>NC_091078.1:38665000-43665000 GCF_032405125.1 Capricornis sumatraensis | reverse complement strand
TCCTCTGCACTAGGCAGGGAGGTAAAGATGGCCATGCTGTGGTGAGTCAACTGAAGTTACTCCGCAGACTGGACTGCCGTGTGGTGAGAGGTGCCAATGAGGCCCAGAGACACGGCTAATAAAGAATTCCTCAGGAAGTGGTGCTTAGATCAGCTTCATTTCACATCTTTACCAAAAAAAAAAATCTTCATGATTAAAATAACATGAAGCTATTTTGGGTAGTAAAGATGATAGAAAGATAATTAATTTGCAAATCAGTAAAAACTTCAACAACTGATCAAGGAAGAGCAACAAGCATCAGGGAGACACATGCTTCTTACACAGAAGACACCTACTCAGACGTGAACAGTCTACAAGCATCAGTGGAACTGAGGATACAGAGGGTGACGACTGGATCTCTTGGAGCAATGGTGGGAGGGGGCCAAGAAGGAGAATGAGAACTGCATCTCACAGGCCCCACAAGAATCAAGTCACGCCGGCACGACAGCATTCTGTGTCTGCCTCAGCACAGCAAGTCCTAAGCATACTTCTCTGTGCTCAACCTATGTTTCCATTCTGAAAATTACATGTGAAAAAATGTTCACATCCTCTTCCCCACAGTTGGTTGCATCCTGGCACCAGTTCTAAACTTATGATGGAGGTCCAATAAAGATAAATTAAAACAAGATAAACTGTATTTAATTAAAATGTTTTTGGAAATTAAGCATATACATTATTTTTACTTCTTTGATAGTTTACACATAAGTTTTTCAGAAATTAGAAAGAAGGATCCTGACAAGTCTCAACAGCCCATGAGAGAAAAATTAAACAGCAGAACTGTAAGCCAAGAAACAAGCAGAATTTGTTCTACTAAATTACTCTAAAACACATAAAAATTATCCTAACTTCCAGTAAGCTGTGTTTTAAAGAATTACAAATCATATGTTTGCACTCATTATAAACTATATCACAGAAGCTCTATTGTAAATGGCTTTTCAGTTCTATATGACCATAATATTAAAGCTAAACAACAACATGGGATTAAGTAGCTTTATCAGACTAACTTGAGATCTTAAGAACCATCAAGAGCATTGGTTCTCAGAGGAAATTCACTCTGAGTGACTCAGTTATAAACCATGACTGAGTTCTGACTTGTACCGCCAGGACAAAACCTCATCCATCCTTCCTTTATTCAATACAGCCACAAACTCAGGCTAAAGCTCCTTCAGCAACAAAAAAAGGACTGGAGAAGAGCCCCCAGAATCTCCACTGAGTCAGCAAAGACGACAGCATGGAACACAACCAGCAGCGGGGCAGACAGCTCTCAGAAGCTCCAGCTATTCGAGCAGAACAGATGATCCCTAAGAAGGGCAGACAGCTAATGGGACACTCAGTGGAAGGCCGAAAACTGCCGACACTTCTGAAACGAATTAGCACTGCCAGACAGAACAAAGCGATTCAATAAGGCGGAATAATATAAGATTAGGGTTAGACACATCAGAAGAACAGACAGCAAGGGTGCTTATTATTCTATAACAAACACCAATCTGTTTTTCCAAACAACTACCTATGTTCTGCATGACAAATGAATTGCTTACCAGTTTTGCTTCAAATCCAAATACCGAATGTTGACCCCTTCTTTAATAGCTTCATAGTTACTTTCAGATCCCTACATGAAAATATCAACAATGTAAGCTCCTTCAGTATAGAAATCATTTCTTTTCACCTTTATATCCCCAGCACCTACTAAACTGCCTCATCCACAGTAAGTCAAACTTATTGAATGAATAATGTATGCATTTAAAAAATTAAGTAAACCAGAGTCCCAATACTTCTAAAGATTGAATACTCTGCTTACCTGATGACTGAAATGTGTTCTACTAAATACAACTAAAGGAACTAGCAATTTTATATAAATAAAAATGACAGAGATGAATGTTACTGCTCCTTACCCAGATAGCATCAATAATGTTTTCCTTCAGGACTCTATTTATATCCCAACTATGTGCTTGTTTTTCTGAAGAATCATCTAATTCCCATTTACTGATGTTTGAACTTGTCAGGCTATAAAAGCTCGCTCGCTCTCTATCCCAGAGGATGCTTGAAAGCTGTATGGAGAGGAGAAAAAAAGTTTATAGATTATTAAATTCTAGTGTCAATGATGATTTTCCTGAAATTAAAAAATCATATATTTTATAGCTATTTGATTAGTAATCCTAGCAGAATTCTTCATTTAGGATTCAAGGGAAGAAGTGATCCTGAAATAGACCTTGAGAGTAAGGAGGATTTTCACAGGCAGAAGGCCCAGGAAGAGCAGAGTAGGGAGGCAGGAAAGTCAGAGGCTCTTTAAAGAACAAAACACAGTCCTGCTAAACTAGAATGTGGATTACTGCTAGGAAAGAAGCAAAACTAAAGTTCACACACAGCACAGTCTTCAATGTCAGTTTGTAAACCAAGTAAGCTAAGGAGATAATATCCATAGCTTGTGAGCACAAGAGATGTGTTACAGCAGAAGGAATCTGGAGGGGTGTGTGTAGTTCCACACGTTTATATCACTTCATCTTCCTTGCTTCTGAAGAACACATCTAACCCAACTTAAAAACTGCGTATATATGACTGCTGAACTAAAACCCTATTTGTCTCCACTTTTCCTGTCACTATGACTCAAATCTAGAGAAGCTGGTAAATATTCTGCCCCATAAAGAGAGGGAGACACACATACACACACAACCAGGATTTTATACCTGGGTCTCTGAAAAAGGTGACAGTGCCATTAGAAATAGGTCAAAAGAAAAATGAGTTTTGTAAGTCAATAGGAGAGAAGAGAATATGAGCAATTTTTTTCTAGACATGTTAAAGCTTAGGTTCAAAGACCATTTAAGGAAGCAGATAATGACAGCAACCTGAAATCAGAGGGAAAAGCACCATTTAATAAAGGATGTGGTACTGCAGTATTTAACAGGGCTAATGCAAAGGGACCTGCTGCATGGCACAGGGAACTCTGCTCAGTGTTATGTGGCAGCCTGGGTGCAGGGGGAGTCTGGGGGAGAATGGCTACATGTGTATGTATGGCTGAGTTCCTTTACTGTCCACCTGAAACTGCCACAGCATTGTTACTCAGCTATACTCCTATAAAATAAAATGTTTAAAAAAAGTCGGGGGCGGGGGAATGTGCTCTTAGTTCACACACATGTGGGCACGCATCTGTCACTGAGCAGTTTTGAACTTTGGGCAATTTTGGTAGCCTCACTGAGGCCATTTCCTCATTTATTTAACACAAATGGGACATGAAGCTCTATATATTACAGATCACAATAATTACAGGAGATAACACACACAGGGCTTCTGGCAGAGCAGATGCCCCCACTGCTCTGTTAACACACACAGGGCTCCTGGCAGAGCAGATGCCCCACTGCTCTGTTAGTGCAGTTAGTTGAAGATGTTAGTTCCCAGCATCTTCACTCACTACTCCAGAGTCTGAGGCACAGCCCAGCAGACATCATCCATACAGACAGCTGGAGGCTCAGGGGTGGAAAGCACACTTTTGGTTACGTCTAGAAAACAAAACTAATCCTTAAACACATTTATAACTTTACATCATAGTTTTAATTCAAAAAATGAACTTATCAGATAATCTATAAAACTTAAGAATAATTAATGTTACAGAGGATGCAAGAGAGTTAGTGTGAACTCATCTAATCATCATAATAAAAATGCTTCACTGAAAGATCAAAGTTTTCATCTCACATACACCACTGTTCATACAGTGGCAACACTAACTTCATAGGAGACTGCCAACTTACTGATTTCATTAAGAAACAAGCTAGTAAAACAAAGTTATTTTACCAACTTACAATGAGATCACTACTAGGAGATAAAATTCCCAAAAGAGAAGAAACCTTCCGACCAATTCCTGAGAGCACGCCTTGTCCTTGAGGCAGGACATGCTGATGGATTTTTCCTATACTTTCAGGTATCAGGCGGATTAGTTGGCCCCCCGATGAGGATAAAATAAAACTTCCTCCCTGTGAACAAATGTGAAATTAGTTCAGTTAAGTATTTAAGACTAAGAAAAGAAAATGAACACAAATCACTTTGATATGCTTCGAGGGAAATTTTCTGTACCTCAACATAAATCTAAAGAATAAAAAAAGAACAGTGCTATTTTAAAAAAATAATTTATTTATGAATCCATTCACTTAATACTACACAGAAAAACTTCAGAGCCATTTTTTTAATTACTTTTTTTAAATTCTGATTTTTAAGTTATAGGTTCACATTACATAGGTTCAACAAATCAAGAATCAGATTTTATTTCTTTGGTAAACCAGCAGAATATGTATTAGCAAACAAGTCTTCCTCTAAGAGTTTCTGAGTCACTCTCTAAAGATGTTTCTGACAGAAACGAATACCACTGGCTACTATGCTCCACTGACAGGTCAGAGTCCCACGAGAAGGGCTTCACTGGGTCTAAGTGCTCAAATCCTAGATCCTTACGTTCTTTCCTTGCCTCTTTTTTCATCTTCTCCCACCCCTACCTGTATGATCTGCTCAAAACCACAAATTTTTAGTCAGCCAAACCTGAATTCCAAGCCAAATGACAGTTTCCCAATAAATATAAAAGAATATCCATCATATACCTGTACTGCTGTTAGGAAACTGTAGGTCTTATCACCTCCCAGATCTACGAACGTCTCTGTGTAGGTATCTTCACTCGCAAGGCTTGGCCAATAGCGGATGGATCCTTCTCTGGTGGCAACCATGACAGTAACAGCCTGAAACAAGATCGTAACACTCAGCAAACACAAGAAAAGGAGCCCAGAGCGGTAGTCTGACGACACTGACATAAAGAAACCAGGGCAATGCATTACTCATGAACAGAAATCAGGGGAAAAATTCTTTTTTTCCATATTTAAAGAGTTATCATACAGTAAAACTGACATTTTCTCCTCCTGTTTTATAATTCTATGAATCTTTATACTCTGGCTTCTCTTCAGATCGTACAAAATGTTTCGCTTTTTACAGTCCTATGAATTTTAAAACGCATGGTGGGTCAGATGGTAAAGGATCTGCTGCAATGTGGGAGACCCAAGTTCAATCCCTGGGTTGGGAAGATCCCCTGGAGAAGGGAATGGCAACCCACTGCAGCATTCTTGCTTGGAGAATTCCACGGACAGAGGAGCCCGGTGGCTACAGTCCATGGGGTCACAGAGAGTCAGACATGACTAAGTGACTAAAACTTTTACTTTTAGACTCCTGTAAGTCCCACCACAAACAGGATATAGGAGAGTCCATCAGCACCAAAGCTCCATAACACTTTCCCTTTGGTCACACCCTCCCCTTCCCTCACCCCTGGCAATCCCCATTTCCATCACTGTAGTTCTGTCTTTCTGAGAACGCCAAACAAACGAAATCATATAGAACAGAACCTTTTGACAATGGTTTATCTCAGTTAGCACAATGCCTCTGAGATTCACCGATGCTGTTTCATGGATCAACAGCTCATGTCTTTTTTACTGCTGAGCAGTATCTCATCCTATGAAAGAATCAGTTTATTTATCCATTCACTTGCTAAAGGATATTCAGATTATTTTCACCTTTGGCTATCAGAAATAAAGGTGCTATGACATTAGTGTATTGTTTTGTGTGTGTGTGAACATAAGCTTTAATTTCTCTAAAATAAACAGCCAGGAATGGAACTGTTGGGTCATATGGCAAGGGCACTTTAACTTTCTGAGAAAGTGAAAATCAGTGGCTGCACCATTCTGCATGCCTATCAGCAACGTATGAGGTTCCAGTTGCTCCACATCCTTACCAGCCGTTGGCAGTGTCAGTGCTTTTAACTGCAGCCATTGTGGTAAGAGTGAACTGGTATCTCACTTGTTTTATTTGCATTCCCCTAATGGCTAACGATGTGAATGTCTCTTCACTGCTTATTTGACATCCTTATATTCTCTTTGGTAAAGTGTTCAAGTCTTATGCCTTACTTTTTAAACTGGGTTGTTTGTTTTCTTACTAAGTTGAGTTCATTTTATGTTCTGGGTACAAGTCCTTTATTGGACATTTGATTTATAGTATTTCCTACCAATCTGTAGCTCTCTCTTCATTTTCTTCTCAGGGCAACTGAGACTTGGCAAAGCCAAGTTTCAAATTTTGATTAAGTCCAATTTATCGATTTTTCTTCTGAGTCACATTTTTGGTGATTTCTAAGAACTCTTCAACTAACCCCATGTCATGATGATTTTTTTCCTGTTTTCTTCTAAAAGTTTTTAGTTTTACAATTTACATTTAGACTTATGATCCATTTGGGGTTCATCTTTACATGAGGTTTAGGAGGAATTTTTTTTTTCTTCCTAAAGATGGTCAATGATTCCAACACCATTTATTGAGAAGACCATCCTCGCTTCACTGAATTTCTTCTGCACCCCTGTCAAAGATCAGTGCACCATCTCTGTGTGGGTCGTATGTGTACACTGTTCTGGTCCATTGCCCCGTGTGTCTACCTCTGCCATGACCATTCTGTCTTGATTTCTGCGGCTTTACAGCTATGTTCCAAAACCCAACTGGGTGATTCCCCCAACTTCAGAACTCCCTTATCTTAAAAAAAATCTACTTCAGTAAGCATTTAAGTCACCCACCTGAGTAGAATGTGCTTCGCCTGAGGCAGCAGAATAAGAGAGAGCCACCAAGTTGGCACTCCAGTGGAAATCACTAGGTGGCAGCTGAAGCTCTTTGCAAATAGATAACTATAAAACAAATCCAAACAAAAAATTTTTCATTTCAAATCCAATTTTTGAACATGCACCTGACTTCACTTTCTCTGCATACTTTAGATTCTAATTCACTGCTAGAAATACTATTCTAGAAATACTTCTTCCATCTTTTTGATCAAGCTTCCATCGTCATTTTCACTAATTTTAAAACAAAATATTTTAAGAGATACAGAGTCAAGAAAACTTAATAGCTAGACCAGACCCTTAACAGAAACTACTCCAATCTCTTCCCAGACCAAAAAAAAGTCCACTGTTGAAAGAACCGTGTAGACTTCCTATGGAATTTTCCCAGTCTAATCTTGATTTGTTGAGTTGACATTTAAAATTGGCATGACTAGAGTAAGTATTCAAAGTTGCCTAGAAAATATTTCTGAGATTCAGCCAATATCAGGCTTCCTCTAACTCAGGATGCCACTGCAGGACCTCTCCCTCACCTATGCTCCTAACTACAAACATGGTTTTCTAGACAGCAGGTGTACAGAGACCAGTAGACACAAAGAGTTTAGGTAAGTTGGAGCCTGAGTCCCAGTGGAACAAAGGCCCCGTGAGCATGAGTACTGCAAGAGAGTATGCCTGATCTGGAGTGGACAGAAAGAGGCTGCTGAGAGTCCAGCAGTGAACATACAAATGAGAGCCCCCGTGTGAAAAGGAGACAATGAAGAGTTAAATAGCATTATAAAAACTGGTACAATTTTTTCCTATTTCTTACACGTGATTCAGTAGACTCAGTGCAACACGCTCCTGTCCTCTTAGAAACTCAGTTCATTAGTTTCTGTGGATGGCATTTAGTCTTAGACCTCACTGCACAGAGTGACTAGCATGACACTCATTAAAAATGTCAATGTCTTTAACTTTATTAAATGTAAATAAAATATATCTTGTTTAAAATCATGATAAGGAGAGAAACTTTTTTCCCATTACACAAATGTGTATGCATGCTTGGTATTTCATATTACTATAAAAATCCAAATCTGTAATGCTTGAGTCGATTCAAATTACAGATTTCCAACAACTCTAAAAAGTTAGGGTAAAAATTCAGAGCCAATTAGGAATTTTCTCCTCTCTCTCCCTCCAGCTCTTTAAAGAATCATTACCTTAGTGATAGGTGACAGAGCAATCTTCCAAATAATGAGTTTCTCTTTGCAGACCAGACAAGCCCATCCACCTTCATCTATGTGAACAGTCAGCTGATCATCAACTGAAGAAAAAAACAAAGTACATAATTAATCTTACAGTATAAATTAAAACTGCAAAAATTTCTCATACCAAAATCTTCCTTACTGCCATACTCTTCACTCAAAAGAGTAACCACCACACACACAAGATTAACTCACAACAAAAAATACTCTTGAATAATTCAAGAGTTATTAATATCCAAAGTATGAGTGGTTTGACAACCACTGTTATAAATATATTGAAAGGTAAAAACTATGTTCTGGTCTTAGGTTTAATATTTCTTTTTTGTTATAAATTTATCTCACTTTTTATAATATTTAGCAAAATTCATAATTTTCTTTTGATAAAGCAACACAAATAATAAACCCCCTCATTAAATACATAAAACATTTCAAGGAAAAATCATGTTCCTGCAAAAGAACAAGATTTTCAAATAAGAGCTCTTTGAATGTATGAGATTGTTATATGCTAACCTAAAGGGGTTAGGTTTCCTCAGTTTCACCTGTTGTTTCAGTTATTTGTAGTCAAATGGGGCCTGAGATATTAAATGGAAAATTCTAGAAATAACACTTCTAAGTTTGTGACGAAATCTTGCAGTGTCCCACTGTCCTGATGGGGTCGTGAATCACTCCTTTGTCCAGTGGATGGACGCTGTACCCACCACTCATCCATTAGCCACTTAGGAGTAGTCTGTTATCAGAGTCACCATCTTGGTGTTGCAGTCCTTGTGTTCAAGTAACTTTGTTTTACTAAAACGTGGCCACAAAGCACAGAGAAGTGATGCGGCAATTTGGATACTCTCCTACTGTGCCTAACTGATAAATTAAACTTCATCATAGGCATGTATGTATAGGAAAACACAGTATATACAGGGTTCAGTGCCATTCTGTTTCAGGCAACCCCTGGGGGTCTTGGAACTTATGCCTGTGGCTAAGGGAAGACTTCTCTATTGCTGCTGTAAGTTCTGGTGCTAAACCTGTGTAAACGCATTAACAGTCCTAGAAATTTAATCAATGTGAGCTTTGCTCTTCATCTGAAGACAGGGTAGAGGGGCAAAATAAAAGGCACCAATAAGGTACAAGCTAAAACATAAATATCAAATCATACCTAGGTTGAGTGTGGGCTTTTTGCTGAACTGGGATGCACCAATAAGGTATAAGCTAAAATATAAATATCAAATCATACTTAGGTTGAGTGTGGGCTGTTTGCTGAATGGGATACCTGATTGGTATTTTCTTTCCCTAAAAGCACCATGGCAGCTCCAAATCCTCCACTGGTGAACACTTGAGAACCCTGACTCAGTACACCAACTGACTAGGGCTTGGAAATTTCCATGTGAGGATGAGATCTTCTCAAGTTTACATAGTCTTCAGTTTTCACATCCTGATTTCTAGAAACTCTCTCCTCTGAGCCTGTGTACTATTTGTTATTAACATGATCTGATGGCATGAACCAGGAGTGTGTCAAAGGCTTAAATGCAATTTAAGCTGAAATTTTTAGAAGGGAAAAGAAAATATATATATTTAAACCAGGAACAATGCATGACAGAGGTTAGTAGAAGTTTAGTTGTCTGAAAATAATTGTACCTGAAGCTCCCATGGACTTATTGGTAAGATGTGCTAGTTCAAGTTGATGAGAAATGTTCCCTTTTATGGAATGGAGTACTTTAAACTGTTTTGACTGTCATTCACAGTATGAAATACATTTCACAGCATGATGTAGTCATACACAATTTAAGTAAAACAAAATGAGATGCACTCTGACATTCTGCAATCTACTTTACTTCATTTTTTTAAAAATGCTGGTCATGAGCCACTAAAGTGATTTCAGTCACTACCTGCAGTTTGAAAAACACTGTTCCAAGAAATCAAAGGATGCTCTGAACTTTGCTCTTAGAGTCACCCCAACTTCTCAGCCTTAATGGCCTCTTTCTGAAGCTCGTGTTGTTCCACTCTAATTCTCTACCAGTGGGGCATCTCTGGTGGTCCAATGGTTAAGAATCTGCCTTGCAATGCAAAGGACACAGGTCCCGCCCCTGGTTCTGGAAGATCCCACATGCTGCAGGGTGACTGAGCCCACAGGTCACCTCTTTGGCTGCACTCTGGAGCCCATACCCCACAACTACTGAAGCTGGCATGCCCTAGAGCTTGTGCTCTGCAATGAGAGAGGACACTGCAATGAGAAGCCCATGCACTTCAGCTAGAGAGTTGCCTCTGCTCGCTGCTAAAGAAAGCCTGGGAGCAGCAATGAAGACCCAGCACAGCCAAAAATAAACAAATATTTAAAAATAAATAAAAATAATAATAAATAAATAAATAATAAATAAAATAATAATAATAAATAAAAATAATAATTTTCTGCCAAGAGAATCTTCTAATGGTGCACAAAACTGATAACATAAATTTGGCCCGAGTGGCAGCCCAGCCTGGCATGGTGCAGAACAGTCGGCTTGAGTGCTCACCATAGCAAGGAGGGTCCCTTGCACATATTGCCTTCTGCTGCTGCTCAAACCAGGACAAGCCTCCGCCCTTCTCGCCTCCTGTACCACCGTGCCACCACTCCCCATGCGGTCAGCACACACCATGACAAAGACAGACAAAAAGTCCTTCAAACAGAGCCTGGCCAAGTGGAAGCTCTTCACTTAAAAGGTGACCACCAGAGAGCTCCTGCGGTGCACTGCTAAGAGCTGGGGTTTGATCTTGCTCTTCCACCTACTCTTTTATGGGTTCCTGGCTGCACTCTTTTCATTCACAATGTGGGCTATACTTCAGACTCTGAACAAGAGATTCCAAAATATCATGACCAGATTCTAAGTTCAGGACTTAAATGGTTTTTCCAAAACTAGTGATGGTATTGGATTTTTCATTTGGCATGTCTAATCCAGAGTCCTATAAAAGGTACACTGATGAGCTTAAGAAATTTCTAAAGCCATATGGCTTAGAAGAACAGAATCTCACAGAATGTAACAATGGAAACTCTTCTGAGCAGAAAGGTCCAGATTATACTGCATGTCAGTTTCCTCTTGCCTTCCTTGAAGCATGCAGTGGTGTGGACGATGCCAAGCTTGGCTACAACACAGGAAACCTTTGTATTCTTGTGAAAATTGATAGAATGACTGGATTAAAGGATAGAATGTATTGCAAAGAATGAAAGCTCAGCAGTTCTATCAACTTATCTTCCCAGTGGAAAGATAGATTTAAAATATTTTTCATGTTACAGGAAAAAACTGCATGGGAGCTATCTACAGCCACTAGGTGAGCTACCTCTAGTTCATCTTTGGTAATAAGGATGACATAAAAGAAGTTAACAGTTGAATGCAAGATTGATGGATCACCCAACCTAAAAACCCAGAATTATCATGACAAGATTTCAAGACGAGGTGCATTCAAGATCACCATACACGCATAGTAGGAGTGAAGATATCTCCACAGGGTAAATGTTGTGTTGTCGTCTTTATCCTATATCAGCCAGACCTGCCATTTCAGAATTATCGAGACCACCTTTGGAGAAAGGTGGAGTGGTACATGACACTGGAGTAACAACATAATGTTCTTCTGGATCATAGTATTCCATGTCCTTCAAAGTAACTTGGCTGTTGCCTATGCTGCCTTTTGAATCATGTACAACCACCAGATAGGGGCTATGAACACCTGATTCTGAACATGTAGGACAAGGGTCTTGTCCAATGTTTATGTGGTTTAATTGCCCAGTGTCTAATGCTTCAAGTTCTGTGCTATATAAATATTTTATAGATTTAACACTGGTTAACTGTCATATTTTGATGCCACCAAAATTTTAGGGGATAAAATGGTACCTGACCAACATCAAATGACTTTATAAGAAAATTGGTGGGTGGAAAAGTTCTTAGGTGAGAAGGAAAAAGGAAAATAAAAGTGAGCATGAAAGGTAAAAAAAAAAATTATGCATACAGCTTCTGGGGTACTACACAGATCCAAAATGGAGGTAAGACTTCATTCTATTGCATTATTAAACCCAATAATGTGAGGCAGTAGGGTAGTAGTTTTTGGATATTTTTAGAAAGCTAAAGTTCATATACTCAAACAACTTTTGAAATTGGACTGAGTTTTGCATACACAGTATGTACAACCATAAATACTTATTTTGATTGTGCTAAAACTAGCTCATTCTGCTTCCCAAATTTGTTATATTTCTCAAACACAATTAAAAACCAAATAAGTCAACTATTTCTCCCTAAGGAAGTGAAGGTACACCAGTGAAGTAAAGTGAAAGTTGCTCAGTCATGTCTCAATCTTTGTGACTCTATAGACTATACAGTGCATGGAATTCTCCAGGCCAGAATACTGGAGAGGGTAGCCGTTCATTTCTCCAGGGAATCTTTCCAACCCAGGGATTGAACCCATGTTTTCTGCATTGCAGGCAGATTCTTTACCAGCAAAGCCACAAGGGAAGCCCAAGAATACTGGAGTGGGTAGCCTATCCCTTCACCAGCAGATATTCCCAACTCAAGAATCGAACCGGGGTCTTCTGCATCGTCACTCTTTACCAGGTGACCAGAGAAAGCACAGATTTCTATCTTCATGCCAGACCTAGGCTTCATTTGAATTGCTAATAGAGACAAATGGAAAATGACACCAACCTTCAGTCAACGTTAAGGCTTCAATGACTTTAACAGGGAGAGAAGATCCAAATGTTTTCACATCATAGTTCACAGACTCAGTTATGGAGTGGTGTGGGAATATTCGCGTAGGTGTTCCTCTAAAGAAATGAGACCATATTATTTTACTCATAACTTAAAATTTTTCCATTATTCATTATAATGTTATGTATATATTTTCACAATGAAGAGAAAATCTTTGATAAACGAAGATGAAGCTTAATAGTGAAAAACTCTGGCTCATGTATACTGTGTAAATGTATTTTTCATTAAAAAAAAAAAAAACCTAACAGAATCTGGCTTCAATTCTCATGCTTCAGTAATTAGATGCATTAAACTCTTTATAATTCTGCTTCCTTAATTGTGAAATAAGACGGTTGGACTAAATCAGTATTTCTCAAATTATAGCTCATTTTGAGGGTTTCATTCAACATTTTTGAAAAACAAAATAGAATATAGAGTCCAGTTTATTATATTCTATGGTCAAAAAAGTTTTACAAACATTGGGTTACATTATCTTTAAGCTCTCATCAAATCTAGAAATATAAGATTTTACCAGATATACCCCCAAAATAAAGAAATTAAGTGGAGTCATGAGTATCTGCTATTACCTCTTCTTCAATAACAGATACAGCAGTAGAGATTATATTTCCTTCTCACCTTCTTAACATTCAGAAAAAGTATAAATATATCAATATAAAAGTTATTCTCTTATCATAGGATCTCATCATTAAATGAGTTCACATACAGAGTGGTTGACAGCATTATTTCTGACTGAATATAACAATGGTTTTTCTTTGAGTTGATCACCAAAAGTTAAGAAGAAATTAAAATAAAAAGATGAAAACAAAGTATGACTTTTATTCACTGACTTTTGTCAAAAGGAGTAGAAAACAATTTGAAGACCACTTTACAAATGTCAAGGAATAGAAGGTATTATTCTTTAAAAATCATTTCTCCTTTAAAATATTGCAATTTTCTATACATAAATTTTAAATATGAGTTCAAGACTCAATATTACCATTTTCTTACAGAGGCAAATTCATTTTTGATAGACGAATTCAAAGGGAACCACTCAAGAAACATACGTGCTTCTAGATTAACTATGAAAGGGGAGATGCAGAGCATGGTCTCACAAGTGATGTGCACTGGTGTGCCACACTTTTATTTGGTAACATAACAACTATTCTTATTTCGTTGCTTATGGAAAGTCTTTCCCGTATTAATTTCGCTGCAGAGTTAACTTCTGTAGCTAAAATCCCTTTAATTACCAATCAGCAGATGTTAACAGGAAGTTAGTATGTTAGGCAAATATGATTCTACAGGGTTTGAGCCCTTCATTGCCACCATCACTTTACATCTGCATCGTGGCATTTTATTTTGACTCTTTTGGCAGGCTCAGATTAGGTTCATTACTGCCATTTCGCAGATGAAGAGATCATGTGTGACCTACACCAGATCACAGGGGTAATAAGAACAAGGCAGGTAACCACCTGATTCTAATCACCAGATTCTAATTCAACACCTCTGTTGTTGTTTAGTTGCTAAGTCGTGCTGGACTCTGAAACCCCATGGACTGTAGCCCCCAGGCTCCTCGGTCCATGGAATTTTCCAGGCAAGAAAACTGGAGTGGGTTGTCATTTCCTTCTCCAGGGGATCTTCCTGACTCAGGGATCGAACTCGCGTCTCCTGCTTGTCAGGCCGACTCTCTACCACTGAGCCACCTGGCAAGGCCCTCTCCACCTCTCAGTTCAGTTCAGTTCAGTTGCTCACTCAGTCGTACCCGACTCTTTGCCACCCCATGTACTGCAGCACGCCAGGCTTCCCTGACTATCACCAACTCCCGGAGCTTACTCCACCTCTACACAAAGGTAAATCCATGCAAAGTGTGTGAAGCAAAGACTCAATTGACGAATTAATCAAAGCGAGGCTGAAATAAATCACACGCAAGGGTGACGGATGTCTATTTTTTCAACACTCTGGCGTCCCTCGCCGTCCCTGGTTCCGTGGCTTCTGGAGGCCCGTGAGCCTGTGAGTCGCCAAACCCAACCCAGGATGACCACTCACCGCGAGCTCAGGGAGCTCCGACGGCCGGCCGGAGAGAAGAGCACGGGGGAGCTGACAGAAGACGCCAGGGTCAGACCCTTCCTGCTGGTCGCCCGGGGCGTGGAGCCCGGCCCGACTCCGCCCAGGGGGCCTCTTCGAGTTCCCGTCCCCGGGGTCCGCGGAGAGGAGACTGCCGGGAACATGACCGAAAGGACAGGCAACAAACAGCGCACGTTCAAGCCGTGGGGCTAAAGCGCAGCCCGCGCGCGGAGCTCGAACACCTGATGGGCGGGAGGGCGCGCGATTAAGACGTCAAAGAGCAGCGCCAGGCTGTGTGGTGCGCTGTGATGACGTCCAGCTCTGCGCGAGCCTCGGGGCGTGGTCGAGACCTCAGGAAAAATTGAGAGGTAGGGTGCGCTGTGGTGACATGGAGATGCAGCGCTGACTATCGAGGCTTGGCCGGGCCAGCAGGAGAAACCGGAATGGGGCGCGCTTCGATGATGTAAAGGAGACCGCCGAGCCGTGGGACTTGGTGGAAGCTGCGGACCCTCGAAGTTGAGAGGAAACCTGAGCGAGAAGCCCTGGAGCGGAACAGTGGAGGGGATAGAGTCCAGAGTTTCCAGGGAAGTAAAACTGGAAAAGCACGGGCTCTTCTCTGGTATGGAGGGCGGGGCTGCCCCTCTAGTAGCTGAAACGCAAAGCCCCGGCACGCTGGTCCTTCCTGAACCTCTTGGGAAATGAAAAGAGTTCATTCCCTTGTCCAAAATAAGGGAGAAAAACTGTAAAGCTGACACTGGCTTCACATTTAGTGTTATAGATGTTATTCCCTAGATTTGTCATTTCTCCTTCATGCTAGTGACATAACAAGGCTGTATCTCTAGCAGGTCCTGATAAAAAACCATAGGCTTCTGACAGCCCTAGTGGACCGGTTTCACCTGGATGTCCTGCGCATGCCTCACAGTCTACTCATTAAAAGGTGAATTCAGGTTTTCTTTAGGACTCCTGTTTCACTACCACCTCTGGCCCGTTAGATAAAATTGGTTAGTTGTCCAGTGCAAAAAGAGCTCTATCCTAGATTCATCCTTCACACTTTCCTCCACTGTAGGACCTGGGATACTGTACTCCTGAGCATCTCTAGTAGAAACCACATCTGCATGGCCTTTGCCCTGGTTAAAGTGCTCACACTTCCCTCTTTTTTATCCTTTTGCCTTCTTTTGGGTCTTCTCACCTCTGGATGGTCTTCAACACTGTCCTTCCACACTACAGCTGCTAAGTGGAATATTGCCTGCCATATAAGTAAACAAAGGATGTCATAGTCATCAGTGGTTGCCGCCACCATGAGAGCTGGTGAGCCCTGAGGAAACTCAGGCTATGAAAACACAGGATACTGACCCCCAGCTAGCTGAGGTGCATATTGAACGATAATTACAAAAGCCCAGGCTTTTGCATTGTCCCATACTATGTGACTTGACATGGAGTCCAGATGTATGACTGTTGGAGTATGATGAATAGACAGTTATTCATTCATTCTTATTGACTGCCTTCCATGTGCCAGCCTGTATGCTAAATGCTAAGTTTTATAACTGTAAACAAAGCAGACGTGGGCCCTGCCCTCATGGAGATCACAGGCCATTGAGAAAGACAGGTCCTGAACAAATGAACACAAATTTATTTACTAAACCACGAGTTGATATGTGTACAACTGTGTATGAAAGAAAAGAGGAGGGTGTTTGACAGAGAATGACTGGGTATCTGACTTTGGAGGAAGATCTACAAAGGCCTCTGGGAGAAAAGGACATCTCTGCTGAGACGTGCCCTCAGCCAGGCTAAAAAAGAGGAAGAGTATTTGAAGCAGTGGATCCTCTGGCAAAGGACCAGAAGCAGCAAAGAGCCTGGTATATTCCAGGGTCTTTAGACAAACCAACCAATGACAAGTGACTAAAAGTGGAGGAATCTGGAGAAATGAGGGCCCGGGAAGGGCCTTGTAGACTATCAAACAGGATCCTAAAGGAAACAGATAGCACTCTCAAGCTGGGTAGAGTTTAATAAAGGATTGTTAGAGATTCTATAGAGCCCTGAGGCTGCTAAGAACAAATGGGCCAAGAAAATAAGGGGTCACTAGGCCATGTCTGTGGATCAGGAGACACAACCAACTCAAGGCCACCCAGAAGGAGGGAACAGCTGGGAATGGAAGTGCCCTGACCTCAGTGTGAGGAGGCCAGAATGTGAAGGAGAACACTAGGACAGTCGTCTTGGTGGGAGGGCCCACCTCCTAGGGGAAATAGTGGAGAAGGCGAGTAGAACAGATGTGCAGCACACATACCTTGGGGCAGCCAGCGAGGTGCTTGTTTCTCCCTCCCTAGTGCTGCCATTTCCCTATTTATCTTTTCACCTAACTTTATCTAGTGTAGCCACTTTAGAAGTCCAGAGGAAGAATGGTGTAGTGCAAAGGCCTCTCCAGCCTAAGCACCACCTAGAGGGTTGGTTAAGCTAGACAGCTGAGCCCCACCTCGGTGTCTGACTCATTGGGCTGAGGGCTGAGAATCTGCATTTCTAACATTTGCATTCCCAGGTGTTATGGAGACGTCTGTCTTGGGACTTTTTTTTTTTTGTCTTAGGACATTTGGGTAACTACTGTGTGGTAATTAAGAGGGCTTTCCCTGGTTGCCCAGTGGTAAAGAATCCACCTACCTGTCAATGCAGGAGACTCTGGTTTGATCCCTGGGTTGATCCCTGTGTTGGGAAGATCCCTTGGAGAAGTAAATGGCAACCCACTCCAGCCTGGGAAATCCCATGGACAGATGAGCCTGGCCGGCTACAGTCCATGGGGTCACAAAAGAGTTGGATACAGTTTAGTGACTAAACAAGGAAAACAGTAATTGAGAGAATGTATAGACTCTGGAATTAAAAAAGACTTGTTTCAAATCCCCACCTTTTCTCTCTACTATCTGTGTCACCTTTTTGAGTCTCTGTTCAGTTGCTATTAGTGCCCACTTGTGAGAATTAGAGAATAGAAATATCACTACATTTGAAGATGTCAAAAAAACTGCAAAATCAAATAGTGTACACTTTTAGAAATTTGAAAAAAATAAATCATAACAAAAATATATAGGCAGCATTGTTTAGGACAGCAGAGAATATAGAAAGATAAATCTAACAATAGATTTATAATATACTAACATTATAGAATGCTATAGGTTAAAAAGAACATGTGGCTGTGTGTAATGAATACTTAAAAATGTAGGGAAATATTGTCATCAAATTTAAAAACAGGTTGGTTAAAAATTAATATGTCCAATGTAAGTCCTGTTTTATTAAAATAAAAAGAAAAATCCCCCACAAGTGCAGTATGTGTGTGTGTATGAGATGCTCAACCTACATGTGCCTCCCTCTGTCTAGCTTCCTAAAACGCAGCTCTTTCAATGAGGACCAAACTGATTGATGCAGAACTCATTACTGCAGCCATCAATAGGAAAGCAGTCAGGATCATTTCCTGCAGATGTGGTATGACTTCAGAATTCTGTTTTCAGCAACACAATAATTATGATCCTCTTCAACTGGGAAGGCAGGGGCACAGTGATGAACTTATCGTGGATATTATCCAGGGCTCAGCGGTAAAAATCACCGGCAATGCAGGAGACACAGAGCCATGGGTTTGATCGCTGGGTGGGAAAGATCCCCTGGAGGAGGACATGACAGCCCATCCCAGTATTCTTGCCTGGAGAATCCCACGGAAGCCTGGCGGACTACAGACCATAGGGTCACAAAGAGTTGGACACAATCGAGCATGTACACATGCAATCATTTCCAACGCTTTCCTTTAGTCTCATCTAGTGGCAAGGGAATTTTTTGAAATAACTCTAAATTTCAGCATAGTTGAAACATCCTTCAAGCAGTGAAGAACATGTGTTGTTATCATCAGTTCTGGGGGCTGCAAACTCTTTCTGTCAAGGGACAGAGAGGAAGAGTCCCTGGCTTGCAGCCTCTTGCCAAGTAAGTATGGCTGCGCCCCAATAAAACAACTTATGAACACTGAAATTTGAATTTCATGTAAATTTCAAGTGTTATGAACTTTAAAAAACCATTTAAAACTGTAAAAACCCTCGTTAGCTTCGCAGGCCATACAAAACAGGTAAGAGGTTGCAGCTGTAGACCACTAGCACCAACTTCCTGAGGAAGGCCCAGCCACCACTAGCACAGAGCTTAACAGAACAGAAGATGCTCCGTAAATGTTTATTGAGTGAGTTGAATGGAGATTACCAGCTAAGCCCGACGATGCCTCAGATGTAAAAACATACAAAAACATCCCCAAACAAACATTTACAATGCAGTTTCCACAAACTTCCTTCACTAATATACTTAATGTTTTGTGACATTTACATTTGTTTTCATTTATTTTCTAACAGCTTTGGCACTTTATGGAAAAATGGAGCTTAAGTGGAGTTCCTAAGTACAGCCCTACTTTATAAAGGTCCAAATACAGGGCATAGCCTATAATGGTTTAATTTGTGATTATTTCATGGGAAGCAGCAAGGTCCAAGGTTAGAGACATTGCGGCGAGAGGAGCCTGGATGAGCGGACAACAAAGCACTCGGTTCATTAGTGTGAGATTTTATCTTCACATGGAGGTTTTCCCACAGATCAAGCTTGCTTTCTGCTCATCTTTATATTGCCTGCACGCGTTGCATGGCCTCCAGTGGCTCCTCGTGCACACACAATGACAAGGGTTTCCCATGTGGTGGTGATGGTCCCCGTGCCAGCCCTGCCCATTTTTCTGGCATCTTCCTGTACGCAGCAGCAAGGCTGGCTGTATCAGTGCACAACCTGCCTGTGCTTCCATCCTCATCTGGGAATAGGGATAGGTATTTATTTAAATTACAGGGCTGTCCAAGTAACCAATATGGTCACATGTGCACTCTGGAAATAAAGAGTGGCACCAAACTCTATCTTAGCTAAATGTCACAGAGGTGTTGTGACTGTTTTCTCGTAATTAATTTTTTTATATACCTGACGGCTCCTTCTACACTGGAAGCTTCTAGAGGGCAGACACTACACCTCACTCATCTGTCACCAGTTCTACAGCACAGTTCCTTGTCTGACACATGGCAGGAGATGCTCCCTGACTGTGCTGAAGCAACTAACCAATGTTTATAAATAACAAGTGAGGACATTAAAAATAAAGAATCTGCCTGCGAATGCATGGGACACTTTTGATCTCTGGTCTGGGAAGATTCCACAGGCCAAGGGGCAACTACGCCCCTGTACCACAACTACTGAGCCCACAGGGTCAGCCCTTGAGAAGCCCCAGAGCCAAACCAGAGAGTAGCCCCCAGCTAGTCTCAACTACAGAAAGCCCATGCACAGCAACGAAAGCCCAGCACAGCCAAAAATAAGTAAGTAAAAATTTTAAAAAAGATCAGGACGAAAGGAATGGAACTTATAATTACTCTCACTTTCCTAGGTGTGTAATGTTTGTTTAGTCCTGAATCTTTATATATTCTAGTAAGAAACTGAATGTAGTAAAAAGTTTTACAAGAAATGACAAACACAGATAAAGTTCACTATAAATTTTAATCCATGATATAAAAGGGAATACCTTGTATTAGAAAATAAAATATAATGATCACATTCAATTTGTAAATACTTCTATGGCACAAAGAGCTTTCCTTCAGATCCAACCTTGTAGTTGTGTTTTGTCTGCTTTTTGAGAATACCACCACAGTGGTAAACCATGAAGAACATGAGTAAAGCTGGTTAAAGGTGACTGTCACAGAGGTACTGTTTAAACTCAAAAAGCAGAGTTCATTTATTCACTGAATTCATTAATGAATTCCCTTATGTAGAATAAAAGGTGATGCTCCATGCTTATCAGGAAATAGTGGTTTCTCCCAGTATAATCAGGAAGCTGATCACAATACTTAGGACGTGAGAAAACTTCCTTTTTAATCATATCAACGTTGTTACTTCTTAGGTTCTGACATTATCATTACAGAAAAAGTACTTTTTCTTGAGGGAATGGCAACTTAACAGTGCTGATATGAATACAACAAATCCAAAGCAATGCTCAAAACATTGCTGGAGGAATTTTTGAGAAGTTTAGCTTTAACTGTAACAACAAATAAAAGAAAGATGGTTAATTATATCCTCTTTTCAGAGGGTGAAAAGCTCTTAAGGTTTTTGACATTTTGTAGAATGTATAAGCTTCCTTCAAATGTTTTAAGATTGAAATTACAGCTATATTAATAATTTTGGAATTTAGCCTCATTGAATGAAATTTCATAACTATTTAACTGAAAAAACACTGTAAAATTTGAATAGGAATTATAAACTCTTAAAAGATAATTTTCAAGATACATGCCTACAGACAACCTAAGTGTAAAATTACACCTTTTTTGATAATACCTGGCAGTTCATGCCTCACTTCCCAAATACACGAATAATGAAAACAGAGTTCACATATTCAAAGGATGGGGCTTCTTCCCTTTTTAAAATTCATCAGGCTCTCAAGTGCCAAAAATGCGAAAAACTGCACACATGCAAACAGTCTCAGCCCAAAGGAACACATATTCCTATACTTTCATCCCTTTGAAGACAGAGGAGACAGGGAATATAAATGACCCCTCCTTGCCATGTGACATTACCTATTTCTGTATATATATATTTCCTAAAAGAAATCAGTCCTGAATATTCATTGGAAGGACTAGTGCTGAAGCTGAAGATCCAATACTTTGGCCACCTGATGCAAAGAGCTGACTCATTGGAAAAGACCCTGATGCTGGGAAAGATAGAGGGCAGGAGGAGAAGGGGACAAGAGAGGATGAGATGGTTGGACGGCATCACTGACTCAATGGACGTGAGTTTGAGCAAACTCCAGGAGACGGTGAAAGACAGGGAAGCCTGGCGTGCTGAAGTTCATGGGGTTGCAAAGAGTCGGACATGACTTGGCAATTGAACAATATATATAGTTTGCTTTATGAGATTAGCAGGATAAAATAAAGGGTTAGATTTTTCACCATCTCTCATGCTACCTGGTAAGATGAGACTCAAAGTAGGTAGAGTACTACCAAGAGATTACACAGTGATTGGTGAACTGGCCTAAAATAATTAGGCTTTTTATTTGTAACTCCCTTTTAAAAGTTGTCATATGACAACAGCTTCAATTTATGACAGCAAATAAAAGAAAATGAGGTGCCATGCTCTATTAATCAAAATATTCTAAGATAAAAGAAAATATAAAACCTGAAAATAATGTCAGTGCTCTAGACCATTTAGAAAGTTATAATTATTAAAATTCTGAATAAAAAGGTCTTCAGAACAGATCCATCTCAAAACTATTTTACAACCTTTGGAAAAAATAGGCAGATTTCAAATGACTTGAAGTCTGACTTCCAGATTTCATACAGTCTGAGTTTTTTTTCCCCTTGTAGTGCAGCTTTGCTTTAAAACCTCTCATACCAGTAATTGCTTCTTTATGCTGAAATAAAACTCTGTTTGTTCATTAATTTCCTGTACATCCCATCTGGTTGCAAAAGCAGCTCTTCATGTTTCCCACACTCGATGATTCTCCCCTGGTCAAGGACAGCTACCACGTTGGCGTTCTTAATCGTGGACAGACGGTGGGCAATGATGAACACTGTTCTTCCTTCCATCAGTCGGTCTAGAGCTTGCTGTACGAGGTGCTCATTCTCAGCATCCAGTGCACTAAAGAGGAGAGCCCACAGGAAGGCAAAGGTGTCAGGGCCATGCACACTGTTCATGCGTGTGTTTCCCGGTACACATACGTGAGCCCCTCACAAGCAGCTAACCTCTACTATGATCAAAACTGCAACTCCCTGGGTCAACTGTCTAACTTTTATAAAGTTACTAACAAAAAAAGAAGCTCTGAAGCCGTGATCTCCAGAGAACTGCCATGTAAGTTAAAAAGGATTTTTCACATCTGCTGATAAGTGATGAAAGATTCATCACAAAGGTCTGAATTGGACCTAGAACCCTCAACTCACAATTCATCCTGTTCCCTGCCTCCCAACTGACATGATTAATTCATATCCCATCCCTTTAAAGTGTAAGGTATTCTCAGTCACGTCACTTGAAATACAGAAGTAAGTTTGTGATAAAGAAAGAATTTGATTTAATATAATTACACATTAAGATATCCTCACCTGGTTGCTTCATCTAGGAGAAGAATTTTGGGATTCTGAAGGAAAAACATTAAAAAGATAAGAAAGATATAATTTTATTAGAAAAAAATAACTCAGAAATAAAAAGAAATAAAGTATTGTTACATGATACAACATGGATGACCCCTGAAAACACCCTAACGAAAGAAGCTGGACATAAAAGTCCATTTATAGGAAATGTCCAGAACAGGCACATCTGTAGGGGCAGATGTGTGGTCACCTGGGGTTGGGGTAAATGGGGAAATAAGTTGGGTGGGTATGTGTGAATGTTATTTGGGCAATGAAGAAAAGGTTCTGAAATTGATTACAGTGACGGATGCACAACTCTGAATACACGGACACTGACCTATATGCTGTGCATGAGTGAACTACATAGCGTGTGAATTCTATCACAATACAGCATCTACGAAGGATGAAAAATAGTTCATATGTGCTTGAGATGAGCTTGTAAGTGGAAGAGTTAGAGATGACTTTAAACCATTATCACAGTGATCAATGAACTGTGCAGCTTTATTCTGCAGATGAAACAACTGAAAGTATTAGATGAGGCTCTAAAGTGAGTCAGATAGTCTAACTCTCAGGGTCCTCTTGGAGTTTAGTTGGGAGCAGTACACACAAAACTGAAAAGAAAGAAGAGTCGGCCAATGTATATAGCAGATAAATTCTAGCCTTGCCTAGGAATCTATCCACAAGAAATGAAAACATAACCACACAAAAACTTGTACACCATTCAGAGCAGTGCTATTTCTAACAGCCCTAAACCAGAAATAACTCAAGTGTTCATTAACCTATGAGTGATAGACAAATTGTGGTCTGTCCATACGAAGGGCTGGAAAGGAGTAAAGCACTGATACGGCTGCAACATGGAGGACTCTTAGAAGCTATACTAGGAAAGGAGGCTAGAAGCAGAAGACCACTGTCTGATTTCATTTACCCGAAACGTCCAGAAAGGCAAATCGAGACAAAGTGAAAGCAGATTATTGGCAGGTGGGGCTGGGAATGCAGAAAGGTTGCTCAGGCGCATAAAGGTGATAGAAATGTTCTAAAACTGGATTATGATGGTTGCACAACTCTGTAAATTTACTAAAAGTCACTGAAAAGTACATTTAAAACTACTCAGTTTTATGATATGCAAATCATGCTTCAGTAAAGCTGTTTTTTTTTAATCACTTTTAAATCTGAGGAGAGTACTTATCTAACAAAGGAGAAGGCCATCATTTCCTAAAGTATGCCAATGCCTATGAATGTCAGCTTTTCCGGTTCCTCTCAGGAGTCTTGTGTAAGCATCTCAGGTCTGTACCACTCAGTTTGCTGTGCTCATTCTCAGTTGTGTCCTGTGATCCCATGGACTGCAGCCCGCCAGGCTCCTCTGTCCCTGCGATTCTCCAGGCAAGAATGCTGGAGTGGGTTAGCACGTCCTCCTCCAGGGCATCTTTCCAACCCAGGGACTGAACCTGGGTCTCTTGCATCTTCTGCACTGGCAGGCGGATTCTTTACCACCGAGCCACCAGGGAAGCCCAAGACTCAGTGGAGCAGGTTATTAAACACTATAAAAGTAAGTATACTTGTACTGTTTTGGTATTTTGATATAATTACTGTTTCTCCAGTTAGAGACTGTATGCTTCTTTAATTTGATTATTTTTTTTAATTGAAGTATAGTTGATTCACAGTGTTGTACAAATCTCTGCTGTACAGCAAAGTGACTCAGTTATACACATATAGACATTCTGTTTTAATACACAGTATGCTACTTGATGGAAGATCTATGTGATAAACTTTTCTCCCTCTGATAATTCCAGCACTGTACTGAGCTCCTAATACCCAAGAAATACTTGTTAAATCTGAAGACAGTCAGTGGAATTCCCAACTCATCTTTCACCAGAGCTGTCAGCAATATACCTACCCACCTCCTCCAAAAAGAAAGAATGAGAAAAATTGTGCATTACTAATTACAAGGTCCCTAGTTAAGAACAATGCCCCAAACCCCCAACCAAGTGGCTTCAGGCTTACCTTAAGCAGAGCACGGGCAATTGCAATTCGCTGCTTCTGCCCACCTGACAATGACAACACACATATACTTTAAACTGACGGTCTTAACAAAAATTCTTGGAAACAGGCTTTACTGATACACCACGTGGCAATTTGAAGGTATCAAGTTGAGATAGATGAGAGAACAGAAACCTATGTTTGAAATATATTATTTCCTCATCACTCTAAAGATTAATAATAAGAATTATTATCATGGCTAACACTGAGGGATTCCTATGTGCCAGGCATTTCCTAAATGCATTACACATATTATTTCATTTCATCTCAAAAACAAGCCTGTGAGGTAGATTCTATAATGATTCCCTTTTCACAGATGAAAGATTGTGCCATGAACACTCTGCAGGAGGCCTCACAGCTGGTCACTGCACTGCCGAGGTCTGCACTGGGCATTCAGTTCAGTTCAGTCGCTCAGTCGTGTCTCACTCTTTGCGACCCCATGAACCACAGCACGCCAGGCCTCCCTGTCCATCACCAACTCCCGGAAATTACCCAAACTCATGTCCATTGAGTTGGTGATGCCATCCAACCATCTCATCCTCTGTCGTCCCCTTCTCCTCCTGCCCTCAATCTTTCCCAGCATCAGGGTCTTTTCCAATGAGTCACCTCTTCGCACCAGGTGGCCAAAGTATTGCAGTTTCAGCTGCTTAAACATCAGTCCTTCCAATGAACACCCAGGACTGATCTCCTTCAGAATGGATTGGTTGGATCTCCTTGCAGTCCAAGGGACTCTCAAGAGTCTTCTAAACACCATAGTTCAAAAGCATCAATTCTTCGGTGCTCAGCTTTCTTTATAGTCTAACTCTCACATCCATACATGACCACAGGAAAAACCATAGCCTTGACTAGGCAGACCTTTGTTGGCAAAGTAATGTCTCTGCTTTTCAATATTCTGTCTAGGTTGGTCATAACTTTCCTTCCAAGGAGTAAGCGTCTTTTAATTTCATGGCTGCAATCACTACCTGCTGTGATTTTGGAGCCCCCAAAAGAAAGTCAGCCACTGTTTCCCCATCTATTTCCCATGAAGTGATGGGACCGGATGCCATGATCTTCGTTTTCTAAATGTTGAGCTTTAAGCCAACTTTCTCACTCTCCTCTTTCACTTTCGTCAAGAGGCTTTTTAGTTCCTCTTCACTTTCTGCCATAAGGGCGGTGTCATCTGCATATCTGAGGTTATTGATATTTCTCCCGACAGTCTTGATTCCAGCTTATGCTTCTTCCAGCCCAGCGTTTCTCATGATGTACTCTGCATATAAGTTAAATAAGCAGGGTGACAATATACAGCCTTGACTCCTTTTCCTATTTGGAACCAGTCTGTTATTCCATGTCCAGTTCTAACTGTTGCTTCTTGACCTGCATACAGGTTTCTTAAGAGGCAGGTCAGGTGGTCTGGTATTCTCATCTCTTTCAGAATTTTCCACAGTTTATTGTGATCCACACAGTCAAAGGCTTTGACATAGTCATTAAAGCAGAAATAGATATTTTTCTGGAACTCTCTTGCCTTTCTGATGATCCAGAGGATGCTGGCAATTTGATCTCTGGTTCCTCTGCCTTTTCAAAAACGAGCTTGAACATCTGGAAGTTCCTGGTTCACGTATTGCTGGACTGTGCATAGGCTGTGCTTATCACCACACACGTTTGCTCTCCCCTCCCCCCAATAGAGTGTCTCTTGCAGTAGGAAAGGAAGAGGAAACTCAGGAGAGCTGGGGTTCAGAGCAGTGCGTGGACTGCATGAGAGCTGAGGCAGCTGGAATGGTAACGCTCCTGCTTGCCCGGAGCCTGGCCCTGTGCTCCCACTCTCGCCGGCTCTCTCTCCCAGCCCAGGGAGCAGCTTGCCCGTGCGGCAGCCTGTGCGTGCATGAGACTGCAGGTGGCAGAGAGAGCAGCCACTCCAGCACCCCCTGCTCTGTCTGTCAGCTCTAACTCTACCAAACAAAGCGGGTGGGGTGAGCAGGGGAAATGCAGAAGGACAGGAAGTGGTGACTCCCCTCCTCAATTCTGTTCCACTGGCCCTCTCCTCTCTTCCAGGGCCACTAGCTTAAAGCTGATGGAGTCTCACAGCAGGACACAACTCACTCCTTCTAACTTAGTTCATCATGTGAGAAGACTCAGTTCCATTCTTGGTAATGAATTTTATTGGCTGAATATACTTCTTATTTCATCTAAAAGGAGTTTAATCATTCAAACTGAAATGAAGGGTATTGCTGAAAGCTGTCCTCAATCAGGCAATCCCATCCTCACAATGAGGGAGGGAGGAAAAACCCTTTCTATCTGAACCTCTCTGGTTGGTGGGGATCCCAGTGCTCAGTGTGGGTGGGCAGAGTGGCCACTGAGGGCTTTAGTCAGCTCTGAAAATCCCAGGTGCCAATGAGCACACAGGGTGTCTGTTGCTGGAAGCCCACGCCTTCCTCCACAGTGGACTGAAACCTTCAGTTACTTCCCTGGGAGACAGAGCCTGGG
Organism: Capricornis sumatraensis; assembly: GCF_032405125.1. Taxonomy (NCBI): domain Eukaryota; kingdom Metazoa; phylum Chordata; class Mammalia; order Artiodactyla; family Bovidae; genus Capricornis; species Capricornis sumatraensis. The sequence goes on along the minus strand of NC_091078.1, from coordinate 43,637,707 downwards.
AACCCTGGTGAAGGGAAGGACACACAGACTCTGCCCCCAGGGAGCAGGCGATGCACCAGTAGGCACAGCACAGGCACTCCCAGTTCTGCGCCTCTGTCTCTGTCAGTTCCCAGCATCCTGCCCAAGCACACGCTGTCCCAGAGGCTCAGAAACAGCTCTATGGCCATGACTCACCCCATCCGTCAAAAGCAGGTTTTCATCTACTGCCTATAGCTTTAACAAATCGTACACAACGATCTTAGAACATTTTTGTGTTAAACTATCCATAGCCTAAGTTCAAGCAAAAAGGTTAGTGTTGGAAAGGATTCCTGCTCCAGCCTTCACTCTGACTTGGAGGCCTCCTGCCCCTGCTCGTGCAGATCCAGTGACAAAGATCATCATGAAAGGAAGCGCTTCTCAATATTTGTAATAAAAATAGAACTGTGTTTAAACAAAATTTTACTTCTGTATTTTTTTAGGGGGGCTCCAAAATCACTGCAGATGGTGATTGCAGCCATGAAATTAAAAGACGCTTGCTCCTTGGAAGAAAAGCTATGACCAAACTAGACAGCATATTAAAAAGCAGAGACATGACTTCATCAACAAAGTCAAGTCATCATCTAGTCAAGACTATGGTTTTTCCAGTAGTCATGTATGGATGTGAGAGCTGGACTATAAAGAAAGCTGAGTGCTGGAGAATTGATGCTTTTGAACTGTGGTATTTGGAAGACTCTTGAGAGTCCCATGGACTGCAAGGAGATCCAACCAGTCCATTCTGAAAGAGATCCAACCAGTCCATTCTGAAAGAGATCTGTTCATTGGAAGGACTGATGCTGAAGCTGAAACTCCAACACTTTGGCCACTTGATGCGAAAAGCTGACTCATTGGGAAAGACCCTGATGCTGGGAAAGACTGAGGGCAGGAGAAGGGGACGACAGAGGATGAGAGGGTTGGATGGCATCACTGACTCTATGGACATGAGTTTGGGCAAGCTCTGGGAGTCGGTGATAGACAGGGAGGCCTGGCGGGCTGCAGTCCATGGGGCTGCAAAGAGTAGGGCATGACTGAGTGACTGAACTGAACTGAACTTACTTCTCTATTCATTGGTCCCACTTCTGCACTTGAAAGCAACAGAACTGTTTCTGTTTCCCTGCCATAACTCAGCCTCCATAATGCGATCTGACTCGCTGCCTGAGCTGACATTGCAGGGAGTCCCACCACTGGAGTCCCATGGTGCCACAGGCCTGCGAGCTCCCACTGTCCAGAGCTCCCACTGTCCAGAGCTCCCACCGTCCAGAACTCCCACCATCCAGAGCTCCCACTGTCCAGACCTCCACTGTCCAGAGCTCCCACCGTCCAGACCTCCCACCGTCCAGAGCTCCCGCCGTCCAGAGCTCCCGCCGTCCAGAACAGGACATGACGGACTCTGCCTGGGTCAGGTCTGGACCAGGGCTTCGCTGTGGTTATTACATTTTAAAAGAGTTGTTTTTTTAAAAAAAAGATGACTATGTGACAAAGACCACATGTAGCCTGCAAACCTAAATCATCTACTCTCTGGCCTTTTATAGAAAAGCCTGTGAGCCCGGGGTCTACACACAATCTCCTCCAGCTGCGCACCTGCTCTGACTCAGTCTCTGCCTCCCAGGACAGGTCATCCTGCCATCCAGTGTCCGTCTCATTTGCAAGGATCTTGAATTGTAAAACATCTATTCTCAGAAGAGAAAAAGTGGCTGTGGCTGAATACTGCCCAGTGGGACATCCAGTGGGAGCCTGGAAACACCTCTGGGGTGGAAAGTGAAGGGAATTGGGGAATTGTCACATACAAAAGAGATCTGAGAAAACAAAAATGTTAATTTCATAAACTCTAAGGACAAAAGCCTAATTAAAAAATAACACTGCGATAGGAAATGTTTGGAGAGTTTTTTGGAGCAGAGACGTTTTGCGACGAAGAGTAACAAAACGCACCTGAGAGGAGAACGCCCTTTTCTCCGACCACAGTGCTGAACCCTTGAGGGAAACTTCGGATGAAAGCAGCTGCGTTGGCTACAGCGGCTGCCTGCTCTATCTGCTCAGCGGTCACCGAGGCGGGGTCGTCTGCACCATATGCGATGTTCTCCGCGATTGAGCAAGAAAACAAAATTGGCTCCTACACATTGGAAACAAAACACGCTTACTGAATATTTCAAAAGGCCAGTAACACAGTGGAGCTTAGTGGAGCTAAGAACTTTTCCCAGAGAATATATACTGGGTTTTTTTGGGAGGCTCTATTTTCTCATTCTCCATCCATTTACCCCACGGTGTCTAACAAGTTCACATGTTAGCAGGAGTAGGATGACTTTACCATCTGAAGATGGAGGATCCTACAGGATCCTGCCCTCACCCTGCACGTAGCAGATGCTCTGTAAATGCAAGTCCCCTTTCCCGAGGAAGACCTCAACCCCGTCTGCGTTCTCCAGCTGCCTGCCTTCCAAGGATGAAGGGAGAATCCATCTCTTTCTGTCACTTCTTGAAACACAAAGCAGATGGGAAAGTGGCATTTGCAGAGAACTAGTCTGTGGAATTGTCCTAAAAAGCTAATAAACTCCCAGCTTCTTCCTCTCTCCTTAATGAGGATGGCACTGCTGTGACCCTTGCCCTCCCGAGCCAAGCCCATCACTGTCCCCCAGCCGTCCCCAGAGGAGTGGGGCTGAGGGGAGGTTCACTGGAGAGAGAGGCCCAGGAGTGGGGGAAGGCTTGGGTTTGTCTGTTGTGCACAAAACTTCGTAATAGAAATATAAATAGCTTGTCAAGATTCCCCTGCACTAAGTGGTCTTGTGAAAACAGCTTCATCAAAGAGACCACATTAATGTTCTTGAAATCCTCTATCTCTTTGCAAGGGCACCTGGCTCTTGGCATAGTTTTTGCTTGCTTATCTCTGAAACCCTTCAGGCAAAACAGTAGACTGGCTACTAATGAAAATGAGAACTGAGAAAGAGTCAAAAGAAGTTAAAAAGCTGTATCTTTTTCTCCCCAATCTTCTAGACTACCTGCATTACAAGTAATGACAGTCTCTACCTTTGGAAAAAGATAATGCTTCAAGTGGTTAAAATGTTTAAGGTCTTCAGGAAACAGCACTACAAACATAAACAACCTGCCCAAAGAGGTTAGTTTACTACATCTGGAAAACATCCATTCCTTTTCTTTTGAAAGGTTCAAGACCAAGAGCAAAGCAAATGACAAAAGCAACTTTAAAAGAAAGAGTAATAAAAACGGACCCTTCTCCTCTTACCTGACTCACTGTCCCAATCTTGGATCTCAGCCAGACTGGGTTTAGCTCTCGGATATCATGGCCATCAAGGCTGATTGTTCCTTGCAGGGAAGAAGGGAAAGAGGTCAGTGGGCGCCATGGGGCCAGTGACTGATACAAACACAGACAGGATCTGGCGGCAAAACTCCAGACTCAGTTTTTTCAAGATTAGATACTCAAAATCTCCAAACAGAACCTAAAACCAGCGGGTTTCAGTGACTTTCAGAGCTGGAAGGGACTCTTCTGGATCAACTGCACCTACTCTCTCCCTGCGATGGCGGGATGACCAGCCCACCTCGCTCGTCCCGCCAGCTTGCCTTCCCTCCAGTGTTAGTGCAGATGCAGAAGCGTCTGCTGTCTGACTGCCACGATGGCAGAGTGTTTCACCACCAGATGTAACTCTTTGACCTCAGCTGACAGAATTTCCTTTACACCCTGAGGGAACGAAATCACGCCTCCTGATTACGATGACAGTAAACACAAGAAATTCGATTCTTTCTCAGTTAGGCATATGGAATTACACAAGCCCAAAATAAATTTTCAGACACCTACAAAAAACCCGAGGTATTGACTTAGAAAGCCTAAGCGCTCTGTACAGGCTCCACAAGGCAGGAATATAAGCACAGTTCCTTTTCTCCCTGATCTGTTCACTGTGATGAAGAAACCAGAGACTCAATGTTTTGCATTCCTCTCGCTAGGATTTCCTAAGCTCAGAATTTTATCGCAAGTAGAAGGTAAGTCCAGGCTGCGATTCCAGAGGCAGACAGTGTAATGACATCCACTAACACACTTGGTGGTTTTGCACATCAGATCAATACCTGGCATACAACCAGCTCTCACGGTGTTCTAACCAAAAAGACTATAAGACCTACTCTTTAAATTCATGATTTTAGGGAATTCCCTGGTGGTCCAGCAATTAGGACTGCAATCTCTCACTGCTGAGGGGCCAGGTTCAATCCCTTGTCGGGGAACTAAAATCCCACAAATCACATGACCAAAAATAAATAAACTCATTTTTTATTTTACCAACGGTTTTTTTCTTGTGGAGAAACAATGTTTCCTTAATCCAAAAATAAACCAACACATACAGAATATCTTCTCTAAACTCTGATATAAAGAAGGATATCAACTACGTGTGGTGAGGGATGTTAACTTGACACACTAACATCACACTAATGATTTTGTGATCATTTCACAATATATACACATAGTGAATCATTATGTTGTGCACCTGAAACTGTTAAATACCAATTAACAGAATGTGTTCTTTGCTCTAAAAGATGCTATAATGCAGTTAAAAATAAACACCAAAATGAGAAAATATCTACTGCTTCAAGAGAGCGTCAGTGGAGCCGCACAGGAGTGGCTCACTGACAGCCACGTGCCCTGTCTGCACGCTGGCCCCGTGTGGGAGGGATGGTGGGCTTCAAGGAGCCCCGGGCGCCTGCACAAGCTCAGACAGTGCAGGCAGCGTGTTCTCCACGTGCTGCCATCAGCGCCCCACGAGGCACCTTTCTGATCCCCGCTCCAGGTGCAGAAGACACCGCACAGGAGATGAGGAGATGGATGCAAAGGATACGACATGCCCGACAGGCCTCCTGGGTGAGCTGACAGCCCGGAAAGTGACACCGCTGTCTAAGGGACTTCCTCCCTGGGAACAGGCCCTTTGGCAGTCAGAACGCATACAATGCATAGCCTCTGCACACTCAGACCCTCTCCCAAGGCTCAGGAGTAGAAGGGCTCAAGAGAGGGCCCCTGTCCCACAACACGCTGAACCACTCACCAGAAGCAGGGTCGTACAATCTCAGCAGGAGGGAAATCACTGTGGATTTGCCAGCACCACTTTGGCCAACCAGTGCTGTGACAGATCCTGATGGGATAGAAAGGCTGAAATCCTGGAATATGGGCACCTCTGGGCGAGCTGGATAGGCGAAATGCACGTTCTTGAACTCCAAAGCACCCTGGAAGCTTTTCTCATTCAAAACAGTCCCCTCTGAAAGGTAAGACGGGCACGAATCACTCAGCACCAAGCACATGTGCACAGCTGAGCCCAGGGCCCCACCAGCCTGACCATGGCCTCGGCCCAGCACAGCAAGCTCTGGAGTCTGGGCACTTCTCAGGCAGTCAGGAGGAAGCCGAGTCCCGCACTCCCGAGCCTGCTCTGCACCAGCAGCACAGCACACTGGCCACTGTCCTGGAGCCTCGCAGCCCTCAGAAGCCCAAGTCCACATCCCAGTCCTACTGATATGAGCAGCAGCTGATGAAGCGTCCGACCCAAGAGCTGCCGGCTGAATCCAGTGGCCTTCTCCCTGTGGGCTGCCTCTGCAGGCCCCCCATCCAGGGTTTATCTCACCTTCTCTAAAGAGTTGTTTTAAGAGGATGATGAACAGGCAGGTGCTGCACAACAGCCTCAGAGCTCGAGGGGGTCAGAGGTCGGTTCTATCCGGGGGTGACCCTGCTCTTGATTGGGAGAAGTGGCTCCATCTCTCCCGGTTGGGCTCATTCCTGCCACTCTATCACAGTGGAGAACGCTGGCATTCACTATTGCCCTGGGGCCAGTGAGTAGCTGACAGTGATCGCTGCTTCTTCCACTGAGCCTGACTGCTCGGCCCAGGCCATAGCTGCCCCAAGCATGGGCTTCCAGTGAAGCAGCTCACGAAGGAGATGGTTCAAAGCCAATTAGCATCAGCATCCTCCACTCAATCCCCAAAGCCAAGCAACTCAGAGGCTTTTCTATGCATGAACCCTCTTCCTTTCCTCCCTGCCCCCAAATGTCAAAATCATTGAGGAAGACAATTCTGGCGGCCTGGCCAGGCCCTTCCTGTCTGCACTCCTGAGCAGCACGCACTTCCTCCTGCCGTGTGTGGTAACACGTCACCTGCAGGGAGGGAAACAGTGGCGGCACATTGTGTGGTCAGGCCTCCACCTCCAGGGACGCCCTGGGGCCCCTAGCAGCACCCAACAGCAATCTGTCCTCACTGCCCACCCTCTGATGGCCCCGTCCATCCCTGTTGTGGTAAAGACAGTGTCTAGTTCATGCTCATCCTTCCCAGGTAGGGCAGGAAGCTGGTCTCACTGTCCTAAACCACACATGTTTAATCTCAGTAAAGAAAAGCAAACCCAGTTCCGACCCACCATTGAAAGGAAGCTCAGGTTCTCTCTCGAGGAGCTCCCAGAGGCGGCTTCCGGCACCCAGTCCCTTCATTAGCTCTGAGTAGAAGGAGCTGAGACCTGAGGATGAGAAGCAAAGGCACACATCTATCATTGGCCAATAAATGGCCCTCTGCTACCCTAAGCCCTCTGGGTACAGTGGCAATAGCCTGCTTTTAACATAAAATCTGTTACTTTCAGGAGAAGGCAATGGCGACCCACTCCAGTACTATTCCCTGGAAAATCCCATGGACGGAGGAGCCTGGTAGGCTGCAGTCTATGGGGTCGTGAAGAGTCAGACACGACTGAGCGACTTCACTTTCACTTTTCACTTTCATGCACTGGAGAAGGAAATGACAACCCATTCCAGTGTTCTTGCCTGGAGAATCCCATGGATGGGGGAGCCTGGTGGGCTGCCATCTATGGGGTCGCACAGAATCGGACATGGCTGAAGTGACTTAGCAGCAGCAGCTGTTACTTTCAAACAAGGATTTGAAGCAGCTTCCTGGGAATCCGTCAGAATTCCCTCTGTCTCATACCTTGTTTTCCTTTAGCTTCTCCTCCTGCAATGTCATTATCTCTCATAAGGCTTCAATCTGATCAGGGGATTTACAAATATATATAGTCATACTAGTCAACCACTGAATTAAAATCAATGTTACAGAAAAGTCTGCTTAGTCAAAAGCATAGCAATAAAAATAAAATATAATGCTATCTCATATTAAAAAGGAATACAAGGTACCCCAACATTCATTTAAAAGACACATCCACAAAATCAACCCATCTTTCAGACTCAACACATACAACATTTACTAAGCTAAAAACTGAAAAGAAACTTGGCAATTTTAGATATACTAACAACCTCTGCTTAAAAGTCACCTTTAAACAACTATGATTTAAAATCCCAAGTCCACTGGTCCATGTCAAGTGCCAGAACACATACTTTGTAACACTTTCCCTCAGTAAGGGTGCTGAAAAAATGCAATTCAAATATCCTGGGGACACTGATATTTGTGGAAGATAGAGTAGACTAAAACCTTCAGGTTAAATTAAGGATGCATCGGGCAGAAACAGAGCCACATAACCACAGTCAATCAACCTTCAATAGTTGAGCAAACGCAATTCAAATGGAGAAAGAGGAGACTTTTCAACAAATGCTGCTGCAACAACTAGACTTCCATGTGCAAAACACAAATCAGGACACAGGCCTTACTTCTTTCACAAATTAACTCAAAATGATCTAAACATAAAATGCAAAATTATAAAGCTCCTCGAATACAACATAGGAGAAAAACTTACATGACTGTGGGTTCAGAGATGACTTTTTAAGTATATTAAAAGCACACTCCATGAAAGAATATGTTGTTAAGTTAAAGTTCATTAAAATGGAAAACTTCTAAGAAAGATCAAGTCAAATGTGGCAGAAAGCACAAGACAGGGGCCAGGAGGAAAGCTGACGATGGCTAACTGTGAAAGGTGCACAGAAAGGTCACAGAGAGGGCAGGTGGTGGCCAGCAGATCTGTTCGGAGCGGGGAACATGACCACATGGTGTGCGACCCTACAGCCCGTCAGACCCAACCCCAGGGATGGAAAGAAAGAAATAATACCATCATCGCTCCAGCATCCTGAACTGGTCTTGTCTCGCAAGTCACTCAGCACCCAGAAACATCTTGGATCAGATTTTTCTTTAAGACCAGCCAGCAGAACTAAAATGTTATTTTAAATGGATCTCTGGAACTCTCAGTCCAGAAAATATCCTTACTTGCCTGTGGATGTCTAAAGAAAAGCCTCTCTTTTAACCAGGAGAAAACTCTGGAACCCTGAAAACAAAAAGTTGAGGTCACCCTGTGGGATACCTGAGCTCCTTTAACCAGACTGAGGCTGTTGATCTAACCTTTCCATCTTGGTTTTCAAAGGAAGGAAGGAAAACAAAAAGCAGGGAATCGTTTGCTCCAGGTTGGCTGAGGCTTTGCAGACTCCACACAGCTCTGCCTCCAAGGAGCTTGCTTCCCTTCACTCAGGGGCGGACAAGGAAAGCTGGGCTCTGAGAGACTCTTTACAAAAGCAAGCAACTGTGTCTCATGTACTTTATCACTTCTATTTTGGATTGTTCACTAGTTTTGAACATGGTTGGCTTCTCCCCGCCAGCAACCTGCCCGTCATGAAAGCATCACCATCAGAGGATGAGGTTCCTGTACATGCCTGTTCATACCATCCTTCCTCCCCAACATCCATGCTACAGTGAAAGGGAACAGGTTGTCCTGTGTGCTGGCTGGGAACAGATCCAGTGAGACCCTGTGCTCTGTGAGCTATGGGGGGCAAGGGGCCTGAAAAAATCTAACACTTCTCAACCCAGGGAGGATCACACTTGCCTTTATTCCGTCCTTCAAAGTCAGGTTGGAGTAACAGTCTAGGAAATGTTTTTGCAGTTAGTTAATTGATGAGTAGTGGAGTAATGGGAAAGTTAAGTTTTCATTTCAGAAACTATCACCTGATTTTTCATTAATTCCCCAAGCCTATTTAAATTATATACCTCCGACGCTTACTCCAACCCAGAAAGCATACATTAGGAAGGAGGAGAGTTCGCCCACTGTCATGTGGGCACTGCCCATCAGCAGCCCTCCTTTGTACAGGACAGAAAGCACGATCAGGTTCCCAGAGAGCCCAGTCTGTTAAGGGAAGAAAACACAGAAGTCAGGTGAGAACAAAAGACCCCAAATGCAAAAAGCATTCACACTGTGCAGAATTTCCTTTATGCATTTAACCATCAAGCAAGATTTTCCCAAAATACATTTTAATCTGAACTTTAAAATTCTTTCTTTTTTTTTCGGCTATACTGCACAGCATATGGGATTTTAGTTCTCTGATCAGGGATCTAATCTCTGCCTCCTGTGATGGAAGCATGAAATCTTAACTGCTGGAAAGTCAGGTTAAGTCCCTCAAAAATATTTCTGAAATATCATAATATTGAAGGAAATAATCTCATCAACATAGAAACCTAGACACTAAGCTACCTATCAGATTCCTATTTTACTCAATCTAATCTATTTGCAAAGGGAAAAAAATGATATTAAGGATGCCTCCCCGATGTATTCTACCACAGTGGGCTGGGCAGGCTGCACTGAAAAGCCAGGTAAGATACGGGGCTTATCTGCTCTGATGTGCATTAGGTACGTCGTCTCTGTAAGCGTGCCTCCTCAGGGCTTCCTGTCTGTTGAGCTACGGCCATTACTGAATCACCGCTACCATCTTTCCACTTTGAAAGTATTGTGACTCTGCCATCATGGTGATTTTCTAGCTCGGTGTCCTACCTGAGTTCCCTGTGATCAATGTGGTCAACTTTCTTATACCCTCTTCTTGAATACACTGAGGTTATTCTGGTTAATTCTCAGTGGGTTTAAAACTGCCTACACCAGAATGACCTGGGGCTAAAGGACAGATCGCCAGCCCCATTCTAAGAGTTTCATGGAGCTGAGGATCCATGTGTCTAACCAGTTTCCAGGTGAAGCGGATGTCAGGGCCTGATCCACAGTTTTGGTCTCACCACCTTTCCGTTAATTACATTTACTTGCTTTCCCCTTCCTTCACAAAAATATTTTTAAGAATGGTAATTCTTAGTCTTGAAGGAGAAGGGAAGTATTTTCTATGTATGGTAAGAGTCACAGAATAAAAATCTCTCCTGATCACAACGTCTACACTTTTCGTTCTTTCCAAAATAATCAACTTACTGCTCCAAAGAAGCCAGCCCGAGCGAATGCCTCTTTCCTTGCTAACTGCATCACATGGTCCACTTTGTTGGTGTATTTCTCTATTTCAGTCGTTTCTTTCCCAAAAGCTCGAACAGTTCTTATGTTTCCAATACGTTCCTCAGCTAGCTGGGAGAATAATACAAACATTTCATGGGAGGCAAAATTAAAATGTGGTTCTCACGTTTAAGATACTATCAACAGAAAGCTGCTTGTCATATGCAACTAAGTGAAAAACAGACTACAAAGCAGAGTATGTGAAGAATCCTGCTTCTGGAAACAAATATGTATCTATATATACACACATCATATATATAGGTAGATAGAAAAATAAGTGAGAAGGTTGGTAGATAAATAAATATATTTTTATGCAGTGAGAAAGATAAGATAAAATCATAGACTCCAAAATGTTAATAATATTCATTCAGAGCTAGGATTATGCATTTTTTTCTCATTATATTTCTCAAAATTCTATTTTCATAAATATGCATGGTTTTTATAATGAAAATATAATGATTATTTTTAATTTTTAAAAAAGACAGAACTGGACAGCATTACAAGGACAGCACTAGAAAGCCACACTTATTAGTTAATAAAGGATAGAGTATCATCCAGAACAACTATTTTCAGAACATGATTAGCCTTTTCACCCTATAAAAAACAGTGACTTAAGCTCATAGGATGTAGTCAAGTGGGATCAGTGCTGAGGTGTGGGTAGAAATCGAGTCTAGAAGGCAGAATACTTTGGGTTCTAGGATCTGCAGGGCTAACACGAGGCAAAGGATGTACTTTTTGGAAAGGTTAAACACATTACTTTGGGTCTGCCCACCAATAACCTGGCTCTGAGTTCATCCAAGTGGAGACCACACCAGGGAGGGGCCTTTACCTGAGTGGCCTGTGCCAGGGAGTCCTGGGTGACTTTGGTCAGTTTCCGTAGGTACCGGCCATAAAGCACAGCGATGATGGACACTGGAGGCACCACACTCAAAACAAAAGTGGCCAGTTTAGGGGACACAAAAAACTGTCAAAAAACCCAAAACATACATGTTACACAGAGTAGCAAGATACTCTCACTGCCCACTGTAAACATGTGTATGTTTAAATTAATAGGTAGGCCTAAAGGTGCTGTTTGGTAGAACTTTTCAGACATTCTCGGTCTTCACAAAGCCCCATGAATATTCAGCCGCCACACAGGAGTAACGTGACAGACAGCCTCTGAGGCTGTGGAGCCCCTTTGCCCTGCAATGCTGTACCACTACCGGCACGACACTGGCCAGTGCTATCCAAATCAGACCACACTACTCAACAGAGCAGCGGGGATGGAGGAAGGAGACCCCTTCTGCTCCACACTGGCCAGACCACACCAGGAGTTCTGTATTCAAGTCTGCATCAAGGGTTCTGAACAACCAGAGCAATGTCTCCCTGAAATGACTCAGATGGCAGCAAGACCAAAAATACCCATGTCATGTGACAAAGTTGAAGGTGGACTTACAGAGGTGTGACAACCAAGTTAGAGCTGTTTCCATGGCTTAGAGGACTGGAATCTCAGGCAAATGGATCTGGACTCAACAAAAGGAGTCTCCTAACAACTGGAGTTGCCCAAAGAGTAAGTAACACAATAGGGTTTTCCTATAGCCAACCCTGCAATTAGGTGATTGTATTTTAAATGGTGTTAGCATCATTATTCATTATCAAATAGTCTCATCAGTGTAAGACTCTCCTAAAATGCTGGGGGAAAGCTGCAGACTGAAATGCAAAGTGAAGGATGGATCAAGCAATCATTCACTTATTTACTCATTCAACAACTGAGTACCTAAGGCCTACAGACAGCAGACACTATCCTTGGCACCTGGGAGGTAACTGACCCACAGGGAGTTCCATCTAAGGGGAGAGGTGAGGTGGGAGTCAGAGAAAAAACGGATGAGATAGAGAGAGAGAAAGCCTGGAGTGCCCTGTGGTCTTGGAAGAGAATGGGCAGGGCCCCGAGGCAGCAATGAGCTCAGTACCTTGACCTCTGGGGATGGGCCACCCTGAACAGACAAGCAGGCACTGGGGTATCAGTGGCCTGCAGGACACAGGTGGAGCAGCGAGGCAATCGAGTAGGTCTGAACACAACACAGCCCAGGCAAGCTGTCTGCACGGCAGGGCAGGAACACCCCTTGCTGTCCCTGAGCTTGGGGATGGTCTCAGGACCCTCCCTCCCTGTGCTCCAGTTCCATGCTTAGAGATAACCTTCTGAAGGATGAGACAGGTGCTGTCACGGAAAGGAGTGCTGCAGAATCAGGAACACACAGCTCAATGGTGGGAGGAAGAACCCACATGTAAACTACTAAACTGACAGTATGGCACAGACATCATTAGGTTCTTGGAAGCAGGCTTACCATAGTCAGGTCCAGGGACCCGTGAGAAAGGATGAATCTGTCAGTCCCTCCAGACCTGAAGGCCAGATCCCAGGGTGTGCCTCCTCATGAGCATCTGTTGCTGCTGCTAAGTCGCTGCAGTCGTGTCCGACTCTGTGCGACCCCATAGACGGCAGCCTACCAGGCTCCCCCATCCCTGGGATTCTCCAGGCAAGAACACTGGAGTGGGTTGCCATTTTCTTCTCCAATGCATGAAAGTGAAAAAGCGAAAGCAAATTTGCTCAGTCGTGTCCGACTCCTAGTGACCCCATGGACTGCAGCCTACCAGGCTCCTCTGTCCGTGGGATTTGCCAGGCAAGAACACTGGAGTGGGTTGCCATTGCCTTCTCCAGCTGAGCATCTGTGTCCCCCTCAAACTTACAGGCCTTACACCTCCACGGGGCTGGATGTGGATGGAGCCTCTAAGGAAGGAATTAAGGTAAAATGCGGTTATAAGGGTGAGGGCCCTGATCTTGTCTTTTTAAAAGAGTAGCCAACTCTCTCCACAAGCACAGGCGAAAGGCCACGTGAACAGAGCTCGCAGTGAGAGGGTGGCTGCACGCAAGCCATGGGAAGAGGCCTCAGAACGAACCTACTTTGTCAGCACCTCGACCTTGGACTCCCAGAGTCCAGATCTGTAGGAAATACACTTCTGCTGTTTGAGCCCCCACTCGTGGTACTGTTATGCTGCTCAAGGCACTGAGACAGGCCCACTCTGACGCCCTGCCCTTCAACTGCTACTCTTCCTGAGCCCCAGACTATTAATATCTGGAAACAGTGCTTTATTTAGTATAGAAGGGCCTTCTCCTAGAGCTTTGCTTCTCTCTTGGCTGAGTGTACACAAGATTTCAAAGCTGTCTTCCATTCTGTATGGTAGACCTTACAGGCTCACTCTGGCAACATAGCCTTCTGCTCCGGACTGAATGCTCTCTGGGACACTGGTCAGAAACTTCAGCTTTTCCACCTATGAGGAAAAAATCAGCCACAGTCCTCATTCTAGGGTCTAGAACTGCACCAAGATGACAGCATTGATGGCTACTGGTCACCTGAGAGGTGGTCAGTGTGTTAGGGAACTACACTTTAAATTTTAGCTGTAATTAAAATTAAATTTCAAAAGCTGATATTCCATTTCTGTTCTGAATCTCCAGTATGTCTGGAGATTCTGGTGTGTGCTTTTCAACCACAAATTTTACAAAATCTAAATATTGATTATTTCCAATGAAAGCCTCCAGACTTAGATGTTCCGTAAGTATAAAATATACAGAATATTTTAAAATCCTAATGTGAAAAATATTTGATTAATAATTTTTATATTAAATACATGTTGAATTGATAAACTTTGTTTATATTAAGTAAAATTATTATCAAAAATTAATCTCATTTCACCTTTCTGTTTTATTAAAAAATTGTTTTGGCTCCTCCACACAGCTTGCAGGATTGAACCTAGGCCCTCAGCAGTGAAAGGGTGAAGTCCTAACCACTAGACTGCTATTGAAGTTCCTCTGTTTCCTTTTTGAAATGTGGCTACTAGCGAAATATCAACAACTTCAGATATGCAGATGATACCACTTTGAAGGCAGAAAGCGAGGAATTAAAAGAGCCTCTTGATGAGGGTGAAAGAAGAGAGTGAAAAAGGAGGCTTAAAACTCCATATTAAAAAAAACCCTAAGATCATGGCATCCGGTCCCATCATTTCATGGTCAATAAAAGGGGGAAAGGTGGAAGCAGTGACATGTTTCCTCTTCCTGGGCTCTAAAAGCACTGAGGATGGTGGCTGCAGCCATGGAATTAGAAGACAACTGCTTCTTGGCAGGAAAGTTATGACAAACCCAGACAGTATATTAAAAAGCATAGATATCACTTTATATATAAAGGTCCACATAGTCAAGGGTATGTATGGTCCTCCCAGTAGTCATATATGGCTGTGAAAGCTGGACCGTAAAGAAGGTAGAACACCGAAGAATTGATGCTTTCGAACTGTGGTGCTGGAGAAGACTCTTGAGAGTCCTGTGGACTGCAAGGAGATCCAACCATCCTAAAGGAAATCAACTCTGAGTATTCATTGGAAGGACTGATGTTGAAGCTGATGCTACAATACTTTGGCCACCTGATGTGAAGAGTCAACTCACTGGAAAAGACCCTGGTGCTGGGAAAGATTGAAGGCAGGAGGGAAAGGGATGACAGAGGATGAGATGGTGGGATGGTATCACTGATTCAGTGGATATGAACTTGGGCAAACTCCAGATGGTGAGGGACAGGGAGGCCTGGTGTACTGCAGTCCATGTACTGGGGTCACAAAGAGTCAGACACTGGTTGGCGACTGAACAACAATAACTAGAAAATTTAAGTTGCACACGTGGCCTGCACTACATTTCTCCCGGCCAGCAGCACAGGAGAAGGTGTGTCTTCAGACACCTGGTATGAATGGAGGCAAGCAGATGTGAGGGGCTCCAGTCCCCAGCTAAGGAGGAAGAGATGTGATGGGTGGAGAGGGTAAATGATTGCAGAGCTGCCTGTCTGTGCAGAGGGAGCCCATCCTGCTCCTGACAGGAGGAGGACAGGGAACAACCCTCAGGTCCTGTAGAGATGACTGACAGTAGCAGTTTCCTGCCTTTGAGGACAGATGGCTGGACAGACTGACAGGCTAGTGCTCCGCCTTGGTCCAGCACTCGGCACCAGGGCTCTTCCTACCTGGGCTCATTCCCACCCTCACACGTTCTTAGAACCCAGGCAACAAGCCTTTTGTAAAAGCCACACTCTGATCTCCAGATAAGAAGTGAAGGTTCAGGTGCCAACAACAAGGCAACTGCCCCGGGTCCCCAAGGCCTCTGCGCAGTGCTGAGCACAGCTCACGGGAGTGCAGCTCACCCTGCCAGGGTGCACGGATGGACACAGAAGCTGAGGGACGTACCATCATGCCGATGCCAACAGAGGCCTGCGCTCCAGCCCTGAGCCCGTCTGAGAGGTTCTCCGTCACTGAGCGCCCCAGGAGGGCTGCGTCTGCGGACAGACGGTTGATCAGCTCTCCTGTGCGTGTCTTGTCAAAGAAAGCCACCTCCTGCTTCAGCACTGAGGAGAAGAGTGAAGCCCTCAACCTATTCACGATGCGCTGACCTGCAAGGCAAAAGAGGCAGCATCAGTGGGGGCTCAGCTGCACACCCGCAGCTGCCCAGGTCATGGCCTAGTGGGACACCAGACACAGCCACGCGCATGCGCTGCTGGCCAGCGCAGGGCTCCCCGTAGTGACCACAGCCCGTGGGGCCAATGACACAGTACAGTGATCAGCAAGGCAGTTTACAGTTTTATCACACTAACTTCTCACAAGCTAATTCTGCTTCTCTCTCACAAACCTTTCCTGGATTTAACTTTCAAATGGCAAGAACTGGCTAATTATCTACAGAGCATTTTATCAGCTAAAGGGCTAGCAATGACATGGAGTCGGCTGTCCCAGGCTCCGTCACCATGGTGGTGTCACTGCCTATCAACTAACAGGCCTCACAGCAACACTGAGCAGCATCACCCAAAACCAAGTGCAGGGGCTGACCCGCGCGGGCAGCTCAGCAGGGATGGAGAGGGGAGGGACAGAAAGGGTGTCCAGGGAACACACAATGATACTGGGCAGCATCACCCGACGCCACCTGCAGGGGCTGCCCCCGGCGGGCAGCTCAGCGGCTGCGCACCACCACCCAACCTCCTGGAGACACACAGGCAACTGAGCTCTAATACCAGAGAGGAGGGGTGAGCACAGAGTCCCTTGTCTACCACGATCCCCAGCCTGGGGGTGCCAGAGCACAGGGAGCCCACGAGACCCGCCCCACCCAGGCCGCCCAGGAGCAGGGTCCCGGCACCTGACGTCTGCATGAGGTAGACACGGACGGCATTGGCCACGGCACCGCACAGGAACACGCCTCCGAGCGCCAGGCAGAGGCGGGTGAGGCTGGAGCTGCAGTCTGCAGAGGGGTTTGTGTAGATGACGTCAATGATCTTCCCCAGGAAGAAGGGGGCGGACATGGTGATGACACTGGACACCGCCAGAAACCCAACTGCAGCTGGAAAACACAAGCAACTCTCCGGTTCTTCGGTGCTTTGCCCAAGGAACAGAGCGCTGAGTTCATCAGCTTCTTTCCCGAAAAAACTTTTCAGAGCGTGTGATGCTCAGATGCTGGGAGTCTCCTCCCTTTAGCTCCTGGACCCCTGACTAAAGAGGAGTGCCAGATCTGGTTGTGCGGCCATATCAGGCAGGGTGTCAGTAGGGGGCACTGATCCTACCCAAGTATCCAGACCAGACGACCTGGCTTCACCCTGGTCTGTTCCTCTCTTCTTCCCCAGGAGTAACTGAGAACTAACCACAAAAATCCACTCTGGTCTCCCTCCTGCCTCTTGATCTAGGTGTTCAACTCAGATGACATTTTTCCTACATTCATGCTGTATGTAGTTACTCCTTAGCATCTAACTGCGTCTTAGCTTGAAGATCAAACTACACAGGTAAAGCTCTTGATTATGTCTAATATTTCACAAGACTGTAGGCTATGGAAAGCAGGTATGGGCATCCACTACATATGTGATACCTTCCTTCTTAATATGACTGCTTTGGGAAATAAAGTACCAGAGTATCACCATGATTATAAAAATATGCAAGAACACAACTGTTCACACTCCTTAAAAAAAGATGAAGGCACAGAATCCTTTCAGAAAAGAAAATATTGAGAAAATCTGATTAGGAACAGCATGTGTCACAGATAACTACATTCATAATAAGGAATGCAAATTTAACCACAAAGATGTACCATTTTTCATCTACTGGTTTGGCAAAGCTCAGAGTTTGACAACACCCTGTTAGTGAAGCTGCAAGGAAGCAGCATTTACACTGTTAGTAGCTATGCAAACTGGTACAGTCGCAGCGGAAGGTGATGAGATCCTACCAGTCAAAATGTAACTGCACACTCCCTTTCGTCCACCAATTCTATCTCTAACGTGTAGATACACTCCCATATGTGTACGCAAAAAAAGGTACACTCAACTGTGTTCATTAAGGCATTGCTTATACCAACAACAGATTCAAAATACTCCAAACATTTCTTAGTGAAGAAAAGTTAAATCAATTATGGAACATGTATTTTATACATATTATGCAGTCATTAAAAACAATGAGGTGACTCTATGGAAAGCAACATGAGGCAATCCACTAAGACACACTGTTATCAAGAAACGCCGAGGACACAAATGTCTGTGGGCCTTTTTTGCTAGTTGGTCCTTAAGTTCATGTAGGCACAAAACAACCCCAGAAATTCTTCAGCCTGAAGCTGTGTACCCAACAGGCAAATGGCTCAGTTTGTATATGTTGTCTAAATGTCTGGAATGTACACCTGGTACCTCTCCACTGGCATCCACAGTTTAAGAAAGTAAATAGAAGCTTTCAAGGAGAATCATGGTTTCAGACCTGCATTGTGACCAAAGGCTCTGCCCACCTCCTCCTACTTCCTTTGGCCTTATCTCTCACATGTGTTCAGCCAAGTAGATCTCTTGTACATCTAATTCTGTTCTGACATCTGCTTGTTGGAGGCCCTAAACTGACACACCCAATGATCTTTCAAAAATAAACACACACATCCATACGTTTACCTTTACAGCTGGGCCATGGTCAAAGAACTTCCCAGGCAGCGCTAGTGGTAAAGAATCCGCCTGCCAATGCAGGAGACAAGAGATGCAGGTTCGATCCCTGGATCAGAAAAGTCCCCTGGTGGAGGGCATGGCAACCCACTCCAGTATTCTTGCCTGCAGAATCCCATGGGCAGAAGAGCCTAGTGGACTAGGGTCCACAGGGTTGCAAAGAGTCAGACATGACTGAAGCAGCTTAGCATGCACGCGTGCACAAAACATCTCCAGGGAAGTAACAAACGAGTAACAGTTTCCTTCTGCAGAGTGGCACCAGGTGATTGGGGCAGGGTGCATATGTATGCCACTGTGAACCTTCCAAGTTCAGTCCTCCTGAGGTTCCCTCTGTCCCTCCTGACCCACCCCCCCCCCACCCCCACTGCTAGCACCATCACTAAACAGTCAATGGCAAGGACCCTAAGTGGACACAGTGTGGGGGATGGGTGCCCCCAACACCCTGCAAATAGCTTCTCTGTGTCTTGCCTAAAGCTAACACTTCAGTGAAAGGCTTCACTTTTACAAAACCTTAATACAAAGAGTTAAGAGCAAACTCTGCCAATCAGTAGTTCAGCTGGCAAACAGCTCTAGGAGAAATATGAGCTTGTTAAGTCAGGAATACTGCCCAGACTCTCTCCCTCCTGGGGGTCTTCTAACACCTCCCCTCAAAGGGGGCCTGCTCTGCAACCCCATCTATAATACAAACCCCGACACACCTTTCATTCTCTTTCTGGCATTTCCCAGCCTTTGGGAAGTTTCACTTATCTACTGTATCTCTCCATTAGGAGAAAAGATTTCTATTTTGTTCACTGTTATATCCTAACTGCCTACAGGGACAGGCATATAGTATAAGCTCAATAAATACTGGCTGGATGAATGAACAAACTGAACTTAGACAAAGGAGGGAGAAAAGCATGTCAAAGTTCAACAACAGCCTAAAGAGAAATATAAAATCTTGTAGCTCAGAAAGTCTGTGTGGAAATGACTCCTTTACAGGAGCCAGGAAACCCACGTACCTGACTGCATAATATAAACCTGGCCAAGTGCCCTTTTAGTTTGCTGTAAGACTCAGGATCTTGTTTCAAAACTCTGTGTTCCTGATAACTATGCTCAGGAGGACTGAAAGCCCAAGGGTTCTGGGAGCATATGTAGCTCAGGTTCTGCAGGGCATGGCCATGGAAGCCAGTGGCCTGACGACCCGGGAATTAACCCGAAAGACCTGTTTCATCTGTCATCAGCAGGCAGTTTCTCTAGTCTGCTTCTTCCCTTTGGCAAATACTTTCATAAGTGTAATGTATATGCAAAGTGCTACCAGAGCTCATCTCCCTCCCACCTCTAGTCTTCAAATTCAGTTATGATTCCAAAACAAGAACCTGTTCAGCATGAACACACACTAGTTCTTACATAGTAATGATAATGATTACGAACAGAAGGGAATTTGGCTGAATTAAACTTCGTTCCAGGGGCTTCCTGGTGGTCCAGCGGTTAGGAACCCACCTGCCAATGCGGCTGACATGGGTTTGACCCCTGGTCAGGACACTAACTCCACTTGCAGCAAGGCAGCTGAACCCCCGTGCCGCAACTGCTGAAGTCTAGAGTCTGTGTTCCACAGCAAGCAGCCACTGCAATGAAAAGTCCTCGCACCACAGCTAGAGGGTAGCCCCACTTGCTGAAACTAGAGAAAGCCCACACGCAGTAACGAAGAGCCAGCAAAGCCAAAACAATCAATCCTAAAAAAAAAATCGTTTCAGGATCTCCCCTTTAAATTAAAAAAAAATTATTACTGCCATTTGCCTCTTTCTTCTACAAGTTCAGATTAGTTCAGTCACTCAGTCGTGTCCGACTCTTTGCAATCCCATGGACTGCAGCATGTCAGGCCTCCCTGTACATCACCAACTCCTGGAGTTTCCTCAAACTCATGTCCATTGAGTCAGTGATGCCATCCAACCATCTCACCCTCAGTCATCCCCTTCTCCTCCCACCTTCAATCTTTCCCAGCATCAGGGTCTTTTCAAATGAGCCAGTTCTTTGCATCAGGTGGCCAAAGTATTGGAGTTTCAGCTTCAGCATCAGTCCTTCCAATGAACACCCAGGACTGATTTCCTTTAGGATGGACTTGTTGGATCTTCTACAAGTTAAATGTATACAAAGTAAAAAAAAAAATTCTGCTTTGGGTTAGCTGGATTTCTGTTAAGATTTTACTACACAACACCATCTCTGACATTCATGAATCATGTATTTGCACCGCAACTATCCTCTCTGATTCCTCCCCAGACCTGATGAGCCAAGTAAACCACAATCCTTCTGGATATTCTCCATCTTTCCCATGGTTCATTCAGCATTTGCTTACTCCTCTTCCTTGCCTGACTGTTACTGTCTCTTGACAGGTATTTTCAAGCATTTTTCTGTTATCCTAAGTCTATCCAGTCATGGCATTCAAAGAATGAGAGCAATCTCCTTGAAAAGAAAGAAGGAAAACCTGAAAGGCAGGCTGCTCAGAGAAGGGCTGTGGCCAGTACTCAGGTCCTAGACCGGCAGGTCTGGGGGCAGCAAAGGTTGTACAGCCTGTCTACCACCACTAGACACAGGACAGCGCTTTTAAGGACTCATCTGCCCGCTGAGCTAGGCAGGTGCAGCAAGCCCCATGTCACTCACGGACTAAGGCATTAACTACCCACCACTATCTGAAGCATTTGCCACACACACTGTCTCCTCCAACAATGCTCTCACCATCCTCCTTTTCCAGACAGGAAACTCAAGCACTTAGAGGGAGCTTGCACAAGGTCACCCAGTTCATCTACTGCAGAACCACATTCCAAGACAAAAATCTGTCTTCTTCATCTTCCCACAACCAAGCTGAGAAAACACCAGGGACCTCTGCTGGGGAGGGTGAGGCCAGCCAGGGAGCAGAAAGGCTGCCGGATAATGCTGGAGTGGGGACTGTGGTGCAGAGAACAGGTAGGAGGCTCCAGGCTCTCAAAGAGAACAGGGCCGCTGCAGCAAGGCAGGCCTAACAGGGTCTCAGGCTGGGGAGTGAGAGGTCAGGTTTGTATTTTAAATGATTCACTCCGGCTGTAGAATGAAATGAAAGGA
This sequence comes from Capricornis sumatraensis, assembly GCF_032405125.1. Lineage (NCBI taxonomy): Eukaryota > Metazoa > Chordata > Mammalia > Artiodactyla > Bovidae > Capricornis > Capricornis sumatraensis. The sequence continues at coordinate 43,616,401 of NC_091078.1, read as the reverse complement.
CCTGAGGCTGCCCTGCTCCAGGCAAGAGGGGAATTAAGGTGAAGTGGGGAGGAGGGGCAGAGGGGATAGGATGGTGACAAGGAATGCAGGTCTTTTTAAGAGCTAGACTCCACAGGACCTGAGATTTGGGGAGACCTGGGGAGTTCTGAAGTTGGGACTGACAGGATCAGTGCCCTAGCTCTGTCATCTAGCTGTCTGACCTCGACTGAGTCATTCAAACTCTCTGCACCTCAGTTTATGCATCTAGACGCTTTACCATCTGAGCCACCAGGGAAGCTAAATCAACGATAAGTATCCACTATTATCTATTAACATACTGGGCTTCCTAGCTGGCGCTAGTGGTAACGAATCCACCTGCCACTGGGCGATCCCTGGGTTGGAAGATCCCCTGGCAAAGGAAATGGCAACCCACTGCAATATTCTTGCCTGGAAAATCCCATGGACAGAGGAGCCTGGTGGGCTACCATCCATAGAGTCGCAAAGAGTCAGACATGACTGAGCGCACACACACAGTCTCTATATTACAGCTGGCACAGCAAGTAGTCAGGACCGACCGGTGCCCCTGTCAGCTGTGTCCCACTCTCCGAGAGGAGGGAGAGAGAAGGAAAGGAGTTTTCAGTATCCACAGAGAAAACAGGAGTAGAGGGCCCAGGCAGGTGAGAGGCTGAAGTGAAGGAGCCTGGCAAGTAGCTAAGCTGGACAAGGCAAGAGGTAGAAAGGGCCGACAGTCAGCAGGAAGTGGAGCGCCAAGGAAGCCTCTGAGGCTGTGGAGTGACCTGGAGACAAAGGTCTGGGCAAGGCTAGAGTGCAAGCGACAGACGTGGCATCTGTGCCGTAGTAACCACAATGGGTCTGCCCACGACTGGCACTTCTGTCCAGCACACACGCCATGCGAGCTGCCCACAGAACTTAAAATCTTCTAGTTGCCACATTAAAGAGAAACAGGTAATATTAATTTAATAACATATTTTATTTGATCCAATATATCCAAAGTATTAGTCATCAATGAACATTAAATCATAAAGAAAATTCACATTTTTTTCCCCATACTAAGTCCCTTCAATATCTGGTATTTCACTTTTGAATCAACTCCGACTAGCACGTTTCACAGCACAGCTACAGGATGTTCAGGTTTTCTCTGAAATGTGGTATTTCCGAAGCAAATACACTTGAAGGCTTTCTGGAACAATTTTGTTTCCGAGGTTCAGCCTCATTGCCCCACCAGCACGATCCTTGTCAGAACTTTTCACTCCCGGCCTGGGGTGCAGGATGCAGCCGTTCTAAGCACGCCTCGCCCTCGCCTTGCTTACTACACCTGATGGTTTCATCAGTCTCTTCATTCTGGTCACTTAACGGTCTAGCTCTGTAATATTCAACTATGAACGTAGCAAAAGCTCCTGGCGGGCATCAGGTTCTAAGAACTGTCCTCATTTCAAACCACACAAGTCCTTATCTGTGTTTAAGTGAACAGCTTGGGGGTGGAGGGCTGGACATGCAACTTCCACACTTGACCAGTGACCCACCTGGGATATTGATATTCCCTGATAGCTCAGTTGGTAAAGAATCTGCCTGAAATGCAGGAGACCCTGGTTCGATTCCTGGGTCAGGAAGATCTGCTGGCGAAGGGATAGGCTACCCACTCCAGTATTCTTGGGCTTCCCGTGTGGCTCAGCTGGTAAAGAATCCGCCTGCAATCCGGGAGACCTGGGTTTGATCTCTGGGTTGGGAAGATCCCCTGGAGAAGGGAAAAGCTACCCACTCCAGTATTCTGGCCTAAAAGAACTCCATGGACAGTCCATGGGGTCACAAAGAGTCAGACACAACTGAGTGACTTTCACTTTCTTTCTTTCCACCTGGGAATTATAAGCAAGACAATCCCCGTGGTGCCCACTGCATCACTGTCATCCCACTGCCCCCTCAGGCCCTGGGCTCACTCCTAGCTCCCAACTCCATGCACGGTGCTCCCACCCTCTCACTCACTGGACGCCCCAGCAGCCTCTTCTATCTGCCAGACCGGGAGCACAGCTCAGACCAGTCACCGCTTATCCCATCAGCCACAGGGGCCCCGCAGTGAGCTCCTTCATCTTTTAAGACTCCTGTGACCAAGACGATAAGACAAGTTATCAGCGAAAAATGACTGCAGAGCAACCTTGTAGGCCACAGCTGTTGGAAGATATCTACAAATTCCAACACAAAGTGAGACACGGGAGGAAGGGCCAAGGGACGCATCAAGGACTGTGGTTCCTTCAGAAGAGAGACGGACATGACAGTCTTCAGCAGATACCCACAGGCGTCTCAGATGGCAGACCCTGTTTTTAAAGTTTCTGATACAAATCACGTAAGATCAAAGCTTTCTGGTCACACAGTTAAGGCAGCATGTTCAGCAAACTGCTGAACACAGATGAAAACACTGCTATTCAATCATATAGTTAAATTTCTGAAGAAGAATTTTTGTATTCCTTTCTCTAAAAATTAACAAACATTGGAATTCCTTCTCTTCAATTCAGCTTTTTTTTCAGCCTCTTGATTTAAAGTACACACACACACGTGCTTGTTATTTCCAGCATTACAAAGAGATGGGCCAACGTCTAAGGCTGCTCCTACAAGGATAAGTTACAAATTAATGGCGATCCCCCTCAACATTCTCTTACTCTTACAAATGTCAACATTCAGAGTGGGTGCAACATAGTATATAGACAATAGTACATTGTCTTTTGAGGCAACCCTATGTCCTCATAAGGAGCTTTCATCATATTAAATACAATATGTATATATTGTTTGTTTGAAAAGTGAATTGAAAGTCACTCAGTTGTATCCGATTCTTTGTGACCCCATGGACTATACAGTCCTTGGAATTCTCCAGGCCAGAATACTGGAGTGGGTAGCCTTTCCCTTCTCCAAGGGATCTTCCCATCCCAGGGATCAAACTGGGGTCTCCTGCATTGCAGGCAGATTATCTGTTTGAAAGGTGGGAATAAATTAGTGTACCAATCCAAGATTTACTCCCTCAAATTATACATTCACACTTTTTCAAGGCAGCAAATCTAACTAGCTCCCCTTCTTAAAATAAAAGGAGGTACAGCTCTTGCTTCCTTAAAGGCTGTCTTCTGAGCAGGCTCACAGACAGGACATGTGGGAAGAGGTACAAAGGTACAGGAGCGTGACCATGCGGAGAGGCAGGGTTGGGCCACCTACCATGGCCAGATGCGTGGGCGCCACAGAGCCTGAGCCTGATACCTAAAACCTCTCTTGACATCTAAAATTTCAGAAACAAAACTGGGTTTCCTACACTTATTTTTGATTACATATAAAGATGATGGACACACCCTGCAGTGCTCAGGGATTCTAAACTCAGGTTTCCACCTGGGCCTGGTCGGGCCATCCCTTATTCCTTCTTTGAAGGCACTCTTTGAAGGCCCTATTCTGTGCCACACACACGCTAAGGACTAGACACAGAAAGATGAAGCAGACACAGCTCTTTTCCCAAGAAGCTCATAGTCCAATGAGAACTCCTAGTCTCAAGTTTTTCTTTTAGAAGAGAAACAAGGAAAAAAAATTCCATCAAAAATACACGCACAACCAAGTGACAATATTATTCTCTTTATACCTCGGTAATACCAAGAACCCACTAAGCTGTAAAAGTCAGTGAGAGGTAAAATGTTTCCATTCTGTTGCCCTCCTCTACCACACCGGCCTGCCCTATATTACAAATCCTTCTCTAGGACTATCCTTCCTAAAGCAACAGATTTGTAACAAAAAATGTGGGATTCTCACCTGCTTCAAGTCTAAGAACATTACAAACCCTCCTTCCCAACCCTCATCAAACCTGCAGTTTTACCTCTAGTCACATGATCTTTTCATTAATGCCTCTCCCCGACTAAACTGCAAGCCCCAGCAGGAGCAGGAACCAGGTTTTCTTCTGCTCATCAATGAAACCCAAGGGCCTAGGACACAAGACTCAATGTTTATTAAAAGAAATGAAGATTTGGAGAAACCTCAAAACCATTTAGATCTTACAAGGACTTTGCATTTAAACATTTCTCCATTTATGGATAAAAATGAGACTATACAAAATCTGAATTTTGTTTCTAAAAATATTCATTTTTACTTTCTAAAATTACTCAGTTAAGATTTAGTTGGGTTGTGATCTGCAGTTTCTCAACCCTTCTAGAGTTTACCGATCACTGACCATAGCCAGTGCTGACTCTTCTGAAGAGCTTAGTAACTTCCTGCCTACCACTCAGTGAAGCAAAAAAGGGACAAACCTGAAAGGTTTACATTGTTTTGCTTCACGGAGTAAAAATAATGTTAGCTGCTTAAGAAATTAACCTGAAGCAAATAACGTGTATGTGTTTCTTTTTAGTGCAAGTGCCTATTAGAAAATAGGTTTCCTAGAGTCTACGATTAATTTTACAGACAGGGTAAAAACAAACAAACAACCCAGGTCACTTGAGAACCCTGGCAAAGTAAAAGCGAAACGGACTTGCCGACTGTAATAAGGAGAAGCGTCTCCACTTGCATAATATGCCAGATTGTCCGCGCACCTGCGGACCCACACCGCTACAGCAGGCGCACTCCGTCCGTGCCTCCAGGGAGGACGCCCAGGTCCTCTTCACCGATTCCAATGGCCCCAGGCCCCCTGCTGCCCCCTCAGTGCCCCTCTCGCTGGCCTCGGACCTCGCACGCGTAAGGTCGCCGCTGACCGAGAGGAGGGCCCTACCTGCCAGCCTCCGGCGCTCGGGCTGCGCCAGGCTCAGGAGCTTCTGCGCCTCCGAGCGCCTGGCCGCCGCGGGCCGCAGCAGCGGGTCATGACCGGGAGTCGCCGCGGCCGCAGGCAAGGCCGGCCCGCGCCGCCAAGCCTCTCCCGCGGCCCGCGCGACCAAGGTCGAGCAGCCAGGGAGCGCTGGGCGCGGGAGCCTGGAGGCGACGGGCCCGGCGAGCGCCCAGCACCTAGACAGCCCGGGGGGCCGCGCCCAGAGCGCCAGGAGCCGCGCCAGGCCCGCGCCGCCCGCGGGGCCGCCGGGACCCCCGCCTGCCCACCGCCGCGGGGCTCGCGCGGCCCAGCCCCCCGCGAGCACGGCCGGGTGCACGCCCCCAGGCCTCGCAAACGCCGGGTACGTCGACAGCGTCCGGGTCTCGGGGGAGCGGGCGGCTGCGCCGCGCCTCAGGAGCAGTCGCAGCGGCCAAGCCGGGGGCCCGCGCATGGCGCCGCGTCCGACCGTGCGCCTCGGTCCACCGGCCCCTCCGTTCGCCGCCGCCGCCGCTCGCCCGCTCGGTTAGCAGCCCCCGCGCCCGCCCCATCCCCGCCCGCGCAGCCCCGCCCCGGGGCGCCGAGTCCGGCCCCGACCACCCCGGGGGCCCCCGCCCGTCTCCGGCGCCTGTCGGCAGCGCCCCCCACCGGGCAGCCCAGAGCCCAGCGCGCCGCCCGACCGGCGGTGGAAGAGGTTGAAGAAAGCGCCTTGGGCCGCCGCGCTTGCGCGCTGCCCCGCGGGGCGCAATGCGCGCCCCTGGACCGCTCGGAAGAAGCTGGGAGCGGTGCGGCCCTCTGGTCACGCCGGCGCGCCGGAGAGCGCAGGAGCGATCACACGTGCCCGGCTTCTGACCGCAGCGGGCTACTGGTGTTCGCGGGCTTGGCGGAGGGTGAAACTCGGTAGCTCCGTGAGGACAGGGGTCCTCTCATAAGGTGGACAGACGTGCATTGAGCGGAGGTGGCCCGGCTGCGCCGGATGACTGCTTCCGGGTAAGGCCAGGCAGAACGCGCGGTGTGTAATACCCGAGTGCGGAAAGCCCAGATTAGGGTCAAAACCCACCCGGACGCAGGGACTTCACGGCCTGACATCCGTACTCTAGGGCCTGGTCCTTATCTAAGAATAATGTTTTAGGAAAAGTGGATAGCTTTTTGTTGATCTGTCAGTATTTTAAAGGCTGGGACTCGGATGAGGCCAGTGAAAGTGAAACATTGCTTCAGTTGCAATATTTATGGATTCGGGGGGGAAAAATGGTTAATAATCAAGATAAATATATTTTAGTTCAAATTTTAAAAAAATCAAAATTAATGCAAAAATCCATAATGAACAATGTATCAAAATTTCAAATGAAGGATCTGTCCCTGCACTTGGGCAAGCCTACCTCTCTCTCTCACATTGATCCCAGCCCTCAGAGTTTTGTTTACAAAATCAAGCAATTAGCAGCTTTGTTTGCAATTTGTTTCAATTTTTTTTTTCTTTAGAATACCATTTATCTTGATTACTGGAGCTGTTTAGAGTTTCCCTAAATTTTGCCTCCAGGAGAATGCCTCACTTACCTACCTGGGGCCCTGGTAGGTAAGGAGTGTAGGACTTTTGAGATGAAGTACCCATAATGGAGAGGTAATGTAGGATTAAATCCCGCCCTAAATCCTGTGAAGACAACAGGAATCCTCTAAATTCTATCCTCTAAATTCCAACCTCTTGAACATAGAGGGGCATGGAGTCCATAGTTCACCACTCCACCCCCACCGCCTCTCCCTGGCGTCTACCTTCTAGAATGCAGGTGTAATGTGACTGAAGCTTACACTGCTGATTTATAAGTAAGCAAGTCCTCCTGAGATTTTGTTAGATGACTTATGAAAGCAAGGGAGATATAGTGCCAGATACCCCACATCAAGTCAAATAATGACCTCCCAGTGGGAGAAAAAGTGACAATTTTAATTCAAGTCTAATCTTCCTCTTCTTTTCTCTTTTCTACTTCCCAGAAAACTGTTGCTCCTACTGTCTGGGAAAGGTGAGACTGGCTTTTTCTTTCTGCCTTCTCCAGAATGAAGTCCAACATTTTCAGCCAGCACTCTGTGGGGTCTGGAGTCAAAAAAGAAAATACCTGAAGTGTAGCTCATGAAGATACCAGTTATCTCTGTGTTGCCTGCACTTCTAACAATCAGTCAGATGATAATCTGAAAATTATCCCTGACAAAATTGTCATGCTTGGAAAAAACCCCCACCCACCTATCATATGATATACGAGCAAGATTTTTTTATTTACTAACATAGAATCTAGAGAAAACATCCATGATTCTTTCAAAAAAACACAGTGGGGGAAAGAAGCAGGGACTAAATAATGGCTAAAGGATCATCTGGACTTATATGGTCATCACACCAAAAAAAGAAAAAGAAAAAAAAGTGTTCAGTCCCTCAGTCGTGTCCGACTCTGCAACCCCATGGACTGCAGCATGCCACGCCTCCCTGCCCATCACCAACTCCCGGAGTTTACTCACAGTCATATCCATTGAGGCAGTAATGCCATCCAACCATCTCATCCTCTGTCATCCCCTTCTCCTGCCTTCAATCTTTCCCAGGGTCGCAGCATCAGGGTCTTTTCCAAGGAGTCAACTCTTCGCATCAGATGGCCAAAGTATTGGAGTTTCAGCTTCAACATCAGTCTTTCCAATGAACATTCAAGACTGATTTCCTTTAGGATGGACTGGTTGAATCTCCTTGCAGTCCAAGGGACTCTCAAGAGTCTTCTCCAACACCACAGTTCAAAAGCATCAATTCTTTGGTGCTCAGCTTTCCTTATAGTCCAACTCTTACATCCATACATGACTACTGGAAAAACCATAGCCTTGACTAGACGGACCTTTGTCGGCAAAGTAATGTCTCTGCTTTTTAAAATGCTGTCTAAGTTGGTCATAACTTTCCTTCCAAGGAGTAAGCGTCTTTTAATTTCATGGCTGCAATCACCATCTGCAGTGATTTTGGAGCCCCCAAAAATAAAGTCTGACACTGTTTCCACTGTTTCCCCATCTATTTGCCATGAAGTGATGGGACCAGATGCCATGAGCTTAGTTTTCTGAATGTTGAGCTTTAAGCCAACTTTTCACTCTCCTCTTTCACTTTCATCAAGAGCCTCTTTAGTTGTTTACTTTCTGCCATAACGGTGGTGTCATCTGCATATCTGAGGTTATTGATATTTCTCCCGGCAATCTTGATTCCAACTTGTGCTTCTTCCAGCCCAGCATTTCTCATGATGTACTCTGCATATAAGTTAAATAAGCAGGGTGACAATATATAGCCTTGATGCGCTCCTTTCCTGATTTGGAACCAGTCTGTTGTTCCATGTCCAGTTCTAACTGTTGCTTCTTGACCTGCATACAAATTTCTCAGGAGGCAGGTCAGTTGATCTGGTATTCCCATCTCTTTAAGAATTTTCCACAGTTTATTGTGATCCACGCAGGCAAACGCCTTGGCATAGTCAGTAAAGCAGAAGTAGATGTTTTTCTGGAACTCTGTTGTTTTATCAGTGATTGAACAGATGTTGGCAATTTGATCTCTGGTTCCTCTGCCTTTTCTAAATCCAGCCTGAACATCTGGAAGTTCACGGTTCATGTACTGTTGAAGCCTGACTTGGAGAATTTTGAACATTGCTAAAATGTGAGATGAGTGCAATTGTGCAGTAGTTTGAGCATTCTTTGGCATTGCCCTTCTTTGGGATTGGAATGAAAACTGACCTTTTCCAGTCATGTGGCCACTGCTAAGTTTTCCAAATTTGCTGGCATATTGAGTGCAGCACTTTCACAGCATCATCTTTTAGGATTTGAAATAGCTCAACTGGAATTCCATCACCTCCACTAGCTTTGTTTGTCATGATGCTTCCTAAGGCCCACTTGATTTCACATTCCTGGATGTCTGGCTCTAGGTGAGTGATCACACCATCATTGTCTGGGTCGTGAAGATCTTTTTTGTACAGTTCTTCCGTGTATTCTTGCCACCTCTTCTTAATATCTTCTGCTTCTGTTAGGTCCCTACCATTTCTGTCCTTTATTGAGTCCATCTTTGCATGAAATGTTCCCTCGGTATCTCTAATTTTCTTGAAGAGATCTCTAGTCTTTCCCATTCTATTGTTTTCCTCTATTTCTTTGCATTGATCGCCGAAGAAGGCTTTCTTATCTCTCCTTGCTATTCTTTGGAACTCTGCATTCAAATGGGTACATCTTCCCCTTTCTCCTTTGCTTTCACTTCTGTTCTTTTCTCAGCTACTTGTAAGCCCTTCTCAGACAACCATTTTGCCTTTTTGCATTTCTTTTTCTTGGGGATGGTCTTGATCCCTGCCTCCTGTACGATGTCACTAACCTCCATCCATAGTTCTTCAGACACTCTGTCTATCAGATCTAATCCCTTGAATCTATTTCTTACTTCCATTGTATAATTGTAAGGGATTTGATTTAGGTCATACCTGACTAGGGTCCATCTAGTCAAGGCTATGGTTTTCCTAGTAGTCATGTATGGATGTGAGAGTTGAACTGTGAAGAAGGCTGAGCACCGAAGAATTGATGCTTTTGAACTGAGGTGTTGGAGAAGACTCTTCAGAGTCCCTTGGACTGCATTGTGATCCAACCAGTCCATTCTGAAGGAGATCAACCCTGGAATTTCTTTGGAAGGAATGATGCTAAAGCTGAAACTCCAGTACTTTGGCCACCTCATGGGAAGAGTTGACTCATTGGAAAAGACTTTGATGCTGGGAGGGATTGGGGGCAGGAGGAGAAGGGGACGACTGAGGATGAGATGGCTGGATGGCATCACTGGACATGAATCTGAGTGAACTCCGGGAGTTGGTGATGGACAGGGAGGCCTGGCGTGCTGCAATTCATGGGGTCGCAAAGAGTCGGACATGACTGAGCGACTGAACTGAACTGAACTGAATGGTCTAGTGATTTGCCAACTCTAAGTACACACGCAGACAAACACACACAAATATATCCAATATATTGGTTTGGCCAAAATGTTTGGGTGTTTCAATAAGATATTATAGGAAACCTGAACAGATGTTTTTGTCAATCCAATATATTGGCAACAATAATATATATATACACACACACATATATATAATGCATTTCCCATTTTAAAATAAGGATAGGCCTTCCCTGGTGGTCTAGTGGATGAGAATCTGCCTGCAAATGGTGGGGACGTGGGTTTGATCCTTGGTTTTGGAAGAATCCACATGCCTCAGAGCAGCCAGTCCCAGGCACCACAACTGCTGAGCCCATTGTGCTACAACTGCTGAGCCTGTGCACTCTAGAGCCCATGGGCCACAACAAGAGAAGCCAGCATGAGAAGCCTACAGCCACAACTAGAGAGAGCCCAACCAGAGCAACAGAGACCTAGCGCAACCAGAATAAACTAAAAATAACAATAATTTTTCATTACCTTTTTAGAAATTAGCATAAAATCCCTTGGCCACTGAAAAGAGCAAGAAATGTTCTAAAATGTGTTTGGGAAAAAAGAAAACAAACCACTTAGATGTGAGTGGATCAATACAAAATTCCTCAGGAAAACAAGGAAAGGCTGCACATTAATTCTGAGAAAACAAGCAAAAGTTCAAATGCTACGCACAGTGAGACAGAGGACTCTTGGTGGAGAGATAACTGAACAAAGTAGCAAAATCTGGCCTTCGATGAATAGAATGTTGATAGGTTAGGTGGCCAACAGGTGTCAGATTCAAAAAGGATGTGTTTTGGTCGAAACTTGAGATCAGTTGAGATTAGTTCAGGGACAGCTCCACCTGTGGGTTTTTGTCTTTTTAAAAAGGCGGCAAGGGGGACAGCAGGAGGGGGCCCCCCGCGAGGCACAATAGCCCAGGAAGTGGACAAAAGTCTCCCTGGCCTACAGTCTGACCTGTAATCTGATTGGGGGGGGGGGGGGCGGGAGGGGCGGGGGGGGAGTCATTTCACCTTTCTTAGTTCATTTCTTTTTTTCTTCAGCTTGCAGCTCACCCTGTCAGGGACAGGGTGGCAAGGTGATGATTGAAAGAGGAGCATGCAGTTCAGTGAATCACAAATGAGCAAAGGGGTGGGATCCACCAGGGGCAGAAATGCTTTGTAAGTTCCTCTGAAATCTAAACTTTTGGTAATTCCTCCACATTGTGTACTTACAGCCAACACCCATATGGCTCAGGTGGGCTGAATGCTGTGGATAAAGAAGGTGTCAAAATCTTGACTTTCACCTTCTCTCACCTATCCCAAAATAATCTAGTGAAAGGCTGTTATGGATTAAACTGTGTCCCTTCGTAAAAGGTATGTTGAAATCCTAAACCCCAGGACTTCAGAATGGGAGCTTACTTGGAAATGGAGTTGTTGCGGATGTAACGATGAGGTCATATTGGATTAGGAGTGGTGTATCCTTATAAGAAGATGGCCCTGCAAAGACAGAGACCCACAAGGAAGATGCCCTGTGAAGACAAAGCAGATATGGCAGTTATACGGCGGCACGCCAGGGAATGCCAGAGATGGCCAGCAAGTCACTAGACACTGCCAAGAGGCAAGGAGGGACTCTTTCACAAATTTCAGAGGGAGCATAGCTCTTCAAAAACCTGATTTCAGACTTCTAGCCTCCAGAACCATGAGACAGTAAATCTGTTTTAAGCTATCCAGTTTTTTTTTTTTTTTTTTTAATTGTATTAAGGTAGCTCTAGGAATGGAGAAGGCAATGGCCACCCACTCCAGTGCTTTTGCCTGGAAAGTCCCATGGATGGAGGAGCCTGGTAGGATACAGTCCATGGGGTCGCACAGAGTCGGACATGACTGAGCGACTTCACTTTCACTTTTCTCTTTCATGCATTGGAGAAGGAAATGGCAACCTATTCCAGAGCTCTTGCCTGGAGAATCCCAGGGACGGAGGAGCCTGATGGGCTGCCGTCTGTGGAGTCGCACAGAGTCGGACACGACTGAAGCGACTTAGCAGCAGCAGCAGCAGCAGCGGCTCTAGGAAAGTAATACCAAAGTCAGTGTCTCATTTGATACTGCAGTAGATGCTCACTATTTGTCAATTTCCTCATTTTTGGCCTCCCCACAACCCAATTGAATTATTCAGGCTACTTTAAACCATGAGTTTCCATATCCCATATGCTACAGTGCTTAACTTTGTTTTACTAAAAGTATGTTCGGCAGCTCTCCAGATTTTAGGCTACACAAAGAACCTTGCATGATCTAAGGAAAGGTCAGGACTGTAGACAGTGCACTTGATTCTATACTCTTTGTAACATTTAGGTACAGTATTTTTTCTTATGTTAAGAGGCTGATATTGTATCCAGGTATATAGAAAAAGTACTCATACCCTATGACTTTTCATTCTGTTTTAATTTCATCTCATGCTTAAAGATGCAAAGTTGACTGTGGGGTATATGATGACTATATTTTTTTGATCCAAAATGTAAGATCTCAATACCATCACTCCCATTCCGATTTGTGGATTTCTAACTCTAAAATTAGATGCAGACCTAATTGAAAAATATGGAAAGAAAATGAACAGACACTTCACCCTCAAAGGAAATTCAAGTGACTCAGACATAATACAAGAAAAAAAAAAGATGTTCTATCTGATTTATGATAAACATGAAAATTAAAATGATAAGCCATTAAAAAGAATACACTTGAATCGGTTCTAACGAGGTGAATGAAACTGGAGCCTATTATACAGAGTGAAGTAAGTCAGAAAGAAAAACACCAATACAGTATAGTAAAGCATATATATGGAATTTAGAAAGGTGGTAACAATAACCCTGTATGCAAGACAGCAAAAGAGACACAGATGTATAGAACAGTCTTTTGGACTCTGTGGGAGAGGGAGAGGGTGGGATGATTTGGGAGAATGGCATTGAAACGTGTATAATATCATATAAAAAATGAATCACCAGTCCAGGTTCGATGCAGGATACATGATGCTTGGGGCTGGTGCACTGGGATGACCCAGAGAGATGGTATGGGGAGGGAGGTGGGAGGGGGATTCAGGATGGGGAACACGTGTACACCCGTGGCAGATTCATGTTGATGTATGGCAAAATCAATACAATATTGTAAAGTAACTAGCTTCCAATTAAAATAAATTTAAATTTAAAAAAATGATAAGCAGTTACCCTAGTCCATTACCAATTTAGCAAAGATCAGAAAGTTCAGTTACATTGTATTGATGAGGGTGAGTGGAAATATAGGCAATGCTGATGAAAACTGTTGCACTATTTATGGAAAACTCATTATATATATTAAAAACTTAAATGTATGTGTCCTTTAACCCTGAAATATCTCCCCTATGACTTTAAAAGTGGGCTTTCTTTCCTAGAGAAGTTTTAGGTTCACAGCAAAATTGAGCGGCAAGTACAAACGTTTCCCATATACCACCTTTGTCCACATACATTCCCAACCTCCCCCATCACCACATTCCCGCCAGATGGGACATTTGTTACAAAGGGTGAATCTGCACAGACACAGCATTATAATCCAAAGCCCACAGTTTACATTGGAGTTCATTCTCGGTGTTGTGCACCTTGTGAGTTTGACAAATGTATAGTGACATGTATCCACTGTTATAGTATCATGGAGAGTATTTTCATTGCCCTAAAAATCCTCTACTTTTTGCCTATTCATCCCTCCCTCTCTGCAGCTTCCAACAACCACTGATCTTTTTACTGTCTTCATAATTTTGCCTTTTCCAGAATACAATACAGCTGAAACCATGTAGTATGTAGCCTTTCAGATTAGCTTCTTTCACTTATAACATGCATTAAAGTTTCATTCATGTCTTTTCATGGCTTGATAGTTCATTGATATTTATTATTCACTAACTCTCTATTGCCTGGCTGTACCACAGTTTATTTATCCACTCACCTAGTGAAAGATATCTCGGTTGCCTCCCAGTTTTGCCAGTTATAAATAAAGCTGCTGTAGACGTCTGTGGGCAGGTTTTTGTATGCACATAGTTTTCTACTTCTTGGGGTAAACATAAAGGAGAACAATTGTTGGATCATAAGAGTATGTTTAGTTTTGTAAGAAACCATCACACTGCCTGCCAAAGTGTTTGTACATTTTGCATTCCCACCAGCAATGAATGAGAGTTCCTGTTGCTCCACACCCTCGTCAGCATTTGCTGTTGTCAGTGTTTTGGATTTTAGCCATTCTAATAGGTGTGTCACTTAGAATAATGATGTGTACAAAAACATTTATTACAGTATTGTTTACAATAGCAAGACTGTACATTTCAGTCCAGCATCAGGACATTAATTAAATGAATTAAATTGAGGTACATTCAGGCAATGGAAGACCATGTAGAGACAGCTCTACATGGACCAGTTTGAACCCATACCCTAAGATGTACGATGAAAACAGCAAGGTGCAGAATTGCATGTGTGGTATAGTATATTTGTGTAAAAAATAAAAATATAAATACACAGACAGGTACTTATACTCACATTCACAGAATATGTTAGGAAGGATACACAAGATACAGTGATTGCTTCTGGGGAGAAGTAAATGGTATACAAGGGTAAAGGTCCTTCTGTAACTTTTGGATTTTTCACCATTATTCAAAAATCAAAGAAAACAATTAAAGATAATCTATGTAGAGATAAAGGGAGAAGAAATTTTTTAAGATACTAAGGATTACCTGAAAGAAAAATGTGGAGGAGTTCCTGGTGGTCTACTGGTTAGGATTCAGGGCTTTCATTGCTGTGGCCCAGGTTTAATCCCTGGTTGGGAAACAGATTCTGAAAGCTGGGCAGCATGGCAAAATAAAAAAAGAACAAAAGACAATATGGCAAGTTGTTTCCAAATTTTTAAAGACTAATTAATCCTCATTGTATCAAATCGTAGAAAAAGATAGATTTCTTAATTCAATTTGTGGAATGCATTAGCCATTATGAATTCAATTTATGAAATACATTAGCCATTATGAATAGCCTTTATTCATAATTGCTGTTAAAGATATCCACAAAATCAAAACACAGACAAATATCAGTATATAAATGGAAAATTTCTTAACAGCAAATCAAATCCAGTACAATGTTAAAAGACTTAAGAAAATGTTATTAGTATTAAACTAACACAATAAAAATAGAACTGCCACTTTGTACAATACACACCCGATTTAAAAAATACTATATCAAACCAGCATATGTTGGCAATTTGATCTCTGGTTTCTCTGCATTTTCTAAATCCAGATTGTACATCTGGTTCTCGGTTCACTTACTACTGAAGCCTAGCTTAAAGGATTTTGAGCATAATCTTGTTAGCATGTGAAGTGAGTGCAACTGTATGGTAATTTGAACATTCTTTGGCATTGCCTTTCTTTGGGATTGGAATGAAAACTAACCTTTTCCAGTGCTGTGGCCACTGCTGAGTTTTCCAAATTTGCTGGCATGAGTGCAGTACTTTAATAACATCATCTTTTAGGATTTGAAATAACTCAGCTGAATTCCGTCACCTCCACTAGCTTTGTTCATAGTAATGCTTCCTTTTTAAATTTTTTCAACTTATGATTAAAATTTATTTATTTATTTATTTTAATTTAAATTAAAAAGTAGTGGGGAACGACAGAGGATGAGATGGCTGGATGGCATCACTGACTCAATGGATGTGAGTCTGAGTGAACTCCGGGAGTTGGTGATGGACAGGGAGGCCTGGCATGCTGCAATTCATGGGGTCACAAAGAGTTGGACACGACTGAGCGACTGAACTGACTGAACTGAACTGAATGCTTCCCAAGGCCCGCTTTAGTTCACACTCCAAGGATGTCTGACTCTAGGTGAATGATCACACCATTGTGGTTATCTGGGTCATTAAAGCTTTTTTGTATAGTTCTGTGTATTCTTGCCACCTTTTCTTAATATCTTCTGCTTCTGTTAGGTTCTTGACATTTTTGTCTTTTATTATGTCTATCTTTCCTTTGGTATCTCCAATTTTCTTAAAGAGATCTCTAGTCTTTCCTATTCTATTGTTTTCCTCTAGTTCTTTGCATTATTCACTTAAGAAGGCTTTCTTATCTCTCCTTGCTGTTCTCTGGAACTCTGCATTCAGTTGGGTATATCATTCCCTTTCTCCTTTGCCTTTTGCGTCTCTTTTTTTCTCAGCTATTTGTAAGGCCTCCTCAGACAACCACTTTGTCCTCTTGTGTTTGTTTTTCTTGGGGATGGTTTTGGTCACTACCTCTTGTACAATGTTACAAACCTCTGTCTATAGTTCTTCAGGCACACTGTCATTCAGTGGATCTAGCCTGTTGATCTATTGAACATTCAAAAAGCAAAGGTCATAGCATCCTGTCCTATCACTTCATGGCAAATAGATGGAGAAAAAGTGGAAATAGTATCAGATTTCATTTTCTTAGTTTCCAAAATCACTACAGATGGTGACTGCAGCCATGAAATTAAAAGATTCTTGCTGCTTAGAAGAAAAGCTATGACCAACCTAGACAGTTTATTAAAAATCAGAGACATCACTTTGCCAACAAAGGTCTGTATAGTCAAAGCTGTGGTTTTAGTAGTGATGGATGTGAGAGTTGGACCATAAAGAAGGTAAAACACTGAAGAATTGATACTTTCAAACTGTGGTATTCGAGAAGACTCTTGAGAGTCCCCTGGACTGCAAAGGGATCCAACCAGTCAATCCTAAAGGAAATCAGTCTTGAGTATTCATTGGAAGGACTGATGCTGAAGCTGAAACTCCAATACTTTGGCCACCTGATGCAAAGAGCCAACTCATTGGAAAAGACCCTGATGCTGGGAAGGACTAAGGGCAAAAGCAGAAGGGGGTGACAGAGGATGAGATGGTTAGATGACATCACTGACTCAATGGACATGAGTTTGAGCAAACTCAGGGAGAGAGTAAAGGACAGGGAAGCCTGATGTGCTGCAGTTCATAGGGTCAAAGAATTGGACGTGACTCAGTGACAAAACAACAACAACAACATATCAAACCATCAGCTTCAGTATGCTTAGTAGCGAACTGCTAGAGGCACTTCTTATCGAAAACAGAAGGAAGACGAAGATGCTGGTCATTCCTGCTACTGTTACATGTGTGCTGGAGGTCCCAGCCATTGGGAGAGACAACAGTCAATGAGGTGTCATTATCAGCAAGAGAAAGATAAAATATCATTACATGCAAATGATAGTTGTGTCTCTTTCAAAAACTAAGGGAGTCAAGTGAAAAAATAGTAAGAGAATTCTACAAGGTAGTTGAATCCAAAATTGACAAAAACAACAGTGTTCCTTTATGAAGGTAAAAAATACACTGCAAAAAATATCGTTAAGAATTGCAAGAAAAATATAAAACACCTAGGAGTCAAAAGCAACAGGCAAGATAATTGTGAAGATAATAAAATTTTACTGAGAGAAAAACAAGAAGATGCAAATGAATAGGAAATAAAAATTTTCCTGAAGCAAAGGCTGAATGATGATATGATTAGAATGTAATTAGTCTCTTGATAAGTACCAGATCCTGTGGTGAGTCCACCTTCCAGTGCAGGGAACTGGGGTTCAGTCCCTGGTTGGGGAACTAAGACCACACATGCCACGGGGCAACTAAACCCATGCATTGCAACAGTGATTCAGAACAACGAAAAATGAAAGTAAACAAGTGGAAAAATATTCTGGTCACCAACTATCTTTTTTTTAAAAAAAGTCAACCTAAGATCAGACGAGAAAGGAGAACCTAAGTATGAAACTAAGTTTTTAAAAAAGAGACAGTGTTCTAGTGGATCAAACACTGACTACAAAGCAAGAAACTAAAAGTGAGCTGGACCAAGGTAATTGCCTCAAAAAGGGAAAAGGAGAAGATGGGAAGAAAGTTTAAAAGGAAAGGAAAAGTGTTCTTTGAAGGTTTGGTGGTACAGAGAGAAAAAAAGAAAGAGGAGGAAATTTGGTATTATAAGAACTGAGATCAAAGGTCATACAATTTTCTTCTCTTCCTTTCCAAAAGAAAGTCATTCATTAAAGAAATTGAACTTTATTATACTGACGAGAGAGGGCAGTCCTGAGCTATGATCTTGTGATATAACCCTAAACCACCATTCATGGAATGGAGAATTTTCATCAACAAAAAATTATTGTAAGTAGGAAACAGATAAGGAAAATAAAAGCGTTTCAACTGATAAAAATTGAAAGTGAAATTGTTAGTTGCTCAGTCATGTCTGATTCTGCGAACCCGTGAACTATAGCCTGCCAGGCTCTTCTGTCCATGGAATTCTCTAGGCAAAAATACTGGAGTGGGTTGCCATTCCCTTCTCCAGGGGATCTTCTGGACCCAGGGATCAAACATGGGTCTCCCACATGGCAGGCAGATTCTTTACTGTCTGAGCCACGAGGAAAGCCCTCCTTCCCCTCTAAATTAGCACAAAATATAAGAAAATTATAATACAGTAAACAAAAGCAAATGAATTACCTCCAAATAAGCATTTGGGATATGAAGAACATCTTGAATAAGAAATTAATGAACTAAGAACAAAATACACAAAAAGTAGGAAATGAGTTGATTGAACTCAAAGCTCATGTCAAATTAAAGAAAAAACAGTGCCCAAGCCCAAGGGAGAATAGTTTAAATTTTAAAAATCTGATGAGAAGTATTAAAAGTCCAAAAAGCCTCAAAGAATAAAAATGAGAAAAAGAAGTATAAAGGGCCAGAGAATAAATGGCTGAAATGGAAGGTAGGTAATAAAGGTCCAAAATTTCTATAATTAGAGAAGCAAATCAAAACAATAGACCAGAACTAATATTTCAACCTATAATCCAAGAAAAATTCCAAATGAAAATAACTTGAATCTACTATATAAAGAAGCCACATGGAAGTTCCCTGATGACCTCACAGTTAGGTTTCTGGGCCTTCACTATTGTGGCTCATGTTCAGTCCTAGTTGGGTAGTGGAGATCCTGCAGGCCATGATGCAGCCAAAAAAAGAAACAAATGAAATGCTAATCTCCATCAGTCTTTATAAGAAAGAACCCACAACTATTTGAGAAAATTGACACTGAATGGTCAGTTCTGAGACCTATTCTAGTAAATTTTACCTTAAAGAAAAGATTCTCAGGGCCTCCAGGCAAAAATGTTAAAGAGCTTGCAAGGGCAGGAGAATTAGCCATCGGACTTCAGACTTCTCCCGAGTAACATACAAGGCAGGTCATCGTGGAACAGCACTGACAAAAAATGTGAACTGAAGATTTCAGTCTGTGTTAGTTGCCTATAGCTGTCATAGTCAATTACCAACTTGATGGCTTAAAACACTGGACACTTATTCTCTCAGAGTGCTGGAGGCCAGAAATCTGAGATCAAGGTGGTGACCGCATCGGCTTCTTCCGGTGGCCCTGAGGGACGGTCTGCTCCCGCTCCCTTCCTGGTTTCCAGCAGGTGCCAGCAGCTCTCCACGTTCCTGGCTTGTAGCTGCGTGACTGCAATGTCTGTCTCTGGCTTCACTTCGTCTTTCCGTCTGTGTCTCTGTGTTTAAAATCTCACTCTCTTTTTTCTAGAAGGACATCAGTCATTGCATTTCAGGTTCATACTAAATCCAGGATACTCTGATCCCAAGACTGCAGGTATTTATTTATTTATTTCAAAAGGGCTTCCCAGGTGGCGCTAGTGGTAAAGGACCCACGTGCCAATGCAAGAGACAGAAGATCATGCGTTTGATCCCTGGGCTGGGAAGATCCCCTGAAGGAGGTCATGGCAACCCATTCCAGTATTCTTGTGTGGAGAATCCCATGGACAGAGGACCCTGGTGGGCTACAGTCCATAGCGTTGCAAAGAGTCAGACACGACTGAAGTGACTTAGTATGCACACATGCATATTGGCAAAAATCCATTTTCCAAATAAGGTGATGTACGGGTATCAGAGGTTAGTACTTGAACATCTTTTTTTGTGGGACACCATTCAACCCACTATGTTGTCCTTCAAGTCTTAAAACTATAGAAATATTGTTTTCAGTATACAAAAGCTTGGGAAATACGGACTTTATGAGTTCCTTTTGAGGAGACTATTAGAGGATTAACTTCAACAAAGAGATGTTGGGGAAATCTTTTGTAAAGCCAGTATAGCATTTATACTGGTTTCTGCTTAAAATAATAGCAAAAATAATTACAGATTGATGTCACTTATGGTTATCAGGGCTAAGATACTTTATTATTTGCTAGGGATGCTTGAACAAAATACTACAGACTTGGTGGCTTAAACAACAGAAATTTATTTTCTTACAGTCCTGGAGGACAGCAAGTCTGATTTCTTCTGAGGCCTCTTCCTTGCCTTGCAGACAGCCACCTTCTCCTTTAGTCCATACACGGCCTGGCCTTTCTTCCATACGTATGCCTGTCTGGGTCCAAATCTCCTCTTCTTGTACGGAAACCAGTCACATTGGATTAGGACCCACCCTAAAGACCTCATTTTAATTTGTCACCTCTTTAAAAACTCTGTCTCCAAACATTCTGAGGTACTGTGGCGTAGGACTCAAAATTTTCAGTTCAGTTCAGTTGCTCAGTTGGGTCCGACTCTTTGTGACCCCATGAACTGCAGCACGCCAGGCCTCCCTGTCCATCACCAACTCCCAGAGTCCACTCAAACCCATGTCCATTGAGTCAGTGATGCCATCCAGCCATCTCATCCTCTGTCGTACCCTTCTCCTCCTGCCCTCAATCTTTCCCAGTCAGTTCCTCGCATCAGGTGGCCAAAGTACTGGAGTTTCAGCTTCAGCATCAGTCCTCCCAATGAACACCCAGGACTGATCTCCTTTAGGATGGACTGGTTGGATCTCCTTGCTGTCCAAGGGACTCTCAAGAGTCTTCTCCAACACCACAGTTCAAAAGCATCAATTCTTTGGCGCTCAGCTGTCTTTATAGTCCAACTCTCACATCCATACATGACCACTGGAAAAACCATAGCCTTGACTAGACGGACCTTTGTTGGCAAAGTAGTGCCTTTGCTTTTTAATATGCTGTCCAGGTTGGTCATAACTTTTCTTCCAAGGAGTAAGTGTCTTTTAATTTCATGGCTGCAATCACCATCTGCAGTGATTTGGGAGCCCCAAAAAATAAAGTCAGCCCCTGTTTCCACTGTTTCCCCATCTATTTGCCATGAATTGATGGGACCAGATGCCATGATCTTAGTTTTCTGAATGTTGAGCTTTAAGCAAACCTTTTCACTCTCCTCTTTCACTTTCATCAAGAGCCTCTTTAGTTCTTTTGGTGGAATTCTTAATTGTACAATCTTTTTGAACAATTTGGCAACATGTTAAAAAAAATTTTGACAAATACACTTCATTTTAACATTCTACTTCCAGGAATGCAGCCTAAAGAAATTGTTAGGAATTTGCAGCAACCTGCATAGTCCATAATTCAATGGTCCATAGTTCGCCAAATAAATTTTGGTACCTCCCTAGAATGGATAACTTTGAGGCCATTAAAAATCATGCAGAACAATATTTGATGACAAGGGGAAATGTTTATGACAAATTGTTAAATGAAGTAAGGAGATGACATTAATAGCATCTTAGATTTGATCCCGATTCTGCAAGGTGGACACTGCTGAGTTCTCTCTGAGTGGTGCAGTTACCTGTAATTCCAATATATAGTTTTGTGATTATTGGTCTTCTCCAAGTAGCCATCAATAAAATAAGAACCTTCTTTTAATTAAAAAGCAATCTCGTATGTTCCTACATGTATCTATGTATCTATGCCAAAATTCAAATACCTAACAAAATGTTTGACATGAGGATGTTTTAGTTCCATCTTCCCAAACAGTAGTACCTCACCTTACTATCAGGGTTGATTGGGGGATGAAAGGAGTGTGTGAATTGGGGTACTGTCTTGATTTTTAGTCTCTTTGGACTGCCTGAAATCTTCCTTTTTCTTAATCAATTCGGATCATCATTGTTCATTGTTGTTGAGTTGCTAAGTCGTGTCCGACTCTTTGTGACCCCATGGCTCCTCTGTACTCCAGTGTCTCCCAGAGTTTGCTCAAACTCATGTACAGTATCAGTGATGCTATCTAACCATCTCATCCTCTGCCACCTCTTTCTCCTCCTGCCCTTAATCTTTTCCAGCATCATGGTCTTTTCCAGTGAGTCAGCTCTTTGCATCAGGGAGCCAAAGTACTGGAGCTTCAGCTTCAGCATCAGTCCTTCCAGTGAATATTCAGGACCAATTTCCTTTAGGACTGACTGGTTTGATCTCCTGCTGTCCAAGGGACCCTCAAGGGTCATCATGCCTATTTACAAGCCACGCACTACCTTTGTTCTCCTAATAGACTGCCTTGGCAGCGGTTTCCAAAGTAAATTCCTTGAAATATGGTTCCCAGGGACATCAGTGGGCTTAATGAGATTAGGAAAAAAAGCTTATAGGGTTTTGACAGCTAAGTAAGTTTTGGAAACAGTTGTAAAGTTTAATTTTCAAAAAGCTACAAAGCATGACTATTTCATACAAATATAAAATCATAATATGTCAGGGATTGATTAAGTCATTAAAGAGGGGACCAGCAGGGTGGTAACACTTCAAGGAGCATTTGAGGAACAAGAGTCCATATGTTAATCAGGAAAGACTTTTTTTTTTAATGTAGAATGAGACTGCTCCATTACTACAAGCATGGGTAATTTCCCACAGAGCGATAAATGATGGTTTTGGATGTTGTCTCTACTCTTAAGACAAATATCATTTGCTGTATTATCAGTTTTCTTTGCATTAATCTCCTGTAGAATTGTAAAACAGCCTGATCAATACTAAGAAGATTTTTCTAGGAAGCTTGTTAGAAACTTTGAGCTGGACACAGAAACAGCAGCTAGTAATCCCCTTTGCCTCTTTCCAAATTTTGGATTACTTTTCTTTTCTTTCAGTTTTATTTACTTATTTACTTTACAATATTGTCTTGGTTTTGCCATACATTGACATGAATCAGCCATGGGTGTACATGTGTTCCCCATCCTGAACCCCCTCCCACCTCCCTCCCCATCCCGTCCCTCTGGGTCATCCCAGTGCACCAGCCCCAAGCACCCTGTATCATGCGTCAAACCTGGACTGGTGATTCATTTCACATATGAGAATTTACATGTTTCAATGCCATTCTCCTATATCATTCCGCCCTTGCCCTCTCCCACAGAGTCCAAAAGATTGTTCTATACATGTGTCTCTTTTGCTGTCTCGCATACAAGGTTATCCTTACCATCTTTCTAAATTCCATATATATGCGTCAGTATACTGTATTGGTGTTTTTCTTTCTGGGTTACTTCACTCTGTTTAATAGGCTCCAGTTTCATCCACCTCATTAGAATGGATTCAAATGCATTGTTTTTAATGTCTGAGTAATACTCCATTGTGTATATGTACCACAGCTTTCTTATCCATTTGTCTGCTGATGGACATCTAGGTTGCTTCCATGTCCTGGCTATTATAAACAGTGCTGCCTGAACATTGGGGTACATGTGTCTCTTTCAATTCTGGTTTCCTCTGTGTGTATGCCCAGGAGGGGGATTGCTGGGTCATATGGCAGTTCTATTTCCAGTTTTTTTAAGGAATCTCCACACTGTTCTCCATAGTGGCTGTATTAGTTTGCATTCCCACCAACAGTGTAAGAGGGTTCCCTTTTCTTCACACCCTCTCCAACACTTATTTCTTGTAAACTTTTGGATAGCAGCCATTCTGACTGGCATGAAATGGTACCTCATTGTGGTTCTGACTTGCATTTCTCTGATAATGAGTGATGTTGAGCATCTTTTCATGTGTTTGTTAGCCATCTGTATGTCTTCTTTGGAGAAATGTCTGTTTAGTTCTTTGGCCCACTTTCTGATTGGGTCTTTTATTTTTCTGGAATTGATCTTCAGGAGTTGCTTGCATATTTTTGAGATTAATTCTTTGTCCATTGCTTTGTTTGCTATTATTTTCTCCCAATCAGAAGGCTGTCTTTTCACCTTGCTTATAGTTTCCTTTGTTGTGCAGAAGCTTTTAATAAAGGAGGCAAGAATATGCAATGGAGAAAAGACAATCTCTTTAACAAGTGGTGCTGGGAAAACTGGTCAACCACTTGTAAAAGAATGAAACTAGAACACTTTCTAACACCATACTCAAAAATAAACTCAAAATGGATTAAAGATCTAAACATGTATAATATCATATAAGAAACGAATCTCCAGTCTAGATTTGATGCAGGGTACAGGATGCTTGGGGCTGGTGCACTGGGATGACCCAGAGGGATGGTACGGGGAGGGAGGTGGGAAGGGGGTTCAGGGTTGGGAACATGTGTACACCCGTGGTGGATTCATGTTGATGTATGGCAAAACCAATACAATATTGTAAAGTAAAAATAATAATAATTAAAAAAAAAAAACTAGAGGAAAACACAGGCAAAACACTCTCCGACATAAACCACAGCAGTATCCTCTATGAACCACCTCCCAGAATATTGGAAATAAAAGCAAAAATAAACAAATGGGACCTAA
The DNA here is from genome assembly GCF_032405125.1 of Capricornis sumatraensis. Taxonomy (NCBI): domain Eukaryota; kingdom Metazoa; phylum Chordata; class Mammalia; order Artiodactyla; family Bovidae; genus Capricornis; species Capricornis sumatraensis. The sequence continues at coordinate 43,592,204 of NC_091078.1, read as the reverse complement.
TTAAAATTAAAAGCTTCTGCACAACAATGGATTTCTTTTCTTAGTAAGCACCTTAAGCCAAAGCTAAACAGGTTTCCTTCTTACTGGGTATTGATATGCATATAACTGGTATGTGAAACAAGCACTGTTTGTAACATGAACTTGAAATTCAATTTTATTTTCATCTTCCACAGCCCTTATAAAGTTTATTGAGCAGAGGTAAACTTCCCTTGTTCTTAGAAGAAAAGGCAGGCAGGCACAAGGATTTCCGGCTATTCAGAGGTAACAGTACATTCTAACTAAGCACCAAACCTCCTTACCTTCCCCACTGTGGATCAGGGCAGGTCCCTGTGGATCAGGACAAGGTTTTGTCCTTTTTCCCCTGTCTTGCAGTCAGCCTCTTCTTCTCTCCCAGTCTTCCTGCACCCGCATCCTATCCAGTTTCTTGGTGCCCCCTCCAGTGTTGGAAAAGGATGTGTGGGGTGGAGGGGCATATGGAGTGGGAAAGCCCCTCTTTGAACTGGCACAGTCTTCAGGCTGCCTTCTGCTCTCTGGGCAGGGTAGATGTTTCAGTGACTAATGAGTCAGTTGCCTCTTACAGGTGGTACCACGGGATCCCAGGAGAGTCTACTGGGGATCTTTGTTCCCGTGATCCAGGCTGATGCATCACTATTGGAAGTACTCACTTGGTCCTCCTTCCTCAGCCCTTAGGAATTGAGCCTTGGGTCCCCTCTGGCCTCACAGAGTATCTGAAGGGCACACGATGACCGCATGAGGGCACTCTCTGGCATGATCCACGTCTGGTCCACAGGACGCATTTGTGATCCCATCCTGACAAAAGCTGGGAGTGGAGGCTAATCTCAGCACAGTTTTGCTCATCTTGTGCACACACCCCATTTGAGCATTTAGGTTGAATCAAGCACTGGTCTTCCATATCTCCAAATTCAGGGTATGCTTTCCAGGCTCAATAACTGCCATACCACACACTCACAGAATGAAAGGTGGTAAGGGAAAATGTTCAGTTCAGTTCAGTCGTGCAGTTGTGTCCAACTCTTTGCGACCCCATGAATTGCAGCATGCCAGGCCTCCCTGTCCATCACCAACTCCCGGAGTTCACTCAACTCACGTCTATCGAGTCAATGATGCCATCCAGTCATCTCATCCTCAGTCGTCCCCTTCTTCTCCTGCCCCCAATCCCTCCCAGCATCAGAGTCTTTTCCAATGAGTCAACTCTTCGCATGAGGTGGCCAAAGTATTGGAGTTTCAGCTTCAGCATCATTCCTTCCAAAGAAATCCCAGGGCTGATCTCCTTCAGAATGGATTGGTTGGATCTCCTTGCAGTCCAAGGGACTGTCAAGAGTCTTCTCCAACACCACAGTTCAAAAGCATCAATTCTTCGGCGCTCAGCCTTCTTCACAGTCCAACTCTCACATCTGTACATGACCACAGGAAAAACCATAGCCTTGACTAGACGGACCTTAGTCGGCAAAGTAATGTTTCTGCTTTTGAATATGCTATCTAGGTTGGTCGTAACTTTTCTTCCAAGGAGTAAGCATCTTTTAATTTCATGGCTGCAGTCACCATCTGCAATGATTTTGGAGCCCCCCAAAATAAAGTCTGACACTATTTCCACTGTTTCCCCATCTATTTCCCATGAAGTGATGGGACCAGATGCCATGATCTTCGTTTTCTGAATATTGAGCTTTAAGTCAGCTTTTTCATTCTCCTCTTTCACTTTCATCAAGAGGCTCTTTAGCTCCTCTTCACTTTCTGCCATAAGGGTGGTGTCATCTGCATATCTGAGGTTATTGATATTTCTCCCGGCAATCTTGATTCCCCTTGTATTAAAGAAACATGAGTCAAATGTAAGACTGTATACTGTGAGACTCCTAGAGGAAAACATAGGCAGAACACTTGTCCACATAAATTGCAAGAGTATCTTTTCTGCTTCATCTCCTAAAGTAATGAAAATAAAAACAAAAATGGGAGAAAATATTTGCAAATGATGCAGCTAACAAGGGATTAGTTTCTAAAATATACCAAGAGGCTCATGCAACTTTTTAATATTAAAAAACCCCAACCCAATAAAAAAGTGGAGAGATCTAAATAGGCATTACTCCAAAGAAGACATATCAATGATCAACAGGCATTTGAAAAATTGTTCAACACTGCTAATTATTAGAGAAGTGAAGATCAAAACTATAACGAGGTATCACTTCACTCCCTTCAGAATGGCTGTAATCAAGAAGTCTAAAAATAATAAACGCTGGAGAGGGTGTAGATAAAAAGGAGCTCTCCTACACTGTTGGTGGGAATGTAAATTGCAGCCACTATAGAGAATAGTACAGAAATTCCTTAAAAAAAACTGAAACTACAGTTACTATATGATCCTGCAACCCCACTCCTGGGCATATATCTAGAGAAAACTATAATTCAAAAGGAAACACAAATCCAAACATTCAGAGCCACACTATTCACAATAGCCAAGACACGGAAGCAAACTAAAAGTCCACTGACAGATAAATAGACAAAAAAGATATGGTATAAATATGCAATGGAATATTACTCAGCCATAAAAGAGAATTAATACCATTTGCAGCAACACGAATAGACCTTGAGGTTATCATACTAAATGAAGTAAGTTAGAGAAAGACAAATATCATATGATATCACTTATATGTGGAATCCAGAAAAGTGATTTTCAAAACAGAAATAGACTCACAGACATAGAAAAGTAATTTATGGTTACCAAAGTGGGGAAAGAAGTGAGGAGAGGGATCAATTAGAAGGCTGGGATTAACACACACATTAATATATATATATATATATATATATATATATATATATATATAATCAACAAGGCCCTACTGTATAGCACAAGGGACTATACTCAATATTTTATAATAGTCTATTAATATAAGGGAAAAGAATCTCAAAAAGAATATATATACACACATATATATATGACTGAGTCACTGTGCTGTATCCTGACACTAACGAGACATTGTAAATCAAATATATTTCAATAAAAAAAAGAATGCATATGATTTACTTTAGAGTTGGATTCACTTTAGAATCCCTGGGTTGGGAAGATACCCTGGAGAAGGGAAAGGCTACCCACTCCAGTATTCTGGCTTGGAGAATTCCACGGATGCTATAGTCCATGGGGTTGCAAAGAGTTGGACACAAGTGAGTGACTTTCACTTTCTTTCACTTTCAGTAATTTATATTATGCTAAGATATAGAGAAATAATGGTGATATTTACTTTAGAAATTCCTGGTAGATGTCCCATTACTTTTTTTGTATGCATAATTATTAGACTCACATGTATTGGCGACATGGGTAAAACACACATGATGTAACTTTTAGGAAGAGTACCCTCTGCAGAAGTTCAGGTGTGAAGAAGGCTGGTGTAGAGACTGGAAATGTAGACTTGACTCCCAGCCATGCCAGGTGATAGCTTAAGATTGCTTACATTCCTTTGAGACTCAGTTTTCTCATCCATAGAATGTGTAATATCACTCATAGTGAGGTTTGAATTAGGTACCAGAGCCCTTTCAAACTGCAGAAAATGCATTATTCTAGCATGCAAAATCTGAATTTGAACAACTCTGTTAGTGGCCTTCTTCAATTTCCTATTATTCACCAACTTCCTAGATTTATCAGTTGAGAAAACACAATGGAAATTTGTCACCTTTGACCTTTAAGCATTTCCAGTGTCAACTTTATGGGCTCGTGGTTTTTCTGCAAGGCTGACCCACAAAACTGTGTTCTTTCAATGTGGGATGCCCAGGGCTCCTGGGAGGAGGCATGCAGGTGCCAGAAGGTGAATTCATAGTCACAAGGAGGTTCAACGTGGTGGTGAAGTACAGTGTTAACAGGTTTACAATGTGACTCAGATGAATACAAAAGGAACACTTGTCAGAGATTGTATTCGATTTGAGATTAGAGGGGAACCAGTAAGATGACATGCTTGGTTCTGAAGGGAATTTGAGAAGTAGAGATTTGCATAGTCAGTCCAGGGACATTGAAATGAACTGGCTAATGGGTTAATAAGACAATAACCTCTGGGCCGACCTTTTCTATCCGATAGAAATCTATATATTGCTGCTTCACAGTATCGGGGCTTCAATGAAATGATAAACAACGGAGTCAAACATGGTACATCCTGCTAGATGACTGAGTAATTCTTTGTGTCAACTGAATTGACATGTCACCCACCTTTTTACCTTTTGTGTCAGTTGGGGCCTCTGGAAGCAGACACTGAATGTAAGTGAGTACTAGCGGTGTGTAAGTTGAATCATGTTCTGGCTTCCAACAAAAAAGATATGTTGAAACCCTAACTCCCAGCACCTGTGAATGTGACTATTTTGAAAGCGGATATTTGCAAATATAATTAAGATGTAAACTGGAAGGTGGTCACTCTGGGGCAGGGTGGCCTTTAGTCCGATATGACTGGTGCCCTCAAGAGAAAAGAAACCACCACACAGGACAGAGCACTGTGTTCAGGCTGGGGGCAGAGATTGGGGTGACCCAAGCTAGGAACACCAAGGGTTGCTGGAGCCCAAGCCCTGGAAGATAGGAGAGAGGCATGGGCTCATTCCTCCGTCAGCCTACCAATGCCTCTGACACCTCGAGTTTGGACTTCCGGCTCCAGAACTGAGGCGCTACAGACTGTTGTGGGCAGATACCCAATTTATGGCCACATGTTCACGGAAGGCGGGGAGTGAGGTGGAGCTTAGGAAAGACAGAGGAGAAGAAGCAGGAGCAAAACTGAGCAGGGAAAGCTCGCAGGTCATATTGGGGGCCTGACCTGCCCCAATATGGAGGAATGGAGGAAGGAAGCAGAACAGGCAGGGCGGGCCTTGCATAGGATGGCCATCTGACAAAGGCTCGCTCAGCTCGGTGGGAAGGCTGGGCTCGATGCTGTCCCTTCAAGGAGTCCAATTTGAGCAAACAAGGTCATGCCCAGTCCTTGACTAGGAGCTCCTGGAAGAGCATGGCGGCAGATTGAGGGGTGGATGGAGCCCCGAGACACTGTGGCTTCAGTGTCACTGCCAGTGAGTTCTGTCTTGGAGAGAGGTTTAAGAACACAGCTCCTGGCAGCCCTGGCTCCCTCCCATGCCACAGGGCTTCATGCTACCTGTGGTTTGGGGAGCCGGTGCTCCAGGGCACTTGGGTGTGTTCATCCCCAAGGGGCTCCTGACCCATGGAGGGTAGCGTGTTACTGCTCATGGATTTGGGGCCACAGCCAGCACACACTGGCTCCTCCTCCACTGGCTGTTCTAATTTCCCCTGCCCTCACCTGTCATTTCTGCCAGTCCTGGTGACTGGCTTGCTGGTGTGACCCCAGCCCTCATTTCTGAGGGTACAGTCTTCTTCCCAGCTTGGGGTTGTTTCACTCGAGCATTTGTGGGCACGACAGGGAAGGGGGAGCACAGGCCAACACAGGCTGACCACTTGAGTGACCACTGCCCTGTGGTCAGGCAGCAGCTCTGCTTCTTCCTGACGCTCACAGCCAGGTACTCCTGCCAAGATGGGGGCTTGTCCTCTTACCTCTGGGTCTCTGGACACATGGGTACCAAGCACCCAGATAGCAGCCGTATCCACTTGCTTCTGTACACACTTTGTTTTGTGGCAAGGGTGGGCTCCCTTTGGGACCCCTGACTCTGCAGAGTGCAGAAGGGTAGGGGTGGCAGTGGGCTCTGGAAAAGGATGGTGAGCAGGCCACTCCAGCGTCCTTGGTTCTTGGATTGTTGGATCCTGTCTAGAGGAGACACAGCTGCATAGAGGCATCAGACCCTGGAACACGAGACCTGGAAGACGGCATTCATTCTGGCAGAATGTTGTTTCCAGCTGGCTCCTCTGTTGTGCAGGGGCAGGGCCTCCCCTCAGTGCCTGGGTCCTGGCTGTGCTGGGACACATGGGATGCTGAAGTGGGTCCCTAGGGTGAGCGCCAGGTGGGTCAGGTACTTCACAGCCCCCAAGTTTGGGGCTGGCTGTAGTTCTCTGGGAAGGAAGGGCAATCCTGCTTGGAATAGGGTTTATTCCTGTAGGACAAACTGTGAACCTTTCCAGGGTGATATAAACTTGCCACTAAGTAGGTGGTTGGTTCTATCAAAAAATAGTGCCACCGCGGGGGCTCAGGGAGGTGGTAGGCTGGACATTCACAGACAGTGGTAGCTAGATCAGGCTTGGCCAGCAGAGTCCACATGATGGGCTGCATGTCAGCTGTACATCTCTGGCACTGTGGTCATTCCGTATTTGTGTCCGTCTCTCCAGGGCCGGGGTGGCTGATGACGAAGAGCGGCTGACATCCATAGGCTGAGGTGGTCATCGGTGTAGCTGATTGGTGCCTCTTCTGCGGTGGATGCTTTCTGCTGAGCATGGCTTGTTCTTCCCACCCTGAGCCCAGCCCTGATGGCCATCCACGTAGGGGTCCTCCATCTCCAACCTCCTTGTCCTTGGTCTTCCACGGCACTGAAATAGCCAGCCAGGTCATTCACCACTGCCCGTGAGCCCAAATATATTCTCATTCTGGGCCACCTTTCTTTTGCTCAGCACACATAACCAGGTACACTGTCCTCTAGGAGATTTCCCCTTTCTGCCATCTTTCAGGGTCACTCCTGAGTGTGGCTACAATGAAGCTGCAATCCATTTTCTGACTTGAATTTTCTCGTTGAGCCACCCCCTCATAAATCGAGTCTGGGCACTTTCTTCCCGCTTCAACTGTTTGTAGGGGAGCCACCTCAGGTAGCCGTCCCTGTCGGCTGAGGGAGGGGTGCCACTGCAGCCGTGGTGGGTGGGGGTTTGGCTACTGCTCACATGGCTCACATGTGCCCTCTTGGCTTGCTCGGGCTCAGACTAGATGGACCATCTTGTGACGGGCTGTATCTGGGCTCCCTGACCCTGTGAACTGATGCATCTGACAGCATAGCACGTGTTGGGCGGTGCTGATGCAGGGCCCTTGAGCCCTCCCAGAGCCTGTAGCATGAAAAGTGGAATGTGTTAATCATTCAGTCGTGTCCCATTCTTTGTGACCCCATGGACTGTAGACCCTCCAGGCTTCTCTTTCCATGGGATTCTCCAGGCAAGAATACTGGAGCAGGGAGCCATTCTCTTCTCCAGGGGATCTTCCTGACCCAGGGTTTAAACCCAAGTTTCCTGCATTGTAGGCAGATTCTTTACCATCTGAGTCATGTAATCAGGAGCTATTTTTCAGGTAGCAGATAGGATAACATTGTTCCAGAGCTGGGCTTGCATCCCTTGAGCTGACCATCGGCTCCTCACATCCTCATCTCCACTAGCTTCACGACTGTTGGATCATGTGGCCTGAGCAGAACTGTTCTGCCTGCAGCCTGGGCCTGGTGAAGAGTTTTTCCTGTTCCGTGCCCCATGCACATTTGTGTGACGGGGTGTGCGGACTGGAGGGGTTGTCCTGAGGGTGGAATGTCTCACCAGAATTCAGAGAGGCTTCTCTCTCTGTGGGGAGGCATGCCAGGAGCTGCAATTGGCTTTTCCCTTAGCATGTGTGTCCCAGCAGGCCCCTGACCTGATGGGTGAGCTCCTGAATCTTTGTGGGGATTATCTTTGTGTCTTATCACAGCTCCAGCATGCTGGCCGCTGCTTGCTTGTCCAGCTGGACCAGCTTGACACCAGCACTGCATGTTGTATATGCCTAGAAGGGTTGGCTGCCTTCTCACAGGTTGGGTCAGGCACATAAAATGGTAGAATCACATGACCTACATCTCTGTGATCTTAAACCAGTAAATAAATGATTAAGAAAAATAGTTTGCCAATTTCCTGCTTTTGTATGGGACCGGATCATCAGGTCAGAGAATGCATAACATGAGAAAAAATGAGTTAAGTTTTAGACAAAGTGTTGAAATTTGTCATCAAATTCGATTTTGAGTATTGTTTTAAATCAACTGACCTTCAGAAGAAATTTGTTTTTACTTAATAGGCTAGATCTAGGGCATTCAAGTTCTTTGGAACTGCTTAAATGCCTGGGTACAAAAAACCCCCACGAAACAAGCTACTGGGAAGGCTTAGCAAATGTTGTCACTGTTCGACCTACATGCTGACATTTCAGGTATCTGAGTACTTAGTCACACATCTGACCTCTCTGTTAACTGAAAGATGGAGGTACCAGTTAAGCAAATCTGGAAGTGTGAAATAGTTACCCTACGTGACACAGTCTTGATAACCTCTTCTAGAAGTGGGCACCACCCACAAATATTGAAAGGGCTTAGTTGATGTAGTTTGAAGTGTAATACATTTTTTTTACTTTATATTAAAATTCCTGCACATGCTTAACATTCTTCTCTTTGAACTTGCAGAAGGATACCACATCAGTAGACAGTGCCCTGTGCTGCGTCACGCCCGCGGACCTGCTGGAAGTATTTAAGGTATTTGTTTTTGATAAGAGGTCAGATCTGCAGTGTCACGGCTCACAGGAATTTTGTGGGCTGTTGTGCACACGTCTGAGAAGCAGATAGATTTTACGGTGCTGTCATTCCACCCATCAGCAAACATTTAAGCTCAGTGCTGTCTGAGTGCCTGCTGACCCCATGGCCTCTCTGGTCTGGAAGACGGAAGTGCCAGTCCTGTGTCAGCTCATCTGATTTATCACCGAGTCTCTGGTATCCAGCCTGATGCCTGGCACACAGAGTATAGTCTATAAGTGGTACCTTTTATTATGATCCTGCTCCCTTCTTTTTTATCTACTCCCCTCTCCTCTCCCACCTCCAAACGTCTCAGTTACCAGAACATTGCTCCAAAGAGTTTCTTCTTATTTACCATAGCTTTGCTTTGGCTTCACACTGATTATAACCTAAGGACCAGTCCTGCTGCTTCACTGTGGGGCTCCACAGAGAAGAACCACCTTTCATCTCCTCAAAGGGTTCACTCTTCGCATTTCACCAAGAAGATGAAAGAATTGGGGGAGTGAGGGAAGCTCTCCAGGACCTTCAAAAAGGAGCGAGCTAATTGCGCAGTGGTAAAGAATTCACCTGCCAATGCAGGAGACACAGGAGACTCAGGTTCAATCCCTGGGTTGAGAAGATCCCCTGGAGGAGGGCACAGCAACCCACTCCAGTAGTCTTGCCTGGAGAATCCCCATGGGCAGAGGAGCCTGGTAGGCTACAGTCCATGGGGTTGCAAAGAATCGAACACGCCTGCAACCACTGACTCTTAAGAACTATGTCATTAGAACATAAGACCCTGTGAGAATAAGTCCTAAGACAGGGGAGAGGAGAGGCAAGTGCCTGGCTTGCCTCTCGGTCATCCCAGTATAGCTCAGAGCAGAGCAGAGTGGGGTGAGGCTGGGAAGGGATGCCCTGTGGCTGCCAAGGCACCTCAGGGGTCTCAGAAGGGTGCTTCTCATGGAAGCCAGAGGGAAGCAGTGTGGCGAGGTTACAGGGGGCTCAAGTCCAGGCTGAGGGCAGCAGGGTCACTGGGGCTGTCCCAGACAAGATGTCAGCATCAGGGCAACTCTAGTTCTCTTGTTTCTTCCTTCGTATTTTGAAAAAATAGTCTCAAGTTCAGAGAGGCTAAAAGTTACTTGCTCCAGGAAACATATCGGTCATCAAAGGTGAATGATGTGAACAAAACTTAATACAGAGATAATCCCAGTGATTAAACATATGTGGGTCCTGAAGCTCATTCTTTAATCTACAGCCTGCCTCCCTTGCCCGCCCTTTTCCTTGACTCCTGCTGCCAAGCTTCTCTCTGCCAGCGACGTGCCTCTTGCTCACCTCTCTCCACTCTGGGCTTCTCTTGCCAGCATTCAGGAGGCCTAGACAGCACTGACCCATTTGCCAATGATGGCCTCACTCAGGGGTTGTGAACTTCTTTGGTGGGGTTGCTGCACGGCTTGTGAGATCTTCGTTCCCCAGCTAGGGATCGAACTTGCAACCAGGGGACCACCAGGGAAGTCCCTGTGGGCCATGAACTTAATGCATGTGTTGTGACCAGTGTTAAAGTTAGTATCTCACAGCACATCACACATGGAAATGGTTTTCTATGTGCTGTACTCTTTTGAGTCTACAATGGAATTTACAAAACACACTTTTGAACATTGCTGGAGTCAGGAGAGGATGGGCCTCACAACTGGATGGCACCTTACCTGCCCTTGGCCAGGTAGCAGTTGTGACATGTGAAGTGGTTTGTTAGCCCAGGTGCCAGGCCCTCAGTGCTGCAGTCACTCGTTAGTTCTGTCACCAAAATATTTAAGGATGATTTGGGAAGGAATAAGAAGCCTTATTTTGCTTTCAGAAAGCTTCTATTGACACCAAGATAAAGAAGGTGCCAACATTAAGCCTTGCCAGATGGGTATTGATGGCCTGGAATGAAATCCTAGGGACAAGAGTCTGCCCTCTTCTAAGATGTTCCATCCAAGGTGTATTTGAGGTCAAAGAGGGGCAAACTTAGGCACTGATGATTGACTCAGAAAGTTGGGACTCAGGGTGAGGAAGCTTTAGGAAAACTGGTACCAATGTATTTCACTTATAAGACTGTATAAGTCTGAAAGTGCTTCAAATAAACATCAGTTCAGTTCAGTTCAGTTGCTCAGTCGTGTCTGACTCTTTGCGACCCTATGGACTGCAGCCCACCAGGCCTCCCTGTCCATCACCAACTCCCAGAGCCTGCTCCAAACTCACGTCCTTCGAGTCAGTGATATCATCCAACCATTTCATCCTTCTCCTCCTGCCTTCAATCTTTCCCACCATCAGGGTTCCACCACTGAGTCAGTTCTTCACATCAGGTGGCCAAAGTATTGGAGTTTCAGTTTCAGCATCAGTCCTTCCAGTGAATATTCAGGACTGATTTCCTTTAGGATTGATTGGTTGGATCTCCTTGCAGTCCAAGGGACTCTCAAGAGTCTTTTCCAATACCACAGTTCAAAAGCATCAAATAAACATAAAATAAGACTTACAAACAATAATAAAGCATTGTTCATCATTTGATGAGAGTTTAAAAATGCGTCTTATAATCAATGGAGTCTTAGGTTCAATGAAACCCTGTTTCTATGCGTTCTCTGTCACAGTATAAAATGTATTTTTTTCCCGTAGGTTGAAGTCTAAAAGTTTAAAAGCCTTGTTTTTGGAACTTTCATAAAAATCAACAAAAACAAAAAAGCAGGCAGATGAATTCTGTCTGCTTCCACATGTCTGTTTCTGCTCCTTTTAAGACGTCTCCTGCACTGGCTCCACCCTCCACTCTCACCTCAACTCTTTACTCTTTTGGAAATGTTTTAAACATAATGGAAATAAAGCTTACCTGCGCCACATAACACATAAGCGACAGTTCTCAAGTGTCCACGGGGGTCACCACTACGTAAGTCACCCCTGGCACACTGGTGGCCCCTTCTGATCTGGACTCCAGCCCTCTTACAGTTTGTCTTTGAACACATATTAGAAAATAATATGGTTCATTCTGTGAGATTTGAACTCTGTGTAAATGGATACATTCTGTGGATTTTCTTTCTCTTCACTCAAGACTGTGAGGGACAGCCACTTCACTGCTTGTAGCTGTCAGGTTTTCTTGTTGCAGTTTATCGCCATGTGACTACCCAGTAACGAGCGTTTCCTTTCTGTTCGGGAGCACTTAGTTTGCTTTCAGCTCTGGGGAATGGAGAACACTGTTGTGTGGATGTTTCAGGGTCCACTCCTGGGCAGCGTGAGCCTGCAGCCCAGACAGCGGTGGGATGATAGGTGATGGCAGAGTCTGCCTTTCTCCAGCTTCGCTGTGTAATTCCAGACTGTGTCTGAAAGACATCAGGAATATCCATTCCCAACCTGTGTCAGGAGGGTCCCCAAACACCAACACTTAGCACTGTTGAGCTTTTATGCTGTTGTTAGTCTGATGTGTCTATAATAGAATCTCACTGTTTTAAATTGCATTTTCCTGAGTAATACAAGGATGAATACTTTTAAATTTGTTTATCGACCAATTGAGTTTCTTTTCTGAAGTGTTTAAGACTTTGCTTTTCTTCCCCATTGACTGTAGGCTTTTTTCCTCACTGGTTTACACGATTTCTTCATAATTTAGAATTCTGCAGACTAGTATGTTAGCCAGATAGTCTCAAGAAGTTAAATTCATTAAATAAAAAAAAAATCACATCCTTAGTTATACTATCACTATTTCAAATGCTGAAATGTGCTGCTAGCTACCTTACTGGACAGTAGAGAACAGGAGAGCATCCCCAGCCTCACAGAATGTTCCACAGGACAGAACCAGAGCACATTCCCAGCCCCACAGCTGATTCTACTGCGAAGTACAGCTCTCGACTTTTTGTCTCTGTCCCTCCCATGTTACAGGTACCAGCTCCCATTCATACCCTGTCCATTATTTCTTTTTGTGGTTCTTTTGATGAATGGATGTTTTTGAATTTAATCAATCCTTTTCTTCTTTCCTGTCTCAAAGTCATGAGGATATTCTTTTAAATGCTTTGTATTTCTGTCTTTCATATTTAGGTTTTCATTTACCTCAAATTGATTTTCACATGTGGTGAGGTAGGGGTCTAATTTTAGTCTTTCCCCTGTGGATAGCCAGTTGTCTCAGCACTGTGGTCCAGTTCTGTCCTTCTTCCCTTTTGTCTATGTCACCTTCACAGTGCTTATATTTGCTTCCTATTGCCTTTTAACTTCTCGAGCAGTTTCAATGCTCTTTCTAATTCATTATTCAATCATAACTTTTACTGCTCCACCCCCACCCCTCAAATCTAATGGGTATTCTCGCATCCTTATCCCATTTGAATTCTTGGTAGTAAGCTGACCACTCTGATTTTGAAGCATTTTCTCCTCTAGGTTTCTGGAGGAAAAGCCCATGCTTGTTTTTCTTCCTTTGTTGGCTGTAACTCCTTTCTGACCTATAAATGTCAAGAACGTCAAGTGTTAAGCCCTGATTGCCTCCTCATTATCCTTGGCCACCACAGCTATTTCCGAACTTTCAATTCCAACTACACGTCAAGGATTCTTGCCTGTGTCAAGGCCTGGCTCAGTAATTAGCAGGCCTAATTCAAATTGGAGGTTTGATGTCAGATCTACAAAGTAAGGTCACATGGCCATGGGACATGGATGAGGCTGGCTGTCAGTAGCCCTCTCACAACCTTGGGGAAAGCCGGCCTGTGATGAAGGCAGCCAAGAAGGGCAGTGGAATTACAGACAGAGCAGAATCCTTAGTGATAAGCACGTGAGATACATGACCTCTCCACTTTGTTATATGAACTAAGAAGATTCCTTATTTTAAAGGCCACTTGGAGTCCTGTTTCTGTTCCGAGTGGCAGAAAGCACTGTAATGGAGACAACCTCTGAACTAGCCTGTCAGGCTTGACCCCTCCTAAGCATGTCATCTGTCCCTCTCCAAAGGCCGGTTTGACATCTTCACTTGGTTCTCTCATAAGCACCTCAAACCTAAGAGGTGCAAACTGTCTTTTCCTTGAAACTCTTCTTCCTCCAGTAGTTTCGTCAGAGTGGGTGGCAACACTAGCCACCAGCAACACAGGGATCAGCCACGTATCCTTTCTTCTTTCCTCCCATCCCATTAACACATTTGATCATAACGGACACATTAATGTGATTTTTTTTGAATTTCAGTCACTCACTTTGAAGCACTCGGTGCATTTATCCTCTTCCCTCCACGTCTTTTGTGGCCACTCTGGCCCTAGCCGTCTGCCTCTCTCCCCTGCACAACTGCAATGAACTTTGTTGGGCCCTCTGCTCTGTGTTCCTTATGCCTGCCAGTGATCATTTTTTAAATCAGTAATTCTGTCATTAGTACTGTACTAGTTGAGAGAGTGGACTGTGCAGTGGGACAGATGGGCTGGTTATCTACTGCTACACAAGAAATCACCCCAAACTCCAGTGTGGGCTGGGAATCTGTACACTTACGCAATCACTCTGCCTCCAGGCCGGCCAGGAGCAGTGTTATTTGAAGGTTTGGCAGGCAGAGTCTGCACCCAAGCTTGCCTGTGTGGCTGTTGGCAGAGTTAGGTCCTCACTGGCTCTTGGTTGGAGGCCGCTCTCAGTTCATTGCCCCAGGGGCCACTTGGTAGGGCAGATGGCTTCCATCTCTCAGCGGTGCCCTGCAGTGCCTGGCATTTTGGGTTCAGTGAATGATGATGCCTAGTTATCCAGACACTGAATCCCAGTTGTAAATGTGATGTCTGTATGCCTCCTGTTGCCAGTGATATTAAGATGGAAACTCTTCTATATCCTGCAGTAGCTCCCACCACACCGGGGATGAGAGCCAAACTCCTGCTGGTGCCCAAAGCTGTGCCAGTTACGTATGGGCTCGTTACACTGCCTCAGCCCTGCTGGACTCTGGTGTAGTGGATTCCCTCCTGAACTCCACCTGGCTAACTCCCAGCCACCCTCCAGGTCTGAGCTGAACTACTTCTTCAGATCCCTGGGTATACACTTCCATAGCATCCACAGTGTAGTACAGATTGAAATTACATTCCTAGTTATCATTTGATTAATATCTGCCCCCTTCTCTAAATTCAAGCCAGGGACTGTATCCATTTTATTTCCACCCATTAACACATTTGATCATAACAGACACATTAATGTAATTTTTTTTGAATTTCAGTCACTCACAGGGGAGTATCCAAAGTATTGAAAAAGCAAGAGAGTTCCAGAAAAACATATTTTTCTGCTTCATTGACTATGCCAAAGCCTTTGACTGTGTGGATCACAATAAACTGTGGAAAATTCTGAAAGAGATGGGAATACCAGACCACCTAACCTGCCTCCTGAGAAACCTGTATGCAGGTCAGGAAGCAACAGTTAGAACTGGACATGGAATAACAGACTGGTTCCAAATAGGAAAAGGAGTACGTCAAGGCTGTCTATAGTCACCCTGCTTATTTAACTTATATGCAGAGTACATCATGAGAAATGCTGGGCTGGAAGAAACACAAGCTGGAATTATATCAATAACCTCAGATAGGCATATGACACCACCCTTACGGCAGAAAGTGAAGAACTAAAGAGCCTCTTGATGAAAGTGAAAGAGGAGAGTGAAAAAGTTGGCTTAAAGCTCAACATTCAGAAAACGAAGATCATGGCATCCAGTCCCATCACTTCATGGCAAATAGATGGGGAAACTGGAAACAGTGGCAGACTTTAATTTTTGGGCTCCAAAATCACTGCAGATGGTGACTGCAGCCATGAAATTAAGATGCTTACTCCTTGGAAGGAAAGTTATGACCAACCTAGATAGCATATTTAAAAGCAGAGACATTACTTTGTCAACAAAGGTCCATCTAGTCAAGGATATGGTTTTTCCAGTGGTTATGTATGCATGTAAAAGTTGGACTATAAAGAAAGCTGAATGCTGAAGAATTGATGCTTTTGAACTGTGGTGCTGGAGAAGATTCTTGAGAATTCCTTGTACTGCCAGGAGATCCAACCAGGCAATCCTAAATGAGACCAGTCCTAGGTGTTCATTGGAAGGACTGATGCTGAAGCTGAACTCCAATACTTTGGCCACCTGATGCGAAGAGGTGATTCACTGGAAAAGACCCTGATGGTGGGAGGGATTGGGGGCAGGAGGAGAAGGGGACGACAGAGGATGAGATGGCTGGATGGCATCACCAACTCAATGCACAGGAGTTTGGGTGGACTCTGGGATTTGGTGATGGACAGGGAGGCCTGGCTTGCTGCAGTTCATGGGGTTGAAGAGTTGGACATGATTGAGCAACTGAACTGACTGATCCAAAGTGTCCTTCAGCAGATGAAACTGACAAGGAATGTCTGCATTTTTTAAGTTCCACAGTGAAGATTTTCTGTTCCCCACAAAGCAGTTTGAGTCATCTGGCTGCTATGTAGGTGACAATAATATAGTCTTGGTGTCAGTTGGGCATAGATACAATGAACACTTCTAAAACATGCAACTGAAAGACAAGTTGAAGTATAGACTAATCTTTTAATTCATATACTTAATACCAATCTGGGCAATAGCAAAATCAGAAGGCTACATATGCAGGGGTTTTTTTTAATACAACCAAGACATTTTAAATACAGGCATAAAACAAATGAATAACTAGGAATCATGGATATCCTTAGAAGCTGGATCTTGAACATAATTTTAAATTGTTTCCTGTTTTATGTCTTTCATTACTTCATCCTAATTTTTGCTCTTTTGGTCAGTCTCTGTAATTTGGCTAAATTACAGAGATTTTTCTAAGAAATTTCAGCTGTTTTTTTCCCCCACCTTACATTTACAAAGATTTATCATTGTGTTTTAAAATAACAATATTCTCAGGTGTCTTTTATCTATATATTAAGTTTTTTCCTACTGCCAGTTCTTGATCCTGCTTATTGTTGACTTGACAGAGAAAAGCATGTCTTTTAACTATTGCCAGGAACACTATTACTACAGACCTGAGGCCACTCTTTACCTGGTTCTGTGGGGATGAAGGGAAACTGCACGAAGCATGGGCCCTGAGCCAGACTGCCTAGCTCGGATTCTGACCTCATCAGTTATCAGCTGTAGCCGATGACCCTTGGCACATTATTTAACCCTTCAGTGCCTCAGAGTATTCATCTGTAAAATGAGGATAAAAATGGCACTTAACTCACAGAGATGTTATGAAGGTAAATTAATTTTCATAAAGTAATTGGAGTTTCTGGCAGATAGAAGGCACTATATACATGCCTTTTAAATTATTTATATTTCCTTTTCAGAGTTTAAGTTTTTCTATCTTTAGGGCTATATCCTTTATCTAGAACTTGGAAGATCTGAAATATAGACCCTCTCTATAACCCATCTGATACGGGACTATTCCATGTTGGGTACAGATAAAACAGTTCTTCCAGGTATCTTAGTATTTCATCTACAAACTGGTAATATCTCTAGTCCTATCTGCCTCACAGGATTGCTCTGAAGATAAAACAATACAAGAAAGGAACCTGAAGAGTTGAGTGTAACCATGTTTTTAGGCACCTTGTGGACATAAGGACACAGACTCTTACAATATTTCTAAGATTCTGGGAGAATAAGGGCATTCTATAAAGTTAAATTACTCCACATTAAAATTAATCCAGAAAAGAAAAGGGCCCAAGATGCATATCATTAAGAGCCTGAAATGAAATCACAGTGTGTATGTGATCTGTAGTATGAAGGCTGACCAAACTAAGGCATTTTTGTGTTTAATCAAAGAAATTCTGCATTAAAAAATAAACATGAAACCTAAAATTAGTGATATTTTCACTTCTGAGAATGATTCAGCTCAATTTAGGAATTCATGGTTTCTAGCAATATACCACACAATCTAAGAGCTCATTTATTATAGATAAGAACACATCTGAATCCCAACCTTTACCAGCAGACCACGTGGAAGGTGATGCTGTCTGGCTAAGTTGCCAAAGATTTCTTACAATGTCTCAAATACATGAGTTTTTATGAATAAGAAACATTTCCTGTTAATTAATATTTTAGGCTCAAGTTAAAAAAAAACTTTCTGGGCATAGAATTCTAGTGTCCTGTTCAGAAAATTATGTTTTAAAAGTACATTAAAAAAATTCACACATGATTTACATCTTTAAATAAGTCCTTTACCTGAAATGGTACAATAAATGGTTTGAGTTAGTTAAGTGACATCATTTGTAATGCCCCTTAGGGATTTTATCATGGAGTCTTCACTGAAGTAGGATCTCACCAAATAACTACAGATAGAAAAATATATATCATCTCTGGTCAGCAACTGGCAAGCTTGGATGTGTAGAAAAGTGTTAAATGCTTTCAATAATCCCTGTGAATGCCAAGAAGAAACGCCATTTGAAGCCAGCTGAACAGAATACAAGGGGAGACAGGAGGGCAGCTGGGGAGTCCAGTCTGCACAACTGGCTGTCACTCCAAAGAGAGGTGACCTGTGCCTTCCAAAACAGCCCACACACCCGCCTGTTAAAAGAGATGCCAACACTTTTTTGGAAACTAAACACATTTTAATAGAAAACAAAATACAAAATAACTCTTTTCAGAAAACAGAAATATTTAATCCTTTTCCCACAAATTAGAAGTCGCTTCATCCTCAGAGCATAGTTTTCGATGTGTGTGTTCATACTTAAGATTTGTTTCACAGACTGTTCATTAAACTGCTATTGCAAAGCAGGTGGGAAGGATGATCTCAGGAGGAAAAGATGCTGGAAAAGCCACACCTCAGAATCATTGGGAAATTCAACATTTTTAAATTCTTTCTTTTGACTTTTCACTTCTAATTATTGTCATTTCTTTACCACAATCCGTCCTTTCGGGGAAGAAAATTGTTAACAGAAGTGCAGCCACAAAAAGACTCTTTCTTTCCCACCATTGCTGTAAGAGCCCAAGACTTTCTCAGTCAAATCCACCCACCCACTTCTAGAAGCATGTCAGCTGGAGTGATCCAACTGTCACCCAGGAATTTTCCCTTTCTCCCAATACACTGTGCGACCAAGTTCTTTGAATTCCCTGAACCTCAAAATTCCAAGTATCACAGCCAGTGCCAGGAGTAAAACCTGAAAGATGAGAGCAGAGAAGGCCCCCTCTGCCAGTGCTAGGTTTCCTCTTCTCAATAATAATTATAATAACAATAATAAAAAATCCTGGTTCTTTGTAATCACAGAAAAGGAAAGACGTTTGCCAGGATGACCCTGCCCCCTTTCCTAATTCTCACTCCCACTTTCCTACCTGTATAGAGTCCCTCCCACCCAGTGACCCTGTGGCACTGCTCCCGGGGAGGGTGCCTGGCAAACATCCTCAGGTCAAGTGCAGCCCCAGCGAGGCAAGGGCACCTTGGCGCCAGAGATAGGGAGAGGCCACACGAGGACACAGTGGGATCTCCGTGATTCCTATCTCACGTTTGCTCCCCATCACCACCCTTCCTGCCCCTATCCTTCCACACTTCGGGGCTAAGTGGAGAGTGGCGGTTTCAGGACATCTGCAGGGCAAGGGGGGACACGGGGAGTCTTTCACAGTCAGTCAGTGATTCCGTCTGTCCTAAGACTTGCCATATGGAGCCCTTCGCACGCCCCAGTCTGTCATATCAAAGATCCAAATCAATGTTCCTGATTTTCCTGTGTGATTCCAGTCACCAGCAGGAGGTTGCAGGCCATGAACTGCACACTCAGCACATTACTCATCTGGCCGGTGTAGACGCCCACAAGCTCGCTGGATGAGCCGTCGGCGGGTGTGCTACAGTGCGCGCTTCGGATGTCCCAGACACGCACGGAGTTGTCCATGGATGCGGATGCGACCAGACTGCTGTCTGGGCTGAAGGTGAGGCTGGTGATGTTGTCCGTGTGGCCCCGCAGCTCTTTGTAGAGGGTCCCGGACGCCAAGTCCCACAGCTTCAGCCTCTGGTCCTCACCTGCTGATGCCAGGTACTTACCGTTGGGGGAAAAAGCCAGGGAGAGCACAGGGCCACGGTGGCCCGTGAAGAGTCTCACTGAGTTCCCCTGCTGAGTGCTCCACAGCCGCACCGTTTTGTCGGTTGAGCCCGTGGCTAAGTAGTTTGAATTGGGGTGGAACTTGACACAGTCCACATCTGCCAGGTGCCCGGCGTAGATTCGCAGTGGGTACGTCCGATCAAATGACCACAGCCGGGCCGTGCGGTCGTGGGACCCGCTGGCGAAGTACAGGCTCTGCGGGCTGATGTCCAGATCCCACACGGGGTAGGCGTGGCCCTGGTACAGCACGGTGTTGGTGAAGCTGCCCAGGTCCCAGTACCTGATGGACATGTCCTCAGAGCAGGAGAGCAGCCCCGAGCTGTCTGCGAGGAACCTGGTGCTGTACACTGGCCCACAGTGTCCCCGCAGGACCTTCATCTCCGTGCCTGCGTTGTCGTCCTCGTCATCCTGGGGGCAGTGGGGACACACACAAGAGAAGAGTGTTTAGCGGTCTGCCACGGAAAACAAAATGTCCAGAAACAAAGTGACCTGCTTGGGAAACAGCATTTACCCAGTAAATGACTCTGTCCTTCAGGGTGACCCCAGGATAGCACCTTGTCTCCTACAACTTACAAATTTGCTTTCTTTAAATTCACCTTGCAGCTAACACTATAGTGAGGCTACTACTTCAGAGTAATGACCATGGACCTTACTCTTACGCTGAGGACAGATTTCAAAAGTCAATCACTCGAAAAAATTGATTTTTGATTTTATGTTCTTAGATTCTTTTATTCTACAGGCATGTCTTCACCTGTCAGTCTTGGCTGCTTTGTAGGCCACAGTGCTCCCTGTTTTTAGTCCATTAAGAAAAATCACCTCCACAGCTGGGGTCAATGATGGAGGCAGATGTGGTTTCATTTCAAGATGCATACAGAACCACTGTGGGAGTTTAGCCAGAAATAAAATCTGGACATATCAAAGAAATAACCGTCGGCTAGGAAAGTGCAGTCATCGGTAACTTACCCCCATGCCCTGTAACCAGACATGAATGGCTGGTATCCAAAAAGAAAGAATAGTTTTGAAACAGTGACCTTCTGGGTCGGCTCAAATATTTCCCCAAAGTAAAACAGGAGGCAAGGATTCAGAATTCCTCTCAGAGTCAAGTTACTCTTGTGATTCCTGGAAATAAACCCCTATGTGTGGGGACAGGAAAGACAACTCCTGGTAAAAGGGGCAGGGGGTTGTGGGGGAGGCCCCCTGCTGCACGCCCAAGCATATTCTCTGGGTTCAAATCTACTTTCCTTTCATTCTCTCGCAGACAAGCTCCTTACAACTGCAACTATCTCAATCCTGGAGTTCATAAAGTCAAATGAGTTTTGGTTATACACTGGACGAATAAAGACTTAAAATGAAGCTTCCTGAATGAAATGGGCCTTGCTGGCTTAGAAATAAATACCTTTGTGAGCCTTTGTACAGAAAAAAGCCATTCTTTTAATTTCTATTTAAAAACTATTAAATTAAAAATAGAACGAATGCCTCCAACGTATACATTTTTGAGAAAAGAGAAAATAAACATTGATGTTCATGGATATTCAAAATGGCTATTCCAGATAGTCAACACTGAAAATACATAAGCATTTGGGAGCTTAAGGTTCTAGTGAGCATTACCAAGAATATTAGTAATTTTTCTTTCCAAAGAGGTTACAATAATACTTTAAAATTTCAGGAATGACTCACTGCTCTACACCAGAGTTTATCTCTGAAGCTTAAGACATCTTCGTTTGGAGCAGGAAGTCCTGGCAGTGGGTCCTGCCTCTGAGTGCTCAGGGACAGAGAGAGGAGGACGCACTGGGAGGCAGCTGGACTTCTCAGGGGCCCCATGACTGCCCTGAGCCTGTGGAAAGTGCCTGTTGACTCTATAAACCAAGAAATAGGGAAACTAGAATAGCCCTGCAGGCTGGACCTATCAACTCCCTGCCAGGACCACAGCTTAAAATAGTTTGGCCACATTTTCTTCTGTGGGTCAGCCAGCCCCACAACGGCCTCAGTGCAGTTGAGCTGAAACCCTGAACAAGCAATGGGTCACCCAAGCCTGACCACGCAGACCCCTCCCATCCCTCCCATGCTAATAGGACAACATCCCAAATGTTCTACAACTGTCTAACCCTGCCCCCCACCACAGTAAATTCTACCCCAGATGCATCCCAAATATGAATTAATTTGTAAAGTACATTCATGTAATAATAAACTGTATTATATACATTGTAAGATATGCTTAAAATAGAAATTTTAAAAGAGTAAGAAAAACCAGCTCTTTGAATACTACAGTCTGCTGACCCTGCCTTAGACCAAGGAGCCCCGAGTCTGCTTCTGGACTTGTGTGTCCCCAGGGCCCTAGTTACAGCACAGTGAGTCCTGGGTCAGGGTGCTCTGGGATCTGAACAAGACTTGGGTTGTTCTCCAATCAGCTACCAATGGAGCCGAAAGAAATTAAATATGGCTGGGCTTGGGAGTGGGTAAGACCTGGAAGCAGGTGAGACACTGCTACTGTGTGAGCAGGCAGCAGCCTGATCGAGGAGAGAAAAGGTGGCTGCTGCCCAGTGTAAATGGACATGTGCTATATGGTTTCTAAGGCTTAGGACAAAAAGGCAGAATGTAACAGATTTCATTATCATTTTGAAAATATTGCTTACATGCAGAATGATAATATTTTGGCTACAATGAGTTGAAAATACATTATTAAAATTAATACCAACTACTTCTTACCTTTTTAATATGATGATGAGAAAACTTAAATTACACATATGGCTCACACTATATTCCTATTGGCTAGCATACATCTATGACAGTCTGGTACACAAACTACAGAACTGACTATTATTGACAACACTGACTTTACTTTTCAAACTTAAAGATGACCAGGTTGGGGCAGAATGACCAAACGTTAAATGAACTGAACACAGGAGCTGCATCGCTGGGCTGAGGTTGCAGGGAGGCTGGTGTCCTATCCACATAACTACAAAGGAGGGCAAGTCCTCCTTTCTGGTACCTGTGGTTTTATCATGCTGCATAAATATTAAAAACATGCAACTGCCAATTGACAAGCTCTCTCCGTCGTCCAGTATGTCACAAAGTGTGAGGGAATGGAAACTGTAATCGGAAATCTTCCAGCAAACAAAAGCCCAGGACCAGATGGCTTCACAGCTGAATTCTACCAAAAATTTAGAGAAGAGCTAACACCTATCCTACTCAAACTCTTCCAGAAAACTGCAGAGGAAGGTAAACTTCCAAACTCATTCAGTGAGGCCACCATCACTCTAATACCAAAACCTGACAGAGATGCCACAAAAAAAGAAAACTACAGGCCAGTATCACTGATGAACACAGATGCAAAAATCCTTAACAAAATTCTAGCAAACAGAATCCAACAGCACATTAAAAAGATCATACATCATGACCAAGTGGGCTTTATCCCAGGGATACAAGGATTCTTCAATATCCACAAATCAATCAATGTGATACACCACATTAACAGATTGAAAACTAAAAACCATATGATTATCTCAATAGATGCAGAGAAAGTTTTTGACAAAATTCAACATCCATTTATGGAAAAAACTCTCCAGAAAGCAGGAATAGAAGGAACATACCTCAACATAATAAAAGCTATATATGACAAACCCTCAGCAAACATTATCCTCAATGGTGAAAAATTGAAAGCATATCCCCTAAAGTCAGGAACAAGACAAGGATGCCCACTCTCATCACTACTATTCAACATAGTTTTAGAAGTTTTGGCCACAGCAATCAGAGCTGAAAAAGAAATGTCCACCAGAAAATTACTAGAGCTAATCAATGAATATGGTAAAGTTGCAGGATATAAAATCAACACACAGAAATCCCTTGCATTCCTATACACTAATAATGAGAAAATAGAGAAATTAAGGAATTTCCATTCACCATTGCAACAAAAAGAATAAAATACTTGAATATATCTACCTAAAGAAACTAAAGACCTATATATAGAAAACTATAAAACACTGGTGAAAGAAATCAAAGATGACACAAATAGATGGAGAAATATACCATGTTCATGGAGCAGAAGAATCAATACAGTGAAAATGAGTATACTACTCAAAGCAATCGATATATTCAATGCAATCCCTATCAAGCTACCAATGGTATTTTTCACAGAACTAGAACAAATAATTTCACAATCTGTATGGAAATACAAAAAACCTCGAATAGCCAAAGCCATCTTGAGAAAGAAGAATGGAACTGGAGGATTCAACCTGCCTGACTTCAGGCTCTACTACAAAGCCATAGTCATCAAGACAGTATGGTACTGGCACAAAGACAGAAATATAGATCAATGGAACAAAATAGAAAGCCCAGAGATAAATCCACACACCTATGGACACCTTATCTTTGACAAAGGAGGCAAGAATATACAGTGGATTAAAGACAATCTCTTTAAAATAAATAAAGTGAAAAAAAATTAAGGGAAAAATATATTACTGATAAAATGAAACAAACAAACAAACAAACAAAAAACTGGGAGGGCAGTCCCGCTCTCCACTCCGCGTGTTTCTACCATGAGGAGGCTGCCAGCAATGGGGTGACTGAAGCAGCAGTGCTGGGCCATCAAACAGATTCCTGAGGCTAATCAAGATTACCTTCCAGTGCAAACGGCAGAAGCTGAGGGCAGTGCTGTAAATCCAGTTGAATTGGGGGTAATTTTATGCTTACATAGAAGATTTTGGTTATTGCTCTTGATTTTTTAAAAAATGAGATAAAATTCACATATTATAAAATTCAGTGGTAGCCAGGGGGGGAATCTTAAAAATTTTTATTTTAATCTAATGTTCTTTCCATCTTTGCAGCTATCTTTCTACCTTTGCTATCTTCCTTTATATTAATACCTAGACTAATCCCCAAACCAGTATCATATCATCAAAACTAGTAAGGTCAGCAGGAATAATTTTTCTAAATAGAAAATTCAGAGTAGATGAGGGCAGTATCCCTCACTGCATGTGAAGAGCCCCTAAGAAGCTAGAACTGTCCCCAATGAAAAGAAACTTAATAATTCAAATATGCAATGAAAAGTATTCTAGAAGGCACTACAGATTCTAGAAATCAAAGTTTGTGCATCAGAATTTAGATTCTTTGTTCATCATAACAAACTCCTCTAATTTTCCTCTCTCAACTTCAAGAAGCAAAGACTCAAAGGCCATGCTAACTGGAAAATGACTCAGAAAACAGGAATAGGTAAAAAAGGCTGACTTTGTACATCCAATATTCTTGACATCCTTATCAGCAACTGAAAATTAACTTGAATGACTTTAAGAAAACCCTTAACCTTTCAACCTAGTGCAAAGAATTTTCCATCCAAAGTAAGCTGAGTCTGAGCTACCTGAATTCCAATGGTGACATGACAAAGGTATTCTCCCTGCAAATTCCGAGCCACCACTCTCAGGCAAGGTGAACTCTATGAAGTTCCACGTCTATTTCCCTTTGCCTTCGCTTTTTCTGAACGAGTGCTTCTCAGTGACCTGAAACTCAGGCCACTAGGCCTGCCCTTTCCAATGACCACCCCCAATCAAAGCAAACAAGATCATTACGCTGACTGCCAGACAAAAACAGGGCACCCTGGAGAAGTCAGAGGACTGCACTGCTGTGAAAGGCCAAGGGCACCCAGGATCTGCGGGGAGGGGAAAGAGAAACAGCATCCTAGTTTACTCTTGGGAAACAGCAATATACCTTTTGACCCAGTAATCCTACTTCTGATTGCTTATATATGTACACATGCACACTCACACACATAGCTAAAGGTCTTTAGGCTCAGCAATGATATCCACATTTCAGGTAGTAATACATACTGACCATTCGTTAATGATGTTCAGCTCACATTAACATTTTCCTCTTGGCCAAGGCTGGCCGTTAGCAGGAATTCACTGGTTACAGGTTACCAGGCATTAGTCTGGCATTAGTTATATGGTGAGGAATATAATGAAGTCCATTTGCTGTAACATCTGTCATGTTTGGTAAGAATACTTGAAGCACATTAGTAAGGCAGGTACAGGGAAGAAAAACCGATATGCCTACCTCCTCCTCTAGGAAATCACAAGCCAAGTGGATGCGGGACACATTTACGTGATGGGGTTCGGACTTTAACTTCTTAGAACGCAGACTCCACAGTTTTATACAGGAGTTGTCAAAGCCTGCTGCGAGCAGCTTGCTATCTGGGGAGACCTCTGCAGTGTTCAGCAGCTGCTCTGTGTTGTAGAAGGCATAGAAGTAGATGGTGGTGAGGGAAGGGGGACCGTCCTTGACGCGCTTGATGCTCTCTTGCAGGAGCTCCAGCGCAGCCTCATTCTGCAGGATGGGCGCTGGCATGTCGGCGGGCTCCAGGCCACCACCCTCGCCGCGGGAGGAGCCACCACTGGCGTAGAGCTGGTAGTCCGTCCTCTTGGCGGGCTGCACATCCAGATGGATGTGCCAGGCGAGGATCCTGCACAGCGCAGCGTTGTTGTCACTCTGGAGGTAGCGGAGAAGGTAGTTGTAGCTGTCTTCCTGCAGACGAACCACGTACTTGTTGTCCAGGAAGGCTCGCAGCCGGAAGTTAGACAGGATGTCCTGGATGGTCTGAGTGGTCTGGAGCTGCTCGATGACATCCTTCTGGCTGGCGTTCTGCAGAAACATTCCATGGAAGCGGCTGTAAAAGCTTTCCACTGTGCTCTTCGGACTATTCTGTATCAGGTTGAGGTGGAGGTAGACAAAGAGAGGGTAGAGGAGAGGCATCACTTCATGGCTGTGCTGGGAGTCAGAATCTGTAAGGAAAAAGAAGTGACGCCTTTATAACCAGCATGGTCTCCTGTGGAGTGCACAGTCCCCTTCTGGCCAGGACCCTACTTTCTGAGGCTATGGATTGAAGTATAAGCCCAACACAAAATTTTGGAAACTTGAAGCCAAAGCCTTTAGACCAAGGAAGGAAGATCACAGACCCAGAAGGCCAGCAAACCTGGAATTTGATGCCCAGAGGCTAAACAGTGTGCCTCTTCTCACACACATTCAAAGGAGCTTGTATCCAGGCCTTTGGGTTAGTGTTTTCCCCAACGCATTAACATTGCTCAAATTGGGATCTCAGACCTTGCAGAGACCCTACATGAATTCTGGGGAGACTGAGTTCTTCACAGAAACTTTAATTTGATACTTTAAAAAGTAACACAGATAAATTCAGAATTATCTGGGTGGTCTTTAGCAAGTACTGGCATACAGTCTTAGTGCTCTCATCTCCTGCAGTAACATCAAAGTTCTTAGTTCAGTGGGTTCACTTACAGGTACAGACCCCTGGTCGACATGTCCCAGTGCTAAGACGACATTGTTCATCCCTAAGTGTCTCACACCTGTCAGTGTAGTCATTTAGATTTTGTTGGTTAAAAAGGACAACTTCTCTTTGCAGCGGTAATTTATAAGAGGAATATTTTCACGTCATTAAAACTAAATAATTTGCCAATGTGAGACTTAAACACCATGAAACCACATGGCAAAGAATGTTCACATTAGTGTCCAGTTTTGTCACAGGCTGATAAGAACAGCACCAAGGTGTATGTGTGACACCTGAGTGAGGGAAGGCAGAGAGCGGTGACAGAGCAAAGGCTCCACGGCCACGTGGACAGAGGCAAGTGGCCAGCAAGGAGGCATGCCTGTGCACTGGCACCTCGGTCCATGTGGAGCAGTGAGCTATTTATGGCAAAATCCATCTGTTACATTCACTGGCTAATCTGAACTTTATTTTTTGTGATTTTGCTTGTACTTTATTTGTAAATGAGTTTAGGTTCAAACAAAATAAAGGAACCATAAAAGTTTCATATCTAGTGTAATGTCTGTATGTACCTAAGGAAATAATATAAAAATGCTTTAATTTAGCACTATATAACATTCTGATAGTATTTTCTGTTTTTATTCCATGGAAAGGAATCCACACCTGTCTCAAGACTCAGGAATACTGAATTAGGGCACTTATCTCTCTAATCAGAAGGGAGATGATTCTAGCATGCTACCTCTGCTTAATGCTCTATTTCATCTTACCATAGGTGAATTAACTGCATAGTATGTGCATTTAAGGATAAACATGCCCCCACTCAAACGCATTCTTACAAGATGAACTTCAATTACAGCGATCCCAAACTGAATTAGGGCTGCTGCCCAGCTGCTGCAGGCTCCTGCCTCTGAGCCAACAGGAGCAGGGTGCTCTGGTGCTGGCCCTGGGTGACTGAGCCTGACTGCCGCGGGGAGGCTGCACTGCTGCTCCACAGGGGGAAAGGAGAGCGTGTCTGCAACAGAGGAGGTCACTTACAGCATCTTAGTGCTACCGTCCCTGAGGTGAAGGTGAATAAACAAATGCAGCAATCCAACCAAGGCAGACCCTTCAGGAACGAAGGCTTGTGTCATCCCACCATGTAAAGAACCAGGACCAGCTGAGGTGCTAACTAAAGGTAAAAGCAATGCTGGATAGGGAGTAGAAGGGAGCTGAAGACCAGCTCTGACCATGCGACCAGTTTCAGACCCCAGAACTGTAACTATTATGAGTACTCCTCCTTATTTTATTATGAACATGTTGGTGTGAGTATCTGTACATAAGCAAATATCTTTGTTTTCTTTCCTTTCTTATCCCCTTACCACAGAATATAAGTTACACTGACTTTGCGTCACAGTATTTACTCCTTTTTTGGCTGTGCCACACGGCATGCAGGGTCTTAGTTCCCTGACCAGGGACTGAACCCATGTCCCCTGCAGTGGAAGCACGGAGTCCTGACCACTGGGCCACTAGGAAGTCCCTATATCATAGCATTCAAATCACAGAGTTTCAAGAAGAGTAAACATTACCTGCGGACTTTGTTTCTTCTTCTGAGAAAGTGATTAGGGAATTCTTGGTTGTTGTTCAGTTGCTAAGTCTCATCTGACTCTATGTGACCCCCACGGACTGCCAAACTTCCCTGTCCTTCACTATCTCCCACAGTTGGCTGAAATTCATGTCCATTGAGTTAACAATGCAATCTAATCATCTCATCCTCTGCTGCCCCCTTCTCCTATTGCCTTCAATCTTTCCCAGCATCAGGGTCTTTTCCAATTAGTCAGCTATTCGCACCCAGTGGCCAAATATAGCTGTACTGAGTGTTAGGCAGAATTATGACCTTGTTAATCATTTTTATTTGGAGATTAATTATCTTTTAAGAAGATGGGTATGGGTGCCAAGTTCATAGTGGGTAGACTTATGATGGTTAATTTTATGTGTCAATGAGGCTAGGACACAGCACTTAGATATTGGGTCAAACATTCTAGATGTTTCTGTGAAGGAAATTTTTTAGATGAGATGAACATTTAAATCAGTAGACTAAGCAGAGTGGGTTCCCCTCCATATGTGGGTGGGACTCATCCAATCAGCGGAAGGTTTTAGGAGCACAAAGAGGAGAAGAGGGAATTCTCCCAGCAGACTGCTTTTGGACATGAACTGTGGCTCTCCTGGGTCCCAGTCTGCAGGCCTGCCCTGAAGATTTTGGACTTGTCAGTCTTTGCAATCATGTGAGCCAACTCAAGATAAATCTCTTTCTTTATATATATATTCCATTCTATTGGTTCTGTTTCTCTAGAGAACCCTAATAAAGATTTTGGTATTTCTTTGAATACTGTAATTCTTTAGAAGACCTCTGGAAAATTTCAATCTCAAAATACTAACAAGAAGATGCAATTTTATCAATCAGACATTCAATATGTTCTACTGGGGTGAAGGGCTGTTTTCAACTCCTTACAATCTTAAGTTTCAGGCTTATTTTTGAAAATGAGAGGTATTTTAATTTACTAAGCTCAGAATAAAAAAAACACAAAACACTAGCCATCTAGAAACAGGGATGCAGTACTTTAAAAATTCCCATCAACATATCTGGAACAAGGTGAGATTACATTGAAGTTTTAGCTCAATTTTAATCTTGTTCCCTTGTAATCATAATATACACCTTATGTTTTACTGAAAGGACACTAAGTCAAACAAACACCAGTCCTCATTCCCTGGCCTTTCTCCACAGGGTTGGGCCTTCAGACACAACCCAACACCTTCCTTTGTTTGTCGGCAGTGCCACTGACCTGCCCCTTCACATCCATGTCTGTGCACTCCTCTTCCTACCTTGCTCTTCAGAGGCTTACCTCGCTTTAAGGAACTAACACCGCATGTATGCCTCCTATGAGCCAGGCACTTACACACAAACTGTATCCAAGAGTCCCAGGTATCCCCAGGTTCAGATCCAGAGTGACTGACTCCAGTCTACTGAGTGTCTTGGAGAAAAGGCCCCAACAGGCGAGCTCACAGAACCTCTCACCCCATGGCTTCTAGAGAAGAAACAAACTGCAGGTGCTACAGCCTTAGTACTCACTTTTTCCATTATTTCCTTTAGGATTTTTCATCTCCTAGCCTTTAATTTGTACTTTCCCATAGCTGATGCTGAGTTCTGTACCTTACATGCTATGCAGCAGGATGCCATCATCCTAACCACGTAAAAAGTAAAACCTGACTTATTTCTGCCCAGTATACCTCCCCCCGCTCCCCACTCCAAGCCCGTCATTCTCAGCTCTCCCTCCTTTACTCCTGGATATCTCACCTTGACGATGGAACTATGGACTCAAGACGCCGCTTTCCACTTCCGCAGCCCTGTCCCCCTCCTCAGGGCCTCTGTGCACTTGGGCTGGCCTCCATCGCCCCTTAACACACACACTGTCCACTGCTCCCATACCCAGAGTCACACCCGGGCCTGTCTCCATCACGCAGGATGAAGGTCACACATCTAAGCCTGTGGTCAAATCCTGCCTCCATTCTGTCTTTATCTCCAATCTGAAAGCCCATTTTCAACAAAGGGCTCCTTCAAGGTTCCTGAAAGCATAATCACCACCTCTGCCACTCTGTTCATGCCTCTGCACACAGCCCGAATCCTTCTACTTCTCTTCCACAGATGTCTGAAATCCAAGTGCTAATGTAAAGCCTACCCTCCTAAAGAAGGCCGCCTCTAACTGCCACACGCCAACCTCTCTCTCCCTTCACTTCAAATGCAGACTCAATACCCCGTGATTGGTTCTATACTGGTTCATGAAAACACTTCCCCTACTGTCACATTTCATGCAAAAACTGTGACTGTTAGCCCTCTTAGGATTAATCACCAATTCAGATTAATGACTATATGTCATACTTCTATCCTGGGGCTCAGGAGATAATTATTCATTCGATTTGGCTGACTACCCTTCAGAGACCTGATGGTAGAGAAAAATGTTCCAGGAAAAAGCATTCTGTAAGGAAAAACCATATATATTTTCCCTCTCAAAATAACCTGTGACCAAGAACTGAAGAATTAAAACTTTCTCAGTTTTGAAACAAGATGAGAAGTTACACAGGAAAAGGCTAAGAGAGACTGTCTCAGTGACAGATTTGGAGCTCCCCAAGTTGTCTGGCTCCTCCATCAGAGGGCAGGCCCCCCCCCAACACACTCTACTGTCACCCCAGCCCCAGTGCGATCAGCGCCTCATGCACATGCAGTCTGAATGGATGCAAGAGAAGGGCTCAATGAGGCCAGGCATTTCTCTCTAAACCAACTTCCTCATCACTAGATTGATGAGAAAAATCTATAAAGGGGAAATCATAGCTGTATTTTAAAAACCAAGTGAAATAATTTTCTAAAAACAGATTTTAAAAAATTTTAAAAATTGCTTAAAGCCTCAAAAACCAATGCCAATAGTTAAAAATATCTCATCTCTAAGTTCTTGCTTACCTCTGACTGAAATTCTTTTTATAAATCCAACTTTTCTTTTTTTATCTTTAGCCAACACAGAAAGCAACTGATCGCTGTTCTATTTAACATTCATATGATATAATGATCTTACTGGAGTTTCTTTCTTTACAGTTTAAACAGACTCTTTTTATTAAATTGTTAATCTTCACAATTTTTAAATTTCTGTAACAATTTAACAGACTATTCTCTACTTAATGAATCCCATCCCTCAACATCTGTGAAACTGATAAGATAGCCCTCTCCAGGGTTTTATTTGTAACCTTTCTCTCCTGTAACACATTGGTCATTCTGCCCAACTACACAATGCAGGAGATGTGGACTCTGCTTTAAGACACTGGCCACTGTGAGGGTGAAGTGAAATTAGAACGCTCAGTGGTAATCAGATATATATATTACTTTTGGTTTATATACTTGCTTACTAAAATTATTAACTCAAGGATTGTTCAAATAAGAAAAGAAAAATAAAACAACTTCAAAGTATGTGAACTATAATTTTCTACTAACCAATACGTGGCTAATTACTCTCCATCTGTTGAGGACAGAGAAAGTTTTTTATTTCTTGCACCTCAAGGTGTTTTGTGGAAGGAAAAGTACTCAAAAGACTTTGATTAGAACCAGAATTAACGTAGTCACATTTATTGTAATCATCGTCCCAACATTAAAATTATAATCAGTTGTCTTAGGACTGGTCAAAATCACTTGGTTTTGTCTCTGAATAGCCTTGTTCACTCTACATATGAGGAACTAAAGGCATCAGACAGGCTACATGACTTCATTTTTAAAAGTGACAAAGTCAAACAGTGAATTATGAAACCTCATTATAATTCCTATCTACTGGTTCTGTATTTCCACGGTTATTACGCCACCCACAAACTGGTCTAAATTACAACTTTCAATTTTTTGTGTTGCTGATTCATGAGTATTATTACTCTCTCGCACTTTTCGAAATAAGGGAAAAAGGCCATTTTGAGATGTCTTACTGGCAGTATAGCAACGTCCATTTCACATCCGCTGCATGTAAGGAGGCATCCTTACAGGGCTGACTGAGCCTCCACTTATTCAGCACAAGTCACAGTCACTGTGCTGAAGGCCATGGACTAGTGAATAGCATGCTCAGAGCCCTTTAACCTCCTGATTTAACTCTCAGGAGTTGCAACACACTATAAGTTTGAATACAAGACTTGTGTTCAGCTACCTTCGGATCCCTGGCACCTAAACCATAGCTGGAACAAAGCGGGTTCTGAGGGAAATGTGCATCACTCCCTTTTGACAAAAAAAGGTGCTGGTGCTGAGTACTCACCAGTGAGAAAATTCCGCAGCCGTCCGAACTGTACTTCATATTGCTGGGGCTCTGCCTGGCAAGGGGCTGCGGACACTATGTTGGTACAACCAGATTCGGATTGGACTGTAGAGGAAGAGACACACAAGATGCACACAGACAGACAATCATTAGCCTAAAATGTGGCAGGATGGGTGGCAGCTGGTGTTGTGGGGCATCAGTAGCATTGGGCATCTCAGTACATTTTCAAAGGACGTTGGGGCCTCTGGTTAAGTATGGCTGATACATCTACCTGCCCTTCCTGACACCCAGTTTCGTGACAGCAGAGGAACAAAAGGTATAAAGCACAAGATACACGAGCCGCATGAGAGGAGAGGTACAGAGACTCATGAGAGACTCCTCTGGACGCATGTGAGCACAGGACCTGGTACTGTACCATCATGTGCCCTGGGATGGGTCTATTTTCAACCTTGGTGCTAGGCATCCAGGGGGCCCTTTCAATCTAGAAATTCACATCTTGCAATTCTGAGAAATTTTCTTGAATCATTTTGTTGACTCTCTCTTGTGTTCTCTTTCTGGGACTCCTACAATTTCCAGATAGGCCTCCAGAACTGATCCTTTAACCTCTCCCAGATTCCATTTTTTATCTTTCTGCTCTACTCTGTGGGAGGCTTTCTCAACTTTCAACTCTTCTAATGATTTTTCAGTCGTACTGTCATGTAAGTACATGTACATACATAAATATGTGGTTTTGAACTATGGTATTGGAGAAGACTCTTGAGAGTCCCTTGGACTGCAAGGAGATCAAACCAGTCAATCCTAAAGGAAATCAAACTGAATATTCACTGGAAAGACTGATGCTGAAACTGAAGTTTCAATACTTTGGCCACCAGATGCGAAGAACCGACTCATTAAAAAAGAACCTTGATGCTGGGAATGACTGAAGGCAGGAGAAGGGGATGACAGACATGAGTTTGAGCAAGCTCCGGGAGTTGTGATGGACAGAGAAGCCTGGAGTGCTGCAGTTCGTGAGGTCACAGAGTTGGACATGACTGAGCAACTGAACATCAACAACACAAACATTTGAATGTTCTTTTTTCCTTTCAAAATAGCATTCTCTTGTTTTAAGACCATCAGTGATGATATTGCTGAGGTTTCTCTTCTTTCTGCTGTTTGTTTTCTCCAAGATGCTTCTCATCATTTCTTTTCGATTCCATTTTTCATATGAAGTAGATCAGTTTCTTTCAAGGTCTGAACCAACAGTCTCTAGTTTTCTGAAAGTCAGCATCACAGAGCTGATAAGAACTCTGGGCGTGGGTTTATCACCCAAGAGGACGCGGATGGCATCTTCCCGGTGATGTCTTAAGGTCTCTTCTGTTCGGCAGGGCGGTTTCACCAGGACGAGCGATAGTTAATCACTTTCCTGGTCAGTAGGTGCTTGGCTGCCAAAATTCTCAGTAATGGGAGGAGGAAGAAGGCTGGAATCTCAATACTCAGGATGTAAACATACACTTCATCACCATTCTGTGAGTTCATGCTTTGCAAAAAGCAAAGTTCTCCTACCCTTTTTGCTGGGAGTGGGAACCTCAGGACTGGAAAAAGGTGCCTGGGGACTGAGGAGCCATCTTTAGCAACAATCTGGATGAAACACTGACACACGTGTAAGTAAGCATGGATGTAATTTATGCAGCAAGGATGCAGAGCCATGACATACAACACACAGAGATGGGGAGATGGGTGAGAAGAATCAGTGTCCCCTCCGAAACTCAAGAGACTTGATGGAAGGCTGCACATGTAGGAGCAGCCTCCTTCTCCTGCTGCCCCTCCATGAGGAAGCCAGTCTCGAGTCCTCAGTCACAAGTGCTCACCTCGTCCTCCCCTCACTCTTCTGAGCCTTTCAGCTCAGGCTGTCCTCACTTCAGACTGGATCATACCGTAGCCTTCTGAGTAGCTCCCCTGGTTCTCATCTGGCCCTTCCTTGGTTAACACGGACACCAGAGTCATCTTCCAAAAATCCACATTTGGTACCTTGGATGCTCCCCTTCAACTCTCCCCGCTGATAAGCTCCTAATAGTTCTTTGGAAACTCAGCTCACTCTATGATTTACTGTGGGAACCATTAGACCTGCTGGGAAGCCCTTTTGACGTGCTGATCTACCTGTTTGCATAGAGGCTGAGTATCCCCCTCACAGGACTCACTATGTCACTCTCCCACGAATGCTGATTTACCTGCCTTATTTCCCAACTGTAATGTGAAGCACCTCAGAAGCCAGGATCAAGTCTCAGCTCTCTCTAGAACTTCTCAGCACCCGGCCACTGGCAGGCCTTCAAGATTGTCTGCTGAATGCAGACATAATTATTCAGATTACTCAATTAAATTATTCAGGATAAAATTTTATGATAATCACATTTCATGCTTCTTACTTTTCCTGGCAGTTTTTTAGAAGTAACAGGCAGTCTCCTGATATGCCATCATATCTAAATCAAGACAACTGAGAACACAAATTTTACAGTGGTTGCCCTACTGTCTATCAGCAGCAACACAGGTTCCAAAGAAGACAAGGCAGCAGGTGCTTACCCAAGACTGTGATGCCAAGCTCAGAAGGACTTACTCATGATTGGTACACTGGCCATCTTACTAGGAACAGTAAGGCATTCAGGAATCTATTCCAAGTCCATCATCTGGCCCCACCCTTGTCAGGGGAAGCCATCTGAGTCTGAAGGTGAGGGAGAGTGAATGAGTCTGACATGGAAGACAAGGAGGCAGATGCCTGCTGGGCTTCTTAAGAGGAGCCAGGGCTGAGCTAGAGAAAGCACTATAATCTCAAGCTTCACCCTTGGCCATTTAAAGATGCTTATACAATCTAAAAGTACTGCAGGAAAAATTTCTCAAAATTTTTTCTAAAAAATCCAAATCCAATTTCAAAACAATTTCAAACAACAAAAGCAAAAACACATTGTAAGTCTCAGGAATATGCGTATGATGCCAACACTTCCAACCACTTCCCAAAGGACTCATCCTGGAGAACCTGGCCTTCCATGAGTGAGGTCCAGGTGAGATGGGAGGGGCCCGTGCAAGAGGGAAGAGATGACCCTGGCCCCGTTCAAGGAAGGAGAAAGTCGCACACATTAGGAACAGCTCAAAAGCCCTGGGATTCCAACGGAGGACGTGTTATGACGGGCTTTCGAAGAGGCACTTGGGCCAACTGCCGCCTCTGGGAGAGGGGCAAGGTACCTGTGAGGCTGGCAGCCATCTCCTCGGTGCTCTGCGACAGCCGCAGGCCTTGCTTCAGCGGGCCGTCCGCGTCCCCGTACTGCCGGCGTTTGAGGTAGCAGGACACGGCCATCTGGATCTGCTCCGTGCGGACCCGTTTCATGACCTGTGGGGGAGTCACATGGACAGCTGGATGTCATGCATGGACAGGGGCCACCGGGCCAACTTGAGAGCCTTAATGACCAACCTCACCCTCTCTACCACCTTATCTACTGTCCCAATGACCACCTGGCCAGCTTCAATCATGGAAAATGAGAATGGCCTAGATATTAGGTTGGTACAAATGTAACTGTAGTTTTTGTCTTGTTAAATTTGCTGATACTGAAATACATTTTTAAATAAATGTGGTTATGTTATATAACATTTCTCACCTTATTTTCTTTTTGCTAATGACTTATTACTTGCTGTTTATTTTATATTCATTTCAGACTGTGGAAATGAGGTTTGACAAAATGCAAATCCAAACAATTTTCTTATTTGAGTTCAAAATGGGTCATAAAGCAGTGGAGAAAACTTGCGCCATCAACAATGCATTTGGCCTAGGGACTGCTAATGATCAATTCGCTAATGTGGTGGTTCAAGAAGTTTTGCAAGGGAGACAAGAGCCTTGAAGATGAGAAGAGTAGTGGCTGGCCACCAGAAGTTGACAACAACCAGCTGAGAGCAATCACTGAAGCTGATCCTCTTACGACTACAAAAGAAGCTACTGAAGAACTCAATGTCGACCATTTTACAGTTATTTGGCATTTGAAGCAAATTGGAAAGGTGAAAAAACTTGGTAAGTGGGTGCCTCAGGAGCTGACCAAAAAAAAAAAAAAAATCATCATTTTGAAGTATTGTCTTCTCTTAATACACACAACAACAATATACCATTTCTCAATCAGATTGTGCTGTGGGACAAAAAGTGGATTTTATATAACAACCAGTGATGACCAGCTCAGTGACTGGACTGAGAAGCAGCTCCAAAGCACTTCCAAAAGCCAAACTTGCACCAAAAAAGGTCACAGTTACTGTTTAGTGGTCTGCTGCCTGCCTGATCCACTACAGCTTTCCGAATCCCAGTGAAACCGTTATATCTGGGAAGTATGCTCAGGAAATCGATGAGATACACTGGAACTGCAATGCCTGCAGCCAACACTGGTCAACAGAAAGGGCCCAATTCTTCTCCATGACAACTCCTGACTACAAGTCATACAACCAATGCTTCAAAACTTGAATGAATTGGACTACGAAGTTTTGCCTCATCCACCACATTCACCTGACCTCTCGTCAACCGACTATCACTTCTTCAAGCATCTTGACAACTTTTTGCAGGGAAAATGTGTCCACAACCAGCAGAAAGCAGAAAATGCTTTTGAAGAGTTCGTCAAATCCCAAAGCATGCATTTTTATGCTACAGAAATAAACATTTTTCTCACTGGCAAAAATGTGTTGATTGTAACAGCTCCTATTTTGATTAATAAAGATGTGTCTGAACCTAGTTATAATGATTTAAAATTCATGGTCCAAAATCGCAATTACTTTTGTACCAACCTAATAATAAAGCCCCGCAGGGAGAATGGTTACATGTATGTGCATGGCTGTTTGCTTGAGTCCCTTTGCTGTTCGCCTAAACTACCACAACATTGTTAATTGGCTATACCCCAATACAAAATAGTTAGAAAAATAGAAGCCCCACAGACATCCCCGCCAAACTCCATTTAGATCGGTGTGTTTACATTTCAGTCATGTTGTTTACCTCTTTCACTCTTGATCTGTAACACCAGGTACAGATAAGCATCAAAATAATAAGAGGACATGTATACCTATCAGAAAGTTTCTCAGGAATTCTGTTAATCTTATTCCTGGCTGCGCTGGGTCTCCACTGTCTCGCGCGAGCTTTCTCTAGTTGTGACAAGCGGGCTGCTCGCTCTCTGGGCCTCACAGGTTCTCACGGCAGTGGCCTCTCTCATCGCGGAGCACCAGCTCTAGGGCACGTGGGCTTCAGTGGCTGTGGCTCTTGGGCTTAGGTGCCCCACGACACGTGGGCACTTCTTGGACTAGGGACTGAACCCACATTCCCTGCACTGGCATGTGGACTCTCAATGGACCACCAGGGACCACCAGTGAAATCCTCTCATGAATTCTTATAAGGGAGGAAATGCAGGGATAATATTCAAACTAATTTGAGGTGGTAATTCAAGCTAGTTTGAAAGTTCCCCTTTAAAAGGACTATCTTCCTTGACTGCTAAATTTATGATCAACAAGGACAGAAACTCATTGGCCTTCCCTAGTGGTCCAGTGGTTAAGACTATGTGCTCCCAATGCAGGGGGCCCAGGTTTAATCCCTGGTCAGGGAACTAGGGGTTTCCCTGGTGGCTCAGATGGTAAAGAATCTGCCTGCAATGCAGGAGACCCAGGCTTGATCCCCGGGTCAGGAAGATCCCCCGGAGAAGGGAATGGCAACCCACTCCAGTATTCTTGCCTGGAGAACCCCATGGACAGAGGAACCTGGAGAGCTACAGTTCATGGGGTCGCAAAGAGTTGGACATGACTAAGTGACCAACACTTTCACTTCAGGGAATGATCCCACATGCCACAACTAAGACCTGGCCCAGCCAAATACACACACACACACACACACACACACAGAGAATATCAGGAACCCCTGATGCTGCTATTGGCCTCAAGCACTCCTCTGCCTGAAGTAAAGAATACTGCAGTCCATATGAACACTGACAGCTGGATGAATTTTCTAGGTTCACTCCAGTGACGTAAAAAATATTTTCTTCTTCAGAATCAAAACACGGTGTCCACTCTGGAATGCAAATAACATTATCTGTACACAAGTGATTGTCCCCATCAGGGTGACTTTCTCTAAATCAAGAGCTTCTAATTTTTTTGTCTGTATGTGGAAGATGTGTTTTTGATCATTTATTTGGATATGTTTAAGTTTTCAGTTTCAATTATAGGCACTGGACTTCTCTTTTGTGATTTCCTCCATTTGTTTTCAGTTCAGTTCAGTCGCTCAGTCGTGTCCAACTCTTTGCGACCCCATGAATCGTAGCACGCCAGACCTCCCTGTCCATCACCAACTCCTGGAGTTCACTCAGACTCATGTCCATCGAGTCGGTGATGCCATCCAGCCATCTCCTCCTCTGTCGTCCCCTTCTCCTCCTGCCCCCAATCCCTTCCAGCATCAGAGTCTTTTCCAATGAGTCAACTCTTCACATGAGGTGGCCAAAGTACTGGAGTTTCAGCTTTAGCATCATTCCTTCCAAAGAAATCCCAGGGCTAAAATTCCTCATATTCCAAAAATCTGTTATTCTTTAAATATTAAAAAAATTTATCCATATATAATTTTTATCCATTGAAATTTCTTTCAGTGAATAACCATATAACTGTTTTATCCAGATACAGCACCAAACAAGCTGTTCCAAAATCACTGACAAATAATCCTTGCAAACTGATTCAAGTTGACTCTTTCAAAACATAATCTGAAGATTTTTTAAAACATAATCTGAAGATTGACTTTTCAATTGTATAAAAGTCATACAACAGAACAAACAGTAAAGGCTGGAGATATGCATATACAAAAATACATATATTTATATACAAATATAAAATGTTACAACATCATAAATGTTATTTTAAACCAAGTGTATAGAATGATTATATTATCTATGCATTTCATTTCTGGATTACTAGAGACAGGATCAAATGTTTGTTAAAAAGGAGAGGCAGTGGGTCTCAACCTTTTAAAAAGGTTGAGTCAGTGATACAATGAAACATATAGCTAACTTCAAGAATTCTTAGTCTCCAAACTCTTCCAAAGCAGCCCAATTCCTTATATTTTAGCTGAAACTAAAGCTTTTCCAGATTTCCTACTAGCCATCTCTTATTGCCATGGGAATGCAAACTATCAATGAATGTCCCTCAGTGTTTCAAATAAGATGGGAGTTAAGAGGTTACCTGTCTGACAGGAAATACGTGTACACAGGACAGACATGGGAAAACTGACAAAGGAGACCCTGGAATGGCAAGTGAACCCAAGGTGGGACACTGTATATGCGTGTTTAAAGAGAAGGGGAAACGAGACAGCGAAGAGAAAGCAGCTAGAACGACAGTTAAATAAAACACAACTGGCCCTATTGGGGATCACCAGAAACTAGTCTGTAAATACAGATTCTAACGAATTTGCCCAAATTAGCTGCACCAATGGGGTCACACAGAGTCGGACACAACTGAAGCGACTTAGTAGCAGCAGCAGCAGCAGCAGCTTCCCCAAACAGCAGATTCTGGCTCCAAACCACCACTTACGAGAACCTTCCCTGAGGGTAGGCAGTGAATCATCTGCAAGGCCATGGATCTCAAGGGGAGGAACACAGGCATTAAGTCTCTTTTACAGCTGCACTCAACTGAAATATCAGAAACATGAGCCAACTGACTTCCCTGGACTAGATTTCAGTGCACACATATTTTAAATGAAATAAATAAAGAGTTCTGCAAAGAAATCAGTCCCTCTCCCTTGACTGATTTCCCTAGATGCCATGTTGTTTTTCAGTAACTAAATTGTTTGACTCTCTTGCGACCCCATGGACTGTAGCCCACCAGGCTGCTCTGTCTGTGGGATTTCCCAGGCAAGAATACTGGAGAGGGTTGCCATTTCCTTCTCCAAAGGATATTCCCTACCCAGGGATTGAACCCACGTCTGTTGCTTGGCAGGTGAATTCTTCACCACTGAGCCACCTCGATCTCCATAGTACTAACACCCATAAATGGACACATGAAGAAAATAAAAAACAAAACAAAACAAACCCTCCTTAAAATGGACCGGTCTTTTTGAGAGACTCAGGCATGAGACTAACACTGCAATTCCCTTACCTGTTTATCTTTTCTCATATTTATAAAATCTTTTAAATTTAAATTGATTTTCAATCTAATTACATCTTTGTCAAAAAATTTCAGGTTTTCTCTTAATTTTCAATTGACATAAAATATTTTAGCTTTAAAGTTAAAAATACATACATACCTTTCTTTTCATATCACGTTATTAGTATTTCTGGAAACTAAAATGAGGATTCTAACCTATTGTATCTATTTCTCATGCATTAATAGTTCTCTACTATTTAATACTTCAACAAAGTTGCTACAGAAGATCAGGACACTAACGCTTGCAGCCTAACCCCACCCACTTATGTTCAAATGTGTGTGGTTGGAGGGGTGCTTAAAGAGATAGCCCCAGCCCAGCACTTCATGGGTTAAGGACTACCAATTCCATGAGATGCCAATAGAGCACCATGTGAATAGCATGTCTCCCCTTACCCCTAAGATACAAGGTGACAGCTTTGAGGATAAGAGTTCAAAACAAATCCAGGCAAACTCACCACCACTATCCTCAAATCAATTCCCTAACTGAGTATATGGACAGCAGCTAGGTGTTTCTGTGTTTTTTTTTTAAAGTGTATGTTTTCCAGTTGTAATGATGCTTAAAAACTGATAAAAATCATTTTATACTTTTAAAGTGAGATGTAAAGTGCCTACTAGGGACTCACATATCAGTTCTCTTCTCTTTCACTGCAGCATTCTACAGGCTTGCAAAATCCATTGACAGATCTTCTAAGTAGCATCTAAAAACCTAAGTTTTTGCATTAATCATCATGATTAAATGCTTTGTGGAAATATAAACCATAGCTTAAAAATAAATGAACCAGACTATTCTCAGTTTCGGTCATATATGATATAATTTTAAAACTTGCAGAATAACTAAAAGCTGTGCTCTTTCCCATGGAAATAATATGCCACAAGAATAAGGCTCACAGCTCGGGGCTTAGGAAGCAATGTAAAATCTGGGAGGCAATAGGGTGGAGCAGAAATCATACAGTCTGGCAGCCCGATAACACTAGAAATTGATCTTCTCTAACATCAGCTGAGACCTCCATAAAGTCCCAGAAGTCTTTTCTTGTCAATTCTTTTCCCGTAGCTTCCTACCCCCAGCCACTCCAAACCTGCAGTAGTCTCCTTACCCAGCCAGCCATCAGCGAGCTATTTACTTAGACTTGAGATTCCTCAACTCTTGTCAAATCTAAGTCATTTCCCCCCATTATCTTTACATGGTCCCCAGGCTGCTGAATATGCCACCTCCCCTGCAAGCGTGTCTTCCGGCTCCCCTCTCCCGTCCTCCACATTCCCTGGATCACAGCATCAGTGACACAAGACTCTCTGCTGTCTGTAGTCAGATCACGTTTCTGAGCTCAAGACTGAATGACTTCTCTACCTAGATGCTGCCAACATCTGAAATGCAATGTGCTCAAATTCTCTTCCTTCCATACTTCCTCCTTCTAGTTTTCCTAACCAGCTTAATGGTGCCACCAACCACCAACAGAGACAACAACAATAAAACCCACAAACAAAACCAACCAAACAAGCAAAAACTAGTGGCCATCTTCTCTTGTCTCCCCCAGCCTCACTTCTAAACAGCCATCATGTCCTTCTATTCCAGACAGGATTCTGTCTTGGAGCCACTGTGTTACTACATCCGCACTGCTGCTTTTTGACAGCACAAATCACTTCTCATCTGGACTAATCCAATACCCTCCCACCTGTAGGCCTACCTCAAACACCCGTTTGAAGGTGGTCAGAGAAAAAGACAAATCTGATTATGCTACTCCATGCTAAAAACCATCCTCCACAACCGATGCAGCTGCCCTCTTCTGCCATCATTGTTTCTTAGTTGCCCCAGATGAACAGTTCCCTAGAACAGGGCTTTTATCTTGGAAATTCACATTAAAAATAAAGTGAGCTTTGTCTAGCTCCTGCTTGGAATTCCCAACGGTTTAATTTAGGCACGTGATTTCTCTGTATTTTTATGAACCAAGAAAGCCACA
Source organism: Capricornis sumatraensis (assembly GCF_032405125.1). NCBI lineage: Eukaryota > Metazoa > Chordata > Mammalia > Artiodactyla > Bovidae > Capricornis > Capricornis sumatraensis. The sequence goes on along the minus strand of NC_091078.1, from coordinate 43,549,602 downwards.
AATATTTAATTCCTACTTCAACACTTGTTTTAGGGCTCAGAAAACTTATTTCTATACAAAACTTTGTTAACGTGGAAGGGTATGGCACAATCTATAGAATGGCTACCTATATCTACCATGTCTGCTTTTATAAAGAAAACTTTTCACATGTACTCCATTTACAATGTCTGCAGACAGAAGAAACAGGATATTGTGCTCTCAGAATAAGGGGGATATGGTTTCCTATGTTTATCATTCTCTCTGAAACAGGACTCAAATGAGGTTTTGAAGATGCTTTAGTGACATTAAAGCCTCATGTGTGTCTCAGTGGAAAGATGACTTTTTTATTCTAGAGTAGTACTGCCCATGGGCTTCCCGTCTGCCAGTGCAGGAGACGCAGTTTCAATTCCTGGGTCGGGAAGATCCCTTGGAGAAGGAAATGACAACCACTTCAGTATTCCTGCCTGGGAAATCCCATCGACAGAGGAGCCTGGTGGGCTACAGTCCATGCAGTCACAAAAGACTGGGATACGACTTAACAACTAAAACAACAGCACTGCCTGTAGGACCTCCTGCAATGGTGGGAATGTTGTCCATCTGCACTGCTCAGTGTGGCAGCCACCGGCCACAAGGGCTATTTAGCAATTAAAGTGTGACTAATGCAACTGAGAAGGAAATGGCCACCCACTCCAGTGTTCTTGCCTGGAGAACCCCAGAGACAGAGGAGCCTGGTGGGCTGCCGTCTATGGGTTCGCACAGAGTCAGACACGACTGAAGCGACTTAGCAGCAATGCAACTGAAGAATTAAAGTTTTCATTTTAATTAAAGCAACCACACGTGGCCAATGCTTACTGTTTTGAACACAGTTCCAGATCATGGTATTATTTTGTGAAAGTAAAGCAGCAGTATCATGACTTAAAAATGTCAATTTACAAAGTTCTGCAAAATAATTCCGATTACTGAATTGCCAGCTCTCCCAGATACATTTAAATACATCTTACCAGAAAGATATCTTATCTGATTGCTAAACAAAGATTTATGAATGGGAATTTTCTATAGTATTTTCTAAAGCTTGCCAATATACAACGTTCTTTAAACCATCTTCAAGTTAAAAAAAAATGAGAAGGGAAAAAGGAATTTGTTTCAGCAGACAAACAGAGCAGCAGTTACTGTCTGTGTGTGTGTGAAGTTGCTCAGTCGTGTCCGACTCTTTGCAACCCCATGAACTGTAGCCTAGCAGGCTCCTCCCTCCATGTACTGGAGTAGGTTGCCATTTCCTTCTCCAGGGGATCTTCCCAACCCAGGGATCGAACCTGGGTCTCCCGCATTCCAGGCAGATGCTTTAACCTCTGATCCACAAGGGAAGCCCTACTGTCTATAAAACTACATTCAAATAAAAGCAAGCTCAAACCTAAGACAACTTTACCCTTGCGATAAGAAAATTAATAGAGAAAAATATTTCGTTAACTTAAAAAAAGGTTCCATTCCTGGATCAGAAAGATCCCCTGGAGGAGAGCATGGCAATCCACTCCAGTATTCCTGCCTGGAGAATCCTATGGACAGAAGAGCCTGGCGGGCTCTAGTCTATAGAGTCAGAAACCACTGACCAGCAAAGAGGCAGACACCACTGAAGCAACTTAGAATGCAGGCAAGCACCCACTTCTATCTTCAACATCTATGCCTCTGTGATCACTTTAGTCACTCTGAATCATCAATTCCATTTTCTAGAACACATGACCTTCGCATCTATCAAATCACCTATGACAGAGTACTTCTTGAACCCACACATCACTAGAAATCTCAACAAAGCCATCAATACCCATTCAGGTGGGTATACTTTTTCTACTTATCACTCATTAATACTATACTGATTGTATAAATAATCCCAAACTAGCATTGACTAAGATTGTTTCAGTCCAGTACATTTCCCAAACGGCACCTTGTTGTTGGAAAGCGTAATTACAGTGTTTGTAATAGGAGACACTTAAGCGTGCGGTGACACTTTCTTTTAAGAGGGATACTTTCAGGGATACTTTGTCAACAAAGGTCCGTCTAGTCAAGGCTATGGTTTTTCCAGTGGTCATGTATGGATGTGAGAGTTGGACTATAAAGACAGCTGAGCGCCAAAGAATTGATGCTTTTGAACTGTGGTATTGGAGAAGATTCTTGAGAGTCCCTTGGACTGCAAGGAGATCCAACCAGTCCATCCTAAAGATCAGTCCTGGGTGTTCATTGGAAGGACTGATGTTGAAGCTGAAACTCCAATACTTTGGCCACCTGATGTGAAGAACTGACTCATTGGAAAAGACTTCAGTGCTGGGAAAGATTGAGGGCAGGAGGAGAAGGGTACGACAGAGGATGAGATGGTTGGATGGCATCACTGATTCAATGGACACAGGTTTGGGCGGACTCCAGGAGTTGGTGATGGACAGGGAGGCCTGGTGTGCCGCGGTTCATGGGGTTGCAAAGAGTCGGACACAACTGAGCGACTGAACTGAACTTCAGGGGGCAGGTGGGGGGAAAATCCTGCCTTGTAGTTAGGCATATACAATATATCCCTGAAGATCTTTTCAAGAGAAAAAGTTGCCTGGAATGGTCTCCAGGTTTCTTCATGCCTTCTCAAAGCGCCCTTTAAGCTTCCAGATTTGGATTAAAATGCCTGCCTCTGGTAAGCAGTCCTTTTCCTTTCAGAGTCAAAGGCAGACACAAAGCTACCAAGACAAGTGGCTGGGCCTTCCCTACTTTCAATTCCACATTACTACAAGTATAATCTTTCCAAAAAGCTAATCTGATGCCATCTGTGCTCAGCTTAAAAACTTTCTCCTTCCTCCACCAGTGGGGAAGATAAAAAAAACAAAACAAAAAAACCCATCTCCACCTTGTCATCTCAAGGTTACTCTGAACTGTCTTTGTTTACAAAACAGGTGGGTACCACCCCACTGTCTAGCCTTAGGGGCTTTGGTCAAAGCCTCCTTCTTTAATTGGAGGAACTCCTCCCCCTTTCCTCTCCCCTAACTCCTACCTGGTTTAACTAAGTCTTAAAGCGTCTGCCTGCAATGTGGGAGACCTGGGTTTGATCCCTGGGTTGGGAAGATCCCCTGGAGAAGGAAATGGCAACCCACTCCAGTATTCTTGCCTGGAGAATCTCATGGATGGATGAGCTTGGTGGGCTACAGTCCACCAGTTGCAAAGAGTTGGACACGACTGAGAGACTTCACTTTCACCCAGGTTTCACAGCCCAGCTTGGCCATCTCTTCCTCAGGCCTGATTCTCTCTGCCCATCAAACCCAGGAACAAACTTCTATCCTGGGAATCACCACACTATTAGTTTCCTACACCACCGCTATACTAATACCTAGCCCTTACTGACCCATAGGGTAGGGAACATTCCTCAGATGAGAAAGTTGAGGCTCACAGAAGTCAGACAGGTGCCGTGGGGTCCACAGTGCCAAGAGGGGTGCTTGGGTCACCTGGCTGCTGGGTCTGAGCTCTTCCCCTTTATGTCTTGCTGCTCCAAGGGTTCTCTTGGGGAACAGAACAGTGAGAACTTACCACACGCTTGTTGAAGGCATCATCAAAATAGTTACTACTTGAGAAGCTATCTGTCACAGAGAGGCTAGGAAGGGCTTCTAGCACTGTCCTGGGCAATGCTGTTTAACAGCATCTTTGCGGCCTCCTTCCAGCTGAATCATCAAACAAACAAAAACCCTTTCTCCAAAGGTGTCCTTCATAGGTATCATGGAGGATGTCTGTTTGCAAAAGTAAAACCAAAAAATTGGTTGACTGCATAGTTAACGGAGGACTTTTCCTGATTTCCCAGTGACAGAACCAAGTATAAACTTCACACATTTAGAGGCAGAAGCATCAAAATCACTCCCAAACACACTGATTTACCGTTGATGACCAAAAACAAAAAATGCTTAAGCTAAGCCCATTTTTGGTTTTCCAGCTTAATACGGATTCGTAAGGCAGAAAATATTTATAATTCATAAAAATCAAAAGTTAGCATGCTTCACATTTAATGCAAAAAATTTACGCCCACAAGGAACCTACAAAGTACTCTACCAAAAAAGTAATTGTAATAGCCGATAATTAGTATTAACAGAACACATCCTATTTGTCAGGTATTTTCATATACGTTATTCCTCTTTTGGGTATCCTTTAAAAAGTCCACTTTTAAGTTATCAGTCAATACCCCAGAAGAAGAAACGAATGCTCATAGAGATTACACGTAGGTACATGGTTTCCACAGAAGGTCGATGTAGACATCAAGCCCATCCACTACGAGAAGCTTCCCTGAGTGTAAGGATATGGCCCGAACTCCTCTTCTGACTTCCACCCTCAAGCAGGGCTGGGACCCAGGCCGAGGTCGGCCACCGCAGTCCCCTTCCCCCCACCCCGCAACGCTGGGTCACCTAGGAGCAGACAGTCCCCGCGCGCCGCTCCCGGCGCGGCCCGGGTCCCGCAGGCCGGCTTTCAGCTCCGAGACCGCCACCTGCAAGGTCAGAGGTCAGAGCTCAGCCGGCCGCCGCGGGGGGCCGACCCGGGGCGCCCCCGCCGCAGTCTGAAGGGCCTCGCTTCCGCCGAGCCCAGGACGCCGGCTCGCTCACCTTCGGCTCCCCGCCCACGCCTCGCCCAGGCGCTCCGCGGCCTCCCGGCTCCGCGGCGCACAGCCCGCAGCCGGCTGTCAGGGGTGCGGCCGCCTCGAGGGCGCCCTTGCAGGTGGGGACCGCCGCGCTCGTCAGCGTCCTCCCCGCCACCATGTGCCAAGTTTCAGCCCGACTTTGGCCTAGAGACACTCTTCTAGCTTAAACGCCCGAGAGAGCCGGCCCGCGCTCCGGGCCTCCGGGCGGGGCCGCCGCCCGCAGCCACGCCGGCCCGCCCCGCCCCCACTGCCTAGGCCGCGCCGCCACCCGCGCCCGCCGCCCGCACTCACTGAACATCCCAGGCGGCTCCCGCTTCCCCCGCCGCCGCTGCCGCCGGGGTCCCCCCGCGTCCGCCTCCGTCGCCTTCGCGGCAGGCTCGCTATCCGCGGCCGGCTCAGCCGGACCCCCGAGCCCCGAGCCCCGCCGCCCCCGCGGCGGCTCTGGGCGGCCGCCCCATGACTGACTAACGCGGAGCCGCCGCGGGCTGGGCCGGGCCGCTCGGGCCTAGACGCGCAGCTGTCTCCGCCAATGGGCGCGGCGCCTCGGCGCTCGGCTGGCGATGCCTGGCGCGCGCACCGCCCCGCCCCCGCGCTCCTTCGGCCCCTCCCAGCGCCGCACCGCCCAAACCCGGGCGGCTGGCCCCGGGCGGAAGAAGCGAGGCCCTCACGTGGTAGCTCGGGAGTCGGTTCCGTTGTTGCTGTCAGTCCCCGCGAGGTCCGGGACTGACCGCCGGGAGAGCGCCCGACTCGGGGACTGACCTCCGACCAGTCCGCTGCCCTTCACGGCGGGGCCTGCGTGAGTTCCTCACCTGGGGTTGCCTGCAGGTGAGTCCCCTCCCGGCCGGCTTTCCGCCCCGATCGCGGCTCCTACCAGGTGACCACGTCCCTCCAGGTGAGCTCCCCACCAAGGCACGGTCCTCCCCGCTGGTCGCTCCTTCGGCGGCCTCTCACCTGCCTCCTGGCTGTTAGCTTCCTTGAGTTCCTCAGGGTTCCGGCGTGTGAACGCGCAAGACGGACGCGGCTTTGCTGTCCTCGCGTGTTCGCAGAGATCGTTGAGGTCACCGGGAGCCCAAGGTTGGCAGGTCTAGGAGAGTTGTCTGGGGCGTCTTTGTAGCCAGTTCTCCAGACGCTTTTTAAGTACTTGGTAGCTGTCGTGATGGTCAACATTGAATTTCACAGTTAAGTTAGTAACTGTTGGATATATATTGGATGTTTTGACACACGGCAGACTGACATCTTTTGACTGTTCTGGTCTCTGTAACAGAGGAAGGGTATCATTCCTTATTCCCTTGTAAAAATGCCTATAGAGAATTAATTCTGAAGGTAGATCTGGAGAATTTCGGACCCCTTAGATTAAAAAAATCCAGTGATCCAGCTCTCAGTAGATCAAACTCTTTTCGTTTGAGAGTATTTAAAATAGAATCTTGAGGCCGCGATTTTGTCTCCATATTTCACTGGTCCTATTTTGTTGCTGTTTGCAGTGCTGTGGTCCGTCCTTCAGTCGTGTCCGACTCTTTGTGACCCTGTGGACTGTGGCCCACCAGGTTCCTCTGTCCACGGGGTTCTCCAGGCAAGAATACTGAAGTGTGTTGCCATGCCCTTCTCCAGGGTATCTTCTGGACCCGGGGATGGACTTGCATCTCTGTGTCTCCTACATTGCAGGCATATTCTTTACCCACTGAGCCACCTGGGATCTCTATTTCAGTATTAAGTACCATGAAAAACTTTCTCCTTTGAAGAGCTGATTTGTTTATTTTTATATAATGAGAATGATTTAATCTGATTTGTTTTCCATTTTTACTATGACTTTTAGGAGACTCAAAGCTACATTTATCTCAGTTTTATAGGATTATAAGTGGTTGGTATGTTTGTATTGGTTGCTTTAGTCATAATTTTTTTTGTATTGTATTTTTCCAACATTAATTGTATAACTGTATTCTGTAGAGTCTTTAGAAGCAGTGTATTTTCATAAATTAATGAAGTTACTGTTGCAGCTGAAATAAGTCTTTCTGTTGGGACTGGGTTTATACTTTATTTCTTTTGAACTTGGAGAAATATTACCATTTCCAAATACTGCTTATCTTTTTAAACTGTTTAGTGGAGTGGATCCTAATACATACTCTACAGTATGTATGTATTAGGACATTTTTGCTGTAACAATCCTTTCAATCTAAAGCCATGTGTGAAAATAAAGTAATTTGAGTGTTCTGAAGTAATTTGAACACTTTGGGTTTTGTTTCAGTGAATTCCTGCACACTGACCTCTGAGGATGTCATGTTTGATCACAGCAGGAATACTTTTACACGTGTGGGTAATCCATCTTCTGTCTGCTTTCATGTGAAAAGCATGAAAGTTTTCTTCTAGAAAACTCATGGACTCAAGCATCTTATATATTGACTTCTGCCCAATGGTGTTTTAATTCACTGAAGAATTTTTTTTAAAGGAGTGTAAGTTATGTAGACAATAAGGTACATAATGTTCATTTTTGGTGCCTATTAAGTTTGACCTTTATATAATGTATTTTTTTTCCCATTGCTTTAAATTGTAGGTAAAGTGCCGAAATGGCAGCTGTTTATTCTGGCATTTCTGTGAAACTTAAAAGCAAGACAACGTCCTGGGAAGATAAACTAAAACTAGCTCACTTTGCTTGGATTTCTCACCAGTGTCTTCTTCCAAATAAAGAACAAGTAAGTTTAATGCAAAAGTTACGGTTTTAAGACCTAAACTAATGGTCACTTATTAAATTGCATATTGATGTTTAGTTAAAATTTTAAAAGATTAGAGAAAAGGTTGGAGAAGGAAGCATGGTTAGAAAGTTAAAAGTAGTTTCAGTGAGAAGAAGTTAATAGATATTTCACTAACAAACTTTTTCTGTTATAAAACCTCAGCATTTCTTTTATGTTTGGAAATATCTCTTATATTCCAAATTATGTGGGTGTGTGCTAACTTACTGCAACCCTGTTCAACTCTTTGAGACCCTATGTACCATAGCCTGCCAGGCTCCTCGGTCCATGGGTTTCTCCACGCAAGAATACTCGAGTAGGTTGCCATGCCCTTCTCCAGGGGATCTTCCCAACCGAAGGACTGAACCCGCGTCTCTTATATCACCTGCATTGGCAGGCAGGTTCTTTACTACTGGTGCCACTTGGGAAGCCCTAAGTATGTGCATCAGTGAACAAGTTTGGACTTGGGTTACCTGGTGGCTCAGACAGTAAAGTGTCTGTCTACAATGTGGGAGACCAGGGTTCAATCCCTGGTTTGGAAAGATCCCCTGGAGAAGGAAATGGCAATCCACTCCAGTACTATTGCCTGGAAAATCCCATGGACAGAGAGTCGGACACGACTGAGCGACTTCACTTTCACTTACAGGAATTAGGTTCTGAGTCTGTTGGCAGTTTCATTTATTTGTAAATCCTAAGTGATGCTCCATAAACAATTCTTATTGGTGCTTTTTGAACATCTTTGGAACTTGATGAATCAAAGGTTGGGAAGTAGAGAAGCTTTAGCATTTGTAATAACCCAAGGGGAATTAGATTATAAAGTGATAGATTAGAAACAGATTAGGAAGCAAGAAAGACATCTTTCTTTGTTAACATTTCTCAAACTTATCTGACTAAGAAAAACTTTTAATGTAATGGAGACACCAAGGTGATGAACTCATTAAAATGGATTAACATACAGTCATTTGGTGCCTCAGCAGTAAAGAATTCACCTGTCAATGCAGGAGACACAGGTTCGATCCCTGGGTTGGGAAGATCCCCTGAAGAAGGAAATGGCAACCCACTCCAGTATTCTTGCCTGGGAAATCCCATGGACAGAGGAGCCTGGTGGGCTATAGTATGTGGGGTTGCAAAAGACATCAGACACAACTTAGTGACCAAACAACAATAAAGCTGTTCAAAATTGTCAAAGATGGATTACCACTGTTGAAATGATGAGATCCACTTTGTACAGCACCAGCAGAACTAGTAGTTTCTGAATCTGGCTCTACGTAAGAATCGTTTTGGCTGCCTAAGTGTCACCTGACAGCTGTGGCAGGCAGTTTGATCAAGGTTTCCACTATCCTTCTCGGGAGAGTTTTTTTCTTTTAGCATTTGCACTATTCATGCTGTTATGGACATTTCTGGTGTCTTGAGCTGAGGCCTCACCACCTTTCCTTGTGTTTATGAATAAGGAATCATGTCATAGTAATGAAAACTATCCATGTTCAGCCCTCCTCCTAATACAGTATTTGTGAATCATTCATGGAAGACTCTGTCTTCTAAATGCAATAAGTAGGTTTAGAGATGAAGCTGCAGGTAACTCAGGAAGGACACAAACTCTGGTCTCCTGACTCTGCATCTTTGCTTTTGTGTGTCATTCTTTTTGTGGCCGTCCTGAGCAATTGTTGTTGTGCTTTTAACTTTTACAATTTAGAAGTGATTAGTTAGAAGAAACTGTTTCACTTGAAACTTTTTATTGGCCCCAGGTGAAGGCAAAATTAGTTTTTTTCTTTTTTGTTTAATTTATTTATTTGGCTGTGCTGGGTCTTAGTTGGGGCACACAATATCTTTGTTGCGGTATTCAGGATCTTTTAGTTGTGACATGTGGGATCCTGTTCCCTGATGAGGGATCGAACCCATGCCCCCTGCATTAGGAGCATGGAGTCTTAGCCACTGGACTACCAGGGAAGTCTCCAAAGTTAGTTTTTTTTAAATTGTTTAATAAACATATTTTAATGTTTATTGTTTAATAAACATATCTTAAGGTACCAAAACACAATATTACCAAAGATAAGTTTTAAAGAGAGTTCTTCCCCCTGGCAGTTGTATTTGGTTATTCATGGGATGTCCCTATAAATGTCCAGTGTTTTTCTTGATAAAGAAATTCATTTATTTTTAAGTATATTTTTTTCCAAATTCAGGTATTGCTTGATTGGGCAAGGCAGTCGTTGGTTGGATTTTATAAGAAAAAATTTGAACTGAAGGAAGACATTGTTGAAAGGCTTTGGATCTATGTAGATAACATTCTACATAGCAGAAAACTGCAGAACCTCCTCAAGAATGGAAAGACAGTTAACCTTCAGATTTCCCTCATCAAGGTAATTAACAGTTTCCTGTGTTATCCTGTATGTGTTACATGTATCTCTGTTAATTTCCTGTTAATGCCAGAGGCTTAATTGTCTTATGGTTAATTATATCAAGATGCAGAAAATATCAAGGTAGGAGGGGAGATGGCTTCCCAGGTAGTGCTAATGGTAAAGAACCCACCTGCCAGTGAAGGAGATGCATGAGACGCAGGTTCGATCCTTGTGTCTAGAAGATCTCCTGGAGTAGGAAATGGCAACACGCTCCAATATTCTTGCTGGAAAATTTCATGGATGGAGGAGCCTGGTGAGGAGCCTGGTGGGGTTGCAAAGAGTCGGAAACGACTGAGCACACACACAGCACAACAGCAGGGGAGAAGAAAAAAATAGTACATTTAGAGTTATAATAATTGATGTTTACTGAATGCATATCAAATTCGCTATACCAGGTGTCCCTAACCCCTGAGAGTTAGGAACTGGGCTGCACAGCAGGAGGTGAGCGGTGGGCAGGCCTCATCTGCCATGGCTTTCATTACTGACTGAACTAAGCACTTTATATTATTTAATATTGAATAAAAGATTAGAACTTTTTCATAAGCTGGTTAATTACCTTTTTAATTAGAAAAGGTATCCAGCAGATGATGCTGCTTTATGACTTTTTCCCCCCACCTTTTTGTTGGACTAGAGGGAGATCAAAGGTCAAAATCTAGATGAGATTTTTCTCAAAGGTTTTTGACTCAGTGGGGAGGAGAAAAGCAGTAGAGGCTGGGAACAGAGGAATTAAATGGTTGATAGCCTGATGATTCACAAGCTTTAGTGGTTCTTGAAATTATGCTCTGAATTATGTCACTTTTTAAACTAATAGGTCAGTGGTCACCAAACTGGATTATTCTGAATGGTCCTTAGGGGATATGAGAAGAAAATATTTCATCTTTATATGATTTTTAAAAGGTCACCTTAATTTTTATGTATGCCTTATAATTGTATAAAATACTCGTACTATGGTGCATGTGTGTAATTTATAACCTTATCAGGTATAAAAGTAGAAAAAGTTGTCTAATCAGAAATATTTGGAGATTACCGTAGTGGAGTGCTGGCATTTAAGTACAAAATATTTTTGGTTCAGCTTTTCCGGAGCCAGCAGTTATATGGATGGAGATAAACACACCTGTGTCATTGGGCTGCTCATAACTTAGCACCTGGGATAAATTTGATTCTCAGATGCTATGAGGCTAGAAGCAAGTTGCATAGCCCATAAGTGAATTTTGGAATCTGCCTGGCCCTTGTGATTTCTGTTTTTTGTGACTTTCAGAATTTTGAAACCTGTAGACTGGGTTTGCTATAAGTAGTAACTGGCCATGTTTGTTTTCTTCTTTTAAGAATGCCTTTTGCTTTGGCTTTTTTAGATACAAAGAGTATTACTGATTATAGAAATGTGTTTTGGACCACAGGATCATAACCGAAGGTCACTGTCCCATCTACCTGTAGCATCTAAGTTGAATTATAGGTTTAGGTTCTAAGAAAACATGAAATCTTTGGACTTTAAGCCTTATAGAACTCTGCTATTTAGAAAGGGACAGCAGATATATAAAGGCATGGAGCCCTTTTCGTAATTTATATTGGTAGGAGATGGATGTGTGTAGGAATTAAGACAGGTCCTCTGGCTTCCTTTGATGTGCTAAGGAAAAGTCAAGTCCATTTAGATGTGCTAATCTGGGCATTTTTTTCTCATTAAGATCAGGGCAAGGAGCGAGTTTGCTCATTGTGTTGTGGTTTTTGAGTGTCTGCGGGTTTAGCATCAGTGACGAGTTTCCTTTCTTTCTCAATACTCAGATCATCAATGAGAGGATAGCCGAGTTCTCTCTTTTGGGATCCCAGAGGAACATCTGTGTTGTGCTGAGCTGCTGCCAGGGTATCCTCTCGACACCTGCCCTTGCTGTCATCTACACGGCCAGGCAGGAGCTGATAGTTGACCTGCTGAGCCAGCTCTGCTGGTTGGCCTGTCGGCAGCCAGGAGCCGTAACACCCCAGTTGTTTGAAGTCATTCACCTGAGCCTCAGCCACTACCTCTCACTTCAGCAGCAGCAGGTCAACCCGAGACGCGCCTTTGGGGAGTTGACTGGGCACCTGCTCCAGCCCTGCCTGGTCTTGAGACACTTTCTCTCAGGGGGCACATGGACTCAGGCTGGCCAGGGCCAGCTGCGGCCAGCGCTAGGCCGGGACATTAGGAATCAGATTGAGGCTGTGCTTCGAGGTGGAGCTTTTCAGCCTGAGCTGCTCCCTTCATACAGAGAGGAGCTCTTGGATCAGCAGCAAGGCGACTCAAAGATAGGGGCCATGAAGAATCTTCTAGCTCCCCTGGGCACTATAATTGCCAGGCTGGTGGATGCCGGCTACTGTGACCCGCCCCTTCAGGCTTCAGTGGTGGCCAACTCTGTGGCCTTGCTGTATAAACTCTTTGTTGAGTCTTACCTCAAGGAGGGGAACCAGCTGCTTTGCTTCAAGGTGCTCCCTCAACTTTTTGGCTGCTTAAGAATTTCCCACCTGGAGGAGCAGAGGCAAGCCCTGTCTGTGTCCGATTGGACCACAGAACTCCTTGTTGTGGAACAGCTTCTAAACTCAGTGGCCAGTAACACCATCTACAACATCGCTGCGGACCGAATCCGGCATGGTGAGGCTCAGTTCCACTTTTACCGTCGTCTGGCTGAGTTGCTGCTAAACCATCCACAGGCCCTCGTGCCAGCCTGGTTCCGCTGCCTCAAGGTTTTGCTCTCCCTGAATCATTTGATCCTGGAGCCAGACCTGGATGACCTGTTGGCTTCAGCATGGATCGATGCAGAAGTCACAGAGTTGCGGACCCAGAAGGCCCAGGAGGCACTGATCCACACGCTCTTCCAGACATACGCCAGGCTCCGGCAGGTACCCCGGCTGTTTGAGGAGGTGCTAGGGGTGCTCTGTCGCCCCGCAGCTGAGGCGCTGAGACTGCCACTGCTGGCTGCTGGTCCTGCCGCGGTGCTCCAAGAGTGCCTCCCGGAGCTGCCCCTGAACCAGGTCCTGGACATGTGGGCCCAGGTGCAGGAGCGGTTCCAGTCTCTGGTGTTGCCTGGCTTGCAGGGTGACGAGGACATGGCCCTGAAGTCCCTGTCACTGAGCTCGCTGCTGTGCTGTGTCATGGTCCACGCGCGGAGCTTGGATGCTGGCTCACCCCTGCCCGTGGTCAGGCGCATGCGGCAGGCCATGGACGGAATGCTGCAGGGCCTCGTGAAGCCCCTGCTGGACCTCCTTTGCAAGCCCTGGCCCTCAACGCCTGAGCTCTGGCAGCAGAAGGTTGGCGACTCTGCACTTCTGCTTGCCCACTCCTGGGCCCAGGTGGACACCGTGCTGCGCTTGAACTGCAGCCCGTACCGCTCTGAGCCCGGGGCCTTGGCGGGCGCCACCCAAGAGCCCTCAGGCCCCCTTCCGCTGCTCCCAGGCGTGGAGGCCAAGCATTGGGAGGAGATAGAGGAGTTCACGCTTCAGTCTGACTCCCTTGGTCGGTACTGCTTGGAGCAGCTCCACCTGCAGAGAATGAAGAACACCTTACTGCAAGCCAGTTTCCAGTCTGAAGAAGCCCTCTGTGCTCTGAGGCGTGATGCCGCCTACATCCTGGGCTCTGGGAGAGCGAGTGTGACCCGGGGGACATCAGCTTCCTGGGATGGCCAGGTCGGGACAGTGAGTGCGCTCACCTACCCCATTGCCCACTGGCACTTGGTCATGTCCAATCTCATGATTTTAACATCATATCTTGGTCCAGATGACCTACAGTACCTGGCCAGCATCCTGCTGAGAACTTTACCAGTGAGCAAAGCCCAGGAAGGCTTAGCGGAGGAGGAACCAGATATCACACTCGGAAAGATCTCCCAGGCTGTCCTCCACAGCCCTCTCTTCCCTGAAATGCAGTCCCTCCACTCCGCGTTCTTCCTGGGCTTGACCGCACGCTGTGGCAGCATCCTGTGTGCCGCTGCCCCGAGGGAGCCAGCTCTTCTCCGCCAGCAGCTGCCCTGGCTCTTTGAAGAGGATGACATGGTCATGGCTCACTGGGAAAGCAGATTTGCCAAAGTTGGATCTGAAGGTGTAGAGCCAAGAGAAGAAATTGCCCAAAACGTACTCTCATTGGTCAGGGGTGACTCCCCTATTCAGCTGGAGGGGGAGCAGTTGGAGAGCATCCTGCAGCTTTTGGGGATTCTTTCTGCTCTACAGCTGGACAGCCTCCCGGCACCCTATCATGTGCATTGTTTTCTTCTGTTACTGTCTGTGGCTGTCGCCACGCCGGGCAGCTCTTGCTCCTCCTCCCTGACCCTCAGGTTTTTGAGGACGTGCTACCAGCTTCTCGGTTGCCTGCAGAGAGGAAAGAGTGCCCAGACTGTGCTTAGGGTCATGTATGTTAGCGATATCTTTGAGATCACACTGACCTCCTTGTTCAGAGCCAGCAGGAGGTTTCTTGTGAGTGTGGATGACCCCTCTTGGCTGGAATTCCTGCAGGTGGTGGGAACGTTCTTAGAACAGCTCCTGCAAATGCTTATCCAGAGAAAGCTCAGTCTGAGGCTCAATTTTGGGAAAATCCTTGCCTTCCTCTCAGGGCACCAACTGCACGATGAAGTGACTTCAGGCAAACGGTCAGAAAATCAGATGCCTCTGGGCCAGCAGCTCATGCTGGTGTCCTTAACCAAGGTGTGCCAAGTGCTGGGGCCTTTAGTCAAGGAGCAGAAGCAGCAGGACGAGGCCCCAGAAGTGCTGCCCAAGCTGTTGAAGGAGGTAGTGCTGCAGGCGGGGACCCTGCTCCAGCACTGCATGGCCCCCGGGGCCCAGGGCCGCCTCCTGCCCGCTGTCATCTCGTCCTTAGGCTCGCTCTTGGAGGCCGATGTGGCCCTGCGCTCCAGGCACAATTGGACAGATGTTTCGAAAGGGACAGACAAAGCGCTGTCCGCCTACACCACTCTCTACCAGACCATCTATGCTCAGATCCTGTTGGAGTTGCCAGCCCTAGTGGGAGATCCCCGATCTTTCCAGGCAGCCGTGCAGTTTTTAACTCTGTTCTTTTTGGTCCCAGAACTACATCCTCAGAAGGATTCTGTGTGTACCTCCGTGTTTCATTCTGTGAGAAAAGTCCTTGCAGGTGAGACGTTTTCTCTTGAGCTACTTCTGTACTGTATAGCTTTTGGTGAAAGGTTACTGAGTGGCAGCCAGGTGACTTTCTGCCCACCCCCTTTTGTGAAACAGGTGTGCATTTCGGAGGGTACTACGCCAGGAGCTGGTAGAAGCCCTCCCTGGTGTTCATGTCTAGCATCTCCCTTCTTTGGGCATGTGAGCAGTTACTCACAATTGTTTTCCTGCTTTTTACACAAATAGCAGGCTTCTAGATATATTGCTTCATGCTTTAGTTCTTCACTTATTTTGGAGGTCATTCTAGTTTATAGTTTTGAATCACTCTTCTCTGATTGAGTCTTTCTGTCCTGGCCCCAGAAGTCAACGTAGACAGCTTCATCCCTCTTTGTAGGCTCTCCAGTATCAGATCTTCAGCATCACCAGTGAACTTAAGAAAGATTAAACCTGCCAACCTTTTAAAATTGCAGGTGACTTAATTTATAGGGAACCTCATGAAATTCTGTAGGGCGGATATCGTCCCCCGGGTCTCAGTGGTCCTGGTCATTGTGGGGCCCTGGGACCTGATTGGACAGTGGCTCAGCCCATGATGTCATTGCAGTGTTTTAGCTGGATGTCACTCTTGCAGGGTAGCTTATCAGGACCAAAAACCCAGCCAGTGTCTTCATGCAGAATTCACTCCCTGCTGTCCCCAGGTCAGAGGTTAGCAGACCAGAGTCCATCCCTGACTTGATCTCATCAAGGTAGCACTGTTCCCAGTTGCTGTGGGCCTGTTTTCTTATTTGCTTGTTACTGAAGTGGATGCTAGTTAAGATCCTCTGAGGTGGGGTGGGGGGCCCGCCAGCCTAGCCCAGCCCTCACAGTGCACACTGACCTCTGTTCCCTGGTGGGGAGGCTGCAGTGGCGAGCTGGGGCTGTGGTATGCTCGCACCCACAGATGTTCTTGGGCTTTGTAGGAACAGAGGCCTCCTGGGCCACAGCCAGGGCAGAGGGCTGCTGCCTCCCCTCCTGGTCTGCTCTGGGTGTGGACTGACTTGGGGGCCTTGGGCACATGTTCTGTGTTCTGTTTCACTCTGTCAGCAACTCTCATGGAATGGTGTCACCTTCTTCATGGGTTAAATTCAGTCTTCCGTTAACTCATTTAACACGTTCTGATAGAGCATTTAAGACCAGTGTCCTAAGAAATGGCCGCTGGTGGTCTAAAGCTCTGGCCCCCTTCCCCTTTGTTAAATATGAATGGAGTGTCCTCCTTTATCCCTGAGACCCCTATAATTGGAGGCAGCCTCTGAGTCCTAGTTATGTGTCCCTGGACTTGTCGTATCTTTTACCCCAGACAGAGCTGGGTCGGGGGGTGAGGCCTCATACCCTACTGCACCCCCAGATCGTTGGCCTGAGTATTGCCAGTGTTGCTGTGGGGGCAGGCCTCACACACCTGAGCTGCTAGATTCGCCTCTAGAAGGGACCAGGGTGGTGAGAGGTCTGGAGGAAAGGCCAAGGGGGGTGGCCTGGGGCTTTGGGCTGGGAGAGGAAGGGTTAAGGTGACCACCTTGGTCCTTCAGGGTAAGTCAAGTAGGTCTCAGCTCAGAAAAATGAGAATTTGTAAGAAATGCTGTCTGACAGGAGAATTGACTACCTTGATTCAGTTATAAAAAACCATCACTTTAAAAAATGCTTCCTATATGTGTGGAACTGTGTCCTCCTCCAGAGATGAATAAGGTATTGGTTTTGACCTAATTTAGTAAACAGACATTCACACAAATTACCAGAGTCACAGGGTGAGGAAAGGCTTTGAAGCAACCAACACAGTGGACTCTGGCAGTCAAGGCCTCCTGTGGGAGATGGGTGAGGGGAGGACAGTGAGGTCATGGTGCTGACGTTCAGCCATCCAGTGTTTGACCAACTCTAGGAGTTGGTGCTATCCCACCCATTTCACAGATGAGAGAGTTGAGGCTCAGGGAGGTCACGCCTCCAGAATCCTGCAGCTGTGGGACACTTGGACCTGGATGTTGTCTCTCAGAGCCTTGGGCTGGTCCACCCACCCTCAGTGCTGCCTGTAGGAAACAGATTGGGGCACAGGAGGGACTTGCTCATGGTGGGCCCCTCTGCTGGCTGGAACAGTTATGCTGGGGTTGGATCGTAAAGGTCCTTGAGCCTGCTGACTGTGGGCTCTCTGATGAACCTGCAGACCCTGGGTGTACTTCGTAAGACTGTCCTGCATTAAGTAGGGGAACCGGGGTAACTGCAGCAGGCAGGCTCCATGAGCCTGGGCTTCTTTCCATCCCTTCAACATCCCCATCTATGTAAAAGTACCACCCCACCCCTGAGCCCCTACTGAGTTCATAAAAGAATATAAGAAAAGTAGAAAAGAGTATGAAGCAATCGCCAGTCACCTGTCTCCCACGGTCTAGAGGTGAGCCCTGCTGGACGTCACCGTCGTCGTCCCCTTGGACTCTTTACACTGGGTGCACAGGTGCTGTGGGCAGGGCGCAAGGGCCGGGTGTGAGAGGGCGGTGCCAGGCTGTGAGTGTGCTCCGCTTTCTCACTTGCACTGTGACTCTGCCCATGTCTCCAAAACACTGGCCTTTACTGACTGCACACCGTTTCATCTCATTGAGATGGTTTACTTAACCTGCCCCTTGTCTGCCATATCTTAGCAGTCTCGTTTCCCTCACAGATCCTGCGATTCCGGTTCAGGTAGTTGAGGAGATTGAGCCTCACTTGGGAGCTTTGTTCACCCAAATGTTAGAGTCTGGAACGACAGAGGACTTCCGCATGTGGCTGCAATGTATCCTCCAGGGACTGGACGTCAGTAACCTGTGGAGAGCAGATCTGCAGGTGGGTTGCCCCTTTGGCTTCAATGGGAAAAGTTAGAAATGCCCATGTCAGTGCTGAAATGACACAAATGTCAATATCAATCCAACAGCGACTGTAGGCACTGTGGGAGTTTGGGACGGAGCTGTGGACTCAGAGGAGCCCAGGCCCTCAATGCACAGAGGCTGTATTTTCCAAAGGGGAACTCTTTCAAATTACAGCTGTGTTCTTATCATATGAAATACTATTGGGCTTCCCAGGTGGTGCTAGTGGTAAAGAACCTGCCTGCCAGTGCAGAAGACGATGTAAGAGGTGTGGGTTCGATCCCTGGGTCGAGAAAATCCCCTGTAGAAGGAAATGGCAACCCACTCCAATATTCTTGCCTGGAGAATCCCATGGACAGAGGAGCCTGGCAAGCTACAGTTCATAGGGTTGCGTAAGTCAGACACGACTAAAGAGACTTAGCACGCATAGCACGCACACACTCATAATCAGTCAGTTAGTTCAGTCGCTCAGTTGTGTCCGACTCTTTGCAACCCCATGAATCGCAGCACGCCAGGCCTCCGTGTCCATCACCATCTCTCGGAGTTCACTCAGACTCACGTCCATCGAGTCCGTGATGCCATCCAGCCATCTCATCCTCAGTCGTCCCCTTCTTCTCCTGCCCGCAATCCCTCCCAGCATCAAAGTCTTTTCCAATGAGTCAACTCTTCTCATGAGGTGGCCAAAGTATTGGAGCTTCAGCTTTAGCATCATTCCTTCCAAAGAAATCCCAGGGTTGATCTTCAGAATGGACTGGTTGGATCTCCTTGCAGTCCAAGGGACTGTTTTCTCCAACACCTCAGTTCAAAAGCATCAATTCTTCGGCACTCAGCCTTCTTCACAGTCCAACTCTCACATCCATACATGACCACAGGAAAAACCATAGCCTTGACTAGACAGACCTTTGTCGGCAAAGTAATGTCTCTGCTTTTGAATATACTATCTAGGTTGGTCATAACTTTTCTTCCGAGGAGTGTCTACTGATACATAAAAAGTTAAGTGCTACTCTCCATTGTTTGAGATCATTCATATCATACTTTTGAAAATGTTACTTGGTTTGGTCACATAGCCCAGCTCCCATTTGAGAATCTCTCAGGGTAGCAAGCTGCCCTTGGGCTCTCTGCCCCCAGCCTACTCGGTCATTGCTAACAAAGCCCTGACTTCACACTAGGTCAGTGTGTCCAGGGAGCCTCTGTGCAGAGCCAAAGTGCTCGAGTTCGGCCCCCTGGCCAGCCTGAGCACCAGACCGGCTGGAGGGTGTCACTTGCACAGGAGGAGGAAAGCTAGGGGCTCACTGGGTCCTAGGCTCTCTCTGTTTCCTGAGGGTTTTCTTGACTTCTGGTTAGAATTGGCACCCAGAGGTGGGTTTTGATGTGAGTGGGAGGAGAGCTGGTTGGGGGCAGATTGGGGGCAACAGAGGGAGCTTGCTGCTTCTCCATGTGAGCCCTCTCTCCACCCCCCCAACAGCATGTGCTTGCCTCTCTGGGAGTTTTCACTGTGTGTCTGCAGCTCCGAAAGCCTAGCTTTGAGAAGGCCTCTGGGCTTTCCTTCAGCCAACCAGCGAATACAACCCATGAACTTCCATTTACACCTGTCAGGGACTGCCCTGGCAGTTCAGTGGTTAAGACCCCATGCTTCCACTATAGGGAGCTCAGATTTGATAACTGGTCAAGAAACAGATCTTGCATGCAGTATTTATTTATTAAAAAGAAAGAAAGATATCATCAGCTAGTCAGAGGAACATCGTGGAAGAGGTGAGACTGAGCTGAGTTCAGAGATAAAGAAGATTTGAATGGAACTGGGGGTGTTGCTGGGGAGACAGGGAGGTGGAATGGGTGTGAGTAGGGAGATGGATGGCAGGGGCTGGGGCAGTGAGCAGACCCTTGATGGGGAGACACAACCTCCAGGGAGGTGGAGAGGGGAGTGGATCTCAGCAGAGAGAGTGGGGGTATCTGGTCAGAGGGAGCAAGGGCAAAGCGCAGAAGCTAGGATTTCATGGTGGGGGAGGCTACAACATTAGGAGAGAATTAAGGGGCCGCCATAAGGCTCGAGTTCACGGTGTGAGATGCCCACATGGGTCTAGTCACTTTCCTTCCCTTCTCATGGTTTAAAATCATCACCTGTCATCATGGCACTTGGTCTAATTGTTACACTTTGTCCATGTTTCCTTCTGGCCCTGCTTTTTATCCCTAGGCACAGATGGATCTCATGGGTAAGGGATGATGGCCTCCTCTTTTGACACCACTTGGATGAACTGGGCCCCTGATTAACATCTCTGCAGCGTCTTCTGTTTCACTGTCCTGGCACGTTTATGTGTTTGGTTTGGTGAGGTGCTACAGAGAAGTCTCTTCCTTTGCCACAGTTCTGCCCACCTAGTTCATGTATTCCCTCAAGTGGTGTAAAGGGTGTCACCCTCAGGACTTGACCAGAGCCGAGTCTCATTCCCACCCCAGCGTGGGACTCTTAATGGGCTCTGCTTTGTCACAGCAGCGTGATTGGCCTGCTTCCTGAGATGGGCCTCCTTCCGGAGCCAGCTCCTTCCACTGCTAGTGTTTTCCCTTGTCCCCTAGGCTGTGTTGTCGGCTGTGACGTTGGTTAAGTTACTCCTGAACTGTCCGTGCAGTGAAGAGAAGGCTAGTTTATTCTGGCGCGCGTGCCCGCAGATGGTCACGGCTCTGATGGTGAGTACCTCTGGGTTGTGCGTACCCCTGTCCCTGCCTTTCAGTCGCTTCTGCTTCTGTCACACTCGGGTTTTATTATGCAGAGCGTGTTTCTGGGGCCGTGTCCTGAGCTGTAAGCACTGTGCTTGCAGCTTGCGCTTATGTCATTATCAGCTCTGAGTCTAACTTGTGCTACATGAGCAATGCCCTGAATGAGCGCATTCTCAGGGCATAGGGTCTAAGCCTTCTCTCTGATCTTCTGTTTTCACTGGGAATCTGCATTAGTGGGCAAAGCCCATTTGTACCTAGGTATGGGTAGGGGGAGCATCAGGATGAAGAGGGTGGGGGTGTGGATGGAGATCAGGGTGGGACCTGGTCAGTGCTGGAGTCTGGACTTTCTTACCTCTGTCACTTCAGGTTTGGGGCTATTTCCCTGGAGATTTGCCTTCATTTTCTGTCCCTTGTTCCTTGCCCTGTAGCTGCAGACCCGAGAGGCTTGTCAGGAGCAGCCCTCGGCCCTGGCTCTAGTGGGGCCTGTCTTGGACGTCCTGGCTGCGCTGCTGCGGCAGGGGGAAGGGACCATCAGCAACCCGCACCACGTCAGCCTGGCCTTCAGCATCCTGCTGACCGTACCCTTGGACCACCTGAAGCCCCTTGAGTATGGGCGTATCTTCTCGAGGGCACACAACGTGCTCTTTTCAATCCTGCAGTGTCACCCGAAGGTGAGGAGGGCAGGGTGCATGTGGGCAGGGAAATGCAACTTTCAGGAGAACAGCAGCAGGAGGAGCGTAAGGATTTGCAAGGCAAACTTTTTGCTTCCAGTGGTTTCTAGGGCCTAAGTGGTTTCTCATGCACAGGAGGATGTGACCTTCACATCAGGCTGTGTTGAATCTGACATTTGAAACATATCTGTGTAGTATGTGTTTCTGGAAGCCCATTAGAAATTATTCTGTTTTTGCAGTTTTTATTTGGTCACTAAGGTGTGTCTGACTCTTTGTGACCCCTTGGACTGTGGCCCACCAGACTTCTCTGTCCATGGGATTTCCCAGACAAGCATACTGGAGTTGATTGCCATTTCCTTCTCCAGGGGATCTTCCCAACACAGGGACTGAACGTGCATCTTCTGCGTTGCAGGCAGATTCGTTACTGCTGAGACACAGGGATCATATATTTAAATGTCACTCACTGGCTTAGATCTCATCTTGGGTTTATAATTCAGTTGATTATAGTGAGTGAGGTATCCTGAGTTCTGGTTTTATAGTATGCCACTTTTTAAATAAAATGAGACTAGGAACAGATGCTTCATAGAAAAGATTTCAGTTCAGCTAACATTTACTGAACATGTGCTGTGTGTCTTGTTTCACCGCTACAGCAACTCTAGTCAGTGACAGTCCCATTTCATTGGCAGAGAAACTGATGCTCAGAGCTGCTGAATGATTTGATCACTGTCACCGCGCTGAGTCTGAATTTTAGCTAGAAGACTGGAATTCTTTGACCAATGTTCATTTTGGTATGCCACTGCCCTACATGATACATGGGAACTTCTAAAAAGGACAGATACACATATACATAGGCACATTCAAATATTTTTTAATGTTTTAATGCTCTAAGTTTGGAGACCTGCCAATAGTGTACTTTTTGAAAAATTGATTTTCTGGTAAACTAAGCACTCCATCCAGTGTCCTCCCCACTTAACAGTTGCCTTTGGCCCTGCCCATCTGGTCGGCATCTTTGTTTGTTAGATCACTGCTGATTCTTAGATTACTGTGTGACTGTAGAATATACATGCAATAAAGTGAAAGTGAAGTTGCTCAGTCGTGTCCAACTCTTTGCAACCCCATGGACTGTAGCCTACCAGGTTCCTCCGTCCATGGGATTTTCCAGGCAAGAATACTAGAGTGGGTTGCCATTTCCTTCTCCAGGAGATCTTCCCAACCCAGGGATTGAACCCGGGTCTCCCACATTGTAGGCAGACACTTTACTATCTGAGCCACCAGGGAAGAGGTCAGTACCAATCAGTTATAAACTGAACTGCAGATCTTGCAAAAGCTGTGGGATTTCATGCAGTTTTTGAAAGTAACATTGGAAAGCTGTGTGCATCTCCTGCAAAACCAACAATGAATAACCATTGAGCAGAATTAGACCGTTTAATAGTAGGAGAGAGCTGGCAAGGATAAGAACATGGCATTGCAATAAAGAAGGGCGTGACCTGTGACAGCTTGTGGGCACATTGCAGGGAGCAGGGCCCGTGCGTTGGGTCATGTGTGCAGTAGGTGATACAAAAGGGTTGATAGAAACCCCAGGCTAGAATCTGCTCAGGTGAATCTGAAGGGACCAGCACGAAGTGAGCCCAGCCAGGGTACCCAGCAGTACGGCAGCTGGTGCCATTCTGAGCTTTTGATATGTTTTACCTTATTTAACCCTCATGACAACCTGTTGTTATCCTCAGTTTGCAAATGAGGAAATAGGCGTGGAAAGACTCAGTGCTCTGTCTAGGACTGCATGTTAAGCAGGGTGTGAGTTCAGATGGTCTGACCTTGGATCTGTGTGCTTTTCATCACTGTGATGTCAGGATGAAGCGAGGGCCTCAGGAAACATGGTGACACACTGAGAGATTTGGCAAGATGACCTTTCTCTGAACATGTTGCGGAAGTTGATGATTTGGCATAAAGAATGGTACATTATGCTCTCCAGACCTTGCTTGAATAAACTGTACCAAAGAAAAGAGTCCTAGCGCTTGACTCACTCTTTGTTCACCCTGAGCCTTAGAGCAGTGCTGCCGAGTAGAACTTCTCCTGGGCTGGGGGTGTTTGTACCTGCATCTCCCACGGAAACTGTTGGCCATGTCTTGACCATGTGAAATGTGGGCTAAAAATTGTATGACTAGGAACTGAATTTTAACTTAATTTAAATTTCAGTAGCCCTGTGTGGCTTCTGCCTGCTTTATTTGACAGTGTCTTTGATTATGATCTCAGGATTAGTTCAATTCAGTTCGGTTGCTCAGTCGTGTCCGATTCTTTGTGACCCCATGGACTGCAGCACGCCAGGCTTCTCTGTCCATCACCAACTCCCAGAGCTTGCTCAAACTCATGTCCATTGAGTCAGTGATGCCATGCAACCATCTCATCCTCTGTTGTCCCCTTCTCCTCCTGCCTTCAATCTTTCCCGGCATCAGGGTCTTTTCCAGTGAGTCAGTTCTTCACATCAGGTGGCCAAAGATTTGGAGTTTCAGCTTCAGATCAGTCCTTCCAATGAATATTCAGGACTGATTTCCTTTAGGATGGACTGGTTTGATCTTGCAGTCCAAGGGACTCTCAAGAGTCTTCTAAACACCACGGTTTAAAAGTATCAGTTCTTCAGCACTCAGCTCTCTTTATAATCCAACTCTCATACATGACTACTGGAAAAACCATAACTTTGACTAGATGGACCTTTTTTGGCAAAGTAATGTCTCTGCTTTTTAATATGCTGTTTAGGTTGGTCATAGCTTTTCTTCCAAGGAGCAAGTGTCTTTTAATTTCATGGCTGCAGTCACCATCTGCAGTGATTTGGGAGCCCCCCCAAATAAAGTCTGTCACTGTTTCCATTGTTTCCCCATCTATTTGCCATGAAGTAATGGGACCGGATGCCATGATCTTCGTTTTCTGAACGTTGAGCTTTAAGCCAACTTTTTCACTCTCCTCTTTCACTTTCATCAAGAGGCTCTTTAGTTCTTTGCTTTCTGCCATAAGAGTGGTGTCACCTGCGTATCTGAGGTTATTGATATTTCTTCTGGCAATCTTGAGATCTCAGGATGGTTGAGTATGAAAGAATCCTGTTTATAACTTAAGATATCATTTTTCAAGATAAAGTCCCAGCTAGACCTTTTCATTGCTAAAAAATGAGAAATTTTGTTTCTCATTTTGAATTGGTTTGCTTCATGTAATCTTTTTCTCTAGTGCCCGTTATTCTTGAATACATTGGCTACTGTACTTTTTGTTATTTGTTTCTACCCATATCCAGAATGCACCAGAAACAACTTAGAGTAAAAGACAGATTCAGCAAATTCTAAACCAGGATGGCTTCATTAGATTCCTAAAGTTATGCAGTGTGGGAGCCCTACTCCAACCATGAAAACAGGATGTAAAGCAGTTAAATAAGTAGAGTGAGCATTTCCCTAGCAAGTCCTGGCTAGAAGAAGTTGCTGCAACTGTTTTGAGTATCCTGATGGGTAAAGTTAAGAAGGAAATAAATACAGCTTCCTTTAAAGTAGAACTTGAAATAAACAGTTGCCTACATATTTTTATATTATTTTGTCTCTTATTTCAGGTAATGCTGAAAACCATCCCTTCTTTCCTGAACTGTTTTCATAGATTGGTGTGTTCAATTATACATGAAGGACGGCAGAAAGATAAAGGTAATTCAGAGAAACGGTATTATGCACAATTTCAAATGTGTTTATTTTACAGGTGTCTCTGGCCACACATGTTACCAAAGGTAAAAAACCACCCAACTTAAACAACCCAGTGAAGTTTAAATAAGATACATATTCAGATCATTAAAGGAATACTCAGAACAGTTTTTTAAATGTCACATTAAAAAAAAAGTCACAGTTTTTACTGTATCCGCAGCAGTGAATGCATTTGACATCCCCTAACTGAAATAGTTCTTTTCTGAAGGAAAAGAAGTCTGTGGATTCAAGAACTATTTCTGGAGCTCATAGGTGAGTGGGGAGATTAAAGGGGAGCAGGCAGTAGCCGAGCCAGTTCATCACTCATCTAATAAAAGGGTGGAGTCTCTGCAGTTCACCATTCCCACTGTATCTCTTCAAGGTCGTGTTTGTTTAACAGTGAAGCAAACTGCCATATGGCAATCGTGTAAATTATGTGTACAGCTGGTTTTCCAGCCTTGAAGTTGGTTGATTCTTGCTAAACTTCTAATTTATAGGAGATTCTCATTATTTAGAAATTTGCATATAAAGTGAGACTCTCTATACTATGCCGTTTAAAATTTGTGTAGCGTGAACATACCGTGTGATGTGCCTGGCACAAGTGTGGATGTGCTGGGTGCTCAGGACTACAAAGGAGGGCCTGAGAGCTCAGCTGGGAGGGCATCAGGGGGGAAACCCCAAGACAATAGTTCTGGGCTAGAAATATATGGGTGGTACTCACCCAAGTATATGGTGGCAATAATCCCCACTTGTGAATCAGGTTAATGGGTTTAGACTTAGAGATTTAAGCTACTTAACCAATTACCTTTTGCAGAAAGAGAAAAAGTAGAGTTATTACTGTAATTCCCAAATTATTCTGCCTAATTTTGGGGTCAGCTAGTAGCACAATTAGGTATTTTGCATTCTCATGTGACTTTGTGAGTCTGTCTGGCAACAGGATTTGGAAACAGGTTCCTGCCCCTGTGCTGGCTGTGGGCGTGACCCCAGCTCTTTGCTCAGGCCCCTGAGATCAGTTCTGAACTCAAGAGCCAGAGCCTGGTTCTGGCTGTGCCATCCACTGTGGCAGAAGACCTGGTCCTGGCCTGGCAGTCAGGGTGGATTGGGTGTGTGCAGCTTGTGGTCATCAGCATACCCTCAAGTTTGACCTTGGGCTCTGGGTTCTGCCTCGTCATTGCTGGTGGGGCCCAGTCACCTCCTGTCAGGCCAGACTGGGCTCTCTGATGTGTTCATGGCTTAATTGCAGAGCATCTTAGCTGGTTATACTCTTTAATGACCACATGTTACATTTGGACTGAGATAACAGGTGCCAGGAATTCCTGTGTGAACCGCATGTGTCTTCAGAGTTTCTAGAGAGAAGATGTGGTATAGATTAGAAGCTAAAGAGGCTCACTCATAAGTATTACTTATTAAAATGTTCAGTGGAGTGATGTTAACAGTTTATGTACTTTCATAAAATAGCATTCACCTAGAAAAATTGCTTATATGTAAGATATTTGTATATGTATTCAATGTTTAAAAAAAGGCATTGTGCATTCCAAAAATTAAGCTCATTGTTGCATAATATATGTGTGAGAAACTGCATCCGTTTGAAGTATATACTTCAGTGAGTTTTGACGGATAAATGCATGCAGGAAAGCACCACGACAGTTAAAACAGCATTTGTTTCATCCCCAGAAGAGCCCTCTTAGGGTCCAGCCCCAGCCCCTGGCAGCAGCCAATGTGCTTTTTGTCATTATTGGCTTGTTTGCATTTTCTAGAATTTAATAAAAAGTGTATTACTATGCTGAGGGAAAACCAGGGAGGTTGCTCTGCTGTGCCAGAGTACCTGGCCCACCCTGCTGTGACAGACGAGGGGGCATGTGTACCCTGGGTTGTGGTACATTTCAGACTGTTAGAATTCTGAGGAGGAGTTTGTTAAGGCCTGGGTGATCCTGGCACTCTAGGGGAAGAGCTAGGAGTCTGAAATAAATCTGGGAAACTGGGTAGATCTAGTAATGTTAGTTGAGTCATATATATATATATATATATCTCCAACTATGAAAGAAAAATCCTAGACGACTTTTGAAACTTAATGAGGCAAAGACACATCTTATCTTTAGAACCATTTGATATCAAAAGCCTTTTTTTAAAGATGGTTTTTCTTTTTTTTCCCCCATTTAAGTTTTCTTTTAGATATCCGTGTCCTTTTTAAATACAATAGCAATCCTAGATTCATCCTAAAATCTTGGTTATTCTAGTTCATCTCTTAAAAAAACAATCATGGACTCTTGAGTATTGTAAATGTTCTTTTCTTTGCAATATAGATAAATATTTGGATGCAGTGTCTCCCCCTAATTCTGTCTTCAAATTGAGCCAATTAAAGAGTCTAGGGGAAAAAAAAGAAAAAAAACAGAAGGTTTGAATAATTGGGGCTATGTTGAAAGTGTACAATTAAAAGAGTTAAAATGCATGGTTTCTGAATTAATCAGTTTGGAAACGCTTTGCTTCCACAGGAAGTGCAGAGGACCTGCCGGCGGTGCTGGCGTGTGCCCGCCTCGTGGAGAGGATGTACAGCCACATGGCAGCGCGGGCCGAGGAGTTCCGGGTGTTTGCCCCCTTCATGGTGGCCCAGTATGTGGTGGAGGCACAGAAGGTAGGCCGAGCTGCTTGCCTGCCCAGGCGCTTCTGTTCACAGCCTCGATCACAGGCCTTCTGGCAGTATGACCCGTGGGGCCTGGTGGGCCTCCCTGGCGGCAGCTGCCCTGCGAGTGCAGGCACCCTGCAGGGTCACTGAGGGCTGTACAAGGACGCAGAGGCTGGCGGCGCCAGGCTGGCTGGCGGGCTCCTGCTGCCACCGTTAGGCCTTTTCTTGCTCCAGCACGAGCCCTAGGCCTATTTTGCTTGGTCTCTTGGGTCATGAGGGAGATGAAGTATTACCCAAGTCCTAGAGCAGGAGACAGAAAGAGGTCCTAGGGTCCCTCCCAGCAGGGGGCTCAGGGGTTCATTGTGCATGTGACTCAGCTGCTCTCACTCAAGCAGGTGACCTGGGAAAGATCCTGGTAGACTTGTTCAGTTGGATTAAAGGCTGTAGTCCCAGTTCATCTGACTTCAGGCTTCTGGATAATTCATTCATTCTTCAACAGTGATCTCACTTTGGTGTGTCAATGTGCTATTTTTTATTTCCACAAGACCCCCTGTGACCTGTGTAGTAAGTTCATTAAAAGACTTCATGTCTTCTTTGTTTAAATGGAAAGTCAGAGGCTTAAAGTACAGTATGTTCAGGTGTATATCTCTCTACTTGTGGAGTATATCTTGCTCTCGATAGAATATCCTGTTGTGAATCTTGTAAGAATGGTGGTGAGTTGCTGGTAAAGTGTTACATTAGAGCAGTCAGCGTTTCCTCTAAGGAGGGTCATCTGAATGGGATTCCTCAGAAAGCCTGGCGTGGTCTTGGCTTCCATCCTGACCCTGTTTCAGGGCGTTTCCACAGCCCCGACCCTGCTCCCTCAGTCAGTGGAGATGCCCATCATGTGGGCAGGTGGTTGGGTGGGTGGGAGGCAGGTGTATGGGAGCCAGAGCCACATGCAGGAGCCCCTTCAAGTCGTCCTTTGAATGAGATGTGGGCTTGGAGTTTGGTTTCCTTGCAATTATTTAGCATTTTTATAGACTCTTGATATTTCCCAAGCAGTCATTACTGTGTGAGCTTTTGTTGGAACACGAGTTGAAGAACTGAATGAGACAGCACAGTATCTCTTACCTAAGGACAAGAGGGGAGTCTGTAATTTGAAGCGTGAAGTCACTGATTATTATCCTGAGATTTACTGTATGAAAAGTCTTTCGCATCCCAGCCTCTTTATACATGTCTAATTTATGCTTATTGGTTATTTTTTAATTTTTAATCTTGAAGACCAAAAGCTTTGGGAATTATCTCAGGGAGTTGTATCCCAGAATCCATTGGCAGGACAGTCTATGTTTTACCTTTTCTTTGTTTTTAAAATTGGTAATGAAGAAAGTATTCCGTGTGTGTTAGCAGCTTCTCCTGAGAGAACTGTAAATCTTTGGAGACCAGGAAGACATGTTGTTTTAATTACAAGCTGGATGGCAAGCGTAGCTTGCCTTCCCCTCAAGTGTGTTAGCTCACCTTCCCCTCGCTTTTTGGAGGCAGGTGCCATAGGTGAAGGTGTGTCAGTGATTGGGGCTGGTGACGATGAGACAGCCTCGGTCAGGGAGAGGCAGCCACTGCTGAAGACTGTTCCTTCCATGCAGTGTTGTGTTAACCCTGGGCATGTGTCAGGGAAATTATGGTCACTTTTATCTTCTCTTTTACCCGTAGATCAGATTTACAGTTTTCCCTCTTTATTGATAGCTTTGGGTAAATAATTTGCACTACTCACCTGGTCTGCTGCTGCTGCTAAGTCGCTTCAGTCGTGTCCAACTCTGTGCGACCCCATAGACGGCAGCCCACCAGGCTCTGCCGTCCCTGGGATTCTCCAGGCAAGAACATTGGAGTGGGTTACCATTTCCTTCTCCAGTGCATGAAAGGAAAAGTGAAAGTGAAGTCGCTCAGTCGTGTCCGACTCCTAGCGACCCCATGGACCGCAGCCTACTAGGCTCCTCCGCCCATTTTCCAGGCAAGAGTACTGGAGTGGGTTGCCATTGCCTTCTCCTACTCACCTGGCCTAGGGTCCTTTTAAAAGTTACCTAGAAGTGTTTTCATTCATTGGCCAATGTTGTAGAAACTGGCTCCCCCCTCTTGTTTTCTCAATGACTTGTCTAAGGTAAAGGTGTGCAGTGCTTGTGTTATCCTGATCCTGCTGCCTTCTTGTTCCCCCACCCCACCCCACCCCACCCCACGCTCTGGGCTTTGCCTTCACCAGGAGATGCCAGGTAAAAGGACTGCGACATCTGAACTCCAGCACTTAGTTCAGATATCTGTTCTGCCCCGGCGGAAATTACTCTGCCTCTTCTTGCATTTGGAAGGGGGATTGTTTGTTTAGTGAGTGATGATTCAATGAATGAGTGAGCAAGTTCTCACCCCAGCTAGTGAGGTTAAAGACTTCTGTTTTTAGTTTCTCTGTTTCATTTTTTCTTTCCTGCCCTAATACCTTAGTATGGAATCACAGACCAGTCCTTCCTCCTGCTGTCCTTGAATGTTCTTATCATCTATAAAATAGTAAAATTTAATTAAGGTGATTATATGTCAAATGCTTTTTGAGCTATCATGTGAAACTAACCATAACTGTGAAGAATAGCATCATTAGCGGTAAAAACAAATGCCTCCCAGAGGTTACCTTGGTGAATCATGCTTCTTCTAGTTAATAAACTGTATCCTCGCTAGAAGCTGCATGTTTGCAGAGAGGCATGAGCTGCTAGGTCATCAGGACACTAATAAAGAACCGGCCGCCCCCCAGGCTTGTCGGCTCGAACCTTCCTGCTGCTTCTGGTTGCTGCTGCTGTGGTGCACAGACTGTGCAGCCCAGGTCCAGCGGAAGCCTGCGAGGCCCTGGCAGGGTGAGCAGTGCCTGCTGTCTTGGCCTTTTTGTCCAGATACCAATCTGAATCTCTGATCTGAAAGTTTGTGCCAGTAGCAGATGTGGTCACACCAGAGCTGGACTGCCCACTTCTGCTGTAGCCCAGATTTTGGTTAACCCAGATTCTTTGGAAGGATTGCCTCCTTGGACACAGGGGCCGATTAAATTATTCTGGGCATTTAGGGATTTAGGGCCCATTGTGTTATTGTTGAAAGAACTAAAAACCTATTAAATGGTAATTAGAAATCACATCTGACGTTGGGCCCTGTGACAAGATCTATCAGGGATCTGCTTGGAGAATGCTGCCCACCTGCCCTGCTCTGGAGGAAGTGGTGACTTTGCTACCCTCATCCCACAGGTAGGATAGCTTCCAGTAAGATTGGCCACATGGAAGAATGTGACCCATAAGGTGACTCTTACTCTACGGTTTTTAAATGTAAAGCTTCCAGTTTTTAAATACCCCTGCTAAGCACAGAAGCATCATTTACTGAAGAGCAAAGCTACCTCTGTGATTTCATGATGTTTTACTACAAGTTTTTGTTGGCTTGAGTTGACCTCTATTTCTTCCAGATATAAACTTTTGAGATATGAATATTCAATTAAGTTACGTGCAAAATGACGTTTTAAAAGGAGCATCTTTTCTCAAATTGGCGGCCAAAGTTGGACTCCGTCGTCAGGCATTCTAGGGCCTGGCATCTGCCTGTTTGCTCTCACAGACAAGTGTATTTCCTCATCCCAGGTCACTTTGTATCCAGCAGTGAAAGTCCTCCTGCAAGAGGGTATCTACCTCATCCTGGACCTATGCATTGAGTCTGACATCCGGTTCCTGCGGGCCTCACTGCAGCTGGGGGTGAGCGACATCTTCAAGGAGCTGCACAGCGACTATGTGAAGCACCACAAGGCCAAGTGCGAGGGAGAGAAAAGATACGCTGTCTAAGCTGCACCAGGACGTGCCCATGGGCCTGGGCCTGGGCGAGCTGGAGGATGTCGGGCTTCAGATGCTTGAATTCACAGCATTGAAATGTGTGCAAAATCCTTTGGGGTTTATATAATATGTATGGCCTTTTACACTGATTTTTTCACACCAGATATTTTCTAACGTATTTTTTTAGTGCAGTAAACATTACAATAGCATCCTGAAAACAGATCCTGGTGAGTTGAATAAAAATTGCCAGATCTCCCTTGTGGCTGTTCTGAATGTGGTTCTTTGTCTTAGTCCAGTGGTTTAAGGTCCCCTCTCCCCACTAGGAACTGTGTGCTCAGTTGCTCAGTCATGTCAGACTCTTTGCAACCCTGTGGACTATAACCTGCCAGGCTCCTCTGTCCATGGATTTTTCCAGGCGAGAATACTGAAGTGGGTTGTCATTTCCTACTCCAGGGGCTCTTCCCAGCCCAGAGATCGAACCCACGTCTCCTGTGTCTCTTTCATTGGCAGGTGGATTCTTAACCACTGTGCTACCTGCGAAGTCCCTAGGAATTATGTAGAACTTGTTTTTTTCACTTCAGGTACCTGGTTATATAATGAAGCCCAATTTAAATCTCTTTGCCTTTTACATTCTTTAAGAAACATGGGGCATGTTCTTGAAACACGGCTTTTCTGCCCTCCTTCCAAGGAGGTGCCCTCCTCCTGCACCCTTGGATGGAGCTGGGCAAATTGGAGCATTGAGACGTGGTTGGTGTCAGCTGGGTGGCTGCTCCGGGCGGGGATAGTGGCCCCTACTGTGCAAGTGGATGCTTGGTGAGAAGATTCTAGGCCCGGGGTTCCATGTTCTTCCTGCTTCTGCACACAGAAGTTTATTTTGGAATTTTATTTTCTTCTTTTTTAAATTTTAATTTAATATTAAATATTCTTGTTTTTCTCATATTGCCTAAGCAATATGTAACAACCTCAGAAAATAAAAATAAAGGAAAAAATGTAGAAATATCCCCTGTCTTAGCTGCCCAGACAGCCACAATCATCTTTCCACCCACACACATATATATATGTAGATATGTGTTTAAGTAAATGTGTAGTTGCTGAATTGTATCATAAATGTATTTTTTTGTTGTACTTACCAGGCTTTTTTCCTGGGTAATATTTTAGTAACATCTTGAGGACTATACAGGTACTAGACACACTTTGTAGAGGCTGCATAGTAATCTGCTGAGCAGATGCAGCTGTTTTATTTAATAAATCCCCCATGATAGATGTCAGATTCTTCCAAATTTTCTTTTACAGATGATGCTTGCAGCCAGCTCTTTCCTTCTGTCTTTAGTTATTTCTATAAGATCTTTCCTTCTGTCTTTAGTTATTTCTATAAGATAAATTCCCATAAGTTGTATTGTCAGAAAATCCTGTTGGTTTTTAAGGGTTTATGTAAATATTGGCAAATTATCCTCCAGAAACTGTACAAATTTATTTTCCCTCCAGTGAATCAACTTTAATTATTATTGATTTTCTTTGTTTTAATGCCTCTTTGATGGTAAAGTGTTGTTTTGTTTTGAATTTCTCTAATTACTAAGAGATTTTTCATTTTTTATATCTACCATTTTATTTCTTAAATTATGCAATTATGTTTCTTATGTAATATTAGCCTATTTCTCAATTGGGATATTTGCTTTTTTCTTATACATTATCTTTGTGGAATTTATGTTGGAATTCTCTTGATACCTTTTTAGTCAGCCAAAATATAAACTTGAATTATTTGAAGGATCATCACTAAGCAAAAGGCTTTTTTTTAGTGCTAATTTTTCAAGCACCTGTAATTGTAGCAGATAGTATAAAATATATTTTTTAGCTGCCTAACGGAAATAACCCATTTTCAGGCCTCAGATTTGATTGTATGTCTTGTGTTGGGTGACTGAGCCTGTGTAGTGCTTTACTGGAGGTGGGTCCAGGGCTTT
Organism: Capricornis sumatraensis; assembly: GCF_032405125.1. Taxonomy (NCBI): domain Eukaryota; kingdom Metazoa; phylum Chordata; class Mammalia; order Artiodactyla; family Bovidae; genus Capricornis; species Capricornis sumatraensis. The sequence goes on along the minus strand of NC_091078.1, from coordinate 43,516,436 downwards.
CACATTTTTTACTTATTGTGTTGGCAGAATTCTGTCCATGTGCCTGGTTCTTTGCATCATCCTCTGAGGGATTGATGATGTTACTTCTCTTCACACCTGGAAATGGTGTGCTAGAGCTGGTGGGGGAACTTTCAAGGATACAGATTATAAATAGAGCTGGAATTAAAACCATATTTTTGGCTTAGTCTCCTGGTCAAATACCCCAGCAGGAGAGTCACTGATCTCCAAGACCCTCGCAGATTTGCACCTGTTTTTTCTCTGCCAGAAGTTCAGGAATCCCCCTGCTTTGGGACCGTCAAATCCCATGTACAGAGGAGCCTGTTAGGCTGCATTCCATGGCGTCGCGAAGAGTCGGACACGACTGAGCGACTTCACTTTCATGCATTGGAGAAGGAAATGGCAACCCACTCCAGTGTTCTTGCCTGGAGAATCCCAGGGACGGGAGAGCCTGGTGGGCTGCTGTCTATGGGGTCACACAGAGTCAGACACGACTGAAATGAATTAGCAGCAGCAGCAGCAGCAGAGGGCTCAGGCCTGGGGCAGTTCCATGGGCGTCCTGGTGGTGGCACTGCAGGGCCATGCTCCAGGCTCAGAGGTGCCTGCAGTCTGGGAGAGGGGATGAGGTAGCTGTGGATCCAGGTGTCCCTGCAGTGAATGACCCCACCCCCACCTGCCCCATCATTTCCTCAGTCATCTCTGCTTGAACTCTAAATCTTCCTTGGAGGAGGAAAAATTTTCCACTCTGTTTTGGTTATGACAGGGAAAAGGAAACCACATTCTTAGTGATAATCATGGGAGCTCAGCTGTGCTCATTTTTACTGTATTAGACTAGACTTCTGGGCTTCACTCGTGGCTCAGTGGTAAAGAATCTGCCTGCCAATGCAGGAGACTCAGGTTTGATCTCTGAGTCAGTAAGCTCTCCTGAAGTAGGAATAGCAACCCACTCCGTATTGCCTGGGAAATCCCATGGACAGAGGAACCTGGTGGGCTACAGTCCATGGTGTTGCAAAAGAGTCGGACATGACTCAGCGACTAAACAGCAACAGACTAGACCTTGTGGGGAGAGAGGTGGCCCCAACAAGTGGGCATCAGTCTATCTGTGCCAGGTAGTGCTGCTCTTCGTGGAGCTGGCTGCCTTCTGCAAATGCTGACTGAGCCCACCACCAGGTAAGCAGGGTCATTGCAGGGGGCATGAGTGCAGGCACTGGGTCAGGCAAGCTGCCCTGGGCAGGTGACGTGAGTTGAGACCTGCCTGAATGACTAGGAGCCAATAGGGGCCTTCAGGAGGCTGAACAGACGTCACTTGTTTCACTGGTTTTGCCAAAGACAGGCCCCTGAAGGGTGAGACAGAGGTGTTGGGAGTTGGGTAGAGAGGATTAACATGGGGCGTCTGCCTGGGATGTGATTTTGTGGGGCTGCTCTGGCTGGCCTGGGGAGCAAAGCCCTGGCTGTACCATACCCCATGGACCAAGCAGCTGGGCCTTCATGACCTGTCTTCTTCCTCCACAGCTCCCCAGCATTAGGTCAGGAAAGGCTCATGCTTTCCTGGGAGGGATTTGGGTTAAAAGTTTCATTTGCCTGGTTTCTCATATTATCTTCAAAATAATTCAGCTGCAACCCTGCCTCTTCTGTCTAATCAGCTTTATGCTTTGAGTTGAGAGGCCAGGGCTAGATCACTTTTGACTCTTTGTTCCCTCCTGTGTGTTCCTAACACTCTTGTTTCTCTTTCTCATTTCACTTTCCTTTCTGAGGGTTTCAAGCCTCTCTGTGTCTCTTCTCCTCACCCTGTGTGGAAAGTTCTCTCTCTGACGGGTGTCACTTGTGCAATCCTGGGCCCTGGGCTGGAGCACCCTGGTTGACTTGTGGACTTTGCCTCCCGTCCACTCCCACTCCCTCCAAGCCCCCCCCCCCCCTTGCCGGCGATGTGGCTCTGGGTCCCGTCCCCCCTGTTTCCTGCCACCGTTCTTTGTAGCTGAGGATCCTCCTCAGCCCCTGGCCCCACTTCCTGCGGTCGCCACGTCTGTTCCCATTGGCCACCAGGCGCCAACAGTTTGCCCTCCCTCAGAAGCCTCCACATGCCAAGGGCTTGTCCTAGTGTCACCTCGCCTCCACACGGCCCTGTCTCAGCCTGCCTGTCGTCCTTCCACCCATGTGCCCCCCATGCTGTCACAAACATCCTCTCCTTTGTTGTTCTCTGGTTGTCCTGTGCCCACTCCCACTCTAGGGGGCAGCAAACTGTGGCAGGAGGAAGTAACAACCACTGTGGTTCTCCACAAAATCCTATTCTCAATCCTCATCTGGGCCCACCTGTTGGGAGGAAAATGTCATCTTCCTCAGAGGGAGATGTGCGTCTGAGGCAGCACAGCTTTGCAGTGGTCTGAATTAATGGTGACTGGACTGTGGTAATGATTTTGTATGAGGTTGTGGCTGATTGTAGGACATAAGTGTCATAGATGAGAGAAAGGTTTGAAAAACGTTCATCCTGAATGCAGCTGAGGTGAGTAGGACAGGGTTCTTGTTACAAAGGAGTGCCAAGGGTGCAACTCATCGGGATGGGTGACGGGTGTGCTGCAGGCGGCTGGGCCAGGCTCCACGGGCTTTGGGATGAGAAACATATTCAAGAAAACAGAACCATGAAGTTTCCAGCAGATCATGCCTGGTGGATGCCACAGTGGTGATGAACCCCACAGCAAGCATGAGGGCAGCCGTGGCAGTCAGTGTGTAGGACGTGGCCACACTGAACTAGCCACCGAGGCCCCTTTCAGGACTGGGGTGACCGCCCTTGTGTGTTCTGATGTGGGTGCCCACAGCCTGTAATGTCCTGGGTCTCTGGCTGGCACCTTCTCTGTCTTCTGTATTCTGAGCTTTTTATCACAGGTTACATTAGTCACACAGGCTTTTCCAGTGACCCAGTGGTAAAGAATCGACCTGCAGTGCAGGAAACGTGGATTTGATCCCCGAGTCGGAAATGTCCCCTGGGGAGGAAATGACAACTGGCTCCAGTGTGCCTGCCTGAAAAATCCCATGGACAGAGGAGCCTGGCGGGCTACAGTCCAAAGGGTTGCAGCAAGTCGGACATGACTGAATGAACACGCACACACAGAAATGAGTCGAACAAGCCTTTTCCCAATCTTCTCACCACGTCTTCTGTCTCTCTTCTCACCATTTTCCTTTCTGTTTACCGATGGACCCAGAATATCCTTAATTTAATAAACTTGATTACTGGTCCTCTGAAAGAAAGTGACGTCGCTCAGTCGTGTCCAACTCTTTGCGACCCCATGGACTGTAGCCCACCAGGCTCCTCCGTCCATGGGATTTTCCAGGCAAGAGTACTGGAGTGGGTTGCCATTTCCTTCTCCAGGGGATCTTCTCAACCCAGGGATTGAACCTGGGTCTCCCGCATTGTTGGCAGACGCTTTACCTTCTGAGCTACCTGGGAAGTCCAATAATCACCCAGATCACCCCAGCCTCTTCTGACCACTAACCAGATATAAGGAGTAGTCTGCACTTGTGGTTCCTATTTACCTTGACATTCTTCCTGCTGAAGCTGCTCTTGAGAAGATCCCGGGCCTCCCGGGTTGGCCCCTCTTCCTCATCTCCAGGCACCTTTGGCTTTTCTGCCTCTTTCAGCTCCAAGGCCACAGGTGCTCACTCTCCCTCAGATCCCATGTCCCCAGGGGCCACTCCCAGTCTCAGCTGCTTCCTTTCCATCCCTCCTCTATCACCAATTTGCTCTGAGCAAAGTCCCTCTCAAATTTTCCAGTTTCTACTCCTTGAGTTGCCTTTTCTCTGGAGTTGATGACCGTAGAGGGCAGGGCAGCTGTTGGGTTGGCTGCCTGGACTGTTACCTAACCCTGCTGGGCACCGAGCACCCACCACCAGCGTCCACACTACAAGCCAGCCCCTGTCTTCCCCCTGTCTCATACTCCCTCTGGTCATCCATCCCACACATAGTGTCTAAATGGTTCAGACCTTAAAAACCTTTAAGAACCCTTTTTCTTCTAAAAATCACTGTCTTATCCTGGCACTGGAGGTTCTCTGTGATCTGACTACAGTCCATTGACAGCCTTTCTAGCTGTCAAGGACGGACCTTCAGCAAGGTGTCTGCTGTCCTCCAACATACCCTACTTATTAAACCTGCAGCTCGTTTCCTCCACCCCAGTGCACTCCCTAATTCACTGCCTCTCCCGGTCCCTGTAGCTGAAAACAGGGTTCTGTAGGTTAGATCTCTAGCTCAGTAGCAGCCTGATGCTGCCTTTTACCATGTCAGTGTGCATTCCCTCACCTCGCTTCCTGGCTGTGGTTCCTTGAAGGCAGGTCCCAATCTGCATCTCTCAAGCCCAGCCTGACCGTGGTAGAGAAGGATCAGGGAAACAGTCCTCTGAGTCCTGGTAAGTTGCAAACTCTATGCCAGGTGCTCTTTCTCCAAGCCCCCTCAACTGGGTGGGCAGAATGGGAGGGTCAGATGTAAGTCAGAGCTCCAGGATGCTCAGGCCACAAATGACAGACCTGGGAATTGAACCCAGCACCATCTTTTTCCAAAGGCTTTCATACCACATGGCTGAAGGGTGTTTTCAAACTGTTCCTCCCTTCCTTTAACAGTGAATGATTTTCCAATGCAAAATCATCTGTAATTTTAACAGATGAAAATAGGGCTATCACAATGAAATGCCTGGGTGCCTGGCATAGCTTGCTTTGCCCTATCTTCCCTTCCCAGTTCCCTGCTTCTTCTGGCTCAGCCTCCCTCCCCCTTCCCAGGCTCTGCCCTTCCTTTCCAGTTCTTTCCTCCTTCCCACCCCTTCCTCCTCTGACCTTCGTCTACCCCATAGTTTTCCTGGCTCTGCCTCCTTCTCCTCCTACTACCCTTAATGGACCACCAGGGTCTTTTTTTCTTTCAGAGCTTTACTTGAAAGTCTCTTTCTCTGGGAAGCCTTCTCTAGGAACCCAACTAGAGCTCCAGACTCCCCACTTTGAATGTCCTGTTCCCTTCGCTGCATTATCCCTTTTCCCTCGGTATTTTTTACTCCCAATTTATATGTATTTTATGGGCTAGTTCTGCCTGGTGTCCCTCTCCCAGTAGAAGTTGAACTCCACTTGAACAGGGACTGTGCTCTTTGTTGCTGTTTCAGCACCAGGGACAGCGCCAGCACATAGTAGGTGCTTGGTTTATGTTTGCTAATGAAAGCCTCTTGGATATTCTGGGCTTTTAGCAGAGCAGTTTAAAATCCTGCTTTACCCCTTCCTGCTTCCACAAATGTCACTGAAAGTGTCTTTGTAGAATAAATATTTGAGAGAATGAGCGAGTGGGCTGATGCTGTGTGGCTTGAACCTCTGAGGTTGCTATTTACCACAGGGAAGCTTTACTGCAGCCTCCTTCCACTTAAAGCCCACCCACAGCTTACGTTTTAGTCACATCTGGAAATGTGATGCCGGCATTGTATTTTTTAGCTTCTTAATTGTTGCAATTTCCAGTTCCATCATCCATAATCTGGTACATGTCAGGAGGGTGCTTTCAGCTGCAGAAGCTGAGGTTTTCTGAACCTGTCTGCCAGGTGCCTAGTTTTTGCTGTTATTTAAATTTGAGACCAGGCAGAAGACAGCTGTGCTGAATTTGAATTCCAGTGAGGATCCTGGCCACACATCCTGCTGCTGGCTTATCGCCTCACAGGGCTGGAAATGCAGGGGCTGGTAGCTCACTTTGCAGTGGGGATGTGAAAAGCTGAGCAAGTATCCAGAGGAGCTGAAGTGGGTTAAAAGCAGCCAGCCTGTCTGTCTGTAGCGACTTTGCATAAAGTAGGTGCACTGGGCAGATCCGAGTGCTTACTTGCCCCTTGGAGGTTCTCTGGGTAGCTTTTGGATGTTGCTGCTGGTTGTCAGTTGACAAGCTCTCAAAATGATTAGCCTGCATGTCTGTCAGCTGTGTGTCCAGTGATTGCTGATGATTTCCTCCAGCTCCTTCCAGACACATCCTCATAGAGACGGGCGCCTGGCCATGGGGCTGCTTCTTCCATCCTTAAAGAGGATGAGGGAGAACCTTCAGGTCTTCCAATGTCTCTGGTCAACTCTAGGTGACCAAACCTCAATATCTGAAAATGTCAGCCATCTAATAACAAAGCCCACCCACGTCTGGGTGGTCAGGCATGGATACAGGGTGTTGGGGGAGGGGTGCAGTGGTTTAGGTGTCTGGTCATGTGGGATGGCTGGAGGAGATATGGTCTGGGCGAGTAGCCCTTCCCATTGGTGGGCTCCTGGACCGTGCAAAGTTTTGTAATGACATTTTCATCTTATTGAATAATGTTGATGCTTCTTGCTGATACAAAGGGCATTTTTGGGAAAAGACCATGTGAGCTGAGATTGGTCAAGGGCTGAGCAGTTGGACAGGAACACACTTTCCCATCTCAGATTCATTTCAACCCTCCCTCCAGCTCTTCGGGAGCCTCACTTCCATCTGCTTTGTGCTTCTTGTGCTGTTTTGAGGCTTCTCTGTGCTTTGTTGAGCTCCCCTCCCCATGATTAACTCTTGAGCTTTCCCGGTGTCAGAAGTCCTGGAGTGTCTTCATGAATAAGAGAAGCAAAGTATGTGTCTACTTAGAAACTGAAACTACCACCTACTCCCCTAAGATGGAAGGTCTTAACCTGGCCTGCAGGGGAGCCATAAATCCACAGACACGCCATGCCTCAGTTTGCTTGCATGCGCATTTTTCTGGGGAAGGGGGCGTCTGTTGATTCTCTCTTAGCCTGGGCTCACTAGAAAGCAGAGTGTGAGACAGAGGACATATGTGATCTCACTTTATTTCTGGTCTATGATCCAGGGAGCAGGAGCTAGGGCAGGACCGCGAAGCAGAGAGAGAGATTAGAAAGGAAGTTGGGTTCTGCTCCTGTCCCTTGGGCTGCACCTGCTTTGTTAGGCTTCAGGTGGGAGATGGGGAGGAGGCCTCTGTCCAGAGAAGCTCAGGGGTAGGATGCTCAGTGAGGCCAGCTTGTGTCAGCAGAAGGTGCAGTCCACACAGAGCTGGACCAGGAGACAGGTAGTGTCCAGGGTCCAGGGGCTCTGAAAGAGATTCTCCAACTATCTGCCTACCTTCAGGGCTACCATGTACAGGTGTACAGTTGGTGCACTGCCCCAAATTTCCTGACCTGAGTTGTGTTTGCTGAGCCTGTGTCCAGGGACCTGTGCTTGCCCACAGCTAAAAGCCTTTTTCTCTCAGCTCTGAGGGGATCCTCCTCACCTGCTTTTCCAGAGTGACCAGTGGGGTCACCCAGACCACCTTTGCCTTCTGCTCCAGCTCAGACACCTCCTCCTGAGTGGACTCTGCACTGAGTGCCCATGGATGTGCACCAACTGCTCCAAGTTTGGTTCTAGAACCTGCTTCTCAGAGTCAGCTGGTGTTGCCTTGGGTTTCCTGTGACTGTTTAGATGTGAGAATTTGGCTCTGGGTTCTTTCCCTTCATCCACCATGCCCTTCCAGTGTGCCCATGGTAGGGTTGTCAATACATCTAGCTTATGGAATCTGACAGCTTCTGTGTTTTTATTTTTAAATTATGAAACTATATATTTGTGCGTTCATTCAGCAAACACTTGTTAACTTTGTGTAGCAAGAACCATTTCTTAGTGGTGAGATTCTGGGGAAGTGACTTAATTTCCCAAGTTTCATTTTCTCCTCTGTGACATGGAAATAATAATTATTTACCCTAGAGGGGTCCTGCATCTTAAGCAGGACAATGGGTATTAAAGGACTATACCCGCTATCAGCCATAGAAGGAGTTCAACAGGTGTGGGTATTCTCTCCTGCCAATCCCATCTCCTCCTCAGAGAATAATATGATGCCATGGCCACTGCCAGGGTACTCACAGCCAGCCCTGCCTTTACCCTGTTTCCATGTGACAAGCTTTCTGGGGACGGCACCTCCCACCCTGCCCTGTGTGGTGAAAAGCATGTTCTGGAACTATGCCCCAAGGCTTTGCTAACTGCCTGTGGCTTTGGTGCCTCATTTTCCTTCCAGGACACAGCTCACAGAGTGGTTGGAGGATTAAGTTAGGTAGTATGTGAGAGTGTTCACAAGAGTGATTGGCACTCAGCAAGTGTTCAATAAGCAGTAACGGTTCTCAATATCGTCACTATTCTATTACCAATGAGAGAGAAATGAGCTGAAATCCAATTTAGCATTAGAACCAGTAGTATTTGAATTAACTTGTGTCGGTTCTAGGATGGAGAAGATCATCATAGTTCTTGGAGACAATAGACCAAGCAAGTGCAAAGCCCTGTTGATGTCAGGGGACAAGGCACCTCTGGTGCTGTGAGCAGGTCGGCCCTTGGGTGCTGTCAACATCAGGATCCTGAATCAAGGTTTGAGTTTTCTAAGTTCATATCCCACTGCTGCTGTTGGATCCTCAGAATAAATACCTAGGAAAATACCTTTTCTGAATGTTGATTCTTTGTTGTGAATGCTGAGGAGACAATGCAATTTTCTGGTTTAGAACACAGAGTCCAAGTTAGACATACTTAATTTGAATCTTCTTTGTCATTTGTTAAACTGAGTGAGTTTATACAAATCACCTAACTTCTCTGCTCCTTGGTTCTCCTGTCAGGAAAAGTGGGATAATAATAGCACCTACCTTGTCTAGTTGTTTCAGGGAGTAAATGTGGCAATGGAATTTTAGCACATTTTAGCATAGTCCCCAGCAGAGAACAAGTGCTATTATCATTATTTCAAAAAACTTGCCCTCAAATTTTTCTTGTAAAATATTCCAGAATTATAGAAAGATCAAAGTATAGTACAATAAGCACTCATATGCTCTGCACCTGGATTGAAAAATGTTAAACTTAGACATATTTGCTTTATCTCTCTGTAAATGTGTCAAATTTATCTGTATATACATATATAAAACTTTTGCTAATATAGTGTAAAAGGAAATTGCCAACATCATGATGTTTCACTACTAAAAACTTTATCCTGCTCCTAATAATGTGATTCTTCTACATAGCCATAATCCCCTCATCACACCTAAGAAAAGTTAAAATAATTCTATAAAATCATTTAATGTCAGTCTATATTAAAATTTTTCCTATTGTCCCAAGAATGATGTGAAGTATCCTCCCATGGACTACTTGCTGAGTACAGGAGGGAGGAAGGAATCTTTGGTAAAGAGATCTGGTAAAAAAGTATTTGGTGAAAGAGAGATCTGGCCGTGTTAACATACCACCACTAAGTAGTGACCTGCTGACGCATTATCTCCTGAGAAATATTGCTGCCAGAAACTAATCAAGTCTCCAGACCTGTACTATTTAATATGGTAGCCACCAGCCAGTCATATGTGCTTGAGATGTGCTCTAAGTTTAAAAAAACCATGTAATGTATACCCATGGCTGATTCATTAAATATATGGCAAAAACCACTACAATATTGTAAAGTAATTAGCCTCCAATTAAAATAAATAAATAAATAAATAAATGTTTCATGTTTTGAAGATTTAGTATGAAGAAATAATGTAAAATATTTCATTATTAATCTAAAAATACTAAGTGTTAAAATGATGTTTAGTTATGAGAAAAGTTTAGTTATGGGACTTCAGTATGTTATTAACATTAACTTCACCTGTTTTAAAAAATGTTTTGGTGGGGAAACAGGCAAATTTAGAATCATGTGTGATACACATTATACTTCTATTGGTCAGCACTGTTTTAGATCTAACTTTCAGAAAGTTGAGGATTAGAGGAACAACTTAAGTGACACTGCAAGAAAACAGTCTGACAAAACAAGAATTTAGGACATTCTAGAAAGCTCATCAAAAAGTGAATGTCCTGAAAAAAGAAAAAGTGAGAGGATATTCTAGATTCAGAAATTACTGAGATAAAACAAGCAATCCTTGAATCTGGATTAGGTCCCACGACAAAAGCAACCAAACACCTCTGTGCTCCTATAACCAAACAGGCAGTCACAAGAAACATTCTTAGAAAACATTATTATTAAAGATAAACAGGTACATATACACAATGGAATATTACTCAGCCATTAAAAAGAATACATTTGAATCAGTTCCAATGAGGTGGATGAAACCGGAGCCTATTATACAGAGTGAAGTAAGCCAGAAAGAAAAACACCAATACAGTATACTAACACATATGTATGGAATTTAGAAAGACGGTAATGATAACCCTGTATGTGAGACAGCAAAAGAGACACAATATGTATAGAACAGTCTTCTGGACTCTGTGAGAGAAGGCAAGGGTGGGAAGATCTGAGAGAATAGCATTGAAACATGTATATTATCATATATGAAACAGATCACCAGTCCAGGTTCGATGCATGATACAGGGTGCTCAGGGCTCGTGCACTGGGATAACCAAGAGGGATGGGATGGGTGATCAGGATGGGGAACACATGCACATTCGTGGCTGATTCATATCAGTTCAGTTCAGTTCAGTTGCTCAGTCATGTCCAACTCTTTGCGACCCAATGAATTGCAGCACGCCAGGCCTCCCTGTCCATCACCAACTCCCAGAGTTCACTCAAACCCATGTCCATCGTGTCGGTGATGCCGTCCAGCCATCTCATCCTCTGTCGTCCTCTTCTCCTCCTGCCCCCAATCCCTCCCAGCATCAGAGTCTTTTCCAATGAGTCAACTCTTCGGATGAGGTGGCTAAAGTACTAGAGTTTCAGCTTTAGCATCATTCCTTCCAAACAAATCCCAGGGCTGATCTCCTTTAAGAATGGACTGGTTGGATCTCCTTGCAGTCCAAGAGACTCTCAAAAGTCTTCGCCAACACCACAGTTCAAAAGCATCAATTCTTCAACGCTAAGCTTTCTTCACAGTCCAACTCTCACATCCATACATGACTACTGGAAAAACCATAGCCTTGACTAGATGGATGTTTGTTGGCAAAGTAATGTCTCTGCTTTTGAATATGCTATCTAGGTTGGTCATAACTTTCCTTCCAAGGAGTAAGTGTCTTTTAATTTCATGGCTGCAGTCACCATCTGCAGTGATTTTGGAGCCCCCCAAAATAAAGTCTGACACTGTTTCCACTGTTTCCCCAACTATTTCCCATGAAGTGATGGGACCAGATGCCATGATCTTAGTTTTCTAAATGTTGAGCTTTAAGCCAACTTTTTCACTCTCCTCTTTCACTTTCATCAAGAGGCTTTTTAGTTCCTCTTCACTTTCTGCCATAAGGGTGGTGTCATCTGCATATCTGAGGTTATTGATATTTCTCCTGGGAATCTTGATTCCAGCTTGTGTTTCTTCCAGCCCAGCATTTCTCATGATGTACTCTGCATATAAGTTAAATGAGCAGGGTGACAATATACAGCCTTGATGCACTCCTTTCCAGATTTGGAACCAGTCTGTTGTTCCATGTCCAGTTCTAACTGTTGCTTCTTGACCTGCATACAGATTTTTCAAGAGTCAGGTCAGGTGGTCTGGTATTCCCATATCTTGAAAAATTTTCCAGTTTGTGGTTATCCACACAATCAAAGTCTCTAGCATAGTCAATAAAGGAGAGGTAGATGTTTTTCTGGAACTCTCTGGCATTTTAGATGATCCAGCAGATGTTTGCAATTTGACCTCTGGGTCCTGTGCCTTTTCTAAATTGAGCTTGGACATCTGGAAGTTCATGGTTCACATACTATTGAAGCCTGGCTTGGAGAATTTTGAGCATTACTTTGCTAGTGTGTGAGATGAGTGCAATTGTGTGTTTGAACTTTCTTTGTCATTGCCTTTCTTTGGGATTGGAATGAAAACTGACCTTTTCCAGTCCTGTGGCCACTGCTGAGTTTTCCAAATTTGCTGGCATATTGAGTGCAGCACTTTCACAGCATCACCTTTCAGGATTTGAAATAGCTCAACTGCAATTCCATCACCACCAAGAGCTTTGTTCATAGTGATGCTTTCTAAGGCCCACTTGACTTCACATTCCAAGATGTCTGGCTAGGTGAGTGATCACACCATCATGATTATCTTGGTCATGAAGATCTTTTTTGTACAGTTCTTCTGTGTATTCTTGCCACCTCTTCTTAATATCTTCTGCTTCTGTTAGGTCCATAGCATTTCTGTCCTTTATCGAGCCCATCTTTGCATGAAATGTTCCCTTGGTATCTCTAATTTTCTTGAAGAGATCTCTAGTCTTTCCCATTCTGTTCTTTTCCTCTATTTCATTGCATTGATCACTGAGGAAGGCTTTCTTATCTCTCCTTGCTATTCTTTGGAACTCTGCATTCAGATGCTTATATCTTTCTTTTTCTCCTTTGCTTTTCACTTCTCTTCTTTTCACAGCTATTTGTAAGGCCTCCCCAGACAGCCATTTTGCTTTTTTGCATTTCTTTTCCATGGGGATGGTCTTGATCCCTGTCTCCTGTACAATGTCTGGAACCTCAGTCCATAGTTCATCAGGCAGTCTATCTATCAGATCTAGGCCCTTAAATCTATTTCTCACTTCCACTGTATAATCATAAGGGATTTGATTTAGGTCATACCTGAATGGTCTAGTGATTTTCCCTACTTTCTTTAATTTAAGTCTGAATTTGGCAATAAGGAGTTCATGACCTGAGCCACAGTCAGCTCCTGGTCTTGTTTTTGTTGACTGTATAGAGCTTCTCCATCTTTGGCTGCAAAGAATAGAAGCAATCTGATTTCGGTGTTGACCATCTGGTGATGTCCATGTGTAGAGTCTTCTCTTGTGTTGTGGGAAGAGGGTGTTTGCTATGACCAGTGCGTTCTCTTGGTAAAAGTCTATTAGCCTCTGCCCTGCTGCATTCCATATTCCAAGGCCAAATTTGCCTGTTACTCCAGGTGTTTCTTGACTTCCTACTTTTGCATTCCAGTCCCCTATAATGAAAAGGACATCTTTTTTGGGTGTTAGTTCTAAAAGGTCTTGTAGGTCCTCATAGAACTGTTCAACTTCAGCTTCTTCAGTGTTGGTGGTTGGGGCATAGACTTGGATTAGTGTGATATTGAATGATTTGCCATGGAGACGAACAGAGATCATTCTGTCGTTTTTGAGATTGCATCCAAGTACTGCATTTCAGACTCTTTTGTTGACCATGATGGCTACTCCATTTCTTCTGAGGGATTCCTGCCCGCAGTAGTAGATATAATGGTCATCTGAGTTAAATTCACCCATTCCAGTCCATCTTAGTTTGCTGATTCCTAGAATGTCGACGTTCACTCTTGCCATCTCCTGTTTGAACACTTCCAATTTGCCTTGATTCATGGACCTGACATTCCAGGTTCCTATGCAATATTGCTCTTTACAGCATTGGTCCTTGCTTCTATCACCAGTCACATCCACAGCTGGGTATTGTTTTTGCTTTGGCTCCATCCCTTCATTCTTTCTGGAGTTATTTCTCTACTGATCTCCAGTAGCATATTGGGCACTACTGCCCTGGGGAGTTCCTCTCTCAGTATCCTATCATTTTTCCTTTTCATATTGTTCATGGGGTTCTCAAGGCAAGAATACTGAAGTGGTTTGCCATTCCCTTCTCCAGTGGACCACATTCGGTCAGACCTCTCCACCATGACCCACCCATCTTGGGTGGCCCCACAGGGCATGGCTTAGTTTCATTGAGTAGACAAGGCTGTGGTCCTAGTGTGATTAGATTGACTAGTTTTCTGTGAGTGGGGTTTCAGTGTGTCTGCCCTCTGATGCCCTCTTGCAACACCTACCGTCTTACTTGGGTTTCTGTTACCTTGGATGTGGGGTATCTCTTCAAGGCTGCTCCAGCACAGTGCAGCCACTGCTCCTCACCTTGGATGAGGGGTATCTCCTCACTGCCGCCCCTCCTGACCTTGAACGTGGAGTAGATCCTTTAGGCCCTCCTATGGCCGCACAGCCACCACTCCTTGGATATGATACATTCATATCAATGTATGGCAAAAACCACTATAATATTGTAAAGTAATTAGCCTCCAACTAAAAAAAAGAATTAAAAAAAAAATAAAGTTAAACAAGAACTGGGTAGTGAAGGGCATCCTCTGTATTTGGTGAGGACAACATAGGGAGTTTGAGGGGCTTGTTATTAGTTGTGGCTCTTTTGAAGATTTCCACTGAAAACTGGGATGCTGACACTTTAATATATTGAGGTTTGGTCAGCTAGAGTTGACCAGACAATATCCATCCCATCCCTGGGCCAGAGAGGCACAGGGAAAGGATGTTTATGTTGAGGGATCCCCTTGCATGAAGTTGGGGTTTGGTGGGTTTTCCTTTTGGACACTGAAGTTGCTCTTGGAAGTATCTAAATTGGGGTTTAATAACAGAACCAGAAAAAGAAAATGCAAAATTTATGAAAAGCCTTGACCTTCGTAGCCATTATTATCTTTGTAGTCTTTGCCCTTTAGGTCATAGACTTGAACTGATAGTCTTCACTCCAGGCAATGCAAGTATTTTAATATGTAGATAGAAGGACATTTGGGTTCCTAAAGTGTTGGACATGACTCAGTGACTTCACTTTCACTTTTCACTTTCATGCATTGGAGAAGGAAATGGCAACCCACTCCAGTTTTCTTTCCTGGAGAATCCCAGGGGCGGTGGAGCCTAGTGGGCTGCCGTCTATGGGGTCGCACAGAGTCGGACACGACTGAAGCGATTTAGCAGCAGCAGCAGCAGCAGCAGCAGCAAAATGGACACAATCCACTGGAATCAGAACATCCTCTGAGGTGGCTGGATGCTGGGGGTTTTGCATGTGTTTCCTTTTTATTTGCTACTTCTCTGAATCCAGTAACCCTCTGGGGGTTTTGAAATCGTTTCTGTTATATTTCATTTTAGAAATAGCTAAACACCAACTGATGGAGATGAATTTTACACTAGCTCTGGGCTTTTTTTCCATCAAAATTACACATTTGTTGAGAATGCTATGTCTATAATTTTCACTGAAAATGAAAAGATCACTTAAGCAAATTGATAGGCAGGGCACTATATACCTTTGATTATATTTACAGTATATTTCTGATTTGGATATTTTTGTAAAGTTTTGTTATTTTATTTCCATTGTAGCTGTTGGCAAGAGATCAGTCGCTTTTTCCTCTCCTGAGATGTGAATCTCAAATCAGTCATGTTAAATCAGAAATATTGGAATAGTCTAATTTTTTAGTGCTGGGGAAAAGGTATTTGGGGGTTTTCTGTGTTTATTTGCCCTGAGAGTTTCTGTGATTCTTGGTGACCAGAGTTGCACCTGCGTCCCACATGGATGGCTGTATGGACAGGTGTGCCCCCTCCTGTTGCATTTTCTAGTTGGTAGGCAGTCATCCTGGTATAAACACACATTTAAGCCATGAGGTCACATGGTTTGTGTTAGGCTAATTCTGTTGCCATGAGTCATGCCAGTGATAGAAATGCTGAGGTGGTACAAGCAGGCCACTCGTATGGGCAGGGCTTGCGGTGGGTCAGACCGCTAACCCAGGGTTCCCCTGTGATCTGGTGACATATATTCATGCTAGTTTGGGAACCTTCACTGTATCAGTGAGCCCAGTGTCAGCTAGTTTCTGAGTTAACTCACAATGTTATGATCCCCAAACTTGGAAGAGGTTTTCAGGGGACAGATTTGTTGATGGTGATTCTTACTGAATGTGCGAAGCCCTACCCAGTTTCAGAATCCTTGGGAAGCTTGTTCTCATCCTTTGTGGGTGATTTTTATGTAAAGGGATCTGCAGGGTCCTTCACATGGGTCTTTACATCATACCTCTGAGCTTCAAATGCTGACAGTCCCAACTTGCTCCTGGGCTCCCACCTGGCTGTCTAGCCCAGGCTGCTGCACTTTCCCCTACCCCCAGCATTAAAGTGTGGTCTGTGCCTTTCTCCCCCTCCCTATCCCTGCTGTCACATGCTTGTCTGATAGAGTCCAAGGGCCATCAAAGCCTTACTCATTTACACAGGTGTGCCAACCACAGCTCTCTGCCTTGAGCTTCATTCAGAGTCCTGTTGAAATGAAAGACAATCAAGGAGAGATATAATTGGCAAACTACAACAACTCATTTACAAACATTGTGCCGGATTACCTTCCCCTGCAAAACAGCCTACAAATGGCCCTACCACACCAGTAAAGGACCGATGCTGTCCTGTGTCTATCTTCCCTTTGCAGAGGAAGAGATTCACCAGGGATGTGGCCACAGAGCATAAAGACTATGCTTCCCAGCCTACCTGGTGTGGCCACGAGCTGAAGTTGTGTGCGCATCTGCCTGATCATTCTCCAGGAGAAAGTAGATTGGGTTCTTTTCCTGTTACCTGGAGTGCAGCCAGGTAGACAAGAGAAATACCTGGGGGTTGGCAGGCGACCAGGCGGAAGAGCTGGGTGATGCCCATGAACATGTCTTTGCTTGCAGAGCTGGAAGGTGGGAGTCACAGTTCACCTCATGTTCTCATGCCCACCTTTCCCTGGCAGCGAGACACAGCCATGTTCAGCCTTCCAGGATGTGCACCTCTCCTCTGAGGCCCCTGCAGCTGGTGGAGATGCAGGTGTGGGGAACAGATTCACAGTGAGTCTCTTACCATTTGGATTAGTGTGGACAAGTCATTGAAAAGTGAAAATATTAGACTCTCAGGTGTGTCTGACTCTTTGCGATATCATGGACTGTGGCCCGCCAGGCTCCTCTGTCCATGGAATTCTCCAGGCAAGAATACTGGAGTGGGTAGCCATTCCCTTCTCCAGGAGATCTTTCCAGCTGAGGGACTGAACCCAGGTCACCTGCATTGCAGGAAGATCCTTTACCGTCTGAGCCACTAGGGAAACCCATACAATTCTTTACTACATGGATAAATGAATCATCTGTCCATCCCTCCATTCCTTCATCCACCCATCCATGAACCCACCCACCCATATATCCCTTCATCCATCCATCTATCCAAACCAAAAAAAAGGTCCCTGCCCTCATGGAGCTTATTTTCTTACTATTAAGGTAGCCAGAGGAAAAAAAAATTCTTAATCATTGACACCTCCTATTTACCAGATCCCATTCTGTTACTTAATTTTTTACAGCAACATATAAAAAATTACTTTTATTTTCTTGGCTGCTATCATATTATGTCATAACTCCCAAGTACATAACCCATATCTTAATTATATATATATATATATATTTTTTTTTTTTTTTTTTCCATTGCTAAGTCATGTCCAACTCTCTTTTTGACCCCATGGACCATAACCCGCCAGGCTCCTGTGGGATTTCCCAGACAAGAATACTGGAGTGGGTTGCCATTTTCTTCCTCTTCCTGACCCAGGGATCAAACCCACATCTCCTGCACTGGCAGGCACATTCTTTACCACTGTATATCTTATTAATGTCATTTTCAGAGAGTCAGTTCGTTTCCAAGTTTTTGAGGTATTTACTTCTGTGTCTAAATGACATTCATTCACTCATTCAAAAGGATTTATTCTTTTATCAAATGCTTCTTAAGCAGCAATTGTGTGCACTGTTCTAGGTGCTGGGGGTATAAGAGAGAATCGGACAGGCAAGTCTTCTCAGTGGTGCAACTGGGAGCAACATACCATTCGGTTGTGATCACAAGGACAAATGTGAGTGAGGCCAAAAGAAAAGGAAAGTATTTAACCAAATTATTTTCATTCTAGTTAAAACTAAAACTAAAAAACTAAAAATGGATGAGTTCATCTAAAATCTGCATCCTAACTTAAACATCAATATATAACTATGTCACAGCAGTAAAGATGTTTATAAATTCCACATTTTTCTTCAGTGAATTTTTTTCTGGTTTCTGTAATTTGTGTCATAAAGACATCAGCCCATTTACACTAATCATTATCCCATTTTTTCTCATTAAATATACATGCCGTTCATTTTTTGCAGAGGCCTTGGATCTTAGCCACCATTAAATTCAGTCTGTATTATGAAAACCATTTCACGAGCAAAAATTATCGCAGATGATTCTAAAATGAATTTAATAGTTTTCTTTTACGTTGAAATCCAGGAATTCTTTTTGATGAACCAAATTGTGAATTCTTCACTTCATGCTAATAGGCCTACTAGTTTTTCATTTCATTCCTGACTTAAATAGAAACATCAGAATATTTTGTTTCCAATTTTAAGCTATATGCTGAATACTACCTAGCTGACATTCTAAGTCATATTTTATTTGGCATTTTCATATATTTTGATGTACTTTCTACTAATATGTCTTCCTCACCAATTCCACTTCATTCCAAGTTCCTTTTGTTCTCATTGCTTTCTTTCAATTCTTAATAAAAACTTCATTTATAAGGCACTTTATTTCCATTATAAAGAAGAGAGGAAAATCTTTCAAACAATTCTTTATTGCATGATCAAAGCTATACTTTAAAGGGAACTGCCTCATTTGCTTCCATCTATAATTCAACTGCTCACACTGGCCACTGTTTATAGATTGTTAAAATGCTATTCTTTTCTTATTTATTATTTTTGGTTGCACTGGGTCTTTATTGCTCTACATGGGCTTTCTCTAGTTGTCACGCATGGACTGTAGAGCTCAGGCTCAGCAGCTGTGGTGTACAGGCTTAGTTGCCCCACAGTACATGAGATCTTCCTGGACCAGGGATTGAGCCCATGTACACTGCATTGGCAGGCAGATTCTCAACCACTGGACCACGAGGGAAGTCCTAAATACTTTTCTATTTAGAATTAAACAGTAAGAATCACTACTTTATTTTCAAAACAATTGAGAGAACACAAAATAGCATTGGCATATGAATTTGTATTTCATATATTGTTCTTAAAAGAACAATTCATAGAATTTCATAGAATTCAAAAAAAATCATATTAATTCAAAATTCAGAGAATTTTGCTTGCTTGCTTAGTCACTTTAGTTGTGTCTGACTCTGTGCAACCCCATGAACTATAGCTGGCCAGGCTCCTCTGTCCATGGGATTTCCCAGGCTAGAATACTGGAGTGGGTTGCCATTTCCTTCTTCATGGGTTCTTCCCGACCCAGGGATTAAACCCGGGTCTCCTGCATTGCAGGTGGATTCTTTACCACTGAGCTACTGGAGAAGCCCCACTTAGGTAGGGGTGAAGGCAAAAAAGGAAAGTGATTTACTCTGAGGTATTCGAGGCTTGAAGCTGCACATGCAATAGCACCTTCCTTCTTGAAATCCCTTCATTCTTTGAGAACTTTTCTATATTCTCAATGGAAAATGATGGATGTGGGATCAGAAGACGTTCTGACAAACATTCAAGAAGTGGACTCCCGGGGTCTTTTACTGAAGTAGTAGGCAGTGACTGCTGTCTTAAATTTGGTCTCCTGTGAATGACTTTACATTGCTTATTGATATTTAAAAACAATATTTATAAAATTGTTGTTGTTTAGTTGCTAAGTCGTTTCTGACTCTTTTGCAACCCCATGGACTGTAACCCACCAGTCTCCTCTGTCCATGGGATTTCCCAGGCAAGAATACTGGAGTGGGTTGCCATTTCCTTCTCCAGGCAATCTTCCTGAGACTCCTGCACTGCAGGCAGATTCTTTACTGCTGAGCCACCAGAGAATAACAGTGATCAAAACCAAATTATTCCACGTAGACAGGGCAACCATCCACCCGGGTCCACCTTCCTTAGTGCCTTAATTTTCACAGAAATCACAACGAGGGCTCCCTGTATAACTCCCAATCAAATACATACAGAGGATCCCTTGACAGAAATGCAGGCTGAACACACACACACACACACACACACACACACACACACACACACACACACACACACACACACACACCCTGGCTCAGATCAGTTCCTCGGAGAGCTGAGAATTGGATTGCAATGGTTTGGCCTCACACAGAACTTCTCAAACTCACACATTCTTTTGTTTTATCCTAACGGTGGTGAAGAGTGTAAATTGCAAGTGTAAGATGTATAAAGCTTATCACTGTATTTATTTTAAAGGTGTGGTCAGGACTATCCATGATATCATACACTATTATTCTCTTTGTGAAGACTTGTGGGTAAAATTCACAATATCAGAAAAGTTGGGCTGTCCTAAATTTGTTTCTATCTTAAGGATATTGTGACTCATAATCAGTATTCATTTTTGCTTTGTCTGCTGGGAATCTTTAGTATTGCTGGCTCATTCCTGACTTCTAATCAGGATGATATGGAATGAAATTCTAGGGTATAATCAGGCTGCAATTTCTTAATTATGTTTTTCCTTTACCTTGACTTTTCAGCTATTTAATCTAACAGTTAAGAGCTTAAGGCCTTGGACCTGACTTGAATTCTAGCTTTACTGCATACTAACTATCACATTGTGCAAATTAAAGTCTCTTTAAATCCCATTTTTTTCATCCCCCAAAATGGAGATAATAATACTGCCTACCAAAGGGCTATTGTAGATAAAATGCAATGGTGTAGGTAAAAGCTCTAGCATGTGCCTGCTGGCATGGTAAATGCTTAATAAGCAATTTTTGAAAATTATATATTTTTGTATGCCTCTCAAAACCCTTATAAAACCAAGTCATTATATCAGCAAACAAACCAATGGATAGCTTTATGAGCTTTTTTTCATACTTGCTTAGACTGGCAAAATATTTTTCTACCTAAAGAGCTATCACTTCAGTTCAATCGCTCAGTCATGTCTGACTCTTTGTGACCCCATGAATCACAGCACGCCAGGCCTCCCTGTCCATCACCAACTCCCGGAGTTCACTCAGACTCACGTCCATCAAGTCAGTGATTCCATCCAGCCATCTCCTCCTCTGTCGTCCCCTTCTCCTCCTGCCCCCAATCCCTCCCAGCATCAGAGTCTTTTCCAATGAGTCAACACTTCGCCTGAGGTGGCCAAAGTACTGGAGTTTCAGCTTTAGCATCATTCCTTCCAAAGAAATCCCAGGGTTGATCTCCTTCAGAATGGACTGGTTGGATCTCCTTGCAGTCCAAGGGACTCTCAAGAGTCTTCTCCAACACCGCAGTTCAAAAGCATCAATTCTTTGGTGCTCAGCCTTCTTTACAGTCCAACTCTCACATCCATACATGACCACAGGAAAAACCACAGCCTTGACTAGACGGACCTTAGTCAGCAAAGTAATGTCTCTGCTTTTCAATATGCTATTTAGGTTGGTGATAACTTTTCTTCCAAGGAGTAAGCGTCTTTTAATTTCATGGCTGCAATCACCATCTGCAGTGATTTTGGAGCCCCCCAAAATAAAGTCTGACACTGTTTCCACTGTTTCCCCATCTATTTCCCATGAAATGATGGGACCAAATGCCATGATCTTTGTTTTCTGAATGTTGAGCTTTAAGCCAACTTTTTCACTCTCCACTTTGTTTCATCAAGAGGCTTTTGAGTTCCTCTTCACTTTCTGCCATAAGGGTGGTGTCATCTGCATATCTGAGGTTATTAATATTTCTCCCGGCAATCTTGATTCCAGGTTGTGTTTCTTCCAGCCCAGCATTTCTCATGATGTACTCTGCATATAAGTTAAATAAACAGGGTGACAATATACAGCCTTGACGTACTCCTTTTCCTATTTGAAACCAGTCTGTTGTTCCATGTCCAGTTCTAACTGTTGCTTCCTGAACTGCATACAGATTTCTCAAGAGGCAGCTATAGTGATGAGCAAAGGAAAGAGCATGGGCTTTGAAATTGGATAGGGTTGGCCTCAGCACTCAATCTGCAGGTTACCAGCTGTGTGAACTTGAACTGTGAATCTTTCTGGTTCCCTTGGACCACCTTCAGGTCCTGAGTTTCCAATCACTGCCTTGTTAGGACTGTCTTTCTTGGTTCTGCCTTTAGAAAACAAACAAATGAACCAATGAATGAATAAACAAACAAATGTATATAGCCCAAGCTTGTGTGCAGCTGCTTTATTCAAAATGGTGTGCCCCTCTCTGTCCCATTGCGTAGACGTTGGGGCCCCTCTGCATGGTCCCCTGTGCTTACCACTGACCATTAGTACAGTGTTATTGTTTATATTCTGATGCTTCCCACTCACCATAGCAGACAACTCTTTTTTTTTTTTTCTCTTTTGTCCCTCAAATCCACACTGTAGTGATGTTGGCTTCCTGTAGCTACCTCCAGTGTGTGATCATGTCTCCCTTGTTACAGTCACTGGACAAGAAAAAGACAGCTAATATAGGCCAATTACTGTTCTTTACTTAGGCCATAGTTGAGGAATTGATGGGTAAATACTTGTCCTCAAATATCTCTTCCAAGGATGTGGGATTAGACTAGAGGGAGTGTGTCTAGACCAGTATGCAAATGTGGTTACTCTCCTTGCTGTGCTTCTTATCAGGTGTGTCCTCCTGAGACATGTGGGAATTGCATTTGGCTTGCAGGGGCTGAGAGGGGCTGGCTCCCTCCTGTGTGTCCTGTCAGAGCCTGAGGCAGGGCAGATGGAGGAGAGTCCAGACTGCACTTCCAATGGCAGTGGAGCTCTGTGCATCTGAGGGGCACAGCCCACCTAGTCTCTCTGAATCAGAAGTTTCTGAGTAATCCTGGGAAGCCAGGGCTGAGAGCTCATCTAGGGCCCCTTTTTCTGCTGGGGGCAGTGCTTGTGGGAGGCAGGCCTATGTTGGCTCATGGTGGACGGTGAGATTAGAGCTGGAGGAAGAGGCAGTGGGAACCACCTCACCCAACTGGCACATACCCCAGCTCATCCTTGCCTTTGCTGATCATACTGGGGAGATGCTGTGCCAAATAACCAGCTGCTGGGTGTGGTCCCACAGGCTGTGAGCCTGGGATTGATTTGCAACAGGACTCTCCTGCTGGGTCAGGGCCACCTTGCCACCAGTGGCCTCCCTTCATTCCCAGCCGAACCTGTCCCTTGAGCAGTGAAGTTGGAGAGGTATTCAGATTCAAAGAACATCTGGTCCTCTGGAGTCAGAGCACTTGGTATTTTTCCATTAAACCAAAGGCAGGCCTTTATTTCAAGATTTGGCCTGTGTCATCTGAAAGGCAGGTGATGGGAAATTGTCTCATGTTTGTGGTTGGAATTTTGGCCATTTCAAATGACAAAGGTATATAGAATTTGGCCCCTGAGAATGAATTCTGGACTCTTCTGGTAACTTCTAGAGAATGGCCTGTCCCCTGGCAGCTTTCCAGCAGCATCCCTCAGGTTTCACAGGTACATTGGGGTCATCCAGGTGTGCAGCTGCCCAGCACTTCACTTTGTGCCCACAATTTTCCTCTGCCCAGACTGCTTTCATCCTTGCTGGCTGGGATAACACCAGTGCATTCTTCAAATCTCAGGTCAGGAGTCATGTTTCCTGAAACCTCTGTCTCTCCATCTGGGTAAAATTCACCATGCTGTGTGAGCCCAGGTCAACGTTGGTCAGACCACATCACTGTTGACGTGGGCAAGTGCAGTGCCCTGCCAGCCCCAACTCCCTTGTGTGTAAACTGGGACTAAAGACATCCTGTGATCATGTGGCAGGGTTATGCCAGCTCACCTGTGCCAAGCATTTAACACATGATCTGATGCTTAGTAAATTTTCAACAAATGACTGCCGCTATCTCCTACTGACACATTGGGTTAGAAATCTCCAGAGAGTAGTTCAGATCCTGGCACGGAGGAGCTACTCAGTAAGGGTCTGAAAATGAATGTTTGAGGCTTGAGTGAGGTGGGATGGGGAGGGAGGTGGGGGGGGGGTGTTCAGGTGGGAGGGGACATGGGTGAACCTATGGCTGATTCGTGTTGATGTTTGGTAGAAAGCAATGCAATGCTGTAAGGCAATTACCCTTCAATTAAAAGTAAATAATTTTAAAAGAAGAAAGAAAAACTAGTGGCTCAGATGGTAAAGAATCTGCCTGCAATACAGGCAGAACTGGGTTCAATCCCTAGGTTGGGAAGATCCCTTGGAGAAGGAAATGGCTCCCTACTCCAGTATTCTTGCCTGGAGAATTCCATGGACAGAGGAGCCTGGTAGACTACAGTCTATGGGGTTGCAAAGAGTTGGACAAGACTGAGCAACTAAGAACCATGTCAGTCGGTAAAATTAATGGTGATTATAACCATTTTTTGAACTAATGATCATTTGTGCCTAATTACTAGACAGTACAGTAAAGTGCTCTACAAACTTAACAAGCACTTCCATTATATTTTCTATGTTTTGGACCTGTTTTAGGTATAGTAACTCCTTTGAGACTCACAGTAACCCTATAAAGGGTGCTCAGTCACTCAGTCATGTCTGACTCTTTGCAGTCCCGTGGACTGGAGCCCACCATGCTCCTCTACCCATGGAATTCTCCAGGTAAAAATACTGGCATGGGTAGCCATTTCCCTCTCCAGAAGATCTTCCCAACCCAGGGATCAAACCCAGTTCTCCTGCATTGCAGGCAGATTCTTTACCACTAGAGTCACCTGGGGCCTTATTAATTTTAGTATCATAATTTGCATTTATAGATGAGGAGGCTGGGGCAGGACAGAATTAGTACACTCATCCTAAGGGCAGGCAGCACAGCCAGAACTTTGGCCGTGTGGCCCAACATGATGCTGCAGCAACCTTGCCAGACTCCACCCCATGATAAGCCATGCATGGAACCTACCCAAGTGAAAGAGGGCCCCTGTGCTCAGACCTTTTCAGACCAGAGGCAGGTGGTCTTTGGTTTTGGATGGATTGAGCATCCTCCAGAAAAGGCACACCTTTGCGTTTATATTCCAACTATGTACACAGTCCCAGATGGAGCTCCTCAAAGCAGGCAGCTCGGGAAGACAGCAGGGGCAGGGAGATGCTGGGGTGGAGGGGCTGGGCATGGAGAATGGAGCTGAAGAAGGGGCAGCAAAGGGGTCCCCTACCCACAATAAGGAGTGAGAAGGCCCCTCCAGGATCTGCTTTGGCCTCAGCCGCCAGCCCTGCCAAGGGAGCCCTTCTCTCCTACTAGGAATCGAGGCCTGCCATCCCTGTGTGCCTGTGTAGCATCTGAAAAATGGAGGGTGTCAGTGTGGCTTTACAAACAACTACTTCATTGTGGTTATGCACTTTTTATTGATGTATAATAGACATACAAGGGGGTGACCAGATTACATGTTGTATTCATCACATCTTTTTATTTTCTATATTTCTGATGTTTTGATGTCTTGAGACCTTCATGACTCTGGAGGGGCTGCCCCTCTGAAAGTTGGCTGGCTCCTAAAGACAATAAACTCCTTTCAAATACAAACCAACCAATCCAGAGCCCACATCCCAACCACCTCCCCTATGAGACTCTCACTCGGGGCTACTGTCCCCCTGCCCTGATCACCCAGGGCCAGTTACCAGACCACTAGGGAAGACCCTCCTCCCTGGAGCCCTGAAATTATTCAAATCAGCCAGTTCTGAGCCTGCTGACCCTGCCTCACTGGTTCATTTCCATGGAAGCCATAGTCCAGTGATTCTGCTCGTGATTCTGCCTCCCTCTTGACACCCTGGTGCCTTCCCTTTACCTGCCCTCACCCCTGTGGCACATGGCACTCCTTCCTCATGGGAACTGTGACTAACAAACTATCTTTACAATAGTCATTGTCTCCTGATCTGTTCTCAAGGCAAGAATACTGAAGTGGCTTGCCATTCCCTTCTCCAGTGGACCAGGCTCTGTCAGACCTCTCCACCATGACCCACCTGTCTTGGGTTGTCCCACAGGCATGGCTTGGTTTCTTTGAATTAGACAAGGCTGTGGTCCTAGCATGATTAGATTGACTAGTTTTCTGTGAGTATGGTTTCAGTGTGTCTGCCCTCTGATGCCCTCTTGCAACACCTACCATCTTACTTAGGTTTCTCTTACCTTGGACGAGGGGTATCGCCTTACTGCCGCAGTTCCTGACCTTCAACGTGGGATAGCTCCTCTAGGCCCTCCTGCGCCCGCGCAGCCACCACTCCTCGGGATGCTCCTAGCAGCCGCCGGCCCTGGCCTCAGGCTCAGGGTGGCTCCTCAGGGTCACCGCCCCTGGCCTCGGGTGCAAGGTGGCTTCTCCTGGCCGCCCTTGACCTCGGACGCGGGATAGCTCCTCTCGGCTGCCGCTACTGACCTCGGACACAGGGTAGCTCCTCTCGGCTGTTCCTGCGCTGTCGCAGCCTGGCACTCTAGGCCGCTGCCCCTGAATCAGACATGGGGTAGCTCCTCTTCGCAGCAGCCTGCGCTTAGTACACCGGCTCTCACAGCTGCCTGCGCTTAGTGCGCCGGTCCACTGAAGAAGGGAATGGCAAACCACTTCAGTATTCTTGCCTTGAGAACCCCATGACAGTATGAAAAGGTAAAATGATAGGATACCAAGAGAGGAACTGCCCAGGTCATTAGGTGACCAATATGCTACTGGAGATCAGTGGAGAAATAACTCCAGAAAGAAAGAAGGGATGGAGCCAAAGCAAAAACAATATCCAGTTGTGGATGTGAATGTGATAGAAGCAAGATCTGATGCTGTAAAGAGCAATATTGCATAGGAACCTGGAATGTCAGGTCCATGAATCAAGGCAAATTGGAAGTGATCAAACAGGAGATGGCAAGGGTGAACATTGGAATTCTAGGAATCAGAGAACTAAAATGGACTGGAATAGGTGAATTTACTCAGATGACCATTATATCTACTACAGCGGGCAGGTATCCCTCAGAAGAAATGGAGTAGCCATCATGGTCAACAAACGAGTCCGAAATGTAGTACTTGGATGCAATCTCAAAAATGACAGAATGATCTCTGTTTGTCTCCAAGGCAAATCATTCAATATCACACTAATCCAAGTCTATGCCCCAACCACCAACACTGAAGAAGCTGAAGCTGAACTGTTTTATGAAGACCTACAAGACCTTTTAGAACTAACACCCAAGAAGGATATCCTTTTCATTATAGGGGACTGGAATGCAAAAGTAGGAAGTCAAGAAACACCTGGAGTAACAGGCAAATTTGGCCTTGGAATGCGGAATGAAGCAGGGCAAAGACTAATAGAGTTTTGCCAAGAAAATGCACTGGTCATAGCAAACACCCTCTTCTAACAACACAAGAGAAGACTACACATGGACATCACCAGATGGTCAACACCGAAATCAGATTGATTCTATTCTTTGCAGCCAAAGATGGAGAAGCTCTATACAGTCGACAAAAACAAGACCAGGAGCTGACTGTGGCTCAGGTCATGAACTCCTTATTACCAAATTCTGACTTAAATTGAAGAAAGTAGGGAAAATCGCTAGACCATTCAGGTATGACCTAGATCAAATCCCTTATGATTATACAGTGGAAGTGAGAAATAGATTTAAGGGCCTAGATCTGATAGATAGAGTGCCTGATGAACTATGGAATGAGGTTCGTGACATTGTACAGGAGACAGGGATGAAGACCATCCCCATGGAAAAGAAATGCAAAAAGGCAAAATGGCTGTCTGGGGAGGCCTTACAAATAGCTGTGAAAAGAAGAGAGGTGAAAAGCAAAGGAGAAAAGGAGACATATAAGTGTCTGAATGCAGAGTTCCAAAGAATAGCAAGGAGAGATAAGGAAGCCTTCTTCATGATCAATGCAATGAAATAGAGGAAAAGAACAGAATGGGAAAGACTAGAGATCTCTTCAAGAAAATTAGAGATACCAAGGGAATATTTCATGCAAAGATGGGCTCGATAAAGGACAGAAATGCTATGGACCTAACAGAAGCAGAAGATATTAAGAAGAGGTGGCAAGAATACACAGAAGAACTGTACAAAAAAGATCCTCACGACCCAGATAATCATGATGATGTGATCACTAATCTAGAGCCAGACATCTTGGAATGTGAAGTCAAGTGGGCCTTAGAAAGCATCACTACGAACAAAGCTAGTGGAGGTGATGGAATTGCAGTTGAGCTATTTCAAATCCTGAAAGATGATGCTGTGAAAGTGCTGCATCAATATGCCAGCAAATTTGGAAAACTCAGCAGTGGCCACAGGACTGGAAAAGGTCAGTTTTCATTCCAATTCCAAAAAAGGCAAAGCCAAAGAATGCTCAAACTACCACACAATTGCACTCATCTCACATGCTAGTAAAGTAATGCTCAAAATTCTCCAAGCCAGGCTTCAGCAATATGTGAACCGTGAACTCCCTGATGTTCAAGCTGGTTTTAGAAAAGGCAGAGAAACCAGAGATCAAATTGCCAACATCTGCTGGATCATGGAAAAAACAAGAGAGTTCCAGAAAAACATCTATTTCTGCTTTATTGACTACGCCAAAGCCTTTGACTCTGTGGATCACAAGAAACTGTGGAAAATTCTTCAAGAGATGGGAATACCAGACCACCTAACCTGCCTCTTGAGAAATCTGTATGCAGGTCAAGAAGCAACAGTTAGAACTGGACATGGAACAACAGACTGGTTCCAAATAGGAAAAGGAGTACATCAAGGCTGTATATTGCCACCCTGCTTAGTTAACTTATATGCAGAGTACATCATGAGAAACGCTGGACTGGAAGAAACACAAGTTGGAATCAAGATTGCCGGGAGAGATATTAATAACCTCAGATATGCAGATGACACCACCCTTATGGCAGAAAGTGAAGAGGAGCTAAAAGGCCTCTTGATGAAAGTGAAAGAGGAGAGTGAAAAAGTTGGCTTAAAGCTCAACATTCAGAAAATGAAGATCATGGCATCTGGTCCCATCACTTCATGGGAAATACATGGGGAAACAGTAGAAACAGTGTCAGACTTTATTTTTGGGGGCTCCAAAATCACTGCAGATGGTGACTGCAGCCATGAAATTAAAAGACGCTTACTCCTTGGAAGAAAAGTTATGACCGACCTAGATAGTATATTCAAAAGCAGAAACATTACTTTGCCAACTAAGGTCCATCTAGTCAAGGCTATGGTTTTTCCTGTGGTCATGTATGGATGTGAGAGTTGGACTGTGAAGAAGGCTGAGCGCTGAAGAATTGATACTTTTGAACTGTGGTGTTGGAGAAGACTCTTGAGAGTCCCTTGGACTGCAAGGATATCCAACCAGTCCATTCTGAAGGAGATCAACCCTGGGATTTCTTTGGAAGAAATGATGCTAAAGCTGAAACTCCAATACTTTGGCCACCTCATGAGAAGAGTTGACTCATTGGAAAAGACTCTGATGCTGGGATGGATTGGGGGCAGGAGGAGAAGGGGACAACCAAGGATGAGATGGCTGGATGGCATCACGGACTCGATGGATGTGAGTCTGAGTGAACTCTGGGAGATGGTGATGAACAGGGAGGCCTGGTGTGCTGCAATTCATGGAGTCGCAAAGAGTCGGACACGACTGAGCAACTAAACTGAAACTGAACCTGATCTGTTGGACTGGCCACAGCTGAACAAGATTGAAAGCTACATTTAAAAAAAATTTTATTTTATGATTATTTTTTCTCTTTATTATTTATTTTTTACTTTACAATACTGTATTCGTTTTGCCATACATCAACATGAATCCGCCACGGGTGTACATGAGTTCTGAACCCTGAACCCCCCTCTCACCACCCCTCCCCATATCATCTCTCTGGGTCATCCCAGTGCACCAGCCCCAAGCATCCTGTATCCTGTATCGAACCTAGACTGGCAATTATTTCGTACATGATAGTATACATGTTTCAATGCCATTCTCCCAAATCATACCACCCTTGCCCTCTCCCACAGAGTCCAAAAGTCTATAGATCTGTTCTATACATCTGTGTCTCTTTTGCTGTCTCTCATACAGGGTGATCATTACCATCTTTCTAAATTCCATATATATGTGTTAGTATACTGTATTGGTGTTTTTCTTTCTGGGTTACTTCACTCTGTATAATAGGCTCCAGTTTCATCCACCTCATTAGAACGGATTCAAATGTATTCTTTTTAATGGCTGAGTAATACTCCATTGTATATATGTACCACAGCTTTCTTATCCATTCATCTGCTGATGGACATCTAGGTTGGTTCCATGTCCTGGCTATTATAAGCAGTGCTGTGATGAACATTGGGGTACACATGTCTCTTTCAATTCTGGTTTCCTCAATGTGTATGCCCAGCAGTGGGATTGCTGGGTCATAAGGCAGTTCTGTTTCCAGTTTTTTAAGGAATCTCCACACTGTTCTCCATAGTGGCTGTACTAGTTTGCATTCCCACGAACAGTGTAAGAGGGTTCCGTTTTCTCCACACCCTCTCCAGCATTTATTGCTTGAGACTTTTGGATCACAGCCATTCTGACTGGCATGAAATGGTACCTCATTGTGGTCTTGATTTGCATTTCTCTGATAACAAGTGATATTGAGAATGTTTTCATGTGTTTGTTAGCCATCCATATGTCTTCTTTGGAGAAATGTCTATTTAGTTCTTTGGCCCATTTTTTTTTAATTTGAGTCATTTATTTTTCTGTATTGAGCTGCAGGAGTTGCTTATATATTTCTGAGATTAGTTGTTTGTCAGTTGCTTCATTTGCTATTATTTTCTCCCATTCTAAAGGCTGTCTTTTCACCTTGTTTATAGTTTCCTTTGTTGTGCAGAAGCTTTTAATTTTAATTAGATCCCATTTGTTTATTTGCTTTTATTTCCAGTATTCTGGGAGGTGGGTCATAGAGGATCCTGCTGTGATTTATGTCAGAGAGTTTTGCCTGTGTTCTTCTCTAGGAGCTTTGTAGTTCTGGTCTTACATTTAGATCTTTAATCCATTTTGAATTTATTTTTGTGTATGGTGTTAGAAAGTGTTCTTGTTTCATTCTTTTACAAGTGGTTGACCAGTTTTCCCAGCATCACTTGTTAAAGAGATTGTCTTTAATCCATTGTATATTCTTGCCTCCTTTATCAAAGATAAGGTGTCCATAGGTGTGTGGATTTGTCTCTGGGCTTTCTATTTTGTTCCATTGATCTGTATTTCTGTCTTTGTGCCAGTACCATACTGTCTTGATGACTGTGGCTTTGTAGTAGAGCCTGAAGTCAGGCAGGTTGATTCCTCCATTTCCATTCTTCTTTCTCAAGATTGCTTTGGCTATTCAAGGTGTTTTGTATTTCCATACAAATTGTGAAATTATTTGTTCTAGCTCTGTGAAAAATACCGCTGGTAGCTTGATAGGGATTGCATTGAATATATCAATTGCTTTGAGTAGTATACTCATTTTCACTATAGTGATTCTTCCGATCCATGAACATGGTATATTTCTCCATCTATTAGTGTCCTCTTTGATTTCTTTCATCAGTGTTTTATAGTTTTCTATATATAGGTCTTTAGTTTCTTTAGGTAGTTATATTCCTAAGTATTTTATTCTTTTCATTGCAATGGTGAATGGAATTGTTTCCTTAATTTCTTTTTCTGTTTTCTCTTTATTAGTGTATAGGAATGCAAGGGATTTCTGTGTGTTGATTTTATATCCCGCAACTTTACTATATTCATTGATTAGCTCTAGTAATTTTCTGGTGGAGTCTTTAGGGTTTTCTATGTAGAGGATCATGTCATCTGCACACCGTGAGCATTTTCCTTCTTCTTTTCCAATTTGGATTCCTATTATTTCTTTTTCTGCTCTGATTGCTGTGGCCAAAACTTCCAGAACTATGTTGAATAGTTATGTTGAGGTATGTTCCTTCTATTCCTGCTTTCTGGACAGTTTTTATCATAAATGAATGTTGAATTTTGTCAAAGGTTTCTCTGCATCTATTGAGATAATCATACAGCTTTTGTTTTTCAATTTGTTACTGTGGTGAATTACATTGATTGATTTGCAGATACTGAAGAATCCTTGCATCCCTGGGATAAAGCCCACTTGGTCATGGTGTATGATCTTTTTCATGTGTTGTTGGATTCTGATGGCTAGAATTTGTTAAGGATTTTTGCATCTGTGTTCATCATCAGTGATATTGGCCTGTAGTTTTCTTTTTTTGTGGCATCTTTGTCAGATTTTGGTATTAGGGTGGTGGTGGCCTTATAGAATGAGTTTGGAAGTTTACCTTCCTCTGCAATTTTCTGGAAGAGTTTGAGTAGGATAGGTATTAGCTCTTCTCTCAGTTTTTGGTAGAATTCAGCTGTGAAGCCATCTGGACCTGGGCTTTTGTTTGCTGGACGATTTCTGATTACAGTTTCAATTTCTGTGCTTGTGATGGGTCTGTTAAGATTTTCTATTTCTTCCTGGTTCAGTTTTGGAGGGTTGTACTTTTCTAAGAATTTGTCCATTTCTTCCATGTTGTCCATTTTATTGGCTTATAATTGCTGATAGTAGTCTCTTATGATCCTTTGTATTTCTGTGTTGTCTGTTGTGATCTCTCTATTTTCATTTCTAATTTTATTGATTTGATTTTTCTCCCTTTGTTTCTTGATGAGTCTGGCTAATGGTTTGTCAATTTTATTTATCCTTTCAAAGAACCAGCTTTTGGCTTTGTTGATTTTTGCTATGGTCTCTTTTGTTTCTTTAGCATTTATTTCTGCCCTAATTTTTAAGATTTCTTTCCTTCTACAAACCCTGGGGTTCTCCATTTCTTCCTTTTCTATTTGCTTTAGGTGTAGAGTTAGGTTATTTATTTGACTTTTTTCTTGTTTCTTGAGGTATGCCTGTATTGCTATGAACTTTCCCCCTAGCACTGCTTCTATAGTGTCCCGCAGGTTTTGGGTTGTTGTGTTTTCATTTTCATTCATTTCTATGCATATTTTGATTTCTTTTTTGATTTCTTCTGTGATTTGTTGGTTAGTCAGAAGCGTGTTGTTCAGCCTCCATATGTTGGAATTTGTAATAGTTTTTCTCCTGTAATTGAGATCTAATCTTACTGCATTGTGGTCCGAAAAGATGCTTGCAATGATTTCAACTTTTTGAACTTATCAAGGCTAGATTTATGGCCCAGGATGTGATCTATCCTGGAGAAGGTTCCGTGAGCACTTGAGAAAAAGGTGAACTTTATTGTTTTGGGGTGAAATGTCCTGTTGATATAAATTAGGTCTAACTGGTTTATTGTATCATTTAAAGTTTGTGTTTCTTTGTTAATTTTCTGTTTAGTTGATCTATCCATAGGTGTGAGTGGGGTATTAAAGTCTCCCACTATTATTGTGTTACTGTTAATTTCCCCTTTCATACTTGTTAGCATTTGTCTTACATATTGCAGTGCTCCTATTTTGGGTGCATATATATTTATAATTGTTATATCTTCTTCTTGGATTGATCCTTTGATCATTATGTAGTGGCCTTCTTTGTCTCTTTTCACAGCCTTTGTTTTAAAGTCTATTTTTATCTTATATGAGTATTGCTAGTCCTGCTGTCTTTTGGTCTCTATTTGTGTGGAATATCTTTTTCCAGCCCTTCACTTTCAGTCTGTATGTGTCCCTTGTTTTGAGGTGGGTCTCTTGTAGACAATATATATAGAGGTCTTGTTTTGGTATCCATTCAGCCAGTCTTTGTCTTTTGGTTGGGGCATTCAAGCCATTTACATTTAAGGTAATTATTGATAAGTATGATCCAGTTACCATTTACTTTATTGTTGGGGTTCAGGTTTATACACCCTTTTTTTGTTTCCTGTCTAGAAAATATCCTTTAGCAATTGTTGGAGAGCTGGTTTGGTGGTGCTGAATTCTCTCAGCTTTTGCTTGTCTGTAAAGCTTTTGATTTCTCCTTCATATTTGAATGAGATCCTTGCTGGGTGCAGTAATCTGTGCTGTAGGTTATTTTCTTTCATCACTTTAAGTATGTCTTGCCATTCCCTCCTGGCCTGAAGTGTTTCTATTGAAAGATCAGCTGTTATCCTTATGGGAATCCCCTTGTGTGTTATTTGTTGTTTTTCCCTTTCTGCTTTTAGTATTTGTTCTTCGTGTTTGACCTAGGTTAATTTGATTAATATGTGTCTTGGAGTGTTTCACCTTGGGTTTATCCTGTGTGGGACTCTCTGTGTTTCTTGGACTTGGGTGATTATTTCCTTCCCCATTTTAGGGAAGTTTTCAACTATTATCTCCTCAAGCATTTTCTCATGGTCTTTCTTTATGTCTTTTTCTTCTGGGACTCCTATAATTTGAATGTTGGAGCATTTCATATTGTCCTGGAGGTCTCTGAGGTTGTCCTCATTTCTTTCAATGAGTTTTTCTTTTTTCCTCTCTGATTCATTTATTTCTACCTTTCTATCTTCTACTTCACTAATCCTATATTCTGCCTCTGTTATTCTACTATTTGTTGCCTCTAGAGTGTTTCTGATCTCATTTATTGCATTATTTATTATATATTGACTCTTTTTTATTTCTTCTAGGTCCTTGTTAAACCTTTCTTGCATCTTCTCAATCCTTGTCTCCAGGCTATTTATCAGTGATTCCATTTTGATTTCTAGATTTTGGATCATTTTCACTATCATTATTTGGAATTCTTTATCAGGTAGATTCCTTATCTCTTCCTCTTTTGTTTGGTTTGGTGGGCATTTATCCTGTTCCTTTACCTGCTGGGTATTCTTCTGTCTCTTCATCTTGGTTATATTGCTTCGTTTGGGGTGGCCATTCTGTATTCTGGCAGTTTGTGGAGTTCTCTTTATTATGGAGTTTCCTCGCTGTGGGTGGGGTTGTATCAGTGGCTTGTCAAGGTTTCTTGGTTAGGGAAGCTTGTGTCCGAGTTCTGGTGGGTCGAGCTGGATTTATTCTCTCTGGAGTGCAATGAAGTGTCCAGTAATGAGTTATGAGATGTCAATGATTTTGGAGCAACTTTGAGCTACCTGTATATTGAAGCTCAGGGATGTGTTCCTGTGTTGCTGGAGAATTTGCATGGTATGTCTTGCTCTGGAACTTGTTGGCCCTTGGGTGGTACTTGGTTTCAGTGTAGGTATGGAGGCATTTGATGAGCTCCTATCGATTAATGTTCCCTGGAGTCAGGAGTTCTCTGATGTTCTCAGGATTTGGACTTAAACCTCCTGCTTCTGGTTTTCAGTCTTATTTTTACAGTAGACTCAAGACTTCTGCATCTATACAGCACCAGTGATAAAACATCTAGGTTAGAGATGAAAAGTTTCTCCACATTGAGGGACACCCAGAGAGGTTCACTGAGTTACATGGAGAAGAGAAGAGGGAGGAGGGAGTTAGAGGTGACTGGAATGAGATGAGGTGGGATCAGAAGTGGAGAGAGCAAGCTAGTCAGTGATCACTTCCTTATATGCACTCCACTGTCTGGACTGCTCAGAGATGTTCATGGAGTTATACAGAGAAGAGGAGAGGGAGGAAGGAAACAGAGGTGGCCAGGAGGATAAAAGAGGGAAATGAAAAGGAGAGAGACAGATCCAGGCAGTACCCAGTTCTCTAAGTGTTCTCTACTGTCTGGAACACACAGAGATTCACAGAGTTGCGTAGAGAAGAGAAGGGGGAAGGAGGAGACCAAGGCAACCTGGTGGAGAAAAAGGAGAGTCCAAAGGAGGAGAGAGCAGTCAAGCCAGTAATCTCGCTTTTGAGTAAAAATGGGTACTGAAGATTGGGTTTTTAAAGGTACAAAATTGATAACAAATACCAAAAAGCAATGATAAAAATCTGGAGTAGAGGTTGGATTTTCAAAAATACAATATTAAAGAAAAGAAGAAGAAGAAAGAAAAAAAAAAAGCCACAAGAATTATTAAAAAACAACAACCACACATGCATATATATATATATATGGCATTTGCTGCAAAAATAGGGTCTTTTTTTTGAAAAGTAATAGTAGCTTATAAAAATAAAAATTAAAGGAGAAATAGAAAACTTAAAAATTAAAAAATGTTAAAATTTTAAAAAAAAGGAAAAGAAAAGAAGAGGAAACAAACGAAAAGAATGGTTGTAAAAATAGTAACGGTATATCTGGGACTTTCTCTGGTGTTGTGGGCAGTGTGGGGTCAGTTCATTTTCAGATAGTTCCTTGGTCTGGCTTATATTTCTCAAGATCTATAGGCCCCTTCCTATGTAGTCGACATAACCCTAACGACAGGGTTTTAATCTGTTGCACCTGTCACTTCCAAGGCAGTTCCCTCTGTTTTAGCTTCTTCTGTTTGCTGGTCTCTTCAGTGTCTGTTTTCTGCCCTGACACAAGGGGGGCAGTGGCAGACACTTTTTTTTTATGCTCACTTGTTCAGTCGCGCTGTGGGGAGGGAGGGATGCTGCAAAGAAACATCACTAGTGAGTGCTCGCAGTGTCTCAGCCACACTGGCCTGCCCCCACTCACGGCGCGCACTGCTCAGGCTCTAGGTTGCTCCTCTGGGAACCGTCTGAGGCCCGCCCTGGGCTGCATGCACCTCCCTGGTCTAAGCCGCTCAGGCTCAGGCACTCAGGTAGTCCTCAGAGGTGCAGACTCGATTGGGCCTGCGTTTTGTGCCCTTCCCAGGTCTGAACAGCTTGGGTGTTTGGTGAGCGTGGTCGCTGCGACTTATTGCCTTTCCCATCCCTGCTGCTCAGTATTCTGGGTGTACAACTGGCGCCCCTTCTTAGGTGGATGGTGACTGTCCAGAACCCCAAGCAGTCTTAGTTAGCAAAGAAGCTTGCTTGCAGTTTGGTAGTTAATGTCTCTCTGGGGCTGTGATTGCCCTCTTCTGGCCCTTCCAGCTCTGGCTGCCTGTCACCAGAGGGGGATGGTCTGCAGCTGGCTAATTCTGTTCTATCCTTTGTTCTGTGCGCGGTCCTGGTGGTGTCTTATGTTAGAGATTTTTGCGTGGTAGCTATCCCACAGTCTGGTTTGCTAGCCCAAGATAGTTAGCTCTGGTTACACTCGGGGCATTCCGGCCCGATTCTTAAAAAGCACTGCAGCCCGTGCCTCCCTGCCCAGCCCCAGCTTGCTAGTGGCGGATGCAGGCATCTGCGCTGTTTCTCTGCTGGGGGAGTTACCACTGGGCTTGTAATCTGTTGGTTTTAATTAATTAATTAATTAATTAATTAATTATTTTTCCTCCCTGTTATGTTGCTCTCCATGCTTCCAAGGCTCGCCACAGACTCAGCAGTGAGAGTGTTTCCTGGTGTTTGGAAACTTTTCTCTTTTTAAGACTCCCTTCCTGGGATGGAGCTCCCTCCCTACCTCTTTTGTCTCTTTTTTCACCTTTTATATTTTTTCCTACCTGCCGGGAGCCAGTGTGAGGAATCCCGCCTGTGACAAGGTCACGAGGAAGGAAGCTGACATACGCAAGGCGTGCTCAGACTTCAGGGACCCCTCTGGAAATTCCTAAGCATGTACCCCAACAAAAATCTGCCGGTTTTTGTGCTCTGCTTTTCCACTCTTCTGACATTTTCTGAAAAAAGTCAATTCAGGGCATTAGTCTTCTGCATTTGAAAGAGTGTTTCAATCCAAATACCCCTCTGATGGCTTTCTAGCCTGCCTGCAGGACTCGTACAGCTGCGCATGTGATTGTTTGAGGCCTCCTGACCGCAGGAGGCACAGGAAGCTTAAAACATCCTAGGAATGTAGGGGCTTCCGAAGAGTCAAAATCTTTAGAATAGGACTGATTAAAAG
The DNA here is from genome assembly GCF_032405125.1 of Capricornis sumatraensis. Lineage (NCBI taxonomy): Eukaryota > Metazoa > Chordata > Mammalia > Artiodactyla > Bovidae > Capricornis > Capricornis sumatraensis. The sequence goes on along the minus strand of NC_091078.1, from coordinate 43,479,200 downwards.
TTTCATTTGTTGAGTCAATGCTTGCTGCCAAATTTTCATATCCTTTATTTTTAGATATAGTTGGTATATAGAAAAACAAGTAGTAGACCTTGTATTAGCAATATTAGATCTTTGAGTTAAGTACCTTCTTTGTTATAACCCACTGCGCCTTTGTTCTATAGAGATGCAACTTTAATGCTTTAAGGAGATGCAGATTACAGAAAAACACTTCAGGGGAAACAAAATTAACATTCATTAAGGAAGAGAGCCAAAAAGTGTTAACAAGCCTCTTGGCCAGAAGATAATGTAAATCACCTGAGACCTTTTGTATACAAAATGATGTATAGAAAGAGTCTGGGCTGCGAACGCTACATAATTTTGTGTTGCCCATTGATCTCCATGTTTTATCAAAAGTATAAAAGGCCTTCTGAACAATAAAGGACTGGACCAGTTTCTCGGACCAGCTTCTCGGACCAGTTTCTTGAACTAGTCTCTCGGCCTGGTTTCTGGGGAATCTGGCTCCCCCCGTGTCTCTCTCTCTCTCATTTTCTCTCCCTTTCCCTCTCTCTGCTCTTTACTTTAATTTCAGGCTGAATTTTCATCTGGGGCGCGGAGGCTCGCCAGGTCTACTTACTTGCCGTGGTTGTTAAGACCCGCGCGAAAGGGAGCTTAAGGCGAGGCACCCTTAGATATTCAAGCGGGCGCCGGCGGCCCAACGTAGATGGTGCAAATTCCTTGTCCGGAATTTTATTGGTCTTCCGCGTAAACCAAGCTATTCAGCCCTCTTCCTCCACTTAATCTTCCTACTACGCTATAGTTTCTTAATCTAATCTTATATCAATCAATAAACAAGTCTTTCCACGCCAACGCCGTCCACCCTTCGAATTCCCTGGATCCACCGGGGCTGGACCCTGGCACCTACCTGTTTTTGAAGACAATGATCTGCTTTTCTGGGTGCCTGATGTCCTCTGCCAGCATTCAGAAGTTGTTTTGTGAAGTTTACTCAGCGTTGAAATGTTCTTTTGATGAATTTGTGAGGAAGAAAGTGGTCTCCCCATCCTATTCCTCCACCATCTTAGGACCGCCCTCAAAACCTACATTTTGAAACTTGTATGTATGGCCAATGGATGTCACCAGCACCCAGGTCAAGAATTGATATCAGCAGCCCTTCCACACACTTTGCTCTTTTGTGATCCAACAAATACTCAGTGCCTTCCTTTCACTCAATCACATACTCACCAGCTATTTACCAGTTATGTACTGTGTGCTAGAGAGTGTACTGTGAGTCACTGAAGTGCAGAAACAGCAAAACAGAGTTTTTGGCTTCACTAAGTGTGTCTGTTAGTGGATAAGACAGTCCTTAATCAAGTCATCACACCCATGAATGTGCAGAATCACATGATGACAAGTGCCAGCAGCTAACCTGCTCTGTGCAGGTCACAATCATGAGTGACCTGCTTCAGAAGGCCTGTTAGGTGGGTGTCTGGGCATCAATATTCTGCACATGAAGTCACAAAAAGGAGGCCTTGCCCCAAAGTTGTGCGGCCAGAGAGACAGAGCCAGATTCATCCTCGCTGCGCCCTCCGCATGTTGCCAAGATCTCTCCAAGTCACTGACTCTGAGATATAACAGGCTCCTCAGGCTTGAGTAGCCATGTCAAAGTCTCATTACACTGTTTGCCTCTCCTCTTATGCCTGATGTTTGGGAGCTGATATACAGTAAGTCCCTACATATGAACAAGTTCTGTTCTGAGAGTGCATTCATAAGTCCAATTTGTAAGTCCAACAAATTTAGCATAGGCACCCAGCTAAACAATTTGCTATATAGTACTGCACTGTAATAGGTTTGCAATACTTTTCACACAAATAATACATAAAATATAAACACAAAGTAAAAAAACCCCAACATTTTAAACCTTACAGTACAGTACCTTGAAAAACACAGTAGTACAATAGAACAGCCGGCATACAGATGCTGGCATTGAGTGAACAGGCAGGAAGAGTTACTTGCTGGAGGAGGGAGAGGAGGTAGGATATAGAAGAGCTGAAGGGTCGTCAGCAATAGGAGAAGGAGGGCAAGCTGCAACTTTACTCATGCTGGATGTTGACTGAATGTTATGTTCATACCTTTGAAAGTTTGCAAGGTGAAGGTTTGCATTTAGGGGACTTACTTATACTGGGTTAATAGTATATAGAGAGAAGAGAAGTGGTGAGGAGCTGGTGACCAAGGTCTGCTCTGTAGGGGCACTTAGTGAGAAACCATGGCCCCCAAACGTGTGACACTGACCCTCACCCAGAGGGATGCTGTGACCATGTGACAGCCTCAGGTGACAGAGAGCTCACAGCCACCTGCCAAATGGGTGGCAGCTAACATGTGGGGGTGTACACCTGACAGGTGAAGGACTCACTCTGAGCTAGGCACTAGCCTAGCTAGTGCATGAGGACATTCAGTTCAGTTCAGTTGCTCAGTCGTGTCGGACTCTTTTTGATCCCAAGAATCGCAGCATGACAGGCCTCCCTGTCCATCACCAACTTCTGGAGTTCACTCAAACTCATGTCCATTGAGTCAGTGATGCCATCTAGCGATCTCATCCTCTGTCGTCCCCTTCTCCTCCTGCCCCCAATCCCTCCTAGCATCAGGGTTTTTTCCACTAGGTCAACTCTTTGTATGAGGTGGCCAAAGTATTGGACTTTCAGCTTCAGCATCAGTCCTTCCAATGAACACTCAGGGCTGATCTCCTTTAGAATGGACTGGTTGGATCTCCTTGCAGTCCAAGGGACTCTCAAGAGTCTTCTCCAACACCACAGTTCAAAAGCATCAATTCTTTGGTGCTCAGCCTTCATCACAGTCCAACTCTCACATCCATACATGACTACTAGAAAAACCATAGCCTTGACTAGATGGACCTTTGTTGGCAAAGTAATGTCTCTGCTTTTAAATATGCTATCTAGGTTGGTCATAACTTTCCTTCCAAGGAGTAAGCGTCTTTTAATTTCATGGCTGCAATCACCATCTGCAGTGATTTTGGAGCACCCCCAAAATAAAGTCTGACACTGTTTCCCCTGTTTCCCCATCTATTTCCCATGAAGTGATGGGACCGGATGCCATGATCTTCGTTTTCTGAATGTTGAGCTTTAAGCCAACATGTTCACTCTCCTCTTTCACTTTCATCAAGAGGCTTTTGAGTTCCTCTTCACTTTCTGCCATAAGGGTGGTGTCATCTGCATATCTGAGCTTATTGATATTTCTCCCAGCAATCTTGATTCCAGCTTGTGCTTCTTCCAGCCCAGCATTTCTCATGATGTACTCTGCATATAAGTTAAATGAGCAGGGTGACAATATACAGCCTTGATGTACTCCTTCTCCTATTTGGAACCAGTCTGTTGTTCCATGTCCAGTTCTAACTGTTGCTTCCTGACCTGCATATAGGTTTTCCAAGACAGGCAGGTCATGGTGGAGAGTTCTGACAGAATGTGGTCCATTGGAGAAGGGAATGGCAAACCACTTTAGTATTCTTGCCTTGAGAACCCCATGAACAGTATGAAAAGGCAAAATGATAGGATACCAAAAGAGGAACTCCCCAGGTCGGTAGGTGTCCAATATGCTACTGGAGATCAGTGGAGAAATAACTCTAGAAAGAATGAACGGATGGAGCCAAAGCAAAAGCAATACCCAGCTGTGGATGTGACTGGTGATAGAAGCAAGGTCTGATGCTGTAAAGAGCAATATTGCATAGGAACCTGGAATGTTAGGTCCATAAATCAAGGCAAATTGGAAGTGATCAAACAGGAGATGGCAAGAGTGAATGTCGACATTCTAGGAATCAGCGAACTAAAATGGACTGGAATGGATGGATTTAACTCAGATAACCATTATATCTACTACTGTGGGCAGCAATCCCTTAGAAGAAATGGAGTAGCCATCATGGTCAACAAAAGAATTTGAAATGCAGTACTTGGATGCAATCTCAAAAATGACAGAATGAATGATCTCTGTTTGTTTCCAAGGCAAACCGTTCAGTATCACACTAATCCAAGCCTATGCCCCAACCAGTAATGCTGAAGAAGCTGAAATTGAACAGTTCTATGAAGACCTATAAGACCTTTTAGAACTAACACCCAAAAAAGATGTCCTTTTCATTATAGGGGACTGGAATGCAAAAGTAGGAAGTCAAGAAACACCTGGAGTAACAGCCAAATTTGGCCTTGGAATATGGAATGGAGCAGGGCAAAGGCTAATAGAGTTTTGCCAAGAGAATGCACTGGTCATAGCAAACGCCCTCTTCCAACAACACAAGAGAAGACTCTACACATGGACATCACCAGATGGTCAACACTGAAATCAGATTGATTCTATTCTTTGCAGCCAAAGATGAAGAAGCTCTATACAGTCAACAAAAACAAGACCAGGAGCTGACTGTGGCTCAGATCATGAACTCCTTATTGCCAAATTCAGACTTAAGTAGAAGAAAGTAGGGAAAATCACTAGACCATTCAGGTATGACCTAAATCAAATCCTTTATCACTATACAGTGGAAGTGAGAAATAGATTTAAGGGCCTAGATCTGATAGATAGAGTGCCTGATGAACTATGGAATGAGGTTCGTGACATTGTACATGAGACAGGGATCAAGACCATCCCCATGGAAAAGAAATGCAAAAAAAGCAAAATGGCTGCCTGGAGAGGCCTTACAAATAGCTGTGAAATGAAAAGAAGCGAAAAGCAAAGGAGAAAAAGAAAGAGATAAGCATCTGAATGCAGAGTTCCAAAGAATAGCAAGGAGATATAAGAAAGCCTTCCTCAGTGATCAATGCAATGAAATAGAGGAAAAGAACAGAATGGGAAAGACTAGAGTTCTCTTCAAGAAAATTAGAGATACCAAGGGAGCATTTCATGCAAAGATGGGCACAATAAAGGACAGAAATGGTATGGACCTAACAGAAGCAGAAGATATTAAGAAGAGGTGGCAAGAATACACAGAAGAACTGTACAAAAAAGATCCTCATGACCCAGATAATCACGATGGTGTGATCACTCACCTGGAGCCAGACATCCTGGAATGTGAAGTCAAGTGGGCCTTAGAAAACATCACTATGAACAAAGCTAGTGGAGGTGATGGAATTGCAGTTGAGCTATTTCAAATCCTGAAAGATGATGCTGTGAAAGTGCTGCACTCAATATGCCAGCAAATTTGGAAAACTTAGCAGTGGCCACAGGACTGGGAAAGGTCAGTTTTCATTCCAATCCCAAAGAAAGGCATTGCCAAAGAATGCTCAAACTACTGCATGATTGCACTCATCTTGCACACTAGTAAAGTAATGCTCAAAATTCTCCAAGCCAGGCTTCAGCAATATGTGAGCTGTGAATTTCCAGATGTTCCAGCTGGTTTTAGAAAAGGCAGAGGAACCAGAGATCAAATTACCAATATCCACTGGATTGTGGAAGAAACAAGAGAGTTCCAGAAAAACATCTATTTCTGCTTTATTGACTATGAGAACATTTCAGTTCAGTTCAGTTCAGTTGCTCAGTCGTGTCCGACTCTTCGTGACCCCATGAATCGCAGCACGCCAGGCCTCCCTGTCCATCACCAACTCCCAGAGTTCACTCAGATTCACGTCCATCGAGTCAGTGATGCCATCCATAGGAGGGGTTAAAATTTGACCTCAGCCTTGAGGGTAGGGTGGGATTCAGGTGTACTTCCCTGGTCACCCTCAGAGTTTGGTCCATGCAGTGGATCTGGGTACCACTGACACACAAAATCCCTATACCCCAGGGGACAGAGTCCTGAGTCAGCAGCCCTGGCTGCCCGCCAGCATCCAAGCAGCTCTGCCACTGCAGAGAACCCCAAGCAGAGACCATGCAATGTCCTCAAAGGACATTGTTTTCTAACTCAGTCTGGGATGAACATCTGACATCCTTTGGGAGTCAGGCCTAAACAAGCCTCTGACTGTCCTCAGATGGGCTGCAGGTACACAGAAGGAGCTGCACTGAGGGCCAGGCATCTCACTAGGAGCAGGGTTAGCTTGGGCAAAGCCTTCACACTTCACTTCCTAACTGGGGGTTTGGACAAACTGGCATTTCACATCTAAGAATCATTGAATCATTGGCTGACAGAGTGTCTCAAACAGGACAGATGAAGACCAGAGTTAGAGAATCCCAAAAAATAGCCCTGGCAAAGCATAGCCGGCCCAGTGAGGCTGATCCAGGACTATAGGCTGCTGTCCTTCCTGCCAGGCAGAGCTACTTCCTGGGCTGCAAGTGGAAATGTACTTCAGGATGGAGGCAGCTGGTGCCTTGAAGGAAGGTAGGGCTTTAACAGGATTGAATTCTGATTTGGTCACTTATTAGCTGTGCAACCTTGCATAAGTTACTTAGCCTCACTAAGCTGGCCTCTGCGTTGATCCAGTGGGAATACAATGTAAGTCTTGCTCGGTTGAGTTAGAATAAACTTCAGACATGTCTGGACTTTGCCCAGCATGGAATAGGCAGCTCTAGTGCTCTGCTTTTACTCATCCACATGGCCACATTCTTTCACAGCCCTGGGCGACACATGACAGTCATAGGATCAAACAGCTAAGCCAAGTACTCTGGCAGCAGTAGGCTGACCCTCAGTGGTAGCACAGGGATACAAGGATGCTATGTTCTTTTTTGTATCTTCTTGCTTTTTTCCCCCCTCCTCTGGGACTCCCTGTGCAAAGCAACTTAAACAGGTACAACTGTGGAATCAAATTTTGGGGTTGGTCAAAATGTTCTTTGGGTTTTTCTGTAAGATTTTAGGGAAAACCTGAACGAAGCTTTGGCTCACCCAGTATTACTGAGCACAGACATAAGTGACCTCAAATACACCCACCCTTGGCTGACCTCACTGTGTGAACACACACTGCTCAGAGGCTCATCCCTCAGAGAACCTTGCTACATAGTTTCCCCAGGAGCATAAATGCCCAGGAAATATTTCCACACCAATGAGAGACAGCTGGTCCCCGTTTGTGACTTGTAGGAGAGAAGTGTGCTTGGAAGAGATTTAACTCTCTGTTTAGTTTTTCTACACTGTTTTTTTGTTCCTTGTCTTGACCCAACAGTGTCTCAGAAGTTCTGAAAGAAAAAAGTCTCCACTATATTGAAATGACTTGAAGTCATGTAATAATTTAAATCTTTTACATAAGTCTTAGTAATTTCCATTAAATATGTCAAAAAATAACAGGAAAAGATGCCATAAAAAGACTAGTTTTGCCCACACACATACTCATCCTATATGTATGGAAAACATTGTTCCCAGTCTTGATAAATCCACAAATCAAATTATGTTCGCTTTGCCTGGGGCAAGGAGATATTCGGGTGCCATTCTATTTCTGTGACTGAAATATCTGCCCTTTCTAGGTTAGAGAGCTATATTTTATCTGCTTTTAGGGGCAAGAATCAGGATTCAGGGAACATACATTCTTTGGTTCCCAGACTTAGGATAGATTTTGCCAGCTGCCAGCACATATTGTCCTTTATTGTAAATGCTGGAGTCATGTTATCCCCCAGCTTTGAATGCCGGTGGAAGGATATGTATGTTAATCTATGATCATATGATGCTAATTCTGATAATGAAGATCCGCTAAGCTAAGGGTACTCCAGAGACCATTTATCTTGCTTACCAGATGGTATCAAATATGCCAGTCTTTGAGAGGGCATTGGGATTATTTAACCAGGAATTATATCTTTGTATATTAGCCTTAAATTTAAAAAATCAAAAGTATAAAAATCTGCTGCAGGTCTAATCTTTTTTTCCTTCCTCATTTAGATGTCTTGTAACCAGCTTCTCAGTTATGTGATTAGCATTTACAATGGCTCATCTCACAATCAATTTCATTTCTCCCCTTTCCCTTGTTTCTCTAAAAGTGTTTTTATTAAATATCTAGTTAAATATTTTGTTAGCTATTAAGTAGAATTTTCACTGCTACTTATGATGCAGAAAGCTGCAAGATCACATTGCTCCTACCTGATGAGAAAGATCTAAACAATCTGCAAAATTTTAACTTTTTAAAGGCCTACATAGAGCTGAGTCTGTTGAGCTCCTTAGGAAGGTAAACAAAGGGAGCAGCTGTGCAATGATTTGCTAGTACCTCAGACAGATCAAATGCAAGAGTGTCAGTCACACAAAAGCACTTTGAGGAGATGAAAGTACTCAAGGTTAAGGGCCTTGTGATGGGGAGATTGATCCTGGGTTATGCAGGTGAGTCCAATGTAATCACACAAGTCCTTGGAAGTGGAGAGGTTTTCCTGGCCACAGAGAAATGGCAGCACAAGAAAAACTCTGCCCTCTGTTCCTGGGTTTGAAAACGGAGCAGGGGGGTCAAAAGCCAAGGAACATGGGTCATATAGCAAGTCATATATAAGATAAAAGTCAGTTGATGAGAACAGTAAATAAAAGAAAGCTGGAATGGTTATTACTATCAGACAAAACCAATTCTTAAGCCTAGAATCTCACCAGAGTTAAGGTAAGTCTTTTTATGACAAAGGAATCCATGCCCTAAGAAGATATAATAGCTCTAAATGTGTATGCATCTAAAAACACAGCTCCAAAATGCATAAACAAAAAAATGACAGAACTGAAAGGAGAGTCATATTCACAATTTCAATTGGACATATCAGCATTCCTCTCTCAGTACCTGATAGAACCAGTCAACCACATAGCAGTAGGATACAGAAATTTGAATAACACAGTTGTGGGATATGGTATTTGCACCTCTGGGTCCTCCTCTCTGCATATCACAGTGCTGATCTGTGGCCGATGTCATAGTGGCAGAAGTGATGGTCTGCCACATGCAAGGTGAGGTTTGAAAAGACAGTGACTCCTGTCCTGGGGCTCACACCCTATCTCGGTCTACTCACCCCCTCTTGGTCTACTGACCCCATGGGGGAAGCCAGTGTATGATCAGCCCTAAAGAGAGGACAGCATGGCCAGGAACTGAAGCCTTGAGGCCATCTGCCAATAGCCTCGTAACAGAGCGTGGCACTGAATGCTCCAGCTCCAACCAAGTTTTCAGCAACTCTGGCCAACAGATTGGCCGCAACCCTACAAGAGACTCTGAGTCAGAAGTACTTACCTAAGCCACTCCCAGATTGCTGACTCTCAGAAACTATTATTTTCGGGTAATTTGTCATACATAATTACATAATACAACTGCCAAGATTTGATATAATTGTGATTATAGCCTCAGTCCAGTTCACTTCAGTTTAGCCGCTAAGTTGTGTTTGACTCTTTGCGATCCCATGAATTGCAGCACGCCAGGCCTCCCTGTCCATCACCAACTCCTGGAGTTCATTCAGACTCACATCCGTCCAGTTGGTGATGCCATCTAGCCATCTCCTCCTCTGTAGTCCCCTTCCCTTCCTGCTCCCAATCCCTCCCAGCATCAGAGTCTTTTCCAATGAGTCAACTCTTCGCATCAGGTGGCCAAAGTATTGGACTTTTGGCTTTAGCATCAGTCCTTCCAATGAACACCCAAGGCTGATCTCCTTCAGAATGGACTGGTTGGATCTCTTTGCAGTCCAAGGGACTCTCAAGAGTCTTCTCCAACACCACAGTTCAAAAGCATCAATTCTTCAGCGCTCAGCTTTCTTCACAGTCCAACTCTCACATCCATACATGACTACTAGAAAAACCATAGCCTTGACTGGATGGACCTTTGTTGGCAAAGTAATGTCTCTGCTTTTGAATATGCTATCTAGATTGTTCATAACTTTCCTTCCAAGGAGTAAGCATCTTTTAATTTCATGGCTGCAATCACCATCTGCAGTGATTTTGGAGCCCCCCAGAATAAAGTCTGACACTGTTTCCACTGTTTCCCCATCTATTTCCCATGACATGATGGGACCAGATGCCATGATCTTAGTTTTCTGACTCCACCTAAAAAGAGCAAAGTATACATTCTTTTCAATTACCCAAAGTAATTTCATTAAAATAGATAATATGCTGAACCATAAAACAAATCTCATCACATTGCTCATAATTTAATTTTTTTCAACTTTGTTTTTCATCATTTCTTTTTTTTTTCCCTTTGGTTTTTGAATTTTTGCTTGTTTGTTTGTCTTGACCGTACCACATGATATGCAGGATCTTAGTTCCCTCACTAGGGATTGAACCGATGTTCCCTGAAGTGCAAGCATGGAGTCTTTTAACCACTAGACTGCCAGGCAAGTCCCTATTTTCTTTCTTCCTTCCTTTCTTCTTTTTTAAAATTAGACCTCCCACCATGGATATACTTCCTGGTGCTTGAAATATATTCATCAGAATTTATTTCTAAAAATCAAGGGTCTGTTTGTGCTTAATTTACAATTTTTATTTATAAGAAATAACTTTTTTACCTCTTCCATCTGTGAAAGTTATTTTGACTGATATAATCTTGGGTTGGTGGTTCTTTTCTTAGCACATTGAGGACATTATTCCACTGTCTTCATTTTGCTATTAAGAAGTTAGATGCAAATCTATTTGTCATCCCTTTGTAGACAGTTTGTCTTTTCTCTCTAATTGCTTTTAAGGTGTTTTTTCCATGCCAGGAATCAACAAACATACCAAATCTGAGGCACCAGTGGTTTTTGTAAATAAGACTTTGTTGGACTACAGCCTGGCTCACTCTTTTGCATACAGTAGCTGCTTTTGTTCTTCAACAGCAGAATTGAGTAGAAGTAATGCCAAGAGTTTGGCCTGCAAAACCTAAGCTTTTACCAAACTGACCTTTTTCAGAAAAAGTTTGCTGACCCTCAGTCTATGGTATTTTGCAATTTGAGTTGTCTTTTTAATCCTGCTTAGGATTCTTTGGGATACTTGAATCTAATGATTTTTATCTTTTATAAGTTTTAGAAAATTCTCAGCTATTGTTACTTTAAATACTGTCTCTGAAATTATTTATCTGTTTCTTCTTTTGGAATTTCAGTATTCATTTATTAGTTCTTCTCACTCTTTTACCATTTCTCTTAATCTTTCTTTAAAATTTTCTCTCTCTGTTCTTTATACCTCATTCTACATACTATCTTCAGATTTATTTTCCATTCTCTAATTTTCTCTTCATCTGTATCTCATCTGCTGTTAAACTCAACATGGAGTTTTAAATTTCAATTATCGTGTTTTTAAATTTTCTCAACCTCATATAGGGCTTCCCTGGAGGCTCAGAGGTAAAGAATCTGTCTGCCAATGCAAGAGATATGAGACCAGTCATCATTTGTCTTTCTCTTTTACTTAGCATAATGCCCTCAAGTTCCATCCACATTGTTTCAGATAGCAATATTTCCTTCTTTTTACAACTATGTTGTGTTCATATATATGTATACACATATGAACATATAAATCAAATTTTTTGTATCCATTCATCCATCCGTTGATGGACACTTAGGTACTTACGTGCTTCCACGTCCTGGGAATTATTAGTAATGCTGCAATGAGCATGCTTTGGGAAGAGGGCACAGATCTTACAAGAGTAAGCTCTTAAAATGTACAAGACACGGGTTCAATCCCTGGGTGGGAAGATTCCCTGGAGAAGGAAATGGTTACTCATTTTAATATTCTTGTCTGGGAAATCTCATGAACAGAGGAGTCTGGTGGGCTATAGTCCATGGGACTGCAAAAAGAGACATGACCTAGCAACTACACAGTAACAACAAAAACCTCACTTAAAACTTTTATTCTTTAAATATATTATACAAATGCTTTTATATTCTATCTGAAAAGAGTTGTAATTTTTCAATTTTTTGTGGATCTGATTCTGCCTTTTTTTTTTTTTTTTCCTGGGTCTGTCTCATGGAGACTTTGGAGAAAGAAGGAAATGGCAACCCACTCCAGTATTCTTGCCTATAGAATTCTGTGGACAGAGGAGCATGGTGAGCTGCTGTCCATAGGGTCGCACAGAGTCAAACACAACTGAAGCGACTTAGCATGCATGCATGTATTGGAGAAGGAAATGGCAACCCACTCCAGTATTCTTGCCTGAAGAATCTCATGGACAGAGGAGCCTGGTGGGCTGCTGTCTATGGGATTGCACAGGGTCGGGCATGACTGAAGTGACTTAGCAGCAGCAGCAGCATGGAGACTTATTTCCTTGATATTAAATGAAATTTTTATTATGACCTGATAATTATTGAAATTTAACTGTGGAAACTGAGTTTTACTGTGAAAGTGGTTTTCTCTAGGGATGGTTTGTATCTGTCAGTTGCTTTGGGATACTCAGGAGTTTTTTTTTTTTTAACCAAAAACTAATTGACATATAACATTATATTAGTTTTAGGTATACAACATAATGATTTAATATTTGTATATCATGAAATGATCACCACAATAAGCCTAGTTAACATCCTTCAATACAATAATTACAATTTTTTTTTTTTTACAGTATGTATATATACTGCCAATGCAGGAAACTCAAGAGATGAAAGTTCGATCCCTGGGTTGAAAAGATTCCCTGGAGGAGGAAATGGCAACCCACTCCAGTATTCTTGCCTGAATAATACCATAGAGAGAGGAGCCTAGTGGGCTAAAGTCCATGGGGTTATACAGAGTTGGAGATGACTGAGTGACTGGGCATGCATGCATACATACATATATATATATATATATTCAGCATTCATATATATATATATTCATGTGTGGGCTTCTCTGTAGCTCAAATGTTAAAGAATCTGCTTGCAATGTAGGAGATCCAGGTTCAACCTCTGGGTCGGGAAGATCCTCTGGAGAAGGGAATGGCAATCCACTCTAGTATTCTTGGAGAATCCCATAGACAGAGAAGCCTGGAGGACTACAGTTTGTGGGGTCGCAAAGAATTGGACATGACTGATGGACTAACACTTATATATTCAGCTGTGCTGGGTCTTAGTTGCAGCACATAGGGTCTTTGGTCTTCATTCTGGGTCTTAGTTGCAGCATGCAGGATCTCTGATCTTCATTACAGCATGTGGGATCTTTAGTTGTGGCATGCAAAACTTTAGTTGTGGCATGTGGAATCTAGTTTCCCAGCCAGAGATTGAACCCAGGCTTCCTGAATTGGGAGTGTGGAGTCTTAGCCATGGGAAGTCCCAAATTTCTTTTCTCTTGTTATGCAAACTTTTTAAGACCTACTCTCTTAACTTTCAAATATACAATACAGTATTATTAACTATAGTCACTATACTGTACATCACATGCCAAGGATTTATTTATCTTATAACTGGAAATTTGCACCTTTTGACCACCTTCACCCATTTTTCCACCTCCAACTCCCTGCCTCTGGCAACCACCAATCTGTTCTTTCTATCTATGAGTTTGTCTTATTTTTAAAGATTCCACACAAAAGTGAGACCATTCATCGTCTGTCTTTCTCTGTCTGACTTATTTCACTTAACATAATGCCCACAAGGTCCATCCACATTGTTCCAAATGGCAAGATTTCCTTCTTTTTTGTGACTGAGTATGTTGTGTTCATATATATGGATACACACATACACATATATCTCACATTTTCTGTATCTATTCATCCATCTATTGATGGACACTTACGTACTCATGTTGCTTCCATGTCCTGGGAATTATAAGTAATGCTGCAATGCACATGATATAAGAAGAAGGCATAGAGTGACTTTGTTTTCTTTGGATAGATACCCAGTAGGCGAATTGATGGATCATAGGGTAGTCCTATTTTAATTTTTGAGGAACATCCATATTGTTTTTCAGTGGCTACAGCAATTCGCATTCCCATCAGCAGTAGACAAGTGTTCCTTTTTCTCCACATTTTGGTCAACACTTGTCTTTTTGATAGTAGTCGTTCTAACAGGTGTGAGGTGATATCTCATTGTAGTTTGAACTTGTATTTCTCTGATGATTAGTGGTGTTTCATACTCTTGATGGCTGGTCGTAGTTCTTTTTTTTTCAATTTTTATTTTTTAATATAAATTTATGTATTTTAATTGGAGGCTAATGACTTTACAATATTGTAGTGGTTTTGTCATACACTGACATGGCTCCGCCCTGGGTGTACATGTATTCCCCATCCTGAACCCCTCCTCCCATCTAGCTCCCCATCCCATCCCTCTGGGTCATCCCAATACACCAGTCCTGAGCACCCTCCCTTTGTAGTTCTTCTTGGAAAAATGTCTGTCCAGCTCCTGTGTCCATTTTTTAATTAGGTTAAGTTGTATGAGTTTTTTTTTCTTGTATTTTGTGTGTTAACTACTTATTGAATATATAATCTGCAAGTATTTTCTTCCATTTAGTAGGTTTCCTCATTTTGTTAATGGTTTCCGCTGATGTGCAGAAGCTTTTTAGTTTGATGTAGTCCCACTTGTTTACTTTTGCTTTTGTTGCCTTTTCTCTTGGCATGAAATCCAAAAAAATCACTGTAAAGGAGCTTACCTACTATATTTTCTTCTAGGAGTTTTAAGTCTTCAGGTCTTACATTCAAGCCTTTAATCTATTCTGAATTAATTTTTGTGTATGGTGTTAGATAGTGAAACAGTTTCATTCATTTGCATGTGGAAGTACAGTTTTTCCAACACAATTCATTGAAGAGACTGTCCTTTCTCATTGCATTTTCTTGGTGCCTTTGTTGTAAATTAATTGACAATATATACAAGGATTTATTTCTGGGCACGCAATTCTGTTCCATTGATTTATGTATCTGTGAAGAGTTGACTCATTGGAAAAGACTCTGATGCTGAGAGGAATTGGGGACAGGAGGAGAAGGGGACGACAGAGAATGAGATGGCTTGATGGCATCACCAACTTGATGCACATGAGTTAGAGTGAACTCCGGGAGTTGGTGATGGACAGGGAGGCCTGGCATGTTGCAATTCATGGGGTCGCAAAGAGTCGGCCATGACTGAGCGACTGAACTGAACTGAACTGATGCCAATACTATACTGCTTTGACTACTATAGCTTTGTAATAGTGTGAAATCAGAAAGTGTCATATTTCTAGCTTTGTTCTTCTTTCTCAAGATGATCAAGATTTGGCTATTTGGGGTCTTTTGTGATTCCATACACATTTTAGGATTTTTTTTTTCTATTTCTGTGAAAAATGTCATTGAAATTTTGAAAGGAATTGTATTGAATCTGTAGATTGCTTGGTGGTATAGATATTTTAACAATGTTAATTATTCTAATCCATGAACAAATAATATCTTTCCGTTTATTTGTGTCTTTAATTTCTTTCACCAGTGTCTTATAGTTTTTATTGTACAGGTCTTTCACCTTATTGATTAAATTTATTTCTAGGTATTTAATTATTTTTTATGCAATTGTCAGATTGTTTTCTTAACTTCTCTTTTGGATAATTCATTATTCACACATAGAAACCCAACTGATTTTTACATAGTGATTTTATATCCTGTAACTTTACTGAATTTTTTTGTTCTAATAGTTTTTTGATGGGGTCTTTGGTGGTTTTTTTTTTTTTTAATTTAATATCATGTTATCTATAAATAGAGATTTACTGCTTTCTTTCTTAGTTGGATGCCTTTTATTTCTTTTTCTTGCCTAAGTTTTCTGGCTAGGACTTCCAATATTATGTTAAATAAAAGTGTCTAGACTGGGCATCCTTTTATTGTTCCTGATCTTAAAGAAAACACTTTCAGCTTTTCACCATTGAGTATGATATTGTTTCTGGTCTTTTCAGAAATGGCCTTTATTATGGTGATATATGTTCCTTCTATATCCACTTTGTTGAGAGTTTTTATCATAAGTGAATATCGAATTTTGTCAAATGCTTTGTCTGTATCTACTGGGATAGTTTTTATTTTTATTTTATATGATTTTTATTCTTCGTTTTGTTAATGTAGTGTATCACACATATTTGTTTGCAGATATGCACCATGTTTGCTTCTCTAGAATAAACCCCACTTGATCATAATGTGTGATCCTTTTAATATGTTGTTGAATATATTTGCTAATATTTTGTTGAGAAGTTTTACATTTATGTTCATCGGGGATATTTGTCTATGGTTTTCTTTTCTTGTAGTGTCCTTGTCTGGCTTTGCTATCGGGGTAATGCTGGCCTTGTGAAATGAATTTGGAAGTCTTTCCACCTCTTCTGCTTTTTGGAAGAGTTTGAGAAGGATTGGTATTAATTCTTCCTTAAACGTGTGGTAGAATTCACCAGGGAAGCCATCTGGTCCTGGACTTTTGTTTTGGGGAAGTTTTTGATTGCTGATTCAATTTCATTACCAATAAACAGTCTGTTCATATTTTCTGTTTCTTCATGATTAAGTCATGTTAGGATGTGTGTTTCTAGAAATTTACTCATTATTTTAGGTTGTTCAATTTGTTGGTATATAATAGTTCATAGTGGGCTCCCAGGTGGCTGAGTGGTAAAGAATCCATCTGCAATGTAGATGTGGGTTTGATCCTTGGGTCAGGAAGATTCCCCTGGAGAAGGAAATAATAACCCACTCCAGTATTCTTGCCTGAGAAATCCCATGGACAGAGGAGCCTGGGGAGCCCCAGGCTCCCAGTCCCTGGGGTTGCAAAAGACTCAGATATGACCTAGCAAGAACAAAAACAGTTCTTAGTAGTGGTCTTATAATATTTTGTGTTTCTGTAGTATCACTTGTAACATCTCCTCTTTTCTTTCTGATTTTATTTATTTGAGTCTTCTCCTTTTCTTGGTGATTCTAGCTGAAGATTTATCTATTTTATTTATCTTTAAAGAAACCAAATCCTCTTACTTTCATTGGTAATTTCTGCTGTCTTTAGCCAATTTATTTCTGCTCTGATATTTGTTAGTTTCTTTATTCTACTACATTTGGGTTTAGTTTGTTCTTCATTTTCTAGTTCCTTGAGGTGTAAAGTTCAGTTGTTTATTTTAGATATTCCTTGTTCTTGATGTAGGCATTTATCACTATAATCTTCCCTCTTAGAACTGCTTTTGCTGCATTCCATGTTTTGGTATACTATATTTTGATTTCCATTTGTCTAGGATATTGCTTTATTTCTATGTTGTTTCTTCTTTGACCCACTGTTTAGTTAGTAAGATATTGTTTAATCACCACTAATTGTCAATTTTCCAGTTTTCTTCTTATAACTGATTTCCAGTTTAATATCATTGTGGTTGGGAAAGATGCTTGATTTGATTTCAGTGTTCTAACATTTATAAAGACTTGTTTTGTGGCTTGATGTATGATCTGCCTTGGAGAATGTATCATGTGTACCTAAGAAGAATTTGTATTCTGTTTCTTTTAGATGGAATATTCTATATATGTATGTTGAGTCCATGTAATCCAATGTGACATTTAAAACTAATGTTTCCTTACTGATTTTTCTGTCTGAATGCCCTATGCATTGATGGAAGTGGGGTATTAAATATCCACTGTTATTATATTACTCTCTGTTTCTCTCTTAAATTTGTTAATACTTGCTTCATATGTTTAGGTGCTCTTGTGTTGAGTGCATAAACACTTATAAGTACTGTATCTTCTTAATGGACTGACCCCAGGACCTGTTTTTGAAGACTGAATTTGAGATTTTCAAATTATACAGATGGTGTGAATTCAGGCTAAAAATCCATTTGAGAACTACTGTGTAGTTATGAATTTCAGGGTAGTTTCTTCCTCCACTCCATCCAGGGCCAATGTGAGTCAGCAATTTTTATCATAGTTTGCTGTGAGTGAGGACAAGTTTACTTCTGATTCACCCTTGTACTGAGAGTATAACCCCTTGGCATCCTAGCATAATGGCGGCGTCTTCTAAACATTTCTCACCTTGGGCAGGCCCTGATTTTTCACTCTTGTGTCATATATTCCCTGAAGGTGTAAAATCTGAAAATGAAATTCACTGCTCTAGCTTTCAAGGTAGATGTTGGCTTCAGTGCTTCAGTTCTCAATTCCTTGGGTTGTTGCCCTTTAGATATTCCTTAGCTTCTCCTCAGACTTACAGTTTTTAAAAGCTGTATCACATATTTTCAAGCACCAAAGCTATTTTACAATATAATATGAAAGTAATCCTGTAGGGTTGAAATCAAAGTAGATAAACTGCTGTAGTTTGGAAAACAAAATATTTTCCTATCTAGATATTTGTGGATTAAGCTAGTGTTTTTCAAAATGTTCTAACAACATTTTGAAATATTCTCTGCCATCTACATAAGGACTGTTTACTTAAACTACAGGGTATTAGGTCTCAATGAAACCTATTGAATCAAAGTTTTCTATGGGATGGGGCCTAAGAATCTTCGCTTTTAACAAGTAACCTTGGTGATTTTGGTGTATACTCTTTTGTGAGAATCCACTAAGTCTTTCATAAAAACTGAGTAATTATCATCTAACCTCAGTGGAGTAATATGAACTAATTAAAGATTATGAAGTTCTTTAAGATTAAAAAAAGTACTATTGTAGGAGGGCATTGACAAAAAGTCATTAAACTAAACTAGAAATCTATTAAAGCCCTTAAATGGACTTGATTGAAGGAACTAGTCAATAAATTATAAAGCAACAGAAAATCCGCTTTAATGTATGCATTCTACAGTGGATTGTTGAACTTAAATCAGTTCATCATTGCTTGCTTGATGACACTGCAAAATGTTTGAATCCTTGAGGGAAGTGCTAAACTTTCCCCAGATATGAATGGAAAAAATATAGTCATCTTCAAATGAGGCAGAAATTGTTTACCTTTTATTAGCTAATAAAAATAAATTATTTATTATTCTTTAATAATACACATTGTGATTTTTAAGGGAAGATAAAGGAAAAGGAATACTTCAAGACTGTTTATTGTCACCCTGCTTATTTAACTTATATGCAGAGTACATCATGAGAAACGTTGGGCTGGAAGAAGCAAAAGCTGGAATCAAGATTGCTGGGAGAAATATCAATAACCTCAGATATGCAGATGACACCACCCTTCTGGCAGAAAGTGAAGAGGAATTTAAAAACCTCTTGATGAAAGTGGAAGAGGAGAGTGAAAATGTTGGCTTAAAGCTCAACATTCATAAAACTAAGATCATGGCATCTGGTCCCATCACTTCATGGGAAATAGATGGGGAAAACAGTGGAAACAGTGTCAGACTTTATTTTTTGGGGCTCCAAAAACACTGCAGATGGTGATTGCAACCATGAAATTAAAAGATGCTTACTCCTTGGAAGAAAAGTTATGACCAACCTAGATAGCATATTCAAAAGCAGAGATGTTACTTTGCCAACAAAGGTCCATCTAGTCAAGGCTAGTGGTCATGTATGGATGTGAGAGTTGGACTGTGAAGAAAGCTGAGCGCCAAAGAATTGATGCTTTTAAACTGTGGTGTTGGAGAAGACTCTTGAGAGTCCCTTGGATTGCAAGGAGATCCAACCAGTCCATCCTAAAGGAGGTCAGTCTTGGGTGTTCATTGGAGGGACTGATGCTGAAGCTGAAACTCCAATACTTTGGCCATCTCATGCGAAGAGTTGACTCATTGGAAAAGACCCTGATGCTGGGAGGGATTGGGGGCAGGAGGAGAAGGGGACGCCAAAGGATGAGATGGCTGGATGGCATCACCGACTCAATGGACATGAGTTTGAGTCAACTCCGGGAGTTGGTAATGGACAGGGAGGCCTGGCGTGCTGTGAGTCATGGGGTCACAAAGAGTCGGACATGACTGAGCAACTGAACTGAACTGAAGGACCCTGCTTCCATCCTACCCTACTCCTCTCCCTGATGAGAAGTGCTGATATGGATGAAAGACCAGCAGATGGTCAATTTTTTGTGTGGGCTGAATTCTCTAGGAGAAACAAAGAGATTAAAAGCTTTTATCCCTTCAAAGGGAGGCACTCTTTTGAGAACACCCCACTTTCGGTGCTCCTGGATCCCTCTTCTTCTTTGGACTACTTCTTTTTCTTCTCTCTAAAGGAACATGGGCAATAAAGAAGGTCTAGATTGTCATCCAATCAGAAAAGAAATATTTCTTCTCATCCTCTTTATTTCTTTGTTGTTGATCTGTCTAGTTGTTCTATCCATTATTGAGTGTAGGGTATTGAAATTTCCAACTGTTATTGTTAAACTGTCTATCCTTTCAGCTCTGTCATTTTTCCTTCATGTATCTTGGGACTCATTATATGCAAAAACAGGTGTATACTATATATATTTGATGGATTGTTCCTCTTATCATTATAAAATATCTTCCTTTACTCCTAGTTACAGTTTTATCTGAATCTGTTTTGTCTGTATAGCCCCTCCAGCTCTCTGTTTGATGCTATTTGTACTAAGGTATGATATGTCTTTTTTCTGTCTTCTCGCTTTCAATCTGTTGTGTCTTAAATCTAAACTGTCTCTTGAAAACAGCATATATAGTTGATATGGGTGCCTGTGCTCAGTTGTGTCCAACTTTTTGCAACCCTATGGACTGTAGCCTCCCCCTGTCCCAGACTCCTCTGTCCATGGGATTTTTCAGGCAAGAATACTGGAGTATGTTGTAATTTCCTTTTCTAGGGGATCTTCCTGACCCACAAATTGAACCCATGTTTCCTGTGGCTCCTGCATTGCAGGTGGTTTCTTTTCCACTGAGCCATCCAGTGTTTAAAACTATGCTGCCAATCATTTCTACCCTTTGGTTAAAATGTTTATTCCATTTACATTAAAATTTTTTTAATTGTGAAAATATTTACAGGAGATTTGGAAAATACAGGGCAAGGTTATATATAGTTTCACTATATATTACAATTATAAGTAGATAAATTAAGAATTTCAGTTGAATAAATTAAGATAAATTAAGAATTTCAATATCAAGTTCTCAAAAATTGATAGAATGAATATATAGAGAAGTAGAAGGATACAGTAGACCTGAAAAGCACTATAAACCAATTCAACAAATTTAAGGTTTATACAATTTTCACACAACAGTAGGATACAAATTCTATTCAATTTCCCATAGACTATAAACTAGGAGACACTAGGAGACATATACAGGGACATAAGGCCAGGTGCAAAAATTTGATGATCTAAAGGTACCAAAATCATAGAATCTCTTCTCTTATCACTGTGGAATTATGTTAGATATCAATATTACAAAACATTTGAAAATAACCTACATATTTTCAAGTGCAATGTAACATTTACCAAGAGAGAACTTTTGACTCAGCCATTGGAAGCTTCAGTAAAGTTAAAAGACTGAGAAAACACAGAAGGTGATTGCAGAAAAGAAATCACTTAAATGAGAAATTAATATCAAAATGAGAAATTAATAGAAAACATACTTTAAAATTCCATGTATTTGGAAATTAAACATCCACTTTTAAATGATATGTGTATCTAAGGAGCCATAACAAAGAAATAGAAAATATTTGTAATAGAATAAAAATGAAAAGAGAATTTAACAGGATTTGTTGCATCAGCTGAAGCTGCTCAATACAATGTGGACTCTTGAATAAGGTATGAAAACGAATAATGGACACTAGCATAAAATTTTGTGAAATTTGAACAAAATCTGTACTTTAGTTAATAATACTGTATCACAAGTTAATTTCCTGTTTGTTTCATAGTATTTCTTTATATTCTCAGAACTGGATTAGAAGTTCCAAGCTTCATTAAAAATTTTTTTAAAAATCACTAAGATAATAAACTTTCTAAAATTTTAGCAGTAATATTAGATGCCAAAATACATGGAAGCATATACAAGTTTTAAGTTGTAAAAATAACTCAACAACTGGAAAAAGAACTCAACAACTAAGAATATAAATTAGAAATCTAGCATTCTATTCACATGCAGTCAAACAAGTGGAATCAAAATGTCACAAAACTTTTAGCAAGGCAAAAATTCATGTTACCTAAAGTATATATATTATATTATACATTATATATATATACACACACACACGTACACAAAAGCTTTTCTACTGTGCTTGATAAGGGCTTGAGAAAGAACATTAAAAAAATAGAAATGGAGAAATTAGAAAACATAAACTAAATGAAATGGGAGCACTGAATATGAAATAGAAAAAGTGAAACAAACTAAAGTAAAAGATCATCATATATTCCAGTTATTTTTAAATATGACTTCTTATTAGAAACACATCTGGAGCTTTGGAGAAAAAAAAGCAATGCTTAGCATTTGTATTCTTCAAAAAAGTCCAAGATAATTCTGCAATGCATTCATATTTTAAAAAGTGATTGCAGGATTTTCTATTAAACAGTAATTTTAGTGATATAGAACCATAACATTTTCTGTTGACCAATCATGATACAATGGTATTTAAGTGAATAATAGATACATAATCACAATAGTAAAAGATGTTTAGTAGATTTCACAATCAATAGCCAGACAAAAAAGTATAATTACAGCTGCAAGCCATAACGGAAATGTGATTAACTCAACAGTATAAAATAATTACATGCAGTTTGGGAGATTAAGTAGAGTGATGTGGTAAGTAGAAGTGCATGCATGCACATGTTTTCATCTGACCTGCCAATATATGTCTTTTGGTTGGTGCATTTAATCCATTTACATTTAAGGTAATTATCCATATGTATGATCCTATTATCATTTTCTAAATTTTCTGGTTTTGGGTTTATTTTGTGTATATCTTTTCCTTTTCTTGTGCTTCCTCCCTAGAGGAGTTCCTTTAGCACTTGCTGTAAAGCTGGTTTCAGTTCAATTCAGTTCAGTCGTTCAGTTGTGTCTGACTCTTTGCAACCCCATGAATTGCAGCACTCCAGGCCTCCCTGTCCATTACCAACTCCCGGAGTTGACTCAAACTCATGTCCATTGAGTCAGTGATGCCATCCAGCCATCTCCTCCTCTGTCGTCCCCTTCTCTTCCTACCCCAATCCCTCCCAGCATCAGGGTCTTTTCCAATGAGTCAACTCTTCGCATGAGGTGGCCAAAGTATTGGAGTTTTGGCTTCAGCATCAGTCCTTCCAAAGAACACCCAGGACTGACCTCCTTTAGGATGGACTGGTTGGGTCTCCTTGCAGTCCAAGGGACTCTCAAGAGTCTTCTCCAACACCACAGTTCAAAAGCATCAATTCTTTGGCGCTCAGCTTTCTTCACAGTCCAACTCTCCCATCCATACATGACCACTGGAAAAACCATAGCCTTGACTAGACGGACCTTTGTTGGCAAAGTAATGTCTCTGCTTTTGAATATGCTACTAGGTTGGTCATAACTTTTCTTCCAAGGAGTAAGCATCTTTTAATTTCATGGTTGCAATTACCATCTGCAGTGATCTGGGAGCCCTAAATAATAAAGTCTGACACTGTTTCCACTGTTTCCCCATCTGTTTCTCATGAAGTGATGGGACCAGATGCCATGATCTTAGTTTTCTGAATGTTGAGCTTTAAGCCAATTTTTTCACTTTCTTCTTTCACTTTCATCAAGAGGCTTTTAGTTCCTCTGTGGTGCTTAATTCTCCTGACTTTTGCTTGTCTGGAAAGATTTTGATTTCTCCATCAAATCTGAATGAGAGTCTTGGTGGGTAGAATATTCTTGATTGTAGGTTCTTTCCTTTCATCACTTTAAATATTTCATGCCACTCTATTCTGTTCATGGTAGACACCACCCTTATGGCAGAAAATGAAGAGGAACTGAAGAGTCTCTTGATAAAAGTCAAAGAGGAGACTGAAAAAGCTGGCTTAAAACTCAATATTAAGAAAACTTAGATCATGGCATCTGGTCCCAATACTTCATGGCAGATAGATGGGGAAACAATGGAAACAGTGACAGACTTTATTTCCTTGGGCTCAAAAATCATTGCAGATGGTGACTGCAGCCATGAAAGCAATGAAGCAAGCCATGCTTTCTCCTTGGAAGAAAAGCTATGACCAACCTAGACAGCATATTAAAAAGCAGAGACATTACTTTGCCAACAATCTCCGTCTAGTCAAAGCTATGATTTTTTCCCATAGTCATGTTTGGATGTGAGAATTGGACCATAAAGAAAGCTGAGCACCAAAGAATTGATGCTTTTGAACTGTGGTGTTGGAGAAGACTCTTGAGAGTCCCTTGGACTGCAAGGAGATCAAACCAGTCCATCCTAAAGGAAATCAGTCCTGAATATTCACTGGAAGGGGTGATGCTGAAGCTGAAACTTCAATACTTTGGCCACCTGATGCAAACAACTGACTCATTTGAAAAGGCCCTGATGCTGGGAAAGATTGAAGGTGGGAGGAGAAGGGGATGACAGAGGATGAGATGGTTGGATGGCATCACTGACTCCATAGACATGAGTTTGAGCAAGTTCCAGGAGATGGACAGGGAACCTGGCGTGCAGCAGCCCATGGGGGTGGCAAAGAATTGGACACATCTGAGCAACTGAACTGAACTGATTCTCTTCTGGCTTGTAGAGTTTCTGTTGAGAAATTAGCTGATAACCTTATGGGAGTTCCCTTGTATATTATTTGTCATTTTCCCCTTGTTGCTTTTAACATTTTATCTTTGTCTTTAACTTTTGTCAGTTTGATGACAATGTGTCTCAGTGTGTTCCTCCGTGGGTTTATCCTCTGGGGTTCTCTGTGTTTCCTGGACTTGGTTGACTATTTCCTTTCCCATATTAGGGAAGTTTTCAGCTGTTACCTCTTCAAACGTTTTCTCAGGTTCTTTCTGTCTCTGTTAACCATATAATGTGAATTTTGGCTTATTTAATGTTGTCCCAGAGGTCTCTTAGGCTGTCTTCATTTTTTTTTTCATTCTTTTTTCTATATTCTGCTTTATGGCAGTGGTTTACACCATTCTATCTCCCAAGCCAATTTCCATTCTTCTGCCTCAGTTATTCTGCCATCAGTTCCTTCTGGTATTTTGTTCATTTCTATTTGTTTGTTCTTCTAGGTCTCTGGTAAACATTTTTAACATTTTCTCCATTCCCCCTCCCCCCCACCCCGCCCAAGATCCTGGTTCATCTTCACTATCATTATTCTGAGTCCTTTTTCTGGAAGGTTGCCCTTCTCCAGTTCATTTGGATGTTTTTCTGGGGTTTTATCTTCTTCCTTCATCTGGGACATAAGCCTCTGCTTTTTCATCCTAATTAACTTTCTGTAATATGGTTTTCATTCTAGCTGCTGTGGGATTATTTTTATTGCTTCTTCTGTCTACTCTTTGGTGGATGAGGTTGAGGCTTGTGTAAACTTCCTGATGGGGGAACTGGTTGGGAAAAAGTGGGTCTTGCTCTAGTAGGCGGTGGTGACAGGTGCACTAAGTGCAGGTGGCGGTGACCGGCACACTAAGCGCAGCTGAGAGGAGCTGCCCCATGTCCGAGGTCAAGGGCAGAAGCCGGGAAGACCCCATGCCTGAAGGGCGGCGGCCAAGAAGCGTTACCCCACGTCTGAGGTCAGGGGCAGCGGCTGAGAGTGCCAGGCTGCGACGGCACAGGAACAGCCAAGTGGAGCTACCCCGCATCCAAGGCCAGGGGCGGTGACTGGGAGGAGCCACCCTGGGTCCGAGGTCAGGGGAGGTGACTGGGAGGAGCCACCCCATGTCCGAGGTAAGGGGCAGCAGCTGGGAGGAGCCACCCCAGGAACGAGGCTGGGGCAGTGGTCGGGAGGAGCAACCCCAAGCCTGGAGCCAGGGGTGGCAGCCGGGAGGACCAACCCCACATCTGAGGAGTGGTGGCTGCGCAGGCGCAGGGAGCCTAGAGGAGCCATCCCAAGTTGAAGGTCAGGAAGGGCAGCAGTGAGGAGATACCCCTCATCCAAGGTAAGGAGCAGCAGCTGCGCTTTGCTGGAGCAGCCGTTAAGAGATACCCCATGCCCAAGGTAAGAGAAACCCAAGTAAGATGATAGGTGTTGCAGAGGGCATCAGAGGGCATCAGAGGGCAGACACACTGAAACCATACTCACAGAAACTAGTCATTCTGATCACACTAGGACCACAGCCTTGTCTACTCAATGAAACTAAGCCATGCCTGTGGGACAACCCAAGATGGGTGGGTCATGGTGGAGAGGTCTGACAGAATGTGGTCCACTGGAGAAGGGAATGGCAAACCACTTCAGTATTCTTGCCTTGAGAATGCCATGAACAGTATGAAAGGGCAAAATGATAGGATACCAAAAGAGGAACTCCCCAGGTCATTAGGTGCCCAATATGCTACTGGAGATCAGTGGAGAAATAACACCAGAAAGAATGAACGGATGGAGCCAAAGCAAAAACAATACCCAGCTGTGGATGTGACTGGTGATATAAGCAAGGTCCGATGCTGTAAAGAGCAATATTGCATAGGAACCTGGAATGTCAGGTCCATGAATCAAGGCGAATTGGAAGTGGTCAAACAGGAGATGGCAAGAGTGAACGTCAACATTCTAGGAATCAGCGAACTAAAATGGACTGGAATGGGTGAATTTAACTCAGATAACCATTGTATCTACTACTGAGGGCAGGAATCTCTCAGAAGAAATGGAGTAGCCATCATGATCAACAAAAGAATTTGAAATGCAGTACTTGGATGCAATCTCAAAACAACAGAATGATCTCTGTTCGTTTCCAAGGCAAACCATTCAATATCACAGTTATCCAAGTCTATGCCCCAACCAGTAACGCTGAAGAAGCTGAAGTTGAATGGTTCTATGAAGAACTGCAAGACCTTTTAGAACTAACACCCAAAAAAGATGTCCTTTTCATTATAGGGGACTGGAATGTAAAAGTAGGCAGTCAAGAAACACCTGGAGTAACAGGCAAATTTGGCCTTGGAATGCGGAATGAAGCAGGGCAAAGACTAATAGAGTTTTGCCAAGAAAATGCACCGGTCATAGCAAACACCCTCTTCCAACAACACAAGAGAAGACTCTACACATGGACATCACCAGATGGTCAACAATGAAATCAGATTGATTCTATTCTTTGCAGCCAAAGATGGAGAAGCTCTATACAGTTAGCAAAAACAAGACCTGGAGCTGACTGTGGCTCAGATCATGAACTTATTGCCAAATTCAGACTTAAATTGAAGAAAATAGGGAAAACTGCTAGACCATTCAGGTATGACCTAAATCAAATCCCTTATGATTATACAGTGGAAGTGAGAAATAGATTTAAGGGCCTAGATCTGATAGATAGACTGCCTGATGAACTATATATGGAATGAGGTTCCTGACTTTGTACAGGAGACAGGGATCAAGACCATCCCCATGGAAAAGAAATGCAAAAAAGCAAAATGACTCTCTGGGGAAGACTTACAAATAGCTGTGAAAAGAAGAGAAGGGAAAAGCAAAGGAGAAAAGCCAAGATATAATCATCTGAATGCAAAGTTCCAAAGAATAGCAAGAAGAGATAAGAAAGACTTCCTCAGCGATCAATGCAAAGAAATAGAGGACAACGACAGAATGGGAAAGACTAGAGATCTCTTCAAGAAAATTAGAGATACCAAGGGAACATTTCGTGCAAAGATGGGCTCGATAAAGGACAGAAATGGTATGGACCTAACAGAAGCAGAAGATATTAAGAAGAGGTGGCAAGAATACACAGAAGAACTGTACAAAAAAGACCTTCACAACCCGGATAATCTCGATAGTGTGATCACTTACCTAGAGCCAGACATCCTGGAATGTGAAGTCAAGTGGGCCTTAGAAAACATCACTACAAACAAAGCTAGTGGAGGTGATGGAATTCCAGTTGAGCTATTTCAAATCTTAAAAGATGATGCTGTGAAAGTGCTGCACTCAATATGCCAACAAATTTGGAAAACTCAGCAGTGGCCACAGGACTGGGAAAGGTCAGTTTTCATTCCAATCCCAAAGAAAGGCAATGCCAAAGAATGCTCAAGCTACCGCACAATTGCACTCATCTCACATGCTAGTAAAGTCATGCTCAAAATTCTCCAAGCCAGGCTTCAGCAATACATGAACCGTGAACTTCCTGATGTTCAAGCTGGTTTTAGAAAAGGCAGAGGAACCAGAGATCAAATTGCCAACATCTGCTGGATCATGGAAAAAGCAAGAGAATTCCAGAAAAACATCTATTTCTGCTTTATTGAATATGCCAAAGCCTTTGACTGTGTGGATCACAATAAACTGTGGAAAATTCTTCAAGAGATGGGAATACCAGACCGCCTGACGTGCCTCTTGAGAAATCTGTATGCAGGTCAGGAAGCAACAGTGAGAAGTGGACATGGAACAACAGACTGGTTCCAAATAGGAAAAGGAATATGTCAAGGCTGTCTATTGTCACCCTGCTTATTTAACTTCTATGCAGAGTACATCATGAGAAACGCTGGGTTGGAAGAAACACAAGCTGGAATCAAGATTGCCAGGAGAAATATCAGTAACCTCAGATATGCAGATGACACTACACTTATGGCAGAAAGTGAAGTAGAATGAAAAATCCTCTTGATGAAAGTGAAAGAGGAGAGTGAAAATTTGGCTTAAAGCTCAACATTCAGAAAACGAAGATCATGGCATCTGGTCCCATCACTTCGTGGGAAATAGATGGGGAAACAGTGGAAACAGTGTCAGACTTTATTTTGGGGGGCTCCAAAATCACTGCAGATGGTGACTGCAGCCATGAAATCAAAAGATGCTTACTCCTTGGAAGAAAAGTTATGACCAACCTAGATAGCATATTAAAAAGCAGAGATATTACTTTGCCAACTAAGGTCCATCTAGTCAAGGCTATGGTTTTTCCAGTAGTCATGTATGGATGTGAGAGTTGGACTGTGAAGGCTGAGCACCAAAGAATTGATGCTTTTGAACTGTGGTGTTGGAGAAGACTCTTGAGATTCCCTTGAACTGCAAGGAGATCCAACCAGTCCATTCTGAAGGAGATCGGCCCTGGGATTTCTTTGGAAGGAATGATGCTAAAGGTGAAGCTCCAGTACTTTGGCCACCTCATGCGAAGAGTTGACTCATTGGAAAAGACTTTGATGCTGGGAGGGATTGAGGGTAGGAGGAGAAGGGGACGACCGAGGATGAGATGGCTGGATGGCATCACTGACTCGATGGACGTGAATCTGAGTGAACTCCAGGAGTTGGTGATGGATAGGGAGGCCTGGTGTGCTCCAATTCATGGGGTCGCAAAGAGTTGGACACGACTGAGGGACTGAACTGAACTGAACTAGTCGGCATGGCCTTCCTCAGTAAAGCTTTAATCCAGTTATCTGGTGGTGGGTGGGATTGTGCTCCGTCCTTGTTGTTCTTTGGCCTGAGGTCACCTAACCCTGGGGTCTACAGGGTCTGTGGTAGGGTTAATAGCAACTTCCAAGAGGACTTACACCAAGGGGAACCTCCCAGGACTGCTGCTGCCAGTGCCCCAATCCTTGTGTGAGCCACTGCTGACCCACAGGAGACCCTCCAACAGTAGATGTAGGTCTGGTCCTGTCACTACTGTAGTGTCAGCAGTTCACCGTCGTGTCATTCTTCCTTTCCCCTGGGTCTTTGTGTGCATAAGATTTTGTTTGTGTCTTCTAAGAGTGGAGTCTCTGTTTTCCCTAGTCATGTGGAAGTCCTATAATCAAATCTCACTGGCCTTCAAAGTCAGATTTCCTGGGAATTTCCAGTCCCTGTGCTGGATCCCCTGGCTGGGAAGCCTGATGTAGGGCTCATAACCTTCACAACAGTGGAGAACTTCTTTCATCTTATTGTTCTCCAGTTTGTGAGTCACCCACCCAATGGGAACGAGATTTGATTTTATCATGATTGTGCCCCTGCTACCATTCACTGAGGGGTCATTGTCTTTGGACATGGTGTATCTCCTTTTGGTGAATTCCAGTGTCCTCCTATTGATGGTTGTTCAACGGTTCGTTTTGGTTTTAGTGCTCTCACAGGAGGAAATGGACACATGTCCTTCTTCTGCCATCTTCAACTGGAAGCCTCCATTTACATTTAATTGGAATTGTTGATAAGGTATGGTTTGCATCTGCCATTTTGCTATTTGATTTTAGTATGTCATGTCTTATTTGATCTTCTTGTTCCTTCATTACTACCTTCTTTTTAGTTAGATATTTTTAATATGTTATTCTTTTTTCCTTGCTATTTCTTTTACCATATTTTAAAGTTATTTTCCTAGTGCTTTCCCTGGGAGGTAAAATTAACATTTTAATTTAAAACAATATGGTTCATATTAAAACTGACTTCATTTCAGTAATATACAAAAACTTTGCTCCAAAATAGCTTTGTGTTTTTCCCCTCCTTTGTACTATATTTATAATACAAATTAGATCCATATACATTATAAGTCCACCAACACAGTTTTATAAATAGCACTGTGTGCAGCTTTAAACAAAAGTCAGGTAGGAGAATAAAATTACAGAAAATACATTCATATTGTCATATTTACCTATATGGGCGCATGCTGAGTGCCTCTGCTGTGTCTGCCTCTTTGCGTCCCTATGGACTGTGACCAGCAGGCCCATCTGGCCGTGGTGCTCTCCAGGCGGGAACACTGGAGGGGGCTGCCGTTCTGCCGTTTCTTCCTCCAGGTGAGCTTCCCGGCCCAGGTTTGGAGGCCCCATCTCAGGTCTTCTGCATTGGCAGGCAGCTTCTTTAACACTAACGCCACCTGGGAAGACCATTACTTATGTAGTTACTACTATTGGTGCTCTTTATTCTTTCCTGTGGGTTCAAATTATTGCCTAGTGTTCTCAAATTTAAGCCCGAAGGACCCCCTTTACTGTTTCTTGTGAGGCAGTCTGCTAGTGATGAGTTCTCTGAGTTTTTACTTTTCTGGAAATATTTTGATTTCCAGAAAATATTTTATGAAAGATCATTTTGCTGGATATAGAATTGCTGATTATCTTTTTCTTTCAGAAGCGAATATATCATTCTACTACCTTCTGACCTCCATGTTTTCAGCTGTTAATCTTGTTGAAGAGCCTGTGTATATGATGAGTTATGTCTCTATCTTGTCTTTTGACAATTTGACAATGGTGTGTCTAGGTGTGAATCTATTGAAGATATCCTACTCAGACTTTATTGAACCACTTAGATATGCAGATTAATGTTTTCCATGAAGTTTGAAAAGTATTTAACCATTATTTCTTCAAATATTCTTTTTCTCCTCTCTCTTTCTTTTCTCTCATGTGTATGTTAGTTGATGGTCTCTCTTAAGGTCTATTCATTTTTCTTCATTCTTTGTTTTCTATTCCTCAGCCTAGATGATCTCAGTAGATCTGTCTTCAAGTTTGCTGATTCTTTCTGCTGCCAGTTCAAATCTTTGTTGAGCTTCTCTAATGAATTTTTTGTTTCAACTTTGTGTTTTTCAAATCAAGAATATCTTTATGGTTTAAAAAAAATTTCCATCTGTTTAAAGCTATACTCTATTTGAAGTGAAACATCATTCTAAAGATTTCTTTTAATCCTTAGACACAATTTTCTTTGGTTCTTTGAACATATTTATAATAGCTTATTTAAGCTCTTTTTCTAGTAACTCCAGTATTTGAGTTTCCTCAGAAGTAGTTTATCTTGACAGTTTATTTTAACTATATAGGAGCCATACTTTCCTGTTTATCCTCATCTTTTTGTTTAAAACTGGAAATCAAATAATTATAATATAGTAATTCTAGAAATAAAATCACCTTGATCTCCAGTTGTTGAACTAAACAATCTTGTTAGTTGTTTTTGTATTTGTTTAGTGATTTCCCTAAATTGAATCTGTACACTCTGTATTATGTGTAGCCATTGATATGAGTGTTATGTGTAGCCATTGATATCTGTGATCATTTAACATAGTTGTCAGCTAATGATTGGACTCTCACAATGATTAGACTCAGATTTGTTTAAATGCTTTGGATCAATACATCTGCTAGTGTTTGACAAGTGGCTATCTGTGTGTGTTTTGAGGTATGCCGTCAAGGTGCTGGCAGGCAGTTTATAAATCTTCCTTATAGTCTTTACTTTTTGCTTATGTAAAATCTGAAGGTCAGCTAGAGGTAAATTAGGGCCTTCTCAGGTATTTCCCAGGCATGTACATAACTCTGTACATTTGTGTGACCATCTAGAGTTTTAGGATTATGTTGAAAACTTTTCAGTTCAGTTTAGTCACTCAGTAATGCCTGACTCTTTGCGAACCCATGAACTGCTGCATGCCAGGCTTCCCTGTCCATCACCAACTCCTGGAGTTTACCCAGACTCATGTCCTTTGAGTTGGTGATGCCATCTAACCATGTCATCCTCTGTCATCCAGTTCTCTTCCTGCCTTCAATCTTTCCCAACATCAGGGTCTTTTCAAATGATTCAGCACTTCGCATCAAGTGGCCAAAATATTGGAGTTTTAGCTTCAACATCAGTCTTTCCAATGAATACCCAGGACTGATTTCCTATAGATTGGACTGGTTGGATCTCCTTGCAGTCCAAGGGACTCTCAAGAGTCTTCTTTAAACATCATAGTTCAAAAGCATCAGTTCTTCTATGCTTAGGTTTCCTTATAGTCCAAATCTCACATCCATACATGACCACAGGAAAAACCATAGCCTTGACTAGACGGACAAAGTAATGGCAAAGTTGGCAAAGTAATGTCTCTGCTTTTTAATATGCTAACTAAGTTGGTCATAACTTTCCTTCCAAGGAGTAAGCATCTTTTAATTTCATGGCTGCAATCACCATCTGCTTGGAGCCCCCCAAAATAAAGTCTGACACTCTTTCCACTGTTTCCCCATCTATTTGCCATGAAGTGATGAGACTGGGTGCCGTGATCTTAGATTTTTGAATGTTGAGCTTTAAGCCAACTTTTTCACTCTCCTCTTTCACTTTTATCGTGGGCTTTTTAGTTCCTCTTCACTTTCTGCCATAAGGGTGGTGTCATCTGCATATCTGAGGTTATTGATATTTCTCCCGGCAATCTTGATTCCAGCTTGTGCTTCATTCAGCCCAGCCTTTCTCATGATGTACTCTGCATAGAAATTAAATAAGCAGGGTGACAATATACAGCCTTGATGTACTCCTTTTCCTATTTGGAACCAGTCTGTTGTTCCATGTCCAGTTCTAACTGTTGCTTCCTGGCCTGCATACAGATTTCTCAAGAGACAGGTTAGGTGGTCTGGTATTCCCATCTCTTTCAGATTTTCCAGTTTATTGTGATCCACAGAGTCAAAGACTTTGGCATAGTCAATAAAGCAGAAATAGATGTTTTTCTGGAACTCTCTTGCTTTTCCGATGATCCAGCAGATGTTGGCAATTTGATCTCTGGTTCCTCTGCCTTTTCTAAAACCAGCTTGAACATCTGGAAATTCATGGTTCACATATTGCTGAAGCCTGGCTTGGAGAATTTTGAGCATTACTTTGGTAGCGTGTGAGATGAGTGCAATTGTGCGGTAGTTTGAGCATTCCTTGGCATTGCCTTTCTTTGGGGTTGGAATGAAAACTGACCTTTTCCAGTCCTGTGGCCCCTGATGAGTTTTCCAAATTTGCTGACATGTTGAGTGTATCACTTTTACAACATCATCTTTTAGGATTTGAGATAGCTCCACTGGAATACCATCATCTCCACTAGCTTTGTTCATAGTAATGCTTCCTAAGGCCCACTTGACTTCACATTCCAGGATGTGAATGTCTACGTGATCCAGGTCTATGTGAATGATCACACCATCATGATTATCTGGGTCATGAAGATCTTTTTGTACAGTTCTTCTGTGTATTCTTGCCACGTCTTCTTAATATCTTTTGCTTCTTTTAGGTCCATACCATTTATGTCCTTTATTGAGCCCGTTTTTGCATGAAATGTTCCCTTGGTATCTCCAATTTTCTTGAAGAGATCTCTAGTCTTTCTCATTTTATTGTTTTCCTTTATTTCTTTGCACTGATCACTGAGGAAGGCTTTTTTATCTCTCCTTGCTATTCCTTGGAACTCTGCATTCACATGGGTATATCTTCCCTTTTCTCCTTTGCTTTTCACTTCTCTTCTTTTCACAGCTGTTTGTAATGTCTCCTCAGACAGCCATTTTGCTTTTTTGCATTTCTTTTCCATGGGGATGGTCTTGATCCCTGTCTCCTGTACAATGTCACGAACCTCCATCCATAGATCATAAGGCACTCTGTGTATCAGATCTAGTTCCTTAAATCTATTTCTCACTTCCACTGTATAGTCATAAGGGATTTGATTTGGGTCATACCTGAATGGTCTAGTGATTTTCCCCACTTTCTTCAATTTAAGTCTGAATTTGGCAATAAGGAGTTCATGATCTGAGGCACAGTCAGCTCCCAGTCTTGTTTTTGCTGACTGTATAGAGCTTCTCTATCTTTGGCTGCAAAGAATATAATCAATCTGATTTTGGTGTTGACCATCTGGTGATGTTCATGTGTAGAATCTTATCTTGTGTTGTTGGAAGAAGGTGTTTGCTATGACCAGTGCATTTTCTTGGGAAAAGTCTATTAGCCTTTGCCCTGCTTCATTCTGTACTCAAAGGCCAAATTTGCCTGTTCTTCCAAGTGTTTCTTGACTTCCTACCTTTGCATTCAGTCTCCTATAAAGAAAAGGACATCTTTTTTGGGTGTTTGTTCTAAAAAGTCTTGTAGGTCTTCACAGAACCGTTCAACTTCAGCTTCTTTGGCATTACTGGTCGGGGGATAGACTTGGAACACCTTGATATTGAATGGTTTGCCTTGGAAACGAACAGAGATCATTCTGTCATTTTTGAGACTGCATCCAAGTACTGCATTCAGACTCTTTTTTTGACCATGATGGCTACTCCATTTCTTCTAAGGGATTTCTGCCCACAGGAGTAGATATAATGGTCATCTGAGTTAAATTCACCCATTCCAGTCCATTTTAGTTCGCTGATTCCTATAATGTGGATGTTTACTCTTGCCATCTCCTGTTTGACCACTTCCACTTTGCCTTGATTCATCGATCTAACATTCCAGGTTCCTATGTAATATTGCTCTTTAGAGCATTGGACCTTGCTTCTATCACCAGACACATCCACAACTGGGTGTTGTTTTTGATTTGGCTCCATCCCTTCATTCTCTGTAAAATTATTCTCCTTTACTTGAGGGTCCTGTTCTTCAGCTCTTCCTTTTAGATTTTTTTTGTTCAACCTGTTTTCAGCCCTCAGAATATCCCTTGAGGTATTCTGCCTTAGGCAGCTGAAATGTTAAACAATTGCTACTCATTGTTTTTGACAAATGCCCTGGGAATAGGACCGCTTGCTCTGAGTCAGGTCAGATAAAGACAGGTGCTGAGAATGGAGCGTTTCAGTCAGCTGTCAAACTGTTTAAAGAGTGATAATGCTCTGGGAACAAGTTTTTGGAAGAGTTCCAAAGCCATTCTCCCCACTCTAGTGGTTGTTCGGCTGACGACTTTCATAGTCACTGTATTGTTAGGCTATTGGTTTTCGAGGCTAATATGGAGCTTGGGAGATGGGAGTGGAGTTAGGACAAGCGAAAATACTGCAAGGCTCGTTGTTCTTACCAATATTCAGCTTTTTTTCTTGAATAATTTTTTTTAATTGTTGCAAGACTTTGGTTAACTTTGAGAATCCTGAAACATTGACTTGGGTAACTTTCTTTCTAGTGTTATAGGTGTTGTTATGGAAGAGCTGGGATTGGGAGATCCTTACTCTGCTGTTGCAGAAGTGCTTCCTCTCTTCTCACTTCACATCGTTTTAAAAAGCTATGGAAATGAGGGCCATTCCCTGGAGAAAGGATACATGGAACTGGCAGTTGTTTCCTAGTGTAGCGGGGCTAAAGAAGTTTTACAGCCCAGTTCTCTAGGTAGGAAATAGTTAGGGATTTGAGACTAAAAGTTGCATAGGTCTGAACTGTTTTCTAAAGGGTTTCTTCTAAACCCTTGGGAATTCATTGATGTCGCAGGTGGCACACTGAGTTTGAAAACCCTGATTACTAATTACAGCTAGCAGGTTGGCTACCTTTACCCTATACCAAAGATTTCTTCATTCTTGGAACATTGTGTCTTCTAAATTTCTTTCACATATGTGAGTGTGAATCTTGGCTCATTTCCCCAACAAATTCACGTATCTGTCCACCCTTCCTCCACTGTTCTTTCTTATTGTTACCTCTGTCATCCCTTTCTGTTTCTTTGTTCCTCAATTTGAGTTCTAATAGAACTTTATAATTTTGAAGATCACCATATGGATCCTAATGTCATAAATTAGAAAAAGAATATGGGTATAGTAGGAACATGGAGAAACACCACACAGGTAAACCCCTACGATGAAGAACAGAATCCATACTGTAACCTAAAGTAAATTTGACAGAGACAGAGTAAAGGGACAAAGTAGGAGATTAGATAGTTAATCTCACTAGGGAATTGTATGTAAAAAAATATGGAAATATGGGAGATGCCTTTAAGTTAATGATTACACAAGAAAGCAAGTTTGATTAACCACAAAACCAAGCAGACTTGCTTAGCAAGAAAACCAGGCAACAGATGCACAAAATATGCCCTCCAAACAATAAAACAGCGGTGGTACGAGACCCACATTGTGCCCTGTGAGCTCAGGAAGTTAGGGCACACTCTGCACACATAAAAAGCAGTAATTTGTAGACCTAGCCTAAACATGTAGGGACAAGGAAACTTCCCAGCCAACTTTGAAGAGGAGCTCATGATAGAAGCAGAATGTCAAGAATGACAAAGAATTCTTGTCTGCTTTTCTTTTGATTATAAGGAAATCTTTTCCTTCACCTTTCCTTTGATTATGAAACTGTAGCTTGCAAAGTTCTTGGAACATGGTACCTTCTTGCCCACCCACTTGTAAGCCTCACAAGCATCCTATGCTAATAAATCACTCCTTATCTAACACTTTGCTTCTCGCTGAATTCTTTCTGTGCTGAGACATAAAGGACTGGGAGCTCTTCAGAGCCTCCCTGAAATGCCACCCATCTGTTTCAAATTTATTAGTTTTTATGTGATAAACATATAATATTGGTAATTGCAACATTTTATGATAAATGCCAACTGTAGGATGGTAGTATATATGGAGCTTAGAAAAAGAAAGTGTTCAGAAACAAAGAGTTTGTATTTATGTAGCATTGCCTGATGGGGAGAAAAACGACTGAATTTAAAAGAAAGATAAAAATTATAGATTCTCCAACAGTAAACTCTAGGTCAGCCCTGAGACCATTCTCCATGGTCTTCCCTAAACTGGATAAAATAACCCATAAACCTCCCTTTGCTCTGACTCTGCTTAATTTTCCAATTACTACTTCAGATAACTTCATAGTGAGATGCACAGGACAGTGGCTCTGAGTGTTTCTGTCTGCAAACACACACACATCTCCTCCCACATTATGTGCTCATTCCCGGGCTGTGCATCAGGGCCTTCTCCTTTATAATTCCGTCTCCCATGGCCTTAGCTGTTGAGATTTATCCCCTTAGAGACTGGTCTGAGATCTGCAGAATTCCTAGAATCCTTTACCTGGACCAATCTCTCTCTTTGCTTTTCATTACAACATTGGAGAAATACAAGATCACAAGCATAAAGGGAAAAGGCCCCATAAGAAGGCAGTACATCTTTTTTGGGACCAGTGTGGTTAAAAATGACAGTAACCTTGTTTACAAATAACTAGGCCCATTTAAAAGCACTGTGGATAGGGGTAATTCCAAAACAAGCATTCAGCCCAAGGATCTGAGTGGTACATATGCATGCCTGTGAAAGGCCTCTCATTTACCTACAATGCTTCAGGTCTTATTTAAAAACACACCATTTTCCTTACCCTGTCAAGTGGAAGCCACATTCATTTATATTAGTGAGGATTCTTAGGACCTCTGGGTTTATGGCTGGTGTCTCTCCAGACTGCTGCTCCTTGCCTGAGCCAGGCTGTGATATGCTTTCAAGCAAAAGGAGCATCTCCACAGAAACAGCTGTTAACATCCCCTGGCACAGTGTGCCCTCACCCTGTGATTTCCCCTCCAAATTTGCATTCGTGCTGTCAGTTGGGGAATTGCATAGAGTGACAATTGATGCCACCAGTGAAAGAAGCTTTGATGGTAATGAGGGATGGGGAAGAAGCAGACTTATTAATTAATGACTCCAGAAGAAGGAATGGGCTCTCTGCTCACATAAGCTGCTTGAACTCAAGTGGGGTTAATTGTTTCCTGTGTGAGTCCATGGTAGCTTTCATCTCAGGATACGACAGAGAATGAGCCTTAATTAGCCAATCTGACCTAATCTCATGTTCTGTTCCATGTATAACATCACTGGTTTTCTCTCAGTTCTTCTGGAGTAGATGCATGTATATGTGTGTACACACACACACACACCACCCTGCAGTTAGTCATCCTTTCAGCAAGAGGTGTGGAATGAAGTGTTCCTTTGTCATTCTAAAACATCTGAATGAGCCTGTTTGTGGATGTGGTGTGTAACTGTCCTAGATTATATTAGCTTCTTTGCTGAGAGACAGACTCTGAGCTAGAGATTGAGTAAGGGGGATAAGAAGTGGAGGAGGGCTCTGGGGTGCAGCACCTATAAGGGAATGAGGATGCTCAGGGGAAGTTGACTGTGATATAATTCTAATAAAAGCCTCAGTTGATCTCCCAGGGACTCTGCCATGGGGTCAGCTCTTTGTAAATGAGGCCAGGGGACTGAGACTTTGGTTTCCACAAAATGAGTCCCCAGGAAGGATTGTAGCCTGGTGCCCTGGAGTTCCATCCACATGATGGGGAACCTCAAAGAACAGCTTGAGTGGGGCTCTCAGCAGCCTTGGTTCTGGACCTGGGACCTGAAGGGGCGGTAGGGCTTCATCACAGGGCTATTGCCTCTTTCAATGAATGGGCCAGGAGGAAATGGGGGCCATTACCTCACTCCCTGACCACCCGCCGGCTTTCTATTCAGAGCAGAGTTTAGAAGGTGGTTCTGGAAACATATGAAGCAAATAGTCACTCTTTCATTGAGATAAGGAATGAAGGACCAGCCCTCAGCTCTCCTGTGAAGCAGGACTCAGACACCAATGGGCTCTGCATACCTTGTGAAATGCGTACCCCAAATTCAGGGGCAAATGGGTGACGTGAGGTGTCTGAGTGTTGTGAATCAGTTGGCCCAGCACTAGTTTGTAACAGAGCTGGGATGCCAGCTCTTCTCCTTCTTCTTTAAAATTAATTAATTGATTAACTATGTTTGGCTATGCTGGTTCTTCGTTGTGCTGCACAGGCTTTCTGTTGCTGCACACGGGCTTTCTTTGGTTGCAGTGTGTGGTCTTCTCATTGTGGCAGCTTCTCTTGCTGCAAAATGTGGGCTCTAGATGCACAGGCTTCAGTATTTGTGACTCAGGGTCTCTAGAGCATGAATTCTACAGTTGTGGCCCATGGGCCCCATTGCCCCATGGCATGTGGAATCTTCCTGGACCCAGGATTGAACCTGTGTCCCCTTCACTGGCAAGCAGATTCTTAACCACTGGACCTTTAGGAATGTCCCCACCAGGTCTCCTTAAACCTCAGGATAGTTAGTGCTGCTTCAGTTTCACACGCTGCCTCCAAAATACGTTCTTTTTTTAAAAGTAAGCAAGGTCACATTTGCAAATGTTGGCTTTTCTGTGATGTGGCTTACTCTCTCTCTCTCTCTTTTTTCTAAGCTATATTGAGATATAATTGACATATAACTTTGTGTAAGTTTAAAGTGTCCAATGTGTTGATTTAATATATGTATATATCTTGAAATTATTCCAAAATGTTAATTAACATCTCCACCAACTCATGTAATTACTTTGTCTGTGTGTGTTAAAAACACTTATGATCTACTCTTTAGCAACTTTCCAGTTATAATACAGTTGTTGTTCGGTCACTAAGTTGTGTCTGATTCTTTGCGACCCCATGAACTGTAGCACACCAGGCTTCCCTGTCCTTTGCTATCCCTTGGAGTTTGCTCAGATTCATGTCCATTGACTTGGTGATGCTATCTAACCATCTCATCCTCTGCTGCCTTCTTTTCCTTTGGCCTTCAATCTTTCCCAGCAACAGGGTCTTTTCTGGTGAGTCAACTCTTCACATCAGATGGCCAAACCATTGGAGCTTCAGCCTCAGCATCAGTCCTTTCTTTAGGATTGACTGGTTTGATCTCCTAGCAGTCCAAGGGACTCTCAAGAGTCTTCTTCAGCACCACAATTTGAAAGGATCAAGTCTTCAGCACTCAGCCTTCTTTATGGTCCAACTCTCACATCCATATTTGACTACTGGAAAAACCATACCTTTGACTATATGGACCTTTGTTGGCAAAGTGATGTCTCTGATTTTAATATGCTGGATTTTAGATTTGTCATAGTTTTCCTTCCAGCAATAATAGAGTATTATTACCTATAGTCACCACGCTGTACGTCACATCTCCAGAGCTTATTCATCTAACTGATGATTGTACTTTGGAACATCTCCCTGTTTCCACCAGCTCCCAGCCCCTGGAAACCACCCATCTACTCTGTGTTTCTGTGAATTTGGCTTTCTTTGAGTCCACACATAAGTGAGATCATACCATACAGTATTTGTCTTTATCTGTCTGACTTATTTCACTTAGAATAATGCCCTCAGGTCTATTCATGTTTTTACAAATGGCATGGTTGTTTTCTTTTTTATGGCTGAATAATATTCCATTGTGTGTGTATAGTATAAATATAGGTTTATTTATAAATAAAATATATGTAGATCACATTTTATTTAACTACTTATGTTGTTTTCATGTCTCAACTGTAACGCTGCAGTGAACATGGAGGTGCGGATAACTCTTCAAGGTAGTGTTTCATTTTCTTCTGATAAATACCAAAAAGTGGTATTGCTGGATCATATGTGTGTGTTGTGTGTTAGTTGCTCAGTGTGTCTGATTCTTTGCAACCTCATGGACTATGGCCTGCTAGGTTCCTCTGTCCATAGAATTCTCCAGGCAAGAATACTACAGTGGATTGCCATTTCCTCCTCCAGGTGATCTTCCTGACCCAGAGACTGAACCCAGGTCTTCTGCATTGCCGGCAGATATTTCACCATTTGAGCCACCAGGGAAGGGCTGGATCATATGGTAACTCTATTTTTAATTTTTGAGTAACCTCCATACTCTTTTCCATAGAGGTTGCATGAGTTTACATTCCTACCAATCATGCACAAGTGTTAACCCTTTTCTCTACATTCTCATCAGCATTTGTTATCTCTTGTCTTTTTTATAACAGTTATATGACTTTAAACCAATCTTGAGCTAACAGGTAGAGACTGACCCCTGAAGGGTTTCTAGGCCCATGTGTGGCCTTGAAAATCTGAGTTACTTGAGAAGCAAAGTAGTTGAAGTTCATTCCCTATTTTTTGCTCTACCAAGACCAGCAGCTCAGCAGTAAAGAATCTGCCTGCAGTGCAGGAGACAAGGGAGACACTGGTTTGATCCCTGGGTAGGGAAAATCCCCTGAAGGAGGGCATGGCAACCCACTCCAGTATTCTTACCTGGAGAATCCCATGGGCAGAGGGGTCTGGGGGCTACAGTCCATGGCGTCACAAAAAGTTGGAGACACGACTGAAGCGACAGAGCATTCACACAGACACCAAGACCAGAATGAAGGATTCCTTTATGGTCTTGCTGGTTCCATGTGATACAGATTCCTACCAACCTCATAGGTCTGGGCCATCACCCTCTATGGATCCCTAAAGCTTGGGAGGAAAGCAGAAGGCACAGGGCAGGCAGAAGGGGTTCTGGTCTCAGGGTGGAGTTCGGGATGGCACACGGTGACTCACTAGGCAGCTGCAGAGACTGTACCAAGCCCATGCGTGCCTCAGTCTCTTCCTCGTTCTTCTTCCTAATCTTTTTCTGCCTCCTCCCCTCCATGCTGTGGGAAGTGGGGGTTTCCTCTGAAGGTCAGCACCCAGAGCACACAGTAAGTACTTGATAGATGTTTGTGAATGACTGAATGTTGGTCCCAGAGGCTCTCAGGTGGGCCCTGGAAGAGAAGACAGGATCTTATCAATCCTCCCTGCTTACATTCACTCTGTGGCCCACCTGTATTTGCAACTCAGACTGAGGTGATATTAGTATAACTTTTCCTCCTTTTACCATGCAAGCAGCTTACGTGTCAATGGTCACAACTTATGACCAACCTCTTCAAGTGTCCTAACCATGATGTGGCCATGGCTGAGGGGCCTGGGAAAGAGGAATGTTCTGAGCACCAAGGAACCCTGTCTTTACAGAGCAGGGTGTTTTAGCCATAGATAGGATGCTTGTCTTCCAATTCTAGGACTTGATGAGGGCAATGACAGCCTGGTCTTCAGGCGAGTTTATCTCCAGGCTGCAGTCCTTTGCCCAGATTGGACTGTTTCTCCCAGCTTTTTCTCGTTGCTGTGAATGCACTGGAATGGTGTATGCAGCAGCCCTGGCATCTGCTTCTTTAAGAAACAAGTTATCAGCAAATGCAGAAATGGGGGCAGCAAGAGTAGGGGAGCTGGGCTCTTTCCAGTCAATTGAGGAACTAGAGAAAGTGAACGTGACAAAACTTTAAACAGACTATTTCTTTTCCAGGTGTTCTCATGAAGGAGGAAAGAGAGACATGCATATGTACATGCTCACATACACACATACTTCATATTTTACATAAAGGTATTATTGTGCTAAACACACATAAGCTCTTGGGAAAGGAATTAAACTGGAAGCCTCAAGACCAGGTCTGACAGGTGGCAACCTCAGCCACCCGACATCTGACTCCATCTCTCCTATTGACTTGTAGTGCTGACTTAAGCAAGTCAATTAACCTTTCTGTGACCCACTCCCTAACCTTCTAAGTGGAAAAGAACAGCAGTGGCCCAGCTCCAAGGGGTGCCAGGAGCTTATCATTTTCCAAGAGCTTATCATCATTAGCGTGCTGTGTAAGAGCAGGTGCTATACTTGTATTAAAGGCCGGATGAATATTCATGAGTGTGTCTGTGCTGCCACTTTCCCCAGCCTCCCTGGATCTTGCTGAGCTGTGGGGGGAGGCTTCTAGAAAGTGTAAAATGGAAATGTCCTGGGCTTCAAATTGTCTCTGCAAATAGCACACTTCAACAGTGTGTATTTACCAATGAAATGTTAACAGGAATGACATTTGGGTGTGAAACCAAATGGAACTCTCAAGGTGGCAGGGGTAGTGGTGGGAGAAGAAGTAACATTTCAGCAGCACCAACTACTGTGAACACTTCTTACCCAGGGTGGTTGGGTTGGTGCTGTGGGCTGTGAAAGTTGAAGTGGGGAAGGATACAGAGTGATATCTTCAGACTTTAAACATTTTACTTTAAAACATGATTCTGTTCATTTTGGGGGATGATCTATTGATACAAGGCTGAAACTCTTCCTTTGAGGACAGAAGCTGACTGGTGTTCCATATGTTATTCTTGCATAAACCACTTCTGTGATCTATCTGCTAAGAGTTCCAGTTTGAGATCCTCTTAAGTGGAGCAAGGACTTAAAGGTATGTGGACCAATGAAGCAAAGCATCTTTATAGATATTAACTGTTCTCCCATGCTTTCACAGATGCCTCACGTGTATGAAATCTGATAGTAATTTATTTAACAACTTGCCTTTAGGAGACTTTGCAAAGCATTCAAGTTGTCTTTCATAGAAACAATAGTGTTCTCTTTTTTTGTGCTCGTATTTCATGGACTTAAGTAATATTGAGTTAAATTACATAATTACATTTGTAAGTACATCCAGCACACAGGTTTGATAACAGACACACCTGATTTGTAATGCCTCTGACTCTGCTGGTGGTAGCAGAAGTACAGTATCAATGGGGATTATCCATGGGGATTGGTTCCTGGACTCTCATGGGTACCAAAAGCCACAGATGTTCAAGTACCTTATACAATATAAAACAGTGGAGTATAGACAGTTTCTACATCCAAGTGTCTGCATCTGTGGATACAGAAGGCTGATTCCATGGGAAGGACAGGCAAGAGCATG
Organism: Capricornis sumatraensis; assembly: GCF_032405125.1. Classification (NCBI taxonomy): domain Eukaryota; kingdom Metazoa; phylum Chordata; class Mammalia; order Artiodactyla; family Bovidae; genus Capricornis; species Capricornis sumatraensis. Next base: position 43,435,556 of record NC_091078.1, on the reverse strand, counting down.
CCGGCCATGAACCTGTCAGGAAGATGGAGAAATTAAATTGGCAAGTTGGTTGAGTAGCAGCTGGGTAAGAGAGCATTATCTATATTTTAATTTTGCTCCCTTTCTTCTAAAGCTTATGATAACCCCATCAGTTTTCTGTTGCCATCTCTATATTGTGCTGTGCTTAGTTGCTCAGTCATGTCCAACTCTTTGTGAGCCCATGTACTGCAGCCTACTAGGCTCCTCTGTCCATGGGGATAATCCAGGCAAGAAAACTGGAATGGGTTGCCATGTACTTCTCCAGGGGATATTCCCAACCCTGGGATGGAACATAGGTCTCCCAACTGCATGCAGATCTTTACTGTCAGAGCCACCAGAAGCTCTATACAGTCATCAAAAACAAGACCAGGAGCTGACTGTGATTCAGATCATGAACTCCTTATTGCAAAATTCAGATGTAAATTGAAGAAAGTAGGGGAAATCCCTAGTGCATTCAGGTATAACCTAAATAAAATCCCTTATGATTATACAGTAGAAGTGACAAATAGATTCAAGGGATTAGATCTGATAGACAGAGTGCCTGAAAAGCCATGGACAGAGGTTTGTGACATTTTACAGGAGACAGTAATCAAGACCATCCCTAAGGAAGAAAATGCAAAAAGGCAAAATTGTTGGAGGAGCCCTTACCTATAGCTGAGAAAGGAAGAGAAGCTAAAGACAAAGGAAAAAGGAAAGATATACCCATCTGAATGCAGAGTTGCAAAGAATAGCAAGGAAAGATAAGAAAGGCTTCCTCAGTGATCAATGAAAATAAATAGAGGAAAACAATAGAATGGAAAAGACTAACGATCTCTTCAAGAAAATTAAAGATACCAAGGGAACATTTCATGCAAAGGTGGGCTCAATAGAGGACAGAAATGGCATGGACCTAACAGAAGCAGAAGATATTAAGAAGAGGTGGCAAGAATACACAGAACTATACAGAAAAGATCTTAATAACCACGATGGTGTGATCACTCACCTAGAGCCAGACATCCTGGAATGCCAAGTCAAGTGGGTCTTAGGAAGCATCACTATGAACAAAGCTAGTGGAGATGATGGAATTCCAGCTGAGCTGTTTCAAATCCTCAAAGATGATGCTGTGAAAGTGCTGCACTCAATATGTCAGCAAATTTGGAAAACTCAGCTGGAAAAGGTCAGTTTTCATTCTAATCCCAAAGAAAGGCAATCCCAAAGAAAGCTCAAATTACCACACAATTGCACTCATCTCACACGCTAGCAAAGTAATGCTCAAAATTCTCCAAGCCAGGCTTCAACAGTACATGAACCATGAACTTCCAGATGTCCAAGCTCAATTTAGAAAAGGCACAGGACCCAGAGGTCAAATTGCAAACATCTGCTGGATCATCTAAAAGGCCAGAGAGTTCCAGAAAAACATCTACTTCTCCTTTATTGACTATGCTAGAGCCTTTGATTGTGTGGATAACCACAAACTGGAAAATTTTTCAAGATATGGGAATACCAGACCACCTGACGTGTCTTGAGAAATCTGTATGCAGGTCAAGAAGCAACAGTTAGAACTGGACATGGAACAATAGACTGGTTCCAAATCCGGAAAGGAGTGCATCAAGGCTGTACATTGTCACCCTGCTTATTTAACTTATATGCAGAGTACATCATGCGAAATGTTCAGCTGGATGAAACACAAGCTGGAATCAAGGTTTCTGGGAGAAATATCACTAACCTCAGATATGTAGATGACACCACCCTTATGGAAGAAAGTGAAGAGGAACTGAAGAGCCTCTTGATGAAAGTGAAAGAGCAGACTGACAAAGCTGGTGTAAAACTCAGCATTCAAAAAACTAAGATCACGGCATCTGGTCCTATCACTTGACTGCAAATAGATGTGGAAACAATGGAAACAGTGACAAATTATATTTTTTTGGGTTCCAATATCACTACAGATGGTGACTGAAGCCATGAAATTAAAAGACACTTGCTCTTTGGAAGAAAAGCTATGAGGAACCTAGACAGCATATTAAAAAGCAGAGACATTACTTTGCTGACAAAGGTCCATCTAGTCAAAGCTGTGATTTTTTCAGTAGTCATGTATGGATGTGAGAGCTGGCGTATAAAGAAAGCTGAGCATTGAAGAATTGACGCTTTTGAACTGTGGTGTTGGAGAAGACTCTTAAGAGTCCCTGGGACTGCAAGGAGATCAAACCAGTTGATCTTAAAGGAAATCAGTTCTGAATATTCATTGGAAGGACTGATGCTGAAGCTCCAATACTTTGCCAGCCTGATTTGAAGAGCTGACTTATTAGAAAAGAAAGTTGTACATATACACAATGGAATACTACTCAGCTATTAAAAAGAATGCATTTGAATCAGTTCTAAGGAGGTGAATGAAACTAAAGCCATTATACAGAGTGAGATAAGCCAGAAAGGAAAACACCATATTAATGCATATATATGGAATTTAGAGAGACAGTATCAATGACCCTATATGCGAGACAGCAAAAGAGATACAGATGTAAAGAACAGACTTTCAGACTCTGTGGGAGAAGGCGAGGGTGGGATGATTTGAGAGAATAGCACTTAAACATGTATATTACCATATGTGAAATAGATCACCAGTCCAAGTTTGATGCATGAAACAGGGCACTCAAAGCCAGTGCACTGGAACAACCCAGAGGGATGGGAACACATGTACACCTGTGGCTGGTTCATGTCAACGTATGGCAAAAACCACCACAATACTGCAAAGTAATTAGCCTCCAATTAAAATAACTTAATTTTTTTCAAAAAGAAAAGACTCTGATGCTGGGAAGATTGAAGGCAGGAGAAGGAGATGACAGAGGATGAGATGGTTGGATGGCATCACCAACTTGATGGACATGAGTTTGAGCAAGCTCTGGGAGTTGGTGATGAACATGGAAGCCTGGCTTGCTGCAGTCCATGGGGTCACAAAGAGTCAGACACGACTGAGTCACTGAACTGAACTGACCCAAGCCACCAGGGAAGCCCATCTCTATTTTAAGGTATAGTATTTGAAGTTCAGAGAGCAACTTAGGGTGGCTCTTCCACCCTAAGTTACACGACTAATGAGCAGCACTCAGAGTTTCAGTGTTTCTGGTTTTGCCTTTATGGGTCTCATTGAGGACTAACTTCCTTCAGGAACTGTTTTCTTTACCTGTTTTATTGAGTAAAAATTTAATAGTCACATAGACAAAAAGCTCTATTACTTTCTCTTTCAATCTTATTAAATCTGGCTTTCTGTATCCTCCACTTAGGGTGATAAGAGATTCAGTCATGTTTTGGGCTCCCCAGCCTAGGATTTTGAGAGGAATCTAAGGCATTACTTATTTACTTCATATTTGAGCAGGGGCCTTGTTCTTCAACAATGGTGATTGTTCTTGTAAATCAGTAGTTCTCAATGTGTGGTCCCAGACTGGCAGCATCAGTGTTACCTTGGAAACTTGTCAGAAATGCAAATTCTCAGGTTTCATCCTTGATCTGTTAAATCAGGAGCTCTGGGCCCAGCAATGTATGTGCTGACAAAGCCTCCAAATATTCTGACACAGAAATACATTCTAATAGCACACAGTTTGAGAACTGCTTCTTGCTAACATTCATTCATTCATTCATTCATTCATGTGTTCAACAAATACTTTTTGAGTGTCTGCTATGAGTCAGGGGCTGGTGATAAAATGACAAATGTGGACAGGGTTGATCTTCTTATTGTATTTTACATTTTTATTTATTTAATTTATTTTTGGCTGCACTGGATCTTTGTTGCTGCACAAGGGCTTTCTCTAGCTGTAATGGGTAGGGGCTACTCTATAGTTGTGCAATGCAGTCTTCTCTTTGGGGTGGCTTTTCTTGTTATGGTGCACAAGCTCTAGGGTTCTCAGAATTCAGTAGTTATGGTGCACAGACCTAGTTGCCTCATGGCATGTGGGATCCTCCCAGACCAGGGATTGAATCTGTGTCCCCTGCACTGGCAGGCAGACTCTTAAACACTGAACCACCGAATAACCAGGGAAGCCCTATTTTATTTTATTATGTTTATATTGTGACAAAATACAAAAAAATTTACTTTTTTAGCCATCGTAAGTGAACAATTCAACTGCATTAAATACATTCACACTGTTGTATAACCACCACCACTATTCAATTCCAGATAATTTTCATCATCCTAAATAGAAACTCTGTACACATTCAACAATACCTCTCCACTACCACTCTGAGCAGCCTCAAGTTACTTCTACTTTCTGTCTCATGAGTTTGCGTATTCTATATACCTCATATAAGTGGACTTATTACCATATTTATTCTTTTGTGTCTGGGTTATTTTATGTAGCATAATGTCTTCAAGGTCATCCATGTTCTAGGATGTGTCAGAATTTCTTTTTTTTTAAGGCCTAAATAGTATTCTGTTGTATGGTTTCTTTTTAAAATTTTATCTTTAATTGAAGGGTGATTGCTTTACAATACTGTGTTGGTTTCTGCCATACGTCAACATGAATCACTCATAGGTACACATATGTCCCCTCCCTGTTCAACCTCCCTCACACCTTCCACCCCATCCCACCCCTCTAGGTTGTTACAGAGCCCCAGTTTGAGTTTCCTGAGTCACACAGCAAATTCCCACTGGCTATTTTACACATGACAGTGTATATGTTTCTATGTTATTCTCTCCATTCGTCCTACCCTCTCCTTCTTTCCCCCACCCCTGACCACAATTTCTTTATCCATCCATCTGTTGATGGAGGTTTGAACTGTTTGGACCTTTTGGTATATTGTGAATAATGCTGCTGTAAACATGAGTATAAAAGTATCTGTTTTGAATACTTGCTTTCAATTCTTTGGGCATATACTTAGAGTTAAATTGATGGATCTTATGTTTACCTTTTTGAGGTAACCACTAAATGGTGTGATGCAGCAACTATAACATTGTATGTTCTCACCAGCAGTGTATAAGTGTGCCAATTTCTTCACATCCTCACCAACACTTTTTATTTTCTAATTTTTCATAATAATCATGCTAGTGGATATGAAGTGTTATCTCATTGCAGTTTTTTGATTTGTATTTCTCTAAAGACTAGGGTTATTTACATCTTTTCATGTATTTGCTTCCATTTGTATATCTTCTTTGGAGAAATGTCCATCAAATCCTTTGCCCATTTTTTATTTGGGCTGTTTGATTTTTTTTATTGTTGAGTTTTAGAGTTTCTTTATATATTCTGTATTTTAACTGTGTATCAGATATATGATCTGCAGATTTTTTTTTTTGCAAATACTTTCTCTCATTCTGCGTATTATATCATCACTCTCTTGATGACATCCTTGGTGATGGTTTAGTCACTAAGTCGTGTCCGACTCATGCAACCCCCATGGACTGTAGCCCACCAGACTCTTTAGTCCATGAGATTTTCCAGGCAAGAATACTGAAGTGGGTTGCCATTTCATTCTCCAGGGGATCTTCTCAATCTAAGGATTGAACCCAGGTTTTCTGAACTGCAGGAAGACTCTTTACTGACTGAGCTATTCTCTAGTGGCTTTTAATTTCAGTGTGAAGAATTCTCTTTTGCATTTCTTATAAAGCAGGTCTACTGGTGATTAACTCTCAGCATTTGTTTATTTAGAAATATGTTAATTTATCCCTCATTCTTGAAAGATAGTTTTGCTAGGTATAGACTTTTAGGTTGATAGAAGTCTTACTGTTTTCTGGCTTTTATGGTTATTGAGAAGAAATTAACTATTTCGTTGAGGATTGCTTGGCCACAATGAGCCATTTTTTTTCTTGCTACTTTCAAGATTCTCTGTTTGTCTTTGTGTTTTAGCAGTTTGGCTCTAATGTGTTTCTACGTGGATTTCTTTAGAATTTAATCCTATTGGAGTTCACTGAGATTCTTGAATGCATATATTCATATCTCCCCTCAGATTTGGGAAGCTTGGGACTATTTTTTCTCAAATTGTTTTTCTGCTCATTTCTTTCTTCCCCTGCAGAAGTCCAATAATGTGAACACTGGTGCATTTGATGGTGTTCTATAGGTCCCTCAGCTTCTGGTCATTTTCCTCATTTTTTTTTCTTTCTGTGCCAAAGACAGGATAATTTCAATGTTCTTCTGTTTAAATTCACTGATCCTTTCTTCCACTTAATCAACTTGGTGTTGAACTCCTCTGGTAAAGTTTTTATCTTAGTTATTGTACTTTTTAGCTCCACAATGTGCTCAGTTTCTTTTTATAATATCAATATTTTGATTAACGTTCTTATTTTGTTCATATATTGTCTCCCTGATTTCCTTTTGTTCATTGTCCATGATTTCTTTAAGCTCACAGAACATATTTGAGACTGTTGATTTAACATCTTGAGTAATAATTTCAATGTCTAGGCTTCCCTAGGGATCAGTCAGTTCAGTTCAGTTGCTCAGTCGTGTCCAACTCCCTGCAACCCCATCGACTGCAGTATGCCAGGCTTCCCTGTCCATCACCAACTCCCAGAGCTTCCTCAAACTCATGTCCATCAAGTCAGTGATGCCATCCAACCATTTCATCCTCTATCATCACCTTCTTCTCCTGCCTCAGGGTCTTCCCACCATCAGGGTCTTTTCAAATAAGTCAGTTCTTCCCATCAGGTGGCCAAAATATTGGAGTTTCAGCTTCAGCATCAGTCCTTCCAATGAATATTTAGAACTGATTTCCTTTAGGGTGGACTTGTTGGATCTCCTTGCAGTCCAAGGGACTCTCAAGAATCTCCTCCAATACCACAGTTCAAAAGCTTCTTTCCCATGAATGGGCTATGTTTTCCTATTTATTTGCAAATTTTATAATTTTTTATTGAGAAGCTGGACATTTCAGATATTATGGTCATTCTGAAAGTCCTCAGGAATTGCTTTTCGAGAATTGGACCCATCTTCTGTGACTTTTCCAGACTATTTTTGCAAAGTGTGTATTCCTTGTTGTGTATTGTTGCTGAAGTTTCTATTCCATTCTCTGTGGTCAGTCAATGTCTTGATGAAGATTTACTTAAATGTTTGACTCCAAAAAGGAGAGTCTCTTTAACTTCTTGGGAAGCCACTGCAACCCATGGGAGCTGAAACAGTGACTGCTAGTCCCTCAGCGACCAAAAGCAGCAACTAGCAATCAGAACACACAATCTTGACGTTTGGAAGAGAAGGTCCTATGTCCAGCCTGGTTCTAGGAAGCCACATCAGGAGTGCTGGCAATTATCCCCACAGATGCCTGCCACAGGGTTAGGCACTGGTGACTGGTAATCTAATATACAACAGGCTGAAATTCATTGAAACATGCTGGCCTCTTTATCAAGGTCTCCCCTGGATACTATAAGTGTTTAACTAGATGATAGGGTTCAAAAATTGTTACTCCAGACAGTTGTGGCCAGTTGGATCCTTGTTTAGGTGGAAGGATGGATTGCTTGAACTTCCTACTCTGTTTTACTGTCACCGTTTCCATCTGTACAATAGTGTATGCATTTAAGTATTTTAGTGCATTTGTCCCTCAGTATTTTGTAAAAATGAAAGGAAAATGAAAGTGCCAATAATAGTGATAAAAGTATAGATCTTATAAACTTAACTTGATTAAAACAATGATGCAAACCATCAGGTATGCTGACAGTGAAACTTTAACCTCAGTTGACTGGTATTTATAATTAAGCCAGTTGAGAGTGTATTCAATTTCTTTAAAAAATTGTCAAAGAAAAAGTACAAAATTTATGAATATGTAAAGAATGATGGAAATGTCATCAAATATGAAATGCAAAGGTGTGAGGGGCAATTTTATAATTTTTTTTAGCTCTTTGGGAAATAGGATCCTCTTATAGGATGACTTCAAACTGTGGTGCTAGAGAAGACTCCTGAAAGTCTCTTGGACAGCAAGGAGATCAAACCAGTCAATCTTAAGGGAGATCAGCCCTGAATATTCACTGGAAGGACTGAGGCTGAAGCTGAAGCTCCAGTAGTTTGGTCATCTGATTCGAAAAGATGGCTCATTGGAAAAGTCCCAGGTACTGTAAAAGATTGAGGGCAGAAGGAGAAGAGGGCTTCAGAGGATGAGATGGCTGGATGGCATCACCAATGCAATGAACACGAACTTGTGCAAACTCCAAAAGATGATGAGTGACAGGGAGGCCTGGCATGCTGTAGTCCATACGGTGGCAGAGTCAGACATGACTGGGTGACTGAACAACAACAACAAATAACATATAAACACATTTAAATTTTTTCTTTCACTGTATCATGGTGTTAAAGGTATTATTAATATTAAATTAGAGGACTTGGACCTTAGTGACCACATTTGTTGCTCAGGTTTCTCAAACCATTAAGGTAAAATGTTATTGTCTGCTTTCCTTTCTCTTTACTCACCTGTGCAACAATGATTGAGTATCTGTGCCAGATATAGGCTAGGTCCCAGAGAAACTACTGTGAATAAAATTTTATACTAGGTTTACACTGTAATGAGCAAGAGGGATGTTAATCACATAATCACTAGAATATAAAACTATTGGACTCAGAGAGAGAGGGAGAGGGCGGGATGATTTGGGAGAATGGCATTCTATCATGTATACTATCATGTAAGAATTGAATCGCCAATCTATGTCTGACGCAGGATACAGCATGCTTGGGGCTGGTGCATGGGGATGACCCACAGAGATGTTATGGGGAGGGAGGTGGGAAGGGGTTTCATGTTTGGGAACACATGTAAGAATTAAAGATTTTGAAATTAAAAAAATAAAAAATTAAAAAAAAAAAATTCCATTAAAAAAAAAAAAAATAAATAAAACTACCCCTGGAAGGAAGGGTTGACACTTGTAGGATGGCTGGAGCTCAGGGCTTGAGGCTTCTGAGGAAAGAGGTACAGGACCCTGGGTCACTGTTGTGGCATGAGGCTCTGGATGGTGAGAGGCGATATGGGGGGCTCTAACAGGGAGACAAGAGACAAGATGAATACATATGGGTCATGGGGAGGATGTAGTCTTTACTGAAAAATATTACTTGAAAATATATTGTTATATACATTACTGACACTTAATTCTGTTAGGTTTCAGATCTATGCAACTCATTACAAATACCTTATAACATAAAAAAAGTGAGATATGTGAATTATGTTCCAGCCTCTAATCTTTGGCTGTGGTGACATTCACAGTCAGAGGTGGCTGGGCTATGTATGGGGCTGCCTTTCTCACCCCAACTTTCCCTGGGCTGCCAACTGTTGCATACAACTACCTCCTTAACCACTCCACATCTAGTTAGCTTCTAAGACTAAGTCCAAACCTGAACTCCCGGTCACTCTCACCAAATCTCTCTTCCTCTGGTCTTCTCATCAAATGACAAGCCAAACCTACCGGTAGCTCAGGCCAAAGTCCAGACATCATTTAACCCTCTCTTTCCCTCACACTCCACGTCCAAATTATCACCAAATGTTGACAGCTTAACCTTCAAAATACATTTAAACCCTGACAACTTCCTCCACAACCATCACTCCCACCCTCATCCCAGCTACTGCCATCTGTCCTGGATTATGGCAATTGCGTTCCAACTGGCTTCTCTGCTTGCAATCAGCCCTAGACAGTTTCCTCTTTTTGCCAAATACTCCAACAGAATGATATTTAAAAAACAGGAGTTAGGTCACACCATCCCTCATTCTAACTCCTCTGGGGCTTGTCAGCTCTCTCAGAATAAGACCCAAAGTCCCTGCACAATTTGGCCCCCTGCTACTCTTGACACTGTTTCCTCTCACTTTCCCTTCTCCCATCCCTTCAAGCCACATGGGTTTCCTTACTGTTCCTCCAATATCCCTGGGCTTGTTTCTGCCCTAGTGCCTTTTCTCATTCTCTTTCTTCTGTCTGGTTGTTCTGCTTCCAGATACCCGAATGATTCACTCCTCTCAATCCCTCTGTTCCTTCAGATCTCTATTCAAATATCACTATAATCGAGGGTCTACTTCTGGTCTTTCTGTATAGCATGGGAACACATACCAGTCCTGCCAATGTACTCCTTTTACCCTTACTCTGTGTAATTCTCTCCATAGAACTTGCCATCTAAAATGCTATATATTTCCTTAATCATCAGCTTTCTTCTCTATCATGAAAACTCCATGAAGGTGGGACTTGTCTATTTTGTTCAATGGTCTAACCTCCAGTGTCTCCAAAATTGCCTAACACATAAAACAAGCTCAGTAAATAAATAAACTTCTCCATCACCCTCTGTTCACTTCCCTCAAAATGTTTCTGTTGGTTTTTCTGATCTTGGGAAGATAGCAGCAAGTGGTCATGAAGCAGAGTCTTAGTTCCCTGCTAAGAATTGAACTTGGGTAGCCTGGATGGAAAACCAGGAATCCTGACCACTAGATCACCGAGGACTGGAAACTAGAAGCAAAGTTTCCCTGACTCTTGCCCTGTTTGAAAAATTAATTTCTCAAAGAGTCAAAAACTGTAGAGATGGGTACAAATTTTACTATTAGAGACACAGTACAACAAGTGGCAGAGCACACAGAGAAAGGGTTTGTTTAGTTAAGACAGAAGCAAGGCAGAAATATGCACCTAGAGAGAAAGGGTGTGAGTGTCCTCCCTGAGGAAGAGTACCATAAACAGGTGATTAAACCATTATACAGAGCAGTTTTACCTTTGGCCAAGTTATCTCACTTCTTTTCCCACATCTGATCTGCCCTAGGACCCTCCCCCATCTGCATGCACATCTTTTTCTAAGATGGATTCCAGCACAGAGGCCTGGGGGAGGCTTGATATCACCTATTATTGCATGGTGCCATCTGCTTTTTGACTCCTGAGGAGACTTTCTTTAGTTAGGTAGATCTCCTTGACATCAGGAGTGGTCATCTTATCTCTTTACTCCAGCAGAGCTCAGCTCCTGAATTAATTTTGTCCTTGGAGTCTCTAGGAAAACAAAGCTTCAATTTTACGCCACTTGACAGACACCAGGTGTCCAGCCCAGGGGTCTATCTATCTCCTACCTCATTTCTACTGTCCTTATTGCTGGTGACCTGTGGAAGACTTGCAGCCTTTTATTCACATGAAGCTTGGTTTCTTTTACTCTCTTTCTCAGAACTGTCATCTATATTCCTTGAAATCCATAATATTTTCCATCATTTATCCTCTTGTTTTATATTTTTCCCATTATTCTCTTTTGCTGCTGTTACATATGTTCAGTTCAGTCGCTCAGTCGTGTCTGACTCTTTGTGACCCCATGAATTGCAGCACGCCAGGCCTCCCTGTCCATCACCAACTCCTGGGTTCACTCAAACTCACGTCCATCGAGTTGGTGATGCCATCCATCCATCTCAGCCTCTGTCATCCCCTTTTCCTCCTGTCCCCGATCCCTCACAGCATCAGAGTCTTTTCCAATGAGTCAAGTCTTCGCATCAGGTGGCCAAAGTACTGGAGCTTCAGCTTTAGCATCATTCCTTCCAAAGATCACCCAGGGCTGATCTCCTTTAGAATAGACTGGTTGGATCTCTTTGCAGTCCAAGGGACTCTCAAGAGTCTACTCCAACACCACAGTACAAAAGCATCAATTCTTTGGCGCTCAGCTTTCCTCACAGTCCAACTCTCACATCCATACATGACCACTGGAAAAACCATAGCCTTGACTAAACGGACCTTTGTTGTCAAAGTAATGTCTCTGCTTTTCAATATGCTTTTCAATATGCTATTTCCTTCCAAGGAGTAAGCATCTTTTAATGTCATGGCCGCAGTCACCATGTGCAGTGATTTTGGACCCCAAAAAATAAGGGCTGTGACAGCGCACAATTGCGGGTGGCTGTGATGGCACACAAGCGGGGCTGAGAGGAGCTACCCCACGTCCGAGATCAGGGGCAGAAGCCGGGAGGACCCCATGCCCAACGGGCAGTGGCCAAGAGGAGCTACCCCACGCCTGAGGCCAGGGGCGGTGGCCAGGAGGAGCTACCCCACGCCCGAGGTCAGGGGCTGCGGCCGAGAGAAGCAACTCCACCTCCAAGGAGCAGTGGCTGCGCTGGAGCAGGAGGGCCGAGAGGAGCTACTCCACGTTCAAGGTCAGAAGGGGCGGCGGTGAGGAGATTCCCCTCATCCAAGTTAAGGAGCAGTGGCTGCGCTTTGCTGGAGCAACTGTGAAGAGATAGCCCATGTCCAAGGTAAGAGAAACCCAAGTAAGACGGTAGGTGTGGCAAGAGGGCTTTAGAGGGCAGACACACTGAAACCATATTCATAGAAAACTAGTCAATCTAATCACACTAGGACCACAGCCTTGTCTAACTCAATGAAACTAAGCCATGCCCTGTGGGGCCACCCAAGACGGGTGGGTCATGGTAGAGAGGTCTGACAGAATGTGGTCCACTGGAGAAAGGAATGGCAAACCACTTCAGTATTCTTGCCTTGAGAACCCCATGAACAGTATGAAAAGGCAAAATGATAGGATACTGAAAGAGGAATTTCCCAGGTCAATAGGTGCCCAATATGCTACTGGAGGTCAGTGGAGAAATAACTCCAGAATGAATGAAGGGATGGAGCCAAAGCAAAAACAATACCCAGCTGTGGATGTGACTCATGATAGAAGCAAGGTCCGATGCTGTAAAGAGCAATATTGCGTAGGAATCTGGAATGTCAGGTCCATGAATCAAGGCAAATTGGAAGTGTTCAAACAGGAGATGGCAAGAGTGAACGTTGACATTCTAGGAATCAGCAAACTAAAATGGACTGGAATGGCTGAATTTAACTCAGATGACCATTATATCTACTACTGTGGGCAGAAATCTCTTAGAAGAAATGGAGTAGCCATCATGGTCAACAAAATAGTCCAAAATGCAGTACTTGGATGCAATCTCAAAAACAACAGAATGATCTCTGTTCATTTCCAAGGCAAACAATTCAGTATCACAGTAATCCAAGTCTATGCCCAAACCAGTTACGCTGAAGAAGCTGAAGTTGAATGGTTCTATGAAGGCCTACAAGACCTTTTAGGACTAACACCCAAAAAAGATGTCCTTTTCATTATAGGGGACTGGAACGCAAAAGTAGAAAGTCAAGAAACACCTGGCTGCTACTGCTGCTAAGTCACTTCAGTCATGTCTGACTCTGTGCGACCCCATAGATGGCAGCCCACCAGGCTCCCCCGTCCCTGGGATTCTCCAGGCAATAACACTGGAGTGGGTTGCCATTCCCTTCTCCAATGCATGAAAGTGAAAAGTAAAAGTGAAGATGCTCAGTCGTGTCTGACTCTTAGCGACCCCATGGACTGCAGCCTACAAGGCTCCCCTGTCCATGGGATTTTCCAGGCAACAGTACTGGAGTGAGGTGCCATTGTCTTAGTAACAGGCAAATTTGGCCTCGGAATATGGAATGAAGCAGGGCAAAGGCTAATAGAATTTTGCCAAGAGAACACACTGGTCATAGCAAACACCCTCTTCCAGCAACACAAGAGAAGACTCTACACATGGACATCACCAGATGGTCAACACCAAAATCAGATTGATTCTATTCTTTGCAGCCAAAGATGGAGAAGCTTTATACAGTCAACAAAAACAAGACTGGGAGCTGACTGTGGCTCAGATCATGAACTCCTTATTGCCAAATTCAGACTTAAATTGAAGAAAGTGGGGAAAACCACTAGACCACTCAGGTATGACCTAAATCAAATCCCTTATGATTATACAGTGGACGTGAGAAATAGATTTAAGGGCCTAAATCTGATAGATGGAGTGCCTGATGAACTATGGAATGAGGTTCCTGACATTGTACATGAGACAGGGATCAAGACCATCCCCATGGAAAAGAAATGCAAAAAAGCAAAATGGCTGTCTGGGGAGGCCTTACAAATAGCTGTGAAAAGAAGAGAGGGAAAAGCAAAGGAGAAAAGGAAAGATATAAGCACCTGAATGCTGAGTCCCAAAGAATAGTAAGAGATAAGAAAGCCTTCCTCAGCGATCAATTGAAAGAAATAGAGTTACATATGTTAAGAGATGCCATTATTTTTTATCCTCAGGAAATGTCTGGCTTCCTGACAATGACACCAGGAAGATAGTTCAATGGGAAACAATGCATGGCTTCTCCATAATTTTCTGGGTTCTTGAAAATGTTGGTGAGGAAATGGAGAAATCAGAACATTTATGCACTATTGGTGTGAAAATAAAATGTAAAATGGTGTTGTCACTGTGAAAAACAAGGCCTTGAACAGATATCTGTACAAGCATGTCGATTGAAGAATTACTCAAAATACCCAAAAAAAGGAAACACCTGTGTCCATCCACAGATGAATGGATAAACCAATGTAATATACACATATAATGAAATAATTGCATGTGTGTTGAGTCACTCACTCCTGTCCAACTCTTTGTGACCCCATGGACTGTAGCCCCCAGGCTCCTCTGTCCATGGGATTATCCAGGCAAGGATATTGGATGTGCTGCTATTTCCTCCTCCAAGGGATCTTTTTGACTCAGGGATCGAACCCACATCTCCTGCTGTTCCTGCATTGGCTTGTTTTTTTATTTTTTAAACCACTGAGCCGAATATTATTCAGCCTTAAAAGGAAGGAAGTTCTGACACAACTACAACATGGATGAACTTTGAGGACATTGTAGTAAGTAAAGCAAGTAAAACAAGAGGACAAATACTATATAATTCCATGTATATGAGGTACATGAAAAGTGAAAGTGAAAGTGAAGTTGCTCAGTCGTGTCCAACTCTTTGCAACCCTGTAGACTGTAGCACACCAGGCTCCGCTGTCTGTGGGATTCTCCAGGCAAGAGTACTAGAGTGGGTTGCCATTTCCTTCTTCAGGGGCTCTACCCAACCCAGGGATCGAACCCAGGTCTCCCGAATTGTCAGTTCAGTCGCTCAGTCGTGTCCGACTCTTTGCGACCCCATGAATCGCAGCATGCCAGGCCTCCCTGTCCATCACTATCTCCCTGAGTTCACTCAGACTCACATCCATCGAGTCCGTGATGCCGTCCAGCCATCTCTTCCTCTGTCGTCCCCTTCTCCTCCTGCCCCCAATCCCTCCCAGCATCAGAGTCTTTTCCAATGAGTCAACTCTTCGTATGAGGTGGCCAAAGTACTGGAGCTTCAGCTTCAGCATCATTCCTTCCAAAGAAATCCCAGGGTTGATCTTCTTCAGAATGGACTGGTTGGATCTCCTTGCAGTCCAAGGGATTCTCAAGAGTCTTCTCCAACACCACAGTTCAAAAGCATCAATTCTTCGGCGCTCAGCCTTCTTCACAGTCCAACTCTCACATCCATACATGACCACAGGAAAAACCATAGCCTTGATTAGATGGACCTTAGTCGGCAAAGTAATGTCTCTGCTTTTTACTATGCTGTCTAGGTTGGTCATAACTTTTCTTCCAAGGAGTTAGTGTCTTTTAATTTCCTGGCTGCAATCACCATCTGCAGTGATTTTGGAAACCCCCAAAATAAAGTCTGACACTGTTTCCACTGTTTCCCCATCTATTTCCCATGAAGTGATGGGAACAGATGCCATGATCTTTGTTTTCTAAATGTTGAGCTTTAAGCCAACTTTTTCACTCTTCTTTTTCACTTTCATCAAGAGGCTTTTTAGCTCCTCTTCATTTTCTGCCATAAGGGTGGTGTCATCTGCATATCTGAGATTATTGATATTTCTCCTGGAAATCTTGATTCCAGCTTGTGTTTCTTCCAGTCCAGCGTTTCTCATGATGTACTCTGCATAGAAGTTCAATAAACAGGGTGACAATATACAGCCTTGACGTATTCCTTTTCCTCTTTGGAACCAGTCTGTTGTTCCATGTCCACTTCTCACTGTTGCTTCCTGACCTGCATACAGATTTCTCAAGAGGCAGGCTAGGTGGTCTGGTATTCCCATCTCTTTCAGATTTTTTCCACAGTTTATTGTGATCCACACAGTCAAAGGCTTTGGCATATTCAATAACAGAAATAGATGTTTTTCTGGAACTCTCTAGTTTTTTCCATGATCCAGCAGATGTTGGCAATTTGATCACTGGTTCCTCTGCCTTTTCTAAAACCAGCTGGAACATCAGGGAGTTCACGGTTCATGTATTGCTGAAGCCTGGCTTGGAGAGTTTTGAGCATGACTTTACTAGCATGTTAGATGAGTGCAATTGTGCGGTAGCTTGAGCATTCTTTGGCATTGCCTTTCTTTGGAATTGGAATGAAAACTGACCTTTTCCAGTCCTGTGGCCACTGCTGAGTTTTCCAAATTTGTTGGCATATTGAGTGCAGCACTTTCACAGCATCATCTTCCAGGTTTTGAAATAGCTCTACTGCAATTCCATCACCTCCACTAGCTTTGTTCGTAGTGATGCTTTCTAAGGCCCACTTGACTTCACTTTCCAAGATGTCTGGCTCTAGATTAGTGATCACATCATCATGATTATCTGGATCGTGAAGATCTTTTTTGTACAGTTCTTCCGTGTATTCTTGCCACCTCTTCTTAATATCTTCTGGTTCTGTTAGGTCCATACCATTTCTGTCCTTTATCGAGCCCATCTTTGCATGAAATGTTCCCTTGGTATCTCTAATTTTCTTGAAGAGATCTCTAGTCTTTCCCATTCTGTTCTTTTCCTCTATTTCTTTGCATTGATCACTGACGAAGGCTTTCTTATCTCTCCTTGCTATTCTCTGGAACTCTGCATTCAGATGCTTATATCTTTCCTTTTCTCCTTTGCTTTTCACCTCTCTTCTTTTCACAGCTATTTGTAAGGCCTCCCCAGACAGCCATTTTGCTTTTTTGCATTTCTTTTCCATGGGGATGGTCTTGATCCCTGTCTCATATACAATGTCAGGAACCTCATTCCATAGTTCATCAGGCACTCCATCTATCAAATCTAGGCCCTTAAATCTATTTCTCACGTCCACTGTATAATCATAAGGGATTTGATCTAGGTCATACCTGAGTGGTCTAGCGGTTTTCCCTATTTTCTTCAATTTGAGTCAGAATTTGGTAATAAGGAGTTCATGATCTGAGCCACAGTCAGCTCCTGGTCTTGTTTTTGTTGACTGTATAGAGCTTCTCCATCTTTGGCTGCAAAGAATAGAAGCAATCTGATTTTGGTGTTGACCATCTGGTGATGTCCATGTGTAAAGTCTTCTCTTGTGTTGTTGGAAGAGGGTGTTTGCCATGACCAGTGCATTTTCTTGGCAAAACTCTATTAGTCTTTGCCCTGCTTCATCCCTCATTCCAAGGCCAAATTTGCCTGTTACTCCAGGTGTTTCTTGACTTCCTACTTTTGCATTCCAGTCCCCTATAATGAAAAGCACATCTTTTTTGTGTGTTAGTTCTAAAAGGCCTTGTAGGTCTTCATAAAACCGTTCAACTTCAGTTTCTTCAGCGTTACTGCTTGGGGCATAGACTTGGATAACTGTGATATTGAATGGTTTGCCTTGGAGACGAACAGAGATCATTCTGATCTTTTAGAGATTGCATCCAAGTAGTGCATTCTGACTTTTTTGTTGACTATGATGGCTACTCCATTTCTTCTAAGGGATTCCTGCCCGCAGTAGTAGATATAATGGTCATCTGATTTAAATTCACCCATTCCAGTCCATTTTAGTTTGCTGATTCTTAGAATGTTGACATTCACGTTTGCCATCTCTTGTTTGACCGCTTCCAATTTGCCTTGATTCATGGACCTGACATTCCAGGTTCCTATGCAATATTGCTCTTTACAGCATCAGACCTTGCTTCTATCACCAGTCACATCCACAGCTGGGTATTGTTTTTGCTTTGGCTGCATCCCTTCATTCTTTCTGGAGTTATTTCTCCACTGATCTCCAGTAGTATATTGGGCACCTAATGACCTGGGGAGTTCCTCTTTCAGTATCCTATCGTTTTGCCTTTTCATACTGTTCATGGGGTTCTCAAGGCAAGAATACTGAAGTGGCTTTCCATTCCCTTCTCCAGTGGACCACGCTCTGTCAGACCTCTCCACCATGACCCACCCGTCTTGTGTTGCCCCGCAGGCATGGCTTGGTTTCATTGAGTTAGACAAGGCTGTGGTCCTAGTGTGATTAGATTGACTAGTTTTCTGTGGATATGGTTTCAGTGTGTCTTCCTTCTGATGCCCTCTTGCAACATGTACCATTTTACTTGGGTTTCTCTTACCTTGGGCTCAGGGTATCTCTTCACGGCTCCTCCAGCAAAGCACAGCCACTGTTCCTTACCTTGGGTGAGGGGTAACTGCTTACCACCGCCCTTCCTGACCTTCAACTTGGGATAGCTCCTCTAGGCCCTCCTGTGCCTGCCCACTTTACCATTTGATCCATCAGGGAAGTCCTATATCAGGTACACAGAGGAGTCAAATTCATGGAGACAGAAAGTAGAATGGTGGTTGCTAGATGCTGGGTGAAGGGGAGAATGGGGAGTTGATGTTTCATGGGTATAAAATTTTAGTTTTACAAGATGAAAAGAGTTATGGAGATTGGTTTCACAACAATGTGAATATAACTTAACACTACTGAACTGTACGGCCTTCCCTGGTGGCTCAGAGGATGAAGCGTCTGCCCGCAATGTGGGAGACCTCGGTTCAATCCCTGGGCTGGGAAGATCCTGTGGAGAAGGGAATGGCAACCCACTCCAGTATTCTTGCCTGGAGAATCCCACGGACGGAGGAGCCTGGTAGGCTACAGTCTACAGGGTCGCAAAGAGTCGGATACAACTGAGCGAGTTCACTTCACTTCACTTCACTGAAGTGTACACTGAATAATGGCTAAGATGACAAATTTTATAGTATGTATATTTACTGCAATTAAAAAATCCTCAGAGACCAATAAAGTGTGGAAGTGTACTGAAAGATTTAAGTTGGAAAGAAGGATTTATAAAATCTTACTATTTTGAAAAAATGTATTAGCCAAATTAATATAATATTTTAGCCCTGCAAATGATCAACTTTGTTAATGATTAAATGCATAAAATAAAGCATCTTAAAAATCTGCTGACACATACTATATTATCAGAAATGAGCCAGGGGCTTTGGTAGTGACTTACTGATAAAAAATCTGCCTGCCAATGCAGGAGACACGTTTGATCCCTGATCCAGGATGATCCCGTATGCTGTGGAACAACTAAGTCCATGTGCCACAACTATTGAGCCTGTACTCTAGAGTCCAGGAGCCACAGCTATTGAGTCCACGTGCTACAGCTACTGAAGCTCTCACGCCCTTGAGCCCATGCTCCAAAACAAGAAAAGCCACTGCAGTAAGAAGCCTGTGCACTGCAGCTAGAGAGTAGCCCCTGCTCGCCACAGCTAGAGAAAAGCCTGACCAGCAACAAAGACCCAGCACAGCAAAAAGTAAACAATAAATACATAACTAAATAAACAAACAACAAGCAGAATGTACTGCATGAGTCCTTTGCATAGCTGTCCTAATATTATTGTTGTTGTCCAGTCACTCAGTCGTGTCCAACTCTTTACAACTCCATGGGCTGCAGCATGCCAGGATTCCCTGTCCTTCACCATCTTCTGGAGCTTACTCAAATTATGTCCATTGAGTCAGTGATGCCATCCAACTATCTAATCCTCTGCTGACCCTTCTCCTCCTGCCTTCAATCTTTCCCAGAATCAGGGTCTTTTCTAATGAGTTGGCTATTTGAATCAGGTGGCCAACGTTTTGAAGCTTCAGCTTCAGCATCATTCCTTCCAACGAAAATTCAGGACTGATTTCCTTTAGGGTTGATTGGTTTGATCTCCTTGCTGTCCAAGGGACTCTCAAGAGTCTTTTCCAACACCACAGTTCAAAAGCATCAATTCTTCAACACTTAACCTTCTTTACGGTCCAACTCTCACATCCGTACATGACTACTGGAAAAACCATAGCTTTGACTAGATGGACCTTTGTTGGTAAAGTAATGTCTCTGCTCTTTAATATACTATCTAGGTTGGTCATAACTTTTCTTCCAAGGAGCAAGAGTCTTTTAATTTCATGCCTGCACCACCATCTGCAGTGATTTTGGAGCCCCCCAAAATAAAGTCAACTCTTTCCATTGTTTCTGCATCTATTTGCCATGAAGTGATGGGACCAGATACCATGATCTTAGTTTTTTGAATGTTGAGTTTTAAGGCAACTTTTTAACTCTCCTCTTTCACTTTCATCAAGAGGCTCTTCAGTTCCTCTCCACTTTCTGCCATAAAGGTGGTGTTGTTATCTGCATATCTGAGGTTATTGATATTACTCTGGCCATCTTGATTCCAGCTTGTGCTTCATCCAATCTGGCATTTCTCATGATGTACTCTGCATAGAAGTTAAATAAGCAGGGTAGCAATATACAGCCTTGATGTACTCCTTTCCCAATTTGGAACCAGTCTGTTGTAATCCTAATGTACATTACCATCAACCTATTATTTACCACAATTCTATTATACATTGGTACTTTGTTTTTTTCTGGAGTTGAATCTGGCAGCAGGTAATAAGACCTTTATAAACTGCTTAATTCCTCTGGCTTGGTTATTTCACTTTGGGGAATTTTTTTTCCATTCAATGAATAGTCACTAATCACTCACCTTCCCTGTGTCAGACATTGTTCTGGGTGTTGTGAACACAATGGTGAAGTCTGCATAATTCCTGTCCTCAGAGTTTATAGTCCTATAGGGAGAAAGAGACATATTAATGGTTGTAGTGGACTGCATGCTCCTTCTTTCTGACAACAAGAGTCCAAATCTTTAGGAAACATCTTCAGTTCCACCATGTGAATAGATTGACCACTCACCCAGCCACCCTTAATTTAATTCTATCATGGTATTTCACCAACCACCGCAATCCCCCAGCCACAGTAATTGGTTCAGAGATGGTATATAACTCATTTGGAGCCAATGAGACGAATAAAGATGTTTGCTGGAGCTTGTGGGAAAGGTACATTTTCTTTTACTGTATTTTATGAAGGTGTGAGCTTAGCAGCTGCTGTTGCCTTCACAGTTCCATGGAGTATATAGCAGAGGACAAAATCAACTCCTGGAGAAGGCAGAACAAAGAGATTAGAAAAATGGCCAGCTGATGTGCTCTGAGCCTCTGCATTGAAGCACTGTGGTCAGCTCTGCCCTTGGACTTTCAGTTATATGAGCCAATAAGGTCTCTTCTGTGTATAAGCCAGCCTGAGTTGCACGCTATCAACTATACAGAAGGAAAACCAACTCACTGCATTTGTCACACTGATGTCATGTCACAGTAGAGTGACAGGGTAGATGTGAGGAAGGGACCTATGGAAGGGAATCTTCAGGCATATGCCTAAGGACATAGCTAAGAAAAAATAAAGAGTGATATATCCCAGGATGTTTATAGCAAACTTATCCTTAAGGGGAAAAATGGAAATAACTCAAATGTTCAGTGAAAGGTACATTATTAAGCACATCATTGCATCTACAAAAAATGCAACACACACCAGTGTGATGAAATGCCATCAAAATTGACAAATATGTGTACTATTTAGATACACAGTAATACTCAGTCTGGTTCTGTCAAACTCTCAAAAGTTAGTGAGTTGTTAACAGGAAAAGTTTAATGCTTTCCCAATCACTGTACTCTACCAAGTCCTCCTTTCTTTACCGTGGCAGCGTTTTTGGCCAACGCCACAGTTTCCATTCTCTTTCAGTTATTCAGACTCCAGATTTAGATGTAACTTCAGGCTGAGTTTGTCTGCTTCCCCAGCACCGCAGAGCCCAGAGGCCTCTCTTGGGATGGAGGGAATGTGAGCTTCTCTGTCACTGCCTTCTCTGCGATGTTTAGAAGGAAGGTGATTTTGAGCTTGTTATTATCCCAACTCCCACTGATTTTCAAGGTCTAATTCCCATGGTGTTGGAGATTGAAAGAGGAGGAGGGGCAGAGATCTTACAGGCCTGACTTGAGAGTACCCCGCTTGACAGGTGGCTGCTGGACCATCATCTTGGCTTTGATCTTCTTGTCTCTTCCACACTTGAGGCTCTCTGCCAGTGGGGCTGCAGGGACTCTGCTTCTCCCTTCCAATTCTCTGAGCTGGGAGAGGATGCTGAAAATCCTTTTCTTGAGAGTCATAGGACTTTCTTTTCCTTCTGCCTTCAGCTGCTCATATAGGGTCCTTGCCCCCAGAAATTTCCAGAGAAGATGTCTTTATCAAATTCACAGGTGCTGTACAACTTCCAGGGATATAGATCAAGTTCTCCCAATAATTCTCATATTTCTCTCCATACCTTATTATGGGCCTGCTGGCTTACTGCTAACCAAGGATGCAGCCAGTGGAGAG
This sequence comes from Capricornis sumatraensis, assembly GCF_032405125.1. Taxonomy (NCBI): domain Eukaryota; kingdom Metazoa; phylum Chordata; class Mammalia; order Artiodactyla; family Bovidae; genus Capricornis; species Capricornis sumatraensis. Next base: position 43,413,357 of record NC_091078.1, on the reverse strand, counting down.
ATGGTAGTCTCTCCTTCAAACAAGTAATCTCAGATTCTACAAGGGATTTTAACCCTCCTAAAACTGTGCTGGGGAGGCTCTTTAATATGAACTTTAGACTGCTGCCAAGGTCAAAGACTTACAACTTTAATTTTTCCTCTTAACAATTTTTCCCCATCTGAGCTAGTGGAGAGGCAGGTAGATGTTAGTTGGAATGATGGTAGGGAGTAGTAGTAGGGCTAATTTGTCTGTCTCTCAATAATGGGGTGTTGGCTTCAATTTTTGGCAGCTATCTTTAGAATATTGGATAATTAGAGTCTCTTGTTTTCAGCTATAGGCCTTAGTGCCAATTCCAGGACATAAGTCTTACTGAACATCCTGTTTTATGTATCCTTCAAGTCTTATATGTCTCTGCCAATTTTCTGTCTACTTGTTGTATTATTACTGAGATAAGAGTGAAAGATTCTGCAGCTCTGTGGATTTGTCTATTTTTCCTTACACTTCTATCAGTTTTGCTTTATGTTTTCTAAAGCTTTGTTTTTAGGTGTTTCTATATTTAGAATTGTTACATCCTCCCAATGAATTCACACCACTATCAATATAAAATGTCTCTCTTTATTCCTGGTAGTATTTCTTGTTTTGAGATCTACTTTTCTGATATTAATATTGGTATTCCAGCTTTAAGGGGAATAGTGTTTGAATAGTTTATCTTTTCCATTTTTTACTTCTACTTGTGTATATTTAATGTGAGTATCATATCATATCAGTTCAGTTCAGTTCAGTTCAGTCGCTCATTCGTGTCTGACTCTTTGCAACCCCATGAATCGCAGCACGCCAGGCCTCCCTGTCCATCACCAACTCCGAGTTCACTCAGATTTATGTCCATCGAGTCATAGAGACTGTATATAATCAAATTTTGATTTTTAAATCTAGACTGGCAATACATGCATTTTGATAGTAGTGTTTACATTCTATAATATAGGTATGGACATGATTGGGATTAAGTCTAACATGTTGCTATTTTTCTTTTTATCCCTTATTATTGAATTGAAGTTGCTCAGTCAGGTCCAACTCTTTGTGACCCCAAGGACTGTAGCCTTCAAAGCTCCTCTGTCCATGGAATTTTCCAGGCAAGAGTACTGGTTCAGTTCAGTTCAGTCACTCAGTCGTGCCTGACTCTTTGCGACCCCATGGACTGCAGCACACAAGGCCTCCCTGTCCATCACCAACTCCCAGACCTTACTCAAACTCATGTCCATTGTGTCAGTGATGCCATCCAGCCATCTCATCCTCTGTAGTCCCCTTCTCCTACTGCCCTCAATCTTTCCCAGCATCAGGGTTGTTTCAAATGAGTCAGTTCTTCACATCAGGTGGGCAAAGTATTGGAGTTTCAGCTTCAACATCAGTCCTTCCAATGAACATCCAGGCCTGGTCTCCTTTAGGATGGACTGGTTGAATCTCCTTGCTGTTCAAGGGACTCTCAAGAGTCTTCTCCATCACCACAGTTCAAAAGCATCAATTCTTTGGCGCTCATCCTTCTTCACAGACCGACTCTCACATCCATACATGACTACTGGAAAAACCATAGCCTTGGCTAGACAGACCTTTGTAGGCAAAGTAATTCTCTGCTTTTGAATATCCTATTTAGGTTGCTCATAACCTTTCTTCCAAGGAGTAAGCGTCTTTTAATTTTATGGCTGCAATCACCATCTGCAGTGATTGTAGAGCCGCCCAAAATAAAGTCTGACACTGTTTCCACTGTTTCCCCATAGTCATAATCACACTAGGACCACAGTTCAGTTCAGTTCAGTTCAGTCGCTCAGTCATGTCCGACTCTTTGCAACCCCATGAATCGCAGCACGACAGGCCTCCCTGTCCATCAACAACTCCCGGAGATCACTCACACTCACGTCGATTGAGTCTGTGATGCCATCCAGCCATCTCATCCTCTGGAGTCCCCTTCTCCTCCTGCCCCGAATCCCTCTCAGCATCAGTCTTTTCCAATGAGTCAACTCTTCGCATAAGGTGGCCAAAGTACTGGAGCTTCAGCTTTAGCATCGTTCCTTCCAAGAAATCCCAGAGTGGATCTTCTTCAGAATGGAGTCCTTGGATCTCCTTGCAGCCCAAGGGACTCTCAATAGTCTTCTCCAACACCACAGTTCAAAAGCATCAATTCTTCTGCGCTCTGCTTTCTTCACAGTCCAAATCTCACATCCATACACGACCACAGGAAAAACCATAGCCGTGACTAGACGGACCTTAGTCAGCAAAGTAATATCTCTGCCTTTGAATATACTATCTAGGTTGGTCATAACTTTTCTTCCAAGGAGTAAGCGTCTTTTAATTTCATGGCTGCAGTCACCATCTGCAGTGATTTTGGAGCCTCCAAAAATAAAGTCTGACACTGTTTCCACTGTTTCCCCATCTATTTCCCATGAAGTGATGGGACCAGATGCCATGATCTTTGTTTTCTGAATGTTGCACTTTAAGCCAAATTTTTCGCTCTCCTCTTTCACTTTCATCAAGAGGCTTTTTCGTTCCTCTTCATTTTCTGCCATAAGGGTGGTGTCATCTGCATACTGCATAGAAGTTATATAAGCAGGGTGACAATATACAGCCTTGACATATTCCTTTTCCTATTTGGAACCAGTCTGTTATTCCATGTCCAGTTCTAACTGTTGCTTCCTGACCTGCATACAGATTTCTCAAGAGGCAGGTTAGGTGGTCTGGTATTCCCATCTCTTTCAGATTTTTCCACAGTTTATTGTGATCCACACAGTCAAAGACTTTGGCATAGTCAGTAAAGCAGAAATAGATATTTTTCTGGAACTCTCTTACTTTTTCCATGATCCAGCGGATGTTGGCAAATTGATCTCTGGTTCCACTGCCTTTTCTAAAACCAGCTGGAACATCAGGGATTTCACAGTTCACATATTGCTTAAGCCTGGCTTGGAGAATTTAGAGCATGACTTTACTAGCATGTGAGATGAGTACAATTGTGTGGTAGTTTGAGCATTCTTTGTCATTGAATTTCTTTGGAATTGGAATGAAAACTGACCTTTTCCAGTCCTGTGGCCACTGCTGAGTTTTCCAAATTTGCTGGCATATTGAGTGCAGCACTCTCACAGCATCATCTTTCAGGATTTGAAATAGCTCAACTGGAATTCCATCACCTCCAAGAGCTTTGTTTGTAGTGATGCTTTCTAAGGTCCACTTGACTTCACTTTCCAAGATGTCTGGCTCTAGATTAGTGATCACATCATCATGATTATCTGTGTCATGAAGATCTTTTTTGTACAGTTCTTCCGTGTATTCTTGCCACCTCTTCTTAATATCTTCTGCTTCTGTTAGGTCCAGACCATTTCTGTCCTTTATCAAGCCCATCTTTGCATAAAATGTTCCCTTGGTATATCTAATTTTCTCGAAGAGATCTCTAGTCTTTCCCATTCTATTCTTTTCCTCTATTTCTTTGCATTGATCACTGAAGAAGGCTTTCTTATCTCTTCTTGCTATTCTTTGGAATTCTGCATTCAGATGCTTATATCTTTCCTTTTCTCCTTTGCTTTTCACCTCTCTTCTTTTCACAGCTATTTGTAAGGCCTCCCCAGACAGCCATTTTGCTTTTCTGCATTTCTTTTCCATGGGGATGGTCTTGATCTCTGTCTCCTGTACAATGTCATGAACCTCAGTCTATAGTTCATCAGGCACTCTATCTATCAGATCTAGTCCCTTAAATCTATTTCTCACGTCCACTGTATAATCATAAGGGATTTGACTTAGGTCATACCTGAGTGGTCTAGCGGTTTTCCCTACTTTCTTCAATTTAAATCAGAATTTGGTAATAAGGAGTTCATGATCTGAGCCACAGTCAGCTCCTGGTCTTGTTTTTGTTGACTGTATAGAGCTTCTCCATCTTTGGCTGCAAAGAATAGAATCAATCTGATTTCGGTGTTGACCATCTGGTGATGTCCATGTGTAGAGTCTTCTCTTGTGTTGTTGGAAGAGGGTTTTTGCTATGACCAGTGCATTTTCTTGGCAAAACTCTATTAATCTTTGCCCTGCTTCATTCCGCATTCCAAGGCCAAATTTGGCTGTTACTCCAGGTGTTTCTTGACGTCCTACTTTTGCATTCCAGTCCCCTATAATGAAAAGGACATCTTTTTTGTGTTAGTTCTAAAAGGTCTTGTAGGTCTTCATAAAACTGTTCAACTTCAGTTTCTTCAGCGTTACTGCTTGGGACATAGACTTGGATAACTGTGATATTGAATGGTTTGCCTTGGAGACGAACAGAGATCATTCTGTCATTTTTGAGATTGCATCCATGTACTGCATTCAGACTCTTTTGTTGACCGTGATGGCTACTCCATTTCTTCTGAGGGATTTCTGCCTGCAGTAGTAGATATAATGGTCATCTGGGTTAAATTCACCCATTCCAGTCCATTTTATTTGCTGATTCCTAGAATGTTGACATTCACGTTTGCCATCTCTTGTTTGACCGCTTCCAATTTGCCTTGATTCATGGACCTGACGTTCAAGGTTCCCATGTAATAGTGCTCTTTACAGCATCGGATCTTGCTTCTATCACCAGTCACATCCACAGCTGGGTATTGTTTTTGCTTTGGCTCCATCCCTTCATTCTTTCTGGAGTTATTTCTCCACTGATCTCCAGTAGCATATTGGGCACGTACTGACCTGGGGAGTTCCTCTTTTGGTATCCTATCATTTTGCCTTTTCATACTGTTCATGGGATTCTCGAGACAAGAATACTGAAGTGGTTTGCTATTCCCTTCTCCAGTGGACCACGCTCAGTCAGACTTCTCCACCATGACCCGCCCATCTTGGGTTGCCCCACAGGCATGGCTTGGTTTCATTGAGTTAGACAAGGCTGTGGTCCTAGTGTTATTAGATTGACTAGTTTTCTCTGTATATGGTTTCAGTGTGTCTGCCCTCTGATGCCCTCTTGCAACACCTACCGTCTTACTTGGTTTTCTCTTACCTTGAACATGGGGTATCTCTTCATGGTTGCTCCAGCAAAGCGCAGCCGCTGCTCCTTTCCTTGGACGAGTGGTATCCTATCCAGAATACATAGAGAACATTTATAACTCAATAATGAAAAGACAAATGACCCAACTATAAAACAGGGAAAAGATTTCAGTAGACATTTCATGAAGGAAAACAGACAAATTGCTAAAAAGCATGTTAAAATGTGCTCAACACATTAGTCATTAGGGAAATGCAAAAAAAGTACAATGAAATAGTTAATCTCATTAAGTATTAGGCCATCTATTAGGAAAAGATTGAGAAGCTCTATACAGTCAGCAGGAACAAGACCAGGAGCTGACTGTGGCTCAGATCATGAGCTCCTTATTGCTAAATTCAGACTTAAATTGAAGAAAGTAGGCAAAACCACTAGATCATTCAGGTATGACCTAAATCAAATCCCTTATGATTATACAGTGGACGTGAGAAATAGATTTAAAGGACTAGATCTGATAGATAGAGTGCCTGATGAACTATGGACTGAGGTTGGAGACACTGTACAGGAGACAGGGATCAAGACCATCCCCATGGAAAAGAAATGCAAAAAAGCAAAATGGCTGTCTGGGGAGGCCTTACAAATAGCTGTGAAAGAAGAGAAGTGAAAAGCAAAGGAGAAAAGGAAAGATATAAGCATCTGATTGCAGAGTTCCAAAGAATAGCAAAATGGATAAGAAAGCCTTCCTCAGCGATCAATGCAAAGTAATGGACGAAAAGAACAGAATGGGAAAGACTAGAGATCTCTTCAAGAAAATGAGAGATACCAAGGGAACATTTCATGCAAAGATGGGCTCGATAAAGGACAGAAATGGTCTGGACCTAACAGAAGCAGAAGATATTAAGAAGAGGTGGCGAGAATACACAGAAGAACTGTACGAAAAAGATCTTCACAACCCAGATAATCACGATGGTGTGATCACTAACCTAGAGCCAGACATCCTGGAATGTGAAGTCAAGTGGACCTTAGAAAGCATCACTACGAACAAAACTCTTGGAGGTGATGGAATTCCAGTTGAGCTATTTCAAATCCTGAAAGATGATGCTGTGAAAGTGCTGCACTCAATATGTCATCAAATTTAGGAAAATCAGCAGTGGCCACAGGACTGGAAAAGGTCAGTTTTCATTCCAGTTCCAAAGAAAGACAATGCCATAGAATGCTCAAACTATCACACAATTGCATTCATCTCACACGCTAGTAAGGTAATGCTCAAAATTCTCCAAGACAGGCTTCAGCAATATGTTAACCATGAACTCCCTGATGTTGAAGCTGGTTTTAGAAAAGGCAGAGGAACCAGAGATCAAATTGCAAATATCTGCTGGATCATGGAAAAAGCAAGAGAGCTCCAGAAAAATATCTATTTCTGCTTTATTGACTATGCCAAAGCCTTTGACTGTGTGGATCACAATAAACTGTGTAAAATTCTGAGAGACATGGGAACACCAGACTACCTGACCTGCCTCTTGAGAAACCTATATGCATGTCAGGAAGCAACAGTTAGAACTGGACATGGAACAACAGACTGGTTCCAAATAGGAAAAGGAATATGTCAAGGCTGTCTATTGTCACCCTGCTTATTGAACTTCTATGCAGAGTACATCATGAGAAACGCTGGGCTGGACAAAGCCACAAGCTGGAATCAAGATTGCTCGGAGAAATATCAATAACCTCAGATATGCAGATGACACCACCCTTATGGCAGAAAGTGAAGAAGAACGAAAAAGCCTCTTGATGAAAGTGAAAGAGGAGAGTGAAAAAGTTGGCTTAAAGCTCAATGTTCAGAAAACACAGATCATGGCATCTGGTCCCATCACTTCTTGGGAAATAGATGAGGAAACAGTGGAAACAGTGGCTGACTTTACTTTTTTGGTCTCCAAAATCACTGCAGATGGTGACTGCAGCCATGAAATTAAAAGACGCTTACTCCTTGGAAGGTAAGTTTTGACCCACCTAGATTGCATATTGAAAAGCAGAGACATTACTTTGCCAACAAAGGTCCGTCTAGTAAAGGCTATGGTTTTTCCAGTAGTCATGTATGGATGTGAGAGTTGGACTGTGAAGAAAGCTGGGCGCTGAAGAATTGATGCTATTGAACTGTGGCGTTGGAGAAGACTCTTGAGAGTCTCTTGGACTGCAAGGAGATCCAACCAGTCCATTCTAAAGGAGGTCAGTCCTGGGTGTTTGGAAAGAATGATGCTGAAGCTGAAACTCCAGTATACTGGCCACCTCATGCGAAGAGTTGACTTATTGGAAAAGATTCTGACGTGAGAGGGATTGGGGGCAGGAGGAAGACGGGATGACAGAGGATGAGATGGCTGGATGGTCCGACTGAGGTCGGTCTTTCAGTTCAGTTCAGTTCAGTCGCTCAGTCGTGTCGGACTCTTTGTGACCCCATAAATCGCAGCACGCCAGGCCTCCCTGTCCATCACCATCTCCTGGAGTTCACTCAGACTCACGTCCATCGAGTCCATGATGCCATCCAGCCATCTCATCCTCTGTTGTCCTCTTCTCCTCCTGCCCCAAATCCCTCCCAGCATCAGAGTCTTTTCCAATGAGTCAACTCTTTGCATGAGGTGGCCAAAGTACTGGGGCTTCAGCTTTAGCATCATTCCTTCCAAAGAAATCCCAGGGCTGATCTCCTTCAGAATGGACTGGTTGGATCTCCTTGCAGTCCAAGGGATTCTCAAGAGTCTTCTCCAACACCACAGTTCAAAAGCATTAATTCTTCGGTGCTCAGCCTTCTTCACAGTCCAACTCTCACATCCATATATGACCATAGGAAAACCCATAGCCTTGACTAGACGGACCTTAGTCGGCAAAGTAATGTCTCTGCTTTTGAATATACTATCTAGATTGGTCTTAACTTTTCTTCCAAGGAGTAAGCGTCATTAATTTCATGGCTGCAGTCACCATCTGCAGTGACTTTGGAGCCCCCCCAAAATAAAGTCTGACACTGTTTCCACTGTTTCCCCATCTATTTCCCACGAAGTGATGGGACTGGATGCCATGATCTTCGTTTTTTGAATGTTGAGCTTTTAGCCAACTTTTTCACTCTCCTCTTTCACTTTCATCAAGAGGCTTTTTAGTTCCTCTTCACTTTCTGCCATAAGGGTGGTGTCATCTGCATATCTGAAGTTATTGATATTTTTTTCCAGGCAATCTTGGTTCCAGCTTGTGTTTCTTCCAACCCAGCGTTTCTCATGATGTACTCTGCATATAAGTTAAATAAGCAGGGTGACAATAGACAGCCTTGACGTACTCCTTTTCCTATTTGGAGCCAGTCTGTTGTCCATGTGCAGTTCTAACTGTTGCTTCCTGACCTGCATACTGATTTCTCAAGAGGCAGGTCAGGTGGTCTGGTATTCCCATCTCTTTCAGAATTTTCCACAGTTTATTGTGATCCACACAGTCAAAGGCTTTGGTATAGTCAATAAAACAGAAATAGATGTTTTTCTGGAACTCTCTTGCTTTTTCCATGATCCAGCGGATGTTGGCAATTGTATCTCTGGTTCCTCTGCCTTTACTAATACCAGCTTCAACATCAGGGAGTTCACGGTTCAGGTATTGCTGAAGCCTGGCTTGGAGAGTTTTGAGCATGACTTTACTAGCATGTGAGATGAGTGCAATTGTGCATTTGGGATTGAGTTTGAGCATTCGGGATTATATAACAACAATGTATCCTGCCTGAAGGCAGTCTCTGGACTAAACCTTCTAGCTAATCCTGTTATCTTAAAATGTAATTATGGAAGTAGGTCTGGTGAGATCTTTACAACCTCCAGACATTCTTTGGAATCATCGGAGAGTATAAAACTCCATTGCTATCACTAAGAAGCTGGTACTCTTTCTACCCTCTTCTGATGTCTGTGTCAGTAGCTTTCTCTCTCTCCTTTATACTTTAATAACACTTTATTACACAAAAGCTCTGAGTGATCAATCAAGACTTGTCTCTGGCCCCGGATTGAATTCTTCTCCTCTGGAGGCCAGAATCCCAGCGTCTTTCTTTGATCCAGCAACAACCTTTCAATGGCTGCAATCACCATCTGCAGTGATTTTGGAGCCCCCCCAAAATAAAGTCAACCACTGTTTCCCCTTCTATTTGCCATGAAGTGATGGGACCACGTGCCATGACCTTAGTTTTCTTAATGTTGAGTTTTAAGCCAACATTTTCACTCTCCTCTATCACTTTCATCAAGAGTTCTTCTTCACTTTCTGCCCATAAAGATGGTGTCATCTGCATATCTGAGGTTATTGATATTTCTCCCAGCATTCTTGACTCCAGCTTGTGCTTCATCCAGTCCAGCATTTCTCATGATGTACTCTGCATAGAAGTTCAGTAAGCAAGGTGACAACATACAGCCTTGACGTACTCCTTTTCCTATTTGGAACCAGTCTGTTGTTCCATGTCCAGCTCTAACTGTTGCTTCCTGACCTGCATACAGGTTTCTCATAAAGCAGGTCAGGTGGTCTGGTATTCCCATCTCTTTCAGTATTTCTACAGTTTATTGTGACAGTCAAAGGCTTTGGCATAGTCAATAAAGCAGAAATAGATATTTTTCTGGAACTCTTGTGTTTTTGATGATCCAGCAGATGTTGGCAATTTGATCTCTGGTTCCTCTGCCTTTTCTAAAACCAGCTTGAACATCTGGAAGTTCACGATTCATGTATTGCTAAAGCCTAGCTTAGAGAATTTTGAGCATTACTTTGCTAGCATGTGCTGCTGCTGCTCCTACTAAGTCGCTCCAGTCGTGTCTGACTCTGTGTGACCCCATAGATGGCAGCCCAGCAGGCTCTGCCATCCCTGGGATTCTCCAGGCAAGAACACTGGAGTGGGTTGCCATTTCCTCCTTCAGTGCATGAAAGTGAAAAGTGAAAGTGAAGTTGCTCAGTTGTGTCCGACTCTTGGTGACCCCATGGACTGCAGCCCACCAGGCTCCTCCATCCATGGGATTTTCCAGGCAAGAGTACTGGAGTGGGGTGCCATTGCCTTCTCCGTTGCTAGCATGTGAGATGAGTGCAATTTTGTGGTAGTTTGAGTATTCTTTGGCATTGCCTTTCTTTGGGGTTGTAATGAAAACTGATCTTTTCCAGTCCTGCAGCCACTGCTGAGTTTTCCAAAAAGGAAAGAAATCATAAGAATCAAGCAGAAATAAATGAAATAGAAATGAAGAAAATAATAGAAAAGATCAATGAAACTATAAGCTGGTTCTTTGAGAACCAATTGAAATAGTGACAGACTATTTTCTTGGGCTCCAAAATCACTGCAGATGATGACTGCAGCCATGAAATTAAAAGATACTTACACCTTGGAAGAAAATTATGACCAACCTAGACAGCACATTAAAAAGCAGAGACATTACTTTGCCAACAGAGGGGTGTCTAGCCAAACCTATGGTTTTACCAGTAGTTATGTACAGATGTGAGAGTTGGTCCATTAAGAAAGTTGAGTGTTGAAGAATTGATGTTTTTGAACTGTGCTGTTGGAGAAGACTCTTGAGAGTCCCTTGGCCTGCAAGGAGATCTAACCAGTCCTTCCTAAAGGAAATTGGTTCTGAATATTCATTGAAAGGACTGATACTGAAGCTTAAACCACAGTACCTCTGTCACCTGATGCGAAGAACTGACTCATTTGAAAAGAGCCTGTTATTGGGAAAGATTGAAGGCAGGAGAAGGGGACGACAGAGGATGAGATGGTTGGATGGCATCACTGACTCAATGGACATGAATTTGAGTAACTCTGAGAGTTTGTGATGGACAGGGAGGCGTGGCATGCTGAAATCCATGGGTTTGCAAAAAGCTGGACATGACTGAGTGACTGAACTGAACTGAACCAACTCTGGGTTTTATTTCTTCTTCTTTCTTTGGATGCTTGAGGTATAAGATTAGGCTGTTTATTTGTGATTTTTCTTGTTTCCTGAAGTAATATTGTATCCCTAAAAACTTCCATATTAGAAATACTTTTGCATTTTGGATTGTTGTGCTTTCATTTTCATTTGTCCCTAGGTGTTTTTTAATTTCCTCTTTGATTTCTTCAGTGATCTATTGGTTGTTTAGTGGCATGTTGCTTAGTATCAACATGTTTTTGTTTTTACACATTTTTTTCTTCATAGTTGATTTCTAATCTCAAACTGTTGATATGATTTCAATTTTCTTAAATTTACAGAGGCTTGCCTTGTGGCCCAACTTGTAACTACCTGGAGAATGTTTCACCATGCCCTTGAGAAGAATGTGTATTCTGCTGTCTTTGTATAGAATGCTCTATCAGTATCAATTAAGTTCACCTAATCTGATGTGACTTTTAAGGCCTGTGTTTCTTTATTAATCTTCTGTCTTTATGATCTGTTCAATGATGAGAGTGGGGTGTTAAATTCCCCCACTATTATTGTGTTACTCTTGATATCTCTTTTTATGACTGTTCAGTTCAGTTCAGTCGCTCAGTCATGTCCGACTCTTTGCAACCCCATGAACTGCAGCACGCCAGGCCTCCCTGTCCATCACCAACTCCCGCAGTTCACTCAGACTCACGTCTATCGAGTCAGTGATGCCATCCAGTCATCTCATCCTCTTTCGTCCCCTTCTCCTCCTGCCACCAACCCCTCCCAGCATCAGAGTCTTTTCCAATGAGTCAACTCTTTGCATGAGGTGGCCAAAGTACTGGAGTTTCAGCTTTAGCATCATTCCTTTCAAAGAACACCCAGGACTATCTCCGTTAGAATGGACTGGTTGCATCTCCTTGCAGTCCAAGGGACTCTCAAGAGTCTTCTCCAATACCACAGTTCAAAAGCATCAATTCTTCAGCACTCAGCTTTTTTCACAGTCCAACTCTCACATCCATACATGACTACTGGAAAAACAATAGCCTTGACTAGACGGACCTTTGTTGGCAAAGCAATGTCTCTGCTTTTCAATATGCTATCTAGTTTGATCATAACTTTCCCTCCAATAGTAAGCATCTTTTAATTTCATGGCTGCAATCACCATCTGCAGTGATTTTGAACTGTTAGTACTTTCCATATATACTGGGGTGCTATTATATATATGTATGCATATATAATCACAATTATTATATCTTCTTCTTGACTGGTCCCTTGATCATTATATAGTGTCCTTCTTTTTTTTTGTTATCAGTCTTTATTTTAAAGTCTATGTTGTCTGATTAGTATTGCTCCAGCTTTCTTTTGATTTCCATTTGCATGGTCTGCCTTTTTCCATCCACTCACTTTCAGTTTGCATGTGTCTCTAGACCTGAAGTGGGTCTCTTATAGATGACATATATATGGGTCTTGCTTTTCAATCCATTTAGCCAGTCTATATTCTTTGCTTGAAGCACTTAATCCATTTACATTTAAGGAATTTGTCTATATACATGTTCCAATTGCTATTTTCTTAATTGTTTTGGCTTTGTTTCTGCAGGTCTTTTTCCTTCCCTTCCTGTTTTGTATTCTTCTCTTGTGATTTGATGACTGACTTTAGTGTTGTGTTTGGATTCCTTTTTCTTTTGTGTGTGTGTATCTATTACAAACTTTTGGTTTGCAGTTATCATGAGGTTTTGATATAGCAGTCTCTATATTAACAATACTATTTTAAGTTGCTGGTTTTTAATTTCAAATGCATTTCCAATATCCTGCATTTGTACTTTCTTCAAAATTGCTCGTTTTGATATCACATTTATCTGTGAATGATGTCCTACGTTTGCTGTATGTTTGCCCTTACCAGTGAGCTTTTCCATTCATAATTTTCTTGTTCCTAGCAGTTTGCTAGAATTGCCTCTGCCAGTGTCTTTGTACCTGCAGTGAACCACAGCTACCCTCCACCACAACAGGAGACTCTCCAATACTAACAGGTAAGTCTGGCCCAGTCTCTTGTGAGGTAACTGCTTTTTTCATTGTGTTCTGGTGTGCATGAGATTCTCTGAGTGCCCTCCAAGAGTGGAGTTTCTGTTTTTCTCAATTCTGTGAAATTCCTGCAGTCAAACCCCATTTGTCTTCAAAGCCAGGTTCTCTGGGGCTCCTCCTCCTATTTCCAGGCTCCTAAGCTGGGAGGCCTCCCATGGGGTCAGGACTTTCACTCCTGTGGGAGAACTTCTGTGTTATGATTCTTCTCCAGTTCATGGGTCACCCACCTGGTGGGTATGGGACTTGAGTTTATTGCTGTCCTCCTACTGTCTTATTGTGGCTTCTCCTTTGTCAGGATATCATTTTGGGTCAGTCAGTTCAGAGGGTCAGTCATGTCCAACCCTTTGCAAACCCATGGACTACAGCATGCCAGGCTTCCATGTCCATCACCAACTCCTGGAGCTTGCTCAAACACATGTCCATTGAGTTGATGATGCCATCCAAACATCTCATCCTCTGTCATCCCTTTCTGCTCCTGCCTTCAATTTTTCCCAGCATCAGGGTCTTTTCCAGTGAGTCAGCTCTTCGCATCAGGTGGCCAAAGTATTGGAGTTTCAGCTTCAGCATCAGTTCTTCCAATGAATATTCAGGACCGACTTCCTTTAGGATTGAGGGGTTTGAGCTTCTTGCAGTTCAAGGGACTCTCAAGAGTCTTCTCCAGTACTACAGTTCAAAAGCATTAATTCTTCAGTGCTCAGCCTTCTTTATGGTCCAAGTCTCACATCCATGCATGACTACTGGAAAAATCATAGCTTTGACTAGACAGACCTGTTTTGGTAAATTAATGTCTCTGATTTTTAATATGCTGTCTAGGATTGTCATAGCTTATCTTCCAAGGAGAAAACATCTTTTAATTTCATGGCTGCAGACACCATCTGCAGTGATTTTTGAGCCCAATAAAATAAAAATCTGTCATTGTTTCCAATGTTTCCCCATCCAGTTACCATGAAGTGATGGGACCGGATGCCATGATCTTAGTTTTTTGAATGTTGAGTTTTAAGCCAACTTTTTCACTCTCCTCTTTCACCTTCATCAAGAGGCTCTTTAGTTCCTCTTCACTTTCTGGCATAGAGTGTCTGAAGAGCTATGGACAGAGGTTCATAACATTGTACAGGAAGCAGTGATCAAAATCATCCCCAAGAAGAAGAAATGCAAAAAGGCAAAGTGTTTGTTTGAGGAGGCCTTACAAATAGCTGAGAAAAGAAGAGAAGTGAAAGGCAAAGAAGAAAAGGAAAGATATATCCATCTGAATACACAGTTCCAAGGACTAGCAAGGAGTGATAAGAAAACCTTCCTAAATGATCAATGCAGAGATAGAGGAAAATAATACAATGGGAAAGGCTAGAGATCTCTTTAAGAAAATTAAAGATACCAAGGGAACATTTCATGGAAAGATGGGCACAATAAAGGACAGAAGTGGTATGGATCTAACAAAAGCAGGAGATATTAAGAAGAGGTTGCAAGTATACACAGAAGAACTACACAAAAAAGATCTTCATGACCCAGATAACCATGATGGTGTTATAACTCACCTAGAGCCAGACATCCTGGAGTGGAAGTCAAGTGGACCTTAGGAAGCATCACTGCAAACAAAGCTAGTGGAGGTGATGGAATTCCAGCTGAGCTATTTCAAATCCTAAAAGATGATGCTGTATGCCAGCAAATTTGGAAAACTCAGCAGTGGCCACAGGACTGGAAAAGGTAAATTTTCATTGAATCCCAAATAAAGGCGATGCCAAAGAATGTTCAAAGTACTGCACAATTGCACTCATCTCATGTGCTAGCAAAGAAATGCTCAAAATTTTCCAAGCTAGGCTTCAACAGTATGTAAATCAAGAACTTACAGATGTTTAAGCTGGATTAGAAAAGGCAGAGGAAGTATAGATCAAATTGTCAACCTTTGTTGGATCATAGAAAAAGCAAGACAATTCCAGAAGAACATCTACTTCTGCTTCATTGAATACACAAAAGGCTTTGACTGTGTGGATCACAACAAACTGTGGAAAACTTTTTTGGGTGTAGGTTCCTTTGGGGTAGGTTTGTTGTTGTTGTTGTTGTTACTGATGGGTGCTAAGCAGTTAGTTGTGATTTTGGTGTTTTTGTAAGAAGAGGTGAGCTCACATCCTTCTACTTTTTTGTCTTCTAACTCCCTTCTCCAGTTTGATTTTTTTTGACTGTAGCTCTCTAGTTTTCCCTGGAGAAGGCAATGGCAATCCACTCCAGTACTCTTGCCTGGAAAATCCCATGGATGGAGGAGCCTGGTGGGCTGCAGTCCATGGGGTCGCGAAGATTCGGACACGACTGAGCGACTTCACTTTCACTTTTCACTTGCATGCATTGGAGAAAGAAATGGCAACCCACTCCAGTGTTCTTGCCTGGAGAATCCCAGGGATGGCAGAGCCTGGTGGGCTGCCGTCTCTAGGGTCGCACAGAGTCAGACACGACTGAAGCAACTTAGCAGCAGCAGCAGCAGCAGCTCTAGTTTTCCCAACACCCTTTATTGAAGAGATGGTCTTTTCCTTCTTATGCATTCTTACCTCCTTTGTCATGGACGAATTGACCGTATAAGTGTGAGTTCTCACTGTGATCATCCATTCTTTTGAGTACACTGAGCATCTTTATGATTATTACCTTGAACTCTTTATCAGGTAGGTTATTTAACTCCACTTCACTTAGTTCTTTTGGAGTTTATCTTGTTCCTTCATTTGGGGTACATTCCTCTATTGCCTCATGTTACCTAATCGTGTTTTGTTTCTATGTATTTGATAGGTCAGTTACTTCCCCAGTCTTGAAAAACTGCCATATGTAGGAGATGTGGGAGGCCCAGCAGCACATTTGCTGTGGTCACCAGAACTGCATGCTCTAGGGGCACCCCCACCCCCATGTGGGCTGTCTGTGTCCTTCTGTTGTGGCTGAGCCAGCCACTGTGGGCATGCTGGTTGGCAAGGCAGGGTCCCCAGCTCATTGGCTGCCAGGATTTCCTGGTATGGAGGTTTCTGGCTACTGGTGGATAGGGCAGTGTACTGGTATAGCTATCACTGTTGCCTGGAGCCTTAGGGCTGGTGCCAGCACACTAGTGGGCAGGACTGGGACTTTGGTTTTCCTAGAACTGGCTCCAGCCTGCTCATGGGTAAGGTCAGGTCCTGGGCCTGCTTATGGTTAGGACCGGGTCCTGGGGCTGTTGGCTGGGAGAGTTAGGGGAGTGGTCTATGGCCAGTGCTGACCAGCTGATAAGCAGTTAAACCCCAGGTGCTAGTAGGCGAGAGGGAGGGCTCCAAGTCGCCCTCATCAGCACCAGTGTCATCACTGTTTTATGAGCTTTGGGTAATTGCTGCTGCCAGTGTCTCTATCCCTAAGGGGAAGCCCCAACTGCCTCCTGCCTCTCTATGCAGCTCTTTAAGTTCAGTAAGTGTGTGTTATCCAGGCTGCTTAAAGGTAACTGCTTCTGCTCTGGGTCTTGGATCATGTGGAGTTTTATATGTACCCTTTAGGAGCAGAGTCTTTGTTTCCTACAGCCCTTGGCTCTCCTGTGTACAAGCCCCACTGGCCTTAAAGCTACATGTTCTAGAGGCTCATCTTCCTTGTGCTGGGGTACCCAAGGTGGGGCTTGGACCCCTTACTTCTTGGCAAGATGTCTACTATTGTGACTATACTCCTGCTTGTGGGTTGCCCGTCTGGGGTGTGGTTCTTGATCTCATCATGCCCTCTTACCCTTCTTGTTGTGGATCTTTCTTTATACCTTCAGTTGTGGATTCTCCTTGACGGTGGCTCTATGAATAGTTGTAGTTCTGGTTTCGGTGGCAGGAGGTGAGCCAGGATCTTCCTATTCTGCCATCTGGCTACCTGTCAAAATTATATTTCTTATGGGACATGTCTGCTGTTGGGAAAATATTTCAGTTTTTTCTCATCTGAAAGTTTTTACTTTGCTTTTAGTTTTACACTGGGTATAAAATTCTAGTGATTTTTCCCCCTTCTCAGAACTCCATTGTCTTCAGGCTTCTGTAAGCTCAAACAAGTTCATAGTAATTCATATCTTTTCCTTTGTCAATAACATGCTTTTTTCTCTGGCTACTTTTAAGGTTTTTCTCTTTATTACAAATTTTCCTCAGTTTCATTATAGTGTTTCTTTGTATAGTTTTCCTTGTTGATTATTGTGCTAGTTGGGATTTGTTAAGTTTCTTGGATTTTTTTTAAAATTTTAATTAAAAATAATTTTTGGCTGCACTGTGTGGCTTACAGGATCTTGGGTCCTTGATCAGTAATTGAACCCACAGAGTCTAAACCACTAGGCAACCCATCCAGAGAATTTCTGGATCTTTGGGTTTAGAGTTTTCATCAATTTTGGAAAATTTTCAGGCATCATTTATTCAAGTATTTTTTTCTATTTTCCTTCTCTTTCTAACTGTATTTATGCTAGACTATTTGATAATGTCCAAAAGACCATTGAGGTTCCTTTTTTATTTTTTCCTATAATTTTTTCTTTTTGTGTTTCTTTTTGAATTCAAATTCATTGTTCTTTTATTCTGGGGTATCTAGTCTGTAAATTCTACTCTGTAAAAATTGGAAAAATACAATTTTTGTGTTGTATTTCTCATTTGCTTCTCACAACTGTTCCCTTTTCTCCCATTATACTTGTATTTTTCTTTGAATCTTTGAGCATATCACACATTTATTTTTGAGCATATCACATTTATTTTAGTGTTTTTCTGATAATTCAGTTTCTTTATTATTTCTGGGTCCTTGTAATTTCTGAGGAATATTTATGTCTATTTTTATTGCACATAATCAATAAACTAGATTTTATTCTGACATTTTCACTTTATTTACATTATTTTAAAATTTTTTATTAAAGTGTAGTTGCTTTACAATGTTATACTAGTTTCAGATGTGCAGCCAAGTGACTCAGTTGTAATACTTACATGTATGTTTATATATCTATCCCTTTTCAGATAACTTTTCTTTGTAGATTTTTACAAGATATTGAATATAATTCCCTTGCTGTACAGTAGGCTCTTGTTGTTTATGTAGCTTATATAAAGTGGTATGAATCTGTTAGTCCCATACTCCTAATTTGTTCCATTCCCCAACTCTTTCCCCTTTGGTAACCATGAGTTTGTTTTATATATCTGTGAGTCTCTTTCTGTCTGGGAGTTTTATTTGCATCATTTTTTTAGATTCCACATATAATTGATATCATATGATATTTGTCTTTGTCTGACCTAGTTCACTTAGTATGATAATTTCTAGGTCCATTCATGTTGCTGCAAATGGCATTATTTCATTCTTTTCTATGGCTCAGTAATATTCCATTGTATATATACCACATCTTATTCATCTATTAATCTGTCAATGGACATTTAGGTTGCTTTGATGTCTTGGCTATTGTAAATAGTGCTGAAGTGAACATTGAGGTATATGTATCTTTCCAAATTATAGTTTTCTCTGGGTATATGCCTGGGAATGGGATTGCTGGGTCATATGGTAACTCATTTTTTAGATTTTTGAGAAAACTGTTCTCCATAGTGACCACACTGATTTACATTTTTCTGGGTCCTTTTTAATCAACTGATTTTTCTACTAGTTATGTGACACACTTTTTCTGCTTCTTGGAAGTCTACTAATTTTTTAGATATAAGACATTGCATTTTTTTCATTGTTGAGTGCTAGGTATTGTCTTATTCCTTTATGGTGTGTTTGAGTTTGACAGGCAATTAAATTACTTGTGGATTAGTTTAACTCTTTCAAAACTTGTTTTTAAAGCTCATATAAACTAGGCCTAGAGTAGCCTTTACTTTAAGGGTAGTTTAGTTCTATTTCTAAGATGTGACTCTTTGGAGTTTATGCTAAATGTATTCAGTGATGTTCCCTCCACTCTGGCAGGTGGATGCTCATATGATTCCAAGCTGTGTGTGAGCTCTGGGAATTATTTAGCTTGAAACACCTTGTAATGCTCTTTTCTCAAAAGTTCTCTTTCCCTCCTTGTGGAGCTTTATCCTGAGCATGTACAGATGGCTTTTTCAGTCAGAGACTGAAAGGGACATCATTCAGATTTCTGGAGCTCTTTCTCTGTGTATCTCCTCCTATCTGTACTCTCCCTTAAATTCTAGCTGCCTTGGCTTCTCTGAACTTTGATCTCTGTAGTCTAAATTTGATAAGACTGCTGGGATCTGAGTTCTCTCTCAGCCTGAATAGCAGTTCAGAAATTGCCTCCAGGCAGGTGGACCAGAGGACTACATAACTCACTCACTTGTCCCTTTTTCTCAGTGATCACAGCCCTGTACTGCCTGCTGTCCATTGTCTGAAAGCAGTTCATTCTGTTTTCAGCTTTTTTGTAATGGTAGAAGTGATGCAGAAAAGAGACTGAAGCAAGAGAAGATGGTCACATTGCAAGTCACATTTGAGTCCCTGGGATGGCCTCCAAATGTGGGATATTGGCTTCATGCAGGAAAGAATTCAAGAGTGAGCCATAGTAAAGTGAAAGAAGGTTTATTCAGGGAGCAAAAACGCTCTCTAGACAGAGTATGGGCCATCTCAGAAGGCCAGAGAGGCAAGAGTGGAACCAGGATATGAGGTTGTCAGTTTTTGTAAGGGATGAGTAATTTCATAGGCTAATGAGTGGGAGGAGTATTCCAGTTATTTGGGGGGAGAGGTGGGGATTTCCAGGCTTCCTTCACAGCTCGGTTGATAAAGAATCTGCCTGCAATACAGGAGACCCTGGTTTGATTCCTGGGTCAGGAAGATCCACTGGAGAATTCCAGTATTCCAGCCCACTCCAGTATTCTTGGGCTTCCCTTTTGGCTCAGCTGGTAAAGAATTTGCCTGCAATGTGGGAGACCTGGGTTCAGTCCCTGCATTGGGAAGATTCCCTGGAGAAGGGAAAGGCTATCCACTTCAATATTCTGGCCTAGAGAATTCCATGGACTGTATGTATAGTCCATGGGGTTATAAAGGGTTGGACATGACTGAGAGACTTTCACTTTCACTTTTCACTGCAGATTTCCAGAAATTGGACCCCCCCCACCCCCCACACCCCCCACCCCCCGCTTTTGACCTCTTGTGGTCGTCCTTGGAACCAGCATGGCACCTGGAATATAGCATTTAGTGTGCTGATGTGTTGCAATGGGCATACACTGAAGCTCAAGGTTGAGTAGAAGTTGACTAGTCCGCCATCTTGGACCTCCTCAGTTTATGCTGTGTCACTGGGCTATGCCATTCTTTTAAAGGTTGTGCCCTGACCCCTTTTTGTCTCAGAAGGTAATTTTAGACTCTCTCATTCTTTTGCCTCTTTCTTTTGACTAGAACTAAAAAAGACCATAGACATACAAGGCGCTAAGTTCATGGGACTTTTACAGTAAGGTGTAAAGTGAAATGAAAACCATGTGTTTAGCACTAAAAGCCTATGGATGTGAGGCAGGTGGGTCTTCTCTGCAAACAGATAAAGTTTTTCTAAAGAAAGAGCCAGATCTACAAGGTCTGGGCCAGTGGTTTTTGAACTAATACAAAGAGAAGCATTTGGGTGTTAAAAGGGCAGATTCTAGGTTTCCTACAAAAGATCCTATTCATACACCCCGAGGAAACCAGAATTGAAAGAGACACGTTTACCCCAATGTTCATTGCAGCACTGTTTATAAAAGCCAGGACATGGAAGCAACCTAGATGTCCATCAGCAGATGAATGGATAAGAAAGCTGTGGTACAATGGAGTATTACTCAGCCATTAAAAAGAATACATTTGAATCAATTCTAATGAGGTGGATGAAACTGGAGCCTATTATACTGAGTGAAGTAACCCAGAAAGAAAAACACCAATACAATATACTAACGCATATATATGGAATTTAGAAAGATGGTAATGATAACCCTGTATGCGAGGCAGCAAAAGAAACACAGATGTATCGATCAGTCTTTTGGACTCTCTGGGAGAGGGAGAGGGTGGGATGATTTGAGAGAATGGCATTGAAACATGTATAATATCATATAAGAAATGAATCGTCAGTCTAGATTTGATGCAGGATACAGGATGCCTGGGGCTGGTGCACTGGGATGACCCAGAGGGATGGTATACGGAGGGAGGTGGGAGGGGGTTCAGGGTTGGGAACACGTGTACACCCATGGCAGATTCATGTTGATGTATGGCAAAACCAATACAACATTGTAAAGTAAAAATAAATAAATAAATAAAATAATAAAAAGATCCTGTTCAGAAGGTCTAGGGTGGGACCCCATACTTTCTGTTTTTAACAGGCACTCTAAGATGATTCTGATGCAGGTGGTCTGTGGACATTTGTTAGAAAAACCTCAGCTGGATCCCAGCAAATTTGGAAAACTCAGCAGTGGCTACAAGACTAGAAAAGGTCAGTTTTCATTCCAATCCCAAAGAAAGGCAATGCTAAAGAATGCTCAAACTACTGCACAATTGCAGTCATCTCACCTGCTAGTAAAGTAATGCTCAAAATTCTCCAAGCCAGGCTTCAGCAATATGTGAGCCGTGAACTTCCTGATGTTCAAGCTGGTTTCTGAAACGGCAGAGGAACCAGAGATCAAATTGCCAACATCCGCTGGATGATGGGAAAAGCAAGAGAGTTCCAGAAAAATATCTATTTCTGCTTTATTGACTATGCCAAAGCCTTTGACTGTGTGGATCACAATAAACTGTGGAAAATTCTTCAAGAGATGGGAATACCAGACCACCTAACCTGCCTCTTGAGAAATCTGTATGCAGGTCAGGAAGCAACAGTGAGAAGTGGACATGGAACAACAGACTGGTTCCAAATAGGAAAAGGAGTACGTCAAAGCTGTATATTGTCACCCTGCTTATTGAACTTATATGCAGAGTACATCATGAGAAACGCTGGGTTGGAAGAAACACAAGCTGGAATCAAGATTGCCGGGAGAAATTTCGGTAACCTCAGATATGCAGATGACACCACCCTTATGGCAGAAAGTGAAGAGTAGCTAAAAAGCCTCTTGATGAAAGTGAAAGAGGAGAGTGAAAAAGTTGGCTTAAATCTCAACATTCAGAAAATGAACATCATGGCATCCAGTCCCGTCACTTCATGGGAAATAGATGGGGAAACAGTGGAAACAGTGTCAGACTTTATTTTCTGGGGCTCCAAAATCACTGCAGATGGTGATTGCAGCCAGGAAATTAAAAGACGCTTACTCCTTGGAAGAAAAATTATGACCAACCTAGGCAGTATATTAAAAAGCAGAGACATTACTTTGCCGACTAAGGTCCGTCTAGTCAAGGATATGGTTTTTCCAGTAGTCATGTATGGATGTGAGAGTTGGACTGTGAAGAAGGCTGAGCGCCAAAGAATTGATGCTTTTGAACCATGGTGTTGGAGAAGACTCTTGTGAGTCCCTTGGACTTCAAGGAGATCCAACCAGTCCATTCTGAAGATCAGTCCTGGGATTTCTTTGGAAGGAATGATGCTAAAGCTGAAACTCCAGTACTTTGGCCACCTCATGTGAAGAGTTGACTCATTGGAAAAGACTCTGATGCTGAGAGGGATTTGAGGCAGGAGGAGAAGGGGATGACCGAGGATGAGATGGCTGGATGGCATCACTGACTCAATGGACGTGAGTCTGAGTGCATTCTGGGAGTTGGTGATGGACAGGGAGGCCTGGCGTGCTGCGATTCATGGGATCGCAAAGAGTCAGACACGACTGAGCAACTGAACTGAACTGAACTGAAGGAAGTATCTTGGTGTTACTATAGAATTCAATCTCATACACATGAGTGGGGCCTCTACTTGGGTAAAAGACTAGCAGGGGAGCAAGAATAGGGTAACAAAGGGCCAATAAGAAAGAGCTAGCCTTCTCAACAAAATAGAAGGTCAAGAGATAGGAGAGTGTGAGCAGGGAGTGAGAAGGCATTCGAATCCATAATTGCTTTCCCTCCACAGGCTGCCTAGACTGTGTATGGAAGGTGCCCATCAGGATAAAGGGGCTGAAGCTATTCCACACAGGAAGGTCAAACACAAGAGCAGCCCAGAAGGAAGACAGCTAAAGTCAAAGCAGCTAGAAAACCTTGCTTTGCTGGAAACTGCAAAGACTGATTAGATGAACTTTTGCCTCTGCAGTAGTGCAGCCTATTTCATGAGATGCTCCTCTCCATTTCCAGGAGCTCTCTAGGGACACGATTTTAGCTTTGTAGTGATTCATGCTAGGTTGTTATGCAGGTCAAATTGCCTTAGTGCTTTATCGGAGAGCTGAGTACAAACAGACGAAGTGGGGTTGATCTCATCATCAAAGTTCCTAAAAGACCTGTCTCAGTAGGAGTTTAAAAATTCAGGTACACTGAGTGCAGCTCCGAATCCTTTATTAACTTTCTACTGAGGAGTCAAATCTTCCTATCTTCCATCAAAATCCACTAATCTCCACTGGTGCTTGGAGCAAAAAGAGAAGTCTTTCAACTACAGATAAAGGAACCACACAAAATGAGTCTTCAGGGACAAACAATGCATATTCCGACAAATAGGCCCACTATATAGCTTCTTCAGAACAGGATGTGCACTTGAACCTGTGAGCAAGGAGAGGGCTTTGGACTTTCAAGTTAATGACACCAGGAAGGTGAGAGTGGAGGTAAAACATCAGGAAAATGTCTTTGTGATTTACTTCACAATCTTTGGTGGTTGTAGACAGCTAATAAGGCCAGAAAGCGATCCTGTCCACAGGGGACTGGCATTAACCTGTTGTGTGAGGAGTCAAGAGACTACAATGTTGTAGGACTTTGCAACCACAGTTGCAAACTATCAATCACAGTTCCATAGTGGGTATTCTCAGAAGAATAGTCACAGAAATCTTATTCTAGGAAAGGACTGACAAATTTAGAAAGAGACTTGATTAAATAAAGAACAGAAAGACCTCTTCATTTTGTGGAGAAAAAACTGTTTCAGCTAGTGTATACTAATTAAGAGTCCACAGATTATTTTTCTTCTATGAATTACAGCAGTATTTTACAAATGTGTTTTGCCCAATATTCACCTATTGGGGTGCTTCATAGAAAAAGAGTTTCATGGTCAAATTTTGGGAAAACACTGCCTACTATAACATTCTTGTGGAATGTACAGAAGGCTATTCAATAAAAAAAGGAGAAATAAAAAATATATACAAGTTTGCTTATATATATATTTTTAAATGGAAAGATAAAGAATTAAAAATGGCATGCAGATCAAGAAGCAACAGAACTGGACATGGAACAATGGACCAGTTCAAAAGTGGGAAAGGAGTACATCAAGGCTGTATATTGTCACCCTGCTTATTTAAATTCTATGCATAGTGTACATCATGCGAAATGCCAAACTGGATGAATCACAAGCTAGAATCAAGATTGCCAGGAGAAATATCAACAACTGCAGATATGCAGATGATACCATCATAATGGTAGAAAGTGAAGAGGAACTAAAGAGCCTCTTGATGAGGGTGAAAGAGGAGAGAGACAAACCTGGCTTAAAACTCAACATGAAAAAAAACTAAGACCATGGCATCCAATCTCATCGCTTCATGGTAAATAGATGGAGAAAAAATGGAAACAGTGACAGACTTTATTTCTTGGGCTCCAAAATCACTGTGGATGGTGACTGCAGCCATGAAATTAAGATGCTTGCTCCTTGGAAGAAAAGCTGTGACAAACCTAGACAGCATATTAAAAAGCAGAGACATTACTTTGCTGACAAAGGTCCATATAGTTAAAACATAGTTTTTCCAGTAGTCATGTACAGATGTGAGAGTTGAACCATAAAGGAGGCTGAATACCGATTTGCCAAATTGATGCTTTAGAACTGTAGTGCTGGAGAACACTCTTGAGCATCCCTTGGACCACAAGGAGATCAAACCAGTCAATCGTAAAGAAAATCAACCCTGAACATTCATTGGAAGGACAGAGGCTGAAGCTGAAGCTCCAGTACTTTGGCCACCTGATGTGAAGAGCAGAATCACTGGAAAAGACCCTGATGCTGGAAAAGATTGAAGGTAGAAGATGGAGATGACAGAGGATGAGATGGTGGGATGGTATCATTGACTCAAGGGACATGAGTTTGAGCAACTTCTGGGAGAGGATAAAGGACAGGGAAGCCTGGCATTCTGCAGTCCATGGGGTTACAAATAGTTGAACGTGATTTAGCAGCTGAACAACATCAATAGGAGAGGGAGGCAGTAAGGTAGAGGGAGTGTAGATAGAAATTAGACTTACCTAAATATACGTTAATCTCAGAATTAATACGTTAATCTCAGAATCATGTAAACATATGGAGAAATCTAAAACAAAGCTAAATAAATTTTTAAAAGCAAAACCACTGAAAATTGAAAGTTCAGTTCAGTTCAGTTCAGTTGCTCAGTCGTGTCTGACTCTTTGCGATCCCATGAATCACAGCACGCCAGGCCTCCCTGTCCATCACCAACTCCCGGAGTTCGCTCAGATTCACATCCATCGAGTCAGTGATGTCATCCAGCCATCTCATCCTTGGTCGTCCCCTTCTCTTCTCCTCCTGCCCCAAATCCCTCCCAGCATCAGAGTCTTTTCCAATGAGTCAACTCTTCATATGAGGTTGCCAGAGTACTGGAGTTTCAGCTTTAGCATCATTCCTTCCAAAGAAATCCCAGGGCTGATCTCCTTCAGAATGGACTGGTTGGATCTCTTTGCAGTCCAAGGGACTCTCAAGAGTCTTCTTGGAGGAGCATAAAGATGGCGGAGGAATAGGACGGGAAGACCACTTTCTCCCTCACAAATTCCTCAAAAGAACATTTCAGCGCTGAGCAAACTCCACAAAACAAATTCTGTAGGCTGGCAGAGGACATCAGGCAACCAGAAAAGCAGACCATTGTCTTCAAAAACAGAGAGAAGAAACCCAGCTCCACCCACCAGAACTCCAACACAAGCCTCCCTAACCAGGAAACCTTGACAAGCCACTGATAGAACCCCACCCACAGTGAGGAAGCTCCATAATAAAGAGAACTCCACAAATTACCAGAATATAAAAAGACCACCCCAAACGCAGCAATATAACCAAGATGAAGAGACAGAGGAATACTCAGCAGGTAAAGGAACAGGAGAGTTGCCCACCAAACCAAACAAAAGAGGAAGAAGTAGGGAATCTACCTGAGAAGGAATTCCGAATATTGATAGTGAAAATGATCCAAAATCTTGAAATCAAAATGGAATCACAGATAAATAGCCTAGAGACAAGGATTGAGAAGATGCAAGAAAGGTTTAACAAGGACCTAGAAGAAATAAAAAAGAGTCAAAATATAATGAAAAACGCAATAAATGAGATCAGAAACACTCTGGAGGCAACAAATAGTAGAATAACGGAGGCAGAAGATAGGATTAGTGAAATAGAAGATAGAATGGTAGAAATAAATGAATCAGAGAAGAAACAAGAAAAATGAATTAAAAGAGACGAGGACAATCTCAGAGACCTCCAGGACAATATGAAACACTCCAACATTCGAATTATAGGAGTCCCAGAAGAAGAAGACAGAAAGAAAGATCATGAGAAAATCCTTGAGAGATAATAGTTGAAAACCTCCCTAAAATGGGGAAGGAAATAATCACCCAAGTCCAAGAAACACAGAGAGTTCCAAATAGGATAAACCCAAGGCGAAACACCCCAAGACACATATTAATTAAATTAACAAAGATCAAACACAAAGAACAAATATTAAAAGCAGCAAGGGAAAAACAACAAATAACACACAAGGGGATTCCCAGAAGGATAACAGCTGATCTTTCAATAGAAACTCTTCAGGCCAGGAGGGAATGGCAAGACATACTTAAGGTGATGAAAGACAATAACCTACAGCCCAGATTACTGTACCCAGCAAGGATCTCATTCAAATACGAAGGAGAAATCAAAAGCTTTACAGACAAGCAAAAGCTGAGAGAATTCAGCACCACCAAACCAGCTCTCCAACAAATTCTAAAGGATATTCTCTAGACAGGAAACACGAAAAGGGTGTATAAACCCGAACCCAAAACAATAAAGTAAATGGTAACGGGATCATACTTATCAATAATTACCTTAAACGTAAATGGGTTGAACGCCCCAACCAAAAGGCAAAGACTAGCCGAATGGATATAAAAACAAGACCCCTCTATATGCTGCTTACAAGAGACCCACCTCAAAACAAGGGACACATACAGACTGAAAGTGAAGGGCTGGAAAAAGATATACCACGCAAATAGAGACCAAAAGAAAGCAGGAGTGGCAATACTCATATCTGATAAAATAGACTTTAAAACAAAGGCTGTGAAAAGAGACAAAGAAGGCCACTACATAATGATCAAAGGATCAATCCAAGAAGAAGATATAACAATTATAAATATATATGCACCCAATATAGGAGCACTGCAATATGTAAGACAAATGCTAACAAGTATGAAAGGGGAAATCAACAATAACACAATAATAGTGGGAGATTTTAATACCCCACTCACACCTATGGACAGATCAACTAAACAGAAAATTAACAAAGAAATGCAAACTTTAAATGATACATTAGATCAATTAGACCTAATTGATATCTATAGGACATTTCACCCCAAAACAATGAATTTCACCTTTTTTTCAAGTGCTCATGGAACCTTCTCCAGGATAGATCACATCCTGGGCCATAAATCTAAACTTGATAAATTCAAAAAAATTGAAATCATTCCAAGCATCTTTTCTGACCATAATGCATTAAGATTAGATCTCAATTACAGGAGAAAAACTACTAAAAATTCCAACATATGGAGGTTGAACAACACACTTCTGAATAACCAACAAATCACAGAAGAAATCAAAAAAGAAATCAAAATATGCATAGAAACGAATGAAAATGAAAACACAACAACCCAAAACCTGTGGGACACCAGAAAAGCAGTGCTAAGAGGAAAGTTCATAGCAATACAGGCATACCTCAAGAAACAAGAAAAAAGTCAAATAAATAACCTAACTCTACAACTAAAGCAACTAGAAAAGGAAGAATTGGAGAACCCCAGAGTTTGTAGAAGGAAAGAAATCTTAAAAATTAGGGCAGAAATAAATGCTAAAGAAACAAAAGAGACCATAGCAAAAATCAACAAGGCCAAAAGCTGGTTCTTTGAAAGGATAAATAAAATTGACAAACCACTAGCCAGACTCATCAAGAAGCAAAGAGAGAAAAATCAAATCAATAAAATTAGAAATGAAAATGGAGAGATCACAACAGACAACACAGAAATACAAAGGATCATAAGAGACTACTATCAGCAGTTGTATGCCAATAAAATGGACAACGTGGAAGAAATGGACAAATTCTTAGAAAAAGACAATTTTCCAAAACTGAACCAGGAAGAAATAGAAAATCTTAACAGACCCATCACAAGCACGGAAATTGAAACTGTAATCAGAAACCTTCCAGCAAACAAAAGCCCAGGTCCAGACGGCTTCACAGCTGAATTCTACCAAAAATTTCGAGAAGAGCTAACACCTATCCTACTCAAACTCTTCCAGAAAATTGCAGAGGAAGGTAAACTTCCAAACTCATTCTATGAGGCCACCATCACCCTAATACCAAAACCTGACAAAGATGCCACATAAAAAGAAAACTACAGGCCAATATCACTGATGAACATAGATGCAAAAATCCTCAACAAAATTCTAGCAATCAGAATCCAACAACACATTAAAAAGATCATACACCATGACCAAGTGGGCTTTATCCCAGGGATGCAAGGATTCTTCAATATCCACAAATCAATCAATGTAATTCACCACATTAACAAATTGAAAAATAAAAACCATATGATTATCTCAATAGATGCAGAGAAGGCCTTTGACAAAATTCAACATCCATTTATGATAAAAACTCTCCAGAAAGCAGGAATAGAAGGAACATACCTCAACATAATAAAAGCTATATATGACAAACCCACAGCAAACATTATCCTCAATGGTGAAAAACTGAAAGCATTTCCCCTAAAGTCAGGAACAAGACAAGGGTGTCCACTTTCACCGCTACTATTCAACATAGTTCTGGAAGTTTTGGCCACAGCAATCAGAGCAGAAAAAGAAATAAAAGGAATCCAAATTGGAAAAGAAGAAGTAAAACTCTCACTGTTTGCAGATGATATGATTCTCTACATGGAAAGCCCTAAAGACTCCACCAGAAAATTACTAGAGCTCATCAATGAATATAGTAAAGTTGCAGGATATAAAGTCAACACACAGAAATCCCTTGCATTCCTATACACTAATAATGAGAAAGTAGAAAAAGAAATTAAGGAAACAATTCCATTCACCATTGCAACGAAAATAATGAAATACTTAGGAATATATCTACCCAAAGAAACTAAAGACCTATATATAGAAAACTATAAAACACTGATGAAAGAAATCAAAGAGGACACTAATAGATGGAGAAATATACCATGTTCATGGGTCGGAAGAATCAATATAGTGAAAATGAGTATACTACCCAAAGCAATTTACAAATTCAATGCAATCCCTATCAAGCTACCAGCCATATTTTTCACAGAACTAGAACAAATAATTTCAAGATTTGTATGGAAATACAAAAATCCTCGAATTGCCAAAGCAATCTTGAGAAAGAAGAATGGAACTGGAGGAATCAACTTGCCTGACTTCAGGCTCTACTACAAAGCCACAGTCATCAAAACAGTATGGTACTGGCACAAAGACAGACATATAGATCAATGGAACAAAATAGAAAGCCCAGAGATAAATCCACACACATATGGACACCTTATCTTTGACAAAGGAGGCAAGAATATACAATAGAGTAAAGACAATCTCTTTAACAAGTGGTGTTGGGAATACTGGTCAACCACTTGTAAAAGAATGAAACTAGATCACTTTCTAACACCGCACACAAAAATAAACTCAAAATGGATTAGAGATCTAAATGTAAGACCAGAAACTATAAAACTCCTAGAGGAGAACATAGGCAAAACACTCTCAGACATAAATCACAGCAGGATCCTCTATGATCCACCTCCCAGAATTCTGGAAGTAAAAGCAAAAATAAACAAATGGGATCTAATTAAAATTAAAAGCTTCTGCACAACAAAGGAAAATATAAGCAAGGTGAAAAGACAGCCTTCTGAATGGGAGAAAATAATAGCAAATGAAGCAACTGACAAACAACTAATCTCAAAAATATACAAGCAACTTATGCAGCTCAATTCCAGAAAAATAAACGACCCAATCAAAAAATGGGCCAAAGAATTAAATAGACATTTCTCCAAAGAAGACATACGGATGGCTAACAAACACATGAAAACATTCTCAATATCACTCATTATCAGAGAAATGCAAATCAAAACCACAATGAGGTACCACTTCACACTAGTCAGAATGGCTGCGATCCAAAAATCTGCAAGCAATAAATGCTGGAGAGGGTGTGGAGAAAAGGGAACCCTCCTACACTGTTGGTGGGAATGCAAACTAGTACAGCCACTATGGAGAACAGTGTGGAGATTCCTTAAAAAATTGCAAATAGAACTGCCTTATGACCCAGCAATCCCACTGCTGGGCATACACACCGAGGAAACCAGAATTGAAAGAGACACATGTACCCCAATATTTATCGCAGCACTGTTTATAATAGCCAGGACATGGAAACAACCTAGATGTCCATCAGCAGATGAATGGATAAGAAAGCTGTGGTACATATACACAATGGAGTATTACTCAGCCGTTAAAAAGAATTCATTTGAATCAGTTCTGATGAGATGGATGAAACTGGAGCCAATTATACAGAGTGAAGTAAGCCAGAAAGAAAAACACCAATACAGTATACTAACACATATATATGGAATTTAGAAAGATGGCAATGACGACCCTGTATGCAACACAGGAAAAAAGACACAGCTGTGTATAATGGACTTTTGGACTCAGAGGGAGAGGGAGAGGGAGAGGGTGGGATGATTTGGGAGAATGGCATTCTATCATGTATACTATCATGTAAGAATTGAATCGCCAGTCTATGTCTGACGCAGGATACAGCATGCTTGGGGCTGGTGCATGGGGATGACCCACAGAGATGTTATGGGGAGGGAGGTGGGAGGGGGGTTCATATTTGGGAACACATGTAAGAATAAAAAAAATAATAATAATAAAAATAATTAAAAAAAAAAAAGTCTTCTCCAACACCACAGTTCAACAGCATCAATTCTTCGGTGCTCAGCCTTCTTCACAGTCCAACTCTCACATCCATACATGACTACTGGAAAAAACATAGCCTTGACTAGATGGACCTTAGTTGGCAAAGTAATATCTCTGCTTTTTAATATGCTATCTAGGTTGGTCATAACTTTCCTTCCAAGGAGTAAGTGTCTTTTAATTTCATGGCTACAGTCACCATCTGCAGTGATTTTGGAGCCCCAGAAAATAAAGTCTGGCACTGTTTCCACTATCTATTTCCCATGAAGTGATGGGACTGGATGCCATGATGTTCGTTTTCTGAATGTTGAGCTTTAAGCTAACTTTTTCACTCTGCTCTTTCACTTTCATCAAGAGGCTTTTGAGTTCCTCTTCACTTTCTGCCATAAGGGTGGTGTCATCTGCATATCTGAGGTTATTGAAATTTCTCCCAGCAATCTTGATTCCAGCTTGTGTTTCTTCCAACCCAGCGTTTCTCATGATGTACTCTGCATAGAAGTTCAATAAGCAGGGTGGCAATATACAGCCTTGACGTACTCCTTTTCCTATTTGGAACCAGTCTGTTGTTCCATGTCCACTTCTCACTGTTGCTTCCTGACCTGCATACAGATTTCTCAAGAGGCAGGTCAGGTGGTCTGGTATTCCCATCTCTTTCAGAATTGTCCACAGTTTATTGTTTTATTTATTATTTCTCTTTCTATTTTCTCATTATTGGTGTATAGGAATGCAAGGGATTTCTGTGTGTTGACTTTATATCCTGCAACTTTACTATATTCACTGATTAGCTCTAGTAATTTTCTGGTGGAGTCTTTAGGGTTTTCTATGTAGAGGATCATGTCATCTGCAAACAGTGAGAGTTTTACTTCTTCTTTTCCAATTTGGATTCCTTTTATTTCTTTTTCTGCTCTGATTGGTGTGGCCAAAACTTGCAAAACTATGTTGAGTAGTACTGGTGAAAGTGGGCACCCTTGTCTTGTTCCTGACTTTAGGGGAAATGCTTTCAATTTTTCATCATTGAGGATAATGTTTGCTGTGGGTTTGTCATATATAGTTTTTATTATGTTGAGGTATGTTCCTTCTATTCCTGTTTTCTAGAGAGTTTTTTTTTTATCATAAATGGATGTTGAATTTTGCCAAAGGCTTTCTCTGTATCTATTGAGATAATCATATGGCTTTTGTTTTCCAATTTGTTAATGTGGTGAATTACATTGATTGATTTGTGGATATTGAAGAATCCTTGCATCCCTGGGATAAAGCCCACTTGGTCATGGTGTATGATCTTTTTAATGTGTTGTTGGATTCTGATTGCTAGAATTTTGTCAAGGATTTTTGCATCTATGTTCATCAGTGATGTTGGCCTGTAGTTTTCTTTTTATGTGGCATCTTTGTCAGGTTTTGGTATTAGGGTGATGGTGGCCTCATAGAATGAGTTTGGAAGTTTACCTTCCTCTACAATTTTCTGGAAGAGGTCGAGTAGGATAGGTATTAGCTCTTTAAATTTTTGGTAGAATTCAGCTGTGAAGCCGTCTGGACCTGGGCTTTTGTTTGCTGGAAGGTTTCTGATTACAGTTTCAATTTCCGTGCTTGTGATGGGTCTGTTAAGATTTTCTATTTCTTCCTGGTTCAGTTTTGGGAAGTTGTACTTTTCTAAGAATTTGTCCTTTCTTCCACGTTGTCCATTTTATTGGCATATAATTGCCAATAGTAGTCTCTTATGATCCTTTGTATTTCTGTGTTGTCCATTGTGATCTCTCCATTTTTATTTCTAATTTTATGATTTGATTTTTCTCCCTTTGTTTCTTGATGAGTCTGGCTAATTTTCTTTATCCTCTCAAAGAACCAGCTTTTGGCTTTGTTGATTTTTGCTATGGTCTCTTTTGTTTCTTTTGCATTTATTTCTGCCCTAATTTTTAAGATTTCTTTCTTTCTACTAACCCTGAGATTCTTCATTTCTTCCTTTTCTATTTGCTTTAGGTGTAGAGTTAGGTTATTTATTTGACTTTTTTCTTGTTTCTTGAGGTATGCCTATATTGCTATGAGCTTTCCCCTTAGCATTGCTTTTACAGTGTCCCACAGCTTTGGGGTTGTTGTGTTTTCATTTTTGTTCGTTTCTATGCATATTTTGATTTCTTCTGTGATTTGTTGGTTATTCAGCAGCATGTTTTTCAGCCTCCATATGTTGGAAGTTTTAATAGTTTTTCTCCTGTAATTGAGATTTAATCTTACTGCATTGTGGTCAGAAAAGATGGTTGGAATGATTTCAATTTTTTTGAATTTACCAAGGCTATATTTATGGCCCAGGATGTGATTTATCTTGGAGAAAGTCTGTGTGTGCTTGAGAAAAAGGTGAAATTCATTGTTTTGGGGTGAAATGTCCTATAGATATCAATTAATTCTAACTGGTCTACTGTATCCTTTAAAGTTTGTGTTTCCTTGTTAATTTTCTGTTTACTTGATTTGTCCATATGTGTGAGTGGGGTATTAATGTCTCCCAGTATTATTGTGTTATTGTTAGTTTCCCCTTTCATACTTGTTAGCATTTGTCTTACATATTACAGTGCTCCTATGTTGGGTGCATATATATTTATAATTGTTATATCTTCTTCTTGGATTGATACTTTGATCATTATGTAGTGTCCGTCTTTGTCTCTTTTTACAGCCTTTGTTTTAAAGTCCATTTTATCGGATATGAGTATTGCTACTCCTGCTTTCTTTTGGTCTCTATTTGCGTGGAATATCTTTTTCCAGCCCTTCACTTTCAGTCTGTATGTGTCCCCTGTTTTGAGGTAGGTCTCTTGTATACAACATATATAAGGGTCTTGTTTTGGTATCCATTCAGCCAGTCTTTGTCTTTTGGTTGGGGCTTTCAACCCATTTACATTTAAGATAATCATTGATAAGTATGATCCCATTGACATTTACTTTATTGTTTGAGTTCGAGTTTATACATCCTTTTTGTGTTTCTTGTCTAGAGAATATCCTTTAGCATTTGTTGGAAAGCTCGTTTGGTGGTGCTGAATTCTTTCAGCTTTTGCTTGTCTGTAAAGCTTTGGATTTTTCCTTCATATTTGAATGAGATCCTTGCTGGGTACAGTAATCTGTGCTGTAGGTTATTTTCTTTCATCACTTTAAGTATGTCTTGCCATTCCCTCCTGGTCTGAAGAGTTTCTATTGAAAGATCAGCTGTTATCCTTCTGGGAATCCCCTTGTGTGTTATTTGTTGTTTTGTCCTTGCTGCTTTTAATATTTGTTCTTTGTGTTTGATCTTCATTAATTTGATTAATGTGTGTCTTGG
Organism: Capricornis sumatraensis; assembly: GCF_032405125.1. NCBI lineage: Eukaryota > Metazoa > Chordata > Mammalia > Artiodactyla > Bovidae > Capricornis > Capricornis sumatraensis. The sequence continues at coordinate 43,379,008 of NC_091078.1, read as the reverse complement.
AGTGTTTTGCCCTGGGTTTATCCTGTTTGGGACTCTCTGGTTTCTTGGACTTGGGTGATTATTTCCTTCCCCATTTTAGGGAAGTTTTCAACTATTATCTCCTCAAGTATTTCCTCATGGTCTTTCTTTTTTTCTTCCTCTTCTGAGACTCCTATGATTCGAATGTTGGGGCGTTTAACACTGAACTGGAGGTCTCTGAGATTGTCCTCATTTCTTTTAATTCATTTTTCCCCCTCTCTGATTCATTTATTTCTACCATTCTTCTACTTCACTAATCCTATCTTCTGCCTCCATTATTCTACTATTTGTTGCCTCCAGAGTGGTTTGGATCTCATTTATTGCATTATTCATTATATATTGATTCTTTTTTATTTCTTTTAGGTCCTTGTTAAACCTTTCTTGCATCTTCTCAATCTTTGTCTCCAGACTATTTTTCTGTGATTCCATTTTGATTTCAAGATTTTGGATCATTTTCACTATCATTATTCAGAATTCTTTATCAGGTAGATTCCCTATCTCTTCCTATTTTGTTTGGTTTGGTGGGCATTTATCCTGTTCCTTTACCTGCTGGGTATTCCTCTGTCTCTTCATTTTGTTTATATTGCTGCGTTTGGGGTGGCCTTTCTGTATTCTGGCAGTTTGTGGAGTTCTCTTTATTGTGGAATTTCCTCACTGTGGGCGGGTTTGTATGGATGGCTTGTCAAGGTTTCCTGGTTAGGGAAGCTTGTGTTGGTATTCTGGTGGGTGGAGCTGGATTTCTTCTCTCTGGAGTGCACTTAAGTGTCCAGTAATGAGTTTTGAGATGTCAGTGGGTTTGGTGTGACTTTGGGCAGCCTGTATATTGAAGTTCAGGGCTATGTTCCTGTGTTTCTGGAGAATTTGCGTGGTATGTCTTGCTCTGGAACTTGTTGGCCCTTGGGTTGTGCTTGGTTTCAGTGTAGGTATGGAGGTGTTTGATGAGCTCCTGTCAATTAATGTTCCCTGGAGTCAGGAGTTCTCTGGTGTTCTCAGGATTTGGACTTAAGCCTCCTGCTTCTGGTTTTCAGTCTCATTTTTACAGTAGTCTCAAGACTTCTCCATCTATACAGCACCACTGATAAAACGTTTAAAGATGAAAAGTTTCTCCACAGTGAGGGACACCCAGAGAGGTTCACAGAGTTACATGGAGAAGAGAAGAGGATGTAGGGAGTTAGAGGTAACCTGAATGAGATGAGTTGGAATCAAAAGGGGAGAGAGCAAGCTAGCCAGTAATCACTTCCCTATGTGCACTCCACAGTCTGGACCACTCAGAGATGTTCACGGAGTTATACAGAGAAGAAAGAGGGAGGAAGGAGACAGAGGTGACCAGGATGATAAAGGGGGGAATCAAAAGGAGAGAGACACATCCAGCCAGTAATCAGTTCTCCAAGTGTTCTCCACCATCTGGAATACACAAAGAGATTCACAGAGTTGGGTAGAGAAGAGAAGGGGGAGGGAGGAGATAGAGGTGACCTGGTGGAGAAAAAGGAGAGTCCAAAGGGGTGAGAGCATTCAAGCCAGTGTTCTTGCTCTCAAATAAAAATGGGGACTGAAAATTGGGTTCTTAAAGGTACAAAATTGATAACAAATACCAAATAGCAAGCATTAAAAATCTGGAGTAGAGGTTGGATTTTTAAAAATACAATATTAAAGAAAAGAAAAAAAAGTCACAAAAATTGTAATATATATATGTATATATATATGAAGTTTGCTTTAAAAAATAGGGTCTTTTTTGGCAAAGTAATAGTAGGTTATAAAAATGAAAATTAAAGGAGTAATAGAGGACTTAAAATTTTTTTAAAAATTAAAAAAAAGAATGATAGTAAAAATATATCTAGGATTTTCTCTGGTGTTGTTGTGGGCAGTGTGGGGTCAGTTCATTTTCAGATAGTTCCTTGGTCTGGCTTATGTTTCTCAAGATCTATAGGCCCCTTCCTATGTAGTCGTTACTAACTACAGGGTTTTAATCTATTGCACCTGTCACTTCCAAGGCAGTTCCCTCTGTTTTAGCTTCTGTTTGCTTGTCTCTTCAGTGTCTGATTTCCACCCTGACACAAGGGGGGCAGTGATGGACATTTTTTTAAGGCTTACTTGCTCAGTCGCACTGTGGGGAGGGAGGGACGCTGCAAACAAATAACCCTGGTGTGTGCTCACAGTGTCTTGGCCACGCTCGGCCTGCTCACGGCACATGTGCCCTCCCTGCCAACACTGCTCAGGCTCTAGTTTGCTCCGCCGGGAACTGTCCAAGGCCAGCCCTGGGCTCCATGCACCTCGCAGGTCTAAGCCGCTCAGGTTCAGGCACTTGGGTAGTCCTCAGAGGCGCAGACTCAGCTGGGCCTGCATTTTGTGCTCTTCCCAGCTCAGATGATGGTGAGTGTGGTCGCTGTGACTTATCACCTTCCCCGTCCCTGCCGCTCAGTTTTCTGGGTGTACTACTGGCGCAACTTCTCAGGCGGATGTTGACCGTCCAGAACCCCAATAAGTCTCAGTTAGCAAAGAAGCCTGCTTGTAGTTTGGTAGATAATGTCTTTCTGGGGCTGCAATTTCCCGCTTCCGGCTCTGGCTGCCTGTCACTGGAGGGGGATGGTCTGAAGTGGGCTATCTCTGTTCAGTCCTTTGTTCTGTGAACAGGCCTGGTGATGTCTTAGGTTAGGGCTTTGCACGCAGTAGTTATCCCACAGTCTGGTTTGCTAGCCGAAGTTAGTTCCCTCAGATTGCCCTCAGGGCATTCAGGCCTGGTCCTTACTCTAAGCAATGCAGCCTGCGTCTCCCTGCCCAGCCCCCGGTTGCTAGTGGCGGGTGCAGGCGTCTGCGCTGCTTCTCCACTGGGGGAGTTACTGTTGGGCACGTAATCTGTGGGGTTTAATTATTTATTTATTTTTCCTCCCAGTTATGTTGCCCTCTGTGGTTCCAAGGCTCACCACAGATTTGGCAGTGAGAGTGTTTCCTGGTGTTTGGAAACCTCCCTTTTTAAGACTCCCTTCCCAGGAGGGAGCTCCATCCCTACCTCTTTTGTCTCTTTTTTTTTTGTCTTTTATATTTTTTCCTACCTCCTTTCGAAGACAATGGGCTGCTTTTCTGGGTGCCTGATGTCCTCTGCCAGCATTCAGAGGTTGTTTTGTGAAATTTACTCAGCGTTTAAATGTTCTTTTGATGAATTTGTGGGAGAGAAAGTGGTCTCCCACTCCTATTCCTCTGCCATCTTAGGACCGCCTCTCCCATTCTATTAGGTTTTGAGATTATGATATTGAAACTTCAGCTAAAAATATTTATCTACTTAAATAATGGTAATATACAATAGAACTATATGTATCTTTTTCCTATATTTGTAAAGTCTCTTGTAAATATGTTATTATACTTTCATAATTTAAAAAAATCCAGATTAAAAGAAACCCATAATGATGCTTAATAAATATTTGTTGAGTGGATGAATTAATGGTTAAGTCTGTTTACAGGGCCCAATACAAGTGCAGGTTTTAAAGTTATATACATGGAACATTAAAAACTCCCAGAATGGATCCCAGAATTGCAAAATGCACTATCTCTGAGCCAGGACTTGGGAAGCCTATTATGAGTATAGCTGAGACTAGCACCTGGAACTCCTGCTTAATAAGCTTGTCTTCTCATTCTTGTACTCTGTGTACTGTTATCAGATAATTCTCTCAGACTTAAATTCAAGGCCAGGAATAGGTTAGAGAGGAATGAGACTGAGGATGAGGTGGGGAGAACTACAACATACAGGGGTCTGGGGAGCTCATTTCCTACTTTTATCAAGCCCTGGAATTTTATCTAAAACTTTCTTCTGTACCAAAGCCCTTTAAAGGCAATGGCAAACAGACTTCTGGTTGCCAAGTGGGAGGGGGTTTGAAGAGGGATGGAGGGGGAGGTTTGCATTAGCATATGTAAACTATTGTATATAGGATGTATAAACAACACAGGGAATTGTATTCAATATCGTATGATAAACTATGATGGAAAAGAATATTAAAAAGAATGTATATAAATATATCTTCTGATATAACTGACTCACTTTGCCCTATAGCAGAAATTAACACAACACTGTAAATCTACTGTACTTCAATAAAAAATTGATTGAAAAAGACAGTGACTCTGATACATCTGGAAAATAAAGGAGAATATTAAAATATCTTTTTCCCTGTAAAAAAGGGCAGTGGTAACATTATCGTTTTTTTTTTTGTCCCAATCAACACCAGGTATAATGCCCTGTAAAAATGTCCTTAGATTACTTGAGAACAACACTTCCCATGAGCTCAGTAATTCAGACAACTTCCATCGAAAAATGAAGAGTTATGTTCTGATAACCCATTTCCCCATCTTTAGCCTTCTGCCTTCAGTCCTTCTGACCCGGAAATGATAGATCTTCTTTAAGATGGGGTGAAGAACCTTCTTGAGTATAGCATACCCAGTCCCTGTGGTCATGTCTCCCAAGCAGGACAAGAAAACAGGAGGAGTCCAGTCAAGGCTGACAAGAGAAGACCTCCCTCTGCCTCCCACTGTCTCCTTCTCCAGGCTTCTAGGCACAAGGTTGCCCTTGTTGAGGGGAGCCTGATGCACTCAGGGAAAATTATTTGGCTTGACAGGATTTTTTAGATCCTTGTTTAACACTTTGTTGGTGATATTTTAAAATCTAAAGTACCTGGAATAATCTAGAAGTCTAAAGTATCTAGAAGTACACTTTAAGACCTCGTGGTGAAGAGGTCTGACAGAAGTGTATTGACAAGCTTAGAAGTTTCTGTAAGTTTTCAGATTTCATCTGTGCTCATTGAGAAGTTCACTCAACTGCCTATGCACCAGCTCCTTGGAGGCAAATGCTTTCTTGGTTTCTTGAAACATTCTTCTACAAATTCCTTCATGATTTCAGGCAGAACATGAGGGGGAGCCTCCCTCTCTTCTTCTCTGGAAAAGACCCTGGCCACATATGACAGATGGAACCACATTGATTAAATCTAAAGCTACTGAATAATAAAAACTCATGAAAAATAAATGTGCTCAGAGAAATAAGCCTTTCTATAGCAGCCCATTCTGTCATATTTTCCTGACAGCCTATCTAATTTATGATGGCAATTCTATGGCAATTCCTCTTAATTTCCTATTATGGGTAGTTTATTTTTTTTCTGCTTCTAAATGCATAGTATAAAAGTTTTTATTGCACACATAAGGGAAAAGGAGACAGCTTCCAGCACAGACCTGATGCCAACATGACATCTTGAATTTCCCCTTGGATATAAGCTTCTGTAAAAGCTAATCAGTTGAAAGTCTGCATAGCAAGAACAGTTATGATTGGAGCCTCTATTTAACCCCTGGATGCAAGAAAAGGTTTTAACAATCTCAAGGTGAAAAATATTAGGGAAAATGGGGCACCTGCAACCATAAATTCTGAAAGATTCACAGAATTTCCAGCAAGATCCAGATGGATAAGCCAACTTCCTCATATGTTCCCACCCACTGCTGAGTGCATGGCCCCTGCCCTTGTTCATCTAAATGTCCCTGAGTAGACCAGGGGACAGAGCAGCAGTCAGGACTGGGAGCAAATAGGAGAACAGTGTAACACACATGATGAAACCCAGCTGAGGGAGTTTTCTTTGGGCAGAAGAAAACTGCAGAGATGGTCTAAAGTGGCAAAATGGCTGTTCCCCCAGGACATCCCCAGAGGGTGAAGGTGGAAGAAGATGAAGCAGCGGGGCTGCAGTGTGCCCAGTGGACAAAGACACTGGTTTACACAAGTTGACAAGTACAGCTTTGCCCACTCTTTGACCAATAAATGTGGATTCCATAAATCTAACTATCCTGCCAAAGAAGGCTGAAACTGTCCCCTCACAAACAGAATGAGGAGCAAGTATCTAAATTTCTAACAGCTATGAATTGGTGGGCTTCCCTAGTGGCTCAGTTGGCAAAGAATCTGCCTACAATGTAGGAGACCCAGATTCGATCCCTGGGTAGGAAAGGTCCCCTGGAGAAGGGAATGGCAACACACTCCTGTATTCTTGCCTGGAGAATCCCATGGACAGAGGAGTTTGGCGGGCTACAATCCACGGGGTCACAAAGAGTCAGACATGGCTGAGTGAATAATACACACACACACATGAAATTTCAGTTCAGTTCAGTTCAGTCACTCAGTCGTGTCTGACTCTTTGCGACCCCATGAATCGAAATTAGTACACTGGAAAGGACAGAGATCTTAGACCTGGAAGACCTACCTCTGAATCTAGGCTGTGAGATCTTTCTCATCTGATATTGCAATTTCCCATTTGCAAAGAGCTGTGATTTGAAATGGTATCTCTGCCACACACACACACACACACACACACACACACACACACACACACAAATGGTGTGATGTGGGCAAACAGCTTCCTTCACATCTCTTCATGAAGCATTAAAAAAAATAAAATCTGCTTTCAGTTTTTACTATATTTACTGTCATTTCCATGCAATTCAGTACTTACATCATTGTATCTCTGTTTTGTCTCGAGCTAGTCTAGGAGGCCCTTGAGACAAATGTCCATGTTTTAGTGATTTTAGCTGCAAGACAGCTGGAAGTAGGATCTCAGTCTTGTCTTCTTTAAAGAAATAATTCAGCAAAGAGACCCAGATTGTGAAGCAGATAAAGTGTTTATTATGTGGAAGAGCAGACAGGTGAACTTGGAGTGAGTTGCGTCCAATAGGAGTGCTTAGCTCGCTTATACAGGGGCAGTCTTCTGGGTTGTCTCTGGCCAGTCATCTTGCTTGTGCCTGTATCTGGTCTGACTCGGGGTCCTTCCTAGAGGGTGTGCACATCTAAATCAAAGTGGATTTCAGCACAAAGGTTTCTAGGGGGCTGGCAGGACATATTATGGGTTGGTGCCCCCTCTCTCCTTTGTCCCTTCCCAGACTGAAGACCTTCTCTGCATGTGTGGGCTGGGAAATCCCTTTGACTACAAAAATGAGGAAGCTGTTTTTGTTTTGTCTTCCACCCAATCAGGACCTGATGCTTCTGCTAGTATCTTACCTTGAAGTTTCAACAGGAGACTGGTTGTAGCTGCTTAGCCTGGGGCCCTTCTATCTTCTACCCTCTCAGGACACCCCATTCTGCATGATGCTGAGTGTGTCTGTTTTGTGAACATACAGAATAGGTAAGGAAATGTTTGTTGAGTAGGGAAAAGACCTTCACTTTTTTTCATGTGTAACTGCCCAGTAGTGGCCTGAAATGTCTGGTAACTACCCCGCTGGGCTCTGGGACAGCACATCTTGGGGTGTCCATGCACATTGCTGAGAAAGCATAAATTTAATCCTGCCATGTACACGTGGACCATGTGACAAGGCTTTCTTCAGTTCACCAGAGTATCTTTTTAATTAGTTGCAGTTTGTAGGTTTTAAGTCATAACAAGATGATGCAAGTTTGTTACAACACAGTAATTTAAGTGTAGACACAACTATGACACGTGAATTACAAAACATAGGATTCCTTTACAGCACTGCAATTTTTCAGAGGCTGGGAGCCCACCTGGTGGGACTGTCTGGCTACTGCTGCTAAGAGCCATGACCATAACAGCTGGCAGGGAGAGGTGGGAAGGAGGGTCCTCAGACCTTTGCTCTTCACAGCTGAGCGCTCCTACAAGGTGGGGGAGGCCATGCCAGCTGCTAGAACTCTGCTGTGCTCACCCCATCTGCAGGGAAGGAGGAGTAGGTAAATCTGATGGAGAGCCACCCTGAGGCTCAGCATTGACTGGGTAATAGCATGGTACCTTGGACTGCACTCAGTAGTGGGATCCAGAATGCAATGAGACAGCTCCTTGAAGATTCGGAGTCATATAATGTTTCAGGGTCAGTTGAGAGATTAGGTGGATGTTTGTCCATGACTCAGACACACACAGGCACTCTTTCTCACACACACACACATACACAAAGACACACTCTGTCTATCTCACACACACAAGCACACGCAAACACAAACTCTCTCTCTTACACACTCACACACACATTCTCTCTCTCTCACACACATAAGCACACACACTTACTTTCACACATAGACACATACACATGCGATCTCACTCATATATGTATACATACACACACACAATCAGGCATCACAGGAGGAGATAATTAGTACCTATGACCCTACAGTTGGAAAGGGGAGATGCCAAGAGCTCCAGGGACAGCAGGATTGATTGGGGCCCTAGTGAAGATGGCTTTGGTAAGACACAGCAGACAGAAAATTCTGCCTTGAAGATGGGCATTAACTGGTGGTCTATGGATATCAACACTTTGTATGTTTCCCACATGCAAAGCACCATTGACCCTTTGTTGTTTTGTTGTTTAGTTGCTAACTCAGGTCTGACTCTTTGGTGACCCCATGGAATGTAGCCCACCAGGTTCCCTCTGTCCATGGGATTTTCCAGGCAAGGATACTGGAATGGATTGCCATTTCCTTTTCTATCAATTTTTCTTTGCACATTGACTCTGTGTGGAACTCGTCCCCTGAGACAGAGGTTCCATGGCAAGAATCTCTATGTCAATAACCTTCTGACACTGGCTTGTCATCATCACTTCTTGGCTGAATTGGTGGCATGATCTGGTTACTCAGGGTGTAATGTCACCCTATAGCTGGCTCCAGCTTTCTTTGGCTCTGACACCTGGAAAGCCCTTTTTCTCCTGGTTTCCTCCAGTCCACTGAGTCTTTGGCCCTGCAATGAACATGACCTCAGGACATCTGCCTTTCTGAAAGGAGAAGAGTGTAAGAAGAGAAACAACTGTATGTCCAACAGGTCTCCAGATAATCTCAATTTCTCATTTTTCAGAAGAAGAGGGATATCTGATGGAGCAAGCCTCAGTAGGGAAGGGTGAGCTGCAGATTTTGAGGAGAAAGTTCTCCTCCTATTAGGATGTGGGGGGGGGGTCCTTGGAGGAAGCATCCAAATCTAGATTCAGGTGAAGAAAGTGATATTAAAGGTGGTCTTAGGAGCCAGTGGGCATGATTGCTCAGAGTCTGATAGAAAGATAGAGTTGTGGGGGTGGGAAAAGAGTTTCTATCACCCCAGGGTCCTGCCTTTCTGAGCACATGGTCTGAGAATGTGGCTGACCTGACATAAAGGTGGCAGTGGCCCTTTTGGAGCTCCCATTGGAATGCCGGTGCTGGGAGGGTGAGAGCCCTGCTGGCTTGTTTTCTGTTGTGTTTCCAGAGCCCAGCCCAGAGACTGGCACCTGGTGAGTCCTTCTCAAATAGCTGTTGAATAAATGAGAGTATTACTTGAGGAATAGTGTAATGCCACATGATCACAAATTCAGGTTTTTTTTTAAGGACTTGCATTTTATAATCACAATAGCATGTAGATTTATCTGGAATATTGTTGGGTAAACATGTGTAGGCTAGTTCCAGAGGCCACCCTACTTACAAAAGTTTGGGTCTCAAAGGCTGTCTGTAGGTCTGTTTGTCCAAAATGGGATGACACAAGCAACAGTGGTGGTGGAGATGATGCATTTTTGCTGATTTTAACATGTAACAAATTTGGTGTTCTTACCACACACCAGCATTCACGCTGGTGCTTTATTTGTGTTACTTCCTTTAACCCAACAACAGTCTGAAGGCGCTGTAATAACACTCATTTTACAGCTAAGAAAACTGAAGCTCGGGAAAGTAAGTGGTGCAGCTGCTTAGCTGCTGGTAAGCCACAGGGTAGGAATTGGAATGGCAGCAGCTAGTTTGGAGACTTAATCACTACACACTGCTTTTGTTTATCATATCAGTTTCTGAACTGAAAAGTTCTGAGTGGAATATTTCCCATTTGGATTTGTTTATTGGCTATGCTTGGTGCTCAGATGGGGCCCTGGGTGTAGGTACAGGTTTGTTCTAGCTTAACCCCCAAAACACAGTCCTTGTGGCTGTTTATTAATTTTCAATCCAACTTGTGAATCAAACTTATCTACAAGTCCATTAGAATGGAACTTCCCCCAACCTGGGCTTCAGGACAGCATTTAGGGTCAAGTTTCCTAATTAGAGTTCCTCTTCCAAATTTCTCTGCTCAAAATAGAGCTCAGAATGTAAGCTCCCACACCTGGGGCCTAGGGCACTCTTCTTAGAGTCTTAGCTTCCTCCCTGTGGGTCTATATAGAACCCCCATAATAAATAGTTTCCAAATGCACAACAGATCAAGCACATTGGAAGTTTATTTCACCTTCAAATAGTTAAGCCCAGTGGTGGTTTTTGTTGTTAGGGGATTCTGCTTCTATAGTTATTCAGGGATTCTGACTCCTTTAAGTTTGTGGTTCCACCACCAACAGTGTGATCACTGTCCATTCTCAGAAGGGGAGGATCAAGAAAAGGGAGGAGTCACTGCCATATCCTAAAAACCACTCAGATTCCCACAGATTAGAATTTGTTACCCATGGCCATCTCTAATTGCAAAGGAGGTGGGAAATGGAGTTTGACTATGTGCTCAAATAGATAAGGAAAGCTTGGATTCTGATAAACAGCTAGAATTCTGAACCACTGGGATGAATTAGCTGGGATTAGCCTAGGCCACCATGAAAGAGCTAACTGTCACTTGGACAGGTAAGAAGATTTCTCTCACACACGAGTCAGGATTTCAGCTGCCCAGGTCTAGTAAAGTGGTTCCACAGACCCCAGGTCCCCATACTCCTTCTGCTTTGCTGTTCCTCCAACCTAGCATGTGTCCTCATGGTGCAAAATGGCTGCTTGAGCATCGGACACCACACTCTCCCCAGCCCTTCTGCTCACATGTCACTGCCCAGAACTTCAGTCATATGTCCACACTTCCTCACTAGAAAGCTGACAAAAGAGATCTTTTGTTGTGGGTCTGGTATGCTAAGCCAACATTGAGATTTTATTGCTAAGAAGGTAGAAGAGGTTGGAGGGCTAACTGCATGCCTACAGGCCTTTCTTTATTTGCAGTGTGCCTGGGTCTGGTAAAGAATCTGCCTGCAGTGCAGGAGACCCTGGTTCGATTCCTGGGTCGGGAAGAAGGAATAAGCTAGGCTCCAAGCGAGCCACAGTGCAGTGTCAGCCACACACAGAAAAATACTCTGTGTTACTTGTGAAGTGGCTCAGAGAGTAAAGAATCTGCCCAGAATGTGGGATACCCAGGTTTGATCCCTGGATCAGGAAGATCCCCTAGAGAAGAAAATGGCAACCCACTCCACTCCAGTATTCTTGCCTGGAGAATCCCGTGGACAGAGGAGCCTGGTGGGCTACAGTCCCTGGGGTCTCAAAGAGTAGGACATGACTGAGCAACTTTCCCCTTTGGGTCTCTGGCAGGTACGCAGCCCCGCATACCCACCAGCTCCTTCCCCCGGGACACTGATTGTTGTGCAGTCTGTTCTGTCAGCTCAAAATATTGTCACAAACTAACAGACAAATGTCTGCCTTTGTCAAACCAGAATCTTCAGGCTTAAAAACCAGGTACAGACAAGGTCTTTAGTTGATTTTTAAAATTTTTTTATTTTATATTGGAGTATATTTGATTTACAATGCTGTGTTAGTTTCAGGTGTTACAGCAAAGTGATTTAATTATGCATATTCATATATCTATTCTTTTCAGATTCTTTTCCCATCTAGGTTATTAACATAATATTTCCCTGTGCTATACAGCAGGTCCTTGTTGATTATCTATTTCGTACATAGTAGCATATTATGTTAATCCCAACCTCCTAACTTATCCCTCACCTTCTCCAATGGTGGAGAAGCAACAGGAAAACATAAATGTGTATTCAGAAAAAGGGGGCATGTGGGGCACCGCAAGCCAGCAGATATTTTGCCTCTGAAGTTGGTTGTTGTTACAAAGCCCTGCTGGGCAGTGTACCAGGTTTCCTACCTCAGCCTCCCAGGCAGCTCTGCTTCTGCTTTCTGGGCCTCACTTTGACCTCTGGGGATTCTTTGTCATCTCTTTTCTTCTGTGGCCCAATGCTCTCCTTTTGGTTTCAATCTGCAGGCCAGTGAGGTTGGGATTTCTTTCAGTTCAGTTCAGTTCAGTCACTCAGTCATGTCCGACTCTTTGCGACCCCATGAATTGCAGCACGCCAGGCCTCCCTGTCCATCACCAACTCCCGGAGTTCACTCAGACTCATGTCCATCGAGTCCGTGATGCCATCCAGCCATCTCATCTTCTGTCGTCCCCTTCTCCTCCTGCCCCCAATCCCTCCCAGCATCAGGGTCTTTTCCAATGAGTCAACTCTTTGCATGAGGTGGCCAAAGCACTGGAGTTTCAGCTTTAGCATCATTCCTTCCAAAGAAATCCCAGGGCTGATCACCTTCAGAATGGACTGGTTGGATCTCCTTGCAGTCCAAGGGACTCTCAAGAGTCTTCTCCAACACTACAGTTCAAAAGCATCAGTTCTTCGGTGCTCAGCTTTCTTCACAGTCCAACTCTCACATCCATACATGACCACTGGGAAAACCATAGCCTTGACTAGACGGACCTTTGTTGGCAAAGTAATGTCTCTGCTTTTCAATATGCTTTCTGAAAAACTTGGTAGCTTTTAAGTTCATCTTCTTTCATCTTTTTCTATGTGTAAATAATCAACTAAGGATCATCATACTAAGTGAAGTAAGTCAGACAGAGAAAGACAAATATCAGATGATATCCCTATATATGGAATCTAAAAAAATGACACAAATGAACTTACTTACAAAACAGAAAGAGGCTCATAAACTTAGAAAACAAATTTATGGTTACCAAAGGGGAGAGTAGGTGTGAGGGATAAGTTAGGAGGTTGGGATTAACATAATACACTACTATGTACAAAATAGATAATCAACAAGGACCTGCTGTATAGCACAGGGAAACTTACTCAATATTCTGTTAATAACCTAGATGGGAAAAGAATCTGGAAAAGAATAGATATATGAATATGCATAATTAAATCACTTTGCTGTAACACCTGAAACTAACAGAGCATTGTAAATCAACTGTACTCCAATATAAAATAAAAAATTTAAAAAAATCAACTAAAGATCTTGTCTGTACATGGTTTTTAAGCCTGAAGATTCTCATCTTTTACTGTTTGCTCTGTCCTCAACTTAATGCCTCTGTTTGAGGCCATCTAAACAACGGGCTTTGTCTCGAAGGCTAATCTCCTTGCCAGTAGTCTCACTGTCTTTATGTGGAGATCATCATCTCATTTCCTCTAAATGGCTGCTTTCTAGCTCTGCTAGGATGCAAAAGCAGGGGCTATGAGTAGGCAGTCCCTTCCTCAGCTCTGCAGTCTCCTTACCTTCTCTGCTCGGGGGCTTAATCACTGTGCTGAGCTCAAGCTTGCCCCCCCACCCCCCCTCTGTCTCTCTCTCTCTCTCTCACAAGCACAAAACTTTGTGAACAGAGATGTGGAATTACTTTGCAGGACTGGCTACTTAAATTGCCAGACCCAATGAAAAGTGACAATTCAGAGTTCCTTGTGAAAGGGACTCCTTTTTTAATTTTTTCCCCTTTCCCATTTGCCCATTTCTGTCCCCTCTAACCTTAAAAGAACCTACTTGTAGTAATGAGGTCACTAGGCAATTTAACCTAACCCCTGACTTACGTGCTCCTGAATGCACACCATGCCTTGTCTAGCTTCTTAATTCTTTTCCTAGATGAAAAAAAAGGAAGAATAAAGAATTAAGTGTTAAAGAATGACCAGCTCTCTAACTGCAACAGCTTCCTTAGCAGTCCTGCAGGCAGATCATTTCTGAGGAGAGAGTCAGCCAGTTTGCACTCAATGGAGAAGAATGCAGAACCCAACCTCCTGCCTTGATGATTCATTCAGATTCTTCCCCCTACCCCATTTTCCCCTTTAAAAACTGTTCTAGGTGAGCAGAATCTTCAGAGTTGGTCTCTGAACACAAGTCCACCTTCTCCCCAAATTGCCGGCCTTCTGATTAAAACACTTTAAAAGTCCTTTCTACTGACACACACCTCTTAGGTTATTGGCTTCTGAGTGGCAAACAGCTGAACCTGGATTCAGTAATACTTGTTCCAAAGTTCTGAACGTCAAGAAGGTGACAGCACACCATTCATTGAAGGCAGGGTGCTTAGAAGTGGGATCCTGCGTGGATTGCACACCTGTGCAGCCAGGAACACACGTCTGTAGGAGGCTGCAGAGAACACTGCAGAGACAGGTCAACTGCAGCTTCCCACCAAGGAGGTGAGCCAGCAGGTCAGTGATGCTGGGGAACATGAGGGGCACCATACAAAGCCTGCTGCCCGCCCCTGGCCTCCAGGTCTCAAGAGAGGTTCTCATGTGGCCTACCTCATGGGTGCCTGCAGGAAAGGGCCTCCTGGAAGGTAGTCTGGCCTGAGCAAGTCGACTGTTGAAATGTCATTGCAGCTCAGTTTCTCATCCAGGGGACAATAGGTGGCAGTTTTACCAAATGTTTGAAAGCTGCGTAACAAGGAGTTGAGCCCTTGTCATCTGCCATCTGATATTACATTAACGACACTTACATTTTAGGCTCCACCTCTTGTACCATGCCACTCCAGGTACCACTTATTTGCCATGTTGCGTCAAACTAAATGTGATCTCAAATTCAAAATATCAGCGGCTTAATAAAATGAAAGTTTATGTTTCTCTCACAGGAAGAATCTAGAAATACAGTCTCAGCTAATATGGTGGCTCTAAGGTCACCAGCAACCCAGACACCTTTCTAGCCTGGCTTTCACGACATAAAATGGCTACTGAGCATTAGACACTGTTCCCTGATGAAAGAACTTCCACAGGCATGCCAGATAGCACTTCTGCCTATATCTCATTGTCTGGACTTTGTGGCCACATGTAGCTGCAAGGGGGCTGGGAAATGGCTTTCACTCTGAGTGACATATGCTGAGATGAAATAACAGGATTCTGCTGCAGAAGAAGAGGATACATGTGGACAGAGAACCAACTCTCAGTCTCAGGAGTGAGACCAGCCCCATCCAACTTTGCTTTTGTTGTTGTTCAGTTGCTAAGTTGTTCCCGACTCTTTGTGACCTCATGGACTACAGCATACCAGGCTCCTCTGTCCTCCACTATCTCCTGGAGCTTGCTCAAATTTGTGTCCATTGAGTTAGTGTTGCTATCTAACCATCTCATCCTCTGCCTCCCCCTTCTCCTTTTGCCTTCAATCTTTCCAAGCCTCAGGCAGGGTCTTTTCCAATGAGTTGGCTCTTCACATTATGTGGTCAAAGTATTGGAGTTCAGCTTCAGCATAGTCCTTCCATGCGTATTCATGGTTGATTTCCTTTAGGATTGATTGGTTTGATCTTTTTGCAGTCCAAGGAACTCTCAAGAGTCTTCTCTAGCACCACAATTCAAAAGCATCAATTCTTGGGAGCTTGGCCTTTCATACGGTCCAACTCTCACATCCATACATGACTACTGGAAAAACCATAGCTTTGACTATACGGACTTTTGTCAGCAAAGTGATGTCTCTGCTTTTTAATTTGCTGTCTAGATTTGTCATAGCTTTCCTTCCAAGGAGCAACTTACCAGCTCCCTAATCCTGGGATGGACCATCCTCTCAGTAGAGGATCCACACTGGGCATGCCTGAAGTGGACCTGGGTGTGCATCACCGTGGCCCCAGGGAAATCCCTTTCTCTGATCTTTGGCTCCAGGAGTGGATCACCTTGATATAAATTTTGCCTTGAAGTCACATGGTCTGCTAAGTGTCACAGAAGCAGTTGCGTGTGCAATATTGGGTGCTTCGCTGTGGACAAACAGGCGCTGTGGATGAGATGGAAGCAGATGATTTGCAAGTGTTCTCAGCAATGGGAACATTTCTTCAACTGTATCATGAACCCACAGCCCCATGGGAAGAGGGACCAGAGGTGAGATGCTTCTATTAAAGATAGGGGTCTGCTGCCTCCCACCTTCTGTGCAGGTTTCCAGGCCACTGCATAGAATCCCCTGGGCCCTCTGGTGCCTTGTCCAGATCAGCTATTCTAATCCATGTCTCTTGTTTTGCTGATGAGAACATGGATTCCCAAGGAGGTTGTGCCCTGGACCAAGCTGGAAGCAGGCTTGCTTTTTCCTTGTTGGTGTGTATGGTGCTGGGGCTCACGGGCCTCACTGGCAGGGGTCTGAGACCAGCGAAGCCCTAATGGTTTGCTGATATGTTCCCATGTGACTGAGAGCTTCCTGTGGATCACAACAGGCGTCATTCTTTATCCAAAGTGTCTGTGAGCACTGGGATCAGACTAAATCGACCCATGTTGTTGATTTTTATTCCCATTGGTGGTGGGCAGAGAAGATTTCTGCTCCCTTTGATTGACTCAGAGGCAGAGTGTAGGCTGTGCTTTAGTTTGCAGCAGAGTTTAAGAGAGAGGTGTGTGAACAGCTGGCACCAGATTGCCCTTAGTAGAGAACCACCTTTGCTTAGGAAGATGTGCTGAGAAACCAACAGAGGTGGAAGGAGGGCCCAGGGCTCTGGGCTGGTGGTGAGGCTGTTTGACAGGCCCTGGGTCTCCAGGGTCAGAGCACCCTCTTGTATCCCTGTTCCTCTCAGCCCATCTGCTCCACTCTATCCCTCCTCCCCCTGCTTCCTCAGCTCTGCCTGACTTTTCTTTCTTGGTAACTTTGGCTTGCTCATGGCCAACAATGGCTGCCCCAGCTCTTTAATCATCTTGACGTTTTAGCTTTTATTTCTCTTGTAATTTCTTCTTCCTTAAGCATTTTAAATTCAGATTCCCGAGATAAGTTATGGGTGGGAATCAGCTCCTCTTTCAATCAGCTTGCAGGTTGAAAGTCATCAGCCTGAAAAATGGCTGTCATGGATGGTGCTCACCTGGACCTCTTAGACGTGACCCCCAGAATGGGAGGTGCCACAAAGGGAAGTGGGAATACGGAGGGGCTGCTGCTTTAGCACTGGTTACAGGCTGCTTTAGCACTACTTCCAGGGAGTGAATAGTCTCCAGCACAGCTATTTTTATTATTTGATCAAGCTGAAACAGCATTCTAGTCTCCTGGATTCAATTGTTTAGGGAAATTGTTAGTCTTCTTTTGCAGCTGTATAATCAAACCCTTCACTGCACCTTTTTCTGATCACTGAATTCACCAGAAATTGCTTTCTAAGCATCTGATTGCATGTGGTGCCAGGAGAGTGTTTTGGAGAAAGAATGAGTTGCTGTGTTTGAATGAAGACTGTCATAGAGGATGCTGACCAGAGAAGATACCCATCTCCTTGCTGGCTCTAATTAATTCTTTGTGACTCCATGCACTATAGCCTTCCGGGCTCCTCTGTCCATGGAATTCTCAAGGCAAGAATACTAGAGTGGGTAGCTTATCCCTTCTTCAGGGGATCTTCCTGACCCAGGAATTGAACTGGGGTCTCCTGCATTGCAGGCAGATTCTTTAGCAGCTGAGCTACCAGGGAAGACTTTTCTAAAGCAAAGAGCCCAAAACTGAGAAATATTTGACAAGTATTACAGGAAAAGAATTTCCCCCATGTGTCTTCCATTTCCTGGTCAAGACAAGTTTTAGTCATAATCAGTTATCACCTGAGCTGTCCTGTAGCACTTTGTGAGGAGTTACTGTTCTTTCTTTGGACTCAAACACCGGACTGTGGAGACCCTTCCTGTGGGAAGACAGGTCTCGAGTTGGGTCCAGGTTTCAGCTCTGAGGTACTGACAGAGCTTCAAACCCAGGCCCTCTCCTTTGTAGCTGAGACAGTTGTGCTTGATGACACCATAGTGACCCTTATTCTCACTCCAAACTTCATGTTCTCCTTCCTGAAGTAGGTGGATACATCCTTGTTTGGCCCTAAATATGTGAGTGGCAGTGAAGATGTGAAGACGTGGGCAACTTCAGGGTAGGGGCTTTCAGAGTTGGTGTAGCTTGTCGAGTCCCCACTGTCTCACCATGGTAACTGGAAAAGTGTGTGTGACAACATGGCCTCTCTCAACCACCATGCCTGACTAACTGCCACTAAAGCCTATTTTATTGTTTAAGCCACTGACATTTTTGTTTTTGTTACTGCAGCATAACCTAGCCTATCCACTCACACACTATTCATGACAACTCTTTCCTCATTAGTAGGCTGAGAGATGTCCAAACGGTTTCTCAGAGTAGCTGCACCATTTTACATTCTCAACAGCAATGATGCATGACTCAGTTTCTCCACATCTTCACCAACAATTGGTGTTCTCACTAATTTTTTACAAAGTCGCTCTGATAGGTAGCATTACTGACCAGGATTCTTGGCCTTCTTAATCAATAGAAATTGACTAGAGGACAGACAAGAAATTCTGGCAAGGAAATTCTGAGGCCCCTGAATCAGTTGGGTGCAGCAGGAGAAGTGAGAACAGGCAACAGATTCTCTTGCTTGCTTATTCCCCAAGTGGAGACAAGCATGTTCTTTACATGGGGTGAGGGTAGGGGTCAGGCTGGATGGGTGGCTCAGGTGGTTTGCTCACCCCTTAGGTGGTGCTGTAGGTAGGGGGCATGTGTAGTACCCTACTTTTGTTCCAGGCCCTTCAAAAGTGGCAATTGCGTTTTTTGGTCTCTGTATCTTTTGTCCAGAATTTGCCTTAACTGCACATGTGTGCAGAACAAAGCTAGTGGAGGTGATGGAATTTCAGCTGAGCTATTTAAAATCTTTAAAGGTGATGTTGTTAAAGTGCTTCATTCAATATGCCAGCAAATTTGGAAAACTGAGTAGTAGCCACAGGACTGGAAAAGGTGAATTTTTATTCCAATCCCAAAGAAAGGCAATGCCAACGAATGTTAAAACTACCATAAAATTGCATTTATTTCACATGCTAGTGAGATGATACTCAAAATCCTTCAATCTAGACTTCAGCAGTATGTGATCCAAGAACTTCCAGATGTACAAACTAGGTTTAGAAAAGGCAGAAGAACCAGAGATTAAATTGCAAACATTTGTTGGATCATGGAGAAAGCAAGAGAGTTCCAGAAAAACATCTGTTTCTGTTTCATTGACTACACTAAAGCTTTTGACTGCATTTGCTGCTGTTGCTTTGTCGTTTCTTACTCTGTGTGATGCCATGGACTGTAGCCCGCCAGGCTCCTCTGTCC
Source organism: Capricornis sumatraensis (assembly GCF_032405125.1). Lineage (NCBI taxonomy): Eukaryota > Metazoa > Chordata > Mammalia > Artiodactyla > Bovidae > Capricornis > Capricornis sumatraensis. The sequence goes on along the minus strand of NC_091078.1, from coordinate 43,359,990 downwards.
ATGAGATTCTCCAGGCAAGAATACTGGAGTGGGTCACCATGTCCTCCTCCAGGGGATCTTCCCAACCCAGGGATCAAACCTGCATCTCTTGGGTGTCCTGAATTGGCAGGTGAGTACTTTACCACTAGTGCCACCTGGTGCCCTTTGACTGCATGGATCACAACAAACTGTGGGAGAGTTTGTTGAGTTGGGAATATGAGACCACCTTATTGTCTCCTGATAAACCTGCATGCAGATCAAGAAGCAACAGTTAGTACTAGACATGAAACTACTGATTGGTTCAAAGTTGGGAAAGGAGTACAACAAGACTACATATTGTCACCCTGTTTATTTAACTTATATGCATAGTACATCTTGCAAAATGCAGAGCTGGATGAATCACAAGCTGGAGTCAAGATTGCCAAAACAAATATCAACAATCTCAGATATGTAGATGATACCACTTTAATAACAGAAAATGAAGAGGAACTAAAGAGTCTCTTGATGAGGGTGAAAGAGGAGAGTGAACAGGCTGGCTTAAAACTCAGTATTCCAAAAACTAAGATCATGACATCTGGTCCCATCACTTCATGGCAAATAGATGGGGAAAAAGTGGAAGCAGTGACAGATTGTATTTTCTTGGGCTCCAAAATCACTGCAGACGGTGACTGCAGCCATGAAGTTAAAAGATGCTTGTTCCTTGGAAGAAAAGCTATGACAAACCTAGAGAGTGTATTAAAAAACAGAGACATCACTCTGCCATCAAAACTATGACCTTTCCAGTCAAAATTATGGTTTTTCCAGTAGTTATGTACAGATGTGAAAGCTGAACCATAAAGAAGACTGAGCACCGAAGAACTGATGCTTTCAAATTGTGGTGCTGGAGAAGACTCTTGAGAGTCCCTTGGACAGCAAGAAAATCAAACCAGTCAGTCCTAAAGGAAATCAACCCTGAATATTCACTGGAAAGAGTGATGCTGAAGCTGAAGCTCCAATACTTGGACCACATGATATGAAGAGCTGACTCAATGGAAAACACACTGATGCTGGGAAAGACTGAGGGAAGAAGAGAGTGTCAAAGGATGAGATGGCTGGAAGGCATTGCTGATGCTGTGAACATGAACTTAGGAAAACTCCAGGAGATAGTGAGGGATAGGGAGGCCTGATGTGCTGCAGTCTGTGAAGTTGCAAAGAATTGGACACAACTGGGCGACTGAACAGCAACAAGTGATTATTGACATTGATCACCTTTTCATGTGCTTATTTACCATTTGTTTATTTTCCTTTTTTTAAATTAATTGGTTTTTTATTGAAGGATAATTTCTTCACAGAATTTTGTTGTTTTCTGTCAAACCTCAACATGAATAAGCCATAGGTATATATATCCCCTCCCTCCTGAACCCTCATCCCATCTCCCTCCTCATCCCATCCCTCCCAATTGACACAGAGTTTCCTCACAGTGTTTGAGTTTCCTGAGCCATACAGCAAATTCCCATTGGCTATCTATTTTGCATATGGTAATGTAAGTTTCCATGTTACTCTTTCTATATATCTCACCCTCTCCTGCCCTCTCCCCATGACCATAAGTCTATTCTCTATGTCTGTTTCTCCATTTCTGCCCTGTAAATAAGTTCTTCATTACCATTTTTCTTAATTCCACATATGTGTTAGAATACAATATTTAACCTTTCTCTTTCTGACTTACTTCACTCTGTATAGTAGGCTCTAGGTTCATTCACCTCATCAGAACTGACTCAAAGGCATTCTTTTTTATGGCCGAGTAATATTCCATTGTGTACATGTACCGCTACTTCTTTATCCATTCATCTGTCAATGGACATCTATGTTGTTTCCATGTTCTAGCTATTGTAAATAGTTCCGCAAGGAACAATGGGATACATGTGTCTTTTTCAATTTTGGTTTCCTCAAGGTATATAATGAGGAGTAGGATTACTGGGTCATATGGTGGTTTTATTCCTAGTTTTTAAAGGAATCTCCATAACATCGTCCATAGTGGCTGAATGAATTTACATTCCCATCAACAGTGCAAGAGAGTTCCCTTTTCTCCACACCCTCTCCAGCATTTATTGTTTGTAGACTTTTTGATGATGGCCATTTTGACTGGTGTAAGGTGATATCTCATTGTAGTTTTGACTTGCATTTCTCTAACAATAAACTGTGGAAAATTCTGAAAGAGATGGGAATACCAGACCACCTGACCTGCCTCTTGAGAAACCTGTATGCAGGTCAGGAAGCAACAGTGAGAACTGGACATGGAACAACACACTGGTTCCAAACAGGAAAAGGAGTATGTCAAGGCTGTCTATTGTCACCCTACTTATTTAACTTCTATGCAGAGTACATCATGAGAAACGCTGGACTGGAAGAAGCACAAGCTGGAATCAAGATTGCTGGGAGAAATATCAATAACCTCAGATATGCAGATGATACCACCCTTATGGCAGAAAGTGGAGAAGAACTAAAAAGCCTCTTGATGAAAGTGAAAGGGGAGAGTGAAAAAGTTGGCTTAAAGCTCAACATTCAGAAAACTAAGGTCATGGCATCTGGTCCCATCACTTCATGGGAAATAGATGGGGAAACAGTGGAAACAGTGTCAGATTTTTTTTTTTTTTTTTGCTCCAAAATCACTGCAGATGGTGATTGCAGCCATGAAATTAAAAGATGCTTACTCTTTGAAAGGAAAGTTATGACCAACCTAGATAGGATATTAAAATCAGAGACATTACTTTGCAAACAAAGGTTCATCTAGTCAAGGCTATGGTTTTTCCTGTGGTCATGTATGGATGTGAGAGTTGGACTGTGAAGAAAGCTGAGCACTGAAGAATTGATGCTTTTGGACTGTGGTGTTGGAGAAGACACCTGAGAGTCCCTTGGACTGCAAGGAGATCCAACCAGTCCATCCTAAAGGAGACCAGTCCTGGGTGTTCACTGGAAGGACTGATGCCAATACTTTGGCCACCTCATGTGAAGAGTTGACTCATGGAAAGACCCTGATGCTGGGAGGGATTGAGGGCAGGAGAAGAAGGGGATAACAGAGGATGAGATGGCTGGATGGTATCACTGACTCGATGCACATGAATTTGGGTGAACTCTGGGAGTTGGTGATGGACAGGGAGGCCTGGCGTGCTGCGATTCACGGGGAACAAAGAATTGGACACGACTAAACTGAACTGAACTGAACTGAATAATGAGCAATGTTGACCATCTTTCCATGTGTTTGTTAGCCATTTGTATGTCTTCTTTAGAGAAATGTCTGTTTAGGTCTTTTCCCCACTCTGTGATTGGGTTGTTTGTTCTTCTGGTATTGAGTTGTATGAGATGCTTGTATATTTTTCAAATTAATTCTCTATCAGTTGTTTCATTTGCAATTGTTTTCTCCCATTCTGAGAGTTGTCTTTTCACCTTGCTTATAGTTTCCTTTGCTGTGCAAAAGTTTTTAAGTTTAATCAGGTTCCACTTGCTGATTAAACTTAAACTTGCTTTGTTTTTATTCCCATTACTCTAGGAAGTGGGTCATAGAGGATCTTGCTTAGATTTATGCCAAGTGTTCTGCCTATGTTTTCCTCCAAGACTTTTATAGTTTCTAGTCTTACATTTAGGTCTTTAATCCATTTTGAGTTTATCTTTGTGTATAGTGTTAGGAAGTGTTCTAATTTCATTCTTTTACATATAGCTGTCCGGTTTCCCCAGCACCATTTATTGAAGAGGCTGTTTTTGTCCCATTGTATATTTTTGCCTCCTTTGTCAAAAATAAGGTACCCTAGGTGCATGGGTTTATTTCTGGGCTTTCTATCTTTTTCCATTGTTCTATATTTCTGTTTTTGTGTCAGTACCATACTGTCTTGATGACTGTAGCTATGTAGTATAATCTGAAGTCAGGAAGGTTGATTCTGCCAGCTCCTTTCTTCTTTCTCAAGACTACTTTGGCTATTCACGGTTCTTTAGTGTTTCCATATGAATTGTGAAAATTTTTGTTCCATTTCTGTGAAAAATGTCATTGATAATTTGATAGGGATCACATTGAATATGTAGATTGCATTTGGTAATATGGTCATTTTCACAATATTTATTCTTCCTACCCAGGAAAATGGAATATCTTTCCATCTGTTTATGTCATCTTTGATTTCTTTCATTAATGTCTTATAATTTTCTGTGTACAGTTCTTTTATCTCCTTAGGTAAGTTTATTCATAGATATTTGTTTTCTTTTTGATGCAATGGTGAATGGGATTGATTCCTTAACTTCTCTTTCTGAATTTTCATTGTTAGTATAGAGAAATGCAAGCGATTTCTGAGTATTGATGTTGCATCCTGCAACTTTGCTAAATTCACTGATTAGCTCTAATAATTTTCTGATAGTATCTTTTGGTTTTCTATGTACAGTATCATGTCATCTGCAAATAGTGAGAGCTTTACTTCTTCTTTTCTGATCTAGATTCCTTTTATTTCTTTTTCTTCTCTGATTTCTGTAGCTAGGACTTCCAGAACTATGTTGAATAATAGTGGTGAAAGTGGACATCCTTGTCTTGTTCCTGATCTTAGGGGGAGTGCTTTCAGTTTCTCACCACTGAGAATAATGTTTGCTGTCAGCTTATCACAAATGGCCTTTACAATGTGGACGTAGGTTCCTTCTATGCCCATTTTTGAAGAGTTTTAATCATAAATGGATGCTGAACTTGTCAAGGCCTTTCTGCATCTATTGAGATTATCATATGGTTTTTTATTTTTCAGTTTGTTAATATGGTGGATCACATTGATTTATTTGTGTATACTGAAGAATCCTTGCATCCCTAGAGTAAACCCAAGTTGATCGTGGTGTATGAGTTTTTTGATGTGTTGTTGAATTCTGTTTGCTAAAATTTTGTTGAGGATGTTTGCATCTATGTTGATCAGTGATATTGGCCTGTACTTTTCTTTTTGTGTGTTGTCTTTGTCTGGTTTTGGTATCAGGGTGATGGTAGTCTCATAGAATGAGTTTGGATGTCTTCTGTCCTCTACAATTTTTTGAAAGTTTTAGAAGGATAGGCATTAGCTCCTTTCTAAATGTTTGATAGAATTCTCCTGTGAAGCCATCTGGCCCTGGGCTTTTGTTTTGGGGAGATTTTTTATCACAGCTTCAGTTTCAGTGCTTGTAATCGGGTTGTTTATAATTTATATTTCTTCCTGGTTCAGTCTTGGAAGATTGAACTTTTCTAAAAATCTGTCCGTTTCTTCCAGGTTATCCATTTTATTGCCACATAGGTGTTCATAATAGTCTCCTATAATCCTTTGTATTGCTGCATTGTCTGTTGTAACCTCTCCTTTTTCATTTGTAATTTTGTTGATTTGATTCTTCTCTCTTTTTTTCTTGATGAGTCTGGCTAAAGGTTTGTCAATTTTGTTTATCTTCTCAAAGAACCAGATTTTAGTTTTATTAATCTTTACTATTGTTTCTTTCATTTCTTTTCCATTTATTTCTTCTCAGATCTTTATGATTTCTTTCCTTCTACTAATTTTGGGGTATTTTGTTCTTCTTCTTCCAGTCGTTTTAGGCACAAATTTAGGCACAAATTTTTCTTGTTTCTTGAGGTAGAATTGTATTGCTTGCTATAAACTTCCTTCTTAGAACTTTATTTGCTGCATCCCATAGGTTTTGAGTTATGGTGTTTTCATTGTTATTTGTTCCTAGAAAGTTTCTTATTTCCCTTTTGATTTCTTCAGTAACCTGTTGCTTATTTATAAACATATTCTTCAATCTCCATGTGTTTGTGTTTCTTATAGTGTCTTTTTTTTCCTTATAATTGAAATCTAGTCTCATAGTGTTGTGGTCAGAGAAGATGCTTGACATGATTTCAATTTTATTAAATTTACTGAGGCTTGATTTGTGACCTAAGAGGTGGTCTATCTTGGAGAATGTTCCATGTGCACTTGAGAAGAAAGTGTATTCTTCTGCATTTGGATGGAATGTCCTGAAGATATCAATGAGATCCATCTCATCTAATGTATCATTTAAGACTTGTGTTTCCTTATCATTGTTCTGTTTTGATGATCTATCCATTTGTGTGAGTGGGGTATTTAAGTCTCCTACTATTAATGTGTTACAGTCAGTTTCTGCTTTTATGTCTGTTAGTGTCTGTCTTTTGTATTGAGGTACTCCTATGTTGGGTGCATAGATATTTACAATTGTTATGTTCTCCTCTTGGATTGATCCCTTGATCATTATGTAATGTCTTTCTTTATCTCTTGTAATCTTTACTTTAAGGTCTCTTTTGTCTACTATAAGGAATGCTACTCCAGCTTCTTTTGCTTCCCATTTGCATGGAATATATTTTTCCATCCTCCCACTTTCAGTCTATATGTGTCTTGACATCTAAAGTGAGTTTCTCATAGACAGCATATATATAGGTCTGTTTTGTATTCATTCAGCCAGTCTGTGTCTTTTGGTTAGAGCATTTAATCTGTTTACATTTAAAGTAATTATTGATATATATGTTCCTCTTGCCATTTTGTTGATTGTTTGGGGTTGATTTTGTTGATCTTTTTCTTCTTTTGTATTTGTTGACTATATAAGTCCCTATAACATTTTTTGTAAAGCTGGTTTGGTGGTACTGAATTTTCTTAACTTTTGTTTGTCTGAAAAGCTTTTTATTTCTCCATCAATTTTCAATGAGATCCTTGCCAGGTACAGTAATTTTGGCTGTAGACTTTTCCCTTTCAGTACTTTGAACATATCCTGCCGTTCCCCTCTGGCCTTCAGAGTTTCTGCTGAAAGATCAGCTGTTAAACATATGCAGATTCCCTTGTATGTTTCTTGTTGCTTTCCCTTTGCTGCATTTAAAGTTCTTTCTTTGTGTTTAGTCTTTTTTAGTTTGATTAGTATGTGTCTTGGAGTGTTTCTCCTTGGATTATCCTTTATGGGACACTTTGTGCCTCTTGGACTTGATCGACTATTTCCTTTTCCATGTTGGGGAAATTTTAAATTATAATATCTTCAAAAATTTTCGCATACCCTTTCTTTTTCTCTTCTTCTCAGACCCCTATAATTCAATGTTGGTGCATTTGATATTGTCCCAGAGGTCTCTGAGACTGTCCTCAGTTCTTTTCATTCTTTTTACTATATGCTGCTCTTCAGAAGTTATTTCCACCATTTTATCTTCCAGCTCACTGATTCATTCTTCTGCTTCAGATATTCTGATATTGATTCCTTCCAGAGTATTTTGTTGTTGTTGTTGTTTGTTTTTACTTTACAAGATTGTATTGGTTTTGCCATACATTGACATGAATCTGCCATGAGTGTACATGTGTTCCCCATCCTGAACCCCCCTCCCACCTCCTTCCCTATCCCATCCCTCTGCATCATCCCAATGCACCAGCCCCGAGCACCCTGTATCACGCATCGAACCTAGACTGGTGATTTGTTTCATATATAATAATTCACATGTTTCAATGCCATTCGCGCATATCACCCCACCCATGCCCTCTCCCACAGTGTCCAAAAGACTGCTCTATACATCTGTGTCTCTTTTGCTGTCTCACATACAGGGTTATCATTACCATCTGTCTAAACACATATATATGTGTTAGTATACTATATTGGTGGTTTTCTTTCTGGCTTATTTCCATCTGTATAATAGGTTCCAGTTTCATCCACCTCGTTAGAACTGATTCAAATGTATTTTTTAAATTACTGAGTAATATTCCATTGTGTATATGTACCATAGCTTTCTTATACATTCATCTGCTGATGGACATCTAGGTTGCTTCCATGTCCTGGCTGTTATAATCAGTGCTGTGATCATCAGTGCTGTGATGAACATTGGGATACACGTGTCTCTTTGAAGTCTAGTTTTCCCGGAGTGTATGCCCAGCAGTGGGATTGCTGGGTCATATGGCAGTTCTATTTCCAGTGGTTTAAGGAATCTCCACACTGTTCTCTATGGCAGCTGTACTGGTTTGCATTCCCACCAACAGTGTAAGAGGGTTCCCTTTTCTCCACTCCCTCTCCAGCATTTATTGCTTGCAGACATTTGGATCACAGCCATTCTGACTGGCATGAAATGGTACCTCATTGTGGTTTTAACTTGCATTTCTCTGATAATGAGTGATGTTGAGCATCTTTTCATGTGTTTGTTAGCTATCTGTTTGTCTTCTTTGGAGAAATGTCTGTTTAGTTCTTTGACCCATTTTTTGATTGGGTTGTTTATTTTTCTAGAATTGAGCTGCAGGAGCTACTTGTATATTTTTGAGATCAATTCTTTGCCCATTTCTTCGTTTGCTATTATTTTCTCCCATTCTGAAGGCTGTCTTTTCACCTTGTTTATAGTTTCCTCTGTTGTGCAGAAGCTTTTAAGTTTAATTAGGTCCTATTTGTTTATTTTTGCTGTTATTTCCATTCTTTTGGGAGGTGGGTCATAGAGGATCCTGCTGTGGTTTATGTCGGAGAATGTTTTGCCTGTGTTTTCCCCTAGGAGTTTTATAGTTTCTGGTATTATGTTTAGATCTTTAATCCATTTTTAGTTTATTTTGTGTGTGGTGTTAGAAAGTGTTCTAGTTTCATTCTTTTACAAGTGGTTGACCAGTTTTCCCAACATCACTTGTCAAAGAGATTGTCTTTTCTCCATTGTATATTCTTGCCTCCTTTGTCAAAGATAAGGTGTCCATAGGTGCATGGATTTATCTCTGGGTTTCTATTTTGTTCCATTGATCTATATGTCTGTCTTTGTGCCAGTATCATACTGTCTTGATGACTGTAGCTTTGTAGTATAGCCTGAGGTCTGGCATGTTGATTCCTCCAGTTCCATTCTTCTTTCTCAAAGTTGCTTTGGCTATTCGAGGTATTTTGTATTTCCATACAAATTGTGAAATTATTTGTTCTACTTCTGTGAAAAATACCGTTGGTAGCTTGATAGGGATTGCATTGAATCTATAGATTGCTTTGGGTAGTATACTCATTTTCACTATATTGATTCTTCCAATCCATGAACACTGTATATTTCTCCATCTAGTGTCATCTTTGATTTCTTTCACCAGTGTTTTATAGTTTTCTGTATATAGGTATTTTGTTTCTTTAGGTAGATATATTCTGAACTATTCTTTTCATTGCAATGGTGAATGGAATTTTTTCCTTAATTTCTCTTTCTATTTTCTCATTGTTAGTGTATAGGAATGCAAGTGATTTCTGTGTGTTGATTTTATAACCTACAACTTTATTATATTCATTGATTAGCTCTAGTAATTTTCTGGTGGAGTCTTTACAGTATTCTATGTAGAGGATCATGTCATCTGCAAACAGTGAGAGCTTTACTTCTTCTTTTCCAATTTGGATTCCTTTTATTTCTTTTTTCTGCTCTGATTACTGTGGCCAAAACTTCCAAAACTATGTTGAATAGTAGTGGTGAGAGTGGGCACCCTTGTCTTGTTCCTGACTTTAGGGGAAATGCTTTCAATTTTTCACCATTGAGGATAATGTTTGCTGTGGGTTTGTCATATATAGTTTTTATTATGTTGAGGTATGTTCCTTCTATGCCTGCTTTCTGGAGAGTTTTTATCATAAATGGATGTTGAATTTTGTCAAAGGTTTCTCTGTGTCTATTGAGATAATCATATGGTTTTTATTTTTCAGTCTGTTAATGTGGTATATTACATTGATTGATTTGTGGATATTGAAGAATCCTCGCATCCCTGGGATAAAGCCCACTTGACCATGATGTATGATCTTTGTAATATGTTGTCGGGTTCTGTTTGCTAGAATTTTGTTAAGGATTTTTGCATCTATTTTCATCAGTGATATTGGCCTGTAATTTCTTTTTTTGTGGCATCTTTGTCTGGTTTTGATATTAGGGTGACAGTGGCCTATAGAATGAGCTTGGAAGTTTACCTTCCTCTTCTTTTCTGGAAGAGTTTGAGTAGGATAGGTGTTAGCTCTTCTCTAAATGTTTGGTATTATTCAGCTGTGAAGCATCTGGTCCTGGGCTTTTGTTTGTTGTAAGATTTTTTATTATAGTTTTGATTTCCATGCTTGTGATGGGTCTGTTAAGACTTTCTATTTCTTCCTGGTTCAGTTTTGGAAGGTTATATGCCGGGAGCCAGCACGGGAGATCCCACCCATGACAAAGGTCATGAGGAACAGCCCTGACAGGCAAAGGCTGGATCAGAACTCAAAGGGATTCCCCTAGATCTGCTCCAGCATCTATCCCCAAACCAAAATCTGTCTGTTTACTGTTTGCTATAATATACTCTTCTGACATTAACGGGGGCTATCCCCGACCACCTTTCTCTAAAGAAAATTAACTTAGAGCTCTAGTTAACAAGTCTCCTGGGCATAATAAGAGTGTTTCAATTCAAACCCCTCTGATAGCTTCCTAAGTTGCCTGACAGGTTTATCCCGACCTTTTACAACTACGCATATGATTGTTTACAGCCTCCCAACTTCCAGAGGCACAGGAAGCTTAAAACATTCTAGGAATGTAGAGCCTTTTGAGGAGTTAAAAATCATTAGAATAGAACTGGCTAAGGGTTTCATTGTTGAGCCAATACTTGCTGTCAAGTTTTCATTTCCTTTATTTGTTGTGTACCCAGGAGTGCATTAATTAATATAGTTGGTATATAGAAAAAACAAGTAGCAACATCGATCTTTGAGTTAAGTACTTTCTTTGTTGTAACCCACTGCACATTTGTTCTATAAGGATGTAACTTTATTTAGTACTTTGAGGGTGATGCAGATTAAAGAAAAACACTTCAAGGGAAAATGGGTTTTTTGGTTGATTAACATTCATCTGGGAAAAGAACCATAAAATGTTAACAGGCCTCTTGGCCAGAAGATAATGTAAATCACCTGAGACCTTTTGCATATGGAAAAGTATGCAGAAAGAAAGCCTGGTATTGATAAGGGTCAGGACTGCTGCCCCTGCGTGACTCTGCATCTTCCATTATGTAAAACTTAGGGTATGTAAGCACTTTTGAAAATAAAGTTATGGGGTTTTTGCACAAGGTTGGCCTCCCTCATGCCAATTCTTTCTCTCTCTCTTTCTCTCTCTCCCTCCTTCTCTTTTTCAGGCTGATCCCTTGGAACACAGAGGTTCTCTGTGTTCACTTTTCTGCCTGGGCTTCTAAGACCCACCCAAGAGGGAGCCCAAGAGTGTGGCACTCTCCGCTATTCAAGTGGGCGCCTGTGGCCTATGTGAACAGAGCAAGTCTCTTGTCTTGAGACTTATTGGCTTTTTGTGTAAACCAAGGAATATCAGCCTCTTTCTCTCCTCTTTTTTCATAACTGTTTTCTTATCTCTATATATATTTCTAAGTCTATAAATCTATATCTATATACCTCTCTCACCTCACCGTCCACACTTCGGATACCCTGGATCCAACCGGGGCTGGACCCCAGTAGTTACACTTTTCTAAGAATTTGTCCATTTCTTCCAAGTTGTCCACTTTATTTGCATATAGTTGCTGATAGTAGTCTCTTATGTTCCTTTGTATTTCTGTGTTGTCTATTGTGATTTCTCCATTTTTCATTTCTGGTTTTGTTGATTTGATTCTTCTCTTTTTTTTTCTTGATGAGTCTGGCTAATCACTTGTCTTTTTTTTTACCTTCTCAAAGAACCAGCTTTTCATTTCGTTGATTTTTGCTATAGTCTCCTTTGTTTCTCTTTCATTTATTTCCACCTAATGTTTAGGATTTATTTCCTTCTACTAACTGTGGGGTTTTTCATTTGCTCTTTTTCTAGTTGCTTTAGGTGTAGAGTTACTGCTGCTGCTGCTAAGTCCCTTCAGTTGTGTCTGACTCTGTGCGACCCCATAGATGGCAGTCCACCAGGTTCCCCCGTCCCTGGGATTCTCCAGGCAAGAACACTGGAGTGGGTTGCCATTTCCTTCTCCAATGCATGAAAGTGAAAAGTGAAAGTGAAGTCGCTCAGTCGTGTCCAACTCTTGGCGACCCCATGGACTGCAGCCCACCAGGCTCCTCCATCCATGGGATTTTCCAGGCAAGAGTACTGGAGTGGGGTGCCATTGCCTTCTCCGAGGTGTAGAGTCAGGTTATTTAGGTTATTTATTTGATGTTTCTCTTGTTTATGGAGGTAAGCTTGTATTGCTATGAACCTTCCCCTTAGCACTGCTTTTACTGAATCCCATAGGTTTTTGGTTGTTGTGTTTTCATTTTCATTCATTCCTAGGCATATTTTGATTTATTTTTTATTTCTTCTGTGATTTGTTGGTTATTTAGAAGTGTGTTTTAGCCTCCATATATTTATATTTTTAATATATTTTTCCCTGTAGTTGACATCTAATCTTACTGCATTGTGATCAGAAAAGATGCTTGAAATGATTTCAGTTTCTTTTTTTTTTAACTCACCAAGGCTAGGTTTATGGCCCAGGAAGTGATATACCCTGGAGAATGTTCTGTGTGCACCTGAGAAGTGAAATTCATTGTTTTGGGGTGAAATGTCATATAGATATCAATTAGGTCTAACTGGTCCATTGCATGATTTAAAGTTTGTGTGTCCTTGCTAATTTTCTGTTTAGTTAATATATCTATAGGTGTGTTACAGATACGTATTATCGTGTTACTATTAATTTCCCCTATCATACTTGTTAGCATTTGTCTTACATATTGCAGTGCTCCTATGTTGGGTGCATATATATTTATAATTGTTATATCTTCTTCTTGGATTGATCCTTTGATCATTATGTAGTGCCCTTCTTTGTCTCTTTTCACGGCCTTTATTTCAAAGTCTATTTTATCTGATATGAGCATTGCTTCTCCTGCTTTCTTTTGGTCTTCATTTCCATGAAATATCTTTTTCCAGCCCTTCACTTTCAGTCTGTATGTGTCCCTTGTTTTGAGGTAGGTCTCTTGTAAAAGCACATATAGGGGTCTTGTTTTTGTATTCATTCAACCAGTCTTTGTATTTTGGTTGGGGCATTCAAGCCATTTATACTTAAAGTAATTATTGATAAGTATGATCCTGTTGCCATTTATTTTGTTGTTTTGGATTCACGTTTATAAACCTTTTCTCTGTTTCCTGTCTAGAAAAGATCCTTTAGCATTTGTTGAAGAGCTGGTTTGGTGGTGGTGAATTCTCTCAGCTTTTGCTTGTCTGTAAAGCTTTATTACTCCTTCATATTTGAATGAGCTCCTTGCTGGGTATAGCAATCTGAGTTGTAGGTTTTTCTCCTTCATCACTTTAAGTATGTCCTGTCATTCCCTTCTGGCGTGAAGAGTTGCTGTTGAAAGATCAGCTGTTATCCTTATGGAAATCCCCTTGTGTGTTATTTGTTGTTTTTCCCTTGCTGCTTTTAATATTTGTTCTTTGTGTTTGATCTTCATTAATTTGATTAATATGTGTCTTAGGGTGTTTCGCCTTGGGTTTATCCTGTTTGGGACTCTCTGGGTTTCTTGGACTTGGGTGGCTATTTCCTTCCCCATTTTAGGAAAGTTTTCAACTATTATCTCCTCAAGTATTTTCTCATGGCCTTTCTTTCTGTCTTCTTCTTCTGGGACTTTTATGATTCAAATGTTGGGGCATTTAACATTGTCCCAGAGGTCTCTGAAGTTGTCCTCATTTCTTTTAATTCTTTTCTTCTCTTTTCCTCTCTGCTTCGTTTATTTCCACCATTCTATCTTCCACCTCACTTATCCTATCTTCTGCCTCTGTTTTTCTACCCTTGGTTCCATCCAGAGTGCTTTTGGTCTCAGTTATTGCATTATTCATTATTGATTGACTGATTTTTATTTCTTATAGGTCCTTGTTAAGCATTTCTTACATCTTCTCAATCCTTGTCTCAAGTCTATTTATCTGTAACTCCATTTTGTTTTCAAGATTTTGGATCATCTTTACTATCATTATTCTGAATTCTTTTTTAGGTAGACTCCCTATCTCCTCTTCTTTTGTTCGGTTTGGTGGGCATTTATCATGTACCTTTACCTGCTGAATATTTCTCTGCCTTTTCATTTTGTTTAGATTGCTGTGTTTGACGTGGCCTTTGTGTATGCTGAAAGCTTGTGATTCCTCTTTATTGTGGAGGTTGCTCCCTGTGGGTGGGATTGGACTAGTGTCTTGTCATGTTTTCCTGGTTAGCAAGGGTTGCATTGGTGTTCTGGTGGGTGGAGCTGGATCTCTTGTTTCTGGAGTGCAATGAAGTGTCCAGCAGTGTGTTTTGAGATGTCTATGGGTTTGGTGTGACTTTTGGCTGCCTGTATTTTTGTGCTCAGGGTTATGTTCCTGCATTGTTGGAGAATTAGCTTGGTATGTCTTCCTCTGAAAATTGTTGGCTCTTGGGTGGAGCTTGGTTTCAGTGTAGGTATGGAGGCTTTTGGATGAGCTCTTGTCAATTAATGTTTCCAGGAGTCAGGCGTTTTCTGATGTTCTCAGGTTTTGGATTTAAGCCTCCTGCCTCTGGCTTTCAGTCTTATCTTACAGTAGCCTCAAGACTTCTCCATCTATACAGCACCAATGATAAAACATCTAGGTTAATGGTGAAAAGATTCTCCACAGTGTAGGACACCCAGAGAGATTCATATAGTTACATGGAGAAGAGAAGAGGGAGGAGAGAGAGAGAGAGGTGACCAGGAGGACAAGGGAGGGAATCAAAAGGGGAGAGAGCAAGCTAGCCAGTAATCAGTTCCCTAAGTGTTCTCCACAGCCTGGAATACCCAGAGAGATTCACAGAGTTAAGTTGAGAAAAGAAGGGGGGTGGAGGAGATAGAGGTGACCTGGGGGGGGGGGGGGGAAGGGAGAGTCAAAATGGGAGACAGCAATCAAGCCAGTAATCACACCCCTAAGCAAATTTGGGTGCTGAAGATTAGATTCTTACAGGTACAAAATTGATAACAAATACCCAAAAGCAAAGATTAAAAATCTAGAGTAGATGTTAGATTCTGAAAAATACAATACAAAACAAAAATTCAAAATGAAATCAATCACGAAAATTATTTTAAAAATATATATATGAAATTTGCTTTAAAAATAGGCTCTCTTATTTTGCAAGGTAATAGTAGGCTATAAAAATGAAAACTAAAGGAGTAATAAAGAACTTAAAAAAATTTAAAAAGTAAAAAATGATAATAGTAAAATTTATCTAGGAATTTCTCTGGAGCTGTTGAGGGCAGTGTGGGGTCAGTTCAGTTTCAGATAGTTCCTTGTTCCAGCTTATATTTCTTCTCAAGGTCTATAGGCGTCTTCTAAAGCTTAGTCAGTGCTAACTACAGGGTTTTAATCTGTTGCACCTGTCACTGCCAGAGCGGTCTCCTCTTCTTTGTGTGTGGTTATTTTTTTTGGGGGGGGGGAGGGGGTGCTTCTTCTGTTTGCAGGTCTCTTCAGTGTCTAATGGGGGCGAAGGTGGTCACTTATTTGGACTCACTTGTTCAGTTTGCTGTGGGGAGGGAGAAACACAGCAAACAAATATCACTGGCATGTGTGGGGAGTGCTCGCAGTGTATGGACCACACTGGGTTTGCCCCCTGCTCACAGCTCATGTGCTTTCCTGGTCTACACTGCTCAGGTTTCAGGTTGCTCAGCAGGGGCACTGTCCAAAGCAGGCCCTGGGTTTCATGCACTTCCCAGGTCTAAGCTCCTCAGGTTCAGGTTCTCGGGTACTCCACAGGGGCACAGACTCGGTTGGGCATGAGTTTTGTGTCCAGTTCTGAGCAGCTCAGGTGACCAGGTGCTTGGCGAGTGCACCGTCCCAGGTGGGTAGTGCATCTTAATCACCTCCCCGGTCCCAGCTGCTCAGTTTCCTGGGTGTGCTGCGGGAGCACCGTTTCAAGTGTGCCGTGTGCCGTCTCAGCTCCTCTGGGGAGCTGCTCTCTGGCTGTAACCCTCCTGGCAGATGTCAACCGTCCAGTGTCCCAAGAAGACTCGGTTAGCAACTGGGAGCCTGCTCACAGTTTGGTAAAGGATGCCATCTCTGGGGCCGAGTTTGCTCCTTGCCTTCCGGCTCTGGGTGTCGCCAGCCCTGGGTGTCGCCAGCCAGCCTCTCTGCCTTTGGTGAGGGATGGGCCAGTCCACAGCCTGCTAGCTCTCCTCTGGTATTTGCTCAGTCCTTTGTTCTGTGAGCAAGCCAGCAGTGCCTTAGGTTAGGGCTTTTCCGGCAAAGTTCTCTCTCTCTCTCTTTTTCTTTTTTTTTTTATCTCTCTCTCTGGCTATCCCACAGTTTGGGTTACTATCTCACATTAGCTCCCTCAGACTGTCCTCAAGGCATTCAGGCCCAGTCCTTACCCTAAGCATGCAGCCTGCTCCTCCCTGTTCAGCCCCCCGCTTGTTGGTGGTGGGAGCGAGCGTCTGGGCTACTTCTTCACTGGGAGTTGCAGTTAGGTGCATATTCTGTGGGTTTTTGTTTTCCCCTCCTGGTTATGTTGCCCTCTGAGATTCCAAAACTCCCCACAGACCTGCTGGTGAAAGGGTTTCCTGCTGTTTGGAAACTTCTCCTCCTTCACGACTCCCTCCCTGAGATGGGTCTCCATCCCTAACTCTTTTGTCTCTCTTTTTGTCTTTTATATTTTGTCCTACCTCCTTTCAAAGAGAATGGGCTGCCTTTCTGGGTGTCCTCCACCAGCGTTCAGAAGTTGTTTTGTGGAAGTTGCCCAGCATTCAAATGATCTTTTGATGAATTTGTGGGGGAGAAAGTGGTCTTCTCGTCCTATTCCTCTGCCATCTTAGGACCGCCTCCTCCTCTTTTTGATTTTTCTATTACATCAGTTTTCAGTCCCTATCCCTTTAGGATGAATCTCCATGGGTGGTTTCCAGACTTGAGCTCCAATAAAAGGAGCTCTGGACCAAATAAAAATGTTTCTTTTATTTAAAAAAAGAAACAATTTTTTTGAGGGTTTCTGGAAATGTTTGCTTCCCTGCCTCGGATGTTTCCACTTCATTTTTTCTTCTTCTTTCATATTTTTGTCCAAAACATGAGTGTGAGATCTGTAGGTGCTGCAGCCACCTAAGAGGGAACAGCTTAAGGATTAATGCCAGCATGCAGGGAGTGGTGAGACAGGGAGGGAGAATGAAGCTTGGCCTCCAGTATTTAAACAGCTTCTCCAGCCCTAGACTGCCCAGACAGACATTGTGATATGTGAGAACCATAAACACTTGCTTTTAAAGTCCCTCTAATTAGATTTCCATTTCAGGCAAGTGAATTTCTTACTGATATGCCCAGAGAGCTTGGGGTTGGTATGGAAAGTTTTTATCCTGTCTCTCTCACACACACACACTTGTGTGTGTGTGCACTCATTCGTGTCTGACTCTTTGTGACCCAAGGACTGTAGTCCTCCAGGCTCTTCTGTGCATGGAATTTTCCAGGCAAGAATACTGGAGCAGTTTGCTATTTCCTACTCCAAGGGATCTTCTGGACCCAGGGATCGAACCTACATCTCTTGTGTCTTCTGCATTGGCAGACAGATTTTTTAAAATATAAATTTATCTATTTTAATTGGAGGTTAATTACTTTACAATATTGTATTGGTTTTGCCATACATCAACATCAATCCTCACAGGTATACATGTGTTCCCCATCCTGAACACCCCCCCCTCCCCTTACCATCCCTCTAGATGGTCCCAGTGCACCAGCCCCAAGCATCCAGTATCATGCATCGAACCTGGACTGGCGATTCATTTCATATATGATATTATACATGTTTCAATGCCTTCTCCACCTACATAATCTTCCTGAATTAGGGGCTCTGACAGAGAATAAGATGGACAGGAAAGCAAGAGGCTGTGATTTTTCTCCCCTGCCTGTAGCAGAAGAGGAGACCTGATTCCATGCAGTGGGCTTCAGAGCAGGCTCTCTGGAGGGGAAAGGTCAGGGGTGCGTGGTGCCCGGCTTGGCTTTGAAAGGCATATTCCCTTTTTGGAGGTCAGAGACGCCTGAACCAGAGGTGGGAGAAAAGGGAACCTGGCTTCCCACTGCTGCGGGGCCCTCTGGCTGCTTGTTCACGGCCAACATCCCTGCTGTCCCAGCCCCAGCCCTGCATTGCCATGGTAACAGTCTTGACCTCCTGGCATTCTCAGTGCCTTTTCTTGAAAGGATCTCTGTGCTTTATTTATCAATTTCATCCCTTGTCATGGCCTCCTTGCTGAGCTCAGGGACACCTTGGTCCCAGATCTGACCTCAGCACCTGTAGGAAGGGCCAGTAATCCCTCCTGCTGAGAACAAAACAGACACAAAACACAAAGGCTGGACTCTGCTCCAGGGTGGCGTCTGCTAGCCTGTGAGAAGGGGACGGAGGTGGCTCCAGACCCCAGTCTCCATGGTGCCCTTAGGCTGCCTCTGAAAATTGTTCCCGATCATAGAAGATATGGGCCAGCACACCTCTCCACAACTGGGATTGTTGCCCTGGGTGGCTCTGCAGTTAGGATTACACTGTCAGTGTTTAAAAGAAGACTCAGATGCACTGTGAACAAATTGAAAGAACAACACTGAAACATATAAATTACCATATGTAATAGATAGCCAGTGGGAATTTTCCATATGATAGGGGTGGGATGGGGAGGGAGGTTGGAGGGAGGGGACATATATATACCTGTAGCCAATTCATATATGGCAGAAACTAGCACAATATTGTAAAGCTGCTGCTGCTGCTGCTGCTAAGTCGCTTCAGTCGTGTCCGACTCTGTGCGACCCCATAGATGGTAGCCCACCAAGCTCCGCAATCCCTGGGATTCTCCAGGCAAGAACACTGGAGTGGGTTGCCATTTCCTTTTCCGTTGTAAAGCTATCATCCTCCAATTAGAAATAAAAATTTTTAAAAAATCTTCTCAAAGTGGAAAGAAGTTTATTTTCTTCTCCTAGAAGTCCAGGGTGGACAGAGCGAGGCTGGAGTGGTCAGTGATACCAGCCACCCCCTGCCCTGCCAGCTCATCGTGGGCTTCCGTTCTTCAGGTCACATCAAGGTTCAGATGGCCTCAGGACCTCCAACATCCCATGCACATTCCAGGGAGAGGAAAGGGCAAAACACCCTCCCTGTCCATCTGCCTGTCCCATACAGAGCCTCAGAAAGCCTCTCAGTGCACTTAAGTCTCACTCCTCGATCTTAGTCTCACAGCCCCACCACACCACAGGCACTCATGGGATGAGCCTTGTGGGCCCTGATGAGGTAGAGATTTTCTGGTTTGTGGGTATTGAGTAATGACTGTCTCTCTCTGCCACAGATGGCAAAGGGATATGTGGGAAAGACACCATATACCTTCTCCTAACAGGACTGAGTGCCTCTTGTGTGTGCACATCCATTGCCGAGCCTTACCTGTCAGGCTTACCTGTTTCCACCTGGAAAGTGAGAGTCAGTGGAAGCTGCAAGTGCAAACTGTGAGGTGTGAACTTACCCTGAATGTCAGGTGGGGCATCACAGATGGTTCACTCTATAAAGGACCTAAATGCCACTAGTGTCCAGCAGCTAAATGTCCATGCTCAGCATCAGGGGCTGAGACACACACAGTGACCTGAATGAAGAATCAACAGAATCCATTCACTAGACCAACATCCAAAACTGTTGGTTCACTTTGTTACCAAGCTGACAGCAAATTAAAGGGTGCAGTCTGTACTAGAATTATGTATCCCCCAGGAAGGGGACACACAGAGCCTTGAAGGACATGCCAACCCCATTGTTGAGGATGGTCAGGAATGGAAAACAGTTCTCTAGGTTGGCAGCCTCTGCCTGGGCCTGCCTCTCAGCCAAAGAGACTGCCTCTGGCATAGGATGTTTAGGCTGGAGGGGACTTAGAGATGCTATGGCCCACTCGCTTCACCTGCAGCCAAGAAGCTTAGGCCTGCTTAGGCCACATGAGTGGCTAAGGCTGCTGAACCACAGGTGGCAGGATAAGAACTGTATCCTTGGCAGGCCTGTGTGTTTCTGCGGCTGATCTCTGGCTGGGTTTTGGTCTCAAGGCCAGACAGGAGTGTGATTCATGCCACTAACAAGGTAACAATCATTTCTCTGAGAAGCAATTCCTGGAAGAAATAGGAAATGCAACGACTACTGATGAGGCCTGCCAAACAGTGGTACCTAAATGCTAAATGTGCATGGCTAATTTTACTCCCTTGCTGGCAGGTTGTGCACTCCACGAGGCGCCCGAGTCATTGCTTCCAAAGGAGCTCAGAGCAGGGCTGGACTCCTCGGGGCTCCAACCATGGCCCCACCACAGCCCTGCTGCCTGCAAGGACTTGTGTGCCTGAGTGTTGCTTTGGGATTCCTCCTCCAGGGGAGGATGGGCATGTGGAGGGCACAGCCCAGCAAGCACTCCTGGGGCCACACCTGAATGGTCACAGGCTACTAGACGGCTTCACCTGCAAGAGGTTTAATTACCCCACCAGGACCTTGACTGGGATGCCAGTGGGAGCAGTCAGCTGTGGATTGTCCCAGCTTTTTCTTGCTACAGAGGTTTTTTCAAATTGATGAGCGACTGAACAACAACTTCTGCAAGTTGGAATGACATGGAGCACAGATAGATTAGCCATAGATTAAGAACCAACTGGACTGGAAAATGGATGGGACCCACTCGGGTCCATAATGATTCCAAGCCTTCACTAGAGAAAAGAAAACCTGGTCTCTGTCCCATCTGGAATGACTCTGAAAATGAGTTCTACATTAAGAGACAGTGAGCTCTGCCAGATCCTGCCAATCCCAGCTGCCCGAATAATGCCTGCTTCTGGGCTCTGGAACAATGAGAATCAACAGTGGGTTGGTGTCCACTAGAAGCAACTCCTCTGCAGTGAGTTGTGCCAAGAAATGATCTGCCCCTGCACACTATGATCCTGGGTGCCAGGTCCTAATGTGAATACAAACCTTCATCTCTATGTAGTACATGGGACTCTTCTGCCTGGATCTTCATAGAGCCCTGGTCCTCTGGGGGAGTTCCTGTCAACCCATTTCCCCTGAACTGGGCTTTGCTTCTGGAGTCTGTCACTTCATCCCAGGTAATTCTCCCTGATTTAGGATCTGAATGGACTGAATGTTGATTGGTAACATTACAGAGCTTCCTGGTTAGGAATCCAGGTCTGGATCATACCTGAGTCTTCTGTGCTGGCTTTGATCTCATTTAAGAGTGCCCATTATCCTTGAGGAAGACCCCTGTTCAAGCTGACCCATCTTCCCAGCCCTCATGCCATGCTTGCTGCGGAAGGGCCCTTTTTTCCTCCAAAGGTGAGCTTACTGAGTGTGTTCTAATCAGGTCCCAGCTGGGAGTCACCAGCGTGAGGCTCCACAGGGGTTGTAGTCAGGTCCAAGCTAGGTGTGAGCAGTGTGAGGCTCCATAGGCGTTGTAATCACGTCCAAGCTGGGAGTCATCAGCATGAGGCTCCACAGGGGTTGTAATCAGGTCCAAGCTGGGTGTCACCAGTGTGAGGCTCCACAGGTGTTGTAATCAGGTCCAAGCTGGGAGTCACCAGCGTGAGGCTCCACAGGCGTTGTAATCAGGTCCAAGCTGGGAGTCACCAGCGTGAGGCTCCACAGGCGTTGCAATCAGGTCCAAGCTGGGTGTCACCAGTGTGAGGCTCCACAGAGGTTGTAATCAGGTCCAAGCTGGGTGTGAGCAGTGTGAGGCTCCACAGGGGTTGCAATCACGTCCAAGCTGGGTGTCACCATTGTGAGGCTCCACAGGGGTTGTAATCAGGTCCACCCTGGGTGTCACCAGTGTGAGGTTCCACAGGCGTTGCAATCAGGTCCAAGCTGGGTGTGAGCAGTGTGAGGCTCCACAGGGGTTGTAATCAGGTCCAAGCTGGGTGTGAGCAGTGTGAGGCTCCACAGGGGTTGTAATCAGGTCCACCCTGGGAGTCACCAGTGTGAGGGTTGCAATCAGGTCCAAGCTGGGAGTCACCAGCGTGAGGCTCCACAGGCGTTGCAATCAGGTCCAAGCTGGGTGTCACCAGTGTGAGGCTCCACAGGGGTTGTAATCAGGTCCAAGCTGGGTGTGAGCAGTGTGAGGCTCCACAGGGGTTGTAATCAGGTCCAAGCTGGGTGTGAGCAGTGTGAGGCTCCACAGGGGTTGTAATCAGGTCCAAGCTGGGTGTCACCATTGTGAGGCTCCACAGGGGTTGTAATCAGGTCCACCCTGGGTGTCACCAGTGTGAGGTTCCACAGGCGTTGCAATCAGGTCCAAGCTGGGTGTGAGCAGTGTGAGGCTCCACAGGGGTTGTAATCAGGTCCACCCTGGGTGTCACAAGTGTGAGGTTCCACAGGGGTTGCAATCAGGTCCAAGCTGGGTGTCACCAGTGTGAGGCTCCACAGAGGTTGTAATCACGTCCAAGCTGGGAGTCATCAGTGTGAGGCTCCACAGGGGTTGTAATCAGGTCCACCCTGGGTGTCACCAGTGTGAGGTTCCACAGGCGTTGCAATCAGGTCCAAGCTGGGTGTCACCAGTGTGAGGCTCCACAGGGGTTGTAATCATGTCCAAGCTGGGTGTCACCATTGTGAGGCTCCACAGGGGTTGTAATCAGGTCCACCCTGGGTGTCACCAGTGTGAGGTTCCACAGGCGTTGCAATCAGGTCCAAGCTGGGTGTCACCAGTGTGAGGCTCCACAGAGGTTGTAATCACGTCCAAGCTGGGAGTCATCAGCGTGAGGCTCCACAGGTGTTGTAATCAGGTCCAAGCTGGGTGTCACCAGTGTGAGGCTCCACAGAGGTTGTAATCAGGTCCAAGCCGGGTGTGAGCAGTGTGAGGCTCCACAGGGGTTGTAATCAGGTCCAAGCTGGGTGTGAGCAGTGTGAGGCTCCACAGGGGTTGTAATCAGGTCCAAGCTGGGTGTCACCAGTGTGAGGCTCCACAGTGTTTGTAATCAGGTCCAAGCTGGGTGTGAGCAGTGTGAGGCTCCACAGTGTTTGTAATCAGGTCCAAGCTGGGTGTCACCAGTGTGAGGCTCCACAGGGGCTGCAATCAGGTCCAAGCTGGGTGTGAGCAGTGTGAGGCTCCACAGGGTTTGTAATCAGGTCCACGCTGGATGTGAGCAGTGTGAGGCTCCACAGGGGCTGCAATCAGGTCCAAGCTGGGTGTCACCAGCATGAGGCTCCACAGGGGTGTAATCAGGTCCAAGCTGGGTGTGAGCAGTGTGAGGCTCCACAGGGGTTGTAATCAGGTCCAAGCTGGGTGTCACCAGTGTGAGGCTCCACAGGTGATCACATCAAGGCATGTGACAGTCAGTCAGGAAGTAGGAAGCTGCTCCAAGTGGGGATGGCGAATAGTGTTGATTCAGGAGAGATCCTTGTGGATGGAAGTAACTGTAGGCATGAGTAGGAATTAAATCACTCAGAGAATGAAAGTTGGGTGAGAAGAGAAGGACAAGGAGATCACTTCAGGGTGATTATGAGGACAGGAGAAGAAAGGAGGTCATAAAGTAGACTTGGATGGTGGGATGGAGAATAGTAAGAAGCACCAAAGGGAATGGGGGGGTACAGGAAACTGGGAGAGGAGAAAGCTTCTCAAAGGAGAAGCAGTGAGCAGTGACAAATGCTGCAGAGAGAGCAAAGAGGAGAGGGAGCGGGAGGAGGGTGGGGAGGAGGAGAAGGGGAGGGGAAGGGGGGAGGGGGGAGGGGAGAGTAGAAGGAGGGGGAGGGCATAGGGACACAGTGACCACAGGTTGCTAGTTAGTTTCATGGCACAACTGAATCATGGCCAAAAGTCTGACTGAACAGATTAAGACATAAGGAAGCGGTTAGAAATAGATTTTCAGAAAGCCTGCATTTTAAGAAATGCTTTGAAGGGAAAAACAAATAACTCTGTGGAGGGAGGAGGCTGCTATAAAGTACAGTGCCAGGAAGACTTTGTTAGTGGTGTGTTTAATGGCCATATGAGCCTTAGCCAGTCATGAAGCCCACATTTCCACGTTCTTCTTTTGGGGGAGAAAGGAAGCAAAGCAGTATTTCTTCCTCCAGTAAGCCAACATGGACATCTCTCACAATACAAACTCTTCTGGTCAAAGGCATGAATCTTAACACCCTTGAATGCTCTGTAAGGAGAGTCTCTGTGACTCTGTAAAATATGTAGCTACAAGCTCTCAGCAGCGCCAGTTATGTGGTTGAGAGACACAGTCTTTCCTTCGGGAATTCGTCATCCAGAACCTGGATATAATATATTTACTATTTTCTATATTTTACATTGAGTGTATCTGTGTGGACAAAGGGATAGGATGTTGGTTCATAATAGTAGAGCCGGTATTATGGAATTAGAAACGAGTAGTTTTTGAGTGACTATACAAGTAGCTGCTACTGCTACTAAGTCACTTCAGTCGTGTCCGACTTTTCGCAACCCCATAGACGGCAGCCCACCAGGCTCCGCCATCCCTGGGATTCTCCAGGCAAGAACACTGGAGTGGGTTGCCATTTCCTTCTCCAATGCATGAAAGTGAAAAGTGAAAGTGAAGTCGCTCAGTCAGGTCAGACTCTTAGCGACCCCATGGACTATAGCCTACCAGGCTCCTCCACCCATGGAATTTTCCAGGCAAAAGTATTGGAGTGGGGTGCCATTGCCTTCTCCGTATACAAGTAGAGAATCTGACAATTTAAATTCCTACTGGAAAACATATGGAGTTTTATCCACTTGAGAGTCAATTACTTTTAGAGTGACAGTGATTAGCTGTGGAAGTCTCATCTGAATATCAAGCCTTGACTGTCTCTAATCCTTGGAGAAGTAAGTCACATTGAAACTGGGTTTTGATGCCTATAAATGGTCTGTCTCATGGTCACTGATCAAATTGCAAAGCAAACAATTCTGAAAGTATTAGCATTGGGAACGCATGTACACCCGTGGCGGATTCATGTCAATGTATGGCAAAACCAATACAGTATTGTAAAGTAAAATAAAGTAAAAATAAAAATTAAAAAAAAAGAAAGTATTAGCAATTTTTTCACATTTGGGGGTTACTTTATCAAAAATATAGGTGTGGGATTTTTTTTTTTTAAGTTGAGAAATTAAAACCTTGTTTCTCTCCATTGGCTTCTGATAGCTGTGTGCTTTGGGTCCCAACTCTTAGTGTTCAAAGCTCCTCCTGACCTGGCCTTGCCTTTGGCTTTATGACCTCACACCTGGTGGACACACACATTGCCTCATGTAGGCTATTCTGTTTGCAGCCAGGTTCAGTTTGGTCTTGTGTCTTGGTCTCTGTTGGGTCCCTCTGACCAGCTTCACATTTAAGACAAGCAGACTGCTCCCCAGTGACCTATCCTGTGAGCATCCACCCCTCCATGCTGTTTGAAAAGCTTCACTGTAGAATCTCTGGCTCATACCTTACCCCTGCATCATTCCAGTTTTCTCTGATCCATTTTGTCTTATATCCAGTTTCTGTCTCTTCTCCTGTTTGTTTTTTTTTTTTTTACACATTGGTTTTATTAACTGAACTTTGTGTTCCAGTTCATCCCTTAAGCAGTCCCCGGGGATCTTTGGCTGAGGATTAACTATCTGGCTCCTTTGCTCTGATTCCCTCTAACAGGGCCTTGTGTCCTAACCCAGGACCAAGCTGGCCTGCTAGTCTAGTGCCCTGGATTCCTGGGGGTTTGAGTGCCTATGTGGGCACAAGTGCATGTAAGTGCAGTGCTCGGAAATTTCCCCACTAGGAGTAAGCACTTTCTCTCTCATCTAAGCAAAATCTGTCTTGCCCAAGATAAGTTCTACTCTATGTGCTTCAATATTCTTCTCTTTAAAAGGAGGATCATAATAGTTATCTCCAGATGTTGTTGGGAAGATTTACATTTTTAAAAAATTACATTGCAGAGTCCTTGTCACATGTAAATTGCTCGCTAAATGGGTGTGATGTTAAAGTGATCTGATTTCTCCAGCCAAATTTCAGGTGACCTCTTCCTTCTCTAATATTTGGTAGCACTTCCATCTGAACCCCCAAACTGATTACTCAATCATATATTCACTTGGATAATCCTCTTGAGTCCCAAACCAGGTTGTCAGAAGATTAAGAACAGGAATGACATTATATTTTCTGGTGTCTCCTTTAAAACTAAACACTAATTTTCAACAGTGAGAAACAGAGAAGTAAAGAAGATAAGAAAGCAAGAGGACTAAGAAAAAAAAGGGGGGGAAAGGAGAGGTCTAGGAGAATGTACTTTTTTCAAAAAAGTCATTTTTTTTAGTTGAAGAATAATTCCTTTACAGAATTTTTGTTTTCTGCCAAATATCAACATGAGAGAATGCAGTTTTGAATGAATGTTGCCTATAAAAGGGATGTTCCACCAGGAGAAGAGTGAACACTGGAGCATCTCTGAGTTTACAGATAGATTTCCAAGCTGATTCCACTGCCTCTTACTACCCTCCCTAGAGCTCATAAAGAGAGCACCCATCTTCTCCATTCAGAGATGTGATGCTCATCCTTCTACACCAAACACAGGACTTCTTCACATCTCTCTCCTCCTTCCCACCACAGCTGTTGGATCTCGAGTCATAGACAGCATGCAGAACTCCCCACACTCCAAAGTGCTGTGAATGCCCCATATAATGTCATTTATATTCATAGGGCTGATGAGGATGTGAACACCCCTATGGTTTTGATATTAACAGGCCCTCAGTGAACCCTTTCTTTGTCTTCACAAGGACACCCCTGCCTCCTTTGCTTAAACTAGTTGGTGAGTTTCTGCTCAATGTCTGGAATGAACTGAGGAACTGCAGGGTCTCTCTTGGAGAAAGCAATGGCAACCCACTCCAGTACTCCTGCCTGGAAAATCTCATGGACGGAGGAGCCTGGTAGGCTGCAGTCCATGGGGTCACTAAGAGTTGGACACGACTGAGCGAGTTCACTTTCACTTTTCACTTTCATGCATTGGATAAGGAAATGGCAACCCACTCCAGTATTCTTGCCTGGAGAATCCCAGGGACAGAGGAGCCTAGTGGGCTGCCGTCCATGGGGTTGCAAAGAGTCAGACATGATGATTGACTAAGCATAGCACAGGGTCTCTCTTGGGTGTTGACAAACTATGTAAGAGCCCCACGATGGTGTGAGCACCCCCACAACACATGTCTATCTGAAGTCCTCCTTTTTGCTGCTTGTCACCATAAATAATATTTTGCAAGGACTTACTTGAAGAAATGACAGTAGGCAGCCATTTGTATGAAGTTTCTATGAGTGGGCTCCCTGGGTAGGGCTCATTTTGTGATCAGGGGACCTCACGTATGTGGGTTATATGGCATTTGAGAGGCAGGAGGACAAGCTATTATTTAGTTTTGAATGGAAGTCAGCTGAGCTCTAAACACCAGCTGGTCTTAATTCCACTCCTGTGTTTAAATTCTCTTTCTTTCAATCTGAAACCAGTATCAGCAGATTAGTTAGCACAGCTATTCTGAAAGTTTCCAAGATAACTGCCATTCTTTCTTGCATAGAAAGGAATTGGGCCAAAGTCCTCACCCTGCCAGAGAAAAGCAGACTCTGCGCCTGCCTCCTCTCCGCTGGAGCACTCACTAATTGTGTCACTGAATTCTAAGCCTCTCTTTCAGCAGTTACAGCTCCTTCTCCTTTGAGCTTGTTGGGAGTTAGTTTGGGTAAAATTTTGCTTATTTTCTTATTATACAAGAAAATCAGATTCTTCTCCTTTGCCCAAAGCCACTGCACCTCTAAACCTGTTCAGGGCTTCTGTCTACTGAGATCAATGGCAACAGAAACACAATCACTTGTTCCTTTTGTGAGCCAATCACTTCTGTTGGCAAATCTAAACAGATTTGTGAGCTGAGATCAAGTCAGCCTCAAGTGAGCAACAGCTGGCACAACCATCCATCAAAACAAACCAGTCAACCTAAAAATAAGCTGGGGGGATTCTCATGGGGCTTCAGAAGGATCAGCCTTGTCTCATCCTCTTGCTTAGTACATAATTCCTCTAAGGAGCACTGTGGCATGTATTGCTGTGGCAGACTGTCTGCAAGGTTGACCGTCAACCTGCCAAGGAGCACGCTACTGCCTTTCTGAGGACATTTCAGTAAGATACCTTGGGAAGAAATGCTGTTTCAATAAAGAAACTCTCTCACTGTGTGCTCCGTGTATCACAGAAACAGGGATCGTGTTTTCTCTTCTAATGAAGAGGAAACACCATCTTACAGAATTCAGGAGCATTTCCAGGGACCTTGCCTGGACATATTGATGCCTTAGACTTAGCCCATGGATGGCCCAGATTCCCGCTTCATCCCAGACCTTGTCTCTGAGGTCTTTCCCTGTGTGGTTTGTGAGTTTTGGAAATTATTTTGTGAAGATGTCACATTTTCCTGATTATTTGGCTTATTCATATAGCAACTCTCAAAGAAAAGGAAAGACTTATGCCCTTGTTTCTGTATTGTATTTATTCACTGATGTTTGTATTCCTCACCTAAAGTATGTCTTGTACACACTTGCATGTCCAGTGCCCGACACTGGGACTCCCACGAGTTGTCCAAAGAAAATAATTCAAGGGACTGTAGTGGAGGTCAAAGGCTTTATTCAGTGGGTACATGTTAGGTCACCTACGTAATTCTCCAGGCTCCAGCTGGAGCTCTGTGTAGTGAGGGAAGGACAGGCGGCCACGCTTGGCTGCTGGGTCAGGTAGAAGTTTCTGTCTTTCACTGCTGTGAAACTTGCCCTTTGGTGGCTGCCCTGGTTTTCCTGCATCTTGCTCAGGATTGGGTGGCCCCATCCTGGTACTTGTTAGAACAGTACTTTTAAGAACTGTTTTTGCAAGTCTTGCAGTTTGTTGGTCAATCAAGGTCCACAGGGTGGGGGATATAGGGGGAAAGGGAAGAGGGGGTTAGGATTGAAGGCAATGGAGAAGCTACGGACCCTCTGTCATGCATGTTGGAGTCTTTTTACAGAGGAAGATACCTAATAAATGTTCATTGAATGTATGAAAATACAACTAGTCTGAAATGCCTAACATTCTCGTCATTTAACACATGAAAATGATATGAGCAGACAGCCAGAGCTTAAAAACTTCCCAGTGACCTGGGTGGAGTAGCAGGGATGAGCAGAGCTCATAGATATGGGACACATCGCTAACTTAGTGAACTGGGCATTTAACACAGGGCATTTCGTGAGATGTTGAAAGAGAGTAGAGTCTCTGTTCTCCAGTAGCAGCCTCCCCCCCTCCCCTACTCCTGTTCCCTCAGGCTTCAGAAAGTGGGTAGAAAACAATACTCAATCCAGAAACTGTGACTCTGCGGGGAAGACGGAACAAACTGGTTCCAGATAAGGTGAGGCATGTACTAAGGAAAATTCATGTTTAATATACCAAAGAAATAGAAGGTCTAGACAGAACTCTGCTTGTTCAGCATGAGCAAGGTGAAAAGAAATGGTCTGGCAACTCTGCACACACACCCCCACCATACACACAAAATTAAAAAGAAGGGTGTTTATACTGCATTCAAAATACAGAAGAATCCAGCCTGGAGGGAAACATAATCCTTAAACCAGGAACATCTTCTTCCTCACGAGTGTTTCAAAGTACATGTGAACTTAAGAACATACACATTTTAAAAGGAGAGCATAGACAGGAAATGGAACAACATCCACAGAATTCTAAAGGAACAAGCCGTTTGAGAACACTGCTGTAGTAGTTGTCATTTACATACAGAGACAGCAGGTGGACAGTCACAAATGTCAAACACCGAGAGTATGAGGCCCACATAAGCTTCTTGATTAAAAACTTCCTAGTAATAAAATTCAGCAACTTGAGAGGTGAACCAAAGCTAAGAATTTAAGATGGAGAAGTTGTAGTCACCAGGCAAACCCTGATCCTGACTGCTGAATTCATTCAGTTAAGCTGCTTAATTAAGCACTAAGATTGAGCAACTGGAGTGGGGGTGGGAGGGTAGGTCAGAATTGCACATCAGAACATGTGTCACGAGGCCTCTGAAAGTAAAGATAATGCAAAGAACAAATCTTGGAAGGGTGGGGCAAGGGGTGTTGCAGAGAAGCTTAAGAATACTGGATGTCTTATTTCTCATAGCACGTAATCAATATTCCCTGAAACTGAAACATGTAGTTTAAAAAAATGACTCTAACTTTTTAAACAATTTTTATAGTCATTTTTCTTCAGTATGATGAGATATTTAAGGAACTAACATCTTGGGAACAGCATCTTCAAACCGTCTATCCACCTGTCTATCTATCCATCAAACTGCCTTTTTGTATAAGCAAAAAGAGGTGTATGTGGTGATGTCACCAAATGTTAACACTGATTATTACTGGGCATTATGATTTTGAGTAATTCATTATTTTCTTCTATTTTTCTTTATTGCCTGAATTTTTAATAATGACTCAATGTTTATTTTATGAAATCAATAACAGCACTATTTTAGTTAAAAGTTAGATGGTCACATCCTTTTGAGATTCTTGCTATTTCCATTTCATTGACCCAATTTCCCTTATGGCAGAAAGTGAAGAGGAGCTAAAAAGCCTCTTGATGAAAGTGAAAGAGGAGAGTAAAAAAGTTGGCTTAAAGCTCAACATTCAGAAAATGAAGATCATGGCATCCAGTCCCATCACTTCATGGGAAATAGATAGGGAAACAGTGGAAACGGTGTCAGACTTTATTTTTTTGGGCTCCAAAATCACCGCAGATGGTGACTGCAGCCATGAAATTAAAAGACGCTTACTCCTTGGAAGAAAAGTTATGACCAACCTAGATAGCACATTCAAAAGCAGGGACATTACTTTGCCAACTAAGGTCCATCTAGTCAAGGCTATGGTTTTTCCAGTGGTCATGTATGTGAAAAGTTGGACTGTGAAGAAGGCTGAGCACCGAAAAATTGATGCTTTTGAACTGTGGTGTTGGAGAAGACTCTTGAGAGTCCCTTGGACTGCAAGGAGATCCAACCAGTCCATTCTGAAGGAGATCAACCCTGGGATTTCTTTGGAGGGAATGATGCTGAGCCTGAAACTCCAGTACTTTGGCCACCTCATGCGAAGAGTTGACTCATTGGAAAAGACTCTGATGCTGGGAGGGATTGGGGGCAGTAGGAGAAAAGGATGACCAAGGATGAGATGGCTGGATGGCACCACTGACTCGATGGACATGAGTCTGAGTGAACTCCGGGAGATGGTGATGAACAGAGAGGCCTGGCGTACTGTGATTCATGGGGTTGCAAAGAGTTGGACATGACTGAGCGACTGAACTGAACTGAACTGAACTGACCCAATTTCTCTTGTTTGTCAGATTTAAGTCTCAGGTAGCATTTTTTTTCTGATCACATCTTCAATTTCTGGAGCCATTAGCAAGACTAGCTAAGGGGTTTCAAATTTCCTTTCCTTTAAGTTTATGAACTTTAAAGATATTACAATTACCATTCAAGATAGAATTCAGGAGAGAGAGAAATGGAAAAAAAGAGATAAGAAGGAAATTCCATTTTGACTATGAAGAGTCTGATATCATTGTAAAGAGTCCAGACTTAGAATGAAGCACCAAAAGGGCACCAGAGAGAAAGCACAGCTTGGAGCCATGGTAACAGCTAGGCTTTCACCATGTGACCCCATGGGAATACGAGGAAGGACGCAGGGACTGTGAGGCAAGAGATGGAGGATTAATTAAGGTGAAAAGGACGGAGATGAGGTATTAAGAGGAACACCAGATCAAGAGCACAAGAAATCCAGGGCGAAAAGGACTCTGTGCAGACTCCTGTCTGCTCTAGAGGCTGCTGGAATAGGTTGGGGGTGGGAGGGGCATTGCAACCCAGTGAACAAAATAGAAATCCCCCCAATAAAGTGCACACAACCATCTTAAGGACTGACGACATATGACCCACTGAAGTTGGGAAAAGAAAACCCTTATATTTAGTCAACATGAGGTCACAAGAAACTTAATTGAAACTTGCATGTTCCAATTTATTCTGAGAGACAACGTGAGTGGGTGAGAGTTCTATTTTATTTGCCCATTTGGCATTTCAAATAAAAAATGTAAATCCACTTCTGGGCTGTTCATCCAGGAATGGGTGAGGGGATGAATACCAGTGCCAACAACCACAACAACCACCTCAAAAACAATCACAGAGATGACCACCTCAACAAAGGCAACCCAGGGCTCATCTTCATTCATTGCAATAAAGAGGATCTAGAAGAGGGACAAGCCAGAGAAAGCCTTGCATCAATTGGAGTTTTTAACCTTTTGTTCAATACACTTTGTCTTGTGGTCAGAACTGAAAGGGCTGAGGCTGCTTTATTTTAAAAGTCATGTTGATGACTTATCAAAAGAAGCTATATCTGATCTTTTGGGTGAGAGGATCCTGCGGAGTAATTTCTGTTCTACTTGGCATTTATATAGCTCCAGGGAACACTATAGGGTTATTAATACACTTCTTGGACTTTCAAAGCAATTTACACTCTTTTTGGACATAACTCTTTCCCAAGGGGCTGGGGGGATGAGGTGGGGGTGGGGATGCCCAAGGAGTCAGGCGGCTTGAGTCTCTGACTTTGGAGCATTGATTTGCTATTCCTGCTAAGAGTAGGCCCTGGGCTCAGAAATCAGCATCCTTGGCAGCGTTGTCTTCACCTGTGAAGCACAGCCCTTGGGTCACCTGTATGCCCTCTGTGAGACAGGCCACCTCCTGGACAAGAGGCACAGAAAGAAGGTGGGGACACTTACGGATACCTTAGACAACTCGGGGGACTGTGGTTTGCCCCCCTCTGGCACTGACCTTCTTCTTGAGGCCACTCCTCCCCCTCCTCTGTCTGGGACACTCAGAACCTCAGGGTCCCCAGTGTTTTCCCAGAATCTCTCACTGGGCTTCCCCGCCCCCAGGGACAGTTGGCTGGGCCATTTTTCCTGCTCCTGAGACTGAAGCCAAATGCCTAGAGCTGAAGACAAACAGGGCACAGGACCCTGGGCGAGCCACCGAGGACAACCACCAATTGGGCCTGCAGCACAAGTGGCCTCCCTCCCCCTGACCCGCTCCCTCCAGGCCAGAGGCAGAGAAGAGAGCCGGCAGGGAAAAGCCTGTGGTGGTGGCCCTGAGCAAACCTAGTGTGTCAGTTAAGAGGGGATCCCCTTCTTCCCACTGAGCCAAAAGAGTGTGCCTCTAAAGGAGTTACCTCTCAAGGCTGGAGCCTCCTGCTGGGCGGGGCAGCAATAGGGTGGTCCCTGTAAGCCCAGGCCCATTCCGGCTGGAGGCACCCTGACAGAGATGAGGGAGTACAGCTGAAGGAGCAGGGTTCTGCAATGCCCCAAGCACCCTGGGTGAGGTTGGGGGAGCCTACGCAAGAGCAGACGGCTGAGGGCAGGGCAGGGCCACAGACTGCAGGCTAGTTCAGTCTGGTGCAGCCTGGATGTGTCCTCTGGGTGGAGCAGACACCACAGAGCATGGTAGGGCCTGAGCTATCCTGGCGCTCTGTGTGCCAGGTCAGGGGGCCCATCCCAAGAAATTGGGAGATGGAGGGCCAGAGTGACCCCTGCCACTAGGAGGTGCTCTTCAAGGAGCCCGCAGTAGCGGTTGCTGCCACACAGAGCCTCCTGCGCAGCACGGTGTAAGCCCCGGGGTGGGGGCTGCCCCAGAGGGGGCTGTGGCAGCGACTTATCCAGGAGACATTCCTCTTTCCTTCCTCCTCCACTCTGCAACCACTTGACTCACATAACCTGAGTTACCTTCTCCTTCTGGGAGTAGAGTTGAATCATAGGTGTGTATTTGGGTATCTTGTTTAGATCCTAATGTGATAACAAGTCTTGTTTAACACTGTCAGTTTTAATATCCATAAAATGTATACTTTTGGAATTTGAATGTACACATTTGGCACTTGAAAAGTAACTTTATATTATTTTATGTCTCATTACAATTTCTGTCTTATTACAAAATAATACATGTTTTCCAAACGTTTTTAAAAAATGTTATTGAGAGAAGGACTGGATAAATCTATCCTTTTGAACAACTATGGTTTTTAAGAAGCGAAATATGAACTGAAATCCCACCACTAAGAAGTAACTGTGACTAAGCTTTGGAGTAGTTACTTTCCAAGCATTATTGAGTGTATGTATGCTCATGTGCGTGTGTGTACAGAGACGTGACCATACTTCATTTGCTCTAGTGTGTGTAACCCACTCTTCTGTAATCACATTGCATTATAAACTCTTTCCATGGAATTCTCCTGCAGCTCTGTTTCTTGGTGGCATTGTGTTGGACAGGGCATGGATGGGGAAACCCACTTGGAAAGGTCTCATTGTTACCCTAAGAGGCTGGCTGCTATTTGAAGTTAGTTTGTGAAAGGAACTTTCCCTTGGAGACCTCAAACAGTGATGTCTATAAGCCTGAAATCAGAGTTCTTCCTGGTGTTGTAGGGAGCCCAGGACATAGAGGTAGAGGGCATGGGCCAAGGCAGCAGGAACAGCATCAGCTTGGGAAGGTGGGACCTCAAAACCTCAGAAAGTGTGGAAAAGAAAGTTGAAGGCTTGTCTGGGCTGGGGCTGGATGTGGCCCCTGAGAGGCTGGTTGAGTTCTTCAGGAAGGCTGAGTGGGAGGCCAATGACAGGAAGGCTGGGGTCAAACCAGGCAGGAGCTCTCCAATCCACAAGCATGGAACCAAGTGAGGCTCTGTGGGGTTCCCAGGCACAGAGGCCTTTCTGCTCCCCATTTTTTGTAGGCAAGGCTCCAGCCATGATGATCATTATGATCTTCCCTGAGTTCCAAAGAGTGAATTTAAACAGTTGCTAATCAAAGGAGAAGCAGCCAAGAAATCACTTGATGCAAGATTAAATTGACCAGAGAAGCTCATCAAGATTAGAAGATCAACCACCTGAGGTTAAGGGTCTACAGGCCTTGCTCACACCCTAATCTTGTCAGAGACCCCACCTTGGACCCTCTGGTATAAAAGCCCTCATCAAGTTCTCTGGAGTTGTGACAAATAGATTTCAAAGGCAGAAACCTGGTGTGTTCCCCTTTGCCTGTCAAAGCAGTAAAGCTATCCTTTTCTACTTCACCTAAAAATAGAATTTGATTTAGCACCTGTGTACAGAGACTCTGAACTTTCTATAACCTCTTTGAGCTCCATGTCAGGAGCTGGCTACACTCTGATGACAGAAAACCTCACCAGTCCCCACAAAACCAACAGTCTATTGACAAGGATTTCTTTATAATGGGATCAATTCCATCAAAGAAGTTTGAATAAACTGCTGTGGGAGGAGGGGACCATGGAGAATGTGGGAAGCCTCAGATGGGGTGACTCCTGAGTAGAGCCGGGATGTAGGTGGCAGGTCACACTGTCTAGCACAGATGGTGAGTGTGGCCAGTGGCTTGGAGTGGTGGGTCTCAGTGTTTGGGGAAGAGAGGGAGAAAGTTCCAAAAGTCAGATTTGATTCTGTCCTTAGGTTTCTCTGGGCTTCCCTGGTGGCTCAGAGGTTAAAGCGTCTGCCTGGAATGCAGGAGACCCGGGCTCGATCCCTGCATGGGAAGATCCCCTGGAGAAGGAAATGGCAACCCACTCCAGTACTCTTGCCTAGAGAGTCCCATAGCGGGAGGAGCCGGGTGGGCTACAGTCTGTGGGGTCACAAAGAGTCGGACACGACTGAGCAACTTCACTTAGGTTTCTCTAATTAGCTGTAAGAGAGTGGACGTATGTGGGCTTTGTAGTCAGGCTCATTAAAGCTTAATTGTTTAGCTCTGGTCCTGAGAGCTGGGTGACCTCAGGGAAATCCCCTTGCTGACTGCCCACTCATGGCCCATCTGTGAAAGCAGGGATCAGACGTGACTCTCCAGGGTGTGCTGTGGCCCCAGGAAGCCCTGGCTTCCTCCCTCCACCTGCACCCTGAAACCAGCTCCCTTGGAAGACAGCCCTGTTCACACCCTGCAGATACAAGGAGAGAAGCACTGCCTGCAGAGGATTGGTGGTCTCAGGCTCTGTCGCACAGGAGTGTGGACTGAAGCAGTGAAGGTTGGTGGAATTACATCAGTCGTAAAATGTAGGGAAAGCATATGGGTTGTCAACTACAAATTGGCACTTAGCAAGAGCATTACCAACGACTGAACCACAAAGGCATTTGCCATCTGCCTCTCTGGAGACTGAACCCCATGCTGCTATAGCTGTGGACCTTCAACACCCCCGAGGGAGTTCAGGGTGGGGTGAGGTGCTCTGTGCTCCAGGGAATCTGGTGGGAGGGGTCTTTAGATAGTTGGATGTTTTTAGGAACAGATTTATTATCTCAATCCTTGCATCTCCTCACATCTAGAGAAGCACTAAATCCCTTCATGGTGACGTCAGATCCTCATGACTAACAGAAACCTTTTGTAAAATGAGTGCTTCATGGTATTGAACTCCCCCTTCACCAAAACCTTATATATTGTCTTTTCCCCACTGCCACTTTGGAGCAGTCTCTCAGAGCTATCTGAGACACTGCCTCCTGGGCTATGGTCCTCATTTCGCCCCAAATAAAACTTAACTCACTACTTTCAAGTTGTACATCTTTTTTTAGTTGACATGGTTAAACATGAAATCTCTGTTTATTTTAATTGTACAATCGATTGGATCAATTGTAATCATTTTCATTTGAATTCAGAAATCTTTCCAAACCACAACCTAACGTCTTTTTCACGGCTGGTTAAGGAGCATCATAGAGATGTCTGTGTTTCTTAAGAGAACAGACCTCCAGGACTGTTACCTGAATTGACCTTACCTGTGAGCATCAGCCATCTGGGAGCCAGGAGTTTTGGTAATGTGACATTAAAAATTCTTTTCTTCTCAACACTTCATTTACTATGGGATTCAGGCATTGTAGCCCAGCTCCCTTAGAAAAAGGGTTCTAGTGGCAGCCTGGGCTCTTTTCAAAGGTGTGTGGAGTCTGTCCTCACAGCTGGCTGTGAACCGCCAGGAGAGTCTGTAACAAGACAGAACTTGAATGTTTGCAGGCCCTTTGCTGAGGAGGCCAGGACAGAAAAGATTGTGATCTAGACCAGAAGGGCGAACACAGAGATCCCTTGGTTGGGTCACAAAGAGTTGGACAGGACTGAGTGACTTTCACTTTCGCTTTTAACTTTCCTGCAGCCCCAGTCTCAGGCCTCTCCCCCACCCCCCACTGTAAACAGTATCAGCTCCAGCACCTCTGTGAAGTTTATGGAGGTTGGTGCGGAAACAATGGTAAGGACACTTCTTAAGAAAAGGAGCAAAAATTATCTTAATTTAGAAACATTTCCTCACATACACAAGCATACAGTCACGTTGCAGGGTCCATCTGTGAGTGTGGCAGAGCCCTCCAGGGGCCCCAGCATCTCCAGGAGAGTCACAGGGCTATGACTCGGCCACAGCTGCCTTAAGCCCTCGGGCCTCCGGCGATCTCCCCCCTGCCCACGGCTTTCACGCCTTCATGCTTCCTTGAGTTTCAGTGTCAGATAAACCAAGAAGCTCTGTGGTTTACTCTGGATCTCAGTATCCCCCTCTATAAAGTAAGGAGTTGGGACGTGACTTTTTATAAAGTGTCTGAAACATGTTTGGCTCTTGGTAAACGTCCTCCTGTGTCTATTTCTTAGACATCTTGCCTGAATTCCTGACTACTTCCCCAAAATTCTGGAAGAAAATTTTATTTCAGCTAAGCGTTAGAAGAAGAAATGTACCCTTCTTCTATGGTGTAAAAATAGCCCCCAGAAGACAGCAGGGACCACTGGGAGCATGAATATTGGGGCTCCACTGAAGACTTGTTTATCATAGAAAATGACCAAACCCAACTGAAGTCTTAAATAGCTAACAGGCAAGATTGGTAAAATGAAGGTATCATTATGTGGAGGGATACATTGCAACGATCAGATTTCTTTTATATGCTGTCAGTAGATTTTCATAACATACTGCTAAGTAAAAACCACAGGCTACAGAGCTGTATTTTCCATAGAATTTCATTTCTATAAAATGATATGCTTCTACTCATGGGAAGCATGTCTGCCAATGTGATGAAATGGGCCGTATTCTTGTTTCTTGCCTGTGTTTCCCACATGATTGCAGTATAGCAGTGCCCTGGGCTCACCTTGTCGCACTCCTTTCCTCTGTCTAACCCCACTTCAGATTTTTATCATCAAGCAGCTGAGCCATTGTGAGATGGTTTCAGGCTCGTGCTTGTGAATTTAGAAACAATGGGCCTTCTCGCCTGTTATGTGGTGACTAGGAGTATAATTACTATCTGCATTCTATGGCTCTGATAGTTCTTCAGGAAATTGAGCTGAAAATTTAATGTCAAGTGGCTTTGAGAAGAGCATTTTTACTGGAACTCACTGCTTTGACTTATGAGATGTGAAGCAACATTGCTCTACTCAGGAAAGAGTTTTCGGAGACTGTTAAGTCATCAAATATGGTTCAAACAGAAGGGGACCACATACACAGGTGATCCTAAACGTCAGTTGTCTTTATCACAGCCTTCTTGCATCCAGACAGATCCATAGTGCTTGAAACAGATTCCTAAGGAGCAGTTGGTTTCATCTGCAATTCTGATCAGCATCAGGGCAGCTGAGAAATAAACATCAAATTATAATTAAGACTGGTGGCTGAAATGATCCCCAATATTTATATTGTTTTACTACCTATAATAATGTTAAATTAAAAATTGACTTTTGTATTTAATTTTATAGTCTGCAAACTACTTTTTAAAAGAAGTTTTGTTGACATGTAATTCATATAACTGTACAATTCACCCATTGTATTGGATAATTCAATGGGTTTTGTATCTTCTTGGAGTTGTGCAATCATCACCACAATCTAATTTTAGAACATTTTTTTCATCGCCAAAAGAGACTACATGCCTATTAGCAGTCACTTCCCATCACCCACCCCCACCCCACATCCCCTGACTTAGGTGCCCACTAACCTACTTCCTGTCTCTATAGACACTGTGTATAAATGGAATCATATAGTATATGGTCTTCTCTAACTGACTTCTTTCGCTTAAGTGCATAATGTTTATGAGGTTCATCCATATTGTTACACGTGTCAGTTATTCATTCCTTTTTATTTCTGAATAATAGTCCATTGAATGAATAAGCTACTTTTATCAGTTGAATGCTTGGATTGTTTCTACTTTTTGGCTATTATGAATAATGCTGCCTCAAACATTCATGTACAATGTTTTTGGTAGATTTGTGTTTTCATTTCTCCCAGAAATACGCCCAGGAGTGGAACTGCTGGGTTATATGTTAGCGTGTTGGACATCTTGAGGAACTGCCAGATTGTTTTGCAAGGTGGCTGCACCATTTATGTTCCCACCAGCGATGTAAAATGCTCCAACTTCTCCATGTCCTCACCAACACTTCCTATTGTCTTTTTCATTACAGACTCCCCTCCCCGACCGGCAAGAACAACCAGTTCTTCAACTTTCTGACTTCAACTGGGTGTCCTAGTGATATTGAAAGTCAGCCTCTGTACACTGGCACTGAACTGAATCTCAGAGAAAGAGTTTGGGTGAAGTAGGAAAAATCACTGTCAACTAAAAAGATGCGCAATGCGAGAGTTGGGAGTTAAGTTTTATTTGGGGCAAAATGAGGACTGCAGACTGGGAGACAGCACCTTGGATAGCTTGAGAGACTGCTCCGAAGAGGCAGTTGGGGAAAGTCAATATATAAGATTTTGGTGAAGGGAGAGTTCAATACAATCAAGCACTTACTTTACAAAAGGTTTTCTGCTAGTCACGAGGAGCTGATGTTACCATGAAGGGGTTTAGTGCTTTTCTAGATATGAGGAGATTCAAGGATTGTGATCACAAAATCAGTTCCTGAAAAGACCTATTCCACCAGTTTCCCTGGAGCACAGAGTGACTCACTCTCCACACTGAATTCCCTTCAGGGAATGTTGAAGGTCAGCAGCTGCAGTAGCGCAGGCAGATGGAAATGTCCTTATTGTTGTTCAGTCACTGGAAAATGCTCTTGACAAGTGCCTGTTAGTAGTTGACAGGCAAGTGCCAATTTGTAGTTGATGTGACTTTATTGCTTTGTTAGGCAAGTGGGGCCACAGCGGGGTGATACCCTCAAAACTGTGTGTCCCAATCCAGAGGGTTTGTGAGGAGTCTTAGAATCAAGGAGTGAGATTGCTGATAAAGGTCAGGGTGCATGCAGAGACTTCATCCCTTCAATTCAGAAATCATTTGGCATCAGGTGGTTTCGTGATGGGCTTCTGTGGTTTTCAAGGTTTTTGAACTGTGTGACGGTCTCTCTAGAGCAAAGAATGCTTCATCAAATAGTTAATATCTTCCATTTGGTGAGGGGTTCAGTATCTGCAAAACAGCTAAAAATATTGCTATGTGTCTCACTTGAGGGGGAACCAGGACCCTGCCCCAAGCTGTACCACCATTTCCTGACTGCTCCTCTCTCCTCTCCACATCCCCTCCCTTTCCTGATTACGAACTGTTTGAACCTGCCTTTTGGAACTCAGGGAAGGTCATGGAGTCTGCATGAGACATATTTTCTACAAACAAGAAACTGAGGACACAGAAGGCTTCCATACGCAGAGCCCCACAGAGTCCCGCTTGCTTTCATTGCCATTCAATTCCATTCTGACACTAAGTACCTGGAGTTGGCACAGATACCACAGGTTTAAGTGCTCAGTCTCACAAGATTGCTTCCACTTCACACTCCAGCTGCAAATGGGGTCACCAGACTACTCACATTTCTGCTGTGGTGACTACAAATTTGGGGTTTCCCATGACCTCACCTCAGGTACAATAATTGGCTGAAATAACACAGAACTCAGGAAACCACTATAGTTATGATGACAGTTTTATTTTAAAGGATACAACTTAGGAACAGCCAAGTGGAAGAGATGCACAGGGCAGGGGTAGTGGGGTGCAGTGCTTCCCAGCCCTCTACAGGTTTGCCACACTCCCAGCATGTCAACATGGTCACAGTTCGGAGCTCTTTTAGCCTCTTTGTTTTGGTGTTTTTATCAAAGATCATTGACTAAGCACAACTGATTATATCAATGGCCTTTGGTGTTTGAACTCAATCTCTCTCTCCTTTCCCTAGAGGACCAGGGTTAGAAAGTTACTTCTAGCTTTCTAATCATGTAGTTGGTTCCTCTGTCAACAAGTCCCCATGGTAAAAGGCCCACAAAGAGCCACCTCATCTGCATAAATTCAGATCTGATCAAAAAGGCATCATTTTGAATAACAAAAGACACTCTTACCACTCAAGAAATTCCAAAGAGTTTAGGAACTGAAGGCCAAAAACAAAGGGCAAAGACCAAATATATGTATTTTAATTTTACCATTGTCATCCTGGTGGGTTTTAAGTGATATATTATTGTGCTTTTGATTTGCATTTCCCTAATGACTAATGACTAATTTCCCTAATGACTCATGTCTGACACAATGTGGTCCACTGGAGAAGGGAATGGCAAACCACTTCAGTATTCTTGCCTTGAGAACCCCATGAACAGTATGAAAAGGCAAAATGATAGGATACTGAAAGAGGAACTCCCCAGGGCAGTAGGTGCCCAATATGCTACTGGGGATCAGTGGAGAAATAACTCCAGAAAGAATGAAGGGATGCAGCCAAAGCAAAAACAATACCCAGCTGTGGATGTGACTGGTGATAGAAGCAAGGTCCAATGCTGTAAAAAGCAATATTGCATAGGAACCTGGAATGTCAGGTCCATGAATCAAGGCAAATTGGAAGTGGTCAAACAGGAGATGACAAGAGTGAACGTCAACATTCTAGGAATCAGCGAACTAAAATGGACTGGAATGGGTGAATTTAACTCAGATGACCATTACATCTACCACTGCGGGCAGGAATCCCTCAGAAGAAATGGAGTAGCCATCATGGTCAAAAAAAGAGTCCGAAATGCAGTACTTGGGTGCAGTCTCAAAAACAACAGAATGATCTCTGTTCATTTCCAAGGCAAACCATTCAATATCACGGTAATCCAAGTTTATGCCCCAACCAGTAACACTGAAGAAGCTGAAGTTGAATGGTTCTATGAAGACCTTTTAGAACTAATACTCAAAAAAGATGTCCTTTTCATTATAGGGGACTGGAATGCAAAAGTAGGAAGTCAAGAAACACCTGGAGTAACAGGCAAATTTGGCCTTGGAATATGGAATGAAGCAGGGCAAAGACTAATAGAGTTTTGCCAAGAAAATGCACCAGTCATAGCAAACACGCTCTTCCAACAACACAAGAGAAGACTCTACACATGGACATCACCAGATGGTCAACACCAAAATCAGATTGATTCTATTCTTTGCAAACAAAGATGGAGAAGCTCTATACAGTCAACAAAAACAAGACCAGGAGCTGACTGTGGCTCAGATCATGAACTCCTTATTGCCAAATTCAGACTTAAATTAAAGAAAGTAGGGAAAATCACTAGACCATTCAGGTATGACCTAAATCAAATCCCTTATGATTATACAGTGGAAGTGAGAAATAGATTTAAGGGACTGATCTGATAGATAGAGTGCCTGATGAACTATGGAATGAGGTTCGTGACATTGTACAGGAGGAAGGGATCAAGACCATCCCTATGGAAAAGAAATGCAAAAAAGCAAAATGGCTGTCTGGGGAGGCCTTAAAAATAGCTGTGAAAGAGAAGTGAAAATCAAAGGAGAAAAGGCAAGATATAAGCATCTGAATGCAGAATTCCAAAGAATAGCAAGAAGAGATAAGAAAGCCTTCCTCAGTGATCAACGCAAAGAAATAGAGAAAAAGAATAGAATTGGAAAGACTAGAGATCTCTTCAAGAAAATTAGAGATACCAAGGGAACATTTCATGCAAAGATGGGCTCAATAAAGGACAGAAATGGTATGGACCTAACAGAAGCAGAAGATATTAAGAAGAGGTTGCAAGAATACACAGAAGAACTATACAAAAAAGATCTTCATGACCAAGATAAACACGATGGTGTGATCACTCATCTAGAGCCAGACATCCTGGAATGTGAAGTGAAGTGGGCCTTAGAAAGCATCACTACGAACAAAGCTAGTGGAGGTGATGGAATTCCAGTTGAGCTGTTTCAAATCCTGAAAGATGATGCTCTGAAAGTGCTGCATTCAATATGCCAGCAAATTTGGAAAACTCAGCAGTGGCCACAGGACTGGAAAAGGTCAGTTTTCATTCCAAACCAAAAGAAAGGCAATGCCAAAGAATGCTCAAACTACCGCACAATTGCACTCATCTCACACGCTAGTAAAGTCATGCTCAAAATTCTCCAAGCCAGGCTTCAGCAATACCTGAACCGTGAAATTCCAGATGTTCAAGCTGGTTTTAGAAAAGGCAGAGGAACCAGAGATCAAATTGCCAACATCTGCTGGATCGTGGGAAAAGCAAGAGCGTTCCAGTAAAACATCTATTTCTGCTTTATTGACTATGCCAAAGTCTTTGACTGTGTGGACCACAATAAACTGTGGAC
Organism: Capricornis sumatraensis; assembly: GCF_032405125.1. NCBI lineage: Eukaryota > Metazoa > Chordata > Mammalia > Artiodactyla > Bovidae > Capricornis > Capricornis sumatraensis. Next base: position 43,316,779 of record NC_091078.1, on the reverse strand, counting down.
AATTCTGAAGGAGATGGGAATACCAGACCACCTGACCTGCCTCTTGAGAAACCTGTATGCAGGCCAGGAAGCAAGAGTTAGAACTGGACATGGAACAACAGACTGGTTCCAAATAGGGAAAGGAGTACATCAAGGCTGTATATTGTCACCCTGCTTATTGAACTTATATGCAGAGTACATCATGAGAAACGCTGGGCTGGACGAAGCACAAGCTGGAGTCAAGACTGCTGGGAGAAATATCAATCACCTCAGATATGCAGATGACACCACCCTTATGGCAGAAAGTGAAGAGTAACTAAAAAGCCTCTTGATGAAAGTGAAAGAGGAGAGTGAAAAAGTTGGCTTAAAACTCAACATTCAGAAAACAAAGATTATGGCATCTGGTCCTATCACTTCATGGGAAATAGATGGGAAAACAGTGGAAACAGTGTCAGACTTTATTTTTTTGGGCTCCAAAATCACTGCAGATGGTGGCTGCAGCCGTGAAATTAAGACACTTACTCCTTGGAAGAAAAGTTATGACAAACATAGATAGCATATTCAAAAGCAGAGACGTTACTTTGCCAACTAAGGTCCATCTAGTCAAGGCTATGGTTTTTCCAGTGGTCATGTATGGATGTGAGAGTTGGACTGTGAAGAAGGCTGAGCACCTAAGAATTGATGCTTTTGAACTGTGGTGTTGTAGAAGACTCTTGAGAGTCCCTTGGACTGCAAGGAGATCCAACCAGTCCATTCTGAAGGAGATCAGCCCTGGGATTTCTTTGGAGTGAATGATGCTGAAGCTGAAACTCCAGTACTTTGGCCACCTCATGCGAAGAGTTGACTTATTGGAAAATACTTTGATGCTGGGAGGAATTGGGGGCAGGTGGAGAAGGGGATGACAGAGGATGAGATGGCTGGATGGCATCACTGACTCGATGGACTTGAGTCTGAGTGAACTCCGGGAGTTGGTGATGGACAGGTAGGCCTTGTGTGCTGCGATTCATGGGGTCGCAAAGAATCGTACACAACTGAGCGACTGAACTGAACTGAATGACTAATGATAGGACAATGCAATGGCAACCCACTCCAGTACTCTTGCCTGGAAAATCCCATGGACAGAGGAGCCTGGTAGGCTGCAGTCCATGGGGTCACAAAGAGTAGAACATGACTGACTTTCACTTTTCACTTTCATGCATTGGAGAAGGAAATGGCAACCCACTTCAATGTTCTTGTCCTGGAGAATCCCAGGGATGGGCTGCCGTCTGTGGGGTTGCACAGAGTCTGACACAACTGAAGCAACTTGGCAGTGGCATCAGCAGCAGCAATGTCAAATGATATTGAGTCTCTTTTTATATGCTTATTGTTCTTTTGCATATATTTTTGAACAATTATCTATGTTCAAAAAAAAAAAAAACAAAAAGAAGGATCCTCTGTCCATTTTTTACTGGGTTAGTTATCTTTTTACTGTTGATGCTAAGAGTTTTTTATATATTCTAGATACATGTCCTTTATAGACTTGCCAATATTTCCCCCATTCTATGGTTTGTCTGTTCATTTCCTTGATGCTGTCCTTTTTATCATAGAGTCTTTAATCTTTATGAAGCCCAATTCATCTATTTTTTTTCCTATTGCATCTTTTCTTTGTTTATGCTTTTGGTATCTTATCTAAGAAATGATTGCTTAACTATATTTTCATCTAAGAATTTAATGATTTTTATCTCTTCATTTAGTTTTATGATGCATTTTGAGTTAGTTTATATGAATTGTGTGTGAAAGAGGTACGACTTCATTCTTTAGCGTCTTTTGATATCCCAAAGAAAGGCAATGCCAAAGAATGCTCAAACTACCGCACAATTGCACTCATCTCACATGCTAGTAAAGTAATGCTCAAAATTCTCCAAGCCAGGCTTCAGCAATATGTGAACCGTGAACTTCCAGATGTTCAAGCTGGTTTTAGAAAAGGCAGAGGAACCAGAGATCAAATTGTCAACATCCACTGGATCATGGAAAAAGCAAGAGAGTTCCAGAAAAACATCTATTTCTGCTTTATTGACTATGCCAAAGCCTTTGACTGTGTGGATCACAATAAACTGTGGACAATTCTGAAGGAGACGGGAATACCAGACCACCTGACCTGCCTCTTGAGAAACCTGTATGCAGGCCAGGAAGCAACAGTTACAACTGGACATGGAACAGCAGACTGGTTCCAAATAGGAAAATGAATACATCAAGGTTATATATTGTCACCTTGGTTATTTAACTTATATGCAGAGTACATCATGAGAAACACTGGGCTGGACGAAGCACAAGCTGGAATCAAGTTTGCTGGGAGAAATATCAATAACGTCAGATATGCAGATGACACCACCCTTAAGGCAGAAAGTGAAGAGGAACTAAAAAGCCTCTTGATGAAAGTGAAAGAGGAGAGTGAAAAAGTTGGCTTAAAACTCAACATTCAGAAAATGAAGATCATGGCATCTGGTCCCATCACTTCATGGGAAATAGTTGGGGAAACAGTGGAAACAGTGTCAGACTTTATTTTTTGGGGCTCCAAAATCACTGCAGATGGTGATTGCAGCCATGAAATTAAAAGACGCTTACTCTTTGGAAGAAAAGTTATGATCAACCTAGATAGCATATTCAAAAGCAGAGACATTTGCCGACTAAGGTCCGTCTAGTCAAGGCTATGGTTTTTCCTGTGGTCATGTATGGATGTGAGAGTTGGACTGTGAAGAAGGCTGAGCGCCAAAGAATTGATGCTTTTGAACTGTGGTGTTGGAGAAGACTCTTGAGAGTCCCTTGGACTGCAAGGAGATCCAACCAGTCCATTCTGAAGGAGATCAGCCCTGGGATTTCTTTGGAAGGAATGATGCTGAAGCTGAAACTCCAGTACTTTGGCCACCTCATGTGAAGAGTTGACTCATTGGAAAAGACTTTGATGCTGGGAGGAATTGGGGGCAGGTGGAGAAGGGGATGACAGAGGATGAGATGGCTGGATGGCATCACGGACTCAATGGATGAGAGTCTGAGTGAACTCCAGGAGTTGGTGATGGACAGGGAGGCCTTGTGTGCTGTGATTCATGGGGTCACAAGGAGTCGGACACGACTGAGTAACTGAACTGAACTGAACTTGCTCAAGACCCCACTGTTAATAAATGGAAGAGACTTGAATGATTTTCAGGACAGAGTCTGAAAACAGAGCAGGCTAGCCACAGAGTCAATTTTCTCACCATCCAAAAACTCTAAAGGAAAAAGTTTAACCTACAAGAAAAAGAGGTTGGGAAAATAGGCAATAGTTGATAAGTTTCAACATGTTTTTTTTTTTATCAGGATGAAAAACAGAGCTGTTACTGACTTAGTGGGTTAGAAGTCTTAGCTTGAGTGTTGAAGGCAGAGCAGTAATTTGCAGAAGTCGTGAATAAGCCTCAGGACTTGGAAAGTGCAAAGTCCCACAGAAAACAGGGGTGAAACATGGACTAGGGGTTCAAGGAGATGTGCACACAGCATGTTAAATCCCATACCTCCTCTCCTGTCTCCCTCCACCTAGGAGATATGGGGAGTTTATATCTAGAAAAGCTGATCAGAGATCACAGAGAGAGAGGGGGTGACAAAGGGAGGGAAGCAGATTAAACAATGGACTCTCACTCAGCTTCTTGTCAAAGGCTGGAAGTCATACCTGCACTCCTGCTGTCTCTGGATAGCAGAAAAGAGGGAAAGACTTCTCTCCAGACAGATGGTGGCTGACACTTGGGATTCCCCCATTGGAAAAGGTGGATTGTTGTGAGTCGCCCTTGTAGATAGACCTACACCCACTTCCCCCCCCCCCCACCCGACACACACACATCTTACTGTCAGCTTTTTGATGTCTGAATTTTTAATATGAACCAATATTCAATAGTCATCAATATAAAAAAGAGCAAAATAGAAAGATAAATTGAAAAAAGGAATCCAGAGAAAACACTGATAATATAGGAGACAGAAAACTAAAAAAAACAAACAAGCAAACCCAAACTTCTAAATATCTTCAAGGACTATGAGAGGCCTCTTGGAAATTAAAACTAGGATTTGAAAAATAGAATATAAATATAGAAACTACATGAACAGGATTGGAGGATAAACTTCAGGAACTATTCCAAAGAATTTGAATTGGACAACAGAAACAAACCCATGGCAAGTGGGAAAAGAGAACTTAGATACAGTCAGGGAGATTCTATATCCGATAAAGAGAAACAGTAAAATGAGTGCACAGAGATACTAGCAGAGAGGAAATTATCAAAGCCTTGATTAAAAACCTTCCAGAATGGAGGGGCCAAATACTTAACACTGAAAGGGAACACAGAGTGCCCACAATAATGAATTTCTGGAAAATTATCATATCATCATGTAGGATTACCCAGAATAAAGGGAAAACTTCTAGAAGTTCCAGGTGTGATTGTGTGTGTGTGTGTATGAGTGTATGTGTGATGGATAAAAGATTTGAAACCAGAATAGCATGGAACTTCATAACAGCAAAACTGAAAGATAGAAGATAATGATACATGCCTTCAATATTCTTAGGGAAAATGACTTTCAGCCACAATTCGATCCTCAGGCAAACTATTAATCAAATAAACTGTAAGAGAAAGACATTTTCAGAAAACCAAAGGCTTAAATATTTTACCTTCTATATACTTTCCTTCGGAAGATGTGCTTCAGCAGAAGAAGGAAATTAATCAAGAAAGAGAAAGATGGTACATCACCTACATAACAGATGATTCTACACAAGAATGGGTAGCAGCCTCCAGACTGGTTCAGGGATCAGAGCTTTATTAGAGGACTTTGCCAGAAGAAGTGAAGAACAGAACCTCTGTGGCATGCGTGTGTGCTAAGTCTCTTTAGTCGTGCCCGATCTTGTGTGACCCTATGGACTGTAGCCTGCCATCTCCTCTGTCCATGGGATTCTCCAGGCAAGAATAATGGAGTGGATTGCCATGCCTTCCTCCAGGAGACCTTTTGGACCCAGGGATCAAATCTGTGTCTCTTACATCTCCTGCATTAGTAGGCAGGTTCTTTACCACTAGCACCACCTGGGAAGCCCAGAATGTCTGTACTTGAGTAGACATAAATATTGTTACTGATTTTGGATTATTTGAGGGGGGAGGGGGAAGAAACCATTGGAACACAGAAAATTTGACAAATGAAAAAACAGAGTCATGATTAACTTTGGGAGGAAAGAAAGAATCAGAGGAGGAAGGAAACATGATCATAATGAACATTTTGGCTGAAGAGAGTGTCAACTACAAATTGGCACTTACCAAGAGAAATGCCAACTACTGAACAACAAAGGTGTTTGCCATCTGCCTCTACAGAGACTGAACCCCATGCTGCTATAGCTGTGGACCTTCAACACCCCCTGAGGGAGTTCAGGGTGGGGTGAGGTGCTCTGTGCTCCAGGGAGTCTGGTGGGATGGGTCTTTAGATAGTTGGATGTTTTTAGGAACAGATTTATTATCTCAATCCTTGCATCTCCTCAAATCTAGAGAAGCACTAAATCCCTTCATGGTGACATCAGATCCTCATGACTAACAAAAACCTTTTGTAAAATGAGTGCTTCATGGTATTGAACTCCTCCTTCACCAAAACCTTATATATTGACTTTCCCCCACTGCTGTTTTGGAGCAGTCTCTCAGAGCTATCTGAGATATTGCCTCTCCGGCCGCCGTCCTCATTTTGGCCCAAATAAAACTTAACTCGCAACTCTCAAGTTGTGCATCTTTTTTGCTGACAGTTATGGCAACCATGAAGGAACCCAGAGTGGAATTCCTTTTTTCGACTGGACTCCACGAGGAACCAGAGCTTTGGTACCAGCAGCAGCCCCTTGCGCCCATCCACCTCCTCGGGGAGTGCAGATGAATTTGGGTAAGTCTCTCCTGGTTCTTGAATCTCCCGTACTGGTTGAGATTCTGAGTTTTACTTGGTGGTGGAGCAGGTTACCTGCCCCCTCCTATCAGGAAAGATACTGGGTGGGCCCGGGTGAAACATCCAGGGCATACCCACTCATGGTCTAGACACTGAGTGGGCCTCAGTTGAAAGATACTGAGAAATTCCCACTCAGTCAAAAGATACTGGATGGGGGGCTGGCTGAAAGATGGCAGGAGAATTCCAACCCAGTGGAAAGGTACTGGGTAAGGGGGCTCAATTGGAAAAAAATCGAGAACTACCCAGGGCTCCGCTGAAAGAAGCTGAAGTTGCTCCGTTGTAGGGGACTGAAAGGTCCTGGCTGAGTGGTTAAGTAAGAGGCTGATCTGACACTAAATTTGACTGCCATTACAGAATTTGTCAGGATAAAAGTGAGGAAAATACACGAGAGCTTGGCTCTGCAGAAAAGGGACAAGACGCCTCCTGACCAGCATCAGTTTTCTCAGGTGACTGAGAAATTTACAGGTGTGGTGGAGGCCTAGTCCTCATACTGTGCAGTGGTCCCATAGGGAAACCCACTCATTAATTAACACACCTGTTCAGCCGGGGGTCACACATAAGGACTGGCTATTTAGCAACCTGGGCAGCCATGATGGTCTTAGATTGCTGGAGGCAGAATCCAAGCCATGTAAGACGAGCTGAAATGACTCTGGGGTGACTCCTGGAAGAGTTAAGCTCACAAGCAGCACATGGGCCCACTACACAAGTGCACTAGTGATTTTTATCCCTGACAAATTCAGCTTAAAATGGGAAACAGAATCTCTCAAAAACAGAAACAAAGGGGTGTCAGAAAGCCAGCTTCTGACTAACACTCTGGACGGATTCATGTACAATACATAGGGAGCGCATACTTGCAAGTACCTAGGTAATTGAAGAAATTATACTAAAAGGGATCTCAATCTAAAATGGCCAAACTGGGGCTCTTTTGATATTCTAAAATTGATATTTTTGTGTGCACAATTAGAAAAGGCTGGCCGTGCTTTGATTGGTATCTAGAAGCTTCTAAAATGGGAAATGATAGAGTAACTTCTTCGCAGAAAATCAACAAGAAATTGCTTGAAACTATCAGAACTAAAAAGGCTGCTAGCACTGACTTTGCCAGGTCACAGGTCTAGTGGAACTGGGAGGTCACATTCAGCATTTATGCCATTTGGCTTTTGATTTTGGGGCATGACTTTACCATCTTTTGGGGGCACTATTGTCACTTGCTTTTGATTTCTGGGCATCTCTGCTTTTTGTTTCATTTGCAGTGTGACTCCTGGCTTATGAAGTTCTGGTTTGGTTTGGTTTGGTTTGTTGGTTTGGTTTAAGTGCACAGACATCTGGTACAAACTGTTCAAGCTAATATGTGAATTGCTCACTCTAAGGTTCCACACCCCACCTGGGACCCCCTTGGGAAATTTTTTTAAATGACTGGTCAATCTATAGCTATGACCCAATGACAAGAAAAGTGGCCTAAAAATATTAGATCTTTATTGACATAGGATAGGGAAATAAACTGAAGTGCCCTTATGTCCAGGACTTCCTGCTGTAATCAACAGCCTGGGGTTGATCAAACTAAGACCACTACTTCCTCAGAGGGACAATCCCTGCTGGGACTAATCTGCCCTTGTTATCAGGGCCAAGTTGAGTACTAAAAATGGGTCTAGTTGGTCTAAATTTTGGCTATAAAACTATGGTCACACACACACAAAAATACAATTTTTGACAACGTGGTCACAATATTCTTTAGACTCTTGAAGAAGGAAAAATTATCTCTTTAAGAATTCTTGACCTGAGGAAATAACTCCTCCTATACCTTTAGACCAGAGCTCTCTGGATCACTTATCTAGACCATATCTAAGTCCTGAAACCAAAAGTAACAAAAAGGGGAACAAAGCCTTTTAAAATCTTACTCCAACCATTTTTTAAAATTATTTGTAACTAAGTTTGGAAAACAAAGCTATAGGATCTCTTGTGACTATTTGGATGTGAGTATGTCTCAGCGTGTGTCTTTGCTTTTTTTTTTTTTAAATAATATTGCTGATTGCTGAGATTAGTTTGTAAATGAGCTCTAATCTAATTGGCCTTAAAAAAAAAGTAAGTACTTACAAATCAAATAATTCTAAATACAAGAGAAAGTAACCTAAATGAGCTTCAGGTTCACTTGAACTGGGAAATATTCAGTATTAAATACCTGATATTAATGTTTGTTTGTTGATCTAAATAATGTAGGTATGTCTAAGAGTAATTAACATTAAGCAGAATATTTTCATTGTACCTAGGTTTAAAAGTTAAATATTATAACTGTTACAAGTTTGTCAGCAAGGAAATTAGAAGTGAAGAAACTTCTAAAAAAATGTAAATGAGATATGAGCCTTTAGATAAACTCTATTAAGAATAATTATGAATTGATGCTTTTGAACTGTGGTGTTGGAGAACACTCTTGAGAGTCCCTTGGACTGCAAGGAGATCCAACCAGTCCATTCTGAAGGAGATCAGCCTTGGGATTTCTTTGGAAGGAATGATGCTAAAGCTGAAACTCCAGTACTTTGACCACCTCATGTGAAGAGTTGACTCGTTGGAAAAGACTTTGATGCTGGGAGGGGTTGGGGGCAGGAGGAGAAGGGGACGACAGAGGATGAGATGGCTGAATGGCATCACTGACTCATTGGATGTGAATCTGAGTGAACTCCAGGAGATGGTGATAGACAGGGAGGCCTGGCATGCTGCAATTCATGAGGTCACAAAGAGCTGGACATGACTGAGCGACTGAACTGAACTGAAATGAACTGAACTGAACTGATGCTTTAGGAATGTCTATCTAAAATAGTCTATCCAGATTGGGGTAACTTGAACTTCTAAGGATTGTGCTAAACTAAGTGTTGGAAGTCTATTGAATAGCTAAATCATTTCCAAATAAAATAAGAATTTGAAACATTTACTACTAAACACTACCTCTTACAGAGAAGCTAAAGAGATTTGGGATTAAAAATAAATGACGTTTAGGAAAGGAAAGGAAAGTGAAGTCGCTCAGTCGTGTCCAGCTCTTTGTGACGCCATGGACTGTAGCCTACCAGGCTCCTCTGTCCATGGGGCTTTCCAGGCAATAGTTCTGGAGTGGATTGCCATTTCCTTCTCCAAATGATGTTTGATGCCATTCTAAAATGTTCTCTAAGAAAACGAAGGTCTTAGAAATTATCACTGGTATTTATTTATTTATCTATAAAATGTTAATACAAAAGTCAGTTCTTGGTTGCTTAAGGGAAGTAAGATGTGTGTTTTTGGTACGAAAAGTGAACAGTATTGTTTCACAATGACCTATAGTTCTATCTGACTGACTGTTCTAAGCCTTTTTGATATTTGTTGACAAAGCTTCTAAAGCATTCTAATGAAGATTTCTAGCTAACTTTGGGATGTGTCAGAGGCCCCCTGAAACATCCCAAAGAGAGATATTACACTAATTAGGCTTATTTTGTACACAGAATTACATAGGAAGTACTGTGAAGTGAGTAATAAGTCTCAGGTTATATTGTATGGTGAAGTGAAGTGAAGTCGCTCAGTCGTGTCGGACTCTTTGCGACCCCATGGACTGTGGCCTACCAGCCTCCTCTGTCCATGGGATTTTCCAGGCAATAGTACTGGAGTGGATTGCCATTTCCTTCTCCAGGGGATCTTCCTGACCCAGGGATCGAACCCGGGTCTCCCGCATTGTAGGCAGACGCTTTACCGTTTGAGCCACCAGGGAAGTCCTATATTGTATGGTAATATGTTACTAATATAGATATCCTAAAAACCATATGGAGTTCCTAAAATTTTTATATGTTTGGGTAAAATGTTATCAGGTATAATTCTAGTTACTATCTCAAAATATTGTCATAACACTAACCAAGTTCTGAAAAAATACTTCCTCTTCAAGATTTATAAAAAGCACTTTTGAATAAATATCAGTTTCTGAACTGGGTAAAGGTTCTAATGAGAAACCTGATGACTTTACAAAGGTTAACAAAAGGACTGAATGAATTGGTGAATATGCTTATAAATTTTATGGTTTCTATATGAAAAATAACTAATTTGAATCTGTGTTTTCCAGGTATAAGAAAAACTTCCCCTCAAACTAATTATGACAGTAATTTTGTAACATTATATTTTATAAACAAATTGAAACATGTATCTTTTCACTCTATTTGAACCCTCCAGAGAAACTCTTAGTTTCCAGTAACTTTATCAGATAAGTTAGGAAGGTTATCTCACTAACAGGTACAGAAATATGAAGGAACTTGAAGGAATTTCAGACCTTGAGAAGGGAGGAATTCACTTAGATCTGTTAGGCAAAATCTGTGATAAACCTTTGGCATGACTTTCCTAGCCCTAAAATGTTTTATTTTAAAAGTTCAGTCTGAGACTTTTATAGTCTCAGCAAAGCAAAAAAGTTCATGATCAATTATGGTTATATAAGTCATCAGGCCAAGTTTATTGAGACCAGACCTATATTACAAAAAAGTCTTAATTTGGTTGTACTTGATAAAAATGATGGTGATTTTAGGGAGAAAAAGATGTTTCAATGAATGCTAAATCCCAGTTTGTTAATGGACGTCTGTATCTACTAAGACTCATTTCCTGGATAGTTCTTTGTTGTTAGGGGAAAATTTAATTGCATTATTAAAGGACACTCTAGGGTTGCTTCTGAAGCTTATTTTAGTAATCTGTCTTTGGATGAATATCAGATGCCTCATGCATGACCTGCAATCAAGATTGGAATAAGACATAATTTAAGGAAGTCTCTCCAACCTGAGTGGAAGGACCTTCCTATTAGGTACTCTAAACTAGCTCATGCCTAGTGAAATAGAAGGGAAATTGACTCTTGGGTTAACTTCCACTCCCAAAGGCTCCTAAGCTGGACTGGTCTATAGAGAGGTCTGCTGACCTCACTGCTACTGCTAAGTCACTTCAGTCGTGTCCGACTCTGTGCGACCCCACAGACGGCAGCCCACCAGGCTCCCCTGTCCCTGGGATTCTCCAGGCAAGAACACTGGAGTGGGTTGCCATTTCCTTCTCCAATGCATGAAAGTGGAAAGTGGAAGTGAAGTCGTTCAGTCGTGTCTGATCCTCAGCGACCCCATGGGCTGCAGCCTTCCAGGCTCCTCCGTCCATGGGATTTTCCAGGCAAGAGTGCTCAAACTCACCTTAAAACAGTGCTCAAACTGAGGAAACTACACTACACTAGGATGAGAAGAAGATGCCATCAGAAGTAGACAGCTTGCCCAAGATGCTGATCTGAATTTTATGATCATTTATAATGTTTTCTTGATTCCTTGGACCTATACCTATCAGTCACATGTTTTCTATTATGGACATGATTCTATGCGAGTTTAAACTCAATCCAATTGTTGGGTTGTGGCCAATTACCTGTGCGTAGTACTTCTGGGTTACCTGTTCTCTAGGTGGATTTCTGTTCTCTGGGGCTCTCATTGGATACCCCCTAGGAAATTTATTTTAGATGAGTGGTCAGTAGCAGCTTGTGTGTGCATGTGTGTGTGCGCGCCTTCAATGGGGTTAGAGGATGTAATTGACCATATCTAAGTGTTAACAACTTTCATAAGTAACCGGGCTATTAGCCTATTGAATTCTGTCTCTATGATAAGAAAGGCAGTGCTATGCAACTGCAAGGCCCTTGACACCTTACAGTATCTCAGGGAGATATCTGTGCTACAATTCAAACTGAATGCTGTATTTTCATACCTGATAAATCCTTTAATGTGACACATTTGAACCACATGAAAAATTAGATTTCTACTATAAGAGATTCATTCCCTAGTCTTGATGATCTTAAAGAAAAAAATGATGTGGAGGCTGATGGCTAAAATATTTACTTTTAATTCCACTAATGTTATTAACTATACCACGTGTATTTTGCTTGTTTCACAAGATTATTATTTGTTGTATTACCAAGTATATGACTGAGCCTCCAATGGAAATGATGACTAGACTTGAAGCAGTTGATTAAACGTATAGCTCGATATGTGATCCATGATTGTAATAGTGTAACCCTAGGTATAAGAGGGAATATTTTCCTGGACCATAACTAGAACACAGGTGTCCAGAGATCTTTGACTATTGAGACCTAGTCCAGTAATAGCACATTGAATGTCTTATCAAAGAAACCTTCTTCAGAACTGGGAACGAGCCTTCCTAGCCACGCATTACAAAGTGGTCATGAAATGCCCCCCAAAGTATGGTCAGATTTATGACCACAAGGGGGCCGTGTCGACTACAAATTGGCACTTACCAAGAGAACTGCCAACTACTGAACAACAAAGGCATTTGCCATCTGCCTCTCTGGAGACTGAACCCCATGCTGCTATAGCTGTGGACCTTCAACACCCCCTGAGGGAGTTCAGGGTGGGGTGAGGTGCTCTGTGCCCCAGGGAGTCTGGTGGGACAGGTCTTTAGATAGTTGGGTGTTTTTAGGAACAGATTTTATGACAAGGGAATTATATTTTACAGTTGTGGTCACATAAACCCTGTGTATTGACTTACTCAAAGATGGTGCCATAACCATTTTTGGAGAGGAGTGGAAGGTGGAGTGAGACACAGCAGGAGAGCTAAGTCCTCAGCTCACACCGTAGACTGTTGGTGGACAGTGTCTATGAATTTAGGATTCAGCAGTGCTTCCCAGGTGGTGCAGTGGAAAAGAATCTGCCTGTCATTGCAGGAGACACAAGAGACATGTGTTCAGTCCTTCAGTTGGCAAGATCCCCTGGAGTTGGAAATGGCGACCCACTCCAGTATTCTTGCGTGGAAAATTCCATGGACAGAGGAGCCTGGTAGACTATAGTCCATGGGGTTGCAAAGAGTCAGACACAACTTATTTAGAAATGTAGAAGTTAAAGCAAGGGCAAAGCTAGGTGACTTGAGAGGGCTTGCTTCTGAGGAGAAGCCTGGGAGAGGATGAAGGCAGGCAGGGCACTGATTATTTTTATTATTAGCCTTCAGTAACATTTGACTTTTAAAACCATGTACATTTATTGAGAGAGAGGAGAGAGAGGGAAGGAGACAGAGAGAGCTGTAATTGACTTCGGGTCTCATGTCTGTGATAGCACAATACTGAACTTGGCTCCCTCTTTCATGTACAACTTTGTAAACTTTCTGTATCAGGGTTTGTAAAGAACTGTACCCTCCCCTTCACTGGCAACCCCTGCTGGGAGCCCCCTGTGACTCTAAAAATCTCTGTTCTGCATCCTGCACATCTCTGTGGGGAGCCCTGTTCCAAGCTTCATGGTTCCTCTGGGCAAACTCATCTGCAGCGTCAAGCCCACTGGGCTGTGCTTTATTGAGAAGGCGCCTGGCTGACAGATCAGGATGGATTGCTGGCTCCTCTTCGGCTGCATTTGGCGAAGAGCCCTGTGGAGAGGAGGTCTAAAACAACTGTCTCTCAGGAAGCCTTTGTGTTTCTGGAGCCTCAACACAGAGAGAGTTATTGCAGGAAGTGGCACTGCTGAACTGAAGAACTGGAGGCCAGGACCCTATGCACTTGGGCTGACCTCACACTGAGAGACTGCTCTGATGGCCAACAGGCAGTGCAGGCTGGCAGCAGGGACTAGAGAAGGTCTTAGTGGCCCACAAAACGTCCACTTTGCTGGGCTCTGGGGAAGCTGGGCTCAGCAGGCCTGAGCTGACCTGGGGCTCTCCAGAACTGCCATTTCTCCAGGAGTTGCTTTGTTCAGGCTGCCTGACCACCTCTCTGCCACCCTCTCAGTGCCTGTGATAGGGGACTGACACCTGGAGGGGGCGGGCCTGGATGGTTTTTACTTCCTTTCTCCATAGTGGCTTCCTTAAGGTGAGACTGACTTCTTGAGATGGTCGCCTGTAGGGTCAGACATCTCTCTATTGAATGGGAATAACTCTACCTGTTAGAGTCTGAGAAAGCCTAGAATACCCCTAAGAGGTTGTTTCCTCAAAGTGTTGTATTTTTTTTTTTTAATGAGGCACAGCTAGGCATTCCTGCAGGATTCAATGAAAAATGAAACCTCTATATTACCTCCTAGAGCCCCTACCTTCCAGCCAGCCCCATTCTCCCCTATTATTTGGTATGAATCCAAATAATAGGAAAAGAAACTCTCCTCTAATGGCATAATAATACAACTGACTAAGAAACTCTTCTATAATAAAACTGAAAAGCATCTTTATATTGTATTCTACTTTTCTTTTAAAATGTATCATCAGTGGAAGTTTTTCTGGGTGAAAATGGGATGGTGTGTGAGTTTTCTGCTAATACTTGAATAATAAAAAGTCTTGCGGTCACTTTAAGTCACAAACACAGTCTTAATTCAGAAATTAGAATATTTAGTCTAGAATATGCATGCTCGGTAATGTCTGATTCTTTGTGACCCCATGGACTGCAGCCCGGCAGTATCCTCTGTCCAAGGGGATTCTCCAGGCAAGAATATTGGAGTGAGTTGCCATGCCCTCCTCCATGGGATCTTCTCAATCCAGGGATAGAACCCAGGTCTCCCGCATTGCAGACAGATTCTTTAGCAGCTGAGCTACCAGAGAAGCCAGAATATAATACCAGTCTAGAATATATGTACTAATAAAAAGTTACAACTTCTATCAAAATTGTCAGCTATTTCCTTTCTCCTCCAACTGAGTCCTGCGATGGACCAGCAGTTTAGTGTGAGAAAAAGGTGGTGATGGTGGTTCAAACAAACCCTCTCCACTCTCCCTGACCTTCCTCAGCCCCCTGCCTAGGCAGCCTACAGACGGGGGAATTGGAGGAAGTGTCTTCTCTTTCTTACAGGCATCCCTGCCCCCACCCATGGGCTCTGTTGGCTCTTCTCCCTCTCCCTCCCTCCTTCTGACTTATTCCCTTTGCCTCTGCTGTTCCTGGCAAGATGGTGGAGTAGAAGGACATGCACTCATCAACTTGCTGCTGAACAAACATCGACAGGAGAATGTTGGATCCCACCAAAAAAAGATACCCCATGTCCAAGGGCAAAGGAGAAGCCCCAGAAAGATGGTAGGAGGGATGAAACCATGTTTACAATCAAACCCCATACCCACCAGAGATGCCTGGAGGGCTCAAACAAAACCTTGTGTGCACCAGGATCCAGAGACCCCACAGAGACTGAGCCAGACCTGTGTTTGAGTCTCCTGTGGAGGTACAGGTCAGCAGTGGCCTACCGCAGGGGCAGGGGCTCTGGCTGCAGTAGACCTGGGTCATGGAGTGTGTGGCATAAGCCCTCTTGGAGGAGGTCAACAATAACCCCACCACAGAGCCTCTGAGCAGATGACCCTAAGCTGCAGAACAATTATACTAAAGAAATTCTCACACTGTTAAGAAAGTTCTATAACCCACAACAGATTTCTTAACCTGAGAATCTGGCAAAAGGACTGAGAACCCCCAGGGAACTTGACTTTGGAGGCCATTGGGGTTTGACTTATAGAACTTCCACAGGACTGGGGAAACAGACACTTGGAGGGCACAAGAAAAACCTTGTGTGCACCAGGACCCAGGAGAAAGGAGCAGTGACCCCTAAAGAAACTGACGCAGATTTGCCTGTGAGGGTCCAGGAGTCTCTGGCAGAGGCCTGGGTCAGTGATGGCCTGCTGCAGGGTCAGGGGCACTGAGTTTGGCAGTGTTAGCATGGGACCTTTTGAAGGAGATCACCATTATCTTCACTACCTCCACCGTAATTTGGTCTCAGGTCAAACAATAGGAGGGAACACAGCCCCGCCCATCAAGAGAAAATTAGATTAAAGATTTACTGAGCATGGTTCTGCCCATCAGGAAAAGACCCAGTTTCCCCCAGTCAGTCTCTCCCATCAGGGAGCTTCCATAAGCCTCTTATCTTTATTAGAGGGCAGACAGAATGAAAACTACAATCAGAGAAAACTAATCAAACTGATCACATGGACCACAACTTTGTCTAACTCAATGAAACTATAAGCCATGCCATGTAGGGCCACCCAAGACATGGTGGAGAGTTCTGACAAAACGTGGTCCATTGGAGAAGGGAATGGCAAACCATGTTAGTATTTTTTACTCATGAACAGTATGAAAAAGCAAAAACATATGACACTGAGAGATGAACTCCCCAGGTTGGTAGGTGCCCAATATGCTACTGGTGGAGAAATAACTCCAGAAAAAATGAAGAGATGGAGTCAAAGTGAAAACAATGCCCAGTTGACATTACTGGTGATGGAAGCAAGGTCTGATGCTGTAAAGAACAATATTGAATAGGAACCTGGAATGTTAGGTCCATGAATCAAGGTAAATTGGAAGTGGTCAAAAAGGAGATGGCAAGAGTGAACAATGACATTTTAGGAATCAGTAAACTAGAATGAATAAAGCTAGTGGAGGTGATGGAATTCCAGCTGAGCTATTTCAAATCCTAAAAGGTGATGCTGTGAAAGTGCTGCACTCAATATGCCAGCAAATTTGAAAGACTCAGTAGTGGCCACAGGACTGGAAAAGGTCAGTTTTCATGCCAACCCCAAAGAAAGGCATGTCAAAGAATGCTCAAACTACTGCACAATTGCACTCATCTCACATGCTAGTAAAGGAATGCTCAAAATTCTCCAAGCCAGGCTTCAGCAATATGTGAACCATGAAGTTCCAGATGTTCAAGCTGGTTTAAGAAAAGACAGAGGAACCAGAGATCAAATTGCCAACATCCACAGGATCATCAAAAAAGCTAGAGAGTTCCAAAAAAACATCTATTTCTGTTTTATTGACTATGCCAAAGCCTTTGACTGTGTGGACCACAATAAACTGTGGGAAATTCTGAAGGAGAGGGGAATACCAGACCACCTGACCTGCCTCATGAGAAACCTGTATACAGGTCAGGAAGCAACAGTTAGAACTGGACATGGCACAACAGACTGGTTCCAAATAGGAAAAGGACTACATCAAGGCTGTATACTGTTACCCTGCTTATTTAACTTCTGTGCAGAGTACATCATGAGAAACGCTGGACTGGATGAAGCACAAGCTGGAATCAAGATTGCCGGGAGAAATATCAATAACCTCAGATATGCAGATGACACCACCCTTATGGCAGAAAGTGAAGAAGAACTAAAGAGCTTCTTGATGAAAGTGAAAGAGGAGAGTGGAAAAAGTTGGCTTAAAGCTCAACATTCAAAAATCTAAGATCATGGCATCCACTCTCATCACTTCATGGCAAATAGATGGGGAAACAGTGGAAACAGTGGCTGACTTTATTTTTTGGGCTCCAAAATCACTGCAGATGGTGATTGCAGTCATGAAATTAAAAGACGCTTGCTCCTTGGACGGAAAGTTATGACCAACCTAGACAGCATATTAAAAAGCAGAAACATTACTTTGCCAACAAAGGTCCATCTAGTCAAGGCTATGGTTTTTCCAGTGGTCATGTATGGATGTGAGATTTGGACTATAAGGAAAGCTGAGCATAGAAGAATTTATGTTTTTGAAGTGTGATGTTCAAAGAAGACTCTTGAGAGTCCCTTGGACTGCAAGGAGATCCAACCGGTTCATCCTATAGGAAATCAGTCCTGGGTATTCATTGGAAGGACTGATGTTGAAGCTGAAACTCCAGTACTTGGCCACCCGATGCGAAGAGCTGACTCATTTGAAACAACCCTGATGCTGGGAAAGATGAGGGCAAGAGGAGAAGGGGACGACAGAGGATAAGATGGTTGGATGGCATCACCGACTCAATGAACATGGGTTTGGGTAGGCTCCGGGATTTGGTGATGGATAGGAAGGCCTGGCGTGCTGCAGTTCATGGGGTCGCAAAGGGTTGGACACGACTGAGTGACTGAACTGAACTGAACGTAGCTCAGGCTTTCCTGAGCTTGGCTCTGCATGCTCTCTTGTTCCTACAGAGTCACAGCAGCTATGCGAGGCAGACCTACTCCCATCCCATGCTAAGTCTCCGATTCATGTTTGAAGTCAGCCTGCTGTCTCAGTTTTCTAACATAGAAAGCTTGGGGCTCAGGCTGCCTTTGATACCAACTGTGCTGGTTGTCACTAGGCTTTATCTATAGTCCAATGGATCCCTCCAAAAGTCAGAAAAACTGGGACCACTTGTCCCTGAGAAGCAGCCATGGGATGTTTTCCTTGTTACAGCTGTTAATTAGAGGGATCAACAGAGTACCATTTTCCCCGTGACTAGCAAAGAGAGCTGATTCCAAGTCTTGTCGTTTTCTGAGCTGGTTTAGCTGCAGTGTCATCCTCTTCATGAATGGAGTGGTCATTGCTGTTTGTCTGAGATGAGTCATAATGAAGGTGGGAAAGAGTGCATCTACTCCCTGGGCAACTCCCCTGGGCAGCCAGAGGGGAAACTGGGCAAATAGGATGAGATAATGGATGTAAGTACTTTGTAAGCTGTAAAGCAGTATATACGTCAAGGATTATTGTGGCGAAGGGTCCTCTGTGTCTTTTATTGCTTACCTTGTCTCTCTAGGCTTGGGAACATGAACTTCTCTTCAGTGGCTGTGAACTGATCTAACAGCTTTCAGGTGCGGCCCCTCTCTGAGGCGCACACTGGCAGGAAGTGAAGGTAAGAGGTGGTGCCCAGCAGGGACTCCAGTGACTTTTTGTTGAATGAATAAATGGAGAAAAACAGAAAGTTGTTTCCTGACAGGCACAGATATGGGTTTGAAGGCCTCTAAATCCCAATTAAGGTAGTTGATTTTAGAAATAAACAACCTCTAAAAGAAAAGTTTCAAATCTTGACTTAGACCATAAGTGATCATCTTCAACCAGCAGTATCTGAGCTCATCAGGGTGTCCAGACTTGCTTGAAGTGCATCCCATGGGTCCTTTTATTAAACTTCCCAATATTTCCAAAGATGAGGGTACTATTTCATACTTCTGTCACTACTTTTCTCTACTTACAGCTATTTTAAAGATAAGAAAACTCACTGTAGGGAGGCTCATTAGCTCAGCCAAGGGATCCCAGGTGGTGAGGGGCAGAGCCCACAGTGGCCTTGGGCCAACCTTTAAAGTCCAGAAATAACCTTCTGCTGTGGGGCTGACAGAAATCTCTGTTCACCCATCGTGTTAGACAATGCAAGTTTGTGTGCCTGACCCATGGTGAGGCCAAACAAACTGAAATGTCAGAGTTTGGAGCAGAGAAATGTTTATTGCGTTCTGTGCAAGGAGAGGAGTGGCTCATGACCCCCCAAGACCCTGAATGCCCCGCAGCATTTCAGCAAAGCATCTCCAAAGGCAAGGTGAAGGAGGGGCATATGGTCTGCTGTTGTAAACTTCTTAGTGTGAGAATCCTTTGTTCTTGCAGCTATCCACTTGGTCAGTTCAGAATGTTCTTGTGAACCTCCAGTAAGACAAATGTTCTGCAACTTTTTATCTCTATATGAATAGAAAATTGTTACACCATTGAAGGTCAGAGCCTTAAGAATGGGCTATCCTGTATATTTCAGGCTATAGGCAGCAGTATTAACTGGAAGCAAAAGCTAAAAGTAACAGACCTAATATAGAGTCAGATTTGTTCTTCTCTATTACACTTGCACCATCCTTGGACATGGCTATCAGCTCTAGGCTCTGTATTTTCAGGGAATGTTAGATAAATAAGGTCAGGAAGCAACAGTTAGAACTGGACATGGAACAACAGACTGGTTCCAAATAGGAAAAGGAGTACGTCAAGGCTGTATATTGTCACCCTGCTTATTTAACTTCTATGCAGAGTACATCATGAGAAATGCTGGGCTGGAAGAAACACAAGCTGGAATCAAGATTGCCAGGAGAAATATCAATAACTTCAGATATGCAAATGACACCACCCTAATGGCAGCAAGTGAAGAGGAACTAAAAAGCATCTTGATGAAAGTGAAAGAGGAGAGTGAAAAAGTTGGCTTAAAGCTCAACATTCAGAAAATGAAGATCATGGCACCCGGTCCCATCACTTCATGGGAAATAGATGGGGAAACAGTGGAAACAGTGTCAGACTTTATTTTTGGGGGGAGCTCAAAAATCACTGCAGATGGTGACTGCAGCCATGAAATTAAAAGACACTTACTCTTTGGAAGAAAAGTTGTGACTAACCTAGATAGCATATGCAAAAGCAGAGACATTACTTTGCCGACTAACGTCCATCTAGTCAAGGCTATGGTTTTTCCTGTGGTCATGTATGGATGTGAGAGTTGGACTGTGAAGAAGACTGAGCGCCAAAGAATTGATGCTTTTGAACTGTGGTGTTGGAGAAGACTCTTGTGAGTCCCTTGGACTGCAAGGAGATCCAACCAGTCCATTCTGAAGGAGATCAGCCCTGGGATTTCTTTGGAAGGAATGATGCTAAAGCTGAAACTCCAGTACTTTGGCCATCTCATGTGAAGAGTTGACTCATTGGAAAAGACTTTGATGCTGGGAAGGATTGGGGGCAGGAGGAGAAGGGGTCGACAGAGGATGAGATGGCTGGATGGCATCACGGACTTGATGGGCGTGAATCTGAGTGAACTCCAGGAGTCGGTGATGGACAGGGTGGTCTGGCGTGCTGCAGTTCCTGGGGTCACAAAGAGTCAGACATGACTGAGCGACTGAACTGAACTGAACTGAATAGGATTTGGGGAGGGAATACACAAACTAAGTTCACTGCATGACCACACAGACATCTCGGGGTGTTCCAACTAGCCCAGGTTTCTCAGCAGTGGTGCTTTGACACCTGGGGCTGGATTGCTGTTTGTTGGGGACTGTCCTGTGCACTGTGGGCTGTTTACTGGTACCCGTTTCCTCCACCCTGGTGTCACAGCTTGTTCTCCCACAGCTGTGATGACAAACAACATCTCTAGACATTGCTAAGTGTCCCCTGGGAGATAATCCCTGACTGTCACCCCTGTGTGAGAACCACTGACTTAGAGAAATGAAGGTTCAGGAGAACATACTACCATTAAATACTTTTAAAAGTTTCAGGATGTGTGATCTTGATAAAGACCCTGAGCGGTCACTTGGGCTCAGAAGAGCTGGATCTTCTGAACTGTGATATGTGTAGTTAACTAGAAGGAGAGAAGCTGGGAGGAAGACTTCCTTTGAAGAAAGAGGGGAAGATTGGTACCTTTGAGTCACATGTTGAACATTCTGCGTGAGGTTTGGGTTATCAGATAAAGAGAAGATTCAAGCTGTAGTCTTTCCTTTGTCTGGCTATTTGGACAGACTCAGGTTTCCTTACTTTTTTATTCAACACACATTTACTTAGTACACACTGTGTCTGTCATTAAATTGAATGGAATTATTTCTTTCCATGGGCTTTCCCCAGTGGCTCAGTGGTAAAGAATCTGCCTACAATGTGAGAGCTGCAGGCAACATGGGTTCAATCCCCATGTTGGGAAGATCTCCTGGAGGAGGGTGCGGCAACACACTCCAGTATTCTTGCCTGGAAGAGCAAGGCTACAGTCCATGGGGTTGCAAAGGTTGGACACGACTGAAACGATTTACATGCCTTGGCATTTCTTTCCATGCCCAGGGCCCAACACACAATACACACTCACAATGCTTGTTGAACTTGATCTTGAATTGATTAAGGGGGACAATTGCCTGTGAAAATAAGGTCATCTTGGAAATGGGTCTACTGTGGATCTCAGGGCTGCTAAGGTATCAATTATCAGAAGGTGACATATGATATTCCAGTCATATACACACTTATGGATCCATAATGAAATGCAGTGGACTTATTGTTGACTAACTTATTTATCTCCTTCAATGTCTGACCTCATCATGATGGTGCTCCTTGCTGTGGTAGAAGTTAGTAGATATAGATTCTGAGGAAAGTTTTCCAGCTTGGTCATAGGGATGGGAACAGGGATGGGAGGAAGCACAGTCACTGATAGGCTTTCTCTGAGGCTAGGAGGGCAGAGGGGGCCTTGGTGATGGGCACTCACAGGAGATGGCTCAGGAAGAGACTTGAAAAGCAGCCAGAGACCAGAGGGAAAGTCAAGTGAGCTGGCCCAGGCAAGGGACAAACCAGGAATGTTTCTATTTATATGCTCTCTTTATAAGGAAATTTTATATCTATGTATATATATGGGCTTCCCTCGTGGTTCAGACAGTAAAGAGTCCGCCTGCAATGCAGTAAACCCAAATTCAGTTCCCCAGTTGGGAAGATCCCCTGAAGGAGAGCATGGCAACCCACTCCAGGATTCTTGTCTGGAGAATTCCCACAAAGGAGCCTGGCGGGCTACAGTCCATGGAGTCTCAAAGAGCAGGACATGATGGGAGCCACTAAGCACAGCACATATCTATATAGATATAGATACAGATTTACATATTTTGGCTATAAAATTATGGAAGATCATTGTAGGGAAAAAGAAGGAAAAGACAGAAGAAAATAAGACTCCATGTTTCTTGCATCACCCCACTGATAGCAGATGTTTCTTTGCAGCCTTTTGTGTACACATATGACTTCACACTGTGTTTTGAACAATTTCCCATGTCAGTAAAAGTTAAACATCACTTCAGTGGCTGCAAAATAATCTATTTGGTATTTCATCACAGCTTCTTTAACCTTGTCCTTGTTTCCCGGTTTGTCTCAATTATAAATCATACTACAATTTTGAAAGCTTCTGTGTCGAGAAAGGTCTGTATGAGGTCAGAGAGAGAGTAGCTTTAAATGGGATGTGCCTGTAGCAGTCAGGACCTGAGGGAAATGAGTGACATTGGACTTCCAATGATTACCCACACTCAGCGATGTCCTCAGGGTGCTGCTATGAGATTGAGCTTCTCCTGTGGGGGCCTCAGTGGGGCACAGGGGCCAGTTTTCCAGGT
Source organism: Capricornis sumatraensis (assembly GCF_032405125.1). Classification (NCBI taxonomy): domain Eukaryota; kingdom Metazoa; phylum Chordata; class Mammalia; order Artiodactyla; family Bovidae; genus Capricornis; species Capricornis sumatraensis. Next base: position 43,294,099 of record NC_091078.1, on the reverse strand, counting down.
GCAGCTGTGCTCCCAGGAGGTGTGTGACCAAGGCCTTGCTTCCCAGCTGCCATGATGGACATTTGCTATGTCCCATCATGAGGATGTGCACTCTGGTGACTGAGTCAGAGTGCAGTAGGTCCTGTCCTGGTGCCCTGCTGGCAAGGATGCCCTCATTGGTAGACAGGAGTGCTCCTGTGCCCTTGTAATATTACAGATATAACAGTGTTACAGATATGCAGCATAATAGAAAGGCTATTTGTTTTTTGTCCATAGTTCATGGCACAGAGTCCCCAAACCCTTGGAGTTTCCTGATAGGAGTATCTTTGGTAATTTCCAACAAGCCTCCTCAGATCACACCTGAGCTTATATGAATGAGATGAATCTTGGCCCTAGGTGTGGAAGGAGACACAAGAGAGCCTCTGGGTGGGGGCTGACCACCTGACCACGAGGAGAACCAACTCTTTGATTAGCGGTTTAGAGCTCAGACCCCTTGAGTCCTGGGAGAGGGGCTGGAGGTTGAGCTCATTTACTTGGCCAATAATTTAATCAATAGAAAGTAAAGAAAGTAAAAGTCACTCAGTCATGTCTGACTCTTTGCAACCCCATGGACTATGCAGTCCATGGAATTCTCCAAGTCAGACTACTGGAGTGGGTAGCTGTTTCCTTCTCCAGGGGCTCTTCCCAACCCAAGGATTGAACCCAGGTCTCCCATTGTAGGTGGATTCTTTACCAGCTGAGCTACAAGGAAAGCCCAATTATCAATAGTGCCCACGTGATAAAACTTTAATAAAAACACCAAAACAATGAGGATAAGAGAACTTCCTGGTTGGCTAAGACCATGATGTTCTGTGAAGGTGGCATGCCCAATCCCAAGGGAGAGGGCGTGGAAACTCGATGCCTGTGCCCATCCCCCCATAATCAGCCATGTATTATATCTTTTCCATGTGGCCGTTCCTGAATTGTACCCTTTAAATAAAACCATGATGGTAGCATTTTCCTGAGTTATAGGAGTCATTCTAGTGAATTATTAAAATTGCAGAGAGGTTATGGGAATTCTCTAAATTTATAGCCCATTGGTCAGGTGGGTGGATGGCCCCCAAGATTTGCAACTCATACCTGATTTGGAAGTAGTCTTGTGAGATTGGGCCTTTGACTGTGGAGTCAGTGCTGACCCCAAGTGGATGGTGTCAGAACTGAATTGACTTGTAGAACAGTAGTCCCCAAGCTTTTTGGCACCAGGGACCAGTTTCATGGAGGAAAATGTTTCCACCGACTGGGGTGAGTGAGGGATGGCTTCAGGATGATTCAAGCACTTTACATTTACTGTGCCACCACTGATCTGATGGGAGGTGGAGCGCAGGTAGTAACACAAGTGATGGGGAGGGCTGTAAATGCAGATGAAGCTTCACTCACTGGTGTGATGCTCACTTCCTGCTATGAGGCCCAGCTCCTAACCAGCCACAGACCAGTAATGGTCCACAGCCCAGAGGCTGGGTACCCCTGTTGTAGGACACACAGCTGGAGCTGAGGACTGGTTGTTGTCAGCATTACACAGGTCATCCAGCCTCTCACTTAAGATCATCCCTCTTCTTTGCTCTGATTCTATTCTCTCTCACCAAACTTTTGATAGCAGTTTGTTTCCCAAATAGACTTTTACATGGTGGCTTGATTGAGTTGGCTAACCAACATGTGTTTGACAATTAAATAAGTTGGATGGTGGTTTCTCTGTCTCTGATGATTTGCTAGAATATAGTAATGTTATCCTGTAAGGTGACCAAATTCCAGTTTTCCTGGAACTTTCCTTGTTTTAAAACTGAAAGTCCTCTGCCTTGGAACCTCCCTCAACCCTGAGAAAACTAGGACTACTGGTCTCCCTACCACCAGGACAAGAGCCTCCTAACAATCCAGGATGAGCATGAGTCTGGGTCTTGGAGACAATGGCCCAGTCTCACTGGCACATGCTCATTCCCTCCACAGAAGAAGCCATAGGCTTCCAGACACTTGAGTGGAGCTCACTGTTTTAACCAGAGCACATTTGAGTGACAAATATCTATAAAGCAGATCCAAGGTCCAAAGGCTGTCATGACAACTTTGTACACAAGAAGTGAAGTGAAGTCGCTCAGTCGTGCCCAACTCTTTGCCACCCATGAACTGTAGCCCACCAAGCTCCTCCATCCATGGGATTCTCCAGGCAAGAATACTGGAGTGGGTTGCCATTTCCTTCTCCAGGGGATCTTCCCAACCCAGGGATCGAACCCAGGTCTCCCACATTGCATGCAGACACTTTAACCTCTGCACCACCAGGCAAGGAAGATGCTGCTAAAAGCAGAGAAGTGCAGTCATGAAACTGGTCCTGGTCTGAGGAGTGGGTTTCCTGACAGGATTCCTGCATGTGGGCTTAGTCGCTCAGTCGAGTCTGACTCATCTGTGACCCCATGGGCTGTAGCCCACCAGGCTCCTCTGTCCATAGAATTCTCCAAGCAAGAATACTGGGGTGGGTCACCATTCCCTTCTCCAGGGGATCTTCCTGACTGAGGGGTCAGATCCAGGTCTCCTACATTGCAGATGGATTCTTTACTGTTTGAGTCAGCAGGGAAACATGGCAGTGTTCCTAGCACTGGCCATTGTGGTGGACCTCAAACAGAACACCTAGAGCAGAGTTTAGTGAGCATACCAGGATGGGGACTTGTTATAGTGAAGATTCCTGGGTGCAATTTCTCTGTATTCTCTGATTTAAGATTTCCAGGAGCAAGGTTCAGGATTCTGAATTTTAAATAAGATTCATCACTAATGGTGATGGTCCACAGTTTGAGAACCATGACCTCAGCAAGTGAGAAAATATATTTCCATACACTCACCACCTACATATCCATGCAGTAACCATCTATACAATCTCCTATAAGAAAAGAGGAGAGTAGTTATTAAGCAGAGTGCTTTGGGGGGCTGTATCTGTTGCAAGTGGCATAAAGCCTTCTATCTGTTGGCTCTGCGTTTAGAACAACTCTACGTACACAACTCTGGACAGTCAGGAAGATCATTGGAAGCGGTGAAAGCAGAATTACAAGGAGCCCAGATCATATTGCTGTTGGAGTTACATGGGTAAGGAACTTTTGTTTTTCTCTGCAGATCTCCTTGAATTCCTCCCAGGTGCTTCAGGCTCTGCTTCTGCTCCACCAGCTCCCTGAAGCAAGCACCAAGCAGTTCACCAGGAAAGCCTATTATCAGAGCAAAACAAACACCTTCTGCTTGCATCTTGCTGCTTCAGTGCATGTCGAAATTTTATGAGACTGATGGGGATTCAGAGGGACACATTTGGCTGCCTCTCCTCACCTACTTAGCTTGTGCTCTATAAATCAAATGACTTGTTTTCTTCAAGGTGCCTTTAAGATTGCTAACTGGCCCTTATCTGAGAGAGGGTTTCAGCGGGGGCTAATTTTTTCATTTTACAAAAAATAACAGTGCAGCACCCCTGCCCTAAAAAAGTGGAACAACCCAGGCTTCTACCACTTGTTTAGGTGAAACCAGGAGTCCTTTCTCTATGGAACAGATGTTGGAGGAAACCACCCAGAGGACTCGGTGCACAGGGTGACCGCACTGTGAGTTTACAGCACAGGGTGGCCTGTCCTCACCTCCTTGCTTGCTCCTCTCCCCTGGAGAGGATTCATGTTGGTGTTTGCCTTATCAATCCCCTGCTGTATGTTTCCTGTTCCTCCAGATCTCTCAGGCTGTCTGTGTCACTCTGGGGTCCCCTCTTTGTATCTGCTTCCCAGTGAGTGATGAGTGGCACTCTTTTGTGTCCTTATTTGCAAATAGAAACACAGCAATGATTCCTGGAAAGAGCCCATCAATGTTCAGTTCAGTTCAGTTGCTCAGTCATGTGTGACTCTTTGTGACCCCGTGGACTGCAGCACACCAGGCTTCCCTGTCCATCACCAACTCCTGGAGCTTACTCAAACTTATGTCCATTGAGTCAGTGATGCCATCCAACCATCTTGCCCTCTGTCATCCCCTTCTCCTCCTGCCTTCAATCTTTCCCAGCATCAGGGTCTTTTCCAATGAGTCAGTTCTTCACATCAGGTGGCCAAAGTATTGGAGTGTTAGCTTCAGCATGAATGAATTAATGACTATTCAGGATGTGGCATTCATTCAGAATGAATGAATAGCCAATGAATATTCAGGACTGATTTCCTTTAGGATTCACTGGTTTGATCTTCTTGGAGTTCAAGGGACTCTCAGGAGTCTTCTCCAACATCACAGTTCAAAAGCTTTAATTCTTCAGTGCTTCTTTCTTCACAGTCCAACTCTCACATCCATACATTACTACTGGAAAAACCATAGCCTTGACTAGACGGACCTTTGTTGGCAAAGTAATGTTTCTGTTTTTTAATATGATGTCTAGGTTGGTCATAGCTTTTCTTTCAAGGAGCAAGTGTCTTTTAATTTCATGGCTGCAGTCACCATCTGCAGTAATTTTTGGAGCCCAAGAAGATAAAGTCTGTCACTGTTTCCATTGTTTCCCCATCTATTTGCCATGAAGTAATGGGATTGGATGCCAGGATTCATTTTCTCAATGTGGAGTTTTAAGCCCACTTTTTCACTCTCCTTTTTCACTTTCATCAAGAGGCTCTTGAGTTTCTCTTCACTTTCTGCCATTAGGGTGGTGTCATTTGCATATCTGAAGTTATTGACATTTCTCCCAGCAATTTTGATTCCAGCTTGGGCTTCATCCAGCCTGGCATTTCACATGGTGTACTCTGCATAGAAGTTAAATAAGCATGGTGACAATATACAGCCTTGATGTACTCCTTTCCCAATTTGGAACCAGTCCGTTGTTTCATGTCCAGTTCTAACTGTTGCTTCTTGACCAGATTTCTCAAGAGGAAGGTAAGGTAGTCTGGTATTCCCATCTCTTGAAGAATTTTCCACAGTTTGTTGTGACCCACACAGTCAAAGGCTTTGGCATAGTCAATAAAGCAGAAGTAGATATTTTCCTGGAATTCTCTTGCTTTTTCGATGATGCAATGGATGTTGGAGTGCAGTGAAGAGGCAGTTAAATCTATATAGTGTAGAGCTTCCAGGTTTTTGTTCACCTTTGTCCAATTATCTCACTTCTCTTTCCACACCTGACCTGTCCTAGGACACTCCCTGACATGCGTGTGCATCATTTTGCCAAGATTGATTCCAGCCCAGAGACCTATGGGAAGGTTGACAATATACCTTATTGGTTGGCGTCCTATCCCTTTTAACCCTCAAGGGTGTTTCCGTTGCATGTGCAGTCAGGAAGAGCTCTTTGACCTCAAGAATGAGAAATATGTGTTCTCTTATCTCTTACTCAAGCAGGACTCAGCTCCTCCTTGCTCTTGCCATCATTTTTGTCTTGGAGTATCTGTCCACAGGGAAAAGTTTCCAGCTGCACAGCCTGGGGACCCATCTATCTCCTGCCTCACTATGAACAAAAGAGTGATACCAGCAAAAAAACTTCAATGGCAACCCACTGCAGTATTCTTGCCTGGAGAATCCCATGGACAGAGGAGCCTGGTGGGCTACAGTCCACGGGGTCACAAAGAGTCAGACACGACTGAGCGACTTCACTTACTCACTCACTCACTTAATGGAACTCTGAGAGGTAGCTTGTGACATTGAAAGGATTAAAGGATAAGCTATTGGAAACTAATCCAAACTTAGAAAGAACTATGACACTTTGTCAAGGCACAGAAAAGCTGCTCACTCAGTGTAGTAAGTTATACAACAAGATAACCACTGTTTCAATGCCTCTTACTAATTTTTTAAAAAGGAGTGCAACACGCTGTCGATGTTTTCAGTGTTTTAAATTAATGTGGTAAATAATAATGGTTTACTAGTTTTTCATTTACATATATATTTATAACCCCTGAACAAAAGAACTGTGGTGTTGGAGAAAACTCCCTTGGACTACAAGGAGATCAAACTAGTCAATCCTAAAGCAAATCAGTCCTGAATATTCATTGGAAGGACTGATGCTGAAGCTGACACTCCAATACTTTGGCTACCTGATGTGAAGAACTGACTTATTGGAAAAGACCCTGATGCTGGGAAAGACTGAGGGCAGGAGGAGAAAGGGACGACAGAGGATGAGATGGTTGGATGGCATTACTGACTCGATGGACATGAATTGAACAAGCTCTGGAAGTTGGTGATGGACAGGGAAGCCTGGTGTGCTGCAATCCATGGAGTTGCAAAGAGCTGGACATGACTGAGCAACTGAACTGAACTGAAACAAAAGAACTTTTAATGTTTGGATGGAAATTTTTAGAAGTTGCTTAATGATCATAATTTTCTCAATGATTATCCAGTTCATTTGAACGGTTTCTTCTGACTACATGGTTTTTTCCCCAGTCCATCCTTACTCTGCAAAGTGAAGACTGCTGAATATACTGAGATCAGAGGTTAGGGATGCCATAGGTGAAGCAAAGCTAATCATCACAATTGTAATTGTTTGTAAATTTGTAGTAATATGATCCTGTTTTTTTGCAGAAAAAAAAAAACAAACCTGTGTGTGTGTGTGTGTGTGAGAGAGAGAGAGAGAGAGATTGGAAAGTTGGTCAATAGCCTCCCCATTTGTTGAGTGCTGGAGGAAAATATTGTTACTGACCAGGGTTCTTGGCCTCCTTAATCAATAGGAATTGATCAGAGACCAGACAAGAAATCCAAGCAAGGCTTTATATTGGGGCCCTTAGCTGCAGCAGTGGGGGAGCAAGAAAAAGGAACACATTGTCTTCCCAGCTTGTTCACTGAAAGGGGCTTGAGCTGGCTTTTTCTATGGGGTGAGGGTAGGGGTGTGTCCAGGGGGCATGCCAGAGGGGTGGCTCAAGTGATTTGCCCACCCCTTTGGTAGTGTTGTGTGCAAGCGGCGTGTACAATACACTGCTTTTGCTCTCAAAACCCTGTTGATGCTCCTGGCTCTTTAGAAGTGGCATTTGGGTATTTAGTCTTTTCACACCTTGCTGTCCATAATTTTCCTCAACTGCTCATTTATTGCTTTTGTTATTGTTGTTCACTCTCTAAGTCATGTCTGGCTCTTTGAGACCTCATGGACTACAGCATGTCAGGCTCTCCTGTCCTCCACTGTCTCCCAGAGTTTGCTCCAATTCATGTCCATAGAGTTGGTGATCTCATCCTTGGCTGCCCCCTTCTTCTTTCACCTTAAATCTTTCCCAGCATCTGAGTCTTTTCCAATGAGTCAGCTCTTCACATCAGGTGATCCAAGTATTAAAGCTTCAGCAACAGAGCTTCCAATGAGTATTCAGTGTTGATTTCCTTTAGGATTGACTGCTTTGATCTCCTTGCTGTTCAAGGGACTCTCAAGAGTCTTCACCAACACCACAATTCAAAAGCATCAGTTCTTTGTCATCCAGCCTTCCTTGTGGTCCAACTCTCACATCCATACATGACTATTGGAAAAAACTATAGTTTTGACCATATAAACCTTTGTCAGCAGAGTGAAACAGCAGTGTCTGCTTTTTAATAGGCCGTATAGGTTTATCATAGCTTCTCTTCCAAGGGGCAAGCATCTTTAATTTCATGACTGTAGCTACTATCTGATGTGATTTTGGAGCCCAGGAAAAGTCTGACACTGCTTCCACTTTTCCTCCTTCTATTTGCCATAAGGTGATGCGGCCAGATGCCATGATCTTAGTTTTTTCAATTTTGAGTTTCAAGTCAGCTTTTTCACTCTCCTCTTTCACATTCATCAAGAAGCTCTTTGGCTCGTCTTCATTTTCTGCCATTAGAGTGGTATCATCTGCTTATATGAAGCTGTTGATATTTCTCCCAACAATCTTGATTCCAGCTTGTGATTCATCCAGCCTGGCATTTTGCATGATGTACTCTGCATATAAGTTAAAAGCCTTGTTGTACTCCTTTCCCAATTTGGAACCAGTCAATTGTTCCCTGTCAAATGCTAACTATTGCTTCTTGACCTGCACAGAGTTTCTCAGGAGACAGGTAAGGTGGTTTGGCACTCCCGACTCTTTAAGGATTTTCCAGTTTGTTTTGATCCACACAGTGAACAGCTTTAGTGTAGTGAATGAAGCAGAAGTTTTTCTGGAATTCGCTTGCTTTCTCCATGATTCAATGAACGTTGTCTATGACCAACATGTTCTCTTCAAAAAACTCTGTTAGACTTTGCCCTGCTTGATTTTACTTCATTTTACTCCAGGGTCAAATTTGCCTGTTATTCTGGGTATCTCTTGACTTCCTACTTTTGCATTCCAGTCCCCTATGATGAAAAGGATATCTTTTTGATGCTAGTTCTAGAAGGTATTATAGATATTTATAGAAAGAACCAGTTAACTTCAGCTTCTTTGGTATTAGTGGTTGGGGTATAGACTTGAATTACTGTGATGTTGAATGGTTTGCCTTGGAAATGAACCGAGATCATTCTGTCATTTTTAAGACTGGACCCAAGCACCATATTTCTGACTCTTTTGTTAACTATGAGGGAGAATCCATTTCTCCTAAGGGATTCTTGCCCACAGTAGTAAATATAATGGTCATTTGAATTAAATTCTCCCACTCCAGTTCATGGATTTATAAGATGTTGATGTCAATCTTGTCATCTCCTGCTTAACCACAACAAATTTACCTTGATTCATGGACCTAACATTTCAGGTTCCTATGCAATATTGTTCTTTACAACACTGGACTTTTCTTTCACCACCAGACATATCCACAACTGAGCTTCGATTTCTACTTTGGCTCAGCTGCTTCACTCTTTCTGGAGGTGTTCATAATTGCCCTTCACTCTTCCCCAGTAGCATGTCAGACTCCTTCAGACCTTGGGTGGGGGGGGGTGTCTCATCTTCTGGTATCATATTTCTTTGCCTTTTCACACTGTCCACAGGGTTCTCCAGGTGATAATATTGGAGTGGGTTGCCATTTCCTACTAGAGAGGAACATGTTTTGTCAGAACCCTTCACTGTGACTTGGGTCTTGGTTGACTCTGCACACATGGCTCATAGCTTTACTGACTTAGGCAAGCCCCTTCATCATTAGGTTGTGATCCATGAAGGGGCAACTGCACATGTGTGCAATTATTTTTAGTCCCTTATAGTTTCTTAGCTTCTTATACAAGCTAAAGGCAAAAGAAAAACAGAAAGATATACCCATCTGAATGCAGAGTTGCAAAGAATAGCAAGGAGGGATAAGAAAGCCTTCCTCAGTGATCAGTGCAAAGAAATAGAGGAAAATAATAGAATGGGAAAGACTAGAGATCTCTTCAAGAAAATTAGAGATACGAAGGGAACATTTCATGCAAAGATGGGCACAATAAAGGACAGAAATGGTATGGACCTAACCTAAGCAGAAGATATTAAGAAAAGGAGGCAAGAATACACAGAAGAACTATATAAGAAAGACCTTAATGATCCAGATAACCATGAACGTGTGATCACTCACCTAAAGCTAGACATTCTGGAGTCTGAAGTCAAGTGGGTCTTAGGAAGCATCACTACAAACAAAGTAGTGGAGGTGATGGAACGCCAGATGAACTATTTCAAAACCTAAATGATGATACGGTTAAAGCGCTGTACTCAATAGGCCATCAAATTGGAAAACTCAGCAGTGGCCTCAGGACGGGAAAAGGTCAGTTTTCATTCCAATCCCAAAGAAGGGCAATGCCAAAGAATGTTCAAACTACCACACAATTGCACTCATCTCACACTAGTAAAGTAATGCTAAAAGTAAAGTAATGCTAGTAATGCTAGTAAAGTAATGCTAAAAATCTCCAAGTTAGGCTTCAACAGTATGTGAAATGTGAACTTCCAGATGTTCAAGCTGGTTTTAGAAAGGGCAGAGGAACCAGAGATCAAATTGCCAACATCCGTTGGATCAACAAAAAAAGCAAGAGAATTCCAGAAAAACATCTACTTCTGCTTTATTAACTACGCCAAAGCCTTTGACTGTGTGGGTCACAACAAACTGTTGAAAATTCTTCAAGAGATGAGAATACCAGACCTTCCTCCTGAGAAATCTGTATGCAGGTCAAGAAGCAACAGTTAGAACTGGACATGAAACAATGTTTTGTTTCCAAATTGGGAAAAGAGTACATCAAGGCTGTATATTGTCACTGTGCTTATTTGACTTCTATGCAGAGTACATCATGTGAAATGCCAGGCTGGATGAAGCACAACCTGGGATCAAGATTGCTGGGAGAAATATCAATAACTTCAGATATGCAGATGACACCACCCTAATAGCAGAAAGTGAAGAGAAACTGAAGAGCCTCTTGATGAAAGTGAAAAAGGAGAGTGAAGAGCTGGCTTAATACTCAACATTCAAAAAACTAAGATCATGGCATCCAATCCCATCACTTCATGGCAAATAGATGGAGAAACAATGGAAATAGTGACAGACTTTATTTTCTTGGGCTCCAAAATCACTGCAGCTGGTGGGTGCAGCCATGAAATTAAAAGACGCTGCTCTTTGGAAGAAAAGTTATGAGCAACCTAGACAGCATATTAAAATGCAGAGACATTACTTTGCCAATGAAGTCTGTCTAGTCAAAGCTATGGTTTTGCCAGTAGTCATGTATGGATGTGAGAGTTGGACCACAAAGAAGACTGAGTGCTGAAGAATTGACGCGTTTGAACTATGGTGTCAGAGAAGACTCTTGAGAGTCCCTTGGACTACAAGGAGATCAAACTAGTCAATCTTAAAGGAAATCAGTCCTGAGTATTCATTGGAAGGACTGATGCTAAGCTGAAGCTCCAATACTTTGGCCACATGATATGAAGAACTGACTTATTGGAAAAGACCCTCATGCTGGGAAAGATCGAGGGCAGGAGGATAAGGGGATGACAGAGGATGAGATGGTTGGATGTCATCACTGACTCAGTGGACATGAGTTTGAGAAAGCTCTGGGAGCTGGTGATGGACAGGGAAGCCTGGTGAGCTGCAGTCCATGGGGTAGCAAAGAGTCGGACACGACCGAGCAACTGAGCGGACCTGATAGTTCTTTTTATTTTGTTGCTGAAGGAGATGTGTGTTCAGCTATAAGCCTTTCAGCAAAACGTCCCAAATACCAAATTTGTTTCAAAATTACCATGATCCCCTTAATCCTCTCTGGAGATATCTGTTCATTCCTGGGGTTCAGACTGGACCAGGGTTTTGCATCCTTTGAATCTCCTTTGCTTCTGCAGCTCCATCTTTCTCAATGGTGGCCCAGCCTCTTTTACTGACATGGACCTGGCCCCTTCTTTTATTTGCACCATGGAAGTCCTCCACACCAGGCTTTAGGAATTTGAGTTTTACAAGGACTTGGGGATCATGAAGACGTCACCCAGGGAGTGGACACCATAGACTGATTGCCCTTCTCTTGCTCTGTTTCTCCTCTCCCTCCCTGACCCCTCTGGGGGCAGTCCTTTCCCCGTCCTGAGATATTTACATAAAGCAATCTCCTCTTGGCTCTGGGTGCGGGTGGTGGGGTGTGAGGTGGGATGGGATCTCTCAGCTTTCATCTACTTCAAGTTTCTATCTTATCTGTCAAAGCCAGTTATTTCCCTGAGAGCAATTTTGGTGCCAGCTGGTTAATGAATTTTAATATACATCTCTGTATACAGTAGATATAAGAAATAAGAGAATTTTATACATGAAAATAACCTTCAGTGGATACCTCTGGGTGGTGAGGATAACAGACGACTCTTATTTTCTTCTTTTTGCTTTTCTTTACAATGAGCATATTTTCTAAAATGTGTACAATGTAATATATTAAATTTTAATAAGAAAAAAATTATCCAAGTACGCTTTGGCAAGTCCTGACAAAGACAAGGCCACAAAGGGCTCAGAAGGGGAGGGTATGTATTTGGCAGGGCAGAGAGCCACAGGCAAGTTCAGGGCACCTGGGGTTGGGGAAGGAAACAGAAATGGGGCAGGGGAAGGAGACAATGGAACAAGACATGTGAAAAAAATCAGATCACTAATTTAAGGTAACATAATTGGGCTCCATTGTGTTCTTGCATTTAGGAGGTTGACTAACAATTACAAGGCTAATTATAACAATTTTAGGTTCGTCTACACACTGTCATTTCATTATCCTCCAACTTATTGTGCTTGTTCCTAACATCCTGCTACTACAAAAGAGGAAATCGAATAGATGCATCCTTAATTTCAGCTATATTTTATATTTGGCTCTAACACAATTCCATTTTCAAATTGCCTGCATATATTAGAATGTGAGTTTCATTGCCCCATCCCACTGCAATCCATTCAATCTTATAGTAGTTTAGAAAAAGACAGATCAGTTGGGACCAAAATGATCAATATGTTCTCCACCACCCTTGTGCTCTGTAAACCCCACACCCCATCTTACCCTTCAGCTTTTCTTTTCCTTGCAGCTGAGCCTATCAGTACCTGAGACTTGGGGGGGCTGTTGTCAGTAGTTTTTCTTTTTTTTTTTTACTATTATTGACTATTATGTATTTATTAATAAAAATGCATAGTACAAGCCAGTACAAACCCTTTATCCCAATCTAAGTACTCAGTAAATGATTATAATAAACCCAGGATGGCACAGACATGATATTCTTGGCATGGTTTAAAAATTCAAAAGCAGTAATTTGTTTTTTTTTTTTCCCCCTTTGGGAGTTTTGACTACAGCAGGTGGGACCTGGAAATGGCAAAGATTTTTCGATGGTTAGGGGCTGGCAATGGAATGGAGAGCAGCACCCCTCCAGCTGCACAAGCACTTAAGGGTTAACAGGCAAAGTGGACAGTGGGCAGTGCAGCCAGGATTAGGGGTGGAAAAGAGCTGGGGATGATCCCCTGGGGCCCTTAGGGGCTGTGCTCCCAGACATTTCACTTTCATCTCACTCATGTCCTTCCCATTGATAGTAATAGACAAAATCAGACAAATCTTTCTTTCCCTGGCATTCCCTTTTCTTTCCTTATTAAATTTCTTGGAAGAGAGATCCACACTTATAGTACTTCCTTGCCTCCTGTTTGTTCCTCAAACTGTCACAGCCTGAATGTGGCCCACTGACCGTGTGCTCTCCTGGAGTTGGTACTGGGTCCTGCTTTCCAAGTCTCTGTCCCATTAACCTTCTCAAAGTAGCTGACATTGCTTTACGTTGTGCCCCAAACCTTTCTTACAGTTTCCCCTGTCCCTTGATTAATGGCTTTGCCAACCAATGGTTACCTGGCCTAGAAACGCTGATGCCCTCAGCGCCTTTTTTGCTGACAGTGGACACATCTATACTTCCCTGTCTTCTTTTGTCACCCATGGTGCAACTTCCTTGGTTGAACATCACACATCCTTCATCTGAACTCTGATTTCCAGGGTAATTGCATTGTGATTGGGGAACTGTGGCTTGCATGATGATTCTTTGAAGTTTGTTCATGATGTTTCTTGAGGTATGTGATCAAATTTTGTTAATGTACCATATATACCTGGGAAGGACAAACATTAAAACTGTAAGTAAAGATAGAGTAAAAAACAGTGATTGGCACTCAAGAGGAAAACAATGCAGAAACAGGGAACAGAAGTATGCCAGGGCAAATTTGGCAAAGAATATCACCTGAGCAAACACCTTTGAAGGCAGGGGCAGGTGTGTGGAAAGGGGGGAGTCACGGCAGCTACTGCCTGAAAACTCCTTAGCACGTGCCTCTTCTTGGGGACAGAAGAAGGCTTTTCTGGGAAAAAACATCCTAGGGGTTGTGGAAACACAGAGCAGCCACATTCCATGTTCTGGCTCATCTCTGCCTGGGCTCCCAGCAGGGAGACCTCTGTGCACGTGGTGTGTCTCTGCCCCAGTGTGGGGACAGATGCTTAGCTCCTGCTGTGCCTTCATCCTCACATACAGATTCTCTTTCCTTCTGTACAGTTTCTTCCACTGTGTTAGTCAGAGCGTCGTGTTTCTTTCAATAAACAAATCCATTGTGAATATGGTATGGCTTAGTGCTTTGCGCTGGTTGGTGATGAACATGCAGAGTTTCTTAAAGCCACAAACTTAAAAGCACAGCCTTGCCACCTTGCACAGAACAGGCTGGTCTTCCTTAGACATTTCTCCAAAGGGAGCAACTAACTGCTTTGCCTTCCCTTTTTTTGCTCCCCCATCACAGGAGCCCTGACATCTCTCAGGAGCTCACGTAAGGATGGAGAGGATGAGGAAGGTTTCTGCTGCAGGCCCCAGGCTTGGGAGCAGCCAGGGGACCAGACAGAATCTGTGAAGAATGTCCTGGGCCTCTGGGCTGAGTCCACAATGCACCGATGGGGCAGCCTCCCCAGGGTGGCCCTTCTCTCTTCTTTGGTGAAGCCCTGGCTGGACACTCCTTTTAGAGCACCCTTGGCTCAACTGGACACTGCTCTGGCAGCAGAAAGAAGCCGCAACTCTGCTCTAGTGATGCTTTAGGGAGGTGATCAGACACTTTCTTCTCTACTATCCTTAAGTGCTCTTGACCCACAGGGAAGGCTCAGCTAAATGATGACCGTCTTTCTATTCCCAGGTGGCCTGGGGTCATGCTGGAGGTGGGGTGGTTGAGTTCTCACCTTAGTTCCCTAACCAGGAGCCTCCACCCCAGCAGGACCTGGAAGTCCGGCCTACCTTGACCTACCACATGACCGAAGTTTATGTGTACAATTTGTATAATGTTAAAATTCAAGGGAGCATTTCATTCTTCTCAACAGACCCTTGTGTTTTGCTATAATTACATTGTTTTCTCTCTAAACCCCAGTGGGTAGAATTGACTCTCTAGAAGGTGTGCAGATATGGCTGGTGGCTCTGCCAGGCCCAGGTTCACCCCCTTCTGCCTCCCGGGAGTGTGTGCCCCATACATGTTGGTGGGAAGAGCAGGCCTGAGAGTCTGGCTCTGGCTCTGCCACACACCAGAGGCATTGGCCAGGCAGCTGGTCCTTCCCTGTGTGGCCTTCTGTCTGCTCATCTCTAACACGAGAACATCTGGCAAGGCATCCCCATTAGTTGTCTGTAGCTCGAGTGTCCTGGCCTCTCCACTCTGTGCAGCACTTGGTTGCATTCTTTTAATTTGGGGAAAATCTTTCATCAGAGGCAAACATTTTCTGTTTGTTTTTAGCCCGGTTATAGAATTTTTAGTGATGTTTATGAAAAATGGCTTTAGTTGGTTGTAAATGATGATTGGGAAAAATAATACTTTCCTCCTAATTTTTAAAAAAATGTTTATATATTTGGCTGTACCAGGTCTTAGTGGAGGAATGAAGTCTCCTTTGTTGTAACATGTGAAATCTT
This sequence comes from Capricornis sumatraensis, assembly GCF_032405125.1. Taxonomy (NCBI): domain Eukaryota; kingdom Metazoa; phylum Chordata; class Mammalia; order Artiodactyla; family Bovidae; genus Capricornis; species Capricornis sumatraensis. Next base: position 43,278,881 of record NC_091078.1, on the reverse strand, counting down.
AGTTGCCCATGATTGTGGGATCTAGTTCCCCAACAAGGGACAGACTCTGGACCCTTGTGCGAACATGGGAGCATGGAGCCTTAACCACTGGACCACTAGGGAAGCCCCTCTCATCCTATTTTTAAAGCCTCAGTTCTGGCAATCCCCACATCAGTTCTAGGGACACAGCCAAGCCTCACATCATGTATGAGCACACACCTGCCTGGGTGTTGATCCCCTTCCTCCAAAAAGCATCAAGCAAATGACTCATGTTTACCAGCCTCTGGCCCTGTGGGAAGCAGGAGTGAGGGCCAAGTGTCTGTCCTGAAGATACAGAGTGGGGAAGACTCACCAGGTCTTGAACCAGGCTGGTCTCGGGGCACAGGCAGTGTGAGCGGCTCTGAAGTCCCATCTGAAATCCTTTTTCTGAGCACAGGAGTGGGAGACCCACCAGTGAGGTGCTTGTGATATGATGAGATCATGCATGTGGGAACCCTTACAAACTGTTTGGTGCTTTATAAACATTCAGTGCCAACATGAGTAGACTACTGTGTAGACGAGGCATCTGTGTTGCTCTTTTGATAACCCATAAAAAACCCTTCCTTCCCCCTGCATCTCTTCTGTTTGTTCTGTTTGCATTTGAATGCAAATTAGTCTTTCTCTCTTCAAAGGAGTCAGTTTAACCAGGGGCATTAAGTATAATTAAGTAGACATGCATTAAAATCATGCTGGCAGAAAGCAGGGCACCTGGTCAGATGTTCTGCCATTCAGAGGACACAGAATCACTTTTATGGCTGAAGAGAGACTGTGGTGTGGTATAGCTTCAGTTCAGTTCAGTCGCTCAGTCATGTCCGACTCTGTGACCCCATGGAACTACAGCACACCAGGCCTCCCTGTCCATCACCAACTCCTGGAGTTTACTCAAACTCATATCCATTGAGTCAGTGATGCCATTCAGCCATCTCATCCTATGTCGTCTCCTTCTCCTGCCTTCAATCTTCCCCAGCATCAGGCTCTTTTCAAATGAGTCAGCTCTTTGCATCAGGTGGCCAGAGTATTGGAGTTTCAGCTTCAACATCAGTCCTTCCAATGAACATTCAGGCCTGATTTCCTTTAGGATGGACTGGTTGGATCTCCTTGCAGTCCAAGGGACTCTCAAGAGTCTTCTCCAACACCACAGTTCAAAAGCATCACTTCTTCAGGACTCAGCTTTCTTTATAGTCCAAGTCTCACATCCATACATGACTACCTGAAAAACCATAGCCTTGACTAGATGGACCTTTGTTGGCAAAGTAATGTCTCTGCTTTTTAACATGAAGTCTAGGTTGGTCATAACTTTCCTTCCAAGGAGTAAGCCTCTTTTAATTTCATGGCTACGGTCACCATCTGCAGTGATTTTGGAACCCCCCAAAATAAAGTCTGCCACTGTTTCTCTCTCTATTTCCCATGAAGTGATGGGACCGGATGCCATGATCTTTGTTTTCTGAATGTTGAGCTTGAAGCCAACTTTTTCACTCTCCTCTTTCACTTTCATCAAGAGGCTCTTTAGTTCTTCCCTTTCTGCCATAAGGGTGGTGTCATCTGCATATCTGAGGTTATTGATATTTCTCCCGGCAATCTTGATTCCAGTTTGTGCTTCATCCAGTCCAGCCTTTCTCATGATGTACTCTGCATAGAAGTTAAATAAGCAGGGTGACAATATACAGTCTTGACATACTCCTTTTCCTATCTGGAAACAGTGTTGTTCCATGTCCAGTTCTAACTGTTGCTTCCTGGCCTGCATACAGATTTCTTAAGAGGCAGGTCAGGTGATCTGGTATTCCCATCTCCTTCAAAATTTTCCCCAGTTTATTGTGATCCACACAGTCAAAGGCTTTGGCATAGTCAATAAAGCAGAAATAGATGTTTTTCTGGAATTCTCTTGCTTTTTCCATGATCCAGTGGATGTTGGCAATTTGATCTCTGGTTCTTCTGCCTTTTCTTAAACCAGCTTGAACATCTGGAACTTCATGGTTCATGTATTATTGAAGCCTGGCTTGGAGAATTTTGAGCATTACTTTGCTAGTGTGTGAGATGAGTGCAATTGTGCGGTAGTTTGAGCCCAGTGCTGGAGTTGTGAGGGGCCAAGAGGAGATACTCCACGTCCAAGGTCAGGAGCAGTGGCTGCACTTTGCTGGATTGGCTGTGTGGAGATACCCCATGTCCAAGGTCAGAAAAACTCCAGTAAGATGGTAGGCACTGGAGTGGCTGTGAGGAGATACCCCACATTCAAGGCTAAAGGAGAAGCCTCAGCAAGACTGTAGGAGGGGCGAATTCACATTTAGAATCAAACCCTGTTCCTGCCAGAGATGCTCAGAGGGCTCAAACAACCCTTGTGTGCACCAGGACCCAAGGACCCACAGAGACTGAGACAGAACTGTGTTTGAGCCTCTCCTGTGGAGGTACAGGTTGGCAGTGGTCTGCCGCAGGGACAGGAGCTCTGGGTGTGGGTATGGCATAAGTGCTCTTGGAGGAGGTTGCCATTAACCCCACTATAGCACTGTCAGAACTTATATAGAACTGGAAAATAGACTCTTGAAGGGCACAAACAGAACCTTGTGCACCAGGACCCAGGAGAAAGGAACAGTGACCCCACAGGAGACTTGCCTCCAGCAAAGGCATGGGTCAGTGGTGGCCCACAGGGTTGGGGGCACTGGGTGTGGCGGTGCATGCATGGGATCTTTTGAGGGAGGTCACCATTATCTTCATTACCTCCACCATGGTTTGGCCCAGGTAAATAGCAGGGAGGGAACATAGCTCCACCCATCAACAGAAAACTGGTTTAAAGATTTACTGAGCATGGCCTAGGGGAAAGAAATGGCAACCCACTCCAGTATTCTTGCCTGGAGAATCCCAGGGACAGGGGAGCCTGGTGGGCTGCCATCTATCAGGTCGCCCAGAGTTGGACACGACTGAAGCGACTTAGCAGCAGCAGCAGAGCATGGCCCCACCCATCAGAACAAGACCCAGTTTCCCTCTCAGTCAGTCTCTCCCATCAGGAAGTTTTCATAAGCCTCTTATCCCTCTCCATCAGAGGGCAGATAGAATGAAAACCACCATCACAGAAAACTAACCAATCTAATCACATGGACCACAGGCTTGTCTAACTCAATGAAACTATGAGCCATGCTGTGTAGGGCCACCCAAGACAGATGGGTCATGGTGGAGAGTTCTGACAAAATGTGGTGCACTGGAGAAAGGAATGGCAAACCACTTCAGTATTCTTGCCTTGAGAACCTCATGAACAGTATGAAAAGACAAAAGATAGGACACTGAAAGATGAACTCCCCAGGTCATTAGGTGCCCAATATGCTACTGGAGATCAGTGGAGAAATAACTCCAGAAAGAATGAAGAGATGGAGCCAGAGCAAAAACAATAGCCACTTGTGGTACAGCTTCAAGGGATCTTAAAGATCACCTGGCTTGTGAGCATCCAGTAAAAAGTGGCTTTCTTGGCCTGAGGCTTTGGCTTGTCTAAGATAAGCTAAGATAATACTTAGCTTAAATCAGTGTTTTGCATCTTTGATCAGAAGATATGATCACATTTGGCCTCTTCATGTAGCCACTCATGTGAACAACTGTTGCCAGGTGTCTCCCTGGCAGGACTGAGCCATGAATCAAGGCAAATGAAGCTGCAAGTAGTTAAGTGTATAATTTTGAGCTGTTCAAGTCAAATTCCTTTCAAAGTACATTATAAAGCCAGGTATTATGCAGAATTACTGGCGAAGGAGACTATGTAGTCTTTCATTAACTTTTGGCTCACATGTGGCCTTTGTGTGCCAATATGCCAAAGTTTCTGCATGACCTTGAACTCATGTGTTCTTCACAGGTATGGATTTCTGATTGAGTCAGCTAAGTATGTGCCCTTGGTTACAATGGGAATCTGGGGTCTTTGAGAAAGAGGAGCAGTGGAGCACATGAGAGGGCCAGGAGGGAGAGGCTAAAGGGCTGGAGGAACTTCTGGGCACAGGTGCCCCAGAGCAGGGCTGGGGTCAGAGGGCAAGGCCAACCCATCAATACCAGTCCAGGCAAGCTTGATGCCCAGGTGCCCTGCAATGGGCGGTGTGTGGCAATGAGAGGCCATTGTCCTTCCTCCCTCCCCCCAGGCTGTGTTGAGCTGTAGTGACCATGTGGAGCTCAGGAAAGTGAACAAGACTGGTCTGGCAGGGTATTGAGCCTGGACCCGAAGATGTCCCAAGAGCTGGGCCTAGTGGGAAAGCTGGAAGATGAGCCAATAGACAAGCTCAACAGAGGGAAGGGTCTGGGCTTAGAGGCAAAGGCCAGAGTGGAAGCAACAGAACAGGAGCGAGAGAACCCAGGGGATTGGACATGAATGTTAGGCCCTGGTGAGACTCCTTGTGGTCTGGAGCAAAGTCTGGGATGGAGCTTCTGTGACAGCCTGCAGCTTCGGGTCTGGGTAGAGAGGAAGTCCTCGGGGAAAATGAGCTGCTTCTGCTATAGCCCGGGGGTACAGATGAGCAGTCTGGGTGTGCCCTCAGGTTCCCAGCCAGCTTCATGCCCATGCCTGGGGGACCTGGAATGCAGGAGCCAGCCTCCTGCAGGAGGGGTCTGTGGGCTGGGCAGGGCACCGGACCATGAATGATAACTGGAGTGAGAGTGGGTCGGTAGTCCCAGGGAAGTTGGGCTTCTAGACAGAGCAGCTAGGCTATCCAGGGTGGGAGGCCAAGGCGTGTTATTGACTGAATGTCTTCCAAATTTATATGTTGAAGCCAAACTCCCTAACAGGAGGCAGGGTCTTCAGGAGGTGATGGAGCCCCCATGATGGGATTAGCATCCTTATAAGAGGACTTGAGAGAGCTGTTTCCTTTCTCTCTGCCACGTAATGACATAGGGAGAAGGTGGCCATCTACATACCAGGAAGAGGCCTCACCAGAAACCAGATCTGCTGACACCTTCATCTTGGACTTCTAGCCTCCAAACTGTTTAAGCCCCTCGGTCTGTGGTATTTGCTATGGCAGCCTGAGCTGACTAACGTGGTGGCGGCGGGGGGGGGGGGGGGGGGGGGGAGGGGGTGCAAATGGAAGCCCACCATCCAGATTCGGGGAACCTAGGGAGTGCTGCTGGCCTCCTCTCCATGTCGAGATCCCCTCACCATCGGCTTTGGGATCCTGAAGTCAAGTACAGTCTGTGTCCTAAATGGCCCACACATCCCCCATTGGTCTGCTCACATCCCGACTCTGGCCTGGATGACCGGCAGTAGCCTCTCACTGGTCTCCCATGTCCATGTTGATCCTAAGAACCTGTTCTTCAAACCAAGGTCTCATGGGCTGATCAACAAATCTAACCACAATATTCCTCTGTTTGAACCCTTCTGCTTCCACGCCCAATTCCAACACTCCCAAGCCAGGCACAGCCTGGCCCTGCTTCCCCACCAGCCTGCCTCCCTCCACTCTTAATCTTCAGCAGGATGGCCTCTCCCTCAGATATTGCTCTGAATTCCTTGTTATCTTGGCACAAACACCCTCCTCTCTGGCCCCTGAGGTGGCCCCTTATCTCAGGCCCTGCTCTTCTCCTTGCCACCCTCCTGATGGTGGGTATCCAGCCATATGCTGGGTGCCATGTGACTTCCCGTGACCTTGTCAGTCACCCTGGCAAAGGCAGGGTGCACCTGCCACTCAACACCATCCCAGGACACCTGCTGCACTCACATGGTGAGAGCTCACTGGGCAGATCAACAAGCAAATGAGGATTATCAATATGGTGGAACATTACTCAGCAGTGAAAAGGAACAGACTTCTGACATTCAAAACAACACCAGTAAATCTTAGGATGATCAGCCTGAGGGAGAGAAGCCAGACACAAGAGGGTACATTGTATTAGTCTACTTCTGTAAGATTCTAGACAACTCAGATGAAACTGGAGACAGAAGCAGGTTTGTGGTCACCTGAGGTCAGTGTGGAGAGGGGATGGACAGCGGCAGGGCATGAAGGAATGTTCTGGAGTGATATGGTGCCATCTGTGTCTTTGGTGACAGTGACGTTAAAGTTCATCTAATTATACACTTTAAATGAACACAGCTTATTACACATGAATTATGTGCTTAAAATGTTGATTAATTTTTGTTTAAATTTAAAAATGTTGCCAAGTGTCCTAATTGAAATCAGTGGACACCCAGGTGGCTCCAGTGGTAAAGAATCCACCTGCCAATGCAGGAGATGTAAGGGACTCGGGTTCAATCCCTGGCTTGGGAAGATCCCCTGGAGGAGGGCATGGCAACCCACTCCAGTATTCTTGCCTGGAGAATCCGCATGGACAGAGGAGTCTGGCAGGCTATAGTCCATGGGATTGCAAAGAGTTGGACACGACTGAAGAGACTTAGCATGTACCCACACATGGACACTCACTGGGTCTATCCTGTCTAGACCGAGAGTTACACCCAGGCCAGTAGCACTGGTTGGACGACAACCGACAACCATGGCCCTGACTGCGCTGTGCCCTGTGCCTGGGCTGCAGTGTCATTGCAGTCAGCCCACGGGACAGCCTCTGAATTGCTGTGTGAGACACTGCTTCTGCAGCCCTACCCGCCCTCCTCCCTGGTGGAGCTCATGCCCAGCTCTGTGGCCAGTGCCTCTTAGACCAGGGTACACCTGGATAAAGGGCCCTGGCATGTGTCCCAGGGAGCCTGGCACAGCCCTGTCTCTGCGGGGCACTGAGAAGAAGCAGGTGCTGAGTGGGTGCTCTCTGCCTCCCCAGGCCCCACTCCTGGGGAGGGGATGGGGCAGTGGTTCCCAAGCTTTCTTCCCTGAATCAGCAGCTGTCTTGACAAGAGGAGTATGGGAGGTGATGAAGACGGCAGGTGTGTGCTCCCTGGAGAGTCCTCACTTCACAGGATGCTCTGTGGCCTGGTTTCAACGGAAAAAACATATGTAAAGTGACTTGCATCCCATAGACACGCATTAAATACTAATGTAGAAAAATGAAAAAGACAGAGATCAAGAACAAGGCAGTTGAGGGTCAGATGCAGAGCACAGGGGAACTAAAATGGTTCTCCAAGAGGTCTGGGCTTGCAAGAATGCATGTAATTTAGTAGTAAAAGTGGTGTTCATCTTGATGTGAAAGCAAAAATGGTTCTATTGTCTGATTAAAGGATTGCCCCATTTGTTCAAAGAAACATTTTCCTGTCATTCATCCTAATGGGGATGCGTTAAGACTCCTTTTAAGTGACTGAATAACATAATGAACAGTGGTATCACAAAGGATTCAGACACTGTTGTACGTCCACTTATAGCAAATCTTGATGAAAGGTTAAGCTTCTTTTCTTAGAAGGACATAAGCACAAATTAACAGATAAGCAGGCAGAAATACTTTATGCAGAGTGTGTCCTCTGAGCCCCCTCCAACACTGAGAGGCTCTCTCTGCTGGGCTCCAGCTGGAGTTTTCTCCTAAAGCTGGATTTTCCTTCAAAGGCAATTAGCCCTTATCTCTCTGGAGGCTGACTCCATGAGAGCCATTGGATGGTCTGCCACTCATCCCTCCCTGGAGAGGGGTCTCCTCCCTCAGCCTGACCACAGTCTGGCTGGCCTGGCTCCTCTGCGGTGCCCTGCTGAGGGGCACTTTTACTGGATTGGTTAGTTTTGAGCCCAAGGAGCAGAAAACAGCATTCAAGTCACAGAGGCTCCCTGGCACAGTGGCCCCTCCCATACAGAGTGCAGCCCAGTCGGCTCTTGGTCCCCAGATTTCCTTGTCATCCTCTCACTGCAATCGTCCGTGATTATTATCTGGAGGGGCTATGATACAAAGGTGGTGCTGGTGCCCCATTTGTGGGGATTCTGATTTAATTGGCCTGAGGAGGAGACCCAATATCAGGAAATTTCTATGTGCAGGCTGGTGTTGAGAACTGTGCAAACGAAGAAGGCCTAACAACCTCCTCCATCCCCCTATGAAGCTGATCGTTCTTCACTGATAGTAACTGGAAGAGTCAAGCAATGGTCCATCCTCCTAAAAATGTGGCTAAGCCTTGGGTAGGCCTGTAAAACAGAGTACATGTAAGAGTAGGACACTGGTGAAGAAATGTGCACAGTTACAACCAATGTTTTCTTCTCCTCCCATAAAAGGGAATGACTGTGTTCACAAGTCATTTTCTTCTCTAAAAGGAAAAACAACATTATGTTTACATCAGTCTATCCGTCCATTCACCCACCCATTCACCCATCCATCTACCTACCCACATTTTCATCCACGTATCCATCTATCTATGCTTCCATCTCATTTGTATGTACTGTGTATCCAAAGCTGTGCTGGGGGTGAAGGAAGAAGACGAGGCAGGACCTAGGGCAAGGGCTAGGGTGTTTCTCCTGGTTCTGCACCCCTCAGCAAGCTAGCTTTAGGAAAGTCCCTTAATAAAGCTGGGGCACAGACCATCTGATAACACGAGCCTTGGACCAAAAATTCTTAAAGTAGCTCTATTTCTAAAAGTCTATGAATGAAGTAAGCCAGAAAGAAAAACACCAATACATTATACTAATATGTATATATGGAATTTAGAAAGATGGTAATGATGACCCTGTATGCGAGGCAGCAAAAGAGACACAGATGTGTAGAGTAGACTTTTGGACTCTGAGGGAGAAGGAGAGGGTGGGATGATTTGGGAGAATGGCATTGAAACATGTATACTATCACATAAGAAACGAATCGCCAGTCTATGTTTGATGCAGGATACAGGATGCTTGGGGCTGGTGCATGGGGATGATCCAGAGAGATGTTATGGGGAGGGAGGTGGGAGGGGGGTTCATGTTTGGGAACTCATGTACACCCGTGGTGGATTCATGTCAATGTATGGCAAAACCAATACAGTATTGTAAAATAAAATAAAAATTAAAACAAAAAAAAGTCTATGACTATAAGTCACGGGCTCTACCATAAAAGTTTACCATGTGGTTGGAGGTATAAGACCCATAAATACATCAAAAAACAGGATGTTAAAGACCACATGCATCTCATTTAAGATAGAGATTCAGGGCAGAATCCCTGCTGGTGAGGCTAGTTGCTTGTTTCTTCCAAGTTCTCAGGAACTCATGTTTTCTCATGTTTTCGTGCATGGAGGTGTGTGTTTGCGGAGCTGGCAAAGCAGAGTCTGAGTTGTTTTTATAGGAGTGGTCATAAGCTCGTGTGTTAACAGAAAGCATCCAAACTCTGGACATAAGGCCAAGAGGCCTGCATGTGCTTCCAGGGTTGCCTGGAGGCTTTGTTTTACAGGCCTACCCAAGGTTTAGCCACATTTTTAGGAGGATTGCTTGACTCATCCAGTTAGTTAAGGGCTCAGATTCTGTGAAGTTCCATGTTCTATTGTAGGTATTTGTCCAATAGACATAAAATGATTCCCTGTCCACTGAAGAGAGAGAACTATTGATTTATTGCCCTGTAGGACATTAACCAGATTTGCCTCAAATGTTAAAAATCTACTTTAGTGAGTCTTTCCCAGTGGACTACATAAATTCTAGTACTTGAAATGCCATTTGGACCAGCATTACCAACTTCCTGGCTCACTGCTTAATTGATGAGCTTAATAAAATCTTGGGCATGTGTTCATTCTGTTTTGTTTGAGAGCCATGTTTCCAACTTCCTTCAATATTTTTCCAGGACAGCACTGACCCAGCCCTTTCCCCTCGACCCAGTGCCCTCCCGAGGTGAGTGCAGGACAGGGTCCCAGCACTTTCAGGAGAGGAGAGGGACCCTGAAAGGTGCTCTGGCCCACCTGGACTGAGCCCTCAGCACGCTCCCACGACCCCAGCTCCTGGCCTCTCTCAGAAGCTGATCTTCACACTGATCATCATGCAGGGATGAGGACTGGGGGTGGGGTGGGGGGGCAGGCTGTCTAGGTCAAGCTGGGCTGCTCCTTTGTTTTGCAACCTCAGCAGTCCCACCCTGGAGACCCTGGAGGCTTGCTGCCAGGATGCAGGGGAAGCATCACTTGGCACCCACATTTCCATCCACCCTGGCTCTTGGGTGGTTGAAAGGCACACTGGTAAAGAAACCAGGATGGGTATTTCAAGATCATTAAGCCTAGTTATTAATGGAATCTCACCCAGGAGATCCAAAGCCCAGGACAAGCACCCAGATAGGGGACTCTGAATGTACCATATCTCTATCAAATGGCTTATACAGTGATTTTGCCACAAGAGGAGCCTGGTGGGCTACAGTCCATGGGATCTCAAAGAGTCAGACACAACTGAAGTGACTTAGCATGCACGCAACACAAGCAAGAGCAGAGATAGTGGGAATAAAAGTTGATGAGGGCAGTTTGGGAGTGTGGGGCAAGGGGCTTCACCATGTTCTGGGCACTTGTGCCAGTAAACTCTACTCCTAAGAAGCTCTGTGAAGGAAACTACCTGGATGAAGACAAAGAATGTTGCGGAAAGACAGCCACTGGAGTTACAAAATTGGGTCAAGCCTAAACAGTCAACAGTGGGAACTAGTTAAATAAAGAATACAAAGCTATAAGTGTAGAGAAATGTAGCCATTAAAATAAAAAAGAAACTTTTTCATAAAAAGGAAAATACTCCCATAAAAAAGCCCATCAGAAAAATCTATCTGTCATCTACCTCTCTCTGATGATTCCAGCCTCCTAAAGAGTGCTTAAATGTGCATGAAAACCTGAATGAAAAAGACCTGCTTAGCAACTGTATCTATCAATAGGTGGTAAGGATGCCAGGGATCTTTCTCATCTTCTTTCTTAGGTCTCTAACCAGAGCACATTTTCAACTTACAATGGAAACAAACACTCTAGGTGAAAGGCATTTGTTTTAAAGGCTTGAATCTCTAAAGCACACTTGGTTTGGAATTTTGCCTGCAGCAGGTCCTCCCTCAGTGTCTGATGGCTGTTTTGCCTGCGTGTGCTAGGCAGAGGCAGGGCCAATCTGCAGAATATTTACAATACCAACCTGGGTGTGTCCAGTGACCCCAGCTCTTTGCCTGCCTCTGACTGCATTGGTCCCTGATGGCGAATTAGATTCCCAGACTCTGTACTGCTGTTGGTGCAAACAATGAAGTCACATGTACACGATGCCCAAATTTCATAAAATAACATGGCCTGTCTCCTCTTTCAAGTTTTCTTCATGCAGAGTGTCCCCATGGTCCTTAGCTCCTTGTCAGTTGGTGCCCTGTCTCTGCCTTCTTCTGCTTTGAGATCTTTCCTCTGGCTCATCTGCTCCTCTGATCTCCCCTGGGCTTACCCCATCAATGCTCAGGCCCACAGCCAAAGTCTGCAGAGGAAAAGCCCTGCCTTTCCCACGTCCAACAATTTATGTTACACAAGCAAACAAAAGAGCTTATTCGGTTGTAGAGTCCGAGGTGTCTGTGTCTAGGTCAATGGTGCCTTTACAACTTTCTCCAGGAACAGGGATTGGAGTCTTCTTCACTCAGGTTGTTTTCTAGAACAAAGGAAGAGTCAGCATCTAAAACCCATTCAAGTCTCCATAACAGACAAGCCAATGTCAAAGAGAGGATCATAGTAACAGGAGCTAGCTAAGCAGTTACTGGGTATCAGGCTAAAATCTTCACAAAATTACTCCATTGTATCAGATGAAAAAGAACATCATTTCTATTTTCCAGTTGCACTGAGGGTTAGCAATCTGCCTGAGGTTCTAAACTAGCCCATAGCAGTACAGGACTCTGCCCCTGGCTGTCTGCTTGTAACCTCTCTCTTGTGCTGGTGCCTCCTTGTGGCATTTCACCAGGAGACTCAGGGATGATGGAAGCTCCCCAGTGCTACCAGGTATGAAGTAAGTTACCAGAGACCTCTGGGTTGCCTCTGAATATCAGGGGACAGCCCTTCTGAGTGTAGCAAGAGCCACGAAACTTCACAGGGGCGGGGCGGGGGGGGGATAAGGGGCTCCTTCACCCCATTCCCGCGTGTCCACCTGGGTGCCTGGAGAGCGGAGCCTGAGACAGGCTCTGGGTGATCTCCGGAGGTGATCAAGGAGGGGGCATAACCTAGGAGGGGGTACAGCCACCTCCGGATGTACCTTCCAGCTGATGCTTATGCTGTGACCCCGCAGAGCTGCCTCACAGACTGCCCACCTTGTACTTTGAGTGAATTGAGGGGATTCCCTGGACCACTCCTTTCCTGGGCAAACTGCTGAGAGGGGCCTTGCCAGCCTGAGGCCAAGTGGCTGGAGGAGGGGGTGGGGCCCAGAAGATTGGAGCAGAGCACAGAGCTCTGGGATGTATTTAATTCAGATGACCATTATATTAACTACTGTGGGTAAGAAACCCTTAGAAGAAATGCAGTAGCCATCATAGTCAACAAAAATTTCGAAATGCAGTTCTTGAGTGTTATCTCAAAAACAACAGACAGAATGATGAAGAGAAACCATTCAAAATCACAGTAATCCAAGGCTATGAGACAACCAGTAATGTCAAAGAAGCTGAAGTTGGATGGTTCCATGAGGAGATACAAGACCTTCTAGAGTTAACACCAAAAAAAGATGTCCTTTTCATCATAGGGGACTGGAGTGCAAAAGTAGGAAATCAAGAGGTACCTGGAGTAACAGGCAAATTTAGCCTTGGAGTAAAAAATGAAGCAAGGCAAAGGGTAATAGAGTTTTGCAAAGAGAATGCTCTGGTCATAGCAAACACCCTCTTCCAACAACACAAGAGATGACTCTACACAAAAATATCACCAGATGGTCAATACCGAAATCAGATTGATTATATTCTTTGCAACTGAAGATGGAGAAGGTCTATACAGTCAGCAAAAACAAGAGTGGAAGCAGACTGTGGCTCAGATAATGAACTCTTTACTGCAAAATTCAGGCTTAAATTGAAGAAAATAGGGAAAACCGCTAGACCATTCAGGTATGCCTAAGTCAAATTCCTTATGCTTATACAGTGGAAGTGACAAATAGATTCAAGGGATTAGATCTGATAGACAGAGTGCCTGAAGAACTATAGACAGAGGTTCATGACATTGTACAGGAGGCAGTGATCAAGATCACCCTCAAGAAAAAGAAATGCAAAAAGGCAAAATGGCTGTCTGAGGAGGCCTTACAAATAGCTGAGAAAAGATAAGAAGCTAAAGGCAAAGGAGAAAAGGAAAGATTTGCCCATCTGAACACAGAGTTCCAAAGACTAACAAGGAGAGACAAGAAAGCCTTCCTCAGTGATCCATGCAAATAAACAGAGGAAAACAATAGAATGGGAAAGACTAGAGATCTCTTCAAGAAAATTAGAGATACCAAGGGAATATTTCATGCAAAGATGGGCTCAATAAAGGACAGAAATGGTATGGACCTAACAGAAGCAGAAGATATTAAGAAGAGGTGGCAAGAATACATGGAAGAACTATATAAAAAATGTTAATGATCCAGATAATCATGAAGGTGTGATCACTTGCCTGGAGCCAGACATCCAAAGTCAAGTGGGCCTAAGGAAGCATCTCTATGAATAAAGTGGTGGAGGTGACGGAACTTCAGCTGAGCTATTTCAAATCCTAAAAGATGATGCTGTTAAAGTGCTGTACTCAATAGGCCAGCAAATTTGGAAAATTCAGCAGTGGCCACAGGACTGGAAAAAATCAGTTTTCATTCCAATCCCAAAGAAGGGCCATGCCAAAGAATGTTCAAACTACCACACAATTGTACTCATCTCCTAACGCATATATATGGAATTTAGAAAGATGGTAATGATAACCCTGTATGAGAGACAGCAAAAGAGACACAGATGCATACAACAGTCTTTTGGACTCTGTGGGAGAGGGTAAGGGTGGGATGATTTGGGAGAATGGCATTGAAACATGTATAATATCATGTAAGAAACAAATCACCAGTCTAGGTTTGATGCAGGATACAGGATGCTTGGGGCTGGTGCACTGGGGTGACCCAGAGGGATGGTATGGAGAGGGAGGTGAGAGGTGGGTTCAGGATGGGGAACACGTGTACACCTGTGGCGAATTCATGTTGATGTATGGCAAAACCAATATTGTAAAGTAATTAGCCTCCAATTAAAATAAATACATTTATATTAAAAAAATTATACTCATCTCACACACTAGTAAAGTAATGCTCAAAACTCTTCAAGCTAGGCTTCAATAGTAGGTGAAGTGAGAACTTCCAGATGTTCCAGCTGGATTTAGGAAAGGCAGAGGAACCAGAAATTAAATTGCAAACATCCACTGGACCATAGAAAAAGCAAGAGAATTCCAGAAAAACATCTACTTCTGCTTTATTGACTCCGCCAAAGCCCTTGACTGTGTGGATCTCAACAAACTGGAAAATTCTTCAAGAGATGGGAATACCAGACCACCTTACCTGCTTCCTGAGAAATCTGTATGCAGGTCAAAAAGCAACAGTTGGAACTGGACATGGAACAACAGACTGGTTCCAAATTGAGAAAGGAGTATGTCAAAATTGTATATTGTCACTCTGCTTATTGAACTTCTATGCAGAGTACATCATGAGAAACCTGGGCTGGAGGAAGCACAAGCTGGAATCAAGATCACCGGGAGAAATATCAATAACCTCAGATATGCAGACGACACCCCCCTTATGGCAGAAAGTGAAGAAGAAAGTGAAGAAGAGCCTCTTGATGAAAGTGAAAAAGGAGAGTGAAAGAGCTGGGTTTAAGGCCTAACATTCAGAAAACAAAGATCATGGCATCTGGTGCCATCACTTCATGGCAAATAGATGGGGAAACAATGGAAACAGTGACAGACTTTATTTTCTTGGGCTCCAAAATCACTGCAGATGGTGACTGCAGCCATGAAATTAAAAGACACTTGCTCCTCGGAAGAAAAGCTATGACCAATCTAGTTAGTTAGTTCAGTCGCTCAGTCGTGTCCATCTCTGCGACCCCATGAATTGCATCACGCCAGGCCTCCCTGTCCATCACCAACTCTCGGAGTTCACTCAAACTCATGTCCATCGAGTTGATGATGCCATCCAGCCATCTCATCCTCTGTCGTCCCCTTCTCCTCTTGCCCCCAATCCCTCCCAGCATCACAGTCTTTTCCAATGAGTCAACTCTTCACATGAGGTGGCCAAATTATTGGAGTTTCAGCTTTAGCATCAGTCCTTCCAATGAACACCCAGGACTGATCTCCTTTAGAATGGACTGGTTGGGTCAACCTAGATAGCATATTAAAAGGCAGAGACATTACTTTGCCAACAAAGGCCCATCTAATGAAAGCTGTGGTTTTTCCAGTAGTCATGTATGAATCTGAGAGTTGGTCTATAAAGAAAACTGAGCACCAAAGAATTGATACTTTTGAACTGTGGTGTTGGAGAAGATTCTTGACAGTCCCTTGCACTGCAAGGAGATCCAACCAGTCCATCCTAAAGGAAATCAGTCCTGAACATTCACTGGAGGGACTGACGCTAAAACTGAAACTTCAGTATTTTGGCCAGCTGATGTGAAGAGCTGACTCATTGGAAAAGACCCGGATGCTGGGAAAGATTGAAGGCAGGAGGATAACGGGACGACAGAGGATGAGATGGTTGGATGGCATCACTGACTCAATGGACATGAGTTTGAGCAAGCTCTGGGATGTGATGAAGGATAGGGAAGCCTTGTGTGCTGCAGTCCATGGAGCTGCAAAGAGTTGAACATGACTGAGTGATTGAACAACAACAATAACAATAAAACATTAATGTATAAAATCTGTTCAAGTCCCTGTGTTCAATTATTTTGGGTATATTACCAGAAGTGTAACTTCTGGGTCATATGATTGTGCTATATTTAATTTTTTTAGGCACTTCTGTACCATTTTCCACAGTAGCTGCACCAATTTACATTCCTGCCAACAGTGTATAATGGTTTCAATTTATCCACATCTTTGCCAATGCTTGTTATTTATTGTGTTGTTGGCTTTTTGTTTTTTAAAATAACAGCCATCCTAATAGGTGTAAGTTTGTATCTTATAATTTTTGAGATCCTGGTGACCTTCTAGTGTGGTACAAACTTAGCTTTGTAGGACAATCTGTGATTTCCAGATTACACACAAATTTTGTACAGTTTTCACTACATTGCATGTAAAGTAGTGGGGAAGATATGATTCCCAGCTCACTGGTGAGGAAACTGATGCCCAGACAGATGAGATGTTTTTTCTAAGATGAAAAGGCTGGTGAATAGCAGCGGTAGGAGCAGAACCTAGAACTGCAACCACCCTGGCAGGCCTGGCAAGGGGACACTTCCTGTGCACTGCACAGTGTCTAACCTTGGGCTCTGCAGAGCAATATCCTCACCTCGCTGACAGGGTGGCAGAAAGGGAGGCTGAGAGGAGTCCCAGCAGACCTTGCAGGCTGAAGAGTATGCCCCCCTGCAGCCCCCAGGCCTGGGCCACATCCTGCTCCCTTTCTGAGATCAGAGTCATCACTAGCTGGCTCCTGAGAGTGAAGTGGAATAAAGAAAACCAAGAGGCAGTGACTCAGCAGTAAAAAAGCACTGGGAAAGCAGGGCTATTGAGGGGGGCACCTGGCTCTGTTAGCCACTTACTAGCTGTCTGTCTTGAGAGAAGTATGACCTCTGATATTGTTTTCTTAATATTTAAGACAAGATGGCACTTACAAATTCCATGGGTGTGTCTCCTAGCACAGGCCGGCTAGAGGCCAGGACAGTGAGCATCCCTCCTCACCCAGGAGTGCTCCCAGGGCCTAAGTGTCTCTCGCCTCCCAGGGCCTGAGCGTCTCTCCCATCCCAGGGCCTGAGCAGGGCCTGAGCATCTCTCCCCTCCAAGGGCCTGAGCCTCTCCCGCTCCCAGGGCCTGAGCCTCTCTCCATCCCAGGGCCTGAGCAGCCCGGCAGGTTGCCCCACACCAGCGAGAAGCAGTTGTTCTGTCCTCTGTGGTCCAGGCCAGGAATCAGAAGGGACTTATGAGAGGAGTGATTTAGGAGGCCAGCAGCCACACTCCTCGTGCCACTGGGCCTGCCCCATCAGTCAGCGCAAGCCACGTGCCAGAGCCCTATAAATAGCTTCAGAGATGACATTGCAGGGAGCTCTGCCTTGGAAACTCTCTGCAAAGGACACTGAATCACCAGGGAAGTTCATTTACATTCTAGGCAGGACTAGAATTTATGCTATTGAAAATAAAGATTTTATGTATTTGTACATATCTATCTGTGGATGTGCCTATAAACACAATTTACAGTCACCAGTCTCCCTAGCTCAGTCAGCACCCATTCTGTACAGTGGTTATTAACAGGGTCTGGGAACCAGCCATGGACCCCTCTGAGATATCATCCTCGTCAGTCGCACGTTTTTAGAGCGCAACATGCTCTTTACCATGGAATGATGCCGTTCATATTAGCACGCCTGCTAAGAAACTCTTATGCTCCCGATGTGTGCTGCCCTGAAGTGTCTCATGGAGATCAGATTTCAGGAGAACAAACTAGCACAGGGCTCAGAGGCTGCAGGAGGTGGGAGCCCTCTTTGTCCCTCATTTGCCCAGTAATTAATTTCTGCCCCAGCACAATTTGAAGGAAAAGACTGTGTTCAGACTGTGTTTTGATCACTTTTTAACAGGAGACTTTGTACCCCATAGGGAGATTTAATATCATCCCAGGGGCTGGTATCTGAGTGCCAGGAAACAGCTGCCCAGAGTGACTGCTCAGAGGAAACCAGGTGGGCCCCAGTGCCTGTCACAGTGAAGTCCTGGGGACGAGAGCTTCTGCCGACCCCAGAGGACACCCTGCTCTGCCTCACTCCCCACCAGGGCTTCCAGAAAGATAGTTGGGGCCTCCAGGGAGCACCAGATCCCCCTGTCTCCCTGTCCCCCTTTCCACCCAAGGCACATGAATCATAAATGTCTAGAATGTGTCTGTAGAAACACCAGGACACAATTAAGCACAAGTTCAGGAAGCACACAGATACTTTCTGTGGCAAATCTTATCTGGAGCAAATGTGGAGGGTGGAAACTACCAGATGAAATCTCGCCCATCGCCTCATTTTCAACTGTTTGTTGTTTTTTTCTTTAGATACGAAATTACAGCATGGTAGCATTCACAAAAGTATATTTTACCCTCATTTAGATACACCCTAAAAAATTGAATGAAATGTGAATATTTTTCTAAATTTACAGGGAAAATAAAAAGAAACTTAAACCAGCAAGAAGGGCATTAGATGTTTCTTCTGAACCCAGTGTACATAATATTAAGATCTTTTTTTGCCATCACTGGGACTATTTTCCTGAGCTATAATGGGGGCGCAGGGGAGTGTAGAATTCCAGGGGAGCTGTTTGGGATTCAGGAGAGCTGTTCATTCTGCCATTTAGTCATATATTCAACATATATCTATGGAACCCAATGGGTGCTTGCCCCTGGAGGGTCAGTGGGAAGGAGACCACCCTCACTCTTCCTGCCACTCACTGTCTAGAGGGAGAAGCTGAATTGTCATAACAGATATGACACTGTAGCTGCTAATGTAAGGGCATATGAGGGGCAGTTGCCCAGGCTGGGGAGGGAGCAGAGAACAGGGAGGCTCCCCTGCACAGGATACTCAGCAGAGCCCAGAAGGAGGAATGATCCTGGAGGAAAGAGGGTGGGAAAGAATGTTCCAGGTGGAGAATGGCATGTGAAAAGGCCCTGTGGTCAAGAAAGACATGGATACGTGGAAAGCTTATAGAGGCCACAGGTGGCAGAAGTGAAGAGTGAAGATGGATGCAGCTTGGAGAGGCAAGTGGGGCTAAAGGGGTGAGGGGTGGGGGGCTAGACTGAGAAGGGACCTGTGACCCAAGGCCAGGAGTCTTGCTCAGGCTGAGTGGTCAGTTAGAGTCTGACCTCGGACCTCTTACAATCCAAAGCAAGTCTTTGCTCTCCCCTGGCTCTGCTCTGCAGTGTCTGAGAGACCTGGGCTTATCCTTTAAATGTCTCGAGGCCTCAGTGTCTTTATCTGTAAAATAGGGTAATAATACTGCACCTTAAGAGGATTGATGTGAAGATTAAATGATTCTACATACCTGGGGGCTGAAATCTGTGCACGAATGTTCTGTGCATCAACATTATTACCGGCTTTGTTATTATCTTTAAAAGGAGTGCCTCTCACCAGATCATCTCTAGGTGGATTCCAACTCTGATATTCCATGTTTCTAAAATTCTTTTCCGAGATTTTCATAGTAACTCTCACCTTCATAAATGCAAGGAGTGATGATTTTCCTTAATGAGAGCAGGGCTGAGTTTCAGATACATGGACCCATGGGAAGCCACAGGATGGGATGAAATGACCCAGAGACCGTGTGCCTGGAGAGAGGAGAGGAAGGCTGAGGTCAGGCCCTGAGTATCACTGACACTGATGGAGCAAAAAGAAAGAAACTAGAGGGGTGGGGAAATTGTCGGGGTGGGGAAATTGTCAGTGTGGGACTAGGACATTCTTAACCCATAAGTTCAGGAGGAGGTGATGCTGAAGGAAGTGGGGAGCTTCTAGGAGGGTAGGCCCTGGTGATGACCCCCAGGGTGAGGACAGAGGACAGGACAGTGGATCTCTTGGCCTGCAACTCATGAGTACCTGGTGCCCTTATAATGTCAACGTGCAAACTATAAAGAGACATTGCCACTTGTAGGAAATTCTCCTAATGTGTGACATCTCCCTTGTCATTGGCCTGATGTTCCCCTTCAAGGGCCACCATGTAACCACTGTCCTCAGCCTGGGTGCTTCTGTACCTGCTCAGAGCCCACCTGCCCATCGGGGTGACTGCCCGCAGGCAAGCTCTGAGAATGTATCTTCGGAGTCTACCAACTGGGGATGAGGGAGCAGTGAGAACTGGTGATTTGGTGGGGGGGAGTTGAAGGCAAAGGCTGGAATAATGTGAGCATATTTCGAGGCTAAACAGCAGGAGCCTGTGAAAAGGCAGAGAAGGAGAACTGGGAGCCCAGGGGAAGATGCTGAATGGTTATGCCAAGGATGGAGCTTGAGGGGCACCCTCCAGCTATGGGCCTGCCCACTCAGCATGGAGACAGCTGTGCTTAGGGGGCTGTGACCTAGCCTGTGCTCCCCCTCACTGGCTTAGGAGGCTCTGTGGGCACCTGCTTCTTATCTGCTTTCACTACATCTGCCTGGAAACAGAACCCAAGAACCAGACTGAAAAGTGCAGAAAGGGCATTGGGGCAGGCATGTCACACCAGGAAGGGAGTTACAGGGTGTCGCCCTGCAAATCTGTATATTGCAAATATGTATTGAACCCTGGTGAGCTATTTTTCAAAGCAAGGCATTGGGCTATTTGCAGGAGAAGAAATATCAGAAGGAGTTCAGATTCCTGGGCCCTGCCTGGAATTGCTGACACAAAACCTGTTTCTCCCATGCTCCCTGGACCATCTTAGGCAGCCTGAAATTTGTGGCACATGGATGAAGGAATTAGGTTACGAAGGATATGGTGGTGGTGGGCAGCGGGCAGAAAAGACCTGGCCCCCAGCTGGGAAAACAATGACTACCTAGAAAGGGAGCGAATGACCCTGAGTGCCAGGCAAATGGGAGAGTGTCTCAGAGACCCTGCCACTCACTCCACATCCCACAACTGGGGGACACAGGGTCTGGTGGTGGATGCCCCAGGCGCTATGCAGAGCCCTGCAAGCTTGGCTCTGAGCCCCAGGGAGCAGGAACAGGAGTGAATAAGGGCAGAGGGGGAACTTTGAGGGGCTACTCAAGGAGAACCAAGTACCAAAGTTGCTCAGCTTGGCAGGCTAGAGGGTTTGTGCAGAGAAAGGGAGTGAGAGACAGGCTGAAGGGTGAGTTTGAACCAAATGGCGCCAGGCTTTGTGGGTGATGCAGGAGTGTCCGTGCACCTCAGCAAGCCTGGCTGAGCACTCTCTTTGAGAGATTAATCCAAACAAGACACAGTCTGTCCTCAATGAGCTTGTGGTCCTGTGGTGGAGATGGACAGACACATGTAAGCATCAAGGGGAGTGAGAGCGTAGCAAAGGAAGGTGCCAGGGCCCAGGGTGTGGGCAGCACTGACCCTCTGTGGGTGTGGGCTAGCTCCCGAGGCAGGAAAACTCTTGGTCCCCAAGTCTCCACATGGGAAGCCCTGGACAGTTGTAGGCAATAGGGAGGCCTGGGGGTGCAGAGGCCGGCAGGGCCTAACTGCCTCTGCCTCCTTTCTTCCTGTTAATCAGTCCAGTTTAAGGGCTTCTTCAGGCACTTAGGAAAACAGAAAAATGGCTTATAGTTTACTAACATCAGAGTCTAGGCTGACAAATTTGTTTCAAGGAGGAAGCTAGCAGGTGGGTTTACTTTGCAGTTACAGTTCAGGTCCAGGGTACTCTTCAGTTACAATGACCTTGGACTGTCGGGGATTAATGACAGCCTTTTGATCCTGTGCACAAAGAAAAGAAGACATCACCAGACATCATGTCTCTGCCCTCCGAGTGCCCGCTTGTTGTCAGGCATCACGGCCTTGTGAGGCCCTAGGAGGAATTGAAGAGGCAGAGGCGGGAGATGCGTCTGAAGCGTCCTGGGACTGTCTGCTGCGTCCGGATGGAAGGGAGGTTCTCACTGTCTGCTATTAGGGCAGGTGTCATCATTTTCCCCGCAGGAGCCCGGGGGGCCTGCAGAACCTTGCAGGAGGGAGGCATCATGACTCAGCTTCAGGACTGCAGGTGGCTCACAGCTGCTAGAGACGGTTTCTGACCCAGAGCCTCTCAAAGGCACTGGTTCTCTGTCTTCCTTTGCGCACAGGGAGGACAAGTTTATGACGCCCTGGATATGCGTGTGTGCGTGCTCAGTTGTTTCAGTCGTGTCCAACTCTTTGTGACCCCATGGACTATAGCCTGCCAGGCTCCTCTGTCCACGGGATTCTCCAGGCAACAATTCTGGAGAGGGTTGCCATGCCCTCCTCCAGGGGATCTTCCCCATCCAGGGACTGAACCCACGTCTCCTGCCTCTTCTTCATTGCAGGCTGATTCTCTACTGCTGAGCCACCAGGAAAACCTGCCCTGGCTACGTGTTTGTGAAAACTTATGGTCGGTGTGAGCGGTGTGAGGATGGGGAGAAGGCTGAGCTCTGTGCACCTGGGGGCCACGGGGCTGAGCACTAGAGGGGGATGCTGGTCTCGACCACTCGGTGTGGGCTTCCAGGGTGCACGTGGGGCTTGAGGCTGGGACCCTGGTCTGGCCCCAGTTCTGACTTCTCTTACCTGTGATGCTGAGCCGGCCTATAGTCCCAGTCTGGCGGGTGTCATTAGATGACCTCTCAGATCTTGCCCATCAGGCTAATAATGCTTAACAAACTTCCAAGTATTCAGAAGCCCCAGGTCTGGCTAGACTTTGCTTCTTGGTACCCCCACGGCCCTGAGCTCTCACAGCACCAGCCTGGTATACAGGGCACCCTGATGGGTCCCCAGTGAGCTTCCAGGTGGCCAGGGATAAGACCTTCATTTTCGTAACCCCTGCATCTTTGCTGGTGAACAAGCTAACGTCCAATCTACAGTCCACACAGCAGAAAGGGGCTCTTGAGGCAGCAGCAATTGAGCAATGGGAGGGAGCACAGTGGAGCAGTGATCATGAGGCTGGGGAACCAAGTCGGGGGACCAACCAGTACCTTTTGTACTGACAGCAAGGAGGGAGGGGACCCCCAGAAGATCCCGCGTCCAGCAGCTGTCACTGCATCCCCTTGTAGTTCGAGGAAAAGGAAGTCTCCTTCGCGACACTGTGCCAGTCCTCTGTGAGTCTGCCCTTTGAGCCCTGGGAGCAGAGGGCCCTTTGCAGAGGGATATTGGATTGATTGTTTTATTAGTTAATACAACACGCACTACCTGAATGGTCACCATGTGCCACTTTCTGTGCTGGGTACCATCGACCCAGCCTCACGGGAGCAGTGTTAGTCCTCAAGGGCCATCTGAGCACCACAGACCAGGCAGCTCAAACCAGAGATGTGCTCCCAGAGCTGAAGGTTGCATGTCCAAGATCAAGGCATCAGCTGGGTTGTCACTCCAAGGCTGTTTGGGAGCAGCTGTCCCAGGCCTCTTCTTGGCTTGTAGATGGCTGTCTTCATCCTCACGTGAAATCCTGCCTGTGTGTGTCTGTCTCCAAATTTCCTAGACATGTTGCAGTAGGACTGCCCCTAATGACCCTGTTTTTAACTTGGTTGCCTCTGTAAAGACCCTGTCTTCACATGCTATGGCCTGGATGTTTGTGTCTGCCCAGACTCATACATTGAAATCCTAACCCCCTTAGGTATGGTACTAGAAGCTGGGCTGTTAGGAGGTGCTTAGACAGTGAGAGCCCCACCCCCCTGACGAGACTGATGCTCTTATAAAAGAGACCTCACAGACACCCCTACTGTGTGAGGACGCAGAGGGAAGGTGCTGGCTGTGACCCAGGAGGAGGCCCGCATCAGAACATGACTGTGCCAGAGCCTGATCACAGACTCCCAGCCTCCCAGCAGTGAGAAATGAATTTCTGTCATTTATAAACCAGCCAGTCTTGGCGTTTTGTGATAGCAGCTGAAATGGACTAAGACACCAAATAAGGTCACATTCTGAGGTGCTGGGCGAAGGCTTCAACACAGGAATTTAGGAGGAACACAGTTCAAAGCATAACACAGAAGGCAATTTCAGCCCAAGTCCCCTGGCAGGATCTGAGGGGCCTGGAGGTGGGAGGATCATTTCTGGGAGGCAAACTGAAAGGTCTGCATGCAAGGTTGGGCCCCAGGGGAGCCCTGAGGTGAGGCAAGGGCTCAGAGACCAGGCATAGCACAGGCCTTGGGGACAGAGAGGCTGGGGGACCAGAGAGGGAGGAAGGAAATGTCTTGGCCAGGCCCACCCTCCCCCGGCCCAGCTATGAAGAGGACAAATGGAGCTTCTCTCTGAAGAACTGCACCACTCAAGAAGGCTCAGAAGGAAGGAAGCTCACGTCCTGAGGTGTGGGAGTGCAGGCCTGGCTGCCAGTTAAGTCAGAGTGTCTGAGGCCGTGTATGGGCGTTGGTAGATTCTAGAAGCCCGCTGCTCTGTCCCACTCATCAGCTGAGAGCAGAGAGTCACCTAGGCCAGGGCAGGGCATGTTGGGTCTTCTTGGGACTTCTGCTCAACCCTGCCACCCAGGTTGTCACCTACAGAACATGTCCTTAATCTGGCAGTGAGGCCAGAGCTCCTCAGCCAGCCGAGGAGGTTGATGGCTTCGTAGCCTGGCAGCCATCTATGGCAGGATCTCCCATTTCAGATAACGCCAGAGGGGGCTGGAGCCCTGGGGAGGCCATGCACGCTGTGAAGAGTAGGCAGTTTCCTCAGGCAGCCATCGCGCCAAACTTACAAGGTTTTAATTAAATGGCAAAATGGTGCATCACCATTATAAACAGCACAAACAAATGTTACTTGTAATTATTTTGCCCTTCCCCAAATATTCCATTTCCCTTTTCTTTATTCAAAATGAATTCATATGAGCCTGTACTCTAGTGGTGTGCTTTCGTATTCCCTAACACCTCCGAGAGCTAAGTCGTTTCCAGACCGTTCCAACCAACCACCCTCAACCAATAGAGGGGTCTTCTATTTTTGTGGTCATGCTCAAGGCTTCTTGGAAAATTTGTGGTCATGCTCAAGGCTTCTTGGAAAAAAGGTGTGTCTGCACCCCATCTTATTTTTGGCATTGAAACCAGTGAAAAATAACAATCAAAGAAAACTGAACTAAGGCTGAGTAAGTGAGTGAGTGAAGTCCCTCAGTTGTGTCTGACTCTTTGAGACCCCATGGACTGTAGCCTATCAGGCTCCTCCATCCATGGGATTTTCCAGGCAAGAGTGCTGGAGTGGATTGCCATTTCTTTCTCCAGGGGATCTTCCTGACCCAGGAATCGAACCCAGGTCTCCCGCATTGCAGGCAGATGCTTTACCATCTGAGCCACCAGGGAAGCCCTAAGAAGCCCTAAGCCTTCAGAACTAAGGCTGAAGGGAAGCCTAAATCTAAAGAAGACACATGTTACCTCCCTTTTTGTGGGTGGGGCATAAAGAGGCATCCCTGGTGTGTCACCCAGAAAGCTGGTGAGCGCTGCAAACAGAGCCTGCTCCTCACATGGCAGTGAGTGACACTGACTTCCTCAAGAGAATTCTGCTTTGCTTTTCTTCCTATTCTCAAAATATGCATGGGTATGTGTGTGGGCATATTATGCAACACATACCCGCATAACACACACATACACACCTGCATGCATGCATCCACAGTTCCCCCCACTGGGTCACTCACGGGTTGCATTTCTCACTTCTCTCATTGCCTGTGTCCTCCACTGACACCCGGGATGGCCCTGGGCCTCCATTCCTTCCCGGGCAAGGAGGCTGGAGCCTGACATAGTGCCTCGGGTCCCTGGGCTTCTGAGTCTTCACATGCAGAGAAGAGTGAAATGCTCACACACAGCCATACCAAACAGGTCTACCGTATTACTGAAGGAGTGGGTGCTTTCCTCTAAGGAGCCCATAAGGTACTTCTACATCCCTTCCTCCTGCTACCACATCACTTTAGCAGACACATAACTAATGCTCTCACTGCTCTAAAAGAATGAATTTTATTTCCCCTTCCCTTATTCCCTAGGCAAGATGTGGGGCATGAATCAACATGGTCTGCTCTCAGAACTCGGTCTGCTGAGCAGAACACTGGATGAGTAGGTGATGTCACAGGACAGGTGAAACCTGGAGGTGGTGACCGCTGGGGGGAGGAGGGCTGGCTGGCTGGTGGGCACAGAAGGGGCCAGCCCCCACCCTGGGAAGGTGGAGCTCAGCACCCTCATGGGCCGGCAGCAGAGATGCCCTGGTAGAGGGAGAAAGCGCACATGCCACCTTGGGAGGACATGGACTTGATGGAAGCCCTGCCCCTGGGCGAGTGGAAGGCTAGGTTCAAGAAAGAAGGGACTGGTGCCAAGTGATGCCTGGGACCTGCCTCGTACATTCTTCCCAGTGGTGTCCAGAGAGTGTCAGTCTCCACGCGCCTCTCCCTCTGACTGCAGGGTTGAGGAACACGTGCAGTGTGTGCTAGCAATTGCCCCTGAAGTGATCACCTCCTGAGGGCTGGCTGAGAGTATCCAGACTCTGAAAGCAAGAGCCAGGAAGCTGTTGGTGCCCCTGGTGGCAGTGCCCACAATGGCTCCTGCGGCAGCCCCAGTGCAAACAGCAGTCCCGGCTCAGGTCAAGGTCAAGCACACTCAAGGTCAAGCTTAGGTGACCAAGGGGAGTGCTGAAGGAATGCCCGTTGTTTGGAGCAACTCCTGGTGGGTTTGGTTGTTTCCTGAACATTATCTCCTCATGGTCATGAGTTCACTGGCGTGTTCTTCCACTCGTTCTTTCGTGAACCGATGTGTTCACCAAATACATTGTTGTAGGTGTTCCATCTGCTCCTTCTGCACCCGAAACATCGACTCTGTGCCCAAATTCCACTTCCTCCAGGCAGGTACCACCTGCAGATGATGCTGAATGAACATAGCTTCCCACTCTCACTAGACTTTGAGAAGAGAGGGACAAAAAGTACACAAGAAACAAGGAAAACTTAGAGTATGTCATCAGTATTGGTCAGTGTCAGGAGAAAGACCAAGCAAGGAAAGGCAGTGGGAAATGTGGGGATGGAACCTTTTAGGTGGGATGGCCAGGAGGTAAATTTTGAGAAAAGATAGAAAGCTATGAGGGAGAGAATGCTCTGGGGTCTCTGGCGGTGAAGGGAGAGTGATGCAGGCCATGAGAGCAGGAGGAGGTGCAAAGGGCCTGAGGAACATATGCTTTTCCAGAAAGCTGACCCAGGAGTGGAGAAGGAGGGGCCAGAGTTCAAGGGTTGACAGGGAGAGAAGGTGTCCATTGTTAGAGTGTAGGCTCAGTCTGCAAGAAGCAAGAGTTCCCTGAATGCCGTCTTCCCAAGTGTTGGCCAGGTGTTGGTCCCATGGGAGAGGGCATGGGCCAGGGCAAGAAAAGCGAGCCTGTCTAGCAGGGGAGGGATAGCCAGCCTTTCTGATAATGGTCACAGGGCTGGCAGGAGGGGGCCCAATGCTGAAAACATTTTTTTGGCTGCGCTGAGTCTCCGTTGCTGCATGTGGGCTTTCTCTGATTGAGGTGAGCAAGGGCAAGCTGGGACAAGCAGGGGCTACTCCCTAGTTGTTGCGCTTGGACTTCTCATTGTGGTGGCTTCTCTTGTTGCAGAGGATGGGCTCTTGAGCACATGGGCTTCAGGAGATGTTGCGCACGAGCTCAGTAGTTGTAGTACATGGGCTTAGTTGCCCCGTGGCATGTGAGATCTTAGTTCCCAGACCAGGGATCAAATCCATGTCCCCTGCACTGGGAGGCAGACTCCTAACCACTGGACTACCAAGGAAGTGGGCAGCTCCATCTCCAAGGTGGAGCCAGCAGCATTTTCAGCTGGACCAGATGTGAGGGCTGACAGGAAGATAGGGGTCAAGAATGTTTTCAGAGATTCTTTCCTGAGCAGCTGGGACATTGTGTTGACCTTCACTGAGAGAGGCAGGGCTGCCGGGGAGGGAAGGGCAGGATGTCAGTTCAGGTTGTGTGGAGTATGAGAAGGCCTGGAGCCATCCAAGGGCAGATGTAGAGTGGGCAGCTTGATCAGTGAGTCAGACTGGAGGTCTGATGGGAGATAACTGCTTGGGTCATTTTGCTGACAAAGGTCTGTATAGTTAAACCTATGGTTTTTCAAGTAATCATGTATGGATATGAGAGTTGGACTATAAAGAAGGCAGAGCACTGAAGAATTAATGGTTTTGAACTATGGTGCTGGAGAAGACTCTTGAGCATTCCTTGGACTCAAACCAGTCAAGGAGATCAAACCAGTCAATCCTAAAGGAAATCAACCCTGAATGTTCATTGGAAGGAATGATGCTGAAGTTGAAGCTCCAATACTTTGGCTACCTGATGCAAAGATCTGACTCTTTAGAAAAGACAGTGATGCTGGGAAAAATTGATGGCAGGAGGAGAAGGGGGTGACAGAGAATGAGATGGATGGTATCATCAACTCAACGGACTTGAGTTTGAGCAAGCTCCAGGAGATGGTGAAGGGCACGAAAGCCTGGCGTGCTGCAGTCCATGGGGTCACAAAGAGTTGGACA
Source organism: Capricornis sumatraensis (assembly GCF_032405125.1). NCBI lineage: Eukaryota > Metazoa > Chordata > Mammalia > Artiodactyla > Bovidae > Capricornis > Capricornis sumatraensis. The sequence goes on along the minus strand of NC_091078.1, from coordinate 43,250,900 downwards.
TGACTGAGTGACTAAATAACAAAAATACTTGAGAGGCAGTAGCAGAGAGATGGAAACCACAGTCCTGCATGAGGTCATCTAGTGAGTGACGCTCCACAGCCAAGAGCAAGCCCAAGGTCTGAGCCATGCGCTTGGCAACACATGGGGTTTAGAGAGAGGAGACTGAACCAGCAAAAGAGTTTGAGAAGGAAGGGCCAGAGGCTTGCAGGCCCATGACACCAGGGAAGCCTGTGTCAACAGGGAGGCCCCCTTCTGCTCCTGCTGCTAAGCACTCAGCAGGAAAGTGGCTGGAGAGAGGCTGAGAAGCTGGGCAGTGCTGAGGACAGAGGCCTGGTAGGAGAGTTGGAGACAGAGTGGAAGAAGAGACTTAGGGGATGGGGTGTGTTGACACCTTCTTGAAGTAGCTCTGCAGGGAAAGGAAGGGGCAAAATGGGTCAAGAGGGATTCCTTTGCAGGAACACCCTGAAAAATCTACTTGTCAGTGAGGAAAAACGGGCATCTGGACTAAGATCTCAAGCCAGCGAGAGGGGAGGTGAGACCCCAGTCAGATCTGTCTGATTCTGTGTGGTTCTGTCCACAGTATCTTGGTAGATTTTTTTCAGAAATCTTCGTATAACACTATGACCCAGGAATTCCACTCCTAGAGACATAATCGAGAGAAATGTGTGTGTAGACACATCAAGAAATATCAAAAAGTATCAATATTTGTAAAATCACTAAATTGGAAGGAATCCAAACTTCCATCAGCAGTAAAATAGATAAAGAAATAGATAAATAGATAAGTAAAATAGAAAAATAGATAAAACAGATAAAGAATGTGATACATTCTTATATTGAGAAGGAATTAATTATTGCTGCTCTCAACAACACAGATCATAACCCACAAATTACAAGGTTGAGCTAAAGAAACCAGACACAAACAGTACACACCATATTATTCAACTTAAATACAGATGAAAAACAGCCAAAAGAAACCAGTGGTGGCAGAAGCCAGACAGATGGTTCCTCCAGGGGGAGGTATTGACTCTGACAGTGAAGGGAGGTGCTGGGCTGTTTGTAATGTTCTGTTTCTTCATCTTGATGATGGTTACATGGTGATTCATTTTGTAAAAGTGCATTGAGATGTATAGTCATAATTTGTGTATTTTTGATAACTTTAAAAAATATAATAAATGTTTTCTTTTATTTAAAAAAGCCACAGAGCTTTTTATTCTTGAAAGCCACAGAGCTTTGTCAGAAGCTTGGCCTTCTGTTTTCTAGGTCTGCTGATGGTTCTTGTCTAGGAGGCCCCTGAGAATGGGCTGGTTGTGTGTCAGGGGCCCATGCACTGCAGGGCCACAGAGCCTGTGTGGCCCCAGCCTGCCCCATGTCCTGCTCAAGTCATTTCTGCACACAGAGCCTGGACAGAAGGGCCTGGGGTACTGAGAAGTACTTGCTGCTTTGCTATTTTCTTTCACCTCCTGGAGATAATCCCACCCTGACTCCATCACTTTCCTCTTGTGTGCACACATGAACACCCACACACACACATACTCACACACACACCCCTTCTGCCCACACTACACACAAATGTTTAAAGTGTGTCTTGGACTTTGAAACAGAAATCAGCAATCAGAACCTTGTTTCCACAAGAAAAACCTTCTAGGGCCAGAGGGAAAGGGGCTGGGCTTGAGGTCTTCTCTGGGTGGGGAGGGTGACTTCCTGGCTATCTTGCTCTTCTCCTTGTCTGATCCCTGCAACAGAGTCAGGGGACTCCTGAGAAAGCCTTGTGTCTTTGCTTGTGCCATATGCTTGTGTCTTTTCTGGCTCAAAATCAGAAAAGCTATTGATCTTGCTTTTTGCTTCCTTCTCCACTTTACTTATTTTCTTAATAAATGATGAGTGTCGTGCGTGGGTTGGAAAAGAATTTCCAGACATGAGGCAGAGTGAAAGAAGAAGAAAGTTTGTTAGAGTGGGGAGGGGAGAGTCTCTGCCGGCATAGCAGGCCAGCTTCCTGACAGTCAGGGAGAGCCGACAGTGAACAGGGGTTCTTGATTCATTTTGATACCCTGGGTGTAAGGAGCAGGATATGGATCTTATGGGTCATTTGCTGATTGGATAAGGTAGATATATTGGGTGGGGGGAAAGAGTAAAGTAAATACCTTCTCCCTACATGGAGAAGGAGGGGAGACAGTTTATACTGGTCAGGAGGACCTGAAATTCATTAATAGTTACAACATTGGGGACGGGAAGGAAGGACAACAAGGGTCTGAATTTTCTGTTCCTTCATTCCAAGACCCTCCTTGGTTTCATCTGCTCTTTCATCCTTGGGTCACCACAACGAGCTGTTTACCCTGAAAACAATTTCTCATGTTTGTATTTGTCAAAAGTGTTCTGAGACTGGAACAATGTGAACCATCAACTCCAATCTGCACAAGAAGGCATGAAAGGGTAACAGACAGGGAGGCCAGGGATCTCCAAATGGAGGAAACAGGCTACAGGTGTCATTTTTTAAACTCTCTCTTAAGCGGCAAGAGGAAACAAACTACAAGTGTCAGATTTTTTCCCTTGTCTATACTAAAGCTGAAACTCCAGTACTTTGGCCACCTCATGCCAAGAGTTGACTCACTGGAAAAGACTCTGATGCTGGGAGGGATTGGGGGCAAGAGGAGAAGGGGACGACAGAGGAGGAGATGGCTGGATGGCATCACTGACTCGATGGATGTGAGTCTGAGTGAACTCCGGGAGTTGATGATGGACAGGGAGGCCTAGTGTGCTGTGATTCATGGGGTCGCAAGGAGTAGGATACGACTGAGTGACTGAACTCAACTGAACTGAACTGATACAAAATTAAAAGGAGGTTTATCTTAAAATTCTGTGTTGCCATTAGGGCATCTGGTTCCACCTGAACTTAACTTTTCTCAAACCTTAAGCTAACAATGCGTTTTTCTTATGGAAATGTTTCTCTTAAGCTATATTAATGAACTGCATATTTACCCTAGACTCTGTCTTTCTTCAAGTCAGTTCTACTTAAGGCTCAGAACCGATAAGGGCTTAACAAACCAGATATGTTTTACTCATACATTGTTCTCCTAATCTATGTTAATGAAATGATATATTTACTTGGAAATCTGCCTTTCTTCAAGATTCATGTCAATCATTTTATGGCCCAGGGAAACTCACCTTGTGCCAATGTTATCTCAGAATACATGTGGCTGAGGGGCCTGGTGCCACTCTGAGTTTCGAGACATTCCCTTTCTCTAATTAACAATTTTCTGCATAACATACTGCTAAAGGCTAGTGGGGGGGCACTCTTTCTGCCCCCTTCTGATGTCTATGTCAGAAGCTTTCTCTATCTCTTTTATACTTTAATCAAACTATCACACAAAAGCTCTGAGTTATCAAGCCTCTTCACTGGTCTCAGATTGAATTCCTCTCCTCTGGAGGCCAAGAATCCCAGCATCTTTCATGACTCAGCAACAACTTTTCAGGCATATTCCCATTTCATGGGTGGCAAGTCTGAGGACCGTGATGAGTGACATGCTCTTGTTGGGTGATGTTGGGTGACGTATCTTGAAGTCAAACCATAAACCAGATGCAGGATGGAAAACTGGGGGACAGAAGATTCTCCACTTCTGCTGAATCCACTCAAAGTCTTCAGGCTTTAAGTGAAGAAAGTGGAGATCTGTGCAGGTTGATTTCTGCCCTTCACCCTCACCTCCTCCCTGGGATTTCTGTTTCTCTTTTCTAATTCTCCCTATATCCCTGGGATTAACCGTCCACCCAATTTAATATTTCAGCTGAAACGGTTGGGAACATACTTTGGTTCTTGTGTTTCAAGGATACACATAGCTCACCTTCTCTCTAGAAAGTCCTTGTGATGTGAAATTAAGGACAAAAATCCAGCTATAAGGCAACTGTTAAAGAATAGGTAATGGAAAGTTGCCTTTCACATCTCACTCACTTTAGACATATTCTAATTAACTCTGCTGGAAAAATAATTGGCCTAGATCAGGTCAATCTGATTGAGGATCTGAATAACCTCACTTGAGTGGTATTTATAGCTTCTGGTCTTGGGTGAAGTTAGTTTGTGGCTTGAATGCTAATTGTACTCTCAGTTCAGTTCAGTCACTCAGTCGTGTCCGACTCTTTGCAACCCCATGAATTACAGCACGCCAGGCCTCCTTCTCCTCCTGCCCCCAATCCCTCCCAGCATCAGAGTTTTTTCCAATATGGGGACAAAAATAGCACTGAGGCCCATTGAGTGATATCTACATACTCCCAATCTCCTTGTAATATGTGCAGAGAGAGTTTTTCAAAAGTTCATTTAGCACGGGTGATCGCTCCAAAGTTCACTGTAAGTTGGTTGTTTAGAATTTGCATTATTTCCCTGAAGAAAGAATATTACACCCAGTGGTTAATTTCACTGGTCACAATAATATTAATAGCAAAATAAGTTCTAATGTAACTAGGATAAAGTATTTAGAGAACCAGCCAGAGTCACTGGTCCTGGGTGACAGATGGCATCTAGTTTAGGAAAAATCAGAACAAGAAGAGGACCTTCCCCTCCACACTCCCTGGGGCAGGGACTATAGAGAGTAGAGGTGAAGAGCGATGCCTAGGGCACTTGCTGACTTGGACAGACTGGCCATCAGTATGGAAGGGTGACCAGCCCAGTGGCTCTTATGGCTGCCCACAGTTGAGAAAAGCTCATGGTGGGAAAGTAAACAAATAGCTGAAATGAAGTCCAAGCATGAGGACAGGAGTGTGGGTCAGCATCTCAGAACTGACTTAGGGACCAGATATATTCTGAAGCTGATTCTAGGAACCAAAGAGCATCAAGACAGGTGAGCAGAATTATATTAAGTGGGCTTCAAACAGGGGTGAGGATGGAGTTGGGGCAGTTGGAAGAGGGCACAGGATGGGGGAAACCCAGGCAGGAACCAAGATGGATGAGTTATGATCTTTCCTTCCCATGGAAGGCTTTTCCTTTCCTATTCTTTAAGGGAACCATGTTTAAGCAGCACTTTGAGGTCAGAGACATTTGCCTTTGGCCTCTGCTTTTCTTGCCTTTCTGCCCTACTCCCCATCCCAGTGGTCTCTCCATGGGTTCTGGGTGCTGTGGCCTTCTTTGTGCCACACTAAGCCCCTGATACTCTCCCTTCCAATGGGTCAAACTCCAGGTTCTCAGTGAAAATGAGCTTCACACACTTGATGCACACTATGAAAGAAATTATCAGTCATTCTTGGTAGCCCTTCCAGAAGGTTTTGACCTGTCCATGTCCACTTATATGTGGATTTTTTCGATAGTAAATGCTACAGTATTATGTGATCTGAGGTTCGCTGTCTCCATGGATTTGGAATTTTGGGTAGAGAGGAGCTAGTTACCAGCGCTGACTATCAGTTATTTCCACCTGCATGACAGAGGGTCAGTGGCCCTAACCCCCATGTTTTTGTTCAAGGGTTAACTGTATCTATCCTCTATCTATCTCTATCTATCTATTTATCTATATCTATCTATGAGACACATTGCGATTCTAGGTGCTTTGCATCCTTTCAGTTGTCAACTTTAACAACAAGCTGTGAGTTGGTTTCATTTTGACTCCCATATGCTGTCTGATGCCATGGGTCTACTTGTCCCACTCCCTACACCGTGCTTTCTGCCTTAGGAGCCAGGTCTATATGGGCTACATCAGTAAGCTTCCATACTCCTGTGGTTGAGTTTAGCCAGTGAGGAGCATCATCAAGAGAACAGAGGGGTGGAGGGAGTGTGGTCAGGGTTGTGTCACCCTGGCCTCCTCTCTGCAAAGTGGCCATGTGTGTCTGTGTTCCCAGCCTGAGGACACCGCTGCTTTGGAGGCCAATTTTCCTTCTGGGCTGCAGTAACCTCTCTCTGCCCTCATTACCTCTGTCCTAAGGTGGTGACAGCTCCACTACTGCCAGCCCTGAGTCCCTGCACTAATCCTGGGTGTCCCCATGAATGAATCCCTTTGGAAGTAGATACTCCCCCTCTCAGGCCAAGAATGCTAATTTGGGTGTGCCATCTGTTTCCTACTGGAAGCTTGACCCGATGAGAGTTAATTAATTTGCCCAAGATTTAGCTCAGCTAGTAAAGAATCTACCTGCAATGCTGGAGACTCTGGTTCGATTCCTGGGTCAGGAAAATTCCCCTGGAGAAAGGAACAGCTACCCACTCCAGTATTCTAGCCTGGAGAATTCCATGGACAGAGGAGCCTGGCAGGCTACAGTCCATGAGGTCACAAAGAGTTAGACACAAACGAGCAACTATCAGACCTCAGACTTAAAACCAATAAGGGGCAGAGCTGCCTCCTACAGCCATGCTTCCAACTACCCATCTCAGTGGAACAAGCACCAGTCAGGAACCCAGGTTGCTGTCTTATGCTCATTGACCAACCAGCTCTGCAGCATCCAGCAAGCAATGCTGCCATTTTAGCTTCCATTTTCAAGGAGTAATGAGTTTGTTGCAGTTCTTTTTAGCTTTCACATGTGATAATTTCCAAACTTCCACTGAAAATAAATCTCTCCCAGACCTGTACTTTCCAGATCTCCCCTTACTATTAGTTGTCATGGCAAAAGCTTGCATTTATCTCTGATAAACAGCTGAGAAAACAATTTGCAGGGGCAACACTGGAGAGAATGAAGTCAGGCTCCACTGTACAATGTGTTCCGCCTCAAGAAATCAGGCCTTCCTCATTCTGGTTCAATGTGGGTCCCTACTTGCTTCTCTTATTTATCTCTCCCCGCTTTTGATTCCACTAAATTAAATAACTATTCCCTTCCCTCCAAAGAGCTTTACGTGTTATGAGTAGCTGCAGTCTTCATTCAGAAAAATGCTCAGTTCACCAAAAGTGAACAAAATTCTTGCTTTTGCAATTCAGCAAAGTCTGTTTTCTTGTTCATGAACATCAAGTGACTGAATGCCAACTAGAGAAGCTAAGATTTCATTGGGAAAAGTGGTTAGCAACATGAACCAAAAGCAGTTTTACTCTTAAGTCTGAGAACTTGGGGGATTGAAGACCACCATTCAGGGGTAGGTCTGATCCCTTGGGTTCCCAACTTACTGGGAGAGAGGGTTGGAGTAAACAGAGGAAGGGAGGTGACAATGGGACTGAAGGGGACACAGTGGTGAAGTTGGTAAGGGGTACACCTTGGGTGGGTGGAGAGTGCAGGTTGAAGAAATTTTGTTGACACAGCCATTGTAAAACAGGAGGACAGCTGACAAGTTACCCAGCCCTCATCCCTACCCCTAAATCAAGACAAGGAAAGACTTGAGGGACACTAGATTTAATAGAATTTATTTAATGTGAAAAGTATCAGAGGGTCTTAGTGGACCACAAGTTCACAAAGATGGCAGTTATTTAAGACAAAGAGTTTAGGGTTAGATAATTTAAAGTTTTCACTCAAAATTGCATAGCTTGGGCAAAGTCCAGATTCAAACCATGACTTTCTCACTATAAAGGCCCGTGCTAGTATTTTTTAATACTATAGGTTCCTAAGCCTGAGAAATTGAAAAACCATATGGATTCTCATGCCTCCACTCCTGACTTACTCAACCAGAAAATTCAGGGGAAGTAGCTTTGGAATCACTACTTTTATAAGAGCATTAAAGTGATATGATGTTGGGAGTAGCTGCTAAATAATCCGGGGATGGTGGGGGTGGGTGGAAAGCAAGAATGGTCATTAGTTGACAATGGCCAGAGCTGAGTGATGCGCTCCTGAGGGTTAATTTCTCTCTGCTTTTGTGTATGTTTTAATGATTTCATCATAGACCATCAGCAAAGGAAAAAAGAATCATGAAGTATTCTCTCAATCAACCAGGTTGAAGATGTCTCATCCTATGTTATACACTGAGTGGGCTTGCCAATTTGTAAGCAGGCATTGAGAGACGGACTGAAATAAGGTGTCTCATCTGAAAGGGAATTAAGTATTGTTGACTCCCCAGAAACTCACCATCAGACACTATAGAATGTGGGAATCAGAGAGCTCAAGGAGTCTTGCAAAGTTGAATCTTCCCCTGAGTTCTGACATCATTGCCATAAACCACTCTCAGTAAGAGGGTACTCTGTTTGGGGACAGGATTTGCTCTTTTCCTGGGCTTGCTAAGCACCCAGAAAAGGTAAGCTCACAAGATGATGACAGTCTAGGTGCTTTCTCCTGCCCAGCACAGCCAGCACCACCTGCCTGACAGCGGTGGGGAGGCGGGCTGCTGTAGCCTCGCTGGGGAGAGGGCCCTGCTCTGCACGCCCAGCGCCTGGGGGAGATGGGTGTGCATGTCCACAGCCTGCATTTACCTGTCCAGTTCCTCAATACCTGGTTTAAAATTTTCTAAATTCTTTCTGTAGAAATCACTGGTAGGGTATATGATTCCTGACTGAGTCTGACTGGTACAGGATGGGTTGCAGGTGACAGAAGATGCAGGATCACTAGCATTTGAGAGGTGTGATGGCCATGGTAACTGTAAGGGCTATGGAGACGGCTGGGGATTGTTAGGTAAACGGATGCACTGGAGGACAAAATGGCAGCTCAAGCAAGCCAACCAACTAAGTAAGCCAAAATTAGAAGCTAGAAGTCCTTGGTGACAGCACCTAAAAAGACTATGTACTGTGGCTGGATGGCATACCCTGCTGATAAAAATACAGAGAAGTGTGAAGCCATGACCATAGTGAATATCCTATGCTAAAGTCAAGGGCCTGATTTAGTGACCCCAGGGACCTAGAATGGGGACATCTAGGTAGGTGTGCTTGATCGTTCTCAATCCTTGGAGTCCCTGGAACTCTCTGGGCTTGAAGATGAGGCCCATTCCTCCTGTAGACAGCTGCAGTGTCCTTTTCTTTGAGACCATGCCGAGTTCTCTGCTGAGGCAGAGGCCTTGCAGGTGATACTCAACTTTCTCAAGATCTCCTTACCAGCCTGCACAGCTTCTAGGTCAGCACACTTTTCCTATAAAGGGGCACATGATAGATATTTTAGGCTTTGCAGAATAGTCTCTGTCATAACTATTCAGTTCTTCCACTATGTCCAAAAGTATCATGTTGTTATTGTTCAATCACTAAGTCATGTCTGAATCTTTGCAACCCCATGGTTTGCAGCATGCCAGGCTTCCATGTCCTTCACCATCTCCTGGAGTTTGCTCAAATTCATGTCTGTTGAGTTGGTGATGCCATTCAACCATCTCATCCTTTGTCACCCACTTCTCCTCTTGGCTTCAGTCTTTCCCAGCATCAGGGTCTTTTCCAATGAGTTGGCTCTTCACATCAAGTGGCCAAAAAGTATTGGAGCGTCAGCTCTAAGCCTGCTTTTCAAAGACAGCATAGATAATATGCAAACAAACGAGTGTGGCTGGATTCCAACAAAACCTTATTTATAAAAACGGGCTGTATTTGAGCAATGGGCCATAGAGTACCAATCCTGCTCCAGGCCAATACTAAGGCCTCCCACAGCTTGGCCTGGCAGATGAGAGAGACTCTGTCACACTTAAGAAAAGGTCACAGAACCTCACTCACACATAATGACACGACCCAAGAGGTCACATCTGGAAATGAATTTTGAATGGACTGGACTTGGGGTAAGATATAAGCATGGATAAAGGAGAGGTTATTGATATTCGGGCAGTCCCCCAGGACTCAGGATTTATATCCTGGCAGGAGCACTGAGAGCCAGTCCTGATCTGCTGCTGAGATAGCCCCCTGCAGCTCAGAAATGATGCTGGCCTTGAGAAAATGAGATGTGGATGCTAGAACTTCCTGGGTAGCCGCAGAGGCAGAACGTTCAGTGAGGGAAGCAGACAAATAAGGTCAGATTGTCTACCAACTAACCAGTCTCTGGGAGAGCCCAGGGGGCATGATCTTCACTAGTAAAATAAGGAACATGCCAGCAAGGGGTGGCCAGCCTGGTTGAAGTCGACCTGACAATTGGCCTTTCTGTGCTGCTCTGTGTCTCGACTCCCTGGTGCCTGGGGATGACAGATTTTGGGACGAGTACAGGAGAGTTGACAGCACTTAACCATCAAAGGCAAGGTGGACAGCTATCATAGCTGTAGAAAAGTTGCAAAGGCAACCTGGACTCCTATTTGCAAGACTAAGAACATTGGGGGCTTCTCTGGTGGCTCAGATGGTAAGGCAGGAGATCTGCAATGCAGGAGACTAGGGTTTGATCCCTGGGTCAGGAAGATTCCCTGGAGAAGGGAATGGCTACCCACTCCAGTGTTCTTGCAGGAGAATTCCATAGACAGAGGAGCCCAGGGGGCTACAGTCAATGGGGTTGCAAAGAATCAGCCATGATGAGCGACTAGCAAACACTTTCACTTTCAGGGGAGCAGTGATTCACAGACCGTGGTATTCCCAACAGTGAGACTGGAGCACTGCTTGGGCTGTGTAACTGAAGACCAAGAGCAGGTGAGCCAGAGACTGACGCCAGCTGCTGCAATGGAAATTCAGGATCCTTTGCCCAGTTTCCATTTCTGAGCCACTTGTCAGATAGCCAATCTACTGAAGTGGAGATGGGTGTCCTTGAGGAATAACCCTGCAATGTCACAGCAAGTTTACACAGTAGTGATTATCTTCATCTAGGACCAAGAGGCCCTAGAACCACTTCTCCTGAAGGATGGAATGTTGCATATCCTCAAAGATCTGTGAGTACAAGATCTGAACTGAAACCAATGCCACAAAATCCAAAATCCATCACAGCCCTCTTTTTGATGTGGGGAAATTCTGGCTCTGAATCCATCTCTTAGAGGTCTAGTGAATCACATACCACCTGGTGTTCATTTTCCTGGTCCCTGAGTTTATAATTGGAATAGACATACTTATCAGCTTGAAGAACACTCTTATAGATTAAGAACCACAATGCTAAGAAAAGCCAAGTGGAAACTCTTGAAACTTCCGCAACCCAGCTAAGATAGAAAATCAGAAGTAATGTCTCTTTCTGGGCTAGATGCCACCTCAAAGACTTAAAGAAGGCAGAGGTCTGCTTAGTTGGCTTGTGATGTTTGTTCTTTGGTGAGTCCAAGAAAAGTTACTTTGTTTGACACTCTTATTGTTAGAGAAGGAGTGAGTTCATTTCAGTCGCTCATTTGTGTCTGACTCTTTGCGACCCCATGGACTGCAGCACATCAGACTTCGCCATCCATCACCAACTCCTTCAGACATTTAAAATGGGATTTACAAGTGTAATATATTTTATTTCCTTTTTAAGGTAATTTAATGACCTAATATAATTGTAAGACTTGGACCATAAAGAAGACTGAGCACCAAAGAATTGAGGCTTTCAAATTGTGGTGCTGGGAAAGACTCTTGAAAGTCTCTTGGATCTCTCAGCAAGGAGATTCAAACGAGCCAGTCCTAAAGGAAATCAACCCTGAATATTCATTGGAAGGACTGATGCTGAAGCTGAAGCTCTAATACTTTGGCCCCCTGATGTGAAGAGCTGACTCATTGGTAAAGACCCTGATGCTGGGAAAGACTGACAGCAAGAGGAGAAGTGGGTGACAGAAGATAAGATGGGTGCATCCCTGACTCAATGGACATGTGTTTGAGCAAACTTTAGGAGAAGTGAAGGACGGGGAAGCCTGGCATGTTGCAGTCCATGGGGTCCCAAAGAGTTGGACAAAATTTAGTGACTGAACAGTAACAACAACATTGTTCTAATGGATAAACCAAACCCCTCTAGGGTCTTTAGGTAATTTTCATAAATAATTAGATTTAATTATTAATTAGAATTATGATTATAAACAGGATTCATCTAGATCTTCTTAAATATTGCTACAATGTTCATTGTTATAGTAAATTTCAAATTAAGGACCATAAGTATAAATCACTTAGTTTTACTATGAATCACAATGCTGGTCTCTTACTTGCATAGGTCAACATCCCTCAAGGACTGAAGAAACTTAAACACTAAATATGAACAGAGTGCTTATTTCAAGAATTGTGAGGAGTCTAAGATTTTAGCTTACTTTCAAACTCACAGGTTTGGTGGGTTTTGCTGGCAAAAGATATGAGACGCCTGGGGCAGAGGCACTCGCGGCAGGAGTACTATGCAGAGTTGCAGCCTTGACTGGTTCCCCAAGTGCCAGTCCCCACAGTGGGATGTGAAGATGCTGGGTGACACCAACACACGTGGTGGTGACAGGGCAGGAGCCCTGAGCTCAGGAGCTGGAACTTTTTCTAGAGGCAATGATCCTGCTTGTCTTCTGAAAGTAAAGAAGGCTGACCTCGACTCTGAGGGGAGACTCTGTCTCTGTTTTCCAAAATCCCTGAAAAGCTGGTCTAGAGCAAAGGCAGTCATACTTCTGCCCACAAGATGTGAAGAAATATGAGAAATAGATGGAAAATTATCTGTCAACTCCTCAACCACAAGCCACCTTAAGGTGGTCTTCCTATGGGCCGGATGTCTCCAGCATTTCTAAATTTAAATCTAAATTTGTCTGTGGCTGAAAGGTGTGCTCCTAGTAAGGTGTTGATTCCAAATGACGTTTGAGTTATTGTCTCACATGACTTTTGTGATTGCCTCTCAGTTGGCTGAGGAGACTTTTTTTTTTTTCTTTTTTAAACATCCATCTCAGGGTTTACTACAACATGTTGTTTCCAAATACAAAAGAAGAGGACAGGACAGGGAGCAGGGAGTGGCTACACTGGGGAAGGCGTTCTGAGATGGGGTGGGCAGGTGGGTGGGCGGCCTAGTCCAGAGGGCGGAAGTCATGCGAGGGGCCAGGGGGCCCTGTTACCTCTCCTTGGCTGGACTTTCCAGAAAATAACAGGAGGGGGTTGGGTCCATTCTGGGGAACCCCTGATGCCAGGCCACTGTGCTGGCAGAAGGAGTGGGAGGCAGGAGAGACACTTGGAGAGCATTTGGGCCCCACCCCCTCCCTACCTGGGACAGGGAGTGGAAGTGACCACGAAGGGGTTCTTGCCAGGTGCCTGGTGCCACCAGCAAGGCGAGTGGGGGTGCTGAGACAGGACCTTCTCCCATCACAACTACTCACTTCAACAGCTGAAGTCTTAATGGCCCATGGCTCACTGGTTAGAATACTGCCAGGGACTTGTTGGTGACCTTAATGGTCAAGGTGATCCTGGCTTCATGTTTACTGTGCCAAAGTTCTCCAAAGAGGACGTTCTCCCCAACTGGGTACCTGCACTTTCCTTTCCCATGACCTCCTCCTATTGACTCCTCACAGATGGCCAGACCTCCAGCCACCACACTGTTTGACTGGATTTGTTGTTGTTCAGTTGCTCAGTCGAGTCTGACTATTTGCGACCCCATGGACTGCAGCACGCCAGGCTTCCCTGTCCTTCACCATCTCCCAGAGCTTTCTCAAACTCATGGCTGAATTTAGCATGTTTATTTACATTATCATCCTTTTTGTATTAGACCTGTCTTTTCAACCACAAACCTCAGACCTATGTCTGACTAATGATCTTTACACTGAAAGAAGACCATTTTTTGGGTTCTTCAATGGGCTAGAAAAGGGCATTCTCTCCCTTGATTATCCCCAGTTCTAGAAGGTGACAAGCATGCCCTTGGGGCTGCAGGAGAAGAAAATCATTCCGTGCTGGTCCTGCAGAGACATAACGGCTATGGCAGCAGCCCCTGTGCTGTGGCCGGAACTCACAACTCTGGGCCCTGGCTGGCAGCCCATCTGCTGTGTCCGTTGGTGGAAGCACGGCCCCATCCCAGGAGGGCCGCCTATCAGGAAGCTGAGTCCAGCACCAGAGTATTCATCTTCACGGCACAGAAGCAGCACCTGGAGAAGAGGGAGCACTTACCACAGGTGCCCCTCCCTCCCATAAAGATGTCACTCATCTCCTGGCATAGCGGCTGTGCTCCAACAGCTCTCACAATGGAAATGGGTCAGGGAGAAGGGCTGCCATGGTGGGATGAAGCTGCCTACATGGAGATGTGGTTTTGATGGAAATGTGAGAAGTAATCACTGCCCCAACGTGGCTTCTGGCTTGAACAGCTGGAAACAAACAAGATTCCTTCCCTTTTGAAATTCTAAATTAATGATAGCCTGAGTGGAGTATTATTATAGGGGACTGGAATGCAAAAGTAGGAAGTCAAGAAACACCTGCAGTAACAGGCAAATTTGGCCTTGGAATACAGAATGAGGCAGGGCAAAGGCTAATTTAGTTTTGCTAAGAGAATACACTGGTCATAGAAAACACCCTCTTCCAACAACACAAGAGAAGACTCTACACATAAACATCGCCAGATGGTCAACACCAAAATCAGATTGATTATATTCTTTGCAGCCAAACATGGAGAAACTCTATACAGTCAGCAAAAACAAGACTGGGAGCTGACTGTGGCTCAGAACATGAGCTCCTTATTGCCAAATTCAGACTTAAATTGAAGAAAGTTGGGAAAACCACTAGACCATTCAGGTATGACCTAAATCAAATCCCTTATGATTATACAGTGGAAGTAAGAAATAGATTAAAGGGACTAGATCTGATAGATAGAGTGCCTGATGAACTATGGAATGAGGCTCATGACACTGTACAGGAGAAAGGGATCAAGACCATTCCTATGGAAAAGAAATGCAAAAAAGCAAAATGGCTGTCTGGGGTGGCCTTACAAACAGCTGTGAAAAGAAGAGAAGTGAAAGGAGAAAAGGAAAGATATAAGCATCTGAATGCAGAGTTCCAAAGAATAGCAAGGAGAGAAAAGAAAGACTTCTTCAACGGTCAACGCAAAGAAACAGAGGAAAACAAAAGAATGGGAAAGACTAGAGATCTATTCCAGAAAATTAGAGATACCAAGGGAACAATTCATGCAAAGATGAGCTTGATAAAGGACAGAAATGGTATGGATCTAACAGAAGCAGAAGATATTAAGAAGAGGTGGCAAGAATACATGGAAGAACTGTACAAAAAAGATCTTCATGACCCAGATAATCACAATGGTGTGATCACTCACCTAGAGCCAGACATCGTGGAATGTGAAGTCAAGTGGGCCTTAGAAAGAATCACTATGAACAAAGCTAGTGGAGGTGACGGAATTTCAGTTGAGCTATTTCAAATCCTGAAAGATGATGCTGTGAAAGTGCTGCACTCAATATGCCAGCAAATTTGGAAAACTCATCAGTGGGCTCAAGACTGGAAAAGGTCAGTTTTCATTCCATCCCAAAGAAAGGCAATGCCAGAGAATGCTCAAACTACCGCACAATTGCACTCATCTCACACGCTAGTAAAGTAATGCTCAAAATTCTCCAAGTCAGGCTTCAACAATACGTGAACCGTGAACTTTCATATATTCAAGCTGGTTTTCGAAAAGGCAGAAGAACCAGAGACCAAATTGCCAACATCCGCTGGACCATGGGAAAAGGAAGAGAGTTCCAGAAAAACATCTATTTCTGCTTTATTGACTATGCCAAAGCCTTTGACTGTGTGGATCACAATAAACTGGAAAATGCTGAAAGAGATGGGAATGCTAGACCACCTAACCTGCCTCTTGAGAAACCTATATGCAGGTCAGGAAGCAACAGTTAAAACTGGACACGTAAAAACAGACTGGTTCCAAATAGGAAAAGGAGTATGTCAAGGCTGTATATTGTCACTGTGCTTATTTAACTTATCAGTTCAGTTCAGTTCAGTCGCTCAGTCGTGTCCGACTCTTTGCAACCCCATGAATCGCAGCATGCCAGGCCTCCCTGTTCATCACCATTTCCCGGAGTTCACTCAGACTCACATCCATCGAGTCCGTGATGCCATCCAGCCATCTCATCCTCTGTCGTCCCCTTCTCCTCCTGTCCCCAATACCTCCCAGCATCAGAGTCTTTTCCAATGAGTCAACTCTTCACATGAGGTGGCCAAAGTACTGGAGTTTCAGCTTTAGCATCAGTCCTTCCAAAGAAATCCCAGGGTTGATCTCCTTCAGAATGGATTGGTTGGATCTCCTTGCAGTCCAAGGGATTCTCAAGAGTCTTCGCCAACACCACAGTTCAAAAGCATCAATTCTTCAGCACTCAGCCTTCTTCACAGTCAAACTCTCACATCCATACATGACCACTGGAAAAACCATAGCCTTGACTAGATGGACCTTAGTTGGCAAAGTAATGTCTCTGCTTTTGAATATGCTGTCTAGGTTGGTCATAACTTTTCTTCCAAGGAGTAAGCCTCTTTTAATTTCATGGCTGCAATCACCATCTACAGTGATTTTGGAGCTCAAAAAAATAAAGTCTGACACTGTTTCCACTATTTCTCCATCTATTTCCCATGACGTGATGGGACCGGATGCCATAATCTTTGTTTTCTGAATATTGAGCTTTAAGCCAACTTTTTCGCTCTCCTCTTTCACTTTCATCAAGAGGCTTTTTAGTTCCTCTTCACTTTCTGCCATAAAGATGGTGTCATCTGCATATCTGTGGTTATTGATATTTCTCCTGGCAATCTTGATTCCAGCTTGTGTTTCTTCCTGTCCAGCGTTTCTCATGATGTACTCTGCATAGGAGTTACATAAGCAGGGTGACAATAGACAGCCTTGACATACTCCTTTTCCTATTTGGAACCGGTCTGTTGTTCCACGTCCAGTTCTAACTGTTGCTTCCTGACCTGCATACAGATTTCTCAACAGGCAGGTTAGGTGGTCTGGTATTCCCATCTCTTTCAGAATTTTCCACAGTTTATTGTGATCCACACAGTCAAAGGCTTTGCATAGTCAATAAAGCAGAAATAGATGTTTTTCTGGAACTCTCTTGCTTTTTCCATGATCCAACAGATGTTGGCAATTTGATCTCTGGTTCCTCTGCCTTTTCCAAAACCAGCTTGAACATCAGGGAGTTCACGGTTCACGTATTGCTGAAGCCTGACTTGGAGAATTTTGAGCATTACTTTTACTAGCATGTAAGATGACTGCAATTGTGCAGTAGTTTGAGCATTCTTTGGCATTGCCTTTCTTTGGGACTGGAATGAAAACTGACCTTTTCCAGTCCTGTGGCCACTGCTGAGTTTTCCAAATTTGCTGGCATATTGAGTGCAGCACTTTCACAGCATCATCTTTCAGGATTTGAAAGAGCTCAACTGGAATGCCATCACCTCCACTAGCTTTGTTCGTAGTGATGCTTTCTAAGGCCCACTTGACTTCACGTTCCAAGATGTCTGGCTCTAGGTGAGTGATCACACCATTGTGATTATCTGGGTCATGAAGATCTTTTTTGTACAGTTCTTCCATGTATTCTTGCCACCTCTTCTTAATATCTTCTGCTTCTGTTAGGTCCATACCATTCCTGTCCTTTATTGAGCCCATCTTTGCATGAAATGTTCCCTTGGTATCTCTAATTTTCTTGAAGAGATCTCTAGTCTTTCCCTTTCTGTTGTTTTCCTCTATTTCTTTGCATTGATCGCTGAGGAAGGCCTTCCTACCTCTTCTTGCTATTCTTTGGAACTCTGCATTCAGATGCTTATATCTTTCCTTTTCTTCTTTGGTTTTCACCTTTCTTCTTTTCACAGCTATTCGTAAGGCCTTCCCAGACAGCCATTTTGCTTTTTTGCATTTCTTTTCCATGGGGGTGGTCTTGATCCTGTCTCCTGTAGAATGTCACGAACCTCATTCCATAGTTCATCAGGTACTCTATCTATCAGATCTAGGCCCTTAAATCTATTTCTCACTTCCAATCCTACCTCAAGAAACAAGGAAAACATCAAATAGACAGCCTAACTTTACATTTAAAATGACTGGAAGAAGAACAAAAAACCCCAAAATTAGTAGAAGGAAAGAAATCATAAAGATCTGAGCAGAAATAAATGGAAAAGAATGAAGGAAACAATAGTAAAGAATAATAAAAGTAAAATCTGGTTCTTTGAGAAGATTAAAAAAAAAAAATTGACAAACCTTTAGCCAGACTCATCAAGAAAAAAAGAGAGAAGAATCAAATCAACAAAATTAGAAATGAAAAAGGAGAGGATACAACAGACAGTGCAGAAATACAAAGGATTATAGGAGACTATTATGAACAACTATATGGCAATAAAATGGATAACCTGGAAGAAATGGACAGATTCTTAGAAAAGTTCAATCTTTCAAGATTGAACCAGGAAGAAATAGAAATTATGAACAACCCAATTACAAGCACTGAAATTGAAACTGTGATCAAAAATCTCCCCAAAACAAAAGCCCAGGGCCAGATGGCTTCACAGGAGAATTGTATCAAACATTTAGAGAAGAGTTAATGCTTATCCTTCTAAAACTCTTTCAAAAAATTGCGGAGGAAGGAACACTTCCAAACTGATTCTACAAGGCCACCATCACCGTGATACCAAAATCAGAAAGACAACACACACACAAAAAAAACTACTGGCTAATATCACTGATGAGCATGGATACAAAAATTCTCAATAAAATTTTAGTAAACAGAATTAAGCAAAACATCAAAAAGCTCATAAACCATGATCAAGTTGGGTTTATTCCAGGAATGCAAGAATTCTTCAATATGTACAAACCAATCAATGTGATACACCATATTAACAAATTGAAAGACAAAAACCATATGATCATCTCAATAGATGTAGAAAAGGCCTTTGACAGCATCCAGCACCCATTTTTGATTAAAACTCTTCAAAAAATGGATATAGAGGGAACCTACCTCAACAAAGTAAAGGCCATATATGATGAACCTACAGCAAACATTATTTTCAATGGTGAAAAACTGAAAGCATTCCCCCTAAGATCAGGAACAAGACAAGGGTGTCCACTTTCACCACTATTATTCAACACATTTCTGAAAGTCCTTGCTACAGCAATCAGAAAAGAAAGAGAAATAAAAAGAATCCAGATTGGAAAAGAAGAAGTAAACCTCTCACTGTTTGCAGATGACATGATACTATACACAAAAAACTTTGAGATACTATCAGAATATTACTAGAGCTAATCAGTGAATTTAACAAAGTTCCAGGATACATTATCGATACACAGAAATCATTTGCATTTCTATATACTAACAATGAAAATCAGAAAGAGAAATTAAGGAATCAATCCAGTTCACCATTGTAACAAAAAGATATAAATATCTCGGAATAAACTTACCAACCAGACCACCTGACCTGCCTCTTGAGAAACCTATATGCAGGACAGGAAGCAGCAGTTAGAACTGGACATGAAACAACAGACTGGTTCCAAATAGGAAAAGGAGTACGTCAAGGCTGTCTATCGTGACCCTGCTTATTGAACTTATATGCAGAGTACATCATGAGAAACGCTGGGCTGGAAGAAGCACAAGCTGGAATCAAGATTACCAGGAGAAACATCAATAACCTCAGATATGCAGATGACACCACCCTTATGGCAGAAAGTGAAGACGAAATAAAGAGCCACTTGATGAAAGTGAAAGAGGAGAGTGAAAAAGTTGGCTTAAAGCTCAACATTCTGAAAACGAAGATCATGGCATCCGGTCCCATCACGTCATGGGAAATAGATGGGGAAACAGTGGAAACAGTGGCTGACTTTACTTTTTGAGCTCCAAAATCACTGCAGATGGTGATTGCAGCCATGAAATTAAAAGAGGCTTACTCCTTGGAAGAAAAGTTATGACCAACCTAGACAGCATATTCAAAAGCAGAGACATTACTTTGCCAGCGAAGATCTATCTAGTCAAGGCTATGGTTTTTCCTGTGGCCATGTATGGACATGACAGTTGGACTGTGAAGAAGGCTGAGTGCTGAAGAATTGATGGTTTTGAACTGTGGTGTTGGAGAAGACTCTTGAGAGTCTCTTGGACTGCCAGGAAATAAAAAGGAGATCCAACCAGTCCATTCTGAAGGAGATCAGTCCTGGGTGTTTTTTGGAAGGACTGATGCTGAAGCTGAAACTCCAGTACTTTGGCCACCTCATGCGAAGAGTTGACTCAATGGAAAAGACTTTGATGCTGGGAGGGATTGGGGGCAGGAGAAGAAGGGGACAACAGAGGATGAGACGGCTATATGGCATCACTGACTCGATGAACATGAGTTTGAGTGAACTCTGGGAGTTGGTGATGGACAGAGAGGCCTGGAGTGCTGCAATTAATGGGGTCACAAAGAGTTCAACACGGCTGAGCAACTGAACTGGACTGAAGGAGAAAAAGAACTGTACCCAGAAAATTATAAGACACTGATGAAAGAAATCAAAGATGACATAAACAGATGGAGAGATAATCCATGTTTCTGGGTAGGAAGAATCAATTTCGTGAAAATGACTATACTACCCAACACAGTTCAATGCAATCCCTATCAAATTACCAGCGGCATTTTTCACAGGACTAGAACAAAAAATTTCACAATTCAAATGGAAACACAAGAGACCCCAAATAGCCAAAGCAGTCTTGAGAAAGAAGAATAGAGCTGGAGGAATCAACCTTCCTGATTTCAGATAATACTCCAAAGCTACAGTCATCAGGACAGTATGACACAGGAATAAAAACAGAAATATAGACCAAGGGAATGAGATAGAAAGCCCAGAAATAAGCCCACGCACCTATGGGTACCTTATTTTTGACAAAGGAACCAAGAATATACAATGGGGCAAAGACAGCTTCTTCAATAAATGGTGCTGGGAAAACTGGACATCTACATGTAAAAGAATGAAATTAGAACACATCCTAATACTATACACAAAGATAAACTCAAAATGGATTAAAGACCTAAATGTAAGACCAGAAACTATGAAAGTCTTAGAGGAAAACATAGGCAGAACACTTCATGACATAAATCAAAGCAAGATCCTCTATGACCCATCTCCTAGAGTAATGGGAATAAAAACAAAAGTAATCAAGTGGGACCTGATTAAACTTAAAATATTTTGGACAGCAAGGTAACTATAAGCAAGGTGAAAAGACAACCCTCGGAATGGGAGAAAATAATAGCAAATGAAACAACTGATAAAGGATTAATTTCCACAATATACAAGCAGCTCACACAACTCAATACCAGAAAAACAAACAACCCAATCAAAAATTGGGAAAAAGACCTAAACAGACATTTCTCCAAAGAAGCCAAGCAGATGGCTAACATCTGTTGAAAAGATGCTCAACATTGCTCATTATTAGAGAAATGCAAATCAAAACCATAATGAGATACCACCTCACACCAGTCAGTATGGCCATCATCAAAATGTTTCTAAACAATAAATGCTGGAAGGGTTGTGGAAAAAAGGGAATACTCTTGCACTGTTGGTGGGAATGTAAATTGATACAGCCACTATGGAAGATGGTATGGAGATTCCTTAAAAAACTGGAAATAAGATCACCATATCCCACCAATCACCAGCAATCCCACTCCTATGCATACACCCTGAGGAAACCAGGGTTGAAAAAGACACATGTATCCCATTGTTCATTGCAGCACTATTTACAATACCTAGAACATGGAAGCAACCTAGATGTCCATCAACAGATGAATGGATAAAGAAGTTGTTTTACATATACACAATGGAATATTACTCAGTCATAAAAAAAGAATGCCTTTGAGTTAGTTCTGATGAGGGGGATGAATCTAGAGCTTGTTATACAGAATGAAGTGAGTCAGAATGAGAAAGATAAATATCATGATCTAACACACATATACAGAATCTAGAAAAATGGTACTAGAATGGAAGAATTTATTTACAGGGCAGCAATGTAGAAATAGACAGAGAAATAGACAATGTAGAAATATTTCTCTCATAGAAATAGAGAACAGACTTATAGACATGGGGAGAGGGGAGTAGAGGGTGAGATGTATGGAAAGAGTAACATGGAAACTTACATTACCATATGTAAAACAGACAGTCAACAGCAATTTGCTATATGGCTCAGGAAACTCAAACAGGGGCACTGTATCAATCTAGAAGGGTGAGATAGGGCAGGAGATGGGAGGGAGGTTCAAAAGGGAGGGGTTATATGTGTACCTGGCTGATTCATGTTGAGGTTTGACAGAAAACAACAACATTCTGTAAAGCAATTATCCTTCAATAAAAAAAAAATTTTTTTTAATTACCAAGTTGATCCTACAATATATTAAAAGAGACCAAGTTGGGTTTATCCTAGGAATGTTGGTTGATTCAATAACCATACCTTGTATGGTTTAATAACCATACATTGAAATTCACCCAATCTACAGAATTAAAAAGGAAAAAAAACCCACATAATAAGCTCAATAGAGGCAGAAAAAAACATTTGGCAAAATTCAACTTCTATTTGTGATTTAAACACTCAGAAAACTATGAATGGGCAGGAACTTCTTCAATCTGACAAAAGGAATCTATCAGATAACTATAGCTAACCTCATACATATTTAATGATGAAAGACTGAATACTTTAAGACTGAATGGAGATGGCGATGGCACCCCATTCCAGCACTCTTGCCTGGAAAATCCCATGGACGGAGGAGCCTGGTGGGCCACAGTCCATGGGGTCGCTGAGTTGGACACGACTGAGCAACTTCACTTTCACTTTTCACTTTCATGCATTGGAGAAGGAAATGGCAACCCACTCCAGTGTTCTTGCCTGGAGAATCCCAGGGGCGGGGGAGCCTCGTGGGCTGCCATCTATGGGGTCACACAGAGTCGGACACGACTGAAGCGACTTAGCAGCAAGACTTAGCAGCAAGACTGAAAGGATGTTTGCTGTCATAGTCTTATACTGGAGACCTTTGCCAGCACAATGAGTCAAGAATGTGAAACAAAAGAAAGAGATAAGCCTATCTTTAATCACAGACAACACTCTTTTCTGTAGCAAGCTCAAAGAATCTAGAAAAAAAGCTGAAATTAATAAGTGGATTTTGCAAGTTCACAAGATAAAAAGTCAATACAAAAATCAATTTTCTTTCTGCATACTAGCAACAAACCATCAGAAATTGAAATTTAAAACACCATTTATAATAGCTTAAAACATATAATATTTAGAGATAAATCTAACAAGATGGGCAAAACTTGGATGCCAAAAATTATGAAACACTGCTGATAGAAATTAAAGAAGATCTAAATAAATGTATATAATATATACAAATGTATATAATAAAGGCATATCACATTTATGAAGAGGAAAATTCAATATTATCAGGATGTCAGTTCTCTCCAAATTGGTCTACATATTGAATGCAAATCCAAACAAAATTCCAGCAGGCCTTTTTTTCTTCCCCTGTAGACATCGACAAGGAGGTTGTAAAATATATTGGAAATAAGATGCTTTGAAAAAGAGCAACAAAGTTAGAGGATCCCCAACATCTGATTTCAAGTTTTACTATGAAGGTACAGTAATCAAAAGAATGGAGTTTTGGCATAAGAATAGACATATAGAAATAGAGTGCCTAGAAATAGACCCACACATATGTGGGCTGTTGTATTTTGACAAAGTTGCCAAGATAATTCAATGGAGAAATGATAGTCTTTTCCACAAATTTTTAAAAGATCTTGAGCACTTACAACATATACAAAAATTAACTCAAAGTCATAGACCTAAATGGAAGAGCTAAACTATAAAGTTAATAGAAGAAAACTTGGGGAAATCTTTGTCACTTGGGTTAGGCAAAGTATTTTTAGACAAGACACTAAAAGTATGAATTATAAAAGAAGAAATGGCAAACTGGATTTCATCAAAATTTTAAATTTCTGCTCTTTAACATGAAAAAAACAAGCTATAGACTTAGAAAATATTTCCATAACACATAAAAACACAAAAGACGTGTATCCAAAATATATAAATGAATCTTCCAATTAAATTATAAGGAGGCAACTCTACAAAAACTGAGTAGATCTAAACAGATACTTCACTAAAGAAGTTATAAGTATTACAAATAAGCACATGAAAATATACCTAGTATTATTTTTCCCTAGAAGTGTGCATATTAAAACCCCCAATGGGGGGAAGGATAAATTGGAACTTTAGCATTGATACCTATACACTGCTCTATTTAAAACAAGTAACCAACAAGGTCTGTCTAGTCAAAGCTATGGTTTTTCCAGTAGTCATGTATGGATTTGAGAGTTGAACCATAAAGGAGGCTGAGCGCTGAAGAATTGATGCTTTTGAACTGTGGTGTTGGGGAACACTCTTGAGAGTCCCTTGGACTGCAAGGAAATCCAACCAGTCAATTCTAAAGGAAATCAATCCTGAAAATTCATTGGAAGGAATGATGCTGAAGCTCCAATACTTTGGCCACCTAATGTGAAGAGCCAAGTCATTAGAAAAGGCTCTGGTGCAGGGAAAGTTTGAAGGCTGGAGGAGAAAGGGACAACAGAGGATGAGATGAGGTGGTTGGATGGCATCGCCAACTCAGTGGACACAAGTTTGAATCAACTCAGGGAGATGATGATGGACAGGTAGGCCTGGCGTGCTGCAGTCCATGGGGTTGCAGAGTCAAACACAGCTCAGCAACTAAACAAAAATATATCTATAACTGAATCACTTTGCTGTATACGTGAAACTAACATAACATTGTAAATTGACTATAACAAAAAATAAAAAATTTTAAATAAATAAAAGTTATTTAAGCTGATAAAAAAAATAAAACCCCAAACTCAAGTAGTTGTTTTTTTCCAAACCTACAATATCAAGTATTGATGAGGATGCTGATTACAATGGAAAATATTATAGCCTCTTTGGAAATATTATTATAAATTAACATGTAAATTATACATATATAATATATATTATATATCATGTGTGTGTGTTAGTTGCTTAGCCATGTCCAACTCTGCAACCCCGGTAATTATTAAATAAATCATATTAAACTAATTATGATTAATTATAATTAAATATTATATAATAATTATACAATCTATATAATTACATTATATTATAATATAATTTATAAAATTTATAGATTATAATAAATAAATTAATATTTATATAATTAAATATTATATATAATTATATGTTTATATATTTAATTAAGCATATAATTATTTAATTAGATTTATATATTTAATTAATTTATATATGTTTAGTTAATTTATTTATATATTTAATTAATTTATTTTTGCATAATTAATTAATTTATTTTTATATATTCAATTAAACATTATATATTTAATTAATATATAATGCATATATTATATATAATTATACATAATATATTATGTAAATTAAATATAAATTATAAATATAAAAATATTATAGCCACCATGAAAATTTATTGAACTATATATACTTTAAAAATATACATATTAAAATACTCATGTACATCTGTGGTGGATTCATGTCAATGTATGGCAAAACCAATACAGTATTATAAACTAAAAAAATAAAATTTAAATTAAAGAAAAACAAAATACTTAAAAATATATATATTCTTACACTTTGTAAATTATACTGAAAAAAATTTATTTTTTTAAATTTTACTTTATTTTACTTTACAATACTATATCGGTTTTGCCATACATCAACATGAATCTGCCACAGATGTACACGTGTTCCCCATCCTGAACCCCCCTCCCGCCTCCCTCCTCATACCACCTCTCTGGGTCATCCCAGTGCACCAGCCCTAAGCATCCTGTATCCTGCATTGAACCTAGACTGGCAATTCGTTTCTCATATGATATTATACATATTTCAATGCCATTCTCCCAAATCATCCCACCCTCTCCCTCTCCCACAGAGTCCAAAAGACTGTTCTATACATCTGTGTCTCTTTTGCTGTCTCGCATACAGGGTTATCGCTACCATCTTTCTAAATTACATATATATATATGTTAGTATACTGTATTGGTGTTTTTAAAACACTTTAAAATATTCTTTCCACAAAGGAAATTTCAGTCCTGGATGACATCACTCTGCCAGGTTATACCTACTATCTAAGTAAAAGTAATGCCTATCTACAGAGAACTAAAACTTGAAAAAAATAATAGAAAAAGAGGGAACTTGTCTTAACTCGTTTTATCAGGCCAGTGTAACTTTGATTCCCAAACCCACAAAATGGTATATATATATTGTTTTATATATAAATAAACTTATAGACCAACCTCACTCATGAATTGTCCAAAATTCCTAAATAAAATACCAGCAAATCTAATCCAGCAGTACATATAAAAAAGATAACACAACCTTACCAAGTTGGGTTAATTCTAAAAATGCAAGACAAGTTTTACATTTGAAAACCAATCAATGTTACTCATTACATAGAATAAAAAAGAAAACGCTTACAATTATCTCAATATATGCAGAATAAGCACTTGATAGCATTCCGTACCCATTTATTTTTTAAAACTCTTCAGCAAACATTATAATTAACAGTGAGATATGTAAAGCTTTCTCTCTCGGGTCAGGATAAGGATGTCTACTATCACCACCAATATTTAACATTATATTAGTGATTCAAATCGATACAATAAAGCAATGAAAAAAAATTGGGTATGAAAATTGGAAGGCAAACATTACAACTGTTTTTCTCAAATAACATAATTGTGTATGCAGAAAATTTTTAATTTACAAAATACATTATTTCAATAAATTGCCAGATACAAGGTCAATACAGAAAATAAAAAATACTGTATTCTTATACAGAAGCAATAAATATAAAATAAACTCTAAAATCAATAGTATATACAATACCATATTAAATCACATGGAACCAAATCTAATAAGATATTCAAGGCAAGAAAACAATATTAAGGGAAACTAAAGAAGATTTAAATAAATGGAGGAAAGTACAATGATCATGAATAAAATAGACCAAACAATAGAAAAAAATCAGAGAATGGAGAAAATTTGTAGAGGTATACTCAAATTGATTGATAGATTCAATAAAATTCCCACTGATGTGTGGGTGTGTTTTTGTGTAGAAATCAACAAGCTGAATCTAAAATTTATGGGGAAATGCAAAAGCTGTGACATTCTAAAGAAGCACAACATAAAGGACTTACTTTATCATTCTTACTTATTATAGAGCTAGAATGAGTGATATTAGAGCAAGAACAAATAAACCAAGGGGACAGAATATGAACTGAAAACAGATTCATAAATGTGTGTGTTCAGGAGGAGCACTTGGAAACAGCAAGGCAAAAACAGAGTTTTAGTAAATGACGATGCATCAGTTAGGTATCCAGATGGGGATAAGATGAAACTTGACCCTTCTTACCACCTTACACCACATACAAAATTAAATTCTGAGTGGACTATAGATTTACCTGTGAAAAGATAAAACAGTAAATCTTCATGAACATACATAGGAGAACTTCTTTGTGACTCTGAAGTAGGCAAGACACAGAAACCACTAACCATATCAGAAAGGATGGTAACAGTACCCTCATGAAAATTAAGTGGAGCTGGTTATTGACTTAGGTATGAGGAACAATTAACACCTGTGCAACTGTTATATATAAGCAGTGTAAAGATGAAGAGTATAGCCTTAAATCTAAGCTACAGTGTGGTACCACCTCACACTGGGGGCTTCCCAGGTGGTGCAGTGGTAAAGAATTCACCTGCCAGTGCAGGAGATGCAAAAGATGAGGTTTCAATCCCTGGGTCAGGAAGACCCCTGGAGAAGGAAATGGCAACCCATTGCAGTATTCTTGCCTGGAAAACTCCATGAACAGAGGAGGCTGGAGGGCTACCATCCATGGGGTTGCAAAGAGTCAGAGATGACTAAGCGACTGGGCACCCATGCACCACCTCCCACTGATCAGAATGGCCATCATCAAAAAGTCTACAAATAGAAAATGCTGGAGAGGGCATGGAGAAAAGGGAAACCTATGTTCTTGGTGGGAATGTAAATTGGTGAAGCTACTGTGGAGAACAGTATGGAAGTTCCTTTAAAAACTAAAAATAGACTTACCATATGATCCAGCAATCACACACTTGGGCAAACATCCAAAGAAAACTCTAATTCAAAAAGATACATGCACACTAATGTTCATAGTAGCACTATCTATAATAGTCAAGGCATGGAAACAATCGAAGTGTCCACTGGCAGATGAATGGGTGAAGAAGACATGGTATATATACACAATGGATATTACTGAACCATAGAAATGAGTGCAATAATGCCATTTTGTAGCGACACGGATAACTTAGAGATTATCATATTAAGTGAAGTAAGTTAGACAAAGAAAGGCAAATATCACATGATATCACTTACAGGTGGCATTTTTTAAAAAGATACTAATGAACTTATTTACCAAACAGAAATAGACTCAAAGAATTTATGGTTACCAAAGGGCAAATGAGGAGAGGGATAAATTAGGAGCCGAGACCAACATGTACACACCATCATATATAAAATAAATAACCAACAATGACCTACTGTATAGCACAGGGAACTCTACTCAATGTTTTATAATAACCCATAAGGGAAAATAATCTAAAAAAGAATATATATGTATGTATAACTGAATCACTGTGGTATATACTTGAAACTGAAACAACACCATGAAATAACTATACCTCAACTTAAAAAAAAAGAGTATTGCCTTTTCAGAAAAGTGAAAGTGAAAGTGAAGTCGCTCAGTCATGTCCGACTCTTTGCGACCCCATGGACTGCAGCCTACCAGGCTCCTCCCTCCATGGGATTCTCCAGGCAAGAGTATTGGAATGGGTTGCCATTTCCTTCTCCAGGGGATCTTCCTGACCCAGGGATTGAACCCTGGTCTCCTGCATTCCAGGCAGACACTTTAACCTCTGAGCCACCAGGGAAGTCCCTTTTTCAGAAAAAGTTGTCTGTAATTCAGATCTCACAAGGAAACAAGTAAGCAACATTTCCCAGACTTTAAGGACAAATGCAGGAGTGACAGGAGGTAGGGACGTTTATGTCATCTGGGAAATTCAACTTTCAGTGGTCTCCTGGGTACAGGCTGAGATGCCTTTCCATAAACCTCTCCTCATCAGGCTTGCTCAGGGTTTCTGCTCCATGGTCATGGGCATGGGTCTCCCAAAAGAGCAAATGTTTTAAATAGCAACCTGAACAAGTTGGAGGCACAGAAGGGTGAGCTGGCAGTTAAGACTGAAGAAGCTGGGGCAAGGGCTGGGTGTCACACTTCAGTAAATTTCCACAAAGCTCCAGCGCCCAGTCACTACGCTTGTGTAGTAAAAACGGCAAGTCCAATCGAGTCAGGATTAGATCAATGAAGTCATTATCTAAACAACCTTGTGAACATAAACGGGGATGTGAGACTTCAGGAGTGAAGTCCAGAAATTATCTCTAACTTCAGAGAGAGTGAATGGTTCTCACATCACTACCTTGACAAGTAACATTTCCAGAAAATTTCATTTCTGCCTCCCACATGCACACACCTTTTTTTTCTTTCATCTCCTCACTCACTAACTCTATCTTCCTTTTCTCTCTGTTTTACTTCTCATTTCCTCCCTGTTTTCCTCTGTCTTGACTCCTAATTCTTCCTAAATTTCTAGCTCTTTCTCTTTAGAGTAATCATTTTCCATCTTTTTACTGTCTTTCTCTTCTACTCTGTCTAGGTACCTTTCCCCTTTGTCTTTCAGTCATTTTCTCTCCCTTACAAGCACTTCCTTTGTGCATCTCTGCCTCTCTGTCACCCTCCTTCCATTTCTTGTTCTGTCAGATCCAGGGTAGTATTAGAGGAGGTCACATCAGAACTGCCATCCACCTGGTTCTCACTTTGCTCACCTCTGCAGACACATGAGCCTATAAACCTACCACAACCCCTCTGGATCCTTTCCAGAGATACATATAAGGTATAAGGGGGAGGAGGATGGAGCTGGGTGGGAGGGATGACAGCTTATCAATATCCAGGAGACCCGGCATCATCTAGCAGCTGGAGGGAGTTTGTTGTCAGGCTGTAAACCACCCCCCAGTATCATGGGGCTGGTAGATTTTGTGCATGAACATGATGGGCTCACACAGGTTTATCAGCTTCTGAGTTACTGCATCTCCCTGACACAGTCTTCAAGCAGAATGTGTGAGATGATACAAGAGGGAAAGAAGAGGAAAGGAAAGAAATCCAACTTTTGATGTGACTTTGCAACCCTGGGCCAGGGCAAGATTTCTGCCTTGCAGGTCTATTTTTCCATCATACATTTCATTCCAGATCAGAACCTAAGTCAATTCACTTGATTTTTTTTTCATACATTTATGTGCCTTTTTGATATTGATAGAAAAATAAATAGTACAGAATCCAATTGCAGTGTGGTTCATTAAAACAATTTTTAAAATTGCTTGAGCAATTAGCTAAGAGATCTTTTGTGTTAAAGTCACGCCTGAACAATTTATGAATTGGCGAAGTCTTCATTAAATCAGTTAATCAGGCGTCCACTGCTTTAGCTGTCAGGCCTGGCTTAGATGATTGCTGCTGTTACATGAAACTGTTGACATTTTGCTCTGAGTCAGTCAGACATGATGTACCATCTTGGTCAGAGACCCGCCTGCCCATTAGAATAAGGTGCTCCTGGAAATGTGTTCAGAACCTGTTTGGGTGGGAGAAAAGTAGTCCATGAGAACAATGAACCGTCACCACACAACTAGGACAGGCTCAGGCCAGACAGGCAGGGTCCACGGAGCAGAAATGGTGGGAAAAAGAAGAAGCAGCACAAGGGAAATGGGAGGGAAAGACCAGCAACCTCGCAGCTGCCATTTCTGTGAACCTGGTGCATACACCACCCACTCAGGCACACAGCTCAAAAGTCCTGCTAATATTCCCATTCCACAGGTGAAGAAACTGAGTTTCCTAGCAGTTCACAGAACATGAACCTCATACTTTATATACTTCATGAATCTTATCTCTTGTAATCACCACAACCCCCTTTGAAGTTTTTTACAAATGGGAAAATGGAGTAGCTTGCAGTTGTTTAAGAACTTGCCTAGAATCAAACAGCTGGACACTGCAGAGCATGGCTGAGCGCAGCTGCAGACACTATCACACAGCCCTCCTTGCTTTCCTGGGAACAGAGGGTAGAGGCCAGCAGAGGGAGAACCTTATCCACCTTACAGTCTACCCAGTGTCACCCCTGATTCATGGCTACAAAGCTATTGCTCGAGACCAGGCTTCCATCAGTGGCTTCCCGGAGGTTTAGCTGTGGTGAGGAATCTTAATGCTGATAAAGTTAAGTTTCAATTCTGCTTCTGGAATTTTCTGTCTTTTTGGCTTTGGGTGAGTCCCTTACCTTCCCTGAGCTTCAGTTTCTTCAAGATTGTAGCTTGGAGACTGTGGGTGGGGGTGGGGGTGGAGGTGGGGGTTAAGAACTGGGAGAGGTCAAGCATCTGACCCATGATAGAGTCTCAAACATGGGCTCGTTTTATTATTGTAACTAGTGTATGGACTCAGCTGTATCCCTTCAAATTCTTAGGTCAAAGCCTTAACCCCAAGGACCTCAGAATGTGCCTGTGTTTGGAGATATAGCCTTTACAGAGTGATTAAGTTAAGAAAGAGTGGGCACTGACCCAGTCTGACTGGTGTCCTCATGAGAGCAGATGAGGACACAGATGTACACAGAGGGAGGACAGTGTGGGGGTACATAGGGGTGACCATCTCCAAGGCTAGCCGAGAACCCTCAGGAGGAGCTGACCCTGAAGACAACTCAATCTTGGACTTCCAACCTCCAGAACCATGAGACAATAAAACCTTTGCTGAAGCCACTTCATCTGCTGTGTCAAGGCAGTCCCAGCAAACTTACATAGCTAGCAATACAGAACTAGAGAGGTCGCCCAGTTTCCCCATATCTTTTCCATAGCTGAATGCCTCTAGAGAGGCCTTATGTCATAACACGCTATGGTGGACCCCACCCCAATTACCCTCCAACAGTTCAGTTCAGTTCAGTCTCTGAGTCATGTCCGACTCTTTGCAACCCCATGAATTGCAGCACACCAGGCCTCCCTGTCCATCACCATCTCCCGGAGTTCACTCAGACTCACGTCCATCGAGTCCGTGATGCCATCCAGCCATCTCATCCTCTGTCGTCCACTTCTCCTCCTGCCCCCAATACCTCCCAGCATCAGAGTCTTTTCCAATGAGTCAACTCTTCGTATGAGGTGGCCAAAGTACTGGAGTTTCAGCTTTAGCATCATTCCTTCCAAAGAAATCCCAGGGCTGATCTCCTTCAGAATGGATTGGTTGGATCTCCTTGCAGTCCAAGGGACTCTCAAGAGTCTTCTCCAACACCACAGTTCAAAAGCATCAATTCTTTGGCACTCAGCCTTTTTCACAGTCCAAGTCTCACATTCATACATGACCACTGGAAAAACCATAGCCTTGACTAGATGGACCATAGTTGGTAAAGTAATGTCTC
Organism: Capricornis sumatraensis; assembly: GCF_032405125.1. Classification (NCBI taxonomy): domain Eukaryota; kingdom Metazoa; phylum Chordata; class Mammalia; order Artiodactyla; family Bovidae; genus Capricornis; species Capricornis sumatraensis. The sequence goes on along the minus strand of NC_091078.1, from coordinate 43,218,763 downwards.
TGCTTTTGAATATACTACCTAGATTGGTCATAACTTTTCTTCCAAGGAGTAAGCGTCTTTTAATTTCATGGCTGCAATCACCATCTGCAGTGATTTTGGAGCCCCCCCCAAAATAAAGTCTGACACTGTTTCCACTGTTTCCTCATCTATTTGCCATGAAGTGATGGGACTGGATGCCATGATCTTCGTTTTCTGAATGTTGAGCTTTAGGCCAAATTTTTCACTCTCCACTTTCACTTTCATCAAGAGGCTTTTTAGCTCCTCTTCACTTTCTGCCATGAGGGTGGTGTCATCTGCATATCTGAGGTTATTGATATTTCTCCCGGCAATCTTGATTCCAGCTTGTGTTTCTTCCAGTCCAGCATTTCTCATGATGTACTCTACATAGAAGTTAAATAAGCAGGGTGACAATGGACAACCTTGACGTACTCCTTTTCCTATTTGGAACCAGTCTGTTGGTCCATGTCCAGTTCTTACTGTTGCTTCCTGACCTGCATACAGATTTCTCAAGAGGCAGGTCAGGTGGTCTGCTATTCCCATCTCTTGAAGAATTGTCCACAGTTTATTGTGATCCACACAGTCAAAGGCTTTGGCATAGTCAATAAAGCAGAAATAGATGTTTTTTCTGGAACTCTCTTGCTTTTTCCATGATCCAGCGAATGTTGGCAATTTGATCTCTGGTTCCTCTGCCTTTTCTAAAACCAGCTTGAACATCAGGGAGTTCACAGTTCACGTATTGCTGAAGCCTGGCTTGGAGAATTTTGAGCATGACTTTACTAGCATGTGAGATGAGTGCAGTGGCGCGATAGTTTGAGCATACTTTGCATTGCCTTTCTTTGGGATTGGAATGAAAACTGACCTTTTCCAGTCCTGTGGCCACTGCTGAGTTTTCCAAATTTGCTGGCATATTGAGTGCAGCACTTTCACAGCATCATCTTTCAGGATTTGAAACAGCTCAACTGGAATTACATCACCTCCACTAGCATTGTTCATAGTGATGCTTTCTAAGGCCCACTTGACTTCACATTCCACGATGTCTGGTTCAAGATTAGTGATCACACCATCATGATTATCTGGGTCGTGAAGATCTTTTTGTACAGTTCTTCTGTGTATTCTTGCCACCTCTTCTTAATATCTTCTGCTTCTGTTAGGTCCATACCATTTCTGTCCTTCATCGAGCCCATCTTTGCATGAAATCTTCCCTTGATATCTCTAATTTTCTTGAAGAGATCTGTAGTCTTTCCCATTCTGTTCTTTTCCTCTATTTCTTTGCATTGATCACTGAAGAAGGCTTTCTTATCTCTTCTTGCTATTCTCTGGAACTCTGCATTCAGATGCTTATATCATTCCTTTTCTCCTTTGCTTTTTGCCTCTCTTCCTTTCACAGCTATTTGTAAGGCCTTCCCAGACAGCCATTTTGCTTTATTTGCATTTCTTTTCCATGGGGATTGTCTTGATCCCTGTCTCCTGTACAATGTCATGAACCTCATTCCATAGTTCATTAGGCACTCTATCTATCAGATCTAGGCCCTTAAATCTCTTTCTCACTTCCACTGTATAATCATAAGGGATTTGATTTAGGTCATACCTGAATGGTCTAGCAGTTTTCCCTACTTTTTAAATTTGAGTCTGAGTTTGGTAATAAAGAGTTCATGATCTGAAGCACAGTCAGCTCCTGGTCTTGTTTTTGTTGACTGTATAGAGCTTCTCCATCTTTGGCTGCAAAGAATATAATCAATCTGATTTTGGTGTTGACCACCTGGTGAGGTCCATGTGTAGAGTCTTCTCTTGTGTTGTTGGAAGAGAGTGTTTGCTATGACCAGAGCATTTTCTTGGCAAAACTCTATTAGTCTTTGCCCTGCTTCATGCCGCATTCCTGTTACTCCCGGTGTTTCTTGACTTCCTACTTTTGCATTCCAGTCCCCTAAAATGAAAAGGACATCCTTTTTGGGTGTTGGTTCTAAAAGGTCTTGTAGGTCTTCATAAAACCGTTCAACTTCAGCTTCTTCAGCATTATGGTTGGGGCATAGACCTGGATAACTGTGATATTGAATGGTTTGCCTTGGAGATGAACAGAGATCATTCTGTCGTTTTTGAGATTGCATCCAAGTACTGCATTTCAGACTCTTTTGTTGACCATGATGGCTACTCCATTTCTTCTGAGGGATTCCTGCCTGCAGTAGTAGATATAATGGTCATCTGATTTAAATTCACCTATTCCAGTCCATTTTAGTTCGCTGATTCCTAGAACATTGATGTTCACTCTTGCCATCTCCTGTTTGACCACTTCCAATTTGCCTTGATTCATGAACCTGACATTCGAGGTTCCTATGCAATATTGCTCTTTACAGCATCTGACCTTACTTCTATCACCAGTCACATCCACAACTGGATATTGTTTTTGCTGTGGCTGCATCCCTTCATTCTTTCTGGAGTTATTTCTCCACTGATCTCCAGTAGCATATTGGGCACCTAATGACCTGGGGAGTTCCTCTTTCAGTATTCTATCATTTTGCCTTATCATACTGTTCATGGAGTTCTCAAGGCAAGAATACTGAAGTGATTTGCCATTCCCTTCTCCAGTGGACCACATTCTGTCAGACCTCTCCACCATGACCCGCCCATCTTGGGTTGCCCCGCGGGCATGGCTTGGTTTCATTGAGTTAGACAAGTTGTGGTCCTAGTGTGATTGGGTTGACTAGTTTTCTGTGAGTATGGTTTCAGTGTGTCTGCCCTTTGATGCCCTCTTGCAACACCTACCATCCTACTTGGGTTTCTCTTACCTTGGGCGTGGTGTATCTCTTCATGGCTGCTCCAGCAGAGCACAGCTGCTGCTCCTTACCTTGGACGAGGGGTATCTCCTCACTGCCGCCCTTCCTGACCTTCAGCGTGGGATAGCTCCTCTAGGCCCTCCTATGCCCGCACAGCCACCGCTCCTCGAGTTGCTCCTCCCAACCACCGCCCCTGGCCTCCAGCGCGGGATGGCTCCTCAGGGCCACCGCCCCTGGCCTCGGGCGTGAGGTGGCTTCTCCCAGCTGCCCCTGACCTCGGACTTGGAGTAGCTCCTCTTGGCTGCCTCCCCTGGCCTCAGACATGGGGTAGCTCCTCTCGTCCACCGCCCCTACCTCGGACACGGGGTGTCTCCTCCCGGCCGCCACTGACCTCGGACGCGCTGTAGCTCCTCCCGGCCACCGCCCCGACCTTGGTCTTGGGTAGCTCCTCTCAGCTGTTCCTGCACCGTGGCAGCCTGGCACTCTCGGCCACTGCCCCTGACCTCGGATGTGGGGTAACTCCTCTCGGCCGCGCTTAGTGCGCCGGGCCGCAGCCGATCTTCCCCTTATTGGTCAACTGTCTTCCCCACTAGGATAGGGACTACATGAAGGACCTTGCAGGTGTCTCCAGAGCTCACCCAGTTCCTGGTCTCAGGCAAGTTCTACCAAATAGATGGACTAATTAACTAATCCACCTCTTGAAAGTATTCAGAGAGCAAACATGAAAGTGATACCATTTGTCAAGATATTTTGAGGATCTGGCTTCTGCTGCTCAGTCTCTTTCTCATTCCTAGAAGTAAATACCCGTCTCCCCCTATTTTGTGGACTGTCCCTGAATAAAGAGCTGTCAACTCTGCAAAACACATCTCCTCTGACACACAGTGTGCACGAGACTTAATGCTTCATTTGTCTCCTTCGAAGAGTGATCCCTGTGCGTCCAGAGTATCACTGGAAATGTCACTTTCACACCATCTTCCCCATGGGAGCACCCAGAGGCTGTCTTTGTGAATCATAAGGACTGAGGAGCAGCAACAAGAGTGAGATATGAGATAGAACACCTGTGCAGTCCTCTTTCACTTGTGAATTTCTCCTTTTGAAAAAAATGTAGGAGATTGTCCATAAGGACACAAGAAATAATTTTTAAATGTATTATAAGGTCATCTAAGTAGGAATTTCTCCTTATTTTAAGAAAAGTGTAGGAAGTTGTCCATAAAGAAACAACCTCTATTTTTAAATGTTTTATGAGGTCATGTAGGTAGTTGCAGAGAGGAAACAATTTGTCTTAACTAAATCCTAGAGTGGCACATATTTCTTCCTGTGCTCCTAGGGGTCTCTGTTTCAGGGGTCTGGAACACATGATTAACTAGAGAAAAAGTAGGAGGGGCAGGTAAGTGGAAGCTCCTGCCCCCACTTCGTACTCCAGTGCTCTCATTGCTCCTCCTCCCTTGATTGGCCCTAATGCTGACCCCAAAGATGCTTGCCATGCCTTTGGGCCACAGCCCCACCTCTCTTCCCTCTGGAATCTGAGGCCTTAAGGGATGGGATCATGTATATCCCTTTATACACTCACCACCTATCTCAGTGCTCAGCACACCATAGGGTGCCATCTGTGGGCTGCTGAACTGAAACTCAGCAGATGTGAAAGCTGCCCAGAGAGAAGGAATTTTCTGGAGCCCTTTCAAGGTGAGGGAGTAAGTGGAGTAAGTGAAAGTCACTGGGTGGTGTCTGACTCCTTGTGACCCCATGGACTATATGCAGTCCATGGAATTCTCCAGGCTAGAATACTTGAATGGGTAGCCTTTCCCTTCTCCAGAGGATCTTCTCAACCCAGGGATCAAACCCAGGTCTCCCACTTGGCAGGTGATTCTTTACCAGCTGGGTCACAAGGGAAGCCCAAGAATACTGCAGTGGGTAGCCTATCCCTTCTCCAGGGGAATTGAAACAGGGTCTCCTGCATTGCAGGCGGATTCTTTACCAACTGAGCTATGAGGGAGTGAAGGGGTGACTTAAAGGCAGAATACTGGCAAATGAAAAGGAGGTAAAGAGAGGATGGTCTGCATGCTCCTGTCAGTGGTAAATGGTGAAATTGGTTCTTGTGGTGTAATCCAAGGTTCATGCATGCTCAGTCACGTTCGACTCTTTGTGACCCCATGGACTGTAGCCCACAAGGCTCCTCTGTCCATGGAATTTCCCAGACAAGAATACTGGAATGGGTTGCCATTTCCTTCTCCAGGGGGTCTTCCCGATCCAGGGATCAAACCTAGGTCTCCTGCATTATCGTATGCTTTATTTTACTTTCGTGGAATTTCAAGCTCATAGTCCAAATAATGAGTTTGGGACTTTCACAGGTATCAGAATTGATTTGATGTATGTTTTGGATCTGATAAAAAGGGAAGTCTAGAGAGAGGTAGGAGAACAAGAACTTAGTCAGCTACAATGATGAATGAATGTTTTATTGGGCCATGACCCTCCCAAGGTGCTATGCACAAGCACATATAGCAAAAGCATGTGCTGTGAATGCCAAAACAGAAATCTACTAAGGTCACTATCATAAAACTGCCAAAATATGTGGAGCACCACAGGAATGGACAGGATTGTTTACGAATATAGGTAAACATAGTTGTGGCTAATAGATTTTTCCATCTCTGTGTGAGTATATGTCTGTGTTGGGTATGGTGTGTATGTGTTTGTGAATGTGCATGAGTGCGGATGTGTGTGTGATGGGAGAGACCAGAGTGGGAGGGTCTTGTGGGTGCTCAAACTTGCAGGTTTCTCAAATGTGATAATTAAGGATGTCGGGGAGAAAGACTCATAAGTCCACAGAGATAAGGGGCCATGCCCCAGACAGAAGCTACCCCACAGGTGCCCAAGTTTGATTGTACATGGAGACACACAACCTGCAAGAAGCTCTCACCTTTCCCCATGAGAGTCACATCTGACTTCTCCTCCATAAAAAACCCTGTCTCTTCAACACTGTGGTTTCCACACAGGAGAGCATACTGACAGTAGTGGGTGTCAGTGGCATTATAAATCGTTGTTATGAACTATCAGAAAAGCAATGTGAAGATATTTATCAAGAGTGTTAAAAATGCTTCTACTATTTATTCTAATCATTTCCCTCCTAGGTAATCTAACCTAGGAAAACAATCCAACATGCAAATCAATATTTCTGTACAAGATTTTGACCAAAAACTCATTTATTATATGGAAAAATTATGAACAACCTAGATTTCCAATATAGTGCAACCACTGCATGAAACATTGTGAGTTTCAAAAAGGAAACTTAAAAAGACCTTTTAAACATGTAAAATTCCGAAGAGACAGTTTGATATAAGAAGGATGATTTTTAAAGCTATTACAGGATGACAAATATAGAAAAATACAAAAAAAATATAAAATGAAATAATGAAAATGTAAGCAGTGATGGCTTCTGGTTGATGAGATACTGAAATTTCTACTTTTTCCAATTTTTCTCTACTTTCCTAATTTTCTGTAATGATCTTGTGTTATTTTGTAATCATACAAAAATAAATGTTAAGTATTCAAGGTCAGCTTGCTCCCCAAGGGAGCTCCTCTTTGCCTCTATTCAGGTCTCCTAAAGCTGTGTGATTGTGATTGGAAACTTGTCTTCGATAGGGAGATAGCAACTTTCTGTTTTTGTCCTACATCTAATGCCTTAAAAAAAAACCTAAAAATCATACAACAAAAATTGTACAGTTCAATAAATCACTACAAAGCAAGCAGCAGTGTAACCTGACCCAGGTCAAGAAAAAGAATACTGCGGCATCCAGATTCACTCTTCATGCATTTGCCTAATCATAGTATTTTCCCTCCAGCTCAAACCGTTATATCACTTTTAACACACTTTTTATATTTCCTATTTGTTAAATTGTAGAAATAGAATCATATAGTTTTACTCTCTTGCATCTGATTTCCTACACTCAGCATTGCTTGTGAGATCTCTTCAAGTCTCATATAGCCATGGTTTGTTCTATTTCACTGCAGTACTATGAATTCATTTTGTGGTAGGAATATTCATTGATTCTATTATCTGTTCACCTACCCTACCCCTCACCTACTCTATTGATTTCAAGTATAAGTATTATTTATACTCATACTTACATTATAAATATACTTCCCTGGTGGCTCAGATGGTAATGCATCTGCCTACAATGTGGAAAAGCCAGGTTCAATCCCTGGGTCTGGAAGATCTCCTGGACAAGGAAATGGCAACCCAATCCAGTATTCTTGCCTAGAAAATCCCATGGATGGAGGAGCCTGGTAGGCTACAGTACAAGGGGGTGGCAAAGAGTCAGATGCGACTGAGCGACTTCACTACTACTACTACCATGAACATCTGAATGTAGTCTCTTGTGGTACCTGTGCATGCATTTATATTGTGTATATAACTAGGAGTGGAATTGCTGGGTAAAAGGCTAAGAATATACTCCACTTTTATATCTAATTATTTATTTTCAAAAGTTGTACTGATTTACACTCACTAGAGGTGGTAGGAGTGACTAATGTGCCGTATCCTCACCAGTATCAGGTGTTATCTCTTTTTAGTTTTAGGCATTATGAAGGGAGGGTGATTGAAAATCTATTATCATACATTTCAATTGCATTTCCTTGATTATCAACAGGGCTGCAGACATGTTTATCAGTTATTCAGATATCCTGTTTGTGACTGGTCCTTTCAAGTCACTTGCCCATGTTTTCTATTGGGTTATATGTCTGTTTCTCAGTGATATATATAAATATTTCATGTCTTTTAGATATGCACCCTTCATTGGTTTTTTCAAATGTTGAAACATCTTTTCACATTCTGTGGCTTGCATTTTCATTTTTTTACAGTGCCTTCCAATGAACAGAAGCTCTTAAATGTAATGGAATCCAATTTGTCAATATTTTCCTTTATGGCTAGTGATTTTGAGTCTTCTGTAAGTTTTCCCTATCATGAATTCATGAGGTTATCTCCACAGATCATTTTCTAAAAGCTTTGCTTTCTGTCTTTCACATTTAGAGCTTCCATCAAAGTGAAATTAATTTTTATTTATGTTTTAGGGAAGATGTCATTTTCCCAAATGGGTATTCAATTATCCTGGCCCCATTTACAAAGACACTGTTCTTTTCCATCCCTCTTTTGGTGCCAAAATAGTCATAAATCAAGTGTCCATATATACACTGGGAAGTTTCTGGGTTCTCTTTTCCATCACAGTGGACTATCTCTATCTTTGAGCCAACATAACACTTTATTAGTTACTACAGCTTTATGATACATCTTAACATCTGAAGTAACAAGTTTATCTACCCTGTTTTGGCCATCTGAATTTTATATACACACTTAATGATGCTAAAGCTGAAACTCCAGTATTTTGGCCACCTCATGCAAAGAGTTGACTCATTGGAAAAGAGTCTGATGCTGGGAGGGATTGGGGGCAGGAGGAGAAGGGGACGACCGAGGATGAGATGGCTGGATGGCATCACTGACTCGATGGACGTGAGTCTGAGTGAACTCCGGGAGATGGTGATGGACAGGGAGGCCTGGCATGCTGTGATTCATGGGGTTACAAAGAGTCGGACACGACTGAGCAACTGAACTGAACTGAACTGAAGTTTAATTATAACAGAATGAGGCAGTGAGGCTAGGATGGGAGTACTGTAGAGATTTTGATTAGAATCTCATTGAATCTACTCATCTATTTGGGGATGATTCACTCTTGACAATATGGAATCTTCCAATCGATCCGCTCTGTATTCTGTTCAACTAGGCCTCCTTTATTTTTTTGATTTTTGTTTCTGATAGCTTGTTACTTGCGTATAGAAACACCACAGATTTATGAGTATTAATTAAGCATCTTGCAACTTGACTGAATTCATTAATAGTTTCTGGTTGCATCTAGCATATCGCCTGCAAGCAGTGACAGTTGTACTTCTTTTTTCCGACCTGGATTCCTTTTATTTATTTTTTGTGTTTCATTGCTGTGCTAGGACCTCCAGTACTACATTAAATAAAAGTGGCAAGAGTCAGTATCCTCGTCCTGTTCCTGATCTTAAAGAAAAATCTTTCAGCTTTTTCCCATAAATAGAATGTTCCCTGTGGGTTTTTCATGTACGGTCTTCATTATGTTGAGATACATTCCCCCTATACCCACTTTGTTGAGGCCCAGTCTGTGAAACATTGAGTTTCATCAAAACCTTTTTCTGTATCAGATATTGAGATGGATAAATTGTTTTTACCTTTCAATCTATTAATGTAGGGTATCATGTTTGTTGATTTGCACCCAGGGATAAATCCCACTTGATCACAGTGAAAATGTATTGTTGAATTCAGTTTGTTAATGTTTTGTTCAGAATTTTTTCATCTGTATTCATCAGGAACATTCTTCTATAGTTTTGTTTTCTTGTGGTATTCTTATCTGGCTTGGTGTGAGGGAAATGCTGGCCTTATAAAAATGAACTGGGAAATGTTCTCTTCTATGTTTTGAAAGAGTTTGAGGAAGATTGGCATTAATTCTTCTTTAAATACTTGATAGAATTCACCAGAAGACAATCTGGTTCTGGATTTTTCTTTGTTGGGAGTTTCTTGATTATTGATTCAATCTTCTTATTCATTAATAAGAATTTCTGTTCTTTATTTAGTTTTGGTAGTTTGTACATTTCTAGGGATATATCCATAGGAAGCCTGTTAATAATACAGAGTATTCAATTTGTTGACATATTATTGTTCATAGGGGTCTCTTATGATCATTTGTATTTCTGTGGTTCAGTTATAATGCCACTTCTTTCACTTTTAATTTTCTCATTTCTGGTTTTATCTATTTGGATCTTTTTCTTTTTTCTTATTGTAGTTAAAGGTTTGTCAATTTTGCTTATTTTTTAAAAAAAGGTTAGTTTCATTGATCTTTCCTACTATTTTTCTGGTCTCTATTTCATTTATTCCTCACACACAGCTTTGTTCGTACGCTCAGTCATGTCCAACTCTTGGTGACCCCATGGACTGTAGTCTGCCAGGCTCCTCTGTCCATGGATTCTCCCAGCAAGAATACTGGAGTGGGGTGCCATTTCCTTCTCCAGGATATCTTCCTGACCCTGGGATTGAACTCAAATCTCTTACATCTCCTGCTTTGACAGGCAGAGTCTTTACTGCTAGTGCTCCCTGGAAAGCCCCTCCTTTGTTCCTGCTCTAATCTTAATTATTTCCTTTTTTTCTAACTTTGAGTTTATATTTGTCCTTGTTTTTCTAGTTCCTTGAAGTGTATAGTTAGGTTGCTTATTAGAGATTGTTTTCTCAATGTAGGTGTTTATTGTAGTAAACTTCTCTATTAGGACTGTTTTTGCTGCATTCCATAAATTTTGGCGTGTTTTATTTTCGGTTTTATTTGTTTCAAGATACACTAGTTACCTCTTACTCGTGATTTCACTTTCCATAGCTTCAGTTGCCCTGGTCAACCATGGTTTGAAAATATTAAATGGAAAATTCCAGAAATAAATGATTCATAAGTTTTTAATCGTGTGCCATTTTAGTGGTGTGATGAAATTTTGCACTGTCCTGCTCTGTCCTGTCTGGGATGTAAATCATCCCTTTGTTCAGCATATCCCTCCCACTAGTCACTTAGTAGCTATTTAGGTTAGCAGATCCACTGTTGTAGTACTGCACGGTTTGTGACCAAGAAACCCTTGTTTTACTTAATAATGGCTCTGAAACACAAGAGCAGTGATGCCATAAATGCTTCCTTTAAGTGAAAAGGTGAAAGTTTTCAATATGATAAGGAAAGAAAAAGAATTGTTAAGCTCTTTGGAAGAATGAATCTTCTATGGTGACAAAAGTAAAAGAAATTCACTTTTGCTGTCACACCTAAAACTGCAAAAACTAAGTGCCACAGTGCATGAAAACTGCTTAATTAGGGGGAAAAGGCATTAAACTTGTGCAATAAGATATTTTTATAGAGATATATACCACATTCACATAACTTTTATTATGGTATTTTGTTATAGTTTTTCCATTTTATTATTATTGTTGTTAACCACTTATAGTGCCTAATTTATTAATTAAGCTTTATCATAGGTATGTCTATACAAGCAAAAACACAGTATATAAAAGGTCCAATACTCTCTGTGGTTTCAGGCATCTACTGAGGGTCTTGGAAAATATCTCTCATGAATGAAAGGGAATTACTATACGTTTTACTTCTTTATTGATTTCTTTATTGACCCATTGGTTATTCAGAAGTGTGCTGTTGATTTGCACATATTAGTGAATTTTCCAATTTCCCTATTATTAATTCGTAGTTTCATATCACTGTGTTTGAAAAAGACAATTGATATGATTTCAGTTTTCTTAAAATTGCTCAGACTTGCTTTGTGATCTAATATATGATCTATTCTGGGGAATGTTTCATGCACACTTGAGGAGAGTGTGTTTTCTGCTGCTGTTGTATGGAATACTCTGTATATGTCTGTTAGGTTAATTTGATTTAAAGTATGGTTGAAGTCCAATATTCTTTGTTGATTTTCTGTCTGAATGATCTATCCATTGTTGAGAGTGAGGTAATGAAGTATGATTATATTGTTATCTATTTCTCCCTTCACACCTATTTTGTTGTTGTTTAGTCTCTAAGTTGTGTCTGACTCTTTGTGACCCCATGACCTGCAGCATGCCAGACTTCCCTGTCCTTCATTCTCTCCCTGTGTTTGCTCAAACTCATGTCCATTGAGTAAGTGATACCATCCAACCATCTCATCCTCTGTCATCCCCTTCTCTTGCCTTCAATCTTGCCTTCAACCTTGCCAGCATCAGGATCTTTTCCAATGAGTCAGCAGGTGGCCATAGTATTGGAGCTTCAGCTTCAGCATCCATCCTTCCAATGAATATTCAGGACTGATTTCTTCTAGGATGGACTGGTTTGATCTCCTTGCAGTACAAGGGACTCTCAAGAGTCTTCTCAGGCACTACAATGAAAGCATCAATTGTTTGGTGCTTAGCCTTCTTTAAGGTCCAATTTTCTCATCTGTACATGACTACTGGAAAAACAATAGTTTTGACTGTATGGAACTTTATCAGCAAAACGGTATCTCTGCTTTTTAATAATGCTGTCTAGGTTTGTCATGGCTTTTCTTCCAAGAAGCAAGCATCTTCTTATTTTGTAGCTGCAGTCACCATCTGCAGTGATTTTGAAGCCCAAGAAAATAAAATATCACTATGGCCATTGTTTTCTCATCTATTTGACATGAAGTGATGGGACTGGATGCCATGATCTTAGTTTTTTGAATGTTGAATTTTAAATCAGGTCTTTCACTCTCCTCTTTCACCCTCATAAGAGGCTCTTTCGTTCCTTTTTGCTTTCTGCCATTAAAGTGGTATAGTCTTCATGTCTGAGGTTGTTGATATTTCTCCCAGCAATTTTGATCCAGTTTATGATTCATCCAGCCCAGCATTTAGCATGATGTACTCTGTATATAAGGGCTTCCCAGATGACACTAATGGTAAAGAACCCGCCTGCTGATGCAGGAGATGTAAGAGATGTGGGTTTGATCCCTGGGTTGAGAAGAGACTCTGGAGGAGGAAATGGCAACTCTCCATAGTATTCTTGCTGGAGAATCCCATGGACAGGGGAGTCTGGTGGGCTACAGTCCATAGAATCACAGACTCAGACATGACGGAAGTGACTTAGCATGCACTCTGAAAATAAGTTAAACAAGCAGGGTGACAATATACACGCTTGATGTAGTCCTTTCCCAATTTTGAACCAGTCAATTGCTCCATGTCCAGTTCTAAGTGTTGTTTCTTGTCATGCATACAGGTTTCTCAGGAGACAGGTAAGGTGCTCTGGTATTCCCAGGAGATAGGTAACGTGGTCTGGTATTCTCACACCTGTTAATATTTGCTTAATCTATTTAGATTCTCCAAAGTTGAGTGTGTATATATTTTCAGTTGTTCTATCTTTTTGGTGCATTGACTGCTTTATCATTATATAGTGACCTTCCCTGTCTCCTGTTACAGTTTTTTACTAAAAGTTTCATTTGTGCAATATAATATAGCTATTTATATTCTCTTTTAGTTCCATTTGCATGTAATATTTTTCCATTGCCTTACTTTGGGTCTATTTGTTTTCTTAAAGCTGATATGAGCCTCTTGTGGGCAGCGTATAGTTGGATATTGCTTTTTTATCCAGTCACTCTATTCCTTTTGATTCATTTATATTAAAAGTATTATTGATAAGTAAGTACTTACTAATCCCTTCTTATTAACTGTTTTATGGATAATTTGTTGTTCCTTTCTTGTTTTCTTTCTTTGGGAATTGGTCATTTTTCGTAGTGGTATGCTTTCATTCTCTTCTCTTTATCTTCTTGTATCTACTGTGGATTTTTGGTTTACAGTTACCATAAAGCTTAAATAAAACATGTTATGGGTATAAAAGTTCATTTTAAACTGATAATTCAACTTTAATTGTGTTAAAACCCTACCCTTTCCCACCCCTTTGCACATTTCATATATTTTTATGCCATAATTTTCATGTTTTTATATTGTGTGCTCATTACCAAATTAGCAATAATCTGTAGCTATAATTATTTTTGATACTATTATTCTTTAACCTTTAAACTAGAGTTAAGTGATTAATACACTATCATATTATATAAAGTATTTCTAATTTGACTATGTATTTATCTTTATCACATTGTTTTATATTTTCATACACTTTCATGTTACTAATTGCATCCATTCATTTTAGCTTGAGGAACTCCTTTCAGCATTTCTTATCAGTCTGGTTTAGTCGTGATAAGCCACCTCACCTTTGTTTCTCTAGGAAAGCTTTTCTCTCCCTTATTTCTCAAATAAAACTTTGATAAGATATTCTTGATTGCCAGTTTTTCTTTCCAGCAGTTTGACTATATCATCCCACTATCTCCTGGCCTGCAAGGTTTCTTCTGAGAAATTCACTGCTAAGAGTTCTGTTAGCAAAGGAAACTATAAGCAAGGTGAAAAGACAGCCTTCGGAATGGGAGAAAATAATAGCAAATGAAGCAACGGACAAACAACTAATCTCAAAAATATACAAGAAACTCCTGCAGCTCAATTCCAGAAAAACTAATGACCCAATCAAAAAATGGGCCAAAGCACTATTAGACATTTCTCCAAAGAAGACATATAGATGGCTAACAGACACATGAAAAGATGCTCAACATCACTCATTATCAGAGAAATGCAAATCAAAACCACAATGAGGTATACCATTTCACACCAGTCAGAATGGCTGCGATCCAAAAGTCTACAAGCAATAAATGCTGGAGAGGGTGTGGAGAAAAGGGAACCCTCTTACACTGTTGGTGACAATGCAAACTAGCGCAGCCACTATGGAGAACACTGTGGAGATTCCTTAAAAAACTGGAAATAGAACTGCCTTATGACCCAGCAATCCCAATGCTGGGCATACACACCAAGGAAACCAGAATTGAAAGAGACACGTGTACCCCAATGTTCATCACAGCACTGTTTATAATACCCAGGACATGGAAGGAACCTAGATGTCCATCAGCAGACGAATGGATAAGAAAGCTGTGGTACATATACACAATGGAATATTACTCAGCCATTAAGAACAATGCATTTGAATCAGTTCTAATGAGGTGGATGAAACTGGAGCCTATTATACAGAGTGAAGTAACCCAGAAAAAAAAAAAAACACCAATACAGTATACTAACACATATATATATAGAATTTAGAAAGGTGGTAACGATAACCCTGTATGCAAGACAGGAGAAGAGACACAGATGTACAGAACACTCTTTTGGACTCTGTGGGAGAGGGAGAGGGTGGGATGGTTTGGGAGAATGGCATTGAAACATGTATAATATCATATAAGAAATGAATCACCAGTCTAGGTTCAATGCAGGATACAGGATGCTTGGGGCTGGTGCAGTGGGATGACCCAGAAATATGGTATGGGGAGGGAGGTTGGGAGGGGGGTTCAGGATTGGGAACACATGTACACCCATGGCAGATTCATGTTGATGTATGGCAAAACCAATACAGTATTGTAAAGTAAAATAAAGTAAAAAAAAAAAAAAGAAAAGAAAAGAAAGAAAACAAACTTATGGTAACCAAGAGGGAAAGTAGGGGATAAACTGGAAGATCAGGATTGACATATACACAGTACTTTATGTAAAATAAATTACTAATACGAACCTATTGTTCAGTTCAGTCTCTCAGTCATGTCCAACTCTTTGCGACCCCATGAGTCACAGCATGCCAGGCCTCCCTGTCCATCATCAACTCCCGGAGTTCACCCAGACTCACGTCCATCGACTCAGTGATGCCATCCAGCCATCTCATCCTCTGTTGTCCCCTTCTCCTCCTGCCCCCAATACCTCCCAGCATCAGAATCTTTTCCAATGAGTCAACTCTTTGCATGAGATGGCCAAAGTACTGGAGTTTCAGCTTTAGCATCATTCCCTCCAAAGAAATCCCAGGGCAGATCTTCAGAATGGACTAGTTGGATCTCCTTGCAGTCCAAGGGACTCCCAAGAGTCTTCTCCAACACCACAGTTCAAAAGCATCAATTCCTCAGTGCTCAACTTTCTTCACAGTCCAACTCTCACATCCATACATGACCACCAAAAAAACCATAACCTTGACTAGACAGACTTTTGTTGCAAAGTAATGTCCCTGCTTTTGAATGTGCTATCTCGGTTGGTCATAGCTTTCCTTCCAAGGACTAAGCGTCTTTTAATTTCATGGCTGCAGTCACCATCTGCAGTGATTTTGGAGCCCAGAAAAATAAAGTCTGACACTGTTTCCCCATCTATTTGCCATGATGTAATGGGACCAGATGCCATGATCTTCATTTTCTGAATATTGAGCTTTAAGCCAACTTTCACTCTCCTCTTTCACTTTCATCAAGAGGCTTTTTAGTTCCTCTTCACTTTCTGCCATAAAGGTGGTGTCATCTGCATATCTGAGGTTATTGATAATTCTCCCAGCAATCTTGATTCCAGCTTGTGCTTCTTCCAGCCCAACGTTTCTCATGATGTACTCTGCATATAAGTTAAATAAGCAGGGTGACAATAGACAGCCTTGATGTACTCCTTTTCCTATTTGCAACCAGTCTGTTGTTCCATGTCCAGTTCTAACTCTTGCTTCCTGACCTGCATATAGGTTTCTCAAGAGGCAGGTCAGGTGGTCTGGTATTGCCATCTCTTGAAGAATTTTCCACAGTTTATTGTGATCCACACAGTCAAAGGCTTTAGCATAGTCAATAAAGCAGAAATAGATGTTTTTCTGGAACTCTCTTGCTTTTTCCATGACCCAGTGTATGTTGGCAATTTGATCTCTGGTTCCTCTGCCTTTTCTAAAACCAGCTTGAACATCTGGAACCTATTGTATAGCACAGCAAATACAATACTCTCTGATGGACAATAAGGGGAAATAATTTTTTTTTTTAAGTTGAAAAAAAAAGAGTTCTGTTAGAGTTCTCTTGAATGTGAGGAAATATTTTTTTTCTCTTGTTGCTTAAAATTCTCTTTTTGCCTTTGATTTTAGACAATTTTGTTATAATGTGTCTTGAAGAAGAACATTTTGAGTTGAAATTTTAGGGAACTTAGAGACTTCATGAACTTGGATGTCTAAATCTCTTCCCAGATTTGGGAGGTCCTCAGCCACTATTTGGATTTCCCAGGTGGTGTTAGTGGTAAAGAATCTGCCTGCCAATGCAGGAGATGTAAGAGATTCAGGTTTGATCCCTCGGTCAGGAAGACTCCCTGAAGGAGGGCGTGGCAACCCACTCCATTATTCTTGTCTGGAGAATCCCATGGACAGAGGAGCCTAGCAGGCTACAGCCCATAGGGTTACAAAGAGTCAGACATGACTGAAGCGACTTAGCAGCAGCAGCAGCCACTATTTCTTCAAGATTTTTGCCCCTTTCTCCCTCTCTTCTCCTTCTGAGACACTAATAATGTGTAGATTGTTCTCTTAATAGTATTGTATAGTTCATGTAGGCTTTCTTTACTTCTTTTCATTCTTTTTTCTTTGTTTTCCCTGACTGGATAATTCAAAATTGTCTATCTTCAGAGATTCTTTCTCCTGCTTGATCCAGTCTGCTGCTGATGTTCTGTATTACATTTTTTTGCATTTCATACATTGTAGTCTTCTCCTCCAGAATTTCTATTTGATTCTATTATGATTTCTACCTCTGTGTTAAACTTGTGTTTTCTGTGTATTTTATTGAATTGCCTTTCTGTGTTTTCTTGTAACTCATTGAGCTCTTCAATATTCTTGCCTTGAGAATCCCATGAACAGTATGAGCTTCCTTAAGACTATAATAAATTCTTTGTTGGGAAAATTGATGATCACCATTTCTTTGGGTCAGCCACTGGAAAGATATTTTGAACCTCTGGTGATGTCATTTTTCATTGAGTCTTCATGTTCCTTAAAGTTTTGTATTGTCTTCACATTTAAAGAAACAGTCATCTCCTCCAGTCTTTACTGACTGGCCTCTTTGATATGTCCTAGCTCAGATTTTTTTCCTCCAAAAAAAAAAAAATGTGTGCTGAATCTTCTCCACTGACTCCCAGACTTCCTCAAAGGTACTCTCATCCTTAGATGACTGTTAGAAACAGCCTTCTTTCAGAAGACAATAGGAAACTCCTATTCTGCCATTTTGATGACATCTGCCTGAAGCAGTGCCTTCAGGTCTTTAATCAGTTTTGGAGAATACTTAGCCTTTAACCTTGGTTCGAAAATTGCTTTTGCACCTTTCTCTATCTTTTCCACTCTTGGAACTGGTAGGATTTCTTCTCTGTCCTGTGTTTTGTGTGGCCCTTATGCTCTGTTTTCTCAAAACAGTCATGGTTTATGTCTATTATGTATCACCTTATTTAGCACTTTTTCCATATTTAATAAGGTGTTTGTATTAATTATGTCAAAATGAGCCAGGACATATTTGACAAATCTTTATAGTTCAATTTCTGCCATAGACATTTGAGAGGTTCATATGAATTTAAGAAAATTCTCATTTTCCTAGGTGGTTAAATTTGAGATAGGAACAGCAACAACCTATTTTCTTGACTCTTTTCCAGATGTGATTCAAAACACCCCTTCCTTTTAAGAACAATATTCAGGGGAATCTTCATGGGAAAGAAAGTATGCTATGTTCCAAGGAGCTAGGGTCAACTAACTCTTCACTTTCTAGAGGCAATGGTAAAAGTAGCTGGCATCCCTGTACTAGCTGATTACTCATTGCATTGCCAGTAGAGCCAGTCCCATGACGTGCCTTCTTGAGGGTATGGAGCTGCCAGGACACTGTGAGAGGAGCTGGGGAGAATGTGGAGAATTACATATTAGATGTATGTGACAGATGTGTGCAGACTGAGCAGGCCAGTCATTAAGCAGCAGAGCACAATCTGAATGCCGTTACTACTGCTGTTTTGTCTTACTGTCTGGTGTAAGTTTAGAAGTGCTTATTTTATTGTTTGGCATTTTTTTTTTAAATTTTACAATAAGCCCTTTTGTCAGCAATGAGTGAAAGTGTTAGTCACTTAGCCATTTCTGATTCTTTGTGACCCCATGGACTATAGCCCACCAGGCTCCTCTGTCCATGTAATTCTCTAGGCAAGAATACTGGAGTGGGTAGTCACTCCCTTCTCCAGGGGACCTTCCTGACCCAGGTCTTCTGCTTTTCAGGTGAATTCTTTACTGTCTGGGCCATAGGGAAGTCTTAAACAATAATAAATGTATATTTAATCAAATTAAGTAGCAAATTTTCATTTCTCAAGACAGTTGATGGCTTGTATAACTCATGTATGATGTTTGTCATTAATATGCACAATAGGGGCTGTGGGCTTCCCTGGTGACTCAGTGGAAAAGTCCACCTGCCAATGCAGGAGCCACAGGTTTGATCTCTGGGTTGGGAAGATCTCCTGGAGAAAGAAATGGTAACCCACTTCAGGATTCCTGCCTGGGAAATCCCATGGACAAAGAAGCCTGATGGAGTAAAAAAGAGTCGGACACAACTTAGCAACTAAACAACAATAACAATAGGGTCTGTATCACTGACCGCATTGAATTCAGAGGACTAAACATGCTGAAAGGGAACCAGCATCTACTTTGAAAGTTAATCATCACTTTAAGAAGACTCTGTCCTAAAATGACACTTTAATATTACATGAGCAGAAGTTTTATTTACATGAACTGTATGAAGCAAGACTCATTTACATCAAATAACTGATCTTCTAAATTAATTTTACTTTTTGGTCTGAAAAGTAAAATTATGTGACACTTGTTACTTTGGCAAAAGAGAAACTTTGAAAACAGATAAGTAATACCAGTAATATAAGACTGTCATCAGATTCTTCAAAAAGAATATCTCAACAATGATGTGTATTTCATACTCTTTCCATCAAAGTAGAGCTTTTGGAAGTTTACTCCATCATGATGAAACATCTGACATCATTGTAAATACTACTGTAACTGAGTAAAAAAAAAATCAGCATTAAAAAGAAAATCATTTGTGTGGTGATTATACAGATATAAATTTTTACAAAACATGGTATTTTCTTTAGAATGATTTTCTTATTAATTAAGAAACTATATTTGCCACAACTTGTGGTTTGCACATATTTCTTAAATATGTCTGTAAAAGCTGTGCTATTTTACCAAAGAGAAATGATAAGCATCAAAAAATTTTAAAACATATTATATAGAGCAACTAAACTAAAACATCTAGTTGTACAAAGCTGATGTAGATCCTTCAGCAGGGCTGTATGACCTTTCCCTCTTTACTGGCCATCACTAATCAGACATTAGAAAAAGTTAAATCTTTGAAGATTTAATTTGTAAATTTATCTGTGTATTTGCCAATGATACAGAAGTCTTTTTTAAGTCCTCTAAATTTGAAATGGGAAATTTTTTTCAAAATCACTTGGAAATATTTACTCTCAGAAATCAATGCATGGAGAGCCAAAAACTTCTGTTAAGAGTTTTTTATATTTTCAGAAAGTTGCATTTATTCAAAATCAGATCTGCAAATAGGAAGTCAGTAAATATATCTCCCCAGAAGTGAGGGAGACCCTCAATAAATGAAATGGTAAGAGCTAAAATAGTGAACAATATTTAATTTTGAAATTCTTTTCTTGAGCTTTGGAATATTCATCTCAATTGATGCAGAAGAAGATTTTGACAAAATTCAACCACACCTGTGTATGATTAAAAACTTTCCAGAAAGTAAGTATGGAGGGAACAGACCTCAACATAATAAAGGCCACATATGACAAACCAACGGGGCTTCCCAGGTGGTGCTAGTGGTAAGGAACCAGCCTGCCAATGTAGGAGACATAAGACACGTGTGTTCAATCCCTGGGCTGGAAAGATCCCATGGAAGAGGGCATGGCAACCCACTCCACTATTCTTGCCTAGAGAATCCCCATGTACAGAGGAGCCTGGCAGGCTACAGTCCATAGGGTCGCAAAGAGTTGGCCCCAACTGAAGTGATTTAGCACACACACGTGCAGGACAAACCAACAGCTGATGTTATATTCAACCGTGAAAAGCTGAAAGCATTCCTCTAAGATCAGGAACAATACAAGGATGTCCACTCTTACCACTTCAATTCAATATAGTTTTGGAAGTTCTAGCTATGACAATCAGAGAAGAAAAAAATAAAAATAAAAGGAATTCAAATTGGAAAACAAGAAGTTAAACTGTCATTGTTTGCAGATGATGTGGTACTATACATAGAATATCCTAAACATGTTACCAGAAAACTACTAGAGCTCATCAATGAATTTGGTAAAGTTGCAGGTTACAAAATTAATACACAGAAATCTGTTGCATTTCTATACACTAATGACAAAAGATCAGAAAGAGAAATTAAGGAAACAATCTCATTTATCAATGCATCAGAAAAAATAAAATACCTAGGAATAAACCTACCTAAGGAGACAAAAGATCTGTACTCCACAAACTATAAGACAGGGATGAGAGAGTCAATTCCTAGGCAGGTTGATAAGAAGTCTGGGACCCTGGGGAGGAGAAAGGAGTCTGGAATTCTCAAGGAGGAGGAAAGGACAATGCTTTTTTCCTCTCTACATTCGTTAGTCTTAGTCATATAAAGCATTTTTTTTTTCTTTAAGCCCTGAACTGATGGTTACACAACAAGCAACTCAGTTCAAACTCTGAATTAAGGATTATTTAACAACAATTTATATAAAAAATTTTGCAAAGAAATAGAGGAAAACAACAGAATAGGAAAGACTAGAAATCTCTTCAAGAAAATTAGAGATACCAAGGGAACATTTCATGCAAACATGGGCTCGATAAAGGACAGAAATGTATGGAACATTTGTATGGAATGTATGGAACAGAAGCAGAACATACAAATGTATGGAACAGAAGCAGAAGATATTAAGAAGAAGTGGCAAGAATACACAGAAGAACTAAACAAAAAGGATATTCATGACCAAGATAATCACAATGGTGTGATCACTCACCTAGAGCCAGACATCCTGAAATGTGAAGTCAAGTGGGCCTTAGAAAGCATCACTAGGAACAAGGCTAGTGGAGGTGATACAATTCCAGTTGAGCTATTTCAAATCCTGGAAGATGATGCTGTGAAAGTGCTGCATTCAATTTGCCAGCAAATTTGGAAAACTCAACAGTGGCCACAGGACTGGAAAAGGTCAGTTTTCATTCCAATCCCAAAGAAAGGCAATGCCAAAGAATGCTCAAACTAATGCACAATTGCACTAATCTCACATGCTAGTAAAGTCATGCTCAAAATTCTCCAAGCCAGGCTTCAGCAGTACATGAACTGTGAACTTCCAGATGTTCAAGCTGGTTTTAGAAAAGGCAGAGGAACCAGAGATCAAATTGCCAACATCTGCTGGATCATGGAAAAAGCAAGAGAGTTCCAGAAAAACATCTATTTCTGCTTTATTGACTATGCCAAAGCCTTTGACTGTGTGGATCACAATAAACTGTGGAAAATTCTGAAAGAGATGAGAATATCAGACCACCTGACCTGCCTCTTGAGAAACCTGTATGCAGGTCAAGAAGCAAGAGTTAGAACGACATGGAACAACAGACTGGTTCCAAATAGGAAAAGAAGTATGTCAAGGCTGTCTATAGTCACCCTGCTTATTTAACTTATATGCAGAGTACATCATGAGAAACACTGGGCTGGAAGAAACACAAGCTGGAATCAAGATTGCTGAGAGAAATATCAATAACGTCAGATATGCAGATGACACCACCTTTATGGCAGAAAGTGAAGAGGAACTAAAGAACCTCTTGATGAAAGTGAAAGACGAAAGTAAAAAAGTTGGCTTAAAGCTCAACATTCAGAAAACTAAGATCATGGCATCTGGTCCTGTCACTTCATGGGAAATAGATGGGAAAACAGTGGAAACAGTGTCAGACTTTATATTTTGGGGCTCCAAAATCACTGCAGATGGTGATTGCAGCCATGAAATTAAAAGACGCTTACTCCTTGGAAGGAAGGTTATGACCAACCTAGATAGCATATTCAAAAGCAGAGACATTACTTTGCCAAGATCCATCTAGTCAAGGCTATGGTTTTTCTGGTTGTCATATATGGATGTGAGAGTTGGACTGAAGAAAGCTGAGCGCTGAGGAATTGATGCTTTTGAACTGTGGTGTTGGAGAGGACCCATAAAAATTCCTTGGACTGCAAGGATATCCAACCAGTCCATTCTAATGGAGATCAGTCCTGGGTGTTCTTTGGAAGGAATGATGCTAAAGCTGAAACTCCGGTACTTGGGCCACCTCATGCGAAGAGTTGACTCATTGGAAAAGACTCTGATACTGGGAGGGATTGGGGGCAGGAGGAGAAGGGGACAACAGAGGATGAGATGGCTGGATGGCATCACCGACTCGATAGACATAAGTTTGGGTAAACTCCGGGAGCTAGTGATGGACAGGGAGGCCTGGCGTGCTGCAATTCATGGGGTCTCAAAGAGTCGGACATGACTGAGTGAATGAACTGAACTGAACAACAATGTATCCTGCTTGAGAACAGCTTCTGCCTCTTGAAAACCTCTGACTAATCCTGTGATCTTAGAATGTACAATATGGGAGTGGGTCTGGTATGACCTTTCTATTGTTAGCTCTAATCCTGTCATCTTAAAATGTAAATTATGGGAGTGGGTCTAGTAAGATCTTTACAACCTTGAGACATTCTTTTGTTTTATTGTAAAAACCAATTTTAAAAGTATATAACTCCATTGCTTAGACTAGCGAGTGGGCACTCTCCACCCTCTTCTGATGTCTAAGTTAGAAGCTTTCTCTGTCCCTCTTCATACTTTAATAAAACTCTGCTACACAAAAGGTCTTGAGTGATCAAGCCTGGTCCCTGGTCCTGAATCTTCTTCGGAGGTCATGAATCAGACACTCTTTATCATAAGCTATCAGTGATGAAAGAAACCAAAAATGACAAACAGTTGGAAAAATATGCCGTGTTATTGTATTGGAAGAATCAATACTGTCAGAAGAGAAATATCATCTGATATTGCTTATATATGGATTCTTTAAAAAATGATACGAGTGAACTTATTTACTGTTAGGTAGTTAGAATAGGAACCAGGAGTCCAGAATGGCAGTGGCTAAAAGACAAGGAAGGGGAAAGCCCATGAAAATAGAACAAAGGAAAGTCCAAGGACCAGAGTGCAGACCTCAGGTAGAAAAAACAACACTCCTGGCTAGCCCAGTTTACATAGGGCAGGCCCAGGGGGAGAAAAAACATATAAAAAGAGGAGCCAAAGGGCTGGGGTCTCTCTCTTTCCTGCCTGCTGGGGTGCTCTTTTCTTCACGTCTTTGTGTCAATATGCTCTCACACCTCGAGGATGGATTTTCCTGCTATTATCTAAATAAAATGGAGCTGTAACACTGATTTGTCTAACAGCTATAACACGGTCTTGTTCGAGACCTGAGAGCTATAACACAATCTGTCCAAGACCCGAGAGCCGTGACAGGTTGAGGGGGCTTTAATGTCCATCACTCCAAATCTTTGTTGTGACAAGACAGAACCGAGGAGAATACACTTGCCTGACATGTAGACAACAGAGAATGAACCTATGGGAAAGTTGAGGTGGGGATGGGAATGGGGAGGGAGAGTTTGGAAATGACAAGTCCACACTGCTATATTTAAAATCGATAACCAACAAGGACCTACTTCACAGCACAGGGAACTCTGCTTAATAATATGTAGCAACCTAAATGGGAAAGAATTTGAAAAAGAATAGATCAGTTCAGTTCAGTCGCTCAGTCGTGTCCGACTCTTTGCGACCCCATGAATCGCAGCACGCCAGGCCTCCCTGTCCATCACCAACTCCCAGAGTTCACTCAGACTCATGTCCATCGAGTCAGTGATGCCATCCAGCCATCTCATCCTCTGTTGTCCCCTTCTCCTCCTGCCCCCAATCCCTCCCAGTATCAGAGTCTTTTCCAATGAGTCAACTCTTCGCATGAGGTGGCCAAAGTACTGGAGTTTCCACTTTAGCATCATTCCTTCCAAAGAAATCCCAGGGCTGATCTCCTTCAGAATGGACTGGTTGGATCTCCTTGCAGTCCAAGGGACTCTCAGGAGTCTTCTCCAACACCACAGTTCAAAAGCATCAATTCTTTGGTGCTCAGCCTTTTTCACAGTCCAGCTCTCACATTCATACATGACTATTGACTGGAAAAACCATAGCCTTGACTAGAAGGACCTTAGTCAGAAAAGTAATGTCTCTGCTTTTGAATATGCTATCTAGGTTGGTCATAACTTTTCTTCCAAGGAGTAAGCGTCTTTTAATTTCATGGCTGCAATCACCATCTGCAGTGATTTTGGAGCCCCAAAAAATAAAGTCTGACACTGTTTCCACTATTTCCCCATCTATTTCCCATGAAGTGATGGGACCAGATGCCATGATCTTCATTTTCTGAATGTTGAGCTTTAGGCCAACTTTTTCACTCTCCACTTTTACTTTCATCAAGAGGCTTTTTAGTTCCTCTTCACTTTCTGCCATAAGGGTGGTGTCATCTGCATATCTGAGGTTATTGATATTTCTCCCGGCAATCTTAATTCCAGCTTGTGTTTCTTCCAGTCCAGCATTTCTCATGATGTACTCTGCATAAAAGTTAAATAAGCAAGGTGACAATATACAGCCTTGACGTACTTCTTTTCCTATTTGAAACCAGTCTGTTGTTAGATACATGTATCTATAACTGAACCACTCTGCTGTGCACATTAAACTAACATAAAATTGTTAATCAACTATACAATATACAATATAAAATGAAACAGTTCAAAAATAATAAAATAAAATTTTGCTTCAGTGAACATTTTTTATTTTTAGCAAGAATTTTCCCCTAAAAGGGTTTTTTAAAATAATATATCCATCAATGTAAGAAGCCAATTTTCAGTCCATAATTTTAATCATTACAATATACTCTCAAAATTGTATTGAATTAGTAGTTAAATTAAATGGTCACATATCTATAGTCTCTGATGCTTCCTCCTGCATTTTGCATCCTCAGCCTCTAGGGTTCTGAGCTCTATCCCTCTTCCTCTTCTCCCTCCTCATTGACACCTTGCTTCACAGATCTTTCAGGGATAGACTCATTTACACATGCTGGTATCAGAATATAGCTTTACACATTTTTTTTCCTTTTTACTCTCTGAGGTGCAGAAATCAATAGATTCATCACCCACTCTTTGATTCACTCAGTGATCCCTCTCCTGTATTCCAGGTGCAAAGAGAATTTAGGAAAGTGAGACCCTCCCTCTGAGGAATGTGCTCCGAGCTGCTGGGGGAAACTAAGGGTTTTTCCTGCTGCCCTGAAGCATGCATTTCTCTGCCTCCAGCCAGGCCATCCCAGCAGACTGCAGGACAGGTGTCCCTATTGAAACATCACTGCAAATCAGTAACCTATAGGAGAAAGAAAAACAATCACAGACAAACCCTCATCCACCTTTTCCTCAGGGTCACTGAAACAGAGGAGTTGCAAAATCTCGCTGGCACAGGTTCCAGAAGCCATGGGGTGTCACCCCACCCCAGCACATCCACTTGTCACCTGCCTTTCCACTTCTTGGCCTGCAGGGTCCTTCGTGCCGCAAGGCGTCATCTCTAGATGCGAAGAATACAAAGTCCTGGTCAGAGGGCCATTCATTCACCTCTGCCTTTGGGCAGGGGTATTTCTCCTTAGCCTGAAGTCAGAGCTGTCAGGGCCCCAGGTGAGCAGCAGGCCCAGGAGCACACTCCCCATTCACTTCAAGGTGTGCTCATCCTCTGCTTTAGCTGAGCCCCCATAATGCCCGATCCCACCGTAACCAGACAACCTATCAGGTGACCCTCCTCCTCCCTGCTGGCCTGGACTCAGCGCCTGTCCAGGACCCCAAAACTTAGCTCTCATTTCTTTCCCTCCCCCACAGGCTGGTAGTTGTTCCACAAGTTCACTTTGGTTCGTGTGCACACCCCCCTCCTTTTTTTTTAAAAGGCTCTGCCTTGTTTACTAGGGATGCTTGTCAATATCATAATGAGAAGCAAGTGAAAAAGTTCATGAAAAAGCCCTACAGCACTAACTATCAAAAAAAGTGAATTAAATGCATTAAAGTCTGTGTTTAGGAATTTTAAAAGGAAATAGTAGAACAGAGAACAAAAGTAAACAGACCCTACCCATGAGGAAAATCCTGCACAGGAGAGTGAAAGAGCTGCAGGGGATGGAAAGGGAGGTAATCCCAGAGCGCCTGATTCCCACCCTCACTGGCACAGGTCCACAGGCAGCCTGACCCCTAGGCCACAGTCAAGCCTGACGTGGCCCTGAGGCTCAGCAGTGAGGAGTATTGGCTAAGGGTCCTTGGAGCCTCTGGGACTGTGTCTTGTTTTTATCCTTTTTCCTTGCTTGTTCATGTTTCCTGACTTCTGTACAGGAGACATATGCTGTCTGAAAAAAAATTTAAAGTTATTTTCTAGGATGAACTTTCTTTTGATCTTATTTATATTGCTGGCCCCATTCCAAGCACATTTCACATATTAAATTGCTCTTCAAAAGAGAGCTATTCAGATGCTATGGTTACTATTACCCCATTTTCAGATGGAGAAGATGAGGCACAGAGAGAGTCAGTGATTAGCACAAGGCCACACAGCTAGTAAGTGGCAGAGCCAGAAGTATGAAGCAAGTGGTCTGGCTTGCTTGGTGAGTTCTTGCTTGGCAAAAAGGGTGGAAATGAGAAGAGAATATGGCAAAGTGAACTACTGTTTGCCAAGAAAAGGACAAGGATGAAAGGACCAGCCAAGATGTGAGCTTCAGAACAGTTGTGGTTGTGTTCAATAAGCATCTGGCGGCTGTTGATTGCGAGAAAACATGATGGAAAAGAAGGGATAGAAAAGAGACAATGATACTGTATAGGAGAAATAGTTGGAAGCATATCAAAACACACTTTCTTTTACCTGGAAATTGTTTATAGTGAAACTCTACTTTTGAGGACCTTTATGATTAGACTGTAAGAATCACTGAGCTCACATTTCGGGGTTCCTCTAGCTGTTTAGAAAATGCTCTGTGTCTCTGTCAATCCTGGCTCAAAAGTGATGAAGCCAGAGGCATGTCCTTCCTTAACTCTTCCCATGAGAACAATGTCTGGTGTCTTAATGTCTGGTGTCTTGGGCCCTGCTGGGTGGGGAATCAGGATGCCTGCTAACATTCATAGGAACACATTTCTTGTGCTTCTGCCTCCACCCAGCATGGAGCATCATTCGTGGACCACTGTGTTCTTCCCTCTCCCCTCCAGGCTCTGGTCACTACATAAACCACTAATTCTTTTCCAGAAGGAAATGAAAGTAATAGTCATTTCTTTATTTTCACTCACCAAAGGAAGTTATCATGCAAGCGTCAAATGAGGGCGTCTACAGTGTTTTTCTAATACCTCCATCTAAGACTCACTTTTTTGTTGTTAGCAAGTTAGTGGTTTTTTCTGGAGTTTTTCTTCCCTGCCTACTTCTATTTATTCCTTTTTATTCTTTGTCATATTATAGCTGAGTTTGGAGACTTAGGTTATTCATATATATTTTTAAATCAATATGTGATTTTCTTCTCTGAACAATGTAAAAAAATAGATTTTTCTTTTGGCAAGAAGGAAGAATGTGATTTATTACTAGAGCTTGATAAGCTACATATAGGATAGCATCTATGGTGTTCTAGACTAATAACTTGTCTCAAGTAGAATCCATAGCTTTTGATAAATTAATGATCTTGTTTGACAGTTTAATTAAGTTACCATCCTGAGCTCACAGAAAAGTGGGTTTAGCCTAATGCTTCTTGTATTCCTTTGTCATTCTTAGAAACCAACAAGTTCCTTTTCCTTTTTAAAGAAGAAAAGCAAATTCTTAGAGGAGGCAATAGATGGCTTTGTCCTGAGTCCTGACAGGCTTACACTTAAGAAAGAGTAGCTTGTGACTGAAAGACACAGGCTGGCTACAGTGGTGAGTATGTGGGGTTGGTGGGGGTCTCTGCAAGTCTATGAGCAGGTGAAGTCAGGAAGCCACTGCTGTTCTATGTCTGATCCCTAGAAGAAGAAAAACAAAAGAGAAGAGGACCACATCACAGAGACAAATATTCTATGATCATCTGGGTTAGTTTAACGTTAAAAAAATTTTGTTTCAGTTGAAATATAGTTGATTTACAATGTTGTGTTAATTTCTATTGTATATCAAAGTGATTCAGTTATACATGCTGAATATATATATATATATTCTATTTTTAAAATATGATTTTCCATTGTGGTTTATCATAGGATGCAGAATATAGTTCTCTGGGCTATACAGTAAGACCTTGTTGTTTGACCATTCTATATATAATAGCTTACATCTGGTAACCCCAGCCTCCCACTCCATCCTTTCCCCAACCCCCTCCCCCTTGGCCACATATAGCTCTATTCTCTGTGTCCATGTTTCTGTTTCCTAGATAAATTCATTTGTGTCATATTTTAGATTCTACATATAAATGATATCCTATGGTATTAGTCTTTCTCTTTTACTTCACTTAGTATGATAATCTCTAGTTGCATCCATGTTGCTGTAAATGGCATTATTTGGTCCTTTTTATGGCCGAGTAACATTCCATTGTATATACATGTGCCATATCTTCCTTATCCATTTCTCTGTCAATGGGCATTTAAGGTGTTTCCATGTTAGTCCAGCATTCAGAGGTGGGTCTGGGGAGGATGCTCGGGACCTTTGTCATATTGAAGAGCAGGAACACAAACACATGTCCAGGCAGGCATCACATGGGTGTTTCTCAGATGCTTCATTGCCACAGAACTGTAGTGACTGCCGTCAGCATCCCCCGACTCTCACCCTCGAGCACCACTGCAACCTAGAGACCCCAGAGGATAGAGAATCCATGGAAAGAGAGCTGCTGGCCTCTCTGGAAGGAACGGATTATACATAAATATTCAGGAAAGGCAGGGTGGTTGGAAACAATTAAGATTCCATTTAATTCAAGAAAAGAATATCTCACAGGGCCCCTGCTACACACCAGGTGGACTGGATGAGGAATACAGTTGTGTTTGCCCTCAAAATGATCACGGTCTCCAGCTGCTTGTCTGCTCCCCTTCTTCCCCATCAAAGGCGATCAGGGGTCCAGTCAGCATCCATCAGAGTTTCCCTGAGATTTCAGAGGGGCAAGGTCTCACACCTTTATGACTCACAAAGTAAGAACAAAGATGCAAGTGTCAGTGATGGGTTTCCCAGCATAAGAAGACGCATCTGTCATGTAAAGCCCAAAGGAGGGGTAGAGGAAGTGAGGTGGGGGGGGGGGGTCAGGGAGTGAAAGCCTGTCTCAGCCTCTAGATTAAGTCTTTCCAAGCCTTTCTACACATCCTGGATTTGCCAGTCCCTTGAGCTAGTTTGAGTGGAATTTCTGGAAGTGTCCTCAACTGGGTCCTGGCTCTTGTTGCTTCTGAATCTTGAGAGGCAGAGAAGAGCACTGTGAGCACTGTGGGGTCCAGAAGAGTGGAGCCTGTGAAAACACCCTGGGTTTTTTCAAGAGAGAGGAGAGCAGTGGGTCTCATTTGCAGGACAGTCAGCTCAGGAAAGAAAGACTAGAACCAGGAGCAACCCCTGCAAATCCCACCTGAGATGCCAGTGCCCCCATGCCCTCTCCCCCAGACAGAGCACTTCCACCCCGTGCTTCCACCTCAGAATACTTCCGATCTTACATAAACTGAGATGCAAACTCTGACTCATGCTCCAGGATTCTGGTGACAATTTTGAAAAGTCTGGCCGGAGCTGCCAATATACGTGGCCAGACCTGACTGCTGTTTCAGTGGGGAAAACATACTGGTGGTTTAACTAAATTGACCTTTTGGTGATATGGAAAAGTTAATTATTGCTATGGACAATCCAATTACACGTGTTGACGCAGCCTATAATGAACTCTATTGTCTGCAAGTAGCTAGAATTTTAAATAGGTTACTCAACTTTTCTCAGCCCTACTTTTTTCCCTAGATCTTAGGGAGCAAATGGAAAATATCCGGCACAATCAGAAAAGTGTATAAGGATCTCCCTTGTAGCATTTTACATAATAGCAAAACATTGTTACATATGCATCCAAAGGTGTATCTATAGTACATTCAGATACATCATTGAAAAAGATGTAGTCTGTACATTGGCATGGAAAGCTGCTTATGATATATGTGTGAAATGGGAATAAAACTAGGTTACATGATACCATGAGCCCCATATAAATATGTGTGTGTGTATTATATATGTTTACAAATGCAGAGGAGGTTTCACCCACTTCTTAGAGTTACCTCTGGTAAATGTGGGGGAAGGGTGGAAAGAGGTTTATATATATTTCTGTATTGCTTTATTTCTGTTTTACAACCAGTTTATGGGCTTTATTTATAATTTTAAAAGCATGATAAATATCTTTACATTTTAGAAAAAATAACTTACTCATTTTTTCATGCGGAGAGAGCACGCATAGAGCCTTTACACAGGCCTGAACCTTAGGAAGTGTCTCAAGGACGGCGCCTGTTGCTGCCACTACTGTAGTGCCTTCCTCTGTGCTCCACTCCTTAAACTTCCATCTTTATGTAGACATTACTTCTTAGTGAAGCTTTTCCTGAGCTCCCTGTTTGAATGACCAACTCTTTCACCATACACACACACACGCACACACACTCTCCACCTCTTCCCTGTTTGACTCTGTTCTTGGGACATCACTGCCTCATGTGCTCTATTATTTACTTTTTGCTTTGTGTACTGTCTCTTGCCTCCTGTAGGAATGCTAGCTCTAAGAGAGCAGGATACTTGAGTCAACTTTGCTCAAGCCTATTTCTGTAGTACCTAGAACAGGGCCAGCATGTCAGAAGCCCTCAAAAAATATTTGTAAAATGACTCACGATGTGTGCCTTAGAATGCCATTACAAACATGAGATCAGGTCATCTACATGCAATCAAAACTGAGCCAGAAGTGACATAAATATTAGAAATGGCAGATAAGGACTTTAAAAGAGTCACTGTAGTTTTATTCCATATGTTTAAAGAGTTAAGCAGAGGTAGGAAAGATATTAAAAACATAAAATCAAACTTTATTGTATTTCTCAATAAGCTAAATCTCAGTGCAAGATAAATAAGAAAAATGACTACAGTTGCCAAAAAAACAGTAATAAAAAGAAAATCTTAGAAGCAGTCAAGTTATTAAAATAGAATTCTATATCCGGAAAAAGTAGCTTTCAAAAATAATAGCAAAATAGAGACTTTTTCAGAACTACAAAAGCTAAAAAAATTTATAACCAGCAGATCTGCATTACAAAAAATAGTAAAGGAGTCATTCAGGCTTAAAGAGATAATACCGAATGGAAATACAAACATGTGCACAGGTTGAAGAGCAGTGGAAATGGTAATATGAGTGATGACATAGGATTTTTAAATTATTTAAATGTCCTTAAAAGGTAAGTGATTGTTCAAAAGTAATGACAATGTAGCATGGGGTTTAAAATATATGTCAAGGGGAAATACATGACAACAGTTGCACGAAGATTGGGAGGAGAGATGCAATATATTGCTTACTGTAAGATACTATAGGTAAATCAAATAAAATCACTTGAAGTTAAACTGTAATAAGCTATAAATGTATACTTTGAACTCTAAATTCACCACTAAAATGAAGAGTAATTTTAAGTAAGCCCCAAAAAAGAACTAAAAAGGAATAATAAAACTATTCAATTAATTCAAAAGAAGGCAAGAAAAGAGAAAAAGAGGAAGAAAGAATCAGTGGGTCAAATAGAAAACAAATAGCAAGATGATGGATTTAAAGCTAACCATATAAACAGTTACAGTAAATATAAAACAAATGTTCTTTAAAAAATTTTAATAGTATATTTTATTTAACTCAAAATACTTCAAATATCTTAATTTCAGTATGTAATCAATGTAAAAATTACTGAGATAATTGATATTTTTGGTACCAGGTTTTTAAAACACAATGCTGCTGCTGCTGCTGCTAAGTCACTTTAGTCATGTCCAACTCTGTGCGACCACATAGACCACAGCCCACCAAGCTCCCCCGTCCCTGGGATTCTCCAGACAAGAACACTGGAGTGGGGTGCCATTTCCTTCTTCAATGCATGAAAGTGAAAAACGAAAGTGAAGTTGATCAGTCATGTCCGACTCCTAGCGACTCCCTGGACTGCAGCCTACCAAGCTCCTCCGTCCATGGGATTTTCCAGGCAAGAGTACTGGGGTAGTTTGCCATTGCCTTCTCCGAAAATACAATGCAAATGTTCTTAATATCCCATTACAAGGTAGAGATTGTCAGAATGACCAAGTATACGCTGCCTACAAGAAAGTCACTTCAAATACTAATAGCAGTTAAGTTAAAATGATGGAAAAAGGTTAATGGTGCTCACACTGATGAAAAGAAAGCAATTACTTATATTAATATCACACAAAGTAGATTTCAGAAGAAATAATATTAATTGGGGTAAAGGGGTTATTTCATAATGACAGAGCAAATCAGTTCATCAAGAGGAAGTTACAATACGAAATATGTATGCACCTAATAAACGAGTTTTAAAATATATGAATCAAAGATCAACATAACTACAAGGAGGAACAGATAAATACACAATGATAGAGATTTCAATATCCTATTCTTGATAACTGATAGAACTAGAAGAGAGAAAATTAGTAAGGACATAGAAAATTTTTTAAATTACTAGCAACCAACGATGTAGTTGACATTTATAGAACACTCTATACAAGAGCAGCGGAATATTCATCTTTTTCAAATGCACACAGATCATGAATCAAGACAGGTAAATGGGCCATAAAACAAATCTCAATTAATATCAAATGATTTTCATACAAACGGATTTTCTGATGATAGTGGAATTAAAACATAAATCAATTAACAAAAGATCACTGGCAAATCCCCAAATATTTGGAAACTAAGCAACATACTGCTAAATAAGCCAAGGGTCACAGAAGAAATCATAAGGAAAATTAGACAGCAATTTGAACTGAATTAATATGAAAGCATAACATGTCCAAATGTGTAGGATATTGCTAAACAGTACTGAGGAAAAAATTTATTACACTAATCCAAGATACTAGAAAAGAAGAAAGGTCTCAAATCAATGACCTCTGATTTTACATTAAGAAACTCTATGGGGGGAAAGCAAAATAAACACATGGTAGTAGAAGAAAGGAAGTAACAAATATTAGAGTAGAAATCAATGGAATAGAAAAGATACAAGCAGTAGAGAAAAACCAGTGGAATGAAAGCTGGTTCCTTGCAAGGATAAATGAAATTGATATATCTCAAGACAGAGTGCTCAGGAAAAATGAAAGAGGAGATGTAAATTACTAACATCAGGAATGAAAATGGATGATATTCATACAGATTTCAAAGATATTAAAAGGTTAACAAAGGAATTATTATTGTATTCATTTCCTAGGGCTACCATAAAAAAGTATCACAAACTGGACAGCTGAAAACAACAGAAATGCATTCTTTCATGGTTCTGGAAGCTAGAAGTCCAAAATCTAGGTATCAACAGAACCATATTCCCTCTGAGACAGAGTAGAACCCTTCCTGGACTCTCTTAGCTGCTGGTGGTAGCCAGAGATTCTCAGCAGTCCTTGCCTTGCCGTGTTGCCACCCAGACTTTGTCTGTGTCAGGATGTAGCTTTTCCCTTATGTCCATGTATCCTTCTTCCAAGACAATAGTCATTTTAGATTTAGGGATCACCCTAATCCAGTGTGACCTCTTCTTAGTTAATTCTATCTGCAAAGAATCCCATTTCCAAATAAGGTCACAGTTCAGTTCAGTTGCTCAGTCATGTCCGACTCTTTGTGACCCCATGAATTGCAGCAGGCCAGGCCTCCCTGCCCATCACCAACTCCCAGAGTTCACTCAAACTCATCTCCATCGAGTCAGTGATGCCATCCAGTCATCTCCTCCTCTGTCGTCCCCTTCTCCTCCTGCCCCCAATCCCTCCCAGCATCAGAGTCTTTCCAATGTGTCAACTCTTTGCATCAGGTGGGCCAAGTATTGGAGTTTCAGCTTAGCATCATTCCTTCCAAAGAACAACCAGGACTGATCACCTTTAGAATGGACTGCTTGAATCTCCTTGCAGTCCAAGGGACTCTCATCAGTCTTCTCCAACACCATAATTCAAAAGCATCAATTCTTCGGCGCTCAGCTTTCTTCACAGTCCAACTCTCACATCCATACATGACCACTGGAAAAACCATAGCCTTGACTAGACAGAACTTTGTTGGCAAATAATGTCTCTGCTTTTGAATATGCTCTCTAGGTTGGTCACAACTTTTCTTCCAAGGAGTAAGTGTCTTTTAATTTCATGGCTGCAATCACCATCTGCAGTGATTTTGGAGCCCCCCAAAAAAGTCAGCCACTGTTTCCACTGTTTCCCCATCTATTTCCCATGAAGTGATGGGACCAGATGCCATGATCTTCGTTTTCAGAAGGTTGAGCTTTAAGCCAACCTTTTCACCTTCTTCATTCACTTTCATCAAGAGGCTCTTTAGTTCCTCTTCACTTTCTGCCATAAAGGTGGTGTCATCTGCATATCTGACGTTATTGATATTTCTCCCAGCAATCTTGATTCCAGCTTGTGCTTCATCCAGCCCAGCATTTCCCATGATGTACTCTGCATATAAGTTCAATAAGCAGGGTGACAATATACAGCCTTGACGTACTCCTTTTCCTATTTGGAACCAGTCTGTTGTTCCATGTCCAGTTCTAACTGTTGCTTCCTGACCTGCATACAGATTTCTCAAGAGCCAGATCAGGTGGTCTGGTATTCCCATCTCTTTCAGAATTTTCCACAGTCTATTGTGATCCACACAGTCAAAGGCTTTGGCATAGTCAATAAAGCAGAAATAGATGTTTTTCTGGAACTCTCTTGCTTTTTTGATGAGCCAGCAGTTGTTGGCAATTTGATCTCTGGTTCCTCTGCCTTCCAAAACCAGTTTGAACATCTGGAAGTTCATGGTTCATTTATTGCTGAAGCCTGGCTTGGAGAATTTTGAGCATTACTTTACTAACGTGTGAGATGAGTGTAATTGTGCAGTAGTTTGAGCATTCTTTGGCATTGCTTTTCTTTGAGATTGGAATGAAAACTGACCTTTTCCAGTCCTGTGACCAGTGCTGAGTTTTCCAAATTTGCCAGCATATTGAGTGCAGCACTTTCACAGCATCATCTTTCAGGATTTGAAATAGCTCAGCTGGAATGCCATCACCTCCACTAGCTTTGTTCCTAGTGATGCTTTCTAAGGACCACTTGGCTTCACACTCCAGGATGTCTGGCTCTAGGTGAGTGATCACACCATTATGATTATCTTGGTTGTGAAGATCTTTTTTTGTACAGTTCGTCTGTGTATTCTTGCCACCTCTTCTTATTATCTTCTGCTTCTGTTAGGTCCATACTATTTCTGTCCTTTATCAAGCCCATCTTTTCATGAAATCTTCCCTTGATATCTCTAACTTTCTTGAAGAGATTTCTAGTCTTTCCCATTTTGTTGTTTTCCTCTATTTCTTTGCATTGATTGCTGAGGAAGGCCTTCTTATCTCTCCTTGCTATTCTTTGGAACTCTGCATTCAGATGCTTATATCTTTCTTTTTCTCATTTGCTTTTCCCTTCTCTTCTTTTCACAGCTATATGTATGGCCTCCCCCAACAGCCATTTTGCTTTTTTGCATTTCTTTCCCATGGGGATTGTCTTGATCCCTGTCTCCTGTACAGTGTCACGAACTTCAGTCCATAGTTCATCAGGCACTCTATCTATCAGATCTAGTCCCTTAAATCTATTTCTCACTTCCACTGTATAATCATAAGGGATTTGATTTACGTCATATCTGAGTGGTCTAGTGGTTTTCCCCACTTTTTTCAATTTAAGTCTGAATTTGGCAATAAGGAGTTCATGATCTGAGCCACAGTCAGCTCTCGGTCTTGTTTTTGCTGACTGTATAGAGCTTCTCCATGTTTGGCTGCAAAGAATATAATCAATCTGATTTCAGTGTTGACCATCTGGTGATGTCCATGTGTAGAGTCTTCTCTTGTGTTGTTGGAAGAGGGTGTTTGCTATGACCAGTGCATTCTCTTGGTGAAACTCTATTAGCCTTTGCCCTGCTTCATTCTGTACTCCAAGGCCAAATTTGTCTGTTACCCGAGGTGTTTCTTGACTTTCTACTTTTGCACTCCAGACCCCTATAATGAAAAAGGCCATCTTTTGGGGGTGTTAGTTCTAAAAGGTCTTTTAGGTCTTCATAGAGCCGTTCAATTTCACCTTCTTCAGCATTACTGATTGGGGCATAGACTTGGATTACTGTGATATTGAATGGTTTGCCTTGGAAATGAACAAAGATCATTCAAGAGGACATGAATTTCAACATAGCACAATGATGAACAACCTTGTGCCAATAAATTTTAACAAGTTAGATGAGATTGTCAAATTCCTTAAAAGACACAAATTGTGAAATGTCACTGAAGAAGAAATAGATAACCTGAGTAGCCATATATTTATTAGAGAAATTAAAGAAGTTGTAAACAACCCCTTTCTACCCCTGTCCCCCCAAAAAACACAACAGAAAATAGAAAACAAAAATTTCCAGGACCAGATAATTCATCAGCAAATTCTACCAAACATTTAAGAAAGAAATAACACCAAATAACTACAAATGCTTCCAGAATACTAGTTCTATAAATTGAAGAGGAAGGATTTCCTCCATTCATCCTGAAACTAGTCTTGATACCAAGCCCGGTATCAAAACCAGGTAAAGAAAACTACCGACAAACATCTTTCATTAATATAGATGCTAGTTCCTCAAGAAAATTTTAGTTAATTGTGTCTAAAACATCAAGAAAGGATAATTCCTCTGACCACAATGATTATTTCGACTGTAAAATTAATTTAATACTTGAAAACAACCCATATAATTCACCATACTAACAAACTAAAAAGGAAAATCCATATGGAAATATCTCAAATCTTAAATAGCCTAAACAGTGTTGACAAAGTAGAACAGAGCTATGGTGTAAAGATAGACAAATAGATCCCTGGACTAGGATAGAGAATCCAGAAATAGAACCATATGTAGTAAACTGATTTTTGATCAAAATACAATGGCAATTCAGTAAAGTACTCTCTTTTCAACAAAAAGTTTCAGAACGATGGATACACATATTCAAAAAAATTCTCCAATCATATTTTATACTATATGTAAAAATTAATGCAAAATACTTCATAAACCTAAACACAAAGTCTATAACTATAAAAATTCTAGAAGACAACAGAGGAGAAATCTTTGACATCTTGGGTAAGGCAAAGATATTTTAGATGCAACACCAAAAACACAGCACATAAAAAATTAATGAACTGGACTTCATCAAAACCAAAACCTTCTGTTCTTCAAATGGTATCATGGACTGCAATAAAATATTTGCAAATAATATATGTGATAAAGGACTAGTATGCACAATATATTGAGAATTCTCTTGGTCCTCTGTAATCACCCATATGGGAATGGAGTCTAGACGAGAATAGATATATATATGTGTGTGGCTGATTCACTGCTGTACAACAGAAACTAACACAACCTTGTAAATCAACTATACACCAATAAAAAAGTATTGAAAATAATTCTCAATAATAATAAAATAAACAACATAAAACTTAAAATGGGAAGAAGATTTTAACAGACACTTCATCAAAAAGGATACACATATGTCAACGTGAAAAGATGCTCAACATCATTAGTCATTAGGAAAATGCAAATTGGAACCACAACAGGAAACCACTAAACACCCATTAGGATGGTTAGAGATTGCACCCGTGTTGGTAAAAATGAGCAGGAACTAGGATTCTCATAGCTTAATGTTGCAAATGTGAAATGCAACATCCAACTTTGAAATAAATTTTACAGTTTCTTAAAAAGTTCATCATTTGATCCAACCTTTCTCCTCCTAGGTATTCACTCAAAAGAATGCATGAGTTCATGCAGATATGTGTACAAAAACGTTCTCAGAAGATTTATTTACAACCATCCCAAACTGGAAACATTCCAACTGTCCACCAACAGGTGAGAAGACAAAGTATGTCACTGAATACTCTTCAGCAGTGAGGAGGAATTAGGCATGATTCCAATTATGTAAATTGAAGAAAATGCAAACTAATTTGTAGTGCCTGAAAGCAGACCAGTGGGTGCCTGGGGCAGGGGAGGGCTGGGAATGGAGTAGGGAGCAGTAGGCATGGGAGGTGGATTGCCAAGAGGCATGAGAAAACTTGAGGGTGGCTCAACCTCTTGATGGCTGTCATGATTACATAGGTGTTTACATGGATCAAGACAATTAATTTTATCAGTTAAATATAGGTAGTTTATTTTGTTACCTATACCTCAATTAAGCTATTTTTATTTTAAAGTCTCAAAACTTTGACCACATATTTCAAGCAATACAAATAATTATATATATAAATCCTAGCATGTATTTTTTAAATGTTAGTTATGATGTCTTTAGTAAATACTGTGCTTCCGCCATCTTTCTATTTATTTGCCTCTTTGGGAGCAGTTAACTAATATGAAAATTGCATAGATCTTAAATGTATAACCCTTTCATGGACCACAGCACTTGTCATGGAGAAGGTGCTTGCATAACTCAGTGAAGTTATAAGCCATGCTGTCAGGGCCACCCAAGATGGATGGGTCATAGTGAAGAATTCTGACAAAACATGGTACACTGGAGGAGGAAATGGCAACCCACCCCAGTATTCTTGCCTGGAGATTGCCATGGACAGTGTGAAAAGGCAAAAATAAATGGGACCAGAGAAGAGCCCTCTGGTCAGCAAGCATCCAATATGCTACTGGGGAAGAGCCAAGGTCAATTACTAATAGCTCTGAAAAGAATGAAATGACTGGGCCAAAGCAGAAATGACTCTCAGCTGTGGATGTGTCTGGTGGTGAAATTAAAGTCCAGTGCTGTAAAGAACAATATTGCATAGGAACCTGGAATGTTAGGTCCATGAATCAAGGTAAATTGGGCATGGTCAAGCAGGAGATGGCAAGAGTGAACATCGACATCTTAGGAATCAGTGAACAAAAATGGGTGGGAATGGGTAGATTTAATTCAGATGACGATTGTATCTACTACTGTGAAAAAGAATCCTTTAGAAGAAATGGAGTAGCCCTCCTAGTCAACAAAAGAGTCAGAAATGCAATACTTGGGTGCATTCTCAAAAATGACAGAATGACCTAAGTTGGGTTCCAAGGCAAACCATTCAACATCACAATTAATCTAAGTCTATGCACCAACTACTGATGATGAAGAAGCTGAAGTAGACTTGCTATGTGAAGATCTATAACACCATCTAGAACTAACACCAAAAAAAGATGTCCTTGATACAGAGGGCTAAGAAACACATGAAAAGATGCTCAACATCGCTCACTATCAGAGAAATGCAAATCAAAACCACATGAGATATTACCTCACGCACAGAATGGCCATCATCAAAAAGTCTACAAACTAAATGCTGGAGAGGGGGTGGAGAAAAGGGAACACTCTCACACTGTTGGTGGGAATGTAAGTTGATACAGCCAGTGTGGAAGACAGTATGAAGATTCCTTAAAACACTAGGAATAAAACCATCACATGACCCAGCAATCCCACTCCTAGGCATATACCCAGAGGAAACCAAAATTGAAAAAGACACAAGTATCCCATTGTTCATTGCAGCACTGTTTACAATAGCTAGACCAAGGAAGCAACCTTAGCTGTCCAATGATAGATGAATGGATAAAGAAGTTTTGGTACCTATACAGAATGGAATATTACTCAGCCATAAAAAGGAATGCATTTGAGTCAGTTCTAATGAGTTGGATGAACCTAGAGCCTAGTGTACCGAGTGAAGTAAGTCAGAAAGAGAAAGATAAATATATACTAATGCATGTATACAGAATTTAGAAAAATTGTACAGGAAGAATTTACTTGCAGGGCAGCAATGGAGAAACAGACGTAAAGAACAGATTTATGGACATGGGGAAAGGGGAGGAGAGGGTAGGATGTATGAAGAGAGTAACGTGGAAACTTACATTACCATATGTAAAATAGATAGCCAACAGGAATTTGCTGTATGTCTCAGGAAACACAAACAGGGCCTCTGTATCAACCTAGAGGGGTGGGATGGGGAAGGAAATAGGAGGGAGGTTCAAAATGGAGGGGATATTATGTACACCTATGGCTGATTCATGTCGAGGTTTGACAGAAAACAACAAAATTCTGTGAAGCAATTATCCTTCAATTGAAAAATAAATATTTTTTTTAAGATGTCTTTTTCATCACAGGGAACTGGAATGCAAAAGTAGGAAGTCAAGAGATACCTGGAGTAACAGGCAAATTTGGCCTTGGAGTACAGAATGAAGGAGGGCAAAAGCTAACAGAGTTTTGTAAAGCAAACACCCTGATCATAGCAAGCACCCTCTTCCAATAACTCAAGAGATGACTCTACACACAGACATCACCAGATGGTCAATATTGAAATCAGATTGATTATGTTCTTTGCAGCCAAAGATGGAGAAGCTCTATACAGTCATCAAAAACAAGACCTGGAGTTGACAGTGGCTCAGACCATCAGCTTCTTATTGCAAGATTAAGGCTTACATTGAAGAAAGTAGGGAAAACCACCAGACCATTCAGGTATGACCTAAATCAGATCCCTTGTGATTATATAGAGAGGCGACAAACAGATTCAAGCAATTAGATTTGATAGACTGCCTGCCTAAAGAACTATGGATGGAGGTTTGTAACATTGTACAGAAAGAAAGAAAGTGAAGTAGCTCAGTTGTGTCTGACTCTTTGGGACCCCATGGACTGTAGCCTGCCAGGCTCCTCTTCCATCCACGGGATTTTTCCAGGCAAGAATACTGGAGTAGGTTGCATTTCCTTCTCCAGGGCATTTTCCCAACCCTG
This sequence comes from Capricornis sumatraensis, assembly GCF_032405125.1. NCBI lineage: Eukaryota > Metazoa > Chordata > Mammalia > Artiodactyla > Bovidae > Capricornis > Capricornis sumatraensis. The sequence goes on along the minus strand of NC_091078.1, from coordinate 43,177,511 downwards.
GAATTGAACCTGGGTCTGCCTGCATTATAGGCAGACACTTTACCATCTGAGCCACCAGGAAAGGCAATGACCAAAACCATCTTCAAGAAAAAGAAATGCAAGAAGGCAAAGTGGTTGTCTGAGGAGACTTTACAAATAGCTGAGGAAAGAAGAGAAGTGAAAGGCAAAGGAGAAAGGGAAAGATATGGTGAACTGAATGCAGGGTTCCAGAGACTGCAAGGAGAGATAAGAAGGCCTTCTTAAATGAACAATGCAAAGAAATAGAACAAAACAATAGAATGGGAAAAGCCTGAGATCTCTAAAATACTGGAGATTTTACCAAGAGAACATTTCATGCAAAGATGGGCATGATAAAGGACAGAAACCGTAAGGGCCTAACAGAAGTAGAAGAGATTAAGAAGAGGTGCAAGAATACACAGAAGAACTATATCAGGAAGGTCTTAATGACCCGAGTAACCACAATGATATGGTCACTCACCTACAGGCAAGCATCCTGGAGTGTGAAGTCAAGTGGGCCTTAAGAAGGATCACTACAAACAAAACTAGTGGAGGTGATGGAATTCCCACTGAGCTACTTCAAATCCTAAAAGGTGATGCTGTTAAAGTGCTGCACTCAATATTTCAGCAAATTTGGAAAACTCAGCAGTGGCCACCAGACTGGAAAAGGTCAGTTTTCATTCCAATCCCAAAGAGCAATGCCAAAGATTGTTCAAACTATTTTACAACTGCGCTCATTTCACGTACTAACAAGGTTACACTCAAAATCCTTCAAGCTAGACTTTGGCAGTACATGAACCAAGAACTTCCACCTGTACAAGCTGAATTTTGAAAAGGCATAGGAACCAGGGATCAAACTGCCAACATTCATTGGATCATGGAGAAAGAAAGGGAGTTCCAGGATAACATCTACATCTGCTTCATATGCTAAAGGCTTTGACTGTATGGGTCACAACAAAGTGTGGAAAAATAGACTACCTTCCCTGTCTCCTGAGATACCTGTATGTAGATCAAGAAGCAATAGTTAGAATCAGACATGGAACAATGGACTGGTTCAAAATTGGAAAAGGAATACAAGGCTGTATATTGTCACTCTGCTTGTTCAACTTTATGCTGAGTACATCATGTGGAATGCTGGGCAGGATGAATTACAAGCTGGCAGAAAGTAAAGAGGAACTAAAGAGCCTCTTGATGCATGCAAAAGAGAAGAGTGAGAAAGCTGGCTTAAAACTCAACATTCAAAAAAATAAGTTCATGGCATCCGGTCCCATCAGTTCATGGCAAACAGAAGGGGGAAAGTAGAAGCAGTGACACATTTTATTTTCTTGGGCTCCAAAATCACTGCAGATGGTGACTGCAGCCATGAAATTAAAAAGACAATTGCTTCTTGGAAGAAAACCTATGACAAACCCAGACAGTGAATTTAAAAAGCAGAGACATTACTTTACCAAAAAGGTCCATGTAGTTAAAGCTATGGTTTTTCCAGTAGTCATGTATGGATGTGAGATTTGGACCATATAGGAGGCTGAGCACTGAAGAATTGATGCTTTCAAAGTGTGATGTTGGAGAAGACTCTTGAGAGTCCCTCAGACTGCAAGTGTATCAAATCAGTCAATCCTAAAGGATATCAACCCTGAATATTCACTGGATGGACTGATGCTAAAACTGAAGCTGCAATCCTTTGGCCACCTGATGCAAAAGAGCCAACTCATTGGAAAAGACCTTGATGTTAGGGAAGATTGAAGGCAAAAAGAGAAGGGGGGCAGAGGATAGGATGGTTAGATAGCATCATGAACTCAATGTACAAAAATTTGAGTAAACTCTAGGAGATACTAGAGGACAGAGGAGCCTGGCCTATAGCAGTCATGAGGTCTCAAGGAGTCGGACACGACTTAGTGACGGAACGACAACACATAAATGTATAGCTTGATAACATTTTTGCACATTTCCAGAACCTGAAGAAGTTCCTTCATGTCCCTGCCCTGTTAATACTCCCCCCAATACAGCTAGCATGTTGAAATCTCACACCAGAGTTTAGTTTTGCCTGAGCTTCAAATAAATGGAATCACAAGATGTACTTGTGTCAACCTTTTTTCATTCAACGTTAGGACTGTGAGATTCATCCATGTTGTTACACAGTCATTATTAAATCTTTTTCCTCATTTTCTCATAACTACTGTATGACTACACCACAGTTCATTCATCTATTCTGCTGGTGAACAGTTAGCTGATTCCCAGTTTGTTGCCATCCTGCTATTGTGAATAACCTTACATGTGTTTTTTTGTGGCAAACCAAGCCCCTGCTTCCTCCCTTAAGTTCACATTTTCAGTTTCATGAGCAGGAGGTGGGCTCTGCTTCTCTGCAAAACTCATTAAGTGAGTGCTCCCCCAAGTCCAGGGGGTTCAGAGGCTGGGTAGCTGGAACCAATGGCAAACATTCCCTACCAGTCCCTTGGTGGCTTATTACAGCAGAATTTATAAGAAGCGATAATTAGAAGGATCCACACCATCCTAACATTCTGCCTACCTCCCTCCCGCATTAAGAATAGTCAGGAAAATCAAGTCCTGAACCCTACCACATCCAGCGGCTGCACGGTTGCCTTCACTTGCATTCCTATGTGGGTTTGTCTCAAACGCTGCTTCTTGAAGAAGAAACACCCTCAAAGTCTGATAAGTTTGGAATTAATGCATCTTCCATTCCCCCTTTGGAGATTAACGACCTACCTTAGCATATTAGGGATTCAGAGAAATCCCCCAGATCATAATCTGTTTTTTCTTCTAGCATTTCCCAAATCAATTTTCAGCCTGCAGTCACAGGTTTCTATGGAGCCAGCGTATCAAGTAACATGCTTTAGGAAATAGTTCTGTGATCCTGGATATACTTTTCCATGCCCTTCTTTAGATGTTCTTCCTCACACATAATAGTGATCACTAGACCATCTCAGCAGTGCAGAGGGCATTCCACACGTGGAAAGTGAGAAATTTAGGAAAAGACTTTGCCCCAAATGCTTGGCATCTGAAGACCTACTTTCAAGGACTGGTCTGCTTTAAAAATCCACAGCTTTCAATCTGGAAGTTTTTCATAAAAGTCAGTGTTTCATTTTTTATAGGGTATCTATTGAGTCTCAGTTCCATAGTTTTGAGACACTCTAGCAGGCAGAAGGAGAGTAAAGAATCCAGAGAGAAGATTTGAAAAAGAGGGAACATGGAGTGGGGGCAAACTGCCCTTCCCAGGTTAGACATACTAGCTACAACAAAGAGGAGCAGAGCCCTGGGCATCCCTTGATCAGGCTCTGGGGCCTGGGGTGGCCCAGGCAGAAGTGCTGGGAAAATCAATCTGCAGAGGAACTTACTCACAGTGGGTGGGGCTGGAAAATTCTAGTTACAGGTGCATTTGCCATTGACCTAGGAGGCTGAAGCATCACAGTCCACACTTACCCTGACCTCTTCCAAGATTCGACGTAATTTTATCATTGTCTGCAGTGCATTTTTTATCTTATAGAGGATACATCAGTTTTATTTTTACTGTTTTATTCTTATTTTTAAACTTTAAAAAGTTTTATCAAAATATAGTTATTTACAATGTTGTGTTAATTTCAAGTGTATGTCAAAGTGATTCAGATACATGTATATATATATTCTTTTTTAGATTCTTTTCCATTATAGGTTATTACAAGAGAGTGACTATAGCTCCCTATGTTATACAGTAGGTTCCTGTTGGTTATGTATTTCATATGTAGCAGTGCATGGGTGCGTGCTAAGTCACTTCAGTCACGCCTGACTCTTAATGACCCTATGGACTGCAGCCCACCAGGCTCCTCTGTCCATGGGATTTTCCAAGTAAGAACCCTGGATTGGGTTGCCATGTCTGCCTCCAGGGGATCTTCCCAACCCAGGGATCCAACCTGCGTCCCCTATGTTTCCTGCATTAGCAGGCGTGTTCTTTACCATTAGTGCAACCTGGGAAATCCATATGTAGTAGTGAGTGTATTTTACTACTAAGTTCCTAATTTATCCCTCCCCTTTCACCCCTTTGGTAGCCGTAAGTTTGTTTTCTATTTGAGTCTATTTCTGATTTGTAAATAAATTCACTTGTATCACATTTTTAGATTCCACATAAAAGCGATATCATATGATACTTGTCTTCTCCACTCTCAATTACTGCATTTAGTATGATAAACTCTAAGTCTGCCCATGTTGCTGCAAATGGCATTATTTAACTTTTTTAAATGGCTGAGTAATATTCCGTTGTATATATGTACCATATTTTCTTTACCTGTTCCTCTGTCAATGGACATTTAGGCTGCTTCCATGTGTGGCTACTGTAAATAGTGCTACTATGAACATAGGGGTGTATATATCTTTTCAAATGAGTTTTCTCTGGCTATATTCCTAGGAGTGGGATCAAGTTACAGTCATCAAAACAGTATGATACTAGCACAAGAACAGACATATAGATCAATGGAACAGTATATAGTACAAACAAACTTCAGATCCACTGCTCTCTGGGTTTTTTGAACTGAAGACACTGTTTTCTTAAAAGATTCTTTCCTCTATACTTTCCCCTTTTCCTCCTTCTCTCTCTGACTTGTACGTTCATATCCATTCAGGTGAATGGATATGTGTGTGTATGTTTGAGTGTATATGTGCACATGTGCATGTACATATGTGCTCACATATATGTTCGTGTGTGTACACAATGTGAACTCGTGTGTGGGGGGGGGATGTGCAGCCATGCACATGTGTACTAGGACCAATAGAAGGTTTGTGTTTTCACTGAAACTGCCCACATTTTCAAGATTTCACAGTGTTGTTCTGAATGCATTTCTTCCAACTTGACAAAGTCTAGCCATAAGGCACAAATCTCTCTGCCCATTTCCCCAGAACAGTCCAAACTTATTTCAGTCTCCCTGAAAATGACTCGAAACATCCGCTTTTCCCTCAGCTCCCTGAACATTTTTCTGTTTCCAGATAATGTCTTGGAAATGGCCCAGAAGTTGGCAGAGTCATGAAGGGAACAGGATCTTTGGCATGGTCACATTTCAAGATGCCTAGGTAGGTTTATTATCTCATGAGGAAAAAGAAAGCAAGCCTGGTTTCCACAGCTGCACCCCCCACATCTCCAGCTACTACACTGAAAGTGTTATTCACTAAGTTGTTTCCGACTCTTTGAGACCCTAAGGAGACTATAGTCCACCAAGCTCCTCTGTCCATGGAATTCTCCAGGCAAGAATATTGGAGTGGGTTGCCATTTCCTTCTGCAGGGGATCTTTCTGATTCAGGGATTGAACCCGGGTCTCTTGCACTGCAGGCAGATCCTTTGCTATCTGAGCTACCCAGGAAGGTACCTGCAAATCTGGAACAAATTCTGGGCCAACCCAGATGAATGATGCATTCATCTGGGGAACCAAATGAATGTTGCCTCACATTCATTTGAGGCAACATCTTAAATAAGAGTTCATCCTGCTGCAAAGTTACCTGGCCTTTCCAGCCAGCTGAACTAATAAGCTTCATCCCAGTATATTTCCCAGCAAAGGGAAGTGTGTTCTGAGAGCTAATTAAGGGTGTTTCAAAATGGTAGATGAAAGTGTGTTTCTGTTTGGAGGGGCTAGGGTAACGGGAGCTCAGCCTCTCCACCCAGGATTTATTTGCCTTGTGTTTGGAGAGGGGCAGATAGCACAAGGAGCGCAAGGAGGGCAGAGTTGGTGGGGCAGGGCCAAGAGGAGAGCAAGGGGCTCACTGCTGCTGCTGCTGCTGCTGCTGCTAAGTCGCTTCAGTCATGTCCGACTCTGTGCGACCCCATAGACGACAGCCCACCAGGCTCCCCCGTCCCTGGGATTCTCCAGGCAAGAACACTGGAGTGGGTTGCCATTTCCTTCTCCAATGCAAGAAAGTGAAAAGTGAAAGTGAAGATGCTCAGTCGTGTCCGACTCTTAGCAACCCCATGGACTGCAGCCTACCAGGCTCCTCCATCCATGGGATTTTCCAGGCAAGAGTCACTGCTATTTATTAATTTTCTCTGACTACTACCCAAAAGGATTTGAGAAGGCTTCAGTCACACGTGGCAACTTTTGCAAAACCAATGGTTTAAATTATCCCCAAATCTACAACAGGGAAAGCTACCAAAAATAACAACAAACTTCAGCTCCGAGCTTCCAGACGTTCTGGGGGTGGGGGTGGGGAAGCGTCCTGTACCAGAGATGTTCTCATTTCCCAAGAAGAAGAGGGGGCAAGGTGCCTCCTGAGCCCCTAGCAGCCGGCGCCACACCCACACACAATAAGTTCCTGCTAAGTGCCTGTTGATTGACTACTTGGGCCAAGAAGCCCACAGGTTTTGCCTGTGGGGAGCTTGCTGAAATTGTTATTTATGGCTGGTGAACAAAGCAATGTTTGGAACCCTTCCTTAAAAGGACTGCTTGTGGAATTTTAACTTGTATGATTTCTTTAAAAAAATTTTTTTTATTTTTTAATTATGAAATAGAACATAGAAAAATAAAAGTGCACAAGACGTATGTGGACAATTTAATTAATAAATAAAAAGCAAACACTTGTAGCCACTGACCAGGGGAAGAAACAGAATATTACCACCCCCAGCCCCACGTATCCCTCCTTTCCAGAGGAAATATATTATCTTATTCAGCCTAATAATTTCTGTACTTTTTTTAAAATAGTTTTTTATTTAAAACCTTAAAAATGTTTTGCCTGGGTTTCAGTGAATGGAATTACATGCATGTATTCTTCGGGGTCCTCTTTCTTTCTCTCAGTATTACATTTGCAGGAACTGCACTGTTTTCATAGCTGTAGTTTGGTCATTTGGTTGCTACATTGTGCAAGTCACACTTTATCCACACACCCGCTTGTCAGAGGACACTTGGGTTTTGTTCTAGTCCTTTGGCAGCCTGCCTGGGTTTTCATGCCAACTCTGAACTCTCACTTCTGGTTGATACTTACTTGCTAAAGCTCTCTTGGCCACCAGATCAGAGTTGCTCCACGGAAACCACCGTTGGTTTCTGCGCAGCAGCTCTAGGGCTCTGGCAAGGCTCTGTTGCCCAGCCCAGCTCTCAGTCCTTGTGTTCTGGGTCCAAGTGACTGACCTGTGACCTCGTAGCCAAGGCTATCTTGCTGGCTTAGCACCTCAACTTTGACTCAAATTTTACTCCATTTTCTTATTCTAGTTTGTCTCTGCTCCCTGCTTTCTAGCTCTTGGGCTAAAATCATCCAGCCCACCCTGTAACTGTGGCCAGGCCTGGCCTCCCATAATTGAGACAAGGAATTTCAACCCTTTGTCCTTTCCCTGAGTCCCACTCTCTGCTTGGGCTCTTTGAATTGGATCACACAGGTTTATTAATTCTGAGGACGTGAACTGGAAAATGATTAATTGACTAGCCTCGACCAACTCCAAAGTTAGAAGATAAAAATGAAAAAGTTCCCCACCATCTCATGCAGCCACCATCTCAATTATTTCATTAAACAAGTTACAGATACTGTTTTATCTCTCATCAAAAGTGAAAAACAAAAGATATTCAGTTCAGTTCAGTTCAGTCGCTCAGTCGTGTCCGACTCTTTGTGACCCCATGAATTGCAGCACGCCAGGCCTCCCTGTCCATCACCATCTCCCTGAATTCACTCAGACTCATGTCCATCGAGTCAGTGATGCCATCCAGCCATCTCATCCTCTGTCGTCCCCTGCTTCTCTTGCCTGCAATCCCTCCCATCATCAGAGTTTTTCCAATGAGTCAACTCTTCACATGAAGTGGCCAAAGTACTGAAGTTTCAGCTTTAGCATCATTCCTTCCAAAGAACACCCAGGACTAATCTCCTTCAGAATGGATTGATTGGATCTCCTTGCAGTCCAAGGGACTCTCAAGAGTCTTCAACAACACAGTTCTAAAGCATCAGTTCTTCGGCGCTCAGCCTTCTTCTCAGTCCAACTCTCACATCCATACATGACCACAGGAAAAACCATAGCCTTGACTAGACGGACCTTAGTTGGCAAAGTAATGTCTCTGCTTTTGAATATGCTCTCTAGGTTGGTGATAACTTTTCTTCCAAGGAGTAAGCATCTTTTAATTTCATGGCTGCAATCACCATCTGCAGTGATTTTGGAACCCCCCCAAAATAAAGTCTGACACTGTTTCCACTGTTTCCCCATCTATTTCCCATGAAGTGATGGGACCGGATATTAGGTTCATTAATTCAGTCCACCAACATCACTGCACATTTAGCATGTTCCAGACACCCTTGTTGAGTCCTTTGAATTTAATCATAAGTGAAAGAAAAAAAAAAAACTATATGTGAAGGGTAGGTTTTTAAAATCACAGCTCCTATAGTCTAAGGGTGGTACTAGAATTCGTATTTGGAATATCCATTAAGTTGTCTTACTTCTGCTAAGGTGTGGCAGAGGGTGACTGGGAGGGGTGCAGACCACTGAGCACACTCTACAGAGAGCCTGTCATCCTAGTGGGTGGGGGGTACAGCGACAGAGAGAGATCACAATATCTGGAGCATCAGCGGAGGGAGGCTTTAACGGGGAGACTCTTGTGTGGGCTGGAGTGAATCGCAGGAAGCATGGCTGCCAGCCACAATCAAGAATATTGATGGTTGGAGGAAAACTCCCAGAGACAGAGCCAGGTGGAGGACTTCAGGAGCATTGGTATCTGATCTTGAGAGGCTAATTTTCCACAGCTTTCTGTTCCTAGGTTTTTTATTAACCCAATGTTACCCTTCACCTTTAATAGTGCTCCCCAAGACACCCTGGCTTATTGTTAGCTGGGCTGTGCAGAACCAAAAGCTGGGGATGGGTCAGAGGGAAAGAAGAGGCAGGGGGTCCACTGGTACCAACTCACTCAGAGCAGCAGCTGAAGCAGGAGGTAGAGAGAGTTGGTAGGAGATGTTGGGCATCTAGGGGTCCTGCCTTCCTCCACGCATACTCAGTGGGGCCTGAGTTACAGCCATGTGACTTAGGAGCATGGAGAACTTGGGCTTCTGGGCTAAACATAAATGAATATGGTGAACTCTTGCCCTCAGGAGCTTAGAGTCAGGGTAGAGAAGCCAACCTGCAAACAGGCAGAGTACAAAGAGCTGGGTAGGAGGCTGTGTTCCTGGAGCGGGGAGGATGGTGCACCTGGGAAGGCTTCCTGGAGGAAGCAAGGCCTGGAAGGTGGTGTGCAGGTAGTTGTGAGTATGCCTGGGGTGATGGGCTGTGTGGGGAACAGCAGCAGCAGAGGAGAGGAAGGGGTCAATGTTTAAGTGATGAGGAACCAGTCCTTTGATCCCATGGGTCCTGTGCGCTGTCTTCCCTTTCTACGACGCTCCAAGGCTCTGGATGGTGCTTCCCTGGAGAATGGGCACAGGAAACCAAACTTGAATGTTTCATATCTGTGCATTGTGCAGCTCTCATAGGATGCTGAATGGTGCAAGAAGCCTACGTCTTATTCTGGGAGACCCTTTTGATTGCTGATGGACCACATGTCTGTCTAACCCTTGACCTGGTGACCACGAGGCTGCCCATGCACTCTGGTCATCACGGGCTGCTGGCTACCCCAGAGCTTAACCTCTCACTTCTCTTTCCTACCCCAACTCTCTCCCACCCCACCTTCCCAGGGCTTTCTGGAGGATGTCCCTGATGGTGTGCACTCTATGGCCACTGACCAGGCTCTGACCAAGTCACCCAGTGAGATCCGAACTCCACATCACCTGCTGGGCTGGCTACCTACTTGGTGCTCCAGGGCCACTGCTTGAAGCTGTTCTTCCTGCAAGTGGTAAATAATTTCCAGATGCCACACTAACTCATGCTTTATTGCTTTCTTGAAAGATGGACTCTCCTCTTCCTCATGGGCAGGGCTGTGCTATAACTGAGGCACTTTCGAAAGAGAGGACAGTGGAATACATTTTCAGGGTCATTAGACTTTGAAAGAAAATAAATGGAGACCTCAAAGTTGGCAATCCAGGCCAGGCTGAAGTGGGGTGATGAAGTCCCGATCCCATTGACTCCTCTTTGTTTGACTTAATTTTCTCATTGATAAACTGGAGATAACAATGTAGTTCCCAACCTCTACTTTCCTAAAAGGGTGTTAAAATCCAAACTTTTGGTAACCTCACCCCCAAAGTTCTCCGTTTCTTAACATACAAATTCCTGACAATGGTGCTCTGACTCTCCCAGGCGCCAGCCTGGTGTGCATTTTTGACTCTTTGCCATCTCCCATTTCCCAGTTGTCAGCCTCTGAGCCCTGCCCACGCTTTCCTGTGTGATCTGACCTCCATGCTGCCCACCAGCAGTCCTGGGGCACCAGCCACACTCACCCCTCGGCTGTCCCTGAACCTGCTTCCCCACCAGTCACCTCCTCAGTGGTTCTCTGCCAACCACTTCAGAGACAGCTGCCCAGAGTCATCAGTCTGTTTTCACAGATTGTCCACTATACCCAACGGTCACCCCCACCCCCTCGGGAGATTCCGCCCCCAGGGGACATGTGGCAGTGTCTGGAGACATCTGTTGATGTCACAACTGGGGTGCTCAGCAAAGAATCATCTGGCCCCAAATGTCAGTAGCACCAAAGCTGAGGAACACTCTTTTCATCTTTGTGAAAAAACTTTAACAGCTTCCTAGAACCTCTAAGAAAAAGTCCAAACTTACCCTGGCTTTAAGCGATTGGAAGGGGCATCAGGGCTATCTAGGCTACTCTCTTCACTGTGCTCACTGATTATATGGTGTTTTCAGATTGTGATCATTCATTGAGCTGTTGTGCATTTTCCCAAGTGCATCTTTATTAACAGTAACTCCTATTTAGACTTTTTCTCAGACTGTCCCCTTAAAAGAATGGCCTGACTTACCTAAAGTCAGGAACTGCCAGTGGTCCTCTGAATGAACAAAGGAAACTAATATTTAGAACTTGTTAAACCCACTCCAGTATTCTTTCCTGGAGAATTCAGGGATGGGGGAGCCTGGTGGGCTGCCATCTGTGGGGTCTCAGAGAGTTGGACACGACTGAAGCGACTTAGCAGCAGCAGCAGCAGAAAACCACAGTAATGCTCAGTGGTGACTGCAGCTGCTCCTACAGCCTTGCTGTGAGTTGGTCTCTCGACAGTTGTTTATTAAATGCACGTCATTCTCATGAACTTTGGGTCCAGTCAGCGGTCAGTCAGCAATCTAGCCAAGCAGCTGTGTAGAGTTTTCAGTTGCTGAAGCCAGACGAGAAACTCAGAGCCTCTCCTTGACACCCTTTTAGGGGTTTTTCTCCTCTGCCTCTCTACCTTGAAATGTATTCTAAGGTGATGGAGAATCGGCGAAAAGGAACAACTGAAGCAAAATATCTGGAGGAGAGGCAGGAAGCTAGAGAAGCACTCTTACAAGATTCCAGAGAGTCGAGACAAGTGATTTATAAAGTAAGACTTTCAGATTGGCAGCAGATTTCTTGCATTGCCTGGAGACTAGAATATGGTAATTTAGCAGCTACAGGCTATAAAAAGAACAAACTTGCAGCCCAAGTATCCTCTTCTCAGCCAAGATATTATTAAGAAATATATTTTATAATATCCAAGAACTTGGAGTATATATATACTCCCCCCACAACTTCAGCTGCTACATGGTTCAGCTTCAATCAGCAAACTTTTATAAACTCCATCCAACAAGAAGCACCTCAGTTCAGTTCAGTTCAGTCACTCAGTCATGTCCGACTCTTTGTGACCCCATGAATTGCAGCATGCCAGGCCTCCCTGTCCATCACCAACTCCCAGAGTTCATTCAAACTCACGTCCATCGTATCGGTGATGTCATCCAGCCATCTCATCCTCTGTCGTCCCCTTTTCCTCCTGTCCCCAATCCCTCCCAGCATCAGAGTTTTTCCAATGAGTCAACTCTTTGGATGAGGTGGCCAAAGTACTGGAGTTTCAGCTTTAGCATCATTCCTTCCAAAGAACATCCAGGACTGATCTCCTTTAGAATGAACTGGTTGGATCTCCTTGCAGTCCAAGGGACTCTCAAGAGTCTTCTCCAACACCACAGTTCAAAAGCACCAGTTCTTCGGCACTCAGCTTTCTTCACAGTCCAACTCTCACATCCATACACAAGCACTGGAAAAACCGTAACCTTGACTAGATGGACCTTTGTTGGCAAAGTAATGTCTCTGCTTTTGAATATGCTGTCTAGGTTGGTCATAACTTTCCTTCCAAGGAGTAAGCATCTTTTAATTTCATGGCTGCAGTCACCATCTGCAGTGATTTGGAGCCCAAAGAGTCCTGACCAAATAAAAACTAACTCAAAACAAAGACCTCAAAACAAAGAAAAAACTCTGAAGTCCTCAGTTTTGGAAATACAAAGGCAAAAGTAAACAAGATACACTAATGTGTGTCTTTTCTCACTTAGCCACAATAGAATCTTTAAAATAAAAAAAGAAAAAGTAGAAGTTTTACAAACTATATTATCTAGTCACAAGTCAATAAAGCCAGGAAAACAAAAGAAAAAGAAGGACATAGAAAAATTTATTATAAAATTAGGAGCCCACCTCTGGATCAAAGGGGAAATCAGAAGTGAAATTATAAGTTGTTGGTCTATAAAGCAATGTAAAAAAGTATACTTCTGTCAAAATCTATGTGCATAGCAAAAGTTATTTATGACTTTAAATGTCTTTTTTTTTTTAAAGAAAAAATCTGAAAATGAATGTTGTGTTTTTCTATAAAAAGGAGGGGAAAATACACCAAAATAGTAGGAAGAAATTAAATAGAAAAAAAAATAATTTTGAGAGGATAAATAGTTCCCAAAGCTGGTCTTTGAAAAGATGGAGGCAGGGAGGGAAGAAGGAAAAATGGAAAAAGCACAAATAAATAATTCTAAGATAATAATTGGGCAACAAATTTAAATCTCCAAACAGAATGGATGATTTTCAATGAAATATATTAGCAAAATTAAGAAGAAATGGAAAACTTGAATAGATCAGTTATCATAGTTGAGATAGGAAAAGTGAATAAAAATCTTACCTCTAAAAAGGTTACTGGGAACAAATGGCTTTTGAGTTTGGTTCTAGCAAACCTTTAAAGAACAGATAACTCCAATAACACCTCCTTCCAAGTTGTAGAAAAGATTAAAGTTCTTCAAACTTATTTTATATGGTTAATACAGAAACCTAATATAGTACAGAAGGAAAAAATAAAAAACACTACAGCCTAATCTTATTCTGAATATCAAAACAAACATTTGATCCAATGTGGGCGAGCTCAGTTGTTTCAGTCGTGTCCGATTCTTTGCAACCCTATGGACCGTAGCCCGCCAGGCTCCTCTGTCCTTGTGATTCTCCAGGCAAGAATACTGGAGTGGGTTGCTGTGCCTTCCTCCAGGTGATCTTCCTGATCCAGAGATCAAAGCTTTGTCTCCTGTGTCTGCTGCATTGCAGGTGGTTTATTTACCAGTGAGCCACCAGGAAAGTCCATTTGCTACAATATTGGCAAATAAAATAACAATGCCTCAGAAGAAATATATTATGATAAAATAAAATTTTTTGTAGAAATGCAGGCATGGTTCAAATTTCAGGAAATCTGTACATGAGATTGATTACAGCAACACATTAAAAGACAAAACCCATAGTCATATCGACAGATGTTGAAAAGGCACTTAATATAAGTTCAGAAGTCATTTTTCAAAAGAATTCTAAATAAGATAAGAGAAAGAATCGACTTAAGTATGTTACAGGCTGTTTAGTTTCATTAGACAATAACACCCCAAATAGCTGCAGTCCATGGGGTCGCTAAGAGTCGGACACAACTGAGCAACTTCACTTTCACTTTTCACTTTCATGCACTGGGGAAGGAAATGGAACCCACTCCAGCGTTCTTGCCTGGACAATCCCAGCGACGGGGAAGCCTGGTGGGCTGCCGTCTATGGGGTCGCACAGAGTCGGACACGACTGAAGCGACTCAGCAGCAGCAAAACCATTTCAAGTACCATCAAGAAATAGGATGCCAACTCTGTCATTTTTTTGAAACAGTGCCTTGGAGATTTTAGTAAATGCAATTACAGAAGAAAATACAACTGGCACAAATATTAAGTAAGAAAAAATAAAATTTTGTTTTGCTGATGACATAATTTTTTTAACCTAAGAAACAAATTTAGCAAAATAACTAGATATAAGAAAAATATACAAAAATCAATAGCCTTTCTCTAGGCTGCTTTTCACACAGAAAAAGAAATTAATAAAAAAATACTCTGATTATAATTGTGACAAAACTATCAATGTAAAATCCATGTAAATAAATATGGTGAAAGTACATTAGCTATATAAAGAAAAAGTTAAAATATATTTGAAAGATATAAAATGAGTTCTAAATAACAGAAGATATATATTTTATGGATGGGAAGACCTAATGTCATAAAGTTAATTCCCCCGAAGATTTTATGTAAAGTTACTATAATTTCAATTGAAATTCTGACAAAATTTCTTCATTCTAAAATTAGATAAAATTATCTTAAAGTTCATTTTAAAGAATAAATAGGTGAAAGTAACCAAGTAAAATTTGGAAGGAAAATATGAGGACTTGTTTTTCTAATGATCCAAACAGTTAAGTTACTGTACTCAAATCAATGTTATATTAGCAGAGGAATAAGCACACAGATCTGTTAGAAGAAAAATATGATCAAGAAATAGATCCTCATTTCAAATGAGAATTTCATATATGACAAAGTTTATATGGAATGAGCATGAAGTCTTTTTGCTGTGTGACTCAGGGAACTCAAACAGGGTCTCTGTAACAATCTAGAAAGGTGGAATGGGGTGGAAGATAGGAGGGAGGTTTAGGAGGGAGGAGACATATGTATACCTATGGCTGATGCATGTTGATGTTTGGCAGAAACCAACAAAATTCTGTAAGGAATTATCCTTCAATTAAAAACTAAATTAATTTTAAAAAATACTATTGAGTTATTCACATGTGTTATCATTGGAGGCTGGGAGGGGACAGTACATCATGCAGCTGAAGAGGGGAAGACGAGAGAGAGGTGTGAGGCAAACATATATAACAATGACAATAATAACAATAGTACTTACACTGCTCTCTCAGTGTGAGACACTGTTCCATGGGTGTAGAGAGACATAGACATGGTATAGAAGAAGGTGATCAAGGTATAGATGATATAGGTGCATTAGATACACATGTATGCAAATCTTCCTTGACTTATGATGGGGTTATGTCCTGATAAGCTCATGCTGCTAAGCTGCTAAGCCGCTTCAGTCGTGTCCGACTCTGTGCAGCCCCATGGATGGCAGCCCACCAGGCTCTGTCGTCCCTGGGATTCTCCAGGCAAGAACACTGGAGTGGGTTGCCATTTCCTTCTCCAATGCATGAAAGTGAAAAGTGAAAGGGAAGTCACTCAGTCATATCGGACTCTTAGCAACCCCATGGACTCTAGCCTACCAGGCTCCTCCATCCATAGACTTGTGTCTATGTTTATGGACCTGTAGGGATATATATGATATTGACAAGTGAAAATGACAAGTTATAGTAATTCAGTTTTGCTGAAAACAAACATGTAACAAAATGTTAAATGAGGAGCTATGTCATTTACTCTCAGATGATAGATATCAGAGCACAAGAATCAGTTAAATGACAACCGCAAGGGGAATAAACTTAAAAAGCTACAAAACTAGGGAGGATTTACAAAGAAGAGGATCTGTAAAGAGATTTCTTTGGAGAGAGATGCTGCCTTTTTGTGAGTGCCCCACCCCCCACCACCACCACTTTTCAAGGAGAGGGCATTGAGAGTGTCACCTTGCTCTGCCTCACCTAAGGAGAGCCAGCTTCAACAGAGCCTCAGGCAGACCAGATGTCCAGCTCCCAGATATAGTGAAGCACAGGGACCAACCACGACACACCCCTGAGACAACTGACTGCTGGGCACAACAGCAGGGAACACTACTTGCATGGCATTTTCTGTGGCAGCAGCCCCTTGGCATGAGTTGGGTAGCACCCAGGCTCCCCTGGACAGGGGTGAGGGGGCTGGAAGCCCAGGAACCAGATAGGGAGCCTGCAAAAGGAATGTCTCCTGGAGTTCAAAAGATGAGTGGCCCCTTGTTGCCTGGTCAGTGTCGATGGATGGCCAACAAGCCTACACAAACGGGGAGGACAGCAGCCCACCCAGGAAAGAGAGAGCAAGGAGGCCTGCCACAAACCTAACACAATGCTCTAGGGAGAAAGAGGTCACTCTATGTATTTATTTTGATTTATACTGGGTGATTTCTTTACTGAAATATAGTTGACTTACAATGTTATGTTAGACAAAATGATTCAGTTATACACATATATAAATCTTTAAAAATACCTTTAATATTATGGTTAATCACAAGATATTGAATATAGTTTTCTTGTTGTTTATTCATCCTGTGTATAATAGCTCACATGTGCTAAACCCAACCCTATCCTTCCCTCAACCCATCCCCCTTGGCAACCACAACTTGCTCTCTCTGTCTGTGAATTTCTTTCTGTTTCATAGATAGGTTCATTTGTGTCATATTTTAGATTCCACATGTAAGAAACACCAGCCCAAGCAAGAATGTGTGGAACTGGGCACCAGCTCCAGCCAAGGAAGAACTTCTCTGCCCTGCTTTGTCCTCTTGCCTGTGGCCCTAAAAGAATGAAATGGGAGGGGGGCGGCAGGGGTGGGTAGCAGAATGAGCAGAAATCTGAACTTTGAATGAACAATGCATAACCCCAAAAAGATATAGCTATGTGTGTGTTTTGTGTTTTGTGAACAAGAAGGGACCGTGGGACCAGGCAGGGATGGTAGGACTGTGACCTTGGGGAGGATAGGGGATTGGAGGAGGAAGCAAGAGAGCTAGAGAAAGTGGGTGCTGAGGCCAGGGTGGGATGGACAAAGGGGCTGAGCACCCCAGGAGGCACATCAAAATGGCTTCACAGTTTTGCCAAGGTCTTACCTGTCATATTTACTGAACTTCTGGCCTCTCTGAAGGCTTGTGGAGAAGCCAGAAGCCCCAAGGACTGTCCTCAGCTCCCCAGTCTCCATGGTCAGCATCAGCCCACGAGGACTCCTGGGCCCTGAAAGGCTCAGTCTCTTTGGGTGGGCTGCCTCTGCCAGATATGTTCACACTAGACCCTAGTCTTCCTATCTGTGTTGCAAAGTTAGCCAGAATCTTGGAAAGGGAGGACAGGAAAGGTTTATCTGAGTGTCCTCCATACCCTTCAATTCCTGATTCTATCACAGACAGCACTTCCCATATTTTATTAAAATCTTATATCTTGTGTCATTTACTAGCAGCAGAAAATAAGTCCCTTAGTCTATTTTCAAATCATTCTACTGACTTTCCAATTTCAAAAACATTTGTTTCTGTTTGCTTGAAATTTTAGTTTTCAGATTGTTTGGAGGTTTGGGATGAGGGGTATCATTTTTGCTTCACAGTTTCAGTATCTTCTCTAACATCTCTAAAGATATTAAAGATAACTTTTCAGAGGGGTTAAAAATTGAGGCGAGCCTAACGCATTTTCTAATGTTCTATTTTATACTGAAGTACACTTGGTCAACAATGTTGTGCTAGTTCCAGGTGTAGAGCAAAGGGATTCAGTTATACATATACATGTACCTATTCTTTTTCAAATTCTTCTTCCGTTTATGTTGTTGCATAATATCGAGCAAAATTCTCTGTGCTATACAGTAGGTCCTTATTGGCTATCCATTTTAAATATAGCAGTGTGTACATGTCAATCCCAAACTTCCTAACTATCCCTCCCCACCAAATGTCCCCCCAGTAACTGTAAGATCATTGCCTAAGTCTGTGAGTCTGTTTGTTTTATAAGTAAGTTCACTTGTATCATTTTAGATTCTACATATAAGAGAGATCATATGATATTTCTCTTTCTCTGTCTGACCTCCTTCACTCTGTATGACACTCTGAAGAATCATTCATAGGCAAATTCTAACAAACATTTAGACAATATCATTCTTAATTATAGAGCATTCCATCCAAAAGCAAGAGAATACACATTCTTCTCATGCACACGTGGAACATTCTCCAGGATTGACCACATGCTGGGCCACAAAGCAAACCTTGGGAAATTTAAGAAAACCAAAATTATAACAGGTATCTTTTCTGATCACATCGTTATGAAATTAGAAATAAACTACAAGAAAAAAAACTATATTAAAAAAAGCACAAACACTTGGCAGCTAAACAATATGCTACCAAACAACCAATAGATCACTGCAGAAATCAAAAAATACTTAGAGACAAATGAAAGCACAGTGATGCAAAACCTATGGGATGCAGCAAAGGTAGTTCCAAGAGGGAGGTTTATAGGAATACAATCTTTCTTTAGAAAACAAGAAAAATCTCAAATACTCAACCTAATCTTACACCTACAGCAACTACAGAAGTAACAAATGAAACCTAGAGTTAGTAGAAGGAAAGAAATCATAAAGATCAGAGCAAAAATAAAGGTAGTTTACTGAACATTTCCATTTCTTGAAGTCTGTCTTCTTTAAGTTGCTTGTTTGCAAGTTTTCCCAAGTGTCTGGTACTCCTTGACTGCTTGCTAGCATTTTTGAATGAGGACCACAGGTGTGATTGGCAGCTCTGAGCACGTGAGTGGGCTTGTCCATGGTGGGCTCACTATGGCTTAGTCATTATGTTAGGGAAGACATTTCATTGGTGAGTGAAACCCCTTGCTTTGTGATAGCACTTTAGAGGGCAGTTATCTGAATAATCAGAGTTGGAAAGGATATTTAGGACTCTAACTGCTTCTTAAAGACATACCCAACTTCTACACCTTATTTTAGCATCCTGTGTTAGTCACACAACCAGGAGTACCTGGTGCCTCCAATTCCAAGACTTTGAGGATTCTGCAGTCTAAATGAGTTACCTTCTCAGCTCTCCCCCTTGTTGGCTTAAGAATTATTCTTTTCCAGACCTCCTTAAACATTTTATTCCTTTCAGCTTCCAAATTTTGTTGCCATTACTTTAATTACAGTATTCTCCCTCCTTCTGGGGAATTATGCTTATTTTATAATTTCAAACTTCTAATTTCTAATTGTGGTTATCAAAAGAATGATCCCCAAATGTCCATATCCTAATCCCCCACAACCTATGAATATGTAGTTTATATAGCAAAGGGGAATTGTGTTGCAGAGGGCATGAGACTTGCAAATCATCTGACCTTAAAATAGGAAAATTTTCCTGGATTATCCAGGGCCCCAGTAATCAAAAAAGCCCTACAAAATAGAAGAGGGAGATGGTGACAGAAGAGGAGGTCAGAGTGATGTGATGTGAGCAGGATTCAACCTGCCATCTTGGGCTTTGAGGAAGAGAATGGGGCCCAGAGGGAATACAGGTGGCCTCTAGAAAAAGCAAGAAAATGAATTCTCACCAGAGCTTCCTGGAAGAAATCCAAACTCGTTAACATCTTGATTTTTGTCCAATGAGACCCTTGAACTTCTAACCTACAGAAACGTTAGGATAATACTTTTGTGTTTTTATGTGTTTAAATCACTAACTTTGTGGTATTAGTAATTTGTTACAGCAGTAGTAGGAAACCAATACACAAACCATAAAAAATTAACTGCTATGTGTCTTACCCTCTGTCCAGAAATAACTAGGAAATTGGACAAAATATACGAAAGAACTGTTTTTTAGACATTGGCAACAGCAGTGCCAGACTGATACCCCGAGACATGGAACTCAAAGTGAGCCTTGTGATTGTCCCAGCTTTCAGCCTGGAGTCCATTTGCAGACTACAGCACGGAGGGAAATCCAGCAGAGCTCAGCAGGCTCACAGAATTGAAGAGTCAGAGTTTAAGGAGGCCACAAGGAGGGACAGAGTACCAGGCAGATTGGAAGTTACACAGAGAAAGAGACCTGGAGTCTGCATGGGAATCCCCCTGCAGTGCCTGTAAGAACACCAATCTGCACACAAATGGGACTGGCTTAACTCCATTAAGCTGTGCAAAACCAACTTGGGAAGAAACAAAAATTCTGGGAAGCTGTTGATTGAGCAATTCCCAGAATTCATAATGGAATCACACAGGCAGAAAATCATTGAGTTCCCACAAGTGGGGAAACCTGAAAGAATACATGGGGCTCTGAAAATGAAATGCTTTACAAGGGAAACTAAACTAGACTTGGAATAAAACATACCCTAGGCTGACTCAAGGAGAAGGCAATGGCACCCCACTCCAGGACTCTTGCCTGGAAAATCCCATGGACAGAGAAGCCTGGTGGGCTGCAGTCCATGGGGTCGCTAAGACTCGGGCACGACTGAGCAACTTCACTTTCACTTTTCACTTTCATGCATTGGAGAAGGAAATGGCAACCCACTCCAGTGTTCTTGCCTGGAGAATCCCAGGGACAGAGGAGCCTAGTGGGCTGCTGTCTATGGGGTCTCACAGAGTTGGACACGACTGAAGTGACTTAGCAGCAGTAGCAGCAGCAGGCTGACTCAAAAATAAGACCTAAAAACAAGACTCAGAAGGATCAAGTACCTTACCTATGGGGCAGATCTGAGTCCAGAGCATAAGTATCACAAGGTACTGCATCCAATAACAAATTATTGGATATATAAAAAAGCAGGAGTGCATGACCTAAAACCAGGAGAAAAATCAGCCAGTAGAAACAGTCAACAGAAATGATGGGATGGAAATAACAAAGATTTTAATCACTTATTTACATGTTACAAACACATATAAGGGTTTTTTAAAAACACAGAATAAAGAGAGAATTTGAAGATGTAATAAAAATAGATTGAACTTTTAAAGGTAAAATAGAGTGTCTAAAATTTTAAAAAGAACACTAATTAAATTCATGGCAGATTAGACACTGCAGAAAAAAATGATGAGTGAACTTGAAGTCATAAAAATAGAAGACCACCCAATGAAATACAGGGAGAGGAAGAACTGAAAACAAGGAACAAAGCATCAGTGGGAAATCAGTGTAACATACAAGTAGTTGGGGGCCCATTTAGGAAAACATGCAGTTCTTCCAAGTCTAATGAAAGTTATAAGCCCATAGGTCCAAAAGGGAAAGAAGGCCCAAGCAAGATAATGACAAAGAAAACCACACTGAATCACATCACAATCAAATGGCTGAAGCTGGTGATAAATGGAAAACACTAAAACTTTCCGAGAAAATGATATATCACATATTGAGGAGTAAAGATGAATTATTTCAGACTTGTTAGATATTTTGCTTATCAGAAGAAAATGAAATAACATGTGTAGAGTGCTAAAAGAAAAGCCATGCCAAACAGAATTCAAACTTTCAAACAGAAAACAAACTTTTAAAATTTATAGGTGAAGTAATTAAACAAAAGCAATTAAACAAAATCTTCAAGAATTCTTTGCCAGTAGACCTGCACAACAAGAAATGTAAAAGTCCTACAGGTAGGAAAAAAGCTATACTATGTTAAAATTTGGATCAATACAAAAGAGAATAGGAAGGAGGCATTAAAAAGTGTCCTAAAAAATCTCTGGACTTCGAATGGTGATGGACATATCCATTTGATGGTGGTGATGGCTTTATGAGAGTGTGTGGTTACATACATGTATATATATATATATATATATACACATACATGTTAAAACTCTTTTAATTATAATTTTAAATATGTGGAGCTTGGTGCATATCAGTTATACCTCAATAAAGCTATAAACAATAGGCTTGGAGAAAGTATTTGTTACATTTCACAGACTTGGGAAAGTATTCATAACACATATATTTGAAAAATAATTATATGATTTGTGTGTATATATATATATCTTTATAACTGAATAATAAGATGATCAAACAACCCTTTGCAAGATGGCGAAGGTCAAACAGACATTTCACAAAAGAAGATACAGAGATGGCAAATAAGCATATGAAAAATATTCAACATCATTGATAGTTAAAACCACAATGAGATGTCACTACACTCCCACTGAAATTGAAGGGACTGGCCTTGCCAAGGGTTATTGATAATCCAGAAGGATTAGAATCCCTGAATAACACTGCTACGGTAAATTTGGGGAAACTGCTGTTCCTTTAAACATTAATGTATACTTACCATATGGCCCAGCATTTCTGCCCACTTGAGAATGAAAACAAATCCTCACAAATTCTTGTACTTAAATATCTTAGTCATAAGAGCAAGAACTTCAACAACAGGTGAAGGGATGAACAAGTTGTTGTCAATCCAAACTGTAATATATCGCACAGCAATAAAAGACAAAAAACTACTGGTGCTTTCAACAACTTGTATAAATCTCAAAACATGCTGAGTGGAAGAAACCAGGCCCAAAAGACTTCACACTGTATGATTCCTTTGATAGGAAATTCTCAAAAAGGCAACACTAACCTATAGTGACAGAGGCAGATTAGTGGTTCCCTGGGAACAGAGTTATTAGTGGGCTGCCTGTCAAAAGGCATAAGGGAGCTTTCTGAATGATATAAATATTCAATGTTTTGATGGCAATGGTGGTTACAGCAATATACATATTAATGAAAATTCATCTAACTTTATAAAACAGGTGCATTTGATTGTATTTAAATTATGCCTCAACAAGACTTTTTTTGTTAATCCCTTAATTATATCTTTAGACTTCCCTGGTAGCTCAGATGGTAAAGAATCTGCCTGCAATGTGGGAGACCTGGTTTAATCCCTGGGTTGGAAAGATCCCCTGGAGGAGGGCATGGCAACCCACTCCAATATTCTCACCTGGAGAATCCCATGGACAGAGGAGCCTGGTGGGTCACAACGAGTCAGACATGAGTGAGCGACTAAGCACACAACACATTATCTCTTTAGTAAGGTTTGGAGTGAGAAAGAAATTATATGTGTGTTTTTAATCTACTATTTTGACTAACAATTTTTTGTTAATTTCTGAAACATCCCTATAGGGCTTGGCTGCATGTCTGATGTTCAAGTACTTACATAACTGCTAACGGTTTTATACTATTTCATAGTTTACAAGGACTTTCTTCTTTCTTCAAAAATACCGTGAGAGATTTGGCATTGACTTCTTGGTTATGACACCAGAATCACAGAAACAAAAGTAAAATTAGTAAACTGGGCTACATGAAAATGAAAAGCTTTTGCACATCAAAGGACACAATCAGCAGAGTAAAAAGGCAACATCTGGAATAGGAGAAGGTACTTGCAAATCACATGTCTGATAAGGGGTTAATTCCAGAATATATAAAGAACCCCTACAATTCAACAACAAGACAAATAACCTGATTAGAAAATGGGCAAAAGACTTGAATTAGACATTTGAATAGACTTGGATAGACATTTCTGCAAAGAAGATACACAAATAGACAAGAAGCATACCCATTCTCAACATGAACAATTATTAAGGAAGTTCATATCAAAACCATACTCATCCATCCAAATGGCTGCCAGAAATAAGTGTTGGTGAGGTGTTGAAGAAACCTTATATGCTATTGGTCGAAATGTAAAGTGGTGCAACCACTATGGAAAATAGTATGGCAGGTCCACAAAAAATTAAGAGTAGAATTACCATAGGTTCCAGAAATTCCATCTCTGGTATTTATCCAAAAGAATTGAAATTGGGGACTCTAACAGGTATCTGTAAATCCAAGTTCATACTTGCATTATAGCCTAGAGGAGGAGCAACCTAGTGTTCATAGAAAGATGAATGGATAGACAAAATGTGGGGTATCCATATGACAGAAAATCATTCAACCTTGAAACAGAAGGAAACTGACCCATGCTGCAACATAGATGAACCCTGAGGACACTATGCTAAGAGAAGTCAGCCAGGCACAAAAGAACACATTCCATATGACTCCACTTACCTGAGGTCCCTAAAGCAGTCACATTCACTGAGGCAGAAAGTGGACTGGTGGCTGCCAGGGCTGCGGGAGGAAGCATGGGGAGTCAGCATTTAACGGGTATGGATGATCAGTTTTGCAAGATGAAAAAGGTTCTGGAGATGGATAGTGGTGATGGCTGTACAACAGTGTGAATGTACTTAATGCCTCTGAACTGCACACTTTAAAATGTTTAAGATGGTAAGTTTTATGTTATGTGTGTTTTACCATAATCTTTTTAAACCTTGGGAGATAGATTTTCACCTGCATTCTACTCATGAAAAATTGTGGTTCAGAGGGGTTAAATAGCTACCAGGGGTCACACACCACACTGGTAGTGATGCCCAAATCTGGATCCAGACCTTACTCTGGACTCTGGCCTTTTTCACTTCCTGCTAAGCTGGCTTTTTTTTTTTTTTAATGTGCTTGATTACCTGCAGTGGGACGTGAGTAGTGTTATGAGTGTCATTTGGTGCAGGAGAGTCCGGAGGTCTTGTTCCACCTGAGAGGGGGACCCGAGAACACGCAGGGTTCTCATGAGCACTGGTAGGAAACCCAAGAGGAGGAAGGCGGAGCCCTGGGAAAGGAGAGCTGGCTGGGTCCTCAGGAAGGCTGACTGGGCCAGGAGATGCCATATTCCCCCCTGGGTAAGAAGAGCACCGGGCTGTAGTGTGAGTCATCCCTCTAGTATGAGTCAGAATGCTTGCTTCTGTGGGAACCTCATTAAAAAGCCCTAAGGACACACTTCTTTGCCACAGAGACTCATTCAGTTCCAATTTGAGCCGCTCCCGCTACATCTCAGCGTGTACATTCCATAAGTGTCCCTGCCTTTCCTGGTTAGCCACCCCTGAAGATTCCAAGCGATTGTTCTGACATCTGTGTAGCTGGGCACCCGGCTTTACCCTGCACCTTTCTGATTATGCCAGCACCAATGTACTGTGCAAGCCAAGGACAAGCCTAGGTATTCTGTGCCCTCAACCACACCAACCCAGTCTGCAGGTCCCTGGGTTCTTCCTACCCAGGAAGGAAGACTTTATCTCCTGGCCCAGTCAGCCTCCCCAGGGACCACAGCCAGCTCTCCTTTCCCAGGGCTCTGCCCTCCTCCTCTTGGGTTTCCTACTGCTGCTCCTTTCTTAAGGATCTTGGAAAACAATAAGACCCTCTGCGGTAAGAAACAGATGGGCTCCAGGCTGGGCAGCTACAACCAGTTTCCTGCTGACGCTTCAAGACTGAGTGGAAGACAAAACTTCTTCATTCTTGTGGTCAAGGGGGTTTCCCAGCCCACTCGTGCACAGAGAAGATCCTCAGTCTGGGAAGGGCCCCAAAGAGGGAGGGGGCACCAGCCCATAATGTGTCCTGCCTGCCTGTCAGAAACATTAGTGATGAAATCCACCTTGGCTGAGAGATATGCACCCCCCCAGGAAGGCCCCTGAGTCAGACCAGATATGGGCACAAGCAAGATGACCGGCCAGAGACAACCCAGAAGGCTGCCATTCCTCCTGGGCACAACTCACTCTGTTTGCCCATGTGTTCTTCCACACATATTTTGCTTCTAATGAACACTTAATCTATTTCCCAATCTTGGTCTCTTTCTTCAAAGACAAGGACAGAGGTCCCTTTTCTTCCCCCGTAGGACCACCTCCTTCTTATAAAGTGTTGATACACTTCCCCCAGCATTTAGAAACTCCCTGTTGCAACCTCAGTGATAGCACAGGATGCCACCCTGCTTTGTGTCAGAACACAGCTGCCTCCCACCCTGCCACCTGCTGGCGTGGGACCTGGTCAGAGCCTCCCCTGACAGGCGCCTGCACAGTGGCCTTCGCTCCTCTTCCCTCTGTCCCTACAACGACCACCCAAGCATGAGGGCTCAGGCCTAAACAACTAGCTCACATTTCGGAAACATGCCAGTCTCTATCAGAAGAAAGAAGGAAGGAGACGTTTCTATTACCATAGCACATATTTGAAGGGGGCTTTAAATAATTCACATCAAATACCCAACCAAACAGTGGTCACAGAGGCCTACGACAGGGCCTTGCCTGGGCAGCACTGGGCCATATCAGCCACTCGAATCTGAGGACCCAGTGATAACTCCAAGTTCTTTGGAACAAATTTGGTTCCCTACCCAGAGTCCAAGTCTGCCAACCTGCTGTGTCTTCTGAAGGGAATTGTTATTCTTGTCCCCAGTGAGTCAATAACAAACTCTACCCTCCCTTGGAAAATCAAAATTGGTAAACAGAGGAGATGGGGATGGGAAGCTATAAAATCTCCCAGAGCTTCTCTGGCTCCAAGGGTAGCGGGTAGCACCAGTTACCGCCCCTTCCTGCCATGGTGGCTGTCCTAGCCCCGCAGGTCATGCAGGCGGGGCGTCTGCAGCCCTGGTAGGGACCCAAGGCTGCAGTCTCTGCACCTGTGCAGAAGCAGCACCCACACCGCTGACTGTGAGCCTTTGCTGTGCCCCTAATTAGGCTCTGACTCCTTCTTGTCCATTCAAAATAGGAAGAAATCCAACATTACATCACGCAGAGCTGGGCCTGGCTGCCTCCTCAGCTCCACAGCAGGATGGCAAGAGGAATATTGTTTGCTGGGCTCTGCCCCACCTCCCAAGTTCCCAGGATGGCTGCACAATCTGCAAATTCCCCTTGACAATGCCCCACCACCCCCCATCCTCCAGTTCCCAGTCCTTCCCCCACCCAGCAATCACAATGCACTGCAATCAGGGCTCCACTATGCATAAATGACTTTTCACAGTCCCCCCAAGCTCAAAGCCACTGGATCCCAGTGGGCACCACCTCCTGGATCAGCAGCCTTACTCCAGAGAGACACCTGCCAGAAGGCTCCAAGCAAATGGCACTCTCCCTTCAGGCTGTGGGCTATTGTGGTTTTTCTTTTTTCTTTTCCAGAAGCAACACATCATTTAAAATACACATTTTTAATATTCCACTGCCTTGCTACAACACACAGAGCAACAGTTCCAAAATAATTCAGCATCTGTAATTCATAACTTATCATCCAAATTTGTTGTGTTCAATTATTCATATCCTGCAACAGTGTGTCCCCAAATAGGCAAACAAACTTGAAAGAAAATTCACAAAATGTAGAAAATGAAAAAACAACCCAAGCATTGCCATGAAGTTTTCAGGATGCAGTGGGAAAGTACAGGTTGCTGGGTAGGAAAGCACAGGTTGCTGGGTAGGAAAGCACAGGTTGTGGTCAGAAAGAATTTCCTAGAAGACTTTTCTCCAAGACCTGACAATGTTGTCATTTGCTGCCCTATTCTCTTTGCGGGGCTGGGGCAGTGGTGGGCATATACCATTTTTTATTTCTAGTACAGATAGCAAGAAATGTTTCTTCTAGCTATTTGGGGGCATCAAATTCAATCAACATTTCTACAGATATTACTAAGCGCTTGTGATGTGCCAGGTACTATGCTTTGCATAAAAAGAGGAGTAAGATGCAGCTCTTGACTCTGAAGAACCTGCCTGACAGACAGGGACGAGATAGCAGAGAGGAGTTTGGTTCATTATGAATCTCATGCTGCACTCAGTATGCCAGCAAATTTGGAAAACTCAGCAGTGGCCATGGGACTGGGAAAGGTCAGTTCTCATTCCAATCCCAAAGAAAGGCAATGCCAACGAATGCTCAAACTACCACACAATTGCGCCCATCTCACATATTAGCAAAGTAACGCTCAAAATTCTCCAAGCCAGGATTCAACAATATATCAACCATGAACTTCCAGATCTTCAAGCTGGATTTAGAAAAAGCAGAGGAATCAGAGATAAATTTGTCAACATCTGCTGGATCATCAAAAAAGCAAAAGAGTTCCAAAAAAACATCTATTTCTGCTTTATTGACTATGCCAAACCCTTTGACTGTGGGGATCACAATAAACTGTGGAAAATTCTGAAAGAGATGGGAATACCAGACCACATGACCTGCCTCTTGAGAAACCTGTATGCAGGTCAGGAAGCAAGAGTTAGAACTGGACATGGAACAACAGACTGGTTCCAAATAGGAAAAGGAGTACA
Organism: Capricornis sumatraensis; assembly: GCF_032405125.1. Lineage (NCBI taxonomy): Eukaryota > Metazoa > Chordata > Mammalia > Artiodactyla > Bovidae > Capricornis > Capricornis sumatraensis. The sequence continues at coordinate 43,149,688 of NC_091078.1, read as the reverse complement.
TCAAGGCCATGTGTTGTCACCCTGCTTATTGAACTTCTATGCAGAGTACATCATGAGAATCCCTAGGCTGGAGGAAGCACAAGCTGGAATCAAGGTTGCTGGGAGAAATATCAAAAACCTCAGATGTGCAGATGACACCACCTTTATGGCAGAAAGTGAAGAAGAACTAAAAAGCCTCTTGATGAAAGTGAAAGAGGAGAGTGAAAAAGTTGGCTTCGAGCTCAACATTCAGAAAACTAAGATCATGGCACCTGGTCCCATCACTTCATGGCAAATAGTTGGAGAACAGTAGAAACAGTGGCAGACTTTATTTTGGGGGGCTCCAAAATCACTGCAGATGGTGACTGGAGCCATGAAATTAAAAGACGCTTACTCCTTGGAAGAAAAGTTATGACCAACCTAGATAGCATATTCAAAAGCAGAGACATTACTTTGCCAACAAAGCTGCGTCTAGTCAAGGCTATTGTTATTCAAGTAGTCATGTATGGATGTTAGAGTTGGACTATAAAGAAAGCTGAGCATGGAAGAATTGATGCTTTTGAACTGTGGTGTTGGAGAAGACTCCTGAGAGTCCCTTGGACTGCAAGGAGATCCAACCAGTCCATCCTAAAGGAAATCAGTCCTGAATATTCATTGGAGGGACTGATGCTGAAGCTGAAACTTCAATACTTTGGCCACCTCATGGGAAGAACTGACTCATTGGAAAAGACCCTGATGCCAGGAAAGATTGAAAGCAGGAGGAGAAGGGGACAACAGAGGAAAAGATAGTTGGATGGCATCACCAACTCGATGAACATGAGTTTGAGTGAACTCCGGGAGTTGGTGATGGACAGGGAGGCCTGGCATGCTGTCGTTCATGGGGTCACAAACAGTTGGATACACCTGAGTGACTGGACTGAACTGAACTGAACTGAATCTCATGAGGAACTTTGGAAGGTTTCAAGCAAGAACATGACATATTCTTAAGTTAGTAAAAAATTCTTCTAGATACTGTTAGGAGATTTGATTGTCAAATACAAGCACAGAAAGATGGAGAAGAGTTTGGAAGCTGCCCTGGTGTCTAGGTGAGAGCTGGCGGTCTGTGTGTGGTAGTGGGGACCAGACAAGGAAGTTGCAGGGGTGGCAGCACGTGATCAGAGGCAAGGTACGGAGTCTCCAGCATTTGCTTCGGTGTGAACGTGGGGTACGAGAGGGGCAGAGTTCAGCATGACTCCTAGATCTGGCCCCCAGCATTTTGGTGAATAATGATGGTGCCATTTACTGAAAAGGAAGCTGAGGGGGAGGGTTCATTTCAAGTGTGAAATGAAGAGATCTGCTCTGGACATCTTGGCTTTGCTGCTTCTTAGTCACCCACAGGAAGGTGCTGAGGTGGCTGCTGTGTCTACAAAGCTGAAGCTCTAGAGAGAAAATGAAGTGGCCAATTTGTAGGTGACATTTAAAGTCCTGTGATTGGACAAGACTATCTGGGAATTAAATGTATTAGAGACAAGAAGAGGTATAAGGACCGACCCTTAGACATGCCCCAATGTGTACAGGAAATAAAGAGCAGGCAAACCCAGCAAGTCGTCAGCTCCCTTTAAAGATCTGCTGAAAGTGCCACTCAGCAACTTACAGTTTACTCTCATCTGGGGTCATACTCAGCTGAGCCTGTTGCTACTCTGAAGAATCAGGAAGGCAGAGGGGGAGAATGCCTCCATCCCCAGCAAGACTCTGCACATCCCCGTCCCCACCCTTTTCTCACCTGTTGTTTGCCCAGGCAGAGCTGCCATGCAGTAGGAGGCAAGGGAAGAAAACAGTCCAAGAAGATTATCCAATGCTCCCCAGAGTCAAGACAATGACAGACTACATCCAGTGATTGGCACACCATGGACCTCAGTGAACAGCTAGGGAAGTATAGAAAGAAGAAAGAGAGGCGGGGGGGTGGGAGGGGGAAAGGATCCAGGTAATCGAGTAATTCTCATAGATTTTCTGAGCAAAAAAACATAGGACCAGAAATCAGGAGGCTGGAATGCAAATACCAGCCACAGGCAGTCATCTGGTCAACCTGAGTTCCGTTACCAGTGTGAAATATTTCTCAGAAGTTTCTGCAGTAAAACAAGGACTCTGACACATTGCCAGTGACATTATGAGTCCAACTGGGAAAGCAGTACATTGGTGAATCAAGAGTCCACCAAAATATGAATATTTTAAACCATTTCTGAGTTTCTATTCTAAGAAAATAATTCCAAATATTCTCAAAAGCATCTGTTCAAATATTAAAATAGCCTGGGTCCCTGATGACAGACACTGTGGGAAAATAAAGCATTAATTGTTTAACCGTTGTGGTCTGGTCACTATAACTAGCAGCTGGACGCAGTTCCTACTTGAATCCCAGGCTGGAGAGTCTGGCTGATTTGGGCTAATCTGGATGTCAGAGTGTGGTGACACGGGAAAATAGGAAAATAGCATATAATAAATAATACAATTAGTCCTGCTGATCTTTTAGGGAAAAGTGAATAAGCAGTTCTAATTTTAGTTTCCAGCATGCAAATGATACAGAGAGCCATGTGGTGTGGGAAATGAATGAATTGGGAAATGAATCGGGAAATGGTATCGGGAAATGAATATCTTCCTTGGAACTGGGTACTTTTAAATGTTGCAAGAGCCACTGCTAAGGACTGTGCGGGATGAAACTGTGACTGCAAAAGGCGAGTCTTTGTGTACAATATTCATTCTGATTATAACTATGCGGAGAAATGTGATTTTTAAACTTTGGAGATATTATAATGTTTTCTATTAAATTATAATTTACACAAAGAATAACTCATGTTTAGTGAACAGCTCTGAGCTTTGTGGCAAATGAATAGTCATGTGGCCGTTACCACAATGAAAACATGGCACTGTCCCCTCACTCTGAAGATTTCCTTCATACACTATTGTAGTCAGTTCTTTCCCCCAACCCCACAGACAAAGACTGACTTGTTTTCTGTCTCTGTAACTTTGCTTTGTCCAGAATTTCATACAAATGGAATCATAAAATATATAGACTTTTGAGCCTGGCTTTTCTCACTTAGCATAAGGCTCGCTCATGTTATCATATGTTTGTACCTTTTATTTCTGTGTTCACTGGATGGATGGACTACAGTTTATTCATCCATTTATCAGTTAAGATATTTTCATTGTTTCCAGTTTGGGCAGCAAACAAGGGACAAACATTTGTGTACAGGTTTTGTATTTGATAAGAGTTCGCTTAACTTTGAAGAAACTGCCACGTGATTTTTCAGAGTGGCTGCACCATTTTGCATTCTCACCAGCAACTGATGAGAGTTTCCGTTGCTCCACAGTATCACCAACACTTTCTACTGCATTCTTGTTTTTGTTGTCATTGTTGTTTTAGCCATTCTAAAAACTGGGGGTGGGATCTCATTCAGTTTTAATTTGCATTTCCTTAATAACTAATGATGCTGAGTATCTTTCATGTGCTTATTTGTCATCTGCATATCTTCTGGGGTACACTGTCTTTTCCCTATTCCGTTCTTTCTTATTATTGAATTTTGAGTGTTCTCTATATATTCTATGTCCTATGACTTTATGAGGCATGGAATTTTAAAACATGTTATCTAACTCTGTGGTTTGTCTATGTACATTTAAAAATCAGAGAAGAAAAATTCACACTATAAACCCCAGTCCTGGTCCCAGCTCTTCAGAATGAGCCTTCAGCTATAAATACTATAAATACCCTCCTACTCAAGAGGATCCAGGATACTGTCATCTTCCTCTCTTATGAGTGGCACTTGAAAGTAATCATGGCTCTCTTACACCCCACTCTTCAACAACAAATTTTTGTGGAGCTTCTGAGGCTCTGAATGTCTGTAAGGATTAGAGATGCTTCCTGCCTGGGTGTCCTGGGCTCCCAGGAGGTGCTTGATCTCCTCGTCAACTCCCAGTCACAGGGCAAACTCTAGGAGTGTGTACCCTGTGCTCGAGTTAGTGAAATATCATCCTGAAGTTTCCTTGATCATTCCTTTGTTATTCTTTTTTGAATCATATATATGTATGTGATTCATATACATATATACATGTATCCCTATAAATACACTGTGCTACTTTTGAACTGCTTATGTCTGGAATCACACTGTAACATTCTTTGTGATCTGCTCCTTCCACTCAAAATTATGTTTTCAAGACTCATCCACAAGGACACAGTAACAATCTTTTTTTTTTTCTTTTTTTTACTTTTCCAACTCTGTAATGGTTCTTTTTGTAAAACAGCACAATTTGGTTATCCATTCTACTCTCGATAAATATATGATTTAATCTTTGTGGGCAAACTTTATGTCCTTCTCCTTCAAGAATTTTGTCTTTTTATTTTCATGATCTTTTCTGTCTCTTTCTCTCTCTCAAGAACCTGAGTTTATGCATATCAAAAGTTTAGCTTTCCAAGCTATTGAATTCGAAATTAGCTTCAGATGTCTGCTTTGGTAGTCGCATTTTGTTGCTTTGTAACAGTTCTGAATCTTCAGAGGCAATGGATGACTCTGCACAAGGAGAGGGGCACTTATGAAGAAGTGCAAACAAGAAGAGTACATTCATATTATTTTGTTTTACTTCTAAAATTAAAACAAAAACAAGATACAGCTTCTGGAGCACAAATCTCTGGAACCAGTACTGGAGGTAAAAAACCTAAATGGTAACTGAAAAATGTCTGGAGGCTCAGTGTGGACCAATCTGAGAGTTAAAAGCTCCAGGGGACCCATTTTCTTTGGATGCAGTCACCACACTTTTGTGTTTTACATCCAGGAGCCCATGAGGTTCTCACATTGGCTATCGAGGGGAAATATCTAATGCTTCTGGCAAGGGGAAGAGAAAAGTAACCATTTTGAAACACATAGAACCTTCTGTTGTTCTTAACAAAGCCTATTCTCAAGAGAAACTGCTTTACCAGAGCCTAAACTGCTCTGGGGAAGGAAATGACAGCCCACTCCAGTATTCTTGTCTGGAAAATCCCATGGACGGAGGAGCCTGGTAGGCTACAGTTCATGGGGTTGCAAAGACTCAGACATGACTGACTGACTTCATTTTCACTTTCAAACTGCTCTTAGGGTTTTATCAGAACCCTAAGTAACCTGAGCAAAGGCAGATACTCAAGTCCAGCCCTTACTACAGATTTCCATGTGTAGAAGGGAAGTGAACAGCTCTAGCCCCTCTACCATCTTGTCTCATCTAAGGGTGGAGTGGGGGTGCTAAGAAGCACTTGCGAAGGACACAGACCAGGGACATGGAGGGAACAGGAGAGGACTGGATGAAGGTGGTCAAAGAAGTCAAACTTCCAGTTGTAACATAAGTAGTGGTGATATTATGTACAGCATGATAAATATAATGACCACTGTTGTTGTTCAGTCACTTAGTTGTGTCCAACTCTTTGTGACCCCATGGACTGCATCATGCCAGGATTCCCTGTCCTTTACCACCTCCTGGAGTTTGTGCAAACTCATGTCCACTGAACTGGTGATGCCATCCAATTATCTCATCCTCTGTTGTCTCCTTCTCCTCCTGCATTCAATCTTTCCCAGCTTCAAGGTCTTTTCCAATGAGTCAGTTCTTTGCATCAGGTGGCCAAAGGATTAGAGCTTCAGCTTCAGCATCAGTCCTTCCAATGAACATTCAGGGTTGATTTCCTTTAGGATTGAATGGTTTGATCTCCTTGCAGTTCAAGGGACTCTCAAGAGTCTTCTCCAACACCATAGTTCAAAAGCATCAATTCTTCAGCACTCAGCTTTCTTTATGGTTCAACTCTCACATCCCTACATGACAACTGTAAAAACAATAGTTTTGACTGACTGGACCTTTCTCAACAAAGTGATATCTCTGTTTTTTAATATCCTGTCTAGTTTGGTCATAGCTTTTCTTCCAAGGGGCAAGCATCCTTTAATTTCATGGCTGCAGACACCATCTACAGTGATTTTGGAGCCCAAGAAAATAAAGTTTCTCACTGTTTCCCCATCTATTTGCCATGAAGTGATGGGACAAGATGCCATGATCTTTGTTTTTTTTAATGCTGAATTTTAAGCCGCTTTTTCACTCTCTTCTTTCACCTTCATCAAGAGGCTCTTTAGCTCCTCTTCACTTTCTGCTATAAGGATGGTGTCATTTGCATATCTGAGGTTATTGATATTTCTGGCAATCTTGATTCTAGCTTGTGCTTCATCCAGCCTGACATTTCACAAGATGTACTCTGCATTTAAGTTAAATAAGCAGGGTGACAATTACAGCCTTGACATACTCCTTTCCCAATTTGGAACCAGTCCATTGTTCCATGTCTAGTTCTGACTGTTGCTCTTGACCTGCTTACAGGTTTCTCAGGAAGCAGGTCTGGTATTCCCATCTCTTTAAGAATTTTCCAGTTTGTTGTGATTCACACAGTCAAACATCTTAGCATAGTCAAGGAAGCAGAAGTAGATGTTTTTCTGGAATTCTCTTGCTTTCTCTATGATCCATCAGATGTTGGCAGTTTGATCTTTGGTTCCTCTGCCTTTTTAAAATCCAGCTTGTACATCTATAAGTTTTTGGTTCATGTCCTGTTGAAGCCTAGCTTGAAGGATTTAGAGCATAATTAACATTCAGTTCAGTTCAGTTCAGTCACTCATTCGTGTTCGACTCTTTGGAACCCCATGAATCACAGCATGCCAGGCCTCCCTGTCCATCACCATCTCCCGAAGTTCACTCAGACTAACGTCCATCGAGTCCGTGATGCCATCCAGCCATCTCATCCTCTGTCATCCCCTTCTACTCCTGCCCCCAATCCCTCCCAGCTTCAGAGTCTTTTCCAATGAGTCAACTCTTTGCATGAGGTGGCCAAAGTACTGGAGCTTCAGCTTCAGCATCATTCCTTCCAAAGAAATCCCAGGGCTGATCTCCTTCAGAATGGACTGGTTGGATCTCCTTGCAGTCCAAGGGACTCTCAAGAGTCTTCTCCAACATCACAGTTCAAAAGCATCAATTCTTTGGCGCTCAGCTTTCTTCACAGTCCAACTCTCATATCCATACATGACAACCAGAAAAACCATAGCCTTGACTAGACGGACCTTTGTTGGCAAAGTAATATCTCTGCTTTTGAATATGCTATCTAGGTTGGTGATAACTTTTCTTCCAAGGAGTAAGCGTCTTTTAATTTCATGGCTGCAGTCACCATCTGCAGTGATTTTGGAGCCCCCCAAAATAAAGCCTGACACTGTTTCCACTGTTTCCCCATCTACTTCCCATGAAGTGATGGGACCAGATGCCATGAGTATATGTTACATATGAAAGTTGTTAAAAGAGAGTAAATCCTAAGAGTTCTCATTACAAAGAAAATTTTTTCTATTTCTTTAATTTTGTAGCTATATGAAATGGTGGATGTACACTGAACTTGTGATAATCACTTCATGGTGTAAGTCAAATCATTATGCTGTGCAACTTAAGTTTATACAGTGCTGTATGTCAGTTACATCTTAGTGAAACTGGAAGAAAAAGTTTTTTTTAAAAAAAAACCACAGAGACTGTCAGAATGCTTTAAAAAATACATTAATATTTTGTCTGCAAAAATCCATTTTAAATATAAAACACAAATTTAAAATAGAAGGATGGGGGAAGATAAACCATCCTAACACTAATCAAAAGAAAGTGGGAATAGCTATATTAATTTCAGACTAGGCAGACTTTAGAGCAAAGAAAGTTATCAGAGATAAAGAGGGGCATTATGTAATGATAAAAAGGTCAATCATCCAAGAAGACAAAATAATTGTTAACGTTTATGCATTTAAAAACAGCTTCAAAATATGTTATGCAAAAACTGATAAAACTATAAAGGAAAATAGACAAATATACTATTATAATTGGAGACTTCAACATCCCTCTTTCATGAATATACCAATTCAGCCAGTGAAAAACCAATAGCATATAACTGAACTGAGCAACATCATTAATTGATTTAGTTGAAATATATAGAATATATCATCCAACAAAAGCATAGTACATTCTTATCAAACTAACAAGGAACATTTACTAAAATAGGTCACAATCTGAGCCATAAAATGCGCTTGTTATTTATTGTTTTAGTCAGTAAGTCATGTCTGACTCTGCAACCCCACAGACTGGGGAACCCATCAGGCTCCTCTGTCCATGGGATTTCCCAGGCAAGAGTACTGGAATAGGTCGCCATTTCCCTCTCCAAAAGATCTTCCCAACCCAGAGACTGAACCCATGTCTCCTGCACTGGCAGGTGAATTCTTTACTGGATAGCCACCAAGGAAGCCCCAAAACACACCATAGTGAACTTCAAAGAATAGAAATTATATGAAGTATTCTCGCAAACCACAATGGAAATAAGCTAGAAATTGATAACAGAAAGATAACTGGAGAATCCAAAACTTCGAGATTATAATACATGTCCAAATAAATAATGATCCAGAATTGTCAAGAGAAAATTTAAATATTTCAGACTAAATAAAACAGAATGCAACTTAACAAGTTTTGTAGGATACAGTAAAAGCAGTCCTTGTTGGGAAATTGATAGCACTGAATACATATATTAGAAAGGGAAGCAAGATTTAAAGTTAATAATCAGTTTCCATCATAGGAAACTAGAAAGGGAAAAAAGAGAAGAGCAAATTAACTCCAAAAATCAGTGAATTTGGAACAGGAAATTAGGAGAAAATGTCAATAAATCAAAGCTGGCTTTTTGAAATGATCAATAAAATTAATCTCTCTAGCCAGGCTGATAATCAAACAAATAAAAAGTTGCAAAGACTCAAACTACTATTAGAATTGAAAGAGGGCCATTGGTACTCAACCCATGGATATTTAAAATAATTATTTAAAATAATAAAAGAATAGTAAGCATAGTATCAATATTTTTCATTAATTTATTTTTAATTGAAGGATAATTGCCTTACAGAATTTTGTTGTTTTCTGTCAAACCTCGACATGACTCAGTCATAGGTATACATACACCCCTCCATTTTGAAACTCCCTCCCATCACCCTCCCCAACCCAACACTCTAGGTTGATACAGAGCCCCTGTTTGAGTTTCCTGAGCCATACAGCAAATTCCTGTTGGCTATCCCTATTACATACAGTAACGTAAGTTTCCATGATACTCTTTCCATACATCTCACCCTCTCTTCCCCTCTCCCAGTGTCCATAAGTATTCTCTCTGTCTGTTTCTCCACTGCTGCCCTGTAAATTAATTCTTAAGTACCACTTTTCTGGATTTTGTATATATATATCCATTATAGTATGATATTTATCTATTTCTTTCTGACTTACTCACTCTGTATAATAGGCTCTAGGTTCATCCACTTCATTGGAACTTACTCAAATGCATTCCTTTTTATGGCTGAGTAATATTCCATTGTGTATATGTATCACAGCTATTGCAAATAGTGCTGCAATGAACAATGGGATACATGTGTCTTTTTCAATTTTCGTTTTCTCAAGGTATTTGCCTAAGAGTGGGATTTCTGGGTCATATGGTGGTTTTATTCCCAGTTTTTAAAAGAATCTCCATACTGTCTTCTATAGTGGCTGAATCAATTTACATTCTCACCAACAGTGCAAGAGTGTTCCCTTTTCTCCACACTCTCTCCAGCATTTATTGCTTGTAGACTTTTTGATGATGGCCATTCTGTCCAGAGTGAGGTGATATTTCATTGTAGTTTTGATTTGCATCTCTCTTATATTGAGCAATGTTGAGCATCTTTTCATGTGTTTGTTAGCCATCTGTGTCTTCTTTGGAGAAATGTCTGTTTAGGTCTTTTCCCCATTTTTTGATTGGGTTGTTTGTTTTTATGGTATTGAGTTGTGTGAGCTGCTTGTATATTGTGGAGATTAATCCTTGGTCAGTTGTTTCATTTGCTATTATTTTCTCCCAGTCTGAGGGTTGTCTTTCACCTTGGTTGTAGTTTCATTTGCTGTCCAAAATATTTTAAGTTTAATCAGGTCCCACTTGTTTACTTTTGTTTTTATTTCCATTACTCTAGGAGGTGGGTCATAGAGGATATTGCTTTGATTTATGTCATCAAGTGTTCTGCCTATGTTTTCCTGTAAGAGTTTTATAGTTTCTGGTCTTACATTTAGGTCTTTAACCCATTTCGAGTTTATCTTTGTGTATGGTGTTAAGAAGTGTTCTAATTTCATTCTTTTACATGTAGATGCCCATTTTTCCCAGCACCATTTATTGAAAAGGCTGTCTTTGCCCCATTGTATATTCTTGCCTCCTTTGTCAAAAATAAGGTACCCTAGGTTCATGGGTTTATTTCTGGTCCTTCTATCTCATTCCATTGGTCTATATTTCTGTTTTTGTGCCAGTATCATACTGTCTTGATGACTGTAGCTTTGTAGTATAATCTGAAGTCAGGAAGGTTGATTCCTCCAGCTCCATTTTTTCTCAAGACTGCTTTGGCTATTAGCATATGAATTGTGAAATTTTTTGTTCTAGTCCTTGGGAAAATGCCACTGCTAATTTGATAGAGATCACATGGAATCTGTAGATTGCATTGGGTAGTATAGTCATTTTCATGAAATTGATTCTTCCTACTCAGGAACATGGAATATCTCTCCGTTTGTCATCTTTGATTTCTTTCATCAATGTCTTATAATTTTCTTGGTACAGTTCTTTTGTTTCCTTACGTAATTTATTCCTAGATATTTAATTCTTTTTGTTGCAATGGTGAACGGGCTTGTTTCCTTAATTTCTCTTTCTGATTTTTCATTGTTGGTATATAGAAATGTGAGTAATTTCTGTGTATTGATATTGTATCCTGGAACTTTACTAAATTCACTGATTAGCTCTAGTAATTTTCTAATACTATCTTTAGGGTTTTCTGTATACAGAATCATGTCATCTGCAAACTGTGAGAGTTTTAATTCTTGTCTGATCTGGATTCCTTTTATTTCTTTTACTTCTCTGATTGCTGTAGCTAGGGCTTCCAGAACTATGTTGAATAACAGTGGTGAAAGTGGACACCCTTGTCTTGTTTTTGATCTTACGGGGAGTGCTTTCAGTTTTTCACCATTGAGAATAATGTTTGCTGTAGGCTTATCATGTATGGCCTTTACTATGTTGAGGTAGGTTCTTTCTATGTCCATTTTTTGAAGAGTTTTCATCGTAAATGGGTGCTGAATGTTGCCAAAGACTTTTTCTGCATCTATTGAGATGATCATATGGCTTTATCTTTCAATTTGTTAATGTGGTGTCTCACATTGATTGATTTCTGTAGACTGAAGAATCCTTGCATCCCTAGAATAAACCCAACTTGATCATGGCTTATGAGCTTTTTGATGTGTTTCTTAATTCTGTTTGCTAAAATTTTTTGAGGATTTTTGCATCTATGTTCATCAGTGATATTGGCCAGTAGTTTTCTTTCTGTGTGTTGTCTTTGTCTGGTTTTGGTATCAGGGTGATGGTGGCCTTGTAGAATGAGTTTGGAAGTGTTCCTTCCTCTGCAATTTTTTGAAAGAGTTTTAGAAGGATAGACATTAGCTCATCTCTAAATGCTTGATAGAATTCTCCTGTGAAGCCATCTGATCCTGGGCTTTTGTTTTTGGCTGACTTTTGATCACAGCTTCCATTCCAGTGCTTATAACTGGGTGGTTCATAATTTCTATTTCTTCTTGGTTCAGTCTTGGAAGATTGAACTTTTCTAAGAATCTGTCCATTTCTTCCAGGTTATCCATTTTATTGTCATACTGTTGTTCATAATAGTCTCTTACAATCCTTTTTTATTTCTGCATTTTCTCTTGTAATCTCTCCTTTATCAATTCTAATTTTGTTGATTTATCTCTTTTTTTCTTGACGAGTCTGGCTAAAGGTTTGTCAATTTTGTTTATCTTCTCAAAGAACCAGTCTTTCGTTTTATTAATCTTTATTATTGTTTCTTTTGTTTCTTTTCCATTTATTTCTGCTCAGATCTTTATGATTTCTTTCCTTCTACTAATTTTGGTTGTTTTTTGTTCTTCTTTTTCCAGTTGCTTTAGGTGTAAAGTTAGGCTGTCTACTCGATGTTTTTCTTGTTTCTTGAGGTAGGATTGTATTGCTATAATCTTCCCTCTTAGAGCTGCTTTTGCTGCATCCCGTAGGTTTTGAGTTGTCATGTTCTCATTGTCATTTGTTTCTAGAAACTTTTTGATTTCCCTTTTGATTTCTTCAGTAACCTGTTGGTTATTTAGAAACATATTGTTTAATCTCCATGTGTGCGTTTCTGACCGTTTTTTTTTTTCTTGTAATTGACATCTAGTCCCATAGTGTTGTGGTCAGAGAAGATGCTTGATATGATTTTAGTTGTATTAAATTTACTGAGGCTTGTTTTGTGACCCCAAATGTGGTCTATCCTGGAAAATGTTCCAAGTGCACTAGAGGAGAAGGTGTATTCTTCTGCATTTGGATGGAATTTTCTGAAGATATCAATGAGATCCATCTCATCTAATGTGTCATTTAAGACTTGTGTTTCCTTATTACTGTTCTGTTTTGATGATCTGTCCATTGGAGTGAGTGTGGTGTTAAAGACTCCTACTATTATTGTGTTGCTGTCAATTTATCCTTTTATGTCTGTTAGTGTTTGTCTTCGGAGAAGGCAATGGCACCCCACTCCAATACTGTTGCCTGGAAAATCCCATAGACAGAGGAGCCTGGTAGGCTGCAGTCCATGAGGTTACTAAGAGTTGGACATGACTGAGTGACTTCACTTTCACTTTTCACTTTCATGCATTGGAGAACAAAATTGCAGCCCACTCCAGTGTCCTTGCCTGGAGAATCCCAGGCACAGAGGAGCCTGGTAGGAGGCCGTCTATGGGGTCACACAGAGTTGGACATGACTGGAGCGACTTAGCAGCAGCAGCAGCCTCAGTGTTTGTCTTATTTATTGAGGAGCTCCTATGTTGGGTGCATAGATATTTACAATTGTTATGTCTTTCCTCTTGGATTGATCCCTTGATCATTCTGTAGTGCCCTTCCTTATCTTTTGCAGTCTTCTTTACTTTAAGGTCTATTTTGTATGATATGAGGATTGTTACTCCAGCTTTCTTTTGCTTCCCATTTGCATGGAATATATTTTTCCATTCTCTCACTTTCAATCTATATGTCTTTTTAGGTCTGAAGTGGGTTTCTTGTAGACAACATGTATATGGGCATTGTTTTTTTTTATCCATTTTATTAATTGTTTGGGATTCATTTTGTAGATCTTTTTTTTCTCTTGTATTTCTTGACTATGTAAGTCCATTTAACATTTGTTGTAAAGCTGGTTTGGTGGTACTGAATTCTGTTAAATTTTGCTTGTCAGAAAAGCTTTTTATTTCTCTATCAGTTTTGAATGAGATCCTTGTTGGGTACAGTAATCTTGGTTGTAGATTTTTCCCTTTCAGTACTTTAAATACATCCTGCCATTCCCTTCTGGCCTGCAGAGTTTCTGCATAAAGATCAGCTGTTAAACATATGGGGTTTCCCTTGTATGTTACCTGTTGCTTTTCTCCTGCTGCTTTTAATATTCTTTCTTTGTGGTTAGTTTTCATTAGTTTGATTAGTATGTGTCTTGGTGTATTTCTCCTTGGGTTTGTCCTGTATAGGATTCTTTACACCTCTCGAACTTGATTGACTATTTCCTTTTCCATGTTGGGGAAATTTTCAACTATAATCTCTTCAAAAATATCCTTATACCCTTTCTTTTTCTCTTCTTCTTCTGGGACCCCTATAATTTGAAAGTTGCTGCATTTGATATTGTCCCAAAAGGTCTCTGAGACTATCCTCCATTCTTTTCATTCTTTTTGCTTTATTCTGCTCTTCAGAGGTTATTTCCACAATTTTATCTTCCAGCTCACTGATTCGTTCTTCTGCTTCAGATATTCTGCTACTGATTCCTTCCAGAGTATTTTTAATTTCAGTAATTGTATTGTTTGTCTCTGCATGTTTATTCTTTAACCCTTCTAGGTCTTTGTTAACTGATTCTTGCATTTTTCCCATTCTGTTTTCAAGGTTTTTGATCATCTTTACTATCATTATTCTGAATTCTTTCTCAGGTAGTTTGCCTATTTCCTCCTCATTTATTTTGTCTTCTGTGTTTCTAATTTGTTCCTTCATTTGTGTAGTATTTCTCTTTTTTTCCATTTTTTTAAACTTATTGTGTTTGAAGTCTCCTTTTCCCAGCCTTCAAGGTTGAATTATTTTTTCCTTTTGGTTCTGCCCTCCTAAGGTTGGTGTAGTGGTTTATGTAAGCTTCCTATAAGGTGAGCTTTGTGCTGAGTTTTTTCCATTTGCTTGTTTGTTTTTCCTATGATGGGCAAGGTGGAGTGAGATGGTAATCCTGTCTCCTGATAATTTGATTTGTATTTTTGTTTTGTTTGTTGTTTAGATGAGGTATCCTGCACAGGGTGCTACTGGTGGTTGGGTGATATGGGTATGCTTCTTTGAGAGTAAAATTACTTGCAAATACTTGTTAGTATTTAAAAGTAAATAAGAGTTATATGAATGAGTGCAGAGTGTTGAGAACTGCTCCAAGAATTGATAAGAGAAAGGACACAGGTAGAAAGACCTATTTCTTTCCTCTCTCTCTCTCTCTCTCTCTCTCTTTTTTTTTTTTTTTTTTGGAAAACAAATATTCCAATGAATGAGTGGATGGTTTTGTCCTGGATTACATAATTGGTTAGAAGCAGATATATGTTCAGAACCCAAGTGCTCTGACTATTAGCCCAGGTCTTTTTCCATAAAACTTCTAAAATTACACATTTAATCTTTGCTTAGGTCTTTAAGACCTAAACCTGTTCTTGGGATTAGAAGTTGCAAGAATTAGTGGTTGAACCCATAGGTTCCACCTGCCTCACATCTTCTCACTACAACAGCTCGAGGGCCATCTGAATGCTAGGAGGCCTGGTTTGGACTCAGCCAGAGGTCCTCACCTGTACTGAAGATGTGAAATGTGCCACTTCAGTGGTGCCCATGTCTGCCACTGCACCCCAAGGCCAGAGTCCCCCCTGATTTGCAAGGCTATGTGAAATAGGATTCAACAAACTAAGTCAGAAATAGCTTCAGATATTTTTGTAGAGCCCCCAAGATGAATTCAGAGAAGTTGTGAAGAGGGATTGGACTGGGAAGAGGAGGCTCCCTCCTCATCTCAACTCAGCCACTGTCTGGCTATGGGCCTTGGAGTTTGACATCAGAATCTAACTGAAGGACTCCATTTATGCTAACTCAAGAGCCATGTCCTTTCTCTGGGAAGGTCATTTCTCCAACCAGTATCCGTGGACACAATGCAAAGAAGGTGTTCACGGGAAAGTTAGACTAGCATGTTGCCTTCTAATCCAGTTTTGAAGATCCACTTAATTGCCCATTCTTTTGTTTACTAAATACTCACAGTGAACTGGGGATATGCTATATCTGAATTGGTGGGAAATTCTAAACAGTTCTCAAACATGTATAGTAGAGATTTAAACCTTTGGCAATCATCCACAGCACTGGTCCAGCACAAAGCCTGTTGTTGATCCCCCAAGAAGCAGCTGCTGAGTGGAAATCTCCATGCAGTCTGTATCTTAAGGAACACCCTCAGCACTGGCACTATGGATGAGAGGGTAGGGAAGCAGGAAACTGGATTCAGGCCCAACAAGAGACTCAACCAATCCCACAAGTAACACTGGAACTACACTGATCCCTCCTCAGATGTGTCACACCTTGGGCCAAGATGGCCAGGCTTTTATACCTTAAATCAGCCTCTGTGCCAAAAAGGAACCTGATATGGTGAGACGGCTCCTGCAGGGAGGCAGCCCTAAAGGTGACCGCACCTGCTGAAAGAACCCCCAGTGACTGGGTGGCAGAAATCAAGTCTGGGTACACTTCTCAGTGCCTGCCACACAGGTGACTGTTGAAGGAATGACAAACACTTTGAAAATACTATTATTTTATAATAATCAGAGCTTCCATAATTCAGAGTAATTTTCAGTATACAGTAACTATGCCTGCCAAAGTAGGAAGTCAGGAAACACCTGGAGTAACAGGCAAATTTGGCCTTGGAGTACAGAATGAAGCAGGGCAAAGGCTAATAGAGTTCTGCCAAGAGAACACACTAGTCATAGCAAACACCCTCTTCCAACAACACAAGAGAAGACTCTACACATGGACATCACCAGATGGCCAACACCGAAATCAGATTGATTATATTCTTTGCAGCCAAAGATGGAGAAGCTCTATACAGTCAGCAAAAACAAGACCAGGAGCTGACTGTGGCTCAGATCATGAACTCCTTATTGCCAAATTCAGACTTAAATTGAAGAAAGCAGGGAAAACCACTAGACCATTCAGGTATGACCTAAATCAAATCCCTTATGACTATACAGTGGAAGTGACAAATAGATTTAAGGGACTAGATCTGATACACAGAGTGCCTGATGAACTATGAACAGAGGTTTGTGATATTGTACAGGAGACAGAAATCAAGACTATCCCCAGGAAAAAGAAATGCAAGAGAGCAAAATGGCTGTCTGAGGAGGCTTTACAAATAGCTGTAAAAAGAAGATAAGTGAAAAGCAAAGGAGAAAAGGAAAGATAAACCCATTTGAATGCAGAGCTCCAAAGAATAGCAAGGAAAGATAAGGAAGTCTTTCTCAGCGATCAATGCAAAGGAATAGAGGAAAACAATAGAATAGGAAAGACTAGAGATCTCTTCAAGACAATTAGAGATACCAAGGGAACATCTCATGCAAAGATGGGCTCAATAAAAGACAGAAATAGTATGGACATGACAGATGCAGAAAATATTAAGAATAGGTGGCAAGAATACACAGAAGAAATGTACAAAAAAAACTTCATGACCCAGTTAATCATGATGGTGTGATCACTCACCTAGAGCCAGACATCCTGGAATGTGAAGTCAAGTGGGCCTTAAGAAGCATCACTATGAACAAGGCTAGTGGAGGTGATGGAATTCCAGTTGAGCTATTTCAAATCCTGAAAGAGATGTTGTGAAAGTGCTACACTCAATATGTCAGCAAATCTGGAAAAGTCAGCAGTGGCAAGAGGACTGGGAAAGGTCAGTTTTCATTCCAATCCCAAAGAAACGCAATACCAATGAATGCTCAAACTACCACACAATTACACTCATCTCACATGCTAGTAAAGTCATGCTCAAAATTCTCCAAGCCAGGCTTCAGCAATACATGAACCGTGAACTTCCAGATGTTCAAGCTAGTTTTAGAAAAGGCAGAGGAACCATCATCCTCTGGATCATGGAAAAAGCAAGAGAGTTCCAGAAAAACATCTATTTCTGCTTTGTTGACTATGCCAAAGACTTTGACTGTGTGGATTACAATAAACTGTGGAAAATTCTGAAAGAGATAGGAATACCAGACCACCTGACCTGCCTCTTGAGAAATCTGTATGCAGCCCAGGAAGCAACAGTTAGAACTGGACATGGAACAACAGACTGGTTCCAAATAGGGAAAGGAGTACATCAAGGCTGTATGTTGTCACCCTGCTTATTTAACTTCTATGCAGAGTACATCATGAGAAATGCTGGGCTGGAAGAAACACAAGCTGGAATCAAGACTGCCAGGAGAAATATCAATAACCTCAGATATGCTGATAACACCACCCTTATGGCAGAAAGTGAAGAAGAACTAAAGAGCCTCTTGATGAAAGTGAAAGAGGAGAGTGAAAAAGTTGGCTCAAAGCTCAACATTCAGAAAACAAAGATCATGGCATCTGGTCCCATCACTTCAAATAGATGGGAAAACAGTGGAAACAGTGAGAGACTTTATTTTTCTGGGCTCCAAAATCCCTGCAGATGGTGATTGCAACCATGAAATTAAAAGAACTTACTCTTTGGAAGGAAAGTTATGACCAACCTAGACAGCATATTAAAAAGCAGAGACATTACTTTGCCAACAAAGCTCTGTATAGTCAAGGCCATGGTTTTTCCAGTGGTCATGTATGAACGTGAGAGTTGAGCTATAAAGAAAGCTGAGGACCGAAGAACTGATGCTTTTGAACTGTGGTGTTGGAGAAGATTCTTGAGAGTCCCTTGGACTGCAAGGAGATCCAACAAGTCCATCCTAAAGGAGATCAGTCCTGGGTGTTCATTGGAAGATCTGATGTTGAAGCTGAAACTCCAATACTTTGGCCACCTGATGAGAAGGGCTGACTCATTTGAAAAGACCTTGATGCTGGGAAAGATTGAGGGCAGGAAGAGAAGGGGATGACAGAGGAGATTGTTGGATGGCTTCACCGACTCAATGGACACGAGTTTCATAGGCTCCGGGAGTTGATGTTGGACAGGGAGGCCTGGCGTGCTGCAGCTCATGGAGTCACAAACAGTCAGAAACAACTGAGTGACTGAACTGAACTGAAGTGAACTGAATGCTTGCCTCTACTGTCTGGAAACAGAAACCCTTTTCTAGCCCCAAAGATGTCTCCATCCTTCCTTAGCAGGGATGTCATGCCAACTGGATACACAGTTCTCTCTTTGTGTGCTATCTGCATAGAGAACAATGCACCAACCCACTACATCAGCTGTCACACAACCTGCCCCTAAAGCCACATAGTATCTCTGCTTCTGACTCATTTACAAAAAAAAAAAACTGACCCCTAGTGATCAACTGGCAACATTTAGTTGATCTCTAGTCATTATCTGTTTGACCTCCAAGGCAAACCTATGGTCAGTCCATCCCCTGAGTCCCCTGGGTCCCCTGGGGATTCCTAAAGAAATAGAAGCAGAGTTGTAGTTGGAAACTGTTGGTCCCAAGGCCCCTTCCTTCTACTCTGCTCCTGGTTAAAGGGTTTGGGAGATAGGGAGAATTCTTTGGAAGTTTCTGAATGTTTGCCTGAATTGAGGTGGCTTTTGAAAGGGTAGTGGGATTTGTAGATCCAGTGATGAGGGTCGGAGGGAACTTTCCAAACACAGGAAGAGCTTGAGCTAAGCTGGGAGGATATGGGGCAGGTTGGAAAAGTCAGCAGTTCTGCTGGCTCAGGGCATGTGTGGAGTGGGGTGCATTTATGGAAGTAGAATTTTGAGTGCCATGCTGAGAACATTTATACTGGAGGCAAATGGCACACACATGCCAGAGAGCTGACAGGGCCCAGGGGCATGCCCCAGTGTCTGGCAACACTACAAATTACTGGCTGCTCAGAGAGCACTTGGCAGTGAACTCCACAGGCAGCAAAGGCTGGGACTCCCTCTGGTAAAAGGAGGGCAGAAGGTCAACAAGAAGACTGCTTATTTTCTAAGCAGAAGGATTTATCAGTAGCAGAACAGATCAATATCAAACCACAGAACCAACTCTCTAGCCTGAGCCACTTGTACTTCCTTCTCCTGGTCTCTATTTATGTTTCCTCAGGAGGGCTGTCTGCCCTCCAAGATCTCTATGGCAGCTCGAGCCTCACCCTTGGGACTCTATCCGCATCAATAGGCCAAGGCCGCCCTTTGCCAAGACCTCTGCCCCAGGGCAAACCCATGAGGCTCTGGCCTCGCGCCAGCGTTTCTTATCTCAACTGAATGCACATCACCAAGAGGCTCTATCAGCTGCACAGTGAGCACTGCCTCTCCCTGTGAACTCAACTATGTTTATTCTGAGTCTGTTGTCCTTGAGAGGGCTTTGTTCCCATTTCTTCAAATCGATTCGCATAGCTAGTGTTTAGCAGAGGTCCGCGGTGCTGGGCACACTCCCCAAACCCCGCTATGCGGCCACTCAGCTCCTGCCCCCAGCCCAGCTCTCTCCCTGCTCTCTGCCTCCTGCCGCTCGTTCTTCTGGTCTCCTCATGGCCCAGCCTTCATTCTCGTCGCCTTCCCTCCACCTCACCTGACCCGGCTCGGGGATGGACAAGCAATTCAGAGCACAGTCCGAATAGCCACCTGGAGCTGGATCACCAGCAGCTGGATTTGCGGAAAGAGCAGGAGACTCTACTCTCAAACCCGCCGGCGGGGGCGCTGTGGAGCCAGGTCACCAGGATGCCCAGGCTGAGAACACCCCAAACCAAGAGCATCTCACAGCGGGGAGGCGGAGCCCGCATCATCACTGCAACAGCGTCGTTGACTCACTCATTCATTCACTGACTTGAGCCACACACAGTCAGGCCACAGACATGCCCTACTGGCTCCCTGCCGACCCAGCACCAGCCAGGAACGGCCTCGTGGGAGTCTTCATGGCAGCAGCTCCACTGGGCCTCCACTCACCCCCAACCGCACTGGAGCTCAGCGGCCCCTCAGCCGCGCCTAGCTCACACAGGCTGCTGACACCCTGCCTGGAACGCCTCTCCCATCCACCTGGCAAACTCTTCCAAGACTGCGGTCAAGACCACCTTCTTGCAGGAAGTTTCCCTGACTGACCCCGGTAGCTCCCATCACCACCAAGGTGCGCTGCGCACGCTCATGTCCCCTCTGGCGCTGCACTGCTCCTGACGCATCCCCTTCCACTCCCACCTACTCTCACATACCTGGACACACTCAGGCACCCACCCAGAACTCCTAGTTGAGCGTTTACTGTGTCAGAGACTTCTAGGGCTCTGCCCAGCACCCTGCATGTGCTGGGACTGAACTGGATTGTGGCCACTTGTAGATTCCTGCCTGTGAGACCAGGCCAGACGAGCGGCAGCACTGAGGGAGAGCTGGGGAAGGCAGAGATGGTGGGAGCAGGGCTTCACATGCACCTGGCCCTTCCCATTTATTGCTTCACATGACCTGTCCTTCTGCCTGCTCCTGCAGGGCACCAGCTCCTCACAGGCAGTGTAATGACCATGTCTCACAAGTCATTGTATGCATTTGTATAAACAGCAAGGACCACGCACACAGTGGTTGTTAAATAATATATGTGGCATGCTTGGTTGTTACGATTTAAAAACAGGCAGCATTTTAGAATCACACATTGAAAATTCACCTTGCCCATCTCCTCACCTTCAAGCAGCTACACAAAGATGATTCAGACCTTCAAGGAAGATGCTCCATCATTCATCAGCCCTCCATCTCCACATGAGATGGAGACCCACAGACCTTCCTGAATGATTAGTGTAGCCCAGTACGTGCAAGCTTCTATTCCAACCAAAATCAAGCATGCAGCCTTATGCTCTCACTTACTAAAAAATATGATGCAAGTAATGCTTGATTGTTATAAACATACACCACTCCACAATTTCCTTCAGTGCATACTGCAAGCACAGATGGAAAGCACTTGGAATTGAACATTAAAGAAAATGTACGTGCACTTTGTAAAATGTGCCTTCAGAGAGATAGCACTTTAATAAAGAGATACAGGGTGAGTTTCAGTACAAATTCCATTGCTAATGTTAAACTTCACATTTGGCAAGGTTATGAACTGCTTTGGAGGGATTGGGGGCAGGAGGAGAAGGGGACGACAGAGGATGAGACGGCTGGATGGCATCACTGACTCAATGGACATGAGTCTGAGTGAACTCCAGGAGTTGGTGATGGACAGGGAGGCCTGGCGTTCTGCGATTCATGGGGTTGCAAGGAGTCAGACACAACTGACTGACTGAACTGAACTGAACTGAACTGCTTCTTCTTTTCTTTCTTTTTTAAAATATTTATTTAGTTGGCTGCATCAGATCTTATTTGCAGCAGGTGGACTTCTCCAGTTGCAGCTCATGAGCTACTCTCCAGTTATGGTGAGTGGGCTTAGTTGCTCTGAGGCATGTGGGATCCTAGTTCCCCAACCAGAGATCAAACCCACATCCCCTGCATTCAAGGCATATTCTTAACC
The DNA here is from genome assembly GCF_032405125.1 of Capricornis sumatraensis. Classification (NCBI taxonomy): domain Eukaryota; kingdom Metazoa; phylum Chordata; class Mammalia; order Artiodactyla; family Bovidae; genus Capricornis; species Capricornis sumatraensis. Next base: position 43,127,983 of record NC_091078.1, on the reverse strand, counting down.
ACTGGACCATCAGAGAAATCCCTACTCTTTATTTCTGTATGTATTAACTTCAGTTCAGTTCAGTCATTCAGTCATGTCCAACTCCTTGCTTCCCCACAGACTGCAGCACACGAGGCTTCCCTGTCCATCACCAATTCCCAGAGCTTACTCAAACTCATGTCCATTGAGTCAGTGATGCCACAGAACCATCTCATCCTCTGTCGTCCTTCTCCCGCCTTCAATCTTTCCCAGCATCAGGGTCTTTTCAAATGAGTCAGTTCTTTGCATCAGGTGGCCGAAGTTTGGAGTTTCAGTTTCAGCATCAGTTCTTCCAGTGAACACTTAGGACTGATTTCTTTCAGGATGGACTGGTTGGATCTCCTTGCTGTCCAAGGGACTTTCAAGAGTCTTCTCCAGCACCACAATTCAAAAACATCAATTTTCAGCACTCAGCTTTCTTTATAGCCCAACTCGCACATCCATACATGACCACTGGAAAAACCATAGCCTTAACTAGATGGAGCTTTGTTGGCAAAGTAATGTCTCTCCTTTTTAATATGCTGTCTAGATTAGTCATAAATTTTCTTCCAAGGAGCAAGCATCTTTTAATTTCATAGCTGCAGTCACCATCTGCAGTGATTTTGGAGCCCAAGCAAATAAAGTCTCTCACTGTTTCCATTGTTTCCCCATCTATTTGCCATGAAGCGATGACACCAGATGCCATGATCTTCGTTTTCTGAATGTTGAGCTTTAAGCCAGCTTTTTCACTCTCCTCTTTCACTTTCGTCCCGAGCTTTTTAGTTCTTCTTCACTTTCTGCCATAAGAGTGGTGTCATCTGCATATCTGAGGGTATTGACATTTCTCACAGCAATTTTGATTCCAGCTTGTGTGTCATCCAGCCCAGCGTTTCTCATGATGCACTCTGCATGGAAGTTACATAAGCAGGGTGACAATATACAGCCTTGATGTACTCCTTTCCTGATTTGGAGCCAATCTGTTGTTCCATGTTCAGTTCTAAATAATACTACGAAGTATTAGCTAGCAAGTGGTAAATTCAGTTAACTTGGTATAATATTAAGAAAAAAAATTTGGGAAAACAGAATGCAAAGTACCATCTTCTTTGTAGACCTTTTCCTTGTCATCCTGGTAGTACTTAAAATCACTTCCTGCTAATTTCTGTGACACTAGAGATCTTACTTGTGTCTCCTTGTCCTTCACCTTAGATTCATTCAACAAGCACAGAGATTATCTGTTACTGCTCACCACTGTCCCAGGTGCTAGCCACATATCAGCGAGCAAGGCAGAGATTTCTGCCCTCTGGGAACTCACATCCCAGTGAAGGAGGCACACCAGAGACAGATACAAGAGGCTGTCTCCTCTGTCCCAGGGTACTACAAGCATCTTGAAGGTGGAAACCACACCCTAAAGAAACCAAAGTAGGAAGAAAATAATAGAAAAACTTTGGAAAGTTTGAGCTTCTACTACATGGGCTGTGTTCCTGGAATTTGCAGTTCAGCAGCTGAGGAGGCCTGGGCCCACAGCTGCAATGCTCCCCACAGAACCCCAGGCCTCCGGACTTGATTTTCAGAGGCACTAGGCAGCCCACAACCTCCCTGGCATGTAGGCTGCTCCCTTGCCCTAAGAGGGGACAGGAGGCTGGATTAACAGGTCAGAGGAAAGGAGCTTGGGAATGTGAACGTAAGCTGGTTCATTGACCTATTCTTATCTAAAATCTTCCTGTGATTTACATGAAAATAATTAAGGTTTGGGGTGAATATTTAAAAGCTTGGAAGTCATTAAAAGGGTCTTCACCCCCTCTGTAGGCACCAGGAATAAGAGGGGCCTTCCCTTACCTACCCTACCTTTGTCAGATCCCCCTCTTCTGACCTCAAGATGGATGGCAACTCACAGCCCTGTGACAAAGATGGGGAGTGAAACAGGAGGGCAGGGTTGGGCTTTGCTTTCTAAATAGCCCCTTATGCTTTGTTGGGAGTCCTTTCATCCCTGAGCCCCTGATCCCCAGGGAAGGGAAGAAGCAAATGGGTTGGGGGTGGTTGCCCAGCACAACACTCAGCCCCCGCAGACCTCCCAACTCATGAGTCTCCTCTTCCTAGAGGGTATATGTTAGTCACTCAGCTAACCCCATGGGCTGTAGCTCACCAGGCTCCTCTGTCCTTGAAATTCTCTAGGCAAGGATGCTGAAGTGGGTTGCTATTCCCTTTTCCAGGGGATCTTCTTGACCCAGGGATTGAACTGAGGTCTCCTGCATTGCAGGCAAATTCTTTACCATCTGAGCCATCAGGGCTGGGTGCATTCTCTTTGGGATTCCTCCAGCCTTTCCTACCTGTAGAAATCATCATGAATCCACCATCACTGAAGCCCTTTCACTATCCAGGCAGACACTGTTCAAAAAGTTCTCAGAAGAGGTCTTTCGTGTGCACCACTCTTAGAGTGGTGAACTCATCAGAGCCTTACTTCTCAAATACTCACCGACTTCTGGAGGGGGTTCTTCTTGTTTTGTGAAATTTGAGTGTTAAGTTTGATATCCTTGAGCTTCTAAGTATGTGGAAGTATTCTATCACAGAAAAGGGTGTCATAAGCTTTTCACCTGGAGATCACCAGGGGACTGGCAATCAAGGGCTGTTTAATCCTCTGACTTTCTCATTTCTGTCTTCTATTCCCTGTAAACTCTAGCATCTGTTGCTGAAGATCTTAGGATCCCGTTTTCTAAATGTCCTCCTTTCTAGTTGACTGAAACCGCTGAGGTCCAAGACATTGTGATATATTATTTCATTTACAATTATTTTTTCTCACCCTTGTCTGGATCCCAGGCTCAACTGGCAATGAGTTTGAGGCCTCAGATGGGCTATCTTTTCTTTTAGACAGCATAAAATGTGGACTCTTCTCTGTTCGAGGCTTGTTCTGGAGAGAACTTGGTTCTGCTTACCTGCTGAGCAGTAAAGCCAACTTACTGATCCTGGACTGTGGGGAAGGAAAGCACATACAGCATTTATTACAGGGTACCATGCAAGGAGAATGGGCAGCTCATGCTTGAAAGACCCAAACTCCCTTCTGCCTTTTGAGTGGCTTTTAAAGGCAACATTTGGGATGAGGGTTGTAGGGGGGCATGAATTTCTTCTGATTGACTGGTGGTGAGGGGATGGGATGGTGTTCCAAGAATTTTAGTCATTAATCTTCTGGTTCCAAAGAGTCTAGGGTTTACAAGCTTGTGGTCACCCTCCTCCACCTAGGTGAGGGTCTTAGTTTCTGCAGAACAACTCAAAGATATTTGTCAAATTATTATATATACTTCTGGAGGAGGAACTAGGTCTCTGTTTTGTCCCTGAACTACTGTTTTTTACTGCTTTTGCTTAGTTTCTGCACTTTCACTTCTCTAATTAGTAGCTGCTTAAATCTGCTTACTGGAGCTCAGGGAAGGCCGAAGAGACTGAAGCCTTTTCCTATAAATAGGAAATAGGGGACACAGAGGGACTTTTGTACCCAGGAAAGCTTGTAGGATCCTTCTTAGTTTCAAGGTTCCTCCAGAAATTTCTAGAGCAGAGTCCCTTCACAGAATATAGAACTCCAGCCATAAAGACTGCTGTCTCTAGCCATCTTCCACTTTCCCATTGCCTTCAGGAAAACCCTGTGTTGCCTCAGTTGGCGTGTCTATATAATGGAGACAATACTGTAGTTTCTAACTTGTGGCTATGGTGGGAATTAAATGAGATGATTCACGTGAAGCTCTTGGCCAGAGCATAAGTTCTGACATAAGTCCTCAAAAAATGCTCAGTTTACTTTTATTGCTGCTACTTGCTCATGAGTGGGGTTGACTTGAGGACATGCCACCCATATAGATTTGTTTCTGTGAAGCAAGGAGAAGCCAACAAAGGCTCTCAAGGTACTTGGTGTTCCCTGAAAAATATTTTTGAATCTAACTTAGATAGTGCAAGGCATAAATGGAACACAGAGCTATAAGTGCCTTTTAAATGGACATCGTCTAGTTTGCTGGTAGACCTTCATGCATTCTTCTACTGAGTTTTTTAATTTCCTCTTTTAAACTCTAAAAGAGGTGGATGTACAAACTATATTTTGGAATTGACATATCTGAAGAAATCCCATCATAACAAAGCATTCATTTTCTTATTTTTAATACAGATGTTAATAAAGGAAATAGCACTTGGCACTTATGCAACTGTGCTTCCCATCTTCAAAAGGATTTGCAAGCATTAACCAGTTATTCCAAGCATTGTTTCCATAAAATAGGGAAAGCATGGTCTCTACTCCAAGAGTCAAAATAACAGAAACACCCACTAAGTGAACCTCATATTTGTTGTTCTTTTGGTTTGTTTGTAACAGGGAAGAAAGAGAGAAAGTTACTTCTGGCTTTGCATATATTCAAAACTCAAATTTTGATTATTTTTAACTATTGAGTATCTCTACAAAAAAAATATCAGCCAAAGCATGAGTCAGAAAATTCTGGCTCTAGTGTCTTGCTCCTTTGTGTGTGTGGGAGAAGTAGGGGATGTTATGTTCTATTTGTTTTCACACAGAAAGCATCAAGCAAAACTGAACCAGAAATGATGAATAGAACTTTCCAAGATGTGGAACCACTCCATAATCTGTACTCTTGATTACAGCAGCCACCAGCCACACATGGCTTCTGAGCACTTAAAATGTGGCTGATGTCTCATTGAAGGACTGAATTTTTAATTTAACTTCATATGAATTACCTTGAACTAAGATTTAAATAGCCACACATAGCTACCACATCAGACAGCATGGCTCTAACACCATGGAAACAACCTCAATATCCAGAAAAAGGTAAATGTATAAAGAAAATGTGGTTTGTATGGTATGTCAGTCTCTCCCATCAGGAAGCTTCAATAAGCCTCTTATCTTTCTCCATCAGAAGACAGACAGACTGAAAACCACAATCACAGAAAACTAACCAGTCTGATCACACGGACCACAGCCTTAGCTAAGTCAGTGAAAGTATGAGCCATGCCGTGTGGGGCCACCAAAGACCAATGGGTTATGCTGGAGAGTTCTGGCAAAACGTGGTCCACTGGAGAAGGGAATGGCAAACCACTTCAGTATTCTTGCCTTGAGAACATCATGAACAGTCTGAAGGGTCAAAGATAGGACACTGAAAGATGAACTCGCCAGGTTGGTAGGTGCCCAATATGCCACTGGAGATCAGTGGAGAAACAACTCCAGAAAGAATGAAGAGACGGAGCCAAAGCAAAAACAACACCCAGTTGTGGATGTGACTGGTGATGGAAGCAAAGTCTGACGCTGTAAAGAACAATACTGCACAGGAACCTGGAATGTCAGGTCCATGAATCCAGGCAAATTGGAAGTGGTCAAACGAGATGGCAAGAGTGAATGTTGACATTCTAGGAATCAGCGAACTAAGATGGACTGGAATGGGTGAATTTAACTCAGATGACCATTGTATCTACTACTGTGGGCAAGAATCCCTTAGAAGAAATGGAGTTGCCACATAGTCAACAAAAGAGTCCAAAATGCGGCACTTGGATGCAATCTCAAAAATTGCAGGATGATCTCTGTATGTTTCCAAGGCAAAGCATTCAGTATCGCAGTAATCCAAGTCTATGCCCCAACCAGTAATGCTGAAGAAGCTGAAGCTGAACGGTTCTATGAAGACCTTCTAGACCTAACACCCAAAAAAGATGTCCTTTTCATTATAGGGGATTGGGATGCAAAAATAGAAAGTCAAGAAATACCTGGAGTAACAGGCAAATTTGGCCTTGGAGTACAGAATGAAGCAGGGCAGAGGCTAATAGAGTTCTGCCAAGAGAACACACTGATTATAGCAAACACAAGAGAAGACTCTACATATGGACGTCACCAGATGGTCAACACCAAAGTCAGATTGATTATATTCTTTGCAGCCAAAGATGGAGAAGCTCTATACACTCAGCAAAAATGAGACTGGAAGCTGACTGTGGCTCAGATCATGAACTCCTTATAGCCAAATTCAGACTGAAATTGAAGAAAGTAAGGAAAACCACTAGACCATTCAGGTATGACCTAAATCAAATCCCTTACAATTATACAGTGGAAGTGACAAACAGGTTCAAGGGATTAGATCTGATAGACAGAGTGCCTGAAGAACTATGGATGGAGATTCATGACATTGTACAGGAGGCAGGGATCAAGACCATTCCCAAGAAAAAAGAAATGCAAAAAGGCAAAATGGTTGTCTGAGGAGGCCTTACAAATAGCTGAGAAAAGAAAAGAAGTGAAAGGTAAAGGAGAAAAGGAAATATATACCATTTGAATGCAGAGTTCCAAAGGAGAGCAAGGAGAGATAAGAACATCTTCCTTAGTGATCAATGCAAAGAAATAGAGAGAAACAATAGAATGGGAAAGACTGGAGATCTCTTCAAGAAAATTAGAGGTTCCAAGGGAACATTTCATGCAAAGATGGGCTCAATAAAGGACAGGAATGGTATGGACCTAACAGAAACAGAAGATATTAAGAAAAGGTGACAAAATACTTGGAAGAACTATACAAAAAAGATCTTCACGACCCAGATAATCATGATGGCATGATCCCTCAACTAGAACCAGACATCCTGGAGTGTGAAGTCAAGCAGGCCTTAGAAAGCATCACTAAAAACAAAGCTAGTGGAGGTGATGGAATTCCAGTTGAGCTATTCCAAATCCTGAAAGATGATGCTGTAAAAGTACTGCACTCAATATGCCAGCAAATTTGGAAAACTCAGCAGTGGCCACATTACTGGGGAAGGTCAGTTTTCATTCCAATCCCAAAGAAAGGCAATGCCAACGAATGCTCAAACTACCGCACAAATCCACTCATCTCACAAGCTAGTAAAGTAATGCTCAAAACTCTCCAAGCCAGGCTTCTAAAATATGGGAACCATGAATTTCCAGATATTCAAGCTGGATTTAGGAAAGGCAGAAGAACCAGAGGTCAAATTGCCAACATCTGTTGGATCACAGAAAAAGCAAGAAAGTTCCAGAAAAACATCTATTTCTGCTTTATTGACTGTGCCAAAGCCTTGGACTATGGGGATCACAACAAACTGTGGAATATTCTTAAAGAGATGGGAATACCAGACCACCTGACCTACCCCTTGAAAATCTGTATGCAAGTCAGGAAGCAACAGTTAGAACTGGACATGGAACAACAAACTGGTTCCAAATTGGGAAAGGAGTATGTCAAGGCTGTATATTGTCACCCTGCCTATTGAACTTCTATGCAGAGTACATCATGAGAAATGCTGGGCTGGAAGAAGCACAAGCTGGAATCAAGATTGTAGGGAGAAATATTAATAACCTCAGATATCCAGATGACACCACCCTTATAGCAGAAAGCAAAGAACTAAACAGTCTTTTGAGAAAGTGAAAGAAGAGAGTGAAAAGGCTGGCTTAAAACTCAACATTCAGAAAACTAAGGAGCAGTGGCTGTGCGGGTGCAGGAGGGCCTAGAGGAGCCATCCCACGTTGAAGGTCAGGAAGGGCAGCGGGAGGAGATACCCCTCATCCAAGGTAAGGAGTAGTGGCTGTGCTTTGCTGGAGCAGCCGTGAAGAGATACCCCACTCCCAAGGTAAGAGGAACCCAAGTAAGATGGTAGGCGTTGCAAGAAGGCATCAGAGGGCAGACACACTGACCATACTCACAGATCTCTAGTCAATCTAATCACACTAGGACCACAGCCTTGTCTAACTCAATGAAACTAAGCCATGCCCATGGGGCAACCCAAGACGGGCGAGTCATGGTGGAGAGGTCTGACAGAATGTGGTCCACTGGAGAAGGGAATGGCAAACCTCTTCAGTATTCTTGCCTTGAGAACCCCATGAACAGTATGAAAAGGCAAAATGATAGGCTACTGAAAGAGGAACTCCCCAGGTCAGTAGGTGCCCAATATGCTACTGGAGGTCAGTGGAGAAATAACTCCAGAAAGAATGAAGACATGGAGCCAAAGGAAAAACGATACCCAGCTGTGGATGTGACTGGTGATAGAAGCAAGGTCCAATGCTGTAAAGAGCAATATTGCATAGGAACCTGGAATGTCAGGTTCATGAATCAAGGCAAATTGGAAGTGGTCAAACAGGAGATGGCAAGAGTGAACATTGACATTCTAGGAATCAGTGAATTAAAATGGACTGGAATGGGTGAATTTAACTCAGATGACCATTATCTACTACTGTGGGCAGGAATCCCTCAGAAGAAATGGAGTAGCCATCATGGTTAACAAAAGAGTCTGCAATGCAGTACTTGGATGCAATCTCAAAAACAACAGAATGATCTCTGTTCGTTTTCAAGGCAAACCATTCAATATCTCAGTAATCCAAGTCTATGCCCCAGCCAGTAGTGCTGAAGAAACTGAAGTTGAATGGTTCTATGAAGACCTACAAGACCTTTTAGAACTAACACCCAAAAAGGATGTCCTTTTCATTATAAGGGACTGGAATGCAAAAGTAGGAAGTCAAGAAACACCTGGAGTAACAGGCAAATTTGGCCTTGGAGTGCGGAATGAAGCAGGGCAAAGACTAATAGAGTTTTGCCAAGAAAATGCACTGGTCATAGCGAAGACGCTCTTCCAACAACACAAGAGAAGACTCTACATACGGACATCACCAGATGGTCAACACCAAAATCAGATTGATTAAATTCTCTGCAGCAAAAGATGGAGAAGCTCTATACAGTCAACAAAAACAAGACCAGGAGCTGACTGTGGCTCAGATCATGAACTCCTTATTACCAAATTCAGACTTAAATTAAAGAAAGCAGGGAAAACCACTAGACCATTTAGGTATGACCTAAATCAAATCCCTTATGATTATACAGTGGAAGTGAGGAATAAATTTAAGGGCCTAGATCTGATAGATAGAGTGCCTGATGAACTATGGAATGAGGTTCGTGACACTGTACAGGAGACGGGGATGAAGACCATCCCCATGGAAAAGAAATGCAAAAAAGCAAAATGGCTGTCTGGGAAGGCCTTACAAATAGCTGTGAAAAGAAGAGAAGGGAAAAGCAAAGGAGAAAAGGAAAGATATAGGCATTTGAATGCAGAGTTCCAAAGAATAGCAAGAAGATATAAGAAAGCCTCCTTCAGCGATCAGTGCACAGAAGTAGAGGAAAACAACAGAATGGGAAAAACTAGAGATCTCTTCAAGAAAATTAGAGATACCAAGGGAACATTTCATGCAAAGATGGGCTCGATAAAGGACAGAAATGGTCTGGACCTAACAGAAGCGGAAGATATTAAGAAGAGGTGGCAAGAATACACTGAAGAACTGTACAAAAAGGATCTTCATGACCCACATAATCACGATGGTGTGATCACTCATCTAGAGCCAGACATCCTGGAATGTGAAGTCAAGTGGGCCTTAGAAAGCATCACTACGAACAAAGCTAGTGGAGGTGATGGAATTTCAGTTGAGCTCTTTCAAATCTTGAAAGATGATGCTGTGAGAGTGCTGCACTCAATAGGCCAGCAAATTTGGAAAGCTCAGCAGTGGCCACAGGACTGGAAAAGGTCAGTTTTCATTCCAATCCCAAAGAAAGACAATGCCAAAGAATGCTCAAACTACCACACAATTGCACTCATCTCACATGCTAGTAAAGTAATGCTCAAAATTCTCCAAGCCAGGCTTCAGCAATATGTGAACCATGAACTTCCTGATGTTCCAGCTGGTTTTAGAAAAGGTAGAGGAGCCAGAGATCAAATTGCCAACATCTGCTGGATTATGGAAAAAGCAAGAGAGTTCCAGAAAAACATCTATTTCTGCTTTATTGTCTATGCCAAAGCCTTTGACTGTGTGGATCACAATAAAGTGTGGAAAATTCTGAAAGAGATGGGAATACCAGACCACCTGACCTGCCTCTTGAGAAATCTATATGCAGGTCAGGAAGCACCAGTTAGAACTGGACATGGAATGAAAGACTGGTTCCAAATAGGAAAAGGAGTACGTCAAGGCTGTCCATTGTCACCCTGCTTTTTTAACTTCTATGCAGAGTACATCATGAGAAACACTGGGTTGGAAGAAACAAGCTGGAATCAAGATTGCTGGGAGAAATATCAATAACCTCAGATATGCAGATGACACCACCCTTATGGCAGAAAGTGAAGAGGAACTAAAAAGCTTCTTGATGAAAGTAAAAGAGGAGTGTGAAAAAGTTGGCTTAAAGCTCAACATTCAGAAAACGAAGATCATGGCATCTTGTCCCATCACTTCATGGGAAATAAATGGGGAAACAGTGGAAACAGTGTCAGACTTTATTTTCGGGGGCTCCAAAATCACCACAGATGGTGACTGCAGCCATGAAATTAAAAGACACTTACTTCTGGGAAGAAAAGTTATGACCAACCTAGAGAGCATATTCAAAAGCAGAGACATTACTTTGCCAGCTAAGGTCTGTCTAGTCAAGGCTATGGTTTTTCCAGTAGTCATGTATGGATGTGAGAGTTGGACTGTGAAGAAGGCTGAGCACCAAAGAATTGATGCTTTTGAACTGTGGTGTTGGAGAAGACTCTTGAGAGTCCCTTGGACTGCAAGGAGATCCAACCAGTCCATTCTGAAGAAGATCAACCCTGGGATTTCTTTGGAAGGAATGATGCTAAAGCAGAAACTCCAGTACTTTGGCCACCTCATGTGAAGAGTTGACTCATTGGAAAAGACTTTGATGCTGGGAGGGATTGAGGGCAGGAGGAGAAGGGGACGACCGAGGATGAGATGGCTGGATGACGTCACGGACTCGATGGACGTGAGTCTGAGTGAACTCCGGGAGTTGGTGATGGACAGGGAGGCCTGGCGTGCTGGGATTCATGGGGTCGCAAAGAGTCGGACATGACTTAGCGTTGAATCAAACTAAACTGAAGATCATGGCATCCAGTCTCATCACTTCATGGCAAATAAATGGGGAAACAATGGAAAAGTAACAGACCTCATTTTCTGAGCTCCAAAATCACTGCAGATGGTGATTGCAGCCATAAAATTAAAAGATGTTTGTTCCTCGGAAGAAAATTTATGACTAATCTAGACAGCATATTAAAAAGCAGAGAAATTACTTTGCCAACAAAGCTCCATCTAGTCAAAGCTACGGTTTTTCCAATAGTCACATATGGATGTGAGAACTGGACTATGAAGAAAGCTGAGTGCCAAGGAATTGATGTTTTTGAATTGTGGTGTTGGAGAAGACTCTTTAGAGTCCCTTGGACAGCAAGGAGATCCAACCAGTCCACCCTAAAGGAAATCAGTCCTGAATATTCATTGGAAGAACTGATGCTGAAGCTGAAACTCCAATACTTCGGCCACCTGAGGCGAAGAACTGACTCATTGTAAAAGACCCTGATGCAGGGAAAAACTGAAGCCAGGACAAGAAGGGGACGACAGAGGGTTAGATGGTTCTACGGCATCACGACTTGATGGACATGAGTTTGTATAGGCTCCGGGAGTCAGTGATGGACAGGGAGGCCTGGCATGCTGCAGTCCGTGGGGTTGCAAAAAGTCAGACACAACTGAGTGACAAAACTGACCTGAACTGAGCTGATGTATGCAAAATGGAAATTACCCATAAAAATAAGAAGATAATGCCATTTGCAGTAACATGGGTAGACCTAGAGATTAGCATCTAAGCAGACAAAGAACAAACACCATGTATCCCTTTTATGTGGAATCTACAATGTGACAGAAATGCACTATCTATTAAACAGAAAGAGACTCACAGACGTAGAGAACAGAGCTATAGCTGCCAAGAAGGGGAGAGCGAGGAAGGATGGATTGGGACTGTGGTGTCAGCAGATGCAAACTATTATATTTAGAATTTATAAACAAGGTCCTACTACATACCACAGGAAACTATATTCAATGTCCTGTGATAAACCTAAATGAAAAGTATATTTAAAAAGAATATATATGTATATACATGCATAACTGAACCACACTTTCGTACAGCAGAAACTAACACAACATTGTAAATCAACTATATATCAATTTAAAAAAGGAAGTCCTCTATACATATGAAGGGGTTGTAGCCACAAGGAAAGGATTTGTCTGTCCCTGTTTTCAACTTCACTTTTAAAATGAGTTCTATCGCTTCTTGGCCTTTTGGCTAAGATCAAGTGTAAAATGAGCGCTACATCTTTAAAATACACACCTCTGGCCTCTCTGAAAAGTCCCTGGAAAAGTCAGGCTTGAAAAGTCCTGGACCCCTGAAGAGGAGTCCATGCTGTGTTCAAAGTGACACCTCCACACTCAGGGAGTGTATTTACTGACAAGCATTCTCATAGGCTGGCTAGGAACCTTCAGAGACCATTCCCCTTTTTCAGGCTCTTCCATAACTGTATTGCTTTTTTAAACTCTAAACTGTGGCTGTAAATTAATAGCTTTCCTGACAAAAGAGCCTACCAGAGCCAACTACTGATTTTCCATTCATTATCAATTTGTTGTTAAACTGTACTTGTGAGTATGAAATACAGAGGACGGCTCAGTGAAAAAAAGCCAAGACAGCAGATCTTGCCCTGGAGAGATTGATTGGACAGAAACAAAACAAAACACAATCTTTGTGCCTCTTGGAAAGGAAACAATCACAAGCAATTTGGGCCACCTCCAGAATGCAGAACTACTTGTACCAGAAATGCAATTCCGTGGGGTAGAGGTTGGGAGCCCCCAGGAAAGGGGACACGATGGGTGGGCAACATCCCCTTCCAGCAACATCATCACAACCAAAGAAGCAAACTGACGCCTGCTGCCAGGTCAGCAGAAATCGAGGTGGCAGTCCTGACTCCCACCTCCTGAGATGGCAAAGTTTGCCAGTTTGGGAGCCAGGACTGAGATGTGACTCCCTGTGCCACCTGGGGAGTGCAGGCAGGTATGCTATAATTTCTTCTTAAAGCAAGAGAATGAGGCAACATGCTTTACGACCTTGTCTTGAAGTCATACATGCTGCACCTTCTGTGTTCCATCAGGTAGGCAGGCAGCCCTGATTTGCAGGAGGAGAGCATACAGCAGGGTGAGAACCGTTGCAGAACCACAACACTTCTGCGACGGAAAATGTATTTTTAAAATAAAAGCACAATTGGTGACAACTTGAAAGTTTAATGAGATGCCAGTTTTAATACTTCAGATATGTAAAAATTAAAAAGAATAATGGCCTGATGGGGAAGGGAAGAGATTGGGGAGGGAGGGTCTTCTCCCTCAAGGTGATAAATTAGTACAGTCCACCTGGAGAACAAGCCAGACCCAAAATCTGTGTGTGTGTCCTTTCAGTCTTGCTTCTTGTCCATCCCCAGCTGTTTGTCCTAGAGAAGGACTCAGGCCTGTGCACAGAGAGGTATAAACAAGAGTGTTTCTGCCACTTTTTGTCTTTGTAATAGTGACAGATTAGAAGTAAGTTGTTTCTTCATAGGTGACTGGTTGGCTATGGTACTGTGTGGAGTGTACATGTCTAAATACACTGCAGATCTTACTGATGCTAGATGGTGGTATTTTATGGTATATGAATCATATCTCCATAAAAGTGTTTTAAAAAACTGGTGAATCGACAGAACTATACACAATGCAGCCCTAAAAAAATTATTGAAGATGATGAAGAAGCTTTCTGAAACCTCGTAAGTGAAAAGACAAAACAGAGAGTGGTATGTTTACTATACTGCCTTTGATGCAAAAAGGCAGAAAATAACAATATGTATTTATATTCATTTATACCTGCATGAGGAAATGCTGTAAGGATTTCTCAGAGACAAATTGAACTCGGGGCAGATGGCACAGAGACAGAGAGGGATGAGCTATAAAAAGGCCTCTTGACATATTACATACGTGTTATATCATTTTGACTTTGAACCTAGTGTATGTATGACCTAATGAGAAACACAATAAAACAATGAAATGCCATGAAACTCCTGCAAGTTCTATTTCTGACTCAGATACTAGCTCCACAGACTTAGAAATACCATTGTGCTTTTCTAATTTTCAGTTTCTTCTTCTGTAAAGTGGATTCACTGGTCTTTGACATCTGGGCTGCCACTACAAGTGTTTCTTTCCTGCATACACCTGGCAGAATCTTCTCTTGTGTGTCCCTCCAACCACACTCCACCTGTTACCTGGATCGCAGGTCTGGTCTAAGGAACAAGAAAGCCCAAACCACTTGATTCACAGAACAAACTTACCACATGACTGTGGGGCAGAGGGACCTTGATGACTAAGAGCAAGAGCCCATCTGGTCCTACAGATAAAATCAGTAAAAACATAAATGGGAGGAAACACAACTTTGCAACAGCAGGAGGTGGCTAGAACAGGACAGGAACCAGGCCATCTGGGGTATTAGAGTGACAAGGCGGAGACCTCTCAGATTCAGGGTTGACTGTAGACCCCAAGAGGGTACCAAAGCTGCAGGGACCCTCCAAGGCCTTCCCTGAAGCCAGTGCTTCCCCTTCCTGCACACCGCCTGCATTCCCCATACCACTCTGCACAGCAGCACCTACAGAATCCAGGCTGAGCTACCAGAAGGCTCCTTTTCACAGCAGATAAGTAGCCAAGTGACCTGCTGATCTTATCTGCTGGCACCCGTTCTTTAAATTAATTTATTTTATTTGGAGGCTAACTGCTTTACAACACAGTGGTTGTTTAAGTGCATCAGCACCATGATAGCAGAGCCCTTAGCACCGACATGGAAGGAAGCAGGGACCTGAGTGGGAAGGGGAAATGGGTACGGGGGAGGCCTGGGGGCACTCCAAGAGGGCAGCTGAGAGACAGGAAGAAGGCCCCAGTGCTCCAAGAGGAGCTGGGAGGGTGGCGAAAATCTGCCCGATTGACATTTAATACTTGGAAGGCTGAGTTTTGTTTTCCAGAAGGCTCATTGAGCTTATGGGAATCAGAAGGAGAAGGTGCAGGGGAAAGAGATTTCTACCAAGCCTGTGACATCAGACAGGCTGGTTCGCGGTCCAGGGGGCTTCTTGTCACAAGCACCCTGGACGCCTGCCTTCGGTCACAGGTAACTGGCAGCTGTGTCCACCCCTGGATGCCAGTCAGAGTCACCCAAAGGGCTCATCACACATCAGCTTCCCAAACCTCATCCCTGGGGGTACAAGGGACGACCCAGCGGGTCTCAGGGGGCCCAGAATGTGTGTTCTCTATAAGCACCCTGGAGGCTCTGGTGCAGCAGGGTGGGAGTTGGCATTCAGAAGAGACTCAGATAAGTCATCTAAAAATGGTTCCTTTCAAGGTTTCGTTTTCTCTAAAATTTGCCCTGGTCCATGGAGAGATCAATTATAATAATCCTTTCTATTTCTTTCAAGAAAGAAAAGGACTTGGTCCTGCCACCTTTGTTTGTCTGGGTGCCCTTTCTCGTTGGGTTCTGTGTTTCATCCCAGCCCTACAAGAGAACACAGGGCCCTCTAGTGCTCTGCAGGGGAGCCCTGTGGTCACCCAGAGCAGGCTCAGATGCACTGCAGGTGGCCCCAGTACAGCAGTACCCTTACTGGAAAGGACCTGTCCTCCTTCAAGGGAGCTTGTCACTGCCTCTGGCGTCCAGACCAGCTTCCGCGACAAGGAGACTGGGGCCTGCGTCTTTTGTGACCCAGCTCCAGGCACAGCGCCATATTTTCCTGAGCCCTGTTTTCCAGTCGTTGTATGAGATAAGTTTTTAGATAAATTTCAGTTGATTCTGAAACTATGTGCTGATGCTGTGCTTAGTCGCTCTTTGTGACCCCGTGGACTGTAGCCCACTAGGCTTTTCTGCCCATGGGATTCTCCAGGCAAGAATACTGGACTGGGTTGCCATGCCCTCCTCTAGGGGACCTTCCCAACCCAGGGATCGAACCGGGGTCTCCTGCACTGCAGGTGGATTTTTTACCAGCTGAGATACCAGAAAATCTTCTGAAACTATTAGTTCAGTCACTTAGTTGTGTCCGACTCTGCGACCCCATGGACTGCAGCACGCCAGGCTTCCCTGTCCATCACCAACTCCTGGAGCTTGCTCAAACTCATGTCTATTGAGTCAGTGATGCCATCCAATCATCTCATCCTCTGTCACCCCCTTCTCCTCCCGCCTTCAGTCTTTCCCACCATAAATCTTTTTCAGCATATCTGAAACTATAGTGACTATCATTTTTCAAGTACCTACCATGTTCAAGGCACATGAGGGACCTCTCTCTAACATGCGTGTGTGAATGAATACATTTATACGTAGGTGAGCTACACAGTGTGTATGCACATCCATGCATGCGTACACATATGTGCTGTGTCTACATGCCATACCTGGGTACATGCATACATGTATATACACACACTTGTGTCTGCGAGTTGTTGTTTTCAGTCACTGAGACTCTTTTGTGACCCCATGGACTGCAGTATGCCAGGCTCCTCTGTCCTTCACAGTCTCCTGAAATTTGTTTAAACTCATGTCCATTGAGTCTGTGCTGCCATCTAACCATCTCATCCTCTGCTGCCCCCTTCTCCTTTTTCTTTCAATCTTTCCCAGCATCATACATATTATATATATATATATAATACATATTATATATATATAAAGTATACATGCATATATGTGTGAAAGAAAATTCATATTTTATGACAAGATAAGAAAAATTTAAACATAAAAAACCTTTTCTACACTTTGGTTTCCTCTCTCCCCACACTGTGTATGTGTGTCTCATCAGACATCCACCAAACCTCCCCTGTGGACAGAAATGCCTGCTCACCCATTAGGAGCAACATTCTCCCAGCAATAACAAGACAACCCCCTAAAGACAGCATTCCTTCTTGATCTCATAGGGGCCACTATGACTCTTAGATCTGGATTGTGTAAACTGTCAATAATATGTCATTTGATGTTTAGCCTTTTGTCTCAAAAAACTGACATAACTGTGCCTGGACTGCTAACAGATGAGATAATTCTTGAGGCTTTCTGAGACGCTTTTCCCCATTTTTAAGCCTCAAATATGACTCAAATAAAGTTTTCCATGTCTTTCTTAAATCAATTGACATACACCTGTGAATATATATATATGTCTATTTATTTCTCATCCTTACAAAGTTGTCATCATTCCTGTTTTCTGGCTCAGAAAGTGAAGCTGCAAGCCTGCAGCACTCATGAGACAAGTCTCATAGCTGGCGAACAACTGAGTCCAAAGTGAGTGCACAGTCCAGGCTCTTTCTCCGCTGCCCCTGAGCCTGGCACTGGCTGCTCCGATGGCCTGAGATTGGAGCACAGCCTGGAGTCAGCAGTCCTCTAACCTGCCCCGGCCGGGCAGGAGAGCCAGTAAGGAAGCTGCCCAAAGGCTGCTGGCTGGTTGGGCTGTCAGCTGCCCCTCCCCTGCACTTCCTCCTGTCAGCTTCGCCCTCTCCCTTCGGGCCCTCGGTTCCCACTCTCATCCACTTTCCACTCCTGGCTTGGCAGGACAAGCAGAGCATGAAGCTCCTGTTTCCTATCTCGAACGGACCCCCATGCTCTCTGGGGCTGAGCTGGTTTGTTCAGAGTCGCCTGCTTGGTAACTTCCCTTCCTTCCAGGCTCCCTTGCACTGTCCTTTCACAGCTGGGTGCAACCTTGGGGCTTCTTACAAAGCCCTATCACCTGCACCTCACTGTCTCAGGAGCTCCCGGGCTCAGCCTCACATACACACACTCTGCACCCCATCCCCCAGTCTCTCACAGCTGGCTTAAGACTGTTCTGTCCTTCCGGGGCCCTCAAGGAGGCAGCACAGGACCCTTCCCTTGTGCCCACCTGGTCTCGGGTTGCTGACTTTAGTCTCCCTCAGCTGGACACTTCCTGGCCCCAGGTCCCCCTGCCTGACCTTCCCTACCCATCTCTCTCTGCACAGGAGGAGAAGTTGAGCTGTCCCTCTAGCCTGTTTGATAGCAGCAGTCCCCAGGAGAGCGCTGGGACTTTCCATCAGAAACCTCTTCCCACCCAAATCTACTCCAGGTAAACCTAGAATCTAACTGGAAGCAGCAGTCTTGCTACAGAACTGTAAGTTCAATGCAATCTCCTGTATCTAACTGGGAAAGATCAGAGTTTGATTACAGAGTGGGTGAAGATGTGGGAACAGTCCCTCATACATAGCTGGTGAGATTGCAAATTGGCTATCCTTCCAAGGAGAGCAATTTGACAGGGTCTATCAATATGTCAGGTGTGAATACCCTTTGAGCCAGTGATTCTACTTGTAGATATTCAGCAGTGCATTCCTTTCAGATAGCTTCTGTAACAGATGACAACAACCATGGTGTTAATAACACAGATGTATCATCTCACAGCTCCGTAGCTCAGAAAGTCTGAAGGCTCCACTGATATCTCTGCTCCAGGTCCCACAAGGCTGAAATTCAGGGGGTGGCAGCCTGGCCTCTTACACAGAGGTTCTTGGGGAGAACAGCACCAGGCCTCTTACACAGAGGTTCTTGGGGAGAACAGCACCAGGCTCACTCAGGTTGTTGGCAGAATTCAGTTCCATGCAATTGTGCTACTGAAATCCCTGCATCCTTACTGGGTGTGGGCCAGGATGCCTTCTCAGCCTCTAGAGGCTGCCCACATTCCTTGGCTCACAGTCCCCACCACCTTCCAAGCCAGCAATGGTGGGCTGCATCCTTCTTATGATTCACGTCTCTCTGGCATCTCCTCATCTCTTCCACCTCCAGCTGGAAAAACTTCTGTGCTTTTAAGGGCTGATATGATTCAACTGTGCACCCAGGGAATCCAGAACAATCTCCCTTTCTTAAGGTCCAGACTGTAATTCCATCTGAAAGGCCCTATGCCATGTAAAGCAATATCCTCACAAGTATGAGAGATTAGAGCATGAACATTTGGGGGGGTCAGCATGGACAGTCTGCCTGCCACAGCCTCACTTGTGCAAAATGGTGTATCAACCAGAACATCCCTTGTAATAACAAAGTAACAGCAACAACCTAATTGTGAATCAGCAGGTGGTAGTTTATATATTAAGGTTTATACAGTGGAATATACTATGCAGTTGTTAAAAAGAAAATGGATTTATATGGAAAGATCACATTTTTGTATTTGGTGCAAGGAAGCTGTCAGGATCTCAAGGTGAAGGGCAAGCAGTGGGAGGGGGTGGAGCGGGGAGGCAGCCTGCATTCTGACCTGCTCTACCCTTGCTCCCTGAGTTTGGGAAGGTCACCTTTCTGTGCCTTAATCTCTTAACCTGTTCTCTCTTAACCTAATCTCCATCTCTCTGGCCTCACGTCCTCCTCTGTAAGAGGGCGCTCTATGGCTGTTGGAAGGCTTAGATGAATGAATGTGTGCAAAGGGCCTGGCACAGAGTAGAAGATGCCATGTATGTGTTTGTACTATGACCTGTTCGTATAAGTAAATGAAGCGCGGGGTGGGGCGGGGGGGGGGGGGGGGGAACAGAGCTACACCCAGCAGCTTCCCTATGGAATTTTGGGTCCCCCTCATGATGTGCCGTCTTAGGGGGAGGCTCCAAGACAGAGGTGACTCAATGAAGTCACCAGGGGACAGGGGAGCATGGCCTGTGGTGGGCTGAACCAGTAGGGTCTCTTGGTTTTAGATCTCGGGGCTCACCCCCCACCCCTCTGTCAGCAGCAGAAACAGGCACCCAAGAAGCGGTGTGCCTCTGCTCTGTCATGTCTCATTAGCCAGGGCTTACCTGGGATTTCAGTAACTGTAACAACAACTGTTCGGAGAGCACGTGCCAACCTGAAGCCTCTCTCCTGCTCCTCCTCAGGCATTCCTCTGAATGGCTCCAGGTCTCAGGATGTGCGGGCCAGACCTACATGAAGGGGCCTCTCACCTCACGCCGTCTTGCTTTTCAGCCACACAAAGTGGTTGTGGATCCTCAGGAAGATCCACACAGCCTGAGCCTGAGTCTCTCGGGTTCTACACAATTTTCTGAAGCTCTGAGATATGGCCTCAAGGAAATACAAAACCCTTTTTAGAAACAGTTATAACTGACTGCCAAGGAAAGGTCTGGGCCGTGATCCTTTAAGGGAGAAATCCAGACATTCTCGTGATGAATCAAAAGAGAAGTAAGGGAAACGGAAATAAAGAATTTGTACTGTCTCCATACTTGGAGCAGACTCTTTAACCTTGGCAACTCTTCAGCCCTAGTTCTACGGAAGGAAAAACAAAAGAAATAATGTGCTGAAAATTTTCTTCTCCTTTACTCCCTTTCTCCTGATTTCTCATTTTTGTCTTCTAAAGATCAAACACAGGGCTTCCCAGGTGGCACTAGTGGTTAAAAAAACAGTAACAACAACAAAAAAAACCCACCTGCCAATGCAGGAGACACAAGAGATTCCTAGGTCAGGGAGATCCCCTGGAGGAGAGCATGGTAACTCCCTCTAGTATTCTCGCCTGGGGAATACCATGGACAGAGGAGCCTGGTGGGCAACAGTCCATAGGATCACAAAGAGTCAGAGACGTGCTAAAAATTTTCTTCTCCTTTTCTCTCTTGACTTCTTATTTTTTCATCTAAAGGTCAAACATATAATCTTAGTCACCTCAAGAAATATTAATACCTGCCTTCTCCTCAGAAACTGACATGACTTTGCTGAAAATGAGGCCACCTGGGGAAGGTGGGAAGACCTCAGCTGGCAAGCATCCTGGTGACCAGCCCATCAGGGACATCCACCCTCTGAGGCCCTGGGACAGTTCACACAGAAGCAGACCCTGTCAGCAAGTATGCAAGCCCCTTCTCCGTAGCTTCCTCTCTTTTGACAACACATTTTACTTCAACCTATGGCAGATTATTTATCTGGAGTGGACGCAGAGAAGTGAGGCAGATTGGGCACCTTGGAGGGCCCTGAGAAGGTGAGAGGACACGCCCCAGAGCACACTTTCCAGCCAGGAAACAGGAGCCATGAGTCACTTTTTAAAGTCTTACTGAAGCACAGGTACAGTCGTGGATATTTGTGGAAGCGGGGCTTTGGTCACACTGCTGGTGTGTGGCAACAATCCAGCAGGAAGTGCCCACACCCTGGGGACACACCGCATCCCAGAAGAAGGGGGGCTCAGTCTCTTAACTGGGCGTGAGCTCCTCTTGGTCAGAACCAGCTTGATAGAGCAAAGAAAGGACCTGGATTTTGCCTGTTTCTCGTCGTTTTGCAGTTACCAAATAGGACCTATCCCAGCACCTGCCCAGGTCAAGGGCTCCACCAGACGCCCGCCACTGGGGTGTCAAGTGCCTCAGAAAAACTCCATCCCAAATGGGTGAACACAACCTCCCCAAACTCCCAGACCTCACCAGCAGTGAGAGGCACTGCTTCCATCTGAATGATGAGCAGTGGCCAATGCTAATTTTTGTCCCATTTCCAAGGTTTGCCCAACATGAGGTAAGTGACAGCTTTTCTGCTGAGGCTTAAAAAAAAAAACCTTATTTATTTTTATTTATTTAATTTTTGGCTGCACTAGGTCTTCATTGCTTTGCAAGGGTTTTCTCTAGTTGAGGAGAACAAGGGCTACTCTTCATTGTGGGTGAGCCATGCGGTGGTTTCCCTTGTTTCAGAGCATGGACTCTAGGCAGGGCTTTAATAGTTGCAGCTCATGGGCTTAATTTCTTCGTGGCATGTGGAATCTTCCCGGATCAGGGGTCGAACCTGTATCCTCTGTGTTGGCAGTCAGATTCTTATCCACTGTGCCTCCTGGGAAGTCCCTCTGCTGAGGTTTTGAGTTATTTTCTCTGGAAGCCCTGTGCTGTATGCTGGATGGAAGGTGCTAGTGGATGGGTCTGGGGAGCACCTCAGGGGATGCAGAGAGCTGAAGGGTGAGGCAGAAACCCCCAGAGAACCCTGCTCTTCTGCTCAATGGCCAAATAGAAGTCTTGGCTGACAGTTATGTCCAGAGGGCAATACTACTTTCGTTTCTATGTCTCACGGCCAGTGAGACGAAGTTTATAATGAAGAATATAGACTTGCCATAGAGTTTTTCTGGGTGCATTTATTCAGAATCAGACTACCTGTGTTTGAATCCCTGCTTGCATGTTTGCTAACTCTGTGGGCTTTAGCACTTAATGTACACAAACTCTTCAGATTTCATAGCAGGTGCTAAAAGTATCCCTATTCTACTGACTGAACAATGAAAGCTTAGGAAAGACAGATGACTTGCTCAGAATCACAAAGTTAGTGAAGGACTGGACCTCAGGCAATCTGATTCTAAAAAGAATGTAACCAGAATGGGTCCTGGAATAGTTACAAACACCCCTGTCTCAGTCCCCCAGGCTGCCATAAACAAACGCCACAACTAGGGGGCTTAAACAATAGAAACGTATTGCTCTGGAGACTGCAAGCCCAAGGTCAGGGTGTCAGCAGGACAGTCCCTCCCAAGGCCTCTATCCTGGATATGCACACGGCTGCCACCTGGCTGTGTCCTCACACGACCTTCCTTCTGCGAGCATGCTTCCCTGATGGCTTTTTGTATATTTAAATTTCCTCTTCTTATAAGGACACCAGTCAGACTGGATTAGGACCCACCCTAATTGACCTCATTTTAACTTAATCATCTCTTTAAAACAGTGTCTCCAAATAGAGTCCCATCCTGAGACACTGGGGGTTAGGGCTTCAACATGAACTTTGGAAAGACATAACAGAACACCCCCATTTCTCAGATGAGAAAACCAAGGCTCAGATCAGTTAGATCACATGGAGAGCAGTGGTAGGACCAGTATTTGGATCAGGCAGAGCAGTTCCAGGGTCCCACTGTTAACTCCACACCGACCTCTTGTGCTGGGTCAGGCCAGTCCTTTCCGTCTTTGATGCCGTGACAGTGGATGTTAGAAGAAGGGGATGCTGGGGTTAAGAGGGCTGGGTATTGGTACGCCAGGCAAAAAGAAAAAGATGCCTCAGGAAAGTAGATTTTTGATCTAAGTTCTTGCAATGAAGTCTACAGATGGAAAAGAGGGTTCTAGAAAGCAAGTCCTTTGGGTCAGCTTCCTTCAAGTAGCCCAAGTATCTAGACCCTAAAACCTGGTTCTATTAAGAGCTCAAGCCAGACTCTGACAGAGTGTTTCCAGGGTCCCCCGCAAGCTGCTTGAGCACTTGGTGAGGAAGATGCATGAGACTGATGATGAGTGTGACCTGAGATGATGATGCCCCGCATGCAGCTGGCTGTCGACTGCAGTGAGTTCTGTGAGCCCGTCTCCCAGGCCCTCTTCCTGTGCAGCAGGAGGTGCTGGGAGGGCGGTGGTGCCCAGTCTGTGAGGAAGTGACTTCAGGCTGCAGCCTCGAACCTTGATCTAAATCACAGTCCCCCTGGGTACAAGGAGCTGGGAGGATGATTCTCCTGCTTCCAGGGACTGCAGGCAGGGCCAAATCTGCTGAGAAGCTTGAAATTCCAGATGGCTTTCTTCTCTCCAGTGGTTTGCAAAAGCTGTGAGTTCAAAAAGAAACAAACTCAAGCTCTGAGAGTGAGAGGGGGCAGTGGTCCATGAGAGGGGGAGGTGTGAGGGCACTGATGGAAGTTTCTCAACAAAGACCAGGATGGCACAGGCAGTGTCCTGCTTTTACTGCTTCTGTGGGGACAGTAAGGTGGCCTTGGCCCGGAGTCCAACTTACCCTGGTTTCCTGCCTCAGAATCTCACAGGGCTAAAACAAGATGTTGGTCCATGGGAGAGAAAGAGGAGCCCCAGGAAACCTGTCCGCAAGGGCTGTGAGTTGTGATGGGACTTCCCTGTGCCCAGGCAGAACAGGAGGCTTCCTGCCAGGGCTCTGGGTGGAGCAGGTTCTCCAGTCAATTGCCCTGTGGCCCAGGGGAGGCCCTTTATCTCCTTCCCTAGAGGTACCCCTCCTGGTCCAAGAAGCCAGGCTGACACCTCCTGACTCTGGGAGCTCTAAATAAGATCAAGTGAGTGCAAAGACTTCTGAAAAAGAACAAAAAATTACTCCACAGACTCCAAGATGATCCTGTCATCTGGTGTTTGGGCATCCTCCAACAAAGCTGCCCAGCCATCTGGGCCTCCCCACACACACAGTGCAAGCCCTAAACCGTTTATGTTGCCTGAGATAGTCAGAAAATACAATTGCCATGAGCTCAGGGCAGGACATTCTCCTTTATATCTCCCATAAGAAGTGGGTAAAAATAATGACACAAAATAAGATTATTATAATCACAAGCTCCATCAAGTTAACACGTTACCAACATTTACTGAGAAGCAACAAGACGTAAGACCATGCTGGTTACTGCAGAGGAGTCTGGATTAGAGGTGGCTTCTGCTATACCCATTTGTCTATTTCTTTATTCAGTCCATAAGCATCTATTTAGTACTTACGCCAAGTTCTGGGGGTTCATGCACTATCAAACAAACATACATGAACATGATAAATGGTTTGATTGAACAGAAAAGTATCAAGAGAGGCATACAGAAGGGAGTTAATCCTGACTTAGGAAATCAGAGAAAACTTCCTGGAGGAGGCAACGCTTGAGCTGATCTTAAGTGATGCTGGTCTTTTATTTAGCACTTAGAGCTGGAGAAGAGCTGTGTGGACAGAGGGAAATATGAACACAAGCAGTGAGTCCAGGGGGCCCCCAGTGCCTGTCATGGAGTAGCAGGAGCTAAGACAAGAGCTCAGAGTTTTCAGTTAGCCTCAGTTCCTCATCCTCCAGCTCCACCCTGGACCCTCCTCTCTTTCCCCCAATTCCAGCCACAGGCAAGCAAAAAAGAAGGGAATCTTTAACCCCACTACCACTGCCCTCCACCCATCACCTCTGCTTCCTTTAAGGACCTGAGACAGACCCTCCTGCTGGGCGTCTTCATAGGCCCCAACCCGAAGTCGCATCACTGCCTCCCAGGAAACTGAGGGGCCACATGTGTGCCCCTTGTCTCCCTGGCCTACCCCAGCTCTCGGGATGCCCCTGCCCTGGGCCTGCCTGGGTCCACTTTGCTTCTCTCTCTCCCCCTCCTTCAGGCATCTCAGAGTGGAGCGGGTGTGAACCCACCGTGCCCCTCCTTGGAGCACAGTCCTAGGGCAGCATTATACTAACAGGGGAGCAATTTCTTTCCTCCCTTTTGCCAGAACCCCCCACAAGGGGCAGGTGGAGGAATAAAATTCAGCTCAGCACACATGCCATGCTGATTCCAGCCCAAGTTGGGAGCATCTCATATACAGCACTCAGGGGCACTGAGGGGATCTGGGCTGGCAGCTGCGCTTTCTGAAGGAGACTCAGAGTCCAGGGCCAAAGGATCGGGGGTCGACAGCAAGGAAGTCTGGAGGCCACTGCACTGTCAAAGGGAGACAAGGTGAAGACCTGGGCTCTGGAAAAGCTAAATGGAATGGGAAGAAATGAAGACATGAGAGGCAGCCTGCAGTTGGCAGATTCAGAGGGTGCAAGACTCACAGATTACACCGAGGTTTCTGAGGCTGGAGGATGCTTGTACTGCTGAGTAAGGAAAGAAAGGGAAGGAGGATAGCCTGAGTGTGTGTGTACTGCAGGGAGAGGGCCAAGAAGGCATGCGAGTGGGCTGGGCCCAGCTGAAGTGGAGCAGGTCTCAGCCATGCTTTGAAAGAGGCTGACAAGTTAGATGGCCACCAGGGACCACGGGTGCTCCACCCACACTCCGCACAAGGTCCAGCCGCAGGCTGGGAAGGGACGATGGGGGAGGCCAAGCTGGCAGGCTTCAGCGCTGGAGCTCCAAGTTCCCCGCCCTCTGCCTGCCCCTCAGAGGGGTCTCCCGGCAAAGTCTGGCATCAGAGGAGGCAGTAATCTGTTAACTTCT
Organism: Capricornis sumatraensis; assembly: GCF_032405125.1. Classification (NCBI taxonomy): domain Eukaryota; kingdom Metazoa; phylum Chordata; class Mammalia; order Artiodactyla; family Bovidae; genus Capricornis; species Capricornis sumatraensis. The sequence continues at coordinate 43,102,320 of NC_091078.1, read as the reverse complement.
GCCCATCATGGATGTCTGCCCTGCAGAACCACCTTCAGCACTCCAAGATTCCCTATGAACTCCAGGGTGAAACTATAATTCTAGAGAATAAAGCATCTTCAGGGAGACTCTTTGGAAAAGTAGTGAATCACCATAAGGGTTTTTCCACATGGCACAAGAACCAAAATTCATCAGCAAATCCAAAAAGAAGGCAGGCTGGAGGCAGAAAAAACAAGTTTTGCCCAAAGTGGGCTGGATGTGACTAGAGCTCCTACTTCTTCTCAGGACTGGTTGTCACCCGTGGTATGTGTTGGCCTCAGAGAGCCGTGAGTCACCTGAACTTCCTGCTCTCAGCAGCAGCAGATTGCCTGAGGGAGGTGGGAGGAACTTAGCTTTGCTCGCCATCCTGAATGCCTGCAGATGGGTGGGTGTTCAGTCAAGGAGACAGAGGAGGCAAACTTTCTCCCCACCCCTGGCCTGGCTGGAAACAGCCTGGTCCTGACTGTGCCCAGGCCTGCTCGCTTCATCGGTTACCAACCCCAAGCAGTCTGGCCCACGGTCCCAGCCTCCCAGGTGTGGCCTCTGTCCTCCTGTGTATTCCACCACGGTCCATACTCCTTGTATCATTGATCAGCTCAGTCAACAGGGAAGAACACATCTGACTCCATATTGGATGTCTTTTTTACTTTAATCTTTGTATTCTGTTGCTTTTGCTACAAGGTAAGAATGTCGGCTGTAGTCTGAAATAGACAGAGAACCCATTGTCAGCTCTCTGACCTTTAAGGTTATAACATCTTTCCATTCGTTTAGAAATAAAAAGCTGCAGAACAGAGAAGAGCATTTGCCTTGTTGGAGCTTTACAGGAACATTATGACCTGACCTACGTGGACAGCTGCAAGAACAAAGGATTCCTGCACCAAAGTTTGCACCAACCAGCCACACCCTCTCCCCTTTCAGTATAAAAGAAGGCTGGATTCTGGCTCAGGAAAGGTGGTTCTTTGGGACACTAGTCTATCATGTTCTCTGACTGCTGTCTTTCCAAATAAAATCGCTATTCCTTGCCCCCAGCAGATTGTCTCCTGATTCTTGGCCTGTCGTGTGGTGTGCAGCACAAGCCTGGACTCTGTGACACTAGGGCTATGGTGACAGGGAACCACAGACTAGGTGACAGCAGAAATTGACTGGTGCATAGAAGTCAGAGACCGAGATGTCAATGGCGCTGGTTTCGCTCGAGGGTTGAGGGGGAATCTGTGCCAGACTCTCCTCTAGCTCCTGAGGGTTTGCTGGTGATCTTTGGTGCTCCTTGCCTACAGCGGCATCGCCCTGAGATCTGCCTCCATCGTCATGTGGTGTTTTCTCCGTCTGTGTGCCTGTGTCCAAATTTCCCCATTTTATCAGAACACCAGTCACACTGGATTAAGGGCCCAGCCTCGTCTTAATGACGTACATCTGCAACAGCCTTATTTCTGATCAAGGTCACATTCTGAGTTGCTGGGGGACTTCAACATGTGGGTCTGGGTAGCACAATTCAACCTATAACATCTCTCCTCCCTCTCTTTCAAAACCTTTTCTCAAAGCCCTCATTCCCAGCAGGAATAAAGGGTTGCTAACAGCCGCAGTACCCCATGCCCTCCCAGTATTTGCACTCTAAAGGAGGATCAGAACCTTCCAGCTACTGGAGAAAGCTCCAGGTTGGAAACCTAGGCACCTGTCAGGGTTTATCTGAGCTTTAACCTTTGGGAAGCACCTGAAAATTTAATGCACCAGGCTGTTGCCAGGCCAGCTGTGTTTCCCTTCTCTGGACACTGCAGAGGCAGGTCCCACATCCAGGATTATTTCCCCCGAGAGAATCTGAGACAATCCTGGGTCCAGATGTTTGCTTCTCTATCCACTTAAAACATCCCTTTGAATAAATATTATTCAAAGAATACTTGGAGCCTTGATCAGTGAAAAATAATCTGTTCCTGGCATTTTCTGCTAATAAAATTCTTTCCCCTTGTTTTTCTAAACTCCCTTCCTACTTGTACCTTTCTCAGACCCCTCATCCATAAGATTTTGGAAGGATCCCCTGTGGTTTAGGGCAAGGAACTTGCATGGAGCAGCAGCTGTCATCTTAGATTCAGGGGGCCATTTGCGGAGACATGGCTTGTGTGATGCCTGCAGAGAGCCCAGCCCCAAGGAAAATCAGGCCAGGTGTGTGCGATATTGGCAGGCAGGGAGCCACCCCCACCTCCACCCTATTGGCCTCAGCCCAGAGGGCTTGCCCCGTCAGCCTGGTTAGAATTTCCAAATAGAGCAAGACCAGTTTGCTGAGCACCCCCACCCCCACCCCATCTCTAAAAGAAGCTCCAAATTATCATTGGGCAGTGGGGATAAGAGGTGGCATCAGGGCTGGAGGCAGACTAAGGGATTTATCTTGAAGCTACATTTGCAAACACAGTGGTTTTACTTGCAGAATATTCTTCTTAATCTGATAGGTGATTAAGGAGGGAGTTCAAATCCACAAGAGCTTTGGCAGAGCTGTGGTGGTTGTTATTGTTGTTCAGTTGCTCAGTCATGTCCGAATCTTTTGGGACCCCTAGGACTGTAGCCCACCAGGCTCCTCTGTCCATGGGATTTCCCCAGCCATTCCTCTCCAGGGGATATTCCCAACCCATGGATCAAACCCACGTCTCTTACATCTCCTGCATTGGCTGGCAGATTCTTTACCACTAACCCACCAGTAAAGCCCAGCGGAGATGTGGACCCCTCCTCAAACTGTGGTCTTATTCTCAGGCTCCAGTTTTTCTCTGAAAGCCCAATACCCAGAGTAACAGCTGCTGGTGATCAAGCTGACTAACTGTTCCCATGCCATGTTCCACTCTTTTTGCAGCCATACCCAGGCCCATGCCTAATGATGTGGACACAATGTAGAGGGGTGATTCCCTGAATGCCTCCCCCACCCCGAAGCATTCCTCCAGAGGTCACCTTTCTCCTTCCTGAGATGAAATGCTTTCTCTATCTTCACCCTTCAGTTCCCAACTGCTTGACTCTAGCATCTTAAACTGATTTTTCCCAGTTTAGATTTGCTAATCAGCCTCTTATCTCTGCTGAGTGGGAGCCCCACAGGAAGTGACCTGTGAGCCCTTTATTCTACAAGCAAGAGCCCAAGGAGCATGAGCTGGCCCATCTAAAGCTAGGGGGCTGCTCCTCATCCACCCCAGCTTTCTGAGACTCAGTAAACTCAGTCACCCCAGTTTTCTCAAGGGTAAAATGGAGATCAGAATAGCAAACGCCTCACAGGTCGATGGGGGTTTCCCAGGTATCACTGGAGGTAAAGGACCCGCCTGCCTATGAAGGAGACCTAAGAGACATGGGTTCGATCCCTGGGTCAGAAACATACCCTGGAGGAGGGCATGGCATCTCACTCAAGTATTCCTGCCTGGAGAATCCCCATGGACAGAGGATCCTGCCAGGCTATAGTCCATAGTGTTGCAAAGAGTCAGACATGACTGAGCACACACACACACACACATGCACACGCACTCATGCACGCATGCACAGGTGGATGGAATGATGAAACGAGGTGGTCCTGGAGAGCCCCAGTGGAGGGCCTGCCACGATGCTGAATCTTGGTCATTGAACGTCACACTGTTGTCAGTGGTGCTATAGCAGAGACTGAGGTATCCTGCCAGGGTCCAGCCCTAGGGGATCCAGGGTGATTCGAAGGTGGGGACGGAATCAGCGTCCTGGAAAAAACTTATTTAATTACAGATATAGAGGGAGATTAGAAACAGATAGTGTAGTAGGAGAATTAGTGGAGAAAAGAGGCTGAATAACTGGTTTACATGGAATACCAATCACCACCTATGTAGGCCACAGGTGTCTTTCCATTCTCCCGAAGGAGAGGAGGCACTGAGGCCTCCCCGGTCCGATCTCAGAAGCCCAGGCAGAATTAGCAGGCTTGGTGAGTACCCACATTTCAGATGGGGGTTCAGCCAGGAAAACGGGGAGCAAGAAAGAAACAACACGGGGGAATCAGTCTTTCCAGAAACTGATCCCATTTCTTTATTTTTCAGGTTTGTTTATATACCTTTTTGTTATACATAGGGATGAATACAGAGTCACGCGGGGGTCAGCAGACCTGACCCTTGTCACAATCAGGTGCTTCATATAAAATTATACAAAGGTCTTATGAGTTTCATCATCTTTTGGCCATGAGGTCTGCTGACATTTTATGGCCCTTTCTGATACTGGTCAATTAACCAGAAAACTTATTTTTCCAGGGGTGATTTTTTCTTAAATCAGGCGCCACCCTCCAAATAAAGTTGCATTCCTATAGGGTGAGGGTGTAGTGAGTTACAGTCAAGAAAGGAATTTACTTAACCTAAGGTTTAACATGATTAATCTTAAAGGTTAATACTTATTTCTCCTATATGCTAGTTATATTCATTATAAGGGCAGGAATACGGAGATTTAGCAGCAAATATTGGCTCAACAAATGTAAACCCTTCAACAATGTTCCCCTTAAGATCTATTTTGTCTTAAGATAGTGATAAAGTTACATTTTTGCATAGCAAGGACACAATGATTTATAACAAAGTACAGTGGTCTATAATAAAAGAGAGAATTCATTAACTCAAAAAGTCTAGTATTGCTAACACCAAAAAACTACTATATTTCCTTTTCTATGTTCCAAATACATTGATTAATATATTCCCAGGTGCCTAAGGATATGGAGGCCTGATGGCAATCATTGACTCATCAATGAAAAAAGCCCTATGCTAATACTCCAAACTCTCTGTGCTGTTTATGGTTGAGAGGCGGTCACACAAGCTAGTCTGTCAGCAGAGAGGTTTGACCTGAGACATCCTTGTCACACCCAGGGCAGGGAATTAGCAGTAATTATTGGCACGACAAATGAAGAAACCCTTCACCAATATAATTCCTGATCAACCTACTAATACTATACTAATGATCTTCTAACTTCTCAAAAGAGTCTGTATTTAGAAAGTTTTAAAACATCCCGTGCCTCTCACAGTTGGGAGGCTGTAAACAATCACATGCGGCCGGACGAGCCTGATCAGGCAGGCCAGAGAACCTTCAGAGTTCGTAAGTTGAAACACTCTTGTCATGCCCAGGAATTTTTATTAACTGGAGCTGCAAGTTAACTCCTTCTCTGAGAGAAATGGTTATGGGGGAGAGCCCCCCATAAAATACTCTGGTTTTGGGGGTAGATGCTCGGGAACAGGGGGTTTCCTGAGGCTTGATCACGCCTTTGCGTATGCCAAGCTTCCTTCCTCATGACTTTGCCACGGGCGGAGTTCCTCACGCTGGCCCCCAACAGTATCCCGTTTTGTTAGCTCCTTATCCAGCCCTTGTTCTATCCACCGATTTAACCTACAGATGTTTGCTCTCCCTCTTTCTTGCTTAATTGCACTCTGAAAGTGATTGCCCTCTAGATATACCTGATGTTTAGCCCTGCAAGACAACACTGCCTAACACTCCTTTCCTCTGGGAGCATTCTTCATTCCAGAAAGAATGTCACCAGACTGTCACCTCAAGGACCACCAGAACCTGTCCTAGAATCACGTGATGCCACCAGCTCTCATGATCTCAATGCTCCCAGGAGGAGGAGGAGGAGAATGCAAGAGCACATCAGCCCTGATCCTTATCTTCAGCCCCGTTTTCCAACCTAAAGCTATAAGCCCTCTTCCAGTTTCCCAGGAAGGGGGGCACAGTCTTGAAAGTGCTCGCGTGTGATGGTCCCCCTTTGCTGGCAGAGTAATGAAGATACTCCCTCCTACTCCTTCAAACTTCTGTCTCCATGTTTATATTCAGCATTGGTGAACAGAGGCCGGTTTTTTAGCAACATGCTCTCAACATGGCCTCTCCAGAGCCCTAGGAAAAGGACCTCCAACGGTGTGCAGTTCTGACAGGGTTCCCTGCAAGGCAGACCCTGAGCCAAATTCCTGAGTGCAGTGGTTTATTTAGGTGTCTACCTAGAGCATGGGTGCCGGAGGGTGGGGAGACAGACGGTGGGGGCGCCCTCTGAGAAGAGCGCAGAGCGCTTCCCTGAGCTGAGGCGCCACCCACCCAGTTCCCATCAACACCGCTCCTGGGGCTTTGAATCCCTCAGACCTCAGACTCAGGACATCCGTCAGGGTCTGGGGAGGAAAGCAGAAGGACACAGGCCTGTGGCGAGTGCTCTCTGCTGGAGGTGAGTCTAACTTCACTGTGGAAATATGTAGGGTGGGCTGCTGTCAGCTGCAGAGGCAGCGACTGCAGGGGGAGCGACTGCCGGAGGAGCGGCCCCAGAACGAGGCCGCCGTCCTCACAGCCGCTGCATATGCTGGCAGCTGAGCTCCTACTTCCCTTCAGTTCAGTCCAGTCTGCTGTTCCATGTCCAGTTCTAACTGTTGCTTCCTGACCTGCATATAGGTTTCGCAAGAGGCATGTCTTTCAGAATTTTCCACAGTTTATTGTGATCCACACAGTCAAAGGCTTTGGCATAGTCAATAAAGCAGAAATAGATGTTTTTCTGGAACTCTCTTCCTTTTTCCATGATCCAGTGGATGTTGGCAATTTGATCTCTGGTTCCTCTGCCTTTTCTAAAACCAGCTTGAACATCTGGAAGTTCGTGGTTCATGTATTGCTGAAGCCTTTGGCTTAATTACCTTATTTTGTTTTATAAAAGTAATATATGCTCATGGTAAAATTCAAATCATTTGTAAGATTGTCAAATGAAAACTAAATAAAAAATGCCTCTTATCGAAGTCTTATTCCAATTCTCGAAGTTAACTTCAGTTTACAGTTTCTTACGCTCCTTTCTCAGTGTTCTATGCACATATAAACACAAATACCTATTTTTAACCACTTTTGTTTTACCCAAAATGAATTCCAACCACATATATTGCTTTTATTCATTTATTTATTTTTCTTTTATGAAACAGCATCTCCAGACCTTGTTCCATGTCAGCACATGTAGATTCGGGTCATCATTTTTTTTATTTGAGTGATTCTTCTTAACAGTTGAATTACTATTAGTCTCTTCTGTGGTTTTGCCACCTATTAAAGGACATTTAGGTCATTTCCAGGTCTTGCTATGATAAACAATGCTGCAAGGACCATTTTTATGCATATATGTTTGACTTGCTTCCTCAAATATCTGTGTATCTGAGTAAAGCCCTTGGAATTGTTTCACGAAAGCTGCCTGTGCCCCTTAAATCGCTTCAGTCGTGTCCGACTCTGTGCAGCCCTATGGACTAAGGCCTACAAGGCTTCTCTGGCCATGGGATTCTTCAGGTAAGAATACTGGAGGGGGTTGCCATTTCCCCCTCCAGGGGATCTTCCCAACCCAGGGATCAAACCTGCATTTCTTATGTCTCCTGCATTGACAGACAAGTTTTTTACCACTAGTGCCACCTGGGAAACCCCAAGGCTTCATGAAAGCTACATTTATTTAAAAATTGTACTTTCATTTAAAAGCTCCCTAAATAGGTGGCATCATTTACAGTCCCACCAACGGAGTGCACGAATGCAGGTCTTGCCATACCCTCCCACGCTAAGAACAATCCATAGTTTCCATCTTTGCCAATTTGTTGTGTAGAAACAATTGCATCTGGTTGCTTCTTTAATAGTTAGGATGAACATCTTTCCAAGTAAGTATTGACCGTTTGTGTTTTTAAAAATAAAACTGCCTTGTCCATATTTCCATGTGATTGCCATATTTTCCGTATTGATTTGGAAGAGTGCTTTCTGTGCCAGTATAATTCTAATGAATGAATCTCCAGTGTGATACTTCCTGTTGGATTCCACATACCATGCTTTCCTTGACCAGGCTTATCATCTGAATCACCAGGGAAGTTTGATAAAGCACACAATCCTGGACTCTGTGCCAGAATCTCTGATCTGGTGTTTCCGGGGTGAGGCCAATATCTGCCTGTTTTCTTCAGGCTCCCCAGGTGGTGCCGGTGATCAGATTCCTCAGGTTCTGGCTCCAGGACAACAGATATTACTCATTCCAGTTTCTTTTTTTGTCACACAAGCTCCTGTCTCCTTGAGTCAGATATAAGCCTTGGATTTCAAGTTCCAAATTCCCAGCTCCATCTATGGTGGCCCTTCCCAGGTGTGTTCTCATGAGAGCTCAGAAGACACAGAGAACTGAGCCCGAGCACAGTCCCCACCCCGACTCACACTCCACCCATCACCTAAACTCCCAGAGGAGAGCTTGCCCCTCGGGATGCAGGGGTGCCCGCCTCCCAGCACTCCTTCTCCTCCAGGCTGTTGGGTGCACCCCATTCCCTCCTGCAGGGAGCAGAAACCATTGAAGTTGCTTCCAAGGGAAAATTAGGATGTGACTGACCTCTTTTTTTTGGCTTACCCCCTAGGTGGTAAGAGTGATTCATTCTCCTTGGGTTGACTAGAATGAGCTTCTTCCCCTCCCCAGCCTGGAGGGGTCCAGCTCTCCAAGAAAATGCTGAGGAATCTGGGGGTTGACAGCATAGCAGTTTCCTCAATGAAGTTATGAATCGTCTGTCTTGATCGTCTGTCATTGTCCTCTGATTTTGCATCCCTCTCAACAACAGACTGGTTCCAAATAAGAAAAGGAGCGCATCAAGGCTGTATGTTGTCACCTGCTTATTGAACTTATATGCAGAGTACATCATGAGAAACGCTTGGCTGGAAGAAGCACAAGCTGGAATCAAGATTGCCAGGAGAAATATCAATAACCTCAGATATGCAGATGACACCACCCTTATGTCAGAAAGTGAAGAGGAACTAAAAAGCCTCTTGACGAAAGTGAAAGAGGAGAGTGAAAAAGTTGGCTTAAAGCTCAACATTCAGAAAACGAAGATCATGGCATCTGGTCCCATCACTTCATGGGAAATAGTTGGGGAAACAGTGGAAACAGTGTCAGACTTTATTTTGGGGGGGGCTCCAAAATCACTGCAGATGGTGACTGCAGCCATGAAATTAAAAGACGCTTACGTCTTGGAAGGAAAGTTATGACCAACTGAGATAGCATACTGAAAAGCAGAGACATTACTTTGTCGACTAAGGTCTGTCTAGTCAAGGCTATGATTTTTCCAGTGGTCATGTATGGATGTGAGAGTTGGACTGTGAAGAAGGCTGAGCGCCAAAGAATTGATGCTTTAGAACTGTGGTGTTGAAGAAGACTCTTGAGAGTCCCTTGGACAGCAAGGAAATCCAACCAGTCCATTCTGAAGGAGATCAGCCCTGGGATTTCTTCAGAAGGAATGATGCTAAAGCAGAAACTCCAGTACTTTGGCCACCTCATGTGAAGAGTTGACTCATTGGAAAAGACTCTAATGCTGGGAGGGACTGGCGGCAGGAGGAGAAGGGGACGACAGAGGATGAGATGGCTGGATGGCATCAGCGACTCAATGGACATGAGTTTGATTGAACTTCGGGAGTTGGTGATATACAGGGAGGCCTGGCGTGCTGCGATTCATGGGGTCACAAAAAGTCAGACACAACTGAGTGACTGAACTGAACATGTGATTATGAATTACAAAAATTAATTGGATTCAGCTGTTTGTAACTCAGTTTGTTTTCTCTTGGAGACGCTATTTGGACCATTTCACACACAGGGTGGTGGAAGTCAGTTCTGAGAGCCTCACGGGCAGGGCAGTGCTGTACTCCCTCTGTCCCTGGCTCTGGGGCATCAGCTGAGACTGGGAAGTGCTCCCCACCTGGCTGAGCACAGTGGGACCTGCACAGGGAGGGAAGTGCCCAGAAGTGTATTGGCGGAACGGTGCCTTTATCCTAGAAAACCATTCATAAATATTGTTTATAAATTAGACAAATTTGAATTTTACAAGTTGGAGAACTCAGATATTGCACAATTGTTCTGCTTCACAGTTTGAGTCACACCAGGCAAGCTCAGCCTATTTTATGCAAGAGAACAGGAAGAAAATAGATCAAGTTTAAGTTCATAAATAAAACTCACTCATAGATTGTAAAATCCACTTTTTAAAAACTCTGGCATTAAAATAAATTTACAACTGGCCACAACCCACAAAATCTCTTACTCGCTTTTTCTCAGAAGGGTTTGATTTAAACACCCTTCTTCCCAAACTCTTCCAAATGCTAAATTCTAATATCTCTCCAACTTACCAGGACCCTCTCAGTCCTGTGAATTTCTGCCCAATTAGGTTGTTGCATTTTCCTTAAAGTTGGGAAGAACCAGATTGGCTGTAGACAACCTCCACTGCCAAACTGCCCGATGGTCACTGCGTTTACCTCCCATGGCTTTGCCACTTGCACTGATCTTCATAGATTGTCCCTTTAGAAGAAGGTTGGAAAAGAGCATGGCAACCGACTCCAGTGTTCTTGCCTGGAGAATCCCATGGATAGAGGAGCCTGGTGGGCTATAGTCCATAAGGTCTCAAAGAGTCGGACACGACTGAAGCGACTTAGCACGCACGCACAACGGTGGCTGCTCATAGTGTCCCTTTTTTTTTTTTTTAAGTCACTTTGGATGAGGGGGAAAAAAAAGTGATCTTGCCTCTAAGAAGATGAATGCAGAGACAAGAACCAGGTATCTCACCCTCAGCCTCCAGTTTGCTTATTATCCTTTGAGTTGACTGGACTTCAAGGTGAGGATGGAGCTTTGTTTATCCCTGTCCCCCTCACCCTCCCTGACTTAATTTTTCATCGTTGCATGTATCCCCCTGCAGCATGCTAAATATTTTATCTATTTATTTATAATTCTCTTGAGGATCGGCATTTTGGGTCTTTTTTATTCACCATTATCTTACTAACACTGATTTTGCACGCTCAATAAATATTTATTGAATGAACAAATGTTGAGAGTACTGCTCAAGCTCTGCCTGTGTTTGTTTTATATGGAGTGTTTCTGTAGATTTACTTCCTTGTTGATAAATTTCTTTCTTTCCTGCTTTGTGGCAGCTCACTCTTTCCTTGTGGGTTCAGTTTCTTTACTCCTGAAACATATACTCAGTCATTCTTTCAGTGAGGTTCTGCTAGCAGAAAATCATTTTAATCCTTGTTTGTCTGGAAATATCTTTGTTCTCCCCTGATTCTTGAATAGTTTATATTGACATAGATTTCTAGGATATCAGTTATTTTCTCTTAGTACTTGAAATGAAATTCCACTGTATTCTTTCATCTGTTGCTGCTATCAAGAATTGTATTGTCAATCTAATAGTATTTACTTTTTATACTGTCTTTTTGGTGTGGTTGTTTTTAAGATATTTATGGTGGGTTTTCTGTGGATTCTGTATGCTGAGTCAACATATGAATTTCTCTTGATCTTGCTTGGGACACATTGTACTTAGTGAATCTGAAAACATGTTTCTTAAATCAATTCTGGAAAATTCTCAGCCACTTCAAACATCAATTTTCCCTATTCTCTCTTGAAACTCTTATGAGATACACTTGATTCCTACTGTTTGTGGTAGTCACCTTCTGAAAAGTCGAGAATCACTGAATAACTGAATACTGAACCACTGTTCCCAGGGGAGCCTACAGTTAGATTCCTATAAGCCTCTGGTCACAATATTTTCATCAACTGATCAACACATAATTGTTCTCTTCCCTTGTTCTCTTTATGTGTGTTTAAGGATACTTTAAAAAATAGTACTGTGGATTCACTAACATTGAATTCACAACCAACAACCCTATAACTCATAAGGTTGAGTGAATGATGCTTATCTAACACATATTTTCTCTGTAAGACACAACATGCCTCTATTAAACTTAGCAGCACCAGACTGCACTTCAGCACTACATTTGGGGGCCATTTTAAACAGTGAAAGCAACAATGCAAAGGAAAATGTGAAAATGTAGCACCAAGCAGCCTGTGGAGAGGGTGCCTGTCTAGTGTGAGAGCTGAGACAAGAGCATCACCTTGACCAACCTCAGCTGGCTCACATTTTTTTGCACACAGAGTGGCTCACATTTTTTTGTGGCTCTGCACACGTGGCATCCAGTCCCATCACTTCATGGCAAATAGATGGGGAAACAATGGAAATAGTGAAAGACTTTATTTCCTTGGGCTCCCAAATCACTGCAGGTGATGAGTGCAGCCATGAAATTAAAAGATGCTTGCTCCTTGGAAGAAAAACTATGACCAACCTAGACAGCATAGTAAAAAGCAGAGACATTACTTTGCCAACAAAGGTCCACTTAGTCAAAGCTATGGTTTTTCCAGTGGTCATGTAAGGATGTGAGTTGGACTATAAAGAAAGCTGAGCGCTGAAGAATTGATGCTTTTGAACTGTGGTGTTGGAGAAGACTCTTGAGAGTCCCTTGGACTGCAAGGAAATCAAAGCAGTTAATCCTAAAGGAAATCAACCCAGATATTCATTGGAAGGACTGATGCTGAAGCTGAAACTTCAATATTGGCCACCTGATGCAAAGAACTGACTGATTGCAAAAGACCCTGATGCTGGGGAAGATTGAAGGCAGGAGGAGAAAAGGACAACAGAGGATCAGATGGTTGGATGGCATCACCAACTCGACGGACATGTGTTGAGTGAGCTCTGGGAGTTGGTGATGGACAGGGAAGCCTGGCGTGCTATACTCCATGGAGTCACAGAGTCGGACACGACTGAGCAACTGAACTGAACTGAACTGAACGCATATGCAAATGACTGTGAAGGCTCCCCAGGGATTGATTTGGGAGTTACAAATAAATTCTGCAATTAATCTATTTACCAAATACGGAGTTTATGAATAATGAAGATAGAATGTAACTATTTGGTTTTGCCCCTGGGGAGACTCCTTCCTTTCTTGAAATCTCAATTATGCATCTCAATAGACAGTGTTACTGAACCAGACTTGGGTCCACTCACCTGCACAAAATAAAGCCCATCAACTGACACCAGTTTGTGGTGAAGGAAAATGCATTTATTGCACGTGCCAAACAAGAAGTGTTGGCAACTAATGCTTAAAAAACCCCAATTCCCCAGTGGGTTTCGGGGAAGGGTCTTTACAGGTCAGGTGAGGGAGGCGCTTCAGGGTGTGTAATCAGCTCATGCATGATCTTTCGGTTGTTGGAGAGGTGACAAGGTGGCATCACAGGGGTTAACATCATCAGTCTCAGGCTCCAGCAGTTACCTTCTTCCATCTGGTGGGGGTTTTAGCATCTGTAAAATGACTCAGAAATGTGCATCAGACACTGCTACCCCTGTCCTCCAGGGAAGAACTAAAAATTCTATGACTGCTATACAGCTGATCTATCTATTGTATAAATTACCATTGTTTCTTGTGGTCCAACTGCTACTTTTCGTTTTTGTTGTTGCTACATGTTCTCATTATTTTAGTCATTAATTCTCGAGTCAGGTTTTGTGACTCAGGGGAGGCCTGAAACTAAAGCTTTTCTACAAACAAGAGATAGGCAGAGGACATGGGGAGCTCTGTCTTGGGAAGGCCCCACAGGGTCCCACTGAGTTACAGATGTAATATTTTGATCATTATTTCCAGGTGTTCTATAAGCAAGAAAATCTTCAGGTTGTCTAATCTGGCATATTACCAGAAAAGAGTCTTTGCTACCACAAGTGAGTAATGAACAAATGAAATGGTGTCTTCCAGGTTGGAGCGCCTTGGTTTCACTGTATTTGAACAAGCAGCCCAGGAGAGTGTCTTGCAAGTCAAGTGGGCCCACTTGTGAAATAACTGTCTAGCCACCCTTCTGCGAGCTGCATGCCTTCACTCAGCACATGGCAGCACATTGTCACTGAGCACCTACTATACTCCAGACTCTGAGCTAATCACTAGGAAAAGAGGAAATGCTCCCCATTCTCAGGGTCCCTACAGCCTAGCTATGAACATGTGGAGACAAGAGTGAGTCAGTCACTTGGGGAACACACAGCTGCGCAACTCTCTAGAAGTTGAACTTGGAATTGCAAACCTGGGTTCAGCACCTACTTTCTTCCAGGCAGCATGCTGGGTCTGGCAATGAGGTATAAATCAAGCAGACACAGTCTCTGCCTGGAAGATGTTTCTGGTCTAGCTGGGGACCTAGGTCAGATGTAGCTCCAGACCTCTCAGTTCCAACACTCCCTCGACCTTCCAGGGACAGACCAGTAAACTGCCCTTGGAATGCCAGCCCTCTCCCTGGGCTCAGAGTTGATGTCTTCTCTTGCCACTTCCAGACTTGAGTTAAAAATGCCGCCACACTGGTCTGAAGGTCCAGCTTCAAGTGGTCAGATCAGGCAGCCCAGAGTGTGGAGGAGCACTGACCCATGGAGGGAGAGCAGGAGGGGAGAGCCTGCCTTGCTTCATCTCCATGCAGCCTGTCTGGCAGCTGTGTACTGGAAGTGGAACAAGGGCTCCTGCTGAGTGGCCACCTGAAGCCCGCGGAAGCTGCCCCAGCAGAGCAGTACCTCACTGGGCAGATGATGCCTCCCTCCCCACCTCGCTTCCCTTCTCTCTCTCACTGCCTCAAATTCTTCCCTCCCAAATAGAACATTGCCACTAAATCTTTGCCTCACTCTGTTTTCCAGGAACTGCAGCTAAGGCAATAACCTTAACTCATGCTGAGTTCTTTGAAAGAAATAAAAGAAAAAGCCTTCCCTGCCTATTGTCTTCTTCAAGGAGGTAGGTCTTTAGTCTGAACCTGGAAGGAGAAGAGGGTGGAGCTAAGAGGAGCAAAGATGTGTTAATCATGATTTTTATTTTATGTTTTCTGATGTGTTGACATCTGGGCCTTCTGACCCTGGAGACACTGCCCCTCCTTCGGCTTCCCTCTTCCCACAGAATGGACAGCTCTCCTAGAGAGCACCTTTCAAATGCAAACCAACCACCCAGAGCCCACAGCCCACCACCTCTGTGGTTCTCACTCTGGAGAACCGCTATCAATATAACCTCATTGCCCAGGGCAGGTACCGGGCAACCAGAGGGTCCCTATGCCCCAGAGCCTGGAAATGATCCAAACCAGCCAGTCCTGGGCCCGCTGACCCTACGTTGCCTATTCTTCCCCTAGAAACCACAGCAAAGGCTCCTTGCCTACATGTCCCCTTCCCTCTGCCACCTGAGCACCCTGGAGCCTTCCCCACGTGTCTCCCACCCACCCACGGCAAGGTGTGCCCCCTCCCCTAAGGATCTGTGAGTGCTATTATCTGAGCATATCTATCTTGAAGCTGTTATAACAAAATACCACACAGACTAGGTGGTTCATAGATCAGAGACATTTATTTCTTCTTTAATAATGTTTATTTATTTTTGTCTGCCCCGGGTCTTCATTGCTGCGTGTGGGCTTTCCCTGGTTGTAACGAGCAGGGGCTGCTCTTTGTTGCAAGGAGCAGCCTTCTCATGGCAGTAGCTTCTCTTGTTGTGGAGCACAAGCTCTAAGCACTCAGGCTTCAGCAGTTGTGGCTTGCCGGCTCTCGAGCACAAGCTCAGTAGTTGTGGTGCCTGAGCTTAGTTGCCCTGTGGCATGTGGAATCTTCCTAGACCAGGGATCAAACTCATGTCCTCTGCTGATGGATTCTTACCCACTGTACCACCAAGGAAGTCCAAGAGACATTTATTTCTCACAGTTCTGGGGACTAGAAGTCTAAGATCAGGTGCCAATAGACTCAGTGTCCAGTGAAACCCACTTCCTGGTTCTTCTCACCATGTCCTCAGGTGGAGAAGGGGGAGGGAGCTCTCAAGGGTCTCTTTTTTCAGGGCATCTAACCACATTCTTGGGGGCTCCACCCTCATAACCTGATCACCTCCTAGTGGTCCCATCTCCTGATACCTTTGAATTGGGCATTAGGTTTTCAACCTAGGAGTTGAAGGAGAGACATAAATGTTCAGTCCACAGCAATAATAGACTCTTTCCAACAACAGTCATCTCCTGATCTGTTGGTCTCACCGCACATGAATACTGATGAAGCCTACAGCTTAAAATAAAGAAAGGAAAGCACTCTTGACACCTGGAGCACTAAGGTCAAAGAACCTGGGGTAGCCCAGAAACTGTCAAGCCCAGTGCAGCTGCACCAGAGAGAGGCCAATCCCTGGAGTGCTGGGAAGCCTCCAGCTGAGATGAGACCAGGGACGCCGCTTCTTTTCTTTCTACATCAACTCTACCAATTTCCACTGCTTCCCAGACTCCAGTGATTTCGTGTTTCCAGAGGCCCTTTGTTCTGGGCCCTCACTAAGCCTGTCGCAGGCTGGATCCTGGAATCATGCTCTGTTCCAGGTCTTCCTCTTCCCCTGCACCCACTTCTCCCTCTAGAAAAGTCTGTGATTTTTGTCCCCACGAGTCTATCATAAATTTCTAGGGTGACTTCATCCAGTCTAATTTATTGTTAGGCACCACTGGGTTATTGGCACATTGCTGGGCCAGGAGACACATTTATCCATCTTTTCAAAGACTATGTTAACATTTTAATTAAACACATACTATAGGAGGGCCATATCACACAGTTACAAGAGGGCATTCCAGAAAGAAAACATAAACAAAAACACCTGTATTCAAAACAGTGACCCTAATCAGAGAAGAATAGCAGATGTTTTGGGAACAGACACCTAAATACACAAAGGATCTGCCCTGCATGCCACTCTCCACTGCTCACAATGTTCCCAGGAGATTCATTTATCCTCTGGTCCTTGTGAATCCTCTGTATCTCTACTTGTCTCCTTTATTTAAAAAACAAACCCACCCTCATCAAAAAATCTCAAACCATGCACTCTGGAAAGGGTCTAGAGAAAAGGGAACACTCCTATACTGTTGATGGGAATGTAAATTGGTGCAGCCACTATGGAGAATACATACTGTAGGAGGTTCCTTTAAAAAGGAAAAGTAGAGCTACCTTATGACCCAGCAACCCCACTACTGGGCATATATCCTGAGAAAACCATAATTTGAAAAGATACATGTACCCCAGTGTTCGTTGCAGCACTATTTACAGAGGCCAGAACATGGAAGCAACCTAAATGTCCCTCAACAGAGCAATGTATAAAGAAGCTGTGGTGTATATATACAATGGAATATTATTCAGTCACTAAAAAGAATGAGCTCTTAAGATGGTGGAGTAGAAGGACGTGTGCTCATCTCCTGCAAGAACTCCAACATTACAGCTCACTGCTGAACAACCATCAATAGGAGAATGCTGGATCCCACCAAGAAAAGATATCCCATATCCGAGGACAAAGGCCCCAGCAAGACAGTAGGGGGGCAAAATCACATTTAGAATCAAACCCCATACCCGCCAGAGACGCTCAGAGGGTTCAAACAAAACCTTGTGTGCACCAGGATCCAGAGACCCCACAGAGATTGAGCCAGACCTGTGTTTGAGTCTCCTGTGGAGGTACAGGTCAGCAGTGGCCTGCCGCAGGGGCAGGGGCTCTGGGTGCTGCTACCCGGGTCACACAGACTGTGGCATAAGCCCTCATGGAGGAGGTAGCCATTAACCCCACCATAGAGCCTCCGAGCAGACAACCACAAACTGCAGAACAATTACACCAAAGAAATTCTCCCACTGTTAAGAGAGTTCTAGAACCCATAACAGATTTCTCAACCTGAAGACCTGGCAAAGGGACTGAAAACCACCAGATAATTTGACTTTGGATGCCCGTGGGATCTGATTACAGAACTCACAGGACTGGGGAAACAAACTCTTGGAGGGCACAAACTAAACCTTGTGTGCACCAGAACCCAGGAGAAAGAAGCAATAACCCCACAAGAGACTGACCCAGACTTGCCTGTGAGAAGCAGGAGTCTCTGGTGGAGGTGGGGGTCGGCAGTGGCCTGCTGCAGGGTCAGGGGCACTGAGTGCAGCAGTGCATCCACGGGACCTTCTGAAGGGGGTGGCCTTTATCTTCATTACCTCCAGAATGAAAGAATGAAAACCACGATCACAGAAAACTAATCAAACTGATCACAGGGAGCACAGCCTTGTCTAACTCAATGAAACTATGAGCCATGCCGTGTAGGGCCACCCAAGACAGATAGGTCTTGGTGGAGAGTTCTGACAAAACGTGGTCCACTGGAGAAGGGAATGGCAAAACACTGCAGTATTCTTGCCTTGAGAACCCCATGAATATATGAGAAGGCAAAAAGATAGGACACTAAAAGATGAAATCCACAGGTCAGTAGGAGCCCTATAACATGCTGCTGGAGAAGACTGGAGAAATAACTCCAGAAAGAATGAAGAGATAGAGTCACAGCAAAAACAATGCCCAGTTGTGGATGTGACTGGTGATGGAAGTAAGGTCCGATGCTGTAAAGAGCAATATTGCATAGGAACCTGGAATGTTCCTGGAATCAAGGCAAATGTCCATGAATCAAGGCAAACTGGAAGTGGACAAACAGGAGACGGCAAGAGTGAATGTTGACATTTTAGGGGTCAGCAAACTAAGATGGACTGGAATGAATGAATTTAATTCAGATGGCCATTTATCTACTACTGTGGGCAAGAATCCCTTAGAAGAAATGGAGTTGCCATCATAGTCAACAAAAGAGTCTGAAATGCAGTACTTGGATGCAATCTCAAAAATGACAGAATGATCTCTGTTTGTTTCCAAGGCAAAGCATTCAGTATCACAGTAATCCAAGTCTATGCCCCAACCAGTAATGCTAAAGAAGCTGAACGGTTCTATGAAGACCTTCTAGAACTAACACCCAAAAAAGATGTCCTTTTCATTATAGGGGATTGGGACGCAAAAGTAGGAAGTCAAGAAACACCTGGAGTAACAGGCAAATTTGGCCTTGGAGTACAGAATGAAGCAGGGCAAAGGCTAATAGAGTTTTACCAAAAGAACACACTGGTCATAGCAAACACCCTCTTCCAACAACACAAGAGAAGACTCTGCACATGGACATCACCAGATGGTCAATACTGAAATCAGACTATCTTCTTTGCAGCCAAAGATGGAGAAGCTCTATACAGTCAGCAAAAACAAGACTGGGAGCTGACTGTGACTCAGATCATGAACTCTTTATTGCCAAATTCAGACTTAAATTGAAGAAAGTAGAGAAAACCACTAGACCATTCCCTTACAATTATACAGTGGAAGTGACAAACAGATTCAAGGGATTAGATCTGATAGAGTGACTGAAGAACTAGGTCGGAGGTTAGTGATATTGTACAGGAGGCAGGGATCAAGACCATCCCCAAGAAAAGGAAATGCAAAAGGGCAAAATGGTTGTCTGAGGAGGCCTTACAATTAGCTGAGAAAAGAAAAGAAGTGAAAAGCAAAGGAGAAAAGAAAAGGCATACCCATTTGAATGCAGATTTCCAAAGAGCAACAAGGAGAGAAAAGAAGGCTTTCCTCAGTGATCAATGCAAAGAAATAGAGGAAAACAATAGAATGAGAAAGATTAGAGATCTTTTCAAGAAAATGAGATACCAAGGGAACATTTCATGCAAAGATGGATACAATAAAGGACAGAAATGGTATGGACCTAAAAGAAGCAGAAGATATTAAGAAAAGGTGGCAAGAATACACAGAAGAACTGTACAAAAAAGATCTTCATGACCCAGATAACCATGACGGCATGATCACTCACCTAGAGCCAGACATCCTGGAATGTGAAATCAAGTGGGCCTTTGGAAGCATCACTATGAACAAAGTTAGTGGAGGTGATGGAATACCAGCTGAGCTATTTCAAATCCTAAAAGATGATGCTGTGAAAGTACTGCACTCAATATGCCAGCAAGTTTTGAAAAGTCAGCCCTGACCACAGGACTGGAAAAGGTCAGTTTTCATTCCAATCCCAAAGAAAGGCAATGCCAAAGAATGCTCAAACTACCGCACATTTGCACTCATCTCACACACTAGCAAAGTAATGCTCAAATTTCTCCAAGCCAGGTTTCAACAGTACATGAACCATGAACTTCCAGATGTTCAAGCTAGATTCAGAAAAGGCAGAGGAACCAGAGATCAAATTGCCAACATCTGTTGGATCATCAAAATAGCAAGAGAATTCCAGAAAAACATCTACCTCTGCTTTATTGACTATGCCAAAGCCTTTGACTGCGTGGATCATAACAAACTGTGGAAAATTCAGGTGGTCTGCCACAGACCTCATGAGAAACCTGTATGCAGGTCAAGAAGCAACAGTTTTTACTGGATACGGAACAATGGACTGGTCCCAAACTGGGAAAGGAGTATGTCAAGGCTATATGTCATCACCCTGCTTGTTTAACTTATATACAGAGTACATCATGTGAAATGCCAGGCTGAAGGAAGCACAAGCTGGAATCAAGATTGCCGGGATAAATATCAATAACCTCAGATAGGCAGGTGACATCACCCTTATGGCTGAAAGTGAAGAAGAACTAAAGAGTCTCTTGATGAAAGTGAAAGAGAAGAGTGAAGAGGGTGGCTTAAAGCTCAGCATTCAGAAAACTAAGATCATGGCATCCTGTCCCATCATTTCATGGCAAATAGATGGGGAAACAATGGAAACAGTGACAGACTATTTTCTTGGAAAATCACTGCAGATGGTGATTGCAGCCATAAAATTAAAAGACACTTGCTCTTTGGAAGAATAACTATGACCAATCTAGACAGCATATTAAAAAGCAGAGACATTACTTTGCCAACAAAGTCTGTCTAGTCAAAGCTACAGTTTTTTCCAATAGTGATGTATGGATGTGAGAGTTGAACTATAAAGAACGCTGAGCACTGAAGAATTGATGCTTTTGAACTGTGGTGTTGGAGAAGACTATTGAGAGTCCCTTAGACTGAAAGGAGATCCAACCAGTCCACCCCAAAGGAAATCAGTCCTGAATATTCATTGGAAGGATTGATGCTGAAGCTGTAATTCCAATACTTTGGCTACCTGATGTGAAGAACTGACTCATTGGAAAAGATCCTGATGCTGGGAAGGTCAAAGGCAGGAGTAGAAGGGGATGACAGAGATGAGATGGTTGCATGGCATCACTGACTCAATGGACATGAGTTTGAGCAAGCTCCAGGAATTGGCAATGGACAGGGAGGCCTGGCATGCTGCAGTCCATGGGGTCGCAAAGAGTTGGACATGACTGAGCGACTGAAATGACTGACTGACTGAAAAGGAATGAAATAATGTCATTTGCAGTGATGTGGGTGGACCTACAGATTGTCATACTGAGTTAAGCAAGTCAGATAGACTATGACAAATATTATATAATATCAGTTACATGTGGAATCTTAATAAAAGGGTACAAATAAAATTATTTACAAAACAGAGATAAAGTTGCAGATGTAGAAACAAACTTATGGTTGCCGGGGAGAAAGGGGGAGGGATAAACTGGGAAATTGGGATTGACACATATACGCTACTGCATACAAAATACATTACAAATAGGAATATGTTGTATGACATAGGGAGCTATTCAATATTCTGTAGTGGCCTATGTAGGAAAAGAATCTTTAAAAGAGTGGATATATGTATATGCATAACTGATTCACTGTGCTGTACAGCAGAAACTAACACAATATTGTAAATCAACTATACTCCAATAATTTTTAATTAAAAATTAATCAATCAATAAAAAGCAAACCCAAGCTATTTACACTGGCTGTTGCCCCAGACAACATCCATCGGAGGGCGCTGTCGAGCTTGGATACCGCTGAGTCTCTTGCAGTCTCACATTATTCAAATAAGAAGAGCCTGTTGCCGCTAAGGTTTGGGTTTCATATCTACAGGAGTCAACAGGAAGCCATGGAAGGGTCTAAACCCCAGGAGCAGCTTCAGGAAGTTCATGCCGGCAGCACCGCGGAGTGTCCTGGAGGAGAGTGGTGAGGCCTCAGAGAAGGCTTGTGTGGCGGGTGAGGAGGAGGGGGCCAGGCAGAGATGGAGGCTGAGTGCAGGTGATAAACGGTCATGAACAACCGTGGCATTCATGAAAAGAGGAAAAAGTGCTGCGAGATTTAGAAAAGAGGGCAACAAGTTCAATCCGGGGCAGACTGAGCTCCAAATGCCTGGTGGCCATTTTGTAGAAGATTTACAGCTACTGAGCTTTGGGGGCCTTAAGTTCCATGGGGAGGTTGTGAGTCTCTCACTGAGGTTTGAAAATTGTAAGAGAATGGAAGGCAGCTAGAATTCAGAGAGCAGACAAGAAATACTCTCATCTAAGAGGCAGAGAATTGGGGAAGGAACAGCCTATAGCTTAGAGAAAAGCAAGGATTACTTCTGCTTCAGGGGCCTGAAGTGGCAAATGAGAAAGATTTTAAGCTCTGCACTGGATGTAGCGACTGGAGGGCAGCGAGGACTTGGGGAGGGCCATTTCAGAGGAAGGGGTTGTGGGCCGCAAGCAGAAGTGGAGAGTGAGCAAGGAACAAGGGATGCTGATGAGATGCAGGGAATTTCCAGGTTCTCCAGGTGGGAATGATGGGGAGAAGGAGGTCAGAGGGCAGGCTGAGGGCTGCAGGAGCAAGGTCAGAGGACTGTTCTTCTGGGGTACCGAGAGCATTTCTCTGTAATGGGGAGTTTTCCTCCCCCTTACTCTGCCCTGGAGATGCATCCACCCCTCCTCATGCCAAAGAAGGAGAGTGAGAAGGGTTTGATCAAAGAGAGACGAAGACAGTCTCACTGAACAGAATCACACTGAGAATATTAAGAAATCGTGGTTTGCATCATGTCTGCTTCATCTGGGGGCTGGACCACACTGGGCATTTTCCTCCCCGCCTCCCTCCACCATCAGGACCCAGAGCTATGGAGCCTCCTCCAGCCCGTGTGAGACAGCAGGTGGCCCGGTGGAGCCAGCACCAGGGCCTTGGGCCAGAGCAAGGGCCTGCAGGACCTGAGGGCTGAGGGCTGGAGGGAGGGGGCACAGCCAGAGGAGGGGCCGGATGGAGGGGCCGGATGGAGTGGGCTTCCTCTGCTCAAGGAGACTGGAAGTGGTGGAGACTGCGCTGCCTTGTGGTGTGGGTCTCCTGATCACCAGGCATAGAGCTTTCCCTGTTAGCACACAGTTCTTTCTTTAAGTCTCCAGAGGCCATGTACTCCTGAGCTGAAGGGGCTGAGGCAGCTGAAGGAGGGAGTCCAGAGTGCAGGCCCTGAGGCTGGAGGGGTCGGGCACTGTGGGGCCCTGGTTGGTCTGGGGAGCAGGGCGGTCGAGAGAATGTTGCTTCCAGATGAGCCCTGCCCTTCTCTGTGGAGTAAGGGGCCAGGTTGCTCTGTGCAGAAGACATAGAGAGGTTTCAGGAAAGAGATGAAGGCTGCGAAGCTTGATGGGAAGGGGTGAGAGAAAGAACTGGACCAGGTGAGCAGGGCCCTGGGGACCTGGCCAGGGGCCCACTGTGTTGGGAGCCAGGGGAGGGCAGGAAGGACAGGCGAAGAAGAGAGCCCAGCCCTGGGACTGTGTAGGGAGGGAGGAGGCAGAGGCCAGAGGGTGGATCCCATACTGCAGAGGGCGTGGAAGCTGGAGCCAAAGGCAGAGAGGAGGCTGGGGTTGAAATTGTCCCCACCAACTCCAAGAAGGCTTGTGAGATGTCACTCCCTAGGGGGGTGCCAGGTTAGGGTGGGGTGTGAATTTTCAGTTTAGTGTCAGGGCTGCCAATCAATTGTTTCAATTATAACTTTGTGATGTTTTGAAATTTGGGGATTAATGGTTTGTTTTCAGCATCCTCGCATATTGAAGATTCAGCTGTTTCCTGGAAGACATCACTTTTTTATTGATTTCGTCTTTTGGAAACAGGAAGATCAATTCTACTGTACTTGCCTTAGGAGTGGTAATGATCAGTTGTGAGATGGTCTGGAGTTTAAAAAGTTAACATAGGTTTTAGGGCAGCAGGGTGAGGTGGACATATTCCCTGAGGCCCCAACTTCCTCACCTTCATCCAGCCAACACCCTTCCAGCAGGGTCCACACCCACCAATCCCACCCTCCTCCAAGGGGCTGACTGTGCATCCCTCCACCACCACCTGCCAGGTGAGGACCATAGCTCTAAGCCAACACCTCCCATTTACAAAGGAGTAAACTGAGGCCCAGAAGGACAAGGCAAGTTCCCACGGTCATAAGACCATCCGATCAGGGGGCAGTGAGGGACTCCAGGCCTCCTGACCGTCCAGCCTCTGGTCTTCACAATGTGCCAATTCAGCCACCAGTGAAAGCCCTCCCTTCCACCCAGTGTATTTGGGGGATGGAGGAACATATGGGGAATGGAGGGACAGCTTGGGTTATTCCCATCTTATTTTCAGACCAAGCTCACATTGGGAGCAAGTGGGTTTGAGCCTCACAGCCCATTTTTGGGCTGTTGGTGCCACTCGCTTGCCTATCTGGGCCACCAGGACCTTGATTTTGCCTCAGTGGCAAGGTGTCCCCCTCTCAAAAAATGCAAGAGAGGATTTCTTGGAATCCTCTCCATCCTAAGCCAAGTAGTCAAGGCTCCAGGTGCTGGGACCAGGACTTCCACTAGGTCAAGGATCATAGGCTCTGGTCCCAGGCTTGAGCCAGCCATGCGGTGTGTGTGCATGTCTCTGTGTGTGTGCACGTGTGTGTGTGTGTGTGTGTGTGTGTGTGTGTGTGACAAAGAGAGAGATCCAGCTGCCTGCAGTGAACTGGCCCAGAACCCCTCCTGGGCTCTGTCTGGGAACCCTCAAAAGCGCCTCTGCTCCAGGCACTCCGCTGCTCAACTGCCGCAAATCCACTCTCTGAATCAGCCCCGTCAGCGAGGTGAGCATCCACCAAAACAAAGGAAAGACTTATTCATTCTCCTTGGGTCTGTCTTCAAGGGCAGTGGCTCTGCGCCTCTGAATCAAAGCCAGGCACACAGGCAGACTCCTTGATCCACCACAACCTGCCTGTTCTCTCCCTCTCCCCTGTCTCTCTCTCCTGATGCTCTCATAACTCTATTCAGAGGCTCCCAGCATGCGCTGCACGGCTTTGCTGCGCGGCTTTGCTCCTCTGCCTAATCTAGATCAAACACACAATAGACATTTGTTGAGCAAATAATTTTTTTTAATGAAGGAGTGAATCCTGAAGGGCTCCTTCCTCATCCTTGCAGATTTAAACTCCTCATTCTGCCAGACATCATCTCATCCTCAGCACTCACCGACACCCACTGCCCAGACTTATCCTGCGACCCATTTCCGAAAGGGCTGTGCCGCTGCAGCACGGGCCCTCGGGTGTCCTGCGCCCCTGAGCGCTGCCACTGTGAGGCGTCCCACACCAACTGCTGATTGATTGACGCATCTGCTTCCTATGATTGTTTACTGCATAGCCAGTCTCCTTTGATTAAAATAAAAATAACTAGCACCTGCAGAGTGCTTTTGTGCTTATGACCAGCTTGGGCTTGTGACCCAGGTGGTGCCCATAACCACCATGATGGGTAGGGATGGGTCCCCACTGGCCAGATAAGAGAACTGAGGCTCCCACAGGGAGTCATCAATGATGAGACACCTTCCATGGCAAAACTCACTGCCTTTTCTGCTGAACCAGGATTGACTGTCAGATGAGCCTGTTAGGATCCCATATGGACAGCCAAACCTATTCTCAGTGTCCTTGCCAGGGTGTCACCAGCTCTTCTGTCTGCCTGTGTCAGGGGTTCTGGTCAGCGAGTGGACACCTCATCATCCCCCAGCAGCAGGTACGTGGTCTTCCCCCAAGTTACTCCCTACGCTGTAAAGCGTTCTTCCCAAATTATGCTGGTAAACACATTTTTCTTATTTGTACACTATGCAGAGGAAATCCTGGATTTCCATATTGTGTTGATTGCTTCACCTGATTAAGTTTTAAATTAGATTAAATTTTGCGCTAGTCAGATGGAAGGCAGAAATAAATTGACTGGCTAATGAAGGAGTTCAAACTTAACTGCTGGTTGGAGGGGAGGAGGAATAGGACGTAAAAATGGTATCCATTTATATCAGCTGAGCCACTCAAAAAAGGGGACTCCCAGTCATTTTTATTTGGAATCATCTTGGGCCATAAGGAAGTGGATCAGCAGCTGAGGAAGCCTAGTAAACTCCAAGAGTCTGGGAGGCTGAGAGAGAGCTCCTTCTCCCAGATAAGTCTTCGGTTTGATGGTTTACGACGGTAAAATGCGAAGTCTCAGGAGTAGCAACACCTAAGGACGTTACCAGTCATGCTCTGGTTTCAGTGGGATTTGGGGATGGGCACAGGGCCCCAGTTTTGCACCACTAGTCCAGTTAGGTGTACACCCATTCTTAGGTACCTAACCTGCACCCTACAAAGGTGAAGAATTAGGCCCCGGTTAAATTTAATATTTTCCCTCCAATGGTCTCATTTTTTGAAGCCAATGGAGATGAGAAGGATGTCAGCATTCTGATCACTTCTCTTCCAAAAGCAGTTTTAAAAAGAGCTGGGCTTGCTGGCTTGGGCCTCGCTGGTGTCTTCCTGGGGTTTGTTGTGTCTCAGTGTGTAGTCTACACCTCTGGAGAAAGCCCACTTCTTGGAAGATTCCGTGTTTATTCATCGCATTCTATTAACTCTCTGCCCCCTGGAGTTTCAAATGCCCCCAGAGAGGGATGGGGAACAGAGAGAAAAGTCTGGTTCTTCCCTGTTCTGAGTGCCTTGTTAGCATGTGGACAGGGAGCTCCCAGGCATTCTCGAGCACTGGGCCTGGAAACCTGGGTCTCAGTGTCCACACGTCTGTGCCCAGCACTGGCGACAAGCTGTCTTTCTCACCTGGCCACTCAACAGCTCGGTTCTCTCAGGAAACGTCATACCACATTGATTTAAGGAAATCTCACTGTGACATATCAACCAATAGAAGAGGCAGAACCCAGTCCTCCTAAGATCACCTCAAGGCTGAGCTCCCCTCTGACTCCCTGTCAGCTTACTCTGTGCTCCACATTTTATCTTAGGAGTAAGCACTGCAAAATGAATTACCTCCTTTCTTGCTCTGGTATTTTCTGTTTGCTAATACCCAGTTCTGATCTCAGTTCCCCTGATGTGATGACGACCAGCCTGGTACAAGCACAGGTGTTGCATTCTCACAATCTCCATGTGAGCAGGGCACCCTCCAACAGCTGTTATCTCATCCTAGAGAGCACAGTTTTAACTGCAAGAAGTCACCAGTAAGCTGGGAACCCCCCAAACAATCCCCAGGAAAGACACGTGTTGCTTAAGTCCTTTATTAGCCAGGTCTCCCCACTCCCAGTTTTATTGAGATACAACTGATGTTGTATTCGTCAAAGGGGTACAGTGTAAGGTTTTGATATATTTATGTAACATGAAATAATTACCACAATAAGTTTAGTTAACATATATCACTGAGTTAAAAATTTATTTTTCTTGTGATGAGACCTTTTAAGATCTAACAACTTTCAAATATATAATACAGTATTGTTAACTATAGTTATCATGCTGTATGTTACATCCCCAGAACTTCTTTCTCCTAAAACTGAAAATTTGTACCTTTTGATTACTATTCCAGCTCCCTGCTGCCCCAAACACCCGCTCTGGAAATCAGCAGGATGTTCTCTGCAGCTATGAGCTCAACTTCTTAAGGTTCCACATGTAAATGAGATCATATTAGTATTTGTCTTTCTCTGATGGCATTTCATCTAGCACAATGCCCTCAAGATCCGTCCATGTTGTTGCAGATGACAAGGTTTCCTTCTTTGTATGGCTGAATAATATTCCATTGTATGTAGGCAACATTTTCTTTATGCATTCTTCCATCAATAGAAACTGTTTCCACATCTTGGCTATTGTAAAGAAATCTGCAGAGGATATAGGGGTTCAGATGTCTTTTCGAGATAACGGTTTCATTTTCTCCGTATGAATGCCCAGATGTGGAACTGCTGGATCATATGACAGGTCTACGTTTATTTTTTTGAGGAATCTCCACACTGTTTACATCCCCAGCAGTGCACAAGGGTTCCCTTTTCTCCTCATCCTCCTCACCAACATTTATGATCTCTTATCTTTTTGATAAAAGTCATTCAAACAGGTGTGAGGTGATACCTCACTGTGGTCTTGATTTGTATTTCCCTGATGTTTAGTGGTGTTGAGCATCTTTTCACATATCAATTGATCATTTGGTTGTTTTCATCAGAAAAATGTCTGTTCAGTTCTTCTGCTTACTTTTTTATTGGATTTTTTGTTGTATTCCTACTGAATCGTATAGATTCTTCAACTTTTTAGATATTAACCCCTTTATCAGATACACAATTTGCAAATATTTTCTTCCTTTCAGTAGGTTCCCTTTTCATTTCCTTGATAGTTTCCTTTGCTATGCAGAAGTATTTTAATTTGATGTAGTCTCACTTGTTTATTTTTTGCTTTTGTTGCCTTTGCTTTTGGTGTCAAATCCAAAAAAAGAAAGAAAGAAAAACCATTGTCAAGACCAATGTCAAGGAAATTACCCTTATGTTTTCTTCTAGAAGTGTTATGATTTTAGGTCTTTATGTTCAGGTTTTTAATCCATTTTGAGTTTGTTTTTGTGTATGGTGTAAGATAGAAATCCAGTCTCATTCCTTTGCACATAGCTGTCCAGTTTTCCCAACACCGTTTATGGAAGAGATTATCCCTTCCCCCAGCATATTTGTGGCTGCTGCTGCTGCTAAGTCGCTTCAGTCATGTCTGACTCTGCAACCCCATAGACGGCAGCCACCAGGCTCCCTCGTCCCTGGGATTCTCCAGGCAAGAACACTGGAGTGGATTGCCATTTCCTTCTCCAATGCATGAAAGTGAAAAGTGAAAATGAAGTCACTCAGTCGTGTCTGACTCAGCAGCCCCATGGACTGCAGTTGTCATAAATTAATTGACCGTATATGTGTGGGTTCACTTCTGGGCTCTCTATTCTGACCCATTCATTTATGTGTCTGTTTTACACCAATACCACACCTTTTTGTTGAGAAGTTTTATATTGAATCGATGATGAATTTTGCTGAATATTTTTTCTATATCTGCTGAGATGATCATATGATTTTTATCCTTCATTTGGTTAATGTGGTGTATCACACTGATTGATTTGCAAGTATTGAACCATCCTTGCAACCCTGGAATAAACCCCACTTGATCATGGTACATCATCTTCTTAATATATTGTTAAATTTGATTTTCTAATATTTCATTGAAGATTTTTGCATCTATGTTCATCAGGTATATTGGCCTATAACTTTCATTTCTTTGTGATGTTCTTGTCTGATTTTGGTATCAGGGTAATGCTGACTTCATAAATTGAGTTTGGAAGTGTTCCCTCCTATTCTATCTTTTGGAAGAGTTTGAGAAGGTATTAATTTTTCTTTAAATGTTTGGTAGAATTCACCAGTGAAGCCATCTCATCCTGGACTTTTGTTTGTTGGAAGGTTTTTTGTTTCTGATTCAATCTCCTTACAAATTAGTCTTTTTAGATTTTCTATTTCTTCATCATTCAATCTTGGTAGGTTATATGTTTCTAGCAGATATCTCTGATTACTCTCGGATCTAATCTACTTGGCTCCTAAAAGACCTCAAGGCTCTTTTTTCCCTCTGCACCTAAGCATTGCCTCAGAGCTCTGGCTATTACTAACTGATGTGGACATACTGAAACCTGTTTTCCTTCTTTGAAATAACCTCTTTAATGATGAGAAGGACTCAGTCATCATGGCCAGAGAAATGTATTTTAGTATCGTGCAGTATAACAGTAATTTTTCCAGAGAGGCAGTATATTACCCAGAAGGAAGGTAAAAATAGAGATTAACACTGTGTGTGTGCTAAGTCACTTCAGTCATATCCAACTGTGTGTGACCCTGTGGACTGTACCCTGCCAGGCTCCTCTGTCCATGGGATTCTCCGGGCAAGAATACTGGAGTGGTTTGCCATGCCCTCCTCCAGGGGATCTTCCCGACCCAGGGATCGAACTCACATCTCCTGTGGCTCCTGCACTGCATATGGATTCTTTACTGCTGAGCTGCCAGGGAAGCCCCAAGATTAACACTAACTTATGATAAACTGAGAATATACATTATGATTCCAAGGGTAACCACTAAAAGAATTAAAACAGACTGTATAACACCCCGACTAAGAAGAAAATTGTGAAAGCCTGAGAGCTGGCAACTGAGCTCAAATTTAATAAGAGATCAGAAATCAAAGGTCAGAACAAATTGCTGATGTTCTGACCTGTTATTAAATTTGAGCTCAGTCCATCTTTCAGGCCCATCTAGCCAAAACTGTAGTTTTTCCAGTAGTCGTGTATGGATATAAGAGTTGGACTATACAGAAAGCTGAGGGCCAAAGAATTGATGCTTTTGAACTGTGGTGTGGAACAAAACTCTTGAGAGTCCCTGGACTGCAAGGAGAACCAGCCAGTCCATCCTAAAGGAAATCAGTCCTGAATATTCATTGGAAGGGCTGATGCTGAAGCTGAAACTCTAATACTTTGGCCACCTGATATGAAGAGCTGACTCATTGGAAAAGACCCTGAAGCTGGGAAAGATTGAAGGCGGGAGAAGAAGGGATGACAGAGGATGAAATGGTTGGATGGCATCACTGACCCACTGGACATGAGTTTGAGTAAGCTCCAGGAATTGGTGATAGACAGGGAGGCCTGGCGTGCTGAAGTCCATGGGGTTGCAGAGTCAGACATGACTGAGTGACTGAACTGAACTGAACTGAACTGAACTGATGGGATGGATGGCAGCCATATTGCTCTTTGGGGTGGGAACAGAAGTTCTAGGGAAACAAGAAGTGTAACTAGACAGCAGCAGTTTCCCTGGTTCTACTTATAGCTGGCCACCCCTCTGGATGTAACACTAACAACCAAACAGGTCTATTCTTGTGGCCCCAAGATGCCTTCAGCAAGGTGTTTGCTGTTGGCCTCAGTATTTCTGACAAACGGTTTGACTTTTAGAGAAATTAAAGGGTCATTTTCCAGGAGTTATTTTCTCCTTTATTTTTATAAGATTTACCTATATCTGTTCTCTTTGACCCAGAGCTTAGAGCTCAATAATCACTACTACTACTACTCTCACCCATTAGCACCACCAATGAGAAGACTAATCTTACGAAATTATTCCTGATTGCACCAAATAATATCCAGAGAGTCCACACAGCTTTTCACTCAGATATCAAAGAGGGGACAGTTAAGGCAAATGTCTAGCGACTAATTGTGATTCATACGTGTTGGCATTCACTTAAGCAACACTCAGTGGCTACTATGTAAAATTAGAAAAACTAGCATTTTTTTGAGCATTTGCTTTGCTCCAGACACAATTCCAAACACATTACATATATTGATGCATTTGATCCCCCAACAAATCTACAAATAGGTCTTATTACCATGGCCACTTTACGATGTAAAACCGGCTTACAGAGAACTTAAACAAAGGGGCGGGCCTGGGATTAAACGTGGGCTCTCTGGCATCGTCTTTGCAGTGTCCTTCACACTGTGCGTGTGACAGTTCCCAGGACAGTCTCTTCCCTCAGCAAGCTTCTGGTTTAGTAAGGAAGTAAGCAAGTATACACAAACTCTGAAACAAGACAGACAGGATGAAAAATATAAAAGAGTTACAGGCAGTATAATAGAAAGGAAGAGATCATGAACAATAAGGAAGAGAATGGCTTTGGGAGGATAAGGAGGATTTATTCCACCAGCATCACCAATAAATATTAGCCATAAAGTCGATTGTACGAAGATGGGGTAAGCATGCCAAGCGTAGAAAACAGTATGAGCAGGACAAATCAGTGACCAGTCTGTGTTTGGACAATGGCCAGTAATGCTGGTTTGCCTGGAATGTAATAGCAAAAACAATGACAATGATGACAAATGTAATGAATATTTCCAAAGCCCCAGGCGCAAGTCTAAGCATTAACTGATCTAGCCCACTGCACATCCCTATGCGTACTGTTCTTGTTTGTATTTTGGAAATGAAGAAGCAAATGCCAACAAGGACAGTATTTGTATGAAGTCACAGGGCTAGACTTAAGGATGGGCTCCAACCTAGACAGGCCGGCCCGTGCAGCAGAATGCACGCCCTCTTCCGGGGGGCGGGTGGGAGAGTCCTGTAGGAGAAGAGCATGCGCGTCACTGACCTGGGTCCAAGTCCCATCTATTAGTGTTTATGGGTATGGAGAAGGCAATGGCACCCCACTCCAGTACTCTTGCCTGGAAAATCCCATGGATGGAGGAGCCTGGTGGGCTACAGTCCATGGGGTCGCACAGAGTCGGACACGACTGAGTGACTTCACTTTCACTTTTCACTTTCATGCACTGGAGAAGTAAATGGCAACCCACTCCAGTGTTCTTGCCTGGAGAATCCCAGGGACGGGGGAGCCTGCTGGGCTGCCGTCTATGGGGTCGCAGAGAGTCGAACACGACTGAAGCAACTTAGCAGCAGCAGCAGACCTTGGGTAAGGGATTGAATCTCTCTTGATTTCCATACTTATAACTTGAAAACAATAGCATCCCCCTTGGTCCTCTGTTAGGACTTGTAGAGAGCCCGATACATAACTAGAAGGCAGGTCCTAGAATGCCAGCTTTGAGGATAAACACCTAATTCATTACATGTTCTTAAGACTGGTAAACAATGGGATTGCAACTGGGCTCTAAGAAGAATCACTGGAGAGTTTATTAAATGTACAGGGTCCTAACTGGCAAGTCCTAGATCTTCAGGGGCATTTCAAAATCCTAGGTTTATCTTACCAAAAATTAGAGTATATCATCTAAGAATTCATCCTATGGAAATAGAGATGTACTAAAATAAATATATAAGCATGTATTATTTATAAGCAAATAAATAGAAACAACTGAAACATTAAAAAAAAATAAGATCCGTGTTATATAAATGATACAAGGCATATAATGGAATGCTATAAAGACATTAAAAATACTATATGATCACTAAATGCTCACAGTGAATTATTAAATGAAATAGACTATAGAACAGTATATATTGTATGACCTCATAAATGTGCAAATCTGTGTGGATGCCCATTAAAAAAACTGAATAGCTGTAAGATATATTTGCAGTGATTCTTCACCAGTGTAATTATAGGTATTGCAGTTATCTTCTTTGTATATTTTCTATTTTCCAAATTTTCAGCAGGAATATTTATTACTTTTTATATTTTAAAAATGTTTATATATTTTTAATGTATTAAAACCTTAGATATGGGACTTCCCTGGCAGTCCAGTGGTTAAGACTCTCTGATTCCACTTCAGGGGGCACAGTTTCAATCCTTGGTGCTGCACAGCTCCCCCACACCCAATCAACAACAAAACCCTTAGATATATTGCATTAATTGGGAAAATTTTAGTAACAATAATAAACCCACAAGAGGGAAAGTAATTGTGGAGCATCTATCTGGTCTGTGTGGCAGGATACTAGATGTTTAGTTTTGCATTTATCTTGTTACTTTTGTAGTTAGGTTAAGGATTCAGAATTTGAAAAAAAACTACATAAGTTAGTTAGGTCAAATGCAAATACTGAAATCCTTTTTCTTTGCTAAACCTTTCAAGAACTGGGCCTTTCATCCTGATCAGCCTGGAGGAGACGGGCATCCCAAATCAGTGCCCTGGTATGAAGAGACTTTACACAGAGAAGTGTTTAAAGGTGGCAGAAGAGACAATAGTTCTGCTGCCATGAAAATGGGGCAGATGTAGGCTTTATCTTACTGTGGACTTTCTGTCACAGCAGAAAAAACATTAAATTATTAAAGCCTGTGCTTCAGAAGCTGAGGAGAGGTGTTTTATGAATACCACTGTGACCACTAAATCCATTTTACTGTGGACAGATTTTATTTTCTTCAATTCATAGTGACATCCTCCTTTGTCTCACATAGGGTAGCAGGCACATTGCTTTGTGAGGTAGCTCCTGGGTCTGCAAGGCATCCTGGATCCAAAAGGAGAATGAATAGTAAAGGGAGGCTTGCTTGTCTGGGAAAATGTCTCAGTGGGCAGGTTCCCTCATGATCAGCTCTGCACACGTGCCAAGGGCTGAGCTGAAGAAGGGGTGGAGCCGTCATGGGGACAGAGCAGTGGTTGCCAGGAACGTTAATGCTGTCATATGATGGAAGGTGGGGAGGTCTCCTGAGTGGCTGTAAAGCTTGGGCTGGATTAGATTGGGAGATGGTGATTATAAACTTTTCGTTGGAGTTGCAACACTACAGCTCATTTGATTTTTACTCTAACCATGTATTTCTCACACATCCCTTCTAGTTGTGTGATACAGACTGGTTTAAATTAAAGCAAATTTAAACTTCTTTCTCTTACGGTTTTCTTATGGCCTTTGACAATGTAAGACCCCCTGGGCTGCCAAGACGTGATTGGGCCTGGATTGCTGTATTTGGAAGTGATGAGTGAGATTCTGTAGAGGGTAGGATAACATGCCCAGAGCTCACTAAGGGCAGAACCAAACCAAGAAACATCCTGGTGGAGGCCCGCCTCTAAGGGGTGAAGGAGGAGAGGCTTGGAAAGAGAACCAAAAGGGAGAAGCCAAGCAGCTGAGAACAGTTCAGAAGAGAGGGAGATTATGTGAGCCAGCAAAGAGCACACGCCAAGAAGAAGGAAGAGATTGAAAATGTGAAATGTTACGGCAAGGTGAACCTGACCAAGACTGAAGCTAGAGGCAACCTGGAGGAGTCTCATAGAAAGGTGGGGCAAAACAAACGGCTGTTTGTGCCAAACTGTAGGGGAGGAAGGAGAAACAGGGGTTGTGTTTCTTGCTGTGTGTTTATTTCATCTGTTTAATTTTTGTAGTGATAATTGCCACAAAGAATATAACACAGGGTAAAAATTTAGGCTTCGCTGGTAGCTCAGCAGTAGAAGAATACACCTGCAATGGAGGAAACGTGGGTTCTATCCCTGGGTTGGATCCCTGGATAAGGAAGATCCCCTGGAGAAAGGAATGGCAACCCACTCTAGTACTCTTGCCTGAGAAATCCCATGGACAGAGGAGCCTGGAAGGCTACAGGCCCTGGGATCGCAAAAGAGTCAGACATGACATAGCGACTCAACAACAAAACAGCAACGAAGGATAGACACTGATAAAGCACGGGTGCCATCTGTCTATCTGTACGTATTTGGCCACTCCACGCAGTATGCAGGATCTTAGTTCCCCCAAGAGGAATCACATCTGATGCGGTGGAGGTGCAGAGTCCTCACCACTGGGCCACCTGGGAAGTCCTAGGGGTTCTATTTTTAAGAGATGGCACAGAGAAGGCCCCCAGGACAGGTGAAGCTTGGGCAGGGAGTTGACTGCAGTGAGGGAGTGGGCCACACAGATTTCTGTGAGAAGGTCCAGAGTGAACTTTAAGTTCAAAGGCCCCAAGAAGGGACTTCTGTTGTGTGTGTGTTTTAAGTCAGCCTTGTTGTGTGTATGTTGTGTGTTTTTATGTCTGCCTTGTTGAGGTGTAATTTTAAAACTAATTAAACCCACTAATTTTACATGTACATGTTGATGACTTTTGAAAAATGTATAAATACAATCATCCCTCAGGATCCTCAGAGGATTGATTCCAGCCCCTCCTCCACCCCACACCTTGATGCTTCCCTTCACAGATTCTCAAGTCCCTTAAATAAAATGATGTAGAATGGCACATAAACACCACAATCTTTGCATACCTTAAATCATTTCTAGATTACTTATAATACAATGTAAACAACATATAATTAATGTGAGGCAAAGCTTAACTCTCTAGAAGTTTCTGAAATTCTTCTTTCCAAATATTTTGGATCCACAGTTGATTAGAACCCAAGGATGCAGAACCTGTGGATATGAAGGGTTGACTGTAGTTGTATAACTGCCTCTATAATCATGTTACAGAACAAATTTATTTTTCCAAAAAGTTCCCTTGTGCTCTTTTCAGTCAAACCTCTGCTTCCATCTCAGGGCCCTAGCAACTGATCTACTTTCTGCCACTATAGTTTGGCCTTTTCTAGAATTTCATATAAATGGAATCATGTTTTCTCTTTTCTTTTTTTTTTCTGGCTTTCTCCACTTAGCCTAATGCTGTAGAAATACATCCATGTTGTTGTGTTTTGGCAGTCTGTTCCTTTTTCTTGCTGAGTAGTATTCCTTAGCATGAATATATTAGAAAGTGTTAACCCTTTCAACAGTTGATGGACATCTTGTTGTTACCAGTTTGAGGCAATTATGAATAAAACTGCTAGGTATAAATGAGAACATGTGGACATATTCTTTTCATTTCTCTGAAACACTTAGTAAAAAGATTTCTAGAAATAAAGCAGGGTTACATAAAACTTTATAAGAAATTGCCAAACTGTATTCACCAAAGTGACTGCACAATTTTACATACTCAACAGCAATGGGTGAGAGTTCCACCAAAAATACCAAGTTTTGACAAAGTTGCCACACATCTTTGCTAAAAATTGACATTGACAATCTCTTTAATTTAGCTCTTCAAATGGGATATGTAGTAGACTATCACTGGGATGTTAATTTACATTCCCCTGATGATAGATAATTTGAACATTTTTCCATAAGCTTATTAAATATCTAATTTGGTAATGTGCCAATAAAAATTTCACCCACTTTTTCATTGAGTTGTAAAAGTTCTTTGTATATTCTAGATTCAAACTCTTTATCAAATATATGCTTACAAATATTCTTTCCCAGGCTGTGATTTGCCTTTTCGTTTTCTTATGAGCATTTTTAATTTTTATGATGCTCAGCATAACAATTTATTCTTTCATGGTTCATGCTTTTTCCCTTCTAGGAGATTCCTCTATAGTTTTATTTTTTTAATTTATTTTTTTATTTATTTGGCTGGTCGAGTCTTAGTTTCAGCATGTGGGAACTTTCCTTGCAGTGTACAGACTCTCTGGTTGTGGTGCTCAGGCTCAGTACTTGCAGTGCATGGACTTAGTTGCTCCACACCATGTGGGATCTTAGTTCCCTAACCAGGGATGAAAACAATGTCCCCTGCATCGGAAGGTGGATTCTTAACCACTGGACCAACAGGGAAGTCCCTATAATTTTACATCTTAAGTTTAGGTTTATTATCCAACTTGAATTAATTTTGAATATGATCTGAGTCATTTTGGTATGATGTTCTAGTATTTGTTAGACAATCTACTCCCCCATTGAACTGATATCTTTGCTAAAACTCAATTCAGCCTATTCCAGTGGTTACATTTCTGGTCTTAATTTCTTCCATTTGATCTAATTATGGATTTCTTCAGTTATACTTTAAATCAACTGAGGAAAAAATTAATTAAAAATACATTCATATAGCCTTTTATATCTACCATTACTGGAGCTCTTTGTTTCTTCATGTTGGTTTGAATCACTGTTAAGTGTCCTTTATTTCAGCTTGAAAGGCTCCCTTCAGTAGCTCTTGGAGCGTAGGTTGGCTAGAAACAAATTCCCTCAAGTTTTGTTGTATGAGTATGTCTTATTTTTCCTTTATTTTTGAAGAATTGCTTTGCTAGTTGTAGACTTCTTGATTAAAAATCTTTTGCTTTCAAGACTTTGACTGTTCAATCCCACTGCCTCTGATCTCCATAGTTTTTCATGAGATATTGTTGATCTTCTTGTTGCTCCATACTGATGAGCTGTTGTTTTGTTGTTGTTGTTGTTGTTGTTTTTCTCCTTTTGTGGTTCTATCTTTGTCTTTGACTTTCAGCAATGTGACTATGATGTGCCTAGGTGTTGACCTCTTTAATTTGTTCTGCTTGAAGTTTATTGAGCTTATTGATATGTAATGTTTTGCATCAGATTTGGAAAGTTTTCAGCCTCTACTTCTTTAAACAGTCTTGCTGGTCTGTTCAGCTTCTCTTTTCAGAACTCCCATTATTCCCATGTTGACGTATGTTTGACAGTAAACCACAGCTCTCTAAGGCTCTGTTCATTTTTCTTCACTCATTTTTCTTTCTCTTCCTCAGATGAATAATCTCAATGGACTTATTTTCAAGTTTGCTGATTCTTTTCCTGCTCACATTTGCTGTTGAGTCCATCTAGCCCTTCATTTTAAGTGTTGTGCTCTTTGATCCTAGAATTTCTAACTTCTATTTGTGTATATATACACATATAAATATATTAGATATATACATACATTGTTGTATCTCTTTATTTCTGCTCTCTTCACTGAACCATTGTTCTCATACTTTCCTTTAGTTCTTTGTACATGTCTTCCGTTAGTTCTTTGAACATATTCAAAATATCTGAGCTAGAATCTTGTCTAGTAAATCCAAAATCTGCGCTCCATCAGAGATAGTATTCTATTAGCTGGTTTTTCTTTCCTGTGCATGGGCTGTGCTTTCTTTTTTCTTTGCATCTCTCAAAACTTTTTGTTCAAATAATACAAGGTGGCAATTCTGGAAGTCAGAATCTCCCTCCCTCTAAGATTTATGATTGTTAGTTTTCTGAACTAATTCTGTTGAGTCTGTATTTTTTGATCATGTGTGCCTCTGAAGTTTTTACTGGGTGAGCTTGAGGTCAACTCATCAGAAATGTCCTTAAATGTCTGAAACCAGTATGTCTCCCAGTCTTTGTTATGGGGCTCTATGTGTATGTTAGGGAATACATTCAACACTCAGCCAGGCAGTCTACATTTCTGCTTTGGCCTTCACTTGCTATTTTCACACAGCCTCAAGGTCAACCAGAAGGGAGCCTCCTCAAGTTTTTCCTGAGGATGCACATAGCTCTGAGCATGCATACGGCTCTACATGGACATGTGACCTTATAGATTCCCAGAAACATACCAGAGCTTTTCAAAGCCTCCCATAAACATCTTATTATCCACCTTTTACTTTAATGCTTTTGGAGAACACATTCTTTACCCTAAATGCTAAACCAGTTCTTCAGATATTTGCAATATTAGATAATTGCCTCAGGCTGTCTCCAACAAACATTCCTGGGCAAAGGTTTTTTGCACTAGGCAAACTCCTAGTCAGGTCAAATGAAGAAGAATTTTGTGACTGATCTCTTGGAGAACCACCAAATGGGTCAAATAATGACAATTCTCTGGGAATGAGGTTTCAGATGAGTTCCATCTCCAGTCTGCCCCCTCTGATCACTGCCAGGCTGCTGGTTTTCACTGTAAATGTGGGCTGTTTGTTTTCAAAGCTACTTCAGAATTGGGGAAATGGGTATGGAAATTAGATAATGTGTTCTTACAAAGATTCAGCTATTTTTCTTGAATAAACTCCTCAATTTGCTGCAAGTCTTTGGATGATTTCCAGAGATAGGAAAATTGAATCTGACAATTTTCTCAGTGGTCTCATTGCCCTTAAAGAGTTTTGTAGGTTCTTACTCTGCCATTCTTGCTTACATTGTGTCTCTGTGATCTATACATTTATCTAAACAGAAATGTCACAATCTCTGGAATACTATATCTTTACAGTAAATCTTAAAATCAGTGTGGGTATTTCAGTTTGGTTCTTACTTTTCAAAATTGCTTTGACTAGTTTAGGGCATTTACATTTACCTATAAATATTAGATGTGACTTGCCAGTGTTTACCCAACGAGCCAGCTACAAATTTGATTAGGATTCTCTAAATCTATAAATAAATTTTGGCAAAAGTGACATTAAAAAATATTGTCTCCAATTAATGAGCATGATGTTCTCTCCATTTATTTAGATCTTCTTTAATTTTTCTCAACACTATTTTGTAGTCTTCAGTGTACAGATCTTGCATGCATTTTCTGAAATATGTCACTAAATATTGATGCAATTGTCGTGAAGTTGCTCAGTCGTGTCCGACTCTTTGCGACCCCATGGACTGTAGCCTACCAGGCTCCTCCCTCCATGGGATTCTCCAGGCAAGAGTACTGGAGTGGGTTGCCGTTTCCTTCTCCAGGGAATGTTCCCAACCCAGGGATTGAACCCAGGTCTCCTGCATTCCAGGCAGGCACTTTAACATCTGAGCCATCAGGGAAGCCTGATGTAATTGTAAATGACATTATATTTTAAATTTAATTGTTCATTGCTAGTATACATAAATACAATTGTTTTTTAATACCAATATTACTTAATTCACCTAAAAGGTTAGCTACCACTTTTGTAAATTCAGTCGTATTTATACGTGGTCAATCATGTCACATCATCCATGAGTATAATCTCTTTTTTTTTTTTTTTGCTTTTGATGTCTACACATTTGACTTGTTTTTTCTGGAGAAAAGAAGTGCTCATTGGTTCACTTTTACTGAACCAATGAGCACTTCCAGTACAAAGTAAAATGGAGAAAGCAAGAGCAGATAATCCTGTTTTGATCTAAATATTAGGGGTGAAATTAGGGGTGATGCATTCAGTTTTTCATCACCAAGTATAATAGATGTATCAGGTTGAGGAAATTGTCTTCCTTTCATGCTTTGCATTCCACTTCACTTGTTGCTGAGTTTTTCTAAATCATGTTGTCGTTCAGTCACTAAGTCATGTCTGACTCTTTTCCAAATCAGAAATGAATACTAAATTTTTGTCAAATGCTTTCTCAGCATCTATTGAGATAACCATGTGATTTTTCTTTTTAAATCTGTTAACATGGTGAATTCCACTGATTTTTATATGATAACAAAGCTTTGTATTCCTGGCACAAACCCTACTTGGTAATAATGTATTCTGGACCATGCTTTTGCTAAACTTTTGCTAAGAATTTCTCCTGTGTTCCTGAAAGATATTAATCTGCAATTTCTTTTCTTATAATGTCTTTGTATTGTTTTGTTATCAGGACAACATTGGCCTCATAGAATGATTTGGAAAATATTCCTTCCTCTTTTATTTTCTTGAAGAGATTGTAAATTGGTGTTATTCCTTTTCTAAATGGTTACTAGAATTCATCAGTGAAGGCCTCCAGGCCTGGAGTTTTGTTTGTGTGTTTTTTTTTTTTAAACAACTTTTTTATTTTAGAATAGTTTTAGGTTTACAGAAAAGCTATGAAGATAGTACAGAGAGTTTCCATATACTCCACATCAAACTTATCTTATTAACATTTGCATTAATATGGTACATTTATCATAATTATTAGCTGATACAGATACACTATTATTAACTAAAGTTCATAATCTATTCATATTTAAATTTTTTTCTTAATGTCCTTTTTTTATTCCAAGATCACATAGGGCACCATGATACTGCTAGTTTTCCTGTCACTTTAAAATCTTGTTGGATTTGCTGTATGGCTCATGAAACTCAAACAGGAGCTCTGTATCAACCTAGAGGGGTGGGGTGGGGAGGGAGATGGGAGGGAGGCTCAAAAGGGAGGGGATATATGTATACCTATGGTTGATTCATGTTGAGGTTTGACAGAAAACAACAAAATTCTGTAAACCAATTACCCTTCTATTTGAATAAATTTTTTAAAAAGTCTTGTTGGCTAAGATAGTTTCTAAGATCTTCCTTCTTTTTATCATCTTGAAGGTTTTGAGGAGTACTGGTCAAGGTATTTTATTGAATGTCCCTAAATTGGGGCTTGTTTTATGATTTTTTCATTATTAGATCTGGATGATGAGTTTTGGGGAGGAAGACCACAGAGTTAAAAGTATTATTTTCATCTCATTATACTAAGGGCACATGCTATTAATGTAAATTATCACTATTGATACTAATTTTGATTACCTACCTGAGATAATGTTTTTCAGATTTCTTCAGTGTAAATTTACTCTTTTCATTCTCAGGAAAGTTTAAACTATAAATTTAATTTCATTAATAGTTACAGGGCTATCAATAAATTATTTCTTCATAAGTTATGCTTGTGTTTTTCAAGGACTTTTCCCACTTTATTTATTTGTTGATTTATAGATGTAAATTGTTTATACTATTCCTTTATATTCTCTTTATGTTTGTAAAATCTGAAATACTGCTCCTTTTTCATTCCTAATATTAGTAATTGGTATCTTTTCTCTTTTTAATTTTTTCCTTGTCTTTTCTTATTCTTTTTATGTCTTATTTGTCAGTCAGGCTTGGGGGTTATAAATTTTATACTTCTCACAGAATTAGCTTTTGGTCTCTTTGGTTATTCTCTATTGTTATATTTTCCACTTAATTCATTTCATTTCAGTACTATTTATTTTCTTTTTTCTGATAACTTTGACTCTTCCTTTTATAGTCTGCTCAGAAGGAAGCCTAGGGTTCATTGATTTTGGGGAGCTATCTATATCATTTAAGCATATAATGCTATATATTTCCCTCTGAGCAATGTTTTAACTGAAACCAACAAATTTTGATGTGTTATATTTCCTCAGATATCCTCTAATTTCCTTTGTGATTTCTTTGTTGACCTATAGACTATTTAGAAATATGTTGTTTAATATCTAAATGTTTCTGCATTCTTCATTCCTTCGTATTGCTCCAAATTTTCATCTGGAACCATTTTCTTCCTAAGGAAGTAACCTCCTGTAGTATCTTTTATTACAAAAAACTAAGATCATAGCATCTGGTCCCATCACTTCATGGGAAATACGTGAGGAAAGAATGGGAACAGTGACTGACTTTATTTTCTTGGGCTCCAAAATCACTGCAGACGGTGACTGCAGCCATGAAATTAAAAGACACTTGCTCCTTGGAAGAAAAGCTATGACCAACCTAGACAGCATATTAAAAAGCAGAGACATTACTTTGCTAACAAAGGTCCGTCTAGTCAAAGCTATGGTTTTTCCAGTAGTCATGTGTGGATGTGAGAGTTGGACTATAAAGAAAGCTGATCACCAAAGAATTGATGCTTTTGAACTGTGGTGTTGGAGGAGACTCTTGAGAGTCCCTTGGACTGCAAGGAAATCAAATCAGTTAATCCTAAAGGAAATCAACCCTGGATATTCATTGGAAGGGCTGATGCTAAAACTGAAACTCCAATACTTTGGCCACCTAATGTGAAGAACTGACTCATTAGAAAAGATTGAAGGCAGGAGGAAAGATTGAAGGAAAGATTGAAGGCAGGAGGAGAGATTGAAGGCAGGAGGAGAATGGCAGGAGGAGAATGAGATGGTTGGATGGCATCACTGACTCGATGGACATGAGTTTGAGCAAGCTCCAGGAGTTGGACAGGGAAGCCTGGCATGCTGCAGTCCATGTGGTTGCAGAGTTGGACGACTGAGCAACTGAACTGAACTGAATATCTCTTATCGTGCAGGTTTGATGGTGATAAATAGTTCAGAGTTTGTTTATCTGAAAAAGTGTTTATTTCTATTTCACTTCTGAAGCTATTTTTCCTGCATATGATATTCCAGATTAACAGTTTTCTTTTTTCAGTGTTTTAAATGTCATTCCAGTGTCATCTGGCTGACATAGTTTCTACCAAGAATTCTTCTGACATTCTTATTTTTCTTTCTCTGTGTCTTTTTCTTTTAGTTGTTTGAAAAAAATCCCCTCTATTTCTGGATCTCAGCAATTTGGTTATAACCCTTTATGTAATTTTGTTTCTTCTGTTTGATTTTGTTGAGATTCTTGAATCTCTGGTTTATAGATTTCATCAAGTTTGGAAAAACTTTGATCATTATTTCTTTATTTTTCTCTCTCCCTCTCTTTTCCACAACTTCTGGGACCCCAGATAGATGTTTTCTCACACATTATTGATATTCTGACTTTTTTCCCAAACCCTTTTTTTCTCTGTGTACTTGATTTTGAAGGGTTTCTGTTGCTATGTCTTTATTAACATTCATTAACATTTCTTCCTGATATAGCTAATCTCCTGTTAATTCTACTGTGTTTCTAAATTTTGGATATTTTATTCCTCATCTTTATATGTTCCATTCAGATATTCTTATACCTTCCATTTATTTCATCACATTTGTCATTTCCTGCATTTTATTAAACAATTAAGTATAATTATAATTCTTAATATCCTTGTCTGCTATTCCTGTCATATCTATCATTCTAGGTGTATTTCTACTGATTATTTTTCATCCTAATAATGGTTTGCATTTTTACCATTTTTGCATGCCTAGTAATTTTTGGTTAAATGGTGGATATTGTGATTTTTACATTTTGAGAGTGCTAGTTTTGTGGGGCTTTAAAAGTTGTAGGACTTAGTTATAAAAGGCTGTTAAGTTCCGTGGAATATCTTTGCTCCTTTCATGCTTTGCTGTTAAGTTTTCTTAGCGCTGGTCTCAAGCAGTCTTTGACGCTAAGTCGCCCCCGTCGTGTCCGACTCTGTGCGACCCCATAGACGGCAGCCCACCAGGCTCCCCCGTCCCTGGGATTCTCCAGGCAAGAACACTGGAGTGGGTTGCCATTTCCTTCTCCAATGCATGAAAGTGAGAAGTGAAAGTGAGGTCGCTCAGTCGTGTCCGACTCCTAGCTACCCCAGGGACTGCAGCCCACCAGGCTCCTCCGCCCGTGGGATTTTCCAGGCAAGAGTACTGGAGTGGGGTGCCATTGTCTTCTCCGAATTTATCCCAACTACTAAGGATTATACCTGATATTCTGCATATTACAAAGTGTTTCCAGTCTCAGTATTGGAAATATAACTTATTCTTACCCATATGTGAATTCTAAGAATGTTCAGCCTTCTGTTTGCAGGATTCTTTTATCAGATTCAGGTAACTCCCTTTTCATACAGAGGCAGATCAGTATTCATCTAGACACTTGAGTGGTTCCTTCTACAGACATCCTGAACTCTTTTTCCACTGAGCTATTATTTTCCCCCGGTCAGTATTCTATCCCACAAATTCTAGTCGTCTTGCCCCCTCTCCCCCAGTTTTGACCTCTTTATCCTGAACTCAGTGTGAATATCAGACCATCTGGGACCCCTTCCCTGCAAAACATCCTGGGAATTGTCTCCAGGCACGACACTGGAGCAATATCTGGTTTAATTCCCTTCTCCCAGAAATATCAATCATGCATTGCTTGTTGTCTAAAGTCTAAAAAACATTAAAAAATAATTTTGTACAATTTTCTATGACATTTTGCTTAAGACTTGAGAGTAAATCCAGTCCCTGTAGTTTATCATGGGATGAAGCAGAAGTCTATGATATTCTTTTAAGAAATTTTGTGCTGAGAGAGAGAGAAGGAGAAATAGGAGCTTAAAATTTTGACTGAAGCAAGGGAACATTTTTCTTTC
The DNA here is from genome assembly GCF_032405125.1 of Capricornis sumatraensis. Classification (NCBI taxonomy): domain Eukaryota; kingdom Metazoa; phylum Chordata; class Mammalia; order Artiodactyla; family Bovidae; genus Capricornis; species Capricornis sumatraensis. The sequence goes on along the minus strand of NC_091078.1, from coordinate 43,057,548 downwards.
TGTTGAATCACATATTTCCTTCTGCAGGCGAGAGAGAATGAACAAAGAATAAACACCGTTAGAACAAACGTCTGCAAGGAAAAGAAAAAAAACATTTTTCTTTACTCCCACAGTACTTCTGACACCATGTGTGTGGGGAGAGAGGGGAACATTTCCTTATATTAGACAATTCTTACACTAACTACCTGTCTGGGTTAGCATACCCCACAGGTTAAGGGCTCAATCCCACAAGCTGCTCCCGCATTAGTCACCAATGCAAGGTCTAGGTTGTGACCTGCACTTCTGACCAAGCAAGTATAAATCAGAGCTTCCACAATTCTTCCCTTGGGTTCAATAATTTGCTAGAAAAGCTCACAGAACTCAGGGAGACATTTACTTATGTATGTATTTTACATATTGTAAAGGTTACAACTTGGGAACAGTTAATGGATGAGGTGCATAGGGCAAGTCTGGGAGTTGAGATACACAGAGTTTGCACCTCATCTCCAGGTGCACCACTCCCCAGGTCAGGAACCTCGAAGCAACTCCCTGAACCCCTTCAGTTAGGGTTTTATGGAGGCTTCATGATGTAACACAACTGATTAAATCATTGGCTATCAGTGATCAATCAATTCAACCTCCAGCCCCTCTCCCCTCCCTTTCAGGTGAGGCTGAAAGTTCCAACCCTCTAATCCAATGCTACTTGCAAATAGTCCCCCATCCTCAGAGACCAGCCAAAAGTCACCTCATTAGCATAAACTCAGGTGTGGTTGAAAGGGGCTCCTTTCACTTTTATCACTCCCCTCCAAATATTACAACAAAAGATGCGAGAGGATTTTTTCACTTAGGAGATTATAAGGGTTTTAGGAGCTCTGGCCAGGAGCCAGGGGCAAAGACCAAAATACACATTTCTTATTATATCACAATATCACAGCAATGCTGGGCAGAAAGTTCCAAGATGCCCATTTCTGGTGACATTTATTTTCTCTGTGATATGGGATGTACAGTAATCCAGTAAAAATGGTATAAGATGTAAGGTTTAAAGAGCAGCTGGGAGAGGCAAGTGGTATGAAGTTCACAGGGAGCAGCAGTGGAAGCTTCTCAGGACCTCGTTGGCCACCAGACATCCAAGCAAGGTCTGTGGAAGGGCTGCATTCCCAGCCCCACTCCCAGGTGTGGCTGTAAAGCTTTCCCAAGATTCTTGGCTCCTGTTACTCTATTAAAAATAGAGAAGAGTTCATACATGGTCAGCCGTTGAGGCCAGAACCACACCTTTAACTCATGGGAAAGAGCCCCCACTGGGAGGCGGGGGTGTGGAGCTTTCAGAGAGACACCATATGGGGCGCCTGGCTGGCTTCACCCGGATGACATGAAGCCTTCCCTCCGGGCCTTGTTCACCTCAGTCCCCACCAGCTCTCTCTTTGGATTTGCCTATATTCTTAGCTTTTACACAAGATTTGCCCAAATCTCATATGAAAAGTGCCTGAGTGTCCCCAGCCACGTCCCCATTCTTCCCTTCACAAGCTAAGGTCTGGTGTCCCGTCAGAGCCTCTTCCAGGTTTTCCATGAGTTAGTAAAAGGCGCCCCATTTCATGAGTGTGCACAGCCCCTCTATGAGGGCCTCTGTCTTCACAAGTGGAACTTAGGCTAGGCTGCAGGCCCTGCCCGCCTCTGTGACCGGCCACCCTGGCAGAGGGTACGACCCCCACACCTGTGCATGGCTGCTCTGTGCCTGTGATCTTCTTACCTTGTTTTCCTGACTTCTTTCTTGCTATTAACAATTGATAGTGGCTTTGCCTTATGAGGCAGACCCTGGCCTCTTAATTTGCTGGTTGTTGTGAATCAGTATAGCTGACCCCCTAGGTTAGCCCCAACCCCACACAGGTGTGCAAATGATACCTGCAGTCTGTTTTGTATTCCTAATCCCTGAACCAGTGATGTTCAGGACAGGGATTACCTTAGGAGAAACCTCCTCTCTACTGGGAGTATGAATCTAGTGTCTGCCGGCGTCTGCCATCCAGGTTGTTTGAGGTGACCTGAGTTCCTGGGACCCCTGACAGGAACTAGGCTTCTACTTCCCCACTCACCCCACCACAGGCTGTCAGTCCATACAACCAGCCAGCCTTCCACCCTTCCGTGTGCCTACTAGTCACTTCCATCTCCAAAAGGGCTTGAGCCATGCCCTTCACACACACACTGGTCAGCAGGCCTTGTTCTGACCCCTCTCCAGATGCTGTCAGACCTCCCCTGACCCTGAGCCTGCCCTGCAGCGTCTCTGTGGGAGGATTTCATGGCGGGTGGAGTCTGGGCATCTCCTGACCCTACTGTGTACTTTGGGATCCTCCTCTACTCCTCAGAGCCACCTGTGAACCTGGTGTGCTTCTTTGAGAAAGTGTTGGTAGGAAGAGTCTGAAGCTGATGGTCAAAATGAGGCCTGGGAATGGGACAAGGCAATATTTCTCAGCTGTGTCCTGTTGATGAGAAAGTTAATAAGTAGTCAATCTAAGAAAGAAAGAAGACAATTTTAATTTTATTCGAGCCAACCTGAGGATTATAACCCAGGAGACAGTCTTTCAGAAGTTCGGAGGTCTATTCTGCCTGCTAGAGGTTAGTTTTTGAGACAAAGGGTTATACATCAAATGACATATTGACAGTTTATATGATCCATATCTGCACATAAAATGACTAGCAGGATATCGTGTGTCCCTACAGGATTAAGAAGGAAGATCATATCTTAAGGAGGTCTGGTTAATATACACAAGGGGAAAGAGGAGGCCCAAATAGGCAGAGAAAAATTCAGTGCTTAAATTAAAATTCTACTCTCAGATTTTTCTTGTCCTGTCATAAAACATGAATTTTACTTTGTTAGTCCTATGAAACACCGATTCCACAGGGCATTTTACAGATAAAAAAAATCCATCTGGTCAAATACTGCCTTCTCAAACCTACTGTAACAGTGTTCTTGAAATATGCTAATACTTCCCTTTGAAACAACCAGCCTACTCATTTCAAAATGATGGGTTTTCTCTTTCAGCCCTTTTATTGAGTACTTTGATTAAAGGTGTCTTTAAAATAAGTCCTCTTCTCAGTTCTCATCCCCAACCACCAGTGAAAGAACCTGTTGGGGGGAGCTTTTAAATACTGAGTCATCACTTCCACGCCAGACCATGTGCTCAGCTGATCCCAGTGGAGGCTGCTTTCACAGCAGAACAGGCCCCCTGCCCTGTATCACTCCATATGTAATAAGCAGGTGAGGGCTTTGCCTCCTGGGATGAAGATGCTCCATGTGACTGACCTCTCAGGAGAAGAGTATTTGCAGAAATTTGGAGGCCCGAGTCCTCAGCACCATGCAATAGACTTAAAAAAGAAACACACAGAAAGTTGAGATGTGCATATTTCCATAGAGTAAGTTCTCACGAAACAGAGTTCCTAGTAGACCAGGCTTCAGACACCCTGGTGGGGCTGGAATCAGGAACTTGGAGGGGCTGGGTGTTTAGTAGACCCCTCTGCTGTCAGTGCCCTGTGGTCTGCAGGACAGGGCTGCAGAAACATGTCAGGTGGGGCCCTGGCCTCTTCCAACAGTACAGCCAGGGAGATGACTAGGTCCAGGCATAGATACATAGAACAACACATAGGCTATATGTGAGCATGCTATACCCAGTAGGCAGAATAGATCTCAGAGGAGAAAGAGCTCCATGGAGACACAGAGGATAGCTACATTGGTAGTTGCCAAGGGGCAGGGGGACTGGGAGAAGGCTGGAGTGGGAGTTTGGGATTAACAGATACAAGCTATTATGTAGAGAAAAGATAAACAGCAAGGTCTTACTATATAGCATAAATAACTATATTCAATATCCTGTGATTAAACCATAATGGAAAAGCACATGAAAAAAGAATGTATATATGTGTATAATTGAGTCACTTGGCTGTACAGCAGAAATGAACACAACATTGTGAAATAACTATACTTCAATTAAAAAGCAAAAAGAAAGAAAGGAAGAAAGAGAGGGCCCCCTGTGTTGGGTCTGCATCACGGCTTATGCTGGAGGCCATGTTTGAGCTGAATTTCAGGTTTCATGAGCAGCAAGGTAAAGGCCACATGTCAAGATACTTCTTGTCACTTCCCCTGCCCCATTTCCCTCACATTTCCACTCCCTAACAGAAAACCAACTTAATTCTGACATCTGCCTCTTGCCAACACAGTCCATGGGCTTTGGGGAAAGTTTGACTCTTCTTAAGCCAATGAGCACCTTCCATTCCTCTGGCCATATCATCATCTGGTGGGGAGTATGGTCTACGCAGGTCCAATCAGCCTAAATTTCTAGATTGCTTGGGTTTCTGGGGCAGAAGTCTGGACACAAGTGAGAAGATTCTGCACTCTTTCTGCACCTGTGAGCCATCCAGCAGCCACAGGGGAGCCCCCTAAGCTGGAGGGCTAATTGGAGAAATAGAAATAGTCTCCACGGCCACTCGTGAGCCTCTGATGAACCTGAAGCCCATCTCTCTGGTCAGAGCTCCCTCTAGCTAGTTTACAGGAAGTCATACCTTAGAGAATATTCAGAAGCCCAGAAAATGTTGGAAAATTTACAGACACAACTCCAGCTCTCACTCCTCTGCCAGCACTGGGTTGAAAGGTGGCTGCTACTACCATCAACCCAAGTTGCCTCTACCCAGGCCAGCAACGTGGGTGCCCAGCCCAGCCTGCTCCTCACACAGGAAGCTATAAATAGGGACCAGATCAGCCAGGTTGCTGGGGACTTCACCGATTTCAGCACTGAAAGCCTCACATACAATCAGTGACAGGGAAAACAGAACAGCTGGTAGTCTACCATCCAATAGAATCTTCAGGAGAGCACAGATGATTGGCAGAACCCAAGCCACCCAGCAGCAAGGGGGTGGGGCCTTTGGGCTGCAAAGGTGGGAATCACAGTGGGACCAACCATCAAAATGTGAGGAGGATGGGAGAACAAGATGGCGGAGAGCTAGGTGGACCTGGAGCACATCTCTCTCCACAGATACATCAGGAATACACCTTCAGACACAGACGTGCATTCAGAACACCAGCTGAGAGCAGACAGGAGTACTTGACCAGTGGAAAAGAATATATAGAACCATGCAAACCTCGGTTGAACAAAGGAACTAGGGGAAAAAACAGGGGTGTTAGTAGGACTGGACCTGCCCTCGTGGGTGGGGAACTGAAGCAGGGGTCCGATCCCCACAGCGGGGCAATTATCTGAGTCAGAGGAGAAACACTTAAGGCTGAGAGTGAAACAGCTGATCTGTGGCAGCCTAAATGGAATGAGAATCAGACAGTCCTGGTGGCATATATACATATGCCGGGCAGGAACACAGGTCTCCTGGAAGGGGCAGCAGCTGGGAGCTAGAGTTTAGGGATTGTGGAGAAATTCCAGGGTGAGGGCTGCTGTTGACTGCAGAGAGACGGATGGAGGGGATGTGAGGGAGGAGATCGTGGTGGGAAATGCCAGTGGAGGAAAGCCAGGCAGCCATGGAAGCAAGGCGATACTGCTGAGTCACGCGTAGGGGGTGGGGCCATCACCATAGTCTCTCTCTCCCCACACGCCAGCATCAGAAGGTGAACAATAGAGGCTGGCCCATCAAACGCCTGACACACTGGAGCAGGACCCCACCCAGTGTGCCCCTTTCAGTGACTGATGCGCTGATCTATGTAGGATCTATGTAGGATCCCAGCCAGGGGGGACCCTCTATGTGCCTGACACGCCAAACAACAGAGAATAAGGACCCCAGGCAAGGGAGCCCTCTAAGTGCCTGAACAGGTGGAGTTATGGAGAAAGACTGGCCAAAGAGGCCTTCTGATCACCAGCTACAAGAGGCTCGAAAAAATACTCTGATAGGGTCATAACTCCTGCAGCAGAGGCAGTCTGTGTCCCTGCACACTTCGTGCCACCAGGGTCCCCGCAAGTCAAGCAGCTGCACCACCTTCCTGCTCAACTCTCACTGGGGCAGAGCTGCCACAGGCAGAAAAAATCAGACATCTATGCACGCAGGGTTGCTTTGGTAGTGTCCAACTCCTTGCGACCCTGTAGACTGTGGCCTGCCAGACTTCTCTGTCAGAGAGGGGATTCTCCAGGCAAGAATACTGGAGCGTATTGGCCAGTACTGGTTGCCATACCCTTCTAGAGCACTATATTTCCTGCTGCCCTAGCTGCCAACTCCCCTGAGTACCTGGTGCTGCCAGAACCCCTGTGACTCAAGCAGCTGCACCACCTCCACACCTGGCCCTCACAGGGGCAAACCCAAGCCCTCCAGGGCAGCCTCAGGAGGAAACCCCAGTGGATGACCCACATGTAGAGGTGGAAATAATACCATAGTTGAAACCCAGGGGCAGTGTGGCTAAGGAACAAGACCCAGAACCTTCCCACCAGGTGCACAAGCTGCAGATTAAATCCACTTGATCAACTAGGTGGACTCCGTGTCTATGGAATAGATAAAAGGCCATTGAGAGCTCCCACAAAAGAAAACACACTAGCTCTGATAGCTGTGGACATTGGAGGCAAGAACACACAGGAGTAGGACCAGACTAGAATCTGAGCTGCCCCCACAGCAGGTCCAGAGACCAGTACAGTGCTGGAAGTCATCCTAGGGAAGTGAGGTGGACTGTGACTCCCAGCAAGGGAAAGGACTCTGACAGCAGTGACTCACGAAAAACATTTATCATTCTTATTTTTTGACTTGTTCTGTAGGTTCTTTTGGATTTTTTTCTTTTCTTTTTCCCCCACTCTGTTGTAGTCATTGATTTTATTGGCACTAAGAAATCCAATTAAGCTTTTGAGCTTTTTTTTTTTTCTCAGTCACATCTTTTATTGTTGTCATAAACCTCTGCCTCTGTGTTGGGCTTTTGCAGTTCTGTGGCATTTTCCTCTTTTTTTTTTCTTTTCTCTTAATTTTTTAAACCTATTATTATTTTTTCTACATTTATTCCTTTTCTTTTCCTACTGTACTTCTCCCCTTGCAGCTAATATTTAATGTATATAAATCTTCTTTATCTACCTCTATTTAACTTTGCATATGTATTCTTTCTTTTTTTCCTCTTCCTTCTCAGTGTATTTGTTAGTTTTATTTTCATTGCTTTATTCCCCAATTAGCACCTTGCTTTAGTTTTGTTTTCCAGTTTGTGCTTTAGTTAGTTTTGTTCTTAACTGGTAAATATAATTTTTGATTTCTTTTGTGCACCAGGTCAATCTACTGTACTTTATTTTTGTTGGACTGTTTTCACTTTGCTCATGGGTATATATGTATATGTGTATATTCCATTATTTTAGTTATTATTTGCCTGATTTTGTAACTGCCATTGATCTAGGGTTCATCTTTGGTTTCTCATTTTTGGATATTTGTTTTACTCTCCCTTACGGCCATAACAAACCACTTGTGGAATCTTTATCCCTGACTAGAGATCAAACCCTGGGCATTTGGAGTGGGAGCACTGACTCCAAGCCCCTAGACAACCTGAGAACTAACCCTAGGGAGTATCAAATGGTGAGAACGCACACAAAGGAAACCACTTGAATATAAGACCCGGCATCACCCAGCCACCAGCAGCACCCCATGTGAGACACCTCATCTAAACAACAAACAAAACAAAAATACAAACCCAATCATCAGCAGACAGCAGTACCACCTCACTCAGCCTTGCTCATCAGAGGAAAAACAAACAAACAAAAACTCGGCACAAACCTCACCCTATACAAAGCTCACACAAACCACTGGACCAACCTTAGGAGGGCAGAAACCAAAATGAAGAAAGAATTCAACCATCTTAAAGGAAAGAATTCAACTTTCCTTGAAGCCTGGGAAAAGGAAACCTCAAACACAATAACTTAAAAAAAAAATGAAAAGGCACAGAAATACTGCACAAATGAAGGAACAAACTAGAAACACAGAAGTCCAAATAAATGAAGAGGAAATGGGAAAATTACCTGAAAAAGAATTCAGAATAATGATAGTAAATATGATCAAAAACCTTGAAAACAAAATGGAGAAAATGCAAGAATCAATTAACAAAGACCTAGAAGAATTAAAGAATAAGCATACAGAGACAAACAACACAATTACTGAAATTAAATATACTCTAGAAGGAATCAATACCAGAATACCTGAAGTAGAAGAACAAGTCAGTGTGCTGGAAGATGAAATTGTGGAAATAACTTCTGAAGAGCAGAATAAAGTAAAAAGAATGAAAAGAGTTGAGAACAGTCTCAGAGACCTCTGGGACCATATCAAATGCATCAACATTCAAATTATAGGGGTCCCAGAAGAAGAAAAGAAAAAGAAAGGTATGAGAAAATTTTGAAGAGATAAGTTGAAAATTTCCCCAACATGGAAAAGGAATTAGTCAATCAAGTTCAAGAGGCACAAAGAGTCCCAAACAGGATAAATCCAAGGAGAAACACACCAAGACACATACTAATCAAACTAACAAAAACTAAACACAAAGAAAGAATATTAAAAGCAACAAGGGAGAAGCACCAAGTAACATACAAGGGAAATCCCATATGCTTACCAGCTGATCTTTCAGCAGAAACTCTGCAGGCCAGAAGGGAATGGCAGGATATATTTAAAGCACTGAAAGGGAAAAATCTACAATCAAGATTACTGTACCCAGCAAGGATCTCATTCAAAGTTGATGGACAAATAAAAAGACTTATAGACAAGCAAAAGTTAAGAGAATTCAGTACCGCCAAACCAGCTTTACAACAAATGTTAAACGGACTTGTAAAGTAAGGAAATACAATGGAAGAAAAAAGATCTACAAAATCAGCCCCAAACAATTAGAAAATGGCAATAGGAACATATATATCAATAATTACCTTAAATGTAAATGGATTAAATGCTCCCACCAAAAGACACAGACTGGCTGAATGGATACAAAAACAAGACCCATATATATGCTGTCTACAAGAAACCCTCTTCAGACCTCAAGACACATAGACAGAAAGTGAGAGGATGGAAAAATATATTCCATGCAAATAGGAAGCAAAAGAAAGCTGGAGTAACAATCCTCATATCAGACAAAATAGACCTTAAAGTAAAGATGATCACAAGAGATAAGGAAGGACACTTCAGAATGATCCAGGGGTCAATCCAAGAGGAAGACATAACAATTGTAAATATCTATGCACCCACCATAGGAGCACCTCAATACCTAAGACAAACACTAACAGACATAAAAGGAGAAATGGACAGTAACACAATAATAGTAGGAGACTTTAACACCCCACTCACACCAGTGGACAGATCATCAAGACAGAAAATAAGGAAACACAAGTCTTAAATGATACATTAGATGAGATGGATCTCATTGATATCTTCAGGACATTCCATCCAAATGCAATATAATACACCATCTTTTCAAGGGCACATGGAACATTCTCCAGGATAGACCACATCTTGAGTCACAGGTCAAACCTCAGTAAATTTCAGAAAATTGAAATCGTTATCAAGCATCTTCTCTGACCACGCTATGAGACTAGATATCAAAAACTGTAAGAAACACAAACACATGGAGATTGAACAACATGTTTCTAAATAACCAACAGGTTACTGAAGAAATCAAAAGGGAAATCAAAAATTTTCTAGAAACAAATAACAATGAGAACACAACAACTCAAAACCTATGCGATGCAGCAAAAGCAGCTCTAAGAGGGAAGATTATAGCAATACAATCCTGCCTCAAGAAACAAGAAAAACATTACATAGACAGCCTAACTTTACACCTAAAGCAACTGGAAAAAGAAGAACAAAAAAACCCCATAATTAGTAGAAGGAAAGAAATCATAAAGATCTCAGCAGAAATAAATGAAAAAGAAATGAAAGAAACAGTAGTAAAGAATAATAAAACTAAAAGCTGGTTTTTGAGAAGAAAAACAAATTGACAAACCCTTAGCCAGACTCATCAAGAAAAAAAAGAGAGAAGAATCAAATCAACAAAAGTAGAAACGATAAAGGAGAGGTTACAACAGACAACAGAAATACAAAGGATTATAAGAGACTGTAATGAACAACTATATGGGAATAAAATAGATAACCTGGAAAAAATGGACAGATTCTTAGAAAAGTTCAATCTTCCAAGACTGAACCAAGAAGAAATAGAAATTATGAACAATCCAATTACAAGCACTGAAATTGAAGCTGTGATCAAAAATCTCCCAAAAACAAAAGCCCAGGACCAGATGCTTTACAGGAGAATTCTATCAAACATTTAGAGAAGAGCTAATGCCTATCCTTCTAAAACTCTTTCAAAAAAATTTCAGAGAAGGGAACAGTTCCAAATTCATTCTATGAGGCCACCATCACCCTGATACCAAAACCAGACAAAGACAACCACACAAAAAGAAAACTATAGGCCAATATCACTGATGAACATAGATGCAAAAATCCTCAACAAAATTTTAGCAAACAGAATTCAGCAACATATCAAAAAGTTCATGAACCATGATCAAGTTGGGTTTATTCTCAGGATGCAAGGATTCTTCAATATGTACAAATCAATCAATGTGATACACCATATTAATGAACTGAAAGATAAAAGCCATATGATCATCTCAATATATGTATAAAAAGCCATTGAAAACATTCAGCACCTATTTATGATTAAAATTCTTCAAAAAATGGGTGTAGAAGGAACCTACCTCAACATAGTAAGCCCATATATGATAAGCCTACAGCAAACTTTATTCTCAATGGTGAAAAATGGAATGCATTCCCCCTAAGATCAGGAATAAGACAAGGGTGTCCACTTTCACCACTATTACTCAACATAGTTCTGGAAGTCCTAGCTACAGCAATCAGAGAAGAAAAAGAAATATAAGAAATCCAGATTGGAAAAGAAGAAGTAAAACTCTCACTGTTTGCAGGTGACATGATACTGTACATAGAAAACCCTAAAGATAGTATCAGAAAATTACTAGACCTAATCAGTGAATTTAGCAAAGTTCCAGGATACAAAATAAATACACAGAAATCACTTTCATTTCTATTTATTAACAATGACAAATCAGAGCAATTAAGGAATCAATCCCATTCACTATTGCAACAAAAAGAATCAAATATCTAGGAATAAACTTACCTAAGGATATGAACGGAGAAGGCAATGGCAACCCACTCCAGTACTCTTGCCTGGAAAATCCCATGGACAAAGGAGCCTGGTAGGCTGCAGTCCATGGGGTCGCTAAGAGTTGGGCAAGACTGAGCGACTTTACTTTCACTTTTCACTTTCATGCATTGGAGAAGGAAATGGCAACCCACTCCAGTGTTCTTGCCTGGAGAATCCCAGGGACGGGAGAGCCTGGTGGGCTGCCATCTATGGGGTCACACAGAGTTGGACACGACTGAAGAGACTTAGCAGCAGCAAGGATATGAAAGAACTGTACACAGAAAATTAGAAGAAACTAATGAAAGAAATCAAGGAGGACATAAATAGATGGAGAGATATTCCATGTTGCTGGGTAGGAAGATTCAATATTGTAAAAATGACTATACTACCAAATGTAATCTACAGATTCAATGTGATCCCTATCAAATTACCAATGGCATTTTTCACAGAACTAGAACAAAATCATTTTCACAATTCATACAGCAACACAAACTACCCTGAATAGCCAAAGCAGTCTTGAGAAAGAAGAATGGAGCTGGAGGAATCAAGCTTCCTGACCTCAGGTTATACTACCAAGCTACAGTCATCAAGACAGTATGGTACTGGCACAAAAACAGAACTATAGACCAATGGAACAAGATAGAAAGCCCAGAAATAAACCCATGCACCTAGGGTACCTTATTTTTTACAAAGGAGGCAAGAATATACAATGGGGCAAAGACAGCCTCTTCCATAAATGGTGCTGGGAAAACTGGACAGCTACATGTAAAAGAATGAAATTAGAACACTCCTAACACCATACACAAAGATAAACTCAAAATGGATCAAAGACCTAAATGTAAGACCAGAAACAATAAAGCTCTTGGAGGAAAACATACACAGAACACTCGAGGACATAAATCAAAGTGAGATCCTCCTAGAGTAATGGAAATGAAAACAAAAGTAAACAAGTGGGACCTGATTAAACCTAAAAGCTTTTGTACAGCAAAGGAAACTATAAGCAATGTGAAAAGAAAACCCTTGGAATGGGAGAAAATAATAGCAAATGAAACCACTGACAAAGGATTAATTTCCACAATATACAAGCAGCTCATACAACTCAATACCAGAAAAACAAACAACCCAATCAAAAAGTGGGAAAGAGACCTAAACAGACATTTCTCCAAAGAAGACATAGATGGCTAACAAACACATGAAAAGATGCTCAGCATTGCTCATTAGTAGAGAAATGCAAATCAAAACTACAATGAGATATCACCTCACACCAGTCAGAATGGCCCTCATCAAAAAGTCTACAAACAATATATGCTGGAGATGGTGTGGGAAAAAGGGAACACTCTTGCACTGTTTGTGGGAATGTAAATTGATACAGCCACTATGGAAGACGGTATGGAGATTCCTTAAAAAACTAGGAATAAAGCCACCATATGACCCAGCAATCCTACTCCTCATTATATACCCTGAGGAAACCAAAATTTAAAAAGACACATGTATCCCATTGTTCATTGCAACACTATTTACAATAGCTGGAACATGGAAGCAATGTAGATGTCCAACAACGGATGTATGGATAAAGAAGTTGTGGTACGTATACACGGTGGAATATTACTCAGCCATAAAAGGAACACATTTGAGTCAATTCTAATGAGGTGGATGAGCCTCGAGCTTATTATACAGTTAAGTGAGTCAGAAAAAGAAAGATAAATACCATATTCTAACACATATATATGGAATCTAGAAAAATGGTACTGAAGAATTTATTTACTGGGCAAAGTTGGAAAAACAGACATAGAGAATAGACTTATGGACATGGGGAGAGGGGAGGAGAGGGTGAGATGTATGGAAAGAGTAACATGGAAACTTACATTACCATATGTAAAATAGACAACCAATGGGAATTTGCTGTATGGCTCAGGAAACTCAAACAGGGGCTCTGTATCAACCTAGAGGGGTGCGAAAGGGCAGGAGACAGGAGGGAGTTTCAAAACGGAGGGGTGTATGTATACCTATGGCTGATTCGTGTTGAGGTTTGACAGAAAACAGCAAAATTCTATAAAGCGATTATCCTCAATAAAAAATAAATGATCATTTTTTTAATGTGGGGAGGATGTTTGAGTGTGATGGGCAGCTAAGAATGACTAAACTAAAATAAACCGCCATTGCAGATTTCAGCTTCCTTCGTCACTACTACACGTGCTCACAGCCAGAGTCAGGTGGTGACTCCAAGCATCCCACCTGAGCCAGGAGGCTTTCTAGCAGCTCGGGCTCATGTGGGAGTGGTCGTCCCAGTAATATTCACCAGGGGCTGGGTCACAGGGCTTTTCTCATGAGACTGCACATCTAACATCTTGTACCTTGGGGAGCTGGGACAAAAGACTGAAAAATAGTTGAACTGATGGAAAGGAAGAGTGACACAATTTATTTACTACATGAGAAAAGGTTTAAAGTGTTAGCCCTCAATGAGAATGAGCTGTGCCAGTTTTCTGTGTATATGATGCTCTGACTCTGGCACCAAGGTCTGGATGAAGAAGAAATAAACTTAATGACCGTAAACACAAATCTACATGAACCAGTGGGTGAGTGGAGGAGGGGCACAGGAGGCAGGGTCTCACTGTGCATTGATCATGTGAAGCAGGCCTGTCGGCATCACTTACAGTTGCTGCTGAAATATACTCGACAGGATAAGTCCCCTGCAGGTCTGGGCAGGCAGCTGGCCAGCCTGCAGTGCAGTGGCACTTGACATGAAACCCCCTTTGGGGACAACAGCAGGCCTGCTCCCCACCACCTGCTACCACCTCCCAAGCCACACGATTATGGCACAAGCCACTGGGGAATGTCATCCACCCACCCTCAGGAACAGACAGGCTGAGGCACAGATGAACTCTGTTACTTGCAAAATTCTTCCACACACTCTCCCGTGAGCCCAGGTGAGTCTCTGGTGGCCTGGCGAGGCAGCAGAATAAGTAGTCTGATACCCATTTTAGAGACAGGTAAACTAAGGTTCCAAGAGAGTGTGACTCACTCAGCATCATCCTACAGCAAGTAAGACAAGGCCCAGTGAGAAAAAACTTATTACGGTGACTCTGTTTTAGTCGCTAAGTCATATCCGACTCTTTGCGACCTTATGGACTGTATCCCTCCAGGCTCCTCTGTCCATGGGATTTCTCAGGCAAGAATACTGGAGTGGATTGCCATTTCTTTCTCCAGGGGATCTTCCTGACCCAGGACTTGAACCCAGGTCTCCTGCATTGCAGGCAGATTCTTTATGAACTGAACTACGAGGGACTCCCTTTCACAGGTTAGAGGCAAAGAAAAGAGGCAAAACTTATTTGTTAAATTTCAGTCATCAAGAGCAAAGTTGTGTCTTGTCGCTCAGTCGTGTCCGACTCTTTGTGGCCCTGTGGGCTATAGCCCACCAGGCTCCTCTGTCCATGGGGATTTTCCAGGCAGGAATAGAAGTGTGTTGCCATTACCTTCTCCAGAGGCTCTTCCCAACCCAGGGACTGAACCTGGGTATCCTGCATTGCAGGCAGATTCTTTTACCACTGAGCCACCATGGAAGCCCCAAAGCAAAGTTAATCATTCTTAAATGTTTGAATATTTCCAAATATTCCCTTTCGTTTGGCAGATTCAATTCACATAATGAATTGATTTCTGCTTTAGGGGCAATCTACTTGATAACCCATTCTCTGTGGCATTTTTGTCTTATATTCCACATAGAAAGTTCCCTGAATTTGCCCCAAGTATTCTAAGCACAGGAAAGGAACAACACCTAGTAAGTGTCTGGGGCCCCTCATTCCCTGTCATTCTCCCTCATGATGTGCACTCACATTCCCTGCAGCGTTACCTGGCCTAAACTGTCTTGTCACTGTCTTTTTTGCATATTTCTGGATCTCACTCTCCCAAAGTCATTCAGACCTATCTTTGCTTCCCTCGCCTCTTGTTGACTCCTGTCTGCTCTGCACAGCGGCTCTTCGTGGCTCACTTCCTGCACTCAGTTCTGACTCTTCTCACCTCGCCTCACCCATCCCTTACCCTCCCTGGCTGGCTCCTTACTGAGGGCATCCCAGGGTGGACCCTTCAGCCATACTTGTATTCTGTGCTTTTTTTAAAAAATATAAATTTATTTAATTGAAGGATAATTATTTTACAATATTGTAGTGAGTTTTACCATACATTGACATGAATCACCCATGGGTGTACATGTGCCCCCCATCCTGAACCCCTCTCCCACCTCCCTCCCCATCCCATCCCTCTGGGTCATCCCAGTGTACCAGCCCCAAGCATCCTGTCTCATGCATCAAACCTGGACTGGCGATTCGTTACACATATGATAATTTACATGTTTCAATGCCATTCTCCCAAATCATCCCACCTTCACCTTCTCCCACAGAGTCCAAAAGACTGTTCTTTACATCTGTGTCTCTTTTGCTGTCTCGCATACAGGGTCATCGTTACCATCTTTTTAAATTCCATATATATGCATTAGCACACTCTATTGGTGTTCTTCTTTCTGGCTTACTTCACTCTGTATAATAGGCTCCAGTTTCATCCAGAACTGATTCAAATGCATTCT
Organism: Capricornis sumatraensis; assembly: GCF_032405125.1. Taxonomy (NCBI): domain Eukaryota; kingdom Metazoa; phylum Chordata; class Mammalia; order Artiodactyla; family Bovidae; genus Capricornis; species Capricornis sumatraensis. Next base: position 43,041,862 of record NC_091078.1, on the reverse strand, counting down.
TTTTAATGGCTGAGTAATATTCCATTGTGTATATGCACCACAGCTTTCTTATCCATTCATCTGCCGATGGACATCTAGGTTGCTTCCATGTCCTGGCCATTATAAACAGTGCTGTGATGAACATTGGGGTATACATGTCTCTTTCTGTTCTGGTTTTCTCGGTGTGTATGCCCAGAAGTGGGATTGCTGGGTCATATGGCAGTTCTATTTCCAGTTTTTTAAGGAATCTTCACACTGTTCCCCATAGTGGCTGTATTAGTTTGCATTCCTACCAACAGTGTAAAAGGGTTTCCTTTTCTCACTGTTTGGGAGAGGGGATGAATTTTACTCAATCCAGCCAATTGGACTTTTAGTTCCTAGGAATCTGGAATTAAGCCTCAATGTGTGTGTGTGTGTGTGTGTGTGTGTGTGTTCAGTCACTCAGTAGACCATAGCCCACCAGGCTTGTCTGTCCATGGATTTTTCCAGGCAAGAATACCAAAGAAAATTGCCATTTGCTTCTCCAGGGAATCTTCCCAACCCAGGGATCAAACTTGCATCTCTTGCATCTCCTGTGTTGGCACACAAATTCTTTACCACTAGAGCCACCAGATCACCGCTCAAATCTGCTAGGCGGTAGGATGGGGCCTGGGAGGGCCACAGCTGGCCTGTGAGCCCAGAGGCAGAGGAAGCAGGTACTTTAGAGAAGCGTGAAGCACAGAGCAGGCCTGGGAGGTTCTGAGGGGTGGTAGAAAGCCAGGCTCGTGGGAGCTCCCTCCTGAGATCAGCCTGGCCGCAGGTCCTGGCTTTGCCCTTGTCTGCTTACTCTGGGGATTTCTATGTCTCATACTCTAACGCTTGCTGCTCTCCACTGCACGTTTAATTTGGTGGGAGGATTTAGCAGACAGCATCTGCCCCCATCTTAACCACGGCTTTATTCTGACTCCAGTTTTGCCACCTCAGGAAGAAATCTGATCTAATTTGTTCTGTAGTGTTACGGGTTAAATTATGTTCCCCAAATTCATATGTTGAATTGGTTCCTCAGAATGTAATTATATTTGGAAACAGGACCTTTAAGCGGTAATTATGTTCAGATGAGGTCATAGGTTGGGCCCTAATCCAATGTGACTGGTTTCCTTTAAGAAGAAGAGATCAAGACAAGCACAGAGGAAGGATCATGGGAGGACCATAGTAAGATACAGGGAGGACACAGGGACAAGGAGAGACCTACACAAGGTCTGTCTGTGTGTAGACAGACCCTCCACACCAAGGAGAGCGGCCTCCAGAGAAGCTGCTCCTGCAGACCCTTTGATCTTGGACTTCCAACCTCCAGAACTATGAAATAATAGCTGCGTGGCTCCTGGGTGTGGCTTCCACCTTCTCCTGCCTTACAGGCCCCACCAGTGGCCTCAGTGGTACAGTGCTCTCCTGAGTGGGGCACAACACTGTTGCCCTTAACTGACATACCCACTGAGAGGACATTCCCCTACTCGCCTTATAAACACCCCTCATCAAACATTGTGTTTGGATCCCTAACTCGCCCATCACCTCATTTGCTTGCTCTTCTTTGCAACACAATTCCAGAGTTCATTGAATTCTCTCCCTCGCTTCCCCTCCCTCTTCTCCCTATTTTTATTTGATATTAGATTTTCAGTTGTATTTTACTGTATTTGACTTTCCAAGGAACTTTAGATCCCAGAGCTCAGTCCTCAGCACCTGTCCCCAACCTCCCTGCACTCTTGGTGTCCTCAGTCACCCCTCCATGGCCAGGGGCCACCACATCCATCTCAACCCTCACCTCCCTCCCAAACTCCAGACACTCCTGTCCACAGTTTTGCGATGTCTCAGAGAGTCTGTGGGACATCTCTCACTCAACACCCCCACCCCTGCCCCGTGTTCCTTCCCCAGGAACCAGCCCTATCTCCTGTCTTGCTGCCTCTGCTGAGGGCAGCTCTGGGCAGAGTCCCCTTAAGCTACATCAACCTTAACTTCTTTCTGTCTCCCAGACCCAACTTACCACCTGCAGGAAGTCTTGTTGGTTCTACCCTCAAGACTGAAGAGACAGACCCTCCTCGCCTGCTCCGCTGTACCCCTATCTGAGCCACCACCCCGTCTCAGTGATCGCATTTCCTTTCTGAAGATCTTCCTACTGCTGCTCTCCATGCGCGCTGCCAACACAGCAGCTGGCATCCACCACGTCTCCTCTGCCCCAAATCCCCCAAGGCATTCGTCTCACTCAGAGCAGAAGCCAAGTCCTATGGCACCCATGGGGCCCCACGTCCCCAGCTGGCTTCGACCTTTGACCCATCTCTAATCTCCTTCCCTTCACTCTCCTTTTGATCCACCAACACTGGCCTCCCCTGTTGACCCTGCAGGCCAGACGAGCTCCTGCCTCAGAACACACCCTGGCTACTCTGGCTCTTGCCTGGAAGCCCTTCCCTAGGGACTTGCTGGCAAACCCTCTCACCCCCAGCAGTCTGGGCTCCATGGGGCCTGCAGGTCTCCCCTTTAACGATGTAGCCTGACGACCCTACTGTGCCCCATTCCTTCCGTCCAGCACACCTTCTGCCTCCAAACGCACTCTTCACTCTCCTTGCTTGTTACGTGTTATCTCATCACTTTTCTCACCCCTATGCTGGAATGTAAGCCCCAAAAGGACCCTTTGTTCCTTGATGCTACCCAAGTTCCCAGGGCAGTGCCCAGCACCCAAGCATGTGCCCAGTAATACTGGGTGAACAAGTGAGCAGGGCTCCTCACTGAGCCCACCTGCCACTGTCCCCTGTTTCCTGGAGCCTGAGCCTCCTGCCCTGTGGAGACCCTCAGGGGAGGAGTTCCTCACCCGAGGGGACCAGGTGCTGTTTACACAGTTTTCTTGACACCCCTGCCTGGGAGCACCTACCCAAGTTCAGATCCACCCCAGCCCCACACTGATGGCACTAACAGGCTTGTAACTGCAGTACATCCTGAGTCATCTACTAATCTTTTGAAAAACCCTACAACACTGCTTTTAGTTTATTTCATTCCCCCCACCCCCATGCCTGTTGGGTCAAGTTCACATGTACAGGTCTGTGAGCCCACTTCCAGCTGGGCGCCGCCTGGACCACAGCTGTCTGCACACCTCCATTGCTGCCATCTCTCTGCCTGTCACCTGTCCCACTTCTGTTCCCTCATCCATCCATCCTCCCAGAATGATCAGACTTCAGACTAAACTATATTTATCCTTGAAAGCCTAACTCAAACCCTCCCCCACAACCCTTCCAGCACTCTGGCCCACATATACCTGCCTTTTCTTTTTGAACTGTCATAATTATAACTGGGGGCTTCCCTGGGGGCTCTGTCAGTAAAGAATTCGCCTGCAATGTGGGAGACTTGGGTTTGATCCCTGGGTTGGGAAGATCCCAACCCGGAGGAGGGCATGGCAACCACACCAGTATTCTTGCCTAGAGAATCTCCATGGACAGAGGAGCCTGGTGGGTTGCAGTGCATGGGGTAACAAAGAGTCGGACACGACTGAGCATCTGAGCACAGCTTAGCACAACTACAATTGAGAGCTGCTTCTGATTTAAAGCCAGATCAATGCAGTGGGAGATTAAGCTCAGTAAACCTTTTTTTGTTTGGAAACCTAAAAGAGACTTAGAATCATGTCTTGCTCTCTACCACATATATTGCATTTAAAATTTTCTGTTGACCTCTTAATTGTCCACCCCAGCATTTTGACACTTTTTATTGCCTTCCTGTCTATTCTTTGTTTGTGTGTTCTGTCTTTCAAACGAGGCAATAAGTTTCTTGAGCGTAAAGGCTGTTTCACAGAGCAACACCTTAATTAGAAATTTCTTAGGAGCATGGTTCATTTATTCAAAGTCAACTATGTTCAAAAAATAAAAACAAAACATCTTCATAAATCATTCTAAGCAGAGCCTCCTGGTTTCAGCTGCAAGTCAGAAATATGTTAGTACGGTGTCTGCTCCCTACCCATTCTGGTCAGCTCAGCTCGCTTAGCGGGTGTGGGAGTCTGGGAGGTTCCTGCAGACACCTGGAGCCTCTTGGTACTCCTTCTCACTCTCTGAAGTGCCTTGTGGGCTAACCTCTGGGACCCACCTCCAGCTCCCCACCCCACAACCAAGTCTGGAGCACAAGATCCAAATGAATTGAAACCCATTTCCTCAGCCTTGTATACACTATACTAAAAAGTATGAGATTTTTTTTTTTCTTGAAAGCAGAGGTTTTTCTCTGTGTTCTTCATCAGTGTTTCCTGTAACCTATAACAGAGCTTGAAAAAAGTATATACTCAAAAAAGTCTTTGCCGAATGGGTGACTCAGCTTACTGGAGATTTATACTTTGAACCCTATATCCCCAATTACTCAATGAAATGCTCAGGAATGATCAGTTATCTTCATGGGGAGAAATGTTCTCCCTCCCATTACCTCCTTACGCAAAAACAGCTCAGAAATTACCCCTAGGCCTGTTCACCTGATCCTGCAGCTAGCCTAAGGGAGCTGATTCCCAGACACTTCCTCACGGTCACCTGCCCAGCTCGCTGCCCCATCCTCGACGTAGGACAAGCTGTGACTGTGTCCCCTTCTCGTCACCAACCTCATCAGGCTCATCAGGCCCTCTGTCTCAAGCCCTTTTCTCTCCAGGGCTTTCCATCCCTCATCCCTACAGAGGTCAAACCTTTCTTCTGTTCTGCCATGCTTAACATTGCCCCAGCTCTGCACTCATTTCCTTCCTAGGACCTCCAGACACAGTGCATCTTGTGTCCAGCACACTGGCTCCCTTGGTATTGGATGCAGGAATTTTTCTTAGTATAATCTCTCTTTTCTGACATCCTAGAACATCCTGGATGCTCTTCCTGGTTAAGAAGTTTCTAAAAAGACATTCTGTCTGAGGATGAAGCATCTTTGCTAACAGAGGTATGGATAATTTACATGCATTTTTAGAACTTCCGAAGAGATTAGATCCAGAGCAAAAAAAAGTTCTGTGGAGCTGAGCTTAATCCTTAGCAGTTTTGAGGACAGACACCCCATAGAGCACATTTTTGTGTCCCTTTCACTTGTTAGAGAAGTTCTAAACCTAACAGAGACCTGTAATGAACACGTGTTCAATAACTGATAGACTGACTGACTGCCAGCCAGCCGAGAATGCCAGATGTTTCTGTCTGGCGACAAGGTCTGGGTTTTTGCTTTTGGGGGATTTTTTTTTAGGAAAAATTATGATTATTTTCACTGCAATTATCCTGCAAATTTCCCTCATTTTTCCTTTATTGTTTTTTTCTCCCAACTTTTCACCTTGAAAAAATTTTAAATATAGACAAAGTTGAAAGAATGGGATAGTAATCCAATTATGGTCTCCACCTGGATTCAATAATTAATGTTTTTCCATATGTGGTTTCTCTCTATATATTTATGCCTGTGGCCTGCTCAGTTGCTTCAGCCATGTCTGACTCTTCTCTGTCCATGGAATTCTCCAGGCAAGAATACTGGAGTGAGTTGCCATGCCCATCTCCGGAGGATTTTCCTAACAGAGGGATCGAACCCATACTTTTCTGTGGCTTCTGCATGGCAGGCTGATTCTTTACTGCTGAGCCCCTGGGGGAAGATATATATTTATACCTCTCTCTATAAAATAACTCTCTCTATAAATATAAATACTTCTTTGCTGGCCCATTTGAAAGTAAGTTGCAGACATCATGACACTTCACCCCTTAAGTATTTCAGGCTGCACCTGCTAAGAATGAGAACATTTGTCTACATAAGTACAACAGCATTATCAGAACTAAAAATTAATAATCATGTCAAAATATAATCTAATATTCCTTCATTTATTCTTAAATTGGAGATGTTTGCCTTTTGATTACATAATGACTTTGTTTTCATAAATTGAATTTCAATTCTTTTTCCCTACAAGTCCACTACATTTTATAGGGATAGGAAAGACCTATAGTTCACAGAAAACCACTGAAGTCTCTGGTTCTGGGATCGTAAGGCGTTAGTCAGTCTCAAAAGGTGAGTTGTGTCCAGAACAGGCCACATCTGTCCTTAAGCAGGTTCTGGGGAAGAGATGCTTTGGGCCCCTGAGAGCTGCCCAGGCCCAAGGGGCTGTCAGAGACTGAGCCCTACAGCTATGCAGTGTAGAACCTGCTCTCGCTTCAGTCTGCGTCTAGTGTCCTTTACATACTTGCCTTACCGAATTTAAACACAGTAAATGAGCCAGCTCCCTTCTTGCCAATTCTGACTCAGTAGGTGTGGGGTGGGAATCTCAGGAAATTGTATTTTTACAAAGTTCTCCAGGATTAGAAATCTGGCAGGGGGAGGGGGAAATGGAAAATCCCCCATGACACTGTCTGCCCACACAACACTTCTCTCTATATCTTATGTGTATGTGTTTGTGGATTTTGTAAGATGATTCCAATTATCTTCAAATGTGAGTGTTGTATAAACTATAAATAAATGAGTGACTTCCCCAGCACACCCATGCACATGTTCCCATCTTGGGACTCTGCAGCTAAGGGAAGAGGGGGTGTCACTGTGAGCCTAGAGTGAATGGCCTGGGTCTTCACTTGGCCCTGCTATATTCTAGTCGCATGGATGGTTTAGAAAACTTACCTGAGTTCTCTGAGCCTCAGGCAGTCCTCTGAGATGAATAGAGTGATAACTCATGACTACTCAGTGAGCTGTGCCTGTGTAAGCACTCTGTGAGAGTTGGAAGTCTGTTCACCCAGAGTCCAGGTCTATATAACAGGCCGCTGGGGCAAGTGCACCAGGGGTTTGTTTATCTTGGGAACTGAGAGGTCTCCCAGGAGAAGCCCATTGTAAAAAAGGGCAGCCACCATGGGCTGGAGGAGAGGACGGGAAGAGGACTTCTGAGGTTAGGGAAGCAGCTGCTGATCATCAGAAGGTTCTCCTCCCCACCCAGGTTGTGCAATACAAGAGTGGATAACAACGATTATCATCTCTGAGGAGTGTGGACAAGACAAAGGCCCTCAGCAGCTCTGAGGCAGCTTGCCCCATGCTGGCAACAGCAGAGGTTGCCCTGGGGGCACCCCTCCCCTGGAATGGGTTTCCTGGTACTCTTGGGTGCAAGGATTCACACAGGCAGGAGGCGAGTCACAAGCACATGCTTGGTTGACAACAGCATGATCATGGGGATGTCCTCCTTGTCCCAGGTACTCCTGGAGAAAGAACCATCCAGAAGGAAAGGAGCTATTGTGCCAGCTCCCAGCTCTAGTCTGGAGCTCCTGTCCAGGAGAGGCTGGGGGTGGGCTCCAGCACAACGATGGACAATGAAGAGCAGGAAGAAGCCCCTGGGCAGCTGGCCCTTCATCCCCCATGGCCTGCCGTTCCCCTAGTGTGAGGCAAGGAGGCTGTGCAGACACTTCTGGGCTGCTCTGTTCTCTGCTCGGTGGACTGCCAGGGCCAGCAGGGAAAGGAAGACAGCAGTGCTGAGAGGGTTCTGGACAGAGGCTGATGAGCCAGGCTGTTTCACTGAGGCTTTAGATGCCAAAAAAGAGTCAGTGATTCCTCCTCCTTTCTGATTGTTTAACTGAAGCATAACTTGCATATAGGTAATGCATCTATCATAGCTTTCCAGTCCATCGGACTTTTTCAGAAACTCAATGGCTCCCGCAGCCAGCACCCAGATCCAAAGCCAAAGGGTCCTCAATTTCCCCAAAGACTGCTTGCTGAGCTGCCTTGGGCAGGTAACACAACAGCACTGGGCCTCACTGTAAAACTGGACTAATCATAGTGTTTACTTTATCAGGCTGTTCTGAAGATTAATAATAATCATGGAAAATAATATACAAATAGCACTTGGAACAATGCCTGGTGTGTAATAAGGACATCGTTAATGTTTATATTTATAGGGCAATCGAATTCTTTAACCTAAATCACAATGATGAATAATTTCTCAGTCTCAACTCAAGTCAGGAAATTTCTGGGAAGATTATGGGAGGTGGTCAACGTATGTATCCACTGGGTATGGGAGGGAAAGTAGTCCTCGACTCACCATGGATGGGACTGTTATACTTCTAAGTGTCCCCTCGCGTTAAAGCCAGCTCATGGTAGGACACGGGCAGCAGACTTTAATGTCTGCTTTTTACAACGTGTGTTAGTCAGTCGTGTCCAGCTTTTTGTAACCCCACAGACTGTAGCCTGCCAGGCTCCTCTGTCTACGGGATTCTCCAGGCAAGAATATTGGAGTGGATTGCTGTTCCCTTCTCCAGAGGATCTTCCCAACCCAGGGATGGAACCCTGGTCTCCTGCATTGCAGGCAGATTCTTTATCATTTGAGCTACAGGGAAGAATTTTTATAGGAGCCTCAACATCCATGGATGGGGAACCTGGCGGGCTGCAGTCCATAGGGTCGCAACAGTGGGACATGATTGAAGTGACTCAGCACACATTATAAACGCACTTCAAATTTTAGAGGTAAATAGTTCTTGTTATTCAATCTCAGTGTATAGTATTCTGGTCCCATCTAAGAAGTTAAAATTTTGTTTTTCTATTCTTTCCTAATTGGATGTTTTCCCCCTACTAAAATAGTTTAGGAAAAGGAAAACTGAACAATCAGATTATTTAAAAAAAAAAAAAAAAAGGTTCTGTTGCATAGAGACACATATTTCAGCAAATTGTACAGGGTTCCTGACACCTCTGCCAACAGCAACTGGGACAGTGAATGGCTGCAGAAATATCTCCATTTCATTGATGTGTTGCTGTAAGTAGGCACTGTTCCTGCTGTACTGAACACTCAAGAAAAGCGCCCTAAGGGCTTCCGGCAGGAGAAGATGACCCAGAAGAATGACTACCGCAGAGCCACCTAGGCTGAGCCAAGGACAAGTCAGCACTTTAGGAGAGTTGGCACTCGGCTTATTACCCAGAGAAACACAGGACGTGTGTACAAGCAGGTGTGGGTGCAAGTGTGGCAGGAAGGTAGACACAGGTGAAAGGAAGGGAAAGGAGAGTTCTGCCTGTGCGAGCTGCCTCAGGAACCAAGATACAGTGAAATTTAGAGGCCTGAGCTGGGTAGCTTTACTCAAATGGTCTCAGGGTTCTGCATCTGTCTTCATTCGCAAAATGCAGCAGATCCTCAGGCTCTATCACACTGTCAGTTAAATCGCTGTTTAAAGAAAATAAATCAAGCTTATAGGAAAGTTGGCAAAATAATTCTCACGTGCTCTTTACCTAGACTTATCACCTCCAAATATTGAATATTTTGCTACAGCTGTTTTATTATCCTGCATCTACACTTTTCCTGAACTTTTGAGGGTAGCTTGTGTTTATCAGGCCACTTTAACCTTTGATACTTCAGTTGCTATTTCCTAAGAACAAGGCTTTCCTATGTAGTCATGCCATAGCTCTCACAATCAGAAAATCTCACCCCCACGTGTGCAGGCAGTGTTGTACGGTTGAGCTATGTTGCTACCTATCCTGCATCCTTCATACACTTTCATTAATTGTTCTTGTCACATTCTTAGCCCCTCACAGAGGATCATGGGCTCGAGTAGTCCTCCTGTCTGTCTCCTCAGGTCCACTAGTCTGGACCAGCTCTTCGCCCTTTCCTTGTCTTGCATAATAGTGACATTTCTGAAGAACACAAGTCAATTATTTTACAGACTGTCCTTCAGTTTTGTTTCTTTCAATATTTATTCACTATGAGATTCAAGTTGCGTATCCTTGGCCAGAATACTAAAATGGCATTTTGTGTCTTTCTCAGGGTATTTGTGCAGACACAGGATATCCACTTGACCCTCATGAGTGAGTCATCTGATCACCTTGCCAAGGTGTTGCCCAATCTCTCCACTGTACAGTTACTAGTCTTCTTCTGTAACTAACAAGTATTCTGACAAAAGACATTATAAACATCCTCCTTCTCATCCAACTTTCCTGTTCCTCCTGCCCCCACCACACACACTTGAATATCTACTAATGAGTCTTCTCCAACCAACCATTACTATGATGGTTGCAAAACAGTGACTTTTAATGTCACCTTCCCTTCACTTTTATCAGCTGACATTCTATGGAAAGAAAGAGCCCTCTCATCTCCTCCATTTGTTTATCTATTAATTACCAGCATGTACTCTTGGATTTCCATTTTATTCAGTATGTATTTTGACACATATGTGTCCTAGATTTAGACAATGGGACCTTCAAGCTGGCTCCTGTGACCTTTTACCCCTATCTCCCCAAACTGAAACTCTGTACCTTACTTTCTATTACCAGATGTTCTAGGCTCATCTAGTACCATCTAGGCTCCAGTCTAGATGTGGAAAATTTTTCAAGAGATGGCAATACGAGACCACCTTATCTGCCTCCCGAGAAATTTGTATGCAGGTCAAGAAGCATGAGTTAAAACTGGACATGGAACAATAGACTGGTTCCAAACTGGGAAAGGAGTATGTCAAAGCTGTATATTGTCATCCTGCTTATTTCACTTATATGTAGAGTACATTTTGTGAAGTGCCAGGCTGGATGAAGCACAAGCTGGATTTAAGACTGCTGGGAGAAATAGGAGTAGCCTCAGATATGCAGATGACACTACCATTATGGCAGAAAGTGAAGAAGAACTAAAGAGCCCCTTAATGAAAGTGAAAGAGGAGAGTGAAAAAGTTGGCTTAAAACTCAACATTCAGAAAACTAAAATCCCATCTGGTCCCATCACTTCAATGGCAAATGTATGGGGAAACAGTGGAAACAGTGACAGACTTTATTTTGGGGGCTCTCAAATCACTGCAGATGGTGACTGCAGCCATGAAATTAAAAGAGGCTTGCTCCTTGGAAGAAAAGCTATGACCAACCTAGACAGCATATTAAAAAGCAGAGACATTATTCTGCCAACAAATATCTGCCTAGTGAAAGCTATGGTTTTTCCAGTAGTCATGTATGGATGTGAGAGTTGGACTGTAAAGAAAGTTGATCACTGAAGAATTGACGCTTTTGAACTGTGGTGTTGGAGAAGGCTCTTGAGAGTCCCTTGGACAGCAAGGAGATCCAACCAGTTCATCCTAAAGTAAATCAGTCCTGAATATTCATTGGAAGGACTGATGCTGAAACTGAAGCTCCAAACTTTGGTCACTTAATGCGAAGAACTGACTCATTGGAAAAGATTCTGATGCTGGGAAAGATTAAAGGCAAGAGGAGAAGGGGACGACAGAGGATGAGATGGTTGGATGGCATCACCGACTCAATGGACATGAGCTTGAGTAAGCTCCAGGAGTTAGTGATGGACAGGGAAGCCTGGTGTGCTGCAGTCCATGTAGTTGCAAAGAGAAAGAGCTGGACACGACTGAGCAACTGAACTGAACTGAGGCTCCAGTCACGGATCAATCGCCGCTCCAAGGAAACTTTCTTGGGATGGAAAATGGGATTTAGAAACCAAGATCTAGTTGCAAGATGTACTCATTTATGCCAAGATATTGTTGCTCTGGTCCTTTCAATGGACAGACCTAGGAAATATGTACATACATGAATATGGTATATGTAGAAATGTTTGTTTATGTGGACATAAAGATGAGCGTAGACAAGTGTATATATGTGTATGTATATATGTATAAAATAATGAGTTCGCACTGTTCTAATTCCACTTCTACTCCAAGTAATCTCTGCCTTCCCTCATTCCACACTGTATCTCCTTTCTTCCATAATGAAAACCCTAGATCCCCGAAACAATACATTTTCTGATTTGCTCAATTGCACAATGTGCATAAAATACTTCGATTGTGACAACCATAACACTATGAAGAAGAAGCATAAAGAAGAGTTCAAAAATTGTCTGGAGTCCGTTTTCTAGGCTGAGGGTATATAGCTCAAGTACTTTGTTTAAAAGTTATACATATTAATCCCTTTATCCCCTTTCAATCTGATTATGTTATCCATTCACAATATAGTTGGGTTCAGGCATTTCTGTTTGGACTCAGTTTTTAGTGATCCCGTCATAGTTTTGTTGATTTTATTTTACTTTTGAATATGTAGGACATTAACATGTTTCCAGAACTTCCCTGGTGGCTCAGACAGTAAAGAGTCTGCTTGCAATGCGAGAGACCTGGGTTCAATCCCTGGGTCAGAAAGATTCCCTGGAGAAGGAAATGGCAATCCACTCCATTAGTCTTGCCTGGAAAATCCCATGGATGGAGGAACCCGGCAGGCTACAGTCCATGGGGTCACAAAGAGTCAGACATGACTGAGTGACTAACACAGAAAACATGCTTCCAGGATCAAGCCTAGGAGAAAGGCATCAGGTGTCACACTCTTCTGTTCCTCTCTCTCTTCCTCCCACTCCTTACAGGTAACTCATTTCATTATTTTCTGCTTTGTCATTGATGTGTCAGTTGCCAAAATAAACAGATATTTGTATGTTTTCTTATTTTCCCTTCTTTCTTATATAAAAGTAGCATGTAATATATAAGCTACTGTATTTTGCATTTAATACGTCATTTAATGTTTAATAAGATATCCCAGAAGTCATTCCATATCTGTTCATAAAAGGCTTCCTTATTCTTTCTTATAGCCCTACCAACAGAGTTCTTGTCATGCTTTCCAATTTTTGCCAGTTTGTTGGGGGGATAAATAGTATCTCTGTAGTTTTAATTTGCAACTCTTTTACGAGTAAAGTGGAACATCTCTTCACATGTTTACAACTCATAAGCTCTTTACTGTGAATTGTCTGTTTATGTGTTTTGTCCTTCTTAATATTTAAGTTCTTAATATATTAAGGATATTACTTTGCTCCTTTATCTATGCTAGGTGTGGAAATAATTTCTTCCCATTTGTCATGTCTTTTTATTGTGTAAAATGTACATAACACAAAATTTACCATTTGAATCAGTTTCAAATGTACATTTCAGGGACATTAAACATATGCACATTGTTCTGGACCACCATCCATCCCCAGAACTTTGTCATCTCCCCAAACTGGAACTCTGTACCAGTTTCCCCATTTCCCCTCTCCCAGTCCCAAGTAACTACCAAGTAACTACCCTTCTTTCTCTTTCTGTGAATTTGACTTGTCTAGGTACTTCATATAAGTGGGTTCATAGTATATGTCTTTTTATGCCTGGTTTATTTCACTTAGTATCATGCTGTATCATTCAAAAAACTAAGATCATGGGGTCCAATCCCAACATTTCATGGCAAATAGATGGGGAAACAGTGACAAGACTTTATTTTCTTGGGCTCCAAAATCACTGCAGTTGGTGACTGCAGCCATGAAATTAAAAGACACTTACTCCTTGGAAGAAAAGTTATGACCAACCTAGATAGCATATTCAAAAGCAGAGACATTACTTTGCTGACAAAGGTCTTTCTAGTCAAAGCTATGGTTTTTCCAGTAGTCATGTATGGATGTGAGAGTTGGACTATAAAGAAAGCTGATCACCAAAGAATTGATGATTTTAATCTGTGGTGTTGGAGAAGACTTGAGAGTCCCTTGGGCTGCAAGGAGATCCAACCAGTCCATCCTAAGGGAGATCAGTCCTGGGTGTTCATTGGAAGGCCTGATGTTGAAGCTGAAACTACAATACTTTGGCTACCTGATGCAAAGAGCTGACTCATTGGAAAAGACCTGATGCTGGGAAAGATTGAAGACAGGAGGAGAAGGGGATGACAGAGGATGAGATGGTTGGATGGCATCACCGACTCGATGGACATGAGCTTGAGTAAGCTCTAGGAGTTGGTGATGGACAGGGAGGCCTGGTGTGCTGCAGTCCATGGGGTTGCAAAGAGTTGGACACAACTGAGTGAACTGAACTGATCATGTAACTTATGTCAAAATTTCCTTTCTTTTAAAAGTCAAATATTCCACTCTATGTCACATTTCATTCATACATTGATAAACATTGATGAACATCAACATTCATTCACACGTTGATGGAGACTGGGTTGCTTCCATGTTCTGGCTATTGTGACTAATAGTGCCGTGAACACAGGAGCACTGTTCAAGCCCTTGCTCTCACTCCTTTTAGGTATGTACCCAGAAGTGGAATTGCTGAATCATATGGTAATTCTAGGTTTAATTTTTTTAAGGAATAGGAGTTCCAATTTCTCCACATAATTTTCAATGTTTGTTATGTTTTGGGATTTTTGTTGTTGTTTAAAAAGAATAGCCATACTAATGGATGTGAAGTGATATCTCATTCTGGAGTTTGTTTTTTGCATAATTGGTGTTGGAGGTAGATTCACATTTGCCCTCGTGGATTTTAGTTGTTGTCACAAGGTCTATTTCATCTTTGCAGTTTGTCTTTAGACTTCCCCACATCACATCCAGCCTTTCTTATGACTTCATGTCTACAAACTACAGTGCCTTCAGACCCGCTGCTGTGCACAATGTAGTTGAAGCTTTAGCCATAAAAAGAGTTGGACACGACTGAGAAACTAACACTGACTTATCTCTTGTTTAGGGGAAGCTCATTCTCCAAGAAAGGCCTACTTTTTGTACTCAGTTCTCATCTTTACCTGTAGCCTGGATGCTTTAAAGCTGAACCCAAAAATCCTTGGCTGGTACTTTCTCTCCTTGAGTGCCTTGTGAATACTCTTCTACTGTTGCCTTGCCTAAATATTTATTTCTATAAGTAACTTGATCTTTTTGCCTTTAAAATCTGGTAGTTTTAATAAAATATGTTTTGGAGTTGATTAGTCCATCCCGTTCTCCAAGGTATACGGTTGTTGTTTAGTTTCGTGTCTGACTCTTTTGTGATCCCATGGACTATGGGCTGCCAAGCTCCTCTGTCCATGGGATTTCCCAGGCAAGAATACTGGAGTGGGCTGCCATTTCCTTCTCCAGGGGATCTTCCCAACTCAGGGATTAAACCTGTGTTTGCTGCACTGCAGATGGATTCTTTACTGTTACGCCACAGGAAGCCCCTTCCACGGTATATGGAAGTTGATATAAAATTTTTCTCTTATTTCTGGATTGTTTTCTGGGATTATAGTTTTCCTCCAAGTTTTATTGAGATATGATTGACATATAGCATTGTACACAGAATAATGTTTTGACTAACATATATTGTATGAGTCCTACAATGTTTAGTTAATATGCATCATCTCATTTAGATACAAAAAAAAAAAGGAAAGAAAGTTTTTTTTCCTTGTGATGAGAACTCTTAGGAGGCACTCTTAACAATCTTTAAAAATACCCCATGGTAGTGGTAACGATAGTCATCATGCTGTAGATTACACCTGAAATGATTGTGTTAATATTAATTCTGCTTCACTGTTTGGTGTTCCAACTTTAGAGGCTCCAGTGATATGTATTTTGGTTTTTCTTTCCTGGCTTTCATCTCAACCACTTATCTCTGAAAGCTTTTTTACTTCTTTATTTATCTTATTCTCAATTTCTTGATTATTTTCTTGCCATTATTCAGTGTTCTTTTACATAATTGTATTTGATATATTCTCTCGTGTGTCTTACAATTACTTGTTTCTGGGATAGTTTTGTCTTTATTTTTAATTTCTTGAATCTGATCAACTTCTACTGTAATTCACCCTAATTTTTATATAATATATTCTTAGGTTTTGAATTTCTGATTCTAGTGGTATGTAAACGTGTGTGTGTGTGTGTGTGTGTGTGTGTCTCTCTCTCTGCATCCAAATATAGGAAACTTTGTTCAGCTTGAGAGTTTGACATACAGTGTTACAATTTTTCTCTGCTTTGTGGTTTTATTGATGGAGGATTTTCATCAGTTGAAATGTTATGATTCATCTTATAAGAAATGTATTTTCTTCTTTGCAGTAGCTTTTTATGCAGTTATTTTGATGTTTTAGTGTTACTAGGCATCCTGATACAGGGCTCATGGTTCTAGAATGCCCTCTTCTCTGCACTGTTGTTGTTTAGTCGCTAAGTCATGCCCAGTTCTTTGGCAACTCCATGGACTGGCTCCTCTGTCCATGGGATTCCCCAGGCAGGAATACTGGAGTGGGTTGCCAGTGCTTTCTCCAGGGGATCTTCCCGACCCAGGGATAGAACCTGTGTCTCTTGCATTGGCAGGAGGTTTCTTTACAACTGAGTCACTTGGGAAGCCTCTTTTCTCTGCATACTGAAGTGCAGTTTTTAATAGATAACCACTCTGAGGGAGGGATTAGTTGTCATTTATTTCTGTGGGATCCTTAATTTTCCTTTTTCAGTTCCTTCTTTTCCTTCACTACCAGATCTCCAAAGGGCACTGCCATTTCTCTATTTATTTGACACTTCCCAAAACCAAGGCTTCCTCAAGCCTCCCACATCCTGTCCCATTCTCTTTCAGACCTCTTCCCTTGTCCAGTCAAGTACCCAACCTGTGTTCAGTGTTTAGTTCTTGGGGTTAGACTTGCTCTTCATAGAAGGATTTAAGCCTGGGTTACACTTAAGTCCTTGGCAACAGTGGAGGGAGCTCTGTTGGAATATGATGTCTTTTCTTTATTCTACTTAAGTAATTTGAAGGTCAGTTCATGACATTCACTGTCATAGTAGAGCTGAAGGCTTGTGTTTGTGTTTTATTGAGGATGTGAGTAGAGATTCAGATGCAGACAGCTGCCTTTATCCTCTGAACTGGGCAGCTCCTGGAATCTCTTTTAAAATATTAAGCGCTAAGTAACATTCTTTCTTTCCTAAGAACACTGGAAACTTTGCTGTTACAAGGGCATTGTCAAGGTTACTCAGATTCTGTTACAAGACAGGTCTGTCTTCTTGCATCTTTAAAGCTGTTACTTGTGCTGCCTCTTCTTTCTTCTAATATCGAAACAACAGCAAAGAAACGATTTTAAAAATACGTGTTGCCTTCCTTTTTCCTCATTTCGCGTTTGATGACATGGGGAGAGAGGTGGGAGGGGGGTTCAGGATTGCGAACTCAGGTACACCCGTGGCGGATTCATGTCAATGTATGGCAAAACCAATACAGTATTGTAAAGTAAAATTTAAAAAAAATAAATAAAAAAAACGAAAAAGAAAACCCTGCTATTAAGCGCTCTGTTCATCCCCAGAAACATATTCCCTTGAAAAAAACCTCTCGGTTTCTACCACTAGGCCCCCACCTCTGCGTAAACGAATAAATAAAATAGACACCTGGGGATTAGGGGTGTTTTTGCTGCAAGATTGGTAAGAAAACTGCAGTGAGCAGCAGCCAAGTCTGGTCCTGAAGAAGGGGTTTGCACCAAAAAACTCAGGTCGGTCGGCCAATAAGAGGGAGCCTGCCAGGGGTCTGGGGTGGTCCCAAAGGGTGAGGACCGAGGAGGTAATGCTTTCGCCCGGGCAGCGTGAGGAAGCGGTGACCCGCTGTCCCCGGTGTGGGCGCCCGTGTGTGTGCGCACGTGTGCGCGCCTTGCCCGGGGCCCCGGCGACCACCTGTCACTCACAGCGGTGGCCGGGCGGCGGCCGGCGGAGGCACTCTCCGGGGGGCACCCGAGCCGCCGCCGCGGAGACGCGGTAATCCCCCCTTCCGCCCCCGTCGGGCCCCCGCAGCCGCCGCCGATTGGTCGCCCTTTGCTCCCTGACCCCCTGGCCGCCTCCGCGGCTGCCGCTTCCTGCTCCGGCGCCGCGCGGCGCTCCCGGCCGGGGCGGAGCTCGGGCGCTGGGCGCGCGCCGCCCTCGCCGCCAGCCGCGCCGGAGGAGGAGCCGCCGCGCCCTTCCCCTTCCTCCGCTCCTCCCCGGCCCGCGCCCGCCGCGGCCCCAGGCAGACTCGCGAGCAGCGGCCGCGGCCGGCGGCCGAGTCGGGAGGATGCGGCGGCGCTCGCGGATGCTGCTCTGCTTCGCCTTCCTGTGGGTGCTGGGCATCGCCTACTACATGTACTCGGGGGGCGGCTCCGCACTGGCCGCGGGCGCGGGCGGCGGCGCCGGCAGGAAGGTGAGTGGGGCGCCTGCCCGCGGCCCGGCCCCCAGGGTCCCCGGCGCCCATGCGCCCGGGCCCCGGCGCCGAGGCCCCTCGCCCGGACGCACCGCCGGGGACCGAGGGGTTTCCAGGTCCCTCCTGCCCTTCTCCGCCCGGATCTCGGCTCTGGCCGTCCGCCCCCGCCTTGGGCCTCGCGACCGAGTCCCTGGGGCTGGGGGCGCCGCCGGCCGCTCGGTGCTCTCCGGGCTCGGGAGGGGGCGACCCCGCGCAGCTCCCGGGGCTGGGGTCGCCGACGCCTCTAGTCGCCCCCTGTCCCCGCTCTCTGCTCCTCTTAATCTGAGTGTCGTCCGGCCGTCGGGAGCCCAGTCCCCTGCGGTGAGAAGTTTGGGGGTGAGAGTATGGGGAAGCACAAAAGGGGGTGGGGGGAAGGGAGAGAGGCGGCTGCCTTTCCAGCGTGTCACGTACCTTGGGAGAGAGGAGTCCAAGTTTCTTTTCAGCCCTTTGAAACCAGCCACTGCAGCCCCCCTACCTCCCCCTCTTCGCCGCGCCGCGGGGAGGGGGCAGTTCTGGGTCTCGGCCCGCTTCCCCTGGGGGCGGGGGCGCAGCCAGCCCCGCGCCCGACGGAACAGACCGCCCTGGCGGTGCAGGCGGAAGGCCCCCGCGCCCGGGTGAGGCCGGCCGCCCACACCCCTAGCGGTCCCCTCCCTGCCCCGGTGCTCGCCTTGACCGGCTCGGCCGGCCCTTCAGCGCGGCCCCCGGCGCCCGCCTTTCCCAGCCCCTCGCTCCTGTTCAGTGGGGTGGTCCTTCTGCTGAGTGTGTTCTAGATGGGTTCCAAGGGCCGAGGGGTTGGGCCGTGGGGACCGCGTGAGCCGCTCTGCACAGCCAGCCGCTCTAGGAAGGAAATGGAGCGCCTGGGGCGCCTGGCCTTGCGATCCTGCTGGGAGAGCGGGGGCTCTGGGCGGTGCGCATGCCGCCAGCGGTGTTTGTCGTGTTTGGCAACTACTAGGCTTTGAAAGTGACCCCACACCGTGTAACCCCTATACTGTGACGGTTAGTGTCAGCGCAAATCCAGGAAATTCTGAGTTAATGAAGGTGGACCATGGGTTGAACTGGAACCAGAGAATGGTATCCTGGAACAAGCAGGACGCTAGTAACTGGATGAGGAGACTGGAGCCCTAAAGTCAGACCATAAATGTCAACGCTGAGGCCTGGCTACTTCAGAGGTTTCCTTCCGTCCGGCCTTCTTTTCTTCATTCTCAGTGGAAGGTATTAGGTGGAGACAGGTGTCTTATTTGATTCATGGTAAATTTCTTAGGCTATATCCAGAGGGGCAGAGGGAAAAGTCTTCTCAGGTACAGAATTGGCCTAGCTTGTTTCTGAGCTGACAGGGTCTCTTAGCCCTGTCTTTTCCCTGTTTTAATCCAAGGAACTGTTATTTAGGTACGTGGAGTGTGTCCATCCTTGAATGGTAAAGAGCGGTGCAAGCAGTGCAGCCCTTTGAAAACTGTGGTCGTATTAAACTGGAATTATTTCCAAAGCTTTGCTTCCCAGCAAACGGTGCTTTCGCAGGTCCATGTAGCCTGGTGTGCTGGTGAGACCTGGCAAAGCTTCCTGCCTTTCATGTGGAAGAAAACCAAATACCCAAGCCGTGCTTTGTGATCCCCTTTCCTTGCGATTGGAAACAGCAACAGGGTTAGCATCTGGAGAGGCTGACTTCTCCCTGGTGGGCTTCAGCTGGTGGATGGTCTTTGAAGGGTCTTCCAGTTGATCCTTCAAAAAAAAAAAGTAATAGTCCCAGAACTCCTTGTGGCCAGGTGGCAGTAGGAAGGTTCAGAGACCACATAGAAAGAAAATGAGGGAAATGAACAATCGTACATGGATTGATGATTCTGGGATTCTGTTCTTTTAGCAGCAGCAGCCGCCCTTAGAATGGTTTGGCAGTTTGTCAGTTGAAGGAGAGTTGTGTACATGCAATAGTTTTTGAAGTTGGAGAAGACTCGTTAACATGGCTTGGCCCTGTATATTAAAGAGAACACCCTAAGACCGTTTCTGGAGGAGTCAATAGAACCTGTGTCCTGAATTTCTTAGTCTAGAATCTGAAACTGCATGGTCTTTTCTCCCTCCTGAGTTGTTTCCATGGATTCAGAGACTAGAAAGTCTCTTCAAATTTAGTTCATCCTTGCGATAAAGGGAAATGTATAGATTTTCTGGCTTGTAAAGTATGGGCGTAAAAATGCTAAGGTAGTATGCGTATATAGGCAGAACTTAAATACTAGCTATAGTTTTTTAGGTGTAAATGGACTTATATTTCTTCTCTCATTTTGTACCATTCAAGTCAAGGCTCTAATTAGTCAATTTCTCTTCACCTTGACATTTTCCACAGGGTACTAGGCTTCAGTATTAGGCTTTGGGGGATTGTTTGTCTGATGGGAGCCTGACTAGAGTTTCTGCTGCTTCAGCACCCAGCCCAGGCTTGTCACTGTGTGCCCTGCCTGTTGAATAACCCCTCTGAGGACGGTTATTCTCCATCTGGTGAAACCCAGAGAACCCACTCACCTCACAGTGCAGGTTTAATCAACTCAGTAGGAGCAGAGACTGCCCTAATCAGGACTCAATGCTGAAGTTCAGGTTGTATGATCAGTACAACCTGACTGTATGCACAAACCTGACCTTTGTGCATAATATTGCTTGAAATTATATTTTATTTACTTTTGCATAGAACCTTCCCTCCCCCAGTGTTTCTCTCTTTCCCCCAGATTGATGATTTGCACTTCAAGGATACCTTGCCTTTGAGCATATTAAATACTTTAAAATTTTAATCATGTTAAGCCTCCTCTGGGCCTTGGTAACTTGGCATGATGGAACTGCAGAGAAAGGAAGGGATTTCTGTTGGGATGAATGTGCCTCTGGGTGAAGTGTGTCTCTTTTGGTTGGCGAGGGAAGGGTTTTCTAGTATGTGAAGAATGGTCTCTCCTGAGAGAGTGTGTGTAGCCCAGGACCCATTGTCTGTGCTCCCACACCCTTGGGAGGCAGGGAAGGCATTCTTGTAGGGCCTGACCAGGGCCTGTCCTTCTGGTCACTTCCCCTTGCCTTTCCTCCGTGAGCAGGCGCTGCAGTCCCTGCCCTGAGGTCCAAGCTGGGCGCCTTTGGGTCAGGTATGGAGGGGGTTTCTAGGAGAGGGGTTGACCTCTTCTTCAAGAGTACAGAGGGGCCTCACTTGGCTGGAGTGGGTACGTTTGTAGGGGAATATGAGAATGTACACTTGAAAGAGTTTGGGAATAAATTGTAAAGGGCCTTGAATGCCAAGCTGAGCTGACTTGTTGGTTCATAGTCTGATTGTCCATAGGGAACCACTGATATTTTTGAGCTGGGCAGTAGACATTTCAGAAGAATGGCATGGATCCATTTATTCGTACTAAGACTAGACGAGCTTTCTACCTCTTTCTGCTTAGTGACCTTTACTAATTTACCAAACCTCTTTGACCCTCAGTTTCCTCATCTTTAGAATAGGGATAGTTCTTATAGCTAAAGACTAGAGGCCCTTAGTAGGTGTTGGCAAATGGTAGGTGCTGAGTAGATGGTGTCTAGGGTGGGGTGCGGGGAGGGAAAAAGCCCAGAATCTTCTTGAAAATATATTGAACTGTCATCTTCTTGTTTTTTAGAGGGTTTTTTTTTTTTTTTTTTTCCCCAGTCCTTCATCCATTCCTCCCAGGTTGATTTGGTTGGTTCATTTGGGCCAGTACCATGACCCTGAGTGATATCAAAGACTGCCTTTTTGAGAAGTGGTCTTGGCAACATGCCAGCTTTCTCATTTCCAGCTGTGGTGTCAGAGTGGGGCTCCTGTCTGTGGGAAGCCACCAGGAGAGTGGGTGCAGGACATATCTTTCTTTGGTGGTTGTTCAAACCAGTGGAGTGCTGCTGATGGTGTCCCTAAGTGGGGATCCTGTGGTGAGGAGCTGGTGTCCGCCACGACCAGGCTCTAGGCGCCCCTTTCACCCGCTGCCTACAGGCTTGCTCCTCCTGGCAGGAGGCAAGGTGGCTGTCATCACCCACACGTGGGAGATGAGGCGGAACACAGCGGCTGCCGCGTGCTTTCCTGGACATCAGCAGATCTGTGAGCATGTCCATGAGGGGTTGAGAAGGAGGCCTAGGCCACACCCTGCCAGCTAGTCAGTTAAATTCCACTTGAAAGGAGGGTTTGGAGTTGAGATCGAGCATGCAGGAGTTGGGGAAAGCCACTGTACAGCCAGAGAATCTGACAAATGGCAAATCTGACAAAGTTTCTCTAGGGAAACGTTTTCTAAAGAAAATATAAGTGTCACTCCTCTGGAGCGACTTGGGGCTCACACATGACAGGAGCAGGCTGTGACCGATGGCGAGAGCTGAGAGGCTCTTTCCCCAGCCCCCTGGTGAGAGTGAGAGAGCCCGCTGTCCCCATCATGGAGCAGGCTGGCTTGCCTGGGCTCCATCCGGCTCCCGGCGTGGGCTCGGGGCACCTGGGGAGCTGTTAGTGTTGTGTGGAGACTTCAGGCCCCTTTTGAATCTCCCATCCCAGCTCCTGATGAGAGGTGGGTCTCCTGTTTGGATCATGGGGAGAGGTATTTGAGAGGAGGTCGGAAGGAAATGGCAACCCACTCCAGCATTCTTGCCTGTAGAATCCCAGAGGTGGCGGAGCCTGGTGGGCTGCAGTCCATGGGGCCACACAGAGTCGGACACGACTGAAGCGACTTAGCAGTGGCGGCGGCAGAAAAACAGTTGGGGTGAGGCAAGGGGAGATGTATATATAATTATGTATATGAAACTATATATTGTGTATAATCATGTGATTTTATACACACACACACACTCACACTCACACTCACAGTTTATTGTTGCTGCCATTCATGTTTCTGACATCTCTAGGGATTGAGAAGTCACTTTGGGAAGCTATTGATTTCAAGACAGGCAGTCCCCTGCTGCCTGAACCGCTAGCAAATTCAGTGGCATTTGGCTTAGTGGAGGGCGGTGGTAGGCTGCCTGGGTCAGAGACCAGGCACACACAGGAGCTGACTGCCAGGTTCTGGCCAAGATCCGGAAGAGAAGGCAAGGTGTTCCTGGGAGAAATCTGTGAAGTCTCCTAGTGACCCAGCAGAAATCCTGGAGTGAGAAAATAGCCCAAACTGGCCAAGCTCACGCCCCCTGTTTGTTCTTCCTCTTTTTTCCCTGTGACCCCTGTCCTACGACCCAGGCGGATAGCGAGGTGGAAGCACACCCACGGCCGTGTCACATAGCTCATGACGGTGGGAGCCTTCCGTAAGGATGCTGAAAGAATGCCCCTCTCTGGAGCCCCTCTGCCCCCACCTGCCCTGCTCTTTGCTCGGGACCCCTGCTCCCTGATCCGCCCCCACTGCAGGGCCTCCCGGACCCGGCCTCTGTGCCCTTGCCGTGGTTGTCCTTAGGTACGCTGAGCATGGCTCCTGGAGAGACACTACCTCAATCAGAGCAGGTGTTGGCCCAGCCTTACTGCCCTGACCTGAAGGGTGGCCTCCCCTTGAGGAAGCTTTTGATTCCAGGTTGCTGCTGGGGATGCCTGTCCCACCACCGTGGCCTTGGACCCTTGCCACCACGCTGCCTTATGGGGTGGTTCCTTCGCAAGGACCTCCCAGCACCTCCCCTGGCGCCGCCTGGGTGGGACCCGGCACAGGCCAAGTGTGGCGAGGAGCCCTCCTCCATGGGGAGAGTTGCGTCGAGCATGTTGGTGCCAGCCTCCTACAGACACTCCTGCACTCCAAGTAGAGTTGACTTTGTTTTCCTAACTGTGTGAGGATGCGCTGACCTTGGCCACGCACTTGACCTGAAGGATGAGCCCCCAGTGTGGAGGTTCTAGTAAAACTTGTGCAGTTTATCTGTCCAGTCAGGAAGGAGAGCCTCTCCCACAGGCTTAAAGATCCAACAAGTCGTTCCCTGAGGAGCACCGCCCTCTCCACCTCCTGAGTCCAGGCTCCTGCTTGCGTCTGCCTCCTACAGGGCAAACTGAGGCACTGGGTGTTTCTACATTTAGTCATGACCAATATTATAGGCCCAGGAAGCAAGTGTCATTTTGTACAGATTGAGTTTCTTAGCATGCCAGGATGAAGATGGCAATGATTCATTGTGGCTGGATTTGAAAAAAACAAAACCGTCTCATGGAATCTCATTCCTGGCCTTATATTCCAATAGCTTTTCTTGGCTCTGGGAGTCCTGTGTCCCTGCCCCCGCTCTTACAGGGGCTGCCTGGTCACTTGTGACTCAGCCTGCCCCTGGTCTGCCCACCTGGCCTCCCAGCGCCTCCCACTGACTACCTGGTCCTGCCTAGTGACTCTCTGGGAGGAGGAATGGCCTGGGCACCAGGGAGAGAGTTGCTGAATTCCCAGAGCCCAAACCAGGACCAGCATTTTGGCAGGGATGGGGGTGCCTGGGGGCAGTGGTCGCTCTAACATAGGGCCCCTCAGCCTTGACACAGTCGGCATTTTGGACCAGATAACGTTTGCTGGGGGCAGGGGGCTGGCCTGTGCACTGTCAATATTTAGCAGCTTCTGCAAGTGGTATCACCCTTCTCAGCTGTGACCATGTCTAGGCCTTAACAGGCATCCCAGGGGACAGGTTCACCCTCACTTAAGAACCACTGCTGTGGTCAGCATGAACTTGACTTTTTTTTCCTCCCTGCGGGATGGGGCCCTCGCTTTCCAGGCTTCCTTCCATGTGCTGCCAGTGCCCAGATCCTCTGATGGTGGTGGGAAGTTCCTGGAAGGTGCTCGAGGGAGGATGCCCCCACAGCAGTACTCCACAGGAGGCCGTTCCATTTAGCTGCTTTCTCCATCCTTGCCATTTGCTGTGTGAAATGCTTCCTGTGTTCTTGTCCTCAGGCCTCTGTGTGTCCTGAAGTCTCTGCTGCCTGTTGGCAGGAGCAGACACGAAAACCGGCTGCGGGCCCTTGCATCGATTCTTCTGATGAATATTGCTTGAGACTTGCTGTGTGCCAGGCACTCCTCGGTGTTTGGGCTACAGCAGTGAATAGAACGGAGACATCATCTCAACCCCTGGGGAACTTTCACCTTGGAGGCAGTGGGACCAAACACGGTGCTAGGTATTGAAAAGATGTAGTGTGAGAAGGGGCTGAGTGCAGAGGAGAGAGGGGCGTCCCTGAGGGGTCAGGAGTCAGGGAGGGCCAGTTACAGTAAGCAGAGGGGCTGGTGCCTGCGAGGTACAGGTTGAGCAGGTTTGAGCCAAGACCCAGAGCAGCAGCAACTCCAGCTTCAGAGTGTCTGACATGTTGGGTGCGCGCTCTATGCCTTGATTTCCTTTGCTAAATATTGAGCCTGTTTTCTTTCTGGGAATCTGTGGCCTCTGGTCTGTCAGTGGTGGCGTTTCCTCTGTCCTGTGGCAAGGTCAGGTCTTTCGTTCTTTTTTAAAAAATTTATTTATTTTTAATTGAAGGATAATTGCTTTACAGTATTGCATTGGTTTCTACCGAACAGCAACATGGATCATCCTTAGGTTTGTTTACCCATGTCCCCTCCTGCTTGAACATCCCTCCACCTCTCTCCCCATCACACCCCTCTAGGTTGTTAGGGAGCTGGTTTGAGCTTCCTGAGTCATATAGCAAATTCCCGTTGGCTGTCTGGTTTACATATGGTAATGTATGTTTCCAGGTTACTCTCTCCATACCTCCCACCCTCTCCTTCTTCCCCCCAGGCTGTGCCCACAAGTCTGTTCTCGATGTCTGTGTCTCCATTGCTGCTGTGCAAATATCAGTACCATCTTTCTAGGTTCCATATATTTGTGTTAGTATTTGATAATTGTTTTTCTTTTTCTCGGGCCTTTCATTCTTATTCCTCGAGGAGTCCTGGGTGAGGAGTGTTCTTCTTCTGGATAACACAGGATGCACGCTCCCAGTTCACCCTCTCCCACCTCCGGCCGGGGACCACACTAGTTGCTGCGGGTTAATGTGTTGCTTTACCCTGTGGCCTGTGCTCACGCCACAGCCCTTGGGTGTGATTTCTGAGCTGGTCTCTGCAGGGCTGGCTGAACTGGGTGAACATCCCCATCCACTGTCAGGCTCCCCACTCAGTCACACAGCTCCTTTGTAGAGTGCTCTCCACACATGTCACCATTTAATGAGAAGTCCCACTGGGCCCTGTGCACCTGCTCCTGTACGGAGTTTCCACTGGGATATTGTCTCTGTGAGTTGCTGTGGGTGGGGAGACTTGTGGTTTTCTCATCTGCAGGAAATAGGAGGTCAGAGGCCTGCCTGTTCCTGGGTTTTGGAGAGGCTGTTCTTGGCAATGGAGTTGTGTTGAAGCACTGTGATCTGTGATATTTGTAGGAAATAAAGTGGACATGTGATTTCATTGCCTGCAGCTCCTTTAGGGAGTTCTCAAGCAAGAGCATCAGCCGCTTTTCATAGTAGTTATTGGCATTCATGAGGGGTCTTTAGATGCCTTGTTGGGGTGTGGTGTGTGCTGTGCTGCCAACGTGTTTCTGGATAAAAAACCAGAACGTGGACATGGCTGCAGAGGAAAGGTCATTTTAAAGTCTTCTGACTCAGGAGCCACCATTCAGGGTTTCTTCATCTCGGCATCAGAGGCTCGTCCAGAAAGGAAGCGTGTCTCCTCCTGAAGGGTGCTGCTCCAGAAGGGGGACACACTTCAGATGAGTCACCCTGTGGGAACTTTAGAACTAAAGGCCTGTGTTTTAGCGACACCCGTAAATGAATGCTGACTCCTGTGTGCGAAGATGTGTGACCATCCTGGATGCTGATGTTGGCCTGGTGTGGGAGGCCTTGCAGTCATTGCCCTGGTCCTTCCTACCTCAGGGGCTACCCCACTAACCTAGATTGTGAGCTCTTGCGCTGTGACCTTCAAGGCTTGTTGCCTTTCTCCGTTCCCTCCTCCCACTCTACCACTCCATTCCCCTGCACAGTAAGTGATGCACCTGTTTTCCTTCCTGTCTCACTTCTGGTGACTACTGATGTCTCCCTGTGTCTGGAATATACCATTTTTTGTTGAATCTAAGATGCTTTTATTTGTAAAACCACTATCTTATGTACCACTAGGCAAGAAAAAAAGTTTCCGTTGAACTGTGACATGGTGGTTTCTTATCAGTTAACATTTTTATTTTCTACTTATTTAAAGAGCTCTTTTAGACTTAGACATTGATTTTTCCATGTATCACTCTTGTGCATGGATAAAAAGGAAAATATATGTGAAATACATCTTCCAGTGTCTGCTTTTTGCCTCAGAGATGTTTGTGTCTGTTTATCTGAGACAAGAGTCTTCTTCCTCTGTACCTCCAAGCTCTGGTGGATGCAGTGTTTCCTGAGGGCCCTGGGCTCTCACCATCGCTTGGCATCATGTAGAGTTGGCCAACTTTTGACTCTTCTGGGAATTTTATCTAACTTCCCAGTTTACCCTCCACTTCTGTCCCACTTGATTTTGTGTCTGGAGATTACATTGCTTTAGTATTGCTTCTGAAATTTTCTTCCAAGGCACTGACCTGCATCCTGCAGACTCTGCTGTGGGTGTGTCTTGTGTGTGAGCAAGTGCTGGTCATGATGGTGTGTTACGGCCCAGGCCATGATAGTTCTTTAGCTACAAGAACTATCCCTGTTCTAAAGATGAGGAAACTGAGGGTCAGGGAGGTTTGGTGTATTAGTAAAGGTCGTTAAGCAGAAAGAGGTAGAAAGCTATAGAGGCAGACACAAGATGTTGATCACTGTGAGGTTCACCTCAATCTCATGTCAGACTGGAAATAAAGTGCATCTAAGAATTCATGATTAGAGCCTCTTTTTCTCCTGTGTCAGTTCCCTTCTTCTGTGAGATCCCAGCTCCAGGCCCTGACCTTAATGAGGGGAAACGGTAGCCTCATCAAAATGTGTGCCTTTACGTCTGTTCACTCCCAGTCCCCAGAATCCTTGTAAACTGAAGGACTTCCTGCTTGTTATTTTTGAGAGATGCACAGTTGATGAGCACCTTTGAAAGGCTTTGAGCATTTCTGGCCACGAGGCACCCTGTTGAGTGCTGGGGTCTGCAGATGTGAACATGGTGTTCTGCCACCCTTTAAGAAGTTCACAGTTGCTCACCAAAATAACTAGAGAAAGACCTGAGAAATAATAGTTAGGGGTAAGTTGAATAGGGACTGGATAGTAGATGAAATTTAAGGCATCATTATTTATTTTATTTAGTGGCAGTAATGGCCTTGTGGTTATGTTTTTTGAAAATCCTTACCTTTTATAGATAAAAACTGAAGTATTTATGAACACAGTGACACCACCACTGTTGAAAAATTGTGAGGGAACAAGATTGACTGAGTGTGCCGTTGAATGACTGACGGGCACCCGGGGTTCATAATACTACTTTATTTTTGCCTACTTAGAAAATTTAATTAAAAAGTTAAAAACTTTCATAGGTGTATGTAACTTAAATTAGCAAACCAGCAGAAAACTAGTATTTTTTAAAAGGAAATTAAGACTTTGTAATACAGTCAGCGAAAGGTTTCTACTCCCAGTTTCCAGTAGCTGTGTGGGGGTATGTGTGTGTGTTGCGGGGGTGGGGGGGCGGGGTGAGCTTCCCCTCCACAACCAGTCAGTGCCCATACACCAGCTGAATGTCCTGCCATTCAGCCTAGTTCTGACACTGTCCACCTGGAAATGCATCAGGTCCTATAGGCAAGGCCGCAGTCCTGCAGACTCCCCACCTCCCACACTCCCCTCCTTCAGATGGCAGTTGCAATCCCAAATTGTCACCTGTGTTTCTGACCAACATGCTATAAATCAGAGGTTCCCATGAACCCCTTCTTGGGTTCAGTTAATTAGCTAGAGTAGAAAACCCATTTATTTACTAGATTACTGAATTGTTACAAACGATATTCAAGGATACAAATTAAGTCTGGTGAAGAGACACATAGCAGTTGTAAGGTCCCAAACAGAGGTGCTTCTCCTCCTGCTTGGGGCCCAGCCTGGTGGCAAGTGGACATGTTCTGGCTCCCCAGCCTGGAAGCTCTGCAGACTCAGTCCTTTTGGGTTTCTGGAGGCTTCACTCCATAGACACTATTGATCAAGTTGTTGGCCATTGGTGATTGAGTCAAACTCCAGCCCCTCTCCCTTGAGGAAATCACCGGATGGGATTGAAGGTTGCACCCCTCTATTCATGGTTGGTTCCCCTGCAACCAGCCCCCATCTGCAGGTACTTCCAAAGGCCTCCTCACTGACATCAGCCCAGCAGTGGTGGAAAGGAGCTTGTCATGAGTAACAGGATACTCATTTCACCTTGTGGATCAGAGGACAAGAGACCAAGTGGAACAAAAGATGCTTCTGTGGCTCTTAGTGCTCAGAAAACCCTAAGGGTTTGGGGAGCTGTGAGTTAGAAATAAGGCCAAAGACAAAATGTATATGAGAAATATATTTTTGTCATCTGAATGGCCAGCATATATTTCTCATCAGTTACAAAAACATAGTCACTTAAAACGTACATAAACCTCTATATCTTTCTGTAGTTTAGCAATATCCAGCGATGATTCTTTTAAAAAGGATGCTTCAGAGGTCGCCTAAGATCCTGAATTGTCTACCTGTATCACCGGGAAACTATTCTTATGCTTGGTACTGTTTCTTTTCTAAGAATTACCTAAATTCTCTGGAAATTGCTACTTTTTGTGAACCTTTTGATGGTAGAGTAGCAATTTAGGTACTTTGGGAGATCGCTTGCTTTTGGCCAGGTTGCTCAGCGGCCCAGAGACGCTGTCGCTCAGCAGCGTCTGGCGTGGATGTCTTACGACGCTGCCGACCCCTTCTTGTGCGGCAGGCACCAGAGGGCAGAACATGCCTATACGTCACTTATTGCAGGCAGTTTGCCTGCTGTCACAGGTGATCCGCTGGAGCTGTGGTTGATTTGGGAAGCCACGGTGGGAGACCTTTAATAAATATATATAGTATTCCTTTTTGTTTCCCCCACAGGATGTTATTGTGAAAGCCTCATGCTTTTCACTGTACTTGTATGTGAGAGATTTTTGACAACTATATGATGGTGCGTATTTTCTGTGAAGTATAATTCCTGGTGCTGCACATTTGTGTCAGGGCTGTGGCCGGGAAGCCTGAAGCATTTTGAGCCGCGGGTCATCTGTCTTTCCTCCCCGCCTGCTTACAGGCCTCCTGCCCTCACACAGGTGGTGTTCTGTGGATCCCGAGGTTATTATCTTGCCCCACCGGTCATGACGTAGCATGGCTGGGGCTGGAATGTTAATATTCCCAAAGCTGCCCAAGGTTTGGCTCTAGGGCAGGTCGGCTGCAGTCATGCTGGTCCCAGAGCCACAGTCCCGAGTCCCCAGTAGCTTACAAATGGCAGGTTTCTGTCTCGAGGCTGCAAAGCTGCTGCTTCAGCCTGGAAGGTGCTGATTGCCTAGGCTGGTGATCACTCCTTGACCTTTACATTGCAAAGTGCTGATTTCAGGAGCCAGCCCAGGCTGTTCTTGGGTGGTCTGAGTTCCGGGCCTAAGGCTGGGCATCAGGAAAAAGGCATAGCTTGGGCATCCAGACCGCACGGACAAGCCTGCGGAGGCAGGTGAGGCCCCGTGAGGCCTCCCTGTGCAGAGGCTGCTGAGGCTTGTCTTCTGTCTGTGCTTGCTGACTTAGGAGGCCCCCCGTCAGTCTGCATCAAGAAGCTGTTACTTGGGTCTCTCTTGTTTTCCAAAGAACTGGAATGTAGGTGAAGTAAGCCCTCCATGGGGCATGACTCTGACTTGGCATGTAAGTGTTTATACTTAAGATAGAGTTTTCAGCTTAAAGAGTTTTTCTGACTTACTGGTGGGGAATGCATGGTGGCATATTGCCCCAGAGGGATTTTCTGATTCCTGTTGGCCTGATACTCTTTCCTGCTATCCCAGGGGTGTTTGAAAGCCAAGCTTTCCTAGTCCTGGGAGAGTTTAGCTGAGGCTTCTGTGGGGAGGGGGGCTGCTGTGTGTGGGGGTCTGGACTGCCTGTGGGATGAATCTGGTGCCCCAGGCCCCCATGTTCTGGGTTGGAGGGGGTGGCTCTGCCCATTTGGCTGGCAGAGTTCCTGTGCCAGTGTCCAGGCCTCTGTGTGTAGCTGGGCAGCTCGACACACTTACACTGGGCAGTTGGAGAGCATCCAGATCATCCTGGCTCAGTCCGGGGTTTGGGGGGAGTCTGCAGGGAAGAGCCCAGGGCCATGCTGCCATCAAGCTCTTGGCTGGGTGGGTGGCTGACCTGAGCTGTAACGCTGAGAGGACCCACAGGATGTGTTGCCCAGGGGCCACTGCCTGGGTTTGAATTCTGGCTTCTCTAGTTGGTTCTGTAAACTCAGGCAAGATACTCAGCCCCTCTGTACCTCGGTTTCTGCACGTGCCATCTCTCCTTGTCATTCAATTAGAGCGGGCCCTGATAGCCACATCGTAAACGTGGATGTAAAGTCTCATGGTGACAGCGCGTGAGGGGCTCGTGCCCTTGGCTGGCTGGGCCATCCTCTAGTTGGCATCACCAGCCCCAGGCATCTGTGCCCACTGAGCCAGGCTAACCACCCCCACCCCGACACACACACACTGTGTTTAAGCCAAGAGCCTCCTTTCCAGGAAGCACCTCCGCCTGCATGGACCTTGTCTAGGGCCTTCTCCCTGGCAGAGGGGTGAGGACAGGGGTCTGCAGTTTCCTCCAGTGAGGAAACAGCCCCGGAAAGGGTGGCTGAGTGCCTGGCGGACCCCAAGTCTGTGGAGCGAGAGGCAAGAAGCTGTAGGCCAGAACTTTCCCACCCCCCCGCCCCCACCAGGACACTGTTTCCCAATTTTATCCCTTAGTCTCATGTCTTTGAAAATTATACAAGGATGTGGTTTTTAACTATGTGACTGTATAATTAATTTTTTAAAACTCTTAATTGGCAATCTTTTTTTCTATATCTTGAGCTGTTATTATCTGAATACAGCATGTTATTTGAAAACTTTCCCACAAGGTTTTAATTAGTAAGCATTCCTGTAGTCTCATTAGTTCAGTTTCTGACTTGCTTTTGAAACTGTAGGTGAGTGACAAGTGGCGACGAGTCAATAATCGCAGCAGAGGTCCCTGTGAGGGCAGGACTAGTTCTGATGATTAGAACAGCGTGCATGTGGTTTCTCTGATGCCTCTCATTAAGGTACCTTAGAACTAGACTGCAGACTAATAGATACGCTGTGTGATGATTTCAAGACGAGTAATCCGCCTGGAAACGTGAACTTCGGGTATGGTAATCGAAGGAGGCTGGCTGTGACGTCAGACCTGGGTTTGAATCCTGCTGGTACTGCCTATTACCCTTCCTGTGTTTGTCTGTGGGGAGGGAGCTGATGGAAATGAGTGAGTTGGTGGGGACGATGCTGGTGCAGAGTAATGAGGGTTCCTTTAATTTCACTGGCACGTGTACTCACTGTTCTTTCTCACAGATGCTTCGGGGGCCACTCTGGGCTCCTCTGGGGGTGGGAGGGACCTTGCTGGGAGCAGACACCCAGGTGGAGGGTAGCTTCATGGTGTGAATTGGTGGCTAGGATATGAATCGGGGTGGAACCCCGGGAAGAGACTCTCCGCCTTCTGCATTCTGTCTCCCTCTCTCCGGCTTGTGGACTTGCTGTGGACCTGACATGCTTCATTTTTGCTCAGGTTGAAGTTTTGGTGCTGAGTGGGGCCGGATTTGTCACATTTGGATCACATTTTAAGATAGAAATTGTGATTGGCCAAAGTGTGGTATACGTTCCCAGGGGCTCAAGAGCAAAGCAGACCGAATGGAGTAATGGGTGTGATGGAGGAGCTGATGGGTGCGCATTTCATGCATGTCTGGGTTCAAGTCCTGCCTTTTCCGTCCATAGATGTTCTGGCGGCCAGCTCCTCCTGAGGCTGCGCAGCTGACCCCCCTTGTGGGGTCCCCTTGCTCCGTGCCCCACCCCTTAGTGTGAGCTGGGGTACGGTCTGGCTCTGATAGCTTCTGTATTTCCTGTGTTACTTAATTATTCCAGGAAAGGAGTGTTGGAGCTGTAAGAAGGGAGGTGTAGTTTTCGGTCTGTACACGTAGACACAGTGGACGGAACCTAGAAAGCTAGCCGTTGCCCAAGCTGATAGCCAGGAAACCACATACACAAGTCACATTTAAAGTACTAATTAGGGAGCCAGGATGGGGGAGCCGGGAGCCAGGCTAAGAGGTGACTGAAGGTCACTGGCAACCCTCTGATGCTTGCAGCACATTAAAATGTTTTGAGATTTAAAATCCCATTTTAAGACACTGGTCTTCACTTGAGAAAGCTCTTAGCTGTTAAATGATACCCAGAAAACATAGATGGATGTGGTTGGCATTCAGCGCGTGGTTTCTTCTGAGTGATGGCTGGGGCCACGCTGCGTGTTTGCTTGGTGTCTCTGGGATGATTGGGAGCGGCTATAGCTGCATGTGCTTGAAGATCCCCATGGCATCTCTCAGCCCTTCCCCTGTGCAGGGCCCCGCTGCCCCATCCTCTGATCTGTCTGTGACAGAGGGAAGCAGTGCCTGAGACAAACAGGGAGAGGAGGCGGAGCCGTGGGTGGGCCTGATCTCTGCTCGACCAGCCCTTGAACATTGGGCCGCATGCGTGTGGAGTGGAGGGTCTCTATCTCCAGGATCCTGCTGATCCAGCAGAGAATGGGGCTTACGGCCCCCCACCTTCCCATGTCCCTCACCAGGTGCCACTGTTGACACCAGAACTCTCCAGCCAGCTGCACGCTTGCATCCAGTAGACCAGCGGTCACCAAACTTTTTGACACCGAGGACCAGTTTTGTGGAAGACAGCTTTTCTACAGACCAGGGGGATGCTAGCAGTGGGGAGCAGCTGTAAATACAGGTGAAGCTTCTCTCATTTGCCCACTGCTGTGTGGCTCAGTTCCTCACAGACCAGGGACCAGTGCTGGTCTGTGTCCTGGGATTTGAGGATGCCTGTGGTAGACTGAGCATCTTGAGGGCCAGCACCTGCTCAGCTCCTCCCCTCCCAGGCCTCCTTCCTTACAGAGATTCATCCGTAGCCATTTTGTACCAGCCCAAGGGAGGCCACAGGGAGTGAGGCAAATGAGGGTCTGGGTGGGACTAGGGTTGGGGGCCACCAAGGCAGTGTCAGCTCTACAGGGAACTGCACAGAAGCTCATCAGAAAGGACTGAAGAGGGCATATTTGAGGGAGAACTAACGTCTAGAAGGGTATGCTAGGGACTGTCCAGGCGTGGAGAACGTCATGTGCAAAGGTCCTGGGGCCAGGGGAACTTGATGTGCTTGTACAGTGTAAAGCAGAAGGGTCAGCAAATGGAAGTGTGGTGGACAGGGGCCCACAAGGTCAGAGAGTGCTCAGGGCATGGTTGCATTCAGGGATTTATCTGTGCCAGTCACTGCATTCCCTGCATGTGGCCTGGCACCCAGCGCACTGTAGGGGCTGTGGTTGGTATTTTGTCAGCTTTAAGATGCGACTGAAATGGGTGGAGTCCTGGTGATGGCAAGGCCTTGAGCCTGGGCTCAGTGAAGGGTCTGCTGCCCTGTGTGAGATAGCTTGGCCCCTGCTTCCCTCTCCCTGGACGTTGCTTCTTCTAGGTGACCCAGCCTGGGGTTAGCAAGTCACTGCGCCACTTTCATGCAAGTGAAAGCTTGCTCTTTGGTAGCATCTGTTGAAACGCATGTTGCGACCTGTGAAGGGTTTGAGGTTGACCTCCTAAGTTCAGGGAGGACCCTGGGTGCCCCAGATATGTGCTGAGTGACTGGTGAGGTTTGTCCACCTTTGTGGGTTGTAGAGAACCAGTGATAGGATTTATTCCAGGGCTTGGTGTTCTGAGGATGCGATAGAAGACAAAATTATGTCCTCAATTATTTGGGGAGTTGGGAGGCACTGATGGCATCTGGAGTCACTGGAAGAAAAATTCAGTGAGAGTGGATGCGTATCACTGCCCTGTGTTCAGCAGTGGTTATTCACCTAGTGCACTGGTGGTGGTAGTTGGGGGCGGAAGGCACAAATCAAGGGGAAGGAAGGGTGGGCAGCAGAGGAGGCCTAGGAGAGGGAAGACAGCTCAGCCGATGGACATCGGGCTTTCTGTCCCTTAGATTTTTGGGGGGTTTTCTTACTGGTCAGGGAGGAAAAAGAGTTGTGAAATGAGCAGGTTTCTTTGTGTGCTAAGAGATTTATTTTCCTTTCACCCTTGTTCCTCCTCCTGTTTCACCTCTGCACAGAACACACTTTTGCAGAAATGAAGACTCAGTTGCAGCCTGGCTCACTGGGCAGGATCTTTAGGAGAGGTTCATAACTTGTCATTAGGAAAGGGTGTTTGGCACACAGCCGTCTTCCCAGCTAAGTGTCTGTGTGCCCATCAGTAGAAAGTGTTCTGTACATTGTGTGGGGGCTGTGGACGTGTGTGTGTGTGCTTGCCCCTTAACTCAGCTGCTGGAAAGTCATTTTATGTCTGCAGCTACACACACATAGACTTGTGCACACACGTGCGTGCACACACATGCGTGCACACACATGCAAACATGTGCATGCATCTTTCCTTCTTCCTGGCCGAAAAAGTTGTACCTGGCACACTTCGTTAGAAATGTAAAGTTGTTTTGTGGAGCTCAGCACATATCCTTCCATCTCAAGGAGCAAGGTGTTTCACCTCTGAAGGTGCTGGTGGAGGTGGAGGTAGGGTTACGTGCTGGGCCCTGAGCAGGCTGCTTTGAACCCAGCACACCCTGCCCTGGGGAGCAGGGACCCGCCGGTTGGAGCATGCTTAGTGTTCATATTTTAAGAACTGTCTCATCTCATGACCAATCCTAACTACTGAATCTCACAAATGAAGAATCCGCAGGGTGGAGGGGTTTGCTTGTAGATTGCACTTGACTTGTTGCATTAAAGGGACTCTCAAGGGTTGTTGTTTACAATAAAAATGATCAGAATATATGGCAATGACTTGTTTGGAGCTTAAAGGAATTGCAGCCTCCTTCCTGGACTGAATGAATATCAGGAGTGGCCTGAGGTTTTCAGTAGTTGAGCAGTCTTGGATTTCATTTTCCTATCTTAGTTTAATCTGGGTGGGGTTGGTTTGTTTTCACTGTTGTTTTGAGGGAGGAGGTGTGATCCTGTGTGTGAGGGTCAGTGACCATGTGGATGTAATTCTCAAGGAAAACTCTGATCAAGCACCAGCTGATCAAAAGCATCAGGAACTTCCTCATGATTAGAGGACACAGACTGTCAGCCCCTCGGGGGAGATGAAAAAAGCCGTGCCTTCCAGTCTGCTGTGGAATTGGTGTGTGATGCTCAGCGCCCTGTGCAACACCCTGACTGTTCGCCCACAGCCCTGCGTGTGCCCATTTGAGTGAGGGCAGAGGCTCTCCATCAGGGACCCTTGCCCAGGAACCGAGACCCTCGGGGAGCATCAGGTGGTGCAGGCTGGGACACAGGAGTTGAGGGGTGTGCCCATGCTTCTGAGGTTCCTGGACTTAGGCTGATTCCTCTGTTGGGGAATAATAAACTGCATAGAGTTTACAGATGCTGGAAGTGGGTTCTCCAGGAGGAAGTTGATGTTTTGTGTCTGTTTTCTTTACTTCTGTACAATTATGTGGACTCATTGGAAAAGACTCTGATGCTGGGAGAGATTGGGAGCAGGAGGAGAAGGGGACGACCCAGGATGAGATGGCTGGATGGCATCACGGACTCGATGGATGTGAGTCTGAGTGAACTCCGGGAGATGGTGATGGACAGGGAGGCCTGGTGTGCTGCGATTCACGGGGTCGCAAAGAATCGGACACGACTGAGCCACTGAACTGAACTGAACACATTTGTAGAAAGCTTTGAGGCTTATATGATTATTTTCTTCAAAAGCCCTGGTCAGTTTTTCAGTGTGTAAAGAGAGGCCAGTGAGCTATTTCAGGTAGAATTTTGACAGAGAATCACCCTGGGTCTCAGCGCTTCATAGGTTTGGAAACTCAGTGTTATTAGTTCACCTAAGAGGTTATCCACCAAAGTCTGGGGTTTCCATAAACCAGAGCTGTAAACTGTGGGTAAATAAGGACAGCAATTCATGAATTAAAAATGAGGCCAAGCTTGGGTGAGAAGGCACGTGTGCTGGGTGACAACTGTGTTCTCATAGGTGAGCTTCCCTCCCTCTGTGGAAGTTTGAGGAATCGGCCTTCACCCTTCTGGGGATATTTCTGTGCATGGAATCAATAACCTTTCCCCTAGGGTGCTGAAGAGATTCATTTTTCAAAAAACTCAGTGTGCAATGTATTAAACTATTGTCTCAGCTCCAAGTCCTTGTAGACTCTGCTCTGTGCCACCAGAGCTGGACTCTGCACAGCACATTTGTGCCCTTGGGGAGGCGTGGTCCAGAGGGCAGCAGAATGGGAGGCAGAGAAGGGTCTTGGTCCTTCCTGTGGCTCCCTGCTCCAGAGCAGCCCCATGAACCCGTCTCTTTCTGCTGCCAGGAAGACTCTGGTGTGTCCTTTCCCAGCATGGACAGAAACAGCCTCACTGCTCCCCACCCGTCCTAGATACCCATCACCAGCTGAGCAGCCCCCTTGCTCAGGGGTGGCCTCAGACCCCTTCCTCATGAGTTTGTAAGGCTCACTAATTCCGCTTCTTCCCTTGTTCCCTCCATCCCGGGCAGTGGCTGCTTTCTGCACTTGCCACCTGACTGATGCCTTAGAGTTTTCTTTGTGCCCTGTCAGTTACCTGGTCAACAACCTGATAAAGCCTCTATTTAAAAGCTTGTCCATTACCTGAATTCTAGAAATTGGATCCTGACTGTTGCACCTGACTTTCTTCTCAACATTCTTCAGTAATCAGTCAACAGAACTGTTCCTCCCCCCAAAATGTATTTTGCTAAATTATAATACCATAAGCTATTTTACATTCCTTGGATTTTTTGCTTCAGTTTCTCAGTGAATCTGCGACACTGTCTTCTCATCAGCTACATCTGTAGATTGTCGCCAGCGAGAGTGAGCTATTTCCTAGAAAGATTGCCACAGATGGCTCATGTCTTTCATCCATTTGGTTCTTTTTGGCTTTATTTTGGGAGGGTGACATTTTACAACCTTACCTCCAAATTCTATGTCCATTACACAAGAGCTCTGAAATTTCCTTCCACTTTTAGATGATGGCTCTTGTGTACTTAAGCTATGTATACTTTTGAAAAGATTCGAGGCACCTTATCTGAAAAAGCATATTATGTGTAAAGAGATTTGTTAAAGAGTTTGAAAATTTGAGGCCGTATGATGGGGGGAGGGGGAGGGCAGGGAGAAGAAGGAGAAGAGGGTGAAGAAGGAAGTGTGAAGGGTGCCAGCTCCGAGTTTCATCCCCCAGCAAGTCCTGGGGGTGTTCCCATCTGTGTGAATCTGCTCTCCAGTGTAACCCTATGTAATCCCAGTGGGGATTGTCGTCCCCATTGACAGCAGAGCCCCAGCCCTGAGGAACTGCCAAGTAGAGCTCCAGTGTGTGAGCTTCTCAGCAGGTCTGAGTCTTGGTAGCCAAAGCAAATGGAAACTGTGGAGGGGATGACAGAGGATGAGATGGTTGGATGGTTGGATAGACATGAGGTTGAGCAAGCTCTGGAAGCTGGTGATGGACAGGGAGGCCTGGCGTGCTGTAGTCCATGGGGCTGCAGAGAGTTAGACACGACTGAGTGACTGAACTGAACTGAGACTTCAGAGATCATTGAGCTTCATAATGGATAGTGTCCATTGTGGGAAAAATTATTAAATACTAGATGCTGGGATGCAGATGTGGCCTTTTATTTGGATCAGTTCCTGAAGGGGAGGTGGGAGCCCCACGTTGTCGCCGTGTGAAGGCATGTCTGAGGAGAGGACGTGGTGCCCCGTCCATGGCCAGACCTGTAGCTCTGACCTGGTCAAGGGTGCATGGGCTGTGTCCCTCAGCCTCCAGTGACCTCACTCAGCAGGGACAGCGGGATGTGTCGCTAAGAGGTCATGCTTTTGAGAAGTGGGTTTGAATCTGCCCTGCACCATTTTCTGGCCATGTGAGGTACTTAAACTCTCTAACCTAAGCTTCTCCACTTATTAAATGGAAGCAGTCTCAGCCTTACTGTACTTAGGATGGAATATGTGTGATTCCCTCAGAACATCTATAGAGTTTGGCTTAAAGGAGTTTATATGGTGAACTAAAGCTCTCAGAAGAGGAGCAGTCAGACCCAGGCAGCTTAGGGAGGGCAGATGAGAGGGGGCGGTGAGGCTGACCCTGAATGTGGGTAGGTGTCTGGCTCTTGTTTCCACGGGGCTGCTGCTTCCCCCTTTATAGATAGGAATCGGGCTGAGACACACACAGCCTGCCCTCTGTCAGGTGTGCTCACATCCATCAGCCTTCTGGAGGTGTCCTTGCCCAGTGGCTTGGGGGTGTGACCCCAGGCTGGCGCGGCCCTGCCCTGAGAGGCCTGGCACCTGCCCTTCACTCTCCTTGGAGCTGAGCTGCTGGGCTGTGAGATGTCCAGGTCACTCTGCTAGAGAAGGGAGCCTTGGAGCTGCCACGGGGAGACAGGCAGGCTGTGCTGGGGGAGACTGGGTGAAAAGGGCCCTGCGCCCGCCAGGTATCCACGCTGGAGGCCTGGGAGGCACTAAACCACTGCTGTGTTAGACACTGGCGTCTTGCAGGAAGGTAGCTGGCATGGCCACGTGCTGGAAGGTGTTTGCCTTAGTCCCTCGTGTCACTGAGCTGAGCCAGCTCCTGCCCAGCTTGCTTTCCATCTTAAGAAGACTATGCCAGTCTACATGTGAGGTGTCTTCTCATTATGGGAAATAGTGCTGTTGGTAAATC
The DNA here is from genome assembly GCF_032405125.1 of Capricornis sumatraensis. NCBI lineage: Eukaryota > Metazoa > Chordata > Mammalia > Artiodactyla > Bovidae > Capricornis > Capricornis sumatraensis. The sequence continues at coordinate 43,002,298 of NC_091078.1, read as the reverse complement.
GTGTCTGATTCTTTTGTGTCCACATGGACTGCAGCCCACCAGGCTCCTCTGTTCATGGATTTTCCCAGCAAGAATACTGAGTGGGTTGCCATTTCCTTCTTTGGGGGTCTCCCCCCGACCAGGGATCGAACCTGTGTCTCCTGCATTGCAGACAGATTCTTTACCGCTCAGCCACCAGGGAAGCCCCTAGGATGTGCCAGGTTAGGTTGATCCATGGCAGAACATTTTCCCTTTTAAGAGGATTTTAATTACTGAACCAAACGTGTTAAAGATGTACTATGTATGATAATTATGACTAAAGAACTCCTGTTCATTGCAGATCAGTCATTTGCTTAAGTGATTTCTATGTGATGTTTGTTAATATGCGAATCTTGTCACTGGAGGATTCGGAGGAGCAGGTAATGGCTGCTTGTTGCTCAGGGCAGTAGTTGGTGCCCAGGGCAGAAGGTGGCACCCAGGCCTCTAATCCTCTCCCTCCCTCCCTCCCTCTTCTTTCCAGGACCTCTTTAATGTTTCTGCATTTGACCCTCAGCTTACTTGAATTTTTTTTCCATTAGGCAAATTAGTCCTTATTAATTCCCAATTAACTCCATTTTCCTAGCCCTGGGGGTGCCTGGTTGAGAACTGCTGTCCATGCTGAGTCTCCTTAATACCCCTTCATTTATTTCTTCTCAAAGATAGAATCGATTTGGTCTGAAGTATGTGCAGTCACAGAATCAAAGAGACTTGAAACCTCGAAGGCATCTTTTCTTTTGGGGTTTAATTCATGCAGAGGTCCTCCAGTTCAGTAAAGACGTTCCTTTAGCAACAGATGGGAAACAGATTCCGCATAATGAGTAATTCCTTCATTTCTGTCTGAATGGTTTGTTTAGAAGCAGACAAAATGATTCCCTCTTCCTATTAAACTTGTGAGAACATCAGAATCATACTAAGTTACTGTCCAAAGCTGCGGCTGGGAACAGGGAAGGAAAGGAACCAAAAATGAAGGGGCTTGTCTGGCATTTCACAACTCAGAGAGCCAGGGTCACGGGAGACTGTATTCACCAAACTCTTAATTTAATGAACCATTAGTTCAAATTGTTAAAACACCGTATTTTACTCGGTAGGTGTAGTTTTTTATCATATTGACATTATCACTTTTCAGTGAACCAAGTAGATTTCCTTACTTTTTATATTTTCTTTTAAAAATCATTTAACAAATTTTAAATTGTGGTAAAATATACCTAAAATAAAATATTCCATCTGAACTATTTTTAAATGTCCAGTTCAGTGGCTTTAAGTACATTCACATTGTCTTGCAACCATCACCACCATCCATCTCCAGAACTTCATTTTGTAAAACTGAAACTCCGTCCCCTTTAAATACTGACTCCACCCCAACCTGGCCCCTGGCAACCACCACGCTACTTTCTGTTTCTATGAATTTGACTATTAAAGAGACCTCATATGAATGGAAGCATAGAATATTTGTCCTTTTGTGATCGATTTACTTCATTTAGCACAACATCTTCAAGATTTGTCTGTGAATTAGTGTGCGTTAGAATTTCCTTTTTAAGACTGAATAATATTTCACTGTATGTATCCATTCATCATCTATTGATGGACAATTGTATTAACTCCACCTTCTGTCTCTCGTGAGTGCTGCTATTTCTTATATTTAACATGAGATGAAACATAATTTAATCTATTCTTGATATCAGCAAAATGTAAGACATCACATGTACCAAATATACATTGAATCGTTAATACTTAACTGGTTGGCAGTTTAGGGCAACTTTTTCATTTCTGAGTCTTTAGCTTTGGCATCAATAAAATAGATAATAATACTAATTCAACTTAGATTTCAGGGATCAAAAATGAGTTAATATGTGTGAGTGTATATTATTAAAAAGAGTATGTAATTCTTAGTAGTTAATACCAGAATAACTTCTGAATTTTCTTCTTTGCAGTCTGGTAAGTAGATGTTTTTAAGTAGAGATTTGGCATAACTTCATTCTTCTGGAAACTTTATAGTCTTTTTAGCACACACTTGAACTATATGGAGTAATTCGTGGGATTGGGGATTTGCAGGCATATCTAGCTTCTCTGGGGTCAGTGTGCTCCCACAGAATCTATGTCCCATTGGGAATGGCCTTCTTTCTTCCCTGTCTCTTGGTTTGTCAGCTCCTTGCAGGTGTGGGGTCCCCACTATGGGAGAGCATCTCTTTAGACTGTGTGCACGTGAATTGTGTAGCTTGTGGATTTGCTGTGTCCTTTTTCAGGATATACTTATTGAGCACGGACTGTGTGCCGGGGGTGGCCTGAGATGTGGCAGGAGGCATGGTGGTGGGGGGGGGACATTCACCCCAGAGATGGGTCTTGGGGGGGGCGGCTGGAATGCTGACTGGGGTGGTATCTACACCCAGTCGTTCAGGGAATCTGCCCGCCATACCCTGGCTTAGATGTAGAATCGCCTCCCTGGGGAGGAGAGGGGTCTGCGATGTCCTCTGACCACATGCTTGCTCTCTTTCTTGGGAGAGCTGCACTCCTGGTGCCCCGGATCCCCTGGTGTGCTTTGATGCTGGCTCTTCCACAGAGCACAGGCCGCCACCGTGTGCTGGGGAGTAGGGGCTGCTGTGGACTGCTGCAGTCTCGCGTCCCTGACCTGCTCTCCTGATTCTCATCCCTGCGAGCAGGCAGGTGCCCGGGCTGGCCACCATCCCCAGAAGCCAGCCGTGGTGACCCGGAGCGGAACTGGGGTGGGCGGGGACGTGTGTCCAGGGCCCAGCAGGTGGGGGCCACTGTCCCTGGCTGTCTCAGGCAGTCAGGAGCCTAGTACGTTCACTGCTGTGAGTTTCTCGAGATCAGTAACACTCCGTTGTGTTTCTAGAGTGTCCAGCGAGTCCACACAGCTCTGTTGCCAGGCCACCCAGCATTTCTTGTCACCGTTAACCATCCTGTGAGGTGTAGGTATTACTGACCTGATTCTGCAAATGAGCAGGTACAAATGCTGAATAACTTCCTCAAGGTCACATGTTCCTAAGTCAGAGAAGTGTGATTAAAAGACCAGGAGGACTTTTCTCTACTCTCCGAGCTCTGATGCCCAGGAGGTGCCAGCTGGAAGCAGGCTGGGAGATTGCCTGGGGCTCAGCAGAGGGTGCGAGGCTGAATATTCTGGCCTTTGTTCCTGGAAGGAGACTTTTTCCTCTCTACGTTTTGATGGCTGTCAGGCAAGCTTCCCCAAGGTCATGTCCTGGAATCCCCCTGTGGGGCCCTGCAGATGGCTGTGCACACCCTGGCCTTTCTCTCAGGCCTGGCACCTGTAGGAGGGCAGTCTGGTTCCTGGTGTGCTCAGCTTCTGTCCATTCTCGGGTTTGAGGCATTGGATTCCAAGGAGCTGCTTCAACCCTAGCATCGCTGAAGCTGGAGTGAGTACTTAGCATTGTCCCTACCCCACTAGGCCCACAGCACCTCAAGGGCAGAGCCTGTGATTTGTCTGTTGACGTATCCCAGCTACCCACATGGTCTTTGGAGAAGAGCAGGGGTTCCACATCTTGTTTGTTCAGTGAACAATTTAAAAAATGAAGGCTTAAGTCCTGGAAGTAGTTTTAAGGTGCTAAGATTCCAGACACTCCATCACTCTATGCTAAATTCTAAAGTTTAGCTAATATACCTCAAATGGTTCCACAGGACATCCCAGAAGCTTCCTTGTTCTGCACCTACTGTGTGCCTCCTACTGACACACCTCCTCTAGCTATTCCTACAAATGCTGGGGCCACCCAGCATTTCTTGTCACCATTAACCATCCTGTGAGGTGTAGGTATTACTGACCTGATTCTGCAAATGAGCAGGTACAAATGCTGAAAAACTTTCTCAGGGTCAGACGTTCCTAAGTCAGAGAAGTGTGATTAAAATGCAAGGCTGCCTCATTTCACAACCTGTTTGTATATATACATATGCATAGGCATGTATAGCTACACATTCAGAAAGTGTCTGGGGAAGTATGCATGTATACACCAACCTATACACACCCCACCTGGTGTGTGACACATTTAGGAAGTGTAGGGGGAGAAGTATACACGTACAGTGTATGCATGTGTGTACGTATATACACATATATATGTATGTGTCTGTATGTTTCCCCGACACTTCTTAAATGTGTAGTCCATAAAATTTGTATGTGTGTATGTATATATATGTGCATGTATGTATGTACATATGTGTATGTTGTGAAAGTCGCTCAGTTGTGTCTGACTCTTTGTGATCCCATAGACTATACAGTCCATGGAATTCTCCAGGCCAGAATACTGGAGTGAGTAGCCTTTCCCTTCTCTAGGGGATCTTCCCAACCCACGGATCAAACCCAGGTCTCCTGCATTGCAGGCGGATTCTTTACCAGCTCAGCCACAAGGGAAACCCACATATGTGTATATGTGTGTATATATAACCCACCTCCCACTTCCTAAATGTGTCACACACCAGGGGTGCCTCATTGCAATTCTGGCTTTTGCAGTAAATGTTAAATGAGCATCCTCCCTGTCTTTTGCTTCCTTGGAGGGGCTGGGATGCTTGGTCAGTTCCATCAGAGCTCCCTGGAGGCTGGCTGCTGTCACATGCACCTCCCTACTCTTGATATGTCAGATGCCAATGTGTTTGTTGAGCTGAAAATTTTAAGCCCGCAGAATATACTCTCAGTTTGTCAAGACAGATGCAACATGCCTTTTTTAGACCACTTAAAGGATCCTTAACATCCTGATGGTGTTTTAACAAGTGTTCAGATCCTGGTCAGCAAGGCTCAGGACCAGAAATAAAGGTTTAATAAACAACATAAGGCAGTGGAAGAAAAATGTGTCGTAAGTGGAACTGTGGGTTCTGTAAATCTGTGATAGGTTATCATTACTGCTGTTTTTTGTGTGATGATTCTAGTTCCTCCCTCTCCTCCCTCATGTAACTCTGTAATGTGGACACCTTTCCTGGTTCTTTGGAATGGAGTGTGCTGGAACTAAGGATCGAAGTCTGTAGAAGAGATTTAGGGTCAGCTTCCTCATCTCCCGTTCTGCCCCTTTGCCAGGCAGAAGTACACAGTGGACGGAGTGAGACACTGCTCCTAAGATGCACCTTCCTAGTTGCTCCCTGCCTGCATGCTTGCTTGGCAGGCACAGTTCCCTCTTCCTGCAGGCTGTCTGTATTGTGTAAAGTGCAAAGACAAATTGTCTCTCTGAGGAGCTGATTTTAGGTGCTAGTACACTTTAACGGTATCTCTTCACGGCTACGCCAGCAAAGTGCAGCCGCTGCTCCTTACCTTGGACGAGGGGTATGTCCTCGCAGCTGCCCCTCCTGACCTTGAACGTGGAGTAGCTCCTCTTGGCCCTCCTGCGCCTGTGCAACCGGCGCTCCTTGGACGTGGGGTTGTGCTTTGCTGGAGCAGCCGTGAAGACATACCCCATGTCCAGGGTAAGAAAAACCCAAGTAAGACGGTAGGTGTTGTGAGAGGGTATCAAAGGGCAGACACACTGAAACCATAATTACAGAAAACTAGCCAATCTGATCACACGGACCACGGCCTTGTCTAACTCAATGAAACTAAGCCATGCCGTGTGGGGCCACCCAAGATGGACGTGTCATGGTGGAGATGTCTGACAGAATGTGGTCCACTGGAGAAGGGAATGGCAAACCACTTCAGTATTCTTGCCTTGAGAACCCCATGAACAGTATGAAAGACAAAAAAATAAGACACTGAAAGATGAACTCCCCAGATTGTTAGATGCCCAATATGCTACTGGAGATCAATGGAGAAATAACTCCAGAAAGAATGAAGAAACAGAGCCAAAGTAAAAACAATACCCGGCTGTGGATGTGACTGGTGATAGAAGCAAGGTCCGATGCTGTAAAGAGCAATATTGTATAGGAACCTGAAATGTTAGGTCCATGAATCAAGGCAAATTGGAAGTGGTCAAACAAGAGATGGCAAGAGTGAACACCCACATTCTAAGAATCAGCGAACTAAAATGGACTGGAATGGGTGAATTTAACTCAGATGACCATTATATCTACTACTGCAGGCAGGAATCCCTCAGAAGAAATGGAGTAGCCATCGTGGTCAACAAAAGAGTCTGAAATGCAGTACTTGGATGCAGTCTCAAAAACGACAGAATGATCTCTGTTCGTCTCCAAGGCAAACCATTCAATATCACGGTAATCCAAGCCTATGTCCCAAGCAGTTATGCTGAAGAAGCTGAAGTTGAATGGTTCTATGAAGACGTACAAGACCTTTTAGAACTAACACCCAAAAAGGATGTCCTTTTCATTATAGGGGACTGGAATGCAAAAGTAGGAAGTCAAGAAACACCTGGAGTAACAGGCAAATTTGGCCTTGGAATATGAAATGAAGCAGGGCAAAGGATAATAGAGTTTTGCCAAGAGAACTCACTGGTCATAGCAAATACCCTCTTCCAACAATACAAGAGAAGACTCTACACATGGACATCACCGGATGGTCAACACCGAAATCAGATTGATTCTATTCTCTGCAGCCAAAGATGGAGAAGCTCTATACAGTCAGCAAAAACAAGACTGGGAGATGACTGTGACTCAGATCATGAACTCCTTATTGCCAAATTTAGACTGAAATTGAAGAAAGCAGGGAAAACCACTAGATCATTCAGGTATGACCTAAATCAAATCCCTTATGATTATACAGTGGAAGTGAGGAATAGATTTAAGGGCCTAGATCTGATAGATAGAGTGCCTGATGAACTATGGACGGAGGTTCGTGACATTGTATAGGAGACGGGGATGAAGACCATCCCCATGGAAAAGAAATGCAAGAGAGCAAAATGTCTGTCTGAGGAGGCCTTACAAATAGCTCTGAAAAGAAGAGAAGCGAAAAGCCAGGGAGAAAAGGAAAGATATAAGCATCTGAATGCAGAGTTCCAAAGAATAGCAAGAAGAGATAAAAAAGCCTTCATCAGCGATCAGTGCAAAGAAATAGAGGAAAAGAACAGAATGGGAAAGACTAGCGATCTCTTCAAGAAAATTAGAGACACCAAGGGAAGATTTCATGCAAAGGTGGGCTCGATAAAGGACAGAAATGGTATGGACCTAACGGAAGCAGAAGATATTAAGAAGAGGGGGCAAGAATACAGCAGAACTAAACAAAAAAGATCTCCATGACCCAGATAATCACGATGCTGTGATCACTCACCTAGAGCCAGACATCCTGAAATGTGAAGTCAAGTGGGCCTTCAGAAGCATCACTACAAACAAAGCTAGTGGAGGTGATGGAATTCCAGTTGAGCTATTTCAAATCCTGAAAGATGATGCTGTGAAAGTGCTGGACTCAATATGCCAGCAAATTTGGAGAACTCAGCAGTGGCCACAGGACTGGAAAAGGTCAGTTTTCATTTGAATCCCAAAGAAAGGCAATCTAAAGAATGCTGAAATTACTGCAGAATTGCACTCATCTCACATGCTAGTAAAGTAATGCTCAAAATTCTTCAAGCCAGGCTTCAGCAATACGTGAACCGTGAACTTCCAGATGTTCAAGCTTGTTTTAGGAAAGGCAGAGGAACCAGAGATCAAATTGCCAACATCCACTGGATCATGGAAAAAGCAAGAGAGTTCCAGAAAAACATCTATTTCTGCTTTATTGACTATGCCAAAGCCTTTGACTGTGTGGATCACAATAAACTGTGGAAAATTCTGAAAGAGATGGGAATACCAGACCACCTGACCTGCCACTTGAGAAACCTGCATGCAGGTCAGGAAGCAATAGTCAGGAAACAACAGACTGGTTCCAGATAGGAAAAGGAGTATGTCAAGGCTGTCTATTGTACCCTGTTTATTTAACTTCTATGCAGAGTACATCATGAGAAATGCTGGGCTGGAAGAAGCACAAGCTGGAATCAAGATTGCCTGGAGAAATATCAATAACCTCAGATTATGCAGATAACACCACCCTTATGGCAGAAAGTGAAGAGAAACTAAAAAGCCTCTTGATGAAAGTGAAAGAGGACAGTGAAAAAGTTGACGTAAAGCTCAACATTCAGAAAAAGAAGATCATGGCATCCGGTCCCATCACTTCATGGCAAATAGATGGGGAAAGAGTGGAAACAGTGTCAGACTTTATTTTTTTGGGCTCCCAAATCACTGCAGATGGTGATTGGAGCCATGAAATTAAAAGACGCTTACTCCTTGGAAGGAAAGTTATGACCAACCTAGATAGCATATTCAAAAGCAGAGATATTACTTGGCCAACAGTGTTCCATCTAGTCAAGGCTATGGTTTTTTCCTTTGGTTATGTATGGATGTGAGAGTTGGACTGTGAAGAAAGCTGAGCGCTGAAGAATTGATGTGTTTGAATGGTGGTATTGGAGAAGACTCTTGAGAATCCCTTGGACTGCAAGGAGATCCAACCAGTCCATCCTAATGGAGATCAGTCCTGGATGTTCATTGGAAGAACTGATGCTGAAGCTGAAACTCCGATACTTTGGCCACCTCATGCGACAAGTTGACTCATTGAAAAAGACCCTGATGCTGAGAGGGATTGGGGGCAGGAGGAGAAGGGGGCGACCGATGATGAGATGGCTGGATGGCATTACCGACTCAATGGACGTGAGTCTGGGTGAACTCCGGGAGTTGGTGATGGACAGGAGGCCTGGCGTGTTGTCATTCATGGGGTCTCAAAGAGTCGGACACGACTGAGCGACTGAACTGAATGGAAATGAACACTTAAAGGGCTTACAGGGCTCACAGTTTTTTATTTTCTTAGAAGAATCTCTTTCTCCTGAAAAAATAAGCTCAACTCTTTCTTTTTAAAGTAAGGAAAGGGGAGATGAGCTGAAACCCTGTGGGGACAGTTATGTTGTGTTTTGTGTTGAGTTTCTGGAGCCCAACAGGTCCTTGGCACACTGGGCACCCCAACCCTTGGCTGGAGGTCAGATTTTCCATGCTATAAATGCAGGAGGGGAGCTCCTGCTTGAGACAGTGACTACAGCTTAACAATACATGCTGCAGTTTTGGTCTTAAAATGAAGTTGTGTCTCTCAGAAATTGCAAGCCCAAACAGATGATTTTCTGTTTTAGAAACCCCAGTTTATTTTCTGAAAGAGTTTGCAGCAGATGTGGTTCTGTGGGGAAAGAACAGAATGCCTCAGGGGTTCCCTGTTGTGATCTTTGAAGTATTAGTATTTGCCAAAGCCAGGTGGAGGTTGCTTATTGTCTGACATAAGGCTGTATGGGCTTTGTGACAACTGCCTCTGCGTCTTGTTAGAATGACATTCACTAAGTGTGATGACTCAGGGCACCTTGTGGCTTTTTTCCCCCATCGAGAGAGCAAACTAAGTCATTCCCTGGTTTTTTCCTAGGTGTTCATGGAAAGAGTCCATAGGGGAAACTACAAAGAGGGTCTTGAGTAGTGGAGAGGTTGGAAACCTTCCGGATACTGTGACTGTGGCGGCCCGGGGACGGGTGGCCACAGGAGGAGTGTGGACAAGGTGTCATCAGGGACTCCCTCTGGAGCTGGGAGAAGTGACATTTTGCTTTGATGCATCTTACTGGGGCTGAGACCTGTGTATGTTGGTCTTTCTGAGATAATGTTTAGAACACAGCACTTTATATCAGGGATTCTTATTTTTTAAAAAACATTTTAAATATAATTTTTAAAAATGAGTTAATTTTTGCCTGCACTGGGTCTTCGTTGCTGCACAAGGGCTTTCTCTAGCTGCTGTGTGTGGACTTATTGCAGTGGCCTCTCTTGTGGCAGTGGACAGGCCCAAGGGTCCTCAGTCGTTATGGTGCGTGGGCTTAATTGCCCTGCAGCATGTGGAATCTTTCCTGAGCAGGGACCAAATCCATGTCCCCTGCATTGGCAGGTGGATTCTCAACTACTGGACCACCAGGGAAGTCTTGGCGTTAGGGATTCTTATAATCCTAGTCATTTGCTTGGCAGAATTTATAACAGCCTCAACTTCCTCTAGGTGATGCTATCCAGAAAAACAGTTGCTAGAAAGAGCTGTTTGCAGAGGTAGAGAATTGTGGTCCTTTAATATTCTTTCCTTAGATTTCACAGAGGCCCAAATCCCTTTAATGGATTTTAATGACATTCATGGAATCTCGGTTTGTGCTGCAGAGACTGAGTGTGGCTTTTACTGTCTTTCCTGTGGTTCACTTTGCATCTATGAACGATCACTGCTTTTGTGCAAAGTGACTATTTTTATTCAGCAAAGATTGACGCAGAGGTGAGTGTGGAGATGCTTTCCCACAGCTGCTGTCTTTTCATCAAGACAAGCATCCATGGCCACGGACATGTTTCCACCCTCAGCCTCAGGGTTGGGAAGAAGTGCTGGTCAGCGCTCCTGTTCGGTTTGGGGCAGGTGTCGGTGGGCTGCAGGCTGCCTGCATCAGCCGGACTGTCCGAGGATGCATTTCTGTCTCCAGGAAAGTGTGTCCTGCAGGACCCTGTGTGTGGCTCTAAGGAAAGGAGTTGTGGCTTTAAAAACACCAAAAATGAAAAGACAAAAAAAAGCATAATTATCATGTCAGCCCTGTTCAGTTAACCCTGATTTTGGCCACAGTTCTGGAATGAGTCAGCCGGTGTAGACAAACCCCTTATTAGGTAATGGCTAGTTATTTACTCCCTCCCTTCCCCTAGTCATTTACTTGGAGAGAGCTGCTTCCACCTGATATCCCGCAGTGATGATTTCTTCCTCCAGCAGAATTCCCTGCTCAGGGCGGAGGTGCTTTTCCCCCGACATCACGGATTTGGTGTCGTTAACAAATTGCTTCACTCATTGCTTGCTGTGCAGTCACCATGCTGGACACGTGCCCTGTCCCGCCAGCAGCCTGTCCCTCTGACTCCCAGGTATTCTTATAAGCTCCTTAAGTTCTTTCAAGATGTAGGATGTTGGACCTGCTTGTGCCGGTGGCTCTGGGCCTGGGAGGTGCTGCCGGAGTCGGTGGGGGAGGGGGGCTCTCTCTCCCACGATCTCCCCTGCTCCCTTCTCTAAAACTTAGTAGAACCAATATCTAAAAAGGCTGAAGTCCTCTCTTCCAGGGATTTGGGCATAGATGGCCAGGGAATCCTTTCCTATCATGGTAAAATCAGTCATCAGAAGCAGCTGGTAGGCTTGAGAGAGCGGGGGCTGTCACTGTGACCTGCTTGTCTGGCATTCCGCCCCCAGCTCTCTAGCATCAGAAATAGGAAGCTTTAAAACCCCTGCCTCGTTGGATGCCTTGAGTCATAAAGTAGATGTGAAACGCTGAGTGGGGGCGGGAGGAGGGAGACAGGTGGCTGGAGCTATATCCTCATGTAGGCTGTCCTTTCTTAATAGGCTTTAGAAATCCTGGAATGTGTAATTCACCAGCCACAGGGGTCCACCTGTGTCCCCACACTGGGAGGAAGGAGCCGTGTGCCTGTTCTTCCTCTGAGTCCCAGGAGGCGCTGGTTAATGTGCAGTGAGCAGTGATCGCCTGTGATGACTGGTTCTTGCTGCTTACTAAGCCAATCAAAGGGCAGAAGGAGACCGCTGTAAAGGCCCTTGGGGCTTTGCCAGGCTGAGTCACAGCTGACTTGGGAAAATGCCGCCCAGATGCCTCCAGCCCCCTTTCTAATTGGAAGTCTGCAGCCGCACACTCCAGATGAATCAGAGTTGGGGAGAGTGTGCGGGAGACGTACCAGGAGGGAGGTGTGGGGGACCCACAAACAGTGCTGGGTCAGGCCCACACCTCTGTGCTCCTGGGCCTTTCCTCCCCGCAGGGGTGACCTGATGCCAGAGGCCGGGGGGAAGGGGCACCTCGGGGAGGGCAGATCCTTTCTGTTGGCCTCACCAGTCTCCGTGCTGTGACTGACACACACATCTTTACACTTTCTCAGCCCAGGGCATGGCAGTGGGCAGGGCATGCAAGGGCTAACTGGTGAGTGGCAGGAATTCTCTACCATCTGCCCCTTCCAGAGTGTCTCGTGTTCCCTGCCTAGATCTACTGAATCAGAACAAGGAGCCTGGAATTCAAACAAGGTCCCAAGGGTTACTGAGGAGCAGCCCGCACTGGACACCACTGCTCTGTGGGCTCAGACTGGCCTTGGACATTGTCCAGTCAGGACCAGACCCTGAGCTCCAGGGCCCTGGGGTTCTTCTCACACTATGTCTCATTGATTCTAAAATGCACATTTCCCCCTCACATTTTAACATCTCTAAAATGAGGTTGCATCTTGTAATGGTTGGTGTTTCATGGTTTCATTGATAACACTTCCTCTTGAGTGTTAGGTGGAGTTCACGGCCTTGCAGTTGCCGGGTCTTGGATTCGATGACCTCTGTGGCTCTTGCCTGTGCTCAGGGGACGTGTTCTTTCTGACCCACCTCATCCACATGGTGGTTGGTGTGGATGAAGGGTGGCAGGTACACAGAGAGCAGTGTACAAAAGCAAGGACTCCTGTAGGTATCTTTGCAGCCTGGCTCCTCAGGACACTGACATCTGGTTTGGTGTTAGCGACCTGTGGGCTCATGAGGATGATCACCCCCCTTTTACACATTGGGCGGCAGGCACAGGCTTGTTTGTGACACAGCTAGTAAGTGACAGAGGCCAGGCTCCAAGGTCCAGGCCCTGCCCCCTGTCAGCACACCCTTTATCTTTCGAGCCTCTCCCACTCATCTTTATTCTCAGCCCTGTTGGTGTTTCAGAGGCCGTCATGGTGGATGCAGTAAAGATGATTCATTTCTTTAGGCTCTGACGTCTCAGAGGCTGGTCTTGTACAATAGTTGCATATTAACCACGTGACAAGTCTGTGTCAGCTCTTTTTGCTCAAGTCTGCCCATTGCACAGTGAGCAGGCATTGTCCTCCATCTCCTGGACACTTGATGATAGCAAAGTTCTGTATTCTCCACATGAATAAGCCATGGATCTCTGGGCAGCGAGTGTATTCCTCCATGAGCCTGGCCATGCCTTGCAGGGAGGGGCATTTTATCACCCAGAGAGTTGAGTGTGAGAACGGGCGCCAGCAGGAGATGACAGCAGGGAGGCTGCCTCTGGGAGCTGGAGCACCCTTGGGGCCTAGGGGCGGGACCCTGGACACCTGATGCTCTCTGCCCCTGCAGTTTGCTGAAGCCACATGTCATTTGGCCACTGCTTTTAAACCCACCCTCTCCTGGAGATGCTTCAGTTTTTTTGTTTTGTGTTTGGCTTTAGTGCCTGTTCATTTATTCATGGGGGTTGAGGTGGGACAAGATGATGTGATCCTGTGCATTTGCTCACACTCCTGTTGCTGGTTTCTTCAGTCCTCAGTCCTCGTTGAATAGTTGCTCTTGCCAAGCACTGTGCCAAGTCCTCAGTCAGCAGGTGGGCAGTACACACTGGTGTCGTAGGACAGCCCTGGGGGGTCACACGCTCCCTTTCACCCTCACGGGTGTTCCATAACACCTTGAAGAGGCAGTATGTTCAGTGACAAAGCAGAGGTAGTCTTGGGGCACGTGGTGGGCACATTGCAGGAGTGCAGGTGTCGTCCTAACAGGCGGTGCACGTGTCACCTTGTCCTGATGGATGGTGCAGGTGTCATCATGACGGGCAGTGCAGGTGTCCTGATGGGCGGTGCAGGTGTCCTGACAGGCGGTGCAGGTGTTACCCTGTCCTGATGGATGGTGCAGGTGTCGTCATGATGGGCGGTGCAGGTGTCCTGATGGGTGGTGCAGGTGTGGTCCTGATGGGTGGTGCAGGTGTCCTGATGGGCAGTGCAGGTGTCACCCTGTCCTGATGGATGGTGCAGGTGTCACCCTGACGGACGGTGCAGGTGTCACCCTGACGGACAGTGCAGGTGTCCTGATGGGCGGTGCAGGTGTCACCCTGTCCTGATGGGCGGTGCAGGTGTCCTGATGGGCGGTGCAGGTGTCACCCTGTCCTGACAGGTGGTGCAGGTGTCCTGACAGTGGTGCAGGTGTCGCCCTGACGGGTGGTGCAGGTATCACCCTGATGGACGGTGCAGGTGTTACCCTGACGGGTAGGTGGTCTGAACCCTGGGCCCCATGCTCAGAGCTGAACCAAATGATCCGGTTCCAGAAACTTGACTGTAGAACCCAGAAGGCAGGCTGCCCAGCGTTTCTCCAGAAGGTGGCATCCTGTCAGCAGGATGTAAGATCTCAAACGCACAGGGAGGTTACTCACGGGTGATGGTGAGAAACGGCTGTGGCTCAGAGGCTGACTGATGGATGCCGTGAGTTGCCTTCTCCTTGTTGGGGGACTGGCTGCCCTTGACAGGTGGAGAGGGATGCATTCGAGGAAATGTGAGTTGTAGTTTCTTCTCATAGACCGAGTGTGTGTGTGGTTTAATCTGTTGATTAAAGAAAAGCGAGTAATGGGGCTCTTTCAACTTCCAAGTAGCTTTTTGATGACTAAGATGGTAGGTGTTACAAGAGGGCGTCAGAGGGCAGACACACTGAAACCATACTCACAGAAAACTAGTCAGTCTAATCACACTAGGACCACAGCCTTGTCTAACTCAATGAAGCCAAGCCATGCCCACGGGGCAACCCAAGATGGGTGGGTCATGGTGGAGAGAATGACAGAATGTGGTCCACTGGAGAAGGGAATGGCAAGCCACTTCAGTATTCTTGTCTTGAGAACCCCATGAACAGTATGAAAAGGCAAAATGATAGGATACTGAAAGAGGAACTCCCCAGGTCATTAGCTGCCCAATATGCTACCGGAGATCAGTGGAGAGATAACTCCAGAAAGAATGAAGGGATGGAGCCAAAACAAAAACAACACCCAGTTGTGGATGTGACTGGTGATAGAAGTAAGATCTGATGCTGTAAAGAGCAATATTGCATAGGAACCTGGAATGTCAGGTCCATGAATCAAGGCAAATTGGAAGTGGACAAACAAGATATGGCAAGGGTGAACGTCGACATTCTCAGTGAACTAAAATGGACTGGAATGGGTGAATTTAACTCAGATGACCATTATATCTACTACTGCAGGCAGGAATCCCTCAGAAGAAATGGAGTAGCCATCATGGTCAACAAAAGAGTCCGAAATGCAGTACTTGGATGCAATCTCAAAAACGACAGAATGATCTCTGTTCATCTCCAAGGCAAACCATTCAATATCACAGTTATCCAAGTCTATGCCCCAGCCAGTAACGCTGAAGAAACTGAAGTTGAACGGTTTTATGAAGATCTACAGATCTTTTAGAACTAACACCCAAAAAAGATGTCCTTTTCATTATAGGGGACTGGAATGCAAAAGTAGGAAGTCAAGAAACACCTGGAGTAACAGGCAAATTTGGCCTTGGAATGCGGAATGGAGCAGGGCAAAGACTAATAGAGTTTTGCCAAGAAAATACACTGATCATAGCAAACACCCTCCTCCAACAACACAAGAGAAGACTCTACACATGGACATCACCAGATGGTCAACACTGAAATCAGATTGATTATATTCTTTGCAGCCAGAGATGGAGAAGCTCTATACAGTCAGCAAAAACAAGACTGGGAGATGACTGTGGCTCAGATCATGAACTCCTTATTGCCAAATTCAGACTTAAATTGAAGAAAGCAGGGAAAACTGCTAGACCATTCAGGTATGACCTAAATCAAATCCCTTATGATTATACAGTGGGAGTGAGGAATAGATTTAAGGGCCTAGATCTGATAGATAGAGTGCCTGATGAACTATGGAATGAGGTTTGTGACATTGTACAGGAGATGGGGATCAAGACCATCCCCATGGAAAAGAAATGCAAGAGAGTAAAATGTCTGTCTGGGGAGGCCTTACAAATAGCTCTGAAAAGAAGAGAGGCAAAAAGCAAAGGAGAAAAGGAAAGATATAAGCATCTGAATGCAGAGTTCCAAAGAATAGCAAGAAGAGATAAAAAAGCCTTCATCAGCGATCAGTGCAAAGAAATAGAGGAAAACAACAGAATGGGAAAGACTAGCGATCTCTTCAAGAAAATTAGAGATACCAAGGGAAGATTTCATGCAAAGATGGGCTCGATAAAGGACAGGAATGGTATGGACCTAACAGAAGCAGAAGATATTAAGAAGAGGTGGCAAGAATACACAGACGAACTGTACAAAAAAGATCTTCATGACCCAGATAATCATGATGATGTGATTACTAATCTAGAGCCAGACATCTTGGAATGTGAAGTCAAGTGGGCCTTAGAAAGCATCACTACGAACAAAGCTAGTGGAAGTGATGGAATTCCAGTTGAGCTGTTTCAAATCCTGAAAGATGATGCTGTGAAAGTGCTGCACTCAATATGCCAGCAAATTTAGAAAACTCAGCAGTGGCCACAGGACTGGAAAAGGTCAGTTTTCATTCCAATTCCAAAGAAAGGCAATGCAAAAGAATGCTCAAACTACCACACAATTGCACTCATCTCACATGCTAGTAATGCTCAAAATTCTGCAAGCCAGGCTTCAGCAATATGTGAACCGTGAACTCCCTGATGTTCAAGTTGGTTTTAGAAAAGGCAGAGGAACCAGAGGTCAAATTGCCAACATCCGCTGGATCATGGAAAAAGCAAGAGAGTTCCAGAAAAACATCTATTTCTGCTTTATTGACTATGCCAAAACCTTTGAGTGTGTGGATCACAATAAACTGTGGAAAATTCTGAAAGAGATGGGAATACCAGACCGCCTAACCTGCCTCTTGAGAAATCTGTATGCAGGTCAGGAAGCAACAGTTAGAACTGGACATGGAACAACAGACTAGTTCCAAATAGGAAAAGGAGTACGTCAAGGCTGTCTGTTGTCACCCTGCTCATTTAACTTCTATGCAGAGTACATCATGAGAAACGCTGGACTGGAAGAAACACAAGCTGGAATCAAGATTGCCAGGAGAAATCTCAATAACCTCAGATATGCAGATGACACCACCCTATGGCAGAAAGTGAAGAGGAGCTAAAAAGCCTCTCGATGAAAGTGAAAGAGGAGAGCGAAAATGTTGGCCTAAAGCTCAACATTCAGAAAACAAAGATCATGGCATCTGGTCCCATCACTTCATGGGTAATAGATGGGGAAACAGTGGAAACAGTGTCAGATTTTATATTTTTGGGCTCCAAAATCACTGCAGATGGTGATTGCAGCCATGAAATTTAAAGACACTTACTCCTTGAAAGGAAAGTTATGACCAACCTAGATAGCATATTCAAAAGCAGAGACATTACTTTGCTGACTAAGGTCCATCTAGTCAAGGCTATGGTTTTTCCTGTGGTCATGTATGGATGTGAGAGCTGGAGTGTGAAGAAGGCTGAGTGCCGAAGAATTGATGTGTTTGAATGGTGGTGTTGGAGAAGACTCTTGAGAGTCCCTTGGACTGCAAGGAGATCCAACCAATCCATTCTGAAGGAGATCAACCCTGGGATTTCTTTGGAAGGACTGATGCTAAAGCTGAAACTCCAGTACTTTGGCCACCTCATGCGAAGAGTTGACTCATTGGAAAAGATTCTGATGCTGGGAGGGTTTGGGGGCAGGAGGAGAAGGGGACGACCGTGGAAAAGATGGCTGGATGGCATCACGGACTCGATGGACATGAGTCTGAGTGAACTCCGGGACATGGTGATGGACAGGGAAGTCTGGCGTGCTGCGATTCATGGGGTTGCAAAGAGTCGGACACGACTGAGCGACTGAACTGAACTGAAGTGAAAAGTGGTTTATGTATCTCTGTGGGAGCAGGATTTTTGGAGGGTGGTTTACGTGAGTAAAACAAAAAAATCTTCCTAAAAGATGTTCGTTAGACTTGAGACATTAATAATCAGAGTCAGAGCGTGAGGAAGAGGGAAGCAGCACCCAGTAGTTCCTGGGGCTGAGGCTGCCTCTTGGAGGTCGTTGTGTGGGAACCTGGGGTCCTGGACTTGGCTCCCTGTGTGTTTCCTCCCATTCCGCATGCAGGTGTGGACAGATGTCCTCCGTATAAACTCTATAGAGTGCTGTGAGAGGGGCTGAGCTTTGGACAAGCTCACGCAGAGGGTCCAGCAGACTGCATAGGACAGGGCGCTGGGTTAGGGTGGAGGCAGCAGGAAGAGGTGGGCTCACTGCACCCAAGAGCTCCCACTCAAGGCCACAAGAGATTGTCCACCCGTGAAGCAATGTGGATGATCCTGAAAGAGCAGTTCTGGTCAAACATTGATCAGTGAGGTCAAAATAAGATGATCTAGGAAGAGGTTTTCTAATTGTTTTGAAGGTGAAATCTATCCATCCCTCCACCCGTCCTGCTGAATATTCTTTTTTCTTTTATGCTATCTCATGAAAAATACAGATTCACCCCGCTGCATTGATCTCTCACCCTGCAGATGGGCCTTCCCTGAGATGCCTGTCTCTCTAAGAGAGGTGAGGACAGAAGACCTATAAGAGGACCTGATGCGTAAGGACGTTTTGGGTGAATTTTGGTGAGATGTTTCATGGGATGTTTGAGGAGAGCAGCAGGCAAGCTGACTATTGCTAAGTGTACTTTGATGTTCTCACTGCTGTGAACTGATAACGCGGGGCTGGGAAGGAGGAGCAGGTGGGTGCTGTGCTCCCTTGGGGAGTGGGACAGGGCCCCGAGCGTCCTGTAGGACCACCAGGCCCATGGACGGCAGCCCTGCCACCTGCACCGGCTTGTATGGTCAGTCGGTCTGACATCCGTGTCTGGGATCACCAACAGCTCTTGGATTCTCTGGCCCAGCCAGGACTGGCTCCCCTGTGTGTATTATGGCATGGTTACTATTTAGGCAACACTCAGGCTGCAACATTATGAAGTCCCAACATCTATCAAGGTTAGATCTGCAGATAATTGGAGACCCTGGTGAAATGGGGCAGGTGGAAGCCACCCAGCTCTGACACTAAATGGTTAATGATAGAAATATAAATGGACTCTGCTTATGAAGGCTGCTCTTCCTTTTAGGGATGTGCATTTGATGAGATCGTTCATCTGGAATCATCAGAAATGAACCAGTGTTTATTCAGAGTCTGTGCTGTGCTCTGTGGGAGGTGCAGCAGAACTGAAAGCCATGCCGAGCCCATGTCCACTGTGAGGAGCAGGGAGTGACCTGGAGGCTTGTTCTGTGCATGGCTGATACCTGGGATGGGCAGCCCCTGCTCAGGCTGTTTCTTGGAGGCAGGGGGTAGGCATCAGCAGCCAAGGTTAAGAACCATTGTCCTAA
Organism: Capricornis sumatraensis; assembly: GCF_032405125.1. NCBI lineage: Eukaryota > Metazoa > Chordata > Mammalia > Artiodactyla > Bovidae > Capricornis > Capricornis sumatraensis. The sequence continues at coordinate 42,983,185 of NC_091078.1, read as the reverse complement.
ACAGATCACCCCTTTGCTGCAGCCAAGCCTGCTTCCTGCATCTCTTATGCTGCTGCTGCTAAGTCACTTCAGTCGTGTCTGACTCTGTGTGACCCCATAGATGGCAGCCCACCAGGCTCCCCTCCCCGTCCCTGGGATTCTCCAGGCAAGAACACTGGAGTGGGTTGCCATTTCCTTCTCCAATGCATGAAAGTGAAAAGTGAAAGGGAAGTTGCTCAGTCGTGTCCGGCTCTTCGCGACCCCATGGACCACACCCTGCTAGGCTCCTCTGTGCATGGGATTTTCCAGGCAAGAGTACTGGAGTGGGGTGCCATCGCCTTCTCCGATGATACTTGGTTATTTTTCCCTGCCATAGTCATTGACGCACTTATTTTCCACCCCAGGAGTTTGTAAGTTGAGGACACACTGTCAACAAAATTAGACCCCAGCCTTGAAGGATGGTGGCGAGGGGCAACTTCCACTTGGGCAGGGACAGCAGGGCGGGAGGCCCCAAGTGACCCAGGTTCACGCCCCCTTGTGGCCCCCTCCCCTGACCCGTGGGCCGAGGGGCTCACCTTGAATTCTGCACAGGCATCAGCACACATCCTGCACTCTGAAGTCTTGAAGCATAACCAGGCCCACCTGGGCGTTTGGATGGAGAGCTGTGTGGTGAGATGAGCCGGGGCACCCTGCCTAGATCTTCCCGCTTCTCACATGGAGACCTGCCTCCACCGAGCCGCCTCCACACCGTGCGGCCGTCCTCACAGTGGCTGTTCATCTCTCTGAGCCTTCATTCTCTTACTTGTGAAGGGAGGGAAGTACACACCTACCACTTGTGCTGCTCACAGAGGCATCACTCGTGTGGACACTGACCCAGTGCAAGGTGTGCCTCTTGTTTCTCTGGATGCCCCCTGAAGGCCTCTAAGACTCCCGAGTCCTAGACCTTGCGGAGCCTGAGGAGAGGCAGAGGGATGCTGGCTCTGCGTGTCCCCTCCTGTCCTATCTTCCCGATGACTCATTTTCCCCAGATGACCCCACCCCCAGCAGAGGTGCAGTGACGGGCATGGGGGCTCTCCTGTTCTCCACAGAGCTCCGATGGCCAGCACGGGGAGGTGGCCCAGTGAGTGTTCTCACTGCTAGAAAATCTTACTGCTTTGTGTGTGAAGGTGATGAGAGAGGCCTGTGAGTGCCCCCACTGGGTGTGGCTGAAGCGGGGCTGCTGGAGCAGCAGGAAAGGGAAGGCAGTGCTGAGACCAGGAGCTAGCTTTGGACGGGGCTGCAGAGAGTTCTGCCAGCCACCAGCTCTGGCCCAATTGTCCTGGGGTGTGGGTGTTGAAAATTCTGTCCCAGATGCCTCCACAGGCTGCTCGTGCTGTTGTTCACTGACGACATTTGATGTCTTTAGGAATCCAGTGAGGGTTATACCGTGAAACTTTGCTTCTTGGCTCCCAGGTCCAGTCTGGCCCTGGTAGAAAGGATTTGATGACCAGTTAAATCATCTCTCAGAAGAGCAATGAAGAGCACCTCCCTGGGCACAAAATGGCAAGTGGGCGAGCTGTGCAGTTCACAGGGGCTGGGTGGCCGGAAGGGGTGGAGGGCCCGGATCTTACCAGAGGGGGCCTCGGATGCAGCAGGAGAGGCTGTGGAGGCTGCAGGGCTGATGGAGAGGCGGGAGCAGTGGGGAGGAGTCCCTGAGAGGGGTCAGTGTGTGAAACAGGAGCGAGGATGGGTGGAAGAGGGGCAGTAACCGGGGGAGCAGGTCGTGAGCCCTGGGAGTCCAGAGGCCTAGCACATTCATCTCACAAGTTTGTACCCTCTGGGTCTTTCATGGTCGGTGTCCGTGTGCCAGGCTTGTTTCTGGCTCCTGTGGTGGGGTCGCTGGTGTGGAGCAGAACTGTGTGTCGCGTGTGGTGCTGGGTGGTCACCTCGTGGGCCGAGCTCCAGGGGCCCCGTGTCCTCCCACCTGCAGCCTCATGCTGGCAGCCGTTACACCCCTCGGTCTCGGGCCCCGCCCCGCCCCCCCCCCGCCCCCCCGCCCCGCCCCGCGTCCGCGCGGTCCCTACTGCGGGCCTTCAGTTTTGTGGCGGCCTCCTTCACCCATCTTGTGCATCTTCCTGTGTGGGAGGCACGTTTCGGGGAAGAAGGGACAGATGATGTTCTCGGCTGTCCTTGTCTGAGTCACAGATTCTGGGGTCAGGTGCCCCCAGCTCTCACAGGCCGGGAGTTGAAGTGGCTGGAGTGTGGCTCCTTGGAGGAGCCCAGCGCAGCCGTGAGGGCGTGACACTGTCACCTCGGTCAGGCTCCCACTCCCGAGGGGGAAGCTTCCGCGGCGCACAGAGGCTGAGTGAGGCAGGGGCGGGGCGCCTAGTGACACCCTGCCGGCTCCTTGCTGTGCCTGTACCGTATCTGCTGCTTTCTGGCTGCTTTGCGCGAGCTCTGAGGGTCCGTCTCAGCTGTGCTTTCCTGGATTTTATTTTTTCTCCAACATATTTGTCCAGGGACTTTCCTGGTTGAGCTGAAACTGGGAATGCGGGTGTGTGAGTGTGAGCTCAGAGGGTTTGGACCTTAGCCCACCTTTCTGGAGAACGGGGGTTGGGGGCTGCAGTGGATCAGGGAGCAGAGATGCAGAACAGGACCGCACACACAGGACCTGCCCCTCTAGGCAAGCTCTGCACAGAGCAGGGAGACCCTGAGGCCCCAGAGAAATTCACGCTCTCCTCTCTCAAGTGCTGGAAGCACACTAGCTGGCAGAAGCTGAAAAGAATGAGTTGGAGGTGTTGGTCATCCCTGACTTGTGAGAATATAGGGGGCAGAGGGAGGGGATGTATGTGTGTGTATGTACCTGTGTGTGTGTCTAGAGTCTAGGACTTGAAATCTGGGAGTAAAATGTTGATTGCCCTTGTCCTGTATCACCTGAGTGGTGGGCACCATATTCACACACTGAAGCCTCTTTTTTGTTCTTTGATTTTTAATGTATTTTCTTTTAAAAGATCTTACTAGTTACAAGTAAAAGCAGCCTACTGAAGGACTCCCTGATGGACCAGTGGCTAAGACTCCACTCTCCCATTGCAGGGGGCCCAGGTTTGATCCTTGGTTAGGGAACTTGATCCCACACGCCTCGACTAAAGATCCTGCAGACGTGATGCAGCCAAATAATTTTTTTTTTTAAGCAGACGATTGAAGGCTACTTTAGGCAGAGCAGGGAGTTTACCCTGGGGATGTGGTGATATCTCATGGTACTGAGAGCAGGAAGGCTGTCTGGCCTCAGAAAGCCATGTGAGCACTAGGGCATGGGAACGGTGCGGACAGACCACGGACTGGGCTACAACGTGGACTGTGGTGGAGGCCATTGTGCAGAAGTCCCCAGCGTCAGTGTCCTTCTGAGGGAAGCTGGTTTTGTCCTCTGTCTCCTTTAAGTTCAGAGCTGGCTTTAGCTGGAGTTGGAGGTCCCCACACACTGAGCTGCATCCCTGGTGATCCCAGGAGTTTGAAATGGGCCACAGTGATTCGTTCTTTACCATATTGAATATCAGGTTTTCAGCTGAGTTTCCTGTTGTTTTCACATCTCATTCCAGTGAGAGATTTAGTCCTTCTTGCCCTTTCTCTGCCTTTACCTGGTAGCCTCAAACTCTTACTTGTGAAGAAATTTTCCAGGTGAATGGCTTGTTGGTGAAATTTAGGAAGGCATATGAGGTTAGTAAATTGACGGACATTTTCCATATTATCACCTCTGCAAAACAATTCTTTTTGAGTGGTAGTGAGGTGGAGGTAAGCCACTCCCCCTCCTCTCACTTAGCCAGAGGACGGGGAGTGGGTTCATGAGGCAGCGTGCCGACCTGGACACTGGTGGTGGGCTTGGGCCACCCCCATGGGCAGGGATTTCCCGAGCTGGTGGTCCTGGATCGGGCGGTGAGCTGGCCTGCTGAGGTGGAGTGTGCGCCTGATCCGGGATACATGTCCTCAGCTCACTTTCCTGTCTGGTCCAGAACCCAGGATTGTGTGGTGTGGAGTTAATCAAAGCAGTAAGAACAGGTCTCCAGTGTGCAGGCCAGCAGTTGATGAGGGGTGTTAGCTGCACTTAAGTGACCGGGCCTCCATCTGCCGACCTGCGACATTTGAACCATAATATGGCCGGTCTCCCCGTCGTGGAGTCCCAGCTTGACGGCGTAAAAGGAAGGTCCCTCCGTGGCCATGTTTTCTCCCACCCGCCCCCAGCCTCGGTGTTGGCCCGCTTCTGTCCTGTGAGGAGCGTGTTCAGGTTGCTGTGACACAGCACTGCAGACCGGGTAAGCAGCGCACATTGGGTTCTTAGGGTTCCGGAGGCTGGAGGGCTGAGACCAGGCCCAGGGGCAGGGGTTTCTGTGAGGTCCTCTCGCAGGATTCAGACTTCTGTGTCCTCGAAGGGCAGAGGGGTTAGGGGTCCCTCCTTTATAAGGTCCCATTCACACTGGCTCCCCTCTCATGACGTGATCACCTCCCAAAGGCCCACCTCCCAACACGCTCAGCGTTCGGCTTTCCACCTGTGACTTTGGGAACGCCAGTGTGCAGACTGCGGCGGGCAGGCTGGCGCTTCTCCTCTGGCGTCATTGCCTCCTGCCCTGTGCTCCCACCACCCCAGCCTGCAGGGCTTGGTCCAGATCTCACCTTCTCTGGAGGACCTATTTCTTAGCCCAGCCTGCCTTTTTTTTTTTTTTTAAGGTATTATGGAGGAGTTCAAATACACATAAGTAGACAGAATGGTATTATGAACCCCACACACCCATTGCCCTACTGCAGCCACCAGCAGTATGTGGTCCGTCCTGCCCCCGCCCTGGTCCCCTCCAAGCAGAGCCCAGAAATGTTTCTTTTTTCATCTGTAAATATTTTACTACATATCTCTCAAATATAAGTTCTTTTAAACAAACCTAATAAGGTGTGGCTCATATTCCCAAATGAACAAATTGCTTAATAATGTCAAATATTTAATTAGCATTCACATTCCCAGTTAGTTCATAAATGTCATAAACTTATTTACAGTTTTTCCTTCATTCAGAATTCAGGTACAGTCACTCTTTATGATTTAATTGTCTGTTTTTTTAAGTCACAGTTTCCTCTTTTATCTTTCCTGTGTTTTGATCTTATTTCTTGGTTTGTTTTCATAATGCGTTTGTTCAGGGGGCTGGGCTTTGCCTACACGTTTCCACAGTCTGAATTAGGCAGGTGCATCCCCAGGGTGGAGTTTAGCCAGTTCCTTGGTGCTCCTTTATGTCTGTGAATTGGAGGTTGTATGTGAAGTACGGTGAGATTCAAGTTTGGGTTTTATTTTTATTTTTGGAGAGGTGAGCTAGTTGCACTCATGGGAGGAGTTCTGTTCTTCAGGCTGGAATCTCCAGTTGTGCAGCTGTTGATATCTGTGTCTGTATCCCCTGATACCTGGGTTACAACACCCCATTCATCAGCTGCTTTTACTTCCTGGTTTGAAGACTTGGAAAGGACAGCTCTGCCTTGCCCGACTGTCTGTTCACCTTGGGGTTCTGTCCATATGGGAAAGATCACTCACTTCTGGGTTCCTTCTCTTCTATTCGTCAGTTTTCAGTCACTGGTGACCAAGCGGGAGTTGTATTTGCTTTGGATTTAGATCATTGTGAACTCAGGGATTTAAACATTTGTGTTTTGGTGTATTGCTGTCACTGTTCTTATTAATGTTAAAGTTGTCCCAGCTTTGGTCAGTGGGAGAGTATTAGTGGCTCCTGGGTCCTTTTGGTGTGATCTTCCTGGCTTGCTAGCTCGCATGATAGGATTTCCAGGGTCACATTGTGTATGTCCTGCCCAGATCTAGAACTGGCCTTTTTCCCAGAGAGCCTGGTTCCTTCCTATTAGCAAGTGATGTGTCTGGGTTTCCTCACCGTGCTCTCTGCCCCGGGTGAAACTTCCGGGTACTGTCGGTATAACGGTGACAACCTCTTACCCTCGTGTCCTTTCCTGAGACGTACGAGTCCGGACTCAGCATCAGGTTGGTCCACCTTTGGGTTCTTGGCCATTTGGTGCCGTCACACAGAACATCGGAGCTTCTCCAGGCCTGCCCCCTAGCCTGTGTTCTGCTGGGGTCTCCCCATCTCTTCCCACAGTCCCATCCACTGTTCTGGGAGCTGCTCATGAGCAGCCTGTGAGGTTGTTGGGTCTCAGCTCTCCTTGTGAACGCCTGCGCCCATATCAGGCCTGCCAGGACTCTTCCTGAGAAGGATGTGGTTCCTGCAGAGGGTGTGTCTCTGGAGCTGCCAGGCTGCAAATCCTCCTGGTGCCTGAGCCTCATCCATGTGTCTCCCTGAGTCTTTGTTCTTTGGAATGTCACGCCCATCTGTGTGACCCCCCACATCTTTGCTGTGTGGTGCACTAGGTTCTTTGTTAAATGGAGCCTGTACATCTCTCCTCTCTGGCATCACCAGGCGAGCTGGACACACCGATTAGGCCCTTGTGTCTCAGAGCCAGACCCAGAGCTGCTCCTTCAGCCCTTCCCTCCGCAGGACTCTGTACTCAGCCTTCCTCCCTTCCTTTTTCTCTGGTACATATTCGCACACCCTCTGGTGTGTTTCTTCACAGTGGCCATGCCCCTGATCATCACCCATGATCAGACATGGTGAGGCTGTAGCGGCACATCTTTTTCACTACGGTTGAAACAACATTTCCAGTTATTTCCTTACTTTTTGACAGGCTGGGTGCCTCATCAGCAAACCTTGATGTAGGCACCAGGCTAGATGTTGATTAACCTTGGTTTACAATGTCTCACCTTTGTCCACATCTATCAGAAGCTCCCTAGGATGGGTGCAGAGCAGGTGCCTCTCCATGACACTGCGTTCTGCTGGCCACTCAGTCCCCATCCAGAGGCGACCTTACAGCAGCTGCAGCTGGTGTCCCATGAGATGGAGCTGCTTCCCTGTCCACCCCAGGATCTGAGCATCCACTCTGGCTCATCCCTTTTGTCTGCTGGGGCCGTGGTCCTCTGTGTGAGAATGTGAGGGGAACCAGATCCCCCTGGAGGAGAGCTGTCTCTGCCCCAGGCGGGGAGACACCCAGTGCTGGAAGAAGCACAGCAGGGCTTTCACACTTGGACAACTCTGTTTTGCTTTCTGTCCTCTCCTCTTCATTTTCCTGATTCTCCCTGCTGTTCTTCTGCTTCTGCTGCAAGCCAAACTTCACTCTCTAGTTCTCTCCTTCTTTTGTGCATCAGTTTTCTGATTGGCTGCATCGCTGACAAGGAGAGTTTTAGTGCTGTTCCTGAATCCTGCGGTAGGGGTTGGAGAAGAGAGCCTTAGACAGATGTGCGGTTAGGCGGTTGGTGACGCACGTGTGTGTGTGTTGCAGGGGGTTACCGGCGTCTGTCTTAGTTCTGGCCGGAGATCCTCTTGTTGATCCTCTCAGAGATGGGTGATCTGACCTTTGGAATCACTAGTGCTGTGTGTCTCCTGGGAGATGGGCCACGCTGCAGAGACTTGCAACATGATTATAGGAGAGATTAGCTGGCTGTATCCCAGCTGTTTCGTTTCTTGGAAAAGCAAGTGGCGTAACCTTCCCTTGAGAAAATCCACTGTCCGTTAGATCCAGGTTTAGCAAATCTGAGACCCAAGCCTCGAGGCTCCCAGATCAGCGACTCCTCGCCACCCAGTGCAATCCACACATTTTCATGTTGAGAAGCATGTGTTCCAGGGTGGTCCTGCATCAGTGTTTGTGTTTGTATTTTATCTCCTGTTTTTTTAGTTGCACCTTTTAAATGCAAATTTTTTCTTCCAATTGTAGAGAAACCAGAAAACCACAGCCAGTCAGCCACTGTGGAGGGATGTGAAAGGTGTAGTGGTGTGTGTTTCCCTTCAGAGGACTTTAAAGGTCTCAGCTGTTATTAGCACTGAATTTATTATCTATATTTAGGATAAACCCACTGAAGATGATTGGGATGAGTTGTCAGTCTGTGCAGTGTGTGTATGTTTATCTGCCCCCTGCGTGGAATGCACATGGTGCTTACACTCACTGCTGGGGCTTGGCTGTACCCATGCGGTGCTGGCATCTCTGCAGGGCTGTGCTTCCTGGTTTGCATTTCCGATAAAGTGTGCAGTGTCCTCTCAGTAATAACGACTTGTTAGGGGCTGCATCGAGTTGGGGATGTGCAGGAGTGATGAGTGATTATCATGAATGACTGTAAACCAGAGGGCTGGATTTCACAGACTCATTGGAATGTGTGTGTGCAGAGAAGGGGTGATCTTCCCAGATCCTGTTTGGGGCGGGGGGCCCCCCTCATATCCCTGCACAGAGCACGGTTGGAGGACTGCCCTCAGCATCACCACTGCAGCTGGGTTACAAGCCATCTGAGAATATGTGCTGGTTATTTTCAGCCCACTGTGAGTTTCTGACCATGAATGAAATTACCAAGCTTAGTCACCCACCTTATTCATTACTCTTGGCTCTGAGTGGTTGTTAGCTATTTCCAAAAAACAAATAAGCCTTAAAGGATGAAAATTATGCTGTGGGCTCTGAGGGTGCCACCCATGGGAGGAGTTCCACAAATGTTTTCGTCACGGCAGCATCGTGGATGTGCCCAGGGTCTGCCCCGGGACTGTGTGGGGGGCCCAGGGTCTGCCCCGGGGCTGTGTGGGGTGCCCAGGGTCTGCCCCAGGGCTGTGTAGGGGGCCCAGGGTCTGCCCTGGGGCTGTGTGGGGGCAGCTCATGCCACAGGCATTAGAGTACCAGGATCTGAACACAGCCCAGCTGTGTGGACTCTGAGGCATGCGTGTGCTGCCTCCATAGGTAAAGTCAAGCCTGGTGCCTCCCCAGCCCCTGCACACTCCCCCGTCTAATCTTTCACTCTGTGCCCTTCTGGGAGCGTCCTGTCTGGGACCATGTGGGGACAGATCTTTACCTCGTGTTTTGGAGGTCTTTTCTGCTTCCTCGCTTTCTGGTGACATGGAAGGTGGGGGGATGTATACCATCTAGAAGGCAGCAAGTGTGCTTATGCCCTTCTCCTCTGTTGTGAGAAATAGGATGTGCTAATTGCCTTCTTTTGTCTCTTTTAGCCCCCTGATCATAACCTTTGCTTGTTTCTCAGTATCTGCAGTTTTAAAATGACCTTAGCAAATGTGATATAGAAACCAAACCCCAAAACCTCTGTGCGAGCACTCTGAACATGTGAGAACACCACAGTGTTGGTTTCTTAGACTTAGGTTCCCTTGGTGAACTTTGGAGACCCCGAAGTGCAGCTTCTGCCATGTAATTAAAATGTGCAGAAGGTGGCTTATGGGTGATCTGAGAGGCTGGTGCCTGCCTTCCAGACTTCAGCAGCACTTGAATCAACCCTGTGCCCAGCTCAAATCTGAAAAGCAAGGAAGATGTTGTCATTAGATCTATCCAGGGTGAGCAATATTGGCATAGGTTAGATGGGATTAGTTTAAGCCATAGTACTGACAGGTTTCTTGGAATTGATTGGATTATTTTCTTCTCTTTAATTTTGCTGCAAACTTGGAGGGCGGGAGAGGGAACAACGCCAGCTCTGAAGAACACAGTGTGATGCTGTGCTGGTGGTCATTGCTGAAAGGACTGTTCCGCCACTGGAAGAGCCCTTCTGAGCCAAGCTGGCGTGTCCCCTTATCACCAGTGTTATTAAGTGTCATTAAAGAACAAAGACAATATAATTAGGGATTCTCCTCAAATCTGCCTACAGGATGAAAAACCTCCCTGGTTGCACTCTGTCCGGAAGTAGCTGAGGTGTCACATACGGGCGTTTAATTTCAGGTCTCTGCGTGCTTCATGAGGGCGGGTGGCAGTTCTCATTAAAGAGACTGGAAGGTGCTTGTAGTATTCCTGAACACACTGGATTCCTTCAGGTCCTCAGAGAAGTCAAACCCAGGGCCTTGGAATTTCTACTTGCCTTTGGTTGAAGCCCTTCCCATGACTCCAGCAACAAAAATGGGGGCCGCAGGTGAGACCTACGCTCATAGCCCTGCCCAGGTCCCCTCCTGGCGGGTGAGGGTCCGTTTGGTCTGGGAATATGGTCTTTCCCTCCAGAGCCCACCTGTGTGGCTGTGAAGTCCAGGTCACTGCGCTCAGTGGTCTGATGGCTGGTCTGTACCACCTTTGTCTCCTTCTTTACCAGGCAGACTACCTTCTCCCTTCAGATTTGGCTTTATTTGTTGAAGAATCTGAAAAAACTTGAGTCATCACATAACCTGATCTCTACCAAGTCCTTCCTATCTTTTCTTGTCCAATGTGAAGCCTTCTTGAGCCTGGCTTAAAGTCAGTAGACGTCAAGAGAAGATAACCAAGCTTCTGAAGGTGTGATGCCGCATTGCAGAATCACAGTGTAGGCTCCCTTCTCCAAGTCAGATGAACTGAGATGGGGCTAAGGAAGCTGTATAGGGTTGTGCTGTGTGTGTGGTGGGGGGTGGGTGTGGAGGGAGAGAGAACAGCTGTGGGAAGGTCCCCGTGTTTTTCAGATCCTGCAGTTTGCTGGATGCCCCCAAACCCAACCCTGAGGAGTGTCACTCCAGACTGGGCTGGAGTTTGAGAGCATCATGAGTTTTAAATTAAAGGCAGATTAAATAATGGAAGATGAAAGGTTGACTTACTGTGTTTGGATTATAAGCCTTTCAGCCAAGATTATGTCTTAAATTTTGTGTCTATTGCACATATGGAAATATCAATAGTATTGAAACTATCCTAAGTTGTGTAGTGGAGAGTGGGGGTCACAGATTTTGGTGGCAGGACAGCTGTGCCTGAGGGGTTGGGCACTGAGAAATTATACTGGGGTGCAGAGGAGAAAGCGATGGCACCCCACTCCAGTACTCTTGCCTGGAAAATCCCATGGACTGGAGGAGCCTGGTAGGCTGCGGTCCATGGGGTCGCGAAGAGTCGGGCACGACTGGGTGACTTCCCTTTCACTTTTCACTTTCATGCATTGGAGAAGGAAATAGCAACCCACTCCAGTGTTCTTGCCTGGAGAATCCCAGGGACGGGGGAGCCTGATGGGCTGCCGTCTATGGGGTCACACAGAGTCGGACACGACTGAAGTGACTTAGCGGCAGCAGCAGCAGAGGATAACAGGCCAGTTTGTGTTAGGTGAGCAAGTTCTGAGGGTTTTCAACACTGATACTCTCGTTTCCTTTTCAGTGAAAAACTAAGCTCATTTTAAACATTCTTGTCATGCTTCATGTCATCTTTTATTTAGAACTGAAGTACATGTGCCCAGCCCTTCCAGAAAGATTTTCATCAGAGTTCTGATTTCCCCACCTGTCTCCTCAATTCCATGTTTCCATGACCAGAACTTGTCGGACAGTGGGAAGGGTGGGCTTCCTCAAGTGCCCAGAGCCTGGTGGAGGCCACACATAAACAAAGGGACCGATAGAGAGGCCTCTTGGAGAGGAAACTCCCCCGATGAGGTGCGTCACCCAGATGGCGGGTGGAGACAAGATGGTCCTGGTCCATGGACAGCCCAGGCGAGACCCTGAGATGGAGAACTTCCCTGGGCAAGGTGCCTGGGGCAGAGAGGGTGCCGGGGTCACAGTGAGAGCCAGATGGGGGAGGCAGGTACCCCGTGCTGTGCGTGGTGCACGGGTGGACCTGGTGAAGAGTGTGGTCCAGAGGGGTCAGCTGTCCAGTGGCTTTGGGGCCCCCTGGGGCGCTGTGGGGACTGTGTGACTGTTGGATGAAAAGGGGGCTGCAGTGGAGGATGAATGGAGCTGATGCTTTGAGAAGTTCGGGGTGAGGATAAGACCTCCCACCCCACGGTAGGAAGAAATCTGCTGGTCCCCCTGAGCGAGCACCCTCAGGTGGGCCACCCCGTCAGCTCACGGCCACAAGTAGCCTCTTGGTGCCCTCTGCTGAGGCCAGAAGAGGAGCTAAGCGGTGAGGACACCATCGGCGTCGGGAGGGAGACCTCAGCTCCCAGCCCTTCATTCCTGTGGGCTCATGGCCTCCCGCTCCTGGGGCTCCCGTGTTCCTGGTGGCTGGCTGTGGGTGTGCCCAGAGTGTCTCCGGCTCTCAAGACGGATGTTGATGTTTGCACAGCACAAGACCCAGAAAACGTACACCCCTCCCTGTGGGCTGGCCACACCTCATTTGGGAAGCGGGCCAGGCCGAAGCTGCCCCAGAGTCCTCTTTGTGGCTCGCCCAGGCACCCGCTTTGGAGGCCTGTCTTAGTGCTTGATTTAAACTTCATTTTGAAAGTTGCGTGTGAAGAGAGTGGGACATGGTCACCTTTGCTGTGTGCGCTCCTCACCGCAGCCGCCCGCGCCATCTGACCGTTAGCGCCCCCAGCCGGCTGCAGTGGGGGGGTCCTCGTGGCCGCCATGGGTGCTGCCTCCGAGGTGTGCAGCGTGGCGCATCTTCACAGGTGAAAACAAGATGTCCCCGGGCCCTGCTCTGAAAGCGTCGCCATGACCTCAGTGCCTCTGCGGGGCCCCTGACCCCTGACGGCTTCTGCGGCTGTGCTGGGAGCCGGAGAGCAAATGGGACCCAGCATCCGCCTCAGATACCATTCTCTCCACCTTCCCCAGAGTGTCTCATCTTTGCAGGGATGGTCACCGAGTCCTCCAGGGCTGCGGGGGTGGGGCTGTCACCCGCACTCATCACAGACAGGGTTCCATGTGCCACGTGGGGTCTCCCCAGGGCCTTGTATCATTCCAGTGATAATGGGGCTCAGGGCTCCTCACTGGCCCCGGACACTGGAGGTCAGTGCCTCACTGCTCAGAGGGTCCCTCCACTGAGGACATGGAGCCCAGTGCCCCCGTCTATGGAAAAAAGGCGCCCAGTTGGTTCTTGTGTCCTGGGGTTGGAACCACTGGGTTCCAGTTTGTCTCCAGAAAGTCACCATTTCTTGGGTGGGAGGATGGAGAGCAAAGCAGAAACTGTCTCGGAGCAGAGAAGGGAGTTTGCCAGGGATGTTTCTGGGTGTGTCTCCCAGACTGGTCAGAGTACCTGAGCTTTGGCCAGGAAGCCCCTTCTTTCCAGGCTCCTCCGTGCTCAAGTCCCAGTCTCCCCTCCTCTGGACCCTCTTTGCCGTCCGTTGGAGTGCTCCCCCACGGGCCCCACTCAGGACAGCCTTCTGGAGGTGGTGCAGGGTGCCCCGTGATCGCCCGTCTCCGTGAGCCCATCGGGGTGGCTCAGCCCTGTCGTTCAGGGCCCGTGGGGCTCAGTGATTGGGGAGGAATTCTGCAGAGGACAGCACTACTGCCCTCTTTCTCCTGGGCCCCAGGACACCAGCCCCTCGGTGGCCATGTGGCACTGTTAGCAGCTCATAAGTGACGGGCGTATTTTGGGCACTCCTGTAATTTGTGATGAGTTTGCTATGCGTTTGTAGACTGTTTCTAATCTGGCTCATTGGGAATTAGCTAACTTGTCTAGTGCTCAGAATAGATTATGTTACTAGGGTTTAAAGCCAAATTCTGGCTGCGGATATGCTGTGAACTTTTCTGTTTCTTAATTATTCTTTTCTCGCCTATAGCCTGTGTGCTATTTGGGGAGGAAACCCAGAAATCTAGAGCTTTCGGAGGGGAGAGTGTCTCCCGAGTGCCTTTCAGGAGGGACCACACGCCTGGCTCCTCCCTCGGTTCGTGTTCAGTCAGTGTCAGAGCATTAGCTCTGTAAGCTTCCACAGCTGCACCCCAGTTCAGGTATTTCCCCCTCGGCCCCCGAGGACTCTCCTTCTGGAACATTCTGGGTGGGCAGGACACAGCTGGTGTCATCCAGGTTGTGTGGAAGATCTGTGTGGCCTCGGTCTCCTTGCTGGAAACATGCAGAGTTCGCTCGACAGCCCTGAAACCCTTGGTGTCTCTGAAGCTCCTGGTTGGCTGACCCACCACTGCGCGACTTTCTGGTCTTAATGCCTTCTGCATGTGAAAGTCTCCTGGATATCTGAAAAGCACTCTCAGACCATCTTCTACTGCCATGCAGGTCTTTTGCTGTACGCTGAGCCTCGGATCCTTCCACATCTTAGGGTTTTGAGGAGTTCTTCAGCACCTGCTCCACAGCCCCCTGTGCCTGCACTCCTTGCAGCTTCTGAGCTGGAGCTGTAGCCTTTTGTATGTGAGCCGAGCATCCACGTACAGCTCAGGCACAACTGCCTTGCTTGTGGAGTAAATTCAGTGGCCTCAGAAGCACTCACCACAGGCTTTGGCAGCCAGAAAGCACTCATTAAATGCTTGTTTCTGGCTGCTGCTGTGCATGAGCTGAGCGAAGGATGCGCTGTGCTGCAAGCCCGACTGGAACGGGGACACTTTGTGTGGACTCCTGTGACTGGGGCAGGGGGGGCGGCCTCAAGGAGCACCCATGGGACACAGGCCAGAAAGCTTGGGGTCTGCTGCGGAGGCAGCCAGCTTCAGGGTCTGGAGCAGACGGCCCTGGCCCTGGCTCCTTCCTCCTGCGGGCGCTCCCATCTGCCTGTCCCTGGGGGACCTCTGCAGACGAACTGTCTGGAATTTCCACTTAGCTGGGTTTGGAGATCTGAGCTCTTTGTGTTTAGCTGAGCTTGGGTGACAGTGGCCGACCCACTTTGACAGTTTGTGGGCCACCGGTGGAGCAGCACCCTGGGCCAGGATGGAAGCTGGCAGGATGGCTGCTAAAGCAGCGGAGGGGCTGGTCCCTCGCCCCCACCCCCCACCCCTGCCACCTGATTGCTCTCTGTTTCTCGGGGGAGCAGAAAGCTAGAGGGTGAGTCCCAGAGAGAGAAGGAGGGGCTTGGGCTGGGCCAGGTGCAGATAGCCCCAGAGGGGACAGAAATGGGGGAGGCCAGGTCTTCCAACCCAAGAACCAGGGGCTTCTGGGGAAAGAACATAGTGACTCCTCTCCCTCAAGGGGCCCAGTGGCCATCTCTCTGGCTGATACTGGGGTGGGCTCCCTGGTGTGCAGTGAAGCTCCTGGAACCCAGACTCTCCAGCTCACCCCTGGTGGACTGGAAAGTTGCCTGCCAGCTGGCCCTGCCCCTGCCTCTGGTTTTGCTGCAAAGCTGGGTCTTGCTGATGAATGTGAAAATAGGAGACTTAAAGAAGAGACGGGGCAAGCCTGGTGACTTGCGAATTGTTTTGGTGCTTACTTGGGCAGGGCGGGGGTGGGGGGGCGGGAGAAGGAATGGATGGCAGTACTTTGATGAAAAGGGGCGATCTCTGCATTTCTTGACGCAGGTGGAGCCAGTGGTTGAAAGAATTAAAGCAGTGATTTAAAAATGTTTTGGGAGAAGGCAATGGCACCCCACTCCAGTACTCTTGCCTGGAAAATCCCATGGACAGAGGAGCCTGGTGGGCTGCCGTCTATGGGGTCACACAGAGTTGGACACGACTGAACGACTTCACTTTCACTTTTCACTTTCATACATTGGAGAAGGAAATGGCGACCCACTCCAGTGTTCTTCCACTGTTCAGAATCCCAGGGACGGGGCAGCCGGGTGGGCTGCCATCTATGGGGTCGCACAGAGTTGGACACGACTGAAGCGACTTAGCAGCAGAAGCAGCAGCAGCAGCAAAAAATGTTTTGAGTAGTTTGCTGCAGAATAAAGAACTACTGTTAGATTTTCTTTTCTTTCTGAATGTCATAAAAATATTCTAGTGTCTGTTGTGATGGCCGCCTTTTGCCTTGCTTGAGAGAGTAAGGGTAGTCACCTGTTACCCTCCCGCCTTATAGAACGAATGCATATTAAATATAAAAATATAGAAGAACATCATAGGAAGCAGAAAAAACTAACATATAATCCATACTTCAAAAGCAGCACTGCTGTGGTTCCTTCTAAGCTTTTATTTTCTTTATTTTTTAAATATCCTTGAGATAAAAACATGTACAGTTTTTTTCCCTGCTTTGAAAGTTTAAACACTGCGTCATAAGTAAATTTTCATGATCTGAAAGCTTTTAGTAACAATGTGAAGTTGTGTCCCTGTCTACCTAGCTGTTAATAATTCTCTGTCGGTCATTTAATTTACAATGAATATCTTTGTACACAAACCTTGGCTGCATTTTTTACCGTTTCCTTAAGAATAAATTCCTAAGAGCAGAATTATAAGGCCAGAGAGTTTGAATATTTCTGAGATAGAGGTTGTCACCTTCTTTTCAGAAAGGTTGTATCAGTTCGTACTTGGACCAGAAAACTCTTTTGTGCCTTTGCCACAGTAAACATTAATATTTGCAAATAAAATCTTTGTTCATCGTGTAGGTGGTGGTTGACATTGCCATTTTCAGTTCTTTAATTCTGCTGAACGGAATAGCTTCCCACTTATATTAACTGTTTTTCTCATGACTTTGTATTTGCTGTTTACTAAATATTACAAATGACAATTGTCTGTCTATTTCTGGAGGGGTTAATAGTTTGGCAGAGTTTTTTTGTTTTTTCTCTTTTTTTCTTTTTAAGTTAAAGAGACTTAAGTTTGTGTAGTTAAATTCTCATTCTCTTCATTTGTGGTGTCTTCCATTGCTTTTAAGCTCAGAAATGCCTTTCTCACCTAGAAATCAGATAGAACTAATATTTACTTACACAGTGTTCTGATGGTTGGTTTGTTTCCTTGGTTTCCACATTTAACTCTTTGTCCACCTGAATTTGTTTGATACCATGGGAAGGGGAGCTCTAAGTCGACCCTCCTCCAGTAGCTGCCCCGTTGTCCACACACAGCAGCCAGTTGCTCTGTTTCAGGGCCTCTTTCTAATCTTTCCTCCCCGATCCTCCCCTGCTGGTCTGGGGCCAGGTGGAGGGCATCCCGGGCTCAGTGGGGAGGACTAGTTTCCTTGACTCAGCCTCTTTTAAAGCCGGTGATGCTCTGTATTTACAGATGTCTTCCCCCCGAGTCAGCTCATCTTGAGGCTTTGATCTTCAGACGGGTCCAAGTCGTGGAGCCCAGTGCAGGTGGGGCCAGGCCACCTGCATTTACCTGCTGCTTCTACCTGAACTTTAGGCTCCTCCCCGTGGGCCCAGCTCGAGAAGTTCCAGTCCATTGTTGGTGTTGCCACTTGTTTAAAAAATCTCCGAGCAACGGGTCTCCGTTCCTCTGCTTTTATTTAAGAACAGTGGGAATTTGAAACCCTATTTGACTTGTGTCTGAGACAGGTGAAGTTCCTGTGAGACAGAATATTTGAGAGTATTTTGAACCATCTAGAAACGTTATATAATTTCAAAACATTATAAAATATAAATTCCAGTCCGAGGTGTGAGGTGTGTAAGACGCACTGTCGTTCCGTTACCTCTAAGAGAGAGACCAGGACAGGCTGTCCCACTGCCGGTCTTCAGGCTCGCCTCCGCCTCAGAGGGGTCGACACGGGGACAGTCCTGCACCCAGGAGCAGGTTCTGCTGGGAGAGCCCCAAGGAGACGCCGTCCTGGCTGCAGGCGTGGTGTGGGTGCTCATGGAGGACTGCTGAGGAGGACGGTCCCATAAACGCGGGCTTTAGTCTCCAACACAGAATCTTCATGTTTGTGCAGATTCCTGAGGCTCCTTTCTCTTGGTGATTCTACTTGGTGACGCTTGTTTTAGAGAAGACTCCATTCTCCACTTTTCTTTACCTCACTTCCGTTGTACTGACAGAACCTGTGAATTCAGCCCAGGTGCCTTCCACCTTTCTTTCTTGGAACTGTCAGGCATAGACAGCCACATCAGACTGCCTTCCCCTGAGAGGTGGTGTCGGAAGGTGGTGTGTCTCAGTGACCTCGGTGACTTAGCCTTCATCCTGCCCCCTGCAGAGAACGGGGTGGGGATGTGAGGAGCCTCTTGAGCCTGGTGAGCTTGGGTGTGAATGTGAAGTCTGTCTCTGCCGTTTGTTGCTTGAGGGGTCTGAGACAAGTGCCGTTTCTGACCCTCAGTTTACTGTAAAATGAGGATAAAAGACTTCCTCGGGAGCCTTGTCAGCATAGTGAAGTGAGCTGAAGTGTGTGAAGCCCTGAGTGTGCTGTGGACACTACACATCACTTTCCTTCTCACTGTCCCAAGCATTTGGGGCGACATGGGGGAGAGCAGGAGATGGAAGAGTCCTGCTGTTTTGGCGGGGTATCGGGTAACTGCTGGTGACCCCGGATCAGAACACGCCTGATACATCCGCTCCTTGTCTTACTGTCCAGGTGTGTCCGGCCATCCGCTGTCTGCAGGTGACCCTGCCACTGAGCTCTGAGGGAGGTGGGGTCCACACCTTGTTGGGGAGGTGTGAAGTCACACTCTCCCCATTTAGCCCAGCATCTCAGACATGCTGTGTCCCTACAGCCTGTGTGTCCCGGGTGCCTGCCTGGCGTGATTTCCAGTGTAGAGTGTGGCCTCCTGACTGCCCCTGGCCCAGAGCCACAGCTCCCCCTCCCTGGGGGAGTGTGTCCACCCCGAAGCGGGGGCTTCGCGTCACAGACTGGGGGCCCTTCTGGAGGCCTGGGCACGAAAGTCCCTTGCAGATGATGGGCCAGTGTTCTGCACTGATGCTCTTCCAGGCACCACTGGTGTGGATCCTCCCAGGGCTTGGCGTGGAGGAGTGGGAGGAGGTTCCTGGTCGTGCCCTTTACAGGAAGTGAGAATGTCAGCGTCTGGTCCAAGGTCATCCCGCAAGAACGTGTGGAAACCACCCTGAGACCAAGCGCTTCTCCCCCACTCAGTCGCACCCCCCCCACACACACACACCTCCACCGCCTTCCCTGGCTTCTCACCGGTCCCCACGGTGGCAGCAGCAGCAGCTGGGGGCTGTGGGTCCTTTCTGAGTTGAGAGTCTTTCCTCCAGGTGGGAGTCTGTGCTGCCACCAGGGCTTCTGCTTCCCAGCTTCCCTCCTAGGGTATAGCTCCCCGGGATGCGGGCCGCCCCAGTGCTCCTACTGGGAGCAGTGAGGCCAAACGCTTGTACAGAGGAGCTGCTGTCTGTCTCCCCGCTCTGGGCCCAGCTGGAAGGTGGTGTAGCTGGGTCCCAGCTGTGCAGGGGTGGCCAGCATAGAAGAAGGATTTTCCTGGAGTCGGCCCAGTGCTGACTCACGCTGTGGTCAGGCAGGTGTCACTGCACACTGTCACCCAGAAGGTGCACCTAGGTGCTGAGGCTGGGATGTGGGCCTTGTACCTCCTCACCTGCTGCTGCCGGAGAGGGTGCTTCCTGCTGACCCTCAGCTGGGCAGCCCACTGCCACCGTTCCAACAATCAGGAATGAATCACTGCCTCTCCCAAGGCTGAGGGGTATATGTGAATTACTTAAGTTTTTGAAGAAAGGCCATTGCTTTCTAATTAAATTCTCCTGACTCTGAGGCTCTCCCTGGCCAGAATGTCAGGAGCTCACTGCTTCAGACCCTGTGTCCTGACACAGCCAAGGGGATTTGCCAGCCCTCCTTGAGGTGTGCAGCTTGGGTTGCAGCCCGTTTAAGTAAACACACTGAAAGGAGAGAGAAAAAAATAGGATTGACTCAGGAATGATGTTGTACAGGGTTCCACTTTTATTTTGTTTCATGAATGAAAATGGAACACTTTCTCCTTTGATTTCTGTTGATTTTATGGAGATGAATATTTCCTCCAAGTCTTTAAACACACCATCATTGTTGTCCCCTGGTATTTTAATTGTGATTTGTTTTACTGGTGGTTGTACCTTACTCTAGTCCTTCACTCATCCCTTTTACCTTTTTTTCCTTGATCTTTGTTCAGTGATGGCTTGATTGAAATCCCTTGCTTGTCACTGCTGACACCTTTCCTAAGTCCTCTGGCTACAGCCGCCTGCCCCACCCCCATGGTTCCATCAGATGTCAGTGGTGGGGATCCTGAGGGATGTCTCCAGGGACTGTGGTCTAATGAGACCAGCTTGGAGCCTCAGCCTCTAGTTTTCTCTCACCATGGACTGCTGACAATCACCTCACTTCCCTGGTCCCTTTCCTCACTGTGAGAGATGGGGATTCATCCCTGTCTCCATATATTTAAAGAAGGAAGTTTAGGTAAGGACACTGAGGTCTCTGCTGCTCCTGAAGAATCGTGAGTTAGCAATGGAGCCCATGCACTGAGTCCTGTGCGTCTGACTCATGATGTGAGGTGTGTCCGTCTGTGTCCAGTGTGCTGGCCTCTGAGCTGTACGGCCCTACAGAGAGATACCTGGTCTATGGAGAGCCCGCCCCGCCCCAGCAGTGCTCACCCTCCTGCCCTGTGAGGGGAGGATAGTGGGTTCTGTACACGGAGGAGACCCATGCCCTAGCCCCACTCTCTGGGTGGCCTGGAAGCAGGTGTGAAGATTCATTAGCATCCGAGAGAACTAGACAAAGGACCATGTGTACGGTGGGCTTCGCTTTTCAGCAAAACAAGAGGATTTGCAGCGTGTACTTCGGGCTGTGAGGTGGTGTGGAGAGTGTGAGCGGCTGATGCTCCACCCCTGAATTGCTGGTGGGTGCCCTGCTGGGTTACACGGAGGGATCTCGCCCCTCCTCTGCAGTGTCTACAGGAAAGAGAGCAGACGCCCTCCCCTCGGTGGACTTTCTGCAGAGGCTCCTCCCTTTCCTGAGAGGAAAGCAGTCACTGGTGCCGTGGAACAGGTGTGCTTCCCAGCTGCTCATCACTGCTGCTGTGAGACCGTGCCGCACACTGGTGACATTGCTGTGGTGAGACAAGTGTGCTGCACACCTGGTGACATCATTGATACTGTGAGACAGGTGTGTGGTACACTTGCAGACCATTTTCCCTGCCGTGGCACAGGTGTGTGAACACCTGACCTTCAGGCAGTGCTTGTGCTGCCCTGAGTGGCTGATTCTACCTGCATGCTGTCCTTTTCTTTCTGATAAGCTGGGACCTCTCTAAGCTACAGTCAGCCCAGAGCTGGTAGGATCTTGAGAAAATGGCCACTGACAAAAAGAGCAGCACACCAGGAGTTCTGCTTTTTGTTTTTTAAATACAATTCTGGGGAAGAAAAAGCAAAGCACTGAGCTCAGTAATTTGCCAGTGCGTGGACTCGGGGGTAAAGATGGGATTCGATTGCTGTTGAAGGAAATCTGGTCTTGTTACTGCCTGTGAAGACTGCCCAGCTTCCTGGAGAATCATTTTGCTTTGGGATTATAACTGGGAGTGGAGGTCCTTAAGCTGCAGGACGCCTTTCACTGTGCTGTGGGGTGGTCATTTCGGTTGTGTTCACAGACTCAGGGTTGCGCAGCACTGGGAGGGAGAGCAAAGGTGAGTTGGTCCAGCCTTCTCAGAGAGGCTGTGTTTGCCCGGATGTCTGTGTCCCTCCCCAGCCAGGCGGGAGCCTGTGCCAGGGTGCCCTCCACTCAGGGCCTTGCCGTGCTCTCCAGGCCTGCCTTCTCCCCTTGCTAGAGCTGTGGGTCTGGGCACATGAAATAGTTTGTCCTTGCCTTGCCTGTGCCTCATATTTGGGAACAGCTAGAGTTAGCTGCACCATGGTCCCTGCCAGGGATGTTTGGCAGAGAACTTGTGTTCAGTGTCTGCTCCTGCAGCTCCCCATCTTGGCCACCCAGGCCCAGTTTCCCTCCCCTCCACCATAGTTTGTGTCCTGCAGTGCCTGGGTGGACGTACCATGGTCTCTGGGAACCCACGGAGGGGCAGGGGTAGGAGGACACGGTGGCTTGTAAGGTCCCTTTGAGGCCTACTGCCTGTTGCTATAGAAATTCAGAATCCTAGCTCGGAGTGTTGCAGCGGTGCTAGGAAGCTTGTCATTTCTGCAGGCTGTGTTTTCTGGGCTGGCTCGCTCCTGGTCCTGCTGCAGAAGGCTTTTTTTGCAAATGTATTTGGATTCATTCTTCCCCCTCCTACACCTAATCCTTCCTGAGGTGTTTAGATACCCTCTTGTTTAGGAACCTCCCCTCAGTGCCCCCTGTCCCAGTTTGTTCTTCCAGGAGAGACTTGTGTACGTCTTGTGGTGAGTGAATTGTCAAGTCATTTAGTGTAACGTACAGTGAATGAGGTGGCTCTCAGAGGTATGTGTCTTTGTACAACCCACTTACACAGTATTTAAATTTACCCAAAGGATCTCCTATCTGTTTACCAAATGGTGGTATTAAAAGACAGAAAAATGGAGATACCCGTTTTCCTGGGTTGTAAACAAACTGTGTCCTTATTTCTCTGGTTTTGTGTCATCATGGAAAAATCTCAGCATTCATTCCTTGCAAATGTGTGTGTTTTGGAACAAACCACAAACTAAGCAGGAGTGTATAGCTATCTGGATACCAACATATGTTGGTAGAATGTCTTACCAACGTTCTAGGTAATCTATTTTTTAAAGAGGTTGTTAGTGGTGTGAATTAGATCTGACAAGAAGATAGTAGGAGCTGATTGATTTTGGAAACAGTGTGTCATGGAGTCTTGATGTTACAGCTGAAAGAAAAGACCTGCCCATCATTTAAGACAGCCTCTGCTCTGGGGCTACATACTAAGTTTAGCAGACCCTGGTTGTGCCCTTTATTTTCCTTTAAAACATTTTTTTGTTGTTGTTTTGATCAAATATCTATAACAAAATTTACCATCTTAACCTTTTCTAAGTGTACCATTGACATTAAAAACATTCACATTTTTGTCCAACCAGCACCACCATCCATCTCCAAAACATTTTCATCTTTCCAAATTATAACCTGGTCTCCTTTAAACATTCCCCCTCCGCCCCCCCAGCCCTGACGACCACCCTTCTGCTTTCCGTCTCTATGAATTTGGCCAATTTGGTACCTTGTATTAATGGAATCGTACAGTATTGGTACCTCATATTAAGGGAATCTTATAATATCGGTCCTTTTGTGACTGGCTTGTTTCACTGATTGTCATGTCCACAAGTTTCTGCGTGTTATAGCAGGTGTCAGAATTTCCTCCCGTTTTAAACACTGAGTAACATTCCATTGTGTGGCTGTATCACATTTTGTTTTTTCATTCCTCCATCAGAGGACACTTGTCGTTTCTGTCTTTAGGACGTTGTGACTAATACTGCTGTGAACTTGAGTATGCAGATCTCTGCTTTCAGTTCTTTGGAGTATATTCCAAGGAGAGGGGTTACTGGGTCATGTGGCAACTCTACTTTTAACTTTTGAGGAACATCCATACTGTTTTCCACAGCAGCTGCACCGTTTACATTCCCACCAGCGGTCTGCAGGGATCCCGATTTCTCCACACCATCACCAGCACTTGCTGTTTTCTGGGGGTTTTGGTAGGCTTACTTTGCTTTTTGACCTTGGGTTGTGGAGGGAATTAAGTGTCAACACATGTAAAGGGTTCAAAGCCTGGTCAACACTCCAAAGCCTTGCTGAGCAGTCTATGTCGAGTTTCAGCTTGTGGCCGCGGATGCCGAGCAGAGACCCTGGCCACACCCGATGCGCCTCCCGCAGGGCTGCCCACTGAGGGCCCCTGGCTGCACTGCCGTCACTCCAGGGCCATGTCCTGGGTGGGTGGAGCACATCTTCTCTGTCTCACGTTTCCCCGTGGGGTGATGGGCCATGTCCTGGGTGGGTGGAGCACATTTTCTCTGTCTCACGTTTCCCCGTGGGGTGATGGGCTCTGTCTCCCTGTTTTTCTCAAGTGATTTCACAAGGTCTGTAAAGGGTTTTCACTTTTCTGTGAGTTACTTGTTTAGAACTTGGAGAATCATTGTACAGGGTGTTTGTGTCAATTGGTCCACCCAGAAAAGCCATACACTGCTTAGTGAGAGATGGGACTGTGTTTTAGGACCAGGAAACTTAGCAGAGACCAGAGCCAGGGAGGCAGAGGCCTGTGAGGTGAGGGGAGACTGCAGACAGGCCGGGCTGTGGCTGGGAGCCTTCCCCACTCTCTGCCAGGCAGCGTGGGGCCGGTCCATCTCTTTCCCACACCTGTGGAAGTGACAGGTGTTTCCAAAGGCAGCACCGAGCACCCCAGCAGTCCTGCAGGGGAGCCTCGTGGCCAGGGTTCACGGCCAGGGTCTGGAGCCAGAGGTGAGTTTACATTCCACCCCGGGGCAGGAGCTGTCTCCTCTCTGTGCCTCTGTCTTGCTGAGTGAAAGGCCTGGCGTGTCCTGCCCGTGAGGGTGTTGAGGCCCACCTGAGTGGATTTAGCACAGGGAGTACCACGTGAGCAGGGACCCTGCTGCGGGTGAAGATGGTCTGACTCCTGGTGTGTCTGGGAGTCTGAAATTTAACTTCTTAAGCAGAGCATGGCCTGAATTAAATACATTCGCTTATTTGCTGAATGCTCTCCGGGTACTTACTGCTCAGAGATTTTTCTCCCCTCTTCCTTACCTGGGGGCCTGTGTACACTGGCTTTCATGGGTTTCCCTTTCAGTGTCCGCAGTGGGGTCAGCCTGAGCGTGCACCGAGGAGGTGCTGTGTCCTGGCAGAGGCGCCCCCCTCGCTGGAGGCGCAGGCTCACAGCTGCCTGTGTGTGGTGGTTGCGTGGCTCCAGTGCTCCTGGAGCTGGGTCCGGAGGCAGGACCCCCAGGGCTCTCTGAGCAGCGGGCGCCGGGGGTCGGGGACTGGGAGAGGGGTGGCCAGGCCACTCTGCTGTGTCACCAGGGAGCCTTGTCACCTGGGTAAGGTCCCCACTCCAGCTCTTGGTTTCTGCGGCTGAAAGCTCCAGGGGAGAGACCACCCGCAGGCTCTGTAGTTGCCTCCTGGTTGTGATGGATTTGAGGGGCCCCCTGCCCGCGAGTGGCAGTGGGGAGTGAGGATGAAATGCACAGAACGGAGTTCAGGATGTGTGGGTGCGCGAGGAGAGCGGTCCCCACCCTTCAGGCGGCCCCCTGCCCCAGAAGCCCTGTGTGGGGCCCGTGCGCTGTTGCTTTGTCCAGGGTATGACGGATGCGGGGGGACCCGGGAGGAAGCGTCATCCGGTGGCTGCGCTCGCTGTCTCTTCCCCCGCCCTTTGCCTGGCTGCAGCTCTGGTCCTCAGCCTCAGGTGCGCTCTTATCCTTCAGAGGGTGTCGCGCCTGCCTTCACCTGTGGCACTACGTGGAGGGTGTCCAGGGGACACCCACACTTTCCAGCTGTGACGACTGTTCATGTCTGTTCAGGTGCTGCGTGCCTGGCACCGAGTTTGGCAGTACCTGGGTCATTTTCTTTTTCCCAGGTGGTGGTGGTCTTCATGTCATTTAGGCATTTGTCAGTTACTGAGAGTTTAGTTTTTAGTGGCTTTAATTGCTAACCTTTACATCTTCATTATATTAAAAGCAGCATCCTTCTGAACAGAGGTGGTGCTTTTTAAAACCTTCAGGAATCTGAGTGCTGTGAAAGCTGTCGGAATGTATTCAGTTTACAAAAGCATAACTCGACAGTGCTTTGCAACCTGACGCCTGTGGGGAGCCATGTGTGAGCACAGACCTGGGCCGGCATTTTAACCTGGATCACGACGTAGAGCAGGTCAGAGGTGAGGCGGTCACTGCGCTGCTTTGGGGCCACATTTCAAGAATGACCCTGGTTGTTCCCTGTCTGAGTGACCGTGATTCAGTGTCTGGCCAAGTGCTTCTGAATGTGGAGGCCAAGGACTGATAATTACTTGAGGAGAGCAGCTGGAGGCTGGGACAGTGGGGGTCACTGGCCTGTGACCAAATGACCACAGATCTAGTGGCCCCTGTTCCCTGCCTAGCGTTATAATTATGATTGTAAGAAATACACAGACTCTTAGCATTTTATCTTAAAAAAATTTTTATTATGGAAAATCCATAGGCATAGATGCTATGAACTCCTGTATTGCTACCGCCCCCACTTCAGTGGCCATCAGGATTTTTCTGTGCTTGGTTTGCCTTTTCTTGTATATGCTTTTACCGCTCTTTGGCTGGTATATTTTCATTTTTTAATTATTAAACTTTTAAAAATATAAATTTATCCATCTTTATTGGAGGCTAACTACCCTACAACACTACACTGGTTCTGTCATACATCAACATGAATCCGCCACGGGTGTACACGTGTTCCCCATCCTGAACCCCCATCCCAATTCCCTCCCCATCCCATCCCTCTGGGTCATCCTAGTGCACCACCCCTGAGCATCCTATATCCTGCATTGAACCTGGACTGGCGATTCGTTTCGCATATGATAGTATACATGTTTCAATGCCATTCTCCCAAATCATCCCACCCTCACCCTCTCTCACAGAGTCCAAAAGACTGTTCTATACATCTGTGTCTCTTTTGCTGTCTCACATACAGGGTATGGTTACCATCTTTCTAAATTCCATATATATGCGTTAGTATAC
Source organism: Capricornis sumatraensis (assembly GCF_032405125.1). Classification (NCBI taxonomy): domain Eukaryota; kingdom Metazoa; phylum Chordata; class Mammalia; order Artiodactyla; family Bovidae; genus Capricornis; species Capricornis sumatraensis. The sequence goes on along the minus strand of NC_091078.1, from coordinate 42,957,131 downwards.
TATATTGGTGTTTTTCTTTCTGGCTTACTTCACTCTGTATAATAGGCTCCAGTTTCATCCACCTCATTAGAACTGATTCAAAGGTATTCTTTTTAATAGCTGAGTAATATTCCATTGTGTATATGTACTACAGCTTTCTTATCCATTTGTCTGCTGATGGACATCTAGGTTGCTTCCATGTCCTGGCTACTATAAACAGTGCTGCGATGAACATTGGGGTACACATGTCTCTTTCAGTTCTGGTTTCCTCGGTGTGTATGCCCAGCAGTGGGATTGCTGGGTCATATGGCAGTTCTATTTCCAGTTTTTTAAGGAATCTCCACACTGTTCTCCATAGTGGCTGTATTAGTTTGCATTCCCACCAACAGTGTAAGAGGCTTCCCTTTTCTCACACCCTCTCCAGCATTTATTGCTTGTAGCCTTTTGGATCACAGCCATTCTGACTGGCGTGAAATGGCTGGTATATTTTCAAGCAGACTCCAGGTATTGTTTTTCTCCTGTGATGCTCATGCATCACGAACCTGCGTCCGAGTCTTGTGTGGGGCAAGAAGAGCAGAGGGGTTAGTGAGAGGGCCGAGCTGTGTTTGTAAGGGACAAGAACCCTGTGAGAAGAGGTGGCTGGTTTGGTGCAAAGGGTACGGTGAGCATTTCTGAAATGGTGGCTTCCAAACTGGTTGTGGAGACATTGTGACTCTGAGTTAATCTTCCACAGTTTTCAGATACTTGCTGGCAGGCCTTTGGGAAAGACCTTGGAGTTAAGTCAGGCTCCTCTTGTTTGGTAACCTGTGATATAAAGGAGAAAAGGGGCTGAGATCCAGGGATCTCAGTGGCCTTGGCCTGCAGTGACCGGAAGCAGATTTTGGTTCCCGAGATCAGGCCGCAGCAGTGAGAATGCGGAATCTTAGCTGCTAGACCAGTGGCTAGTGACAAGGCCCTGGGCCCTCAGCTGTGTAGAAGTGAATTTCCACACGGAAATAGAAGGTAGTGAAACAAGTGAAGTGTTTACTGGGAGAAAAAGGGTATGTGTGGAGAGATACACAGGTGGGCTCATGTGTGGGGATTTCTTCTGGCTTTCCTTCGGCCAGAAGGAGAGCCAGCGCCCTACCTGTTCCGCCCCCTCAGGCCACATTCCCAGCGCTGTGTGCCGCAGTTTGCTGTGGCCTTGACCTCTAGTGGGTCCTTTTTCCTCGGCCCTCACTGAGCTGTGGAGGCCTGGCTAAGATAGGCTCTTTTTTCCTTCCTTCTTCTGGGCTCGGAATGGAAAAGCCAGTTGTTTTGCTTCTGCTATCTGGAATGGGATAGGGGAAGCCTGGAAACTGAAGGCTGACCAGCAATTCCCCTTCCGTGCACTTGGGGGGCCCCCACTCTCTGGGCAGGTCTGGGAGTCCCGAGTCCCCTCTCCACCCTGCCAGGCCAGGGCCCTGAGCCACCACCCCCCCTTCTCCAGTACTTTTTGTTAATAACTAAATCATGTTTCTGATTCTTTACTTTTTCTGAGAAAACTTTTTCTCTGAAGTGTGGGTTGGGGCCCCTCCTTTCCTGCCAGGCTGGAGAGAAGCGGCCAGCTCCTGGAAGAGGAAGGCCTCTGTGGGAGCACCTGTGTGCACCTTTCATGTTACATCTCTGCTGTGCTTGCCCTGCACACCGGCGCAGGGAGCCCACGCTGCTGTCAGGGCTGATCTATTCAGAAGAAGAGGCAAGAAAACAAGTGATTACAGAGCAGTGGGACCAGGGCTAAGCCAGAGGGGTGGGCCGTTCCCTGGGAGGGGTCATGCATGCCTATTGGCAAGTCACTTAGAAGCTGGCAGCTGCTGGAGGTGTGTGGGGGGGTGCTTGGAAATGGTGGGAAGGTGGAGGTGAGAATGGTGGGGGCCCTGAGTGTGGGTGTGCTGTGCAGTGTTCCCCCTGATGGACTGGAGTGGGGTGTCAGGGAAGCCAGCCTGGGAACAGAAACAGGAAGCAGAGTCCATACAGCAGGACAGGTGGTGAGGCCTGGGGCCTGGGCCTGGGGGTGGGTGGGGGTGTCATGGAGGAGGGGGTGCAGTAGAGGTGATCCCACTTCATGTTCTAAGGTTTGACTCCATCCTGTGTGGAGGATTGCTTTTGTGCTCTTTGTAGGATGTCATCCCTGGATGATTAATACAGCAATTAAAGCCAACACCTCCAAAACCTTTCCTCTGGCATTTTGTTTCCTAGTTTCACTGACCATGAGTTATAATGATCTCATTTTATTAAACATTCATTATGGTGAAAACATTTCACTGGGCACCACCCACTTCAAGGTGAAGGTGTGGTTTTGCCTATGTGCTCACTTTGCGGGTCCTTGGCTCCTGGCGGAAATGGCTGGAGAGCTGGTCAAGTGGGCACAGCTGTGGTCTGAGGCTGGTGAGTGCCTCTCCCCCGAGAGAGCGTGTCTCCTTCCTTGGCCCTGCCAGACCACATCCCCTCTCTCCGCTCGCCACTTCCATTCCCTTGTAAAGGCTCAGGCGGATCTTGGGGGTTGCTGACCTGGCTCCTGTTAGGGGTTGCGGCTGCCGTCCTCTCCCTCCTCTGCTGCCTCCCTCCCGTGCTTGGTGGGCTTCTGTCTCCTGGCAGATGTCTCAACCTCGCCTGCTGGGTGTGCGCCTTTGGGGAGCTGACAGAGAGCCATGCGCTGAGGTTCCATTGAGCCTCACCGTGGCCCCCAAACAGGTGCTCAGGAGTCTTAGTGGCAAGCACCACCCCCTCCCCGCCCTGCCCCAGTGCTCTTGGGTGTCTGCACTCACTGACCCCAGGATAAGGTTGACAGTAATAAATACAGGTACGACCTCTTAGACACCTGGATGATATGCCCAGCCCAGCAGACACAGGCCTCCCTCTCTCTCCTGTTTCCGACTTCAGCTCTTCTGTTTGGCTGCTCCGGGTGCTCGTTGTGGAACAGGTTCTGGAGCGCAGGCTCAGTAGCTGGAGCACACAGGTTTAGCTGCCCCGAGGCCTTCAGGAGCTCAGCCCCTCACAGGATTGAACCTGCGCACCCTGCATTGCAAGGTGGTATGCGTAACCACTGGGCCCCCGAGGAAGTCATGGCTTCGGGCTTCAAAGACAGAGATGCTGCCCGACAGAGATGGGTCTTTGGACGGCATGAAGGCCACCCACCAGGAGAGAGATCACCGGGAAGCTGGGTGCCCCGCGTGCTCTGGGGGAGCCAGATGCTGTTGGGGGCTTTTCTTCTGGATGCCACAGGGATGTTCTTCAGCCCCGGACATTTCAGCACAGTCTCTGTGACTGTGGAATCCTCTTCTAACTCTGTGAGCAGGGTAGTGGGTCCTGAGGCCCCACAGGACTGGCCAGGCCCTTGTCTAGCAGGCTTTGCTGCCCTCCCCAACCCCACCTCCTTGCTGCAGAGGCCTCATCCTAAAGATGCCCCCTCGCTCCAAGCCAACGTTCAGTGCTCAGCCTCTTACAGGGGCTCCTATCTGATTCTCAGCCACCTGAATGCAAACGCTGCTGCTCTTTAACTAGACCTCATCTCTCCTGGGGGGAACAGTACAGGACCTCCTAGGGTATAGGAGCATCAGTCACGCTGGCCACCAAGTCACCAGCTTTCAAGGTGCTATTTCACTGGCTGCCTGCAGCGTGTGCAGTTTGGGTCTCGGGGAGGGAGGTTCCCCCTCCTCCTGGTGGTCCTGGACTCCTTTGGTGCTCGGCAATCTGCAGAAGGTTGACGACCCTTGTATTAAGAGGAGCGAGGAAACCACTCGTGTGTGTGTGTGTGTGTGTGTGTCTTGCACAGTGTGCTGCCTGAGTCAGCTTAATGAGGTAGGCAGTGGGCTTTGCTATTGTTTGGTTGTTTTACGTCTCAGCCATATAAATATAAATAGACAGATACATTGAATAATTCTGTGTCCCGGGCAGGAAGTTGCAGCCACACACCCTTCACTCAGAATAGCCCAGTGGGGTGGAGCCCCCCGGACGCCGTGCGCGCTCCTGAGGACTTCCCTTCCGGATCAGCGGTCGCTGGCACAAGCTCAGCAGAGCTTCTCTGGGTCCTTCGGGGCCGTTGATCCTGACATGCTGGGGCCTGTTTGGGCCTTCCACCCTTAATTTACTCTGTGGAGACAATTTGTATCCCCCCAGTGTCCTCCCTGACTGTGTCCCCACGTGGAGTGTCAGTGCACAGGTGGCAGCCCCAGGTGAGGGTGGCGGCCCCCCAGACCCCTGCAGGCTGCTCCATCCTGGGCTCTGGAGTTCCGGAGCTGGCCGCGCATTTGGTTATTTTCCTCATGGATAGCTGCCCACCTCTCTGTGCCTCCATTTTTCTTTCTTCTTGATCTCACATGGAGGCCCACGAGAGGACACCCAGAAGTGACCTTTCAGGCATATTTCATACATCTCCCAGAGGGCAGGTTTACTTCCAGAAATTTGTGTTTGGATGAAACAATCAGAAATCCCCCCCCCCCTTTTTTTTTCTTAATTTGGAACCTATTTCTGAAAGCTGTTTTAAGAAGATACACAAAAACAGCCTCAGTTTTCTCTGTCCTGAGGCTTTGTTTTTGTCAGCAGCCTTCTTAGAAGTGAATGTCTCCACTGGAGTTTGAATTTGGGGTTGGGAGGGGATGTGCGTATTATTTTATTTTGGAAGTAAAGTCTCCTCTCTTCTGTGGATGAATCTTCTTATAGAGTCTCTTTTCCTTTTATAGCAGTTTCAAAGTTCTTCTGGAGTTTTCTCTTGTTTTGAGACTTTAAACTCCACTGACCATCTTTCCAGGGTGCCTCTGTAGAGCTGCTGTGGTGTCTGGCCATACAAGAGTGGAGGTTCTGGGACATCAGCCCTCCGCTTGCCCTTTCTAGGTGGCAGGAGGCACCAAGCAGCCTCTCTCCCATCCAGGCGGTCAGCCTCCTGGACTGGGGCTCTGCAGCTTGCCTCTGACTGTGCTGCTTGGGATGGAAGCCTGCTCTCCCCTGAGCACAGAGGAAACCATCTTTGCTTTTCCTTCCCTGGGGAATCTGTTCTTGTGGCCTCAAAGGGACTCATGGAACCCCCAGGTGGGGCCGTTGCTTGCAGCTCTGAGTACAGGCTGATGCCGCGGCAGTGCTGTGTGCCTCTGTGTGCTGCTGCTCAGCTTTCCTCTGGTTAAGTTTCACTATCCGAGGTGCTTCTGGAAACAGTATATTGTTTCTCTTGCGCAAATATGTTCAGGATTTTGTGTAGCCTCCTGGCCTGGACTTTGCTCTCTGCCAGCACAATGATTACAGCACGGTTGGTGACCACCCCTGCCTTCTCTCTCTGCCCCTCCCATCACGGGGCTCCAGGATGTACCCCCACAGGAACAAGCACTGAGGGCTGTCAGTAGAACCTCACTCCTGCATCTCCTGTTCTAACAGCTGTTTTCATTCAAACGCAGGGCTGCGCATTAAGATCCAGGTTGTGTGTGTATGCGTGCTTGTGCAGTCACTCATGTCTGAATCTTTGCGACCCCTTGGACTGTAGCCTGCCAGGTTTCTCTGTCCAGGCAAGGATACTGAAGTGGGTTGCATGTCCTTCTCCAGGGGATCTTCCTGACCCAGGGATTGAACCAACGTCTCTTGTGTCTCCTTAATTGGCAGGTGAATTCTTTACCACCTGAGCCACCGGGGAGCCCAGATCCAGGTCAAAGAGAATAAAGGTGATAAATGGTCTAATCGTCCATCCAGGTACCTCCATGAAGCCAGGAACGATGGCCCTGCCAGAAATGTTAACTGCCTTCAGGGCACAGGATGCCATAGCGGAGGCAACTCGAGGTCCACGTTTCCGTAATGAAAGTACTAAGACGCTGACCCCTGTTCTCTGCAATGCCCCCCCCCGGAGGAGGACTTCCTGTTCTCTGATTAGCTCAGACTTCTTCCCCTGGCACATCCCCTCTGCTCAGCCAGGGTCCTTGTGGGCAGACCCAAGGATGGGCTGCATGGCTCCTGGAGCTCATCAAAGGTGTCAGCTCCAGGGAGCAAAAAGATGACTCCCCACAGCTCAGACCAGTGACAGCTTCTGCCTCTTTGCCTCGGGTGTGGACTCCTGGTGTGTAAGTGGACCTGGAACCTTGAACATGACTCTTCCAAAGACAAGGGCAAGTCTCCAGTTTTAAATATCCACCACTAAGTAGATAATGAAACTAACTTAAAGGTATTTTTAAAAAAGATGGAAAATACTAGCACATAACACATAGTGAATGTAGATGGTATTTTATGAAACTTTATATATGCATATATGTATTGCTGCTGCTACTGCTAAGTCGCCTCAGTCGTGTCCGACTCTGTGCGACCCCATAGACGGCCGCCCACCAGGCTCCCCCGTCCCTGGGATTCTCCAGCCAAGAACACTGGAGTGGGTTGCCGTTTCCTTCATTGCATGAAAGTGAAAAGTGAAAGTAAAGTCGCTCGGTAGTGTCCTGCTCCTAGCGACCCCATGGACTGCAGCCCGCCAGGCTCCTTTGTCCATGGGATTTTCCAGGTGAGAGTACTGGCGTGGGGTGCCATTGCCTTCTCCAACATACATGTATTATATGAATTGTGTGCTGCCTCTCTGCATCAAATTTATCTCTTACAGTGGGTTTTGGCAAAAAAGTTTGACAGCCGCTGGGCTGCTGGCACGTGAAGGAACCAGCTCACCCTGTTGTTAGCTGCATGTGACGAGTGTCATGCTCCTTCCCAGCCTCTGTCCACACACAGATGACCCCGAGACCTGCCTGTCTTCACGGGGCCGGGTCTGCCTCTTAGTCCCCGGCTCCCAGGTGCACTTGGAGGAGGGCACCTCCCCATCTGCCTAAGGTCTCAGGCTCCGTTTCCTTCCTGTTACCTGTTCTGTTGCCGTCTCCTGACTTCTGGCCTCTGGAAAATCACACCCGTCTTCCCATGCCTTAAGGGTTTTTGTCTGTTGCTATCAGTAAAACTTAAAACTTGACTAAATGTATTCAGTCCTTTTAAATATATTTAGATGAGATAAATTTAAACGAACTGATTGAACCACATATGCCTGGTGCCATGCCTCAAACTGCAGATACTCACTGATGGTCTAGACTGTTTTTCTTACAGTCTTTCTGTAAAGAGTATTTCTGTATTCAGATTTGACAAATATCCTTAGACAGTAATTTATGAGGCTCATCCCTGAACAACTTAGAGATTTTTCTGTCTGTGTTTTTTTAAATCATGGCCAGTACACTTTAATTTTCTGTTAGGGAAAAAAATACCCATAATACTTTCTACATAGAAATAAGTATTACAGTGACCTTGGTGTAATTTACCCAGTCCTTTCAAAAAATAATTCGTAGAGAATGTCTAATTTTGTCTGAGGACACCTCTAAGCCTTCTAATTCACCAGTCATCAGCCCCTCCCGCACCCTCCCGGCTCCCACCCCCGCTGTCTTTTCATAATTGTAGCCCAAAGGTCTCGGTTGTGAAAAGTGTCTTTTGTCAGACACAGTGAGCTTGGCTGTCTCCTGCGCCCTGCTCCTCACCCTGTGCGATTGATTGCAGGCTTTGTCCTGGGCCCAGCCCTCCTATCAGGCCAGCAGCAGCGAGGGGGGCAGCAGGGCTGGGGCCCCCTATCATTCACTCACTTCCCTTCATCAGGGGCTGGTGGAATTGATACTCTCATAAAAACTACTGGTGCCCAGCCCTCTCACCAACTTTTATGCAGATTGATTGTGCAGGCCTGTCTGCCTAGGGGTTGGTCTCATAAAGACTCAGCAATGGTTTCTTTTTTCACCCATTATTTGGAGAGAATAATAAGTCTCTGTCAGATTAGCTTCTTGGAGGCTGGAAGCTTTCTGAAAAGAGCTTGCATAATCAGAGTGTCTGCTGAGCTGCTACCCAGGACTTATCCCTGTTGTGCAATGAGAATGTATATTTTGCATGTTTTAAGTTTCTGACTGTTCCTTCCCATTAGAAATGACACAGTTGCACATCCCGTGTTTGGTACTAAGCTGCGGCCCAAGTCACAGAGCCAGGTGACGAAGTTTTCCTCCAGATGGGATGCTTCCTTAATAGAGAGGGACCACAAGCCCATGCACACACTGGACACTCCCACTTCCCTGGGAGGTTCAGAGCCCGTGGTCCTTGAACAAACGGCCCAGGTCAGTGCTGAAGCCAAGGGTTGAGTGTGAGGGGAATAGCCCTTCTTTCACGTGCTCTGTTCCTGTGAACTGTCTGGGAGACAGTATTATGTGTCCCCCGACAAAAACAAAGATACGGGCTCCTAGCCCCAGGACCTCAGAATGTGACTTTTTTGTAGGGGGATCTTTACAGAGATAATCAAGTTATAGTGAGGTCATTAGGGAGGACCCTGCTCGATTAGGACTGGTGTCCTTATAAAAGGGGGACATACAGAAACACGGAGAGAAGACCGTGTGAAGAGGCAGGGGGGAGACCATCGGCATGCCAGGGGGTGAGGCCCACAGCAGCCCTCTCCGTGGCCTTCAGAGGGAGCAGGGCACTGCCCACACCTTGACTTCGCACTTGTCACTTCCAGAACTGAGATAATAAATTTCTGTGTTTAAGTCCCCTGGTCTGTGGCACGTTGTTATGGCAGCCCCAGCAAGCTCATTCAGGTAGCGTTTGTCAGTTTATCATAAATCAGCTTTATAGAAGGTTTTCCCATTGGGCATGCCAGTCCAAGACCCCTTGCAGTACGGTATTTCAACACTAGTACTTAACGGCTTTCTGTGAGCTGCAGGATCTTTGCCAGGAAGGGCCTTGATTTGGGGCGTGGCGCCCCACACATCAGGGCCCCCAGGTAGGGCTGGCCCTCTTCTCTGCCCTGAGTGCCTACTCCATTTGGCATTCTGCAGAAGCATTTCCCCTTCTCCCTGAGTTCCTGCCTAAGAGTGTCACCACATGTACAGAGCAGGAAGCAGAGGGCAGTGCCCCCAGAGCTCAGCCTGAGGCTCGGGGGAGCTGTGGTGAGAAGTCAGGCTCTCCTGCCGCCTCTGACCTCCAGGAGAGCGGCCACTGCCACTGTGCCCATCACAGCTCACCTCTGGCTCCCAAACAGTGCTCCGGCCAGGCTGTCCATGGACCAGTAATTGGATACAACTCCACCAGGAGCTTTGTTTAGGGCAGCCACTAACTCAGAAATCTAAAATAAAGTTTAATTTATTCTGGGACCTTCAAAAACAGATCAGGAGTTGGGACATGTTGCGAGAGATCATTTAGTCCCTTCCCTCCAAGCCTTAGGATGGGTGAAGGGGCCGATGACCAAACAGGGTCTCAACCCTGGGGCTGGGGGGGGCAGTGTAGGACCCTCAACACAGCACCCCAACACACACACACACACACACAGCCAGGCTGTGGGGTCCGCAGCACATGGCATCTAAGGACTGTTTTAAGAGAGCATGGTTATAAACCGAAACTGGGCTTCCCAAGTGAGCAGTCGGATAAAGGAACTCAAAGATGAGAAACCCCCCAGCCTGATCAGAGGAGAGAGATTAGAGATGGGGCCTGGTCAGGAGAAGGCTCTGAAGGTTACAGACAAGTGATGCCTCAGTGTGAGGAAATTTGGTTGTAGGGTCCAAGCAGGGGCTAGAATGTTCCTTCAAAGGGTTGGGTTCCCTAGTGGCTCGCTAGAGAGAGGAGTATAGGATTGAGACTGGTCAGGACTGCAGTGTGTTGGCCCTTGGGGGTAGCCAGAGGGCCATGGGAGGACCCGTGGTGGCCCCTGTGACACAAGAGGGGAGGGTGGAGGTGAGGGAGACGGGGGGCTTCCATGGGTGATGATGGACAGAAAGGATGAGGCCTTTGTTTCTTTCAGTTGTGGAGGGGGCATGTGTTTCGGGTCCCTGCTCTCAAATGCCGATGGGAATAGGCTCTGCTTTGGAGAGGTGACAGCATGGGGCTGGGCTTGGAGAAGGTGAGAGGCAAGGTCTAGAGGAGCGGATGTGGAGCGCAGCCCTGTGTCCTGCATCCCGGGGGAGGAGTGGCCTGTGGGGACGGCACGTGAGGAGTCACTGCATGCACGGCAGGGCTCCCAGTGGGGCTGCTTTCCAGATCTCCAGGGACGAGGCCAAGGTCAGCTGTGTGGTCAGCACTGGTTCTGGCTTTAGCCTTGCTTTCCACTGTCACCTTGGGACGTCTCCTCATCCCTGGGAGGATGGTGATTGATTCCTTAACTCTAAGAGGCTTATGTGTCTTTTGAGTTTAATATTAGTTTCTAAAACTGTTGATTCTTTCCATGTGTTGCCAACAGCTGTTTTACCCTGCTTCCTAGACACTGGATATTTTATTACCATTTGTCATGGATCAGTTTATGAGGTTTCTGATGGGTGGGGCGGGGCTTTACCTTGACCCCAAACCTACCACCTTTTCTGCAGCTCAACTGCCCTAACAGCCTGATGCCCCTGGCAGGGTGGATGAGCCTGTAGGTTGTGGGGCCCTGGGGCGCAAATAGGTAGCGTTCTCTAGAGCACACCTTCGCCCCTGGTTTCCACACACCTACATATTCTGATGTGTTTCTGTCCATGCCTGAAATGCACAAGGTGAAAAGGTAATGGTGGAGAGAGAGAGAGAGGAGCTCTGGCCCCAAGAAGAAGCATCTTGCTTGGGAGATAAGAAGCATGAGCTATTTTGAGAATACTTTGATTCTCTATCTAGAGATCAATAAAGTAGTTAAGGAACTGGTGAAGTGCAAGAAAGGCCAGGCTGGGCTGTATTATGTTATGATTTAGAGAAACTATTACATAGGTCACGTATGAGCCAGGCTCTGAAGGAACATGGAGACCCCATGAAGGGGTAAGAAAAGTCTTTGTGGGAGAGATCTGATTGGAAGCCATGGATTTTGTAGTCTTTTGGCCCTGGATCAAGGTCACTTCACTGTCCTCATTTGAAAGCGCTAATGGTATAGAGCTGAAGTCAGCCTTAATTGAGGAGTGTGTGAGCCGTCAAGCACGATGCCTGGTGTGTACTGAGCATACTTAGAGCAGGTAAGGAAACAGCATTATGGCGCATACACCTGTTAGGATGACTTAAAACCCAAAATGCTAACAGCACTGCGGTGAGACGCAGAGTGACCAGAGCTCACTCCTGCTGTGGGAGTGCAAAGCAGCACAGGGTTTGGAGGACAGCCGGCAGTTCTTAGAGTTAGACATGCTCCCAGGCCACCCAGTAACCCCTTCGATATTTATCTGAGGGAAATGGAAATCCATGTGCTCACAGAATTCAGAACCTTCTATTTGTGTTTGCCCCAAACTGGAAGCTCCTTCACTGGCCCTCTTCTGGGGAGTGGATGACCTAGCCGTGGACGCCGGTATGTGCGATGTGGCAGCTGGCAGTGGACACAGCTCCCCTGCACGAGGTAGCGGTACACACGGTGGACCCCAGGCAGTCGTTAGAGAGGAGGAAGTGGAGTCAGAGGTCACATGCTGCCTGATTCAGTCCATATGACCTTCCAGAAAAGGCAGCGTTGCAGACAGAACACAGATCGGGGTTCCCTGGGAGTGGGGGTGAAGGTGCATGGGGGAGTTTTCTGGGTGATGAGCTGCTTGTCTTTCTGTGTTGATGGTTGCATGGCTGTGAACAATTGTCAGAACTCAGAGCCGTAGACTGGAGTGAATTTTATTGTTATCTATTTTATACCTTACTTTAAAAATGAAAAAAAAGAAAGAAAAATCTTGAGCCCAGCCAAGGAAGTGAGAATGATCATGGTGTGTATGGGAACCTGAGGGAGCAGACCTGAATGAGCGCTGAGGGCTCAGTAAGAGCTCAGCTTGAGTGTGTGGGGTGGGGTCTAGCTGCAGCGGCATTGAAGGAGTGGTGTTGCCTGCCTGATGGGCTGGGAAACGGTGAGCCCTCGGGACTGCCTGGGCAGTGGTGGGCAGGATAAGGGTGGCATTTTGTGTTGTGAGGGGATGGATAAGGACCAGCACATTTCCCCAGCACGTGGATGAGGCCTGAACCCAGTGTATGTAGGAGGGAACCGGAGGGAGGCTTGACACTGTCGCTGATGTACGCTCCCTTCCTTAAAGACACCAAAGAGCAGAAGTGGTCAGCTGGGGCCGCAGAGCCTTAACTCCTAATGGGCGGGCAGCCTGGCCTCCTGCAGAGGGTCCTATCACTCCTCCCTTTGCGTACATCACGTCAGACTGTGGGTGGACAGACTTGTGGTGCCCATTCGCTTCTCTCCTTAGGAGCTCTTGTGTTTTCTGTCATCTTAAGGTCTTGGACTATTAGCCTCCAAGTTAGTTGGACAAATGCTGTCTGGAGGGCTTGTCCATATGTCTGCACGATGCTGTGAGCCCCTGGTGTCAGAGTGTTTCTGAACAGCATCCCAGCCCCAGCTGTTCACGACTGCACAGCCAGACGGGGGTTTGTTTGTTCTGACGTCAGATGTTTGAAGTGGGTGAAGGGGCAGCCTTTGTGTCTGGTGAGGCTCCGACACTGCTTTTAGCAGAGCCGAGGAGGAACAGTCGCAATAGAGCTCCGCATGAAGCACCCTTCCTGACCCGCAGTCGGTCACCTCTGGTTTGCAGTGGCCCAGCCCTGGGAGCGCACCGTCCGCCCTGCAGTTGGTCACTATGGATGTGCTCTGTTATTTACCACAGGAACCTTCTTTTCCCTTACTTCCTCCGCAGGAACGTGTGTCATGTAATGAAAGTTGCTCAGTTGTGTCCGACTCTTTGCAATCCCATGGACTGTAGTCCATGGAATTCTCCAAGTCAGAATACTGGGCTAGGGTAGCCTTTCCTTTCTCCAGGGGATCTTCCTAACCCAGGGATCGAACCCAGGTCTCCAGCATTGCAAGCAGATTCTTTACCAGCTGAGCCACCAGGGAAGGCCAAGATATTGCATAAGTTTCCTTAAATGTGCCCATGATGCTAAGTCCCTTGATTGCTTTTCTTTCAAAATGTTCAGTGTTCCCTTCAGTTTAAGAAGGGTCTCAAAACCCTCAACGTGAGGTCAACCGGAGAATTTCACCTAACTCCTAGTCTTTATTTGGATCCCTGCTTTGCATTTCACCCTGGTCTGAAGAAGACACTGAAAACTAGTCTTGTTGGGCAGCAGGTGTGCCTGACTTTTCTCAGTGGGGAGGGAAAGGTTCTTCGCACATGTTTGGCCCCAGGGCTGCACGCCGCCCAGAACCCCACATGGAGTCTGCAGGGACCCTTGGGTATATCTGGCCTCTGGGTGCCAGGTTGCACAGACCCTCTTGGTTATGACTGGGTGGGCGGCCCCCTTGACCTGTGGTGAGGCCTGGGTAGGGGGAAGGCTGTCTGTCACGGACAGGCCAGCTGAGCCCTGGTCAGCACAGAGGGACACAGCCCACCCCGCTCCTCCAGACTGCCACCTCTAGCCACAGTGGCCCTGCTGGTTCTCAGTCCCTCTCTCACTGGGGACCTGCAGGACTGAGACCCTTCTGGGAAACTGCAGTCCTGGGGCCCCATCAGCTTTCCCAGGGCCCTGGCCCTGCTTGCCAGAATATGCTCCCAGCCTGGAGGACTTGGTGGGTGGGCTTACCATCCTTGCCTTTTGACCTGAAATGATGCTGGGAGTTTTGAGGGGGCAGGTGGGCAAGGAGGCTGTGTTCTCAAGCCAGGAGCTGTCCCACCCCGTTGCTCCCTGTCTAGTTCATGGGCCAGCTCTGGTCTCTGCGCCCTCATCAGACCTTCCCCTCTGCCTCCCCAGGAGGACCACAGTCCTCCCCTAACAGCCCCATCTCACACTCCCTCGCCCCTGTGCTCCCTGCTACGACTTCTCCAGCCCATCTTTGAGCCGCAGCACAGGGATAGCACCATTAGTGTCGGGATTGTGCTTGATCCTAGTGGTGGTACCTACCGTGGTATCAGTGCTAGTGTTATTGATCAGGTAGCACGTGTCAGGCCCTGTCCCAGGAGCCCACAGAGATTCCGTGCAGCGACCAGTAGCCACTGTCCCAGGAGCCCACAGAGATTCCATGCAGCGACCAGTAGCCACTGTCCCCAGGGAGGGCACAGACGTGCCAGGGATCACACAGCGTGTGTCCAGCCTGTTGAGGGCGGGACCTGATGGTGTACATTTCTCTCTTCATCTCTACCTCCTGGGAAAGGACCTGGCCTAAAAGTAAACATTCAAACAAATGCCTGTTAAATGAGTAAATCAGTTATATCAGGAATGGCTTCTAAAACTCAAAAGGTCTCTCACTTTCATCTTTCTCCTTTTTTTTTTTTGTACAGGCTCCCTCAGACCCTTTTATTCTTTCTGAGGGAATATAATATTCACAGTGCAGGCTGTTGCTCCAGCTGTGTGGCTGACACTGGTTTTGCTTCCTTTGGAGCCTTTGCCTGAATTGGCCTTGCATATCTTACCCCAAGGTGTTGTGGGCAGCTGCCATACAACAGCAGCTTCCTGAGGCCTTGGAGCTGTTGTTGGACATTTCTTGTGGGGGTCCGTTCTGCATCTGTGTTTCCCTTATCTGCTGCTGCCGAGCCCACCAACCTGAAACAGGGGCGGTTTCTCACTTCCTGCAGCCCTTGGGTTGACTGGGCTTTCTGCGGGTTGTGTATACTCATTCGGTCAAGTGACAGCTGGGTTGCCGGCTGGCCAAGCTGGCCCCACCTGCCTGCCCCAGGCCTTGATGGTTGCTTTCTGGAGCGCCTTGGCTTTCCAGGACCCGGGCCTGCTTCCTTACGTGTGCGGGCCATAGGGCCGAGTTCGAAGGGGGCAGACAGAGAACAGGATGACGAGCCTATCTTGGACTCTGGGTTGCTGCCACCCAGTGAGCTACAGTAAGTCCCAGGGCCAGGGTCCAGGCGGCTTAGGGCTGTGCACTCCAGCACCCTGGAGAGGAGCAGGAAAGAAATGCAGACACTTTAATCCACCACCACCCGTGACTCCAAATCCATCCTTTCATGACAGATTTTAGGATTGGCCGCCAGAAATGCAGTCTGTGTTTAGGTACTTAGGGCTTCACGAGGGATAGGAGTCTGAACTGAATGGGTTCTTACCTGATCATGTCCTGTTCACCTTGGGCAGGTTCCTCACCTTTGACCACTTCTCATCACATCATAAATTCTTCTTTATGTTTCTTCGTTTACTTTCGTCTTTGGAAAGCTCAAGATGAGAATTCAAATGTGCTTCCTCATTTCCATCAGTCTTGATGTTCCATTTCTTTGGTGTTTCTGTTTAGATTTTTTATTTTAAGCCACCCACTCCCTTTTGTAAGATATGAGGTATAAACTTTTGGAGATGCTCACCAGCAGAATTTCTTTAAAAACAGACACTGGTGCTCCCCAGGCATGGGTTTTGCTGGTGGAATCCGGAATTACAGGGCTGTTTCCTAGGCCTCTGTGCACATGAGTCAGAGTGCGTTTGCATGTTCTGCTTGATTCCCTTCAAGTAAACTCTTCTGTGTTTCACACCCATGTAAGGCCCACTGACTTCTAATGAGTTCTTTCTGGTGCTTAATTCATCTGGCCCAACACATCCTCATTGGAGAAGGCAATGGCACCCCACTCCAGTACTCTTGCTTGGAGAATCCCATGGACAGAGGAGCTTGGTGGGCTGCAGTCAACGGGATCCCTAAGAGTCAGACACAACTGAGCGACTTCACTTTCACTTTTCACTTTCATGCCTTGGAGAAGGAAAATGGCAACCCACTCCAGTGTTCTTGCCTGGACAGTCCCAGGGATGGGGAAGCCTGGTGGGCTGCTGTCTGTGGGGTCGCACAGAGTTGGACACAACTGAAGCAACTTAGCAGCAGCAGCAGCAGCAGCAGCAGCAGCAGCAACACATCCTCAAAGTGTTAGCTCTATTGTATTCAAAGTATTTCACATTTACTTTCTTTAAACCTCTCAACGTCCAGCATTCTGGATATGTGCTACTGAGAATTAGAATGCTTGATAATTTGTAAAGTTCTGGAACATGGATTTGAATCTAGTTTTTCTAGTTTCAAAGCCAATGGATACATGAATCTTTGGGCTGTAGAGAGTAACTTAAGAGATAAACTGGCTCTTTGAAACTCAACATTAAATTAAAATTTTCATTAGAAATAACTATATCAGAAGAGGTGGTTAAATTCTCAGACTTTAACACGTTAGTGATGAGAGGCACGCACTGCTTAAACAAATTCCATGCGGTAGGCATATCCTGGTGGTGATTCTTGAATTCTATAGACTCTGTGGGTCTGCAGTGGATAGAAGTCTCATGACTTCTTTAACTGTGGGATCTCAGATAATTTCTGTGTGTGTGCGCTTCACTTTTCTCTGCTGTAAAATAAGTCCCTTAAACGTCTAGGCCTGTGATGTGGGATGGGGGCTCACGCATTGAGAGCCTAGTATGTCAGGCTTAGCATCCACTGCACGGGTCTCACTTCTTTCCTGCAGTGTCCCCTTGGGCAGCAGTCATCATTCCTACTGAGTGAACTCCAGAGCAGAAATCTGAATTTGCCTGTGAAGCCCGAGTTCCATGCAGCAAATCACCTTCCTACCATCTTTCTCCTTATAATTAAGCAAGATAAAATGTGTGGGCATGAAAAGCAGCCTTGGGGAAAAAAAATATTAGTGTAAAATGATAATTCTTTTGAAGTTGAATAAGGGAAGACAAGGGTGGGTTGCCCCGAGTTATTGTGGATCCTGTCTCAGGCCAGGCCAGTCAGTCAGGCTGCTGAACCAGGCCTGCCCCAGAAGGGCAGGGGATGGTCAGACCACCCAGGGCTGGCCTGGCCTTGTGGACAGAGTGTGAACCCTGGTGCCCTCACTGCCCATTGGCTCCGTGCTCTTGATTCGGTCTCTTTGGTTCTCAGGTTTCTTGCTTTTCGCTGAGGACGTGAACCCTGCTCCTCAAGGGCGTGTGAAGAGTGTCTGGGACACATGCATGGGCCTGTGAACCGGGATCTCGCAGGGAGCATCAGCTGTGGGGGCGGTGTCCCTGTCATCGGGATTCCTGCCCCCGTGTCCTCTGTCAGGACAGTCGGTGACGGGCCTGGAAGAACAATGGGCTGTGGTCTCTGCGTGTAGTTGCCAGGGAACTCATGAGAACGTCCAGCTACCCCTTTGTTTGACAGATCAGTGCCAGCTGTGGCCGCAAGCACACAGGATCAGTTCAATCTTTTGTTGACCGGTTTCTTGGGAAAAAACACTCAGAGGGAAAGGGCTGGACCCAGAGGAGCTGGGCTCTCAGCAGGCCTGCAGGAGCAGAGTCTGGCAGCACCGAGCCCTGCCCAGGCCAGCGCACCCTCTCAGTCCTCCCCAGCTCCAGGGCAGGGGTGGCCTGTGTGGGCTCTGGAGTAGTGCCTCAACCACACACCGTGAACGCAGGGCCAGGCACACACCGGTTTCTGGAAGCAGCTTCTGTGCTAACTTGGGCGGCTTTCGTAGCCTCAGGCCAGGTGTGGGCCTGATGCGTTATTGATATGAAATATTGGGTAGGTTTCAAGTTCCAACCTAAACGTGCCTGTGTTAAAATTTATTATTCATAAAAGTAATTTAATAATATGACAGAAAGTTCAAGACATGGAGACAACACTCATCATTCTCCACTCTCAACACAACCATGTTTATTTTAGTGCATTTCATTCCAGGCTTATCTATATGGGTACTTTTTTTTTATAGTTTGTTTCATTGTATACGTAAAATTTTGTCTCCTGCATTTTCATTTAATGTATTATATGCATTTTGCATGTAACTGGGTGGTCTTTATAATTCTTAATGGTTGCCTAATATTCTTCTGAGGGGCTGTGACATAATTTAACCAACCTGTCAGTTAATATTTTAAGTTTCTTCTTTTTTTTCTTTTATGAACAATGCTGCAACATCCATGTATAAAATTTGATTCTTATTTTGGGTTAGTTCATGAGGATAAATTCACAGAAATGAGATTTCTCAGCTTAACAGTTCTGTGTCTTTCCAGTTCTTGATATATGGTGCCAAATTACTTTCCAGTCAAGTTCAACTAACCCAATCCTTTTCCTTTTAAATAAGATAGTGAGACATTTGTAGCCCATGTTGTAATACTGGAATCGTGTGGAAGACATCCCAGGCAGAAAATGGATGTGTAAGTAAGTGTGCCAGAGGTAAAGAATCCAGCTCCCTGTCCCTGGCAGGGGCTGTGCCCCTTGCCCCATGCAGAACATAGGCGGGAGAGGCACACAGCAGGCACCCCTGGAACCTGCCCGGCAGGCTGGCTTCCCTGCTTCTCTTGGGGGCGGGTCTCTGTGCAGAGTCCTGCTACAGCTTCTTCACATTAGGGGTGCTCCATCTGGATTCTGTAATGTGGTCTAAATCATCTTGTAGAAGAACTTGGAGCTGTGGCAAAACCAACATTTTACAACGGGTTCAAATGGAATCCAGACTCCAGAGTACCACATGAACCCCCTTTCTCAGGGGTCACTTGTCT
Source organism: Capricornis sumatraensis (assembly GCF_032405125.1). NCBI lineage: Eukaryota > Metazoa > Chordata > Mammalia > Artiodactyla > Bovidae > Capricornis > Capricornis sumatraensis. The sequence goes on along the minus strand of NC_091078.1, from coordinate 42,938,819 downwards.
GTGAAGTGGGCTAACGAGGCATGAGTGTGCTGTTGGCACAAATTCATTGTGAAAGAGGAATTTGAAATGAATAAAGACCTTTTGAGAAAAATAGATTTAGGACAACCCTTCTGGAGTTTTTGGGTAATCAGTTCAGTTGCTCAGTCGTGTCCAACTCTTTGGGTAATACTCACATGGCAATTAGCCATTGAACTATAAATCAAGAGAAGGTTAATGAGAACATGTAAATTTTAAATTAATAAAAATGCTGTACAGTTCCCATTTACACTCACTGAGATGCTCACGAGTTTATTTCTTGGTTGCATGTGACATACATCTTTTGAGCTGTGCCTCCTACCTGGTATTTCTGGTCCTCTAGCCACATTCACTAATTTTATTTTTTAAAAAATCCATGTGGTCACCTTCATTTTACATGCCGACCTTGATATGAATTTTCAAATATTCTTCAAACACCTCCTCCTCCTGCCTTCAGGTTGCTGGCCCTGGCCTGGCCATGGGTGTGTGTTGGGCACCCCCGCTCACCTCTCCCAGGGCAGCTCTGGGAAGGCTCTCTCTCCTCCCCTGACTGTCCCACACTTGCCTTTTACCCCACGTCTAGGTCTCTGATTCTCATTGTCACAGAGAGAAGTGGATCAACATCCACATTGTCCTTGAACTAGGACTCTCCCCCAAGTCCCTGTATCCACCTTGGTGGGCATTTGTGTGTTCCTGTGGGGTGGTTGTCCATGAATGATACCCAGAGAGTCGGTGCCCACATGCTCACTGCCAGGAATTTCTGACTCGGTGATGATTTGTGATTGTAGAAGGGGGAAAAATTAATTACAAATTTTCCATTTAAGTTTCTAACCCTGGGTTCCTTTGGAGTCCTTCACATAACGTTTTCCCCTGCAGACGCTCTTCAAAACAGACCCAAGATTTGGAGTCCATGGAGGGTCTCACTCATCCCTCCCTGGAGCCAGTTCTGACTCAGGTGGCTCCCTGGAACTGAGCGGACCGGGACCCCTGGGGCGAGGACCAGTGTTGGGGATGAAGTGCGGGCTGGCGACACCTACTGGTTACAAGGTGGTGTTGCAGCCAGTCCTACGCGCCCTCATCCACCTGGGAGCCCAAGCAAGTGGGGAAGCAGCTTTGCCTCTAGAGCGTTGAGCCTGAGGTTGGGTGCCGCAATGGGGGAGGTGTCCTGGAGGCGGTGAGCATGCAGAAGGGTGGTGGCGTGGTGTGGCTCCTGGAGGTGGAGGGGAGCGCGGAGTGATCTGAGGCCGCTGAGGGTGTCCCTGCTTCTCCCTGCAGTGCCGCTTGGTGCTGGCCGGGCAGTTGCTTGTGTAGCTTCTCTCCTGCCACTTTTTTCCTCATCTGTTGGGAGTTATTTTTTAACATTAAAAAAAATTGACTTATACGTAAGTAATGGGGGAACATCTTTCTAAAACCCACTTTTTTTTTTTTTTTTTGTAAAAAGCCACTTTTGAGTGAAGTTTGCTGCTTCAGCTAATGTTAAGAATACCAGAACAGAAAGAGGAGCCGCAGTTAAGGAGGGCTGTGTGCAGACTCCTAACAGGAGAAGCCGTTTGTTCCTCTGCTTACAGAAGAAAGAGGTGGACTCAGCCCACGTGAAAAGGAATGAGGCCGCAAATGTCAGGCACTCAGCTCACCTGTGGGCTCTGCTCCATTATCCACTCCGTGGATATTTAGGACCTGGCCCAGGAGCTGTCTTGCGTCATAAACTCCTTCGGGGTATAAGGAATGTTAATAGTCCTGCTTGTGTTCCCTCTGCCCTGGGCCACCTGCTGCTTTGGCTGGGGGGAGGGGATTGATTGCTCTTGGAAGAGGATTGTGGTGTAAAATAGATCGCTCCTAGATGTGTGTCTCGTTACAAAATTGGCTTTAAAATCAGGAAATGCTGACTCACACCTTAGTTCCCTGAAGGATGTGGAGAGGTCTTAACATTACCATTTAAAATGGACAGATGCCCTAGAAATACATGACTGATAAATACAGGAGTGTTTAATGTGATTATTTTCCTTTCATGTAGGTGTAAGATCTATGCCCACACTTTATCTTTAGAGCAATTTTTTTTATTTTTATTTTTAATTTTAAAATCTTTAATTCTTACATGTGTTCCCAAACATGAACCCCCCTCCCACCTCCCTCCACATAACATCTCTGTGGGTCATCCCCATGCACCAGCCCCTAGAGCAATTTTAGATTTACAGAAAAAATAGGAACATAGTACAGAGTTCCCATGCCAGCTATAACCAGTTTCCCTTATTATTAAAGAGCCAGTATTGATGATGTTATTATTAAGTACTTTATTCAGATTTCCTGAGTTTCTCCTTAATGTCCTCTTTCTGTTTCAACAGCCTGTCCAGGTACCGGTTTCATTTAGTCGTCGTGTCTCCTTAGGCTCCTCTGGGCTGTAGTGGTTCCCTGCCTTCCTTCTTTTGATGACTTTGACAGTTTTGAGGAGGCCTGGTCAGAGATTTTGTAGAATATCCCTCATTTGGGGCTTGTCTGATGTTTTTCTCATGATTAAGCTGAAGTTACATGTTTAAGGGGGGTTCCCTGGTAGCTCAGTGGTAAAGAATCCACCTGCCGATGCAGGAAACGAGGGTTCAATCCCTGGGTCAGGAAGATTCCCCTGCGGGAGGAAATGGTGACCCACTCCACTGTTCTTGCCTGGGAAATCCCATGAGATAGAGGAGCCTGGTGGGCTATATAGTTCGTGGGGTCGCAAAAGAGTCGGACGTGACTTAGCGGCTAAACAACATCAACCACAGGTTTGGGAGTATAACATACGAGATAACATATGAATAACATACGAACAGGACTTCCCTGGTGGCTCAGACCGTAAAGCGTCTGTGTACAATGCGGGAGACCCGGGTTCGAGCCCTGGGTTGGGAAGACCCCTGGAGAAGGAAATAGCAATCCACTCGAGGACTCTTGCCTGGAAAATCCCATGGACAGAGGAGCCTGGTAGGCTACAGCCCATGGGGTCGCAAAGAGCCGGACACGACTGAGCGACTTCACTTCACTTCACTTCATATTTTGGCAAATCCAAGAATGAGCTCGTTATGGGCAGAAAGGAGGAAGCTTAGTGGTTGGAGTAGGATAATTAAAAGAGGAGTAAAGGCTGGGTCTTCATAGTGGAAGGAGGAGGTTAAATGTTGTCAGCGAACATGGACTCAGAGTTTAAATGACGTAACAATTCGCTGGGGCCCTGCCAGTTATGTCATTTCAGGGGCGTGGATAGAGGTGTTTCCATGCTGCATATTGGGTCTGAGGTAGAAAGTGTAGATACATTTCCTTGTATCAGTGCCTTCCTCATCCTCTGGTGAGAAGGCCTGACTGTGCCCTGCACCACCTGGTGGGCCGCCACCTGAACAGTTAGAGGACTCTGCAGTTACGCTGTGATCAGTTTGGAGGGAGAGTTCTGGGTGTAGGGATCTAGGTCTTCAACAGAAAACTACATCCACTCTTTAAAATTTGCTTTCAAGCAAACCACTTAGCAGTTTTCTGTTCTTAGCTTGGCAGTGTGCTCTTAAGAAATGGGCTATGGAAATAGAACATCTTTTTAACACATCTGGTAACCTGGCTTTTTTTCCCCCCAAACTAGAATGTTGTTCCTGGTGGTGGCAATTACTGAACAGTCATTAAATAACAGTGAAAAGTAGACATTTGATGAGAAAAGATTCAAGAAGTCCTTCAGGTGGTATTTTTGGTAACTTGATCTGCCTCTGAGCATATGGGCTAGTCAGCTGAAGGAATTTAATGGTGACAAAATGTATTTCAGTAAGCAGGGAGTGAAAACAACCTGTTTATTTCCTTTTTACCTCCCCAGTGATATTTTTACCTGTGCTAACAATGTTGCATTAGGCATTTAAACTTTATGAAGGCAGCCTTTGATGGTCTAGCCATATATGTTTATTCTTTGTTGTGTGGTCTTACATGTGTAGGCATGTTTGTTTTGGTGGTGGTTCATAATTCACACGTGTTACGGTGGGGAGAATAGTCTCTGTGTTGGGTGGTGGTGAGGAGGTCAGCGTGTGGTCGAGTGGCAGTTCGCTGCACAGCCTCACACATGCGGGTAGCCGCTGGGGTGCTGCAGCGCTGCGTCAGTCTGTGGGACGTGGCCTCGTCTGTGCCTGCCTCTGCTCAGAAGGGGTCTGGGCCCCCCTCTTGGGTGTGGATTGAACTGCTGACTCAGCTCTCCTGGATGACCAGGAGCTGCGACCCGCATGCGATTCCTGGGCTGGGCCTGGGGTCCCCTCTCCCCGCCCAGCTCACTCACTGGAAGCAGCCCTGGGCCCCACAGCCCCGGCTGCCGTGTTGGTGCTGCCGTGGTGGTTCGTGAGAGGCTGGGCCAGAAGCAGACAGACCCTTGGCCTTCTGACGGTGTGTGAGGTATTAAGTGTTTTTCTTCCAAGTTACTAAGTTTTGAGGGGATCTGTTTGGCAGCAACTGGTAACAATGAGAAGTCACCCAACCCTTCTGGCTGTCCCCTCACCTGGGACATGAGGGCTGACCTGGTGCCCTGAGCGAGGTGGTGGCTGTCTGCTGAGCCTCAGGGGTCGCCTGACTGGCTGTGCCCCGACGCCGATCGGATGGTTGCTTCCCACCTCTGTCCAAGCCCCCCTCCCGGCTCCCTCTTGGCCCAGCCCCCCACCACCAAGACTGACGCTTTGTCTCAGGCAAACACCAAGCCCACATTTTATTTATTTCCTCTTATTTTGAAACAGAGACAGATCACATTGGAAATATAGTGCAGAAAGTTATTTTAATAACTAAGCCTATTTACCCTTAATTTTCATAACTATTCAACAAACCAACCTGTTAGATTTACTGTTTCTGAAACTAATGTCATTTTGTTAAAAGTCGTTGCTCCTTCATCTGCTTAGAAATAGGATGGGTTTTGGCTGCCATGCTCTTTAATTATGGTAGATAAATAGACGTTTTTCAGTTATTTATTTTCATTTGATCTCACTCATGGCCTGAGTTAATTCCACTTGTGTTTCAGGGAATAGACTGCTTCTGCTGTATGCATTTGTAAGAGTAATGTGTACCTTGAGCTTTCGGACTGAAAACTAACCAAATTCAAGTATCTAATAGTAATAACTACCTGCCAGGTAAGTCAGTGAGGAGGGCAGGATTTGGTGTTGCAGTATCTGGCCAAATGCCATCTGAAAAGGGAGAGAGTCTCAGTGCCCTGGTCAAGGCATTCTGCATCTTTCTGGGGCTGCATGTGAGTGTATCCAAGGCTTCATCCAAACGATAAAGTCATGTGGGGCCAGTGGCATCCCCTCAGTCTGGGCAGCAGAGAATCCTAGTCCTTGGGTCACGTTTCCTGACAGAATGTAGCTTTCATTTTGAACCGCCAAGCCCGCCTGGTGTGCATGTGTCTGCAGCATCCTCCGTGTGTGGGTGAGTCATTACGCAGTCAGTGTCAGCACCCCTCTTCGGGCAGGAGGAGCACAGCAGAGATGGAGCTGCATCCTGGGAAGTAAAAGCAGACATATGGGTCAGATCACAGGCTTTGGATTCTCTGCAACTTTTGACCCAGCCAGCATCAAACCACACCATTACTCCACTAACCTGAGCAGTTTTTGCTTGTCACTGAAAAGAGGATCTGTCTGTCCGTGTGTCATTTTCTCTTAACACAGAGAAAACAGATCGCTGGTGTTGCATCCTGGATGCCGGCAGGGACTGGGTGAAGGAGCCACTCTGTATGATCATATTCCGCGCGTCTCTACTTTTAAACAGAGCCTCCACTGATGTGTGTATGTCTTACGATACATGTGAATGTATGAGGGGGATGGTGGTAGTGAAAAGTTTCCTCTGCAAAGTGAGCAAAGCCAGTAAAATTAATCTGAGTAAATAGAGTGAGGATTTTTTTCAATTGCATGTATTATTGAGCAGTTACCCCAAGACCACCACCTTGCTGGGTGCTATGGGTACAAAAGCAATGTGCCAGAGACCACCCCCATCCTCTGCCTTGAAGGGACCTGTGTTGCCTTTAGATGTTGATCCTTAGTGGATTATAGGCAGGACACGTGATCAAGTGCTCATACCTGGGTCTGTTCCCTGGGACTCCCAGGGGCCCTCCAGTGCCTTAGCCCCACATCCCCATCTTCGAGAAGGCAGGCTTGTTACTCAGACCCCACCACCAGCAAAGCAAAGCCGTGACCAGCACCCAGGGCTCCGGCTCCCAGGCCAGGCCCCAGCTCTGCACGCCATGTGTCTGGCCTGTCCCTGGCACTCCAGCCTCTCCTGCCACCCCGGACCATCGCTTCCTCCCATCTTCTTTCCGCTTGTGGTGTCTCGGGGTAACCCAGCATCTCCAGGACAGACTCCTCTTCCTTCCTGGTGCCACCCCTGCCCTACCCTGATGACTTCCCCATGTGTCTCGTGGATGACTGTCCCCTGGGCCACTTCCTTCCCACCTGCGGCCCCCCAGCAGTACCCCCACCCCAGCCGCCACACCTTCCGGCCTCCTGGCCCGTCTCCTGCCCCCTCCAATTCCTCCCTCACCACAGCCAGAGTGACATTTCCACAACACAGGTCCCAAATCTCCTCCCTGTCATTCTGTTTCCTCGTTTTCCTTGTGGGGTCTGGTCTGGACTCTGCTGAGGGGCAGCGGCCCCAGGCATGGGTCACGATGTCCCAGGGTGGGTGTCACCTGCACCCTCGTGCTGTGTGTGCTAAGTCGCTTCAGTCATGTCCAACTCTTTGCGAGCCCATAGACTGTAGCCCACCAGGCTTCTCTGTCCATGGGACTCTCCAGGCAAGAGTACTGGAGTGGGTTGCCCTCAGCCCTTCCCAAATGTCTAGCAACAACATGGGGTGGACATGTTGACAAGCCATGAATGGGCAGACCTACAGTAGACAGTTGTGTGGGCATCATCTCAGCCAGCGGGTCTGATGGGCCAGCCTGACCTAGAGGAATTTACAGGGCCCTGTCATGTCCTGAGGGGAATAGGAAATGCACGGTTTTTCTCTAGTTTTGACTGTTGTGGTGGTAGAGGGGAGCTGTCTTCTCTCAGGGTGGGGCACGGGGAGGTTTGAGACTCTGAGCTCTGGGCTACACTCCAGCCTTGCAATGTGCTCTGACTCCATGATGGGTGCCTCAGCCTTCCCATCAGTAGAATGAGACAGTGCTAGCATTGTAAGGAGGATGGACACGTGGGCAGGGTCTAGGGTGGGGTTCAGCCCCTAGCAAGGGCCCTGTGAGTGTTAGCGGCCGAAGTGTCCCTCCTCCCTTCCCCTCTCCCTCCTCTTTGTCCCCTCCTCCCCCTCCCCACCTTCCTCCCCCTCGCCACCCTCCTCTAGGACGGGGTAGTCTATGTGGTGATTTGCACTCTTTGACTTTGAGTGCAGGACTAAACCGGAGAAGGCAATGGCACCCCACTCCAGTACTCTTGCCTCGAAAATCCCATGGACGGAGGGGCCTGGTGGGCCACCGTCTGTGGGGTCGCACAGAGTCGGACACGACTGAAGCAGCTTAGCAGCAGCAGCAGCAGAACTGAACAGTCCTTTGTGGATGACTCCCTAGAAATGTATTCTTGGATTTTTGTGATACTGTGAGAATCAGGCTCTTGTATCTTGGTTCCAACTGGGCCCTGGCCGGCCATCCCCATCCTGCCTGCTGAAGGGCCGACTTGAGCTGCTTGCCTGCTGTATAACCTGGACAGTTTGCTTAAGCTCTCTGATCTTTGGTGTCCCTGTTGTTGGATAGGACTAATACAATGGCAGGCTTGTTGCCAGGATGAAAAAGTATCCTCGTGCAGTGTCTAGTGCGTAGGTGTTCATCACGGTGCTTAGCATCCCGTCACCTGCTGGGACTTTGCGGTGCCTCGTTATGTAGTTGGCCCTCATCTTTGGCCTCAGTTCTATGGTGGGCTCGGTTCGTTGCCACACAGCCGGGGTGGGGCGGGGAAGCGTAGAGACAGGTCAGGGAGTTTTACATACGGACTGGTCAGTCTTGTTTGTGTGAAGAAGACGACGTTTATTTTCTAAGAAAACATTGATGGTTGACTTACAAATGTTGATTTGGTGCACATTACAGCCTGGTGGCCCCACCAGCAGCAATTCGCTTTTTGTTGTTGTTTACTTTTGATTTTATTCAAGTACAAGGTTAAATGGTGTGATTGGTTAGCCAGTGTGTGTAGTAGGCGAGATGCCTGTGGGAAAAAGTTATTAGCCACAAAATGTTACCAGCAAGCTACAAAACAAAAATTAATAAAGCTTAATTAATTAAAAGTCTGCACAGTGTGATTCTGGTAGCTTCATTACTTGCTGGATTTAGTATTCACCTGTCTCCTTATATTGTGAAGGCAGAGAGAGGTCAGATTCTCTCTCTCCCTGGCAGTTGCCAAGATTGTCTTGAAATCTTTGCCAATAGTAAATTTGAAGTTTATTTATAACCAAGTAATCTCAAAAGTCAAATTACAAATATCCTTCAAAAATTTTTTTGCAGCAAAAAGTATTTAAATGGAGTACATGCTGTGCATGCTAGATTGCTTCAGTCGTGTCCGACTCTTTGAGACCCTATGGACTGTAGCCTGCCAGGCTCCTCTGTCACATGGGATTCTCCAGGCAAGAGCACTAGAGTGGATTGCCATGCTCTCCTCCAGGGGGTCTTCCTGTCCTGAGGATCAGTCCCCCGCTTAGTCTCTTACGTCTCTTGCGTTGGTAGGCACATTCTTCACCACTAGCGCCACCTGGGAAGCCCAGATGGGGTCCAGATGCATTTTAATTCATTCGTTACAGTGTGGGCTGAAGTGAAGTGAAAGTCACTCAGTCGTGTCCGACTCTTTGAGACCCAAGGACTATACAGTCTTTGGAACTCCCCAGGCCAGAATACTGGAGTGCTTAGCCTTTCCCTTCTCCAGGGGATCTTCCCAACCCAGGGATTGAACCCAGGTTTTCCGCATTGCAGGCGGATTCTTTACCAGCTGAGCCACAAGGGAAGCTAGGGTCTTCAAAAGTCATAGCACTTGGAGGCCTGAGAAGGCCTTGTGATAAGTTGGTGGGACGTTCCTCCCACGATCCCTCCCTTGCTGGGATAAACCAGCTTCATTTCACCTCAGAAGGAACTGAAGGACAAGCTGGCCTCCAGAGGAGGAGGCTTAGGCCCAATTCCTCTAACTGTTCTACCTCTTGAGTAAAAAGGCAGCTTACTGGCAGCCAGTTGCATTTAGGAAACACATCTGATTTGGCGCAGCCCCTGAGAACTTCTCTTTCTGCAGACCTCACTTGTCATTGTTTAGAGCCAAAACGTGTCTAGCGGTCACACAGCCCTTGCTGGCTGGAGGAATGCTGGCTGGATAAATCCAAGCAAGACTGGCTGGGTTTCCCCTGCGGGAGACGGCGTCCTCGTAGCATCTGCTGGGGAAATGGCCAGTGGATGATGCTTGGCCCACAGACGTCTGTCTGTGTGGGAGGATTACGAGCCATGGGATATTGCTGATTTGAGGGTGTATACAGAAACCTTTCTTATGGTATTCACAGAAATCAGGTCCCAAGTGGCTGAAAAATATATTTAGCTCTGTGGTCAGGAGGTTGCTATTTAGTTTGATTAATATTGATAGATTAAATTGTTTGCGCAGATGAGTTGAATAAATTCTGCCAGAGCGTCTATCATCTGGTTTTACATTAAGCCCTTAATTTGTAGCCTTGTTAGCCAGAAGGAAAGCTCGGCCATCCTTTCCCCTCCCTCCACTATTATTCAGTAGAATTACAGAAATCATTTAACAACCTCTGAGCCTGGTTCAGTTGCCTGAGGGAGACTCTGGTCCTATAGTACCCTTAAGCTGTAGAAGGCATCCTGAGAGTGACCCTGAGTTTAATGGCTTTGATTTAGCCACTATTGAATTCTCTTATTTAATCTAGTTTCTCTTGTCTCCCTTCTCCACCCTCCCCAAGTCTCCAGAGTATTTCTTTCCGTAAGTAAGTGTTATACATAGAAAATGGAGAAAGAAAAGCAGGTCCCACACTTCCATCCTTGGGTCTCCACCACTGAGCAGGTCTGGAGTGCAATCCTATAGATGGGAGGTGTCACCTTGCTGTGTCCCCAGCATCCACTTGCCTAGAAAGATTCAGTTTATTGACCTGATGAATGGAAGTGTGCTCCAGGAACCTGTCAACTCATTTGCTATCTTTTCTCTCCCAGGAGGACTGGAATGACATTGACCCAGTTAAAAAGAAAGACCTGCATCACAGCAACGGGGATGAGAAAGCACACAGCATGGAGACCCTCCCTCCAGGTACTGCAGCTGCCTCCGGGCCAGGCCAGCCTTGGGCTGCTGGTGGGGGCGGGGCGGGGTGGGGGGCGGACCTGTCTTGTCCCCTGTGAATGAGCTGGATGCGGCATTTGGAGCAAGTCTCCTGTCGGGTGGAGAATGGATTTCATGAGGCAGTGGAGACACTACCCTAGAGCAGCCTTCCTTCAAGCCCCAAGTGCCTTGTGAAATGACTTTACTGGGAGGTGATCAAAATTTCTTGAAAGGAAAAATAGAATTAAAAAAATACAGGATGGTATGTATCAGTTCACTGATTTTTTTTTTTTAATAAACTTTATTTTTTAAAGAGCAGTTTAAGTTCTCAGCAAAACTGAGCAGAGTGTACAGAGGTTTCCATATACTCCTCGCCCCCATACTCTCCCACTGTCAACATCCCCCACCCTCCAGATGGGACAGTTGTTACAATCAATGAACCAAGAGTGATACATTAGAATCACCCAACGTCCGTAGTCATGTTAGGACTTCCTGATGGTATTCTGTATTCAGTGACATGCGTGTTCCACTGCAGGATCACGTGGGGTAGTTCACTGTCCTAACAGTCCTCTCTGCTCTGCCTAGTCATCCTTCCTTCCCCCAGCCCCTGGCAACCACTGACCCTTTTACTGTCTCCATGACTTTTGCCTTTTCCAGAATGTCATAGTTGGAATCAAATAGTAGGTAGCCTTTTCGCATTGCCTTCTTTCACTTAGTATCATGCATTGAGCGCTTATCTATGTCTTTTCATGGCTTGATAACCCTTCTGTTTTTATTGTGAATAGTATTCTGTTGTCTAGATATATCAATCTATTTATCCGTTCAGCTAGCAAGGACATTCAGAAAGACATTGTGGTTGCTTCCAAGTTTGGCAGTTATGAATAAAGCTGCTGTAAACATCTGTGTTCAATTTTGTGTGTGTGGGCATAAGTTTTCAATTCATTTGGGGAAATACAAGGATCATATGGCAGGAATACACTTATAAGAAACTGCCAAACTGTCTTCCAAAGTGTCTGTACCGTTTTGCACTCCCACCAGCAGTGAATGAGAGTTCCTGTTATTCCACATCCTCACCAGCAGTTGGTATTGTCCCGGGTTTTCAATCTGGCCCTTCTAATAGGTTGGAAGTGATAGCTTATTGGCAGGCGGGTTCTTTAGCACTAGAGCCACCGTATGTTTGTCACAGGTACAGCTTCGTTGCGGAAATGTCTGTTTAGGTCTTCTTCCCACATTGTAACTGGGCTGTTCATTTTCTTATTGTTAACTTTTAAGAGTTCTCTGTGTCTTTTGGATAATTGTCCTTTGTTGGATATATAACACGCAAACACTTTCTCTGTCTGTGGCTTGGCTTCTTCTTCTCTTGACAGTGTCTTTCTCAGAGCAGAAAGTCTTAAGTTAATGAAGTTTAGCTTTATCAGTTCCTTCATAGAGTATACCTTCAATATAACTAAAAAGTCATTGCCATGTTCAAGGTTACCTAGATTTTTTTCCCTGTGTTATCTTCTAGGATTTTTATTATTTTGTGTTCCATATTTAGGCCTGTGATCCATTTTGAGTTAATTTTTGAGAAGAGTTTAACGTTGTAGGGTCTCTGCCTAGATTTTTATTCCTTTCATACGGATATCCAGTTGTTCCAGTATTAGTTATTGAATAGGCCATCATTGTTTTGTTGTTGCCTTTATTCCTTTGTCAAAAATCAGTGGACTGTATTTATGTGGGTCTGTTCCTGGGCTGTCTTCTCTGTTCCAAAGATCTATCTGTTTATTCTTTCCAATACTACTTTCCCTTTAGATTTAATCTTGAAGTTGGGTAATGTTAGTCTTCCGATTTTGTTCTTTCCCTTTAATCCTGTGTTGGGCTTTCTGGTTTTTTGTTTTGCCTTTTCATATAAACTTTGGAATTAGTTTGTTAATACTCACGAAATAACTTGCTGGGATTTTGATTTGGTTTGTGTTGAGTCTGCAGATCAAGTTAGTAAGAATTGACATTTTGACAATATTGAGTCTTCCAGTCCATGAACATGGAGTATCTGTCCATTCATTTAGTTCTTTAAAAATTTTTTTCATTAGAGTTTTTTGGTTTTGGTCATATAAATTTTTGTGTCTATTTTGTTAAACTTGTATCAAAGTATCTCTGTTTTGAGGGTGCTAATGTAAATGGTATTGTGCTTTTAATTTTAAATTCTGCTTGTTCATTTACTATAGGAAAGCAATTGACTTTTGTGTAGTTATTGTATATCTTGCAATTATAGCAAGGATTGTTGTAATTACTTAACAGTTCCAGGGATTTTTCTGGTTGATTCTTTCGGTTTTTCTATATAGACAATCATGTCACCTGCAAACAAAAACAGTTTTATTTCTTCCTTCTCAGTCTGTATTATATCTTTTGTTCTGTTTTCTTGTCTTACTGCATTAGCTGGGACTTCTAGTGTGATATTAAAAGGGAGTAATGAGAGAAGACATTCTTGCCCTGTTCCTGATCTTAGAAGGAAAGCTTTTAGTTTCTCACTGTTAAATATGATGTTAGATGAAGGTTTTTTTAGATGTTCTTTATCAAGTTGAGGAAGTTTCCCCTCTGTTCTTAGTTTGCTGAAAATTTTTATCATGAACAAGTGTTGAATTTGATCATATGCTTTTTCTGCATTTGTAACTATGATCATGGGATTTTCCTTCTTTAACTTCTTAGTGTGGTAGATTACATTAACTGATTTTCATATATTGAACTAGACTTGCATACCTGAGATAAATCATATTTGGTCATTGTGTACAGTTCTTTTTTACACATTGTTGGATTCAACTTGCCAGTATTTTGTTGAGGATTTTGGCATTTATATTCACAAGAAGTATTCGTTTAAAAAATTTTTTCCTTGTAATGTCTTTGTCTGGTTTTGTTATTAGGGTTAACACTGGCCTCATAAAATGAAGTAGGAAGTATTCACTCTGCTTCTATTTCTGGAAGAGACTGTAGAGAATTAGTATCATTTCTTCCTTAAATGTTTGGCAGAATTCACCAATGAATGCAGCTGGGTCTAGTGCCATTTGTTATAGGAGGTTAGTAACTATTGATTCAATTTTTAAGATAGATATAGGCCTGTTGAAATTGCCTATTTTTTCTTGTCTTAGTTTTGGAGATTGTGTCTTTCAAGAAATTGGCCCATTCATCTAGGTTATCAAATTTGCAGGCATAGAGGTGTTCATAGTATTCCTTTATTCTCCTTTTAATGTCCACAGGATCTGTATACTGATGTACCCTCTTTCATTTCTGACATTCTAACTTGTGTCTTCTCTTATCTGTTCATAGGTAGCCTGACTAGAGGATTATTGATTTTATTGCTCTTTTCAAAGAACCAGTTTTTAGAATTCTTTCTCATTTCTTAGCTTTGTAATTTTTATTATTTATTTTCTTTTGTTTACTTAGGATTTATTCTACTTTTCTAGTTTTCTGAGGTAGAAGCTTAGATGATTAATGTCAAATCTTTCTTGTTTTCCATATTGTATTCAATGCTGTCATTTTCTTGTCATGCACTGATTTCACTGCATTACACAAATTTTGGTAAGTTGTATTTTCATTCTTATTTGATTCGGAATATTTTTTTAATTTCACTAAGATTTGTTCTGTGACCTGTGTATTCTGTTCCTCCTTGCAGGTTTCTTAGTTTTTGTATCATGTGTTTTAATGCTCTTGTTAGGCACATGTACATTAAGGATTATTCTGTCATCTTGGCAGGTTGACGCCTTTATCATTCTGTATTTCCCTTCTTTATTCCTGGTAACTTTTCTTGGTGTGAAGTTTGTTCTGTTTGAGCTAATACAGCTCCTCCTGCCATCTTTTGATTAGTATTGGAACGGTATATTTTTTTCATCCCTTTACTTTTCATCTATATGTGTCTTTATATTTAAAGTAGATTTCTTGTACACAGCATGTAGGTAGTTGGAGCTTGTTTTTTTAATCCATCCTGACAGTGTGTCTTTTAATTGGTGTGTTTGGATCATGACAATGTAAAGTAATTATTACACAGCTGTGTCAGTGTCTGCCGTGTTTGTTATTCTTGTCTGTTCCTTGCTCTTGTTCTTTGTTCTGCGTCTTCCACTCTTTGTCTGCCTTTTGTAGTTTTAATTAAACATTTTATGATTCCACTTTCTCGCTTTTTTACATTTTATTATAGATAATCCAAGTCTAATTTCAGACAACAATAACCTGCTTCACAGCACAGGTATCTAACAGCAGACTGTTACGAATCTCTCCCCCCATTCTTTGTATCATTACTGTCATTCATTTCACACATGTCAGCCATATACATAAATGCATATATAAGCATACAGAATCAAATATATGATAACAATTATTATTTTTGAGCAAATGTATCTGTTAGATCAATTAAGAAGAAGAGAAGAAAAATTAAAGTTGTAATTTTACCTTCAATTATTCCTTCTCTGATGCTCTTCCTTTCTTTATGGTGATCCGCATTTCTGACATAAATCATTTTCCTTCTCTCTGAAGAGCTTCTGCTAACAATTCATGCAAGGCAGGTCTACTGGCAACATATTCCCTCAGTTTTTGTGATTTGAGAAAGTCTTTATTTCCCCTTCACTTTTGGAGATTTCACAGGGTTCAGAATTCTAGGTTGATGATTTTTTTTCTCTCAACCCTTTAAATAGTACATTGCACTCTCTTCTTACTTGCACGGTTTCTGAGGAGAGTTCAGTCAGTTCAGTCGCTCAGTCATGTCCGACTCTGCGACCCCATGAATCGCAGCACGCCAGGCCTCCCTGTCCATCACCAACTCCTGGAGTTCACTCAGACTCACGTCCATCGAGTCATTTTTCTGAGGTATTCATTTTTTCTGAGGACAAGTTGGATGTAATTCATATCTTTGTTTCTGTAAAGCTATTTTTCCCCCCTCTGTCTTCTTTCAAGGTTTTTTCCTTATGATTAATTTTCTACAGTTTGAGTATGCTTGGGTGTAGTTTTTTTGTATTCATCCTGTATGGTGTTTTCTGACCTTGCTGAATCTGTGGTTTGCTGTTGTAGTTAACATGAGGAAATTTTCAGTCATTATTGCTTCAAATATTTCTTATATTGCTTTCTCTCTTTTTTCTGTAAGTGGAACCACTTACACCTCTTAACACCTTTTGTAGTTATCCAACAGTTCTTAGGTATTCTGGTTTGCTTTGGGTTTTTTTTTTTTTTTCCCAGTCTTGTTTTTCATCTTCGATTTTTATTTTGGAAGTTTCTGTTGTCATATCCTCAGGCCCCGAAGTCGTCTCATCAGCCATGTCCAGTCCCCTCAAAGTCATACTTCATTTCTGTTAGTATTTTTTATCTCTACCATTATTTTATAATTCTTTCTTAGAATTTTTATCTCTTTGCTTATGGTAGTCATTTTTTCTTTCATTTCGCCTTCTTTTTTTTGTTAGAGCTCTTAGCATATTAGTTCTAGTTGCTTTAAATTCCTGGCTGATGATTCCAACATCCTGCCATATGTGAGTCTGATTTTGCTGCTCGCTTTGTCTCTTCAAGCATTCCTTTTCCTTTTCAGTGTGTCTTATAATTTTTTTCTTAAAAGCCAGATACGATGTCCTGGGTAAGAGGAACTCCCATAACCCAGCCTTTGGTGCCATAGTGGTCTCAGTCTTCTAGTGAGCCTGCACCCCTGGCATCTACTTCACAAACGCATCTCAGCTTTCCTCCCACTCAGGTGGGACAAGACAGTCGGGGTCCCTGGAGTTGGGTATTTCCCTTCCTTCAGATTGATTAGGCTCCGATAACAGCCCAGTTGGTCGGGTTCTCAAGGGCAAGCCTTCCTAACAACAGATGGTGGTTTAGTTGAGTCATGTCCAGCTCTTCCAGCCCAAATGGATTAAAGCCCATCTGGCTCCTCTGTCCATGGGTTTCCTGGCAAGAATACCGGAGCGGGTTCCATTTCCCACTCCAGGGGACCTTCCTGACTCAAGGAACCATGGGTTTCCTGGCGAGAATACTGGAGTGGGTTCCATTTCCCACTCCAGGGGACCTTCCTGACTCACAGAACCATGGGTTTCCTGGCAAGAATACTGGAGTGGGTTCCATTTCCCACTCCAGGGGATCTTCCTGACTCACGGAACGAACCCACATCTTCTGCATTGCTGGTGGATTCTTTGCTGCTGAGCCACCAGAGTGCGCCTTTTCTTTCAGAACAGCTCCCTCCTCCACTGGAGGCATGAGGGGTTCTGTCTCCAGTAGTCACTCTGGGAAACCTGGTTAAGCTCCTGGAGGTAGAACTCACGGAAGTGTGGGGCCCCCTGACCTTGGCACTCAGGCTTATTCACAGTGAGCCTCCAGTCGTTCATTCTGCAGCTCAGGCTCTGCCTCCCACAGGCTGCTGCTCTGGGAAGTTGTGATTCTCTGTATTCACCAGCTGGTCTCCCTAGTTTTGGGAGCAGCAGTTTGCCCTGTAACCTCACTTCTCTGAGCAATCTGAGAGGACTTGTTGGCTTTTCAGCTTGTTTATCTGTTGGGTTGGAGTAATAACTTACAAACTCCTGAAAACAGGAAGTTAGTGCATGAAATTTTGTTTAATGGTGACAGAGAGTTTGATTATTAGTGTTTCTTTCTGGGACACTGTCAGTCCAGGGAGTCCAGGCCTGTGTAACACCCAGCACAGGTTCCAGCTGCACTCAACTTGGGAGTGTGTGTGTGCATTAGACATCTGCATTAGATCTGCCCCCTCTCTCCCCACTGACTCGGAAGCCCCAAACCACGGCTCCTTCCCATGTAAGACAGGCATTACCTGTGTAGTGGGGAGCATCTGAACAGAACAGTTAGCTAAAAAGTGTTTTCTTATAATAATAGGATGTAGTTCTTCTTTGTGGATTAATGAGAGATTTCCTGTGGGTTGTCTTATATTAATAAAACCAAGTGTTCTCTTGGACTTCAAGGCATACTGGAGAGAGAGGGAGAAGCTGTCTTCAGGACATGTCCTACATGTAGCTACTTGCTACAGTCAGACCCAGTAGTTAAAATCGATGTGGCACTGACCTGGGCTTTCATTTTCTTAACTGTTATACAGTTGATTTATTTATCTTTAAAGAGATAGAAATATACTGATTTTCCTCTTTTTTTGAAATATTACTAATAACTTTTGACGAATGCACCAAATCCTTTTACTTTGCCTTTAAAGGACTTTATCTTCTTTTCTTGTTTAAAACATTTTTTCTTACTCATCCATCATATGTGTGATTTTTTCCTTTAGAAACTATTTTGTTGTGGTTAAGAAGTATGTTTTCTCCAAGAATGATGGGCATGGGCAGAATTCTGTGGTCTGCAAGGAGCCACTGGTCACAGCACTTTGCCCTCTGTGAGCAGGTTGTTTGGGAATGCCGTGGCTTCCTGTGTTTCTAGGTGTTGGATGTCTGGCAGATGGGAGGAAGGAGGTGCACACAACCTGGTGGCTCAGCCTGGCTCCCTGAGAGATGCGGGAGCCAGATGTAAGATAGCAGTGACGCCCCGAGGCAACAGCCTCCAGTGTTCTTTAACCACACACCCTGTAAGCAAAAGCATTTCAGGTCCAGCATGGAGGACTTTTGCCCTTAGATTCTGTGACCATCGTTTCTACTTCATCATCATGTTTTCCAGCTGGAAGCACTGAATTTCTTTTTTTCAAATACTGATTTTCAAAGTGTTTCAAATAGAGTATTTATTCATCAGTTTTTTGTGTTTTGAAAATCTGTCTAATGGAGATAAGTTTTATCTTTTTTCCCTGGGTGCAGAAAAAGCTTTTGGGTTTGAAAAATCAGTTTCTCTTTGTAATTCTCCCTCCTGTATCTCCTTCTCTTGTCTCCTCGGCATCTCTGATCTGATTGAGGAGACTGGTTGGCAGGGTAGCAGGTGACACAGAAGGAACAGGCCAGTTGCATTTGAAGGGCCAGCATCTGGCTTTGAGGATGGCTTTTGGTGGAGGGTCTTGCCCAGGAACTCCCATGCTTAGAAAACGTGCCCTCTGAGAGCAGATTTTCTTCTTGCTTTTACAAGACCTCAGTGTTAACTCTTGTGTTCATTGGAAACCTCGTGTGAGGGGGTGAACCTTGGAGAGTGGGTATGGAGAGAGTGAGGAAAGGAGAGTCCTGGTTAGGTTTTGGGGTATCTAGGAGGTCCTTCCCATCCCTTGCTGGATTTTCACCCCACCCCTCTCACCCGCTGCTGGTTCATCACCGGAGACACTTGAGGTCAAAAAGCAGAAATTACGTTCCTGTAAAGATGAATGAGATAGGAATGGCGAAGTGTGTAGCAGGTCTTAAATCCTGAGTATGAGTTGCCACTGCACAGTGTTTAGCAGTTCCGCCTCCCAGGGAAGAGCAGTGAGGTGAACCAACTGTGTGTGTTTTTGGCACATAGGATAAACTCGACTTGAACTGGGATTTTTCAGATTGGTTAGATGACCTTGAATAGAATTGGCCGGAATGTCCTGTGTACATTTTCTCAAACAGCTTTTACAATGCTATGTTTCAGGGTCAGGAGGACTGCTCCCCGACCTCTCCCCCTCCTGAGGGATTTCATGGGTTCCAGCGTTGTGCTTTTTTTAAAAAAAAAAATCATGTTAAAATATATATAACATAAAATTCACCATTTTAACTATTTTGAAGTACAGAGGTCAGTGGCAATTAAGTACATCTTCTCAAACGGAGCCTCTGACCCCATTAAACACTGACTCCCCATCCCCTCTCCAGCCCCTGGCACCCACCCTTCTCTTCCAGGCACCTCATATGTGGAGTCACGTGGTATTTTTTCTCCTGTGACAGGCTTGTTTCCCTTGCTGCAGCATCCCTGTGGCAGATAGCGTGTGTCAGCCTCTCCCTCCTTCTCAAGGTTGGACACTCCTCCACTGCAACTCTGCACCTGGACGCCATGAGCCACGTCCTCTGGTAGCATGTGCAGCAGCCAGGGGGCAGCTAACACCACGTGCCTCCTGCGACCCAGGCCTGAAGCCCCAGGGTCTGCCCAGTGTCCTCATCAGGAAAGGAAGTAGCTCTGAGTATCCCTAGAGAAACATTTTAAAAGCAAATAACCTCAGTGGCTCAATGGTAAATAATCTGCCTGTAATGCAGGAGATGCGAGTTCGATCTCTGGGTCAGGAAGATTCCCTGGAGATGGAAATGTCACCCCACTCCAATATTCTTGTATGGAAAATTCCATGGACAGAGGAGCCTGACAGGCTGCCAGGAGCATGGGGTCACGGAGTTAGTTGGACATGACTTAGCAACTAAACAACAATGATGTTTGCTTTTAGAAATTTTAAGAAATTCAGAGAAAATTTAAGAAATTCAGAGAAGCAAAAATAAGAGCATTGTGTTCACATATATTTCCACCACCTCTTAATGATTGCGGCTCTCCCGCTGCATGTTCCCCAGTCTCGCACTGGGCGGACACCTGGACGCACTCACCCCTGTGGCTGCAGTGAGCTGTCTCTGCAGCCTCTCAGGTGTGCCAAGCCCAGCACGGAGGCCTGAGCCCAGACACCTAGATCTCTGAGTCCAAGACTATCTCCTGGGCCTTTGGGCCTCTCTGTCCGCACATCCCCATTGTGCCACATTCCAAGTCATCTACTAGATGGATAACACTGCCTGAGATCTTGGGGATTAACTGGGCAGTCTACCCACACATAACCCTCTTTCCCAGCAACAGCACCTTGAGGTTCTCGCCAGGTCTCCGAGAGGGGCCCCCTCCTCTACCTTCCTCCTGAAATAGCTCAGGACGGGTGACAGGCAGCCCCTACTATCTGCTTACATCCAGATTATTACAGATACGGTACTACACTATTCTTGCCTATTTCTTACTAAGGTAATATGTCATAAATACCTTCTCATGTCCTTAAATAACTCCTGCATTTTAAATGACAATGTGCATCCATTACTATAAGCTTATTGAGTTTTTCCTATATTATAGGACACACAAGGTTTCCAGCCAGTATCTTTATATGTAAGTCTTATAAATCTGTGTGTCCCTAATTATTTTCTTGAAATGAATTCCCTAAAGTGAAATTGCAGGATCAGTAGCAACACATGCGTTTTTTTTAATATTAATGGCCAAGTTGTTTTCTAGAGGGTGCCTATACCTTGCCCGCTAGCCAACATTAAAAACAAATCTTCTGTTGTCCCCCCCTTCCAATGAGTAAGAAAGCAAAACAAAGGACTTAGGTCAGGTCAGTAGCCAGAATAGGGGTGGAGCTCTTAAAGCAACATGACTGTGAGCTGTATTAGTAGAAATGTCACGCCCCAAACAGTTCCAGCAGCGCCCAGTGTCCTCTGTGCTGTTCCCCACCCCTCAAATATTTCACTCTGTTCTGGGCACAGGGTGTTCAGAGATGCTCATAAATTCACGTAGGTCCAGATGATGATGACTCAGATGGGGAGGAGGCTGGAAGCCGCATCTGATGAAGAGCACTCAAATGGATGTTTTTACAAAGGGGTGAGAAGGGCAAAGTGGGATCATGATGCCCAAATATTTGAAAAGGTGCCGCAGAGAAGAGGCTGAGGCTAATTTTTTTTCTTTTTATCTGAGACTCCAGAGGGTGGAAGTTGCAGGGAAGCAGTGTTGTTGTAGAAGGAAGTGCAGGCTGGCAGCTCCGGCTGGCTGCATGTCGGGGGGTTTAACGAAGAGCTCTTCACATCCACATCCCTGGTACCTTCTGACTTCAACACATGATGTCAGCCTTCAGGAGAGGCCCCACCTCCTCCAGTCAGACTCCAGTGTGCCAGGATGGGGCGGGGGAGGCTGGTGCCCTCTGGAAGCAAGGAATGGGGCCTGCACTGCGGGGATGCTTTTTGGTGCTTAGTTACAATTCCACCCACTTCCAAGTGAGTTGTCAGCCACAGTGGGAGTTGTGGTTCCATTTTATAGCTTAACTTCCACATCTCAGCTGCCCTGTTAGCACAGTGGAAACTGTGGTGACGTCCCTGGTGGCTCAGGGGTAAAGAGTATGCCTGCGGTGCAGGAGACGGAGTTCAGTCCCTGGATTAAGAAGATCCCTGGAGGAGAGAATGGCAACCTGCTCCAATAGTCTTGCCTGGAAATCCCCATGGACAGAGGAGCCTGGCTGTCTCCAGTTTGTGGGATTGCAAAGAGCTGGACACGACTGAGCAACTAAACCACAAACAAACTGCAGTGACGGCACGTGCTCTGCAGGGTTCTTGTGTGCTGGGCGGGGTCTTTGCGGAGCTGCTGTCCTATGGGTGCTGGCTGGCGAGCCCGTCTTTCTCTCCTCCTGTCTTTCAAGTATCAGCCCTAATTCTGAGTAGGAGGTTCGCTTTGATACTTTTACTAATATTCAGGATGAAAAACCATACCAGTTCAGTTCAGTCGCTCAGTCATGTCCGACTCTTTGCGACCCCATGAATCCCAGCACGCCAGGCCTCCTTGTCCATCACCAACTCCCGAAGTTCACTCAGACTCATGTCCATTGAGTCAGTGATGCCATCCAGCCGTCTCATCCTCTGTCATCCCCTTCTCCTCCTGCCCCCAATCCCTCCCAGCATCAGAGTCTTTTCCAATCAGTCAACTCTTCCATGAGCTGGCCAAAGTACTGGAGTTTCAGCTTTAGCATCATTCCTTCCAAAGAAATCCCAGGGCTGATCTCCTTCAGAATGGACTGGTTGGATCTCCTTGCAGTCCAAGGGACTCTCAACAGTCTTCTCCAATACCACAGTTCAAAAGCATCAATTTGTCACTCAGCCTTCTTCACAGTCCATATGCAACAAACTAAATTTATTGTGATTAGACACTATTACTCATAGAGGGAGAAGGAGGAATTTCTGTTTACAGTTTGGAAAAGAAAAATGTATATGAAGATTCCTTGATTTCAAGCCAGGTATAGACCTCGTAATGCAAATCATAGTGTTTCACAGTGGGTTTTAGTTATTTTGGCAGTACAAAGAATTGTAAATAAATTTAGAGTATTTACCCTACAGCATCTGATTTTTTTTTCTTCTATTGTCTTCTAACTAGCTTTTAATCACTCTTTGAATTTTCTGTTTTTTCATCCTTAAAAATGAGTTGTGTAGGATCCCTTATTTCATTCAGAAGACAGTGTCTCATAGGTGGAAAAGCCTGTCAAACAAATAATAAAGACAAATAATAGTATTATTTACATGTCTTTGTTATTTAAATGGACACATTTGTTTGTAATTCTGGGCTTGCCCTGGTCTTCTCTTTCTTGGCGCAACATTATGACCTTCTAGAGGAAGAATATGAGGAATTTTTTCCTTTTAAGCATAGTAAAATTACATTCAATCTGAGATCAACTGAGAGGTTAAAATAAATTGGAGAGCTTTGTCCTTTGATTTAAAATTCATTCTATTTCCCTTCTTGGCTGCTTTCCCAGAAGAGGCTCGCTGTTTCACACAGGCAGGCTTTCAGTTTGTTTAAACTGTCCTTCCCGGGGAGAATTGAGTGAAGATTTGCTGTGTGGCTGTGTTGCCAGAGCAGAGTCCAGACGTCTCCTGCCACCCCTGCTCCCTGGCGGGCAGGGCTGCACCGACAGGGCCCGTCACCTCCCCTCTTGCTTCTGCTGACGCAGAAGATGAGGCTGCTCTGGGGTGTGTGTCAGAGGGTCCCGATCGACCATAGGACTGGCACACCCGAGGGGGCCCTCATCTGAAGACCGTGTATGTTTTGGTGTTGCCAAATGTTTTGTGGTGGTAATCCTTTGAGCGCTCATTTTCAGATTTACATCATTGTTTCTTTAAATATGAGGTTTAGTAAAAATAAAAATTTTGAGAAAAAAAATGACAGTGTTTGGAAGTGTAGTAATATTTTAAAGTTAATCGAACATCATTATCCAAAGGCAAGCAATTTCCTGAATATAAAAGCATCTTTTCTAAACGATAATTTGAGTATTGGTTATTTGGAGCCTAGAATGTGCGTTCCCATGACAGTGATGTCCTGAGAGGCACTTGGGACCGTGTGTGAGCCAGCCTTGCCCAGACCCCACAGGGCACAGACCTGGGACACCCCGACCTCTGCATCCCATGTGGGCACCGTGGACCACACATGTTATGATCCCCAGCTAGCCTCTGCTCCAAAGATGCTGTTCTCCAGTCCAGATAAGATGGATAGGGGGGTAAATCCCAAAACTCAACTAGAAGAAACAGATTCTGGAAAGACAATGTAACTTAAGGCCTGATGGGTGAATAAGGGGAAGAGAGAAGAAACTCTGGATTCCAGGATGTATCAACTGCAAAGCCTTGTGAGGGACAGCAGGTGTGACAGGAAGAATGTCAATGGCAGGTTTGCCTAGTAAGTAAGAGATGAGAAAGGAAGAAGAGAAGGAGTTGCCGGGCCAGGGGGCAGTGTGTGGTAATGACAGGGCAGCCAGTGGATGGTGTGTCTGGCAGAGTGGCCCAGTGGTAGGAGCAGCAGGAGGTCCTCACCTTAGGACCGCTTATCCCTGCCTTCTCCATCTGGACCTTGCTGTCCGGACTGGAAAGAGGTACAAAGATGCTGTTAGGAGGATACTGAATGCTTTAAATGAGTGTATCTCCGAGTCCAGACCATATAGAGACAGGGCACAGGGTTCCTGGGGACCCCTGAGCCAGCAACGTGCCAGCAGAGCAGGGAAAACAGCAGTTAGAGGTGGGCAGACTTGAGCTGTGCCTTGGCACAATTTTGAGTTAGTTATTAGATGAAGGAGTGGTAAAAACTGTGAGGCCCTCTAACAGTAGGTGTGTAAGAAAACCCTTTTCGGGATGGAGCTGTGAGTGAGGAAGGCCCTGGGGAGGAACTGCAGCTGAGGCTACCAGAGAGGCTTCCTGGAGGAGGTGGCCACCCTGGGAGGCAGCTAGGCAGCCGGCAGCCTGGAGTAAGTAAATTAGGACAGCCCTGCCTTCTAGTATCGGAGAAGGCAATGGCACCCCACTCCAGCACTCTTGCCTGGAAAATCCCATGGACTGGAGGAGCCTGGTGGGCTGCAGTCCATGGGGTCGCTGAGAGTCAGACACAACTGAGCTACTTCACTTTCACTTTTCACTTTCACGCGTTAGAGAAGGAAATGGCAACCCACTCCAGTGTTCTTGCCTGGAGAATCCCAGGGACAGGGGAGCCTGATGGGCTGCCGTCTATGGGGTCGCACAGAGTCGGACACGACTGAAGTGACTTAGCAGCAGCAGCAGCCTTCTAGTATCACAGTTTCTCATGTGTGAGTATACTCGGCTTGGGCTCTGTGCGGCCAGTGGGGGGTGGTCTGTGGTTCAGTAACAGTTTGCAGGTCACCGTGGAGGGCCTCGGAACAAGGCTGACCAGAGTGGGGTCTGGTAATTAATGTTGGCAGAGGCAGAGGTGCTGCCCCTGGAGCCTGGCTTCTGTGACTCCTTGTGGAGGGGATGGAAAAATGGCTTGAGAGGGCGCCATTTAGAAAATGCCTGCAAGCCAGTGGAAGGAGGTCTCAAGCCAGTGTCCAGCGTGTGTGAGAGCAGTCCTCAGGCCCGGGGTCAGCGGGAGACTGCCTGCGGGGCCAGGCCTTCTTCTGAGTGACTCGGGTCTCGCTTGGCGCTTCCCCACTGCCATCTTGGGCTGGGGTCAAGGTAGAGGGCTGGTCCGTGCCCCCCAGGAGCCCGTTCCTCACCCTGGGAGAAATGGTGTACCAGGGACCCAGGAGACGAGCTTGGCCTTGAAGGGTGGGGAGGACTTGAGTGGCTGCATGTGTCTACAAAAGGGGGCTGGGGGGCTGCTAGAGGGCTGGGAGTGGGGGAAGCCTGCCAGAACCTTCGGGAAGCCTCACCTTGTGTGGAACCAGAGGTGTCAATGCTCAGGGTCACACCATTCCTCCTTTAGCTTTGAAGGTCTGTCTGCTAGAAATCTCCTCATTGAGATCTTT
Organism: Capricornis sumatraensis; assembly: GCF_032405125.1. Lineage (NCBI taxonomy): Eukaryota > Metazoa > Chordata > Mammalia > Artiodactyla > Bovidae > Capricornis > Capricornis sumatraensis. Next base: position 42,913,709 of record NC_091078.1, on the reverse strand, counting down.
AGGACCCCATGTAACAAGTGAGCAGTTTCCACAGCCCTTCTCAGGGTGAGGGTCCTTTTCCCCCCTCCTGCTGTTTCAGTGCCTGTTCTGTTTTCCTGTTGTCTCGGTGATGAAGCTGGCATCTTCTGCTTTCTCATGAAAAGTTTCGTATCTGTGGGGTATTTTCCATCCACTGCTTCTGCTTAGCCAGGTCCATTTCACTAAATTTTCATGTAATTTTTTGAAACTCTTATTCTAAAGCTCTTTCTAAGATTTTAAAATGTGATAAAAATACAAGGTGATTTATAAGTGTAGTTTTTTTTCTGTCAGTATATTCAGACACGGTGTCTGTAGTTTTGACTCTCTCCAGCCTCTGCCTTAGCCGCCCAGTCCCAGGTTACCTCCACATCTGCTTCTTGCCTTACTGCCTGTGCTTGCACCCGGGCGTGTGTTCCCTCTGAGAATACTGCTTTCACTGCCTTTTCCTGCTCCAGCCTGGCAACTCTGTAATGCAGAAGTCGCTGGTCCTGTAACCCACATTCTTAGAGGGTGGAGCCGTGTGTGCTTCGTTGCTTTGCGGCCCCATGGACTGTAGCCCACCAGGCTCCTCTGCTGTGGGATTCTCCAGGCAAGAATACTGGAGTGGGTTGCCATTCTCTTCTCCAGGGGATCTTCCCAGCTCTGGGGTCAAACCCACGTCTTGTGTGTCTCCTGCATTGCAGTGGATTCTTTACCCACTGACTCATCGGGAAAGGCCCCGATGCTGGGAAAGACTGAAGGCAAAAGGAGAAGTGGGTGGCAGAGGATAAGATGATTAGATAGCATCCCTGACTCAATGGACGTGAATCTGAGCAAATTCTGGAAGATAGTGAAGGACAGGGAAGCCTGGCATGCTGTGGGGTTGTGAAGAGTCAGACATGACTTAGCAACTGAACAACAACAGCAAGAATGTGGAGCCAGTTTTGTGAGTCACACCCACATGAAACAATAGAATGTATGTGTTCACAGGTAACAAGGAAGGAAACCTTCATTTTACCTCTGTGTGTTTACAGCATGATGTAACATGATGTGTTTACAGGCCATGATGTGAGCTGTGTGTCATAGTCAAATACGTTTGAAAGTCCCTGCAGTACTCTAATATATTGCTAAGCTTTTATGAAAGAAAGGTCATTTATCACCTGTGTCCGGTAAAATGGTGTGTGCCTTGGGAAATTCGCTGTCACCAGGCCAGGCAGGGCCCCCAGGAGTGCTGTAAAGGCTGTTGTGTCAGAGGGCAGGGCTCACTGAGGAGAGCGTCTGAGTGGGTCATACCATCTTTGGAGGCTAAAGAACGGTAGGATTTTGAGACAGCTTCTCTTCCACTGCTCTGTGATCCCTCAGATCTCAGCTCAGGTGCTCCTTCCCCGGGGCCGTCCCCTGGCCCCTCTTCACCTCTAGACCAGGCTCCTCTGTTAGATGCCTCCATAGAACTACAGTCCTCACTCTTAGTACTTAGCTCAGGTTTCAATGCTACAGTTACTAACATGGTCATTATCTTCTTGTCTGTACCCACCACCCTGCCACCAGTCTCCCAGAGCATGACTTTCACAGGCAGGCATCAGCTCTGTTTTTGTTGATATACCTGCAGGAGCCAATGAGATCCCTAGCACATAGTCAACATCTGGTACACAGCGATGGCGTGAGGCCAAGACAGGGACATCCCCAGCCCCAGAGCTGATCCACGTGAGTCATCCATAAAGCCCTCTGCTGCCTTATTGCAGAAAGGGTTCAGGAGTCTCATGGCACAGGGGGATTGAAGGACCAGGAACTCAGCAGGGGCCTTGATCCCAACCCCTATACACAGGACACCCCCTTCCACCCCCCACCAACCAGGCCACTTCCTGCTGAGCCTAGTTCTCCAGGCAAGAAGCAGAACTAGAGACAGCATCTCGTGGGTGATGGTCCTTTCTCTGGCTTGGGATGGGGCACTGTACTTCCAAGTTCCTTGTTGCAGTGAAGAGTTTTCAGGCCATTAAACAAGTTAGTTTAATGGGAACCAGCCTATTTGCATTCTGGGTCAATGCTGCTGGGGTAGATTTTGTCAGGGCTTCTGATTGGTGTAGCTGGGGAGGGGTGAGCTCATGTGGTGAGGAGGAAGGGCTGGAGCGCTGGAGCCCAGGGTGAAGGCAGAAGTGTGGAGAGTGGAGGATCCATAGGTACTTCTCGGGCTGCCAGCATGGAAAACGTGTGCTGGAAACATTTTATCTTAGGCTGAAGAGAATGCAGGCAGGTGGGCTGGCTCCTGGAACCCAGTGTTTATTAGAAACTGAGAATTGCTCACAGTCTGGGATCTCATGAGTTTTGGAATTGCTTTCCCATTTGAGAAGCCAGACCTCTGTGAACCACCAGCATCATTTCCATGGCAACCAGCTGAGATGAGATGGGGCTTTTGACCTTGCAGGACAATTGTAACAGGAAGCGGATGGGCTTTTATATAGAAAATTTACTCTACAACCTGGAACAAATCACATATAACTGCATCTCAGTTTCCTCAACTCTGCAATAGAGAAAGGGACATGGCATTCTTTTGATGGTGTTTGGAGGACACCTGATGTCACATGATGAGATACCTTACTTTCATTTGTTCAAAAACTTTGTCACCTTGTCTGAGGTGCTTTTGGTGTTACCGTAATCCCTGGGAAGGTGGGACAAGCATAGTATTTCTTTTTGTATAAAGTGTAAGTGGTGCCATTCTCCTGGATATTTGGGCATAGAAACTGTTCACTGGACAAATGCTTGAAATCTGGGTTTTACCTTTCACATTGCAGACTGTAACAGTTCAGTTACTGCTGCTTGTTCGGGCCACTCTCGGGTAGCCCGTTGGTTCAGATTGCCGTCAGCTGCAGCCCTGGCGCCACTCCTTGAAGTCACGCTGATGCGCGGGCCCTGTGCCAAGCTCTCTGGTCGCTCATGCCCACATCCCACACTCTCTGCTCTGCTCCTTGCAGGGAAAGTGCGATGGCGGGACTTTAACCAGGAGGCTTACGTTGGCGGGACAATGGTCCGCTCCGGGCAGGACCCCTATGCACGCAACAAGTTCAACCAAGTCGAGAGCGATAAGCTGCGGATGGACAGAGCAGTTCCCGACACTAGGCATGACCAGTAAGTGTCAGTCCACGGCCGGGCGCCGCCTTGACCACTTCCTCTCTGACAGTGAGTAACTTCCAATGGGATGCTTGTTTCTTCTGTTAACTCTTCAAAACAGTGTGTGCCGTGTCTTCACAGGGCTGGAAAACTAGGAAAAGCTTGAGGCATGTTGCAGTGAACCTCACCTGCAGGGAGTGAAAGCGCTGCTTGAGGTCACGTTCCAGTCCTCCTGACCCCCTGGCGTGTTCAGGCCGCTGGTCAGGGCATGGGAGCCACCAGTGTGACTGCCCTCGTGTGCACTGGTCACTCATGTTTAAAATTCATTCACAAAGCAATTTTCTGTTGTTCACACCCTGACTGGGAAAAAGGAGTCTTGCTTACTGGGAAGCTCAAAGTTGGGAATGCTCTAGAGACCAGTAAAGAGAATGAAACAGCGTCTCAGGGTTGAAGTTAAATTGAGAATAAACTTGGAGCAGGGTCCTGGGGCTGTCTCTCCACTCCGAGTGCTTGAGGCACAGGCTGTGGTCTGCATCTGTCCCTTGGTTCTCAGGGACCGAGGGCTTCTCAGGCACAGCATGGGAGGCCTCCAGATCCCCGAACGTGCGTTTGTCACACTGATCGCAGAGGTGATAACATGACCCTCACGGCTACTCTGTGCCTTTGAGCCTTGCTGGCAACCATCTCTCATTGGAACGCTATTCACACTAGGGGCCTTAGGTGGTTAATCTGGTTTTATTATAAAATAAGGAGCTGCTTTTGGAGGGGAGTTGTTCCCTGGATGCTACTAGGCCTTCCTGCTCACCAGGCTTCTTTTAGAGTTGTCCATCCATTGTGTAAAGGTACGTGGCTGCCATATCCACTGTGATGCAGACGCCGTGCTTAGATCCTCGGGTTCCAGCAGAAAAACCTCTCCTGCTCTGCCTGGTGGAGAGGACAGGAGGTAGGGGGCAGGAGGAGGTGTGTGGCAGTGTGCCCTTGGACAGTCTGCTCCGGACCAGTGCATTTGAGGCAGTGAACATCTAGGAGAGTCTTGAACTGTAGGCATCCAGGCAGGAGGCCAGTGACCAGCTCTGACGGGTAGCTCTGAGCCTGCAGAGTGCCACCTGGGGTTCTGTGCCTCTGGCTGCCAGTTCTGGGTACTGAAGGGCCAGTGAGCTGGAGAGAAACAAGAGCCACCAGGCTCCATGTGAACACATTAACACTTTTCCTCTTCTTTCCTGATTTCAGGGGAGTTTTGAAACTGTGTGCACCAGTTAGTCACACAGATGGACTCTGCCTGCTCTTACAAGCTGGTCTTTTTTGCAGGGGTGGGGTTGTAGTCAACTCTGTATACCCAGAGCAGCTCACAAGTGTGTACAGTTACAGTTCTTTCAGACTCAGGAAGTTGTGTGTGTGTGTGTTTGTGTGTGTAAGAGAGATAATATATGAAACATATGATCAGTATATAAACATATATATTGCACATGATACTAAGAATCTCATCATTTTTCTAAATTTGGCCTAGAAGATTGTCTTTGCTTAGTATTTGTTATAACCTATTAATTTATGTTTAAGGCAGCTTTACTAAGCCCCTTTGATGGGCTGCTGGTTGGAGTCAGCATGGGTACTGGTAAGCACCCTGTCTAGAATATAAGTTCCTGAGCTAGGATTCAGGAACCCATGGGCTCTGGGTGCAAGGCCCTGAAGCTGGTGCACAGCCACACGTGGTGCCGCCTGCATGTCTAGGGAGGGTCGCGGGGCCTGCGTCCCTACCACTCTCACCCCTCGGCTCACCAAGCCCTCTGGGTCCATCCTGTGCCAGTCACTCCCATAGCTCATGGCTCGGGTTTGAAGGTTGTCCTCACTGTGGAGAGAGCAATGTTTATAACGTGCCCTTTGCTAGGAGCAGTGGCTGAGGCCAGAAGGACTTAGCATGGCTTTTACTTAGGAGACAGTCTGGGATTTGGCCTAAACTCGGGAGAGAGGTTCAAGTTCTAGCAGAATCTAGCTCAAAAATTGTTCCTGGTGACTGGAATCCACCACTTAGAATGACATCTCCTTGAGATGGTGTGAGTTTTCTTTTACTTTTTGGTTTAAGAGCTGTTTTCTTGTGTGACCTTTCCTCACAGCTAAGAGAAAATGGTGTTCTTTCTGATGCTCAACAGTGCGCAGACTGGAGTTCTGTCTCCACCCAAGTCCCTTAAATATTCACAAAACTATATATATATTTTTCAGTTTTTGAAATATGAGTTTGTCCAAACAGATGTTTGAATATTCATCCTGCAGTGGGCTGTGTTTTAGGTGCTTTAATTTTAGCTCCAGCTACTGTGTCGTGTTCATCTGCACGTGCGAAAGGAGCAGCTGGGATGCCTGCCACGTTTGTTGGATTTGGGCTAAATTAAAATCTCCCCAAAGTCAATTTGATGCCTGGAATTGAGCCAACGTCCTGTCTGCAAAGACTCCGCTTTAGAACAGCCAGTATTACTGAATATCAGGCTAAGGAGATTAAGTTACTGATTTGAATCCCACCCCTAACCCATATCTAATAGAGGGCTGTTAAAGCATTTGACGTTCCTGTATAAACACCATATATTTGGCTCCGTGGCATCTCCCTTTGTGTAGACTGATGGAAATGGTTGCCTGTGGGATTCAGTCTTTACTTATGATAAATCTGAAAGCGGTGCAGGCAGAGGTTAAGAACAAAGGCTTGCGAGTCACAGAGGCCTTGTTTGAAAGCCTGTTTCTCCAGTCCCTAATCCTGTGGCCTTTGTCGCTTATGAAATACTGTGACGTTGTGACACTATGATCTGGCTACTGTGAGGGTTAAAGGAAACACTCCCAAAGGCTGGCTCCTCCTCCCCTAAGGTTTTGTTCCAGACCCGCCTCCTTTGAGCTCCTGCCCTGGGAGTGAGGTCCCAGCCTCTCCCTGCAGCATCTCCACGCACTTCTCTGGTTGATCCTTCTCCATGATCTTCATCACCACCTACAAACCACGTGTCTCACCTATCTATATGTTGCTCTGAATGTGCTCATTAAGGTCTTGGGCTATTCAGTTTAATTCAGTTCACTCAGTCGTGTCCGACTCTTTGCAACCTCATAAACTGGAGCACGCCAGGCTTCCCTATCCATCACCAACTCCCGGAGTTTGCTCAAACTCATGTCCATTGAGTCAGTGATGCCATCCAACCATCTCATCCTCTGTTGTCCCTTTCTCCTCCTGCCCTCAATCTTTCCCAGCATCAGGATCTTTTCCAATGGGTCAGTTCTTCACATCAAGTGGCCAAGGTATTGGAGTTTCAGCATCAGTCCTTCTAGTGAATATTCAGGACTGATTTCCTTTAGGATTGACTGGTTGGATCTCCTTGCAGTCCAAGGGACTCTCAAGAGTCTTCTCCAACACCACAGTTCAAAAGCATCAGTTCTTCGGCACTCAGCTTTGTTTATAGTCCAACTCTCACATCCATACATGACTACTGGAAAAACCATAGCTTTGACTAGATGGACCTTTGTTGGCAAAGTAATGTCTCTACTTTTTAATATGCTGTCTAGGTTGGTCATAGCTTTTCTTCCAAGGAGTAAGCATCTTTTAATTTCATGGCTGCAGTCACTATCTGCAGTGATTTGGGAGCCCAAGAAAATAAAGTTTACATTGTTTCCCCATCTATTTGCCATGAAGTGATGGGACCAGATGCCATGATCTTCGTTTTATGAATGTTGAGCTTTAAGCCAACTTTTTCACTCTCCTCTTTCACTTTCATCAAGAGGCTATTTAGTTCTTCGCTTTCTGCCATAAGGGTGGTGTCATCAGTGTATCTGAGGTTATTGGTATTTCTCCCAGCAATCTTGATTCCAGCTTGTACTTCATCCAGCCTGGCATTTCACATGATATACTCTGCATATAAGTTAAATAAGCAGGGTGACAGTATACAACTTTAGCATATTCCTTTCCCTATTTGGAACCAGTCCATTGTTTCATGTCCTCTTCTAACTGTTGCTTCTTGACCTGCACACAGATTTCTCAGGAGGCATATCAGGTGATGTGGTATTCCCATCTCTTTAAGAAAAAGAAGAAGCTGTTTTTCTGGAACTTTCTTGCTTTTTATATGATCCAACAGATGTTGGCAGTTTGATCTCTGGTTCCTCTGCCTTTTCTAAAACCAGCTTGAACATCTGGAAATTCACAGTTCACATACTTTTAAAGCCTGGCTTGGAGAATTTTGAGCATTACTTTGCTAGCATATGAGAAGAGGCAATTGTGCAGTAGTTTGAATAATCTTTGGCATTCATCTTCATTGGTATTGGAATGAAAACTGACCTTTCCCAGTCCTGTGGCCACTGCCAAGTTATCCAAATTTGCTGGCTTACTGAGTGCAGCACTTTAACAGCATTATCTTTTAGGGTTTGAAATAGCTCAACTGGAATTCCATCACCTCCACTAGATTTATTCATAGTGATGCTTCCTAAGGCCCACTTGACCGTGTCTGGGGTTAGTATTCAGACATCTCATGGCACCCGTTAAACTTAGTATTTGTTGAGTGAGTGAATTGCCTGGCTCAGTGGGAGGCATATGGTGAGTACCCAGTAAATTTAATATGAAGAGTCATAGAGGAACAAAGGTGGATGAAAGGGAGATTTTTAAGCAGTAAGGAGGAGCTGCTGAACTGCTGCTCTCTCTTGTGTGGTAGGTTCTCAGAGGACTGGAAAGTGATGACTTACAACCCACCCCTTATTCACTGTGTTCCGGGGCAGAGCCAAGAAATCAAGTTCAGAACCTTGCAAACAAACAAAAAGTCTATACTTTTGGGTTATGTTTTATTTACCTTTTTAAGTGTGTAACAAATACTATGCCAATAAAAAATATTTATATGAAGGAGGAAGTGTAGAAAAGCCTGCTCTGAGTGAAATACTGGATATGACATACTGGAATTCTTAGACTCACTTAGAAATTAGAAAGGTGGTAGCCCATCCCAGTCTTGAAAGTTCAGTTTCTCAGTTGAAAATAAAGATTTTCTACCTCAATTAATATTATTTGAAATTTCAAATAAATTATGAAGACTTAGCAAATTAAACCAATGGGAATTTTTTAGAGGCCTTTTCAGATGACTTGTTTCTTCCCCCCTCACGTTTGGAAGCTGTTTTTCCTCTCTTGACAAAAGATCGTGGGAAGCAGCATTGGAGGTGGTGAGAGGCAGTCAGATTTGGGCATATTCTGAAGGCAGAGTCAACAGGATGGGCTGATGGATGGACAGATGGATGGACAAGGTGACTCAGGCTGAAGCCCCTCATGAGATGGAAGAACTGTGAGTGGTACAGGTCTAGGGGACACATCAGAGGGTAAAATTCAGACAGGTTAAGTCCAAGGTGAATTGAGCACCTAAGGTAGACAGACTTGTTCTGTCAGTGTTTGGAAATGTGTAGGAGAAAGGTCTTAGCGGGAATGTCGGTTTGGGAATGTTGAGTGCACAGATGATATTTTAAACCATGAGCTGGGGTGTCATTCCCCCAGACAGTGAACATGCGCAAGGAGGAGAGAGGCCCAGGACCGTCTCTGGATGATCTGACACTGTGAGCAGATTTAAAACCCAGGCTGACCGGAGTCCAGGCCAAGCGCCGTAGGGGCTCAAACCTCATGCAGTGCCAAGACCCCAGCAGAGACGCTCTGCTACCGTCTTTAGAACAGAGCTGTTGTGAGGAGAGGGTTGTCCCTGCGAAAGCCTTTCCAGAATCTGGCTCAGAAAGGCTTTGTGTTGTGTTCTCTTTTCTGGTGTTTGTCCAGAGCTGCATATGATGGGGAAGTGAGGTATGAAAGTGGACTGGAGCCTGGGATGTGTATGGAACATCATCCTGTCTGCTGGGGAGAGCTCTAGATGGTTTACTTTAAGACTGTTTATAGAAGTGAAATCAAATAAACCCTTTGGGGAGAAACATTATCTTGTTTTCTTCTCTCCCACATCAGCCAGTACTGTGCCTTTTATTTATTTATGTAGGACACGGCTGAAGCGACTTAGCAGCAGCAGCAGCAGCAGCAGTCAGTCAGTCTCTTAAAAGGGAGAACCACTTAGTCAAGGAACAGATTTCTTCAGGTTTCAAAAGCTTAAATCATTAGAGACTTCCTTCTGTGTTGGCACCTTTCCCTTTTATCATTAAATTAAAAAATGAAGGGTTTTAAGGCATTTTTTAAAGTCTAAAACTGAGGTATTGCTCCTGAGACTAGAGCAGCCCAACCATGATCCCATGAGGGTCCTTCTCTGGGAGAAAATTTCATCCACTTCACACACCTAATGGGTTTTCTGGCAGCCTTTGCATCAAGGACAAAGTGTGTTGACTCAATTTATAAATTACAGTTGTAAGCTTTTGCTTTGTTTAAGAACCACTAAAGGACTTTGTTTTTCTGTTTTTAAAGAACTCTGTTTTGACCACTCTTAAAATGTCTGGCTTTAATGCAGCCCAAATTACTTTGTGAACAAAGGTCCGTCTAGTCAAGGCTGTGGTTTTTCCAGTGGTCATGTATGGATGTGAGAATTGGACTGTGAAGAAAGCTGAGCGCCGAAGAATTGATGCTTTTGAACTGTGGTGTTGGAGAAGACTCTTGAGAGTCCCTTTGACTGCAAGGAGATCCAACCAATCCATTCTAGAGGAGATCAGCCCTGGGTGTTCTTTGGAAGGAATGATGCTAAAGCCGAAACTCCAGTATTCTGCCCACCTTATGCGAAGAGTTGACTCATTGGAAAAGACTCTGATGCTGGGAGAGATTGAGGGCAGGAGGAGAAGGGGACGACAGAGGATGAGATGGCTGGATGGCATCACGGACTCGATGGACGTGAGTCTGAGTGAACTCCGGGAGTTGGTGATGGACAGGGAGGCCTGGCGTGCTGGGATTCATGGGGTCGCAAAGAGTCGGACATGACTGAGCGACTGAACTGAACTGAACTGAACTGAAACAGAGATCAGAGCTCCTGAGAGGCTTTTTTTTTTTTTTCTTTTTTTTTTTTAAGAAATTTTAAATCAGCAGGCTAGCACTACAGTGATGGGCTGTGTTCATTGCTCTGGTGGCATGTCAGAGTTGAGGTCAGTTGTCTTAGGAGAGCGGCTAATCAGGATTAAGGGCTGTGGGAGGGACACCCTCCGGACTTCTCATTGTTACTTGGAAAGAGTAAATATTGCTGAAGCCAAGGAAGGGTTCTCAGGGTAAACTCAGCAGCTTGGCATGAAGCTCTGAAGGCAGTTATTGTGAGATTCAGTCTCATTTTTAGGAGGCAAGAGATCTGGAGAAACAAGAGGAAGCCTAGCTCTGAAGAGCATTTCTGCTCCTTGTCAGTGGGTATGGGAGAGTCTCTCATTTCCGGGGCCCAAGGCTGTGTTTCATATCACATTTTTGTTATGAAAGTGGCATTTTATAAGCATACACAACCAGGCCTCTGGCATAGCTGCTGCCCCAGCTGCTTTCCATTCAAAGGTCAGTCAGGGACCCAGTGGACCCCCTCTGACCCTGTGGGTTACTGTGGGAAGGGTCCTGGTGGATAGGGCTGGTTTCTCAGAGCTGGGCCCATTGCATGCTCTGGGTTTCAGTGGCCTCATCGGCATTTGTGACTGGGGGGGCTGGGTGTGGTGTGTCAGTGAGACTTAAAAGCCTGTCCGACAGTAACCATAACACATTGTTGGGCATTGTGAGGGCGTCCTGGCCTGTGCCCAGCCTTTTACATGCTTCACCTTACTTCGTCTGAGTCAGCAAATGTCACCTTCTCCAGGTGACATCATATGCAAGTCCCTGAGACCTCTGTCCAGGCACCCCCGTCTAGAGCCCTTCCCCCACAAGTCTTAGATGTTACAGTTATTGTGTTGTGTGGTTTATCCCAGTCCATGCAGCAGGTGGGAGAGCTGGCCACTGCTGTGGGGCAGGATCACCTGCCTGACATCACACATGGTGGACAAGGGGCAGGCAGTGAGGGGAAGGGATAGAGCTCTGGGTGCCCAGGTTCGTGCGCACAGTCCCGTGTTCTAGACTTGGTGCCTCACCATCTGCCCTGCACAGTTGTCTTCTCTGCTGCCAGTTTTCAGGTGTGAGTCTTTCGCATGAGGGCTGAATGCACCCCAAAAAGCAGGAAGAGCTGGGTGTTGGTAGCTTGAGACATCGTGTTCCTAGCTGGACACATACTGACAGAATCTTGAGAAACTGAGAAAAACCAAGGTTTTTGTCCGCTTTCTCCAGCCTCGGGTTCTCGTAATTGCAGAACACACTGTTTCCGTTCCCCTGAAATGTTCTTGCACACTGGCGGCGGTGAAGCCGCTGCCTGTGTGCCGTCAGTGTGATCCCCCTGCCCCAGCATGGGAGGTGGGCAGGCGCAGAAGCTGAGCAGCTGGGCAGCAGGAGGAGGCCAGCTGCAAGGTGCTTTGCTTTTGCCCCTACCCCCAACTCCTCGTGTGGCCTGACTTGCACCTTGAGTGCCAGATTTAAACCAAAGCCATGGCATTGCTCCTCTCCTGTCCCTTTGCTTTCTGTTCGTTTGTTTTTATTTTTAGTGTTTTCATAAAACCAACTCCAAGTTTTCAGCACCAGGACCACTCTCTTTTGCCCTTTATATGGTCTTCCTTTTGGATCATTTCAGGCCTTATGTGCACCTCAATTAAAGAATACTCTGCGCCTGAGGAAACAGTTCTCAACATAATACAAGCCATTTACGACCAACATGCCACAGCCCGTATAATATTCACCTGTGAAACGTTGAGAAAGCCTTCTTGCTGAAATCTGGAACAAGACTAGGATGCGCACTCTCATCACTTCTAATCAACATAGTACACAAGTCCTAGCCACAGCAATCAGACAAGAAAAAGAAGTAAAAGCTATCCAGATTGGAAGGGAAGAGGTAAAACTGTCATTTGTATTCAGATGACATGGTACTATATATAGAAAACCCTAAGGCTCCACACAGAAACTGCTGGAACTGATAAATGCAGCAAAGCAGCAGGATACAAGGCTAACATGTAAAAGGCAGTTGCATTTCTTTACATTGACAGTGTTCTATCAGAAAGGAAATGTAAAAAAAAAAAGAAAGAAATCCCCTTTAAAATCACATCCAAAAAAATAAAATACTTAGCAATAAACCTGACCTAAAAGACATATGCTGAGAACTACAAAACATTATTAAAGGAAATGGAAGCTGATTCAAAGAAATGGGAAGGTATCCCATGCTCTTTGATTGAAAGAATTATTATTGTTACTAATAAAATGACTTTCCTACACAAAGCAATCTACAGATTTAATGTTCTCCAAACCAAATTACCTATGACTTTTTTCATAAAACAAGAACAAATAATTCTAAAATGTGTATGGAACCATAAAAGACCCAGAATTGCCAAAGCAATCCTAGAAAAAACAAAGCAGGAGGCATAACCCTCCCAGACTTCAGGCATAACTATAAAGCCACAGGAATCAAAACAACGTGGCATTGGCACAGAAACAAACATGGGTCAGTGGAACAGAACAGAGACCCCAGAAATAAACCATACACCTGTAGTCAATCAATCTTTGGCAAGAGGAGGTAAGACTATGCAGTGGGAAGATGCAGTCTCTTCAGCAAGCAGTATTGGGAAGGCTGGACAGCCACATGTAAATCAATGAAGTTTTAACACACCCTCACACCATACACAAGAAGAAACTCAAAATGTCTTAAGACATGACACCGTAACACTCCTAGATGAAGACGCAGCGAGAACATTCTCTGACATAAATTGTACCAATGTTTTCTTAGGTCAGTTTCCCAAGGCAATAGAAACAAAAGCAAAAATAAACAAATGAGACCTAATCAGACTTAGAAGCTTCTGTACAGTAAAGGAAACCATAAACAAAAAGACAACCAGAGCAAGAGAAAAATATTTGCCGATAAGGTGACCGACACAGGCTTAATTTCCAAAATAGGCAAACAGTGCACACAGCTCAGCAACAAAAAACAAAGGGCCCGATCAAAAAACGGGCAGAAAGCCTGCACAGACCCTGCCTCCAGAAAAGACACACAGATGGCCAGCAGATGCATGAAGATAAACGCAGTGTCACTAGTTATGAGGGAAATGCAAATCAAAACTGCAGTGAAGTTCCACCTCACACTGGCCAAACTGGCCATCATAAAAAGTCTACAGATAACAAATGCTGGAGAGGGTGTGGAGAAAAGGGAACCCTCCTACACTGTTGGTGGGAATGTAAGTTTGTGTGGCCCCTATGGAAAATAGTACAGAATTTTCTCAAGAAACTAAAATACAGTTGCCATATGATCCAGCAATCCCACTCATGGGCATATATCTGGACAAAACTATAACTTAAAAAAAACCCAAAACAACACTATCGTCTCGCCGTCTGGTTCTGTTCTTCTGGTGGGTTCTATTCTTCCCACCCATTTCGTGTTTCTTCTCCTCTCCTTTCATGCTTCCTTTGGACTAAGTATTTCCTGCACCATTAACTTGGCAATTAGAATCTAATATAAATGAATACTCTCATTTCCTCCTGGACAAGGCACAGACCACTTCCCCTCCACTCCCTTGGATGCATTATTGTCATTTGGTTTAATTCCTTATTTATGTGCAAACCCTACTGGATATCTTATATTGTTTTTTTACAGTAAATATCCTTTAGATTTATCTGCATATTGATATTTCCATTTTCCCTCATTTTTTATTTTTTCATTTTCCCACCTGGTGCGGTTTCCTCAGTTCTCATAGCTTCTCTGAATATTTCTTTCTGTGCCAATTTGCTGGCAATGGAATCTGTTCCTTCATTTTATCTGAAAAAATCTTTATTTCATTTTCATCTTTGAAGAGTGTTTTCACTGAGTAGAGATGCCCAGGTTGACAGTTACTTTCTGAACTTTTACATCACCATTTACTTGTCTTCTGCCTCCATTCTTCCTGGTGGAGTATCAGCTGTTAGTCTTATTGTTGCTTTTTGAAGGGATCTTGACTGTGTTCCCTAGCCGCCCTGAGGATGTTTACCTTTGGCTTCAGCGGTCTCGTTAGACTGCGCCTGGCACCGTCGCCGTGCTGAACGTGGCTGGAGTCTCTGCTCGTCCCTGAATCTTACAGCTTTGTGCTGTGTCAGTGTCTCTGTGCCACATTCTCTCTCCCCACTCCCTCTGGGCCCTAACTACATCTTGGTTAGATATTTCCGCATGTCCTGTGTCCCTCTTGTGCTATTTTCTGTATTTTTTTTTATTCTCTTTCATTCCTTGAGCTTCAGTCTGGACATAATTCTATTGGCCTGCCTTCCAGCCCCCTAATTCTTGTCCCTGCTTTGGATATCTATTCTGCTTTCAAACCCACCTATTTAATTTTAATTTCAGTTACTATATTTTGCTATGTATGAACAGGTATGGAGATATTTATAGTCTGTAGCTGATGTTTTCTCCCTCTGAAGAGGATCTAGTTTTGCTCTCTGGCAGGCACTTGGAATAGGGCAGATTGCCTTGAGTCTGGAGTTGAGCTGAAACAGAGCTGGAGTTCGGTCTTTTGTGGGAGAGCTGGTGAGCATCCAGATCTCTGTGCTCCTGGGCAGCAGCCCACTGGGATTCTCCCTGGGAGTCCGGGCTGTGTGTCAGAGGCCCTCTTCCTTGTTGACTTGACTCCCAGTCTGGCCCCCCAGCCCCATGCCACTGGCAGCACCATCGCTCCTCCTGGCTCGTTCAGCCTCTTGGCTCCACCCTGCCTGGGGGAGGAGGACCGCAGAGTGTTGGACTTACTCCCACGACTCCTCTTCTTTCTGAGAACCTGGCCCTCCAGCACCTGGCTAGATCGAGAACCCAGATGCCTTTTCGATCTCCAGTACCTTCAAATCAGTGTTTTTGATGTGTTTCATCCAGAATTTCTAGTTGCTTTCAGTGGGTAGGTTGATCTACAACAAGCAACTTTTTACTATCACTGAGAGCAAGAAAAAGCTGAGTGTTCTATTTGGAACTAAATTCAGTGGGAAGTTCACAGTTCATAAATTTCGTTTTAAGCAGCAATGTCTGTCCCAAAAGAGAGTACATAAAAATAGAGTGGACTTGAAGTTGGGAGATGTAGCTTCTGTTAATGGCTGTACCACTTACTGTCAGACTAAGGTTGAAATAATTTCTGTAAACCCTGGATTTCTTAGCTATAAAACCATAACACCTGCCCTGCCCATCGTACACATTTTTCTTAGGCTCAGATGTCTATGAAAGAATTTCATAAACTGCAAACAGCGGTACTAATACAGGATATTATGTTGTTGTTGTCTGTGCCTAGTGGCGTGTGAGTGTGTGAAGCTGGCTTTGAGTGCTCCCAACATGAGTGTGGCATGGAGGGCAGATGTTCAGCTTCCCACGTGTGACACTGAGGGGCACCTGGGTCTTCTCACTGCAGCATGACATTGGAGTGTTTCATTATTGACCAAAAGCAGTTGGAGAAACCACTTTGAAACAGCAATCCCACCTGTTTCAGAAGAAATCAGGGCAATTAAAATGGAGTCAGCAGAGTGTTGCTTTGTAAACGAGATGAATCGGTGGGTCTGAACAAAAACCATCCTGTTTCAGCCACACTTTTAAATGAGTTGCTTCACCATCACCATGGAACCATGAAACAATTGGAAAAAAAAAGTCCTTTTCAATGGAAGTCTTGAATATTTCAGGAAATAACCCCAATGTTATAAAATGTGTTATACCTTTGTTAGTCATTTAGGCTGCAGATTCAGGGATTCTTTTGACTCTTCTGATGAGCGTGAGAGCAGCGGTGTTGCCAGTGGATGTACCCACACGCTCACCCCCAAACACCTGCCTGCTTGCTCTTGGAACTGACCCGTCCACGCATACTCTGGCTGTCAAGTGCTCGTGATGGAATCTGCGAGAACCCAGATCCCCTTTCAATCTATAAAATTAAAAGTGCAGACTTAGAATAATATTCATCTTAAGCATATTGGATCAACCATGATTTCCCCCATCTGACAATGATGAAAGAAAGAGAAAAATTCATGTCTGTGAAAATTCAAGCCTATTAAAAGAAGAAAATATTGCAGTCAGAATATTGTACTTAGATTCCAATTTTTATATTATTCATTGTTGATTTATTTTGACTCGGCGTTTCTGCATTCATTCAGTAAGGATTTGAGTGCCTTGTGACAGGTCACCAGGGAAAGAGCAATGAACAAAACTGATAAAAAAGTTTTTTGCCTTCTCAGAGCTTATGTCAAGGGAGTGAAAATAGAAGAGAGTAAAATAAATGATCAGATTTATGGAATAAGACAATGTTAAATGCAATAGTGAGAAAACATATGGGGATCAGATGTGTGGGGGTCAAGATGAAGGGTTCAGTAATAAATGGGTGGTTAATACAGCAAGAGGAGCAGCCGGTAAAGTGAAAGGACAGCCTGCAGAGTGGGAAGGAGGCCATGTGAGCAAATCATATTTGATAAGGAGCTAATATCCAGCGTATATAAAGAACTCATGTAAATAGCAAAAATAATAATCAAATGTTATCAAAAGGTGAGCAAAGGACCAGAATAGGAATAGACATTTTTCCAGAGAAGGTAAATGTACCTATTTCATGTTCCTGTTGGTAAAATGGCCAACGGGTACATGAAAATGTGCTCAGCATCATTAATCATCAGGGAAATGCCAGTCAAACCACAGTGAGATAATCACTTCACACCTGTTAGATTGACTGTCACGAAAAAGGTAACAGATAACAAGTGTTGGTGAGGACGTGGAGAAGAGGGAACCCTTGTGCACTGTTGGTGGGAAAGTAAATTGGTGTAGCCACTGTGGAAAATGTGTGGAGGTTCCTCAAAAAATAAAAAATGAAACTACTGATACCATGCCACCCAGCAATTTCACTCCTGGGTATATCTCCAAAGGAAATGAAATCCCTGTCTCAGAGATAATCTGCACTTCATGCTCACTGCAGCATTGTTTATAATGGCCAAGATGTGGAAAGCCCCCTGCTGGCCCAGACAGTGAATAGTCTGCCTGCAATGCAGGAGACAGGTTTGATCCCTGGATTGGGGGGATCCCCTGGAGAAGGAAATGGCAACCACTCCAGTATTTTTCACTTCACTTCACTTGCAGTATTCTTACCTAGAGGATTCCATGGACAGAGGAGCCTGGCGGACTACAGTCCATGGGGTCTCAAAGAATTGGACATGACTGAGTGACTAACACTTTCTTTCTAAGACATGTAGGCAACCTCAGTGCCCACTGAGGGATGAATGGATGTTATATACTTGCACACACATGCATGTACAATGGAAAGTTATCTAGCCATAAAAAAGAAGGAAATTCTGCCATTTGTGACTACATGGATGGATCTTGAAGGCATTTTGCTAAGTGAGATAATTCAGATGAAGAAAAATAAATACTATATGATCTCACTTACATGTGAACTAAAAAACTCATCAGATTTGGCTACCAGAGGTGGAGGTAGAAGGTGGAGGAGTTGGAGAAAGGTAATCACAAGTTACAAACTTCCAGTTATAGGATAAATAAGTATTGGGGGTGTGCTGTACAGCATGGTGACCACAGTTAACACTGCCAGGTGGTATATTTGAAAGCTGCTAAGAGATCCTTCCTGACGTGTCTCCTATACCTCCCAGTAGTTAGATGCAGACTGTTCTGTATAAGCTGCACAACACTGCAGTTGCTATTGGGCAGTCTACTTTTTCACTCAGTGATGCATAGAAAACATTTTAAATCTAGTGTTCATTTTAAATGGCTTTATATATTCGATTTTCTTTTCTTTTTTTTATATGAATTTATTTATTTTAATTGGAGGTTAATTACTTTACAACATTGTATTGGTTTTGCCATACATCAACATGAATCCGCCACAGGTATACACGTGTTCCCCATCCTGAACCCCCCTCCCTCCTCCCTCCCCGTACCATCCCTCTGGGTCATCCCAGTGCACCAGCCCCAAGCATCCAGTATCATGAATCGAACCTGGACTGGCGAAGTTCTCTGGTGATGGGAGTGGAGTTTGTTTCTTTACTTCTTTAATGCTAACAGTATTGGGGTGAGTATTTTTTTTGTAACCTGTTTGCCCATTCATTTGAAAGGAAGCATATTTTTAAAAGTCAGTACATTATTTAGTTCTGAGAATCTACCAGAATTTTTCAGTAAATTGCTCAGTTTGGTTGGTATTTTATTTGGGGTCTTGAATTAAGAATCCTAATTGAAATTATCCATGGTCTCCTCCCTTCCCTTCCCTCCTCCTCCCTTCATGTGGGTTTGGCTTTATACTTACACTAACTTTATAAAATGAATTTAGAACAAATGTGTAAAAAAAAAAAGATGCTTAAGAAAAACTTATTTATAAAGGAACTGTTTCTTGAAATTCACCTGTAAAAGTCATCTAAACCTAGAGCTGTTTTTGTTTGAATCACTGTAATCCTTGGATAACTTAAAATTCCTATATGGATATTGATACATGGTAAATTTTCCTGTGCTTCACTTGAATTAATTTTGATAATTTATAGCTTATTATAAATGCCACTTGGTTTTCAAGTATATTGGTATAATATCATATTCATATGCACTTAAATCCTTTTTCTTGTTTAGAAACACTTTTTTTTTTTTTTTTTTTTGGTTTTTCTGCCTCATCTTTTTTGCCTTGTATAGTTTCAGGAAAGCTGCCATAGCTCCATGCATCATAATTACTTTCAAGGCAGGAAGTAAAGGGGTCCAAAATAGTCTTTTCTTTAGGGACCGTTTGCTTTTATCAGCAAAGTACATCTTTTCTGGAATCCCCCAGCAGACTTTCTGTTACTATTCATTAGCCAGAACTAAGTCATGGTTATTGGAGATCATGGTGGAGGCTAGGGAAAGGAGTTTGTCTTTGGCCAAGCAGAACTCATCTCTAGGGCTTGGCAGTTTGCCCAAAACAAGCTCTGTAAGAAGGGGGCAAGAGGGGTGTGACTTTTGTGTTACCAAGATGTTTGTGCCCTTTTTCAGGCGTGCACAAGAGAGACTCCACGACATTGCAGTCAGAAGGACTGAGCATAGACGCAGCAGCTGTCAGTGTCAGGAAGCATGAATCGGATAACTTCATCATCCTTTACCATAACATACCATCTTTCTGCCATTCATTAGAAGTTAATTTTCCCCCCCAAGATTCCAAAAGGATGCTGTTACACTTGACATGAGCAAGGTCTCAGGGAACAAGATATCACCCTAGCTTTGGTTGGAGAGGGTGGGAACAGGTCATCTCAAGCCAAGTGCTGAATATTCAGCACTTGGTTATTTGTGTGAAACCCTGATGGGCTGGGGCCAAGGAGGGTTCTGCTTCCAGTTTACATCCTTGTCCTTAACCAGTGACAAAACTCTTCTGTTTGCCTTTCATCCTTGTGAGGAAATGGGTAAAAATTTTATCTTTGTACAACAAGCAAAAACATAGAGTTAACTGTCTTTGAAAAGTACCCAAAAGCATCTTCCGTGACAACGTCAGTGTCCTTAAAAGTCAGAACCACAAGGTCCGTGCACTTGAACCTGCCATCCTTCCAGTCCCAGGGATTATTTGACCCGTGTTTGAGGGGAGGGTTGGAAGAGAGATGCAGGACAGAGAGGAAAGCCGGTTGTCTGACTAAAACCAGGAGGGGCTCGCATGATCAACCCCAAGACAGCAGGGAGCAGGTCTCTTCACAGAGCGGTGCAAAGAGAAACCTGGAGACTTGAGTCCAGGAGGAAGGCGGAGGTGCCCTGTGTCTGTGGAACAGGTGGGGACCCACGGCTCTCACTCTCTGATAAACGGTATGCACACTCATCCCGAGAGGGTGGCTCCCTGCATCGGAAGGGGTAAGAAGTTCAAGCTCTGCTTTCTCTCTGCTCTGACTTCCTCAGCCATGAGCAGGAGGTCCTGCCTGAAGTGCACTTGGAAGGATAAGAACCTCAAAGGGCTTCATCCAGGGCTGTTATTTTCTTAACATTCAGTAGCTATCCACTCTTGAAAAAGTTCTCAGTTAAAATTTAGTATCTGTAAAACTGGAGGCAGTAAAGGGCAGGTGATACTCTTTGAATGAGAAAATAGTTTGCTTTCTCCAAAAGGCGCTGGCTGAAAGCAGCAAGTAGAAACCTGACATCCGCTCCCTCAGGGCCGGGAGAGGACCCTGTGTGTTCTGGGCAGCGTGTGTTCTCCGTGGCTCTGCTGCAGCGTCTTCAGAGTGAGGAGTCTGTGCTTGTGGACCGTCTGCTATGCTTTCCACCTCTGGAGTGCTTGGCTTTTCCAGGGGATCAGAGGACTTCAAAGGGAGAGTGGTAAACACAACAGACTCCAGTTTCTGATACCTTGAGAGGGGTTTCAGACACCTCGTTCTTGGTATAAGAACACACTCCTGTGGTCAGACGCAGCGCGAGGTACGAGAACACTCAGGTGAAGCATTGGGGTGCTTTGGACTGAAAACTTCAGAGTGAGACAAACCTGCCACTATCTGGAGCTAATTCAGATCCGCTGCCAACTGAATTTTTAAGAAGCTTAATTTCAGATGGGTCCTGCAGAGGTTTTAAAATATCTTTGGATTTGATTCTTTTCCATTTTAAAAAACCTCTATAGAATAAGCTCTCTAGCTATTAGGACTGATCAGAAATTAGTTGATTAGGTGAATATCATGTCATTATCACTGCTTGAAGGATTATTAAGAGTGTATTTTAATTAAATGAACGTTATACAACAGCTGTGAGACCTCTTTTTTTACCTTCCTGCTTTTGTAAATCCCATTTCCAACTCCCATTTTACCCCCTGGCCTCCCTAGCCCCTCGGAGCAAATGAGCCGTGGAGATGGCAGTGTGAGGCTGACCCCTTGTTCAGGTTGTGTTGAAGTCGAAATCCCTGGGGTTGAGGCTCTAAGGTCTCTGCCTGCCCTGGGGCTGGAGGGAGGGCCGGTCTGAGTTCAGGGTGCCTTGCTGTGAATCCAGGCTCCCACCGTCTTCCACAGGGCCCAGGGCCATGAGGCCTTAGGCCTGGCTCTGTTGATGCGCTGCTTCACGTCCAGGAGGGAGCTTCTAAAACTCACATTCCTAGGCATCAACCAGACCTACTTGTGTGGGCAGAGCCAAGGCATCTGCATGTTGACGACCTGCTTTTGGGAGAGTCTGGCACTCACTTTCTGTGAGTGATGCCCGTAAGATCATGCCAGGACAGCTACCTGGCCCCAGAGCACAGCGGGTCCCTGATGAGGAGCATGCCCAGATGGGGTGGGCGAGTGGCTTCAGCTGCACAGCTTGTACTGAAAGTTCCAGCTCCCGTGGGGACCGCTGTGTCCACTACCAGGACACAGTCAACTCAAACAGCAGACCTGCCTCTTTCTTCCTTTGAACAGAAAATGTGTTGCCTGTGGGCGAGGGCAAAGGACAAAAGATACTTTCGGGGCCTCAGCTGGGTCACCTGCTATTCATAGCCTGCGTCCCAGGCTCTGTGTGGTAGGACCCTACACACGCACACCTCCACATGCAAGCAGAGGCAGAGGGCCTGGAAACTGACAATATATTTTGATCGGTTCTTTTGTTTTTTGAAACCCCTGGCCCTGCCACCTGAGCTTGACCGTGACACAGTCTCCCTTGGCTTGTCTCACCTGGACCAAGGGTGCACGTGGAGACTGGCACCTTTCCAGGAGCTCTGTCTGCTGGAGAGACCAGCCCAGCCCAGTGCTATGTTGCTGTCCATTGCCCGAGGCACCACCCTACGTGTATACCTTGGCACAGGACCAAGGCAGGTGCCACATCACTCTTGCAGTGTTAGAGCTAGTCATTACACCTACAGGCACCTCTTCCTCTTTCACCCCACCCTCCTCTCGGTTGTGTACAGAACTACCTTTGTTTCTCCAGTGATAGTCTGGTTGGACTTTGAAACTGTAAGACAGATCTGTGACTCAAAAAGGCAAACACACACACAAAAATGGGGTAAACTTCAAAATAGAAGAAAGGAAATAAGGAGAAAGAAAATTTTAATAAACTGGGAAAATAAACAGAGGATTATATAAAGCTTGATTTTCAAAAATTAGAAATCTCTAAGAATACTGATAAATGTAAAAAGCATGATTAATGTTAGGAATAAAAGAGCGGAGCAGATATAACTATGGACAGAGTAGAGTTTGTAAAGATTATAAGAAAACTGTGGGTACACTTTTATGCAAATTTGAAAATTTAATGGAATGCTTAGTTTTCTAGGAACGTGGAAATTACCAAAGTCATTCAAGAAATAGAAAAATATGAATGCAAGCCATGAAAGGTCTTTTTAACAGTAAGAAGTTTATCTTCCCTGAATTCACAGACTCTTTTAGAGAATTTCTAGAAAAAGAGGGAAAGCTGCCTTGTTTGCTTCTTGAGAGCACGAGTACTTTCTTGTGAAACTGGACAAAGAATGTAGAAGAACAGAACATTGTAGGCCAGCTACTGTTATGATTATAGAGTCAAAATATTGGAAACCAAGTACCAGTGTATCTAATATTGCTCTATTTTTAAAAAAGTCATAGCCAAGTGGAGTTTCATTTAGGAATACAAAAATGATAGAACAACATGAGATATATTAATATAATATTCCTTCTCAAAGGATTAAAGGAGGAAAGCTATATGATCTTCTTAATAGATGCAAGGGAAAAAATCATAAACTTGATTTGGCACTTGGAATTTCCTAAATCTGATTAAATTCAGTTCAGTCGCTCAGTCATGTCCAGCTCTTTGCGACCCCATGCCTCCCTGTCCATCACCAACTCCCAGAGTTTACCCAAACTCAGGCCCATTGAGTCGGTGATACCATCCAACCTTCTTCTCCTGCCTTCAATCTTTCCCAGCATCAGGGCCTTTTCCAGTGAGTCAGTTCTTCACATCAGGTGCCCAAAGTATAGGAGTTTCAGCTTTAGCATCAGTCCTTCCAATGAACACTCAGGACTGATCTCCTTTAGGATGGACTGGTTGGATCTCCTTGCAGTCCAAGGGACTCTCAAGAGTCTTCTCCAATACCACAGTTCAAAACCATCAATTCTTTGGTGCTCAGCTTTCTTCACAGTCCAACTCTCACATCCATACATGACTGCTGGAAAAACCATAGCCTTGATTAGATGGACCTTTGTTGGCAAAGTAATGTCTCTGCTTTTTAATATGCTGTGTAGGTTGGTCATAACTTTTATTCTAAGAAGTAAGTGTCTTTTAATTTCGTGGCTGCAGTCACTGTCTGCGGTGATATTGGAGCCCCCCAAAATAAAGTTAGCCACTGTTTCTACTGTTTCCCCATCTATTTGCTATGAAGTGATGGATGCCATAATCTTGGTTTTCTGAATGTTGAGCTTTAAGCCAGCTTTTTCACTCCTCTTTCACTTTCATCAAGAGGCTCTTTAGTTCTTCTTCACTTTCTGCCATAAGGGTGGTGTCATCTGCATATCTGAAGTTACTGATGTTTCTCCCAGCAATCCTGATTCCAGCTTGTGCTTCCTCCAACCCAGCGTTTCTCATGATGTACTCTACATATAAGTTAAATAAGCAGGGTGACAATATACAGCCCTGATGTACTCCTTTTCCTATTTGGAACCAGTCTGTTGTTCCATATCCAGTTCGAACTGTTGCTTCCTGACCTGCATACAGGTTTCTCAACAGGCAGCTGAGGTGGTCTGGTATTCTCATCTCTTTAAGAGTTTTTTTAAGAATTTTCCACAGTTTGTTGTGAAAAATAAATTAGCAAAGCTAAGGATCAAGTCTTGGACCATGATCAACTCAGGTGTGGTAATGAGTATCCTGTGGCCTGTTGGGGAGAGAGGCAGCAGGCCTGCTTTTTCCCAGGTCGCCACCACCACCACCATCATGATTATGTCTGCAAGATATCGCAGACATAAAATCTAGAAGATGTTATACAAGCACCTAGGTGTTCCTGCCTGGAGAATCCCAGGGACGGGGGAGCCTGCTGGGCTGCCGTCTATGGGGTCGCACAGAGTCAGACACGACTGAAGCGACTTAGCAGCAAGCACCCTCTACTCCACTTTTTCAAATCTTAATACTTTGCAACACTGGTACCTGATTAAGATTTTTTAAATGAAATAAAACTCGACATATAATAGTTAAAGTCCTGGTACGTCTTTCCTACCTCAAATCCCATCTTCACCAATGGTAACACTACCCTAAGCTTGGTTCATCAGTATTCCTCAGTACATCTTCATCAAACCACATGTGTTGTGTGTGTGTGTGTGTTAGTTGCTCAGTTGTGTCTGACTCTTTGTGATGCCATGGACTGTAGCCCACCAGGCTCTCTGTGCATGGGATTCTCCAGGCAGGGTTGCCATTTCCTTCTCCAGGGGATCTTTCCGACCCAGGGATCAAACCCAGGTCTCCCACATTGCAGGCAGATTCTTTACGGCCTGAGCAGCTGGTAAGCAGAATGGAGCATTGCTTTGCGCATGGCTGACACTGCACTGCGGCTTGCTCTCTCCGCTTTTGGGAATGCACCTGCTTTGACACACATGGCTCTGTTTTATTCACACCCACTGTTGCACAGCCGTCTCTTGCAGGAACACACCACATCCAATCTCTTCTGCTGACAGTCAGTCTCCTGTTAGGAACAATGCAGTCGTGGATACTGTCTTTTTGCATATGTGAGAAAGTTTCTCTGCATCATTTGCCCGCAGACGACTCCTAGTCACAGATTTATGTTATTCAGCAAGCTGATCTTTGAAGGCTGTTCCCAGCTTTACCCCACCCATAAGGGCAGCATTCACAGTGCTCCAAATTCTCACCATCCCCGGATAGCATCAAATTTTGCCCACCAGATATGAAATACCCTCTTAGTATTCTAATTTTCTTTCCCCTGTTTACTAGAGAGGGCACACATCTTGTCATATGTTTATGAGCTGATGATTAAAGACCCCTTTCTAAAATATTATCCCAGGGCCACAGTTTGAAAAATCAAACTTAAAAAGTATGTTTGACAGCATACATCTTAAACAAAATAACAGGATCTGCCACAGACTTGGAGAAGATTTTTGCAGTACTCACGGCTGACAGAGGATACTATCCGGAATATACAAATTCCTATCATCGAATACTAATGAGGTAAAAACCTAACAAATAGTGGACAAAGAATATGAGCAACCGTTTGACAGAAGAAACAATCTAACCAGCTCACAGGCCACTGCTGGCCATGGCTGGAGTCCGTGGACTGTGCACTCAGCAACCTAACTGAGCTCTCCTAGTCCTGAGAATCTGTATATTCTCTTGGATTTTCCACCCATTGATTCATCCACATTTTGTCCTTTTCTTTACACCACTTCTACATTTACAGTTCTTGTCTCAATAAGGCACTGTTTATGGCCTGCAATGCAATATGCAATAAAAAAAGGTAGTAGAGAACATCTCATCTTCAAAGTGAATGCAATTCAATTCTCATAAAGCATCATGTTTGCCATAGACATTTTACAGATACCTTTAATCTAGTAAAGTAATGCTCAAAATTCTCCAAGCCAGGCTTCAGCAATACGTGAACTGTGAACTTCCTGACGTTCAAGCGGGATTTAGAAAACGCAGAGGAACCAGAGATCAAATTGCCAACATCCGCTGGATCATCGAAAAAACAAGAGAGTTCCAGAAAAACCTGCTTTATTGACTATGCCAAAGCCTTTGACTGTGTGGATCACAATAAACTGCGGAAAACTCTGAAAGAGACAGGAATACGAGACCACCTGACCTGTCTCTTGAGAAATCTGTATGCAGGTCAGAAAGCAACAGTTAGAATAGGAAAATAGGAAAAGGAGTACATCAAGGCTGTATATTGTCACCCTGCTTATTTAACTTATATGTAGAGTACATCATGAGAAACGCTGGGTTGGAGGAAGCACAAGCTGGAATCAGGATTGCTGGGAGAAACATCAATAACTTCAGATATGCAGATGACACCACCCTTATGGCAGAAAGTGAAGAAGAACTAAAGAGCCTCTTGATGAAAGTGAAAGAGGAGAGTGAAAAAGTTGGCTTAAAGCTCAACATTCAGAAAACTAAGATTATGGCATCCATCACTTCATAGCAAATAGATGGGGAAATAGTAGAAACAGTGGCTGCCTTTTATTTTGGGGGGCTCTAAAATCACTGCAGATGGCGACTGCAGCTATGGAATTAAAAATGCTTGCTCCTTGGAAGAAAAGCTATGACCTACCTAGACAACATATTAAAAAGCAGAGACTTTACTTTGCCAACAAAGGTCCATCTAATCAAGGCTATGGTTTTTCTAGTGGTCAAGTATGGATGTGAGAATTGGAATATGAAGAAAGCTGAGCACAGAAGAATTGATGCTTCTGAACTGTGGTGTTGGAGAAGACTCTTGAGAGTCCCTTGGACTGCAAAGAGATCCAACCAGTCCATCCTGAAGGAAATCAGTCGTGAATATTCTTTGGAAGGACTGATGCTGAAGCTGAAACTCCAATATATTGGCCACCTGATGCAAAGAACTGACTTGTTGGAAAAGACCTTGATGCTGGGAAAGATTGAAGGTAGGAGGAGAAAGGGACGACAGAGGATGAGATGACTGGATGGCATCACCGTGAGTTTGAGTGAGCTCCGGGAGTTGGTGATGGACAGGGAGGCCTGTGGTCGATGGATAGGAGTGCTGCAGTCCATGGGGTCGCAAAGAGTTGGACATGACTGTGTGACTGAACTGAACTGAATTTGTTTTTGCTTGTTTATTTTTCTCCCCATGCTTTGCCTTGTTTTGTTGTCAGCAAATCAAAGCTGGATTTGTCTCTCAGGGGCAGACTCCAGTTAAAATCACAGAATAAATCCAAAATTTATTTCCAAAATTTCTTTAGGTCAATAATTTCTAAAGAGAAACACACATGACAGCAACCAGAACCTTGAAATACTGTGAATGATCCTGATATTTCCCCTCCAGGTGTTTCATGGGAAGCTGAGACCCAGCCAGAAGGCCCACCATGGACACACAGCAAGAATCCACTGCCATGGAGACTGACACCCAGGGTCCCCATTTGCTGGAAATTTGCCCCTATGTGGGGCCCCAGGGCATGGCTAGAGCAGGACTGGTGTTGAATGCTTAGGGTAGTGGGGTCTTCACAGCCTTCTCCAGGGACCCTGCTGGTGTCAGAGAGGGGTTGAGCCCCAGGTGCTTGGTAGAAGATGCCTGGGTAGATGTCTGTTGATACGTGACAGCCAAGTGCATATGATAGCCCTTATTAGGATGACAGCAACCTTTCCAGTGTTCAGAGTCCTTCTTCGATACTTGATCGTCCCACTGACCATGCAAAATTGTACGGGCCGGTTTCACAGACGAAGAAGGGTGCAGTGCCTCAGGTCACTCAGTGACCAAGGTTGCCACAGGCCAGACCAGCAGTGGGGCTGGGAGGTAGGTCGAGGGCATGGGGTAGACAGCATATTTCTGTACCCTTTTCCACACCATGGGGCAACCTTGCATATTACTAAATGGAGCCCCTCGCTTCCCAGTCTGAGGACATGTGGTGTTTGAATATTTCATCAGTGTCTCAACCAAACCTACATATAACATTTGCATCAGAGACAAGCCTCCCCAGAGACAGGTTCCTTCTGCACCCTGAGGGCTCAGGTGCGCAGTGTACTAGACATCAGCTGATTGAGAGATAGATAGGATGGCCATCATCTCACAGAAATTTAAAGCTCAATAAAATATTTTTTAAAATCATTGTGTGTCCAGTTTTTTAAAGTCCCCATTTAACTGGACAGGAAATTACCAGAATGACCCATGGAAACTCAAGTGAACTTGACCCAAAGCTATCCTCCACATCACACTGCCTCAGCTGCGTCGTCTGGGAGGGAGAACAGAATTGACTGCAGACTCTCCATGCTGCTGATGCCGAATAAGCCCCGGCTTCTGCTCAGTTCTCAGAGAAGCTTCAGGATGAAGGTGCCCCTGACAGCTAGCCCCCCTAGTGGGTTTCTATATCAGGCAGGCGTTCTTTCACCAGCTCTGAAGCAGAGAAGACTGCTTGGCAGCGACAGAGCTCTTTACGTGCAAGATTTATTCTGTTTCTTTTTAAAGAAATTCTTCAAACAACCCCTCCTTTTTCTTGGCTCAGTGTGAAGACTTAGGATCTGAATTCATATACGTACATATAACACTCTTAAACTCACAAGGTATGAGTTATTTCTCGGTTCTTACTTGTCATCCCTCTTTATCTTAGAAATAGGATATACCTCTTAAATTTCCTAATTGCCAATTCCTAGCAAAACTTGGTGCCTTATGACTGGAGAGGAATTTTAATAAAATGGTGTGAATGCTGCGTTCTGAAAAATGTATCCAAAGCCCCTTGAGAATTCCAAATGCTCGTGGAAGACGAGGCTTCCTGCAGAGAGACAGAAAATGAGGGAATAGGACGTGATTGCATCAGCTGAGTTTACTATGATTTAAGCCTGAAAAATGCTCCCTTCTCTCCTTTTGATTTTTCACGTGGCTGCACCAGACAAAGTTCAGCAAATCTGCTCAGCTCAGCAAAGCACCCCCCTCAACTGTGTGGAGTGGGGTCTGATTGCAGAGTATTGGCTCCTATCCTGGGGTTCTTATTTCATTAGCTTTGCAGTTTTGGTTCTTGGGAATGACATTTGTTGATCATTTGTTTACAGTTGAACCTTGCAGATTCTTACTTCCTTAATCTAACAATTGACAAATTCTTAAAAGTGAGAAAAAAAAAGAAAAAACACTCTAGCCTATCCATCTACTTGTCATTAAAGACTTGACATTAATTCCAGAATGCATTCTTTAATGTGACTGGTATGTCATTTTCTCATAGTTAATTAAAATCCAGTTATCCATATAACTGAGGTAAACAGAAGAAGCCCATTTTGTGATCTGACCTAATTGCTTTTTAATCGTACTGCTTTTCTTGCTCATTTTCAAAATTTGCTCTCTGAAATAGTTTTCCCAGTCCTGAGGGAAAATATGTGTCAACCATTTTCCTTTAAGGCGCTGCTGAGCTCCAAATATATTAATCTTTCTCCTTTTCCTACTCATTTCTTATCATTAAGATGAATAGTTTCAATTCTGGGAGCAGATCACTTGCAGCTGTGGTCAATTACATTAAGAGCTAAAGAGTAAAACAAGTTCTTCAAAAACTACTTGTTTGGCTGTGCTGGGGTCTTTGTTTGTTGTGGCATGAGAGCTCTTAGTTGTGGCATGTGGGATCTAATGCCCTGACCCAGGGCTGAATCCAGACTGCCTGCGTTGAGAGCACTTAGCCACTTAGCCACTGCACCACCAGGAAAGTCCCGAGAGTAAAACAAACTCTTCAAAATATGTTGGCCCAATGGGAAGTGTTCCACCTTCTTTGCTACCAGTGCAGGGATCCCAGATGGTGAGCACAGTGTGGAGGGACCACGTCCCTGGTGGCTGACTGATGGTCCCCACCCTACTGCAGGCAAGATCATCACTGTCTCCACCTCGGGCCAAGAGCTGCTTCCAGAGGCCAAAGAGGCTTTAGCTGTCTGTCCTCACCCCTTTTCCCACCAGCCTGGTAACTCCCTGAATGCCCTCATGCCACAGTTTGTTCGCAGCAGTCCTCAAGAACTATAAGCCTGCCCAGGGGTCTTGCTCTCTCAGAATTCTCTGGAGCATCACCTCTCTGCTGGCATGTTTTTCAAGGTCATGGAGCTTTCGAGGGACTTGCAGTGTCCCTTATGTTGTACCTGCTGAGCCCGATCTCCTTTTGCTGGTCCTTTCTGTTGCCTAATGGGTGATGGCTCAGCATCTTCAGCCAAGGGCTCTAGAGTCCTGTGTTCTGAAACAGCTTTTCTGGGCCCTCACAGCCTTGTGTCTGTCTGCAGGGTACAGACTGCCTGTTGCAGTCTGCCCACAATTTGTAGGGACTTTCTTCAGCCTGGTCCCAGGTTCTTTCAGTGCTGCTGGAAGTAGAAGGGGAGCTGATGGGCTCAAAGGCCCAACCATCCTTCCCTCTCCCACAGCAGCCTGCAGCACTGGCCCCTGGGATGACAGTCTGGCAAGGTGAGGGGCGTGTGTCTTGCGATCCAGGACCAGGGTGGAGCCAGATACCAGATACAGCTCGGCTGAGAATCCCAGCAACCCACATGCTTGCTGCAGGCAAAGTAGGAGAGAAGAAAAGAGCAGCATCACACAGTTGATTCCACCCCTCAGAAGTAACCACTGTGAACTGTGAAAAGCACATCTATATAGGTGTATCAGCATGTGCGACTAAATGGGAATTCACTGTTTCGAAACACGTTTTTTTTTAACACGTTAGAAAGATGTTCTCAGTATGTTACGTTTTGCTGAAATCTTTCATCTTTTAAATTGTTGCTCTGGTTGTGTTTCCTGTTTCCTGATGGCGCACTGTCACTGCATCTCAGAATAGGCCAGTGCCTCCGGCAAACGGCAGGTTCACCTCGAGTGCTGTCCTGCAGGGCCGGCTGCCCACGCTGTCAGGGGGCTCGCTGGGGTTGGTCCCAGCTCATGGTTCAGGTCACTCCTCCTTTTCCTGCAGGTGTCAGCGGAAGCAGTGGCGGGTAGATCTGCCAGCCACCAGCGTGGTCATCACATTTCACAATGAAGCCAGGTCAGCTTTGCTGAGGACAGTGGTCAGGTGAGGCCCACAGCTGCCACCCAGTCCCACCCACTGAAGCGTAGAGGGGCATCCCCAGCAGGGATGCCGAACAAGGGCCAAGTGCCCAGCACAGCCAGGCAAGGGCTGTCTGGGGGAGCAGACAGGTCCCCTGACTGTGCAGCACAGGAGGGGCTGGTGGCTCCTCCATCCAGGACTGGGGCCAGGGGATGAGAGTTTCCCACCCGCATCACACCCCTGAAAGGCCTGCAACTGTATCTTTCTGCCTTTCCTCAGTGTCCTTAAGAAAAGCCCGCCCCACCTGATAAAAGAAATCATCTTGGTGGATGACTACAGCAATGACCGTAAGTAGAGACCAGTCCCCCACCCCCACCCCTCCTTCTGGCCCTTCTCCTGGGCACCAGCCTTTCTGGGCTGTGGGTGCTAAGGACAAGTTTCAAGAAAAGGCCTCAAGAAGTGGGAGCAGCAAAAAGAGGGCCTCTCTGATGCCCCAAGGGGCTCATCAGCCCATAGGTGATGGAGAATCACCATCCCTGCCCCCCCCAAGCCCTTTGTAAACTTGAGGTTCAAAAGCTTTGCTTCTTTTCTTTTCCCAGCTGAAGACGGGGCTCTCTTGGGGAAAATTGAGAAAGTACGTGTACTCCGAAATGATCGGCGAGAAGGTAAGACTTCTCTTAATTCAATACCAAAACAGTTGAATTCTGATTTTCCCTGAACCCAGTAATAGTGTGAAGAAACATTTCAGGTACAGGAACAATTAACTGTCTTGTCTTTTGTCTGCCTCCCTCCAGCACAGCCTCTTGGGAGCCTCTCCCAGCAAACATAGGAAGGACATTAAAAGCTTACCTAATTGAAATTGTGTACTAGGGCTAGAGTTCAAATTACATTGTTATTTATGTATTTAGAAAACTGGCTTCTCTCTTTCACAACCTAGGAAATCTTATCAAGTCCCTTGAGTACTAGAATTAAGAAGAAAAAGGGAGATTTAGTAATGAGAACTTTAATGACTCCATGCTTCAGGCATCTGATAAAATAACTGGGATTCAAGTATGACAGCTTGCCCAAGGTGAACCATCCAAAAAGAGGAAAGAGCACTGTAATTACGTGCTTATTGCAAATGCCAGCCTTGAAACCTGCTGTCAGTCTTGTCTTTGCTGGAGCTGGGCTCATCGAGTCCACTTTATTGGCAGTTTTAAGAGAGACTCCAGAGAGGAAAGCATTACTTTGAAGTGTCTGGAAAGGAAACTGAAATCACAGTGTAATTAACATCCAGTGCATCCATGCTGGTAGAGAGCTAATGGCCGGATTCTTGGCTCTTCCATGGTCCTGAGAATCTTTCTGTAGGGAAAACGACAGAGCTTTAAACTATGTGCTGTTTTTGCTATTTGAGGATGACTGTTGATCCTGGAGTGGTGGCTGTGCCCTTTGATCAGAGAACATTGTCTTTCATCTGGTCCCCTGTGCACTCCAGCTGGAGTCAGTTTTTCTTAGCAAGAATCTAACCAGCCGATAAAGTGGGTGAGCCTGTTAGGGCGATATCATCAACATCATATTTTAACCAACAGAGATCTCCAATCCAGATGTTCAAGATACATAAACAATGGGGTCAGCCTTGCCCCTAAGCCAACTGTTTGCCGGACTTATATCTGTCCCCCAAGCTTTGAGTAAACCAAAATCTTTCACTGTCCTTGCCCCCAGAGAAGTTACATAATAACTTGTTGAATTCAAAACCAAAGTGTCCTCTGGCATGGGGGAAAAGATGATGAGGAAAAAAAAAGAAAAGAAATTATCTTTCATGTTGGCTGTTGTAACTGGCAAACCGCATGCTAGCCTTATCAGAGTGCCCTTAACCTGCTTAGAAATCAAAAGCAGTGTTTCTAAAAGAAACTTGCCATTTGCTTCAAGTTAGGCAGTTCATGTGGAGGGGAACCCACCTTGTTTTGGGAAGGAATGAAGAGGAGCAGCTGTGGGAAGCCAGATTGTGATAGACCTATGTGGAACACATGAGGAATGAGATAGTTGCGTCAAAAAATACACACCCAAGTGTGTGTGTGCCTGTGTGTGTGTATCCCATATAGTTGAACATATACAGAAGTGTTCATAGCAATGCTGCTAGACGACAGAGCAAGCCAATTGCTTGAAATCTTATAGTGAAGGAGCAACCTTGGGTCGTTTAGTGCTGGGAGTTAATTGTGACAGCGTTCCTTACCTGGCTATTGATTATAATCACCTAGGGAACCTAAAAGTAGACCATTCCTTGATGCTACCCACAATTGAATTAGAATTTTTAGTTGTCTAGGGGTGGGGCCTGGACATCTGCATTTTGATAATACTGATGTATTTTGAAAGTTTGAAAACCTAGTTGTTGTTGTACAGATGGAAACATTAAAGTTGAAGGAAGTTAAGTTGCTTTTCCAAGATCATCCAGCTGTTTAATGACAGCAGTGGGGCCAAAACCATGCTCATAAGCCAGGTTCTCAATTTGTCCCTGTGCTTCTTGTTCCTACTGTCCTGCCTGATTAGTTGATTTTTTCCAGGTTATTGATATATATAATTGACATAAAATATTGTATTCATTTGAGGTATACAATATAGTGATTTGATATACGTATGTATTGTGAAGTGATCACCACAGTAAGCTTAGTTAACACCCATCACCTCACACAGCTACAAGTTCTTTTTCCTGTGATGAGAACTTTCAGGATCTACCTCTCAAAGCAACTTTCAAATAAACAATACAGTATTATTAACTATGGTCGCCACACTGTACATCACGTGCCCAGAACTTCTATCTCACTAACTGGAAATGTGTACTTTTTGACCACGTTCACCCATCCCCTCCCTCCAGCAACCATCACTTGCTCTCTTTATCTTTGGGTGAGCTTTTTTAGATTTCCATATTAGTGAGCTCACTGAGTATTTGTCTTTTTCTCTGTTTGACTTATTTCATGTAGCATTATGCCCTCAAGATCCATCCATACTGTTGCTGCAGGCGGCAGTGCGTGTGTGTGTGTGTGTGTGTGTGTGTGTGTGTGTGACGTTTTCTTTATCCATTCGTCTGTCAGTGGACACTGAGTTTGCTTCAGTGACTTGGCTGTAGTAAATAATGCTGCAGCAAGTATGGGGATGCATGTAGTGATTCTTATTTCCTTGGAATTGCTAGCTCATACGGTAGTTCTACTTTTAATTTTTGAAGACTGTCCGTACTGTTTTCCACAGTGAATACACATATCTACATGGCTACAAACAGTGCACAAGGGTTCCCTTTTCTCCACGTCCTTACCAGCAATTGATATTGCTTGTCTTTTTGATACAGACATTCTGTGAAGTGTGAGGTGTTTTGGTTTGAATCCCCTGATGATTATAATTATGATTATATATGATAAAATTATGATTATATGATATGAATATCATAAAATATATATCATATAATTATATGATATGAGTTATGTGATTATATAATTCTATGATAAAATTTGATTATAATTATATAATTACAATTATGATTATAATCCCCTCTATGTTGAGCACCTTTTCATGTACCTGCTGTCCATTTATATGTCTTCATTGGGAAAATGTCTTTTCAATTCCTCTGGCCATTTTTAATCAGATTATCTTGTTTTTGTTTTGGGTATTGAGTTGTGTGAGTTCTTTATATATTTTGGACACTAATCTCTTATCAGCTGTGTGATTTCCAGATACTTTTTCTCGTTCTATAGGTTGCCTTCTCATTTTATGAGTAGTTTGTGTGTGTGTACGTGCTCTGGAGAAGCTTTTTAGTTTGATGTAATCCCATTGTTTATTTTTTGCTTTTGCTGCCTTTGCTTTGGTGTCAAATTTAAAATAAGATTATTGCCACCACTTGATGGACATGAGTTTGAATGAACTCCAGGAGTTGGTGATGGACAGGGAGGCCTGGGGTGCTGCAGTTCATGGGGTCGCAAAGAGTCGGACATGACTGAGCAACTGAACTGAACTGAATGTTAAGAAGCTTGCCTATATTTTCTTCTAGAAGTTTTATGGTTTCAAGCCTTAATTTTCAGACCTTTAATCCATTTTGAGTTGATTTTTGTGTATGATGTAAGATAGGGGTCCAGTTTCTTTCTTTTGCATGTGGCTGTCCAGTTTCCTGACGCCGTTTATTAAAGAGATTATCCTTTCTCCGTATGTGTTCTTAGTTCCTTTGTTGTAAATTAATAGCCGTGTGTGTGTGTGTGTTTATTTCTGGGCTCTCCATTCTGTCTCATTGACCTGTATACTTATTTTTATGCCAAGGCCATACTGTTTTGATTACTATAGCTTGGTAATGTAGTTTGAAGTAATTTTTGTTTATTTTAGTGTTCCATTTTCATATTTTTTGTAGCTTTTTAGCTATATACTTCTTATCCTGGTTGCTCTGAGTGTTACAACATACATTTTTAACTTGTAACAGTCTATTTAGAGTCAATTACAACTTTATGTAAAACCTTGCAACAATTAATTCCATTTCTATTCCTTGTCCTGAATATTGTTGTTATCATATATTTCCTTCATTTGTTGTTATGATATGGTTTAAACCCCAAAATAACAGTGTTAAAATGCTTGCTTTAAAATAATGTTATCTTATAAAGAAATTAGAATATATAAATGGACTGTAAAATTTATCCTTGCATTTTTTGATTCTAGTATCTTCATTTCTTTCCATAGATTCAGCTTTCTGTCTAATGTCATTTCCCTTCAGCCCAGAGAACCTTTAAAACTTCATTTTTCTTGTAGGAAATAAAATCTCTCACTTTCTCTTTGTCTGAAAAGTCTTTCTTTTTCCTTTGTTAGTGAAGAGTGTATTCTCTGAGTAGAATTCTGAGCTGACCGTTGATCTGCCTTCCAGCCCTGTGAACACACAGCCCCAATGTCTCTGGCCTCTGTCTCTCTGCTTAGGTGTAGGCGTCTGAGCTGACCGTTCGTCTGCCTTCCAGCCCTGTGAACACACAGCCCCAGTGTCTCTGGCCTCTGTCTCTCTGCTTAGGTGTAGGGATCTAAGCTGACCGTTTGTCTGCCTTCCAGCCCTGTGAACACACAGCCCCACTGTCCCTGGCCTCTGTCTCTCTGCTCACGTGTAGGCGTCTGAGCTGACCGTTCGTCTGCCTTCCAGCACTGTGAACACGCCGCCCCACTGTCCCTGGCCTCTGTCTCTCTGCTTATGTGTAGGCATCCGTGTTGCTGATTCCTCATCTGCTGCAGGGTATTTCTTCTCGCTGATTTCCAGACTGTCTCTTTATCTTTGGTTTTTAGCAGTTTGACTGTGACCTGGTTATATTTGATTTGCCTTTCATTTATCCTGCTGCAGATTTCCTGATCCCTTTGAATTTGTAAGTTGAAGTGTTCACTGAATTCGGGAAATCTTTGGCCTTTTGTTTCTTTACATATTGTTTCATGCCTCATTCTTGGCCTCTAAGTGCACCTGTGTGTTACACCACTTGATATTGTCCATAGGTTGCTTCATCTTTTTTTCCTCTTTCAGTATTATTCTCTGTATTCACCAGATAGATCAGTTTTTATTAATCCATTTTCAAATTCACTGATATGGTTAATCGACTATTCAGCCCAGTCAGTCAATTTTTTATTTCAGACAGTTGCAGTTTTCAGTTCAGGAATATCCATTTAATTCTTGTAGTTTTCATTTCTCTGCTGAGATTCCCCATGGTTGCTCATTCCAATCATTTCCTTGGAGTTCTTGGATAGAGTTATTATAATAGCATCTTTAAAATCTCATCTGTTGATTTCAACATTTGAATCATTTCAGGATGTTTCTATTGATTTTTTTTCTCTTGAATATGGAATACATTTTTCTCTTCTCATGTCTGCTAATTTTTTAATTTTATGTTGGAAATGGTGAATGATATGTAGTAGAGACACTAGATTCTGTTACCTTTCTCTAGAGAATGATCTTTGTTATATCTGGTTAATTAAATGACTAGTTTATGACCTTGAATCTGGGTAGGTTTGTCGTTATACTTCATTTGGATGAGTATATCTTAGGTGAAACCCTTATTCCTGAGACAATCTATGTTCCTAATGTGTCCCTGCTGGAGTTTCTGTAGAACTGAGGTGTTTACCAAACCCTTCTAACTTGGCAGAACTCGAGTGCCAAAGCTCGAGTCCAGCAGAAATCTTTGTTCTTTCTGTCTTCTGATTGTTTCTCTTCATGGACTCTTCAAGGTCTCCTCTGTGCCTGCAGGTCAGGAGTCTGCCAAGGATTTCAGGGATCACCAGATCCCTCCCAGGATCTCCTCCTTCTGTTTCAGCCGCTCTAGAAACCCCAGACTCTACCCTCTGACAGTTCAGCCCCAAACAGCTCCATTGCAGTGGGTTGGAGAGTACCACTGGGGGGAGATCCCATGTAAAGAGCGCTCTCACTCTGTGTGATTTTAATAATAAACTTGGCTACACTGGCCTTCACTCTGGCCCTCAGGCTTTCTCTAGTTACGGCTCGCAGGGCTTCTCTCTAGTCTCAGCACATGCACTTCTCCCGCTGTGTACATGGACTTGGTTGTCCCCACTGTGTGGGATCTTTCCCCAGTCAAGGATCAAACCCAGATCCCCTGCATTGGAAGATGGATTCTTAACCATTAGACCACCAGGGAAATCCCTAATTTTCTTCATTTAGGGGTTGAATGCCCTCTAGTTTCTGCCTGCCCTTGGCTACTCGAGCCCTTTCCCAAATTGGATTTTCCATTTTGCTCAGAGTTTATACTTGTTCTCTGGAACGTGGTTTGCCTATTACAAGCTACTTCATAATAGCAGACCCAGAAATTGTTTGCCTGTTCTTCCTCCTCTAGCATGCAGGTCTTTAAGAATCATTGAAAACCCTTTTTGACCACTGTGCTGTATAAAGAACACACAGCACTGTGCTGTCCTCACTGGTTGTGAATATTCTCATTGTCTCCATGTACGAAGCCTAGCATAAGCCAGTTATGACCACACCATATAGTGATGAACATACTATGTATGAGAAGACTTTGTGTGATAATAAAAGGTGTATATTATTAGCAGATCACAAGTATATAATGTTTTAATGTGACCAAATAGTATAACTAATTTTGTGTAAAAGTCAGACAACTGGGCTTTATCATTTATGTTAATTTGGCTTGTGATAAGTCTTTGAAGACAAAGACATTGACAACACTATTATTATTAAATCACTGCCATTAAAATTGGCTCCATTAGCACTTGAAGTGTCTGGGTGACACATTCCTTACCCTAGTTAATTGGAAACTCTGTTGTTGTGAAAGTAGTTTCAGAAGTTGCACATTTCAGTTGCTTGGTAAAGACTCCAATTATGCAAAAGCCTTCCTCAGAAGGCAGTTTTTCAAGTTGTTTCCTCAGTCATCCAGTGAGCTTTAAAAAAAAAGTCCTTACCTGGGTGACCTCAAGGCTGTATCGATCCCTCTGCAAATGCTGTGGTAAAGTCTGTGCCGGAGAGGGGGCTGCGTGAGGAGGTGCAGATGCTGGGCTCGCTCGGTTTCTCCCCTGACGCGCTTTTGCTGTCGCTCCACAGGCCTGATGAGGTCGCGGGTGCGGGGGGCCGACGCGGCGCAGGCCAAGGTGCTGACCTTCCTGGACAGCCACTGCGAGTGCAACGAGCGCTGGCTGGAGCCCCTCCTGGAGAGGGTGGCTGAGGTGAGGGTGCGGGCTGGGACGGGCCTCGGGGGCAATTTTGTCCACTGGGGGAATCTGTCAACTGGGGAAAACCGCTTGGCAGGTACAGGGGAGGGTGAGCAGAGGCTGCTGAGAGTCTGGATCGTCTAAGACAGCCCTCCCCTTCGGAGGGTCTTCCTTTCCCGCCCGAAGCTTTGCACCGATTCTGAGCTCAAAGCAGGTAGAGCGCTGAGGACAGAGGCCACAGGGCCCCCAGCCTGGCCTTGCCACCCTGAGACCTGGGCTGCGGCTGGTGGGCAGGGGCAGCCCCAGCCACACAGGGACGCATGAGGCCGTTAGGTGAGCGGGGACTGCTCACCTTTGCCTCCTAGAAACGCTATCTCTAGTGTTACTGTTATGTTCAGCCTCTTGTGATATCTCTGTTGCCATCTCCTTGTTTTATTGACTTTCTTTTCTTCCTACTAAGAAAGAGGTTCTTTGGGACAGTAAAGCAAATGTAATGAAAGTGCTAGAGAAATATTAAAGGAACAAGTCATTCTTTTTGTACCGTAGCCAGGAATGCAGATAAGCAACAAATCATGAAACATGAAATAACTCAAACGAAATAACTCAAATGATGTGTTGTAATCCCCACAACATAGTCTCATGCTAATGCTTGCTGAGATGCTATCAGCCACTCTTAATTTCTTCTTTGGGGTTAATAAAAATTGACATTTGTTCTTGGCTGTTAGGGAAATAAGACAAAACCAGGAACAGTCCCAGGGGATAGTGGTTCTCCACCAGTGAACATGTGCGGGGCTACCCCACACCCCCTGGCACCTCCTCTGGGGCCGCGTGCTCTATGCCCCTGACCTCCAGCACAGCGCAGGGCTGCGGGTGCCAAGCCAGGGGGCAAACTCCAGGGCGAGGGGCGGCAGGCGTTGGGGGTGGGGATCTCCCTCTGGGCACTGACATTCAGGCCTCCCCCATGCAGGTCCTGGTTGGTCCTGACACCTGCTCTTGCCTCCCCTGCATTTCAGGACAGGACCCGTGTCGTGTCCCCCATCATTGATGTCATCAACATGGACAACTTTCAGTACGTGGGCGCGTCTGCGGACTTAAAAGGCGGTAGGTGCTACTTGGGGCCCAGCCTGTGTGCAGCTCAGCGCTGCTCCATTTCAGGTCAGGGGCAGTGATAGCACCTGCATGTGGGCCTGCAGGTCCCCACCAAGAGCGCGCCTGTGCTCAAGCCACAGGGCTCATAAGGGGACAGAAGCAGCCTGGGCTCCCTGAGACTGCCTCCACAGTTCCGATCCTTATCTGCTGGGCTTACATGGCTGCAGGGACGTGTGGCTTGGTGTACAGAGCCATCCCCATGGGAGCCGGTGGACAGATGCCAGGCTGACGGGGTCTGTCCTCGACACCCCACCATCCCCTCATAGCCTCCATCTCCTGCTAGAAACCCATCCGCCTGGCTCTGCCCTGATTTCTGGGCCTCCAGGCCTGCACGGCCCATCCTTCCCGTGGCCTGACTGTCAGCCCCCCTTCCCCACTAGCCACCCATGTCCCGCCTCCTTCTGGGAACCGTTTTGTCTGAATGATGCCACTCGTTTCCCAAGGGCCCTTACGTCTTGAGTGTGACCGGTAAAACCCACCCTCCACAAAGCGCCATAGTGAGGTGTCTAATCTTGTCTTTGTTGTGCTCAGTCGTGTCTGACTCTTCAAGACCCCATGGACTGCAGCCTTCTAGGCTCCTTTGTCAGTGGGATTACCCTCGCAAGAATACTGGAGTGGGTTGCCATTTCCTCCTCCAAAGGATATTCCCGACCCAAGGCTCGAACCCATGTCTCCTGTGGCTCCTGCGTTGGCGGTCCTTACCATCCTGAAAATTATTGAAGGCCCCAAAGAGCTTCGTTCACGTGGGCTGTACTGATGAGCTGTGTTAGAAAGTAAGGCTGACGGTGAGAACAGGGAGTGATGCAGGCACACCTGTGCTGCCCATGTGCGCTGACGCCTCCTATCCTGAAGCTTCCGGAAAACTCCTTCCTGCATTTTGGAAAAATGAGATCGAAAGGGGCCTGTAAAGCCTTAATATAAATATGAAAGGAGTTTCAGTATCACAGACCTCCAGAAAGGACCTGAGGACTCCAGGGGCCCCTGGACTCCACCTGGAAAGCTGCTGTTTTCATGAGGAGCTTCACAAAGCTGATGGGTACACAGGCCTCATGCTAGCTGACCCTGAGGAGCCAACCCTATTGTCCCTGTGACCCAGGACTGTGTGTCTATGGGGTGACCTGGGTCCCGCAGGCTCTCCTGTGACCCAGGACTGTCTGTGGGGTGACCTGGGGCCTGCAGGCTCTCCTGTGACCCAGGGCTGTCTATGGGGGTGACCTGGGGCCCACAGGCTCTCTTGTGACCCCAGGACTGTCTGTGGGGTGACCTGGGGCCCGCAGGCTCTCCTGTGACCCCAGGACTGTCTGTGGGGTGACCTGGGGCCCGCAGGCTCTCCTGTGACCCCAGGACTGTCTGTGGGGTGACCTGGGGCATGCAGGCTCCTGCACAGCCCAGTGGTAAATGCTTCAAGTTCTGAAACTCAGCTGGTTGGCAGCCTGTCCTCTCAGAACTCAGCTAAGAGCCAAGAACTCAGCAAAGCCTACTGTAAAGAGAGAAACCAAAGAGACGTCAGAACCTTTGCCTTCCGTGTCTGCGATTTATTCACTCTGGATTCTTCTGCACCCCAGATGAGTGAACTCTTCTTCTAACGGCCCAGCACCCCAGTTTCTTTATGTAAGCTGAGGGGCTTCTTTTCCATCTCTAACGTTTTGAACTGATTAGAAGATGGACTATTCCAGACAGACACACAACTGAGGGTCAACCGACAGTAAACAAAGGAGACAGTAAAACTGAGACATTGGAAGGAACCTCAGAAAGCGGAACACTGGGCCCCGCCGGGGAGCCCTGGGCCCTGGTGCCTCTTTCAGGCCGCGTTGTCACGGGCAGGCCATGTCCCCTCTGCCCCTCAGCATCCCTGCCTGAGGAAAGGGGTGACGATAGTGCAGCCACTCGGGGTGGCTGGAGGAGGCCAGGGCCGTGATTGGGCGGCTCCCACCCAGTGCCTCAACTGGGGGCAGTCGTGCTGGGAGGAGCCACTTAGGTTGCGAGACAAGATTCCAGAGATGCTTAGGAAATGGTGAGCGTGTTTGGGGCTTTCCAGTTCAAGCCCTTGGCTGTCACTGTCACCCTCGGTGTGACTGTCCAGTTTGTCTTACCCCTCAAGAATGTGCAGGAGCTGAGCTGTGACGGGCTCTCCTCCTGCAGCACCTGCTTATGGTGGAGCAGGTGTGGATGGTGAGGTGACCTGCATGGGTGCAGCCCCATGCTGCCCCAGGGCTGGGCCAGGTCCATTCCGAGAGGATTTGGTGAAATCCCACCTCATGTGGCTCAGCTGCAATCAGGAGAGACTGAAGGGACCAAGTTTGCAGCCCAGGAACCCGTACTCTCATCCCTCTCTGCCCTTTCTCTCCTCCCCTGGGACCTTGTGAGGGGGTGCCTGGCAGATTTTTTAATCCATCACTCTTCTTTCTCACCTCCTTACAGCCCTTGGATATTACCTCACAGACTCCACTTGCCTTATTTCACACTTACACTTTTTGGTTTTAGGAAAAACTGCCCCACAGTTTCTGTGTTAGATAAGCTTCATGGGGAAGGATTTCAGTGTGTGCCCACCCCTCTGGTCTCCCTGTCCCACTCTACCCCACAGTCTCTCCCTCTTCCCTCTGCGTCACCTCTGTTTTTCCTTTGGTTTTCAGTGAATCCATCCAAATACCAGATATCTTTAAACGACCAGGGACGGAAGTACCAGCAGCAGGCAGCCCGTGCCTACAGCATCCTGTGTTTCTTTTCTCTTCTGTGACCCGCAGGTTTTGACTGGAACTTGGTGTTCAAATGGGATTACATGACCCCTGAGCAGAGACGGTCCCGGCAGGGGAACCCCGTCGCTCCCATAAAGTAAGTGCCAGGTGTCCTTCAGGTTCCCTTCTCTGAGGTCACAGGTGAGACGTCAGGCTCCAGCCTCATGTTCCCTTGGGATCTAGTCGCGCTCTTGTCTGCAGCCACACCCTCACTTGCCCTCATCTTCACTCAAGGGAGAATCTCTGCCAACAGCTTGTAGAATAAAGTACTTTGAGATTTATTTTCTTGTACTTAAGTATATCAAATCTGCCAATTTGACATCCTTTTTGCTGATAATGTACAGCATTTTCCACAAGGATGGGGTCTCAGGCTGCCCTCAAGGTCTGGGCAGAGGTGGACAGTCAGGGTGAGCCCCACTGCTGCCAGTCAGGCCCCCTTATCCACCAGATTCTGCCCTCCTCTGTGCAAATAGAGGAGACACCTGTATCACTGCCAGCTGGGTGGGGTCCCCAGGCGTGGTGGGGATGCCTGTCTGGGAACACCTAGCTCAGGGGTCCCTGCGGACACTGTCAGTGTCTACATTGTAGCGTTTGTCCCCCGTCAGCAGGGAGCTCCAGCAGCGTGGGGCCTGGACTTCTCACAGTGACTCCATGGAGACAGGGCTGGGGCTCTGCTGTTGGCCTGTCCCCAGGCTGAGAGGAAACGAGATGATGATGGTTCCTCCAACAGAGGAAGAAGCTGTCCTGTGATGAGGATAAGAATAAGGGTAGCTAGTATCATCGGGTGTTTCCTGTGTGCACTGGGTACTTTAAGCCTGTTATTGTTTGTAATCCTCCAAGGAACCTGGCACAGAAAAAGCCGAGTACTATCCTGGGGCACACTAGCAAGCGTCCCAGCCCAGCAGCTGCTCTCATGTAGGGAGGCTCCCTGCAGCCCCTCGCACTTGGAAGCATCTGAGCAGGGCACTGAAGCCAGCAGGGGTCAAGTTGAGAGGGGCCCCTAGAGCTCTGAGCTAAGGGCCAGGCTGTGCTGTTGCTTTGAAGTCTGGTTTTCAGGCTTGACCTTGGCAATAGAGTGCTGGTGATCTAACCTTGACCTTCGACCTCTCTTCTCGTCTACCCTCTCTGCCTCTGTAGAACCCCTATGATTGCTGGAGGGTTGTTCGTGATGGATAAGTTCTATTTTGAAGAGCTGGGGAAGTATGACATGATGATGGATGTGTGGGGAGGAGAAAACCTGGGTATGTATGAGCCTTGTGTCTTTGGACACCAAACTGTTCCCAATTCTGCTAAAACCATGGTCTTTTCCTGCCAACCAAGGAGTAGAAATGAAAAGTGGAAGTTTTGG
The DNA here is from genome assembly GCF_032405125.1 of Capricornis sumatraensis. NCBI lineage: Eukaryota > Metazoa > Chordata > Mammalia > Artiodactyla > Bovidae > Capricornis > Capricornis sumatraensis. Next base: position 42,870,235 of record NC_091078.1, on the reverse strand, counting down.
AGAAATTATTGAGTGAGAGTTTGTAGTGTGGAGGTGCCAGTTGGAAAAGGTTTGTAGAGACATTAAAGTAACCGTGTAGCAGACATAATCAGTCCCCTTATAAAGTATAAATAGCACCCTTTTTACTCTCAAAAGTGTCTTGGGTTGGGCATTAGAATGTGTTTCCTTAAGAGGGTAGGATGCTAGATACAGAGTCTTTGAAGGAAATTCCATAGTTTTTAATGTCATCTGAATTCAGGAGTTTGGAAAACAGACTGACAAAAATTGGGGGAACACTTCAGGCTCTAAGACTCATTTTTGACACATAGGGTGGAAAATGAGTCCCAGCGAAGCCTGTTAGACTGGCTGAACTATAATCACGTGGCAGGGACGGTTCTATTTTGTTTTTGTTTGTAGTGCATACAAATCTTTTTTTTTTTTTTTTTCATACAAATCATTTTTACCAATGATTAGGGACAATTACATTGTATAGAGTTTGGTCTTTATTGGTAGTTGCATCATATTTACTGCATAAATATAGAAGGACAAGAGTTATGTTAGTTTTTTTGTTCAGGGGGTTTTGTTTGTTTCACTTGAAGTTTTTGAGCTGAGTCTCCTCACCTTTGAGTGCTGCCAAATTACTTTCTCGCCTGGGTAGAAGGAGCAAAGAAGGATGCTGTTATTGCTTGTAGTAGTTTTTACTTATAACAGAGACTTTGATTTTTTTGTTTGTTTAAAAGAAAAAACTAGGTTAGACAAGCCTGTTGTTTTCCTCTCATTTTATGATATCAATGTTAGTGATAATGTCTCATTTGTGGAGAGAGGTTATCACCTTGGTAGATTTTGAAAGCTTCTTTAGATTCAGTAACTACACCCGGAGGAAGGACCTGAGTCAGATGCCTTTTGAATTTTTTTAATGATACACTGACAAGGAGGCAGGGCTTGATTGAAATCTGAGCACAGAAGGCTTCAGAAGGATTGTTAATCTCTTGGAGAGAGTTCTGTCACCTTTGCCCTGCTGGCACCCCTGGGGCAGCCCAGCCAGCCAGGATCACCACTCGGGGTTTGCTGTGTGCCATGAGGTTAAGGTGGACGGAGGCAGCCAGCCTTTTAAAGCATCAGAATGTAGAAAGAGTATTGATTTAAATGTCAGAGGAGACTGTACCCGGAGGCCAGCGGGAGGGGAGATACTCTCTCCTGCTACCTGGTTTACTGTTGGTTTGGTTTGTGTGTTTAAGTTCCTGGGCCGTGTGCGAGGTTCCCTAGAAGGGCTCCAGGGGCTCAGGTGGGGTGGCGCGTGGTGGATGGGAAAGAAGGTCTGAGGTCATGTGGTCTGGGTGCTGCTGGCACTGTGGCACCTCCTCCCGTGGCGGGCTCAGACACGGCCACTCTGGAGGGTCTTCTTGCATCAGGATTAAAGAGGCACAGAGTTTCAGCAGGAAGAGCTTGCAGTGAGTCTTTCTCTCATCTTGGCACCGCTCAGACTTGATTTTCTGGGTGCTGCGTGCACACCCACAGTGGTTGTCCAGCCTGAGGGCTGATGTGGGTACCTATTAGGAGAGTCAGGGAGTGGTGATGCCCGAGTCAAATCCAAACAGCCCCTCTTGGGATGCCCCACCGAATCTACTAGTGCTCCCAGATTTCCTGACCTACAGTGTAAATCTAATTAAAGCAGTTAAAAAAAAACAGAGAGAATTCCCCGGTGGTCCAGTGGTTAGGACTCAGCACTTTCATTGCTGTGGCACCAGGTTCAATGTCTGGTTGGGAAACTAAGATCCCACAAGCCTTGTGTGGTGGCCAAAAAAGGAAAAAAAAAAATTTTTTTTTAAGTAAATAAAAAGGACAAAGAATGCTAGCTCTGGCCTCTGTGAGATGTGGGGGTTAGACTCCTTAGGATTTGTCCTTTTCAGCCCATCCCCACAGCCTTAGGAAGGATGCTGACCACCCCCAGGGCATCATCTCGTTTCATGCTTTCTGGAAGGGACTGAGGTCTTGCTTGAGGTCTCGAGCTTATTGTTAGTAGAGCCAAGATACAGACACAAACTGCCTAATTAAAAAGCCACCATGTTTTCCTGAGTAATCGATCATCCCTCGTTGGAGCCCAGTGAAATCAGTTGAACATAGCTGTAGTTGCTCGTGGCCTTAAAACTCTCCCACCAGGTCTCTGAATGGCTCCCTTACTGGTTTAACAGGCTACCCATACAGGAGCCAGGGAGTCTTTGTGGCCCCCAGTTTTGAATTTTCCAGGTAGGCAACTATATCTTTGAATCTTATCTCCTTAGATACAGAGAGCCTCCTAGTCAAGTTTTGTTCAACACTGTGTAGGCTTGGTGGTTATGACCACACATTTCTAATATGATGAGGGATGTGGTCATTAAAATCCCCAAACTGCTACACAGGGAGGTGTTTGGGGCTTCCACTCACTGGCCCCAGCAGAGATTCCTGCTGCCCTCCTCTCACGTGGGTGTCACATGCCTTTGGCCACAGCCTGGGCACCTGCTGCCACACGAGGCCTTGAGTTCCGCGGGAAGCCCCTGGCTCTGAGCCGTCCGCGCTGGCAGCAGTGACTATGTGTGCCATTCTGTCTCATTCCCCCGCATGTTGTCAGGGGTGCAGAGTGATGCTGAGCAAACACCCTTTCACACCAACTTCAGGAAGCCTTTCAGAAAAACGAAGTCTAACCCTCCATCATATCATATCTTGATTTTCCCGTGTAACCTATTTCTCGAGTTCAGTCACGCCCCTGCTCAGAGTGGCTGGCGATCAGGACGGGAGCCCGGCCGGCTCCCTGTGTCCAGGCTGCTCCCAAGCGTGGTGCTCTGGGCTGCCTGTGTGTGCACGTCTCATGACCCGCGCCTGCTTGCTCAGGTGCTGAGTCGGCTGTTCTTCTGGCGTCATTGGTCACTGGACTTGGCCGGCTGGCTGGACACCTGCTGCTGCCCAGGGATGAGATAAGTTTTGCGATTTAAGGGGAGACATTGTTTTTGTCCTGGGTGGAGGAAGCTCAGGTGCAGGCGGATGCTCTAGGCACTTGAGTTTTAGAGGAAGGTGGTGTACACAGTTGCCTCTTAGATCTGCATTAGGGCTGATGTGGGCATTTCATGCCTCTTGATCATGGATGTTCGTGCACTGTTGGTTGCCTTTTCTAACTTGGATCCTTAGGAGGCATAGTAATTGTGGAGTTCTCCATTGTGGAGAACCAGTCAGAGAGGCGTTCTGGGCCGAGCCTCATCCACAGTGTTGGTGATGTTACAGGGATGCCTGGTTTGCTGCCAGGAGTCTTTTGTCCACAGTGGGTCGGGGAGTCACTCTTGTCCTAGGGTTTCTAGTCTAAATCTGAAAAATATTTCAAGTGTGCTCTTACTTTCTTTAAAATTTGGAATAGACTTCTTTCATGAAAACAAGGAATTTGGTGACATTCTGCTCAGTGGTAAAATCTAAGATAGTAAATGTCCCAGTGTGGGTAGTTTGTTGGGCATAAATTATTCACTATATCTACACTGCTTTATATTGTCTGTATAATACCACTGCTGTGCAGACACCATCATTCAATCTTTAGGATATTTCATTCAATCTTTTTTTTTCTCCATCTTTATTGAGGTTTCACTGACAATTTAAAATTGTATATATTTAAGGTATACAGCAGGATGATTTGATATGCACTTGCATCCCACCATACACATAGTTCCTTGATTGTGCCCTGGAGTCTAGAGACCAGTGTCAGATGTCCCCCCAGGGGACATTCCCCCCACTGGGAAAGGGTCCTCCCTGTTGCCATTGCCTCAGGCCCTGGAGGTAGGGTGGGTATCCACACCCGTGGGCAGCCCAGGCCCTCAGTCACCCGTGTCTTCCCCACCTCAGAGATCTCGTTCCGCGTGTGGCAGTGTGGCGGCAGCCTGGAGATCATTCCCTGCAGCCGCGTGGGACACGTGTTCAGGAAGCAGCACCCCTACACCTTCCCGGGAGGCAGCGGCACTGTCTTCGCTCGGTAAGTGGCTGAGAGGCCCAGCAGGGCCCCGAGCACTGCTGACCAGCCCCGCACAGGCCTGACCATGGGCTGTGTGGAAATATGTCCTGCAAGGGGCCGCCCCTCGGCAATGACAGGGGCAGCTGTAGGGACTGAGGACAGCGCAACGCGCTGTCTGACTCGGGAGCAGGGAGCCCCTGTGGGTTTTAAGCAGCTACTAGACTCCTTTGTTTTGGACTTTAGAAGGGTTCTTCTCGTCCCTGGCCAGAGGATGGCAAGGATGACACCAAGAGGAAATGATGGTGCAGGCAGCAGAGGGCAGGGGCCAGGCAGGCATGTTTACTGATGAACAGGAGAGAGCGAGCAGGGACTCCTTGGTGACACCCACACTAGCGATCACACACTTGGCTGACGCGGTGCCCCTACAAACACAGGAAGCCTCAGAGTAGGGTGGGCATGCGTAAGGTGGGGGATGCCTAGCTTATGTTTCGTGTGGCATTTTAAAGCATGTGTTAAGTACAGATTGCACAGTATTCCTGTATCGTACAGAAACTAGGTTCCTTAGCATAGGGAATCTATGTTCAGGGAAACTTTAACAGAAGCCAAATATCATATAATGCTTCTGACCAAATTGCCTTCTCCCAATAAGTATATCATTTCCTGGATGTTGTCTAAACTTCATTTCTCTTTGTTAGAAACAAAAATATGTTCTTACATGACAACCTCTACAAAATCAAACAGTGATATGTACGTTTTCCTCTAGGGCACCGTGAGACTCTTCTCAGAAACCTCTTATAGAGACAGATCAAACACTTCAAATCAAAGCCTGATAGCTACCAGCAAAGCCTGGGGTTTCAGAAAACAGTCTTTTAAAATACACAAGACAAAAAAAAATAAAGTAAAATACACAGGACATTGCTTTATATGCTTTTTTAAAGGGAAAAACCCCACTGTTCTTTAGAAGGGAAGCTTTTCCAGTGTATTTTACAGCCCGGGAGTCCTTACGCTGGAGATATCAGGAGGAAACGGACCATGTTTCAGAACTGGGGGCAGCATGGATCGTCAGGCCTTCAGCAAGGCCCTTGCTGCCCCCTCTTGGCTGACTCACCTAAAAGTTAGGATGGTGGAATGTGTTAGTTTTGAAGTCCAGTTCTCTTTAATTTCTTCTATTATGTCACATTCAGGGTATAAGTATTTCACCATCTAAAAGTTGGAACTTGACCACAATAGCTAATATTTATAAAGTGTTTCATATGTGCTAGGCTGTTGGATGCTTTATAAATATTCACATACTCTCCATGTGTATGAGTATGAGGAGTACATACTCCTCATCAGTTCAGGTCAGTCGCTTAGTCGTGTCCAACTCTTTGCGACCCCATGAACTGCAGCACGCCAGGCCTCCCTGTCCATGACCAACTCCCGGAGTCCACCCAAACCCGTGTCCATCGAGTCGATGATGCCATCCAACCATCTCATCCTCTGTCGTCCCCTTCTCCTCCTGCCCTCAGTCTTTCCCAGCATCAGGGTCTTCTCCAGTGAGTCAGCTCTTTCCATCCGGTGGCCAAAGTATTGGAGTTTCAGCTTCAGCATCAGTCCTTCCAGTGAACACCCAAGACTGATCTCCTTTAGGATGGACTGGTTGGATTTCCATGCAATTCAAGGGACTCTCAAGAGTCTTCTCCAACACCACAGTTCAAAAGCATCAATTCTTCTGTGCTCAGCTTTTCTTTATAGTCCAACTCTCACATCCATACATGCTGCTGGAAAAACCATAGCCTTGACTAGATGGACCTTTGCTGGCAAAGTAATGTCTCTGGTTTTCAATATGCTCTCTAGGTTGGTCATAATTTTCCTTCCAAGGAGTAAGCGTCTTTTAATTTCATGGCTGCAGTCACCATCTGCAGTGATTTTGGAGCCCAGAAAAATAAAGTCAGCTACTGTTTCCACTATTTTCCCATCTATCTGCCATGAAGTGATGGGACTGGATGCCATGATCTTAGTTTTCTGAATGTTGAGCTTTAAGCCAACTTTTTTACTCTCCTCTTTCATTTTCATCAAGAGGCTCTTTAGTTCTTCTTCACTTTCTGCCATAAGGGTGGTGTTATCAGCATATCTGAGGTTATTGATAATTCTCCCGGCAATCTTGATTCCAGCTTGTGTTTCTTCCAGCCCAGCATTTCTCATGATGTTCTCTGCATATAAGTTAAATAAGCAGGGTGACAGTATACAGCCTTGACGTACTCCTTTTCTATTTGGAACCAGTCTGTTGTTCCATGTCCAGTTCTAACTGTTGCTTTCTGACCTGCAGACAGGTTTCTCAAGAGGCAGGTCAGGTGGTCTGGTATTCTCATCTCTTTCAGAATTTTCCACAGTTTCTTGTGATCCACACAGTCAAAGGCTTTGGCATAGTCAATAAAGCAGAAATAGATATTTTTCTGGAACTCTCTTGATTTTTCGATGATCTTGCAGATGTTGGCAATTTGATCTCTGGTTCCTCTGCCTTTTCTAAAACCAGCTTGAATATCAGGGAGTTCACGGTTCACATATTGCTGAAGCCTGGCTTGGAGAATTTTAAGCATTACTTTACTATTTCATTCCAATCCCGTACTCCTCATAAAGCCTTATAAATTAAGTATTATTATTTCTGGGCTTCCCAGGTGGCTCAGTGGTAAAGAATCTGTCTGTCATGTTGGAGGTTGCCTGCCATGCAGGAGACATAGGTTCATTCCCCGGGTCGGGAAGATCCCTTGAAGAAGGAAATGGCAACTCACTCCAATATTCTTGCCATGGATTCTTGCCATTCTTGCCATGGAAAAATCCTATGGACAGGAGAGCCTTGTGGGCTGCAGTCTATGGGGTCATAAAAGTCAGACACAACTTGGCGACCTAAACCATCACCACCATTTCCACTTTAGGGGTACGAGAAACTGAGGCACAAAATGGTTCAGTTCCTTTGTCTGAGTTCATGCAGCTGGAAAGTGGTATTCAATCTTGGCCACTTGGCTCTGGAGTCCATGTTATTTTTTATCCAAATCTCTAAGTACATTTAGTGCTTGAGGCTGCTAGATTGCAGCATTGAGATACAGACTCTAAAGCAGGTTTAGGGTGGCAGGTAGAGAACCATCTCATTTGTGCAGGTCACTGTGTGAGGAAGGGAAGGAGGCAGACAGGCAGGCACAATGAGGGAGTGGGTGCAGAAGGGGCTCCTGGGTTCCTGCCTTATTCTGCACATGTGTGCCCTGTTGCTCTAGAGAGAGCCAGGTGATGCCACACCTGCAAGCTCTTACATCAAAGCACGTCCCTGGATACCCGTTGAGTGAGAACCCTTGGGCACATCCTTCTCTTTTTCTTACAGCCTTGTTTCCAGTTAGCCTCTTACAAAGCCTCTTACGAGACTGGAGAGTGTTGCTAACGTGCTTGCATGTGGATGTGGGTTAGAGCTCCCTGGCCGGGAGCCAAGGCCGGAACAGCCATGGGGCTGCAGGGCGGGTGCCTTGGGAGACGTTTGGGTTTACTGTTAGCAGCTAATGGTGAGACGTGTTCATGGTAAGGGCAACTACAATTAAATTAAACACAGAAAGCAGCAGTTTAAACTTACTCTCTTACCGAACTTTTTCCTGTGTAGTGTGTGTGGCTGGCCAGTCCCACCCTCTCTCTCCTGCCTGCTTCCTGGCAGAACTACTTCGCCTGCACCAAGGCTGGGCGGGGAGGGGAGCAAAGGCAAGGTGCCCTGTGCCTGCAGCTCCTAGAAGACTGCTTGCCGTATAGGCGCCTGAGAAATATTTGCGTCAGTGAATTTAAACTGGTGTTGAGCAGCACATGAGGCTCATTCTTTGAGGCTACCTACATACCTTTTTTTATTAAGTAGGCAGAAAAGGGGGCTTCGCATTTAAGAGCTGAGAAATAACTTAACACTAATGACTTTTAGGTGGTTTGCAACTGCTGTATGACTGCACTTCCTAAAACCTTTTAGTTTGGTGGGAACATCCTTCAGTCTCGCTCTCCCCCATTCCCCTCCTCGCCACTCTTCTGCTCACACGTACCTGTGTGCTCTTCTGCTGCTACCGTATCTTCATCCATCAAGTCAGGGACGTCTTCCCATGGCAACATGTGAAACGTACACCTGTATCTTTCATAGCCTCAGAGAGCCCATGTGTTTGACCACTTTACTGCTGATGGTTCTATAGTTTCTGTTTATTCTGCCATAGTAAGCAGTGCTAAATTAAGCAGGTTTTCATTCCTGGTTGGTTATTTTCTTGAGGTAAATTTCTAGATGTGGGAACTGCTAGATCAGAGGACAGGTACATTTGAACTATCTTCTCTGCCTCTTACAGGGTCTTCTAAACAACGATCCATCTAGACACATATATCACTTGATATGAAGGATCAGTTCAGTTCAGTCGCTCAGTCGTGTCCGACTCTTTGTGACCCCATGAACTGCAGCACACCACGCCTGTCTGTCCATCAGCAACTCCTGGAGCCCACCCAAACTCATGTCCATTGAGTCGGTGATGCCATCCAAACATCTCATCCTCTGTCGTCCCCTTCTCCTCCTGCCCTCAATCTTCCCCAGCATCAGGGTCTTTTCAAATGAGTCAGCTCTTCACATCAGGTGGCCAAAGTATTGGAGTTTCAGCTTCAGCATCAGTCCTTCCAGTGAATATTCAGGACTGATTTCCTTTAGGATGGACTGGTTGGATCTCCTTGCAGTCCAAGGGACTCTCCAGAGTCTTTTTCCAACACCACATTTCAAAAACATCAATTCTCTGGTACTCAGCTTTCTTTATAGTCCAACTCTCACATCCATACACGGCCACTGGAAAAACCATAGCCTTGACTAGACAGACCTTTGTTGGCAAAGTAATGTCTCTGCTTTTTAATATGCTGTCTAGGTTGGTCATAACTTTCCTTCCAAGGAGTAAGCATCTTTTAATTTCATGGCTGCAGTCACCATCTGCTGTGATTTTGAAGCCCCAGAAATAAAGTCAGCCACTGATTCCACTGTTTCCCCATCTATCTGCCATGAAGTGATGGGACCGGATGCCATGATCTTAGTTTTCTGAATGTTGAGCTTTAAACCAACTTTTTCACTCTCCTCTTTCACTTTCTTCAAGAGGCTCTTTAGTTCTTCACTTTCTGCCATAAGGGTGGTGTCATCTGTGTATCTTGAGATTATTGATATTTCTCCCAGGAATCTTGATTCCAGCTTGTGCTTCATCCAGCCAACCTTTCTCATGATGTAATTTGCATATAAGTTAAATAAGCAGGGTGACAATATACAGCCTTGACGTACTCCTTTTCCTATTTGGAACCAGTCTGTTGTTCCATGTCCAGTTCTAACTGTTGCTTTCTGATCTGCATACGGTTTTCTCAAGAGGCAAGTCAGGTGGTCTGGTATGCCCATCTCTTTCAGAATTTTCCACTATTTATTGTGATCCACACATTTAAAGGCTTTGGCATAGTCAATAAAGCAGAAATAGATGTTTTTTTGGAACTCTCTTGCTTTTTTGATGATCCAGCAGATGTTGGCAATTTGATCTTTGGTTCCTCTGCCTTTTCTAAAACCAGCTTAAACATCTGGAAGTTCACGGTTCAAGTATTGCTGAAGCCTGGCTTGGAGAATTTTGAGCATTACTTTACTAGCATGTGAGATGAGTGCAATTGTGCGATAGTTTGAGCATTCTTTGGCATTGCCTTTCTTTGGGATTGGAATGAACACTGACCTTTTCCAGTCCTGTGGCCATGACTGAGTTTTCCAAATTTGCTGACATATTGAATGCAGCACTTTCACAGCATCATCTTTTAGGATTTCAAATAGGTCAACTGGAATTCCATCAGCTCCACTAGCTTTGTTCATAGTGATGCTTCCTAAGGCCCACTTCACTTCACATTCCAGGATGTCTAGCTCTAGGTGAGTGATCACACCATCGTGATTCACTGGGTTGTGAAGATCTTTTTTGTACATCTGTGTATTCTTGCCAAACAGGAGATGGCAAGAGTGAACATCAACATTCTAGGAATGGACTGGAATGTGTGAATTTGACTCAGATGACCATTATATCTACTACTGTGGGCAAGAATCCCTTAGAAGAAATGGAATAGCTATCATAGGCAACAAAGACTCTGAAATGCAGTATTTGGATGCAATCTCGAAAACGACAGAATGATCTACGTTCGTTTCCAGGGCAAACCATTCAATATCATGATAATCCAAGTCTATGTCCCGACCAGTGATGCTGAAGGAGCTGAAGTTGACAGTTCTGTGGAGACCTATAAGACCTTCTAGAACTAACACTGGAAAAAGATGTCCTTTTCATTATAGGGGACTGGAATGCAAAAGTAGGAAGTCAAGAAACACCTGGAGTAACAGGTAAATTTGGCCTTGGAATACAGAATGAAGCAGGGCAAAGACTAATAAAGTTTTGCCAAGAGAACTCACTGGTCATAACAAACAGCCTCTTCCAACAACACAAGAGAAGACTGTACACACTTGGACATTACCAGATGGTCAACACCGAAATCAGATTGATTACATTATTTGTGACCAAAAATGGAGAAGCTCTATACAGTCAGCAAAAACAAGACCAGCAGCTGACTGTGACTCAGATCATGAACTCCTTATTGCCAAATTCAGACTTAAATTGAAGAAAGCAGGGAAAACCACTAGACCATTCAGGTATGACCTAAATCAAATCCCTTATGATTATACAGTGGAAGTGAGAAATAGATTTAAGGGCCTGGATCTGATAGGTAGAGTGCCTGATAAACTATGGACAGAGGTTCGTGACATGGTACAGGAGACAGGGATCAAGACCATCCCCAAGAAAAAGAAATGCAAAAAAGCAAAATGGCTGCCTGAGGAGGTCTTACAAATAGCTGTGAGAAGAAGAAAAACAAAAAGCGAAGGAGAAAAGGAAAGATATACCCATTTGAATACAGAGTTCCAAAGAATAGCAAGGAGAGAGAAGAAAGCCTTCCTCCGCAATCAATGCAGAGAAATAGAGGAAAACAATAGAATGGGAAAGACTAGAGAGATCTCTTAAAGACAACTAGAGATACCAAGGGAACATTTCATGCAAAGATGGGCTCAATAAAGGACAGAAATGGTATGGACCTGACAGAAGAGGTGCCAAGAAGGATATAGGCCCCAAACAAATTATTTTATTAATTGTAACTCAGATGATTTGAAGGCTCCCCACTTATAGCTCAGTTGGTAAAGAATCCACCTGCAGTGCAGGAGACCCCAGTTTGATTCCTGGGTCTAGAAGATCCCCTGGAGAAGGGATAAGCTACCCACTCCAGTATTCATGGCCTTCCCTTGTGGCTCAACTGGTAAAGAATCTGCCTGTAATGTGGAGACCTGAGTTTGATCCCTGGGTTGGGAAGATCCCCTGGAGAAGGGAAAGGCTACCCACTCCAGTATTCTTGCCTGGAGAATTCCATGGACTGTATAGTCCATGGGGTCCGTAAGAGTCAGACATGACTGAGCAACTTTCCCTTTCTTTCACTTTCCATTTTAAAAAGACCTTTCTAATAGGGGAACAATACCTATTCTTGTAGAATATGAATATTGTCTCCCTAATGTATTTAATCTTAGAAGCATGGAATGCCTTTATATGGGTTCTGAAAGAGAACTGGCTCTCAGCCCAAAATGTGAGTGTGCTTTGGAGCAGAGTCCAGGGATACTGGAGCAGAGACGCTCACTGCCTTAGTGCTACTCCGCAGATGCTCTAAGGAGAACGCTGGCAGGAGAAGATGCTGGTGCCGGGCATGTGGCGGCCTTTAGTACATATCTTACATTCCAAGGTAGCTTGTCCCACTGGCCTTATTGATCATAGGTTGTTTCTCTCCGTGATTGTGAGATGTCAGCGTGGGGTCTTCTGGCCTTCTAGAGAAGCCTGTTCTGCATAGGAGAGTAGGAACCCCAAATGTGGGGAGTATACTACTGTCCCTCACTATCTCTGGTCCAAACAGGGTGCTCTCAGCTCAGCTCTGCCCAAAGTAATTTAATAGTAACTGTGATTTGCTCTCAACTTTCCCAGAGCTGTTTGGTCATAGCTCTCCATCACAGGCGTGATGAGAAAGGCCAGAGAGAAGAGGTCAAGGATTCTTGGTTTTGCTCCCTGACACCAGCCTTCTGGGCTACACAACAAGAGTTACTGAGAGTGATCCTCTTCAGTCCTTCTTGGTGGTACAGCCACGTCCCTGTTTTAAAATAGCTCCCTGTGCAGTCATTATAACTTTGACTTTTGCTCTTTGACAATCTGTGTTCAAAGAAAGATGAGGAGGTTGTATTTGTTGTTCAGTGATACCTGCTGAATGCCAGCCACCTGAAGACACCTAGGGGTGGGGGACAGCCTGCTCCCTGATCCATGTGGGCCCCTGTCAGGCCGCCAGCCCCCCAGAAGCCTGACCCTAAAGCCTCCGCAGCACTTGCTCAGTGCAAACCAAGCAGCGCCGATGGAGAGAAGGCAGCTCACGGCTCAAGGAGACTTGTTTTGTTTCTAGTAACACCCGCCGGGCAGCAGAGGTCTGGATGGATGAGTACAAGAACTTCTACTACGCAGCAGTGCCTTCTGCCAGAAATGTCCCTTATGGAAAGTGAGTGTGGCCCATGGCCTCTCGCTGTTTTGCTTCTTGGGATCGTGTGTGTGTGTGTGTGTGTGTGCGCAACAAGGGCAGGGGCAGCCCACACGTGTGTGTGTGTGTGTGTGTGTGCGCGCGTGTGTGTGTGTGCACAACAAGGGCAGGGGCAGCCCACACGTGTGTGTGTGTGTGTGTGTGCGTGTGTGTGTGTGTGCACAAGGGCAGGGGCAGCCCACACGTGTGTGTGTGTGTGTGTGTGCGCGCGCATGCGCGCTTGCAACAAGGGCAGGGGCAGCCCACGCTGTAAGCCGATCAGGTGTCAAAGAGGGGACTCTGCTCAAGGGTAGCGAGGGCCCTCTTGGGAAGCACGGGGGGACAGAGGAGTCCAAACAGCAGTGTGGATGATCCAGTCCCCACTGCCTGCCCCAGCTCTTTTTCTCATCGGCAGATTTCCAGGTTTGATGTAGAGCCCATCTGTTTTTTAAATTTATCTTAAAGAATCTTGTCTCCTTCTCCAGTATTCAGAGCCGACTGGAGCTCAGGAAGAAACTTAACTGCAAGCCTTTCAAATGGTACCTGGAAAATGTCTACCCAGAGCTAAGGTGAGGCCCCGGGGCCGGGTGCTGCTTCAGAAGGACTCGGAGGCAGCCAGCGCCCACCGGGTGCAGGGCCTGGAGGTGGAAGGAAGGTCGTGTTAGGGGGAGAGGCCAGGAGCTGTGCCCCGCCGCTGTCCTCAGGCTTCCCAAGGGGGTGCCCTTGTCCCCAGCCCACAGGCTCCCCCTGCCTGGGACTCCCCCTTGAGGATCCTTTGCCCCCTGCAGTTGTGTAGGGACTGAGACCAAGGCTTGGCCAGCAGGGGAGAGCGCCCAGCAGAGGCTCAAATAACCACACTGGCCTGTTGTTTTAATGCCTGCCCACTCGCATCCTGAGGCACAGCAGGAGGCCTGTGGGTCTGTGGGCTTCAGGCTGCTCTGGACTTCATCTTCTTAGAGGAGTCAGCAGACAGGGCTTGCCTCAGGGGGGCACATTCCTTTCTCTGACTTTTCCCAGTGTATTTCACAGCAGGTAATGTGTCTGCACACAGAGGCTGTGACTGTGGAGTCACCACCATCCCCTTCTGTGCTAAGGGGCTCTCAGAGCCCTGGCCACAGAGCTTCGTCTGAGGCCACACGGCCTCTCTGCTGCTGTCCACTTACCGCGCTCTCGGGGTCCCTCTGCCGTGTTCCCCACACCCCCCGGGAGGGGGAAGAACAGCAGTCCCCTCCCTGCCCGCTCTGGGCAGGCCGGCGGCAGTGTAATGTCCCAGCCGTTGCCTCTCCCTCCGCAGACCAGGGGCTCACAGCAGTGGACCACAGCCCCTCCTGGCGCTTTAGTGTCACTGGCCTGTGTGACCAGATGCAGTGACATTACAGCAGTTTTGACCCGAGATCCCCGGTGATTTGGGGCGACCATGGGCCCTGTGCCACGTGGGGTCACATGTGTAAAGCATTCACACCACAGCCATGGGTAGATCGTCCAGCCTCGACCATGCCCAGCAAGGGGGGCACCAGCCTGATATTTGTGCTGCATCAGCGACACTCTCTGCCTTCCCTGCATGAGCCTGTGGGCCCAGCCACGCTGAGGGCTGCTCTGTGGCCCCTGAAGCAACCCCACTGAGGAGGAGGGCGCACAGCAGCACGCAAGGCTGGTGCGCAGCCAAGGCAGGCCCGGGGCCGCCCCGCCACTGTGCTCTCTTGCTCTGCTGGCACCAGGACACGTGGCTGACCCACCTGTGTTCTCCCCTCTCTTAGGTAAAGGTTAGTCTTCAGTCTTGGAACTTGGAAAGTTCCAAGCAGCAGGATCTAACCACATTAATTGCTTTTCTAAGTGACTTTGAACAAGTAACACTAAAGAGAAAAGGAGCATTTTCTTTCCAGAAAAATTTCTCTGGTACAAAACAAAAAGACTGCTTCAACCTAAAATTCTCCCTGTAGGGTCAGGGATTGAGAATCTTGAAGCCATGCCGTCTCAGGGTGCAGCTGGGCCTGTGTTGGGGGCGCCTGACCTGAGGGTGCCCTTACTCTCTCACTGCCTGGCTCCCTTCTGAGGGCTCTGAGCACAGGTTGGGGGCTGGGCAGACAGGGAGCCAGCAACCCTGAGTGCAGTGAGTGACTGTCTCCTTGATTCCAGGGTTCCTGACCATCAGGATATAGCTTTTGGGGCCTTGCAGCAGGGAACCAACTGCCTGGACACTTTGGGCCACTTCGCTGATGGTGTTGTTGGAGTTTATGAGTGTCACAATGCTGGGGGCAACCAGGTACGTGCATGGGGCACCAGGGAAGGTGAGGGGCCTGAGGCCACACTTCCTTTCGCCACCCTCCTCCTGAGATGGCCACCCGCTCACAGCTGGCCTCGGGGTCAGAGGGGATGTCCTCCTGGAGCTGTGGTCAGCCTTGGGCGGGCTCTGGTGCGCAGGGCGGGCGACCTGGGTCTCCCCTCCCCCCATCCTCCTCTCTGCACTGACACCCTGGGCCGTGTGCTCATCCCAGGGCACCTGTCTGCATCTGTGCCTGCCCAGGTCTGTGTGTGCAGGTGCTTACCCACAGCTGCTAGGGCTGCCCATTAGATGATAACAGCTTATATGTGAACACTCACAGCTCTGTCCTCATGGGAAAGGAGGAAGGTGAGTGAGGACTTGACAGGCCCAGCTGTGGTCTGTCTCCCAGAAGACAGTGTTCTGGAAAGTGGTTTTCCTGTGAGTTGATAACAGGCATGTGGTAGAATGAGGGCTTTGGACACAAAAATGGCTGGGCAGTGCTGGGTGCTGCCATCTACTTTTAGGGAGCCTGCCATTGGAAAAAAGTCACTTGAGCTCAGTGTATCCCAGAGTTTTCTTTAAATGGAACTATTTTCAAAAGAGGGTGCCTGCCTTTGTGTGAAGTTGGCTGTGCTCCATCCTCTTGAGAAACGTCTAGACAGATGGCAGCCTCCGGTTCCTGGCCTCCTGTCTGCTCCGGGTGGTGTCGTCTCTGTGGTTGTCCAGACGTGTGACAGGCGGGACGTGGGGAGCAGACAGCCCCCAGCCGGCTCCAGCTCATATCCCAAGGCGGGCTACCTCCCTGGCTCTCAGCAGAAGAGCCCAGAAACTTTGGGGCAGCATGGATCCCGGGTCCCACGCACAGAAAGCCTGATTGCATGAATCTGGAATTAGAGCATCAGGGTGTTTGGAAGCCCTCCAGGCTGGGTGGCCCTCCGTGAGTGCTGGGCAGGGAGGGTTTCCCAGCAGGAAGGACTCAAAGGGGCAGGTAACAGCAAGGCGGTGCGACACTTCCACCCCCAGTCAGGGAGCACCGTCCTCCGTGGACCAAGCTGGACGCAGTGAGCCCCTCTCCAGATCAGACCGCCCTGTAGTCCTCTGTGTGCGGAAGAGAAGGCTCTAGATCTGCACCACTCAGCACAGCACCACTGGCCACATGTGGATGCCCAGCACTGGAAACTGGTGAGGCTAACAGGGTGTGAAGTTCTCACTGTATTTCACTGCAACTCACCTAGCCACGCGCGAACTAAATAGCATGTCCTTATGGGAAATTGGACGCGGCTCTGAAAGGGTAAGATGTGTCATCTGGTTTCTGGCTGGGCCTCAGCAGACACACAGGAAATGGGAAAATTTAAGAGTGGCAGCTTGAAAAAGTACTTCTTAAATATTCATGAACTTTATTTGCAAATTTAGATCACTAACATGCAGCAGAAAAAGGAAATGGCAGCAATCTCTGCTGCTTGCGTAGCTGAATTAGTTTTTCTGGGATTCAGTGTAAAGTCTGTTTTAAAGTAATGAAGTATACGGTAGCAGGAAGATTGTAGAAACATTCAGATGTGAGCTTTCCGTGGAGATCAGCAAAGCCCCCAACAGCTTCCAAGAACAATTGAAAACCCCTCCCCATACAGAGGGCTGCCCCATCACTCCTCTTACTAAACGGAGAGGCAGAGCTCCGTGTCCCTGTTGCACAAGGACACCTAGAAGAACGGAAGGTGCAGGCTCTGCCCCCTCCTGGCACCTCCGTGGCGCTGGGTGCTGCTTTGAGGCACCCTACTCCCCCCGTCCCTGGGAGGGACAGCCTCCTGGAAGACTGGAACCACCCTCACAGCCCAGCATGTGGCCCTTCTGAGAAAGCGCTGCATACTCAGAACCAAGAGCCCCGGGGACGGGTGGGCACAGGGCTCTGGGCTTCCATGGAAGACAGGCCACACAGGTTCTTCTCCTCTAGGACTTTTCAGAGCCTCTCATAGGCTACTGGTAAATTTGCAACAGTGACAAATGGTCCAAATTCAGTGTTTCCCAAATTTACTTGACCTGGAAGCAACTTTTCATAGAATTCCTACTGGAGTTCGCTTTGAGAAACACTAATCAGAAGGTGAGAAAGTTGAAGCTGCGGGATTCGAGGGGGCTGCCTAGTCTGAACCCCTGTCGGGACAAATAAGCCTCCCCATGGCCCAGGGGCTCTCCCTCCCTTTCCTGGATGTGGCCCAAGCCTCTGCCCCACAGCCACCCCCTGAGCTGGACTCATATCTCACTGTTGAGTGGGTTGGGGGTGCATGTGTGGCCCCCAGATGTTAACACTGTCCTGATAACAGACCATCTGCTCCAAGGTGATTTAGGTGAGGAGCAATGAGGCTTCTTTAAAAGATTCTGCATCCTTCCCTTAGCTCTGTCCCCTGAGAGCAGAGAACAGGAAAACAATCTCTGCACAAAGCTTAATTGTGCCTCATGTTACACGACACAAGCACTAGGGTGATACCTACTCTCCCCACAAGGGACAGAGCCTCTGGGGAGCAAGACCTGGCCTGTGTGTTCCCTGCCATGGGTCCAGACCTGAGAATGCCCTTAAATGTGCGGGCACTCAGTGGACAGTCACTGGGTGGATGAGTAGACAGATGAATAGACAGATTGACTTACAGCAGCTTTCCTTGGGGTACAGAAGAAGCAGAGAGGGCACCTCCTGAGGGATTCTGACTTAGAAGAGGCTCCAGGTCCTGGGGCCTCCTGTGGGTTTTATCCTTTTGCAAGCATCAAGTCCTAGAGTGAAGGTCAGAAGCCGTGTCCTCCTGCCTCCACTGTGACCCTGCCCAGAGCAGACTTCCTACCTCCTCTCCTGCCTGGTCATACTCACCCATCGCGTCCCCTTCTCAGCCTCCTCCCCTTTCTCATGCTCTTGTTTAGTGTTCGGAATAAAGGGTTCTGCTCTCAGCTTTTAAGGGATGTGTGTGTGTGCGTGTGCGTGTGCGTGTGCTCACATGTATGTCTATTCTTTAAGATCATAGGCAAATTATTTCAGCACTTTCTGGCTCAGTTTTCTCATCTGTAAAATGGAGTTAATAATAGCCTCTCATGGGACTACTGTATAAAGGGCTTAGAACAGTGCCAGGCACATTCTAGGCACCCAGGGCTGGCTGTGCCATGTGAGGGCAAAGACCTGGATCCATTCGTAGGGAGCTCACAGAGCTTCACACGCATCAGTAGCCTGGCTTAGTGGTTGGTAGTGAGGCTAAATGTGCTGTATGTGGTTTATAATTTCACACAGGACAGCCACAGTCATAAATGCTATTTCCAAACTGTACCTGTGTCAGGCCAGAGTCATTCCAAGGAAACGTTGGCCCTAACTGTCCACCCGTGGGTGACAAGCTGGGGCTGCAGTGTTCACAGCTCACAGTTAATGATGGAGGACGGAGTGTGGAGCGCTAGCCTGTGTTTGGGCTGAAGTACTTACTGGCGTTGGCCTCGTGCTCAGAGGTGAAGCTCCTGACACTCCTGCTGGAGACTTGCTCTTGGGCACAAAGTCCCTTGCTGGCCCTGAGCTGGTTGGGGCTCCTGAAGCCTGTTCCCTGCATGCCTCCCTTCTTGGGCCTTTCCTCACTGCATCCTCACCCCGCAGCCCCGTGAGCCGAGCCCTCACCTCGGGTTTCTGTTGCAGGAATGGGCCCTTACCAAGGAAAAGTCGGTGAAGCACATGGACTTGTGCCTGACCGTGGTGGACCGGGCACCTGGCTCCCTCATAAAGCTGCAGGGCTGCCGGGAGAACGACAGCAGGCAGGTAGGTGCCAGTAGGGACGAGCCCGAGCCAGCTCCCCCCTGCTCCAGGGCTGGGGTCTCAGGGGCTGGGTGTTCACTGGGGGCACCTGTGACTTGTGCCGTCTTGTGTCCCCACATGGAGCCCCTGACAAGCTGTGAACACCCAGCAAATCCTGCACTGGGGTCACTGTGAGGAGCACGGGATGGGTGTCACACAGGCCAGTCCATCTGCTACGGGCCACTTCTGCCAGAGTTCACCATCCTAGGTATTTATCCTATCACCTCTGGATTCATCTCTTTATGTGGAGCCTCCCCTTTAATAGGCTGCAGAGGCAGGGCTGTGCTTTGCAGCTACGTGTTCAACTCCTGTGCAGGTCAACGAGGGCTGGGCACTGGGGTGGGAGTGCCAGCACCAGAGGTGGTTCCCGCTCCCCCTGGGGGGCCAGATGAGCCAGGCTGGGCCCTCCCTGAGACAGGCCTCCTGTGCCAGGGAAGACTGTGTCTGGCGGTGCCTGGGAGCACCTGATGCATGGGGGTGCTGGTGGCTGGGGTATGTGGATTGCAGCTCCCTGCCGCCAACCCTGCCTGGAGGCACGGACCCCTGGCCTCAGAGCCAGGAGTGACCTGGCAGAGTCCCGGGCTCTGGCTTCTCTGCAGCACCGGAGTGGCCCAGGGCAGCCCGCCAGGAACCAGGCTGGTCGAACCAATGGAGTTCAGTTTTGCTTTAAAGATGAGAGTTCGTGACTTTACTCATGAGAAGTTAGTGAGACAGTGACCTACGAACCAGCCTAGAAAAGATAGTGGAGTTCATGATAACGTCAGCTCAGAGGAGGTGTTTCACTTCCTTGCTGATGAACCCCCAACCCTGAAGGGAAAGACCTGCATTTTATAAAACAGTATGAAGAGCCCTTTATTTCTGAAGCCAGAGGCCTAATGTGGCTTATATCCTCCCCACATCCCTGGACATTGTTTTTTTGGCTGCACCGGTTATCATTGTGTTTGGAACTAGGGCTGACTGTCATCCTTGTGACAGGTGGCAGCTCTTCTAAGCCGGTATAACTATTCTCTCTTCAGTTTTTTTAGCTTTTGAACTTAAGTACTTTTGAAGACTCCCATTTTAAGAATTGTGAAAATTTTGCTACCAAAAATCTTTAAGAACATACCATTAAATTACTGTTAATTTCTGAGTTTGGGGGTTTTGTGGATTTTTTTTTCCCTTTCCTTTTCCTTTCTTCCTTTCTTGTCATTTACTGTAAATGCTGCACATCGATATTATGTATCAGGACATTGGTTATTTTTATGCCTTCTTGGTTATAGCTGTTATCAGAGTGCCAAGACTATCGCCTACTGTTTGCTCACCTGCAAATCAACTACTTCTAATTTCCAGTTAAGGCAGTTGTTTCTAGTTTTGGCTATTTTCTTTCTACCCATTACAGTCTTTGGAATAAAAATTGAATTTAAACACACACACACCTCCTTTGGAGACATTATCATGAACCTTGCTGTCTTTTCTTTTTTTTTTTTTGGCTGTCTTTTCTAGGCTGGTTTGTGGGTCAGTATTTCATTAACTACTCATGAGTAAAGTCATAAACTCATTTTTAAAGCAAAGCTGAACTTCCACTGGTTCAGCCGGCCTCATTGCAGGTGGGGTGCACTGGCTGGGCTGCATGTGGGATCTTAGTTCCTGACCAGGGATGGACTTGTGCCCCCTGCAGCAGAAGCACAGAGTCCTAACCACGGGACCACCAGGGAAGGCCCCCACCACTGGACATTTTGAAGAGAAATTCCACGTTTTTGTTTATTCATTAAATATTTTTCCTTTTAAGTTTATAAATTGTAAATGATTAAGGTGCAAGTAGATATGTTACACACACACACTCAAGTTATCTTTTTCAAACCATTGAGAATGTACATTTACGTTTTTTAGCTGGTGTTTTCTGATCTGTGCCCTGATGCTGCCTTGGGGGCAAAGCCTTATTTGAGCCCAGGGGAAGTGGCTAGTGCAGCCCCTAAATGACTTTCCCCGGGCACCTGGGCTTATTCTCTTCTGTCCTTCCTCACGAGACAGGCAGGTCTAGGGAAACTGAGGCCTGGGGCCTGCTGGAGCCAGGACCCCACACGGGTTTCCTACCCACCACTCACTTATAGAAGGGTGCCCGGGACAGCGCAGCCCAGACCAGGCCCCTTGCTTGGATCCCAGGTGTCCGGAAACACTTGCAAATTCTCTCCTTTGTCCCCCACCTGGTTCTGGGTGCCCCCTGCCCTGCTCTGCCGAACCCCATCTGGTCCTTAAATGCCTATCTGTTTTGATGTCTGTGGCACCCAAGTGAGAAGGAGGGACTGTTAAACAAAGGAGTCCCTGTTCCTGCCCTGACCTCTTGGGACCTGCCGGTCGGCATTAGGAAACATGAGTCAGGCCAGGTGTGCTGCCTGGGTGTCAGGGCAGGGGCGTCTGTGCATAGAGGAGGGATAGCGTGATGACCTTATCTGAACTCCAAGCCTTTGTTGCAGACATACAGATGCTCCATCTCTGGAGGAGTCTCCTACAGTGAGAGCTTGCCTGTTAGAGAAGGTGTGGCCCTTCAGTGGACCCTCAGCATTTGAGAAGTCTGCCTGCCCCACCACAGCCCTCTGGGTCCAGGGCTTGAGGCCGCCTTCTGCTGATGGAGCTGGGCTTTCAGCATTTTTTAAGCCCTCCATCTGGCTGACGCTGAGACACAGGCAGAGCTCACTGAGAGACCAGTCACAGTCCATCCATCCCACATTCTTTGTCAAACGGGTCCTGGACACTCAGAGTGACACACGGATGTTGGCAGTACAGACACATTTCACGTGACAGCAGGAAAATAGCAGCTGTGACAGCGAAGGGGAGAGGAGTGAAGGGGGAGGCGATGGGAGATTGTAATACATTTCACTGTTGGCAAAACTCCCAGCCAGCAGGCTGGATCAAGAGGCTTCCCAGGTCCCCACAGGCGTATCCATGCAGGGCCCTGTGTAGCCAGTCCCAGTGGAGAGCTCCTCCCCACTGTGCTTTGCCTCTTTCCCACCTTAGTTACTTGCCCTTTGAGAGGAGGCTCCTCAGAGAGTTCTGTTTCGAAGCTTCACTGTCTTGCCAGTTGAAACATTTGGCTTCCAGGCACATCTGTGTATTTGTGTTATGACTGTGCATTTGCAGAGTCAAAGGAGAAAGGAAAGCAGGAGTAAGAAAATTGAATTCCATGGTGTCCAAAGGATTTGCAAAACTTCCGACAGAAAGGAGCCTCAGTGCACACAGTGTAGAGAATTAATTAGAATCACAGCCTGCATTAATGAAGGGAGAGCTTTTGAAAGAAAAAAGCATGTTACTTTTTTTAAGAACAAACATTAGAGATTTTTACATAGGGATGAACAACAGGGTGAGAGGCCCTCAGGTTTCCTGCAGCTGGGCTGTGGGCTTGTTTTCTGGTTTACCTGGTGGGCTGGTCTGGGTTCAGTGGGGCACAGGTGTGTACACACAGGAGTATGGTGTTACACCCTGGACACCACATGTGGAACTTAGCAGGCTGTACCTGGGGACTCAGGGTGGCTGAGATGGGCTTCTCACGCCCATCAAGGTGGAAAGGGTGAGACCAGAGAGAGTGGAGAAGTGGGCTCCCCAGCACAGCGTTCCATCCATACCGGCATCCACTTCCCTCTCATTTGGCCGCTCCCCATCCCTCTGGTACAGCACAAGGCTCTGAGTGTAAGTGGGCCCTCGGAGGTGACCGACGCTGGGCTGGGCAGAGCTGCCTTTAACAGCCGGGGCAGCCTGGGCCCTCCTGGAGCCAGCCCGGTTCCTGTGGCTCCTTCCTCGGGGGAAATACCCTCAGATGAGGCCCTTCTTGTGAATGAGCACAAAGTCCCTCCCGGAAATCCTCCTGTGTGTCAGGTCCTTGTTAAGACTGAGGAGGAACAAGGACCCTGAGCCCAGGGCTTGGATGAGGAGATGCCAGAAGAGGGGGAAGGATGGGGCAGGAAAGTGGTCTCCAGAGAAGAGGTTTTGAGCTGCAAACCCAGTAGAGCGCGCTGGTCTCTTCTTGGCCCTCAGAGACATCTGTTTTGTCCCAGGGCTGCTGTACCCGCCTGTCCCTTGTAGTCAGGGACCTTGTCTTGAGCGGGGCCAGCAGACCCAGAGAGCAGACCCCCTGCGTCCTCCCCTGTCGGCACCCCTGTTGTAAGGTGTCCTCCTGTCTTTTGCAGAAATGGGAGCAGATCGAGGGCAATTCTAAGCTGCGGCATGTGGGCAGCAACCTCTGCCTGGACAGCCGCGCAGCAAAGACAGGCGGCCTGAGCGTGGAAGTGTGCAGCCCAGCTCTGTCGCAGCAGTGGAAGTTCTCGCTCAACCTGCAGCCGTAGTGGAGCCTCCCACGTCTGCCCGCGCCTGGCCACCCAGCGACGAGCACGTCATCAAGTCTGTTTCTTAAACTTTCCGAGAAACTATATACCTCAGTATTCCATCATGGTCTGCAGGTCGGGAGACCTCAGCGCAGTGCGGGCGGCACCAGAGCCGCGAGGAGATGGAGCTGCCGCGCCCTCCTCGGCCCTGCGCCCCGGCCGCCCAGCGCGCCTACGGAGCACCGCGCCCCAGAGGGTGGACCGGGAGAGAAGGGGCGCCCTGCGCACAGTGAGGGCCCCTCTCCAGCCTCCACCCAGATCCAGACATCTGTGCGGGGTCCACCCCGGTCACGGCCACGGTGTTTCCCCGGGCCTGCCTCCCAACTGTCTTACCAGCGCAGACCCCTTCCATGTGGTGTACCTGCTCTCTTTGGATATGAACTTTTCTACGGTGGGACACTAAACCCAGATATATATGAGGAGAGAATGTACGGTCAGTTCCTATGGTTTCCGTAAGTCATCCTCATCTTGTAATTTCTCCACAAAGCTCATCATAGCCGTGAGGAGGAGGGGCCGGCGGGAGGAAGGGGCTTCCATAGCCCCCGGAGCCTTATAGGTGAGGTGGTGCCGCTGTGCCCGCTGCGTGGTCCCCCTTTCCACCCCCGCGGCGACTAGCGCTGCTCGGAGGCCCCGACCCCAGCATCTTGGTTTGGCTTCAGCTGGGAGTCATGCTGTGTGTTGAAATCCACTTTTTGTGCCCTTGGTGTCTGTAAACCCTGGATGGGTTACTTATTTTGACATATATTGCTTTCGGTCTTTATAAATTAAATTTCTTTTTTCTAAGGATAAAGTTGAGTAAAAAACAATCTCCCAGCTCCCAGTGATGGTGGGAAGCTGTCACAGGCAGCATGGGGCGCCGTGTGAGGGCCCGGGCGCGCTGGGCCCTGTCCCGCCTGCCTCAGGGGCTTTGGGTCAAGAATTAGGGAAAGTGAACACCTGCTCGTTGACACTGAGGATTCAGGGTACAAACAGGAGCTTTGTGGCTTAGGAAGGAGGCTTGTGTCAGCATAAAACACGAGCCAATTGTAAACTAAAAGTCAAGCAGGAAGAGGCCTGAGCCCCTCTCTGACCGCTGGCCTGGCCCGCAGAGCCCTCCTGGCCTCTGAGGGGCTCGCATGCAGTGGTGGCCCAGCTGCAGCGCCCGCAGGAGGGTGCCCCAGTCACTCCCGGGATTACTGCCCTCCTGTCTTCCTGCGCCCCCTGGCCCAATGCTTCAGGTGCCAGACCTGATGAGGAGTCACATGGGCACATGTCCTGGCCCCTCTGGAGGGCCTGGGTGGTCACAGGGAGGTGGCCCCAAAGGGTTCTGCCAGGTAGACAGTCTGCCAAGTGCAGCTCTTTCCTGCCTGTTTCTTCTAGGAAAGGGGATGCTGGTCTTTCTTCCTCCACTGCAAAAGCCCCACATGGCTTTGCTTCATGACAGTGTGCTCAGGCCTGGAGGCCTGGCTGGGTGACTTTGTCCTGTGCGTTTTGCCCCTGCCAACCAACCAGGTGTATTTTCAGCAGACAGGGAGGCCCTGGTTGGATTAACTCTGCACACCCCTATCTTCAGAGGCTGATCTTGACCACCAGTAAGCTCTTGGGATGAGTCCTGGATACCTGTACAAGGCTGCTGAATGCAGGTGGGCCAGGAAGCAGTCACCCAGCCCTTGGGATCCATGGTCAGGCTACTACTACTGTTAGGAAAAAAAAATCCCATGAGTGGAAATTAAATTTGGCTTTCAAGTGAAGCAAATTGTCATCAGATTCTTGACAAATCTTTCGCCCACACACCTCCACCCCACCCAGAAGTCTTACCAAGCTTGGTAACATCAAGATGGGTCCCCCTGGGCCCTGGGGGGCAACTCCCCATCCCTGAGCTGGTGGGGGTGGTAGCCTTGGATGGTGTGGGCGTTGCGAGCAGAGGTGGGCTGGGAGGGCTCTCTAAGGTGAGCTATGTTTACATGACACAGTGTGCCAAAGTGACTTACTGTGGCTGCATTGCTTTTTAGTCATTGGGACTGCCCCACCCTCCCACTCCTGTTTTTACAAGTAAACTTTCTTTCCTAGGAGCCCTTTGAGCAAAGCGTGGCAAAATTAGTTGTCTTCTCTGTGCTGGTCTTTGTTATGTCTTCATAAAAGCTAAAATGATGGTATATGTGAGTATGTTTTGCAGATTCAAAATATAGTTTGGTAATTTTTTTTCCAGTTGATTTTTAAAAAGAACTGCTGTACAGAGCTTGTACTTTGTCCATTTTATAGATGGAAACCATCCTTGAAAATTGTTTAACTTAAATAAAGAGAAGATACTTTATAGATACGTGGTCTTTATCGGATGGATGTGACTGATGTTTGGGGACTGTGATTATGGTCTGTCTTGGGTGGGGTGGGGGGTGCTCAATCACCACTTCTTATCACACTCTTAAAATGCATTCACCTTTTACTGCTGCACCTTTTGACATTTATTCTTATTTGTAATAATAGCCATTACCATTTGTGTGCCAGGCCCCATGTGGAGTGCTTAAATACATCCTCATTGTCTCTTCAGTCACCTAGGGGGATAGCATTATGGGCTGCATTTTACAGTTGGTTTGGGAAGCTGATTCTTGAAGCTGTTAGCCTGCTCAAGGTCACAGGCTAATCTGCTCAAGGTCATACGACTAAGTACTCACCGGTCAGCCTCGGGCACTGAGACCCAGCGCCTGCCCTCTACATGAGGCAGGGGAATGGTAAGGGGCTGCTGTCATCACAGCTTTAAGAGTATTTTAAATCCCTATACTATTCACCAGTTATCTGGGCTCTCCACTTCCATCCCAGGCTGGCTGAGTTCTTCCCCCTCATCCTCAGCCTTTGAACAGCTCCACAGGGGTGTCAGGGAAACACAACATTGCCAGTGCTTTAGCAGTTTGCAGTGAGACTGGGGCGGCTGAAAAGATTTACCAATGAGTGTTTTGAACTTTCTGAAAGCCCCATTCTGCTTTAGGAATTGTGTGTGTGTGTGTGTGTGTGGCCTTTAGGAATTGTGTGTGTGTGTCAGGGGCCTTTAGGAATCGTGTGTGTGTATGTGTGTGTGTGTGTGTGTGTTTCCTGCTTTGACTGCAGGGAAAAGTTCATTCATCCAGTAAATAT
This sequence comes from Capricornis sumatraensis, assembly GCF_032405125.1. Classification (NCBI taxonomy): domain Eukaryota; kingdom Metazoa; phylum Chordata; class Mammalia; order Artiodactyla; family Bovidae; genus Capricornis; species Capricornis sumatraensis. The sequence goes on along the minus strand of NC_091078.1, from coordinate 42,844,136 downwards.
TTTCTGAGAAACTATGTTGCACTAATACCCTGGAGACCTAGGAGGGGAGGAAATGTTAAAAGCCAGAAAAAGAGAAAGCAGAGTGTCCAGCAGGCTCCAGGTAGGGTATTTAGAGACCAGATTGAGTAGGTCTGGTCAGTGGTGGAGGCCGTTTCTGCGGAGAGGGGAGCTGTATGAGCCACGGGCTGGAGCAGGGAGGATCAGATTTGCAAAAACAGAGTAAAATACTTATGCCAACTCAGCAATTAGATTCTGTAATGTATTTCACATTCTGAAAAACGTTCAGCCAGAAAAATAAAATGTTCACATGCCCTCTTCTGTCCATGGACTCTCCTAAAAGAAGAAAATTCTCTTCATAGATGTTGTTATATATTCCTGAGCAACTTACTGATGATACAATATATATGTATTTGATTTATGTATTATGTGTACCTGGATATGATAAACATCCTATTTACAAATGTCATTGCATCTGTGGGGTCCCAAAGAAGCAGTCAGAAATATTTGCCCGGCAGCTCCTGCCTGAGCGCCTGTGGGCCCAGCCTGGATGCTGGGCGGAGGCTGCGGAAAAGACCATCACTGGTCCCTGCCCCAGGTTACATCCAGGGCAGTCTGATTTTGAACCACACTGATGACAGTTAGGGAGATAGATTCAGTCTTAGGCGGCCCTGGCCTCCTGAAGGTAATGAAGAGAATCTTTGGGGTGGTTAGGGGTAGGGTCCCCCATCGAGGGCCAAGACATGGGGACTCAGAGTGGTGCAGGGTTGCCGAAGAACTTCCACAAATTAACTGTCCATGGTGCTCTTGAATTGTACAGAATTCTCTACTGAAGCACTTTCCATTAAGAATGTCAGAAATCCCAAGTAAATGCAATGTAAATTAAGATACATTTATTATCTCGTAAAACAGGAAGGCCCAGGGTGACAGAGTTCCAACTTGATCCTGGGACTTGACTTCATTGTGAACAAACTGGTTTCTGCCTCACCACCCCCTGCCTGCTCCCACCTAGATGCAGAAAGACAGTGAAAAGGAAGTGTTTCCTGCTGCCCCGTCCATCTTTCTCCTTCTTGCCTCCTCCTCCTAGGGCAGACACACGTTTCCGAGTGACCGCCCCACTCCCTGCACAGACCTCTCAGGCCCCATTGCCCAGAACTGGGTGCTCAGGTGCCTGGGCCATGGGCAGCGGTCACCTCCCAGCACCACCATCCTCACTCCTGGGCACATCTGCTGGCCAGGACAGGGAGGGGCAGTTGCTCAGGCAAACACTGTGCCCACCACACTTGTCATTCCTAAAAGAATTCTGGAAGCAGCTGGATGGGCAGGGTGGCCACATGGTCACAGGTTCCTGCATCCTTCATGAGAGGAGGCTTCACCCTGGTCCTCTGGTGTCTGCTGGCAATGTGGGGCCCCTTTGTTTTCAAGTGAGTGAGACTCATATCTTGAGATCACCAAGACAACTAATGATACTAAGGTGATTATCAAAATATTTTTATAATATGTGTTTCTTAATGTGTTAAATAGTCCACCCTCATGTCTGATAATTGCTGTAAATTCAAAGTAGTGATGAGCATAAACAATAGTGTGAAAAATCTACAGTTAATGTGATGTGAAGATATCTGATTTGTGTGTGTCTGTGTGACGAAGTGCCCAGTTAATTGGCTTCATTCAGTTAGGAGTAAATATAGCCGTCATTTTTTTTCCCGTCGAAGTCCCTGGGCCTCCTAAATGCTAAGCATCTCAGAGTAGATGCCACCTGTGACCCACAGCTGTGCTCTGGGACCAGCTCTATGCCTCAGCGGCCATGTCTTCTCACTGTAGGACAGTTGGAGTCGGGGCAGCAGGAAGCAGAGCCCCACAGGACCCCCAGCAACCTTGACCCTGACCTTGGCCCCAGCCTTGATTCTGAGGGCCAAGTGGGACAAGCCTCTTGCCCAGTTTACCCACATTGAGACTGTCCTCTTTCTGGTCCAGCAGGAGGGCAAGGAGCCCCTGGCAGAGTGAGGCAGGGAGAGGCAAGCGGGCTGGGAATCACTCCCAGAAAATGAGGGAGGCCTGGGGCGCATACCAAGTTCAGAGAGGCCCTCACCGCAGGCTCCTGCCTCCCAGCCCTGTCTCACCTTAGGAAAGTCAGGTCTGAGAGACGGGGCAATCTGCTCGCCTCCCGAGGTCATGGTCACGATAAGAGGTGAGATGTGACAACATCCCTGGCTGGGCTTCCTCATGCAGGCAGTGGCACTTGTGAGCATGCAGGGAGGGACCTGGAACACGGCCTGGGGAAAGGCTTGTTACAGGTGCTGAGTTTTCAGTGAGCAGGTTCACAACACATGATGCTAAAGCTTGATGCTGAGAAACAAACCCCGCTTTTTACTTTTTTTTTTTCTGATTGAAGTTCAGAGGGTGAAAGGGGGGCTTCAGTCCCTGAGTCTCCGAGGAGCTCAGCCACCAATCTGTGGCCCCCCAGCACCTCCCTCTCCCCAGGCTCTCCCCCTACCTCAGAGGAAGGAGGGGAGGAGGCCGGCGGGGCTTCCCAACCCAGGTTCAATCCCTGGGTCGGGGAAATGGCAACCCACTCCAGTATTCTTGCTGGAAAATCCCATGGACAGAGGAGCCTGGTGGGCTATAGTCCATGGGGTCGCAAAGAATTGGACATGAATGAAGCTTCCACTTTTCACTTTTCTTCCGAGGAGCAAGTGTCTTTTAATTTCATGGCTGCAGTTGCCATCCACAGTGATTTTGGAATCCAAGAAAATCTTTCACTGTTTCCATTTTTTCCCCATCTGTTTGCCATAATGGGGACTGGATGCCATGATCTTAGTTTTTTGAATGTTGAGTTTTAAGCCAGCTTTTTCACTCTCCTCTTTCACTCTCATCAAGAAGCTGTTTAGTTCCTCTTCACTTTCTGCCATTAAAGTGGTATCATCTGCATATCTGACGTTGTTGATATTTCTCCTGACAATCTTGATTCCAGCTTGTGATTCACCCAGCCCAGCATTTCACATGATGTACTCTGCATATAAGTTAAATAAGCAACCTTGATGAACTCCCCTCTCAATTTTGAATCAGTTCATTGATTCATGTCCAGTTCTAAGTGTTGCTTCTTGACCTGCATACGGGTTTCTCAGAGACAAATAAAGTAGTCTGGTACGCCTACCTCTTTAAGAATTTTCCACAGGTCTTTGTAATCTACACAGTCAAAGGCTTTAGCATAGTCAATGAAGCAGAAGTAAGATTTCATTCTTTTTTATGGCTGAGTAGTATTCTGTATAGAACACCACATTTTCTTTGTCCATTCTTATGCTGATGGACACTCAGGTTGGTTCCATATCTTGGTGTGTGTGTGCTCATTTGCTAAGTTGTGTCCAGTTTTTGTGACCACATGGACTGTAGTCCACCAGGCTTCTCTGTCCACGGGATTTTCTAGGCAAGAATACTCTAGTTGGTTGCCACTTCCTCCTCCAAGTTCATATCTTGGTAATTATAAATAATTCGGCTGTGAACACTGGGTACTTGTATCTTTTTGAATTAGTGTTTTGGTTTTTTTTTTTTTTTTCCAGACATATACCCAGGAGCTAGATCGCTAGATTATATGGTAGTTCTATTTTTGTTTTTGAGGAAACTCCATTCTGTTTTCCCATAGTGGTTGCATAAATTTACACTTCCACCAACAGTGTACTAACGTTCCCTTTTCTCACTTGTTTAATCGAGTTAGTTTTGTTTTGTTTTTGATACTGAGTTGTATAAGCTGTTTATATATTTTGGATATTAACTTCTTGTCGGTCATATCATTTGCAAATATTTTCTCCCATTCGGTAGGTTGTCTTTTCGTTTTGTCAGTGGTTTCCTTTGCTGGACAAAAATTTTTAAGTTTAATTAGGTCACATTTGTTTATTTTTGCTTTTGTTCCCTTTGCCCGAAGAGACAGATCCTTAAAAATACTGTCGCAATTTCTGTCGAAGAGTGTTCTGCATATGTTTTCTTCTAGGAGTTTTATAGTTTCTAGTCTTACATTTAGGTCTTTAGCACATTTTCAGTTTATTTTTGTAGATGGTGTGAGAAAATTGTTCTGATTTCATTCTTTTAGATGTAGCTGTCCAGTTTTCCCAACACCATGTATTGAAGAGACTATTATTTTCTTCATTGTATATTCTTGCCTTCTTTGTCATAGATTAACTGGCCATAAGTGCATGGGTTTATTTCTGGGCTCTCTATTCTATTCCATTGATCTGTGTCTGTGTTTGTGCCGGTAGCATACTGTTTTGATTGCTGTAGTTTTGTAGTATAGTCTGAAGTCAGGGAGTATGATAAGTCCAGCTTTGATTTTTTTCTCACGTTTGCTTTGGTTATTCAGGGTTTTTAAATTTCCATATAAATTTTAGAATTATTCATTCTATTTATATGAAAAAATGTAATGAGTACTTTGATATGGATTGCATTACATCTGTGGATTGCTTTGGGTAGAATGGACATTTCAACAATATTAATTCTTCCAATCCAAGAATACGGGATATTTTTGCCATTTCTTTGTATCATTTAATTTCATTCATCAATATTTTATACTTTTCAGAGTGTAGGTCTTTCACTTCCTTGGTTACCTTTATCCCTTTGTATTCTGTTCTTTTTGCTGCAATTGTAAATGGGATTGTTTTCTTGAATTCCTTTTCTGATAGTTCATTATTAATGTATAGGAAAGCAACAGATTTCTATATATTAATCCTGTATACTTCAACTTTACTGCAACTTTACTGAGTTGATTTATTAGCTCAAAAAATTTTTTGGTGAAGGCTTTAGTATTCTCTGGGCTTCCCTGGTGGCTCAGAGGTTAAAGCGTCTGCCTGGAATGCGGGAGACCCAGGTTCGATCCCTGGGTCAGGAAGATCCCCTGGAGGAGGAAATGGCAACCCACTCCAGTACTCTTGCCTGGAGAACCCCATGGAGGGAGGAGCCTGGTAGGCTGCAGTCCATGGGGTTGCAAAGAGTCGGACACGACTGAGCAACTTCACTTTCACTTTCACTTCACTTTTAGTGTTTTCTATATACAGTATCATATCATCTGCAAATAGTGACAGATTTACTTCTTCCTTTCCAATTTGGATACCTTTTTTTTCCTTTCTTTCTTTTCTCATTGCTGTGTAGGACTTCTGATGCTGTACATCAAAGAAGTGGCAAGAGTGGGCATCCTATCTTATTTCTAATTTTAGAGGAAAGGCTTTCAGCTTTTCACTGTTGAGCATAATGTTAACTGTGGGTTTGTCATAGGTGACTTTTATGATGTTGAGATACGTTCCTTCTGGGGCTTTCCTGGTGGCTCAGTGCCAAAGAATCCTCCCCCCAATGCAGAAAATCCAGGTTCAATCCCTGGGTCGGGAAGATCCCCCAGAGAAGGGAATGGAAACCCACTCTCCAGTATTCTTGCCTGGGAAATCCCTGGACGGAGGAGTCCATGAGGTTCCAAAAGAGTCAGACACAACTTAGTGACTAAACAGTGAGATGCTCCCTCTACACCAACTATGTGAGAGTTTTTGTCTTGAATGGATGGTGAATTTTGTCAAGTGTTTTTTCTGTGTCTATTGAGATAATCATGTGATTTTTATCCTTGCTTTTGTTAATGTGGTATATATATATCACAATGATTAATTTGAGGATATTGAAGCATCCTTGCATCTCTAGGATAAATTCCACTTGATCATGGTGTATGATCTCTTTTATATATTGTTGAACTTGTTAATATTTTGTTGAGGATTTTTGCATCTATATTTATCAAAGATATTGGCCTGTAATTTTCTTTGTAGTATCAAAGAGGATTGTTCTTAACCCGTATAATCTAATGGAATCTGTCCTTCTAATGGAAGGTTTCAGACTTCCTTTGGACTGTTACCCCTTTCTTCTTTCCAGTTTCTCCCTTTTGGAAACGGAATGTCTATCCTATGCCTTCCCCACCACCCTTCCTTGTTGTAGCAGCGCTGGAAGACTAATACAGGCTTTCGCCCTCATGAATTCCCAAACCCATGTGCACAGCTCAGATTGGCCTCCTGCCAGTTCCAAACCAGATGTCCTAGGGTACACATGTCTGCAGGGTCAACTCTCAGCACTGGACAACTTCTTTAAAGTCATAACCCATGATGAACCCCCAACATCCCAGCTCTCCTTCCAATACTCTGTCTGCTCAGGCACTAGCTGGGGGACATGGGGAGGCTGCTTGATTGAAAGATGGGGCCTGTGGGTGGCCAGAAACTGTGCTCACTGCCTTATGAGCGATCTCCTTCAATCTTCACTTCTACCCACCCCACAGCAGATGAGCAAAGTGGAACACTGAATGTTTAAGAGTTGAGTCGTGTAGCGGTCAGTCAGTGATCAGCAGAACAATCATTTGAGCCTAGTTCTCAGACTTCAAAATCCTGCCCTTTGTATAACATGTATAATTCTCAAATCTTGGTGCATATTTCAATTCCTTTGGGAGCTGAAAAACAAACAAACAAAAAATGCATGTCACACCAGTCCAAGACCAGTGGGGCAAGCATTGCTGTGTCTGCAGAGTTTCCTAAGGAAGAATCATCGTGGCTGGCTTGTGAACTAGACCAGCTTTTCAAACCTCAGGGCATTGGAATCTCCGGGGCCCCCATGCCCCAAACTGCTAATTCAGTGAAAATCTGCATTTCCAACAAACTCCTCAGTGGTTCCCAGGACCACATTGTGAGGAGCACACCCCTTGGTTCAGACCGTGACTAGCTTGCAGTCCTTGTCAGATGGCAGAATGTCCCACACTTCTTCATGTAAATGCTGGCTGCTGCGTCCTCTGGTGGCCTTGTGGAGCAGTTGAGGGTGGTGTTTAAATTGTGGATTCTGGAGCCAGACTGCTGTATGGCCAGCTTCATGGGCTCCAGCTTGAGCACTGATTACATGACCTTGGTGTTTCAGTCTCTCTGCTCTGTTTTCTCATCAGGAAAATGGGGAAAGGATAGGACAGTGTGATTCTACTGCTGTGCTTTTACACCAGCCTGCTTCATAGGAAACCACTTTCCTCATTTGGAACTCAGAGGGACTTCATATCAGAGGTCTGCGTTTTGTGATTTCAATTTGGAATCCTTAGGGTCAGAGGCCTTGAGTGACAGAACTTACGCTAAAGAAGTAAGTGATAAATTGAATAAGACTTGCAAAAAGTATTCAAACATGGACAGCTAGCTTCTTTGGGGCAAAAAACGGCTTGATCCAAGCAAGGACTGAAGAATACAGTCCCAAGTGGCTCCTGGGCTCTGGCTTGAGGCAAACACTGGTTCCTGGACTGTGGGAGAAGGTCTGTATGTGACTTTAACCCTCTAACCAGCCCTGCTCTTTCTCTCCTGGATCAGGGAATTTGGTGATAAATAAACTAACATAGGCCCACTTCCACCACCTTCCTGGAAGGAGGATGGACTAGAACTGAGAGATGTGTTTAAAGAAAGCACTTGAGTGCAGATTCTTCCTTTGGTCTCTGCTGATCGCTGAATTGGTTTTTGGTATCAGCACCTTAAGGAACTGTATGGGCTTCGGGCCAGTTCTTTAGGCGAAGCAGAAGATACAACTGGAATGCTCGCTGCTCTGACAAGCCCTGCAGCTAGAACTCCCTACATGTCCCTCTGTTCCTATATACAGGCCGTCTTTACCCCTGGGCTCCGGGCTGCAAGGAGTGTGTGGGGAAGCAGAGGGGGAGGGTTCCTGAGGCCCTGGGTTTGTTGGTCAGCCTGACCCCCACTCTGGGAAACACCCACCATGCCCCCCTCTTCCTGGGATAGCAGGGCTCCTGAGAGGGTGGTGGCTCCCATCCAGGGAGGGCAAGGGGCAGAGAGCTGCCAGTGAGAAACGCTCTTGCCTGTTAAGTCTCTTTTCATAATGATAGTTATGGGGAAAGAGCTGCTCAGACCTGCAGCTTGAGTCTTACATACCTGACCTGAAATTTATCAGCTGCATCTCTCTCAATAGAATTCAGGCTTTTCCTCCCTAATATGGTCTTTCACCACTGTTTCCTTTTATTTTACCTGAGTTAGCCCCAGAGACAGAGGATCCAGATGGTGAGGGCCTTCTTGACATTGAGAAGCCCGTGGTGGCAGGGAGGGTCTCCAGTCTGCCTGTGGTCACACTGCGGATGAAGGCCCCGGCGGCAAGGTCTGTGTCTACACTCCGGTGGCCAGGGTCCAAAGTCGGCTCTTCCATGAGAGGTTGCCCAGTGATGGGACTGAGAGATTCCAAAAGACCCCTTCACCTCAGACTATCACTGCCCAGCCGTCTGTCACACCACCTGCAGTATTAGCATGAAAATCCATCTCTCGATGGATATAAGAATCTTACACAAGGGAAGACCACAGTGCTTTTTAACTTGAGCATCAACTACTCACACACCAAGCTCCCTTGATAACCAGATGACAGCCTCATAGGCAGCCAGAGTGGGCGGATTCCTGCAGAAGAGCCAGACCTCTAATCACAAGATGGGGCCGTGGGAGTCCTTAGAGACTCTGCCAATGCCCCAACGCCTGGCCCAGGGCTCTTTCTGTGTCACCCATCACTGTGGAAATGAAGAGCCCTTACCTCTGGGAGGCTAGTGAAGGCTTCTTCCTAAGACATTTGTTATTGAGGCATCTTCCTGTTAGGAAAACACACGATTTTCATTGCACATGGGCTAAGCCAGACACCATGCTTGAATCCAGATTAGGCCCTGGGCTCTGAGGACACAGACAGATGGGTTCTGAGGAGTCACCAAGAAGAGGCTAAGGGGTCACTGGGTAGCACAAAGATACCTGGAGAGAAATCGAGAGAGGAGGGAAGGTGAGCAGAGGGGATGGGGAACACTAACGTAGGGCAGAGCTCCAGTCACACCTGTGGACTCTGGACATCCAGTGTCCCCGTAGCTGAACAGAAGGAGATGGATCTGTGATTGGGAGGAGGGCCCACTGTTCCCAGGAATGTTCACACCATGAGGCCACATCCCAACCTGCCTCTTTCCTACTCTGCAGGGACTTGTCTGGCTTCTTCAGAACGTGTGACGTCTAGGTCCTTCCAAGGCACCATGGGCGGTGAGGGGGACGTTGTGGATAGGACTTCCCAAGAGGAATCTGTGGGGTTCCTCCTGGGATAGGCCCCTCTCTGGGGGCCAAGCTCAGACCTGGTGGCTCGGCAAGGCTGGGCACCCAGCTCAGCGGTCACTTCCCTATGCAAACCAATTTGCCTTACAGGTTGCTATGAACCAACAGGTGGCTGCTCAAGGAGAAGAGAGTACCTCCTCCCCACCCTGCTCCTCAGAATCCAAGGGGACCTGAGGAGGGCTGGGGTGGTTGCGTTTGCCGAGGCCTTTGCACAGGATGGAAAAAAACAAACAAACAAAAAAAACCCAGCATGTATGGCTGTCCCCAGGCTGACCCCCAGGCCAGAAAGGAAAAAGGAAAGTTTAGTTCAGTGCGGCCCAGGCAACCTGCATGATGACCATCAATCAGGATTGTCCACTAGTAAGATACAATTGTTCTAAAGTATGTTCTAACACACTCTTATGAAAAATATTCTTTGAACAACTGACGCCAGCATGGTACTAGCAGCAGAGTCAATAAGAACCACTACAGCCAAACCACTCTGAACACGCCCAAACTCAGCTGATCTCAGAACCTAAGCAGGGTCCAAGCCTGGTTAGTACTTGGATGGGAGACTGCCTGGGAATACTGGGTGCTGTAGGCTTTTAGACTTCCCTGGTGGCTCAGACAGTAAAGAATCTGCCTACAATGCAGGAGACCTTAGTTCAGTCTCTGAGTCAGGAAGATCCCCTGGAGAAGGGAATGGCAACCCATTCCAGTATTCTTGCCTGGAGAATCCCACAGACAGAGCAGCCTGGTGGGCTAGAGTCTATGGGGTCGCAAAGAGTGGGGCACGAATGAGCAACTAACAATTTCACTTTCTTTCAAAGATAATAGATCCTAATCCCTGGTGTCTGAGCCACCGACCAGAGGATGGAACCTCCAGCCCCAGAGGACTACTCCCACACCTTGACCTTAATGGAAGCTGCTCTGCTGAGTTTCCAAAGGACTTTGGATTGGTGGCCCCCTTTTCCACCTTTTGGAATGAGAATTTCTATAACTATTATTCTGTGCCTGCCCCACCATTTGTATTTTGGGAATCAATTATTTATTTTCTAATTTCACAGGTCCAGAGGAGGAGAGGTATTTTCCCCCAGGATGGTTCACATCTATAGTCTTACCGATATCTCATTTAGATGTTTTAATTGAAGACTTTTGAGCTGATGAGATTTAAATGAGATTTTCAGCTTGAATTGATACTGAATGGCCTGAGACTTTGGAGGATGTTGGAACAAGGTGACTATATTTTGCAGTTGGGATGGACATGAATCTTTAGGGACCAGAGGATGGACTGTTGTAGGCTGGCTGAATAGTGGCCACCCAAAGATACTAGGTCTCAATTCCTAATTACTGGAGCCTGTAAATGTTACCTGATAAAGAAAAGAGGTCTCTGCAGTTGTGATTAACTTAAGGATCATGATATGGAGAGATGGCCCTAGATTGTCCAAGAGGGCCCTAAATCCAATAACAAATGTCCTTATAAAAGAGAAGTAGGAGATTCCCTTGTGACCTAGTAGTAAAGAATCCACCTGCCAATGCAGGGTACACGGGTTCGATCCCTGGTCTGGGTAGATCCCACATGCTGCAGAGCAACAAAGCCTGCGTACCACAACTGCAGCACATGTACCCTGGAGCCCACTCACTGCAACTAGAGAGTGACCGCTGCTTGTGCAAGCCTGCACACAGCAATGAAGACCCAGTGCAGTCAAAATAAACTAATTAAATAGCAGTAGTTTAGTCACTAAGTCATGTCCTGTGGAGGGCGCTCCGCAGAAAGAGAGAGGCAGTGGAACTTCCCTCAGCAAAGCCGAGGGGTCCCGAGCAGAGGTGAGCCTGCTGTTCACCAACCCAGACCCTCTGCGAGGGAGACAATCAAACGCCACAGGGGCTCCGTCTAAGCAGTTGCGCTTTATTGCCACAAACTCTTGGTTTATATAGGCAAGCAGGGGAGCTTTGCAAGGGACTTTCTATAGTTGCACCAATCACGTTAAAGGTCAAATCGTAATATGCCATAGTCGTACCAATCACGTTAAAGGTCAAATAGTCATGTGCCTTCATAACAGGAGTCTATGGTGATCACGCGCTGTCCACGTGCACGTGCACGGAAATCAAGAGAGCCAATCAAAAACTGTAACATAGACCACGCCCCTATCTCTTCCACCAGGTGCCATCTTAGTTTCCGACCGCAAAGCTAACCCATCTTTTTTAAGGTTTCCCATTTAGGGCCCCACAATGTCTGATCTTTGACCCCATGGACTATAGCCTGCCAGGGTCCTTTGTCCATGGGATTCTCCAGGCAAGAGTACTGGAGTGGATTGCCATTTCCTTCTCCAGGGGATCTTCCCGACCCAAGAATTGAACCCGGGTCTCCTGCAGTGCAGGCAGATTCTTTACCAACTGAGCTATGAGGACAGCCTTATATATATATATATGGGCTTTCCCAACAATTGTTTTAAAAAACGAGAGAGGCGGGGGAGTGTTGCCACATATGGAAGAAAAGGCAAAATGAAGGCAGAGGCAGAAACTGAGTGTTGTGACCGCCGGCCAAGGGCTGCCAGCCACCAACAGCAGTTAGAAGAGGCAAAGAACAGACTCTCCTCAGAGTCCCCGGAGGGAGTGTGGCTCTGCCAGCATCTTGACTTCAGACCTGTGGCCTCCAGAATTGTTAGTGAACACATTTTAAGCCACTCATATTTTAGTAATTTGCTACAGCAGCCCCAGGAGAAGAACACAGTACTTTCCAGAGCATTTCCCTAGACCCTCTCCTGTTCGATAATGCAGATGAAGAGCCTGGCAGGGGCTGGCACCTGGGAAACACTCAGCTAGTCATTGGGTGTCATGACAAGACCCTTACAGTCACCCTGTGAGGTAGTTCTTCATCTTTCCATAAAAGATGAACTGAGGGGTCAAGGAGGATCCATAATTTATTTGCAAACGCAGTGAACAACAGAGCTTGGCTTCAGTTCAAAGGTCCTGGCTCCAAGGCCCAGTTTTTTCTTATCCCACGAGAACCACTTCATCTTGCAGGCATGTGGCCAGTCAACATAACGCCAGGCCCTGCCTCCACCTCCCTAAATGCAGGGTCAGCCTAGGGAATGGTGCAGAGTTGGAAAGCCTGGAGGGGCCCTGGGCCAGGTGGTTCAAAACCCGGAGAGAGATCCATCTCCAGGCTCTTCCAAACTGCCATCCGTGTCTCCAGCCTGGCATGTGCCTCTGTCCCAGCAGGCTGCATTTTAAGGTCAGGGCTCTTTCTATACCAGATCACAGGTCACCTGTCATGTGCCACCATCCTTTGTTTAGTTGACAGATAAACTCAGATGGGCTAAGTCCAAAGGCTTCACCTGAGACAATATCCCTGTCACGTAGCTTTACCACCTGCACAGTTCTGTTTAAACATCATTTTGCTCACTCTCCTCCCAACCACAAGGAGAAGTTAGAGCTCGTGTTTCTGAACTAGAAGCACAGAAGGCAGTATCCATGCTGACCTCTGTGTATTTGGAGACCACAAAGCCAGATGCCCTCATGTGACCCATCCCCCGATTCCAGCTTCTTCCATTAAAACCTGCTCATTCTGTTATTCCAAGAGGCCACAGAAATGATGTGCTGAACACCTGTCAAAGCCATATTTATTGCATGCGTGCACGCTAGCTCACTGCAGTCGTGGTTGACTCTTTGTGACCCTGTGGACTGTAGCCCAACAGGCTCCTCTGTCCATGTGATTCTCCAGGCAAGAACACTAGAGTGGGTTGTGTGCCCTCCTCCAGGGGACCTTCCCAACCCAGTTCTCTTAGGTCTCCTGCACTGACAGGAGGCTCTTTACTACTAGTACTACCTGGGAAGCCCCCCCTCCTATTTATTGCTGCTGCTGCTAAGTCACTTCAGTCTTGTCTGACTCTGTGTGACCCCATAGACAGCAGCCCACCAGGCTCCCCTGTCCCTGGGATTCTCCAGGCAAGAACACTGGAGTGGGTTGCCATTTCCTTCTCCAATGCATGAAAGTGAAAAGTGAAAGTGAACTCGCTCAGTCGTGTCCGACTCTCAGCGACCCCATGGACTGCAGCCCACCAGGCTCCTCCATCCATGGGATTTTCCAGGCGAGAGTGCTGGAGTGGGTGCCATTGCCTTCTCCTCCATATTTATTGAGGAAACCCCAATGTCCCAGCTGCCCTCAAAGGCACTCTTGGGTCTCAAGTGCCCACGCTAGTAGTTTCCTGTTGTCGCTGTAACAAATTCCCTCCAGCTAGGTGGCTTAGACAAGACAAACATGCTGTCTTCCTGTCCTGGTGCAGAAGTCTGGTGCAGGTCTCACAGAGCTAAAACCAAGGTGTCTGGGGCCGGGGGGGGGGGGGGGGTCGGGGGGGGGTCCTTTCTGGAGGCTCTGGGGGAAGATTCCATTTTAATGCCTTCCCCAGCTTCTTCCTGGAGCTTTTCCATATTCCATGGCTTTTGGTCACTTCCATCTTCAAAGCCGGCAGCGGTTCCTCTCACAGTCTTCCATAGTCGCATACTCCTCAGTGAATGCACTTGGGAAGGACTCCTGTGATTACACCACCCCACCCAGATGACCCAGGACAATCTCGCCATCTCAAGGTCAGCTGACTAGCAGCCTTAACTCTACCTGCCCCTGTAATTTCTATCTGCCATGAAAGGTGACATACACAGAAGTTCGAGGAAATCCTTGAGGGGGGTGTTCATGAGTCTCCCTGCTGCCCCTTCCATGCAGACCCAGTCTAACAGGCTGTTACTAAAGTGAGGGTGCTCCCTGGGAAGGTGACCCAGCAACACCTGCTAGTCCACTGGTCCCCAGAGGGGTGCTGGCCACAGTTTGATTGTGGTCTTGAAAGGATCCATGTGGTCTTGAAAAGATCCAGCAGGAAAGGGGGCTCCTTGCTGCTAGTGAGTGAATGCAACTTTAGAATGAGAAATGAACAGCCTCTGGGCTTGGAGAGGTTTGGATTCCATGTAAGGGAAGTTGGGGTACAGGGAGGATCCCAGGGCCCCCTGTTCAAGAGATGCCTGAAAAGGGGGCAGGTGAAGGTGTTCTCAAATTACTTGTTCTAAGCAATAAAGCATCACTTCCAGCCAATTGAGTCTGTGTTAACAGACCCCACTCCCTGGATTGGGAAGCCCTGCCGACCTCCTCCCCTCCTTCCTATGAGGTGGGGGAAAGCCTGGGGAGAGGGAGGTGCTGGGGGACCACTGGCTGGTGGCTGAGTTCCTGGGAGATTCAGGGATTGAAGCCCCCCTTTTACCCTCTGAACTTCAATCAGAAAAAGAAAAAGTAAAATGCGGGTTTTTTTCTCAGCATCAAGCTTGAGCATCACGTGCTGTGAAGTAATCTCGTGTGCAGGTCCCAGGGTGTCAGGAATGAGGGTGCTAGGGGCCCTGCCATGTTGGGCCTGAACCCTTCCACCCTGCCCCAGGCTGTAGGAAACTGCTCTCCTATAAGTGGAGTCTGCCTTGCTGTGTCTGACTTATGTCACTAAGCATTTTTGTTATTGTTCAGTCACTAAGTCATGTCCAACTCTTTGTGACCCCATGGACCGCAGCATGACAGGCTTCCCTGTTCTTCACCATGTCCCAGAGTTTGTTCAAACTCATGTCCATTATGTTGGTGATGCCATTCAGCCATCTCATTCTTGTCATCCCCTTCTCCTCAATCTTTCCTAGCATCAGGGTCTTTTCCAATGAGTTGGCTCTTTCCATTAGGTGGCTAAAGTATTGGAGCTCCAACTTCAGCATCAGTCCTTCCAATGAATATTCAGGGTTGATTTCCTTTAGGATTGACTGGTTTGAACTCTCAAGAGTCTTCTCCAGCACCACAATTCAAAAGCATCAATTCTTTGGGGCTCAGCCTTCTTTATATTCTAGCTGTCACATCTGTACATGACTACCGGAAAAGCCATAGCTTTGACTAGATGGACCTTTGTTAGCAAAGTAATGTCTCTGCTTTTTAATACACTGTCTAGGTTGGTCATAGCTTTTCTTCCAAGGAGCAAGCATCTTTTAATTTCATGGCTACAGTCACCATCTGCAGTGATTTTGGAGCCCAAGAAAAGAAAATCTGTCACTGCTTTCACTTTCCCCCTTCTATTTGTCATGCAGTGATGGGACCAGATGTCATGATCTTAGTTTTCTGAATGTTGAGCGTTAAGCCAACTTTTTCACTCTCCTCTTTCACTTTCATCAAGAGGCTCTTTAGTTCTTCTTCACTTTCTGCCATAAGGGTGGTGTCATCTACATATCTGAAGTTATTGATATTTCTCCCAGCAATCTTGATTCCAGCTTGTGCTTCATCCAGCCCAGCGTTTCTCATGATGTACCCTGCATATGAGTTAAATAAGCAGGGTGAGAATATACAGCCTTGTCATACTCCTTTCCCAATTTTGAACCAGTCCATCGTTCCATGTTCAGTTCTAACTGTTGCTTCTTGACCTGAATACAGATTTCTCTGCAGGCAGGTAAGGTGGTCTGATATTCCCATCTCTTTAAGAATTTTCCATAGTTTGTTGTGACCCACACATTCAAAAGGTGTTAGCATAGTCAATGAAGTAGAAGTAGATGATTTTCTGGAATTCCCTTGCTTTTTCTATGATCTAGTGGTTGTTGTCAATTTGATCTCTGGTTCCTCTGTCTTTTCTAAACCCAGCTTGTACATCTAGAAGTTCTCAGTTCATGTACTGTTGAAGCCTAGCTTGAAGGATTTTGAGCATTACCTTGCTAGCATGTGAGATGAGCCCAGTTGTACGGTAGTTTGAACATTCTTTGGCATTGCCCTTCTTTGGGACTGGAATAAAAACTGACCTTTTCCACTAAGCATAAGGTCCTCAAAGTTCAGCCACATTTGCACTGTTGCAGAATATCCTTCTTTTCAAACACTAACATTGCATCTTATGTTGGTGAAACAAAAATTATTTTGAAAGCAGAACAAGAGAAAGTTTAAACATAAAATTCTCACTCTTCCCGACTGGGCCCTCACCCTCTTTAGTGTGCATGGTGCATCTGCACTATTCGTTAACCACATCCTTGCAAGCCTGCTTGCCAAGAAAAAGCAATTTCCTCCTGGCACCATCAGGGTCAGTCGTCAGGAGATAACATCGATCCTGCAAGGAGTCACGATGACCTGCGCTCACCTGGTTGGACTATGTCAACTGTCCATATGTTACCACGACATGTGATCCTTTGTCTCAAAAATGTGTAGAGCTGTGTCTCCCTCTGACAGGGGGAACAGTCCTCAGAGCTCTCTGAAAGACTGTCTCTTGGGTTATAATCCTCATGTTGGTTTGAATAAAAATCGCCATTTCTCTCTTAGATTAACCACTGATTCATTTTTCATCAACAATGTATAGTCCACATTGTCTTTATCCAATCATCTGTCAGTGGACATTAGGTTGTTTCCATATCTTGGCTGTTGCGAACAGTGCTACAATCATCATGGGAGTGTTAATGTCATTTCAAGATCTTCATTTCAATTCTTTTGGATAAATACCCAGAAGTAAAATTGCTGGATCATGTGGTAGTTCTATTTTTAATTTCTCCAAAGAAGACATACAAATAGCCAACAGGTACGAGGCGACTGAAGCTCAGATGGTAAAGAATCTGCTTGCAATGCAGGATACTCAGGTTTGATCCCTGGGTCGGGAAGATCCCCTGGAGAAGGGAATATCAACCCACTCCAGCATTCTTGCCTGAAGAATTCCATGGACAGACCATGGGGTTGCAAAGGGTCAGACCGACCACATCTTTCTTTCATTCATTCATGGGGGGAAGGGTAAGGGGAGGAAGCTAACATTGCAATCATCAGCAAAATGCTAATTAAAACCACAATGAGACCTCATACCTGTTAGAATCATTACTATCAAAAAGACAAAGACAGCAAGTGTTGTCAAAGGTGTGGAGAAACTGGAGCCCTCAGGCATTTTCTGTGAGATGCCCAGTGGTGCAGCTGCAGGGGGAGGCACCCTGGAGCCTCCTGTTTTCTGCTGTGGATTCTGGTGGTAGCTGGTGAGGAGATCTCAGTCCTAATACTGAGTGAAAGCCTGTTGGAAGCAGTCCCTCTTCTGAAAGCACCTGCACATCCACAGTCGGCTTTGGGCCGCCTGGGTATCCTCTACCATCTCCATGTTTTGAGCACCTTCTCTTGTGCCCTGAGATGTGCACACAAGTGAATCTTTTAGTAGCAAGTGTTCCCTGTTACTAAAAGGAAGGGGCTACTCCACAAGCGGGGTGTCTGGTGAAACATACAGATTTAGAAGAAAGGAACCCCTGCAGGGCTGGCGGTGGGGCACTCTGGACTGGTTTCCTAAACCTGTTCTGCTCCTAAGACAGGGATCCCCTCATACAGGGGCTCTGCCCCTGGATGTCATCCCCCTCCCCACATCCCTTGGACCTGTAATCCCTTGGTTCCCTTCACCCCACTTGGAGCTGGACTGTCTCCATTGGGTCCTGATGTTGCTTGGAGGCAGGGTGCATGACTGGGAAAAAGAGGGAACATGGACTCCCCCATGGCTGGGATCTCATCTTTTAGGGGGTCTCACTTTTCACACTAGAAAGATCGGCCTCTTCCTGGAATACGCCCTGTATGTTCCATCCTTTACCTGGCCTTCTGCTTCCAAGGAGGTTGACGCATACCAGGCCTCAGGCCTGAGAGCAGGAGGCCTGGGACAGGACTGACCTCCACTGTTACTGGAGTCGTCCCTCCGCCTACCGAGCCCAGGGTCATTAACGGGGGCGGTAGTCCCCGCGAGTCACACCCTGATATCTTCCTGGTGATCTCTGTAAAGAAGTCAGGCAGGTCCTTTGTTCCCAGAAACCGAGGCCCACAGAGGCACTGGGCGCTTTCAGGGTGGAGCCTGTGCCCAGACTGCCGCTGCACAGCCTCAGAGCACATTCCCCTGCGGAGGCCACCGCCATGGGTCACTCTGCGCAGGACCCCCAGGGCCCCTCGGCAGGGTCCAGGGTTCACAGTTCTCACTTCCCCAGGGCCACCCTGTGGGCGGGTCTCTGGCCTGGACAGCCAGGCCCTGCAGGATCCTGTCTTCTGTTCCTGCTCCACCATGGTCACTGCAGTAGGGAGAAGCTTCCTGAGATGCTGCAGGCTGCCCAGCCGAGGCTGCAGGGACACACAGGGGACACGCCGAGAACTCTGGGCAACCCTCTGGAAACTTCCGAAGGGTGTTGGGTCCCCTGCTGAGCCCAACAGCTCTGTGGGGTCGGGATGCTTCGCTGTCCTTGGCCTCTTGCGGCTGCGGCCAAGATGAAAGCAGGAGTCTCATTTTCACATCCGCAGCAGTCCTAGTCAGAAGTCAAGCCTTGCCTTGGTCCCTGGGGGGAATCCCAGAGGAGGGGAGGGTTCTGGAAGCTGAGACCACCTGCGGGACCACGGCAACTTGTTTGCGAGGGCCCCACAGCGCGGCGTCCCTCTCCCGCCCCACCTTCCGTCTCAGCCCCTCCCTTTCCCCACAGCCAGGAACCACGTCCTGCCCTCCGGGGCCTGGGAACACTCCGCCAACCACTCTGCTGGTTCTGCTCCAACACCCTCAGCTTCCCCAGAGGGCACCTTCCCTGTCCTGCTGGGTTGGCCTCCTCTGGGCCCCGTCCCCTCTGCCACAGCCTGTTCCGCCCAAGACCCCTGCTCTTCCCGAAGGGCCCAGGCGCAGCTGCCCCCCGTGACCTCAGCACAGTCTGGCAGAGGGTGGGGCTGGCTGGGCCCCTGGAGCTGCTGCGCCGACCCTCCCCTGGGACCTGCTCCAAACAGAAGCCCCTCAGCCTAGCCTCAGCACTCATCAAACCCGAACTGTCCTGCTGTCTGTAGAACTAAGTATCTGTACAAACACTGTACAAGCACTTTTTGGTTTACTGGGTCCAACCCTCTCCCCCAACTTCAGGACGGCAGGAGTCTTTATCTTGTCACCTGCCCCCTCAAGGGCCTGGGCCTGGTAAACACCTGGCACACGTTTGCAGGGGAACTAGTGTGGAATTGTGTCCCGAGTTCCTTTTCCATCCCTGCCCCCAGGAAGTCATCTGTGAGTGTGACTTGCTTACTGCTCTCTCTCCTAGCGCTGTATCAGTAGACACTCGCTGCGGCATCCACTGGGCCTGGAACCCTGTGCGACCCTAACTGCATCGCGGGGGAAGCAGTGCGCTGTGCAGACTGCGGAAGCGCACGCGGCGTCCTCTGCTGCCCTCTGCTGGTCGGACATGGAGAGGCTCAAGAGAGGTGGGCAGATTGGGGGAGGGCCGCGTCGTTATTTTTCACTCTAACACTCTTGGAAACAGACAAAGCCGCCTACCCTTCCCAGCGCTTATACAGTCTACAGCAGGACAACAATCTTTCTGGGTTTTTAAATATTTCATTCTGTTATCCTCCTGAATACACTTATCTGGCTGGCAGTGAGTCTCGATTTGTGCGGTTGTTTACTCATGGTCTGTAGACATTCTGACTTGGTGGATGGTGACTGGATAGAAAGCCACTGCTACCATCTGGCTTGAGAGAGGGCAGATCTCACCCAACCTTTTTCCACTTCCTGGGGTGGGGAGGGAGGGGGCCCGGGTTGGTGGGTCAGCTGCTGCCCCCAGACAGGATCTGTGCGGGGGAGACCGTTGTCCAGCTGCCTGGCTTCCTCAGAAGCAGCTACTTCCTCCAGACGGCCTGTCTCTCCTTGGAGCACAAACTTGAACACGGATGCATTTCACCTGCCCCGTAGTGTCAGGGTGGTTAAACAGAGGCAGAACTGTTGGACTTTTACCTGTTGACCCCAAGACTCTCCCAGTGGCAAATCCCAGAGCCTCTGGCCCAAGATGGGCCCATGTGCGCAGGTTTGTTTCAAGCAGCAAGCTGGTTCATTTTGTGTAGTATCCACAGCTGACCTCTCTCTGATCCCCCATTAACATTCCTTCAAAAACAGTCTGCCCTGTTTGTGAGTGAGAAAATATGGTCGCTGTTCCTTTTTTTTACATGCTGTTATTACTCTGGTCACACAAGATCTCTGTATGTCTCTCCCACAGCTTGATAGTCCCTGATGGCAAAGGCTGTCCTTGCTTACATCCCCAGTGTCTAGTGGTTCAGAAGAGTTCATACAGTTTATTTAATGAATGGCTTTTAGTCCACTTTCCCTCTGCTATCCTATCTCTCAAATCAGAGTGGCTGTTTGACTTTCCAAGTATTTCTGTGAACCTCAAAGAGAACCACACCACCAGGGGACATGATGAAAGTTCAAGAAACATGGCATGGAAGGGGGGCCCCTAGGATTAGTCAATTAAATTCTGATATCCATTCTCAACTATAAAGGGGTTTTTGTTTCATCTGTGTTGAAGCCAAGCCTCTTTCTGGGCTGTCTCTACCCTTACAATGTCTTCGATACAAATGTTCACATCTCCCACCCGTTCCACTAGTGAATCGCAATGGTGTGGTGACGATAGTTACAGGAGGAAGGGACAAGACCGGCCCCTCTGAATCTGGAGAGGACAGTCAGGGAGCGATTCCAGGGCTTACCAAAGGAATGTGGAGAGGGAGGTGGGGAGATAAAAGGCGGGGAAGAAAAAGGAGAGGAGATGCATACAGAGGCGGGAGTAAGAGGCAGTGATGTAGAGAGGAAAGTTGGAAGGAAGATGTAAAGTTGATGGGGGAGGAAAGTCACCAATAATAGAAAATGATCATGAGAGGTCAACAGAACAATTTAGCAAAGGTAATTCCAACATTTAATGAAAGATGTGGTAAGCAAAGATACCATGGAAACTTTAAAATTGTGTTTAAAAGTTAGTTTTGGCTATGAAAGAACTTAAAACATTGCCATGATGTACTGTAAAAAGTTTTAATTCTTATTTTAGGTTATTGAGGTTAAACACATGCTCCTCAAAATCTTTTATCCTCCTCCAATGATGTATAAAAAGAACCCTGGAAAGTGGCATCCAACACCTCATAATATAAAGACTTTCTATGTTAATGAAAACAATTCCCACTCCTTGGCCTCCTAGATTACCACTCAAGCCAAAGCTTGCTCTGCTGATGCCCCACACAGGCCTGCTCCACTTGTGGGCACTTCCCCGCCCCCCCCCCCCCCATCTCTCTTTGCTCCCAGGGACCTGCCTTCTGGCAGTAAATGCTCATCCCAGTTGTATGCCTGATTCCAGAACCTTCTGAGGAAGGGGAGGACGGGCAGTGCTGATGGCAGCAGTAGACCCTGCAGGCTGCACAGTTCAACCTCTGATAGTGGGGGCTCCTGTGCCCCCACAGGCAAAAGATGGGAGGTGAGAGAAGGGAGGACCCCAGCAGTCTCGGACTCCCCCAGGAACAGCAGCGGTTGAGAAGGCTCAGGTGGTAGAATGTGCTTGTGGCCCCCCGGGTCCCCTTACCTGCCATCCCTCTTCACTTTCAGGAGAATCCCTGGGGTGGTTCCCCAGGCTCTGCCTAACCTCTGCTATTATTTACTTCTGGCAACAGATCCCACACACAGTCCCTGATTTCCTTTATCCTGGAATCCCCTCCTGCACCGGCCCTCCCCGAAAAGAAAGCAAATGCAATGTGTCTTACTATATTTCAAAGCTGCTGAGTGTAATCACTTTGTTGAAGAAATAAAAAACACATGATTAGATATCTGACTTGAATAATAATTTTGGGGGTCATACTTAATATTTTAGTACTCAGAATTAGCTCATTTCATTTGTAAAAAAAGGTGTTTCAAGCATGCTTTGTGTAAAATCAAAATCTTGATTTTTAAAAATCAAAAGGGTCTGCTTTACTGTCACAAAAGGGATGGAGAAGAAGTTGTGTGATATCAACTGTGATGCATGCAGTTTCCAGGAAGATGAAAAAATTTCTCCTAAAGATTCTTAACTGAAAAAACACAAGATAATGCTAATGGTGGCAACAACAACAAAACGTCAAGCAGCAATCTTTCCAGATTCTTTGACACAGATGTCCCTGTCAGAAACTCTGTGGAAGTGGGCACCATCACGAGGAAGAGGAAGGGGCTGGGGGGAGGGTAAGCCCTCCTCTGGACACAGCATCTTCATTCTGGTTACAGCACCTGCCAGGGGCCAGGCCCTGGGACCGGGGCCTCAATCCCTTGCCCATTTCCTGCTCTTCCTTAGTCAAGATCAGAGCTGCAGCAAGAGTGTCCTGCCCAATGCCGCCCCGTCCACCAAGGCGGTTAGCAGTAGGCAGCGTCCCCTGCTTTGGAAGGTGTCCTGTGCCCATGCTGGGCAGCTTTCTCTGGTGCTGGAAATCCCCTCCCCTGTGGCGAGGCACCTCTGGGTGACCTGCACAGTGCCCAGCAGCGGGGAAGAGGACGGAGACCACTGCCATGCCCCTGCCCCGGGCCAGCACAGCGCCCCACTCACCACCCCGTCTCCCCAGCTTCCCCTGCTATCATTCGCTTTCGATGTGGACCCACTGTCCTTGCCTCCTGGACCCCTGACTGGTCGATGCCTCCTGCTATAGGGAGGGGCCAGGACTGGACACGGGGCTTCACTGGTACTGGAGCTGGCAGAGCATCCATCCCACTTTCGACACTGTACTTCTATTGATAAGCAGTGATAATATCAATAAGGATCACATCATACTGGGCTATTATGTTGAAATGGATGAAAGTTACCCCAAAATACCTCAACCAAAAATCTCACAACTCCAGTTCTAAAATTTACACCTAAAAAGGTATATAACTGCTTTGAGTCTATCTTCTTAAACCTACTAAAATCACAGAAGCCCCATTCCCTCCTTTGTGTACTACTTACAGGAAGTTCCCAACTGTGAAGCTAGATGTATTTTTTTAAAACAGCTAAGTCTAGGGGGAGAGCTAATTAAAAAGCTAAAATATCATCTGTCCCATTAATTATTTTTTCCACCACTCACTGTTGCCTGAACCGCAGCCCTTTCCTAGTGGAGGAAGGCGAGGAAAGAGGTGGGCACACTTCCCAGGGGAAAACAGAACCAGTTACAAGCTTCTGAGGAAGTGAAAGGAAGTGTCACAACCTAAGGTGAGTACAGATGAGGCGAGAAACTTTCCCGGTGCCTCTTGAGCAGCTGAGACCACTTCTTGCTCTGTTGCTCTATGTGCTGCCATGCTCTCCAAAGACAGTTACATGTAAACCAGCTGGTCCTGGTCAGAGGCAGGCCTGCTCCAGCCTCCTGCGGCTCAGATCCTGTCTTCCTGGGGGTGTCCAGGTGAAGTGCCCCACGGTTTGGAGGGGAGGTACTGTGCCCCGGCAGCAGTTCCGACAGCACCCCCACCACACGGGGCTTGCCCCGTATGGAGACCTCCTTCGGGTGGAGCCCACACGTGTACCCAGTGCCCTCGAGGCACAGATCATGCCGTTTGCTAGCTGGGTGCCTGGCTCTTGGCACCATCCCTGCCGGAAGAGTGAGCCGCCAACAGTGGGGCGGCGGTGGGAGTGACTGAGTTCCCTGGAGCCACCACGGGCGTGAAACATCACTTTCCCCACTCAGGGAGGAGGGGCAGTGACGGTCCTGGCTCACAGGCAGTCCTGAGGAGTAAATGGAGGCACCGGCAGAGCCAAGAGCCAGGCCCGGGTGTAATACTCATTACTGTGGGTCACGGTTTGGCTTTGATATAGCCTTGTCTGAGGAATGTGTAAAAGAATGAACCACAGATTAAAGAGAGATCAGGCAGGGAGGTGCTCTACCCCTGCGGTCCTCCAGCTGGGAGATGCGGTGTCTCAGGTGTGCTCCACTGTGACCCTTCACCCTCTGCCGCAGGACACCCCACCTGACGGACACCCACGCCCTCACACCTGCACCCACTCCCATCTCCTCCTTCGCCTCATAGTCCCCACAGAAGTCAGGGGCCTCTCCTCCAGCTCAGCCTTCATCTCCAAATATGGACACAAAAGGGCTCGCTTCCAAGTAGCGTAGGAAAAAAGCCCTACATCTGCAGCACAGTAGCTGATGGAGAAGAGACACAGCCAAGTGTCTCCCCTCCTCTAAGGAGACCCAGTCCTGGTTGTGTGCAGGTGCACGGCTGCTCTTCACTCCCACAGGCAGCGCCTCCAGCAGTGGCCACAGCCGGGAGGGCCTGGGCGGTGGAGAAAAGGGGCATATTCTGGGCAGGGGGAAAGACGCAGGCCCAGCACACGGGACACATCTTCACTTGCTGCTCACATCCTCGAGCGACGCTCCAAGTGCCCCCCTGGTACTGATACCCTCTTGTACTTCTTAATGGGAGAGAAGGACATACTCAGAAGGGAGCTTAAAAAATCCTTTTAAAAATGAGCCACACAGAGAAGCCACATGGAATAAAGGCTTAGGTAATGGAGTCACAGCACTCTTCCTAATAAAGACAGAAGGTGTTTAGGGCGACAGTCAAGGGTGCAGAACCACAGGGCCATCCCGCAGAGCTCTCCTCCAGAGTGGGCTGCAGAGCCCCTTGGGCAGGGCTGAGGCATTTCCTGGGAACTGTGTTCAGTTTCCTGGGTTCCCTTTCTTTTGGAGCCCTTGGGTTTCTACACCCAAGACTGCTGATGAGCCTTTGCCCATTGTGGGGCTAGAACGAGACACAGACACAAGCTGGCGAGTGGCCAGCCAGCACCTGGGGAAAGGGATCATGACGCTCTGGAGACCTGCCTTCCACCCCTAGCCCCTGGTCCACAAGACGGCCGGCAGGCACCTGGGGAGAGGTTCCAGGGGCACCCCTTCCCCTTCACCTCCCCTTGTGCCACCTGGTGAGGGGTCGGCTGGCTCAGCACAGGGCTGGCTGCAGCCGAGGGCTCTTTTCCAGCCAACCACTGCCCAGACCTCAGCTCACCAGCAGGTCAACCTGGGCTGGATCAGGCCTTCAGCCAAAAGCTCCCGCCTGGATCCAGGGCAAGAAAGGAATGCAGCTGAGAGAATGGTGCAGGGAGGGGGTGCACCTTGAGCCATCTGCAATATTTCAGATCAGAAGAGAGGTTTGATCTCACCTGTCTATAAAGCCTCAGACAGGAGAAAATGCCCTATAAAGGCATTACATAAACTGAGCCTAAAGCCGCCAGCCCCACTGGTGTATCCGGGGAGCAGTCTGTGCAGTGGTTTAGACCATGGTCTCAGCATCAGGCCCACCGGCTCACCTGGGCAAGCAGTAAAACGTACCCCTTGCCAATGCCTACCTGCAAGCTGGGGACGCAGGTGTCCAGGCCCACCCTGTGGGGAGCCTGGGTGGAGAACTGGGGCACAGGGAGCTCTCTGGGCCCACGGATGTGGCCGTGTCTGTCTGTGCATGGCTGCCCATGGCGCAGGTCAGTGAAACCTTCCTCCCCTCTCCCATCAGCCTATCACTGAGTTGTTCCCCTCCACCTCAGGGCCTGCTGTGGGGGGTGCCTTTTCCCTTCGCCACAGGCTGCAAGGGGGCATCTCTCACTGGTGGTGGTGCGCCTGCCTTGCCCCCTCGTCAGGGGCCCTCTCCAGGCAGGGCTCCTCAGGGTGGCGGCGGTGCGCCCCACTACAGGCTGAAGGGGGCATCTCTCAATGGTGGCGGCACGCCTGCCTCGCCCCCTCGTCAGGGGCCCTCTCCAGGCAGATGCTGAGACAGGGCTCCTCAGGGCGGCGGCGGCACCCGCCATGCACCCAGGTCCTCCTCGTCCATCTGCGATCTTATCTCAGCAGCAGTTGCAGAGTTAATCTGTTTTTGGTGGCCAGGTCTTGTCTAATGCAGTCAATAAACTGGATTTCTTTGCCCAGAATGGTCCAGACGCCAAGTTTCTATGTCACTTACCTGAGTTTTGAAATACTCATGTAATGTTCCAGTGACCAAAGTAAAATATTGTTCAAAATTGAGGCTTTGGGGAGGTAGCAGAGTGTGGGAAGAAAAGACAAATACAGACCCTGCCAAAGAAGCTACCAAATCCAAACAGAAAATCATCCTAATTAGAGTTTCCTAAGAATTAGCGGTGGTGTTGGTGGTTCAGTTGCTTGGTACTGTCACTGTCTGACTCTTGTGACCCCATGGACTATAGCCTGTCAGGCTCCTCTGTCCTGGGATTCTACAGGCAAGAATACTGCAGTGGGTTGCCATTGCCTCCTCCAGGGAATCTTCCCAATTCAGGGATAAAACCTGAGTCTCCTGCACTGCAGGCAGTCTCCTGCACTGCAAGCGGATTTTTTACCTCTGAGCCACCAGGGAAGCCCAAGAATTACCTTACCTACTTCCAAAGACAGCTGAGGTCATGTGACACAGCAGAAACTGCATGGAGCCCAACAGTTTACCTTGCATTCAGCCATTGGATGTTCTCTGGAGAAGCTTAGAAGTCCTGCTGGTGCTTTCCCAACAGGGTTGGGAGCTCACGGTCCGCCCTTCCTTTCTAGACCCTGCAGCAAAGACCTCCCACAGGTCTGGTTTGCCACAGAATGAAGGGGGCCACCTACCTCCCAGCCTCTGCCAGGGCCCTGCTGGCAGCCTCTCCCCTGAGAACCTCTAGCTGGGCCCCTTCCTGGTCGAGAACAATGACCAGCTTCCCAGTGAGCCTGTCCAGTGTGGACCTGCCAGCCTTCAGACCCAGGGAGGTAGGGAGTCTGGTGACTTTTGACCAGTCACCCCACACCCCATCCATGGGTGCAGTCCAGGTCCCTGCAGGCTTTCCTAGTCAGTGCCGCCTGGCATTTTGTCCTCCTAGAAAGAGAAGAGAAATCCCTTTGAACCCAAGAGCTGATGCTATCACAACAGGTTCCACCAGAAACCCAGCTAACCTGCTGGTCTCTCAATCATTTATCAGAAACCAGGTGGCCACCATCTTAAAACCACAGCACTAACATGGCATAATTACTCTATAATTACCTGGTAATGTGAAGTCACCCACTACTGGTCACAGCAGCACCTCTGGAGTTGAGTAAGAATGACACACGGCCTAGCAGAGAACAGACCCGGGTGGAGGCAGGGATGATGCGTCTAATGGCAGAGGCATCTATCAGTACAACTAAGCAGTCACAGGACAGGGCATCACGTGCATTTCTACCCATCAACAGTCAACTGGATTTTTCTTCTAAACTGCTCATTGGTTCATGACACTGGAGTGGCAAGATCATATAGGCTAGATTATACACGAAATCAAGACTCACAAGAGCGGCCTGGAGTTTTGTCTTTGACCTTTTAAACAAACTCACGTATTAACAAAGAGTCAACATCTAAATAGACTTTTATTTTTTCTTTTACTTACTTGGACAGAAAAGAAAATTCATCAGCTTCCATTAGTCTCCCTAAGTGTTGGAAATGCATTAAACTCAGAAATAGTGGACCTTGTAGAAAAGCATCACAAATTAAAAATAGATTTCTCCATGTGGTAAAAGTTCTTTCAATCCAATTAAAGGACACGGCAAAGGTGTTTTGAAACA
Organism: Capricornis sumatraensis; assembly: GCF_032405125.1. NCBI lineage: Eukaryota > Metazoa > Chordata > Mammalia > Artiodactyla > Bovidae > Capricornis > Capricornis sumatraensis. The sequence continues at coordinate 42,816,725 of NC_091078.1, read as the reverse complement.
CAATTTAAAATTTGGCCTACAATCCGTGGCATCGAGTTAAAGCCACAGGGCGAGGTGGCCGTCGTGAACTGGGTACAGATACGATGTGATCTGGAGCATGCCGCCAGCAACACTTGTGATTAACTGAGTGACAACAAGGAAGAACATCCCAAAGCCTGAGTAGAGGAGGTGTGCATTTGTAAAAATAAGGGGGTGACATAGATTGAGTTGAAGGGAGATCACGTAACTTCAGAAATTACTCGTTTCTTATCTGTGGGGACAGCCAGACCAGCCGACCACCCTAGCGGAGGTCTCCCAGGGAGACGTGTGAACCTTGGTTCAGAGAAGGCCCAGGTGTTCTGAGAAGTAAGTAGAGCCCTTGCTGCCAGCTGCTCATCATGGAGGCCTTTCAGGCTGGTGGTGAGCAGACCCCAGGCTCTGGGAGTCACACCCAGCCAAGCTGTACAGGGGGTCTGCCAATGCCCGTCACACCATCACGAGGCAGGCAGTGAGGCTGGCCAGCACTGCCCAGGGACCACACGAGAGAGAGAGCGTGGTCACCCACAGAGACAATCTTGTCTCAGCCGTGCTGTGTATTTTCCAAAACAAGTAATTCTGCCAGTGACGGCGTCTGTGCAAAGCTCAAGGTCCACAGGCCCCCACGGTCTGATGGACGCAAAGTACCCTTTCTGGCCCAGGTTCAGGCCCAGGCCCGTGATCATGCAAGGAGCCACAACAGGGTGGGGTGAGAGGGTGAGGACAGAAGAGGGACATTTCCTTTTACAGAAGATCTTGAGCAACAGTAAGAAAATAACCTGAAGATATATCTAAAAATAAAAACAGCATCACACTTCACTGCCATCCTGTCACCGTCTTTCTCCCCATACACCAGCCACTCCGGGACAGGCAGGAGTGCCTTGTGCACACACCAGAGTGGCCCCACTCTCCATACCAACACTGCCTTTCAGCGATGCCAGGCTGTTTCTTCTGCTACGAGCCCTGTTCTGAGCTGCCCACTAGAAGCAAACACTGGCAAACCCTCTGGGCTCCTACATACCCCCAGACAATCCCAGCTGCACACGGCCCAGCTGGCTCCCTTCCCATCACCCTCAGACAATGCGTGACCTGAACCATGGCATGGACATCTTTCATCTTCACCAGCTCGTTCCATCCCTGGCGCCCATGATGGCAGCAGCCCTCCCGGGTTCCCTGTGCTGAATGGGCTCCCAGCGGCCTCCAGGGGGACTGCAAGGGTGCCCTGCCCTGCGCTGGTGGCACGGAAGGTCTGGCTCAGGGCCACACCTGAAGGGTGCTCACTCCAAGGTGGTGGCCACTCTCCGGAGGGAAGCCGTGCTCTTCTCTGTGTGGAGACCGGATGGTGCTCCCCTCTGACCAGGTCCATCCTGGCGCCTCCAGAGGCCCTGAGCACCCTGCCTGGACTGCAGCCACACACAGGGCGTCCACGGGTCTCTGACCGGCAGGGCAGACATCAGGCTCCCCCGCCCCTCCCTGGACCTGGTCCTTACCTAGTCCGGGCCACGCCCAGGACATCAGAGGCTTGGAGAGGTATCCTCCAGGCCCAGCAGCTCTTGCACGAGTCTCTCACCGAACTGGGCCCGGCTGTACCTCTTCACGTGGTAGGCGTCTGACATCTTGTACAGAATGTAGGCGTTATTGACAGCTATGCTGACGGCAAACCAGAACACCTGTTGCCAGGTCTTGTTCGGTTTATGAGAAATGAAATACCTAAGAGGACAGAAGGGTAAAAAGGGGTGACTCAGATGGTGCCCAGGTGCCCCGTGCAGGAGAGATTCCCAAAGGCCTCGTCAGGCTCAACAGGGTGCTGTCGGGAGCGTGGGGGTGGGAATCAGGCTGGGGAGGGGGGAACAGGGAGGGAGGAGGACAGCTCTCACTGAGGCTCAGGCACGTGAACTTTACTTAAGATGAAAATAGTCCCTAGGAAATATCACGTGTAGGAGGTGGGTCACCGCAGGGGCCACTGAACCAGGAGCCAGGCCTGTGTGGTGTGGCTGGGGCTCGGGAGGACACAGAGCTGCGGGCTTCCCTGCACAAGCACGGCGCTTCCCGAGCCCCTCCTGCCACGACCACCCGCAGCTGCTTGCTCTTCTCTTCACTGCCCCACCTTCCCCCAGACGGAGGACAGCTGTCACCTCAGGAGAGCCTTCTCTGCTGGAGAGCCCCGCCTCAGGACCCATCCCTGTGCCGCTGCCCTCTGCAGGCATGTGAGTCTCTGCACCCCAAATGCCGGGTGTTGGGAGGGTCAGCAACCTCAGCACCACTGAGGCGCCCAGCCAGGGCAGTCTGCGATGTCTGCTCCATCACACAGACTGCCCTGTGAGCACCGCCCAGGCCCGTGAGCTGCCAGGCAGGCCAGGGCTCCAGGAAGACTGCAGTGACTCTGAGGGAGTGGGGTGCCCTCTACCTCTGGGCTTTTCCAGGAGGCCCAGGTTCCTGCACTGCCCTCCCCACCAAGCAGCCTGGGAGACGTCAATGACCCTCAAGGAGGGCTGAGAAAAACGCCCACCGCCCTCTGGGTTAGTCTCACCCTGTTTTAGATTGTGAGCTTCAGGTCCAGTAGTTAACAGGCCAAGGTTCAACTGCTCCCGATGTGGGCATGGGAGCTGCCTGGAAACAGCACTGGGGCATGCATACGTACATGCACATGCGTGTGGTCCACACGTGTGCACTCATGGTGATACTGCGCCTGAGCCCACACTCACACGTGAAACGACTAAGTAACCACGGCTCACCCACTGACGTGAGGGACCGCGCCCCGTCTGCGGAGGGGACACTGGGCAAGGGCCTCAGGGACGATAGCGGGCGGGGTCGGGCCTGACGGCGGACGTGGAGGAAGGGGAACAGGCAGGGCCACAGTGCGGGCAGCCAGGCGGTGGGAGGTGGGGGTGGCCGTGTGGCTGGGCCCTGGGGGACGCCGGGCTGAGGGCTCAGGGTTTTCTCTCTCAGGGTCTTCATCTGTCAGCTCTGATGGGGCAGCTGATCGCCCGGTAGCCCCTGGTCTCGGCAGCGGGCCCCCGCGACGCTCACTGGCGCCGGCTCACTTACTTGCTGTACTTGTCGTCGTACTTGCAGATGTAGCTGAGGTGGGCCGCGAAGGCCTCCACGGCCAGCGGGCAGGGGATCTCCCCACTCCTCCTCTTGATGATCACTCCTGCAGAGACAGGCGGGACACCCCCTCTGAGCCTCCCCTGCAGACCCCCATTCAGATCACGTTCTTCTCCATCCTGTCTGCTTGTCAAAACAGACAGCAGGGGAGGAGATGGAAAAAAACCACTATCAACAACATCACTGAAGCTTCAGGGGAGCTGAGGAAAACACGGGCAGGTGAGCAAAGAACATGGAGCCGCAGCACAGACCAGGGCAGGGCCCGCGGCAGATAATGGCAAAGGCGGGTAGTGAGCGGAGCAGGGCTGGAGCATCCGACGGGGCCCTGAGAGCAGAGCGGAGGCCAGGACTCACCGGCCCCCGCTCCCTTCCCCAGGCCCCCGCTCCCTTCCCCAGGCCCCCGCTCCCTTCCCCAGGCCCCCGCTCCCTTCCCCAGGCCCCCGCTCCCTTCCCCAGGCTCCCGCTCCCTTCCCCAGGCTCCCACTCCTTCCGCCAGGTCTGAGAGCGGTGCAAGGAGGTGGCCACCACAGTCAGGGGGCCAGGGATCTGGTCCACCTGCTCTGCTCAAGGGAGGGTTCAGAAGAACCAGGAGCCGCCTGACCCCAGGCTCCGCCACGCCTCCACTGTGGACAGAACCCTTTACCCTTTACTGATCCTCAAATGCACTCTCTCACATGCCTTCAAACACCATATCCTCCTTAACACAAATGGAACTGAGTCGCAGGGTCACGACCAAAGTCACGGCAAGAGTGAAACATTCCACCGACCAGGAGTGAGAAGCAGAGAGAGATCAGTCAGCCCTCTCCAGCCTGCTGCCCAATAACCTGTCTTCCAAGACCTGCCCTGAATGGGGGGGCCGTCCACTGCACCCCCAGAGGTGATGTGCGGGCTGGAAAGATGGTCAAGTGTGGTGGGGGTTACACAGCATTTCCTCTGAGCAGCCTCCCCAGCAGCAGCACCATGTGAGGGAGAAGAATGCCACTGTTTTCAGGGATTAGTTCGCAGGGCTGTGAAATTTTAGCACTGCTTAAATATGTGTGGGGTAGCTCCTCCCGGCCGCCGCCCCTGACCCTGGACTTGGCTAGCTCCTCTCGGCCGTTCCTGTCCCATCACAGCCTGGCACTCTCGTCCACTGCCCCTGACCTTGGACGTGGGGTAACGCCTCTTGGCCGCCACATCTTGGGCATGGGGTCCTCCCAGCTTCTGCCCCTGACCTTGGACGTGGGGTAGCTCCTCTCGGCCGCGCTATGTGCGCTGGTCGCAGCCACCTGCAACCTTTCAGTGCCAAGAAAATGCACAGGTCACAGCAAACACCCTCTTCCAACAACACAAGAGAAGACTCTACACATGGACATCACCAGATGGTCAACACCAAAATCAGACTGATTATATTCTTTGCAGCCAAAAATGGAGAAGCTCTATACAGTCAACAAAAACAAGACCAGGAGCAGACTGGCTCAGATCATGAACTCCTTATTGCCAAATTCAGACTGAAATTGAAGAAGGTAGGGAAAACCACTAGACCATTCAGGTATGACCTAAATCAAATCCCTTATGATTATACAGTGGAAGAGAGAAATAGATTTAAGGGCCTAGATCTGATAGATAGAGTGCCTGATGAACTATGGACGGAGGTTCATGACATTGTACAGGAGACAGGGATCAAGACCACCCCCATGGAAAAGAAATGCAAAAAAGCAAAATGGCTGTCTGGGGAGGCCTTACAAATAGCTGTGAAAAGAAGAGAAGGGAAAAGCAAAGGAGAAAAGGAAAGATATAAGCATCTGAATGCAGAGTTCCAAAGAATAGCAAAGAGAGATTAGAAAGCCTTCCTCCGCGATCAAGGCAAAGAAATAGAGGAAAACAACAGAATGGGAAAGACTAGAGATCTCTTCAAGAAAATTAGAGATACCAAGGGAACATTTCATGCAAAGATGGGCTCCACGAAGGACAGAAATGGAATGGACCTAACAGAAGCAGAAGATATTAAGAAGAGGTGGCAAGAAGACACAGAAAAACTGTACGAAAAAGATCTTCATGACCAAGATAATCACAATGGTGTGATCACTCACCTAGAGCCAGACATCCTGGAATGTGAAATCAAGTGGGCCTTAGAAAGCATCACTACGAACAAAGCTAGTAGAGGTGATGGAATTCCAATTGAGCTATTTCCAATCCTGAAAGGTGATGCTGTGAAAATGCTGCACTCAATTTGCCAGCAAATTTGGAAAACTCGGTCGTGGCCACAGGACTGGAAAAGGTCAGTTTTCATTCCAATCCCAAAGAAAGGCAATGACAAAGAATGCTCAAACTATGACACAATTGCACTCATCTCACACGCTAGTAAAGTAATGCTCAAAATTCTCCAAGCCAGACTTCAGCGGTACGTGAACCGTGAACTTCCTGATGTTCAAGCTGGGTTTAGAAAAGGCAGAGGAACCAGAGATCAAATTGCCAACATCTGGTGGATCATGGAAAAAGCAAGAGAGTTCCAGAAAAACATCTATTTCTGCTTTATTGACTATGCCAAAGCCTTTGACTGTGTGGATCACAAGAAACTGTGGAAAATTCTGAAAGAGATGGGAATACCAGACCACCTCACCTGCCTCTTGAGAAACCTATATGCAGGTCAGGAAGCAACAGTTAGAACTGGACATGGAACAACAGACTGGTTCCAAATAGAAAAGGAGTACGTCAAGGCTGTATATTGTCACTTGCTTATTTAACTTATCTGCAGAGTACATCATGAAAAACGCTGGGCTGGAAGAAGCACAAGCTGGAATCAAGATTGCCAGGAGAAATATCAATAATCTCAGATATGCAGATGACACCACCCTATGGCAGAAAGTGAAGAGGAGCTAAAAAGCCTCTTGATGAAAGTGAAAGTGGAGAGTAAAAAAGTTGGCTTAAAGCTCAACATTTAGAAAACGAAGATCATGGCATCTGGTCCCATCACTTCATGGGAAATAGATGGGGAAACAGTGGAAACAGTGGCAGACTTTATTTTGGGGGGCTCCAAAATCACTGTAGATGGTGACTGCAGCCATGAAATTAAAAGACACTTACTCCTTGGAGGAAAAGTTATGACCAACCTAGACAGCATATTCAAAAGCAGAGACATTACTTTGCCAACAAAGGTCCGTCTAGTCAAGGCTATGGTTTTTCCTGTGGTCATGTATGGATGTGAGAGTTGGACTGTGAAGAAAGCTAAGTGCTGAAGAACTGATGCTTTTGAACTGTGGTGTTGGAGAAGACTCTCGAGAGTCCCTTGGACTGCAAGGAGATCCAATCAGTCCATTCTAAAGGAGATCAGCCCTGGGATTTCTTTGGAAGGAATGATGCTAAAGCTGAAACTCTAGTACTTTGGCCACCTCATGTGAAGAGTTGACTCATTGGAAAAGATTCTGATGCTGGGAGGGGTTGGGGGCAGGAGGAGAAGGGGACGACAGAGGATGAGATGGCTGGATGGCATCACGGACTCGATGGACGTGAGTCTGAGTGAACTCTGGGAGTTGGTGATGGACAGGGAGGCCTGGTGTGCTGCGATTCATGGGGTCACAAAGAGTTGGACACGGCTGAGCGATTGAACTGACTGAACTGAAATATGTGTGAGTAGTGAAAGTCACTCAGTCCTGTCCAACTCTTTGTGACCCCATGGACTATACAGTCCATGGAATTCTCCAGGTCAGAATACTAGATTGGGTAGCCTTCCCTTCTCCAGTAGTTGAAGTAAAAATGGCTCGTCACCCCCTCCCCACTGAGGGGGAGGGAGACAAGAGTCACACAGGTCCATCTGCTCAGACTCAGCCCTAAACCAGGACAGTTTTTTGTCTCCCATCCCTGCTCCCCAAATACTGACTTTCTGCACTGATGAAGTGCCTGGAGATCTTATGAGAGGCTGAGAAGCTAGCTCTGGAGGTGTGGGGACGCTTGGGCAGCATCCAGGCAACACGCTTTCTAAAGCCTCAAGACCTCAAAGAACCATGGTGCCTGTCCAGGGCCTCCTCCCAGTCAGAGGCTCCTGGGGCCCGGATCCTGAGAGCCTCTCTCCACAGAGACACTCTACTGTCGGATGCCGCGGCCACATGCAGGTCCTCCAAGGCTGGGCTCTCCGCCTCCACGGAGGGCGGTCTCTCTACAGCACCCTTCCTGCGGGGACCTGCCCTGGGGCCTCTGCTCACCACCCAACCCCAAACACACGTGAGCAAACACCCCCACCTCACACCTGGCCTGGGTGCATGGCCCAGGGAGGCTTCCCATCGCTGGCTCTATTTTAATTTGCCTGACTTTCAACTACAGCCTCCTCTGGGGCTAAAGAGGCCCCCTTAGGGCTTCCCAGATCCATGTGGGTATGAGCAGGTCAGACTGTCTGATAAAATCCCCTCCCTTCTCTCTTCCCAGAGGCAGGGGACGCCTCGCTCTGAGGCAGCAGGGTCCCAGCGGGTCGGGTCCACTCTCCAGGGATGAGGGCATGGTGCTGGCCGGGACTCTGTGGTTCCCACTGGCTGCCCTCAGCACTGGCAGGGCAGTAGCTTCAGGGCTGCTCACGCAGGTGTGAGAGGCCTGCTCCCCTCCTCTCAGAAGAAGAAGTTTCCTCCCTATTCCTTCAAACTTTTGAAATTAAATGAGGATTACAGCTGGAAATAGAAGACTGGCTTCAAAATCCAGGTTTCTGTCAGTCTCTTTGAGCATTTCTCCAAGGTTATTACCAGTCCAGCCTCCTCCCTGGTGATACCTTAGATTTCAGATACTATTCAAGATGAAAAGGGTGAGATTGCTGTCCTATTAATATCGTTTTCTGAGGACTGGAAAGTTTTAGACATTGGAATATTGACAAGAGGTTATGTGATATTTATTGTCTCTGCTGACGTCATAACCAGGGATAATGTGTTGTCTCTGGGTGCACCCTTGTATGCCTGTGGCTGGGTGTGACCCTCTGCACATCTATATTCTAAGAGTAAACCTCTGTGACACTGTAGGTTCACATGGGCCTATGACAGAACTACTTGCCTTCCTGTTGCAGGGGTCTGTCTCTCCGCCTCCTCCAGGTTTTTTGTGGCTGGGCTGATGTCCTTTCTGCCCTTCTCTAAGTCTGAATGAATGAGTCAAGACCTAACATACAGACCTGATATCTGATATGCAAACATTCCACACCCACACAAGCCTCATGGACTCTGAACTCTATGGGCAAAGAGGGAGATGGAAGACTCAAAAAGGATTTGGTTCTTCATGGGGATGACTCTGGGTAAATGACAGCATGTAACTCAAAGAGCCTGCATACCCTCACACTGAAGACTGAGTGCTGAAGAATTGATGCTTTTGAACTGTGGTGTTGGAGAAGACTCTTGAGAGTCCCTTGGACTGCAAGGAGATCCAACCAGTCCATCCTAAAGGAGATCAATCCTGAATATTCACTGGAAGGACTGATGCTGAAGCTCCAAAACTTTGGCCACCTGATATGAAGAGCCAAATCATTAGAAAAGACCCCGATGCTGGGAAAAGCTGAAGGCAGGAGGAGAAGGGGATGACAGAGGACGAGAGGGTTGGACGGCATGACTGACTCAATGGACTTGAGTCTGCACAAGCTCATTGAGAGGGTGAAGGACAGGGAAGTCTGGCATGCCACGGTCCATGGGGTTGCAATGAACTGGACACAACTGAGTAACTGAACAATGACAGGGCTCACACTTTCTGAAAGAGCGCTCATTCTCCCTTAGAATCCGGAGTAAAGAATAACAAATCAATCCCTAAAATGTTCAGTATGAAAAGGCAAAAAGACGTGACACTGAAAGATGAACTGCCCAGGTTGGTAGGTGGCCAATATGCTGCTGAAGAAGAGCAGAAAAACAGTTCCAGAAGGAAAGAGGAGGCTGAGCCACAGTGGAAACAATGCTCAGCTGTGGATGTGTCTGGCAATGACAGTAAAGTCTGATGCTGTGAAGAGCAATATTGCATAAGAACCTGGGATGTCAGGTCCATGAAAAAGGTAAATTGGAAGTGGTCAAACTGGAGATGGCAAGAGTGAACACCCACATTTTAGGAATCAGAGAACTAAAATGGACCCTAGTGGGTGAATTTAATTCAGAGGACCATTATATCTACTATTGTGGGCAAGAATCCCTTAGAAGAAATGGAGTAGCCATCATAGGCAACAAGAGTCTGAAATGAAGTACTTGGGTGCAATCTCAAAAGTGACAGAATGACCTCTGTTCATTTCCAAGGCAAATCATTCAATATCACATTAATCCAAGTCTACATTCCAACCATTAACGCTGAAGAAGCTGAACAGTTCTATGAAGACATACAAGAACTTCTAGAACAAACACCAAAAAAAAGATGTCCTTTTCATCACAGGGGACTGGAATGAAAAAGTAGGAAGTCAAGAGACACCTTCAGTAACAGGCAAGTTTGGCCTTGGAGTACAAAATGAAGTAGGGCAAAGGCTAACAGAGTTTTGCCAAGAGAACGCACTGGTAATAGCAAACACCCTCTTCCAACAACACAAGAGAAGACTCTACACATGGACATCACCAAATGGTCAATACCAAAATCAAACTGATTATATTCTATGTAGCCAAAGGTGGAGAAGCTCTATATAGTCAGCAAAAATAAGACTGGGAGCTGATTGTGGCTCAGATCATGAACTCCTTATTGCCAAATTAAGACTTAAATGGAAGAAAGTAGAAAACCAATAGACCATTCAAGTATGACCTAAATCAAATCCCTTACAGTAAAAGTGACAAACAGATTCAAGGGATTAGATCTGATAGACAGGGTGGCTGAAGAACTATGGATGGAAGTTCATGACATCATACAGGAGGCAGGGATCAAGATCATCCCCAAGAAAAAAAAACGCAAAAAGGCAAAATGGCTGTCTGAGGAGGCCTTGCAAATAGCTGTGAAAAGAAGAGAAGTAAAAAGCAAAGGAGAAAAGGAAAGATATACCCATTTGAATGCAGAGTTCCAAAGAATAGCAAGGAGAGAGAAGAAAGCTTTCCTCAGTGATCAATGCAAAATAAAGGTAAACAATAGAATGGGAAAGACTAGAGATCTCTTCAAGAAAATTAGAGATACCAAGGGAACACTTCATGCCAGGATGGGCACAATAAAGGACAGAAATGGTATGGATCTAACAGATGCAGAAGATATTAAGAAGAGGTGGCAAGAAAACACAGAACTACACGAAAAAGATCATAACGACCCAGATAACCATGACGGTGTGATCACCAACCTGGAGCCAGACATTCTGGAGTGTGAAATCAAGTGGGCCTTAGGAATCATCACTACAAACAAAGCTCGTGGAGGTGATGGAATTCCAGTGGAGCTATTTCAAATCGTAAAAGATGATGCTGTGAAAGTGCTGCACTCAATATGCCAGCAAATTTGGAAAACTCAGCAGTGGTCACAGGACTGGAAAAGGTCAATTTTCATTCCAATCCCAAAGAAAAGTAATGCCAAAGAATGCTCAAACTACTGCACAATTGCACTCATTTCTCACAGCAGCAAAGTACTGCTCAAAGTTCTCCAACCTAGGCTTCAAGAGTACATGAACCAAGAACTTCCAGATGTTTAAGCTGGATTTAGAAAAGGTAGAGGAACCAGAGATCAAACTGCCAACATCTGCTGGATCATAGAAAAAGCAACAGAATTTCAAAAAAAAATCTACTTCTGCTTCACTGACTATGCTAAAGGCTTTGATTGTATGGATCACAACAAACTGGAAAATTCTTCATGAGATGGGAATACCAGACTACCTTACCTGCCTGCTGTGAAACTTGTATGCAGGTCAAGAAGCAACAGTTAGAATGGGACATGTACAACAGACTGGTTCCAAATCAAGAAAGGAGTAAGTCAAGGCTGTACACTGTCACCCTGCTTATTTAACTTATATACAGAGTACAACATGCAGAATGCCGAGCTGGATGAAGCACAAGCTGGAATCAAGATTGCCAGGAGAAATGTCAATAACCTCAGATTCCCTGGTGGCTCAGGTGGTAAAGTGTCTGCCTGCAATATGGGAGACTCAGCTTCAATTGCTGGGTCGGGAAGGTCCTCTGGAGAAGGAAATGGCCACCCACTCCAGTCCTCTTGCTTGGAAAATTCCATGGATGGAGGAGCCTGGTAGGTTACAGTCCATGGGGTGGCAAAGAGATGACATGACTTACTGATTTCACTCTCTTCTTTCACTTCAGTTATGCAGATGACACCACTCTTATGGTGAAAAGCGAAAAGAACAAAAGAGCCTCTTGATGAAGGCGAAAGAGGAGAGTGAAAAAGCTGACTTAACATTCAAAACTCAACATTCAAAAAAAAGATGATCATGGCATCTGGTCCCACCACTTCATCACAAATAGATGGGGAAACGATGGAAACAGTGACAGAGTTTATCTTTTAGGGCTCCAAAATCACTGCAGATGGTGACTGCAGCCATGAAATTAAAAGACTCTTGCTCCTTGGAAGAAAAGCTATGACTAACCTAGACAGTGTATTAAAAAGCAGAGACATCACTTTGCCGACAAAGGTCAAAGCTATGGTTTTTCCAGTAGTCATGTATGGATGTGAGAGCAGGACTACAAACAAGGCTGAGCTCTGAAGAATTGGTGCTTTTGAACCGAGGTGTTGGAGAAGACTCGTGAGAGTCCCTTGACTGCGTGGAGATCCAATCAATCCATCCTAAAGGAAATCAACCCTGAATATTCATTGGAAGGATTGATGCTGAAGCTGAAACTCCAATACTTTGGCCACTTGATACAAAGAGCTGACTCACTGGAAAAGACCATGATGTTGGGAAGGATTGAAGGCAGGAAGAGAAGGTGATGACAGAGGATGCGATGGTTGGATGGTAACGCTGACGCAATGGACTTGAGTTTGAGCAAGCTCAGGGAGATGGTGAAGGACAGAGAAGCCTGGCATGCTGCAGTCCCTGGGGTCACAAAGATTAAAACTCAACTGAGTAGCTAAACAACAGAATGTTCATAAGTAGTTACATGTTTTCTGAAATGGGAAATTCTTCTCATGTTTGGAAGAGCATATATGTTCATAATAGAAGACAGTATAAAGCTGGCAAGCAGTCTTTAGAACATAGGAGACTCCGTCATCTGGGTGATATTTAAAATAAGTAGGGAAAAAATAATTATTTGATCAATGGTTCGGGAACAGAGGTGGGGCTGCTTGGTCAACCAATCTTTGCCACTTATCAAAAAAAATAGTAGCACCCTGACTGATGCCACATACCAAAATAAATTCCAAGTGCAAAGAGCACAACATCACATTATAAAACAACCAGGTGGACTATTTACTTACCCGGCCTTGGGACAGAGCAGGGTTTTTTTTTAAGCATGAGAACAAATAGCATGATTCACAGCAGTGCGTGCCTGCTAAGTCTGATTCTGTGCGACCCTACGGACTATAGCCTACCAGGCTCCTCTGTCCATGGGATTTTCCTGGCAAAAACTGGAGTGGCTTGCCACGCCCTCCTCCGTGGGTCTTCCCAACTCAGGGATCGAACTCTAGTCTCTTATGTCTCCCATATTGTAAGCAGGTTCTTTACCACTAGTGCCACCTAGGAAGGCCCTCAACAGCTGTGCCTATGTGGAAATGAAAACCCTTTGTACGTTAAAAATACGGACCATAAATAAAAGCAACAGGAAGACAAATGCATAAAAATACCTGCTATAGGCATAAAATCTTTCATAAAATTTCAAGTTCCTAAGACAAGTACTTCAAATGAAAAATTTAAAAGAACATGACAAAATCATCAAAAATCAGCTAATAAACACATGAAGAGATGTTCAGCCTCACCAGCAGTCATGGCAATTTATAGTTAAAATTTTATAGCATTTTCAGCCATCTTATTGACAAATTTAGGAAAGAAAACAAATACAGTGTTGGTATAGCAGGAGAAATCTCAGTCTCTTGTGACCACTGCAGTGGTAATAAGTACAGCCTTTTGGCAGCACAGCATCAGAGTCTTAAAACCATTCAGACCCTTAAGCACAACCGTTTAACTTTTAGATTTATCCTAAGGAAGCGACCAAAGATGAACCTGAAGACTTATCTATGAAAATCTTCACTATATCACTCTTCATATTGTGAAAAAAAAAGATCATTAATAGGGAACAAGATAAAGAATTATGACACAATCTAAGGATGAAATATTAGGTAGTTTTTAAAAATCATGTTTTTGAAGCACAGCAGAAGGACAATCACACCAGAACTATCTCCATTAAGCAGCAAGGCCCTCGGATGGAACCAGGAAAAGGACTCCAAGTGGGGAGCATGCCGACATCATAGCCTCTACTCTGCGAGCCCCTCGGCCATACCCAGGGTCTCCTCTTTCCCAGATGGGCTCACAGTGTCCACAGGCCCTAACGGGGCAGGGAGGGCTCAGGGGCTTGGAGGTGGGGGGGGATCTGTGGCCAGGCTGTGGACACACACCTCGAGATTTTTAAGGGTGTCTAGGATTTGGAACTTCATGATTAATAACAGAGCACACACTTTAGAAACGGAAAGTATCACTGAACTGAACACGAATACTCGTTTCAGCTTATTTAAAAACCAACCCTCCCAAAATTTTATTGTCTTTGCCCCTTAACAGTCTCTTTCCTCCTTCCCTTGGTGTCTGATTAAAGGGCTCTAGTCCTTGAGACTAGGGTTTTCGACCCTATTGCAGGCTTTTCCCTACCGTTCCCAGATGCAGTCTTTTCTCTGCCACCTCATTGCACCAGTTCAGACATGGGGAATCTCCTGCTTTGGGACATCATTTCAGAGGCCATCACTTAAAATAATTTGGTGGGAAGCAACTCCAACACCCTAGACCCACACCCTCCAAGATACTTCGATCCTCTGGTCCCGCCCCGAGGCCTAAGCGGATCCTTCAGCTAGCAGGGCAATTCCAAAACTCTCCTCTAGGTGCCCTTGATACAGAACCTGCTGGGTCGGCTTTTGCCACCCCCACCCCCACACCCGAGTGGGGTAACAACACCCATGTGCCTTGACTGTAACCTGCACTGAAATGTTACACGAGGTGTGTGTGGAGGTGAGGGATGGGGAAAAGTGAAAAGAGATGCTAAATACCACACACACAACATATATACACAGGTACCACACACATGCATACACGCATAGCAATACACACACTACACACACACCCGATTTCCTTGGCAGTGTTTCTTTAATAGTAAGGACTGCCGTGCTAAGTCGCTTCAGTTTTTTCCGAATCTGTGCAACCCTACGGACTGTAGCCCACCAGGCTCCTCTGTCCATGGGATTCTCCAGGCAAGAATACTGGAGTGGGTTGCCATTCCCTTCTCCAGGGGTTCTTTCTGACCCACTGATCCAACTGGCGTCTCTTAACGCCTCAGGTTAAGGCATCTCTTAACCTGCATTGGCAGGCGGGTTCTTTACCACTAGCACCACCTGGGAAGCCCAATAGTAAAGACAAAGATGTCTTAATGTAAAGGAACCTAAGGGACTTTTCAAGTACACTGAAAGTGAAAGGCACTCAGTTATGTCTGACTCTTTGCAAACCCATGGCCTGCTCCTCTGTTTATGGAATTCTCCAGGCCAGAATACTGGAGTGTGTAGCTGCTCTCTTCTCCAGGGGATTTTCCGAACCCAGGTCTCCTGCAATGCAGGTGGATTCTGAGCCACCAGGGAAGCTGTAAGTACTTTTGTAAAGGGTCCCTTTGTCATTGCAATTTTCTTTTCTGCTATTTAATAATGTTTGAGCTGTGGTTCCCTTAAATACAAACATTGAAAAGATAAGAATGGTGCACTGGGATGACCCAGAGAGATGATATGGGGAGGGAGGCGGGAGTGGGGTTCAACGTTGGGAACTCATGTACACCTGTGTGGATTCATGTCAATGTATGACAAAACTAATCCAGTATTGTAAAGTAAAAAAAATAAAAAAATAAAAAGCAGAAAAAAAAAAAAGAATGGTTGACTTTTTCCCTCCTCCCATGAGACTAGATTTTTCACAGAATCCTAAATGATGAAGCGATTATGTAAATGCTGTTCAACAGAACCAATTATCACACTATGTATGACCTAGGGACCTATGTGGGGAACTGCTTGGGTCATCTGCAAATGCCAGCCTCACGGCTTCTCCTGATATAACAAGTCCCAGGGCGCTGACAGCCTGTGGGCGCAGGAGGGCCAGCCTCCATGTAAGAAGCAGCAGGCATCACCCACTCCACGGCCTAGAGCTAAAGAGGGGCAGGGGTCAAGCCCAGCCTCCAGAGCCCCACCCGGGGCCCCCAGTATGCCCACCTTGCTGCACGGGCGAGTAGGCATTGGTCAGGAAGCGGAAGTGCCCCTTGTTGTACCAGCAGATCAGGGACATGCTCCCCTTCATCCGGATGGTGTGCTGGCCCCGGGCAGGTGGTGTGGCTGGGCTACTTAGCATGGAGGGTGGCAGGCCGGTGCAGTCACTCTTCCTGGAGCTGAGCAGGCCACAGCAGTAGATCCCTGCGGGTACAGGGACCGCACAGCCTCAGGGCGGCTCCCCTGCTTCCCCAGGAGAGATGGGAAATTTGGGAGCTTTCATCCCAGACGTGCTGCCTCCCCCTCACTTCTGTATGCATCTAAGATCA
Organism: Capricornis sumatraensis; assembly: GCF_032405125.1. Lineage (NCBI taxonomy): Eukaryota > Metazoa > Chordata > Mammalia > Artiodactyla > Bovidae > Capricornis > Capricornis sumatraensis. The sequence goes on along the minus strand of NC_091078.1, from coordinate 42,801,006 downwards.
CACAGAAGACCTAAGGCAAGCAGAGCATTGGCAGTAAGACAGCAGTTCTCATGGCCAGGGGGCTTGCGACCTGCCAGTGCAGGGCTGAACCTGTGGACCCATTCTCCCATCTGCTTCTAGAACTTCTGAGCTCACGTGATGCACATGAACTTCAGGCTCTTGGTTGGGTGGGCAGAGACAGGCATCATTAAGCCCAAACCAGCTATGTACCCTACCCCTCTCACCAAGACTCGCCATCTACAGGGCACTTCGGGAAGCTCCGCCTGTGTGCAGCCTGTGAAAGGCAGAGGGGGGAGTCATCACATGACACGTGCTTTGTTGGGGTGGTGAGTGGTGGAGTTTTCTGGGGGAAGAGCTTGAGCAGGGCCCCTGAACTCTAGAATGTTGCCTGCAGCAGAAGCCCTGCAAGCAGAGACCAGCTGAAATAGGGAGGCTTCTCCAAATTCTTCCAGGACTCGAGGTCTTTCCCAGTCCTCACTGCTCATGGGCTCCCCTGGGGAGCCACGGGGAAGCCCACTTCTCCCCATGCCCAGAGGAGACGTGAAGGGGTCTTCTGACTAGAGCCTGGGGAATGGTCTCCCCGATATCATGGGGATGAATTCCCTGTCACCTTCTGTGGTGGAAGGACTCTCACGATCTCCTGTCCTTCCACCGCCTCGGTCAGACCCTTGGGGGGCACGCCCAGTCTCGCCCAAAAGAGGGGGGCTCCCCACGGCTCCCACCACTATGGATCCAAATACCCACACTCCGAGGTTTATAAATGAGAATCTGTCTTCAAAACAAGAAGAGAATTCAGACGAATGAGGATAATGTTTAAAATTGCCAACCAGGCTTGATGAATACAACCACCCAAAGAGCAGCTGCATTTTTCTAACAGAAGAAGAGAATCTAGCAGTGCACAAGTTTATTTATGAAAATAGCGATTCTCATGTGACTATCGTTACAAAGCAGTCTCCATGCGCCCAGGAGGCACAGCCAGGCTCTCGGCTATGACTTCAACCCGGGCTGCCCGTCGGAATTTCCTGGGGTCACCAGACCAGAGAACGCAGAGTCCCTGGGGGTGGGGGCAGCCATCCATGGGCAACATGGAGACCACCTCCCCGCCCGTCAGGCACTGCAAGGGGAGCCCAGGGGGTCATATGAGAGGGGAAGACTCAAATTCCATGTCTAATTACTGTTTTCCACTAAAAGATTCTCCTCTATCCTCTAATTCCCTGAGCAGGGAGGGCCCTCTTCTTCCCAGAACACAGGCCAGCGGCCCAGGTCTCAGGGAAGCCTTTGGTGCCCTCTGTACCTACCAGTCCCACCAGGCCCACGCTATGAGAGCGGGACCCTCGGTCCAGGTGGCGAGGTGGGATGAGGCAGCATCGGGCCTGCAGGGTCCACAGAAACTGTTTGCGCAGTTCTGGGAACCCTCGGGGTTTCGTGCCATGCCCGTGACACTCCTACTGGGAGCCGAGCAGGCCAGGGGACATGGCAGCCCCAGTGCTCACCACATGCTCTTATGGGGACACATGGCGCTGGGTTCATGAGCACTGGGGCCAGTTTTCTCCAACTTGACTTCCACGGCCCTGCTTCACAATGTCTGATCTGTCCACACTGAATTCTCTCAACAATTAAACCCTGAGCCCTGCTGGAACCAGAGTAGTGAGGTGCAGCCAAGGTCAGCAGCCCAGGGGGTGCCTCATCACAGTTGCTGAGGCCACAGGTCAGCAGCTATGGGCTCCCTATTACTTGAGAGGGTTTGTTTTTAAGGCCAGACTTTAGATCTGTTGCTAAGCAACAGGTCTGCAATTTCAGTGTCTGGAGGAGCTGAGTGGGGGTGTTCTAGGTTTTTCCTGAGTGAACGGAATATAAATCCCAAATGCAGGACCAAGTAAGAATAGATGCAGCCTGCCACGGGGCTCCCTGACTCAGCCGGGGTCTGCTTCTATAGCCCCAATTCTTTTGCTCAATCTTTTCAACAAATGAACCAGGGATCTTAGCACTGAGGGGAGCTAACACCTCTCTGAGGCCCACTGTGCAGTTGCCTGTATTAATCCACACAATTCTCTGTCCAACTGGAAGGGGTGACATGACAGCTCACAGACTGGGGAGTTCAGACTCCCTAAGAGCCTTAGGAGAAGCTGTGCCTTGATGCTGTGGATTTAATATTTGTGCCCCATTCCCAATTCCTACGTCGAAAACCTAACGCCTCAGATGAGGTGATGGTATCTGGAAGTGGGCCTTCAGGAGGTGATTAGGTCGGAAAGGTGGAGCCCTCATGAATGGGATTGGTGCCCTTAGAAAAGAGGCCCCACAGATTCCCTCATCCCTTTCCCCACGTGAGGACACAGGGAGAAACCTGCAGCCTCATCTAGACATGCTGGCACCCCGTCCTGGACGTCCAGCCTCTGCAACTGGGAGCAATAAATCCCTGTTGTGTATGAGCCACCCACTCTGTAGCACTCTGTTATGGCACCCCATTAAACGCTAGCAAAACTCCTTGGATGGCCTGGCCTCATCACAAAGGACACAGAGGGGTGCACCCAGAAAACCTGTACTGACCTGTCCCTTAGACCATAAGCTTGAGACAGGTCTCTGTCTACATCTCTGGGGCCAAGCAGGGCAGACAGGCAGCAGGCCCTCAGGCTCAGGCTTTCTCATCAGGTGTTCTGGGGGCCATGCTACCCACCCGAACCCCCAGCCCCATCTCCGCACTTCTCAAGGGGGAGGGGGGCCTCATTCAATCCGGTCCCCACTTGGCAAACCTTGCTTTTCAAACTCTTCAAACAGGGTCAGGCTGGTGATGCTGGGCCCAGTGAAGATGATGTAGTTCTTCCCGGCCGCGTTCCGGCACAGGCTCCTGGCCACCATGCTGTGCAGCTGGGGCTTGTTCTTCAGTGCATCCAGCCCATCAGGGCCACCGCCTTCCTTCAGGTGGACATAAATCTGCATCAGAAACACACAGGGGTCAGTGAGCTCACAGCACGACCAGGCTGGGGTCCCATCATTTGGGAATCACAGGCTTTTGCCACCAGGCCAGGAATGTGGGAAAGTCACCCCGTTTCAGGCCATCTGTTCCACAGCCCCCACAGGCCCCAGCATCTCTGTGGTCCACAGAGACTGGTCACTTCCTGGCTGCCCTGCAGCCCAGTGCCGCAGCCCAAGACTGCAGTTCGGACCTGCCAGAGTAGAGAAGGGAAAAGGTCTAATAGTTAGAAGTAATGCATCTGGCCACTGAGATCACATGCAAACACATTTGCCTGTTCTGAAGCACAGAAGTCACGTTCACAGTAAACAGAAATAAAGGCTACTTCCCCTCTAAGAACGGATCTGTGTACTTTCTGTTTGCATACCGCTTTTTCATTTACAAAGCATGTCCACAGTTACAGTAACCAACAGGTGGGCAGAAGGGGCAGCATTCACTTCATACTGCAGAGGGAGAGACGGGATTTAAAACCCATGTGACGTCCCAGGACCAGCAAAGAGGATGTGCTGGAATTCAGTTCAGTTCAGTTGTTCAGTCGTTCAGTCATGTCCGACTCTGTGACCTCATGAACTGCAGCACGCCAGGCCTCCCTGTCCATCACCAACTCCTGGAGTTCACTCAGACTCACGTCCATCGAGTCAGTGATGCCATCCAGCCATCTCATCCTCTGTCATCCCCTTCTCCTCCTGCCCCCAATCTTTCCCAGCATCAGAGTCTTTGCAAATGAGTCAGCCCGTTGCATCAGGTAGCCAAAGTATTGGAGTTGCAGCTTCAACATCAATCCCTCCAATGAACATCCAGGACTGATCTCCTTTAGGATGGACTGGTTGGATCTCTTTGCAGTCCAAGAGACTTTCAAGAGTCTTCTCTAACACCACAGTTCAAAAGCATCAATTCTTCAGTGCTCAGCTTTCTTTATAGTCCAACTCTCATGTCCATACGTGACTACTAGAAAAATCATAGCCTTGACTAGACAGACCTTTGTTGGCAAAGTAATGTCTCTGCATTTTAATATGCTGTCTAGGTTGGTCACAACTTTCCATCCCAGGAGTAAGCGACTTTTAATTTCATGGCAGCAATCACCATCTGCAGTGACTTTGGAGCCCAGAAAAATAAAGTCAGCCACTGTTTCCACTGTTTCCCCATCTATCTGCCATGAAGTAATGGGACTGGATGCCACGATCTTAATTTTCTGAATGTTGAGCTTTAAGCCAACTTTTTCACTCTCCTCTTTCACTTTCATCAAGAGGCTCTTTAGTTCTTCTTCACTTTCTGCCATAAGGGTGGTGTCATCTGCATATCTGAGCTTATTGATACTTCGCCCGGCAATATTGATTCCAGCTTGTGCTTCCTCCAGCCCAGCATTTCTCATGATGTACTCTGCATATAAGTTAAATAAGCAGGGTGACAATATATAGCCTTGACGTACTCCTTCTTCTATTTGGAATCAGTCTGTTATTCCATGTCCAGTTCTAACTGTTGCTTCCTGACCTGTACACAGGTTTCTCAAGAGGCAGGTCAGGTGGTCTGGTATTCCCATCTCTTTCAGAATTTTCCACAGTTTCTTGTGATCCACACAGTCAAAGGCTTTCGCATAGTCAATAAAGCAGAAATAGATGTTTTTTTGGAACCCTCTTGCTTTTTCGATGATCCAGCAGATGTTGGCAATTTGATCTCTGGTTCCTCTGCCTTTTCTAAAACCAGCTTGAACATCAGGAAGTTCACGGTTCACGTATTGCTGAAGCCTGGCTTGAAGAATTTTGAGTGTTACTTTACTAGCGTGTGAGACGAGTGCAATTGTGCAGTAGTTTGAGCATTCTTTGTCATTGCCTTTCTTTGGGAATGGAATGAAAACTGACCTTTTCCAGTCCTGTGGCCACTGCTGAGTTTTCCAAATTTGCTGACATATTGAGTGAAGCACTTTCACAGCATCATCTTTTAAGATTTGAAATAGCTCAACTGGAATTCCATTACCTCCACTACCTTTGTTCGTAGTGATGCTTCCTAAGGCCCACTTGATTTCACATTCCAGGATGTCTGGCTCTAGGTGAGTGTGAGTGATCACACTTTGGTGATTATCTGGGTCCTGAAGGTCTTTTTTGTACAGTTCTTCTGTATAATCTTGCCAGCTCTTCTTAATATCTTCTGCTTCTATTAGGTCCATACCGTTTCTGTTCTTTATTGAGCCCATCTTTGCATGAAATGTTCCCTTGGTATCTCTAGTTTTCTTGAAGCGCTCTCTAGTCTTTCCCATTCTATTGTTTTCCTCTATTTCTTTGCAATGATCGCTGACGAAGGCTTTCTTATCTCTCCTTGCTATTCTTTGGAACTCTGCATTCAAATGGGTATATCTTTCCTTTTCTCCCTTGCTTTTCGCTTCTCCTCTTTTCACAGGTATTTGTAAGGCCTCCTCAGACAGCCATTTTACTTTTTTGCATTTCTTTTTCTTGGGGGAAGGTCTTGATCCCTGTCTCCTGTCACGAGCCTCTGTCCATAGTTCATCAGGCACTCTGTCTATCAGATCTAGTCCCTTAAGTCTATTTTTCACTTCCACTGTACTGTCATAAGGGACTTGATTTAGGTCATACCTGAATGGTCTAGTGGTCTTCCCCAGTTTCTTCAATTTAAGTCTGAATTTGGCAATAGGGTATTCATGAGTCACAGCCCACTCCCAGTCTTGTTTTTGCTGAGTGTATAGAGCTTTTCCATCTTTGGCTGCAAATTACTACACAATAATTACTGCTGAATTACTACACAATAATTTTAAACCATGTCCCATGACCATCTTCTGAAGACATCATCTAAGACATAGAGGCAGGAACTGGGAAGGGAGTTAAGAAGTGAGTGGTCCTCCCTACATTTGACTGAACTGTGAAGACTCACGACATGGGTATTAACTACTGTCCCCCTTTCTGAGTGCTCATGGTGCTCACCGTGCCTGTCACACAGCCCAGGAACCACAGCCAGCAGCTGACGGGCAGGGAGCCTCACTCTGACTACCCTGAGGCACAGAACTGCCGAATGCAGGCCTGGTCTTGCAGACTGAGAACAGCCGAGACGGGGCACAGGGAGGACTGGCAGGTCCCCAGTGCTGCCCTTGGCCAAGTGACCGCAGACGATCTCTTGCAAAATACAGCATCTGATGTTCCTGAGGTAAAGGAAGAGCAGGTGGTGTGGGTCCGCCTTTAAAAGCCGCTCATCCTTGAGGAATTATCAGGGAGGACTTGGCTTCCCCTCAGCCTTGGGGGTTCATATGGCAGGACTTAATACTTCATTTTGGGGTCTTTATGCCTTTCCCACCTAGATCCCCAGAAGGAAACCCTGACAGACAGTAAGACACTGAGGTGAAGAAGCTAGTCATCTCTGCCAAGCATCATGTGTGGCTGTGGCCAAGCAAGCACATTTCCTCAGAACCTGTCTTCTCTCCTTCAGCAAAGCCCAATGCTACAGCCACTCCATACGTTTCTGTACCAGTTCTGACTCACAGGATATCCTGACACAACCACGCTGGGCACTCTGTCCCCAAACCCACCTCAGTTCAGTCACTCAGTTGTGTCCGACTCTTTGTGACTCCATGGACTGCAGCATGCCAGGCCTCCCTGTCCATCACCAACTCCCGGAGTCCACCCAAACTCATGTCCACTGAGTCGGTGATGCCATCCAACCATCTCAGCCTACGTCATCCCCTTCTCCCCCCACCTTCAATCTTTCCCAGCATCAGGGTCTTTCCAAAGGAGTCAGCTCTTTGCATCGGTCGGCCAAAGCACTGGAGTTTCAGCTTTAGTATCACTACTTCCAGTGAATATTCAGGACTGCTTTCCTTTAGGATGGACTGGCTGGGTCTCCTTGCTGTCCAAGAGACTCTCAAGAGTCTTCTCCGACACCACAGTTCAAAAGCATCAGTTCTTCAGCACTCAGCTTTCTTTATAGTCCAATTCTCACATCCATACATGCCTACTGGAAAAATCATAGCTTTGACTTTGTTGGCAAAGTAATGTCTCTGCTTTTTAATATGCTGTCTAGGTTGGTCATAACTTTTCTTCCAAAGAGTAAGCATCTTTTAATTTCATGGCTACAGTCACCATCTACAGTGATTCTGGAGCCCCCCAAAAATAAAGTCTGTCACTATTTCCATTGTTTCCTCATCTACTTGCCATGAAGTGATGGGACCAGGTGCCATGATCTTAGTTTTCTGAATGCTGATTTTTAAGCCGCTTTTTCACTCTGCTCTTTCACTTTCATCAAGAGGCTCTTTAGTTCTTCACTTTCTGCCATAAGGGTAGTGTCATCTGCATATCTGAGGTTTTTCATATTTCTCCTGGCAAATTTGATTCCAGCTGGTGCTTCCTCCAGCTCCGCGTTTCTCATGATGTACTCTGCATAAAGGTTAAAAAAACAGGGTGATAATATACAGCCTTGATGTACTCCTTTTCCTATTTGGAACCAGTCTGTTGTTCCATGTCCAGTTCTAACTGTTGCTTCCTGACCTGCATATAGGTTTCTCAAGAGGCAGGTCAGGTGGTCTGGTATTCCCATCTCTTTCAGAATTTTCCACAGTTTCTTGTGATCCACACAGTCAAAGGCTTTGGCATAGTTAATAAAGCAGAGATAGATGTTTTTCTGGAACTCTCTTGCTTTTTCAATGATCCAGTGGATGTTGGCAATTTGATCTCTGGTTCCTCTGCCTTTTCCAAATCCAGCTTGAACATCTGGAAGTTCACAGTTCATGTACTGTTGAAGCCTGGCTTGGAGAATTTTGAGCATCACTTTGATAGTGTATGAGATGAATGCAACTGTGCAGTAGTTTGAGCATGCTACCTCAGGACAGTAGTTTTGTCCCACATGTCCCCTGAAAGGAAACCTTCCATCCACACACACCCAGGATTCTCAGCAGAGTATGGAAAGTGCAGTGCTGGAATCCCTCAGGCCCAACCCCAATGACACCCCACCTGTTTTCCAAAGTTCCCTGGAGAGATGGGGCAGTCCCTGGCACACTCTGCCTGAGGCAGGCAACATTTAATAGGATTAAATGCAAAATCCTGTAACCAAGCTAAAAAAATTAACTGCATCTAGTATGGGATGCAAGAATATTAAAACAAGCAAAATACTAAACACTTGGAGATGGATGACTGTAGGCCTCAGATACGTATCTTGACTTTCATTAAAAACCAAGGTGGTGACCATCTCATTCTTCCCTGGTCACATCACGGTTGGTTCTCTGGGATGCCACACTTCCCAAGGTGCAAAGAGAAGGGTGGTGGTCGGCGTATTAGTTTTCTAGGGCTGCCATAACAAAGAGCCATAGGGAAGAGCACAGAGGACTCCAAGAGCTCCTCTTTGGCTGCAGAGCTGTGCTGCGGAATGATGATTACAATCTTTCTAGGGCAGAACCAAGTTGAATGTAAACAAACAGGTGGAAAACAGATCTGCTTGAATCAGAGCTCTTACTAACACTCAGAGCTATTCAAGCACTGAATGGATGGCCTCAGATATGCTCCAGGACAAGTCAGCAGCTGCTTGGAAGGTCTGAGCTTCTCATGCAGGAGGTGTATGCCAATGCCAAAGGATGGTTCAGAACCACACAGATGCCAAGTTCAGAGGCCCCAGTAAAGTAGACATAAGACGTCACCCCTCCTGATGAAGCCACAAGCCTTGATTCATGAGAGGATGCCTGGAGTGGGCAGGGCTAAACGTGGCCATCAGGGTGACCAACACCAGCAGAATAAACTGACCCTGCTTATGTCCTAACAGCGAAGGGAACATTCCTTCTCTCCTGAAGCTAACGATATCCTGGAAAGAATCACATCTTTCTCACCAGCAGCTTTCCCAGCTGAGGTACTGGGCGAGCCAGAGCCCTACAAACTTGTCTTCAGAAATAAAAGTCAGTGTTTTGGAAGGCAGGTTATCCAGGTTCTCAGATGTGAGATACCTGCCAACGTCACCCTCTGATTTCCAGACCAGACTCAGCTGCACAGACTAGTGTCCTCCCTTCCACCCCAACACACTCTCTGCCCTCTTTGGAAGCGTGGATGTGCTTGGGGTTGGGGGTGGGAAAGGGTTGGCATGCAGAGGCTGTTGGCACACAGAGGCCCCAGTCCCTGTGGGGACAATGCTGGGAAGGGAACCGAGTGTCTGGCCAGGGAACAGCGGATCCCGCCAGCCCGAGGGGCTGGCCACTTCTGCTCATTGCAAGCACCAAGGCCTGTCAGCAAGGAACTGAAGGTAAAGAGGATTCCTCATTCAGACTCGCCCATCAGGGCAGAAGAGGGCCCTTGCCAGTACTCAGAGCTGCGTGATGTCACTGAGGTCAGGTCACAAAGTACCGCCCTGCTTCCTTTGCCATAGGCACAGCAACACATGGCACCGTCAGGGCAAACGCCACCATCCTGCAAACAAGGCGGGGGCAGGGCTGTGTTGTGACTTTCATGGGCCTTTTTGCTCCCATGGGCCTTGTCCTCTGTGAAAAAGTATTTAAAATTATATTTTACAATTGCAGTGGCATAAATATATTAATATCATATATTAAAGCACTTTCTTCAACTTACAATTTTTATTTTTTTCCCCTTCTGATTTTGAGAGAAACAAAAGCATTGTCAGCCCCTAAAATGTTATAGCCCTCAGCACTGGTTCTGCAGTACTGTGGAGCCGTCGGCCCAGGCGGTGGGGGGAGGCAGGGAACAGATGAGGGATGCCTGAGCCCAGCTGTGACGGTGCTGAGTCTGAGGTGCAGAGGGCCCTCCAAACAGAAGCCACAGGAAGAGGAAGGTGTAAACTGGAGAAGGTCAGGGAGGGTTAGCACGTGTGGGTGCGCAGAGCTGAGCCAGGCTCCTGAGGTCACCAGCACTTGGGGGCCTCCCATGGAGGAGGCGCTCACAGAGACCTGCAGGGGAAGGAGGGCAAGGAAACTGCACAGGATGGGAAGGATCAAGAAAGTCCAACAGCCTGGCTGGAAAGCAGTGGCGGTAGTGGGGTGAGTATAGCCGGTGGACACTGCTGACTCCTCCAAGGTCATGGTGCTCAAGGCAGAACTAGAACAGAAGTTGGTTTCTAACTACATATTACTTATATATATATATATATATATATATATATATATATATATATATAATGTTATATATAGATTATATATACATATATATGTAGATTATATAAATTACTGTTTATATATATAAATATATAATTATTTATATAAATCCGGCCTAATAGATGATTTCTACTTTCACACATACACAGCTATCCTCTCCTCACACAACTTATTTGATGTTTCTGGACAGATATACACACTCAAATTTAGATACGTTATACTCTTGCTGCTTTTTCACTGTGCACTGAGTCATCACAAGCCTAGTGGTTCACACAGCACCCACTTAAACCTGGTTCTGCAGGGCATGGGTGAGACTCTGTTCAGGATACCACAGTCAGCACTGCTGGCTATGTGTGCATGGTTCTCTGCTGGTATGAACTGGCAGAGGGGCCTCTCAGTCCCTAGAGGTCACTGCCCTCCACCCCTGGGCCCCTTCCAGCTTCAAAGCTGGCAGTAGAGACTCTGCCTTGAGTTGAATCCCTCCTGTGCTTCCAAGCTCTTTGCCAGGAAGAGGTTACTCCTTTAAAGGCTCGCCTCATTAGGTCATGTCCACCTGGGATCATTTCCTTTCTAAAATCAACGGACTTAGGGCCACAGTTATATCCACAGAATTATATTCCCTCCACAGCAACACCCAGGTCAGCGTCTGAGTGAAGCACCGGGTGAGGCACCCCACATGGGAGCAGGATCTGTGGGCACCTTCAGGGTCTGCCTCTACCCATGGTGCTCGCTGCTCAACAGCTGCATGCCTATGACCACGGGACCAAACACCATGGCTTATGAAGGGCACGCTCCCCCACCTCATTATTAATAAAAGCAGCAGAGTGGTGGTGACATCAACTTTTATTCTCTGGCAAATAGACTGATTTCAATGTACAAGGATGCACATAAACCAGCAGAGACTCTCCTTACCGAAAGACCCCACAGTGTGAGGGCTTGGGAGTGTTTACTCCTGCTGGGAACTCTGCCGTGGTATAGTCTATCTCTGTGTGTGTGCGTGTGTATGCACGTGTAGATATGCTGACTATATTCTTAAATGGCTCTTTTTATATGTTGGAATTATAGATATTTTGAGATTTTTATGTTTTTGATGTTAAACACACAATCCAATTTAATCAAAAAAGACAAACTAAACGTAATCACAGAAGAAGCCCCCCAGTCAGAACTACCCAAGCGCAGGCCCATGTGGAGCTCGTCTGTTGCTGAGAGCCCCCCCTCAGTCAGTGCTTATTAACATGCTGTGCATTGAGACCACGCCTGGAGGTGACGACAGCCCCCACCTCCCCTGCAAATAACACACTTCAGAAGCCATGACGCACGGTGGTGTCACAGGACCATCTCAGATGACTTAGCTTTGTTTGTCCCCACCGGCAAGTCCGAACACTGGCAATTTCCCAGATTCCAGGCAGTCTCCTTCCAAGGAGTATTAAGCTGCTCCATCAGGAGAAGCGGGGAGGTGCGGGGTCAGACATCCTCCTGTTCCTACTGAGACTGAAACTGCCATGAGCCAGGGAACCCAAGGAGGGTCTTGACCTGTGGCACTCAGTACTAGAAGATAATGAGTTTAAAGTGAACATAAAACAGGATCTATATTTAAATAAGTAACAAAAATAGTAATGTCAAAAGTCTCAGCTGAGGGGCAGGGTTTTCAATGAACTGTCAACTGGGTAGTCAAAACGCCACAAAAGGACTCAACCTGCCTGATAAGTGCCACCGGGTCAGCTTAGTCCAGCTCCCGCTGGCCTGAGTTTGCTCTGGCTGAGTTTGCTCTTAGCTGGTCTAAGAGGTGAACCTGTATCCCTGAGTGGGATGAATGAAAAAAATCACAACCTTCTATGGATTCTTATATCTACCACGCACCATTGCTCTGACTGGGGAAGAGAGGCAACTGATTGTGTGCAAACCTGAGGGCCTCCCTTAAACAACCTCGTCAGACCCCGAGGAAGGCAGCACTGGGCACCACACGCCTCCATACACTGTGCTGGGGGCTCCCAGAAGACAGCGCCCAGGACACAGCGCTCATTTAGACGCCTAACTGCTGCCTCTCCAGCTTTTCATAAAGTTCTCGCTCTCCATCCACATATGTGGAGAGTGTCATTACACTAGAGCTTTCCTCCTGCAGGGAGAGGCACAGGACAGCTTCCATCATCGTGCAAAATGGAATCTGCAGTAGAGACTTTTACTATCTGAGCTACAGCTTGTTTGGCAAGTGTCTTTAGAACAGAAAAATGTATTTTTCAGTTGCCAAGCTTTTCACTTTTCCTAAAAAAAAAAAAGTTTTTCTGGCTCCTATGATTGTTAACTTTTTCATACACACATTTAGAAAGAGGGAAGAAAATTATGAATACATGGTATTACACTTTGTCCCATGATATTATCACTGATACTGTGTATTTTTTATTGACATCATAACAGAAAGAATCTCAGGAAACATGGATTACAGTGGTAATATCTTGGGAGATGCCTGCACCACCTGTCTGGCTATCTTAGCCCTACTTCTGAAATGCCCCAAAACCTCGTGAGACAGGACCTAGTTCATCACCACTTTTCCCAAAAAGACACTGGTTAAAGCTGTGATCACGGATGGTCTCAAGGGTCATGAGGATGCACCAGCTGAAAATTCCACTAAGCTGTCACTGGGCCTTGATGGTCTTGACCACTGATCCTACTTCTGCAGAACAGAAGAGCATTGGGCTTTTCCACTGCTGGTGGGGGCATATCTGGGGATGGGGAAGTCAAGCATTAGGGACTGTAACCCTTTGCTTAAACTTTGTATTCATTAATGACGCAGAGCAGGTGGAGGGTGTAACCCCAGAAATGAGGAAACAGCGCAAGAATGCCGCATTAGCACGCCTGGAAACCACGCAGGATGGCCACACGGAGATGGGTAGGGCTGCCACCTGTGGAGGGATGGCCATGCAAGAGAACCGTCAAGTTTAAAGGCGCTCACTCACAAGAGGAATGGAGTCTGTCCGGGAGACTGGTGAGGGCACAGCCCTGGATTCAAGGGGCAAAGGGTCTGCCATCTACTGCCTTGTGAGCTTTGGGGAGAGTTAGCTGCTCTGAGCCTTGGTCTCCTCATTGATGAGATAACAATGCTCTGTGCACCTTGCAAGGCTATTCTCGTCATGTGCAAGCTGCATACACAGAAAGGATCTTTTTTATGGCAAAGCTTCATATCTGTGCTGTAACCTCTAGACACCCATGGCTATTTTAATTTAAATTAACTAAAAATTAAGAAAGATGAAGAATCCAATTCCTCAGTCAAGTAGTCAAGCACTCAGTCTACATGAAAACAGGGGCTGCCGGGGTGGAGCAACAGATACAGGGCGTTCCATCATCATGGAAAGTTCTATTGGACATGCTCACTCACACCCTCTTTGGCTCATCAGCCTGGTTTTCCAGCAAAATCCCTATGACATCACTTCACTGACAGTTTTCACCACCAGTGTCTTCTCATGCCACCTCTCACCATGGCCTCGGCCAGGAAGGGCTCACGTGCTGAGACTGTTTTCTGCCCCGTCTTCTCTGGCTACACCTGCAGCACTACATGCCCTTACAAGAACTTTGCTTTTGTTTTATCCCAAAGCTCAGCTAATAGGTGATTCTGACTTTCAAAGTGATGAATTGAAGAGAAACTCTAGTTTGAAAAGATACGCACATCCCAGTGTTCACAGCAGCACTATTTACAACAGCCAAGACATGCGAGTAACCTAACTACCCACTGGCAGACGAATGGATAATGTGGTATACATATGCAATAGGATATTGCTCAGTCACAAAAAGGAGTGGAATAAGGCCATCTGCAGCAACATGGATGGACCTAGAGATTATCATACTAAGTGAAGTCAGTCAGAAAAAGAAAGAAAGGCATCACTTCTATGTGGAATCTAAAAACTTGATGCAAATGAACTTTTTTACAAAACAGACACAGACATAAACTTATGGTCACCAAAGGTGGGAAGAAGGATAGATTAGGAATTTGGGATTAACAAATAAACACTGCTGTATATAAAATAGATAAACAACAAGGTTCTACTGTATAGCACATGAAACTACACTCACTATAATAAACCATAACTGAAAAGAACATGAAAAAGAATATATGCATATATTTAAATGAATCACTCTGTTGCTTACCTGAAACTAACACAACTTTGCAAATCAACTCCATATCAGTGAAACAATAGACTGGAGGAGGGACAGGTGGGCTCTTTGTACCCTTCTGAATACAGTTCCTTGGGAAGAGGGCCGGGCTGTAATCTGATCCAGTTAGTGTCTGATTCACTTAGATGGCACTTAATAATTTCTTTCTTGTCTCTGCTTCCCTATAGGTAAGGAGGGTTGAGCAAACTAACCCATTCAACAGACTGAGGAAATATTAGTGCTAAGCCATGTGGCTCATGGACATTGGGGTCTGTGACAGAGGTACTGTGCCACAGCCAGTCCCATCCTGGGACATAAGCACACCTGACCTGCACCAGATTGAAACTGGCATCCCAGCCACTGCACAGTTAAACAGATGGGTAAACATCCCGCCCAGTTTCTGACTCCACAAGCAAACTTCACTTTAGTTAATCAATTTCATTCTGAGCCTCATTTTCCAAGTTAGTTTTACGTCAGGAGTAACTCACTAGTCGGAGAAGGCAATGGCACCCCACTCCAGTACTCTTGCCTGGAAAATCCCATGGACAGAGGAGCCTGGTGGGCTGCAGTCCATGGGGTTGCTAAGAGTCGGACACACTGAGCGACTTCACTTTCACTTTTCACTTTCACGCACTGGAGAAGGAAATGGCAACCCACGCCAGTGTTCTTGCCTGGAGAATCCCAGGGATGGAGGAGCCTGGTGGGCTGCCGTCTATGGGGTCGCAGAATCAGACATGACTGAAGCGACTTAGCAGCAGCAGCAACTCACCAGTACATAAAAAAATTAGAAGTTAAATAATAATAATAAAAAAACCTTCAGCACAAATTCCTCAAATTCTTTCAACAGGAAAAGTACGTCTCAAAACAAGGGTGATCAGTCATAACTAGTGTTAGAACATCAATAATACAACAACGAAGCTGGGTAAGAACCAGACAGCTTGTGTGTAAATTTGGGGCCCCAATCTCTGGGTCACAGACCAGTACCTCCTGTCAGATCAGTGGTGGCATTCGATCAGAAATAAAGTGCATAATAAACGTAATACACTTGAATCAACAGGAAACCATCACCCCCACCCCTGGTCCCTGGAAAAATTATCTTCCATGAAATCAGTCCCTTGGTACCAAAAAGGTTGGGAACCCCTGGGCTAAAAGATGAGTTCTCTCCCTGGGGACAGATCACGGCTCAGTGGTCTGGAGAGTGGGCTCCAGGGTTGGGAAGCGGGGTTTAAATTCCAGGTCTGCCCCTTGAGGCTGAGACTTCGGATGAGGCAGCAAATCTCTCTGGGTCCTGGTTTCTCACCATGAAATAGGGGCAGGTGGTTATGAAAATGAGGGATGCATGTAGTGTGCCTGAGTGTGGGACCTGGCTGAAGGCGAACACTCCAGGTATGCAAACTGTGCTTTTCTGAACTGCAGAAGCAGCTCATAAACCATGGCTTAGACTGAAGGGAGGAGGGGCTTCCAGAGCTGCTGGTCCAGCCACACAAGGTGTGGGGCCCCTCATGGATACTTCCTGGGGCCCCTGGACACACCTGGTGCTGTGTACGGGGCAGGCGGCAGGGTCCACTGGCCTGAGGTCTCCGTTTTGATTTCTGCCTTCTGAAGTTCACTCCTCCAGGGCAGGTGCACTCAATGAGCGAGAGACCATGTTTGTCCAGAATGGTTCTACCCGACTCGGCACCCCGCACCTGACCCTCCAGAGACTGGCTGTTCTCTGCAAGTGCAGCACTGGCCCCTAATAGAGCTCCACGTGGGGCCCCCATGCTCAGCCACACCCACCTCTGCCAGGTGCCCTTCCCCTCACCGCCTCCCTCTAAAGGGACCCTGGGTCTCAACTGTCCTGGCAGGAGGCCTAGCTCAACACATTCAAATGGGAGAACTCGGCCTTTTTGATCATATCAGTTTTTTGTTTTTTGTTTTTTTTTTTTTTTAAATTAGGAGACTCTTTTCTTTTCCCCTCAAAGAGTCTCAGGGCTAAACAAATCCCCATAGGTCAGCACAGCATTAACTACACGATGAGCTGGTTTTTCCCACTGTATTCTCAATCTTTTTGATACTACAGACAGAACAATAGTCTCCATGGAGATGGTCTCCTTTTGCACCCACAGAAGGGACACAAGGCTTCCAAGACAAGTGACCTCTCTGCCCCAGACTGAGGACCCCAGCCACCTGTTGACACAACTCCCCTGAACTGGATATGTACCCTTCTGAATAAACCTCTCCTTTCACCCTCACTCAGCTCACTGGGAGTGCAGACGAAGGCACATGCAGGTGCCTGCTGGGCCAGGCAGCTCCCAGCAGGCCTGTGACACAAAGACACTCTCTGCAGTGCCCCACACGCCTCTGATCTGAAAATGGCAGCAGTTTTGCAAAAAGAAGGCATCAGCTGCGGTCTCAGAGCACAGAACACTTGTGCCTAGGGAGCAAGACCATCTCAGTATTGTCAGAGCCTCATGTCACAAATGATTTTCTGCATGCTTATTCCACTGCTGTCAAAACATGGAGTCACACAGCCTAAAGCTCCTCCGTGGGACCTGTGATGAGTACCCCAGGGTGTGGGCGCCCCAGAGGATGAAGGGCCTCCACCAGCTTTGAGGACTATTCACTGTGGACAGAAACATGCTGTGCGTCATCTCATTTTCCTGAAATGGACACTTCCAAGGCATGGAAATCCTCTTTGTGGGTGTCAGAGACATCAGCCGTGTTTCAGATGCTACGTTCACACACCCTGGCCCCCAGCGGGGTTGCAGGGTGCCTTCTCCTCCCCCTCTGAGGGGCTCCTGGGAACAGTGCCCACAGCACAGGGAGCCAGCCAGCACCGGAGCTCACACTCCTGCCCCCACCTATCAGCCTTGAGATTTGGGGTAAAAGACTCAGGCTCTTAGGTGTTCCTGCTCGGAGGCCATGCTCAGGGCTGGCCTGCAGTGAGTAACCCTGGCTCCTGCCTGTGCCTTCAGTGTCTGCCCTCGTGGTCCACCCTCCCATTAGGGCGCCACATGCCCTGGTCTCTGCACCCCAGGAGCCTTTCTTAGCCCCACGGGTGCCCTCCAACAGCCTCACAGCCCTCCAGGATTGCATCATTCACACTGTACTTAGGAATATTTTTTTAACTGATATTTTAAGTATAGCTGAATTGCAATGTTGTGTTAATTTCTACTGTAGAGCAAAGTCACTCAGTTATACATACACACATTCTTTTCCATTACAGTTTATCGCAGGATCCTGAATATAGTTTCCTGTGCTATGCAGCAGGACCTTGTTGTTTATCCATCCTATAACAGTTTGCACCAGATAACTGCAAACTCCCAATCTTGCCCTTCCTTACCCTTCTCCCCCTTGTCAACCACAAGTCTGTCTCTGTGCTGGGAGTCCATTTCCGTTTCATAGATAAGTTTATTTGTATCATATTTTAGATTCCACATGTAAGCAATGTCAGATATTTGTCTTTCTCTGTCCGGCTCACTTCACTTAGTGTGATCATCTCTAGATCCTTCCATGTTGCTGCAAAAGGCATTATTTCATTCCTTTTTCTAGCTGTGTAGTATTCCATTGTCTTTATTCCTCACGAATATTTTTCATCTTCTGCCTCTCCTGCGAGAGAGGCCATGAGGGTTCCATTCACCTCCAGGCCTTCAGTGCCCAGCACAAGACTAATTCCATAAAGTGTCCTTAGAAAGCAATCTTCACTTAGGTTTTCCTTCATAGAGGTCTTGTTTTCTTGTCTATATTGTAAGCTTTTTGATAACAGGAATGTCTTTGACTTTAGAAGGAAAAAAAAAAAAGCTGGCAAACCCCTTAGGCTCTAGAGAGGCAAGGTTCAAGAAGCCATTATGGTCCCTGCCCTCCACGAGTTCAGAATCCAGGAGACCTGAGACACACACAGGCTGTGTGAGTCAGTGGCTAGCAGAAATCCCTCTGCAGTGGAAATAACAGGATGGAGACAAAGATATATTGAGACAGTCCTATCCATCTATCAAGAGATATAGGTATTTATTTCAAGAAACTGATTGTTTGATTATGGAGGTTTGTTAAGTCCAAAATCTCAGGACAGCCTGGCAGGCTGGAGACCCAGGTTAGAGTTGCAGTTCACATCCAAGGCCATCTTGCTGGTAAAATTTCCTCTCCTTTCTATTTAGGCCTTCAGCTGATTTGATGAGGCCCACCCACATGATGGAGGGCAATCTGCTTTACTCAAAGTCTACTGATCCAAATGTTAATCTCATCTATAAATAACTCCACTGGGTATTTTGGGACATCCAGAATAGTGTTTGACTGACTATCTGGGTACTGTGACCCAGCCAAATTGGCACAAAATTACCCATCACACCCTCTGAACCCTGCTCATGCCAGAAGGTAAAACCAGAAAGGCCAGCTTGGGAAAGAGGAGAAGAGAAACAGGCACTCATGGGCATTCTGCGACACCAGCGCTGTCTGAGTCTGATGCAGAGTTCCTGGGAACGCTATAGGTGACCAAAAGCACTCCTCGTGCATGGAATGAGGGTGACAGTGCTGGGACCAGGGGCCAAGTACATACACTGTCCCAGCCACTCACCTCCCGTTACTAGGAGTCCCACAGGCACAGCAGACAGAGCAGCCTGACTCGGGGAGAGTGACCAGTGCTGAACATTCAACCAGACCATGGTGCCAGGTGACCCCTCCCCCGAGCTGCAGCAGCATCCACCGTGCATCTGAAAGGTGCTTTGCTTGCAGGGAGTTCACTCTGTCTGTGCGACAGTGTATTGTTCCCTTACTAAGAGAGGGGCTCCCAGCTGTTCTGGATGATGACGAAGTTCTGGAAATGGATGGTAGTGATGGCTGCACAACACACTGAGCGTACTTAATGCCACTTAATGGTCAATTTTATGTTATGTTTATTTTATCCCAGTAAAAAAAAGATACGCTCCTTCAGAATAGGCCCACATACACCATACAAATTTCACCCTCCCCACTCATATATATGACAACTTGCCAGATTATCAGAAGCCCAAGGGCCCACTGCTACAGGCAGCGGTCTCCTTCACAGGGAAAAGTGGAGGGCCTCATGTGGCTGCTCCTCAGCCCTGAGCACTGCAGGCTGGCACTGTCACTTGCTGATCTGTTGTCCAGTGTTTGGTGCATGGTGACAGCCAGATAGATATCTTGGAGCCAAGCACTTTACAGTGAGCAGGCCTTCAGCGCAAGTCTACAAATGTCAGATGGGGGAGCAGGCCCATCACGAGTCAGACCCCACGTACAAGGCTTCTGGAAGGACGGCTAGAGGGGAGGTCTGAGGACAGATGAGGCGGTACCACCTCACCGACTGGGACGGCAGCTCCATGAGGGTCTAAGTCTGTCTCTGAAATGACCACACCTTCTCTGATGCCTTCTTTCTCCTGGGAACTTTTTACTCCCTGCCTCTTGCACTCCAAGGAGTGAAAGATATTAACTTGTTAATTTTCAGGATAATATGGTTAATTTCATCTCTTCTTCCACATACCTCCCTACAGTCTCTTCATGAGTTATATCACACAGGACTTTTAACCACTTTCATATGATTCCCCTTTAAATGAACTCAAGAGCAGTGGACACATAAGGTATTAAAAACACTGGGGTTCTTCTTGGCACCCTCCCTTTCAACAGCACTGTCTGGCTAGCTGTTCGCTTCCCTCCTTATGAAGGTGCCCTGTGGGGACGTACTCACTCATCTGAGGGTTGGAGCTGACCTTTACTGGGACCACTTGAGAAATCACTGACCAATCTGGAACACTTTTCTCACTTAACCCTTGGTCTGCAATCTTTCAAGTGGAGCTAATCACCTGGACTTACCTCAAAAGCATGCAGTTCAGCCAGAACACCTTTAAGTCTTGGCTGAATGACACCATAAAGCCGAAGCCAGGCCTTGGTCTCCCCAGAAATACACCTGTAAACCCCTGTCCCTTCCAGGTATCAGCTAAGTCCATGACAGGTAAAAATAAGAAAGTTACCTGGTCAGCTTTGCAGACCCTAACTGGCAGGCTGGAGGGTAGTTCTGTTACTGTGTAACAAACAACCACATTGCTCAGGGGCATGTGATACATTGTTCCATGTGGTTTCCCAACTCCAGTGATCCAGCCTGGACATTTGCTCATGGTCAGGGTGGAAAGGCCAGAGGAGAACCAGCGCACCTTCTTTCCAGCCCCTTCACGTACCACGTCTGCTGCACGCCATCAGCCAGCCTCGGATCTGCTACCAGTGAGAGGACAGCAGGGGGCAGAGGGCCACTTGGGCAGCAGGCTGGCCACAGTCTCTTTAGGTTCAGCAGCTTGGATTCTCCAGTGGATAAAATCATTTAGAATAATTTATGTAACAAATTAAAATGAAGAAAACATGCTTGCATACATTACCCCATACAGAATGCTAAAAAAGATAAGAATCATAGAACTCTGCAGTGGAAGAGGCCTCACTGATTAAGTAACCCCATCCCTTCACTCTACAGATAAGGACACTGATATCCAGGGCAACTGGGAGTCAGCTCAGTTCACACAGAAAGCAGCAGAGCTGGGCCTCAGGACCTAGGAGGGGGCCCTGGACAGAGCAGTACTGACCACCTCATCTGGGAAACGTAGGGGGTGTAAGAACAGAGAAGATGCACGTATGAAGGCTCAGAGGGTGGAAGGCACCCCCTGCCCCTCACACCACGGCTGGATCTTCCCAGGCTACTGCCTAACCAGAGTTAGGACCTGGGGAACCAAGACAAGGGTCAGGATGCTAAAAGACCACTGTCCCCAGGCCACATGGGTCCTCTGCAGGCAGAAGTGTCCCTCCCCACTTTGCTGCCACCACAGGCACCTTCCTCTGTATCAGAGAAGTGGGGAGGCTAAGGAAGTCCTCACTCCCCTGCCATGAGACGGGTGAAACCAAGGGCGTCTGCGCAAATGGGGCTTCCTGTTGCTTCGGCCACAGTGGAGGCAAGACCAAGGACAGGAGCTGCCAGCTTCAATTCTGGCTTCTAAATTCAAACCCTCAAGCTGCACAAAGCCTCCTAGAACCAGAGAGTTTTAGAAATAAAAGGAAATTTCAAGGTACCAATCCAAACCCTTTACTTTATAGACGAGGATTTTATAGATTTCATAGAAACTGGAAGGAAACTGCACACACAGTGAGAAGAAGACCTGCGGCCTTGCAGGGAATGGTCCTGCTTCCTCGCTACTCATTAAATTTACAGTAAAAAGGAAATGGCACCAGAGGTACACAGGACCCACCTGTGAACATTCTATCAAAAGCCACATAGGCAGACTCCTAAGAAGGCAGAGCCATGATGTCACTGTCTGGCCCGATGCTGCAGGCAACAGCACTCAGTAAGAATTTATTCAAAGAAGGACTGAATGTCATACGTACAGTGAAATGGACTCCCCGATCCCCAGAGCAGTGTCACCACAAAGGATACTACAGAATTGGCAGGCACTGTGCGGTAATGGAGAGCCCAGGCGGTACGTCCAGAGTGGTTTCCACTCTGGGGTGGGTCCCTGTGATAACATTCTGCAGCCTGTAGGTGAGGCCAGCTGGAGACCCCAGGCCCAGCCTCACCTGAGGCCCTGAAGCCCAAGGGGAAAGTGGGCTGCTGCGGGGCACATGCATGGGGGCACATCCAGAGGAGATGCTCAGCTTAACCTTCCTATGACTCCTTTCCTGTGGGGGCAGGAGGTATGCCAACCCTCATGCCTTGGGCCTGGTGCTGCAGCCTGGCAGGGCAGTGAGGCGGGGTCTGCTTTGCCAGCCCCCCTTCCTCCTGTGTGCTCTGCCCCCTGCCTGCTCCAGGAGCTCAACGTCTAACGCTGTTCCTACAGCAGAGCTTGGCCACCTCTCCCAAAAGAGGAGAGCAGAGCAGGGAACAGATGGCATGGCTGGCTCAGAGAATCGAGCTCCTAAGGCCACTACAGCCCCAAGGAGGTGTCCTCGGGACTGGAAGGGAGGACAGGGACTCGGTGGGGGGGGTGGGGGCCTTTCTGGGACATTACACGGGGTGCTCTCAAGAGTCACGGCAGCCACCTCTGTGCCCACTGTTCTGGTGAAGCCGCTGGCTTACACTGCAGGTACTGAGCTCTGATCTGTGTTTACAGCTGTTATTTAATCAGAGGGGCTGCGGCGGTCATGAAGGAACATGCAGGGGACAGTGCCAGCTACCCTCGTTCCCCTGCAAGGAAGAGAGCAGCCCAAGCCAGCCTCAGCTGCAGCATCCAGTCAAGCGCAGTGAACAGGGTAAGTGAGCAAGTCCACTGGTTACCAAATCCTCCCTGCCCTCCGGGGCCGGCCCAGGGCTCACCTGGATGATGAAGCCGGTGGAAGAGCACTGCCGGACCCAGAGGCTAAATTTCCGCTTTTTCCTCTTTCGCAGCTCCCTCTCCGTGCATGTGGCAATGAACACAGGGTCCTCGTCAATCAGGGGTTCATGTAGCACCTGCCAGGAAAGGCGAAGCAGAGACTCAGGAAGGCAGCATGAGCTCAGGGGCTCAACAGATCTGGGCTCAGATCTAGTCTTTGCCTTTGATCAGCTGTGTGGCCTTGGCTAAGTTACTTTATTTCTCTGATCCTGAGTGTCCCTGGGTCTCCTCAGTTGTCTACACCAGTGTTTGGGGGAGGATTAAGTAAGAAACTGTACGCAAAGCACTTAGCAAGTACTTAGTAAACGGAATTCGTCATGATACTTAGTTATTGGAGTTAAGGTCCTCAGTCCAAACTCTCACTTGGGAGAGGGACCTCCCAGCTAAACATGCCTGCGGAGGGCAGCTACTTCCTTTCAAGGAAGACCTTTCCACTGATGGACGTTCGAATCGCTCACTGACTGAAAGCTGATCTACATCTGACCTAAACCTACTGACCTGAGTTCTCCCCTGTGAGAAATGGAGACAAACACGTGATTTCTTTAGGTTTTCTGAACAGCTCTCACACTAGCCCTTGACCTTCTTTTTCCCAAGTCAAACATTCTCTTTTTAAAAACCATTCCTGAAATGACCCAGTTCCCTCGTTGCCGTGACCCAGCCTCTCGCTCTCCCCCAGGTCATCATGTCCTTTCTGACATGGGACTCCCCAGACAATTTTTAAACTCACTGCACCTCTTCCTGCTTTTTCATGGCATGATAATAGGACTTTTTTTTTCAGTTATAAGACAATGAAGCAAAAAGAACGGCACACAAAAAAACAAGTTCCAGAGGTGTTTCAAGTTCTGTTTTTGCAAGCTAAAGCGTTGGCGGAGACTTGCGGGTAAATTTTAGGAACCTGCTACACTTCCCTTCCAATCCAATTTCAAGCATACTTACAAACTGGTACGTATGTGTGGTTCACTGAAATGTATTGACAGAATGCTAGAAACACTATGATTCCAAGAACTCTTCCCAACTCTCTGGTTCAGGGGCTGGCAAACCGCAGCCCAGCCCACTCCCCGCTGTAAATCAAGTTTTACAGGAATCCACCATGCCCTTCGCTGATGTATTGTCGGTAGCTGCTTTCAGGCTACAAGCTCCGAACACAGACCACATGGTCCTCCAAGTCTAAAATACCTGGCCACTGTGAGCCAACGCCACTCTCCATTAGGGCTTTTCAACTTGAATGAACAAACTAGTCACCTGGGAATCTTACTGAAATGTGGCTTCTGTTCCAGTAAGTTTGGGGCAGAGCCTGAGTTTCTGCATTTCCAACAAGCTCCCAGGTGACGTGAGAACATGCCCTGATGACGGCAGAACAGAGATTAATACTCACCAACTGTGACATGGGCAGTAGCCTTCCATTCTCCTATTAACTTGAATTCCACTTGAGAACTAACTGCCTTGCAGTGTTGGGTCTCAGGCATGCACAACAGCCCTTGCAGTTTTCTATTGTTGGAAGCAAGAGCTGTTGAACAAGGCCTGCCTTGCCTTGAACTCATGAAGGGGAGACTGAAGAAGCTGACCCATGCCCAGCTCCACGTGGCTCATCAAATATTCAAAGCCCATTTGGATCCACTCTAAAAGGATGGCCGAAAGTCCCACACATGGGCTGGGGGAGCGGTGGATGGAGCCGAGTGGGGAAGATGAGGCCCTCTCCCAGCTCTTCAGAAAGCTGATGTCCTCTATTCCATCTGCACTCACCACAGCACAGAATCCATTCAAATTTATATTTCATAAGGTGTTTCACCAAAGTAAGAGAGTCAGCAGCAGCTCCTGGCCTCCATGGCTTCTCCTGTTTCCCACCCTCCTTGCAGGAATGTGGAGCAGTCACAGTGCAGGGCAGGGCGCTCTACAGAACTCCAAACACAACCTCCTCCCCGCCAGGCCACAGGGCACCAGCGCCACCTCAGTCAGTGCTGTGTCCTCAGGCCCTCCTCGTGTGACGGCTCGGGTGAGGGGCAGGCACTGGGCAGGGAGACAAGGCAGTCGCGTACTTTCACAAGCCCTCCCCAGATCCTCCACTAACTAACCTGCCCCCAGGCTTGAGAAGACGCATTCAGTCTCCCCATTCAGTATCTGTGTATGAATACTCATGCGTGGGGACATACCACAGCCTGGGTTACAGGTCGATTCTGGGGACCCTCTGAAGACTATGTAAACTCACCCAAAGGGTCACATTTGCTGGAATAAAAAGGAGACTGCAGGGCAGAGGGTGTGTGTGAGGGTGCTGTGTGCTGAGGTGGGGTGTGTGTACAGTACTCCCAGAGCCACTCCTGGGAGTCAGGAACACAGCAGCCACATGTCTGGTGGAGACGGAACAGGGGCTGTTCCCACTGGTCTCACAGGTAGAGTGAAGTCCCGTCAACAGAGCCCTGAGCCCTCAGGGGAGGTGGGCGGTGACTCGCAAACACACCTTCTCCTTGAATGGAATGTTTCAGAGCCAACTGGAAAGCCAGGAAAGCTTGAAAGTTTCCTTTGTTTCACTTAACAAAGACATATGTGATGCTGATGTTTCGGTGTGTAAGGATGAGGAGGCCTTCACGGCAGAGGCTGAGCGTGTGCCCAGAGCCACCACATCAACAGCCCACATTGGTAGGACCCCAGCTCATAGGAAGGCCCAAGGGTGCTCCACACACTACATGCACACTTACTGGTCTCATCCCCTTTATCTGACAGCCTCCTGACAGAGCTGGCTCAACAGGGGCCCAGAGTTGGGAGGAAGAGGAAATTCCAGGTGGTCATCAGCACATTGGAAAGCTGACCCCAGGGATTCTGATTTCCCCTCTGCCTCAAGTTCTGTCTGTTGGGTGGTCTGTACTAGGTACTGTTTGCCCCCCAGACTCCCTTTCCACCTTCTCACCCTGCACTGGGGCCTGGAGGGCAACCTCTTATAAACCACATGCTGGGGCCCTGCCCCCAAGGCCTGCCTTTTGTGGCTACAAGAGAAGGATGAACAAGAGACTAGGGGCCTGCCTGCCTGTGCCATCCGCCCCCTCAGGCTGAAGCCATTGCTCTCCCTCCTCAGCACTGCAGCTTCCTGTTGTTGCCAGCCCAAGGGATCGCCACCCTGATGATCCGCCTAAACCCTGAATGCCCACAGTCCCTGCTTCCAGTTCTCTGTAACTGCCCTTCGAGAACACAGCGTTTGTTTCCTGCTGGGATCCTGACCACCACATAGAGCATGGGATGGAAAATGGTAGCAGCAAGAACAAATACCTTTGCAAGTACAAAGGTGAAAAACTAAATAAAATTTAAAAAAGAAAAAAGCAAAGGGAGGGGAAAAACAAAAGAACCTAACACGGCCAGAGAGCCACTTCCCAATCTAAAGCTCACGTCAGTCCCTCTTGTTTCAGTGTCATCAACTGGATCCAAAGGAAAGATGAGGGCAGCAAGAATAAAGTGACCACCTCTTCAGGGTCTCTCCTCACAGCCGTCTACGGGCACAGGAGGGCAAGATCCGGGGGGCAGCACTGCCCCATCACAGCACCCCTGTGTGGGCTGGGAGGGGTTGAGTCCACACAGCTCAGAATTTGCTAGTGGGTGCTGAAGGTGCCCACTGGCCAAGCAGACCCCAAGGCCACACATGCAGGTGGCCATGGGGATCGCCTGGGATGTAGGTCTCAGTGTCCGATGCTGCTGCTCCAGAAGGATCAGAGAGCACGGGGTCAATACCTGACAGGCACACAACAAACAAGGGTATAATCACGGGTATAGCTTGTTTTAGGGGCTGGAAGGGCCTTCAGCAGCCTCATCTTCAGGCTGTTAAATACTAATTACCTAAGGAGCTGGTTGGTTAACTCTCAAAAGACACTTAGACTTAGCAAGCACTCAGACCTCTCCAGCAGCCCTTCTAATGTTTGACTCCAGTATGGTCAGAATATTGTTTTTTCCCCTTGTGTCCCAGCCAATGTGTCTCTGGTTTGGCTCATTTTCAACCAAGCAAATATTCAATGAAACAAACAAACAAAAAAACCACGCCCAGTCCTGTACTTGGTCCTGTAGGGCCGGTTATATAAGACAGAGGTTGTCTCCCCTAAGACCCCATGTCTTGGTAAGAAGGAAAGTGAAGGCCAAGATCAAACACCATTTGCTGCCCTGTAAATAGCGGCAGGATTTGGGAAACCAGGAATCACAGGGGGCCCTGGAGCTGGGAAGCCTGCAAAGGCAGAGAGGGCATTATCTTCCCCACAGAAACCCCATGCTTTATCTTCCCCACAGAAACCCCATGCTAAATCCCTGTGCAGTGAATATAGGATAGGGAATTTGGAGGGTATCTCTAAGAGAACCGCAAAAAGAGCTTGAGGCTTATTACAAAGGCCCTTAAGGAAAAGCATAAGGAAGTTTAAGTGTACAAATGAAAGAGAAGTAAGATTTTTCTCTCCATATGGAAAGTCAGAGGGAATTTGGCTCACTTAGGCCAGGAACCTCCTGATGATCTGGTTAGAGCAATCTCTGGTAAACCTTGTCAGTTTACCAGACCAGCCGAGCAACTTTGAGGATGACTTCTGGAACTTTGTCACCACAGCCAAATGCGACTGCCATAGTCCACCGGAGGCCAGGGCTGGGAGCCAGGAACTGAGAGCAAACACAGCCCCATTTAGGTAGTGAGGAAGGTGAGGGGCTGTGACAGTCAAGCTCATGGCTGACAGCTGGCTGCAACTCCCTCAAAGACACTCACTCTCCATGCACGCCGGGTACCCAGCGCTTGAGCCACTCCCCTGGTCTGAGAACGCTGGACCCCAGTCTCCTTCCCTGCACCCCTAGAAGGCCGCTCGCTTTCCTTCATCACCAGCAGGTGAGCACGGTACTCAGAGAACACAAGAAAACGAACACTACCCTGCAAACCACAGCTGAGAAAGAAAGGGTAATTAATGGAGAGGGAGGACGAGGAGAAACGAGGAGGGAAACGCTCTCGGAGCAGAATGCTAAATGCGGTTTGGGGCCGTTCTTCCATCACCTTCCTCTGATCAGATGGGGACGGGAGGGGTTGTGGCCGCGCAGGGATTCCCCAGAAGTGACCTCGGGATACAGGCGGGATGGGGGAAGCCACGGTCACCACCGCCTCCCTGCCCGCTGCCACCCCGGGAGGCCCAGCCCGGGGCCCACGGCCTCACCTGGGTTTGGGAAGGCCTGAAGGCAGAATCGAAGCCGCTCTGCAGAGAGTCCAGGAAGGGCTGGACCTTATAGAGGCCGTGTGTGGTCTGGCTGGAGCGGAAGGCCACGACGTGGAAGTACTTGAGGATCTTCTCGAAGCGGGCCTGGCTCATGACCAGCGCGAGGCTGCGGTTGCTGTAGAAGCCGCCGCTCCAGATGCTGAGGACCGACTCGCAGTGGGAGGTGCTGGTGGAGATGACGTAGCCCAGGAACGCCTTCATCTCCGGCAGCGTCACGTCCACCCAGGCGCCGTCGCTCCCGAACCGCTCCTGGAACTTCTTGGCGTACAGGTTGGTCTGCACCACCATGTTCTTGAGGACGTTGTCAGGGACGAAGAGCTGGAAGAAGTCCATGGCGCTGGCGCTGGGGGGCATCTTCCGGGTGGGACCTGGACAGGCAGGCCAAGCGCTACTGCTGCGGCCACCGCGTCCCCAAACTGGGCCTCCGCCCGAGCGCCACCCCCCCCCCCCACGCCCTTCCGGGAGGACCCAGATACCCATCCGGAAGCCATCCTGCCCACCCTCCAGACAGGACACCCCGCCTCTGCTCTCTCGACCCCGTGTCTCCCCTGAATCCTGCACACGCCTCCCTGTCCACCCCCACAGACCCGGCAAACCCAGAAACATGATCAGAAGAGAGAGACGCACAGGGGAGGGCAGCGGAGACCCAAAGGCACACTGAATTCTGAACAAAGAGCTCGGCAGGTCTTTCTGGCTCTCATTTCCCTGTAAATTAAGGTGACTTTGGAATGCTTTTTACCACTTGGGGCCTGAAAGATTCCATTCAGGTGACAGCAATTTATCAGGCACTCTCTACCTGGTGTCTCTAAATTTATTAGTAAATAAATCTGAAGGGGCTTATTTAGATAATTTCACCAATGCAATAAAAATAGTTTTTACAGATGCAGGGACAGTCTTTAAAAATACACACACACATACATACATCCTTAAGAAACATCACTTTCAACTCCAGGTAAACCAGGCTAACAGTAGGTAGAGACTTAAAGGAGACAAGCGTTGCTTCCGTTGCCTCTGTATGTGCTAGGCTGTGCTTAGTCACTCAGTTGTGTCTGACTCTTTGAGACCCCATGGACTGTAGCCCTCCAGGCTCCCCTGTCCATGGGGATTCTCCAGGGGATCTTCCCAACCCAGGGATGGAACCTAGGTCTCCCACGCTGCAGGCAGATTCCTTACCATCTGAGCCGCCAGGGAAGCCCTCATGACTTATAATCAAAGCTGTGCAAATTTTTCAGAACTTTAACCCCAGCCCCACCCCAACCTTTCTCTACTGAGAAACACCTTTTCTACAGCAAAACTAAGACTGACAATGTACAGGAGACATCCTAGCTCTTACTAATAAGTTCAGATGGGAAGATTTGGGAGGTGAAATCCTAATTTACTTCTCACTGACTGCACAATCTTGGGCAGATTTCATCTCTCCTGTTCGTAAAATGGGCACAGTGAGAGCAGCCTCACTGGGCTGTCTGTGGGGCAGGATGACTGGAGGGTGCAGGGAAAGCACCTAACACAGTGCCTGGCCCTACAGAGGTACCTATGACTAGGTGACCTCTACTGAGACGGTATCCACAGGAAGCCAGAGATGGCGGGCTGAGGGCTAGAGAGTGCTTTAGTTGGCCTCGTTTTACAGAAGAGAGCAAGGCCCAGAGAGCAAAGTGGCCACCATATCTTCTTTCCTCAGTCATTTCTTAGAAGGGCTCCGGACAGTCCTGGTGCAGCAGGCATCGGCCCAGGCTGACTGGACAATGAGTCTGGGAAGACGGCCTCTGCTCCACAGCCACCCTGCTTGAAATAATTTTATTTCAGTGAACCTTATAGCTGCTGGTGGGTGAAGTCATACATTATTCAGGGGTAGCTCTCAAAAAGGAGGAAAACCAGCATTTTAATTGCTACATCACGCTGAGTAAGCAGAATGAAATCTTCTCTTCCAAAAGTTATGTTTAAAGTCATTTTGTTTCCCAGGCTACTTCAAAATGAATTCACACAACAGATCCAGGCCTGGCCAACTGCTTAATGGGAAACTAGGAAGTAGCAGATACACTCTTAACTATTTAATTCGATTTACAAGCAGCCTCTATGGCTTTCTTCAGTAGTTGTGATTCTTCACATGTGAAGTGTTGTTTTGGGCAGTCACTGGGAGGGAAGGAGGGCAGGGAAAGTGGGTCCCTGCCATCTACTAACAGAGTCCTGAAGGTGGGCAGATCCCCAGCCAAGATGAGACTCCCCCACTTTTGATTCACTGACCAAGAGTTTTTCCAGGGATTAACTGTGCAGTCCTCCCATCAGCCCATTCTGCAGGTGAGGAAACAGGAGCTGAGGAGTGTGAGGACAAGCCCAAGGCCACCCACCACTAAGTCCTTACAGCGGTGACCTTTGACACACAGAGCCCAGGGCCAGCCCAGTAGCCTGGTGCTGCCTGTAGTTACAAACCCCATCGTCCTCTCATCCAATGGGGACGTGGCTGTCTGCACACAGCAAGTGCACAACTCAAGCCAGATGCTTAGTCCTCACACCACAGGACCTCCCCCCGCCTCTGCAGTGGGCCAAGAAGGGTCCCAGAGCACAGCCAGGAGCAACTCTGGAGGGAAAGGAGACTCCACCTTGCAAAAAGGTAAAAGTAGCATGGAGATGGGGGAGAGAGCAGGGAGGCTGTGGGTTGGGGCGAAGAGCAGTGCCTGCCCAGGTTGATCCTGGTGTCCAGCTAATATACTCACACAGCCCTCTCCCCCTACCACTTCCACCCCTCCATGGTGCCACCATGCCACTCCTTCAAGGCCCATCACCACCACGAACCTGGTTTCCTCATCCTCCAGGGGATCAAACCCAGGACCCCAGAGGCCCACAGACCAGGGGCACTGACAGGCGCTCAGCAAAGCTCCACCCCCAGTGAGGAAAGCAACCTCAGCAGCAACTAGAAAAGCAGACGCCCCATTTGTAAAGGAGACTGTCACTTGAGGGTGGCAGGGAATATCACACTAGGGTGTCGCAGTCCCCTCAGCAATAGAATGGAGTAAGAGAAGTATTTGGTCTCCAGAAGTTCTTGATGTGGCGAGGGAAGCAGGCAATGGAGAGTGACCAGGTGATGTCTGGCTGTGGGAGGCTGTGTCCACAAGACGACCCTGAATCCAGATCCTGGGGACAGGTCTGTGAGGCTCCCTGAAGGGGCCATGTGGGATAGGCTGTATGGGTGTGGAGGCATCAGCCTAGAGGGCTGGGGGTGGGGATGTCAGAGTCTTTCAGGCTGAGAGACCATCTCGTGCAGAGGCCCTGTGCCCAGAGCCAACGGCTCCCATTTGGTGGACTGTGCAAGAGGGCGAGCAGCTGGAGGTGTCAAGGGGCACAGGGCTTAGGCTGGCCCCAGGGCTGGGCCAGTGAAGCACCGTTAGCACGGGGACCACACTTGAGGAGGGTCCCTTGCTGCACATGGAGTGGGTGAGGTCTGGGGCTACTCCTGAAGGGAGCTGGCAGAGCAGGTGGGTGGCCCAGGCACGCCCCTCTGTTGACTCCCCACCCAGTGTCCTCCAGGTGTGCTGGGCACAGCCAAGGACTACAGGTGAGTGAGGCTGTGGGGGGCTGAGCCCGGGGTTGGAGGCCTCCTTCCAACAGCAGCCACATTCACTTCTCACTCATTTGTACAGGATAGGCAACAAAGCTTCATCCCTTAAATAGTGCCTGGACTGAAATCCCAGGTTCCCACTATCCCTCCCCTTTGCTCCTCCCTGCCAGTCCCCCAGTTCTCTCAGTCAGAAACCTGAACCACCATGAACCCCTGGTCTCCTGCACCCCTTATCTCCCCCACAGCACGTCCTGGCCCACCTCCACACTGCAACCAACCAGCCCCTGCAGCTCCCCTACGCACGTGGCTGCTGCCTCTGGCCTGAACAGTGAAAACAGCCTCCCCCAAGGGCATGCCCCCTCCCCAAATAATTGATGGAAACAGGGAAATTATTTTAAAAACACAAACTGAACCACAGTACTCTCCTGCTTAATGAAAATACCCTCATGCTTTTTCACTGCACTAAAAGCAAGTCCACATTCCTTGCAAAGCCTTTAGGGTCTGGGGCCCTGCGTGCCCTACCCCCAGACTCATTCTGGACCACTCTCCATGCCGAGCAGGCACAGAGCTCACAAGCAGAGCTGGTGCCAGGCCTGGGTCCTGGCGTCTCCTTCCACTGCAGGGCCTGCATCCCCTTGGCCTCCAGATTCATTATGCGTCCCCTCCTTTCGGCTTTCCTGCCCCCCCGCCAGGGCTGCTCATCTCAGCCCTCACTGGGTCTCCCTCCTTGTGTGTATCAGCCTACGGGTGTTTTGGTCGAAACTCACTCTTGCTTTGTCTGCTCTGCTGTCCCGCCCTCAGAGGTCAAGGCTGTCGTGTCACCTTGCATCCTCGGAGCCCGCTACATGGTGTGTTTGACACATCCCTGCTGAGGGTGGATGGAAAGGAAGTGGTGGAGGAAGGAGCCACGCTCACCAGGGAGGGGAAGCTTCAGTGCTGAGCCCCCTGGGCAGGGTCTGGTGTCAGGACAACAGCCCCTGTGCTGATGTGCCTGGTGGACAGGTCAGGTCGGCCAGGAGCTCCTGTGTGTAAGAGAAGACCTAAACGGGTGGGCAGGGCAGGATGGGGCTGGCACACCACTGGCCATACCTCCTCGAGGATACCAAGGCAAGGTGGCCAGGTGAGCCCTGGGTGGGAGACGCTTGGTCACGGGCATGATGTGGGAGGGGGTGCATGACAGACACGCACCAGGTGCCCAGCTCGGATGAGTTGGCTTGGGGTCTTGTTGGGTTTGATTTCCTCACTCTCTCCCTGAACTGAAAGCAACTGCTGGAGAACTCCTCCTGGCCCTTCTGCATCTTCTGATGTCTTTTTTCCTCCTCTCTGTCACAGCTGCTGGCTGTGTGACCTTGGGCATGCCAGACTACCTCTCTGTCTTGAACTGAAGAACCACCCTAGAGTGAGGAGAAGTCAGACAAGAGCCTGTCTTGCCCAGTCTGCCCTAAGGCCCACTGAGGCAGGTCCCAGTGCCAAGGAAGCCGCTCCTGCTGCTCCCTCCTTCCACCCACCGCACCAAGCAGACCCAAGGCCAGTGGGCACCCCTCATGTGGCACTGACCCCCACCTCCGCTCCATCTGGAAGAAAAGGCTGGCTTTGTGTGCTTTTGAAAGCACAACCTTTTAGAGACTGACACTTTCATTTTGAGATGAGATTTGCATTTTGCACACACTGGCACTTTTTGGTACAACTAGTCAGCAGTGTGGCAACATACATGAGAAACACAATATTTTTAATTAATGATTTAAAAATAATAAAATAACTTCTCTCCAGGCCAAATCAAACAGACGTAAAAATATAACTGGAATGTCCTGCATTGTCACGAAAGTATTCCTCTTGTCTAAGACATGAAAAGAAACTTAAGGCTTGGGACTTTCCTGGTGGTCCAGTGGCTAAGACTCCATGCGCCCAATGCAGGGGACCTGGGTTCCATCCCTGGTCAGGGAACTAAGATCCCATATGCCACAACCAAGGCCTGGTACTGCCAAACAGGCAAGTTTTGCCTGGAGTACAAAATAAAGCAGGGCAAAGGCTGACAGAATTTGCCAAGAAAATGCACCAGTCATAGCAAACACCTTCTTCCGACAACACAAGAGAAGACTCTACACATGAACATCACCAGATGGTCAATACTGAAATCAGACTGATTATATTCTTTGCAGCCGAAGATGAAGAAGCTCTATACGTGCCAGCAAAAACAAGATCAGGAGCGGACTGTGGCTCAGATCATGAACTCCTTGTTGCCAAATTCAGACTTAAGTTGAAGAAAGTAGGGAAAACCAATAGGCCGTTCAGGTATGACCTAAATCAAATCCCTTACAGTAGAAGTGACAAACAGATTCAAGGGATTAGATCTGATAGACAGAGTAGCTGAAGAACTATGGATGGAAGTTCGTGACATCATACAGGAGGCAGGGATCAAGAAATCACGTGACAAAGCACTGGTACAAAGAGAAGGGATGACATGCTACCTTCAGAAACATTCACTGCATGAGGCACACACACACACATGAGAAATCACCTGTCCCACAGAAAACAAGGCTTACGTGTGATAGGCAACACCAGTGTCTTGACTTCAGAGCAGTCAACCTGCTCTGAAGCATCTCCTGGGTGTTCACTGCTGGGCAGAGGTGCTGTGATCACCTCCACGTGCACCGAGCTGAGGCAGCCACCCTCCCCCGGGTGCCCTCCTGTGGCTCCCCTAGGTCCAAGGACCTACTGTGTCCTCTCTCTCTGGAGCAGCGGTTTTCTATAGTCAAGCTCAGGTGCACAGACCATTCTTCAGACTCAGTGAAAAGAAATCAAGTCAGACATTATTTGTACAGGCAGAACAAGGAACTCTGACTCCTCTGATCAGATCTGGTTCTCGACATAAGTAGTGAGGTAATAACAAGTCAGGAAAGGTTGTAAACTGTGTGCCTGGCACAGTGTTGCCACACAGCAGACTCAGATGTCAGTCAGATGAATCACAGAAGTCACTGTAACTGCAGTCCCTTACTGGCAGTAACCCAAAGGCCAGGAGATGACAAGGCTATTCTGTGACGGTTCCTGTGTCTGTGAGTCCTTCCACAGACACTATTGAGAAAGCGTGGCCCCGGCTCCCTTCCCCACCCTCAACCAGGCCCACTCTGCCCCTCCATACCAGGCTCACTCTCAACCCCCCGGGCCTGGACCAGGCTCATCCCACTGAGATCTTCTTCCACCAAACCCACAGCTTTCCCTTCTCCTTCGAGCTGAGGAGGGAGGTGTGTCTTAAGGATGGGCTTGTGTACAGCTGGGGCTGGGGTGGGGAGCTGTCCTGCTCTGGATTCTGTGTCTACCTGAACCTCCGGGAAACTGCTGTTTCTCTGGCTTGCAGTTTTTCATTGGTAACTTGCCTCATCGCCCTTCCAAGACTAATGCAACAATAAAACAATGGTGTAAGTAATTTTTTTTAATTTAAATTTATTTTAATTGGAGGCTAATTAATTTACAATATTGTATTAGTTGTAAGTAATTTTGAGGAACATAAATAATCGTATTAGTGAGTCTCATATCATGATTCTGAAATAGCTGCCATCTAGCTAAGCTGAGGCCCTGGACTGGTCCCAGCTCCATGACTCGGCAGGCGAGTGACCTTGGGCCCATTCCTTAACCTCTTTGTCTTGGTCTGTTTGGGCTTCTAGAACAGAAGACCACCGGCTGGGTGGCTCAGACAACAACATTTTACTTCTCACAGTTCTGGAATCCAGAAGAGCGGGTCAGATCATGTGCAGGCAGATTCAGTGTCTGGCGAGGGCCACCTCCTGGTTCACAATGGGTGTCTCCCTGCTGAGACCCCCGGGCCTGAGCACCTCCCCACGTCCCACTTCCTCACAGGGCAGGCATTGGGTTTCAGCA
Organism: Capricornis sumatraensis; assembly: GCF_032405125.1. Lineage (NCBI taxonomy): Eukaryota > Metazoa > Chordata > Mammalia > Artiodactyla > Bovidae > Capricornis > Capricornis sumatraensis. Next base: position 42,765,821 of record NC_091078.1, on the reverse strand, counting down.
CATGAACTTGGGGGCACAAGCGTTCAGTTCACAGCACTCTGAGCTGCAGTCTCTGTGTCGGCAAAGGGAAGGTAACAGTAGTGTGAAATTCACATTGGGAGGGAAGATGAAGTGGGGCAACGTATGTCAAGAGCCTCAGGCGCCTCTCACACAGCTGACACCCAGAAATGGTGCACCATCACCTGCGGACAGCATCCCAGAGCCCTGCATCCTGGCTCCGGTCCCTCTCCCCGGAGTTCACTTACCGACGGCTGTCACCAAACAGCAGCCTTGGTGACCGCATTCTGTATTTCCTCTAGACGCTGCGTCTGTTTTTCATAGGAGGCTATATTTTTAAGGCTCTGCTTGGATACAGAAAGGACAGAAGTGTTTTTCCCCACTTAGGGAGAACCTGGTGGGGAGGAGCCATCCAGGGTCCATCACATCCAGTCCCAGTTCATGTAGGACAGCTGGCGAGGATGGGCCCCCAGAGGCTGCGTCAGCTTCTTCCATCACTCCCCAGCTTTCCCTGCCACCAACACACCTACCACAGCTCTTCATCTCCAGTCATACCAGGTTTGGGCTCAATCTCCACCCACCTGGGGCACTGTTTCCTCCTCAGGCTCCTTCCCCAGACCTACCTCCTCCTGTTCATGAGGCCTCAGCTGAGCCCACTGAGGTCCCCAACTTGCCCCCAGCCCTGGCCAGCTCCAGCTAACGTGGCACCCCCACCCCCGGAGCATTCCAGTCCCTCCTCTGTGAAAGGAGACAGGGAGGGACCATGCTGCCAGGTGCTGGGGGAGAAGCAATGAGAAGAATGTCACCATCCCAGGCTTCAGGTGCGCCCTTGACAATACAGAAAACCGACGTGCCGCTGGAGCGTCTTGTTGGCAGCAGGTACCACAACTAATGTGCAACCGGCCACACGGACCCTGCAACAGCCAACGAAGGAGGTGCTGGAGCGCCCGTCTCACAGCTGCAGGAGCTTGGGCTTAGGGGAGGAACCCGCTCAAGGTCACCCAGACTGGGGAAGAGGCAGCGCCCGGCCCCTCCGCCCCCACACATGGAACTAAGACTCCCTGGGTGGCGGGTTCCTCTAGTTGTGTGGCTGCTCATGACCCTCCACGTACGCGATGAACTTCTGACTATGAGGATGGCTTTGAGGCGGGGCCGAGGCAGGAGGAAGGAGAGAAAACTGAAAGCTGGCCATTGACAGATCCCGTGGGCTTGGCAGGTCTTCTTTCGGCTGAAGGAAATTCTTAGAACCGAGTGTGCTGCTCAGGTGAAATGACCCTTCCATGAAAACTGTGCAGGTGGTGGGGGCCTGAAGGAGCGTGGCCAGAGGTCGCTGCTGATGTACACATAAGAAATCATGGATGCTGTTAGGACATTGTCAGGGAAGTTAGGATGATTTAGCCACTTACAGTGACTCTTGGGGGAGAAGTTAACAGGAGTGTATGTAGAGTCTGCAGGCAGGGATCTCTGTCTGTTCCCTGTTGCACCTTTACCATCTAGAACACTGTTCATAGAAAGTGCTCAGCAGACACCATGAATGAGAGAATGAAAGTGGATCTTTAGGATTTGAGGGCAGTAAACAGAGGTCAAAAGCACCCAGGGTTAGGGTTAGTGTACCCAGCAAGGAGATCAAACCAGTCCATCCTAAAGGAAGTCAACCCTGAATATTCATTGGAGGGACTGATGCTGAAGCTGACACTCCAATACTTTGGCCACCTGATGTGAAGAGCCGACTCACTGGAAAAGACCCGATGCTGGGAAAGATTGAAGGCAGGAGGAAAAGTGGACGATAGAGGATGAGATGGTTGGGTGGCATCACTGACTTAATGGACATGAGTTTGAACAAACTCTGGGAGGTGGTGGAAGACAGGGAAGCCTGGCATGCTGCAGTCTGTGGGGTTGCAAAGAATCAGATGTGACTGATCAACTGAACAACAACCTAACGAGGGAGACAGAAGACAAAGGGGCAGGTCTTGGAGCCAGGGACCCCTTTCAGGCACCTGTGTGTGTGTGTGCACGTGTGTGCATGTATGTCTGAAGAGGTGGGTGACCCGCGCTGCCCAGACCACATATTTCTCAGGATTCTAGATGTGTTCCTTTGTGCTTACCTTCAGATGAGATTAAACACTGTTACAGGATTCACATATTTCATAAAGGTCACATGGCAGCCTGCCCCCAGAGGGTGGTTTGGAAGGTCAGATCTGGACTTCTGCTCCAAGGCCCAGCCCGACCTGAGCAGCAGTATCAAGGGTGTGTGTGGACATGGCAGTCATTACATCAGTGATGGAAATGACACTGGGCCTGTGGGCAGGGGCGTGCCGGGACTGCTGGCCTGCACTCTGCTGCCCGCTCCCCCTTCAGCAGGCAGCGGGCTCCGCCTAGTCCTCGCGTGTAATGATGGGGAGATGGGTGGTACTGGACTCCCTCCCCATGTCAGGACATGGGTGATAGCCCCCACGCTGATTCTCTCAGGCACAAACCCTGCCTCCCTCCGCACCCTGCTCTCCTGGCTTGGAATCACAGGTGCAGCCATTACCTCCTTTTAGAGACTTGCTGGCCACCTAAGGCCACAGCCCAGGTCTGCGACCCCCCCAGTCTTCTTCCTTTCCCACCAGCAGCTGCTCCGGATTTCCTCGAGTGTCCGTGTGCTGTGGGGACAGGGCGGGGTGCTGCAGTGTTGGGAGCAGCAAGAGCACAGGGGTATAGCTTCCACTACCCTGGGACCCCACGGCACACCAGACACACAGACAGACAGATGGCAAGGGCTGCTCTCAGCACAGCTGGCTTAGGACACAGAAAGGCCCAAGGAGTCGCCTCGTCCTGAATGCTGAGGCCCACCCCGTTCCCTGCACCCTCATCCACACCGATGGGAGAAGAGATAAGGAAAGGGGAGCTGGGATGGGCAATCAGACACCAGGGTGGTGGGAACAAAGAGAAAGCCTGGGCAGGGAGTGAAGAGCACAGCCAGGGCTCCTGCTTCTTGGTGTGGAGGCTGGATGGGCATGGGCCAGGTCCTATAGTGCAGACACAGGAGGGCAGACAAGGGCACTAGGGCACCTCGGGCAGAGGCTGACCCCAACTCACTGGTCACCCCTTCCCGCTGTTTACCCCATCTCCAGGACAGAGAGCACACCCATCTCACTTTCCCATGAGGGAACAAGGACCAGAGAAGGTCCCTGTCACAGTGAGTGACCAGGGATGACTCTGGCCTTGAGCTTCCCAGCAGCCTCTCAGGCCACAGTCAAGAGCTCAGCGACACAAAAGCTGCCCAGGGGAACATTTATCAGTAAATAGAAATAAATCATGTTTATTCCACTTAACAAAGACACACGAGCCTGATGTTTCTGTGTGTGAGAAGGAGGTGGGCTCCACACGCAGCAAAGCTGAGCGCGCGTGTGCGCGTGCCCAAAGGTGCCCCCATGACAGGCATGTTGGTGGAACCCCAGTTGCGGTACAGGGGTGACCTTCGTGAAGGCTGGCCGCTGGGTCCCCAGGACCTCCCTTCCCTTCGTGTCCAGATGGGGCCAGACATCTGCAGACCCTGACCTGGGCCTGAGCCCACCCACTTCACAAGAGTTCCACCATCCCCTGAGCAAACCCACTTTCCAGCACCACCGCCCCGCTGACCCCACAGCACGAGCTCAGACAGATGTCTGCTTTTTCAAACTGCAGTTTGCTTTCCAACACAAATGCTATTCTTGTCGGCCATCTTGTGGCAATGTTATTTCTTCCTGTTTTAAATCATGTAGTTTCAGGCTCAGTTCTAAAGAAAACGCAGTCATTGGTAGGATGAAGTACCCAGATGAGATCCACTCTGGAAACGCACTGCCTGGCATCATGGGCACCTTCGCCCGGTGGCGTCACCGACTCAGTCTCTGGCCACTGGAAAGACAGCTATCTAGGGCCTGAATTCTAAATGGTTCAGGGATAGTCAAGAAAATACTCACTCCCTGGGGAACCGAAGGCACAAAGGTGCCGCCACCTAGCCTATGCGTCACAGAACTTAAGAAACCAGAGCAACCTGTTAATTCCACACTGTACCTAAGCTTGAGGTGTCCGGTACAGGGAGGGGACACTAATCTTAATTCAGGGCTGGTGATGTGCCTGGAGTGGCGCAGGGACTCACATGTCACCACCACGTTTCTAAGGAAGTTTTATGGGTTAGGAAGGACAAGTAGAGTGAAGTGAAGTCGCTCAGTCGTGTCCGACTACTTGCGACCCCATGGACTGTAGCCTACAAGGCTCCTTGGTCCATGGGATTTTCCAGGCAAGAGTACTGGAGTGGGGTGCCATTTCCTTCTCCAGGGGATCTTCCCGACGCAGGGATCAAACCCAGGTCTCCCGCATTGTAGGCAGACGCTTTATCATCTGAGCTACTGGAGGAGTATAGATCCAGGACCAATTGTTCAGTCATAGCCCAGGAATGAGCCCAAGTGGCCTCCTGACCCCATGGTGCTGCCCTGTCACAAAGGCATGCTGCTGCCAGGCCCCACATGCCAATCAAGGCTGGGCACCAGCTCCTGGGGCCTGAGAATGAGGATGCTGATGGTGGGGTGAGAGGCAGTAAAAGGTCCCACTGCAGGGCAGCCACCCCAGCCAAGGTGGTGACCTCCATCACCTCAGCATCTCCTAACAAGTGAGCAGGGCTTCCAGGCAGAAGGGCTCAGGATGCACAGCAGCTGCCCCTCTAATGAGGAGCCCAGAAGAGCGCTCAGCTCAGCACACCTGTCCTGTCACACCCTCTCCCACCAGCCCCAGTGAGACGATGCCCTGACCGTGTGCACACAGCAGTTTTGGAGCCACTGAGTTCTTTAGATTTCTTTCCTGGTAAAGGGTGCTGCCAACCCATGAGCAATGCTTGCTGTGGGTCCAGGTGGCCACATGCAGGGCCACCATTATAAGTGATCTCCATTTTTAATACTTTTCTGAATGTGATTTCTAGAGCTGGTGGGTATAATTAAATATATGGCCTTTAAAATTAGAAAAAGAACAGCAAATGATATTTTAAAGAATAGGTACTTGAGGTCCTGATGTCCTTCCAACTTTTCTTTCAAGGCAACGGGTTGGTTTCATTTTCAGAACCAGAGTGTGATTAGGGGGCTTCCTAGAATCCTTTCTACAGTGATATTCTGTGCATCGCAGCCTGTCTGCCTAGGAGTGAGGCTGAGGCCCAAGCCCCCTTTCTGGAGCCTGCAGCTCCCATGCCACGGCTAGCTGCCTTACAATACCCCCACAGGACAGCGAGGGCAGAGGGCACTGGGGTAAGAGCCTTTCAGGTTTCCAAAGGCTTCCACCCCCTTTCTCTTTGGGATTTCACTTCCCCTGATCTAAGTTTCTAAGAAAGAATGAGAGCAGATAAGCCAAAACACCCAACTTATGGAAACTGAATGCAGTCCAGACCTTGGGGGTGGGGGGGTTAAATTTTTAATGAGGCTGGAAAAAATATAAGAAACCCCCCCCAACTGCTAACATGGTAGTCGAATATTTGCTTATGTTTTCCTTTGGTTATAAATATTCCTCTTTATAACCAACGGTGTTATTTGTCAAGATTGGGGAAGAAAAGGCAGCCTGAGCAGATACTGGCAAAATGCAAGCAAGAGCCCCAGCAGAAGGGGGTTATTCCAATGAAGGGAGAGGTGCGGGAGCTCTCCCACCCCATGCTCTCATCTTACAGTCAGCTGTGAGCTGCTCCCAAACTCAGGTTTGACATTTAAGCGAGGTTGACATCTCTACCCTGGGTGCTATAGATGCACCAAGGGGAAAACTCTCCATCCTCCCAACCACTTACATGTGAGAGCAGCTTTGAGTTTTCATCTGAGCTTTCCCATCCTGTTTGTCTGTTTTGAAAAAATATAGACAAAGAAGCCCACAGTGAAATGGCGAAATATCCAGGAGGATGTGGGGAGACCTAAGAGCGTCTCTCTTCCCCTTCCCAAACGTGCTCCAGTGTCAGAAGCTACTGTGGGTGCTTCTACACGAGATGTTTCTCATCCCCCGTGACCACCAGGGCTGACAGTGCCCTTCTGGCAGCAGCAGCGTGGGTGTGCATCTGACACCTGTTAGCTGTGCGACCATGAATGAGATGCCTCCTCCGTGCGCCTAAGGCTACCTACCTCACTGAGGATTAAAGGAGTCACGACTTACCAGGATGCACTCAGGAACCAAGGGTCATTCCTACTCTTGCTGCTGTTGTTATTTTCATTGTCAAGCCATGGCCTCTTCGTGTGATGTGGAATTAATGGGAGCAGAGTGCCATGAAATGTCCAAGGTGGAATGTGCAGACTCCTTCCTTCCTAAGGAGGTACAGTTCCCAGGAACACTTTACAGAGGAGGAGCTTTATGTAGTTTCATGAGGACAATTCGATAGAGAGAGCTTCCCATGCCACCAGGGAGGCCGGCAGCTCCCTGCCCCCACCAAGCCCTGGAGTCGTCCTGAACGTCTATGAGAGGCTGCACCTTCCTGCACTGAGCTCCATCCACCCAACACGATTTTTACATTTTGAGGTTCTGGGTGACTCAGAAAATATAACCACCACCCAAACCAGCAGCTCCGTTTACAAGTGGACAAACTGAAGGAGTGGGCCCTGGTCCCCGCTTCGGCATCCCCTGGGTTCTGCAGTTGCCCCAGGGCTGTCACTGTCATCATTCAATGATCTGTTCACATTCCTGTTACTCAGAATTCTTATTTTAACCCCAAGGATCACTTTCAGCACACACTGCAGGGCAGGGCCTGCTGGCTGGGATAGGCACCGGGGTGGGGGGATCTGACACCAGGGGGCAGAGCAGAAGGAGGGGGCTGCACCTGGAGATGAACGGCCTTTGGCTCGCTTCACTACCTAAGAGCAGCTGGATGCTGGTCAAATATTTATTCTGCTGCTGCAGAATAAAGGGGTTGGACTTAGACCATCTAAGGTTCTTTCTGTCTCTTTCAGAAACAGCTGTTGTCCGCAGTCAGGAAGCATGCCCTACGAGACCTACACCAGGTTGATCGCTGGCTCCTTGGGGTGTGGGGGTGAGGAGCATGCAGGCGTAGGGGAGTGAGCGCTAACAGATAAGGTGTTTCTTCCTGAGATGATGAATATATTCTAAAATTGACTGTGATGATGGTTGTACCTATCTATGAATATCCTAGAAACCATTGAATCGTACACTTGAAATGGTTGAATCATATGGTAAGTAAATTACATCTCAATAAAGCTGTTATCCCCCAGGAGAAAAAAGAAGCAGGCCCTGATTTCATTGTTACTGCTCCCACTTTAATAAGGGAACATCCTCTCTCACTCACAGGGCTGTCAGACAGTATCTGAACAGTTCTGAGCACAGTGCCTGGTGCAACCCACATACTCAACAAACAGCAGCCAGTAAGGAAGGCCGTTCTCCCAGTGGAAATCTTAGAAGTGAGCAGGAGCTGCCCTGCCTCCAGTATGAGGGCCGCCCTTTCCTAACCGCAGGTGCACACAGGCGCCTGCGGTGGGAGGAGAGTCTAAGTGCACGGATGCAAGGGGTTGGCTTGGTTCCCCATGAAGCAAATTTCTTGAGATAAACAGGGTGAAGTTTGCCTCCAACAGCACAGAGGGACAAAAGTCCTGCAGAGGACTCAGTCTTGATTCTAAAGCTACGTGCTGCTGGGGCTTGTGGAATCAGAGAGGCAAGTGGTAACTGCAGAAGTAGAGACAGGAAGAAGCAACAGCAATTCGTGTGAAATGCTACCACTGGTGATGCCAGGCACATGACGAGCAGCAGCTGTGATGCTGATGATGCCAATGACACAAGGAGGATAACCTGGTTCCAAGAGATGTAAAGCCCTCACGGGAGCAGCTCTACCTGGGAGTGGATCTCTACCATAGACCCTGGCCAGGCACTGAGTTGACCAATTCTGCTCCTGGCCCTGCAAAGTGTCCAAGAATGCACTGTAGGAACAGAACACAGGGGCTGCAGTCAGGCAGATCTGACCATCAAACACAGCCTTGGGCAGGGTACACAACCCTTCACAGCCTTAGTCTCCCCATCTGTAAAATGGGGATGATTAGAATATCAGCCTCCAAGAGTAGCCACGAGGATAAAATTAAACACTGCTGAAAGCACAGCACAGCAGCTGGTACACACTAAATTTGGAAACAGCATCAGCTACTGCTGTCAATGCTGCCTGCCAAATGCTGCCCTAGGGCACGTGCCTCCTGACACAGATGTGGTGATGAGACTCTAGGCTCTTTCCTAAAGACCAGTGAGGCCAAATGAGGATGCATCACCACTCGACCAGAGTCTGAGGGGGAGGGAAGCTACATCCAGAGACTAAAAATAAAAATGTAGACTCCTTATCAGGGCCTCATTCTAGCTGTTCATCCCAAGTCCAAGGCCAGGAACGCATCAGGAGAGCACATCACAGGATTACAAACCTTTCACTTTGGGGATCAAGAGCAACAGAAGCTATTTTGGGGACACACTGTTTGGGCACATCGATTTCTGATTATGATTTTAAAGCACCACATGGGAAATGGTATCTGACTGCTTCCCACCTCCCACTGCCTCTCTGTAGGGAGAGGGTCTAATACAGCACTAAGGAATCATCTCGCCTCCTGTGCCAGGACTGTAAGAAAACAGTCATCAGGTGGTTCTCTCACTGACCACAGACGAGATTTACTGTCAGGTTGATGCTGCGTGCAAAGAAGAGTAAAACACTGCCACCCCCGTTCCCCACGGTCGCACCTATCATCCCCTTTCTCTTGATATTCAAGACCCTCCCGGCCACCGGGAGCCACGTGGTTAGTTCATATCTGCTCACCTACGTCTCTGAAACATGTTTCGTGGGAGTCTGGGAAGAAATGGTCCGGGGCCCCACTTGGAGTCAGGAAAGCTGGGGTATGTCCTGATGGTGTGTGGTTCTCTGTAGAAAGGTGCTTCTCTCTTACCCTCTCTTTGGACACCCCCTGCCCCTCACCTGCTCTACACAAACACCAGGGGACAAATGTCCCCATAAGGCTTCACCGGAGCTGTGGCCTGCCCTGAGCACAAGGCTTTCCTGCAGCCGCCAAATCTCAGCATGGCCACTGTCCGGAACGGGTTCAAGGCCGTGGCGTCCGTGGCATGAGGCCCACACACCTCTCCTTGGTCATCTTGAGCTAGGGCCAATTTTATCCTCTTTTATGGCTGAGAGTCAACCCAAGGAGACGCCCAAGTTCCTCTTTGACAGCCCCCCAAAGATAGGAAAGCCCTGCCTGCCAGGTTGCCCAAGGACCAGCTGGGGGCAGGAACTCAGTGGGCAGCCCAGGCCCCACAGCCTCCAATACTCAGTCCAGCTCCCCGCCCCTGCTCGGGGCTGACACCTCCACGGTGCCTCAGGCCCAGCCTGCTTGACCCCGGCTCCTGCCCACGGCCTCCACCTGTGCGCAGCACCCCCACCTGGGGTCACTCCGGCCACCCGAGCCCTCCATCCAGCCCCGCCTCTCCCCAGGCAGGCCCTTAGCTCTCCCCAGCTCCACACCATGAATGCCTGCGCCCCTGGGCCCTGTGCAGCCCCCAGGCCGAGGCCACGGCCACTCATCAGCCTGCCAGCTCCTCCTCTCTGCAGCCACCCCACACCACAGCCCGACACCAACTAACTACAGAGGGCAGGTCACAAACCCCCCACGCAACTTTTCCTATTGTCTCCACCTCTAAAAACATCACTGTCTCCTCTGAATTCTCAGGCACTTTGTATCTGTCTCACACACAGCTCTGCGCTGTGGCCTCCTGCTGCGGATGAGCCAGCGTCAGCCTCGGCCCTGCCTGGTGTGTCCCATGAGCCCCAGGCCCGTCACCAGGAACGCTCCTCAGCCCTGGGTGTTTCAGTGCAGAGTCACCTCTGCTGGTCAAGAAGGTGCCAGAAGTCCCCTGTTCATGGCCCCCCTCGGGAACTCTGAATCTAAACCATACCAATTCCTTACTAAGTAACTGAATCAAGGTCAAGAGAGGAAGGTACTCTCAGTAAGATGAGTTTATTATTGGCTCAGAAATAATGAATCCTGGAAATGAGGTTATAAGTGAGGTCATTTCAAAATATGACTGTCTCTTTTTTTGTCCATGCCTCTACTTTCCATTTAAAAATTTTAAAATATTATATAAAGGACACTCTATATACACACAAATATATATGCTACCTGTCTGCTAGGCTACAAGTTTTACTTAAAAATTAAAAGCTCTTCCAGTTCCATGTTCTAAAAAAACCCAGCATCAGAAAATAGAAGAAAATAGTAAATGCATGTTTCCAAAGTTTGGTGAGGTTCTTCTGGGCCCCAAAAGTAGCAGGGACACATAGTCTTGGCCTAGAGTTGGTCAGTCATAACTTTGAACTTCTTCTAAAGCAATGATTTTTATGCGAGTTTAAGGACAAAAGGCTCTAGAGTTGTGCTGAACATTCTCCCAACTCAGGATTCCTCTCTGAAGATTCCTTCCTGCATTTGCAACATAATCCAATAATGAGACAAAACACCATATCGGAAATCGGAACTACATTTGTAACATATTTCAGAGAGGTAACATATAAAGAGCTCTTATGAAACCAGGAAGAAAAATGACAACCTCAAAGGAAGACCCACAAAGAACCAAACAATTTACATAATCAAAATAAAATAATCATTTACTTATTACAAAAATAAGTAAATGAATTCATGTTTAAATATACAAGTAATCAAATTGACCACTAGTGATGAGGTACCGTTTATTTTTCTCAAAAAAATAAAAAATTTTTATTTCTATTATTTTATTTTATTTTTTATTTTTACCACTTATTTTATATTTTTATCAAACTAGCAAAGGTTTTTTTAAAAAGGATAACTGTCCAATTCTGCATGGGAAAATGGGCCTGCATACTTCTGACGGGAGTGAAATTTGGCAACTTTCATAAAAGATTTTAAGGCAGGCCTTCTCCTCCACTAATGTGTCCCAGGTATCAGACAGGGAGACAAAGATATTTCGTATACAGGTGCTGGTTATAAAAATGGAAATCTGTACAAACCCTATACATTCAGACAATGAGAGACTAGATATGTAAATTATAGCATATTCATGAAATGGAATATTAGGCACCATTTAACAGTAGGTAGTTAAGTATATCTTTAACTCTAAAGTACATGTCAAAAAAATCACTGAGGATCTTGTGAAAATGCTGCTTCTGGTGAGAATCTGCATTTCCAACAAGCTCCCAGGCTGCTCCAGGGACCACAGTTTTAGGAGGGAGGATATAGACACATAATTACTGAAAAACACTTGTTTACCATCCATGTTAAATGGTGGGAAATCAGGCTATAAAAAAAAAGAGTATAAGCTCATCTTTAAATTAAAAATGCACCCACATATCCAGGGGTTTGGAAAGATACTTACCGAAATGTGGGAAGCCTGGGTATTTGTCCTTTCACTTATTTATAGTTTTTAACTTTCCTTACAACAACTGAGCCCCACTTGTGTATTCTAAAAGGGGTGGGTCAGAAATTGGCTCTGACTTGGCACACGGTGCCCATTGGAGATGCCCTGGACAATCTCTAACCTTTCTCATCCTGCCATCACTTCAATGGAAGTCAAGCTTCCTTTTCCAAAATCTACTTTGCATCAGGAAGGGAGGTAGAAGTATTTTAAGGATTCATTTCATTTTTCTGCCATGTAAAAGCTGAGGGTCTGGCTCTTTAAAATACTGCTTAATATTCTCCCTTAAAAAACAAGGTGATTACTTGACAATCTCCTGCTGTAGGAAGAAAACCTTGTAATTACCCAGCATCTGTCTCTCAAATCAAAGTCAAGGCTCCATAGCCAGAAGACACTGTGATTCAGCAAAGAGGAGGGAGGGAGATGTGGGAGCATCTACATCTGAATCCAGAAATACCACGTGCTGAAGACTAAAACTTCAAACCTGAGGCTGGGCCTAACAGGTGAGAAAGAATGAAAGAAAGCAGGTCTCTTTCACTTGGCACACTAGGCTGATGGGCAAAATAAAAGGCACAATTTTAACTGCCAACTTTGCAAAGAGCAAAGCTGAGTTCAGTGACTAAAATCATGTTTCCTCAACAACAGTCCTTTAATCAGAATAGGGAAGAGTGAGTAAGCCCTGATGCCTAGAGAGTCAGCCAGGCTCTGGACCAGCACTGCTATTTCTGCAAACAGCTCTTCAGAGCAAGGACTAAGCACTAAAAGGAGGAAGGAAGATAGGGAAGCACTTCTGGTACAGAGGCATGTGTTAGGACATGAAACACTACCTCCTATAACCACAAGAAGGCCCATTTCTTGTGATGAGGAAACAGAGGTGAACCAGCTCCATGGCACAATGTGAGTCCAGAGGACCTGAGATCCTGCGCTAAGGTCCTAGGTAACCCTGCATGAGTCACTTATGGCCTCTCCCTTTCCACTTCTTTATTTGTAAGATGTGGATAATAAAACTGCCTCCCATTTTTGTGAAGCTGAATTGAGGGCACATATGGCAATTTTCTAGCAGAGTGCCCAGGACACGGTGGGTGCTCAGCAGATGGAAAGCGCTAGCAGGAGGGTTTACACTTGGCCCAGGACTCCAGCCCTACATGCCAGAGGGCGGATATGAACCCAGTCCTTCTCTCCTCAGAATCCCTACACACAGTCTCACTGTACTGAGCCTAGTTTCCAAAATATACATCCCTCAAACCCCCTCTCCCTCCCAGTCTCCCACACCTCTTGTGAAACCTACATCTCACCAAATAATTCAGTCAAATATCAAAAGTACTAACACATGTTCCCTCTTTGATTACTTTGTTTTCTTGTTTCATTAATGATATTCAATAATAATCTCAAACTGAATATAAATGGTTGAATGATTCAACGTTTCTCCAACTGTCATTTGCATTTCCCAGATTCTCTTTCGAAAAAGCATTAACCCCCAAAATCAGGAACATTCCTGTCCACACAGCAAACTGGTTTCTTCTAAGTCGAGAAGTTTTTCAACAGCTTGACTGGACACGCAAGTATTTTTGCCTGGATGGACAAGGATGCCAGCATTTCCCAGGTTACATCACCACTGTTACTTGTTCCTAAAATTACAGGGACTGAGCCTCACCTGCCATCATAACCTTGCTGTCCTCACACCTGGGTTTCTGCTCCCACCACTGCTCACCCAGGCAGCCCACGTGGCCTTTGATCCCCAAGGCAAGAGCACGCCCAGTGCCTCCCACAGAAATGTGTTTCATCTGGGAAGCCAAAAACGGAGGAAAAAGCCAGGTAAAGCCAGCTAATGGCCAGGAGCGTGCACGCTGCCAGGCTCTGAGCAGTGAGCTTGCAAACCTTCAAGCCCCTTCAAAGGCAGACCAGTCCTGGATAGTGGCTCTGTGTTGCCCTCAAACTCACCCATGTGGGTCTCTCAAGAGATGGTCAGATGACACAGGACAACTGGCCCAAAAGCCACCCCGTACCCCAGATTCCAGTCAGAGGAAGTTTAAATACAAGGGCCAGCATCCTTGCAGTGAAGCAGTGTCAGCACCTGGCACTTAAAGAGCGCTTACCACCCTGCATGTGCTTTCAAAACAGGCTCATCTCCTCTGATGACCAACCATCCAGTTTCCCCAGAATTATCCTAGTGTTAGTGTTAAAAAGTCCTGGGTCCCAGGAAATCCCTCAGTCTCATGCAAACTTGGATGGCTTGTCACCCTGTGATCCTCAAGACAGCAAATGAATGAACCAACCTCGTGAGGTTGGGATGCTAGATCCCAGCAGCCACAGCTCCACCAGCCATCACCAGCACAGCCTGTTCAGTGCAGAATACACACTCACAGCAGGTAATCTGTGGGCCTGGCACTCACAGCTCTTCTCTTTACTTTATTACAATGAAAAATCTCTCACTTGTGGAAAATCTTGAGATTCTATCACTCAGACTTCACTGCTTTGGCTGAAGACACACCTTTGTGTCTTGATAAAAAGTAAAATGTTTAATACTTCAAAATGCTCAAGAAGGGAAAGAAGTCATTAGCATTAACATTAGACATAAAGATCCTATCAGATCTTTCTTAAATGTCTTTTAACAGGCAGAAAGGAGGAGGGGAAAGCAATGCTTATAAGAGGCTGAGGTCACACGGGACCTGGCCCCTAAATTTATCCCGGGCATCTCAGAGCGTTACAGTTTCCTTCACCAGCAGCCTGAAGTGGAGCAGACGAGAGATGCTCTTCATTTACTTTATATCTGCTCTCTGATCTTGAAGCAGTGCCAGGAGACATTCCGGACAGCAGTGCCTATTTCCCCAAGTTCCTCTGCTCCTCAGATGGCCTTACTTCACTGAGTACAGAAATGTGTTTAGAACAGCCACTAAGCTTGAACATGCTAGACACCTCAGGCACATGCCACTCTGCGGGTCAGGGGTCTGGGGACTGGACCCGCATTTCAACCAGCTCCCGGGTGGTGCCCAGCCTGGGAGGCGCCAGGCCATGGGTTAGGGAGCAGACAGGAAACAGGGCTCTTATGCCCCACGAATTACCTCTACCTGATGCCTAAAACGATGGCAAATGACCAAACATGTCCCCAATTCTATTCAAAGGAGAACTGATTCAGGTTTGGGGGTTTAAGTGACTTAAGCTGCAGTGACCAGGTTCAGGGAACACAGTGTGCACGATGTGCATGGCATTTTCTGGGGCTGACAGATGTCCCCTAAGGAATCTGCGAGGTGGGAGCTGACAGACCACAGGCAGAAAGAAAAGACAGACAATATGTCCCCACATGCCACCAGGCCAACCCCTCAGCAGGCACCTCAGGAGTGAGACACACAGTGGAGAACAGGTCCTTGAAAAGAGAATGGCAAAGTCATTTATAACAACACGGAGATCTGCTGACTTTCCTTCGAAAGCAGTCCCGGGGCCACCTATGTGCAGGGTGGCAGCCTTCTCCACCCAGGGGACGGCGGGGAGGAGCTGCAGCTCCCCCCCAGGTGCCAGTGAATCAGGTTCCCAAGCGCGAACATGAGGAGTCCCAGCTGGAGACGGGACAGACGAGCAGGGGGCCTCGGGCCAGGCCTCCTGTGCACCCCACCGCCTAGGGAGACCAGGAGGACACGGGCCCAAGGTGTGGGCACAGCTGCAGGGAGCGCGACTGTGTGGGCCTGGTCCTCCAGCTGGGATCCTCCCCACACATTGGCACTGAAAGCGCCACAGCTCCAGGGCTTCAGTCAGGGTTTCTGCTGCAGTGTGAATTCGTCGCAGACTCTACAAGAGTGATGAAGATTCTCCTCATAAATACACACATGGACACTTATACCTAAAATGCTCCACAAAGTGTGCAGGGTTCAAGGACTCCCCATACCCCATCTGTGGACCTGTGGGCTCAGTGTCCCACATCTCTGCAGGCAGACAAGCGGGCCGCTTCCTTCCTTGGGCTCTGCAGACACAGCACCTTCAGAAGGGCTGCGGAAATGCTCAAGCCCTGAAAAAGGTTTTCCTGACTCTGTAACACAGAAGGAGGACTGAAAAACCCAACTAATGATGGTTAGTTAAGACCCACAGAGTGTGGTCTTGTGTCAATTTGTTAACACCAACTCGACTTATAATCACTTAGAATTCCCAGGTGATGTGACGTGGAGAATACTACTGTGTCCCAGAGTGAGCTTACCTGGGCAAGAAGCTATCACCAACCTCTTTTATAAACGAGGATAGTGGGTTCCAGGGGAGGTGTTGCTGCAAAAAATCAAGCACAGCCCTGGAGTTCACAATGACGGCCAGGCTGGGATATTTTCAACTGAACATAAACAAGGCCCCAGAACAGACAAGCGGGACATGCAGAGGGACCGTCTGCACCATAAACAACTGAATGTCCCTGGCTCAGTCCGTCATGGTGGCCACTGTTGCTTTATGCTGCCAACCCAGCCTACGATAATCTTCCACCTTCTACAAAAAGGTGACCAAGATGCTCTATCACTGATGCGTTTGGACATCCCCTAGTTCAGAACTGGCCACGGGCTGGTGTCCTAAATCCGCCTTAGAGTCACCCAGCGGAAGCCCAGACCCCATGCTGAGCCTTCCCAGTGCCTCATCCTTCTCTCACTCTCTTTAGCTCTCTCTCTGCAGCAAATGATATCAACCTACATTTGTTAGCGAATGGCACTTCTGGCTGTCTCTGCCAGTGGTCTCTGACATGGGAGGCCCAATCTAGCCTGAGGCTGGGTGTCCCACCCAGAGAGGCTCAGCATCAGAACTGTGGGCATGTTCCTACGCTGTCCACCCTCCCTGCGTTCAGGAAGTTGGGCTTGCTCACGGCTCAGTCACCAGGGGCCTGTTCACCGGTGCCTGGTAGCAGGGCTCAGGACCCGTCTCTCTACTCCCATTTCATACTGATGGGTTGGTGACTGGGCTCATCCATCAGGAAAGCCTGGGGCACATCATCGCTGAGGATGGAGTCTGCCCGAGAGTATAACTGGGGGCGAGGGTGGGGCTGCTGCCAACCTACCAAAGCCACTGACAGGAGACATCTGGAACAAAGCAGAAAGCGGTTCATTACCACAGCTCAAAGTGAGGGTCCAAGACAGGATCCAGACTCACGTATTTAGTCATCGAAACATTTAAGAAGGATTCAGAAACTGCACATGGTACTACAGCTTAGTAATTTTCCAATTTTGCCCCTTCATTTCTTCCGCAGGAAAAAATATGTTTGCTCTCTCCTTCCCCATGTGACAGACATTTTACAGATAGAGAACTTCCCAGATGGCAGCATTATAAAATGGTACATACTATGCAGTAACTGACATATGATGCTGGTATCAGCAAAAAGTATAACATGCTACACAAATGTAACACTAACTCCTCCCCATCATCAACAACTGACAGGCTAAATCACAACATGCTTTTCGCCTTGTACCAGGACCAAAATGTGTGATGCTCAGAGGACAAAGGACAGTATTTGGTCATCCATAAAACACAGCTCCTGCAGTACTGTGGGGGCAATTAAGAGACTGTGCTATTTTCAAGAGAAACAAACCTCATCCACACCATTTCTAATAGACAATAAATAGAACAGGCTTTACAATTATTAAGCAGCCCCAAATGCCTGGCAGTGATCTCATTACACTATTAGACAAAACGAAGTCACGAATGACAGGCCTTTTTCTTCCAGGCTCCGCAGCAGCCTCAGGGAAGAGGTCACAGGGAGCTAGACACAGGTGTCCTGCTGGGCATTTGCTCATTTAATGATATGGTTAGAAAGAAGCAGAAGATGAAATGAACTTTTCACAGGAAAATGCAGGATTGATGCTTCCTGGGACTGTGAAGCTTCATTCCCAGATCTCAAGCCCAAACGAAAATCTGACCTGCTTTGAATTTTCTCTTTTAACGTGCCTGGGTGAGCTCCCACGGTGCTGAGTACATAGGAGCAGCTGGCCCTCCCCAGGCCTCAGTGCAGAAGTGGGGGCAGGAGGCAAGCGCTGGCCGCTGGGAGCAGGTGGGGGATCTGGTCCAGATTCTAGGACAGCTGCCCACAGGCTTTTCAATTTCATACACATCAGCAACAATTTGAAAAACAGGAGGGTACTTATAGAGTCTGAAAGTTTATTTTGCCATAAGCTCCCTCTCCCCTCAAAAAAGAAAAAAAAAATTCTACTATTTTAACAGAAAAAGGACAAAGAATAAACTCTCAATCAAGGACACATTAGCTTCAAGAAATTATTACCCTATAGATTCTTCCTCTATACACTGTGGACCAATGGTAACTTCCCCACTGACCAGCAGTAGTTTGCAAGCTGGTACTTGGGAGTCCCCAGTGTCAGCAACAGACCCTGCTTCCTGCCACCTCGAGTGGCCTTCCAGGCAGTTAGGGCACACCCACACACTGTCCTGAAGGGAGCTGCATGGCCAAACCCAGCTCTTCACCCAAAGCTTAACCTCCCTGAGCCTCTGTGCTCTTTATCTGTAAAATGAGGGATTTCCACTTATTTCTAATACAACAAATGCTCAACACCTAACTCTGGGCCCAGCACAGGCAACAGCTCCTCTGCCGTTGGCTGTATCCAAGTCAGCTGCATTTCACAGGAACCCGGGAACATGCGGTGGGGCCCCAGCTGGCCCCGGAGAGTCAATCAACAGAGGACAATTTTGAGCAAAGAGAATCCTATCTGCAGCAGCATCAACGCTGTTTCTGCAATGACATCCTGCCTCCCCTCACCCGCCCTGGGTCCTGAAAGCAGGGAGAAGGCAAGTGCCACTTACAACTACCAGGGTCTCCCACCAAAGGGCTCAAGGAATCACTAGAAATAACTACATCAGTAGAAAAAACTATTCCTGTGGTGTCTGCTGACTGCTACAAGATGTAGAAAGGAGAGGACTCAGAAAGGAACGTAAACCCTGGACTTGGTCGTAGGCCCCTGATCAAACCCCAATTCCGCTGGCTCTGCCATGAGGCAGGTTGGGGGGCAGGCCAGGTGTCCACAGGGATCAGCCCCGAAGAGCAAGCCCTGCTGGCTCCCACCTCCGCCCACACCCTGACCTCAGGGTGGCAGCGGCCCAGCCAATGAGGCAGGAGGCTCTGATGACACAGTGCCATCTGAACCTATTTCAACTTAAAGCTTCCAGTGTTGTTTAATGCCAGGCAGCCCCTTCCCCTCCAAAGTCAGAAAGCACAGAGTTCTGTCACTTGAACTCACAGGGGCCCTGAAGGGCAGCGTCACAGAGGAGGGGGATGCTCACGGGGTTCTTAGGGGACACAGGAGGGTCTGGTCATAGGCACAGACTGTCTGCTCCCAGCATCCGCCACAGACTGGGAACAGAGTTCAGAAAAGAGGAGGTACCCTCTAGGGGCCCACCCAGGCTGCTCTGCTTAGAGACCCAGGTGTGCTGCCCCCAGCCATGGGCTCCCACCCCGACCGGCACCCAGAGCCCCAGGCTTCTAGCCTCCTTTCTCTCTCACTCATTCAGTCTCCCCAGCTGGGCTGTGGATCCTCCATAATCCCTGACTTCTCTTATTCAGATCCTACATATGGCTCCCAAAAGAACCAGGCCGCATCCTTCACCCAGGTTTTCAACAAAACATGCTATTATGTTTTATCTCCCTGGAGACCACTCACCCTTTGATCAGGACTATTCCTAAAGCGCAAAGGTAAGGTGCCCTTCCTGTCTGTAAACCAGGGCAGGTCAATCGCCCTCACCAGTTCCGCTGTGGTTGTCCTTAAAACTTCCACAGGCCCAAGCCCAACCCTGCCCGCCCCTGCATTCAGCAGCAGTGTTTCTTAGCAAGGGGGCGGGAGGGAGACGCTCCTTTTCGCCATTCCTTCTGCCCTCCCCCGCCTTCTGCCCACGGGCCTCTGCCTCTGAGGCCTCCCTCCCATTCACTGCCCCTCCCCAAGCACCTCTGCTCTCCTCACCCTCACCTCACTTCTCCCAGCTCCCTGAGCTCCCACCCCCGGTGGGCCCTCTCTCCTCACGGCAGGCTCTCTATCCTAGTGACTTGCAGGCCTGTGTCTGCCTTAGGGTGCTGCTATGACTTCACAGCAGGGGCAGGTTTGGGGCACCCCCAGGAAAACAAACAGACCCCACAGTTGCCCCATTCCTCTTGGACTGGTAACTTCCACACGGACTCCAGGAAGCCCCATGGATGCTGAGGTCAGCACAGCTGAGGGGCATCACAGGAAGGCCCTGGGTGCACCTGGTCCTCCACCTTTTAAACCAGGAGAGAGCCCATAACCTGTGGAGTTATGGGACGACCAGAGGGTTAGTGTAAGTATTAATAAGGTACTACGTATAAAACCATCATTCAAGTTTTAAAATCAGAAGGCTGCCGTGAAACGTCACGCACCTGTGGGCCATGGAGGTTTGGAGTCACACCTCGGGGTCCTTCCTAAGATGACACCAGAGAAGCACACTGTTGCCACAAAGAGGGAGCTCCATTTGGTTTAGGCCAAATCGTCAGCTCTCTGTGGCCCAACTCCAGGAGCTGGGAATAGATACCCTCCTGAGATCTACAGCTACCCATACACGCCAGTGCACTCACCCAAAACCTTCAGCCCCGCTGCCATCCCAGCTCTGGAAACTGTAGAGAAGGAGGGGAAGCTCAGCTTTCAAGTTGCTAACCTCACAGGCTAACTTCTCCAATTTAAGGTCAGCACATTGTTTTCCTAACTGTGGAATCTAAGCAAAAACTTGCCAACTGCATTTACATTGAAAAAGTTAAAAATTTGCAACATGAAGTTCTAAAGCAAAACAAAACCAACCCTTTACAATGAAGTTCTCCTCTTACTCCCTCAAATTAATCCAGGCTTAGTTTTTTACATTGGAGGTGACATTTTTACAAAAGAAGATGAATCCTCAAATGGCAAACTAAGCAACAGGGGATTAAAGAATATTTACCAGATTCACTCCTAAGAATAATGATTTAAAAATAATTTTAATTACCCAGAGATGTCACTGCCATAAAAATAGCTCTAAGAGAATATTCTTTCAAAACCTCCTCCAGAACACATGGGTATCTGCACACAGAGAACTCGGTGGAGCCGTGGCTCTTCCATTATGTGCTACAGAGTGACAACTAAGACATGCAGAGAAGCTCAGGGTCCTCAAGGAAGAGCCACAGGCTCCTAGCTTCAGAGCTGGGTGATACTTTCCTTACGTGACCTGTCCTCTGCAGAGCTAAAGCACAAGACACTGTCAGGAAGGGTCCAGCTCTAAGGCTGTGAGCACGTGAAAACAGAGCTGGTCCTGGCGGCAGCCCGGGGACTAGGCTCCTCTTCAGAAACCAGTGCCTGCCCCGAAGCCTTCCCGAGGCCAGGGCTGCTCTGGAGAGGGAGTCTCTGTTTCCCACAGTCACCTTCACGCCGGAAAGGGCACATCTGGTCCCAGGGACCCCCACAGGCCCCGAGCACAGTCCCAGCTGGCAGAGAGCTGGGTGGACACAGTGAGACACTGCATCTCAGCCCTGGGAGCGCAGCCTCCCCGCCTTGCTTTCTCATCTGCCTTTCACGCCTCCTTGCTGATGATCTGGTCAAACAAACAAAACAAAGTACCACATCCAGGCGCCTTCCACAACAGGAATTTACCGTCTCTTAGTTGTAGGAGCTAAAAGTCCAAGGTCAAGGTGTCCGCAGGGGTGGTTTCTCCTGAGGCCTCTCTCCTTGGCCCCCGTCAGCCTTGCCCCTGTGTCCCCATGGAGCCTCCCTGTGTCCTGATCTCTTCCCAGAAGCGCCAGTCACTGGATGAGGGCCCAGTCTAATGATCTCACTTTAATGAAATCACTTTTTAAAAGACTCTATCTCCGAATACAGTCACATTCTGAGGCACTAGGACTTCAACTAGAAGTTTTGGGAGGAAACATAATCAGCCCATAACAGAGGGAGGTGGGACCTAGACGAGCAGGAGCTCAGGACAGGACAGGAATCAGATGTCTCCCAGGAGAACAGACCACAAGCCCTCAGAGGGCAAAGTCAGCCTACGGCCTTTGCGCCCCAGCACCCAACCCCACTCCCAGGACTCCCAGTCCTGGACTTCCTGGGGCTGAAGACCTTATGCCTCAGGCCTGAGCACAGCCTCATCCAGGAGGATTTAACCCCCAGCAGTGGGGCACCAGGGAGTTTCCGGGAAGCAGTCTGTTGCAGAAACAGAAGAGGAAGGGCAGGCTGCACAGGGCTCTGATGAAAGCTTGAGATGAGGCCTGATTCTCTGCGAGACGATGGGGAAAGACCGACCCAGGAACACACAGAACCTTCTCCCCACAAAATTAAATGACTCCTCCAAAGTCAATCCTGTTACTTGGCAACCCTGACAGGTTACAGAGGTGCATTTCACTAATTAGCAAGGACACACCAAGACAGGGTAGACAGATTTAGCAAATTTAAATACAGGATGCCTACCTCACTTTAATTTCAGATATAACACAGTAATTTTTTCATACAAGTATGGCCCATGCAATAGTTGGAGCAAATTGCCACTAAAAAATGAACAACAATTTATCTGAAATTCAAGGTGAATTGGCCTCCTGTGTTCTGTCTGGCAATCCTCCTCCAAGAGGACAGTCCTCCCAGCTTTGCTGATGCCCACTCAGCATGCTCTCAGGTGCCAACTACTCAGAGAGCAGGAGGTCCTGCGGGGGATGCCTGGGGGCCCGGTCTTCCCAGGAGGGGCCCCAGCAGGGAGAATCCTCACTCTGGCCCCTCTCCCACGGCCCCTCCCATGGGCCCAGCGATGCTGAACATATGGCTCATCTAATAGAGGAAACGGTTAAGCCCGCCTTCTTGACACCTAGAAACTCATCCATAACAGCCAACGGACACCAGGCCTTGTATTCTGATCCTCAGATGGCTGCTATGAACGCCGTCGCCAGTAACGACAACGTTAATGATGACCCACAGGAGGCAGAGGGGACGCGGCTGAAGGGTGCCAGGAGACCCTGCTCATGGCAGCTGCACCAGCACCAAGGCAAGTCTGGGGGAATGATCTTTCTTCTGTCAACACTGCCGGCGATTCCTCCAACACTCAGCCCCCAAGGTCAGATCATTCAATCCACCAAGGCACAAAGCCGGTTCTAACTTCCAGACACATCCAGAATCTGAATAGCGCGCGGCCTTCACTCCTCTACCACTTCTTGTCATGTTCCCACGTGGCCAGATACTACACCTACGCCAAAGCATCTCTTTGAAAGTAATGCCAGGCCAGGCTACTCTGCTAAAAACACCCCAAAGGCTCCTGGTCTCACTCTCAGTTACAGCCATGTCCCTATGAAGGCCAGTGAGTCCCCCTGTGATCCACCTCCACTCCCTCCGCTGGAACTGTCCCCCAACTTGCTCTCAGCTCCTGGGCTTCCTCCCCTGCAGGCACACTTCAACCTTGGGCCTTACACTGGCCACTCCCCTCCTCCATGGGAAGGGTATCCCTCTCCCTCACCTCTGCTCAGAGCTCAACTTCTCAGTGGGGCCTTTCTTTTCCACCCTGTGCAGCAGACCCCAGCCCCTCTCCAGCACCCCCAAGTCACCTAATCCTGTCCACTCTATCTTTCCCAATGCCTTCATTCTAGCATGCTATATATTTGTCCTGATTATTGCTAATTATCTGTATCCCCCTCAAGAATGTGTATCTCACACAGACAGGAAACTGTCTTGTTCACTGACGAAGAATTCCTAAGAGCCTACAACAGTGACTGAGGCAGAAATGTGCTCAATAAACACTTCATCGTCTGCCGTATGGCCACAGGAGACCAGGAGCAGAGAAAGGGCCAACACTTCCCGGTACCCTGTACATACAAAGCGCCATGGAAGGGGCCTTCCAAACGCTGTACATGCCAGGCAGGCTGAGGGGCCTCCACTGCATACATGGAGGGGTCAGTTGGCTACCAAGTGATAAGGTTGGGGTTCTGCAGACATGGAAGCCAGGCAATTCCATCATCGCCTGAGACGTGTGTTGGCTGCAGGCACCTGGGAAGCACACTGTCCCCTTCAGCACTCACTCTGGCCCTCCCACCTAATACTAACATTTACCAGCACGGACGGCCCCATTCAGACTGCTGGGCAGGGATGAGCCACGTCCACCTTCAGGGAGGTTGTGTGGTGTGAGCAAGGGATGCTGGCCTAGGCCCCCGGGTCACAGGCCACCCTCAGCTCTAGCCCTCCCCCACAGCGGGGTGCAGGCAAGCCCACAAGACATGGCCCTGCTCACAGCCTGCGGGTCCTCAGAACGCAGTAGGAGCTGAGTGATGGCTTGTCGGCACTGAGGTGGCTCTTGCCACAGGGGACTCCCGACTGGTCACATGCAGGACCTCAGTGCCCCCGACCTGGGGAGAGAAGGCAGAGCAGCAGGCCTTCCACAGGCCAAGATCAAAGGCAGAGAGAGGCCGTGGGCGTGGGAGAGGCTCCTCGGAGCTGGGGGCTGCCATGGCCATGCCAGGGAGCTGCCCAGATTTGGCACTGGGTATTTTCCTTCTAAACGTGGAGACAACAGCCAGACCCAGAAGGAAACGTTTATGAAGTTTTCACTCTCCCCTGACTTCCTGAGGGTTAAAGAAACACTGAAAACAGGCCAGCGTAGTAACCAGGTTCCGCGCTTCCGCATCCTCTGATCCCGGGTTTCTGCTGGCCCGGTGTCTCCCGCCCTGGAGGTGCCTGGCTGCGCTCCCTGCCTCCAGCCGCCGCCTGTGCCCCACCTGCCTGGGCTCCTGGGTGGCACCCACAGAGCTGTGCTTGCGTCACTCCCGCTGCTCACGCAGCAGTGTCCAGGCAGCAAATGGCCTAACACCTTGAGGCAGGAGAGGCAGCCTGGACAGCAGCATGATACAGAGGGGGCTGGGAAAGAACGGACCAAGAATTGGAGCTGTAAGAGAGCAGGACCCCTGCCACCAGAGCGCTTGTTAGGAGCAATGGACGGGGGGTGTCTGCCTCTGGGTTCAGCCAAAACCTCTGAATCTTCAGACATTCCCAGTCTTTGCTGAAAAAAGAAATGGCTGTGCCAAATTTTCCTAAATATATTCTACAATCACAGTTTTTGTGAGCAATACAGTCCAGGTGAACTGATTCTAAGTGAAACTGACATCCACGTGCACACATGAGTAGTCGTGCCAAAGGAACTGAGCCTGGGGGGCCCACAGAAGCTGCCCATGTGGCCCAGTGTCTCTCCTCTTTGTCCTTAAGAAAGGCCCAGGAAGGGTTCAGGGGACAGAGGCTGAGGGTAGGAGGGACTAACACTGTCAGAGGACTTGCTAAGGGTGAGACACAGACTCTTTACAAACATGTTATCCCTTCCCAGGAGGACCTAAGGATCTACTCTGTCTCCATGTCATAGATTAGAAAACTAAGGCTCAGATTAATTTAGGTTGCCAAGTGAATTACTGGAGGTGGGAAGTCTGAGAATTCAAAAATTTGGCTGGACTAAAAGCAAACTTGGGAATTTTGACTCAAAAATTCTTTACACTTTCAAACTTCAACCAACATTAAACCAGAAACTGCTTAGGCATCTGATAAGCCACATGACGGATGGTGACTCACAGGCTGACTGAAGGTCACTGAACCCAACCAAGCCAGGACCAGAAAACCGTGGCTACCTCCTCTTGACTCTGAGGAGCTGATCTTTCAACCTTCACGTAGAAAGTATGGAAAATAGGTCAAAATAATTTTAAGCTATCCCAAAAGTCCAAAACTAAAAGCCTTTTATGCCAGCAAGAACAATACTTATGAGGTTCTTCAGGGAGACTCCTCCCCATAATGGTTTCTTGGCTTCATCCAGGCGACTACCAGACCAAGCACCTGTTAAGAGTTTGAGGAATGGAAGCTCTAAACATGCATCTCATGGGAAACCACCCACCTCTCCACTGTTTCCCCCAAAGCACCCACGGGTTTATAACCGTGAGGATGCAGAGCAGTGCAGGACAGGAAGAGCCAGTGTTCCAGTGCGTGCTCACCGCGGGCCAGGCCTGTGCTCGAGGAAAGAGACCCAGTGGCCGAGTGGAACCCTGCTTCCAGCACTGCTGCTTCTGGGGTAAGTAACCTAAACTCCCAAAGCCAGCTGCATCTGTGTAGTGGGGATAACAGTACTTATCCAAGGGTGTAAGAAAATAATTTACAGGCTACCCAGGGAACCTTCATTCCTTTCCTGGAGATAGTCTTCCATGCTTCTCTTTGAAAGGAGATGGTGTAACTCCAACTCTGCCCTACCTGTCCCCACGCTGCCTCTCCCTCAGAGAACCACAGGCTCCTGGTGGAGGTGAGCCTGCCTCCTCCTTTTTCTTTCTTAAGCTGGAAAGACCACCCCAGAGTCCCAGGCACAGGAGGCCTGAGAACATCTGTGGACCCAGGAGGAAGGTCAGCCTTGCCTGTGTGCTCATCTAGATTCTCAGCCCCCAGAGGCAGAGAAACAGCTGGAAAGCAGGTGACGCTGCCTGCCCCTGAGCCTGAGAGAACAAGGAGGAGGTACTACGGCTATCAGCTGTGGACATGGTGGGGCTGCCTTCTCTCCACCACCCAGGCCTGCCAGCACCTCAGGGAATCCACACACCCAGGCCCACAAGCCCACAGAGAAAGACAACCCGCTTCCAAGGGTCTCAGCACAGGGAGTACAGTGGTTCAGAATAAACAGAATACTCACCCGGGGAGACAGGGCTGCTGGAAGGTGCAGACGCCAACTTGAATTTTAATTAAAATGGTAATAACAGCCCTCAATGAGATGCAACAGCAACACACACAGGGGAGAAAAAAGATTTCCTATAAAACTAGATTTCCCAACTAAATAACTCATCAAAGAGAAGAAGGTGATCACAGATAATTCTTGAATCATTCCCAAGTCACTGATTCAGAAGATCAGGTCCAAGAAATAAAGCAGAGACCATAAGCAGGAAGAAATGAAGAGCATAGGGGACAAGCTGTAAGACTGCCAAGCTACATCCTAAGACAGAGAGAGAGAGAGAAAAGGACAGATGAAGGACAGGCCATATAGGGCACCCAGCTCTGGACATACGTGATAAGACAAGAGCCATATGCTACCAAAGTTTCTGAATCTAAGGATAAAGAAAAAGAAAAAAGACTATTCTCTGGGCAGAACAAACTCGTACCTAAAACGGAAACAGAATACGGAGACAGACACAGACTGGCTGTGGACGTCAGAGCAGCCTGGACGGTGGGATCACGTCTGGGCACCGCAGGGCTTGAAGACAGTCTCCCAGGCATCAAGATAGAGGCTCCTCAGCTACTGAGATGAAATGAAAGGTCTCTGAAAACAAGAATTCAGAGCATACACTGCCAGGCGCCACATACCACAGAAGAGAAGTACCAGGAAGGAAAAGTTCTAACAACAACTGGAACCAAGATTCCATGAAGTGAAAAAGAGAGGAAACTGATGACTAATGAGCTAAACGGTCTTGGCCTTGGCAAGGCTGAAGGCTGATGCCTGCTTCAGTGTCCTTTCTGACAGCTCTGAAGCAATGAGTGGTCAATGTCATTTAGCTGTGTAGAGTCTCACCTTGCCTAAGCAGTGTAATCATCTCAGTCACATGCACAGGACATGCAATTCAGATTTGTTATTAATGTCTGAGTCACTTTTACTACAATTAAGCATTCTAGATGTAACTCAGGTTGAAAATATAAACTTATGTGCTTTCTATAGTGAAATTCTGTAAGTTAAAGTATAAATGTAAATTATTAGTACAAGAGTAAAGTGCTGTAATTATTAGTACAAGAGTAAAGGGCTTCCCTGGTGGCTCAGACGGTAAAGCGTCTGCCCGCAATGCGGGAGTCCTGGGTTCGATCCCTGGGTCAGGAAGATCCCCTGGAGAAGGAAATGGCAACCCACTCCAGTACTCTTGCCTGGAAAATTTCATGGACGGAGGAACCTTGTAAATTACAGTCCACGGGGTCGCAAAGAGTTGGGCACGATTGAGAGACGTCACTTCAAAGTGCTGTAATAATTAAAGATCGGAATGGCTGACTATTTTATAATTAAAATGTAGTGAGATTAAGAGCTTTCAAATACTTAAATCAAGGAACAGAATAACAGTTAACACAAATATTACTAGTAGGTAGTCTTGATAACTTAGAAAAAATTTTTTATCCTTTAGAACTAATACTCATAAAGTTGAAGTAATGATGGAAGGCAGAAAAAGTTTGGATTATATTATAACTTTTGTAGAATTATTTCATGCATTAGCTTTCATAAGACTAAAGCAAACAGCCCTTAAGAATTTAACGTAAATTTAGAATCATTCAATTTCATTCAGGCTATGAATATTCCAAGAAAACTCTTATTCGGGAATTTCTCACCTAAGAAAGATGTATTAAAATCACAGAGTGAACTCTGCCAGCTTACAAATTCGGGAACAATCCTTAATTAAAAATTCCACAATCTTTCAGGACAACATCCACAATAAATCACTTTCAATCTACTAAAAATAATACAGTATTAAGAAAGTGATGCAGAAAAATTTTGTTTCTATCAGCCAAGTTTTAAAATTACCTTATAACAATGCCATTTAAGAGTACAATTTCTTGCAGTTTTAAGTCTACGGAAACTAATGCTACACTCAAAGTGGCTGTGAAATGATTACTATAGGGTAACCATCATTTTGAGTAGATATTAACAGAAGATAAAGAACTGTTGAATCATGAACTATGAATCCTAGTTGTGAAGCTCCTCCTGAAAAATGTGAAACTTGAGATTTTTTCCCCCTGTATTTATGTGTGGCAAGTGTTCCTTTCATGATACAAATCATTTCTTCAGGAAGATGCCAAAATCCATGTTCACATCCATCCTCACACACCAAAATCTGAAGTGCAGACAGAAATTAGGAAATGATTTTATCATGAAAAAAACCTCACTGGTCCACGGCCACATTCCTAGTTTTCCTCAAGTGACCACTGGAAGTAGTGGCAACTACAGTCAGAAATGACAGAAGTGAAAATTATGAGAGGCAAAGTCTGAAGTTTACTCCTAAAAAATACTCAAGAGAACACCTGTAAGCAGCAAACCAAGGGTCTAGCTCATGAGGTTTTGTCAGTGACATCGCATCGTCTCATGGACTGGCCAAGTTCTTAAGTCCAGGAGATGGAAAGGAGAGTAGCATGTCTTTCCCTTCAAGAGCTACTATTTATACAAGAAGGGAGGCGCACTGTCATGACGTAAGTCCCCATGCTGGAGACACAACCACTCTGCCACTTCCCCAGCTCAACAGGAAGCAAACATCTCTTCATTTCACAAGCGTTCAGGGGCACAGCTTCAGGTACAGGAGAGCTGCCCAGAATATAAAATTACCATTCCTGTACTACACTGCCAACCTCCAGTATCTTGACACCTAAATTTTTTAACAAAATATAAATGCATTGTTTTAAAAAACAAAACTTCAGACTGAATCTTTATCCTAGAAGTTCATTCTACAACTGGCTTCAACCCTGCCTTAGGCAAATGTTTAGCCATTCGGACAAAATGGGCAAAAAATGTGAACAAACGTTTCTCCAACACACAAATGCATAAACAGCAGTAAGCACATGAAAAGATGCTCAGCATCAGCAATCATCAGGGAAAAGCAAATCAAAACCACAGTGAAATACCACCGCCCATTCATTAGCATGGCTACTACCAAAAACCAGAAAAACAAATGCTGATGAGAATGTGGAGAAATTGAAACTCACATACATTGTTAACAGGTACCCACCTTGTAAAACATTTTGTCAGTTCCTCAGAAAGCTCAACAGAGAGTTATCATGTGGACCCAGCAATTCCACTCCTAGAGACATACCCAAGAAAAATGAAAACTGTGTCCACACTACAACTTGTACATGAAGGTTTTGGCTTTACTACCACAATTGATCTCACTTCACATGCTAGCAAGATAATGCTCAAAATCCTGCAAGCAAGGCTTCAACAGTACATGAACTGAGAACTTCCAGATGTACAAGCTGGATTTAGAAAAGGCAGAGGAACCAGAGATAAAATTGCCAACATCCGTTGGATTACAGAGAAAGCAAGAGAGTTCCAAAAAAACTTCTACTTCTGCTTCACTGACTACACTAAAGCCTTTGACTGTGTGCATCAAAAAATCTGTGGAAAATTCTTCAAGAGATGAGAATACTGGACCACCTTATCTGCCTCCTGAGAAACCTGTATACAAGTCAAGAAGCAACAGAATTGGATATGGAACAATGAATTGGTTCAAAATTGGGAAAGGAGTGCGTCAAGCCTATATATTGTCACTCTGCTTATTTAACTTATATCAGAGTACATTATGTGAAATGCCGGGCTAGATGAAGCACAAGCTGGGATCAAGATTGCCGGGATATGCAGATGACACCACCCTAATGGCAGAAAGCCAAGAGGAACTAAAGAGCCTCTTGATAAATGTGAAAGAGAGTGAAAAAGTTGGCTTAAAACTCAACATTCAAAAACAAGGGTCATGGCATCTGGTCCCATCACTTCATGGCAAATAGATGGGGAAACAATGGCAACAGTGATAGACTTTATTTTCTTGGGCTCCAAAATCACTGTGGATGGTGACTGCAGCCATGAAATTAAAAGGTGCTTGCTCCTTGGAAGGAAAGCTATGACAAACCTAGACAGCATATTAAAAAGCAGACATCACTTTGCTGACAAAGGTCCATAAAGTCAAAGCTATGGTTTTTCCAGTAGTCATGTATGTATGCGGGCTGTGAGAGCTGGACTATAAAGAAGGCTGAGCACTGAAGAACTGAGGCTTTCAAACTGTGGTGTTTGAGAAGACTCTTGAGAATTCCTTGGACAGCAGGGCTTCCGTGGTGGCTCAGACAGTAAAAAATCCACCTGCAATGCGGGAGACTTGGGTTCGAGCCCTGGGTTGAGACAATATCCTGGAGAAGGGAATGGCTACCCACCTTCAGTACTTTTGCCTGAAGAATTCCATGGACAGAGAAGCATGGCACTTTCATTTGGACAGCAAGGAAATCAAATCAGTCAATCCTAAAAGAAAGCAACCCTGAATATTCATTGAAAGGACTGATGCTGAAGCTGAAACTCCAATACTTTGTCCACCTGATGCAAACAGCAAGCTCACTGGAAAAAATCCTGATGCTTGGAAAGATGGAGGGCAAGAGGAGAAGGTGGCAACAGAGGATGAGATGGTTGGATGACATCATTGACTCAGTGGACATGAGTCTGAGCGTACGGCAGGAGACAGTGAAAGGCAGGGGAGCCTGGTGTGCTGCAGACCATGGAGTCGCAGAGAGTCAGACACGACGAGCAGCTGGACATAACAGCACAGCAACATGACAGCAGAAGAGTGGAGACAGCCCCCATGACCACCAGCGGGTGAGCGAGCACGGGGGACATGACACCAATCGGCAGAGCTGGTCACAAGCCACACACACCGTGCGGTGTCATCTACGTGCATTTCCAGAATAGGCAAATCCCAGAGACAGAGAGCAGATTCCTAGTTGCCTAAGGCCAGGTTTCCTCTGGGGATGATTCAAATGTTCTAAAACTGACTCTTTATACAAACTGGGAACATATGAAGTTCCACTAAACCGTACACATAAAAACAGGTAAATTGTATGACGTGGGAATTTACCTCAGTAAAGCTTTTACCCCCAAATGGAAAGAATTTCTATATCTAATGCATAAAAAAATAAACAACTTCATCAAAACATCAAACACGAGGAAGAGACAAAGAAAAATGGACTGAATAATATTGAAAGAATGAAAGTGATGCTTGTGTGTCATGATTTAAGTGTGTACACATTGATTTCTCCAACTAAGGAGTCTATCATGTTGTGTCAAAATATATGTCCACCTATATGCTGTTCATGAAACACAGGCAGATGGGGTTGGGAAGAACACACCAGGCGAGGAAGACAGCCGGCAATATGCCAAGGAGGAGAAAGCAGGAAAGACAAAACTAACGGCAAACGATCTGGACTCAGAATCAAAGTGAGAGAAGGGGGTGTTATTAAAGGCACAGCTTAGCGGGGAGATATGAAAGGTGTTAAGTGAGCATGCACCAAATAACACGGCAGATGAAGACTTAAAAATGCAGGCGCCTGGTAAAAATTTAGCTCTTCACATGGGAATATCTACTTGACAAGAAAAAAAAAAAAAACACAGATGATAGGGAGACAGACACCCTTATTTCCCTCAAATAAAAAGCATACATTTTTTATTACCTCTGTATGCCACATTTGTAAAGATTAATTTGATATTTGGCAAGAAATAAAACCTTCACAAACCTTTCAAATTAAAGATTTAAAGGACAGTTCTTTGACCACAATCCAATAAGGAATTAAATGATCAAGTAACAAAAAATCTTGACTACTAATAAATTAAGAAATATACACTTAGATCAAAGAGAAATTAAAAGGAGAACTTGAAAAAAACCTTGAAAGCAACAGAAAGACAATACTTCATATCAAAACTTACAGAATACACCAGAAGGTACACTCTAAAGAGATTTTAGTGACAAATGCCTTCAACACTAGATTTTTTTAAATGAGAAGAAACCATGAGGTTTAAATGAGAAGAAACCACCTAAACCAATTATAAAAAGACAGTTCAATAAATGAAAAGAAAGAAGTTATAACAAAGGTAAATTTTTAAATTAAAAAAATAACAGGGACAACTCAAAAGCTAATTTATTTTTTTTCCACACTGTGTGGCACTTGGGATCTTAGTTCCCCCACCAAGGATAGAACTTGGGCCCTCAGCAGTGGAAGCACAAGAGCCCTAACCACTGGACCACCAGGGAATTCCCTCAAAGCTAATTCTCTGAAAAGACCAATAATATAGAAAGACACCTCATATGCCCAATTAAGGGTAAGAGAGAGAAGATGGGTGACAGGGGGGAGAAAAGGTGGAGAAACCGAAGGAAAGGGCAGGAGGAGAGGAGGAGCTGGGGGAGAGAGGATGTGCAGATCCAGAAGACCAGACTGAGAACAGACACATAAAAGCAAGTGCAGATTATAAAGGCAAATCAAAAAGAACCATTTTGCAAAACTGCATGGAATTTTGCATTGAAGACTAGGAAAAATAGATGATTTCCTAGGAAAACATAAATCATCAAAATGATTCAAGATGTGGCAAATTCAGAAGTAGGAGGACCAGACAGGTTCACAGCTGAGTCGTATCTGACACATACTTACACCGCTGAATGGCAGCAAGCAATTAAACAATAAACCAATTCATTTTATGAAGCTGCAGATAGTTTTAATACCCAGACCTGAGAGAGATAAGAGGGGAACCAATGAATAAATCTGGCTTAGGATTGGTTAGTTACAGAAACTCTGAGCTAACACCAGCAAACAACAGAATTCAGCCATCTATCAGAGAGACCAACCTGGATGTATTCCAGGGAAGTAAGGGACTCTCAGTACCGGGAAATCAATGAAATCTACCTCGTCAATAAATTAAATATGAAGGAAGAAAAAAAAAAAACCAGAACCACACCAATAAATGCTTTTTGATAAAAATAAAGGCACTGGATAAAAGTTTAGCAGCTATTCCTTTTATAATTAAGTAAGCACAAAAAAGAAGGAAGTTATTAAAGTATTCTTAAGTGAGAAGAGCATTAAGAGAAAGCTATATAGAATGACCCTGTATTTGTTAAGCAATGACCCCTAAAGCTCCCACACATGATGTACATTCACAAATGTGTTTGTGTATGAGCAACGAGGGCTTCCCAGATGGCTCAGTGAGGAAAGAATCTCCCTGCAATGCAGGAGATGTGGGTCTCATCTCTTGGGTTGCATGGCAACCCACTCCAGAATTCTTGCCTGGAAAATCCCGTGGACAGGGGAGCCTGGCAGACTACAGTCTACAGGGTCACAAACAGTCACGACTGAAGCAACCGAACACCCGCACATACACATGAGCAACAAGTTGCCAACATGGACTGCACGGAGGCAGGCAGTGATTCTAAAAAACTTTAGACTTCTAAAAAATCCTTTAAAAAGGGGGTAAGCCAGGATTGCAGTTAAAACAAAATTAGACAGTTCATGTGTACAATTTTTAAAAGACTGTACAGTACTAAAACTATGTGGACTCTGAGGGAGAGGGCGAGGGTGGGATGATTGGGAGAATGGCACTGAAACATGCATAATATCATATAAGAAACGAACTGCCAGTCTCAGTTCGATGCAGGATACAGGATGCTTGGGGCTGGGGCACTAGGATGACCCAGAGGGATGGTATGGGGAGGGAGGGGGGAGGGAGGGGGGAGGGGGGTTCAAGATTGGGAACACGTGTACACCCGTGGCAGATTCATGTTGACGTATGGCAAAACCAATACAATACTGTAAAGTTAAAAAAAAAAAAAAATGGAAAAAAAAAAAAGAGAACGAAAAATAAAAAGTGTTCCTTTGAACTCCACAAGTATCACTGGCCTTTTTTATTCCCAGTAACAAGTTTAGATACTCTCTTGTCAATATTACCTTCAACTGGACTCTTTAATGGAAATATGTATTGGCTGCAGGTCAGGACGTAGGCACAGCCATGACTCTTCTATCCAGAGTGACTCTTTCTTGCCCAGCTCCTGATCCTATCTCTGGGGGAGACACTGTGGAGCAGGGATCTGAACAAAGCACCCCTGGCTTCCCGTGGTGCCATTCCCTGATCACGTTTACTACAGCTCTGCAGAAGTGCTGATCCCGGCTACTCCCTCAGCACCAGACACCCTTCTTAAAACAGCACCTACTACTCAGGCCCCAAGTATTTGAGCACCTCCCATTTTCAGCATTGGGCTCCAAGCTCCCTATATCCACTTCTCAAGCTCCAGTTGCTAACACAGTGCCTGGCCCATCACAGGCCAGGTGAATTAACTGTATCCAAAAGAAGATATGAAATCTGAACTCAAGAACTTTTCTTTGGGAGGCTGTTCTGCTTTAGATTCCCAGCCAATTTTACTTAATCATTTTCCAGCCCTGCTGCCAATAACCTGCTGCAGTGAAAGGGTGTTAGCACACCTCAGGGGCACATGGCTTTGGTTGGTCCTTTGGCAGCAGGGACAATGGGAACTGCTCTCAGGAGCCCAACAACATAACAGGGAGAGTACTTTGCTGAGTGCAAAGACCAGACAGGATCTCATAACTGGATGCCTGGAGCTGCCCTGTGGAAGGTACCGCTTTGAATGTCGAGTTGGGACAGGTCCCCACTACCTCCCAACAAAACAAAGCGTCCCACACACCACCCTCAGGAGTCTGGGCTGTACCCTGGCAGCCACTCCAACTTTCCTCATGTAATCTGCCATCTTTTCAAAGTCTATTTCTTCTCTGCCAAAGTTCCTGAAGATAAAAGTGTCTGTAAATGTAAGATACGCAGTGTGGATTTCCACTTGGTGATATTTACCTAAAATTTACCTCTTTCAATCTTAAAAGACTTCTCACTGTAGTTATCTCCAATTTCCAATTAAGCATACTTTTCCAGGGCTTCCCTGGTGGCTCAGACAGTAAAGAACCTGCCTCATGTACACCCGTGGTGGATTCATGTCAATGTATGGCAAAACCAATACCGTATTGTAAAGTAAAAAAATAAATTAAAAAAAAATAAAGAGCACACACACACACACACACAAATAAAATAAAATAAATTAAAAAAAAAAAGAAGAACCTGCCTACAATGCAGGAGACCCAGGTTCGATGCCGGGTCGGGGAGAACCCCTGGAGAGGGAAATGGCAACCCACTCCAGTATTCTTGCCTGCAGAATTCCATGGACAGAAGAGCCTGACGGGCTACAGTACATGGCATTGCAGAGTCAGACACGACTGAGCAACTAACACTTTCACTTTCATACTTTTCCAGAGTCCACTGGGAATTCAGAATGCATGTCCCCTCGGATGCCATAATTATGGTCCAGTTCCTCAGCTAGCCAAGGAAATCAGATTGGAGATTTTGTTGAAATACATGAGTATTAAGAACAAACCAAAGAACCATTTTTATTTACCTCAAATGCTGGGGACCAGGGAAGTAGGCATCATTATCGACAGATGAATAAGGTGTATATTTTTTTAATGTGAATTCTGAAGTGAAGGTGTGCTCACCACAGAACCTCAGAACCATTACTCAGCATACCTCACTAACTCAGCAGGGATCCCAGGGATGCTGATTTAAGGTGTGGATTCTCCAGTTTCCCAAATGTAGAAGCTCAAATAAGCAAGCCCTTCACTAACCATTCTTGAAATGATTCCACTTATTTATATTTTTTTTTCCAGGAAATCATCCTTTATCCCGATCCCTTATATTCTAAGTCTATTTTCTAAACTTGAGAAAACAGGTCTCCTCCTGTTCTGGTTCTTCTAAAGTCATTAAATTTTTAATTGCCTTTGCCACAGAAGCCTTTTAGAGTTTTTGAAACATCAATATTGCATCCACCTACTGGCTTCCTAGCCACCATCTCAGAGAGGATGGAGCCCAGTAGATACAAGAGCAGTAACTGCTTCTCCACTGATGTCTGTCACCCACCTATGGGAGTCTCCCTCCATTCACCCTGGGTCCCAGCTGAAAGCCCTTGATAGAGGGGTCCTGGGGCACTCACAGGGTGCTGCACACACAGGGCTTCCAGGGAGGGCCAGCTGGACAGGTTCTGAGGGCCTCTCACCCCAGCTTCAAAGGAAGACCCCCTGGGTTTGTACTGAGGTTCTTGGTTGCTAAAAAGTTTTGAAAATCTAAGCAGTATAATATTCATCATGTCCATTTTGGACAGGAAAAAAAGGAGTTGGAAGGAATGAAAATCGGCTACCTGGAATGAAGCACCAGCTTTGTGCTCAACCGTGTGTCTTTACTGATTCTCAGTGCTGGGCTTCACTGGGCCCCCTGCCCAAGATCGCAGGGTGAGCATTCAACAGAGACTGGGCCTTTTACCCTGGGCGTGCTCACTCTCCACCAGAAGCTGACCAATCCCCTACTGCTTCAAAATACCAACGTGCAATTAATAACTGAGTCTAGAACGTCCAGTGCAGGCAGATTACCTGCATCATTTCATCTGTTCCAAAGTTACAATGGGAACTTCACTGAGAGAATGCAAAGAACTCGTTTTTTTTTCCTCTAGGTTTTTTCCTCATAATTTCTCCTTATGAATCCTTGTACAATCAATAAGAGCCCTACTGATCTGAATTTGCTTTTCCCCATCTATCTCTTTCCTTAAGCATCTGTGCAAATAGAATTCTGCTGGCTGCTGTAACCACCCACTCCCCTAGCCCCTGCCAAATGCATGATGGAGCAAACAAGACAGAAGCTCATTTCTTCATAAATGTAGTCCATGAAAGACATGGCTGATTCATGAGTGGCTTTGTCCCAAATGGTGATTCAGACACAAGGTTCTTTCACCTGGTAGCCCCAGTATCTCTGACACATCACAGGTCACCCTCCAGCTTCCCTTTCCAACCCACTTCCCGGTCCAGAACCCTAGTCTTCAATTTCTAGCTCCCTGCACAAAGTTGGTGAACAGTCACTCTTTGTTCTGTCCTGCAGGGCAAAAGAAATCATCACAGTTTTCTGTGGGTACAGTGATGATGGTGGTGATGAAGAAGGCGATGACGATGATAATGAAGATGATGATGATGGTGATGGTAGAGGGAGGCCCAGAGGAGCCTCCCTCCTGACCAGGCCTGAGAGTGGGGTCCACACTTTGCCTCATCTACCATTGCCCAGAACCCAGGCAGCCGCCCCTCTCACTGCAGTGGGGCTGGGAAATTAAGTGCAGCCAATGCCTGGGATAAAAGTCAACAGGTGAAACAGATTTAGAGAATGACAGTGCCCTTCAACTCAGAGCCCCTACAAGGACTTTTTAGTTAGTTGATCTGACTGGCATAAATCATGGTGCACATGATGCTTGCTTATACCCTAATCAAAAGGACCAGTCCACCCTATGTCACTTAACCTGTGACTCAGTTTCCATAAGTTAAAAATAGGAAAAATAATAGTACTAACCTCACATTGTTGTTTTGAGGATTACATAGGCTAGAAAGGACTCAGGACACTATCTGACAGATAGGAAGCGATGCACAAGTGTTTGTTAAAAAATTAATGGAGCACGAGCAGCTGGCTCCCCTACAAATCCCTAACAGAGTCCTGGCTTGAAGGTTAATTAGGAAGTGGACCGGGGGTAGAAGCCCAAGGGTTGGAGAGTTCCCCAGTCTTCCATCCTGGATGGAAATCCCTATAAAACACACTCGAGACTTGCTTTGGTGCCTTTCTGGGAAGAAACCCACTCCCTGTGAGTCAACCTAGCCACACTTCCACAATTTGGATGTTAAAAAATGCACAGGTCCTTGTGAACATTTATTCACTGATACCACTTTCCAAGCCATTTAAAAAAATCTACTTCTGCATCCATCTATTCTTCTGTTCATCCAACAAAACTTGAGGAACTACCGTGACCAAAACATCCAACATTCCAGACCTGGGAGAAAAATTAGCTTAAATGGATACTAAAAGGCACCTTAGGGAAGAAGGTAATTTCAGATTTTTGGAGGCAGTGACATTTGAACCAAGACCAGACCAGCAAGCAAGGGTTGCTATTCAAGTACTGAGGGGAAGAACATTCTAGGTGAGAGTCAGGCAGGCACAAAGGCTCTAAGATGGGCAGATTGAGTGGCTGGAGAGTGTTGCAGGACAAGAGTCCAAAGGCATGTGGGAAAGGAAGGCGGCTAGGAGGCCCTGTGCAGGACTTGGGAATTACCTTTGACTTGAAGTTGAAGCCACTGAAAAGTTTTAAGCAGAGAAGAGAGTGGATTAGCTCAGGTTTGTAAAGATCACTTTTCTTCCACAGACAATGGGGGGAGAGAGAGAGAGAGGCAGAGGGCAGGGCATCAACAAGACTGGACTCTGGGAACCCCAGCTGACAGAGGATCCAACGTCCAGACCGACGAGGGATATCTCAGTTCTAAGCTGGAAGCAATGGCAAAGATATGAGAAGTGAAAGGATTTTTTTCTAATTGTTTTAATAAATTAATTAAATATACACGAATACTTACTAGGCATTTAATAAATTGAAAAAAGTATGGCCAGTCATAGTTCTGTAATAATAATTCCTGGAATTCACAAACAAGTAGAAGACAGTTCTTTATACCATGTGCCAATCTAGGTAGCATGTCCCTTTATATGACATGAAATGTTAGGTTCTCTACTGTTCTTGTGGCATGACATCTTCCCCCTCACTGGAAGCTAATGCTATGCTTCCCTTACCAGTAAAGGTTTTACCACCGTAACTTTGGTTGTCATATTCCCTCTTCCTTTCTTAAAAAGACCCCAGTGCTTCTCCACGGATTCTGCCCTCTCTGAGCACTTATTTCTTGCCAAATCTGCTAAATTCCACTCCCTACAGGATTCAGCATCTATGCCTGAACTTAGTATGCAGATTCTAGCTACAGCTACTTGCAGTGGTAACAATTACAAACATTAAATTTCAAGACATTGTCACCAAGGCTGCTCAGCTGAAGGGAGAATGGGGCTGCCCTTAGGCTAAGATGGCCCACCCCACCCAGCCTGTGCCCAAGTTGTTCCCTTGTTCAAGATGCCTTTTTCCTTCCTTTTCACCTGATTCATTTTTATTCTTTAGGATGCAGCTCAGGGGTCACCTCTGCCAGAGGCACCTCCTCTTCTCCAGCCCAGCTGGATTAAGTGAGGCACCTCTAGAATCCCATCTAAATCCGTGTTTACCTTGATCACAGACTCTTATCTCATTT
Source organism: Capricornis sumatraensis (assembly GCF_032405125.1). Lineage (NCBI taxonomy): Eukaryota > Metazoa > Chordata > Mammalia > Artiodactyla > Bovidae > Capricornis > Capricornis sumatraensis. Next base: position 42,726,774 of record NC_091078.1, on the reverse strand, counting down.
TCTTCACTTTGTCTCTCTTACTGGACCCCAGGAGACATGCCTTACTTACCCTTTTATCCCAGCAGGGTTCGATATGCCTGCTGAATTAATACATGGCACACTTCATACACTGCTGGTGGGTGTGTAAACTGGAAAACCATCTGGCAGTATCTACTACAGCAGTGGTTCTCAACTGCAGAAGACTGTGTTCCCACCGGACACCTGACAGTGCATGGTGATATGTTTATCTGTCATGACTAGACGAAGGTGTGCTGTTGCCCTTCGATGGGCAGAGGCCAGGAGTACTGCTGACATACTTCAATGCACAAGACAGCCTTTGCAACAAAGGGACCCCCAGCCCACAGTGTCCACAGTGCTGAGGGTGAAACATGCATCTACTCTATGACTCAGCAATCCTACTCCTAGGTATGTACACCTCAGGGAAACATGTACATGTCCATCAAAGACAAGCACAAGAACCCTGGTGGCAGCTGTATTCATAAAAGTCCCAAACTGAAAACAGTCCAAAAGTCCAGAGATAGGATAATAGATAACAAGTTCAGTTCAATCACTCAGTCGTGTCCAACTCTTTGTGAACCCATGAATTGCAGCACACCAGGCCTCCCTGTCCATCACCAACTCCCAGAGTTCACTCAGACACATGTCCATCAAGTCAGTGATGCCATCAGCCATCTCATCCTCTGTTGTCCCCTTTTCCTCCTGCCCCCAATTCCTCCCAGCATCAGAGGCTTTTCCAATGAGTTAACTCTTTGCATGAGGTGGCCAAAGTACTGGAGTTTCAGCTTTAGCATCATTTCTTCCAAAGAAATCTCAGGGCTGATCTCCTTCAGAATGGACTGGATGGATCTCCTTGCAGTCCAAGGAACTCTCAAGAGTTTTCTCCAACATCACAGTTCAAAAGCATCAATTCTTTGGCACTCAGCCTTCTTCACAGTCCAACTCTCACATCCATACATGACCACTGGAAAAACCATAGCCTTGACGAGATAGACCTTTGATGGCAAAGTAATGTCTCTGCTTTTCAATATGCTATCTAGGTTGGTCATTACTTTTTTCCCAAGAAGTAAGCGTCTTTTAATTTCATGGCTGCAGTCACCATCTGCAGATTTTGGAGCCCCCCAAAAATAAAGTCTGACACTGTTTCCCCACCTATTTGCCATGAAGTGATGGGACCAGATGCCATGATCTTTGTTTTCTGAATGTTGAGCTTTAAGCCAACTTTTTCACTCTCCACTTTCACTTTCATCAAGAGGCTTTTTAGCTCCTCTTCACTTTCTGCCATAAGGGTGGTGTCATCTGTATATCTGAGGTTATTGAGATTTCTCCCGGTAATCTTAATTCCAGCTTGTGCTTCTTCCAGCCCAGTGTTTCTCATGATGTACTCTGCAGATAAGTTAAATAAGCAAAGTGTCAATATACAGCCTTGACGTACTCCTTTTCTATTTGGAACCAGTCTGTTGTTTCATGTCCAGTTCTAACTGTTGCTTCCTGACCTGCATACAAATTTCTCAAGAGGCAGGTTAGGTGGTCTGGTATTCCCAACTCTTGAAGAATTTTCCACAGTTTATTGTGATCCACACAGTCAAAGGCTTTGGCATAGTCAATAAAGCAGAAATAGATGTTTTTCTGGAACTCTCTTGCTTTTTCTATGGTCCAGCGGATGTTGGCAATTTGATCTCTGGTTCCTCTGCCTTTTCTAAAACCAGCTTGAACATCTGGAAGTTCATGGTTCATGTATTGCTGAAGCCTGGCTTGGAGAATTTTGAGCATTACTTTACTAGCATGTGAGATGAGTGCAATTGTGTGGTAGTTTGAGCATTCTTTGACATTGCCTTTCTTTGGAATTGGAATGAAAACTGACCTTTTCCAGTCCTGTGGCCACTGCTGAGTGTTCAAAATTTGCTGGCATAGTGAGTGCAGTACTTTCTCAGCATCATCTTTCAGGATTTGAAACAACTCAACTGGAATTCCATCACCTCCACTAGCTTTGTTCATAGTGATGCTTTCTAAGGCCCACTTGACTTCACATTCCAGGATGTCTGGCTCTAGGTGAGTGATCACACCACCATGATTATCTGGGTCCTGAAGCTCTTTTTTGTACAGTTCTTCCGTGTATTCTTTCCACCTCTTCTTAATATCTTCTGCTTCTGTTAGGCCCATACAATTTCTGTCCTTTGTTGAGCCCATCTTTGCATGAAATGTTCCCTTGGTATCTCTAATTTTCTTGAAGAGATCTCTAGTTTTTCCCATTCTGTTCTTTTCCTCTATTTCTTTGCACTGATCACGGAGGAAGGCTTTCTTATCTCTCCTTGCTATTCTTTGGAACTCTGCATTCAGATGCTTATATCTTTCCTTTTCTCCTTTGCTTTTCACTTCTCTTATTTTCACAGCTATTTGTAAGGCCTCCCCAGACAGCCATTTTGCATTTCTTTTCCATGGGAATGGTCTTGATCCCTGTCTCCTGTACAATGTCACGAATCTCAGTCCATAGTTCATCAGGCACTCTATCTATCAGATCTAGGCCCTTAAATCTATTTCTCACTTCCACTGTATAATCATAAGGGATTTGATTTAGGTCATACCTGAATGGTCTAGTGGTTTTCCCTACTTTCTTCAATTTAAGTCAGAATTTGGTAATAAGGAGTTCATGATCTGAGCCACAGTCAGCTCCTGGTCTTGTTTTTGCTGACTGTATAGAGCTTCTCCATCTTTGGCTGCAAAGAATATAATCAATCTGATTTCAGTGTTGACCATCTGGTGATGTCCATGTGTAGAGTCCTCTCTTGTGTTGTTGGAAGAGGGTGTTTGCTATGATCAGTGCATTTTCTTGGCAAAACTCTATTAGTCTCTGCCCTGCTTCATTCCGCATTCCAAGGCTAAATTTGCCTGTTACTCCAGGTGTTTCTTGACTTCCTACTTTTGCATTCCAGTCCCCTATAATGAAAACGACATCTTTTTGGGGTGTTAGTTCTAAAAGGTCTTGTAGGTCTTCATAGAACCGTTCAACTTCAGCTTCTTCAGTGTTACTTGTTGGGGCATAGACTTGGATTACTATAATACTGAATGGTTTGCCTTGGAAACAAAGAGAGATCATTCTGTCATTTTTGAGACTGCATCCAAGTACTGCATTTTGGACTCTTCTGTTGACCATGACGGCTACTCCATTTCTTCTGAGGGATTCCTGCCCGCAATAGTAGATATAATGGTCATCTGAGTTAAATTCACCCATTCCAGTCCATTTTAGTTCACTGATTCCTAGAATGTCGACATTCACTCTTGCCATCTCTTGTTTGACTACTTCCAACTTGCCTTGATGCATGAACCTGACATTCCAGGTTCCTATGCAATATTGCTCTTTACACTGAAAAATGGATAACTAACTGTAGTATTTATACAATGGAATGCTATACAGCAAAATAAAAATAGATTGTTACATACATCTCAGATGTAATGATGAACTAAGACCGAGACCAAAATAACAGGCAAAAGTAATTGATGGTGACAGAAATCAGAGCATGGCTACCCCTGGGGCAGAGAGGTGCTGCCTGGAAAGGCACGGAGGGATTCTCCTCACCTGGGCCTGGGGGGCTGTATGGTCGTGCTGTGCATGACTCGAGCACTGTGTGTATCACACCTCTGAGCTTTTTCACAGGGAACACTCACTCAGGACCACACTGCTAGCAGGAATTACACACTGATTTGCTGCCTTAGAATCCAGACTTTCTAACAGACTTTCTGGTACACTGCTGACCAGAGTCTAAATAGGTGCATTTCCAGAAGGCTGTTTCATAGATATTAAGAAAAAGTGAAAATGTACAAAATCCTCATTCAATTCAGTTTTGATCATTTTATGCTGAGGAATATATTAAAAATGTGCACACAAACTTAAACTTCAAGAATATTTATAACAGCATAAAAAATACAAATAAATATTTGTAAGCACAAGGGAGAGGGGGCAATGAGCCCAATACCCACCCAAAGGGAACAGATTCTTTAAAAAAGACATTTTATAATTTAAATGGAAAATGTTTACAATATATTACTTAGAATTAAAAAGTAGGTCACCCAATAACACATAACTTAAGATATATGAAGGATACATTCAAAGTGATAACTGTGATTATCTCTGAGTAATAGAAGATTATGGGATTTTTAAGTTTTATCATTTTTTTTCATTTCTTCCTAAAATGAACATATATTACATATAATAAGAAAAAAATACACAATCACAGCTCTTTAAAAATAAGGGTGAGTTTTAGACTTTAAGACTAGTAGACCACACTGTACTCCCAGGGGCTGGTGTGTCCAAAGCCCTACTCTCTGCAGAGGAGCTCTGACCTCCTTGTGCTCAGCGGCGCAGGGGTTAAACTAGAAATGAGATAAAATCCTAGCTCTTCTGTTTCATTCCTCAATGGTGGGACTGGTTACACAAATCCATACCTGCATTAAGCCTCATAGAACTATGTATGCTTCCAAAAAAGTAAATAGTACATCCATGCATAACATGAAAATAAATATAAATATTTTTTACTGGAAAAAAGTCTAGATTAAAAACAAAACAACTCACTACCTTTCCTGAATTATCAAGTCTGAGTACTTAGATGGTGCTGATCACTTAGCCAAGGTAATCTCATTACCCCAAAGACTCTGGCAGAAAAAATCAACCTCTTTCTCTGTAAAGTGCAGAAGAGAATTTCTCCCACACAAAGTACTTGTGAAGATTCAGTGCAATAATGCATGATAAAGCAAGTTACAGATGCACACTGTGTGTTATTATCCTCATCGTGAGCTCAAGTTTCCCCATCACAGGAAAAGACTCCTGGAAAAAGAGCAAAACATCTCCCCCACAAAGCTCCCCTCTCTGAACTCTGTGACTGGGAACACACTTCAGTATCAGGTAGGACTGCATGCGATTTATCTCACAGCTTACCATGATCTGAGCTCCTCCTGGAGCTACAGAGCTCAAGGTGGAAGCAGCTGCTTACCTGACATTGGAGAGAGGGGTCCAGGATCTTAGCTCACAAATTCCATTACAGTAGAAGGTATTGGTTTAATTCTGGTTTTAAGAATAAGATGCTTCTCTTCCTTGTTAGTCAAAAAGATTCTAAACCAAATAAACCAACAACAAACTCAAGAGATGAGACATTTCACAGTGTTGATTTTCAAGGCAGTAGGTTCCTCCCTAGCTTCTCAAGGTCATACCTCCCTACTGAATGATGACTGATGGTGGCTGACATGGTACACGGGAAGAAGACTCCTGTGAAGTCCAACCTCTTATGGAAAGAGCAAGCTCATACTCCAGCCTGCCACAATACAGGACTCACAAAGCTGAACAGAAGGGTCCTGAGTGTCTGCGGATCTGCCCGCTCCTCTGCCTCGTCAGAGAGAATGAATCACCAGACTGCTCAGAAAGGGCAGGAGCCCCAAAGCAGCTGCATTTCACGCTGCTTCCAAAGAGTGAGTTTGCATGCTATGTTGGTTGTTTCCACAGTAGGCAGATGAGGCTGAGAGCTTGACAGGGACTGTCTTGGTGAGGGGCTGGGGGTGGTGGTGCCTGCAAGGATAGAGTTCTGGGCCCTGAGCCCCCAGTAACCACTTTCTGCTCCCAGGCTGACCTTCCATCCACACAGGGGTTAAAAGCCTGCCAGCCAGCCAGCGCAGCAAATGGATGTCCTTGTATTTAAATCATCCCAGGGGATCCAGGAAGAGGGGAAAGAAGAGAAGGGGGTGTGAGGGAGAGGACCTCCCCTCCTATAAGTGCCAGCTGCACTTCTAGGGAGCCTGATCCAGGAAGCTAAATACACTGGGTAAAAAACAGGAGGAGGAGGCTGAGGAACCAGAACAGCTTGAAGGGCAGTCAGAGTCTCAACCCTCCTCACTCTGCCACCTCAGTCTCCCTACTGTGTGCTCTCCTCCCATGGGGCCAAAGGCAGCTCTGAATGCAGATGAAAAGCACAATGGTGCCCAGTGTCTCTCTCCTACACAGGGACTCTCTGAAAAGGGTTCCAGGTTATCAAGAGGGTCCCGAGACATCGGTCATAAGTTCCTTCTGACAGAAGAAACCACCCACACTCAGCATAAGCGATATACATTTACAATTAAGACAATCACATACGTATATGCTATTTCCATACATGTATGGTTTTGTTTGTTTGTTTTTATAGCAGGAGGCAAGCAGGAAACCTGTTCCATGAGTCTAGAATCCTTTGCTTTCCTCATCTGAATCTAGCAACAACAGCAATTTCTGTTAGGGGTTTTCTCTGATAAGCGCTGATTACAACTCAAAATGTCACCTTCTTGCTTGGTCCTCTTCCCACCAGATCAGCCCAGTGAGATCCATCAATAAACTGGGAAACAAAGATGCAGGGAAATGCAGCTTGCATTCCTGGAATTGGGGAACCCACTCTGGCTGGAGAGTCTTATCTACTGGACTTGGGAAACTTCACAGGTTGACCCTCTTTGCTCTCAGAGTGACCTGGGTGCAGCTCTCAAGCCTCTAAACACACATCTGTCTCAATACCACTAAGATACAGGGATTTTTTTCTAACCAGCAGCATATTTCTGCATCTATTTTCAGCCCCCATAAATCATTTCCATTGTTTTAGGGAACCTGAATTCTTGCATAATAAACCATCAACCTCATCCCTCCACCACCACCCAAACTTCCCTCAGGGAGCAGTGCTGCAAAGAGAAAGAAAATTCTTAAGCAGAGCTGCGCTCCTACACAAAATAGGAAAACAAAACTAGGCATAAATAGCATCAAATAACCACTGCTGCTGCTGCTGCTGCTAAGTCACTTCAGTCGTGTCCGACTCTGTGCGACCCCACAGACGGCAGCCCACCAGGCTCTCCCGTCCCTGGGATTCTCTAGGCAAGAACACTGGAGTGGGTTGCCATTTCCTTCTCCAATGCATGAGAGTGAAAAGTGAAAGTGAAGTCACTCAGTCGTGTCCGACTCCTAGCAACCCCATGGACTGCAGCCTACCAGGCTCCTCCGTCCATGGGATTTTCCAGGCAAGAGTACTGGAGTGGGGTGCCATCGCCTTCTCCACAAATAACCACTAATGTCTGGTTAAACTGCTTGACTGTGATTCTCAGATCTAGGTGTGAACTCAGTAGACATCTGAAGGAAGCAGAATTTAAACCTAACACCAACTGCTCTTCATGACCATTTAACTGCTGCAGTGGTAAATTGCTCTGCTGCAGAATTTCTCCCATTTATAGGTTACTAAGAAACATAATATTGCTTTAAAAATGTTAACCTTCTCAAACCAGCCCTCACAAATCTGATTCATAACCAGGCTTAACCTAACACAACTTCCCTATTTTCCCCAATACACAATGCTGTAATCTGCCCAAGCAGACATACATCTCAGGTGTTCTGGGATCAAAAACTGGAGCACAGACATTACAGCCTAAGGCCTGCCAAACCAGGGCTCTGGGCAGGTACAATTCTTAAGAGCCAACAGGAAATCAATTGTCTGGGGCTGGAAGACCATATGACATTTTGGAAATTATACGGGTGGAAAAGGATTATACAGAGTGATGTGACTGAAAACTCCCAAACTCTTAATCAAAGCCCAAATAAGAAGATGCTTTTAAACTGATCCACCCCAAACACTGTCTAGCTAACTTGGACTCTGGAAGGCCAGCTGTAGCTTAGTAAATTCACACTGCAGCCAGCCTGCTTAAGGTTTGCAGACCACTCCCTGCTGAGAAGCCAGCCAGCCCTACCAGCAGGCTGCAGCATGATGTCCTGATCCCAGTCCAGGACCAGCCAGGAGTCCCTCGAGCCTGTCCTCCTATGTGCTAGGTTCCCCATTGGTTGAACAATCATCAGGAAAGCGGTAGAAAAAGTTGCATAACGTCCAGCATCAAGCCCACTGCAGCCACTCCCTGGTGGTCAACATTACAAGCTGCACGCAAGTCCATCCATGAAAATAGTGTGCAGCAACAAGGGACTGCCACAAAAGACCAAGAAGGCCGCAGAGCAAGGAACAAAAGCATCAGAGGACAAGTGGGAACGGTGGGCCTCCACCTCCCAGAGAGGACAGAGGCTGCTGAGCTTCTGAAGGGAAAGTGGAGGTATTTAAAAACCAACTCCCCAAAAGGAGGCAGCAAAGAGGATCTCAGACAGCAGAGCTGCCAGCCTTTCTCCGACCTTCTCCAGCTGGTCTATGACCATAGCAATAAGCAGGAAACACGTGAAAGCTCCTTCTGTTGAAGCAAGCGCCTTAACGCTGCTAAACTGATCCTTTCACTCTCCCCTGTTTTTCACAAGAGATCCTGAATGGTAAGCCACGGAAAGTTTCTCTGATTAACTGGAGAAAACTAAAGTCCAGTGAAGACGCCACTGGTAACCTTTCAGCCTCCCTCCATCGGCTACCTGCCCCACACCTAGCATCTGGGTAAGCTTGCTCTGGAGCCAGCAATACAAAATGACTCCCCCAGTCCCAAGACACGTCAAGTTTCCAGTATTTCTTCAACTAGTAAAGTCTAACTCACCCCTAAGGAGAGACCCTACAGGTGTGATTGGCTTCCGCTGCAGGACGCGAGGACACTTCTAGCAAGTGAGGGAAGCATCCCCCTGCCCCGTCCTCGCCAGCCGCAAAGTGCTGCCGCGGCCTCGCCTCTTCCTGTCCACCCACGAAGAGTCGGCGGAGCCCCGCACGCAGCCTCGCTTGCACTTTAGAGCCCCGCTCCTGCAGCCTCGTGTGTTTCCTGAAACGCACAGCTGCCACCCGCAAGCAGGCGGGCGGAGCATCTGGAATTCTCGCGCCGGGGCAGCCTGGCCTCCCCCGGGCCGCGCCTTACCGCCAGTGTCTTCGAAGCGCGGGGGCGGGCGGTCCCGCAGTGTGGAGCTCCAGCCCGCGCCAGCCTCGTCCTCCTCCGACTCCTGCGCGGTGGGGGCGCCAGGCGCCGGGGAGCCGGGGCCCCGCGCGGGGCCGAGCCGCTCGGGTTCGTCGTCCGAGGAGGCGGCCGAGGAGGAGCGCGAGGCGGCCGACGTACTGTAGAAGGGATTCCCGCCGCTGTCCGGGCCCGATTCGCCAAACACGTCGTCCGAGATGTGCAGGCTCTCGTAGCGCGCGCGAGCCGCCTCGAGCAGCGCCGGCGCCCTCCTCCGCGCGGCCCCGCCGCCCTCGGCCATGGCCCCGGCCGCCGCCCGCGCGCCAGCCCCCCACAGCGCCTCCCAGCCGCACGCGCCGGGCCCCGGGCCCGCGCCGCGGCCCGCCGTCCCCCACCACCGCAGCCCGCAGCACAGTGCCCGCCGCCCCGTGCCCGGCCGGCCCGCCGTCTTGGCCGCCGCGGGCCCAGCGCCCGGGAAAACGCCTCGGAGCTCGTGCGCCGCGGACTGCGGGCCGCGGCGGGAGGCAGAGGTTGCGACCCGAACCAAGCGCCGCCGCTCCAACCGCCGCTGCGTCTCCTAGGCGCCCGCCGCGTACCCGCGCGCCCTCCCGGCGGCACCCCGCGCTCCCCTGCCGACCTTTCCGGGCGCGAGCCGGCAGAGGCGGGCTCCGCCTCCTCGCACTTCCAGCCTGCCGGCCAATCGGGGGCCAGGCTCTGGCGGGGCGGGAGGGGCTGGGCGGGTCTTGCGCCAGGGACGCCCACCCGTCCGCCCGGCGGGGCTGGGCGAGGCGTTGCGATCTGGCAGTGCTAGTGGGCAGAGGCGGTGAGCGGGGGGAGGAAGGCTGCGGCTCCGGCCGGTCCCTTCGCTTGTAGGGACTCGCCTCCCGGGACAGCCACCGCAGGCCTCTCGCTGCCCTCTGAGGGAAAGGGAGGAACCAAATAGGTGGGAGAGAGACGCAGTGTGCTCTTCCGCCGCCCAATCCCGCTGACGGTGCGCGGACCCTCCGCGCTCTTGTTCCCTTCCGCAGTCCTCGCCCTGAGCCGGGCGCCAGGGAGCTGTCCATCCCATTGGTTCTGAATCAGGCGCTACGGAAACGCTCCAGGTAGGCGAAGGGTCACAGTTCCCTGGCTGCTGCCCATGGGTCACGGTGGGGTGCGCCGCTTGCTCCTGTAAATACAGGGCTTTCTGGCTTCAGGGAACCTTGTTCCAATTAGGAGCCAGCCTCACCGGTCCATTTCTGAGGTCAGATGCTCACTCAGTCTCCCTTTAACACTCCTGTAATTTGACAGTGGCAGCATCTGGAGTTAGGTAGACAGTCATTCGTCATCGTTCTTCACATTTGACATCTTTTAAATCAAAATAACCAACACATTGATTATTCTAACAACAGTATTTCAGTATCTCCTTCACTCACACATTTGAAACACTGTCATCTGTTAAAATATAGCACAATCACCTGGACTTAAGTGCTTTGATAAGTAGAACAGAAACGTTCTAACTGCCCCTTTTCGATTGGCAGGAGTGTGTGGCTGTCATCCTGTTGATGGTGGTACATATGATCATTCTGTCTTGTCTTCTTGCTCCCCTCTCCCTCCCACAAATAGCGCAATAAGTCACATTGATGGTAATTGGGCCATAAAGTCACTATTGCTCTGAAATAAAATAAACCCATGGCAATGTGAGGGCTTACAAATCCAACTGGGTATTAACTAAATAATTATACAAAAATGGAAAGGCATGTTGCTATTTATAAGCATGCATAAAGAATGAAAATGTGGGGACCGTTCTGCCACCAACAGGCAGGTAATTCCATTCTTGACCTCTCATCCCGGTCCCCAAGATTCCTATTCCCAAGCCAGAGCCACTGTATAAGCAGAAATTCATGATAATCACCAAAAGACAATGTATTAAAAAGGAGGGGATTCACATCACATTGTTTGCTACATGATTGATTAATTCTTTCAACTTCGTTAGAAGAATTATGCCACAGAAAAGAAGTAATTTCCAGCATATCTACATACTGTGCCAACCAGCCAAAAAGTTTGAAGATATGTACAGGTTCTCATGCTTACCACAAAGGGTCATGTAAAACATAGATTGAAGGCACAGGGAGCAAAATAAGACTCCATACCTTAAGTGCAAATTCTGAAATTAGAAATTGTCTAAGACTCCTGTAAGATTTCATGTTATCTGTTAAAAATAATAGAATGAGATCCAGAGAGTTGGATTCTATAGGGAAGAGTTTCTTCTCTTCTTCAGGGCTTCTCTGATGGCTCAGACAGTTAAGAATCTGCCTGCAGTGCGGGAGACCTGGGTTCGATCCCTGGGTTGAGAAGATCCCCTTAAGGAGGGCATGACAACCCACTCCAGGGTTCTTGCCTGGAGAATCCCTATGGACAGCGGAACCTGGTGGGCTACAGTCCATGGGGCCACAAACAGTCAGACATGACTGAGCGACTAAGCACAGCACAGTTAAAAATAATTGAATGGGATCCAGAGAGGCTTATTCTATAGGAAAGAGTTTCTTCTCTTCTTCAGGTGAGACAATGAAAAAGTCAGCAGCTAAGGTAACTTGTGTGTTTTTAAAACAATAGATTGCTTTGCTGCCCGTAGGAAGCACAAAACTGAGCAATGACAGCTACAAGTATGGACACAGGCTTCTACTGTCCTTAGTCTGCATTTGTATGGCACTAATCCCAGGGAGCCTTTGTGCTTCCTAGGCTCAAAGTGCCTGTAGCTCAGACAGCACATAACAATGGAAGAGGATTATATGGTCGCAAAAGACTGGGAAATCAAATTGCTACCCCAAAGCTCGTCAAATAAAAATTAAAGGACTATTCCAGTTTAGAATCACCGCTAAGCATATTACATTGTTTAACCCAGTTAAGGAAAAAACAAGAAAAGTAAAGATATTCCAACCTTTTAAGACAGGTGGCTGCTTCTCATTGTGGAGGGAAGAGAGGAAACGGAGGAAAACAACTGGAAAATAAAAGGCAAAAAAGCTTCCCCATCTACCTGGCAACTTCCTACTTGATGCTACCATGATGATTCCACATCATTAACTTTTATAATTAATGTATTTGTGAGGATAATTACAAAACCAATATTACACTAAGATCTTTTAATTTTGAGTCATTTGAAAACATCTTCCAAGTAATATAGCTTCATAATGTAAGTAATTTTCGGTTAATACTCAGCTTTTGGTTTATAGTCTTCTCAATGAGCTCCAAATTGCAAAAGCAATTCATTTGTGTAATAGATTCCTTAGGATTTGATTTGTTAAACCAGGAGTTTATACTTTTAGGTACCTGGGGCTAATAATTTCTCCTTTCATGGCATAGTACACTTTTGTTGTATGTATCTCTACAAAAAAAAAAAATACTACCACTTTAAACTATGATACAATGTTTCCTTTTCTCTAATAATTTAAATTTAAACATTGGAAAAAAATAGTTGACAACTGTTTAGATTATCAAATCTAAACACAAATACAGATTTCTATCATGTATCACTCTAATGAACACATGAAAACATGGTAAAATAATTGACTAGCATTTTCCTAAAACTTCATCTTTCTAGGGACTTCCCTTGTAGCTCAGCTGGTAAAGAGTCTGCCTGCAATGCAGGAGACCTGGGTTCAGTCCCTGGGTTGGGAAGATCCCCTGGAGAAGGGAAAGGCTACTCACTCCAGTATTCTGGCCTGGAGAATTCCATGGACAGAGGAGCCTGATGGGCTACAGTCCATGTGGTTACAGAGTCAGACACAACTGAGCAACTAACACACATAGTCCAGCATTCTCGCCTGGAAAATTCCATGAACGGAGAAGCCTAGTGGGCTACAGTCCATGGCGTCTCAAAGACTCAGAAATGACTGGGAGACTAACCCACACACAACACACACACATTGGGCTGGCCAAAAAGTTTGTACATTCAAACAGAAGGGGAGAAGAGAAACAAATACACATGTAATATATATATATCCCTTGTTGTAAAGGGTAGTAGATGGGCAGTCATTATGGTGATTGTGATGATGGCAGTGGAACTGGTGTGTGTGTGTGTGTGTGTGTGTGTGTGTGTGTGTGGTGGGGTGCGTGTGGGTATGCTCAGAGGACATTGCTCTGATAAGACATTGGGCAGATCCTTAAGAGCAAGCCCAGTGCATTCAGGAAGAGGATACAAGTGCAAACCCCCAAGGTGGGTGCACACTAGCTATACTCAGTTAACACTAAGGAGGCTGGTGCAGCTGAGGCAGAGTGTAGGAGATGAAATTGGAGAGGAAGTTGGCTGTTAAATCTTATAAGACTGGATTTTATTTTGAGTGAAGTGGGGAGCCGCTGGAGAGCTGAAAGCAAAGAAATAACAAGATCTGACTTGTGTTTTAGATAATTACTCTAGCTGCTGAGTAGGAAACAAAGGAGCAGAGCAAAGATGGAATCCTAAAGACCAGTAGAAAGGGGTGTTTGGCCCAGAATGGTAGTGAAGGAGGTAATGAGAACTGATCAGGTTGAGAATATATTTTAGAGGTAGAACCCACAGCTTTTACAGAGAGTCAAAAGTGGACAGTGAAAAAGCTGGGTCAAGAATGATTCCATAGTTTTTTTTGCTTGAGCTACTGCAAGAGCACCAGGATTAGAGAGAGAGAAAAAAGTAAGAATTTGGTTGTGAACATGTTGGATTTAATATATCTAAGTGGGTCTGGAAAGCAGGGAGTTTAAGAGAGGAATCAAGTTCAAGGATCAGGTCTGGATTGGAGGTAAATGTTGGCATCATCAGCAGGTAGCTGGTAGATGGATGAGATCACCCAAGGATTAGAAAGTCTGAGAGCACACTCATACTTAAACATGAAGGAAATGAGAAGAAACCATCAAAGAAGACTGAAAATTCAGAAAACTGAGACACAGCCAAGCTTTAGAGGCTAGACATGTATTCCAAAGAAGAAAGAATGACCAAAAGCTGCTGAGAGATCTAGTAAGATGAAGGCTGAGAATTAACCACTGGGTTTGACAATGGGGTGGAGGGAGCGAGGGTGAAACTGTGATTGGAGTGGATTTTAGAAAATGGGGAAAGAAATTTGTGTATTGAGTAAAGACAAATTTTGAGGAGGAATTTTACTGCAGAGAAAAGGGGAGTGACAGAGGTGGCTTTTGGGGACTGGAGAAGAGATTTCTTAAAATCAAGAGATATTTGAATAGTGGTGGGCATGATTCAGCAGAAAGAATACAAGAGAGATGCTGGTGAGAGAGGGGGCAATGACAAACAAGGCCCTAGTTGGCTTGAATGGTGACGGGCTGGAATGAAGAAGCAGAGGGGTTGGTCTTAGTTCAGAATGAAGTGAAGGAAAGGCTCCATGCAGGTAGATTCGGTGGGAATCTGTGGCTGTTCTTTCTTTACTGATTCGGTTTTCTCAGTGCAGTCATCGGAAGGGTAATTAGCTGTGTCTGAGGAAGCAGTTGATCCTCAGTCCTGACTGTACTTGAGAGTCACCTGGAGATTTTTAAAAGCACGTTCATATCCAGGTCCCCTGTTCTACACAGTTAGAATCTCTGGAGGTGGGGCATGGCTACTGGTGCATTTTATAGGCTCCCAGGTGATTCAAAGGTGTGGCCAGAGGTAAGGATCCCTGGGTGAGGGGTTTGAGGAAAGAGGTGTGAAACAGTTCTCTAGAAGAGTGGGGACTCAGTCAACTAGAGAAATACACTTGGATTTGTGGTGGAGAATTTAACATGAAACCTGCCAGCATGGTTGTATTTTTCTCCAACTGTGTTCAGCTGCCAAGGAGAGACATGGGGTCAAACAACTATTGGGTTTTACCCAAGTGGGATTTTGCAAGGTGTATACAGTGAAGGGTGACAGCAGAAGGGAATGATTTTAATGATAGACCTGGAATCTTTCAAGTGAGAATTTGGAGAAAGATTAAAGGACGTTAAAAAGGAGTTAGTTAAATGGCTTTTTAATTATAGGAATTTTTTCTCTTCTAAGTGGTTTAGATAATTAATATTTCCACAAAATAATTCAAGGCAGCTAAACCCCTGCAAAGCATCACAAATAACTCTGATTAGTATTTCAACCTCCCTTTTATTTAAAATAAATTTTTTCATCAAATGAACACATGAGACATTTAGAATAAAGAAAAAAACAAGTACACACTGCAAGTTAATGAAAGGTTGTTGCTGAACCACGAAAGACACCGGGATTCTTGGCCTCCGGAGGAGAAGAATTCAATCTAGGGCCAGAGATGAGGCTTGATCTCTCAGAGCTTTTGTGTAATCGAGTTTTATTAAAGTATAAAAGGGATAGAGAAAGCTTCTGACATAGACATCAGAAGAGAGCAGAAAGAGTACCCCCCTGCTACTGTTAGCATTGCAGTTATATACCTTTTAATTAGTTATTACAATGAATCAAAAGAATGTCTGGAGGTTGTAAAGATCTTTCTAGACCCACTCCCATAATTTACATTTTAAGATAACAGAATTAGCCAGAAGGTTTTCAGGAAGGAGAAACTGTCCTCAAGCAGGATACACTGTTGTTGTATAACCCCTGAAGAAGTTGCTCAGTCCTGAAGTCGCTCAGTCGTGTCCGACCGTTTGCGACCCCATGGGCTGTAGCCTATCAGGCTCCTCCGTCCATGGGATTTTCCAGGCAAGAGTGCTGGAGTGGATTGCCGTTTCTTTCTCCAGGGGATCTTCCTGACCCAGGAATCGAACCCAGGTCTCCCGCATTGCAGGCAGACGCTTTACCATCTGAGCCACCAGGGAGGCAGTATAATCCCTAGTACAGAGTTTAAACTGAGTTGTATAATTGACTAAGACTAAGGAATGTAGAGGAAAAAAAAAAAAAAAGTTGTCCTTTTCTCCTTCTTGAGAATTCCAGACCCCTATCTCCACTTCAAGAGCCCCAGACCCCTTTTTCCTCCTTGGGGACCCTGGACTTCTTATCAATCTGCCTAGGAATTGACTGTCTCATTAACTTTTCATGTTCTTAGAAAACAGTGTCGCTTACGAAGTCAGGGCTGAGTCTGAAGCCCATTCCACAGTTTTGTGCTATTGCCTTGTGTCCTTTCCCTTCTCGCTTGGTGACATTTTCCCTCTTAGCACATCCAACACTCCACCCCACCTCGCCAAACACACACATCTGTTCTACCAAAGAAAGAGCTCTGATATGAAGACCGTACCTAAAATTCATTTGCTTTTAGAGGACAAACTAGTGAGAGGTTGGTGTTTAACACAAGATAATAGATCACTTAGTAGTAGAAACTCAGATATGCTGAGAAAGAAGGAAAGATGATCCTTGCAAGAGAGCAGACCTTCTCAATGTTGCTAAATTCACAAATCTATAGCTGGCACTGATGCAACTCAAAGTGTAAATTGGAATTTTGGGGTCAGATTCTGTCTGGATTATTGAAGTACTACTTTGTTGTAGACTTGGATTACTGTGATATTAAATGATTTGCCTTGGAAATGAACAGAGATCATTCTGTCGTTTTTGAGATTGCATCCAAGTACTGCATTTTGGACTCTTTGTTCACTATGATGGCTACTCCATTTCTCCTAAGGGATTCTTGCCCACAGTAGTAGATATAATGGTCATCTGAGTTAAATTCACCCATTCCAGTCCATTTTAGTTTGCTGATTCCTAAAATGTCGACATTCACTCTTGCCATCTCCTGTTTGACCACTTCCAATTTGCCTTGATTCATGGACCTAACATTCCAGGTTCCTATGCCATATTGCTCTTTACGGCATCAGATCTTGCTTCTATCACCAGTCACATCCACAACTGGGTGTTGTTTTTGCTTTGGCTCCATCTCTTCATTCTTTCTGGAGTTATTTCTCCACTGATCTCCAGTAGCATATTGGGCACCTACTGACCTGAGGAGTTCATCTTTCAGTGTCCCATCTTTTTGCCTTTTCATACTGTTCATGGGGTTCTCAAGGCAAGAATACTGAAGTGGTTTGCCATTCCCTTCTCCAGTGGACCTCACTTTGTCAGAACTCTCCACCATGACCCATCCGTCTTGGGTGGCCCTGCAAGGCATGGCTCATAGTTTCACTGAGTTAGACAAGGCTGTGGTCCATGTGATTAGACTCATTACTTTTCTGTGATTGTGGTTTCATGCTGTCTGCCCTATGATACCCTCTCTCAGCGCCTACCTTCTTATTGGGGTTTCTCTGACCTTGGACATGGCATATCTCCTCTTCACCGCTGGCCACTCCAGTGCCAGGCAGCCACCACTCTGCTGCTCCAGTGCCTGGAATCAAGATTTCTGGGAGAAATATCAATAACCTCAGATGTGCAAATGACACCACCCTTACGGCAGAAAGTGAAGAAGAACCAAAGAGCCTCTTGATGAAAGTGAAAGAGGATAGTGAAAAAGTTGACTTAAAGCTCAACATTCAGAAAACTAAGATCATGGCATCTGGCCCCATCACTTCATGGCAAATAGATGGGGAGACACTAGAAGACTTTATTCTGGGGAGCTCCAAAATCGCTGCAGATTGTGACTGCAGCCATGATGCTCCTTGGAAGAAAATCTATGACCAACCTAGATAGCATATTAAAAAGCAGAGACATTACTTTGCCAACAAAGGTCTGTCTAGTCAAGGCTATGGTTTTTCCAGTAGTCATATATGGATATGAGAGTTGGACTGTGAAGAAAACTGAGCACTGAAGAATTAATGCTTCTGAACTGTGGTGTTGGAGAAGACTCTTGAGAGTCCCTTGGACTGCAAGGAGTTCCAACCAGTCCATCCTAAAGGAGATCAGTCCTAAGTGTTCATTGGAAGGACTGATGTTGAAGCTGAAACTCCAATACTTTGGCCACCTGATGGGAAGAACTGACTCACTGTAAAAGACCCTGATGCTGGGAAAGATTGAAGGCAGGGGGAGAAGGGGACGACAGAAGATGCGATGGTTGGATGGCATCACTGACTCCATGGAGGTGAGTTTGAGTAAACTCCGGGAGTTGATGATGGACAAAGAGGCCTGGCATGCTGCAGTCCTTGGGGTCGCAAAGAGTCGGATACGACTGAGTGACTGAACTGAATTGATGTTGTCGTAGACTTGGTGTTAAAGCACCTCTGTCCCTCAGGCTTCTTACAGTGAGAAGGATCAGAGGATGGTTCTTACGAGGCTGTCTGTAAAAGGCCAGGCACCTGGAAACCCACTCAGCAGACCGGAACCTAAGTAGAATGTCAGGTGCATTCTAATTGTAGAAGAAAAAGAAGAGAATTAAAGGGGAAACACTCTTGTCAGGGGCCCCTCTGAATTTTCTGCAACTTCCCGTTACTTCTCTATCTGCATTTGCAGTAATCTTTTGTAAGCATTAATGTTGAAATTAATAATGCTGCTGGTTACAGTGAATGATTCAATTATCAAAAATACTTTAACATTTCTCCTAATTGCTAAAGCAGAATTTAGACAAACTAACAGAATTTAGACTTTCAACAAGTTTTACACAAAAAGGATTTTTCACTTCATTCTAATTAGGTCAACACAGATATCACTTTCCCATAGCATCCAAAGCAGTTGATATTTTTCAGAGATAACTTTTGGTTCCTTTAGAAGGCTAAAGAAAATGGAGGTCCATAAAAATGATAATCAACTCTGATGTGTGCCTTCTGTAAGCCAGGAACTGTGCTAAGGGGTTTGCCTGAGGATCTTATGTAATCCTCAGGACAAACCCTGTGAGATCACTAATTTCATTTTTTATTAAAAAACAATAGTTTACCCTTTAGTCTACATTTAATGTACATTTGTATGTACATTCCAGTTTATTAGCACAAAATAAGACATTCTTTAGGTGTTCAGAAATATTTAAAGTAGCACATTATTTCTATTTTTCTTACAAAATATCAGTACAGAGTGTTTCTTTGAATCACAAAATAATTTTTGCTATATCAGAAAAGACATATTGAATATATACAATGGAATATTATTCAACCTTAAAAAGAAGGAAATCTTCCCATTTGCAACAACATGAATGGATCCCGAAGGCACAGTCCTAACGGAAATAAGTCATACTGAGAAAGACAAATACTGTATGATCTCACTTATATGTGGAATCCTAAAAAACAAGCAACAAACAAAAAAGCAAAAAATAAAAACACTAGCACTTGAATTTATAGATACAGAGAACAGAGGCACGGAGTTGGGGGTGGGTGAAACAGGTAAAGATGGAAGGTGGTCAAAAGATGCAAACTTCCATTTATAAAGTAAATAAGTTCTGGAGATGTGATGTACAGCATGGTGACAATAGTTAATAATACTATATTGTATATTTGAAAGTTTCCAAGATAATAGTTCTTAAAATTTCTAGTAAAAATATTATAACTATGGAAGACACAGCTGATGCTAAGAGATGATTTTCGACAGCCATCAGTTCAGTTCAGTCACTCAGTCGTGTCCAACTCTTTGTGACCCCATGAATTGCAGCATGCCAGGCCTCCCTGACCATCACCAACTCCTGGAGTTCACTCAGACACACATGCATCGAGTGAGTGATGCCATCCAGCCATCTCATTCTCTGTCGTCCCCTTCTCCTCCTGCCCCCAATCCCACACAGCATGAGTCTTTTCCAATGAGTCAACTCTTTGCATGAGGTGGCCAAAGTACTGGAGTTTCAGCTCAGCATCATTCCTTCCAAAGAAATGCCAGGGCTGAGCTCCTTCAGAATGGACTGGTTGGATCTCCTTGCAGTCCAAGGGACTCTCAAGAGTCCTCTCCAACACCACAGTTCAAAAGCATCAATTCTTCAGTGCTCAGCCTTCTTCACAGTCCAACTCTCACATCCATACATGACTACTGGAAAAACCATAGCCTTGACTAGACAGACCCTAGTCGGCAAAGTAATGTCTCTGCTTTTGATATACTATCTAGGTTGGTCACAACTTTCCATCCCAGAAGTAAGCGACTTTTAGTTTCATGGCTGCAGTCACCATCTGCAGTGATTTTGGAGCCCCCGAAAAATAAAGTCTGACAATGTTTCCACTGTTTCCCCATCTATTTCCCATGAAATGACCTTCGTTTTCTGAATGTTGAGCTTTAAGCCAACTTTTTCACTCTCCACTTCCACTTTCATCAAGAGGCTTTTTTTAGTTCCTCTTCACTTTCTGCCTTAAGGGTGGTGTCATCTGCATATCTGAGGTTATTGAGATTTCTCCTGGCAATCTTGATTCCAGCTTGTGCTTCTTCCAGCCCCGCGTTTTTCATGATGTACTCTGCATATAAGTTAAATAAGCAGGGTGACAATAGACAGCCTTGATGTACTCCTTTTCCTATTTGGAACCAGTCTGTTATTCCATGTCCAGTTCTAACTGTTGCTTCCTGACCTGCATATAGGTTTCTCAAGAGGCAGATCAGGTGGTCTGGTATTCCCATCTCTTTCAGAATTTTCCACAGTTTATTGTGATCCACACAGTCAAAGGCTTTGGCATAGTCAATAAAGCAGAAATAGATGTTTTTCTGGAACTCTCTTGCTTTTTTAATGATCCAGCGGATGTTGGCAATTTGATCTCTCGTTCCTCTGCCTTTTCTAAAACCAGCTTGAACATCTGGAAGTTCACGGTTCACGTACTTCTGAAGTCTGGCGTGGAGAATTTTGAGCATTACTTTACTAGCGTGTGAGATGAGTGCAATTGTGCAGTAGTTTGAGCATTCTTTGGTATTGCCTTTCTTTGGAATTGGAATGAAAACTGACCTTTTCCAGTCCTGTGGCCACTGCTGAGTTTTCCAAATTTGCTGGCATATTGAGTGCAGTACTTTCACAGCATCATCTTCCAGGATTGGAAATAGCTCAACTGGAATTCCATCACATCCAGTGGCTTTGTTCGTAGTGATGCTTTCTAAGGCCCACTTGACTTCACATTCCAGGATGTCTGGCTCTAGATGAGTGATCACACCATCCTGATTATCTGGGTCCTGAAGATCTTTTTTGTACAGTTCTTCTGTGTATTCTTTCCACCTCTTCTTAATATCTTCTGCTTCTGTTAGGTCCATACCATTTCTGTCCTCTGTTGAGCCCATCTTTGCATGAAATGTTCCCTTTGTATCTCTAATTTTCTTGAAGAGATCTCTAGTCTTTCTCATTGTGTTGTTTTCCTCTGTTTCTTTGCACTGATCATGGAGGAAGGCTTTCTTATCTCTTCTTGCTATTCTTTGGAACTCTGCATCCAGATGCTTATATCTTTCCTTTTCTCCTTTGTTTTTCACCTCTCTTCTTTTCACAGCTATTTGTAAGCCCTCCTCAAACAGCCATTTTGCATTTTTGCGTTTCTTTTCCATGGGGATGGTCTTGATCCCTGTCTCCTGTACAATGTCACGAACGTCGTTCCATAGTTCATCAGGCACTCTATCTATCAGATCTAGGCCCTTAAATCTATTTCTCACTTCTACTGTGTAATCTCAAGGGATTTGATTTAGGTTATACCTTAATGGTCTAGCGGTTTTTGCTACTTTCTTCAATTTCAGTCTGAATTTGGCAATAAGGAGTTCATGATCTGAGCCACAGTCAGCTCCTGGTCTTGTTTTTGTTGACTGTATAGAGCTTCTCCATCTTTGGCTGCAAAGAATATAATCAATCTGATTTCGATGTTGATCATCTGGTGATGTCCATGTGTAGAGTCTTCTCTTGTGTTGTTGGAAGAGGGTTGTTGCTATGACCAGTGCATTTTCTTGGCAAAACTCTATTAGTCTTTGCCCTGCTTCTTTCCACATTCCAAGGCCAAGTTTGCCTGTTACTCCAGGTGTTTCTTGACTTCCTACTTTTACATTCCAGTCCCCTATAATGAAAAGGACATCTTTTTGGGGGTGTTTGTTCTAAAAGGTCTTGTAAGTCTTCATAGAACCATTCAACTTCAGCTTGTTCACCGTTACTGGTTGTGACATAGACTTGGATTGCTATGATATTGAATAGTTTGCCTTGGAAATGAACAGATTGCATCCAAGTACTGTATTTCAGACTCTTTTGTTGAGCATGATGGCTACTCCATTTCTTCTGAGGCATTCCTGCCCGCAGTAGTAGATATAATGGTCATCTGAGTTAAACTCACAGATTCCAGTCTATTTTAGTTCACTGATTCCTAGAATGTCAACGTTCAGTCTTGCCATCTCTTGTTTGACCACTTCCAATTTGCCTTGATTCATGGACCTGGCATTCCAGGTTCCTATGCAATATTGCTCTTTATAGCATTAGATCTTGCTTCTGTCACCAGTCACATCCACAACTGGGTATTGTTTTTGCTTTGGCTCCATCCCTTCCTTCTTTTTGGAGTTATTTCTCCACTGATCTCCAGTAGCGTGTTGGGCACCTACTGACCTGGGGAGTTCCTCTTTCATTATCCTTTCATTTTGCCTTTTCATACTGTTCATGGGGTTCTCAAGGCAAGAATACTGAAGTGGTTTGCCATTCCCTTCTCAAGTAGACCACATTCCACAGCCATACAAGTAGTCTATCTATGATGGAATCAGAAATAGAACTCAGACCAGCCAATTCCAGGCCAAACTAAGTTTTTTGACTGTCCCCTTCTTGAACCCCACTTCCATTTGGGGATAAGTATCTAAACTACAGTGGCTGTGCATGAGCGGGTGACTGCTGGCTTCAATTATTTATATCCAGGGCTGCCTCATATGTTCTGTTCAGCTCCTTTCTCTGCCCAGGAAAGTATACATCCTCCATACCGTCAGTATCATTGTTCAGAAATGAATTAAGCTTTAGGGTCACACACAGTGTACTGTGTCATCCATATTTCTTTCAGAAAACTTGAATAGTGTTTACTGTCAACAAGAGGAGTGATGCGAGGTGGGGAATGTTAGGAAGGACTACTAGAGGGGCTACCTTAGTGGTCCAGTGACTAAGACCCCATGATCCCAATGCAGGGGGCCCTGGTTCGATCCCTCATTGGTAAACTAGATCCCACATGCCTCAACTAAGACCCTACACAGCCAAATAAATAAATTAGCTTTTAATAGAAGCACTCCCAGAAGCATTTCTGGACCAGTAAATGATCACCAGCCCGTATGTTATTCTTGGAGTCATTTTCCTGCTTCTTTAAATATATTAATTTGCCCTAAGATCACTTGGCCACTCACAATAAAAGCTCTCAAGATGGATCAACATGGTAGCCCATATGCTGTGTTTCTGCAGCTTGAATGTATTTCTCAGGCCCTTTCCTGAACATACTGTTGTAAGAGTGACAAGTGGGCAAACATGTGACAAGTTACAGTATCAGGTGAGAGGGCAACTAAGACACTGGCAGGAAGGAAAACCCAGTGCTCCCTACCAACTTGAGCTTTCCCCAGGAATGCCTGCACCCTACATGGCTGAGACCTCTGCTCTTAGACTCCTGACCAGCCAGGACCAACAGGACTCTTTCTAAGGACCCTAAGTTTGGCCCAAGAAGAAACACCAGTCAAGACTTCCCCTCCCTTCATCTTCTGGCTTTGTCTCCCTGGCCAGAGACTCACCCCAAGCACCCATCTGCACGTGTAGACTGAGGCAAGAGGCCATACACTGAGTGTATCATGTTAGGCAAGTGATTGGGCTTCACTGAACCTTGACTGTAACATCTGAAAGGTGGGGATTCATAAGGACTAATTAAGACAATGTCAAATTGTTATCATGGAGTTGAGAAAGATCTCTGGAATGCAGTGCATTCCATCTTATCAAAAGAGAGGGAAAAATCATATTTTAAATGGAGCTTCCTGATGACTCAAGCGATAAAGAATCTGTCTACAATTCAGGAGATGCAGGAGATGTGGGTTCAATCCCTGGCTTGAAAAGATCCTCTGGAGGAGGAAATGGCAACCCATTTCAGTATTCTTGCCTGGAAAATCCCTTCAGGAGAGGAGCCTAGCAGGTTACAGTCCATTGGGTCACAAATAGTCAGACATGACTGAACACACACATATTTTAAATAATATTTATATTTTGTATGTATATATGTAAATGCTGAAATATGTATGGGGCTTCCCAGGTGGCATAAGTGGTAAAGAATCTGTCTGCCAATGCAGGAGACACAAGAGGCATGGGTTCCATCCCTGGGTTGGGAAGATCCCCTGGAGGAGGAAATGGCAACCCATTTCAGTATTCTTACCTGGAAAATCCCAAGGACAGGAGAGCCTGGTGAGTTACAGTCCATGGGGTCACAAAGAGTCAGACACAACTGAGCGTGCACACACCATAGTTCTGTGTGTATATGTAAATGAACATGTAAATATGTTATATATATATAGTTATGTTTACCTTGAGATGCAGCACTACCCTCTTGAGCAATGGAAGAGGGGCAGGTTTTTGCGGTCATTCACCAAACAGTTCAACTCAATAGAAAGCCAGACTTACACCACATTATAGGAGAAAGCCTGGGGGTTGGGAGGGTGCTGAAAACGCTGAGTGAAGAGAGTCAAGGTGTTGGAAAAACACCACCATAGCAGTAAAGTGTTAGGAAAACATTAGAAAAATACCAACCCACCAAAGCAGTAAAGCAGTAAAACATATTTCTTTAGTTCTGACTCTAGTCTCCAAAGCCTGAAGGCCCTTGGGGAGGGGCAGCAGAGAGGAGGCAGCCTAGAATTCACAGTGGACAATACTTGCAACTGCACATGGCCCCACCTCCCAAAGACCCTATCCCCAGAAGGCCCCACCCTTGGAAGGCCCACCCTTGGAAGGGGCCCACACTAGACTCAGTGCTCTGCTGTCCCTTGAAGTTCTTAGTAATTTTATTTTTGAACTTGTGTTTTGTGAGTGAAGTGGATGGGACAGCAGAGCACATGCGTGAGCCACTGCCCTTGTTCTTGTCAGCAGTTAACCTCATTAGCGCAGAGTGGTCACCCTGCCCGTGAGCACAGCATTGAAGTGGACATGCGATGCTCAGTGAAACTCAAAGTGAGTCATATCTATGAACACCCATGCTTTCCCTACCCTTACCCTGCAAACCAGAACTTTAAACACAGAAAGGAGACAAAGGCCTTCTTCGAACAACCAAGCACACTTCTCACTAGTGATATTCCTCTGGTGTTTGTGTTAGCTGCACAGTCATGTTAGACTCTTTGAGACCCCATGGACAAGCCTGCTAGGCTCCTCTGTCCATGGAGTTCCCCAGGCAAGAGTACTGAAATGGGTATCTGTTCCCTTCTCCAGGGGATCTTTCTGACCCAGGGTTTGAACCTGTGATGCCCATGTTGCAGGCATATTCTTTACCGTTTGAGCCAGCAGGGAAGCCCCAAAAATACTGGAGTGGGTAGCCACTATGGCAACCAACCACTAAAGCTGAAAACAGGGACATGGTAGGAAAAGAAAAGAAAAGCAACCCCCTGTTTCTGACCATTCAGCTGTTCCTTATTCATCAGCAAGCTGAAGGTAGCCGGGTTGGTAGCAGATGGCTGTATCAGATGAAAACAATGGAGCTAGTCTTGTCCAGAATTTCTACAGTTCTGAGAAAAAGATACTTGTGCACCTACTAGGTATGAGATAGGAACCATAAATCCACATGCAAATTATTTAAAACTGGTATTACCCAATAGAAAGAAAAATAGTAAAACTCATGCTAATAATTAAATTTTTATTTATTTAGAATGACATTAAATAGCAAGAAACACCATTCACAACAAGTCAAGGAGAGTCCATGAAGGACTGGAGCTTTATATTTTAGTAGTAGTACCTTTAACCAAAATCACTTCGGATGGGGACTGCAGCCATGAAACTAAAAGATGCTTGCTCCTTGGAAGAAAAGTTATGACCAACCTAGAGAGCATATTAAAAAGAAGAGACATTACTTTGTCAACAAAGGTCTGTCTAGTCAAAGCTATGGTTTTTCCAGTAGTCATGATGTGAATGTTGGACCATAAAGAAAGCTGAGCACCAAAGAATTTATGCTTTTGAACTGTGGTGCTGGAGAAGACTCTTGAGAGTCCCTTGGACTGCAAGGATATGAAACCATTACATCCTAAAGGAAATCAGTCCTGAATATTCATTGAAAGGACTGATACTGAAACTGAAGCTCCAATACTTTGTCCACTTGATGCAAAGAAGTGACTCACTGGAAAAGACCCTGATGCTGGGAAAGACTGAAGGCAGGAGGAGAAGGGGATGACAGAGGATGAGATGGCTGGATGGCATCACCAACTCGATGGACATGTGTTTGAGCAGACTCTGGGAGTTGGTGATGGGCTGGAAGGCCTGGCATGCTGCAGTCCATGGGGTCACAAAGAGTTGGGCACGACTGAGTGACTGAACTGAACTGAACCTTTAACGAAGCTTTATGCTTTTGAATGAAAGGGCCAATATTTTCGTGATGCGCTGTGTCTGCAAATTATGTAGTCAGCCTTGGGAACAACTGTGTAGTGTCTTTAAAGGCACAGTGGGGAAATGTCATGAACCCCCTGCTCTGACACAAGCTTCCCAAAACTGAAGCCAAGCTTTAGGGTAGGAAGGGGGAATCCTCAAACTGAAAGAGACCATTTCTGAAACACAGCTGTATTTGTTTGCTCTGGCTCCCATAACAAAGACCAGAGACTGGGAGGCTTAGACATTTATTTTCTCATAGTTCTGGAGGCCAGAATTCTAAGATGAAGGTGTGAGTAGGATTGATTTCTTCTGAGGTTGCTCTCCTTGGCTATTCCATGGCCATCCTCTCGCTGGGCTATCAGATGAGTGTCTTGTGGACTATATTGTCTGTGTCCTAATATATTCTTATCATATTGGATTAGAACCCACCCTAATGACTCCATTTTATATTAATCACCTCTTTAAAGGCCCTGTCTCCAAATGCAGTCACATTCTGAGCTCCTGGGGGTTAGGGCTTCAAACATGTGAAAGTGGGGTGACACAGCTGAGCCCATGACAACTGGAAAAATTGGATTTAAAACAGAAATTTACACTTTTAAAAAGAAGCAAAATCATATTTTTTGTGCCACTCGATTGATGGACTGAGATGTATTTGCAGCCTTGCAGGGTTCATCCTTTGGATTGAACAGTAGAGCTTTGATGTAATTCCACACATTTGCAGTTGAAACAGACCCAGAGGCTTCCTAATTTGGGATTTGGCCTCTTTCTGTTCAGTGGCAACAGAGACCTGGGGCTTTTCTTTTGTTCTAGCAGAAAATCAGCAGGAAGAGGAATCAAACACTGGTGTTTGTTTTTAATAAAAATCTGTTCAGCCGTCCAAACCTAATTAAGTTCTTGGCTTCATAGAGGAGGGATGACATGTTATTGGTCACAACGTGGTTTTTTACTATTTGTGTTTTTTTTAAACATAAGAGACAAGATTTATCTTAGCTCAGATTGGATAGGTTAAACAACACACATATATTGCTTGTAGTTTTGGAGACCGGGAAGTCCAAGATCAAGGTAGCAGCAGATTCCACGTCTGTCTGAAGGCTAGCGGCTATTTCATAGTGGCCATCTCCTTGCTGTAACCTCAGCTGATGGAATAGGTGAGGGATATTTCTAGATTCTCTTTTATGGACACACTTATCCTTTGTGGGCAGGCTACACCCTCATGACACAAGCACCTCCCCAAAGTCCCCCCTCCTAACACCATCACCTTGGGTGTTAGGTTTCAACTTAGGAATTCTAGGGGAACACAAGCATTCAGTCTATAGAAGGATTCATGCTACCTCATACTCTTTTAAAGAGAGAGCATTTCTCTACTTTGTCTTCCTTGAGAACGTTTTTTCCAGGGAAAATCCTGAAAAATTTAGAAAGGATTCAGAAAAAACCCACTGACAACTGGCTGAATTTATCCTAAAACAGATTCATCTTGGGTATCTGGGCAGTAAGACTTTGTTTTAAAGTCATCTCAAATTATATTTTGTTATCATGAGTAATTGTTGTTTTTGTTTAGTTGCTCAGACATGTCCAACTCTTTTGCGACTCCATCGACTATAGCCCTCCAGGCTCCTCTGTCCATGGAATTTTTCAGGCAAGAATACTGGAGTGGGTTGTCATTTCCTTCTCCAGTGGATCATCCCCACCCAGGGAACTCATGTCTTTTGCATTGCAGGTGGATTCTTTACTGCTGAGCCAGCAGGGAAGCCCAATAATGACTATAGTAGCAATACGGTACACCAGAGCCACACAGTCTCAGCATCTTCATGGCAGCCCAGTGATGGTCTCAGTGTTCTCATCTCCAGGCTAAGGACGAACTCTAAATCCTGGGAGAAGTCACATGATTCTCCCTAAATCACATCCCTACCAAGGGACCTGCACTCACTTTAATTCCAGAGCCTGTGTAAAGGGGGAACAGCAAACCAGCAGGGCCACCCTTTTCCCCACACCCTGGCCGTGAGTGCCTGAGTTAGGGATGAGGTCTGGATGTGGCATCAGGAGTGTCTCAGGAAACAAATGTGGTGGCAAAGGGCCTCAAATGACTCCAGAATGAACATAGGGAGCCAGGATTCTACTGCTGCACTAAATTACTATGTGTATTATAAATAATATATAAAAGATAAACATTTAAAAGGATAACATGAAAATTAAGCACAAAATTAAAAAAAAAAAAAACTTCTAATGTTTTCTTCCTGCTCTGTACTAGACTATCTTTCAAACCTCACTTTGGAGAACACTTTTTAAAAGAGAGATAGGGCACCTTCATTTTTACCATAAAATCCCAGGCTTAATATTGAAAGTCTGAAAAGAGCTTGCTTTTGAAAGAAACACACTGGCTGAGTGTAGAGGGAAGCCAGTCAGTTCCCGACCTGCCATCTGTGATGCAGCATCCATCAGAGTCTCAAAGCTGCAGTTCTCTGACCAGACCTCTCCCCGCTGACTCACCAACTCAAAGCTTAAACCTGTTTCACTTAAAATCAATATCATCACAAAATTCTTTTAGCCGTAAGTACTTCCAGTATCAAAGTAAATGTTTTTGGGCTCCTGGCAACAAAATAAAACTGACAAACCAACCTTCAGTAATTTTACATTACTTTGTAACATTAAAACACTGTTAATATTAGATACTGGCTAAATTTAATGTTTTGAAGTTGATTTGTTGTTCATAGCTTCCAGAATTGGTTTGCAAAATACAGAATGGTATTTTGAGTTCCCAATTTGAATCTATAAGTATTTTTGTTGTAACACAAATAACTTAATAGCTAGTATTCATTATAATTAATAAGCCCCCAAATATTGCTTAAAATAAGAAATTATTACCAAATGGTTCACTAATTGTATTATAGCAGTTACTCTCAATGGTATGGAAATTTTGTTGGTCTATAAATTGCCTATTTTTACATGTATTATTACTTATTTGAAGTAATAATTATTACTTATTTGAAGTAATAATATATGTAAAAAATAGGCAATTTATAGACCAACAAAATTTCCATACCATTGAAAGTAACTCCTATAATACAATTAGTGGACCATCTGGTAATAATTTGGCCGACTAATTGTATTGTAGCAGTTACTGTGGTCACAGGACTGGAAAAGGTCAGTTTTCATTCCAGTCCCAAAGAAAGGCAATGCCAAAGAATGCTCAAACTACCACACAATTTCACTCATCTCACACGCTAGTAAAGTAATGCTCAAAATTCTCCAAGCCAGGCTTCAGCAATACATGAACCGTGAACTTCCAGATGTTCAAGCTGGGTTTAGAAAAGGCAGAGGAACCAGAGATCAAATTGCCAACAACTGCTGGATCATCAAAAAAGCAAGAGAGTTCCAGAAAAACATCTATTTCTGCTTTATTGACTATGCCAAAGCCTTTGACTGTGTGGATCACAATAAACTGTGGAAAATTCTGAAAGAGATGGGAATACCAGACCACCTGACCTGCCTCTTGAGAAACCTATATGCAGGTCAGGAAGCAACAGTTAGAACTGGACATGGAATAACAGACTGGTTCCAAATAGGAAAAGGAGTACATCAAGGCTGTCTATTGTCACCCTGCTTATTTAACTTATATGCAGAGTATATCATGAGAAACGCTGGACTGGAAGCAACACAAGCTGGAATCAAGATTGCCAGGAGAAATCTCAATAACCTCAGATATGCAGATGACGCTACCCTGATGGCAGAAAGTGAAGAGGAACTAAAAAGCCTCTTGATGAGAGTGAAAGAGGAGAATGAAAAAGTTGGCTTAAAGCTCAACATTCAGAAAAAGAAGATCATGGCATCTGGTCCCATCACTTCATGGGAAATAGATGGGGAAACAGCGGAAACAGTGTCAGACTTTATTTTTTTGGGCTCCAAAATCACTGCAGATTGTGATTGCAGCCATGAAATTAAAAGATGCTTACTCCTTGGAAGGAAAGTTATGACCAACCTAGAGAGCATATTGAAAAGCAGAGACATTACTTTGCCAACAAAGGTCCGTCTAGTCAAGGCTATGGTTTTTCCAGTAGTCATGTATGGATGTGAGAGTTGAACTGTGAAGAAAGCTGAGCGCCAAAGAATTGATGCTTTTGCACTGTGGTGTTGGAGAAGACTCTTGAGAGTCCCTTGTAGTGCAAGGAGATCCAACCAGTCCATTCTAAAGGAGATCAGTCCTGGGTGTTCTTTGGAAGGAATGATGTTGAAGCTGAAACTCCAGTAGTTTGGCCACCTCATGCGAAGAGTTGACTCATTGAAAAAGACTGATGCTGGGAGGGATTGGGGGCAGGAGGAGAAGGGGACGACAGAGGATGAGATGGCTGAATGGCATCACTGACTAGATGGACATGAGTTTGAGTAAACTCCGGGAGATAGTGATGGACAGGGAGGCTTGGTGTGCTGCGATTCATGGGGTCTCAAAAAGTCTGACATGAATGAGCGACTGAACTGAACTGAACTGAACTGAATTGCTTTAAAGTTTTATGAACTCTAAGTTAACATACTATCAAACACTTACAAGAGCCAAATCTAGGAAAAAATAAGGAGAAGGCAGTGGCAACCCACTCCAGTATTCTTGCCTGGAAAATCCCATGGACACTACAGTCCATGGGGTCACAGAGTCGGACACGACTGAGCAACTTCACTTTCACTTTTCACTTTCATGCATTGGAGAAGTAAATGGCAACCCACTCCAGTGTTCTTGCCTGAAGAATCCCAATGATGGAGGAGCCTGGTGGGCTGTTGTCTGTGGGGTCACACACAGTCAGACACGACTGAAGCGACTTTGCAGCAGCAGCAGCAGGAAAAAGTAATTTGAGCCAGGAATGCAACTATGGTGCAAATGTGCATGGAAAACACAATAATTTAAGGAAGCATACTTAACATGTATTCTGGGACTTTGCATATCCCTCTCTACCTTATTTGTATTTTGAAACAGTACAAAAACTCAGCTAATTCATTTTCCGTAAACCGTTTAAGAATTCATTGATGCACCATCAGTCTTGATGTACCATTACTTCTGAATACTTTATGATGTATTTCCTATAAATGAAAATATTGTCCCCCACAGCCACCACAAAAGCATCAAATTCAGGAAATTCGCATGGATACAAAACTACCGTTTCATCCACAGATGCCATTCATGCGTGTGTGCTCAGTCACTTCAGTCGTGTTCAACTCTTTGCAACCCTATGTACCGTAGCCCAGCAGACTCCTCTGTTCATGGGATTCTCTGGGCAAGAAGACTGGAGTGGGCTGCCATGATCTTCCTAGATCTTCCTGACCTAGGGATCAAACCTTCATCTCCTGCATCAATTGTCCTGATAACCCATGACAGGGTGCAGGTAGATGTCAGTCTGTTTCCTTCAAACTGAAACGGTCCTTGGTCTTTCCTTCACTTTCAAGACCTTGATACTTCTGAAGATTACAGGTCAATTATGTCCTTGAATGTTCCTCAGTTGGGGTTTGTCTGATGTTTCCTCAAGACTGAATCCAGGTTATGTGTCTTTGGCAGGAATAACACAGAAGTGATGCTGTGCTTTTCTCCCTGCATCCTAGGAGGTGGCATAGGGTTTTGACTTGCCCCCATTATAGGTAATATAATCTTTGATCACTTGATTAAAGTAGAGCATACATTTCCCCCCTTTGGAATACAGAATTTTTTTAATATGATGAAAATATCTCATTCCTCATCAAGCATTTAATTTATTGTTTATTTTTTGTATTTGTATGGATGCACATTTTCCTGTTTGTTTAGTGGAATGCAATCTGTTACTATCATTATTTATTTGATGTTCATGTTGTCCCCAATCTGACCAGTGGGGGGACCCTTCAAGCTGACTTCAGTGTTCTTTTGACATGTCCCATCAACCTTGCAGCATTTCTACACAGCAACATGTCCCAGGTTTGTACTTTCCCTGCCCAGTCTTAGAATCAGTTAACTTCTCCTGGAACCTTTAAATAGAGAAAGCAATAGAATAGAAGCCAAGATCTGCACCCTAGATGTGCTTGTTGATATTGAGATGTCATTGTTTCTGAGCGATTTAGTGAACAGTATATATGAAAGTGTTAGTCGCTCTGTCATGTGCGACTCTTTGCAACCCCATGGACTACAGCCCTCCAGGCTCCTCTGTCCATGGAATTCTCCATGCAAGAATACTAGAGTGGGTTGCCATTTCCTTCTCAAAGGGATCTTCCCAACCTAGGGATCGAACTCAGGTCTCCTGCACTGCAGGCAGACTCTTTACCATCTGAGCCACAGGGGGCTCTGCTTTGTACATATATGCATGTAAGTATGTCAGTGTACACATGTTTCTGAGCATGCATAAACATTTGCATTTGTATTTACTTCCATATAGCTATACATTTTGAACTTGAGTTCATATAATTCTTTCAATCCCGATTCAATACACAGGTTTAATTCTAGGTCTTTTCCCCTTTCTGTATTTGTAACTACCTTCTCCAAATCTGAGAAATCTGAATTCCATTATTCTTAATATACTAACATGGCTTGATCAGTTCCCCTGTTAAGAGCCAATATTGCATCTCCCCTGCCTGACATCTTCCTCACTTTATGGTGGCTCATGTTCTCTGGGCTGTGCCACCTCGTTCACGTGGACATCCTCTTTGGCCTGTTCAGACTCTGAGAGCAGCCAGGCTTTGCTCCAAGGGGACTGTCTCTTTCCCTCGTGCACTGGGCTGCTACCCTGACACACCCCATGTGGGTCAGAGGCCCCACGCCACGCTGCCTCAACAGAGGGACACTGTCTTCACTCTGTTTGGGCTGCAATACCTCATGTCAGGTTCTCTACATTCTTTAAACTTGGTAGGAAATGCACATTTGCCAAACATAAATTTGAAATATTGGATATGTGGTGGGAAACTTGAGCTGATGCCTTCATGCCATGAAGTCAATTAGAAACTATGCATAATTATGTTTTAGAAATTCTCAATATCCAATAAAGACTTAAACTCTGGATTTTAGCCAAAGGTATACTTTTTCAAACTACTTTTATTTATTTTTATTTTTTTATTTTACTTTACAATACTGTATTGGTTTTGCCATACATCAACATGAATCTGTCACAGGTGTACACGTGTTCCCAATCCTGAACCCCCCTCCCACCTCCCTCCCCATACCATCTCTCTGGGTCATCCCAGTGCACCAGCCCCAAGCATCCTGTATCCTGCATTGAACCTAGACTGGTGATTCGTTTCTTATATGATATTATACATGTTTCAATGCCATTCTCCCAAATCATCCCACCCTCGCCCTCTCCCACAGAGTCCAAAAGACTGTTCTATACATCTGTGTCTCTTTTGCTGTCTCACATACAAAGTTATCATTACCATCTTTCTAAATTCCATATGTATGTGTTAATATACTGTATTGGTGTTTTCTTTCTGGCTTACATCACTCTGTATAATCAGCTCCAGTTTCATCCACCTCATTAGAACTGATTCAAATGCATTCTTTTTGATGGCTGAGTAATACTCCATTGTGTATATGTACCATGGCTTTCTTATCCATTCATCTGCTGATGGACATCTAGGTTGTTTCCATGTCCTGGCTATTAAAAACAGCGCAGCACTGTGGAGTACACAATGGAGTATTACTCAGCCGTTAAAAAGAATTCATTTGAATCAGTTCTGATGAGATGGATGAAACTGGAGCCAATTATACAGAGTGAAGTAAGCCAGAAAGAAAAACACCAATACAGTATACTAACACATATATATGGAATTTAGAAAGATGGCAATGATGACCCTGTATGCAAGACAGGAAAAAAGACATAGCTGTGTATAACGGACTTTTGGACTCAGAGGGAGAGGGAGAGGGTGGGATGATTTGGGAGAATGGCATTCTATCATGTATACTATCATGTAAGAATTGAATCGTCAGTCTATGTCTGACGCAGGATACAGCATGCTTGGGGTTGGTGCATGGGGATGACCCACTGAGATGTTATGGGGAGGGAGGTGGGAGAGGGGTTCATGTTTGGGAACACATGTAAGAATTAAAGATTTTAAAATTTAAAAAAAAAGTAAAAAATAAAAAAAAAGGAAAACCATCAAGAGTAACTATAAAACATAAAAAAAAAAAAAACAGTGCTGCGATGAACATTGGGGTACACATGTCTCTTTCAATTCTGGTTTCCTTGGTGTGTATGCCCAGCAGTGGGATTGCTGGGTCATAAGGCAGTTCTATTTCCAGTTTTTTAAGGAATCTCCACAGTGTTCTCCATAGTGGCTGTGCTAGTTTGCATTCCCACCAACAGTGTAAGAGGGTTCCCTTTTCTCCACACCCTCTCCAGCATTTATTGTTTGGATAGCAGCCATTCTGACTGGTGTGAAATGGTACCTCACTGTGGTTTTGATTTCATTTCTCTGATAATGAGTGATGTTGAACATCTTTTCATGTGTTTGTTAGCCATCTGTATGTCTTCTTTGGAGAAATGTTTGTTTAGTTCTTTGGCTCATTTTTGATTGGGTCATTTATTTTCCTGGAATTGAGCTGCAGGAGTTGCTTGTATATTTTTGAGATTAGTTGTTTGTCAGTTGCTTCATTTGCTATTATTTTCTCCCATTCTGAAGGCTGTCTTTTTACCTTGCTTATAGTTTCCTTTGTTGTGCAGAAGCTTTTAATTTTAATTAGGTCTCATTTGTTTATTTTTGCTTTTATTTCCAATATTCTGGGAGTTGGGTCATAGAGGATCCTGCTGTGACTTATGTCAGAGAGTGTTTTGCCTATGTTCTCCTCTAGGAGTTTTATAGTTTCTGGTCTCACATTTAGATCTTTAATCCATTTTGAGTTTATTTTTGTGTATGGTGTTAGAAAGTGTTCTAGTTTCATTCTTTTACAAGTGGTTGAGCAGTTTTCCCAGCACCACTTGTTAAAGAGATTGTCTTTAATCCATTGTATATTCTTGTCTCCTTTGTCGAAGATAAGGTGTCCATAGGTGTGTGGATTTGTCTCTGGGCTTTCTATTTTGTTCCATTGATCTATATTTCTGTCTTTGTGCCAGTACCATACTGTCTTGATGACTGTGGCTTTGTAGTAGAGCCTGAAGTCAGGCAGGTTGATTCTTCCTCCAGTTCCATTGTTCTTTCTCAAGATTGCTTTGGCTGCTTGAGGTTTTTTTGTATTTCCATACAAATTGTGAAATTATTTGTTCTAGCTCGGTGAAAAATACCGCTGGTAGCTTGATAGGGGTTTCATTGAATCTGTAGATTGCTTTGGGTAGTTTACTGATTTTCACTATATTGATTCTTCTGATCCACGAACATGGTATATTTCTCCATCTATTAGTGTCCTCTTTGATTTCTTTCACCAGTGTTTTCTAGTTTTCTATATATAGGTCTTTAGTTTCTTCAGGTAGATATATTCCTAAGTATTTTATTCTTTTCGTTGCTATGGAATGGAATTGTTTCCTTAATTTCTTTTTCTACTTTCTCATTATTAGTGTATAGGAATGCAAGGGATTTCTGTGTGTTGATTTTATATCCTGCAACTTTACTATACTCATTGATTAGCTCTAGTAATTTTATGGCAGAGTCTTTAGGGTTTTCCATGTAGAGGATCATGTCATCTGCAAACAGTGAGAGTTTTACTTCTTCTTTTCCAACCTGGATTCCTTTTATTTCTTTTTCTGCTCTGATTGCTGTGGCCAAAACTTCCAAAACTATGTTGAATAGTAGTGGTTAGAGTGGGCATGCTTATCTTGTTCCTGATTTTAGGGGAAATGTTTTCAATTTTTCAACATTGAGGATGATGTTTGCTGTGGGTTTGTCATATATAGTTTTTATTATGTTGAGGTATGTTCCTTCTATTCCTGCTTTCTGGAGAGTTTTTATCATAAATGGATGTTGAATTTTGTCAAAAGGTGTCTCTGCATCTATTGAGATAATCATATGGCTTTTATTTTTCAATTTGTTAATGTGGTGAATTACATTGATTGATTTGCAGATATTGAAGAATTCTTGCATCCCTGGGATAAAGCCCACTGGGTCATGGTGTATGATCTTTTTAATGTGTTGTTGGATTCTGATTGCTAGAATTTTGTTAAGGACTTTTCATCTATGTTCATCAGTGATACTGGCCTATAGTTTTCTTTTTTTGTGGCATCTTTGTCAGCTTTTGGTATTTAGGGTGATGGTGGCCTCATAGAATGAGTTTGAAAGTTCACCTTTCTCTGCAATTTTCTGGAAGAGTTTGAGTAGGATAGGTATTAGCTCTTCTCTAAATTTTTGGTAGAATTCAGCTGTGAAGCCGTCTGGACCTGGGCTTTTGTTTGCTGGAAGATTTCTGATTACAGTTTCAATTTCCATGCTTATGATGGGCCTGTTAAGATTTTCTATTTCTTCCTGGTTCAGTTTTGGAAAGTTGTTCTTTTCTAAGAATTTGTCCATTTCTTCCTCATTGTCCATTTTATTGGCATATAATTGCTGATAGTAGTCTCTTATGATCCTTTGTATTTCTGTGTTGTCTGTTGTGATCTCTCCATTTTCATTTCTAACTTTATTGATTTGATTTTTCTCCCTTTGTTTCTTGATGAGTTTGGCTACTGGTTTGTCAATTTTATTTATCCTTTCAAAGAACCAGCTTTTGGCTTTGTTGATTTTTGCTATGGTTTCTTTTGTTTCTTTTGCATTTATTTCTGCCCTAATTTTTAAGATTCATTTCCTTCTACTAACTCTGGGGTTCTCCATTTCTTCTTTTTCTAGTTGCTTTAGGTATAGAGTTAGGTTATTCATTTGACTTTTTTCTTGTTTCTTGAGGTATGCCTGTAATGCTATGAACTTTCCCCGTAGCACTGCTTTTATAGTGTCCCATAGGTTTTGGGTTTTTGTGTTTTCACTTTCATTTGTTTGTATGCATATTTTGATTTCTTCTGTGATTTGTTGGTTATTTAGAAGCGTGTTGTTCAGCCTCCATATGTTGGGATTTTTAATATTTTTTATCCTGTAATTGACATCTAATCTTACTGCATTGTGGTCAGAAAAGATGCTTGGAATCATTTCAATTTTTTTGAATTTATCAAGGATAGATTTATGGCCCAGGATGTGATCTATCCTGGAGAAGGTTCTGTGAGCACTTGAGAAAAAGGTGAAATTCATTGTTTTGGGGTGAAATGTCCTATAGATATCAATTAGGTCTAACTGGTCTATTGTATCTTTTAAAGTTTGTGTTTCTTTGTTAATTTTCTGTTTAGTTGATCTATCTACAAGTGTAACTGGGGTATTAAAGTCTCCCACTATTATTGTGTTATTGTTAATTTCCCCTTTCATACTTGTTAGGATTTGTCTTACATATTGCGGTGCTCCTATGTTTAGGTACATATATGTTTATAGTTGTTATATCTTCTTCTTGGATTGATCCTTTGACCATTATGTAGTCGCCTTCTTTGTCTCTTTTCACAGCCTTTGTTTTAAGTCTATTTTATGTGATATGAGTATTGCTACTCCTGCTTTCTTTTGGTCTCTATTTGCATGGAATATATTTTTCCAGCCCTTCACTTTCAGTCTATGTGTCCCTTCTTTCGAGGTGGGTCTCTTGTAGACAACGTATATAGGGGTCTTGTTTTTGTATCCATTCAGCCAGCCTTTGTCTT
Organism: Capricornis sumatraensis; assembly: GCF_032405125.1. NCBI lineage: Eukaryota > Metazoa > Chordata > Mammalia > Artiodactyla > Bovidae > Capricornis > Capricornis sumatraensis. The sequence continues at coordinate 42,689,015 of NC_091078.1, read as the reverse complement.
TTGGCTGTGGCATTCAACCCATTTACGTTTAAGGTAATTATTGATAAGTATGATCCCATTGCCATTTACTTTATTGTTTTGGGTTCTGGTTATACACCCTTTTTGTGTTTCCTGTCTAGAGAGTATCCTTTAGCATTTGTTGGAGAGCTGGTTTGGTGGTGCTGAATTCTCTCAGCTTGTGCTTGTCTGTAAAGGTTTTGATTTCTCCTTCATATTTGAGTGAGATCCTTGCTGGGTACAGTAATCTGGGCTGTAGGTTATTTTCTTTCATCACTTTAAGGGTGTCTTGCCATTCCCTTTGGCCTGAAGAGTTCCTATTGAAAGATCAGCTGTTATCCTTCTGGGAATCCCCTTTTGTGTTATTTGTTGTTTTTCCCTTGCTGCTTTTAATATTTGTTCTTTGTGTTTGATCTTTGTTAATTTGACTGATATGTGTCTTTGGGTGTTTTGCCTTGGGTTTATCCTGTGTGGACTTTCTGGGTTTTTTGGACTTGGGTGATTATTTCCTTCCCCACTTTAGGGAAGTTTTCAATTATTATCTCCTCAAGTATTTTCTCATGGTCTTTCTTTTTGTCTTCTTCTTCTGGGACTCCTATAATTCGAATGTTGAAGCATTTCATATTGTCCTATAGGTCTCTGAGATTGTCCTCATTTCTTTTAATTCATTTTTCTTTTTTCCTCTCTGATTCATTTATTTCTACCATTCTATCTTCTACTTCACTAATCCTATCTTCTGCCTCCATTATTCTACTATTTGTTGCCTCCAGAGTGTTTTTTTTTTTAATCTCATTTAGTGCATTATTCATTATATATTGACTCTTTTTTATTTCTTCTAGGTCCTTGTTAAACCTTTCTTGCATCTTCTCAATCCTTGTCTCCAGACTATTTATCTGTGATCCATTTTGATTTCAAGATTTTGGATCATTTTCACTATCATTATTTGGAATTCTTTATCAGGTAGATTCTCTATCTCTTCCTCTTTTGTTTGGTGGGCATTTATCCTGTTTCTTTACCTGCTGGGTATTCCTCTGTCACTTCATCTTGTTTATATTGCTGCGTTTGGGGTGGCCTTTCTGTATTCTGGCAGTTTGTGGAGTTCTCTTTATTGTGGAGTTTCCTCACTGTGGATGGGGTTGTATCAGTGGCTTGTCAAGGTTTCTTGGTTAGGGAAGCTTGTGTCAGTGTTCTGGTGGCTGGAGCTGGATTTCTTCTCTCTGGAGTGCAATAAAGTGTCCAGTAATGAGTTATGAGATATCAATGGTTTTGGAGTAACTTTGAGCTGCCTCTATATTGAAGCTGTGTTCCTGTGTTGCTGGAGAATTTGCATGGTATGTCTTGCTCTGGAATTTGTTGGCCCTTGGGTGGTGCTTGGTTTCAGTGTAGGTATGGAGGTGTTTGATGAGCTCCTATTGATTAACGTTCCGTGGAGTCAGGAGTTCTCTGATGTTCTCAGGATTTGGACTTAAGTCTCCTGCTTCTGGTTTTCAGTCTTATTTTTACAGTAGCCTCAAGACTTCTCCTTCTATACCACACCATTGATAAAACATCTAGGTTAAAGATAAACAGTTTCTCCACATTGAGGGACACCCAGAGAGGTTCACAGAGTTACACGGAGAAGAGAAGAGTGGGGAGGGGGTTAGAGGTGACCCGAATGAGATGAGGTGGAATCAAAAGAGGAGAGAGCAAGCTAGCCAGTAATCACTTTCTTATGTGCACTCCACAGTCTGGACTGCTCAGAGATGTTCACGGAGTTATACAGAGAAGAGAAGAGGGAGGAAGGAGACAGAGGTGGCCAGGAGGATAAAAGGAGGGAATGAAAAGGAGAGAGACAGATCCAGCCAGTGACCAGTTCCCTAAGTGTTCTCCACCGTCTGGAACACACAGAGATTCACAGAGTAGGGTAAAGAAGAGAAGGGGGAGGGAGGAGACAGAGACGACCTGGTGGAGAAAAGGGAGAGTCCAAAGGAGGAGAGAGCAGTGAAGCCAGTAATCTCACTCTCAAGTAAAAATGGGGAATGAAGATTGGGTTTTTGAAGGTACAGAATTGATAACAAATACCAAAAAGCAGAGATTAAAAATCTAGAGAAGAGGTTGGATTTTCATAAATACAATATTAAAGAAAAGAAGAAGAAGAAGAAGAAAAACAGAGTTATAAGAATTATTAAAATATATATATATGAAGCTTGCTTTAAAAATAGGGTCTTGTTTTGAAAAGTAATAGTAGGTTATAAAAGTGAAAATTAAAGGAGTAATAGAGGACTTAAAATTTTTTTAAGTTATAAAAAAAAGAAAAAAATGATCATAAAAATAGTAAAGTTATATCTAGGACTTTCTCTGGTGTTGTTGTGGGCAGTGTGGGGTCAGTTCATTTTCAGATACTTCCTTGGTCCGGCTTATATTTCTCAAGATCTATAGGCTCCTTCCTATGCAGTTGGTACTAATGACAGGGTTTTAATCTATTACACCTGTCACTTCCAAGGCAGTTCCCCCTGTTTTAGCTTCTTCTGTTTGCTGGTCTGTTCAGTGTCTGATTTCTGGCCTGACACAAGAGGAGTGGTGGTGGACACTTTTTTTAGGCTCATTTGTTCAGTCGTGCTGTGGGGAGGAAGGGACACTGCAAACAAATAACTCTGGCGTGTGCTCACAGTGTCTCAGCCACACTGGGCCTGCCCCCGCTCACGGCGCACACAGCTCAGGCTCTAGATGCTCTGCCGGGAACCGTCTGAGGCCGGCCCTGGGCTGCATGCACCTCCCAGGTCTAAGCTGCTCAGGTTCAGGCACGCGGGTAGTCCTCAGAGGCACAGACTTGGTTGGGCCTGTGTTTGGTGCCCTTCCCAGGTCCAAGTAGCTCAGGTGTTTGGCGAGCATGGTTTATGCGACTTATCACCTCTCCCATCCCTGTTGCTCAGTTTTCTGGGTGTACAGCTGGCGCACCTTCTCAGGCGTTTGATGACGGTCCAGAACCCCAAGAAGTCTTAGTTAGCAAAGAAGTCTGTTTGCAGTTTGGTAGTTAATGTCTCTCTGGGGCTGCAATTGCCCCCTTCTGGCCCTTCTGCCTCTGGCTGCCTGTCACAAGAGGGGGATGGTCTGTAGCCGGCTAATTCTGTTCTGTCCTTTGTTCTGTGTGCGGTCTGGTGGTGTCTTATGTTACAGCTTTTCACGTGGTAGCTATACCACAGTTTGGTTTTCTAGCCCAAGTTACTTCTCTCTGGTTACCCTTGGGGCATTCGGGCCTGATCCTTAAAAAGCAATGCAGCTCCCGCCTCCCTGCCCAGCCCTCACTTGCTAATGGCGGGTGCAGGCATCTGCACTGCTTCTCCGCTGGGGAGTTACCGTTGGGCTCATAATCTGTGAGTTTTAATTATTTATTTATTTTTCCTCCCTGTTTTGTTGCCCTCTATGCTTCCAAGGCTCGCCACAGACTCAGCAGTGAGTGTTTCCTGGTGTTTGGAAACTTCTCTCTTTTTCAGACTCTCTTCCTGGGATGGAGCTCCCTCCCTACCTCTTTTGTCTCTTTTTTTGTCTTCTATATTTTTTCCTACCTCTTTTCAAAGACAATGGGCTGCTTTTCTGGGTGCCTGATGTCCTCTGCCGGCATTCAGAAGTTGTTTTGTGGAATTTACTCAGCGTTGAAATGTTCTTTTGATGAATTTGTGGGGAAGAAAGTGGTCTCCCCATCCTATTCCTCCGCCATCTTAGGACTGCCTCCTTAAACTGCTTTTAAATGTATTCGTTTAGGACTAATTTGGTATGGTATCTGAAGAAAAATTAATGTAATTAGCATAGCGTTATAGGAACTAAAATTCCATGTACATTATGATCCTGAAAGCATTGCAGGAATTCAGAAATATTTGAAGAAAAACAAAGAGGTGGTATTTATACATTTTTTGAAGTATAGGTGATTTATGATTTACAATTTAGCAAGTTTATTCATATTTATGTATGTATGAAGCCTGGTGGGCTGCTGTCTCTGGGGTCGCACAGAGTCGGACACCACTGAAGGGACTTAGCAGCAGCCCCAGCAGCATGCACATTCTTAGATGCATATACTTTCCATTACATATACATGGATATATATATCATATATATATCATTTCCATTCCATATTCTTTCCCATTATGCTTTATTATAAGATATTGAATATAGTTCCCTGTGCTATGTGGTAAGACCTTATTGCTTATCTCTTTTATATATAGTGAAGTGTATCTGCTAATTCCAAACTCCTAATTTATCTCTTCCCCACCCCTTTTCCCCTTTGGTAGTCATTTTTTTTTATGTCTTTGAGTCTGTTCATAAATATCAATAACTTATCTGTTTATATGTTCCATAAATATCAATAATGTCATCTGTGTTATAGGTTATATTCTACATATAAATATCATTTTTACTTAATAAAATGATATTATTTAATATCAGTTTTCATTTTTCTCTTAGTATGGGAATCTCTTGGTCCATCAGTGTTGTTATAAATTGATTTTTGATAGCAGAGTAGTATTCCATTGTATATATGTACCACATCTTTTTTATTCATTCATCTGTCAATGGGCAGATTGCCTCCATGTTTGGCTATTGTAAATAGTGCTGCTATGAACATATATCTTTTTGAAGTGTAGTTTTGTAGTTTTGTTTGGATATATTCCCAGGAGCAGAATCTCTGGATCATATGCAGCTCTATTTTTAGCTTTTTTGGGGAACCTCCATACTGCTTTCCAAAGTGATTGCACCAATTTACATTCCCACCAACAGTGTAGGAGGGTTCCTTTCTCTCCACACCCTCCCCAGCATTTATTATTTGTAGACCTTTTTGATGATGGCCATTCTGATTGATGTGAGGTAGTACCTCATTGTAGCTTTGATTTGCATTTCTCTAATGTTTAGTGATGCTGAACATCTTTTCATGTACCTGTTGGCCACCTGTATATCTTCTTTGGAGAAATGTCTACTTAGGTTTTCTGCCAATGTTTTAATTTGGTTGTTTGGTTTTTCTTTGTTGTTGTTATTGAATCATATGAGATGTTTGTATATTTTGGAGATTAAGACCTTGCCTGTCACATCATTAGGAAATATTTTCTCCCACTCTGTAGGTTGTTTTTTCATTTTGTTTATGGTTCCCTTTGCTGTGCAGAAGTTTATAAGTTTGATTAGGTCCCACTTGTTTATTTTTTTGCTTCTATTTCTGTTGCTTTGGGAGACTGACCTAAGAAAACTTTGGTATGATTTATGTTGGAGAGTGTTTAGCCTATGCTTTCCTCTAAGAGTTTTATGGTGTCATGTTTTTAAGCCATTTTTAATTTGTTTTTGTGCATGATGTTAGGGTGTGTTCTAACTTCTTTGATTTACATGCAGCTGTCCAGCTTTTCCAGCACCACATGCTGAAGAGACTGTGTTATCTGCATTGTATATTCTTGCCTCCTTTGTCAAAGATTAATTGTCTGTAGGTGTGTAGGTGTATTTCTGAACTTTCTCTTCTGATCCATTGATCAATGCGTATGTTTTTGGGTCAGTACCACAGTGTTTTGATTACTGTAGCTTTGTAGCATTGTCTGAAGTCTGGAAGGGTTATGCCTCCACTTTTGTTCATGTCCCTCAGGACTGCTTTGGCAGTTTTGGGTCTTTCATAGCTCCTTATAAAGTTTAGAATTATTTGTTCTTGTTCTGTGAAAGATGTCATGGGTAATTTGGAACAGATAGCATTATATCTGTAGGTTGCTTTGGATAGTATTGTCATTTTAACAATATTAATTTTTCCAATCCAATAGCATGGGATATCTTTTCATTTCTTTGAATCATTTTCAATTTCCTTTATCAGTGTTTTATGGTTCTCAGCATAAGGAGTTTTTCACCTCCTTGATAAGGTTTATTCCTCCGTATTTTTTAATATGATTTTAAGAGAAACTGTTTTTTCACTTTCTCTTTCTGATATTTCATTGTTAAGTGTAAAGAAATGCAACTGATTTCTGAATGTTAATCTTATATATTTTTACCTTGCTGAATTCATTTATCAGTTCTAGTAATTTTTGTATGGCGTCTTTAGGGTTTTCTATATATAATATGATATCATCTGCATATAATACAATTTTACCTCAAAGAGGTAGTATTTATAAAATATATATTATTGATGCTAAACAACTTACAGATCCCCTACACTAATGAAAGAAACATCAGAAAGGGTATAGTGAAAACTCATTTAATCACCAAATCCTGTAATCATCCCAACAATCAGTTCAGTTCAGTTCAGTTGCTCAGTCGTGTCTGATTCTTTGTGACCCCATGGACTGCAGCATGCCAGACCTCCCTGTCCATCACCAACTCCCAGAGTTACCCAAACTCATGTCCGTTAAGTCTATGATGCCATCCAACCATCTCATCCTCTGTTGTCCCCTTCTCCTCCTGCCTTCAATCTTTCCCAGCAACAGGGTCTTTTCAAATGAGTCAGTTCTTCGCATGAGGAGGCCAAAGTATTGGAGTTTCAGTTTCAACATCAGTCCTTTCAATGAACACTCAGGACTGATCTCCTTTAGGATGGACTGGTTGGATCTCCTTGCAGTCCAAGGGACTCTCAAGAGTCCCAATTATACCAAAATTGATTTGAAAGTGAAAATTTTTTTCCTATATTTACTACAACAGTGCTGTTTTTCAAATACAGGTTTATGACACTCAGTATCATGACCTTCTCAGTGATTCAGATGCCATGTATTTGAGAATGATAATGGCTGTGTAGTACTGTACTATGTAATTTATGAAAAAATATGTTCAACATATATAAGCAATATGATATTGATGAATATCAACAAAAGAGCAGCTAAAAGCCTCAGGTTACTTTCTAAAATACTATATGGCATCTGTTAGTATATTTTAATATATTTGCAGCAATAGCTTATCAGATGCCTTTCTGCATGCTTCTGTAGCTTTCGGGATATATTTAACTCTGCCAATACATTTTCTCAGAATTAAAGCTTATTTTAACAGACTCAAAGCCTAAAATGTCACAAGACAGGCAGGCAAATGTAGCAACAATTTCCCCAGGTAACAAGGTATTGGGACAAGTAAGTATCACCATGAAAGCAAGATATTGAGTGTAATCATTTTATGGTCTGGTGACCTTGAGTTTCTAATCAACTATGATTACATTTTCCATAATTTTATATTCAATAAGTGAGTTTACAAAAACCATATAGGTTGACATTATTTCAATAATTATTAATACTGAGAAACTAATTTAGGTATTAGAAGTTTCTACCTATGAAAGAAGCTCTTTTCTGATTTACTGAGAGGTGTCATGAGAGCCCACATCAGCCTGGTGGCCCCCAGCTCTGGATATTGTGACCTCCGCAGGAGAGAGGGAACCTCCACTTCACCTCTTACTATCTTTAGGTCAGAGGGAGCTATATTTTGACCCCTGAGTTTCAGTTTTCCCTCAGCTTATAGAAATTTCCCTCACCCACCTTAGCCTAGAAAATTACTGCTTAACCTGTGGGTCATGGATTTATGTGCTTGCTGCTGCTGCTGCTAAGTCGCTTCAGTCATATCCGACTCTGTGCGACCCCTTAGACGGCAGCCCACCAGGCTTCCCCGTCCCTGGGATTCTCCAGGCAAGAACACTGGAGTGGGTTGCCATTTCCTTCTCCAATGCATGAAAGTGAAAAGTCAAAGTGAAGTCACTCAGTCGTGTCCGACTCCTAGCGACCCCATGGACTGCAGCCTACCAGGCTCCTCCGTCCATGGGATTTTCCAGGCAAGAGTACTGGAGTGGGGTGCCATTGAACAACTATAAGAGAACCTTCCCTAAATGTGCTCCAGGTCAGGGCTGTGGCCTGATACTTCTGAGGGCTGCTCAGTTACATCTGAATTTCAGAAATGGAATGTAGTTATACTAACACACTGTTAATTGTGTATGTGAAATTCCAATTTAACGAGGCTTCCTCTTGTTTTTTTGCTGGTGTTTTTATTGTTGTTGTTTGCTAAATCTGGTGACTGGGTTCTCCATGGCAAAGAGTAGTGTATGAGTGGCAGGGAGGCTTTGGAGATTCTTGGTAAACTTGCTAGATTCTGAGAGAACCTGCCTGAAAGATGGAAAAAAAGATATGGAAATAATAAGGTGGTTTCCCCCTAACTCCTCGTAACAGAAAGCCTGCTGTAATTTAGATGAAACCACTTTTAAATTAGTTTCAAGAGACCCCACCTGTTTTCTTCAGCCTTTAATTTCTTCATGTGTAAAATCAGGGAATTTGGGCACTGTGGACCTCTCTCCACACACATGCACATAACAAAAACTAGGTACATTTTCAGTGGGTCACAATTCCTGCTTGAAGGCCTTCCTTGGCCCCTGGTCAGAATTCCCCAGACCATCTGGACTAAACTCTATGGGCCTTCCAGCCATGAGATCATCATTCTGTGTCTCTCATCCTGCTTAAGGAATAAGAAACCAATGTGCAAAAACAGAAACCTGTGAAGCGCCTTGAGAAATCTCAATAACCTCAGATATGCAGATGACACGACCCTTATGGCAGAAAGTGAAGAGGAACTAAAAAGCCTCTGGATGAAAGTGAAAGAGGAGTGAAAAAGTTGGCTTAAAGCTCAACTTTCAGAAAACGAAGATCATGGCATCCGGTCCCATCACTTCATGGAAAATTGCCGGAAGCCAGTGTGAGGAATCCCGCCCGTGACAAGGTCATGAGGAAGGAAGCTGACATACGCAAGGCGTGCTCAGACTTCAGGGACCCCTCTGGAAATTCCTAAGCATGTACCCCAACAAAAATCTGGCTTTTGTGCTCTGCTTTTCCACTCTTCTGACATTTTCTGGAAAAAGTCAATTCAGGGCTTTAGTCTTCTATATTTGAAAGAGTGTTTCAATCCAAAAAACCCCTCTGATGGCTTTCTAACCTGCCTGCAGGACTCGTACAGCTGCGCATGTGATTGTTTGAGGCCTCCTGACCGCAGGAGGCACAGGAAGCTTAAAACATCCTAGGAATGTAGGGGCTTCCAAAGAGTCAAAATCTTTAGAATAGGACTGATTAAAAGTTTCATTTGTTGAGTCAATGCTTGCTGCCAAATTTTCATATCCTTTGTTTTTAGATATAGTTGGTATATAAAAAAACAAGTAGTAGACCTGGTATTAGCAACATTAGATCTTTGAGTTAAGTACCTTCTTTGTTATAACCCACTGTGCCTTTGTTCTATAGAGATGTAACTTTAGCGCTTTTAAGGAGATGCAGATTAAAGAAAAACACTTCAGGGGAAACAAAATTAACATTCATTAAGGAAGAGAGCCAAAAAGTGTTAACAAGCCTCTTGGCCAGAAGATAATGTAAATCACCTGAGACCTTTTGTATACAAAATGATGTATAGAAAGAGTCTGGGCTGCGAACGCTACATAATTTTGTGTTGCCCATTGATCTCCATGTTTTATCAAAAGTATAAAAGGCCTTCTGAACAATAAAGGACCGGACCAGCTTCTCGGACCAGTTTCTCGAACTAGTCTCTCGGCCTGGTTTCTGGGGAATCTGGCTCCCCCCGTGTCTCTCTCTCTCTCTCATTTTCTCTCCCTTTCCCTCTCTCTGCTCTTTACTTTAATTTCAGGCTGAATTTTCATCTGGGGCGTGGAGGCTCGCCAGGTCTACTTACTTGCCGTGGTTGTTAAGACCCGCGCAAAAGGGAGCTTAAGGCGAGGCACCCTTAGATATCCAAGCGGGCGCCGGCGGCCCAACGTAGATGGTGCAAATTCCTTGTCTGGAATTTTATTGGTCTTCCGCATAAACCAAGCTATTCAGCCCTCTTCCTCCACTTAATCTTCCTACTACGCTATAGTCTCTTAATCTAATCTTATATTAATAAATAAACAAGTCTTTCCACGCCAACGCCGTCCACCCTTTGAATTCCCTGGATCACCGGGGCTGGACCCCGGCAGAAAATAGATGGGGAAACAGTAGAAACAGTTCAGTTCAGTTCAGTTCAGTCGCCCAGTCGTGTCTGACTCTTTGCGACCCCAAGAACTGCAGCACGCCAGGCCTCCCTGTTCATCACCGTCTCCTGGAGTTCACTCAGACTCACGTCCATCGAGTCCGTGATGCCATCTAGCCATCTCATCCTTGGTCGTCTCCTTCTCCTCCTGCCCCCAATCTCTCCCAGCATCAGAGTCTTACCCAATGAGTCAGCTCTTCTTATGAGCTAGCCAAAGTACTAGAGTTTCAGCTTTAGCATCATTCCTTCCAAAGAAATCCCAGGGTTGATCTCCTTTAGAATGGACTGGTTGGATCTCCTTGCAGTCCTAGGGACTCTCAAGAGTCTTCTCCAACATCACAGTTCAAAAACATCAATTATTCATCACTCAGCTTTCTTCACAGTCCAACTCTCACATCCATACATGACCACAGGAAAAACCACAGCCTTGACTAGATGGACCATAGTCGGCAAAGTAATGTCTGGGCTTTTGAATATGCTATCTAGGTAGGTCATAACTTTTCTTCCAAGGAGTAAGCGTCTTTTAATTTCATGGCTGCAGTCACCATCTGCAGTGATTTTGGAGCCCCCAAAAATAAAGTCTGACACTGTTTCCACTGTTTCCCCATCTATTTCCCATGAAATGATGTGACCAGATGCCATGATCGTTTTCTGAATGTTGAGCTTTATGCCAACTTTTTCGCTCCTCTTTCACTTTCATCAAGAGGCTTTTTAGTTCCTCTTCACTTTCTGCCATAAGGGTCGTGTCATCTGCATATCTGAGGTTATTGAGATTTCTCCCGGCAATCTTGATTCCAGCTTGTGTTGCTTCCAGTCCAGCATTTCTCATGATGTACTCTGCAGATAAGTTAAATAAGCAGGGTGACAATATACAGCCTTGACGTAATCCTTTTCCTATTTGGAAACAGTCTGTTATTCCATGTCCAGTTCTAACTGTTGCTTCCTGACCTGCATACAGATTTCTCAAGAGGCAGGTCAGGTGGTCTGGTATTCCCATCTCTTTCAGAATTTTCCACAGTTTATTGTGATCCACACAGTCAAAGGCTTTGGCATAGTCAATAAAGCAGAAATAGATGTTTTTCTGGAACTCTCTTGCTATTTCCATGATTCAGCGGATGTTGGCAATTTGATCTCTGGTTCCTCTGCCTTTTCTAAAACCAGCTTGAACATCAGGGAGTTCATGGTTCACGTATTGCTGAAGCCTGGCTTGGAGAATTTTGAGCATTACTTTACTAGCATGTGAGATGAGTGCAATTGTGTGGTAGTTTGAGCATTCTTTGACATTGCCTTTCTTTGGAATTGGAATGAAAACTGACCTTTTCCAGTCCTGTGGCCACTGCTGAGTGTTCAAAATTTGCTGGCATAGTGAGTGCAGTACTTTCTCAGCATCATCTTTCAGGATTTGAAACAACTCAACTGGAATTCCATCACCTCCACTAGCTTTGTTCATAGTGATGCTTTCTAAGGCCCACTTGACTTCACATTCCAAGAAGTCTGGCTCTAGATTAGTGATCACATCATCATGATTATCTTGGTCATGAAGATCTTTTTTGTACAGTTCTTCCATGTATTCTTGTCACCTCTTCTTAATATCTTCTGCTTCCGTTAGGTCCATACCATTCCTGTCCTTTATTGAGCCCATCTTTGCATGAAATGTTCCCTTGGTATCTCTAATTTTCTTGAAGAGATCTCTAGTCTTTCCCATTCTGTTGTTTTCCTCTATTTCTTTGCATTGATCGCTTAAGAATGCTTTCTTATATCTTCTAGCTATTCTTTGGAATTCTGCATTCAGATGCTTATATCTTTTCTTTTCTCCTTTGCTTTTCACCTCTCTTCTTTTCACAGCTATTTGTAAGGCCTCCCCAGAGAGCCATTTTGCTTTTTTGCATTTCTTTTCCATGGGGATGGTCTTGATCCCTGTCTCCTGTACAATGTCAGGAACCTCAGTCCATAGTTCATCAGGCACTCTGTCTATCATATCTAGGCCCTTAAATCTATTTCTCACTCCCACTGTATAATCATAAGGGATTTGATTTAGGTCATACCTGAATGGTCTAGCGGTTTTCCCTACTTTTTCAATTTAAGTCTGAATTTGGCAATAAGAAGTTCATGATCTGAGCCACAGTCAGCTTCTGGTCTTGTTTTTGTTGACTGTATAGAGCTTCTCCATCTTTGGCTGCATAGAATATAATCAATCTGATTTCGGTGTTGACCGTCTGGTGATGTCCATGTGTAGAGTCTTCTCTTATGTTGTTGGAAGAGGATGTTTGCTGTGACCAGTGCATTTTCTTGGCAAAACTCTATTAGTCTCTGCCCTGCTTCATTCCGCATTGCAAGGCCAAATTTGCCTGTTACTCCAGGTGTTTCTTGACTTCCTACTTTTGCATACCAGTCCCCTATAATGAAAAGGACATCTTTTTTGGGTGTTACTTCTAAAAGGTCTTGTAGGTCTTCATAAAACCATTCAACTTCAGCTTCTTCAGCGTTACTGGTTGGGGCATAGACTTGGATTGCTGTGATATTGAATGGTTTGCCTTGGAGATGAACAGAGATCATTCTGTCGTTTTTGAGGTTGCATCCAAGTACTGCATTTTGGACTGTTTTGTTGAGCATGATGGCTACTCCATTTCTTCTGAGGGATTCCTGCCTGCAGTAGTAGATATAATGGTCATCTGAGTTAAATTCACCCATTCCAGTCCATTTTAGTTCGCTGATTCCTAGAATATCAACGTTCACCCTCGCCATCTCTTGTTTGACCACTTCCAATTTGCCTTGATTTATGGACTTGACATTCCAGGTGCAATATTGCTCTTTACAGCATCGGATCTTGCTTTTATCACCAGTCACATCCACCACTGGGTATTATTTTTGCTTTGGCTCCATCCCTTCATTCTTTCTGGAGTTATTTCTCCACTGATCTTCAGTAGCATATTGGGCACCTAATGACCTGGGGAGTTCCTCTTTTGGTATCCTCATTTTGCCTTTTCATACTGTTCATGGGGTTCTCAAGGCAAGAATACTGAAGTGGCTTGCCATTCCCTTCTCTAGTGGACCACACTCTGTCAGACCTCTCCACCATGACCCGCCCATCTTGTGTTGCCCCCCCAGGCATGCCTTGGTTTCATTCAGTAGACAAGGCTGTGGCCCTAGTGTGATTAGATTGACTAGTAGAAACAGCGTCAGACTTGGTTTTTTTGGGCTCCAAAATCACTGCAGATGGTGACTGCAGCCATGAAATTAAAAGAAGCTTACTCCTTGGAAGCAAAGTTATAACCAACCTAGACAGTATATTCAAAAGCAGAGACATTACTTTGCCGACTAAGGTCCGTCTAGTCAAGGCTATGGTTTTTCCTGTGGTCATGTATGGATGTGAGAGTTGGACTGTGAAGAAGGCTGAGCACTGAGTAATTGATGCTTTTGAACTGTGATGTTGGAGAAGACTCTTGAGAGTCCCTAGGACTGCAAGGAGATCCAACCAGTCCATTCTGAAGGAGATCAACCCTGGGATTTCTTTGGAAGGAATGATACTAAAGCTGAAGCTCCAGTATTTTGGCCACCTCATGCGAAATTGACTCATTGGCAAAGACTCTGATGCTGGGAGGGATTGGGGGCAGGAGGAGAAGGGGACGCCCGAGGATGAGATGGCTGGATGGCATCACGGACTCAATGGACGTGAGTCGTGAGTCTGAGTGAACTCCAGGAGATGGTGATGAACAGGGAGGTCTGGCGTGCTGCAATTCATGGGGTCGCAAAGAGTCGAACACGACTGAGCAACTGAACTCAACTGATCTCTATTCTTTAATTCCAATAAGATTCCTTGATTCCAAACCCCCAGGAAAGCTTGGAGGCAGAAGGCAGATCTGAGGACCTGTCAGCTTCTGCAGGAGGGGGGACTCATCTCACAGCCTGAGACAGAGCTGCCATCTCACTAACCTGGCTGTGTCACCATGCCTCTCAGGGAAATGAGTTAAGGGAGCCACCTCAAAGATGTCTCAGCTACAGAGGATCCCTGGAGCAGTTCCTGCTTCAGAGTGACAGAAATCATTACAAAGGTCAATAATGCAGAATCAACTGAAAATTACTTTCATTTTTGACAATAGTAAAATGACAGCACCAACAAATTTCAAACCTTTAACAAACATTTACTTTGGAAATCAAAATGACAGTTTTTAAAGACTTTTGTCAATGAGCAACTTCTATCATTCACTGCTTTAAGAAAAAATCAGAAGTTTAGGGAACAGGTTTCAGAAATTACTTTTAACCTTGCCATTGTCTAAGTCGATTAATTTGACCCAGTTTTCCTTTGTGTCAAGGTCAAAAGCACTTGTGGTCTTATACACTGAATTTTTCCATCTCTATTTTTCTTTCTGAACAGAGATATATTCAGAAAATTGCCAACAGACATAAAAGATCACCCAAACCTTGCATGAGTTGGACCAAAGCAATTGGGATAAAGAATTGTCTTATTTTTCATAGCAAGACAGAGAACTAAGATGCTGACTTATTATATATTCTATCATACTTAATCTTGACAGAAATGTTGTCAGACAACCACTATGTTCTTTATATTGTGTATATTTTTTTTAATTTTTCTTTTTAAAAAACAAACATCTCCAAATTGTTATACCATTGGATAAATATTAAGGCTCAATCAACAAATATTTATCAAGGACTAATAAATAGAACAAAAATCTCTGCTGTTAGGGACAACTAGTTGGGGAAGACATAATAAACCAATCAATAAGCTAAATGCAAGTTGTCAAATGGTGATAAGAGCTGTAGAGAAAAATTAAGTTCCAATGAGGGTTTAAAAAAATTTTTATTTATTTATTTAAAAAAATTTTTTAACATAAAATTATCTATTTTAATTGGAGGTTAATTACTTTACAAAATCGTATTGGTTTTGCCATACATCAACATGAATCTGCCACAGGTATACACGTGTTCCCCATCCTGAACCCCCCTCCCTCCTCCCTCCCTGGACCATCCAGCCCCAAGCATCCAGTATCATGTATTGAACCTGGACTGGCAATTCATTTCATATATAATATTATGCATGTTTCAATGCCATTCTCCCAAATCATCCCACCCTCTCCCTCTCCCACAGAGTCCAAAAGGGGGATTAAGGGCATCT
This sequence comes from Capricornis sumatraensis, assembly GCF_032405125.1. Lineage (NCBI taxonomy): Eukaryota > Metazoa > Chordata > Mammalia > Artiodactyla > Bovidae > Capricornis > Capricornis sumatraensis. Next base: position 42,673,921 of record NC_091078.1, on the reverse strand, counting down.
GACTTGTGCGCAATTAATATTAACTATTCTCATTAAAATTAAAAAAAAGCAACTGGGTTCTACTTCTTTTGTGACTCAGAAGGCAGCTCTGTGGATTTTGCAACAGGAAGATTGTTTAGTGGCCTGAACAATAAATATAGTTTCAATATCAGTGACTCATAAGACCTCTTAGTTGTGAGTCATTCTGGCCAGTGGACATAGGACAAGTGCTATCAACCAACCCAGATAAGCTTTGGATTCTGGAGTCAGACAGTCTGAGCTCAGATTCTGGCTTGTCCCTTATTTGGTACCCTTGGAAAAGTTATTACTTTCCAGTATCAATTTTCTTATTTGCAAATAAAGAGAGTGCTATCCTCATGGAATTATAAGGACAAAGGATACAATTCTTGTCAATTGCTTGATACAAGACTGAGACATGGTAAACATTCAATTAACGTTGGTTGCCATTCATTTTTAAAAAGGAGCAGACTTTATTTTTAGAGGGGGCTCCAAAATCACTGCAGATGGTGACTGCAGCCATGAAATTAAAAGACGCTTACTCCTTGGAAGGAAAGTTATGACCAACCTAGATAGCATATTCAAAAGCAGAGATTACTTTGCCGACTAAGGTCCGTCTAGTCAAGGCTATGGTTTTTCCTGTGGTCATGTATGGATGTGAGAGTTGGACTGTAAAGAAGGTTGAGCGCCAAAGAATTGATGCTTTTGAACTGTGATGTTGGAGAAGACTCTTGAGAGTCCCTTGGACTGCAAGGAGATCGAACCAGTCCATTCTGAAGGAGATCAGCCCTTGGATTTCTTTGGAAGGAATGATGCTAAAGCTGAAGCTCCAGTACTTTGGCCACCTCATGTGAAGAGTTGACTCATTGGCAAAGACTCTGATGCTGGGAGGGATTGGGGGCAGGAGGAGAAGGGGACGACTGAGGATGAGATGGCTGGATGGCATCACGGACTCTATGGACGTGAGTCTGAGTGAACTCCAGGAGATGGTGATGGACAGGGAGGCCTGGTGTGCTGCGATTCATGGGGTTGTAAAGAGTCGGACACGACTGAGCGACTGAACTGAACTGATGTACCTACTTGAGAATTTGATCATTATATCCTATATTTCTCCAGAATGTCCAAATGTCCCCTGAAATTTGTATTTCTGTGTTCATGACTGGCTTTGAATCACTGACTCTGTAGTAATTTGAGATCACTTCTGTTTTATCTCTTATGGTATATTTCTCTTCTCTGTGCTGACTCAGATTTGGAATGCTGCCCCCATTTCTGGATTTCCCCCCCAAACCTTGATTTCACACAAAGCAATTAGGAATAGGAGATATAACTATTGGGATAGAAAAAAGAAGGGAGTCAATTTATTTGCTAGCACCCAAAAGCCTTGAAATGGCCCAGACCCCATGGAATTAGATATTTGGCTCTAGAGCATAGTCCCTCTGATGCATGCCATCTGCTCTGTCTTCTGTTTTGTTTTCCTTCCACTACTCTCCTCCCCTTTCTCTTAGCATCCCTCCACCCCAAATCTCTGTTCATCTCTCCCCAGAGAAGTTTGATTGTCTCATTTGTTTTCTGTTCTCTGAAACCCAGTCTCTTCCACCAGCAGCTTGTCAACATACTTTTCCCCCAAGCGAAATTACTATGGCAGTTGCACTTGGTAAACAACATTTGGCTAAAGGTATTTCATTCATGCAAGTTATCCTCAAGTGTGAGATGAGGTGTCTAATTTTTGACAGGGATTGGCATTTCCCCAGTCTGAGAGCCCATGCTTTCTCAGAAGAGGTGACATCTCAGACCCTTTACTTGGCTTTCTGACCAGTGAAAGAGAGATTCAGGGTCGGTGGGGCCACACATGTGCCTTTTCTTCCCTCTGTCTCCTCTCGTCTGGCCAGGGGCCATTCTCAGGGCACGGTGCAGGGCAGATGGTAAGGGCCTGCTGGCTGTGCAGTCTGTTATACAGAAAGCTGCTCCAGCCCTGAACTGTGTTCTTGGGCTCTCCTTGTAAATCTCAGCTTCTTTCCTGCATGTTCCTTTCAAAGGAAGACTTCGGGATTTTTTCATGCCTTTTAGAAAATTGTATTCTGTTCTTTTGGTATTTTATAATTGGAATTATGCCTTGCAGCTTAATTGTTCTTCTCTTACTTTACTACTCTGTAATTGCCATACTTTCTAATTTTATTTTCTTTTAAAAATACTTTTAAAAATTCTCTTTCCTTCAGTTCAGTTCAGTTCAGTCATGCAGTAGTGTCTGACTCTTTGTGACCCCATGAATCACAGTACACCAGGCCTCCCTGTCCATCACCAACTCATGGAGTTCACTTAGACTCACGTCCATCGAGTCAGTGATGCCATCCAGCCATCTCATCCTCTGTCGTCCCCTTCTCCTCTTACCCTCAATTCCTCCCAGCATCAGAGTCTTTTCCAATGAGTCAACTCTTCGCATCAGGTGGCCAAAGTACTGGAGCTTCAGCTTTAGCATCATTCCTTCCAAAGAACACCCAGGACTGATCTCCTTTAGAATGGACTAGTTTGATCTCTTTGCAGTCCAAGGGACTCTCAAGAGTCTTCTCCAATACCACAGTGCAAAAGCATCAATTCTTCGGTGCTCAGCTTTCTTCACAGTCCAACTCTCACATCCATACATGACTCCTGGAAAAACCATAGCCTTGACTAGACGGACCTTTGTTGGCAAAGTAATGTCTCTGCTTTTCAATATGCTATCTAGGTTGGTCATAACTTTCCTTCCAAGGAGTAAGTGTCTTTTAATTTCATGGCTGCAGTCACCATCTGCAGTGATTTTTAAGCACCCCCCCCCCAAAAAAAAACCAAACAAACAAACCTTAGTCACAAATCTAACAAAATATGTACAAGATCTATATGAGGGAAGCTACAAAGCTCTGATAAAAGAAATCAAAGAATAACTAAATAAATGGAGAGACTCCATGTAAGGTAACAAGGTGTCAGTTCTTCCCAAGTTGATCTATAGGCTCAATGCAATTCCAGTAAAAATTCCAGCAATTTACTTTGTGGAAATCAACAAACTGATACTGAAACTTAAAATTTACCTGGAAAGGCAAACACCCCAAACAGCCAATACAGTATTAAAGAGGAGGAACAAAGTTGGAGAATTGACATTATTTGACTTCAAAACTCACTATAAGCTACAGTAGTCAAGACAGTATAGTACTGGCAAAAGAATAGAAAAATGGATCAATGGAACAGAAAAAAATAGCACAGAAATAGATCCACACAGGGATAGTCATTGATCTTTGACAAAAGAACAAAGCCAATTCAACAGATAAAGGATGATCGTTTCAACTAACAGTGCTGGAATAACAGGATATATACATGGAAATGAATTTAAACACAGATCTTACACCTTTCACAAAAATTAACTCAAAATGGATCACAGATTTAAATGTAAAATGAAAAACTAGGAAAGTCACAGAAGATAACATAGGAAAAAATGCAATTGGCTTTGGGCTTGGCAATGTTTTTTTTAATATAAGAAGCCCTGTTATGAATCAGTGAGCTAAAGTGGATTGGAATGGGCAAATTTAATTCAGATGACAATTATATCTACTACTGTGGGCAAGAATCCCTTAGAAGAAATGGAATAGCCCTCATAGTCAACAAGAGTCTGAAATGAAGTACTTGGGTGCAGCCTCAAAAATAACAGAATGATCTCTATTCATTTCAAAGGCAAATCTCTTAATATCACAGTAATCCAAGTGTATGCCCCAACCACTAATGCTGAAGAAGCTGAAGTTGAATGGTTCTATGATGACGTATAAGACCTTTGAGGACTAACACCCAAAAAATGTGTCCTTTTCATCATAAGAATGCAAAAATAGGAAGTCAAGAGATACTTGGAGTAACAGGGAAGTTTGGGCTTAGGGTACAAAATGAAACAGGGCAAAGGCTAACAGAGTGTTGCCAAGATAATGCACAGGTCACAGCAAACACCCTCTTCCAATAACACAAGAGAAGACTCTACACATGAACATTACCAGATGGTCAATACTGAAATCAGATTGATTATATTTTTTGCAGCCAAAGATGCAGAAGCTCTATACAGTCAGCAAAAAAAAAAAAAAAAAGACTGAGAGCTGACTGTGGCTCAGATCATGAACTCCTTATTGCCACAGACTGAAAGTGAACAAAGTAGGGAAAACCACCAGACCATTCAGGTGTGACCTAAATCAAATCCCTTACGATTATACAGTAGAAGTGACAAACAGATTGAAGGGATTAGATCTGATAGAGTGCCTGAAGAACTACTGACAGAGGTTCGAGACATTGTACAGGAGGCAGAGATCAAGACCATCCCCAAGAGAAAGAAATGCAAAAAGGCAAAATGGTTGTCCGAGGACACCTTAAAATAGCTGAGAAAAGAAAAGCTAAAGGCAAAGGAGAAAAGGAAAGATATACCCATTTGAATGACGAGTTCCAAAGAATAGCAAGGAGAGAGAAGAAAGCCTTCCTAAGTGATCAATGCAAAGAAATAGAGGAAAACAATAGAAAGATAAAGACCAGAAATCTCTTCAAGAAAATTAGAGATAGCAAGGGAAGAGTTCATGCAAAGCTGGGCACAATAAAGGACAGAAACAGTATGACCTAACAGAAGTGCATGATATTAAGAAAAGGTAGCAAGAATATGTAGAAGAACTATACAAAAAAGATCTTCGTGACCCAGATAAACATGATGGTGTCATCATTAACCTAGAGACAGACATCTTGGAGTGCAAAGTCAAGTGGGACTTAGGAAATATCACTACAAACAAAGCTAGCAGAGGTGATGGAATTCCAGTGGAGCTATTTCAAATCTTAAAAGATGATGCTGTAAAAGTGCTGCACTCAATATGCCAGAAAATTTGGAAAACTCTGCAGTGGCCACAGGACTGGAAAATGTCAGTTTTCATTCCAATCCCAAAGAAAGGGAATGCCAAAGAATGCTCAAACTATCACACAATTGCACTCATCTCACACATTAGCAAAGTATTGCTCAAAAATTTCCAAGTAAGGCTTCAACAGCACATGAACTGAGAACTTCCTGATGTTCAATCTGGTTTTAAAATAAGCAGAGGAACCAGAGATCAAATTGCCAGCATCCGTTGGATCATGGAAAAAGCAAGAGAGTTTCAGAAAAACACCTACTTCTGCTTTATTGAATACACCTAAACCTTTGATTGTGTGGATCACAAAAAACTGTGGAAAATTCTTTGCCGGGGTCCAGCCCCAGTGGATCCAGGGAATTCAAAGCGGGGACGGTGAAATTTATTTATTTAGAGATATAAAGAAAGATTAGGAAAGAATAGTGTAGTGGAGAAAATAGAGGAGAAACGAGGCTGAAATTCCTTGGTTTACACAGGAAGCCAATAAAGCCCCGAGACAAGGGACTTGCACCATCTAAGTAGGTGAAAGGCGCCCACTTGAGTAGAGGAGGGTGCCCTGTCTTGGGCTCCCTCTCGCTGTGGGTCTTAGAAGCCCAGGCAAATAAGTAGACATGGCGAGCCTCTGTGCTCCAGTCGGGAATTTAACCTAAATAAGAAAAGAACGACATGGGGGAGCCAAGCATTGGTGCAAAGACCCACAACTTTATTTTCAAAGGCAGCTTATATACCCCAAGTTGTACATAAAGAAATAATGGAATATGCAGAGTTATGCAGGGGCAGCAGTCCTGACCCTTATTGAGACCAGGCTTTCTTTTTGCATACCTTCCCGTATACAAAAGGTCTCAGGTGATTTACATTATCTTCTGGCCAAAAGGCCTGTTGACATTTTTATGGCTCTCTTCCTAGATAAATGTCTATCAACCAGAAAACTCTTTTTCCCTTGAAGTGTTTTTTCTTTAATCTGCATCACCCTCAAAGTACTAAATAAAGTTACATTCCTGTAGAACAAAGGTGCAGTGGGTTATAACAAAGAAAGTACTTAACTCAAAGATCTAATGTTGCTAATGCCAGGGCTACTACCTGTTTTTTCTACATACCAACTATACCAACAAATAAAAGATATGAAAACTTGGCAGCAAGTACTGGCTCAACAATGAAACCCTTAATCAGTCCTATTCTAATGATTTTGACTCCTCAGAAGGCCCTACATTCCTAGAATGTTTTAAGCTTCCTGTGCCTCTTGGGTTGGGAGGCTGTAAACAATCACATGCATAGCTGTAAGAGTCCGGATAAACCTGTCAGGCAGGCTAGAAAGCCATCAGAGGGGTTTTTGGATTGAAACACTCTTATTATGCCCAGGAGACTTATTACCTAAAAACTCTAAATTAACTTTTTCCAGAAAAAGGCGGTGGGGGGACAGCCCCCTGTTAATGTCAGAGGAGTTGGTGAAAGGCATAATATAGTAAGGCAGACAGATTCTGGTTTTGGGGTAGATGCTCAAGTAGGTCCAGGGAGGTTCCCTCGAGATCCGACTCACCTTTGCCTGTCGGGTCTCTTCCTCATGACCTTTGCCATGGGCTGGATTCCTCGTCTAGCTCCGGCAATTTTTTTTTTTTTTAAGTTTTAAGTGGAGGCTAATTACTTTACAATATTGTGGTGGTTTTTGCCATGCAGTCATATGAATTAGCCATGGGTGTACATGTGTTCCCCATCCTGAACCCCCCTCCCACCTCCCTCCCCATAACATCTCTCTGGATCATCCCCGTGCACCAGCCCCAAGCATCCTGTATCCTGCATCAGACATAGACTGGCGATTCGTTTCTTACATGATAGTATACATGTTTCAATGCCATGCTTCCAAGTCATCCCACCCTCTCCCTCTCCCTCAGAGTCCAAAAGTCCACTCTACACATCTTTGTCTCTTTCGCTGTCTCGCATACGGGTCATCATTGCCATCTTTCTAAATTCCATATATATGTGTTAATATACTGTATTGGTGTTATTCTTTCTGGCTTACTTCACTCTGTATAATCGGCTCCAGTTTCATCCTCCTCATTAGAACTGATTCAAATGTATTCTTTTTAATGGCTGAGTAATACTCCACTGTGTATATGTACCACAGCTTTCTTATCCATTCATCTGCTGATGGACATCTAGGTTGTTTCCATGTCCTGGCTATTATAAACAGTGCTGTGATGAACATTGGGGTACACGTGTCTCTTTCAATTCTGGTTTCCTTGGTGTGTATGCCCAGCAGTGGGATTGCTGGGTCATAAGGCAGTTCTATTTGCAATTTTTTAAGGAATCTCCACACTGTTCTCCATAGTGGCTGTACTAGTTTGCATTCCCACCAACAGTGTAGGAGGGTTCCGTTTTCTCCACACCCTCTCCAGCATTTATTGCTTGCTGACTTTTGGATCGCAGCCATTCTGACTGGTGTGAAGTGGTACCTCATTGTGGTTTTGATTTGCATTTCTCTAATAATGAGTGATGTTGAGCATCTTTGCATGTGTTTGTTAGCCATCCGTATGTCTTCTTTGGAGAAATGTCTATTTAGTTCTTTGGCCCATTTTTTGATTGGGTCATTTATTTTTCTGGAATTGAGCTGTATAAGTTGCTTGTATATTTTTGAGATTAGTTGTTTGTCAGTTGCTTCATTTGCTATTATTTTCTCCCATTCAGAAGGCTGTCTTTTCACCTTGCTTATAGTTTCCTTTGTTGTGCAGAAGCTTTTAATTTTAATTAGATCCCATTTGTTTATTTTTGCTTTTATTTCCAGAATTCTGGGCGGTGGATCATAGAGGATCCTGCTGTGATTTATGTCGGAGAGTGTTTTGCCTATGTTCTCCTCTAGGAGTTTTATAGTTTCTGGTCTTACATTTATATCTTCAATCCATTTTGAGTTTATTTTTGTATATGGTGTTAGAAAGTGTTTCTACTTTCATTCTTTTCCAGGTGGTTGACCAGTTTTCCCAGCACCACTTGTTAAAGAGATTGTCTTTTCTCCATTGTATATTCTTGCCTCCTTTATCAAAGATAAAGATAGGTGCATGGATTTATCTCTGGGCTTTCTATTTTGTTCCATTGATCTATGCTTCTTGTCTTTGTGCCAGTACCATACTGTCTTGATGACTGTAGCTTTGTTGTATAGCCTGAAGTCAGGCAGGTTGATTCTTCCAGTTCCTTTCTTCTTTCTCAAGATCACTTTGGCTATTCAAAGTTTTTTGTATTTCCATACAAATTGTGAAATTATTTGTTCTACTTCTCTGAAAAATACTATTGGTAGCTTGATAGGGATTTCATTGAATCCATAGATTGCTTTGGGTAGTATGCTCATTTTCACTATATTGATTCTTCTGATCCATGAACATGGCATATTTCTCCATCTATTTGTGTCATCTTTGATTTCTTTCATCAGTGTTTTATAGTTTTCTATATATAGGTCTTTTGTTTCTTATGTACATTTATTCCTAAGTATTTTATTCTTTTCATTGCAATGATGAATAGAATTGTTTCCCTAATTTCTCTTTCTGTTTTCTCATTGTTAGTGTATAGGAATGCAAGGGATTTCTATGTGTTAATTTTATATCCTGTAACTTTACTGTATTATTGATTAGCTCTAGTAATTTTCTGGTGGAGTCTTTAGGGTTTTCTATGTAGAAGATCATGTCATCTGCAAACAGTGAGAGTTTTACTTCTTCTTTTCCAACCTGGATTCCTTTTATTTCTTTTTCTGCTCTGATTGCTATGGCCAAAACTTCCAAAACTATGTTGAATAGTAGTGGTTAGAGTGGGCATGCTTATCTTGTTCCTGACTTTAGAGGTAATGCTTTCAGTTTTTCACCATTGTGGATAATGTTTGCTGTGGGTTTGTCATATATAGCTTTTATTACGTTGAGGTATGTTCTTCTATGACTGCTTTCTGGAGAGTTTTTATCATAAATGGATGTTGAATTTTGTCAAAGGCTTTCTCTGCATCTATTGAGATAATCATATGGCTTTTATCTTTCAGTTTGTTAATATAGTCTATCACATTGATTGATTTGCAGATATTGAAGAATCCTTGCATTCCTGGGATAAAGCCCACTAGGTCATGATGTATGATCTTTTTAACGTGTTGTTGAATTCTGATTGCTAGAATTTTGTTAAGGATTTTTGCATCTATGTTCATCAGTGATATTGGCCTGTAGTTTTCTTTCTTTTCTTTTTTTTTTAATGTGGCATCTTTGCCAGGTTTTGGTATTAGGGTGATGGTGGCCTCATAGAATGAATTTGGAAGTTTACCTTCCTTTGCAATTTTCTGGAAGAGTGTGAGTAAGGTAAGTGTTAGCTCTTCTCTAAATTTTTGGTAGAATTCAGCTGTGAAGCCAGCTGGTCCTGGGCTTTTGTTCGTTGGAAAATTTCTGATTATAGTTTCGATTTCTGTGCTTGTGATGGGTCTGTTAAGATTTTCTATTTCTCCTGGTTCAGTTTTGGAAAGTTATACTTTTCTAAGAATTTGTCCACTTCTTCCAAGTTGTCCATTTCATTGGCATATAGTTGCTGATAGTAGTCTCTTATGATCCTTTGTTTTTCTGTGTTGTCTTTTGTGATTTCTCCATTGTCATTTCTAATTTTGTTGATTTGATTCTTCTCCCTTTTTTTCTTGATGAGTCTGGCTAATGGTTTGTCAATATTATATATCTTCTCAAAGAACCAGCTTTTAGCTTTGTTGATTTGGGGTATGGTCTCCTTTGTTTCTTTTGCATTTATCTCTGCCCTAATTTTTATGATTTATTTCCTTCTACTAACCCTGGAGTGCTTCATTTCTTCTTTTTCTAGTTGCTTTAGGTGTAGAGTCAGGTTGTTTATTTGATTTCTCTCCTGTTTCTTGAGTTAGGCTTGTATTGCTATGAACTTCCCCCTTAGCACTGCTTTTACTGAATTCCATAGATTTTGGGTTGTTGTGTTTTCATTTTCATTTGTTTGTATGCATATTTTGATTTCTTTCTTGATTTCGTCTGTGATTTTTTTGTTATTCAGAAGTGTGTTGCTTAGCCTCCATATGTTTGTATTTTTAATAGTTTTTTTTTTCCTGGTGTTGACATCTAATCTTAGTGCATTGTAATCAGAAAGGATCCTTCAGATGATTTCAATTTTGTTGAATTTACCAAGGCTAGATTTATGGCCAAGGATGAGATCTATCCTGGAGAAGGTTCCGTTTGCACTTGAGAAAAAGGTGAAAGTCATTGTTTTAGGGTGAAATATCTTATAGATATCAATTAGGTCTAACTTTCCATTGTATCATTTAAAATTTGTGTTTCCTTTCAAATTTTTTATTTAGTTGATCTATGCATAGTTGTGAGTGGCATATTCAAGACTTCCACTATTATTGTGTTACTGTTAATTACCTCTGTCATACTTGCTTGCATTTGCCTTATATATTGCAATGCTCCTATGTTGGGTGCATATATATTTATAATTGTTATATCTTTTTCTTGGATTGATCCTTTGATCATTATGTAATGTCCTTCTTTGTCTCTTTTCAGAGCCTTTGTTTCAAAGTCTATTTTATCTAATATGAGTATTGCTACTCCTGCTTTCTTTTGGTCTCCATTGGCATGAAATATCTTTTTCCAGCCCTTCACTTTCAGTCTATGTGTCCCTTGATTTGAAATGGGTGTCTTGTAGACAGCATATATAGGGGTCTTGCTTTTGTATCCATTCAGCCAGTCTTTGTCTTTTGGTTGGGACATTCAACTCATTTACATTTAAGGTAATTATTGATGAGCATGATCCCATTGCCATTTACTTTGTTCTTTTGGGTTTGAGTTTATACACCTTCTCTGTGTTTCCTGTCTAGAGAAGATCCTTTAGCATTTGTTGGAGAGCTGGTTTGGTGGTGCTGAATTCTCTCAGCTTTTGCTTGTCTGTAAACCTTTTGATTTCTCCTTCATATTTGAATGAGATCCTTACTGGGAACAGTAATCTGGGGTTGTAAGTTTTTCTCTTTCATCACTTTAAGTACATCCTGCCATTCCCTCCTGGCTTGGAGGGTTTCTATTGAAAGATCAGCTGTTATCCTTATGGGAATCCCCTTGTGAGTTATTTGTTGTTTTTTCCCTTGCTGCTTTTGATATTTGTCCTTTGTGCTTGATCTTTGTTAATTTGATTAATATGTGTCCTGGGGTGTTTCTCCTTGGGTTTATCCTGTTTGGGACTCTCTGAGATTCTTGGACTTCAGTGGCTATTTCCTTCCTTATTTTAGGGAAGTTTTCAACTATTGTCTCCTCAAGTATTTTCTCATGGTCTTTCTTTTTGTCTTCTTCTTCTGGGACTCCTATAATTCTAATGTTGGGGCATTTAACATTGTCCCAGAAGTCTCTGAGGTTGTCCTCATTTCTTTTAATTCTTTTTTCTTTTTTCCTCTCTGCTTCATTTATTTCCACCATTCTATCTTCCACCTCACTTATCCTATTTTCTACCCCAGTTATTCCACTGTTGGTTCCCTCCAGAGTGCCTTTGATCTCATTTATTGCATTATTCATTATTGATTGACTTTTTTATTTCTTCTAGGTCCTTGTTAAACTTTTCTTGCATCTTCTCAAACCTTATCTCCAGACTATTTATCTGTAATTCCATTTTGTTTTCAAGATTTTGGATCATTTTTACTATCATTATTCTGAGTTCTTTTTCAGGTAGACTCCCTGTCTCCTCTTCTTTTGTTTGGTTTGATGGGCTTTTTATCATGCTCCTTTACCTGCTGAGTATTTATCCGCCTTTTCATCTTGTTTAGGTTGCTGTCTTTGGAGTGGCCTTTCTGTATGCTGAAGGTTTGTGGTTCCTCTTTATTGTGGAGGTTCCTCCCTGTGGGTGGGGTTGGATGAGTGGCTTGTCAGGGTTTCCTGGTTGGGGAAGCTTGCTTTGGTGTTCTGGTGGGTGGAGCTGGATCTCTTCTCTCTGGAGTGCAATGATGTTTCCAGTCTTGAGTTTTGAGGTGTCTGTGGGTTTGGTGTGACTTTTGGCAGTTTGTATTTTTTTGATCTGGGTTATGTTCTTGTGTTGTTGGAGAATGAGCTTGGTATGTCTTGCTCTGATACTTGTTGGCTCTTGGGTGGTGCTTGGTTTCAGTGTAGGTATGGAAGCTTTTGGATGAGCTCTTGTTGATTAATGTTCCCTGGAGTCAGGAGTTTTTTGGTGTTCTCAAGTTTTGGATTTAAGCCTCCTGCCTCTGGCTTTCAGTCTTATTCTTACAGTAGCCTCAAGACTTCTCCATCCATACAGCACTGATGATAAAACATCTAGGTTAATGGTGAAAAAATTCTCCACAATGAGGGGCACTCAGAGAGGTTCACAGAGTTACATGGTGAAGAGAAGAGAGAGGAGGGAGATAGAGGTGACCAGGAGGAGCAGAGAGGGAATCAAAAGGGGAGAGAGCAATCTAGCCAGTAATAAATTCCCTATTTGCTCTCCACAGTCTTGAACACTCAGAGAGGTTCACGGAGTTCCATAGAGAAGAGAAGAGGGAGGAAGGAGATAGAGGTGACCAGGAGGAGAGGAGGGGAGTTAAAGGGAAAGAGACCAATCTTGCCTGTGATCAGTTCCATAAGTGTTGTCCACAGCCTGGAACACCCAAAGAGATTCACAGACTTAAGTAGAGAAGAGAAGAGGGAGGGAGGAGATAGAGGTGACCTGGGGGAGAAAAAGGAGGGTCAAAAGAGGAGAGAGCAATCAAGCCAGTAAATCAATCACACTCCTAAGTAAAAATGGGTGCTGAAGACTGGATTCTTAAAGGTACAGGATTGATGACAGATACCAAAAAGCAAAGATTAAAAATCTAGTGTAGAGGTCACACTCTCAAAATGCAAAATCACAGAAGTTATTTAAAAATATATGAAATTTGCTTTAAATATAGGGTCCTTTTTTTGGCAAGGTAATAGTAGGTTTTAAAAGTAAAAATTAAAGGAATAGTAAAGAGCTTAAAAAATGATAATAGTAAAATATATCTAGGAATTTCTCTGGAGCTGTTGAGGGCAGTGTGAGATCAGTTCAGTTTCAGATAGTTCCTTGTTCCAGCTTATAATTCTTCTCAAGGTCTATAGGTCCATTCCAATGTAGCCAGTGCTAACTACAGGGTTTTAATCTGTTGCACCTGTCACTACCAAAGTGGTTCCTTCTTCTTTGTTTATTTTGACTTCCTCTGTTTGCAAGTCTCTTCAGTATCTAACTTCAGCCTTCACACAAGGTGAAGGTGGTCATTTATGTAGGCTCACTTGTTCAGTTGTGCTTCGGGGAGGGAGGAACACTGCAAACAAATATAACTGGTGTGTGTGGGGAGTGCCCACAGTGTCTGGGCCACACTGGGTTTGTCCTTGCTCACAGCGTATGTGCTTTCCTGGTGTACACTGCTCAGGCTCCAGGTTGCTCTGCAGGGGAACTGTCTAAGGTGGGCCTTGCGTTGCGTGCATTTCCCAGGTCTAAGCCACTCAGGGTCAGGTTCTTGGGTACTCCACAAAGGCACAGATTCAGTTATTCCTGCGTTTTGTGCCCTTCCCAGGTCCAAGCAGCTCAGGCCACTAGGTGCTTGGGAGCACACTCTCCCCAGGTGGGGCAGTGGTTCCCGGGTACTTAGCAGGAGAGCCATCTCAGGTGTGCCGTGTGTCTCCTCTGGGGAGCTGATCTCTGTCTGAGACCCTTTTGCTGGATGTCAACCATCCAGGATCCCAGGAAGACTTGGCTAGCAATTGGGAGCCTTCTCACAGTTTGGTAGAAGATGCCATCTCTGGGGCCTTTTGCCCCTTGCCCTCCAGCTCTGGCTATCGCCCACCTGCCTCCCGCCTCTGGTGGGGGATGGGCCAGTCCACAGGCAGCTAGATCTCTTCTGATATTTGCTTAGTCCTTTGTTCTGTGAGCTGGCCCAGCAGTGCCTCAGGTTAGAGCTTTTCACAGGAAAGTTCTCTCTCTCTCTCTCTCTCTCTCTCTCTTTTCCTTAATTTTTTTTTTCCTCTCTCAATGGCTATCCCATGGTTTGGTTTGCTATCTCACATTAGCTCCCTCAGATTGCCCTCAGGGAATCTCCCTCCTTACCCTAAGCAATGCAGCCCACTCCTCCCTGTTCAGCCCTCGCTTGCTGGTGGTGGACACGACCATCTGAGATACTTCTCTGCTGAGAGTTGCAGTTAGGCTTATAATCTGTGGGGTTTATTTATTTATTTTTTCCTCCTGGTTATGTTGCCCTCTGAGATTCCAAAACTCCTCACAGACCCGCCAGTGAGAGGGTTTCCTGGTGTTTGGAAACTTCTTCTCTTTTATGACTCCCTCCCTGGCTTGGGTCTCCATCCCTAACTCTTTTGTCTCTATTTTTATCTTTTATATTTTGTCCTACCTCCTTTTGAAGACAATGGGCTACCTTTCTGGGTGCCTGGTGTCCGCCACCAGCGTTCAGAAGTTGTTTTGTGGAATTTGCTCAGCATTCAAATGATCTTTCATTGAATTTGTCAGGGAGAAAGTGGTCTCCCTGTCCTATTCGTCCACCATCTTAGGACCACCCACCCTGTGGAAAATTGTTAAGGACATGGGAATACCAGAGCACCTTACCTGCCTCATGGGAAATCTGTGTTCAGGTCAAGAAGCAACAGTTAGAACTGGACATGGAACAACAGACTGGTTCCAAATTGGGAAAGGAGTGCATCAAGGACGTATATTGTCACCCTTTTAATTTAACTTATGTGCAGAGTGCATCATGAGAAATACCAGACTGGTTGAAGCACAAGCTGGAATCAAGATTGCAGGAGAAATATCAGATACCTCAGATGTACAGATGACAGCACTCTTATGGCAGAAAACGAGGAGGAACTAAAGAGCCTCTTGAGGGAAGTGAAAGAGGAGAATGAAAAAGCTGGCTTAAAACTGAGCATTCAGGAAACTAAGATCATGCCATCTGGTCTCATCAATTCATGACAAACAGATGGAGAAACAATGGAAACAGTGAGAGACTTTAACTTCTTGGGTTCCAAAATTACTACATATGGTGACTACAACCATGAAATTAAATGATGCTTGCTCCTTGGAAGAAAAGCTATGACAAACCTGGACAGCATATTGAAAAGCAGAGACGTTACTTTGCCAACAAACATACATCTAGTCAAAGCTATTATTTTTCCACTAGTCATGTATGAATGTGAGAGTTGAACCATAAAGAAAGCTGAGAGCCAAAGAATTGATGCTTTTGAACTGTGATATTGGAGAAGATTCCTGAAAGTCCTTTGGAATGCAAGGAGATCAAACCAGTCAATTCTAAGGGAAATCAGTCCTGAATATTTGTTGGAAGGACTGATGCTGAAGCTGAAACTCCAATACTTTGGCCACCTGATGTGAAGAACCGACTCATTGGAAAAGACCCTGATGCTGGGAAAGATTGAAGGCAGGAGGAGAAGGGGATGACAGGATGAAATGCTTTGAGTTTGAGCAAACTACAGGAGTTGGTTATGGACAGGGAGGCCTAGCGTGCTGCAGTCTATGGGGTCACAAATAGTCAGACATGACTGAGCTACTGAACTGACTTGAACTCATTAAAATTAAAAACCACTGTTTTTTGAAAGACCCTGTTAAGCAAATGAAAGACTACTGACTAGGAGAAAATATTTGCAAGATATGTATCTGAAATGGAATGGTGTCCACAATACACAAACTGAACAGCAAGAAAACAATCCAACTTAAATATAAGCAAAAGATCTTAGACTTTTGGAGTAGACTTCTGACAAAAGAATACATACTTATGGCCATATGCATATGGAATGATGCTCCACATCTTATATCATACCCCAACAATGAGATACTGCTCAGTTCAATCGCTCAGACATGTCCACCTCTTTGCAACCCCATGGAGTGCAGCATGCCAGGCCTACCTGTCCATCACCAACTCCAATAGTTTACTCAAACTCATGTCCATTGAGTCAGTGATGCCATCCAACCATCTCATCCTCTGTCAGATCGCCCCCAAATTACTCTGTTTTAAAGTCAATTAGCATAATCTTCTCTCTGTGGTTATGCCAACAATTCAATATACAGTTAGACTTGTTTCATTCTACTTTAGATTTTTAGGGATTCATATTTAAATTTGTTTCATAAAACATTAACATAGTTTCAAAATTCACTCTACAGAACAAGTTGTATTCAGAGACGTGTAACTTCTATCTCTTTTTTTTCAATCCCGTTTCTTTCTATCCCTTAGAAATAACCATTCTATTTTGTCTTTTAGTTTATCCTTTCATGCTTTATTTTAATATAAAGGGAATATTTATATACTGATATCCACCCAATGGTTACATAATATATAGACTTCCTTCACCTTGCTTTTAACAGGGTATGGGGACATATTTCACAGCAGGATACAAAGGCATGTCTCACTCCTTTTTTAACTGAACTGCATGGATACATCATACACAACCATTGCATTCAATCAGTTTCCTGCTGTTGGACAACTGGGTTATTCCCATTCTTTTGGTATCACAAATAGTGCTACAATGGGTACTCCTGTGAGTGCTTCCTTTCATTTTACTGTCTTTGAAATATATTAATAGGAACAGGATTGTTTTATCAAAGAGTAAGTGCACATGTAATTTTGCTTTCTTCCACTGGGGAATTTTGTATATTGATTTTATCTAGAAGGCTTGTTAAGTTCTCTCATTAATTAAAATAACTTGTAACATTATAAAATTTCTATTTCTACAATAATATTGTTAGCAAATAATCACAGTTTTACTTCTCCTATTATATATTTATATCTTTTCTTTTTTGCTCATCCTAGCATATCCATTAAAATGTTGAATGGAATTGTTGAAAGCCAATTACTTTTGTTCTTAATTTTAAAATAAGTGCTTTCAATATTGTACCACTAGTCATGATGTTTATTACAAAATTTTTAGATGCTCAACATTGGGTTATGGAACTTCCCTTCTCATTATAGTTTGCTGAGAGATTTTACCATGATTAGAAATGAAATTGTATCAACTGTCTTTCTGTACTATCAAGATAATCATGTAGCTTTGTGTTCTTTAATTTATTATGATGATATAATAAATCAATTTATCAATGTTTTTTTAAATTTTTGTTTATTTATTTTTATTTTCAGCTGTAGTGGGTCTTTGTTGCTTTTCTCTAGTTCCAGAGAGCAGGGGCTACTCCCTAGTTGCAGTGCACAGGCTTCTTATTGAGGTGGCTTCCATTGTTGTGGAGCACGGGCTCAGTGGTTTTGGCTCCTGACTCTAGAACACAGACTCAGTAATTGTGGTGCACAGGCTGAGTTGCTCTGCAGCATGTGGAATCTTCCCAGTTCAGGGATCAAACCCATGTCTCCTGCACTACAGGTGGATTCTCTACCACTGAGCCACCAGGGGAACTGCAACTTCTTAATATTAAACTAACCTTTTACTCCCAAGATTAGACATTTCTGGCCATTCTTCTTCTTCTATATTGCTGAATTTCATTTGTTCTGCTGAGGGTTTTTTTTTTTTTTTTTTTTTTTTTGCATTTACACTTAGGAGTGAGATTGACCTACAGTTTTACTATTGAATATTTTTCTTTTTTAATATAAATTTATTTATTTTAGTTGGAGGTTAATTACTTTACAATATTGTATTGGTTTTGCCATACATCAACATTCTTAACCAGGTTTTGGTACTAAAGTTATGCCTCACAAGTGAATTGGGGATTTTTTTCCCTCTTTATATTATATGGCAGTTTAAATAATTATTCCTGAATATTTGGTAAAACTGGTGGTGAAGCCAACTGGGACTGGTGTAATTATTCCTGAATATTTGGTAAAACTGGTGGTGAAGCCAACTGGGACTGGTGTTTTCTTTGAGAAACTATCTTTAAGCCACTGATCCAATCATCTTAATCATTTTAAGACTGTTCATCTTTTCTATTTCTTTTTGATTTTAAAGGAATTTACCCAATTCATTGATTTTTAAAAATATATTGGCATAAAGGTGTTAATCACATTTTCTAATCTATTTTATTTCAGCAACATGAATCCCCTTTTCTTTTCCAGTATAAATCCCTCAGGACTTTGTTCTCTCTTTCTCTTAGTAAATCTCAACAAGTGTTTTCTGTGCATTTAATCTTTTCAAAGAGTTAATCTTTGGTTTTGTTGATCCTAAGGCAAGTTTGTTTACTTTATTGTTACCCTCTACTTTATCATTCCTTCCCTATACTTTCTCTGTATTAATTCTGTGTTCTTGAAGTTAAGTTGAATGTTTATCTCATTATTTTAGATACTTCCTTTGTTGTTGTTAACACCTAAGCTAATAGAGTACTATTTTGGCAGTCCCACAAATTTGGTGTGGGCATTTTCATTATTATTTTTTGTCTAAATATTCCTCATTTCCATTATAATTCTTCTTAGACCAATGAGTCATTGGAAGTCTATTTTAAATGTCTAAATGTATAATTTTCTATAGATTTTTTGTTGTTACTACTGTTATTACTGTTCTTTATCATACTGTCTGATGTCAACCCTTCTAAATTTGATTAAAGTAGCTTTATAACATATGTGCTTGAAAAATATGTATTTTCAATAATTTTGAGATATAGTATATTATATATTATTTACATCAGCTTCCCTGGTGGCTCAGATAGTAAAGACTCTGCCTGCAATGTAGGCGACCTGGGTTCAATCCCTGGGCCAGGAAGATTCCCTGGAAAATGGAATGACTAGCCATTCCAGTATTCTTGCCTAGAGAATTCCATGGACAGAGGAGCCTGGTGGGCTATAGTCCATAGGATCACAAAGAGTCGGACACGATTGAATGACTAACATTGTCACTTTTTTCTTTATCTACATACTTATTTAGTATTTAGTATTACATACATATTTATATACATAAATACTACATATTTAGTATTTGATTTGCTTAGTATATCAAGTATAGCTTGTCAATTATGATTATCTACGGAGAGAAATATTAAAATCTCCCATTGTTAAGGGGCTTCCCTTGTGGCTCGGCTGGTAAAGAATCCACCTGCAATGCAGGAGACCTGGGTTTGATCCCTCCTGGGAAGATGCCCTGGAAAGGGGGAAAAGCTATCCACTCTAGTATTCTGGCCTGGAGAATTCGATAGACTGTATAGTCTGTGTGCTCACAAAGAGTTGGACACAACTGAGCCACTTTCACTTTCACTTTGTTAAGATGAATTTTTATATTTGTTCTTTCAGGTAAGTCAATGTTTGATTTAGGGATATTGAAGTTAAATATGAATTTCCTACAAATTCACTCTTAAGCATCGAAACTTTCAGCATCTTTAACACTAATAAATCTGTAGCAAAACTTATTTTTTTTTTTAAGTCTGCTTGTCAGCTTTTGGAGGGTTAATGTTTACCTGGTTCATGCTTTTTCAGTCACAGACTATGAAACATTTAAATCCTGTGTTTTAGGTATACCTCTTATAATCAGTATATGCATAGAGTTCTTTTAACTCAGTCTTATACTCTCTGCTTCTCACTGTAGAGTTCAATCATTTTTCGTTTATTATAGTTACTGATATACTAGACTTGGAGTCATTACTATAATCTTTTATGTGCTTTTATTAGTCTGCTTTTTCCTGTTTATATTTTCCTCCATCTTTTTAAAAACTTTTTGCCTTCTTTTTGAATGATGAAGGATTTTCTACCCCCTCATTCCTTTTTTTTTTTCTGTCTACTTAATTTGGAAATTATATTTTTTTATAGAACTCCACTGCATGGATGTATCATAGTTTATTCAACCAGTCAACACTGATGGTGACTTCAACCAGTCACCCACTGATGGGTGGTTTTCAGTCTTTTGCTTTTATATATAGTACTGCAATAAATAGCCTTTTACCATTTCTGTTTCTGTCTTTCTTTCTTTCTTTTTTTTTTAGAATTGTTTCTTGTCTTATGATAGCTGCCCTAGATCTTCAAATACATGTGCATAACTTATGAAGACTAAAATTAAACAGCATCTTTAACCTCCTCTTGAATAATACAAGGATTTTAAAAATCTTTAGTAACAATCAACATTCTTCCAAATTACATTTCATGTTGTTCAGAACTTTAATACACCAGTTTTTGACCTATAAATCAAGTCTTATTAATATTATTTTGTATTATAAACATACATTAGATTTACCTACATATTCATCACTTTTTTAACCATTTTCCCTTGTATAACAGGCCTCCCATTTGCTTCCATTCCATTTTAGAATCCAGGAGTTTCCTTGAATTGAAAATTGGTGTCCTTCCATAATACTGCAAAATTTTTCATCCACAGTTTTTAAAACTATGGTCTACAGGATTATTGTTACCATCTTTCTAAATTCCATATGTATGTGTTAGTGTACTGTATTGGTGTTTTTCTTTCTGGCTTACTTCACTCTGTATAATAGGCTCCAGTTTCATCCACCTCATTAGAACTGATTCAAATGTATTTTTTTAATGGCTGAGTAATACTCCATTGTGTATGTGTACCACAGCTTTCTTATCCATTCTCTGCTAGGGAGGTGGGAGGGGGGTTCAGGATGAGGAATACTTTTAAACCCGTGGTGGATTCATGTTGATGTATGGCAAAACCAATACAATATTGTAAAGTAATTAGCCTCCAATTAAAATAAATAAATTTAAATTAAAAAAAAAATATGACCTGATTGCCTGTCTCTCATGCTGGCTCTCTGTTAAGACATGTTACACCCTATTAGTTCAGCCTTCCTATTTCCATCTCCTCTTCCAAATTTGGTTCCTTTTCCCTACTAAGCTGCATTCTGGAAAGTGTCTTTAACCTATTTTCAAGTTCACTAAATTTCTTTTTCAGTTCAGTTCAGTTGCTCAGTCATGTCCGACTCTTTGTGACCCCATGAATCGCAGCACGCCAGGCCTCCCTGTCCATCACCAACTCCCGGAGTTCACTCAGACTCACGTCCATCGAGTCTGTGATGCCATCCAGCCATCTCATCCTCGGTCATCCCCTTCTCCTCCTGCCCCTAATCCCTCCCAGCATCAGAGTCTTTTCCAATGAGTCAACCCTTTGCATGAGGTGGCCAAAGTACTGGAGTTTCAGCTTTAGCATCATTCCTTCCAAAGAAATCCCAGGGTTGATCTCCTTCAGAATGGACTTGTTGGATCTCCTTGCAGGCCAAGGGACTTTCAAGAATCTCCTCCAACACCACAGTTCAAAAGCATCAATTCTTCAGTGCTCAGCCTTCTTCACAGTCCAACTCTCACATCCATACATGACCACAGGAAAAACCGTAGCCTTGACAGCTGCTGCTGCTAAGTCGCTTCAGTCGCGTCCGACTCTGTGCAACCCCATAGATGGCAGCCCATGAGGCTCCCCTGTTCCTGGGATTCTCCAGGCAAGAACACTGGAGTGGGTTGCCATTTCCTTCTCCAGTGCATGAAAGTGAAAAGTGAAAGTGAAGTCGCTCAGTCGTGTCCGACTCAGCGACCCCATGGAATGCAGCCCACCAGGCTCCTCCGTCCATGGGATTTTTCCAGGCAAGAGTGCTGGAGAGGGGGCCATTGCCTTCTCCGTAGCCTTGAGTAGACAGACCTTAGTCGGCAAAGTAATGTCTCTGCTTTTGAATATGCTATCTAGGTTGGTCATAACTTTTCTTCCGAGGAGTAAGCGTCTTTTAATTTCATGGCTGCAGTCACCATCTGCAGTGATTTTGGAGCCCCCCAAAATAAAGTCTGACACTCTTTCCACTGTTTCCCCATCTATTTCCCATGAAGTGATGGGACCAGATGCCATGATCTTCGTTTTCTGAATGTTGAGATTTAAGCCAGCTTTTTCACTCTCCACTTTCACTTTCATTAGCCATATCTAATCTGCTAGTTAATCCTCCACTGAGTTTTCCTTTCATTTATTGCTTTTTAATTTTGAGTGTTCTTTTAAAAAACAAACAAAAAATCTTCATAGTCATTTTGTGTGATCTGTTGTTATTAACTTGTATTTTCAAGTTTTCTTTGCATATTTTTTTTTCTTCTGTTTCTTTTTGCAGCTGGTCTTCACAGATATCACCTTATTTCTTGTAGATTTTGTGATTTTTGTTATGAGCAGCTTATTTCCTTGAACCATTATATCTGGAAATTCTTTGAGTGCCTGGCTGATGTTAATCCCATCAAAGAGGAATTACCTTTAGTTTTCACAGTAGGTTGAAGGTACTATCAACCTTGGACCACCTGAAATAAAATGATCTACTTATGATTTTTAATGGCTACAAAGCTTATTTATTTGAATTTAGTAAGAAAACTTGTATAATATCTTAAAGTTATGTATTTCCAAGAGAGGGTCTTTCATTTTCCAGCTCTGTCTGGATAAGTAAGTTTCTTTGCTTTACCTTTTAGGATTTAATTATTAGGATTTATTTCTGGTTCACCCTAAAGGTTATCATCACAGGCCTTTGGGGCCCAGTCTTATGCAGATTTCTCTCTAGGTGTGGTCACCAAGATTTTCATCTGGCTTCACATCTATGTGCTCATCAATGAAGAAGCTCAATCATTTTCAACAGAAAACTTGAAAATGACATCTAGCTTTGTTTTGAGTCTCTGGATTTCTTATTTTGTTTCTGTCAGGTGAGTGTGTGCTCCTCAGTTTTTGTCTCGTCACAACAAAGATTTGGAATGACAGACACTAAAGCCCCGTCAGCGTGTCACAGCTCTCGGATCTTGGATAGACCGTGTTATAGCTCTCAGGTCTCAAAACAGACCATGTTATGGCTGTTAGAAAAATCAGTGTTACAGCTCAGTGTTACAGCTCTATTTTATTTAAAAGATAGCAGGAAAATCCATCTTCGAGGCGTGAGGGCATGTCGATCCAAAGACATGAAGAGAAGAGTGCCCCAGCGCAAGGGAGAGAGAGAGAGAGCCCTTTGGCTCCTCTTTTTGTGTGCTTTTTTCTTCCCCCTGGGCCTGCCTTCTGCAAATTGGGCTTAGTCAGGAGTGCTGTTCTACCTGAAGTCCTCACTCCAGTCCTCGGACCTTCATTTGACCTTTCTCTGTTCTATTGTCATGGGCTTTTCCCTTCCTTGTCTTTTAGCCACTGCCATTTTGGACTCCTTTTCCCTATTCTAACTACCTAATAGTTCCATCCATCAATGCATTTAAAAGGAAAAATGTAATATTTATTCAACAATGTAGTCATTTCAATCAGAAGGATTGGACAAGGTGCTGAAACTGCCTGATTGCCAGAAACATGTTTGTTTTTGGTTTTGACAGAAACTCTTTGATGACTCTAGGGCTAAAGACGAATAACCTTAGGGTGACCCATAGAAAACTACTCACAGTACACCTCTCCTCCGTGACAGGTCCCTTAGGTGAAAGTCAGAACAATGAATTACCAATTTATAATAAATTACTAAGAGTAGCATTCCTGCATGTTACCAGGCACTGATGAAGCATACGTTTTTCTAAGTGCTTCTCTTGAGGAAAGAGTGGATTGCTTGTGCATGCAAGAAGGGAATCTAATAAAACTCCTCCACCTCTAAGATGAACTTTTCAGGACCATTTCAAAATGTCCGAAAAAGAATGATATCCAGGTTTATAATGAGTCTTTAAAGCAATAGCTTAGCTGCCAAAAATAGCTCAGAGCATTTTCAATCCTAGTTACTGTCTCTCCTGAGACTCTGTGTTGTAGCTGTTTGCAATTTGAAGACCATGATTTATTCATTCCCCCAATATTGTGAGAACTAAAATGGACTGAGCTCATGTGAAATCAGATGTCACTGCACTTTAATTACACTTGCCTCTGTGGTTTCTATTGGGAAGCACAAGCCCACAGATGGAAATTAGAAAGATCTGGGCAACAGCAACAATGAAATACTGTGACCTAAGAGTGAAGTGAGTTTTAAAACATACACAAAGAAAAGGGGAAACATGATCAGAACAAACTTGGCTGACATCAATTTTTTTTTCTCCCCTTGAAGAATCTTGCTTCAGACCCCATGGGGGATGTTCGTCACAACTGCAGGTAGAGGAAGGAAGGGTTGTGTTAATTATTCCACAGACAATGTGTCCTTCAAGAAACTAGAAGAAGTTGGCGAGTATTTCTAAAGACCTCTTAGAGTCAGAAAGCTAGCTCCAATTCACAGAAAATGTCATTTTCTCTAGAGACAAGGCTGCATCTCTTTTTTTGGGGGAACACAGCTTATTTAAATGAGATACCCAAAATGAGATTGCATCCAACTCACCCTTGATGTTAACATCCACGTACAGACTACAGCTCACATTGCATGATTGTCAGAGATCATTTCTGAGTCACACACATACACACAAGGAAACCAACAAATACCCAAAATAAAGTCCACACAAACTATTAGAAATAACTTGAGGAGGCCACTACAGCACCACTTTTCCCTGAGACCTTCCATACCATAGTGGTTCAAATTTTGTGACACCTTGAACTAATTTTTTCTCATCGGTTAGCTCTTCTACATAATGGTACCTAAACATCACATGAGGTCTTGGAGCTGAACACATGCAAAGATAAAGCCTGTACAAATGCTGGTTGAGATAAAGCATGTATATTTATAAAATTATGGCTAAGTGAATTTTAGAAATGGAATGTAGAATTCAAAACAGCAAGAATTTCATGCCCAGAGTGAATAGACCCAAAGTACACTCCTTTTTCACTCTTGATCCCACTGGTAGCTCCTGTTCAAGTTATAATGTCCACTCATCATCATGATAAAGAGTGGGAGTATAACAGCTTGAATCTCTTTGCTCTGTTGGAGTAAGGGATACTGGGATGGGCTGTGGCCTTTAAGGGAGGCACAGGCCCTCAAACCAGAAACTCACTTTTATCAGACAGCCCTCTCCTTTAGAGATTCCTTTATTCAGATGTTAGTGTTTTGGAGGAGTATTTGTTAACAGGGATGGTGATGGGGAGAGGTTGCCCCTGGAGGAAACCTGACTAACTTTGCCCCCAAATCCCAAACTAGTCTGTTTAAGCACTGTGCCCCCTCTCAGAGTCAGGGGACCCTATCCCATGACTTCAGCACCTGGTCATTGGTAAGTGGAGTGTGGTGGTTGCCTTTCCCAGAGCCAGTTATGGGCTGGCCTGTAACCTAATAGGTTAGGTGTCTCAGACAATTCAATGCATCTGGGTGATGGGAACTAGCTGAACCAATCATACCTTCTTTCAGGGCTTCCAAAAATGAGACAGACATTAGAAGAGCCCATTTACAAGCAGCAGCAGGAGCAGTAGAAACAGTGATGTGGAGGAGGTGATTCACAACTTCCTCTGTGAGGAAAAAGGAACCGTGCAGGTCTGAGGTGTCCCCAGGGCCACTAGCTGGCTGTAAAAGCCACTGCTGATCTGGAATGGTGCCTCAATCTTGAACATTTGAAATTGCTTCTACGCCATTGTTATTTTTGGTAGAGTTGTTTCTTAAAGAAAATTGCTCCCTGATCTTGTATCTCCCTTGCTCTCAGACTATGTACATGTTTTTAACACATTTGGTTATGATAGTCTACTTTTCCTAATCATGTTGTTACTGTACTGTGAAAAATGGAAAATTTGAGTATGTAGGTTGTATGATCTTACAATGTAAATTACTGAGACTTGCAATGCAACAGTTTATCAATCCTTGAAGATATTTTTATTTGATATCTTCTTATGGAATTCTTGTCTGCAAATCTTAAGCTGAAAAGTCACTAGAAATCTGTTTAGAAATGAATTACAAATCACATGGCTTATTTTTTTTTGTATGTGCACTAAGAATTGCTATCAAATTGTCCATAATGTCTGTGTACTGATTCTCAAAACAACTGATAAAATCTTGATTGTGAAAGAAAAAAAAAAGGATCTGAACAGGCATCTCATGGAAGAAGACATACACATGGCACATAAACTCGTGAGATGATTCTCAACACCATTTGTCACTAAGATACTGCAAAATAAAAAATGATGAGACACTACTTCACACCTATTACAAGGACTAAAAATCTAGAAAACTGACAACACTGGCAAGGCTGCAGAGAAACTTTCATCCATTGCTGATGGGAAGACAAAATGCTACAACCTTTAGATGATAGCTTCATAGTTTCCTATAAAACTAAACATAATTTTTCCATATAATTTAGCAATCTCACTCCCAACTGAGCTGAAATTTTATGTCACACAAAAACCTGTACCTGAATGTTTATACCATCTTTATCCATAATTGTTAAAAACTAGAAGCAACCAAGATGTCTTTCAAGACAAATGTATGAATAAACTGTTACACCCTAAAATGGAATATTATTCAAAGATAAAAAGAAATTAGTTATCAAGCCCATGAGAAGACAGAGGAGACAAATTCATATCACTAACTGAAAGAAGTCAATCTGAAAACCTAGGTACTGCATGATTCCAACTATAGGACATCTGAAAAAGACAAAGCTGTGGAGATAGTAAAAAGATGAGTGGTTGTCAGGGGTATAGGGTAGGAATTATAGCAAATGCCCCACACTAAAGTCAGAGGTTAGTACTAGGGGCAACTGTGGAGTTCTCTTTCATATACTGTAAGCAATTTAGTGGATGTCAATATGAATGACTGTTGGCTGCAGACATGAGAAGGATTTCTTTTTTTCCCAATGGGAGTATAATTGATTTCCTTTTCACCACAAAAGAAGCCAATTTTGCATCTATGAAACAAATTCATGTTGATACTCTATATGTTGCCTCTATATATATCTGCTCTCAGATTTTTTTCTTGAAATCAGCTGAAACCAATTTATGTTTCTCAGGTAGTAAGCAAAATTAGCTCTCTGATATTTGTTCACTTTATCTTAATATGAAGTCATGATTTAATATTTTAAAATGAACCCATTAACAATTCTATAATATTTGATATACCAAAAATTGGCTTAATATAACTAAAACATAAAGTTTGCTCATGAAAACCTTTGTATGTTAAGCTGTAGGACTTAGATGTAATTATGTATGTGAAAAAAATTATTAAGGAGTTGGGGGGTGGTCCTAATGGTAGAGGAATAGGACAGGGAGACCACTTTCTCCCCCACAAATTCATCCAAAGAACATTTGAATGCTGAGTAAATTCCACAAAACAACTTCTGAATGCCAGCAGAGGACATCAGGCACCCAGAAAAGCAGACCATTGTCTTCGAAAGGAGATGGAGAAGTCTTGTTCAGTTCAGTCACTCAGTTGTGTCCGACTCTTTGTGACCCCATGAGTCGCAGCACACCAGGCCTCCCTGTCCATCACCAACTCCCGGAGTTCACTCAAACTCACATCCATCGAGTCCGTGATGCCATCCAGCCATCTCATCCTCTGTCGTCCCCTTCTCCTCCTGCCCTCAATCCCTCCCAGCATCAGAGTCTTTTACAATGAGTCAACTCTTTGCATGAGGTGGCCAGAGAACAGGACTTTCAGTCTTAGCATCATTCCTTCCAAAGAAATTCCAGGGCTGATCTCCTTCAGAATGGACTGGTTGGATCTCCTTGCAGTCCAAGGGACTCTCAAGAGTCTTCTCCAACACCACAGTTCAAAAGCATCAATTCTTTGGCACTCAGCCTTCTTCACAGTCCAACTCTCACGTCCATATATGACCACAGGAAAAACCATAGTCTTTACTAGACGGACCTTAGTCAGCAAAGTAATGTCTCTGCTTTTGAATATGCTATCTAGGTTGCTCATAATTTTCCCTCCAAGGAGTAAGTGTCTTTTAATTTCATGGCTGCAGTCACCATCTGCAGTGATTTTGGAGCCCCCAAAAATAAACTCTGCCACTGTTTCCACTATTTCCCCATCTATTTCCCATGAAGTGATGGGACCGGATGCCATGATCTTCATTTTCTGAATGTTGAGCTTTAAGCCAACTTTTTCCCTCTCCTCTTTCACTTTCATCAAGAGGCTTTTTAGTTCCTCTTCACTTTCTGCCATAAGGGTGCTGTTATCTGCATATCTGAGGTTATTGATATTTCTCCCGGCAATCTTGATTCCAGCTTGTGTTGCTTTCAGTCCAGCGTTTCTCATGATGTACTCTGCAGATAAGTTAAATAAGCAGGGTGACAATAGACAGCCTTGACGTACTCCATTTCCTATTTGGAACCAGTCTGTTGTTTCATGTCCAGTTCTAACTGTTGTTTCCTGGCCTGCATACAGATTTCTCAAGAGGCAGGTCAGGTGGTCTGGTATTCCCATCTCTTTCAGAATTTTCCACAGTATATTGTGATCCACACAGTCAAAGGCTTTGGCATAGTCAATAAAGCAGAAATAGATGTTTTTCCGGAACTCTCTTGCTTTTTCCATGATCCAGCGGATGTTGGCAATTTGATCTCTGGTTCCTCTGCCTTTTCTAAAATGAGCTTGAACATCTGGAAGTTCACGGTTCATGTATTGCTTAAGCCTGGCTTGGAGAATTTTGAGCATTACTTTACTAGCATGTGAGATGAGTGCAATTGTGCGGTAGTTTGAGCATTCTTTGACATTGCCTTTCTTTGGGATTGGAATGAAAACTGACCTTTTCCAGTCCTGTGGCCACTGCTGAGTTTTCCAAATTTGTTGGCATATTGAATGCAGCACTTTCACAGCTTCATCTTTCAGGATTGGAAATAGCTCAACTAGAATGCCATAACCTCCACTAGCTTTGTTCATAGTGATGCTTTCTAAGGCCCACTTGACTTCACATTCCAGGATGTCTGGCTCTAGATGAGTGATCACACCATCCTGATTATCCGGGTCGTGAAGATCTTTTTTGTACAATTCTTCTGTGTATTCTTGCCACCTCTTCTTAATATCTTCTGCTTCTATTAGGTCCAGACCATTTCTGTCCTTTATCACGCCCATCTTTGCATGAAATGTTCCCTTTGTATCTTTAATTTTCTTGAAGAGATCTCTAGTCTTTCCCATTCTGTTCTTTTTCTCTATTTCTTTGCATTGATCGCTGACAAAGGCTTTCTTATCTCTTCTTGCTATTCTTTGGAACTCTGCATTCAGATGCCTATATCATTCCTTTGCTCCTTTGATTTTCCCCTCTCTTCTTTTTGGAGCTATTTGTAAGGCCTCCGCAGACAGCCATTTTGCTTTTTTGTACTTCTTTTCCATGGGGATGGTCTTGACCCCTGTCTTCTATACAATGGCATAAACCTCATTCCATAGCTCATCAGGCACTCCAGCTATCAGATCTAGTCCCTTAAATCTATTTCTCACTTCCATTGTATAATCATAAGGGATTTGATTTAGGTCATACCTCTTCCGACAACACAAGAGAAGACTCTACACATGGACATCACCAGATGGTCAACACTGAAATCAGACTGATTATATTCTCTGCAGCAAAAGATGGAGAAGCTCTATACAGTCAACAAAAACAAGACCAGGAGCTGACTGTGGCTCAGATCATGAACCCCTTATTACCAAATTCAGACTTAAATTGAAGAAAGCAGGGAAAACCGCTAGACCATTCAGGTATGACCTAAATCAAATCCCTTATGATTATACAGTGGAAGTGAGAAATAGATTTAAGGGTCTACATCTGATAGATAGAGTGCCTGATGGACTATGGGATGAGGTTCATGACATTGTACAGGACACAGGAATCAAGACCATCCCCATGGAAAAGAAATGCAAAAAAGCAAAATGACTGTCTGAGGGAGCCTTACAAAGAGCTGTGAAAAGAAGAGAAGTGAAAAGCCAAGGAGAAAAGGAAAGATGTAAGCATCTTAATGCAGAATTCCAAAGAATAGCAAGCAGAGATAAGAAAGCCATCTTCAGCAATCAATGCAAAGAAATAGAGGAAAAGAACAGAATAGGAAAGACTAGAGATCTCTTCAAGAAAATTAGAGATACAAAGGGGATATTTCATACAAAGATGGGCTCAATAAAGGACAGAAATGGTCTGGACCTAAGAGCAGAAGATATTAAGAAGAGATGGCAAGAATACACAGAAGAACTGTGCAAAAAGGATCTTCACGACCTGGATAATCAGGATGGTGTGATCACTCATCTAGAGCCAGACATCCTGGAATGTGAAGTCAAGTGGGCCTTAGAAAGCATCACTATGAACAAAGCTAGTGGAGGTTATGGCATTCTAGTTGAGCTATTTCCAATCCTGAAAAATGAAGCTGTGAAAGTGCTGCATTCAATATGCCAACAAATTTGGAAAACTCAGCAGTGGCCACAGGACTGGAAAAGGTCAGTTTTCATTCCAATCCCAAAGAAAGGCAATGTCAAAGAATGCTCAAACTACCGCACAATTGCACTCATCTCACACGCTAGTAAAGTAATGCTCAAAATTCTCCAAGCCAGGCTTAAGCAATACATGAACCGTGAACTTCCTGATGTTCAAGCTCGTTTTAGAAAAGGCAGAGGAACCAGAGATCAAATTGCCAACATCCACTGGATCATGGAAAAAGCAAGAGAGTTCCGGAAAAACATCTATTTCTGCTTTATTGACTATGCCAAAGCCTTTGACTGTGTGGATCACAATATACTGTGGAAAATTCTGAAAGAGATGGGAATACCAGACCACCTGACCTGCCTCTTGAGAAATCTGTATGCAGGCCAGGAAACAACAGTTAGAACTGGACATGAAACAACAGACTGGTTCCAAATAGGAAATGGAGTACGTCAAGGCTGTCTATTGTCACCCTGCTTATTTAACTTATCTGCAGAGTACATCATGAGAAACGCTGGACTGAAAGCAACACAAGCTGGAATCAAGATTGCCGGGAGAAATATCAATAACCTCAGATATGCAGATAACAGCACTCTTATGGCAGAAAGTGAAGAGGAACTAAAAAGCCTCTTGATGAAAGTGAAAGAGGAGAGGGAAAAAGTTGGCTTAAAGCTCAACATTCAGAAAACGAAGATCATGGCATCCGGTCCCATCACTTCATGGGAAATAGATGGGGAAATAGTGGAAACAGTGTCAGACTTTATTTTTGGGGGCTCCAAAATCACTGCAGATGGTGACTGCAGCCATGAAATTAAAAGACGCTTACTCCTCGGAAGAAAAGTTATGACCAACCTAGATAGCATATTTAAAAGCAGAGATATTA
Organism: Capricornis sumatraensis; assembly: GCF_032405125.1. NCBI lineage: Eukaryota > Metazoa > Chordata > Mammalia > Artiodactyla > Bovidae > Capricornis > Capricornis sumatraensis. The sequence continues at coordinate 42,643,032 of NC_091078.1, read as the reverse complement.
CTTTGCCGACTAAGGTCTGTCTAGTCAAGGCTATGGTTTTTCCTGTGGTCATGTATGTATGTTAGAGTTGGACTGGGAAGAAGGGAGAGTGCCAAAGAATGAATATTTTGAACTGTGGTGTTGGAGAAGACTCTTGAGAGTCTCTTGGACTGTAAGGAGATCCAACCAGTCCATTCTGAAGGAGATCAACCCTGGGATTTCTTCAGAAGGAATGATGATAAAGCTGAAATTCCCGTACTTTGGCCACCTCATGTGAAGAGCTGACTCTTTGGAAAAGACTCTGATACTGGGAGGGACTGGGGGCAGGAGGAGAAGGGGACGACAGAGGATGAGATGGCTGGATGGCATCACTGACTCGATGGACATGAAGCTGAGTGAACTCTGGGTGTTGGTGATGGACAGGGAGGCCTGGCATCCTGCGATTCATGGGGTCACAAAGAGTCGGACACTACTGAGAGACTGAACAGAACTGAACTGAGTGGTCTAGTGGTTTTCCCTACTTTCTTCAACTTAGGTCTGAATTTGGTAATAAGGAGTTCATGATCTGAGCCACAGTCTTGATGCTACTGTAAAAATAAGACTGAAAACCAGAAGTAGGTGGCTTAAGTCCAAATCCTGAGAACACACCAGAGAACTCCTGACCCCAGGGAACATTAATTGATAGGATCTCATCAAATGCCTCCATACCCACACTGAAACCAAGCACAACCCAAGGGCCAACTAGTTCTAGAGCAAGACATACCATGCACAATCTCCAGCAACACAGGAACATAGCCCTGAGCTTCAATATACAGGCTGCCCAAAGTCACTCCAAACCCACTGACATCTCATAACTCATTACTGGACACTTCGTTGCACTCCCGAGAGAAGAAATCCAGATCCACCCACCAGAACAGGGACACAAGCTTCCCTAACCAGGAAAGCTTGACAAGCCACCCGTACCCCCCACCCACAGCAAGGAAACTCCACAATAAAGAGAACTCCACAAACTGCCAGAATACAGAAAGGTGACCACAAACACAGCAATGTTAACAAGATGAAGAGACAGAGGAATACCCAGCAGGTAAAGGAACAGGTATCTCTTCACGGCTGCTCCAGCAAAGCACAGCTGCTGTTCCTTACCTTGGACGAGGGGTTTCTCCTTACCGCCACCATTCCTGACCTTCAACGAGGGATAGCTCCTCTAGGCCCTCCTGTGCCTGCACAGCCACCATCCTCGGGTTGCTCCTCCCTGGCCTCGGGCGTGGGTGGATCCTCCCAGCTGCCGCCCCTGGCTTCGGGCTCAGGGTGGCTCCTCAAGGTCACCGCCCCTGGCCTTGGGCGTGAGGTGGCTTCTCCTGGCTCCCCCTAATCTCAGACGCCGGGTGTCTCCTCCCAGCTGCCACTGGCCTTGGACACGGCGTAGCTCCTCCTGGCCACCGCCCTGACCTCAGACACGGGGTGTCCCCAGCCGCCACTGACCTCGGACGCTGGTAGCTCCACTCGGCCGCCACCCCTGACCTTGGACGTGGGGTGTCTTCTCCTGGCAGCCGCTGAAGAGATACCCCACACCAAGGTAAGAGAAACCCAAGTAAGATGGTAAGTGTTGCAAGAGGGCATCAGAGGGCAGACACACTGAAACCATACTCACAGAAAACTAGTCAATCTAATCACACTAGGACCACAGCCTTGTCTAACTCAATGAAACCAAGCCATGCCTGGGGGGCAACCCAAGAGGGCAGGTCGTGGTGGAGAGGCCTGACAGAATGTGGTCCACTGGAGAAGGGAATGGCAAGCACTTCAGTATTCTTGCCTTGAGAATCCCATGAACAGTATGAAAAGGCAAAATGATAGGATACCACAAGAGAAACTCCCAGGTCATTAGGTGCCCAATATGCTACTGGAGATCCGTGGAGAAATAACTCCAGAAAGAATGAAGGGATGGAGCCAAAGCAAAAACAATATCCAGTTGTGGATGTGACTGGAGATAGAAGCAAGATCGGATGCTGTAAAGAGCAAATTGTATAGGAACCTGGAATGTCAGGTCCATGAATCAAGGCAAATTGGAACTGGTCAAACAAGAGATGGCAAGGGTGAACGTTGACATTCTAGGAATCAGTGAACTAAAATGGACTGGAATGGCTGAATTTAACTCAGATGACCATTATATCTACTACTGTGGGCAGGAATCCCTCAGAAGAAATGGAGTAGTTATCATGGTCAACAAAAGAGTCCAAAATGCAGTACTTGGATGGAATCTCAAAAACGACAGAATGATCTCTGTTCGTCTCCAAGGCAAACCATTCAATATCACAGTTATCCAAGTCTATGCCCCAACCAGTAACGCTGAAGAAACTGAAGTTGAACGGTTTTATGAAGACCTACAAGATCTTTTAGAACTAACACCCAAAAAAGATATCTTTTCATTATAGGGGACTGGAATGCAAAAGTAGGAAGTCAAGAAACACCTGGAGTAACAAGCAAATTTGGCCTTGGAATGCGGAACAAAGCAGGGCAAAGACTAATAGAGTTTTGCCAAGAAAATGCACTGGTCATAGCAAACATCCTCTTCCAACAACACAGGAGAAGACTCTACACATGGACATCACCAGATGGTCAACACTGAAATCACATTGATTATATTCTATGCAGCCAAAGATGAAGAAGCTCTATAGAGTCAACAAAAACAAGACCAGGAGCTGACTGTGGCTCAGATCATGAACTCCTTGTTGTCAAATTCAGACTTAAATTGAAAAAGTAGGGAAAATGGCTAGACCATTCAGGTATGACCTAAATCAAATCCCTTATGATTATACAGTGGAAGTGAGAAATAGATTTAAGGGTCTAGATCTGATAGATAGAGTGCCTGATGAACTATGGACTGAGGTTCCTGACATTGTACAGGAGACAGGGATCAAGACCATCCCCATGGAAAAGAAATGCAAAAAAGCAAAATAGCTCTCTGGGGAGGCCTTACAAACAGCTGTGAAAAGAAGAGAGGCTAAAAGCAAAGGAGAAAAGGAAAGATATAAGGATCTTAATGCAGAGTTCTAAAGAATAGCAAGAAGAGATAAGAAAGCCATCTTCAGCAATCAATGCAAAGAAATAGAGGAAAAGAACACAATGGGAAAGACTAGAAATCTCTTCAAGAAAATTAGAGATACAAGGGAACATTTCATGCAAAGATTGGCTCGATAAAGGACAGAAATGATCTGGACCTAACAGAAGCAGAAGATATTAAGAAGAGGTGGCAAGAATACATGGAAGAACTGTACAGAAAAGATCTTCACGACCCAGGTAATCAGGATGGTGTGATCACTAATCTAGAGCCAGACATCTTGGAATGTGAAGTCAAGTGGGCCTTAGAAAGCATCACTACGAACAAAGCTACTGGATGTGATGGAATTCCAGTTGAGCTGTTTCAAATCCTGAAAGATGAAGCTGTGAAAGTGCTGCATTCAATATGCCAGCAAATTTGGAAAACTCAGCAGTGGCCACAGGACTGGAAAAGGTCAGTTTTCATTCCAATTCCAAAGAAAGGCAATGCCAAAGAATGCTCAAACTACCGCACAATTGCACTCATCTCACATGCTAGTAAAGTAATGCTCAAAATTCTCCAAGCAGACTCCACCAATACGTGAACCGTGAACTCCCTGATGTTCATGCTGGTTTTAGAAAAGGCAGAGGAACCAGAGATCAAATTGCCAACATCCACTGTATCATGGAAAAAGCAAGAGAGTTCCAGAAAAACATCTATTTCTGTTTTATTGACTATGCCAAAGCCTTTGACTGTGTGGATCACAATAAAGTGTGGAAAATTCTGAAAGAGATGGGAATACCAGACCACCTGACCTGCCTCTTGAGAAATCTGTATGCAGGTCAGGAAGCAACAGTTAGAACTGGACATGAAACAACAGACTGGTTCCGAATAGGAAAAGGAGTACGTCAAGGCTGTCTATTGTCACCCTGCTTATTTAACTTATCTGCAGAGTACATCATGAGAAATGCTGGACTGGAAGCAACACAAGCTGGAATCAAGATTGCCAGGAGAAATATCAGTAACCTCAGATATGCAGATGATACCACCCTTATGGCAGAAAGTGAAGAGAAGCTAAAAAGCCTCTTGATGAAAGTGAAAGAGGAGAGTGAAAAAGTTGGCTTAAAGCTCAACATTCGGAAAACTAAGATCATGGCATCTGGTCCCATCACTTCATGGGAAATAGATGGGGAAACAGTGGAAACAGTGTCAGAGTTTATTTTTGGGGGCTCCAAAATCACTGCAGATGGTGACTGCAGCCATGAAATTAAAAGACGCTTACTCCTTGGAAGAAAAGTTATGACCAACCTAGATAGTGTATTCAAGAGCAGAGACATTACTTTGCCAACAAAGGTCCACCTAGTCAAGGCTGTGGTTTTTCCTGTGTTCATGTATGGATGTGAGTTGGACTGTGAAGAAGGCTGAGCACCAAAGAATTGATGCTTTTGAACTGTGGTGTTGGAGAAGACTCTTGAGAGTCCCTTGGACTGCAAGGAGATCCAACCAATCCATTCTGAAGGAGATCAACCCTGGGATTTCTTTGGAAGGTATGATGCTAAAGCTGAAGCTCCAGTACTTTGGCCACCTCATGTGAAGTGTTGACTCATTGGAAAAGACTCTGATGCTGGGAGAGATTGGGGTCAGAAGGAGAAGGGGACGACAGAGGATGAGATGGCTGAATGGCATCACAGACTCGATGGACGTGAGTCTGAGTGAACTCTGGGGGATGGTGATGGACAGGGAGGCCTGGCATCCTGTGATTCATGGGGTCCCAAAGAGTCAGACTGGACTGAGTGACTGAACTGACTTAACTGAACTGAAAGGAACAGGATAAATGCCCACCAAACAAAAGAGGAAGAGATAGGGAATCTACCTGATAAATAATTCCAAATAATGATAGTGTAAATGATCCAAAATCTTGAAAATAAAATGGAATCACAGATAAATAGCCTGGAGACAAGGATAGAGAAGATGCAAGAAAGATTTAACAAGGACCTAGAAGAAATAAAAAAAGAGCCAATATATAATGAATAATGCAATAAATGATATCAAAAACACTCTGGAGGGAAAAAAATAGTAGATTAATTGAGGCAGAAAATAGGATTAGTGAGGTAGACGATAGAATGGTAGAAATAAATGAATCAGAGAGGAACAAAGAAAAACACATTGAAAGAAATGAGGACAAGCTCAGAGACCTCTGGGACAATGTTAAATGCTCCAACATTCGAATCATAGGAGTCCCAGAAGAAGAAGACAAAAAGAAAGACCATGAGAAAATACTTGAGGAGATAATACTTGAAAACTTCCCTAAAATGGGGAAGGAAATAGCCACCGAAGTCCAAGAATCTGAGAGAGTCCCAAACAGAATAAACCCAAGGCCAAACACCCCCAAGACACATATTAATCAAATTAGCAAAGATCAAACACAAAGAACAAATATTAAAAGCAGCAAGGGAAAAACAACAAATAACACACAAGGGGATTCTCAGAAGGATAACAGCTGATCTTTCAATAGAAACTCTTCAGGCCAGGAGGGAATGGCAAGACATACTTAAAGTGATGAAAGAAAATAACCTACAGCCCAGATTACTGTACCCAGCAAAGATTTCATTCAAATATGAAGGAGAAAGCTTTACAGACAAGCAAAAGCTGAGAGAATTTAACACCACCAAACCAGCTCTCCAACAAATGCTAAAAGATCTTCTCTAGACAGGAAATACCGAAAGGGTGTATGAACTCGAACTCAAAACAACAAACTAAATGGCAACGGGATCTTATTTATCAATAATTACCTTAATCGTAAATGGGTTGAATGTCCCAACCAAAAGACAAAGACTGGCTGAATGGATAAAAAAACAAGACCCCTATATATGTTGTCTACAAGAGACCCACCTCAAAACAAGGCACACATACAGACTGAAAGTGAAGGGCAGGAAAAAGGTATTCCACGCAGATAGAGACCAAAAGAAAGCAGAAGTAGCAATACTTATATCAGAGAAAATAGACTTTAAAACAAAGGCTGTGAAAAGAGACAAAGAAGAACACTACATAATGATCAAAGGATATGCACCCAACATAGGAGCACTGCAATATGTAAGGCAAATGCTAACAAGCATGAAAGGGCAAATTAACAATAACACAATAATAGTGGGAGACTTTAATACCCCACTCACACCTATGGATAGATCAACTAAACAGAAAATTAACAAGGAAACACACTTTAAATGATACAATAGACCAGCTGGACCTAATTGATATCTATAGGACATGTCACCTCAAAACAATGAATTTCACCTTTTTCTCAAGTGCACATGGAACCTTCTTCAGGATAGATCACATGCTGGGCCATGAATCTAGCCTTAGTAAATTCAAAAAATTGAAATCATTCCAAGCATCTTTTCTGACCACAATGCAGTAAGATTAGATGTCAGTTACAGGAGAAAAATTATTAAAAATTCCAACATATGGAGGCTGAACAACACGCTTCTGAATAACCAACAAATCACAGAAGAAATCAAAATATGCATAGAAACGAATGAAAATGAAAACACAACAACCCAAAACCTGTGGGACACTGTAAAAGCAGTGTGAAGTTCATAGCAATACAGGCGTTCCTCAAGAAACAAGAAAAAGGTCAAATAAATAAACTACCTCTACACCTAAAGCAACTAGAAAAGGAACAAATGAAGAACCCCAGGGTTAGCAGAAGGAAAGAAATCTTAAAAATTAGGGCAGAAATAAATACAAAAGAAACTAAAGAGACCATACCAAAAATCAACAAAGCCAAAAGCTGGTTCTTTGACAGGATAATTAAAATTGACAAACCATTAGCCAGACTCATCAAGAAACAAAGAGAGAAAAGTCAAATCAGTAAAATTAAAAATTAAAATGGAGAGATCACAACTGACAACACAGAAATACAAAGGATCATAAGAGACTACTATCAGCAATTATATGCCAATAAAATGGACAACTTGGAAGAAGTGGACAAATTCTTAGAAAAGTACAACTTTCCAAAACTGAACCAGGAAGAAATAGAAAATCTTTACGGACCCATCACAAGCACAGAAATTGAAACTGTGATCAGAAATCTTCCAGCAAAGAAAAGCCTAGGTCCAGACGGCTTCACAGCTGAATTCTACCAAAAAATTAGGGAAGAGCTAACACCTATCCTACTCAAACTCTGCCAGAAAATTGCAGAGGAAGGTAAACTTCCAAACTCATTCTATGAGGCCACCATCACCCCAATACCAAAACCTGACAAAGATGCCACACACAAAAATAATAATAATAATAAAAAGAATGAAAACTACAGGCCAATATCACTGATGAACACAGATGCAAAAATCCTTAACAAAATTCTAGCAATCAGAATCCAGCAACATATTAAAAACATCATACACCATGACCAAGTGGGCTTTATCCCAGGGATGCAAGGATTCTTCGATATCTGCAAATCAATCAATGTGGTACACCACATTAACAAATTGAAAAATAAAACCATATGATTAGCTCAATAGATGCAGAGAAAGCCTTTGACAAAATTCAAAATCCATTTACGATTAAAAAAAAAAAACTCTCCAGAAAGCAGGAATAGAAGGAACATACCTCAACATAATAAAAACTATATATGACAAACCCACAGCAAACATTATCCTCAATGGTGAAAAATTGAAAGCATTTCCCCTAAAGGCAGGAACAAGACACGGGTGCCCACTTTCACCACTACTATTCAACGGTATTTTTCACAGAGCTAGAACAAATAATTTCACAATTTGTATGGAAATACAAAAAAAAAAAAAAAAAAAAAAACTCCAATAGCCAAAGCAGTCTTGAGAAAGAAGAATGGAACTGGAGAAATCAACCTGCCTGACTTCAGGCTCTACTACAAAGCCACAGTCATCAAGACAGTATGGTATTGGCAGAAAGACAGAAATATAGATCAATGGAACAGAATAGAAAGCCCAGAGATAAACCCGCACACCTATGGACACCTTATCTTTGACAAAGGAGGCAAGAATATACAATGGAGAAAAGACAGTCTCTTTAACAAGTGGTGCTGGGAAAACTGGTCAACCACTTGTAAAAGAATGAAACTAGAACACTTTCTAACACCACACATAAATAAACTCAAAATGGATTAAAGATCTAAACATAAGACCAGAAACTAAAAACCTCCTAGAGGAGAACATAGGCAAAACACTCTCCAACATAAATCACAGCAGGATCCTCTATGACCCGCCTCCCAGAGTAATGGAAATAAAAGCAAAGATAAACAAATGGGATCTAATTAAAATTAAAAGCTTTTGCACAACAAAGGAACCTATAAGCAAAGTGAAAAGACAGTCTTCAGAATGGAAGAAAACAATAGCAAACGAAGCAACTGACAAAGAATTAATCTCAAAAATATACAAGCAACTCCTGAAGCTCAATTCAGAAAAACAAACGACCTAATCAAAAGTGGGCCAAAGAACTAAACAGACATTTCTCCAAAGAAGACATACCGATGGCTAAAAAACACATGAAAAGATGCTCAACATCACTCACTATCAGAGAAATGCAAATCAAAACCACAATGAGGTAGCATTTCACGCCAGTCAGAATGGCTGCTATCCAAAAGTCTACAAGCAATAAATGCTGGAGAGGATGTGGAGAAAAGGGAACCCTCTTACCCTGTTGGTGAGAATGCAAACTAGTACAGCCACTATGGAGAACAGTGTGGAGATTCCTTAAAAAACTGGAAATAGAACTGCCATACGACCCAGCAATCCCACTGCTGGGCATACACACCGAGGAAACCAGAATTGAAAGAGACACATGTACCCTAGTGTTCATCGCAGCACTGTTTATAATAGCCAGGACATGGAAGCAACCTAGATGTCCATCAGCAGATGAATGGATAAGAAAGCCATGGTACATATACACAATGGAGTATTACTCAGCTATTAAAAAGAATACATTTGAATCAAAGGTGGACGAAACTGGAGCCTATTATACAGAGTGAAGTAAGCCAAAAAGAGAAACACCAATACCGTATACTAATGCATATATATGGAATTTAGAAACATGGTAATGATAACCCTGTATGTGAGACTGCAAAAGAGACACAATATGTATAGAATAGTCTTTTGGACTCTGTGGGAGAGGGCGAGGGTAGGATGATTTGGGAGAATGGCATTGAAACATGTATAATATCATATGTGAAATGGATCACCAGTCCAGGTTCAATGTATGATACAGAATGCTCGGGGCTGCTGCACTGGGATGACCCAGAGGGATGGTATGGGGAAGGAGGTGGGAGGAGGTTTCAGGATGGGGAACATGTGTACACCTGTGGCGGATTCATGTTGATGTATGGCAAAACCAATACAATGTTGTAATTAGACTACAATTAAAATAAATAAATTTATATTAAAAAGTTAAAAATGAATAAATAAATAAAAGAAGATATTGAAATCCAGGCAGTGACAGGACACACTCTGTGTCACCCTTATGGAGATGAGCCTGATGGGATCAGACTGGAAACAGGACAGTCAGGTAAAAAACCACCATCAGAGTTCAAGTGAGAGATGACAGGGGCTAAATTCGAGCTGTTGTGTATATGGGGTGAAAACTGTTTAGCAGGATTTGATAACTGGTAGGGAAACAGTGTCAGACATTATTTTTTTAGCATCCAAAATCACTGCAGATGGTGACTGCAGCCATGAAATTAAAAGACGCTTACTCTTTGGAAGGAAAGTTATGACCAACCTAGATAGCATATTCGAAAGCAGAGACATTACTTTGGCAACAACAGTCTGTCTAGTCAAGGCTATGGTTTTTCCAGTAGTCACGTATGGATGTGAGAGTTGGACTGTGAAGAAAGTTGAGTGCAGAAGAATTAATGCTTTTGAACTGTGGTGTTGGAGAAGACTCTTGAGAGTCCCTATGACTGCAAGACATCCAACCAGTCCATCCTAAAAGTGATCACTCCTGGATGTTCTTTGGAAGGCCTGATGTTGAAGCTGAAACTCCAATACTTTGGCCACCTCATGCGAAGAGTTGACTCATTGGAAAAGACCCTGATGCTGGGGAGGATTGAGGGCAGGAGGAGAAGGGGACAACAGAGGATGAGATGGCTGGATGGCGTCACTGACTTGATGGACATGACTTTGGGTAAACTCTGGGAATTGGTGATGGACAGGGAGGCCTGGCGTGGCTGCAATTCATGAAATTGCAAATAGTCGGACATGACTGAGCAACTGAACTGAGTGGGCTTCCCTGATAGCTCAGACAGTAAAGAATCCACCTACAATGCAAGAGACCTGAGTTCAATTCCTGGGTTGGGAAGTTCCCCTGGAGGAGGGCATGGCAACCCACTCCAGTATTCTTGCCTGCAGAATCCCCATGGACAGAGGAGCCTAGTGGGCTGCAGTCCATGGGGTCATAAAGAGTCAGAGAAGACTGAGAGACTAATACAACCACAACCAGGATGGGCAGAGTGAGGAGGAGAGGAAGGTCTAGTGAGCACCAAGTTCCTGAGTTCTGTAAGCAGGTGGAGTTGACATCGGAAATGTAGCAGGAGCAGTGTCTTGGGGCCAGGCAGGTGATGAGTCCCATTTCACACAGGCTTCAGGTGAGGTGGTTTGGGACCCTCAGGTGTGGACAATGGTCTAAAGGCAGCTGTGGACTATGGTCTAAAGCTCGAGGGAGAGGTCAGAGCTGGAATCACACGAAACCAAGTGAATGCGTACAACAGCCCGGGGAGAATGAGGTCAGACCTGGAATCATATGAGACCAAGTGAATGGGTACAACAGCCCGGGGAGAATGAAGATGCTGGGCCAAGCTACCTCCCATTAAACACTAACATTTAAGAAGCAGGTGGAGAGAAAGCTAGCTATGAAGGAAACCAAGAAGGGACAGTCAGAAAAGTAAGTAGGAGCAGGCAAGTAGGAGAGGATTTCCATAAGAATGGAGGGATCAGGAATGTATAATGCTGCAGATAAATGAAACAATTCAAAGAATAAACACATGCAGGCACTCCCACTGCTTTTGACAATATAGGGGCCACTGAGGGACCAGTTCTGTGAATGAGAGGTGACGATTTGTAGGGTCAAATTTGCAGGTCTTTGGAGGAAGGTTTAATTTGAGAACTAGAAACCAGTGAAAATGTGACTGAAGGTGCAGCCAGAGGAGAATTTATGGGTGGAGAACCCACTGGAAGTAGGCAAAAGAGAATCTAGGACTCAAGAGAAAGAAAGGTTTTAGGACACATGTGCTCTGACCTGCAAGAGAGGGTAGGCAGAGATGAACCCAGCCTGTCCATCAGGAAGTGGGGCAAAGAGGAAAGTTAGATGCAATCACCTCAACTTTCTGGATGAAGTCAGCGGCAGGATGGGGCAGAGTTTGAATATATAAGGTAGAGCTCCTCAGGGAGCATAAGGAGAGGGAAGTTGGAGCTGTCACAGAAGGGCACTGAGGAGGATGAGTTGAGCATCAATAAAGGGGCTCACCGAGCATTTACTGTGCAGTGGATGCAGAGCCTGACTACAAAGCAGAGGGACACAGATGACTCACAAGGATTCACTGTCCAAGGTTGAGGCTTACTTGAGCAGGGGCAGCTGGAAACCATCAGGGCCAAAAAGAACTGGAATTTAGAGGCAGATTTTTTACTGTTTGAGCCACCAAGGAAGCCCAAGAATACTGGAGTGGGTAGCTGATCCCTTCTCCAGGGGATCTTCCCAACTAGCAAATAGCAAGTAGCCTGGTATTTGTGTTCTGCTGGGTATTTAGTGGTGAGTTTTCAGTATCTCAGGTCCTCTCTATGCTCTTTCTTACTGGAAAACTACCAGACTTCTGCCCAGTTCTTGGTCTTCCCAACAAGTCTTATCTCCAGGCACCCTTCTATCCAGTGCTCTCTCTAGCCTGGCTTCAATAACCAAGCAGTTGTTCATTCCATGGTTTCCACTTGTGCTTCCAAAACCAGATCACCTGCGTTGCCAGGAGAGGGAAGCAGAGCTTCCCCATGCAACGGCTTGGGTCAACCAGTTAGATGCCCTCTCACAGGGTGATCAACTTTGTTTTGATCACAAAACATAATAATTCTTATCAATCTCATCTGCCAGGCTGCAACAACTGGGGTTCTGCAAGGTGAGAGAGACTGGCTTGGTTCATGGTGTTAACTTTTGTCACTGGGTACAATTCTGAGGGGTGAATGTGAGCCACCCTTGCAGAAAACTGAGAACCAAAAGCAGATCTTTGAGAGACTGTGGAGCTGGGCTTTGCTCCTAAGGTCAGCTCAGAGTAGGTGTGGGAAAAAAAGCCAGCTGGTGTGACTGTGGGGGTGTGGAACTTGATGCACTCGGCATATTCCATAGCCTGGCCCCAGTGGCTGATGGATGGATTGCAGAGCACATGCCTCTTCCTCCTCCTGGTAGACAGGTGTGGAGTCTGTGGTTGGAAAGCCCAGTAATGGGCAGTCAGAGGCTGTGGTGCCATAGGGCCCATGGGCAGCACCAGCACCAAAGTTAGTTGATGAATGTCATTAATTTGCATATGAACGAGGCCAAGGTCCTTACCATCTAGGTCAAAGGGATGTATTGGGACCAAAAACATTTCTAAAGCCCCAATCCTTTCTGTTGTCAGGTGGTGGAATAGTATCACGAAAGATGGAGAAATGTCCTTCCCCCTGAATTTTCAGAGATTTTGTCTCATTCTGAGGCTTAGGCATCTTATGATTCATAAATCCCTCCCACGAGTACAAAATTTATTCCATATAGTTTCAGATTTTTCTTGACCTCTAGGAATCACCCACTTCCGTACTCTTGCCTGGAGAATCCCATGGAGGGAGGAGCCTGGTAGGCTACAGTCCATGGGGTTGCAAAGAGTCGGACACGACTGAGTGACTTCACACACAGGAATCAATCATATTAAACAGATCTGCCCCAATACCATATTGATGGCTAAGAAATGGTAATAATTTCAGCCAATATTTACTATCCATCCACTTCTCTCCATCTCACCACTACCAGCCTAGTACCAGTTACAGTGCTCTCTGAACTATATTATGGCAGTATCCTCTAACTAAAGTCACCGTCCACTCTGGAAACCTGCAGTTGGCTCCAAACTGATGACTGAATGATTTTCTAAAAATGAATATCTGATTGTGTCTCTCTCCTTCATTGACTTTCCATTGCTCAAGAAGATAAAGACAAGTTCCTTGATGTGGCTGATAAAACCTGGCATGTTCTGGCCCCACCACCTGCTCCTGGCTCACTGCCCAATGGGGTTCCTTATTCTTTGAGGCCGAACAAACTGGTCTTCTTTTATTTCTTTGTATTTAACAAGTTCTCATCTGCCACAGGGATTTTGCACATGCTATATTTCCTGTCTGGGACCATCTTCCTCTTTTTATCTAGTTAATTCCTAGTGATCTAGCCTTAATGATCACTTGCTCAAGGAAGATTTTTCTGATGTCTATAACAAGATCAAATCTCACCATTATAGATTATCATAGAACCATGAGCATTTATACATAGAAATAGTTGCAATTGTATATTTATTTGTATTTTTTTTAATTGGTGTTTTGTCTCCCTTCCAAAGTTGCCTCCATAAGGGCAGAAATTATATTGCTTTTGCTCATCACTATATCTCAATGCCTGCTTTTCACTCAACAAATATTTATTGTGTACCTGTAATGTGCCAGGCACAGTTCAAGTGCTAGAGACACTGGGATAAACAAAATAGACAAGGTCCCTCTCCCCATAGAGTCTGATTTTTAACACATCTTAGTCTACTAATACTTCAGTTCAGTTTAGTTCTGTTCAGTTGCCCAGTCGTGTCTGACTCTTTGTGACCCCATGAACCACAGCACTCCAGGCCTCCCTGTCCATCACCAACTGCTGGGGTCTACCCAAACCCGTATCCATTGAGTCAGTGATGCCATCCAACCATCTCATCCTCTGTCATGCCCTTCTGCTCCCACCTTCAATCTTTCCCAGCATCAGGGTTTTTTTCAAGTGAGTCAGCTCTTCACATGAGGCAGCCAAAGTATTGGAGTTTCAGCTTCAAAATCAGGCCTTTCAAGGAACACCCAGGACTGACCTCCTTTAGGATGGAATGGTTGGATCTCCTTGCAGGCCAAGGGACTCTCAAGAGTCTTCTCCAACACCACAGTTCAAAAGCATCAATTCTTCGGCACTCAGCTTTCTTCACAGTCCAACTTTCACATCCATATGTGACTACTGGAAAAACCATAGCCTTGACTAGATGGACCTTTGTTGGCAAAGTAATGTTTCTGCTTTTTAATAAACTGTTTAGGTTGGTCATAACTTTCCTTCCAAGGAGTAAGCGTCTTTTAATTTCATGGCTGCAGTCACCATCTGCAGTGATTTTGGAGCCAAAAAAATAAAGTCAGCTACTGTTTTCACTGTTTCCCCATCTATTTCCCATGGAGTGATGGGACCGGATGCCATGATCTTCGTTTTCTGAGTGTTGAGCTTTAAGCCAACTTTTTCACTCTCCTCTTTCACTTTCATCAAGAGGCTCTTTAGTTCTTCACTTTCTACCATAAGGGTAGTGTCATCTGCATATCTGAGGTGATTGATATTTCTCCCGGCAATCTTGATTCCAGCTTGTGTTGCTTCCAGTCCAGCGTTTCTCATGATGTACTCTGCAGATAAGTTAAATAAGCAGGGTGACAATATACAGCCTTGACGTATTCCTTTTCCAATTTGGTATCAGTCTGTTTTTCCATGTCCAGTTCTAACTGGTGCTTCCTGACCTGCATACAGGTTTCACAAGAGGCAGGTCAAGTGGTCTGGTATTCCCATCTCCTTCAGAATTTTCTACAGTTTATTGTGTTTCACACAGTCAAAGGCTTTGGCATAGTCAAGAAAGCAGAAATAGATGTTTTTCTGGAACTCTCTTGCTTTTTCCATGATCCAGCGGATGTTGGTAATTTGATCTCAGGTTCCTCTGCCTTTTCTAAAACCAGCTTGTACATCTGGAAATTCACGGTTCACATACTGCTGAAGCCTGGCTTGGAGAATTTTGAGCATTACTTTACTAGTGTGTGAGATGAGTGCAATTGTACAGAAGTTTGAGCATTCTTTGGCATTTCCTTTCTTTGGGATTCGAATGAAAATTGACCTTTCCAAGTCCCATGGCAACTGCTGAGTTTTCCAAAATTGCTGGCATATTGAGAGTAGCCCTTTTATAGCATCATCTTTCAGGATTTGAAACAGTTCAACTGGAATTCCATCACCTCCACCAGCTTTGTTTCTAGTGATGCTTTCTAAGGCCCACTTGACTTCACATTCCAGAATGTCTGACTCTAGATGAGTGATCACACCATCGTGATTATCTTGGTCATGAAGATCTTTTTTGTGCAGTTCTTCCGTGTATTCTTGCCACCTCTTCTTAAAATCTTCTGCTTCTGTTAGGTCCATACCATTCCTGTCCTTTATCGAGCCCATCTTTGCATGAAATGTTCCTTTGGTATCTCTAATTTTCTTGAAGAGATCTCTAGTCTTTCCCACTCTATTGTTTTCCTCTCTTTCTTTGCATTGATCAATGAGGAAGGCATTCTTATCTCTCCTTACTATTCTTTGGAACTCTGCATTCAAATGGGTATATCGTTCCTTTTCTCCTTTGCCTTTCACTTCTCCTCTTTTCACAGCTATTTGTAAAGCCTCCTCAGACAACCATTTTGCATTTTTGCATTTCTTTTTCTTGGGGATGGTCTTGATCCCTGGCTCTTGTTCAATGTCATGAACCTCCAACCATAGTTCTTCAGGCACTC
Source organism: Capricornis sumatraensis (assembly GCF_032405125.1). Taxonomy (NCBI): domain Eukaryota; kingdom Metazoa; phylum Chordata; class Mammalia; order Artiodactyla; family Bovidae; genus Capricornis; species Capricornis sumatraensis. The sequence goes on along the minus strand of NC_091078.1, from coordinate 42,627,234 downwards.
TGTCTATCAGATCTAATGCTTTGAATATTTTGTCACTTCCACTGTATAATTGTAAGGGGTTTGATGTAGGTCATACCTGAATGGTTTAGTAGTTTTCCCTGCTTTCTTCAATTTAAGTCTGAATTTTGCAATAAGGAGTTCATGATCTGAGCCACAGTCAGCTCCCGGTCTTGTTTTTGCTGACTGTATAGAGCTTCTCTATCTTGGGCTGCCAAGAATATAATCTATCTGATTTTGGTATTGATCATCTGGTATTGCTTCAGGTTAGGGAATGGTATAGTGAATGGAAAGGTATATGAAGAGAGCTTTCTAGAGTGATGGAAATGTTCTATATCTTGCATATATAATTCCTACAATTCATTGAACTGATCACTTAAGACTGAAATTTTATTGTATGCTAGCTAATGTAACTGGAGAAGGCAATGGCACCCCACTCCAGTACTCTTGTCTGGAAAATCCCATGGACGGAGGAGCCTGGTAGGCTGCAATCCATGGGGTCACTAAGAGTCAGACATGACTGAGCGACTTCACTTTCACTTTTCACTTTCATGCATTGGAGAAGGAAATGGCAACCCACTCCAGTGTTCTTCCCTAGAGAATCCCAGGGACGAGGGAGCCTGGTGGGCTGCCATCTACGGGGTCGCACAGAGATGGACACAACTGAAGTGACTTAGCAGCAGCAGCTGCAAGTAAAAAGGGAGTCGAGGGCCTTCTTGGTGGTCCAGTGGTTAGGACTGCACTCCCAGTGCAAGGAGTCTTACACAACTCTGTGCAACCCTAGGAACTGTAGTGTGCCAGGCTCCCCTCTCCATGAGATTCTTCAGGTGAGAATACTGAAGTGAGTTGCCATGCCCATCCCCAAGGGATCTTCCCAACCCAGTGATTGAACCTGCATCTCATGTCTCTTGCATTGGCAGACTGGTTCTTTACCACTAGTACCACTTGGGAAGCACATGCTGCAAGTAAAGATCTGCATGCCACAACAAAGATTGAAGATCCCATGTGCTGTAAATAAGGCTCAGCACAGCCAGATACATAAATAAACATAAATATTAAAAAAGGAATTAGAAAAGAAGGGTGGGAGGGAGACAGGCAGGCAGGCAGGCAGGCAGGTGGTCTGGTCAGAGAATCTTGAGAAGCTGTGCATGCCTGGGACATTGGTCCAGTACAGGAAAGGGGAAGAAGGGGAATCCTGCCCCTGCTCATGAGGATGAATTTTTTCTTTTCAGGGAGTCAGAGAGGTTGCCTGAGTGATCCTACAAAGGTGAATTCCCTTTTTACCTTAGAAAGTTTCCCTTGATGATAGATGAGATTTAGGCAGTTCGGCATCTGCAACAACTGGGGGCTGCTACAGAAGACAATTTGGAGATTCTAGTTGGTTACAGTGGCACATGCAATGTTATTTTTAACCCCTCAACAGGAGGGAGTAGCATTTCTCTGGTTGCTAGGGAAATTGTATTCTTTGCAATTACTTAGGCTAAGTGATTACTTAGGATACTGGTTCCTAATTTTAAAAGTCTTATGGGAAAGAAAAGTCTTAGGGAAACTAGAAAGCTTTATAAGTCTGCACTGGTATGTCATGCTAGGACTGTACACCTGCTAAAATGTGGTTACTTTTCTCTTAATGTACTCATGGGTGACTGTCATCATAGCAACAACAATCCTGGACAGCACTGGGTCATTAATGGAGGACTCTTGCTGGTGAGGTGATGGAGGCCAGTTTAGGAAGCTTGGTTCAGGACTGCAGGCAAGTGTTAGAATGGATGGGGTGCACTGGTAGCCCCTGGAAGTGCCAGGACACAGGGTGGAGAAGTTGTGGACTGAGGGGTCATCTGACAAGAGCATAGGATTTCTGCCAGCCTGTAATTGCTACTTTGAAAAATCCTGCATCCCTCTCAGCATTAGACCAAAGTGCAGTGTGGTTTCTTGAGCATAGTGAACTAAAAGTGCATGTTTGTCAGGTGAAAGGCATTTCATGGTAGCAGTGAAGAAAGAACTCCAAACTGTGCCTGGCTCTATAGCCTGCAATTGGGACTCTAACTTCTCCATCCTCATCTCATAGCACAGGCAATTGGCCTAAATCTTTTGTGAAGTGCTACAAAGACACAGCATAGCCCACCCTTCTCTCACACCCACCTCTAAAAATACACAGGACCATCTCTGGCAGAGCACAGGGCTGTGTTTCAGTATTCCTGATCCATTTCAATCCAAATATAGTGTTCTTTCCTCTTCACTGCTGGAAAGCCACTTTAGGCAGCTTGTCAGAGACCATTTGGGGCTTCCCTTTGATTTGGCCTTCAACCTGTTTGTGTGAGTAGGAATGGGTGGCAAACCACCTCTCTCTCTCCATCCTGCTTCAGGCCACCCCCTCCCCTCCCCAATGCAGGTCAGAAGAGAGACTTCAGAAATTATCCAGACCAACAAGTTTCATTATTTTTCCCTGTCAATATCACACATGATGGATGAATTCCACATGCTTGACAGAGTTCAATGGATGCACTTAGAGTTTGATGGAACAGCAAGAAAATTGAGGGAAAAGTCCCTGCAATGATGCACAGTCAAGAGGACCATCCTGGGTACCACAGGGAAGGATGGTCACCTTGGTGCCAAACAAGGGCTGCAGGGTATGCTCCGCCACTCCACTCCATCTCTCCCACTCTCCGTGTACTTTAAATGGGGAAAGTTGGCGTAAATTTATCTTGAGGTAATCTGAAAGTGAAAGAAAGTGAAGTCACTCAGTCATGTCTGACTCTTTGCGACCCCATGGACTGTAGCCCACCAGGCTCCTCTGTCCATGGAATTCTCCAGGCAAGAATACTGGAGTGGGTTGTCATTAATCTGAAATCAACTTGAATTCCTTTGGCAACATTAAATCATCCACAAATCTTACTGATGATCGAAAATCACTGAACCATCAGCTGCTCTCACCCCCTGATACCCATGTGTTATTCCTGCCATTCACTTGAGCCACTTTAGTTTACAGCTTTGTCCTCTCTTCCATTCATGCAAGCTTTGCACTGTCCAAAGATATGGAGGAGAGGCACCCAATCTACCTAGAGTTATGAAACATTGATTTGTAGAGAGAGAGATTTAGTTGTTTGCCCCATCCCTTTCTGTAGAAAGGTGCCCATCTCAACATCAGCTCAGAAGAATCAAGATGTGTGGACTTTGATTGCCTACACATTTTGCCCAGCATGTCCTAGAGTATGAGCATGAGGGTCTCCACCACATGCATCCCTCACACCTGCAGAGTCCTCCCATGTCCCACTACACCAAGGATGTATGGGTCCTCCTTGGAACAGTGGCCAGAAGCACTCATTTTTCAAGGAGATTGAGGGAGGGAGGTGCCCCAGGAGAGGAGAACAAGAACCTTCTAGAAGGAAGGTGGGCCAGGGCTTCATATTTAATCAGAGGCAGCGTTCTGTCCTCTCCACTTCATAATTTTGAGAGCCATAGCTCTGGAGACCAGGAGAGGCGCAATGAATTTATTTTTAAGGTTTTTTTTTTTTTCTCTTACTGTGTTCTTATCTGGAAAACTGTGAAACCTTGAATTATGTGGGAAACGTCATCCAGGGTGGTTCCCAGTGCAAACCTGTTTTCCAAAGAGATTCAAGACTGCCTGACATTCAGGGGCAGGTGGGGAAAACATGACACTAAGGCCAGGATGACTTGTGTTAGCTGTGACCTTGCAGAGATGATTTTGACATTATAAATCTAGCTAGCATGTAAGTATTAGCACCTGTCTCTGGGGAGATTGTCCCTACCATCCCATGAGGGTCTGTGAAGTTCTCTGGAAGAATGGGTTTGATGCATCTAAGAAAATGTCCTTCAAGGTCCATGCAGAAAATAAGCCTTTATTTGTTCTTTTGTTTTGTTTTCCTCCTCTTTCCAGAGTTAAACTATCCTGGGTGCCCTCCTCCCAAGAGAAATAGAGAAAGTTCAAAGGGTGAAAAAAATGAGATTTGGAGGACCCTGCAGGCTTGGTGCTCCTCTAGACTGTATGGGTCCAGCGAGACAGACACATTTAGTTCGGATGCTACATTAAGTGGAGTGGCAACCTTATAATGGGGGCAGAAGAATAAATCAAATAAATAATAAGGCAAGCAGTTACCCAAGTGAAACAGGCTTCCAACACTGGATATTAATGAGGCTTTTAGTTTAAATGGATGTGTTTAATTGAGCAGTGTTTTTTCATATTGGGAGCTGGAGGAATTATGGTGATGGTATTGGGATCATGCCCAGATGATATTTGACTGTATTACCTTGTGCAAACAGAAGTAGCCAGCAGAGCGAAGGAAGCCCCGAGATGGGGTGAAGGATGCTGTGGGTAACAGCGGGGGAAATAAACTCAGGTCCCAGTTGTTTCACACTGTTGGTAAAAGTATAGGTCCTGAAACTAGATTGCTGCCTTTGCATCCAGAGATCCAGAAGAGCAGACAGAGGAGGGGCTGGAAAAGCCTCAAGGGAGATGGAGAGGAGGAGCAGAGTGACAGGGACGCAGGTCACTTGAGCAGCAAGATGCTGTAGCATCAATCAGCTTATATTTGTCTATCTCTTTCTATAAGACCTAAAGGTGGGGTGAGAGGCTGTGTGGATCCCTAAGCAGGAAGGAAACAGGAGTGAGAAGCTATACAAATTACAGTGCCTGACACCTTGCCCCACCTACTATGGAAGGAACAGGCCTGTGTATGACAACACAGGGTGGATTTGTATACTTGTCACTTTAGTGATATAGACAGTAAGTGCTTGGCGACAGTGCTTTTTCAGAGGGAAAACATGCCTAAACAACTTTCTGGAATTTATCAGAAAAAGTAAGGTGGAATGGCATTTCAGAATCTTGTGATTGGCAGTATGATACAAAATAATAAAATACAATATTCAAATCAAATAATGAAATATGCTATTATTATGCATTTTATGTCACCTATGTAACAAAAGAAAATGTGTTTTTCCAGGTGCTTTTTAAACATCAAAGGCTTCCACTTTCCTGGATGTTCCCCCTCAGGGTCAGCACTACCAGGAAACTCAGGAAAATCAGACAAGGCAGGGCAGGATCCAGTGGACCATAGTCTGACACCAGCTAGCACACTCACCTTGTAGGGTGGGGAAGTGCTTCAATATTCACTCTGTGCTTCCAGAAGGGCTGGTCCCAGAAGACCAGAGAGTGGAGAGCCTTTTAACCGAACTGGGTAGTTGCATGGAGAACCTCAGAAGGGGACCTGGGAGGTCTCAGTCTGATTGACTTAATGAGGGAGTGGTGAGGGGAGGCATCGTGGAAGGAGACCTCTGTGGTACTGAGAAGAATTTCAGAGATGAGAAGAGCTGGGAGTGGCGACCTTTGTGCTATTACACCAATTCAGCTAGGACTATCTGGAAGAGATTTTTCTCCAGGCAAATCACAGGGATAGATTTTGACAGAACCTTAGATTTTTAAAGTCAAAATGAATTTTAAAGATCAACCATTTCAACCTGTTCATTTTACAGATGGTGAAACTGAGACCCCAAATGGTGGAGAATCCTGCATATATTTGGAAGGAATGAAATAAGGCATTTAGTTCCCAGTAAAGGGAGGTCAACCTTACTACTATCTGAGTGTTCTCTCTTCGGTCCCCAAGCAAAGATGATAGCAGCCCTTCCCTTTTGGTGTCCTAATACACATCTCCCTCATGCCCAAGGGTGTTGTGGTAGTTTATGGCTGCAAATTCTTGGGCACTCCCCCCATGGTGAGTCAGAGTCTCTGTCCTCTCCTTGTAAATTTGAGCAAGCCTATGCCTATCTATCTACAGAATGGCAGGAGTGGCCAGATCATGAATGGTCATGCTGTTTGCACTTCACCAAGACACTTGGTTTTGGAGCCCAGGGGCTGCTCTGCTGTGGAAAACCTGGGCCCATGGGGAGTCCCCTGTCGGGTGCCACTGGCAACAGCACTCAGTGAGCCCAGCTTCCCTGTCTACCCAGCCGAGGGGAATGCCCAGCAGGGAAAACTTCAGTAAGAGAAGGCATTCAATGCACATCCCAGTCCCAGCTATGGAAGTCTCCCCTGCTGAGGCTGGTCCTCTGGGAGCAGAGACAAGCCATCCCATGAACCTTGTCAGCATCCCCAACCCACAACATTGACAGCACTGAGAGCCCTGTGTTGAGCTAATCTGCTAGAGCATATGTGTGGCAGTAGCAGTGTAGCTTGGCTCAATTCTGGAGGGGATTTTGGCAGCAGTTTGAAGAATCATCAATAAATTCTACACACAAGTTTATGGGCAACAGCAGAGAGAAGGGATATTCAGCCCTTGCCTTAAGTGCGTTAATTGCTTTACAAATATTTCATTTGGTCATCCTAATGGCCTCTGGAGAGGATGATTTTACAGATGGAAACTGATTCTGAGATCAAGTCACAGTTGCCCAGGGTCCCACGGTGACAACTGCCAAAGTCCAGACTTACTCTGGCCTGGCAGTGCAATGCTCAATATTCCCGCCACCACACTGCCAGCCTTTAGTGGGCTTTGTGTTGGCTATGTCTCATATTTATGTTTGAGAAGTTGGAAACAAACACAAAGCCCAAGAGTATGTTTTAGTATTGTGCTGTGTGTGCTTAGTTGTGTCCAACTCTTTTGCCCACCTCTTTTGCTCCTCTGTCCATGGGGATTCTCCAGGCAAGAATACTGAAGTGGGTTTCCATTTCCTGCACCACTTCCTTAAAAAATAATGCAGCTACAATGTTATGTGCCAGCCTGGATGGGAGGGGAGTTTGGGAGAGAATGGATACATGTGTATGTATGGCTGAGTCATACAGCATTGTTATTTGGCTATACCCCGGTACAAAATGTTTTTCGTGTTAAAAAAATTTAAAAAAAAAATGCAGCTAAACCAGCACAGTTTTAGCAAAGCTTCCTGGCTTGTTCTGTCCTATAAGTTAATATAAGTATGTTAGGCTTTCCCTTGTGGCTCAGCAGGTAAAGAATCTGCCTGCAATGTGGGAGACCTGGGTTCGATTCCTGGGTTGGGAAGATCCCCTGGAGAAGGGAAAGGCAACCCACTCCAGTATTCTGGCCGGGAGAATTCCAGGGACTATACAGTCCATGGGGTCACAAAGAGTCGGACATGACTGAGGGACTCACTTTCACTTTCACCTTATCCTCTTAAGGTTTGCTCTTTGTGTTTTTTTGTGTTTTTTTGTTTGTTTGTTTGTTTAATATCTGTAGGTGGGATCCCACCTAGAATTGTGTATTATTCCTATGGGTAATATCTTTTTCACTTATTATTTATCAAAGCATGAGGAAGTTGAGTGTTCCACTTATACCATTCAAGTTCTGAGCAGCAAGGGCTCATTATATAATTGAAGAAAAGATTTCTTCATAAATAAGGGTGAACATTCATCCAGCTAAACACAGAAAATCTTTCAAAAATTGTAATTAAAAGAGAAAACTGATGTTTACTTTGATTTTTTTTTTTAGTTTATTTATTTTAATTGGAGGCTAACTACTTTACAATATTGTAGTGGTTTTGCCATACATTCGCATGAATCAGCCATCGGTGTACATGTGTTCCCCATCCTGAGCCCCCCTTCCACCTCCCTCTCCATCCCATCCCTCTGGGTCATCCCAGTTCACCAGCCCTGAGCACCCATTCTCATGCATCGAACCTGGACTGGTGGTTTGTTTCACATATGATAATATACATGTTTCAGTGCTATTCTCTCAGATCATCCCACCCTCGCCTTCTCCCACAGAGTCCAAAAGACTGTTCTATACATCTGTGTCTCTTTTGCTGTCTCGCATATAGGGTTATGGTTACCATCTTTCTAAATTCCATATATATGCATTAGTATACTGTATTGGTGTTTTTCTTTATGGCTTACTTCACTCTGTATGATAGGCTCCAGTTTCATCCACCTAATAAGAATGGGTTCAAATGTATTCTTTTTAATGGCTGAGTAATATTCCATTGTGTATATGTACCACAGCTTTCTTTTTTTTAATTTAAATTTATTTGTTTTAATTGGATGCTGATTACTTTACAATATTGTATTGGTTCTGCAACACATCAACAAGAACCCACCATGGGCATACACGTATTCTCCATCCTGAACCCTCCTCCCTCCTCCCTCCCTATACCATCCCTCCGGGTCATCCCAGTGCACCAGCCCCAAGCATCCTGTATCGAACCTGGAATGGCAATTTGTTTCTTATATGATATTATGCATGTTTCAGTGTCATTCCCCCAAATAGTCCCACCCTCTCCCTCTCCCACAGAGTCCAAAAGACTGTTCTATACATCTGTGTCTCTTTTGCTGTCTCACATACAGGGTTATCATTATCGTCTTTCTAAATTCCATATATATGCATCAGTATACTGTATTGGTGTTTTTCTTTCTGGCTTGCTTCACTCTGTATAATAGGCTCCAGTTTCATCCACCTCATTAGAACTGATTCAAATGTATTCTTTTTAATGGCTGAGTAATACTCCATTGCATATGTGTACCACAGCTTTCTTATCCATTCATCTGCTGATGGACATCTAGGATGTTTCCATGTCCTGGCTATTATAAACAGTGCTGTGATGAACATTGGGGTACATGTGTCTCTTTCAATTCTTATTTCCTCAGTGTGTATGCCCAGCAGTGGGATTGCTGGGTCATGTGGCAGTTCTATTTCCAGTTTTTAAAGGAATCTCCACAGTGTTCTCCATAGTGGCTGTACTAGTTTGCATTCTCACCAACAGGGTAAGAGGGTTCCCTTTTCTCCACATCCTCTCCAGCATTTATTGCTTGTAGACTTTTGGATAGCAGCCATTCTGACTGGCGTGAAATGCTACCTCATTGTGGTTTTGATTTGCATTTCTCTGATAGTGAGTGATGTTGAACATCTTTTCATGTGTTTGTTAGCCATCTGTATGTCTTCTTTGGAGAAATGTCTATTTAGTTCTTTGGCCCATTTTTTGATTGGGTGGTTTGTTTTTCTGGAATTGAGCTTCAGGAGTTGCTTATATATTTTTGAGATTAATTCTTTGTCAGTTGCTTCGTTTGCTATTATTTTCTCCCATTCTGAAGGCTGTCTTTTCACTTTGCTTATAGATTCCTTTGTTGTGCAAAAGCTTTTAATTTTAATTAGATCTCATTTGTTTATCTTTGCTTTTATTTCCATTACTCTGGGAGGCGGGTCATAGAGGATCCTGCTGTGATTTATGTTGGAGAGTGTTTTGCCTACGTTCTCCTCTAGGAGGTTTTTAATTTCTCGTCTTATGTTTAGATCTTTAATCCATTTTGAGTTTATTTATGTGTGGTGTTAGAAAGTGTTCTAGTTTCATTCTTTTACAAGTGGTTGACCAGTTTTCCCAGCACCACTTGTTAAAGAGATTGTCTTTTCTCCATTGTATATTCTTGCCTCCCTTGTGAAAGATAATGTGTCCATAGGTTTGTGGATTTGTTTCTGGGCTTTCTATTTTGTTCCATTGATCTGTATTTCTGTCTCTGTGCAAGTACCTTGCTGTCTTGATGACTGTGGCTTTCTAGTAGAGCTTGAAGTCAGGCAGGTTGATTCCTCCAGCTCCATTCTTTCTCAAGATTGCTTTGGATACTCGAGGTTTTTTGTATTTCCATACAAATTGTGAAATTATTTGTTCCAGTTCTCTGAAAAAGACCGTTGGTAGCTTTATAGGGATTGCATTGAATCTATAGATAGCTTTGGGTAGTATACTCATTTTCAGTATATTGATTCTTCTAATCCATTCACATGGTATATTTCTCCATCTGTTAGTGTCTTCTTTGATTACTTTCTCCAGTGTTTTATAGTTTTCTATATATAGGTCTTTTGTTTCTTTATGTACATTTATTCCTAAGTATTTTATTCTTTTCATTGCAATGGTGAATGGAATTGCCATTCACCTTAATTTCTCTTTCTGTCTTCTCATTGTTAGTGTATAGGAATGCAAGGGATTTCTGTGTTTTGATTCTATATCCAGCAACTTTACTATATTCATTGATTAGCTCTAGTAATTTTCTGGTGGAGTCTTCAGGGTTTTCTATGTGGAGGATCATGTCATCTGCAAACAGTGAGAGTTTTACTTCTTTTCCAATTTGGATTCCTTTTATTTCTTTTTCTGCTCTGTTTGCTGTGGCCAAAACTTCCAAAATTATTTGGAATAGTAGTGGTGAGAGTGGGCATGCTTGTCTTGTTCCTGACTTTAAGGGAAATGCTTTCAATTTTTCACCATTGCGGATAATGTTTGCTGTGGGTTTGTCATATATAGCTTTTATTATGTTGAGGTATGTTCCTTCTATGCCTGGTTTCTGGAGGATTGCTTTTTTTTTTAAATCATAAATGGATGTTGAATTTTGTCAAAGGCTTTCCCTGCATCTATTGAGATAATCATATGGTTTTCATCTTTCAATTAGTTAATGTGGTGTATCACATTGATTGATTTGCGGAATTTGAAGAATCCTTGCATTCCTGGTATAAAACCCACTTGGTCACGATGCAATATCTTTTTAATAAGTTTTTGTATTCTGTTTACTAGAATTTTGTTAAGGATTTTTGCATCTATGTTCATCAGTGATATTGGCCTGTAGTTTTCTTTTATTGTGGCATCTTTGTCAGGTTTTGGTATTAGGGTGATGGTGGCCTCATAGAATGCGTTTGGAAGTTTACCTTCCTCTGCAATTTTCTGGAAGAGTTTGAGTAGGATAAGTGTTAGCTCTTCTCTAAATTTGTGGTAGAATTCAGGTAGAAGCCATCTGAACCTGGGCTTTTGTTTGCTGGAAGCTTTTTGATTACAGTTTCAATTTCCGTGCTGTAAAGATTTTCTATTTCTTCCTGGTTCAGTTTTGGAAAGTTGTACTTTTCTAAGAATTTGTCCATTTCTTCCAAGTTGTCCATTTATCGGTATATAGTTGCTGATAGTAGTCTCTTATCATCCTCTGTATTTCTGTGTTGTCTGTTTTGATTTCTCCACTTTCATTTCTAATTTTGTTGATTTGATTCTTCTCCCTTTGTTTCTTGATGAGTCTGGCTAATGGTTTGTCAATTTTATTTATCTTCTCAAAAAACCAGCTTTGGCTTTGTTGATTTTTGCTATTGTCTCTTTTGTTTCTTTTGCATTTATTTTGCCCTAATTTTTAAGTTTTCTTTCCTTTTACTAACCTGGGGTTCTTCATTTCTTCCTTTTCTAGTGCTTTAGGTGTAGAGGTAGGTAATTTATTTGACTTTTTTCTTGTTTCCTGAGGTAAGCCTGTATTGCTATGAACCTTCCCCTTAGCACTGCTTTTACAGTGTCCCATAAGATTTGGGTTGTTGTGTTTTCATTTTCATTCATTTCTATGCATATTTTTATTTCTTTTGTGATTATTGGTTATTCAGAAGCATGTTATGTGGCCTCCATATGTTGGAATTTTTAATAGTTTTTCCCCTGTAATTGACATCTAATCATACTGCATTGTGGTCAGAAAAGATGCTTGGAATGATTTCAATATTTTTGAATTTACCAAGGCTAGATTCGTGGCCCAGGATGTGATTTATCCTGGAGAAGGTTCCATGTGCACTTGAGAAAAAGATGAAATTCATTGTTTTAGGGTGAAGTGTCTATAGATATCAATTAGTTCTAATTAGTCCATTGTATCATTTAAAGTTTGAGTTTCCTTGTTAATTTTCTGTTTAATTGATCTATCCATAGGTGTGAGTGGGGTGTTAAAGTCTCCCACTATTATTATGTTTTTGTTAATTTGCCCTTTCATACTTGTAAGCATTTGCCTTACATATTGCAGTGCTCCTATGTTGGGTGCATATATATTTATCTTTGTTGTATCTTCTTCTTGGATTGATCCTTTGATCATTGTGTAGTGTCCTTCTTTGTCTCTTTTCACAGCCTTTGTTTTAAAGTCTTTTTCTCTGATATGAGTATTGCTACTCCTGCTTGCTTTTGGTCTCTATTTGCATGGAATAACTTTTTCCAGCCCTTCACTTTCAGTCATATGTGTACATTGTTTTGAGGTGAGTCTCTTGTAGACAACATATATAGGAGTCTTGTTTTTGTATACATTCAGCCAGTCTTTGTCTTTTGGTTGGGGCATTCAACCCATTTACATTTAAGGTAATTATTGATAAGTATGATCCCATTTTCATTTACTTTGTTGTTTTGGGTTCAAGTTTATACACCTTTTCTGTGTTTCCTGTCTAGAGAAGATCCTTTAGCATTTGTTGGAGAGCTGGTTTGTTGGTGCTGAATTCTCTCAGCTTTTGCTTGTCTGTAAAGCTTTTGATTTCATCTCCATTTTGAATGAGATCCTTGCTGGGTACAGTAATCTGGGTTGTAGGTTTTTCTTTAATCACTTTAAGTATATCCTGCCATTCCCTTCTGGCCTGAAGAGTTTCTACTGAAAGATCAGCTGTTATCCTGATGTGAATCTCCTTGTGTGTTATTTGTTGTTTTTCTCTTGCTCCTTTTAATATTTGTTCTTTGTGTTTGATCTTTGTTAATTTGATTAACATGTGTCTTGGGGTGTTTCACCTTGGGTTTATCCTGTTTGGGATTCTCTGGATTTCTTGGATTTGGGTGACTATTTCCTTCCCCATTTTAGGGAAGTTTTCAACTATTATCTCCTCAAGTATTTTCTCATAGTCTTTCTTTTTGTCTTCTTCTGGGACTCCTATGATTCGAATGTTGCAGCGTTTAACATTGTCCCAGATGTCTCTGAAGCTGTCTTCATTTCTTTAAATTCTTTTTTTTCTCTCTGCTTCATTTATTTCTCCCATTCTATCTTCTGCCTTATCCTATTCTCCTGTTGGTTGCCTCCAGGGTGTTTTGAAAATCTCATTTATTGCTTTATTCATTATATATTAACTTTTTTTTATTTCTTCTAGGTTCTTGTTATTCCTTTCTTGCATCTTCTCAATTCTTGTCTCCAGGCTATTTTTCTGTAACTCCACTTTATTTTCAAGATTTTGGGTCACTTTTACTATGATTATTCTGAATTCTGAATTCTTTTCAGACTCTGTTCTTTTGTTTCATGGGCATTTATCATGTTCCTTTACCTGCTGAGTATTACTCTGCCTTTTCATCTTGTTTAGATTGCTGTGTTTGGGGTGGCCTTTCCATATTCTGGCAGTTTGTGGATCATCTTTATTGTGGAGGTTCCTCACTGTGGGTGAGGTTGGGCAGGTGGCTTGTCAAGGCTTCCTGGTTAGAGAAGCTTGCTTTGATGTTCTGGTGGGTGGAGCTGGATTTCTTCTCTCTGTACTGCAATGAGTGTTCAGTAGTGAGTTTTAAGATGTTTATGGGTTTGATGTGACTTTGGGCAGCCTGTATATTGAAGCTCAGGGCTATGTTCCTGCATTGCTGGAGAATTTGCATGGTATATCTTGCTCTGGAACTTGTTGGCTCTTGGGTGGTACTTGGTTTTGGTGTAGGTATGGAGGCTTTTGGATGAGCTCCTATCAATTAATCTTCCCTGGATTCAGGAGTTCTCTAGTGTTCTCAGGTTTTGGATTTAAGCCTCCTGCCTCTGGCTTTCAGTCTTATTCTTGCAGTAGCCTCAAGACTTCTCCATCTATACAGCACTGATGATAAACATCTAGGTTAATGGTGAAAGGTTTCTCCACAGTGAGGAACACCCAGAAATGTTCACAGAGTTACATGGAGAAGAGAAGAGGGAGAAAGGGAGATAGAGGTGAGTAGGAGGAGAAGAAGGGGAATCAAAAGGGGAGAGAGCAAGCTAGCCAGTAATCAATTCCCTATGTGCTCTCCAAGTCTGGACTCCTCAGAGATGTTCATGGAGTTACACAGAGAAGAGAAGAGGGAGGAAGGAGGCAGAGGTGACCAGGAGGAGAAAAGAGGGAATCAAATGGAGAGAGACAGATCCAGCCAGTAATCAGTTAATGCTGGACTGGAAGAAACACAAGCTGGAATCAAGATTGCCGGGAGAAATATCAATAACTTCGGAGATGCGGATGACACCACCTTTATGGGAGAAAGTGAAGAGGAACTAAAAAACCTCTTGATGAAAGTGAAAGAGGAGAGTGAAAAAGTTGGCTTAAAGCTCAACATTCAGAAAACGAAGATCATGGCATCCGGTCCCATCACTTCATGGGAAATAGATGGGGAAACAGTAGAAACAGTGTCAGACTTTATTTTTGGGGGCTCCAAAATCACTGCAGATGGTGACTGCAGCCATGAAATTAAAAGACGCTTACTCCTTGGAAGAAAAGATAGCATATTCAAAAGCAGAGGCATTACTTTGCCGACTAAGGTCCGTCTAGTTAAGGCTGTGGTTTTTCCTGTGGTCATGTATGGATGTGAGAGTTGGACTATGAAGAAGGCTGAGGGTCGAAGAATTGATGCTTTTGAACTGTGGTGTTGGAGAAGACTCTTGAGAGTCCCTTGGACTGCAAGGAGATCCAACCAGTCCATTCTGAAGGAGATCAGCCCTGGGATTTCTTTGGAAGGAATGATGCTGAAGCTGAAACTCCAGTACTTTGGCCACCTCATGAGAAGATTTGACTCATTGGAAAAGACTCTGATACTGGGAGGGATTGGGGGCAGGAGGAGAAGGGGAGGACAGAGGATGAGATGGCTGGATGGCATCACGGACTCGATGGACGTAAGTCTGGGTGAACTCCGGGAGATGGTGATGGACAGGGAGGCCTGGCGTGCTGCGATTCATGGGGTTGCAAAGAGTCGGACACGACTGAGCGACTGAACTGAACTGAACTGAACTGAAGTGTTCTCCACATCCAGGAACACAGATTCACAGGGTTGGGTAGAGAAGAAAAGGGCAGGGAGAAGATAGAGGCGAGCTCGTGGAGAAAAATGAGAGTCAAAAGCAGGAGAGAGCAATCAAGCCAGTAATCTCACTCCCAAGTAAATCTGGGTACTGAAGATTGGATTCTTAAAGGTACAAAATTTGATAACAAATACTAAAAAGCAAACATTAAAGATCTAGAGTAGAGGTTAGACTCTCAAAAATACAATATAAAAAAAAACAAAGTCACAAAAATTATTTTATATATATATATATATATATATATATATATATATATATATATATATATATATATATATATATATATATGAAGTTTGCTTAAAAAATAGGATCTTGTTTTTGCAAGGTAATAATGGAGAAGATAATGGCGCCCCGCTCCAATACTCTTGCCTGGAACATCCCATGGACAGAGGAGCCTGGTAGGCTGCAGTCCATGGGGTCGCTAAGAGTCGGACTTGACTGGGCAACTTCACTTTCACTTTTCAGTTTCATGCATTGGAGAAGGAAATGGCAACCCACTCCAATGTTCTTGCCTGGAGAATCCCAGGGACGGGGGAACCTGGTGGGCTGCAGTCTATGGGGTCACACAGAGTTGGACATGACTGAAGTGACTTAGCTGCAGCAGCAGCAGCAATAGGTTATAAAAATGAATAATTAAATGAGCAATAGAGGACTTAAAATTTGTTTTTAAATTAAAAAAAATGATAATAGTAAAAATTTATCTAGGAGTTTCTCTGGAGGTGTTGAGGGAAGTGTGGGGTCAGTTCAGTTTCAGATTGTTCCTTGATCTGGCTTATACTTCTCAAGCTCTATAGGCCCCTTCCAATGTAGTTGGTGCTAACTACAGGGTTTTAATCTGTGGCACCTGTCACTTCCAAAGTGATTCCCTCTGTTAATTTTAACTTCTTCTGTTTGCTGGTCTCCAGTGCCTAATTTCCTCCCTGACACAGGGGGTGAAGGTGGTCACTAGTTTAGGTTCATTGTTCAGTCCTGCTGTGGGGAGGGAGGAACACTACAAACAGATATCACTGGCATGTGTGGGGAGTGCTCACAGTGTCTCGGCCACACTGGGTTTGCCCCCGCTCATGTCGTGGGTGCTTTCATGGTCTGCACTGCTCAGGCTCCAGGCTGCTCTGCTGGGAACCTGTCAGAGGCGGGCCTTGGATTGCACGCACTTCCCAGGTCTAAGCCTCTCCGGTTTGGGTTCCCGGGTACTCCACAAAGGTGCAGACTCACTTGGGCCTGTGTTTTGTGCCATTCCCAGGTCCGAGCAGCTCAGGCAACCAGGTGCTTGGCAAGCGCAGTCTCCCCCAGGGGCAAAGTGTGTTATCGCCTCCCCTGTTCCAGCCGCTCAGTTTTCTGAGTGGCTGCAGGCACATTCCTCTCAGGTGTGCCATGTGTCTCTTCTGGGGAGCTGATCTCTGGCTGCGACCCTCCCGGCAGATGTCAACCATCCAGAATCCCAAGAAGTGTTGGTTAGTAACAGCCTGCTTCCAGTTTGGTAGAGGATGCCTCTCTGGGGCTTAGATTGCCCCTTTTCAGCTCTGGCTGCCCCCTGCCTGCCTGTCTCCAGCGGAGAATAGGCCAGTCCACAGCCTGCTAGCTCTTCTCTGGTATGCACTCAGTCCTTTGTTCTGTGAGCGGGCCTGGCAGTGTCTTAAAGTGAAAGTGAAGTCGGTCAGTAATGTCCAACTCTTTGTGACCCTGTGGACTGTAGCCTACCAGGCTTCTCTGTGCATGGGATTCTCCAGGCAAGAATACTGGAGTGGGTTACATTTTCTTCTCCAGGAGATCTTCCCGACCCAGAGATTGAACCTGAATCTCCTGCATTGGAGGCAGACGCTTTAACCTCTGAGCCACCAGGGAAGATTTTAGGTTAGTGCCTCCAGTTCAGTTCAGTCATTCAGTCGTGTCCGACTTTTTGCGACCCCATGAATCGCAGCACGCCAGGCCTCCCTGTCCATCACCATCTCCCGGAGTTCACCCAGACTCACGTCCATCGAGTCAGTGATGCCATCCAGCCATCTCATCCTCTGTCGTCCCCGTCTCCTCCTGCCCCCAATCCCTCCCAGTATCAGAGTCTTTTCCGATGAGTCAACTCTTTGCATGAGGTGGCCAAAGTACTGGAGTTTCAGCTTCAGCATCATTCCTTCTGAAGAACACTCAGGGCTGATCTCCTTTAGAATGGACTGGTTGTATCTCCTTGTGGTCCAAGAGACTCTCAAGAGTCTTCTCCAACACCACAGTTCAAAAGCATCTCTGAATTTTGCATTCATATTTCTTGGGATTTCTAATTTTGTCAGTTTGCCTACATGAAATTGTATGTATTAAAACCCAATATTAATAATAATGATATTATTAAAATAAATTTTGGTGCTAGATACTTGTAGCTAAAGCCTAGTAGAAGTCTAAAGTACAGGTAAAGTACATTTCCGAAGAATGTCTGTCACTTAAAAGACCAAATAAATATTTTTTGTTTAAAAAAATTAACAGATTATTAGAGATTTTAAGAATTATCTTGGTTGTTAAATTATAAATCTTCATTTTTTGAATGAAATAACCCACAACCCACTTGCTTTATGCAGCAGGTGCCTTCTGGATAAGTTACGTGTATGGAGCTTTGTAAATTGCTTTTCCATTGACAGCATTGACATTGTTTTATTTTAAAAAGGGAGTCTGTGGTATGATGAAAATTATAAAAGAAAAAATGTCTTGATAAAATCTTAGCTATGTGCTATTGTATATTATATTTAATCTTTGCTGCCACTAAAATAAGATTAAACAATTTAAAAAATGCAACTGGGTTGCAAAAGATAAATTTTAATTCCTTTCAGATGCAATAATAACAATACAGAAGAGTGTTGATGAAAATAGTGAAACACAGAATTCTATATAGGCCTGTGTACAGACAGAGAAATCACTGTGGATGGTGACTGCAGCCATAAAACTAAAAGTTGCTTGCTCCTTGGAAGAAAAGCTATGACAAACCCAGACAGCATATTAAAAAGCACAGGCATCACTTTGCTGACAAAGGTTCATGTCGTCAAAGCTGTTTTTTTCAATAGTCATGTACAGATGTGATAGTTGAACCATAAAGAAGGCTGAATGCTGCAGAATTCATGCTTTTGAACTGTAGGGCTGGAGAAGACTCCTGAGAATCCCTTGAACAGCAAAGTGATCAATCCTAAAGGAAATAAACACTGAATACTCATTGGAAAGACTGGTGCTGAAGCTGAAGCTTCAATACTTCAGCCACCTGATGCGAGGAGCTGACTCATTGGACAAGACCCCGATGCTGGGAAAGATTGAGGGCAGGAGGAGAAGGAGGTGAAGAGGATGAAATGGTTGGATGGCATCATCGACTCAATGGACATGAGTTTGAGCAAACTCCAGGAGGTGGTGAAAGACAGGGAAGCCTGGCGTGCTTCACTCCACAAGGTCACAAAGAGCTGGACATGGCTGAGTGACTGGAACAACAACAACATGGAAAGAGAAACAGAACTTTTTATGTGAAAGGTAAGTTTTAGTTGCTGATATTGGCTGAATTGTCTCCCAAAGTACATATGTGGAGGTATTAGGCCTCAGGACCGCAGAATCTGTGTTTGAAGATAAGGTCTTTAAAGAGGTGATTAAGTTAAATGGGTTCCTCAGGGTGGACCCTTGGACTTCCCAGGTGGTGCTAGTGGTAAAAAACCTGCCTGCCATTGCAGGAGATGTAAGAGATGTGAGTTTGATCCCTGGGTCAGGAAGATCCCTTGGAGGAGGGCATGGGAACCCACTACAGTTTTCTTGCCTGGAGGATCCCATAGACAAAGGAGCCTGGCCAGCTACAGTCCATAGGGTTGCAAAGAGTCAGACACAACTGAAGCGACTTTGCATGCACAGGGTGGACCCTTATCCAATAAGATCAGTGTCCTTATAAGAAGAGATTTGGACACACAGGGCAGACCATGTGAAGACAGAGGGAGGAGGTGGCTGTCTACACACCAAGGAGAGGGGTCCCAGGAAGAGCTAACGCCTTAATCTTTTACTTCCAGCCTTCAGAATTGTGAGAAAATAAGATTTTATTGTTGAAGCGATCTGTCTGTGGTATCTTGTTATGGCAGCCCTAGTAAAGCAATACAGTGAACACTGTAGAATAGTTTAGTTGTTTAAATTCAAATTGAACCAGGAATCTACCAAGCCTCTTAGCCTCAGTGAAGAGCATTTTTGTGACTTCACAGGAAAGCATGATCAATGCTTCTTCAGGCATTAGAATAATGTTATTGTTTATGAGTTCATTGGAGCAGCCCAGAAGTCAGAGGAGTTAAATCTAGGGGGTGTTGAAAAATATGACAAGAAAGTCTCAGTTCAGTTCAGTTCAGTTTAGTCACTCAGTCGTGTCTGACTCTTTGCAACCCCGTGAATCGCAGCATGCCAGGCCTCCCTGTCCATCACCATCTCCCGGAGTTCACTCAAACTCACATCCATCGAGTCAGTGATGCCATCCAGCCATCTCATCCTCTGTCGTCCCCTTTTCCTCCTGCCCTCAATTCCTCCCAGTATCAGAGTATTTTCCAATGAGTCAACACTTCGCATGAGGTGGCCAAAGTACTGGAGTTTCAGCACCATTCCTTCCAAAGAACACTCAGGGCTGATCTCCTTTAGAATGGACTGGTTGGATCTCCTTGCAGTCCAAGGGATTCTCAAGAGTCTTCTCAAACACCACAGTTCAAAAGCATCAATTCTTCTGCACTGAGGTTTCTTCACAGTCCAACTCTCACATCCATACATGACCACTGGAAAACCATAGCCTTGACTAGACAGATCTTTGTTAGCAAAGTAATGTCTCTGCTTTTGAATATGCTCTCTAGGTTGGTCATAACTTTTCTTCCAAGGAGTAAGTGTCTTTTAATTTCATGGCTGCAGTCACCATCTAGAGTGATTTTGGAGTGCAAAAAAATTAAGTCTGACACTGTTTCACTGTTTCCCCATCTATCTCCCATGAAGTGATGGGACCAGATGCCATGATCTTCTTTTTCTGAATGTTGAGCTTTAAGCCAATTTTTTCTCTCTCCTCTTTCACTTTCATCAAGAGGCTTTTTAGTTCCTCTTCACTTCCTGCCATAAGGGTGGTGTCATCTGCATATGTGAGGTTATTGATATTTCTCCCAGCAATCTTGATTCCAGCTTGTTTTTCTTCCATTCCAGCGTTTCTCATGATGTACTCTGCATAGAAGTTAAATAAGCAGGATGACATTTGACAGCCTTGACGTACTCCTTTCCCTATTTGGACCCAGTCTGTTGTTCCATGTCCAGTTCTAACTGTTGCTTTCTGACCTGCATACAGGTTTCTCAAGAGGCAGGTCAGGTGGTCTGGTAGTCCCATCTCTCTCAGAATGTTCCACAGTTTATTGTGATCCACACAGTCAAAGGCTTTGGCATAGTCAATAAAGCAGAAATAGATGTTTTTATGGAACTCTCTTGCTTTTTCCATGATCCAGCGGATGTTGGCAATTTGATCTCTGGTTCCTCTGCCTTTTCTAAACCCAGCTTGAACATCTGGAAGTTCATGGTTCACGTATTGCTGAAGCCTGGATTGGAGAATTTTGAGCATTACTTTACCAGTGTGTGAGATGAGTGCAGTTGTGCAGTAGTTTGAGCATTCTTTGGCATTTCCTTTCTTTGGGATTGGAATGAAAATGACCTTTTCCAGTCCTGTGGGACTGATGACTTTTCCAAATTTGCTGACAAATTGAGTGCACCATTTTCACAGCATCATCTTTCAGGATTGGAAATAGCTCAACTGGAATTCCATCACCTCCACTAACTTTGTTCATAGTGTTGCTTTCTAAGGCCCACTTGACTTCACATTCCAGGATGTCTGGCTCTAGATGAGTGATCACACCATCCTGATTATCTGGGTCATGAAGATCTTTTTCGTACAGTTCTTCTGTGTATTCTTGCCATCTCTTCTTAATATCTTCTGCTTCTGTTAAGTCCATACCATTCCTGCCTTTTATTGAGCCCATCTTTGCATGAAATGTTCCCTTGGTATCTCTAATTTTCTTGAAGAGATCTCTAGTCTTTCCCATTCTGTTCTTTTCCTCTATTTCTTTGCGTTGATCGCGGAGGAAGGCTTTCTTGTCTCTCCTTGCTAGTCTTTGGAACTCTGCATTCAGATGCTTATATCTTTCGTTTTCTCCTTTGCTTTTCGCTTCTCTTCTTTTCAAGGTATTTGCAAGGCCTCCCCAGACAGCCATTTTGCTTTTTTGCATTTCTTTTCCATGGGGATGGTCTTGATCCTTGTCTTCTGTACAATGTCATGAACCTCAGTCCATAGTTCATCAGGCACTCTATCTATCAGATCTAGGCCCTTAAATCTATTTCTCACTTCCACTGTATAATCATAAGGGATTTGATTTAGGTCATACCTTAATGGTCTAGCCGTTTCCCCTACTTTCTTCTATTTAAGTCTGAATTTGGCAATAGGGGTTCATGATCTGAGCCACAGTCAGCTCCTGGTCTTGTTTTTGTTGACTCTATAGAGCTTCTCCATCTTTGGCTGCAGAGAATATAATCAGTCTGATTTCGGTGTTGACCATCTGGTGATGTCCATGTGTAGAGTCTTCTCTTGTGTTGTTGGAAGAGGGTGTTTGCTATGACCAGTGCATTTTCTTGGCAAAACTCTATTAGTCTTTGCCCTGCTTCATTCCACATTCCAAGGCCAAATTTGCCTGTTACTCCAGGTGTTTCTTGACTTCCTACTTTTGCATTCCAGTCCCCTATAATGAAAATGACATCTTTTTTGGGTGTTACTTCTAAAAAGTCTTGTAGGTCTTCATAGAACCGTTCAACTTCAGCTTCTTCAGCATTCCTGGTTGGGGCATAGACTTGGATTACTGTGATATTGAATGGTTTGCCTTGGAGACGAACAGAGATCATTCTGTCGTTTTTGAGATTGCATCCAAGTACCACATTTTGTACTCTTTTGTTGAGCATGATGGCTACTCCATTTCTTCTGAGGGATTCCTGCCTGCAGTGGTAGATATAATGGTCATCTGAGTTAAATTCACCCATTCCAGTCCATTTTAGTTTGCTGATTCCTAGAATGTCAACGTTCACTCTTGCCATCTCCTGTTTGACCACTTCCAATTTGCCTTGATTCATGGACCTGACATTCCAGGTTCCTATGCAATATTGCTCTGTACAGCATCAGACCTTGCTTCTATCACCAGTCACATCCACAGCTGGTTATCATTTTTTCTTTGGCTCCATCCCTTCATTCTTTCTGGAGTTATTTCTCCTCTGACCTCCAGTAGCATATTGGGCACCTACTGACTTGGGGAGTACCTCTGTCAGTATCCTATCATTTTGCCTTTTCATACTGTTCATGGGGTTCTCAAGGCAAGAATACTGAAGTGGTTTGCCATTCCCTTCTCCAGTGGACCACATTCTGTCAGACCTCTCCACAATGACCCGCCCGTCTTGGGTTGCCCGTCCGGCATGGCTTAGTTTCATTGAGTTAGACAAGGCTGTGGTCCTAGTGTGATTAGATTGACTAGTTTTCTGTGAGTATGGTTTCAGTGTGTCTGCCCTCTGATGTCCTCTTTCAACACCTACCATCTTACTTGGGTTTCTCTTACCTTGGGTGTGGGATATCTCTTCACAGCTGCTCCAGCAGAGCACAGCCGGTGCTCCTTACCTTGGATGAGGGGTATCTCCTCCCGCTGCCTTTCCTTACCTTCAGTGTGGGATGGCTCCTCTAGGCCCTCCTGCGCCTGCACAGCCACCACTCCTTTGACATAGGGTTGCTCCTCTCGGCCGCCGCCCCTGGCCTCAGATGCAAGGTGGCTCCTCTGGCCATCGCCCTTCACCTCGGATGCGGGGTAGCTCCTCTCGGCTGGTCCTGCGCCATCACAGGCTGGCACTCTAGGCTGCTGCCCCTGACTTCGGATGTGGGGTAGCTCTCCACCACGCTTAGGGCACTGGCTGCCACCAGTTCCATCACTTCATGGGAAATAGATGGGGAAACAATGGAGTGTCAGACTTTATTTTTTGGGCTCCAAAATCACTGCAGATGATGATTGCAGCCCTGAAATCAAAAGACGCTTACTCCTTGGAAGAAAAGTTATGACCAACCTAGATAGCATATTCGAAAGCAGAGACATTACTTTGCCAACAAAGGTCCGTCTAGTCAAGGCTATGGTTTTTCCAGTAGTCATTTATGGATGTGAGAGTTGGACTGTGAAGAAGGCTGAGCGCCGAATAATTGATGCTTTTGAACTGTGGTGTTGGAGAAGACTCTTGAGAGTCCCTTGGACTGCAAGGAGATCCAACCAGTCCATTCTGAAGGAGATCAGCCCTGGGATTTCTTTGGAAGGAATGATGCTAAGGCTGAAACTCCAATACTTTGGCCACCTGATGTGAAGTGTTGACTCATTGGAAAAGACTCTGAAGCTGGGAGGGATTGGGGGCAGGAGGAGAAGGGGACGACAGAGGATGAGATGGCTGGATGGCATCACTGACTCGATGGATGTGAGTCTGAGTAAACTCCGGGAGTTGGTGATGGATAGGGAGGCCTCGCGTGCTGCGACTCATGGGGTCACAGAGAGTCAGACATGACTGAGCAACTAAACTTAACTGAACTGAACTGAATTGATTTATTTGTATTCAGTGAGTGGCTTGTTTTGTTAACAAATCCTTTGAACCTGAGATGAAAGTGAAAACTTTAGGCAACCACCTTTGCATAGTTACTGCTTCTTTAGGACTGAGATAAGTGTCTGGTAGTGGCCTGGGGCTATTGTTGAATGATATTGCCAGGAGCAGAGACAAAAGACAGGCTGAGAAAGTAAAGAAAAGGCCGAAATCTGCAGCCTCCTCAACATTTGTCTCACTACATTTGACCACAAGGGCCATCTCACAGTAATGACACCTTCTTTGTTTCTGTATTTTAAATGTCATGCAGATTCTTCTTTTGGTCATTTCTAATTTGCAGCCTCACTAGTTTATAGACTCTATGAAACATGCTTTCAGCTTAACTTGATACAGCCCACTGCTCATACACTAATATCAAATTTACACTCCACTGCTTTTTTCTGGGCTTTTCTTCATTCATGATGATTTTCAGTTTCAACGCTAAAAGAAAGTGTTTTGTCTTTCTGAAGAGTCTTCCCCCCACCCCCCACTGGAAATTTAATTCAAAATGGGTAGTTCCAATTTGGGCATTATCAAACAAAGTGATGACTATGAACAGCTATGACCAAGTTTGCACAGGCACAAGTCATGCCCATAATGTCACAACTGGCTGGCAGTCTTTATGAGATGCTACCAGCTGCAAGGAACATCTCACCTACAGATACATTAAAATGTGAGAAATGGGCATCTTTATAAGTTATTACTATTTCCATTATTTCCATTTACAGGTGAGAAAAATGAGAAACAGAGAATCTAAGCAACTTTTGAATTAAGGAAAGTGACAAAAGAAGACAAGGACATCATGGAACATTTTCTCCATATTCTTCAACTTGTAGATAAACAGATCAAAGAGCTTAAGCACCTTATCCATTTTAACATAACTCCATCAACACTGAGTCAGAATGTAAATATTTTATTCCAAGGCCAGGTACTGCATTTTCTTGTATTATACTGAATATATGACACAGAACCTCAATTTTTGTATGGCTTATCATTAACACTTTTCAGCTTGTTTTGATGATGACTCATGCTAAGAGTTACATTTTACTTCTCAGTCTGATATATAATATATAAATGTATAATTGAAACAAAGTTTTAGGAAGCAATGCTAACACTTCTACACATTATACGTTCTAATAGTTTCTGATTTGAAGGTAATTCTTTTTAATTTTAAAAATATGCTGGGTACTTCCACTTCTGACAAAAGAAGAGAGCTTTTTTCAGACCAACTTCCCTATTGAGAAAGAACAGAAAAACTGGAAAACTATTTTTTAAGAGATTTGATTGCCAGAATGAAAGCTATAAAAGCAGTGAGAACTTAAGGGGTCAAAATTCCAGAGAGAACGGAAACGCAGAAAGATGAGCCCTACATTTGGTACTGCTCCTTCTACTGAGGCAATTGAGCTGTGCATACTCAATCACTTCAGTTCTGTTTAGCGGCTCAGTCGTGTCTGACCACTTGCGACCCCATGAACTGCACCACGCCAGGCCTCCCTGTCCATCACCAACACCCGGAGTTCACCCAAATTCATGTCCATCGAGGCGGTGATGCCATCCAGCCATCTCATCCTCTGTCGTCCCCTTCTCC
Source organism: Capricornis sumatraensis (assembly GCF_032405125.1). Lineage (NCBI taxonomy): Eukaryota > Metazoa > Chordata > Mammalia > Artiodactyla > Bovidae > Capricornis > Capricornis sumatraensis. The sequence goes on along the minus strand of NC_091078.1, from coordinate 42,602,224 downwards.
TTCTGCCCCCAATCCCTCCCAGCATCAGAGTCTTTTCCAATGAGTCAACTCTTCACATGAGGTGGCCAAAGTATTGGAGTTTCAGCTTTAGCATCAGTCCCTCCAAAGAACACCCAGGACTGATCTCCTTTAGAATGGACTGGTTGGATCTCCTTGCAGTCCAAGAGACTCTCAAGAGTCTTCTCCAACACCACAGTTCAAAAGCATCAATTCTTCGGTGCTCAGCTTTCTTCACAGTCCAACTCTCACATTCATACATGACCACAGGAAAAACCATAGCCTTGACTAGATGGACCTTTGTTGGCAATGTAATATCTCTGCTTTTCAATATGCTGTCTAGGTTGGTCGTAGCTTTTCTTCCAAGGAGTAAGCATCTTTTAATTTCATGGCTGCAGTCACCATCTTCAGTGATGTGGGAGCCCAGAAAAATAAAGTCTCACACTCTTTCCACTGTTTCCCATCTATTTCCCATGAAGTGATGGAACCATATGCCATGATCTTCATTTTCTGAATGCTGAGCTTTAAGCCAACTTTTTCACTCTCCTCTTTTACTTTCATCAAGAGGCTTTTTAGTTGCTCTTCACTCTCTGCCATATGGGTGGTGTCATCTGCATATCTGAGGTGATTGATATTTCTCCCAGCAATCTTGATTCCAGCTTGTGCTTCTTCAAGCCCAGCGTTTCTCTTGATGTACTCTGCATAGAAGTTAAATAAGCAGGGTAACAATATACAGCCTTGACATACTCCTTTCCCTATTTGGACCCAGTCTGTTGTTCTATGTCCAGTTCCAGCTGCTGCTTTTTGACCTGCATACAGGTTTCTCAAGAGGCAGGTCAGGTGGTCTGGTATTCCCATCTCTTTCACAATTTTCCACAGTTTATTGTGATCCACACAGTCAAAGGCTTTGGCATAGTCAAGAAAGCAGAAATAGATGTTTTTCTGGAACTCTCTTGCTTTTTCCATAATCCAGCGGATGTTGGCAATTTGATCTCTGGTTCCTCTGCCTTTTGTAAACCCAGCTTGAACATCTGGAAGTTCATGGTTCATGTGTTGCTGAAGCCTGGTTTGGAGAATTTTGAACATTACTTTACTAGCATGTGAGATGAGTGCAATTGTGCAGTAGTTTCAGCATTCTTTGGCATTGCCTCTCTTTGGAATTGGAATGAAAACTGACATTTTCTAGTCCTGTGGCCACTGCTGAGTTTTCCAAATGTGCTGTCATATTGAGTGCAGCACTTTCACAGCATCATCTTTCAGGATTCAAATGAGCTCAGCTGGAATTCCATCACCTCCACTAGCTTTGTTCATAGTGATGCTTTCTAAGGCCCACTTGACTTCACATTCCAGGATGTCTGGTTCTAGGTGAGTGATCACACCATCCTGATTATCTGGGTTGTGAAGGTCTTTTTTGTACAGTTCTGTGTATTCTTGCCACCTCTTTTTAATATCTTCTGCTTCTGGTAGGTCCATACCATTTCTGTCCTTTATCAAACCCATCTTTGCATGAAATGTTCCCTTGGTATCTCTAATTTCTTGAAGAGATCTCTAGTCTTTCCCATTCTGTTCTTTTCCTCTATTTCTTTGCATTAATCGCGGAGGAGGGCTTTCTTATCTCTCCTTGCTATTCTTTGGAACTCTGCATTCAGATGCCTATATCTTTCCTTTCTCCTTTGCTTTTCACTTCTCTTCTTTACACAGCTATTTGTAAGACCTCCTCAGACAGCTATTTTGCTTTTTTGCATTTCTTTTCCATGGGGTTGGTCTTGATCACTGTCTCCTGTACAATGTCATGAACCTCACTCCATAGTTCATCAGGCACTCTATCAGATCTAGTCCTTTAAATCTATTTCTCACTTCCACTCTATAGTCATAAGGGATTTGATTTAGGTCATACCTGAATGGTCTAGTGGTTTCCCCTACTTTCTTTAACTTGAGTCTGAATTTGGCAATAAGGGGTTCATGATCTGAGCCACAGTCAGCTCCTAGTCTTGTTTTACTGACTGTAAAGAGCTTCTCCATCTTTGGCTACAAAGAATACAGTCAATCTGATTTTGGTGTTGACCATCTGGTGATATTTATGTATTGAGTCTTCTCTTGTGTTGTTGGAAGAGGGTGTTTTGTATGACCAGTGCATTCTCTTGTCAAAACTCTATCAGCCTTTGCCCTGCTTCATTCCGTGTTCCAAGGCCAAATTTGCCTGTTACTTCAGGTGTTTCTTGACTTCCTACTTTTGCATTCCAGTCCCCTATAATGAAAAGGACATCTTTTGGGGGTGTTATTTCTAAAAGGTCTTATACGTCTTCATAGAACCGTTCAACTTCAGCTTCTTCAGCATTACTGGTTGGGGCATAGACTTGGATTACTGTGATGTTGAATGGTTTGCCTTAGAAACGAACAGAGATCATTCTGTCATTTTTGAGATTGCATCCAGGTACTGCATTTCGGACTCTTTGTTGACCATGATGACTACTCCATTTCTTCTAAGGGATTCCTGGCCACAGTAGTAGATATAATGATCATCTGAGTTAAATTCACCCATTCCAGTCCATTTTAGTTTGCTGATTCCTAGAATGTGTATGTTCACTCTTGCCATCTCCTGTTTCACCACTTCCAATTTGCCTTGATTCATGGACCTGACATTCCAGGTTCCTAGGCAATATTGCTCTGTACAACATCAGACCTTGCTTCTATCACCCTTCACATCCACAACTGGGTATCATTTTTTGCTGTGGTTCCATGCCTTCATTCTTTCTCAAGTTATTTCTCCACTGATCTTCAGTGGCATATTGGGCACCTACTGACCTGGGGAGTTCCTTCTTCATCATCCTGTCATTTTGCCTTTTCATACTGTTCATGGGATTGGTTCTCAAGGCAAGAATATTGAAGTTGTTTTCTCATTCCCTTCTCCAATGGACCACATTCTGTCAGACCTCTCCACCATGACCTGCCCATCTTGGGTGATCCCACATGGCATGGCTTAGTTTCATTGAGTTAGACAAGGCTGTGGTCCATGTGATTAGATTGACCTGTTTTCTGTGATTATGGTTTCAGTGTGTCACTTCAGTTGTGTCCAACTCTGTGTGACCCTATGGACTGTATGTAGTCTGCCAGGGTCCTCTGTCCATGGGATTCTCCAGGTAAGAATACTTGAGTGGACTGCCATGCCCTTCTCCAGGAGATATTCCCAACCCAGGGATCGAGCCCATGTCTTTAATGTCTCCTGCATTGGCAGGCATGTTCTCTACCACTAGCACCACCTGGGAAGCCTGTTGTCACCAGATAAAGTGGTGGCTCAGAGACTGAGAAGCTGAGCACATCCTTTGAGGCTGGGGCAAAATCTGATGTTAACAAAGACTAAGGAAAATGGACCATGGTAAACATCCTAGATTTTCAGGTGAGACCCTGAAAAGAAGAGTGAATCAGAAAGAGACCAGGTCTCATAAATGCTAAAGTTCAAATCATCTCAGCCATGAATTATTTTAAAGTCATACCCCTTACTCAACTGCTTGTTCCAAGCACAAATGAATGAAAGCTAGAATATCGTGCCTCAAAACAGTTTCATTCAAAGTGCAAAAAGTACGAGAAGAGATCAAATGCCAAGAGAAAAAAAATCACACAATAGAAACAATGACAGGCAATGATGACCCTGTATGCAAGACAGCAAAAAAGACACAGATGTGTATAGCAGACTTTTGGACTCAGAGGGAGAGGGAGAGGGTGGGATGATTTGGGAGAATGGCATTGAAACATGTATACTATCATGTAAGAATTGAATCACCAGTCTATGTCTGATGCAGGATACAGCATGCTTGGGGCTGGTGCACGGGGATGACCCAGAGGGATGTTGTGGGGAGGGAGGTGGGAGAGGGGTTCATGTTTGGGAACGCATGTACACCCGTGGTGGATTCATGTCAATGTATGGCAAAACCAATACAGTATTGTAAAGCAAAATAAAGTAAAAATAAAAATTAAAAAAAAAGAAACAATGACATAGGAGATACCAATATGGAAATGATTAAAATAAGATAATATAACTATGATTTATATGCTCAAGAAGTTTAAAAACAGTATGGAATATTTAGTCCAGATAAATGCAAATACAAGGATAAAATGAAAATTTTATATCTAAAAATAATAATTAAAATTAAGTACTCAATGAATAGGTTTTACAGCAGATTAGACACACCTGAAGAGAGAAGTAGTGAGTTGGAAGACAAGCCAGAATAAAAATAGCCATAGAGGATTATGAAAAGACAAGTCAGTTTTTAAAGTACAGAAAAGGACATAAAAGTCATGTGGTTTACAATACACAAATAAATTCAATCACAGAAGAAGGAGGATAAGGAGGAGGAGAAGGATGAATGGACCTATAAAAATATTTTAAGTGATAATAACCAAGGATTTTTCAAACCAAAGAATAACATCAAACCACCAAAGTAAGAAGCTCTATGTAACCTAAGCAAGACAAATACAAAGAAATCCACGTAGGCAATCACACTCAAACTACTGACAACAAAAGACAAGGTCTTTAAAGACCTTTAAAGCATGTAGAAAAAAACAAGATCTATTTCCTTGAAAGAGGCAATGGTAAGAATGACGGTTGATTTTTCACAGAAAATAATGGAAATAGAAGACAATGTCAAGAGACACATGTACCCCAATGTTCATTGCAACACTGTTTACAATAGCTAGGACATGGAAGCAATATAGATGTCCAACAGCAGATGAATGGATAAGGAAGTTATCGTACATATACACAATAGAATATTACTCAGCTATTAAAAAGAATGCATTTGAATCAGTTCTAATGAGGTGGATGAAACAGGAGCCTATTATACAGAGTGAAGTAAGCCAGAAAGAGAAACACCAATACAATATATTAACACATATATATGGAATTTAGAAATATGGTAGTGATGACCCTATGCATAAAACAGCAAAAGAGACACAGATGTAAGGAACAGACTTTTGGACTATCTGGGAGAAGGTGAGGGTGGGATGAATGAGAGAATAGCATTGAAACCTGTATATTACAATATGTAAAACAGATGACCAGTGCAAGTTCGATGCATGAAGCAGGACACTCAAAGCTGGTGCTCTGGGACAACCCAGAGGGACGGGGTGGGGAAGGGTGGACGGGGGTTCAGGATGGTGGGACACATGTACACCCGTGGTGATTCATGCTGCTGTATGGCAGAAACCACCACAATATTGTAAAGTAATTAGCCTCCAATTAAAATAAATAAATGAATTTTAAAAAGAGAGAAGACAATGTCATTCTTCAAATTGCTGAAAGAAAATTCAGCCAAGCTAAAATTCTAATCTCGGTGAAATTAACTTTTAAAAATAAAAGTCAAATGAAGATATTTTAAGACACATATTCATACACATACTAAAAGAATTAGCCAAAGCATATATATTAAAGGGAGTCTTCAGGCCAAAGGCAAATGCTTTCAGATAGAAGTTAGCTACGGAAAATGAATGTAGATAAATGAACACTTACTCTAACAATAATAATGTATTGTAAGATTTAAATATAGAGAGGTAGAAATAAAATACTCAAAAACAATAGCATGAAACACAGAAGGATAAATGTTAGCATCATCCAGGAAGTGAGGAAATTAACAAGTTAAAATACATTTTAATAAGTCAAGGGTGAATATTAATTTAAGATAATAACTAAAGGAAAATAAAAGAATGTATACACAACGAGCTGTTAAATGAGGATCCATGGAATTGTAAAAGTGTGTAATCTAATGAAGCTAAAGAATATAATAAAAATCAAGGACCATGTACAGCAAGTATAAACTGAGGATTCACTTAGTAAAGAACTCACAAAACCTCAATAAGGAAGACTTTGACAAAAGGCAGAAAAAATTATGTGAATACACAGATAGATAGACCTTCTATGCTCTTGCAAATATATAAAAGTTCAATTCCAATCCCCAAATCAGTAAATTCATTGCAATCTAATAAAAATTTAAGCTGATTTTTTTCATATATTTGGTAAACTTATTCTGAAATTTACATGGGAGAATAAAGGACCATGAAAAATACAGTTGACTTTGAACAAGAAGTGAGGGGAGGCTTGCGCTGCTAGATGTTGAGGCACATATTTTGGTAATAGAAATCGTCTGTTAGAGGTCCAAGAACAAACAAAAGGTATCAGTGAGACAAAAAGGAGTGCTCAGAAACAGGGTCTTGAGAGCTTAATACATTTCAGAAAAGCTGTCACAGATCAGTGGGGAAAAGACAGATTAACTCAGTAGCTCCATGAATAAACTAAAACCAAACTGAACCCTACCTGATATTATGAATAGGGACCTCTACAAATAAAGGGGCTTCCCAGGTGGCACAGTGGTAAAGAATTCACCTGCCAATTCAGGAAATGCAGGAGAAGGGGATTTGGTCCATGGATCAGTATGATCCCCTGGAGAAGGAAATGGCAACTCACTCCAGTATTCTTAACTGAAAAATTCCATGGACAGAGAAGCACTATATGCTGCTTATAAGGGATCACTTTAAATAGCAGACTGGAGGCTCTTGTTAATCAGCTGAGCCATGATTCTGCCACCCAAACCTCCAGGGCTCTCCTTATCCTGACCGTTTTCCAAATCTTGTCCTCTGGCCTCCTGTGGATTCTGTGTTCCTGTCTTGCATTTCCAATAATCTCATTTTTGTATAAGATAGCCAGACTTGTCATCTGTTGTTTGCAATTAAAAAGAAAGAAAGAAAGAAAAATTCTATTAATGCATTTCCAGAAGTCTAGTCTTTGATACACACCACCACAACCACTGCCCCCTGCCACTCACTGCCATCCAGGAAAGATTGTACCGATTTCCTGCTCTTCTCAGCCTGGTATTAGAAAATTGAAGGGGTGGCCAGTGAAAGCGAAAGTCACTTAGTCGTGTCTGACTGTGACACCATGGACTGTAGCTCTCCAGGCTCTTCTGTCCATGAATTTCTCCAGTCAATAATACTGGTGTGGGTTGCCATTCCCTTCTCCAGGTGATTTTCCTGACCCAGGAATCAAATCCAGGTCTTCTCCTGAATTGCAGGCAGATTCTTTACCACCTGAGCCACCAGGGATAACCTTTTTCTGATTTAAAAAATAAAGAAATCCCTGTCCTTTTATTCCCAGGAGGTTCTGCTTTGTTTCAACACACTCCACACAATGCCTGGATCCATTTACCTATCACTAGGGAAGAGCCTCTCGTGAAGGCAATGGCACCCCACTCCAGTACTCTTGCCTGGAAAATCCCATGGATGGAGGAGGCTGGTAGGCTGCAGTCCATGAAGTCGCTGAGCGTTGGACACGACTGAGCGACTTCCCTTTCACTTTTCACTTTCATGCATTGGAGAAGGAAATGGCAACCCACTCCAGCGTTCTTGCCTGGAGAATCTCAGGGACGGGGGAGCCTGGTGGACTGCCGTCTATGGTGTTGCACAGAGTTGGACACGACTGAAGTGACTTAGCAGCAGCAGCAGCAGCAGCAGGGAAGAGCCTCCCTCTCACTCTCAGGCATTCCACTCTCTGTGTCTCTGCTATGAACACTTTGTTCTATAGCATCGTCATCTTATTTGATTCCCTTTCACCCACTTATTTGATTTTGAACTGAGGAAAAAGCTGACAACTGCGGTTGCAAACCAAAAAGATGGTCCTACTGAGCAGTCACACTCAGCGTGTGCTCCTTCTGTGAGCTTGGTTCCTGAATGAAGTCTGGGGTGGGGAAGGATAGAGGGTGGGTGACTAATTGACAGTTTGCAAAAAGGGTGTTCTGCAGACAGAAAGTAATAGTCAGTGGTGATGCTGTTTGGACCATGTTTTGTTTTGTTTTAACTTAGCAAACTATTAAAAGCACATTTTAAAAATCCAGATTTTTTACATCATGAAAAACCAAGGCTGTAAGAACACAAAACCCACAGTCAAGCATGTCATTACCAGTTTGCCTCAGTTCTCAGCACTCCCTGTTACCACCCTGCACTGGGGCAGGTGTCAGTTGGTATTCATCTGCTACTCCTGCTGTTCTTTCTGAATTAAAGGTGGAAAGGGTCATTTGTGTGAAAAAGAAAGAGGGAGAATATATCAGCAGGGCTGTTTAGTGGTTGGAGAATCTGTGCCACACACCGAGGGCAACAATCAAGCTGATAAAGGCCCTCACTTGGCCTGCCATGCCATGCCCCAGTCAGGCACTGGGCTGCATCATCCCCAAGGGGAAGCATTTTCTAATTTGCTCAAAGCCTTCATATAGGCTCCGAGAAGCAGGGCATGTATTATCTTCAGCGTGTGTTTGTGCTATAAGTATCGAATTTAACCAGCTTTGCCTATGTTGCCTGGCCAGTTCCTATAGACATTTGAATTTGCATTCTTGGTTTATTTCTTTTACTCCTACTGTTTCATAAGCTACAAATTTCACAGCATTTTCAAGACAACCTAGAATATGAGGAAGAATTTCCCAACTAGGCATTGACAAGATGATGCCTTTTCTCCTATTACAAATACTATAAACAGATTTTGTTCCCCCGCCACTCACCCCTGTCCTTTGTATTCTCTGGATTATCTGCTTACTAGAATATATCACATTCCCATTTCTTGGCCTTTGCCAGTGCTCTTTCCCCATCTGAAGTGAGCTTATCATCCACTACCCCATCCATATCTTGTCCTTTCTAAAGGTGTTTTGCCTGCAGAGTACCCTTCCATGGAGCAGCAGTATGGGGGATGCTGTGGTTTCCACCTCAGATCCCCATCGCAGGGCCAATGTATCTATATCTTAGAGTCAGGAATGTCAGCCACTGACAGTTCACAGCTGCATCCTTCTCAGTCACAGGGAACAGCCTTGCACATGGTCATATCCCCTCTCAGAGCTGCCTTGCAGCAATGACTCACTGATACAGAATTTTCAAAAGCATCACCTGAGACTTCAGTGCAACTGCAGGGTGGTGGCTTCTCCCTGTGCTAACCCTGCCTTTGTCACCTCCAGGTATCTTTGCTGAGAGCACCTGCAGAAAATCTTCAGCACAATCTGGTTCTAAGTCTGTTTCCAGAGCATTCCATCTATGGCCATTGGTACCAGATATGGTAGTAGGGAGGTAGATTTCTTAGAGTCATTTCAGTGGGACTGTAGACTTGGATCATTCAGAGCAGAGTTGGCCCTAAATCACATCACCAGTGGTAGGAAACATGCTGCAGAGGTGCAGCTATTATAATTCTCACCAGAGGCAAACTGGGCCAGGATCCACCAGGGTGAAAAAGTGGTAGAAATAAGAACTATGGAATTGGATGACCTTGTGACCTAAGTGACCTTGATTCATTGATGAAAGATAATGACACTCAGGGTGATTAACTACCAATTCAGAGCAAAATGTGAAAGAAAAAGTTTCTTTGCAGCATTTCAGGGAACTTTAATCAAAGGTATGGCAGAAATGGTAGAGGAAGGTATCACAAGGCTCAGAGACATGGGCATTCTAGGATGGACAGACTATGTAAGGCTAAGAATCCAGAGCTGACTCTGTCCTGTGAAAGGCCTGGAGGACACCTGTTTACCAAAACCACAAGGATTTCCTGAAGAGGGTCCAGCGTTGCTGAGCTCAGCAAAGGTGTCTTCTGTCAGCCAGAGTTGATGGTAGAAAAAGGAATGATAGGATCCTGAAGTATGAGATATTTCATTATCACCATCAGAAGCAAGATGGGTACAATTATTACAATGAGTCACAAGGCTGAAGACAGTAATGGAGCTGCTATGCATAGAGCTTAAGAGCTGATTCATAAAACGTGATATTCTCAGAGGTGAGACAAATAGCTACCCAACAAGGATGTGGCTTAACTTATGAAATGGAAAGGAATCAAGGATGGATGGTTGGAAGGCCAAGGCAGTTTTCCCAATACAAATTCAAAATCCTTTGCCCAATTTTTGGGCCTGAGCCAGTTCTCAGACCTGGAACCCAGTGATTGAAGGAGAGGACTCTTCAACAATGCAGCAAATGTATTGAATTGTAATTGCCCCAGTGTATCCATCCAGATTTTGAAGAAAAACAGAGAACATAACATAATGTAGCACAATGGAGAGAGAGATTTCAAGGATTTCAGTCATTTCACTTGTACAATTAGGGTGACTGGCAAGTCTGAAATTGATAAGGCAGGCCAGCAAACTGAAGATTCAGGAAAGAGTGAATGTTGCAATTTTGAGGGAAATTTCTTCTTCTTTAGAAAATCTTTGTCTTTATTCTTAAGACCTGCAACTGACTGAGTGAGCCCACCCACATTATGGACTCATATTTGCTTTACTCAGAGTCTACTGATCTAAATGTTTGTTGTTTAGTCGCTAAGCTGTGTCCCAACTCCTTGCAACCCCATTGACTGTAACCTGCCAAGCTCCTCTGTCCATGGGATTTCCCAGGCAAGAATACTGGAATGGTTTGCCATTTCCTCCTCTAGAGGATCTTCCCTACCTAGGGATTGAACCTACGTCTCCTGCTTGGCAGGCAGATTCTTCACCACTGAGCCACTAGGGAAGTCTGATCTAAATGTTAATCACATCTAAAAAATACCTTCATTCGTGTTTGACCAAGATATGGGCACCATAGCCTAGTCAAGTTGACAAGTGAGATTACTCACCATACCGGACCTTCTCCCATGGGATCTACTGTCATTCACTCAGATAACTGAACACTGAGGGAAAAGGGAATTTCCAGCTCTTCCAAAGGTCTGGATTGACATGGCTATCTAAGGTCCTGGGCCTGGTATGTCTTACAGGCGGCCCATTAGGAAGTCATTTTCCTGGTTCCTAAAAGAAAAAATGGACTGGACATTCTTGGTAGGTGGCAGAACCGTCAGATTAGTTCTTTGGCCTGTAGGCTGAAAGGTATTAAAGCAGGAAAGGCCAAGAAGAAGCTCTAACCATCCTCCCCCAGCCCAATGCAAGATAATAAGTAAAATAACAATGCCATATTCCATGGATTAGAGCTAAATTCAAAAACATAATGAACGCAGAAGTGATGGTTCTGTGATAAGCCAGAAACTCACCAGTCTGGCCTCAGCAAAAAATCAGTGGATCATGGCCAATGACAGTGGACAATCAGAAACCTAACCAAGGAGCAGCACCAAGGTACAGTTTTTGTGTTAGATATGATGTCTCTGCTTGATGAATCTCCAGAATGTGATAGTGGCCACTGACCTGCTGAGTGAGTTCTTATTCAATCTATTCAGGAGAAGGATCAGAAAAGGTTCATACTCACATGGCACAGACAACAGTGTACATTTATAGTCTTGCCCAGAGTTATATTAACTTTCTTGTTTTTTGGCAGAATGTAGTCCAGAGGGCCATCTGGACATGCTACAGAGTATCACCCCAGTACACTATATTAATGGCATAATGTTAAGTAGACCAGATGAGCAAAAACTGGCATTGGAGGATGAGATGAAACATTCACTCCAAAAAGCGGGAGAAAAATTGTAGGTGGATTTCAGTCCTCTCCCCCATTTCAGTGCCCTCCAAATGATTACATCTCACACCTCCCACTATTAACTAAGTGAAATGTTCGGTAGGCCCCTTGAACTTATGGAGGCAGCATATTTCATAGTTGGAAAGATACTCTGACCCATTTACTGGGTAACAGGAAGTATATGGGCTTCCCCGGTGGCTCAGTGGTAAAGAATCTCTCTTGCCATGCAGGAGATGCAGGAGATGTGAGTTTGATCCCTGGTCAGGAAGATCCCCTGGAGGAGAAAATGGCAACCCACTTGAGTATTCTTGCATGGAAAACCCCATGGACAGAGGGGACTGGTGGGTTCCATAGGGTAGCAAATAGTTGGACATGACTGAGCAACTGAACATGAACACAAGCAGCTTGTCAAAAATAGATGGCAGCTGCACTCTTTAGGCGTGGCTCTGAAGAAGCCACTGAACTTATGAAGGAAAATTCTCCAAGGAGTAGGCATCCAGGCAGAATACCTGGTCACCCAATTGTGAAAAAAGAAGAGGATCAAGATCAGAATAGCCTGAGAGTCATGGGTAATTGTGTGTGATCCCTCTGGCTGGTCAGGGCCTAGAGAGTTGGGAACAGGGACCTCTGGATGGAACTATAAGAGAACATCACATATTAATGCTCACTTAAGAGTGTGGACCATGGGAAAGGCTCCAAACAACAAGCTAGGTAGAATCAATCAGTAAGTTCATGTCAGCCACTCCAAAAGCTGGTACAAAGGGCTGTGCGAACAGAGTAGCTCCATGACAGAGATGGAGGTTATACACAGGCCCAACAGCAAGAGCTTCCACTCGTTAGGTCTCATCTAGATACTGATACTGTCAAATATACACCCTGCCAGCAGTGGGGGCCAACACTGAGCACCACTCCTTGAGAAGACCAACTGTCCACTTGGTACAATTGAGTTGACTGGAAGGACATGCAGTATCCTGGGTTTGCCTTTCCCGTGCATGGGAACTTGGTCATTATTTCATCCATTTACAAAAGATTCTGTAAACATTATTCCAAGCCAAGGGAATTACTCTACAGAAAAGAAAGTATGACCATGGGCACAAAGAATCCACTGGTCCTGTTATATACTGCATCACCCAGAAACTGACAGCCTGAGAGTGAATGCTTTCAAAGACATACTCAAAGACATACCTTGTAGAGGACACCCTGTGAAGATGGGTTGTCATCCTCCAGGATGCATATACAACCTGAATCAATGACCATATGGTGTTGTGTCCTCTTGGGACTAAATAGAAGTGGCTGCACCTACCAATACTCTCAGTGACCACTTTGGGAGTTTTGGCTTCCCCTCTTCATTCCTTTAGGGTCTGAGGGTAAGGGAGTCACCATCCTGGCAGGGATTATTGATTCTGGTCATCAGGAAGAGGTAAAGCTGGTGTTACACCAGAGAGCAGAGAAGAACACATTTAGCCTTCAGGTGATTGACAAGTGTCTCTTGGTGTTTCTACATCTAGTTTTAATGGCAAATGGCCATCAGCAGCAGTGGTCTGAGGAAAGCATAGTAACCAGTGTCTCAGTCCCTCAGGATCGAGGGTCTGGGTCATCATGACAGGCCCCAGCCAAGGATGCATTAAATCTAGAATGGGTCGAGGATAATAATTATCAGTTGTAACCTCAAGAGCAACCTACAACTGAAAGGCTGTTGGTGAATGAAAAGACACCGGGATTCTTGGCCCCTGGAGGAGAAGAATTCAATCCGGGGCCACAGATGAGGCTTGATCGCTCAGAGCTTTTGTCTAATAAAGTTTTATTAACGTATAAAGGAGATAGAGAAAGCTTCTGACATAGGCATCAGAAGGGGGCTGAAAGAGTACCCCCTGCTAGTCTTCAGCGGGATGTTATATAGTCACTTGCAGTCTGTTAATGAAAGAAAGGAATGTCTTAAAACTCAAAATGGCACCAGGCCCCTAGATGCATTTGGGGATAATCTTGGCACCAGATGATTCATCCCGGGCCATAAATCCATTGACTTGAATCTTGTAGAAGGACAGATTACCATACAAATAATTTCATTTACATAGATTAGGGGAACAATATCTGAGTATAACATACTGGTTTGTCAAGTAGGTTCTGAGCCATTAGGCAGAACAGACTTTTGGGGTAAATGCATAGTACATTAACATAGCTTAAGACAAACATCTCCATAAGAAAAAGGCATTGATTAACTCAAGGTTTGAGAATAGTTAACTTCAGGTGAAACCAGGTGTCATTATGGCAACTTAGTATTTTTAAAGAAACTTTCTTTTAAATTTGTATAGAGAACAAAAAAATATCGCTAGTTTGTTTCCTCCTGCTGCTTAAGAGAGAGAAAAATGTCTGACACTTGCAGCCTATTTCCTCCATTTAGAGACCCCTGGCCTTCCTGCCTGTTACCCTCTCACAACCTTCTCTTGTAAATTTCCATCAGTACAAAACCAACCAAAATTCTGGAGCAGCTGTTCCCTTTAAGGGACAAATTCATCATAAGAAACAAGTAGGTCTGAGCTGTGCAAGGAATAGACAGTCCTATGTGCTGTGGTGCCCTCTTTCAGTACGGTGAACCTATCCTCTGATGTCCACAAATATCAGCTGCTGATGGTTCACAGTTGTGTCCATCACTGAGCATGACCCTTGGCTTCAGAGATCTGAAGGTTACACCCTATCCTAGAGAAATGACCCAGAACAATGGGGACACAGGGGCCTGGTGCTTTTTTCTCAGCTCAGGACAACTCTTGCAACCAAATGAGGTCATGCGGACCCCTACTTGGGTCCTAGTCTGGCTGAGGCCCCCTGCCTTGGTGGGGAACGTTCTTTTACTTTTGGCGTTTTTGCAACCAGAAGCAAAACTGAATCAAAGTAGAGCAAGCTTTATTAAATGGGCCAGTGGGAACTTAGCTCACAAATCAATTTCTCACTTGGGGAATAATTAAGGGTAAGATTTCAAGGGCAAAGGTAATGAAAGGGTGGTATATACATTGGTTTTCTAGGAATAGTTCCCAGTTCCTCTGGGAAATGAAGTTCCACCTCTTTTCTGCCCTTTTATGGTCCTTTAGCATATGGGTTTGAAGCAAGTCGAACCATTGTGGTGCAAACAGGCAGATATCTTACTCAACCTGATTGTTTGGTGGTAAGGTAATAGGGAACCAACATCATCAGCCTTCTGGTTTCAACTTGCTTTGGGTAGCAGTTAACTAACTTCTTCCACTTAGAGGAAGGGGTTTCAGCGTCTGCAAGACAGCTCTAAGGACATGGCTCAGGAGGAGCTAAAGGTCCTTGGCTTTGCTTAATGATTGTTATTTTTATTTTGCCTTGCTTGAGTTTTCCTTTATTTTTGCATTTTCTAATTTTTCTGATTAAATTGATTCTTTGGAACTCAGGGAAAGCTTTAGAGGCTAAAGTTTTTCTACAGACAAGAGGTAGATGGATAATATGGTTTGGGGAGAGGTCTATCCAGGAAGGCCCCTTAGAGTTTTACACTCTCAGCTCCAGAGTTTCCTAGAGGATCAGTCAAGGCCTCAGTTTAAACCCCTGCCCCCCCCCCCCCAGAATAAATAAATAAATAAATAAATAAATAAATAAATAAACCCCTGCCCAGTCCTGCTTTCTTTTCTTCCCATACATGTGTCCCAGGAGAGGTCCAATAAGACTTTGCATGCAGCTTCCTCTTGCAGAGTCCTATTCCAGGGAAGCTAACCTGCCACAAATAATCGCCTTCTTGGAAAGGAACCCTCACTGACACCACCCCCAACAAACCCCCACCTCCAGCTGCAGTCACAGGAGCCAGCAACCAAACACAGCATGCTGACCCTGCCACTCCAGGGCAAGGTCATTGCCTCCCATTGTGGAGAAAGACAGTCTACAATAAATGAAGCAAAAATTAAAGAAAGAGTTTTGATTTAAGTCACTATTGGGGGTATCCCAGATGCTCTAGTTCCTTTTTTCCTTAGATATATTTGTTTAGTTTTCGTTGAATTCTTGTAAAAGGGTTGAGGGATTTGTGGTTGATTAAGGAAAAAAGTATGATTAGGAGAAGCAGTAATGCACAAGCTTTATTGGGTGGAGCTCAGACAGACAGAGTTGTGTGGGAGGGAGAGCATGAGACCAGACATGAGAAGGGGAAAGGGGCAGGGGATTTTGGGAAAGAGTCAGATGGACTCACATATCTAGGTTGCATTGGTCAGCAGCCAAACAGGGTCTCTAGCTCAGTGAGGTCTGAAGGGCTTCATCAGCTTCTTATGATCAACGGTTCTTTTGTGCCTATGGCCAGTGATGTGGGATGAGATTTCAAGGGGGATGCAAAGCAAGCTGCCTCTAAATAGCTAAAAATATTCTCCTTTGGCTATCTTAAAATAACCAGATGTGTAAAAATTTGAGCTTGGCGTCGATGGACTTTGAGCTAACAGGTCTCAGCTTGCAGTGAAGAAATAAACAACTTAGGGGACAACACACAGGACATCTTTGACTCACAGAACAAGTAATGTCTAATCTATCCTTTTTAAAACATAGCCCTTTGGTGCTTCAGCTGGCTTGAGTTGAAGCTCTGACAGTTGCAATCAACTATTAGGTCTAAGTACAAAAGCCTAGTCTAAGTATTCCTATATTTATGAAGCTCTGAGTGATGATAGATTCCCTTCCCTGGTTGCCACGGGCCGTGAGCACACACTCCTTAGTGCACTGTTCTGTCGTCATTATTCTTTCATGGTTTCATGTTTTGTCTTGCCTGGCCTCTCTAGCTGGTGAGCTCTCTGAGGTTGAAGCCTGGCCAGATGGCCAATTTTTCTTAGGACCCTGGTGCCTGGAGTTGCCTGGCAGCAGCACTTTCCACCTTTTCCCACACTTAGGAGTGACCCCTTCCACCTCCCTCCCTCAGATTAGCCAGCCTGGGCACAGGCTTCATTCACAACAGGAGAAATGTGAGATCTGAGCTGACCCCAAAGGCTGCCTCAATTGCCAAGGTCTTCCACAATTCTCACTCCTTCATGTATTTTCTTATTGTCAGCTCCTGAGTGCTCATAGACGCCTGGGACTTTGGGCCACCTGCCTTGTTTAGCTCTCTTACAGGAGATGCCTGGTACTGCAATCAATCATAAAAAATAAAGCCTGATTTGAGAATCAGGGATCCTGATTCTGGTCCTGGCACTGCGTGATCTCGGACAAGTCTCTTGGGTCCTCAATATCTCAGTTTCCCCGTCTCAGCACTGCTAGTAATCACAACACGTGATCCATACTTCCTACATGTCAGGCACAGGCACTGAGACTGTCTCGTGTGACACAACGATGTAATAAGAAGCCATGGGGACTCCTGGGCTTACAAGTCAGATGCAACTTGCCTGATATCACATGCCAATAACTTCCTAAATCTGGGGTGAGGCGTTGGATGGCCTATGCCTGGAACCCACACTGCCTCCTGGAAGCTCTACTCTCCCATCTTCTCCAGCTGGACTCACCCAGACCCCCCTGTCTTCAAACTCTGCACACAGTGACCACTGCTCAGCTCCCAAAGGTCTGATTGTCTAAGAACCCTTTTGGACTCATGATATTCTCACTGAGCATCAGACAAATTTGAGACTTTAGGCAAATCATTGTGTCTGAGCTTCCTCCCAGGTGACTCAAAACATTAAAGAGGTGATATTTAAAATGGGTTTGACTACTTGCTTATTCTGTTGAGAAGAATGTTATTTCAGGGAATGGATATGATAACCACTTTGTGATGCCTGTGGAGGCATATTTAAAAACACATGTAATAAAGAAGGTTGGAAAACAGTAATGAGTGAAATAAAATGGGTTTTGGAGGTGCTGTGGAGAATAGAGCTACAGAACATCCAGAATCACCCCATCATTTATTGTTATTTAGCTGTTTCTCTCGGCCCCACCCATTTCAGTTGGGTGGACCTGTGTTCAGGGAGTGACCTGGGCTCTGGGTTGGGGGAAGGTGCTGGACAGGCGCTGAGCTTTCTCATTCTTCAGAGCACTGCCAGAGAGGTGTATTTTTGGAAGATGCATTGGGACAGCAACCTCCTGAGTCCATGAGAGGATGTTTTTTTCTTTTGAAAACACTTCTTTAATGTCTCAGTGTTCTACTTTCCCGGGAACTGAGCAGCTGCTGCCTTTGAGAGGAGCTATAAATAAACCTTGCTGGCTTGAATAAATAATGCAGCAGAATAAGCGTGGGGAGGGCCAGGTGCGCTGGGCAGTTCGACGTGGCTGGGGGTGAACAAGGCCTGGGAGAGGAGAGGACATCCCAGGCCCAGCTCCCCAAAGCCAAGGGGACCCATGGGGGGAATGTCAAACAGGAGCCCAGGACTCTGATGCCTCCCTGCCTGAGTGACAAGCATCAGGCAGAGGGAGGGTGTTGTCGCTGCCCAGTGGCTGCCAGAGCTGCTGTTGAGGTCTCTCACCAGAGGGCTGGGTGTGCAGTGGGTTCTGTTGGCTCTCTGCCTCCGGGCTATGCATGCACAGTGGCCACATTTAAAAGGTGCCTTCATGTATCCAATGGCTCATCTGTGGTTGTGATTCTGAGTGTTCCGAGCTGTAGGGATGAGTCCCTTCCTGGCAAAGATAAGCAGGATTATCTGATTATCTTCTGGTTCCAGGACCCTGATCTGGAATGTCAACACTTCTGCAGCCCCTCCTCCTTCTGGATGTCTGAGCTCCTGTCTCTGTTTCCATCAGTGCATGAATGTTCTGTCCTCATCGTTTTCTCATCCATGATTTGAGAAGCTAACATGTGGAGAGCTTGCTTCTGGCTTGAGGTATTCTCAGCCTGGGACACAGTGCAGCCTTATGCCCTGAGGTTGGGTTGAGTCCTGAGAGACCTCAGGGACCTCCAGGCCAGCCTCCCTCCTGCCTGCCTCTGCTGGAGAGGCAAGGATGGCCTTCCCAGGTGGGCAGAGGCCTGGTACAAGCTCCCTGTCCTCCAGGCATGCAGGGAAAGTATGATAGAATTCACGCTGCTACCAGCACTGCTCAGGACATATGAACGTTTTTGTCTTCTGTTTCCATAGAACTCCTGTACTGGACTTTCTGTCATCTGTGAGGAAAAGCAAACAATAAGGTATTTAATATCCTTAGTCATCAGAGAGGTGTAAAAACTAAATGAGATGCTTCTTCACACCCACTAGGATAGCTGGAATAAAAAACACAGACAATAACAAGTGTTAACAAGGTTGTAGAGAAATTAGAACTCTCAAACATTGCTGCTAGAAATGTAAAATGATGTAGCCACTTTGGGAAATGGTCTGGAATTTCCTCAAAAAATTAAACAGAGTGTTAACATATGGCCCATATAGTCCACTCCTAGGTATGTACCCAAGAATTGAAAACATATGTTCACACAAAAACATGTACTTGAATGTTCATGACATAATGATTCATAATTGCCTCAAAGTGGAAACAACCCAAAAGTCTATATGCTGATGAATAAACAGAGTGATATATTAGCCACAAAAAGGAAGAAAATCCTGACATATGCTGCAACAGGAAAAGAATCGCCAGTCCAGGTTCAATGCATGATACTGGATGCTTGGGGCTGGTGCACTGGGACGACCCAGAAGGATGGTACAGGGAGGGAGGAGGGAGGGGTTTGAGGAATACGTGTATACCTGTAGCAGATTCATGTTGATGTATGGCAAAACCAATACAATATTGTAAAGTAATTAACCTCCAATTAAATTAAATAAATTTATATTTAAAAAAAGAAAACATTCTGAATGAAATAAGCCAGTCACAGAAGAGCACATATTGTAATAATACCATTTATAGGAAATGTCCAGAATAGACTAGTAGCTGCCAGAGGCTGGAGAATGGGAGAAATGAGGAATGACTGCAAGTGAGTATTGGGCTTCTTTTGGAGTGAGGAAAATGTTCTCAAATTAGATATGGTTGCACAACTTTGTAAACAAACTAAAGCCCATTGACTGGTACACTTTAAAAATATTAATTTTATGGTATATGAATGTATCTCAGTGAAAAAATGTTTATGGTACTCGAATTCACAGAATCATTCACCAAGCATATTTTGAACTTCTGTTATATTCCTTGAATAGTGTGGCCAAAACCTAACACATAGTAGGCACTCTAAAATATTTGTTGGCTGGGTGACTGTGCTTAACCCCAGGAATAAACAGATAATTAACATGTGATTTCCCAAGGAGCCGTAAAAAATTGTGTAGCATATTACATGTCATGCTATTTCACTTGTATAAAATTATATGAAATGCAAATTGAACTATAGTGATACAAAGCAATGGAAACAGTGACAGACTATTTTTGGGGGGTCCAAAATCACTGCAGATGGTGACTACAGTCATGAAATGAAAAGACACTGGCTTCTTGAAAGAAAAGTTATGACCAACCTAGACATCATATTGAAAAGCAGAGACATTACTTTGCCAACAAAAGGTCAAAGCTTTGGTTTTTCCAGTAGTCATGTATGTATGTCAGAGTTGGACTATAAAGAAAGCTGAGCACTGAAGAATTGATGCTTTTAAACTGTGATGTTGGGAAAGACTCTTGAGAGTCCCTTGGACAGTGAGGAGATCAAACCAGTCCATCCTAAAGGAAATCATCCTGAATATTCATTGGAAGGACTGATGCTGAAGCTGAAACTCCAATACTTTGGCCACCTGATGCAAAGAACTGACTCATTGGAAAAGACCCTGATGCTGGGAATGATTGAAGGTGGGAAGAGAAGGGGCAACAGAGGATGAGATGGTTGGATGGCATCACCGACTCCATGGACAAGAGTTTGAGTAAGCTCCAGGAGTTGGTGAGGGACAGGGGAGCCTGGCATACTGCAGTCCATGGGGTTGCAGAGTCGGACACAACTGAGCAACTGAACTGAACTGAACTGATACAAAGCAGATCCATATTTGCCTGGGGATAATGAAGAAGACCGAAGAGAAGCTTGAGGGATAGATTACAAAGACACACTAAGAAACTCTTAGTAATGTTTATTTACCTTGATTGTGGTGACTTTGTGTGTGGAGAGAACACCTTTATTGCATCCTATAAGTTTTTTCATTTTCATTTGTTTTGAGATACTTTTAAAATTCCGTTTTGATTTCCTCTTTGACTCAACAATTGTTCAGGAGTGTGTTGCTTAGTTTCCCTATCTGTGAACTCTCTCATTTTCTTGCTGTTATGAATTTCTAGTTTCACCCTGTTATGGTCAGAAAATGTACTTTGAGAGACATAGGACTTCTTAAATTTGTCAAGGTTTGTTTTGTGACCTAACACATGGTCTATCCTGGAGAATGTTTCATGTGTGCTTGAAAAGAATGTGTATTCTTCATCTGTTCTGTGGAAAGTTTTATATATGTCTGTTTGGTCCATTTGTCTATAGCATTGTTCAAGTCAGTTGTTTCTTCACTGATTTTCTATCTGGGTGTTCTATCCATTATTATAAATGGGGTATTGAAATCCCTTATTATTATTATTATGCTGTCAACTTCTGCCTTTGGGTCTGTCTGTATTTGCTTTATATATTTAGCCTATGAGTGCCTTTCAGCCTATGAGGGTCTTTAAATCTAGAGTGAGGACTTCCCTAGTGGTGCAGTGGACAAGAATCCTGCCAGTGCAAGGGACAGATTTGATCCCTGGTCTGGGAAGATTCCACATGCCACGGAGCAACTAAGCCTATGTACCACAACTGCTAAGCACACACTCTAGAGCCCACAAGCCACAACTACTGAGCCTGCATGCTGCAACTACTGAAGCCTGTGTGCCTAGAGTCTGTGCTCCACAACAGGAGAAGCCACTGCAATGAATAGTAGACTCCACTTGCTGCAACTAGAGAAAGCCCATACAAAGCAGTGAAGACCCAGCATGACTAAAATGAAATTACAATTAAAAAAAAAATCTAAAACAAGTCTTCATTAGAAGGACTGATGCTGAAGCTGAAGGTCTAATACTTTGGCCACCTGGTGTGGCCGTTGGAAAAGACCCTAATGCTGGGAAAGATTGAAGGCAGGAGGAGAAGTGGGTGACAGAGGATAAGATGTCTGGA
Source organism: Capricornis sumatraensis (assembly GCF_032405125.1). NCBI lineage: Eukaryota > Metazoa > Chordata > Mammalia > Artiodactyla > Bovidae > Capricornis > Capricornis sumatraensis. The sequence goes on along the minus strand of NC_091078.1, from coordinate 42,580,743 downwards.
TAGCACCACCAACTCAATGGACATGAGTTTGAGCAAACTGTGGGATATAATGAAAGACAGGGAAGCCTGGCATACTCAAGTCGATGAAGTCACAGAGTTGGACATAACTTAGCAACTGAAAAACAATCAATAATAACAAAGTGAGTCTATCATAAACAGCTTATTATTGGATTTTGGGTTTTTCTGCTTTTTTTTTTTTAATCCATTCAGCCACTCTGCCTTTTGTTTGGGGAGTGTAACTGATTTATATATAAAGTAATTGCTGATAGATGAAGAAATTATTGTCATTTTGTTCATTGTTTTCTCTCTCTTTTGAAGTTTTGTTCCTCTCTTTCTTGCCACATTCCTTTATTATTTGATAATATTTTTTGTAGTGGTTTGCTTTGATTCTTTTTATCTTTTGAGTATCTGTTATAATTTTTTCCACTTGCGGTTAGCTTGAGTCTTGCATAAAATATGATGTAACCATTTATTTTTAATTGATAACAACTTAGCTTCAATTGCACACAAAAAACTCTCCACTTTCACTCCCTCTGCCCCAGTTTTGTGTCCTTGTAGTCAGTTTGTTTCATTTTGTATTGTGTATCTATTAACAAATTTTTACTAAAAAGTCTCTTGATGAAAGTGAAAGTGGAGAGTGACAAAGTTGGCTTAAATCTCAACATTCAGAAAACGAATATCATGGCCTCCGGTCCCATCACTTCATGGGAAATAGATGAGGAAACAGTGCCAGACTTTTTTTTTTTTTTGGCTCCAAGATCACTGCAGATGGTGACTGCAGCCATGAAATTAAAAGACGCTTACTCCTTGGAAGAAAAGTTATGACCAACCTAGGTAGCATATTCAAAAGCAGAGACATTACTTTGCCGACTAAGGTCCGTCTAGTCAAGGCTATGGTTTTTCCTGTCGTCATGTATGGATGTGAGAGTTGGACTGTGAAGAAAGCTGAGCACTGAAGAATTGATGCTTTTGAACTGTGGTGTTGGAGAAGACTCTTGAGAGTCCCTTGGACTGCAAGGAGATCCAACCAGTCCATTCTGAAGGAGATCAACCCTGGGATTTCCTTGGAAGGAATGATGCTAAAGCTGAAACTCCAGTACTTTGGCCACCTCATGTGAAGAATTGACTCATTGGAAAAGACTCTGATGCTGGGAGGGACTGGGGGCAGGAGGAGAAGGGGAGGACAGAGGATGAAATGGCTGGATGGCGTAACTGACTCGATGGATGTGAGTCTGAGTGAACTCCGGGAGATGGTGATGGACAGGAGGCCTGGCGTGCAGCAATTAATGGGGTCTCAAAGAGTCAGACACGACTGATCGACTGAACTAACTGGTGCCACCATTATAGTGTTACATTCATCTGTTTGTATATATCAATGAGATTTATGCTTTCATATGCTTTTGCATTGCCTTTTATCATGTTTTGATTTCAACTTGAAGAACTCCCTTAAACATTTCTTGTAAGGCAGGACTAGGGGTGACAAAATTTCTCAGTTTTTGTCTGTCTGGAAAAGAGTTGAACTCTTCTTCATTTCTGAAGATTGATTTTGCCAGGTATAGTATTCTTGTTTGGCAGTTTTTTTCTTTCAGTAGTTTGAACATATCATCTTACTCTCTCCTGTCCTGCAAGATTGCTGTTGTGAAATCTGCTGATACTCTTAACAGGGTACCCTTATATGTGACAAGTCACTTCTCTTACTGCTTTCAAATTTCTCTCTTTATTTTTGACTTCTGACAGCTTGATTATATTAACAATGTGCCATGGTGTAGTCTCCTTTACTTGTGCGGGACCTTTTTAGTATCATGGGGGCTTCTCTGATAACTCAGATGGTAAAGCATCTGCCTGCAATGAGGGAGACCTGGGTTTGATCCCCAGGTCGGGGAGATCCCCTGTAGAATGAAATGGCAACCCACTCCAGTACTCTTGCCTGGAAAATTCCATGGATGGTGTAGCCTGGTAGGCTACAGTCCATGGATCACAAAGACATGGATACGACTGAGCAGCTTCACTGGTTCACTCAAGTTCCCAGGTGGTGCTGATGCTGTGAATCCAGCGACTTCACTTTCACTTTAGTATCATGAACCTGAATGTTCATTTCCCTCCCAAGATGTGGGAAACTTAAGCTATTATTTCTTTAAATAAGTTTTCCCACTTTCTCTCTCTATTCTTCTGGGATTCCCAAATGTATATATTGGTTCTTTTGATGAAGTCCAATAAACCCCATTGGCTGTTTTTACTCTTTTAAGTCTTCTTTTTTCCTCTGACTGGACAATTCCCATAATTTCTCTTTAAATATGCTGATTGTTTCTTCTGCTTGACTGAGCCTACTGCTCTCTATTGCATTTTTTCTATTTCATTCATTTCATTCTTTAGCTCCAGAATTTCTGTTCAGTTTTTTTTATGATTATTTCTTTATTCAACTTCTCATTTTGCTCATGTGTACTGTTTCCCTGACTTTTCTGAGTTGCCCAGGTTCTCTTGTAGCTTGCTGACCTTCTTTAAAACAATTCTTTTGAATTGTCAGGTGTGTTATAGATCTCCATTTCTCTGGGATTGGTTGTTGGAAAATTGTTTTGTACTTTTGGTGGTGTAAGTTTCTCAGATTTTTTTATTACTATTATTTTACTGTATTCTTGCATTGCTGTCTGTGCATTTGAAAGAGCAGTTATGTTTTCCAGACTTTATGGTCTAGCTTCAATGGGGAAAAGATCTTTCATCTATGAGTGGGTTTGATGGCACCAGCTGGGTGGGGTACAGCAGTTCCAGCTAAAGTAGGTGCTGTTGTGGTTCTGGTTCCAGAGGAATGCAGCAGGAAAGATTTTGGGTAGCTCCAAAGCTGAGAACAGCATTGGGGAAGGCTGCAGGGTCTTCAGTGTCCAAGGCTGGGAGTGTCTGCAGTGGTGGCAAGGTCCGCAGTGGTGAAGGCCATTGGGCTCCTTCTGCTCCTCTTTTCCTTTGCAAGGGTTAGTCACAGCCAAGAAGAGCCCTCTTGGTGCTGGGGTGTAGGGCACAGGCATGTGCAAAGTAGCTGCAGAAGTCCAGGGAGTGGGCATGTACAAACTGGCAGTGGCACCAGGGTCTGTACTCTTGAGTGTGAACTTTTTTTTCAGTCTACCTACCCTGCAGAGAAATGCTCATATAGGAGATTACTCACTTGACAGATGGAGAGATATCCGTATCCTTTCCCCTTAACAACTTTAAGTCCTGATCAGCAATGTGCCTTGGAGGAGAGTTTCATCCTCATCTCACAACATAGGCTCTGGATATATACATTTTTTGGTCATTTTTGTGAGTCATGAACAAAGTTTCTAAAATAAGATTCTGAAATAAATAGGCCATTATAAATACTAAAATTAATTTTATAAAGCACCCTGGATTTGTTACTGTTCTGAAATCTGCTGATGGCACAAAGAGTGAAGGCTTTTGTTCTGCTTTCAGTTAAGAAAATCTTGTTATCCATTTATAATATGCTTCACTGAATAGAGTATGACTCAGGGCCTCCCAAGCTCACACTTCCCACGTGCAGCTCAGCATGACATTCAAACTATTTAACAATCAGCAGGTATGAAGGAGTAACCAAGCACATGGACACTGACCAGCATGCCACACTAGTATGTATCACTTGAATGTCACTTCCACTTAGTACTAACCTGTGGCCTCATTTTTAGACCGAAAAGGTAAAATGATTTACAGATATCAAAAGGCCTTAACCCAGAAACTCCTATAACTGCAGTTTTGCATGTGAATTAAAACATAGCATCTCTAGAAACCTTTACCTAAGAGAAAGGATAAAGTAAGTGGGAAAGTCAAAGACAATTTTGTTACAAAAAATTATTTCACTACCAAGTAGCTTCCTAAAATAATGAGATAGATGATGGAAAATTTGTTGAAAGGAAGAGTAAAGAAGAGTTGATGGACATCTAGGTTGCTTCCATGTCCTGGCTATTATAAACAGTGCTGCGATGATCATTGGGATACACGTGTCTCTTTCAATTCTGGTTTCCTCGGTGCGTATGCCCAGCAGTGGGATTACTGGGTCATAAGGCAGTTCTATTTCCAGTTTTTAAAGCAATCTCCACACAGTTCTCCATAGTGGCTGTATTAGTTTGCATTCCCACCAACAGTGTAAGAGTGTTCCCTTTTCTCCACACCCTCTCCAGTACTTATTGCTTGTAGACTTTTGGATTGCAGCCATTCTGACTAGGTTCGATGCAGGATACAGGATGCTTGGGGCTGGCGCACTGGGATGACCCAGAGAGATGGTATGGGGAGAGAGGTGGGAGGGGAGTTCAGGATTGGGAACACGTGCACACCCGTGGCGGATTCATGTTGATGTATGGCAAAACCAATACAGTATTGTAAAGTAAAATAAAGTAAAAATAAATAAAAAAGAATAGTTGATGAAAATTACTTTTTATCTTATTTTAAATTCATTTTGTTTTATTCAAATATATTTAAAGAATTCACAGGGAAAATAAGCGGTCTCTTTGGTTAGTTGCTTTTAAGAGTTGTAAGTAGAGCAGTTTGGTAAAATATGAGGCCCATAACCTAGTAAAGAAATCTTTCTCAATGCTAAAATAAGCATTATTTGATGGTAAGGGAAATAGGATGACATGCAGAAAAGGTGATACAATAATTACTAAGTGGGGGAGGGGTGGTAAAGTATCCTACACACACCATCTGTGTGCTGTGTATAACAAATACTGGGATGAGCACTGAAAGCAACCCACAGATTTCCATGTGCATCACTACAGAACCAGCCTAGTTTCATAGTGACTTCAAAGTGGGGGATAAAATGTCTGATCACAGCTGACTTGATGCCTCCCTGCCCCTCCTCAACTCATCCCCATTCCAGGCAAGATGAGTACGTGGAAGGTGAGGGGACCTGGCAGAAGTCACATGGCAGCTGGGATTGGGATTTTGGAGGAGGAAAGAGCTCTGATTCAGGGGTAAGAGAGAACAAAATTTTGGAACTGATGATAATTAACCAGAACATATTTTCTCCTTTTACGATGGACATTCCTCTTAAATTTTTGATACTGACCATTCATGCTTGCACAGTACAGGGTTAAATCAGCAGCTTTGGAGTGTTCAAACCCTGTACATTCCAAATCTTCTAGCTCTTGACTGGCTCCTGGGAGATGAGATCCAGACTCTTGGAATATGCTCCCTGATAAGGCTGTTTTTGTGTACCTGGAGTTTTGGGATCTTCCAGAAAGCCTATGCTAACAGCATGATGTATGGTGGGGTCCTTGAGCCATGCCATATCAGTTTGAGACCTGGGGTAGCTAGACACTGAGAACTAAGGTCAGTTCTGTGGGCACTCCATCCTTATGTGACAAAATCCCAATAAGAACCCTGTACCCCAAAGCTGGGGAGCTCCTCTAGATGACAGCATCCCTTAAGTGTTGTCACACATCATTGCTGAGAAAAGTAGTGCTATCTACAGAAATCCAGGGAGAGAGACACCTGGAAACGTGAGCCTGGTTTCTCCTGGACCTTACCCCCTCAATCTTTTTCCCTTTGCTGTTTGTAATCTGCATCCCTTCGTTGTAATAAACTGTGAGTATAACAGCTTTTCTGAGTTCTGTAAGTCCTTCTAGTGAGTCACTGGCAAGTTTTCTTTCTGAGGGCAGTCATTTTATTTAACTTGAGGACAGTCTTAGGGACCCCTGACTGCAACATGGTTCTTGCAGAAACTCAGACCATCTTCCTCCAAATAGCCTCAGACTGTAAAATACATTGCTTTCCACCCCTGTCATCCAACTTGCACTCCTTCTAGCTGGTCTCTGTGTCCTGAAAAATCCAAGATGAGCACCTTCCGGGCCCAGCAGAATTTGTACCTTGTCTCATGAGATCCTCGTCTCATTCCCAAGTATAATAGTGTGATGCCAGGGCACAATGTCCCCACTGTGTTCACCCAATGTGTTAGGCAGACAGCTTCTACTCTGATTTTCTTGTTTCACTGAAGTCTTACCTCCCCCACAAAAAGGAACCCAGCCCTCATCATCAGTCAATGGTTAAAACCCAGATCATGTTCTTACTTCTTGGCTCCCATCTTGGCTAGAGCTGAACCCTCTCCTCCATGGCCTCGGGGGCCTGCACACCAGACAGACTGCCTTGATCCAGGTTCTGGCCAAATTCAGTGTCTCCAGGTCACTGCCATAGTTGAAAATTGCCCTGAGTCCCACCTTTGAGACATACTGAATCAGGAGAAGAACAGAAAAAACCTCAAAAACACATTTTATAGCTGACTGTCATCTGTACCTTGGCCTCCATCTGTAGATGACAAAGCACTCTGCCCTTTGTTCCTGGAGGACTTGGAGTTCTAAGCAGTAGGTGAATGTTGTATCCAGTCTCTGTGTAGCTCACTTGTGCAGCCACCTCAGACCACCCCCTCCCTTCCAACTGAGGCTTGTCTCCCACACATTGTTCAGGTCTGGGTTTGTGTGTTGTAATTCCTCAGGAAAACCTTTCCTGTGCCTCATTCTAGGTCTGTTGCTCTTGGTCTATGCTTCCATCAAATTATGATCTTTTTCTTCAAAGAGTTCAGCTGTGTTTGTAATTATCGGATTAATGTCTGTCCCCCTGCAGACTGTGGGCTCCATGGATGCTACCTCCCTTTGTGCTCACTGTGTATCCAGGACCTAGTGCCATGCCTGGATCATAGTAGGGCACTTGAGACTAAGAATGAGGTGTATGAACCATGTCACAATCACCTTGTACTTAAAAAAAATTATGACAATGTTTTCTTCCATATATGTAAACTCAGTCTTCATGAACTTTTGCTCTTGTAATTTGGTCATCTGTTCACTAAGATGGTTGCCAAGGTAACCCTTGTACAACCAGAAAAAAAGTAGCCCTGCAGGAAAGCGATGTGCAAGCATGTGTACATCAGTCATGCTCCTTCTCCACACTGTCCATGGAAGAGAACAGAGCTAATTCTGGAGAGCAGCACAGACAACCAGAGAAAATGAGCTTGGAAAAGTGGCTGGGAAAATTCTGACATGTGCTACAACAGGGATGGACCTGAAGTGAAATGAGCCAGACACAAAAGAACATATGCCATAACATTCTATTGATATGAGGTATCTGGAGGAGTCAGATTCATAGAGACAGAAAGGCATCTGTCTCATGGTGGTTGCTGGGGCTGGGAGGGGGATGGGGAGTTGTTGATGTGTAGTTACAGCTTGGGAAGATGAGAAAGTTCTGGAGATGGGTGGTGATGGTGGTTACACAGCAATGTGAATGTACTTAACACCGTTGACTTGTACACAAAAGAGTAGATTGTGTACAAATTTTCTAATTGGAAAATTTTATGTTATATGTACTTGCTGCTAAGTCGCTTCAGTCGTGTCTGACTCTGTGCAACCCCATAGATGGCAGCCCACCAGGCTCCCCCGTCCCTGGGATTCTCCAGGCAAGATCACTGGAGTGGGTTGCCATTTCCTTCTCCAATGCATGAAAGTGAAAAGTGAAAAGTGAAAGTGAAGCTGCTCTGCCGTGCCGACTCTTAGCGACCTCATGGACTGCAGCCTACCAGGCTCCTCTGTCCATGGGATTTTCCAGGCAAGAGTACTGGAGTGGGTTGCCATTGCCTTCTCCTATATGTACTTACCACCATAAAATAAAATGAAAAAAAAAAGATGAAAAGATTTTTCTAGTTAATCAGAAAGCAATTGATGCATTCTTGTTTAAATACTGTAATCAAAGAACTAGAAAGTCCATAAAGACACACAGTGGGAAAATATGACCCATGAGCAACAGTTAGGGGCTCTGCCTGTGACAGGCTCGAGGACACCTTGGTCCAGTGCAGCAGCAGTTGAGGATCGAGTGTGTTTATGTTTATTTAATCTTGTCCCATAAAGTGCGAGTAGAGAGTCCCTGCTTCCTTTGGAGCATCTCTGTCAGTGTTCTGCACAGAGACATATATCAGGACAACCAGTCGACACTGTGAGGAACACTTTTCCAGATGCTGGAGGAAGGGAGTGGCACGTGCACAACACCTGTTCTGCACTTCAGTTTCTTCGCTCTTCACTGATCCTCAGACACACAAAGCATGCCTGTGACCTATCTCAGGAAGTTAGGAGAGAGAAAGAACTGTCTGGAGGTTATACCTTCCAAGAGGGAGAGACAGACAAATCTACCTAGTGCTATGAAGGGCAGTCCCAACCTGAAAGGGACAGCGCAAGTCTGCTTCACAGCTTTCCTTTACAAACACAACTGAACCAAAGTGTGAGACAACTCCCTCAGCACCCCTCCCACTCCATGACTCCCAGACTCTCCTTCTGTGGAGGAGATCCACTCTTTCCTTGGTTGGTGATGTGGGATCCATGTGATTCTGGAGATTTGCTGTAAGAGGAGCTCCAGTGCCAAGATGTTGGGCTGAACATCCCCAGGAAAAAATGGTTCACTTGGAGAAGCTGGAAGGGAATCTCAGAAAGCTAACATGTTTAAGCAAAAGGCAAAATTCCCTATGTCACACCAAGCCCTCCTGTCTCTGCCTAAACTTGCAGCCAGGTGTCAGGCCATGCAAGTGGTCATGGTGCTGCTCTTTGATGAGAAGAGAAGGTGTGGCAGTTGGAAGAAGGGGGCCTGCTCTTTCTTACAGAACCTCATTCAGGACACCACCTCTGGCAGCCAAATCCTAGTCCAGTGATCTCCATCCTTACAAGTGACATCATACCATCCCCTCTGACTTGAGCCAGACTGGTCATTGAGTTCCTTAAGTTACTGCAAGACCCCACAGGGTCACAACTTCTGGCAGAGGGGACTTGATACAAGCTCGAGAGCCTATGTTTCTCCAACATTGCTCTCCAGAAACACTCATGTAGATGCTGTTTTTCCCAAGCAAGAAAAAGGAGCTGGAGCTTTTGACTGTGTGAATCACAAGAAAATGTGGAAAATTCTGAGAGAGATAGGAATACCAGACCACCTAACCTGCCTCTTGAAAAATCTGTATGCTGGTCAGGAAGCAACAGTTAGAACTGGATATGGAACAACAGACTGGTTCCAAATAGGAAAAGGTGTACGTCAAGGCTGTATATTGTCACCCTGCTTATTTAACTTATATGCAGAGTACATCATGAGAAACGCTGGACTGGAAGAAACACAAGCTGGAATCAAAATTGCTGGGAGAAATATCAATAACCTCAGATATGCAGATGACACTACCCTTATGGCAGGAAGTGAAGAGGAACTAAAAAGTCTCTTGATAAAAGTGAAAGAGAAGAGTAAAAAAGTTGGCTTAAAGCTCAACATTCAGAAAACTAAGATCATGGCATCTGGTCCCATCACTTCATGGGAAATAGATGGGGAAACAGTGGAAACAATGTCAGACTTTATTTTTGGGGGGCTCCAAAATCACTGCAGATAGTGAAGGCAGCCATGACATTAAAAGATGTTTACTCCTTGGAAGAAAAGTTATGACCAACCTAGATAGCATATTCAAAAGCAGAGACATTACTTTGCTGACTAAGGTCCATCTAGTCAAGGCTATGGTTTTTCCTGTCATCATGTATGGATGTGAGAGTTGGACTGTGAAGAAGGCTGAGTGCTGAAGAATTGATGCTTTTGAACTGTGGTGTTGGAGAAGACTCTTGAGAGTCCCTTGGACTGCAAGGAGATCCAACCAGTCTATTCTGAAGGAGATCAGCTCTGGAATTTCTTTGGAAGGAATGATGCTAAAGCTGAGACTTCAGTACTTTGGCCACCTCATGTGAAGAGTTGACTCATTGGTGAAAACTCTGAAGCTGGGAGGGATTGTGGGCAGGAGGAGAAGGGGACAACAGAGGATGAGATGGCTGGATGGCATCACAGACTCGATGGACGTGAGTCTGAGTGAACTCCGGGAGTTGGTGATGGACAGGGAGGCCTGGCGTGCTGCGATTCATGGGGTTGCAAAGAGTCGGACACGACTGAGCGACTGAACTGAACTGAGGTTAAAGCTAAGAGAAGATCATGAAGAAATAGACAACCCTCAGAATAGGAGAAAATAATAACAAATGAAACAGCTGAAAAAGGATTAATTTCCAAAATATACAAGCAGCTCATACAACTCAATACCAGAAAAACAAACAACCCAATCAAAAAGTGGCATAAAGGCCTAAACAGACATTTCTCCCAAGACATACAGATGGCTAACAAACACATGAAAAGATGTTCAACATCACTCATTATTAGAGAAATGCAAATCAAAACTACAATGAGATATCACCTCACACTGGCCAGAATGGCCATCATCAAAAAGTCTACAAACAATAAATACTGGAGAAGATGTGGAGAAAAGGGAACCCTTTTGCACTGTTGGTGGGAATGTAAATTGATACAGCCACTATGGAAGACGGTATGGAGATTTCTTTAAAAACTAGGACTGAAACCACCATTCAGTTCAGTTCAGTCACTCAGTCGTGTCCAACTCTTTGCGACCCCATGAATCGCAGCACGCCAGGCCTCCCTGTCCATCACCATCTCCCAGAGTTCACTCAAACTCAAGTCCATCGAGTCCGTGATGCCATCCAGCCATCTCATCCATATGACACAACAATCCCACTCCTAGGCATATACCCAGAGGAAACGAAAATTGAAAAAGGCACATGTATCCCATTGTTCATTGCAGCACTACTTACAATAGCTAGAACCTAGATATCCATCAATAGATGAATGGATAAAGAAGTTGTGGTACATATACACAATGGACTATTACTCAGCCATAAAAAGGAATGCATTTGAGTCAGTTCTAATGAGATGGATGAACCTAGAGCCTATTATACAGAGTGAAGTAAGAGAGAAAGAGAAAGATAAATATTTTATACTAATGCATATATACAGAATCTAGAAAGATGGTACTGAAGAATTTATTTGCAGGGCAGCACTGGAGAAACAGACATAGAGAACAGACTTACGAGCATAGGGAGAGGAGAGGAGAAGGTGAAATGTATGGAGAGAGTAACATGGAAACTTACATCACCATATGTAAAATAGATAGCCACAGGAATTTGCTATATGTCTCAGGAAACTCAACAGGGGCTCTGTATCAACCTAGAGGGCTGAGATGGAGTGGGAGATGGGAAGAAGGTTCAAGAGGGAGGGGATATATGTATACTTATGGCTGATTCATGTTGAGGTTTGACAGAAAACAACAAAATTCTGTAAAGCAATTTTCCTTCAATTAAAAAATAAATAAATTTAAAAGAAAAAGATTACACAGAAAATGTATACAGAAAAGAGCTTAATGACCCAGATAACCACGATGGTGTGATCACTCACCTAGAGCCAGACATCCTGGAGTGTGAAGTAAAGTGGGCCTTAGGAAGCATCACTATGAACAAGGCTAGTGGAGGTGATGGAATTCCAGCTGAAGTAATTCAAATCCTAAACGTGCTGCAGTCAATATGCCAGCAAATTTGGAAAACTCCACAATGGTCACAGGACTGGAAAATGTAAGTTTTCATTCCAGTCCCAAAGAAGGGCAATGCCAAAGAATGTTCAAACTACTGTGCAATTGCACTCATTTCACTAATTGTTAAGAAAATGTAAATCAACACTGCAATGAGATACCACATTACACCCATTAGGATAGCTACCATAAAAAAAAAAAAAAAAAAAAAAAACAGAAAATGAGTGTTGACCAGTACATGGAGAAATTGGAACACATGTAACATTGTTGGTGGGAAAATAAAATGGTGCAGCCACTATGGAAAACAGCATGGCAGTTCCTCAAAAAATAAAAAATATAATTACCACATGATCCAACAATCCTATTCCTGAGTATATACTTGAAAAATTCAAAGCAGTATTCCAAAGAGAATACATCCGTGTTCATAGCAGCATTATTCACAACAACTAAAATGTGGACATGTTAGTATTCATCAATAATTGAAGAGATATGCAAAATGTGGGGTATACATACAGTTAAATATTGTTCAAACTTAAAAAGAAAGTAACCTCTGACACATGCTATAGCATGAAAGAACCTAGAGGATATTCAGTTCAGTAGCTCAGTTGTGTCCGACTCTTTGCATTGCAGTACACCAGGCCTCCCTGTCCATCACCAACTCCCGGAGTTTACCCAAACTCATGTCCATTGAGTAGGTGATGCCATCCAGCCATCTAATCCTCTGTTGTCCCCTTCTCCTCCTGCCCCCAATCCCTCCTAGCATCAGAGTCTTTTCCAATGAGTCAACTCTTTGCATGAGGTGGCCAAATTATTGGAGTTTCAGCTTCAACATCAGTCCCTCCAATGAACACCCAGGACTGATCTCCTTTAGGACGGACTGGTTGGATCTCCTTGTAGTTCTATTCCACTGTTTCTTCTTTATCACCTCATAGAGCAGTTTGAAAATTGCGTATTTAGAGACAGTGCTTTTGTAGTCACTGGGTTATTGGTTTTGTAGTGGATTGTTATTTGTAGAAAATTATTTTATTGGCTATTTAATATCTTTATGTACAATATGAGAGTGAAAGTCTTCTATTCCAAATCCATAGACTGAGGACTTATTTTTATTTTTAAAATTCAGTGTTGATCTTGCAGGCAGTGAGAACATTGGCCGTTCTGGAGCAGTTGGCAAGAGAGCTCGGGAAGCTGGAAATATCAATCAGCTCCTGTTGACTCTGGGAAGGGTTATTACTGCTCTTGTAGAAAGAACACCTCATGTTCCTTATCGAGAATCTAAACTGACTAAAAGTCCTCCAGGACTCTCTTGGGGGACATTCAAGAACATGTATCATTGCAACAGTTTCTCCTGTATCTCTCAATCTGGAGATAAGGTCTTAACTATCACCCCCCACCTTTTTTTTTTTTTTTGGCTGTGTGGCTTGTGGGATCTTAGTTTTCAACAAGGGATTGAACCTGGGACCTCAGCAGTGAAAATTTGGAGTCCTAAACACTAGACTGCCAGAGAATTCCCTAACTATCATGTATAATATTTTTAGAGTTAACTAATTGGCTTTATTCATTCCATATTACAGTAAAAATAATCTGGACATTATATGTGGTGGACACACAGAGGAGAACACCACTGAAAAATTGTCTTTCTCCTTGCTGGGCAGTTTTCAATCTTAAAAAGCTAGTTACTTAGTTGTATTTTTCCAGCCTTCAAAGATAATTGCATGGTCATTAGCAAAGGATGGTTTAATTGAGGCCTTAGAAGTGGGTTAAGCAAGTGCTACTGCTTTAGAGGCTGCTTAGAGATCCCTAAAGACGGGGCTGGATGAGGGGGTACAGGTATGAAAACCAAGAGAAACAACAAAGATGGTAAAGTCTGCTTTAATTTTACTGGATTATCTTATTTAAATGGAATTAGAAAAGCTTTTGTAAAGTCTCTTAACTCCTCTTTCATTTTAAAAACTATTTTTGTTGAAAAATGATTTGTATACTATAAAACTCATCCATTGAAAGTATATAATTAGGTGATTTAACTATATTTATCGAGCTATGCAACTGTCACCAAAAATCTAAACATTTTTTTTCTAGAAAGAAACCCTGTAACCTATTAGCAGTCACTCCACATCAGTTTCCATTTCCAGCCCTAGGTCACTATTAATCTACTTTCTTTAATCTATACCTTTGCCTATTCTGAATATTTTATGTAAAAGGAATCACACAATAAGTGTTCTTTCGTGACTGGCTTCTTTCACTTGGCATAATGTGTTCAGTGTTCATCCATGTTGCAGCAGGTATCAGAACCCATTCTTTTTGTGAGTGAATGATATGGATATAGGACAATTTGTTTATTCATCAGTTGATGAAATTCATTTTTTTTTAAGAGTTTAAGACTAAAGCAAAAAATTATTAGGTTAAATTATAGTAAAGTTATAAAGACCCTGAAACTTGAAGAGTGAAAAATAAGGATGTTTTAAACAGTCCTCTATCATATTTATTTGCTTAATTGGAGTATAGTTGCTTTAAGAACATTCCTCATTTTGAAAGGTTGGGTATAGTAGTATGAGTGGGTAAATGTTTATATTAGATATAACCAGAAATTATTATGTTATTGTATAGTACATTTTGGGTAAAAGAACTACATTATTCTCAATTATTCTCATGTCTTCAGTAAGTGGCCTCTTCTTTTCATCACAGGAAACTCTGAGTACATTGGAATATGCTCATAGAGCAAAGAACATATGCAATAAGCCTAAGGTTAACCAGAAACTCACCAAGAAAGCTCTGATTAAGGTAATTGTGAGTTTTTATGGAGTAATATAAATTAGTTTGACAAATGTGAAAATGAGGAACTGAAATAGATCATTGTTTTTAAAAATTTATTAAATTATCTTTGTGATAAGGCTTTTCATTTCATGGTTTGAACAGAACACCCTGTGTGTTAAAATGCTTTTTCTAATACTAATAAATGACCTTACAAGCTCTATCCAGTCAGTAAAATTTAAGCGTATAATGGTACTTCAGTGCAGTTTAATTAGTATTTCCTTAATGAATAGTGATATTCAGCATCTTTTCACATGCTTATTATCCATATGTATATCTTTGTTTGTGAAATGTCTATTTAAATTCTTGGCCAGTTTTTAATTGGGTTGTCTTTTTATGAAGTTGTAAAAGATTGTTCATATTTTCTAGACAGGATCCTTTATGAAATAATTTTTAAATATTTCCTCCCAGTCTGGCTTGTCTTTTCCTTTTATCAATAGTGGTTTTGTTGTTGTTGTTGTTGTTGTTGTTGTTGTTTGTTTCTATTGAGACAACTATAGGTTCACAAGCAGTTGAAAGAATACAGAGAGATCCTTTGTACATTTTATTAAACTATACAGTAAAATCACTGCAGGGACACCATTAACAGCAATTCATTGGTCTTTTTCCTCAGTTTTCCTGGTACTCATGTGTGTGTGTTTAGTTAGTTCTATACAATTTTGTCATGTGCAGTTTCATAGAGCTACTACCACAGTCAAGATTCTGAAGAGTCCCATCTCAGCAAGGATTCCTCATTGGCCTTTTATAATCACTTCCTCCCCATTCTGACCTCCCGTCCACAATCTTTGCTATCCAATGATCTGTCCTCTATTTCTAAACCTTGTCATTTTAAGAGTGTTATTGAGTGAAATCATACAGTATGTAAACTTTGTGGATTGCTTTTATCACTCAGCATAATTCCCTGGAGGTTAACCTGAGTGGTGCATATCAATAGATCTTTACTTTTTAAGGCTGAGGAAAATGCCATGGTATGTATACACCACCCGCCTGTAATGTAGGAGACTCCAGTTCAATTCCTGGGTCAGGAAGATCCCCTGGAGAAGGGATAGGCTACCTACTCCAGTATTCTTGGGCTTCCCTGGTGGCTCAGACTAAAAAGTTCACCTGAAATGCGGGAGACCTGGGTTCAATGCCTGGGCTGGGAAGATCCCCTGGAGGAGGGCATGGAAACCTACTCCAGTATTCTTGCATGGAGAATCCCCAAGGATAGAGGAGCCTGATGGGCTACAGTCCATGGGGTAGCAAAGAGTCAGATGCAACTGAGTGACTGAGCACAGCACAGCACGGCACATGTATACACCACACATAGCTTGTTGTCAAATTCACCTGTGAAAGACATATGGGCTGATTTCGGTTTTTCACAATTGAAAATAAAACTGCTTTGATCATATTTGTTTATAGTAATTTGTATACATGTAAATTTTCATTTTTCTGAGATAATTGCCAAAAGAGTACAATTGTTGGGTTGTATGGTAATTAAAAGTAAGTTTTCTTTTTTTAAAAGCAACTGCCAAGTTCTTTTCCAAAATGGCTGGGCTTTCTGTTCTGTTGCATTGATTTATGTCTGTCCCTCACTCATACCACAGTTTTAATTACTGTTGCTTATAATAACTCTTGGAATCAGACTGTTTAAAAGGAAGGTTATATGAGCAAACCTCTCTTTATAGAGGGTGTCAAAATTGTTAGGATCTCAGAAAAACTAGTGATTTTTATATTCATTATTTTTAAAGGCCATGCTCTTTTATAAGCATTCATTTTATTTTAGACACTTGAATTTTTGAACCTTATTGCTATTATTCAATCTAAAAATATTTAACAGTAATTTATTATGATAAAATATTCAGTCGTTTAAAATTCCAGTTGTTTCAGTGTAGACTTTTAATATTTTGTTTTAGGATCCAAATAAGGTTTACCATAAATTAGTAGTTCGATTTTGAGGCTTGATAGAGTCAGGCTTTATCTTATTTATATATTTTTGACCAAAATACTTCATAAATGGTGGTATATTCTCCCACTTGGAAGCACATAATGTCTGGTTCTTTCCCTTTTTTTGTAAGGGATTGATTATATCCAAATGACCGGATCCACTAGTTCTTTAAGGGCTGCAAAACAATAATTTTCACATTGTTCTTCCTTAGTTGACTGCTGGACTAACTCTATAAGGAGGAACATTCCCTCAGCTCCCCAAGGCTGTAGTTCTTATAGGAAAGACAGAACAAATGCTTTATTCATTTCCTTTGACAGTTTGGAGAATAATGGGTTGGTTTCCCAGCTTTGTTAACGTCATTATAAACTCATGGATTTAGAATATTTGTGTTAACCATTGTAGTTAATAACCTCACTGACGTTCAAATTGTTCCTTCTCTGGCCATTGGGTACCTTTTCAGTGGGTTCTTGAGTCTTTTTTGTTGGCCTAGGCTTCCTTCGCTTCCTTCTAATTTTGTTTTACAAGATGTTCCAGGTTCATCTTGAATGTTTCTTGCCCTAATCCTGGAGTCAGACACTTCCCTAAGAAACTGGTTTGTTTTCGTGTGAGATGAGATTTGGAGACCAACCTAGCTACTAGGGGTTGTTTTTTCTTCAGAAGCCTGTATTTTTATAATGAATGAAAGCTATTGACTTTATTCTAACCATATTAATACTGAATGAAAAGTAAGGTTGTGACATTTTAATCACATATTTTTATGCTTTAAAAAAGATAAGAGGGCTAACTTTGTTTTATTTATTATAAATCTTCCCCAAACTGAATGAAAAAAAGTGAAGTGCTAAACTGACACAATGTTCTTCTTGCATAGGAATATACAGAAGAGATACAGCATCTGA
The DNA here is from genome assembly GCF_032405125.1 of Capricornis sumatraensis. Classification (NCBI taxonomy): domain Eukaryota; kingdom Metazoa; phylum Chordata; class Mammalia; order Artiodactyla; family Bovidae; genus Capricornis; species Capricornis sumatraensis. Next base: position 42,563,714 of record NC_091078.1, on the reverse strand, counting down.
AACGGGGTCGTGCTGCAGCTCGTGAAAAAAATGGAGTGTATAATTCTGAAGAAAATTTTAGGTAAGCCCTTGGTTATGGAAATTAATTTCTAAGAATAGGGAGTGTAGTCAGTAGTATTGTACTACCTTTGTGCAGTGACAGTTGATAACTAGACTTATTGTGGTGATCATTTTGTAATGTATAAGAGGATCAAATCACTATGTTGTACACCCAAAACTAATGTAATCTTGTAAGTCAATTATACTTCAGTTAAAAATTATTTACCTAAACTATATCATTCATTTAATAACAACGTTGCATCCCTCTTGTACATTTAATATAGGAAAGCATTTCAAATATCTCATCTACTTTGAAGAGCTATTTCCAATAAAGAACTGATACAGTTATCAAAAGACTGTTAGAATGAACTCTCTTCTTATACCACCTCAACTTATCTTTTCCTTTAATCAATAGCTCTAGCAAATAGTTTGAGGAAATATATATTCTCAAAATTCTTTGTCATTTAAGTACAACATGAAATGGAAGATGGTTGGTAGTTAAGAAGGAACTAGAAAAATGCAAAGGACAGCACTCGCTTCTGACACTTGCTAATCTCAGGAAATCAGAGAGGCTCGTTAAAGTAGACCAGAGTTGTCCGGTGTAAAATGTCAGTAGTGTTAGAGCTGAGAAGCTGTGCTCTAGAGAAGAATCTTTTATCTCATGAAGACTTTTGTGATGGTGTGATAGTGGTATGTGTGTTGGGGTGTGTATTGGGGTCTGTGTGCTGGGGGCAGGAGATTTAATTGCTCTGTATACATAATTTAGTTTTCCAGGTTTTAGCCCCTTATCTTTACCTTCCTCCTGTGACACCTGATGCTTTCACACCACAAGCCCCTTCAGGATTCTGCCTGTCTTATTATTCTTCATATTCCTGATTATAGACACCTAGTTGTATCCCTTACCTCTGCTGTATGTGGGTTACAGTCCTCTGTCACCTTTGTAGCTTCTCAATTTTATATACATACATGTTTCCCCCCCCCCACCATAATCGGTAGGGATTCTCAGTTTCAAAATGGGGAAAACAAGACAAACAGTCTGTTTATAAACCTAAGACAAAGAATACATTTGTTTTTCGCACTTTGTATCTATTGCTTATTGATACTTAGGCATCATTATCATGATAGTGATAGACAGTAGAGATGATATGTAACTCCCTCAATTGTGTTAGAGTAAATTTTCTAGGCATTAGGAAACAATATTCACTGTTAAAATCCTTTAAACTTTTATTTTAGAGCCATGAGTGGAAAACCAACTGTTCTAGAGGAAGAAATAGTAAAATTGGTTGAAAAAATTGCTGCTGTTTGTTGTGAGCGAAATGACACAAAGACAAAACCCACGAGACACACAAGAGACAGACAATACACCACTCCGGCCGGAGGAAAAAACTGTGCAAAACTAATTGCGGTTTATTTTTATAAAGCCCCCTAGGCAGAATTCCAGACTGCATGAATAAGCCTTTTCAGTACAGCGCAGGTGCATACATGTTATCATACAGCAAGGGGAGTGAAATCCCTGTCTACTGTAGAGTCTGTCCAGAGCCCTTCCTTTCTCCTCATCACAAGAAGGGAATGTTCCCTCGTTTGCAAGGGACCATTAAACTCAAGGCTGTGTCCAGACTCCTTGGCAGAACGCCTCGTTTGCAAGCACGTTCAGCCCGAGCAGAGAGTCCCATTTGCAGGCACATCTCCGCTACCCTACTGTGGCTGCATTAATCCTTCATCTCCCCCTTTTTTATTTGCTTTTATAAATTGTAGCATGGTCTGGATCTTTTCTGCTTCGCGCTTTAGTTGTTTTCCTTTCTGCCACACCCGGAAGACTAGAAAAGCAACACAATATAAAAGTAATATAAACTCAGTGTTCCCAAAGGTAGTCCCAATTAGTGAGGATACACGCCCTAATGGATTTAAGTTATTTTTTCTCTCTTGAAGACTTTTTAGCAAATCAGACCCCATAATGTCAGGTAAAGTCCTGCTAAAAGTAGACAAAATTTGTCGTTTTAGGTCCATAATCTCCGTAGTGAGATTTTGATGCCCAGTCAAGGATCGTTTTACTTTATCCCATCCTTCACTCATGTTAAATGGTACAGGTGTTATACAAAACTGAGAAGAATTTCAATCACATTTTAACACACTTCGTGTAGATAAAACAGCTAATTGATCTCCAAGCTAGGAAACGGTGTGTTGAAGATTGAGCATGTCAGTAGCAAGTTGTGCATCCAAATCTCGCTGTTGTTGCCATAACAAATGAGAGTCTTTATGCCAGTCCCGAATAAAATCAGCTGTTTGAATTTCTTGGGGTAATGCAAGACCTGCCACCACCGCTGTTGCAGTTACTGATGCGACTGCTAGAATCGAAGCAATGACCACACCAAGCATACGTCGAGATCGGTGTAGCAAATTTTGTACAGCGGTTACTAGATGAGAAATAGCAAAAGAATCTGACCACAGCTGAGTCAGATTTATAGGTAACCATACTTTTGTCTGAGCCTTAACAATTACTAACGAGAAATTGGAGTTATAGGCTCGTCTTTCAAATTCTTCCCACCAAGACTGATTTACACATTGAGTTAGATTACAATAATCACATGACACAGACCCCACAGTATCATTCCAGGTCCAATTCCCATATAACAATGCAAAAGGATATTTTACACATGCCATTGTGGAATAAGATTTATTAACATGTAAATTAACATGGAATGGACCCGAAGAGTCACCACTATCCAAAGTATAGTTTCCTGACCAGATAGTGAGATTACCAGAAACTGCCCATAGTTTTCAAATATCTCCTTGAATGTGCGGATATCCTTGCAATTGTAACTGAGGAGGGACAAGTGCAAATTGCTGCCATTTAACTGTTTCGTTACCATTGCCCATCAAAGCACTATTTGCACGATGCCACCTAAGAGATTTATTTGACCATTTTTTAAAGAATTGCCCATGATCTGGACTCCAATCTACAATGATGGCCCCAGAATAATTCATGACTTTAAAGGGTTGATGACCTCAGCAACGTTCCCACTCCAGAGATTCTAGAGAAGGAACAAAAAGTTAACAGGACATAGCGACATGTGTTTTCCATTATGAATGTCTATCGGTTCTGTCGAGGTGTTAAATCCCCTGGTGGAAACAAGCACAGCAAAAGTAGCAAAATGGTAATTATTATACTTTACCCCCCATGTATTATAAGAATAATGAGAATGTTCCTTGGTGGACAGACAAAAGGGGTGTCCTCCTATACACAAAGGAATACCTTCTACTGCAATGGTCAAATTACTAATATTATATTGTTGTTTATGATGAGATAGTTGTTCTATTCCCCCGCAAGCTGGCGGGGGAAAGAAGGCAGTCTCATTAGTACATACCTGCACTTCTGGTTCCCCCCAGGAAACTGCTCTTACTAATGGGGGGTTAGGTATATATGCCCAATATGTATGATTACTTGCCGATACACAGATTATCTGACATGTCACCACCACCATCATGGCAAGCAAAATATTGGTAGGATTCAGAGGTTGCCCCGCCTTCATTAATGTCTTCTCTGCTTCCTGGGTCAACCTCTTCATTTGACCCCACGTAGGAGGTGCTGCTTCCCTTGTACGGAAAGTAAAGCTTCTCTGCATAGTAAGCTCTTCGAATTTTTGAACAAAGGGATCAGCAATTGTTGATTTTGATCAATCTTGCTGGGGTCCAAAACCTATAATTATTAACAGAAACAAAAGCATACCCTTGTCCCAAATATATTAATGATGTTGGGATCCAACCTTTCTCTTTATCTTTATACCAAATAGGTGTATTCAAGATCTTCTTATCCTCTTCTTTCCCTTGAAAATGCAACTCTGCTGCTGATAGATTTCCCTTGCTCCAAACATTCAAAAAATTTAGGGTAAGTAAGGTTTTATTCAGAATGTCTTTAGGTTTCATAAATCTCTCTTGTTCCCCCTTTTTTATTTTTTCAAGATATTCATGCAAGGTACGATTAGCCCTTTCAATGATAGCTTGCCCTTGACTATTAAAAGGAATACCAAAAGTATGAGTTATATGGTATTGAGATAAAAAGTGAGCTAATTTTGCAGATTGGTAGTCAGGTGCATTATCAGTTTTTAATTTAATTGGTAATCCCATAACTGCAAAACAAGATAACAAATGGGTAATAACAGCGTCAGCCTTTTTAGAATGTAATGTAGTGGCCCATTGAAAATGTGTGCAAGTATCTATAGTATGATGCACACATTTTTGTTGTCTGAAAGAAGAAATGTAAATTACATCCATTTGCCATATTTGATTTGTTTGTTGTCTTTTCACTTGACACCTGGTGGGGTAAATGGCAAAGCAAAGGGTGTACATATGGAACAAGAATGAACAATATTTTGAGCTTGTTTTTGAGTAATAGCATGAGATTTTTGTAACCCTTTGGAGTTGGTATGCTGTAAGAGATGTTTTTGTTTTGCTGTTTTTATAGGATAAAGTAAGGCATCAATTGTAGCATTTTTGAATGATAAGGGTCCAGGAAGGGCAGATTGTGTATGGATGTGAGGAAAGAAAATTAACTCTGAACGCTGCAAGAGCAATTGTTGTACTTGGTAAAACAATTTATCAATAGCTGTTTTAAGGGTCAGTGGAAGGGAGACATGGGGAAGCTGTAGGCAAGAGAGAACAGCATATCGAGAATCTGAAACAATGTTAATAGGAAGTTGGGGAAAATCTCGTAAAACTAAATAGATAGCCCACAATTCAGCGGGCTGTACAGAAGAAAATGAGTGGGGGAGAACCTTGGAACTTTCCGGCGTCCAATATCCAGCAGTACTTTTATTTGCATCTGTAAAAATAGTGGGTCCCTTAACTGGAACATCTGAAATTGGGGAATGAGATATCATAGCATTAGTCCAGAGAAAATCAATCAATTTAGATGATGGATAATGATTATAAAATGAATCAGGATATGAGGCAAGAGAAATTTGCCAGTTTTTATTAAATTGTAAACATTGAGATATTTGAGCAGTTGTTAATTGAGTAACAATTTGGTGTGGTTCATATCCTGACAGTTGTAGAATACGATGGCGACCTTTCTGTATGAGGAAGGCTAATTTATCCATACATGTAGTCAATTTTTTGGAAAAACTGTTAGGTAAGAAAACCCATTTTATTAATCCTTTTTCTTGAGCAATTACACCAGATGGAGAATAAGGGGTATGAAATATTATAAACAAAATAGGTTGAGACACATGTAAATAAGTCAAAATGCTGTCATTTAGTCATTGCTCAACAAAGTGAAGTTCCTGTAAAGCCAATGGGGTTAAGGTCTGGGGGCTATCCAGAGATGTATCTCTTTCTAAAGTAGAAAACAAATGTTGTAATTGATAAGTAGGAATCCCAAGTACCAGGCGTAGCCAATTAATATCTCTCAATAACTTTTGAAAATCAGTTAAGGTTTTGAGATGGTCTCTTATAATTTACAACTTTTGGGGCCTTCTTTTATGTTGTTCTAATATTGTCTCTAAATATGAAATTGGAAAGTCTTTTTGAATTTTTTTCGGGGCTATTTGCAAATTGTATAGTCTTAAAGCCTCCTGTACTTTTAAAAAGAATTTATCACATTCAGCAATATTAGGAGCTGTTAATAGGAGATCATCCATATAATGATATAGAATATAATTGGGGTATTCTCGACAGAGGGATCGTAAAGAGCGAGCTACGAATTTTTGGCATAAGGTAGGACTATTTATCATTCCCTGTGGTAAGACTGTCCATTGATAACGCTTAACAGGCTGAGCATGATTAAGAACAGGAACTGTAAAAGCAAATTTATCTCTATCTTGGCAATTGTAGGGGAATAGTAAAAAAAAAAAAACAGTCTTTAAGATCTAGCACTATTAAGGACCAATTTTGAGGAATAAGAGCTGGAGAGGGGAGTCCCAATTGTAATGCTCCCATAGGTTTAATACATTTATTAACTTCTCGTAAATCAGTTAACGTTTTCCATTTTCCAGATTTCTTTTTTATAACAAAAACAGGAGAATTCCAGGGGGAGGTAGAGGGCTCTATATGACCAAGTTGGAGTTGTTCTTGTACTAATTGCTCTAACACCTCGAGCTTCATTTGTGGTAATGGCCACTGTTCAACCCATTTTGGAGTATTAGTTAACCATTTTAATGGGAGTGTTGAGGAATTTGAGCAATGGCTACTAGTTTTCTGATGGAATGGTTACAGAAGCCCCCAAAGGAGAGAGAAGATCTCTTCCCCATATATTAATAGGTATGTTTACAATATAAAAGGTAACAAACACTGATCTTCCATTATGGAATTGGCATTGCAAGGGATGGGTACTCTTCTAGACATCTGCAATGGAGCCCAGTCCCGTCAGCATTAGAGGGCTTTTTTCTTTTTTCCAATCTTGGGGCCATTGTTGAGAAGAAATGACTGAAACATCCGCCCCTGTGTCTACTAGTCTCTCAAAGTTGTTTCCTTGTATAATCAAGGAGAGAACAGGGCTAGAATCTTTGATAAGCATTTCCCAAAATATACGTCGCCCAGTACTTCTAAATCCTCTTGTTCGTTTATTAGGAAGAGCCAAAAAGGGGTGATAAGGTAGGAGAAGTATTTGAGCAATATGCTCCCCAGCTAACAATGAAAGTGTGGTAGAAGTAGAGACCATAATTAAAATTTCCCCAACATAGTCAGAGTCTGTTACCCCAGGAATTATGGTTAGACCTCTCAAAGCCGCACTGCTACGGCCTAATATCAAGCCAAAAGTGCCTTTAGGCAGTGGTCCAAATACATGTGTTTTTAATTTGTAAACGCCTCCCCCTGGTGACAAAAGAACATTATCAGCTAGTGGCAAATCAGCAGCAGCACTCCCTGAAGTAGCAGGCCGTAAGTCCGAAATCATCATCTGAGGTCCTTTTAATGGGGCATCGACTCATAACGGTTGCTGGAAGGGAACAGGGTTGGGGCAGGTGGGATGGCAGGAGGGCAAGGAGGAGGAGTCCCTGGTATTGTTCCTGGGCCCCAAGGACTCAGGCCTGCAGGATAGTTTCCCCATATTGGGTTGCCCATTTTGTCTGTTTTAGATCTGCACTCATTAGTCCAATGAAACCCCTTCCCGCATTGACGGCAAGGTCCAGGAGGAGTCTTATTCATCCCAGCAAGAGATCTGTCTTTAGGAATTGCACCTTGATCAGCTTTTAATTTCTGACACTCTCTTTTCATATGACCAGGTTTTTCACAATGGAAGCAGTTACCTCCCTTTTGTGGTCTCATAGCTTTGGCCAAGGCTGTAGCAAAGACATTAGCCTGATGCTCAGTTCCTCCTGCTCCTGAGCAGGCTCTGATACATTCAGCTATAGATGCACCCTGTCCCTTTAAAGGTCCCATTCAGGATTTGCATTTTCAAATGCTAAAGTTTGTAATAATATCTCTGAAATCTCATCCCTCCCTACAGCCCGTGCCACAGCTACCCTCAGTCTTGCTAGAAAATCAGTATATGGCTCACTGGGGCCTTGCATTGTTTTAACAAAGGAGGGCTGGGCGTGACCAGTAGGCACCACACGGCGCCATGCTCATAAAAAGACCTGGCAGACTTATTGTAAGTCCTGATCAGAGTACTGAGCCTGTTCTCTTAAAGCCCGATAAGGGCCCTCTCCCATTAGCTTGTCCTCTAAAGGACCAGGGGGATTCTGTCCCTCATTAATCCGAGCCTGCTTTTTAGCTTCTTCTTCCCACCACCTACGAAGTTGCAACCATTGAGAACCCTCCAAGACAGCTTGGGCAATAGATTCCCAATCTAACGGAATGATTAATTTGCCTTTCCCCAATGATTCCAGCATAGCCAAAGCAAAGGGAGATTGAGGACCATACTGCACTACTGCAGCTTTAAGATCTTTAAAAAATTTATATTCCAAAGGAGTGTATTGAACATTTATTACATTGTCATTTTGCTGTCTCTGGATGGGAAACAATTGTGGAGGGTCGATAAACCCACCAGGGGGAGCAGGTAAGTCATCATCATAAAGCATAGACAAAGGAAAGGAGAACTGACAGTGTTCCCTGCCCACATCAGGCCAATTAACCGCAGTGGGGAAAAGAGAAGCATAAGGAGGAGCATAAGGAGGAGCAGAAGGCGCAGATTTCTTCTCCTCCTTATGGGATTTCCACCACTCCTGGAATAGATGGGTCATTTCTTTAAACTTTTTGCCCTCCTCTGATGAAACCGAAGAAGCCTCTGAATCTGATTCTGAACTATCAGATGTTTCACCATTTACAGGAGGAGGCTCACCTGTATCCTTGCCTTCAGGCAATGCAGAAGGCCCACCAACGTCTGACACTTCCTCATAAATTATTTCTCCCTTCCTTGAAGCATTAGATTTAGTTTCACTATCAGTAGAAAGCAAGGTCAAATCCTGTGTTATAGCACTACACAAAGTCCATAACTTCAAAGGGATCACATTACCCTTCTGATGTTGCTTTCTCAATTCCTTTTGAATTATTTTCCATTCCTTCAAGTTTAACTGTAACTTAGTTTGATATTGAAACCAATGACAATATTGCTCCACCAAGTGAAAGAGTTCACTCAATCGACGAATCGAGGCCTTAACGCCTATGGAGTGGAGAAGTCCTTTGACTAACTCCATGTATTGTGTCTGTAATGATGAGGAATTCCCCATGATTTTCCCAAAAGTTCCCTGCTATGGATGTAAAATCCCCCCTGGGTTACTCACCCTTTCGGTTTCACTTGAGCCCCACGTTGGGCACCAGATGTTGCGAGCGAAATGACACAAAGACAAAACACACGAGACACACAAGAGACAGACAATACACCACTCTGGCCGGAGGAAAAAACTGTGCAAAACTAATTGCGGTTTATTTTTATAAAGCCCCCTAGGCAGAATTCCAGACTGCATGAATAAGCCTTTTCAGTACAGCACAGGTGCATACATGTTATCATACAGCAAGGGGAGTGAAATCCCTGTCTACTGTAGAGTCTGTCCAGAGCCCTTTCTTTCTCCTTATCACAAGAAGGGAATGTTCCCTCGTTTGCAAGGGACCATTAAACTCAAGGCTGTGTCCAGACTCCTTGGCAGAACGCCTCGTTTGCAAGCACATTCAGCCCGAGCAGAGAGTCCCGTTTGCAGGCACATCTCCGCTACCCTATTGTGGCTGCATTAACCCTTCACTGTTGAAGAAGAGCTAAATAGGGTAAGCATTCAAAACTATATTGACTGTCATGTAAAAAGAAAATATTAAAAGGCAATTTCAGAATGTGAGGAACCTGATATTTTTTCTTTAAGATATTTTTTCTTGCTGACCTCTAAACTAAAATTAAGTTGTATCACAGTTTTTTAAAAAAATTATCCTTAATGATAATGCAGAAGTGAGTCTTTTTTGAAGAAGTTAGTCTATTTGACACATACTAATGCAGCATTTTAAGAAGTTAACTAAATTGTGTAATTTAATATGAAAGCTGTATAGTGAATGCTGAGACATTTTCATCAACATGTTTATCAGGTGAAAAAAGGCAGATGTTGGGAGAAACCAGATATTGAATAATTTAGGTTGAAAGACCTGACCCTTCAGTGCCACCCTCACACTGGCAGTGTTGAAAGGAATCTGAAGAATTAACACCATTTCATTAGACCTGTTACTTGTTTTTGTTTGGTTGGCTATGCCGCATGATTTGCAGAATCTTAATTCCCTGACCAGGAATCAAACATGTGCCCATAGCACTGGGCACGCAGAGTCCTAACTACTGGACCACCAGTGCTAGTAGTAGTTATAGCAAGATACCAGTTACCATATGAAATGTTCTAACCTGCCTGATAACTTGTTACAACTTTTATATGGAAATAATTCGTTTGGTTCTTTTAGTATTATGAACTAGTCAGGTCTGTCAACAACCAGTTCAGCATTTTTAAATTCTACAACAAAAATGTTTCATGTGTTATATGTAGGTTACAGAATTGTTTATGGACAGTAAAAATGAATTTAACCAGTTCAAATCTGACTGCAAAATAACACTCAAAGGCATTTGCAGGAACAAAATTACAGCTTGTTGAAGAAGAATATATCACCTCGGCTTTGGAAAGTACTGAGGAGAGACTTCATGATGCTGCCAACAGGGTTTGTCTTTTTTTTTTTTTCTTTTGTCCTTCCATATCACTTTTATTTTTTTAATATAAATTTATTTATTTTAATTGGATGTTAATTACTTTACAATATTGTATTGGTTTATTTGTAGTCACGTTAAAGTTGAAGAATGGCTAGAAATATTGACAAAGGAGGCAAGAATATACAGTGGATTAAAGACAATCTCTTTAACAAGAGGTGCTGGGAAAACTGGTCAACCACTTGTAAAAGAATGAAACTAGAACACTTTCTAACACCATACACAAAATGGATTACAGATCTAAACTTAAGACCAGAAACTATAAAACTCCTAGAGGAGAACATAGGCAAAACACTCTCCGACATAAATCACAGCAGGATCCTCTGTGACCCACCTCCCAGAATATTGGAAATAAAAGCAAAAATAAACAAAAGGGACCTAATTAAAATTAAAATGCACAACAAAGGAAACTCTAAGCAAGGTGAAAAGACAGCCTTCAGAACGGGAGAAAATAATAGCAAATGAAGCAACTGACAAAGAATTAATCTCAAAAATATACAAGCAACTCCTGCAGCTCAATTCCAGAAAAATAAATGACCCAATCAAAAAATGAGCCAAAGAACTAACAGAAATTTCTCCAAAGAAGACATACAGATGGCTAACAAACACATGAAAAGATGCTCAACATCACTCATTATCAGAGAAATGCAAATCAAAACCACAGTGAGGTACCATTTCACGCCAGTCAGAATGGCTGCGATCCAAATGTCTACAAGCAATAAATGCTGGAGAGGGTGTGGAGAAAAGGGAACCCTCTTACCCTGTTGGTGAGAATGCAAACTAATACAGCCACTATAGAGAACAGTGTGGAGATTCCTTAAAAAGCTGGAAGTAGAACTGCCTTGTGACCCAGCAATCCCACTACTGGGCATGCACACCGAGGAAACCAGAATTGAAAGAGACACATGTATCCCAATGTTCATCACAGCACTGTTTATAATAGCCAAGACATGGAAGCAACCTAGATGTCCATCAGCAGATGAATGGATAAGAAAGCTATGGTACATATACACAGTGGAGTATTACTCAGCCATTAAAAAGAATTCATTTGAATCAGTTCTAATGAGGTGCATGAAACTGGAGCCGATTATACAGAGTGAAGTAAGCCAGAAAGAAAAACACCAATACAGTGTACTAACACATATATATGGAATTTAGAAAGACGGTAACAATAACCCTGTATACAAGACAGTAAAAGGGACACAATATGTATAGAACAGTCTTTTGGACTCTGTGGGAGAGGGAGACGGTGGGATGATTTGGAAGAATGGCATTGAAACATGTATAATATCATATATGAAATGAATTGCCAGCTCAGGTTCGATGCAGGATACAGGATGCTTGGGGCTGGTGCACTGGGATGACCCAGAGGAATGGTATGGGGAGGGAGGTGGGAAGGGGGTTCAGGATGGAGAACACCTGTACACCCGTGGTGGATTCATATTGATGTATAGCAAAACCAAGACAATATTGTAAAGTAATTAGACTCCAATTTTAAAAAATAAATTTATATTTTTTAAAATTGTTAAATTTAGAATGATACCACTTTATTTACAATCTTCATTTTTTAATTTGTATTTTATTTTTTAAAACTGTTTCAGAGATACACTGAAGTTGCAGGTTACTATGAAGGACTATTCTTTTTCTGTATCGGTTGCAAATAAATTGTCAACATTATGCCTGATTGTCCCTGAACACTTTAGTGTGTATTTCCTACAATGTAGCAGACACTTACTCATAATACAACCAGTAATATCATGAAATTGACACTGATACGTTAGTGTCGTCTAATCTTCAGATCCCGTTGTTTTGATGATTGTTCCAATAACATCCCTTATGACATCCTTTCTGTCTTCCTTTCCTTGGTTACATGCCTCTTTTTGATTTATATTATCATTTGTGTACATATGTCTTATCTTTCAATTTAACTATAAATTCCTTTAGTTCAGTGCAGTTCAGTTCAGTTGCTCAGTCATGTCGGACTCTTTGCAACCCCATGGACCACAGCACACCAGGCCTCCCTGTCTATCACCAATTCCTGGAGTTTACCCAAACTTATGTCCATTGACTTGGTGATGCCATCCAACCACCTCATTCTCTGTTGTCCCCTTCTTCTCCTTCCTTCAATCTTTCCCAGCATCAGGGTTTTTTCCAATGAGTCAGCTCTTCACATCAGGTGGCCAAAGTATTGGAGTTTCAGCTTCAACATCAGTCCTTCCAATGAACACTCAGGACTGATATCCTTTAGGATGGACTGATGGGATCTCCTTGCAGTCCAAGGGACTCTCGAGTCTTCTCCAATACCACAGTTCAAAAGCATCAATTCTTCGGCACTCAGCTTTCTTTATAGTCCAACTCTCACATCCATACGTGACTACTGGAAAAACCGTAGCCTTGACTACACGGACCTTGTTGGCAAAGTAATGTCTCTGCTTTTTAATTATTTTAAGAATTAAAATGACATATTTTAATATGTTGGTCACAACTTTCCTTCCAAGGAGCAAGCGTCTTTTAATTTCATGGCTACAGTCATTATCTTCAGTGATTTTGGAGCCCCCCAAAATAAAGTTAGCCAGTGTTTCCACTGTTTCCCCATAAATTCCTTACTAGTAGGATTTTCATATTCCATGCTTAGCACAATGGTTTATGTATAATATAATAATTACTAGTTAGTTAAAGAACAATCTGAGAGTTGTACTATTTTTTGCTCTTGGTGTGGTTTTATCAATGAAAGAGGCGAAAATGGTGAATGTCGCTATTTCAAATACTGTACTTTTTGGAAAGATCAATGTAAAAAGTAATGTTTCTTTCTTAAATGTAATTTCAGAAATATATATTCAATGATTCAGAACTGATAACTACCTGAATAGAAGTTAATCATTACTATCCCAGAAATAGTTCATCGGATTTTTGTGTGATTTTTTTCAAACAATATTTTAAATTTAGTAAGTGACTTTTTGTCTTAGGCAGCCTCAGTATGTTCGTTTCCTTCTTGTTAATGCAGTTTCAGAGGCTTTTGCCTCAGAAGCTGTTGGAGCTGCCAGAGGAAGTTTTCCCTTTTCCCAGGTTGCCTTGACCTTTGAATGCCCAGTGGATTGACTGGATGTGTGAACTTTCTCATCCCAGTTCATTGATCCCAAGATGAACCCAAGACTTGGACCCAGTTGTAGTTTATGTATTTTGTGCACAATTCAGAACACAGTTCTCCATGTTTTTGAGTTGTTAAAGCCTCTGTGTTTACCTGTAACTCACAGAAATGAGGTGGCAGCCACATGACCACGTGTCTGTGTGGACCTCTGGGGCCTTTCCCATGTCCCTCTCCCCTCCAGCCTTTACAGCTGGAGCAGAGCTGCACTAAATAGGCTGAAGTTTTGTTTCTGGCTGAGATGTGGTGACTTTCCTGAACCAACCCTCCTCTCCTGCCCTTACACACAAGGCACAACAGAAGGTGTGGTTCCAGCCATGTGAAACCAGTATGTGTGCCAGTCCCCAGGGGAATAGGGTACCAACTGCACTTCTCATTCATCATATATTATAAGGGGCAGCACCCCAACCCAGTGGAACTGCAGCGGACATTTCATGTCTCCTCTGCGCTATTGAAAGTGTGGGGAGAGCGAGTGGACAGGCTAGGCAAGGCCAGCTCAGTGACACGTCCTGGCCCTTTGCAGTGTGCCCCACCCCCTGCCTTTCCTGGAGCCCATCACAGCTGTACCACCACCACTTCCTCTTTATCTAAAGATCCTGTACTCAGCCATAAAAGAAGAACAGATAGTACACAAATTATATACTTTTTTTGAATTAAACACACATTTATTTACTTATTGAAAAGTTCCTGTTGATATACACACACATCCAACAGAAATGAGTGCCATGTCCATTAAAAACATGAGCAGAAATGTTCATAGGAGCTTTGCTTGTACCTGACAAATGTACTTTTGAATATACTACTGTGTTGCAGTTGAAATAAACCCAGGCTTTCAGAAATTTATCTGTTATAAAATGTCAAGGCAAGTGTCTATTATATAATTATAAATTAATATTGTTAGTCTTTACCTGTTACAAAATAATTGAACATATAGCTTTTAAAGTGTCTTTTTCCAGTTATGTTTCTTTCTCCCAAGATTATGTGAAAATGTCATCTTAATGATGTCTAGCGTCAGAGTGGAATGAGATGATCTCTGTTTCTTTCCCCTTTGATATATAATCAGTAAAACATCCATAACTCAAAAAAGATGCCTCTGCTCAGCACATCAGGCCTCTGGAGAGTTCCTTGGATCTGTGCATCTGAAGGCCGGTGCTTAGGACACATAGAGAAAGTGGAGCCTGAGACAGTGAAGGTGATCCTGAATCACCTGCCTGTGATCCTGGACCGGCTGTGGGCTCACCTGCATCCCCAGGGAGCCTGGCCGCACTGGTCAGGTAGCTTGTATAGGACTCCAGCCTCCTGACCACTGAAACGCCTGGGCCATGGGAACTGGGCATCAGGGACTCCAGCCACCTGCCTCCTCGCCCCCCAGGATTGTGCCTGTGGACCCCTCACCCTGGACTTGCAGGAGGCCCCGGAACGTGGTGTCATTTGCATATCTGAGGTTATTGATATCTCTCCCAGCAATCTTGATTCCAGCTTGTGTTTCTTCCAGTCCAGCATTTCTCATGATGTACTCTGCATATAAGTTAAACAAGCAGGGTGACAATATACAGCCTTGATGTACTCCTTTTCCTATTTGGAACCAGTCTGTTGTTCCATGTCCAGTTCTAACTGTTGCTTCCTGACCTGCATATAGGTTTCTCAAGAGCCAAGGGCACTGGGGACATAAATGCCCACCCAAGGGGAAAAAAAAAAAAAAAGAGGCAGGTCAGATGGTCTGGTATTCCCATCTCTTTCAGAATTTTCCAGTTTATTGTGATCCACACAGTCAAAGACTTTGGCATAGTCAATAAAACAGAAATAGATGTTTTTCTGGAACTCTCTTCCTTTTTCCATGATCCAGCAGATGTTGGCAATTTGATCTCTGGTTCCTCTGCCTTTTCTCAATCCAGCTTGAACATCAGGAAGTTCACAGTTCATGTATTGCTGAAGCCTGGCTTGGAGAATTTTGAACATTACTTTACTAGCATGTGAGATGAGTGCAATTGTGCGGTAGTTTGAGCATTCTTTGGCATTGCCTTTCTTTGGGATTGGAATGAAAACTGACCTTTTCCAGTCCTGTGGCCACCGCTGAGTTTTCCCAATTTCCTGGCATATTGAGTGCAGCACTTTCACAGCATCATCTTTCAGATTTTGAAATAGCTCAACTGGAATTCCATCACCTCCACTAGCTTTGTTTGTAGTGATGCTTTCTAAGGCCCACTTGACTTCACATTCCAGGATGTCTAGCTCTAGGTGAGTGATCATACCATCGTGATTACCCAGGTCATGAAGATCTTTTTTGTACAGTTCTTCTGTGTATTCTTGCCCCTCTTCTTAATATCTTCTGCTTCTGTTAGGTCCAGACCATTTCTGTCCTTTATTGTGCCCATTTTTGCATGAAATTTTCTCTTGGTATCTCTAATATTCTTGACAAGATCTCTAGTCTTTCCCATTCTGTTGTTTTCTCTTTTTCTTTGCATTGATCGCTGAAGAAGGCTTTCTTATCTCTCCTTGATATCCTTTGGAACTCTGCATTCAGATGCCTATATCTTTCCTTTTCTCCTTTGCTTTTCACTTTTCTTTTTTTCACAGCTATTTGTAAGACATCCTCAAGCAGACATTTTACTTTTTTGCATTTCTTTTCCATGGGGATGGTCTTGATCCCTGTCTCCTGTCACGAACCTCAGTCCATAGATCATCAGGTACTCTATCTATCAGATCTAGTCCTTTAAATCTATTTCTCATTTCAACTGTATAATCATAAGGGATTTGATTTAAGTCATACCTGAATGGTCTAGTGGTTTTCCCTACTTTCTTCAATTTAAGTCTGAATTTGGCAGTAAGGAGTTCATGATCTGAGCCACAGTCAGTTCCTGGTCTTGTTTTTACTGACTGTACAGAGCTTTTCCATCTTTGGCTGCAAAGAATGATCAATCTGACTTCGGTGTTGACCATCTGGTGATGTCCATGTGTAGAGTCTTCTCTTGTGTTTTTGAAAGAGGGTGTTTGCTATGACCAGTGCATTCTCTTGGAAAAACTCTATTAGCCTTTGCCCTGCTTCATTCCGTACTGCAACGCCAAATTTGCCTGTTACCCAAGGTGTTTCTTGACTTCCTACTTTTGTATTCCAGCTCCCTATAATGAAAAGGACAACTTTTTTTGGGTGTTAGTTCTAAAAGATCTTGTGGGTCTTCATAGAACCCTTCAACTTCAGCTTCTTCAGCGTTACTGGTTGGGGCATATGCTTGGATTACCGTGATATTGAATGGTTTGCCTTGGAAACAAACAGAGATCATTCTGTCATTTTTGAGATTGCATCCAAGTACTGCATTTTGGACTCTTTTGTTGACTATGATGGCTACTCCATTTCTTCTAAGGGATTCCTGCCCACAGTAGAAGATATAAATGAACATCTGAGTTAAATTCACCGATTCCAGTCCATTTTAGTTCACTGATTCCTAGAATGTCTACGTTCACTCTTGTCATCTCTTGTTTGACCACTTCCAATTTGCCTTGATTCATGGACCTGACATTCCAGGTTCCTATGCAATATTGCTCTTTACATTTCGGACCTTGATTCTATCACCAGTCACATCCACAACTGGGTATTGTTTTTGCTTTGGCTCCATCCCTTCATTCTTTCTGGAGTTATTTCTCCACTGATCTCCTGTAGCATATTGGGCACCTACCAACCTGGGGGGTTCCTCTTTCAGTATCTTGTCATTTTTCCTTTTCATACTGTTCATGGGGTTCTCAAGGCAAGAATACTGAAGTGGTTTGCCATTCCCTTCTCCAGTGGACCACATTCTGTCAGACCTCACCACGATGACCTGCCCGTCTTGGGTGGCCCCACATGGCATGGCTTAGTTCCATTGAGTTAGACAAGGCTGTGGTTCTAGTGTGATTAGATTGACTAGTTTTTTTGTGATGGTTTCAGTGTGTCTGCCCTCTGATGCACTCTAACAACACCTACCATCTTATTTGGGTTTCTTTTACCTTGGATGTGGGGTATCCTTCCAGCAAAGCACAGCCAGTGCTCCTTACCTTGGATGAGGGATATCTCCTCACAGGCACCCCTCCTGACCTTGAACATGGAGTAGCTCCTCTTGGCCCTCCTGAGCCCACGCAGCCACTGCTCTTTGGACGTGGGGTTGCTCCTCCCGGCTGCTGCCCCTGACCTCAGATGTGCGGTAGCTCCTCTCAGCCGCTCCTGTGCTGTTGCAGCCTGGCACTCTTGGCCACCACCCCTGACCTTGGGCGAGGGGTAGCTCCTCTCGGCTACACTTCTGCGCAGTCCGTTGTAGCTGGCACACTTCTGCAGCAAGTCTAAATGGTGGCAGGTCTAAACCAAATGGTGGCCAGACAAAGCAAAATGGCCATCAAAAATCATAACACAGAACACAGTGTTAAAACACACACATATAAACCTGGCAGTCCTCATCAGACACTCCATTAAATACAAGGATACAGTCTCTCAGAAAACCTCCTATAGAGACACAGAACTTCAGTACCAAGTACTAACAGAGTAAAGGAAAATATCTAAGGTCTTCAAAGATTTTAAAGGGAGGAAAGGAAGCCAGGTTGAAAGAAGAAGGAGGAGGAGGTGGGAGAGGGGGGCTAAAGGGGTGGCCTGACAGATGTCTCCTGCCACCTGCAGATACCCAGGCATTATGGGACTTTACCCTGGGCCTCCAGAGAAGGGAGGACTGGAACCTGGCCCTACCAGAAATCAGACCAGACCAGAACCAGAATTCGAGTTCTCTGCCAAGAAGAGGTGATCAGTCTCCAATCCTCAGCTCAGGCTGAGGCCCTTCAACCAGATTCCTGCATCCAGGACCAGGGGACTAGAAAAACGGGGAAGGATTAGGAGAGAAAAGAGAAAGGGAAGGGGAGAGAGGTCAACAAAGTCTCTTTAATTACTGACCTTTTAAAATGTTAACTCCTAGTAGCTCAGCTGGTAAAGAATCTGCCTGTGATGCAGGAGACCCCAGTTCAATTCCTGGGTCAGGAAGATCCCCTGAAGAAGGGATAGGCTACCCACTCCAGTAGTCTTGGGTTTCTCTGGTGGCTCAGCTGGTAAAGAATCCTCCCACAATGCAGCAGACCTGGATTTGATCCCTGGGTTGGGAAGATTCCCAGGAGAAGAGGAAGGCTACTCACTCCAGTATTCTGGCCTGGAGAATTCCATGAACTGTATAGCCCATGGAGTCACAAAGAATCAGACACGACTGAGCAACTTTCCCTTCCCTTAAATGTTAGAATCAAGTAAAAAAAGCTTTACCTAAAGAAGAAAGGTGTTGCCTACTTCACATGTGCCTGCAAAGGAACAACTCATCCAGCACCATGAAAAACCAAGATTCCTTCAAAAAGGAAACAACAGTCTTCCAGGAAAAAAAAAAAAAAACTTAAGGAGTATTATCCAAGTGAAAGATAATTCAAAATGGCCATTGTGAAGAAGCACAGGAAAACTCAGAAAGGCATTACAATGAGATCAGGAATAATATTATTGTACAGAAGAAATTCTTTACCAAAGAGACTGAAGCTCTAAAAAAAACCAACAAACAAAAATTCTGGAGCTGAAGAACTCAATTAACAAGATGAAAAATTCATTAGAAAGTACTGGAAATAGAGCAGACCGTGTGGAAGAAATAGTGAGCTTGAAGATATAAATCTAGAAATGATTCAGAGAGAAGAGAATAGAGAATTAAGATCTTTAAAAAGTAAGGAAATCCTACAGGAACTATCTGATTCTTTTATAAGGGGCAACAGAGTGATGGGTACCCAGAAGGAGAAGAGAGGGAGAAGGGAGTGGAGTGATTATCTAAAGAAATAATAGCTGAGAACTTACCAGACAGGGGAAGGAAGTGGATATGCAAGTCCATGAGGCTAAGAGAACTCCTAGTTACCTCAACACAAAAAGACCTTCTCCAATACACATTATGTTAAAACTGTCAGAAGTCAATGACAAAGAATTTTATAGGCAGCAAGAAAAAAATGGAACCCTACAAAGGAACTCTTTTTGGGCCATCGTCAGATTTCTCAGCAGAAACCCTGTAGGCCAGGCAAGAGCAGAATGACATTCTTAAAATACTGAATGATAAAAAATGTCAGCCAGAAATACTCTCTCCAGCAAAGTCCTTCAGGAGAATGAAGATTGCCCAGGGTAACGTGTACAATTGTAAATACCATATGAAAGATGGGATTTTAAGTAGGAATTTCAGTATACTGTATTGGTGTTTTTTCTTTCTGGCTTACTTCACTCTGTATAGTAGGCTCCAGTTTCATCCACCTCATTAGAACTGATTCAAATGAATTCTTTTTAATGGACTAATGCATATATATGGAATTTAGAAAGACGGTAATGATAACCCTGTATGCGAGACAGCAAAAGAGACACAGATGTATAAAACAGGCTTTTGGACTCTGTGGGAGAGGAAGAAGGTGGGATGATTTGGGAGAATGGCATTGAAACATGTATAATATCATATATGAAACGAATCACCAGTCCAGGTTTGATGCATGACACTGGATGCTTGGGGCTGGTGCACTGGGACGACCCAGAGGGATGGTCCAGGGAGGGAGCAGGGAGGGGGGTTCAGGATGGGGAACATGTGTATACCTGTGGCGAGTTCATGTTGATGTATGGCAAAACCAATACAATATTGTAAAGTAATTAACCTCCAATTAAAATAAATTTATATTTTAAAAAAAGTAAGAATTTCAGGAGAGGGTGAAGAGAAGCCACGTGGATATTTCAGGGATGACTTCCTGCCTGAGGTGTGAGCAAGCCTGATGTGTTTAAGGACCAGCAGAAGGACCAGCAGGAGGCCCAAAGGAAACGATGTGAGGGAGGGGGATATAGCTGGAGGTGGTCAGAGATGTGGTGAAGTGCCAGCTCCTCGAAGACGCTGAAACCCGGGGGCCGTTGCATGGAGCAGGACGCCAAGGCAGATGCCAGGGGGTATTAGCCGAGCCCTGGCTGGCACAGGTGCCAAGTGCCTGATGTCCACATGGGGCTGAAGAGGTCACTGGGCCTCAGTCAGGCCTGCAAAGTTCGAAAGGGCTCTGTGTGTTCTGGTTTGTGGCTACAGCTGAGGCCGGACGACCCCCATGTTCTCACACAACCATATTTTGGATCACCTGTGCAGAAGGCTCACCTGAGCGAATCACTTGAGCAGCGGCGAAAGAAGAGACCAACCCCTGCGCGCCAGGATCAGGAAGAGTACCTTTCAGCCGGCTGTGTGCCTCCAGCGCCCTCTACTGGCAGAGCTTAACATTGTGTTCACAGGGCAAAAGGCAAGATGCTGAAAGGCTTGTCCACTATGTGAAGAATGGGGTCATGGGGTAAACTGAGGGCAGAGAGTCAATAACTGGCATGGACAGTAGGGAGAGTTGAGACTTGGGAGTTTTGTTATTTTGCGGGTAAGTCCCCTGTCACTTGTGACTCTGTAAGACTCAAGTCTTGCTCATATGAAGGTGCCTCTGGAAGGAAAAATTTATCTGCACTTGGATCTGGCTTGGGGTCTCCTTGGAAATCTTTCAAACTCTATCGTGCGATATAACTGTAAATATTCATTTCAGGTGTGAAACAGTATTGGAAATATATCTGAATAGAGCCTTAAATTTGCCATAATGTTTAATAATGGTATTTTAAATTTTTTATTTATTTTTTAACTGAAGGATGATTGCTTTACAGTATTTTGTGGTTTTCTGTCAAACCTCAACATGAATCAGCCATAGGTACACATATATCCCCCCTTTGACTCTCCCTCCCATCTCCCTCCCCATTCCACCCCTCTAGGTTGATACAGAGCCCCTGTTTGAGTTTCCTGAGCCATACAGCAATTTCCCCCTGGCTATCCATTTTACATATGGTAATGTAAGTTACTCTCCCCATACATCTCACCCTCTCCTCCCCTCTCCCCCATCCATAAGTCTATTCTCTATGTCTGTTTCTCCATTGCTGCCCTGCAAATAAATTCTTCAGTAACACTTTTCTAGATTCTGTATATATGCATTAGTATATGATATTTATCTTTCTCTTTCTGACTTACTTCACTCTGTATAATAGTCTCTAGGTTCATCCACTTCATTAGAACTGACTCAAATATGTTCCTTTTTATGGCCGAGTAATATTCCATTGTGTATATGTACCACAGCTTCTTTATCCATTCATCTGTTAATGGACATCTAGGTTGCTTCCGTTTTCTAGCTATTATAAATAGTGCTGCTATGAATGGAACACACATGTCTTTTTCAATTGTGGTTTCCTCAGGGTGTATGCCTAGGAGTGGGATTGCTGGGTCATATGGTGGTTTTAATCCTAGTTTTTAAAGAAATCTCCATACCATCTCCCATAGTGGCTGTATCAATTTACATTCCCACCAACAGAGTAAGAATGTTCCCTTTTCTCCATACCCTCTCCAGCATTAATTGTTTGTAGACTTTTTGATGATGGCCATTCTGACTGGTTCTGTTCAGTTCAGTTCAGTCACTCAGTCGTGTCTGACTCTTTGAGACCCCGTGAATTGCAGCACACCAGGCCTCCCTGTCCATCACCAACTCCCGGAGTTCACTCAGACTCACGTCCATTGAGTCAGTGATGCCATCCGGCCATCTCATCCTCTGTTGTCCCCTTCTCCTCCTGCCCCCAATCCATCCCAGCATCAGAGTCTTTTCCAATGAGTCAACTCTTTGCATGAGGTGGCCAAAGTACTGGAGTTTCAGCTTTAGCATCATTCTGACTGGTATGAGATGATAGCTCATTGTAGTTTTCATTTGCATTTCTCTAATAATGAGTGATGTTGAGCATCTTTTCATATGTTTGTTAGCCATCTGTATGTCTTAGAGAAACATCTGTTTAGGTTATTTTTTAACCATTTATCATTTATTTATTATTATTATTTTACTTTACAATATTGTATTGGTTTTGCCATACGTCAACATGAATCCATCACGGGAAGTAAGCCAGAAAGAAAAGCACCAATACAGTATACTAACGCATATATATGGAATTTAGAAAGATGGTAACAATAACCCTGTATACGAGAGAGCAAAAGAGACACAGATGAACAGTCTTTTCCCCACTTTTTGATTGGGTTGTTTGTTTTTCTGGTATTGAGTTGTATGAGCTGCTTGTATATTTTGGAAATTAATTCTGTGTCAGTTGTTTCATTTGCTATTATTTTCTCCCATTCTGAGAGTTGTTGTTTCAACTTGCTTATAGTTTCCTTTGCTGTGCAAAAGCTTCTAAGCTTGATCAGGCAGCACTCGTTTACTTTTGTTTTGAATTTCCATTACTCTAAGAGGTGGGCCATAGAGGATCTTGCTTTTATTTATGTCATAGAGTGTTCTGCCTCTGTTTTCCTCTGAGAGTTTTATAGTTTCTGGCCTTACATTTAGGTCTTTAATCCATTTTGAGTTTATCTTTCTGTATGGTGTTAGGAAGTGTTCTAATTTCATTCTTTTACATGCAGCTGTCCAGTTTTCCCAGCACCATTTACGGAAGAGGCTGTTTTTGTCCCATTGTGTATTCTTGCCTCTTTTGTATCTTGTTCCATTGGTCTATATTTCTGTTTTTGTGCCACTACTGTACTGTCTTGATGACTGTAGCTTTGTAGCATAATCTGAAGTCAGGAAGGTTGATTCCTCTAGCTCCATTCTTCTTTCTCAAGATTGCTTAGGGCATTTGGGGTCTTTTGTGTTCCCATACGAACTGTGAAATTTTTTGTTCTAGTTCTGTGAAAAATGCCATTGGTAATTTGATAGGGAGTGCATTGACTCTGTAGATTGTGTTTGGTAGTATAGTCATTTTTACAATATTGATTCTTCCTACCCAGGAACATGAAATATATCTCCATCTGTTTATGTCATCTTTGATTTCTTTCATCAGTGCCTTATAATTTTCTGTGTGTAGTTCTTTTGTCTCCTTAGATACATTTGTTCCTAGATATTAATTATTTTTGTTGCAGTGGTTAATGGGATTGATTCCTTAATTTCTCTTTCTGAGTCTTCATTGTTAGTATATAGAAATGTAAGTTATTTCTGTGTATTGATAGTGCATCCTTCAAATTTTCTAAATTCACTGATTAGCTCTAGTAATTTTCTGATAGTATCTTTAGGGTTTTCTATGTACAGTATCTTGTCATCTGCAAAGAGTAAGAGCTTAACTTCTTCTTTTCCGATCTGGATTCTTTTATTTCATTTTCTTCTCTGATTGCTGTAGCTAGGACTTCCAGAACTATGTTGAATAATAGCAGTGAAAGTGGACACCCTTGTCTTGTTCCTGATCTTAGGGGAATCCTTTCAGTTTTTCACCATTGAGAATAATGTTTGCTGTGGGCTAATCATATATGACCTTTACTCTGTTGAGGTATATTCCTTCTATGCCAATTTTTGAAGAATTTCAATCATAAATGGGTGCTGAATTTTGTCAAAGGCTTTTTCTGCATCTATTGAAATGATCATATGGGTTTTTTAATGTAAATTTATTTATTTTAATTGCAGGCTAATTACTTTACAATATCGTATTGGTTTTGCCATACATCAACATGAATTCATATGGTTTTTATCTTCCAATTTGTTAACATAGTGTATCACATTGACTGATTTGCATATATTGAAGAATTCTTGCATCCCTGGTATAAACCCAACTTGATCGTGGTGTATGAAATTTTTGGTGTGTTGCTGAATTCTGTTTGCTAAAAGTTTGTTGAGGATTTTTGCATCTACATTCATCAATGATATTGACCTGTAGTTTTCTTTTTTTGTGTTGCCTTTGTCTGGTTTTGGTATCAGGGTGATGGTGGCCTTGTAGAATGAGTTTGGAAGTTTTCTTTCCTCTACAATTTTTTGAAAGAGTTTTAGAAGGATAGGCATTAGCTCTTCTCTAAATGTTTCATAGAATTCTCCTCTGAAGCCATCTGGTCCTAGGCTTTTGTTCTTTGGGGAGATTTTTTATCACAGCTTCAATTTCAGTGCTTGTAATTGGGTTGTTCATAATTTCTATTTCTTCCTGATTCAGTCTTGGGAGATTGAACTTTCCTAAGCATCTGTCCATTTCTTCCAGGTTAGCCATTTTATTGCCATATAGTTTGTAATAGTCCCTTATAATCCTTTGTATCTCTGCATTGTCTGTAGTAGCCTTTCGTTTATCATTTCTGATTTTGTTGATTTGGTTTTCAGTCTTTTTTTCTGGATGATTCTGGCTAAAGATTTGTTAATTTTGTTTATCTTCTAAAAAAAACACAGCTTTTAGCTTTATTAATCTTTACTATCTTTTCTTTCATTTATTTTTCATTTATTTCTGCTTGGATCTTTATGATTTCTTTCCTGATGCTAATTTTTGGGATTTTTGTTCTTCTTTTCCAGTTGTTTCAGGTGTAAAGTTAGGTTGTCTCTTTGATGGTTTTCTTGTTTCTTGAGGTAGGATGGTATTGCTATAATCTTCCCTCTTAGAACTGCTTTTGCTGCATCCCGTAGGTTTTGAGTTGTCGTGTTCTCATTGTCATTTGTTTCTAGAGACTTTTTGTTTTCCCTTTTGATTTCTTCAGTAACCTGGTGGTTATATAGAAACATGTTGTTTAATCTCCACGTGTTTTTGTTTTTTACAGTTATTTTTCTTGTAATTGATATCTAGTCTCATAGCATTGTGGTCAGAAAAGATGCTTTGTACAATTTCAATATTCTTAAATTTACTGAAGTTTGATTTGTGACCCAAGATGTGGTCTATCCTGGAGAATGTATTGTATGCACATGAGAAGAAAGTGTATTCTTCTGCATTTGGATGGAATGTCCTGAAAATATCAATGAGATCCATCTCATCTAATGTATCATTTAAGACTTGTGTTTCTTTATTAATTTTCTGTTTTGATGATCTGTCCATTGGTGTGAGCGGGGTGTTGAAGTGTCCTACTATTATTGTGTTACTGTCAATTTCTCCTTTTATGTCTGTTAGTGTTTGTCTTACGTTTTGAGGTGCTCCTATGTTGGGTGCATAGATATTTACAATTGTCATGTCTTCCTCTTGGATTGATCCCTTGATCATTATACAGTGTCCTTCCTTGTCTCTTTTAATATTCTTTATTTTAAGGTCTATTTTGTCTAATATAAGGATTGCTACTCCAGCTTTCTTTTGCTTTCCATTTGCATGGAATATATTTTTCCATCTTCTCACTTTCAATGTATATGTGTCTTTAGGCCTGAAGTGGGTTTCTTGTAGACAGAATATATATGGGTCTTGTTTTTGTGCCCAATTAGCCAGTCTGTGACTTTTGGTTGGAGCGTTTAATCCATTTACATTTCAAGTAATTATTGATATATTTGTTCCTATTACCATTTTCTTAATTGTTTGGGGTTTGATTTTGTATATCTGTTTCTTCTTTTGTATTTCTTGACTATATAAGTCAGTTTAACATTTGTTGTAAAGCTGGTTTGGTGGTACTGAATTCTCTTAACTTTTGCGTGTCTGAAAAGCTTTTGATTTCTTCATCAATTTTCTGAGATACCTTCTGGGTACAGTAATCTTGGTTGTAGATTTTTCCCTTTAAATATATCCTGCCATTCCCTTCTGGCCTGCAGTGTCTGCTGAAAGATCAGCTATTAAGCATATGGGGTTTCCCTTGTATGTTACTTGTTGCTTCTCCTTTGCTGCTTTTAATATTCTTTCTTTGTATTTAGCTTTTGTTAGTTTGATTAGTATGTGTCTTGGCATGTTTCTCCTTGGGTTTATCCTGTATGGGACTGTTTGCACCTCTTGGACTTGATTGACTATTTCCCTTTTCCATGTTGGGGAAATTTTCAGCTATATTCTCTTCAAAAAATTTCTCATGCCCTTTCTTTTTCTATTCTTCTTTGGGGACCCCTATAATTCGAATTCTAGTGCATTTTATGTTGTCCCAGAGGTCTCTGAGACTATCCTCAGTTCTTTTCATACTGTTTACTTTATTCTGCTCTTCAGACGTTATTTCCACCACTTTATTTTCCAGCTCACTGATTTGTTCTTCTGCTTCAGATATTCTGCTATTGATTCTTCCAGAGTATTTTTAATTTCAGTAATTGTGTTGTTTGTCCCTGTAGGTTTATTTTTTTAATTCTTCTAGGTCTCTGTTAACTGAGTCTTGCATTTTCTCCATTTTGTTTTCAAGGTTTTTATCATTTTTACTATCATTATTCTGAATTCTTTTTCAGGTAGTTTGCCTATTTCCTCTTCATTTATTTGCACTTGTGTTTCTAGTTTGTCCCTTCGTTTGTGCAGTATTTCTCTACTTTTTGGGGTTTTTTCTTTTTTTTTAACTTATTGGGTTTGAGGTCTCCTTCTTCCAGGCTTCAAGGTTGAATTCTTTTTTCCTTTTGGTTTCTGCCCTCCTAAGTTTGATCCAGTGGTTTGTGAAAGCTTCATATAGGGTGAGATTTGTGCTGAGTTATTTTTTTCCTCTGATGGGCAAGGCTGAGTGAGGTGGTGATGATCTTCTCTGCTGATGATTGGGTTTGTATTTTTGTTTTGTTTGTTGTTTGGATGAGGATCCTGCACAGGGTTCTAGTGGTGCTTGGGTGTTGGTGTGTCTTGTATTCAAGTAGTTTCCTTTGTGGAAGTTCTTGCTATTGGATTCTCCCTAGGGTTAGTTCTCTGGTTGTCTAGGGCCTTAGATTCAGTGCTCCCCCTGCAGAGGCTCAGGGCTTGATCGTATCACAGATGCACCCCTCCAACGATTTAATTATGTTTCTCTCTTTTTATTTTTTACTTTTTTTACTTTATAATACTATATTGGTTTTACCATACATCAATATGAATCCACCATGGGTGTGCACATATTCCCAATCCTGAGCACCCCTCCCACCTCCCTCCCCATACCATCCCTCTGGGTCATCCCAGTGCACCAGCCCCAAGCATCCTGTATCCTTCATCAAACGTAGACTGGCAATTCGTTTCTTATACATGTTTCAATGCCATTCTCCCAAATCATCCAACCCTTTCCCTCTCCCACAGAGTCCAAAAGACTTCTATACATCTGTGTCTCTTTTGCTGTCTCGCATACAGGGTTATCATTAGCATCTCTCTAAGTTCCATATATATGTGTTAGTACACTGTATTAGTGTTTTTCTTTCTGGCTTACTTCACTCTGTATAATCGGCTCCAGTTTCATCCACCTCATTAGAACCAATTCAAATGAATTCTTTTTAATGGCTGAGTAAGACTCCATTGTGTATATGTACCACAGCTTTCTTATCCATCCATCTGTTGATGGACATCTAGGTTGCTTCCATGTCCTGGCTAATATAAATAGTGCTGTGATGATCATTGGGGTACACGTGTCTCTTTCAATTCTGGTTTCCTCAGTGTGTATGCCCAGCAGTGGGATTGCTGGGTCATAAGGCAGTTCTATTTCCAGTTTTTAAGGAATCTCCACACTGTTCTCCATAGTGGGTGGCTGTACTAGTCTGCATTCCCACCAACAGTGTAAGAGTGTTCCCTTTTCTCCACACCCTCTCCAGCATTTATTGCTTGTAGACTTTTGGATCACTGCCATTCTGACTGGTGTGAAATGGTATACCTCATTGTGGTTTTGATTTGCATTTCTCTGATAATGAGTGATGTTGAACATCTTTTCATGTGTTTGTTAGCCATCCATATGTCTTCTTTGGAGAAACATCTATTTGATTCTTTGGCCCATTTTTTGATTGGGTCATTTATTTTTTCTGGAATTGAGCTGCATGAGTTGCTTGTATATTTTTGAGATTGTCAGTTGCTTCATTTGCTATTATTTTCTCCCATTCCAAAGGCTGTCTTTTCACTTTGCTTATAGTTTTCTTTGCTGTGTAGAAGCTTTTAATTTTAATTAGATCCCACTTGTTTATTTTTGCTTTTATTTTCATTATTCTGGGAGGTGGGTCATAGAGGATCCTGCTGTGATTTATGTCGAAGAGTGTTTTGCCTATGTTCTCCTCTAGGGGTTTTATAGTTTCTGGTCTTACGTTTAGGTCTTTAATACATTTTGAGTTTATTTTTGTGTATGGTGTTCTAGTTTCATTCTTTTCCAGGTGGTTGACCAGTTTTCCCAGCACCACTTGTTAAAGAGATTGTCTTTAATCCATTGTATATTCTTGCCTCCTTTGTCAAAGATAAGGTGTCCAAGGTGTGTGGATTTATTTCTGGGCTTTCTATTTTGTTCCATTGATATATATTTCTGTCTTTGTGCCAGTACCATACTGTCTTGATGACTGTGGCTTTGTAGTAGAGCCTAAAGTCAGGCAGGTTGATTCCTCAAGTTCCCTTCTTCTTTCTCAAAATTGCTTTGGCTATTCGACGTTTTTTGTATTTCCATACAAATTGTGAAATTATTTGATAGGGATTGCATTGAATCTGTAGATTACTTTGGGTAGTATACTCATTTTCACTATATTGATTCTTCTGATCCATGAACATGGTATATTTCTCCATCTATTAGTGTTCTCTTTGATATCTTTCACCAGTGTATAGTTTTCTATATATAGGTCTTTAGTTTCTTTAGGTAGATATATTCCTAAGTATTTTATTCTTTTCGTTGCAATGGTGAATGGAATTGTTTCCTTAATATCTTTTTCTACTTTCTCATTATTAGTGCATAGGAATGCAAGGGATTTATGTGTGTTGATTTTATATCCTGAAACTTTACTATATACATTGATTAGCTCTAGTAATTTTCTGGTGGGTTTTCTATGTAGAGGATCATGTCACCTGCAAACAGTGAGACTTTTACTTCTTCTTTTCCAATTTGGATTCCTTTTATTTCTTTTTCTGCTCTGATTACTGTGGCCAAAACTTCCAGAACTATGTTGAATAGTAATGGTGAAAGTGGGCACCCTTGTCTTGTTCCTGACTTTACAGGGGAACTGCTTTCAATTTTTCACCATTGAGGATAATGTTTGCTGTGGGTTTGTCATATATAGCTTTTTATTATGTTGAGGTATGTTCCTTCTATTCCTGCTTTCTGGAGAGTTTTTATCATAAATGGGTGTTGAATTATGTCAAAGGCTTTCTCTGCATCTACTGAGATAATCATATGGCTTTTATTTTTCAATTTGTTAATGTGGTGAATTACATTGATTGATTTGTGGATATTGAAGAATCCTTGCATCCCTGAGATAAAGTCCACTTGGTCATGATGTATGATCTTTTTAATGTGTTGTTGGATTCTGATTGCTAGAATTTTGTTAAGGATTTTTGTATCTAGTTCATCAGTGATATTGGCCTGTACTTTTCTTTTTTTTCATGGCATCTTTGTCAGATGTTGGTATTTAGGGTGATTGTGGCCTCATAGAATGAGTTTGGAAGTTTACCTTCCTCTGCAATTTTCTGGAAGAGTTTGAGTAGGATAGGTGTTAGCTCTTCTCAAAATTTTTGGTAGAATTCAGCTGTGAAGCCATCTGGACGTGGGCTTTGGTTTGCTGGAAGATTTCTGATTACAGTTTCAATTTCCGTGCTTGTGATGGGCCTGTTAAGATTTTCTATTTCTTCCTGGTTCAGTTTTAGAAAGTTGTGCTTTTCTAAGAATTTGTCCATTTCTTCCACGTTGTCCATTTTATTGGCATATAATTGCTGATAGTAGTCTCTTGTGATCCTTTGTATTTCTGTGTTGTCTGTTGTGATCTCTCCATTTTCATTTCTAATTTTATTGATTTGATTTTTCTCCCTTTGTTTCTTGATGAGTCTGGCTAATGGTTTGTCAATTTTATTTATCTTTTCAAAGAACCAGCTTTTGGCTTTGTTGATTTTTGCTATGGTCTCCTTTGTTTCTTTTGCATCTATTTCTGCCCTAATTTTTAAGATTTCTTTCCTTCTACTAACTCTGGGGTGCTTCATTTCTTCCTTTTCTAGTTGCTTTAGGTGTAGAATTAGGTTATTTATTTGACATTTTTCTTGTTTCTTGAGGTATCCCTGTATTGCTATGAACTTTCCCCTTAGCACTCCTTTTATAGTGTCCCACAGGTTTTGGGTTGTTGTATTTCCATTTTCATTCGTTTCTATGCATATTTTGATTTCTTTTTTGATTTCTTCTGTGATTTGTTGGTTATTCAGAAGTGTGTTGTTCATCCTCCATATGTTGGGATTTTTAATAGTTTTTCTCCTGTAATTGAGATCTAATCTTACTGCATCATGGTCAGAAAATATGCTTGGAATGATTTCAATTTTCTTGAATTTACCAAGGCTAGATTTATGGCCCAGGATGTGATCTATCCTGGAGAAAGTTCCATGAGCACTTGAGAAAAAGGTGAAATTCATTGTTTTGGGGTGAAATGTCATGTAGATATCAATTAGGTCTAACTGGTCTATTGTATCATTTAAAGTTTGTGTTTTCTTGTTAATTTTCTGTTTAGTAGATCTATCCATAGGTATGAGTGGGGTATTAAAGTCTCCCACTATTATTGTGTTATTGTGAATTTCCCCTTTCAAACTTGTTAACATTTGTCTTACATATTGTGGTGTTCCTATGTTGGGTGCATATATGTTTATAATTGTTATATCTTCTTCTTGGATTGATCCTTTGATCATTATGTAGCGGCCTTCTTTGTCTCTTTTCACAGCCTTTGTTTTAAAGTCTATTTTCTCTGATATGAGTATTGCTACTCCTGCTTTCTTTTGGTCTCTATTTGCATGGAATATCTTTTTCCAGCCTTTCACTTTCAGTCTGTTTGTGTCCCCTTGTTTTGAGGTTGTCTCTTGTAGACAACATAAATAGGGGTTTTGTTTTTGTACCCATTCAGCCAATCTGTGCCTTTTGGTTGGGGCATTCAACCCATTTGCATTTAAGGTAATTATGGATAAGTATGATCCCATTGCCATTTACTTTATTGTTTGGGGTTCGGGTTTATACACCCTTTTTGTGTTTCATGTCTAGAGAATATCCTGTAGCATTTGTTGGAGAGCTGGTTTGTTGGTGCTGAATTCTCTCAGCTTGTGTTTGTCTGTAAACCTTTTGATTTCTCCTTCATATTTGAATGAGATCCTTGCTGGGTACAGTAATCAGGGCTGTAGATTGTTTTCTTTCATCACTTTAAGTATGTCTTGCCATTCCCTCCTGGCCTGAAGAGTTTCTATTGAAAGATCAGCTGTTATCCTTATGGGAATCCCCTTGTGTGTTATTTGTTGTTTTTCCCCTGCTGCTTTTAATATTTGTTCTTTGTGTTTCATCTTTGTTAATTTGATTAATATGTGTCTTGGGGTGTTTTGCCTTGGGTTTATCCTGTTTGGGACTCTCTGGGTTTCTTGGACTTGGGTGATTATTTCCTTCCTCATTTTAGGAAAGTTTTCAACTATTATCTCCTCAGGTATTTTCTCATGATCTTTCTTTTTGCCTTCTTCTTCTGGGACTCCTATAATTCGAATGTTGGAGCGTTTCATATTGTCCTGGAGGTCTCTGAGATTGTCCTCATTTCTTTTAATTCGTTTTTATTTTTTCATCTCTGATTCATTTATTTCTACCTTTCTATCTTCTATTTCACTAATCCTATCTTCTACCTCCATTATTCTATTATTTGTTGCCTCCAGAGTGTTTCTGATCTCATTTATTGCATTATTCATTATATATTGACTCTTTTTATTTCTTCTAGGTCCTTGTTAAATCCCTCTTGCATCTTCTCAATCCTTGTCTCTGGGCTATTTATCTGTGATTCCATTTTGTTTTCAAGATTTTGGATCATTTTCACTATCATTATTCAGAATTCTTCCTCAGGTAGATTCCCTATCTCTTCCTCTTTTGTTTGGTTTGGTGGGCATTTCTCCTGTCCCTTTACCTGCTAGGCATTCCTCTGTCTCTTCATCTTGGTTATATTGCTGCGTTTGTGGTGGCCTTTCTGTATTCTGGCAGTTTGTGGACTTCTCTTTATTGGAGTTTCCTTGCTGTGAATGGGGTTGTATCAGTGGCTTGTCAAGGTTTCTTGGTTAGGGAAGCTTGTGTCGGTGTTCTGGTGGGTGGAGCTGGATTTCATCTCTCTGGAGTGCAGTGAAGTGTCCAGTAATGAGTTATGGGATTTCAATGGTTTTGGAGTATCTTTGGGCATCCTGTATATTGAAGCCCAGCACTGTGTTCCTGTGTTGCTGGAGAATTTGTGTGGTATGTCTTGCTCTGGAACTTGTTGGCCCTTGGGTGGTGGTTGGTTTCAGTGTAGGTATGGAGGCATTTGATAAGCTCCTATAATGTTCCCTGGGTCAGGAGTTCTTTGATGTTCTCAGGATTTGGACTTAAGCCTCCTGCTTCTGGTTTTCAGTCTTATTTTACAGTAGTCTCAAGACTTCTCCTTCTATACCACACCATTGATAAAACATCTAGGTTAAAGATAAAAAAGGTTTTCCACATTGAGGGACACCAAGAGAGGTTCACAGAGTTACTTGTAGAAGAGATGAGGGAGGAGGGAGTTAGAGATGACCCAACTGAGATGAGGTGGAATCAAAAGAGGAGGGAGCGAGCTAGCCAGTAATCACTTCTTTATGTGTGCTCCACAGTCTGGACTGCTCAGGGATGTTCATGGAATTATACAGAGAAGAGAAGATGGAGGAAGGAGACAGAGGTGGCCAGGAGGATAAAAGAGGGGAATGAAAAGGAGAGAGACAGATCCAGCCTGTAATCAGTTCCCTAAGTGTTCTCCACCGTCTGGAACACACAGAGATTCACAGAGTTGGGTAGAGAAAAGAAGGGGGAGGGAGGAGACAGCGGCGACCTGATGGAGAAAAAGGAGAGTCCGAAGGAGCAGAGAGCAGTCAAGCCAGTAATCTCACTCTCAAGTAAAAATGGGTACTGAAGATTTGGTTTTTGAAGGTACAAAATTGATAACAAATACCAAAAAGCAAAGATTAAAAATCTAGAATAGATGTTGGATTTTCAAAAATACAATATTAAAGAAAAGAAGAAAAGAAAAAAAAACAAATTCACAAGCATTATTTAAAAATTCATATATATGAAGTTTCCTTAAAAATAGGGGTTTTTTTTGAAAAGTAATAGTAGGTTATAAAAATGAAAATTAAAGGAGTAATAGAGGACTTTAAATTTTTTAAAAGTTAAAAAAAAAGAATGATTGTAAAAATTTTAAAGATATATCCAGGACTTTCTCTGGTGTTGTTGTGGGCAGTGTGGGGTTAGTTCATTTTCGGATAGTTCCTTGGTCCGGCTTATATTTCTCAAGATCTATAGGCCCCTTCCTCTGTAGTCGGTACTAATGACAGGGTTTTAATCTATTGCACCTGTCACTTCCAAGGCGGTTCCCTCTGTTTTAGCTTCTTCTGTTTGCTGGTCTCTTCAGTGTCTGATTTCCGGCCTGACAGAAGGTGGGTGGTGGT
Source organism: Capricornis sumatraensis (assembly GCF_032405125.1). Lineage (NCBI taxonomy): Eukaryota > Metazoa > Chordata > Mammalia > Artiodactyla > Bovidae > Capricornis > Capricornis sumatraensis. The sequence goes on along the minus strand of NC_091078.1, from coordinate 42,530,072 downwards.
GGACACATTTTTTAGGCTCACTTGTTCAGTCGAGCTGTGAGGAGGGAGGGACGCTGCAAACAAATAACACTGGCGTGTGCTCACAGTGTCTCAGCCACACTGGGCCTGTCCCCGCTCACGGCGCACAGAGCTCAGGCTCTAGGTTGCTCCACCAGGAACCATCTGTGGCCGGCCCTGGGGTGCATGCATCTCCCTGGTCTAAGCCGCTCAGGCTCAGGCACTCAGGTAGTCCTCAGAGGCGCAGACTCGGTTGGACCTGCATTTTGTGCCCTTCCCAGGTCCGAGTAGCTCAGGTGTTTGGCAAGCACAGTCGCTGTGACTTATCACCTCTCCTGTCCCTGCTGCTCAGTTTTCTGGGTGTACAACTGGCACTCCGTCTCAGGCGGATGATGACTGTCCAGAACCCCAAGAAATCTTAGTTAGCAAAGAAGCCTGTTTGCAGTTTGGTAGTTAATGTCTCTCTGGGGCTGCTCTTGCCCCCTTCCAGCCCTGGCTGCCTGGCACCGGAGGGGGATGGTCTGCAGCCAGCTATTTCTGTTCCGTCCTTTGATCTGTGTGCGGTCCTGGCGGTGTCTTATGTTAGAGCTTTTCGCGTGGTAGCTATCCCACAGTCTGCTTTGCTAGCCCAAGTTAGTTTGCTCTGGTTACCCTCGGGGCATTCAGGCCCAATCCTTAAAAAGCAATGCAGCCTGTGCCTCCCTGCCCAGCCCCTGCTTGCTAGTGGCGGGTGCAGGCGTCTGCACTGCTTCTCCGCTGGGGGAGTTACCATTTTGCTCATTGTCTGTGAGGTTTAATTATTTATTTCTTTTTCCTCCCTGTTATGTTGCCCTCTGTGCTTCCAAGGCTCTCCACAGACTCAGCAGTGAGAGTGTTTCCTGGTGTTTGGAAACTTCTCTCTTTTTAAGACTCCCTTCCCGGGATGGAGCTCCCTCCCTACCTCTTTTGTCTATTTTTTTTTTGTCTTTTGTATTTTTTCCTACCTCTTTTTGAAGACAATGAGCTGCTTTTCTGGGTGCCCAATGTCTTCTGCTGGCATTCAGAAGTTGTTTTGTGGAATATACTCAGCGTTGAAATGTTCTTTTGATGAATTTGTGGGGGAGAAAGTGGTCTCCCTGTCCTATTCCTCTGCCATCTTAGGAATGCCCCTAATTAGGTTTCTTCAATATGTCTTTGGATGCAGAATTTTTTATAGACTCCGGTCTTTTATATTGATAATTATTCAGCAATTCTTGTGTCCTGATAAGAGGAAGTGAGCTCAAGTCCTTCTACTCCATAATCTTGTCCTCTCATATAGGAAAACTTTCCAGGGCACTTTGCATCATTTCAGTTCAATTCAGTTGCACAGTCGTGTCCAGCTCTTTGCGACCCCATGGGCTGCAGCACGCCAGGCTTCCCTGTCCATCACCAACTCCCAGAGCTTGCCCAAATTCATGTGCATCGAGTTGGTGATGCCATCCAACCATCTCATCCTCTGTCCTCTTCCCCACACCTTCAATCTTTCCCAGCATCAAGGTCTTTTCCAAAGAGTCCGTTCTTAGCATCAGGTGGCCAAAGTATTGGAGTTTCAGCTTCAGCATCGGTCCTCCCAGTGAATATTCAAAACTGATTTCCTCTAGGACTGACTGGTTGGATCTCCTTTAAGTTTAAGGGACTCTCAAGACTCCTCCAACAACAGAGTTCAAATGAATCAATTCTTCAGCACTCAGCTTTCTTTATAGTCCAACTCTCACATCCATACATGACTACTGGAAAAACCATAGCTTTGACTAGAAGAACATTTGTTGGCAAAATAATGTCTCTGCTTTTTAATATGCTGTCTAGGTTGGTCATAGCTTTCCTTCCAAGGAGCAAATGTCTTTTAATTTCATGGCTGCAGTCACCACCTTCAGTGATTTTGGAGGCCAAAAACAAAAGTCTGTCACTGTTTCCCCATCTATTTGCCATGAAGTGATGAGACCAGATGCCATGATCTTAGTTTCTGAATGAGTTTTAAGCCAGCTTTTTCATTCTCCTCTTTCACTTTTTTTCAGGAGGCTCTTTAGTTCTTCTTATCTTTCTGCCATAAGGGTGGTGTCATCTGTGTATCTAAGGTTATTGGTATTTCTCCCTGCAATCTTGATTCCAGCTTGTGCTTCATCCAGCCTTTCATTTTGCGTGATACTCTGCATATAAGCTAAATAAGCAGGTGACAGTATACAGCCTTGATGTATTCCTTTCCCAATTTTGAACCAGTCCATTGTTTCATGTGGGGTTCTAACTGTTGCTTCTTGACCTGCATACAGATTTCTCAGGAGGCAGGTCAAGTGGTCTGGTATTCCCATCTCTTTCAGAATTTTCCACAGTTTGTTGTGATCCACACAGTCAAAGGCTTTAGCACAGTCAATAAACCAGAAGTAGATGTTTTTCTGGAATTCTTGCTTTTTCTATGATCCCATGGATGTTGGCAATTTGATCTCTGGTTCCTCTGCCTTTTCTCAATCCAGCTTGAACATCTGGAAGTTCTCTATTCATGTACTGCTGAAGCCTGGCTTGTAGAATTTTGAGCATTACTTTACTAGTGTGTGAGATGAATGCAATTGTGCAGTAGTTTGAGCATTCTTTGGCACTGCCTTTCTTTGGGATTGGAATGAAAACTGACCTTTTCCAGTCCTGTGGCCACTGCTGAGTTTTCCAAATTTGCTGGCATATTGAGTGCAGCACTTTAACAGCATCATCTTTAGGATTTGAAATAGCTCAGCTGAAATTCCATCACCTCCGCTAGCTTTGTTCATAATGATGCTTCCTAAGGCCCACTTGACTGTCTCACTCAATAGCACTTTGAATGACATCAAATCATTAAGGCTCGTTGCCAGATGTGATGTCAAGAACCAGCATTGGGTTTAGTAGAAAAGAGTAGATCAAGTGTCTCCAGTAATTTGAGAGGCCCTTTAAGGGAACCCTGATGCCTAAGTGGACAGCCAGCCAGTAGCTGAGAAAGAGCAGATTTTAGAAACAGTTTGTTTTAGCTATGAGTTCCTTCAATTTCACTAAATTTACATCTAGCATCAATAAAGCAGATAGAAATGACTAAAGGTAAAATTTGAACTATATTACAAAAATGACATTAAATAATTTACCTTATTCAGTTCATTTACATGTTGTACTAGATAAAGGAAATCAGGCTGTCTCATTTTTCTAGGAAGCTTGTGACTTTTCCTACAGATTAAAACATTTGGTTTAAAGATATTTGTATTTTTCCAATGGGACATATATGCTACTGAAATTTTTACATAAAAGTGTTTTTAAAATATATTTCAGAATGGAAGTCCTTTTTTTAAGTTCCCTCTCCACCAGAAATTAGAGACAATGAAAAGATTTGAATATAAGTAATCTTTTATAAGTAAGACTAGTAAATTTGTTGAATGGAGAAGCAATTTTTGCAGCCATAGTTACAGATTTAAAAATTAATGTGCCTTATTTGAGCATTATTATGCGATGTAGGGTTGACTGTATAGTTTAAAAATATAGTTAGTGTACCTCATAGTACCAATTTTTTAAAAATTTTGAATACATTTCTCTCCCCTCATTTATTTGATTAATAACAAAGGCAATTGGAAATAACCACTAATCAAAGGAAAAAAATAGTAGTGGGAGAAAATACATGCATGAAAGAATTTTAAATCACACATCTTAAAAAATGAATATTATTTTTCTGCATGTAAGTTTCACTGAATGGTATTTTACCAAAGTCAAGATTGTATAACATGAATTTAAGTGGAAAATATTTTCCGAAAAGTAGGCAAAGTGAAGGAAAATAAGAACATTAGTTTTAATCATTGTATGTAATATGTAGCTTTCACCATCATGATGGAGAAAATACTGAATCAGTCCTGAAATGACATATGCTTACTCTGTCATGTGTGGTGACTTTTAAGGGGTCAGCTTTTAAAGTGTTGTCCCGGGAATGAACTTCTGGATATGGATAAAATGAGAAGTGAAATGTTCAGTTCATGATACTCCTGTTTTCCAGATCTTTCTGAGTAACTATCTAGAGATGAATAGCCTATGTTTATCTGGCTTGGGCTGACAGACGAGGCAGATTGCAAGCTGGTATTAAAACTGAAGTGATAAGGAATATCTCTGAAAATACCCCAAACAGTTAATATCATTCTCGTAACAATATTGATCAAGTAAAAACAAACATGGTGTTTGTATTTTCCAATTTGGATTTCTTAGTTAACTACCTTAAATCCAGCCAGAAGAGTCACCATGTGGCAGCCTGCAGGAGGGACGCTTCCAGGGCAGAGGAAGAAAACTGCTTCACGCCTTCCAGTCTCAGGCTCTGGCACACATTTGGGGTGTAGCACTTATCTTTGTACAAAGGCATTTTCTGCAGTAGCTACATTATTGAAATTTTTACAAAACCCACTGACTTTCAACAGTGTGGGGCCTGTGAAACCCACTGCAGATTTGCTGGCCTCTGTCAGTTATAAAAAACATTCTGAGGAGGTTATCTCTCCTGAAACTTTTTTATATTTTAGCTTGTATGTATTCTGAGTAGAACAGCTTCAGGACCTTCTGCTTTATAGAGTTTTATATGTTTCCTTCCAGTTTTGGTTTGTAATTATAAAGGGGAAATATGCATCAAATAATTTCTGCTCTTCTGCAGAGTTTTGTTTTTAAAATGGAGACTTTCCTATTGTATCGGGTTGATAAAATCTTCCCCACTCCAATATTTTAAAATATATTCAGGCCTAAAGTGTTTCTGGAAGCTAAGTTCTTCAACTTAAAAGAGTTTAGAACGCCAAAATTTTTGTCCTCTATAACAAAGAAGAAAACAAATGACCACATTTTTATTAGAGATTCTGATCCCCGTGTTCTTTCAATATGTGGGGAAAAGAGACACGTAAGAAAGTATACACTATCTTGCCCATTGTTTTATGTTTTAGACAATAGAAAGTTATAGAAAAGCTTTGATGTTATTGTTCAGTCACTCATTCATATCCGATTCTTTGCATCCCCATGGACTGCTGCACACCAGGCTTCTCTGTCCTTCACCATCTTCTGGAATTTGTTCAAACTCATGTCCGTTGAATTGGTGATGTCATTCAACCATCTCATCCTCTGTCACCCCCCTTGTCCTCCTATCCTCAATCTTTCCCAGCACCAGAGTCCTTTCCCATGAATTGGCTCTTTGCATCAGGTGGCCAAAGTATTGGAGCTTCAGCATCAGTCTGTTCAATGAGTATTCAGGGTTGATTTCCTATAGGATGGACTGGTTTTATCTCCTTGCTGTCCAAGGGATCCTCAGAAGTCTTTTCCAGCACCACAATTCAAAAACATCAATTCTTCAGCACTCAGCCTCCTTTATGGTCTGACTCTCTCACATCCATACATGACTACTAGGAAAACCATAACTTGGACTATGTGGACCTTTGTTGGCAAAGTGATGTCTCTGCTTTTTAATACCACGTCTAGGTTTGTCATAGCTTACCTTGCAAGGAGTATCTTTCAATTTTATGGCTGCAGTGACTGTCCACAGTGATTTTGAAGTCCAAAAAAATAAGGTATGTCACTATTTCCATTGTTTCCCCATCTATTTGCCATGAAATGATGGGACCAGATGCCATGATCTTCGTTGTTTGAATGTTGCATTTTAAGCCAGCTTTTTCACTCTCCTCTCTCACCTTCATCAAGAAGCTCTTTAGTTCCTCTTTGCTTTCTGTGATTAAGGTGGTGTCATCTGCATATCTGATGTTATTGATATTTCTCCTGGCAATCTTGATTCCAGCTTAATATTCACCCAGCCTGACATTTCACATGACGTGCTCTGTATATAAGTTTAAAAAAACAGGGTGACAGTATACAGCCTTGATGTACCCCTTTCCCAATTTTGAACCAGTTCATTGCTCCACATCCAGTTCTAACTGTTGCTTCTTGACCTGCATACAGGTTTTTCAGGAGACAGGTAAGGTGTTCTGGCATTTCCATCTGTTTAAGAATTTTCCACAGTTTGTTGTGATCCACACAATGAAAGGCTTTAGCATAGTCAGTGAAGCAGAAGTAGATATTTTTCTGATCCAGTGGGTGTTGACAATGTGATCTCTGGTTCCTCTACCTTTTCTAAATCCAGCTTGAATATCTGGAAGTTCTCTATTCACATACTGTTAAAGCTGATCTTGAAGGATTTTGAGGATAATCTTGCTAACATGTGAAATGAATGCAACTGTGCAGTAATTTGAACATTCTTTAGCACTGCCCTTCTTTGTGATTGGAATGAAAACTGACCTTTTCCAGTCCTGTGGCCACAGCTGAGTTTTCCAAATTTGCTGGCATATTGAATGCAACACTTTTAACAGTATCATCTTTTAGAATTGAAAAAGCTCAGCTGGAATTCCACCAGCTCCACTAGCTTTGTTCGTAGTTATGGCAGAAAGTGAAGAGGAAATAAAAAGCCTCTTGATGAAAAGTGAAAAAGTTGGCTTAAAGCTCAACATTCAGAAAACTAAGATCTGGTCCCATCACTTCCTGGCATGTAGATGGGGAAACAGTGGAAACGGTGTCAGACTTTATTTTTCTGGGCTCCAAAATCACTGCAGATGGTGATTGCAACCATGAAATTAAAAGACACCTGCTCCTTGGAAGGAAAGTTATGACCAACCTAGATAGCATATTTAAAAGCAGAGACATTACTTTGCCGACTAAGGTCCATCTAGTCAAGGTTATGGTTTTTCCAGTAGTCATGTATGGATGTGAGAGTTGGACTGTGAAAAAAGCTGAGCACCGAAGAATTGATGCTTTTGAACTGTGGTATGAGAGAAGACTCTTGAGAGTCCCTTGGACTGCAAGGAGATCCAACCAGTCCATTCTAAAGGAGATCAGTCCTGGGTGTTCTTTGGAAGGAATGATGCTAAAGCTGAAACTCCAGTACTTTGGTCACCTCATGCAAAGAGTTGACTCATTGGAAAAGACTCTGAAGCTGGGAGGGATTGGGGGCAGGAGGAAGAGGGGATGACAGAGGATGAGATGGCTGGATGGCATCATCAACTTGATGGATGTGAGTCTGAGTGAACTCCAGGAGTTGGTGATGGACAGGGAGGGCTGGCGTGCTGCGATCCATGGGGTCGCAAAGAGTCAGACATGACTGAGCAACTGAACTGAACTGAATGATTCCTAAGGCCCACTTGACTTCGCACTCCAGGATGTCTGGCTCTAAGTGAGTGACCGCATCATCGTGGTTATCCAGACCATTAAGACCTTTATTGTACAAGTTCATCTGTGTATTCTTGCCACCTCCTCTTAGTATCTTCAGCTTCTGTTAGGTCCGTACCATTTCTATCTCTTATTGTGCCCATCTTTGCATGAAATGTTCCCTTGGTATCTCTAATTTTCTTGAAGAGATCTCTAGTCTTAGTAATTTAAGATAACCGTTGTATTCAATAATATGATGATTCAAATCCATTAGAGTTGTATTTTTTGAGAAACTATGCTGCTAGACCAATAGATGCTCTAGAAAAAACAGTTGAATAAAAGTAGTCACTTTCATATTGAAAGAAAATATTTTTCAGGCTAGAATGAAACTAAGAGAAAAATGAAAGTTACCGGTGAGTCTACCTATACACACGTTTCATAAGGCAAATTAGAAATCTTTAGAAGGTTGTTGTTAGAGGGGCATATTTCGTTACAAGCTACAGAGAACCACCTTCAATTAAGTAACACATGGGATTAAGTAACTCATTGGGTTTCTCGGAGGCCTCCAGGCTGCACAGTAAAGGGAAACAGCCTCCAGGTGTGGGAACCCAGTAGGGATGAGCACAGGGCCCAGTCCCTGGCCAGATTAGAGTCACTGGCAAATCGTGGTTTCATTTTTTTTTCAAGTTGTCTGATTTGGAGATATTTATTGAAACCATACCTCCATTTCCTCGTTTCTAAAATGAGGAGAATAATAGAACACTGCCAAGTACAGTATCAGCACCGTGTATTGGTATTCTTAGTGTTCTTGGTATTCTTCTCACTTCATGATGTTTACTGTGGGGACCTGCCACTAATGACCCAAGTCTGAATTTTCCCTGTGGCTGTTATTGCAGATTTTGAAAAGGATGAGTCTGATTAACTTCCAGACAGGTGGCATGGGCTCCCGAAGTTCAGTTCAGGCTGTGAGTGGCTGGTGTGGCAAGTCTTGCCAAGCTGAGAAGTAATGGCCCATTGACTTAGGGGGCATAGGTAGTGTAACAGTAAGGGTTAAAAAGAGATAATTTGGTGAATAGCCAATGACCTTTTACAGGTTGAACTTGTTTCTTTGTGGGAATTTTACATCACAAAGTGCATCATTTCACTTTTTGTGACTATAGTTGCATACATCAGATGTGAGTAAACTTACATGAAAAGTAACATGAAGAATTGTTTTGCCTGGTTTGCTCACCATTTGTCCTGAGAGTTACGGACTTAGAACAGTGGAAATTTCAGCTGCATTTACTTTGCAAACTTTACATCAGAGCTGGTAGGAAATCACCTCATAGACTCTTGACCCACTGAAGTTGTGCATCTGCAGAAAGTGTCCCATAGGAAGACAGCAATACACCTAGGCTGACCGCAGGCCAATCCGTCTTTCTGATCTGTTTCCTTCATTTGCATTGGAGCTCAACATGGTCAAGTAGACACTGTTTTTAACACAGTATCCGAACATGCAGTAGATCCACCATACATACAGCTTTTCCCCTAGACAGTTTGCTTTTTTTTCCTTTTTTTAACTTTTGAAACAGCACTTTCTTTCAAAGGTCCAAGTAGCAAATTGCAGAGGATACATAGTCAGGTTCATTTAGGAAAGTTTTTTCAGCTTGTTATTCTCATATTTTCCAGGCATACACTGTTTCTCCAGTTCATTTTGCTTTTGATTAATTTTTATTTTTCTTAAGGTTTTAATTGTAGACAGAATTGAAAAAGTCAATTAGTACTACCAGGCTTGTAAGAAAAGGCAGCCTCCCCCTGCTCCACCCTTCCCTACACCCGATGACACTTCTCTGAGCAGTTTCCTCTCATATTTCCACCGTATTTCTCAATAATAACCTTGTACTACTAGTTCATTATTAATTTGCAATAAAGGAAGGTGAAGTTTTAACTCACTTTGTTACCAAATCAAGCTTGGGTCAGCTCACCAATGTGCAGAAAAGTCGATCTACTAACACTGGGTTGTGATGAAGGAAAATACAGCATTTATTGCAGGTGTCAAGCAAGGAGAACAGGCCGGTCATGCTCAAAGGACTAGAACTCCCTGATGGCTTTCACATATGGGTTTAAAGGCCATTAGGGGTAAGAGTCACAGGATACATGATCATGTCATAGCTATTCTTCTGGCTGATTGGTGATGACGTAACTGGGTGATGGTTTGAGAATCTCCGTCATCAATCTTCAGGCTTTAACCAGTCTTCCTTTGTTTCTGCATTTTCCCACTTCTCTCATCATTAACTGCTTGAGTCTCCTCTTTGGAGCTCAGTTATTGTATTCATCTCTGTTTGATTCTTCTTCATTTTCTTCTAATTCTTTGTTAAAAACTAACCTCTCCCTCTGTTCATCCAGTCTTCTCCAAAATTGTTTGACTATTATGATCATTACCTTGAACTCTATCAGATATATTGCCTATCTCCACATCACTTAGTTCTTCTGGGGTTTTACTTTTTTCTTCTTGGAATGTGTTCTTCTGTCATCTCATTTTTCCTAATTCGCTGTTCTTCTATGTATCTGGTGGCTTGGTTACATTTCCCGACCTGGGAGAAGTGGCATCCTGTAGGTTCCAGCAGCACATTCTCCTCTGGATACCATAGCTGCATGCTCTAGAAGTACCCCTGTTGGGTTGCCTTGGTCCTTCTGTTGAGGCAGGCTGGCTATTGTGGATGGTCTCCTAGGCATTGCTGGGCCTTGGTCCCTTTGATTGCCAGGTCCTGCCTTCTTGCTGATGGGTGGGGTGAGGCCCAGGGACTTCTGAGACTGGTGTCTGCATACTGGTGTATGGGACCCCTTCCAGTGCAGGTGACCATGATGAAGCTATAGTGTCTGCTCAGACCCGGGGTCCCACACCTCTTGAAATGCCTGAATATTTCCCTTTGTCCCTGAACAGTGGAGAAGGACCAGGGGGATTAGTACAGCACATGCTCCCCACAGTGTTTCAGAGTCATCCCTCTGGCCAGTGAGTTCTGGATCTGAAATCAGCTCAACTCCAGGAACTGAGCAAGGTATCTTGATTTTTTATTAGAGCAACTGTTATCCTCCTGTTTCTCTGTCCTTGCCCTTTCCTTTGGTTGTAGATGTTAAACAGTGTTGTGTGTATGTGTGTGTGTGTGTGCGCGTGCATGTGCGTGCATGTGCCCATGTACCTTTAAGGATACCATGATCTGTTAACTATCTCCACATTCCCTGTGGGGCAGACACGATGGTGACTGTGATCCCTGGGCTTCACCACTGGGCTTCCCTGGTGGCTCAGAGGTTAAAGCATCTACCTCCAATGCGGGGAACCTGGGTTCGATCCCTGGGTCGGGAAGATCCCCTGGAGAAGGAAATGTTAATTCATCATCATCTCCATGGATGTTAACGGGCTCAGCTGTGACCTCCTCTCCTTTCCTGGCCCACAGCATGGACTGAAAACAGTATCCCTGTTACCAGCACAGTCTTGACTGCGTTGGTGCACAGTGGGGCCTCTGGGACCTCCCATGGAGTGTACCTTTGCTTAGTGTTCAGGATTCTTTTACTATATATGGACATGCCCACAGATCTCAGCCTCCTCACTCCCTCTTCTGTTTTCCAGAGCAGCTGAGTCATGTCTGCTTTTCTCTTCACTGGCCACCATTTACTCTAGACCTGTAAGAGTCACCCCTGGGTCCTGCTACCTCAGGAAAGTTAATTCTTGCAGCAACCTGTGTGTATAATCTCTTTTCCTTCATCAGTTCTGGCACTTTCCTAGATGGGGAGCTCACCTTTACTAGAGAAGTGTAGGCCCCCTCTACAAACTACCGATAGTTTCAGGGATCTGTAAGGGTGACTCATATCTTTCTCATTTGTTTCAGGATACCAGATTTTCCTAGCCAGGGATCTGATTTTAGCATAGCAGACCTGCTTGGCTGTGCTTCTAAATGTCTCTGGAGATCTTCGGTTCTGTTAGATCTGCTTTTTGCTGTGTCGCTGTTTATGTTTTCTCACTACAGGTGATAATGGCCTCTTTCCAATTATCGAGTTGCCCCCTAGTCTTTAGCTGTCTGTTAATGCTCAGGATCCCTCATTATCTCTCTGTGGGGTGTCAGTCCAACTCAGCTGTAGTCAGCCAGTTCCAGTGTCTCTGTGGCTTTTTCTCACCATATCTTCAACAACCTGAATCATCACACCTGTGAGGACATTTCCTAGGCCACTTTGCTGATATCTTTACCAGTTCATGGCCTCCTCCACTGTACCAGGGTCCACCCTGTGTACCATCCGGGACAGTGGGGCGCTGGCTGACTGTGTCTCAGACCTCATCTTACTGCTTGTTTTCTCAGGCTCCTCATGGCTCCACTTATATTATTTCAAGTTCTCCACAAACCTGATGCCAAGACTGGACTTACTGGGAAAAACAGTAACGGAGGCCGAGGAAGCTGGGGCAGCTATTAGATCCAGTTGCAGGTCGAGCTCTCATGGTGGAGAGGGAAGGAAGAAAGCCTAAATAGCAAAAGCCTTAGACTGCTGTGCAGTTACCAGAAAGTTTTGGTAAAGCCAATTGAAAGTCCTTGAGCCAAAGTCACCATTTAGAGGAGCCTGTAACTCCTAGATGACACCTACACCAGCATCCCTGCTGAGTGCACTTGCTGGCCAGGAGCAACCCTGGGCCTCTGTAAAGATGAAGTGATGAGCTTCAAAACAGCATCCAAGGCCCTTGGTCATTTCCATTTTCCACAGTTGGAACCTGGGAGATCTGAAAGATGCATACTTGTGGCTGCCACAAACATGATACATTTTATTTCTCCTATTTTTAATACCTTTAAATTAACCAGTTTATTTAATATCTTTGCCCCTTCCCAAAATAATATAACATCTTCAAATTGTTTAACTTTTCTCACCACAGGTTGTTGATCAGTATTTTAGGTTTGTGTGTGTTTGTGTATGTGTGTAAGATGTGATGTCTGTTTATAGATTCCTTTTGTTGACTTTTTGCATATAAATATTGAGCTGTTCCAGCACATTTGTTGAAAAGACTATCATTTCTCCATTGAGTTACCTTTGTTCCTTTTTCAAAGATCAGTCAGCTACATTTCTGAGCCTACTTTTGGACACTCCATTCTGTTTCATTAATGTATATGTCCACACTTTTGCTAATATATCACACTGTCTCACTTTATACTGTGTCTTAAAATTGGGTAGTGAATCAGTTTGTCAACATCCACAAAATAACTCGTTAGGATTTTTATTGGAATTACATGGATAAAATTAAGTTGGGAAGAACTGGCATCTTTACAATATTGACTATTCCTACCCATGTTCATTGGAACAAAGGACTGGTTCAAAATTGGGAAAGGGGTACATCAAAGCTGTATATTGTTACCCTGCTTACTTAACTTATATGCAGAGTACATCATGTGAAATGCTCGGCTAGATGCATCACAGGCTTTGCTCAAGAATGGCAGGAGAAATATCAACAGCCTCAGATATGCAGATGACACCACCCTTATGGCAGAAAGCAAAGAGGAACTAAAGAGCTTCTTGATGAAAGTGCAAGAGGAGAGTGAAAAAGCTGGCTTAAAACTCAAGATTCAAAAAGATAAGATCATGGCATCCAGTCCTACCACTTCATGGCAAACAGATGGGGAAAATGTGGAAACAGTGTCAGATTTCATTTTCTTGGGGTCCAGAATCTATGCAGACAGTAAGTGTAGCCACAAAATTAAAAGACACTTTCTCCTTGAAAGAATAGCTATGTCAAACCTAGACAGTGTATTAAAAAGCAGAGACATCACTTTGCTGACAAAGGTCTGTATAGTCAAACCTATGGTTTTTCCAGTAGTCATGTATGGATCTGAGAGTTAGACCATAAAGAAGGCTAAGCACCAATGAATTGACATTTCTGAACTGTGGTGCTGGAAAATAGTCTTGAGGGTCCCTTGAACAGCAAAGAGATAAAACCAGTCAATCCTAAAGGAAATCAACTCTGAATATTCATTGGAAGAACCAATGCTGAAGCTCCAATAGTTTGACCACCTGATGTGAAGAGCTAACTCATCGGAAAAGACTCTGATACTGGAAAAAATTGAGGGAAAGAGGAGAAGGGGGTGACAGAGGATGAGATGGTTAGGTGGCATCACTGACTCAATGGATGAGTTTGAACAAACTTAGGGAGATAGTGATGGACAGAGAGCCCTGGTGTGTTGCAGTTCATGGGGTCACAAAGAGTCAGAGGCAACTTAGTGACTGAACAACAACCCATGTTCTTAGTATATCTCTCCATTTATTTAGATCTTATTTGATATTTTCATCATCGTTTTGTAATTTTCCTCATTGATTTTAGATCTGTAACTAGATTTATACCTTAGTATTCCATGTTTTTGTGCTATAGGAAATTATTTATGTTTTTAATTTCAAAATTTAATTGTTCAATGTTGGTATATCAGAAAACATTTGAGTTTTGTTTATTGACCTGTACCCTTCAATGTTCCTATATTTGTTTATTAGTTCCAGGAATTATTTTGTAGATTCTTTGGCACTTCTACATAGACATGCTGTGCTGTGTGCTTCATTGTTCACTCATGTCTGACTGTTTGCAACCACAAGGACTATAACTCTCCAGGCTCCTCTATCCATTGGGATTCTCAGGCAAGAATACTGGAGTGGGTTGCCATGCCCTCCTCCAGAGAATCTTCCAGACCCAGGGATTGAACCTAGGTCTTCTGCATTGCAGGCAGATTTTTGCTGTCTGAACCACCAGGAAAGCCAAAGAATACTGGAATGGGTAGCCTACTCCTTCTCCAGGGGATCTTCCTGACCCAGGAATTGAACTGGGTCAATTCAATTTCTGCATAGCAGGTGGATTCTTTACCAGCTGAGCTACCAGGGAAGCCCCTACGTAGGCACATTCATCTGCAAATACAGTTTTACTTCTTCCCTCCCAATCTGTAAACCCTATTTACTTTTCTTGTCTTATTGCATTAGCTACAACTTCCAGGGTGATGTGAAACAGAAGTAAAAGAGAGGGCACTCTAGCCTTATAACCATTCTTAGGAGGAAAAATTTTAGTATCTTAACATTTAGTATTGGAGAAGGCAATGGCAACCCACTCCAGTATTCTTGCCTGGAAAATCCCATGGATGGAGGAGCCTGGTAGGCTGCAGTCCATGGGGTCGCGAAGAGTCAGATACGACTGAGCGACTTCACTTTCACTTTTCACTCTCATGCATTGGAGAAGGAAATGGCAACCCACTCCAGTGTTCTTGCCTGGTGAATCCCAGGGAAGGGGGAGCCTGGTGGGCTGCCATCTATGGGGTCGCACAGAGTCAGACACAACTGAAGCAACTTAGCAGCAGCAGCAGTAGCAACATTTAGTATGGTGTTAGCTTTTCACTTTCATGCACTGGAGAAGGAAATGGCAACCCACTCCAGTGTTCTTGCCTGGAGAATCCCAGGGACGGGGGAGCCTGGTGGGCTGACGTCTATGGGGTCGCACAGAGTCGGACACGACTGAAGCAACTTAGCAGCAGCAGCAGCAGCAGCTATACTAACACCATACTAAATGTTAGCTATAGGAGTTCTTTTCTTCAGTCAAGCTATAGGAGTTCTTTTCTTAAGTCAAGGAAAGTTCTTTTCTTAAGCCAAGGAAATTCTCTATCCCTGGTTTGCTGAGAGTATTTTATCAAATATCTTTCCTGCATAAGTTAATATCATCATATGATTTTTTTTTTAGTTTATTGATGCAGTAGATTAAGTTTTTTAATTTCAATATTGAATTCATTTGCATAACTAGAATAAACATCACTTGGTCATGGTGTATAGTTCTTTTTATTCATGTTGAATCCTATTGGCTAATTTTGTTGCAAATTTTAAGATCTATTCTGAAGAGGCATATTGGCCTACACTTTTTTTTTTCTTGTAATGCCTTTATCTTGTTTGGGTATGAGACAATTTCTGGCTTCATAGAATGAGTTAGGAACTCTTCTGCTCCTACCTTCTAAGAGAGATTCTTTTTTTTTTTCCCCTATAAGAATGTGATAGAATTCTCTAGGGAAATCACTTAGGCCACATGGTTTGTTTTCTGGAAGGCTATAAATTATTGACCTAATTTCTTTAATAGATGTATATGTTTTCAGATGATTTCTACTGTGAGATTTCTGGTAGTTAGTGTCTTTCCAAGATTTGACTTATTTTATTCAAGTTATCAAAATTTTTGTCACAGAATTATTCTTAGCATTTCTTTAAATGTCCATGGAATTAGTAGTGACAACCCTTCTTTCATTATTTACATTGCTAATTTGTGTTTTTTAGAACACTACCTCACACCATATACAAAAATAAAATTGTTCAAAGACTGAAATATAAGACATGACATCATAAAACTCCTAGAAGAGAACATAGGCAAAGCATTCTCAGACATAAATCACAGCAACATTTTCTTAGATCAGTCTCCCAAGGCAAAAGATATAAAAGGAAAAATAAATGAGACCAGGACTTCCTAGTGGTCCAGTAGTTAAGACTCTGACTTCCCAATGCAGAGGTCCCAGGTTTGATCTGTGGTCAGGGAACTAGATCCCACATGCTGCAACTAAGATCCTGTGTGCTACAGCTAAGACCCAGCACAGCCAAATAAAAATTTTTAAATAGTTTATTAAATAAAATGAAAATAATAATATAAACAGTAATTAAATTTTAAAATAAAAATTAAAACTAAAAGTAAATAAAAATTTTTTAATAAAATTTTAAAATTAATTAACTAAATAAAAATGACAAATAAAAAATAAATGAGACCTGGACTTACATGGTGGTCCAATGGTTAAGAATTCACCTGCCAATGCAGGGGACATGGGTTTGATCCCTGGTCTGGGGAGATCCCTCCTGCTGTGGAGCAAGTAGGCTCAGGCACCACAACTACTGAGCCCATGTTCTAGAGTCCATTCTCCACAAAAGAGAAGCCACCACAATGAAAAACCAATGTACCCCAACTGCAAAGCAGTCTGCATTCACCACCACTAGAGAAAGCCTAAGTACAGCAACAAAGAGGCAGCATAGCCAGGAATAAATAAATATTTTTTACAATAAAATAAATGAGGCCTAATCAAATTTAAAAGCTTTCACACAGCAAAGAAAAACATTAAAAAAAATTTTTAATGGAAAGGCTACCTACAGAAGGAGAGAAAGTATCTTCAAATAATGTAACCAACAGGGTGCTATCATGGAAAATATAAAAATAGCTCATATAACTCAGTATTAAAGAAACAAACAACCCAGCCAAGAAGTAGGCAGAAAATACAAACAGACATTTCTCCAAAGAAGACTTACAGGTGGCCAACAGCACATGAAAAATGCTCAGTATGGCTAATTATTAGATAGACATAAATCAAAACTACAGTGAAGTATCCCCTCACACCTGTCAAAATGACCATTTCCAAAAAGTCGACAAATAATAAATGCTGGAGAAAGTACAGAGAAAAGAGAACCCTCCTACACTGTTGGTGGGAATGTAAGCTAGTTCAGCTTCTATGGGAAACATTATGGTGGTTCCTTGGAAAACTAAAAATAGGGTTACTGTATGATTTCAAATCCTAAAAGATAATGCTGTACTGCACTCAATATGAAAGAAAAAACTCAGCAGTGGCCACAGGACTGCAAATGGTCAGTTTTCATTCCAATCCCAACGAAGGGCAATGCCAAAGAATGTTCAAATTACTGCACTCATTTCACATGCTAGCAAGGTTATGTTCAAAATCTTTCAAGCTAAGCTTCAACAGTATGTGAACCGAAAACTTCCAGATGTTCAACCTGGATTTTAAAAAGGCGGAAGAACCAGAGAATCACATTGCCAACATCCACTGGATCATAGAAAAAGCAAGAGAATTCCAGAAAAACATCTACTTCTGCTTCATTCACTATGCTAAAGTCTTTGACTGTGTGGATCACAACAAACTGTGGAAAATTCTTAATGGGATGGGGTTACCAGAACAACTTACCTGTCTCCTGAGTAACCTGTATGCAAGTCAAGAAGCAATAGTTAGAACTAGACATGGAACAACAAACATTAAAAATTGGGAAAGGAGTACGTCAAAGCTATATTTGTCACTCTGCTTATTTAAGTTTTATGCAGAATACATCATACAAAATCCCAGGCTGGATGAAGATCAAGCTGAAACTAAGATTGCTGGGAGAAATGTCAATAACCACAGATGTGCAGATGACACCACCCATGGCAGAAAGTGAAGAGGAACTCAACAGCCTCTTAATGAGGGTGAAAGATGAGAATGAAAAAGCTGACTTAAAATTCAACATTCAAAAAACTAGGATCATGGCATCTGGTCCCATCACCTCATGGCAAATGTTGTTCAGTCCTGTCTGAATCTTTGTGACCCCACGGACTGCAGCACACTAGCTTCCCTGACCTTCACCATCTCCTGGGGCTTGCTCAAACTCATGTCCATTGAGTCAATGATGCCATCCAACTATCCCATCATTTGTCATCCCCTTCCCCTCCTGCCTTCAATCTTTCCCAGCATCAGGGTCTTTTCTAATGAGTCATCTCTTCACCTCAGGCAGCCAAAATATTGGAGTTTCAACATCAGTTCTTCCAATGAATATATAGGATTGGTTTCCTTTAGCATTGACTGGTTTTATCTCCTTACAGTACAAGGGACTCAAGAGTCTCCTCAAACAGCAAAGGTCAAAAGCATCAGTTTTTTGACACTCAGTCTTCTTTATGGTCCAACTCTCACATCCACACATGATTACTGGAAAAACCATAGCTTTGACTGTACAGACCTTTGTCAGCAAAGTAATGTCTCAGCTTTTTAATACACTGTCAATGTTTGTCACTGATAAAGAATCTGCCTGCAATGCTGGAGACCCTGGTTCAATTCCCTAGGTCAGGAAGACCCCCTGGAGAAGGGCATGACAACTCACTCCAGTATTCTTGCCTGGAGAATTCCATGGACAGAGAAGCCTGGTGGGCTACTGTCCATGGAATCACCAAGAGCTGGACACCACTGAGTGATTATCACAATAGGTTTGTCAAAGCTTTCCTTCCAAGGAGCAACCACCTTTTAATTTCATGGCTGCAGTCACCATCTTGCAGTGATTTTAGAGCCCAAGAAAATAAAGTCTGTCACTGTTTCCATTGTTTCCACATCTATTTGCAATGAAGTGATTGGACTGGATGCCATGATCTTAGTTTTTTGAATGCTGAGTTTTAAGCCAGCTTTTTCATTCCCCCTTTCACCTTCATTAAGAGGCTCTGTAGTTCCTCTTTGCTTTCTGCCATAAGGGTGGTGTCATCTGCATATCTGAGGTCATTGATATTTCTCCTGGCAGTCTTGATTCCAGCTTGTGCTTTATCCAGCCCATTATTTCGCCTGATAGATGGGGGGTAAAGTGGAAACAGTAGCAAATAGATGGGAAAATAATGGAAAGTGGAAACAGTGACAGACTTTATCTTCTTGGGCTCCAAAATCTCTGCAGATGGTGACTGCAGCCATGAAATTAAAGGACGCTTGCTCCTTGGAAGAAAAGATGTGACAAACCTAGGTACCATATTAAAAAGCAGAGACATTGCTTTGCTGACAAAGGCCTGTATAGCCAAAGGTATGGTTTTTCCAGTAATCTTCGAAGTATGGATGTGAGAGTTGGACCATAAAGAAGACTGATTGCCAAAGAACTGATGGTTTTGACCTGTGGTGCTGGAGAAGATTCTTTAGAGTGCCTTGGACAGCAGGGGCATCAAACGAGTCAATCCTAAAGGAAACCAATCTTGAATATTCATCGGAAGGACTGATGCTGAAGGTGAAACTCCAATACTTCGGCTACTTGATTTTAAGAGCCAACTCATTGGAAAAGATGCTGATGCTGGGAAAGTTTGAAGGCAGGAGGAGAAGGGGGTGACAGAGGATGAGATGGTTGGATGGCATCACCAATTCAGTGGGCATGAATTTGAGGAAACTCCAGGAGATGGTGAATAACAGGAGCCTGGTGTGCTGTAGTCCATGTTTCAAAGAGCTAGACGTGACTAGAGAATATTACACCTATTGAAATCAGTCAGGCAGAGTAAGGCAAATAATCTTATGATCTGATTTACACGTAAGATAAGTAATTAGAAGTTTTGGATTAGCAGATACAACCACTGTGCATAAAATAGATTAGCACCAAGGACCTACTTTATAGTCAGTATTTTAGAAATTATAGTCAGTATTTTGTAATAATCTATAGTGGAAAAGGATCTGAAAAAATAACTGGATCACTATGATGTATACCTGAAATTACCACAATACTATACTTCAATTAAATATATGTACCTTTGTGTGTCTGTCTGTCTGTGTCTCTTAGGGTCAGCAGGCCAGCACCACAGTGGGGTGACCACCCTTACCTGTCCTCCCCACTCATCTATACAGTTTCACTCACTTTACTCAGCAGATAGTTTTCAATGGCTCCTAACAAGAGAATCCTCTCATTTTCAATGTTATCTCTTAGTGGTTGTGTGAGATGTTAATATTAGGAGAAGCTGAATGGAGGCTGTATTGGAATTCTCTATATTATCTTCTCAACTTTTTTAAAAATCTAAGTTAATACAAAGTTAGGCCATGAAATAGGTGACCATTATGTCAACTGCCTCCTGTAAACTCCTGAGACTTTTGTAAGGGGAAAATGGAATATATTTAATTCAGTTTGCATCAGTTTAACCTAAAGGAGCAAAAGAAAGCTGTTAATAAGTTCTCATTTTCAAGCTCAAGTAAACAAGATAGTAATGGTTCCATTATTTTAGGCCATGAGAAGGAAAATTGCTAAAAATTATACATTTAGATCAGAGACTCTTGAGAGAAAAGTAGTGGAATAGTGGTCTATGAAGCCAGATTTTAAAATGAGTGAGGATGTGGGAACATTGAATACAAATAACATTTGTATATAAATTATGGTATCTTTCAATGAGTCTGCATGGCTGAGAGAATATTATTTATAGATGCAGAAATCTGCATATGCTCTTAGGATCTCAAGGAAAATCCAATAATAAGACATCTGAGATGCCAGAAATAGAAGACAATGATTTGATGCTTTGCTAAAGGAAGCAGGGGTAGGTGAATTAAACACCATGCAGGTGAAGAGCTTAACTGTGATTTAGAGGCAGTAAACAGAGTGAACAGCGATCATCATGCATTCATCACCCAGTCTCAGCAGCTCCTGAATTGGTTCCGTCTATACCCCTGCCCGCGTGCCCCCTCCCACACTGTTTTGAAGCAAGTCTTCAACAGGTATAATGTCATCCATGTACATTTTAGTATGTATCTCTAAAAGATCCCCTTTAAAAAATAACCACCAGCAGTTTCATCCCCAACAATAATAATAACCTCTAATCTCATCAAATACCCAGTTTCTTTTCAAAACTCCGATTAGTTCATATACGTAATAAATGACTTTATTTTCTTAGTTTGTTTGGAGCAAGATATAAAGAAATTCAAACCATTATAATTAGACAGTGTCTCTTAAGTGTTTATAATAGACTTTGCCCCCTGACATTTATGTATTTAAAAATCTAGATCATTTGCCTTAGTTCTGAGTGTTATCACAAAATACCATACTGGATGGCTTAAACAGTGCACACGTCTGGAGTCTGGGAGGTCCACATCAAACTGCAGCATAAATCTATGATTTACTAGTTGTGTGCCATCTGTCAACCCTTTGAAACTCTTCTGAGCATCGTGTATGTGTAATATGAAGCGGCCTTGATGGCATCTTCTGGAGATGGGCACTGTTGCCACTGTCAGGATGCTGGCTGCCCTGCTCATGCTCACTCAGCTGTGTTACCGTGATCTTCAGGGGAAGCCTCTGTCAGTATCTCCCAGGGCTGTTGATTTTTCCCCCATCAGCAATATAGGAAGTCAGATAGTATAGAAGCAGTACAATACACATATTATATAACATGTACACGTATTAAACTAACATGTACAATATACATACATGTTAGTTTAGGGGCAGAGGGCTGATATTTCATTTGTTTAGAGTCTAGAAAAAAGGTATAGACCCACAGCTTCCCTTATGTCCCAACTTGATTACAGGTTCATTTCTGAAATAGGTCAGATGCATAGTGATTAATTTTGAAAATGGATGGACCAGGGATAGTTAGTATATAGAGGACTCTTACTGCTGCTAGCATCTGTGTCCAAAAACTCTAACATGAAACCTTAAGAGAACTCCTTTTGATGCCTGAGGAGTTAAGTCCTCTTGGTAATAGTAGCTGCCTGAATGAAATCAGCCTTTGGACGGAGAAAGAATACCCCATATTGGAAAGTAATTATAGCTTTTATACTTGTGCATGTGTGTGCGCACGCACGTGTGTGTGTGTGTGTGTGTGTGTGCTTTCACAGCTTTTTGGAGACTACAGCCTATTTCTCCATGAGACCAAAAATTGGAGAGAAGGAAGTGTCCCCAGACGTTTTCTTTGGTATCTGGCATGAATTCAGCTCTCACTTTAAAGGCTTTTGGAAGAAAGAGAACAAACTCATTCTACGAGAAAGATAGGTGTTTTTCATTTACACAGTGGCATTTTAAAACTGGTGTTTTCTCAGGTGTGACCTGTTAGGGGTTGCCAACTTTCACAGCCTGAATGAAAAACTAGATCCTCACTCTGGGGTTTTCAGTCTAAGAGGGTGCTGAGGTTGGGCAGTACTTGGAGTTCAAGTAAGAAGAGTCAGCACAGTGGCTGTGATGCTGCAAAGGGCAGCTGGGGTGATGATTTGCCAGGACCACTGTCTGGTAGACCAGGTTATGTGGTGGGGAAACCACACAGAAACAGACAGGCAAGAAGAGGAGTCAAAGAACCCTGCTGGGATGACAGACCCACTCATTTCCAAAAGACCTTAATAAGGTAAGATGAATCAGTTTGGTTTAACTTTTACTCAATTCATGGGATATTGTTGCACATTTCACCATTCATATCAAAATTTCTCCCAGGTGTCACCAAGAAAAAGATGATCAATATTTTTAAGAGATATTTTCAAGACTTATCAGATCATATCACATTTCCTTAAGTATATCTTCAGAAATGAAGGGAAATTTCCCTTCTTAAGTACATGGAATAAAGTCCTGTCCCTTGATTATGAAGCTTACACAAGTGCATTGTTACCAAGTTGGGAAGCATGTCCCCAAATTGTGGGGTCTGAAGGGAGAATAAAAGGGAAACAAACCTTAATCCTGAGCCTATTAGTGCACTTCCCACATCCTGACCCTAATAAGAATTTTGCTTTGAAAATGTACCTCTTAAGGAACTTTATTGATCATAGTACAAAGTTCTACAATTTTTTTTCTTACCATCTTCATTTTGGTCTTGCTTATATAAAAAACCATGCTGGCTCACCTAGTTTTCACTTGTAAGCAGATTTCGATTGGTCTTTAAATCAGGTGAGATTAATTGCTGACACTTGCTGAGCAAGTGGACTCCATCAGAGCAGGAAGTCTGCCTTGGTGACCAGTGGATGAGAAAGAGAGCAGTCTGAATGGAAGGGAAACACTGTAAACATCTACTTGGAGATAGTGAGCCTGTTCTACCTCAAGATGCATCACCCAGGTTAATGTAAAGGACATGTGCCAGGAGTCCAGGCTGGTGAGGCAGGAGAGAACTGAGTGAGCACGGGCCTGTCTGGACCACTGTTCAGACGTGGATGTTTCCAGCTTTTCACCAAGCAAGCCTTGCTCGGTTTGGAAAATGGTGGGGAGGAAACTGTTTTTAACTTTGGCATGTTGCAGACAGCCTCCCTTCCTGGTGCTCCCTGCTTCCATGCATGCCTCCTTTCAGCTCTGACCTAAGCCTGAGAAGGGCCTGGGGTTCAGTCACACTGGAAAACAATATAGAAAGATCAGTGTTTCACTTTGCACGGGAGCTGGGGTGATACTGATCTCAGAGGGAGAGATCCAAATAGTTCCCTGTCCAGGAATTAAACCTGGGGAACCTGGATGAAAACCAAGAGTCCTAGCCAGGGACTAGAGGTGAGAAGCAAAAGTGGCCTGGGCTTTTGCCCCTGTTTGTTTCAAGGAGGCAAAAACTAAAAACAGGTCCAACATTTATGATTAGATACAAAGCACAATGTATGGGAGAACACACAGGAAAACAGTTTGTTCATCCAGCTCAGAAGGAGGGCAGAGATACACACCTGGAGAGGAGTGCAGAGTGAGTGAGGAGGAACACAGCCTGGACATGTTTAAATCACTTATATAGGACAGCCCTTCTAGGTCTTTGCTTACCTTTGGCCAATTATCTTGCTTCTTTCTTCACACCTGACTGGTCCACACACCTTCCCAAGGATGTGTGTGCAACTTTCTTCTCAGATGTATCCCTCCATAGAGGCCTATGGATGCATGTCCACACTTATTATGGGGTGGGGTCCCTTCCCTGTTCAACCCCAAAGAAGACTTTCTGAACATGTGCAGACAGGGAAGTCTTCCTTGACCTCAGGAGTGGGCACCTTTCCTCTTTGCTTTAGCAGAACTCAGCTTTTACCACTAGCTTTGTCCTTGGCATGTCTGGGTGAGAACAAAGCTTGAATTTTACTCCACTTGACAAATACCAGGTGTCTGGCCCAGAGGCTCGCCGACTCCTACCTCAATACTGACAGAGTGGAAAAGGCGAGAGGTAGGCACGGACACAGCAGGAGTGGAGAGGGCCTGAGGGCACACACGTGAGCAAGGGGTTCTCAGCTAAGGTCCTGGCATGAGATCGCAGGGGGTCTCTCATCCAAGCTCTCCTAACCACGTGGCCTGTCCAGAAGTGCTGAGCAGCTCCCATGGAGATGATGTTGGCCTGGAGCAAGTCATTCACTGTCAGAAATGGCGAAGGCCTTGTCCCTGAGATAGAGCTGGGTCTCCAGGAAACACTGTTGACAACAGTCCACCATTTATGAGATCTTAGGCATTGGACATGCTCGCTGAATATCTCATACAATCAACCCGATCCTTTTTTTATACTTCCTCCTGTGCTTAAAAAAATCCAGTGGGCTTTTTGGCTCGCTGGAGGTGACTTCATTTCATCTCGTAGTGGTGTTAACGGGCAGGTGACAGGTGCTGTCCATTGCACACTGCTCGCTTGCTCTTAACAGAGGACTGAGGAGGAGCACGTGGCAGGTGAGAGAGCTCCTTAGCCCTCCGGAGGACAGGGTGGAAGGTGTCTGTGGATGCCTCACTGCAGAAATGCCATCCGCAGCCTGGGGTTGGGTGGGGGCGTTGGTCACGTGTGTCTGTATCTGCCACCTTCTCCCTGTCTTTTCAGTGTCCTCTCCTCCTCCTGTGCTCCCTCTTCTCTCTTTCTCTCTCATCTGCACTCTCACCTTCTCTCGTCTTTCAGCTTCCTCCCTCCAATCGCTCTGTGCTTTAGCACACTTTCCAGGCCAGGCTGTTTCTTTAAGGGTGGACCCCTGACCATCAGTCCGGCCCTGGCTCACATTCTCCCAACCCAGGAGGACGCATTCTCGAGCTTCTAGTAAAATCCCAGAGAGGAATTCCAGAGGAGTCGTGTTCATCTTTGGATCAGCCACGGTGGCCAGAGGTTGGTTCTGTGGGGACTGATTGGTTCAGCAGTCCTGCAGCCAGAGAGGAGGATTGCTGTGAGTGACAACCCCCTTCTTGGCAATATCACTGGAGTTAGGGAGGAGCAAGTAAATAATACTCTACTAGCCCTAATTTATGAAGCCTTTAAAAATAACCTGTGCAATTACCAGAATGTCTTCAGTTCAGTTCAATCGCTCAGTCGTCTCCAACTCCTTGCGACCCCATGAATCGCAGCATGCCAGGCCTCCCTGTCCATCACCAACTCCCGGAGTTCACTCAGACTCATGTCCATCGAGTCAGTTATGGCATCCAGCCATCTCATCCTCTGTTGTCCCCTTCTCCTCCTGCCCCCAATCCCTCCCAGCATCAGAGTCTTTTCCAATGAGTCAACTCTTCGCATGAGATGGCCAGGGTACTGGAGTTTCAGCTTCAGCATCATTCCCTCCAAAGAAATCCCAGGGTTGATCTCCTTCAGAATGGACTGGTTGGATCTCCTTGCAGTCCAAGGGACACTCAAGAGTCTTCTCCAACACCACTGTTCAAAAGCATCAATTCTTCGGTGCTCAGCTTTATTCACAGTCCAAATCTCACATCCATAATGACCACTGGAAAAACCATAGCCTTGACTAGACGGACTTTTGTTGGCAAAGTAATGTTTCTGCTTTTCAATATGCTATCTAGGTTGGTCATAACTTTTCTTCCAAGGAGTAAGCGTCTTTTAATTTGTCTTAAACTCAAAAGATGTTTTAATGGCATGGTTGGAATTTTCCTTTTTGATCAAGTTTTCCTTGCTCTAATTTGTTATGTTTACATTGAATACTATTTTAAGGTTGTAAATACTCTATAAAAGTCATTACTAATTGTTGTTTGAGTATGGAGTGGTAATAATGTATTTGGGGCTTTTTCTGATGACTTATATGATTTAATATATTTCTTGAAATGGTGAGTTTCTAGTCTATGGGGAAAAGGTCTGCTGTCTTTCTAATCAATGGGGTATGGAAAACACAAGCATTTCCAGACCAGAGTTTTTATTGGCTTCCCAGGTAAGTGCTAGTGGTAAAGAATACATCTCCAAGGCAGGAGATGTAAGAGACTTAGGTTTGATCCCTGGTTTGGCTAGGTCCCGTGGAAAAGGGCATGGGAACCCACTCCAGTATTCTTGCCTAGAGAATCCCTTGGACAGGAGCCTGGTGGGCTATAGTCCATGGGGTCTTAGAGAGTCGGACATGACTAAAGTGACTTAGCATGCACACACGCTTGCTGGCTTGAGCCTTATACAGGCATGGCTTCAGAGTTAGCAAAGTGGAGACAGTAATAGCTGCCCTGCAGAGAGACTGTAACTGAACAAGGTGCTATATTAGAGTATGTAGGGCAGTGTCTCCATGCTCAATATTCAGTGGCTGTTGTCCATCATTTAATATAAATGACCTCTTGATTATGATGACCCACAAGGTCATGTGACATTCTGACAAGGCATGTTAGGAACATATCTGTAAATGCAAGGCATTATTGTGATGCAGTTGCCTTCTTGGTTGGTAAAATGTCTTGATTCTGAGTCCAAGGATGAACTTTTGTTTGAAGATGCTGAAGTGACCTGTCCTTTCTTGGTTTTAAATCATGCTCTACTCCTCTTGATGCTTTAGACAGCTGACCCATTGGTTTTGTCTTGAGTCAGAAAAAAATTTTTTTCATGTATGTGGAACTAGGCTTGTACACTTATCAATTAGAGGTCCCTCTCCAGAGAAATCTGGACTCATTATTGAGCAACACAAAATATGAAAAATAATTTTTTAAACATCAGCTCGACTCTACCCAGAGAATGGGGACAAGCTGACATGAATGCTGCCCAAGCACACTGTCCGTGTGTGAGGACCCAGGGGCCCATCTCATCTCCAGGGGGCCGCCAGCAGCACCGACCACGTGGGAGGCCCAGGGAGCTCTGGGGATAGGAGCTAGGGCACTCAGTGCAGAGTGACGGAGGCCCTGGTGCTTTTCTTTCCTTTTTCATATATTAAAAAAATTTGTATTAGAGTATAGTTACTGTACAATGTTGTGTTAGTTTCTGCTATACAGCAAAGTGAATCAGCTATACGTGTGTGTGTGTGTATATATATATATAATATATCCCCTCTGTTGACACATGCTTTTCCACAGTGATAGAGGGACCATGGTCCTGGGGGAGACAGTTGTGCCCAAGACAGCTTCATCGCCGGCAAATGCTCTGTTATAGCTGGACTTGGTTTTTAGGCAGAGTCCAGTTGTGTGACGTGTGGTCATCGTCTCATTCCATGTTGCGTTTCCAGGCCCAGGAGACCCTCAGTCGTTTGATGGCGACCCTGTCTCTCTGGAGCTGACAGCCTAGCCCTGGTACAGTGTGACGGGCGGGGGGAAGCAACAAGGGGGGATCAGTTCCTCCAGAATTCTGTTGACGCAGATCTGATTAGGAGCGTACCAGGTGGTCCTGGGGGTGAGAGTGTCCTAGACAAGGAGACCTACCTCCAGGAGCCAGGCCTCAAGCCCCATCATGCAGTGAGGCCTGTCACCATTTCATTTGTAGTCAGCTTGAGACATTTTAATTAATCAGTGGTGGCATTAGTAAGGGTTGTGCTTAAAGTGCTGTCTAACTTAATTCGCTGGTTTAATTTACTCTGAGGAACCAGGAGAAAGGGCAGCTACTCCTCCCACTGCGCAGGCGAGGGGCAGTCAGGTCTGGTCTCAACCCCACTGGTCTGCAGTTGAAGGAAAAGTGTCTGTGTTCCCTGCCTTAGGATATTGCACATTAAACTGAAGGTGCCTCATACAATGCTAGCATTCCTTTTTCCATCATTTGTATGCATATGAGCTATGTGTTCAGATTGAAATGGGGTGTCATTAGAGTAGAAGGAAGCAACCATTTTCAAAGCAATGAAAAATACACTGGAGCTAAAGAGACAGACTTACTGTTCTGTAATCATGTGTTCCTTGGACCCCTAAGTGGAGCTGCCTCTTGGACCTCCACTCCGCACTGTCATATGCAACAGCACGTGAAGCTGGCCAACCACTTACCCCTTTAAATCAGGCATCAGTTTCTGGAGAAACGACCCATAACGAAACCTTCCTCCTAGTTCTGATCCCTGTAGCAGACGCCTTGGCTGGAAATGACAAGACAGAACAGAGGCCAGTGGAGCCTGGGAATGTGTAAGGAATATGATATACACTCATTAAAGGAGTAATTCATATGCATTAAGATACAAAAGGCAATTAAATTCATGAATTTATTAATTCAGCAAATATTTACATCCTACTGTGTGCTTGGCAAATTTCCAGACCATGTGTATCTTGCCCTCTAGTGAGAGAGGCAGACAATAAAGAAGTGAACACACACATTTTTAAATTATAGGTTGAAAGTAGCACTATGAGGAGAGTAAAGAGTGAGCCAATTGTGCAGAATGAAAAGCAGAAGAGTTTCATTTAGAAAGTGTGGTCAGAGGAGGCCTTTCTGAAGAGGCAACATTTATGTTGACACCTGAAGAACTTGAGTCTGGTGAGGGGCAGGATGGTGAGCCTGGCTGGCAGAGGTGTGAAAGAACTTGAGGCTGGTGAGGGCAGGATGGTGAGCCTGGCTGGCAGAGGTGTGGGAAGGTCACAGAGCCTGACAGAAAAGACTGACTGCTCTCCAGGTCATGAGATGAGTCTGAGGGAACAGCCAGGGGCCTGACCATTCAGGCCCTTGCAATCATGCAAACAGACTGACTTGTATCGTGGGTACAGTAAAAGTTCTCGCAGGGCTTTTGAAAGGGAATGACCTGATGCGATTCATGCACAGAAGAGACAGTTGGGCCAAGTGGGTAGGAGATGGGTGACCATTGTATTGAGAAATGAGTTGGGAGTAACTGAGATGGCCCAGGTGAAAGGTGTGATGCTCTGGACCAGCAGAGGCAGCAAGAGGTGACAGGAAGTGGGCCCTCTGCACACACATTATCTTGAGTTCCTGACTGGAGCAACTTTGGAGGTCAGAAAATCTAAGTCTCAGCTGCGTCATGACAAGCTTATGTTACCCAGATTTTAGAGATCAGGAAAGCAAACCTCCCCCTTCCTTTCTCCTAAAATGATTTACAAAAAGCCATGGCTAAGAAAAGATCTGAGACTGTGGCTATCAGAAAATTTATTTTCTAAAACTTAGTTCTCAAAAAATGATGTAAAACTCTAAGGCAAAGTTTAGATGGAAAAAAGTCACTGCACTTGCTTCTTTATCTTATCATGTTTCAAGAGATGTTTTTAAATTTTGAGAAAATCCTTTCTCAAAGCCTCATGTTCAAAAATGAAAAAATCTCACCTTGAAAGGTTCTGGTTCGAGCTTGTCCACAGACATTTTTTGCTTTGATAAAGGATTTAAATATTTCTGGTGAGTTTGTAGAGACTTATGAAGGTATCTGAGCAATTATTAATTTCTCTTCAGCATTTGCTTAAAAGTTTTTTTGATGTATTAGCAAAGTTTGTAGTAAAACATATTTGGGTCAAAGTATGGTACATGGAGTAAAGATATTTAAAAATTACTCATTAGAAATAACATCATGGAGTTTATAAGAGCTGAAAATGGGCTTCCTTGGGGGCTCAGTGGTAAAGAACCCCCCTGTCAATGCAGGAGACACAGTTTCAATCCCTGGGTTGGGAAGATACCCTGGAGGAGGACAGGGCAACCCAATCCAGTATCAGTGTCCAGGAAATTCCATGGATAGAGGACCCTGGCAGTATACAGTCCATGAGGTCGCAAAAGAATTGGACATGACTTAGTGACTAAACAACAGTGAACTGAAAATAATTCCTAAAGTAAGCTATTCCTTTACCAGCAAGCTATTATTTGCGGAGTCATTTTCAATTTCTTTAGGAGCCTCTCAATGTGATGGTTATAACCTGTGGGAAGAGAAGGGCCAGATTTGTCTAAAACTAAATTCTTAGGTTTGTGTGGACTTCACTGGAGCCTGGATTTTTTAAATAGTGAAAAAGGTAAGAATTCAGGGGCCTCGCCAGTCACCCCCTTGTGACATCTTCCTGACTGGCTTTGAGCCCCCCAAGCAGAGGAGCCCACTGGCCAAACATCCTTCTTCCTGTCTGCTTGGCACTGCACACTCAGACATGGTGGAGCAGGGGGGAGCTGAGAGAAATGGAAAGCGTTGAGAGTAGCATTGAAACATATGTATGTCAATCACATGTAAAATAGCTAGCTGGTCGGACGCTGCTGTATAACACAGGGAGCTCAATCCAGTGCTCTGGACGACCTAGAGAGGTGGATGGAGTAGGTGGTGTAGTAGCCGTCGTTGAGGGCTGGGGGCAGAAAGGAATGGGAATTGACCTCTGACAAGATTCCTTTGGTGGGTGGAATGTTCTAAGAATAGACAGCTGCATAGCCTTGTGGGGTGTGGGGTATGGGTTTTTCTGTTGTTTTGTTTTGTTATTTGTTTGTTTGTTTGGCCACATCATGTGGCTTGTGGGATCTTAGTCCCTCATCCTTCCCCATCCCTCAGCCGTGACACTGCTGAGTCCTAACCATTAGACTACCAGGGAATTGCCTGTTCAGTCCCGTGAGCTGTCCACTTTAAGTGGACATTTAATAATATGTTAATGATATCTTAATAAAGCTTTTTTTTTTTAAAGCAAGTAAATAGAATTTCTCACATTAGCCACTAGGCATAATCGTGGACCACAATTGAACATCCCACCTGTCCTCAGCAATCTGTTCAGGCTGGTCACAGTTTTGAAATCATATGTTGGTTACTTTCTTTCCTGCCTGGTCCACTCCTGGCCTTTCCCCTGTGCTCAGGAGATATACTCAAGGAAACCAAGTCTTTCAACTACTAATATGACCAAATGAGCTAAATCAAAATTTGAGAGATAAATCTGCTGGCACAAATTTGTAGGAAAACAAGTAGCAGAGTTCATTCTAAAATTTAAAAGATCTCCATCTATTTAAATAATGACTCTGTAGTGATGAAATGAGCAGTATTTCTCTGTATAAACTTCAGATTCAGGAAATCTTAAGTCATGTTAAAACACACATACACACACAAAATAGGTAATATGTGTGTATGTGATCTGAAATGAGTCATCCATTCCAAATAAACTTTTTTCAAACCTAGTCTCCATGAGAGAAGTCAGATTGTCCAATTTTCTCAATCTGTAGTTCTAATGGAGAAGAGATAAATCCCAGAGGGATGGTATGGGGAGGGAGGTGGGAGGGGGGTTCAGAATGGGGAACACGTGTATACTTGTGGTGGATTCATGTTGATGTATGGCAAAACCAATACAATATTGTAAAGTAAAAAAAAAAATCATGATATGACTAAAATAATAATAATAACAATAAAGAAAAAATTATTTTTAATTGAAAAAAATAAATTACCTCTGTTCCTTCCTTAGGAACAAAGAGTGGCTATGATAATGGTTAAAATAAATAAAAGGGGGAAGAAATGTGTTCGCCTTTGCTCTGGGGTAAAGCCCCATCTCTCACTTCTGTTGTGTTGGGCCTCCACCCTCTCACCAGAATGTCCCCTCTACTGCCCACTGGGCCCTTGCCTGGCATCTGAATCTTCACTTAGGACCCCTCCCCATGGGCCCCTGACCAGGTCGCTGCTCAAGATCTTTGCTTTTACTCATATAAACAGGCTTAGACATGTGAACCATGGGCAACTGCTAGGTCAGGAGAGAAAATTTGACCCCTTGAGAAGAAAGCAGACATTTCTTGGGGCAAGGACAGACCTTTTACATGGTGCTTCCTAGCCAGTGGGCCTGCAGTGAGGACTGGCCATCCTGGTGCTGTGGAACTGGCTATGGAAGAGCAGCATGGCTTTGGACACAGGCATTGCTAGTCTATTCAGCTGTCCAGATGAACAGCCATCTTAGCAAAGAAGTGTCCTCCAGTCCAGGCTCCTTAGTTTCCGTGGAAAGCTCTTGTTTATAATTTGTTCCTCCTTAAAAGGACCTTTAGATCATTAGCACCGTGGTTGTCATCATCATCGTCAAAGTTATTACACATGCACAATATTTCTCATCTGCATATTATAATTCCAAATCAAACTCAAATTCAGGTGCTTTTGTCTGCTTCCTCTTTTTTATTTTTTAAATTTTTAATTGAAGTATAGTTGATTTATAATGTACTAATTTCTGCTGTACAGCAAAGTAATTCAGTCCATTATGATTTATCTCAGGATATTGAATATATATCCTGAGATATATATTCTCAGTGCTATATAGTTCTCTGTGCTATACGGTAAGACCTTGTTGTTTTTCCATTCTATATATAAGAGTTTGCCTCTGCTAGTCCCAACCTCCCACTCCATCCCTCCTCCAGCCCCCTCCTTCTTGGCAACCACAAGTCTGTCCTCTATGTAAATCTATTTCTGTTTCTTATATAAGTTCATTTGAGCCTTATTTTAGATTCCACATATAAGTGATGTCATATGATATTTGTCTTTCTCTATCTGACTTACTTCACTTAGTATGGATTCACCTGTCCCTGGATTCACCCATACATGTTCCTAGATGGACCTAGAGAATGGTAAAACTCCATTGTATTGCCCATCTGTCTGTGGGCATTTAGGTTGTGTCCATGTCTTGACTATTGTAAGTAGTGCTGCTGTTGTGGTGCACATTGGGGTGCATGTACCTTTTTGAATTACAGTTTTCTCTGAATCTATGCCCAGGAGTGGGATTGCTGGATCTTCTGGTACCTCTGTTTTTCTGAGGAATCTCCATACTGTTCTCCATGGTGACTGCACCAACTCATGCTTGCTCTTTCTGAATGTTGTCTTATGTGAAGCCCATGAACATTTTATTTTATTTCATTCTATTTTGATTTATTTTGCTTCTGGGTGTTTTGTTTGTTTATTAAAATCAGTAACAAAACACCCAGGATCCCTGATGCTTTGAGTATCTTTCTAAGTTTGAAAACTTTAATCACTTTCATCTGCCACTTTATCTTACTGAGCAATGTTGACATTCTCTGGATAATCCACCAGCTTTCTCCCTCCTTCCCACCAAGCCCTGGCCACTCTGCATTTACTCAAAGGGCAGGTGGCACTCTCCCAGCATGAGCCATCGTGTTGTCCAGAGGTTACACTTGACAACATGAAAACTAAGGCTCAGAGGGGAATGAAGGTGTCCTGTGTTAGTGCTCAGTGAGGAAAGAGGCCTGCTCTATCCTCTGGGGACTCAGGGCAAAGGGAAGAGAGAGTTGAAGGAGTTACAGCAGTATATGTGGGCCTGTCAGACAGTATTCTGTGACAGGTGATGGGTAAGCAGGGACTTGAAGGAAGTGAAGGAATAAAGCAGGGGCTATGGAGATAGAACCTTCCATCCAGGGAGAGTGGAAGTGCAAAGCCTGAGGGAGGCAGATGCAGTGAGCATCCTGAACAGAGTGAGCAGGAGGAAAGAGGTGGAAGATGACTGCACAGAGGGGTGCTGGGCCAGATCGTGGAGCCTGGTGGACCATGTGGAAGAGACTTCTAGAAAAGCCTGGTGCATAAACCAGAGCCATATGACATGCTGTGGTGCTTGCAGAAGCAGGAGGAATCGGTGTCTTCACAAGGGCAAGCACCATTAGGTAGTCAGTGACAGGCGCCTGGTTAGATGGACGCAGGAGAAGAGGATGATGGGTAGCTTTCTGGAGGAGCCAGTACACTTGGAGGTCAGCAGAAAAAGAAGGTCTTGCTGGAGGGGGAAGAGTGAGGGATTTTTCTTTTTTTTTATGGAGGAATCAACAGCGTATTTTTAGCCTGAAAGGAATAATCCAGTAGAGGAAAAAACTGTGGTTTTGTTCTCCCTTAATATGCATGTTTCCTAGAGGCGCTCCTGCCTTGTATTGCCCACATCTTTCTCGCACGTGATTCCAAACCACTGTGGGGTAAATAGCTCTGCTGTACTCTCTGTTGAATGTCACGGGAGGAAACGTGATAAACTCTCTGTGTCTGTAGTCTAATAGTCTGTAGTCTGTGTCTATGTCTAATAGTCCTTGAGGCTTCCCTTGTGGCTCAGACAGTAAAGAATCTGCATGCAATGCAGGAGACCTGGGTTCCATCCCTGGGTCAGGAAGATCCCCTGGAGAAGGGAGTGGCTACTCACTCCAGTACTCTTGCCTGGAGAATTCCAATTTTCTTGGGCTCCAAACTCAATGCAGATGGTGACTGTAGCCATGAAATTAAAAGACGCTTGCTCATTGGAAGAAAAGCTATGACAAACCTAGGCAGTGTATTAAAAAGCAGAGATATCACTTTGCTGACAAAAGTCTGTATAGTCAAAGCTTTGTTTTTTTCAGTAGTCATGTATGGATGTGAGAGTTGGACTATAAAGAAGGTTGAGCATGGAAGAATTAATGCTTTCAAATTGTGATGCTAGAGAAGACTCTTGAGAGTTCCTTGGACACAAGGAGATCAAATCAGTCAATCCTAAAGGAAATCAACCCAGAATATTCACAGGGAGGACTGATGTTGAAGCTGAAGCTCCAATACTTAGGCCACCTGATGAGAAGAGCCAACTCATTGGAAGAGACCCTGACGGTGGGGAAGACTGAAGGCAGGAGGAGAAGGAGATGACAGAGGATGAGATGGCTGGAAGGCATTGGTGACTCAATGGACATGAATTTGAGCAAACTCCGGGAGATGGTAAAGAACAGTGAATCCTGGCATGCTGTAGTCCATGGGGTCACAAAGAGTCGGGCATGACTGAGCGACTGAACAGTGAGACTACAAAAGTCATAGAAAAGCAAGCCTTTTTTTAAAATGAGAGCTTTTTCACTTTGCTTTGTTCTTTGCTGGCCTGGGTCCTGGTTCTGTGCTCAGTCTTTCTCTAGCTGTAGTGAGCGGGGCAGCTCCTCCGCGGCACACGGGCTTCTCGTTGCAGGGCACAGGCTCCAGGTGTGCAGGCTTCAGTAGCTGTAGCTCGCAGGCTCTGGAGCCCGTGGGCTCAGCAGCTGTGCTGCCTGGGCTGAGTTGCTCATTGGCCTGTGGTATCTTCCCAAACCAAGGATCCAACCCATGTCCCCTGCGTTGACAGGCAGATTCCTAACCACTGGATCACCAGGGAAGTCCTGAGAGGTTTTAAAATAACCATGAAAACTGTGTTATCAGGGCTTTAGAGTCCCAACATGTTTATGAATACAAATATTCCTATTTTCAGTGAATGTTTAAAATGTATCATCCAAGCATTTTTAAAGGTTCTAAATGGCATCTTCCAGATTTCTCAACTTTCTGATACCATAGTAAATTTCTTATGGAAGAACAGGGGAAGATGCTCTGGTGTGACAGAATGTAATTCAGGGTCTTATTTACACAATGGAGTGTGCACCTTACTGTTTACTCACCTAGGCTCTAACATAGATGCATCTCCCATGTTCAGCAGCACAGAATGTTGGCATTTTCAACACTTGTCAGAGACTCTGAGCACCTACTGGCTGCCATTTGGGTAAGACCACTATGATCTGAGATAACAGGGGAAATGTGCTCCCTGCCCTTGTAGGTTTCTGAGTTGTAGCCCTCTGTCAGGTTATATCACCAAAAAGCAAGGGCACTACACACTCCAAGTATGTGCTGACTTGCCTCTCCTCACAAATGCCTTCACTGAGTTAAAGCTTAAAATTTAGTCTGTTTATAGTGAAGATTTGTGTAAACAAACAAAAAGTCTAATGGAAAAGTTTCTGTCTTCTGTATTTTTGCCTTTTTACTAACTGCAGTTCACATCCCTTATGTAGACAGCCACACCAAGAATTCTTCCCATATATTAGAATCAAGAAAATGTGGTTGTAGTTTTGTTTTCTCTGGATGATCTTATATGCTTTCCTTTTTCAAAAATGAACACTGTAGCCCATTGCGTTTCCATTAATGTGTTTCCTTGAATACGGTTCAGAATTTGTCTGGTTAGACTACTGTTCTCCAGGTCGGGCTTCCCTAGTGGCTGAGACAGTAAAGAATCTGCCTGCAATGTGGGAGACCCAGAGATTGAACCTGGAGTCTCTAGGATCTGGTAAAACACATGCACCCATTTTTCTAGGTATCTTCTTTTATCAAAAACTATTTTAACCTGCCACATTTTTTATATTCAGGATTCTAGGAGATTCAACCTTTCAGAATCAAATACTTCTAAATAAACAGAAATAAAAACAAATATAATAAATATAAATTACTATAATGAATGTAAATATATGATAAATATAAATGCATAAGTGTAAATAACTATGTTCATGTTAATGACTAGAGGAAGATTTTGGTGGCCGTGTTTTTCATCGTCGTCTGCGTTTGCCTTGTGAGGAGGCTATACAGAGGGAGGCTTACAGCTTGGGCTGAGGAGGTGTTGTCTGTGTCTGGCTGGATCTGCCACTCACTCTGACCCCGAGTGAGTAATTGGACCATTTTAAGTTTCAGTTTCTTTATGGTTAAAGTTGGGTAACAACAATATGTACCTCAGGAGGTTATTCTGAGGTGTGTGTGTGTGTGTGTGTGTGTGTGTGTGTGTGTGATATCTTTGTTTCCTTTGCCTTGAAGTAAGTGCACAGGCTTGTCCTGTGGACCCATCTTTCCTTATCTACAGCCTTTCCAAACCTAAGAAACAGTTGTTTCTTCCTGCCATAGCTCATCCATATAATGTCCTACATTTATAGGACATTAGACAGTTATCAAAGAGATCCTGAATCTAGGAGATTAACTTGATAACTTGAATGTGTTTTCTTATGAAGAAACTATCCATCTCTTTCGACCCACCTCTTCTCCACAATAACAGTTTCAGGAAACGCTGATGTACATCATCTCTGCTTATTGGCCTTATACTCGTGAAAGAAATATATTTGCAGCTTTTAGAGCATAAGGAGGAGAAGGCAATGACACCCCACTCCAGTACTCTTGCCTGGAAAATCCCATGGACGGAGGAGCCTGGTAGGCCGCAGTCCATGGGGTCGCTAAGAGTCGGACACGACTAAGCGACTTCACTTTGACTTTTCACTTTCATGCATTGGAGAAGGAACTGGCAACCCACTCCAGTATTCTTGCCTAGAGAATCCCAGGGACGGGGGAGCCTGGTGGGCTGCAGTCTATGGGGTTGCACAGAGTCGGACACGACTGAAGCGACTTAGCAGCAGCAGCAGAGCATAAGGACAAAACATATATATCTAATTGTCATGGAATCTTGGACTCTGGACTGTGAACAGTCCCCAAAGTTGAGCGAGTCTTGTTGACAAAGTGGCAGACTCCCCTTGCGCTCTGCGCGCTGAGGGTGCATGTGGTGTGAGCTGCACAGAGGCGCCTTCCGCCTGCCCAGCCTCCCGAGGCGGGTCCCACAGACCGGTCCCTCAGAGTTCTGAGGCTCCTGTGAAGTCTGGTCAGAAGAGTCGAAGTCGCTTTTCTAACTGCTCTTCTAGAACTGAGGTGTTCTAACTGCGTCGTCACCCCTGGAGGCGCGGATATGGTTGCTTTTCTCGCTGAGTCAGACTGTCAACGTTAACGTTCAGAAATCCAACTCAAATTCAGAAATATGTCCCTGACAACACTTAAGATCTTTTCACCTGTAGTCATAAGAAATATTGTGGTTGATTGTTTCTACTGTATTTTCAGGATTTGTGTGGGTGTGTGGGTGTGTGATCATCGCGATTATAAAGAAGGGTGGGTGAGCCGGGACAGTCCACTCGGCGTCTATACCTGCTTGTCTCCTGGAGCCACACCCCTGCTCCCACCCAGCCTCCGTCCAGAGCCCCTCCCCGCTCTTTCGGATTAAAATATTTTCACTGAACTTAATAGGCTGCCAATAGAGAACTATAAAGGGAACTAAAATTTTTTCAGATGACATCTTTGGTAGGCTAATTCTAAGAAGTGCAACTTCTAGTCAGCAACCTAAACAAAGAAAATGTGAACGAGAACAAACCATGTGAAAATGAAAACTCTTCTCTCATCACTTCCAGTGGTTTTGAAAAAACAGCATCACCAAAAGCAGAGAGACTAGAAAGAAGGAAAGCTAGCATTATTTTTTAGACCGAACAGTCCAGGTGACTCTGCTAAGCTGGTGAGGGAGGGGAGCGCTGCTCTCAGCCCGTGGTTGGAAGACTCTTCTCTGCTCGGGACCTGATGCCCGGACCGGCTCCTGGGGCACTCACTTAGACTGGATTATTACTGCTCGGTGTTAGAGGAGTGGCTCCCTTCTCTTTCAACTGAATGACAAGAGCAGTGTATCTATGGCTTTTATTTCTGTTGGGAAACTGACTAACAAGGTAAAGTCTTGATTAAGGAATGCCCTTAATCAAGGGCACAGCCACATTAGAAAGAAATCATCTTCATGAATCTTGCAAGAGTTATATCTCTGCACACCATCCACAGACCCCCCATCCTCACTGGAAGTTAAACTCAAGTGCCAAGCCCTGGCTTCTTCCCTGCTCACTAGGCTGCTTTCTCCATTTGTGAAGTGAAGCGAAAGTCGCTCAGTCGCGTCTGACTCCTTGCGACCCAGGGACTAGTCCATGGAAATCTCCAGGCCAGAATACTGGAGTGGGTAGCCTTTCCTTTCTCCAGGGGATGTTCTCGACCCAGGAATCAAACCGAGGTCTCCTGCATTGCAGGCGACTCTTTACCAACTGAGCTATCGGGGAATCCCTTTGTGAAGGAGGTCCTATCCCCTTCTTTCCAAACTGGACGTGTAGGTCATTTTTGTTTGTTATTTGAAATGTTATCACCACTGTGCCTTTTCACTTAGCATCTAGTTATGTAATGAACTTCTCTTTCCTACTCAGTTTAAGAAACTTTAGGAATCATTGACTGAGGGGTGAGGCAGAAGGGAAGGGGGTTATCAGCAGGCTCGCACTTGGAGCTCATGGACTATCCCCAGTGCCCAGGGGAAGGCCTGAGCAGGAGGGGATTGGGGCCTCTCCATCCCTGCTTCCCTCAGTATTTTTCCTCTTACTTCTGCCAGCTCACCTCCAGGGACATGTTCTTTTTTCCTGCCTAAAGTGTGGGGAAAAAAGTCTTGTCAGAGTTTTGTTGAAAGAGAACTGGCATTTGGGAGCAGCATTTGCTAGGAGGCTTAGGATAGATGGGCCTGCTCGCAGAGCTGCCCACAAGTGCCTGCATCTCCTGCTTCCAAGCGAGCACATCCCGGGGGACTGACTTGGAACAGAGCCACCTGGCCCGGGAGCTGCTTTTCCGAAATTCCTCTGCACCTGACTTTGAGAATCCTCTCAGCTGTCTGGTGCCCAGGGCCCAGCACCTAGCTCAGCTGTGTGTGCAGCCTGTGTGGGGACACACGAACCACTTGCCCCATCGGTCACGTTCATATCCAGAGCCTGAACCAGTAGGGTGGAGGAAGCTCTGGCCTCGGTGGGGAGTCCTAGGGCAACAGGGTCCCCTGCAGCACTCCCATGTTACTCTGTACAGAGTCCTCACTTTCAGCCCCATTTCCCCTTCCAAGGAAAGTATGGAAAACTAAGAGTTCTCTTTGAAACCTCTTGGGGCACAACTGCCCTGAACCCTGAGCTGGGGCAACATCCTTGGCATCTGCGCACACCTGTGGCTCTTGCCTGAGTTTCAGGGCCCACAGCCCTGTGCCGACTCAGGCATCCTGACCACACTCTCTATTTCTCCTGCTGTAGGAACGGCCACATTTGTTTTCTGTGTAAAACTGAAAATGTTTGGAGACTGAGCTTTCTGTGATACTTAGAAAATAAGGTAGCAAGAAAATTAAGATGCTTTGGTGGTCTAAATACTTGTGAACTACATTTTTTTTTTAATATTACAAAATGCCTTAAAGAGTACTAAGTAAATTTAAGAGAGGATTTACTGGATTTTCACTAACTGTAGAAAAAAAAAAGGTTACTTTGATCCAGAGTGAGTGAACGCTATCTTAAGTGAAAAGCTGGGTTAGAGCTTCAAATAGCATTTGAACTGAGCTCGTCTAATAGAGTGTAAATGGGAGATACTCAAATAGCCCAAACTGGGCCACAATTGCACAGCTTTATTTAGAAAGAGTTAGAAATTATATCTGCATTTAAAAGGTATTTTCCCTTCCGTTTCTCTGTATCAAAATCTAGTATTATATTATGGTTTGGTTTATGTTCCGTCTTTTTGATGAAAGTAAATCTTCAAGTACGTGTATAGAATGAGAAGGAATAGTTATTTACTAACCACAATTATGCTGTTATAAGGATAGAAGAGAATTAAATCACATTAAGAATGAGATGAAAGTGTATGAGTCCCTCAGTTGTGTCTGGCTCTTTGCAACCCCATGGACGATAGGCTGCCAAGCTCCTCTGTCCATGGAATTCCTAAGGCAAGAATACTGGAATGGGTCATCATTCCATTCTCCAGGGGATCCTCCCGACCCAGGGATTGAACCCGGGTCTCTCACATTGTGGGCAGATTCTTTACCATCTGAGTCATAGAAGAGAATTAAATCACATTAACAATGAGATGATGGAGAAGGCGATGGCACCCCACTCCAGTACTCTTGCCTGGAAAATCCCATGGACAGACGAGCCTGGTGGGCTGCAGTCCATGGGGCTGCGAAGAGTCGGACACGACTGAGCGACTTCCCTTTCACTTTTCACTTTCATGCATTGGAGAAGGAAATGGCAACCCACTCCACTGTTCTTGCCTGGAGAATCCCAGGGACAGGGGAGCTTGGTGGGCTGCCGTCTATGGGGTCACACAGAGTTGTACACGACTGAAGTGATTTAGCAGCAACAATGAGATGAAGGTTTAATTTTCATATTTATGTGTTTGTACATAAAACTGAAAATGAGAAAGGTGAGCTGATACTCTTTCACATCGATTAGAAGCTAAATTTAAACCCTTTTTCCCCTCAAAAACATTAGTGACAATTCTGAGATAAATAGATTTTACTTATATCTTTTTCATTTATGAGCTTGTGGATCTTTAACCTTTTCTCAAAGAATTTGATCCAAATGAAAATACTATTCTAAACTCCATACATTCTTTAAAGTTATACCTTCTAACTATTTCTCTTACCTGATGCATTTATTTCAGAATGCAAAAATAAGCATGAAAACCTGACCAGTGAAAAGCAGAACAAAAATGAGTCACTGCAGCCACTTCCACAGAATTCAGCCGGCCTGAGGGCAGAAGGAAACTCATCATTTTGATCATGTTTCTTCTTGGCCTCTTGCATAATCTTTATGTTTTCCAGTTTACTGGTTGTTGAATTCTACACTGTATTCATATAAAAATGCAAAATCGTAGGCCAGTGGAGAATGTGACATCTTTTCTTTTTGTAAAAGTTTATGGTATTTTACCAATAGACCAAAACAGCATGTGTAAGAGGCAGTATCTGCATTAATTCTGAACATGCTAAACAGTAACCCCCAACTTACTGTTGTGAGACTATTCCCTGTCACAGCGAAACGCTCTTTCTCCTGTCGACCAGTACTCCACGCCACTGCATTTAGATTTATGGTTAACATGATATTTCTAGTGACTTGTCTTATCAGTTTCACATCTACATATAAATTTTCTATTTTAAAATTGAGGTACCATTTATATGTGTCATAGATAAGGCTTTCCCAGCTCTTGGGTTGGCCTCTGTAACTACATATTTGTGAAAGAAGATTATCCTTTTTTTTTTTTTTTTTTACTCATTACACAATGAATAGAAAAAAATATATCAGAAGGAAAACCCTTTCTATACATCATTTAATATAGGCAGGAATCATACTTTTAAGTTAAATGAGGGCCTTTATCAACCATGTCCTTTAGGACCTACATAAAGCCAGTCTGCAGCAAAGGTCAACTAAACCACAGTCGTGCCTCTCGGTAACTTTTACGATTGCCCTTCTCAAAGAAAATGACACAGTGCTTTTAAATGGTCCTCATAAAATTGCCAAACATGGACTGTTGGCAAAAAAAAAAAAAAAAAAGAGTAACTTTTAGATGGATTGATATCTACCTAGGACTTGTTCATTAACCCCACCTGCCTGAGTATTGTGACTTGATTGGGGTTTTCTTTAAGTCACTCCTGAAGCATTGTAATGGCTTTGTCTATCATTTATAGATTTTTAAAAATGATATGTCCTGGGGTATGGCTATGAATAAAGGGGAGAATGTGTTGCTATTGCAAACCAATTATGGAAGCAACTTACAAAGAAACTCTGAATTGTAACTATGTTTCTATTTATGTAAAATACTGTCCTTACCTTTCAGTCTGTAGTTGATGTGCACAGACGCAGCAGTGGCTCTCGGGTTGCTGTTCTGCCATCTTCCTGTCTCCTTCAGTCCCTTCATGTGTATATGAACTTTGATGATATAATGGGGCATTTAACAGAGATTCCTATGTGCAATACTGTATTTAGTGTTTCTATTTTAATTTTTCTAGGATGTCAATTTATATGAAAATAAAATGCATAATAAAAGAGTTCTGTGCCTATTGTGTAAATATAACCTAAAAGTACATGCAAAATATTGATTGCAGAGGGGACACAGAGCGTCTGTGTCCAAAGATTTTTGAAAGTTCTTATTTCAGGCTGAACAGTTATTAGTGAATAGTGAAAGTCGCTCAGTCATATCCGACTCTGCGAACGCATGGATGACACAGTCCATGGAATTCTCCAGGCCAAAATACTCTAGTGGGTAGCCATTCCCTTCTCCAGGGGATCTTTCCAATCCAGGGATCAAACCCAGGTCTCCTGCATTGCAGGTGGATTCTTTACCACTTGAGCCACCAGGGAATCCTAAACAGTTATTAGCAGTTAAGTATTTAACAAATGCTGGTTTGTAAAAATGAAACAATAATTCTGCTACATCAAAACATATTTTCTTAAGTTCAAATTTTCTTAACGCAGTTTTAGGGAAGAAGTATTTCCTCTTTATGGAAATACCAGTATGTTAATACCCAAGAAGTCCTTTTTCTAAAAGTTACAAATTAGTTGCAAAAATTCATATGATATAGATTAAATTTTGATAAAAATTGAGTAGATCTCAGCAAGGCAGCAGTG
The DNA here is from genome assembly GCF_032405125.1 of Capricornis sumatraensis. Lineage (NCBI taxonomy): Eukaryota > Metazoa > Chordata > Mammalia > Artiodactyla > Bovidae > Capricornis > Capricornis sumatraensis. The sequence continues at coordinate 42,487,414 of NC_091078.1, read as the reverse complement.
AGTGGTGGCATGAAGTGAGATCTAATTCCCTGCCCAGGAACTGAACCTGGGTAGTCTGAACTAAAACCAGGAATCCTAGCCACCAGGCGAGCAAGTGCTAGAGGCTAGAAGCTAATTTTCCATGAAGGCAGAAACTGTAAATGCAGGTACAAAGTTTATTATTAGAGACATAGCACAGCAACACGTGGGAAAGAACATAGAAAAACAGTTGGTTTAGTTAAGTCAGAAGCAAAACAGATATACACACCAGGAGAGAAAGGTTATGGGTGCCTCCCTAGTGAGAAGGAGCGCAATAAAGAGATGGCTAAATCATTTATATAGGCCAGTTTTTCTGGGTCTTTGTCTTCCTTTCTGTCAAATTTCTGGTTTCTTTTTTCACATCTGACCTATCCTGGGACTCTCCCCTGGTGTGCACACACCCCTCAGCTAAGATGGATCTCGAAGAGGAGGCTTCTGGAAGAATCAAGACTCACTATGGCCTGACATTGTCGCCTGACTTTTGACCCACAAGGAGCCTTTCTACGCATGATCTTGTCCCAAAAGGGGGTGAGGGGAGGGGAGATCACTTAATCCTTTATTCAAGCAGGATTTTGTCCCTCTTTGTACTTGCCATGACTATCAAAGTGTTTATGGAGACAAACACTGGCTATTTAGCCTCTTTCTGTTGTTACTTCCATTTCAGAGGGCAAACAGGAGGCTGATTGTAAATGACTCAACTGGAGCCCACCTAGCTCTTGTCTCAGGAAATGTAAACAGGCTAGTTGTAAATGTCTAACCTGGAGTCCATCTATCTCCTATATCAGCGTTATGGGAAGATAATAAAGCAGAGAACATTATGGTGCAGAGATGGATATAGACAACGAAACAGAAGAAATAAAAAGAAAGCATTATGCTAATGGAAAAGCATTATGGAAGTTAATGGGGGAAAAAAGCTAATGTAAAAGACTTGCTTTTACTCCATAAATCTTTGAACTTAGATCTAATTTAACTTTTCACTACAGATTTTTCATCACCTATATGTTGGCTTGTCATCTACTTTGTGCAAAGGTCGGGAGCTCATAACTCCCAGTGGGTCTCCCATTCAAATACTAACCAGGCCCGACCCTGCTTAGCTTCCGAAATCAGAGGAGACAGAGTGGGGACAAGGGAAGCCTCAGGCAGGATGCCTGGCAGGTGCCGGGCAGGATGAGCGCTCAGGGCCCCGGCTGGGCTGCGCCTAGGCCTGCAGGAGGCTCAGAGGACCACGGGCCAGGGGCAGCGGCGGCCCGAAGGACCACGGGCCGGGGGCAGCAGCGGCCCCAAAGCCAGACACCTCCGGTGCCACGTGGCCCTGAGCGGCGAATGGGATAGCGCGGCTGGGGGGTTGGCACCGAGAGGGGGCGGGCCTGAGGAGGCCAGGGTAGGAGAGAACCGAGACCTCCGCGCCCCTCACCCCACCCCCTAACCCCTCCACTCACGCCTGACCGGCCAAACGAGGGTCCCAGAAGCCCGGTCCCCCGGGCAGGGCCAGGCGGGTGCTAGCCAGAGGTGGCGGTGTGCGGGGGCAGGTGGCGTCGCCCTGCCACCGGGCCGCCGGGAGTCCGGTCGCGGGTGGTGCAGCTCAAGTGCAGCGCGCGCTCCGTGGAGAGCTGGAGAGCTGCGGCCGCCGGCTGGCCCGACCGGCAGGTCAGAGCGAAAGGCAGGCGCAGCGCAGGGCTCTTAGGGCGCCTGGCGGCAGCCGCCTCCGTCTACGGCCATACCACCCTGAACGCGCCCGATCTCGTCTGATCTCGGAAGCTAAGCAGGGTCGGGCCCGGTTAGTACTTGGATGGGAGACCGCCTGGGAATACCGGGTGCTGTAGGCTTTTTGTTGTCTCTTTTTTTCCCTGCCTCCCCTCTCCTTTAGCCCCGGGCCCCAGCCCCACCCCCAGACGCATCCTGCCAGGCAACCTCGCGGTCTCCCGCAGGCGCGGGCGCACAACACACACACACACACACACACACACACGCAGACACAGACACAGACACAGACACACACACACACACACACACACACACACACACACACGCAGACACAGACACAGACACACACACACACACACACACACAGACACAGACACACACACACACACCCGCCCGAACACACAGACACATCCCCGCAGCCGAGACAGGTCAAGAGCCAGAAACCACAAGTAAGGGAGACGGAGAAGGAGGGAGAGAGAGAGACAGCAAGAGGACCACACAGGCTTCCAAAGCCCCGGCCGCCACACCCTCCCCCCTCCACTGTGGGTATCCACCCGGCCCCCCAGTCGACCCGACCCCACCGTCGCCCACCGACACACTCACACACACACACTTCTCCACACTCACCCTCTGGCCTGGAGGCGGGGGCTGGGTCTCGCTTTAGGGAGCCAAGCCGAAGGGGACCTTTGAGACCTCGGCTGCGAGGAAGTCTTGGGGTCCCCACGGGTGATTGCCAGCCCCAGGGCACCACGTCCAGCCCGGGCTCGCCCGGCCCAAGGCTGACGCCCCCTCCCTTGGGGAAGCTGCTGCTTGCGCACGGCCGGTCTCTGCGGTGCGTGACGGTCTCTGCCAGCCTGTCTGTCTGGGATCAGATGCCATCCCCTGTCCCCTGTCCGTCTCCCGCTTTCCGTCTCTGTCAGTCGCTCTGTGTCTCCCTCTCTCTGTCGCTCCCTGCCTGTGTGTGCGTGTTTGTGTGCGCCCGCACGCGCGTGTGTGCGTGTCTGTCTGTGTGTCTGCATCTCCCTCTCGCCATCTCGGAGTCTGTCTGTGATCCTTGGTCTTTTCCGTCTCTGTCCCACCTTACACCCGGCTTCCGGTCTCTTCTGTTATGTAATGAGAATAGAAAAAAGGAGCCCAGAATGATGGTGACTAAAGACAAGGAAGGGAAAGCTGGGAAAATAGAACAAAGGAGGTCTGAGGTACTGAGTGAGAACCTCAGGTAGATCAAAGAGTACTGGCTAATCTAATTTAGGTAGGGCAGGCCCAGGGGGAGCAGAGAAAACATATAAAAAGAGGAGTCAAGGGGCCTTGCATCTCTGTGTCTCTTCTTTCACCTCTGTTGGGCCGACATGCCCTCATGCCTAGGGGATGTATTTATTTTATTTTTTTTTCCTAATTTTAATTTTTACTTTATTTTACTTTACAATACTGTATTGGTTTTGCCATACATTGACATGAATCCACCACGGGTGTACATGCTTCCCAAATATGAACCCCCCTCCCACCTCCCTCCCCATAACATCTCTCTGGGTCATCCTGTGCACCAGCCCCAAGCATGCTGTATCCTGCATCGGACATGGACTGGCAATTCGATTCTTACATGATAGTATGCATGTTTCAATGCCATTCTCCCAAATCATCCCACCCTCTCCCTCTCCCTCTCCCTCTGAGTCCAAAAGTCCGCTATACACATCTGTGTCTTTTTTGCTGTCTTGCATACAGGGTCATCATTGCCATCTTTCTAAATTCCATATATATGTGTTAGTACACTGTATTGGTGTTTTTCTTTCTGGCTTACTTCACTCTGTATAATCGGCTCCAGTTTCATCCATCTCATCAGAACTGATTCAAATGTATTCTTTTTAACGGCTGAGTAATACTCCATTGTGTATATGTACCACTGCTTTCTTATCCATTCATCTGCTGATGGACATCTAGGTTGCTTCCATGTCCTGGCTATTATAAACAGTGCTGCGATGAACATTGGGATACATGTGTCTCTTTCAATTCTGGTTTCCTTAGTGTGTATGCCCAGCAGTGGGATTGCTGGGTCATAAGGCAGTTCTATTTGCAATGTTTTAAGGAATCTCCACACTGTTCTCCATAGTAGCTGTACTAGTTTGCATTCCCACCAACAGTGTAGGAGGGTTCCCTTTTCTCTACACCCTCTCCAGCATTTACTGCTTGCAGATTTTTGGATCGTAGACATTCTGACTGGTGTGAAGTGGTACCTCATTGTGGTTTTGATTTGCATTTCTCTGATAATGAGTGATGTTGAGCATCTTTTCATGTGTTTGTTAGCCATCCGTATGTCTTCTTTGGAGAAATGTCTTAGTTCTTTGGCCCATTTTTTGATTGGGTCGTTTATTTTTCTGGAATTAAGTTGCATAAGTTGCTTGTATATTTTTGAGATTAGTTTTTTGTCAGTTGCTTCATTTGCTATTATTTTCTTCCACTCAGAAGGCTGTCTTTTCACCTTGCTTATATCTTCCTTTGTTGTGCAGAAGCTTTTAATTTTAATTAGATCCCATTTGTTTACTTTTGCTTTTATTTCCAGAATTCTGGGAAGTGGATTTTCCTTTATTTTCTAAAAAAAAAAAACCTGATTCGTAACACAGAGCTCTATCATTTGTCTGTCAATGAGCTGAAGCACTGGCCCCTCTGAGGGCTGTAATGCTAGTCCATCGCTTCAAATTTTTGTTGTGACAAGACAAAACCGAGGAAATTACAAACTCCTCCGACATCTATGGTGTCCTTTCTTGGATTTCACCTGCCTGAAACAACATAGGCATGGTCCTAGCAAGGAAGAGGCCAAGCACAGCAGGAGCCCAACTCAGCGAAAGCTCCTGCAGTGGAAGCTGAATGCTAAGAAAACTGAGCAGAGGGGAAGTGACAAGAAACCTAGCGTGCTGGGGACTGAAACAGTGAAAAACAAACTCAGCAGAAAGCTCACGTGGCTCACTCTCAGGTTCCAAAAGAGCTCCGGTTAAGGTAGGAGGACCTCACTCCTATGGCTGGAAGGGCAAATGCCTAACAAAAATCTTAATTTCTTTACAATCTCTTGTTTCTTTTTTCCTTGAACTGCCCATGAACAGGCAAGCAGCAGTGTGTGCAATTGAGGGACTATGGCAGGGCCTACTCTTCAGTATGTCCCAAAGGCTCCTCTATCTGCTGGGCCCCATTAGCTGTTGTTACCCAAGCCTGTAGGGGTTCTTCTGCCCTTAATCTTGTTTGTGCCAAGGATCAGGCCAGTGAAAACTGAGCACAGGTCAAGTACTTAGCAGATTTTCCAGCAGGTTATGAAAAGGATTCCTTAGCACATTTTCCCCACTGCTTTTTCCTCCTGTCCGTCAGCTCCTCTCTCCCAGGACTTGAGCCCAGCCAAAACCCATGATGCTTCGCTTCAGGACCTAATGAAGCTAAGGCTCTGATGTCTCACTGCAAAAATTCAGTTAGAGACACAACAATAGGTAAGAGGGGGATTTGTTTGGATTCAGAAAGAAGCACAGGCTGCAGGGTGTGGGCCATTGCAGAGGGCAAGTGTTTTGGCCATGGAATGTGGTGTGGCTAGTTTTGCTGGGTGAATTCATATGCTAATGAGTGGGATGATCATTCCAACCATTGGGGAACCACCCACTCCTCTGTCTTTTGACAGTGCCCTGGAGCTGTCCTGCCACCTCTGGGTGTGCCATTTAGCTTACAGATTGGGGATCAAAGTTTAGTTGAATTTGACTTGTCGTTTTGGGCCCATTTGAGTTTAATCGGTTTATGTTATGCCCTTGTGCTATGTGATTCTTTCAAAAATTGTGCCCTGCCCCTCTTCCCTCCTGTTTCATGCTCTTTTCCTGAGCCCCATCCGGGCCCACAATGTTGCCTCTACAATCTTCTGGTGGGACAACCAGAAAATAGCTGGCCCTTGGGAGGGAAATACTGTATAATATCCAACCCCTCTAGATATTCAGGCCTTCATCTTCCATGTTTCCTACATGTGCAACATCAGCATCTTTCAGTGACTCTCCTAGGGTGGGTGACAGGCACAGAAGGCCTGCTGGAAGTCCATCTGTTGGCATCCCTTCAAAGCCAATTGGGCTTCCAGGGATAATGTTTGCCACTTTGGGAGTTAGCCCTGCAGGCTGTTTAGGCCCAAATCCTTACCACCCTTCTCCTAAAGTTACAAACATACCCCCGGATGAAATCTCGACTCCACCTTTATGGAACATCTGGTCTGTTGCCTCTCATCAGTTTGTTCTTAAGCCACTTACTAACTCCTACAGCCAGGACCCTGCCCCCTTGTAGGCAACATTGCTCCACCCTGATTGTTATTAAAATACTCTAATGCCTCTAACGGACTTCCCTGGTGGCTCAGATGGTAAAGCGTCTGTCTACAATGCGGGAGACCCGGGTTCGATCCCTGGGTTGGGAAGATCCCATGGAGAAGGAAATGGCAACCCACTCCAGGAATATTGCCTGGAAAATCCCATGGACAGAGGAGCCTGGTAGGCTACACCCCATGGGGTCGCAAAGAGTTGGACACGACTGAGAGACTTCACTATAATGCCTCTAACAGGACCAAATAACCCACTCCTTTGTCATTACTTATGTTATTACCTAAAGTGGGTCTATGACAATGAAATGTTTACCATTGGAAACACCCTAAGCTGCTCTTAGGGAGAACTAGGGGAGGAAATCAGTGACTTACATTCCCTTAGATGCCAGTCCAGGGGTCCCAGGAGGTCAACATGCCTCGACCTGCCCAGAGATTTGATCTCCAGAAGGCTGTCTCAGCTTGCCTGGGGATATGCACCCTGACCCACGGATGCCTAGCTCTCAGGTTGCAACAGTACTGGGTAGGATAAACTTCAGAAAGACTCACCCCTAAGGAAGTCCACCCTTGGAAATAGAAGGAAGCCTATTACTTGTGGGACTGTGCCCAGTCTCAGCAATAACTCAGGAGGCCAATGAGAACCCCACCACCTTTCTGGAAGGACTAAAAGAGGCCCACCAAAAGTTTATCAATCTGGACTCTCTGACTCTTACAATGGACAGGTGATTTTAAAGGACAAATTCCTGTCCCAATGCACATCATACATCAGGATAGTTACAACAGCTACAGCAGCAGGACCCTGCTGCCTCTTTAGATGAGATAGTCCAGACAGCACCTTTTATAACAGAACAGGAGAGGGAGGGCAAGGCCTAGGAAAGGGAGAAAAGGAAAGAGACAAGGCATGCCCAGATGCTGGCTGCCCTCCATGGAAGCCCTACAGTAAACCCCGATTCCTTGAATGACAAGGCACCAGGCAAATGCCTAATCTGTAGACAGGTAGGGCATTGGGCCAAAGAGTGTCAAAACCGTGACAAGTTACCTAAAATGGCTTGCTACAAATGCCATCAACTGGGACATTGGGCAGCACTCTGCCCTCGGGACCCAAGAGCCTCAAGGTCAAGCGCCAAGCTTTCCCTCAAGGCTGATGGTTCAACAGGACTGAAGCAGCCCGCTCCAGTCAGCCCGTCTGTCACAGATAACCATCACAGGTCTGGAGCCCAGGGTGCAACTGGATGTGGCAGGTAGGTCTGAGAATTTCTTGGTTGACACTCGGGCTACCTACTCTGTCCTAACCTTGTAATCCAGAGCCTTCTCCTCCCAAAACTTTACCATTTGGGGTGCTACAGGAAAAAGAATTACAAAAAAAAAAATTCACCTGAGCACTTTGTTGCTGGGATGGACAAATATTTTCCCACCAGTTTCTAGTGGCCCCTGACTATCCTTCCTTATTGGGAAGAAATCTCTCCCTGCATTTGAAATCTTGCAGCTATTGCAGTCCTGATAGAAGAAGCTTTGAAACTCTCTTTTGAGGGCAAACTAACTATTTTTACTAGCCACCAAGTGAAACAACTCCTAAATGGGAGAGGCCATTTATGGATGTCTGATCAAAGAATCCTCAGATATCAAGAAGTGCTGATGGAAAATCCAGGCCTCACTATATCGCCTTGTGAGGTTCTTAACCCAGCCACCCTCCTGCCTACCCCCGAGGGCTCTCTCCCTTTTCATTCTTGCCTAGAAACCTTGGACCACAGGACAAAACTCCAAGAGGGATTGTTAGACAATCCTCTGGCCAATCCTGAGGAAGTCTGGCACAATGATGGAAGCAGCTTTGTCTTAGATGGAAAAAGAAGAGATGGATATGCAATAGTCTCCAATTTTGAGACCATAGAGGCTAAGCCTTTGCCACCAGGTACTTCAACCCTATTAGCTGAGTTCATAGCCCTGACTCGAGCTTTAGAGCTGGGAAAAGGAAAAAGAGTAGCTATTTACACTGACTCCAAGTATGCCTTTCTGATGCTACATGCACGTGCTGCTATTGGAAAGAAAGAGGCCACTTGACCACCCAAGAGTCCCCAATCACACATGGTGATCAAATCCTTAGAGTCTTGGAAGCAGTCCATCTCCCGCTGAAGTTTCAGTCTCCCACTGTAAAGAACACCAAAAAGGGAGCAGGAAAGTGGCATGAGGGAACCAAGCAGCTGATCAGACAGCTAAGAGAGCAGCGTTACAGAACAGTGACCTAGTAGGGGTGGCCACCTTAGTTCCACAGACTAATTTGCCAGAAACTCCTTCATATACTGAAGGTGAGACTCTTAAAGCTAAGAGTGAGGGCTTTCAAAGGAGGGACTCCTTTTTCTGCCTGGGAACCTCCAATGGAAGTTGGTTAACTCCTTACATGCCACCACTCATTTAGGGGAGAAGGCCCTCGAAAGATTACTAGAAAGTTCCTTCAGAGGAACAAGCCTCCAAACAACTATAAGGCAAGTAGTCTCCTCTTGTCCCACTTGCCAATTAAACAACCCCACAGAGCTTGAAGACCCCAGCTGGCCCAGCCCATCTAATGGCATGTGACCTACCCAGAAGAGGACTGGCAGATGGACTTCAACCAGATGCCAGTTTCTCAAGTATATAAATACCTATTAGTCATGATAGATACATTCACAGGATGGATTGAAGGCTTTCCCACCCAGACTGAGGAGGCTGAGGAGGTAGTAAAAAAAATTGGCCCATGAAATCATCCCAAGATTTGGTCTGCCCAGGTCATTACAAAGTGACAATGGGACATCATTTACTTCTAAGGTCACCCAGGGGGCTTCTAAAGCATTGGGCATTACTTATTACCTCCATTGTGCCTGCAGGCCTCAGTTTTCAGGGAAAGTAAAAGAGCCAATGAACTCTTAAAATCAGCGATAAAAAAGATAACCCAGGAGACTTCCCTGGGATGGAAGGAGGTTTTACCAATAGCTCTCCTCCGCACCCGTATTGCCCCTAAGGAACAGATTGGTATTAGTCCTTAGGAGATGCTATATGGGAGATCTTTTGTTTATGTCTATCACCTCTTCCTAGATCCAGAGGCTCAGACCCTCCTGTCTTATACAATGGCCACTGGGCAATTCCAACAGGATATAGGCTTTGGGGGGTTGTCAACCAGGACTCAAAAGATTCCAAAGAGTCACCACTACATGGTGTAGGGACTAAAGCCCTATTACAGTCTGGAAAGATGGGTCCCCAAAGGCTCAATTCCAGCTCACATGGAAGGGCCCCTACCTTGTAATACTTTCTACCCCCACAGCAGTCAAGGTACCAAGACACAACTCCTGGATTCACTACTTACAAGCCAAGCCATGGAAGAAAACAGAAGAGGACACTCAGTACACCTGTGAGCCCCTGAGAGCTCTCAGATACCTATTCAGAACTACAAATGAGTGCTATTCTAATGAACACCCCCAAAACTAAGTTTCTGGGGATAAGATTTCTCAGGACAGCTTTAAAGAGCCAACAGAGCTTGGCAGGGGTTGTACTCCAGAACAGACAGGAGATAGATCTTCTGAGCCCTGAGCAAGGAGGGACTTGAACCACCTTGAATGAGAAGTATTGTTTCTGGGTAAATACCTCTGGCTAAGTTAAAGAAAGTCTCACAGTCCTCAAGAAAAACATTCAGACCCTACAGGATCTCAAAGAACGAGCTGGAGAGTTCTCTGGGTGGCTATAATCTCTCTTTGGGGGATCTTCCTGGTGATGGGAATTTGGAGTTGGCCGACGCCCCTGCTCATCCTTGTTATACCATATTGATGCTGCTTATGATTGCTCCATGTATTATCAATTGTCTAGCCCATTTTGTCTCTGCCCAGGTCAACAAGCTACAACATGCATTGCCAGTTCAACAAGGATATATAAAACTATAGCCGACCACAGAAAATATCAATCACCCTTAGATGGACACCACTATAAAGACTCGGAGGCCTGAGACTGGCAAGAGGAGGAGGCCCAATGCCCCTCACCATCCCAGTTCAGCAGGAAGTAGCCAGAGAGATCTCTACATCCCTATTCCCAGAGAATTGGGCCTCCTATCTCTTGAGGGAGGAATGTTAGGTAGTTAGAATAGGAAAAAGGAGTACAGAATGGTGGTGGCTAAAAGACAAGGAAGGGAAAAGCCCATGAAAATAGAACAAAGGAAGGGCCGAGGACCAACCAGAGTGAGAACCTCAGGTAGAAGAAACAGCATTCGAGGCTAGCCCAGCTCACACAGGGCAGGCCCAGGGGGAGGAGAAAAACATATAAAAAGAGGAGTCAGAGGGCCAGGGGTCTCTCTCTCTCTCCTCTTCGCGTCTTTTGGGTCGGCATGCCTTCACGCCTCAAGGATGTATTTTCCTTTGTTTTCTAAATAAAACTGAGGTGTAACACGGAGCTGTAACACTTGTCTGTCCGAGAGCTTTAACACCGGCCCATCCGAGGGCTGTAATGCTGGTCCGTCACTTCAAATTTTCGTTGTGATGAGACAGAACCAAGGAACTTACACACTCCCCCAACACCTCCTCTGGCCCCAGCCTCTCACACGTGCTACGGTTGGCCATCTTAAACTGGCTGTGGCTTCCTGGAGTCGCTCCTTAAGTTGCTGGCCTGCTCTCCTTAGTGAACATTCCAGTGCTTGAGTAAAGGGCCTGCTGCCGACTTGGGGCCAGATCCTTTGCTTGTTGGGTGACTTAGGGGCCGGGTGCCTTGGTAGGGCATAGGGGTGAGGCAGATGACCTTAAGCGACTCTTCTGTTGGCTCCTGCTATTGCAGGGCATGATGGGCAGTCATGATTCTGGATGGGGTGCCCTTGGTTTGTTAGAGGGCACATAAGACCGAGGGCCCTGGCTCGTGTAACCAGACACCTTAGGAAACAGCTTCCCCAAAGCAGGGTTCTATATCGTGACCCCGGCATGGATGGGTCTAGAGGTGGGAGAGCACAGAGGTTTTTGCATCTGCCCCCCTCCTGTCTGGCAGTACTGTAATATCTCTGGTTGTGGGGACTGGGGAAGCCTTCTAGCAGCCTTGTTGGAGGTGGAATGGGGATTGCAGGGCTGATCTGTAATTAGGCCTTTTGTGGCATAGTTACTGCCACAAGTCAGCTGTGAGTCTTCACTGGATTTTTTTTTTTTTGTCCTGGAAAATTAGTTTGCAGAAAGGAAAGGAGAAAACCCTTACCATTACTCAGCTGATTTCATGAAATGTAGCCAATGGAATGCATTTTCTGAAGATCTCTTAATTTGAAAAATATATTCTTTAACTGACAGGTAGATCACAGTCCATTTGCAATTTACACAGTCTAGAAATAGCAAAATGTGATGAAAAGAGTTTTCAAATATGTGGAGTGCATTTTAGGTATTAATATTTAAAATGTCTTCTATGATTAGAAAGGAAAAATATCTTTGGACCTGATTTCTTAAACTTAGAGCTTTCCTTATTCAAATTCTTCTGCATTGTACTTAGGGCATTATTTTGATGTTGAATAGTACTAGATGGGAAGAATCAGAGGAATCTTCATTCAGTTGCAGCAGCCGCCTTCTCAGGACCCTGGGGTAGTTGCAGGAGAAGAGTGGTCTACTGGCAACGACTGCTGTGGAATCAGGTGGATGTGACACAGAGTGTATCCCAGCTGTTTAATAGCTCTGTGGGCTTTTCAACAATTTATTAATACTTCTCTTGCCACCTTTATATAAAACTTGTTTGTTTAGGCATGATGATACTGATTGTAAAAACAGTGATTGTATGTTTTCTACCTATATCCATGCCCTTTGCAATGCGATTTTACAGCTGGTTCTGTAAAAAGTGAAAGCAAAAATGGAGAGACAGAAATCAGTCCTTTCAACTTTGGGTTGAGGCTGGTCTCATGTGCTTTGGCCAGAAAAATGCAGTAGGTATGACCCTGACAGCTTTGGGCCTAGGCTGGAAAGATCTTGAATGTTTTGCTTTTTCTCTGGATCCCTGCTCTCCATGAAAACAAGCCCATATGAGCTGCTGAATGACAGCCAAGTGCTCAGGTGGCACCCAGCTCAACCCCAAAAGTAGAGCACCCTAGTCAACCAGCAGCAGACCATACACTCACCTTGGTGTCCAGGTGAAATGAAAGAATGGCTCAGCTGAGCTAAGCTCACTGTGCTGACCATGAGTTCAACCACGAGCTAGCTAGGTTTTGGGGTGTTTTATCATGCAACAGTAGCCAATTAGCACACACAGCCACTTAACATGCACACCCATTCTAAGCTGGATGCCAGGTCCAGTGGCTAAGACAACTAGCTCCCAATGTTGGGGGCCTAAGTTCAATCCCTGGTCAGGAAACCAGATCCCACATTCCCCATCTAAATAAATAAATTTAAAAAAACACTCCTTCATCTGTGTACTTCCATGTATTGACACAGCCCACAGAGGGGCACTGTTAATGTGTTTGTGGATTTCCATACCAGTCACAGGAAGAACGGTGGAGAAAAGGAGAGACAAAGCAGTCTGGCTCCGAGTCCTCACCAGAACTTCTGGGATCACAAGTCCTTGCACAGGGTAGATCATATATTCTTCCTGGCTGTTAACTTCCCCTATTGCAGCTGCTGCTGCCAGTTTCCACCCCATGTGCTATTGCAGGGTGGTTGTGATCTTGTCAGCCAACACCAGCCCACTTGTGGTGGCAGCATGGCTCTGTGATGGAGAGGACTGTGAAGGCAAGTTCAGGCTGAGGAGGAGGGAGGCCTCTGCTACCAGCTGATGCATCAGTCCCATTTCCAAGCACTGCCCTCCTTCCCTGCTGCTCCCACTCATAAGGAGGCACTCAAGAGCTTCAACCAACAGGACCTGGGCATTCAGGGAGCTTCCCAGTCAGAGAACTTTCTCATTTCACCTTCACTGCATATATCTGATTAGGATATATTTGCAAGCACAGACGTTTATAGGTACTCTGTTTGTGTTTTAGACTTGCACCCTGACCCAGGAATTAATTTGTTTTTAAAAATACCGAAAATTTTTTGAGGAGTTGATCATTAAATTCCCTACTTCTCCTATTTCTAACTTTATTGCATTATGACTTGGAAATGTAATGTGTAAAATTCGTGTGCTTTTTATTAAGTATATCCTTTTGTTTACAGGATATGAATTTACTTATTAGCAAGACTGTTGGCTCAGGTTTTTAAAAATATCATTTTGTTACCACAATCTTTGGGATTTCTACATACAGGTCAGTTATGTTTCCAGTTTTGAGTACTTAAAAAAAAAATTCTGGCCCTTCATACTCTCAGACTTTTCCTCTAGAGTCTGTGATCTAATACCTTTTTTGTCAATTAAGACTGCTTTGGTAGACTTCCTTGGTGGCTCAGGCAGGAAAGAACCTGCCTGCAAGGCGGTAGATCCGGGTTCCAGCCTTGCATTTGGAAGATTCTCCTGGAGAAGGCACTTCCAGTATTCTTGCCTGGAGAATTCCATGGACAGAGGAGTATGGCGGGCTACAGTCCATGGGGTCGCAAAGGACAAGACTGAGAGCCACTAATACTTTCACTTTCAGCTCTAGATGCCCAGCCCAGCTGGTGTTGGGTCCAGAGGGAAGATTTACAGCAGTCCAGAGGGAGAGAGTCCAGTACTCTGGCCTGGAAAATCTCGTGGACGGAGGAGCCTGGTAGGCTGCAGTCCATGGGGTCGTGAAGAGTCGGACACGACTAAGCGACTTTACTTTCACTTTTCACTTTGCATTGGAGAAGGAAATGGCAACTTTGCATTGGAGAAGGAAATGGCAACCCACTCCAGTGTTCTTGCCTGGAGAATCCCAGGGACGGGAGAGCCTGGTGCGCTGCTGTCTATGGGGTTGCATAGAGTCGGACACGACTGAATCAACTTAGCAGCAGCAGCAGAGGGAGAGAGAAAAAGGAGGCCTTCAAAAGGCAATTCCAGGTCCCTAGGTACCAGGTACTGTACTTCTGATTTAAACTGGACTTACTGTTTCAGATACCCAGCGTGGTGCTTCAACGTGTTCTCCGTAAAGATCTGAGTAACCATAGAGGCTCCCCACGCCAGCCTTACTGCACTTGGCGGCGGAGCGGGGACCAAAGGAGAAGGCACCGCACAAGGACTGCGCAGAGCGGCAGCTGACCCAGCCGAGCTCCAGGAACCCCAGGCTGTGCTGTGCTGGCTGCCGGAAGTGCAAGCCGCTCGCAGGTCAGCGAGAAACCCAGTCTCACCACCAGCATCTCGTGGAGACGTACCTGTCTGCAGGGTGACTCCAACCACACTGGGCTGGCCGCCTCGCTTTGTCTCCGCAGGCAGGAGATGCTGGGGAAGAAAACGCACACTTCTTTGAGTGGCAGGACCTCCCTCCGCCTACGCGGAGGGAAGGCGAGGGGGGGTGGGGGGCGCCCTCGCTGCGGATTCTGGGAGCGGTGGTCTCAGCTGCTGCAGCCAGCGGCTTGCAGGGTTGTAGGAATACAGTTCCCGGTTGCACAGGGTAGGGCGTGGGGGTGGTGCCGAGCCTTTCGCGCTCACGGAGGGGGCAGGGCAGGAGGCGGGGCTGTCGCCGCGCATTCTAGATGCTGTGGTGTCTCAGCCAGCTGTATCAAGTGTCTTGGGGAGGTTGTTTAGTCGCTCAGACCTGTCCGACTCTTTGTGACCCCATAGGCTGCGGCACGCCAGGCTCCCCTGTCTGCCGGGGGCCAGCGTAAGGAACTCCGCCCGTGGCAAAGGTCATGAGGAAGGAAGCTTGGCATACGCAAAGGCGTGATCAAGCCTCAGGAAACCCCCTGTTTCCAAGCATCTATCCCCAAAACCAGAGTACTTTACGGGGGGCTCTCCCCCATAAACATTTCTCTCAGAGAAGGAGTTAACTTGCAACTCCAAGTTAATAAAAATTCCTGGGCGTGACAAGAGTGTTTCAACTTACGAACTCTGAAGGTTATCTAGCCTGCCTGTATAGGTTCATCCGGCCACATGTGATTGTTTACAACCCCCCAACTGTGAGAGGCACCAGATGCTTTGAAACTTTCTAAATACAGACTCTTTTGAGAAGTTAGATCATTAATATAGTATTAGTGGGTTGATTAGAAATTATATTGGTGAAGGGTTTTTTTTCATTTGTCGTGCCAATAATTACTGCTAATTCCCTGCCCTGGATGTGACAAGAATGTCTCAGGTCAAACCTCTCTGCTGACAGACTAGCTTGTGTGACAACCTCTCAACCATAAACAGCACAGAGAGTTTGGAGTATTAGCATAGGGCTTTTTTCATTGATGAGTCAATGATTGCCATCAGGCCTCCATATCCTTAGGCACCTGGGAATATATTAATCAATGTATTTGGAACATAGAAAAGGAAATATAGTAGTTTTTGATGTTAGCAATACTAGACTTTTTGAGTTAATTAATTTTCTATTATAGACCACTGTACTTTGTTATAAATCACTGTGTCCTTGCTATGCAAAAATGTAACTTTATCACTATCTTAAGACTAAATTGATCTTAAGGGAAACATTGGTGAAGGGTTTTCATTTGTTAGGCTGATGTTTGCTGCTAAATCTCCATATTCCCTGCCCTTATAATGAATATAACTAGCATATAGGAGAAATAAGTCTTAACCTTTAAGATTAATCATGTTAAACCTTAGGTTAAGTAAATTCCTTTCTTGATTGTAACTCACTATACCCTCACCCTATAGGAATGCAACTTTATTTGGAGAGTGGCGCCTGATTTAAGAAAAAATCACCCCTGGAAAAATAAGTTTTCTGGTTAACTGACCGGTATCAGAAAGGGCCATAAAATGTCAGCAGGTCTCATGGCCAGAAGATGATGTTAAACCCATAAGACCTTTGTATAATTTTATATGAAGCACCTGATTGTGACAAGGATCAGGTCTGCTGACCCCCGCGTGACTTTGTATTCATCCCTATGTATAACAAAAAGGTATATAAACAAACCTGAAAAATAAAGAAATGGGATCAGTTTCTGGAAAGACTGATTCCCCCGTGTCGTTTCTTTCTTGCTCCCTGCTTTCCTGGCTGAATTCCCATATGAAATGTGGGTACTCACCAAGCCTGCTAATTCTGCCTGGGCTTCTGAGATCAGACTGGGGAGGCCTCAGTGCCTCCTCTCCTTTGGGAGAATGGAAAGACGCCTGTGGCCTACGTAGGTGGTGATTGGTATTCCATGTAAACCAGGTATTCAGTCTCTTTTTCTCCACTAATTTTCCTACTACACTATCCGTTTCTAATCTCTCTATGTATCTGTAATTAAATAGCTTTTTTCTAGGACGCTTACTCCGTTCCCACCTTTGAATTACCCTGGATCCACCGGGGCTGGACCCCGGCACCTGTCCTTCGCTATCTATTTGAGCAGTTTGCTCAAACTCACGTCCGTTGAATCAGTGATGCCGTCCAATCATCTCATTCTCTGTTGTCCACTTCTCCTCCTGCCCTCAATCTTTCCATGCATCAGGGTCTTTTCCAATGAGTGGGTGCTTCCCATTAGGTGGTCAAAGTATTGGAGCTTCAGCTTTAGCATCAGTCCTTCCAATGAATATTCAGGATTGACTTCCTTTAGGATAGATTGGTTAGATTTTCTTTCTGTCCAAGGGACTCTGGAGGGTCTTCTCCAGCACCACAGTTTCAAAGCATCAGTTCTTTGGCACTCAGCCTTCTTTACGGTCCCAACTCTCACATCCATACATGACTACTGGAAAAACCATACATCTGACTACGTTGACCTTTGTTGGTAATGTCTCTGTTTATTAATACGATGTCTAGCTTTGTCATTGCTTTTCTTCCAAGGAGCAAGCGTCTTTTAATTTCATGGCTGCAGTCAAAATCTGAAATGATTTTGGAGCCCAAGAAAATAAAGTCTATCACTGTTTCCATTGTTTCCCTATCTATTTGCCATGAAGTGAGGGGACTGGATGCCATTATCTTCATTTTTGAATGGTGAGTTTTAAGCCAGCTTTTTAACTCTCCTCTTTCACCTTCATCAAGAGGCTCTCTAGTTCTTCTTCATTATCTGCCATAAGGGTGACGTCATCTGCATTTCTGAGGTTATTGATATTTCTCCCAGCAGTCATGATTCCAGCTTGAGCTTCATCCAGCCTGGCATTTCACATGATGTAGTCAAGGCTATGGTTTTTCCAGTAGTCATGTATGGATGTGAGAGTTGGACTGTGAAGAAAGCTGAGCGCCAAAGAATTGATGCTTCTGAACTGTGGTGTTGGAGAAGACTCCTGAGAGTCCCTTGAACTGCAAGGAGATCCAACCAGTCCATTCTAAAGGAGATCAATCCTGGTGTTCTTTGGAAGGAATGATGCTAAAGCTGAAACTTCAGTACTTTAGCCACCTCATGAGAAGAGTTGACTCATTGGAAAAGACTCTGATGCTGGGAGGGATTGGGGGCAGGAGAAGAAGAGGACGACCGAGGATGAGATGGCTAGATGGCATCACCGACTCGATGGACGTGACTTTGAGTGAACTCCAGGAGTTGCTGATGGACAGGGAGGCCTGGCGTGCTGCAATTAATGGGGTCGCAAAGAGTCGGACACGACTGAGCGACTGAACTGAACTGAACTCTGCATATAAATCAAATAAGCAGAGTGACAATATACAGCTTTGATGTAGTCCTTTCCAAATTTTGAACCAGTCCATTGTTCCACATCCAGTTCTAACTGTTTCTTCTTGTCCTGCATACAGGTTTCTCAAGAGGCAGGTAAGGTGGTCTGGTATTTCCATCGCTTTAAGAATTTGCCATAATTTGTTGTGATCCACACAGTCAAAGGTTTTATCACAGTCCGTGAAGCAGAAGTAGATGTTTTTCTGTAATGAGAAGCTAACAGGCAGGAAGGCAAGGGATCTCTGAATGGAGGAAATAGGCTGCAAGTGTCAGACATTTTTTTTAATCACTCTCTTAAGCGGCAGCAGGAAACAAACAAGTGTTAGATTTTTTCCCCTTCTCGATACAAGTTTAAAGAGGTTTCTTTTAAAATTCTGTGTTGTCATGATGACACCTGGCTCCACCTGAACTTAACTTTTCTCAAACCTTGTGCTAACCAATGCATTTTTCTTATGGAAATGTTTGTCTTAAGCTATGCTAATGAAATATGTATTTACTCTAGACTCTGTCTTCAAGTCAGTTCTGCCTAAGACACAGAACTGACTTCACAAACCAGTATGTTTTACTCATACATTGTTCTCCTAATCTATGTTAATGAAACTCTTTATTTACTTGGAAACCTGCCTTTCTTCAAGATTCATGTCAACCGTTTTTTGGCCTGGGATGACTCACCTGGTGCCAATGGTATCTCAAAATGCATGTTGTGGGTGAGGGGCCTGGTGCCACTCTGAGTTTTAAGACATCTCCTTTCTATAATTAACAGCTTGCTGGTAGCTATGTAACATCCGGCTAAAGACTAGCGGGGGGCACTCTTTCTGCCCCGTTCTGATGTCTATGTCACAAACTTTCTCTATCTCTTTTATAGTTTAATAAAACTTTGTTACACAAAAGCTCTGAGCAATCAAACCTCGTCACTTGCCCCAGATTGAATTCTTCTCCTCCAGAGGCCAAGAATCCCAGCATCTTTCATGGTTCACCAAAACCTTTCAATTCTCTTTCTTTTTCTATGATCCAACAGATGTTGGCAATTTGATCTCTGATTCCTCTGCCTTTTCTAAATCTAGCTTGTACATCTGGAAGTTCTAGGTTCACATATTGTTGAAGTCTAGCTTGAAGGATTTTTGAGCATTACTTTGTTAGCATGTGAAATGCGTGCAATTGTGCAGTAGACTGAACATTCTTTGACATTGCTCTTCTTTGGGATTACAATGAAAACTGACCTTCTCCAGTTCTTTTTTTTTTTTTAAACTTTATTCTACTTTACAATACTGTATTGGTTTTGACATACATCAACATGAATCCACCATGGGTGTACATGAATTCTCAATCCTGAACCCCCTCCCACCTCCCTCCCCATACCATCTCTCTGTGTCATCCCAGTGCACCAGCCTCAAGCATCCTGTATCCTGCATCAAACCTAAACTGGCGATTCATTTCTTACATGATATTATACATGTTTCAATGCCATTCTCCCAAATCATCCCACCCTCTCCCTCTCCCACAGAGTCCAAAACTCTGTACTATATATCTGTTGTCTCTTTTGCTGTCTCGCATACAGGGTGATCATTACCATCTTTCTAAATTCCATATATATGTGTTAGTATAATGTATTGGTGTATTTCTTTCTGGCTTACTTCACTCTGTATAATTGGCTCCAGTTTCATCCACCTCATTAGAACTGATTCAAATGTATTCTTTTTAATGGCTGAGTAATACTCCATTGTGTATATGTACCACAGCTTTCTTATCCATTCATCTGCTGATGGACATCTAGGATGCTTCCATGTCCTGGCTATTATAAGCAGTGCTGTGATGTACATTGGAGTACATGTGTCTCTTTCAATTCTGGTTTCCTTGGTGTGTATGCTCAGCAGTGGGATTGCTGGGTAATAAGGCAGTCCTATTTCCAGTTTTTTAAGGAATCTCCACACTGTACCCCATAGTGGCTGTACTAGTTTGCATTCCCACCAACAGTGCAAAAGGGTTCCCTTTTCTCCACACCCTCTCCAGCATTTATTGCTTGTAGACTTTTGGATTGCAGCCATTCTGACTGGTGTGAAATGGTACCTCATTGTGGTTTTGATTTGCATTTCTCTGATAGTGAGTGATGTTGAGCATCTTTTCATGTCTTTGTTAGCCATCTGTATGTCTTCTTTGGAGAAATGTCTATTTAGTTCTTTGGCCCATTTTTTTATTGGGTCATTTATTTTTCTGGAATTGAGCTGCAGGAGTTTCTTGTATATTTTTGAGATTAGTTGTTTGTCAGTTGCTTCATTCGCTATTATTTTCTCCCATTCTGAGGGCTGTCTTTTCACTTTGTTTATAGTTTCCTTTGTTGTGCAGAAGCTTTTAATTTTAATTAGGTCACATTTGTTTATTTTTGCTTTTATTTCCATTATTCTGGGAGGTAGGTCATAGAGGATCCTGCTGTGATTTATGTCAGAGAGTGTTTTGCCTATGTTCTCCCCTAGGGGTTTTATAGTTTCTGGTCTTACGTTTAGATCTTTAATCGATTTTGAGTTTATTTTTGTGTATGGTGTTAGAAAGTGTTCTAGTTTCATTCTTTTACAAGTGGTTAACCAGTTTTCCCAGCACCACTTGTTAAAGAGATTGTCTTTAATCCATTGTGTATTCTTGCCTCCTTTGTCAAAGATAAGGTGTCCATAGGTGTGTGGATTTACCTCTGGGCTTTCTATTTGTTCCATTGATCTATATGTCTGTCTTTGTGCCAGTACCATACTATCTTGATGACTGTGGCTTTGTAGTACAGCCTGAAGTCAGGCAGGTTGATTCCTCCAGTTCCATTCTTCTTTCTCAAGATTACTTTGGCTATTTGAGGTTTTTTTGTATTTCCATACAAATTGTGAAATTATTTGTTCTAGCTCTGTGAAAAATATCGCTGGTAGCTTGATAGGGATTGCATTGAATCTGTAGATTGCTTTAGGTAGTATACTCATTTTCACTATATTGATTTTTCCGATCCATGAACATGGTATATTTCTCCATCTATTAGTGTCCTCTTTGATTTCTTTCATCAGTGTTTTATAGTTTTCTATATATAGGTCTTTAGTTTCTTTAGGTAGATATATTCCTAAGTATTTTATTCTTTTTGTTGCAATGGTGAATGGAACTGTTTCCTTAATTTCTTTTTCTACTTTCTCATTATTAGTGTTTAGGAATGCAAGGGATTTCTGTGTGTTGCTTTTATATCCTGCAACTTTACTATAGTCATTGATTAGCCCTAGTAATTTTCTGGTAGAGTCTTTAGGGTTTTCTATGTAGAAGATCCTGTCATCTGTAAACAGAGAGTTTTACTTCTTTTCCAATTTGGATTCCTTTTATTTCTTTTTCTGCTCTGATTGTGGTGGCCAAAACTTCCAGAACTATGTTCAATAGTAGCAGTGAAAGTGGGCACCCTTGTCTTGTTCCTGACTTTAGGGGAAATGCTTTCAATTTTTCACCATTGAGGATAATGTTTGCTGTGGGTGTGTCATACATAGCTTTTATTATGTTGAGGTATGTTCCTTCTATTCCTGCTTTCTGGAGAGTTTTTATCATAAATGGATGTTGAATTATGTCAAAGGCTTTCTCTGCATCTATTGAGATAATCATATGACTTTTATTTTTCAATTTGTTAATGTGGTGAATTACATTGATTGACTTGTGGATATTGAAGAATCCTTGCATCCCTGGGATAAAGCCCACTTGGTCATGGTGTATGATCTTTTTAATGTGTTGTTGGATTCTGATTGCTAGAATTTTGTTAAGGATTTTTGCATCTATGTTCATCAGTAATATTGGCCTGTAGTTTTCTTTTCTTGTGGCATCTTTGTCAGGTTTTGGTATTTAGGGTGATGGTGGCCTCACAGAATGAGTTTGGGAGTTTACCTTCCTCTGCAATTTTCTGGAAGAGTTTGAGTAGATAGGTGTTAGCTCTTCTCGAAATTTTTGGTAGAATTCAGCTGTGAAGCCATCTGGACCTGGGCTTTTGTTTGCTGGAAGATTTCTGATTACAGTTTCAATTTCCGTGCTTGTGATGGGCCTGTTAAGATTTTCTATTTCTTACTGGTTCAGTTTTGGAAAGTTGTACTTTTCTAAGGATTTGTCCATTTCTTCCACATTGTCCATTTTATTGGCATATAATTGCTGATGATCCTTTATGGATGGATATGGTCTCTTATTTCTCCATTTTGATTTCTAATTTTATTGATTTGATTTTTCTCCCTTTGTTTCTTGATGAGTCTGGCTAATGGTTTGTCAATTTTATTTATCCTCTCAAAGAAACAGCTTTTGGCTTTGCCGATTTTTGCTATGGTCTCTTTTGTTTCTTTTGCATTTATTTCTACCCTAATTTTTAAGATTTCTTTCCTTCTACTAACCCTGGGGTTCTCCATTTCTTCCTTTTCTAGTTGCTTTAGGTGTAGAGTTAGGTTATTTATTTGACTTTTTTCTCGTTTCTTGAGGTATGCCTGTATTGCTATGAACTTTCCTCTTAGCACTGCTTTTATACTGTCCCACAGGTTTTGGGTTGTTGTGTTTTCATTTTCATTCGTTTCTATGCATATTTTGATTTCTTCTGTGATTTGTTGGTTATTCAGAAGCGTGTTGTTCAGCCACCACATGTTGGAATTTTTAATAGTTTTTCTCCTGTAATTGAGATCTAATCTTACTGCATCATGGTCAGAAAATATGCTTGGAATGATTTCAATTTTCTTGAATTTACCAAGGCTAGATTTATGGCCCAGGATGTGATCTATCCTGGAGAAGGTTCCATGAGCACTTGAGAAAAAGGTGAAATGCATTGTTTTGGGGTGAAATGTCGTATAGATATCAATTAGGTCTAACTGGTCTATTGTATCATTTAAAGTTTGTGTTCCTTTGTTAATTTTCTGTTTAGTTGATCTATCCATAGGTGTGAGTGGGGTATTAAAGTCTCCCACTATTATTGTGTTATTGTTAATTTCCCCTTTCATACTTGTTGGCATTTTTACATATTGCGGTGCTCCTATGTTGGGTGCATATATATTTATAATTGTTATATCTTCTTCTTGGATTGATCCTTTGATCATTGTGTAGTGTCCTTCTTTGTCTCTTTTCACAGCCTTTGTTTTAAAGTCTATTTTCTCTGATATGAGTATTGTTACTACTGATTTCTTTTGGTCTCTGTTTGCGTGGAATATCTTTTTCCAGCCTTTCACTTTCAGTCTGTTTGTGTCCCTTGTTTTGAGGTGGGTCTCTTGTAGACTACATATACAGGGATCTTGTTTTTGTATTCATTCAGCCAGTCTTTGTCTTTTGGTTGGGGCATTCAACCCATTTAGGTTTAAGGTAATTATTGATAACTATGATCCCACTGCCATTTACATTATTGTTTTGGGTTCTGGTTTATACACCCTTTTGGTGTTTCCTGTCTAGACAGTATCCTTTAGCATTTGTTGGAGAGCTGGTTTGTTGGTGCTGAATTCTCTCAGCTTGTGCTTGTCTGTAAACCTTTTGATTTCTCCTTCATATTTGAATGAGATTCTTGCTGGGTACAGTAATCTAGGCTGTAGGTTATTTTCTTTCATCACTTTAAGTATGTCTTGCCATTCCCTCCTGGCCTGAAGAGTTTCTATTGAAAGATCAGCTGTTATCCTTATGGGAATCCCCTCGTATGTTATTTGTTGTTTTTCCCTTGCTGCTTTTAATATTTGTTCTTTGTGTTTGATCTTTGTTAATTTGATTAGTGTGTGTCTTGGGGTGTTTTGCCTTGGGTTTATCCTGTGTGGGACTCTCTGGGTTTCTTGAACTTGGGTGATTATTTCCTTCCCCATTTTAGGGAAGTTTTCAACTATTATCTCCTCAAGTATTTTCTCATGGTCTTTCTTTTCATCTTCTTCTGGGACTCCTATAATTCGAATGTTGGAGCGTTTCATATTATCCTGGAGGTCTCTGAGATTGTCCTTATTTCTTTAAATTTGTTTTTCTTTTTTCCTCTCTAATTCATTTATTTCTACCATTCTATCTTCTATTTCACTAATCTTATATTCTGCCTCTGTTATTCTACTATTTGTTGCCTCCAGAGTGTTTCTGATCTCATTTATTGCATTATTCATTATATATTGACTCTTTTTTATTTCTTCTAGGTCCTTGTTAAACCTTTCTTGCATCTTCTCAATCCTTGTCTCCAGGCTATTTATCTGTAATTCCATTTTGTTTTCAAGATTTTGGATCATTTTCACTATCATTATTTAGAATTCTTTCTCAGGTAGATTCCCTGTCTCTTCCTCTTTTGTTTGGTTTGGTGGGCATTTCTCCTGTTCCTTTACCTGCTGGGTATTCCTCTGTCTCTTCATCTTGTTTATATTGCTGCATTTGTGGTGGCCTTTCTGTACTCTGGCAGTTTGTGGCATTCTCTTTATTATGGAGTTTCCTTGCTGTGGGTGGGGTTGTCAAGGTTTGGCTTGTCAAGTGGCTTGTCAAGGTTTCCTGGTTAGGGAAGCTTGCGTCAGTGTTCTGGTGGGTGGAGCTGGATTTCTTCTCTCTGGAGTGCAATGAAGTGTCCACTAATGAGTTATGAGATGTCAATGGTTTTGGAGTAACTTTGAGCTGCCTGTATATTGAAGCTCAGTGCAGTGTTCCTGTGTTGCTGGAGAATTTGCATGGTATATCTTGCTCTGGAATTTGTTGGCCCTTGGGTGGTGCTTGGTTTCAGTGTAGGTATGGAGGTGTTTGATGAGCTCCTATCAATTAATGTTCCCTGGAGTCAGGAGTTCTCTGATGTTCTCAGGATTTGGACTTAATCCTCCTGCTTCTGGTTTTCAGTTTTATTTTTACAGTAGTCTCAAGACTTCTCTTTCTATACTGCACCATTGATAAAACATCTAGGTTAAAGATGAAAAGTTTCTCCACATTGAGGGACACCCAGAGAGGTTCACAGAGTTACATGTAGAAGAGAAGAGGGAGGAGGGAGTTAGAGGTGACCCGAATGAGATGAGGTGGAATCAAAAGAGGAGAGAGCAAGCTAGCCAGTAATCACTTCCTTATGTGCACTCCACAGTCTGGACTGCTCAGAGATGTTCACAGAGTTATACAGAGAAGAGAATAGGGAGGAAGCAGACAGAGGTGGCAGGGAAGATAAAAGAGGGGGATGAAAAAGAAAGAGACAGATCCAACCAGTAATCAGTTCCCTAAGTGTTCTCCACTGTCTGGAACACACAGAGATTCACAGAGTTGGGTAGAGAAGAGAAGGGGGAGGGAGGAGATAGAGGCGACCTGCTGGAGAAAAAGGAGAGTGCAAAGGAGAAGAGAGCAGTCAAGCCAGTAATCTCGCTCCCAAGTAAAAATGGGTACTGAAGATTGGGTTTTTGAAGGTACAAAATTGATAACAAATTCCAAAAAGCAAAGATTAAAAATCTAGAGTAGACGTTGGATTTTCAAAAATACAATATTAAAGAAAAGAGGAAAAAGAAAAAAAAAGTCACAAGAATTATTAAAAATATATATATATGAAGTTTGCTTTAAAAATAGGTTCTTTTTTTTGAAAAGTAATAGTAGGTTATAAAAATGAAAATCAAAGGAGAAATAGAGGACTTAAAAATTAAAATTTTTTTTAAAAAAAGAAGAAGAAAAAACAAACAAATAAAGAAGAATGATTGTAAACATAGTAAAGATATATCTAGGACTTTCTCTGGTGTTGTTGTGGGCAGTGTGGGGTCAGTTCATTTTCAGATAGTTCCTTGGTCCGGCTTTTATTTCTCAAGATCTATAGGCCCCTTCCTATGTAGTCGGTACTAATGACAGGGTTTTAATCTATTGCACCTGTCACTTCCCCCTGTTTAAGCTTCTTCTGTTTGCTGGTCTCTTCATTGTCTGATTTCCCGCCTGACAGAAGGTGGGTGGTGGTGGACAGTTTTTTTAGGCTCACTTTTTCAGTCGCGCTGTGGGGAGGGAGGGATGCTGCAAACAAATAACACTGGCATGTGCTCGCAGTGTCTCAGCCACACTGGGCCTGCCCCTGCTCACGGCGCACACAGCTCAGGCTCTAGGTTGCTCTGCCGGGAACCGTCCGAGGCCGGCCCTGGGCTGCATGCACCTCCCAGGTCTAAGCCGCTCAGGTTCAGGCACACGGGTAGTTCTCAGAGGCGCAGACTCGGTTGGGCCTGCAGTTTGTGCCCTTCCCAGGTACGAGTAGCTCAAGTGTTTGGTGAGCGTGGTTGCTGCGACTTATCACCTCTTCCATCCCTGCTGCTCAGTTTTCTGGGTGTACAGCTGGCGCACCTCCTCAGGCGGATGATGACTGTCTAGAACCCCAAGAAGTCTTAGTTAGCAAAGAAGCCTGTTTGCAGTTTGGTAGTTAATGTCTCTCTGGGGCTGCTCTTGCCCCCTTCCGGCCCTTCTGGCTCTGGCTGCCTGTCACAGGAGGGAGATAGCCTGCAGCCGGCTATTTCTGTTCCGTCCTTTGCTCTGTGTGCAGTCCTGGCGGTGTCTTATGTTAGAGCTTTTTGCGTGGTAGCTATCCCACAGTCTGGTTTGCTATCCCAAGTTAGTTTGCTCTGGTTACACTCAGGGCATTTGGGCCTGATCCTTAAAAAGCAATGCAGCGCACGCCTCCCTGCCCAGCCCCTGCTTGCTAGTGGCGGGTGCAGGTGTCTGCACTGCTTCTTCACTGGGGGAATTACCGTTCGGCTCGTAATCTGTGGGTTTTAATTATTTATTTATTTATCCTCCCTGTTATGTTGCCCTCTGCTTCCAAGGCTCGCCACAGACTCGACAGTGAGAGTGTTTCCTGGTGTTGGAACCTTCTCTCTTTTTAAGACTCCCTTCCCAGGATGGAGCTCCCTCCCTACCTCTTTTGTCTCTTTTTTTCTTTATATTTTTTCCTACCTGTTTTCGAAGACAATGAACTGCTTTTCTGGGTGCCTGATGTCCTCTGCCGGCATTCAGAGGTTGTTTTGTGGAATGTACTCAGCGTTGAAAGGTTCTTTTGATGAATTTGTGGGGGAGAAAGTGGTCTCCCTGTCCTATTCCTCCACCATCTTAGGACCACCCCCTTGAAAACTGACCTTTTCCAGTTCTGTGGCCACTGCTGAGTTTTCCAAATTTGTTGCCATATTGAGTGCAGCACTTTCACAGCATCATCTTTTAGGATTTGAAATAGCTTAGCTAGAATTCCATTACCTCCACTGGTAATGCATCCTAAGGCCCACTTGACTTCACACTCCAGAATGTCTGTCTCTAAATGAGTGATCACATCATCATGGTTATCTGGGTCATTAAGACCATTTTTATATAGTTCTTCTGTGTATTCTTACTACCTCTTCTTAATATCTTCTCTTCTGTTATGTACATACCATTTCCGCCCATCTTTGGATGAAAATTTCCTTTGTGTCTCTAATTTTCTTGAAGAGATCTCTAGTCTTTCCCATTCTATAGTTTTCCTCTATTTCTTTGCATTTATCACTGAGGAAGTCTTTCTTATCTCTCCTTGCTCTTCTTTGCAACTCTGCATTGAGATGGGTGTATCTTTTCTCCTTTGCCTTTTGCTTCTCTTCTTTTCTCAGCTATTTGTAAGGCAGCCATTTTTTCTTTTCGCATTTCTTTTTCTTGGTGGTGGTTTTTTCACTGCCTCTTGTACAAATGTTATGAACTTATGTCCATAGTCCTTCAGGCACTCTATCATACCTAATCCCTTGACTCTATTTGTCACTTCCACTGTATGATCACAAGAGATTTTATTTAGATTGTACCTGAATGGCCTAGTGGTCTTCCCTACTCTCTTCCATTTAAGTCTGAATTTTGCAATAAGGAGTTCATGATCTGAGCCACAGTCAGCTCCCAGTCTTGTGGAGCTGCTTGACTGCCATTTCCAGAATGTGCAGGGCTGGGAGCAATTCCCAGCCCTCCAGTACACATCAACAGGTGGGGCTGTGGGTGCCACATCACAATTGGAGGCTGGGGTGCTTGCAGAGTCCAGTCCTATCACTCCCCATCCTCCCCTGTGAAATGAGGCGCTGGGAGAAGAAGGGACTTAGAGGGGTGTAAAGGCTGCGATTTGCAGCCTGCAGCCTGCCCTGCACATCTCGGTTTTGTCCCAGATCAGATCTTGGCCTTCCTGCTACAGCCTGTCTTTGCAGCTTTGTTCATTACCTGTCTGTGTGCCTAGTCCAGGCCCAGAAAACTATGTTTTTCTTTTCTAAACTGTTTATGGTAACTGGTTTGATATCTGAGAAACTGTCTTTTGCTCACTGACCTCCTCTTCCTCCACCCAAAGTGCGCCCATTTGGGGAGAAGTCATCATAGTGGCCCTGTCTGAAAGCACAACTAAAGAACGGGAGAGATGTGGACTGGGGCTTCGTGAAATACAACCCGAAAGACACACTGAGTGCCTTTTTTGGAAATTTGGATGTTGAGGCATTTATTCTGCTGAGATGAGTCACCTCAGTGCCCAAGCAAGTACCTAGTAGGCTGTTGTCACCAACCCAATTAAGTGGGTGAGGTCTCAAAAAAAAAAGAGAGAGAGAGAGAAAATCAACTTAAAGAATGGTTTAAGGGTTTTGTTTTGCTCTTTATTTTTTTAATGCTCTAAATTGATCCTGTCAGGCCTGACTGGCCAGTTTCTCAGAGACACAGGTGATGACCCAGGTGCTTAGGAGCAGGCTGATGCTCCCACTTTGAGACAGCGAGTTTCAAGGTATAGCACACTTAGCAGCATTTGAATCACAGCAAGTGTAACATCTTTGCTTTGGGTGGAAAGCTCATCAGAGACAGCAGTTAGGGGTGTGTACCTTAACCTTTCCATTCTGATCTGTTGAAGTTTTCTGTCTAGAAAATGAAAATATCTGTGAGCACTTCTGCTTCCAGGTAATCTGTTAGTAACTGATGTCTCTAAATTCCTTATGCTGCAAGGGACAGTTCTTTTGACCAGCATAGCACCAGGAGAAACAAATCAAGGGATATTCAGCTGTACATATTTACTTATAATTTTGAGTACTGAAAGGAACAGGACATAAAATATGGGTATGCCTTGTTCTACTGTTTTTCAGTTATTGTGCTTTGCAGATACTGAGCTTTTTTTCTTTTTCTTTTCTTTCTTTCTTTTTTTTTTTTTTACATATTGAAGGTCTGTGGCAACTCTTGTCAGATGATGGTTAACATCTTTTAGCAATGAAGTATTTTTTAATTAAAATGTACATGTTTTGTTGTCAGCCTTCTTTACATTCTGACAAGATGAGATGCAATGGGTCCATCTTGCGTATTTCCTGCTTTTTTGCCGAAAGTTTTCACTTTTGTCTCAGATTCAAAGGATTTGTTAACAAAATAAGCCACTCATTATATACAAAGACATAATACAGATATTCACTAGAGAATTATCTAGCTTACTTTCAACATACTAACATTAAAAGAAAAGAGAAATAGAAAGACCAGAGAATACATCACCAAATTGAGTTTAGACCAACATCCAGACTTAAACAGCTCTGGGAAGTCCCGTGTCACAGCACGTCTGGAGTCCCAATTGGGAAAGGGTCCCAGGCAGCACATCCTCTCCATGGGTGAGACTTCAAAGACTGGAGTTCTGGGTTCCCGCTTATAATCCCAGGATGGTCGCAAGCTAATATCACCTATCTGTGACCAAATTGCAGCTCTGGTTTCATGTTAATACTGTTTGTTTTTTCTTGTAAAACTTGGAATATAGTTAAGCCTGATCTTGGTCAGCCAGGCCTCCTCCAGGGTCTCAACAAGCTCAAGATTTCTCCCCCATCTTACCTAAGGTGCTGCGAGTTTTGCACTCACAGCAGGCAGTCACTCCCAGTCACTCCCAGTTAGGGCAGTGTCCAGGCAGGTTAGACGCCAGGTCAGAGGCCTGCTCTGCTTTGTCTCTGAAGCCTAATCGAGACTATTCATTTAATTTCCCTAACACATGTCTCAGTTCTGGAACCAACAGGAGCCTTGGTTCTTTTGATTGGAGAATGGCATTAGAAACCAAGATTTGGGTATTGGTGAGCTCACTGATACTGAGGTGGGCCGACTATTTTGTTTTTACTAGTCGTTTTTTTTTTTTTTTTTGACTGAAGTATAATGGAATTACAATGTTGTGTTAATATTTTGCTGTACAGCAAAGTGACTCAGTTATACATATATTCTTTTTTATATTTTCGTCCGTAATTGTTTATCCCAGGATGTTGGTTATATTTCCCTGTGCTATACAGTCAGATCTTGTTGTCTGGACAACTGTTATTTAAATGCCATGGGCACTCTGTAGTCTGACATCAAGTTTCCACTCCAAGCAAAGTGTTCTCTTTGCATTTCCTGGTGTTGACTTAACCTTCCTGTCTGTGCCTTTCCCACCTTAGCCCCAGCACATCAGGCCCCTTGTGGACTGTCGTCTCCTGCAAGATTCCCTTGGCCAGGGGCCACCTCTCTGCTTCCTGACCTCCCAGAGCGCGCATCACTCTAGCAGCACACCGTGCGTGTTGTGGTTCAGAGCTTCTCTGCTCCTGTCTGCATTCTCCTCTTCCACTTATACTCGAGGGCAGGTCAGAGTCACCAATCGCCCACTGTCCTCAGGTTCCTAGCAGAGGGACTCTGCTCTCATATCTTGTAGCTGATTTGGAACTTGAAGATAAATCACCATCCTGGGGAGACCCATCATTGGGGGTTGAAAAACTTCCAGATGCTCTATTGTTTCTCCCTCAGACCGCTATAAACCACCAGCTGAAGCAGGAGTCAGGAGGTATTTTTGTTTCAGTATGTTTCTTTTATAATCTGTAAAAATTTATGCCAGCTGAGAGGAACTGATGTAATAGGGAACTAAATTTAGGCAATATCAGTTGAAGTTAGAAATATTAGAAATTAGACGTTATTGCTGTAAATTCTCTTGAATAATCTGGTGTTGATTGTTTTTTCCCAGTTATCTCTGCCATTTAATAATTATCTTAAACAATTTTCCACATCAAATTAAAATCTGATATAAAAGGCTTTTAAAAGGCTGAGTTGAGGAATTTACATGACTGGGGATATGGGCTTGTAAGATATTCAAGGAATGAGTATTAAGAGATTTCTGCGGGGGGAAAAGACCTAAAGATTACTAAGAAAGCTTTCTTAGTTTAATGCAGGGGAGACAATAACTCGGCAACCCACACAAAAAGCTGCATAGAAGCTCCCCTCTGAGGGAGTTAAGGCTGCTCAGGTTTTTTCAGCATAACCTGTTTGACTTTGGGGACCAGAGGGGCCACTGAAACATATTCAGAATCTAGATTAGCCCTTATTCACTCCTATCCAAACTATTACAGCCAAAGGAGCTGGATGAACACGTGGGACATGATGGAGTCTGGTGGGCGGGAAGCCTGGCCCTGGGCTGAGAAGACTCCAGGAACCTGCTGGTCTGGGGGCTCCTCTCCCCATCCTTCACTCCCACACTCCCTGGGTCCCCACGTGCCAGTTTGGGAAGGCATTGCCCATTGGACACACGCTGTGTTTGACTAGAATTTGACAAGAGCTATTTCCTCTAATGATGGGTGAAAAGCTTTTGTCAGGAAAATGCACTGCTTTATGGAAACAGTTATTTTCTTACATATAACTAACCCTGGGCCCCATTCAGTAGTTCATGCCTTGCTTCTGTGGGGTGACTTTCCTTATTGTAGGACAGGGGAGGCTTGTGGAAAAGGTGATCAGGGTGGGACTGACTTTTCCTCTTTTAACATCCCCTGCATTGGCAGGAGGATTCCTATCCACTGCACCCCCAGGGAAGTCCCCCACGTTTTCTTTATCAATTTATTTGTTGGGAGGCATTTATGTTATTTCCATGTCATGGCTGTTGTTAATAATGCTGCTGTCACCATGGGAATGCAGGTGTCTCTTCAGTGACTAGTCTTCATCTTCTGTGAGCTTAGACCTGGAAGCAGGACTGGTGGACCATGTGGTTCTACTTTTAATTTTCGAGGAGCTTCCATACTGTGCTCCATAGTGGGTGCACCAGCTTACAATCCCACAAGCAGTTCACAAAGAAAAGTCCCCTTTTCTCTGTATTCTCTCCAATGTTTGTTATTTTTATCTTCTTGAGGATCAACATCCTAACAGGTGTGAGGTGAGACCTCATAACGGTTTCAGTTTGCATTTCCCTTGATTAGTGATAGTTGCTGGGTCATGTCTGACTCTCTGGGACTGCATGGTCTGTAGTCTGCCAGGTTCCCCTGTCAATGGAATTCTCCAGGCACGAATGCTGGGGTGGGTAGCCATTCCCTTCTCCAGATTAATGATGAGGTTGAGCACTTTTTCACGTCCCTTAGGCAATGTACATGCTTTCTTTGGAAAAATGTCTGTTCAGTTCCTCTACTCATTTTTTAATTAGGTTGTTTTATGAGTTCTTTTTATGTTTTAGATATTAGTCCCTATTCTGAAACATGATTTACAAAATTCCCTCCCATCCTGTAGTTTGTCTTTTCATTTCACTGATTGTTTCTTTTACTGTGCAGAAGCTTTTGTCTGATGCAGTTGCATTTGTTGATTGTGTTGTTGTTGTTTGTGGTTTTGATGTCATACCTAAAATATCAATGAAAGACCAGTATTGAGGAGTGTCTTCTCATTGTTTCCTTCTAGGAGTTTTATTGTTTCAGATCTTATGTTTAATTGTTTATCCATTTTGAATTAATTTTCTGAATTTTGCAAAATAGGAGTGCAATTTCACTTTTCTGCATGTGGTTTTTCAATTTTTCGAACACCACTGTTGAAGAGATTGTCTTCTTTTCCTATTGGATGTTCCTGCCTCCATTGTTAGATTTTAGCTGACTGTATATGCAGGGGTTTAATTATGAGCTTCCATTAGTTTATGGGTCTATTTTTATGGTAGTTTTGTAGTATAGTTTAAAATGAGAAACTATGATGCTTACGGTTTTGTTTTTCTTTCTCATGATTGCTTTGGCCATTTGGGATCTTTAGTCATTTCATCCAAATTTTAGGATTGTTTTTTCTATTTCTATAAAAATGCCATTGGGATTTTGATAAGGAGCTATCTGACATTTAACAAAATTAACTCTTCCAATAATGAACACAAGAGGTCTTCCTTCCATTTATTTGTGTCTTCTTTGATTTCTTTCCAGAAAGTCTTGCAGTTTTTGTTGTATGGATCTTTCATTTTTATAGTTAGATTTATTCCTAGCTATTCTGTTGTGTTTGATGCTATTGTGAATCTTTCTGTGAGCTTTCTTTAATTGTTTTTCACATGTTTCATTGTTCATTTATAGAAAAACAACTGATTTCTGTGCATTCATTTTTATATCCTGCAAATTATCTGAATTCTTTGATTATATCCAACAGATTTCTAGAATTTGGAATTTTTAAGATCTGTTTGGAATTTTTAAGATCATACTCATCAGCAAATAAAAAACATTTATGTCTATTTTTTCATTTTTTTTTTCATTTTATCTCTCTTTTCTTTTTGGAATCCATTTTAAAAAATTTTAATTGGAGGTTAATTACTCTACAGTATTGTCATGGTTTTTGCCATACATTGATATGAATCAGCCATTGGTGTACATGTGTTCCCCATCCTGAACCCCCCTCCTACCTCCCTCCCCATCCCATCCCTCAGGGTCATCCCAGTGCACCAGCCCTGAGCACCCTGTCTCATGCATCGAACCTGGACTGGCAATCTGTTTCATATATGATAATATACATGCTTCAGTGCTATTCTCTCAGATCATCCCACCCTCGCCCTCTCCCACAGAGTCCAATAGACTGTTCTATAAATCTGTGTCTCCTTCACTGTCCTGCTTATAGGGTTATCATTACCATCTTTCTAAATTCCATATATATGCATTAGTATACTGTATTGGTGTTTTTCTTTCTGACTCACTTCACTCTGTATAATAGGCTCCAGGTTCATCCACCTCATTAGAACTGATTCAAATGTATTCTTTTTAAGAGCTGAGTAATATTCCATTGTGTATATGTACCACAGCTTTCTTATCCATTCATCTGCTGATGGACATTTAGGTTGCCTCCATGTCCTGCCTATTATAAACTGCTGCAATGAACAAAGGGGTACACATGTCTCTTTTAACTCTGGTTTCCTTGATGTGTATGCCCAGCAGTGGGATTGCTTAGTTGTATGGCAGTTCTAGTTTCAGTTTTTTAAGGAATCTCCACACTGTTCTCCATAGTGGCTGTACTAGTTTGCATTCCCACCAACAGTGCAAGAGGCTTCCCTTTTCTCCACACCCTCTCCAGCATTTATTGCTTGTAGATTTTTGGATAGCAACCATGTGAGATTTTTTGTGAGCAACCATGTACCTCATTGTGGTTTTGATTTGCATTTCTCTGATCATGAGTGATGTTGAACATCTTTTCATGTGTTTGTTAGACATCTCTATGTCTTCTTTGGAGAAATGTCTGTTCAGTTTTTTGACCCATTTTTGGATTGGGTCGTTTATTTTTCTGGAATTGAGCTGCAGGAGTTGCTTATATATTTTTGAGATGAATTCTTTGTCAGTTGCTTTGTTTGCTATTATTTTCTCCCACTCTAAAGGCTGTCTTTTCACCTTGCTTATAGTTTCATTTTTTGTGCAAAAGCTTTTAATTTTCATTAGGTCCCATTTGCTTTTATTTCCATTCCCCTGGGAGATGGGTCATAGAGGATCCTGCTGTGATTTATGTTGGAGAGTGTTTTGCCTATGTTTTCCTCTATGAGTTTTATAGTTTCTGGTCTTACATTTAGATCTTTAATCCATTTTGAGTTTATTTTTCTGTATGGTGTTAAAAAGTGTTCTAGTTTCATTCTTTTACAAGTAGTTGACCAGTTTTCCCAGCACCACTTGTTAAAGAGATTGTCTTTTCTCCATTGAATATTCTTGCCTCCTTTGTCAAAGATAAGGTTTGTCACTTCCACTGTATAATTGTAAGGGATTTGATTTACATCATACCTGAATGGTCTAGTGGTTTTCCCTACTTTTTTCAATAACCTCTGAATTTGGCAATAAGGAGTTCATGATCTGAGCCATAGTCAGCTCCAGGTCTTGTTTTTGCTGACTGTGTCAAACTTCTCTGTCTTTGGCTGCAAAGAATATAATCAATCTGATTTCCGTATTGAGCATCTGGTGACGTTCATGTGTAGAGTCTCCTCTCATGTTGTTGGAAGCGGTGGCACTAGTGGTAAAGAATCTACCTGCCAATGCAGGAGACCTGGGTTCAGTCCCTGGGTCAGGAAGACCCCCTGGAGAAGGAAATGGCAATCCATTCTAGTATTCTTGCCCGGAGAATCCCATGGACAGAAGAGCCTGGAAGGCTACAGTCCATGGGGTCACAAAGAGTCAGACACAACTGAAGAGACTTAACACAGCACAGACTTTTGGAGGGTATAATTTTAAGGAGTTTTTGTTTCCTGTTAAATATACCTTCAATTATTTAATCAAAAACAATATAACATTTAATGTTCTATAATAGTGTGATAAAGAGAACATTTTGCCTTTTCTCCTCTCAAAAATCATTCCAAAGCAATAAGGAGAAAAAATGCAAACTTTATCTTTGATTGGAGAAGGCAATGGCACCCCACTCCAGTACTCTTGCCTGGAAAATCCCATGGACAGAGGATTAAAATTAGAGGTACTGAAGACTGCAAGCCAGTGGATAAGGCACAGAGCTCCCAGTGCAGGGGCGGGGGTTCAATCTCTGGTTGGGGACTTAAGACCACATGTACTGTGTGATGTGATCAAATAAAAGATAAGCATAAAATATCCAAATCAATGGCTTTAAAAAAAATTAGAAGTACTGACCACAGAAATACAAAAACCATAAGAGAATACCATAAACAACTCTATGCCAAAAAATTGGACAACCTAGAAGAAATGAAAAAGTTTCTAGAAACATGTAGTCCAACAAGCTGAACCAAAAAGAAATAGATAATTTGAACAGACCAATAACTAGAAGTGAAATATAATCTGTAGTTAAAAAAAAGAAAGAAAGAAAGAAAGAAAGAAACTCCCTGCAAACAAAAGTCAAAGACTAGATGGCTTCACTGGGGAATTCTACCAGTTCTACAGAGAATGTATCCTGATTCATCTCCAACTCTTTCAAAACATCAATAAGAAGGGGATATTCCCAAAGTTATTCTATGAAGCCACCATCACCCTGATACCAAGTGCAGACAAAGACAAAAAGGAAAATTACAGGCCAATATATTTGATGAATATAGATGAAAAAATAAAATATCATACACCACAATCAAGTTACAGTCATCCCAGGGTCACAAGGGTGGTTCAGTGTATGCAAAGCAATGTGACACACCAAATCAACAAAAGATAAAAACTACACGATCACCTCAGTGGATGCAGGAAAAAACATTTGTAAAAATTCAACATACATTCCTGATAAAAACTACTTCCAAAGCAGGTATAGAAGGAACATAACAATAAAAGCCATGTATGACAACCCCCAGACAACATAAAACTCTATGGTGTAAAGTTAAAAGCTTTCTCACTAAAATCTGGAATAGGACAGGATTCACAACTCACCACTTCTATTCAACGTGGTATTGGATATCTAGGTCATAGCAATCAGACAAAAAAAAAAAAAAAAAAGGAATGAAAGATATCCAAGGAAAGAGGTAAAATTGTCATTATATGCAGAAGACATGATTCTATAGGCAGGAAACCCTAAGGACTCCAGACAAAAACTGCTAGAATTGATAAACAAATTCAACAAGGTAACAGGGTACAAGATTAACATACAGAAATCAGTTCCATTTTTTAAACTAACAATGAAATGTCAGAAAAGTATTTTTAAAATTCCTTTGAAAATTGCTTTAAAAAATACCTCAGAATAAACATGAAAAAAAAAAAGAAAGAAAGACTTATACACTGAGAACTATAAAACACTGATAAAGGAAACTGAAGATGACTTAAAGAAATGGAAAGATATCCCAAGCTCTTTGACTGGAAGAATTAATATTGTTAAAATGGCCATATTACCCAAAGTAATCTACAGATTTAATGCAATTCCTATCAAATTACCCTGACATTTTTCACAGAATTAGAATAACCCCAAAATTTATGTTGTGGTTGTTGCTATTGTTGAGCCATTAAGTTGTGTCCAAATCTTTGCAACCCCATAGACTGCAGAACGCCAGGCCTGTCCTTCACTATCTTTCACAGTTGGCTCAAACTCATGTCCATTGAGTAGGTGATGCTATCCTGTAGGGGACGTCTGTGACTACTTTTCCTGCCTGTCCTCTATCTCCTCATCTTATGCCAGTAGTATCTCTTTTTATGCCACTAGGAACCATCTCATCCTCTGTCACCCCCTTCTCCTCTTGTCCTTGATCTTTCCTAGCATCAGGGTCTTTTCCAATGAGTCAGATCTTTGCATCAGGTGGCCAAAGTATTGGAGCTTCAGCATCAATCCTTCTAATGAATATTCAGGGCTGATTTTCTTTAAGATTGACTGGTTGGACCTCCTTGCTCTCCAAGGGACTCTCAAGAATCTTCTCCAGCACCACAATTGGAAAGCATCAATTCTTTGCTGCTCAGGCTTCTTTATGGTCCAACTCTCACATCCACACATGGCTACTGTAAAGACCATAGCTTTTACTATATGGATCTTTGTTGACAAAGTGATACTCTCTGCTTTTTAGTACACTGTCTAGGTGGGCCATCACTTCCTGCCAAGGAGCAAGTATCTTTTTATTTCATGGCTGCAGTTACCATCCACAGTGATTTTGGAGCCCAGAAAAAGAAAATCTGCCACTGTTTCCATTGTTTCCTCACCTATTTGCCATGAAGTGATAGGACCAGATGCCATGATCTTAGTTTCTTGAATGTTAAATTTTAAGCCAGCTTTTGCCCTCTCCTCTTTCACCCTCATCAAGAGGCTCCTCTTCACTTTGTGCCATTAGCGTGGTATCATCTGCATACCAGAGGTTGTTGATATTTCTCTCAACAACCTTGAGTCCACCTTGTGACTCATCCAGCCCAGTATTTCCCATGATACACTCTGCGTATATGTTAAATAGTCAGGGTGACAATATACAGCCTTGACACACTGTATTTTGAACCAGCCCACTGTTCCATGTGCCATTCTAACTGTTGCTTCTTGACCTGCATACAGGTATCTCACGAGATAGGTAAGGTGGTCTGGTATTTCCATCTCTTTACGAATTTTCCAGTTTGTTGTGATTCACACAGTCAAAGGTGAAAATGAAGCAGAAATGGACGTTTTTCTGGAATTCCCTTGCTTTCTCTATGATCCAGCAGACATGGCAATTTGATTTTTGGTTCTTCTGCTTTTTATAAATTCAGCTTATACACCTGGAAGTTCTCAATTCACATACTGCTGAAGCCTAGCTTGAAGGATTTTGAGCATAACCTTACTAGCATGAGAAATGAGCAGAATTGTATGATGCTTTGTACATTTTTTTTCATATTATGACGTTGGAATGTATCATTTCAAATATCAAATGACACCTATCTGGTCAAAGATGTTGAATCAAAGGAGACAAAGTGTTCTGGGCAGTTTATAATGCTTTCCCATAAGTATAGCAACTCTTGTCACCAAATAACACAAGTCCATGTGCCTGATGCACATTGGGGCCAAACAATACTAAAGTACTGAAGTTTGTAACAGAGAAAGGTTTATTACAGGAACATGCAAGGAGATGGGTGGCTCATGCCTTAAAACCCCTAAAGTTACTGGGAGCTTTCAGCAAGTCCTTTTAAAGCAAAAAGATGAGGGAAGAGCATGGTTAGTTGTTGCTTGGTGTCAGATCCATTGTTCTTGAAGTCAGGTCATGGTCAGATAACGACGTTCCTGTAAACCTCTACCAAATGAACGTTATTCTCTGTCCTTGTTACCAAATCACAAGTCCATGTCCCCAATGCATAGTGAGGCCAATCAATATTAAAGCATTGCAGAGTCTGGAACAGAGAAAGGTTTATTAGAGGTTCATACAAGGAGATCGATGGCTCATGCCCTAAAAACCCCAAAGTTACTGAAAGCTTTTGGCAAGACCCTTTAAAAACAAAAGGTGAAGGAGGGGCGTGGTTAGTTGTTACAAACTTTTCGGTGTCAGATCCTTTGTTCCCGGGGTCAGGTCAAGTAATGAGGTAAATCTCTACCACACAAATGTTATTCTTTGTCCTGACAAGAAAGGGGAAGGTCCCAAGATACAACTCTCACCCTCCAAATCCTGGTCCTGGCTAAGAGGATGCAGATGCCAGCTGGCAGCTCCCTCAGGGCCAGGTCCCCAGCCTCTACCCAGCTGTCATCACTGAAGGAGCCAGGCACCCAATCCAACTGGCCCTCAGGCTCCTCAGGCTGCCCAGAGTTGGGGGAGATCAAGTCCCACAGACTGTGACCCAAGCAGACCACCTCGGCTAAGAGGTCACAGAGACAAGGATGGAGGAGAGGTTCACCAATGCCTCAAGACATGGGCCAAGGTTGATAGGTGGCCTTGGTTAGGGCTCTAGAGCCCTGCAGGACACAACCTCCAGCCTATTATCTGCCCTGCCCCCAGCTCACCGGCTGGCCCAAGCCTGGGTGGAAGGGCCTCAGGGAGAAGGCTGGGATCCACCTCTTACCTCACTCTCCTCTTCACGACCACTGCTCTACTGTTTTCTGAATCCCCTCACTCATCATTTCTTTCTTTTTTTTAAGAAGTGTAGAGCATTTTATTTATTAATATTTTTTCACTTCTTATATGATATTATACATGTTTCAATGCCATTCTCCCAAATCATCCCACCTTCTCCCTCTCCCACAGAGTCCAAAAGACTGTTCGATACATCTGTGTCTCTTTTGCTGTCTCGCATACAGGGTTATCGTTCGTTACGTTGTTTCTTAATAGTTGGTTGCATGTGATTGAGGCCCACTGCTGTGCTGTCCAATGTCTGAGCAGGACCACTAACAGTCACTCATTGACAGCTGGTTGCCAGTGGGCAGGGCCCAATGAAGCATCCACCAATGGTTGAGCAGGACTCACTGCCTGGTAACAGGGTGAGCCCTAATGACCTACAGCAATGGCTGCAAGCTATGCAGTCCATGGGTTTGCTAAGAGTTGGACACGACTGAGCGACTTCACTTTCACTCTTCACTTTCATGCATTGGGGGAGGACATGGCAACCCACTCCAGTGTTCTTGCCTGGAGAATCCCAGAGACAGAAGAGCCTGGTGGGCTGCCGTCTATGGGGTTGCACAGAGTCGGACACGACTGAAGCGACTTAGCTGCATGGAATGCACTCACTGGGCTCTGTTACACTCTCAGATATCCTCCCCATGGAAGACCAGGAAATTCTCCTACTGGACCACTGAGGAGATCTGAAAGGGTGGGAAACCAACCCCCTTTGTTGTAAAAATGGAAAAAAAAAAATCAATGTGGTCTGTAGGCCACTGGACATAATAGGGATAGAGTAGGCTAATTAGTTGTTTTAGAAATCCTGCTAGGAGATTAAAGACTGGAGGGAATTTCTGTAGTGGTGGCCTTCCTAGGCTGAACCTGAGGCTTGATGGGCCCTTCGAGCCCTGGCACCAGCCGACATGGTCCATTGTGGCAGGGGTCACTCTATCACACCTTTCCAAGTGCAGCTGCACCTAACCCACCAGACCAGCCCACTCCTGCCTGCCACCCAACCACTGCACAAGCAGACAGGTGGGAGCTCCACTCTGGGGCACCAGCTCTGGGGCCAACTTGGCCCTCACAGGCTGGCTGGTGCAGCCAGTGGCAGGCTGAGCCCATGGTGCCTGCCGCCTCAGACAGTGATCACAGTTGACAGGTGCATCAGTTGCCTCTACTACATGCATACCTCCTTCCACCAGGGCTGGAGGATAACCTTGCTGGAGCATCTAGGCACTTCTTCAGACCTGGCACTTTCTGGAGTTATTCACACCCTTCTGCTCAGGGTGCAGTGGCAGTGAGGTAGGCACCAGGTATAGAAACCTCGCTTTTCAGTTCAGTTCAGTTCAGTTCAGTCGCTCAGTCGTGTCCGACTTTTTGTGACCCCATGAATCGCAGCATGCCAGGCCTCCCTATCTATCACCAACTCCCGGAGTTCACTCAGACTTGCGTCCATCGAGTCAGTGATGCCATCCAGCCATCTCATCCTCTGTCCTCCCCTTCTCTTCCTGCCCCCAATCCCTCCACTGGCTAACTGGTCATGTGCAGTGGGTCCATCCCCCAAGCACATGACCAGTTAGTAAACAACTGTCACCCAGCAACCAACAGTGGTCCTGCTCAACCCACTGGTTGGTGCCACAGTGGTCCCTCGCCTTTTCCCTTTTGTATATAAAAGGACCCCAAATTGGGACTCAGGAAAGATGGCCTTTTTGAGATGCTAGTCTTTATCTTCTTGGTCTACTAACATTCCAATTCAAGTCATTATTCCTTGACCTGTCCTGCTGCAAGAAGGAATTTGGGCTCTGTAACATTTTAAGGGAATGTGGGAGACTTCTGTAAGCTAATGACCACTCAAGAAAAGAATCCAGTAAACGAGCAACAATCTACACTAGCTTGAAGGAAGACCAGGTGCATCAAGCACCAGACACACTCAAGCCACAAACCCTGATAATTACACACAAGCAATTGAAACAGGGGTCGAAATCATGTTATGTGAAGTCAGAGAGTTAATAGTCCTTGAAGAGGAGCACTTCTGCATGTAGCCAAGAGAGAAACTAAGTGAAAGGGATTATTATACTGAAACCTGAGCTGAATTACCATAGTAAGTGTCACCACCCTTTAGCTAACAATTATTGTTGTTCAGTCACTTAAATGAAAGTGAAGTCACTCAGTCGTGTCCAACTCTTTGTGACCCCGTGGACTGTAGCCTACCAAGCTCCTCTGTCCATGGGATTCTCCAGGCAAGAATACTGGAGTGGGTTGCCATTTCAAACACTAAGTCCTGTCCAACCCTTTGCAGCCCTATTAAGTGCAGCACGCCAGACTTCCCTGTCCTTAACTATCTGCCTGAGTTTGCTCAAGTTCATGTCTATTGAGTCAGTGATCCTATCCAATCATCTCATCCTCTGTTGTCCCCTTCTCCTCCTGCCTTCAATATTTCCCAGCATCAGAGTCTTTTTCAATGAGTTGGCCCTTTGGATCAGGTGGCCAAAGTATTGGCTTGAGCGATCATTAGCTTACAGAAGTCTCCTTGCTCCTGCTGCTGCTAAGTCGCTTCAGTCGTGTCCCACTCTTTGAGACCCCATAGATGGCAACCCACCAGGCTCCCCTGGCTCTGGGATTCTCCATGCAAAAACACTGGAATGGGTTGCCATTTCCTTCTCCAATGCATGAAAGTGAAAAGTGAAAGTGAAGTCACTCAGTCGTGTCCAGCTCTTAGTGACCCCATGGACTGTAGCCTACCAGGCTCCTCCATCCATGGGATTTTCCAGGCAAGAGTACTGGAGTGGGGTGCCATTGCCTTCTCTGACAGAAATATCCCAAATTCCCTTCAAATGTTACAGAGCCCAAGCTGCTGATTGCTGTAGGACAGGTCAATAAGCTGGGAGACCAGCAGTTGGAACAAGGAATAATGACTTGAATTGGAATGTTAGTAGACCAAGAAGATAAAGACTAGCATCTCTTCAGCTTCAGCACCAGTCCTTCCAATAAATATTCAGGATTGATTTCCTTTAGGATTGACTGATTTGATCTCCTTGTTGTCCAAGGGACTTTCAAGAGTCTTCTCCAGAACCACAGTTCAAAATTATCAGTTCTTCAGCACTCAGCCTTCTTTATGGTCCAACTCTCACATCCATACATGACTTCAGGAAAAACCATAGCTTTCAGTATACAGACCCCTGTAGTGATGTCTCTCCTTTTTTAACACACTGTCTAGGTTTGTCACAGCTATTCTTCCAAGGAGCAAGCATCTTTTAATTTTGTGGTCACCATTTGCAGTGATTTTGGAACCCAAGAATGAAATCTGACAGTTTCCACTTTTTCCCCATCTATTTGCCATGAAGTGATAGGATCAGATGCCATAATCTTCGTCTTTAGAAGGCTGTGTTTTAAGCCAGCTTTTTTTCACTCTCCTCTTTCACCTCATCAAGAGGCTTTTTAGTTCCTCTTCACTTTCTGTTATTCAAGTGGTATCATCTGCATGTCTGAGACTGTTGATATTTCTCCCAGCAATTTTGATTCCAGATTGTGAGTCATCCAGCCCAGCATTTCCTATGATGTGCTCTGCATGCAAGTTAAATAAGCAGGGTGACAATATAGAGCCTTGATGTACTCCTTTCCCAATTTTGAACCCGGCGATTGTTCCATGTCTGGTTCTAACTGTTGTTTCTCATCCTATATACAGGCTTCTTGGGAGACAGGTAATGTGGTCTGGTATTCCCATCTCTTTAAGAATATTCCACAGTTTGTTGTGATCTACACAAAGACTTTAGTGTAGGCAATGAAGCAGAAGTAGATTTTTTGAAATTCCCTTGCTTTCTCTATAATCCAGCATATGTTGGCAATTTGATCTCCGGTTCCTCTGCCTTTTCTAAACCCAGCTTGTACATCAGGAAGTTCTCAGTTTACTTACTGCTGAAGCTTAGCTTGAGGGATTTTGAGCATAATCTTGCTAGCACGTGAAATGAGTGCAACTGTTCAGTAATTTGAACATTCTTTGGCATTGCCTTTCTTTGGGATTGGAATGAAAACTGACCTTTTCCAGTTCTGTGGCCACTACTGAGTTTTCCAAATTTGCTGGCATATTGAGTGCAGCACTTTAAATCATCCTCTTTTTTTCTTAAAATTTTATTTATTTATTAATTTTTAGCTGCCCCGAGTCTTTGTTGCTGTGAGGGCTTTCCCCTAGTTGTGGGGAAAGTGAAAGTCGCTCACTGCTCTCTAGTTGTGGTGCTTCTCATTGCCATGGCTTTTTCTTATTGCACAACATGGGCTATAGGTGCTCAGGCTTTAGTACTTGCAGCACATGGGCTCAGTAGTTGTGGTTCTCCGGCTCTAGAGCACAGGCTCAACAGTTGTGCCGCCTGGGCTTAACTGCTCCAAGGCATGCGGGATCTTCCCAGATCAGGGATGGAAGCTGTGTCTCTTGCATTGGCAAGCAGATTCTTTACCACTGAGCCTCTAGGGAAGCTCCTAAAGGCATCATCATTTAGGATTTGAAACAGCTCAGCTGAAATTCCATAACCTCCACTACCTCAGTTTGTAGTAATGCATTCTAAGGCCCACTTGACTTCACACATCAGGATGTCTGGCTCTAGGTGAGTGACCACACCATTGTGGTTATCTGGGTCATTAAGAGCTTTTTTGTACAGTTCTTCTGGGTATTCTTGTCACCTTTTCTTAATCTCTTCTGCTTCTGTTAGGTCCTTGACGTTTTTGTCCTTTATTGTGCCTATCTTTGCATGAAATATGCCCTTGGTATCTCCAATTTTCTTAAAGAGATCTCTAGTGTTTCTAATTCTACTGTTTTCCTCTATTTAATTGCCTTGTTCACTTAAGAAACCTTTCTTATCTCTCCTTGCTATTCTCTGGAACACTGCATTCAGTTGGGTATATCTTTCTCCTTTGCCTTTCACTTCTGGCTCAGAGGATAAAGTGTCTGCCTGCAATGCGGGAGACCTGGATTCAATCCCTGGGTTGGGAAGATCCCCTGGAGAAGGAAATGGCAAACCACTCCAGAATTCTTGCCTGGAAAATCCTATGGACAGAGGAGCCTGGTGGGCTACAGTCCACGGGGTCGCAAAGAGTCAGACACGACTGAGCGACTTCACTTTCACTTTCACTTTCTCTTCTTTTCTCAGCTATTTGTAAGGCCTCCTCAGACAACCACTTTGCCTTCTTGCATTTCTTTTTCTTGGGACTGGTTCTGCTCATCACTTCCTGTATAATGTTACAAACCTCTGTCCATATTTCTCCAGGCACTATCTACCAGATCTAGTTCCTTGAATCTATTCATCACCTCCACTGTATAATCACAAGGGATTTGATTTAGGTTATACTTGAGTGACCTAGTGGTTCTCCCTATTGTTTTCAACTTAAGCCTGAATTTTGCAATAAAGAGCTGATGATCTGAGCCACAGTCAGTTCCAGGTCTTGTTTTTGCTGACTGTATAGAGATTCTCTGTCTTCAGCTGCAAAGAATATAATCAAGATGATGTCAGTGTTGACCATCTGGTGATGTCCATGTGTAGAATCGTCTCTTGTGATGTTGGAAGAGGGTGTTTGCTATGACCAGTGTGTTCTCTTGGCAAAACTCTCAGCCTTGCCGTGCTTCATTTTGTACTCCAAGGCCAAACTTACCTGTCACTCCAGGTATCTCTTGACTTTCAACTTTTACATTCCAGTCCCCTATGATGAAAAGGACATCTTTTTTCAGTGTTAGTTCTAGGA
Organism: Capricornis sumatraensis; assembly: GCF_032405125.1. Taxonomy (NCBI): domain Eukaryota; kingdom Metazoa; phylum Chordata; class Mammalia; order Artiodactyla; family Bovidae; genus Capricornis; species Capricornis sumatraensis. The sequence goes on along the minus strand of NC_091078.1, from coordinate 42,442,464 downwards.
GGTCTTGTAACTTTTCACAGGATTGTTCAATTTCAGCTTCATCAGCAACAGTGGTTGGGGCACAGCCTTGGATTACTGTGATGTTGAATGGTGTGCCTTGGAAATGAACTGAGACCATTCTGTCATTTTTGAGACTGCACCCAAGTACTGTATCTCATACTCATTTGTTAACTATGAACATCAATACATTTCTTCTAAGGGATTCTTGCACACAGTAGTAGATATAATGGTGAAAGTGAAAGTCGCTCAGTCATGTCCGACTCTTTGTGACCCCATGGACTGTACAGTCCGTGGAATTCTCCAGGCCAGAATACTAGACTGGGTAGCATTTCCCTTCTCCAGGGGATCTTCCTAACCTAGGAATAGAATCCAGGTCTCCCACATTGTAGATGGATTTTTTTTTTTACCAGCTGAGCCACAACGGAAGCACAAGAATAAGGAGTGGGTAGACAATCCCTCCTCCAGTGGATCTTCCCCACCCAGGAATCGAACCAGGGTCTCCTAGATTGCAGGCAGATTCTTCACCAACTGAGTGATTAAGGAAGCCAGATATAATGGTCATCTGAATTAAATTTGCCCATTCTCATTCATTTTAGTTCAGATTCCTAAAACATCGATGTTCACTCTTGCCATCTCCTGTTTGACCACTTCCAATTTACCTTGGAGAAACCCAAGTAAGATGGTAGACACTGAGAGAGGGCATCAGAGGGCAGACAGACAAAAAGCCCAATCAGGGAAAACTAGCCAATCTGATCAGTAGCCTGCACCAAGCTCCTCTATCCATGGGATTCTCCAGGCAAGAGTACTGCAGTGGGTTGCCGTTTCCTTCTCCAGGGAATCTTCCTGACCCAGGGATCAAACCCAGGTCTCCCGCATTGTAGACGACGCTTCACCATCTGAGCCGCCAGGGAAGTCCCAAACATGGACCCCAGCCCTGTCTAACTCAATGAAACTAGGCCATACCGTGTGGGGCCACCCAAGATAGATGGGTCATGGAGGGGAGGTCTGATAGAATGTGGTCCACTGGAGAAGGGAATGGCAAACCACTTCAGTATTCTTGCCTTGAGAACCCCATGAACAGTATGTAAAGGCAAAAAGATAGGACACTGAAAGATGAACTCCCCAGGTCAGTAGGTGCCCAATATGATGCTGGAGATCAGTAGAGAAATAACTTAAGAAAGAATGAAGGGATGGAGCCAAAGCAAAAACAACACCCGGTTGTGGACGTGACTGGTGATAGAAGCAAGGTCCGATGCTGTAAAGAGCAATATTGCATAGGAACCTGGAATGTTAGGTCCATGAATCAAGGCAAATTGGAAGTGATCAAACAGGAGATGGCAAGAGTGAATGGCAACATTCTAGGAATCAGCGAACTAAAATGGACTGGAATGAGTGAACTTAACTCAGATGACCATTTTATCTGCTACTGTGGGCAGGAATCCCTTGGAAGAAATGGAGTAGCCATCATGGTCAACAAAAGAGTCCAAAATGCAGTACTTGGATGCAATCTCAAAAACGACAGAATGATCTCTGTTTGTTTCCAAGGCAAACCATTCAATATCACGATAATCCAAGTCTGTGCCCTGACCAGTAACGCTGAAGAAGCTGAAGATGAACGGTTCTATGAAGACCTACAAGACCTTTTAGAAGTAACACCCAAAAAAGGTGTCCTTTTCATTATAGGGGACTAGAATGCAAAAGAAGGAATTCAGGAAACACCTGGAGTAACAGGCAAATTTGGCCTCAGATACAGAATGAAGCAGGGCAAAGGCTAATAGAATTTTGCCAGGAAAACACACTGGTCATAGCAAACACCCTCTTCCAACAACATAAGAGACGCCACATGGACATCAACAGATGGCTAATACCAAAAGCAGATTGATTAGATTCCTTGCAGCCGAAGATGGAGAAGCTCTATACAGTCAGCAAAAACAAGACCAGGAGCTGACTGTGGGTCAGATCATGAACTCCTTATGGCCAAATTCAGACTTAAATTGAAGAAAGTGGGGAAAAACACTAAACCATTAGGTATGACCTAAATCAAATCCCTATTATTATACAGTGGAAGTGACAATTAGATTTAAGGGACTAGATCTGATAGACAGAGTGCCTGATGAACTATGGACAGAGGTTCATGACATTGTACAGGAGACAGGGATCAAGACCATCTCTGGGAAAAAGAAATGCAAAAAAGCAAAATGGCTGTCTGGGGAGGCCTTACAAATAGCTGTGAATAGAAGAGAAGCCAAAAGCAAAGGAGAAAAGGAAAGATATACCCATTTGAATGCAGAATTCCAAATAATAACAAAGAAAGATAAGAAAGCCTTTCTCAGTGATCAATGCAAGGAAATAGAGGAAAACAATAGAATTGGAAAGACTAGAGATCTCTTCAAGAAAATTAGAGATACCAAGGGAACACTGCATGCACAGATGGGCTCAATAAAGGACAGAAATGGTATGGACCTGAAAAGAAGCAGAAGATATTAAGAAGAGGTGGCAAGAATACACAGAACTGTACAAAAAAGATCTTCATGACCCAGTTAATCACAATGGTGTGATCACTCACCTAGAGACAGACATCCTGGAATGTGAAGTCACGTGGGCTTTAGAAAGCATCACTACAAACAAAGCTAGTGGAGGTGATGGAATTCCAGTTGAGCTATTTCAGATCCTGAAAGATAATGCTGTGAAACTGCTGCACTCAATATGTCAGCAAATTTGGAAAACTCAGCAGTGGCCACAGGACTGGAAAAGGTCAGTTTTCATTCCAGTCTCAAAGAAAGGAAATGCCAAAGAATGCTCAAACTATGGCATAATTGCACTCATCTCACACACTAGTAAGGCAGTGCTCAAAATTCTCCAAGCCAGGCTTCAGCAATACGTGAATCGTGAACGTCCCAATGTTCAAGCTTGTTTTAGGAAAGGCAGAGGAACCAGAGATCAAATTGCCAACATCCGCTGGACCATGGAAAAAGCAAGAGAGTTCCAGAAAAACATCTATTTCTGCTTTATTGACTATGCCAAAGCCTTTGACTGTGTGGATCACAATAAACTGTGGAAAATTCTTCAAGAGATGGGAATACCAGACCACCTGACCTGCCTCTTGAGAAACCTGTATGCAGGTCAGGAAGCAACAGTTAGAACTGGACATGGAATAACAGACTGGTTCCAATTAGGAAAAGGAGTATGTCAAGGCTGTATATTGTCACTCTGCTTATTTAACTTATGTGCAGAGTACATCATGAGAAATCCTGGGCTGGAGGAAGCACAAGCTGGAATCAAGATTGCCAGAAGAAATCTCAATAACCTCAGATATGCAGATAACAACACCCTTATGGAAGAAAGCGAAGAGCAACTAAAGAGCCTCTTGATGAGAGTGAAAGTGGAGAGTGAAAAAGGTTGGCTTAAAGCTCAACATTCAGAAAACTAAGATCATGGCATCTGGTCCTATCACTTCATAGCAAATACATGCGCAAACAGTGGAAACAGTGTCAGACTTTATTTTGGGGGGCTCCAAAATCATTGCAGATGGTGATTGCAGCCATGACATTAAAAGACACTTACTTTTTGGAAGGAAGGTTATGACCAACCTAGACAGCATATTAAAAAGCAGAGACATTATTTTGCCAACAAAAGTCCATCTCCTCAAGGCTATGGTTTATCCAGTAGTTTTGTATGAACGTAAGAGTTGGACTATAAAGAAAGCTGAGTGCTGAAGAATTGATGCTTTTGAACTGTGGTGTTGGAGAAGACTCTTGAGAGTCCTTTGGACTGCAAGGAGATCCAACTAGTCCACCCTAAAGGAGATCAGTCCTGGGTGTTCATGGGAAGGTCTGATGTTGAAGCTGAAACTCCAATACTTTGGTAACCTGATGCAAAGAACTGACTCATCTGAAAAGACCCTGATGCTGGGAAAGATTGAGGGCAGGAGGAGAAGGGGACGACAGAGGATGAGATTTGTGGATGGCATCACTGACTCAATGGACATGAGTTTGGGTGGGCTCTGGGAGTTGGTGTTGGACAGGGAGGACCTGCGTGCTGCAGCTCATGGGGTTGCACTGTTGGACATACCTGAGTGACTGAACTGAATTTACCTTGATTCATGAACCTACCATTCCAGGTTCCTATGCAATATTGTTCTTTACTGCATCAGACTTCACTTTCACCACCAGATACAATCTCAACTGGGCGTTGTTTCTGCTTTGGCTCAGCCTCTTCATTCTTCCTGTAGCTATTATTCTGCTCTTCCCCAGAAGTATACTGGACACCTACCAACCGGGGGGGATAATCTTTCAATGTCATATCTTTTTGCCATTTCATGCTGTTCATGGGGTTCTCAAGGCAAGAATACTGAAGTGGTTTGCCATTCACTTCTCTGGTGGACCACATTTTGTCAGACCCTAACTAGCAGGGACATGCCCTTCAGCTGCTCCCTGTACCTCAGGACATGCCCAGTGCCCTGGTTCCCCCACCACTGGTCCTCGTTGATCATGTAAACCTTCACTGGTCATCAGGTGCTGGTCCATGTGTGGCTGGGGGTCAAGGCCAAGGCCCTGCTGGAATGGCTGGGAAGTGGGTCAGGGACAGCTAGAGCCTATGTTGAAGGATGTCCAGGAGCAGAGGGCTCTGCTGTCACTGGTCACCCTGGGGCTGATCTGCCACCGGGAGGTACTGGTCACCCTGGAGCCGATCTGCTGCCAGGAGTGGAGGGCACCCTGGCCTTTCTACTGCCACTGGCCGCCCAGGAGTCATTGGCCACCCTGGAGCCAACCTGCCACCCAGGAGTCACTGTCCAACATGAAGCCCACCCACCTCCCAGACGTCGCTGTCTGTCATGGAGCTAGTCAGCTGCCCAGGAGTCACTGTCCCCCTAGGAGCAGAGAGCACCCCAGCCTCTCCACTGCTGCTGGCCTCCCTGAGGCCCATCCACCACTACCACCTGCTCTGTGCTGGGAACTGGGGGTGCTGGTCACTACCCTACTCCTGCCTCCATCTCGGCATGATCTCTGCAAAGCCGCTTCCCAGGCCACCAATGCCCCTTCAGGCATTGATTTAAACAATGCCCTGATAGTCCCATTTAGACCCTATAGAGCCAAAGGAAGACTAATGATATAAGCCTTGACATCTGGCAAAAAGAGGAGGAAATTAGTCCTCTCCCCCTCCCTACTTTTCTTTTGTTTATAAAAGTAAAGCCTTCTCAGTCCTCCGGGCAGAGCCCTCTCACCTGCCCACTTGTATCTGTCACAAGTGTGCTACACTAATAAACCCATTCTTTGACTCCTACTTTGCCTCTCTGAATTTTTATGCAGACAAAAGGACCTAAGCTCCAGTAAGTCCTGAGACCAGGTAAGTAGTTTCAATTAAAAGCAGTGGCTCAAGTCCCCTATTAAGCCAGGGATTATGGGTTCAAGTCCCAGCCCATGGGTTTGAGCCCAATCTGAATTTTGCTTGGGTTCAAGTTCCACCTGAGAAGGAGTGAGGGTTCAGACACATTTGTTCTACGGTGGTCTGATTTTTACAGTAGCATTGGGCTTTTTGGACTTCCCTGGTGGCTCAGACGGTAAAGTGTCTGTCTACAATGCAGGAGACCTGGGTTCGATCCCTGGGTCGGGAAGAACCCCTGGAGAAGGAAATGGCAATTCACTCCAGTACTATTGCCTGGAAAGTCCCATGGACAGAGGAGCTTGGGAGGCTACAGTCCATGGGGTTGCAAAGAGTCGGACATGACTGAGTGACTTCACTCACTCACTCACTCTGGGCTTTTTATTTCACAATGGCCCATTTCACGAATTCTTATGTGAAATCTCCTTTCACCTCAATTTTGGAGTTACTTCAGACTGCCCGCATTGATTTTATATAAATGTTTCTAACTTATAACTAAATCCTATCACATATTGTAAAGTTTCAGTTCAGTTCAGTTCAGTCGCTCAGTCGTGTCTGACTTTTGCGACCCCATGAATCTGTTTACCAGAGATTAATATCACATTCAGTGGCTCCATGAGGTCTTCAAAGACCCCAGTGTTTCCATCTTTCTAGCCACAGTCTCAGATGTCAGCTTGGTCCCCAGGGTAGTTCCTCAAGGCACAGAATGGCTGCTGCACCACCAGGCTTCTCATCCAGGATGCTATGATATCCACCAGAAGGGAGAAGATGTGCTTTCTCTTCTTCATTCCTCCCTTCAAGAGCGAGGAAGCTTTACCCAGCAGCCTCCCATTGGCCATGATTATATCACACGATTAAGCTCAAGGAATCGTGAACTGTGAACTTCCAGATGTTCAAGCTGGTTTTAGAAAAGGCAGAGGAACCAGAGATCAAATTGCCAACATCTGCTGGATCATCAAAAAAGCAAGAGAGATCCAGAGAAACATCTATTTCTGCTTTATTGACTCTGCCAAAGCCTTTGACTGTGTGGATCACAGTAAACTGTGGAAAATTCTTCAAGAGATGGGAATACCAGACCACCTGACCTGCCTCTTGAGAAACCTGTATGCAGGTCAGGAAGCAACAGTTAGAACTGGACATGGAACAACAGACTGGTTCCAAATAGGAAAAAGAGTACGTCAAGGCTGTATATTGTCACCCTGCTTATTTAACTTCTATGCAGAGTACATTATGAGAAATCCTGGGCTGGAGGAAGCACAAGCTGGAATCAAGATTGCCAGGAGAAATCTCAATAACCTCAGATATGCAGATGACAACACCCTTATGGCAGAAAGCAAAGAGGAACTAAAGAGCCTCTTGATGAAAGTGAAAGAGGAGAGTGAAAAAGGTTGGCTTAAAGCTCAACATTCAGAAAACAAAGATCATGGCATCCGGTCCCATCACTTCATGGGAAATAGATGGGGAAACAGTGGAAACAGTGTCAGACTTTATTTTGGGGGGCTCCAAAATCACTGCAGATGATGACTGCAGCCATGACATTAAAAGACGCTTACTCCTTGGAAGAAAAGTTATGACCAACCTAGACAGCATATTCAAAAGCAGAGACATTACTTTGCCAACAAAGATCCGTCTAGTCAAGGCTATGGTTTTTCCAGTGGTCATGTATGGATGTGAGAGTTGGACTGTGAAGAAAGCTGAGCACTGAAGAATTGATGCTTTTGAACTGTGGTGTTGGAGAAGACTCTTGAGAGTCCCTTGGACTGCAAGGAGATCCAACCAATCCATTCTGAAGGAGATCAGCCCTGGGTTTTCTTTGTAGGGAATGATGCTGAAGTTGAAACTCCAGTACTTTGGCCACCTCATGCAAAGAGTTGACTCATTGGAAAAGACTCTGATCCTGGGAGGGACTGGGGGCAGGAGGAGAAGGGGACGACAGAGGATGAGATGGCTGGATGGCATCACTGACTCGATGGACGCGAGTCTGAGTGTACTCCGGGAGTTGGTGATGGACAGGGAGGTCTGGCGTGCTGCGATTCATGGGGTCGCAAAGAGTCGGACATGACTGAGAGACTGAACTGAACTGAACTGAACTGAATCCACACAACCCATATCTTATAGGTTAATCAACTATGGGATTTTTCTGGTGGTTTTAGGCTTTTGGACTCAGAAACTGGAAATGCACTTAAATCATGTCATAGTAAGCCAAATTATGAGATTTGATTAACTTAATTGGATGCAGATTATTTCATTATTTCATATCTACATATTTCACTCTGTAAATTTGTCTACAACTTGTCAGCATATCCTTAAATTTGGGAGCTCATTTTTTTTTTCCTACTTAGGAACCAAGAATAGGAACCAAGGATTTTAGTATTTAGCAAGACCATCTCCAAGAAAAGGAAATGGAAAAAGGCAAAATGGTTGTCTGATGAGGCCTTACAAATAGCTGAGATAAGAGAAGCAAAAGGGAAAGGAGAAAATGAAAGATATATCCATTTGAATGAAGAGTTCCAAAGTATAGCAAGGACAGATAAGAAAGCCTTCCTCAGTGATCAATGCAAGGAAATAGAGGAAAACAATAAAAGGGGAAAGACTAGGGATCTCTTAAGAAAATTATACATACCAAGGGAACATTTCATGCGAAGATGAGCACAATAAAGGAAAGAAATGGTATGGACCTAACAGAAGCAGAAGATATTAAGAAGAGGTGGCAAGAATACACAGAAGAACTGTACAAAAAAGATCTTACTGACCCAGATAGTCATGATGGTGTGATCACTCACCTAGAGCCAGACATCCTGGAGTGTGAAGTCAAGTGGGCACTAGGAAGCATCATTATGAACAAAGCTAGTGGAGGTAATGGAATTCTAGTTGAGCTATTTCAAACTCTAGAAGATGATGCTGTGAAAGTGCTGCACTCAATATGCCAGCAAATCTGGGAAACTCAACAGTGGCCACAGGACTGGAAAAGTTCAGTTTTCATTCCAATCTCAAAGAAAAGCAATGCCAAAGAATGTTCAAACTGCCACACAATTGCACTCATCTCACACACTAGCAAAGTAATGCTCAACATTCTCCAAGCCAGGCTTCAGCAGTACATGAACCGAGAACTTCCAGATGTTCAAGCTGGATTTAGAAAAGGGAGAGCAACCAGAAATCAAATTGCTGATATCCACTGGATCATCAAAAAAGAAGAGATTTCCAGAAAAAATGTCTACTTCTGCTTTATTGACTACGCCAAAGCCTTTGACTGTGTGGATCACAATAAGCTGTGGAAAATTCTAAAAGAGATGGGAGTACAGACCACCTTACCTGCCTCCTGAGAAATCTGTATGCAGGTTAAGAAGTAACAGGTAGAACTGGACACAAAACAAAAGACTGATTACAAATCAGAAAAGGAGTATATCAAGGCTGTATGTTATCACTCTGCTTATTTAACTTAAATGCAGAGCACATCATGTGAAATCCAGGGGTGGATGAAGCACAAGCTGGAATCAAGATTTCCAGGAGAAATATCAACAACCTCAGATATGGAGATGACACCTCAATTATGGCAGAAAGTGAAGAAGATAAAGAGCCTCTTGAGGAAAGTGAAAGAGGAGAGTGAAAAAATTGGCTTAAAACTCAACATTCAGAAAACTAAGATCATAGCATGTGGTCCCATTCCTTCATAGCTAATAGATAGGGAAACAGTGGAAACAGTGACAGACTTTCTTTGGGGGGGCTCCAAAATCACTGCAGATGGTAACTGCAGCCATGAACTTAAAAGATGCTTGCTCCTTGGAAGACAAGTTATGACCAAACTAGACAGCATGTTAAAAAGCAGAGACATGACTTTACCAACAAAGGTCCATCTAGTCAAAGCTATGGTTTTCCAGCAGTCATGGATGGATGTGAGATTTGGACTATAAAGAAAGCTGAGCGCTAAAGAATTGATGCTTTTGAACTGTGGTGTTGGAGAAGACTCTTGAGAGTCCCTTGGACTGCACGGATATCCTACCAGTCCATCCTAAAGGAGATCAGTTCTGAGTGTTCATGAGAAGGTCTGATGCTAAAGCTGAAACTCCAATACTTTGGCCACCTGATGCAAAGAATCAACTCATTGGAAAAAGACCCTGATGCTGGGAAAGGTTGAAGGTAGGAGGAGAAGGGGACAACAGAGGAAGAGATGGTTGGATGGCATCACCGATGCAATGGACATGAGTTTGAGTAGGCTCCGGAAGCTGGTGATGGACAGGGAAGCCTGGCGTGCTGCAGTCCATGGGGTTGCAAAGAGTCGGACACGACTGAGCAACTGAAGTGAACTGAACTGAATTCCAGGATGTATCCAGAAATTGATCCCATTCACACAGTGTAATTGAACAGGGCCCTACAGTTCTTCCCAGGACAGACCCCATCTCATCCTTGGCCACATCCTCCAACTGCCTTATGTTTGTAGAAAAGTTTTAGTCTCCCAGGCCTCACGGGAGTCACAAAAGCCTGGCTCAAGAATTAAAGACTAAAAGAATGAGAACATGTAGTAATAAAAAACAGCTGTAAACCAGGAGAACTGAAAAGAAACAACAGATCAGCCCATCCATCCCATCTAGCAGTCACAGACTCTAGCTCCTCCATGAAGGACATGGATAACAACGTCTGATGCACATCCTTAAGTTGTTTTATAGATGCTAAAACGCTCACCAAATGGAAGAAGCTAACTACATGATGACAGTGCGCACCTTCTAGCACTTGGGAAAAAGATACACAGTGCCTCTAGTGACAAGTCATACATTCTTTTGGCTCTTAAAACATTTTTAAAATGGATATCCAGTTTACGATTTGATATCCAGTATCTCCACAGTAGTGACTGCATCCCTTTAAATAGCTGAAATAGTCTTGTCTGATGAAGAATGTCCTGACAGCAGGATCTGATGGATCGAAAGGGTGGTTAGGAAGACTCTATGTGCACCTAGTTTATCAAACAACTCTGGTCCCTTCAGGACCAGAGGTAAGAGTGGGGCTTGGGCCATTGGTGCCTCCTCAGCAGAGAGCAGCACAGCTCAGAGGGCAGAAAGAGTTGGGGGTGGGAGGGCTGGGGGCACTGTGCAGGCCCAGAGGTCCAGAACATCAAGGCTAGAAAGGCCCCATGTCTATGCAGGGCCCTGCATACAACACCTGAGAAATGTCCCTCATTACCTCATATTATTTTGGAGGCTACTCTGTCCTTTGTGCCCTCATATTCTCACTGTGTACCATCAACGTGCATAGATTTAGTCATCATCTTTTTGCATGTCCACCAGTTTCTCCAGGTCTAACGTCTCACTCAAATCCCAGTCCTATTTCTTCACATGGGACACTTTTATTTAGCTTATCGCACCATCCCTGCAGACCCCAAGGACTACACAGCCTCGTGCATCATCACCTTCTAACACCAGGTCCTCACTTGTCCTGGGCTCCCTCTCTCTGCACTACATGTCCTCCTCTTAGACACCAAATTCTGCAGCATGTCACATATTTGTCTCTTCCTTTCAGATCCAGTTCTACTGCCTTGTCTGGCCCTAATCTCCACTTTAAGTTTTTGCAAGAACTGCTGAGCTGACCTATTCAGATATGGATTCTGTTCCCTCCAAACATCTTACACAACGTGACTAAAAGAATGCTCAATAATCACATTGGCTAGTGACTTTCTATTTCCTATAAAATGAAGGGGCACTTCTTCTGTCTCTCTTTCTAGGTCATTTGTGTTTTTTACTGTCTTTTCTCTCCTTCCATCCCCCAACCCTGACATGTGTACTAAGATGCATATAACAGTGCTCCACCCAGACACCCTTTTCAGGGCCAATGCACCCATCTCACTCCACCTCCAACCCTGATGAAAAGAGAAGTTGCTAGTGGCTCAAAGCTGGCTGCCTGGACTTTTCTGGTGGCACAGTGGATAAGAATCTGCCTGCCAATGCAGGGGACACAGGTTCAATCCCTGGTCTGGGAAGATTCCACATGCCACGGAGCAACTGAGCCTGTGCCCCACAACTACTTAGCGCAGGCTCTAGAGCCTGTGCTCAGCAACAAGAGAAGCCACTGAAATGAGAAGCTCGAGCATTGCAATTACAAGGTAGCCCCTGCTCTCAGCAACTAGAGAGAGCCCGCACCCAGCAATGAAGACCCAGAACAACCACAATATATTAAAAAAAAAAAAAAACAAAAAACTGGCTGCCTCCCAAGCATTCCCCCAGCGGAGGAAAACACACACCCTGCCCGGGGATGGCTGGAGGCCACCAGCCACCTGCTGTGGGCTACAAAGCCTGTCCTTCCTACTTCAATTTGGGACAGCTCTATATGCCGCCCCAGCCCTAGAATGCCCATAGGATCAGATGAGGCCCTGACTGCAACCAGACTGTTTTTTCTGATCCTGTTTTCTTCACTTCCTTACAGGTCTATGTTGTGTAAGAACTTCTCAATAAACCTGCTACACACAACAGGTGATCTTGGAGTCTGCGAAACCATCCTAAGACAGGCAGTTCCAGGAGTGATCCAGAGTGTGTGCTCTAAAACCCCATCTGGAGACAGATCACTCACTAGTCAGTGGCCAAGGATGGCCCCTGGGATGCCGTGGCAGTGCACCATTAGTGTTTTCTCCCCAGGGTAAACTAAGGAAGAGTACCGGTTGGGGGACTCTTGGCTGGCACAGTACTTTAAGAATAGAAAGAGAGTGACCATCAAGACCTTCGAATTGGGTACCAATTTCTAAATGGAATGAAACAGACTTAGGGCAACTGTTGGTCAGTGCAGTCAGAACCTGAAAGTCATGGGGCCTCTGGCATCCCCTGATTAAGCCCAGTCTCCTGCAGGAAGGCCGAATTGTTGTACAGGTGGGTCAATTTCAGAAAAGCCTGGATTCTTCAACAAGTCTTCTGTGCCAAAGTTAGAATCCTAATAGGCAGTGAAATCCCTAAAATTGGATGGGAATACCTCAGTAGATATAGTTGAGGATCTCAAATTCCCCAACCCCTCTGAACCTAACAGGCCCACGATCAGGCACCCACCCCTACTGCGGATGGTCTGAATTGACTAAAGGAGAGTTAAGTTGCTGTAAGAGCCGGGAAAGTAAGCATGGGATTGTGTTCAGAGAGCGCTGAACACTGCACTGGATAGCACCGTGAAAACACCACAAAGCAACCAATTCCTTACATGTTTAGTGATTTCTCTTTTAACAGGAAGTAGTTTTTGCTCCGTGTCGTGGCAGGAAACTCGTACCCCTTCTCTCCTCAAGCCTGCCTCTTCTCTGTCTTGGGGGCTTTCCAGTTTCAGTTTAACTAATCCCTAGCGAGTTCCCCCTCTCTATCCCATCCATCCCAGCCCAAACCCTGAGACGTATGATGCTTCAGCATCTTCAGTGAAATATTACTCAGTGTATAAGCCCAGCTCCTCCATTCTCCCAGCCCTGTGAAAGGGCTCTCCACGCATTACTTTTGGGGAGAAGAGCAGGTAAGTCATCACATGGCCTGGCCCTTACTGAGATCCACGCTGCGAAATCAAAACATGTGGAACAATACCTGGATGTGTCTTGAACACTTAGTAAAAGCAGTTTACACGTTGGGGCAGTTCTAACACCCACATTCACATGCAGCCCTTAGCGTGACTATGGTCTAACCACAATGATGGAAGCGCGCTGAGCCAAGATCATCTTCACTCACCGACTGGAAGGCCAAGAGGAAGGGGAAGGTGCGCGCAAAGCGCTCAAGCCATGTCCTTGGTATCAGGTTTGTCAGGAGACCCTCCCTGGCTGCAGCCGTGGGCCCAACCCACCTCGCGGGTTCGCAGAGGGTGGCCGCGGGAGGTGATAGGATGAGACTGAGGGGCAAGACCTAGCATCCAGGCTGGGGGGGCGGAAGGGCGGCTCTGTGCTTGAGCAGAGTGGGCATCACGCATCACCGGATCCCTGCGCATCACCGGATCCCTGCGCATCACCGGATCCCTGCGCATCACCGGATCCCTGCGCATCACCGGATCCCTGCGCACCACCTTTAAGTCCTCATCCACGAGAGACTAGGGGTGGTGATGATTTTCCAGCACGTTCCAAGGCAGTGCAGAGCCTGCTGGGGGGCGGAGAGGCACAGACAGGGACGGGGCCTCAGGAACATGTGCAGCTGCCCCAGGCGGCCATGGGGCTGGGGTAGGCGGGGCCTTGCACTAGCCCCGGTTCACTTTCTGGATTTTTCGGAGGCAAGGGGGGCGGGTCCTGGTAGCGCCAAGGGCCCCAGGAGCAGGGTGGGACTGGAGGCCACTGAGAGTGAAGGCTGGAAAGCTTCCAGCACCTCCTGCAATGTGATAAGAGTCTGGGGGTTTGATGAGCTACGTGTGGGCGGGCGGCTGAGGGGAAGGAGGGGTGAGGGGGCGCCTGATTGCTTGAGTGATTAGCCGGGCTCAGAAAACAGAGGCCAACATCCCTGTCCAGCTCTGTCGCGCAGAGGGAGAGAAATTTGCCTAGAGTCTCATGGCTGCTGATTAAGAGCCGGAGGTTCAGAGTTGGGCGTCTGTCTCCCGAGCCATCAGAGTGAACCGCTGGACATGGGTGTGGTCAGGAAGATTAACAACACGGGAAAAGGTGGTCGTGAGTTACATGTACAACGCCCGATTTAAGGAAGGTTACAGTAACTTTTTCAATCCAGTGAAGAATTAAAGACCCAAAACAGGTTTCCCAGGGAAGCAAATTTTGCCTCAATACTGTATTATCAAAGGCTGTCCTCTGAATTTCAGACACCCCAGACACCAGGATCACAAGAATCAGTTGACTCGTAAAACTATATCTATAGAATATATACAGCTGCTGCTGCTAAGCTGTGTCAGTCGTGTCCAACTGTGTGCGACCCCACAGACAGCAGCCCACCAGGCTCCTCTGTCCCTGGGATTCTCCAGGCAAGCACACTGGAGTGGGTTGCCATTTCCTTCTCCAATGCATGAAAAGTGAAAAGTGAAAGTGAAGTTGCTCAGTCGTGTCTGATTCTTCTCGACCCCATGGACAGTAGTCTACCAGGTCCCTCCGTCCATGGGATTTTCCAGGCAAGAGTACTGGAGTGGGTTGCCATGTCCTCTCCAGAATATATACTAAATAAACATAGAATTGTATATTATGTATTTATGTGTGTATACATATATTCTGTGTTTATGAATGTATTTATACTTATTACACATGTATGTATTCTGTATTTCTACATTGCTGGAGAAGTCTGAATAGTACAATGCCAGATACTTTTGTTCCTTCCAGTTACATTTAAGAATTATCATTGTTTAAGGGAGTCTAAAATTCAGTGCTGTACATATATGGTTAAAAAAAGTATCAACTAGATCATAAGCACACTTTCTGCACATACTCCACGCTGCCAGCAGCCCCTGGGAATCTGAGAAAAGTCTGGAGGACACCATTCTAGCTGACAGCATGCAAATGACTTTGCAGAACCCCCTTCCCTACAACACGTCAAGATGTGGAACAGAACACTCAAGTGTTTGAGAGTGGCGGGCAAAGTGATCAGCACTCAGACTCCAGAAATAAAAAAGGGAAGAAGTGAGAATGCAGGAGATCTGGAAGCAGAATCACAAAATGCAGGCACGCACATCAGAAAGACCTGGCATAATATGCTTCACACATTTTTGCTAAGTTACTTTTTGTTTGTTTCATTTTATCAGCACACACCTGATAGGTATTATACCCTACACAGTCCTCTTCTCTGATGCTAGTATGTTCAATTCTACAATATGCTGAGAAGAAAAAATTATAGCCTATACAGGTTATAGATAGCCATTCCCTCTCAGTCACCTTTATTAATATTAGAACATGTAAATTCAGGTTTGTTTCAGGATAACAGGAACAAGATGTCTTGGCTATTCCTTTATCTATCTTTAAGTAAGTTCTTAATAATTAGATTCTAATTGGTTTTCAGTGAGGTTCTGTGTGTGTATGGACCTTCCTGGTGGCTCACTGTATGCACCGCAGTAGAGCATATATTGGAGAAGGAAATGGCAATCCACGCCAGTACTCTTGCCTGCAGAACCCCAGGGACGGGGGAGCCTGGTGTGCTGCCATCTATGGGGTCGCACAGGGTCGGACACGATGGAAGTGACTCAGCAGCAGCAGCAGAGCATACATACTGCACTGTATGTCCAGTGCAGGCTCTGCAGGACATACAGGTTTGATCCCTGGGTCAGGAAGATCCCCTGGAGAAGGAAATGTCAACCCACTCCAGTATTCCTGCTGGGTTAATCTCATGGACAGAGGAGCCTGGCAGGCTCCAGTCCATGGGTCTAACTCCCAAAGAGCTAGACATGACTGAGTGTGCACGCTTTGGTTCTGTGTGTTTCTGAGAGAAAGAGGAAAGGAGAGTGGAATAAAGATGATTTCATTAATGAAGGAAAGTTACACAGCTCAAAATAGCCTAGAATTAAAACTTCCCTCCAGGTCCTCCCCACCATTCTATGCAAAACAAAAAACTCTCACCTGAAGTGCGTGTGTGTGTGTGTGTGGGGGGGGGGGGTGGTAGGGTGGGGGAAATGGACACTAAGGTTGATTACGCCCAGCTCCCAGCTGGTCCTAGCCTCTGGCCCATCTCCAGAATTCCTTGCCCCAGCCATTTAACAGATAACTAACCTGAACAACCGTGGAGAAGAACAGACCCCCTTAAGACAGTAGATTTCCACATACATGCCTATATATACTTACTCTTTTCTTGGGTTAGGGCAGCAGCCCACTAATCTGACTGCTGCCCCTACTTGCCTCATTAAAGGTGATCTGTTCCTGTAAAATGCTGGTCTCATTCTTTTTCCAAAACTCGCCTTCTTTAACTTCCTTACCCTACAATTAATATTAAGACTTTTATAAAAGATGTACTTCAATGTGTGCAGAAAACTCATTTAACAAGACCCATTTCCAAATTATGATAAAAATTATTCAACAAACCAGCAATAGGAGGGAATTAATCTGATAAAGGGGCAGTTCCAAAAAATGTTCAAACTACCACACAAGGGCACTCATTTCACATGGTAACAAAGTAATGCTCAAAATTCTCCAAGCCAGGCTTCAACAGTACATGAACCGAGAACTTCCAGATGTTCAAGTTGGATTTAGAAAAGGCAGAGGAACCAGAAATCAAATTGCCAACATCTGTTGGATCACAGAGAAAGCAAGAGAATTACAGAAAAACATCTGCTCCAATGACTATGCTAAAGCCTTTGACTGTGTGGACCACAGTCAACTGTGGAAAATTCTTAAAGAGATGACTATACCAGATCACCTTACCTGCCTCCTGAGAAATCTGCATGCAGGTGAAGAAGCAACAGCTAGAACCAGACATGAAACAACAAACTGGCCCAAAATTGGGAAAGGAGTACATCAAGGCTGTATATTGTCACCCTGCTTATTTAACTTGTATGCGGAGTACCTCATGCAAAATGCTGGGCTGGATGAAGCACAAGCTGGAATCAAGACTGCTGGGAGAAATATCAATAATCTCAGATATGCAGATGACACCACCCTTATTGTGGAAAGAAAAGAGGAACTAAAGAGCCTCTTGATGAAGGTGAAAGAGGAGTGTGAAAAAGCTGGCTTAAAACTCAACATTCAAAAAATGAAGATCATGGCATCTGGTCCCATCACGTCATGGTAAATAGATGGGGAAATGATGGAAAAGTGACAGACTATTTTCTCGGGCCCCCAAATCACTGCAGATGGTGATGGCAGCCATGAAATTAAAAGATGCTTGCTCCTTGGAAGACAAGCTATGACAAACCTAGACAGCGCATTAAAAAGCAGAGACATTACCTTGCTGACAAAGGTCCATATAGTCAAAGCTATGGTTTTTCCAGTAGTCATGTGTGGATTTGAGAACTGGACCATAAAGAAGGCTAAACACCGAAGAACTGATGCTTTCAAACTGTGGTATTGGAAAAGACTCTTGAGAGTCCCTTGGAATTGCTAGGAGAGCAAACCAGTCAATCCTAAAAGAAATCAATCCTGAATATTCATTAGAAGGACTGATGCTGAAGCTGAAGACCCAATACTTTGGCCACTTGTTGCAAAGAGCCAACTCATTAGAAAAGATCCTGATGCTGGGAAAGATTGAAGGCAGGAGGGAAAGGGGACGACAGAGGACGAGATGGTTGGATGACATCACCAACTGAATGGAAATGAGTTTGAGCAAGCTCTGGGAGATGAAGGACAGGGAAGCCTGGCATCCTGCAGTCCGTGGAGTCACAAAGAACCAGACATGACTGAGCGACTGAACAGCAACAACGTGAGAAATCTGGATAACACCATACTTCGTGATGAACGACTGCATGCTGTCCATACAACGAGAAGCAGGAAAGTCAGCAAGAAAGGCACCATCTGCTTTGACAGGTTTCATACAGCTTTATATGGAGGTTCTGACCAGGGAGATTAAGCCAGAAATGAAGAACAACATAGCCATGTATGCAGGAAGTCCTATGGATAAAGGCAAACTACTGAAACTACTGAAGGAGCTGTCAAGGTTGCAGGATACAGTCAATATAAAAGAACTAATTGTATCTTTTTTAAATTGCAATAAACAATTCAATTTGTGATAGCCTACAAAAGAGCAAAATACTTGGGAAGAACTTTAACTTAAGAAGTATAGACCTTTCACATTGAAAATACAAAACATTTTGGAAGTAATTTTAAAAAACAAGTAAGTGGAAATATAGCCCATATTAATGAATCAAATTACTTCATATTATTATGATAACAGATCTGCAGATTCAAGACAGTTCCTATCAAAATCCCAGTATATTAAATTGCCAGTACATATTGCCAGTGAATATTAAATTGCACAAATTGAAAAGCCAGTATGACGCTGAGCAGGATTCCCTTGTGGCTCAGCTGGTAAAGAATCCACCTGCAATGCAGGAGACCTGGGTTCGATCCCTGGATTGGGAAGATCTGCTGGAGAAGGGAATGACTACCCACTCCAGTATTCTGACCTGGAAAATTCCAATATAGTCCATGGGGTCACGAAGAGTCGGATGCAACCGAGTGACTTTCACTTTCACCTCCACTTCACTATGCTGAGCAGTTTTTGATTACTGACTCACTTTCTTTACTTGTTATTTTATTGGTCTGTTCAGATTTTATACTTCTTACCAGGGCCAGGAGTCTTCTCTGGCAAATTTGAACAATTTTTTAAAAAAATAATTAATGCCAGTCCTTCTAAAATTATTCCAAAAAATTTAAGAGATGGGAACACTTTACAGTTCATTCTGTAAGGCCTGTATTATCCTGTTACCAAAGCCAGTTAAGGACAATACAAGAAAACTATAGATCAATAATTTCAGTGAAACACAAAATTTGTCAACAATGTTAGCAAACCAAATTCAAAAATACATTAAAATAACCATACAATGTGACCAACTGAGATTTATCCCAGTCATGCTCTGATAGTTCAAAATCCTCAAATTAATCAATGTAACATGTCACACTAATAGAATGAAAGAGAAAAACTGCATGATTGGCTCAATGGATATAGAAAAAAAGGCTAAAAAAATACATTCTTTCATGATAAAATTCCTCAACAGATTGGATATAGAAGAAACATACTTCAACATAATAAAGGTCAAATACAGCAAACTCACTGTTAATATTATAGTAAATGAAACATTGAAAGCTTTTCCTCTAAGATTAGGAGCAAGATAAGGATGCCTACTCCCTCCACTTTTATTCAGTAGAATCCTGGACGTTCAAGCCAGACTGTTAGGCAAGACAAAGCAATACAATTCATTCAAATTGGAAATGAAGAAGTACAATTGTCATTTTTGCAGATTATATGATTTTATATAGAAAACCCAAATATATAACCATGAATCTATTGGAGCTAATCAATGATTTCAGTAAAGTTGCAAGATATAAAATCAATAATCAGAAATCAATTGCATTTCTATATACTAATAATGAAACATCTAAGAAAGAAATTTTAAAACTATCCCATTCAGAAGAACATAAAAAGCAAGATATATAAACTTAAATTTAACCAAGGAAGTGAATGATGTATATGATGAAAACTACAAGATTTTGTTGAAAGAAACTGGAGAAGACACAAATGGAAAGAGATTTCTTGTTCATGGTTGTAATAATTAATATTGTTAAAATGCCCATGCCTCCCAAAGCCACCTATAGATCCAACACAATCCTTAATAAAATTCCAATGGCATTCTTCATAGAAACAGTAAAAAAACCAACTTTTTTTCATTTATATGGAACCAAAAATGACCTCAAATAGCCAAAACAAATCTGAGGGGAAAAAAACAAAGCCAGCAGCAGCACACTTTCTAGTGTCAAACCATCATACAAAGTTATAGTAATCAAAACTACATCTTACTCGCATGAAGATAGGCATATAGACCAATGGAACAGAATAGAGAGCTCAGAATTAAATCTCCACATATATAGGGGAAACTAGATAAATACCCAAGAAAATTGAAAGTGGGCCCCAATCTTACATCATCCTCAAAGATTAACTAGAAATGGATCAAAGACTTAAATATGAGAGCTGATAGCATAAAACTCCTTAAAAAAATGTAAGGAAGAAGTACCTTGACATTGGTCTTGGCAAAAATTTCTTAGATATGATATAAAAAGCAAAAAAATGCAACAAGTAGGGCTTAATATTAATCTCAAAAGCTTCTGCACAGTGAAAGAAACAATTTAAATGAAAAGGCAGCCTACAGAATAGGAGAAAATATTTGTGAGCAATATATCAGATTAGGGGTTAATATCTTAAGTATATAAAGAACTCCTACAACTCAACAACAAAAAATGAACGATCCAACTAAAAACTGGGCAGAGGAACTAAAAAGACATTTTTCCAAAGAAGACAACCAAATGGTCCAAGTACATTAAAAGGTGCTCAACATCACTAATCATCAGGCAAATACAAGTCAAAACCACAATGAGAAAAACCTCATGCCTGTCAGAACGGCTATCATCCAAAAGACAAGCAACAAGTGTTGATGAGAATGTGTAGGAAAGGGAATTCTTGCACACCAAGGGAACCCTTGAGGGAAAGGTAAATCATTTCTGCTACTATGTAGAATAATACAGAAGTTCCTCAAAATTTAAAATAGAACTACCATAGACCCAGCAATTCCACCTCTGGGTATATACCTATAGGAAATGAAAACAGGATATCAAAGAGATGCATGCTGTCCCATGTTTACCACAGCAGCATTCATGAACGAGAAGATATGGAAACAACCCTAGTGCCCATCCATGGATAAACGGCTAAAACTGATGTGGCATTTATACATGTTGTTCAGTTGCTAAGTCAAGTCTGACTCTTGAGACCCCATGGACTGCAGCATGCCGCAGTTCCGTCCTTCACTATCTCCCGGAGTTTGTTCAGACTCGTGTCCATTGAGTCGGTGATGCTCTCCAGCTATCTCATCCTCTGTCGCCCCCTTCTCCTCCTGCCCTTAATCTTTCCCACCATCAGGGTCTTTTCCAATGAGTTGGCTCTTTGCATCAGGTGGCCAAAGTATTGGAGCTTCAGCATCAGTCCTTCCAATGAATATTCAGGGTTGATTTCCTTTAGATTTGACTGGTTTGCTCTCCTAGCAATTCCAAGGGACTCTCAAGAGTCTTCTCCAACACCACAGTTCAAAAGCATCAATTCTTTGGCGCTCAGCTTTCTTTATGGTCCAACAACTCTTATATCCATACATCACAACTGGAAAAACCATAGCTTTGACTATATGGATCTTTGTCGACAAAATGATGTTTCTGCTTTTTGATACACTGTCTAGGTTTGTCATAGCTTTTCTTCCAAGGAACAAATGTCTTAATTTCATGCTGCAGTCACCATCCACAGTGATTTTGGAGCCCAAAAAAATAAAGTCTGTCATTGTTTCCATCATTTCCCCATCTATTTGCCATGAAGTGATGGGCCCAGATGGCACAATCTTCATTTTTTGAATGTTGAGAGTTTTTTTTAATATATTGGAAGATTTGTTTTATTCTTTTCTTATTTATTTATTAATTGAAGGATAATTGCTTTATAGAATTTTACTGTTTTCTGTCAAGCTTCAACATGAATCAGCCATAGGTATACATATATCCCCTCTTGTTTGAACTTCTCTCCCATCTCCCTCCCCATCCCACCCCTCTAGGTTGATATAGAGCCCCTGTTTGAGTTTTTTGAGCCATACAGCAAATTCCTATTGGCTATCTGTTTTACATATGGTTATGTAAGCTTCCATGTTACTCTTTCCATACGTCTCACCCTCTCCTCCCCTCTCCCCATGTCCAAAGGTCTATTCTCCATGTCTGTTTCTCCACTGCTGCTCTGTAAATAAATTATTCAGTACCATTTTTCTAGATTCTGTATATATGCATTAAAATACAATATTTATCTTCCTCTTTATGACTTCATTCTGTATAATAGGCTCTAGGTTCATACTGAGTTTTAAGCCAGATTTTTCACTCTCCTCTTTCACCTTCATCAAGAGGCTCTTTAGTTTCTCTTTGCTTTCTGCCATAAGGGTGGTGTTATCTGCATATCTGAGGTTATCGATATTTCTCCCAGCAATCTTAATTCCAGCTTGCGCTTCATCCAGCCGGCATTTTGCATTATGTACTCTGCATAGAAGTTAAATAAGCAAGGTGACAATATACAGCCTTGATGTAGTCCTTTCCAAATTTTGAGCCAGTCCATTGTTCCATATCCGGTTTAACTGTTGCTTCTTGTCCTCCTACAGGTTTCTCAGGAGGCAGGTAATGTTGTCTAGTATTTCCATTTCTTTTAAGAATTTTCCACAATTTGTTATAATCCACACAGTCAAAGGCTTTAGCATAGTCATTGAAGCAGATGTTTTTCTGTAATTCGCTTGTTTTCTCTATGATCCAACAGATATCGGCAATTTGATCTCTGGTTCCTCTGCCTTTTCTAAATCCAACTTGTACATCTGGCAGTTCTCAGTTCATGTACTGCTGAAACCTAGCTTGAAGGATTTTGAGCATTACTTTGCTAGCATGTGAAATGAGTGGAATTGTGGGGTAGTTTGAACATTATTTGGCATTGCCCTTCTTTAGGATGGAATGACTGTGTTGACCTATAAATAAATGTATTGATTTCTAGGCAGTGACATGAGCTCACAGCAGCAAAGTCATTTCTCCCCCTGCCCTTTGTAAACAACTAATTAGATAGACTTACAGGAACTAAAGTACTTAGCACCCTAAGCCAAGGGACTCAGAGAGCTATCCAAATATAAATCCAAAAATAAATAAATGAGACCTTGGTAAGGGCTGTGGATTCAAGGAGTCAGAGAACCTTCCCCCAATAAGTTAGGAGAGTTCTGACCTGGGCAAGTACAGGCAAGAGATTTTGTGCAAGCCCAGCCTGTCTGGAGACAGAGTCCAGCAAGCCACTGCCATGGACAGACAGATGGAGAACTATACCAGAACTACCCCCTTCCCTGGATACTGCCTGGGTAGGGAGACAGCAACTGCAACCTCTCCTGAGAGGAGGTGGAAAGTGGTAACCACCAGCTACCCAGTTTAGGGATTAGGGCTGGAGAAACTTGTTTCTCTCCAACAGCACCCTGATTTCTTGGGGGGAGGATGGAAAGAAAGCAGATAGAAACATTAGAACATTATATGAGCAGGTTACTGCTGTCTGCTTCAGAAGTCAGCATGGGATCTGCCCACTAGGCTTGGATTAACACACATAAGAATCTCCACCTGGCCTAAAGACGTCCTCAAAGCCCCAGTGCTAACCCCACACCTCCCCCCATTCTGCCGACAGCTCCTGTGTGCACCCCCAGTGCGATGTGAGAGAGGCATCCAGGATACGGGGAGCTTGCTCAGAAAACAGACCGCAAACGGTGGGCAAAGCGAAATCACAAACTTGACTTATAGCGCCACCTTCTGGAACACAAAATAAACGCTTCTAGTAGCCCTGGTCCGTTGTGGCTCAGACAGTAAAGAACCTGCCTGCAATGCGGGAGTGGAGAAGGCAATGGCAACCCACTCCAGTACTCTTGCCTGGAGAGTCCCCATGGACAGAGGAGCCTGGGGTCGCAAAGAGTCAGACGCGATTGAGCAACTAAGCACAGCACAACACAGTTTGTAAGAACCAAGGTAAACATAAATCCTTAACTAAGAAAGGTGTTTGCTACTTCAAATGTGAGTGCACAGTTGCATATATGCAAACACTATGAAAACTCAGGGAAATATGTTATCACAAACAGAAAATTCTCCAGCAACTGAACACAAACGCATGGAATATTATGATCTGACTGATAAAGCATTCAAAATAGCTATTATGAAGAAATTCAACAAGAAAACTCAAGAAGGCAATTTAATAAACCCAGAAATAAATAAAAATGTAAGGATTTCCTCAGCAAAGACTCTGAAATTATTTTTAAAACTCTGGACTGAAGGACTCCATGAATGAATGAGATGAAGAATGCAGTGGAGAGCATCTGCACCCAGGCAGACCAGGGGGCGGAATGGTCTCCTGGAGGATAGGGCTATAGAAAGAACACAGTCAGGAGAATGGGAGACTTAATAATAGTGAAGAAAGCCTAAGAGCGCCATTGGTTTCCATCAGGAAGGCAAATATCCAAATAATTGGGATTCCAAAGGAGGGGAGGAAAAAAGGGGACAGAGAGTTTGTTTAAAGAAACAGCAGCTGAGGGACTTCCCTGGTGGTCCAGTGGTTAGGACTCGGCACTTTCATCGCCATGGGCCTGGGTTCGTTGCCTAATGGGGGAACTAAGATCTCACAAGCCAAGCACCGAAAAAAGAAAGAAATAGAGCTGAGAACTTTACAAACCTGGGGAAAACACAGACATGCAGCTCTACTAAACTACTAAAACATCTACCATTCCAGTGCAAAAAGACACCATCCCTGTGTCTGGAAGAGTTCCTGGAGGAGGGTATGGCAACCCACTCCAGTATTCTTACCTGGAGAATCCCACGGACAGAGGAACCTGGCGGACTACAACCCATGGAGTCGCAAAGAGACACAACTGAAGTGACTAACATGCGCATGCGCGTGGGCTTTTCTGGTTGCAGCCAGCAGGTGGTGCACAGGCTAGACTAAAATGTCAGGTTAGTTTCAGGTAAACAACAAAGTGATTCAGTGGTAAACGTAGAAAGTTACCTGCTTTTCCAGATTTCTTAGATTTTTATAGGTTATCATAAGATCTTGAGTATAGCTCCCTGTGCTATACAGTGAATCCTTGTTTATCTATTTTAAATAAAGTGGCATCTATTAATCTCATATTCCTAATTTACCCTTTCCCCTTCCCCTTTGGTAACCATAAATTTGTTTTCTATGTCTGTGAGTCTATTTCTGTTGTGAATAAGTTCACTTGTATTAATTTTTAGATTCCACATACACATGATGTGATATTTGTCTTTCTGTCTGACTTCACTTAATACAATAATTTCTAGGTTTATTCATGATGTGGCAAAGGGCAATATTTCATATTATTTTTATGGCTGAATAATATTCCAGTGTGTTGAGGTCCTTTAATGGACTGGAACCTGGTGGTCTGGAGTCGACGATAAGAAAGTAAAAGAGAGAGAGAAAGAGGCTGATATTCCTTGGTTTACACAGAAAGCCAATAAAGCCTTTGACACAAGGCTTGCACTGCTTCACATAGGCACCAGGCACCCTCTCGAGGGGGTGAAGGCACAGCGCACCTTCTCGGGAGAGTCTCAGAAGCCTGGGCAAGAAAGTAGCTCAGCGGGCTTCTGAACTCCAAAGAATTAGCCTGAGCGAGAGAGAGAGAGAGAGAGAGAGAGAAAGACAGACAGACACGGGTACCCAAGCTCTGGAGTAAAGGTGTTTTATTCAATATAGTGTGGGTATATATACTGTCTTACAAGGTAGCTATTTTCAGCAAACATAAAAATCAAAAGTCCAGACTTACAAATTATTAAGGAAACATAAAGCAATCCATATCAAAGAGAGAGGGTTGTAAATAATCACTTTTACCGTATGGTTCAGAAAAAGGAAGAGGGTCTTAAATAGTTACTTATCACCATAAGGAAAAACTAACGAAGGAAATGCATGCATTCGTCCGCCCCAGAGTGGTTTGCCACACCTCTTAATTCCTGAGGAACAGAGTATTCATGACAGATCCAAAACAGCACACGGGAAGCCTCCTGTTAAATGCTTCCTGACACATTGCATATATGTACCACTTCATCTTTATTCATTCATCTGCTGGTGGACATTTCAGTGCTGCTATGAACATTGGGGTGACTGTATCTTTTCAAATCAGAGCTTTCTCTGGATGTATACAGACTTTTTGATGATGGTTGTTCTAGCCAGTGTGAGGTGGTACTTCGCTGTAGTTTTGATTTGCATTTCTCTAATAATTAGCGATGGTGAGCATCTTTTCCTGTGCCAGATGGCCATCTGTGTGTCTTCTTTAGAGAAATATCTGTTTAGGTCTTCTGTCCACCTTTTGATTGGGCTGTTTATTTTATAGACATTGAGTTATATGTGCTGTGTGTATATTTTGAAAATTAACCCCTGTTGGCCTCATTATTTGCAAATATTTTCTCCCAGGCCATATATTTCTTTTCATTTTCTTTGGTGTACAAAATCTTTTAAGTTTGATTCGATCTCATTTCTTTATTTTTGCTTTTATTTCCATTGCCTTGGGAGACTGACCTAAGAAAACATGACTACAATTTATGTCAGAGAATGTTTTGCCTATGTTATCTTCTGAGTTTTATGATGTCACGTATTATATTTAAGTCTTTCAGCCATTTTGAGTTTATTTTTGTATGTGGTATGAGGGTGTGTTCTAACTTCACTGATTTACATGCGCCTGTCCAACTTTTCCAACACCACTTGCTGAAGAGACTATCTTTTCTCCAGTGTATATTGTAGCCTCCTTTATAGAAGATTCATTGATTGTAGGTGTGTAGGTTTATGTGTATTCTCGTCCATTGATCTGTATGTCTGTTTCTGTGCCAGTACCATGCTATTTTGATTACTACAGCTTTGTAGTCAAATCCAAAGTCTGGGAAACTTATGCCTCCAGCTTTGTTCTTTTTCCTCAAGATTACTTTGGCAATTTGGGGTTTAAATGGGCTATTTTATCTATTGGATGTTTTATATAATTCACGAAGTAACCACAAAGCAAAAACCTAGAGTAGACCCACAAAGGGCAAAGAAGGGAGAAACAGAGCATACCACCATGGAAATTAAGCAATTTATGAATTAGGCTGAGAAAGACAGGAAAAGAAATAATGGAAATACAAAACATGAAAACAAATTGGCATTAGTAAATCCCTGCTGCTGCCGCTAAGTCGCTTCAGTCGTGTCCGACTCTGTGTGACCCCATAGATGGCAGCCCACTAGGCTCCTCTGTCCTTGGGATTCTCCAGGCAAGGTTGCCATTTCCTTCTCCAATGCATGAAAGTGAAAAGTGAAAGTGAAGTCGCTCAGTCGTGCCCGACTCTTAGCGACCCCATGGACTGGAGGCTACCAGGCTCCTCTGTCCATGGGATTTTCCAGTACTGGAGTGGGGTGCCATTGCCTTCTCTGAGTGAATCCCTACATATCAATAATTACTCTACATTTAAGTGGATTGATTTCACCATTAAAAGGCACCGAGTGGCTGAATGAATTTTTAAAATGACACCAAACTGTAAGAGAGATCCATTTCAGATTTAAGGACAAATATACAGTTAAAGTGAAGGGATGGAAAATTATATTCCATATAATTGGAAAGAAGTGGGAATAACTATACTTACATCTGACAAAATAAGCCAAAAATTGTAACAAGAGACAAAAGAGGCTGATTATAAAGTGACAAAGTGATCAATCCATCCAAAAGACATAATAATAACAAATAACACACCCATCACCTAAATATGTTAAGCATCTAAATATATTAAATAAATACTAACAGATATGAAGGAAGATGATAGAATAGGAAAAGGTGAAAACTGTGACAGATTTTATTTTCTTGGGTTTCAAAATCACTGCAGACAGTGACTGCAGCCATGAATTTAAAAGACACTTGCTCCTTGGAAGGAAAGCTATAAGAAACCTAGACAGCATACTAAAAAGAAGAGACATCACTTTGCTGACACAAGTCCATATTGTCAAAGCTATGGTTTTTCCAGTAGTCATGTGTGGATGTGAGAGTTGGACCATAAAACAGTCTGAGCACTGAAGAATTGATACTTTTGAATTGTGTTGCTGGAAAAGACTCTTGAGAGTCCCTTGGACAGCAAGGAGGTCAAACTAGTCAATCCTAAAGGAATTCAACCCTGAATATTCATTGGAAGGACTGATGCTGAAGCGCCAATATTTTGACCACCTAATGCAAAGAGCCGACTCATCGGAAAAGACCCTGATGGTGGGAAAGACTAAGGGCAGGAGGAGAAGTGGGCGACAGAGGATGAGATAGCTGGAGAGCATCACCGACTCAATGGACATGAGTTTGAGCAAACTCCAGGAAAGAGTGAAGGACAGCGAGGCCCGGTGTGCTGCAGCCCATGGGGTCACCAAGAATAGGACATGACCTAGTGACTAAACAACACATGAAAAGAGACATAAAGAGCAATACACTCATGGCAGGGCATTTCAATATCCCACTTTCAACAATTCATAGAACACCCAGACGGCAAGTCAGCAAGAAATGACGGAATTAAAACATACATTAGACCAAAGGAATGTACCAGACATCTATAGAACACTCCATCCAACAGCAGCAGAACCCAACATTCTCCTCAAATGTACACGTCACATTTTTGAGGGTTGACCATCTAATAGGACAAAGAACAACTCTTAGCAAATTTAGGGAGATTGAAATCATAATAGGTATCATTTCCAACCACCATGATTTAAGCTAGAAGTCAACAACAAGAAGAAAGCTAGAAAATCCACAAATATAAGGAAACAAACAAAACATTCATGAAAAACCAATGGGTCAAAGAAGAATTTTTAAAAGTTTCAAATGAAAATAGAAACACAACTTCCCAAAATCCCTAGCAGTCCACAGAAGGAGGTTAACAGAGTTAAATGCATAGATTAACATTAGGAAAGTCTAAAATACACCATCTAACTTTAAGCCTCAAGAACAACAAAAAGCAGAGGAAATTAAACCTAAAGTTAGCAGAAGGAAAGAAATAATGAGAATAGAGAGTAGAAAGCAATAGAATGGATCAACAAAATTAAGAGATGGTATTTGCAAAAAATAAAATTGTAGGGATTTCCCTGGTGGTCCAGTGGTTAAGAATGCACCTTCTAATGCAGGGGATGTGGCTCCATCCCTGGTCAGGGCCTAAAATTCCACATTTTGCTCAGCAACTAAGCCTATATATGCAACTACTGAACCGGCATGCTCTAGAGCCTGCAAACCACAACTAGAGAGAAGACTGAACACCCCAATGAAGATCCCACAGGCTGCAACAAAGACCCCACATTGCCAAAGAAATATTTTTTAAATAGATAAAAATGAGAAAACTTTTTCTAGATTAACTAGGAAGAAAGAGAAAAGAAAGAAATGAAAGAGGAGACATTAAACTGTTAACACAGTAATACATAAAATCATGAAAAACTACTATGAAAAACTTTATGCCAAAATGACCTAAAAGAAACGGATACTTATGTAGAATTATACAACCTACCAAGACTGAACCAAGGGGAAAAAAAAGCAAATAACAGGCAAATAATGAGGAAGGTGATTGAATCAGTAATCTAAAACTTCCCAGCACAGAAAACCTCAGGACCAGATGGCTTCACTGGTAAATTCTACCAAACGTTTAAGGAAGACTTATCACTAATCCTTCTTAAAGTCTTCCAAAATTTGAAGAGGTAGAAATATGTCCAAACTTTTCATATGAGGCAAGCATTGCCCTTATATGGACAGATAAGCACACTACAAGAAAACAAAACTACAGACCAATATCCCTGATAAACATAGATACAAAAACTCTCAAAAAAAATTAGTAAATCAAATTCAAGAACACCTTAAAAAGATTATACTACCATGACCAGGTGGGGTTTCTTCCTGGGATGCAAGGAGGGTTCAACATATGCAAATAAAATGTGATACTCCACATTAATAGAATGAAAGATAAAAATAATATGATCATTTCAATAGATGCAGTAAAAGCATTAACAAAATATAACATTGCTTCATGATTTAAAAAAAAAGCAAAAACCTCAGTAAACTGAGGTTAGAAAGAACACACCTCAACAATATTAAGGGCATATACAACAAACCCAGACCTAACATTACACTCAATGGAGAAAACACGAAAGCTTCCCCCCTAATACCAGGAACAAGATAAGAGTGCTAACTCTCATTACTCTTATTCAGAATTCTGGAAGTGCCAACTACAGCAATTAGGCAAAACAAAAAAATAAAAGACATCTAAATTAGAACACAAGAAGTCGTTGCATAACACAGGTAGCTCAGCCAGATGCTCTGTGACAAACCAGAGGGTTGGAATTGGGGGAGGAGAGGGAGGGAGCTTCCAGAGGGAGGGGATATACATATACTTATGGCTGATTCAGTGTTGTTGTACAGCAGAAACCAATACAACATTGTAAAGCAATGACCCTTCAATTAGCCAAAGCAATCTTGAGAAAGAAGAATGGAACTGGAGGAGTCAGCCTGCCTGACTTCAGGCTATACTCGAAAGCTACAGTCATCAAGACAATATGGTACTGGCACAAAGACAGAAATATAGATCAATAGAACAAAATAGAAAGCTCAGAGATAAATCCACACACCTATGGACACCTTATCTTTGACAAAGGAGGCAAGAATATACAATGGAGAAGAGACAATCTCTTTAACAAGTGGTGCTGGGAAAACTGGTTAACCACTTGTAAAAGAATGAAACTAGAACACTTTCTAACACCATACACAAAAATAAACTCAAAATGGATTAAAGATCTAAATGTAAGACCAGAAACTATAAAACTCCTAGAGGAAAACATAGGCAAAAAACTCTCCAACATGAATCACAGCAGGATCCTCTATGACCCACCTCCCAGAGTAATGGAAATAAAAGCAAAAATAAACAAATGGGACCTAATTAAACTTAAAAGCTTTTGCACAAAAAAGAAAACTATAAGCAAGGTGAAAGGACAGCTTTCAGAGTGGGAAAGAGTGGGGGAAAATAATAGCAAATGAAGCAACTGACAAAGAATTCATCTCAAAAATATACAAGCAACTCCTGAAGCTCAATTCCAGAAAAATAAACGACCTAATCAAAAACTGGGCCAAAGAACTAAACAGATATTTCTCCAAAGAAGACATACAGATGGCTAACAAACACATGAAATGATGCTCAACATCAGTCATTATCAGAGAAATGTAAATCAAAACCACAATGAGGTACGATCTCATGCCGGTCAGAATGGCTGCTATCCAAAAGTCTACAAACAATAAATGCTGGAGAGGGTGTGGAGAAAAGGGAACCCTCTTACACTGTTGGTGGGAATGCAAACTAGTACAGCCACTATGGAGAACAGTGTGGAGATTCCTTAAAAAACTGGAAATAGAACTGCCTTATAACCCAGCAATCCCATTGCTGGGCATACACACTGAGGAAACCAGAATTGAAAGACACTTGTACCACAATGGTCATCGCAGCACTGTTTATAATAGGCAGGACAGGGAGGCAACCTAGATGTCCATCAGCAGACGAATGGATAAGAAAGCTGTGGTACATATACACAATGGTGTATTACTCAGCTCTTAAAAATAATACATTTGAATCAGTTCTAATGAAGTGGATGAAACTGGAACCTATTAAACAGAGTGAAGTAAGTCAGAAAGAAAAACACCAATACAGTATAATAATGCATATATAAGGAATTAAGAAAGATGGTAATGATAACCCTATAAGTGGGACAGTTAAGGAGACACAGATGTATAGAACAGTCTATTGGACTCTGTGGGAGAGGGCAAGGGTGGGATGATCTGAGAGAATAGCATTGAAACATGTATAATATCATATTTGACACAGACCGCTAGTCCAGGTTCGATGCATAAGACGAGACAGGGTGCTCAGGGCTGGTGCACTGGGTTGACCCAGAGGGATGGGATGGAGAGGGAGGTTGGGGGTGGGGGGTGTTCAGGATCAGGAACACATGTACACCCATGGCTGATTCATGTCAATGTATGGCAAAAAACACTACAATATTGTAAAGTAATTAAATGCCAAGTAAAAATTTAAAAAATGGATTCCAAAAAGGAAAAACAAAACAAAAAAAAGAGATAAAGTGAAAAAAAAATTTTTGAAAAAAAGATGTAAATGTTTTCTATCTACTGGTGATTATGATCTTACATATTGAAAATCCCAAACTCAACTAGAAATCTGTTGGATATGATCAAAGAATTTAGAAAATCCACAGGATATAAAAACCAATGCACAGAAATCAGTTGTTTTTCTAAAACGAACAATGAAACATGTGAAAAAGAATTAAAGAAAACTCACAGAAAGATTCACAATAGCATCAAATACAATAGAAAAGCTGCAAATAAGTCTAACCACAAAAATGAAAGATCCGTACAACAGAAACTGCAAGACTTTCTGGAAAGAAATCAAAGAAGACACAAATAAATGGAAAGAAGACATCCTGTGTTCATTATTAGAAGAGTTAATTTTGTTAAATGTCAGATAACTCTTTATCAAAATCCCAATGGCATTTTTATAGAAAGAGAAAAAACAATCCTAAAATTTGGATGAAATGACTAAAGATCCCAAATGGCCAAAGCAATCATGAGAAAGAAAAACAAAACCATAAGCATCATAGTTTCCAGTTTTAAACTATACTACAAAACTATGGTTTTTCCTGTGGTCATGTATGGATGTGAGAGTTGGACTGTGAAGAAGGCTGAGTGCCGAAGAATTGATGGTTTTGATCTGTGGTGTTGGAGAAGACTGTTGAGAGTCCCTTGGACTGCAGGGAGATCCAACCAGTCCATTCTGAAGGACATCAACCCTGGGATTTCTTTGGAAGGACTGATGCTAAAGCTGAAACTCCAGTACTTTGGCCACCTTATGCGAAGAGTTGACTCATTGGAAAAGACTCTGATGCTGGGAGGGATTGGGGGCAGGAGGAGAAGGGACGACCGAGGATGAGATGGCTGGATGGCATCACGGACTCGATGGATGTGAGTCTGAGTGAGCTCCAGGAGATGGTGATGAACAGGGAGGCCTGGCGTGCTGCGATTCATGGGGTCGCAAAGAGTCGGACATGACTGAGCGACTGAACTGGACTGACAAACCTATAGCAATTAAATCAGTATAATACTGACGTAAAAATAGACCCATAGACTAATGGAAGCCCAAAATTAAACCCGTGCATATACAGTCAGCTAAAATCTAACAATGGAGGCAGGAACATCCAATAGGAAAAGAAGACAGTCTCTTCAACAGTGGTGTTAGAATAATTGAAGAACCACATGCAGAAAAGTGAAATTGGACTCCTATTTTGCAAAATTCAGAAAATTAATTCAAAATGGATAAACAATTAAACAAAAGATCTGAAACCATAAAACTTCTAGAAGGAAACAATGAGAAGACACTCCTCAATACTGGTCTGTCACTGATATTTTAGGTATGACATCAAAACCACAAACAACAACACAATCAAGAAATGCAACTGCATCAGACAAAAGCTTCTGCACAGTAAAAGAAACAGCCGGTGAAATGAAAAGACAAACTACAGGATGGGAGGGAATTTTATAAATCATGTTTCAGAATAGGGACTAATATCTAAAACAGAAAAAGAACTCATAAAACAACCTAATTTAAAAATGAGTAGAGGAACTGAACAGACATTTTTCCAAAGAAAGCATGTACATTGCCTAAGGGACGTGAAAAAGTGCTCAACCTCATCACTAATCTGGAGAAGGGAATGGCTACCCACCCCAGCATTCGTGCCTGGAGAATTCCATTGACAGGGGAACCTGGCAGACTACAGACCATGCAGTCCCAGAGAGTCAGACATGACCCAGCAACTATCACTAATCAAGGGAAATGCAAACTGAAACCATTATGAGGTTTCACCTCACACCTGTTAGGATGTTGATCCTCAAGAAGATAAAAATAACAAACATTGGAGAGAATACAGAGAAAAGGGGACTTTTCTTTGTGAACTGCTTGTGGGATTGTAAGCTGGTGCACCCACTATGGAGCACAGTATGGAAGCTCCTCGAAAATTAAAAGTAGAACCACATGGTCCACCAGTCCTGCTTCCAGGTCTAAGCTCACAGAAGATGAAGACTAGTCACTGAAGAGACACCTGCATTCCCATGGTGACAGCAGCATTATTAACAACAGCCATGACATGGAAATAACATAAATGCCTCCCAACAAATAAATTGATAAAGAAAACGTGGGGGACTTCCCTGGGGGTGCAGTGGATAGGAATCCTCCTGCCAACGCAGGGGATGTTAAAAGAGGAAAAGTCAGTCCCACCCTGATCACCTTTTCCACAAGCCTCCCCTGTCCTACAATAAGGAAAGTCACCCCACAGAAGCAAGGCATGAACTACTGAATGGGGCCCAGGGTTAGTTATATGTAAGAAAATAACTGTTTCCATAAAGCAGTGCATTTTCCTGACAAAAGCTTTTCACCCATCATTAGAGGAAATAGCTCCTGTCAAATTCTAGTCAAACACAGCGTGTGTCCAATGGGCAATGCCTTCCCAAACTGGCACGTGGGGACCCAGGGAGTGTGGGAGTGAAGGATGGGGAGAGGAGCCCCCAGACCAGCAGGTTCCTGGAGTCTTCTCAGCCCAGGGCCAGGCTTCCCGCCCACCAGACTCCATCATGTCCCACGTGTTCATCCAGCTCCTTTGGCTGTAATAGTTTGCATAGGAGTGAATAAGGCCTAATCTAGATTCTGAATATGTTTCAGTGGCCCCTCTGGTCCCCAAAGTCAAACAGGTTATGCTGAAAAAACCTGAGCAGCCTTAACTCCCTCAGAGAGGAGCTTCCATGCAGCTTTTTGTGTGGGTTGCCAAGTTATTGTCTCCCCTGCATTAAACTAAGAAAGCTTTCTCAGTAATTTTTAGGTCTTTTCCCCCCACAGAAATCTCTTAATACTCATTCCTTGAATATCTTACAAGCCCATTACCCCAGTCATGTAAATTCCTCAACTCAGCCTTTTAAAAGCCTTTTATATCAGATTTTAATTTGACATGGAAAATTGTTTAAGATAGTTATTAAATGGCAGAGATAACTGGGAAAAAATAATCAACACCATTATTCAAGAGAATTTACACCAATAACTTCCAATTTCTAATATTTCTAACTTCAACTGATATCGCCTAAATTTAGTTCCCTATTAATTACATCAGTTCCTCTCAGCTGGCATATATTTTTACAGAATATAAAAGAAACGTACTGAAAGCAAAATGCCTCCTGACGCCCTGCTTCAGCTGGTGGTTTATAGCGGTCTGAGGGAGAAACAATAGAGCATCTGGAAGTTTTTCAACCCCCAATGATGGGTCTCCCCAGGATGGTGATTTATCTTCAAGTTCCAAATCAGCTACAAGATATGAGAGCAGAGTCCCTCTGCTAGGAACCTGAGGACAGTGGGCGATTGGTGACTCTGACCTGCCCTCGAGTATAAGTGGAAGAGGAGAATGCAGACAGGAACAGAGAAGCTCTGAACCACAACACGCACGGTGTGCTGCTAGAGTGATGCGCGCTCTGGGAGGTCAGGAAGCAGAGAGGTGGCCCCTGGCCAACAGTCCACAAGGGGCCTGATGCGCTGGGGCTGAGGTGGGAAAGGCACAGACAGGAAGGCTAAGTCCACACCAGAAAATACAAAGAGAACCCTTTGCTTGGAGTGGAAACTTGATGTCAGAGTACAGAGTGCCCATGGCATTTAAATAACAGTTGTCCAGACAATAAGATCTGACTGTATAGCACAGGGAAATATAGCCAACATCCTGGGATAAACGATAATGGAAAAAAATATAAAAAAGAATATATGTATAACTGAGTCACTTTGCTGTACAGCAAAATATTAACACAACATTGTAATTCCATTATACTTCAGTTAAAAAAAAAAAAAAGACTAGTAAAAACAAAATAGTCGGCCCACCTCAGTATCAATGAGCTCACCAATACCCAAATCTTGGTTTCTAATGCCATTCTCCAATCAAAGGAACCAAGGCTCCTGTTGGTTCCAGAACTGAGACATGTGTTAGGGAAATTAAATGAATAGTCTCGATTAGGCTTTAGAGACAAAGCAGAGCAGGCCTCTGACCTGGCGTCTAACCTGCCTGGACACTGCCCTAACTGGGAGTGACTGGGAGTGACTGCCTGCTGTGAGTGCAAAACTCGCAGCACCTTAGGTAAGATGGGGGAGAAATCTTGAGCTTGTTGAGACCCTGGAGGAGGCCTGGCCGACCAAGATCAGGCTTAACTATATTCCAAGTTTTACAAGAAAAAACAAACAGCATTATCATGAAACCAGAGCTGCAATTTGGTCACAGATAGGTGATATCAGCTTGCTTCCATCCTGGGATTATAAACGAGAACCCAGAACTCCAATCTTTGAAGTCTCACCCATGGAGAGGATGTGCTGCCTGGGACCCTTTCCCGATTGGGACTCCAGACGTGCTGTGACACGGGACTTCCCAGAGCTGTTTAAGTCTGGATGTTGGTCAAAACCCAATTTGGTGATGTATTCTCTGGTCTTTCTATTTCTCTTTTCTTTTAATGTTAGTATGTTGAAAGTAAGCTAGATAATTCTCTAGTAAATATCTGTATTATGTCTTTGTATATAATGAGTGGCTTATTTTGTTAGCAAATCCTTTGAACCTGAGACAAAAGTGAAAACTTTCAGCAAAACAGCAGGAAATACGCAAGATGGACCCATTGCATCTCATCTTGTCAGAATGTAAAGACGGCTGACAACAAAACACGTACATTTTAATTTAAAAATAGTTCATTGCTAAAAGATGCTAACCATCATCTGACAAGAGTTGCCACAAACCTTCAACATGTGAAAAAATAAGAAAAAGAAAAAAACTCAGTATCTGCAAAGCACAATAACTGAAAAACAATAAAACGAGACATACCCATACTTTATGTCCTGTTCCTTTCAGTACTCAAATGTGTAAGTAAATATGTACGGCTGAATATCCCTTGATTTGTTTCTCCTGGTGCTCTGCTGGAGCAAAAGAACTGTCCCTTGCAGCATAAGGAATTTAGAGACATCAGTTACCAACAGATTACCTGGAAGCAGAAGTGCTCCCAGATATTTCCATTTTCTAGACAGAAAACTTCAACAGATCAGAATGGAAAAGTTAAGGTACACACCCCTAACTGCTGTCTCTGATGAGCTTTCCACCCAAAGCAGAGATGTTACACTTGCTGTGATTCAAATGCTGCTAAGTGTGCTATGCCTTGAAACTCACTATCTCAAAGTGGGAACATCAGCCTGCTCCTAAGCACCTGGGTCATCACCTGTGTCTCTGAGAAACTGGCCAGTCAGGCCTGACAGGATCAATTTAGAGCATTAAAGAATAAAGAGCAAAACAAAACCCTTAAACTGTTAACATCTTTAGGTTGATTTTTTTTTTCTCTTTCTTTTTTTTTGAGACCTCACCACTTAAATGACAATGGCCTACTAGATACTCGCTTGGGAACTGAGGAGACTCATCTCTCACCAGACTAAATGCCTCAACATCCAAATTTCCGGAAAAGGCACTCCGTGTGTCTTTCGGGTCGTATTTCACGAAGCCCCAGTCCACATCCCTTCTCCTGCTCTTTAGTTGTGCTTTCAAACAGGGCCACTATGATGACCTTCTCCCCAAACGGACGCAATTTGGGTGGAGGAAGAGGAGATCAGCAAGCAAATATAGTTTCTCAGATATCAAACCAGTTACCATAAACAGTTTAGAAAAGAAAAGAGTAGTTTTCTGGGCCTGGACTGGGCACACAGATGGGAGAATGAACAAAGCTGCAAAGACGGGCGGTAGCAAAAAGGCCAAGATCTGATCTGGGAGAAAACCGAGATGTGCAGGGCAGGCTGCAGGCTGCAAATTGCAGCCTTTACACCCCTCTAAGTCCCTTCTTCTCCTCCCTGCAACTCATTTCACAGGGGAGGATGG
Source organism: Capricornis sumatraensis (assembly GCF_032405125.1). Classification (NCBI taxonomy): domain Eukaryota; kingdom Metazoa; phylum Chordata; class Mammalia; order Artiodactyla; family Bovidae; genus Capricornis; species Capricornis sumatraensis. The sequence goes on along the minus strand of NC_091078.1, from coordinate 42,404,977 downwards.
GGAGTGATATGTAGGACCAGACTCCGCGGGCACCCCAGCCTCCAACTGCGATCTGGTGCCCACAGCCCCGCCTGTTGTTGTGCACTGGAGGGCCGGGAACCCCTCCCAGCCCTGCACATTCTGGAAATGGCAGTCAAGCAGCCCCATAAGACTGGGAGCTGACTGTGCCTCAGATCATGAATTCCTTATTGCAAAATTCAGACTTAAATGGAAGAGAGTAGGGAAGACCACTAGGCCATTCAGGTATGTGATTATACAGTGGAAGTGACAAATATATTCAAGCAATTAGATACGATAGAGTGCCTGAAGAACTATGGATGGAAGTTCATAACATTTGTACAGGAGGCAGTGAAGAAACCACCACCAAGAAAAAGAAATGCAGAAAGAAAAACTGGCTGCCTGAGGATGACTTACAAATAGTTGAGTAAAGAAGAGAAGCAAAAGGCAAAGGAGAAAAGAAAAGAGATACCCATCTCAATGCAGAGTTGCAAAGAAGAGCAAGGAGAGATAAAAAAGACTTCCACAGTGATAAATGAAAAGAAATAGAAGAAACAATAGAATGGGAAAGACTAGAGATCTCAAGAAAATTAGAGACACAAAGGGAATTTTCATGCAAAGATGGGCACAATAAAGGACAGAAATGGTATGTACATAACAGAAGCAGAAGATTTTAAGAAAAGGTGGCAAGAATACACAGAAGAACTATTCAAAAAACGTCTTAATGACCCAGAGAACCACGATGGTGTGATCACTCACCTAGAGACAGACATCCTGGAGTGTGAAGTCAAGTGGGCCTTAGGATGCATTACTAGTAGAGGTGATAGAATTTTAGCTAAGCTATTTCAAATCCTAAAAGATGATGCTGTCAAAGTGTTGCTATCAATATGCTAGCAAATTTGGAAAACTCAGCAGTGGCCACAGAACTGGAAAAGGGCAGTTTTCATTCTAATCTCAAAGAGGAGCAATGTCAAAGAATGTTCAGTCTACTGCACAGTTGCACTCATTTCACATGCTAGCAAGGTAGTGCTCAAAATCCTTCAAGCTAGGCTTCAACAGTATGTGAACTGAGAGCTTCCAGATGTACAAGCTGGATTTAGAAAAGGCAGAGGAATCAGAGATCAAATTGCCAACAACATCTGTTGAATCATAGGAAAAGAAAGGGAACTGAAAGATTATTAGTGAACCATGAAAGATGCTGGGATTCTTGGCCTCTGGAGGAGAAGAATTCAATCTGGGGCAAGTGATGAGGCTTGATCACTCAGAGCTTTTTTGTAATAAAGTTTTATTTAAGTATAAAAGAAATAGAGAAAGCTTCTGACATAGACATCAGAACGGGGCAGAAAGAGTGCCCCCCTGCTAGTCTTTAGCCGGATGTTATACAGTTACTAGCTTGCTGTTAATTATAGAAAGGAAATGTCTCAAAATTCAGAGTAGCACCAGGCCCCTCACTCACAATGTATATTTTGAGATAACATTGGCACCAAGTGAGTCATCCCAGGCCATAAAACGGTTGACATGAATCTTGAAGAAAGGCAGGTTTCCAAGTAAATATAGAGTTTCATTAGATTAGGAGAATGATGTATGAGTAAAACATACTGGTTTGTGAAGTCAGTTCTGAGTCTTAGGCAGAACTGACTTGAAGACAGAGTCTAGAGTAAATATATATTTCATTAGCGTAGCTTAAGACAAACATTTCCATAAGAAAAATGCATTGGTTTGAGAAAAGTTAAGTTCAGGTGGAGCCAGGTGTCATCATGACAACACAGAATTTTAAAAGAAACCTCTTTTTAAACTTGTATCAAAAAGGGGAAAAAATCTAACACTTGTTTGTGTCCTGCTGCCGCTTAAGAGAGAGATTTAAAAAAAAAAATGTCTGACACTTGCAGCCTATTTCCTCCATTTGGAGATCCCTTTTCTTCCTGCCTGTTAGCTTCTCATTACAGAAAAACATCTACTTCTGCTTCATGGACTGTGATAAAACCTTTGACTGTGTGGACCACAGCAAATTATGGCAAATTCTTAAAGAGATGGAAATACCAGACCACCTTACCTGGCTCTTGAGAAACCTGTATGCAAGACATGAACCAACAGTTAGAACCAGACGTGGAACAATGGACTGGTTCAAAATTTGGAAACATACATACATACATACATCAAGGCTGTATGTTGTCACTCTGCTTATTTAATTTATATGCAGAGTATATCATGTGAAATGCCAGGCTGGATGAAGCTCAAGCTAGAATCATGACTGCTGGGAGAAATATCAATAACCTCAGATATGCAGATGACATCACCCTTATGGAAGAAAACAAAGAAGAACTAGAGAGCCTCTTGATGAAGATGAAAGAGGAGAGTGGAAAAGCTGGCTTAAAACTCAACATTCAAAAAATGAAGATAATGGCATCCAGTCCCCTCACTTCATGGCAAATAGATAGGGAAACAATGGAAACAGTGATATTTTCCTGGGCTCCAAAATCACATCAGACGGTGACTGCAGCCATGAAATTAAAAGACGCTTGCTCCTTGGAAGAAAAGCAATGACAAAGCTAGACAGAGTATTAAAAAACAGAGACATTACCAACAAAGGTCCATATAGTCAAACCTATGGTTTTTCCAGGAGTCATGTATGGATGTGAGAGTTGGGACCGTAAAGAAGGCTGAGTGCCAAAGAACTGATGCTTTTGAACTGTGGTGCTGGAGAAGACCCTCCAGAGTCCCTTGGACAGCAAGGAGATCAAACCAATCAATCCTAAAGGAAATCAATCCTGAATATTCATTGGAAGGACCGATGCTGAAGCTAAAGCTCCACCTAATCGGAAGTACCAACTCATTGAAAAATACCTTGATGCATGGAAAGATTGAGGGCAGGAGGAGAAGTGGACAACAGAGAATGAGATAGTTGGACGGCATCACTGATTCAATGGACGTGAGTTTGAGCAAACTGCGGGAGATAGCGAAGGACAGGAAGCCTGGCGTGCCGCAGCCTATGGGGTCACAAATAGTCGGACAGGATTGAGGGACTAAACAACCTCCCCAGGACACTTGCTACAGCTGGCTGACACACCACAGCTCTTAGAATGCGCCGCGACAGCCCCGCCTCCTGCCCTGCCCCCTCCGTGAGCGCGGAAGGCTGGGCACCACCCCCACGCCCTACCCTGTGCAACCGGGAACTGTAGTTCTACAGCCCTGCAAGCCGCCGGCTGCAGCAGCTGAGACCACCGCTCCCAGAATGCGCAGCGAGGGCCTCCCGCCTTCCCTCCGCGTGCGGAGGGAAGTCCTGCCACCCAAAGAAGAGTGCGTTTTCTTCCCCAGCATCTCCTGCCTGCGGAGACAAAGCGAGGCGGGGAGCCCAGTGTGGTTGGAGTCACCCTGCAAACAGGTACGTCTCCACGAGATGCTGGTGGTGAGACTGGGTTTCTCGGTGACCAGCAAGCGGCTTGCACTTCCGGCAGCCCACGCAGCACAGCCTGGGGTTCCTGGAGCTCGGCTGGGTCAGCTGCCGCTCTGCGCACTCCTCTGGCCGCACCGTCTCCTTTGGTTCCCGCTCCGCCGCCAAGTGCAGTGAGGCTGGCGTGGGGAGCCTCCGTGGTTACTCAGATCTTTACGGACAACTCGTTGAAGCCCCACGCTGGGTGTCTGAAACAGTAAGTCCAGAAGTACAGTACCTGGTACCTAGGGACCTGAATTGCCTTTTGAAGGCCTCCTTTTTCTCTCTCCCTCTCGACTGCGGTAAATCTTCCCTCTGGACCCGGCATCTAGAGCTGAAAGTGAAAGTATTAGTGGCTTTCTGTCTTGTCCTTTGCGACACCACGGACTGTAGCCCGCCGTGCTCCTCTGTCCATGGAATTTCTCCAGGCGAGAATACTGGAGTGGGTAGCCAGTGCCTTCTCCAGGAGAACCTTCCAAACGCAGGGCTGGAACCCGGATCTACCGCATTGCAGGCAGGTTCTTTACCGTCTGAGCCACCAAGGAAGCCTGCCAAAGCAGTCTTAATAGACAAAAAAGGTATTAGATCACGGACTGTAGAGAAAGTCTAAGAGACAGTATGAAGGGCCAGAATGTTTTCTTTAAAAAGCACTCAAAACTGGCAACATAACTGACCTGTATGTAGAAACCCCAAAGATTGTGGTAACAAAATGAATTTTTTAAAAACCTGAGCCAACAGTCTTGCTAATAAATAAATTCATATCCTGTAAACAAAAGGATGTACTTAGTAAAAAGGACCCGAAGTTTACACATTTCCAAGTCATAATGCAATAGAGTTAGAAATAAGAGAAGTAGGGAATTTAATGATGAACTCCTCAAAAATTTTTCAGTATTTTTTTAAATAAATTAATTTCTGGGTGAGGGTGCAAGTCCAAAACACAAACAGAGTACCTATAAACGCCTGTGCTTGCAAATATATCCTAATCAGATATATGCAGTGAAGGTGAATCGAGAAAGTTCTCTGACTGGGAAGCTCCCTGAATGCCCAGGTCCTGTTGGTTGAAGCTCTTGAGTGCCTCCTTATGAGTGGGAGCAGCACGGAAGGGGGGCAATGCTTGGAAATGGGACTGATGCAGCAGCTGGTAGCAGAGGCCTCCCTCCTCCTCAGCCTGAACTTGCCTTCACAGTCCTCTCCATCACAGAGCCATGCTGCCACCACAAGTGGGCTGGTGTTGGTAGACAAGATCACAACCACCCTGCAATAGCACATGGGGTGGAAACTGGCAGCAGCAGCTGCAGTAGGGGAAGTTAACAGCCAGGAAGAATATATGATCTACCCTGTGCAAGGACTTGTGATCCCAGAAGTTCTGGTGAGGACTCGGAGCCAGACTGCTTTGTCTCTCCTTTTCTCCACCGTTCTTCCTGTGACTGGTATGGAAATCCACAAACACATTAACAGTGCCCCTCTGTGGGCTGTGTCAACACATGGAAGTACATAGATGAAGAAGTATTTTTTTAAATTTATTTATTTAGCTGAGGCATGTGGGATCTACTTTCCTGACCAGGAATGGAACTCAGGCCCCTAACATTGGGAGCTAGTTGTCTTAGCCACTGGACCTGGCATCCAGCTTAGAATGGGTGTGCATGTTAATTGGTTGTGCATGCTAATTGGCTACTGTTGCATGATAAACCACCCCAAAACCTAGCTAGCTCGTGGTTGAACTCATAGTCAACACCGTGAGTTTAGCTCAGCTGAGCCATTCTTTCATTTCACCTGGACACCAAGGTGAGTCTATGGTCTGTTGCTGGTTGACTAGGGTGCTCTATTTTTGGAGTTGAGCTGGGTGCCACCTGGGCACCTGGCTGTCATCCAGCAAGCCATATGGGATTGTTTTCATAGAGAGCAGGGATCCAGAGAAAAAGCAAAATATTCACTATCTTTCCAGCCTAGGGCCAAAGCTGTCAGGGTCATACTTACTGAATTTTTCTATCCAAAGCACATGAGACCAGCCTCAACCCAAAGTTGAAAGGACTGATTTCTGTCTCTCCATTTTTGCTTTCACTTTTTACAGAACCAGCTGTAAAATCGCATTGCAAAGGGCATGGATATAGGTAGAAAACATATAATCACTGTTTTTACAATCAGTATCATCATGCCTAAACAAACAAGTTTTATATAAAGGTGGCAAGAGAAGTATTAATAAATTGTTGAAAAGCCCACAGAGCTATTAAACAGCTGGGATACACTCCATGTCACATCCACCTGATTCCACAGCAGTTGTTGCCAGTAGACCACTCTTCTCCTGCAACTACCCCAGGGTCCTGAGAAGGCGGCTGCTACAACTGAATGAAGATTCCTCTGATTCTTCCCATCTAGTACTATTCAACATCAAAATAATGCCCTAAGTACAATGCAGAAGAATTTGAATAAGGAAAGCTCTGAGTTTAAGAAATCAGGTCCAAAGATATTTTTCCTTTCTAATCATAGAAGACATTTTAAATATTAATACCTAAAATGCACTCCACATATTTGAAAATTCTTTTCATCACATTTTGCTGTTTCTAGACTATGTAAATCACAAAAAGACTATGATCTACCTATCAGTTAAAGAATATATTTTTCAAATTAAGAGATCTTCAGAAAACACATTCCATTGGCTACATTTCATGAAATCAGCTGAGTAATGGTAAGGGTTTTCTCCTTTCCTTTCTGCAAACCAATTTTCCAGGACAAAAAAAAAAGATCCAGTGAAGATTCACAGCTGACTTGTGCCAGTAACTATGCCAAAGCTTAAGAGGAGCCTAGCAGCCATGGCTATACAAAAGGCCTAATTACAGATCAGCCCTGCAATCCCCATTCCACCTCCAACAAGGCTGTAGAAGGCTTCCCCAGTCCCCACAACCAGAGATAATACAGTACTACCAGACAGGAGGGGGGCAGATGCAAAAATCTCTGTGGTCTCCCACCTCTAGACCCATCCATGCCGGGGTCACGATATAGAACCCTGCTTTGGGGAAGCTGTCTCCTAAGGTGTCTGGTTACATGGGCCAGGGCCCTCAGTCTTACGTGCCCCCTAACAAACCAAGGGCACCCCAGCCAGAAGCATGACCTCCCATCATGCCCTGCAATAGCAGGAGCCAACAGAAGAGTCGCTTAAGGTCATCTGCCTCACCCCTATGCCCTACCAAGGCACCCGGCCCCTAAGTCACCCAACAAGCAAAGGATCTGGCCCCAAGTCAGCAGCAGGCCCTTTACTCAAGCACTGGAATGTTCACTAAGGAGAGCAGGCCAGCAACTTAAGGAGCAACTCCAGGAAGCCACAGCCAGTGCAAGATGGCCAACCATAGCACGTGTGAGAGGCCAGGGCCAGAGGAAGTGTTGGAGGAGTGTCTAATTTCCTCACTTCTGTCTCGGCACAACAAAACTTTGAAGCTACCGACCAGCATTACAGCCCTTGGACTGGTCAGTGTTACAGCTCTCGGACAGACCAGTGTTACAGCCCTGTGTTACACCTCAGTTTTATTTAGAAAACGAAGGAAAATACATCCTTGAGGCGTGAGGGCATGCTGACCCAAAAGACGCGAAGAGGAGAGAGAAAGAGACCCCAGGTCCTCTGACTCCTCTTTTTATGTTTTTCTCCTCCCCCTGGGCCTGCCCTGTGTGAGCTGGGCTAGCCTCGAATGCTGTTTGTTCTACCTGAGGTTCTCACTCTGGTCCTCGGCCCTTCCTTTGTTCTGTTTTCATGGGCTTTTCCCTTCCTTGTCTTTTAGCCACCACCATTCTGTACTCTTTTTTTTCTATTCTAACTACCTAACATTCCTCCCTCAAGAGATGGGAGATGCAATTCTTTGGAATAGGGGCGTCAAGGTCTCTCTGGCTACTTGCTGCTCAACTGGGATGGTTAGGTGCATTGGGCCTCCCCCTCTTGCCAGTCTCAGGCCTCAGAGTCTTTATAGTGGTGTCCATCTAAGGGTGAGTGATATTTTCTGTGGTCGGCTATAGTTTTATATATCCTTGTTGAACTGGCAATGCATGTTGTAGCTTGTTGACCTGGGCAGAGACAAAATGGGCTAGACAATTGATAATACATGGAGCAATCATAAGCAGCATCAATATGGTATAACAAGGACGAGCAGGGGCATCGGCCAACTCCAAATTCCCATCACAGGAAGATACCCAAAGAGAGATTGTAGCCACCCAGAGAAATCTCCAGCTTGTTCCTTCAGATCCTGTGGTGTCTGAATGTTTTTCTTGAGGACTCTGAGACTTTCTTTAACTTAGGAGGTTCAGTTCAGTTAAGTTCAGTCGGTCAGTCGTGTCTGACTTTTGCGACCCAATGAATTGCAGCACGCCAGGCCTCCCTGTTCATCACCATCTCCCGGAGTTCACTCAGACTCACGTCCATCGAGTCAGTGATGCCATCCAGCCATCTCATCCTCTGTCGTGCCCTTCTCCTCCTGCCCCCAATCCCTCCCAGGATCAGAGTCTTTTCCATGAGGTGACCAAAGTACTGGAGTTTCAGCTTTAGCATAATTCCTTCCAAAGAAATCCCAGGGTTGATCTCCTTCAGAATGGACTGGTTGGATCTCCTTGCAGTCCAAGGGACTCTCAAGAGTCTTCTCCAACACCACAGTTCGAAAGCATCAGTTCTTCGGTGCTCAGCCTTCTTCACAGTCCACCTCTCACTTCCACGCATGACCACAGGAAAAACCATAGCCTTGACAAAACGGACCTTAGTCGGCAAAGTAATATCTCTGCTTTAGAATATGTTCTCTAGGTTGGTCATAACTTTTCTTCCAAGGAGTAGGCGTCTTTTAATGTTATGGCTGCAGTCACCATCTGCAGTGATTTTGGAGCCCCCAAAAATAAAGTCTGACACTGTTTCCACTGTTTCCCCATCTGTTTCCCATGAAGTGATGGGACCGGATGCCATGATCTTCGTTTTCTGAATGTTGAACTTTAAGCCAACTTTTTCACTCTCTTCTTTCACTTTCATCAAGAGGCTTTTTAGCTCCTCTTCACTTCCTGCCATAAGGGTGGTGTCATCTGCATATCTGAGGTTATTGATATTTCTCCCGGCAATCTTGATTACAGCTTGTGTTGCTTCCAGTCCAGCGTTTCTCATGATGTACTCTGCATATAAGTTCAATAAGCAGGGTGACAATATACAACCTTGACGTACTCCTTTTCCTAATTGGAACCATTCTGTTGTTCCATGTCCAGTTCTAACTGTTGCTTCCTGACCTGCATACAGGTTTCTCAAGAGGCAGGTCAGGTGGTCTGGTATTCCCATCACTTTCAGAATCTTCCACAGTTTATTGTGATCCACACAGTTAAGGGCTTTGGCATAGTCAATAAAGCAGAAATAGATGTTCTTCTGGAACGCTCTTACTCCATGTTATGACTCAGTTTTATTTAGAAAATAAAAGAAAATCCTCTAGTAATTAAGCCATGCCTGCACAACAGGGTGAAAAGAAGAGACAGACAGAGATGCATGGCACCTTAAATCATGATTTATATGTTTTTTATTCCCCTCCTACCCCACCCCTCCTCACGGGGCCTGCTCTCCCTAAATTGGATTAGCCAGTACTCTTTGTTTTACCTGAGGTTCTCACTCTGCTACTCTTACCTCATTTGTTCTGTTTTCCCGCCTTTCTTTTACTTGCCTTTAGTCATCATAATCCGAGACTCATTTTTCCTATTCTCACTACATAACAGAAGACCGAATCGGGGGTAAGGAGAGACAGACACAGAAAGAGACCAAGGTTCAGAGACAGACTTCGAGACCAGGAGAGGGAGATGCAGACTGACAGACAGACACACATTCATGTGCGTCAGGGCGTAAAAAGACACGCACACACAGGGACAGAGAGACGGAGAGAGAGACACAGAGCAACGAGAGAGAAGCAGAAAAAAGGAGTCAGGGGACAGAGGATGGCATCCGATCCGAGATGGACACATTGGTACGGACCCTGACACACCACAGAGAGAAGCCTTGCTGACGACTTCGCGTCCCCAAGGGAGGGCATACAAGTACTAACCGGGCCCGACCCTGCTTAGCTTCCGAGATCAGACGAGATCCGGTGCGTTCAGGGTGGTATGGCCGTAGAAGGAGGCGGCTGCCGCCAGGCGCCCTAAGAGCCCTGCGCTGCGCCTGCCTTTCGCTCTGACCTGCCGGTCGGGCCAGCCGGCGGCCGCAGCTCTCCAGCTCTCCACGGAGCGCGCGCTGCACTTGAGCTGCACCACCCGCGACCGGACTCCCGGCGGCCCGGTGGCCGGCCCACGCTGCCCCGCCCCCCGCCCCCCGTCACCCCCGGCCAACACTCGGCCGGCCCGGCCCGGGGGACCACAGGGCTTCCGGGACCCGGAGCAGCCGGCCGGGTGTGCCTGCCGGGGGCTGTAGGGGGGAGGGTGGAGTGAGGGGCGCGGAGGTCTTGGCGCTCTCCCACCCTGGGACCCTCCAGGCACCACCCGGCTCGGGGGCCGCCGCCCCTCCCCCACCCCCTCGCCCACCTCCCCAAGGCGTTCGCTGCCCAGGGCCACGTGGCCCCGGATCTGTCTGGCCTCGGGGCCCGCTGGGACCCGCTGGGGCCCGCGGTCCTCTGAGCCTCCTGCGGGCCTAGGCGCAGCCCAGCCGTGGCCCTGAGCGCCCATCCTGCCCGGCACCTGCGCGGTGCCCAAACCCACCTGGAGCCACCAGCGCCGGCGCCCAGAGCTCGTCAGCCCCGCCCCTTCGCCCCACCGAGACCCCCCCCCCCTTGCCCCCACGCCGCCCTCCAAGCACAGGACCTTGCTGAGGGTGCAGACGAGCGACATGCAGCCACACGGACAGGCACACAGACACACTCGCAGGCACCCACGCCAAGTGAGACAGCCGGCCGGCGCAAGCTCGTCAGCCAGGGCCACAGCCAGAGCACCCACCCGTGAGAGGCCGGGGCCAGAGGAAGGGACGGGAGGCCCGGGGGTCAGGAGAGACAGAGACGGAAAGAGATGAAGGTTCAGAGACAGGCTCCCAAGACGGCGAGAGGGCAGAGGCAGAGGCAGAGGCAGATGCAGACAGACAGACAGACACGAGCGCGCAGGCACACCCAGGGAGGGAGAGCCAGAGAGAGGGAGACACAGAGCGACCGACAGAGAGACGGAAAGCGGGACACGGACAGGGGACAGGGGATGGCATCCCATCCGAGACGGACACTCTGGCACAGACCGTCACACACCGCAGAGAGCGGCCCGTGCGCAAGGGAGGGGGCGTCAGCCTTGGGCCGGGCGAGCCCGGGCTGGACGCGGTGCCCTGGGGCTGGCAATCACCCGTGGGGACCCCAAGACTTCCTCGCAGCCGAGGTCTCAAAGGTCCCCTTCGGCTTGGCTCCCTGAGGCGAGACCCAGCCCCCGCCCCCAGGCCAGAGGCTGAGTGTGGGAGTGTGCGTGTGAGTGTGTCGGTGGGCGACGGTGGGGTCGGGTCGACTGGGGGGCCGGGTGGATACCCACAGTGGAGGGGGGAGGGTGTGGCGGCCGGGCCTTTGGAAGCCTGTGTGGTCCTCTTGCTGTCTCTCTCTCTCCCTCTTTCTCCGTCTCCCTTACTTGTGGTTTCCGGCTCTTGACCTGTCTGGGCTGCGGGGGTTGTGTCTGTGTTTGGGGGGCGGGGGGGCGGGCGTGAGGGTGTGTGTGTGTGTGTGTGTGTGCGTGTGTGTGTGTGTGTGTGTGTGTGTGTTGTGCGCCCGCGCCTGCGGGAGACCTCGAGGTTGCCTGGCAGGATGCGTCTGGGGGTGGGGCTGGGGCCCCGGCCCCGCCCAGAATTGCCTGAGGCCTGCCAAGGGAGCCCCAGACAGAGACCCCCGCGCCCCCGCCCCCGCCGTTCCTCTGGTTTCCTGGACGCCGAAAGCCCAGGGGCTCGCGGGCCGCGCGGAGGCAACCCAGGTCTGCAGCGGGAGTCGGGGCCCCGGCCACCCAACCTGAGAGGGGCTGGAAGGCAGGCGGCGGCTCTGAGCGCCGTGGGGTGCCAGGGGCCAGCGGCAGGCGGGGCTTGCGGTGCGGCTGGGGCCCGGGGCTAAAGGAGAGGGGAGGCAGGGAAAAAAAGAGACAACAAAAAGCCTACAGCACCCGGTATTCCCAGGCGGTCTCCCATCCAAGTACTAACCGGGCCCGACCCTGCTTAGCTTCCGAGATCAGACGAGATCGGGCGCGTTCAGGGTGGTATGGCCGTAGACGGAGGCGGCTGCCGCCAGGCGCCCTAAGAGCCCTGCGCTGCGCCTGCCTTTCGCTCTGACCTGCCGGTCGGGCCAGCCGGCGGCCGCAGCTCTCCAGCTCTCCACGGAGCGCGCGCTGCACTTGAGCTGCACCACCCGCGACCGGACTCCCGGCGGCCCGGTGGCCGGCCCACGCCGCCCCTCCCCCCGCCCCCCGTCACCCCCGGCCAACACTCGGCCGGCCCGGCCCGGGGGACCACAGGGCTTCCGGGACCCGGAGCAGCCGGCCGGGTGTGCCTGCCGGGGGCTGTAGGGGGGAGGGTGGAGTGAGGGGCGCGGAGGTCTTGGCGCTCTCCCACCCTGGGACCCTCCAGGCACCACCCGGCTCGGGGGCCGCCGCCCCTCCCCCACCCCCTCGCCCACCTCCCCAAGGCGTTCGCTGCCCAGGGCCACGTGGCCCCGGATCTGTCTGGCCTCGGGGCCCGCTGGGGCCCGCTGGGGCCCGCGGTCCTCTGAGCCTCCTGCGGGCCTAGGCGCAGCCCAGCCGTGGCCCTGAGCGCCCATCCTGCCCGGCACCTGCGCGGTGCCCAAACCCACCTGGAGCCACCAGCGCCGGCGCCCAGAGCTCGTCAGCCCCGCCCCTTCGCCCCACCGAGACCCCCCCCCCCTTGCCCCCACGCCGCCCTCCAAGCACAGGACCTTGCTGAGGGTGCAGACGAGCGACATGCAGCCACACGGACAGGCACACAGACACACTCGCAGGCACCCACGCTAAGTGAGACAGCCGGCCGGCGCAAGCTCGTCAGCCAGGGCCACAGCCAGAGCACCCACCCGTGAGAGGCCGGGGCCAGAGGAAGGGACGGGAGGCCCGGGGGTCAGGAGAGACAGAGACGGAAAGAGATGAAGGTTCAGAGACAGGCTCCCAAGACGGCGAGAGGGCAGAGGCAGAGGCAGAGGCAGATGCAGACAGACAGACAGACACGAGCGCGCAGGCACACCCAGGGAGGGAGAGCCAGAGAGAGGGAGACACAGAGCGACCGACAGAGAGACGGAAAGCGGGACACGGACAGGGGACAGGGGATGGCATCCCATCCGAGACGGACACTCTGGCACAGACCGTCACACACCGCAGAGAGCGGCCCGTGCGCAAGGGAGGGGGCGTCAGCCTTGGGCCGGGCGAGCCCGGGCTGGACGCGGTGCCCTGGGGCTGGCAATCACCCGTGGGGACCCCAAGACTTCCTCGCAGCCGAGGTCTCAAAGGTCCCCTTCGGCTTGGCTCCCTGAGGCGAGACCCAGCCCCCGCCCCCAGGCCAGAAGCTGAGTGTGGGAGAGAGTGTGCGTGTGAGTGTGTCGGTGGGCGACGGTGGGGTCGGGTCGACTGGGGGGCCGGGTGGATACCCACAGTGGAGGGGGGAGGGTGTGGCGGCCGGGCCTTTGGAAGCCTGTGTGGTCCTCTTGCTGTCTCTCTCTCTCCCTCTTTCTCCGTCTCCCTTACTTGTGGTTTCCGGCTCTTGACCTGTCTGGGCTGCGGGGGGTGTGTCTGTGTTTGGGGGGCGGGGGGGCGGGCGTGAGGGTGTGTGTGTGTGTGTGTGTGTGTGTGTGTGTGTGTTGTGCGCCCGCGCCTGCGGGAGACCTCGAGGTTGCCTGGCAGGATGCGTCTGGGGGTGGGGCTGGGGCCCCGGCCCCGCCCAGAATTGCCTGAGGCCTGCCAAGGGAGCCCCAGACAGAGACCCCCGCGCCCCCGCCCCCGCCGTTCCTCTGGTTTCCTGGACGCCGAAAGCCCAGGGGCTCGCGGGCCGCGCGGAGGCAACCCAGGTCTGCAGCGGGAGTCGGGGCCCCGGCCACCCAACCTGAGAGGGGCTGGAAGGCAGGCGGCGGCTCTGAGCGCGGTGGGGTGCCAGGGGCCAGCGGCAGGCGGGGCTTGCGGTGCGGCTGGGGCCCGGGGCTAAAGGAGAGGGGAGGCAGGGAAAAAAAGAGACAACAAAAAGCCTACAGCACCCGGTATTCCCAGGCGGTCTCCCATCCAAGTACTAACCGGGCCCGACCCTGCTTAGCTTCCGAGATCAGACGAGATCGGGCGCGTTCAGGGTGGTATGGCCGTAGACGGAGGCGGCTGCCGCCAGGCGCCCTAAGAGCCCTGCGCTGCGCCTGCCTTTCGCTCTGACCTGCCGGTCGGGCCAGCCGGCGGCCGCAGCTCTCCAGCTCTCCACGGAGCGCGCGCTGCACTTGAGCTGCACCACCCGCGACCGGACTCCCGGCGGCCCGGTGGCCGGCCCACGCCGCCCCTCCCCCCGCCCCCCGTCACCCCCGGCCAACACTCGGCCGGCCCGGCCCGGGGGACCACAGGGCTTCCGGGACCCGGAGCAGCCGGCCGGGTGTGCCTGCCGGGGGCTGTAGGGGGGAGGGTGGAGTGAGGGGCGCGGAGGTCTTGGCGCTCTCCCACCCTGGGACCCTCCAGGCACCACCCGGCTCGGGGGCCGCCGCCCCTCCCCCACCCCCTCGCCCACCTCCCCAAGGCGTTCGCTGCCCAGGGCCACGTGGCCCCGGATCTGTCTGGCCTCGGGGCCCGCTGGGGCCCGCTGGGGCCCGCGGTCCTCTGAGCCTCCTGCGGGCCTAGGCGCAGCCCAGCCGTGGCCCTGAGCGCCCATCCTGCCCGGCACCTGCGCGGTGCCCAAACCCACCTGGAGCCACCAGCGCCGGCGCCCAGAGCTCGTCAGCCCCGCCCCTTCGCCCCACCGAGACCCCCCCCCCCTTGCCCCCACGCCGCCCTCCAAGCACAGGACCTTGCTGAGGGTGCAGACGAGCGACATGCAGCCACACGGACAGGCACACAGACACACTCGCAGGCACCCACGCTAAGTGAGACAGCCGGCCGGCGCAAGCTCGTCAGCCAGGGCCACAGCCAGAGCACCCACCCGTGAGAGGCCGGGGCCAGAGGAAGGGACGGGAGGCCCGGGGGTCAGGAGAGACAGAGACGGAAAGAGATGAAGGTTCAGAGACAGGCTCCCAAGACGGCGAGAGGGCAGAGGCAGAGGCAGAGGCAGATGCAGACAGACAGACAGACACGAGCGCGCAGGCACACCCAGGGAGGGAGAACCAGAGAGAGGGAGACACAGAGCGACCGACAGAGAGACGGAAAGCGGGACACGGACAGGGGACAGGGGATGGCATCCCATCCGAGACGGACACTCTGGCACAGACCGTCACACACCGCAGAGAGCGGCCCGTGCGCAAGGGAGGGGGCGTCAGCCTTGGGCCGGGCGAGCCCGGGCTGGACGCGGTGCCCTGGGGCTGGCAATCACCCGTGGGGACCCCAAGACTTCCTCGCAGCCGAGGTCTCAAAGGTCCCCTTCGGCTTGGCTCCCTGAGGCGAGACCCAGCCCCCGCCCCCAGGCCAGAAGCTGAGTGTGGGAGAGAGTGTGCGTGTGAGTGTGTCGGTGGGCGACGGTGGGGTCGGGTCGACTGGGGGGCCGGGTGGATACCCACAGTGGAGGGGGGAGGGTGTGGCGGCCGGGCCTTTGGAAGCCTGTGTGGTCCTCTTGCTGTCTCTCTCTCTCCCTCTTTCTCCGTCTCCCTTACTTGTGGTTTCCGGCTCTTGACCTGTCTGGGCTGCGGGGGGTGTGTCTGTGTTTGGGGGGCGGGGGGGCGGGCGTGAGGGTGTGTGTGTGTGTGTGTGTGTGTGTGTGTGTGTGTGTTGTGCGCCCGCGCCTGCGGGAGACCTCGAGGTTGCCTGGCAGGATGCGTCTGGGGGTGGGGCTGTGGCCCCGGCCCCGCCCAGAATTGCCTGAGGCCTGCCAAGGGAGCCCCAGACAGAGACCCCCGCGCCCCCGCCCCCGCCGTTCCTCTGGTTTCCTGGACGCCGAAAGCCCAGGGGCTCGCGGGCCGCGCGGAGGCAACCCAGGTCTGCAGCGGGAGTCGGGGCCCCGGCCACCCAACCTGAGAGGGGCTGGAAGGCAGGCGGCGGCTCTGAGCGCGGTGGGGTGCCAGGGGCCAGCGGCAGGCGGGGCTTGCGGTGCGGCTGGGGCCCGGGGCTAAAGGAGAGGGGAGGCAGGGAAAAAAAGAGACAACAAAAAGCCTACAGCACCCGGTATTCCCAGGCGGTCTCCCATCCAAGTACTAACCGGGCCCGACCCTGCTTAGCTTCCGAGATCAGACGAGATCGGGCGCGTTCAGGGTGGTATGGCCGTAGACGGAGGCGGCTGCCGCCAGGCGCCCTAAGAGCCCTGCGCTGCGCCTGCCTTTCGCTCTGACCTGCCGGTCGGGCCAGCCGGCGGCCGCAGCTCTCCAGCTCTCCACGGAGCGCGCGCTGCACTTGAGCTGCACCACCCGCGACCGGACTCCCGGCGGCCCGGTGGCCGGCCCACGCCGCCCCGCCCCCCGCCCCCCGTCACCCCCGGCCAACACTCGGCCGGCCCGGCCCGGGGGACCACAGGGCTTCCGGGACCCGGAGCAGCCGGCCGGGTGTGCCTGCCGGGGGCTGTAGGGGGGAGGGTGGAGTGAGGGGCGCGGAGGTCTTGGCGCTCTCCCACCCTGGGACCCTCCAGGCACCACCCGGCTCGGGGGCCGCCGCCCCTCCCCCACCCCCTCGCCCACCTCCCCAAGGCGTTCGCTGCCCAGGGCCACGTGGCCCCGGATCTGTCTGGCCTCGGGGCCCGCTGGGGCCCGCTGGGGCCCGCGGTCCTCTGAGCCTCCTGCGGGCCTAGGCGCAGCCCAGCCGTGGCCCTGAGCGCCCATCCTGCCCGGCACCTGCGCGGTGCCCAAACCCACCTGGAGCCACCAGCGCCGGCGCCCAGAGCTCGTCAGCCCCGCCCCTTCGCCCCACCGAGACCCCCCCCCCCTTGCCCCCACGCCGCCCTCCAAGCACAGGACCTTGCTGAGGGTGCAGACGAGCGACATGCAGCCACACGGACAGGCACACAGACACACTCGCAGGCACCCACGCTAAGTGAGACAGCCGGCCGGCGCAAGCTCGTCAGCCAGGGCCACAGCCAGAGCACCCACCCGTGAGAGGCCGGGGCCAGAGGAAGGGACGGGAGGCCCGGGGGTCAGGAGAGACAGAGACGGAAAGAGATGAAGGTTCAGAGACAGGCTCCCAAGACGGCGAGAGGGCAGAGGCAGAGGCAGAGGCAGATGCAGACAGACAGACAGACACGAGCGCGCAGGCACACCCAGGGAGGGAGAGCCAGAGAGAGGGAGACACAGAGCGACCGACAGAGAGACGGAAAGCGGGACACGGACAGGGGACAGGGGATGGCATCCCATCCGAGACGGACACTCTGGCACAGACCGTCACACACCGCAGAGAGCGGCCCGTGCGCAAGGGAGGGGGCGTCAGCCTTGGGCCGGGCGAGCCCGGGCTGGACGCGGTGCCCTGGGGCTGGCAATCACCCGTGGGGACCCCAAGACTTCCTCGCAGCCGAGGTCTCAAAGGTCCCCTTCGGCTTGGCTCCCTGAGGCGAGACCCAGCCCCCGCCCCCAGGCCAGAAGCTGAGTGTGGGAGAGAGTGTGCGTGTGAGTGTGTCGGTGGGCGACGGTGGGGTCGGGTCGACTGGGGGGCCGGGTGGATACCCACAGTGGAGGGGGGAGGGTGTGGCGGCCGGGCCTTTGGAAGCCTGTGTGGTCCTCTTGCTGTCTCTCTCTCTCCCTCTTTCTCCGTCTCCCTTACTTGTGGTTTCCGGCTCTTGACCTGTCTGGGCTGCGGGGGGTGTGTCTGTGTTTGGGGGGCGGGGGGGCGGGCGTGAGGGTGTGTGTGTGTGTGTGTGTGTGTGTGTGTGTGTGTTGTGCGCCCGCGCCTGCGGGAGACCTCGAGGTTGCCTGGCAGGATGCGTCTGGGGGTGGGGCTGTGGCCCCGGCCCCGCCCAGAATTGCCTGAGGCCTGCCAAGGGAGCCCCAGACAGAGACCCCCGCGCCCCCGCCCCCGCCGTTCCTCTGGTTTCCTGGACGCCG
Source organism: Capricornis sumatraensis (assembly GCF_032405125.1). Classification (NCBI taxonomy): domain Eukaryota; kingdom Metazoa; phylum Chordata; class Mammalia; order Artiodactyla; family Bovidae; genus Capricornis; species Capricornis sumatraensis. Next base: position 42,387,418 of record NC_091078.1, on the reverse strand, counting down.
AAAGCCCAGGGGCTCGCGGGCCGCGCGGAGGCAACCCAGGTCTGCAGCGGGAGTCGGGGCCCCGGCCACCCAACCTGAGAGGGGCTGGAAGGCAGGCGGCGGCTCTGAGCGCGGTGGGGTGCCAGGGGCCAGCGGCAGGCGGGGCTTGCGGTGCGGCTGGGGCCCGGGGCTAAAGGAGAGGGGAGGCAGGGAAAAAAAGAGACAACAAAAAGCCTACAGCACCCGGTATTCCCAGGCGGTCTCCCATCCAAGTACTAACCGGGCCCGACCCTGCTTAGCTTCCGAGATCAGACGAGATCGGGCGCGTTCAGGGTGGTATGGCCGTAGACGGAGGCGGCTGCCGCCAGGCGCCCTAAGAGCCCTGCGCTGCGCCTGCCTTTCGCTCTGACCTGCCGGTCGGGCCAGCCGGCGGCCGCAGCTCTCCAGCTCTCCACGGAGCGCGCGCTGCACTTGAGCTGCACCACCCGCGACCGGACTCCCGGCGGCCCGGTGGCCGGCCCACGCCGCCCCTCCCCCCGCCCCCCGTCACCCCCGGCCAACACTCGGCCGGCCCGGCCCGGGGGACCACAGGGCTTCCGGGACCCGGAGCAGCCGGCCGGGTGTGCCTGCCGGGGGCTGTAGGGGGGAGGGTGGAGTGAGGGGCGCGGAGGTCTTGGCGCTCTCCCACCCTGGGACCCTCCAGGCACCACCCGGCTCGGGGGCCGCCGCCCCTCCCCCACCCCCCCACCCCCTCGCCCACCTCCCCAAGGCGTTCGCTGCCCAGGGCCACGTGGCCCCGGATCTGTCTGGCCTCGGGGCCCGCTGGGGCCCGCTGGGGCCCGCGGTCCTCTGAGCCTCCTGCGGGCCTAGGCGCAGCCCAGCCGTGGCCCTGAGCGCCCATCCTGCCCGGCACCTGCGCGGTGCCCAAACCCACCTGGAGCCACCAGCGCCGGCGCCCAGAGCTCGTCAGCCCCGCCCCTTCGCCCCACCGAGACCCCCCCCCCTTGCCCCCACGCCGCCCTCCAAGCACAGGACCTTGCTGAGGGTGCAGACGAGCGACATGCAGCCACACGGACAGGCACACAGACACACTCGCAGGCACCCACGCCAAGTGAGACAGCCGGCCGGCGCAAGCTCGTCAGCCAGGGCCACAGCCAGAGCACCCACCCGTGAGAGGCCGGGGCCAGAGGAAGGGACGGGAGGCCCGGGGGTCAGGAGAGACAGAGACGGAAAGAGATGAAGGTTCAGAGACAGGCTCCCAAGACGGCGAGAGGGCAGAGGCAGAGGCAGAGGCAGATGCAGACAGACAGACAGACACGAGCGCGCAGGCACACCCAGGGAGGGAGAGCCAGAGAGAGGGAGACACAGAGCGACCGACAGAGAGACGGAAAGCGGGACACGGACAGGGGACAGGGGATGGCATCCCATCCGAGACGGACACTCTGGCACAGACCGTCACACACCGCAGAGAGCGGCCCGTGCGCAAGGGAGGGGGCGTCAGCCTTGGGCCGGGCGAGCCCGGGCTGGACGCGGTGCCCTGGGGCTGGCAATCACCCGTGGGGACCCCAAGACTTCCTCGCAGCCGAGGTCTCAAAGGTCCCCTTCGGCTTGGCTCCCTGAGGCGAGACCCAGCCCCCGCCCCCAGGCCAGAAGCTGAGTGTGGGAGAGAGTGTGCGTGTGAGTGTGTCGGTGGGCGACGGTGGGGTCGGGTCGACTGGGGGGCCGGGTGGATACCCACAGTGGAGGGGGGAGGGTGTGGCGGCCGGGCCTTTGGAAGCCTGTGTGGTCCTCTTGCTGTCTCTCTCTCTCCCTCTTTCTCCGTCTCCCTTACTTGTGGTTTCCGGCTCTTGACCTGTCTGGGCTGCGGGGGGTGTGTCTGTGTTTGGGGGGCGGGGGGGCGGGCGTGAGGGTGTGTGTGTGTGTGTGTGTGTGTGTGTGTGTGTGTTGTGCGCCCGCGCCTGCGGGAGACCTCGAGGTTGCCTGGCAGGATGCGTCTGGGGGTGGGGCTGTGGCCCCGGCCCCGCCCAGAATTGCCTGAGGCCTGCCAAGGGAGCCCCAGACAGAGACCCCCGCGCCCCCGCCCCCGCCGTTCCTCTGGTTTCCTGGACGCCGAAAGCCCAGGGGCTCGCGGGCCGCGCGGAGGCAACCCAGGTCTGCAGCGGGAGTCGGGGCCCCGGCCACCCAACCTGAGAGGGGCTGGAAGGCAGGCGGCGGCTCTGAGCGCGGTGGGGTGCCAGGGGCCAGCGGCAGGCGGGGCTTGCGGTGCGGCTGGGGCCCGGGGCTAAAGGAGAGGGGAGGCAGGGAAAAAAAGAGACAACAAAAAGCCTACAGCACCCGGTATTCCCAGGCGGTCTCCCATCCAAGTACTAACCGGGCCCGACCCTGCTTAGCTTCCGAGATCAGACGAGATCGGGCGCGTTCAGGGTGGTATGGCCGTAGACGGAGGCGGCTGCCGCCAGGCGCCCTAAGAGCCCTGCGCTGCGCCTGCCTTTCGCTCTGACCTGCCGGTCGGGCCAGCCGGCGGCCGCAGCTCTCCAGCTCTCCACGGAGCGCGCGCTGCACTTGAGCTGCACCACCCGCGACCGGACTCCCGGCGGCCCGGTGGCCGGCCCACGCCGCCCCTCCCCCCGCCCCCCGTCACCCCCGGCCAACACTCGGCCGGCCCGGCCCGGGGGACCACAGGGCTTCCGGGACCCGGAGCAGCCGGCCGGGTGTGCCTGCCGGGGGCTGTAGGGGGGAGGGTGGAGTGAGGGGCGCGGAGGTCTTGGCGCTCTCCCACCCTGGGACCCTCCAGGCACCACCCGGCTCGGGGGCCGCCGCCCCTCCCCCACCCCCCCCACCCCCTCGCCCACCTCCCCAAGGCGTTCGCTGCCCAGGGCCACGTGGCCCCGGATCTGTCTGGCCTCGGGGCCCGCTGGGGCCCGCTGGGGCCCGCGGTCCTCTGAGCCTCCTGCGGGCCTAGGCGCAGCCCAGCCGTGGCCCTGAGCGCCCATCCTGCCCGGCACCTGCGCGGTGCCCAAACCCACCTGGAGCCACCAGCGCCGGCGCCCAGAGCTCGTCAGCCCCGCCCCTTCGCCCCACCGAGACCCCCCCCCCTTGCCCCCACGCCGCCCTCCAAGCACAGGACCTTGCTGAGGGTGCAGACGAGCGACATGCAGCCACACGGACAGGCACACAGACACACTCGCAGGCACCCACGCCAAGTGAGACAGCCGGCCGGCGCAAGCTCGTCAGCCAGGGCCACAGCCAGAGCACCCACCCGTGAGAGGCCGGGGCCAGAGGAAGGGACGGGAGGCCCGGGGGTCAGGAGAGACAGAGACGGAAAGAGATGAAGGTTCAGAGACAGGCTCCCAAGACGGCGAGAGGGCAGAGGCAGAGGCAGAGGCAGATGCAGACAGACAGACAGACACGAGCGCGCAGGCACACCCAGGGAGGGAGAGCCAGAGAGAGGGAGACACAGAGCGACCGACAGAGAGACGGAAAGCGGGACACGGACAGGGGACAGGGGATGGCATCCCATCCGAGACGGACACTCTGGCACAGACCGTCACACACCGCAGAGAGCGGCCCGTGCGCAAGGGAGGGGGCGTCAGCCTTGGGCCGGGCGAGCCCGGGCTGGACGCGGTGCCCTGGGGCTGGCAATCACCCGTGGGGACCCCAAGACTTCCTCGCAGCCGAGGTCTCAAAGGTCCCCTTCGGCTTGGCTCCCTGAGGCGAGACCCAGCCCCCGCCCCCAGGCCAGAAGCTGAGTGTGGGAGAGAGTGTGCGTGTGAGTGTGTCGGTGGGCGACGGTGGGGTCGGGTCGACTGGGGGGCCGGGTGGATACCCACAGTGGAGGGGGGAGGGTGTGGCGGCCGGGCCTTTGGAAGCCTGTGTGGTCCTCTTGCTGTCTCTCTCTCTCCCTCTTTCTCCGTCTCCCTTACTTGTGGTTTCCGGCTCTTGACCTGTCTGGGCTGCGGGGGGTGTGTCTGTGTTTGGGGGGCGGGGGGGCGGGCGTGAGGGTGTGTGTGTGTGTGTGTGTGTGTGTGTGTGTGTGTTGTGCGCCCGCGCCTGCGGGAGACCTCGAGGTTGCCTGGCAGGATGCGTCTGGGGGTGGGGCTGGGGCCCCGGCCCCGCCCAGAATTGCCTGAGGCCTGCCAAGGGAGCCCCAGACAGAGACCCCCGCGCCCCCGCCCCCGCCGTTCCTCTGGTTTCCTGGACGCCGAAAGCCCAGGGGCTCGCGGGCCGCGCGGAGGCAACCCAGGTCTGCAGCGGGAGTCGGGGCCCCGGCCACCCAACCTGAGAGGGGCTGGAAGGCAGGCGGCGGCTCTGAGCGCGGTGGGGTGCCAGGGGCCAGCGGCAGGCGGGGCTTGCGGTGCGGCTGGGGCCCGGGGCTAAAGGAGAGGGGAGGCAGGGAAAAAAAGAGACAACAAAAAGCCTACAGCACCCGGTATTCCCAGGCGGTCTCCCATCCAAGTACTAACCGGGCCCGACCCTGCTTAGCTTCCGAGATCAGACGAGATCGGGCGCGTTCAGGGTGGTATGGCCGTAGACGGAGGCGGCTGCCGCCAGGCGCCCTAAGAGCCCTGCGCTGCGCCTGCCTTTCGCTCTGACCTGCCGGTCGGGCCAGCCGGCGGCCGCAGCTCTCCAGCTCTCCACGGAGCGCGCGCTGCACTTGAGCTGCACCACCCGCGACCGGACTCCCGGCGGCCCGGTGGCCGGCCCACGCCGCCCCTCCCCCCGCCCCCCGTCACCCCCGGCCAACACTCGGCCGGCCCGGCCCGGGGGACCACAGGGCTTCCGGGACCCGGAGCAGCCGGCCGGGTGTGCCTGCCGGGGGCTGTAGGGGGGAGGGTGGAGTGAGGGGCGCGGAGGTCTTGGCGCTCTCCCACCCTGGGACCCTCCAGGCACCACCCGGCTCGGGGGCCGCCGCCCCTCCCCCACCCCCCCCACCCCCTCGCCCACCTCCCCAAGGCGTTCGCTGCCCAGGGCCACGTGGCCCCGGATCTGTCTGGCCTCGGGGCCCGCTGGGGCCCGCTGGGGCCCGCGGTCCTCTGAGCCTCCTGCGGGCCTAGGCGCAGCCCAGCCGTGGCCCTGAGCGCCCATCCTGCCCGGCACCTGCGCGGTGCCCAAACCCACCTGGAGCCACCAGCGCCGGCGCCCAGAGCTCGTCAGCCCCGCCCCTTCGCCCCACCGAGACCCCCCCCCCCCTTGCCCCCACGCCGCCCTCCAAGCACAGGACCTTGCTGAGGGTGCAGACGAGCGACATGCAGCCACACGGACAGGCACACAGACACACTCGCAGGCACCCACGCCAAGTGAGACAGCCGGCCGGCGCAAGCTCGTCAGCCAGGGCCACAGCCAGAGCACCCACCCGTGAGAGGCCGGGGCCAGAGGAAGGGACGGGAGGCCCGGGGGTCAGGAGAGACAGAGACGGAAAGAGATGAAGGTTCAGAGACAGGCTCCCAAGACGGCGAGAGGGCAGAGGCAGAGGCAGAGGCAGATGCAGACAGACAGACAGACACGAGCGCGCAGGCACACCCAGGGAGGGAGAGCCAGAGAGAGGGAGACACAGAGCGACCGACAGAGAGACGGAAAGCGGGACACGGACAGGGGACAGGGGATGGCATCCCATCCGAGACGGACACTCTGGCACAGACCGTCACACACCGCAGAGAGCGGCCCGTGCGCAAGGGAGGGGGCGTCAGCCTTGGGCCGGGCGAGCCCGGGCTGGACGCGGTGCCCTGGGGCTGGCAATCACCCGTGGGGACCCCAAGACTTCCTCGCAGCCGAGGTCTCAAAGGTCCCCTTCGGCTTGGCTCCCTGAGGCGAGACCCAGCCCCCGCCCCCAGGCCAGAAGCTGAGTGTGGGAGAGAGTGTGCGTGTGAGTGTGTCGGTGGGCGACGGTGGGGTCGGGTCGACTGGGGGGCCGGGTGGATACCCACAGTGGAGGGGGGAGGGTGTGGCGGCCGGGCCTTTGGAAGCCTGTGTGGTCCTCTTGCTGTCTCTCTCTCTCCCTCTTTCTCCGTCTCCCTTACTTGTGGTTTCCGGCTCTTGACCTGTCTGGGCTGCGGGGGGTGTGTCTGTGTTTGGGGGGCGGGGGGGCGGGCGTGAGGGTGTGTGTGTGTGTGTGTGTGTGTGTGTGTGTGTGTTGTGCGCCCGCGCCTGCGGGAGACCTCGAGGTTGCCTGGCAGGATGCGTCTGGGGGTGGGGCTGGGGCCCCGGCCCCGCCCAGAATTGCCTGAGGCCTGCCAAGGGAGCCCCAGACAGAGACCCCCGCGCCCCCGCCCCCGCCGTTCCTCTGGTTTCCTGGACGCCGAAAGCCCAGGGGCTCGCGGGCCGCGCGGAGGCAACCCAGGTCTGCAGCGGGAGTCGGGGCCCCGGCCACCCAACCTGAGAGGGGCTGGAAGGCAGGCGGCGGCTCTGAGCGCGGTGGGGTGCCAGGGGCCAGCGGCAGGCGGGGCTTGCGGTGCGGCTGGGGCCCGGGGCTAAAGGAGAGGGGAGGCAGGGAAAAAAAGAGACAACAAAAAGCCTACAGCACCCGGTATTCCCAGGCGGTCTCCCATCCAAGTACTAACCGGGCCCGACCCTGCTTAGCTTCCGAGATCAGACGAGATCGGGCGCGTTCAGGGTGGTATGGCCGTAGACGGAGGCGGCTGCCGCCAGGCGCCCTAAGAGCCCTGCGCTGCGCCTGCCTTTCGCTCTGACCTGCCGGTCGGGCCAGCCGGCGGCCGCAGCTCTCCAGCTCTCCACGGAGCGCGCGCTGCACTTGAGCTGCACCACCCGCGACCGGACTCCCGGCGGCCCGGTGGCCGGCCCACGCCGCCCCGCCCCCCGCCCCCCGTCACCCCCGGCCAACACTCGGCCGGCCCGGCCCGGGGGACCACAGGGCTTCCGGGACCCGGAGCAGCCGGCCGGGTGTGCCTGCCGGGGGCTGTAGGGGGGAGGGTGGAGTGAGGGGCGCGGAGGTCTTGGCGCTCTCCCACCCTGGGACCCTCCAGGCACCACCCGGCTCGGGGGCCGCCGCCCCTCCCCCACCCCCTCGCCCACCTCCCCAAGGCGTTCGCTGCCCAGGGCCACGTGGCCCCGGATCTGTCTGGCCTCGGGGCCCGCTGGGGCCCGCTGGGGCCCGCGGTCCTCTGAGCCTCCTGCGGGCCTAGGCGCAGCCCAGCCGTGGCCCTGAGCGCCCATCCTGCCCGGCACCTGCGCGGTGCCCAAACCCACCTGGAGCCACCAGCGCCGGCGCCCAGAGCTCGTCAGCCCCGCCCCTTCGCCCCACCGAGACCCCCCCCCCCCCCTTGCCCCCACGCCGCCCTCCAAGCACAGGACCTTGCTGAGGGTGCAGACGAGCGACATGCAGCCACACGGACAGGCACACAGACACACTCGCAGGCACCCACGCCAAGTGAGACAGCCGGCCGGCGCAAGCTCGTCAGCCAGGGCCACAGCCAGAGCACCCACCCGTGAGAGGCCGGGGCCAGAGGAAGGGACGGGAGGCCCGGGGGTCAGGAGAGACAGAGACGGAAAGAGATGAAGGTTCAGAGACAGGCTCCCAAGACGGCGAGAGGGCAGAGGCAGAGGCAGAGGCAGATGCAGACAGACAGACAGACACGAGCGCGCAGGCACACCCAGGGAGGGAGAGCCAGAGAGAGGGAGACACAGAGCGACCGACAGAGAGACGGAAAGCGGGACACGGACAGGGGACAGGGGATGGCATCCCATCCGAGACGGACACTCTGGCACAGACCGTCACACACCGCAGAGAGCGGCCCGTGCGCAAGGGAGGGGGCGTCAGCCTTGGGCCGGGCGAGCCCGGGCTGGACGCGGTGCCCTGGGGCTGGCAATCACCCGTGGGGACCCCAAGACTTCCTCGCAGCCGAGGTCTCAAAGGTCCCCTTCGGCTTGGCTCCCTGAGGCGAGACCCAGCCCCCGCCCCCAGGCCAGAAGCTGAGTGTGGGAGAGAGTGTGCGTGTGAGTGTGTCGGTGGGCGACGGTGGGGTCGGGTCGACTGGGGGGCCGGGTGGATACCCACAGTGGAGGGGGGAGGGTGTGGCGGCCGGGCCTTTGGAAGCCTGTGTGGTCCTCTTGCTGTCTCTCTCTCTCCCTCTTTCTCCGTCTCCCTTACTTGTGGTTTCCGGCTCTTGACCTGTCTGGGCTGCGGGGGGTGTGTCTGTGTTTGGGGGGCGGGGGGGCGGGCGTGAGGGTGTGTGTGTGTGTGTGTGTGTGTGTGTGTGTGTGTTGTGCGCCCGCGCCTGCGGGAGACCTCGAGGTTGCCTGGCAGGATGCGTCTGGGGGTGGGGCTGGGGCCCCGGCCCCGCCCAGAATTGCCTGAGGCCTGCCAAGGGAGCCCCAGACAGAGACCCCCGCGCCCCCGCCCCCGCCGTTCCTCTGGTTTCCTGGACGCCGAAAGCCCAGGGGCTCGCGGGCCGCGCGGAGGCAACCCAGGTCTGCAGCGGGAGTCGGGGCCCCGGCCACCCAACCTGAGAGGGGCTGGAAGGCAGGCGGCGGCTCTGAGCGCGGTGGGGTGCCAGGGGCCAGCGGCAGGCGGGGCTTGCGGTGCGGCTGGGGCCCGGGGCTAAAGGAGAGGGGAGGCAGGGAAAAAAAGAGACAACAAAAAGCCTACAGCACCCGGTATTCCCAGGCGGTCTCCCATCCAAGTACTAACCGGGCCCGACCCTGCTTAGCTTCCGAGATCAGACGAGATCGGGCGCGTTCAGGGTGGTATGGCCGTAGACGGAGGCGGCTGCCGCCAGGCGCCCTAAGAGCCCTGCGCTGCGCCTGCCTTTCGCTCTGACCTGCCGGTCGGGCCAGCCGGCGGCCGCAGCTCTCCAGCTCTCCACGGAGCGCGCGCTGCACTTGAGCTGCACCACCCGCGACCGGACTCCCGGCGGCCCGGTGGCCGGCCCACGCCGCCCCGCCCCCCGCCCCCCGTCACCCCCGGCCAACACTCGGCCGGCCCGGCCCGGGGGACCACAGGGCTTCCGGGACCCGGAGCAGCCGGCTGGGTGTGCCTGCCGGGGGCTGTAGGGGGGAGGGTGGAGTGAGGGGCGCGGAGGTCTTGGCGCTCTCCCACCCTGGGACCCTCCAGGCACCACCCGGCTCGGGGGCCGCCGCCCCTCCCCCACCCCCTCGCCCACCTCCCCAAGGCGTTCGCTGCCCAGGGCCACGTGGCCCCGGATCTGTCTGGCCTCGGGGCCCGCTGGGGCCCGCTGGGGCCCGCGGTCCTCTGAGCCTCCTGCGGGCCTAGGCGCAGCCCAGCCGTGGCCCTGAGCGCCCATCCTGCCCGGCACCTGCGCGGTGCCCAAACCCACCTGGAGCCACCAGCGCCGGCGCCCAGAGCTCTTCAGCCCCGCCCCTTCGCCCCACCGAAACCCCCCCCCCCCTTGCCCCCACGCCGCCCTCCAAGCACAGGACCTTGCTGAGGGTGCAGACGAGCGACATGCAGCCACACGGACAGGCACACAGACACACTCGCAGGCACCCACGCTAAGTGAGACAGCCGGCCGGCGCAAGCTCGTCAGCCAGGGCCACAGCCAGAGCACCCACCCGTGAGAGGCCGGGGCCAGAGGAAGGGACGGGAGGCCCGGGGGTCAGGAGAGACAGAGACGGAAAGAGATGAAGGTTCAGAGACAGGCTCCCAAGACGGCGAGAGGGCAGAGGCAGAGGCAGAGGCAGATGCAGACAGACAGACAGACACGAGCGCGCAGGCACACCCAGGGAGGGAGAGCCAGAGAGAGGGAGACACAGAGCGACCGACAGAGAGACGGAAAGCGGGACACGGACAGGGGACAGGGGATGGCATCCCATCCGAGACGGACACTCTGGCACAGACCGTCACACACCGCAGAGAGCGGCCCGTGCGCAAGGGAGGGGGCGTCAGCCTTGGGCCGGGCGAGCCCGGGCTGGACGCGGTGCCCTGGGGCTGGCAATCACCCGTGGGGACCCCAAGACTTCCTCGCAGCCGAGGTCTCAAAGGTCCCCTTCGGCTTGGCTCCCTGAGGCGAGACCCAGCCCCCGCCCCCAGGCCAGAAGCTGAGTGTGGGAGAGAGTGTGCGTGTGAGTGTGTCGGTGGGCGACGGTGGGGTCGGGTCGACTGGGGGGCCGGGTGGATACCCACAGTGGAGGGGGGAGGGTGTGGCGGCCGGGCCTTTGGAAGCCTGTGTGGTCCTCTTGCTGTCTCTCTCTCTCCCTCTTTCTCCGTCTCCCTTACTTGTGGTTTCCGGCTCTTGACCTGTCTGGGCTGCGGGGGGTGTGTCTGTGTTTGGGGGGCGGGGGGGCGGGCGTGAGGGTGTGTGTGTGTGTGTGTGTGTGTGTGTGTGTGTGTGTGTGTGTTGTGCGCCCGCGCCTGCGGGAGACCTCGAGGTTGCCTGGCAGGATGCGTCTGGGGGTGGGGCTGGGGCCCCGGCCCCGCCCAGAATTGCCTGAGGCCTGCCAAGGGAGCCCCAGACAGAGACCCCCGCGCCCCCGCCCCCGCCGTTCCTCTGGTTTCCTGGACGCCGAAAGCCCAGGGGCTCGCGGGCCGCGCGGAGGCAACCCAGGTCTGCAGCGGGAGTCGGGGCCCCGGCCACCCAACCTGAGAGGGGCTGGAAGGCAGGCGGCGGCTCTGAGCGCGGTGGGGTGCCAGGGGCCAGCGGCAGGCGGGGCTTGCGGTGCGGCTGGGGCCCGGGGCTAAAGGAGAGGGGAGGCAGGGAAAAAAAGAGACAACAAAAAGCCTACAGCACCCGGTATTCCCAGGCGGTCTCCCATCCAAGTACTAACCGGGCCCGACCCTGCTTAGCTTCCGAGATCAGACGAGATCGGGCGCGTTCAGGGTGGTATGGCCGTAGACGGAGGCGGCTGCCGCCAGGCGCCCTAAGAGCCCTGCGCTGCGCCTGCCTTTCGCTCTGACCTGCCGGTCGGGCCAGCCGGCGGCCGCAGCTCTCCAGCTCTCCACGGAGCGCGCGCTGCACTTGAGCTGCACCACCCGCGACCGGACTCCCGGCGGCCCGGTGGCCGGCCCACGCCGCCCCGCCCCCCGCCCCCCGTCACCCCCGGCCAACACTCGGCCGGCCCGGCCCGGGGGACCACAGGGCTTCCGGGACCCGGAGCAGCCGGCCGGGTGTGCCTGCCGGGGGCTGTAGGGGGGAGGGTGGAGTGAGGGGCGCGGAGGTCTTGGCGCTCTCCCACCCTGGGACCCTCCAGGCACCACCCGGCTCGGGGGCCGCCGCCCCTCCCCCACCCCCTCGCCCACCTCCCCAAGGCGTTCGCTGCCCAGGGCCACGTGGCCCCGGATCTGTCTGGCCTCGGGGCCCGCTGGGGCCCGCTGGGGCCCGCGGTCCTCTGAGCCTCCTGCGGGCCTAGGCGCAGCCCAGCCGTGGCCCTGAGCGCCCATCCTGCCCGGCACCTGCGCGGTGCCCAAACCCACCTGGAGCCACCAGCGCCGGCGCCCAGAGCTCGTCAGCCCCGCCCCTTCGCCCCACCGAGACCCCCCCCCCTTGCCCCCACGCCGCCCTCCAAGCACAGGACCTTGCTGAGGGTGCAGACGAGCGACATGCAGCCACACGGACAGGCACACAGACACACTCGCAGGCACCCACGCTAAGTGAGACAGCCGGCCGGCGCAAGCTCGTCAGCCAGGGCCACAGCCAGAGCACCCACCCGTGAGAGGCCGGGGCCAGAGGAAGGGACGGGAGGCCCGGGGGTCAGGAGAGACAGAGACGGAAAGAGATGAAGGTTCAGAGACAGGCTCCCAAGACGGCGAGAGGGCAGAGGCAGAGGCAGAGGCAGATGCAGACAGACAGACAGACACGAGCGCGCAGGCACACCCAGGGAGGGAGAGCCAGAGAGAGGGAGACACAGAGCGACCGACAGAGAGACGGAAAGCGGGACACGGACAGGGGACAGGGGATGGCATCCCATCCGAGACGGACACTCTGGCACAGACCGTCACACACCGCAGAGAGCGGCCCGTGCGCAAGGGAGGGGGCGTCAGCCTTGGGCCGGGCGAGCCCGGGCTGGACGCGGTGCCCTGGGGCTGGCAATCACCCGTGGGGACCCCAAGACTTCCTCGCAGCCGAGGTCTCAAAGGTCCCCTTCGGCTTGGCTCCCTGAGGCGAGACCCAGCCCCCGCCCCCAGGCCAGAGGCTGAGTGTGGGAGAGAGTGTGCGTGTGAGTGTGTCGGTGGGCGACGGTGGGGTCGGGTCGACTGGGGGGCCGGGTGGATACCCACAGTGGAGGGGGGAGGGTGTGGCGGCCGGGCCTTTGGAAGCCTGTGTGGTCCTCTTGCTGTCTCTCTCTCTCCCTCTTTCTCCGTCTCCCTTCCTTGTGGTTTCCGGCTCTTGACCTGTCTGGGCTGCGGGGGGTGTGTCTGTGTTTGGGGGGCGGGGGGGGCGGGCGTGAGGGTGTGTGTGTGTGTGTGTGTGTGTGTGTGTGTGTGTGTTGTGCGCCCGCGCCTGCGGGAGACCTCGAGGTTGCCTGGCAGGATGCGTCTGGGGGTGGGGCTGGGGCCCCGGCCCCGCCCAGAATTGCCTGAGGCCTGCCAAGGGAGCCCCAGACAGAGACCCCCGCGCCCCCGCCCCCGCCGTTCCTCTGGTTTCCTGGACGCCGAAAGCCCAGGGGCTCGCGGGCCGCGCGGAGGCAACCCAGGTCTGCAGCGGGAGTCGGGGCCCCGGCCACCCAACCTGAGAGGGGCTGGAAGGCAGGCGGCGGCTCTGAGCGCGGTGGGGTGCCAGGGGCCAGCGGCAGGCGGGGCTTGCGGTGCGGCTGGGGCCCGGGGCTAAAGGAGAGGGGAGGCAGGGAAAAAAAGAGACAACAAAAAGCCTACAGCACCCGGTATTCCCAGGCGGTCTCCCATCCAAGTACTAACCGGGCCCGACCCTGCTTAGCTTCCGAGATCAGACGAGATCGGGCGCGTTCAGGGTGGTATGGCCGTAGACGGAGGCGGCTGCCGCCAGGCGCCCTAAGAGCCCTGCGCTGCGCCTGCCTTTCGCTCTGACCTGCCGGTCGGGCCAGCCGGCGGCCGCAGCTCTCCAGCTCTCCACGGAGCGCGCGCTGCACTTGAGCTGCACCACCCGCGACCGGACTCCCGGCGGCCCGGTGGCCGGCCCACGCCGCCCCGCCCCCCGCCCCCCGTCACCCCCGGCCAACACTCGGCCGGCCCGGCCCGGGGGACCACAGGGCTTCCGGGACCCGGAGCAGCCGGCCGGGTGTGCCTGCCGGGGGCTGTAGGGGGGAGGGTGGAGTGAGGGGCGCGGAGGTCTTGGCGCTCTCCCACCCTGGGACCCTCCAGGCACCACCCGGCTCGGGGGCCGCCGCCCCTCCCCCACTCCCCCACCCCCTCGCCCACCTCCCCAAGGCGTTCGCTGCCCAGGGCCACGTGGCCCCGGATCTGTCTGGCCTCGGGGCCCGCTGGGGCCCGCTGGGGCCCGCGGTCCTCTGAGCCTCCTGCGGGCCTAGGCGCAGCCCAGCCGTGGCCCTGAGCGCCCATCCTGCCCGGCACCTGCGCGGTGCCCAAACCCACCTGGAGCCACCAGCGCCGGCGCCCAGAGCTCGTCAGCCCCGCCCCTTCGCCCCACCGAGACCCCCCCCCCCTTGCCCCCACGCCGCCCTCCAAGCACAGGACCTTGCTGAGGGTGCAGACGAGCGACATGCAGCCACACGGACAGGCACACAGACACACTCGCAGGCACCCACGCCAAGTGAGACAGCCGGCCGGCGCAAGCTCGTCAGCCAGGGCCACAGCCAGAGCACCCACCCGTGAGAGGCCGGGGCCAGAGGAAGGGACGGGAGGCCCGGGGGTCAGGAGAGACAGAGACGGAAAGAGATGAAGGTTCAGAGACAGGCTCCCAAGACGGCGAGAGGGCAGAGGCAGAGGCAGAGGCAGATGCAGACAGACAGACAGACACGAGCGCGCAGGCACACCCAGGGAGGGAGAGCCAGAGAGAGGGAGACACAGAGCGACCGACAGAGAGACGGAAAGCGGGACACGGACAGGGGACAGGGGATGGCATCCCATCCGAGACGGACACTCTGGCACAGACCGTCACACACCGCAGAGAGCGGCCCGTGCGCAAGGGAGGGGGCGTCAGCCTTGGGCCGGGCGAGCCCGGGCTGGACGCGGTGCCCTGGGGCTGGCAATCACCCGTGGGGACCCCAAGACTTCCTCGCAGCCGAGGTCTCAAAGGTCCCCTTCGGCTTGGCTCCCTGAGGCGAGACCCAGCCCCCGCCCCCAGGCCAGAGGCTGAGTGTGGGAGAGAGTGTGCGTGTGAGTGTGTCGGTGGGCGACGGTGGGGTCGGGTCGACTGGGGGGCCGGGTGGATACCCACAGTGGAGGGGGGAGGGTGTGGCGGCCGGGCCTTTGGAAGCCTGTGTGGTCCTCTTGCTGTCTCTCTCTCTCCCTCTTTCTCCGTCTCCCTTCCTTGTGGTTTCCGGCTCTTGACCTGTCTGGGCTGCGGGGGGTGTGTCTGTGTTTGGGGGGCGGGGGGGGCGGGCGTGAGGGTGTGTGTGTGTGTGTGTGTGTGTGTGTGTGTGTGTTGTGCGCCCGCGCCTGCGGGAGACCTCGAGGTTGCCTGGCAGGATGCGTCTGGGGGTGGGGCTGGGGCCCCGGCCCCGCCCAGAATTGCCTGAGGCCTGCCAAGGGAGCCCCAGACAGAGACCCCCGCGCCCCCGCCCCCGCCGTTCCTCTGGTTTCCTGGACGCCGAAAGCCCAGGGGCTCGCGGGCCGCGCGGAGGCAACCCAGGTCTGCAGCGGGAGTCGGGGCCCCGGCCACCCAACCTGAGAGGGGCTGGAAGGCAGGCGGCGGCTCTGAGCGCGGTGGGGTGCCAGGGGCCAGCGGCAGGCGGGGCTTGCGGTGCGGCTGGGGCCCGGGGCTAAAGGAGAGGGGAGGCAGGGAAAAAAAGAGACAACAAAAAGCCTACAGCACCCGGTATTCCCAGGCGGTCTCCCATCCAAGTACTAACCGGGCCCGACCCTGCTTAGCTTCCGAGATCAGACGAGATCGGGCGCGTTCAGGGTGGTATGGCCGTAGACGGAGGCGGCTGCCGCCAGGCGCCCTAAGAGCCCTGCGCTGCGCCTGCCTTTCGCTCTGACCTGCCGGTCGGGCCAGCCGGCGGCCGCAGCTCTCCAGCTCTCCACGGAGCGCGCGCTGCACTTGAGCTGCACCACCCGCGACCGGACTCCCGGCGGCCCGGTGGCCGGCCCACGCCGCCCCGCCCCCCGCCCCCCGTCACCCCCGGCCAACACTCGGCCGGCCCGGCCCGGGGGACCACAGGGCTTCCGGGACCCGGAGCAGCCGGCCGGGTGTGCCTGCCGGGGGCTGTAGGGGGGAGGGTGGAGTGAGGGGCGCGGAGGTCTTGGCGCTCTCCCACCCTGGGACCCTCCAGGCACCACCCGGCTCGGGGGCCGCCGCCCCTCCCCCACCCCCTCGCCCACCTCCCCAAGGTGTTCGCTGCCCAGGGCCACGTGGCCCCGGATCTGTCTGGCCTCGGGGCCCGCTGGGGCCCGCTGGGGCCCGCGGTCCTCTGAGCCTCCTGCGGGCCTAGGCGCAGCCCAGCCGTGGCCCTGAGCGCCCATCCTGCCCGGCACCTGCGCGGTGCCCAAACCCACCTGGAGCCACCAGCGCCGGCGCCCAGAGCTCGTCAGCCCCGCCCCTTCGCCCCACCGAGACCCCCCCCCCCCTTGCCCCCACGCCGCCCTCCAAGCACAGGACCTTGCTGAGGGTGCAGACGAGCGACATGCAGCCACACGGACAGGCACACAGACACACTCGCAGGCACCCACGCCAAGTGAGACAGCCGGCCGGCGCAAGCTCGTCAGCCAGGGCCACAGCCAGAGCACCCACCCGTGAGAGGCCGGGGCCAGAGGAAGGGACGGGAGGCCCGGGGGTCAGGAGAGACAGAGACGGAAAGAGATGAAGGTTCAGAGACAGGCTCCCAAGACGGCGAGAGGGCAGAGGCAGAGGCAGAGGCAGATGCAGACAGACAGACAGACACGAGCGCGCAGGCACACCCAGGGAGGGAGAGCCAGAGAGAGGGAGACACAGAGCGACCGACAGAGAGACGGAAAGCGGGACACGGACAGGGGACAGGGGATGGCATCCCATCCGAGACGGACACTCTGGCACAGACCGTCACACACCGCAGAGAGCGGCCCGTGCGCAAGGGAGGGGGCGTCAGCCTTGGGCCGGGCGAGCCCGGGCTGGACGCGGTGCCCTGGGGCTGGCAATCACCCGTGGGGACCCCAAGACTTCCTCGCAGCCGAGGTCTCAAAGGTCCCCTTCGGCTTGGCTCCCTGAGGCGAGACCCAGCCCCCGCCCCCAGGCCAGAAGCTGAGTGTGGGAGAGAGTGTGCGTGTGAGTGTGTCGGTGGGCGACGGTGGGGTCGGGTCGACTGGGGGGCCGGGTGGATACCCACAGTGGAGGGGGGAGGGTGTGGCGGCCGGGCCTTTGGAAGCCTGTGTGGTCCTCTTGCTGTCTCTCTCTCTCCCTCTTTCTCCGTCTCCCTTACTTGTGGTTTCCGGCTCTTGACCTGTCTGGGCTGCGGGGGGTGTGTCTGTGTTTGGGGGGCGGGGGGGCGGGCGTGAGGGTGTGTGTGTGTGTGTGTGTGTGTGTGTGTGTGTGTTGTGCGCCCGCGCCTGCGGGAGACCTCGAGGTTGCCTGGCAGGATGCGTCTGGGGGTGGGGCTGGGGCCCCGGCCCCGCCCAGAATTGCCTGAGGCCTGCCAAGGGAGCCCCAGACAGAGACCCCCGCGCCCCCGCCCCCGCCGTTCCTCTGGTTTCCTGGACGCCGAAAGCCCAGGGGCTCGCGGGCCGCGCGGAGGCAACCCAGGTCTGCAGCGGGAGTCGGGGCCCCGGCCACCCAACCTGAGAGGGGCTGGAAGGCAGGCGGCGGCTCTGAGCGCGGTGGGGTGCCAGGGGCCAGCGGCAGGCGGGGCTTGCGGTGCGGCTGGGGCCCGGGGCTAAAGGAGAGGGGAGGCAGGGAAAAAAAGAGACAACAAAAAGCCTACAGCACCCGGTATTCCCAGGCGGTCTCCCATCCAAGTACTAACCGGGCCCGACCCTGCTTAGCTTCCGAGATCAGACGAGATCGGGCGCGTTCAGGGTGGTATGGCCGTAGACGGAGGCGGCTGCCGCCAGGCGCCCTAAGAGCCCTGCGCTGCGCCTGCCTTTCGCTCTGACCTGCCGGTCGGGCCAGCCGGCGGCCGCAGCTCTCCAGCTCTCCACGGAGCGCGCGCTGCACTTGAGCTGCACCACCCGCGACCGGACTCCCGGCGGCCCGGTGGCCGGCCCACGCCGCCCCGCCCCCCGCCCCCCGTCACCCCCGGCCAACACTCGGCCGGCCCGGCCCGGGGGACCACAGGGCTTCCGGGACCCGGAGCAGCCGGCCGGGTGTGCCTGCCGGGGGCTGTAGGGGGGAGGGTGGAGTGAGGGGCGCGGAGGTCTTGGCGCTCTCCCACCCTGGGACCCTCCAGGCACCACCCGGCTCGGGGGCCGCCGCCCCTCCCCCACCCCCTCGCCCACCTCCCCAAGGCGTTCGCTGCCCAGGGCCACGTGGCCCCGGATCTGTCTGGCCTCGGGGCCCGCTGGGGCCCGCTGGGGCCCGCGGTCCTCTGAGCCTCCTGCGGGCCTAGGCGCAGCCCAGCCGTGGCCCTGAGCGCCCATCCTGCCCGGCACCTGCGCGGTGCCCAAACCCACCTGGAGCCACCAGCGCCGGCGCCCAGAGCTCGTCAGCCCCGCCCCTTCGCCCCACCGAGACCCCCCCCCTCCTTGCCCCCACGCCGCCCTCCAAGCACAGGACCTTGCTGAGGGTGCAGACGAGCGACATGCAGCCACACGGACAGGCACACAGACACACTCGCAGGCACCCACGCCAAGTGAGACAGCCGGCCGGCGCAAGCTCGTCAGCCAGGGCCACAGCCAGAGCACCCACCCGTGAGAGGCCGGGGCCAGAGGAAGGGACGGGAGGCCCGGGGGTCAGGAGAGACAGAGACGGAAAGAGATGAAGGTTCAGAGACAGGCTCCCAAGACGGCGAGAGGGCAGAGGCAGAGGCAGAGGCAGATGCAGACAGACAGACAGACACGAGCGCGCAGGCACACCCAGGGAGGGAGAGCCAGAGAGAGGGAGACACAGAGCGACCGACAGAGAGACGGAAAGCGGGACACGGACAGGGGACAGGGGATGGCATCCCATCCGAGACGGACACTCTGGCACAGACCGTCACACACCGCAGAGAGCGGCCCGTGCGCAAGGGAGGGGGCGTCAGCCTTGGGCCGGGCGAGCCCGGGCTGGACGCGGTGCCCTGGGGCTGGCAATCACCCGTGGGGACCCCAAGACTTCCTCGCAGCCGAGGTCTCAAAGGTCCCCTTCGGCTTGGCTCCCTGAGGCGAGACCCAGCCCCCGCCCCCAGGCCAGAAGCTGAGTGTGGGAGAGAGTGTGCGTGTGAGTGTGTCGGTGGGCGACGGTGGGGTCGGGTCGACTGGAGGGCCGGGTGGATACCCACAGTGGAGGGGGGAGGGTGTGGCGGCCGGGCCTTTGGAAGCCTGTGTGGTCCTCTTGCTGTCTCTCTCTCTCCCTCTTTCTCCGTCTCCCTTACTTGTGGTTTCCGGCTCTTGACCTGTCTGGGCTGCGGGGGGTGTGTCTGTGTTTGGGGGGCGGGGGGGCGGGCGTGAGGGTGTGTGTGTGTGTGTGTGTGTGTGTGTGTGTGTGTTGTGCGCCCGCGCCTGCGGGAGACCTCGAGGTTGCCTGGCAGGATGCGTCTGGGGGTGGGGCTGGGGCCCCGGCCCCGCCCAGAATTGCCTGAGGCCTGCCAAGGGAGCCCCAGACAGAGACCCCCGCGCCCCCGCCCCCGCCGTTCCTCTGGTTTCCTGGACGCCGAAAGCCCAGGGGCTCGCGGGCCGCGCGGAGGCAACCCAGGTCTGCAGCGGGAGTCGGGGCCCCGGCCACCCAACCTGAGAGGGGCTGGAAGGCAGGCGGCGGCTCTGAGCGCGGTGGGGTGCCAGGGGCCAGCGGCAGGCGGGGCTTGCGGTGCGGCTGGGGCCCGGGGCTAAAGGAGAGGGGAGGCAGGGAAAAAAAGAGACAACAAAAAGCCTACAGCACCCGGTATTCCCAGGCGGTCTCCCATCCAAGTACTAACCGGGCCCGACCCTGCTTAGCTTCCGAGATCAGACGAGATCGGGCGCGTTCAGGGTGGTATGGCCGTAGACGGAGGCGGCTGCCGCCAGGCGCCCTAAGAGCCCTGCGCTGCGCCTGCCTTTCGCTCTGACCTGCCGGTCGGGCCAGCCGGCGGCCGCAGCTCTCCAGCTCTCCACGGAGCGCGCGCTGCACTTGAGCTGCACCACCCGCGACCGGACTCCCGGCGGCCCGGTGGCCGGCCCACGCCGCCCCGCCCCCCGCCCCCCGTCACCCCCGGCCAACACTCGGCCGGCCCGGCCCGGGGGACCACAGGGCTTCCGGGACCCGGAGCAGCCGGCCGGGTGTGCCTGCCGGGGGCTGTAGGGGGGAGGGTGGAGTGAGGGGCGCGGAGGTCTTGGCGCTCTCCCACCCTGGGACCCTCCAGGCACCACCCGGCTCGGGGGCCGCCGCCCCTCCCCCACCCCCTCGCCCACCTCCCCAAGGCGTTCGCTGCCCAGGGCCACGTGGCCCCGGATCTGTCTGGCCTCGGGGCCCGCTGGGGCCCGCTGGGGCCCGCGGTCCTCTGAGCCTCCTGCGGGCCTAGGCGCAGCCCAGCCGTGGCCCTGAGCGCCCATCCTGCCCGGCACCTGCGCGGTGCCCAAACCCACCTGGAGCCACCAGCGCCGGCGCCCAGAGCTCGTCAGCCCCGCCCCTTCGCCCCACCGAGACCCCCCCCCTCCTTGCCCCCACGCCGCCCTCCAAGCACAGGACCTTGCTGAGGGTGCAGACGAGCGACATGCAGCCACACGGACAGGCACACAGACACACTCGCAGGCACCCACGCCAAGTGAGACAGCCGGCCGGCGCAAGCTCGTCAGCCAGGGCCACAGCCAGAGCACCCACCCGTGAGAGGCCGGGGCCAGAGGAAGGGACGGGAGGCCCGGGGGTCAGGAGAGACAGAGACGGAAAGAGATGAAGGTTCAGAGACAGGCTCCCAAGACGGCGAGAGGGCAGAGGCAGAGGCAGAGGCAGATGCAGACAGACAGACAGACACGAGCGCGCAGGCACACCCAGGGAGGGAGAGCCAGAGAGAGGGAGACACAGAGCGACCGACAGAGAGACGGAAAGCGGGACACGGACAGGGGACAGGGGATGGCATCCCATCCGAGACGGACACTCTGGCACAGACCGTCACACACCGCAGAGAGCGGCCCGTGCGCAAGGGAGGGGGCGTCAGCCTTGGGCCGGGCGAGCCCGGGCTGGACGCGGTGCCCTGGGGCTGGCAATCACCCGTGGGGACCCCAAGACTTCCTCGCAGCCGAGGTCTCAAAGGTCCCCTTCGGCTTGGCTCCCTGAGGCGAGACCCAGCCCCCGCCCCCAGGCCAGAAGCTGAGTGTGGGAGAGAGTGTGCGTGTGAGTGTGTCGGTGGGCGACGGTGGGGTCGGGTCGACTGGGGGGCCGGGTGGATACCCACAGTGGAGGGGGGAGGGTGTGGCGGCCGGGCCTTTGGAAGCCTGTGTGGTCCTCTTGCTGTCTCTCTCTCTCCCTCTTTCTCCGTCTCCCTTACTTGTGGTTTCCGGCTCTTGACCTGTCTGGGCTGCGGGGGGTGTGTCTGTGTTTGGGGGGCGGGGGGGCGGGCGTGAGGGTGTGTGTGTGTGTGTGTGTGTGTGTGTGTGTGTGTTGTGCGCCCGCGCCTGCGGGAGACCTCGAGGTTGCCTGGCAGGATGCGTCTGGGGGTGGGGCTGGGGCCCCGGCCCCGCCCAGAATTGCCTGAGGCCTGCCAAGGGAGCCCCAGACAGAGACCCCCGCGCCCCCGCCCCCGCCGTTCCTCTGGTTTCCTGGACGCCGAAAGCCCAGGGGCTCGCGGGCCGCGCGGAGGCAACCCAGGTCTGCAGCGGGAGTCGGGGCCCCGGCCACCCAACCTGAGAGGGGCTGGAAGGCAGGCGGCGGCTCTGAGCGCGGTGGGGTGCCAGGGGCCAGCGGCAGGCGGGGCTTGCGGTGCGGCTGGGGCCCGGGGCTAAAGGAGAGGGGAGGCAGGGAAAAAAAGAGACAACAAAAAGCCTACAGCACCCGGTATTCCCAGGCGGTCTCCCATCCAAGTACTAACCGGGCCCGACCCTGCTTAGCTTCCGAGATCAGACGAGATCGGGCGCGTTCAGGGTGGTATGGCCGTAGACGGAGGCGGCTGCCGCCAGGCGCCCTAAGAGCCCTGCGCTGCGCCTGCCTTTCGCTCTGACCTGCCGGTCGGGCCAGCCGGCGGCCGCAGCTCTCCAGCTCTCCACGGAGCGCGCGCTGCACTTGAGCTGCACCACCCGCGACCGGACTCCCGGCGGCCCGGTGGCCGGCCCACGCCGCCCCGCCCCCCGCCCCCCGTCACCCCCGGCCAACACTCGGCCGGCCCGGCCCGGGGGACCACAGGGCTTCCGGGACCCGGAGCAGCCGGCCGGGTGTGCCTGCCGGGGGCTGTAGGGGGGAGGGTGGAGTGAGGGGCGCGGAGGTCTTGGCGCTCTCCCACCCTGGGACCCTCCAGGCACCACCCGGCTCGGGGGCCGCCGCCCCTCCCCCACCCCCTCGCCCACCTCCCCAAGGCGTTCGCTGCCCAGGGCCACGTGGCCCCGGATCTGTCTGGCCTCGGGGCCCGCTGGGGCCCGCTGGGGCCCGCGGTCCTCTGAGCCTCCTGCGGGCCTAGGCGCAGCCCAGCCGTGGCCCTGAGCGCCCATCCTGCCCGGCACCTGCGCGGTGCCCAAACCCACCTGGAGCCACCAGCGCCGGCGCCCAGAGCTCGTCAGCCCCGCCCCTTCGCCCCACCGAGACCCCCCCCCCCCTTGCCCCCACGCCGCCCTCCAAGCACAGGACCTTGCTGAGGGTGCAGACGAGCGACATGCAGCCACACGGACAGGCACACAGACACACTCGCAGGCACCCACGCCAAGTGAGACAGCCGGCCGGCGCAAGCTCGTCAGCCAGGGCCACAGCCAGAGCACCCACCCGTGAGAGGCCGGGGCCAGAGGAAGGGACGGGAGGCCCGGGGGTCAGGAGAGACAGAGACGGAAAGAGATGAAGGTTCAGAGACAGGCTCCCAAGACGGCGAGAGGGCAGAGGCAGAGGCAGAGGCAGATGCAGACAGACAGACAGACACGAGCGCGCAGGCACACCCAGGGAGGGAGAGCCAGAGAGAGGGAGACACAGAGCGACCGACAGAGAGACGGAAAGCGGGACACGGACAGGGGACAGGGGATGGCATCCCATCCGAGACGGACACTCTGGCACAGACCGTCACACACCGCAGAGAGCGGCCCGTGCGCAAGGGAGGGGGCGTCAGCCTTGGGCCGGGCGAGCCCGGGCTGGACGCGGTGCCCTGGGGCTGGCAATCACCCGTGGGGACCCCAAGACTTCCTCGCAGCCGAGGTCTCAAAGGTCCCCTTCGGCTTGGCTCCCTGAGGCGAGACCCAGCCCCCGCCCCCAGGCCAGAAGCTGAGTGTGGGAGAGAGTGTGCGTGTGAGTGTGTCGGTGGGCGACGGTGGGGTCGGGTCGACTGGGGGGCCGGGTGGATACCCACAGTGGAGGGGGGAGGGTGTGGCGGCCGGGCCTTTGGAAGCCTGTGTGGTCCTCTTGCTGTCTCTCTCTCTCCCTCTTTCTCCGTCTCCCTTACTTGTGGTTTCCGGCTCTTGACCTGTCTGGGCTGCGGGGGGTGTGTCTGTGTTTGGGGGGCGGGGGGGCGGGCGTGAGGGTGTGTGTGTGTGTGTGTGTGTGTGTGTGTGTGTGTTGTGCGCCCGCGCCTGCGGGAGACCTCGAGGTTGCCTGGCAGGATGCGTCTGGGGGTGGGGCTGGGGCCCCGGCCCCGCCCAGAATTGCCTGAGGCCTGCCAAGGGAGCCCCAGACAGAGACCCCCGCGCCCCCGCCCCCGCCGTTCCTCTGGTTTCCTGGACGCCGAAAGCCCAGGGGCTCGCGGGCCGCGCGGAGGCAACCCAGGTCTGCAGCGGGAGTCGGGGCCCCGGCCACCCAACCTGAGAGGGGCTGGAAGGCAGGCGGCGGCTCTGAGCGCGGTGGGGTGCCAGGGGCCAGCGGCAGGCGGGGCTTGCGGTGCGGCTGGGGCCCGGGGCTAAAGGAGAGGGGAGGCAGGGAAAAAAAGAGACAACAAAAAGCCTACAGCACCCGGTATTCCCAGGCGGTCTCCCATCCAAGTACTAACCGGGCCCGACCCTGCTTAGCTTCCGAGATCAGACGAGATCGGGCGCGTTCAGGGTGGTATGGCCGTAGACGGAGGCGGCTGCCGCCAGGCGCCCTAAGAGCCCTGCGCTGCGCCTGCCTTTCGCTCTGACCTGCCGGTCGGGCCAGCCGGCGGCCGCAGCTCTCCAGCTCTCCACGGAGCGCGCGCTGCACTTGAGCTGCACCACCCGCGACCGGACTCCCGGCGGCCCGGTGGCCGGCCCACGCCGCCCCGCCCCCCGCCCCCCGTCACCCCCGGCCAACACTCGGCCGGCCCGGCCCGGGGGACCACAGGGCTTCCGGGACCCGGAGCAGCCGGCCGGGTGTGCCTGCCGGGGGCTGTAGGGGGGAGGGTGGAGTGAGGGGCGCGGAGGTCTTGGCGCTCTCCCACCCTGGGACCCTCCAGGCACCACCCGGCTCGGGGGCCGCCGCCCCTCCCCCACTCCCCCACCCCCTCGCCCACCTCCCCAAGGCGTTCGCTGCCCAGGGCCACGTGGCCCCGGATCTGTCTGGCCTCGGGGCCCGCTGGGGCCCGCTGGGGCCCGCGGTCCTCTGAGCCTCCTGCGGGCCTAGGCGCAGCCCAGCCGTGGCCCTGAGCGCCCATCCTGCCCGGCACCTGCGCGGTGCCCAAACCCACCTGGAGCCACCAGCGCCGGCGCCCAGAGCTCGTCAGCCCCGCCCCTTCGCCCCACCGAGACCCCCCCCCCCTTGCCCCCACGCCGCCCTCCAAGCACAGGACCTTGCTGAGGGTGCAGACGAGCGACATGCAGCCACACGGACAGGCACACAGACACACTCGCAGGCACCCACGCCAAGTGAGACAGCCGGCCGGCGCAAGCTCGTCAGCCAGGGCCACAGCCAGAGCACCCACCCGTGAGAGGCCGGGGCCAGAGGAAGGGACGGGAGGCCCGGGGGTCAGGAGAGACAGAGACGGAAAGAGATGAAGGTTCAGAGACAGGCTCCCAAGACGGCGAGAGGGCAGAGGCAGAGGCAGAGGCAGATGCAGACAGACAGACAGACACGAGCGCGCAGGCACACCCAGGGAGGGAGAGCCAGAGAGAGGGAGACACAGAGCGACCGACAGAGAGACGGAAAGCGGGACACGGACAGGGGACAGGGGATGGCATCCCATCCGAGACGGACACTCTGGCACAGACCGTCACACACCGCAGAGAGCGGCCCGTGCGCAAGGGAGGGGGCGTCAGCCTTGGGCCGGGCGAGCCCGGGCTGGACGCGGTGCCCTGGGGCTGGCAATCACCCGTGGGGACCCCAAGACTTCCTCGCAGCCGAGGTCTCAAAGGTCCCCTTCGGCTTGGCTCCCTGAGGCGAGACCCAGCCCCCGCCCCCAGGCCAGAGGCTGAGTGTGGGAGAGAG
Source organism: Capricornis sumatraensis (assembly GCF_032405125.1). Lineage (NCBI taxonomy): Eukaryota > Metazoa > Chordata > Mammalia > Artiodactyla > Bovidae > Capricornis > Capricornis sumatraensis. The sequence continues at coordinate 42,362,792 of NC_091078.1, read as the reverse complement.
TGTGCGTGTGAGTGTGTCGGTGGGCGACGGTGGGGTCGGGTCGACTGGGGGGCCGGGTGGATACCCACAGTGGAGGGGGGAGGGTGTGGCGGCCGGGCCTTTGGAAGCCTGTGTGGTCCTCTTGCTGTCTCTCTCTCTCCCTCTTTCTCCGTCTCCCTTCCTTGTGGTTTCCGGCTCTTGACCTGTCTGGGCTGCGGGGGGTGTGTCTGTGTTTGGGGGGCGGGGGGGGCGGGCGTGAGGGTGTGTGTGTGTGTGTGTGTGTGTGTGTGTGTGTGTTGTGCGCCCGCGCCTGCGGGAGACCTCGAGGTTGCCTGGCAGGATGCGTCTGGGGGTGGGGCTGGGGCCCCGGCCCCGCCCAGAATTGCCTGAGGCCTGCCAAGGGAGCCCCAGACAGAGACCCCCGCGCCCCCGCCCCCGCCGTTCCTCTGGTTTCCTGGACGCCGAAAGCCCAGGGGCTCGCGGGCCGCGCGGAGGCAACCCAGGTCTGCAGCGGGAGTCGGGGCCCCGGCCACCCAACCTGAGAGGGGCTGGAAGGCAGGCGGCGGCTCTGAGCGCGGTGGGGTGCCAGGGGCCAGCGGCAGGCGGGGCTTGCGGTGCGGCTGGGGCCCGGGGCTAAAGGAGAGGGGAGGCAGGGAAAAAAAGAGACAACAAAAAGCCTACAGCACCCGGTATTCCCAGGCGGTCTCCCATCCAAGTACTAACCGGGCCCGACCCTGCTTAGCTTCCGAGATCAGACGAGATCGGGCGCGTTCAGGGTGGTATGGCCGTAGACGGAGGCGGCTGCCGCCAGGCGCCCTAAGAGCCCTGCGCTGCGCCTGCCTTTCGCTCTGACCTGCCGGTCGGGCCAGCCGGCGGCCGCAGCTCTCCAGCTCTCCACGGAGCGCGCGCTGCACTTGAGCTGCACCACCCGCGACCGGACTCCCGGCGGCCCGGTGGCCGGCCCACGCCGCCCCGCCCCCCGCCCCCCGTCACCCCCGGCCAACACTCGGCCGGCCCGGCCCGGGGGACCACAGGGCTTCCGGGACCCGGAGCAGCCGGCCGGGTGTGCCTGCCGGGGGCTGTAGGGGGGAGGGTGGAGTGAGGGGCGCGGAGGTCTTGGCGCTCTCCCACCCTGGGACCCTCCAGGCACCACCCGGCTCGGGGGCCGCCGCCCCTCCCCCACCCCCTCGCCCACCTCCCCAAGGTGTTCGCTGCCCAGGGCCACGTGGCCCCGGATCTGTCTGGCCTCGGGGCCCGCTGGGGCCCGCTGGGGCCCGCGGTCCTCTGAGCCTCCTGCGGGCCTAGGCGCAGCCCAGCCGTGGCCCTGAGCGCCCATCCTGCCCGGCACCTGCGCGGTGCCCAAACCCACCTGGAGCCACCAGCGCCGGCGCCCAGAGCTCGTCAGCCCCGCCCCTTCGCCCCACCGAGACCCCCCCCCCCCTTGCCCCCACGCCGCCCTCCAAGCACAGGACCTTGCTGAGGGTGCAGACGAGCGACATGCAGCCACACGGACAGGCACACAGACACACTCGCAGGCACCCACGCCAAGTGAGACAGCCGGCCGGCGCAAGCTCGTCAGCCAGGGCCACAGCCAGAGCACCCACCCGTGAGAGGCCGGGGCCAGAGGAAGGGACGGGAGGCCCGGGGGTCAGGAGAGACAGAGACGGAAAGAGATGAAGGTTCAGAGACAGGCTCCCAAGACGGCGAGAGGGCAGAGGCAGAGGCAGAGGCAGATGCAGACAGACAGACAGACACGAGCGCGCAGGCACACCCAGGGAGGGAGAGCCAGAGAGAGGGAGACACAGAGCGACCGACAGAGAGACGGAAAGCGGGACACGGACAGGGGACAGGGGATGGCATCCCATCCGAGACGGACACTCTGGCACAGACCGTCACACACCGCAGAGAGCGGCCCGTGCGCAAGGGAGGGGGCGTCAGCCTTGGGCCGGGCGAGCCCGGGCTGGACGCGGTGCCCTGGGGCTGGCAATCACCCGTGGGGACCCCAAGACTTCCTCGCAGCCGAGGTCTCAAAGGTCCCCTTCGGCTTGGCTCCCTGAGGCGAGACCCAGCCCCCGCCCCCAGGCCAGAAGCTGAGTGTGGGAGAGAGTGTGCGTGTGAGTGTGTCGGTGGGCGACGGTGGGGTCGGGTCGACTGGGGGGCCGGGTGGATACCCACAGTGGAGGGGGGAGGGTGTGGCGGCCGGGCCTTTGGAAGCCTGTGTGGTCCTCTTGCTGTCTCTCTCTCTCCCTCTTTCTCCGTCTCCCTTACTTGTGGTTTCCGGCTCTTGACCTGTCTGGGCTGCGGGGGGTGTGTCTGTGTTTGGGGGGCGGGGGGGCGGGCGTGAGGGTGTGTGTGTGTGTGTGTGTGTGTGTGTGTGTGTGTTGTGCGCCCGCGCCTGCGGGAGACCTCGAGGTTGCCTGGCAGGATGCGTCTGGGGGTGGGGCTGGGGCCCCGGCCCCGCCCAGAATTGCCTGAGGCCTGCCAAGGGAGCCCCAGACAGAGACCCCCGCGCCCCCGCCCCCGCCGTTCCTCTGGTTTCCTGGACGCCGAAAGCCCAGGGGCTCGCGGGCCGCGCGGAGGCAACCCAGGTCTGCAGCGGGAGTCGGGGCCCCGGCCACCCAACCTGAGAGGGGCTGGAAGGCAGGCGGCGGCTCTGAGCGCGGTGGGGTGCCAGGGGCCAGCGGCAGGCGGGGCTTGCGGTGCGGCTGGGGCCCGGGGCTAAAGGAGAGGGGAGGCAGGGAAAAAAAGAGACAACAAAAAGCCTACAGCACCCGGTATTCCCAGGCGGTCTCCCATCCAAGTACTAACCGGGCCCGACCCTGCTTAGCTTCCGAGATCAGACGAGATCGGGCGCGTTCAGGGTGGTATGGCCGTAGACGGAGGCGGCTGCCGCCAGGCGCCCTAAGAGCCCTGCGCTGCGCCTGCCTTTCGCTCTGACCTGCCGGTCGGGCCAGCCGGCGGCCGCAGCTCTCCAGCTCTCCACGGAGCGCGCGCTGCACTTGAGCTGCACCACCCGCGACCGGACTCCCGGCGGCCCGGTGGCCGGCCCACGCCGCCCCGCCCCCCGCCCCCCGTCACCCCCGGCCAACACTCGGCCGGCCCGGCCCGGGGGACCACAGGGCTTCCGGGACCCGGAGCAGCCGGCCGGGTGTGCCTGCCGGGGGCTGTAGGGGGGAGGGTGGAGTGAGGGGCGCGGAGGTCTTGGCGCTCTCCCACCCTGGGACCCTCCAGGCACCACCCGGCTCGGGGGCCGCCGCCCCTCCCCCACCCCCTCGCCCACCTCCCCAAGGCGTTCGCTGCCCAGGGCCACGTGGCCCCGGATCTGTCTGGCCTCGGGGCCCGCTGGGGCCCGCTGGGGCCCGCGGTCCTCTGAGCCTCCTGCGGGCCTAGGCGCAGCCCAGCCGTGGCCCTGAGCGCCCATCCTGCCCGGCACCTGCGCGGTGCCCAAACCCACCTGGAGCCACCAGCGCCGGCGCCCAGAGCTCGTCAGCCCCGCCCCTTCGCCCCACCGAGACCCCCCCCCCCCCTTGCCCCCACGCCGCCCTCCAAGCACAGGACCTTGCTGAGGGTGCAGACGAGCGACATGCAGCCACACGGACAGGCACACAGACACACTCGCAGGCACCCACGCCAAGTGAGACAGCCGGCCGGCGCAAGCTCGTCAGCCAGGGCCACAGCCAGAGCACCCACCCGTGAGAGGCCGGGGCCAGAGGAAGGGACGGGAGGCCCGGGGGTCAGGAGAGACAGAGACGGAAAGAGATGAAGGTTCAGAGACAGGCTCCCAAGACGGCGAGAGGGCAGAGGCAGAGGCAGAGGCAGATGCAGACAGACAGACAGACACGAGCGCGCAGGCACACCCAGGGAGGGAGAGCCAGAGAGAGGGAGACACAGAGCGACCGACAGAGAGACGGAAAGCGGGACACGGACAGGGGACAGGGGATGGCATCCCATCCGAGACGGACACTCTGGCACAGACCGTCACACACCGCAGAGAGCGGCCCGTGCGCAAGGGAGGGGGCGTCAGCCTTGGGCCGGGCGAGCCCGGGCTGGACGCGGTGCCCTGGGGCTGGCAATCACCCGTGGGGACCCCAAGACTTCCTCGCAGCCGAGGTCTCAAAGGTCCCCTTCGGCTTGGCTCCCTGAGGCGAGACCCAGCCCCCGCCCCCAGGCCAGAAGCTGAGTGTGGGAGAGAGTGTGCGTGTGAGTGTGTCGGTGGGCGACGGTGGGGTCGGGTCGACTGGGGGGCCGGGTGGATACCCACAGTGGAGGGGGGAGGGTGTGGCGGCCGGGCCTTTGGAAGCCTGTGTGGTCCTCTTGCTGTCTCTCTCTCTCCCTCTTTCTCCGTCTCCCTTACTTGTGGTTTCCGGCTCTTGACCTGTCTGGGCTGCGGGGGGTGTGTCTGTGTTTGGGGGGCGGGGGGGCGGGCGTGAGGGTGTGTGTGTGTGTGTGTGTGTGTGTGTGTGTGTGTTGTGCGCCCGCGCCTGCGGGAGACCTCGAGGTTGCCTGGCAGGATGCGTCTGGGGGTGGGGCTGGGGCCCCGGCCCCGCCCAGAATTGCCTGAGGCCTGCCAAGGGAGCCCCAGACAGAGACCCCCGCGCCCCCGCCCCCGCCGTTCCTCTGGTTTCCTGGACGCCGAAAGCCCAGGGGCTCGCGGGCCGCGCGGAGGCAACCCAGGTCTGCAGCGGGAGTCGGGGCCCCGGCCACCCAACCTGAGAGGGGCTGGAAGGCAGGCGGCGGCTCTGAGCGCGGTGGGGTGCCAGGGGCCAGCGGCAGGCGGGGCTTGCGGTGCGGCTGGGGCCCGGGGCTAAAGGAGAGGGGAGGCAGGGAAAAAAAGAGACAACAAAAAGCCTACAGCACCCGGTATTCCCAGGCGGTCTCCCATCCAAGTACTAACCGGGCCCGACCCTGCTTAGCTTCCGAGATCAGACGAGATCGGGCGCGTTCAGGGTGGTATGGCCGTAGACGGAGGCGGCTGCCGCCAGGCGCCCTAAGAGCCCTGCGCTGCGCCTGCCTTTCGCTCTGACCTGCCGGTCGGGCCAGCCGGCGGCCGCAGCTCTCCAGCTCTCCACGGAGCGCGCGCTGCACTTGAGCTGCACCACCCGCGACCGGACTCCCGGCGGCCCGGTGGCCGGCCCACGCCGCCCCGCCCCCCGCCCCCCGTCACCCCCGGCCAACACTCGGCCGGCCCGGCCCGGGGGACCACAGGGCTTCCGGGACCCGGAGCAGCCGGCTGGGTGTGCCTGCCGGGGGCTGTAGGGGGGAGGGTGGAGTGAGGGGCGCGGAGGTCTTGGCGCTCTCCCACCCTGGGACCCTCCAGGCACCACCCGGCTCGGGGGCCGCCGCCCCTCCCCCACCCCCTCGCCCACCTCCCCAAGGCGTTCGCTGCCCAGGGCCACGTGGCCCCGGATCTGTCTGGCCTCGGGGCCCGCTGGGGCCCGCTGGGGCCCGCGGTCCTCTGAGCCTCCTGCGGGCCTAGGCGCAGCCCAGCCGTGGCCCTGAGCGCCCATCCTGCCCGGCACCTGCGCGGTGCCCAAACCCACCTGGAGCCACCAGCGCCGGCGCCCAGAGCTCGTCAGCCCCGCCCCTTCGCCCCACCGAGACCCCCCCCCCCCTTGCCCCCACGCCGCCCTCCAAGCACAGGACCTTGCTGAGGGTGCAGACGAGCGACATGCAGCCACACGGACAGGCACACAGACACACTCGCAGGCACCCACGCTAAGTGAGACAGCCGGCCGGCGCAAGCTCGTCAGCCAGGGCCACAGCCAGAGCACCCACCCGTGAGAGGCCGGGGCCAGAGGAAGGGACGGGAGGCCCGGGGGTCAGGAGAGACAGAGACGGAAAGAGATGAAGGTTCAGAGACAGGCTCCCAAGACGGCGAGAGGGCAGAGGCAGAGGCAGAGGCAGATGCAGACAGACAGACAGACACGAGCGCGCAGGCACACCCAGGGAGGGAGAGCCAGAGAGAGGGAGACACAGAGCGACCGACAGAGAGACGGAAAGCGGGACACGGACAGGGGACAGGGGATGGCATCCCATCCGAGACGGACACTCTGGCACAGACCGTCACACACCGCAGAGAGCGGCCCGTGCGCAAGGGAGGGGGCGTCAGCCTTGGGCCGGGCGAGCCCGGGCTGGACGCGGTGCCCTGGGGCTGGCAATCACCCGTGGGGACCCCAAGACTTCCTCGCAGCCGAGGTCTCAAAGGTCCCCTTCGGCTTGGCTCCCTGAGGCGAGACCCAGCCCCCGCCCCCAGGCCAGAAGCTGAGTGTGGGAGAGAGTGTGCGTGTGAGTGTGTCGGTGGGCGACGGTGGGGTCGGGTCGACTGGGGGGCCGGGTGGATACCCACAGTGGAGGGGGGAGGGTGTGGCGGCCGGGCCTTTGGAAGCCTGTGTGGTCCTCTTGCTGTCTCTCTCTCTCCCTCTTTCTCCGTCTCCCTTACTTGTGGTTTCCGGCTCTTGACCTGTCTGGGCTGCGGGGGGTGTGTCTGTGTTTGGGGGGCGGGGGGGCGGGCGTGAGGTGTGTGTGTGTGTGTGTGTGTGTGTGTGTGTGTGTGTGTGTGTGTTGTGCGCCCGCGCCTGCGGGAGACCTCGAGGTTGCCTGGCAGGATGCGTCTGGGGGTGGGGCTGGGGCCCCGGCCCCGCCCAGAATTGCCTGAGGCCTGCCAAGGGAGCCCCAGACAGAGACCCCCGCGCCCCCGCCCCCGCCGTTCCTCTGGTTTCCTGGACGCCGAAAGCCCAGGGGCTCGCGGGCCGCGCGGAGGCAACCCAGGTCTGCAGCGGGAGTCGGGGCCCCGGCCACCCAACCTGAGAGGGGCTGGAAGGCAGGCGGCGGCTCTGAGCGCGGTGGGGTGCCAGGGGCCAGCGGCAGGCGGGGCTTGCGGTGCGGCTGGGGCCCGGGGCTAAAGGAGAGGGGAGGCAGGGAAAAAAAGAGACAACAAAAAGCCTACAGCACCCGGTATTCCCAGGCGGTCTCCCATCCAAGTACTAACCGGGCCCGACCCTGCTTAGCTTCCGAGATCAGACGAGATCGGGCGCGTTCAGGGTGGTATGGCCGTAGACGGAGGCGGCTGCCGCCAGGCGCCCTAAGAGCCCTGCGCTGCGCCTGCCTTTCGCTCTGACCTGCCGGTCGGGCCAGCCGGCGGCCGCAGCTCTCCAGCTCTCCACGGAGCGCGCGCTGCACTTGAGCTGCACCACCCGCGACCGGACTCCCGGCGGCCCGGTGGCCGGCCCACGCCGCCCCGCCCCCCGCCCCCCGTCACCCCCGGCCAACACTCGGCCGGCCCGGCCCGGGGGACCACAGGGCTTCCGGGACCCGGAGCAGCCGGCCGGGTGTGCCTGCCGGGGGCTGTAGGGGGGAGGGTGGAGTGAGGGGCGCGGAGGTCTTGGCGCTCTCCCACCCTGGGACCCTCCAGGCACCACCCGGCTCGGGGGCCGCCGCCCCTCCCCCACCCCCTCGCCCACCTCCCCAAGGCGTTCGCTGCCCAGGGCCACGTGGCCCCGGATCTGTCTGGCCTCGGGGCCCGCTGGGGCCCGCTGGGGCCCGCGGTCCTCTGAGCCTCCTGCGGGCCTAGGCGCAGCCCAGCCGTGGCCCTGAGCGCCCATCCTGCCCGGCACCTGCGCGGTGCCCAAACCCACCTGGAGCCACCAGCGCCGGCGCCCAGAGCTCGTCAGCCCCGCCCCTTCGCCCCACCGAGACCCCCCCCCCCTTGCCCCCACGCCGCCCTCCAAGCACAGGACCTTGCTGAGGGTGCAGACGAGCGACATGCAGCCACACGGACAGGCACACAGACACACTCGCAGGCACCCACGCTAAGTGAGACAGCCGGCCGGCGCAAGCTCGTCAGCCAGGGCCACAGCCAGAGCACCCACCCGTGAGAGGCCGGGGCCAGAGGAAGGGACGGGAGGCCCGGGGGTCAGGAGAGACAGAGACGGAAAGAGATGAAGGTTCAGAGACAGGCTCCCAAGACGGCGAGAGGGCAGAGGCAGAGGCAGAGGCAGATGCAGACAGACAGACAGACACGAGCGCGCAGGCACACCCAGGGAGGGAGAGCCAGAGAGAGGGAGACACAGAGCGACCGACAGAGAGACGGAAAGCGGGACACGGACAGGGGACAGGGGATGGCATCCCATCCGAGACGGACACTCTGGCACAGACCGTCACACACCGCAGAGAGCGGCCCGTGCGCAAGGGAGGGGGCGTCAGCCTTGGGCCGGGCGAGCCCGGGCTGGACGCGGTGCCCTGGGGCTGGCAATCACCCGTGGGGACCCCAAGACTTCCTCGCAGCCGAGGTCTCAAAGGTCCCCTTCGGCTTGGCTCCCTGAGGCGAGACCCAGCCCCCGCCCCCAGGCCAGAAGCTGAGTGTGGGAGAGAGTGTGCGTGTGAGTGTGTCGGTGGGCGACGGTGGGGTCGGGTCGACTGGGGGGCCGGGTGGATACCCACAGTGGAGGGGGGAGGGTGTGGCGGCCGGGCCTTTGGAAGCCTGTGTGGTCCTCTTGCTGTCTCTCTCTCTCCCTCTTTCTCCGTCTCCCTTACTTGTGGTTTCCGGCTCTTGACCTGTCTGGGCTGCGGGGGGTGTGTCTGTGTTTGGGGGGCGGGGGGACGGCCGTGAGGGTGTGTGTGTGTGTGTGTGTGTGTGTGTGTGTGTGTTGTGCGCCCGCGCCTGCGGGAGACCTCGAGGTTGCCTGGCAGGATGCGTCTGGGGGTGGGGCTGGGGCCCCGGCCCCGCCCAGAATTGCCTGAGGCCTGCCAAGGGAGCCCCAGACAGAGACCCCCGCGCCCCCGCCCCCGCCGTTCCTCTGGTTTCCTGGACGCCGAAAGCCCAGGGGCTCGCGGGCCGCGCGGAGGCAACCCAGGTCTGCAGCGGGAGTCGGGGCCCCGGCCACCCAACCTGAGAGGGGCTGGAAGGCAGGCGGCGGCTCTGAGCGCGGTGGGGTGCCAGGGGCCAGCGGCAGGCGGGGCTTGCGGTGCGGCTGGGGCCCGGGGCTAAAGGAGAGGGGAGGCAGGGAAAAAAAGAGACAACAAAAAGCCTACAGCACCCGGTATTCCCAGGCGGTCTCCCATCCAAGTACTAACCGGGCCCGACCCTGCTTAGCTTCCGAGATCAGACGAGATCGGGCGCGTTCAGGGTGGTATGGCCGTAGACGGAGGCGGCTGCCGCCAGGCGCCCTAAGAGCCCTGCGCTGCGCCTGCCTTTCGCTCTGACCTGCCGGTCGGGCCAGCCGGCGGCCGCAGCTCTCCAGCTCTCCACGGAGCGCGCGCTGCACTTGAGCTGCACCACCCGCGACCGGACTCCCGGCGGCCCGGTGGCCGGCCCACGCCGCCCCGCCCCCCGCCCCCCGTCACCCCCGGCCAACACTCGGCCGGCCCGGCCCGGGGGACCACAGGGCTTCCGGGACCCGGAGCAGCCGGCCGGGTGTGCCTGCCGGGGGCTGTAGGGGGGAGGGTGGAGTGAGGGGCGCGGAGGTCTTGGCGCTCTCCCACCCTGGGACCCTCCAGGCACCACCCGGCTCGGGGGCCGCCGCCCCTCCCCCACCCCCTCGCCCACCTCCCCAAGGCGTTCGCTGCCCAGGGCCACGTGGCCCCGGATCTGTCTGGCCTCGGGGCCCGCTGGGGCCCGCTGGGGCCCGCGGTCCTCTGAGCCTCCTGCGGGCCTAGGCGCAGCCCAGCCGTGGCCCTGAGCGCCCATCCTGCCCGGCACCTGCGCGGTGCCCAAACCCACCTGGAGCCACCAGCGCCGGCGCCCAGAGCTCGTCAGCCCCGCCCCTTCGCCCCACCGAGACCCCCCCCCCTTGCCCCCACGCCGCCCTCCAAGCACAGGACCTTGCTGAGGGTGCAGACGAGCGACATGCAGCCACACGGACAGGCACACAGACACACTCGCAGGCACCCACGCTAAGTGAGACAGCCGGCCGGCGCAAGCTCGTCAGCCAGGGCCACAGCCAGAGCACCCACCCGTGAGAGGCCGGGGCCAGAGGAAGGGACGGGAGGCCCGGGGGTCAGGAGAGACAGAGACGGAAAGAGATGAAGGTTCAGAGACAGGCTCCCAAGACGGCGAGAGGGCAGAGGCAGAGGCAGAGGCAGATGCAGACAGACAGACAGACACGAGCGCGCAGGCACACCCAGGGAGGGAGAGCCAGAGAGAGGGAGACACAGAGCGACCGACAGAGAGACGGAAAGCGGGACACGGACAGGGGACAGGGGATGGCATCCCATCCGAGACGGACACTCTGGCACAGACCGTCACACACCGCAGAGAGCGGCCCGTGCGCAAGGGAGGGGGCGTCAGCCTTGGGCCGGGCGAGCCCGGGCTGGACGCGGTGCCCTGGGGCTGGCAATCACCCGTGGGGACCCCAAGACTTCCTCGCAGCCGAGGTCTCAAAGGTCCCCTTCGGCTTGGCTCCCTGAGGCGAGACCCAGCCCCCGCCCCCAGGCCAGAAGCTGAGTGTGGGAGAGAGTGTGCGTGTGAGTGTGTCGGTGGGCGACGGTGGGGTCGGGTCGACTGGGGGGCCGGGTGGATACCCACAGTGGAGGGGGGAGGGTGTGGCGGCCGGGCCTTTGGAAGCCTGTGTGGTCCTCTTGCTGTCTCTCTCTCTCCCTCTTTCTCCGTCTCCCTTACTTGTGGTTTCCGGCTCTTGACCTGTCTGGGCTGCGGGGGGTGTGTCTGTGTTTGGGGGGCGGGGGGGCGGGCGTGAGGGTGTGTGTGTGTGTGTGTGTGTGTGTGTGTGTGTTGTGCGCCCGCGCCTGCGGGAGACCTCGAGGTTGCCTGGCAGGATGCGTCTGGGGGTGGGGCTGGGGCCCCGGCCCCGCCCAGAATTGCCTGAGGCCTGCCAAGGGAGCCCCAGACAGAGACCCCCGCGCCCCCGCCCCCGCCGTTCCTCTGGTTTCCTGGACGCCGAAAGCCCAGGGGCTCGCGGGCCGCGCGGAGGCAACCCAGGTCTGCAGCGGGAGTCGGGGCCCCGGCCACCCAACCTGAGAGGGGCTGGAAGGCAGGCGGCGGCTCTGAGCGCGGTGGGGTGCCAGGGGCCAGCGGCAGGCGGGGCTTGCGGTGCGGCTGGGGCCCGGGGCTAAAGGAGAGGGGAGGCAGGGAAAAAAAGAGACAACAAAAAGCCTACAGCACCCGGTATTCCCAGGCGGTCTCCCATCCAAGTACTAACCGGGCCCGACCCTGCTTAGCTTCCGAGATCAGACGAGATCGGGCGCGTTCAGGGTGGTATGGCCGTAGACGGAGGCGGCTGCCGCCAGGCGCCCTAAGAGCCCTGCGCTGCGCCTGCCTTTCGCTCTGACCTGCCGGTCGGGCCAGCCGGCGGCCGCAGCTCTCCAGCTCTCCACGGAGCGCGCGCTGCACTTGAGCTGCACCACCCGCGACCGGACTCCCGGCGGCCCGGTGGCCGGCCCACGCCGCCCCGCCCCCCGCCCCCCGTCACCCCCGGCCAACACTCGGCCGGCCCGGCCCGGGGGACCACAGGGCTTCCGGGACCCGGAGCAGCCGGCCGGGTGTGCCTGCCGGGGGCTGTAGGGGGGAGGGTGGAGTGAGGGGCGCGGAGGTCTTGGCGCTCTCCCACCCTGGGACCCTCCAGGCACCACCCGGCTCGGGGGCCGCCGCCCCTCCCCCACCCCCTCGCCCACCTCCCCAAGGCGTTCGCTGCCCAGGGCCACGTGGCCCCGGATCTGTCTGGCCTCGGGGCCCGCTGGGGCCCGCTGGGGCCCGCGGTCCTCTGAGCCTCCTGCGGGCCTAGGCGCAGCCCAGCCGTGGCCCTGAGCGCCCATCCTGCCCGGCACCTGCGCGGTGCCCAAACCCACCTGGAGCCACCAGCGCCGGCGCCCAGAGCTCGTCAGCCCCGCCCCTTCGCCCCACCGAGACCCCCCCCCCTTGCCCCCACGCCGCCCTCCAAGCACAGGACCTTGCTGAGGGTGCAGACGAGCGACATGCAGCCACACGGACAGGCACACAGACACACTCGCAGGCACCCACGCTAAGTGAGACAGCCGGCCGGCGCAAGCTCGTCAGCCAGGGCCACAGCCAGAGCACCCACCCGTGAGAGGCCGGGGCCAGAGGAAGGGACGGGAGGCCCGGGGGTCAGGAGAGACAGAGACGGAAAGAGATGAAGGTTCAGAGACAGGCTCCCAAGACGGCGAGAGGGCAGAGGCAGAGGCAGAGGCAGATGCAGACAGACAGACAGACACGAGCGCGCAGGCACACCCAGGGAGGGAGAGCCAGAGAGAGGGAGACACAGAGCGACCGACAGAGAGACGGAAAGCGGGACACGGACAGGGGACAGGGGATGGCATCCCATCCGAGACGGACACTCTGGCACAGACCGTCACACACCGCAGAGAGCGGCCCGTGCGCAAGGGAGGGGGCGTCAGCCTTGGGCCGGGCGAGCCCGGGCTGGACGCGGTGCCCTGGGGCTGGCAATCACCCGTGGGGACCCCAAGACTTCCTCGCAGCCGAGGTCTCAAAGGTCCCCTTCGGCTTGGCTCCCTGAGGCGAGACCCAGCCCCCGCCCCCAGGCCAGAGGCTGAGTGTGGGAGAGAGTGTGCGTGTGAGTGTGTCGGTGGGCGACGGTGGGGTCGGGTCGACTGGGGGGCCGGGTGGATACCCACAGTGGAGGGGGGAGGGTGTGGCGGCCGGGCCTTTGGAAGCCTGTGTGGTCCTCTTGCTGTCTCTCTCTCTCCCTCTTTCTCCGTCTCCCTTCCTTGTGGTTTCCGGCTCTTGACCTGTCTGGGCTGCGGGGGGTGTGTCTGTGTTTGGGGGGCGGGGGGGGCGGGCGTGAGGGTGTGTGTGTGTGTGTGTGTGTGTGTGTGTGTGTGTTGTGCGCCCGCGCCTGCGGGAGACCTCGAGGTTGCCTGGCAGGATGCGTCTGGGGGTGGGGCTGGGGCCCCGGCCCCGCCCAGAATTGCCTGAGGCCTGCCAAGGGAGCCCCAGACAGAGACCCCCGCGCCCCCGCCCCCGCCGTTCCTCTGGTTTCCTGGACGCCGAAAGCCCAGGGGCTCGCGGGCCGCGCGGAGGCAACCCAGGTCTGCAGCGGGAGTCGGGGCCCCGGCCACCCAACCTGAGAGGGGCTGGAAGGCAGGCGGCGGCTCTGAGCGCGGTGGGGTGCCAGGGGCCAGCGGCAGGCGGGGCTTGCGGTGCGGCTGGGGCCCGGGGCTAAAGGAGAGGGGAGGCAGGGAAAAAAAGAGACAACAAAAAGCCTACAGCACCCGGTATTCCCAGGCGGTCTCCCATCCAAGTACTAACCGGGCCCGACCCTGCTTAGCTTCCGAGATCAGACGAGATCGGGCGCGTTCAGGGTGGTATGGCCGTAGACGGAGGCGGCTGCCGCCAGGCGCCCTAAGAGCCCTGCGCTGCGCCTGCCTTTCGCTCTGACCTGCCGGTCGGGCCAGCCGGCGGCCGCAGCTCTCCAGCTCTCCACGGAGCGCGCGCTGCACTTGAGCTGCACCACCCGCGACCGGACTCCCGGCGGCCCGGTGGCCGGCCCACGCCGCCCCGCCCCCCGCCCCCCGTCACCCCCGGCCAACACTCGGCCGGCCCGGCCCGGGGGACCACAGGGCTTCCGGGACCCGGAGCAGCCGGCCGGGTGTGCCTGCCGGGGGCTGTAGGGGGGAGGGTGGAGTGAGGGGCGCGGAGGTCTTGGCGCTCTCCCACCCTGGGACCCTCCAGGCACCACCCGGCTCGGGGGCCGCCGCCCCTCCCCCACCCCCTCGCCCACCTCCCCAAGGCGTTCGCTGCCCAGGGCCACGTGGCCCCGGATCTGTCTGGCCTCGGGGCCCGCTGGGGCCCGCTGGGGCCCGCGGTCCTCTGAGCCTCCTGCGGGCCTAGGCGCAGCCCAGCCGTGGCCCTGAGCGCCCATCCTGCCCGGCACCTGCGCGGTGCCCAAACCCACCTGGAGCCACCAGCGCCGGCGCCCAGAGCTCGTCAGCCCCGCCCCTTCGCCCCACCGAGACCCCCCCCCCTTGCCCCCACGCCGCCCTCCAAGCACAGGACCTTGCTGAGGGTGCAGACGAGCGACATGCAGCCACACGGACAGGCACACAGACACACTCGCAGGCACCCACGCCAAGTGAGACAGCCGGCCGGCGCAAGCTCGTCAGCCAGGGCCACAGCCAGAGCACCCACCCGTGAGAGGCCGGGGCCAGAGGAAGGGACGGGAGGCCCGGGGGTCAGGAGAGACAGAGACGGAAAGAGATGAAGGTTCAGAGACAGGCTCCCAAGACGGCGAGAGGGCAGAGGCAGAGGCAGAGGCAGATGCAGACAGACAGACAGACACGAGCGCGCAGGCACACCCAGGGAGGGAGAGCCAGAGAGAGGGAGACACAGAGCGACCGACAGAGAGACGGAAAGCGGGACACGGACAGGGGACAGGGGATGGCATCCCATCCGAGACGGACACTCTGGCACAGACCGTCACACACCGCAGAGAGCGGCCCGTGCGCAAGGGAGGGGGCGTCAGCCTTGGGCCGGGCGAGCCCGGGCTGGACGCGGTGCCCTGGGGCTGGCAATCACCCGTGGGGACCCCAAGACTTCCTCGCAGCCGAGGTCTCAAAGGTCCCCTTCGGCTTGGCTCCCTGAGGCGAGACCCAGCCCCCGCCCCCAGGCCAGAGGCTGAGTGTGGGAGAGAGTGTGCGTGTGAGTGTGTCGGTGGGCGACGGTGGGGTCGGGTCGACTGGGGGGCCGGGTGGATACCCACAGTGGAGGGGGGAGGGTGTGGCGGCCGGGCCTTTGGAAGCCTGTGTGGTCCTCTTGCTGTCTCTCTCTCTCCCTCTTTCTCCGTCTCCCTTCCTTGTGGTTTCCGGCTCTTGACCTGTCTGGGCTGCGGGGGGTGTGTCTGTGTTTGGGGGGCGGGGGGGGCGGGCGTGAGGGTGTGTGTGTGTGTGTGTGTGTGTGTGTGTGTGTGTTGTGCGCCCGCGCCTGCGGGAGACCTCGAGGTTGCCTGGCAGGATGCGTCTGGGGGTGGGGCTGGGGCCCCGGCCCCGCCCAGAATTGCCTGAGGCCTGCCAAGGGAGCCCCAGACAGAGACCCCCGCGCCCCCGCCCCCGCCGTTCCTCTGGTTTCCTGGACGCCGAAAGCCCAGGGGCTCGCGGGCCGCGCGGAGGCAACCCAGGTCTGCAGCGGGAGTCGGGGCCCCGGCCACCCAACCTGAGAGGGGCTGGAAGGCAGGCGGCGGCTCTGAGCGCGGTGGGGTGCCAGGGGCCAGCGGCAGGCGGGGCTTGCGGTGCGGCTGGGGCCCGGGGCTAAAGGAGAGGGGAGGCAGGGAAAAAAAGAGACAACAAAAAGCCTACAGCACCCGGTATTCCCAGGCGGTCTCCCATCCAAGTACTAACCGGGCCCGACCCTGCTTAGCTTCCGAGATCAGACGAGATCGGGCGCGTTCAGGGTGGTATGGCCGTAGACGGAGGCGGCTGCCGCCAGGCGCCCTAAGAGCCCTGCGCTGCGCCTGCCTTTCGCTCTGACCTGCCGGTCGGGCCAGCCGGCGGCCGCAGCTCTCCAGCTCTCCACGGAGCGCGCGCTGCACTTGAGCTGCACCACCCGCGACCGGACTCCCGGCGGCCCGGTGGCCGGCCCTCGCCGCCCCGCCCCCCGCCCCCCCGTCACCCCCGGCCAACACTCGGCCGGCCCGGCCCGGGGGACCACAGGGCTTCCGGGACCCGGAGCAGCCGGCCGGGTGTGCCTGCCGGGGGCTGTAGGGGGGAGGGTGGAGTGAGGGGCGCGGAGGTCTTGGCGCTCTCCCACCCTGGGACCCTCCAGGCACCACCCGGCTCGGGGGCCGCCGCCCCTCCCCCACCCCCTCGCCCACCTCCCCAAGGCGTTCGCTGCCCAGGGCCACGTGGCCCCGGATATGTCTGGCCTCGGGGCCCGCTGGGGCCCGCTGGGGCCCGCGGTCCTCTGAGCCTCCTGCGGGCCTAGGCGCAGCCCAGCCGTGGCCCTGAGCGCCCATCCTGCCCGGCACCTGCGCGGTGCCCAAACCCACCTGGAGCCACCAGCGCCGGCGCCCAGAGCTCGTCAGCCCCGCCCCTTCGCCCCACCGAGACCCCCCCCCCCTTGCCCCCACGCCGCCCTCCAAGCACAGGACCTTGCTGAGGGTGCAGACGAGCGACATGCAGCCACACGGACAGGCACACAGACACACTCGCAGGCACCCACGCTAAGTGAGACAGCCGGCCGGCGCAAGCTCGTCAGCCAGGGCCACAGCCAGAGCACCCACCCGTGAGAGGCCGGGGCCAGAGGAAGGGACGGGAGGCCCGGGGGTCAGGAGAGACAGAGACGGAAAGAGATGAAGGTTCAGAGACAGGCTCCCAAGACGGCGAGAGGGCAGAGGCAGAGGCAGAGGCAGATGCAGACAGACAGACAGACACGAGCGCGCAGGCACACCCAGGGAGGGAGAGCCAGAGAGAGGGAGACACAGAGCGACCGACAGAGAGACGGAAAGCGGGACACGGACAGGGGACAGGGGATGGCATCCCATCCGAGACGGACACTCTGGCACAGACCGTCACACACCGCAGAGAGCGGCCCGTGCGCAAGGGAGGGGGCGTCAGCCTTGGGCCGGGCGAGCCCGGGCTGGACGCGGTGCCCTGGGGCTGGCAATCACCCGTGGGGACCCCAAGACTTCCTCGCAGCCGAGGTCTCAAAGGTCCCCTTCGGCTTGGCTCCCTGAGGCGAGACCCAGCCCCCGCCCCCAGGCCAGAGGCTGAGTGTGGGAGAGAGTGTGCGTGTGAGTGTGTCGGTGGGCGACGGTGGGGTCGGGTCGACTGGGGGGCCGGGTGGGTACCCACAGTGGAGGGGGGAGGGTGTGGCGGCCGGGCCTTTGGAAGCCTGTGTGGTCCTCTTGCTGTCTCTCTCTCTCCCTCTTTCTCCGTCTCCCTTCCTTGTGGTTTCCGGCTCTTGACCTGTCTGGGCTGCGGGGGGTGTGTCTGTGTTTGGGGGGCGGGGGGGCGGGCGTGAGGGGGTGTGTGTGTGTGTGTGTGTGTGTGTGTGTGTGTGTGTTGTGCGCCCGCGCCTGCGGGAGACCTCGAGGTTGCCTGGCAGGATGCGTCTGGGGGTGGGGCTGGGGCCCCGGCCCCGCCCAGAATTGCCTGAGGCCTGCCAAGGGAGCCCCAGACAGAGACCCCCGCGCCCCCGCCCCCGCCGTTCCTCTGGTTTCCTGGACGCCGAAAGCCCAGGGGCTCGCGGGCCGCGCGGAGGCAACCCAGGTCTGCAGCGGGAGTCGGGGCCCCGGCCACCCAACCTGAGAGGGGCTGGAAGGCAGGCGGCGGCTCTGAGCGCGGTGGGGTGCCAGGGGCCAGCGGCAGGCGGGGCTTGCGGTGCGGCTGGGGCCCGGGGCTAAAGGAGAGGGGAGGCAGGGAAAAAAAGAGACAACAAAAAGCCTACAGCACCCGGTATTCCCAGGCGGTCTCCCATCCAAGTACTAACCGGGCCCGACCCTGCTTAGCTTCCGAGATCAGACGAGATCGGGCGCGTTCAGGGTGGTATGGCCGTAGACGGAGGCGGCTGCCGCCAGGCGCCCTAAGAGCCCTGCGCTGCGCCTGCCTTTCGCTCTGACCTGCCGGTCGGGCCAGCCGGCGGCCGCAGCTCTCCAGCTCTCCACGGAGCGCGCGCTGCACTTGAGCTGCACCACCCGCGACCGGACTCCCGGCGGCCCGGTGGCCGGCCCACGCCGCCCCGCCCCCCGCCCCCCGTCACCCCCGGCCAACACTCGGCCGGCCCGGCCCGGGGGACCACAGGGCTTCCGGGACCCGGAGCAGCCGGCCGGGTGTGCCTGCCGGGGGCTGTAGGGGGGAGGGTGGAGTGAGGGGCGCGGAGGTCTTGGCGCTCTCCCACCCTGGGACCCTCCAGGCACCACCCGGCTCGGGGGCCGCCGCCCCTCCCCCACCCCCTCGCCCACCTCCCCAAGGCGTTCGCTGCCCAGGGCCACGTGGCCCCGGATCTGTCTGGCCTCGGGGCCCGCTGGGGCCCGCTGGGGCCCGCGGTCCTCTGAGCCTCCTGCGGGCCTAGGCGCAGCCCAGCCGTGGCCCTGAGCGCCCATCCTGCCCGGCACCTGCGCGGTGCCCAAACCCACCTGGAGCCACCAGCGCCGGCGCCCAGAGCTCGTCAGCCCCGCCCCTTCGCCCCACCGAGACCCCCCCCCCCTTGCCCCCACGCCGCCCTCCAAGCACAGGACCTTGCTGAGGGTGCAGACGAGCGACATGCAGCCACACGGACAGGCACACAGACACACTCGCAGGCACCCACGCTAAGTGAGACAGCCGGCCGGCGCAAGCTCGTCAGCCAGGGCCACAGCCAGAGCACCCACCCGTGAGAGGCCGGGGCCAGAGGAAGGGACGGGAGGCCCGGGGGTCAGGAGAGACAGAGACGGAAAGAGATGAAGGTTCAGAGACAGGCTCCCAAGACGGCGAGAGGGCAGAGGCAGAGGCAGAGGCAGATGCAGACAGACAGACAGACACGAGCGCGCAGGCACACCCAGGGAGGGAGAGCCAGAGAGAGGGAGACACAGAGCGACCGACAGAGAGACGGAAAGCGGGACACGGACAGGGGACAGGGGATGGCATCCCATCCGAGACGGACACTCTGGCACAGACCGTCACACACCGCAGAGAGCGGCCCGTGCGCAAGGGAGGGGGCGTCAGCCTTGGGCCGGGCGAGCCCGGGCTGGACGCGGTGCCCTGGGGCTGGCAATCACCCGTGGGGACCCCAAGACTTCCTCGCAGCCGAGGTCTCAAAGGTCCCCTTCGGCTTGGCTCCCTGAGGCGAGACCCAGCCCCCGCCCCCAGGCCAGAGGCTGAGTGTGGGAGAGAGTGTGCGTGTGAGTGTGTCGGTGGGCGACGGTGGGGTCGGGTCGACTGGGGGGCCGGGTGGATACCCACAGTGGAGGGGGGAGGGTGTGGCGGCCGGGCCTTTGGAAGCCTGTGTGGTCCTCTTGCTGTCTCTCTCTCTCCCTCTTTCTCCGTCTCCCTTCCTTGTGGTTTCCGGCTCTTGACCTGTCTGGGCTGCGGGGGGTGTGTCTGTGTTTGGGGGGCGGGGGGGGCGGGCGTGAGGGTGTGTGTGTGTGTGTGTGTGTGTGTGTGTGTGTGTTGTGCGCCCGCGCCTGCGGGAGACCTCGAGGTTGCCTGGCAGGATGCGTCTGGGGGTGGGGCTGGGGCCCCGGCCCCGCCCAGAATTGCCTGAGGCCTGCCAAGGGAGCCCCAGACAGAGACCCCCGCGCCCCCGCCCCCGCCGTTCCTCTGGTTTCCTGGACGCCGAAAGCCCAGGGGCTCGCGGGCCGCGCGGAGGCAACCCAGGTCTGCAGCGGGAGTCGGGGCCCCGGCCACCCAACCTGAGAGGGGCTGGAAGGCAGGCGGCGGCTCTGAGCGCGGTGGGGTGCCAGGGGCCAGCGGCAGGCGGGGCTTGCGGTGCGGCTGGGGCCCGGGGCTAAAGGAGAGGGGAGGCAGGGAAAAAAAGAGACAACAAAAAGCCTACAGCACCCGGTATTCCCAGGCGGTCTCCCATCCAAGTACTAACCGGGCCCGACCCTGCTTAGCTTCCGAGATCAGACGAGATCGGGCGCGTTCAGGGTGGTATGGCCGTAGACGGAGGCGGCTGCCGCCAGGCGCCCTAAGAGCCCTGCGCTGCGCCTGCCTTTCGCTCTGACCTGCCGGTCGGGCCAGCCGGCGGCCGCAGCTCTCCAGCTCTCCACGGAGCGCGCGCTGCACTTGAGCTGCACCACCCGCGACCGGACTCCCGGCGGCCCGGTGGCCGGCCCACGCCGCCCCGCCCCCCGCCCCCCGTCACCCCCGGCCAACACTCGGCCGGCCCGGCCCGGGGGACCACAGGGCTTCCGGGACCCGGAGCAGCCGGCCGGGTGTGCCTGCCGGGGGCTGTAGGGGGGAGGGTGGAGTGAGGGGCGCGGAGGTCTTGGCGCTCTCCCACCCTGGGACCCTCCAGGCACCACCCGGCTCGGGGGCCGCCGCCCCTCCCCCACCCCCTCGCCCACCTCCCCAAGGCGTTCGCTGCCCAGGGCCACGTGGCCCCGGATCTGTCTGGCCTCGGGGCCCGCTGGGGCCCGCTGGGGCCCGCGGTCCTCTGAGCCTCCTGCGGGCCTAGGCGCAGCCCAGCCGTGGCCCTGAGCGCCCATCCTGCCCGGCACCTGCGCGGTGCCCAAACCCACCTGGAGCCACCAGCGCCGGCGCCCAGAGCTCGTCAGCCCCGCCCCTTCGCCCCACCGAGACCCCCCCCCCCTTGCCCCCACGCCGCCCTCCAAGCACAGGACCTTGCTGAGGGTGCAGACGAGCGACATGCAGCCACACGGACAGGCACACAGACACACTCGCAGGCACCCACGCTAAGTGAGACAGCCGGCCGGCGCAAGCTCGTCAGCCAGGGCCACAGCCAGAGCACCCACCCGTGAGAGGCCGGGGCCAGAGGAAGGGACGGGAGGCCCGGGGGTCAGGAGAGACAGAGACGGAAAGAGATGAAGGTTCAGAGACAGGCTCCCAAGACGGCGAGAGGGCAGAGGCAGAGGCAGAGGCAGATGCAGACAGACAGACAGACACGAGCGCGCAGGCACACCCAGGGAGGGAGAGCCAGAGAGAGGGAGACACAGAGCGACCGACAGAGAGACGGAAAGCGGGACACGGACAGGGGACAGGGGATGGCATCCCATCCGAGACGGACACTCTGGCACAGACCGTCACACACCGCAGAGAGCGGCCCGTGCGCAAGGGAGGGGGCGTCAGCCTTGGGCCGGGCGAGCCCGGGCTGGACGCGGTGCCCTGGGGCTGGCAATCACCCGTGGGGACCCCAAGACTTCCTCGCAGCCGAGGTCTCAAAGGTCCCCTTCGGCTTGGCTCCCTGAGGCGAGACCCAGCCCCCGCCCCCAGGCCAGAGGCTGAGTGTGGGAGAGAGTGTGCGTGTGAGTGTGTCGGTGGGCGACGGTGGGGTCGGGTCGACTGGGGGGCCGGGTGGATACCCACAGTGGAGGGGGGAGGGTGTGGCGGCCGGGCCTTTGGAAGCCTGTGTGGTCCTCTTGCTGTCTCTCTCTCTCCCTCTTTCTCCGTCTCCCTTCCTTGTGGTTTCCGGCTCTTGACCTGTCTGGGCTGCGGGGGGTGTGTCTGTGTTTGGGGGGCGGGGGGGGCGGGCGTGAGGGTGTGTGTGTGTGTGTGTGTGTGTGTGTGTGTGTGTTGTGCGCCCGCGCCTGCGGGAGACCTCGAGGTTGCCTGGCAGGATGCGTCTGGGGGTGGGGCTGGGGCCCCGGCCCCGCCCAGAATTGCCTGAGGCCTGCCAAGGGAGCCCCAGACAGAGACCCCCGCGCCCCCGCCCCCGCCGTTCCTCTGGTTTCCTGGACGCCGAAAGCCCAGGGGCTCGCGGGCCGCGCGGAGGCAACCCAGGTCTGCAGCGGGAGTCGGGGCCCCGGCCACCCAACCTGAGAGGGGCTGGAAGGCAGGCGGCGGCTCTGAGCGCGGTGGGGTGCCAGGGGCCAGCGGCAGGCGGGGCTTGCGGTGCGGCTGGGGCCCGGGGCTAAAGGAGAGGGGAGGCAGGGAAAAAAAGAGACAACAAAAAGCCTACAGCACCCGGTATTCCCAGGCGGTCTCCCATCCAAGTACTAACCGGGCCCGACCCTGCTTAGCTTCCGAGATCAGACGAGATCGGGCGCGTTCAGGGTGGTATGGCCGTAGACGGAGGCGGCTGCCGCCAGGCGCCCTAAGAGCCCTGCGCTGCGCCTGCCTTTCGCTCTGACCTGCCGGTCGGGCCAGCCGGCGGCCGCAGCTCTCCAGCTCTCCACGGAGCGCGCGCTGCACTTGAGCTGCACCACCCGCGACCGGACTCCCGGCGGCCCGGTGGCCGGCCCACGCCGCCCCGCCCCCCGCCCCCCGTCACCCCCGGCCAACACTCGGCCGGCCCGGCCCGGGGGACCACAGGGCTTCCGGGACCCGGAGCAGCCGGCCGGGTGTGCCTGCCGGGGGCTGTAGGGGGGAGGGTGGAGTGAGGGGCGCGGAGGTCTTGGCGCTCTCCCACCCTGGGACCCTCCAGGCACCACCCGGCTCGGGGGCCGCCGCCCCTCCCCCACCCCCCCCACCCCCTCGCCCACCTCCCCAAGGCGTTCGCTGCCCAGGGCCACGTGGCCCCGGATCTGTCTGGCCTCGGGGCCCGCTGGGGCCCGCTGGGGCCCGCGGTCCTCTGAGCCTCCTGCGGGCCTAGGCGCAGCCCAGCCGTGGCCCTGAGCGCCCATCCTGCCCGGCACCTGCGCGGTGCCCAAACCCACCTGGAGCCACCAGCGCCGGCGCCCAGAGCTCGTCAGCCCCGCCCCTTCGCCCCACCGAGACCCCCCCCCCCCTTGCCCCCACGCCGCCCTCCAAGCACAGGACCTTGCTGAGGGTGCAGACGAGCGACATGCAGCCACACGGACAGGCACACAGACACACTCGCAGGCACCCACGCTAAGTGAGACAGCCGGCCGGCGCAAGCTCGTCAGCCAGGGCCACAGCCAGAGCACCCACCCGTGAGAGGCCGGGGCCAGAGGAAGGGACGGGAGGCCCGGGGGTCAGGAGAGACAGAGACGGAAAGAGATGAAGGTTCAGAGACAGGCTCCCAAGACGGCGAGAGGGCAGAGGCAGAGGCAGAGGCAGATGCAGACAGACAGACAGACACGAGCGCGCAGGCACACCCAGGGAGGGAGAGCCAGAGAGAGGGAGACACAGAGCGACCGACAGAGAGACGGAAAGCGGGACACGGACAGGGGACAGGGGATGGCATCCCATCCGAGACGGACACTCTGGCACAGACCGTCACACACCGCAGAGAGCGGCCCGTGCGCAAGGGAGGGGGCGTCAGCCTTGGGCCGGGCGAGCCCGGGCTGGACGCGGTGCCCTGGGGCTGGCAATCACCCGTGGGGACCCCAAGACTTCCTCGCAGCCGAGGTCTCAAAGGTCCCCTTCGGCTTGGCTCCCTGAGGCGAGACCCAGCCCCCGCCCCCAGGCCAGAAGCTGAGTGTGGGAGAGAGTGTGCGTGTGAGTGTGTCGGTGGGCGACGGTGGGGTCGGGTCGACTGGGGGGCCGGGTGGATACCCACAGTGGAGGGGGGAGGGTGTGGCGGCCGGGCCTTTGGAAGCCTGTGTGGTCCTCTTGCTGTCTCTCTCTCTCCCTCTTTCTCCGTCTCCCTTACTTGTGGTTTCCGGCTCTTGACCTGTCTGGGCTGCGGGGGGTGTGTCTGTGTTTGGGGGGCGGGGGGGCGGGCGTGAGGGGGTGTGTGTGTGTGTGTGTGTGTGTGTGTGTGTGTGTGTGTTGTGCGCCCGCGCCTGCGGGAGACCTCGAGGTTGCCTGGCAGGATGCGTCTGGGGGTGGGGCTGGGGCCCCGGCCCCGCCCAGAATTGCCTGAGGCCTGCCAAGGGAGCCCCAGACAGAGACCCCCGCGCCCCCGCCCCCGCCGTTCCTCTGGTTTCCTGGACGCCGAAAGCCCAGGGGCTCGCGGGCCGCGCGGAGGCAACCCAGGTCTGCAGCGGGAGTCGGGGCCCCGGCCACCCAACCTGAGAGGGGCTGGAAGGCAGGCGGCGGCTCTGAGCGCGGTGGGGTGCCAGGGGCCAGCGGCAGGCGGGGCTTGCGGTGCGGCTGGGGCCCGGGGCTAAAGGAGAGGGGAGGCAGGGAAAAAAAGAGACAACAAAAAGCCTACAGCACCCGGTATTCCCAGGCGGTCTCCCATCCAAGTACTAACCGGGCCCGACCCTGCTTAGCTTCCGAGATCAGACGAGATCGGGCGCGTTCAGGGTGGTATGGCCGTAGACGGAGGCGGCTGCCGCCAGGCGCCCTAAGAGCCCTGCGCTGCGCCTGCCTTTCGCTCTGACCTGCCGGTCGGGCCAGCCGGCGGCCGCAGCTCTCCAGCTCTCCACGGAGCGCGCGCTGCACTTGAGCTGCACCACCCGCGACCGGACTCCCGGCGGCCCGGTGGCCGGCCCACGCCGCCCCGCCCCCCGCCCCCCGTCACCCCCGGCCAACACTCGGCCGGCCCGGCCCGGGGGACCACAGGGCTTCCGGGACCCGGAGCAGCCGGCCGGGTGTGCCTGCCGGGGGCTGTAGGGGGGAGGGTGGAGTGAGGGGCGCGGAGGTCTTGGCGCTCTCCCACCCTGGGACCCTCCAGGCACCACCCGGCTCGGGGGCCGCCGCCCCTCCCCCACCCCCCCACCCCCTCGCCCACCTCCCCAAGGCGTTCGCTGCCCAGGGCCACGTGGCCCCGGATCTGTCTGGCCTCGGGGCCCGCTGGGGCCCGCTGGGGCCCGCGGTCCTCTGAGCCTCCTGCGGGCCTAGGCGCAGCCCAGCCGTGGCCCTGAGCGCCCATCCTGCCCGGCACCTGCGCGGTGCCCAAACCCACCTGGAGCCACCAGCGCCGGCGCCCAGAGCTCGTCAGCCCCGCCCCTTCGCCCCACCGAGACCCCCCCCCCCTTGCCCCCACGCCGCCCTCCAAGCACAGGACCTTGCTGAGGGTGCAGACGAGCGACATGCAGCCACACGGACAGGCACACAGACACACTCGCAGGCACCCACGCTAAGTGAGACAGCCGGCCGGCGCAAGCTCGTCAGCCAGGGCCACAGCCAGAGCACCCACCCGTGAGAGGCCGGGGCCAGAGAAAGGGACGGGAGGCCCGGGGGTCAGGAGAGACAGAGACGGAAAGAGATGAAGGTTCAGAGACAGGCTCCCAAGACGGCGAGAGGGCAGAGGCAGAGGCAGAGGCAGATGCAGACAGACAGACAGACACGAGCGCGCAGGCACACCCAGGGAGGGAGAGCCAGAGAGAGGGAGACACAGAGCGACCGACAGAGAGACGGAAAGCGGGACACGGACAGGGGACAGGGGATGGCATCCCATCCGAGACGGACACTCTGGCACAGACCGTCACACACCGCAGAGAGCGGCCCGTGCGCAAGGGAGGGGGCGTCAGCCTTGGGCCGGGCGAGCCCGGGCTGGACGCGGTGCCCTGGGGCTGGCAATCACCCGTGGGGACCCCAAGACTTCCTCGCAGCCGAGGTCTCAAAGGTCCCCTTCGGCTTGGCTCCCTGAGGCGAGACCCAGCCCCCGCCCCCAGGCCAGAAGCTGAGTGTGGGAGAGAGTGTGCGTGTGAGTGTGTCGGTGGGCGACGGTGGGGTCGGGTCGACTGGGGGGCCGGGTGGATACCCACAGTGGAGGGGGGAGGGTGTGGCGGCCGGGCCTTTGGAAGCCTGTGTGGTCCTCTTGCTGTCTCTCTCTCTCCCTCTTTCTCCGTCTCCCTTCCTTGTGGTTTCCGGCTCTTGACCTGTCTGGGCTGCGGGGGGTGTGTCTGTGTTTGGGGGGCGGGGGGGCGGGCGTGAGGGGGTGTGTGTGTGTGTGTGTGTGTGTGTGTGTGTGTGTGTTGTGCGCCCGCGCCTGCGGGAGACCTCGAGGTTGCCTGGCAGGATGCGTCTGGGGGTGGGGCTGGGGCCCCGGCCCCGCCCAGAATTGCCTGAGGCCTGCCAAGGGAGCCCCAGACAGAGACCCCCGCGCCCCCGCCCCCGCCGTTCCTCTGGTTTCCTGGACGCCGAAAGCCCAGGGGCTCGCGGGCCGCGCGGAGGCAACCCAGGTCTGCAGCGGGAGTCGGGGCCCCGGCCACCCAACCTGAGAGGGGCTGGAAGGCAGGCGGCGGCTCTGAGCGCGGTGGGGTGCCAGGGGCCAGCGGCAGGCGGGGCTTGCGGTGCGGCTGGGGCCCGGGGCTAAAGGAGAGGGGAGGCAGGGAAAAAAAGAGACAACAAAAAGCCTACAGCACCCGGTATTCCCAGGCGGTCTCCCATCCAAGTACTAACCGGGCCCGACCCTGCTTAGCTTCCGAGATCAGACGAGATCGGGCGCGTTCAGGGTGGTATGGCCGTAGACGGAGGCGGCTGCCGCCAGGCGCCCTAAGAGCCCTGCGCTGCGCCTGCCTTTCGCTCTGACCTGCCGGTCGGGCCAGCCGGCGGCCGCAGCTCTCCAGCTCTCCACGGAGCGCGCGCTGCACTTGAGCTGCACCACCCGCGACCGGACTCCCGGCGGCCCGGTGGCCGGCCCACGCCGCCCCGCCCCCCGCCCCCCGTCACCCCCGGCCAACACTCGGCCGGCCCGGCCCGGGGGACCACAGGGCTTCCGGGACCCGGAGCAGCCGGCCGGGTGTGCCTGCCGGGGGCTGTAGGGGGGAGGGTGGAGTGAGGGGCGCGGAGGTCTTGGCGCTCTCCCACCCTGGGACCCTCCAGGCACCACCCGGCTCGGGGGCCGCCGCCCCTCCCCCACCCCCTCGCCCACCTCCCCAAGGCGTTCGCTGCCCAGGGCCACGTGGCCCCGGATCTGTCTGGCCTCGGGGCCCGCTGGGGCCCGCTGGGGCCCGCGGTCCTCTGAGCCTCCTGCGGGCCTAGGCGCAGCCCAGCCGTGGCCCTGAGCGCCCATCCTGCCCGGCACCTGCGCGGTGCCCAAACCCACCTGGAGCCACCAGCGCCGGCGCCCAGAGCTCGTCAGCCCCGCCCCTTCGCCCCACCGAGACCCCCCCCCCCTTGCCCCCACGCCGCCCTCCAAGCACAGGACCTTGCTGAGGGTGCAGACGAGCGACATGCAGCCACACGGACAGGCACACAGACACACTCGCAGGCACCCACGCTAAGTGAGACAGCCGGCCGGCGCAAGCTCGTCAGCCAGGGCCACAGCCAGAGCACCCACCCGTGAGAGGCCGGGGCCAGAGGAAGGGACGGGAGGCCCGGGGGTCAGGAGAGACAGAGACGGAAAGAGATGAAGGTTCAGAGACAGGCTCCCAAGACGGCGAGAGGGCAGAGGCAGAGGCAGAGGCAGATGCAGACAGACAGACAGACACGAGCGCGCAGGCACACCCAGGGAGGGAGAGCCAGAGAGAGGGAGACACAGAGCGACCGACAGAGAGACGGAAAGCGGGACACGGACAGGGGACAGGGGATGGCATCCCATCCGAGACGGACACTCTGGCACAGACCGTCACACACCGCAGAGAGCGGCCCGTGCGCAAGGGAGGGGGCGTCAGCCTTGGGCCGGGCGAGCCCGGGCTGGACGCGGTGCCCTGGGGCTGGCAATCACCCGTGGGGACCCCAAGACTTCCTCGCAGCCGAGGTCTCAAAGGTCCCCTTCGGCTTGGCTCCCTGAGGCGAGACCCAGCCCCCGCCCCCAGGCCAGAGGCTGAGTGTGGGAGAGAGTGTGCGTGTGAGTGTGTCGGTGGGCGACGGTGGGGTCGGGTCGACTGGGGGGCCGGGTGGATACCCACAGTGGAGGGGGGAGGGTGTGGCGGCCGGGCCTTTGGAAGCCTGTGTGGTCCTCTTGCTGTCTCTCTCTCTCCCTCTTTCTCCGTCTCCCTTACTTGTGGTTTCCGGCTCTTGACCTGTCTGGGCTGCGGGGGGTGTGTCTGTGTTTGGGGGGCGGGGGGGCGGGGGGGCGGGCGTGAGGGTGTGTGTGTGTGTGTGTGTGTGTGTGTGTGTGTGTGTTGTGCGCCCGCGCCTGCGGGAGACCTCGAGGTTGCCTGGCAGGATGCGTCTGGGGGTGGGGCTGGGGCCCCGGCCCCGCCCAGAATTGCCTGAGGCCTGCCAAGGGAGCCCCAGACAGAGACCCCCGCGCCCCCGCCCCCGCCGTTCCTCTGGTTTCCTGGACGCCGAAAGCCCAGGGGCTCGCGGGCCGCGCGGAGGCAACCCAGGTCTGCAGCGGGAGTCGGGGCCCCGGCCACCCAACCTGAGAGGGGCTGGAAGGCAGGCGGCGGCTCTGAGCGCGGTGGGGTGCCAGGGGCCAGCGGCAGGCGGGGCTTGCGGTGCGGCTGGGGCCCGGGGCTAAAGGAGAGGGGAGGCAGGGAAAAAAAGAGACAACAAAAAGCCTACAGCACCCGGTATTCCCAGGCGGTCTCCCATCCAAGTACTAACCGGGCCCGACCCTGCTTAGCTTCCGAGATCAGACGAGATCGGGCGCGTTCAGGGTGGTATGGCCGTAGACGGAGGCGGCTGCCGCCAGGCGCCCTAAGAGCCCTGCGCTGCGCCTGCCTTTCGCTCTGACCTGCCGGTCGGGCCAGCCGGCGGCCGCAGCTCTCCAGCTCTCCACGGAGCGCGCGCTGCACTTGAGCTGCACCACCCGCGACCGGACTCCCGGCGGCCCGGTGGCCGGCCCACGCCGCCCCGCCCCCCGCCCCCCGTCACCCCCGGCCAACACTCGGCCGGCCCGGCCCGGGGGACCACAGGGCTTCCGGGACCCGGAGCAGCCGGCCGGGTGTGCCTGCCGGGGGCTGTAGGGGGGAGGGTGGAGTGAGGGGCGCGGAGGTCTTGGCGCTCTCCCACCCTGGGACCCTCCAGGCACCACCCGGCTCGGGGGCCGCCGCCCCTCCCCCACCCCCCCACCCCCTCGCCCACCTCCCCAAGGCGTTCGCTGCCCAGGGCCACGTGGCCCCGGATCTGTCTGGCCTCGGGGCCCGCTGGGGCCCGCTGGGGCCCGCGGTCCTCTGAGCCTCCTGCGGGCCTAGGCGCAGCCCAGCCGTGGCCCTGAGCGCCCATCCTGCCCGGCACCTGCGCGGTGCCCAAACCCACCTGGAGCCACCAGCGCCGGCGCCCAGAGCTCGTCAGCCCCGCCCCTTCGCCCCACCGAGACCCCCCCCCCCCTTGCCCCCACGCCGCCCTCCAAGCACAGGACCTTGCTGAGGGTGCAGACGAGCGACATGCAGCCACACGGACAGGCACACAGACACACTCGCAGGCACCCACGCTAAGTGAGACAGCCGGCCGGCGCAAGCTCGTCAGCCAGGGCCACAGCCAGAGCACCCACCCGTGAGAGGCCGGGGCCAGAGGAAGGGACGGGAGGCCCGGGGGTCAGGAGAGACAGAGACGGAAAGAGATGAAGGTTCAGAGACAGGCTCCCAAGACGGCGAGAGGGCAGAGGCAGAGGCAGAGGCAGATGCAGACAGACAGACAGACACGAGCGCGCAGGCACACCCAGGGAGGGAGAGCCAGAGAGAGGGAGACACAGAGCGACCGACAGAGAGACGGAAAGCGGGACACGGACAGGGGACAGGGGATGGCATCCCATCCGAGACGGACACTCTGGCACAGACCGTCACACACCGCAGAGAGCGGCCCGTGCGCAAGGGAGGGGGCGTCAGCCTTGGGCCGGGCGAGCCCGGGCTGGACGCGGTGCCCTGGGGCTGGCAATCACCCGTGGGGACCCCAAGACTTCCTCGCAGCCGAGGTCTCAAAGGTCCCCTTCGGCTTGGCTCCCTGAGGCGAGACCCAGCCCCCGCCCCCAGGCCAGAAGCTGAGTGTGGGAGAGAGTGTGCGTGTGAGTGTGTCGGTGGGCGACGGTGGGGTCGGGTCGACTGGGGGGCCGGGTGGATACCCACAGTGGAGGGGGGAGGGTGTGGCGGCCGGGCCTTTGGAAGCCTGTGTGGTCCTCTTGCTGTCTCTCTCTCTCCCTCTTTCTCCGTCTCCCTTACTTGTGGTTTCCGGCTCTTGA
Source organism: Capricornis sumatraensis (assembly GCF_032405125.1). Lineage (NCBI taxonomy): Eukaryota > Metazoa > Chordata > Mammalia > Artiodactyla > Bovidae > Capricornis > Capricornis sumatraensis. The sequence continues at coordinate 42,333,370 of NC_091078.1, read as the reverse complement.
CCTGTCTGGGCTGCGGGGGGTGTGTCTGTGTTTGGGGGGCGGGGGGGCGGGCGTGAGGGTGTGTGTGTGTGTGTGTGTGTGTGTGTGTGTGTGTGTTGTGCGCCCGCGCCTGCGGGAGACCTCGAGGTTGCCTGGCAGGATGCGTCTGGGGGTGGGGCTGGGGCCCCGGCCCCGCCCAGAATTGCCTGAGGCCTGCCAAGGGAGCCCCAGACAGAGACCCCCGCGCCCCCGCCCCCGCCGTTCCTCTGGTTTCCTGGACGCCGAAAGCCCAGGGGCTCGCGGGCCGCGCGGAGGCAACCCAGGTCTGCAGCGGGAGTCGGGGCCCCGGCCACCCAACCTGAGAGGGGCTGGAAGGCAGGCGGCGGCTCTGAGCGCGGTGGGGTGCCAGGGGCCAGCGGCAGGCGGGGCTTGCGGTGCGGCTGGGGCCCGGGGCTAAAGGAGAGGGGAGGCAGGGAAAAAAAGAGACAACAAAAAGCCTACAGCACCCGGTATTCCCAGGCGGTCTCCCATCCAAGTACTAACCGGGCCCGACCCTGCTTAGCTTCCGAGATCAGACGAGATCGGGCGCGTTCAGGGTGGTATGGCCGTAGACGGAGGCGGCTGCCGCCAGGCGCCCTAAGAGCCCTGCGCTGCGCCTGCCTTTCGCTCTGACCTGCCGGTCGGGCCAGCCGGCGGCCGCAGCTCTCCAGCTCTCCACGGAGCGCGCGCTGCACTTGAGCTGCACCACCCGCGACCGGACTCCCGGCGGCCCGGTGGCCGGCCCACGCCGCCCCGCCCCCCGCCCCCCGTCACCCCCGGCCAACACTCGGCCGGCCCGGCCCGGGGGACCACAGGGCTTCCGGGACCCGGAGCAGCCGGCCGGGTGTGCCTGCCGGGGGCTGTAGGGGGGAGGGTGGAGTGAGGGGCGCGGAGGTCTTGGCGCTCTCCCACCCTGGGACCCTCCAGGCACCACCCGGCTCGGGGGCCGCCGCCCCTCCCCCACCCCCTCGCCCACCTCCCCAAGGCGTTCGCTGCCCAGGGCCACGTGGCCCCGGATCTGTCTGGCCTCGGGGCCCGCTGGGGCCCGCTGGGGCCCGCGGTCCTCTGAGCCTCCTGCGGGCCTAGGCGCAGCCCAGCCGTGGCCCTGAGCGCCCATCCTGCCCGGCACCTGCGCGGTGCCCAAACCCACCTGGAGCCACCAGCGCCGGCGCCCAGAGCTCGTCAGCCCCGCCCCTTCGCCCCACCGAGACCCCCCCCCCTTGCCCCCACGCCGCCCTCCAAGCACAGGACCTTGCTGAGGGTGCAGACGAGCGACATGCAGCCACACGGACAGGCACACAGACACACTCGCAGGCACCCACGCTAAGTGAGACAGCCGGCCGGCGCAAGCTCGTCAGCCAGGGCCACAGCCAGAGCACCCACCCGTGAGAGGCCGGGGCCAGAGGAAGGGACGGGAGGCCCGGGGGTCAGGAGAGACAGAGACGGAAAGAGATGAAGGTTCAGAGACAGGCTCCCAAGACGGCGAGAGGGCAGAGGCAGAGGTAGAGGCAGATGCAGACAGACAGACAGACACGAGCGCGCAGGCACACCCAGGGAGGGAGAGCCAGAGAGAGGGAGACACAGAGCGACCGACAGAGAGACGGAAAGCGGGACACGGACAGGGGACAGGGGATGGCATCCCATCCGAGACGGACACTCTGGCACAGACCGTCACACACCGCAGAGAGCGGCCCGTGCGCAAGGGAGGGGGCGTCAGCCTTGGGCCGGGCGAGCCCGGGCTGGACGCGGTGCCCTGGGGCTGGCAATCACCCGTGGGGACCCCAAGACTTCCTCGCAGCCGAGGTCTCAAAGGTCCCCTTCGGCTTGGCTCCCTGAGGCGAGACCCAGCCCCCGCCCCCAGGCCAGAGGCTGAGTGTGGGAGAGAGTGTGCGTGTGAGTGTGTCGGTGGGCGACGGTGGGGTCGGGTCGACTGGGGGGCCGGGTGGATACCCACAGTGGAGGGGGGAGGGTGTGGCGGCCGGGCCTTTGGAAGCCTGTGTGGTCCTCTTGCTGTCTCTCTCTCTCCCTCTTTCTCCGTCTCCCTTCCTTGTGGTTTCCGGCTCTTGACCTGTCTGGGCTGCGGGGGGTGTGTCTGTGTTTGGGGGGCGGGGGGGGCGGGCGTGAGGGTGTGTGTGTGTGTGTGTGTGTGTGTGTGTGTGTGTTGTGCGCCCGCGCCTGCGGGAGACCTCGAGGTTGCCTGGCAGGATGCGTCTGGGGGTGGGGCTGGGGCCCCGGCCCCGCCCAGAATTGCCTGAGGCCTGCCAAGGGAGCCCCAGACAGAGACCCCCGCGCCCCCGCCCCCGCCGTTCCTCTGGTTTCCTGGACGCCGAAAGCCCAGGGGCTCGCGGGCCGCGCGGAGGCAACCCAGGTCTGCAGCGGGAGTCGGGGCCCCGGCCACCCAACCTGAGAGGGGCTGGAAGGCAGGCGGCGGCTCTGAGCGCGGTGGGGTGCCAGGGGCCAGCGGCAGGCGGGGCTTGCGGTGCGGCTGGGGCCCGGGGCTAAAGGAGAGGGGAGGCAGGGAAAAAAAGAGACAACAAAAAGCCTACAGCACCCGGTATTCCCAGGCGGTCTCCCATCCAAGTACTAACCGGGCCCGACCCTGCTTAGCTTCCGAGATCAGACGAGATCGGGCGCGTTCAGGGTGGTATGGCCGTAGACGGAGGCGGCTGCCGCCAGGCGCCCTAAGAGCCCTGCGCTGCGCCTGCCTTTCGCTCTGACCTGCCGGTCGGGCCAGCCGGCGGCCGCAGCTCTCCAGCTCTCCACGGAGCGCGCGCTGCACTTGAGCTGCACCACCCGCGACCGGACTCCCGGCGGCCCGGTGGCCGGCCCACGCCGCCCCGCCCCCCGCCCCCCGTCACCCCCGGCCAACACTCGGCCGGCCCGGCCCGGGGGACCACAGGGCTTCCGGGACCCGGAGCAGCCGGCCGGGTGTGCCTGCCGGGGGCTGTAGGGGGGAGGGTGGAGTGAGGGGCGCGGAGGTCTTGGCGCTCTCCCACCCTGGGACCCTCCAGGCACCACCCGGCTCGGGGGCCGCCGCCCCTCCCCCACCCCCTCGCCCACCTCCCCAAGGTGTTCGCTGCCCAGGGCCACGTGGCCCCGGATCTGTCTGGCCTCGGGGCCCGCTGGGGCCCGCTGGGGCCCGCGGTCCTCTGAGCCTCCTGCGGGCCTAGGCGCAGCCCAGCCGTGGCCCTGAGCGCCCATCCTGCCCGGCACCTGCGCGGTGCCCAAACCCACCTGGAGCCACCAGCGCCGGCGCCCAGAGCTCGTCAGCCCCGCCCCTTCGCCCCACCGAGACCCCCCCCCCCCTTGCCCCCACGCCGCCCTCCAAGCACAGGACCTTGCTGAGGGTGCAGACGAGCGACATGCAGCCACACGGACAGGCACACAGACACACTCGCAGGCACCCACGCCAAGTGAGACAGCCGGCCGGCGCAAGCTCGTCAGCCAGGGCCACAGCCAGAGCACCCACCCGTGAGAGGCCGGGGCCAGAGGAAGGGACGGGAGGCCCGGGGGTCAGGAGAGACAGAGACGGAAAGAGATGAAGGTTCAGAGACAGGCTCCCAAGACGGCGAGAGGGCAGAGGCAGAGGCAGAGGCAGATGCAGACAGACAGACAGACACGAGCGCGCAGGCACACCCAGGGAGGGAGAGCCAGAGAGAGGGAGACACAGAGCGACCGACAGAGAGACGGAAAGCGGGACACGGACAGGGGACAGGGGATGGCATCCCATCCGAGACGGACACTCTGGCACAGACCGTCACACACCGCAGAGAGCGGCCCGTGCGCAAGGGAGGGGGCGTCAGCCTTGGGCCGGGCGAGCCCGGGCTGGACGCGGTGCCCTGGGGCTGGCAATCACCCGTGGGGACCCCAAGACTTCCTCGCAGCCGAGGTCTCAAAGGTCCCCTTCGGCTTGGCTCCCTGAGGCGAGACCCAGCCCCCGCCCCCAGGCCAGAAGCTGAGTGTGGGAGAGAGTGTGCGTGTGAGTGTGTCGGTGGGCGACGGTGGGGTCGGGTCGACTGGGGGGCCGGGTGGATACCCACAGTGGAGGGGGGAGGGTGTGGCGGCCGGGCCTTTGGAAGCCTGTGTGGTCCTCTTGCTGTCTCTCTCTCTCCCTCTTTCTCCGTCTCCCTTACTTGTGGTTTCCGGCTCTTGACCTGTCTGGGCTGCGGGGGGTGTGTCTGTGTTTGGGGGGCGGGGGGGCGGGCGTGAGGGTGTGTGTGTGTGTGTGTGTGTGTGTGTGTGTGTGTTGTGCGCCCGCGCCTGCGGGAGACCTCGAGGTTGCCTGGCAGGATGCGTCTGGGGGTGGGGCTGGGGCCCCGGCCCCGCCCAGAATTGCCTGAGGCCTGCCAAGGGAGCCCCAGACAGAGACCCCCGCGCCCCCGCCCCCGCCGTTCCTCTGGTTTCCTGGACGCCGAAAGCCCAGGGGCTCGCGGGCCGCGCGGAGGCAACCCAGGTCTGCAGCGGGAGTCGGGGCCCCGGCCACCCAACCTGAGAGGGGCTGGAAGGCAGGCGGCGGCTCTGAGCGCGGTGGGGTGCCAGGGGCCAGCGGCAGGCGGGGCTTGCGGTGCGGCTGGGGCCCGGGGCTAAAGGAGAGGGGAGGCAGGGAAAAAAAGAGACAACAAAAAGCCTACAGCACCCGGTATTCCCAGGCGGTCTCCCATCCAAGTACTAACCGGGCCCGACCCTGCTTAGCTTCCGAGATCAGACGAGATCGGGCGCGTTCAGGGTGGTATGGCCGTAGACGGAGGCGGCTGCCGCCAGGCGCCCTAAGAGCCCTGCGCTGCGCCTGCCTTTCGCTCTGACCTGCCGGTCGGGCCAGCCGGCGGCCGCAGCTCTCCAGCTCTCCACGGAGCGCGCGCTGCACTTGAGCTGCACCACCCGCGACCGGACTCCCGGCGGCCCGGTGGCCGGCCCACGCCGCCCCGCCCCCCGCCCCCCGTCACCCCCGGCCAACACTCGGCCGGCCCGGCCCGGGGGACCACAGGGCTTCCGGGACCCGGAGCAGCCGGCCGGGTGTGCCTGCCGGGGGCTGTAGGGGGGAGGGTGGAGTGAGGGGCGCGGAGGTCTTGGCGCTCTCCCACCCTGGGACCCTCCAGGCACCACCCGGCTCGGGGGCCGCCGCCCCTCCCCCACCCCCCCACCCCCTCGCCCACCTCCCCAAGGCGTTCGCTGCCCAGGGCCACGTGGCCCCGGATCTGTCTGGCCTCGGGGCCCGCTGGGGCCCGCTGGGGCCCGCGGTCCTCTGAGCCTCCTGCGGGCCTAGGCGCAGCCCAGCCGTGGCCCTGAGCGCCCATCCTGCCCGGCACCTGCGCGGTGCCCAAACCCACCTGGAGCCACCAGCGCCGGCGCCCAGAGCTCGTCAGCCCCGCCCCTTCGCCCCACCGAGACCCCCCCCCCCCTTGCCCCCACGCCGCCCTCCAAGCACAGGACCTTGCTGAGGGTGCAGACGAGCGACATGCAGCCACACGGACAGGCACACAGACACACTCGCAGGCACCCACGCCAAGTGAGACAGCCGGCCGGCGCAAGCTCGTCAGCCAGGGCCACAGCCAGAGCACCCACCCGTGAGAGGCCGGGGCCAGAGGAAGGGACGGGAGGCCCGGGGGTCAGGAGAGACAGAGACGGAAAGAGATGAAGGTTCAGAGACAGGCTCCCAAGACGGCGAGAGGGCAGAGGCAGAGGCAGAGGCAGATGCAGACAGACAGACAGACACGAGCGCGCAGGCACACCCAGGGAGGGAGAGCCAGAGAGAGGGAGACACAGAGCGACCGACAGAGAGACGGAAAGCGGGACACGGACAGGGGACAGGGGATGGCATCCCATCCGAGACGGACACTCTGGCACAGACCGTCACACACCGCAGAGAGCGGCCCGTGCGCAAGGGAGGGGGCGTCAGCCTTGGGCCGGGCGAGCCCGGGCTGGACGCGGTGCCCTGGGGCTGGCAATCACCCGTGGGGACCCCAAGACTTCCTCGCAGCCGAGGTCTCAAAGGTCCCCTTCGGCTTGGCTCCCTGAGGCGAGACCCAGCCCCCGCCCCCAGGCCAGAAGCTGAGTGTGGGAGAGAGTGTGCGTGTGAGTGTGTCGGTGGGCGACGGTGGGGTCGGGTCGACTGGGGGGCCGGGTGGATACCCACAGTGGAGGGGGGAGGGTGTGGCGGCCGGGCCTTTGGAAGCCTGTGTGGTCCTCTTGCTGTCTCTCTCTCTCCCTCTTTCTCCGTCTCCCTTACTTGTGGTTTCCGGCTCTTGACCTGTCTGGGCTGCGGGGGGTGTGTCTGTGTTTGGGGGGCGGGGGGGCGGGCGTGAGGGTGTGTGTGTGTGTGTGTGTGTGTGTGTGTGTGTGTTGTGCGCCCGCGCCTGCGGGAGACCTCGAGGTTGCCTGGCAGGATGCGTCTGGGGGTGGGGCTGGGGCCCCGGCCCCGCCCAGAATTGCCTGAGGCCTGCCAAGGGAGCCCCAGACAGAGACCCCCGCGCCCCCGCCCCCGCCGTTCCTCTGGTTTCCTGGACGCCGAAAGCCCAGGGGCTCGCGGGCCGCGCGGAGGCAACCCAGGTCTGCAGCGGGAGTCGGGGCCCCGGCCACCCAACCTGAGAGGGGCTGGAAGGCAGGCGGCGGCTCTGAGCGCGGTGGGGTGCCAGGGGCCAGCGGCAGGCGGGGCTTGCGGTGCGGCTGGGGCCCGGGGCTAAAGGAGAGGGGAGGCAGGGAAAAAAAGAGACAACAAAAAGCCTACAGCACCCGGTATTCCCAGGCGGTCTCCCATCCAAGTACTAACCGGGCCCGACCCTGCTTAGCTTCCGAGATCAGACGAGATCGGGCGCGTTCAGGGTGGTATGGCCGTAGACGGAGGCGGCTGCCGCCAGGCGCCCTAAGAGCCCTGCGCTGCGCCTGCCTTTCGCTCTGACCTGCCGGTCGGGCCAGCCGGCGGCCGCAGCTCTCCAGCTCTCCACGGAGCGCGCGCTGCACTTGAGCTGCACCACCCGCGACCGGACTCCCGGCGGCCCGGTGGCCGGCCCACGCCGCCCCGCCCCCCGCCCCCCGTCACCCCCGGCCAACACTCGGCCGGCCCGGCCCGGGGGACCACAGGGCTTCCGGGACCCGGAGCAGCCGGCCGGGTGTGCCTGCCGGGGGCTGTAGGGGGGAGGGTGGAGTGAGGGGCGCGGAGGTCTTGGCGCTCTCCCACCCTGGGACCCTCCAGGCACCACCCGGCTCGGGGGCCGCCGCCCCTCCCCCACCCCCTCGCCCACCTCCCCAAGGCGTTCGCTGCCCAGGGCCACGTGGCCCCGGATCTGTCTGGCCTCGGGGCCCGCTGGGGCCCGCTGGGGCCCGCGGTCCTCTGAGCCTCCTGCGGGCCTAGGCGCAGCCCAGCCGTGGCCCTGAGCGCCCATCCTGCCCGGCACCTGCGCGGTGCCCAAACCCACCTGGAGCCACCAGCGCCGGCGCCCAGAGCTCGTCAGCCCCGCCCCTTCGCCCCACCGAGACCCCCCCCCCCTTGCCCCCACGCCGCCCTCCAAGCACAGGACCTTGCTGAGGGTGCAGACGAGCGACATGCAGCCACACGGACAGGCACACAGACACACTCGCAGGCACCCACGCTAAGTGAGACAGCCGGCCGGCGCAAGCTCGTCAGCCAGGGCCACAGCCAGAGCACCCACCCGTGAGAGGCCGGGGCCAGAGGAAGGGACGGGAGGCCCGGGGGTCAGGAGAGACAGAGACGGAAAGAGATGAAGGTTCAGAGACAGGCTCCCAAGACGGCGAGAGGGCAGAGGCAGAGGCAGAGGCAGATGCAGACAGACAGACAGACACGAGCGCGCAGGCACACCCAGGGAGGGAGAGCCAGAGAGAGGGAGACACAGAGCGACCGACAGAGAGACGGAAAGCGGGACACGGACAGGGGACAGGGGATGGCATCCCATCCGAGACGGACACTCTGGCACAGACCGTCACACACCGCAGAGAGCGGCCCGTGCGCAAGGGAGGGGGCGTCAGCCTTGGGCCGGGCGAGCCCGGGCTGGACGCGGTGCCCTGGGGCTGGCAATCACCCGTGGGGACCCCAAGACTTCCTCGCAGCCGAGGTCTCAAAGGTCCCCTTCGGCTTGGCTCCCTGAGGCGAGACCCAGCCCCCGCCCCCAGGCCAGAAGCTGAGTGTGGGAGAGAGTGTGCGTGTGAGTGTGTCGGTGGGCGACGGTGGGGTCGGGTCGACTGGGGGGCCGGGTGGATACCCACAGTGGAGGGGGGAGGGTGTGGCGGCCGGGCCTTTGGAAGCCTGTGTGGTCCTCTTGCTGTCTCTCTCTCTCCCTCTTTCTCCGTCTCCCTTACTTGTGGTTTCCGGCTCTTGACCTGTCTGGGCTGCGGGGGGTGTGTCTGTGTTTGGGGGGCGGGGGGGCGGGCGTGAGGGTGTGTGTGTGTGTGTGTGTGTGTGTGTGTGTGTGTGTTGTGCGCCCGCGCCTGCGGGAGACCTCGAGGTTGCCTGGCAGGATGCGTCTGGGGGTGGGGCTGGGGCCCCGGCCCCGCCCAGAATTGCCTGAGGCCTGCCAAGGGAGCCCCAGACAGAGACCCCCGCGCCCCCGCCCCCGCCGTTCCTCTGGTTTCCTGGACGCCGAAAGCCCAGGGGCTCGCGGGCCGCGCGGAGGCAACCCAGGTCTGCAGCGGGAGTCGGGGCCCCGGCCACCCAACCTGAGAGGGGCTGGAAGGCAGGCGGCGGCTCTGAGCGCGGTGGGGTGCCAGGGGCCAGCGGCAGGCGGGGCTTGCGGTGCGGCTGGGGCCCGGGGCTAAAGGAGAGGGGAGGCAGGGAAAAAAAGAGACAACAAAAAGCCTACAGCACCCGGTATTCCCAGGCGGTCTCCCATCCAAGTACTAACCGGGCCCGACCCTGCTTAGCTTCCGAGATCAGACGAGATCGGGCGCGTTCAGGGTGGTATGGCCGTAGACGGAGGCGGCTGCCGCCAGGCGCCCTAAGAGCCCTGCGCTGCGCCTGCCTTTCGCTCTGACCTGCCGGTCGGGCCAGCCGGCGGCCGCAGCTCTCCAGCTCTCCACGGAGCGCGCGCTGCACTTGAGCTGCACCACCCGCGACCGGACTCCCGGCGGCCCGGTGGCCGGCCCACGCCGCCCCGCCCCCCGCCCCCCGTCACCCCCGGCCAACACTCGGCCGGCCCGGCCCGGGGGACCACAGGGCTTCCGGGACCCGGAGCAGCCGGCCGGGTGTGCCTGCCGGGGGCTGTAGGGGGGAGGGTGGAGTGAGGGGCGCGGAGGTCTTGGCGCTCTCCCACCCTGGGACCCTCCAGGCACCACCCGGCTCGGGGGCCGCCGCCCCTCCCCCACCCCCTCGCCCACCTCCCCAAGGCGTTCGCTGCCCAGGGCCACGTGGCCCCGGATCTGTCTGGCCTCGGGGCCCGCTGGGGCCCGCTGGGGCCCGCGGTCCTCTGAGCCTCCTGCGGGCCTAGGCGCAGCCCAGCCGTGGCCCTGAGCGCCCATCCTGCCCGGCACCTGCGCGGTGCCCAAACCCACCTGGAGCCACCAGCGCCGGCGCCCAGAGCTCGTCAGCCCCGCCCCTTCGCCCCACCGAGACCCCCCCCCCTTGCCCCCACGCCGCCCTCCAAGCACAGGACCTTGCTGAGGGTGCAGACGAGCGACATGCAGCCACACGGACAGGCACACAGACACACTCGCAGGCACCCACGCTAAGTGAGACAGCCGGCCGGCGCAAGCTCGTCAGCCAGGGCCACAGCCAGAGCACCCACCCGTGAGAGGCCGGGGCCAGAGGAAGGGACGGGAGGCCCGGGGGTCAGGAGAGACAGAGACGGAAAGAGATGAAGGTTCAGAGACAGGCTCCCAAGACGGCGAGAGGGCAGAGGCAGAGGTAGAGGCAGATGCAGACAGACAGACAGACACGAGCGCGCAGGCACACCCAGGGAGGGAGAGCCAGAGAGAGGGAGACACAGAGCGACCGACAGAGAGACGGAAAGCGGGACACGGACAGGGGACAGGGGATGGCATCCCATCCGAGACGGACACTCTGGCACAGACCGTCACACACCGCAGAGAGCGGCCCGTGCGCAAGGGAGGGGGCGTCAGCCTTGGGCCGGGCGAGCCCGGGCTGGACGCGGTGCCCTGGGGCTGGCAATCACCCGTGGGGACCCCAAGACTTCCTCGCAGCCGAGGTCTCAAAGGTCCCCTTCGGCTTGGCTCCCTGAGGCGAGACCCAGCCCCCGCCCCCAGGCCAGAGGCTGAGTGTGGGAGAGAGTGTGCGTGTGAGTGTGTCGGTGGGCGACGGTGGGGTCGGGTCGACTGGGGGGCCGGGTGGATACCCACAGTGGAGGGGGGAGGGTGTGGCGGCCGGGCCTTTGGAAGCCTGTGTGGTCCTCTTGCTGTCTCTCTCTCTCCCTCTTTCTCCGTCTCCCTTCCTTGTGGTTTCCGGCTCTTGACCTGTCTGGGCTGCGGGGGGTGTGTCTGTGTTTGGGGGGCGGGGGGGGCGGGCGTGAGGGTGTGTGTGTGTGTGTGTGTGTGTGTGTGTGTGTGTTGTGCGCCCGCGCCTGCGGGAGACCTCGAGGTTGCCTGGCAGGATGCGTCTGGGGGTGGGGCTGGGGCCCCGGCCCCGCCCAGAATTGCCTGAGGCCTGCCAAGGGAGCCCCAGACAGAGACCCCCGCGCCCCCGCCCCCGCCGTTCCTCTGGTTTCCTGGACGCCGAAAGCCCAGGGGCTCGCGGGCCGCGCGGAGGCAACCCAGGTCTGCAGCGGGAGTCGGGGCCCCGGCCACCCAACCTGAGAGGGGCTGGAAGGCAGGCGGCGGCTCTGAGCGCGGTGGGGTGCCAGGGGCCAGCGGCAGGCGGGGCTTGCGGTGCGGCTGGGGCCCGGGGCTAAAGGAGAGGGGAGGCAGGGAAAAAAAGAGACAACAAAAAGCCTACAGCACCCGGTATTCCCAGGCGGTCTCCCATCCAAGTACTAACCGGGCCCGACCCTGCTTAGCTTCCGAGATCAGACGAGATCGGGCGCGTTCAGGGTGGTATGGCCGTAGACGGAGGCGGCTGCCGCCAGGCGCCCTAAGAGCCCTGCGCTGCGCCTGCCTTTCGCTCTGACCTGCCGGTCGGGCCAGCCGGCGGCCGCAGCTCTCCAGCTCTCCACGGAGCGCGCGCTGCACTTGAGCTGCACCACCCGCGACCGGACTCCCGGCGGCCCGGTGGCCGGCCCACGCCGCCCCGCCCCCCGCCCCCCGTCACCCCCGGCCAACACTCGGCCGGCCCGGCCCGGGGGACCACAGGGCTTCCGGGACCCGGAGCAGCCGGCCGGGTGTGCCTGCCGGGGGCTGTAGGGGGGAGGGTGGAGTGAGGGGCGCGGAGGTCTTGGCGCTCTCCCACCCTGGGACCCTCCAGGCACCACCCGGCTCGGGGGCCGCCGCCCCTCCCCCACCCCCTCGCCCACCTCCCCAAGGCGTTCGCTGCCCAGGGCCACGTGGCCCCGGATCTGTCTGGCCTCGGGGCCCGCTGGGGCCCGCTGGGGCCCGCGGTCCTCTGAGCCTCCTGCGGGCCTAGGCGCAGCCCAGCCGTGGCCCTGAGCGCCCATCCTGCCCGGCACCTGCGCGGTGCCCAAACCCACCTGGAGCCACCAGCGCCGGCGCCCAGAGCTCGTCAGCCCCGCCCCTTCGCCCCACCGAGACCCCCCCCCCTTGCCCCCACGCCGCCCTCCAAGCACAGGACCTTGCTGAGGGTGCAGACGAGCGACATGCAGCCACACGGACAGGCACACAGACACACTCGCAGGCACCCACGCTAAGTGAGACAGCCGGCCGGCGCAAGCTCGTCAGCCAGGGCCACAGCCAGAGCACCCACCCGTGAGAGGCCGGGGCCAGAGGAAGGGACGGGAGGCCCGGGGGTCAGGAGAGACAGAGACGGAAAGAGATGAAGGTTCAGAGACAGGCTCCCAAGACGGCGAGAGGGCAGAGGCAGAGGCAGAGGCAGATGCAGACAGACAGACAGACACGAGCGCGCAGGCACACCCAGGGAGGGAGAGCCAGAGAGAGGGAGACACAGAGCGACCGACAGAGAGACGGAAAGCGGGACACGGACAGGGGACAGGGGATGGCATCCCATCCGAGACGGACACTCTGGCACAGACCGTCACACACCGCAGAGAGCGGCCCGTGCGCAAGGGAGGGGGCGTCAGCCTTGGGCCGGGCGAGCCCGGGCTGGACGCGGTGCCCTGGGGCTGGCAATCACCCGTGGGGACCCCAAGACTTCCTCGCAGCCGAGGTCTCAAAGGTCCCCTTCGGCTTGGCTCCCTGAGGCGAGACCCAGCCCCCGCCCCCAGGCCAGAGGCTGAGTGTGGGAGAGAGTGTGCGTGTGAGTGTGTCGGTGGGCGACGGTGGGGTCGGGTCGACTGGGGGGCCGGGTGGATACCCACAGTGGAGGGGGGAGGGTGTGGCGGCCGGGCCTTTGGAAGCCTGTGTGGTCCTCTTGCTGTCTCTCTCTCTCCCTCTTTCTCCGTCTCCCTTCCTTGTGGTTTCCGGCTCTTGACCTGTCTGGGCTGCGGGGGGTGTGTCTGTGTTTGGGGGGCGGGGGGGGCGGGCGTGAGGGTGTGTGTGTGTGTGTGTGTGTGTGTGTGTGTGTGTTGTGCGCCCGCGCCTGCGGGAGACCTCGAGGTTGCCTGGCAGGATGCGTCTGGGGGTGGGGCTGGGGCCCCGGCCCCGCCCAGAATTGCCTGAGGCCTGCCAAGGGAGCCCCAGACAGAGACCCCCGCGCCCCCGCCCCCGCCGTTCCTCTGGTTTCCTGGACGCCGAAAGCCCAGGGGCTCGCGGGCCGCGCGGAGGCAACCCAGGTCTGCAGCGGGAGTCGGGGCCCCGGCCACCCAACCTGAGAGGGGCTGGAAGGCAGGCGGCGGCTCTGAGCGCGGTGGGGTGCCAGGGGCCAGCGGCAGGCGGGGCTTGCGGTGCGGCTGGGGCCCGGGGCTAAAGGAGAGGGGAGGCAGGGAAAAAAAGAGACAACAAAAAGCCTACAGCACCCGGTATTCCCAGGCGGTCTCCCATCCAAGTACTAACCGGGCCCGACCCTGCTTAGCTTCCGAGATCAGACGAGATCGGGCGCGTTCAGGGTGGTATGGCCGTAGACGGAGGCGGCTGCCGCCAGGCGCCCTAAGAGCCCTGCGCTGCGCCTGCCTTTCGCTCTGACCTGCCGGTCGGGCCAGCCGGCGGCCGCAGCTCTCCAGCTCTCCACGGAGCGCGCGCTGCACTTGAGCTGCACCACCCGCGACCGGACTCCCGGCGGCCCGGTGGCCGGCCCACGCCGCCCCGCCCCCCGCCCCCCGTCACCCCCGGCCAACACTCGGCCGGCCCGGCCCGGGGGACCACAGGGCTTCCGGGACCCGGAGCAGCCGGCCGGGTGTGCCTGCCGGGGGCTGTAGGGGGGAGGGTGGAGTGAGGGGCGCGGAGGTCTTGGCGCTCTCCCACCCTGGGACCCTCCAGGCACCACCCGGCTCGGGGGCCGCCGCCCCTCCCCCACTCCCCCACCCCCTCGCCCACCTCCCCAAGGCGTTCGCTGCCCAGGGCCACGTGGCCCCGGATCTGTCTGGCCTCGGGGCCCGCTGGGGCCCGCTGGGGCCCGCGGTCCTCTGAGCCTCCTGCGGGCCTAGGCGCAGCCCAGCCGTGGCCCTGAGCGCCCATCCTGCCCGGCACCTGCGCGGTGCCCAAACCCACCTGGAGCCACCAGCGCCGGCGCCCAGAGCTCGTCAGCCCCGCCCCTTCGCCCCACCGAGACCCCCCCCCCCTTGCCCCCACGCCGCCCTCCAAGCACAGGACCTTGCTGAGGGTGCAGACGAGCGACATGCAGCCACACGGACAGGCACACAGACACACTCGCAGGCACCCACGCCAAGTGAGACAGCCGGCCGGCGCAAGCTCGTCAGCCAGGGCCACAGCCAGAGCACCCACCCGTGAGAGGCCGGGGCCAGAGGAAGGGACGGGAGGCCCGGGGGTCAGGAGAGACAGAGACGGAAAGAGATGAAGGTTCAGAGACAGGCTCCCAAGACGGCGAGAGGGCAGAGGCAGAGGCAGAGGCAGATGCAGACAGACAGACAGACACGAGCGCGCAGGCACACCCAGGGAGGGAGAGCCAGAGAGAGGGAGACACAGAGCGACCGACAGAGAGACGGAAAGCGGGACACGGACAGGGGACAGGGGATGGCATCCCATCCGAGACGGACACTCTGGCACAGACCGTCACACACCGCAGAGAGCGGCCCGTGCGCAAGGGAGGGGGCGTCAGCCTTGGGCCGGGCGAGCCCGGGCTGGACGCGGTGCCCTGGGGCTGGCAATCACCCGTGGGGACCCCAAGACTTCCTCGCAGCCGAGGTCTCAAAGGTCCCCTTCGGCTTGGCTCCCTGAGGCGAGACCCAGCCCCCGCCCCCAGGCCAGAGGCTGAGTGTGGGAGAGAGTGTGCGTGTGAGTGTGTCGGTGGGCGACGGTGGGGTCGGGTCGACTGGGGGGCCGGGTGGATACCCACAGTGGAGGGGGGAGGGTGTGGCGGCCGGGCCTTTGGAAGCCTGTGTGGTCCTCTTGCTGTCTCTCTCTCTCCCTCTTTCTCCGTCTCCCTTCCTTGTGGTTTCCGGCTCTTGACCTGTCTGGGCTGCGGGGGGTGTGTCTGTGTTTGGGGGGCGGGGGGGGCGGGCGTGAGGGTGTGTGTGTGTGTGTGTGTGTGTGTGTGTGTGTGTTGTGCGCCCGCGCCTGCGGGAGACCTCGAGGTTGCCTGGCAGGATGCGTCTGGGGGTGGGGCTGGGGCCCCGGCCCCGCCCAGAATTGCCTGAGGCCTGCCAAGGGAGCCCCAGACAGAGACCCCCGCGCCCCCGCCCCCGCCGTTCCTCTGGTTTCCTGGACGCCGAAAGCCCAGGGGCTCGCGGGCCGCGCGGAGGCAACCCAGGTCTGCAGCGGGAGTCGGGGCCCCGGCCACCCAACCTGAGAGGGGCTGGAAGGCAGGCGGCGGCTCTGAGCGCGGTGGGGTGCCAGGGGCCAGCGGCAGGCGGGGCTTGCGGTGCGGCTGGGGCCCGGGGCTAAAGGAGAGGGGAGGCAGGGAAAAAAAGAGACAACAAAAAGCCTACAGCACCCGGTATTCCCAGGCGGTCTCCCATCCAAGTACTAACCGGGCCCGACCCTGCTTAGCTTCCGAGATCAGACGAGATCGGACGCGTTCAGGGTGGTATGGCCGAAGACGGAGGCGGCTGCCGCCAGGCGCCCTAAGAGCCCTGCGCTGCGCCTGCCTTTCGCTCTGACCTGCCGGTCGGGCCAGCCGGCGGCCGCAGCTCTCCAGCTCTCCACGGAGCGCGCGCTGCACTTGAGCTGCACCACCCGCGACCGGACTCCCGGCGGCCCGGTGGCCGGCCCACGCCGCCCCGCCCCCCGCCCCCCGTCACCCCCGGCCAACACTCGGCCGGCCCGGCCCGGGGGACCACAGGGCTTCCGGGACCCGGAGCAGCCGGCCGGGTGTGCCTGCCGGGGGCTGTAGGGGGGAGGGTGGAGTGAGGGGCGCGGAGGTCTTGGCACTCTCCCACCCTGGGACCCTCCAGGCACCACCCGGCTCGGGGGCCGCCGCCCCTCCCCCACCCCCCCCACCCCCTCGCCCACCTCCCCAAGGCGTTCGCTGCCCAGGGCCACGTGGCCCCGGATCTGTCTGGCCTCGGGGCCCGCTGGGGCCCGCTGGGGCCCGCGGTCCTCTGAGCCTCCTGCGGGCCTAGGCGCAGCCCAGCCGTGGCCCTGAGCGCCCATCCTGCCCGGCACCTGCGCGGTGCCCAAACCCACCTGGAGCCACCAGCGCCGGCGCCCAGAGCTCGTCAGCCCCGCCCCTTCGCCCCACCGAGACCCCCCCCCCCTTGCCCCCACGCCGCCCTCCAAGCACAGGACCTTGCTGAGGGTGCAGACGAGCGACATGCAGCCACACGGACAGGCACACAGACACACTCGCAGGCACCCACGCCAAGTGAGACAGCCGGCCGGCGCAAGCTCGTCAGCCAGGGCCACAGCCAGAGCACCCACCCGTGAGAGGCCGGGGCCAGAGGAAGGGACGGGAGGCCCGGGGGTCAGGAGAGACAGAGACGGAAAGAGATGAAGGTTCAGAGACAGGCTCCCAAGACGGCGAGAGGGCAGAGGCAGAGGCAGAGGCAGATGCAGACAGACAGACAGACACGAGCGCGCAGGCACACCCAGGGAGGGAGAGCCAGAGAGAGGGAGACACAGAGCGACCGACAGAGAGACGGAAAGCGGGACACGGACAGGGGACAGGGGATGGCATCCCATCCGAGACGGACACTCTGGCACAGACCGTCACACACCGCAGAGAGCGGCCCGTGCGCAAGGGAGGGGGCGTCAGCCTTGGGCCGGGCGAGCCCGGGCTGGACGCGGTGCCCTGGGGCTGGCAATCACCCGTGGGGACCCCAAGACTTCCTCGCAGCCGAGGTCTCAAAGGTCCCCTTCGGCTTGGCTCCCTGAGGCGAGACCCAGCCCCCGCCCCCAGGCCAGAAGCTGAGTGTGGGAGAGAGTGTGCGTGTGAGTGTGTCGGTGGGCGACGGTGGGGTCGGGTCGACTGGGGGGCCGGGTGGATACCCACAGTGGAGGGGGGAGGGTGTGGCGGCCGGGCCTTTGGAAGCCTGTGTGGTCCTCTTGCTGTCTCTCTCTCTCCCTCTTTCTCCGTCTCCCTTCCTTGTGGTTTCCGGCTCTTGACCTGTCTGGGCTGCGGGGGGTGTGTCTGTGTTTGGGGGGCGGGGGGGGCGGGCGTGAGGGTGTGTGTGTGTGTGTGTGTGTGTGTGTGTGTGTGTTGTGCGCCCGCGCCTGCGGGAGACCTCGAGGTTGCCTGGCAGGATGCGTCTGGGGGTGGGGCTGGGGCCCCGGCCCCGCCCAGAATTGCCTGAGGCCTGCCAAGGGAGCCCCAGACAGAGACCCCCGCGCCCCCGCCCCCGCCGTTCCTCTGGTTTCCTGGACGCCGAAAGCCCAGGGGCTCGCGGGCCGCGCGGAGGCAACCCAGGTCTGCAGCGGGAGTCGGGGCCCCGGCCACCCAACCTGAGAGGGGCTGGAAGGCAGGCGGCGGCTCTGAGCGCGGTGGGGTGCCAGGGGCCAGCGGCAGGCGGGGCTTGCGGTGCGGCTGGGGCCCGGGGCTAAAGGAGAGGGGAGGCAGGGAAAAAAAGAGACAACAAAAAGCCTACAGCACCCGGTATTCCCAGGCGGTCTCCCATCCAAGTACTAACCGGGCCCGACCCTGCTTAGCTTCCGAGATCAGACGAGATCGGGCGCGTTCAGGGTGGTATGGCCGTAGACGGAGGCGGCTGCCGCCAGGCGCCCTAAGAGCCCTGCGCTGCGCCTGCCTTTCGCTCTGACCTGCCGGTCGGGCCAGCCGGCGGCCGCAGCTCTCCAGCTCTCCACGGAGCGCGCGCTGCACTTGAGCTGCACCACCCGCGACCGGACTCCCGGCGGCCCGGTGGCCGGCCCTCGCCGCCCCGCCCCCCGCCCCCCCGTCACCCCCGGCCAACACTCGGCCGGCCCGGCCCGGGGGACCACAGGGCTTCCGGGACCCGGAGCAGCCGGCCGGGTGTGCCTGCCGGGGGCTGTAGGGGGGAGGGTGGAGTGAGGGGCGCGGAGGTCTTGGCGCTCTCCCACCCTGGGACCCTCCAGGCACCACCCGGCTCGGGGGCCGCCGCCCCTCCCCCACCCCCTCGCCCACCTCCCCAAGGCGTTCGCTGCCCAGGGCCACGTGGCCCCGGATCTGTCTGGCCTCGGGGCCCGCTGGGGCCCGCTGGGGCCCGCGGTCCTCTGAGCCTCCTGCGGGCCTAGGCGCAGCCCAGCCGTGGCCCTGAGCGCCCATCCTGCCCGGCACCTGCGCGGTGCCCAAACCCACCTGGAGCCACCAGCGCCGGCGCCCAGAGCTCGTCAGCCCCGCCCCTTCGCCCCACCGAGACCCCCCCCCCCTTGCCCCCACGCCGCCCTCCAAGCACAGGACCTTGCTGAGGGTGCAGACGAGCGACATGCAGCCACACGGACAGGCACACAGACACACTCGCAGGCACCCACGCTAAGTGAGACAGCCGGCCGGCGCAAGCTCGTCAGCCAGGGCCACAGCCAGAGCACCCACCCGTGAGAGGCCGGGGCCAGAGGAAGGGACGGGAGGCCCGGGGGTCAGGAGAGACAGAGACGGAAAGAGATGAAGGTTCAGAGACAGGCTCCCAAGACGGCGAGAGGGCAGAGGCAGAGGCAGAGGCAGATGCAGACAGACAGACAGACACGAGCGCGCAGGCACACCCAGGGAGGGAGAGCCAGAGAGAGGGAGACACAGAGCGACCGACAGAGAGACGGAAAGCGGGACACGGACAGGGGACAGGGGATGGCATCCCATCCGAGACGGACACTCTGGCACAGACCGTCACACACCGCAGAGAGCGGCCCGTGCGCAAGGGAGGGGGCGTCAGCCTTGGGCCGGGCGAGCCCGGGCTGGACGCGGTGCCCTGGGGCTGGCAATCACCCGTGGGGACCCCAAGACTTCCTCGCAGCCGAGGTCTCAAAGGTCCCCTTCGGCTTGGCTCCCTGAGGCGAGACCCAGCCCCCGCCCCCAGGCCAGAGGCTGAGTGTGGGAGAGAGTGTGCGTGTGAGTGTGTCGGTGGGCGACGGTGGGGTCGGGTCGACTGGGGGGCCGGGTGGGTACCCACAGTGGAGGGGGGAGGGTGTGGCGGCCGGGCCTTTGGAAGCCTGTGTGGTCCTCTTGCTGTCTCTCTCTCTCCCTCTTTCTCTGTCTCCCTTCCTTGTGGTTTCCGGCTCTTGACCTGTCTGGGCTGCGGGGGGTGTGTCTGTGTTTGGAGGGCGGGGGGGCGGGCGTGAGGGTGTGTGTGTGTGTGTGTGTGTGTGTGTGTGTGTGTGTGTTGTGCGCCCGCGCCTGCGGGAGACCTCGAGGTTGCCTGGCAGGATGCGTCTGGGGGTGGGGCTGGGGCCCCGGCCCCGCCCAGAATTGCCTGAGGCCTGCCAAGGGAGCCCCAGACAGAGACCCCCGCGCCCCCGCCCCCGCCGTTCCTCTGGTTTCCTGGACGCCGAAAGCCCAGGGGCTCGCGGGCCGCGCGGAGGCAACCCAGGTCTGCAGCGGGAGTCGGGGCCCCGGCCACCCAACCTGAGAGGGGCTGGAAGGCAGGCGGCGGCTCTGAGCGCGGTGGGGTGCCAGGGGCCAGCGGCAGGCGGGGCTTGCGGTGCGGCTGGGGCCCGGGGCTAAAGGAGAGGGGAGGCAGGGAAAAAAAGAGACAACAAAAAGCCTACAGCACCCGGTATTCCCAGGCGGTCTCCCATCCAAGTACTAACCGGGCCCGACCCTGCTTAGCTTCCGAGATCAGACGAGATCGGGCGCGTTCAGGGTGGTATGGCCGTAGACGGAGGCGGCTGCCGCCAGGCGCCCTAAGAGCCCTGCGCTGCGCCTGCCTTTCGCTCTGACCTGCCGGTCGGGCCAGCCGGCGGCCGCAGCTCTCCAGCTCTCCACGGAGCGCGCGCTGCACTTGAGCTGCACCACCCGCGACCGGACTCCCGGCGGCCCGGTGGCCGGCCCACGCCGCCCCGCCCCCCGCCCCCCGTCACCCCCGGCCAACACTCGGCCGGCCCGGCCCGGGGGACCACAGGGCTTCCGGGACCCGGAGCAGCCGGCCGGGTGTGCCTGCCGGGGGCTGTAGGGGGGAGGGTGGAGTGAGGGGCGCGGAGGTCTTGGCGCTCTCCCACCCTGGGACCCTCCAGGCACCACCCGGCTCGGGGGCCGCCGCCCCTCCCCCACCCCCTCGCCCACCTCCCCAAGGCGTTCGCTGCCCAGGGCCACGTGGCCCCGGATCTGTCTGGCCTCGGGGCCCGCTGGGGCCCGCTGGGGCCCGCGGTCCTCTGAGCCTCCTGCGGGCCTAGGCGCAGCCCAGCCGTGGCCCTGAGCGCCCATCCTGCCCGGCACCTGCGCGGTGCCCAAACCCACCTGGAGCCACCAGCGCCGGCGCCCAGAGCTCGTCAGCCCCGCCCCTTCGCCCCACCGAGACCCCCCCCCCCTTGCCCCCACGCCGCCCTCCAAGCACAGGACCTTGCTGAGGGTGCAGACGAGCGACATGCAGCCACACGGACAGGCACACAGACACACTCGCAGGCACCCACGCTAAGTGAGACAGCCGGCCGGCGCAAGCTCGTCAGCCAGGGCCACAGCCAGAGCACCCACCCGTGAGAGGCCGGGGCCAGAGGAAGGGACGGGAGGCCCGGGGGTCAGGAGAGACAGAGACGGAAAGAGATGAAGGTTCAGAGACAGGCTCCCAAGACGGCGAGAGGGCAGAGGCAGAGGCAGAGGCAGATGCAGACAGACAGACAGACACGAGCGCGCAGGCACACCCAGGGAGGGAGAGCCAGAGAGAGGGAGACACAGAGCGACCGACAGAGAGACGGAAAGCGGGACACGGACAGGGGACAGGGGATGGCATCCCATCCGAGACGGACACTCTGGCACAGACCGTCACACACCGCAGAGAGCGGCCCGTGCGCAAGGGAGGGGGCGTCAGCCTTGGGCCGGGCGAGCCCGGGCTGGACGCGGTGCCCTGGGGCTGGCAATCACCCGTGGGGACCCCAAGACTTCCTCGCAGCCGAGGTCTCAAAGGTCCCCTTCGGCTTGGCTCCCTGAGGCGAGACCCAGCCCCCGCCCCCAGGCCAGAGGCTGAGTGTGGGAGAGAGTGTGCGTGTGAGTGTGTCGGTGGGCGACGGTGGGGTCGGGTCGACTGGGGGGCCGGGTGGATACCCACAGTGGAGGGGGGAGGGTGTGGCGGCCGGGCCTTTGGAAGCCTGTGTGGTCCTCTTGCTGTCTCTCTCTCTCCCTCTTTCTCCGTCTCCCTTCCTTGTGGTTTCCGGCTCTTGACCTGTCTGGGCTGCGGGGGGTGTGTCTGTGTTTGGGGGGCGGGGGGGGCGGGCGTGAGGGTGTGTGTGTGTGTGTGTGTGTGTGTGTGTGTGTGTTGTGCGCCCGCGCCTGCGGGAGACCTCGAGGTTGCCTGGCAGGATGCGTCTGGGGGTGGGGCTGGGGCCCCGGCCCCGCCCAGAATTGCCTGAGGCCTGCCAAGGGAGCCCCAGACAGAGACCCCCGCGCCCCCGCCCCCGCCGTTCCTCTGGTTTCCTGGACGCCGAAAGCCCAGGGGCTCGCGGGCCGCGCGGAGGCAACCCAGGTCTGCAGCGGGAGTCGGGGCCCCGGCCACCCAACCTGAGAGGGGCTGGAAGGCAGGCGGCGGCTCTGAGCGCGGTGGGGTGCCAGGGGCCAGCGGCAGGCGGGGCTTGCGGTGCGGCTGGGGCCCGGGGCTAAAGGAGAGGGGAGGCAGGGAAAAAAAGAGACAACAAAAAGCCTACAGCACCCGGTATTCCCAGGCGGTCTCCCATCCAAGTACTAACCGGGCCCGACCCTGCTTAGCTTCCGAGATCAGACGAGATCGGGCGCGTTCAGGGTGGTATGGCCGTAGACGGAGGCGGCTGCCGCCAGGCGCCCTAAGAGCCCTGCGCTGCGCCTGCCTTTCGCTCTGACCTGCCGGTCGGGCCAGCCGGCGGCCGCAGCTCTCCAGCTCTCCACGGAGCGCGCGCTGCACTTGAGCTGCACCACCCGCGACCGGACTCCCGGCGGCCCGGTGGCCGGCCCACGCCGCCCCGCCCCCCGCCCCCCGTCACCCCCGGCCAACACTCGGCCGGCCCGGCCCGGGGGACCACAGGGCTTCCGGGACCCGGAGCAGCCGGCCGGGTGTGCCTGCCGGGGGCTGTAGGGGGGAGGGTGGAGTGAGGGGCGCGGAGGTCTTGGCGCTCTCCCACCCTGGGACCCTCCAGGCACCACCCGGCTCGGGGGCCGCCGCCCCTCCCCCACCCCCCCACCCCCTCGCCCACCTCCCCAAGGCGTTCGCTGCCCAGGGCCACGTGGCCCCGGATCTGTCTGGCCTCGGGGCCCGCTGGGGCCCGCTGGGGCCCGCGGTCCTCTGAGCCTCCTGCGGGCCTAGGCGCAGCCCAGCCGTGGCCCTGAGCGCCCATCCTGCCCGGCACCTGCGCGGTGCCCAAACCCACCTGGAGCCACCAGCGCCGGCGCCCAGAGCTCGTCAGCCCCGCCCCTTCGCCCCACCGAGACCCCCCCCCCCTTGCCCCCACGCCGCCCTCCAAGCACAGGACCTTGCTGAGGGTGCAGACGAGCGACATGCAGCCACACGGACAGGCACACAGACACACTCGCAGGCACCCACGCTAAGTGAGACAGCCGGCCGGCGCAAGCTCGTCAGCCAGGGCCACAGCCAGAGCACCCACCCGTGAGAGGCCGGGGCCAGAGGAAGGGACGGGAGGCCCGGGGGTCAGGAGAGACAGAGACGGAAAGAGATGAAGGTTCAGAGACAGGCTCCCAAGACGGCGAGAGGGCAGAGGCAGAGGCAGAGGCAGATGCAGACAGACAGACAGACACGAGCGCGCAGGCACACCCAGGGAGGGAGAGCCAGAGAGAGGGAGACACAGAGCGACCGACAGAGAGACGGAAAGCGGGACACGGACAGGGGACAGGGGATGGCATCCCATCCGAGACGGACACTCTGGCACAGACCGTCACACACCGCAGAGAGCGGCCCGTGCGCAAGGGAGGGGGCGTCAGCCTTGGGCCGGGCGAGCCCGGGCTGGACGCGGTGCCCTGGGGCTGGCAATCACCCGTGGGGACCCCAAGACTTCCTCGCAGCCGAGGTCTCAAAGGTCCCCTTCGGCTTGGCTCCCTGAGGCGAGACCCAGCCCCCGCCCCCAGGCCAGAGGCTGAGTGTGGGAGAGAGTGTGCGTGTGAGTGTGTCGGTGGGCGACGGTGGGGTCGGGTCGACTGGGGGGCCGGGTGGATACCCACAGTGGAGGGGGGAGGGTGTGGCGGCCGGGCCTTTGGAAGCCTGTGTGGTCCTCTTGCTGTCTCTCTCTCTCCCTCTTTCTCCGTCTCCCTTCCTTGTGGTTTCCGGCTCTTGACCTGTCTGGGCTGCGGGGGGTGTGTCTGTGTTTGGGGGGCGGGGGGGGCGGGCGTGAGGGTGTGTGTGTGTGTGTGTGTGTGTGTGTGTGTGTGTTGTGCGCCCGCGCCTGCGGGAGACCTCGAGGTTGCCTGGCAGGATGCGTCTGGGGGTGGGGCTGGGGCCCCGGCCCCGCCCAGAATTGCCTGAGGCCTGCCAAGGGAGCCCCAGACAGAGACCCCCGCGCCCCCGCCCCCGCCGTTCCTCTGGTTTCCTGGACGCCGAAAGCCCAGGGGCTCGCGGGCCGCGCGGAGGCAACCCAGGTCTGCAGCGGGAGTCGGGGCCCCGGCCACCCAACCTGAGAGGGGCTGGAAGGCAGGCGGCGGCTCTGAGCGCGGTGGGGTGCCAGGGGCCAGCGGCAGGCGGGGCTTGCGGTGCGGCTGGGGCCCGGGGCTAAAGGAGAGGGGAGGCAGGGAAAAAAAGAGACAACAAAAAGCCTACAGCACCCGGTATTCCCAGGCGGTCTCCCATCCAAGTACTAACCGGGCCCGACCCTGCTTAGCTTCCGAGATCAGACGAGATCGGGCGCGTTCAGGGTGGTATGGCCGTAGACGGAGGCGGCTGCCGCCAGGCGCCCTAAGAGCCCTGCGCTGCGCCTGCCTTTCGCTCTGACCTGCCGGTCGGGCCAGCCGGCGGCCGCAGCTCTCCAGCTCTCCACGGAGCGCGCGCTGCACTTGAGCTGCACCACCCGCGACCGGACTCCCGGCGGCCCGGTGGCCGGCCCACGCCGCCCCGCCCCCCGCCCCCCGTCACCCCCGGCCAACACTCGGCCGGCCCGGCCCGGGGGACCACAGGGCTTCCGGGACCCGGAGCAGCCGGCCGGGTGTGCCTGCCGGGGGCTGTAGGGGGGAGGGTGGAGTGAGGGGCGCGGAGGTCTTGGCGCTCTCCCACCCTGGGACCCTCCAGGCACCACCCGGCTCGGGGGCCGCCGCCCCTCCCCCACCCCCCCACCCCCTCGCCCACCTCCCCAAGGCGTTCGCTGCCCAGGGCCACGTGGCCCCGGATCTGTCTGGCCTCGGGGCCCGCTGGGGCCCGCTGGGGCCCGCGGTCCTCTGAGCCTCCTGCGGGCCTAGGCGCAGCCCAGCCGTGGCCCTGAGCGCCCATCCTGCCCGGCACCTGCGCGGTGCCCAAACCCACCTGGAGCCACCAGCGCCGGCGCCCAGAGCTCGTCAGCCCCGCCCCTTCGCCCCACCGAGACCCCCCCCCCCTTGCCCCCACGCCGCCCTCCAAGCACAGGACCTTGCTGAGGGTGCAGACGAGCGACATGCAGCCACACGGACAGGCACACAGACACACTCGCAGGCACCCACGCTAAGTGAGACAGCCGGCCGGCGCAAGCTCGTCAGCCAGGGCCACAGCCAGAGCACCCACCCGTGAGAGGCCGGGGCCAGAGGAAGGGACGGGAGGCCCGGGGGTCAGGAGAGACAGAGACGGAAAGAGATGAAGGTTCAGAGACAGGCTCCCAAGACGGCGAGAGGGCAGAGGCAGAGGCAGAGGCAGATGCAGACAGACAGACAGACACGAGCGCGCAGGCACACCCAGGGAGGGAGAGCCAGAGAGAGGGAGACACAGAGCGACCGACAGAGAGACGGAAAGCGGGACACGGACAGGGGACAGGGGATGGCATCCCATCCGAGACGGACACTCTGGCACAGACCGTCACACACCGCAGAGAGCGGCCCGTGCGCAAGGGAGGGGGCGTCAGCCTTGGGCCGGGCGAGCCCGGGCTGGACGCGGTGCCCTGGGGCTGGCAATCACCCGTGGGGACCCCAAGACTTCCTCGCAGCCGAGGTCTCAAAGGTCCCCTTCGGCTTGGCTCCCTGAGGCGAGACCCAGCCCCCGCCCCCAGGCCAGAAGCTGAGTGTGGGAGAGAGTGTGCGTGTGAGTGTGTCGGTGGGCGACGGTGGGGTCGGGTCGACTGGGGGGCCGGGTGGATACCCACAGTGGAGGGGGGAGGGTGTGGCGGCCGGGCCTTTGGAAGCCTGTGTGGTCCTCTTGCTGTCTCTCTCTCTCCCTCTTTCTCCGTCTCCCTTACTTGTGGTTTCCGGCTCTTGACCTGTCTGGGCTGCGGGGGGTGTGTCTGTGTTTGGGGGGCGGGGGGGCGGGCGTGAGGGGGTGTGTGTGTGTGTGTGTGTGTGTGTGTGTGTGTGTGTTGTGCGCCCGCGCCTGCGGGAGACCTCGAGGTTGCCTGGCAGGATGCGTCTGGGGGTGGGGCTGGGGCCCCGGCCCCGCCCAGAATTGCCTGAGGCCTGCCAAGGGAGCCCCAGACAGAGACCCCCGCGCCCCCGCCCCCGCCGTTCCTCTGGTTTCCTGGACGCCGAAAGCCCAGGGGCTCGCGGGCCGCGCGGAGGCAACCCAGGTCTGCAGCGGGAGTCGGGGCCCCGGCCACCCAACCTGAGAGGGGCTGGAAGGCAGGCGGCGGCTCTGAGCGCGGTGGGGTGCCAGGGGCCAGCGGCAGGCGGGGCTTGCGGTGCGGCTGGGGCCCGGGGCTAAAGGAGAGGGGAGGCAGGGAAAAAAAGAGACAACAAAAAGCCTACAGCACCCGGTATTCCCAGGCGGTCTCCCATCCAAGTACTAACCGGGCCCGACCCTGCTTAGCTTCCGAGATCAGACGAGATCGGGCGCGTTCAGGGTGGTATGGCCGTAGACGGAGGCGGCTGCCGCCAGGCGCCCTAAGAGCCCTGCGCTGCGCCTGCCTTTCGCTCTGACCTGCCGGTCGGGCCAGCCGGCGGCCGCAGCTCTCCAGCTCTCCACGGAGCGCGCGCTGCACTTGAGCTGCACCACCCGCGACCGGACTCCCGGCGGCCCGGTGGCCGGCCCACGCCGCCCCGCCCCCCGCCCCCCGTCACCCCCGGCCAACACTCGGCCGGCCCGGCCCGGGGGACCACAGGGCTTCCGGGACCCGGAGCAGCCGGCCGGGTGTGCCTGCCGGGGGCTGTAGGGGGGAGGGTGGAGTGAGGGGCGCGGAGGTCTTGGCGCTCTCCCACCCTGGGACCCTCCAGGCACCACCCGGCTCGGGGGCCGCCGCCCCTCCCCCACCCCCTCGCCCACCTCCCCAAGGCGTTCGCTGCCCAGGGCCACGTGGCCCCGGATCTGTCTGGCCTCGGGGCCCGCTGGGGCCCGCTGGGGCCCGCGGTCCTCTGAGCCTCCTGCGGGCCTAGGCGCAGCCCAGCCGTGGCCCTGAGCGCCCATCCTGCCCGGCACCTGCGCGGTGCCCAAACCCACCTGGAGCCACCAGCGCCGGCGCCCAGAGCTCGTCAGCCCCGCCCCTTCGCCCCACCGAGACCCCCCCCCCCTTGCCCCCACGCCGCCCTCCAAGCACAGGACCTTGCTGAGGGTGCAGACGAGCGACATGCAGCCACACGGACAGGCACACAGACACACTCGCAGGCACCCACGCTAAGTGAGACAGCCGGCCGGCGCAAGCTCGTCAGCCAGGGCCACAGCCAGAGCACCCACCCGTGAGAGGCCGGGGCCAGAGGAAGGGACGGGAGGCCCGGGGGTCAGGAGAGACAGAGACGGAAAGAGATGAAGGTTCAGAGACAGGCTCCCAAGACGGCGAGAGGGCAGAGGCAGAGGCAGAGGCAGATGCAGACAGACAGACAGACACGAGCGCGCAGGCACACCCAGGGAGGGAGAGCCAGAGAGAGGGAGACACAGAGCGACCGACAGAGAGACGGAAAGCGGGACACGGACAGGGGACAGGGGATGGCATCCCATCCGAGACGGACACTCTGGCACAGACCGTCACACACCGCAGAGAGCGGCCCGTGCGCAAGGGAGGGGGCGTCAGCCTTGGGCCGGGCGAGCCCGGGCTGGACGCGGTGCCCTGGGGCTGGCAATCACCCGTGGGGACCCCAAGACTTCCTCGCAGCCGAGGTCTCAAAGGTCCCCTTCGGCTTGGCTCCCTGAGGCGAGACCCAGCCCCCGCCCCCAGGCCAGAGGCTGAGTGTGGGAGAGAGTGTGCGTGTGAGTGTGTCGGTGGGCGACGGTGGGGTCGGGTCGACTGGGGGGCCGGGTGGATACCCACAGTGGAGGGGGGAGGGTGTGGCGGCCGGGCCTTTGGAAGCCTGTGTGGTCCTCTTGCTGTCTCTCTCTCTCCCTCTTTCTCCGTCTCCCTTACTTGTGGTTTCCGGCTCTTGACCTGTCTGGGCTGCGGGGGGTGTGTCTGTGTTTGGGGGGCGGGGGGGCGGGGGGGCGGGCGTGAGGGTGTGTGTGTGTGTGTGTGTGTGTGTGTGTGTGTGTGTTGTGCGCCCGCGCCTGCGGGAGACCTCGAGGTTGCCTGGCAGGATGCGTCTGGGGGTGGGGCTGGGGCCCCGGCCCCGCCCAGAATTGCCTGAGGCCTGCCAAGGGAGCCCCAGACAGAGACCCCCGCGCCCCCGCCCCCGCCGTTCCTCTGGTTTCCTGGACGCCGAAAGCCCAGGGGCTCGCGGGCCGCGCGGAGGCAACCCAGGTCTGCAGCGGGAGTCGGGGCCCCGGCCACCCAACCTGAGAGGGGCTGGAAGGCAGGCGGCGGCTCTGAGCGCGGTGGGGTGCCAGGGGCCAGCGGCAGGCGGGGCTTGCGGTGCGGCTGGGGCCCGGGGCTAAAGGAGAGGGGAGGCAGGGAAAAAAAGAGACAACAAAAAGCCTACAGCACCCGGTATTCCCAGGCGGTCTCCCATCCAAGTACTAACCGGGCCCGACCCTGCTTAGCTTCCGAGATCAGACGAGATCGGGCGCGTTCAGGGTGGTATGGCCGTAGACGGAGGCGGCTGCCGCCAGGCGCCCTAAGAGCCCTGCGCTGCGCCTGCCTTTCGCTCTGACCTGCCGGTCGGGCCAGCCGGCGGCCGCAGCTCTCCAGCTCTCCACGGAGCGCGCGCTGCACTTGAGCTGCACCACCCGCGACCGGACTCCCGGCGGCCCGGTGGCCGGCCCACGCCGCCCCGCCCCCCGCCCCCCGTCACCCCCGGCCAACACTCGGCCGGCCCGGCCCGGGGGACCACAGGGCTTCCGGGACCCGGAGCAGCCGGCCGGGTGTGCCTGCCGGGGGCTGTAGGGGGGAGGGTGGAGTGAGGGGCGCGGAGGTCTTGGCGCTCTCCCACCCTGGGACCCTCCAGGCACCACCCGGCTCGGGGGCCGCCGCCCCTCCCCCACCCCCCCACCCCCTCGCCCACCTCCCCAAGGCGTTCGCTGCCCAGGGCCACGTGGCCCCGGATCTGTCTGGCCTCGGGGCCCGCTGGGGCCCGCTGGGGCCCGCGGTCCTCTGAGCCTCCTGCGGGCCTAGGCGCAGCCCAGCCGTGGCCCTGAGCGCCCATCCTGCCCGGCACCTGCGCGGTGCCCAAACCCACCTGGAGCCACCAGCGCCGGCGCCCAGAGCTCGTCAGCCCCGCCCCTTCGCCCCACCGAGACCCCCCCCCCCCCCTTGCCCCCACGCCGCCCTCCAAGCACAGGACCTTGCTGAGGGTGCAGACGAGCGACATGCAGCCACACGGACAGGCACACAGACACACTCGCAGGCACCCACGCTAAGTGAGACAGCCGGCCGGCGCAAGCTCGTCAGCCAGGGCCACAGCCAGAGCACCCACCCGTGAGAGGCCGGGGCCAGAGGAAGGGACGGGAGGCCCGGGGGTCAGGAGAGACAGAGACGGAAAGAGATGAAGGTTCAGAGACAGGCTCCCAAGACGGCGAGAGGGCAGAGGCAGAGGCAGAGGCAGATGCAGACAGACAGACAGACACGAGCGCGCAGGCACACCCAGGGAGGGAGAGCCAGAGAGAGGGAGACACAGAGCGACCGACAGAGAGACGGAAAGCGGGACACGGACAGGGGACAGGGGATGGCATCCCATCCGAGACGGACACTCTGGCACAGACCGTCACACACCGCAGAGAGCGGCCCGTGCGCAAGGGAGGGGGCGTCAGCCTTGGGCCGGGCGAGCCCGGGCTGGACGCGGTGCCCTGGGGCTGGCAATCACCCGTGGGGACCCCAAGACTTCCTCGCAGCCGAGGTCTCAAAGGTCCCCTTCGGCTTGGCTCCCTGAGGCGAGACCCAGCCCCCGCCCCCAGGCCAGAAGCTGAGTGTGGGAGAGAGTGTGCGTGTGAGTGTGTCGGTGGGCGACGGTGGGGTCGGGTCGACTGGGGGGCCGGGTGGATACCCACAGTGGAGGGGGGAGGGTGTGGCGGCCGGGCCTTTGGAAGCCTGTGTGGTCCTCTTGCTGTCTCTCTCTCTCCCTCTTTCTCCGTCTCCCTTACTTGTGGTTTCCGGCTCTTGACCTGTCTGGGCTGCGGGGGGTGTGTCTGTGTTTGGGGGGCGGGGGGGCGGGCGTGAGGGTGTGTGTGTGTGTGTGTGTGTGTGTGTGTGTGTGTGTTGTGCGCCCGCGCCTGCGGGAGACCTCGAGGTTGCCTGGCAGGATGCGTCTGGGGGTGGGGCTGGGGCCCCGGCCCCGCCCAGAATTGCCTGAGGCCTGCCAAGGGAGCCCCAGACAGAGACCCCCGCGCCCCCGCCCCCGCCGTTCCTCTGGTTTCCTGGACGCCGAAAGCCCAGGGGCTCGCGGGCCGCGCGGAGGCAACCCAGGTCTGCAGCGGGAGTCGGGGCCCCGGCCACCCAACCTGAGAGGGGCTGGAAGGCAGGCGGCGGCTCTGAGCGCGGTGGGGTGCCAGGGGCCAGCGGCAGGCGGGGCTTGCGGTGCGGCTGGGGCCCGGGGCTAAAGGAGAGGGGAGGCAGGGAAAAAAAGAGACAACAAAAAGCCTACAGCACCCGGTATTCCCAGGCGGTCTCCCATCCAAGTACTAACCGGGCCCGACCCTGCTTAGCTTCCGAGATCAGACGAGATCGGGCGCGTTCAGGGTGGTATGGCCGTAGACGGAGGCGGCTGCCGCCAGGCGCCCTAAGAGCCCTGCGCTGCGCCTGCCTTTCGCTCTGACCTGCCGGTCGGGCCAGCCGGCGGCCGCAGCTCTCCAGCTCTCCACGGAGCGCGCGCTGCACTTGAGCTGCACCACCCGCGACCGGACTCCCGGCGGCCCGGTGGCCGGCCCACGCCGCCCCGCCCCCCGCCCCCCGTCACCCCCGGCCAACACTCGGCCGGCCCGGCCCGGGGGACCACAGGGCTTCCGGGACCCGGAGCAGCCGGCCGGGTGTGCCTGCCGGGGGCTGTAGGGGGGAGGGTGGAGTGAGGGGCGCGGAGGTCTTGGCGCTCTCCCACCCTGGGACCCTCCAGGCACCACCCGGCTCGGGGGCCGCCGCCCCTCCCCCACCCCCCCACCCCCTCGCCCACCTCCCCAAGGCGTTCGCTGCCCAGGGCCACGTGGCCCCGGATCTGTCTGGCCTCGGGGCCCGCTGGGGCCCGCTGGGGCCCGCGGTCCTCTGAGCCTCCTGCGGGCCTAGGCGCAGCCCAGCCGTGGCCCTGAGCGCCCATCCTGCCCGGCACCTGCGCGGTGCCCAAACCCACCTGGAGCCACCAGCGCCGGCGCCCAGAGCTCGTCAGCCCCGCCCCTTCGCCCCACCGAGACCCCCCCCCCCCTTGCCCCCACGCCGCCCTCCAAGCACAGGACCTTGCTGAGGGTGCAGACGAGCGACATGCAGCCACACGGACAGGCACACAGACACACTCGCAGGCACCCACGCTAAGTGAGACAGCCGGCCGGCGCAAGCTCGTCAGCCAGGGCCACAGCCAGAGCACCCACCCGTGAGAGGCCGGGGCCAGAGGAAGGGACGGGAGGCCCGGGGGTCAGGAGAGACAGAGACGGAAAGAGATGAAGGTTCAGAGACAGGCTCCCAAGACGGCGAGAGGGCAGAGGCAGAGGCAGAGGCAGATGCAGACAGACAGACAGACACGAGCGCGCAGGCACACCCAGGGAGGGAGAGCCAGAGAGAGGGAGACACAGAGCGACCGACAGAGAGACGGAAAGCGGGACACGGACAGGGGACAGGGGATGGCATCCCATCCGAGACGGACACTCTGGCACAGACCGTCACACACCGCAGAGAGCGGCCCGTGCGCAAGGGAGGGGGCGTCAGCCTTGGGCCGGGCGAGCCCGGGCTGGACGCGGTGCCCTGGGGCTGGCAATCACCCGTGGGGACCCCAAGACTTCCTCGCAGCCGAGGTCTCAAAGGTCCCCTTCGGCTTGGCTCCCTGAGGCGAGACCCAGCCCCCGCCCCCAGGCCAGAAGCTGAGTGTGGGAGAGAGTGTGCGTGTGAGTGTGTCGGTGGGCGACGGTGGGGTCGGGTCGACTGGGGGGCCGGGTGGATACCCACAGTGGAGGGGGGAGGGTGTGGCGGCCGGGCCTTTGGAAGCCTGTGTGGTCCTCTTGCTGTCTCTCTCTCTCCCTCTTTCTCCGTCTCCCTTACTTGTGGTTTCCGGCTCTTGACCTGTCTGGGCTGCGGGGGGTGTGTCTGTGTTTGGGGGGCGGGGGGGCGGGCGTGAGGGTGTGTGTGTGTGTGTGTGTGTGTGTGTGTGTGTGTGTGTTGTGCGCCCGCGCCTGCGGGAGACCTCGAGGTTGCCTGGCAGGATGCGTCTGGGGGTGGGGCTGGGGCCCCGGCCCCGCCCAGAATTGCCTGAGGCCTGCCAAGGGAGCCCCAGACAGAGACCCCCGCGCCCCCGCCCCCGCCGTTCCTCTGGTTTCCTGGACGCCGAAAGCCCAGGGGCTCGCGGGCCGCGCGGAGGCAACCCAGGTCTGCAGCGGGAGTCGGGGCCCCGGCCACCCAACCTGAGA
The DNA here is from genome assembly GCF_032405125.1 of Capricornis sumatraensis. Taxonomy (NCBI): domain Eukaryota; kingdom Metazoa; phylum Chordata; class Mammalia; order Artiodactyla; family Bovidae; genus Capricornis; species Capricornis sumatraensis. The sequence continues at coordinate 42,301,673 of NC_091078.1, read as the reverse complement.
GGGGCTGGAAGGCAGGCGGCGGCTCTGAGCGCGGTGGGGTGCCAGGGGCCAGCGGCAGGCGGGGCTTGCGGTGCGGCTGGGGCCCGGGGCTAAAGGAGAGGGGAGGCAGGGAAAAAAAGAGACAACAAAAAGCCTACAGCACCCGGTATTCCCAGGCGGTCTCCCATCCAAGTACTAACCGGGCCCGACCCTGCTTAGCTTCCGAGATCAGACGAGATCGGGCGCGTTCAGGGTGGTATGGCCGTAGACGGAGGCGGCTGCCGCCAGGCGCCCTAAGAGCCCTGCGCTGCGCCTGCCTTTCGCTCTGACCTGCCGGTCGGGCCAGCCGGCGGCCGCAGCTCTCCAGCTCTCCACGGAGCGCGCGCTGCACTTGAGCTGCACCACCCGCGACCGGACTCCCGGCGGCCCGGTGGCCGGCCCACGCCGCCCCGCCCCCCGCCCCCCGTCACCCCCGGCCAACACTCGGCCGGCCCGGCCCGGGGGACCACAGGGCTTCCGGGACCCGGAGCAGCCGGCCGGGTGTGCCTGCCGGGGGCTGTAGGGGGGAGGGTGGAGTGAGGGGCGCGGAGGTCTTGGCGCTCTCCCACCCTGGGACCCTCCAGGCACCACCCGGCTCGGGGGCCGCCGCCCCTCCCCCACCCCCTCGCCCACCTCCCCAAGGCGTTCGCTGCCCAGGGCCACGTGGCCCCGGATCTGTCTGGCCTCGGGGCCCGCTGGGGCCCGCTGGGGCCCGCGGTCCTCTGAGCCTCCTGCGGGCCTAGGCGCAGCCCAGCCGTGGCCCTGAGCGCCCATCCTGCCCGGCACCTGCGCGGTGCCCAAACCCACCTGGAGCCACCAGCGCCGGCGCCCAGAGCTCGTCAGCCCCGCCCCTTCGCCCCACCGAGACCCCCCCCCCCTTGCCCCCACGCCGCCCTCCAAGCACAGGACCTTGCTGAGGGTGCAGACGAGCGACATGCAGCCACACGGACAGGCACACAGACACACTCGCAGGCACCCACGCTAAGTGAGACAGCCGGCCGGCGCAAGCTCGTCAGCCAGGGCCACAGCCAGAGCACCCACCCGTGAGAGGCCGGGGCCAGAGGAAGGGACGGGAGGCCCGGGGGTCAGGAGAGACAGAGACGGAAAGAGATGAAGGTTCAGAGACAGGCTCCCAAGACGGCGAGAGGGCAGAGGCAGAGGCAGAGGCAGATGCAGACAGACAGACAGACACGAGCGCGCAGGCACACCCAGGGAGGGAGAGCCAGAGAGAGGGAGACACAGAGCGACCGACAGAGAGACGGAAAGCGGGACACGGACAGGGGACAGGGGATGGCATCCCATCCGAGACGGACACTCTGGCACAGACCGTCACACACCGCAGAGAGCGGCCCGTGCGCAAGGGAGGGGGCGTCAGCCTTGGGCCGGGCGAGCCCGGGCTGGACGCGGTGCCCTGGGGCTGGCAATCACCCGTGGGGACCCCAAGACTTCCTCGCAGCCGAGGTCTCAAAGGTCCCCTTCGGCTTGGCTCCCTGAGGCGAGACCCAGCCCCCGCCCCCAGGCCAGAGGCTGAGTGTGGGAGAGAGTGTGCGTGTGAGTGTGTCGGTGGGCGACGGTGGGGTCGGGTCGACTGGGGGGCCGGGTGGATACCCACAGTGGAGGGGGGAGGGTGTGGCGGCCGGGCCTTTGGAAGCCTGTGTGGTCCTCTTGCTGTCTCTCTCTCTCCCTCTTTCTCCGTCTCCCTTACTTGTGGTTTCCGGCTCTTGACCTGTCTGGGCTGCGGGGGGTGTGTCTGTGTTTGGGGGGCGGGGGGGCGGGGGGGCGGGCGTGAGGGTGTGTGTGTGTGTGTGTGTGTGTGTGTGTGTGTGTGTTGTGCGCCCGCGCCTGCGGGAGACCTCGAGGTTGCCTGGCAGGATGCGTCTGGGGGTGGGGCTGGGGCCCCGGCCCCGCCCAGAATTGCCTGAGGCCTGCCAAGGGAGCCCCAGACAGAGACCCCCGCGCCCCCGCCCCCGCCGTTCCTCTGGTTTCCTGGACGCCGAAAGCCCAGGGGCTCGCGGGCCGCGCGGAGGCAACCCAGGTCTGCAGCGGGAGTCGGGGCCCCGGCCACCCAACCTGAGAGGGGCTGGAAGGCAGGCGGCGGCTCTGAGCGCGGTGGGGTGCCAGGGGCCAGCGGCAGGCGGGGCTTGCGGTGCGGCTGGGGCCCGGGGCTAAAGGAGAGGGGAGGCAGGGAAAAAAAGAGACAACAAAAAGCCTACAGCACCCGGTATTCCCAGGCGGTCTCCCATCCAAGTACTAACCGGGCCCGACCCTGCTTAGCTTCCGAGATCAGACGAGATCGGGCGCGTTCAGGGTGGTATGGCCGTAGACGGAGGCGGCTGCCGCCAGGCGCCCTAAGAGCCCTGCGCTGCGCCTGCCTTTCGCTCTGACCTGCCGGTCGGGCCAGCCGGCGGCCGCAGCTCTCCAGCTCTCCACGGAGCGCGCGCTGCACTTGAGCTGCACCACCCGCGACCGGACTCCCGGCGGCCCGGTGGCCGGCCCACGCCGCCCCGCCCCCCGCCCCCCGTCACCCCCGGCCAACACTCGGCCGGCCCGGCCCGGGGGACCACAGGGCTTCCGGGACCCGGAGCAGCCGGCCGGGTGTGCCTGCCGGGGGCTGTAGGGGGGAGGGTGGAGTGAGGGGCGCGGAGGTCTTGGCGCTCTCCCACCCTGGGACCCTCCAGGCACCACCCGGCTCGGGGGCCGCCGCCCCTCCCCCACCCCCCCACCCCCTCGCCCACCTCCCCAAGGCGTTCGCTGCCCAGGGCCACGTGGCCCCGGATCTGTCTGGCCTCGGGGCCCGCTGGGGCCCGCTGGGGCCCGCGGTCCTCTGAGCCTCCTGCGGGCCTAGGCGCAGCCCAGCCGTGGCCCTGAGCGCCCATCCTGCCCGGCACCTGCGCGGTGCCCAAACCCACCTGGAGCCACCAGCGCCGGCGCCCAGAGCTCGTCAGCCCCGCCCCTTCGCCCCACCGAGACCCCCCCCCCCCCCTTGCCCCCACGCCGCCCTCCAAGCACAGGACCTTGCTGAGGGTGCAGACGAGCGACATGCAGCCACACGGACAGGCACACAGACACACTCGCAGGCACCCACGCTAAGTGAGACAGCCGGCCGGCGCAAGCTCGTCAGCCAGGGCCACAGCCAGAGCACCCACCCGTGAGAGGCCGGGGCCAGAGGAAGGGACGGGAGGCCCGGGGGTCAGGAGAGACAGAGACGGAAAGAGATGAAGGTTCAGAGACAGGCTCCCAAGACGGCGAGAGGGCAGAGGCAGAGGCAGAGGCAGATGCAGACAGACAGACAGACACGAGCGCGCAGGCACACCCAGGGAGGGAGAGCCAGAGAGAGGGAGACACAGAGCGACCGACAGAGAGACGGAAAGCGGGACACGGACAGGGGACAGGGGATGGCATCCCATCCGAGACGGACACTCTGGCACAGACCGTCACACACCGCAGAGAGCGGCCCGTGCGCAAGGGAGGGGGCGTCAGCCTTGGGCCGGGCGAGCCCGGGCTGGACGCGGTGCCCTGGGGCTGGCAATCACCCGTGGGGACCCCAAGACTTCCTCGCAGCCGAGGTCTCAAAGGTCCCCTTCGGCTTGGCTCCCTGAGGCGAGACCCAGCCCCCGCCCCCAGGCCAGAAGCTGAGTGTGGGAGAGAGTGTGCGTGTGAGTGTGTCGGTGGGCGACGGTGGGGTCGGGTCGACTGGGGGGCCGGGTGGATACCCACAGTGGAGGGGGGAGGGTGTGGCGGCCGGGCCTTTGGAAGCCTGTGTGGTCCTCTTGCTGTCTCTCTCTCTCCCTCTTTCTCCGTCTCCCTTACTTGTGGTTTCCGGCTCTTGACCTGTCTGGGCTGCGGGGGGTGTGTCTGTGTTTGGGGGGCGGGGGGGCGGGCGTGAGGGTGTGTGTGTGTGTGTGTGTGTGTGTGTGTGTGTGTGTTGTGCGCCCGCGCCTGCGGGAGACCTCGAGGTTGCCTGGCAGGATGCGTCTGGGGGTGGGGCTGGGGCCCCGGCCCCGCCCAGAATTGCCTGAGGCCTGCCAAGGGAGCCCCAGACAGAGACCCCCGCGCCCCCGCCCCCGCCGTTCCTCTGGTTTCCTGGACGCCGAAAGCCCAGGGGCTCGCGGGCCGCGCGGAGGCAACCCAGGTCTGCAGCGGGAGTCGGGGCCCCGGCCACCCAACCTGAGAGGGGCTGGAAGGCAGGCGGCGGCTCTGAGCGCGGTGGGGTGCCAGGGGCCAGCGGCAGGCGGGGCTTGCGGTGCGGCTGGGGCCCGGGGCTAAAGGAGAGGGGAGGCAGGGAAAAAAAGAGACAACAAAAAGCCTACAGCACCCGGTATTCCCAGGCGGTCTCCCATCCAAGTACTAACCGGGCCCGACCCTGCTTAGCTTCCGAGATCAGACGAGATCGGGCGCGTTCAGGGTGGTATGGCCGTAGACGGAGGCGGCTGCCGCCAGGCGCCCTAAGAGCCCTGCGCTGCGCCTGCCTTTCGCTCTGACCTGCCGGTCGGGCCAGCCGGCGGCCGCAGCTCTCCAGCTCTCCACGGAGCGCGCGCTGCACTTGAGCTGCACCACCCGCGACCGGACTCCCGGCGGCCCGGTGGCCGGCCCACGCCGCCCCGCCCCCCGCCCCCCGTCACCCCCGGCCAACACTCGGCCGGCCCGGCCCGGGGGACCACAGGGCTTCCGGGACCCGGAGCAGCCGGCCGGGTGTGCCTGCCGGGGGCTGTAGGGGGGAGGGTGGAGTGAGGGGCGCGGAGGTCTTGGCGCTCTCCCACCCTGGGACCCTCCAGGCACCACCCGGCTCGGGGGCCGCCGCCCCTCCCCCACCCCCCCACCCCCTCGCCCACCTCCCCAAGGCGTTCGCTGCCCAGGGCCACGTGGCCCCGGATCTGTCTGGCCTCGGGGCCCGCTGGGGCCCGCTGGGGCCCGCGGTCCTCTGAGCCTCCTGCGGGCCTAGGCGCAGCCCAGCCGTGGCCCTGAGCGCCCATCCTGCCCGGCACCTGCGCGGTGCCCAAACCCACCTGGAGCCACCAGCGCCGGCGCCCAGAGCTCGTCAGCCCCGCCCCTTCGCCCCACCGAGACCCCCCCCCCCCTTGCCCCCACGCCGCCCTCCAAGCACAGGACCTTGCTGAGGGTGCAGACGAGCGACATGCAGCCACACGGACAGGCACACAGACACACTCGCAGGCACCCACGCTAAGTGAGACAGCCGGCCGGCGCAAGCTCGTCAGCCAGGGCCACAGCCAGAGCACCCACCCGTGAGAGGCCGGGGCCAGAGGAAGGGACGGGAGGCCCGGGGGTCAGGAGAGACAGAGACGGAAAGAGATGAAGGTTCAGAGACAGGCTCCCAAGACGGCGAGAGGGCAGAGGCAGAGGCAGAGGCAGATGCAGACAGACAGACAGACACGAGCGCGCAGGCACACCCAGGGAGGGAGAGCCAGAGAGAGGGAGACACAGAGCGACCGACAGAGAGACGGAAAGCGGGACACGGACAGGGGACAGGGGATGGCATCCCATCCGAGACGGACACTCTGGCACAGACCGTCACACACCGCAGAGAGCGGCCCGTGCGCAAGGGAGGGGGCGTCAGCCTTGGGCCGGGCGAGCCCGGGCTGGACGCGGTGCCCTGGGGCTGGCAATCACCCGTGGGGACCCCAAGACTTCCTCGCAGCCGAGGTCTCAAAGGTCCCCTTCGGCTTGGCTCCCTGAGGCGAGACCCAGCCCCCGCCCCCAGGCCAGAAGCTGAGTGTGGGAGAGAGTGTGCGTGTGAGTGTGTCGGTGGGCGACGGTGGGGTCGGGTCGACTGGGGGGCCGGGTGGATACCCACAGTGGAGGGGGGAGGGTGTGGCGGCCGGGCCTTTGGAAGCCTGTGTGGTCCTCTTGCTGTCTCTCTCTCTCCCTCTTTCTCCGTCTCCCTTACTTGTGGTTTCCGGCTCTTGACCTGTCTGGGCTGCGGGGGGTGTGTCTGTGTTTGGGGGGCGGGGGGGCGGGCGTGAGGGTGTGTGTGTGTGTGTGTGTGTGTGTGTGTGTGTGTGTTGTGCGCCCGCGCCTGCGGGAGACCTCGAGGTTGCCTGGCAGGATGCGTCTGGGGGTGGGGCTGGGGCCCCGGCCCCGCCCAGAATTGCCTGAGGCCTGCCAAGGGAGCCCCAGACAGAGACCCCCGCGCCCCCGCCCCCGCCGTTCCTCTGGTTTCCTGGACGCCGAAAGCCCAGGGGCTCGCGGGCCGCGCGGAGGCAACCCAGGTCTGCAGCGGGAGTCGGGGCCCCGGCCACCCAACCTGAGAGGGGCTGGAAGGCAGGCGGCGGCTCTGAGCGCGGTGGGGTGCCAGGGGCCAGCGGCAGGCGGGGCTTGCGGTGCGGCTGGGGCCCGGGGCTAAAGGAGAGGGGAGGCAGGGAAAAAAAGAGACAACAAAAAGCCTACAGCACCCGGTATTCCCAGGCGGTCTCCCATCCAAGTACTAACCGGGCCCGACCCTGCTTAGCTTCCGAGATCAGACGAGATCGGGCGCGTTCAGGGTGGTATGGCCGTAGACGGAGGCGGCTGCCGCCAGGCGCCCTAAGAGCCCTGCGCTGCGCCTGCCTTTCGCTCTGACCTGCCGGTCGGGCCAGCCGGCGGCCGCAGCTCTCCAGCTCTCCACGGAGCGCGCGCTGCACTTGAGCTGCACCACCCGCGACCGGACTCCCGGCGGCCCGGTGGCCGGCCCACGCCGCCCCGCCCCCCGCCCCCCGTCACCCCCGGCCAACACTCGGCCGGCCCGGCCCGGGGGACCACAGGGCTTCCGGGACCCGGAGCAGCCGGCCGGGTGTGCCTGCCGGGGGCTGTAGGGGGGAGGGTGGAGTGAGGGGCGCGGAGGTCTTGGCGCTCTCCCACCCTGGGACCCTCCAGGCACCACCCGGCTCGGGGGCCGCCGCCCCTCCCCCACCCCCTCGCCCACCTCCCCAAGGCGTTCGCTGCCCAGGGCCACGTGGCCCCGGATCTGTCTGGCCTCGGGGCCCGCTGGGGCCCGCTGGGGCCCGCGGTCCTCTGAGCCTCCTGCGGGCCTAGGCGCAGCCCAGCCGTGGCCCTGAGCGCCCATCCTGCCCGGCACCTGCGCGGTGCCCAAACCCACCTGGAGCCACCAGCGCCGGCGCCCAGAGCTCGTCAGCCCCGCCCCTTCGCCCCACCGAGACCCCCCCCCCCTTGCCCCCACGCCGCCCTCCAAGCACAGGACCTTGCTGAGGGTGCAGACGAGCGACATGCAGCCACACGGACAGGCACACAGACACACTCGCAGGCACCCACGCTAAGTGAGACAGCCGGCCGGCGCAAGCTCGTCAGCCAGGGCCACAGCCAGAGCACCCACCCGTGAGAGGCCGGGGCCAGAGGAAGGGACGGGAGGCCCGGGGGTCAGGAGAGACAGAGACGGAAAGAGATGAAGGTTCAGAGACAGGCTCCCAAGACGGCGAGAGGGCAGAGGCAGAGGCAGAGGCAGATGCAGACAGACAGACAGACACGAGCGCGCAGGCACACCCAGGGAGGGAGAGCCAGAGAGAGGGAGACACAGAGCGACCGACAGAGAGACGGAAAGCGGGACACGGACAGGGGACAGGGGATGGCATCCCATCCGAGACGGACACTCTGGCACAGACCGTCACACACCGCAGAGAGCGGCCCGTGCGCAAGGGAGGGGGCGTCAGCCTTGGGCCGGGCGAGCCCGGGCTGGACGCGGTGCCCTGGGGCTGGCAATCACCCGTGGGGACCCCAAGACTTCCTCGCAGCCGAGGTCTCAAAGGTCCCCTTCGGCTTGGCTCCCTGAGGCGAGACCCAGCCCCCGCCCCCAGGCCAGAGGCTGAGTGTGGGAGAGAGTGTGCGTGTGAGTGTGTCGGTGGGCGACGGTGGGGTCGGGTCGACTGGGGGGCCGGGTGGATACCCACAGTGGAGGGGGGAGGGTGTGGCGGCCGGGCCTTTGGAAGCCTGTGTGGTCCTCTTGCTGTCTCTCTCTCTCCCTCTTTCTCCGTCTCCCTTACTTGTGGTTTCCGGCTCTTGACCTGTCTGGGCTGCGGGGGGTGTGTCTGTGTTTGGGGGGCGGGGGGGCGGGGGGGCGGGCGTGAGGGTGTGTGTGTGTGTGTGTGTGTGTGTGTGTGTGTTGTGCGCCCGCGCCTGCGGGAGACCTCGAGGTTGCCTGGCAGGATGCGTCTGGGGGTGGGGCTGGGGCCCCGGCCCCGCCCAGAATTGCCTGAGGCCTGCCAAGGGAGCCCCAGACAGAGACCCCCGCGCCCCCGCCCCCGCCGTTCCTCTGGTTTCCTGGACGCCGAAAGCCCAGGGGCTCGCGGGCCGCGCGGAGGCAACCCAGGTCTGCAGCGGGAGTCGGGGCCCCGGCCACCCAACCTGAGAGGGGCTGGAAGGCAGGCGGCGGCTCTGAGCGCGGTGGGGTGCCAGGGGCCAGCAGCAGGCGGGGCTTGCGGTGCGCCTGGGGCCCGGGGCTAAAGGAGAGGGGAGGTAGGGAAAAAAAGAGACAACAAAAAGCCTACAGCACCCGGTATTCCCAGGCGGTCTCCCATCCAAGTACTAACCGGGCCCGACCCTGCTTAGCTTCCGAGATCAGACGAGATCGGGCGCGTTCAGGGTGGTATGGCCGTAGACGGAGGCGGCTGCCGCCAGGCGCCCTAAGAGCCCTGCGCTGCGCCTGCCTTTCGCTCTGACCTGCCGGTCGGGCCAGCCGGCGGCCGCAGCTCTCCAGCTCTCCACGGAGCGCGCGCTGCACTTGAGCTGCACCACCCGCGACCGGACTCCCGGCGGCCCGGTGGCCGGCCCACGCCGCCCCGCCCCCCGCCCCCCGTCACCCCCGGCCAACACTCGGCCGGCCCGGCCCGGGGGACCACAGGGCTTCCGGGACCCGGAGCAGCCGGCCGGGTGTGCCTGCCGGGGGCTGTAGGGGGGAGGGTGGAGTGAGGGGCGCGGAGGTCTTGGCGCTCTCCCACCCTGGGACCCTCCAGGCACCACCCGGCTCGGGGGCCGCCGCCCCTCCCCCACCCCCTCGCCCACCTCCCCAAGGCGTTCGCTGCCCAGGGCCACGTGGCCCCGGATCTGTCTGGCCTCGGGGCCCGCTGGGGCCCGCTGGGGCCCGCGGTCCTCTGAGCCTCCTGCGGGCCTAGGCGCAGCCCAGCCGTGGCCCTGAGCGCCCATCCTGCCCGGCACCTGCGCGGTGCCCAAACCCACCTGGAGCCACCAGCGCCGGCGCCCAGAGCTCGTCAGCCCCGCCCCTTCGCCCCACCGAGACCCCCCCCCCCCTTGCCCCCACGCCGCCCTCCAAGCACAGGACCTTGCTGAGGGTGCAGACGAGCGACATGCAGCCACACGGACAGGCACACAGACACACTCGCAGGCACCCACGCTAAGTGAGACAGCCGGCCGGCGCAAGCTCGTCAGCCAGGGCCACAGCCAGAGCACCCACCCGTGAGAGGCCGGGGCCAGAGGAAGGGACGGGAGGCCCGGGGGTCAGGAGAGACAGAGACGGAAAGAGATGAAGGTTCAGAGACAGGCTCCCAAGACGGCGAGAGGGCAGAGGCAGAGGCAGAGGCAGATGCAGACAGACAGACAGACACGAGCGCGCAGGCACACCCAGGGAGGGAGAGCCAGAGAGAGGGAGACACAGAGCGACCGACAGAGAGACGGAAAGCGGGACACGGACAGGGGACAGGGGATGGCATCCCATCCGAGACGGACACTCTGGCACAGACCGTCACACACCGCAGAGAGCGGCCCGTGCGCAAGGGAGGGGGCGTCAGCCTTGGGCCGGGCGAGCCCGGGCTGGACGCGGTGCCCTGGGGCTGGCAATCACCCGTGGGGACCCCAAGACTTCCTCGCAGCCGAGGTCTCAAAGGTCCCCTTCGGCTTGGCTCCCTGAGGCGAGACCCAGCCCCCGCCCCCAGGCCAGAGGCTGAGTGTGGGAGAGAGTGTGCGTGTGAGTGTGTCGGTGGGCGACGGTGGGGTCGGGTCGACTGGGGGGCCGGGTGGATACCCACAGTGGAGGGGGGAGGGTGTGGCGGCCGGGCCTTTGGAAGCCTGTGTGGTCCTCTTGCTGTCTCTCTCTCTCCCTCTTTCTCCGTCTCCCTTACTTGTGGTTTCCGGCTCTTGACCTGTCTGGGCTGCGGGGGGTGTGTCTGTGTTTGGGGGGCGGGGGGGCGGGGGGGCGGGCGTGAGGGTGTGTGTGTGTGTGTGTGTGTGTGTGTGTGTGTTGTGCGCCCGCGCCTGCGGGAGACCTCGAGGTTGCCTGGCAGGATGCGTCTGGGGGTGGGGCTGGGGCCCCGGCCCCGCCCAGAATTGCCTGAGGCCTGCCAAGGGAGCCCCAGACAGAGACCCCCGCGCCCCCGCCCCCGCCGTTCCTCTGGTTTCCTGGACGCCGAAAGCCCAGGGGCTCGCGGGCCGCGCGGAGGCAACCCAGGTCTGCAGCGGGAGTCGGGGCCCCGGCCACCCAACCTGAGAGGGGCTGGAAGGCAGGCGGCGGCTCTGAGCGCGGTGGGGTGCCAGGGGCCAGCGGCAGGCGGGGCTTGCGGTGCGGCTGGGGCCCGGGGCTAAAGGAGAGGGGAGGCAGGGAAAAAAAGAGACAACAAAAAGCCTACAGCACCCGGTATTCCCAGGCGGTCTCCCATCCAAGTACTAACCGGGCCCGACCCTGCTTAGCTTCCGAGATCAGACGAGATCGGGCGCGTTCAGGGTGGTATGGCCGTAGACGGAGGCGGCTGCCGCCAGGCGCCCTAAGAGCCCTGCGCTGCGCCTGCCTTTCGCTCTGACCTGCCGGTCGGGCCAGCCGGCGGCCGCAGCTCTCCAGCTCTCCACGGAGCGCGCGCTGCACTTGAGCTGCACCACCCGCGACCGGACTCCCGGCGGCCCGGTGGCCGGCCCACGCCGCCCCGCCCCCCGCCCCCCGTCACCCCCGGCCAACACTCGGCCGGCCCGGCCCGGGGGACCACAGGGCTTCCGGGACCCGGAGCAGCCGGCCGGGTGTGCCTGCCGGGGGCTGTAGGGGGGAGGGTGGAGTGAGGGGCGCGGAGGTCTTGGCGCTCTCCCACCCTGGGACCCTCCAGGCACCACCCGGCTCGGGGGCCGCCGCCCCTCCCCCACCCCCTCGCCCACCTCCCCAAGGCGTTCGCTGCCCAGGGCCACGTGGCCCCGGATCTGTCTGGCCTCGGGGCCCGCTGGGGCCCGCTGGGGCCCGCGGTCCTCTGAGCCTCCTGCGGGCCTAGGCGCAGCCCAGCCGTGGCCCTGAGCGCCCATCCTGCCCGGCACCTGCGCGGTGCCCAAACCCACCTGGAGCCACCAGCGCCGGCGCCCAGAGCTCGTCAGCCCCGCCCCTTCGCCCCACCGAGACCCCCCCCCTCCTTGCCCCCACGCCGCCCTCCAAGCACAGGACCTTGCTGAGGGTGCAGACGAACGACATGCAGCCACACGGACAGGCACACAGACACACTCGCAGGCACCCACGCCAAGTGAGACAGCCGGCCGGCGCAAGCTCGTCAGCCAGGGCCACAGCCAGAGCACCCACCCGTGAGAGGCCGGGGCCAGAGGAAGGGACGGGAGGCCCGGGGGTCAGGAGAGACAGAGACGGAAAGAGATGAAGGTTCAGAGACAGGCTCCCAAGACGGCGAGAGGGCAGAGGCAGAGGCAGAGGCAGATGCAGACAGACAGACAGACACGAGCGCGCAGGCACACCCAGGGAGGGAGAGCCAGAGAGAGGGAGACACAGAGCGACCGACAGAGAGACGGAAAGCGGGACACGGACAGGGGACAGGGGATGGCATCCCATCCGAGACGGACACTCTGGCACAGACCGTCACACACCGCAGAGAGCGGCCCGTGCGCAAGGGAGGGGGCGTCAGCCTTGGGCCGGGCGAGCCCGGGCTGGACGCGGTGCCCTGGGGCTGGCAATCACCCGTGGGGACCCCAAGACTTCCTCGCAGCCGAGGTCTCAAAGGTCCCCTTCGGCTTGGCTCCCTGAGGCGAGACCCAGCCCCCGCCCCCAGGCCAGAAGCTGAGTGTGGGAGAGAGTGTGCGTGTGAGTGTGTCGGTGGGCGACGGTGGGGTCGGGTCGACTGGGGGGCCGGGTGGATACCCACAGTGGAGGGGGGAGGGTGTGGCGGCCGGGCCTTTGGAAGCCTGTGTGGTCCTCTTGCTGTCTCTCTCTCTCCCTCTTTCTCAGTCTCCCTTACTTGTGGTTTCCGGCTCTTGACCTGTCTGGGCTGCGGGGGGTGTGTCTGTGTTTGGGGGGCGGGGGGGCGGGCGTGAGGGTGTGTGTGTGTGTGTGTGTGTGTTGTGCGCCCGCGCCTGCGGGAGACCTCGAGGTTGCCTGGCAGGATGCGTCTGGGGGTGGGGCTGGGGCCCCGGCCCCGCCCAGAATTGCCTGAGGCCTGCCAAGGGAGCCCCAGACAGAGACCCCCGCGCCCCCGCCCCCGCCGTTCCTCTGGTTTCCTGGACGCCGAAAGCCCAGGGGCTCGCGGGCCGCGCGGAGGCAACCCAGGTCTGCAGCGGGAGTCAGGGCCCCGGCCACCCAACCTGAGAGGGGCTGGAAGGCAGGCGGCGGCTCTGAGCGCGGTGGGGTGCCAGGGGCCAGCGGCAGGCGGGGCTTGCGGTGCGGCTGGGGCCCGGGGCTAAAGGAGAGGGGAGGCAGGGAAAAAAAGAGACAACAAAAAGCCTACAGCACCCGGTATTCCCAGGCGGTCTCCCATCCAAGTACTAACCGGGCCCGACCCTGCTTAGCTTCCGAGATCAGACGAGATCGGGCGCGTTCAGGGTGGTATGGCCGTAGACGGAGGCGGCTGCCGCCAGGCGCCCTAAGAGCCCTGCGCTGCGCCTGCCTTTCGCTCTGACCTGCCGGTCGGGCCAGCCGGCGGCCGCAGCTCTCCAGCTCTCCACGGAGCGCGCGCTGCACTTGAGCTGCACCACCCGCGACCGGACTCCCGGCGGCCCGGTGGCCGGCCCACGCCGCCCCGCCCCCCGCCCCCCGTCACCCCCGGCCAACACTCGGCCGGCCCGGCCCGGGGGACCACAGGGCTTCCGGGACCCGGAGCAGCCGGCCGGGTGTGCCTGCCGGGGGCTGTAGGGGGGAGGGTGGAGTGAGGGGCGCGGAGGTCTTGGCGCTCTCCCACCCTGGGACCCTCCAGGCACCACCCGGCTCGGGGGCCGCCGCCCCTCCCCCACCCCCTCGCCCACCTCCCCAAGGCGTTCGCTGCCCAGGGCCACGTGGCCCCGGATCTGTCTGGCCTCGGGGCCCGCTGGGGCCCGCTGGGGCCCGCGGTCCTCTGAGCCTCCTGCGGGCCTAGGCGCAGCCCAGCCGTGGCCCTGAGCGCCCATCCTGCCCGGCACCTGCGCGGTGCCCAAACCCACCTGGAGCCACCAGCGCCGGCGCCCAGAGCTCGTCAGCCCCGCCCCTTCGCCCCACCGAGACCCCCCCCCCCTTGCCCCCACGCCGCCCTCCAAGCACAGGACCTTGCTGAGGGTGCAGACGAGCGACATGCAGCCACACGGACAGGCACACAGACACACTCGCAGGCACCCACGCTAAGTGAGACAGCCGGCCGGCGCAAGCTCGTCAGCCAGGGCCACAGCCAGAGCACCCACCCGTGAGAGGCCGGGGCCAGAGGAAGGGACGGGAGGCCCGGGGGTCAGGAGAGACAGAGACGGAAAGAGATGAAGGTTCAGAGACAGGCTCCCAAGACGGCGAGAGGGCAGAGGCAGAGGCAGAGGCAGATGCAGACAGACAGACAGACACGAGCGCGCAGGCACACCCAGGGAGGGAGAGCCAGAGAGAGGGAGACACAGAGCGACCGACAGAGAGACGGAAAGCGGGACACGGACAGGGGACAGGGGATGGCATCCCATCCGAGACGGACACTCTGGCACAGACCGTCACACACCGCAGAGAGCGGCCCGTGCGCAAGGGAGGGGGCGTCAGCCTTGGGCCGGGCGAGCCCGGGCTGGACGCGGTGCCCTGGGGCTGGCAATCACCCGTGGGGACCCCAAGACTTCCTCGCAGCCGAGGTCTCAAAGGTCCCCTTCGGCTTGGCTCCCTGAGGCGAGACCCAGCCCCCGCCCCCAGGCCAGAGGCTGAGTGTGGGAGAGAGTGTGCGTGTGAGTGTGTCGGTGGGCGACGGTGGGGTCGGGTCGACTGGGGGGCCGGGTGGATACCCACAGTGGAGGGGGGAGGGTGTGGCGGCCGGGCCTTTGGAAGCCTGTGTGGTCCTCTTGCTGTCTCTCTCTCTCCCTCTTTCTCCGTCTCCCTTCCTTGTGGTTTCCGGCTCTTGACCTGTCTGGGCTGCGGGGGGTGTGTCTGTGTTTGGGGGGCGGGGGGGGCGGGCGTGAGGGTGTGTGTGTGTGTGTGTGTGTGTGTGTGTGTGTGTTGTGCGCCCGCGCCTGCGGGAGACCTCGAGGTTGCCTGGCAGGATGCGTCTGGGGGTGGGGCTGGGGCCCCGGCCCCGCCCAGAATTGCCTGAGGCCTGCCAAGGGAGCCCCAGACAGAGACCCCCGCGCCCCCGCCCCCGCCGTTCCTCTGGTTTCCTGGACGCCGAAAGCCCAGGGGCTCGCGGGCCGCGCGGAGGCAACCCAGGTCTGCAGCGGGAGTCGGGGCCCCGGCCACCCAACCTGAGAGGGGCTGGAAGGCAGGCGGCGGCTCTGAGCGCGGTGGGGTGCCAGGGGCCAGCGGCAGGCGGGGCTTGCGGTGCGGCTGGGGCCCGGGGCTAAAGGAGAGGGGAGGCAGGGAAAAAAAGAGACAACAAAAAGCCTACAGCACCCGGTATTCCCAGGCGGTCTCCCATCCAAGTACTAACCGGGCCCGACCCTGCTTAGCTTCCGAGATCAGACGAGATCGGGCGCGTTCAGGGTGGTATGGCCGTAGACGGAGGCGGCTGCCGCCAGGCGCCCTAAGAGCCCTGCGCTGCGCCTGCCTTTCGCTCTGACCTGCCGGTCGGGCCAGCCGGCGGCCGCAGCTCTCCAGCTCTCCACGGAGCGCGCGCTGCACTTGAGCTGCACCACCCGCGACCGGACTCCCGGCGGCCCGGTGGCCGGCCCACGCCGCCCCGCCCCCCGCCCCCCGTCACCCCCGGCCAACACTCGGCCGGCCCGGCCCGGGGGACCACAGGGCTTCCGGGACCCGGAGCAGCCGGCCGGGTGTGCCTGCCGGGGGCTGTAGGGGGGAGGGTGGAGTGAGGGGCGCGGAGGTCTTGGCGCTCTCCCACCCTGGGACCCTCCAGGCACCACCCGGCTCGGGGGCCGCCGCCCCTCCCCCACCCCCCCACCCCCTCGCCCACCTCCCCAAGGCGTTCGCTGCCCAGGGCCACGTGGCCCCGGATCTGTCTGGCCTCGGGGCCCGCTGGGGCCCGCTGGTGCCCGCGGTCCTCTGAGCCTCCTGCGGGCCTAGGCGCAGCCCAGCCGTGGCCCTGAGCGCCCATCCTGCCCGGCACCTGCGCGGTGCCCAAACCCACCTGGAGCCACCAGCGCCGGCGCCCAGAGCTCGTCAGCCCCGCCCCTTCGCCCCACCGAGACCCCCCCCCCCTTGCCCCCACGCCGCCCTCCAAGCACAGGACCTTGCTGAGGGTGCAGACGAGCGACATGCAGCCACACGGACAGGCACACAGACACACTCGCAGGCACCCACGCTAAGTGAGACAGCCGGCCGGCGCAAGCTCGTCAGCCAGGGCCACAGCCAGAGCACCCACCCGTGAGAGGCCGGGGCCAGAGGAAGGGACGGGAGGCCCGGGGGTCAGGAGAGACAGAGACGGAAAGAGATGAAGGTTCAGAGACAGGCTCCCAAGACGGCGAGAGGGCAGAGGCAGAGGCAGAGGCAGATGCAGACAGACAGACAGACACGAGCGCGCAGGCACACCCAGGGAGGGAGAGCCAGAGAGAGGGAGACACAGAGCGACCGACAGAGAGACGGAAAGCGGGACACGGACAGGGGACAGGGGATGGCATCCCATCCGAGACGGACACTCTGGCACAGACCGTCACACACCGCAGAGAGCGGCCCGTGCGCAAGGGAGGGGGCGTCAGCCTTGGGCCGGGCGAGCCCGGGCTGGACGCGGTGCCCTGGGGCTGGCAATCACCCGTGGGGACCCCAAGACTTCCTCGCAGCCGAGGTCTCAAAGGTCCCCTTCGGCTTGGCTCCCTGAGGCGAGACCCAGCCCCCGCCCCCAGGCCAGAAGCTGAGTGTGGGAGAGAGTGTGCGTGTGAGTGTGTCGGTGGGCGACGGTGGGGTCGGGTCGACTGGGGGGCCGGGTGGATACCCACAGTGGAGGGGGGAGGGTGTGGCGGCCGGGCCTTTGGAAGCCTGTGTGGTCCTCTTGCTGTCTCTCTCTCTCCCTCTTTCTCCGTCTCCCTTACTTGTGGTTTCCGGCTCTTGACCTGTCTGGGCTGCGGGGGGTGTGTCTGTGTTTGGGGGGCGGGGGGGCGGGCGTGAGGGTGTGTGTGTGTGTGTGTGTGTGTGTGTGTGTGTGTGTTGTGCGCCCGCGCCTGCGGGAGACCTCGAGGTTGCCTGGCAGGATGCGTCTGGGGGTGGGGCTGGGGCCCCGGCCCCGCCCAGAATTGCCTGAGGCCTGCCAAGGGAGCCCCAGACAGAGACCCCCGCGCCCCCGCCCCCGCCGTTCCTCTGGTTTCCTGGACGCCGAAAGCCCAGGGGCTCGCGGGCCGCGCGGAGGCAACCCAGGTCTGCAGCGGGAGTCGGGGCCCCGGCCACCCAACCTGAGAGGGGCTGGAAGGCAGGCGGCGGCTCTGAGCGCGGTGGGGTGCCAGGGGCCAGCGGCAGGCGGGGCTTGCGGTGCGGCTGGGGCCCGGGGCTAAAGGAGAGGGGAGGCAGGGAAAAAAAGAGACAACAAAAAGCCTACAGCACCCGGTATTCCCAGGCGGTCTCCCATCCAAGTACTAACCGGGCCCGACCCTGCTTAGCTTCCGAGATCAGACGAGATCGGGCGCGTTCAGGGTGGTATGGCCGTAGACGGAGGCGGCTGCCGCCAGGCGCCCTAAGAGCCCTGCGCTGCGCCTGCCTTTCGCTCTGACCTGCCGGTCGGGCCAGCCGGCGGCCGCAGCTCTCCAGCTCTCCACGGAGCGCGCGCTGCACTTGAGCTGCACCACCCGCGACCGGACTCCCGGCGGCCCGGTGGCCGGCCCACGCCGCCCCGCCCCCCGCCCCCCGTCACCCCCGGCCAACACTCGGCCGGCCCGGCCCGGGGGACCACAGGGCTTCCGGGACCCGGAGCAGCCGGCCGGGTGTGCCTGCCGGGGGCTGTAGGGGGGAGGGTGGAGTGAGGGGCGCGGAGGTCTTGGCGCTCTCCCACCCTGGGACCCTCCAGGCACCACCCGGCTCGGGGGCCGCCGCCCCTCCCCCACCCCCTCGCCCACCTCCCCAAGGCGTTCGCTGCCCAGGGCCACGTGGCCCCGGATCTGTCTGGCCTCGGGGCCCGCTGGGGCCCGCTGGGGCCCGCGGTCCTCTGAGCCTCCTGCGGGCCTAGGCGCAGCCCAGCCGTGGCCCTGAGCGCCCATCCTGCCCGGCACCTGCGCGGTGCCCAAACCCACCTGGAGCCACCAGCGCCGGCGCCCAGAGCTCGTCAGCCCCGCCCCTTCGCCCCACCGAGACCCCCCCCCCTTGCCCCCACGCCGCCCTCCAAGCACAGGACCTTGCTGAGGGTGCAGACGAGCGACATGCAGCCACACGGACAGGCACACAGACACACTCGCAGGCACCCACGCTAAGTGAGACAGCCGGCCGGCGCAAGCTCGTCAGCCAGGGCCACAGCCAGAGCACCCACCCGTGAGAGGCCGGGGCCAGAGGAAGGGACGGGAGGCCCGGGGGTCAGGAGAGACAGAGACGGAAAGAGATGAAGGTTCAGAGACAGGCTCCCAAGACGGCGAGAGGGCAGAGGCAGAGGCAGAGGCAGATGCAGACAGACAGACAGACACGAGCGCGCAGGCACACCCAGGGAGGGAGAGCCAGAGAGAGGGAGACACAGAGCGACCGACAGAGAGACGGAAAGCGGGACACGGACAGGGGACAGGGGATGGCATCCCATCCGAGACGGACACTCTGGCACAGACCGTCACACACCGCAGAGAGCGGCCCGTGCGCAAGGGAGGGGGCGTCAGCCTTGGGCCGGGCGAGCCCGGGCTGGACGCGGTGCCCTGGGGCTGGCAATCACCCGTGGGGACCCCAAGACTTCCTCGCAGCCGAGGTCTCAAAGGTCCCCTTCGGCTTGGCTCCCTGAGGCGAGACCCAGCCCCCGCCCCCAGGCCAGAGGCTGAGTGTGGGAGAGAGTGTGCGTGTGAGTGTGTCGGTGGGCGACGGTGGGGTCGGGTCGACTGGGGGGCCGGGTGGATACCCACAGTGGAGGGGGGAGGGTGTGGCGGCCGGGCCTTTGGAAGCCTGTGTGGTCCTCTTGCTGTCTCTCTCTCTCCCTCTTTCTCCGTCTCCCTTACTTGTGGTTTCCGGCTCTTGACCTGTCTGGGCTGCGGGGGGTGTGTCTGTGTTTGGGGGGCGGGGGGGCGGGCGTGAGGGTGTGTGTGTGTGTGTGTGTGTGTTGTGCGCCCGCGCCTGCGGGAGACCTCGAGGTTGCCTGGCAGGATGCGTCTGGGGGTGGGGCTGGGGCCCCGGCCCCGCCCAGAATTGCCTGAGGCCTGCCAAGGGAGCCCCAGACAGAGACCCCCGCGCCCCCGCCCCCGCCGTTCCTCTGGTTTCCTGGACGCCGAAAGCCCAGGGGCTCGCGGGCCGCGCGGAGGCAACCCAGGTCTGCAGCGGGAGTCAGGGCCCCGGCCACCCAACCTGAGAGGGGCTGGAAGGCAGGCGGCGGCTCTGAGCGCGGTGGGGTGCCAGGGGCCAGCGGCAGGCGGGGCTTGCGGTGCGGCTGGGGCCCGGGGCTAAAGGAGAGGGGAGGCAGGGAAAAAAAGAGACAACAAAAAGCCTACAGCACCCGGTATTCCCAGGCGGTCTCCCATCCAAGTACTAACCGGGCCCGACCCTGCTTAGCTTCCGAGATCAGACGAGATCGGGCGCGTTCAGGGTGGTATGGCCGTAGACGGAGGCGGCTGCCGCCAGGCGCCCTAAGAGCCCTGCGCTGCGCCTGCCTTTCGCTCTGACCTGCCGGTCGGGCCAGCCGGCGGCCGCAGCTCTCCAGCTCTCCACGGAGCGCGCGCTGCACTTGAGCTGCACCACCCGCGACCGGACTCCCGGCGGCCCGGTGGCCGGCCCACGCCGCCCCGCCCCCCGCCCCCCGTCACCCCCGGCCAACACTCGGCCGGCCCGGCCCGGGGGACCACAGGGCTTCCGGGACCCGGAGCAGCCGGCCGGGTGTGCCTGCCGGGGGCTGTAGGGGGGAGGGTGGAGTGAGGGGCGCGGAGGTCTTGGCGCTCTCCCACCCTGGGACCCTCCAGGCACCACCCGGCTCGGGGGCCGCCGCCCCTCCCCCACCCCCTCGCCCACCTCCCCAAGGCGTTCGCTGCCCAGGGCCACGTGGCCCCGGATCTGTCTGGCCTCGGGGCCCGCTGGGGCCCGCTGGGGCCCGCGGTCCTCTGAGCCTCCTGCGGGCCTAGGCGCAGCCCAGCCGTGGCCCTGAGCGCCCATCCTGCCCGGCACCTGCGCGGTGCCCAAACCCACCTGGAGCCACCAGCGCCGGCGCCCAGAGCTCGTCAGCCCCGCCCCTTCGCCCCACCGAGACCCCCCCCCTCCTTGCCCCCACGCCGCCCTCCAAGCACAGGACCTTGCTGAGGGTGCAGACGAACGACATGCAGCCACACGGACAGGCACACAGACACACTCGCAGGCACCCACGCCAAGTGAGACAGCCGGCCGGCGCAAGCTCGTCAGCCAGGGCCACAGCCAGAGCACCCACCCGTGAGAGGCCGGGGCCAGAGGAAGGGACGGGAGGCCCGGGGGTCAGGAGAGACAGAGACGGAAAGAGATGAAGGTTCAGAGACAGGCTCCCAAGACGGCGAGAGGGCAGAGGCAGAGGCAGAGGCAGATGCAGACAGACAGACAGACACGAGCGCGCAGGCACACCCAGGGAGGGAGAGCCAGAGAGAGGGAGACACAGAGCGACCGACAGAGAGACGGAAAGCGGGACACGGACAGGGGACAGGGGATGGCATCCCATCCGAGACGGACACTCTGGCACAGACCGTCACACACCGCAGAGAGCGGCCCGTGCGCAAGGGAGGGGGCGTCAGCCTTGGGCCGGGCGAGCCCGGGCTGGACGCGGTGCCCTGGGGCTGGCAATCACCCGTGGGGACCCCAAGACTTCCTCGCAGCCGAGGTCTCAAAGGTCCCCTTCGGCTTGGCTCCCTGAGGCGAGACCCAGCCCCCGCCCCCAGGCCAGAAGCTGAGTGTGGGAGAGAGTGTGCGTGTGAGTGTGTCGGTGGGCGACGGTGGGGTCGGGTCGACTGGGGGGCCGGGTGGATACCCACAGTGGAGGGGGGAGGGTGTGGCGGCCGGGCCTTTGGAAGCCTGTGTGGTCCTCTTGCTGTCTCTCTCTCTCCCTCTTTCTCCGTCTCCCTTACTTGTGGTTTCCCGCTCTTGACCTGTCTGGGCTGCGGGGGGTGTGTCTGTGTTTGGGGGGCGGGGGGGCGGGCGTGAGGGTGTGTGTGTGTGTGTGTGTGTGTGTGTGTGTGTTGTGCGCCCGCGCCTGCGGGAGACCTCGAGGTTGCCTGGCAGGATGCGTCTGGGGGTGGGGCTGGGGCCCCGGCCCCGCCCAGAATTGCCTGAGGCCTGCCAAGGGAGCCCCAGACAGAGACCCCCGCGCCCCCGCCCCCGCCGTTCCTCTGGTTTCCTGGACGCCGAAAGCCCAGGGGCTCGCGGGCCGCGCGGAGGCAACCCAGGTCTGCAGCGGGAGTCGGGGCCCCGGCCACCCAACCTGAGAGGGGCTGGAAGGCAGGCGGCGGCTCTGAGCGCGGTGGGGTGCCAGGGGCCAGCGGCAGGCGGGGCTTGCGGTGCGGCTGGGGCCCGGGGCTAAAGGAGAGGGGAGGCAGGGAAAAAAAGAGACAACAAAAAGCCTACAGCACCCGGTATTCCCAGGCGGTCTCCCATCCAAGTACTAACCGGGCCCGACCCTGCTTAGCTTCCGAGATCAGACGAGATCGGGCGCGTTCAGGGTGGTATGGCCGTAGACGGAGGCGGCTGCCGCCAGGCGCCCTAAGAGCCCTGCGCTGCGCCTGCCTTTCGCTCTGACCTGCCGGTCGGGCCAGCCGGCGGCCGCAGCTCTCCAGCTCTCCACGGAGCGCGCGCTGCACTTGAGCTGCACCACCCGCGACCGGACTCCCGGCGGCCCGGTGGCCGGCCCACGCCGCCCCGCCCCCCGCCCCCCGTCACCCCCGGCCAACACTCGGCCGGCCCGGCCCGGGGGACCACAGGGCTTCCGGGACCCGGAGCAGCCGGCCGGGTGTGCCTGCCGGGGGCTGTAGGGGGGAGGGTGGAGTGAGGGGCGCGGAGGTCTTGGCGCTCTCCCACCCTGGGACCCTCCAGGCACCACCCGGCTCGGGGGCCGCCGCCCCTCCCCCACCCCCTCGCCCACCTCCCCAAGGCGTTCGCTGCCCAGGGCCACGTGGCCCCGGATCTGTCTGGCCTCGGGGCCCGCTGGGGCCCGCTGGGGCCCGCGGTCCTCTGAGCCTCCTGCGGGCCTAGGCGCAGCCCAGCCGTGGCCCTGAGCGCCCATCCTGCCCGGCACCTGCGCGGTGCCCAAACCCACCTGGAGCCACCAGCGCCGGCGCCCAGAGCTCGTCAGCCCCGCCCCTTCGCCCCACCGAGACCCCCCCCCCCTTGCCCCCACGCCGCCCTCCAAGCACAGGACCTTGCTGAGGGTGCAGACGAGCGACATGCAGCCACACGGACAGGCACACAGACACACTCGCAGGCACCCACGCTAAGTGAGACAGCCGGCCGGCGCAAGCTCGTCAGCCAGGGCCACAGCCAGAGCACCCACCCGTGAGAGGCCGGGGCCAGAGGAAGGGACGGGAGGCCCGGGGGTCAGGAGAGACAGAGACGGAAAGAGATGAAGGTTCAGAGACAGGCTCCCAAGACGGCGAGAGGGCAGAGGCAGAGGCAGAGGCAGATGCAGACAGACAGACAGACACGAGCGCGCAGGCACACCCAGGGAGGGAGAGCCAGAGAGAGGGAGACACAGAGCGACCGACAGAGAGACGGAAAGCGGGACACGGACAGGGGACAGGGGATGGCATCCCATCCGAGACGGACACTCTGGCACAGACCGTCACACACCGCAGAGAGCGGCCCGTGCGCAAGGGAGGGGGCGTCAGCCTTGGGCCGGGCGAGCCCGGGCTGGACGCGGTGCCCTGGGGCTGGCAATCACCCGTGGGGACCCCAAGACTTCCTCGCAGCCGAGGTCTCAAAGGTCCCCTTCGGCTTGGCTCCCTGAGGCGAGACCCAGCCCCCGCCCCCAGGCCAGAAGCTGAGTGTGGGAGAGAGTGTGCGTGTGAGTGTGTCGGTGGGCGACGGTGGGGTCGGGTCGACTGGGGGGCCGGGTGGATACCCACAGTGGAGGGGGGAGGGTGTGGCGGCCGGGCCTTTGGAAGCCTGTGTGGTCCTCTTGCTGTCTCTCTCTCTCCCTCTTTCTCCGTCTCCCTTACTTGTGGTTTCCAGCTCTTGACCTGTCTGGGCTGCGGGGGGTGTGTCTGTGTTTGGGGGGCGGGGGGGCGGGCGTGAGGGTGTGTGTGTGTGTGTGTGTGTGTTGTGCGCCCGCGCCTGCGGGAGACCTCGAGGTTGCCTGGCAGGATGCGTCTGGGGGTGGGGCTGGGGCCCCGGCCCCGCCCAGAATTGCCTGAGGCCTGCCAAGGGAGCCCCAGACAGAGACCCCCGCGCCCCCGCCCCCGCCGTTCCTCTGGTTTCCTGGACGCCGAAAGCCCAGGGGCTCGCGGGCCGCGCGGAGGCAACCCAGGTCTGCAGCGGGAGTCGGGGCCCCGGCCACCCAACCTGAGAGGGGCTGGAAGGCAGGCGGCGGCTCTGAGCGCGGTGGGGTGCCAGGGGCCAGCGGCAGGCGGGGCTTGCGGTGCGGCTGGGGCCCGGGGCTAAAGGAGAGGGGAGGCAGGGAAAAAAAGAGACAACAAAAAGCCTACAGCACCCGGTATTCCCAGGCGGTCTCCCATCCAAGTACTAACCGGGCCCGACCCTGCTTAGCTTCCGAGATCAGACGAGATCGGGCGCGTTCAGGGTGGTATGGCCGTAGACGGAGGCGGCTGCCGCCAGGCGCCCTAAGAGCCCTGCGCTGCGCCTGCCTTTCGCTCTGACCTGCCGGTCGGGCCAGCCGGCGGCCGCAGCTCTCCAGCTCTCCACGGAGCGCGCGCTGCACTTGAGCTGCACCACCCGCGACCGGACTCCCGGCGGCCCGGTGGCCGGCCCACGCCGCCCCGCCCCCCGCCCCCCGTCACCCCCGGCCAACACTCGGCCGGCCCGGCCCGGGGGACCACAGGGCTTCCGGGACCCGGAGCAGCCGGCCGGGTGTGCCTGCCGGGGGCTGTAGGGGGGAGGGTGGAGTGAGGGGCGCGGAGGTCTTGGCGCTCTCCCACCCTGGGACCCTCCAGGCACCACCCGGCTCGGGGGCCGCCGCCCCTCCCCCACCCCCTCGCCCACCTCCCCAAGGCGTTCGCTGCCCAGGGCCACGTGGCCCCGGATCTGTCTGGCCTCGGGGCCCGCTGGGGCCCGCTGGGGCCCGCGGTCCTCTGAGCCTCCTGCGGGCCTAGGCGCAGCCCAGCCGTGGCCCTGAGCGCCCATCCTGCCCGGCACCTGCGCGGTGCCCAAACCCACCTGGAGCCACCAGCGCCGGCGCCCAGAGCTCGTCAGCCCCGCCCCTTCGCCCCACCGAGACCCCCCCCCCCTTGCCCCCACGCCGCCCTCCAAGCACAGGACCTTGCTGAGGGTGCAGACGAGCGACATGCAGCCACACGGACAGGCACACAGACACACTCGCAGGCACCCACGCCAAGTGAGACAGCCGGCCGGCGCAAGCTCGTCAGCCAGGGCCACAGCCAGAGCACCCACCCGTGAGAGGCCGGGGCCAGAGGAAGGGACGGGAGGCCCGGGGGTCAGGAGAGACAGAGACGGAAAGAGATGAAGGTTCAGAGACAGGCTCCCAAGACGGCGAGAGGGCAGAGGCAGAGGCAGAGGCAGATGCAGACAGACAGACAGACACGAGCGCGCAGGCACATCCAGGGAGGGAGAGCCAGAGAGAGGGAGACACAGAGCGACCGACAGAGAGACGGAAAGCGGGACACGGACAGGGGACAGGGGATGGCATCCCATCCGAGACGGACACTCTGGCACAGACCGTCACACACCGCAGAGAGCGGCCCGTGCGCAAGGGAGGGGGCGTCAGCCTTGGGCCGGGCGAGCCCGGGCTGGACGCGGTGCCCTGGGGCTGGCAATCACCCGTGGGGACCCCAAGACTTCCTCGCAGCCGAGGTCTCAAAGGTCCCCTTCGGCTTGGCTCCCTGAGGCGAGACCCAGCCCCCGCCCCCAGGCCAGAAGCTGAGTGTGGGAGAGAGTGTGCGTGTGAGTGTGTCGGTGGGCGACGGTGGGGTCGGGTCGACTGGGGGGCCGGGTGGATACCCACAGTGGAGGGGGGAGGGTGTGGCGGCCGGGCCTTTGGAAGCCTGTGTGGTCCTCTTGCTGTCTCTCTCTCTCCCTCTTTCTCCGTCTCCCTTACTTGTGGTTTCCCGCTCTTGACCTGTCTGGGCTGCGGGGGGTGTGTCTGTGTTTGGGGGGCGGGGGGGCGGGCGTGAGGGTGTGTGTGTGTGTGTGTGTGTGTGTGTGTGTGTGTGTGTTGTGCGCCCGCGCCTGCGGGAGACCTCGAGGTTGCCTGGCAGGATGCGTCTGGGGGTGGGGCTGGGGCCCCGGCCCCGCCCAGAATTGCCTGAGGCCTGCCAAGGGAGCCCCAGACAGAGACCCCCGCGCCCCCGCCCCCGCCGTTCCTCTGGTTTCCTGGACGCCGAAAGCCCAGGGGCTCGCGGGCCGCGCGGAGGCAACCCAGGTCTGCAGCGGGAGTCGGGGCCCCGGCCACCCAACCTGAGAGGGGCTGGAAGGCAGGCGGCGGCTCTGAGCGCGGTGGGGTGCCAGGGGCCAGCGGCAGGCGGGGCTTGCGGTGCGGCTGGGGCCCGGGGCTAAAGGAGAGGGGAGGCAGGGAAAAAAAGAGACAACAAAAAGCCTACAGCACCCGGTATTCCCAGGCGGTCTCCCATCCAAGTACTAACCGGGCCCGACCCTGCTTAGCTTCCGAGATCAGACGAGATCGGGCGCGTTCAGGGTGGTATGGCCGTAGACGGAGGCGGCTGCCGCCAGGCGCCCTAAGAGCCCTGCGCTGCGCCTGCCTTTCGCTCTGACCTGCCGGTCGGGCCAGCCGGCGGCCGCAGCTCTCCAGCTCTCCACGGAGCGCGCGCTGCACTTGAGCTGCACCACCCGCGACCGGACTCCCGGCGGCCCGGTGGCCGGCCCACGCCGCCCCGCCCCCCGCCCCCCGTCACCCCCGGCCAACACTCGGCCGGCCCGGCCCGGGGGACCACAGGGCTTCCGGGACCCGGAGCAGCCGGCCGGGTGTGCCTGCCGGGGGCTGTAGGGGGGAGGGTGGAGTGAGGGGCGCGGAGGTCTTGGCGCTCTCCCACCCTGGGACCCTCCAGGCACCACCCGGCTCGGGGGCCGCCGCCCCTCCCCCACCCCCTCGCCCACCTCCCCAAGGCGTTCGCTGCCCAGGGCCACGTGGCCCCGGATCTGTCTGGCCTCGGGGCCCGCTGGGGCCCGCTGGGGCCCGCGGTCCTCTGAGCCTCCTGCGGGCCTAGGCGCAGCCCAGCCGTGGCCCTGAGCGCCCATCCTGCCCGGCACCTGCGCGGTGCCCAAACCCACCTGGAGCCACCAGCGCCGGCGCCCAGAGCTCGTCAGCCCCGCCCCTTCGCCCCACCGAGACCCCCCCCCCTTGCCCCCACGCCGCCCTCCAAGCACAGGACCTTGCTGAGGGTGCAGACGAGCGACATGCAGCCACACGGACAGGCACACAGACACACTCGCAGGCACCCACGCCAAGTGAGACAGCCGGCCGGCGCAAGCTCGTCAGCCAGGGCCACAGCCAGAGCACCCACCCGTGAGAGGCCGGGGCCAGAGGAAGGGACGGGAGGCCCGGGGGTCAGGAGAGACAGAGACGGAAAGAGATGAAGGTTCAGAGACAGGCTCCCAAGACGGCGAGAGGGCAGAGGCAGAGGCAGAGGCAGATGCAGACAGACAGACAGACACGAGCGCGCAGGCACACCCAGGGAGGGAGAGCCAGAGAGAGGGAGACACAGAGCGACCGACAGAGAGACGGAAAGCGGGACACGGACAGGGGACAGGGGATGGCATCCCATCCGAGACGGACACTCTGGCACAGACCGTCACACACCGCAGAGAGCGGCCCGTGCGCAAGGGAGGGGGCGTCAGCCTTGGGCCGGGCGAGCCCGGGCTGGACGCGGTGCCCTGGGGCTGGCAATCACCCGTGGGGACCCCAAGACTTCCTCGCAGCCGAGGTCTCAAAGGTCCCCTTCGGCTTGGCTCCCTGAGGCGAGACCCAGCCCCCGCCCCCAGGCCAGAAGCTGAGTGTGGGAGAGAGTGTGCGTGTGAGTGTGTCGGTGGGCGACGGTGGGGTCGGGTCGACTGGGGGGCCGGGTGGATACCCACAGTGGAGGGGGGAGGGTGTGGCGGCCGGGCCTTTGGAAGCCTGTGTGGTCCTCTTGCTGTCTCTCTCTCTCCCTCTTTCTCCGTCTCCCTTACTTGTGGTTTCCCGCTCTTGACCTGTCTGGGCTGCGGGGGGTGTGTCTGTGTTTGGGGGGCGGGGGGGCGGGCGTGAGGGTGTGTGTGTGTGTGTGTGTGTGTTGTGCGCCCGCGCCTGCGGGAGACCTCGAGGTTGCCTGGCAGGATGCGTCTGGGGGTGGGGCTGGGGCCCCGGCCCCGCCCAGAATTGCCTGAGGCCTGCCAAGGGAGCCCCAGACAGAGACCCCCGCGCCCCCGCCCCCGCCGTTCCTCTGGTTTCCTGGACGCCGAAAGCCCAGGGGCTCGCGGGCCGCGCGGAGGCAACCCAGGTCTGCAGCGGGAGTCGGGGCCCCGGCCACCCAACCTGAGAGGGGCTGGAAGGCAGGCGGCGGCTCTGAGCGCGGTGGGGTGCCAGGGGCCAGCGGCAGGCGGGGCTTGCGGTGCGGCTGGGGCCCGGGGCTAAAGGAGAGGGGAGGCAGGGAAAAAAAGAGACAACAAAAAGCCTACAGCACCCGGTATTCCCAGGCGGTCTCCCATCCAAGTACTAACCGGGCCCGACCCTGCTTAGCTTCCGAGATCAGACGAGATCGGGCGCGTTCAGGGTGGTATGGCCGTAGACGGAGGCGGCTGCCGCCAGGCGCCCTAAGAGCCCTGCGCTGCGCCTGCCTTTCGCTCTGACCTGCCGGTCGGGCCAGCCGGCGGCCGCAGCTCTCCAGCTCTCCACGGAGCGCGCGCTGCACTTGAGCTGCACCACCCGCGACCGGACTCCCGGCGGCCCGGTGGCCGGCCCACGCCGCCCCGCCCCCCGCCCCCCGTCACCCCCGGCCAACACTCGGCCGGCCCGGCCCGGGGGACCACAGGGCTTCCGGGACCCGGAGCAGCCGGCCGGGTGTGCCTGCCGGGGGCTGTAGGGGGGAGGGTGGAGTGAGGGGCGCGGAGGTCTTGGCGCTCTCCCACCCTGGGACCCTCCAGGCACCACCCGGCTCGGGGGCCGCCGCCCCTCCCCCACCCCCTCGCCCACCTCCCCAAGGCGTTCGCTGCCCAGGGCCACGTGGCCCCGGATCTGTCTGGCCTCGGGGCCCGCTGGGGCCCGCTGGGGCCCGCGGTCCTCTGAGCCTCCTGCGGGCCTAGGCGCAGCCCAGCCGTGGCCCTGAGCGCCCATCCTGCCCGGCACCTGCGCGGTGCCCAAACCCACCTGGAGCCACCAGCGCCGGCGCCCAGAGCTCGTCAGCCCCGCCCCTTCGCCCCACCGAGGCCCCCCCCCCTTGCCCCCACGCCGCCCTCCAAGCACAGGACCTTGCTGAGGGTGCAGACGAGCGACATGCAGCCACACGGACAGGCACACAGACACACTCGCAGGCACCCACGCCAAGTGAGACAGCCGGCCGGCGCAAGCTCGTCAGCCAGGGCCACAGCCAGAGCACCCACCCGTGAGAGGCCGGGGCCAGAGGAAGGGACGGGAGGCCCGGGGGTCAGGAGAGACAGAGACGGAAAGAGATGAAGGTTCAGAGACAGGCTCCCAAGACGGCGAGAGGGCAGAGGCAGAGGCAGAGGCAGATGCAGACAGACAGACAGACACGAGCGCGCAGGCACACCCAGGGAGGGAGAGCCAGAGAGAGGGAGACACAGAGCGACCGACAGAGAGACGGAAAGCGGGACACGGACAGGGGACAGGGGATGGCATCCCATCCGAGACGGACACTCTGGCACAGACCGTCACACACCGCAGAGAGCGGCCCGTGCGCAAGGGAGGGGGCGTCAGCCTTGGGCCGGGCGAGCCCGGGCTGGACGCGGTGCCCTGGGGCTGGCAATCACCCGTGGGGACCCCAAGACTTCCTCGCAGCCGAGGTCTCAAAGGTCCCCTTCGGCTTGGCTCCCTGAGGCGAGACCCAGCCCCCGCCCCCAGGCCAGAAGCTGAGTGTGGGAGAGAGTGTGCGTGTGAGTGTGTCGGTGGGCGACGGTGGGGTCGGGTCGACTGGGGGGCCGGGTGGATACCCACAGTGGAGGGGGGAGGGTGTGGCGGCCGGGCCTTTGGAAGCCTGTGTGGTCCTCTTGCTGTCTCTCTCTCTCCCTCTTTCTCCGTCTCCCTTACTTGTGGTTTCCGGCTCTTGACCTGTCTGGGCTGCGGGGGGTGTGTCTGTGTTTGGGGGGCGGGGGGGCGGGCGTGAGGGTGTGTGTGTGTGTGTGTGTGTGTGTGTGTGTGTGTGTTGTGCGCCCGCG
Organism: Capricornis sumatraensis; assembly: GCF_032405125.1. Lineage (NCBI taxonomy): Eukaryota > Metazoa > Chordata > Mammalia > Artiodactyla > Bovidae > Capricornis > Capricornis sumatraensis. The sequence goes on along the minus strand of NC_091078.1, from coordinate 42,272,719 downwards.
CCTGCGGGAGACCTCGAGGTTGCCTGGCAGGATGCGTCTGGGGGTGGGGCTGGGGCCCCGGCCCCGCCCAGAATTGCCTGAGGCCTGCCAAGGGAGCCCCAGACAGAGACCCCCGCGCCCCCGCCCCCGCCGTTCCTCTGGTTTCCTGGACGCCGAAAGCCCAGGGGCTCGCGGGCCGCGCGGAGGCAACCCAGGTCTGCAGCGGGAGTCGGGGCCCCGGCCACCCAACCTGAGAGGGGCTGGAAGGCAGGCGGCGGCTCTGAGCGCGGTGGGGTGCCAGGGGCCAGCGGCAGGCGGGGCTTGCGGTGCGGCTGGGGCCCGGGGCTAAAGGAGAGGGGAGGCAGGGAAAAAAAGAGACAACAAAAAGCCTACAGCACCCGGTATTCCCAGGCGGTCTCCCATCCAAGTACTAACCGGGCCCGACCCTGCTTAGCTTCCGAGATCAGACGAGATCGGGCGCGTTCAGGGTGGTATGGCCGTAGACGGAGGCGGCTGCCGCCAGGCGCCCTAAGAGCCCTGCGCTGCGCCTGCCTTTCGCTCTGACCTGCCGGTCGGGCCAGCCGGCGGCCGCAGCTCTCCAGCTCTCCACGGAGCGCGCGCTGCACTTGAGCTGCACCACCCGCGACCGGACTCCCGGCGGCCCGGTGGCCGGCCCACGCCGCCCCGCCCCCCGCCCCCCGTCACCCCCGGCCAACACTCGGCCGGCCCGGCCCGGGGGACCACAGGGCTTCCGGGACCCGGAGCAGCCGGCCGGGTGTGCCTGCCGGGGGCTGTAGGGGGGAGGGTGGAGTGAGGGGCGCGGAGGTCTTGGCGCTCTCCCACCCTGGGACCCTCCAGGCACCACCCGGCTCGGGGGCCGCCGCCCCTCCCCCACCCCCTCGCCCACCTCCCCAAGGCGTTCGCTGCCCAGGGCCACGTGGCCCCGGATCTGTCTGGCCTCGGGGCCCGCTGGGGCCCGCTGGGGCCCGCGGTCCTCTGAGCCTCCTGCGGGCCTAGGCGCAGCCCAGCCGTGGCCCTGAGCGCCCATCCTGCCCGGCACCTGCGCGGTGCCCAAACCCACCTGGAGCCACCAGCGCCGGCGCCCAGAGCTCGTCAGCCCCGCCCCTTCGCCCCACCGAGGCCCCCCCCCCTTGCCCCCACGCCGCCCTCCAAGCACAGGACCTTGCTGAGGGTGCAGACGAGCGACATGCAGCCACACGGACAGGCACACAGACACACTCGCAGGCACCCACGCCAAGTGAGACAGCCGGCCGGCGCAAGCTCGTCAGCCAGGGCCACAGCCAGAGCACCCACCCGTGAGAGGCCGGGGCCAGAGGAAGGGACGGGAGGCCCGGGGGTCAGGAGAGACAGAGACGGAAAGAGATGAAGGTTCAGAGACAGGCTCCCAAGACGGCGAGAGGGCAGAGGCAGAGGCAGAGGCAGATGCAGACAGACAGACAGACACGAGCGCGCAGGCACACCCAGGGAGGGAGAGCCAGAGAGAGGGAGACACAGAGCGACCGACAGAGAGACGGAAAGCGGGACACGGACAGGGGACAGGGGATGGCATCCCATCCGAGACGGACACTCTGGCACAGACCGTCACACACCGCAGAGAGCGGCCCGTGCGCAAGGGAGGGGGCGTCAGCCTTGGGCCGGGCGAGCCCGGGCTGGACGCGGTGCCCTGGGGCTGGCAATCACCCGTGGGGACCCCAAGACTTCCTCGCAGCCGAGGTCTCAAAGGTCCCCTTCGGCTTGGCTCCCTGAGGCGAGACCCAGCCCCCGCCCCCAGGCCAGAAGCTGAGTGTGGGAGAGAGTGTGCGTGTGAGTGTGTCGGTGGGCGACGGTGGGGTCGGGTCGACTGGGGGGCCGGGTGGATACCCACAGTGGAGGGGGGAGGGTGTGGCGGCCGGGCCTTTGGAAGCCTGTGTGGTCCTCTTGCTGTCTCTCTCTCTCCCTCTTTCTCCGTCTCCCTTACTTGTGGTTTCCGGCTCTTGACCTGTCTGGGCTGCGGGGGGTGTGTCTGTGTTTGGGGGGCGGGGGGGCGGGCGTGAGGGTGTGTGTGTGTGTGTGTGTGTGTGTGTGTGTGTGTGTTGTGCGCCCGCGCCTGCGGGAGACCTCGAGGTTGCCTGGCAGGATGCGTCTGGGGGTGGGGCTGGGGCCCCGGCCCCGCCCAGAATTGCCTGAGGCCTGCCAAGGGAGCCCCAGACAGAGACCCCCGCGCCCCCGCCCCCGCCGTTCCTCTGGTTTCCTGGACGCCGAAAGCCCAGGGGCTCGCGGGCCGCGCGGAGGCAACCCAGGTCTGCAGCGGGAGTCGGGGCCCCGGCCACCCAACCTGAGAGGGGCTGGAAGGCAGGCGGCGGCTCTGAGCGCGGTGGGGTGCCAGGGGCCAGCGGCAGGCGGGGCTTGCGGTGCGGCTGGGGCCCGGGGCTAAAGGAGAGGGGAGGCAGGGAAAAAAAGAGACAACAAAAAGCCTACAGCACCCGGTATTCCCAGGCGGTCTCCCATCCAAGTACTAACCGGGCCCGACCCTGCTTAGCTTCCGAGATCAGACGAGATCGGGCGCGTTCAGGGTGGTATGGCCGTAGACGGAGGCGGCTGCCGCCAGGCGCCCTAAGAGCCCTGCGCTGCGCCTGCCTTTCGCTCTGACCTGCCGGTCGGGCCAGCCGGCGGCCGCAGCTCTCCAGCTCTCCACGGAGCGCGCGCTGCACTTGAGCTGCACCACCCGCGACCGGACTCCCGGCGGCCCGGTGGCCGGCCCACGCCGCCCCGCCCCCCGCCCCCCGTCACCCCCGGCCAACACTCGGCCGGCCCGGCCCGGGGGACCACAGGGCTTCCGGGACCCGGAGCAGCCGGCCGGGTGTGCCTGCCGGGGGCTGTAGGGGGGAGGGTGGAGTGAGGGGCGCGGAGGTCTTGGCGCTCTCCCACCCTGGGACCCTCCAGGCACCACCCGGCTCGGGGGCCGCCGCCCCTCCCCCACCCCCTCGCCCACCTCCCCAAGGCGTTCGCTGCCCAGGGCCACGTGGCCCCGGATCTGTCTGGCCTCGGGGCCCGCTGGGGCCCGCTGGGGCCCGCGGTCCTCTGAGCCTCCTGCGGGCCTAGGCGCAGCCCAGCCGTGGCCCTGAGCGCCCATCCTGCCCGGCACCTGCGCGGTGCCCAAACCCACCTGGAGCCACCAGCGCCGGCGCCCAGAGCTCGTCAGCCCCGCCCCTTCGCCCCACCGAGACCCCCCCCCCCTTGCCCCCACGCCGCCCTCCAAGCACAGGACCTTGCTGAGGGTGCAGACGAGCGACATGCAGCCACACGGACAGGCACACAGACACACTCGCAGGCACCCACGCCAAGTGAGACAGCCGGCCGGCGCAAGCTCGTCAGCCAGGGCCACAGCCAGAGCACCCACCCGTGAGAGGCCGGGGCCAGAGGAAGGGACGGGAGGCCCGGGGGTCAGGAGAGACAGAGACGGAAAGAGATGAAGGTTCAGAGACAGGCTCCCAAGACGGCGAGAGGGCAGAGGCAGAGGCAGAGGCAGATGCAGACAGACAGACAGACACGAGCGCGCAGGCACACCCAGGGAGGGAGAGCCAGAGAGAGGGAGACACAGAGCGACCGACAGAGAGACGGAAAGCGGGACACGGACAGGGGACAGGGGATGGCATCCCATCCGAGACGGACACTCTGGCACAGACCGTCACACACCGCAGAGAGCGGCCCGTGCGCAAGGGAGGGGGCGTCAGCCTTGGGCCGGGCGAGCCCGGGCTGGACGCGGTGCCCTGGGGCTGGCAATCACCCGTGGGGACCCCAAGACTTCCTCGCAGCCGAGGTCTCAAAGGTCCCCTTCGGCTTGGCTCCCTGAGGCGAGACCCAGCCCCCGCCCCCAGGCCAGAAGCTGAGTGTGGGAGAGAGTGTGCGTGTGAGTGTGTCGGTGGGCGACGGTGGGGTCGGGTCGACTGGGGGGCCGGGTGGATACCCACAGTGGAGGGGGGAGGGTGTGGCGGCCGGGCCTTTGGAAGCCTGTGTGGTCCTCTTGCTGTCTCTCTCTCTCCCTCTTTCTCCGTCTCCCTTACTTGTGGTTTCCCGCTCTTGACCTGTCTGGGCTGCGGGGGGTGTGTCTGTGTTTGGGGGGCGGGGGGGCGGGCGTGAGGGTGTGTGTGTGTGTGTGTGTGTGTGTGTGTGTGTGTGTGTTGTGCGCCCGCGCCTGCGGGAGACCTCGAGGTTGCCTGGCAGGATGCGTCTGGGGGTGGGGCTGGGGCCCCGGCCCCGCCCAGAATTGCCTGAGGCCTGCCAAGGGAGCCCCAGACAGAGACCCCCGCGCCCCCGCCCCCGCCGTTCCTCTGGTTTCCTGGACGCCGAAAGCCCAGGGGCTCGCGGGCCGCGCGGAGGCAACCCAGGTCTGCAGCGGGAGTCGGGGCCCCGGCCACCCAACCTGAGAGGGGCTGGAAGGCAGGCGGCGGCTCTGAGCGCGGTGGGGTGCCAGGGGCCAGCGGCAGGCGGGGCTTGCGGTGCGGCTGGGGCCCGGGGCTAAAGGAGAGGGGAGGCAGGGAAAAAAAGAGACAACAAAAAGCCTACAGCACCCGGTATTCCCAGGCGGTCTCCCATCCAAGTACTAACCGGGCCCGACCCTGCTTAGCTTCCGAGATCAGACGAGATCGGGCGCGTTCAGGGTGGTATGGCCGTAGACGGAGGCGGCTGCCGCCAGGCGCCCTAAGAGCCCTGCGCTGCGCCTGCCTTTCGCTCTGACCTGCCGGTCGGGCCAGCCGGCGGCCGCAGCTCTCCAGCTCTCCACGGAGCGCGCGCTGCACTTGAGCTGCACCACCCGCGACCGGACTCCCGGCGGCCCGGTGGCCGGCCCACGCCGCCCCGCCCCCCGCCCCCCGTCACCCCCGGCCAACACTCGGCCGGCCCGGCCCGGGGGACCACAGGGCTTCCGGGACCCGGAGCAGCCGGCCGGGTGTGCCTGCCGGGGGCTGTAGGGGGGAGGGTGGAGTGAGGGGCGCGGAGGTCTTGGCGCTCTCCCACCCTGGGACCCTCCAGGCACCACCCGGCTCGGGGGCCGCCGCCCCTCCCCCACCCCCTCGCCCACCTCCCCAAGGCGTTCGCTGCCCAGGGCCACGTGGCCCCGGATCTGTCTGGCCTCGGGGCCCGCTGGGGCCCGCTGGGGCCCGCGGTCCTCTGAGCCTCCTGCGGGCCTAGGCGCAGCCCAGCCGTGGCCCTGAGCGCCCATCCTGCCCGGCACCTGCGCGGTGCCCAAACCCACCTGGAGCCACCAGCGCCGGCGCCCAGAGCTCGTCAGCCCCGCCCCTTCGCCCCACCGAGACCCCCCCCCCTTGCCCCCACGCCGCCCTCCAAGCACAGGACCTTGCTGAGGGTGCAGACGAGCGACATGCAGCCACACGGACAGGCACACAGACACACTCGCAGGCACCCACGCCAAGTGAGACAGCCGGCCGGCGCAAGCTCGTCAGCCAGGGCCACAGCCAGAGCACCCACCCGTGAGAGGCCGGGGCCAGAGGAAGGGACGGGAGGCCCGGGGGTCAGGAGAGACAGAGACGGAAAGAGATGAAGGTTCAGAGACAGGCTCCCAAGACGGCGAGAGGGCAGAGGCAGAGGCAGAGGCAGATGCAGACAGACAGACAGACACGAGCGCGCAGGCACACCCAGGGAGGGAGAGCCAGAGAGAGGGAGACACAGAGCGACCGACAGAGAGACGGAAAGCGGGACACGGACAGGGGACAGGGGATGGCATCCCATCCGAGACGGACACTCTGGCACAGACCGTCACACACCGCAGAGAGCGGCCCGTGCGCAAGGGAGGGGGCGTCAGCCTTGGGCCGGGCGAGCCCGGGCTGGACGCGGTGCCCTGGGGCTGGCAATCACCCGTGGGGACCCCAAGACTTCCTCGCAGCCGAGGTCTCAAAGGTCCCCTTCGGCTTGGCTCCCTGAGGCGAGACCCAGCCCCCGCCCCCAGGCCAGAAGCTGAGTGTGGGAGAGAGTGTGCGTGTGAGTGTGTCGGTGGGCGACGGTGGGGTCGGGTCGACTGGGGGGCCGGGTGGATACCCACAGTGGAGGGGGGAGGGTGTGGCGGCCGGGCCTTTGGAAGCCTGTGTGGTCCTCTTGCTGTCTCTCTCTCTCCCTCTTTCTCCGTCTCCCTTACTTGTGGTTTCCCGCTCTTGACCTGTCTGGGCTGCGGGGGGTGTGTCTGTGTTTGGGGGGCGGGGGGGCGGGCGTGAGGGTGTGTGTGTGTGTGTGTGTGTGTTGTGCGCCCGCGCCTGCGGGAGACCTCGAGGTTGCCTGGCAGGATGCGTCTGGGGGTGGGGCTGGGGCCCCGGCCCCGCCCAGAATTGCCTGAGGCCTGCCAAGGGAGCCCCAGACAGAGACCCCCGCGCCCCCGCCCCCGCCGTTCCTCTGGTTTCCTGGACGCCGAAAGCCCAGGGGCTCGCGGGCCGCGCGGAGGCAACCCAGGTCTGCAGCGGGAGTCGGGGCCCCGGCCACCCAACCTGAGAGGGGCTGGAAGGCAGGCGGCGGCTCTGAGCGCGGTGGGGTGCCAGGGGCCAGCGGCAGGCGGGGCTTGCGGTGCGGCTGGGGCCCGGGGCTAAAGGAGAGGGGAGGCAGGGAAAAAAAGAGACAACAAAAAGCCTACAGCACCCGGTATTCCCAGGCGGTCTCCCATCCAAGTACTAACCGGGCCCGACCCTGCTTAGCTTCCGAGATCAGACGAGATCGGGCGCGTTCAGGGTGGTATGGCCGTAGACGGAGGCGGCTGCCGCCAGGCGCCCTAAGAGCCCTGCGCTGCGCCTGCCTTTCGCTCTGACCTGCCGGTCGGGCCAGCCGGCGGCCGCAGCTCTCCAGCTCTCCACGGAGCGCGCGCTGCACTTGAGCTGCACCACCCGCGACCGGACTCCCGGCGGCCCGGTGGCCGGCCCACGCCGCCCCGCCCCCCGCCCCCCGTCACCCCCGGCCAACACTCGGCCGGCCCGGCCCGGGGGACCACAGGGCTTCCGGGACCCGGAGCAGCCGGCCGGGTGTGCCTGCCGGGGGCTGTAGGGGGGAGGGTGGAGTGAGGGGCGCGGAGGTCTTGGCGCTCTCCCACCCTGGGACCCTCCAGGCACCACCCGGCTCGGGGGCCGCCGCCCCTCCCCCACCCCCTCGCCCACCTCCCCAAGGCGTTCGCTGCCCAGGGCCACGTGGCCCCGGATCTGTCTGGCCTCGGGGCCCGCTGGGGCCCGCTGGGGCCCGCGGTCCTCTGAGCCTCCTGCGGGCCTAGGCGCAGCCCAGCCGTGGCCCTGAGCGCCCATCCTGCCCGGCACCTGCGCGGTGCCCAAACCCACCTGGAGCCACCAGCGCCGGCGCCCAGAGCTCGTCAGCCCCGCCCCTTCGCCCCACCGAGGCCCCCCCCCCTTGCCCCCACGCCGCCCTCCAAGCACAGGACCTTGCTGAGGGTGCAGACGAGCGACATGCAGCCACACGGACAGGCACACAGACACACTCGCAGGCACCCACGCCAAGTGAGACAGCCGGCCGGCGCAAGCTCGTCAGCCAGGGCCACAGCCAGAGCACCCACCCGTGAGAGGCCGGGGCCAGAGGAAGGGACGGGAGGCCCGGGGGTCAGGAGAGACAGAGACGGAAAGAGATGAAGGTTCAGAGACAGGCTCCCAAGACGGCGAGAGGGCAGAGGCAGAGGCAGAGGCAGATGCAGACAGACAGACAGACACGAGCGCGCAGGCACACCCAGGGAGGGAGAGCCAGAGAGAGGGAGACACAGAGCGACCGACAGAGAGACGGAAAGCGGGACACGGACAGGGGACAGGGGATGGCATCCCATCCGAGACGGACACTCTGGCACAGACCGTCACACACCGCAGAGAGCGGCCCGTGCGCAAGGGAGGGGGCGTCAGCCTTGGGCCGGGCGAGCCCGGGCTGGACGCGGTGCCCTGGGGCTGGCAATCACCCGTGGGGACCCCAAGACTTCCTCGCAGCCGAGGTCTCAAAGGTCCCCTTCGGCTTGGCTCCCTGAGGCGAGACCCAGCCCCCGCCCCCAGGCCAGAAGCTGAGTGTGGGAGAGAGTGTGCGTGTGAGTGTGTCGGTGGGCGACGGTGGGGTCGGGTCGACTGGGGGGCCGGGTGGATACCCACAGTGGAGGGGGGAGGGTGTGGCGGCCGGGCCTTTGGAAGCCTGTGTGGTCCTCTTGCTGTCTCTCTCTCTCCCTCTTTCTCCGTCTCCCTTACTTGTGGTTTCCGGCTCTTGACCTGTCTGGGCTGCGGGGGGTGTGTCTGTGTTTGGGGGGCGGGGGGGCGGGCGTGAGGGTGTGTGTGTGTGTGTGTGTGTGTGTGTGTGTGTGTGTTGTGCGCCCGCGCCTGCGGGAGACCTCGAGGTTGCCTGGCAGGATGCGTCTGGGGGTGGGGCTGTGGCCCCGGCCCCGCCCAGAATTGCCTGAGGCCTGCCAAGGGAGCCCCAGACAGAGACCCCCGCGCCCCCGCCCCCGCCGTTCCTCTGGTTTCCTGGACGCCGAAAGCCCAGGGGCTCGCGGGCCGCGCGGAGGCAACCCAGGTCTGCAGCGGGAGTCGGGGCCCCGGCCACCCAACCTGAGAGGGGCTGGAAGGCAGGCGGCGGCTCTGAGCGCGGTGGGGTGCCAGGGGCCAGCGGCAGGCGGGGCTTGCGGTGCGGCTGGGGCCCGGGGCTAAAGGAGAGGGGAGGCAGGGAAAAAAAGAGACAACAAAAAGCCTACAGCACCCGGTATTCCCAGGCGGTCTCCCATCCAAGTACTAACCGGGCCCGACCCTGCTTAGCTTCCGAGATCAGACGAGATCGGGCGCGTTCAGGGTGGTATGGCCGTAGACGGAGGCGGCTGCCGCCAGGCGCCCTAAGAGCCCTGCGCTGCGCCTGCCTTTCGCTCTGACCTGCCGGTCGGGCCAGCCGGCGGCCGCAGCTCTCCAGCTCTCCACGGAGCGCGCGCTGCACTTGAGCTGCACCACCCGCGACCGGACTCCCGGCGGCCCGGTGGCCGGCCCACGCCGCCCCGCCCCCCGCCCCCCGTCACCCCCGGCCAACACTCGGCCGGCCCGGCCCGGGGGACCACAGGGCTTCCGGGACCCGGAGCAGCCGGCCGGGTGTGCCTGCCGGGGGCTGTAGGGGGGAGGGTGGAGTGAGGGGCGCGGAGGTCTTGGCGCTCTCCCACCCTGGGACCCTCCAGGCACCACCCGGCTCGGGGGCCGCCGCCCCTCCCCCACCCCCTCGCCCACCTCCCCAAGGCGTTCGCTGCCCAGGGCCACGTGGCCCCGGATCTGTCTGGCCTCGGGGCCCGCTGGGGCCCGCTGGGGCCCGCGGTCCTCTGAGCCTCCTGCGGGCCTAGGCGCAGCCCAGCCGTGGCCCTGAGCGCCCATCCTGCCCGGCACCTGCGCGGTGCCCAAACCCACCTGGAGCCACCAGCGCCGGCGCCCAGAGCTCGTCAGCCCCGCCCCTTCGCCCCACCGAGGCCCCCCCCCCTTGCCCCCACGCCGCCCTCCAAGCACAGGACCTTGCTGAGGGTGCAGACGAGCGACATGCAGCCACACGGACAGGCACACAGACACACTCGCAGGCACCCACGCCAAGTGAGACAGCCGGCCGGCGCAAGCTCGTCAGCCAGGGCCACAGCCAGAGCACCCACCCGTGAGAGGCCGGGGCCAGAGGAAGGGACGGGAGGCCCGGGGGTCAGGAGAGACAGAGACGGAAAGAGATGAAGGTTCAGAGACAGGCTCCCAAGACGGCGAGAGGGCAGAGGCAGAGGCAGAGGCAGATGCAGACAGACAGACAGACACGAGCGCGCAGGCACACCCAGGGAGGTAGAGCCAGAGAGAGGGAGACACAGAGCGACCGACAGAGAGACGGAAAGCGGGACACGGACAGGGGACAGGGGATGGCATCCCATCCGAGACGGACACTCTGGCACAGACCGTCACACACCGCAGAGAGCGGCCCGTGCGCAAGGGAGGGGGCGTCAGCCTTGGGCCGGGCGAGCCCGGGCTGGACGCGGTGCCCTGGGGCTGGCAATCACCCGTGGGGACCCCAAGACTTCCTCGCAGCCGAGGTCTCAAAGGTCCCCTTCGGCTTGGCTCCCTGAGGCGAGACCCAGCCCCCGCCCCCAGGCCAGAAGCTGAGTGTGGGAGAGAGTGTGCGTGTGAGTGTGTCGGTGGGCGACGGTGGGGTCGGGTCGACTGGGGGGCTGGGTGGATACCCACAGTGGAGGGGGGAGGGTGTGGCGGCCGGGCCTTTGGAAGCCTGTGTGGTCCTCTTGCTGTCTCTCTCTCTCCCTCTTTCTCCGTCTCCCTTACTTGTGGTTTCCGGCTCTTGACCTGTCTGGGCTGCGGGGGGTGTGTCTGTGTTTGGGGGGCGGGGGGGCGGGCGTGAGGGTGTGTGTGTGTGTGTGTGTGTGTGTGTGTGTGTTGTGCGCCCGCGCCTGCGGGAGACCTCGAGGTTGCCTGGCAGGATGCGTCTGGGGGTGGGGCTGTGGCCCCGGCCCCGCCCAGAATTGCCTGAGGCCTGCCAAGGGAGCCCCAGACAGAGACCCCCGCGCCCCCGCCCCCGCCGTTCCTCTGGTTTCCTGGACGCCGAAAGCCCAGGGGCTCGCGGGCCGCGCGGAGGCAACCCAGGTCTGCAGCGGGAGTCGGGGCCCCGGCCACCCAACCTGAGAGGGGCTGGAAGGCAGGCGGCGGCTCTGAGCGCGGTGGGGTGCCAGGGGCCAGCGGCAGGCGGGGCTTGCGGTGCGGCTGGGGCCCGGGGCTAAAGGAGAGGGGAGGCAGGGAAAAAAAGAGACAACAAAAAGCCTACAGCACCCGGTATTCCCAGGCGGTCTCCCATCCAAGTACTAACCGGGCCCGACCCTGCTTAGCTTCCGAGATCAGACGAGATCGGGCGCGTTCAGGGTGGTATGGCCGTAGACGGAGGCGGCTGCCGCCAGGCGCCCTAAGAGCCCTGCGCTGCGCCTGCCTTTCGCTCTGACCTGCCGGTCGGGCCAGCCGGCGGCCGCAGCTCTCCAGCTCTCCACGGAGCGCGCGCTGCACTTGAGCTGCACCACCCGCGACCGGACTCCCGGCGGCCCGGTGGCCGGCCCACGCCGCCCCGCCCCCCGCCCCCCGTCACCCCCGGCCAACACTCGGCCGGCCCGGCCCGGGGGACCACAGGGCTTCCGGGACCCGGAGCAGCCGGCCGGGTGTGCCTGCCGGGGGCTGTAGGGGGGAGGGTGGAGTGAGGGGCGCGGAGGTCTTGGCGCTCTCCCACCCTGGGACCCTCCAGGCACCACCCGGCTCGGGGGCCGCCGCCCCTCCCCCACCCCCTCGCCCACCTCCCCAAGGCGTTCGCTGCCCAGGGCCACGTGGCCCCGGATCTGTCTGGCCTCGGGGCCCGCTGGGGCCCGCTGGGGCCCGCGGTCCTCTGAGCCTCCTGCGGGCCTAGGCGCAGCCCAGCCGTGGCCCTGAGCGCCCATCCTGCCCGGCACCTGCGCGGTGCCCAAACCCACCTGGAGCCACCAGCGCCGGCGCCCAGAGCTCGTCAGCCCCGCCCCTTCGCCCCACCGAGGCCCCCCCCCCTTGCCCCCACGCCGCCCTCCAAGCACAGGACCTTGCTGAGGGTGCAGACGAGCGACATGCAGCCACACGGACAGGCACACAGACACACTCGCAGGCACCCACGCTAAGTGAGACAGCCGGCCGGCGCAAGCTCGTCAGCCAGGGCCACAGCCAGAGCACCCACCCGTGAGAGGCCGGGGCCAGAGGAAGGGACGGGAGGCCCGGGGGTCAGGAGAGACAGAGACGGAAAGAGATGAAGGTTCAGAGACGAAGAGACGAAGAGATGAAGGCTCCCAAGACGGCGAGAGGGCAGAGGCAGAGGCAGAGGCAGATGCAGACAGACAGACAGACACGAGCGCGCAGGCACACCCAGGGAGGGAGAGCCAGAGAGAGGGAGACACAGAGCGACCGACAGAGAGACGGAAAGCGGGACACGGACAGGGGACAGGGGATGGCATCCCATCCGAGACGGACACTCTGGCACAGACCGTCACACACCGCAGAGAGCGGCCCGTGCACAAGGGAGGGGGCGTCAGCCTTGGGCCGGGCGAGCCCGGGCTGGACGCGGTGCCCTGGGGCTGGCAATCACCCGTGGGGACCCCAAGACTTCCTCGCAGCCGAGGTCTCAAAGGTCCCCTTCGGCTTGGCTCCCTGAGGCGAGACCCAGCCCCCGCCCCCAGGCCAGAAGCTGAGTGTGGGAGAGAGTGTGCGTGTGAGTGTGTCGGTGGGCGACGGTGGGGTCGGGTCGACTGGGGGGCCGGGTGGATACCCACAGTGGAGGGGGGAGGGTGTGGCGGCCGGGCCTTTGGAAGCCTGTGTGGTCCTCTTGCTGTCTCTCTCTCTCCCTCTTTCTCCGTCTCCCTTACTTGTGGTTTCCCGCTCTTGACCTGTCTGGGCTGCGGGGGGTGTGTCTGTGTTTGGGGGGCGGGGGGGCGGGCGTGAGGGTGTGTGTGTGTGTGTGTGTGTGTTGTGCGCCCGCGCCTGCGGGAGACCTCGAGGTTGCCTGGCAGGATGCGTCTGGGGGTGGGGCTGGGGCCCCGGCCCCGCCCAGAATTGCCTGAGGCCTGCCAAGGGAGCCCCAGACAGAGACCCCCGCGCCCCCGCCCCCGCCGTTCCTCTGGTTTCCTGGACGCCGAAAGCCCAGGGGCTCGCGGGCCGCGCGGAGGCAACCCAGGTCTGCAGCGGGAGTCGGGGCCCCGGCCACCCAACCTGAGAGGGGCTGGAAGGCAGGCGGCGGCTCTGAGCGCGGTGGGGTGCCAGGGGCCAGCGGCAGGCGGGGCTTGCGGTGCGGCTGGGGCCCGGGGCTAAAGGAGAGGGGAGGCAGGGAAAAAAAGAGACAACAAAAAGCCTACAGCACCCGGTATTCCCAGGCGGTCTCCCATCCAAGTACTAACCGGGCCCGACCCTGCTTAGCTTCCGAGATCAGACGAGATCGGGCGCGTTCAGGGTGGTATGGCCGTAGACGGAGGCGGCTGCCGCCAGGCGCCCTAAGAGCCCTGCGCTGCGCCTGCCTTTCGCTCTGACCTGCCGGTCGGGCCAGCCGGCGGCCGCAGCTCTCCAGCTCTCCACGGAGCGCGCGCTGCACTTGAGCTGCACCACCCGCGACCGGACTCCCGGCGGCCCGGTGGCCGGCCCACGCCGCCCCGCCCCCCGCCCCCCGTCACCCCCGGCCAACACTCGGCCGGCCCGGCCCGGGGGACCACAGGGCTTCCGGGACCCGGAGCAGCCGGCCGGGTGTGCCTGCCGGGGGCTGTAGGGGGGAGGGTGGAGTGAGGGGCGCGGAGGTCTTGGCGCTCTCCCACCCTGGGACCCTCCAGGCACCACCCGGCTCGGGGGCCGCCGCCCCTCCCCCACCCCCTCGCCCACCTCCCCAAGGCGTTCGCTGCCCAGGGCCACGTGGCCCCGGATCTGTCTGGCCTCGGGGCCCGCTGGGGCCCGCTGGGGCCCGCGGTCCTCTGAGCCTCCTGCGGGCCTAGGCGCAGCCCAGCCGTGGCCCTGAGCGCCCATCCTGCCCGGCACCTGCGCGGTGCCCAAACCCACCTGGAGCCACCAGCGCCGGCGCCCAGAGCTCGTCAGCCCCGCCCCTTCGCCCCACCGAGACCCCCCCCCCCTTGCCCCCACGCCGCCCTCCAAGCACAGGACCTTGCTGAGGGTGCAGACGAGCGACATGCAGCCACACGGACAGGCACACAGACACACTCGCAGGCACCCACGCCAAGTGAGACAGCCGGCCGGCGCAAGCTCGTCAGCCAGGGCCACAGCCAGAGCACCCACCCGTGAGAGGCCGGGGCCAGAGGAAGGGACGGGAGGCCCGGGGGTCAGGAGAGACAGAGACGGAAAGAGATGAAGGTTCAGAGACAGGCTCCCAAGACGGCGAGAGGGCAGAGGCAGAGGCAGAGGCAGATGCAGACAGACAGACAGACACGAGCGCGCAGGCACACCCAGGGAGGGAGAGCCAGAGAGAGGGAGACACAGAGCGACCGACAGAGAGACGGAAAGCGGGACACGGACAGGGGACAGGGGATGGCATCCCATCCGAGACGGACACTCTGGCACAGACCGTCACACACCGCAGAGAGCGGCCCGTGCGCAAGGGAGGGGGCGTCAGCCTTGGGCCGGGCGAGCCCGGGCTGGACGCGGTGCCCTGGGGCTGGCAATCACCCGTGGGGACCCCAAGACTTCCTCGCAGCCGAGGTCTCAAAGGTCCCCTTCGGCTTGGCTCCCTGAGGCGAGACCCAGCCCCCGCCCCCAGGCCAGAAGCTGAGTGTGGGAGAGAGTGTGCGTGTGAGTGTGTCGGTGGGCGACGGTGGGGTCGGGTCGACTGGGGGGCCGGGTGGATACCCACAGTGGAGGGGGGAGGGTGTGGCGGCCGGGCCTTTGGAAGCCTGTGTGGTCCTCTTGCTGTCTCTCTCTCTCCCTCTTTCTCCGTCTCCCTTACTTGTGGTTTCCCGCTCTTGACCTGTCTGGGCTGCGGGGGGTGTGTCTGTGTTTGGGGGGCGGGGGGGCGGGCGTGAGGGTGTGTGTGTGTGTGTGTGTGTGTGTGTGTGTGTGTGTGTTGTGCGCCCGCGCCTGCGGGAGACCTCGAGGTTGCCTGGCAGGATGCGTCTGGGGGTGGGGCTGGGGCCCCGGCCCCGCCCAGAATTGCCTGAGGCCTGCCAAGGGAGCCCCAGACAGAGACCCCCGCGCCCCCGCCCCCGCCGTTCCTCTGGTTTCCTGGACGCCGAAAGCCCAGGGGCTCGCGGGCCGCGCGGAGGCAACCCAGGTCTGCAGCGGGAGTCGGGGCCCCGGCCACCCAACCTGAGAGGGGCTGGAAGGCAGGCGGCGGCTCTGAGCGCGGTGGGGTGCCAGGGGCCAGCGGCAGGCGGGGCTTGCGGTGCGGCTGGGGCCCGGGGCTAAAGGAGAGGGGAGGCAGGGAAAAAAAGAGACAACAAAAAGCCTACAGCACCCGGTATTCCCAGGCGGTCTCCCATCCAAGTACTAACCGGGCCCGACCCTGCTTAGCTTCCGAGATCAGACGAGATCGGGCGCGTTCAGGGTGGTATGGCCGTAGACGGAGGCGGCTGCCGCCAGGCGCCCTAAGAGCCCTGCGCTGCGCCTGCCTTTCGCTCTGACCTGCCGGTCGGGCCAGCCGGCGGCCGCAGCTCTCCAGCTCTCCACGGAGCGCGCGCTGCACTTGAGCTGCACCACCCGCGACCGGACTCCCGGCGGCCCGGTGGCCGGCCCACGCCGCCCCGCCCCCCGCCCCCCGTCACCCCCGGCCAACACTCGGCCGGCCCGGCCCGGGGGACCACAGGGCTTCCGGGACCCGGAGCAGCCGGCCGGGTGTGCCTGCCGGGGGCTGTAGGGGGGAGGGTGGAGTGAGGGGCGCGGAGGTCTTGGCGCTCTCCCACCCTGGGACCCTCCAGGCACCACCCGGCTCGGGGGCCGCCGCCCCTCCCCCACCCCCTCGCCCACCTCCCCAAGGCGTTCGCTGCCCAGGGCCACGTGGCCCCGGATCTGTCTGGCCTCGGGGCCCGCTGGGGCCCGCTGGGGCCCGCGGTCCTCTGAGCCTCCTGCGGGCCTAGGCGCAGCCCAGCCGTGGCCCTGAGCGCCCATCCTGCCCGGCACCTGCGCGGTGCCCAAACCCACCTGGAGCCACCAGCGCCGGCGCCCAGAGCTCGTCAGCCCCGCCCCTTCGCCCCACCGAGACCCCCCCCCCTTGCCCCCACGCCGCCCTCCAAGCACAGGACCTTGCTGAGGGTGCAGACGAGCGACATGCAGCCACACGGACAGGCACACAGACACACTCGCAGGCACCCACGCCAAGTGAGACAGCCGGCCGGCGCAAGCTCGTCAGCCAGGGCCACAGCCAGAGCACCCACCCGTGAGAGGCCGGGGCCAGAGGAAGGGACGGGAGGCCCGGGGGTCAGGAGAGACAGAGACGGAAAGAGATGAAGGTTCAGAGACAGGCTCCCAAGACGGCGAGAGGGCAGAGGCAGAGGCAGAGGCAGATGCAGACAGACAGACAGACACGAGCGCGCAGGCACACCCAGGGAGGGAGAGCCAGAGAGAGGGAGACACAGAGCGACCGACAGAGAGACGGAAAGCGGGACACGGACAGGGGACAGGGGATGGCATCCCATCCGAGACGGACACTCTGGCACAGACCGTCACACACCGCAGAGAGCGGCCCGTGCGCAAGGGAGGGGGCGTCAGCCTTGGGCCGGGCGAGCCCGGGCTGGACGCGGTGCCCTGGGGCTGGCAATCACCCGTGGGGACCCCAAGACTTCCTCGCAGCCGAGGTCTCAAAGGTCCCCTTCGGCTTGGCTCCCTGAGGCGAGACCCAGCCCCCGCCCCCAGGCCAGAAGCTGAGTGTGGGAGAGAGTGTGCGTGTGAGTGTGTCGGTGGGCGACGGTGGGGTCGGGTCGACTGGGGGGCCGGGTGGATACCCACAGTGGAGGGGGGAGGGTGTGGCGGCCGGGCCTTTGGAAGCCTGTGTGGTCCTCTTGCTGTCTCTCTCTCTCCCTCTTTCTCCGTCTCCCTTACTTGTGGTTTCCCGCTCTTGACCTGTCTGGGCTGCGGGGGGTGTGTCTGTGTTTGGGGGGCGGGGGGGCGGGCGTGAGGGTGTGTGTGTGTGTGTGTGTGTGTTGTGCGCCCGCGCCTGCGGGAGACCTCGAGGTTGCCTGGCAGGATGCGTCTGGGGGTGGGGCTGGGGCCCCGGCCCCGCCCAGAATTGCCTGAGGCCTGCCAAGGGAGCCCCAGACAGAGACCCCCGCGCCCCCGCCCCCGCCGTTCCTCTGGTTTCCTGGACGCCGAAAGCCCAGGGGCTCGCGGGCCGCGCGGAGGCAACCCAGGTCTGCAGCGGGAGTCGGGGCCCCGGCCACCCAACCTGAGAGGGGCTGGAAGGCAGGCGGCGGCTCTGAGCGCGGTGGGGTGCCAGGGGCCAGCGGCAGGCGGGGCTTGCGGTGCGGCTGGGGCCCGGGGCTAAAGGAGAGGGGAGGCAGGGAAAAAAAGAGACAACAAAAAGCCTACAGCACCCGGTATTCCCAGGCGGTCTCCCATCCAAGTACTAACCGGGCCCGACCCTGCTTAGCTTCCGAGATCAGACGAGATCGGGCGCGTTCAGGGTGGTATGGCCGTAGACGGAGGCGGCTGCCGCCAGGCGCCCTAAGAGCCCTGCGCTGCGCCTGCCTTTCGCTCTGACCTGCCGGTCGGGCCAGCCGGCGGCCGCAGCTCTCCAGCTCTCCACGGAGCGCGCGCTGCACTTGAGCTGCACCACCCGCGACCGGACTCCCGGCGGCCCGGTGGCCGGCCCACGCCGCCCCGCCCCCCGCCCCCCGTCACCCCCGGCCAACACTCGGCCGGCCCGGCCCGGGGGACCACAGGGCTTCCGGGACCCGGAGCAGCCGGCCGGGTGTGCCTGCCGGGGGCTGTAGGGGGGAGGGTGGAGTGAGGGGCGCGGAGGTCTTGGCGCTCTCCCACCCTGGGACCCTCCAGGCACCACCCGGCTCGGGGGCCGCCGCCCCTCCCCCACCCCCTCGCCCACCTCCCCAAGGCGTTCGCTGCCCAGGGCCACGTGGCCCCGGATCTGTCTGGCCTCGGGGCCCGCTGGGGCCCGCTGGGGCCCGCGGTCCTCTGAGCCTCCTGCGGGCCTAGGCGCAGCCCAGCCGTGGCCCTGAGCGCCCATCCTGCCCGGCACCTGCGCGGTGCCCAAACCCACCTGGAGCCACCAGCGCCGGCGCCCAGAGCTCGTCAGCCCCGCCCCTTCGCCCCACCGAGGCCCCCCCCCCTTGCCCCCACGCCGCCCTCCAAGCACAGGACCTTGCTGAGGGTGCAGACGAGCGACATGCAGCCACACGGACAGGCACACAGACACACTCGCAGGCACCCACGCCAAGTGAGACAGCCGGCCGGCGCAAGCTCGTCAGCCAGGGCCACAGCCAGAGCACCCACCCGTGAGAGGCCGGGGCCAGAGGAAGGGACGGGAGGCCCGGGGGTCAGGAGAGACAGAGACGGAAAGAGATGAAGGTTCAGAGACAGGCTCCCAAGACGGCGAGAGGGCAGAGGCAGAGGCAGAGGCAGATGCAGACAGACAGACAGACACGAGCGCGCAGGCACACCCAGGGAGGGAGAGCCAGAGAGAGGGAGACACAGAGCGACCGACAGAGAGACGGAAAGCGGGACACGGACAGGGGACAGGGGATGGCATCCCATCCGAGACGGACACTCTGGCACAGACCGTCACACACCGCAGAGAGCGGCCCGTGCGCAAGGGAGGGGGCGTCAGCCTTGGGCCGGGCGAGCCCGGGCTGGACGCGGTGCCCTGGGGCTGGCAATCACCCGTGGGGACCCCAAGACTTCCTCGCAGCCGAGGTCTCAAAGGTCCCCTTCGGCTTGGCTCCCTGAGGCGAGACCCAGCCCCCGCCCCCAGGCCAGAAGCTGAGTGTGGGAGAGAGTGTGCGTGTGAGTGTGTCGGTGGGCGACGGTGGGGTCGGGTCGACTGGGGGGCCGGGTGGATACCCACAGTGGAGGGGGGAGGGTGTGGCGGCCGGGCCTTTGGAAGCCTGTGTGGTCCTCTTGCTGTCTCTCTCTCTCCCTCTTTCTCCGTCTCCCTTACTTGTGGTTTCCCGCTCTTGACCTGTCTGGGCTGCGGGGGGTGTGTCTGTGTTTGGGGGGCGGGGGGGCGGGCGTGAGGGTGTGTGTGTGTGTGTGTGTGTGTGTGTGTGTGTGTGTGTTGTGCGCCCGCGCCTGCGGGAGACCTCGAGGTTGCCTGGCAGGATGCGTCTGGGGGTGGGGCTGGGGCCCCGGCCCCGCCCAGAATTGCCTGAGGCCTGCCAAGGGAGCCCCAGACAGAGACCCCCGCGCCCCCGCCCCCGCCGTTCCTCTGGTTTCCTGGACGCCGAAAGCCCAGGGGCTCGCGGGCCGCGCGGAGGCAACCCAGGTCTGCAGCGGGAGTCGGGGCCCCGGCCACCCAACCTGAGAGGGGCTGGAAGGCAGGCGGCGGCTCTGAGCGCGGTGGGGTGCCAGGGGCCAGCGGCAGGCGGGGCTTGCGGTGCGGCTGGGGCCCGGGGCTAAAGGAGAGGGGAGGCAGGGAAAAAAAGAGACAACAAAAAGCCTACAGCACCCGGTATTCCCAGGCGGTCTCCCATCCAAGTACTAACCGGGCCCGACCCTGCTTAGCTTCCGAGATCAGACGAGATCGGGCGCGTTCAGGGTGGTATGGCCGTAGACGGAGGCGGCTGCCGCCAGGCGCCCTAAGAGCCCTGCGCTGCGCCTGCCTTTCGCTCTGACCTGCCGGTCGGGCCAGCCGGCGGCCGCAGCTCTCCAGCTCTCCACGGAGCGCGCGCTGCACTTGAGCTGCACCACCCGCGACCGGACTCCCGGCGGCCCGGTGGCCGGCCCACGCCGCCCCGCCCCCCGCCCCCCGTCACCCCCGGCCAACACTCGGCCGGCCCGGCCCGGGGGACCACAGGGCTTCCGGGACCCGGAGCAGCCGGCCGGGTGTGCCTGCCGGGGGCTGTAGGGGGGAGGGTGGAGTGAGGGGCGCGGAGGTCTTGGCGCTCTCCCACCCTGGGACCCTCCAGGCACCACCCGGCTCGGGGGCCGCCGCCCCTCCCCCACCCCCTCGCCCACCTCCCCAAGGCGTTCGCTGCCCAGGGCCACGTGGCCCCGGATCTGTCTGGCCTCGGGGCCCGCTGGGGCCCGCTGGGGCCCGCGGTCCTCTGAGCCTCCTGCGGGCCTAGGCGCAGCCCAGCCGTGGCCCTGAGCGCCCATCCTGCCCGGCACCTGCGCGGTGCCCAAACCCACCTGGAGCCACCAGCGCCGGCGCCCAGAGCTCGTCAGCCCCGCCCCTTCGCCCCACCGAGACCCCCCCCCCCTTGCCCCCACGCCGCCCTCCAAGCACAGGACCTTGCTGAGGGTGCAGACGAGCGACATGCAGCCACACGGACAGGCACACAGACACACTCGCAGGCACCCACGCCAAGTGAGACAGCCGGCCGGCGCAAGCTCGTCAGCCAGGGCCACAGCCAGAGCACCCACCCGTGAGAGGCCGGGGCCAGAGGAAGGGACGGGAGGCCCGGGGGTCAGGAGAGACAGAGACGGAAAGAGATGAAGGTTCAGAGACAGGCTCCCAAGACGGCGAGAGGGCAGAGGCAGAGGCAGAGGCAGATGCAGACAGACAGACAGACACGAGCGCGCAGGCACACCCAGGGAGGGAGAGCCAGAGAGAGGGAGACACAGAGCGACCGACAGAGAGACGGAAAGCGGGACACGGACAGGGGACAGGGGATGGCATCCCATCCGAGACGGACACTCTGGCACAGACCGTCACACACCGCAGAGAGCGGCCCGTGCGCAAGGGAGGGGGCGTCAGCCTTGGGCCGGGCGAGCCCGGGCTGGACGCGGTGCCCTGGGGCTGGCAATCACCCGTGGGGACCCCAAGACTTCCTCGCAGCCGAGGTCTCAAAGGTCCCCTTCGGCTTGGCTCCCTGAGGCGAGACCCAGCCCCCGCCCCCAGGCCAGAAGCTGAGTGTGGGAGAGAGTGTGCGTGTGAGTGTGTCGGTGGGCGACGGTGGGGTCGGGTCGACTGGGGGGCCGGGTGGATACCCACAGTGGAGGGGGGAGGGTGTGGCGGCCGGGCCTTTGGAAGCCTGTGTGGTCCTCTTGCTGTCTCTCTCTCTCCCTCTTTCTCCGTCTCCCTTACTTGTGGTTTCCCGCTCTTGACCTGTCTGGGCTGCGGGGGGTGTGTCTGTGTTTGGGGGGCGGGGGGGCGGGCGTGAGGGTGTGTGTGTGTGTGTGTGTGTGTGTGTGTGTGTGTGTGTTGTGCGCCCGCGCCTGCGGGAGACCTCGAGGTTGCCTGGCAGGATGCGTCTGGGGGTGGGGCTGGGGCCCCGGCCCCGCCCAGAATTGCCTGAGGCCTGCCAAGGGAGCCCCAGACAGAGACCCCCGCGCCCCCGCCCCCGCCGTTCCTCTGGTTTCCTGGACGCCGAAAGCCCAGGGGCTCGCGGGCCGCGCGGAGGCAACCCAGGTCTGCAGCGGGAGTCGGGGCCCCGGCCACCCAACCTGAGAGGGGCTGGAAGGCAGGCGGCGGCTCTGAGCGCGGTGGGGTGCCAGGGGCCAGCGGCAGGCGGGGCTTGCGGTGCGGCTGGGGCCCGGGGCTAAAGGAGAGGGGAGGCAGGGAAAAAAAGAGACAACAAAAAGCCTACAGCACCCGGTATTCCCAGGCGGTCTCCCATCCAAGTACTAACCGGGCCCGACCCTGCTTAGCTTCCGAGATCAGACGAGATCGGGCGCGTTCAGGGTGGTATGGCCGTAGACGGAGGCGGCTGCCGCCAGGCGCCCTAAGAGCCCTGCGCTGCGCCTGCCTTTCGCTCTGACCTGCCGGTCGGGCCAGCCGGCGGCCGCAGCTCTCCAGCTCTCCACGGAGCGCGCGCTGCACTTGAGCTGCACCACCCGCGACCGGACTCCCGGCGGCCCGGTGGCCGGCCCACGCCGCCCCGCCCCCCGCCCCCCGTCACCCCCGGCCAACACTCGGCCGGCCCGGCCCGGGGGACCACAGGGCTTCCGGGACCCGGAGCAGCCGGCCGGGTGTGCCTGCCGGGGGCTGTAGGGGGGAGGGTGGAGTGAGGGGCGCGGAGGTCTTGGCGCTCTCCCACCCTGGGACCCTCCAGGCACCACCCGGCTCGGGGGCCGCCGCCCCTCCCCCACCCCCTCGCCCACCTCCCCAAGGCGTTCGCTGCCCAGGGCCACGTGGCCCCGGATCTGTCTGGCCTCGGGGCCCGCTGGGGCCCGCTGGGGCCCGCGGTCCTCTGAGCCTCCTGCGGGCCTAGGCGCAGCCCAGCCGTGGCCCTGAGCGCCCATCCTGCCCGGCACCTGCGCGGTGCCCAAACCCACCTGGAGCCACCAGCGCCGGCGCCCAGAGCTCGTCAGCCCCGCCCCTTCGCCCCACCGAGACCCCCCCCCCTTGCCCCCACGCCGCCCTCCAAGCACAGGACCTTGCTGAGGGTGCAGACGAGCGACATGCAGCCACACGGACAGGCACACAGACACACTCGCAGGCACCCACGCCAAGTGAGACAGCCGGCCGGCGCAAGCTCGTCAGCCAGGGCCACAGCCAGAGCACCCACCCGTGAGAGGCCGGGGCCAGAGGAAGGGACGGGAGGCCCGGGGGTCAGGAGAGACAGAGACGGAAAGAGATGAAGGTTCAGAGACAGGCTCCCAAGACGGCGAGAGGGCAGAGGCAGAGGCAGAGGCAGATGCAGACAGACAGACAGACACGAGCGCGCAGGCACACCCAGGGAGGGAGAGCCAGAGAGAGGGAGACACAGAGCGACCGACAGAGAGACGGAAAGCGGGACACGGACAGGGGACAGGGGATGGCATCCCATCCGAGACGGACACTCTGGCACAGACCGTCACACACCGCAGAGAGCGGCCCGTGCGCAAGGGAGGGGGCGTCAGCCTTGGGCCGGGCGAGCCCGGGCTGGACGCGGTGCCCTGGGGCTGGCAATCACCCGTGGGGACCCCAAGACTTCCTCGCAGCCGAGGTCTCAAAGGTCCCCTTCGGCTTGGCTCCCTGAGGCGAGACCCAGCCCCCGCCCCCAGGCCAGAAGCTGAGTGTGGGAGAGAGTGTGCGTGTGAGTGTGTCGGTGGGCGACGGTGGGGTCGGGTCGACTGGGGGGCCGGGTGGATACCCACAGTGGAGGGGGGAGGGTGTGGCGGCCGGGCCTTTGGAAGCCTGTGTGGTCCTCTTGCTGTCTCTCTCTCTCCCTCTTTCTCCGTCTCCCTTACTTGTGGTTTCCCGCTCTTGACCTGTCTGGGCTGCGGGGGGTGTGTCTGTGTTTGGGGGGCGGGGGGGCGGGCGTGAGGGTGTGTGTGTGTGTGTGTGTGTGTTGTGCGCCCGCGCCTGCGGGAGACCTCGAGGTTGCCTGGCAGGATGCGTCTGGGGGTGGGGCTGGGGCCCCGGCCCCGCCCAGAATTGCCTGAGGCCTGCCAAGGGAGCCCCAGACAGAGACCCCCGCGCCCCCGCCCCCGCCGTTCCTCTGGTTTCCTGGACGCCGAAAGCCCAGGGGCTCGCGGGCCGCGCGGAGGCAACCCAGGTCTGCAGCGGGAGTCGGGGCCCCGGCCACCCAACCTGAGAGGGGCTGGAAGGCAGGCGGCGGCTCTGAGCGCGGTGGGGTGCCAGGGGCCAGCGGCAGGCGGGGCTTGCGGTGCGGCTGGGGCCCGGGGCTAAAGGAGAGGGGAGGCAGGGAAAAAAAGAGACAACAAAAAGCCTACAGCACCCGGTATTCCCAGGCGGTCTCCCATCCAAGTACTAACCGGGCCCGACCCTGCTTAGCTTCCGAGATCAGACGAGATCGGGCGCGTTCAGGGTGGTATGGCCGTAGACGGAGGCGGCTGCCGCCAGGCGCCCTAAGAGCCCTGCGCTGCGCCTGCCTTTCGCTCTGACCTGCCGGTCGGGCCAGCCGGCGGCCGCAGCTCTCCAGCTCTCCACGGAGCGCGCGCTGCACTTGAGCTGCACCACCCGCGACCGGACTCCCGGCGGCCCGGTGGCCGGCCCACGCCGCCCCGCCCCCCGCCCCCCGTCACCCCCGGCCAACACTCGGCCGGCCCGGCCCGGGGGACCACAGGGCTTCCGGGACCCGGAGCAGCCGGCCGGGTGTGCCTGCCGGGGGCTGTAGGGGGGAGGGTGGAGTGAGGGGCGCGGAGGTCTTGGCGCTCTCCCACCCTGGGACCCTCCAGGCACCACCCGGCTCGGGGGCCGCCGCCCCTCCCCCACCCCCTCGCCCACCTCCCCAAGGCGTTCGCTGCCCAGGGCCACGTGGCCCCGGATCTGTCTGGCCTCGGGGCCCGCTGGGGCCCGCTGGGGCCCGCGGTCCTCTGAGCCTCCTGCGGGCCTAGGCGCAGCCCAGCCGTGGCCCTGAGCGCCCATCCTGCCCGGCACCTGCGCGGTGCCCAAACCCACCTGGAGCCACCAGCGCCGGCGCCCAGAGCTCGTCAGCCCCGCCCCTTCGCCCCACCGAGGCCCCCCCCCCTTGCCCCCACGCCGCCCTCCAAGCACAGGACCTTGCTGAGGGTGCAGACGAGCGACATGCAGCCACACGGACAGGCACACAGACACACTCGCAGGCACCCACGCCAAGTGAGACAGCCGGCCGGCGCAAGCTCGTCAGCCAGGGCCACAGCCAGAGCACCCACCCGTGAGAGGCCGGGGCCAGAGGAAGGGACGGGAGGCCCGGGGGTCAGGAGAGACAGAGACGGAAAGAGATGAAGGTTCAGAGACAGGCTCCCAAGACGGCGAGAGGGCAGAGGCAGAGGCAGAGGCAGATGCAGACAGACAGACAGACACGAGCGCGCAGGCACACCCAGGGAGGGAGAGCCAGAGAGAGGGAGACACAGAGCGACCGACAGAGAGACGGAAAGCGGGACACGGACAGGGGACAGGGGATGGCATCCCATCCGAGACGGACACTCTGGCACAGACCGTCACACACCGCAGAGAGCGGCCCGTGCGCAAGGGAGGGGGCGTCAGCCTTGGGCCGGGCGAGCCCGGGCTGGACGCGGTGCCCTGGGGCTGGCAATCACCCGTGGGGACCCCAAGACTTCCTCGCAGCCGAGGTCTCAAAGGTCCCCTTCGGCTTGGCTCCCTGAGGCGAGACCCAGCCCCCGCCCCCAGGCCAGAAGCTGAGTGTGGGAGAGAGTGTGCGTGTGAGTGTGTCGGTGGGCGACGGTGGGGTCGGGTCGACTGGGGGGCCGGGTGGATACCCACAGTGGAGGGGGGAGGGTGTGGCGGCCGGGCCTTTGGAAGCCTGTGTGGTCCTCTTGCTGTCTCTCTCTCTCCCTCTTTCTCCGTCTCCCTTACTTGTGGTTTCCGGCTCTTGACCTGTCTGGGCTGCGGGGGGTGTGTCTGTGTTTGGGGGGCGGGGGGGCGGGCGTGAGGGTGTGTGTGTGTGTGTGTGTGTGTGTGTGTGTGTGTGTTGTGCGCCCGCGCCTGCGGGAGACCTCGAGGTTGCCTGGCAGGATGCGTCTGGGGGTGGGGCTGGGGCCCCGGCCCCGCCCAGAATTGCCTGAGGCCTGCCAAGGGAGCCCCAGACAGAGACCCCCGCGCCCCCGCCCCCGCCGTTCCTCTGGTTTCCTGGACGCCGAAAGCCCAGGGGCTCGCGGGCCGCGCGGAGGCAACCCAGGTCTGCAGCGGGAGTCGGGGCCCCGGCCACCCAACCTGAGAGGGGCTGGAAGGCAGGCGGCGGCTCTGAGCGCGGTGGGGTGCCAGGGGCCAGCGGCAGGCGGGGCTTGCGGTGCGGCTGGGGCCCGGGGCTAAAGGAGAGGGGAGGCAGGGAAAAAAAGAGACAACAAAAAGCCTACAGCACCCGGTATTCCCAGGCGGTCTCCCATCCAAGTACTAACCGGGCCCGACCCTGCTTAGCTTCCGAGATCAGACGAGATCGGGCGCGTTCAGGGTGGTATGGCCGTAGACGGAGGCGGCTGCCGCCAGGCGCCCTAAGAGCCCTGCGCTGCGCCTGCCTTTCGCTCTGACCTGCCGGTCGGGCCAGCCGGCGGCCGCAGCTCTCCAGCTCTCCACGGAGCGCGCGCTGCACTTGAGCTGCACCACCCGCGACCGGACTCCCGGCGGCCCGGTGGCCGGCCCACGCCGCCCCGCCCCCCGCCCCCCGTCACCCCCGGCCAACACTCGGCCGGCCCGGCCCGGGGGACCACAGGGCTTCCGGGACCCGGAGCAGCCGGCCGGGTGTGCCTGCCGGGGGCTGTAGGGGGGAGGGTGGAGTGAGGGGCGCGGAGGTCTTGGCGCTCTCCCACCCTGGGACCCTCCAGGCACCACCCGGCTCGGGGGCCGCCGCCCCTCCCCCACCCCCTCGCCCACCTCCCCAAGGCGTTCGCTGCCCAGGGCCACGTGGCCCCGGATCTGTCTGGCCTCGGGGCCCGCTGGGGCCCGCTGGGGCCCGCGGTCCTCTGAGCCTCCTGCGGGCCTAGGCGCAGCCCAGCCGTGGCCCTGAGCGCCCATCCTGCCCGGCACCTGCGCGGTGCCCAAACCCACCTGGAGCCACCAGCGCCGGCGCCCAGAGCTCGTCAGCCCCGCCCCTTCGCCCCACCGAGACCCCCCCCCCTTGCCCCCACGCCGCCCTCCAAGCACAGGACCTTGCTGAGGGTGCAGACGAGCGACATGCAGCCACACGGACAGGCACACAGACACACTCGCAGGCACCCACGCCAAGTGAGACAGCCGGCCGGCGCAAGCTCGTCAGCCAGGGCCACAGCCAGAGCACCCACCCGTGAGAGGCCGGGGCCAGAGGAAGGGACGGGAGGCCCGGGGGTCAGGAGAGACAGAGACGGAAAGAGATGAAGGTTCAGAGACAGGCTCCCAAGACGGCGAGAGGGCAGAGGCAGAGGCAGAGGCAGATGCAGACAGACAGACAGACACGAGCGCGCAGGCACACCCAGGGAGGGAGAGCCAGAGAGAGGGAGACACAGAGCGACCGACAGAGAGACGGAAAGCGGGACACGGACAGGGGACAGGGGATGGCATCCCATCCGAGACGGACACTCTGGCACAGACCGTCACACACCGCAGAGAGCGGCCCGTGCGCAAGGGAGGGGGCGTCAGCCTTGGGCCGGGCGAGCCCGGGCTGGACGCGGTGCCCTGGGGCTGGCAATCACCCGTGGGGACCCCAAGACTTCCTCGCAGCCGAGGTCTCAAAGGTCCCCTTCGGCTTGGCTCCCTGAGGCGAGACCCAGCCCCCGCCCCCAGGCCAGAAGCTGAGTGTGGGAGAGAGTGTGCGTGTGAGTGTGTCGGTGGGCGACGGTGGGGTCGGGTCGACTGGGGGGCCGGGTGGATACCCACAGTGGAGGGGGGAGGGTGTGGCGGCCGGGCCTTTGGAAGCCTGTGTGGTCCTCTTGCTGTCTCTCTCTCTCCCTCTTTCTCCGTCTCCCTTACTTGTGGTTTCCCGCTCTTGACCTGTCTGGGCTGCGGGGGGTGTGTCTGTGTTTGGGGGGCGGGGGGGCGGGCGTGAGGGTGTGTGTGTGTGTGTGTGTGTGTTGTGCGCCCGCGCCTGCGGGAGACCTCGAGGTTGCCTGGCAGGATGCGTCTGGGGGTGGGGCTGGGGCCCCGGCCCCGCCCAGAATTGCCTGAGGCCTGCCAAGGGAGCCCCAGACAGAGACCCCCGCGCCCCCGCCCCCGCCGTTCCTCTGGTTTCCTGGACGCCGAAAGCCCAGGGGCTCGCGGGCCGCGCGGAGGCAACCCAGGTCTGCAGCGGGAGTCGGGGCCCCGGCCACCCAACCTGAGAGGGGCTGGAAGGCAGGCGGCGGCTCTGAGCGCGGTGGGGTGCCAGGGGCCAGCGGCAGGCGGGGCTTGCGGTGCGGCTGGGGCCCGGGGCTAAAGGAGAGGGGAGGCAGGGAAAAAAAGAGACAACAAAAAGCCTACAGCACCCGGTATTCCCAGGCGGTCTCCCATCCAAGTACTAACCGGGCCCGACCCTGCTTAGCTTCCGAGATCAGACGAGATCGGGCGCGTTCAGGGTGGTATGGCCGTAGACGGAGGCGGCTGCCGCCAGGCGCCCTAAGAGCCCTGCGCTGCGCCTGCCTTTCGCTCTGACCTGCCGGTCGGGCCAGCCGGCGGCCGCAGCTCTCCAGCTCTCCACGGAGCGCGCGCTGCACTTGAGCTGCACCACCCGCGACCGGACTCCCGGCGGCCCGGTGGCCGGCCCACGCCGCCCCGCCCCCCGCCCCCCGTCACCCCCGGCCAACACTCGGCCGGCCCGGCCCGGGGGACCACAGGGCTTCCGGGACCCGGAGCAGCCGGCCGGGTGTGCCTGCCGGGGGCTGTAGGGGGGAGGGTGGAGTGAGGGGCGCGGAGGTCTTGGCGCTCTCCCACCCTGGGACCCTCCAGGCACCACCCGGCTCGGGGGCCGCCGCCCCTCCCCCACCCCCTCGCCCACCTCCCCAAGGCGTTCGCTGCCCAGGGCCACGTGGCCCCGGATCTGTCTGGCCTCGGGGCCCGCTGGGGCCCGCTGGGGCCCGCGGTCCTCTGAGCCTCCTGCGGGCCTAGGCGCAGCCCAGCCGTGGCCCTGAGCGCCCATCCTGCCCGGCACCTGCGCGGTGCCCAAACCCACCTGGAGCCACCAGCGCCGGCGCCCAGAGCTCGTCAGCCCCGCCCCTTCGCCCCACCGAGGCCCCCCCCCCTTGCCCCCACGCCGCCCTCCAAGCACAGGACCTTGCTGAGGGTGCAGACGAGCGACATGCAGCCACACGGACAGGCACACAGACACACTCGCAGGCACCCACGCCAAGTGAGACAGCCGGCCGGCGCAAGCTCGTCAGCCAGGGCCACAGCCAGAGCACCCACCCGTGAGAGGCCGGGGCCAGAGGAAGGGACGGGAGGCCCGGGGGTCAGGAGAGACAGAGACGGAAAGAGATGAAGGTTCAGAGACAGGCTCCCAAGACGGCGAGAGGGCAGAGGCAGAGGCAGAGGCAGATGCAGACAGACAGACAGACACGAGCGCGCAGGCACACCCAGGGAGGGAGAGCCAGAGAGAGGGAGACACAGAGCGACCGACAGAGAGACGGAAAGCGGGACACGGACAGGGGACAGGGGATGGCATCCCATCCGAGACGGACACTCTGGCACAGACCGTCACACACCGCAGAGAGCGGCCCGTGCGCAAGGGAGGGGGCGTCAGCCTTGGGCCGGGCGAGCCCGGGCTGGACGCGGTGCCCTGGGGCTGGCAATCACCCGTGGGGACCCCAAGACTTCCTCGCAGCCGAGGTCTCAAAGGTCCCCTTCGGCTTGGCTCCCTGAGGCGAGACCCAGCCCCCGCCCCCAGGCCAGAAGCTGAGTGTGGGAGAGAGTGTGCGTGTGAGTGTGTCGGTGGGCGACGGTGGGGTCGGGTCGACTGGGGGGCCGGGTGGATACCCACAGTGGAGGGGGGAGGGTGTGGCGGCCGGGCCTTTGGAAGCCTGTGTGGTCCTCTTGCTGTCTCTCTCTCTCCCTCTTTCTCCGTCTCCCTTACTTGTGGTTTCCGGCTCTTGACCTGTCTGGGCTGCGGGGGGTGTGTCTGTGTTTGGGGGGCGGGGGGGCGGGCGTGAGGGTGTGTGTGTGTGTGTGTGTGTGTGTGTGTGTGTGTGTTGTGCGCCCGCGCCTGCGGGAGACCTCGAGGTTGCCTGGCAGGATGCGTCTGGGGGTGGGGCTGTGGCCCCGGCCCCGCCCAGAATTGCCTGAGGCCTGCCAAGGGAGCCCCAGACAGAGACCCCCGCGCCCCCGCCCCCGCCGTTCCTCTGGTTTCCTGGACGCCGAAAGCCCAGGGGCTCGCGGGCCGCGCGGAGGCAACCCAGGTCTGCAGCGGGAGTCGGGGCCCCGGCCACCCAACCTGAGAGGGGCTGGAAGGCAGGCGGCGGCTCTGAGCGCGGTGGGGTGCCAGGGGCCAGCGGCAGGCGGGGCTTGCGGTGCGGCTGGGGCCCGGGGCTAAAGGAGAGGGGAGGCAGGGAAAAAAAGAGACAACAAAAAGCCTACAGCACCCGGTATTCCCAGGCGGTCTCCCATCCAAGTACTAACCGGGCCCGACCCTGCTTAGCTTCCGAGATCAGACGAGATCGGGCGCGTTCAGGGTGGTATGGCCGTAGACGGAGGCGGCTGCCGCCAGGCGCCCTAAGAGCCCTGCGCTGCGCCTGCCTTTCGCTCTGACCTGCCGGTCGGGCCAGCCGGCGGCCGCAGCTCTCCAGCTCTCCACGGAGCGCGCGCTGCACTTGAGCTGCACCACCCGCGACCGGACTCCCGGCGGCCCGGTGGCCGGCCCACGCCGCCCCGCCCCCCGCCCCCCGTCACCCCCGGCCAACACTCGGCCGGCCCGGCCCGGGGGACCACAGGGCTTCCGGGACCCGGAGCAGCCGGCCGGGTGTGCCTGCCGGGGGCTGTAGGGGGGAGGGTGGAGTGAGGGGCGCGGAGGTCTTGGCGCTCTCCCACCCTGGGACCCTCCAGGCACCACCCGGCTCGGGGGCCGCCGCCCCTCCCCCACCCCCTCGCCCACCTCCCCAAGGCGTTCGCTGCCCAGGGCCACGTGGCCCCGGATCTGTCTGGCCTCGGGGCCCGCTGGGGCCCGCTGGGGCCCGCGGTCCTCTGAGCCTCCTGCGGGCCTAGGCGCAGCCCAGCCGTGGCCCTGAGCGCCCATCCTGCCCGGCACCTGCGCGGTGCCCAAACCCACCTGGAGCCACCAGCGCCGGCGCCCAGAGCTCGTCAGCCCCGCCCCTTCGCCCCACCGAGGCCCCCCCCCCTTGCCCCCACGCCGCCCTCCAAGCACAGGACCTTGCTGAGGGTGCAGACGAGCGACATGCAGCCACACGGACAGGCACACAGACACACTCGCAGGCACCCACGCCAAGTGAGACAGCCGGCCGGCGCAAGCTCGTCAGCCAGGGCCACAGCCAGAGCACCCACCCGTGAGAGGCCGGGGCCAGAGGAAGGGACGGGAGGCCCGGGGGTCAGGAGAGACAGAGACGGAAAGAGATGAAGGTTCAGAGACAGGCTCCCAAGACGGCGAGAGGGCAGAGGCAGAGGCAGAGGCAGATGCAGACAGACAGACAGACACGAGCGCGCAGGCACACCCAGGGAGGTAGAGCCAGAGAGAGGGAGACACAGAGCGACCGACAGAGAGACGGAAAGCGGGACACGGACAGGGGACAGGGGATGGCATCCCATCCGAGACGGACACTCTGGCACAGACCGTCACACACCGCAGAGAGCGGCCCGTGCGCAAGGGAGGGGGCGTCAGCCTTGGGCCGGGCGAGCCCGGGCTGGACGCGGTGCCCTGGGGCTGGCAATCACCCGTGGGGACCCCAAGACTTCCTCGCAGCCGAGGTCTCAAAGGTCCCCTTCGGCTTGGCTCCCTGAGGCGAGACCCAGCCCCCGCCCCCAGGCCAGAAGCTGAGTGTGGGAGAGAGTGTGCGTGTGAGTGTGTCGGTGGGCGACGGTGGGGTCGGGTCGACTGGGGGGCTGGGTGGATACCCACAGTGGAGGGGGGAGGGTGTGGCGGCCGGGCCTTTGGAAGCCTGTGTGGTCCTCTTGCTGTCTCTCTCTCTCCCTCTTTCTCCGTCTCCCTTACTTGTGGTTTCCGGCTCTTGACCTGTCTGGGCTGCGGGGGGTGTGTCTGTGTTTGGGGGGCGGGGGGGCGGGCGTGAGGGTGTGTGTGTGTGTGTGTGTGTGTGTGTGTGTGTTTTGCGCCCGCGCCTGCGGGAGACCTCGAGGTTGCCTGGCAGGATGCGTCTGGGGGTGGGGCTGTGGCCCCGGCCCCGCCCAGAATTGCCTGAGGCCTGCCAAGGGAGCCCCAGACAGAGACCCCCGCGCCCCCGCCCCCGCCGTTCCTCTGGTTTCCTGGACGCCGAAAGCCCAGGGGCTCGCGGGCCGCGCGGAGGCAACCCAGGTCTGCAGCGGGAGTCGGGGCCCCGGCCACCCAACCTGAGAGGGGCTGGAAGGCAGGCGGCGGCTCTGAGCGCGGTGGGGTGCCAGGGGCCAGCGGCAGGCGGGGCTTGCGGTGCGGCTGGGGCCCGGGGCTAAAGGAGAGGGGAGGCAGGGAAAAAAAGAGACAACAAAAAGCCTACAGCACCCGGTATTCCCAGGCGGTCTCCCATCCAAGTACTAACCGGGCCCGACCCTGCTTAGCTTCCGAGATCAGACGAGATCGGGCGCGTTCAGGGTGGTATGGCCGTAGACGGAGGCGGCTGCCGCCAGGCGCCCTAAGAGCCCTGCGCTGCGCCTGCCTTTCGCTCTGACCTGCCGGTCGGGCCAGCCGGCGGCCGCAGCTCTCCAGCTCTCCACGGAGCGCGCGCTGCACTTGAGCTGCACCACCCGCGACCGGACTCCCGGCGGCCCGGTGGCCGGCCCACGCCGCCCCGCCCCCCGCCCCCCGTCACCCCCGGCCAACACTCGGCCGGCCCGGCCCGGGGGACCACAGGGCTTCCGGGACCCGGAGCAGCCGGCCGGGTGTGCCTGCCGGGGGCTGTAGGGGGGAGGGTGGAGTGAGGGGCGCGGAGGTCTTGGCGCTCTCCCACCCTGGGACCCTCCAGGCACCACCCGGCTCGGGGGCCGCCGCCCCTCCCCCACCCCCTCGCCCACCTCCCCAAGGCGTTCGCTGCCCAGGGCCACGTGGCCCCGGATCTGTCTGGCCTCGGGGCCCGCTGGGGCCCGCTGGGGCCCGCGGTCCTCTGAGCCTCCTGCGGGCCTAGGCGCAGCCCAGCCGTGGCCCTGAGCGCCCATCCTGCCCGGCACCTGCGCGGTGCCCAAACCCACCTGGAGCCACCAGCGCCGGCGCCCAGAGCTCGTCAGCCCCGCCCCTTCGCCCCACCGAGGCCCCCCCCCCTTGCCCCCACGCCGCCCTCCAAGCACAGGACCTTGCTGAGGGTGCAGACGAGCGACATGCAGCCACACGGACAGGCACACAGACACACTCGCAGGCACCCACGCTAAGTGAGACAGCCGGCCGGCGCAAGCTCGTCAGCCAGGGCCACAGCCAGAGCACCCACCCGTGAGAGGCCGGGGCCAGAGGAAGGGACGGGAGGCCCGGGGGTCAGGAGAGACAGAGACGGAAAGAGATGAAGGTTCAGAGACGAAGAGACGAAGAGATGAAGGCTCCCAAGACGGCGAGAGGGCAGAGGCAGAGGCAGAGGCAGATGCAGACAGACAGACAGACACGAGCGCGCAGGCACACCCAGGGAGGGAGAGCCAGAGAGAGGGAGACACAGAGCGACCGACAGAGAGACGGAAAGCGGGACACGGACAGGGGACAGGGGATGGCATCCCATCCGAGACGGACACTCTGGCACAGACCGTCACACACCGCAGAGAGCGGCCCGTGCACAAGGGAGGGGGCGTCAGCCTTGGGCCGGGCGAGCCCGGGCTGGACGCGGTGCCCTGGGGCTGGCAATCACCCGTGGGGACCCCAAGACTTCCTCGCAGCCGAGGTCTCAAAGGTCCCCTTCGGCTTGGCTCCCTGAGGCGAGACCCAGCCCCCGCCCCCAGGCCAGAAGCTGAGTGTGGGAGAGAGTGTGCGTGTGAGTGTGTCGGTGGGCGACGGTGGGGTCGGGTCGACTGGGGGGCCGGGTGGATACCCACAGTGGAGGGGGGAGGGTGTGGCGGCCGGGCCTTTGGAAGCCTGTGTGGTCCTCTTGCTGTCTCTCTCTCTCCCTCTTTCTCCGTCTCCCTTACTTGTGGTTTCCCGCTCTTGACCTGTCTGGGCTGCGGGGGGTGTGTCTGTGTTTGGGGGGCGGGGGGGCGGGCGTGAGGGTGTGTGTGTGTGTGTGTGTGTGTGTGTGTGTGTTGTGCGCCCGCGCCTGCGGGAGACCTCGAGGTTGCCTGGCAGGATGCGTCTGGGGGTGGGGCTGGGGCCCCGGCCCCGCCCAGAATTGCCTGAGGCCTGCCAAGGGAGCCCCAGACAGAGACCCCCGCGCCCCCGCCCCCGCCGTTCCTCTGGTTTCCTGGACGCCGAAAGCCCAGGGGCTCGCGGGCCGCGCGGAGGCAACCCAGGTCTGCAGCGGGAGTCGGGGCCCCGGCCACCCAACCTGAGAGGGGCTGGAAGGCAGGCGGCGGCTCTGAGCGCGGTGGGGTGCCAGGGGCCAGCGGCAGGCGGGGCTTGCGGTGCGGCTGGGGCCCGGGGCTAAAGGAGAGGGGAGGCAGGGAAAAAAAGAGACAACAAAAAGCCTACAGCACCCGGTATTCCCAGGCGGTCTCCCATCCAAGTACTAACCGGGCCCGACCCTGCTTAGCTTCCGAGATCAGACGAGATCGGGCGCGTTCAGGGTGGTATGGCCGTAGACGGAGGCGGCTGCCGCCAGGCGCCCTAAGAGCCCTGCGCTGCGCCTGCCTTTCGCTCTGACCTGCCGGTCGGGCCAGCCGGCGGCCGCAGCTCTCCAGCTCTCCACGGAGCGCGCGCTGCACTTGAGCTGCACCACCCGCGACCGGACTCCCGGCGGCCCGGTGGCCGGCCCACGCCGCCCCGCCCCCCGCCCCCCGTCACCCCCGGCCAACACTCGGCCGGCCCGGCCCGGGGGACCACAGGGCTTCCGGGACCCGGAGCAGCCGGCCGGGTGTGCCTGCCGGGGGCTGTAGGGGGGAGGGTGGAGTGAGGGGCGCGGAGGTCTTGGCGCTCTCCCACCCTGGGACCCTCCAGGCACCACCCGGCTCGGGGGCCGCCGCCCCTCCCCCACCCCCTCGCCCACCTCCCCAAGGCGTTCGCTGCCCAGGGCCACGTGGCCCCGGATCTGTCTGGCCTCGGGGCCCGCTGGGGCCCGCTGGGGCCCGCGGTCCTCTGAGCCTCCTGCGGGCCTAGGCGCAGCCCAGCCGTGGCCCTGAGCGCCCATCCTGCCCGGCACCTGCGCGGTGCCCAAACCCACCTGGAGCCACCAGCGCCGGCGCCCAGAGCTCGTCAGCCCCGCCCCTTCGCCCCACCGAGACCCCCCCCCCCTTGCCCCCACGCCGCCCTCCAAGCACAGGACCTTGCTGAGGGTGCAGACGAGCGACATGCAGCCACACGGACAGGCACACAGACACACTCGCAGGCACCCACGCCAAGTGAGACAGCCGGCCGGCGCAAGCTCGTCAGCCAGGGCCACAGCCAGAGCACCCACCCGTGAGAGGCCGGGGCCAGAGGAAGGGACGGGAGGCCCGGGGGTCAGGAGAGACAGAGACGGAAAGAGATGAAGGTTCAGAGACAGGCTCCCAAGACGGCGAGAGGGCAGAGGCAGAGGCAGAGGCAGATGCAGACAGACAGACAGACACGAGCGCGCAGGCACACCCAGGGAGGGAGAGCCAGAGAGAGGGAGACACAGAGCGACCGACAGAGAGACGGAAAGCGGGACACGGACAGGGGACAGGGGATGGCATCCCATCCGAGACGGACACTCTGGCACAGACCGTCACACACCGCAGAGAGCGGCCCGTGCGCAAGGGAGGGGGCGTCAGCCTTGGGCCGGGCGAGCCCGGGCTGGACGCGGTGCCCTGGGGCTGGCAATCACCCGTGGGGACCCCAAGACTTCCTCGCAGCCGAGGTCTCAAAGGTCCCCTTCGGCTTGGCTCCCTGAGGCGAGACCCAGCCCCCGCCCCCAGGCCAGAAGCTGAGTGTGGGAGAGAGTGTGCGTGTGAGTGTGTCGGTGGGCGACGGTGGGGTCGGGTCGACTGGGGGGCCGGGTGGATACCCACAGTGGAGGGGGGAGGGTGTGGCGGCCGGGCCTTTGGAAGCCTGTGTGGTCCTCTTGCTGTCTCTCTCTCTCCCTCTTTCTCCGTCTCCCTTACTTGTGGTTTCCCGCTCTTGACCTGTCTGGGCTGCGGGGGGTGTGTCTGTGTTTGGGGGGCGGGGGGGCGGGCGTGAGGTGTGTGTGTGTGTGTGTGTGTGTGTGTGTGCGCCCGCGCCTGCGGGAGACCTCGAGGTTGCCTGGCAGGATGCGTCTGGGGGTGGGGCTGGGGCCCCGGCCCCGCCCAGAATTGCCTGAGGCCTGCCAAGGGAGCCCCAGACAGAGACCCCCGCGCCCCCGCCCCCGCCGTTCCTCTGGTTTCCTGGACGCCGAAAGCCCAGGGGCTCGCGGGCCGCGCGGAGGCAACCCAGGTCTGCAGCGGGAGTCGGGGCCCCGGCCACCCAACCTGAGAGGGGCTGGAAGGCAGGCGGCGGCTCTGAGCGCGGTGGGGTGCCAGGGGCCAGCGGCAGGCGGGGCTTGCGGTGCGGCTGGGGCCCGGGGCTAAAGGAGAGGGGAGGCAGGGAAAAAAAGAGACAACAAAAAGCCTACAGCACCCGGTATTCCCAGGCGGTCTCCCATCCAAGTACTAACCGGGCCCGACCCTGCTTAGCTTCCGAGATCAGACGAGATCGGGCGCGTTCAGGGTGGTATGGCCGTAGACGGAGGCGGCTGCCGCCAGGCGCCCTAAGAGCCCTGCGCTGCGCCTGCCTTTCGCTCTGACCTGCCGGTCGGGCCAGCCGGCGGCCGCAGCTCTCCAGCTCTCCACGGAGCGCGCGCTGCACTTGAGCTGCACCACCCGCGACCGGACTCCCGGCGGCCCGGTGGCCGGCCCACGCCGCCCCGCCCCCCGCCCCCCGTCACCCCCGGCCAACACTCGGCCGGCCCGGCCCGGGGGACCACAGGGCTTCCGGGACCCGGAGCAGCCGGCCGGGTGTGCCTGCCGGGGGCTGTAGGGGGGAGGGTGGAGTGAGGGGCGCGGAGGTCTTGGCGCTCTCCCACCCTGGGACCCTCCAGGCACCACCCGGCTCGGGGGCCGCCGCCCCTCCCCCACCCCCTCGCCCACCTCCCCAAGGCGTTCGCTGCCCAGGGCCACGTGGCCCCGGATCTGTCTGGCCTCGGGGCCCGCTGGGGCCCGCTGGGGCCCGCGGTCCTCTGAGCCTCCTGCGGGCCTAGGCGCAGCCCAGCCGTGGCCCTGAGCGCCCATCCTGCCCGGCACCTGCGCGGTGCCCAAACCCACCTGGAGCCACCAGCGCCGGCGCCCAGAGCTCGTCAGCCCCGCCCCTTCGCCCCACCGAGGCCCCCCCCCCTTGCCCCCACGCCGCCCTCCAAGCACAGGACCTTGCTGAGGGTGCAGACGAGCGACATGCAGCCACACGGACAGGCACACAGACACACTCGCAGGCACCCACGCCAAGTGAGACAGCCGGCCGGCGCAAGCTCGTCAGCCAGGGCCACAGCCAGAGCACCCACCCGTGAGAGGCCGGGGCCAGAGGAAGGGACGGGAGGCCCGGGGGTCAGGAGAGACAGAGACGGAAAGAGATGAAGGTTCAGAGACAGGCTCCCAAGACGGCGAGAGGGCAGAGGC
This sequence comes from Capricornis sumatraensis, assembly GCF_032405125.1. NCBI lineage: Eukaryota > Metazoa > Chordata > Mammalia > Artiodactyla > Bovidae > Capricornis > Capricornis sumatraensis. The sequence continues at coordinate 42,235,912 of NC_091078.1, read as the reverse complement.
AGAGGCAGAGGCAGATGCAGACAGACAGACAGACACGAGCGCGCAGGCACACCCAGGGAGGGAGAGCCAGAGAGAGGGAGACACAGAGCGACCGACAGAGAGACGGAAAGCGGGACACGGACAGGGGACAGGGGATGGCATCCCATCCGAGACGGACACTCTGGCACAGACCGTCACACACCGCAGAGAGCGGCCCGTGCGCAAGGGAGGGGGCGTCAGCCTTGGGCCGGGCGAGCCCGGGCTGGACGCGGTGCCCTGGGGCTGGCAATCACCCGTGGGGACCCCAAGACTTCCTCGCAGCCGAGGTCTCAAAGGTCCCCTTCGGCTTGGCTCCCTGAGGCGAGACCCAGCCCCCGCCCCCAGGCCAGAAGCTGAGTGTGGGAGAGAGTGTGCGTGTGAGTGTGTCGGTGGGCGACGGTGGGGTCGGGTCGACTGGGGGGCCGGGTGGATACCCACAGTGGAGGGGGGAGGGTGTGGCGGCCGGGCCTTTGGAAGCCTGTGTGGTCCTCTTGCTGTCTCTCTCTCTCCCTCTTTCTCCGTCTCCCTTACTTGTGGTTTCCGGCTCTTGACCTGTCTGGGCTGCGGGGGGTGTGTCTGTGTTTGGGGGGCGGGGGGGCGGGCGTGAGGGTGTGTGTGTGTGTGTGTGTGTGTGTGTGTGTGTGTGTGTGTTGTGCGCCCGCGCCTGCGGGAGACCTCGAGGTTGCCTGGCAGGATGCGTCTGGGGGTGGGGCTGGGGCCCCGGCCCCGCCCAGAATTGCCTGAGGCCTGCCAAGGGAGCCCCAGACAGAGACCCCCGCGCCCCCGCCCCCGCCGTTCCTCTGGTTTCCTGGACGCCGAAAGCCCAGGGGCTCGCGGGCCGCGCGGAGGCAACCCAGGTCTGCAGCGGGAGTCGGGGCCCCGGCCACCCAACCTGAGAGGGGCTGGAAGGCAGGCGGCGGCTCTGAGCGCGGTGGGGTGCCAGGGGCCAGCGGCAGGCGGGGCTTGCGGTGCGGCTGGGGCCCGGGGCTAAAGGAGAGGGGAGGCAGGGAAAAAAAGAGACAACAAAAAGCCTACAGCACCCGGTATTCCCAGGCGGTCTCCCATCCAAGTACTAACCGGGCCCGACCCTGCTTAGCTTCCGAGATCAGACGAGATCGGGCGCGTTCAGGGTGGTATGGCCGTAGACGGAGGCGGCTGCCGCCAGGCGCCCTAAGAGCCCTGCGCTGCGCCTGCCTTTCGCTCTGACCTGCCGGTCGGGCCAGCCGGCGGCCGCAGCTCTCCAGCTCTCCACGGAGCGCGCGCTGCACTTGAGCTGCACCACCCGCGACCGGACTCCCGGCGGCCCGGTGGCCGGCCCACGCCGCCCCGCCCCCCGCCCCCCGTCACCCCCGGCCAACACTCGGCCGGCCCGGCCCGGGGGACCACAGGGCTTCCGGGACCCGGAGCAGCCGGCCGGGTGTGCCTGCCGGGGGCTGTAGGGGGGAGGGTGGAGTGAGGGGCGCGGAGGTCTTGGCGCTCTCCCACCCTGGGACCCTCCAGGCACCACCCGGCTCGGGGGCCGCCGCCCCTCCCCCACCCCCTCGCCCACCTCCCCAAGGCGTTCGCTGCCCAGGGCCACGTGGCCCCGGATCTGTCTGGCCTCGGGGCCCGCTGGGGCCCGCTGGGGCCCGCGGTCCTCTGAGCCTCCTGCGGGCCTAGGCGCAGCCCAGCCGTGGCCCTGAGCGCCCATCCTGCCCGGCACCTGCGCGGTGCCCAAACCCACCTGGAGCCACCAGCGCCGGCGCCCAGAGCTCGTCAGCCCCGCCCCTTCGCCCCACCGAGACCCCCCCCCCTTGCCCCCACGCCGCCCTCCAAGCACAGGACCTTGCTGAGGGTGCAGACGAGCGACATGCAGCCACACGGACAGGCACACAGACACACTCGCAGGCACCCACGCCAAGTGAGACAGCCGGCCGGCGCAAGCTCGTCAGCCAGGGCCACAGCCAGAGCACCCACCCGTGAGAGGCCGGGGCCAGAGGAAGGGACGGGAGGCCCGGGGGTCAGGAGAGACAGAGACGGAAAGAGATGAAGGTTCAGAGACAGGCTCCCAAGACGGCGAGAGGGCAGAGGCAGAGGCAGAGGCAGATGCAGACAGACAGACAGACACGAGCGCGCAGGCACACCCAGGGAGGGAGAGCCAGAGAGAGGGAGACACAGAGCGACCGACAGAGAGACGGAAAGCGGGACACGGACAGGGGACAGGGGATGGCATCCCATCCGAGACGGACACTCTGGCACAGACCGTCACACACCGCAGAGAGCGGCCCGTGCGCAAGGGAGGGGGCGTCAGCCTTGGGCCGGGCGAGCCCGGGCTGGACGCGGTGCCCTGGGGCTGGCAATCACCCGTGGGGACCCCAAGACTTCCTCGCAGCCGAGGTCTCAAAGGTCCCCTTCGGCTTGGCTCCCTGAGGCGAGACCCAGCCCCCGCCCCCAGGCCAGAAGCTGAGTGTGGGAGAGAGTGTGCGTGTGAGTGTGTCGGTGGGCGACGGTGGGGTCGGGTCGACTGGGGGGCCGGGTGGATACCCACAGTGGAGGGGGGAGGGTGTGGCGGCCGGGCCTTTGGAAGCCTGTGTGGTCCTCTTGCTGTCTCTCTCTCTCCCTCTTTCTCCGTCTCCCTTACTTGTGGTTTCCCGCTCTTGACCTGTCTGGGCTGCGGGGGGTGTGTCTGTGTTTGGGGGGCGGGGGGGCGGGCGTGAGGGTGTGTGTGTGTGTGTGTGTGTGTTGTGCGCCCGCGCCTGCGGGAGACCTCGAGGTTGCCTGGCAGGATGCGTCTGGGGGTGGGGCTGGGGCCCCGGCCCCGCCCAGAATTGCCTGAGGCCTGCCAAGGGAGCCCCAGACAGAGACCCCCGCGCCCCCGCCCCCGCCGTTCCTCTGGTTTCCTGGACGCCGAAAGCCCAGGGGCTCGCGGGCCGCGCGGAGGCAACCCAGGTCTGCAGCGGGAGTCGGGGCCCCGGCCACCCAACCTGAGAGGGGCTGGAAGGCAGGCGGCGGCTCTGAGCGCGGTGGGGTGCCAGGGGCCAGCGGCAGGCGGGGCTTGCGGTGCGGCTGGGGCCCGGGGCTAAAGGAGAGGGGAGGCAGGGAAAAAAAGAGACAACAAAAAGCCTACAGCACCCGGTATTCCCAGGCGGTCTCCCATCCAAGTACTAACCGGGCCCGACCCTGCTTAGCTTCCGAGATCAGACGAGATCGGGCGCGTTCAGGGTGGTATGGCCGTAGACGGAGGCGGCTGCCGCCAGGCGCCCTAAGAGCCCTGCGCTGCGCCTGCCTTTCGCTCTGACCTGCCGGTCGGGCCAGCCGGCGGCCGCAGCTCTCCAGCTCTCCACGGAGCGCGCGCTGCACTTGAGCTGCACCACCCGCGACCGGACTCCCGGCGGCCCGGTGGCCGGCCCACGCCGCCCCGCCCCCCGCCCCCCGTCACCCCCGGCCAACACTCGGCCGGCCCGGCCCGGGGGACCACAGGGCTTCCGGGACCCGGAGCAGCCGGCCGGGTGTGCCTGCCGGGGGCTGTAGGGGGGAGGGTGGAGTGAGGGGCGCGGAGGTCTTGGCGCTCTCCCACCCTGGGACCCTCCAGGCACCACCCGGCTCGGGGGCCGCCGCCCCTCCCCCACCCCCTCGCCCACCTCCCCAAGGCGTTCGCTGCCCAGGGCCACGTGGCCCCGGATCTGTCTGGCCTCGGGGCCCGCTGGGGCCCGCTGGGGCCCGCGGTCCTCTGAGCCTCCTGCGGGCCTAGGCGCAGCCCAGCCGTGGCCCTGAGCGCCCATCCTGCCCGGCACCTGCGCGGTGCCCAAACCCACCTGGAGCCACCAGCGCCGGCGCCCAGAGCTCGTCAGCCCCGCCCCTTCGCCCCACCGAGGCCCCCCCCCCTTGCCCCCACGCCGCCCTCCAAGCACAGGACCTTGCTGAGGGTGCAGACGAGCGACATGCAGCCACACGGACAGGCACACAGACACACTCGCAGGCACCCACGCCAAGTGAGACAGCCGGCCGGCGCAAGCTCGTCAGCCAGGGCCACAGCCAGAGCACCCACCCGTGAGAGGCCGGGGCCAGAGGAAGGGACGGGAGGCCCGGGGGTCAGGAGAGACAGAGACGGAAAGAGATGAAGGTTCAGAGACAGGCTCCCAAGACGGCGAGAGGGCAGAGGCAGAGGCAGAGGCAGATGCAGACAGACAGACAGACACGAGCGCGCAGGCACACCCAGGGAGGGAGAGCCAGAGAGAGGGAGACACAGAGCGACCGACAGAGAGACGGAAAGCGGGACACGGACAGGGGACAGGGGATGGCATCCCATCCGAGACGGACACTCTGGCACAGACCGTCACACACCGCAGAGAGCGGCCCGTGCGCAAGGGAGGGGGCGTCAGCCTTGGGCCGGGCGAGCCCGGGCTGGACGCGGTGCCCTGGGGCTGGCAATCACCCGTGGGGACCCCAAGACTTCCTCGCAGCCGAGGTCTCAAAGGTCCCCTTCGGCTTGGCTCCCTGAGGCGAGACCCAGCCCCCGCCCCCAGGCCAGAAGCTGAGTGTGGGAGAGAGTGTGCGTGTGAGTGTGTCGGTGGGCGACGGTGGGGTCGGGTCGACTGGGGGGCCGGGTGGATACCCACAGTGGAGGGGGGAGGGTGTGGCGGCCGGGCCTTTGGAAGCCTGTGTGGTCCTCTTGCTGTCTCTCTCTCTCCCTCTTTCTCCGTCTCCCTTACTTGTGGTTTCCGGCTCTTGACCTGTCTGGGCTGCGGGGGGTGTGTCTGTGTTTGGGGGGCGGGGGGGCGGGCGTGAGGGTGTGTGTGTGTGTGTGTGTGTGTGTGTGTGTGTGTGTTGTGCGCCCGCGCCTGCGGGAGACCTCGAGGTTGCCTGGCAGGATGCGTCTGGGGGTGGGGCTGGGGCCCCGGCCCCGCCCAGAATTGCCTGAGGCCTGCCAAGGGAGCCCCAGACAGAGACCCCCGCGCCCCCGCCCCCGCCGTTCCTCTGGTTTCCTGGACGCCGAAAGCCCAGGGGCTCGCGGGCCGCGCGGAGGCAACCCAGGTCTGCAGCGGGAGTCGGGGCCCCGGCCACCCAACCTGAGAGGGGCTGGAAGGCAGGCGGCGGCTCTGAGCGCGGTGGGGTGCCAGGGGCCAGCGGCAGGCGGGGCTTGCGGTGCGGCTGGGGCCCGGGGCTAAAGGAGAGGGGAGGCAGGGAAAAAAAGAGACAACAAAAAGCCTACAGCACCCGGTATTCCCAGGCGGTCTCCCATCCAAGTACTAACCGGGCCCGACCCTGCTTAGCTTCCGAGATCAGACGAGATCGGGCGCGTTCAGGGTGGTATGGCCGTAGACGGAGGCGGCTGCCGCCAGGCGCCCTAAGAGCCCTGCGCTGCGCCTGCCTTTCGCTCTGACCTGCCGGTCGGGCCAGCCGGCGGCCGCAGCTCTCCAGCTCTCCACGGAGCGCGCGCTGCACTTGAGCTGCACCACCCGCGACCGGACTCCCGGCGGCCCGGTGGCCGGCCCACGCCGCCCCGCCCCCCGCCCCCCGTCACCCCCGGCCAACACTCGGCCGGCCCGGCCCGGGGGACCACAGGGCTTCCGGGACCCGGAGCAGCCGGCCGGGTGTGCCTGCCGGGGGCTGTAGGGGGGAGGGTGGAGTGAGGGGCGCGGAGGTCTTGGCGCTCTCCCACCCTGGGACCCTCCAGGCACCACCCGGCTCGGGGGCCGCCGCCCCTCCCCCACCCCCTCGCCCACCTCCCCAAGGCGTTCGCTGCCCAGGGCCACGTGGCCCCGGATCTGTCTGGCCTCGGGGCCCGCTGGGGCCCGCTGGGGCCCGCGGTCCTCTGAGCCTCCTGCGGGCCTAGGCGCAGCCCAGCCGTGGCCCTGAGCGCCCATCCTGCCCGGCACCTGCGCGGTGCCCAAACCCACCTGGAGCCACCAGCGCCGGCGCCCAGAGCTCGTCAGCCCCGCCCCTTCGCCCCACCGAGACCCCCCCCCCCTTGCCCCCACGCCGCCCTCCAAGCACAGGACCTTGCTGAGGGTGCAGACGAGCGACATGCAGCCACACGGACAGGCACACAGACACACTCGCAGGCACCCACGCCAAGTGAGACAGCCGGCCGGCGCAAGCTCGTCAGCCAGGGCCACAGCCAGAGCACCCACCCGTGAGAGGCCGGGGCCAGAGGAAGGGACGGGAGGCCCGGGGGTCAGGAGAGACAGAGACGGAAAGAGATGAAGGTTCAGAGACAGGCTCCCAAGACGGCGAGAGGGCAGAGGCAGAGGCAGAGGCAGATGCAGACAGACAGACAGACACGAGCGCGCAGGCACACCCAGGGAGGGAGAGCCAGAGAGAGGGAGACACAGAGCGACCGACAGAGAGACGGAAAGCGGGACACGGACAGGGGACAGGGGATGGCATCCCATCCGAGACGGACACTCTGGCACAGACCGTCACACACCGCAGAGAGCGGCCCGTGCGCAAGGGAGGGGGCGTCAGCCTTGGGCCGGGCGAGCCCGGGCTGGACGCGGTGCCCTGGGGCTGGCAATCACCCGTGGGGACCCCAAGACTTCCTCGCAGCCGAGGTCTCAAAGGTCCCCTTCGGCTTGGCTCCCTGAGGCGAGACCCAGCCCCCGCCCCCAGGCCAGAAGCTGAGTGTGGGAGAGAGTGTGCGTGTGAGTGTGTCGGTGGGCGACGGTGGGGTCGGGTCGACTGGGGGGCCGGGTGGATACCCACAGTGGAGGGGGGAGGGTGTGGCGGCCGGGCCTTTGGAAGCCTGTGTGGTCCTCTTGCTGTCTCTCTCTCTCCCTCTTTCTCCGTCTCCCTTACTTGTGGTTTCCCGCTCTTGACCTGTCTGGGCTGCGGGGGGTGTGTCTGTGTTTGGGGGGCGGGGGGGCGGGCGTGAGGGTGTGTGTGTGTGTGTGTGTGTGTGTGTGTGTGTGTGTGTTGTGCGCCCGCGCCTGCGGGAGACCTCGAGGTTGCCTGGCAGGATGCGTCTGGGGGTGGGGCTGGGGCCCCGGCCCCGCCCAGAATTGCCTGAGGCCTGCCAAGGGAGCCCCAGACAGAGACCCCCGCGCCCCCGCCCCCGCCGTTCCTCTGGTTTCCTGGACGCCGAAAGCCCAGGGGCTCGCGGGCCGCGCGGAGGCAACCCAGGTCTGCAGCGGGAGTCGGGGCCCCGGCCACCCAACCTGAGAGGGGCTGGAAGGCAGGCGGCGGCTCTGAGCGCGGTGGGGTGCCAGGGGCCAGCGGCAGGCGGGGCTTGCGGTGCGGCTGGGGCCCGGGGCTAAAGGAGAGGGGAGGCAGGGAAAAAAAGAGACAACAAAAAGCCTACAGCACCCGGTATTCCCAGGCGGTCTCCCATCCAAGTACTAACCGGGCCCGACCCTGCTTAGCTTCCGAGATCAGACGAGATCGGGCGCGTTCAGGGTGGTATGGCCGTAGACGGAGGCGGCTGCCGCCAGGCGCCCTAAGAGCCCTGCGCTGCGCCTGCCTTTCGCTCTGACCTGCCGGTCGGGCCAGCCGGCGGCCGCAGCTCTCCAGCTCTCCACGGAGCGCGCGCTGCACTTGAGCTGCACCACCCGCGACCGGACTCCCGGCGGCCCGGTGGCCGGCCCACGCCGCCCCGCCCCCCGCCCCCCGTCACCCCCGGCCAACACTCGGCCGGCCCGGCCCGGGGGACCACAGGGCTTCCGGGACCCGGAGCAGCCGGCCGGGTGTGCCTGCCGGGGGCTGTAGGGGGGAGGGTGGAGTGAGGGGCGCGGAGGTCTTGGCGCTCTCCCACCCTGGGACCCTCCAGGCACCACCCGGCTCGGGGGCCGCCGCCCCTCCCCCACCCCCTCGCCCACCTCCCCAAGGCGTTCGCTGCCCAGGGCCACGTGGCCCCGGATCTGTCTGGCCTCGGGGCCCGCTGGGGCCCGCTGGGGCCCGCGGTCCTCTGAGCCTCCTGCGGGCCTAGGCGCAGCCCAGCCGTGGCCCTGAGCGCCCATCCTGCCCGGCACCTGCGCGGTGCCCAAACCCACCTGGAGCCACCAGCGCCGGCGCCCAGAGCTCGTCAGCCCCGCCCCTTCGCCCCACCGAGGCCCCCCCCCCTTGCCCCCACGCCGCCCTCCAAGCACAGGACCTTGCTGAGGGTGCAGACGAGCGACATGCAGCCACACGGACAGGCACACAGACACACTCGCAGGCACCCACGCTAAGTGAGACAGCCGGCCGGCGCAAGCTCGTCAGCCAGGGCCACAGCCAGAGCACCCACCCGTGAGAGGCCGGGGCCAGAGGAAGGGACGGGAGGCCCGGGGGTCAGGAGAGACAGAGACGGAAAGAGATGAAGGTTCAGAGACAGGCTCCCAAGACGGCGAGAGGGCAGAGGCAGAGGCAGAGGCAGATGCAGACAGACAGACAGACACGAGCGCGCAGGCACACCCAGGGAGGGAGAGCCAGAGAGAGGGAGACACAGAGCGACCGACAGAGAGACGGAAAGCGGGACACGGACAGGGGACAGGGGATGGCATCCCATCCGAGACGGACACTCTGGCACAGACCGTCACACACCGCAGAGAGCGGCCCGTGCACAAGGGAGGGGGCGTCAGCCTTGGGCCGGGCGAGCCCGGGCTGGACGCGGTGCCCTGGGGCTGGCAATCACCCGTGGGGACCCCAAGACTTCCTCGCAGCCGAGGTCTCAAAGGTCCCCTTCGGCTTGGCTCCCTGAGGCGAGACCCAGCCCCCGCCCCCAGGCCAGAAGCTGAGTGTGGGAGAGAGTGTGCGTGTGAGTGTGTCGGTGGGCGACGGTGGGGTCGGGTCGACTGGGGGGCCGGGTGGATACCCACAGTGGAGGGGGGAGGGTGTGGCGGCCGGGCCTTTGGAAGCCTGTGTGGTCCTCTTGCTGTCTCTCTCTCTCCCTCTTTCTCCGTCTCCCTTACTTGTGGTTTCCGGCTCTTGACCTGTCTGGGCTGCGGGGGGTGTGTCTGTGTTTGGGGGGCGGGGGGGCGGGCGTGAGGGTGTGTGTGTGTGTGTGTGTGTGTGTGTGTGTGTGTGTGTTGTGCGCCCGCGCCTGCGGGAGACCTCGAGGTTGCCTGGCAGGATGCGTCTGGGGGTGGGGCTGTGGCCCCGGCCCCGCCCAGAATTGCCTGAGGCCTGCCAAGGGAGCCCCAGACAGAGACCCCCGCGCCCCCGCCCCCGCCGTTCCTCTGGTTTCCTGGACGCCGAAAGCCCAGGGGCTCGCGGGCCGCGCGGAGGCAACCCAGGTCTGCAGCGGGAGTCGGGGCCCCGGCCACCCAACCTGAGAGGGGCTGGAAGGCAGGCGGCGGCTCTGAGCGCGGTGGGGTGCCAGGGGCCAGCGGCAGGCGGGGCTTGCGGTGCGGCTGGGGCCCGGGGCTAAAGGAGAGGGGAGGCAGGGAAAAAAAGAGACAACAAAAAGCCTACAGCACCCGGTATTCCCAGGCGGTCTCCCATCCAAGTACTAACCGGGCCCGACCCTGCTTAGCTTCCGAGATCAGACGAGATCGGGCGCGTTCAGGGTGGTATGGCCGTAGACGGAGGCGGCTGCCGCCAGGCGCCCTAAGAGCCCTGCGCTGCGCCTGCCTTTCGCTCTGACCTGCCGGTCGGGCCAGCCGGCGGCCGCAGCTCTCCAGCTCTCCACGGAGCGCGCGCTGCACTTGAGCTGCACCACCCGCGACCGGACTCCCGGCGGCCCGGTGGCCGGCCCACGCCGCCCCGCCCCCCGCCCCCCGTCACCCCCGGCCAACACTCGGCCGGCCCGGCCCGGGGGACCACAGGGCTTCCGGGACCCGGAGCAGCCGGCCGGGTGTGCCTGCCGGGGGCTGTAGGGGGGAGGGTGGAGTGAGGGGCGCGGAGGTCTTGGCGCTCTCCCACCCTGGGACCCTCCAGGCACCACCCGGCTCGGGGGCCGCCGCCCCTCCCCCACCCCCTCGCCCACCTCCCCAAGGCGTTCGCTGCCCAGGGCCACGTGGCCCCGGATCTGTCTGGCCTCGGGGCCCGCTGGGGCCCGCTGGGGCCCGCGGTCCTCTGAGCCTCCTGCGGGCCTAGGCGCAGCCCAGCCGTGGCCCTGAGCGCCCATCCTGCCCGGCACCTGCGCGGTGCCCAAACCCACCTGGAGCCACCAGCGCCGGCGCCCAGAGCTCGTCAGCCCCGCCCCTTCGCCCCACCGAGGCCCCCCCCCCTTGCCCCCACGCCGCCCTCCAAGCACAGGACCTTGCTGAGGGTGCAGACGAGCGACATGCAGCCACACGGACAGGCACACAGACACACTCGCAGGCACCCACGCCAAGTGAGACAGCCGGCCGGCGCAAGCTCGTCAGCCAGGGCCACAGCCAGAGCACCCACCCGTGAGAGGCCGGGGCCAGAGGAAGGGACGGGAGGCCCGGGGGTCAGGAGAGACAGAGACGGAAAGAGATGAAGGTTCAGAGACAGGCTCCCAAGACGGCGAGAGGGCAGAGGCAGAGGCAGAGGCAGATGCAGACAGACAGACAGACACGAGCGCGCAGGCACACCCAGGGAGGGAGAGCCAGAGAGAGTGAGACACAGAGCGACCGACAGAGAGACGGAAAGCGGGACACGGACAGGGGACAGGGGATGGCATCCCATCCGAGACGGACACTCTGGCACAGACCGTCACACACCGCAGAGAGCGGCCCGTGCGCAAGGGAGGGGGCGTCAGCCTTGGGCCGGGCGAGCCCGGGCTGGACGCGGTGCCCTGGGGCTGGCAATCACCCGTGGGGACCCCAAGACTTCCTCGCAGCCGAGGTCTCAAAGGTCCCCTTCGGCTTGGCTCCCTGAGGCGAGACCCAGCCCCCGCCCCCAGGCCAGAAGCTGAGTGTGGGAGAGAGTGTGCGTGTGAGTGTGTCGGTGGGCGACGGTGGGGTCGGGTCGACTGGGGGGCCGGGTGGATACCCACAGTGGAGGGGGGAGGGTGTGGCGGCCGGGCCTTTGGAAGCCTGTGTGGTCCTCTTGCTGTCTCTCTCTCTCCCTCTTTCTCCGTCTCCCTTACTTGTGGTTTCCGGCTCTTGACCTGTCTGGGCTGCGGGGGGTGTGTCTGTGTTTGGGGGGCGGGGGGGCGGGCGTGAGGGTGTGTGTGTGTGTGTGTGTGTGTGTGTGTGTGTGTGTTGTGCGCCCGCGCCTGCGGGAGACCTCGAGGTTGCCTGGCAGGATGCGTCTGGGGGTGGGGCTGTGGCCCCGGCCCCGCCCAGAATTGCCTGAGGCCTGCCAAGGGAGCCCCAGACAGAGACCCCCGCGCCCCCGCCCCCGCCGTTCCTCTGGTTTCCTGGACGCCGAAAGCCCAGGGGCTCGCGGGCCGCGCGGAGGCAACCCAGGTCTGCAGCGGGAGTCGGGGCCCCGGCCACCCAACCTGAGAGGGGCTGGAAGGCAGGCGGCGGCTCTGAGCGCGGTGGGGTGCCAGGGGCCAGCGGCAGGCGGGGCTTGCGGTGCGGCTGGGGCCCGGGGCTAAAGGAGAGGGGAGGCAGGGAAAAAAAGAGACAACAAAAAGCCTACAGCACCCGGTATTCCCAGGCGGTCTCCCATCCAAGTACTAACCGGGCCCGACCCTGCTTAGCTTCCGAGATCAGACGAGATCGGGCGCGTTCAGGGTGGTATGGCCGTAGACGGAGGCGGCTGCCGCCAGGCGCCCTAAGAGCCCTGCGCTGCGCCTGCCTTTCGCTCTGACCTGCCGGTCGGGCCAGCCGGCGGCCGCAGCTCTCCAGCTCTCCACGGAGCGCGCGCTGCACTTGAGCTGCACCACCCGCGACCGGACTCCCGGCGGCCCGGTGGCCGGCCCACGCCGCCCCGCCCCCCGCCCCCCGTCACCCCCGGCCAACACTCGGCCGGCCCGGCCCGGGGGACCACAGGGCTTCCGGGACCCGGAGCAGCCGGCCGGGTGTGCCTGCCGGGGGCTGTAGGGGGGAGGGTGGAGTGAGGGGCGCGGAGGTCTTGGCGCTCTCCCACCCTGGGACCCTCCAGGCACCACCCGGCTCGGGGGCCGCCGCCCCTCCCCCACCCCCCCACCCCCTCGCCCACCTCCCCAAGGCGTTCGCTGCCCAGGGCCACGTGGCCCCGGATCTGTCTGGCCTCGGGGCCCGCTGGGGCCCGCTGGGGCCCGCGGTCCTCTGAGCCTCCTGCGGGCCTAGGCGCAGCCCAGCCGTGGCCCTGAGCGCCCATCCTGCCCGGCACCTGCGCGGTGCCCAAACCCACCTGGAGCCACCAGCGCCGGCGCCCAGAGCTCGTCAGCCCCGCCCCTTCGCCCCACCGAGGCCCCCCCCCCTTGCCCCCACGCCGCCCTCCAAGCACAGGACCTTGCTGAGGGTGCAGACGAGCGACATGCAGCCACACGGACAGGCACACAGACACACTCGCAGGCACCCACGCCAAGTGAGACAGCCGGCCGGCGCAAGCTCGTCAGCCAGGGCCACAGCCAGAGCACCCACCCGTGAGAGGCCGGGGCCAGAGGAAGGGACGGGAGGCCCGGGGGTCAGGAGAGACAGAGACGGAAAGAGATGAAGGTTCAGAGACAGGCTCCCAAGACGGCGAGAGGGCAGAGGCAGAGGCAGAGGCAGATGCAGACAGACAGACAGACACGAGCGCGCAGGCACACCCAGGGAGGGAGAGCCAGAGAGAGGGAGACACAGAGCGACCGACAGAGAGACGGAAAGCGGGACACGGACAGGGGACAGGGGATGGCATCCCATCCGAGACGGACACTCTGGCACAGACCGTCACACACCGCAGAGAGCGGCCCGTGCGCAAGGGAGGGGGCGTCAGCCTTGGGCCGGGCGAGCCCGGGCTGGACGCGGTGCCCTGGGGCTGGCAATCACCCGTGGGGACCCCAAGACTTCCTCGCAGCCGAGGTCTCAAAGGTCCCCTTCGGCTTGGCTCCCTGAGGCGAGACCCAGCCCCCGCCCCCAGGCCAGAAGCTGAGTGTGGGAGAGAGTGTGCGTGTGAGGGTGTCGGTGGGCGACGGTGGGGTCGGGTCGACTGGGGGGCTGGGTGGATACCCACAGTGGAGGGGGGAGGGTGTGGCGGCCGGGCCTTTGGAAGCCTGTGTGGTCCTCTTGCTGTCTCTCTCTCTCCCTCTTTCTCCGTCTCCCTTACTTGTGGTTTCCGGCTCTTGACCTGTCTGGGCTGCGGGGGGTGTGTCTGTGTTTGGGGGGCGGGGGGGCGGGCGTGAGGGTGTGTGTGTGTGTGTGTGTGTGTGTGTGTGTGTTGTGCGCCCGCGCCTGCGGGAGACCTCGAGGTTGCCTGGCAGGATGCGTCTGGGGGTGGGGCTGTGGCCCCGGCCCCGCCCAGAATTGCCTGAGGCCTGCCAAGGGAGCCCCAGACAGAGACCCCCGCGCCCCCGCCCCCGCCGTTCCTCTGGTTTCCTGGACGCCGAAAGCCCAGGGGCTCGCGGGCCGCGCGGAGGCAACCCAGGTCTGCAGCGGGAGTCGGGGCCCCGGCCACCCAACCTGAGAGGGGCTGGAAGGCAGGCGGCGGCTCTGAGCGCGGTGGGGTGCCAGGGGCCAGCGGCAGGCGGGGCTTGCGGTGCGGCTGGGGCCCGGGGCTAAAGGAGAGGGGAGGCAGGGAAAAAAAGAGACAACAAAAAGCCTACAGCACCCGGTATTCCCAGGCGGTCTCCCATCCAAGTACTAACCGGGCCCGACCCTGCTTAGCTTCCGAGATCAGACGAGATCGGGCGCGTTCAGGGTGGTATGGCCGTAGACGGAGGCGGCTGCCGCCAGGCGCCCTAAGAGCCCTGCGCTGCGCCTGCCTTTCGCTCTGACCTGCCGGTCGGGCCAGCCGGCGGCCGCAGCTCTCCAGCTCTCCACGGAGCGCGCGCTGCACTTGAGCTGCACCACCCGCGACCGGACTCCCGGCGGCCCGGTGGCCGGCCCACGCCGCCCCGCCCCCCGCCCCCCGTCACCCCCGGCCAACACTCGGCCGGCCCGGCCCGGGGGACCACAGGGCTTCCGGGACCCGGAGCAGCCGGCCGGGTGTGCCTGCCGGGGGCTGTAGGGGGGAGGGTGGAGTGAGGGGCGCGGAGGTCTTGGCGCTCTCCCACCCTGGGACCCTCCAGGCACCACCCGGCTCGGGGGCCGCCGCCCCTCCCCCACCCCCTCGCCCACCTCCCCAAGGCGTTCGCTGCCCAGGGCCACGTGGCCCCGGATCTGTCTGGCCTCGGGGCCCGCTGGGGCCCGCTGGGGCCCGCGGTCCTCTGAGCCTCCTGCGGGCCTAGGCGCAGCCCAGCCGTGGCCCTGAGCGCCCATCCTGCCCGGCACCTGCGCGGTGCCCAAACCCACCTGGAGCCACCAGCGCCGGCGCCCAGAGCTCGTCAGCCCCGCCCCTTCGCCCCACCGAGGCCCCCCCCCCTTGCCCCCACGCCGCCCTCCAAGCACAGGACCTTGCTGAGGGTGCAGACGAGCGACATGCAGCCACACGGACAGGCACACAGACACACTCGCAGGCACCCACGCTAAGTGAGACAGCCGGCCGGCGCAAGCTCGTCAGCCAGGGCCACAGCCAGAGCACCCACCCGTGAGAGGCCGGGGCCAGAGGAAGGGACGGGAGGCCCGGGGGTCAGGAGAGACAGAGACGGAAAGAGATGAAGGTTCAGAGACGAAGAGACGAAGAGATGAAGGCTCCCAAGACGGCGAGAGGGCAGAGGCAGAGGCAGAGGCAGATGCAGACAGACAGACAGACAGGAGCGCGCAGGCACACCCAGGGAGGGAGAGCCAGAGAGAGGGAGACACAGAGCGACCGACAGAGAGACGGAAAGCGGGACACGGACAGGGGACAGGGGATGGCATCCCATCCGAGACGGACACTCTGGCACAGACCGTCACACACCGCAGAGAGCGGCCCGTGCACAAGGGAGGGGGCGTCAGCCTTGGGCCGGGCGAGCCCGGGCTGGACGCGGTGCCCTGGGGCTGGCAATCACCCGTGGGGACCCCAAGACTTCCTCGCAGCCGAGGTCTCAAAGGTCCCCTTCGGCTTGGCTCCCTGAGGCGAGACCCAGCCCCCGCCCCCAGGCCAGAAGCTGAGTGTGGGAGAGAGTGTGCGTGTGAGTGTGTCGGTGGGCGACGGTGGGGTCGGGTCGACTGGGGGGCCGGGTGGATACCCACAGTGGAGGGGGGAGGGTGTGGCGGCCGGGCCTTTGGAAGCCTGTGTGGTCCTCTTGCTGTCTCTCTCTCTCCCTCTTTCTCCGTCTCCCTTACTTGTGGTTTCCCGCTCTTGACCTGTCTGGGCTGCGGGGGGTGTGTCTGTGTTTGGGGGGCGGGGGGGCGGGCGTGAGGGTGTGTGTGTGTGTGTGTGTGTGTGTGTGTGTGTTGTGCGCCCGCGCCTGCGGGAGACCTCGAGGTTGCCTGGCAGGATGCGTCTGGGGGTGGGGCTGGGGCCCCGGCCCCGCCCAGAATTGCCTGAGGCCTGCCAAGGGAGCCCCAGACAGAGACCCCCGCGCCCCCGCCCCCGCCGTTCCTCTGGTTTCCTGGACGCCGAAAGCCCAGGGGCTCGCGGGCCGCGCGGAGGCAACCCAGGTCTGCAGCGGGAGTCGGGGCCCCGGCCACCCAACCTGAGAGGGGCTGGAAGGCAGGCGGCGGCTCTGAGCGCGGTGGGGTGCCAGGGGCCAGCGGCAGGCGGGGCTTGCGGTGCGGCTGGGGCCCGGGGCTAAAGGAGAGGGGAGGCAGGGAAAAAAAGAGACAACAAAAAGCCTACAGCACCCGGTATTCCCAGGCGGTCTCCCATCCAAGTACTAACCGGGCCCGACCCTGCTTAGCTTCCGAGATCAGACGAGATCGGGCGCGTTCAGGGTGGTATGGCCGTAGACGGAGGCGGCTGCCGCCAGGCGCCCTAAGAGCCCTGCGCTGCGCCTGCCTTTCGCTCTGACCTGCCGGTCGGGCCAGCCGGCGGCCGCAGCTCTCCAGCTCTCCACGGAGCGCGCGCTGCACTTGAGCTGCACCACCCGCGACCGGACTCCCGGCGGCCCGGTGGCCGGCCCACGCCGCCCCGCCCCCCGCCCCCCGTCACCCCCGGCCAACACTCGGCCGGCCCGGCCCGGGGGACCACAGGGCTTCCGGGACCCGGAGCAGCCGGCCGGGTGTGCCTGCCGGGGGCTGTAGGGGGGAGGGTGGAGTGAGGGGCGCGGAGGTCTTGGCGCTCTCCCACCCTGGGACCCTCCAGGCACCACCCGGCTCGGGGGCCGCCGCCCCTCCCCCACCCCCTCGCCCACCTCCCCAAGGCGTTCGCTGCCCAGGGCCACGTGGCCCCGGATCTGTCTGGCCTCGGGGCCCGCTGGGGCCCGCTGGGGCCCGCGGTCCTCTGAGCCTCCTGCGGGCCTAGGCGCAGCCCAGCCGTGGCCCTGAGCGCCCATCCTGCCCGGCACCTGCGCGGTGCCCAAACCCACCTGGAGCCACCAGCGCCGGCGCCCAGAGCTCGTCAGCCCCGCCCCTTCGCCCCACCGAGACCCCCCCCCCCTTGCCCCCACGCCGCCCTCCAAGCACAGGACCTTGCTGAGGGTGCAGACGAGCGACATGCAGCCACACGGACAGGCACACAGACACACTCGCAGGCACCCACGCTAAGTGAGACAGCCGGCCGGCGCAAGCTCGTCAGCCAGGGCCACAGCCAGAGCACCCACCCGTGAGAGGCTGGGGCCAGAGGAAGGGACGGGAGGCCCGGGGGTCAGGAGAGACAGAGACGGAAAGAGATGAAGGTTCAGAGACAGGCTCCCAAGACGGCGAGAGGGCAGAGGCAGAGGCAGAGGCAGATGCAGACAGACAGACAGACACGAGCGCGCAGGCACACCCAGGGAGGGAGAGCCAGAGAGAGGGAGACACAGAGCGACCGACAGAGAGACGGAAAGCGGGACACGGACAGGGGACAGGGGATGGCATCCCATCCGAGACGGACACTCTGGCACAGACCGTCACACACCGCAGAGAGCGGCCCGTGCGCAAGGGAGGGGGCGTCAGCCTTGGGCCGGGCGAGCCCGGGCTGGACGCGGTGCCCTGGGGCTGGCAATCACCCGTGGGGACCCCAAGACTTCCTCGCAGCCGAGGTCTCAAAGGTCCCCTTCGGCTTGGCTCCCTGAGGCGAGACCCAGCCCCCGCCCCCAGGCCAGAAGCTGAGTGTGGGAGAGAGTGTGCGTGTGAGTGTGTCGGTGGGCGACGGTGGGGTCGGGTCGACTGGGGGGCCGGGTGGATACCCACAGTGGAGGGGGGAGGGTGTGGCGGCCGGGCCTTTGGAAGCCTGTGTGGTCCTCTTGCTGTCTCTCTCTCTCCCTCTTTCTCCGTCTCCCTTACTTGTGGTTTCCGGCTCTTGACCTGTCTGGGCTGCGGGGGGTGTGTCTGTGTTTGGGGGGCGGGGGGGCGGGCGTGAGGGTGTGTGTGTGTGTGTGTGTGTGTGTGTGTGTGTGTGTTGTGCGCCCGCGCCTGCGGGAGACCTCGAGGTTGCCTGGCAGGATGCGTCTGGGGGTGGGGCTGTGGCCCCGGCCCCGCCCAGAATTGCCTGAGGCCTGCCAAGGGAGCCCCAGACAGAGACCCCCGCGCCCCCGCCCCCGCCGTTCCTCTGGTTTCCTGGACGCCGAAAGCCCAGGGGCTCGCGGGCCGCGCGGAGGCAACCCAGGTCTGCAGCGGGAGTCGGGGCCCCGGCCACCCAACCTGAGAGGGGCTGGAAGGCAGGCGGCGGCTCTGAGCGCGGTGGGGTGCCAGGGGCCAGCGGCAGGCGGGGCTTGCGGTGCGGCTGGGGCCCGGGGCTAAAGGAGAGGGGAGGCAGGGAAAAAAAGAGACAACAAAAAGCCTACAGCACCCGGTATTCCCAGGCGGTCTCCCATCCAAGTACTAACCGGGCCCGACCCTGCTTAGCTTCCGAGATCAGACGAGATCGGGCGCGTTCAGGGTGGTATGGCCGTAGACGGAGGCGGCTGCCGCCAGGCGCCCTAAGAGCCCTGCGCTGCGCCTGCCTTTCGCTCTGACCTGCCGGTCGGGCCAGCCGGCGGCCGCAGCTCTCCAGCTCTCCACGGAGCGCGCGCTGCACTTGAGCTGCACCACCCGCGACCGGACTCCCGGCGGCCCGGTGGCCGGCCCACGCCGCCCCGCCCCCCGCCCCCCGTCACCCCCGGCCAACACTCGGCCGGCCCGGCCCGGGGGACCACAGGGCTTCCGGGACCCGGAGCAGCCGGCCGGGTGTGCCTGCCGGGGGCTGTAGGGGGGAGGGTGGAGTGAGGGGCGCGGAGGTCTTGGCGCTCTCCCACCCTGGGACCCTCCAGGCACCACCCGGCTCGGGGGCCGCCGCCCCTCCCCCACCCCCTCGCCCACCTCCCCAAGGCGTTCGCTGCCCAGGGCCACGTGGCCCCGGATCTGTCTGGCCTCGGGGCCCGCTGGGGCCCGCTGGGGCCCGCGGTCCTCTGAGCCTCCTGCGGGCCTAGGCGCAGCCCAGCCGTGGCCCTGAGCGCCCATCCTGCCCGGCACCTGCGCGGTGCCCAAACCCACCTGGAGCCACCAGCGCCGGCGCCCAGAGCTCGTCAGCCCCGCCCCTTCGCCCCACCGAGGCCCCCCCCCCTTGCCCCCACGCCGCCCTCCAAGCACAGGACCTTGCTGAGGGTGCAGACGAGCGACATGCAGCCACACGGACAGGCACACAGACACACTCGCAGGCACCCACGCTAAGTGAGACAGCCGGCCGGCGCAAGCTCGTCAGCCAGGGCCACAGCCAGAGCACCCACCCGTGAGAGGCCGGGGCCAGAGGAAGGGACGGGAGGCCCGGGGGTCAGGAGAGACAGAGACGGAAAGAGATGAAGGTTCAGAGACAGGCTCCCAAGACGGCGAGAGGGCAGAGGCAGAGGCAGAGGCAGATGCAGACAGACAGACAGACACGAGCGCGCAGGCACACCCAGGGAGGGAGAGCCAGAGAGAGGGAGACACAGAGCGACCGACAGAGAGACGGAAAGCGGGACACGGACAGGGGACAGGGGATGGCATCCCATCCGAGACGGACACTCTGGCACAGACCGTCACACACCGCAGAGAGCGGCCCGTGCACAAGGGAGGGGGCGTCAGCCTTGGGCCGGGCGAGCCCGGGCTGGACGCGGTGCCCTGGGGCTGGCAATCACCCGTGGGGACCCCAAGACTTCCTCGCAGCCGAGGTCTCAAAGGTCCCCTTCGGCTTGGCTCCCTGAGGCGAGACCCAGCCCCCGCCCCCAGGCCAGAAGCTGAGTGTGGGAGAGAGTGTGCGTGTGAGTGTGTCGGTGGGCGACGGTGGGGTCGGGTCGACTGGGGGGCCGGGTGGATACCCACAGTGGAGGGGGGAGGGTGTGGCGGCCGGGCCTTTGGAAGCCTGTGTGGTCCTCTTGCTGTCTCTCTCTCTCCCTCTTTCTCCGTCTCCCTTACTTGTGGTTTCCCGCTCTTGACCTGTCTGGGCTGCGGGGGGTGTGTCTGTGTTTGGGGGGCGGGGGGGCGGGCGTGAGGGTGTGTGTGTGTGTGTGTGTGTGTGTGTGTGTGTTGTGCGCCCGCGCCTGCGGGAGACCTCGAGGTTGCCTGGCAGGATGCGTCTGGGGGTGGGGCTGGGGCCCCGGCCCCGCCCAGAATTGCCTGAGGCCTGCCAAGGGAGCCCCAGACAGAGACCCCCGCGCCCCCGCCCCCGCCGTTCCTCTGGTTTCCTGGACGCCGAAAGCCCAGGGGCTCGCGGGCCGCGCGGAGGCAACCCAGGTCTGCAGCGGGAGTCGGGGCCCCGGCCACCCAACCTGAGAGGGGCTGGAAGGCAGGCGGCGGCTCTGAGCGCGGTGGGGTGCCAGGGGCCAGCGGCAGGCGGGGCTTGCGGTGCGGCTGGGGCCCGGGGCTAAAGGAGAGGGGAGGCAGGGAAAAAAAGAGACAACAAAAAGCCTACAGCACCCGGTATTCCCAGGCGGTCTCCCATCCAAGTACTAACCGGGCCCGACCCTGCTTAGCTTCCGAGATCAGACGAGATCGGGCGCGTTCAGGGTGGTATGGCCGTAGACGGAGGCGGCTGCCGCCAGGCGCCCTAAGAGCCCTGCGCTGCGCCTGCCTTTCGCTCTGACCTGCCGGTCGGGCCAGCCGGCGGCCGCAGCTCTCCAGCTCTCCACGGAGCGCGCGCTGCACTTGAGCTGCACCACCCGCGACCGGACTCCCGGCGGCCCGGTGGCCGGCCCACGCCGCCCCGCCCCCCGCCCCCCGTCACCCCCGGCCAACACTCGGCCGGCCCGGCCCGGGGGACCACAGGGCTTCCGGGACCCGGAGCAGCCGGCCGGGTGTGCCTGCCGGGGGCTGTAGGGGGGAGGGTGGAGTGAGGGGCGCGGAGGTCTTGGCGCTCTCCCACCCTGGGACCCTCCAGGCACCACCCGGCTCGGGGGCCGCCGCCCCTCCCCCACCCCCTCGCCCACCTCCCCAAGGCGTTCGCTGCCCAGGGCCACGTGGCCCCGGATCTGTCTGGCCTCGGGGCCCGCTGGGGCCCGCTGGGGCCCGCGGTCCTCTGAGCCTCCTGCGGGCCTAGGCGCAGCCCAGCCGTGGCCCTGAGCGCCCATCCTGCCCGGCACCTGCGCGGTGCCCAAACCCACCTGGAGCCACCAGCGCCGGCGCCCAGAGCTCGTCAGCCCCGCCCCTTCGCCCCACCGAGGCCCCCCCCCCTTGCCCCCACGCCGCCCTCCAAGCACAGGACCTTGCTGAGGGTGCAGACGAGCGACATGCAGCCACACGGACAGGCACACAGACACACTCGCAGGCACCCACGCTAAGTGAGACAGCCGGCCGGCGCAAGCTCGTCAGCCAGGGCCACAGCCAGAGCACCCACCCGTGAGAGGCCGGGGCCAGAGGAAGGGACGGGAGGCCCGGGGGTCAGGAGAGACAGAGACGGAAAGAGATGAAGGTTCAGAGACAGGCTCCCAAGACGGCGAGAGGGCAGAGGCAGAGGCAGAGGCAGATGCAGACAGACAGACAGACACGAGCGCGCAGGCACACCCAGGGAGGGAGAGCCAGAGAGAGGGAGACACAGAGCGACCGACAGAGAGACGGAAAGCGGGACACGGACAGGGGACAGGGGATGGCATCCCATCCGAGACGGACACTCTGGCACAGACCGTCACACACCGCAGAGAGCGGCCCGTGCACAAGGGAGGGGGCGTCAGCCTTGGGCCGGGCGAGCCCGGGCTGGACGCGGTGCCCTGGGGCTGGCAATCACCCGTGGGGACCCCAAGACTTCCTCGCAGCCGAGGTCTCAAAGGTCCCCTTCGGCTTGGCTCCCTGAGGCGAGACCCAGCCCCCGCCCCCAGGCCAGAAGCTGAGTGTGGGAGAGAGTGTGCGTGTGAGTGTGTCGGTGGGCGACGGTGGGGTCGGGTCGACTGGGGGGCCGGGTGGATACCCACAGTGGAGGGGGGAGGGTGTGGCGGCCGGGCCTTTGGAAGCCTGTGTGGTCCTCTTGCTGTCTCTCTCTCTCCCTCTTTCTCCGTCTCCCTTACTTGTGGTTTCCCGCTCTTGACCTGTCTGGGCTGCGGGGGGTGTGTCTGTGTTTGGGGGGCGGGGGGGCGGGCGTGAGGGTGTGTGTGTGTGTGTGTGTGTGTGTGTGTGTGTTGTGCGCCCGCGCCTGCGGGAGACCTCGAGGTTGCCTGGCAGGATGCGTCTGGGGGTGGGGCTGGGGCCCCGGCCCCGCCCAGAATTGCCTGAGGCCTGCCAAGGGAGCCCCAGACAGAGACCCCCGCGCCCCCGCCCCCGCCGTTCCTCTGGTTTCCTGGACGCCGAAAGCCCAGGGGCTCGCGGGCCGCGCGGAGGCAACCCAGGTCTGCAGCGGGAGTCGGGGCCCCGGCCACCCAACCTGAGAGGGGCTGGAAGGCAGGCGGCGGCTCTGAGCGCGGTGGGGTGCCAGGGGCCAGCGGCAGGCGGGGCTTGCGGTGCGGCTGGGGCCCGGGGCTAAAGGAGAGGGGAGGCAGGGAAAAAAAGAGACAACAAAAAGCCTACAGCACCCGGTATTCCCAGGCGGTCTCCCATCCAAGTACTAACCGGGCCCGACCCTGCTTAGCTTCCGAGATCAGACGAGATCGGGCGCGTTCAGGGTGGTATGGCCGTAGACGGAGGCGGCTGCCGCCAGGCGCCCTAAGAGCCCTGCGCTGCGCCTGCCTTTCGCTCTGACCTGCCGGTCGGGCCAGCCGGCGGCCGCAGCTCTCCAGCTCTCCACGGAGCGCGCGCTGCACTTGAGCTGCACCACCCGCGACCGGACTCCCGGCGGCCCGGTGGCCGGCCCACGCCGCCCCGCCCCCCGCCCCCCGTCACCCCCGGCCAACACTCGGCCGGCCCGGCCCGGGGGACCACAGGGCTTCCGGGACCCGGAGCAGCCGGCCGGGTGTGCCTGCCGGGGGCTGTAGGGGGGAGGGTGGAGTGAGGGGCGCGGAGGTCTTGGCGCTCTCCCACCCTGGGACCCTCCAGGCACCACCCGGCTCGGGGGCCGCCGCCCCTCCCCCACCCCCTCGCCCACCTCCCCAAGGCGTTCGCTGCCCAGGGCCACGTGGCCCCGGATCTGTCTGGCCTCGGGGCCCGCTGGGGCCCGCTGGGGCCCGCTGGGGCCCGCGGTCCTCTGAGCCTCCTGCGGGCCTAGGCGCAGCCCAGCCGTGGCCCTGAGCGCCCATCCTGCCCGGCACCTGCGCGGTGCCCAAACCCACCTGGAGCCACCAGCGCCGGCGCCCAGAGCTCGTCAGCCCCGCCCCTTCGCCCCACCGAGACCCCCCCCCCTTGCCCCCACGCCGCCCTCCAAGCACAGGACCTTGCTGAGGGTGCAGACAAGCGACATGCAGCCACACGGACAGGCACACAGACACACTCGCAGGCACCCACGCTAAGTGAGACAGCCGGCCGGCGCAAGCTCGTCAGCCAGGGCCACAGCCAGAGCACCCACCCGTGAGAGGCCGGGGCCAGAGGAAGGGACGGGAGGCCCGGGGGTCAGGAGAGACAGAGACGGAAAGAGATGAAGGTTCAGAGACAGGCTCCCAAGACGGCGAGAGGGCAGAGGCAGAGGCAGAGGCAGATGCAGACAGACAGACAGACACGAGCGCGCAGGCACACCCAGGGAGGGAGAGCCAGAGAGAGGGAGACACAGAGCGACCGACAGAGAGACGGAAAGCGGGACACGGACAGGGGACAGGGGATGGCATCCCATCCGAGACGGACACTCTGGCACAGACCGTCACACACCGCAGAGAGCGGCCCGTGCGCAAGGGAGGGGGCGTCAGCCTTGGGCCGGGCGAGCCCGGGCTGGACGCGGTGCCCTGGGGCTGGCAATCACCCGTGGGGACCCCAAGACTTCCTCGCAGCCGAGGTCTCAAAGGTCCCCTTCGGCTTGGCTCCCTGAGGCGAGACCCAGCCCCCGCCCCCAGGCCAGAAGCTGAGTGTGGGAGAGAGTGTGCGTGTGAGTGTGTCGGTGGGCGACGGTGGGGTCGGGTCGACTGGGGGGCCGGGTGGATACCCACAGTGGAGGGGGGAGGGTGTGGCGGCTGGGCCTTTGGAAGCCTGTGTGGTCCTCTTGCTGTCTCTCTCTCTCCCTCTTTCTCCGTCTCCCTTACTTGTGGTTTCCGGCTCTTGACCTGTCTGGGCTGCGGGGGGTGTGTCTGTGTTTGGGGGGCGGGGGGGCGGGCGTGAGGGTGTGTGTGTGTGTGTGTGTGTGTGTGTGTGTGTGTTGTGCGCCCGCGCCTGCGGGAGACCTCGAGGTTGCCTGGCAGGATGCGTCTGGGGGTGGGGCTGGGGCCCCGGCCCCGCCCAGAATTGCCTGAGGCCTGCCAAGGGAGCCCCAGACAGAGACCCCCGCGCCCCCGCCCCCGCCGTTCCTCTGGTTTCCTGGACGCCGAAAGCCCAGGGGCTCGCGGGCCGCGCGGAGGCAACCCAGGTCTGCAGCGGGAGTCGGAGCCCCGGCCACCCAACCTGAGAGGGGCTGGAAAGCAGGCGGCGGCTCTGAGCGCGGTGGGGTGCCAGGGGCCAGCGGCAGGCGGGGCTTGCGGTGCGGCTGGGGCCCGGGGCTAAAGGAGAGGGGAGGCAGGGAAAAAAAGAGACAACAAAAAGCCTACAGCACCCGGTATTCCCAGGCGGTCTCCCATCCAAGTACTAACCGGGCCCGACCCTGCTTAGCTTCCGAGATCAGACGAGATCGGGCGCGTTCAGGGTGGTATGGCCGTAGACGGAGGCGGCTGCCGCCAGGCGCCCTAAGAGCCCTGCGCTGCGCCTGCCTTTCGCTCTGACCTGCCGGTCGGGCCAGCCGGCGGCCGCAGCTCTCCAGCTCTCCACGGAGCGCGCGCTGCACTTGAGCTGCACCACCCGCGACCGGACTCCCGGCGGCCCGGTGGCCGGCCCACGCCGCCCCGCCCCCCGCCCCCCGTCACCCCCGGCCAACACTCGGCCGGCCCGGCCCGGGGGACCACAGGGCTTCCGGGACCCGGAGCAGCCGGCCGGGTGTGCCTGCCGGGGGCTGTAGGGGGGAGGGTGGAGTGAGGGGCGCGGAGGTCTTGGCGCTCTCCCACCCTGGGACCCTCCAGGCACCACCCGGCTCGGGGGCCGCCGCCCCTCCCCCACCCCCTCGCCCACCTCCCCAAGGCGTTCGCTGCCCAGGGCCACGTGGCGCCGGATCTGTCTGGCCTCGGGGCCCGCTGGGGCCCGCTGGGGCCCGCGGTCCTCTGAGCCTCCTGCGGGCCTAGGCGCAGCCCAGCCGTGGCCCTGAGCGCCCATCCTGCCCGGCACCTGCGCGGTGCCCAAACCCACCTGGAGCCACCAGCGCCGGCGCCCAGAGCTCGTCAGCCCCGCCCCTTCGCCCCACCGAGACCCCCCCCCCCTTGCCCCCACGCCGCCCTCCAAGCACAGGACCTTGCTGAGGGTGCAGACGAGCGACATGCAGCCACACGGACAGGCACACAGACACACTCGCAGGCACCCACGCTAAGTGAGACAGCCGGCCGGCGCAAGCTCGTCAGCCAGGGCCACAGCCAGAGCACCCACCCGTGAGAGGCCGGGGCCAGAGGAAGGGACGGGAGGCCCGGGGGTCAGGAGAGACAGAGACGGAAAGAGATGAAGGTTCAGAGACAGGCTCCCAAGACGGCGAGAGGGCAGAGGCAGAGGCAGAGGCAGATGCAGACAGACAGACAGACACGAGCGCGCAGGCACACCCAGGGAGGGAGAGCCAGAGAGAGGGAGACACAGAGCGACCGACAGAGAGACGGAAAGCGGGACACGGACAGGGGACAGGGGATGGCATCCCATCCGAGACGGACACTCTGGCACAGACCGTCACACACCGCAGAGAGCGGCCCGTGCGCAAGGGAGGGGGCGTCAGCCTTGGGCCGGGCGAGCCCGGGCTGGACGCGGTGCCCTGGGGCTGGCAATCACCCGTGGGGACCCCAAGACTTCCTCGCAGCCGAGGTCTCAAAGGTCCCCTTCGGCTTGGCTCCCTGAGGCGAGACCCAGCCCCCGCCCCCAGGCCAGAAGCTGAGTGTGGGAGAGAGTGTGCGTGTGAGTGTGTCGGTGGGCGACGGTGGGGTCGGGTCGACTGGGGGGCCGGGTGGATACCCACAGTGGAGGGGGGAGGGTGTGGCGGCCGGGCCTTTGGAAGCCTGTGTGGTCCTCTTGCTGTCTCTCTCTCTCCCTCTTTCTCCGTCTCCCTTACTTGTGGTTTCCGGCTCTTGACCTGTCTGGGCTGCGGGGGGTGTGTCTGTGTTTGGGGGGCGGGGGGGCGGGCGTGAGGGTGTGTGTGTGTGTGTGTGTGTGTTGTGCGCCCGCGCCTGCGGGAGACCTCGAGGTTGCCTGGCAGGATGCGTCTGGGGGTGGGGCTGGGGCCCCGGCCCCGCCCAGAATTGCCTGAGGCCTGCCAAGGGAGCCCCAGACAGAGACCCCCGCGCCCCCGCCCCCGCCGTTCCTCTGGTTTCCTGGACGCCGAAAGCCCAGGGGCTCGCGGGCCGCGCGGAGGCAACCCAGGTCTGCAGCGGGAGTCGGGGCCCCGGCCACCCAACCTGAGAGGGGCTGGAAGGCAGGCGGCGGCTCTGAGCGCGGTGGGGTGCCAGGGGCCAGCGGCAGGCGGGGCTTGCGGTGCGGCTGGGGCCCGGGGCTAAAGGAGAGGGGAGGCAGGGAAAAAAAGAGACAACAAAAAGCCTACAGCACCCGGTATTCCCAGGCGGTCTCCCATCCAAGTACTAACCGGGCCCGACCCTGCTTAGCTTCCGAGATCAGACGAGATCGGGCGCGTTCAGGGTGGTATGGCCGTAGACGGAGGCGGCTGCCGCCAGGCGCCCTAAGAGCCCTGCGCTGCGCCTGCCTTTCGCTCTGACCTGCCGGTCGGGCCAGCCGGCGGCCGCAGCTCTCCAGCTCTCCACGGAGCGCGCGCTGCACTTGAGCTGCACCACCCGCGACCGGACTCCCGGCGGCCCGGTGGCCGGCCCACGCCGCCCCGCCCCCCGCCCCCCGTCACCCCCGGCCAACACTCGGCCGGCCCGGCCCGGGGGACCACAGGGCTTCCGGGACCCGGAGCAGCCGGCCGGGTGTGCCTGCCGGGGGCTGTAGGGGGGAGGGTGGAGTGAGGGGCGCGGAGGTCTTGGCGCTCTCCCACCCTGGGACCCTCCAGGCACCACCCGGCTCGGGGGCCGCCGCCCCTCCCCCACCCCCCCACCCCCTCGCCCACCTCCCCAAGGCGTTCGCTGCCCAGGGCCACGTGGCCCCGGATCTGTCTGGCCTCGGGGCCCGCTGGGGCCCGCTGGGGCCCGCGGTCCTCTGAGCCTCCTGCGGGCCTAGGCGCAGCCCAGCCGTGGCCCTGAGCGCCCATCCTGCCCGGCACCTGCGCGGTGCCCAAACCCACCTGGAGCCACCAGCGCCGGCGCCCAGAGCTCGTCAGCCCCGCCCCTTCGCCCCACCGAGACCCCCCCCCTTGCCCCCACGCCGCCCTCCAAGCACAGAACCTTGCTGAGGGTGCAGACGAGCGACATGCAGCCACACGGACAGGCACACAGACACACTCGCAGGCACCCACGCCAAGTGAGACAGCCGGCCGGCGCAAGCTCGTCAGCCAGGGCCACAGCCAGAGCACCCACCCGTGAGAGGCCGGGGCCAGAGGAAGGGACGGGAGGCCCGGGGGTCAGGAGAGACAGAGACGGAAAGAGATGAAGGTTCAGAGACAGGCTCCCAAGACGGCGAGAGGGCAGAGGCAGAGGCAGAGGCAGATGCAGACAGACAGACAGACACGAGCGCGCAGGCACACCCAGGGAGGGAGAGCCAGAGAGAGGGAGACACAGAGCGACCGACAGAGAGACGGAAAGCGGGACACGGACAGGGGACAGGGGATGGCATCCCATCCGAGACGGACACTCTGGCACAGACCGTCACACACCGCAGAGAGCGGCCCGTGCGCAAGGGAGGGGGCGTCAGCCTTGGGCCGGGCGAGCCCGGGCTGGACGCGGTGCCCTGGGGCTGGCAATCACCCGTGGGGACCCCAAGACTTCCTCGCAGCCGAGGTCTCAAAGGTCCCCTTCGGCTTGGCTCCCTGAGGCGAGACCCAGCCCCCGCCCCCAGGCCAGAAGCTGAGTGTGGGAGAGAGTGTGCGTGTGAGTGTGTCGGTGGGCGACGGTGGGGTCGGGTCGACTGGGGGGCCGGGTGGATACCCACAGTGGAGGGGGGAGGGTGTGGCGGCCGGGCCTTTGGAAGCCTGTGTGGTCCTCTTGCTGTCTCTCTCTCTCCCTCTTTCTCCGTCTCCCTTACTTGTGGTTTCCGGCTCTTGACCTGTCTGGGCTGCGGGGGGTGTGTCTGTGTTTGGGGGGCGGGGGGGCGGGCGTGAGGGTGTGTGTGTGTGTGTGTGTGTGTGTGTGTGTGTGTTGTGCGCCCGCGCCTGCGGGAGACCTCGAGGTTGCCTGGCAGGATGCGTCTGGGGGTGGGGCTGGGGCCCCGGCCCCGCCCAGAATTGCCTGAGGCCTGCCAAGGGAGCCCCAGACAGAGACCCCCGCGCCCCCGCCCCCGCCGTTCCTCTGGTTTCCTGGACGCCGAAAGCCCAGGGGCTCGCGGGCCGCGCGGAGGCAACCCAGGTCTGCAGCGGGAGTCGGGGCCCCGGCCACCCAACCTGAGAGGGGCTGGAAGGCAGGCGGCGGCTCTGAGCGCGGTGGGGTGCCAGGGGCCAGCGGCAGGCGGGGCTTGCGGTGCGGCTGGGGCCCGGGGCTAAAGGAGAGGGGAGGCAGGGAAAAAAAGAGACAACAAAAAGCCTACAGCACCCGGTATTCCCAGGCGGTCTCCCATCCAAGTACTAACCGGGCCCGACCCTGCTTAGCTTCCGAGATCAGACGAGATCGGGCGCGTTCAGGGTGGTATGGCCGTAGACGGAGGCGGCTGCCGCCAGGCGCCCTAAGAGCCCTGCGCTGCGCCTGCCTTTCGCTCTGACCTGCCGGTCGGGCCAGCCGGCGGCCGCAGCTCTCCAGCTCTCCACGGAGCGCGCGCTGCACTTGAGCTGCACCACCCGCGACCGGACTCCCGGCGGCCCGGTGGCCGGCCCACGCCGCCCCGCCCCCCGCCCCCCGTCACCCCCGGCCAACACTCGGCCGGCCCGGCCCGGGGGACCACAGGGCTTCCGGGACCCGGAGCAGCCGGCCGGGTGTGCCTGCCGGGGGCTGTAGGGGGGAGGGTGGAGTGAGGGGCGCGGAGGTCTTGGCGCTCTCCCACCCTGGGACCCTCCAGGCACCACCCGGCTCGGGGGCCGCCGCCCCTCCCCCACCCCCTCGCCCACCTCCCCAAGGCGTTCGCTGCCCAGGGCCACGTGGCGCCGGATCTGTCTGGCCTCGGGGCCCGCTGGGGCCCGCTGGGGCCCGCGGTCCTCTGAGCCTCCTGCGGGCCTAGGCGCAGCCCAGCCGTGGCCCTGAGCGCCCATCCTGCCCGGCACCTGCGCGGTGCCCAAACCCACCTGGAGCCACCAGCGCCGGCGCCCAGAGCTCGTCAGCCCCGCC
This sequence comes from Capricornis sumatraensis, assembly GCF_032405125.1. Lineage (NCBI taxonomy): Eukaryota > Metazoa > Chordata > Mammalia > Artiodactyla > Bovidae > Capricornis > Capricornis sumatraensis. Next base: position 42,207,021 of record NC_091078.1, on the reverse strand, counting down.
CCTTCGCCCCACCGAGACCCCCCCCCCCTTGCCCCCACGCCGCCCTCCAAGCACAGGACCTTGCTGAGGGTGCAGACGAGCGACATGCAGCCACACGGACAGGCACACAGACACACTCGCAGGCACCCACGCTAAGTGAGACAGCCGGCCGGCGCAAGCTCGTCAGCCAGGGCCACAGCCAGAGCACCCACCCGTGAGAGGCCGGGGCCAGAGGAAGGGACGGGAGGCCCGGGGGTCAGGAGAGACAGAGACGGAAAGAGATGAAGGTTCAGAGACAGGCTCCCAAGACGGCGAGAGGGCAGAGGCAGAGGCAGAGGCAGATGCAGACAGACAGACAGACACGAGCGCGCAGGCACACCCAGGGAGGGAGAGCCAGAGAGAGGGAGACACAGAGCGACCGACAGAGAGACGGAAAGCGGGACACGGACAGGGGACAGGGGATGGCATCCCATCCGAGACGGACACTCTGGCACAGACCGTCACACACCGCAGAGAGCGGCCCGTGCGCAAGGGAGGGGGCGTCAGCCTTGGGCCGGGCGAGCCCGGGCTGGACGCGGTGCCCTGGGGCTGGCAATCACCCGTGGGGACCCCAAGACTTCCTCGCAGCCGAGGTCTCAAAGGTCCCCTTCGGCTTGGCTCCCTGAGGCGAGACCCAGCCCCCGCCCCCAGGCCAGAAGCTGAGTGTGGGAGAGAGTGTGCGTGTGAGTGTGTCGGTGGGCGACGGTGGGGTCGGGTCGACTGGGGGGCCGGGTGGATACCCACAGTGGAGGGGGGAGGGTGTGGCGGCCGGGCCTTTGGAAGCCTGTGTGGTCCTCTTGCTGTCTCTCTCTCTCCCTCTTTCTCCGTCTCCCTTACTTGTGGTTTCCGGCTCTTGACCTGTCTGGGCTGCGGGGGGTGTGTCTGTGTTTGGGGGGCGGGGGGGCGGGCGTGAGGGTGTGTGTGTGTGTGTGTGTGTGTTGTGCGCCCGCGCCTGCGGGAGACCTCGAGGTTGCCTGGCAGGATGCGTCTGGGGGTGGGGCTGGGGCCCCGGCCCCGCCCAGAATTGCCTGAGGCCTGCCAAGGGAGCCCCAGACAGAGACCCCCGCGCCCCCGCCCCCGCCGTTCCTCTGGTTTCCTGGACGCCGAAAGCCCAGGGGCTCGCGGGCCGCGCGGAGGCAACCCAGGTCTGCAGCGGGAGTCGGGGCCCCGGCCACCCAACCTGAGAGGGGCTGGAAGGCAGGCGGCGGCTCTGAGCGCGGTGGGGTGCCAGGGGCCAGCGGCAGGCGGGGCTTGCGGTGCGGCTGGGGCCCGGGGCTAAAGGAGAGGGGAGGCAGGGAAAAAAAGAGACAACAAAAAGCCTACAGCACCCGGTATTCCCAGGCGGTCTCCCATCCAAGTACTAACCGGGCCCGACCCTGCTTAGCTTCCGAGATCAGACGAGATCGGGCGCGTTCAGGGTGGTATGGCCGTAGACGGAGGCGGCTGCCGCCAGGCGCCCTAAGAGCCCTGCGCTGCGCCTGCCTTTCGCTCTGACCTGCCGGTCGGGCCAGCCGGCGGCCGCAGCTCTCCAGCTCTCCACGGAGCGCGCGCTGCACTTGAGCTGCACCACCCGCGACCGGACTCCCGGCGGCCCGGTGGCCGGCCCACGCCGCCCCGCCCCCCGCCCCCCGTCACCCCCGGCCAACACTCGGCCGGCCCGGCCCGGGGGACCACAGGGCTTCCGGGACCCGGAGCAGCCGGCCGGGTGTGCCTGCCGGGGGCTGTAGGGGGGAGGGTGGAGTGAGGGGCGCGGAGGTCTTGGCGCTCTCCCACCCTGGGACCCTCCAGGCACCACCCGGCTCGGGGGCCGCCGCCCCTCCCCCACCCCCCCACCCCCTCGCCCACCTCCCCAAGGCGTTCGCTGCCCAGGGCCACGTGGCCCCGGATCTGTCTGGCCTCGGGGCCCGCTGGGGCCCGCTGGGGCCCGCGGTCCTCTGAGCCTCCTGCGGGCCTAGGCGCAGCCCAGCCGTGGCCCTGAGCGCCCATCCTGCCCGGCACCTGCGCGGTGCCCAAACCCACCTGGAGCCACCAGCGCCGGCGCCCAGAGCTCGTCAGCCCCGCCCCTTCGCCCCACCGAGACCCCCCCCCTTGCCCCCACGCCGCCCTCCAAGCACAGAACCTTGCTGAGGGTGCAGACGAGCGACATGCAGCCACACGGACAGGCACACAGACACACTCGCAGGCACCCACGCCAAGTGAGACAGCCGGCCGGCGCAAGCTCGTCAGCCAGGGCCACAGCCAGAGCACCCACCCGTGAGAGGCCGGGGCCAGAGGAAGGGACGGGAGGCCCGGGGGTCAGGAGAGACAGAGACGGAAAGAGATGAAGGTTCAGAGACAGGCTCCCAAGACGGCGAGAGGGCAGAGGCAGAGGCAGAGGCAGATGCAGACAGACAGACAGACACGAGCGCGCAGGCACACCCAGGGAGGGAGAGCCAGAGAGAGGGAGACACAGAGCGACCGACAGAGAGACGGAAAGCGGGACACGGACAGGGGACAGGGGATGGCATCCCATCCGAGACGGACACTCTGGCACAGACCGTCACACACCGCAGAGAGCGGCCCGTGCGCAAGGGAGGGGGCGTCAGCCTTGGGCCGGGCGAGCCCGGGCTGGACGCGGTGCCCTGGGGCTGGCAATCACCCGTGGGGACCCCAAGACTTCCTCGCAGCCGAGGTCTCAAAGGTCCCCTTCGGCTTGGCTCCCTGAGGCGAGACCCAGCCCCCGCCCCCAGGCCAGAAGCTGAGTGTGGGAGAGAGTGTGCGTGTGAGTGTGTCGGTGGGCGACGGTGGGGTCGGGTCGACTGGGGGGCCGGGTGGATACCCACAGTGGAGGGGGGAGGGTGTGGCGGCCGGGCCTTTGGAAGCCTGTGTGGTCCTCTTGCTGTCTCTCTCTCTCCCTCTTTCTCCGTCTCCCTTACTTGTGGTTTCCGGCTCTTGACCTGTCTGGGCTGCGGGGGGTGTGTCTGTGTTTGGGGGGCGGGGGGGCGGGCGTGAGGGTGTGTGTGTGTGTGTGTGTGTGTGTGTGTGTGTGTTGTGCGCCCGCGCCTGCGGGAGACCTCGAGGTTGCCTGGCAGGATGCGTCTGGGGGTGGGGCTGGGGCCCCGGCCCCGCCCAGAATTGCCTGAGGCCTGCCAAGGGAGCCCCAGACAGAGACCCCCGCGCCCCCGCCCCCGCCGTTCCTCTGGTTTCCTGGACGCCGAAAGCCCAGGGGCTCGCGGGCCGCGCGGAGGCAACCCAGGTCTGCAGCGGGAGTCGGGGCCCCGGCCACCCAACCTGAGAGGGGCTGGAAGGCAGGCGGCGGCTCTGAGCGCGGTGGGGTGCCAGGGGCCAGCGGCAGGCGGGGCTTGCGGTGCGGCTGGGGCCCGGGGCTAAAGGAGAGGGGAGGCAGGGAAAAAAAGAGACAACAAAAAGCCTACAGCACCCGGTATTCCCAGGCGGTCTCCCATCCAAGTACTAACCGGGCCCGACCCTGCTTAGCTTCCGAGATCAGACGAGATCGGGCGCGTTCAGGGTGGTATGGCCGTAGACGGAGGCGGCTGCCGCCAGGCGCCCTAAGAGCCCTGCGCTGCGCCTGCCTTTCGCTCTGACCTGCCGGTCGGGCCAGCCGGCGGCCGCAGCTCTCCAGCTCTCCACGGAGCGCGCGCTGCACTTGAGCTGCACCACCCGCGACCGGACTCCCGGCGGCCCGGTGGCCGGCCCACGCCGCCCCGCCCCCCGCCCCCCGTCACCCCCGGCCAACACTCGGCCGGCCCGGCCCGGGGGACCACAGGGCTTCCGGGACCCGGAGCAGCCGGCCGGGTGTGCCTGCCGGGGGCTGTAGGGGGGAGGGTGGAGTGAGGGGCGCGGAGGTCTTGGCGCTCTCCCACCCTGGGACCCTCCAGGCACCACCCGGCTCGGGGGCCGCCGCCCCTCCCCCACCCCCTCGCCCACCTCCCCAAGGCGTTCGCTGCCCAGGGCCACGTGGCGCCGGATCTGTCTGGCCTCGGGGCCCGCTGGGGCCCGCTGGGGCCCGCGGTCCTCTGAGCCTCCTGCGGGCCTAGGCGCAGCCCAGCCGTGGCCCTGAGCGCCCATCCTGCCCGGCACCTGCGCGGTGCCCAAACCCACCTGGAGCCACCAGCGCCGGCGCCCAGAGCTCGTCAGCCCCGCCCCTTCGCCCCACCGAGACCCCCCCCCCCTTGCCCCCACGCCGCCCTCCAAGCACAGGACCTTGCTGAGGGTGCAGACGAGCGACATGCAGCCACACGGACAGGCACACAGACACACTCGCAGGCACCCACGCTAAGTGAGACAGCCGGCCGGCGCAAGCTCGTCAGCCAGGGCCACAGCCAGAGCACCCACCCGTGAGAGGCCGGGGCCAGAGGAAGGGACGGGAGGCCCGGGGGTCAGGAGAGACAGAGACGGAAAGAGATGAAGGTTCAGAGACAGGCTCCCAAGACGGCGAGAGGGCAGAGGCAGAGGCAGAGGCAGATGCAGACAGACAGACAGACACGAGCGCGCAGGCACACCCAGGGAGGGAGAGCCAGAGAGAGGGAGACACAGAGCGACCGACAGAGAGACGGAAAGCGGGACACGGACAGGGGACAGGGGATGGCATCCCATCCGAGACGGACACTCTGGCACAGACCGTCACACACCGCAGAGAGCGGCCCGTGCGCAAGGGAGGGGGCGTCAGCCTTGGGCCGGGCGAGCCCGGGCTGGACGCGGTGCCCTGGGGCTGGCAATCACCCGTGGGGACCCCAAGACTTCCTCGCAGCCGAGGTCTCAAAGGTCCCCTTCGGCTTGGCTCCCTGAGGCGAGACCCAGCCCCCGCCCCCAGGCCAGAAGCTGAGTGTGGGAGAGAGTGTGCGTGTGAGTGTGTCGGTGGGCGACGGTGGGGTCGGGTCGACTGGGGGGCCGGGTGGATACCCACAGTGGAGGGGGGAGGGTGTGGCGGCCGGGCCTTTGGAAGCCTGTGTGGTCCTCTTGCTGTCTCTCTCTCTCCCTCTTTCTCCGTCTCCCTTACTTGTGGTTTCCCGCTCTTGACCTGTCTGGGCTGCGGGGGGTGTGTCTGTGTTTGGGGGGCGGGGGGGCGGGCGTGAGGGTGTGTGTGTGTGTGTGTGTGTGTTGTGCGCCCGCGCCTGCGGGAGACCTCGAGGTTGCCTGGCAGGATGCGTCTGGGGGTGGGGCTGGGGCCCCGGCCCCGCCCAGAATTGCCTGAGGCCTGCCAAGGGAGCCCCAGACAGAGACCCCCGCGCCCCCGCCCCCGCCGTTCCTCTGGTTTCCTGGACGCCGAAAGCCCAGGGGCTCGCGGGCCGCGCGGAGGCAACCCAGGTCTGCAGCGGGAGTCGGGGCCCCGGCCACCCAACCTGAGAGGGGCTGGAAGGCAGGCGGCGGCTCTGAGCGCGGTGGGGTGCCAGGGGCCAGCGGCAGGCGGGGCTTGCGGTGCGGCTGGGGCCCGGGGCTAAAGGAGAGGGGAGGCAGGGAAAAAAAGAGACAACAAAAAGCTTACAGCACCCGGTATTCCCAGGCGGTCTCCCATCCAAGTACTAACCGGGCCCGACCCTGCTTAGCTTCCGAGATCAGACGAGATCGGGCGCGTTCAGGGTGGTATGGCCGTAGACGGAGGCGGCTGCCGCCAGGCGCCCTAAGAGCCCTGCGCTGCGCCTGCCTTTCGCTCTGACCTGCCGGTCGGGCCAGCCGGCGGCCGCAGCTCTCCAGCTCTCCACGGAGCGCGCGCTGCACTTGAGCTGCACCACCCGCGACCGGACTCCCGGCGGCCCGGTGGCCGGCCCACGCCGCCCCGCCCCCCGCCCCCCGTCACCCCCGGCCAACACTCGGCCGGCCCGGCCCGGGGGACCACAGGGCTTCCGGGACCCGGAGCAGCCGGCCGGGTGTGCCTGCCGGGGGCTGTAGGGGGGAGGGTGGAGTGAGGGGCGCGGAGGTCTTGGCGCTCTCCCACCCTGGGACCCTCCAGGCACCACCCGGCTCGGGGGCCGCCGCCCCTCCCCCACCCCCTCGCCCACCTCCCCAAGGCGTTCGCTGCCCAGGGCCACGTGGCCCCGGATCTGTCTGGCCTCGGGGCCCGCTGGGGCCCGCTGGGGCCCGCGGTCCTCTGAGCCTCCTGCGGGCCTAGGCGCAGCCCAGCCGTGGCCCTGAGCGCCCATCCTGCCCGGCACCTGCGCGGTGCCCAAACCCACCTGGAGCCACCAGCGCCGGCGCCCAGAGCTCGTCAGCCCCGCCCCTTCGCCCCACCGAGACCCCCCCCCCCCTTGCCCCCACGCCGCCCTCCAAGCACAGAACCTTGCTGAGGGTGCAGACGAGCGACATGCAGCCACACGGACAGGCACACAGACACACTCGCAGGCACCCACGCCAAGTGAGACAGCCGGCCGGCGCAAGCTCGTCAGCCAGGGCCACAGCCAGAGCACCCACCCGTGAGAGGCCGGGGCCAGAGGAAGGGACGGGAGGCCCGGGGGTCAGGAGAGACAGAGACGGAAAGAGATGAAGGTTCAGAGACAGGCTCCCAAGACGGCGAGAGGGCAGAGGCAGAGGCAGAGGCAGATGCAGACAGACAGACAGACACGAGCGCGCAGGCACACCCAGGGAGGGAGAGCCAGAGAGAGGGAGACACAGAGCGACCGACAGAGAGACGGAAAGCGGGACACGGACAGGGGACAGGGGATGGCATCCCATCCGAGACGGACACTCTGGCACAGACCGTCACACACCGCAGAGAGCGGCCCGTGCGCAAGGGAGGGGGCGTCAGCCTTGGGCCGGGCGAGCCCGGGCTGGACGCGGTGCCCTGGGGCTGGCAATCACCCGTGGGGACCCCAAGACTTCCTCGCAGCCGAGGTCTCAAAGGTCCCCTTCGGCTTGGCTCCCTGAGGCGAGACCCAGCCCCCGCCCCCAGGCCAGAAGCTGAGTGTGGGAGAGAGTGTGCGTGTGAGTGTGTCGGTGGGCGACGGTGGGGTCGGGTCGACTGGGGGGCCGGGTGGATACCCACAGTGGAGGGGGGAGGGTGTGGCGGCCGGGCCTTTGGAAGCCTGTGTGGTCCTCTTGCTGTCTCTCTCTCTCCCTCTTTCTCCGTCTCCCTTACTTGTGGTTTCCGGCTCTTGACCTGTCTGGGCTGCGGGGGGTGTGTCTGTGTTTGGGGGGCGGGGGGGCGGGCGTGAGGGTGTGTGTGTGTGTGTGTGTGTGTTGTGCGCCCGCGCCTGCGGGAGACCTCGAGGTTGCCTGGCAGGATGCGTCTGGGGGTGGGGCTGGGGCCCCGGCCCCGCCCAGAATTGCCTGAGGCCTGCCAAGGGAGCCCCAGACAGAGACCCCCGCGCCCCCGCCCCCGCCGTTCCTCTGGTTTCCTGGACGCCGAAAGCCCAGGGGCTCGCGGGCCGCGCGGAGGCAACCCAGGTCTGCAGCGGGAGTCGGGGCCCCGGCCACCCAACCTGAGAGGGGCTGGAAGGCAGGCGGCGGCTCTGAGCGCGGTGGGGTGCCAGGGGCCAGCGGCAGGCGGGGCTTGCGGTGCGGCTGGGGCCCGGGGCTAAAGGAGAGGGGAGGCAGGGAAAAAAAGAGACAACAAAAAGCCTACAGCACCCGGTATTCCCAGGCGGTCTCCCATCCAAGTACTAACCGGGCCCGACCCTGCTTAGCTTCCGAGATCAGACGAGATCGGGCGCGTTCAGGGTGGTATGGCCGTAGACGGAGGCGGCTGCCGCCAGGCGCCCTAAGAGCCCTGCGCTGCGCCTGCCTTTCGCTCTGACCTGCCGGTCGGGCCAGCCGGCGGCCGCAGCTCTCCAGCTCTCCACGGAGCGCGCGCTGCACTTGAGCTGCACCACCCGCGACCGGACTCCCGGCGGCCCGGTGGCCGGCCCACGCCGCCCCGCCCCCCGCCCCCCGTCACCCCCGGCCAACACTCGGCCGGCCCGGCCCGGGGGACCACAGGGCTTCCGGGACCCGGAGCAGCCGGCCGGGTGTGCCTGCCGGGGGCTGTAGGGGGGAGGGTGGAGTGAGGGGCGCGGAGGTCTTGGCGCTCTCCCACCCTGGGACCCTCCAGGCACCACCCGGCTCGGGGGCCGCCGCCCCTCCCCCACCCCCTCGCCCACCTCCCCAAGGCGTTCGCTGCCCAGGGCCACGTGGCCCCGGATCTGTCTGGCCTCGGGGCCCGCTGGGGCCCGCTGGGGCCCGCGGTCCTCTGAGCCTCCTGCGGGCCTAGGCGCAGCCCAGCCGTGGCCCTGAGCGCCCATCCTGCCCGGCACCTGCGCGGTGCCCAAACCCACCTGGAGCCACCAGCGCCGGCGCCCAGAGCTCGTCAGCCCCGCCCCTTCGCCCCACCGAGACCCCCCCCCCCTTGCCCCCACGCCGCCCTCCAAGCACAGGACCTTGCTGAGGGTGCAGACGAGCGACATGCAGCCACACGGACAGGCACACAGACACACTCGCAGGCACCCACGCTAAGTGAGACAGCCGGCCGGCGCAAGCTCGTCAGCCAGGGCCACAGCCAGAGCACCCACCCGTGAGAGGCCGGGGCCAGAGGAAGGGACGGGAGGCCCGGGGGTCAGGAGAGACAGAGACGGAAAGAGATGAAGGTTCAGAGACAGGCTCCCAAGACGGCGAGAGGGCAGAGGCAGAGGCAGAGGCAGATGCAGACAGACAGACAGACACGAGCGCGCAGGCACACCCAGGGAGGGAGAACCAGAGAGAGGGAGACACAGAGCGACCGACAGAGAGACGGAAAGCGGGACACGGACAGGGGACAGGGGATGGCATCCCATCCGAGACGGACACTCTGGCACAGACCGTCACACACCGCAGAGAGCGGCCCGTGCGCAAGGGAGGGGGCGTCAGCCTTGGGCCGGGCGAGCCCGGGCTGGACGCGGTGCCCTGGGGCTGGCAATCACCCGTGGGGACCCCAAGACTTCCTCGCAGCCGAGGTCTCAAAGGTCCCCTTCGGCTTGGCTCCCTGAGGCGAGACCCAGCCCCCGCCCCCAGGCCAGAAGCTGAGTGTGGGAGAGAGTGTGCGTGTGAGTGTGTCGGTGGGCGACGGTGGGGTCGGGTCGACTGGGGGGCCGGGTGGATACCCACAGTGGAGGGGGGAGGGTGTGGCGGCCGGGCCTTTGGAAGCCTGTGTGGTCCTCTTGCTGTCTCTCTCTCTCCCTCTTTCTCCGTCTCCCTTACTTGTGGTTTCCGGCTCTTGACCTGTCTGGGCTGCGGGGGGTGTGTCTGTGTTTGGGGGGCGGGGGGGCGGGCGTGAGGGTGTGTGTGTGTGTGTGTGTGTGTGTGTGTGTGTTGTGCGCCCGCGCCTGCGGGAGACCTCGAGGTTGCCTGGCAGGATGCGTCTGGGGGTGGGGCTGGGGCCCCGGCCCCGCCCAGAATTGCCTGAGGCCTGCCAAGGGAGCCCCAGACAGAGACCCCCGCGCCCCCGCCCCCGCCGTTCCTCTGGTTTCCTGGACGCCGAAAGCCCAGGGGCTCGCGGGCCGCGCGGAGGCAACCCAGGTCTGCAGCGGGAGTCGGGGCCCCGGCCACCCAACCTGAGAGGGGCTGGAAGGCAGGCGGCGGCTCTGAGCGCGGTGGGGTGCCAGGGGCCAGCGGCAGGCGGGGCTTGCGGTGCGGCTGGGGCCCGGGGCTAAAGGAGAGGGGAGGCAGGGAAAAAAAGAGACAACAAAAAGCCTACAGCACCCGGTATTCCCAGGCGGTCTCCCATCCAAGTACTAACCGGGCCCGACCCTGCTTAGCTTCCGAGATCAGACGAGATCGGGCGCGTTCAGGGTGGTATGGCCGTAGACGGAGGCGGCTGCCGCCAGGCGCCCTAAGAGCCCTGCGCTGCGCCTGCCTTTCGCTCTGACCTGCCGGTCGGGCCAGCCGGCGGCCGCAGCTCTCCAGCTCTCCACGGAGCGCGCGCTGCACTTGAGCTGCACCACCCGCGACCGGACTCCCGGCGGCCCGGTGGCCGGCCCACGCCGCCCCGCCCCCCGCCCCCCGTCACCCCCGGCCAACACTCGGCCGGCCCGGCCCGGGGGACCACAGGGCTTCCGGGACCCGGAGCAGCCGGCCGGGTGTGCCTGCCGGGGGCTGTAGGGGGGAGGGTGGAGTGAGGGGCGCGGAGGTCTTGGCGCTCTCCCACCCTGGGACCCTCCAGGCACCACCCGGCTCGGGGGCCGCCGCCCCTCCCCCACCCCCTCGCCCACCTCCCCAAGGCGTTCGCTGCCCAGGGCCACGTGGCCCCGGATCTGTCTGGCCTCGGGGCCCGCTGGGGCCCGCTGGGGCCCGCGGTCCTCTGAGCCTCCTGCGGGCCTAGGCGCAGCCCAGCCGTGGCCCTGAGCGCCCATCCTGCCCGGCACCTGCGCGGTGCCCAAACCCACCTGGAGCCACCAGCGCCGGCGCCCAGAGCTCGTCAGCCCCGCCCCTTCGCCCCACCGAGACCCCCCCCCCCCTTGCCCCCACGCCGCCCTCCAAGCACAGGACCTTGCTGAGGGTGCAGACGAGCGACATGCAGCCACACGGACAGGCACACAGACACACTCGCAGGCACCCACGCTAAGTGAGACAGCCGGCCGGCGCAAGCTCGTCAGCCAGGGCCACAGCCAGAGCACCCACCCGTGAGAGGCTGGGGCCAGAGGAAGGGACGGGAGGCCCGGGGGTCAGGAGAGACAGAGACGGAAAGAGATGAAGGTTCAGAGACAGGCTCCCAAGACGGCGAGAGGGCAGAGGCAGAGGCAGAGGCAGATGCAGACAGACAGACAGACACGAGCGCGCAGGCACACCCAGGGAGGGAGAGCCAGAGAGAGGGAGACACAGAGCGACCGACAGAGAGACGGAAAGCGGGACACGGACAGGGGACAGGGGATGGCATCCCATCCGAGACGGACACTCTGGCACAGACCGTCACACACCGCAGAGAGCGGCCCGTGCGCAAGGGAGGGGGCGTCAGCCTTGGGCCGGGCGAGCCCGGGCTGGACGCGGTGCCCTGGGGCTGGCAATCACCCGTGGGGACCCCAAGACTTCCTCGCAGCCGAGGTCTCAAAGGTCCCCTTCGGCTTGGCTCCCTGAGGCGAGACCCAGCCCCCGCCCCCAGGCCAGAAGCTGAGTGTGGGAGAGAGTGTGCGTGTGAGTGTGTCGGTGGGCGACGGTGGGGTCGGGTCGACTGGGGGGCCGGGTGGATACCCACAGTGGAGGGGGGAGGGTGTGGCGGCCGGGCCTTTGGAAGCCTGTGTGGTCCTCTTGCTGTCTCTCTCTCTCCCTCTTTCTCCGTCTCCCTTACTTGTGGTTTCCGGCTCTTGACCTGTCTGGGCTGCGGGGGGTGTGTCTGTGTTTGGGGGGCGGGGGGGCGGGCGTGAGGGTGTGTGTGTGTGTGTGTGTGTGTGTGTGTGTGTGTGTTGTGCGCCCGCGCCTGCGGGAGACCTCGAGGTTGCCTGGCAGGATGCGTCTGGGGGTGGGGCTGGGGCCCCGGCCCCGCCCAGAATTGCCTGAGGCCTGCCAAGGGAGCCCCAGACAGAGACCCCCGCGCCCCCGCCCCCGCCGTTCCTCTGGTTTCCTGGACGCCGAAAGCCCAGGGGCTCGCGGGCCGCGCGGAGGCAACCCAGGTCTGCAGCGGGAGTCGGGGCCCCGGCCACCCAACCTGAGAGGGGCTGGAAGGCAGGCGGCGGCTCTGAGCGCGGTGGGGTGCCAGGGGCCAGCGGCAGGCGGGGCTTGCGGTGCGGCTGGGGCCCGGGGCTAAAGGAGAGGGGAGGCAGGGAAAAAAAGAGACAACAAAAAGCCTACAGCACCCGGTATTCCCAGGCGGTCTCCCATCCAAGTACTAACCGGGCCCGACCCTGCTTAGCTTCCGAGATCAGACGAGATCGGGCGCGTTCAGGGTGGTATGGCCGTAGACGGAGGCGGCTGCCGCCAGGCGCCCTAAGAGCCCTGCGCTGCGCCTGCCTTTCGCTCTGACCTGCCGGTCGGGCCAGCCGGCGGCCGCAGCTCTCCAGCTCTCCACGGAGCGCGCGCTGCACTTGAGCTGCACCACCCGCGACCGGACTCCCGGCGGCCCGGTGGCCGGCCCACGCCGCCCCGCCCCCCGCCCCCCGTCACCCCCGGCCAACACTCGGCCGGCCCGGCCCGGGGGACCACAGGGCTTCCGGGACCCGGAGCAGCCGGCCGGGTGTGCCTGCCGGGGGCTGTAGGGGGGAGGGTGGAGTGAGGGGCGCGGAGGTCTTGGCGCTCTCCCACCCTGGGACCCTCCAGGCACCACCCGGCTCGGGGGCCGCCGCCCCTCCCCCACCCCCTCGCCCACCTCCCCAAGGCGTTCGCTGCCCAGGGCCACGTGGCCCCGGATCTGTCTGGCCTCGGGGCCCGCTGGGGCCCGCTGGGGCCCGCGGTCCTCTGAGCCTCCTGCGGGCCTAGGCGCAGCCCAGCCGTGGCCCTGAGCGCCCATCCTGCCCGGCACCTGCGCGGTGCCCAAACCCACCTGGAGCCACCAGCGCCGGCGCCCAGAGCTCGTCAGCCCCGCCCCTTCGCCCCACCGAGACCCCCCCCCCCCTTGCCCCCACGCCGCCCTCCAAGCACAGGACCTTGCTGAGGGTGCAGACGAGCGACATGCAGCCACACGGACAGGCACACAGACACACTCGCAGGCACCCACGCTAAGTGAGACAGCCGGCCGGCGCAAGCTCGTCAGCCAGGGCCACAGCCAGAGCACCCACCCGTGAGAGGCTGGGGCCAGAGGAAGGGACGGGAGGCCCGGGGGTCAGGAGAGACAGAGACGGAAAGAGATGAAGGTTCAGAGACAGGCTCCCAAGACGGCGAGAGGGCAGAGGCAGAGGCAGAGGCAGATGCAGACAGACAGACAGACACGAGCGCGCAGGCACACCCAGGGAGGGAGAGCCAGAGAGAGGGAGACACAGAGCGACCGACAGAGAGACGGAAAGCGGGACACGGACAGGGGACAGGGGATGGCATCCCATCCGAGACGGACACTCTGGCACAGACCGTCACACACCGCAGAGAGCGGCCCGTGCGCAAGGGAGGGGGCGTCAGCCTTGGGCCGGGCGAGCCCGGGCTGGACGCGGTGCCCTGGGGCTGGCAATCACCCGTGGGGACCCCAAGACTTCCTCGCAGCCGAGGTCTCAAAGGTCCCCTTCGGCTTGGCTCCCTGAGGCGAGACCCAGCCCCCGCCCCCAGGCCAGAAGCTGAGTGTGGGAGAGAGTGTGCGTGTGAGTGTGTCGGTGGGCGACGGTGGGGTCGGGTCGACTGGGGGGCCGGGTGGATACCCACAGTGGAGGGGGGAGGGTGTGGCGGCCGGGCCTTTGGAAGCCTGTGTGGTCCTCTTGCTGTCTCTCTCTCTCCCTCTTTCTCCGTCTCCCTTACTTGTGGTTTCCGGCTCTTGACCTGTCTGGGCTGCGGGGGGTGTGTCTGTGTTTGGGGGGCAGGGGGGCGGGCGTGAGGGTGTGTGTGTGTGTGTGTGTGTGTGTGTGTGTGTTGTGCGCCCGCGCCTGCGGGAGACCTCGAGGTTGCCTGGCAGGATGCGTCTGGGGGTGGGGCTGGGGCCCCGGCCCCGCCCAGAATTGCCTGAGGCCTGCCAAGGGAGCCCCAGACAGAGACCCCCGCGCCCCCGCCCCCGCCGTTCCTCTGGTTTCCTGGACGCCGAAAGCCCAGGGGCTCGCGGGCCGCGCGGAGGCAACCCAGGTCTGCAGCGGGAGTCGGGGCCCCGGCCACCCAACCTGAGAGGGGCTGGAAGGCAGGCGGCGGCTCTGAGCGCGGTGGGGTGCCAGGGGCCAGCGGCAGGCGGGGCTTGCGGTGCGCCTGGGGCCCGGGGCTAAAGGAGAGGGGAGGTAGGGAAAAAAAGAGACAACAAAAAGCCTACAGCACCCGGTATTCCCAGGCGGTCTCCCATCCAAGTACTAACCGGGCCCGACCCTGCTTAGCTTCCGAGATCAGACGAGATCGGGCGCGTTCAGGGTGGTATGGCCGTAGACGGAGGCGGCTGCCGCCAGGCGCCCTAAGAGCCCTGCGCTGCGCCTGCCTTTCGCTCTGACCTGCCGGTCGGGCCAGCCGGCGGCCGCAGCTCTCCAGCTCTCCACGGAGCGCGCGCTGCACTTGAGCTGCACCACCCGCGACCGGACTCCCGGCGGCCCGGTGGCCGGCCCACGCCGCCCCGCCCCCCGCCCCCCGTCACCCCCGGCCAACACTCGGCCGGCCCGGCCCGGGGGACCACAGGGCTTCCGGGACCCGGAGCAGCCGGCCGGGTGTGCCTGCCGGGGGCTGTAGGGGGGAGGGTGGAGTGAGGGGCGCGGAGGTCTTGGCGCTCTCCCACCCTGGGACCCTCCAGGCACCACCCGGCTCGGGGGCCGCCGCCCCTCCCCCACCCCCTCGCCCACCTCCCCAAGGCGTTCGCTGCCCAGGGCCACGTGGCCCCGGATCTGTCTGGCCTCGGGGCCCGCTGGGGCCCGCTGGGGCCCGCGGTCCTCTGAGCCTCCTGCGGGCCTAGGCGCAGCCCAGCCGTGGCCCTGAGCGCCCATCCTGCCCGGCACCTGCGCGGTGCCCAAACCCACCTGGAGCCACCAGCGCCGGCGCCCAGAGCTCGTCAGCCCCGCCCCTTCGCCCCACCGAGACCCCCCCCCTCCTTGCCCCCACGCCGCCCTCCAAGCACAGGACCTTGCTGAGGGTGCAGACGAACGACATGCAGCCACACGGACAGGCACACAGACACACTCGCAGGCACCCACGCCAAGTGAGACAGCCGGCCGGCGCAAGCTCGTCAGCCAGGGCCACAGCCAGAGCACCCACCCGTGAGAGGCCGGGGCCAGAGGAAGGGACGGGAGGCCCGGGGGTCAGGAGAGACAGAGACGGAAAGAGATGAAGGTTCAGAGACAGGCTCCCAAGACGGCGAGAGGGCAGAGGCAGAGGCAGAGGCAGATGCAGACAGACAGACAGACACGAGCGCGCAGGCACACCCAGGGAGGGAGAGCCAGAGAGAGGGAGACACAGAGCGACCGACAGAGAGACGGAAAGCGGGACACGGACAGGGGACAGGGGATGGCATCCCATCCGAGACGGACACTCTGGCACAGACCGTCACACACCGCAGAGAGCGGCCCGTGCGCAAGGGAGGGGGCGTCAGCCTTGGGCCGGGCGAGCCCGGGCTGGACGCGGTGCCCTGGGGCTGGCAATCACCCGTGGGGACCCCAAGACTTCCTCGCAGCCGAGGTCTCAAAGGTCCCCTTCGGCTTGGCTCCCTGAGGCGAGACCCAGCCCCCGCCCCCAGGCCAGAAGCTGAGTGTGGGAGAGAGTGTGCGTGTGAGTGTGTCGGTGGGCGACGGTGGGGTCGGGTCGACTGGGGGGCCGGGTGGATACCCACAGTGGAGGGGGGAGGGTGTGGCGGCCGGGCCTTTGGAAGCCTGTGTGGTCCTCTTGCTGTCTCTCTCTCTCCCTCTTTCTCCGTCTCCCTTACTTGTGGTTTCCCGCTCTTGACCTGTCTGGGCTGCGGGGGGTGTGTCTGTGTTTGGGGGGCGGGGGGGCGGGCGTGAGGGTGTGTGTGTGTGTGTGTGTGTGTGTGTGTGTGTTGTGCGCCCGCGCCTGCGGGAGACCTCGAGGTTGCCTGGCAGGATGCGTCTGGGGGTGGGGCTGGGGCCCCGGCCCCGCCCAGAATTGCCTGAGGCCTGCCAAGGGAGCCCCAGACAGAGACCCCCGCGCCCCCGCCCCCGCCGTTCCTCTGGTTTCCTGGACGCCGAAAGCCCAGGGGCTCGCGGGCCGCGCGGAGGCAACCCAGGTCTGCAGCGGGAGTCGGGGCCCCGGCCACCCAACCTGAGAGGGGCTGGAAGGCAGGCGGCGGCTCTGAGCGCGGTGGGGTGCCAGGGGCCAGCGGCAGGCGGGGCTTGCGGTGCGGCTGGGGCCCGGGGCTAAAGGAGAGGGGAGGCAGGGAAAAAAAGAGACAACAAAAAGCCTACAGCACCCGGTATTCCCAGGCGGTCTCCCATCCAAGTACTAACCGGGCCCGACCCTGCTTAGCTTCCGAGATCAGACGAGATCGGGCGCGTTCAGGGTGGTATGGCCGTAGACGGAGGCGGCTGCCGCCAGGCGCCCTAAGAGCCCTGCGCTGCGCCTGCCTTTCGCTCTGACCTGCCGGTCGGGCCAGCCGGCGGCCGCAGCTCTCCAGCTCTCCACGGAGCGCGCGCTGCACTTGAGCTGCACCACCCGCGACCGGACTCCCGGCGGCCCGGTGGCCGGCCCACGCCGCCCCGCCCCCCGCCCCCCGTCACCCCCGGCCAACACTCGGCCGGCCCGGCCCGGGGGACCACAGGGCTTCCGGGACCCGGAGCAGCCGGCCGGGTGTGCCTGCCGGGGGCTGTAGGGGGGAGGGTGGAGTGAGGGGCGCGGAGGTCTTGGCGCTCTCCCACCCTGGGACCCTCCAGGCACCACCCGGCTCGGGGGCCGCCGCCCCTCCCCCACCCCCTCGCCCACCTCCCCAAGGCGTTCGCTGCCCAGGGCCACGTGGCCCCGGATCTGTCTGGCCTCGGGGCCCGCTGGGGCCCGCTGGGGCCCGCGGTCCTCTGAGCCTCCTGCGGGCCTAGGCGCAGCCCAGCCGTGGCCCTGAGCGCCCATCCTGCCCGGCACCTGCGCGGTGCCCAAACCCACCTGGAGCCACCAGCGCCGGCGCCCAGAGCTCGTCAGCCCCGCCCCTTCGCCCCACCGAGACCCCCCCCCCCCTTGCCCCCACGCCGCCCTCCAAGCACAGGACCTTGCTGAGGGTGCAGACGAGCGACATGCAGCCACACGGACAGGCACACAGACACACTCGCAGGCACCCACGCTAAGTGAGACAGCCGGCCGGCGCAAGCTCGTCAGCCAGGGCCACAGCCAGAGCACCCACCCGTGAGAGGCCGGGGCCAGAGGAAGGGACGGGAGGCCCGGGGGTCAGGAGAGACAGAGACGGAAAGAGATGAAGGTTCAGAGACAGGCTCCCAAGACGGCGAGAGGGCAGAGGCAGAGGCAGAGGCAGATGCAGACAGACAGACAGACACGAGCGCGCAGGCACACCCAGGGAGGGAGAACCAGAGAGAGGGAGACACAGAGCGACCGACAGAGAGACGGAAAGCGGGACACGGACAGGGGACAGGGGATGGCATCCCATCCGAGACGGACACTCTGGCACAGACCGTCACACACCGCAGAGAGCGGCCCGTGCGCAAGGGAGGGGGCGTCAGCCTTGGGCCGGGCGAGCCCGGGCTGGACGCGGTGCCCTGGGGCTGGCAATCACCCGTGGGGACCCCAAGACTTCCTCGCAGCCGAGGTCTCAAAGGTCCCCTTCGGCTTGGCTCCCTGAGGCGAGACCCAGCCCCCGCCCCCAGGCCAGAAGCTGAGTGTGGGAGAGAGTGTGCGTGTGAGTGTGTCGGTGGGCGACGGTGGGGTCGGGTCGACTGGGGGGCCGGGTGGATACCCACAGTGGAGGGGGGAGGGTGTGGCGGCCGGGCCTTTGGAAGCCTGTGTGGTCCTCTTGCTGTCTCTCTCTCTCCCTCTTTCTCCGTCTCCCTTACTTGTGGTTTCCGGCTCTTGACCTGTCTGGGCTGCGGGGGGTGTGTCTGTGTTTGGGGGGCGGGGGGGCGGGCGTGAGGGTGTGTGTGTGTGTGTGTGTGTGTGTGTGTGTGTGTTGTGCGCCCGCGCCTGCGGGAGACCTCGAGGTTGCCTGGCAGGATGCGTCTGGGGGTGGGGCTGGGGCCCCGGCCCCGCCCAGAATTGCCTGAGGCCTGCCAAGGGAGCCCCAGACAGAGACCCCCGCGCCCCCGCCCCCGCCGTTCCTCTGGTTTCCTGGACGCCGAAAGCCCAGGGGCTCGCGGGCCGCGCGGAGGCAACCCAGGTCTGCAGCGGGAGTCGGGGCCCCGGCCACCCAACCTGAGAGGGGCTGGAAGGCAGGCGGCGGCTCTGAGCGCGGTGGGGTGCCAGGGGCCAGCAGCAGGCGGGGCTTGCGGTGCGCCTGGGGCCCGGGGCTAAAGGAGAGGGGAGGTAGGGAAAAAAAGAGACAACAAAAAGCCTACAGCACCCGGTATTCCCAGGCGGTCTCCCATCCAAGTACTAACCGGGCCCGACCCTGCTTAGCTTCCGAGATCAGACGAGATCGGGCGCGTTCAGGGTGGTATGGCCGTAGACGGAGGCGGCTGCCGCCAGGCGCCCTAAGAGCCCTGCGCTGCGCCTGCCTTTCGCTCTGACCTGCCGGTCGGGCCAGCCGGCGGCCGCAGCTCTCCAGCTCTCCACGGAGCGCGCGCTGCACTTGAGCTGCACCACCCGCGACCGGACTCCCGGCGGCCCGGTGGCCGGCCCACGCCGCCCCGCCCCCCGCCCCCCGTCACCCCCGGCCAACACTCGGCCGGCCCGGCCCGGGGGACCACAGGGCTTCCGGGACCCGGAGCAGCCGGCCGGGTGTGCCTGCCGGGGGCTGTAGGGGGGAGGGTGGAGTGAGGGGCGCGGAGGTCTTGGCGCTCTCCCACCCTGGGACCCTCCAGGCACCACCCGGCTCGGGGGCCGCCGCCCCTCCCCCACCCCCTCGCCCACCTCCCCAAGGCGTTCGCTGCCCAGGGCCACGTGGCCCCGGATCTGTCTGGCCTCGGGGCCCGCTGGGGCCCGCTGGGGCCCGCGGTCCTCTGAGCCTCCTGCGGGCCTAGGCGCAGCCCAGCCGTGGCCCTGAGCGCCCATCCTGCCCGGCACCTGCGCGGTGCCCAAACCCACCTGGAGCCACCAGCGCCGGCGCCCAGAGCTCGTCAGCCCCGCCCCTTCGCCCCACCGAGACCCCCCCCCTCCTTGCCCCCACGCCGCCCTCCAAGCACAGGACCTTGCTGAGGGTGCAGACGAACGACATGCAGCCACACGGACAGGCACACAGACACACTCGCAGGCACCCACGCCAAGTGAGACAGCCGGCCGGCGCAAGCTCGTCAGCCAGGGCCACAGCCAGAGCACCCACCCGTGAGAGGCCGGGGCCAGAGGAAGGGACGGGAGGCCCGGGGGTCAGGAGAGACAGAGACGGAAAGAGATGAAGGTTCAGAGACAGGCTCCCAAGACGGCGAGAGGGCAGAGGCAGAGGCAGAGGCAGATGCAGACAGACAGACAGACACGAGCGCGCAGGCACACCCAGGGAGGGAGAGCCAGAGAGAGGGAGACACAGAGCGACCGACAGAGAGACGGAAAGCGGGACACGGACAGGGGACAGGGGATGGCATCCCATCCGAGACGGACACTCTGGCACAGACCGTCACACACCGCAGAGAGCGGCCCGTGCGCAAGGGAGGGGGCGTCAGCCTTGGGCCGGGCGAGCCCGGGCTGGACGCGGTGCCCTGGGGCTGGCAATCACCCGTGGGGACCCCAAGACTTCCTCGCAGCCGAGGTCTCAAAGGTCCCCTTCGGCTTGGCTCCCTGAGGCGAGACCCAGCCCCCGCCCCCAGGCCAGAAGCTGAGTGTGGGAGAGAGTGTGCGTGTGAGTGTGTCGGTGGGCGACGGTGGGGTCGGGTCGACTGGGGGGCCGGGTGGATACCCACAGTGGAGGGGGGAGGGTGTGGCGGCCGGGCCTTTGGAAGCCTGTGTGGTCCTCTTGCTGTCTCTCTCTCTCCCTCTTTCTCCGTCTCCCTTACTTGTGGTTTCCGGCTCTTGACCTGTCTGGGCTGCGGGGGGTGTGTCTGTGTTTGGGGGGCGGGGGGGCGGGCGTGAGGGTGTGTGTGTGTGTGTGTGTGTGTGTGTGTGTGTTGTGCGCCCGCGCCTGCGGGAGACCTCGAGGTTGCCTGGCAGGATGCGTCTGGGGGTGGGGCTGGGGCCCCGGCCCCGCCCAGAATTGCCTGAGGCCTGCCAAGGGAGCCCCAGACAGAGACCCCCGCGCCCCCGCCCCCGCCGTTCCTCTGGTTTCCTGGACGCCGAAAGCCCAGGGGCTCGCGGGCCGCGCGGAGGCAACCCAGGTCTGCAGCGGGAGTCGGGGCCCCGGCCACCCAACCTGAGAGGGGCTGGAAGGCAGGCGGCGGCTCTGAGCGCGGTGGGGTGCCAGGGGCCAGCGGCAGGCGGGGCTTGCGGTGCGGCTGGGGCCCGGGGCTAAAGGAGAGGGGAGGCAGGGAAAAAAAGAGACAACAAAAAGCCTACAGCACCCGGTATTCCCAGGTGGTCTCCCATCCAAGTACTAACCGGGCCCGACCCTGCTTAGCTTCCGAGATCAGACGAGATCGGGCGCGTTCAGGGTGGTATGGCCGTAGACGGAGGCGGCTGCCGCCAGGCGCCCTAAGAGCCCTGCGCTGCGCCTGCCTTTCGCTCTGACCTGCCGGTCGGGCCAGCCGGCGGCCGCAGCTCTCCAGCTCTCCACGGAGCGCGCGCTGCACTTGAGCTGCACCACCCGCGACCGGACTCCCGGCGGCCCGGTGGCCGGCCCACGCCGCCCCGCCCCCCGCCCCCCGTCACCCCCGGCCAACACTCGGCCGGCCCGGCCCGGGGGACCACAGGGCTTCCGGGACCCGGAGCAGCCGGCCGGGTGTGCCTGCCGGGGGCTGTAGGGGGGAGGGTGGAGTGAGGGGCGCGGAGGTCTTGGCGCTCTCCCACCCTGGGACCCTCCAGGCACCACCCGGCTCGGGGGCCGCCGCCCCTCCCCCACCCCCTCGCCCACCTCCCCAAGGCGTTCGCTGCCCAGGGCCACGTGGCCCCGGATCTGTCTGGCCTCGGGGCCCGCTGGGGCCCGCTGGGGCCCGCGGTCCTCTGAGCCTCCTGCGGGCCTAGGCGCAGCCCAGCCGTGGCCCTGAGCGCCCATCCTGCCCGGCACCTGCGCGGTGCCCAAACCCACCTGGAGCCACCAGCGCCGGCGCCCAGAGCTCGTCAGCCCCGCCCCTTCGCCCCACCGAGACCCCCCCCCCTTGCCCCCACGCCGCCCTCCAAGCACAGGACCTTGCTGAGGGTGCAGACGAGCGACATGCAGCCACACGGACAGGCACACAGACACACTCGCAGGCACCCACGCTAAGTGAGACAGCCGGCCGGCGCAAGCTCGTCAGCCAGGGCCACAGCCAGAGCACCCACCCGTGAGAGGCTGGGGCCAGAGGAAGGGACGGGAGGCCCGGGGGTCAGGAGAGACAGAGACGGAAAGAGATGAAGGTTCAGAGACAGGCTCCCAAGACGGCGAGAGGGCAGAGGCAGAGGCAGAGGCAGATGCAGACAGACAGACAGACACGAGCGCGCAGGCACACCCAGGGAGGGAGAGCCAGAGAGAGGGAGACACAGAGCGACCGACAGAGAGACGGAAAGCGGGACACGGACAGGGGACAGGGGATGGCATCCCATCCGAGACGGACACTCTGGCACAGACCGTCACACACCGCAGAGAGCGGCCCGTGCGCAAGGGAGGGGGCGTCAGCCTTGGGCCGGGCGAGCCCGGGCTGGACGCGGTGCCCTGGGGCTGGCAATCACCCGTGGGGACCCCAAGACTTCCTCGCAGCCGAGGTCTCAAAGGTCCCCTTCGGCTTGGCTCCCTGAGGCGAGACCCAGCCCCCGCCCCCAGGCCAGAAGCTGAGTGTGGGAGAGAGTGTGCGTGTGAGTGTGTCGGTGGGCGACGGTGGGGTCGGGTCGACTGGGGGGCCGGGTGGATACCCACAGTGGAGGGGGGAGGGTGTGGCGGCCGGGCCTTTGGAAGCCTGTGTGGTCCTCTTGCTGTCTCTCTCTCTCCCTCTTTCTCCGTCTCCCTTACTTGTGGTTTCCGGCTCTTGACCTGTCTGGGCTGCGGGGGGTGTGTCTGTGTTTGGGGGGCGGGGGGGCGGGCGTGAGGGTGTGTGTGTGTGTGTGTGTGTGTGTGTGTGTGTGTGTTGTGCGCCCGCGCCTGCGGGAGACCTCGAGGTTGCCTGGCAGGATGCGTCTGGGGGTGGGGCTGGGGCCCCGGCCCCGCCCAGAATTGCCTGAGGCCTGCCAAGGGAGCCCCAGACAGAGACCCCCGCGCCCCCGCCCCCGCCGTTCCTCTGGTTTCCTGGACGCCGAAAGCCCAGGGGCTCGCGGGCCGCGCGGAGGCAACCCAGGTCTGCAGCGGGAGTCGGGGCCCCGGCCACCCAACCTGAGAGGGGCTGGAAGGCAGGCGGCGGCTCTGAGCGCGGTGGGGTGCCAGGGGCCAGCGGCAGGCGGGGCTTGCGGTGCGGCTGGGGCCCGGGGCTAAAGGAGAGGGGAGGCAGGGAAAAAAAGAGACAACAAAAAGCCTACAGCACCCGGTATTCCCAGGCGGTCTCCCATCCAAGTACTAACCGGGCCCGACCCTGCTTAGCTTCCGAGATCAGACGAGATCGGGCGCGTTCAGGGTGGTATGGCCGTAGACGGAGGCGGCTGCCGCCAGGCGCCCTAAGAGCCCTGCGCTGCGCCTGCCTTTCGCTCTGACCTGCCGGTCGGGCCAGCCGGCGGCCGCAGCTCTCCAGCTCTCCACGGAGCGCGCGCTGCACTTGAGCTGCACCACCCGCGACCGGACTCCCGGCGGCCCGGTGGCCGGCCCACGCCGCCCCGCCCCCCGCCCCCCCGTCACCCCCGGCCAACACTCGGCCGGCCCGGCCCGGGGGACCACAGGGCTTCCGGGACCCGGAGCAGCCGGCCGGGTGTGCCTGCCGGGGGCTGTAGGGGGGAGGGTGGAGTGAGGGGCGCGGAGGTCTTGGCGCTCTCCCACCCTGGGACCCTCCAGGCACCACCCGGCTCGGGGGCCGCCGCCCCTCCCCCACCCCCTCGCCCACCTCCCCAAGGCGTTCGCTGCCCAGGGCCACGTGGCCCCGGATCTGTCTGGCCTCGGGGCCCGCTGGGGCCCGCTGGGGCCCGCGGTCCTCTGAGCCTCCTGCGGGCCTAGGCGC
The DNA here is from genome assembly GCF_032405125.1 of Capricornis sumatraensis. Classification (NCBI taxonomy): domain Eukaryota; kingdom Metazoa; phylum Chordata; class Mammalia; order Artiodactyla; family Bovidae; genus Capricornis; species Capricornis sumatraensis. The sequence continues at coordinate 42,184,228 of NC_091078.1, read as the reverse complement.
AGCCCAGCCGTGGCCCTGAGCGCCCATCCTGCCCGGCACCTGCGCGGTGCCCAAACCCACCTGGAGCCACCAGCGCCGGCGCCCAGAGCTCGTCAGCCCCGCCCCTTCGCCCCACCGAGGCCCCCCCCCCTTGCCCCCACGCCGCCCTCCAAGCACAGGACCTTGCTGAGGGTGCAGACGAGCGACATGCAGCCACACGGACAGGCACACAGACACACTCGCAGGCACCCACGCCAAGTGAGACAGCCGGCCGGCGCAAGCTCGTCAGCCAGGGCCACAGCCAGAGCACCCACCCGTGAGAGGCCGGGGCCAGAGGAAGGGACGGGAGGCCCGGGGGTCAGGAGAGACAGAGACGGAAAGAGATGAAGGTTCAGAGACAGGCTCCCAAGACGGCGAGAGGGCAGAGGCAGAGGCAGAGGCAGATGCAGACAGACAGACAGACACGAGCGCGCAGGCACACCCAGGGAGGGAGAGCCAGAGAGAGGGAGACACAGAGCGACCGACAGAGAGACGGAAAGCGGGACACGGACAGGGGACAGGGGATGGCATCCCATCCGAGACGGACACTCTGGCACAGACCGTCACACACCGCAGAGAGCGGCCCGTGCGCAAGGGAGGGGGCGTCAGCCTTGGGCCGGGCGAGCCCGGGCTGGACGCGGTGCCCTGGGGCTGGCAATCACCCGTGGGGACCCCAAGACTTCCTCGCAGCCGAGGTCTCAAAGGTCCCCTTCGGCTTGGCTCCCTGAGGCGAGACCCAGCCCCCGCCCCCAGGCCAGAAGCTGAGTGTGGGAGAGAGTGTGCGTGTGAGTGTGTCGGTGGGCGACGGTGGGGTCGGGTCGACTGGGGAGCCGGGTGGATACCCACAGTGGAGGGGGGAGGGTGTGGCGGCCGGGCCTTTGGAAGCCTGTGTGGTCCTCTTGCTGTCTCTCTCTCTCCCTCTTTCTCCGTCTCCCTTACTTGTGGTTTCCGGCTCTTGACCTGTCTGGGCTGCGGGGGGTGTGTCTGTGTTTGGGGGGCGGGGGGGCGGGCGTGAGGGTGTGTGTGTGTGTGTGTGTGTGTGTGTGTGTGTGTGTTGTGCGCCCGCGCCTGCGGGAGACCTCGAGGTTGCCTGGCAGGATGCGTCTGGGGGTGGGGCTGTGGCCCCGGCCCCGCCCAGAATTGCCTGAGGCCTGCCAAGGGAGCCCCAGACAGAGACCCCCGCGCCCCCGCCCCCGCCGTTCCTCTGGTTTCCTGGACGCCGAAAGCCCAGGGGCTCGCGGGCCGCGCGGAGGCAACCCAGGTCTGCAGCGGGAGTCGGGGCCCCGGCCACCCAACCTGAGAGGGGCTGGAAGGCAGGCGGCGGCTCTGAGCGCGGTGGGGTGCCAGGGGCCAGCGGCAGGCGGGGCTTGCGGTGCGGCTGGGGCCCGGGGCTAAAGGAGAGGGGAGGCAGGGAAAAAAAGAGACAACAAAAAGCCTACAGCACCCGGTATTCCCAGGCGGTCTCCCATCCAAGTACTAACCGGGCCCGACCCTGCTTAGCTTCCGAGATCAGACGAGATCGGGCGCGTTCAGGGTGGTATGGCCGTAGACGGAGGCGGCTGCCGCCAGGCGCCCTAAGAGCCCTGCGCTGCGCCTGCCTTTCGCTCTGACCTGCCGGTCGGGCCAGCCGGCGGCCGCAGCTCTCCAGCTCTCCACGGAGCGCGCGCTGCACTTGAGCTGCACCACCCGCGACCGGACTCCCGGCGGCCCGGTGGCCGGCCCACGCCGCCCCGCCCCCCGCCCCCCGTCACCCCCGGCCAACACTCGGCCGGCCCGGCCCGGGGGACCACAGGGCTTCCGGGACCCGGAGCAGCCGGCCGGGTGTGCCTGCCGGGGGCTGTAGGGGGGAGGGTGGAGTGAGGGGCGCGGAGGTCTTGGCGCTCTCCCACCCTGGGACCCTCCAGGCACCACCCGGCTCGGGGGCCGCCGCCCCTCCCCCACCCCCTCGCCCACCTCCCCAAGGCGTTCGCTGCCCAGGGCCACGTGGCCCCGGATCTGTCTGGCCTCGGGGCCCGCTGGGGCCCGCTGGGGCCCGCGGTCCTCTGAGCCTCCTGCGGGCCTAGGCGCAGCCCAGCCGTGGCCCTGAGCGCCCATCCTGCCCGGCACCTGCGCGGTGCCCAAACCCACCTGGAGCCACCAGCGCCGGCGCCCAGAGCTCGTCAGCCCCGCCCCTTCGCCCCACCGAGGCCCCCCCCCTCCTTGCCCCCACGCCGCCCTCCAAGCACAGGACCTTGCTGAGGGTGCAGACGAGCGACATGCAGCCACACGGACAGGCACACAGACACACTCGCAGGCACCCACGCCAAGTGAGACAGCCGGCCGGCGCAAGCTCGTCAGCCAGGGCCACAGCCAGAGCACCCACCCGTGAGAGGCCGGGGCCAGAGGAAGGGACGGGAGGCCCGGGGGTCAGGAGAGACAGAGACGGAAAGAGATGAAGGTTCAGAGACAGGCTCCCAAGACGGCGAGAGGGCAGAGGCAGAGGCAGAGGCAGATGCAGACAGACAGACAGACACGAGCGCGCAGGCACACCCAGGGAGGGAGAGCCAGAGAGAGGGAGACACAGAGCGACCGACAGAGAGACGGAAAGCGGGACACGGACAGGGGACAGGGGATGGCATCCCATCCGAGACGGACACTCTGGCACAGACCGTCACACACCGCAGAGAGCGGCCCGTGCGCAAGGGAGGGGGCGTCAGCCTTGGGCCGGGCGAGCCCGGGCTGGACGCGGTGCCCTGGGGCTGGCAATCACCCGTGGGGACCCCAAGACTTCCTCGCAGCCGAGGTCTCAAAGGTCCCCTTCGGCTTGGCTCCCTGAGGCGAGACCCAGCCCCCGCCCCCAGGCCAGAAGCTGAGTGTGGGAGAGAGTGTGCGTGTGAGTGTGTCGGTGGGCGACGGTGGGGTCGGGTCGACTGGGGGGCTGGGTGGATACCCACAGTGGAGGGGGGAGGGTGTGGCGGCCGGGCCTTTGGAAGCCTGTGTGGTCCTCTTGCTGTCTCTCTCTCTCCCTCTTTCTCCGTCTCCCTTACTTGTGGTTTCCGGCTCTTGACCTGTCTGGGCTGCGGGGGGTGTGTCTGTGTTTGGGGGGCGGGGGGGCGGGCGTGAGGGTGTGTGTGTGTGTGTGTGTGTGTGTGTGTGTGTTGTGCGCCCGCGCCTGCGGGAGACCTCGAGGTTGCCTGGCAGGATGCGTCTGGGGGTGGGGCTGGGGCCCCGGCCCCGCCCAGAATTGCCTGAGGCCTGCCAAGGGAGCCCCAGACAGAGACCCCCGCGCCCCCGCCCCCGCCGTTCCTCTGGTTTCCTGGACGCCGAAAGCCCAGGGGCTCGCGGGCCGCGCGGAGGCAACCCAGGTCTGCAGCGGGAGTCGGGGCCCCGGCCACCCAACCTGAGAGGGGCTGGAAGGCAGGCGGCGGCTCTGAGCGCGGTGGGGTGCCAGGGGCCAGCGGCAGGCGGGGCTTGCGGTGCGGCTGGGGCCCGGGGCTAAAGGAGAGGGGAGGCAGGGAAAAAAAGAGACAACAAAAAGCCTACAGCACCCGGTATTCCCAGGCGGTCTCCCATCCAAGTACTAACCGGGCCCGACCCTGCTTAGCTTCCGAGATCAGACGAGATCGGGCGCGTTCAGGGTGGTATGGCCGTAGACGGAGGCGGCTGCCGCCAGGCGCCCTAAGAGCCCTGCGCTGCGCCTGCCTTTCGCTCTGACCTGCCGGTCGGGCCAGCCGGCGGCCGCAGCTCTCCAGCTCTCCACGGAGCGCGCGCTGCACTTGAGCTGCACCACCCGCGACCGGACTCCCGGCGGCCCGGTGGCCGGCCCACGCCGCCCCGCCCCCCGCCCCCCGTCACCCCCGGCCAACACTCGGCCGGCCCGGCCCGGGGGACCACAGGGCTTCCGGGACCCGGAGCAGCCGGCCGGGTGTGCCTGCCGGGGGCTGTAGGGGGGAGGGTGGAGTGAGGGGCGCGGAGGTCTTGGCGCTCTCCCACCCTGGGACCCTCCAGGCACCACCCGGCTCGGGGGCCGCCGCCCCTCCCCCACCCCCTCGCCCACCTCCCCAAGGCGTTCGCTGCCCAGGGCCACGTGGCCCCGGATCTGTCTGGCCTCGGGGCCCGCTGGGGCCCGCTGGGGCCCGCGGTCCTCTGAGCCTCCTGCGGGCCTAGGCGCAGCCCAGCCGTGGCCCTGAGCGCCCATCCTGCCCGGCACCTGCGCGGTGCCCAAACCCACCTGGAGCCACCAGCGCCGGCGCCCAGAGCTCGTCAGCCCCGCCCCTTCGCCCCACCGAGGCCCCCCCCCCTTGCCCCCACGCCGCCCTCCAAGCACAGGACCTTGCTGAGGGTGCAGACGAGCGACATGCAGCCACACGGACAGGCACACAGACACACTCGCAGGCACCCACGCTAAGTGAGACAGCCGGCCGGCGCAAGCTCGTCAGCCAGGGCCACAGCCAGAGCACCCACCCGTGAGAGGCCGGGGCCAGAGGAAGGGACGGGAGGCCCGGGGGTCAGGAGAGACAGAGACGGAAAGAGATGAAGGTTCAGAGACGAAGAGACGAAGAGATGAAGGCTCCCAAGACGGCGAGAGGGCAGAGGCAGAGGCAGAGGCAGATGCAGACAGACAGACAGACACGAGCGCGCAGGCACACCCAGGGAGGGAGAGCCAGAGAGAGGGAGACACAGAGCGACCGACAGAGAGACGGAAAGCGGGACACGGACAGGGGACAGGGGATGGCATCCCATCCGAGACGGACACTCTGGCACAGACCGTCACACACCGCAGAGAGCGGCCCGTGCACAAGGGAGGGGGCGTCAGCCTTGGGCCGGGCGAGCCCGGGCTGGACGCGGTGCCCTGGGGCTGGCAATCACCCGTGGGGACCCCAAGACTTCCTCGCAGCCGAGGTCTCAAAGGTCCCCTTCGGCTTGGCTCCCTGAGGCGAGACCCAGCCCCCGCCCCCAGGCCAGAAGCTGAGTGTGGGAGAGAGTGTGCGTGTGAGTGTGTCGGTGGGCGACGGTGGGGTCGGGTCGACTGGGGGGCCGGGTGGATACCCACAGTGGAGGGGGGAGGGTGTGGCGGCCGGGCCTTTGGAAGCCTGTGTGGTCCTCTTGCTGTCTCTCTCTCTCCCTCTTTCTCCGTCTCCCTTACTTGTGGTTTCCGGCTCTTGACCTGTCTGGGCTGCGGGGGGTGTGTCTGTGTTTGGGGGGCGGGGGGGCGGGCGTGAGGTGTGTGTGTGTGTGTGTGTGTGTGTGTGTGTGTTGTGCGCCCGCGCCTGCGGGAGACCTCGAGGTTGCCTGGCAGGATGCGTCTGGGGGTGGGGCTGGGGCCCCGGCCCCGCCCAGAATTGCCTGAGGCCTGCCAAGGGAGCCCCAGACAGAGACCCCCGCGCCCCCGCCCCCGCCGTTCCTCTGGTTTCCTGGACGCCGAAAGCCCAGGGGCTCGCGGGCCGCGCGGAGGCAACCCAGGTCTGCAGCGGGAGTCGGGGCCCCGGCCACCCAACCTGAGAGGGGCTGGAAGGCAGGCGGCGGCTCTGAGCGCGGTGGGGTGCCAGGGGCCAGCGGCAGGCGGGGCTTGCGGTGCGGCTGGGGCCCGGGGCTAAAGGAGAGGGGAGGCAGGGAAAAAAAGAGACAACAAAAAGCCTACAGCACCCGGTATTCCCAGGCGGTCTCCCATCCAAGTACTAACCGGGCCCGACCCTGCTTAGCTTCCGAGATCAGACGAGATCGGGCGCGTTCAGGGTGGTATGGCCGTAGACGGAGGCGGCTGCCGCCAGGCGCCCTAAGAGCCCTGCGCTGCGCCTGCCTTTCGCTCTGACCTGCCGGTCGGGCCAGCCGGCGGCCGCAGCTCTCCAGCTCTCCACGGAGCGCGCGCTGCACTTGAGCTGCACCACCCGCGACCGGACTCCCGGCGGCCCGGTGGCCGGCCCACGCCGCCCCGCCCCCCGCCCCCCGTCACCCCCGGCCAACACTCGGCCGGCCCGGCCCGGGGGACCACAGGGCTTCCGGGACCCGGAGCAGCCGGCCGGGTGTGCCTGCCGGGGGCTGTAGGGGGGAGGGTGGAGTGAGGGGCGCGGAGGTCTTGGCGCTCTCCCACCCTGGGACCCTCCAGGCACCACCCGGCTCGGGGGCCGCCGCCCCTCCCCCACCCCCTCGCCCACCTCCCCAAGGCGTTCGCTGCCCAGGGCCACGTGGCCCCGGATCTGTCTGGCCTCGGGGCCCGCTGGGGCCCGCTGGGGCCCGCGGTCCTCTGAGCCTCCTGCGGGCCTAGGCGCAGCCCAGCCGTGGCCCTGAGCGCCCATCCTGCCCGGCACCTGCGCGGTGCCCAAACCCACCTGGAGCCACCAGCGCCGGCGCCCAGAGCTCGTCAGCCCCGCCCCTTCGCCCCACCGAGACCCCCCCCCCCTTGCCCCCACGCCGCCCTCCAAGCACAGGACCTTGCTGAGGGTGCAGACGAGCGACATGCAGCCACACGGACAGGCACACAGACACACTCGCAGGCACCCACGCTAAGTGAGACAGCCGGCCGGCGCAAGCTCGTCAGCCAGGGCCACAGCCAGAGCACCCACCCGTGAGAGGCCGGGGCCAGAGGAAGGGACGGGAGGCCCGGGGGTCAGGAGAGACAGAGACGGAAAGAGATGAAGGTTCAGAGACAGGCTCCCAAGACGGCGAGAGGGCAGAGGCAGAGGCAGAGGCAGATGCAGACAGACAGACAGACACGAGCGCGCAGGCACACCCAGGGAGGGAGAGCCAGAGAGAGGGAGACACAGAGCGACCGACAGAGAGACGGAAAGCGGGACACGGACAGGGGACAGGGGATGGCATCCCATCCGAGACGGACACTCTGGCACAGACCGTCACACACCGCAGAGAGCGGCCCGTGCGCAAGGGAGGGGGCGTCAGCCTTGGGCCGGGCGAGCCCGGGCTGGACGCGGTGCCCTGGGGCTGGCAATCACCCGTGGGGACCCCAAGACTTCCTCGCAGCCGAGGTCTCAAAGGTCCCCTTCGGCTTGGCTCCCTGAGGCGAGACCCAGCCCCCGCCCCCAGGCCAGAAGCTGAGTGTGGGAGAGAGTGTGCGTGTGAGTGTGTCGGTGGGCGACGGTGGGGTCGGGTCGACTGGGGGGCCGGGTGGATACCCACAGTGGAGGGGGGAGGGTGTGGCGGCCGGGCCTTTGGAAGCCTGTGTGGTCCTCTTGCTGTCTCTCTCTCTCCCTCTTTCTCCGTCTCCCTTACTTGTGGTTTCCGGCTCTTGACCTGTCTGGGCTGCGGGGGGTGTGTCTGTGTTTGGGGGGCGGGGGGGCGGGCGTGAGGGTGTGTGTGTGTGTGTGTGTGTGTGTGTGTGTGTGTGTTGTGCGCCCGCGCCTGCGGGAGACCTCGAGGTTGCCTGGCAGGATGCGTCTGGGGGTGGGGCTGTGGCCCCGGCCCCGCCCAGAATTGCCTGAGGCCTGCCAAGGGAGCCCCAGACAGAGACCCCCGCGCCCCCGCCCCCGCCGTTCCTCTGGTTTCCTGGACGCCGAAAGCCCAGGGGCTCGCGGGCCGCGCGGAGGCAACCCAGGTCTGCAGCGGGAGTCGGGGCCCCGGCCACCCAACCTGAGAGGGGCTGGAAGGCAGGCGGCGGCTCTGAGCGCGGTGGGGTGCCAGGGGCCAGCGGCAGGCGGGGCTTGCGGTGCGGCTGGGGCCCGGGGCTAAAGGAGAGGGGAGGCAGGGAAAAAAAGAGACAACAAAAAGCCTACAGCACCCGGTATTCCCAGGCGGTCTCCCATCCAAGTACTAACCGGGCCCGACCCTGCTTAGCTTCCGAGATCAGACGAGATCGGGCGCGTTCAGGGTGGTATGGCCGTAGACGGAGGCGGCTGCCGCCAGGCGCCCTAAGAGCCCTGCGCTGCGCCTGCCTTTCGCTCTGACCTGCCGGTCGGGCCAGCCGGCGGCCGCAGCTCTCCAGCTCTCCACGGAGCGCGCGCTGCACTTGAGCTGCACCACCCGCGACCGGACTCCCGGCGGCCCGGTGGCCAGCCCACGCCGCCCCGCCCCCCGCCCCCCGTCACCCCCGGCCAACACTCGGCCGGCCCGGCCCGGGGGACCACAGGGCTTCCGGGACCCGGAGCAGCCGGCCGGGTGTGCCTGCCGGGGGCTGTAGGGGGGAGGGTGGAGTGAGGGGCGCGGAGGTCTTGGCGCTCTCCCACCCTGGGACCCTCCAGGCACCACCCGGCTCGGGGGCCGCCGCCCCTCCCCCACCCCCCCCACCCCCTCGCCCACCTCCCCAAGGCGTTCGCTGCCCAGGGCCACGTGGCCCCGGATCTGTCTGGCCTCGGGGCCCGCTGGGGCCCGCTGGGGCCCGCGGTCCTCTGAGCCTCCTGCGGGCCTAGGCGCAGCCCAGCCGTGGCCCTGAGCGCCCATCCTGCCCGGCACCTGCGCGGTGCCCAAACCCACCTGGAGCCACCAGCGCCGGCGCCCAGAGCTCGTCAGCCCCGCCCCTTCGCCCCACCGAGACCCCCCCCCTTGCCCCCACGCCGCCCTCCAAGCACAGAACCTTGCTGAGGGTGCAGACGAGCGACATGCAGCCACACGGACAGGCACACAGACACACTCGCAGGCACCCACGCCAAGTGAGACAGCCGGCCGGCGCAAGCTCGTCAGCCAGGGCCACAGCCAGAGCACCCACCCGTGAGAGGCCGGGGCCAGAGGAAGGGACGGGAGGCCCGGGGGTCAGGAGAGACAGAGACGGAAAGAGATGAAGGTTCAGAGACAGGCTCCCAAGACGGCGAGAGGGCAGAGGCAGAGGCAGAGGCAGATGCAGACAGACAGACAGACACGAGCGCGCAGGCACACCCAGGGAGGGAGAGCCAGAGAGAGGGAGACACAGAGCGACCGACAGAGAGACGGAAAGCGGGACACGGACAGGGGACAGGGGATGGCATCCCATCCGAGACGGACACTCTGGCACAGACCGTCACACACCGCAGAGAGCGGCCCGTGCGCAAGGGAGGGGGCGTCAGCCTTGGGCCGGGCGAGCCCGGGCTGGACGCGGTGCCCTGGGGCTGGCAATCACCCGTGGGGACCCCAAGACTTCCTCGCAGCCGAGGTCTCAAAGGTCCCCTTCGGCTTGGCTCCCTGAGGCGAGACCCAGCCCCCGCCCCCAGGCCAGAAGCTGAGTGTGGGAGAGAGTGTGCGTGTGAGTGTGTCGGTGGGCGACGGTGGGGTCGGGTCGACTGGGGGGCCGGGTGGATACCCACAGTGGAGGGGGGAGGGTGTGGCGGCCGGGCCTTTGGAAGCCTGTGTGGTCCTCTTGCTGTCTCTCTCTCTCCCTCTTTCTCCGTCTCCCTTACTTGTGGTTTCCGGCTCTTGACCTGTCTGGGCTGCGGGGGGTGTGTCTGTGTTTGGGGGGCGGGGGGGCGGGCGTGAGGGTGTGTGTGTGTGTGTGTGTGTGTGTGTGTGTGTGTTGTGCGCCCGCGCCTGCGGGAGACCTCGAGGTTGCCTGGCAGGATGCGTCTGGGGGTGGGGCTGGGGCCCCGGCCCCGCCCAGAATTGCCTGAGGCCTGCCAAGGGAGCCCCAGACAGAGACCCCCGCGCCCCCGCCCCCGCCGTTCCTCTGGTTTCCTGGACGCCGAAAGCCCAGGGGCTCGCGGGCCGCGCGGAGGCAACCCAGGTCTGCAGCGGGAGTCGGGGCCCCGGCCACCCAACCTGAGAGGGGCTGGAAGGCAGGCGGCGGCTCTGAGCGCGGTGGGGTGCCAGGGGCCAGCGGCAGGCGGGGCTTGCGGTGCGGCTGGGGCCCGGGGCTAAAGGAGAGGGGAGGCAGGGAAAAAAAGAGACAACAAAAAGCCTACAGCACCCGGTATTCCCAGGCGGTCTCCCATCCAAGTACTAACCGGGCCCGACCCTGCTTAGCTTCCGAGATCAGACGAGATCGGGCGCGTTCAGGGTGGTATGGCCGTAGACGGAGGCGGCTGCCGCCAGGCGCCCTAAGAGCCCTGCGCTGCGCCTGCCTTTCGCTCTGACCTGCCGGTCGGGCCAGCCGGCGGCCGCAGCTCTCCAGCTCTCCACGGAGCGCGCGCTGCACTTGAGCTGCACCACCCGCGACCGGACTCCCGGCGGCCCGGTGGCCGGCCCACGCCGCCCCGCCCCCCGCCCCCCGTCACCCCCGGCCAACACTCGGCCGGCCCGGCCCGGGGGACCACAGGGCTTCCGGGACCCGGAGCAGCCGGCCGGGTGTGCCTGCCGGGGGCTGTAGGGGGGAGGGTGGAGTGAGGGGCGCGGAGGTCTTGGCGCTCTCCCACCCTGGGACCCTCCAGGCACCACCCGGCTCGGGGGCCGCCGCCCCTCCCCCACCCCCTCGCCCACCTCCCCAAGGCGTTCGCTGCCCAGGGCCACGTGGCCCCGGATCTGTCTGGCCTCGGGGCCCGCTGGGGCCCGCTGGGGCCCGCGGTCCTCTGAGCCTCCTGCGGGCCTAGGCGCAGCCCAGCCGTGGCCCTGAGCGCCCATCCTGCCCGGCACCTGCGCGGTGCCCAAACCCACCTGGAGCCACCAGCGCCGGCGCCCAGAGCTCGTCAGCCCCGCCCCTTCGCCCCACCGAGACCCCCCCCCCCTTGCCCCCACGCCGCCCTCCAAGCACAGGACCTTGCTGAGGGTGCAGACGAGCGACATGCAGCCACACGGACAGGCACACAGACACACTCGCAGGCACCCACGCTAAGTGAGACAGCCGGCCGGCGCAAGCTCGTCAGCCAGGGCCACAGCCAGAGCACCCACCCGTGAGAGGCCGGGGCCAGAGGAAGGGACGGGAGGCCCGGGGGTCAGGAGAGACAGAGACGGAAAGAGATGAAGGTTCAGAGACAGGCTCCCAAGACGGCGAGAGGGCAGAGGCAGAGGCAGAGGCAGATGCAGACAGACAGACAGACACGAGCGCGCAGGCACACCCAGGGAGGGAGAGCCAGAGAGAGGGAGACACAGAGCGACCGACAGAGAGACGGAAAGCGGGACACGGACAGGGGACAGGGGATGGCATCCCATCCGAGACGGACACTCTGGCACAGACCGTCACACACCGCAGAGAGCGGCCCGTGCGCAAGGGAGGGGGCGTCAGCCTTGGGCCGGGCGAGCCCGGGCTGGACGCGGTGCCCTGGGGCTGGCAATAACCCGTGGGGACCCCAAGACTTCCTCGCAGCCGAGGTCTCAAAGGTCCCCTTCGGCTTGGCTCCCTGAGGCGAGACCCAGCCCCCGCCCCCAGGCCAGAAGCTGAGTGTGGGAGAGAGTGTGCGTGTGAGTGTGTCGGTGGGCGACGGTGGGGTCGGGTCGACTGGGGGGCCGGGTGGATACCCACAGTGGAGGGGGGAGGGTGTGGCGGCCGGGCCTTTGGAAGCCTGTGTGGTCCTCTTGCTGTCTCTCTCTCTCCCTCTTTCTCCGTCTCCCTTACTTGTGGTTTCCGGCTCTTGACCTGTCTGGGCTGCGGGGGGTGTGTCTGTGTTTGGGGGGCGGGGGGGCGGGCGTGAGGGTGTGTGTGTGTGTGTGTGTGTGTTGTGCGCCCGCGCCTGCGGGAGACCTCGAGGTTGCCTGGCAGGATGCGTCTGGGGGTGGGGCTGGGGCCCCGGCCCCGCCCAGAATTGCCTGAGGCCTGCCAAGGGAGCCCCAGACAGAGACCCCCGCGCCCCCGCCCCCGCCGTTCCTCTGGTTTCCTGGACGCCGAAAGCCCAGGGGCTCGCGGGCCGCGCGGAGGCAACCCAGGTCTGCAGCGGGAGTCGGGGCCCCGGCCACCCAACCTGAGAGGGGCTGGAAGGCAGGCGGCGGCTCTGAGCGCGGTGGGGTGCCAGGGGCCAGCGGCAGGCGGGGCTTGCGGTGCGGCTGGGGCCCGGGGCTAAAGGAGAGGGGAGGCAGGGAAAAAAAGAGACAACAAAAAGCCTACAGCACCCGGTATTCCCAGGCGGTCTCCCATCCAAGTACTAACCGGGCCCGACCCTGCTTAGCTTCCGAGATCAGACGAGATCGGGCGCGTTCAGGGTGGTATGGCCGTAGACGGAGGCGGCTGCCGCCAGGCGCCCTAAGAGCCCTGCGCTGCGCCTGCCTTTCGCTCTGACCTGCCGGTCGGGCCAGCCGGCGGCCGCAGCTCTCCAGCTCTCCACGGAGCGCGCGCTGCACTTGAGCTGCACCACCCGCGACCGGACTCCCGGCGGCCCGGTGGCCGGCCCACGCCGCCCCGCCCCCCGCCCCCCGTCACCCCCGGCCAACACTCGGCCGGCCCGGCCCGGGGGACCACAGGGCTTCCGGGACCCGGAGCAGCCGGCCGGGTGTGCCTGCCGGGGGCTGTAGGGGGGAGGGTGGAGTGAGGGGCGCGGAGGTCTTGGCGCTCTCCCACCCTGGGACCCTCCAGGCACCACCCGGCTCGGGGGCCGCCGCCCCTCCCCCACCCCCTCGCCCACCTCCCCAAGGCGTTCGCTGCCCAGGGCCACGTGGCCCCGGATCTGTCTGGCCTCGGGGCCCGCTGGGGCCCGCTGGGGCCCGCGGTCCTCTGAGCCTCCTGCGGGCCTAGGCGCAGCCCAGCCGTGGCCCTGAGCGCCCATCCTGCCCGGCACCTGCGCGGTGCCCAAACCCACCTGGAGCCACCAGCGCCGGCGCCCAGAGCTCGTCAGCCCCGCCCCTTCGCCCCACCGAGACCCCCCCCCCCTTGCCCCCACGCCGCCCTCCAAGCACAGGACCTTGCTGAGGGTGCAGACGAGCGACATGCAGCCACACGGACAGGCACACAGACACACTCGCAGGCACCCACGCTAAGTGAGACAGCCGGCCGGCGCAAGCTCGTCAGCCAGGGCCACAGCCAGAGCACCCACCCGTGAGAGGCTGGGGCCAGAGGAAGGGACGGGAGGCCCGGGGGTCAGGAGAGACAGAGACGGAAAGAGATGAAGGTTCAGAGACAGGCTCCCAAGACGGCGAGAGGGCAGAGGCAGAGGCAGAGGCAGATGCAGACAGACAGACAGACACGAGCGCGCAGGCACACCCAGGGAGGGAGAGCCAGAGAGAGGGAGACACAGAGCGACCGACAGAGAGACGGAAAGCGGGACACGGACAGGGGACAGGGGATGGCATCCCATCCGAGACGGACACTCTGGCACAGACCGTCACACACCGCAGAGAGCGGCCCGTGCGCAAGGGAGGGGGCGTCAGCCTTGGGCCGGGCGAGCCCGGGCTGGACGCGGTGCCCTGGGGCTGGCAATCACCCGTGGGGACCCCAAGACTTCCTCGCAGCCGAGGTCTCAAAGGTCCCCTTCGGCTTGGCTCCCTGAGGCGAGACCCAGCCCCCGCCCCCAGGCCAGAAGCTGAGTGTGGGAGAGAGTGTGCGTGTGAGTGTGTCGGTGGGCGACGGTGGGGTCGGGTCGACTGGGGGGCCGGGTGGATACCCACAGTGGAGGGGGGAGGGTGTGGCGGCCGGGCCTTTGGAAGCCTGTGTGGTCCTCTTGCTGTCTCTCTCTCTCCCTCTTTCTCCGTCTCCCTTACTTGTGGTTTCCGGCTCTTGACCTGTCTGGGCTGCGGGGGGTGTGTCTGTGTTTGGGGGGCGGGGGGGCGGGCGTGAGGGTGTGTGTGTGTGTGTGTGTGTGTGTGTGTGTGTGTGTTGTGCGCCCGCGCCTGCGGGAGACCTCGAGGTTGCCTGGCAGGATGCGTCTGGGGGTGGGGCTGTGGCCCCGGCCCCGCCCAGAATTGCCTGAGGCCTGCCAAGGGAGCCCCAGACAGAGACCCCCGCGCCCCCGCCCCCGCCGTTCCTCTGGTTTCCTGGACGCCGAAAGCCCAGGGGCTCGCGGGCCGCGCGGAGGCAACCCAGGTCTGCAGCGGGAGTCGGGGCCCCGGCCACCCAACCTGAGAGGGGCTGGAAGGCAGGCGGCGGCTCTGAGCGCGGTGGGGTGCCAGGGGCCAGCGGCAGGCGGGGCTTGCGGTGCGGCTGGGGCCCGGGGCTAAAGGAGAGGGGAGGCAGGGAAAAAAAGAGACAACAAAAAGCCTACAGCACCCGGTATTCCCAGGCGGTCTCCCATCCAAGTACTAACCGGGCCCGACCCTGCTTAGCTTCCGAGATCAGACGAGATCGGGCGCGTTCAGGGTGGTATGGCCGTAGACGGAGGCGGCTGCCGCCAGGCGCCCTAAGAGCCCTGCGCTGCGCCTGCCTTTCGCTCTGACCTGCCGGTCGGGCCAGCCTGCGGCCGCAGCTCTCCAGCTCTCCACGGAGCGCGCGCTGCACTTGAGCTGCACCACCCGCGACCGGACTCCCGGCGGCCCGGTGGCCGGCCCACGCCGCCCCGCCCCCCGCCCCCCGTCACCCCCGGCCAACACTCGGCCGGCCCGGCCCGGGGGACCACAGGGCTTCCGGGACCCGGAGCAGCCGGCCGGGTGTGCCTGCCGGGGGCTGTAGGGGGGAGGGTGGAGTGAGGGGCGCGGAGGTCTTGGCGCTCTCCCACCCTGGGACCCTCCAGGCACCACCCGGCTCGGGGGCCGCCGCCCCTCCCCCACCCCCTCGCCCACCTCCCCAAGGCGTTCGCTGCCCAGGGCCACGTGGCCCCGGATCTGTCTGGCCTCGGGGCCCGCTGGGGCCCGCTGGGGCCCGCGGTCCTCTGAGCCTCCTGCGGGCCTAGGCGCAGCCCAGCCGTGGCCCTGAGCGCCCATCCTGCCCGGCACCTGCGCGGTGCCCAAACCCACCTGGAGCCACCAGCGCCGGCGCCCAGAGCTCGTCAGCCCCGCCCCTTCGCCCCACCGAGGCCCCCCCCCCCTTGCCCCCACGCCGCCCTCCAAGCACAGGACCTTGCTGAGGGTGCAGACGAGCGACATGCAGCCACACGGACAGGCACACAGACACACTCGCAGGCACCCACGCTAAGTGAGACAGCCGGCCGGCGCAAGCTCGTCAGCCAGGGCCACAGCCAGAGCACCCACCCGTGAGAGGCCGGGGCCAGAGGAAGGGACGGGAGGCCCGGGGGTCAGGAGAGACAGAGACGGAAAGAGATGAAGGTTCAGAGACAGGCTCCCAAGACGGCGAGAGGGCAGAGGCAGAGGCAGAGGCAGATGCAGACAGACAGACAGACACGAGCGCGCAGGCACACCCAGGGAGGGAGAGCCAGAGAGAGGGAGACACAGAGCGACCGACAGAGAGACGGAAAGCGGGACACGGACAGGGGACAGGGGATGGCATCCCATCCGAGACGGACACTCTGGCACAGACCGTCACACACCGCAGAGAGCGGCCCGTGCACAAGGGAGGGGGCGTCAGCCTTGGGCCGGGCGAGCCCGGGCTGGACGCGGTGCCCTGGGGCTGGCAATCACCCGTGGGGACCCCAAGACTTCCTCGCATCCGAGGTCTCAAAGGTCCCCTTCGGCTTGGCTCCCTGAGGCGAGACCCAGCCCCCGCCCCCAGGCCAGAAGCTGAGTGTGGGAGAGAGTGTGCGTGTGAGTGTGTCGGTGGGCGACGGTGGGGTCGGGTCGACTGGGGGGCCGGGTGGATACCCACAGTGGAGGGGGGAGGGTGTGGCGGCCGGGCCTTTGGAAGCCTGTGTGGTCCTCTTGCTGTCTCTCTCTCTCCCTCTTTCTCCGTCTCCCTTACTTGTGGTTTCCCGCTCTTGACCTGTCTGGGCTGCGGGGGGTGTGTCTGTGTTTGGGGGGCGGGGGGGCGGGCGTGAGGGTGTGTGTGTGTGTGTGTGTGTGTGTGTGTGTGTTGTGCGCCCGCGCCTGCGGGAGACCTCGAGGTTGCCTGGCAGGATGCGTCTGGGGGTGGGGCTGGGGCCCCGGCCCCGCCCAGAATTGCCTGAGGCCTGCCAAGGGAGCCCCAGACAGAGACCCCCGCGCCCCCGCCCCCGCCGTTCCTCTGGTTTCCTGGACGCCGAAAGCCCAGGGGCTCGCGGGCCGCGCGGAGGCAACCCAGGTCTGCAGCGGGAGTCGGGGCCCCGGCCACCCAACCTGAGAGGGGCTGGAAGGCAGGCGGCGGCTCTGAGCGCGGTGGGGTGCCAGGGGCCAGCGGCAGGCGGGGCTTGCGGTGCGGCTGGGGCCCGGGGCTAAAGGAGAGGGGAGGCAGGGAAAAAAAGAGACAACAAAAAGCCTACAGCACCCGGTATTCCCAGGCGGTCTCCCATCCAAGTACTAACCGGGCCCGACCCTGCTTAGCTTCCGAGATCAGACGAGATCGGGCGCGTTCAGGGTGGTATGGCCGTAGACGGAGGCGGCTGCCGCCAGGCGCCCTAAGAGCCCTGCGCTGCGCCTGCCTTTCGCTCTGACCTGCCGGTCGGGCCAGCCGGCGGCCGCAGCTCTCCAGCTCTCCACGGAGCGCGCGCTGCACTTGAGCTGCACCACCCGCGACCGGACTCCCGGCGGCCCGGTGGCCGGCCCACGCCGCCCCGCCCCCCGCCCCCCGTCACCCCCGGCCAACACTCGGCCGGCCCGGCCCGGGGGACCACAGGGCTTCCGGGACCCGGAGCAGCCGGCCGGGTGTGCCTGCCGGGGGCTGTAGGGGGGAGGGTGGAGTGAGGGGCGCGGAGGTCTTGGCGCTCTCCCACCCTGGGACCCTCCAGGCACCACCCGGCTCGGGGGCCGCCGCCCCTCCCCCACCCCCTCGCCCACCTCCCCAAGGCGTTCGCTGCCCAGGGCCACGTGGCCCCGGATCTGTCTGGCCTCGGGGCCCGCTGGGGCCCGCTGGGGCCCGCGGTCCTCTGAGCCTCCTGCGGGCCTAGGCGCAGCCCAGCCGTGGCCCTGAGCGCCCATCCTGCCCGGCACCTGCGCGGTGCCCAAACCCACCTGGAGCCACCAGCGCCGGCGCCCAGAGCTCGTCAGCCCCGCCCCTTCGCCCCACCGAGACCCCCCCCCCTTGCCCCCACGCCGCCCTCCAAGCACAGGACCTTGCTGAGGGTGCAGACGAGCGACATGCAGCCACACGGACAGGCACACAGACACACTCGCAGGCACCCACGCTAAGTGAGACAGCCGGCCGGCGCAAGCTCGTCAGCCAGGGCCACAGCCAGAGCACCCACCCGTGAGAGGCCGGGGCCAGAGGAAGGGACGGGAGGCCCGGGGGTCAGGAGAGACAGAGACGGAAAGAGATGAAGGTTCAGAGACAGGCTCCCAAGACGGCGAGAGGGCAGAGGCAGAGGCAGAGGCAGATGCAGACAGACAGACAGACACGAGCGCGCAGGCACACCCAGGGAGGGAGAGCCAGAGAGAGGGAGACACAGAGCGACCGACAGAGAGACGGAAAGCGGGACACGGACAGGGGACAGGGGATGGCATCCCATCCGAGACGGACACTCTGGCACAGACCGTCACACACCGCAGAGAGCGGCCCGTGCGCAAGGGAGGGGGCGTCAACCTTGGGCCGGGCGAGCCCGGGCTGGACGCGGTGCCCTGGGGCTGGCAATCACCCGTGGGGACCCCAAGACTTCCTCCCAGCCGAGGTCTCAAAGGTCCCCTTCGGCTTGGCTCCCTGAGGCGAGACCCAGCCCCCGCCCCCAGGCCAGAAGCTGAGTGTGGGAGAGAGTGTGCGTGTGAGTGTGTTGGTGGGCGACGGTGGGGTCGGGTCGACTGGGGGGCCGGGTGGATACCCACAGTGGAGGGGGGAGGGTGTGGCGGCTGGGCCTTTGGAAGCCTGTGTGGTCCTCTTGCTGTCTCTCTCTCTCCCTCTTTCTCCGTCTCCCTTACTTGTGGTTTCCGGCTCTTGACCTGTCTGGGCTGCGGGGGGTGTGTCTGTGTTTGGGGGGCGGGGGGGCGGGCGTGAGGGTGTGTGTGTGTGTGTGTGTGTGTGTGTGTGTGTGTTGTGCGCCCGCGCCTGCGGGAGACCTCGAGGTTGCCTGGCAGGATGCGTCTGGGGGTGGGGCTGGGGCCCCGGCCCCGCCCAGAATTGCCTGAGGCCTGCCAAGGGAGCCCCAGACAGAGACCCCCGCGCCCCCGCCCCCGCCGTTCCTCTGGTTTCCTGGACGCCGAAAGCCCAGGGGCTCGCGGGCCGCGCGGAGGCAACCCAGGTCTGCAGCGGGAGTCGGGGCCCCGGCCACCCAACCTGAGAGGGGCTGGAAAGCAGGCGGCGGCTCTGAGCGCGGTGGGGTGCCAGGGGCCAGCGGCAGGCGGGGCTTGCGGTGCGGCTGGGGCCCGGGGCTAAAGGAGAGGGGAGGCAGGGAAAAAAAGAGACAACAAAAAGCCTACAGCACCCGGTATTCCCAGGCGGTCTCCCATCCAAGTACTAACCGGGCCCGACCCTGCTTAGCTTCCGAGATCAGACGAGATCGGGCGCGTTCAGGGTGGTATGGCCGTAGACGGAGGTGGCTGCCGCCAGGCGCCCTAAGAGCCCTGCGCTGCGCCTGCCTTTCGCTCTGACCTGCCGGTCGGGCCAGCCGGCGGCCGCAGCTCTCCAGCTCTCCACGGAGCGCGCGCTGCACTTGAGCTGCACCACCCGCGACCGGACTCCCGGCGGCCCGGTGGCCGGCCCACGCCGCCCCGCCCCCCGCCCCCCGTCACCCCCGGCCAACACTCGGCCGGCCCGGCCCGGGGGACCACAGGGCTTCCGGGACCCGGAGCAGCCGGCCGGGTGTGCCTGCCGGGGGCTGTAGGGGGGAGGGTGGAGTGAGGGGCGCGGAGGTCTTGGCGCTCTCCCACCCTGGGACCCTCCAGGCACCACCCGGCTCGGGGGCCGCCGCCCCTCCCCCACCCCCCCACCCCCTCGCCCACCTCCCCAAGGCGTTCGCTGCCCAGGGCCACGTGGCCCCGGATCTGTCTGGCCTCGGGGCCCGCTGGGGCCCGCTGGGGCCCGCGGTCCTCTGAGCCTCCTGCGGGCCTAGGCGCAGCCCAGCCGTGGCCCTGAGCGCCCATCCTGCCCGGCACCTGCGCGGTGCCCAAACCCACCTGGAGCCACCAGCGCCGGCGCCCAGAGCTCGTCAGCCCCGCCCCTTCGCCCCACCGAGACCCCCCCCCTTGCCCCCACGCCGCCCTCCAAGCACAGAACCTTGCTGAGGGTGCAGACGAGCGACATGCAGCCACACGGACAGGCACACAGACACACTCGCAGGCACCCACGCCAAGTGAGACAGCCGGCCGGCGCAAGCTCGTCAGCCAGGGCCACAGCCAGAGCACCCACCCGTGAGAGGCCGGGGCCAGAGGAAGGGACGGGAGGCCCGGGGGTCAGGAGAGACAGAGACGGAAAGAGATGAAGGTTCAGAGACAGGCTCCCAAGACGGCGAGAGGGCAGAGGCAGAGGCAGAGGCAGATGCAGACAGACAGACAGACACGAGCGCGCAGGCACACCCAGGGAGGGAGAGCCAGAGAGAGGGAGACACAGAGCGACCGACAGAGAGACGGAAAGCGGGACACGGACAGGGGACAGGGGATGGCATCCCATCCGAGACGGACACTCTGGCACAGACCGTCACACACCGCAGAGAGCGGCCCGTGCGCAAGGGAGGGGGCGTCAGCCTTGGGCCGGGCGAGCCCGGGCTGGACGCGGTGCCCTGGGGCTGGCAATCACCCGTGGGGACCCCAAGACTTCCTCGCAGCCGAGGTCTCAAAGGTCCCCTTCGGCTTGGCTCCCTGAGGCGAGACCCAGCCCCCGCCCCCAGGCCAGAAGCTGAGTGTGGGAGAGAGTGTGCGTGTGAGTGTGTCGGTGGGCGACGGTGGGGTCGGGTCGACTGGGGGGCCGGGTGGATACCCACAGTGGAGGGGGGAGGGTGTGGCGGCCGGGCCTTTGGAAGCCTGTGTGGTCCTCTTGCTGTCTCTCTCTCTCCCTCTTTCTCCGTCTCCCTTACTTGTGGTTTCCGGCTCTTGACCTGTCTGGGCTGCGGGGTGTGTGTCTGTGTTTGGGGGGCGGGGGGGCGGGCGTGAGGGTGTGTGTGTGTGTGTGTGTGTGTTGTGCGCCCGCGCCTGCGGGAGACCTCGAGGTTGCCTGGCAGGATGCGTCTGGGGGTGGGGCTGGGGCCCCGGCCCCGCCCAGAATTGCCTGAGGCCTGCCAAGGGAGCCCCAGACAGAGACCCCCGCGCCCCCGCCCCCGCCGTTCCTCTGGTTTCCTGGACGCCGAAAGCCCAGGGGCTCGCGGGCCGCGCGGAGGCAACCCAGGTCTGCAGCGGGAGTCGGGGCCCCGGCCACCCAACCTGAGAGGGGCTGGAAGG
Organism: Capricornis sumatraensis; assembly: GCF_032405125.1. NCBI lineage: Eukaryota > Metazoa > Chordata > Mammalia > Artiodactyla > Bovidae > Capricornis > Capricornis sumatraensis. The sequence continues at coordinate 42,164,137 of NC_091078.1, read as the reverse complement.
CAGGCGGCGGCTCTGAGCGCGGTGGGGTGCCAGGGGCCAGCGGCAGGCGGGGCTTGCGGTGCGGCTGGGGCCCGGGGCTAAAGGAGAGGGGAGGCAGGGAAAAAAAGAGACAACAAAAAGCCTACAGCACCCGGTATTCCCAGGCGGTCTCCCATCCAAGTACTAACCGGGCCCGACCCTGCTTAGCTTCCGAGATCAGACGAGATCGGGCGCGTTCAGGGTGGTATGGCCGTAGACGGAGGCGGCTGCCGCCAGGCGCCCTAAGAGCCCTGCGCTGCGCCTGCCTTTCGCTCTGACCTGCCGGTCGGGCCAGCCGGCGGCCGCAGCTCTCCAGCTCTCCACGGAGCGCGCGCTGCACTTGAGCTGCACCACCCGCGACCGGACTCCCGGCGGCCCGGTGGCCGGCCCACGCCGCCCCGCCCCCCGCCCCCCGTCACCCCCGGCCAACACTCGGCCGGCCCGGCCCGGGGGACCACAGGGCTTCCGGGACCCGGAGCAGCCGGCCGGGTGTGCCTGCCGGGGGCTGTAGGGGGGAGGGTGGAGTGAGGGGCGCGGAGGTCTTGGCGCTCTCCCACCCTGGGACCCTCCAGGCACCACCCGGCTCGGGGGCCGCCGCCCCTCCCCCACCCCCTCGCCCACCTCCCCAAGGCGTTCGCTGCCCAGGGCCACGTGGCCCCGGATCTGTCTGGCCTCGGGGCCCGCTGGGGCCCGCTGGGGCCCGCGGTCCTCTGAGCCTCCTGCGGGCCTAGGCGCAGCCCAGCCGTGGCCCTGAGCGCCCATCCTGCCCGGCACCTGCGCGGTGCCCAAACCCACCTGGAGCCACCAGCGCCGGCGCCCAGAGCTCGTCAGCCCCGCCCCTTCGCCCCACCGAGACCCCCCCCCCTTGCCCCCACGCCGCCCTCCAAGCACAGGACCTTGCTGAGGGTGCAGACGAGCGACATGCAGCCACACGGACAGGCACACAGACACACTCGCAGGCACCCACGCCAAGTGAGACAGCCGGCCGGCGCAAGCTCGTCAGCCAGGGCCACAGCCAGAGCACCCACCCGTGAGAGGCCGGGGCCAGAGGAAGGGACGGGAGGCCCGGGGGTCAGGAGAGACAGAGACGGAAAGAGATGAAGGTTCAGAGACAGGCTCCCAAGACGGCGAGAGGGCAGAGGCAGAGGCAGAGGCAGATGCAGACAGACAGACAGACACGAGCGCGCAGGCACACCCAGGGAGGGAGAGCCAGAGAGAGGGAGACACAGAGCGACCGACAGAGAGACGGAAAGCGGGACACGGACAGGGGACAGGGGATGGCATCCCATCCGAGAAGGACACTCTGGCACAGACCGTCACACACCGCAGAGAGCGGCCCGTGCGCAAGGGAGGGGGCGTCAGCCTTGGGCCGGGCGAGCCCGGGCTGGACGCGGTGCCCTGGGGCTGGCAATCACCCGTGGGGACCCCAAGAGTTCCTCGCAGCCGAGGTCTCAAAGGTCCCCTTCGGCTTGGCTCCCTGAGGCGAGACCCAGCCCCCGCCCCCAGGCCAGAAGCTGAGTGTGGGAGAGAGTGTGCGTGTGAGTGTGTCGGTGGGCGACGGTGGGGTCGGGTCGACTGGGGGGCCGGGTGGATACCCACAGTGGAGGGGGGAGGGTGTGGCGGCCGGGCCTTTGGAAGCCTGTGTGGTCCTCTTGCTGTCTCTCTCTCTCCCTCTTTCTCCGTCTCCCTTACTTGTGGTTTCCGGCTCTTGACCTGTCTGGGCTGCGGGGGGTGTGTCTGTGTTTGGGGGGCGGGGGGGCGGGCGTGAGGGTGTGTGTGTGTGTGTGTGTGTGTTGTGCGCCCGCGCCTGCGGGAGACCTCGAGGTTGCCTGGCAGGATGCGTCTGGGGGTGGGGCTGGGGCCCCGGCCCCGCCCAGAATTGCCTGAGGCCTGCCAAGGGAGCCCCAGACAGAGACCCCCGCGCCCCCGCCCCCGCCGTTCCTCTGGTTTCCTGGACGCCGAAAGCCCAGGGGCTCGCGGGCCGCGCGGAGGCAACCCAGGTCTGCAGCGGGAGTCGGGGCCCCGGCCACCCAACCTGAGAGGGGCTGGAAGGCAGGCGGCGGCTCTGAGCGCGGTGGGGTGCCAGGGGCCAGCGGCAGGCGGGGCTTGCGGTGCGGCTGGGGCCCGGGGCTAAAGGAGAGGGGAGGCAGGGAAAAAAAGAGACAACAAAAAGCCTACAGCACCCGGTATTCCCAGGCGGTCTCCCATCCAAGTACTAACCGGGCCCGACCCTGCTTAGCTTCCGAGATCAGACGAGATCGGGCGCGTTCAGGGTGGTATGGCCGTAGACGGAGGCGGCTGCCGCCAGGCGCCCTAAGAGCCCTGCGCTGCGCCTGCCTTTCGCTCTGACCTGCCGGTCGGGCCAGCCGGCGGCCGCAGCTCTCCAGCTCTCCACGGAGCGCGCGCTGCACTTGAGCTGCACCACCCGCGACCGGACTCCCGGCGGCCCGGTGGCCGGCCCACGCCGCCCCGCCCCCCGCCCCCCGTCACCCCCGGCCAACACTCGGCCGGCCCGGCCCGGGGGACCACAGGGCTTCCGGGACCCGGAGCAGCCGGCCGGGTGTGCCTGCCGGGGGCTGTAGGGGGGAGGGTGGAGTGAGGGGCGCGGAGGTCTTGGCGCTCTCCCACCCTGGGACCCTCCAGGCACCACCCGGCTCGGGGGCCGCCGCCCCTCCCCCACCCCCTCGCCCACCTCCCCAAGGCGTTCGCTGCCCAGGGCCACGTGGCCCCGGATCTGTCTGGCCTCGGGGCCCGCTGGGGCCCGCTGGGGCCCGCGGTCCTCTGAGCCTCCTGCGGGCCTAGGCGCAGCCCAGCCGTGGCCCTGAGCGCCCATCCTGCCCGGCACCTGCGCGGTGCCCAAACCCACCTGGAGCCACCAGCGCCGGCGCCCAGAGCTCGTCAGCCCCGCCCCTTCGCCCCACCGAGACCCCCCCCCCTTGCCCCCACGCCGCCCTCCAAGCACAGGACCTTGCTGAGGGTGCAGACGAGCGACATGCAGCCACACGGACAGGCACACAGACACACTCGCAGGCACCCACGCCAAGTGAGACAGCCGGCCGGCGCAAGCTCGTCAGCCAGGGCCACAGCCAGAGCACCCACCCGTGAGAGGCCGGGGCCAGAGGAAGGGACGGGAGGCCCGGGGGTCAGGAGAGACAGAGACGGAAAGAGATGAAGGTTCAGAGACAGGCTCCCAAGACGGCGAGAGGGCAGAGGCAGAGGCAGAGGCAGATGCAGACAGACAGACAGACACGAGCGCGCAGGCACACCCAGGGAGGGAGAGCCAGAGAGAGGGAGACACAGAGCGACCGACAGAGAGACGGAAAGCGGGACACGGACAGGGGACAGGGGATGGCATCCCATCCGAGACGGACACTCTGGCACAGACCGTCACACACCGCAGAGAGCGGCCCGTGCGCAAGGGAGGGGGCGTCAGCCTTGGGCCGGGCGAGCCCGGGCTGGACGCGGTGCCCTGGGGCTGGCAATCACCCGTGGGGACCCCAAGACTTCCTCGCAGCCGAGGTCTCAAAGGTCCCCTTCGGCTTGGCTCCCTGAGGCGAGACCCAGCCCCCGCCCCCAGGCCAGAAGCTGAGTGTGGGAGAGAGTGTGCGTGTGAGTGTGTCGGTGGGCGACGGTGGGGTCGGGTCGACTGGGGGGCCGGGTGGATACCCACAGTGGAGGGGGGAGGGTGTGGCGGCCGGGCCTTTGGAAGCCTGTGTGGTCCTCTTGCTGTCTCTCTCTCTCCCTCTTTCTCCGTCTCCCTTACTTGTGGTTTCCCGCTCTTGACCTGTCTGGGCTGCGGGGGGTGTGTCTGTGTTTGGGGGGCGGGGGGGCGGGCGTGAGGGTGTGTGTGTGTGTGTGTGTGTGTGTGTGTGTGTTGTGCGCCCGCGCCTGCGGGAGACCTCGAGGTTGCCTGGCAGGATGCGTCTGGGGGTGGGGCTGGGGCCCCGGCCCCGCCCAGAATTGCCTGAGGCCTGCCAAGGGAGCCCCAGACAGAGACCCCCGCGCCCCCGCCCCCGCCGTTCCTCTGGTTTCCTGGACGCCGAAAGCCCAGGGGCTCGCGGGCCGCGCGGAGGCAACCCAGGTCTGCAGCGGGAGTCGGGGCCCCGGCCACCCAACCTGAGAGGGGCTGGAAGGCAGGCGGCGGCTCTGAGCGCGGTGGGGTGCCAGGGGCCAGCGGCAGGCGGGGCTTGCGGTGCGGCTGGGGCCCGGGGCTAAAGGAGAGGGGAGGCAGGGAAAAAAAGAGACAACAAAAAGCCTACAGCACCCGGTATTCCCAGGCGGTCTCCCATCCAAGTACTAACCGGGCCCGACCCTGCTTAGCTTCCGAGATCAGACGAGATCGGGCGCGTTCAGGGTGGTATGGCCGTAGACGGAGGCGGCTGCCGCCAGGCGCCCTAAGAGCCCTGCGCTGCGCCTGCCTTTCGCTCTGACCTGCCGGTCGGGCCAGCCGGCGGCCGCAGCTCTCCAGCTCTCCACGGAGCGCGCGCTGCACTTGAGCTGCACCACCCGCGACCGGACTCCCGGCGGCCCGGTGGCCGGCCCACGCCGCCCCGCCCCCCGCCCCCCGTCACCCCCGGCCAACACTCGGCCGGCCCGGCCCGGGGGACCACAGGGCTTCCGGGACCCGGAGCAGCCGGCCGGGTGTGCCTGCCGGGGGCTGTAGGGGGGAGGGTGGAGTGAGGGGCGCGGAGGTCTTGGCGCTCTCCCACCCTGGGACCCTCCAGGCACCACCCGGCTCGGGGGCCGCCGCCCCTCCCCCACCCCCTCGCCCACCTCCCCAAGGCGTTCGCTGCCCAGGGCCACGTGGCCCCGGATCTGTCTGGCCTCGGGGCCCGCTGGGGCCCGCTGGGGCCCGCGGTCCTCTGAGCCTCCTGCGGGCCTAGGCGCAGCCCAGCCGTGGCCCTGAGCGCCCATCCTGCCCGGCACCTGCGCGGTGCCCAAACCCACCTGGAGCCACCAGCGCCGGCGCCCAGAGCTCGTCAGCCCCGCCCCTTCGCCCCAGCGAGACCCCCCCCCCCTTGCCCCCACGCCGCCCTCCAAGCACAGGACCTTGCTGAGGGTGCAGACGAGCGACATGCAGCCACACGGACAGGCACACAGACACACTCGCAGGCACCCACGCCAAGTGAGACAGCCGGCCGGCGCAAGCTCGTCAGCCAGGGCCACAGCCAGAGCACCCACCCGTGAGAGGCCGGGGCCAGAGGAAGGGACGGGAGGCCCGGGGGTCAGGAGAGACAGAGACGGAAAGAGATGAAGGTTCAGAGACAGGCTCCCAAGACGGCGAGAGGGCAGAGGCAGAGGCAGAGGCAGATGCAGACAGACAGACAGACACGAGCGCGCAGGCACACCCAGGGAGGGAGAGCCAGAGAGAGGGAGACACAGAGCGACCGACAGAGAGACGGAAAGCGGGACACGGACAGGGGACAGGGGATGGCATCCCATCCGAGACGGACACTCTGGCACAGACCGTCACACACCGCAGAGAGCGGCCCGTGCGCAAGGGAGGGGGCGTCAGCCTTGGGCCGGGCGAGCCCGGGCTGGACGCGGTGCCCTGGGGCTGGCAATCACCCGTGGGGACCCCAAGACTTCCTCGCAGCCGAGGTCTCAAAGGTCCCCTTCGGCTTGGCTCCCTGAGGCGAGACCCAGCCCCCGCCCCCAGGCCAGAAGCTGAGTGTGGGAGAGAGTGTGCGTGTGAGTGTGTCGGTGGGCGACGGTGGGGTCGGGTCGACTGGGGGGCCGGGTGGATACCCACAGTGGAGGGGGGAGGGTGTGGCGGCCGGGCCTTTGGAAGCCTGTGTGGTCCTCTTGCTGTCTCTCTCTCTCCCTCTTTCTCCGTCTCCCTTACTTGTGGTTTCCGGCTCTTGACCTGTCTGGGCTGCGGGGGGTGTGTCTGTGTTTGGGGGGCGGGGGGGCGGGCGTGAGGGTGTGTGTGTGTGTGTGTGTGTGTTGTGCGCCCGCGCCTGCGGGAGACCTCGAGGTTGCCTGGCAGGATGCGTCTGGGGGTGGGGCTGGGGCCCCGGCCCCGCCCAGAATTGCCTGAGGCCTGCCAAGGGAGCCCCAGACAGAGACCCCCGCGCCCCCGCCCCCGCCGTTCCTCTGGTTTCCTGGACGCCGAAAGCCCAGGGGCTCGCGGGCCGCGCGGAGGCAACCCAGGTCTGCAGCGGGAGTCGGGGCCCCGGCCACCCAACCTGAGAGGGGCTGGAAGGCAGGCGGCGGCTCTGAGCGCGGTGGGGTGCCAGGGGCCAGCGGCAGGCGGGGCTTGCGGTGCGGCTGGGGCCCGGGGCTAAAGGAGAGGGGAGGCAGGGAAAAAAAGAGACAACAAAAAGCCTACAGCACCCGGTATTCCCAGGCGGTCTCCCATCCAAGTACTAACCGGGCCCGACCCTGCTTAGCTTCCGAGATCAGACGAGATCGGGCGCGTTCAGGGTGGTATGGCCGTAGACGGAGGCGGCTGCCGCCAGGCGCCCTAAGAGCCCTGCGCTGCGCCTGCCTTTCGCTCTGACCTGCCGGTCGGGCCAGCCGGCGGCCGCAGCTCTCCAGCTCTCCACGGAGCGCGCGCTGCACTTGAGCTGCACCACCCGCGACCGGACTCCCGGCGGCCCGGTGGCCGGCCCACGCCGCCCCGCCCCCCGCCCCCCGTCACCCCCGGCCAACACTCGGCCGGCCCGGCCCGGGGGACCACAGGGCTTCCGGGACCCGGAGCAGCCGGCCGGGTGTGCCTGCCGGGGGCTGTAGGGGGGAGGGTGGAGTGAGGGGCGCGGAGGTCTTGGCGCTCTCCCACCCTGGGACCCTCCAGGCACCACCCGGCTCGGGGGCCGCCGCCCCTCCCCCACCCCCTCGCCCACCTCCCCAAGGCGTTCGCTGCCCAGGGCCACGTGGCCCCGGATCTGTCTGGCCTCGGGGCCCGCTGGGGCCCGCTGGGGCCCGCGGTCCTCTGAGCCTCCTGCGGGCCTAGGCGCAGCCCAGCCGTGGCCCTGAGCGCCCATCCTGCCCGGCACCTGCGCGGTGCCCAAACCCACCTGGAGCCACCAGCGCCGGCGCCCAGAGCTCGTCAGCCCCGCCCCTTCGCCCCAGCGAGACCCCCCCCCCCTTGCCCCCACGCCGCCCTCCAAGCACAGGACCTTGCTGAGGGTGCAGACGAGCGACATGCAGCCACACGGACAGGCACACAGACACACTCGCAGGCACCCACGCTAAGTGAGACAGCCGGCCGGCGCAAGCTCGTCAGCCAGGGCCACAGCCAGAGCACCCACCCGTGAGAGGCTGGGGCCAGAGGAAGGGACGGGAGGCCCGGGGGTCAGGAGAGACAGAGACGGAAAGAGATGAAGGTTCAGAGACAGGCTCCCAAGACGGCGAGAGGGCAGAGGCAGAGGCAGAGGCAGATGCAGACAGACAGACAGACACGAGCGCGCAGGCACACCCAGGGAGGGAGAGCCAGAGAGAGGGAGACACAGAGCGACCGACAGAGAGACGGAAAGCGGGACACGGACAGGGGACAGGGGATGGCATCCCATCCGAGACGGACACTCTGGCACAGACCGTCACACACCGCAGAGAGCGGCCCGTGCGCAAGGGAGGGGGCGTCAGCCTTGGGCCGGGCGAGCCCGGGCTGGACGCGGTGCCCTGGGGCTGGCAATCACCCGTGGGGACCCCAAGACTTCCTCGCAGCCGAGGTCTCAAAGGTCCCCTTCGGCTTGGCTCCCTGAGGCGAGACCCAGCCCCCGCCCCCAGGCCAGAAGCTGAGTGTGGGAGAGAGTGTGCGTGTGAGTGTGTCGGTGGGCGACGGTGGGGTCGGGTCGACTGGGGGGCCGGGTGGATACCCACAGTGGAGGGGGGAGGGTGTGGCGGCCGGGCCTTTGGAAGCCTGTGTGGTCCTCTTGCTGTCTCTCTCTCTCCCTCTTTCTCCGTCTCCCTTACTTGTGGTTTCCGGCTCTTGACCTGTCTGGGCTGCGGGGGGTGTGTCTGTGTTTGGGGGGCGGGGGGGCGGGCGTGAGGGTGTGTGTGTGTGTGTGTGTGTGTGTGTGTGTGTGTGTGTGTGTTGTGCGCCCGCGCCTGCGGGAGACCTCGAGGTTGCCTGGCAGGATGCGTCTGGGGGTGGGGCTGGGGCCCCGGCCCCGCCCAGAATTGCCTGAGGCCTGCCAAGGGAGCCCCAGACAGAGACCCCCGCGCCCCCGCCCCCGCCGTTCCTCTGGTTTCCTGGACGCCGAAAGCCCAGGGGCTCGCGGGCCGCGCGGAGGCAACCCAGGTCTGCAGCGGGAGTCGGGGCCCCGGCCACCCAACCTGAGAGGGGCTGGAAGGCAGGCGGCGGCTCTGAGCGCGGTGGGGTGCCAGGGGCCAGCGGCAGGCGGGGCTTGCGGTGCGGCTGGGGCCCGGGGCTAAAGGAGAGGGGAGGCAGGGAAAAAAAGAGACAACAAAAAGCCTACAGCACCCGGTATTCCCAGGCGGTCTCCCATCCAAGTACTAACCGGGCCCGACCCTGCTTAGCTTCCGAGATCAGACGAGATCGGGCGCGTTCAGGGTGGTATGGCCGTAGACGGAGGCGGCTGCCGCCAGGCGCCCTAAGAGCCCTGCGCTGCGCCTGCCTTTCGCTCTGACCTGCCGGTCGGGCCAGCCGGCGGCCGCAGCTCTCCAGCTCTCCACGGAGCGCGCGCTGCACTTGAGCTGCACCACCCGCGACCGGACTCCCGGCGGCCCGGTGGCCGGCCCACGCCGCCCCGCCCCCCGCCCCCCGTCACCCCCGGCCAACACTCGGCCGGCCCGGCCCGGGGGACCACAGGGCTTCCGGGACCCGGAGCAGCCGGCCGGGTGTGCCTGCCGGGGGCTGTAGGGGGGAGGGTGGAGTGAGGGGCGCGGAGGTCTTGGCGCTCTCCCACCCTGGGACCCTCCAGGCACCACCCGGCTCGGGGGCCGCCGCCCCTCCCCCACCCCCTCGCCCACCTCCCCAAGGCGTTCGCTGCCCAGGGCCACGTGGCCCCGGATCTGTCTGGCCTCGGGGCCCGCTGGGGCCCGCTGGGGCCCGCGGTCCTCTGAGCCTCCTGCGGGCCTAGGCGCAGCCCAGCCGTGGCCCTGAGCGCCCATCCTGCCCGGCACCTGCGCGGTGCCCAAACCCACCTGGAGCCACCAGCGCCGGCGCCCAGAGCTCGTCAGCCCCGCCCCTTCGCCCCACCGAGACCCCCCCCCCCCTTGCCCCCACGCCGCCCTCCAAGCACAGGACCTTGCTGAGGGTGCAGACGAGCGACATGCAGCCACACGGACAGGCACACAGACACACTCGCAGGCACCCACGCTAAGTGAGACAGCCGGCCGGCGCAAGCTCGTCAGCCAGGGCCACAGCCAGAGCACCCACCCGTGAGAGGCTGGGGCCAGAGGAAGGGACGGGAGGCCCGGGGGTCAGGAGAGACAGAGACGGAAAGAGATGAAGGTTCAGAGACAGGCTCCCAAGACGGCGAGAGGGCAGAGGCAGAGGCAGAGGCAGATGCAGACAGACAGACAGACACGAGCGCGCAGGCACACCCAGGGAGGGAGAGCCAGAGAGAGGGAGACACAGAGCGACCGACAGAGAGACGGAAAGCGGGACACGGACAGGGGACAGGGGATGGCATCCCATCCGAGACGGACACTCTGGCACAGACCGTCACACACCGCAGAGAGCGGCCCGTGCGCAAGGGAGGGGGCGTCAGCCTTGGGCCGGGCGAGCCCGGGCTGGACGCGGTGCCCTGGGGCTGGCAATCACCCGTGGGGACCCCAAGACTTCCTCGCAGCCGAGGTCTCAAAGGTCCCCTTCGGCTTGGCTCCCTGAGGCGAGACCCAGCCCCCGCCCCCAGGCCAGAAGCTGAGTGTGGGAGAGAGTGTGCGTGTGAGTGTGTCGGTGGGCGACGGTGGGGTCGGGTCGACTGGGGGGCCGGGTGGATACCCACAGTGGAGGGGGGAGGGTGTGGCGGCCGGGCCTTTGGAAGCCTGTGTGGTCCTCTTGCTGTCTCTCTCTCTCCCTCTTTCTCCGTCTCCCTTACTTGTGGTTTCCGGCTCTTGACCTGTCTGGGCTGCGGGGGGTGTGTCTGTGTTTGGGGGGCGGGGGGGCGGGCGTGAGGGTGTGTGTGTGTGTGTGTGTGTGTGTGTGTGTGTGTGTGTTGTGCGCCCGCGCCTGCGGGAGACCTCGAGGTTGCCTGGCAGGATGCGTCTGGGGGTGGGGCTGTGGCCCCGGCCCCGCCCAGAATTGCCTGAGGCCTGCCAAGGGAGCCCCAGACAGAGACCCCCGCGCCCCCGCCCCCGCCGTTCCTCTGGTTTCCTGGACGCCGAAAGCCCAGGGGCTCGCGGGCCGCGCGGAGGCAACCCAGGTCTGCAGCGGGAGTCGGGGCCCCGGCCACCCAACCTGAGAGGGGCTGGAAGGCAGGCGGCGGCTCTGAGCGCGGTGGGGTGCCAGGGGCCAGCGGCAGGCGGGGCTTGCGGTGCGGCTGGGGCCCGGGGCTAAAGGAGAGGGGAGGCAGGGAAAAAAAGAGACAACAAAAAGCCTACAGCACCCGGTATTCCCAGGCGGTCTCCCATCCAAGTACTAACCGGGCCCGACCCTGCTTAGCTTCCGAGATCAGACGAGATCGGGCGCGTTCAGGGTGGTATGGCCGTAGACGGAGGCGGCTGCCGCCAGGCGCCCTAAGAGCCCTGCGCTGCGCCTGCCTTTCGCTCTGACCTGCCGGTCGGGCCAGCCGGCGGCCGCAGCTCTCCAGCTCTCCACGGAGCGCGCGCTGCACTTGAGCTGCACCACCCGCGACCGGACTCCCGGCGGCCCGGTGGCCGGCCCACGCCGCCCCGCCCCCCGCCCCCCGTCACCCCCGGCCAACACTCGGCCGGCCCGGCCCGGGGGACCACAGGGCTTCCGGGACCCGGAGCAGCCGGCCGGGTGTGCCTGCCGGGGGCTGTAGGGGGGAGGGTGGAGTGAGGGGCGCGGAGGTCTTGGCGCTCTCCCACCCTGGGACCCTCCAGGCACCACCCGGCTCGGGGGCCGCCGCCCCTCCCCCACCCCCTCGCCCACCTCCCCAAGGCGTTCGCTGCCCAGGGCCACGTGGCCCCGGATCTGTCTGGCCTCGGGGCCCGCTGGGGCCCGCTGGGGCCCGCGGTCCTCTGAGCCTCCTGCGGGCCTAGGCGCAGCCCAGCCGTGGCCCTGAGCGCCCATCCTGCCCGGCACCTGCGCGGTGCCCAAACCCACCTGGAGCCACCAGCGCCGGCGCCCAGAGCTCGTCAGCCCCGCCCCTTCGCCCCACCGAGGCCCCCCCCCCTTGCCCCCACGCCGCCCTCCAAGCACAGGACCTTGCTGAGGGTGCAGACGAGCGACATGCAGCCACACGGACAGGCACACAGACACACTCGCAGGCACCCACGCTAAGTGAGACAGCCGGCCGGCGCAAGCTCGTCAGCCAGGGCCACAGCCAGAGCACCCACCCGTGAGAGGCCGGGGCCAGAGGAAGGGACGGGAGGCCCGGGGGTCAGGAGAGACAGAGACGGAAAGAGATGAAGGTTCAGAGACAGGCTCCCAAGACGGCGAGAGGGCAGAGGCAGAGGCAGAGGCAGATGCAGACAGACAGACAGACACGAGCGCGCAGGCACACCCAGGGAGGGAGAGCCAGAGAGAGGGAGACACAGAGCGACCGACAGAGAGACGGAAAGCGGGACACGGACAGGGGACAGGGGATGGCATCCCATCCGAGATGGACACTCTGGCACAGACCGTCACACACCGCAGAGAGCGGCCCGTGCGCAAGGGAGGGGGCGTCAGCCTTGGGCCGGGCGAGCCCGGGCTGGACGCGGTGCCCTGGGGCTGGCAATCACCCGTGGGGACCCCAAGACTTCCTCGCAGCCGAGGTCTCAAAGGTCCCCTTCGGCTTGGCTCCCTGAGGCGAGACCCAGCCCCCGCCCCCAGGCCAGAAGCTGAGTGTGGGAGAGAGTGTGCGTGTGAGTGTGTCGGTGGGCGACGGTGGGGTCGGGTCGACTGGGGGGCCGGGTGGATACCCACAGTGGAGGGGGGAGGGTGTGGCGGCCGGGCCTTTGGAAGCCTGTGTGGTCCTCTTGCTGTCTCTCTCTCTCCCTCTTTCTCCGTCTCCCTTACTTGTGGTTTCCCGCTCTTGACCTGTCTGGGCTGCGGGGGGTGTGTCTGTGTTTGGGGGGCGGGGGGGCGGGCGTGAGGGTGTGTGTGTGTGTGTGTGTGTGTGTGTGTGTGTTGTGCGCCCGCGCCTGCGGGAGACCTCGAGGTTGCCTGGCAGGATGCGTCTGGGGGTGGGGCTGGGGCCCCGGCCCCGCCCAGAATTGCCTGAGGCCTGCCAAGGGAGCCCCAGACAGAGACCCCCGCGCCCCCGCCCCCGCCGTTCCTCTGGTTTCCTGGACGCCGAAAGCCCAGGGGCTCGCGGGCCGCGCGGAGGCAACCCAGGTCTGCAGCGGGAGTCGGGGCCCCGGCCACCCAACCTGAGAGGGGCTGGAAGGCAGGCGGCGGCTCTGAGCGCGGTGGGGTGCCAGGGGCCAGCAGCAGGCGGGGCTTGCGGTGCGCCTGGGGCCCGGGGCTAAAGGAGAGGGGAGGTAGGGAAAAAAAGAGACAACAAAAAGCCTACAGCACCCGGTATTCCCAGGCGGTCTCCCATCCAAGTACTAACCGGGCCCGACCCTGCTTAGCTTCCGAGATCAGACGAGATCGGGCGCGTTCAGGGTGGTATGGCCGTAGACGGAGGCGGCTGCCGCCAGGCGCCCTAAGAGCCCTGCGCTGCGCCTGCCTTTCGCTCTGACCTGCCGGTCGGGCCAGCCGGCGGCCGCAGCTCTCCAGCTCTCCACGGAGCGCGCGCTGCACTTGAGCTGCACCACCCGCGACCGGACTCCCGGCGGCCCGGTGGCCGGCCCACGCCGCCCCGCCCCCCGCCCCCCGTCACCCCCGGCCAACACTCGGCCGGCCCGGCCCGGGGGACCACAGGGCTTCCGGGACCCGGAGCAGCCGGCCGGGTGTGCCTGCCGGGGGCTGTAGGGGGGAGGGTGGAGTGAGGGGCGCGGAGGTCTTGGCGCTCTCCCACCCTGGGACCCTCCAGGCACCACCCGGCTCGGGGGCCGCCGCCCCTCCCCCACCCCCTCGCCCACCTCCCCAAGGCGTTCGCTGCCCAGGGCCACGTGGCCCCGGATCTGTCTGGCCTCGGGGCCCGCTGGGGCCCGCTGGGGCCCGCGGTCCTCTGAGCCTCCTGCGGGCCTAGGCGCAGCCCAGCCGTGGCCCTGAGCGCCCATCCTGCCCGGCACCTGCGCGGTGACCAAACCCACCTGGAGCCACCAGCGCCGGCGCCCAGAGCTCGTCAGCCCCGCCCCTTCGCCCCACCGAGGCCCCCCCCCCCTTGCCCCCACGCCGCCCTCCAAGCACAGGACCTTGCTGAGGGTGCAGACGAGCGACATGCAGCCACACGGACAGGCACACAGACACACTCGCAGGCACCCACGCTAAGTGAGACAGCCGGCCGGCGCAAGCTCGTCAGCCAGGGCCACAGCCAGAGCACCCACCCGTGAGAGGCCGGGGCCAGAGGAAGGGACGGGAGGCCCGGGGGTCAGGAGAGACAGAGACGGAAAGAGATGAAGGTTCAGAGACAGGCTCCCAAGACGGCGAGAGGGCAGAGGCAGAGGCAGAGGCAGATGCAGACAGACAGACAGACACGAGCGCGCAGGCACACCCAGGGAGGGAGAGCCAGAGAGAGGGAGACACAGAGCGACCGACAGAGAGACGGAAAGCGGGACACGGACAGGGGACAGGGGATGGCATCCCATCCGAGACGGACACTCTGGCACAGACCGTCACACACCGCAGAGAGCGGCCCGTGCGCAAGGGAGGGGGCGTCAGCCTTGGGCCGGGCGAGCCCGGGCTGGACGCGGTGCCCTGGGGCTGGCAATCACCCGTGGGGACCCCAAGACTTCCTCGCAGCCGAGGTCTCAAAGGTCCCCTTCGGCTTGGCTCCCTGAGGCGAGACCCAGCCCCCGCCCCCAGGCCAGAAGCTGAGTGTGGGAGAGAGTGTGCGTGTGAGTGTGTCGGTGGGCGACGGTGGGGTCGGGTCGACTGGGGGGCCGGGTGGATACCCACAGTGGAGGGGGGAGGGTGTGGCGGCCGGGCCTTTGGAAGCCTGTGTGGTCCTCTTGCTGTCTCTCTCTCTCCCTCTTTCTCCGTCTCCCTTACTTGTGGTTTCCCGCTCTTGACCTGTCTGGGCTGCGGGGGGTGTGTCTGTGTTTGGGGGGCGGGGGGGCGGGCGTGAGGGTGTGTGTGTGTGTGTGTGTGTGTGTGTGTGTTGTGCGCCCGCGCCTGCGGGAGACCTCGAGGTTGCCTGGCAGGATGCGTCTGGGGGTGGGGCTGGGGCCCCGGCCCCGCCCAGAATTGCCTGAGGCCTGCCAAGGGAGCCCCAGACAGAGACCCCCGCGCCCCCGCCCCCGCCGTTCCTCTGGTTTCCTGGACGCCGAAAGCCCAGGGGCTCGCGGGCCGCGCGGAGGCAACCCAGGTCTGCAGCGGGAGTCGGGGCCCCGGCCACCCAACCTGAGAGGGGCTGGAAGGCAGGCGGCGGCTCTGAGCGCGGTGGGGTGCCAGGGGCCAGCAGCAGGCGGGGCTTGCGGTGCGCCTGGGGCCCGGGGCTAAAGGAGAGGGGAGGTAGGGAAAAAAAGAGACAACAAAAAGCCTACAGCACCCGGTATTCCCAGGCGGTCTCCCATCCAAGTACTAACCGGGCCCGACCCTGCTTAGCTTCCGAGATCAGACGAGATCGGGCGCGTTCAGGGTGGTATGGCCGTAGACGGAGGCGGCTGCCGCCAGGCGCCCTAAGAGCCCTGCGCTGCGCCTGCCTTTCGCTCTGACCTGCCGATCGGGCCAGCCGGCGGCCGCAGCTCTCCAGCTCTCCACGGAGCGCGCGCTGCACTTGAGCTGCACCACCCGCGACCGGACTCCCGGCGGCCCGGTGGCCGGCCCACGCCGCCCCGCCCCCCGCCCCCCGTCACCCCCGGCCAACACTCGGCCGGCCCGGCCCGGGGGACCACAGGGCTTCCGGGACCCGGAGCAGCCGGCCGGGTGTGCCTGCCGGGGGCTGTAGGGGGGAGGGTGGAGTGAGGGGCGCGGAGGTCTTGGCGCTCTCCCACCCTGGGACCCTCCAGGCACCACCCGGCTCGGGGGCCGCCGCCCCTCCCCCACCCCCTCGCCCACCTCCCCAAGGCGTTCGCTGCCCAGGGCCACGTGGCCCCGGATCTGTCTGGCCTCGGGGCCCGCTGGGGCCCGCTGGGGCCCGCGGTCCTCTGAGCCTCCTGCGGGCCTAGGCGCAGCCCAGCCGTGGCCCTGAGCGCCCATCCTGCCCGGCACCTGCGCGGTGCCCAAACCCACCTGGAGCCACCAGCGCCGGCGCCCAGAGCTCGTCAGCCCCGCCCCTTCGCCCCACCGAGACCCCCCCCCTCCTTGCCCCCACGCCGCCCTCCAAGCACAGGACCTTGCTGAGGGTGCAGACGAACGACATGCAGCCACACGGACAGGCACACAGACACACTCGCAGGCACCCACGCCAAGTGAGACAGCCGGCCGGCGCAAGCTCGTCAGCCAGGGCCACAGCCAGAGCACCCACCCGTGAGAGGCCGGGGCCAGAGGAAGGGACGGGAGGCCCGGGGGTCAGGAGAGACAGAGACGGAAAGAGATGAAGGTTCAGAGACAGGCTCCCAAGACGGCGAGAGGGCAGAGGCAGAGGCAGAGGCAGATGCAGACAGACAGACAGACACGAGCGCGCAGGCACACCCAGGGAGGGAGAGCCAGAGAGAGGGAGACACAGAGCGACCGACAGAGAGACGGAAAGCGGGACACGGACAGGGGACAGGGGATGGCATCCCATCCGAGACGGACACTCTGGCACAGACCGTCACACACCGCAGAGAGCGGCCCGTGCGCAAGGGAGGGGGCGTCAGCCTTGGGCCGGGCGAGCCCGGGCTGGACGCGGTGCCCTGGGGCTGGCAATCACCCGTGGGGACCCCAAGACTTCCTCGCAGCCGAGGTCTCAAAGGTCCCCTTCGGCTTGGCTCCCTGAGGCGAGACCCAGCCCCCGCCCCCAGGCCAGAAGCTGAGTGTGGGAGAGAGTGTGCGTGTGAGTGTGTCGGTGGGCGACGGTGGGGTCGGGTCGACTGGGGGGCCGGGTGGATACCCACAGTGGAGGGGGGAGGGTGTGGCGGCCGGGCCTTTGGAAGCCTGTGTGGTCCTCTTGCTGTCTCTCTCTCTCCCTCTTTCTCCGTCTCCCTTACTTGTGGTTTCCCGCTCTTGACCTGTCTGGGCTGCGGGGGGTGTGTCTGTGTTTGGGGGGCGGGGGGGCGGGCGTGAGGGTGTGTGTGTGTGTGTGTGTGTGTGTGTGTGTGTGTTGTGCGCCCGCGCCTGCGGGAGACCTCGAGGTTGCCTGGCAGGATGCGTCTGGGGGTGGGGCTGTGGCCCCGGCCCCGCCCAGAATTGCCTGAGGCCTGCCAAGGGAGCCCCAGACAGAGACCCCCGCGCCCCCGCCCCCGCCGTTCCTCTGGTTTCCTGGACGCCGAAAGCCCAGGGGCTCGCGGGCCGCGCGGAGGCAACCCAGGTCTGCAGCGGGAGTCGGGGCCCCGGCCACCCAACCTGAGAGGGGCTGGAAGGCAGGCGGCGGCTCTGAGCGCGGTGGGGTGCCAGGGGCCAGCGGCAGGCGGGGCTTGCGGTGCGGCTGGGGCCCGGGGCTAAAGGAGAGGGGAGGCAGGGAAAAAAAGAGACAACAAAAAGCCTACAGCACCCGGTATTCCCAGGCGGTCTCCCATCCAAGTACTAACCGGGCCCGACCCTGCTTAGCTTCCGAGATCAGACGAGATCGGGCGCGTTCAGGGTGGTATGGCCGTAGACGGAGGCGGCTGCCGCCAGGCGCCCTAAGAGCCCTGCGCTGCGCCTGCCTTTCGCTCTGACCTGCCGGTCGGGCCAGCCGGCGGCCGCAGCTCTCCAGCTCTCCACGGAGCGCGCGCTGCACTTGAGCTGCACCACCCGCGACCGGACTCCCGGCGGCCCAGTGGCCGGCCCACGCCGCCCCGCCCCCCGCCCCCCGTCACCCCCGGCCAACACTCGGCCGGCCCGGCCCGGGGGACCACAGGGCTTCCGGGACCCGGAGCAGCCGGCCGGGTGTGCCTGCCGGGGGCTGTAGCGGGGAGGGTGGAGTGAGGGGCGCGGAGGTCTTGGCGCTCTCCCACCCTGGGACCCTCCAGGCACCACCCGGCTCGGGGGCCGCCGCCCCTCCCCCACCCCCTCGCCCACCTCCCCAAGGCGTTCGCTGCCCAGGGCCACGTGGCCCCGGATCTGTCTGGCCTCGGGGCCCGCTGGGGCCCGCTGGGGCCCGCGGTCCTCTGAGCCTCCTGCGGGCCTAGGCGCAGCCCAGCCGTGGCCCTGAGCGCCCATCCTGCCCGGCACCTGCGCGGTGCCCAAACCCACCTGGAGCCACCAGCGCCGGCGCCCAGAGCTCGTCAGCCCCGCCCCTTCGCCCCACCGAGACCCCCCCCCTCCTTGCCCCCACGCCGCCCTCCAAGCACAGGACCTTGCTGAGGGTGCAGACGAACGACATGCAGCCACACGGACAGGCACACAGACACACTCGCAGGCACCCACGCCAAGTGAGACAGCCGGCCGGCGCAAGCTCGTCAGCCAGGGCCACAGCCAGAGCACCCACCCGTGAGAGGCCGGGGCCAGAGGAAGGGACGGGAGGCCCGGGGGTCAGGAGAGACAGAGACGGAAAGAGATGAAGGTTCAGAGACAGGCTCCCAAGACGGCGAGAGGGCAGAGGCAGAGGCAGAGGCAGATGCAGACAGACAGACAGACACGAGCGCGCAGGCACACCCAGGGAGGGAGAGCCAGAGAGAGGGAGACACAGAGCGACCGACAGAGAGACGGAAAGCGGGACACGGACAGGGGACAGGGGATGGCATCCCATCCGAGACGGACACTCTGGCACAGACCGTCACACACCGCAGAGAGCGGCCCGTGCGCAAGGGAGGGGGCGTCAGCCTTGGGCCGGGCGAGCCCGGGCTGGACGCGGTGCCCTGGGGCTGGCAATCACCCGTGGGGACCCCAAGACTTCCTCGCAGCCGAGGTCTCAAAGGTCCCCTTCGGCTTGGCTCCCTGAGGCGAGACCCAGCCCCCGCCCCCAGGCCAGAAGCTGAGTGTGGGAGAGAGTGTGCGTGTGAGTGTGTCGGTGGGCGACGGTGGGGTCGGGTCGACTGGGGGGCCGGGTGGATACCCACAGTGGAGGGGGGAGGGTGTGGCGGCCGGGCCTTTGGAAGCCTGTGTGGTCCTCTTGCTGTCTCTCTCTCTCCCTCTTTCTCCGTCTCCCTTACTTGTGGTTTCCCGCTCTTGACCTGTCTGGGCTGCGGGGGGTGTGTCTGTGTTTGGGGGGCGGGGGGGCGGGCGTGAGGGTGTGTGTGTGTGTGTGTGTGTGTGTGTGTGTGTGTTGTGCGCCCGCGCCTGCGGGAGACCTCGAGGTTGCCTGGCAGGATGCGTCTGGGGGTGGGGCTGTGGCCCCGGCCCCGCCCAGAATTGCCTGAGGCCTGCCAAGTGAGCCCCAGACAGAGACCCCCGCGCCCCCGCCCCCGCCGTTCCTCTGGTTTCCTGGACGCCGAAAGCCCAGGGGCTCGCGGGCCGCGCGGAGGCAACCCAGGTCTGCAGCGGGAGTCGGGGCCCCGGCCACCCAACCTGAGAGGGGCTGGAAGGCAGGCGGCGGCTCTGAGCGCGGTGGGGTGCCAGGGGCCAGCGGCAGGCGGGGCTTGCGGTGCGGCTGGGGCCCGGGGCTAAAGGAGAGGGGAGGCAGGGAAAAAAAGAGACAACAAAAAGCCTACAGCACCCGGTATTCCCAGGCGGTCTCCCATCCAAGTACTAACCGGGCCCGACCCTGCTTAGCTTCCGAGATCAGACGAGATCGGGCGCGTTCAGGGTGGTATGGCCGTAGACGGAGGCGGCTGCCGCCAGGCGCCCTAAGAGCCCTGCGCTGCGCCTGCCTTTCGCTCTGACCTGCCGGTCGGGCCAGCCGGCGGCCGCAGCTCTCCAGCTCTCCACGGAGCGCGCGCTGCACTTGAGCTGCACCACCCGCGACCGGACTCCCGGCGGCCCGGTGGCCGGCCCACGCCGCCCCGCCCCCCGCCCCCCGTCACCCCCGGCCAACACTCGGCCGGCCCGGCCCGGGGGACCACAGGGCTTCCGGGACCCGGAGCAGCCGGCCGGGTGTGCCTGCCGGGGGCTGTAGGGGGGAGGGTGGAGTGAGGGGCGCGGAGGTCTTGGCGCTCTCCCACCCTGGGACCCTCCAGGCACCACCCGGCTCGGGGGCCGCCGCCCCTCCCCCACCCCCTCGCCCACCTCCCCAAGGCGTTCGCTGCCCAGGGCCACGTGGCCCCGGATCTGTCTGGCCTCGGGGCCCGCTGGGGCCCGCTGGGGCCCGCGGTCCTCTGAGCCTCCTGCGGGCCTAGGCGCAGCCCAGCCGTGGCCCTGAGCGCCCATCCTGCCCGGCACCTGCGCGGTGCCCAAACCCACCTGGAGCCACCAGCGCCGGCGCCCAGAGCTCGTCAGCCCCGCCCCTTCGCCCCACCGAGACCCCCCCCCCCTTGCCCCCACGCCGCCCTCCAAGCACAGGACCTTGCTGAGGGTGCAGACGAGCGACATGCAGCCACACGGACAGGCACACAGACACACTCGCAGGCACCCACGCTAAGTGAGACAGCCGGCCGGCGCAAGCTCGTCAGCCAGGGCCACAGCCAGAGCACCCACCCGTGAGAGGCCGGGGCCAGAGGAAGGGACGGGAGGCCCGGGGGTCAGGAGAGACAGAGACGGAAAGAGATGAAGGTTCAGAGACAGGCTCCCAAGACGGCGAGAGGGCAGAGGCAGAGGCAGAGGCAGATGCAGACAGACAGACAGACACGAGCGCGCAGGCACACCCAGGGAGGGAGAGCCAGAGAGAGGGAGACACAGAGCGACCGACAGAGAGACGGAAAGCGGGACACGGACAGGGGACAGGGGATGGCATCCCATCCGAGACGGACACTCTGGCACAGACCGTCACACACCGCAGAGAGCGGCCCGTGCGCAAGGGAGGGGGCGTCAGCCTTGGGCCGGGCGAGCCCGGGCTGGACGCGGTGCCCTGGGGCTGGCAATCACCCGTGGGGACCCCAAGACTTCCTCGCAGCCGAGGTCTCAAAGGTCCCCTTCGGCTTGGCTCCCTGAGGCGAGACCCAGCCCCCGCCCCCAGGCCAGAAGCTGAGTGTGGGAGAGAGTGTGCGTGTGAGTGTGTCGGTGGGCGACGGTGGGGTCGGGTCGACTGGGGGGCCGGGTGGATACCCACAGTGGAGGGGGGAGGGTGTGGCGGCCGGGCCTTTGGAAGCCTGTGTGGTCCTCTTGCTGTCTCTCTCTCTCCCTCTTTCTCCGTCTCCCTTACTTGTGGTTTCCGGCTCTTGACCTGTCTGGGCTGCGGGGGGTGTGTCTGTGTTTGGGGGGCGGGGGGGCGGGCGTGAGGGTGTGTGTGTGTGTGTGTGTGTGTGTGTGTGTGTGTGTGTTGTGCGCCCGCGCCTGCGGGAGACCTCGAGGTTGCCTGGCAGGATGCGTCTGGGGGTGGGGCTGGGGCCCCGGCCCCGCCCAGAATTGCCTGAGGCCTGCCAAGGGAGCCCCAGACAGAGACCCCCGCGCCCCCGCCCCCGCCGTTCCTCTGGTTTCCTGGACGCCGAAAGCCCAGGGGCTCGCGGGCCGCGCGGAGGCAACCCAGGTCTGCAGCGGGAGTCGGGGCCCCGGCCACCCAACCTGAGAGGGGCTGGAAGGCAGGCGGCGGCTCTGAGCGCGGTGGGGTGCCAGGGGCCAGCGGCAGGCGGGGCTTGCGGTGCGGCTGGGGCCCGGGGCTAAAGGAGAGGGGAGGCAGGGAAAAAAAGAGACAACAAAAAGCCTACAGCACCCGGTATTCCCAGGCGGTCTCCATTCCAAGTACTAACCGGGCCCGACCCTGCTTAGCTTCCGAGATCAGACGAGATCGGGCGCGTTCAGGGTGGTATGGCCGTAGACGGAGGCGGCTGCCGCCAGGCGCCCTAAGAGCCCTGCGCTGCGCCTGCCTTTCGCTCTGACCTGCCGGTCGGGCCAGCCGGCGGCCGCAGCTCTCCAGCTCTCCACGGAGCGCGCGCTGCACTTGAGCTGCACCACCCGCGACCGGACTCCCGGCGGCCCGGTGGCCGGCCCACGCCGCCCCGCCCCCCGCCCCCCGTCACCCCCGGCCAACACTCGGCCGGCCCGGCCCGGGGGACCACAGGGCTTCCGGGACCCGGAGCAGCCGGCCGGGTGTGCCTGCCGGGGGCTGTAGGGGGGAGGGTGGAGTGAGGGGCGCGGAGGTCTTGGCGCTCTCCCACCCTGGGACCCTCCAGGCACCACCCGGCTCGGGGGCCGCCGCCCCTCCCCCACCCCCTCGCCCACCTCCCCAAGGCGTTCGCTGCCCAGGGCCACGTGGCCCCGGATCTGTCTGGCCTCGGGGCCCGCTGGGGCCCGCTGGGGCCCGCGGTCCTCTGAGCCTCCTGCGGGCCTAGGCGCAGCCCAGCCGTGGCCCTGAGCGCCCATCCTGCCCGGCACCTGCGCGGTGCCCAAACCCACCTGGAGCCACCAGCGCCGGCGCCCAGAGCTCGTCAGCCCCGCCCCTTCGCCCCACCGAGACCCCCCCCCCCCTTGCCCCCACGCCGCCCTCCAAGCACAGGACCTTGCTGAGGGTGCAGACGAGCGACATGCAGCCACACGGACAGGCACACAGACACACTCGCAGGCACCCACGCTAAGTGAGACAGCCGGCCGGCGCAAGCTCGTCAGCCAGGGCCACAGCCAGAGCACCCACCCGTGAGAGGCCGGGGCCAGAGGAAGGGACGGGAGGCCCGGGGGTCAGGAGAGACAGAGACGGAAAGAGATGAAGGTTCAGAGACAGGCTCCCAAGACGGCGAGAGGGCAGAGGCAGAGGCAGAGGCAGATGCAGACAGACAGACAGACACGAGCGCGCAGGCACACCCAGGGAGGGAGAGCCAGAGAGAGGGAGACACAGAGCGACCGACAGAGAGACGGAAAGCGGGACACGGACAGGGGACAGGGGATGGCATCCCATCCGAGACGGACACTCTGGCACAGACCGTCACACACCGCAGAGAGCGGCCCGTGCGCAAGGGAGGGGGCGTCAGCCTTGGGCCGGGCGAGCCCGGGCTGGACGCGGTGCCCTGGGGCTGGCAATCACCCGTGGGGACCCCAAGACTTCCTCGCAGCCGAGGTCTCAAAGGTCCCCTTCGGCTTGGCTCCCTGAGGCGAGACCCAGCCCCCGCCCCCAGGCCAGAAGCTGAGTGTGGGAGAGAGTGTGCGTGTGAGTGTGTCGGTGGGCGACGGTGGGGTCGGGTCGACTGGGGGGCCGGGTGGATACCCACAGTGGAGGGGGGAGGGTGTGGCGGCCGGGCCTTTGGAAGCCTGTGTGGTCCTCTTGCTGTCTCTCTCTCTCCCTCTTTCTCCGTCTCCCTTACTTGTGGTTTCCGGCTCTTGACCTGTCTGGGCTGCGGGGGGTGTGTCTGTGTTTGGGGGGCGGGGGGGCGGGCGTGAGGGTGTGTGTGTGTGTGTGTGTGTGTGTGTGTGTGTTGTGCGCCCGCGCCTGCGGGAGACCTCGAGGTTGCCTGGCAGGATGCGTCTGGGGGTGGGGCTGGGGCCCCGGCCCCGCCCAGAATTGCCTGAGGCCTGCCAAGGGAGCCCCAGACAGAGACCCCCGCGCCCCCGCCCCCGCCGTTCCTCTGGTTTCCTGGACGCCGAAAGCCCAGGGGCTCGCGGGCCGCGCGGAGGCAACCCAGGTCTGCAGCGGGAGTCGGGGCCCCGGCCACCCAACCTGAGAGGGGCTGGAAGGCAGGCGGCGGCTCTGAGCGCGGTGGGGTGCCAGGGGCCAGCGGCAGGCGGGGCTTGCGGTGCGGCTGGGGCCCGGGGCTAAAGGAGAGGGGAGGCAGGGAAAAAAAGAGACAACAAAAAGCCTACAGCACCCGGTATTCCCAGGCGGTCTCCCATCCAAGTACTAACCGGGCCCGACCCTGCTTAGCTTCCGAGATCAGACGAGATCGGGCGCGTTCAGGGTGGTATGGCCGTAGACGGAGGCGGCTGCCGCCAGGCGCCCTAAGAGCCCTGCGCTGCGCCTGCCTTTCGCTCTGACCTGCCGGTCGGGCCAGCCGGCGGCCGCAGCTCTCCAGCTCTCCACGGAGCGCGCGCTGCACTTGAGCTGCACCACCCGCGACCGGACTCCCGGCGGCCCGGTGGCCGGCCCACGCCGCCCCGCCCCCCGCCCCCCGTCACCCCCGGCCAACACTCGGCCGGCCCGGCCCGGGGGACCACAGGGCTTCCGGGACCCGGAGCAGCCGGCCGGGTGTGCCTGCCGGGGGCTGTAGGGGGGAGGGTGGAGTGAGGGGCGCGGAGGTCTTGGCGCTCTCCCACCCTGGGACCCTCCAGGCACCACCCGGCTCGGGGGCCGCCGCCCCTCCCCCACCCCCTCGCCCACCTCCCCAAGGCGTTCGCTGCCCAGGGCCACGTGGCCCCGGATCTGTCTGGCCTCGGGGCCCGCTGGGGCCCGCTGGGGCCCGCGGTCCTCTGAGCCTCCTGCGGGCCTAGGCGCAGCCCAGCCGTGGCCCTGAGCGCCCATCCTGCCCGGCACCTGCGCGGTGCCCAAACCCACCTGGAGCCACCAGCGCCGGCGCCCAGAGCTCGTCAGCCCCGCCCCTTCGCCCCACCGAGGCCCCCCCCCCTTGCCCCCACGCCGCCCTCCAAGCACAGGACCTTGCTGAGGGTGCAGACGAGCGACATGCAGCCACACGGACAGGCACACAGACACACTCGCAGGCACCCACGCCAAGTGAGACAGCCGGCCGGCGCAAGCTCGTCAGCCAGGGCCACAGCCAGAGCACCCACCCGTGAGAGGCCGGGGCCAGAGGAAGGGACGGGAGGCCCGGGGGTCAGGAGAGACAGAGACGGAAAGAGATGAAGGTTCAGAGACAGGCTCCCAAGACGGCGAGAGGGCAGAGGCAGAGGCAGAGGCAGATGCAGACAGACAGACAGACACGAGCGCGCAGGCACACCCAGGGAGGGAGAGCCAGAGAGAGGGAGACACAGAGCGACCGACAGAGAGACGGAAAGCGGGACACGGACAGGGGACAGGGGATGGCATCCCATCCGAGACGGACACTCTGGCACAGACCGTCACACACCGCAGAGAGCGGCCCGTGCGCAAGGGAGGGGGCGTCAGCCTTGGGCCGGGCGAGCCCGGGCTGGACGCGGTGCCCTGGGGCTGGCAATCACCCGTGGGGACCCCAAGACTTCCTCGCAGCCGAGGTCTCAAAGGTCCCCTTCGGCTTGGCTCCCTGAGGCGAGACCCAGCCCCCGCCCCCAGGCCAGAAGCTGAGTGTGGGAGAGAGTGTGCGTGTGAGTGTGTCGGTGGGCGACGGTGGGGTCGGGTCGACTGGGGGGCCGGGTGGATACCCACAGTGGAGGGGGGAGGGTGTGGCGGCCGGGCCTTTGGAAGCCTGTGTGGTCCTCTTGCTGTCTCTCTCTCTCCCTCTTTCTCCGTCTCCCTTACTTGTGGTTTCCGGCTCTTGACCTGTCTGGGCTGCGGGGGGTGTGTCTGTGTTTGGGGGGCGGGGGGGCGGGCGTGAGGGTGTGTGTGTGTGTGTGTGTGTGTGTGTGTGTGTTGTGCGCCCGCGCCTGCGGGAGACCTCGAGGTTGCCTGGCAGGATGCGTCTGGGGGTGGGGCTGTGGCCCCGGCCCCGCCCAGAATTGCCTGAGGCCTGCCAAGGGAGCCCCAGACAGAGACCCCCGCGCCCCCGCCCCCGCCGTTCCTCTGGTTTCCTGGACGCCGAAAGCCCAGGGGCTCGCGGGCCGCGCGGAGGCAACCCAGGTCTGCAGCGGGAGTCGGGGCCCCGGCCACCCAACCTGAGAGGGGCTGGAAGGCAGGCGGCGGCTCTGAGCGCGGTGGGGTGCCAGGGGCCAGCGGCAGGCGGGGCTTGCGGTGCGGCTGGGGCCCGGGGCTAAAGGAGAGGGGAGGCAGGGAAAAAAAGAGACAACAAAAAGCCTACAGCACCCGGTATTCCCAGGCGGTCTCCCATCCAAGTACTAACCGGGCCCGACCCTGCTTAGCTTCCGAGATCAGACGAGATCGGGCGCGTTCAGGGTGGTATGGCCGTAGACGGAGGCGGCTGCCGCCAGGCGCCCTAAGAGCCCTGCGCTGCGCCTGCCTTTCGCTCTGACCTGCCGGTCGGGCCAGCCGGCGGCCGCAGCTCTCCAGCTCTCCACGGAGCGCGCGCTGCACTTGAGCTGCACCACCCGCGACCGGACTCCCGGCGGCCCGGTGGCCGGCCCACGCCGCCCCGCCCCCCGCCCCCCGTCACCCCCGGCCAACACTCGGCCGGCCCGGCCCGGGGGACCACAGGGCTTCCGGGACCCGGAGCAGCCGGCCGGGTGTGCCTGCCGGGGGCTGTAGGGGGGAGGGTGGAGTGAGGGGCGCGGAGGTCTTGGCGCTCTCCCACCCTGGGACCCTCCAGGCACCACCCGGCTCGGGGGCCGCCGCCCCTCCCCCACCCCCTCGCCCACCTCCCCAAGGCGTTCGCTGCCCAGGGCCACGTGGCCCCGGATCTGTCTGGCCTCGGGGCCCGCTGGGGCCCGCTGGGGCCCGCGGTCCTCTGAGCCTCCTGCGGGCCTAGGCGCAGCCCAGCCGTGGCCCTGAGCGCCCATCCTGCCCGGCACCTGCGCGGTGCCCAAACCCACCTGGAGCCACCAGCGCCGGCGCCCAGAGCTCGTCAGCCCCGCCCCTTCGCCCCACCGAGACCCCCCCCCTCCTTGCCCCCACGCCGCCCTCCAAGCACAGGACCTTGCTGAGGGTGCAGACGAACGACATGCAGCCACACGGACAGGCACACAGACACACTCGCAGGCACCCACGCCAAGTGAGACAGCCGGCCGGCGCAAGCTCGTCAGCCAGGGCCACAGCCAGAGCACCCACCCGTGAGAGGCCGGGGCCAGAGGAAGGGACGGGAGGCCCGGGGGTCAGGAGAGACAGAGACGGAAAGAGATGAAGGTTCAGAGACAGGCTCCCAAGACGGCGAGAGGGCAGAGGCAGAGGCAGAGGCAGATGCAGACAGACAGACAGACACGAGCGCGCAGGCACACCCAGGGAGGGAGAGCCAGAGAGAGGGAGACACAGAGCGACCGACAGAGAGACGGAAAGCGGGACACGGACAGGGGACAGGGGATGGCATCCCATCCGAGACGGACACTCTGGCACAGACCGTCACACACCGCAGAGAGCGGCCCGTGCGCAAGGGAGGGGGCGTCAGCCTTGGGCCGGGCGAGCCCGGGCTGGACGCGGTGCCCTGGGGCTGGCAATCACCCGTGGGGACCCCAAGACTTCCTCGCAGCCGAGGTCTCAAAGGTCCCCTTCGGCTTGGCTCCCTGAGGCGAGACCCAGCCCCCGCCCCCAGGCCAGAAGCTGAGTGTGGGAGAGAGTGTGCGTGTGAGTGTGTCGGTGGGCGACGGTGGGGTCGGGTCGACTGGGGGGCCGGGTGGATACCCACAGTGGAGGGGGGAGGGTGTGGCGGCCGGGCCTTTGGAAGCCTGTGTGGTCCTCTTGCTGTCTCTCTCTCTCCCTCTTTCTCCGTCTCCCTTACTTGTGGTTTCCGGCTCTTGACCTGTCTGGGCTGCGGGGGGTGTGTCTGTGTTTGGGGGGCGGGGGGGCGGGCGTGAGGGTGTGTGTGTGTGTGTGTGTGTGTGTGTGTGTGTTGTGCGCCCGCGCCTGCGGGAGACCTCGAGGTTGCCTGGCAGGATGCGTCTGGGGGTGGGGCTGGGGCCCCGGCCCCGCCCAGAATTGCCTGAGGCCTGCCAAGGGAGCCCCAGACAGAGACCCCCGCGCCCCCGCCCCCGCCGTTCCTCTGGTTTCCTGGACGCCGAAAGCCCAGGGGCTCGCGGGCCGCGCGGAGGCAACCCAGGTCTGCAGCGGGAGTCGGGGCCCCGGCCACCCAACCTGAGAGGGGCTGGAAGGCAGGCGGCGGCTCTGAGCGCGGTGGGGTGCCAGGGGCCAGCGGCAGGCGGGGCTTGCGGTGCGGCTGGGGCCCGGGGCTAAAGGAGAGGGGAGGCAGGGAAAAAAAGAGACAACAAAAAGCCTACAGCACCCGGTATTCCCAGGCGGTCTCCCATCCAAGTACTAACCGGGCCCGACCCTGCTTAGCTTCCGAGATCAGACGAGATCGGGCGCGTTCAGGGTGGTATGGCCGTAGACGGAGGCGGCTGCCGCCAGGCGCCCTAAGAGCCCTGCGCTGCGCCTGCCTTTCGCTCTGACCTGCCGGTCGGGCCAGCCGGCGGCCGCAGCTCTCCAGCTCTCCACGGAGCGCGCGCTGCACTTGAGCTGCACCACCCGCGACCGGACTCCCGGCGGCCCGGTGGCCGGCCCACGCCGCCCCGCCCCCCGCCCCCCGTCACCCCCGGCCAACACTCGGCCGGCCCGGCCCGGGGGACCACAGGGCTTCCGGGACCCGGAGCAGCCGGCCGGGTGTGCCTGCCGGGGGCTGTAGGGGGGAGGGTGGAGTGAGGGGCGCGGAGGTCTTGGCGCTCTCCCACCCTGGGACCCTCCAGGCACCACCCGGCTCGGGGGCCGCCGCCCCTCCCCCACCCCCTCGCCCACCTCCCCAAGGCGTTCGCTGCCCAGGGCCACGTGGCCCCGGATCTGTCTGGCCTCGGGGCCCGCTGGGGCCCGCTGGGGCCCGCGGTCCTCTGAGCCTCCTGCGGGCCTAGGCGCAGCCCAGCCGTGGCCCTGAGCGCCCATCCTGCCCGGCACCTGCGCGGTGCCCAAACCCACCTGGAGCCACCAGCGCCGGCGCCCAGAGCTCGTCAGCCCCGCCCCTTCGCCCCACCGAGACCCCCCCCCCCCTTGCCCCCACGCCGCCCTCCAAGCACAGGACCTTGCTGAGGGTGCAGACGAGCGACATGCAGCCACACGGACAGGCACACAGACACACTCGCAGGCACCCACGCTAAGTGAGACAGCCGGCCGGCGCAAGCTCGTCAGCCAGGGCCACAGCCAGAGCACCCACCCGTGAGAGGCTGGGGCCAGAG
The DNA here is from genome assembly GCF_032405125.1 of Capricornis sumatraensis. Classification (NCBI taxonomy): domain Eukaryota; kingdom Metazoa; phylum Chordata; class Mammalia; order Artiodactyla; family Bovidae; genus Capricornis; species Capricornis sumatraensis. Next base: position 42,135,996 of record NC_091078.1, on the reverse strand, counting down.
GAAGGGACGGGAGGCCCGGGGGTCAGGAGAGACAGAGACGGAAAGAGATGAAGGTTCAGAGACAGGCTCCCAAGACGGCGAGAGGGCAGAGGCAGAGGCAGAGGCAGATGCAGACAGACAGACAGACACGAGCGCGCAGGCACACCCAGGGAGGGAGAGCCAGAGAGAGGGAGACACAGAGCGACCGACAGAGAGACGGAAAGCGGGACACGGACAGGGGACAGGGGATGGCATCCCATCCGAGACGGACACTCTGGCACAGACCGTCACACACCGCAGAGAGCGGCCCGTGCGCAAGGGAGGGGGCGTCAGCCTTGGGCCGGGCGAGCCCGGGCTGGACGCGGTGCCCTGGGGCTGGCAATCACCCGTGGGGACCCCAAGACTTCCTCGCAGCCGAGGTCTCAAAGGTCCCCTTCGGCTTGGCTCCCTGAGGCGAGACCCAGCCCCCGCCCCCAGGCCAGAAGCTGAGTGTGGGAGAGAGTGTGCGTGTGAGTGTGTCGGTGGGCGACGGTGGGGTCGGGTCGACTGGGGGGCCGGGTGGATACCCACAGTGGAGGGGGGAGGGTGTGGCGGCCGGGCCTTTGGAAGCCTGTGTGGTCCTCTTGCTGTCTCTCTCTCTCCCTCTTTCTCCGTCTCCCTTACTTGTGGTTTCCGGCTCTTGACCTGTCTGGGCTGCGGGGGGTGTGTCTGTGTTTGGGGGGCGGGGGGGCGGGCGTGAGGGTGTGTGTGTGTGTGTGTGTGTGTGTGTGTGTGTGTGTGTTGTGCGCCCGCGCCTGCGGGAGACCTCGAGGTTGCCTGGCAGGATGCGTCTGGGGGTGGGGCTGTGGCCCCGGCCCCGCCCAGAATTGCCTGAGGCCTGCCAAGGGAGCCCCAGACAGAGACCCCCGCGCCCCCGCCCCCGCCGTTCCTCTGGTTTCCTGGACGCCGAAAGCCCAGGGGCTCGCGGGCCGCGCGGAGGCAACCCAGGTCTGCAGCGGGAGTCGGGGCCCCGGCCACCCAACCTGAGAGGGGCTGGAAGGCAGGCGGCGGCTCTGAGCGCGGTGGGGTGCCAGGGGCCAGCGGCAGGCGGGGCTTGCGGTGCGGCTGGGGCCCGGGGCTAAAGGAGAGGGGAGGCAGGGAAAAAAAGAGACAACAAAAAGCCTACAGCACCCGGTATTCCCAGGCGGTCTCCCATCCAAGTACTAACCGGGCCCGACCCTGCTTAGCTTCCGAGATCAGACGAGATCGGGCGCGTTCAGGGTGGTATGGCCGTAGACGGAGGCGGCTGCCGCCAGGCGCCCTAAGAGCCCTGCGCTGCGCCTGCCTTTCGCTCTGACCTGCCGGTCGGGCCAGCCGGCGGCCGCAGCTCTCCAGCTCTCCACGGAGCGCGCGCTGCACTTGAGCTGCACCACCCGCGACCGGACTCCCGGCGGCCCGGTGGCCGGCCCACGCCGCCCCGCCCCCCGCCCCCCGTCACCCCCGGCCAACACTCGGCCGGCCCGGCCCGGGGGACCACAGGGCTTCCGGGACCCGGAGCAGCCGGCCGGGTGTGCCTGCCGGGGGCTGTAGGGGGGAGGGTGGAGTGAGGGGCGCGGAGGTCTTGGCGCTCTCCCACCCTGGGACCCTCCAGGCACCACCCGGCTCGGGGGCCGCCGCCCCTCCCCCACCCCCTCGCCCACCTCCCCAAGGCGTTCGCTGCCCAGGGCCACGTGGCCCCGGATCTGTCTGGCCTCGGGGCCCGCTGGGGCCCGCTGGGGCCCGCGGTCCTCTGAGCCTCCTGCGGGCCTAGGCGCAGCCCAGCCGTGGCCCTGAGCGCCCATCCTGCCCGGCACCTGCGCGGTGCCCAAACCCACCTGGAGCCACCAGCGCCGGCGCCCAGAGCTCGTCAGCCCCGCCCCTTCGCCCCACCGAGACCCCCCCCCCCCTTGCCCCCACGCCGCCCTCCAAGCACAGGACCTTGCTGAGGGTGCAGACGAGCGACATGCAGCCACACGGACAGGCACACAGACACACTCGCAGGCACCCACGCTAAGTGAGACAGCCGGCCGGCGCAAGCTCGTCAGCCAGGGCCACAGCCAGAGCACCCACCCGTGAGAGGCTGGGGCCAGAGGAAGGGACGGGAGGCCCGGGGGTCAGGAGAGACAGAGACGGAAAGAGATGAAGGTTCAGAGACAGGCTCCCAAGACGGCGAGAGGGCAGAGGCAGAGGCAGAGGCAGATGCAGACAGACAGACAGACACGAGCGCGCAGGCACACCCAGGGAGGGAGAGCCAGAGAGAGGGAGACACAGAGCGACCGACAGAGAGACGGAAAGCAGGACACGGACAGGGGACAGGGGATGGCATCCCATCCGAGACGGACACTCTGGCACAGACCGTCACACACCGCAGAGAGCGGCCCGTGCGCAAGGGAGGGGGCGTCAGCCTTGGGCCGGGCGAGCCCGGGCTGGACGCGGTGCCCTGGGGCTGGCAATCACCCGTGGGGACCCCAAGACTTCCTCGCAGCCGAGGTCTCAAAGGTCCCCTTCGGCTTGGCTCCCTGAGGCGAGACCCAGCCCCCGCCCCCAGGCCAGAAGCTGAGTGTGGGAGAGAGTGTGCGTGTGAGTGTGTCGGTGGGCGACGGTGGGGTCGGGTCGACTGGGGGGCCGGGTGGATACCCACAGTGGAGGGGGGAGGGTGTGGCGGCCGGGCCTTTGGAAGCCTGTGTGGTCCTCTTGCTGTCTCTCTCTCTCCCTCTTTCTCCGTCTCCCTTACTTGTGGTTTCCGGCTCTTGACCTGTCTGGGCTGCGGGGGGTGTGTCTGTGTTTGGGGGGCGGGGGGGCGGGCGTGAGGGTGTGTGTGTGTGTGTGTGTGTGTGTGTGTGTGTGTGTTGTGCGCCCGCGCCTGCGGGAGACCTCGAGGTTGCCTGGCAGGATGCGTCTGGGGGTGGGGCTGTGGCCCCGGCCCCGCCCAGAATTGCCTGAGGCCTGCCAAGGGAGCCCCAGACAGAGACCCCCGCGCCCCCGCCCCCGCCGTTCCTCTGGTTTCCTGGACGCCGAAAGCCCAGGGGCTCGCGGGCCGCGCGGAGGCAACCCAGGTCTGCAGCGGGAGTCGGGGCCCCGGCCACCCAACCTGAGAGGGGCTGGAAGGCAGGCGGCGGCTCTGAGCGCGGTGGGGTGCCAGGGGCCAGCGGCAGGCGGGGCTTGCGGTGCGGCTGGGGCCCGGGGCTAAAGGAGAGGGGAGGCAGGGAAAAAAAGAGACAACAAAAAGCCTACAGCACCCGGTATTCCCAGGCGGTCTCCCATCCAAGTACTAACCGGGCCCGACCCTGCTTAGCTTCCGAGATCAGACGAGATCGGGCGCGTTCAGGGTGGTATGGCCGTAGACGGAGGCGGCTGCCGCCAGGCGCCCTAAGAGCCCTGCGCTGCGCCTGCCTTTCGCTCTGACCTGCCGGTCGGGCCAGCCGGCGGCCGCAGCTCTCCAGCTCTCCACGGAGCGCGCGCTGCACTTGAGCTGCACCACCCGCGACCGGACTCCCGGCGGCCCGGTGGCCGGCCCACGCCGCCCCGCCCCCCGCCCCCCCGTCACCCCCGGCCAACACTCGGCCGGCCCGGCCCGGGGGACCACAGGGCTTCCGGGACCCGGAGCAGCCGGCCGGGTGTGCCTGCCGGGGGCTGTAGGGGGGAGGGTGGAGTGAGGGGCGCGGAGGTCTTGGCGCTCTCCCACCCTGGGACCCTCCAGGCACCACCCGGCTCGGGGGCCGCCGCCCCTCCCCCACCCCCTCGCCCACCTCCCCAAGGCGTTCGCTGCCCAGGGCCACGTGGCCCCGGATCTGTCTGGCCTCGGGGCCCGCTGGGGCCCGCTGGGGCCCGCGGTCCTCTGAGCCTCCTGCGGGCCTAGGCGCAGCCCAGCCGTGGCCCTGAGCGCCCATCCTGCCCGGCACCTGCGCGGTGCCCAAACCCACCTGGAGCCACCAGCGCCGGCGCCCAGAGCTCGTCAGCCCCGCCCCTTCGCCCCACCGAGGCCCCCCCCCCTTGGCCCCACGCCGCCCTCCAAGCACAGGACCTTGCTGAGGGTGCAGACGAGCGACATGCAGCCACACGGACAGGCACACAGACACACTCGCAGGCACCCACGCCAAGTGAGACAGCCGGCCGGCGCAAGCTCGTCAGCCAGGGCCACAGCCAGAGCACCCACCCGTGAGAGGCCGGGGCCAGAGGAAGGGACGGGAGGCCCGGGGGTCAGGAGAGACAGAGACGGAAAGAGATGAAGGTTCAGAGACAGGCTCCCAAGACGGCGAGAGGGCAGAGGCAGAGGCAGAGGCAGATGCAGACAGACAGACAGACACGAGCGCGCAGGCACACCCAGGGAGGGAGAGCCAGAGAGAGGGAGACACAGAGCGACCGACAGAGAGACGGAAAGCGGGACACGGACAGGGGACAGGGGATGGCATCCCATCCGAGACGGACACTCTGGCACAGACCGTCACACACCGCAGAGAGCGGCCCGTGCGCAAGGGAGGGGGCGTCAGCCTTGGGCCGGGCGAGCCCGGGCTGGACGCGGTGCCCTGGGGCTGGCAATCACCCGTGGGGACCCCAAGACTTCCTCGCAGCCGAGGTCTCAAAGGTCCCCTTCGGCTTGGCTCCCTGAGGCGAGACCCAGCCCCCGCCCCCAGGCCAGAAGCTGAGTGTGGGAGAGAGTGTGCGTGTGAGTGTGTCGGTGGGCGACGGTGGGGTCGGGTCGACTGGGGGGCCGGGTGGATACCCACAGTGGAGGGGGGAGGGTGTGGCGGCCGGGCCTTTGGAAGCCTGTGTGGTCCTCTTGCTGTCTCTCTCTCTCCCTCTTTCTCCGTCTCCCTTACTTGTGGTTTCCCGCTCTTGACCTGTCTGGGCTGCGGGGGGTGTGTCTGTGTTTGGGGGGCGGGGGGGCGGGCGTGAGGGTGTGTGTGTGTGTGTGTGTGTGTGTGTGTGTGTTGTGCGCCCGCGCCTGCGGGAGACCTCGAGGTTGCCTGGCAGGATGCGTCTGGGGGTGGGGCTGGGGCCCCGGCCCCGCCCAGAATTGCCTGAGGCCTGCCAAGGGAGCCCCAGACAGAGACCCCCGCGCCCCCGCCCCCGCCGTTCCTCTGGTTTCCTGGACGCCGAAAGCCCAGGGGCTCGCGGGCCGCGCGGAGGCAACCCAGGTCTGCAGCGGGAGTCGGGGCCCCGGCCACCCAACCTGAGAGGGGCTGGAAGGCAGGCGGCGGCTCTGAGCGCGGTGGGGTGCCAGGGGCCAGCGGCAGGCGGGGCTTGCGGTGCGGCTGGGGCCCGGGGCTAAAGGAGAGGGGAGGCAGGGAAAAAAAGAGACAACAAAAAGCCTACAGCACCCGGTATTCCCAGGCGGTCTCCCATCCAAGTACTAACCGGGCCCGACCCTGCTTAGCTTCCGAGATCAGACGAGATCGGGCGCGTTCAGGGTGGTATGGCCGTAGACGGAGGCGGCTGCCGCCAGGCGCCCTAAGAGCCCTGCGCTGCGCCTGCCTTTCGCTCTGACCTGCCGGTCGGGCCAGCCGGCGGCCGCAGCTCTCCAGCTCTCCACGGAGCGCGCGCTGCACTTGAGCTGCACCACCCGCGACCGGACTCCCGGCGGCCCGGTGGCCGGCCCACGCCGCCCCGCCCCCCGCCCCCCGTCACCCCCGGCCAACACTCGGCCGGCCCGGCCCGGGGGACCACAGGGCTTCCGGGACCCGGAGCAGCCGGCCGGGTGTGCCTGCCGGGGGCTGTAGGGGGGAGGGTGGAGTGAGGGGCGCGGAGGTCTTGGCGCTCTCCCACCCTGGGACCCTCCAGGCACCACCCGGCTCGGGGGCCGCCGCCCCTCCCCCACCCCCTCGCCCACCTCCCCAAGGCGTTCGCTGCCCAGGGCCACGTGGCCCCGGATCTGTCTGGCCTCGGGGCCCGCTGGGGCCCGCTGGGGCCCGCGGTCCTCTGAGCCTCCTGCGGGCCTAGGCGCAGCCCAGCCGTGGCCCTGAGCGCCCATCCTGCCCGGCACCTGCGCGGTGCCCAAACCCACCTGGAGCCACCAGCGCCGGCGCCCAGAGCTCGTCAGCCCCGCCCCTTCGCCCCACCGAGACCCCCCCCCCTTGCCCCCACGCCGCCCTCCAAGCACAGGACCTTGCTGAGGGTGCAGACGAGCGACATGCAGCCACACGGACAGGCACACAGACACACTCGCAGGCACCCACGCTAAGTGAGACAGCCGGCCGGCGCAAGCTCGTCAGCCAGGGCCACAGCCAGAGCACCCACCCGTGAGAGGCCGGGGCCAGAGGAAGGGACGGGAGGCCCGGGGGTCAGGAGAGACAGAGACGGAAAGAGATGAAGGTTCAGAGACAGGCTCCCAAGACGGCGAGAGGGCAGAGGCAGAGGCAGAGGCAGATGCAGACAGACAGACAGACACGAGCGCGCAGGCACACCCAGGGAGGGAGAGCCAGAGAGAGGGAGACACAGAGCGACCGACAGAGAGACGGAAAGCGGGACACGGACAGGGGACAGGGGATGGCATCCCATCCGAGACGGACACTCTGGCACAGACCGTCACACACCGCAGAGAGCGGCCCGTGCGCAAGGGAGGGGGCGTCAGCCTTGGGCCGGGCGAGCCCGGGCTGGACGCGGTGCCCTGGGGCTGGCAATCACCCGTGGGGACCCCAAGACTTCCTCGCAGCCGAGGTCTCAAAGGTCCCCTTCGGCTTGGCTCCCTGAGGCGAGACCCAGCCCCCGCCCCCAGGCCAGAAGCTGAGTGTGGGAGAGAGTGTGCGTGTGAGTGTGTCGGTGGGCGACGGTGGGGTCGGGTCGACTGGGGGGCCGGGTGGATACCCACAGTGGAGGGGGGAGGGTGTGGCGGCCGGGCCTTTGGAAGCCTGTGTGGTCCTCTTGCTGTCTCTCTCTCTCCCTCTTTCTCCGTCTCCCTTACTTGTGGTTTCCGGCTCTTGACCTGTCTGGGCTGCGGGGGGTGTGTCTGTGTTTGGGGGGCGGGGGGGCGGGCGTGAGGGTGTGTGTGTGTGTGTGTGTGTGTGTGTGTGTGTGTTGTGCGCCCGCGCCTGCGGGAGACCTCGAGGTTGCCTGGCAGGATGCGTCTGGGGGTGGGGCTGGGGCCCCGGCCCCGCCCAGAATTGCCTGAGGCCTGCCAAGGGAGCCCCAGACAGAGACCCCCGCGCCCCCGCCCCCGCCGTTCCTCTGGTTTCCTGGACGCCGAAAGCCCAGGGGCTCGCGGGCCGCGCGGAGGCAACCCAGGTCTGCAGCGGGAGTCGGGGCCCCGGCCACCCAACCTGAGAGGGGCTGGAAGGCAGGCGGCGGCTCTGAGCGCGGTGGGGTGCCAGGGGCCAGCGGCAGGCGGGGCTTGCGGTGCGCCTGGGGCCCGAGGCTAAAGGAGAGGGGAGGTAGGGAAAAAAAGAGACAACAAAAAGCCTACAGCACCCGGTATTCCCAGGCGGTCTCCCATCCAAGTACTAACCGGGCCCGACCCTGCTTAGCTTCCGAGATCAGACGAGATCGGGCGCGTTCAGGGTGGTATGGCCGTAGACGGAGGCGGCTGCCGCCAGGCGCCCTAAGAGCCCTGCGCTGCGCCTGCCTTTCGCTCTGACCTGCCGGTCGGGCCAGCCGGCGGCCGCAGCTCTCCAGCTCTCCACGGAGCGCGCGCTGCACTTGAGCTGCACCACCCGCGACCGGACTCCCGGCGGCCCGGTGGCCGGCCCACGCCGCCCCGCCCCCCGCCCCCCGTCACCCCCGGCCAACACTCGGCCGGCCCGGCCCGGGGGACCACAGGGCTTCCGGGACCCGGAGCAGCCGGCCGGGTGTGCCTGCCGGGGGCTGTAGGGGGGAGGGTGGAGTGAGGGGCGCGGAGGTCTTGGCGCTCTCCCACCCTGGGACCCTCCAGGCACCACCCGGCTCGGGGGCCGCCGCCCCTCCCCCACCCCCTCGCCCACCTCCCCAAGGCGTTCGCTGCCCAGGGCCACGTGGCCCCGGATCTGTCTGGCCTCGGGGCCCGCTGGGGCCCGCTGGGGCCCGCGGTCCTCTGAGCCTCCTGCGGGCCTAGGCGCAGCCCAGCCGTGGCCCTGAGCGCCCATCCTGCCCGGCACCTGCGCGGTGCCCAAACCCACCTGGAGCCACCAGCGCCGGCGCCCAGAGCTCGTCAGCCCCGCCCCTTCGCCCCACCGAGACCCCCCCCCTCCTTGCCCCCACGCCGCCCTCCAAGCACAGGACCTTGCTGAGGGTGCAGACGAACGACATGCAGCCACACGGACAGGCACACAGACACACTCGCAGGCACCCACGCCAAGTGAGACAGCCGGCCGGCGCAAGCTCGTCAGCCAGGGCCACAGCCAGAGCACCCACCCGTGAGAGGCCGGGGCCAGAGGAAGGGACGGGAGGCCCGGGGGTCAGGAGAGACAGAGACGGAAAGAGATGAAGGTTCAGAGACAGGCTCCCAAGACGGCGAGAGGGCAGAGGCAGAGGCAGAGGCAGATGCAGACAGACAGACAGACACGAGCGCGCAGGCACACCCAGGGAGGGAGAGCCAGAGAGAGGGAGACACAGAGCGACCGACAGAGAGACGGAAAGCGGGACACGGACAGGGGACAGGGGATGGCATCCCATCCGAGACGGACACTCTGGCACAGACCGTCACACACCGCAGAGAGCGGCCCGTGCGCAAGGGAGGGGGCGTCAGCCTTGGGCCGGGCGAGCCCGGGCTGGACGCGGTGCCCTGGGGCTGGCAATCACCCGTGGGGACCCCAAGACTTCCTCGCAGCCGAGGTCTCAAAGGTCCCCTTCGGCTTGGCTCCCTGAGGCGAGACCCAGCCCCCGCCCCCAGGCCAGAAGCTGAGTGTGGGAGAGAGTGTGCGTGTGAGTGTGTCGGTGGGCGACGGTGGGGTCGGGTCGACTGGGGGGCCGGGTGGATACCCACAGTGGAGGGGGGAGGGTGTGGCGGCCGGGCCTTTGGAAGCCTGTGTGGTCCTCTTGCTGTCTCTCTCTCTCCCTCTTTCTCCGTCTCCCTTACTTGTGGTTTCCCGCTCTTGACCTGTCTGGGCTGCGGGGGGTGTGTCTGTGTTTGGGGGGCGGGGGGGCGGGCGTGAGGGTGTGTGTGTGTGTGTGTGTGTGTGTGTGTGTGTTGTGCGCCCGCGCCTGCGGGAGACCTCGAGGTTGCCTGGCAGGATGCGTCTGGGGGTGGGGCTGGGGCCCCGGCCCCGCCCAGAATTGCCTGAGGCCTGCCAAGGGAGCCCCAGACAGAGACCCCCGCGCCCCCGCCCCCGCCGTTCCTCTGGTTTCCTGGACGCCGAAAGCCCAGGGGCTCGCGGGCCGCGCGGAGGCAACCCAGGTCTGCAGCGGGAGTCGGGGCCCCGGCCACCCAACCTGAGAGGGGCTGGAAGGCAGGCGGCGGCTCTGAGCGCGGTGGGGTGCCAGGGGCCAGCGGCAGGCGGGGCTTGCGGTGCGGCTGGGGCCCGGGGCTAAAGGAGAGGGGAGGCAGGGAAAAAAAGAGACAACAAAAAGCCTACAGCACCCGGTATTCCCAGGCGGTCTCCCATCCAAGTACTAACCGGGCCCGACCCTGCTTAGCTTCCGAGATCAGACGAGATCGGGCGCGTTCAGGGTGGTATGGCCGTAGACGGAGGCGGCTGCCGCCAGGCGCCCTAAGAGCCCTGCGCTGCGCCTGCCTTTCGCTCTGACCTGCCGGTCGGGCCAGCCGGCGGCCGCAGCTCTCCAGCTCTCCACGGAGCGCGCGCTGCACTTGAGCTGCACCACCCGCGACCGGACTCCCGGCGGCCCGGTGGCCGGCCCACGCCGCCCCGCCCCCCGCCCCCCGTCACCCCCGGCCAACACTCGGCCGGCCCGGCCCGGGGGACCACAGGGCTTCCGGGACCCGGAGCAGCCGGCCGGGTGTGCCTGCCGGGGGCTGTAGGGGGGAGGGTGGAGTGAGGGGCGCGGAGGTCTTGGCGCTCTCCCACCCTGGGACCCTCCAGGCACCACCCGGCTCGGGGGCCGCCGCCCCTCCCCCACCCCCTCGCCCACCTCCCCAAGGCGTTCGCTGCCCAGGGCCACGTGGCCCCGGATCTGTCTGGCCTCGGGGCCCGCTGGGGCCCGCTGGGGCCCGCGGTCCTCTGAGCCTCCTGCGGGCCTAGGCGCAGCCCAGCCGTGGCCCTGAGCGCCCATCCTGCCCGGCACCTGCGCGGTGCCCAAACCCACCTGGAGCCACCAGCGCCGGCGCCCAGAGCTCGTCAGCCCCGCCCCTTCGCCCCACCGAGACCCCCCCCCCCTTGCCCCCACGCCGCCCTCCAAGCACAGGACCTTGCTGAGGGTGCAGACGAGCGACATGCAGCCACACGGACAGGCACACAGACACACTCGCAGGCACCCACGCTAAGTGAGACAGCCGGCCGGCGCAAGCTCGTCAGCCAGGGCCACAGCCAGAGCACCCACCCGTGAGAGGCCGGGGCCAGAGGAAGGGACGGGAGGCCCGGGGGTCAGGAGAGACAGAGACGGAAAGAGATGAAGGTTCAGAGACAGGCTCCCAAGACGGCGAGAGGGCAGAGGCAGAGGCAGAGGCAGATGCAGACAGACAGACAGACACGAGCGCGCAGGCACACCCAGGGAGGGAGAACCAGAGAGAGGGAGACACAGAGCGACCGACAGAGAGACGGAAAGCGGGACACGGACAGGGGACAGGGGATGGCATCCCATCCGAGACGGACACTCTGGCACAGACCGTCACACACCGCAGAGAGCGGCCCGTGCGCAAGGGAGGGGGCGTCAGCCTTGGGCCGGGCGAGCCCGGGCTGGACGCGGTGCCCTGGGGCTGGCAATCACCCGTGGGGACCCCAAGACTTCCTCGCAGCCGAGGTCTCAAAGGTCCCCTTCGGCTTGGCTCCCTGAGGCGAGACCCAGCCCCCGCCCCCAGGCCAGAAGCTGAGTGTGGGAGAGAGTGTGCGTGTGAGTGTGTCGGTGGGCGACGGTGGGGTCGGGTCGACTGGGGGGCCGGGTGGATACCCACAGTGGAGGGGGGAGGGTGTGGCGGCCGGGCCTTTGGAAGCCTGTGTGGTCCTCTTGCTGTCTCTCTCTCTCCCTCTTTCTCCGTCTCCCTTACTTGTGGTTTCCGGCTCTTGACCTGTCTGGGCTGCGGGGGGTGTGTCTGTGTTTGGGGGGCGGGGGGGCGGGCGTGAGGGTGTGTGTGTGTGTGTGTGTGTGTGTGTGTGTGTTGTGCGCCCGCGCCTGCGGGAGACCTCGAGGTTGCCTGGCAGGATGCGTCTGGGGGTGGGGCTGGGGCCCCGGCCCCGCCCAGAATTGCCTGAGGCCTGCCAAGGGAGCCCCAGACAGAGACCCCCGCGCCCCCGCCCCCGCCGTTCCTCTGGTTTCCTGGACGCCGAAAGCCCAGGGGCTCGCGGGCCGCGCGGAGGCAACCCAGGTCTGCAGCGGGAGTCGGGGCCCCGGCCACCCAACCTGAGAGGGGCTGGAAGGCAGGCGGCGGCTCTGAGCGCGGTGGGGTGCCAGGGGCCAGCGGCAGGCGGGGCTTGCGGTGCGGCTGGGGCCCGGGGCTAAAGGAGAGGGGAGGCAGGGAAAAAAAGAGACAACAAAAAGCCTACAGCACCCGGTATTCCCAGGCGGTCTCCCATCCAAGTACTAACCGGGCCCGACCCTGCTTAGCTTCCGAGATCAGACGAGATCGGGCGCGTTCAGGGTGGTATGGCCGTAGACGGAGGCGGCTGCCGCCAGGCGCCCTAAGAGCCCTGCGCTGCGCCTGCCTTTCGCTCTGACCTGCCGGTCGGGCCAGCCGGCGGCCGCAGCTCTCCAGCTCTCCACGGAGCGCGCGCTGCACTTGAGCTGCACCACCCGCGACCGGACTCCCGGCGGCCCGGTGGCCGGCCCACGCCGCCCCGCCCCCCGCCCCCCGTCACCCCCGGCCAACACTCGGCCGGCCCGGCCCGGGGGACCACAGGGCTTCCGGGACCCGGAGCAGCCGGCCGGGTGTGCCTGCCGGGGGCTGTAGGGGGGAGGGTGGAGTGAGGGGCGCGGAGGTCTTGGCGCTCTCCCACCCTGGGACCCTCCAGGCACCACCCGGCTCGGGGGCCGCCGCCCCTCCCCCACCCCCTCGCCCACCTCCCCAAGGCGTTCGCTGCCCAGGGCCACGTGGCCCCGGATCTGTCTGGCCTCGGGGCCCGCTGGGGCCCGCTGGGGCCCGCGGTCCTCTGAGCCTCCTGCGGGCCTAGGCGCAGCCCAGCCGTGGCCCTGAGCGCCCATCCTGCCCGGCACCTGCGCGGTGCCCAAACCCACCTGGAGCCACCAGCGCCGGCGCCCAGAGCTCGTCAGCCCCGCCCCTTCGCCCCACCGAGACCCCCCCCCCCCTTGCCCCCACGCCGCCCTCCAAGCACAGGACCTTGCTGAGGGTGCAGACGAGCGACATGCAGCCACACGGACAGGCACACAGACACACTCGCAGGCACCCACGCTAAGTGAGACAGCCGGCCGGCGCAAGCTCGTCAGCCAGGGCCACAGCCAGAGCACCCACCCGTGAGAGGCTGGGGCCAGAGGAAGGGACGGGAGGCCCGGGGGTCAGGAGAGACAGAGACGGAAAGAGATGAAGGTTCAGAGACAGGCTCCCAAGACGGCGAGAGGGCAGAGGCAGAGGCAGAGGCAGATGCAGACAGACAGACAGACACGAGCGCGCAGGCACACCCAGGGAGGGAGAGCCAGAGAGAGGGAGACACAGAGCGACCGACAGAGAGACGGAAAGCGGGACACGGACAGGGGACAGGGGATGGCATCCCATCCGAGACGGACACTCTGGCACAGACCGTCACACACCGCAGAGAGCGGCCCGTGCGCAAGGGAGGGGGCGTCAGCCTTGGGCCGGGCGAGCCCGGGCTGGACGCGGTGCCCTGGGGCTGGCAATCACCCGTGGGGACCCCAAGACTTCCTCGCAGCCGAGGTCTCAAAGGTCCCCTTCGGCTTGGCTCCCTGAGGCGAGACCCAGCCCCCGCCCCCAGGCCAGAAGCTGAGTGTGGGAGAGAGTGTGCGTGTGAGTGTGTCGGTGGGCGACGGTGGGGTCGGGTCGACTGGGGGGCCGGGTGGATACCCACAGTGGAGGGGGGAGGGTGTGGCGGCCGGGCCTTTGGAAGCCTGTGTGGTCCTCTTGCTGTCTCTCTCTCTCCCTCTTTCTCCGTCTCCCTTACTTGTGGTTTCCGGCTCTTGACCTGTCTGGGCTGCGGGGGGTGTGTCTGTGTTTGGGGGGCGGGGGGGCGGGCGTGAGGGTGTGTGTGTGTGTGTGTGTGTGTGTGTGTGTGTTGTGCGCCCGCGCCTGCGGGAGACCTCGAGGTTGCCTGGCAGGATGCGTCTGGGGGTGGGGCTGGGGCCCCGGCCCCGCCCAGAATTGCCTGAGGCCTGCCAAGGGAGCCCCAGACAGAGACCCCCGCGCCCCCGCCCCCGCCGTTCCTCTGGTTTCCTGGACGCCGAAAGCCCAGGGGCTCGCGGGCCGCGCGGAGGCAACCCAGGTCTGCAGCGGGAGTCGGGGCCCCGGCCACCCAACCTGAGAGGGGCTGGAAGGCAGGCGGCGGCTCTGAGCGCGGTGGGGTGCCAGGGGCCAGCAGCAGGCGGGGCTTGCGGTGCGCCTGGGGCCCGGGGCTAAAGGAGAGGGGAGGTAGGGAAAAAAAGAGACAACAAAAAGCCTACAGCACCCGGTATTCCCAGGCGGTCTCCCATCCAAGTACTAACCGGGCCCGACCCTGCTTAGCTTCCGAGATCAGACGAGATCGGGCGCGTTCAGGGTGGTATGGCCGTAGACGGAGGCGGCTGCCGCCAGGCGCCCTAAGAGCCCTGCGCTGCGCCTGCCTTTCGCTCTGACCTGCCGGTCGGGCCAGCCGGCGGCCGCAGCTCTCCAGCTCTCCACGGAGCGCGCGCTGCACTTGAGCTGCACCACCCGCGACCGGACTCCCGGCGGCCCGGTGGCCGGCCCACGCCGCCCCGCCCCCCGCCCCCCGTCACCCCCGGCCAACACTCGGCCGGCCCGGCCCGGGGGACCACAGGGCTTCCGGGACCCGGAGCAGCCGGCCGGGTGTGCCTGCCGGGGGCTGTAGGGGGGAGGGTGGAGTGAGGGGCGCGGAGGTCTTGGCGCTCTCCCACCCTGGGACCCTCCAGGCACCACCCGGCTCGGGGGCCGCCGCCCCTCCCCCACCCCCTCGCCCACCTCCCCAAGGCGTTCGCTGCCCAGGGCCACGTGGCCCCGGATCTGTCTGGCCTCGGGGCCCGCTGGGGCCCGCTGGGGCCCGCGGTCCTCTGAGCCTCCTGCGGGCCTAGGCGCAGCCCAGCCGTGGCCCTGAGCGCCCATCCTGCCCGGCACCTGCGCGGTGCCCAAACCCACCTGGAGCCACCAGCGCCGGCGCCCAGAGCTCGTCAGCCCCGCCCCTTCGCCCCACCGAGACCCCCCCCCTCCTTGCCCCCACGCCGCCCTCCAAGCACAGGACCTTGCTGAGGGTGCAGACGAACGACATGCAGCCACACGGACAGGCACACAGACACACTCGCAGGCACCCACGCCAAGTGAGACAGCCGGCCGGCGCAAGCTCGTCAGCCAGGGCCACAGCCAGAGCACCCACCCGTGAGAGGCCGGGGCCAGAGGAAGGGACGGGAGGCCCGGGGGTCAGGAGAGACAGAGACGGAAAGAGATGAAGGTTCAGAGACAGGCTCCCAAGACGGCGAGAGGGCAGAGGCAGAGGCAGAGGCAGATGCAGACAGACAGACAGACACGAGCGCGCAGGCACACCCAGGGAGGGAGAGCCAGAGAGAGGGAGACACAGAGCGACCGACAGAGAGACGGAAAGCGGGACACGGACAGGGGACAGGGGATGGCATCCCATCCGAGACGGACACTCTGGCACAGACCGTCACACACCGCAGAGAGCGGCCCGTGCGCAAGGGAGGGGGCGTCAGCCTTGGGCCGGGCGAGCCCGGGCTGGACGCGGTGCCCTGGGGCTGGCAATCACCCGTGGGGACCCCAAGACTTCCTCGCAGCCGAGGTCTCAAAGGTCCCCTTCGGCTTGGCTCCCTGAGGCGAGACCCAGCCCCCGCCCCCAGGCCAGAAGCTGAGTGTGGGAGAGAGTGTGCGTGTGAGTGTGTCGGTGGGCGACGGTGGGGTCGGGTCGACTGGGGGGCCGGGTGGATACCCACAGTGGAGGGGGGAGGGTGTGGCGGCCGGGCCTTTGGAAGCCTGTGTGGTCCTCTTGCTGTCTCTCTCTCTCCCTCTTTCTCCGTCTCCCTTACTTGTGGTTTCCGGCTC
The DNA here is from genome assembly GCF_032405125.1 of Capricornis sumatraensis. Taxonomy (NCBI): domain Eukaryota; kingdom Metazoa; phylum Chordata; class Mammalia; order Artiodactyla; family Bovidae; genus Capricornis; species Capricornis sumatraensis. Next base: position 42,120,749 of record NC_091078.1, on the reverse strand, counting down.
TTGACCTGTCTGGGCTGCGGGGGGTGTGTCTGTGTTTGGGGGGCGGGGGGGCGGGCGTGAGGGTGTGTGTGTGTGTGTGTGTGTGTGTGTGTGTGTTGTGCGCCCGCGCCTGCGGGAGACCTCGAGGTTGCCTGGCAGGATGCGTCTGGGGGTGGGGCTGGGGCCCCGGCCCCGCCCAGAATTGCCTGAGGCCTGCCAAGGGAGCCCCAGACAGAGACCCCCGCGCCCCCGCCCCCGCCGTTCCTCTGGTTTCCTGGACGCCGAAAGCCCAGGGGCTCGCGGGCCGCGCGGAGGCAACCCAGGTCTGCAGCGGGAGTCGGGGCCCCGGCCACCCAACCTGAGAGGGGCTGGAAGGCAGGCGGCGGCTCTGAGCGCGGTGGGGTGCCAGGGGCCAGCAGCAGGCGGGGCTTGCGGTGCGCCTGGGGCCCGGGGCTAAAGGAGAGGGGAGGTAGGGAAAAAAAGAGACAACAAAAAGCCTACAGCACCCGGTATTCCCAGGCGGTCTCCCATCCAAGTACTAACCGGGCCCGACCCTGCTTAGCTTCCGAGATCAGACGAGATCGGGCGCGTTCAGGGTGGTATGGCCGTAGACGGAGGCGGCTGCCGCCAGGCGCCCTAAGAGCCCTGCGCTGCGCCTGCCTTTCGCTCTGACCTGCCGGTCGGGCCAGCCGGCGGCCGCAGCTCTCCAGCTCTCCACGGAGCGCGCGCTGCACTTGAGCTGCACCACCCGCGACCGGACTCCCGGCGGCCCGGTGGCCGGCCCACGCCGCCCCGCCCCCCGCCCCCCGTCACCCCCGGCCAACACTCGGCCGGCCCGGCCCGGGGGACCACAGGGCTTCCGGGACCCGGAGCAGCCGGCCGGGTGTGCCTGCCGGGGGCTGTAGGGGGGAGGGTGGAGTGAGGGGCGCGGAGGTCTTGGCGCTCTCCCACCCTGGGACCCTCCAGGCACCACCCGGCTCGGGGGCCGCCGCCCCTCCCCCACCCCCTCGCCCACCTCCCCAAGGCGTTCGCTGCCCAGGGCCACGTGGCCCCGGATCTGTCTGGCCTCGGGGCCCGCTGGGGCCCGCTGGGGCCCGCGGTCCTCTGAGCCTCCTGCGGGCCTAGGCGCAGCCCAGCCGTGGCCCTGAGCGCCCATCCTGCCCGGCACCTGCGCGGTGCCCAAACCCACCTGGAGCCACCAGCGCCGGCGCCCAGAGCTCGTCAGCCCCGCCCCTTCGCCCCACCGAGACCCCCCCCCTCCTTGCCCCCACGCCGCCCTCCAAGCACAGGACCTTGCTGAGGGTGCAGACGAACGACATGCAGCCACACGGACAGGCACACAGACACACTCGCAGGCACCCACGCCAAGTGAGACAGCCGGCCGGCGCAAGCTCGTCAGCCAGGGCCACAGCCAGAGCACCCACCCGTGAGAGGCCGGGGCCAGAGGAAGGGACGGGAGGCCCGGGGGTCAGGAGAGACAGAGACGGAAAGAGATGAAGGTTCAGAGACAGGCTCCCAAGACGGCGAGAGGGCAGAGGCAGAGGCAGAGGCAGATGCAGACAGACAGACAGACACGAGCGCGCAGGCACACCCAGGGAGGGAGAGCCAGAGAGAGGGAGACACAGAGCGACCGACAGAGAGACGGAAAGCGGGACACGGACAGGGGACAGGGGATGGCATCCCATCCGAGACGGACACTCTGGCACAGACCGTCACACACCGCAGAGAGCGGCCCGTGCGCAAGGGAGGGGGCGTCAGCCTTGGGCCGGGCGAGCCCGGGCTGGACGCGGTGCCCTGGGGCTGGCAATCACCCGTGGGGACCCCAAGACTTCCTCGCAGCCGAGGTCTCAAAGGTCCCCTTCGGCTTGGCTCCCTGAGGCGAGACCCAGCCCCCGCCCCCAGGCCAGAAGCTGAGTGTGGGAGAGAGTGTGCGTGTGAGTGTGTCGGTGGGCGACGGTGGGGTCGGGTCGACTGGGGGGCCGGGTGGATACCCACAGTGGAGGGGGGAGGGTGTGGCGGCCGGGCCTTTGGAAGCCTGTGTGGTCCTCTTGCTGTCTCTCTCTCTCCCTCTTTCTCCGTCTCCCTTACTTGTGGTTTCCCGCTCTTGACCTGTCTGGGCTGCGGGGGGTGTGTCTGTGTTTGGGGGGCGGGGGGGCGGGCGTGAGGGTGTGTGTGTGTGTGTGTGTGTGTGTGTGTGTGTTGTGCGCCCGCGCCTGCGGGAGACCTCGAGGTTGCCTGGCAGGATGCGTCTGGGGGTGGGGCTGGGGCCCCGGCCCCGCCCAGAATTGCCTGAGGCCTGCCAAGGGAGCCCCAGACAGAGACCCCCGCGCCCCCGCCCCCGCCGTTCCTCTGGTTTCCTGGACGCCGAAAGCCCAGGGGCTCGCGGGCCGCGCGGAGGCAACCCAGGTCTGCAGCGGGAGTCGGGGCCCCGGCCACCCAACCTGAGAGGGGCTGGAAGGCAGGCGGCGGCTCTGAGCGCGGTGGGGTGCCAGGGGCCAGCGGCAGGCGGGGCTTGCGGTGCGGCTGGGGCCCGGGGCTAAAGGAGAGGGGAGGCAGGGAAAAAAAGAGACAACAAAAAGCCTACAGCACCCGGTATTCCCAGGCGGTCTCCCATCCAAGTACTAACCGGGCCCGACCCTGCTTAGCTTCCGAGATCAGACGAGATCGGGCGCGTTCAGGGTGGTATGGCCGTAGACGGAGGCGGCTGCCGCCAGGCGCCCTAAGAGCCCTGCGCTGCGCCTGCCTTTCGCTCTGACCTGCCGGTCGGGCCAGCCGGCGGCCGCAGCTCTCCAGCTCTCCACGGAGCGCGCGCTGCACTTGAGCTGCACCACCCGCGACCGGACTCCCGGCGGCCCGGTGGCCGGCCCACGCCGCCCCGCCCCCCGCCCCCCGTCACCCCCGGCCAACACTCGGCCGGCCCGGCCCGGGGGACCACAGGGCTTCCGGGACCCGGAGCAGCCGGCCGGGTGTGCCTGCCGGGGGCTGTAGGGGGGAGGGTGGAGTGAGGGGCGCGGAGGTCTTGGCGCTCTCCCACCCTGGGACCCTCCAGGCACCACCCGGCTCGGGGGCCGCCGCCCCTCCCCCACCCCCTCGCCCACCTCCCCAAGGCGTTCGCTGCCCAGGGCCACGTGGCCCCGGATCTGTCTGGCCTCGGGGCCCGCTGGGGCCCGCTGGGGCCCGCGGTCCTCTGAGCCTCCTGCGGGCCTAGGCGCAGCCCAGCCGTGGCCCTGAGCGCCCATCCTGCCCGGCACCTGCGCGGTGCCCAAACCCACCTGGAGCCACCAGCGCCGGCGCCCAGAGCTCGTCAGCCCCGCCCCTTCGCCCCACCGAGACCCCCCCCCCCTTGCCCCCACGCCGCCCTCCAAGCACAGGACCTTGCTGAGGGTGCAGACGAGCGACATGCAGCCACACGGACAGGCACACAGACACACTCGCAGGCACCCACGCTAAGTGAGACAGCCGGCCGGCGCAAGCTCGTCAGCCAGGGCCACAGCCAGAGCACCCACCCGTGAGAGGCCGGGGCCAGAGGAAGGGACGGGAGGCCCGGGGGTCAGGAGAGACAGAGACGGAAAGAGATGAAGGTTCAGAGACAGGCTCCCAAGACGGCGAGAGGGCAGAGGCAGAGGCAGAGGCAGATGCAGACAGACAGACAGACACGAGCGCGCAGGCACACCCAGGGAGGGAGAACCAGAGAGAGGGAGACACAGAGCGACCGACAGAGAGACGGAAAGCGGGACACGGACAGGGGACAGGGGATGGCATCCCATCCGAGACGGACACTCTGGCACAGACCGTCACACACCGCAGAGAGCGGCCCGTGCGCAAGGGAGGGGGCGTCAGCCTTGGGCCGGGCGAGCCCGGGCTGGACGCGGTGCCCTGGGGCTGGCAATCACCCGTGGGGACCCCAAGACTTCCTCGCAGCCGAGGTCTCAAAGGTCCCCTTCGGCTTGGCTCCCTGAGGCGAGACCCAGCCCCCGCCCCCAGGCCAGAAGCTGAGTGTGGGAGAGAGTGTGCGTGTGAGTGTGTCGGTGGGCGACGGTGGGGTCGGGTCGACTGGGGGGCCGGGTGGATACCCACAGTGGAGGGGGGAGGGTGTGGCGGCCGGGCCTTTGGAAGCCTGTGTGGTCCTCTTGCTGTCTCTCTCTCTCCCTCTTTCTCCGTCTCCCTTACTTGTGGTTTCCGGCTCTTGACCTGTCTGGGCTGCGGGGGGTGTGTCTGTGTTTGGGGGGCGGGGGGGCGGGCGTGAGGGTGTGTGTGTGTGTGTGTGTGTGTGTGTGTGTGTTGTGCGCCCGCGCCTGCGGGAGACCTCGAGGTTGCCTGGCAGGATGCGTCTGGGGGTGGGGCTGGGGCCCCGGCCCCGCCCAGAATTGCCTGAGGCCTGCCAAGGGAGCCCCAGACAGAGACCCCCGCGCCCCCGCCCCCGCCGTTCCTCTGGTTTCCTGGACGCCGAAAGCCCAGGGGCTCGCGGGCCGCGCGGAGGCAACCCAGGTCTGCAGCGGGAGTCGGGGCCCCGGCCACCCAACCTGAGAGGGGCTGGAAGGCAGGCGGCGGCTCTGAGCGCGGTGGGGTGCCAGGGGCCAGCGGCAGGCGGGGCTTGCGGTGCGGCTGGGGCCCGGGGCTAAAGGAGAGGGGAGGCAGGGAAAAAAAGAGACAACAAAAAGCCTACAGCACCCGGTATTCCCAGGCGGTCTCCCATCCAAGTACTAACCGGGCCCGACCCTGCTTAGCTTCCGAGATCAGACGAGATCGGGCGCGTTCAGGGTGGTATGGCCGTAGACGGAGGCGGCTGCCGCCAGGCGCCCTAAGAGCCCTGCGCTGCGCCTGCCTTTCGCTCTGACCTGCCGGTCGGGCCAGCCGGCGGCCGCAGCTCTCCAGCTCTCCACGGAGCGCGCGCTGCACTTGAGCTGCACCACCCGCGACCGGACTCCCGGCGGCCCGGTGGCCGGCCCACGCCGCCCCGCCCCCCGCCCCCCGTCACCCCCGGCCAACACTCGGCCGGCCCGGCCCGGGGGACCACAGGGCTTCCGGGACCCGGAGCAGCCGGCCGGGTGTGCCTGCCGGGGGCTGTAGGGGGGAGGGTGGAGTGAGGGGCGCGGAGGTCTTGGCGCTCTCCCACCCTGGGACCCTCCAGGCACCACCCGGCTCGGGGGCCGCCGCCCCTCCCCCACCCCCTCGCCCACCTCCCCAAGGCGTTCGCTGCCCAGGGCCACGTGGCCCCGGATCTGTCTGGCCTCGGGGCCCGCTGGGGCCCGCTGGGGCCCGCGGTCCTCTGAGCCTCCTGCGGGCCTAGGCGCAGCCCAGCCGTGGCCCTGAGCGCCCATCCTGCCCGGCACCTGCGCGGTGCCCAAACCCACCTGGAGCCACCAGCGCCGGCGCCCAGAGCTCGTCAGCCCCGCCCCTTCGCCCCACCGAGACCCCCCCCCCCCTTGCCCCCACGCCGCCCTCCAAGCACAGGACCTTGCTGAGGGTGCAGACGAGCGACATGCAGCCACACGGACAGGCACACAGACACACTCGCAGGCACCCACGCTAAGTGAGACAGCCGGCCGGCGCAAGCTCGTCAGCCAGGGCCACAGCCAGAGCACCCACCCGTGAGAGGCTGGGGCCAGAGGAAGGGACGGGAGGCCCGGGGGTCAGGAGAGACAGAGACGGAAAGAGATGAAGGTTCAGAGACAGGCTCCCAAGACGGCGAGAGGGCAGAGGCAGAGGCAGAGGCAGATGCAGACAGACAGACAGACACGAGCGCGCAGGCACACCCAGGGAGGGAGAGCCAGAGAGAGGGAGACACAGAGCGACCGACAGAGAGACGGAAAGCGGGACACGGACAGGGGACAGGGGATGGCATCCCATCCGAGACGGACACTCTGGCACAGACCGTCACACACCGCAGAGAGCGGCCCGTGCGCAAGGGAGGGGGCGTCAGCCTTGGGCCGGGCGAGCCCGGGCTGGACGCGGTGCCCTGGGGCTGGCAATCACCCGTGGGGACCCCAAGACTTCCTCGCAGCCGAGGTCTCAAAGGTCCCCTTCGGCTTGGCTCCCTGAGGCGAGACCCAGCCCCCGCCCCCAGGCCAGAAGCTGAGTGTGGGAGAGAGTGTGCGTGTGAGTGTGTCGGTGGGCGACGGTGGGGTCGGGTCGACTGGGGGGCCGGGTGGATACCCACAGTGGAGGGGGGAGGGTGTGGCGGCCGGGCCTTTGGAAGCCTGTGTGGTCCTCTTGCTGTCTCTCTCTCTCCCTCTTTCTCCGTCTCCCTTACTTGTGGTTTCCGGCTCTTGACCTGTCTGGGCTGCGGGGGGTGTGTCTGTGTTTGGGGGGCGGGGGGGCGGGCGTGAGGGTGTGTGTGTGTGTGTGTGTGTGTGTGTGTGTGTGTGTTGTGCGCCCGCGCCTGCGGGAGACCTCGAGGTTGCCTGGCAGGATGCGTCTGGGGGTGGGGCTGTGGCCCCGGCCCCGCCCAGAATTGCCTGAGGCCTGCCAAGGGAGCCCCAGACAGAGACCCCCGCGCCCCCGCCCCCGCCGTTCCTCTGGTTTCCTGGACGCCGAAAGCCCAGGGGCTCGCGGGCCGCGCGGAGGCAACCCAGGTCTGCAGCGGGAGTCGGGGCCCCGGCCACCCAACCTGAGAGGGGCTGGAAGGCAGGCGGCGGCTCTGAGCGCGGTGGGGTGCCAGGGGCCAGCGGCAGGCGGGGCTTGCGGTGCGGCTGGGGCCCGGGGCTAAAGGAGAGGGGAGGCAGGGAAAAAAAGAGACAACAAAAAGCCTACAGCACCCGGTATTCCCAGGCGGTCTCCCATCCAAGTACTAACCGGGCCCGACCCTGCTTAGCTTCCGAGATCAGACGAGATCGGGCGCGTTCAGGGTGGTATGGCCGTAGACGGAGGCGGCTGCCGCCAGGCGCCCTAAGAGCCCTGCGCTGCGCCTGCCTTTCGCTCTGACCTGCCGGTCGGGCCAGCCGGCGGCCGCAGCTCTCCAGCTCTCCACGGAGCGCGCGCTGCACTTGAGCTGCACCACCCGCGACCGGACTCCCGGCGGCCCGGTGGCCGGCCCACGCCGCCCCGCCCCCCGCCCCCCCGTCACCCCCGGCCAACACTCGGCCGGCCCGGCCCGGGGGACCACAGGGCTTCCGGGACCCGGAGCAGCCGGCCGGGTGTGCCTGCCGGGGGCTGTAGGGGGGAGGGTGGAGTGAGGGGCGCGGAGGTCTTGGCGCTCTCCCACCCTGGGACCCTCCAGGCACCACCCGGCTCGGGGGCCGCCGCCCCTCCCCCACCCCCTCGCCCACCTCCCCAAGGCGTTCGCTGCCCAGGGCCACGTGGCCCCGGATCTGTCTGGCCTCGGGGCCCGCTGGGGCCCGCTGGGGCCCGCGGTCCTCTGAGCCTCCTGCGGGCCTAGGCGCAGCCCAGCCGTGGCCCTGAGCGCCCATCCTGCCCGGCACCTGCGCGGTGCCCAAACCCACCTGGAGCCACCAGCGCCGGCGCCCAGAGCTCGTCAGCCCCGCCCCTTCGCCCCACCGAGGCCCCCCCCCCTTGCCCCCACGCCGCCCTCCAAGCACAGGACCTTGCTGAGGGTGCAGACGAGCGACATGCAGCCACACGGACAGGCACACAGACACACTCGCAGGCACCCACGCCAAGTGAGACAGCCGGCCGGCGCAAGCTCGTCAGCCAGGGCCACAGCCAGAGCACCCACCCGTGAGAGGCCGGGGCCAGAGGAAGGGACGGGAGGCCCGGGGGTCAGGAGAGACAGAGACGGAAAGAGATGAAGGTTCAGAGACAGGCTCCCAAGACGGCGAGAGGGCAGAGGCAGAGGCAGAGGCAGATGCAGACAGACAGACAGACACGAGCGCGCAGGCACACCCAGGGAGGGAGAGCCAGAGAGAGGGAGACACAGAGCGACCGACAGAGAGACGGAAAGCGGGACACGGACAGGGGACAGGGGATGGCATCCCATCCGAGACGGACACTCTGGCACAGACCGTCACACACCGCAGAGAGCGGCCCGTGCGCAAGGGAGGGGGCGTCAGCCTTGGGCCGGGCGAGCCCGGGCTGGACGCGGTGCCCTGGGGCTGGCAATCACCCGTGGGGACCCCAAGACTTCCTCGCAGCCGAGGTCTCAAAGGTCCCCTTCGGCTTGGCTCCCTGAGGCGAGACCCAGCCCCCGCCCCCAGGCCAGAAGCTGAGTGTGGGAGAGAGTGTGCGTGTGAGTGTGTCGGTGGGCGACGGTGGGGTCGGGTCGACTGGGGGGCCGGGTGGATACCCACAGTGGAGGGGGGAGGGTGTGGCGGCCGGGCCTTTGGAAGCCTGTGTGGTCCTCTTGCTGTCTCTCTCTCTCCCTCTTTCTCCGTCTCCCTTACTTGTGGTTTCCGGCTCTTGACCTGTCTGGGCTGCGGGGGGTGTGTCTGTGTTTGGGGGGCGGGGGGGCGGGCGTGAGGGTGTGTGTGTGTGTGTGTGTGTGTGTGTGTGTGTTGTGCGCCCGCGCCTGCGGGAGACCTCGAGGTTGCCTGGCAGGATGCGTCTGGGGGTGGGGCTGGGGCCCCGGCCCCGCCCAGAATTGCCTGAGGCCTGCCAAGGGAGCCCCAGACAGAGACCCCCGCGCCCCCGCCCCCGCCGTTCCTCTGGTTTCCTGGACGCCGAAAGCCCAGGGGCTCGCGGGCCGCGCGGAGGCAACCCAGGTCTGCAGCGGGAGTCGGGGCCCCGGCCACCCAACCTGAGAGGGGCTGGAAGGCAGGCGGCGGCTCTGAGCGCGGTGGGGTGCCAGGGGCCAGCGGCAGGCGGGGCTTGCGGTGCGGCTGGGGCCCGGGGCTAAAGGAGAGGGGAGGCAGGGAAAAAAAGAGACAACAAAAAGCCTACAGCACCCGGTATTCCCAGGCGGTCTCCCATCCAAGTACTAACCGGGCCCGACCCTGCTTAGCTTCCGAGATCAGACGAGATCGGGCGCGTTCAGGGTGGTATGGCCGTAGACGGAGGCGGCTGCCGCCAGGCGCCCTAAGAGCCCTGCGCTGCGCCTGCCTTTCGCTCTGACCTGCCGGTCGGGCCAGCCGGCGGCCGCAGCTCTCCAGCTCTCCACGGAGCGCGCGCTGCACTTGAGCTGCACCACCCGCGACCGGACTCCCGGCGGCCCGGTGGCCGGCCCACGCCGCCCCGCCCCCCGCCCCCCGTCACCCCCGGCCAACACTCGGCCGGCCCGGCCCGGGGGACCACAGGGCTTCCGGGACCCGGAGCAGCCGGCCGGGTGTGCCTGCCGGGGGCTGTAGGGGGGAGGGTGGAGTGAGGGGCGCGGAGGTCTTGGCGCTCTCCCACCCTGGGACCCTCCAGGCACCACCCGGCTCGGGGGCCGCCGCCCCTCCCCCACCCCCTCGCCCACCTCCCCAAGGCGTTCGCTGCCCAGGGCCACGTGGCCCCGGATCTGTCTGGCCTCGGGGCCCGCTGGGGCCCGCTGGGGCCCGCGGTCCTCTGAGCCTCCTGCGGGCCTAGGCGCAGCCCAGCCGTGGCCCTGAGCGCCCATCCTGCCCGGCACCTGCGCGGTGCCCAAACCCACCTGGAGCCACCAGCGCCGGCGCCCAGAGCTCGTCAGCCCCGCCCCTTCGCCCCACCGAGACCCCCCCCCCCCTTGCCCCCACGCCGCCCTCCAAGCACAGGACCTTGCTGAGGGTGCAGACGAGCGACATGCAGCCACACGGACAGGCACACAGACACACTCGCAGGCACCCACGCTAAGTGAGACAGCCGGCCGGCGCAAGCTCGTCAGCCAGGGCCACAGCCAGAGCACCCACCCGTGAGAGGCTGGGGCCAGAGGAAGGGACGGGAGGCCCGGGGGTCAGGAGAGACAGAGACGGAAAGAGATGAAGGTTCAGAGACAGGCTCCCAAGACGGCGAGAGGGCAGAGGCAGAGGCAGAGGCAGATGCAGACAGACAGACAGACACGAGCGCGCAGGCACACCCAGGGAGGGAGAGCCAGAGAGAGGGAGACACAGAGCGACCGACAGAGAGACGGAAAGCGGGACACGGACAGGGGACAGGGGATGGCATCCCATCCGAGACGGACACTCTGGCACAGACCGTCACACACCGCAGAGAGCGGCCCGTGCGCAAGGGAGGGGGCGTCAGCCTTGGGCCGGGCGAGCCCGGGCTGGACGCGGTGCCCTGGGGCTGGCAATCACCCGTGGGGACCCCAAGACTTCCTCGCAGCCGAGGTCTCAAAGGTCCCCTTCGGCTTGGCTCCCTGAGGCGAGACCCAGCCCCCGCCCCCAGGCCAGAAGCTGAGTGTGGGAGAGAGTGTGCGTGTGAGTGTGTCGGTGGGCGACGGTGGGGTCGGGTCGACTGGGGGGCCGGGTGGATACCCACAGTGGAGGGGGGAGGGTGTGGCGGCCGGGCCTTTGGAAGCCTGTGTGGTCCTCTTGCTGTCTCTCTCTCTCCCTCTTTCTCCGTCTCCCTTACTTGTGGTTTCCGGCTCTTGACCTGTCTGGGCTGCGGGGGGTGTGTCTGTGTTTGGGGGGCGGGGGGGCGGGCGTGAGGGTGTGTGTGTGTGTGTGTGTGTGTGTGTGTGTGTGTGTTGTGCGCCCGCGCCTGCGGGAGACCTCGAGGTTGCCTGGCAGGATGCGTCTGGGGGTGGGGCTGTGGCCCCGGCCCCGCCCAGAATTGCCTGAGGCCTGCCAAGGGAGCCCCAGACAGAGACCCCCGCGCCCCCGCCCCCGCCGTTCCTCTGGTTTCCTGGACGCCGAAAGCCCAGGGGCTCGCGGGCCGCGCGGAGGCAACCCAGGTCTGCAGCGGGAGTCGGGGCCCCGGCCACCCAACCTGAGAGGGGCTGGAAGGCAGGCGGCGGCTCTGAGCGCGGTGGGGTGCCAGGGGCCAGCGGCAGGCGGGGCTTGCGGTGCGGCTGGGGCCCGGGGCTAAAGGAGAGGGGAGGCAGGGAAAAAAAGAGACAACAAAAAGCCTACAGCACCCGGTATTCCCAGGCGGTCTCCCATCCAAGTACTAACCGGGCCCGACCCTGCTTAGCTTCCGAGATCAGACGAGATCGGGCGCGTTCAGGGTGGTATGGCCGTAGACGGAGGCGGCTGCCGCCAGGCGCCCTAAGAGCCCTGCGCTGCGCCTGCCTTTCGCTCTGACCTGCCGGTCGGGCCAGCCGGCGGCCGCAGCTCTCCAGCTCTCCACGGAGCGCGCGCTGCACTTGAGCTGCACCACCCGCGACCGGACTCCCGGCGGCCCGGTGGCCGGCCCACGCCGCCCCGCCCCCCGCCCCCCGTCACCCCCGGCCAACACTCGGCCGGCCCGGCCCGGGGGACCACAGGGCTTCCGGGACCCGGAGCAGCCGGCCGGGTGTGCCTGCCGGGGGCTGTAGGGGGGAGGGTGGAGTGAGGGGCGCGGAGGTCTTGGCGCTCTCCCACCCTGGGACCCTCCAGGCACCACCCGGCTCGGGGGCCGCCGCCCCTCCCCCACCCCCTCGCCCACCTCCCCAAGGCGTTCGCTGCCCAGGGCCACGTGGCCCCGGATCTGTCTGGCCTCGGGGCCCGCTGGGGCCCGCTGGGGCCCGCGGTCCTCTGAGCCTCCTGCGGGCCTAGGCGCAGCCCAGCCGTGGCCCTGAGCGCCCATCCTGCCCGGCACCTGCGCGGTGCCCAAACCCACCTGGAGCCACCAGCGCCGGCGCCCAGAGCTCGTCAGCCCCGCCCCTTCGCCCCACCGAGGCCCCCCCCCCTTGCCCCCACGCCGCCCTCCAAGCACAGGACCTTGCTGAGGGTGCAGACGAGCGACATGCAGCCACACGGACAGGCACACAGACACACTCGCAGGCACCCACGCCAAGTGAGACAGCCGGCCGGCGCAAGCTCGTCAGCCAGGGCCACAGCCAGAGCACCCACCCGTGAGAGGCCGGGGCCAGAGGAAGGGACGGGAGGCCCGGGGGTCAGGAGAGACAGAGACGGAAAGAGATGAAGGTTCAGAGACAGGCTCCCAAGACGGCGAGAGGGCAGAGGCAGAGGCAGAGGCAGATGCAGACAGACAGACAGACACGAGCGCGCAGGCACACCCAGGGAGGGAGAGCCAGAGAGAGGGAGACACAGAGCGACCGACAGAGAGACGGAAAGCGGGACACGGACAGGGGACAGGGGATGGCATCCCATCCGAGACGGACACTCTGGCACAGACCGTCACACACCGCAGAGAGCGGCCCGTGCGCAAGGGAGGGGGCGTCAGCCTTGGGCCGGGCGAGCCCGGGCTGGACGCGGTGCCCTGGGGCTGGCAATCACCCGTGGGGACCCCAAGACTTCCTCGCAGCCGAGGTCTCAAAGGTCCCCTTCGGCTTGGCTCCCTGAGGCGAGACCCAGCCCCCGCCCCCAGGCCAGAAGCTGAGTGTGGGAGAGAGTGTGCGTGTGAGTGTGTCGGTGGGCGACGGTGGGGTCGGGTCGACTGGGGAGCCGGGTGGATACCCACAGTGGAGGGGGGAGGGTGTGGCGGCCGGGCCTTTGGAAGCCTGTGTGGTCCTCTTGCTGTCTCTCTCTCTCCCTCTTTCTCCGTCTCCCTTACTTGTGGTTTCCGGCTCTTGACCTGTCTGGGCTGCGGGGGGTGTGTCTGTGTTTGGGGGGCGGGGGGGCGGGCGTGAGGGTGTGTGTGTGTGTGTGTGTGTGTGTGTGTGTGTGTGTTGTGCGCCCGCGCCTGCGGGAGACCTCGAGGTTGCCTGGCAGGATGCGTCTGGGGGTGGGGCTGTGGCCCCGGCCCCGCCCAGAATTGCCTGAGGCCTGCCAAGGGAGCCCCAGACAGAGACCCCCGCGCCCCCGCCCCCGCCGTTCCTCTGGTTTCCTGGACGCCGAAAGCCCAGGGGCTCGCGGGCCGCGCGGAGGCAACCCAGGTCTGCAGCGGGAGTCGGGGCCCCGGCCACCCAACCTGAGAGGGGCTGGAAGGCAGGCGGCGGCTCTGAGCGCGGTGGGGTGCCAGGGGCCAGCGGCAGGCGGGGCTTGCGGTGCGGCTGGGGCCCGGGGCTAAAGGAGAGGGGAGGCAGGGAAAAAAAGAGACAACAAAAAGCCTACAGCACCCGGTATTCCCAGGCGGTCTCCCATCCAAGTACTAACCGGGCCCGACCCTGCTTAGCTTCCGAGATCAGACGAGATCGGGCGCGTTCAGGGTGGTATGGCCGTAGACGGAGGCGGCTGCCGCCAGGCGCCCTAAGAGCCCTGCGCTGCGCCTGCCTTTCGCTCTGACCTGCCGGTCGGGCCAGCCGGCGGCCGCAGCTCTCCAGCTCTCCACGGAGCGCGCGCTGCACTTGAGCTGCACCACCCGCGACCGGACTCCCGGCGGCCCGGTGGCCGGCCCACGCCGCCCCGCCCCCCGCCCCCCGTCACCCCCGGCCAACACTCGGCCGGCCCGGCCCGGGGGACCACAGGGCTTCCGGGACCCGGAGCAGCCGGCCGGGTGTGCCTGCCGGGGGCTGTAGGGGGGAGGGTGGAGTGAGGGGCGCGGAGGTCTTGGCGCTCTCCCACCCTGGGACCCTCCAGGCACCACCCGGCTCGGGGGCCGCCGCCCCTCCCCCACCCCCTCGCCCACCTCCCCAAGGCGTTCGCTGCCCAGGGCCACGTGGCGCCGGATCTGTCTGGCCTCGGGGCCCGCTGGGGCCCGCTGGGGCCCGCGGTCCTCTGAGCCTCCTGCGGGCCTAGGCGCAGCCCAGCCGTGGCCCTGAGCGCCCATCCTGCCCGGCACCTGCGCGGTGCCCAAACCCACCTGGAGCCACCAGCGCCGGCGCCCAGAGCTCGTCAGCCCCGCCCCTTCGCCCCACCGAGACCCCCTCCCCTTGCCCCCACGCCGCCCTCCAAGCACAGGACCTTGCTGAGGGTGCAGACGAGCGACATGCAGCCACACGGACAGGCACACAGACACACTCGCAGGCACCCACGCTAAGTGAGACAGCCGGCCGGCGCAAGCTCGTCAGCCAGGGCCACAGCCAGAGCACCCACCCGTGAGAGGCCGGGGCCAGAGGAAGGGACGGGAGGCCCGGGGGTCAGGAGAGACAGAGACGGAAAGAGATGAAGGTTCAGAGACAGGCTCCCAAGACGGCGAGAGGGCAGAGGCAGAGGCAGAGGCAGATGCAGACAGACAGACAGACACGAGCGCGCAGGCACACCCAGGGAGGGAGAGCCAGAGAGAGGGAGACACAGAGCGACCGACAGAGAGACGGAAAGCGGGACACGGACAGGGGACAGGGGATGGCATCCCATCCGAGACGGACACTCTGGCACAGACCGTCACACACCGCAGAGAGCGGCCCGTGCGCAAGGGAGGGGGCGTCAGCCTTGGGCCGGGCGAGCCCGGGCTGGACGCGGTGCCCTGGGGCTGGCAATCACCCGTGGGGACCCCAAGACTTCCTCGCAGCCGAGGTCTCAAAGGTCCCCTTCGGCTTGGCTCCCTGAGGCGAGACCCAGCCCCCGCCCCCAGGCCAGAAGCTGAGTGTGGGAGAGAGTGTGCGTGTGAGTGTGTCGGTGGGCGACGGTGGGGTCGGGTCGACTGGGGGGCCGGGTGGATACCCACAGTGGAGGGGGGAGGGTGTGGCGGCCGGGCCTTTGGAAGCCTGTGTGGTCCTCTTGCTGTCTCTCTCTCTCCCTCTTTCTCCGTCTCCCTTACTTGTGGTTTCCGGCTCTTGACCTGTCTGGGCTGCGGGGGGTGTGTCTGTGTTTGGGGGGCGGGGGGGCGGGCGTGAGGGTGTGTGTGTGTGTGTGTGTGTGTGTGTGTGTGTTGTGCGCCCGCGCCTGCGGGAGACCTCGAGGTTGCCTGGCAGGATGCGTCTGGGGGTGGGGCTGGGGCCCCGGCCCCGCCCAGAATTGCCTGAGGCCTGCCAAGGGAGCCCCAGACAGAGACCCCCGCGCCCCCGCCCCCGCCGTTCCTCTGGTTTCCTGGACGCCGAAAGCCCAGGGGCTCGCGGGCCGCGCGGAGGCAACCCAGGTCTGCAGCGGGAGTCGGGGCCCCGGCCACCCAACCTGAGAGGGGCTGGAAGGCAGGCGGCGGCTCTGAGCGCGGTGGGGTGCCAGGGGCCAGCGGCAGGCGGGGCTTGCGGTGCGGCTGGGGCCCGGGGCTAAAGGAGAGGGGAGGCAGGGAAATAAAGAGACAACAAAAAGCCTACAGCACCCGGTATTCCCAGGCGGTCTCCCATCCAAGTACTAACCGGGCCCGACCCTGCTTAGCTTCCGAGATCAGACGAGATCGGGCGCGTTCAGGGTGGTATGGCCGTAGACGGAGGCGGCTGCCGCCAGGCGCCCTAAGAGCCCTGCGCTGCGCCTGCCTTTCGCTCTGACCTGCCGGTCGGGCCAGCCGGCGGCCGCAGCTCTCCAGCTCTCCACGGAGCGCGCGCTGCACTTGAGCTGCACCACCCGCGACCGGACTCCCGGCGGCCCGGTGGCCGGCCCACGCCGCCCCGCCCCCCGCCCCCCGTCACCCCCGGCCAACACTCGGCCGGCCCGGCCCGGGGGACCACAGGGCTTCCGGGACCCGGAGCAGCCGGCCGGGTGTGCCTGCCGGGGGCTGTAGGGGGGAGGGTGGAGTGAGGGGCGCGGAGGTCTTGGCGCTCTCCCACCCTGGGACCCTCCAGGCACCACCCGGCTCGGGGGCCGCCGCCCCTCCCCCACCCCCTCGCCCACCTCCCCAAGGCGTTCGCTGCCCAGGGCCACGTGGCCCCGGATCTGTCTGGCCTCGGGGCCCGCTGGGGCCCGCTGGGGCCCGCGGTCCTCTGAGCCTCCTGCGGGCCTAGGCGCAGCCCAGCCGTGGCCCTGAGCGCCCATCCTGCCCGGCACCTGCGCGGTGCCCAAACCCACCTGGAGCCACCAGCGCCGGCGCCCAGAGCTCGTCAGCCCCGCCCCTTCGCCCCACCGAGACCCCCCCCCCCTTGCCCCCACGCCGCCCTCCAAGCACAGGACCTTGCTGAGGGTGCAGACGAGCGACATGCAGCCACACGGACAGGCACACAGACACACTCGCAGGCACCCACGCCAAGTGAGACAGCCGGCCGGCGCAAGCTCGTCAGCCAGGGCCACAGCCAGAGCACCCACCCGTGAGAGGCCGGGGCCAGAGGAAGGGACGGGAGGCCCGGGGGTCAGGAGAGACAGAGACGGAAAGAGATGAAGGTTCAGAGACAGGCTCCCAAGACGGCGAGAGGGCAGAGGCAGAGGCAGAGGCAGATGCAGACAGACAGACAGACACGAGCGCGCAGGCACACCCAGGGAGGGAGAGCCAGAGAGAGGGAGACACAGAGCGACCGACAGAGAGACGGAAAGCGGGACACGGACAGGGGACAGGGGATGGCATCCCATCCGAGACGGACACTCTGGCACAGACCGTCACACACCGCAGAGAGCGGCCCGTGCGCAAGGGAGGGGGCGTCAGCCTTGGGCCGGGCGAGCCCGGGCTGGACGCGGTGCCCTGGGGCTGGCAATCACCCGTGGGGACCCCAAGACTTCCTCGCAGCCGAGGTCTCAAAGGTCCCCTTCGGCTTGGCTCCCTGAGGCGAGACCCAGCCCCCGCCCCCAGGCCAGAAGCTGAGTGTGGGAGAGAGTGTGCGTGTGAGTGTGTCGGTGGGCGACGGTGGGGTCGGGTCGACTGGGGGGCCGGGTGGATACCCACAGTGGAGGGGGGAGGGTGTGGCGGCCGGGCCTTTGGAAGCCTGTGTGGTCCTCTTGCTGTCTCTCTCTCTCCCTCTTTCTCCGTCTCCCTTACTTGTGGTTTCCGGCTCTTGACCTGTCTGGGCTGCGGGGGGTGTGTCTGTGTTTGGGGGGCGGGGGGGCGGGCGTGAGGGTGTGTGTGTGTGTGTGTGTGTGTGTGTGTGTGTTGTGCGCCCGCGCCTGCGGGAGACCTCGAGGTTGCCTGGCAGGATGCGTCTGGGGGTGGGGCTGGGGCCCCGGCCCCGCCCAGAATTGCCTGAGGCCTGCCAAGGGAGCCCCAGACAGAGACCCCCGCGCCCCCGCCCCCGCCGTTCCTCTGGTTTCCTGGACGCCGAAAGCCCAGGGGCTCGCGGGCCGCGCGGAGGCAACCCAGGTCTGCAGCGGGAGTCGGGGCCCCGGCCACCCAACCTGAGAGGGGCTGGAAGGCAGGCGGCGGCTCTGAGCGCGGTGGGGTGCCAGGGGCCAGCAGCAGGCGGGGCTTGCGGTGCGGCTGGGGCCCGGGGCTAAAGGAGAGGGGAGGCAGGGAAAAAAAGAGACAACAAAAAGCCTACAGCACCCGGTATTCCCAGGCGGTCTCCCATCCAAGTACTAACCGGGCCCGACCCTGCTTAGCTTCCGAGATCAGACGAGATCGGGCGCGTTCAGGGTGGTATGGCCGTAGACGGAGGCGGCTGCCGCCAGGCGCCCTAAGAGCCCTGCGCTGCGCCTGCCTTTCGCTCTGACCTGCCGGTCGGGCCAGCCGGCGGCCGCAGCTCTCCAGCTCTCCACGGAGCGCGCGCTGCACTTGAGCTGCACCACCCGCGACCGGACTCCCGGCGGCCCGGTGGCCGGCCCACGCCGCCCCGCCCCCCGCCCCCCGTCACCCCCGGCCAACACTCGGCCGGCCCGGCCCGGGGGACCACAGGGCTTCCGGGACCCGGAGCAGCCGGCCGGGTGTGCCTGCCGGGGGCTGTAGGGGGGAGGGTGGAGTGAGGGGCGCGGAGGTCTTGGCGCTCTCCCACCCTGGGACCCTCCAGGCACCACCCGGCTCGGGGGCCGCCGCCCCTCCCCCACCCCCTCGCCCACCTCCCCAAGGCGTTCGCTGCCCAGGGCCACGTGGCCCCGGATCTGTCTGGCCTCGGGGCCCGCTGGGGCCCGCTGGGGCCCGCGGTCCTCTGAGCCTCCTGCGGGCCTAGGCGCAGCCCAGCCGTGGCCCTGAGCGCCCATCCTGCCCGGCACCTGCGCGGTGCCCAAACCCACCTGGAGCCACCAGCGCCGGCGCCCAGAGCTCGTCAGCCCCGCCCCTTCGCCCCACCGAGACTCCCCCCCTCCTTGCCCCCACGCCGCCCTCCAAGCACAGGACCTTGCTGAGGGTGCAGACGAACGACATGCAGCCACACGGACAGGCACACAGACACACTCGCAGGCACCCACGCCAAGTGAGACAGCCGGCCGGCGCAAGCTCGTCAGCCAGGGCCACAGCCAGAGCACCCACCCGTGAGAGGCCGGGGCCAGAGGAAGGGACGGGAGGCCCGGGGGTCAGGAGAGACAGAGACGGAAAGAGATGAAGGTTCAGAGACAGGCTCCCAAGACGGCGAGAGGGCAGAGGCAGAGGCAGAGGCAGATGCAGACAGACAGACAGACACGAGCGCGCAGGCACACCCAGGGAGGGAGAGCCAGAGAGAGGGAGACACAGAGCGACCGACAGAGAGACGGAAAGCGGGACACGGACAGGGGACAGGGGATGGCATCCCATCCGAGACGGACACTCTGGCACAGACCGTCACACACCGCAGAGAGCGGCCCGTGCGCAAGGGAGGGGGCGTCAGCCTTGGGCCGGGCGAGCCCGGGCTGGACGCGGTGCCCTGGGGCTGGCAATCACCCGTGGGGACCCCAAGACTTCCTCGCAGCCGAGGTCTCAAAGGTCCCCTTCGGCTTGGCTCCCTGAGGCGAGACCCAGCCCCCGCCCCCAGGCCAGAAGCTGAGTGTGGGAGAGAGTGTGCGTGTGAGTGTGTCGGTGGGCGACGGTGGGGTCGGGTCGACTGGGGGGCCGGGTGGATACCCACAGTGGAGGGGGGAGGGTGTGGCGGCCGGGCCTTTGGAAGCCTGTGTGGTCCTCTTGCTGTCTCTCTCTCTCCCTCTTTCTCCGTCTCCCTTACTTGTGGTTTCCCGCTCTTGACCTGTCTGGGCTGCGGGGGGTGTGTCTGTGTTTGGGGGGCGGGGGGGCGGGCGTGAGGGTGTGTGTGTGTGTGTGTGTGTGTGTGTGTGTGTGTTGTGCGCCCGCGCCTGCGGGAGACCTCGAGGTTGCCTGGCAGGATGCGTCTGGGGGTGGGGCTGGGGCCCCGGCCCCGCCCAGAATTGCCTGAGGCCTGCCAAGGGAGCCCCAGACAGAGACCCCCGCGCCCCCGCCCCCGCCGTTCCTCTGGTTTCCTGGACGCCGAAAGCCCAGGGGCTCGCGGGCCGCGCGGAGGCAACCCAGGTCTGCAGCGGGAGTCGGGGCCCCGGCCACCCAACCTGAGAGGGGCTGGAAGGCAGGCGGCGGCTCTGAGCGCGGTGGGGTGCCAGGGGCCAGCGGCAGGCGGGGCTTGCGGTGCGGCTGGGGCCCGGGGCTAAAGGAGAGGGGAGGCAGGGAAAAAAAGAGACAACAAAAAGCCTACAGCACCCGGTATTCCCAGGCGGTCTCCCATCCAAGTACTAACCGGGCCCGACCCTGCTTAGCTTCCGAGATCAGACGAGATCGGGCGCGTTCAGGGTGGTATGGCCGTAGACGGAGGCGGCTGCCGCCAGGCGCCCTAAGAGCCCTGCGCTGCGCCTGCCTTTCGCTCTGACCTGCCGGTCGGGCCAGCCGGCGGCCGCAGCTCTCCAGCTCTCCACGGAGCGCGCGCTGCACTTGAGCTGCACCACCCGCGACCGGACTCCCGGCGGCCCGGTGGCCGGCCCACGCCGCCCCGCCCCCCGCCCCCCGTCACCCCCGGCCAACACTCGGCCGGCCCGGCCCGGGGGACCACAGGGCTTCCGGGACCCGGAGCAGCCGGCCGGGTGTGCCTGCCGGGGGCTGTAGGGGGGAGGGTGGAGTGAGGGGCGCGGAGGTCTTGGCGCTCTCCCACCCTGGGACCCTCCAGGCACCACCCGGCTCGGGGGCCGCCGCCCCTCCCCCACCCCCTCGCCCACCTCCCCAAGGCGTTCGCTGCCCAGGGCCACGTGGCCCCGGATCTGTCTGGCCTCGGGGCCCGCTGGGGCCCGCTGGGGCCCGCGGTCCTCTGAGCCTCCTGCGGGCCTAGGCGCAGCCCAGCCGTGGCCCTGAGCGCCCATCCTGCCCGGCACCTGCGCGGTGCCCAAACCCACCTGGAGCCACCAGCGCCGGCGCCCAGAGCTCGTCAGCCCCGCCCCTTCGCCCCACCGAGACCCCCCCCCTCCTTGCCCCCACGCCGCCCTCCAAGCACAGGACCTTGCTGAGGGTGCAGACGAGCGACATGCAGCCACACGGACAGGCACACAGACACACTCGCAGGCACCCACGCCAAGTGAGACAGCCGGCCGGCGCAAGCTCGTCAGCCAGGGCCACAGCCAGAGCACCCACCCGTGAGAGGCCGGGGCCAGAGGAAGGGACGGGAGGCCCGGGGGTCAGGAGAGACAGAGACGGAAAGAGATGAAGGTTCAGAGACAGGCTCCCAAGACGGCGAGAGGGCAGAGGCAGAGGCAGAGGCAGATGCAGACAGACAGACAGACACGAGCGCGCAGGCACACCCAGGGAGGGAGAGCCAGAGAGAGGGAGACACAGAGCGACCGACAGAGAGACGGAAAGCGGGACACGGACAGGGGACAGGGGATGGCATCCCATCCGAGACGGACACTCTGGCACAGACCGTCACACACCGCAGAGAGCGGCCCGTGCGCAAGGGAGGGGGCGTCAGCCTTGGGCCGGGCGAGCCCGGGCTGGACGCGGTGCCCTGGGGCTGGCAATCACCCGTGGGGACCCCAAGACTTCCTCGCAGCCGAGGTCTCAAAGGTCCCCTTCGGCTTGGCTCCCTGAGGCGAGACCCAGCCCCCGCCCCCAGGCCAGAAGCTGAGTGTGGGAGAGAGTGTGCGTGTGAGTGTGTCGGTGGGCGACGGTGGGGTCGGGTCGACTGGGGGGCCGGGTGGATACCCACAGTGGAGGGGGGAGGGTGTGGCGGCCGGGCCTTTGGAAGCCTGTGTGGTCCTCTTGCTGTCTCTCTCTCTCCCTCTTTCTCCGTCTCCCTTACTTGTGGTTTCCGGCTCTTGACCTGTCTGGGCTGCGGGGGGTGTGTCTGTGTTTGGGGGGCGGGGGGGCGGGCGTGAGGGTGTGTGTGTGTGTGTGTGTGTGTGTGTGTGTGTTGTGCGCCCGCGCCTGCGGGAGACCTCGAGGTTGCCTGGCAGGATGCGTCTGGGGGTGGGGCTGGGGCCCCGGCCCCGCCCAGAATTGCCTGAGGCCTGCCAAGGGAGCCCCAGACAGAGACCCCCGCGCCCCCGCCCCCGCCGTTCCTCTGGTTTCCTGGACGCCGAAAGCCCAGGGGCTCGCGGGCCGCGCGGAGGCAACCCAGGTCTGCAGCGGGAGTCGGGGCCCCGGCCACCCAACCTGAGAGGGGCTGGAAGGCAGGCGGCGGCTCTGAGCGCGGTGGGGTGCCAGGGGCCAGCAGCAGGCGGGGCTTGCGGTGCGCCTGGGGCCCGGGGCTAAAGGAGAGGGGAGGTAGGGAAAAAAAGAGACAACAAAAAGCCTACAGCACCCGGTATTCCCAGGCGGTCTCCCATCCAAGTACTAACCGGGCCCGACCCTGCTTAGCTTCCGAGATCAGACGAGATCGGGCGCGTTCAGGGTGGTATGGCCGTAGACGGAGGCGGCTGCCGCCAGGCGCCCTAAGAGCCCTGCGCTGCGCCTGCCTTTCGCTCTGACCTGCCGGTCGGGCCAGCCGGCGGCCGCAGCTCTCCAGCTCTCCACGGAGCGCGCGCTGCACTTGAGCTGCACCACCCGCGACCGGACTCCCGGCGGCCCGGTGGCCGGCCCACGCCGCCCCGCCCCCCGCCCCCCGTCACCCCCGGCCAACACTCGGCCGGCCCGGCCCGGGGGACCACAGGGCTTCCGGGACCCGGAGCAGCCGGCCGGGTGTGCCTGCCGGGGGCTGTAGGGGGGAGGGTGGAGTGAGGGGCGCGGAGGTCTTGGCGCTCTCCCACCCTGGGACCCTCCAGGCACCACCCGGCTCGGGGGCCGCCGCCCCTCCCCCACCCCCTCGCCCACCTCCCCAAGGCGTTCGCTGCCCAGGGCCACGTGGCCCCGGATCTGTCTGGCCTCGGGGCCCGCTGGGGCCCGCTGGGGCCCGCGGTCCTCTGAGCCTCCTGCGGGCCTAGGCGCAGCCCAGCCGTGGCCCTGAGCGCCCATCCTGCCCGGCACCTGCGCGGTGCCCAAACCCACCTGGAGCCACCAGCGCCGGCGCCCAGAGCTCGTCAGCCCCGCCCCTTCGCCCCACCGAGACCCCCCCCCTCCTTGCCCCCACGCCGCCCTCCAAGCACAGGACCTTGCTGAGGGTGCAGACGAGCGACATGCAGCCACACGGACAGGCACACAGACACACTCGCAGGCACCCACGCCAAGTGAGACAGCCGGCCGGCGCAAGCTCGTCAGCCAGGGCCACAGCCAGAGCACCCACCCGTGAGAGGCCGGGGCCAGAGGAAGGGACGGGAGGCCCGGGGGTCAGGAGAGACAGAGACGGAAAGAGATGAAGGTTCAGAGACAGGCTCCCAAGACGGCGAGAGGGCAGAGGCAGAGGCAGAGGCAGATGCAGACAGACAGACAGACACGAGCGCGCAGGCACACCCAGGGAGGGAGAGCCAGAGAGAGGGAGACACAGAGCGACCGACAGAGAGACGGAAAGCGGGACACGGACAGGGGACAGGGGATGGCATCCCATCCGAGACGGACACTCTGGCACAGACCGTCACACACCGCAGAGAGCGGCCCGTGCGCAAGGGAGGGGGCGTCAGCCTTGGGCCGGGCGAGCCCGGGCTGGACGCGGTGCCCTGGGGCTGGCAATCACCCGTGGGGACCCCAAGACTTCCTCGCAGCCGAGGTCTCAAAGGTCCCCTTCGGCTTGGCTCCCTGAGGCGAGACCCAGCCCCCGCCCCCAGGCCAGAAGCTGAGTGTGGGAGAGAGTGTGCGTGTGAGTGTGTCGGTGGGCGACGGTGGGGTCGGGTCGACTGGGGGGCCGGGTGGATACCCACAGTGGAGGGGGGAGGGTGTGGCGGCCGGGCCTTTGGAAGCCTGTGTGGTCCTCTTGCTGTCTCTCTCTCTCCCTCTTTCTCCGTCTCCCTTACTTGTGGTTTCCGGCTCTTGACCTGTCTGGGCTGCGGGGGGTGTGTCTGTGTTTGGGGGGCGGGGGGGCGGGCGTGAGGGTGTGTGTGTGTGTGTGTGTGTGTGTGTTGTGCGCCCGCGCCTGCGGGAGACCTCGAGGTTGCCTGGCAGGATGCGTCTGGGGGTGGGGCTGGGGCCCCGGCCCCGCCCAGAATTGCCTGAGGCCTGCCAAGGGAGCCCCAGACAGAGACCCCCGCGCCCCCGCCCCCGCCGTTCCTCTGGTTTCCTGGACGCCGAAAGCCCAGGGGCTCGCGGGCCGCGCGGAGGCAACCCAGGTCTGCAGCGGGAGTCGGGGCCCCGGCCACCCAACCTGAGAGGGGCTGGAAGGCAGGCGGCGGCTCTGAGCGCGGTGGGGTGCCAGGGGCCAGCGGCAGGCGGGGCTTGCGGTGCGGCTGGGGCCCGGGGCTAAAGGAGAGGGGAGGCAGGGAAAAAAAGAGACAACAAAAAGCCTACAGCACCCGGTATTCCCAGGCGGTCTCCCATCCAAGTACTAACCGGGCCCGACCCTGCTTAGCTTCCGAGATCAGACGAGATCGGGCGCGTTCAGGGTGGTATGGCCGTAGACGGAGGCGGCTGCCGCCAGGCGCCCTAAGAGCCCTGCGCTGCGCCTGCCTTTCGCTCTGACCTGCCGGTCGGGCCAGCCGGCGGCCGCAGCTCTCCAGCTCTCCACGGAGCGCGCGCTGCACTTGAGCTGCACCACCCGCGACCGGACTCCCGGCGGCCCGGTGGCCGGCCCACGCCGCCCCGCCCCCCGCCCCCCGTCACCCCCGGCCAACACTCGGCCGGCCCGGCCCGGGGGACCACAGGGCTTCCGGGACCCGGAGCAGCCGGCCGGGTGTGCCTGCCGGGGGCTGTAGGGGGGAGGGTGGAGTGAGGGGCGCGGAGGTCTTGGCGCTCTCCCACCCTGGGACCCTCCAGGCACCACCCGGCTCGGGGGCCGCCGCCCCTCCCCCACCCCCTCGCCCACCTCCCCAAGGCGTTCGCTGCCCAGGGCCACGTGGCCCCGGATCTGTCTGGCCTCGGGGCCCGCTGGGGCCCGCTGGGGCCCGCGGTCCTCTGAGCCTCCTGCGGGCCTAGGCGCAGCCCAGCCGTGGCCCTGAGCGCCCATCCTGCCCGGCACCTGCGCGGTGCCCAAACCCACCTGGAGCCACCAGCGCCGGCGCCCAGAGCTCGTCAGCCCCGCCCCTTCGCCCCACCGAGACCCCCCCCCTCCTTGCCCCCACGCCGCCCTCCAAGCACAGGACCTTGCTGAGGGTGCAGACGAGCGACATGCAGCCACACGGACAGGCACACAGACACACTCGCAGGCACCCACGCCAAGTGAGACAGCCGGCCGGCGCAAGCTCGTCAGCCAGGGCCACAGCCAGAGCACCCACCCGTGAGAGGCCGGGGCCAGAGGAAGGGACGGGAGGCCCGGGGGTCAGGAGAGACAGAGACGGAAAGAGATGAAGGTTCAGAGACAGGCTCCCAAGACGGCGAGAGGGCAGAGGCAGAGGCAGAGGCAGATGCAGACAGACAGACAGACACGAGCGCGCAGGCACACCCAGGGAGGGAGAGCCAGAGAGAGGGAGACACAGAGCGACCGACAGAGAGACGGAAAGCGGGACACGGACAGGGGACAGGGGATGGCATCCCATCCGAGACGGACACTCTGGCACAGACCGTCACACACCGCAGAGAGCGGCCCGTGCGCAAGGGAGGGGGCGTCAGCCTTGGGCCGGGCGAGCCCGGGCTGGACGCGGTGCCCTGGGGCTGGCAATCACCCGTGGGGACCCCAAGACTTCCTCGCAGCCGAGGTCTCAAAGGTCCCCTTCGGCTTGGCTCCCTGAGGCGAGACCCAGCCCCCGCCCCCAGGCCAGAAGCTGAGTGTGGGAGAGAGTGTGCGTGTGAGTGTGTCGGTGGGCGACGGTGGGGTCGGGTCGACTGGGGGGCCGGGTGGATACCCACAGTGGAGGGGGGAGGGTGTGGCGGCCGGGCCTTTGGAAGCCTGTGTGGTCCTCTTGCTGTCTCTCTCTCTCCCTCTTTCTCCGTCTCCCTTACTTGTGGTTTCCGGCTCTTGACCTGTCTGGGCTGCGGGGGGTGTGTCTGTGTTTGGGGGGCGGGGGGGCGGGCGTGAGGGTGTGTGTGTGTGTGTGTGTGTGTGTGTGTGTGTGTTGTGCGCCCGCGCCTGCGGGAGACCTCGAGGTTGCCTGGCAGGATGCGTCTGGGGGTGGGGCTGGGGCCCCGGCCCCGCCCAGAATTGCCTGAGGCCTGCCAAGGGAGCCCCAGACAGAGACCCCCGCGCCCCCGCCCCCGCCGTTCCTCTGGTTTCCTGGACGCCGAAAGCCCAGGGGCTCGCGGGCCGCGCGGAGGCAACCCAGGTCTGCAGCGGGAGTCGGGGCCCCGGCCACCCAACCTGAGAGGGGCTGGAAGGCAGGCGGCGGCTCTGAGCGCGGTGGGGTGCCAGGGGCCAGCGGCAGGCGGGGCTTGCGGTGCGGCTGGGGCCCGGGGCTAAAGGAGAGGGGAGGCAGGGAAAAAAAGAGACAACAAAAAGCCTACAGCACCCGGTATTCCCAGGCGGTCTCCCATCCAAGTACTAACCGGGCCCGACCCTGCTTAGCTTCCGAGATCAGACGAGATCGGGCGCGTTCAGGGTGGTATGGCCGTAGACGGAGGCGGCTGCCGCCAGGCGCCCTAAGAGCCCTGCGCTGCGCCTGCCTTTCGCTCTGACCTGCCGGTCGGGCCAGCCGGCGGCCGCAGCTCTCCAGCTCTCCACGGAGCGCGCGCTGCACTTGAGCTGCACCACCCGCGACCGGACTCCCGGCGGCCCGGTGGCCGGCCCACGCCGCCCCGCCCCCCGCCCCCCGTCACCCCCGGCCAACACTCGGCCGGCCCGGCCCGGGGGACCACAGGGCTTCCGGGACCCGGAGCAGCCGGCCGGGTGTGCCTGCCGGGGGCTGTAGGGGGGAGGGTGGAGTGAGGGGCGCGGAGGTCTTGGCGCTCTCCCACCCTGGGACCCTCCAGGCACCACCCGGCTCGGGGGCCGCCGCCCCTCCCCCACCCCCTCGCCCACCTCCCCAAGGCGTTCGCTGCCCAGGGCCACGTGGCCCCGGATCTGTCTGGCCTCGGGGCCCGCTGGGGCCCGCTGGGGCCCGCGGTCCTCTGAGCCTCCTGCGGGCCTAGGCGCAGCCCAGCCGTGGCCCTGAGCGCCCATCCTGCCCGGCACCTGCGCGGTGCCCAAACCCACCTGGAGCCACCAGCGCCGGCGCCCAGAGCTCGTCAGCCCCGCCCCTTCGCCCCACCGAGACCCCCCCCCCTTGCCCCCACGCCGCCCTCCAAGCACAGGACCTTGCTGAGGGTGCAGACGAGCGACATGCAGCCACACGGACAGGCACACAGACACACTCGCAGGCACCCACGCCAAGTGAGACAGCCGGCCGGCGCAAGCTCGTCAGCCAGGGCCACAGCCAGAGCACCCACCCGTGAGAGGCCGGGGCCAGAGGAAGGGACGGGAGGCCCGGGGGTCAGGAGAGACAGAGACGGAAAGAGATGAAGGTTCAGAGACAGGCTCCCAAGACGGCGAGAGGGCAGAGGCAGAGGCAGAGGCAGATGCAGACAGACAGACAGACACGAGCGCGCAGGCACACCCAGGGAGGGAGAGCCAGAGAGAGGGAGACACAGAGCGACCGACAGAGAGACGGAAAGCGGGACACGGACAGGGGACAGGGGATGGCATCCCATCCGAGACGGACACTCTGGCACAGACCGTCACACACCGCAGAGAGCGGCCCGTGCGCAAGGGAGGGGGCGTCAGCCTTGGGCCGGGCGAGCCCGGGCTGGACGCGGTGCCCTGGGGCTGGCAATCACCCGTGGGGACCCCAAGACTTCCTCGCAGCCGAGGTCTCAAAGGTCCCCTTCGGCTTGGCTCCCTGAGGCGAGACCCAGCCCCCGCCCCCAGGCCAGAAGCTGAGTGTGGGAGAGAGTGTGCGTGTGAGTGTGTCGGTGGGCGACGGTGGGGTCGGGTCGACTGGGGGGCCGGGTGGATACCCACAGTGGAGGGGGGAGGGTGTGGCGGCCGGGCCTTTGGAAGCCTGTGTGGTCCTCTTGCTGTCTCTCTCTCTCCCTCTTTCTCCGTCTCCCTTACTTGTGGTTTCCGGCTCTTGACCTGTCTGGGCTGCGGGGGGTGTGTCTGTGTTTGGGGGGCGGGGGGGCGGGCGTGAGGGTGTGTGTGTGTGTGTGTGTGTGTGTGTGTGTGTGTTGTGCGCCCGCGCCTGCGGGAGACCTCGAGGTTGCCTGGCAGGATGCGTCTGGGGGTGGGGCTGGGGCCCCGGCCCCGCCCAGAATTGCCTGAGGCCTGCCAAGGGAGCCCCAGACAGAGACCCCCGCGCCCCCGCCCCCGCCGTTCCTCTGGTTTCCTGGACGCCGAAAGCCCAGGGGCTCGCGGGCCGCGCGGAGGCAACCCAGGTCTGCAGCGGGAGTCGGGGCCCCGGCCACCCAACCTGAGAGGGGCTGGAAGGCAGGCGGCGGCTCTGAGCGCGGTGGGGTGCCAGGGGCCAGCGGCAGGCGGGGCTTGCGGTGCGGCTGGGGCCCGGGGCTAAAGGAGAGGGGAGGCAGGGAAAAAAAGAGACAACAAAAAGCCTACAGCACCCGGTATTCCCAGGCGGTCTCCCATCCAAGTACTAACCGGGCCCGACCCTGCTTAGCTTCCGAGATCAGACGAGATCGGGCGCGTTCAGGGTGGTATGGCCGTAGACGGAGGCGGCTGCCGCCAGGCGCCCTAAGAGCCCTGCGCTGCGCCTGCCTTTCGCTCTGACCTGCCGGTCGGGCCAGCCGGCGGCCGCAGCTCTCCAGCTCTCCACGGAGCGCGCGCTGCACTTGAGCTGCACCACCCGCGACCGGACTCCCGGCGGCCCGGTGGCCGGCCCACGCCGCCCCGCCCCCCGCCCCCCGTCACCCCCGGCCAACACTCGGCCGGCCCGGCCCGGGGGACCACAGGGCTTCCGGGACCCGGAGCAGCCGGCCGGGTGTGCCTGCCGGGGGCTGTAGGGGGGAGGGTGGAGTGAGGGGCGCGGAGGTCTTGGCGCTCTCCCACCCTGGGACCCTCCAGGCACCACCCGGCTCGGGGGCCGCCGCCCCTCCCCCACCCCCTCGCCCACCTCCCCAAGGCGTTCGCTGCCCAGGGCCACGTGGCGCCGGATCTGTCTGGCCTCGGGGCCCGCTGGGGCCCGCTGGGGCCCGCGGTCCTCTGAGCCTCCTGCGGGCCTAGGCGCAGCCCAGCCGTGGCCCTGAGCGCCCATCCTGCCCGGCACCTGCGCGGTGCCCAAACCCACCTGGAGCCACCAGCGCCGGCGCCCAGAGCTCGTCAGCCCCGCCCCTTCGCCCCACCGAGACCCCCCCCCCTTGCCCCCACGCCGCCCTCCAAGCACAGGACCTTGCTGAGGGTGCAGACGAGCGACATGCAGCCACACGGACAGGCACACAGACACACTCGCAGGCACCCACGCTAAGTGAGACAGCCGGCCGGCGCAAGCTCGTCAGCCAGGGCCACAGCCAGAGCACCCACCCGTGAGAGGCCGGGGCCAGAGGAAGGGACGGGAGGCCCGGGGGTCAGGAGAGACAGAGACGGAAAGAGATGAAGGTTCAGAGACAGGCTCCCAAGACGGCGAGAGGGCAGAGGCAGAGGCAGAGGCAGATGCAGACAGACAGACAGACACGAGCGCGCAGGCACACCCAGGGAGGGAGAGCCAGAGAGAGGGAGACACAGAGCGACCGACAGAGAGACGGAAAGCGGGACACGGACAGGGGACAGGGGATGGCATCCCATCCGAGACGGACACTCTGGCACAGACCGTCACACACCGCAGAGAGCGGCCCGTGCGCAAGGGAGGGGGCGTCAGCCTTGGGCCGGGCGAGCCCGGGCTGGACGCGGTGCCCTGGGGCTGGCAATCACCCGTGGGGACCCCAAGACTTCCTCGCAGCCGAGGTCTCAAAGGTCCCCTTCGGCTTGGCTCCCTGAGGCGAGACCCAGCCCCCGCCCCCAGGCCAGAAGCTGAGTGTGGGAGAGAGTGTGCGTGTGAGTGTGTCGGTGGGCGACGGTGGGGTCGGGTCGACTGGGGGGCCGGGTGGATACCCACAGTGGAGGGGGGAGGGTGTGGCGGCCGGGCCTTTGGAAGCCTGTGTGGTCCTCTTGCTGTCTCTCTCTCTCCCTCTTTCTCCGTCTCCCTTACTTGTGGTTTCCGGCTCTTGACCTGTCTGGGCTGCGGGGGGTGTGTCTGTGTTTGGGGGGCGGGGGGGCGGGCGTGAGGGTGTGTGTGTGTGTGTGTGTGTGTGTGTGTGTGTGTTGTGCGCCCGCGCCTGCGGGAGACCTCGAGGTTGCCTGGCAGGATGCGTCTGGGGGTGGGGCTGGGGCCCCGGCCCCGCCCAGAATTGCCTGAGGCCTGCCAAGGGAGCCCCAGACAGAGACCCCCGCGCCCCCGCCCCCGCCGTTCCTCTGGTTTCCTGGACGCCGAAAGCCCAGGGGCTCGCGGGCCGCGCGGAGGCAACCCAGGTCTGCAGCGGCAGTCGGGGCCCCGGCCACCCAACCTGAGAGGGGCTGGAAGGCAGGCGGCGGCTCTGAGCGCGGTGGGGTGCCAGGGGCCAGCGGCAGGCGGGGCTTGCGGTGCGGCTGGGGCCCGGGGCTAAAGGAGAGGGGAGGCAGGGAAAAAAAGAGACAACAAAAAGCCTACAGCACCCGGTATTCCCAGGCGGTCTCCCATCCAAGTACTAACCGGGCCCGACCCTGCTTAGCTTCCGAGATCAGACGAGATCGGGCGCGTTCAGGGTGGTATGGCCGTAGACGGAGGCGGCTGCCGCCAGGCGCCCTAAGAGCCCTGCGCTGCGCCTGCCTTTCGCTCTGACCTGCCGGTCGGGCCAGCCGGCGGCCGCAGCTCTCCAGCTCTCCACGGAGCGCGCGCTGCACTTGAGCTGCACCACCCGCGACCGGACTCCCGGCGGCCCGGTGGCCGGCCCACGCCGCCCCGCCCCCCGCCCCCCGTCACCCCCGGCCAACACTCGGCCGGCCCGGCCCGGGGGACCACAGGGCTTCCGGGACCCGGAGCAGCCGGCCGGGTGTGCCTGCCGGGGGCTGTAGGGGGGAGGGTGGAGTGAGGGGCGCGGAGGTCTTGGCGCTCTCCCACCCTGGGACCCTCCAGGCACCACCCGGCTCGGGGGCCGCCGCCCCTCCCCCACCCCCTCGCCCACCTCCCCAAGGCGTTCGCTGCCCAGGGCCACGTGGCCCCGGATCTGTCTGGCCTCGGGGCCCGCTGGGGCCCGCTGGGGCCCGCGGTCCTCTGAGCCTCCTGCGGGCCTAGGCGCAGCCCAGCCGTGGCCCTGAGCGCCCATCCTGCCCGGCACCTGCGCGGTGCCCAAACCCACCTGGAGCCACCAGCGCCGGCGCCCAGAGCTCGTCAGCCCCGCCCCTTCGCCCCACCGAGACCCCCCCCCCCCCTTGCCCCCACGCCGCCCTCCAAGCACAGGACCTTGCTGAGGGTGCAGACGAGCGACATGCAGCCACACGGACAGGCACACAGACACACTCGCAGGCACCCACGCCAAGTGAGACAGCCGGCCGGCGCAAGCTCGTCAGCCAGGGCCACAGCCAGAGCACCCACCCGTGAGAGGCCGGGGCCAGAGGAAGGGACGGGAGGCCCGGGGGTCAGGAGAGACAGAGACGGAAAGAGATGAAGGTTCAGAGACAGGCTCCCAAGACGGCGAGAGGGCAGAGGCAGAGGCAGAGGCAGATGCAGACAGACAGACAGACACGAGCGCGCAGGCACACCCAGGGAGGGAGAGCCAGAGAGAGGGAGACACAGAGCGACCGACAGAGAGACGGAAAGCGGGACACGGACAGGGGACAGGGGATGGCATCCCATCCGAGACGGACACTCTGGCACAGACCGTCACACACCGCAGAGAGCGGCCCGTGCGCAAGGGAGGGGGCGTCAGCCTTGGGCCGGGCGAGCCCGGGCTGGACGCGGTGCCCTGGGGCTGGCAATCACCCGTGGGGACCCCAAGACTTCCTCGCAGCCGAGGTCTCAAAGGTCCCCTTCGGCTTGGCTCCCTGAGGCGAGACCCAGCCCCCGCCCCCAGGCCAGAAGCTGAGTGTGGGAGAGAGTGTGCGTGTGAGTGTGTCGGTGGGCGACGGTGGGGTCGGGTCGACTGGGGGGCCGGGTGGATACCCACAGTGGAGGGGGGAGGGTGTGGCGGCCGGGCCTTTGGAAGCCTGTGTGGTCCTCTTGCTGTCTCTCTCTCTCCCTCTTTCTCCGTCTCCCTTACTTGTGGTTTCCGGCTCTTGACCTGTCTGGGCTGCGGGGGGTGTGTCTGTGTTTGGGGGGCGGGGGGGCGGGCGTGAGGGTGTGTGTGTGTGTGTGTGTGTGTGTGTGTGTGTTGTGCGCCCGCGCCTGCGGGAGACCTCGAGGTTGCCTGGCAGGATGCGTCTGGGGGTGGGGCTGGGGCCCCGGCCCCGCCCAGAATTGCCTGAGGCCTGCCAAGGGAGCCCCAGACAGAGACCCCCGCGCCCCCGCCCCCGCCGTTCCTCTGGTTTCCTGGACGCCGAAAGCCCAGGGGCTCGCGGGCCGCGCGGAGGCAACCCAGGTCTGCAGCGGGAGTCGGGGCCCCGGCCACCCAACCTGAGAGGGGCTGGAAGGCAGGCGGCGGCTCTGAGCGCGGTGGGGTGCCAGGGGCCAGCGGCAGGCGGGGCTTGCGGTGCGGCTGGGGCCCGGGGCTAAAGGAGAGGGGAGGCAGGGAAAAAAAGAGACAACAAAAAGCCTACAGCACCCGGTATTCCCAGGCGGTCTCCCATCCAAGTACTAACCGGGCCCGACCCTGCTTAGCTTCCGAGATCAGACGAGATCGGGCGCGTTCAGGGTGGTATGGCCGTAGACGGAGGCGGCTGCCGCCAGGCGCCCTAAGAGCCCTGCGCTGCGCCTGCCTTTCGCTCTGACCTGCCGGTCGGGCCAGCCGGCGGCCGCAGCTCTCCAGCTCTCCACGGAGCGCGCGCTGCACTTGAGCTGCACCACCCGCGACCGGACTCCCGGCGGCCCGGTGGCCGGCCCACGCCGCCCCGCCCCCCGCCCCCCGTCACCCCCGGCCAACACTCGGCCGGCCCGGCCCGGGGGACCACAGGGCTTCCGGGACCCGGAGCAGCCGGCCGGGTGTGCCTGCCGGGGGCTGTAGGGGGGAGGGTGGAGTGAGGGGCGCGGAGGTCTTGGCGCTCTCCCACCCTGGGACCCTCCAGGCACCACCCGGCTCGGGGGCCGCCGCCCCTCCCCCACCCCCTCGCCCACCTCCCCAAGGCGTTCGCTGCCCAGGGCCACGTGGCCCCGGATCTGTCTGGCCTCGGGGCCCGCTGGGGCCCGCTGGGGCCCGCGGTCCTCTGAGCCTCCTGCGGGCCTAGGCGCAGCCCAGCCGTGGCCCTGAGCGCCCATCCTGCCCGGCACCTGCGCGGTGCCCAAACCCACCTGGAGCCACCAGCGCCGGCGCCCAGAGCTCGTCAGCCCCGCCCCTTCGCCCCACCGAGACCCCCCCCCTCCTTGCCCCCACGCCGCCCTCCAAGCACAGGACCTTGCTGAGGGTGCAGACGAGCGACATGCAGCCACACGGACAGGCACACAGACACACTCGCAGGCACCCACGCCAAGTGAGACAGCCGGCCGGCGCAAGCTCGTCAGCCAGGGCCACAGCCAGAGCACCCACCCGTGAGAGGCCAGGGCCAGAGGAAGGGACGGGAGGCCCGGGGGTCAGGAGAGACAGAGACGGAAAGAGATGAAGGTTCAGAGACAGGCTCCCAAGACGGCGAGAGGGCAGAGGCAGAGGCAGAGGCAGATGCAGACAGACAGACAGACACGAGCGCGCAGGCACACCCAGGGAGGGAGAGCCAGAGAGAGGGAGACACAGAGCGACCGACAGAGAGACGGAAAGCGGGACACGGACAGGGGACAGGGGATGGCATCCCATCCGAGACGGACACTCTGGCACAGACCGTCACACACCGCAGAGAGCGGCCCGTGCGCAAGGGAGGGGGCGTCAGCCTTGGGCCGGGCGAGCCCGGGCTGGACGCGGTGCCCTGGGGCTGGCAATCACCCGTGGGGACCCCAAGACTTCCTCGCAGCCGAGGTCTCAAAGGTCCCCTTCGGCTTGGCTCCCTGAGGCGAGACCCAGCCCCCGCCCCCAGGCCAGAAGCTGAGTGTGGGAGAGAGTGTGCGTGTGAGTGTGTCGGTGGGCGACGGTGGGGTCGGGTCGACTGGGGGGCCGGGTGGATACCCACAGTGGAGGGGGGAGGGTGTGGCGGCCGGGCCTTTGGAAGCCTGTGTGGTCCTCTTGCTGTCTCTCTCTCTCCCTCTTTCTCCGTCTCCCTTACTTGTGGTTTCCGGCTCTTGACCTGTCTGGGCTGCGGGGGGTGTGTCTGTGTTTGGGGGGCGGGGGGGCGGGCGTGAGGGTGTGTGTGTGTGTGTGTGTGTGTGTGTGTGTGTGTTGTGCGCCCGCGCCTGCGGGAGACCTCGAGGTTGCCTGGCAGGATGCGTCTGGGGGTGGGGCTGGGGCCCCGGCCCCGCCCAGAATTGCCTGAGGCCTGCCAAGGGAGCCCCAGACAGAGACCCCCGCGCCCCCGCCCCCGCCGTTCCTCTGGTTTCCTGGACGCCGAAAGCCCAGGGGCTCGCGGGCCGCGCGGAGGCAACCCAGGTCTGCAGCGGGAGTCGGGGCCCCGGCCACCCAACCTGAGAGGGGCTGGAAGGCAGGCGGCGGCTCTGAGCGCGGTGGGGTGCCAGGGGCCAGCGGCAGGCGGGGCTTGCGGTGCGGCTGGGGCCCGGGGCTAAAGGAGAGGGGAGGCAGGGAAAAAAAGAGACAACAAAAAGCCTACAGCACCCGGTATTCCCAGGCGGTCTCCCATCCAAGTACTAACCGGGCCCGACCCTGCTTAGCTTCCGAGATCAGACGAGATCGGGCGCGTTCAGGGTGGTATGGCCGTAGACGGAGGCGGCTGCCGCCAGGCGCCCTAAGAGCCCTGCGCTGCGCCTGCCTTTCGCTCTGACCTGCCGGTCGGGCCAGCCGGCGGCCGCAGCTCTCCAGCTCTCCACGGAGCGCGCGCTGCACTTGAGCTGCACCACCCGCGACCGGACTCCCGGCGGCCCGGTGGCCGGCCCACGCCGCCCCGCCCCCCGCCCCCCGTCACCCCCGGCCAACACTCGGCCGGCCCGGCCCGGGGGACCACAGGGCTTCCGGGACCCGGAGCAGCCGGCCGGGTGTGCCTGCCGGGGGCTGTAGGGGGGAGGGTGGAGTGAGGGGCGCGGAGGTCTTGGCGCTCTCCCACCCTGGGACCCTCCAGGCACCACCCGGCTCGGGGGCCGCCGCCCCTCCCCCACCCCCTCGCCCACCTCCCCAAGGCGTTCGCTGCCCAGGGCCACGTGGCCCCGGATCTGTCTGGCCTCGGGGCCCGCTGGGGCCCGCTGGGGCCCGCGGTCCTCTGAGCCTCCTGCGGGCCTAGGCGCAGCCCAGCCGTGGCCCTGAGCGCCCATCCTGCCCGGCACCTGCGCGGTGCCCAAACCCACCTGGAGCCACCAGCGCCGGCGCCCAGAGCTCGTCAGCCCCGCCCCTTCGCCCCACCGAGACCCCCCCCCCTTGCCCCCACGCCGCCCTCCAAGCACAGGACCTTGCTGAGGGTGCAGACGAGCGACATGCAGCCACACGGACAGGCACACAGACACACTCGCAGGCACCCACGCCAAGTGAGACAGCCGGCCGGCGCAAGCTCGTCAGCCAGGGCCACAGCCAGAGCACCCACCCGTGAGAGGCCGGGGCCAGAGGAAGGGACGGGAGGCCCGGGGGTCAGGAGAGACAGAGACGGAAAGAGATGAAGGTTCAGAGACAGGCTCCCAAGACGGCGAGAGGGCAGAGGCAGAGGCAGAGGCAGATGCAGACAGACAGACAGACACGAGCGCGCAGGCACACCCAGGGAGGGAGAGCCAGAGAGAGGGAGACACAGAGCGACCGACAGAGAGACGGAAAGCGGGACACGGACAGGGGACAGGGGATGGCATCCCATCCGAGACGGACACTCTGGCACAGACCGTCACACACCGCAGAGAGCGGCCCGTGCGCAAGGGAGGGGGCGTCAGCCTTGGGCCGGGCGAGCCCGGGCTGGACGCGGTGCCCTGGGGCTGGCAATCACCCGTGGGGACCCCAAGACTTCCTCGCAGCCGAGGTCTCAAAGGTCCCCTTCGGCTTGGCTCCCTGAGGCGAGACCCAGCCCCCGCCCCCAGGCCAGAAGCTGAGTGTGGGAGAGAGTGTGCGTGTGAGTGTGTCGGTGGGCGACGGTGGGGTCGGGTCGACTGGGGGGCCGGGTGGATACCCACAGTGGAGGGGGGAGGGTGTGGCGGCCGGGCCTTTGGAAGCCTGTGTGGTCCTCTTGCTGTCTCTCTCTCTCCCTCTTTCTCCGTCTCCCTTACTTGTGGTTTCCGGCTCTTGACCTGTCTGGGCTGCGGGGGGTGTGTCTGTGTTTGGGGGGCGGGGGGGCGGGCGTGAGGGTGTGTGTGTGTGTGTGTGTGTGTGTGTGTGTGTGTTGTGCGCCCGCGCCTGCGGGAGACCTCGAGGTTGCCTGGCAGGATGCGTCTGGGGGTGGGGCTGGGGCCCCGGCCCCGCCCAGAATTGCCTGAGGCCTGCCAAGGGAGCCCCAGACAGAGACCCCCGCGCCCCCGCCCCCGCCGTTCCTCTGGTTTCCTGGACGCCGAAAGCCCAGGGGCTCGCGGGCCGCGCGGAGGCAACCCAGGTCTGCAGCGGGAGTCGGGGCCCCGGCCACCCAACCTGAGAGGGGCTGGAAGGCAGGCGGCGGCTCTGAGCGCGGTGGGGTGCCAGGGGCCAGCGGCAGGCGGGGCTTGCGGTGCGGCTGGGGCCCGGGGCTAAAGGAGAGGGGAGGCAGGGAAAAAAAGAGACAACAAAAAGCCTACAGCACCCGGTATTCCCAGGCGGTCTCCCATCCAAGTACTAACCGGGCCCGACCCTGCTTAGCTTCCGAGATCAGACGAGATCGGGCGCGTTCAGGGTGGTATGGCCGTAGACGGAGGCGGCTGCCGCCAGGCGCCCTAAGAGCCCTGCGCTGCGCCTGCCTTTCGCTCTGACCTGCCGGTCGGGCCAGCCGGCGGCCGCAGCTCTCCAGCTCTCCACGGAGCGCGCGCTGCACTTGAGCTGCACCACCCGCGACCGGACTCCCGGCGGCCCGGTGGCCGGCCCACGCCGCCCCGCCCCCCGCCCCCCGTCACCCCCGGCCAACACTCGGCCGGCCCGGCCCGGGGGACCACAGGGCTTCCGGGACCCGGAGCAGCCGGCCGGGTGTGCCTGCCGGGGGCTGTAGGGGGGAGGGTGGAGTGAGGGGCGCGGAGGTCTTGGCGCTCTCCCACCCTGGGACCCTCCAGGCACCACCCGGCTCGGGGGCCGCCGCCCCTCCCCCACCCCCTCGCCCACCTCCCCAAGGCGTTCGCTGCCCAGGGCCACGTGGCCCCGGATCTGTCTGGCCTCGGGGCCCGCTGGGGCCCGCTGGGGCCCGCGGTCCTCTGAGCCTCCTGCGGGCCTAGGCGCAGCCCAGCCGTGGCCCTGAGCGCCCATCCTGCCCGGCACCTGCGCGGTGCCCAAACCCACCTGGAGCCACCAGCGCCGGCGCCCAGAGCTCGTCAGCCCCGCCCCTTCGCCCCACCGAGACCCCCCCCCTCCTTGCCCCCACGCCGCCCTCCAAGCACAGGACCTTGCTGAGGGTGCAGACGAGCGACATGCAGCCACACGGACAGGCACACAGACACACTCGCAGGCACCCACGCCAAGTGAGACAGCCGGCCGGCGCAAGCTCGTCAGCCAGGGCCACAGCCAGAGCACCCACCCGTGAGAGGCCGGGGCCAGAGGAAGGGACGGGAGGCCCGGGGGTCAGGAGAGACAGAGACGGAAAGAGATGAAGGTTCAGAGACAGGCTCCCAAGACGGCGAGAGGGCAGAGGCAGAGGCAGAGGCAGATGCAGACAGACAGACAGACACGAGCGCGCAGGCACACCCAGGGAGGGAGAGCCAGAGAGAGGGAGACACAGAGCGACCGACAGAGAGACGGAAAGC
Organism: Capricornis sumatraensis; assembly: GCF_032405125.1. NCBI lineage: Eukaryota > Metazoa > Chordata > Mammalia > Artiodactyla > Bovidae > Capricornis > Capricornis sumatraensis. The sequence goes on along the minus strand of NC_091078.1, from coordinate 42,083,703 downwards.
GGGACACGGACAGGGGACAGGGGATGGCATCCCATCCGAGACGGACACTCTGGCACAGACCGTCACACACCGCAGAGAGCGGCCCGTGCGCAAGGGAGGGGGCGTCAGCCTTGGGCCGGGCGAGCCCGGGCTGGACGCGGTGCCCTGGGGCTGGCAATCACCCGTGGGGACCCCAAGACTTCCTCGCAGCCGAGGTCTCAAAGGTCCCCTTCGGCTTGGCTCCCTGAGGCGAGACCCAGCCCCCGCCCCCAGGCCAGAAGCTGAGTGTGGGAGAGAGTGTGCGTGTGAGTGTGTCGGTGGGCGACGGTGGGGTCGGGTCGACTGGGGGGCCGGGTGGATACCCACAGTGGAGGGGGGAGGGTGTGGCGGCCGGGCCTTTGGAAGCCTGTGTGGTCCTCTTGCTGTCTCTCTCTCTCCCTCTTTCTCCGTCTCCCTTACTTGTGGTTTCCGGCTCTTGACCTGTCTGGGCTGCGGGGGGTGTGTCTGTGTTTGGGAGGCGGGGGGGCGGGCGTGAGGGTGTGTGTGTGTGTGTGTGTGTGTGTGTGTGTGTGTTGTGCGCCCGCGCCTGCGGGAGACCTCGAGGTTGCCTGGCAGGATGCGTCTGGGGGTGGGGCTGGGGCCCCGGCCCCGCCCAGAATTGCCTGAGGCCTGCCAAGGGAGCCCCAGACAGAGACCCCCGCGCCCCCGCCCCCGCCGTTCCTCTGGTTTCCTGGACGCCGAAAGCCCAGGGGCTCGCGGGCCGCGCGGAGGCAACCCAGGTCTGCAGCGGGAGTCGGGGCCCCGGCCACCCAACCTGAGAGGGGCTGGAAGGCAGGCGGCGGCTCTGAGCGCGGTGGGGTGCCAGGGGCCAGCGGCAGGCGGGGCTTGCGGTGCGGCTGGGGCCCGGGGCTAAAGGAGAGGGGAGGCAGGGAAAAAAAGAGACAACAAAAAGCCTACAGCACCCGGTATTCCCAGGCGGTCTCCCATCCAAGTACTAACCGGGCCCGACCCTGCTTAGCTTCCGAGATCAGACGAGATCGGGCGCGTTCAGGGTGGTATGGCCGTAGACGGAGGCGGCTGCCGCCAGGCGCCCTAAGAGCCCTGCGCTGCGCCTGCCTTTCGCTCTGACCTGCCGGTCGGGCCAGCCGGCGGCCGCAGCTCTCCAGCTCTCCACGGAGCGCGCGCTGCACTTGAGCTGCACCACCCGCGACCGGACTCCCGGCGGCCCGGTGGCCGGCCCACGCCGCCCCGCCCCCCGCCCCCCGTCACCCCCGGCCAACACTCGGCCGGCCCGGCCCGGGGGACCACAGGGCTTCCGGGACCCGGAGCAGCCGGCCGGGTGTGCCTGCCGGGGGCTGTAGGGGGGAGGGTGGAGTGAGGGGCGCGGAGGTCTTGGCGCTCTCCCACCCTGGGACCCTCCAGGCACCACCCGGCTCGGGGGCCGCCGCCCCTCCCCCACCCCCTCGCCCACCTCCCCAAGGCGTTCGCTGCCCAGGGCCACGTGGCCCCGGATCTGTCTGGCCTCGGGGCCCGCTGGGGCCCGCTGGGGCCCGCGGTCCTCTGAGCCTCCTGCGGGCCTAGGCGCAGCCCAGCCGTGGCCCTGAGCGCCCATCCTGCCCGGCACCTGCGCGGTGCCCAAACCCACCTGGAGCCACCAGCGCCGGCGCCCAGAGCTCGTCAGCCCCGCCCCTTCGCCCCACCGAGACCCCCCCCCTCCTTGCCCCCACGCCGCCCTCCAAGCACAGGACCTTGCTGAGGGTGCAGACGAGCGACATGCAGCCACACGGACAGGCACACAGACACACTCGCAGGCACCCACGCCAAGTGAGACAGCCGGCCGGCGCAAGCTCGTCAGCCAGGGCCACAGCCAGAGCACCCACCCGTGAGAGGCCGGGGCCAGAGGAAGGGACGGGAGGCCCGGGGGTCAGGAGAGACAGAGACGGAAAGAGATGAAGGTTCAGAGACAGGCTCCCAAGACGGCGAGAGGGCAGAGGCAGAGGCAGAGGCAGATGCAGACAGACAGACAGACACGAGCGCGCAGGCACACCCAGGGAGGGAGAGCCAGAGAGAGGGAGACACAGAGCGACCGACAGAGAGACGGAAAGCGGGACACGGACAGGGGACAGGGGATGGCATCCCATCCGAGACGGACACTCTGGCACAGACCGTCACACACCGCAGAGAGCGGCCCGTGCGCAAGGGAGGGGGCGTCAGCCTTGGGCCGGGCGAGCCCGGGCTGGACGCGGTGCCCTGGGGCTGGCAATCACCCGTGGGGACCCCAAGACTTCCTCGCAGCCGAGGTCTCAAAGGTCCCCTTCGGCTTGGCTCCCTGAGGCGAGACCCAGCCCCCGCCCCCAGGCCAGAAGCTGAGTGTGGGAGAGAGTGTGCGTGTGAGTGTGTCGGTGGGCGACGGTGGGGTCGGGTCGACTGGGGGGCCGGGTGGATACCCACAGTGGAGGGGGGAGGGTGTGGCGGCCGGGCCTTTGGAAGCCTGTGTGGTCCTCTTGCTGTCTCTCTCTCTCCCTCTTTCTCCGTCTCCCTTACTTGTGGTTTCCGGCTCTTGACCTGTCTGGGCTGCGGGGGGTGTGTCTGTGTTTGGGGGGCGGGGGGGCGGGCGTGAGGGTGTGTGTGTGTGTGTGTGTGTGTGTGTGTGTGTGTGTTGTGCGCCCGCGCCTGCGGGAGACCTCGAGGTTGCCTGGCAGGATGCGTCTGGGGGTGGGGCTGGGGCCCCGGCCCCGCCCAGAATTGCCTGAGGCCTGCCAAGGGAGCCCCAGACAGAGACCCCCGCGCCCCCGCCCCCGCCGTTCCTCTGGTTTCCTGGACGCCGAAAGCCCAGGGGCTCGCGGGCCGCGCGGAGGCAACCCAGGTCTGCAGCGGGAGTCGGGGCCCCGGCCACCCAACCTGAGAGGGGCTGGAAGGCAGGCGGCGGCTCTGAGCGCGGTGGGGTGCCAGGGGCCAGCGGCAGGCGGGGCTTGCGGTGCGGCTGGGGCCCGGGGCTAAAGGAGAGGGGAGGCAGGGAAAAAAAGAGACAACAAAAAGCCTACAGCACCCGGTATTCCCAGGCGGTCTCCCATCCAAGTACTAACCGGGCCCGACCCTGCTTAGCTTCCGAGATCAGACGAGATCGGGCGCGTTCAGGGTGGTATGGCCGTAGACGGAGGCGGCTGCCGCCAGGCGCCCTAAGAGCCCTGCGCTGCGCCTGCCTTTCGCTCTGACCTGCCGGTCGGGCCAGCCGGCGGCCGCAGCTCTCCAGCTCTCCACGGAGCGCGCGCTGCACTTGAGCTGCACCACCCGCGACCGGACTCCCGGCGGCCCGGTGGCCGGCCCACGCCGCCCCGCCCCCCGCCCCCCGTCACCCCCGGCCAACACTCGGCCGGCCCGGCCCGGGGGACCACAGGGCTTCCGGGACCCGGAGCAGCCGGCCGGGTGTGCCTGCCGGGGGCTGTAGGGGGGAGGGTGGAGTGAGGGGCGCGGAGGTCTTGGCGCTCTCCCACCCTGGGACCCTCCAGGCACCACCCGGCTCGGGGGCCGCCGCCCCTCCCCCACCCCCTCGCCCACCTCCCCAAGGCGTTCGCTGCCCAGGGCCACGTGGCCCCGGATCTGTCTGGCCTCGGGGCCCGCTGGGGCCCGCTGGGGCCCGCGGTCCTCTGAGCCTCCTGCGGGCCTAGGCGCAGCCCAGCCGTGGCCCTGAGCGCCCATCCTGCCCGGCACCTGCGCGGTGCCCAAACCCACCTGGAGCCACCAGCGCCGGCGCCCAGAGCTCGTCAGCCCCGCCCCTTCGCCCCACCGAGACCCCCCCCCTCCTTGCCCCCACGCCGCCCTCCAAGCACAGGACCTTGCTGAGGGTGCAGACGAGCGACATGCAGCCACACGGACAGGCACACAGACACACTCGCAGGCACCCACGCCAAGTGAGACAGCCGGCCGGCGCAAGCTCGTCAGCCAGGGCCACAGCCAGAGCACCCACCCGTGAGAGGCCGGGGCCAGAGGAAGGGACGGGAGGCCCGGGGGTCAGGAGAGACAGAGACGGAAAGAGATGAAGGTTCAGAGACAGGCTCCCAAGACGGCGAGAGGGCAGAGGCAGAGGCAGAGGCAGATGCAGACAGACAGACAGACACGAGCGCGCAGGCACACCCAGGGAGGGAGAGCCAGAGAGAGGGAGACACAGAGCGACCGACAGAGAGACGGAAAGCGGGACACGGACAGGGGACAGGGGATGGCATCCCATCCGAGACGGACACTCTGGCACAGACCGTCACACACCGCAGAGAGCGGCCCGTGCGCAAGGGAGGGGGCGTCAGCCTTGGGCCGGGCGAGCCCGGGCTGGACGCGGTGCCCTGGGGCTGGCAATCACCCGTGGGGACCCCAAGACTTCCTCGCAGCCGAGGTCTCAAAGGTCCCCTTCGGCTTGGCTCCCTGAGGCGAGACCCAGCCCCCGCCCCCAGGCCAGAAGCTGAGTGTGGGAGAGAGTGTGCGTGTGAGTGTGTCGGTGGGCGACGGTGGGGTCGGGTCGACTGGGGGGCCGGGTGGATACCCACAGTGGAGGGGGGAGGGTGTGGCGGCCGGGCCTTTGGAAGCCTGTGTGGTCCTCTTGCTGTCTCTCTCTCTCCCTCTTTCTCCGTCTCCCTTACTTGTGGTTTCCGGCTCTTGACCTGTCTGGGCTGCGGGGGGTGTGTCTGTGTTTGGGGGGCGGGGGGGCGGGCGTGAGGGTGTGTGTGTGTGTGTGTGTGTGTGTGTGTGTGTTGTGCGCCCGCGCCTGCGGGAGACCTCGAGGTTGCCTGGCAGGATGCGTCTGGGGGTGGGGCTGGGGCCCCGGCCCCGCCCAGAATTGCCTGAGGCCTGCCAAGGGAGCCCCAGACAGAGACCCCCGCGCCCCCGCCCCCGCCGTTCCTCTGGTTTCCTGGACGCCGAAAGCCCAGGGGCTCGCGGGCCGCGCGGAGGCAACCCAGGTCTGCAGCGGGAGTCGGGGCCCCGGCCACCCAACCTGAGAGGGGCTGGAAGGCAGGCGGCGGCTCTGAGCGCGGTGGGGTGCCAGGGGCCAGCGGCAGGCGGGGCTTGCGGTGCGGCTGGGGCCCGGGGCTAAAGGAGAGGGGAGGCAGGGAAAAAAAGAGACAACAAAAAGCCTACAGCACCCGGTATTCCCAGGCGGTCTCCCATCCAAGTACTAACCGGGCCCGACCCTGCTTAGCTTCCGAGATCAGACGAGATCGGGCGCGTTCAGGGTGGTATGGCCGTAGACGGAGGCGGCTGCCGCCAGGCGCCCTAAGAGCCCTGCGCTGCGCCTGCCTTTCGCTCTGACCTGCCGGTCGGGCCAGCCGGCGGCCGCAGCTCTCCAGCTCTCCACGGAGCGCGCGCTGCACTTGAGCTGCACCACCCGCGACCGGACTCCCGGCGGCCCGGTGGCCGGCCCACGCCGCCCCGCCCCCCGCCCCCCGTCACCCCCGGCCAACACTCGGCCGGCCCGGCCCGGGGGACCACAGGGCTTCCGGGACCCGGAGCAGCCGGCCGGGTGTGCCTGCCGGGGGCTGTAGGGGGGAGGGTGGAGTGAGGGGCGCGGAGGTCTTGGCGCTCTCCCACCCTGGGACCCTCCAGGCACCACCCGGCTCGGGGGCCGCCGCCCCTCCCCCACCCCCTCGCCCACCTCCCCAAGGCGTTCGCTGCCCAGGGCCACGTGGCCCCGGATCTGTCTGGCCTCGGGGCCCGCTGGGGCCCGCTGGGGCCCGCGGTCCTCTGAGCCTCCTGCGGGCCTAGGCGCAGCCCAGCCGTGGCCCTGAGCGCCCATCCTGCCCGGCACCTGCGCGGTGCCCAAACCCACCTGGAGCCACCAGCGCCGGCGCCCAGAGCTCGTCAGCCCCGCCCCTTCGCCCCACCGAGACCCCCCCCCTCCTTGCCCCCACGCCGCCCTCCAAGCACAGGACCTTGCTGAGGGTGCAGACGAGCGACATGCAGCCACACGGACAGGCACACAGACACACTCGCAGGCACCCACGCCAAGTGAGACAGCCGGCCGGCGCAAGCTCGTCAGCCAGGGCCACAGCCAGAGCACCCACCCGTGAGAGGCCGGGGCCAGAGGAAGGGACGGGAGGCCCGGGGGTCAGGAGAGACAGAGACGGAAAGAGATGAAGGTTCAGAGACAGGCTCCCAAGACGGCGAGAGGGCAGAGGCAGAGGCAGAGGCAGATGCAGACAGACAGACAGACACGAGCGCGCAGGCACACCCAGGGAGGGAGAGCCAGAGAGAGGGAGACACAGAGCGACCGACAGAGAGACGGAAAGCGGGACACGGACAGGGGACAGGGGATGGCATCCCATCCGAGACGGACACTCTGGCACAGACCGTCACACACCGCAGAGAGCGGCCCGTGCGCAAGGGAGGGGGCGTCAGCCTTGGGCCGGGCGAGCCCGGGCTGGACGCGGTGCCCTGGGGCTGGCAATCACCCGTGGGGACCCCAAGACTTCCTCGCAGCCGAGGTCTCAAAGGTCCCCTTCGGCTTGGCTCCCTGAGGCGAGACCCAGCCCCCGCCCCCAGGCCAGAAGCTGAGTGTGGGAGAGAGTGTGCGTGTGAGTGTGTCGGTGGGCGACGGTGGGGTCGGGTCGACTGGGGGGCCGGGTGGATACCCACAGTGGAGGGGGGAGGGTGTGGCGGCCGGGCCTTTGGAAGCCTGTGTGGTCCTCTTGCTGTCTCTCTCTCTCCCTCTTTCTCCGTCTCCCTTACTTGTGGTTTCCGGCTCTTGACCTGTCTGGGCTGCGGGGGGTGTGTCTGTGTTTGGGGGGCGGGGGGGCGGGCGTGAGGGTGTGTGTGTGTGTGTGTGTGTGTGTGTGTGTGTGTTGTGCGCCCGCGCCTGCGGGAGACCTCGAGGTTGCCTGGCAGGATGCGTCTGGGGGTGGGGCTGGGGCCCCGGCCCCGCCCAGAATTGCCTGAGGCCTGCCAAGGGAGCCCCAGACAGAGACCCCCGCGCCCCCGCCCCCGCCGTTCCTCTGGTTTCCTGGACGCCGAAAGCCCAGGGGCTCGCGGGCCGCGCGGAGGCAACCCAGGTCTGCAGCGGGAGTCGGGGCCCCGGCCACCCAACCTGAGAGGGGCTGGAAGGCAGGCGGCGGCTCTGAGCGCGGTGGGGTGCCAGGGGCCAGCGGCAGGCGGGGCTTGCGGTGCGGCTGGGGCCCGGGGCTAAAGGAGAGGGGAGGCAGGGAAAAAAAGAGACAACAAAAAGCCTACAGCACCCGGTATTCCCAGGCGGTCTCCCATCCAAGTACTAACCGGGCCCGACCCTGCTTAGCTTCCGAGATCAGACGAGATCGGGCGCGTTCAGGGTGGTATGGCCGTAGACGGAGGCGGCTGCCGCCAGGCGCCCTAAGAGCCCTGCGCTGCGCCTGCCTTTCGCTCTGACCTGCCGGTCGGGCCAGCCGGCGGCCGCAGCTCTCCAGCTCTCCACGGAGCGCGCGCTGCACTTGAGCTGCACCACCCGCGACCGGACTCCCGGCGGCCCGGTGGCCGGCCCACGCCGCCCCGCCCCCCGCCCCCCGTCACCCCCGGCCAACACTCGGCCGGCCCGGCCCGGGGGACCACAGGGCTTCCGGGACCCGGAGCAGCCGGCCGGGTGTGCCTGCCGGGGGCTGTAGGGGGGAGGGTGGAGTGAGGGGCGCGGAGGTCTTGGCGCTCTCCCACCCTGGGACCCTCCAGGCACCACCCGGCTCGGGGGCCGCCGCCCCTCCCCCACCCCCTCGCCCACCTCCCCAAGGCGTTCGCTGCCCAGGGCCACGTGGCCCCGGATCTGTCTGGCCTCGGGGCCCGCTGGGGCCCGCTGGGGCCCGCGGTCCTCTGAGCCTCCTGCGGGCCTAGGCGCAGCCCAGCCGTGGCCCTGAGCGCCCATCCTGCCCGGCACCTGCGCGGTGCCCAAACCCACCTGGAGCCACCAGCGCCGGCGCCCAGAGCTCGTCAGCCCCGCCCCTTCGCCCCACCGAGACCCCCCCCCTCCTTGCCCCCACGCCGCCCTCCAAGCACAGGACCTTGCTGAGGGTGCAGACGAGCGACATGCAGCCACACGGACAGGCACACAGACACACTCGCAGGCACCCACGCCAAGTGAGACAGCCGGCCGGCGCAAGCTCGTCAGCCAGGGCCACAGCCAGAGCACCCACCCGTGAGAGGCCGGGGCCAGAGGAAGGGACGGGAGGCCCGGGGGTCAGGAGAGACAGAGACGGAAAGAGATGAAGGTTCAGAGACAGGCTCCCAAGACGGCGAGAGGGCAGAGGCAGAGGCAGAGGCAGATGCAGACAGACAGACAGACACGAGCGCGCAGGCACACCCAGGGAGGGAGAGCCAGAGAGAGGGAGACACAGAGCGACCGACAGAGAGACGGAAAGCGGGACACGGACAGGGGACAGGGGATGGCATCCCATCCGAGACGGACACTCTGGCACAGACCGTCACACACCGCAGAGAGCGGCCCGTGCGCAAGGGAGGGGGCGTCAGCCTTGGGCCGGGCGAGCCCGGGCTGGACGCGGTGCCCTGGGGCTGGCAATCACCCGTGGGGACCCCAAGACTTCCTCGCAGCCGAGGTCTCAAAGGTCCCCTTCGGCTTGGCTCCCTGAGGCGAGACCCAGCCCCCGCCCCCAGGCCAGAAGCTGAGTGTGGGAGAGAGTGTGCGTGTGAGTGTGTCGGTGGGCGACGGTGGGGTCGGGTCGACTGGGGGGCCGGGTGGATACCCACAGTGGAGGGGGGAGGGTGTGGCGGCCGGGCCTTTGGAAGCCTGTGTGGTCCTCTTGCTGTCTCTCTCTCTCCCTCTTTCTCCGTCTCCCTTACTTGTGGTTTCCGGCTCTTGACCTGTCTGGGCTGCGGGGGGTGTGTCTGTGTTTGGGGGGCGGGGGGGCGGGCGTGAGGGTGTGTGTGTGTGTGTGTGTGTGTGTGTGTGTGTGTGTTGTGCGCCCGCGCCTGCGGGAGACCTCGAGGTTGCCTGGCAGGATGCGTCTGGGGGTGGGGCTGGGGCCCCGGCCCCGCCCAGAATTGCCTGAGGCCTGCCAAGGGAGCCCCAGACAGAGACCCCCGCGCCCCCGCCCCCGCCGTTCCTCTGGTTTCCTGGACGCCGAAAGCCCAGGGGCTCGCGGGCCGCGCGGAGGCAACCCAGGTCTGCAGCGGGAGTCGGGGCCCCGGCCACCCAACCTGAGAGGGGCTGGAAGGCAGGCGGCGGCTCTGAGCGCGGTGGGGTGCCAGGGGCCAGCGGCAGGCGGGGCTTGCGGTGCGGCTGGGGCCCGGGGCTAAAGGAGAGGGGAGGCAGGGAAAAAAAGAGACAACAAAAAGCCTACAGCACCCGGTATTCCCAGGCGGTCTCCCATCCAAGTACTAACCGGGCCCGACCCTGCTTAGCTTCCGAGATCAGACGAGATCGGGCGCGTTCAGGGTGGTATGGCCGTAGACGGAGGCGGCTGCCGCCAGGCGCCCTAAGAGCCCTGCGCTGCGCCTGCCTTTCGCTCTGACCTGCCGGTCGGGCCAGCCGGCGGCCGCAGCTCTCCAGCTCTCCACGGAGCGCGCGCTGCACTTGAGCTGCACCACCCGCGACCGGACTCCCGGCGGCCCGGTGGCCGGCCCACGCCGCCCCGCCCCCCGCCCCCCGTCACCCCCGGCCAACACTCGGCCGGCCCGGCCCGGGGGACCACAGGGCTTCCGGGACCCGGAGCAGCCGGCCGGGTGTGCCTGCCGGGGGCTGTAGGGGGGAGGGTGGAGTGAGGGGCGCGGAGGTCTTGGCGCTCTCCCACCCTGGGACCCTCCAGGCACCACCCGGCTCGGGGGCCGCCGCCCCTCCCCCACCCCCTCGCCCACCTCCCCAAGGCGTTCGCTGCCCAGGGCCACGTGGCCCCGGATCTGTCTGGCCTCGGGGCCCGCTGGGGCCCGCTGGGGCCCGCGGTCCTCTGAGCCTCCTGCGGGCCTAGGCGCAGCCCAGCCGTGGCCCTGAGCGCCCATCCTGCCCGGCACCTGCGCGGTGCCCAAACCCACCTGGAGCCACCAGCGCCGGCGCCCAGAGCTCGTCAGCCCCGCCCCTTCGCCCCACCGAGACCCCCCCCCTCCTTGCCCCCACGCCGCCCTCCAAGCACAGGACCTTGCTGAGGGTGCAGACGAGCGACATGCAGCCACACGGACAGGCACACAGACACACTCGCAGGCACCCACGCCAAGTGAGACAGCCGGCCGGCGCAAGCTCGTCAGCCAGGGCCACAGCCAGAGCACCCACCCGTGAGAGGCCGGGGCCAGAGGAAGGGACGGGAGGCCCGGGGGTCAGGAGAGACAGAGACGGAAAGAGATGAAGGTTCAGAGACAGGCTCCCAAGACGGCGAGAGGGCAGAGGCAGAGGCAGAGGCAGATGCAGACAGACAGACAGACACGAGCGCGCAGGCACACCCAGGGAGGGAGAGCCAGAGAGAGGGAGACACAGAGCGACCGACAGAGAGACGGAAAGCGGGACACGGACAGGGGACAGGGGATGGCATCCCATCCGAGACGGACACTCTGGCACAGACCGTCACACACCGCAGAGAGCGGCCCGTGCGCAAGGGAGGGGGCGTCAGCCTTGGGCCGGGCGAGCCCGGGCTGGACGCGGTGCCCTGGGGCTGGCAATCACCCGTGGGGACCCCAAGACTTCCTCGCAGCCGAGGTCTCAAAGGTCCCCTTCGGCTTGGCTCCCTGAGGCGAGACCCAGCCCCCGCCCCCAGGCCAGAAGCTGAGTGTGGGAGAGAGTGTGCGTGTGAGTGTGTCGGTGGGCGACGGTGGGGTCGGGTCGACTGGGGGGCCGGGTGGATACCCACAGTGGAGGGGGGAGGGTGTGGCGGCCGGGCCTTTGGAAGCCTGTGTGGTCCTCTTGCTGTCTCTCTCTCTCCCTCTTTCTCCGTCTCCCTTACTTGTGGTTTCCGGCTCTTGACCTGTCTGGGCTGCGGGGGGTGTGTCTGTGTTTGGGGGGCGGGGGGGCGGGCGTGAGGGTGTGTGTGTGTGTGTGTGTGTGTGTGTGTGTGTTGTGCGCCCGCGCCTGCGGGAGACCTCGAGGTTGCCTGGCAGGATGCGTCTGGGGGTGGGGCTGGGGCCCCGGCCCCGCCCAGAATTGCCTGAGGCCTGCCAAGGGAGCCCCAGACAGAGACCCCCGCGCCCCCGCCCCCGCCGTTCCTCTGGTTTCCTGGACGCCGAAAGCCCAGGGGCTCGCGGGCCGCGCGGAGGCAACCCAGGTCTGCAGCGGGAGTCGGGGCCCCGGCCACCCAACCTGAGAGGGGCTGGAAGGCAGGCGGCGGCTCTGAGCGCGGTGGGGTGCCAGGGGCCAGCGGCAGGCGGGGCTTGCGGTGCGGCTGGGGCCCGGGGCTAAAGGAGAGGGGAGGCAGGGAAAAAAAGAGACAACAAAAAGCCTACAGCACCCGGTATTCCCAGGCGGTCTCCCATCCAAGTACTAACCGGGCCCGACCCTGCTTAGCTTCCGAGATCAGACGAGATCGGGCGCGTTCAGGGTGGTATGGCCGTAGACGGAGGCGGCTGCCGCCAGGCGCCCTAAGAGCCCTGCGCTGCGCCTGCCTTTCGCTCTGACCTGCCGGTCGGGCCAGCCGGCGGCCGCAGCTCTCCAGCTCTCCACGGAGCGCGCGCTGCACTTGAGCTGCACCACCCGCGACCGGACTCCCGGCGGCCCGGTGGCCGGCCCACGCCGCCCCGCCCCCCGCCCCCCGTCACCCCCGGCCAACACTCGGCCGGCCCGGCCCGGGGGACCACAGGGCTTCCGGGACCCGGAGCAGCCGGCCGGGTGTGCCTGCCGGGGGCTGTAGGGGGGAGGGTGGAGTGAGGGGCGCGGAGGTCTTGGCGCTCTCCCACCCTGGGACCCTCCAGGCACCACCCGGCTCGGGGGCCGCCGCCCCTCCCCCACCCCCTCGCCCACCTCCCCAAGGCGTTCGCTGCCCAGGGCCACGTGGCCCCGGATCTGTCTGGCCTCGGGGCCCGCTGGGGCCCGCTGGGGCCCGCGGTCCTCTGAGCCTCCTGCGGGCCTAGGCGCAGCCCAGCCGTGGCCCTGAGCGCCCATCCTGCCCGGCACCTGCGCGGTGCCCAAACCCACCTGGAGCCACCAGCGCCGGCGCCCAGAGCTCGTCAGCCCCGCCCCTTCGCCCCACCGAGACCCCCCCCCTCCTTGCCCCCACGCCGCCCTCCAAGCACAGGACCTTGCTGAGGGTGCAGACGAGCGACATGCAGCCACACGGACAGGCACACAGACACACTCGCAGGCACCCACGCCAAGTGAGACAGCCGGCCGGCGCAAGCTCGTCAGCCAGGGCCACAGCCAGAGCACCCACCCGTGAGAGGCCGGGGCCAGAGGAAGGGACGGGAGGCCCGGGGGTCAGGAGAGACAGAGACGGAAAGAGATGAAGGTTCAGAGACAGGCTCCCAAGACGGCGAGAGGGCAGAGGCAGAGGCAGAGGCAGATGCAGACAGACAGACAGACACGAGCGCGCAGGCACACCCAGGGAGGGAGAGCCAGAGAGAGGGAGACACAGAGCGACCGACAGAGAGACGGAAAGCGGGACACGGACAGGGGACAGGGGATGGCATCCCATCCGAGACGGACACTCTGGCACAGACCGTCACACACCGCAGAGAGCGGCCCGTGCGCAAGGGAGGGGGCGTCAGCCTTGGGCCGGGCGAGCCCGGGCTGGACGCGGTGCCCTGGGGCTGGCAATCACCCGTGGGGACCCCAAGACTTCCTCGCAGCCGAGGTCTCAAAGGTCCCCTTCGGCTTGGCTCCCTGAGGCGAGACCCAGCCCCCGCCCCCAGGCCAGAAGCTGAGTGTGGGAGAGAGTGTGCGTGTGAGTGTGTCGGTGGGCGACGGTGGGGTCGGGTCGACTGGGGGGCCGGGTGGATACCCACAGTGGAGGGGGGAGGGTGTGGCGGCCGGGCCTTTGGAAGCCTGTGTGGTCCTCTTGCTGTCTCTCTCTCTCCCTCTTTCTCCGTCTCCCTTACTTGTGGTTTCCGGCTCTTGACCTGTCTGGGCTGCGGGGGGTGTGTCTGTGTTTGGGGGGCGGGGGGGCGGGCGTGAGGGTGTGTGTGTGTGTGTGTGTGTGTGTGTGTGTGTGTTGTGCGCCCGCGCCTGCGGGAGACCTCGAGGTTGCCTGGCAGGATGCGTCTGGGGGTGGGGCTGGGGCCCCGGCCCCGCCCAGAATTGCCTGAGGCCTGCCAAGGGAGCCCCAGACAGAGACCCCCGCGCCCCCGCCCCCGCCGTTCCTCTGGTTTCCTGGACGCCGAAAGCCCAGGGGCTCGCGGGCCGCGCGGAGGCAACCCAGGTCTGCAGCGGGAGTCGGGGCCCCGGCCACCCAACCTGAGAGGGGCTGGAAGGCAGGCGGCGGCTCTGAGCGCGGTGGGGTGCCAGGGGCCAGCGGCAGGCGGGGCTTGCGGTGCGGCTGGGGCCCGGGGCTAAAGGAGAGGGGAGGCAGGGAAAAAAAGAGACAACAAAAAGCCTACAGCACCCGGTATTCCCAGGCGGTCTCCCATCCAAGTACTAACCGGGCCCGACCCTGCTTAGCTTCCGAGATCAGACGAGATCGGGCGCGTTCAGGGTGGTATGGCCGTAGACGGAGGCGGCTGCCGCCAGGCGCCCTAAGAGCCCTGCGCTGCGCCTGCCTTTCGCTCTGACCTGCCGGTCGGGCCAGCCGGCGGCCGCAGCTCTCCAGCTCTCCACGGAGCGCGCGCTGCACTTGAGCTGCACCACCCGCGACCGGACTCCCGGCGGCCCGGTGGCCGGCCCACGCCGCCCCGCCCCCCGCCCCCCGTCACCCCCGGCCAACACTCGGCCGGCCCGGCCCGGGGGACCACAGGGCTTCCGGGACCCGGAGCAGCCGGCCGGGTGTGCCTGCCGGGGGCTGTAGGGGGGAGGGTGGAGTGAGGGGCGCGGAGGTCTTGGCGCTCTCCCACCCTGGGACCCTCCAGGCACCACCCGGCTCGGGGGCCGCCGCCCCTCCCCCACCCCCTCGCCCACCTCCCCAAGGCGTTCGCTGCCCAGGGCCACGTGGCCCCGGATCTGTCTGGCCTCGGGGCCCGCTGGGGCCCGCTGGGGCCCGCGGTCCTCTGAGCCTCCTGCGGGCCTAGGCGCAGCCCAGCCGTGGCCCTGAGCGCCCATCCTGCCCGGCACCTGCGCGGTGCCCAAACCCACCTGGAGCCACCAGCGCCGGCGCCCAGAGCTCGTCAGCCCCGCCCCTTCGCCCCACCGAGACCCCCCCCCTCCTTGCCCCCACGCCGCCCTCCAAGCACAGGACCTTGCTGAGGGTGCAGACGAGCGACATGCAGCCACACGGACAGGCACACAGACACACTCGCAGGCACCCACGCCAAGTGAGACAGCCGGCCGGCGCAAGCTCGTCAGCCAGGGCCACAGCCAGAGCACCCACCCGTGAGAGGCCGGGGCCAGAGGAAGGGACGGGAGGCCCGGGGGTCAGGAGAGACAGAGACGGAAAGAGATGAAGGTTCAGAGACAGGCTCCCAAGACGGCGAGAGGGCAGAGGCAGAGGCAGAGGCAGATGCAGACAGACAGACAGACACGAGCGCGCAGGCACACCCAGGGAGGGAGAGCCAGAGAGAGGGAGACACAGAGCGACCGACAGAGAGACGGAAAGCGGGACACGGACAGGGGACAGGGGATGGCATCCCATCCGAGACGGACACTCTGGCACAGACCGTCACACACCGCAGAGAGCGGCCCGTGCGCAAGGGAGGGGGCGTCAGCCTTGGGCCGGGCGAGCCCGGGCTGGACGCGGTGCCCTGGGGCTGGCAATCACCCGTGGGGACCCCAAGACTTCCTCGCAGCCGAGGTCTCAAAGGTCCCCTTCGGCTTGGCTCCCTGAGGCGAGACCCAGCCCCCGCCCCCAGGCCAGAAGCTGAGTGTGGGAGAGAGTGTGCGTGTGAGTGTGTCGGTGGGCGACGGTGGGGTCGGGTCGACTGGAGGGCCGGGTGGATACCCACAGTGGAGGGGGGAGGGTGTGGCGGCCGGGCCTTTGGAAGCCTGTGTGGTCCTCTTGCTGTCTCTCTCTCTCCCTCTTTCTCCGTCTCCCTTACTTGTGGTTTCCGGCTCTTGACCTGTCTGGGCTGCGGGGGGTGTGTCTGTGTTTGGGGGGCGGGGGGGCGGGCGTGAGGGTGTGTGTGTGTGTGTGTGTGTGTGTGTGTGTGTGTTGTGCGCCCGCGCCTGCGGGAGACCTCGAGGTTGCCTGGCAGGATGCGTCTGGGGGTGGGGCTGGGGCCCCGGCCCCGCCCAGAATTGCCTGAGGCCTGCCAAGGGAGCCCCAGACAGAGACCCCCGCGCCCCCGCCCCCGCCGTTCCTCTGGTTTCCTGGACGCCGAAAGCCCAGGGGCTCGCGGGCCGCGCGGAGGCAACCCAGGTCTGCAGCGGGAGTCGGGGCCCCGGCCACCCAACCTGAGAGGGGCTGGAAGGCAGGCGGCGGCTCTGAGCGCGGTGGGGTGCCAGGGGCCAGCGGCAGGCGGGGCTTGCGGTGCGGCTGGGGCCCGGGGCTAAAGGAGAGGGGAGGCAGGGAAAAAAAGAGACAACAAAAAGCCTACAGCACCCGGTATTCCCAGGCGGTCTCCCATCCAAGTACTAACCGGGCCCGACCCTGCTTAGCTTCCGAGATCAGACGAGATCGGGCGCGTTCAGGGTGGTATGGCCGTAGACGGAGGCGGCTGCCGCCAGGCGCCCTAAGAGCCCTGCGCTGCGCCTGCCTTTCGCTCTGACCTGCCGGTCGGGCCAGCCGGCGGCCGCAGCTCTCCAGCTCTCCACGGAGCGCGCGCTGCACTTGAGCTGCACCACCCGCGACCGGACTCCCGGCGGCCCGGTGGCCGGCCCACGCCGCCCCGCCCCCCGCCCCCCGTCACCCCCGGCCAACACTCGGCCGGCCCGGCCCGGGGGACCACAGGGCTTCCGGGACCCGGAGCAGCCGGCCGGGTGTGCCTGCCGGGGGCTGTAGGGGGGAGGGTGGAGTGAGGGGCGCGGAGGTCTTGGCGCTCTCCCACCCTGGGACCCTCCAGGCACCACCCGGCTCGGGGGCCGCCGCCCCTCCCCCACCCCCTCGCCCACCTCCCCAAGGCGTTCGCTGCCCAGGGCCACGTGGCCCCGGATCTGTCTGGCCTCGGGGCCCGCTGGGGCCCGCTGGGGCCCGCGGTCCTCTGAGCCTCCTGCGGGCCTAGGCGCAGCCCAGCCGTGGCCCTGAGCGCCCATCCTGCCCGGCACCTGCGCGGTGCCCAAACCCACCTGGAGCCACCAGCGCCGGCGCCCAGAGCTCGTCAGCCCCGCCCCTTCGCCCCACCGAGACCCCCCCCCTCCTTGCCCCCACGCCGCCCTCCAAGCACAGGACCTTGCTGAGGGTGCAGACGAGCGACATGCAGCCACACGGACAGGCACACAGACACACTCGCAGGCACCCACGCCAAGTGAGACAGCCGGCCGGCGCAAGCTCGTCAGCCAGGGCCACAGCCAGAGCACCCACCCGTGAGAGGCCGGGGCCAGAGGAAGGGACGGGAGGCCCGGGGGTCAGGAGAGACAGAGACGGAAAGAGATGAAGGTTCAGAGACAGGCTCCCAAGACGGCGAGAGGGCAGAGGCAGAGGCAGAGGCAGATGCAGACAGACAGACAGACACGAGCGCGCAGGCACACCCAGGGAGGGAGAGCCAGAGAGAGGGAGACACAGAGCGACCGACAGAGAGACGGAAAGCGGGACACGGACAGGGGACAGGGGATGGCATCCCATCCGAGACGGACACTCTGGCACAGACCGTCACACACCGCAGAGAGCGGCCCGTGCGCAAGGGAGGGGGCGTCAGCCTTGGGCCGGGCGAGCCCGGGCTGGACGCGGTGCCCTGGGGCTGGCAATCACCCGTGGGGACCCCAAGACTTCCTCGCAGCCGAGGTCTCAAAGGTCCCCTTCGGCTTGGCTCCCTGAGGCGAGACCCAGCCCCCGCCCCCAGGCCAGAAGCTGAGTGTGGGAGAGAGTGTGCGTGTGAGTGTGTCGGTGGGCGACGGTGGGGTCGGGTCGACTGGGGGGCCGGGTGGATACCCACAGTGGAGGGGGGAGGGTGTGGCGGCCGGGCCTTTGGAAGCCTGTGTGGTCCTCTTGCTGTCTCTCTCTCTCCCTCTTTCTCCGTCTCCCTTACTTGTGGTTTCCGGCTCTTGACCTGTCTGGGCTGCGGGGGGTGTGTCTGTGTTTGGGGGGCGGGGGGGCGGGCGTGAGGGTGTGTGTGTGTGTGTGTGTGTGTGTGTGTGTGTTGTGCGCCCGCGCCTGCGGGAGACCTCGAGGTTGCCTGGCAGGATGCGTCTGGGGGTGGGGCTGGGGCCCCGGCCCCGCCCAGAATTGCCTGAGGCCTGCCAAGGGAGCCCCAGACAGAGACCCCCGCGCCCCCGCCCCCGCCGTTCCTCTGGTTTCCTGGACGCCGAAAGCCCAGGGGCTCGCGGGCCGCGCGGAGGCAACCCAGGTCTGCAGCGGGAGTCGGGGCCCCGGCCACCCAACCTGAGAGGGGCTGGAAGGCAGGCGGCGGCTCTGAGCGCGGTGGGGTGCCAGGGGCCAGCGGCAGGCGGGGCTTGCGGTGCGGCTGGGGCCCGGGGCTAAAGGAGAGGGGAGGCAGGGAAAAAAAGAGACAACAAAAAGCCTACAGCACCCGGTATTCCCAGGCGGTCTCCCATCCAAGTACTAACCGGGCCCGACCCTGCTTAGCTTCCGAGATCAGACGAGATCGGGCGCGTTCAGGGTGGTATGGCCGTAGACGGAGGCGGCTGCCGCCAGGCGCCCTAAGAGCCCTGCGCTGCGCCTGCCTTTCGCTCTGACCTGCCGGTCGGGCCAGCCGGCGGCCGCAGCTCTCCAGCTCTCCACGGAGCGCGCGCTGCACTTGAGCTGCACCACCCGCGACCGGACTCCCGGCGGCCCGGTGGCCGGCCCACGCCGCCCCGCCCCCCGCCCCCCGTCACCCCCGGCCAACACTCGGCCGGCCCGGCCCGGGGGACCACAGGGCTTCCGGGACCCGGAGCAGCCGGCCGGGTGTGCCTGCCGGGGGCTGTAGGGGGGAGGGTGGAGTGAGGGGCGCGGAGGTCTTGGCGCTCTCCCACCCTGGGACCCTCCAGGCACCACCCGGCTCGGGGGCCGCCGCCCCTCCCCCACCCCCTCGCCCACCTCCCCAAGGCGTTCGCTGCCCAGGGCCACGTGGCCCCGGATCTGTCTGGCCTCGGGGCCCGCTGGGGCCCGCTGGGGCCCGCGGTCCTCTGAGCCTCCTGCGGGCCTAGGCGCAGCCCAGCCGTGGCCCTGAGCGCCCATCCTGCCCGGCACCTGCGCGGTGCCCAAACCCACCTGGAGCCACCAGCGCCGGCGCCCAGAGCTCGTCAGCCCCGCCCCTTCGCCCCACCGAGACCCCCCCCCCCCCTTGCCCCCACGCCGCCCTCCAAGCACAGGACCTTGCTGAGGGTGCAGACGAGCGACATGCAGCCACACGGACAGGCACACAGACACACTCGCAGGCACCCACGCCAAGTGAGACAGCCGGCCGGCGCAAGCTCGTCAGCCAGGGCCACAGCCAGAGCACCCACCCGTGAGAGGCCGGGGCCAGAGGAAGGGACGGGAGGCCCGGGGGTCAGGAGAGACAGAGACGGAAAGAGATGAAGGTTCAGAGACAGGCTCCCAAGACGGCGAGAGGGCAGAGGCAGAGGCAGAGGCAGATGCAGACAGACAGACAGACACGAGCGCGCAGGCACACCCAGGGAGGGAGAGCCAGAGAGAGGGAGACACAGAGCGACCGACAGAGAGACGGAAAGCGGGACACGGACAGGGGACAGGGGATGGCATCCCATCCGAGACGGACACTCTGGCACAGACCGTCACACACCGCAGAGAGCGGCCCGTGCGCAAGGGAGGGGGCGTCAGCCTTGGGCCGGGCGAGCCCGGGCTGGACGCGGTGCCCTGGGGCTGGCAATCACCCGTGGGGACCCCAAGACTTCCTCGCAGCCGAGGTCTCAAAGGTCCCCTTCGGCTTGGCTCCCTGAGGCGAGACCCAGCCCCCGCCCCCAGGCCAGAAGCTGAGTGTGGGAGAGAGTGTGCGTGTGAGTGTGTCGGTGGGCGACGGTGGGGTCGGGTCGACTGGGGGGCCGGGTGGATACCCACAGTGGAGGGGGGAGGGTGTGGCGGCCGGGCCTTTGGAAGCCTGTGTGGTCCTCTTGCTGTCTCTCTCTCTCCCTCTTTCTCCGTCTCCCTTACTTGTGGTTTCCGGCTCTTGACCTGTCTGGGCTGCGGGGGGTGTGTCTGTGTTTGGGGGGCGGGGGGGCGGGCGTGAGGGTGTGTGTGTGTGTGTGTGTGTG
Organism: Capricornis sumatraensis; assembly: GCF_032405125.1. NCBI lineage: Eukaryota > Metazoa > Chordata > Mammalia > Artiodactyla > Bovidae > Capricornis > Capricornis sumatraensis. Next base: position 42,064,400 of record NC_091078.1, on the reverse strand, counting down.
TGTGTGTGTGTTGTGCGCCCGCGCCTGCGGGAGACCTCGAGGTTGCCTGGCAGGATGCGTCTGGGGGTGGGGCTGGGGCCCCGGCCCCGCCCAGAATTGCCTGAGGCCTGCCAAGGGAGCCCCAGACAGAGACCCCCGCGCCCCCGCCCCCGCCGTTCCTCTGGTTTCCTGGACGCCGAAAGCCCAGGGGCTCGCGGGCCGCGCGGAGGCAACCCAGGTCTGCAGCGGGAGTCGGGGCCCCGGCCACCCAACCTGAGAGGGGCTGGAAGGCAGGCGGCGGCTCTGAGCGCGGTGGGGTGCCAGGGGCCAGCGGCAGGCGGGGCTTGCGGTGCGGCTGGGGCCCGGGGCTAAAGGAGAGGGGAGGCAGGGAAAAAAAGAGACAACAAAAAGCCTACAGCACCCGGTATTCCCAGGCGGTCTCCCATCCAAGTACTAACCGGGCCCGACCCTGCTTAGCTTCCGAGATCAGACGAGATCGGGCGCGTTCAGGGTGGTATGGCCGTAGACGGAGGCGGCTGCCGCCAGGCGCCCTAAGAGCCCTGCGCTGCGCCTGCCTTTCGCTCTGACCTGCCGGTCGGGCCAGCCGGCGGCCGCAGCTCTCCAGCTCTCCACGGAGCGCGCGCTGCACTTGAGCTGCACCACCCGCGACCGGACTCCCGGCGGCCCGGTGGCCGGCCCACGCCGCCCCGCCCCCCGCCCCCCGTCACCCCCGGCCAACACTCGGCCGGCCCGGCCCGGGGGACCACAGGGCTTCCGGGACCCGGAGCAGCCGGCCGGGTGTGCCTGCCGGGGGCTGTAGGGGGGAGGGTGGAGTGAGGGGCGCGGAGGTCTTGGCGCTCTCCCACCCTGGGACCCTCCAGGCACCACCCGGCTCGGGGGCCGCCGCCCCTCCCCCACCCCCTCGCCCACCTCCCCAAGGCGTTCGCTGCCCAGGGCCACGTGGCCCCGGATCTGTCTGGCCTCGGGGCCCGCTGGGGCCCGCTGGGGCCCGCGGTCCTCTGAGCCTCCTGCGGGCCTAGGCGCAGCCCAGCCGTGGCCCTGAGCGCCCATCCTGCCCGGCACCTGCGCGGTGCCCAAACCCACCTGGAGCCACCAGCGCCGGCGCCCAGAGCTCGTCAGCCCCGCCCCTTCGCCCCACCGAGACCCCCCCCCTCCTTGCCCCCACGCCGCCCTCCAAGCACAGGACCTTGCTGAGGGTGCAGACGAGCGACATGCAGCCACACGGACAGGCACACAGACACACTCGCAGGCACCCACGCCAAGTGAGACAGCCGGCCGGCGCAAGCTCGTCAGCCAGGGCCACAGCCAGAGCACCCACCCGTGAGAGGCCGGGGCCAGAGGAAGGGACGGGAGGCCCGGGGGTCAGGAGAGACAGAGACGGAAAGAGATGAAGGTTCAGAGACAGGCTCCCAAGACGGCGAGAGGGCAGAGGCAGAGGCAGAGGCAGATGCAGACAGACAGACAGACACGAGCGCGCAGGCACACCCAGGGAGGGAGAGCCAGAGAGAGGGAGACACAGAGCGACCGACAGAGAGACGGAAAGCGGGACACGGACAGGGGACAGGGGATGGCATCCCATCCGAGACGGACACTCTGGCACAGACCGTCACACACCGCAGAGAGCGGCCCGTGCGCAAGGGAGGGGGCGTCAGCCTTGGGCCGGGCGAGCCCGGGCTGGACGCGGTGCCCTGGGGCTGGCAATCACCCGTGGGGACCCCAAGACTTCCTCGCAGCCGAGGTCTCAAAGGTCCCCTTCGGCTTGGCTCCCTGAGGCGAGACCCAGCCCCCGCCCCCAGGCCAGAAGCTGAGTGTGGGAGAGAGTGTGCGTGTGAGTGTGTCGGTGGGCGACGGTGGGGTCGGGTCGACTGGGGGGCCGGGTGGATACCCACAGTGGAGGGGGGAGGGTGTGGCGGCCGGGCCTTTGGAAGCCTGTGTGGTCCTCTTGCTGTCTCTCTCTCTCCCTCTTTCTCCGTCTCCCTTACTTGTGGTTTCCGGCTCTTGACCTGTCTGGGCTGCGGGGGGTGTGTCTGTGTTTGGGGGGCGGGGGGGCGGGCGTGAGGTGTGTGTGTGTGTGTGTGTGTGTGTGTGTGTGTGTGTTGTGCGCCCGCGCCTGCGGGAGACCTCGAGGTTGCCTGGCAGGATGCGTCTGGGGGTGGGGCTGGGGCCCCGGCCCCGCCCAGAATTGCCTGAGGCCTGCCAAGGGAGCCCCAGACAGAGACCCCCGCGCCCCCGCCCCCGCCGTTCCTCTGGTTTCCTGGACGCCGAAAGCCCAGGGGCTCGCGGGCCGCGCGGAGGCAACCCAGGTCTGCAGCGGGAGTCGGGGCCCCGGCCACCCAACCTGAGAGGGGCTGGAAGGCAGGCGGCGGCTCTGAGCGCGGTGGGGTGCCAGGGGCCAGCGGCAGGCGGGGCTTGCGGTGCGGCTGGGGCCCGGGGCTAAAGGAGAGGGGAGGCAGGGAAAAAAAGAGACAACAAAAAGCCTACAGCACCCGGTATTCCCAGGCGGTCTCCCATCCAAGTACTAACCGGGCCCGACCCTGCTTAGCTTCCGAGATCAGACGAGATCGGGCGCGTTCAGGGTGGTATGGCCGTAGACGGAGGCGGCTGCCGCCAGGCGCCCTAAGAGCCCTGCGCTGCGCCTGCCTTTCGCTCTGACCTGCCGGTCGGGCCAGCCGGCGGCCGCAGCTCTCCAGCTCTCCACGGAGCGCGCGCTGCACTTGAGCTGCACCACCCGCGACCGGACTCCCGGCGGCCCGGTGGCCGGCCCACGCCGCCCCGCCCCCCGCCCCCCGTCACCCCCGGCCAACACTCGGCCGGCCCGGCCCGGGGGACCACAGGGCTTCCGGGACCCGGAGCAGCCGGCCGGGTGTGCCTGCCGGGGGCTGTAGGGGGGAGGGTGGAGTGAGGGGCGCGGAGGTCTTGGCGCTCTCCCACCCTGGGACCCTCCAGGCACCACCCGGCTCGGGGGCCGCCGCCCCTCCCCCACCCCCTCGCCCACCTCCCCAAGGCGTTCGCTGCCCAGGGCCACGTGGCCCCGGATCTGTCTGGCCTCGGGGCCCGCTGGGGCCCGCTGGGGCCCGCGGTCCTCTGAGCCTCCTGCGGGCCTAGGCGCAGCCCAGCCGTGGCCCTGAGCGCCCATCCTGCCCGGCACCTGCGCGGTGCCCAAACCCACCTGGAGCCACCAGCGCCGGCGCCCAGAGCTCGTCAGCCCCGCCCCTTCGCCCCACCGAGACCCCCCCCCTCCTTGCCCCCACGCCGCCCTCCAAGCACAGGACCTTGCTGAGGGTGCAGACGAGCGACATGCAGCCACACGGACAGGCACACAGACACACTCGCAGGCACCCACGCCAAGTGAGACAGCCGGCCGGCGCAAGCTCGTCAGCCAGGGCCACAGCCAGAGCACCCACCCGTGAGAGGCCGGGGCCAGAGGAAGGGACGGGAGGCCCGGGGGTCAGGAGAGACAGAGACGGAAAGAGATGAAGGTTCAGAGACAGGCTCCCAAGACGGCGAGAGGGCAGAGGCAGAGGCAGAGGCAGATGCAGACAGACAGACAGACACGAGCGCGCAGGCACACCCAGGGAGGGAGAGCCAGAGAGAGGGAGACACAGAGCGACCGACAGAGAGACGGAAAGCGGGACACGGACAGGGGACAGGGGATGGCATCCCATCCGAGACGGACACTCTGGCACAGACCGTCACACACCGCAGAGAGCGGCCCGTGCGCAAGGGAGGGGGCGTCAGCCTTGGGCCGGGCGAGCCCGGGCTGGACGCGGTGCCCTGGGGCTGGCAATCACCCGTGGGGACCCCAAGACTTCCTCGCAGCCGAGGTCTCAAAGGTCCCCTTCGGCTTGGCTCCCTGAGGCGAGACCCAGCCCCCGCCCCCAGGCCAGAAGCTGAGTGTGGGAGAGAGTGTGCGTGTGAGTGTGTCGGTGGGCGACGGTGGGGTCGGGTCGACTGGGGGGCCGGGTGGATACCCACAGTGGAGGGGGGAGGGTGTGGCGGCCGGGCCTTTGGAAGCCTGTGTGGTCCTCTTGCTGTCTCTCTCTCTCCCTCTTTCTCCGTCTCCCTTACTTGTGGTTTCCGGCTCTTGACCTGTCTGGGCTGCGGGGGGTGTGTCTGTGTTTGGGGGGCGGGGGGGCGGGCGTGAGGGTGTGTGTGTGTGTGTGTGTGTGTGTGTGTGTGTGTGTTGTGCGCCCGCGCCTGCGGGAGACCTCGAGGTTGCCTGGCAGGATGCGTCTGGGGGTGGGGCTGGGGCCCCGGCCCCGCCCAGAATTGCCTGAGGCCTGCCAAGGGAGCCCCAGACAGAGACCCCCGCGCCCCCGCCCCCGCCGTTCCTCTGGTTTCCTGGACGCCGAAAGCCCAGGGGCTCGCGGGCCGCGCGGAGGCAACCCAGGTCTGCAGCGGGAGTCGGGGCCCCGGCCACCCAACCTGAGAGGGGCTGGAAGGCAGGCGGCGGCTCTGAGCGCGGTGGGGTGCCAGGGGCCAGCGGCAGGCGGGGCTTGCGGTGCGGCTGGGGCCCGGGGCTAAAGGAGAGGGGAGGCAGGGAAAAAAAGAGACAACAAAAAGCCTACAGCACCCGGTATTCCCAGGCGGTCTCCCATCCAAGTACTAACCGGGCCCGACCCTGCTTAGCTTCCGAGATCAGACGAGATCGGGCGCGTTCAGGGTGGTATGGCCGTAGACGGAGGCGGCTGCCGCCAGGCGCCCTAAGAGCCCTGCGCTGCGCCTGCCTTTCGCTCTGACCTGCCGGTCGGGCCAGCCGGCGGCCGCAGCTCTCCAGCTCTCCACGGAGCGCGCGCTGCACTTGAGCTGCACCACCCGCGACCGGACTCCCGGCGGCCCGGTGGCCGGCCCACGCCGCCCCGCCCCCCGCCCCCCGTCACCCCCGGCCAACACTCGGCCGGCCCGGCCCGGGGGACCACAGGGCTTCCGGGACCCGGAGCAGCCGGCCGGGTGTGCCTGCCGGGGGCTGTAGGGGGGAGGGTGGAGTGAGGGGCGCGGAGGTCTTGGCGCTCTCCCACCCTGGGACCCTCCAGGCACCACCCGGCTCGGGGGCCGCCGCCCCTCCCCCACCCCCTCGCCCACCTCCCCAAGGCGTTCGCTGCCCAGGGCCACGTGGCCCCGGATCTGTCTGGCCTCGGGGCCCGCTGGGGCCCGCTGGGGCCCGCGGTCCTCTGAGCCTCCTGCGGGCCTAGGCGCAGCCCAGCCGTGGCCCTGAGCGCCCATCCTGCCCGGCACCTGCGCGGTGCCCAAACCCACCTGGAGCCACCAGCGCCGGCGCCCAGAGCTCGTCAGCCCCGCCCCTTCGCCCCACCGAGACCCCCCCCCTCCTTGCCCCCACGCCGCCCTCCAAGCACAGGACCTTGCTGAGGGTGCAGACGAGCGACATGCAGCCACACGGACAGGCACACAGACACACTCGCAGGCACCCACGCCAAGTGAGACAGCCGGCCGGCGCAAGCTCGTCAGCCAGGGCCACAGCCAGAGCACCCACCCGTGAGAGGCCGGGGCCAGAGGAAGGGACGGGAGGCCCGGGGGTCAGGAGAGACAGAGACGGAAAGAGATGAAGGTTCAGAGACAGGCTCCCAAGACGGCGAGAGGGCAGAGGCAGAGGCAGAGGCAGATGCAGACAGACAGACAGACACGAGCGCGCAGGCACACCCAGGGAGGGAGAGCCAGAGAGAGGGAGACACAGAGCGACCGACAGAGAGACGGAAAGCGGGACACGGACAGGGGACAGGGGATGGCATCCCATCCGAGACGGACACTCTGGCACAGACCGTCACACACCGCAGAGAGCGGCCCGTGCGCAAGGGAGGGGGCGTCAGCCTTGGGCCGGGCGAGCCCGGGCTGGACGCGGTGCCCTGGGGCTGGCAATCACCCGTGGGGACCCCAAGACTTCCTCGCAGCCGAGGTCTCAAAGGTCCCCTTCGGCTTGGCTCCCTGAGGCGAGACCCAGCCCCCGCCCCCAGGCCAGAAGCTGAGTGTGGGAGAGAGTGTGCGTGTGAGTGTGTCGGTGGGCGACGGTGGGGTCGGGTCGACTGGGGGGCCGGGTGGATACCCACAGTGGAGGGGGGAGGGTGTGGCGGCCGGGCCTTTGGAAGCCTGTGTGGTCCTCTTGCTGTCTCTCTCTCTCCCTCTTTCTCCGTCTCCCTTACTTGTGGTTTCCGGCTCTTGACCTGTCTGGGCTGCGGGGGGTGTGTCTGTGTTTGGGGGGCGGGGGGGCGGGCGTGAGGGTGTGTGTGTGTGTGTGTGTGTGTGTGTGTGTGTGTGTGTGTTGTGCGCCCGCGCCTGCGGGAGACCTCGAGGTTGCCTGGCAGGATGCGTCTGGGGGTGGGGCTGGGGCCCCGGCCCCGCCCAGAATTGCCTGAGGCCTGCCAAGGGAGCCCCAGACAGAGACCCCCGCGCCCCCGCCCCCGCCGTTCCTCTGGTTTCCTGGACGCCGAAAGCCCAGGGGCTCGCGGGCCGCGCGGAGGCAACCCAGGTCTGCAGCGGGAGTCGGGGCCCCGGCCACCCAACCTGAGAGGGGCTGGAAGGCAGGCGGCGGCTCTGAGCGCGGTGGGGTGCCAGGGGCCAGCGGCAGGCGGGGCTTGCGGTGCGGCTGGGGCCCGGGGCTAAAGGAGAGGGGAGGCAGGGAAAAAAAGAGACAACAAAAAGCCTACAGCACCCGGTATTCCCAGGCGGTCTCCCATCCAAGTACTAACCGGGCCCGACCCTGCTTAGCTTCCGAGATCAGACGAGATCGGGCGCGTTCAGGGTGGTATGGCCGTAGACGGAGGCGGCTGCCGCCAGGCGCCCTAAGAGCCCTGCGCTGCGCCTGCCTTTCGCTCTGACCTGCCGGTCGGGCCAGCCGGCGGCCGCAGCTCTCCAGCTCTCCACGGAGCGCGCGCTGCACTTGAGCTGCACCACCCGCGACCGGACTCCCGGCGGCCCGGTGGCCGGCCCACGCCGCCCCGCCCCCCGCCCCCCGTCACCCCCGGCCAACACTCGGCCGGCCCGGCCCGGGGGACCACAGGGCTTCCGGGACCCGGAGCAGCCGGCCGGGTGTGCCTGCCGGGGGCTGTAGGGGGGAGGGTGGAGTGAGGGGCGCGGAGGTCTTGGCGCTCTCCCACCCTGGGACCCTCCAGGCACCACCCGGCTCGGGGGCCGCCGCCCCTCCCCCACCCCCTCGCCCACCTCCCCAAGGCGTTCGCTGCCCAGGGCCACGTGGCCCCGGATCTGTCTGGCCTCGGGGCCCGCTGGGGCCCGCTGGGGCCCGCGGTCCTCTGAGCCTCCTGCGGGCCTAGGCGCAGCCCAGCCGTGGCCCTGAGCGCCCATCCTGCCCGGCACCTGCGCGGTGCCCAAACCCACCTGGAGCCACCAGCGCCGGCGCCCAGAGCTCGTCAGCCCCGCCCCTTCGCCCCACCGAGACCCCCCCCCCTTGCCCCCACGCCGCCCTCCAAGCACAGGACCTTGCTGAGGGTGCAGACGAGCGACATGCAGCCACACGGACAGGCACACAGACACACTCGCAGGCACCCACGCTAAGTGAGACAGCCGGCCGGCGCAAGCTCGTCAGCCAGGGCCACAGCCAGAGCACCCACCCGTGAGAGGCCGGGGCCAGAGGAAGGGACGGGAGGCCCGGGGGTCAGGAGAGACAGAGACGGAAAGAGATGAAGGTTCAGAGACAGGCTCCCAAGACGGCGAGAGGGCAGAGGCAGAGGCAGAGGCAGATGCAGACAGACAGACAGACACGAGCGCGCAGGCACACCCAGGGAGGGAGAGCCAGAGAGAGGGAGACACAGAGCGACCGACAGAGAGACGGAAAGCGGGACACGGACAGGGGACAGGGGATGGCATCCCATCCGAGACGGACACTCTGGCACAGACCGTCACACACCGCAGAGAGCGGCCCGTGCGCAAGGGAGGGGGCGTCAGCCTTGGGCCGGGCGAGCCCGGGCTGGACGCGGTGCCCTGGGGCTGGCAATCACCCGTGGGGACCCCAAGACTTCCTCGCAGCCGAGGTCTCAAAGGTCCCCTTCGGCTTGGCTCCCTGAGGCGAGACCCAGCCCCCGCCCCCAGGCCAGAAGCTGAGTGTGGGAGAGAGTGTGCGTGTGAGTGTGTCGGTGGGCGACGGTGGGGTCGGGTCGACTGGGGGGCCGGGTGGATACCCACAGTGGAGGGGGGAGGGTGTGGCGGCCGGGGCTTTGGAAGCCTGTGTGGTCCTCTTGCTGTCTCTCTCCCAGTCTTTCTCAGTCTCACTCAATTTTGGTTTTCGGCTTTTGGCCTGTGTTGTTGGCTAGGATGTCCATGTGTGTGTGTGTGTGTGTGTGTGTTTGTTGTGTGCATCTGTGGTAGTTGGAGCTTTTGCCTGATATGATTTGTGTGGGGGTGTCCTGGGGTAGGGCAGGGATCTGGGGCTTCATCTCAGATCATTTCATTGAATATCCAGTGTTGATTTCCTTAGGATTTAGTGGTTCGTTTTCTTTACAGGCCACATGTCACTGAAGAGTCTTGTCCAGGACCACAGTTTGAAAGCATCAATTCCTCAGTGTTCAGCCTTCCTTGTGGTCCAACTGTCACATCCATGTATGACTACAGGGAAAACCATAGCTTCGAGTACGTGAGCCCCTGTTGGCAAAGCAATGTTTCTGCTTCAAATATGCCATCTACGTTTGTCAGTGCTTTTCTTTCAAGGAGCAAGCATCTTTTCGTTTAATGGCTAAAATCTTTGTTTTCTTAGGTTTTTTTAATTTTTATTTTTTAAATGTTGAGTTTTAAGCTGGCTTTTCCACTTTTCTCCTTCACCCGCATCAAGAGGCTGTTTCATTCCTCTTCGCTCTGTGTCATTAGAGTGGCATCATCTGCATATCTCAGGTTTATATTTCTCCCAGCAATCTTGATTCCAGCTTGTAACTCATCCAGCCTGGTATTTTCCACAAGGTGCTCAGCATATAGTTTAAATAAACAGGGTGATAGCAGACAGCTGTGCGGTAACCCATTCTCAATCCTGAACCAATCAGTTGTTCCGTACAGTGTTCTCACTGCTGCTTCTTGACCTGCATACAGGTTTCTCAAGAGACAGGTAAAGCAGTCTGGTATTCTCATCTCTTTAAGAATTTTCCACAGTTTGTTATGATCCACACAGTCAATGGCTCTAGCATAGTCAATGAAACAGCAGTAGATGTTTTTCTGGAATTCCCTTACTTTCTCTATGATCCAGCAAATGTTGGCAATTTCATTTCTGGTTCCCCTGCCTTTTCTAAACCCTTTTCTATTGCTTGAATATCTGGAAGTTCTTGGTTCATGTACTGCTGAAGCCTAGCTTGGAGGGTTTTGAGCATAACCTTACTAGCATGGGAGATGAGTGCAATTGTCCATTGGTTTAAAAATTCCTTAGTAATGCCCTTCTTGGGGATTGGGATGAGGATTGACCTTTGCCAGTCCTGTGGCCTCTGCTAGGTTTTCCAAATTTTCTGACGTATTGAGTGCAGCACTTTAATAGCATCATCTTTTAGGATTTTAAATAACTCTTCTGGAATTCCATTCCCTCCACTAGATTTATTGGCAGCACTGTTTCCTAATGCCCACTTGACTTCACACTCCAGGATGCCTGACTCTCAGTGAGAGCCTACACCATTGTGGTTATCCAGATCATTAAGATCTTTTTTGTATAGTTCTTGAGTGTATTCTTTCCATCTCTTCTTGATCTCTTCTGCTTCTATTAGGTCATTACTAGTTCTGTCTGTCCTTTATTGTGCCCACCTTTGGATGAAATGTTCCTTTGACATTTCCAATTTTCTATGGCTACCACTTTAAAAAAATTACCTATCTATGCACCCAGTAGATTAGGCACCAAGTTTGCCACAAAACTTCCTGTTCATAATCCATCACTAGGCCCCCAAATAGGGGAATTGTGACCATGTGCTGCTGCAGAAGAACAAAAGTTCTGAGGTAAAGACTCCTTGTCCTTAAATAGTTTGCTTTAAACAAACTCTCCATAGCGTCCTTAGGAAGCCCTTGTCCCAGATGTGCGGCCATGCAGCTGCCAAGTGTCCTCTATGCCTCCATCCTGCACCCCCTTCCACAGAGCAGACACACTGTACTCGATCACCCTGTTTCAGAACAGGAATAATTTGTTTCTATGAATATGATTTTAATAATATTCCATAAGTATTCAGTAATTAAAGTTTTCTCCAAATCAGGAAAAAATCCAAAGTAATCAGCAAATATTTTGTGTGTATATATATGTATGTATACATATATAATTTTTAAAAATCCCTTTCCATGATTTAGTTCTGACTTCTCAGTGACAGAAGCAGTGAAGGACTCAGTGTCAAAGCACACTGTGAAAAGATTTTTTCAGGGGAATCAGTTTCTTGTGAATTATTCATCAGGCTTGCTCCAATTCCACAAAGACTCCACCACAGTCACTAAGATGGAGAAAGAGCATTGGTTTTCTATGTGCTCCTATTTTGGCCTCTTCACTTAGAATACGTATCTTTTCTTTCGAATCCATCACAGCTGGATTTATATTATCCACCCTAAGAAAAGGAAATAAACAAGAACACATCTGAAATAAAAACACCAATTTATAGTTTCACAAGACTTAGAAGAAACTTTGCACACTCATGTGTCTAACTCCTCTGCCTTTGGGCAGAACCATTCTTTAACCATCACAAAAATAAGCTTAATACTTCTAGAGACCAAGAAGGAGGTTGCTAAATTTTCCTAAATGAGGAACCACATGCTTAAGAATTTTCTCCATTAGTAAACATTTCTCCTTAGGGCCTGAATGATGTCTTCTCCACTTCATAGTATGTTCTTGTGACAACACTGTTGATGATTCCTCACAAATTGTTTTTCCTAAGAGCCTTGGATTCCTTATTTATAAGAGGGAGATGAGGCTTGCTATATAAATGGACAAGAGATCAAAATGAGATAACAGATAAGCAGCTCTTAGCACCGTTTATAGAAGGTACTCAACAAATACGAGTGCCTCCCTGATCACCAAATCTCCCATCTGCCGAACTGTCTAGTTATTACTTTTATTTTGGCCATGCAGTGTGGTAATGGGATCTTAGTTCCCTGACTAGGGAACTGTGAGTATTTTCAGGGAGTTACTGAGCATGGGGTCGCAAAGAGTCGGACGCGACTGAACTGAGCTGAACTGAGCATGAGTGTGGGTTTATGCTGTTCTGTGCTTAGGCACTCAGTCGTGTCCAACTCTTTGTGACCCCATGGACTGCAACATGCCAGACTTTCCTGTCTTTCACGGTCTCCTAGGGTTTACTCAAACTCATGTCCATTGAGTCAATGATGCCATCCAACCATCTCATCCTTTGTTGTCCCTTCTCCTCCTGCCTTCAGTCTTTCCCAGCATCAGGGTCTTTTTCAGCGAGTCAGCTCTTGACATCAGATGGCCAAAGTATTGGAACTTTAGCTTTAGCATCAGTCCTTCCAATGAATATTCAGGGTTGATTTCCTTTAAGATTGGTTTTATCTCCTTTCAGTCCAATGGACTCTCAAGAGTCTTCTCCAGCACCACAATTTGAAAACATCAATTCTCTGGTGATGGCTGGCTCTAAACTTTGCAGTCTGACTAATAGGCATATCAATTAAAGTTTATATATGCATATATATATACATATGCATGCTAAGTCACTTCACTCGTGTCCGACTCTTCGCGACCCTATGGGGTGTGGTCTGCCAGGCTCCTCAGTGCATGGGATTATCCAGGCAAGAGTACTAGAGTGGGTTGCCATGCCCTCCTCCACATATGTGTATATATATATATATATATACTTGCACATACATTGTGTGTGTGTATAGGTGCATATGATGTCAACTGTATGCATTACTTGTATTTTCTTTTTTATTCAAGATGTCTTAGCAATTTTTCCATGTCAGTACATAGAGGTCAACAACTTTTAACCTACTACATAGTATCCTAAATAATAATTTCATAGAAATACAAAAGGTGATCTAATCCTTCCTGTAGTAATAAACATTTGGACTCTAAGAAGGGAAGTGAGCTCTTCTCAATGGTTTGGTGATGAATTATGTGTCCCTGGTGTTGCCTGTTGAACAAAAGAGTTTGGTGCAAGTTTGTGGACACCACTCCACTGGCATCTGAGGCCACATGCAATATAGCAGGGACAGGCGGAGGCAGATATAAATATTCTAAGTGAAACTATCTAGATTGGTCATAACTTTTCTTCCAAGGAGTAAGCGTCTTTTAATTTCATGGCTGCAGTCACAATCTGCAGTGATTTTGGAGCCCCCAAAAATAAAGTCTGACACTGTTTCTACTGTTTCCCAATCTATTTCCCATGAAGTGATGGGACCAGATGCCATGATCTTCGTTTTCTGAATGTTGAGCTTTAAGCCAACTTCTTCACTCTCCTCTTTCACTTTCATCAAGAGGCTTTTTAGCTCCTCTTCACTTTCTGCCATAAGGGTGGTGTCATCTGCATATCTGAGGTTATTGAGATTTTTCCCGGCAATCTTGATTCCAGCTTGTGCTTCTTCCAGCCCAGCGTTTCTCATGATGTACTCTGCATATAAGTTAAATAAGCAGGGTGACAGTATACAGCCTTGACGTACTCCTTTTCCTATTTGGAACCAGGCTGTTGTTCCATGTCCAGTTCTAACTGTAGCTTCCTGACCTGCATACAGATTTCTCAAGAGGCAGGTCAGGCGGTCTGGTATTCCCATCTCTTTCAGAATTTTCCACAGTTTATTGTGATCCACACAGTTAAAGGCTTTGGCATAGTCAATAAAGCAGAAATAGATGTTTTTCTGGAACTCTCTTGCTTTTTCCGTGATCCAGCGTATGTTGGCAATTTGATCTCTGGTTCCTCTGCCTTTTCTAAAACCAGCTTGAACATCAGGGAGTTCACGATTGGAGGCAGGAGGAGAAGGGAACGACCAAGGATGAGATGGCTGGATGACATCACCGATACGATGGACGTGAGTTTGAATGAACTCTGGGAGTTGGTGATGGACAGGGAGGCCTGGCGTGCTGTGATTCATGGGGTCGCAAAGAGTCGGACATGACTGAGTGACTGAACTGAACTGAACTGAACTGAAGTGAAACTAAGAGATATGGAGGACAGCTTCATAAATTCTAACAAACCTGAGCTAAAGAAAAAGAGACCAGCTGGAGTACGAGTAGAAGTATTTGAAGAGATATCTGATAATTCTACATAATTGAAGAGAGAGATGAGTTCTCAAATTAAAAGTGCACTTGAGAATGAAGCAGGATAAAGATAAACCAATACACATAATACACATAATAGAGAAACCTAGAAACATCAATGATACAAAGAATATTTTAAGAGCTTTGCAAGGCAGGAACAGAGGCACAGACGTAGAGAATGGGCTTGTGGACACAGTTGGGGGAGGGGAGGGGGGGACAAATTGAGAGAGTAGCATTGACATATATACACTACCATGTGTAAAGTAAATAGCTAGTGCAAAGCTGCTGTGTAAAAAGAGCTCAGCTCGGTGCTCTGTGATGATCTAGAGGGGTGGGATGGGTGTGGAGGGTGAGAGTGAGGCTCAAGAGGGAGGGGATATACATACGCATACAGCTGGTTCGCATTGTACAGCAGAGATTAACACAGCATTGTAAAGCAATTACACTCCAATTAAAATAAGAAAAAAAAAACTGTATTTAAAGTAAACATTTTCCCAAATGCTGATGACAAAATATAATGTGAGCTTGTTGTTCAGGTGCTCATTTGTGTCAGACTCTTTCCAACACCATGGACTGCAGCATGCCAGGCCTCCCTGTCCATCACCATCTACTGGAGTTTGCTCAAACTCATGTCCATTGAGTCAGTGATGCCATCCAACCATCTCATCCTCTGTCTCCCCCTTCTCCTCCTGCTTTCAATCTTTCCTAGCATCAGGGTCTTTTCCAATGAGTCAGCTGTTTGCATCAGGTGGACAAAGTATGGGAGCTTCAGCTTCAGTCTCAGTCCTTCCAATGAATATTCAAGGTTGATTTCTTTTAGGACTGATAGGTTTGATCTCCTTGCTGTCCAAGGAACTCTCAAGAGTCTTCTCCAGCACTACACTTTGAAAGCATAGTGATCAACCTTCGGTGCTTAGCCTTCCTTATGGTCCAGTTCTCACATCTGTACATGACTACCAGATAGCTTGAGTTGGCCCAACCAAATCTTTGTATATCACTTCATGTTGTTCATATGTGTACCTGTTCTCAAGCCCATCTTCAATATGCTTACGTGTATGCTCTGCATAACAGTAAAATGCCTTTAAAACTTTATTTTTAAAAATATTTAAAGAATGTCATTAATCTTATGGGGATATAATTACTATTTGGATTGATGTCTAATTATTCTCATTTTATAGATGTAGAGTCTGATGCACAGATTGATTAATTTTCTTGAGGTCATATGGAATCCATGAGTATAATTTGTGAGATATTTTGAGTTTTCCAGATAAATAATAGCACGAAAAAAAAAGACCCTGCTTACACCACCCCCTCCCCACACACAACTAAATGACAACAAAAAGGCTCAAAGGAGATATAACAAGCAAAGGCAATAGGTGCCTATTATTGGGATTTTCAATCAAAGAAAGACCCTATAAAAACTACAGAATAACAAATTTGAATATCTACTAGATATTTCATGATATTAAAGGATTACCATTAATTTTGTCTTAGGAGCCATTATGATTTTGTATAAATATGTAAAAAATGCAATAAACACACATACAACTGAACAATTTATGGATTAAATTACATAAGATCTAGAGATGGCTTTACAGCAACATAGGAAGAGGGAAGTGCAGAAACTAACACAACATTGTAAAGAAACTACACTTCAATTAAAAAATAAATATGAAAGCAGTTCATTCTCACTTTCCATAGAGTTAGTCAAATAGAAGTTCCTTCACATGCATCTTCTTTCTATATACATGTAAGTTTTTCTTTCTGAAAGGGAACTTTTCAAAAGTGTTTATTAGAATGCACACTTACTTTGCTTACTTTGCTACAGTTATGCTTAAATCTACTGGCCTCATTAGCATGCATTTCTTCTCCAAGACTGCCAGACTTTCAACTAATCATTTGCAAAATGGTTATTTACAGTGAACTGCCAATCATACCAAGGCCCCGGGTCTTTCAGAGAAGTGTCCCCAGATTCCACCACCCTTGTGAAATGCACTCGGCTCACTGCCCCTCACCGCTGGGCTGTCCCAACCACTGGCTGCAGCTGTCTGCATTTGCCAGCAGGTCCAGCTCCCTGTGACTGACAGAAACCCCTTGGAGAGGGGCGACAGTCTCAGGGACCACCCCCACACGAGCAGATCCAGAGCAAGCAGGTGAAGAACCCAAGCTCTGCTGGGGGGCTGGGTGTCTGCTGGGAGCCCTGGCTGCCAATCAGCCTCAACAAGATTTCCTCAACATTTACTACGGCATCTGATGGGTGAACAGGAGTGGCTGGGACTTCCACGCATAACTGAACGCATGGAGAACTGACTCGCGTTCTGACTTGGGGGCTGCACAGAAGCCTTTGCTCTCAGCCCCTCAATCTGCTTCTCCAGGGCCAGCCAGAATCCTACTTCCTCTTGGGGCCACTTGGGCCTCTACTCTGAGGTCCTGGTCTTGATCTTGAAGCTCCTCTTGGTCTTGAAGCCCAGGGCGTCGGCAGGCTGCTTGGCCTCAGGAGGGAGGTTCAGAGACTTGGGCCTGCCCTTGTGTTTGGGCCTGCACTCGTGTCTTCTGGGGCGGCAGCCAGCCTCAGCGTGTGGGCAGGCCTTGGGGGAGTCGCCAGGCCCCGGTTCTGTCCACTCTTGCACTGCCTCCTGGCACTCGTCCATCTCCAGGTGGTGCGCGTCATGGGCCAGGTAGCCTTGCCCCTCGCAGTCCGTGCCCTGCAGGGAACTGTCATCCTCGGGGCAGTAGCGAATGTAGTAGGTGATGCCCTCCTCCTCTTCAGGCAGCCCCGAGTCGTAGTCCTTCTCCTCCGAGGTGTTGTTCACGTAGTCAGAGCTGGAGTCCGCGTCGGGGTTCTGGTCGGGGCTGCCCTGCTCAGAGGACGCAGGCTCTCGGGCCACAGGGCTGCCAGCTCCAGGCCGCCGGGCACGTGCTGCTCCAGGGCCAGCTCCCAGTCCTCACGCTTGGGACCCAGGCCCTCTCTTTCCCTGCAGCTCAGTAGGCTGCTCGCAGCACCCTGACGCTTCAGGTGGGCCATGCCGGGGCTCACGCTGCCGTCGTCACCGGGAGGCAGCCACTGCAGTCAGGAAGGGGGACAGGAGAGTCAGAGCCCACCCCAAACAGCCAACCCGAGGGGCACCCAGAAGTGACCCACGTCCACTCGAATGACAGGGTGCCCCTCCTCAGCTGACTGTGGTGCCAGGACCAGCACATGCTCTGCCTAAGAGACAGGAGGGCACCAGGGCTGGAGGAGGAAAGGGACCCTGGAGACTTCCCAGGACACCTGCTACTTCCCCCCAACTCCCTGCTCATGCATGAATTCTCCCTTTGATTTGATTAGCATATAGTTAACTTACAATGCTGTTAGTTTCTGGTGTACAGCAAAGTGCTTCAGTTATATATATCTATGTGTGTGCATTTTATATATATATATATATATATATATATATACACATACATATTCTTTTTGAATATAGTTCCGTGTGCTGTACTGCAGGTCTTTGTTGACTGTCTAATTTATATATAGTAGTGTGTATCTGCGGAGAAGGCAATGACACCCCCCTCCAGTACTCTTGCCTGGAAAATCCCATGGATGGAGGAGCCTGGTGGGCTACAGTCCATGGGGTCACTAAGAGTTGGACACGACTGAGCGACTTCACTGTCACTTTTCACTCTCATGCACTGGAGAAGGAAATGACAACCCACTCCAGTGTTGCCTTGAGAATCCCAGGGACAGGGGAGCCTGGTGCGCTGCCGTCTATGGGGTCTCACAGAGACGGACAGGACTGAAGCGACTTAGCAGTAGCAGTAGTGTGTATCTGTTAATACCAAATTACCTATTTATTCCTCTCCCCAGCCTTTCTCTTTGGTAACCATGGTTTATTTTCTATGTCTATGAATCTGTTTCTGTTTTGTAAATAAGTTCATTTATATCTTTTTTAGATATGATGATACTGTATGATATTTGTTTCTCGTTTATTTGCTTCACTAATATGATCATCTCTAGGTCCATCCATTGCTGCAAATGGCATTCTCTCGTTTTTAATGGCAGAGTAATATTCCATAGGATATATGTATCACATCATCTTTATTCATTCATCTGAGGATAGACGTTGAAGTTGTTTTCGTGTTTTGGCTATTGTAAATAATGCTGCACTGAACACTGGGGTGCATATATCTTTTTCTGGATAGGGATGGGGTTGCTGGATCATACAGTAGCTCTATTTGTAGTATTTTAAGGAACCTCCATACTGTTCTCCATAGTGGCAGCACCCATTGACATTCCCAGCATCAGTGTAGGAGGATTCCCTTTTCACCACACCCTCTCTAGCATTTATTATTTGTGGACTGTCTAACAGTGGCCTCTCTGGCTACTGTGAGATGGTACCCCACTGTAGTTCTGATATGCATATCCCTCATAAGAAATGAGTCAGGCACAACTGAGCATCATCACTTTCACTTTTATGCATTGGGGAAGGAAATGGCAACCCACTCCAGTGTTCTTGTCTGGAGAACCCCAGGGACGGGGGAGCCTCATGGGCTGCCATCTATGGGGTTGCAGAGTCGGACACGACTGAAGCTACTTAGCAGCAGCAGCAAGCCTAAGAAATGATGCTGAGCATCTTTTCATATACCTGCTGACCATCACACTCATGACTTTGTGAAGATGGTTCCTGGGTTGAGGAGCCCAGGTGACGGAGACAACAGGTCGTAAAATCAGGTTATTTGTTCTCAAAAAGAAAAAGAGAAGCTTTCATCCCAAAGATATTATGAAACCAAAGAGGAGGTGCCCTACCCCTTCCAAATCTCATCTGCTGCCCCTGAAGCCCATTTCCCATTCCCATTGCTTGCCTCCAACTCCCAGCACACACAAGCTTCTGCTTCCTCCTCACTCCAAACAAAACCACTGACCGGATTTGCCAGGAACCATCCAGGCTGAATGCCACACAGAGACACTGGACATGACCCCCAGCCTCACAGGCTTGATGGGGTGGGGCCTCAGGACGGAGTTGGGGGGAACACCAGAGGGAGGACAGCCACCAGGAGAAGGGGGCACCCAGGAGGGTGCAAGGGATGTGGCTGCCATTTCAGGGGTACAGGTCATGATACCGCAGGGCACTGCAAAGATCCCATGGGCCCAAACCAGGGAGGTCCCAAACCCCACCCTCCAGAACCCTACATTTTATCCCACAAAACATAGAGTCCCTGGACAATTCTCAACAGGCACGTTGACTCACAGGATTTCTTTTTCAGCCCCTTGGAGAGACAGTGGGGGAAGGGAGGTCAGTGGAAATCTCCTTCCTGTCCTCTAGGGAACCTGAAAAGCTCACGTGTGGCTGTGTCTCCATAGCATCACCAGACTCCAGCAGATCCACCGTGCTTATCCAGAGCAGCTCACACACCAGAAATGGTCCCACAGCAGGAAAACTGTCACTGAGATGGACCCTGCAGGGTCTGAGCATCCTTCTGTGTCACCCCATTCCCAAACCTGAAACTGATGGGCCCATTTCAGAGACCTGCTCCCAGGGAGAGGCAAGGTGTCCAGTGTTTCCTAGAACACGGGTGACCACAGAGGATGCACCCAGAGCACCAAGCCTCATTTCACAGCAGACTTCCCATGTTCCCTTTGCTGTGCAGCAGAAACTAACACAACACCAGAAAGCAATCATAGTCCAACAAAAAGATGACAGAGGAGAAAAATAAAAGTGGCAAAAATTTTAATTTTTAGAAAGCATAACCTTCTGGAAACTAATTTGCAACTGGGAATCAAAAAACCCTTCAAAAGACTGGCCTGGCAATTCCAAATCTAGGAATGTACACTAGATAAACAATGGTGTATATGTACAAAGTGAAAGTCGCTCAGCCATATCCAACTCTTTGCGACCCCATGGACTATACAGTCCATGGAATTCTCCAGGCCAAATACTGGAGTGGGTAGCTGTTCCCTTCTCCAGGGGATCTTCCCAACCCAGGGATCAAACCCAAGTCTCCCACATTGCAGGCAGATGCTTTACCAGCTCAGCCACCAGGGAAGCCCATGTGTACAAAGGTACAGCCTAAAAAGGATGTCCATTTCACCATTACATTGTTTGAAATAAAGAAAATTCATTTGTTAATGTACAAATCACGTATTACTTAAATGTCCAATAATATGCAATTTGTACATTATGAGAAAATAGTGATGAGTATTGCAGTCATTAAAAATGATATTATTACAACTATTTCATGGAAGATACAATATGTTAAGTAAAATACACAGGTTATAAAATATTATACTTATTTATGAAAATATATATTTATATTAAATAAATGCATTTTTGTAAAAAAACAACAAATCAAGGTTACAGATGGTGGCTGGACATGCCCACTTCAAGGGGAGATGTCCAGTCCCTCTCATGGGGAGCTTGCATTCCTGGGAGCTGTGGTGGGGGTGCAGCTCACAGGCTGGGGAAGTGAACACATTTCTTGCCCTCCAAGTGGCATGCACATTGTCCCCTGGAACAAACAGATGTGGCCAAGGACAGCCCACTTCTATCCACAGTTTAAAAATAGAGGCTCCTTCTCTTGCCTCAACAAAGAAATCCAGGTGGCCAAGCCACTGCAGTAAGTCGGCTGAAAAATCATCTTGTGCCTTACTTCATACTGTCCAACAGTGATGGAATTTTATACACACAACATCAGGTCTTTTCACTCAAGATACATCTCCCCGTTTATTCGAGCCTTAAATGTCAACAGCACTGTGGGTTTCTTCATAGCTATCGACACAGGAAGCTCATTCTAAGACGTTTTAGTTTTTGTAGCCATGGGGAATAGATTTTCTCTATCTTATATACCTGTTGTTGGTACATAAAAAAAAAAAATTCTACTGATCTTGTAAAAGCCTTTTTGTTTGTTTATTTTTGGCTGTGCTGCATCTTACTGCTTGAGCTGTTCTCTAATCAGGAGGATTAGAGTTGTGGTGCGTGGGTTTCTCATTGCAGTGGTGTCCCTTGTTGGGGAGCATGGGCTTTAGTAATTGAGGCACGTGGGCTCATTAGTTTTGGCTTCTGGACTCTAGAGCACAGGCTCAATAGCTGAAAAACAAAGGCTTAGTTGCCCCACAGCATGTGGGGTCTTCCTGGATCAGGGATCGAACATACGTCTCCTGCATTAGCAGGCATGATTCTTTACTGGGCCACCAGGGAAGCCCGAAAAGCCCATTTTGAAATTTCAGTACTTTTAGTTGAACATTTGATTCTCTTCTCCAGCATTCTGTCTGACTGCACTGCCCCTTCCATTTACACGACAGAGGTACTGGGGCATCCCTGACTTATTCCCAATTATAATGAAAATGCCTTTACTTTTTTAAAATTATTTTTTTATTGGAGTGTAGTTGCTTTACAGTATTGTTACTATCTGCTGTACAGCAAAGTGAATCAGCTGCATGTATACATATATCCCCTCTCTTTTGGATTTCCTTCCCATTTCGGTCGCCTCAGAGCATGGGACTGTCATACAGGCTTCCCAGGTGGTGCTAGTGGTAAAGAACCCACCTCTCAATGCAGGAGACATAAAAGATGCGGGTTCGATCCCTAGGTCAGGAAGATCCCTGGAGGAAGGCATAGCAACCTACTCCAGTATCCTTGCCTGCAAAATCCCGTGGACAGAGCAGCCTGGCATACTGCAGTCCACAGGGCCATAGAATCGGACACAACTGAAGCAACTGGGCGCACACACAGAGTGAAGTAAGTCAGAGAGAAAAAACAAATATCATGTATTAAGGAAAATGTCTTCACTTTTTAAAGGCAGGGCTGGCCCAGGGTGAGGTAGGCATGACCCTTGCCTCAGGCGCAAGAATTTAACAGGGTGCCAAAAAACTCAGGAATCAAAATAGATACAATTTCAATGCAAGATTTAGAAAAATAAAAATTAATGCAAAAAAAAAATCCACGATGAACAAGAGAGTAAAATGTTAAAGACAAGGTTGATTATTAGTGATTTGTTTTGGGGGGTGGGCTCAGGCTCCAATAGGGGTTGGCTGGCCTCTGTGAATGAACCTTTTTTTTTTTTTTCCAAGTTTTCCCCATTAAGGACTTCCCTAGCAGCTCAGTGGTAAAGAATCCACCTGCACAGTGCAGGAGACACAGGTTTGGTCCCTGATCTGGGAAGATCGCACAGGCTGTGGAGCAACTAAGCCCGGGAACTGCAGCTACTGAAGCTCACACGGCCTAGAGCCTGTGCTCCAAAGCAAGAGAGGCACTTGCAGTAAGAAGCCCTCACACTGCACTGGAGAGTAGCCCCTGCTCACCACAACTAGAGAGACATCCGAGCATCACTGAAGACAGCTATAAATTAATAGCTAGCTGAATGAAATTATATATAAAAAAAGAACCGACCTTCCAATGCAGGAGACTAGGGTTTGATTCCTGGCCAGGGAACTATTAATAAGCTCTCACATGCTGAGGGGCAACTAAGTCCGTGTCCCACATCTAGAGAAAGCCCACGTGCGGCAACAGAGACCTAGTGCAGCCAGAATTAAAAGAAAAGTTTTCCCCATTACACATAGTGGCATGTTGGCTTTTCCAGCGCTTGATGGTGCAAACCATTCTCTCGTCGTGGATACAAATGGAAGGACCCAGGCTGGTCACCCAGGACAGAAGTCACATTGTTGGTCTGCAGAATTAACCTATAGCACACTTGTGGTGTAAGAGACAGTGTCTCCTATTAAAGATGAAGACAGGAGGTCCTTGTTTCAATTCAGTCTTCCATTCACTGTCAGGCCCTGAGCACGACATTTAATGAATGGATGGCCTTCCCATCCTGGGAAATTGGAAATGATTGTCCTTACTGCTGGGCTTGAAGTGGGTTGAACAGGAGAGCAACCCATGCTGGCCTCACTCCCATGAATGTGTTTTTCCCCTGCCATATACAAGGAGTGGAGAAACTTTTAAAAAATCTTTTGGCCACACCACGTGGCATATGGGATCTTATTTCCCTGACCAGGGACTGAACTCGTGCCCCATGCATTGACAGCACAGAGTCTTAACCACTGGGCTGCCAGGGAAGTCCTGGGAAGCATTTTAAGTGAAACATGAAGAAAGGGAATGCAGTAGAAACCCACTATTAAGTATTATTTAATGGCTACATAATGTTTCCTGTCCCAATAAACATTATCTGACTCTTCCCCTATTAAATACATGAACTGTGTCTTATTTTTGTGTAATAAATAGTGTCTTGGTATTTCCCTAAGGACATGCTCTGGGCCTTTCTTCACGCTCTAGGGCTTTACCCAGGACCCTTTAAAACTTTTTTTTTCTTCAATCCAACGTCCAGGTCCTCAGAAAAGGCGTGGAGGTGTGGGGCCGGGAGAATGTTCACTGCCCCTATGGTGGGAGCTGTAGGCAAACATGTTGAAGGTCTCTGCTTATATATATAATTGAAATATACTTGATTTACAATATTGTATTACTTTCTGCTTCACAGTAAAGTGACTTAGGGTCTACATATATTTTTCCATAGTCTTTTCCATTACAGTTTATCACAGGATATTGAATATAGTTCCCCGGGCTGTTCTGCAGGACCTTGTTGTTTATCCATCCTAGATATCATAGTTTATATCTACTAACCCCAAACTCGCAGTCCTTCCCCTCCACCCTCCTCGGCAACCACAACTGGGTTCTCTGTGTCTGTTGAGCCCATTTCTGTACTGTAGATAGGTTCATTTATTTCACATTAAAGATTTCACATATAAGTGATATCATATGCTATTTGTCAAATTCTGTCTGACTTACTTCACTTAGTATGATAATCTCTAGGTCCATCCACATTGCTATATGCCCACAGGCCCTGCATGGGCACCTCCAGACAGCTCTGCCTTCCTTATTGTTATTGTTCACTTGCTCTGTCAAGTCCAGCTCTATGGACTGCAGCATGCCAGGCTTCCCTGTCCTTCTCTATCTCCCAGAGTTTGCTGAGACTCGTGTTCATTGAGTCGGTGATGCCATCCAACCATCTCAGTCTCTGCCTTCCTTGGGCTGCACCGGACGCCTCCTCCCACCTGACACTCTCCCTCCCCAGTTTCCTTGCAGGCTGCTCCCTCAACAAGGTCCACACATATTTAATCCTGCCTTGGGTCTGCTTTTCAGAGGACCTGACCTAACACAGATCCTTACAGGAAAGAAAACAGAATAAAAAATCACACACACCCAAAACAACCTCCAATATACCCTTTAGAAAGCACAGAACCAAATACACAAGTTTATTTATGGGTAAATTTACAATAAAAGTTCTAAGAAAATATGAGACAGTGACTACTGTCGCAGGAAGGGGAGAAGTTTACACCCCTAGGACCAGGCTGGCTGCTCACCTTCAAGACTTCCTGAACTTCTTTTAATTCTTTTTTAATCGTCAAAATAACCCTCAAGCAAAACAACAGCATAAGGCAAATAATTTAGCCAAATATGCCATGTCACTTCAGTCGTGTCTGACTCTTTTGTGACCGCATGAACCACAAACCACCAGGCTCCTCTGTTCATGGGATGGAGTGGGTTGCCATGCCCTTCTCCAGCGGATCTTCTCAACCCAGCGACTGAACTCATGTCTCATGTCTCCTGCACTGGCAGCAGGTTCTTTACCGCTAGCACCACCTGGGAAGCCCTGATACATGAATATTAAACACCCTGGCAATCCCAGTCAGGTAAGAAGATAGACTGAGCCGACCTCCCCTGAGGCTTCCCCAGTGCTTTTCAGAGACCAAGACCCCAGCATGTGTGCCCTGACCATCTGGATCGTGTGGTCATCACAGCCTCACCTCTCCTTAACCGCTTTCCACTGAGCACCCAGCCATCAACATTGAGTACATCACGTTCAATTCATGGGCTTCTACTTCTCTATTTACCCTTGCAATTTACTCCCTGAAGACACTGAATTGATTATTTGTCGGAGAGAATTTCCCTTGACTGAGATTTTGAGGACTGTCCCTACAGCGGAGGAGAACACTGTCCCCTGTCCTCCATGCTTCAGCAGACTGGTGGTGGGAAATGGAGGCTGAATTGGTTCAGTCTTTTCTGTTATTTACCAAAGTTCAAAATAATCATTCTCCAAAGGTGACCAGTTAGGTTGTTTTGTTTGCCTTAGTGTCATTCAGAAGTCACAGAAAACTCTTTCGAAAAGATACACGCAGCCCATGTTAAATGCAGCACTAGTTACAAAAGCCAGAACATGGATGCAACCTAAATGTCCCTGGACAGAGGAATGGGTGGAGAAGATGTGGTGCATACGTACAGCAGAATACTACTCTGCCATAAAAAGAATGAGCTAATGCCACTTGCTTCCCTTATGGCTCAGCTGGTAAAGAATCCGCCTGCAACGTGGGAAATCTGGGTTCGATCCCTGGGTTGGGAAGATCCCTTGGAGAAGGGCAAGGCTGCCCACTCCAGTATTCTGGCCTGGAGCATTCCACGGACTGTATAGTTCATGGGGTTGCAAAGAGTCGGACACGATTGAGTGACTTTTTTACTTTACTTTAATGCCACTTGCAGCAACATGGATGGACCTAGAGACGATCACACTAAGTGAAGTCAGTGAGACAGAAAGACAAATGCCATATGATACCACTCATATGGGGCTTCCCAGGTGGCACCAGTTGCAAAGAACACACCTGCCAGTGCAGGAAGCATGAGAGATGGGCGTTCGATCCCTGGGTTGGGAAGATTCGGTGGAGGAGAGCATGGCAACCCACTCCAGTATTCTTGCCTGGAGAATTCCACGGACAGAGGAGCCTGGTGGGTTATAGACCATGGGGTCAAAAAGAGTCTGACAGGACTGGAGCACTTGGCACTCACATATGCACTTGCAATAACCAGTTGGCTCTGTCGAGACCATTACCTCAATGCCCTCAACTTCTGCCCTATGGTCCAGGGTCGGCAGCGAATGTTTGCCATGAGATCTTTCTGGAACATGTATGTTCTGTGTTAGGGTCCACAAGGGGCTCATAGCGTATTATTTAAAAATGGCCCATTCTGGTGACCTGACAAACAAGAGATGAAGTCACAGTGGCCACACTGCCCTGGTGGCATCCTGTTTTTCCTTAAGGCAATGTCCCGTTTTTCCCTGCTGGTGCCAGTTTCTCAAGACTATGTGACCACTAGACTGTGAGATTCCCTCCAACTATGTGACACAAGACCCCCGCTTCGGGCTAAAGATAAACTAAGACCCCCTCCCTTTGGGGCACAATATCCCATTGATAGGGTATAAGAAGAGTTGGCTATAAACGGAGAGCACTGGTTTCTCTCTAAAGCCAGTCACTTTTTTTCTTCCTATAAAAAATCTTTCTCTCCCTGAATGCCTGGCTCTCTCTTTTTCTCTGTGCTCACCATACATTCTGGAAGATTTGTTCTGGATTATGGCTGTCCCCTGTTTCATCCACAGTAAAGCTGTCCTCCAAGTTGCAAATGGATCAGGGCATTAAGGAGGAAATCGGATTAGTAGAATTGCTTCAGGCCAAGATCTTGCCCTGGGTAAGTTCATCCTCCTGCTGCCTAGGGGTCATCTGTATGAAGGTGGTGTGTGTGGAAGGGGAGGAGGGATCCTGGGCCTCAGAGAGAGAATCCAGCAGTGTTAGCAGACACTGGAACACATTCACTGGGTATTACTTTGATGGGTCAGTGAAAGACAAAGTCTTCAAAGGTTAAAATATGCTACCAGCAGCCATAATAAAAGCAACCAAGAAAGTACTTATGTAGGATGCCTGAAGAGCAGCATCTTTGGTGGCAAAACAACAATTTCTTTTACAGGCTAACTAAAATAATCAGCTTAATTCTGAAGAAAGGACTCCTTCTGCCCCCTAACTCTGGATGTAAAATAAATAAAAAACAAACTCTCTCATCTAGTGACTCTCCCCATCCCCCTCAATCTTGCTTGGATTCATTTGAAACCTGAGAAAACGATGGGAAATAGGCAGCCATTTCTATGCATTTCTATGAACAAGAAATTAGCTAAGCAAATTTACATGGGCAAATATTTCAGGGTATTAGTTATTGAACTGAACTGAAGGAGAAAACAAAGTCTGACACTGTTTCCACTGTTTCCCCATCTATTTCCCATGAAGTGATGGGACCAGATGCCATATCTTAGTTTTCTGAATGTTGAGCTTTAAGCCAACTTTTCCACTCTCCTCTTTCACTTTCATCAAGAGGCTTTTTAGTTCCTCTTCACTTTCTGCCATAAGGGTGGTGTCATCTGCATATCTGAGGTTATTGGTATTTCTCCCGGCAATCTTGATTCCAGCTTGTGCTTCTTCCAGCCCAACATTTCTCATGATGTACTCTGCATATAAGTTAAATATGCAGGGTGACAATATACAGCCTTGACATACTCCTTTTCCTATTTGGAATGAGTCCTTTGAAACAGTGTCAGATTTTATTTTTTTGGGCTCCCAAATCACTGCAGATGGTGATTGCAGCCATGAAATTAAAAGACGCTTACTCCTTGGAAGGAAAGTTATGACCTACCTAGATAGCATATTTGGAGAAGGCAATGGCACCCCACTCCAGTACTCTTGCCTGGAAAATCCCATGAACAGAGGAGCATGGTGAGCTGCAGTCCATGGGGTCGCAACTGAGCGACTTCACTTTCACTTTTCCCTTTCATGCATTGGAGACGGAAATGGCAACCCACCCATGTTCTTGCCTGGAGAATCCCAGGCATGGTGGAGCCTAATGGGCTGCTGTCTATGGGGTCGCATAGAGTCGGACATGACTGAAGTGACTTAGCAGCAGCAGCAGCAGATAGCATATTGAAAAGCAGAGATATTACTTTGCCAACAAAGGTCCATCTAGTCAAGGCTATGGTTTTTCCAGTAGTCATGTATGGATGTGAGAGTTGGACTGTGAAGAAACCTGAGCACCAAAGAATTGAAGCTTTTAAACTGTGGTGTTGGAGAAGACTCTTGAGAGTCCCTTGGACTACAAGGAGATCCAACCAGTCCATTCTGAAGGAGATCAGCCCTGGGATTTCTTTGGAAGGAATGATGCTAAAGCTGAAACTCCAGTACTTTGGCCACCTCATGCAAAGAGTTGACTCATTGGAAAAGATCCTGATGCTGAGAGGGATTGGGGGCAGAAGAAGGGGACGACAGAGGATGAGATGGCTGGATGGCAACACGGACTCGATGGACATGAGTTTGAGTGAACTCTGGGAGTTGGGGATGGACAGGGAGGCCTGGTGTGCTGCGATTCATGGGGTCGCAGAGTCGGACACGACTGAGCGACTGAACTACTACTAAGGAGAAAACTTTCCAACATGTAGCAATATTTATTCCCAGTGAAAATGAATACACTAATTCTAATGCAAATTTTTTCCTGTAATGTTATATATCTATTGGAATATAATTGCTTTACAATGTTGTGTTAGTTTTGTAACCAGGAAGGGTTAATTTTGAATTTATGTTGGATCTGTTTCTGTGACTTTACCCCTTTTTTGTTACTAAACCTACATAATGGCCTGCCTCAGGGAGATAACCTGAGCTGCCCTCCCACCTGTGAAGGACTGCAAGCAAGTGAAGCACATCCTCCTGCCTGAGGCTTCCCATTCCAGGGGACATTTGCAAGGATTGAATAGTCTTTTTACTTGGTTTCCTCACCTTCCCCCACCCCCCCCATCTCTGATGTATGAAAGAACCTGGCAACCAGGCCCTGACAAGAAAGTTATTTTGAGGCACTAGCCTGGCATCTTCTCCATCAGCTGGCTCCCCAACTAAAATCTGTTCTTGCCTCAATGCTTCCTCTCTCCGATTCATTAGCCTGTCCTGTGGTAAACTGAGTTAGCCTGGACTCAGTAATAGTTTCTGCTGTACAAGGAAGTGAATTAGTCCTAAGTATACATATATCCCCTCCCCCTTGGACCTTCCTCCCTCCCACCTCCCATCCACCCATCTAGGTCAGCACAGAGCACCTGAACTGAGCTTCCGGTGTTTAATTCAAAAGGACACACACACCCTAATACAACTTTTCAGGAGCAGATAGAGTATTGTGCTATGGCTATTTTATTCAAGGAAGCACTTCAAGGTAAGCGGAAATAATTCCTTTGTTTTTTGTAATTCAGACTGTCTTACTCCACAGAGAATTTTCTCTAAATTTATGGAGGTTTTAGTATACCTTTGTAAATGTTTAACAAATTCGAGTAACACTCTCCCATTTCTAACCAGTCTATATTCCAACAGAAACTTCATATTTACGACAGATGTATCATCTGTTCTCTCTTGATATTGCTGATGGAGTAAAGAGAAGAAAAAACAGAAAAAACGGCATAAGAAGAAAAAACAGATAGAGAACATCTGTGGGTTTGGCCAGCAATAAAGGCAGGTTGGGGTGTAAGATTTTGGATGCCGATCAGAAGCAGACAGAGATACTACCCTCTTTGCACATGGCTGAGGTTGCCTCTCTTGATGGATAAGTACCTGGAAAAAGGAGTTTCTGAGCTTATTCTGAACGAGAACCCAGCAGGATAGGGACTTGGTCCTCTGGTGAGATGCAAGCAAGGGGGACCCAGGCTTTCCCTCTCACACACCTGCCTTCAGTGCTCGGTGGATGGGCAGGATGGCTCACCAGAGCAGCAGGGACTCCTGAAAGAAGTTGTGCTGGTTGGTGTTTCTCTGGATGCTTCTAGAATGCTGGGATGCCTTTGGTGGTTTCATGGGAGCTGGCTGGCCGCCAGGGATCAGGAGGGGGTAGACAGGGCGCTGAGAAGCAGGCAGGCAGGAGTCTGCTGAGTGAGTTGCTCTGCCCTCCAGTTCTCAGGAGCAGGTCTGTGTGTCTGCAGTGATGCTCTGGGCAGAGGAGAAGCCAGGAAGCCGCCCATTACATATGCATGTTAAGGCGGCTGTGGCAGCAGAGACTGGCTGGAGTTGAGACAGCCGAAGGCCAGAGGCTTGGCCAGGTGATCTAGGACCACTTGGTGATGCCCAAATAATCACACGGGTGACCCTTTGTGCCCAGGAAGGGCTCTGCTGTTTGCAAAGCACTTTATATCTGTTACCACGACTAGTGTTCACAAAATAATTAGGGAAGGTGCCAGGCATAGCTTCTTCTTCTTTTTTACTTTTAACTATCAAGCAAGAAACTTAGAGACAGTAAGAAGCTTGTCCATGTCCATGTAATAGGGAAGAATAAATCTCACTCCATATTAAATCTGTTTCTTTTAGTTGAGTCTTTGTGTTCTATTGCGTGCATTAAGAATGTTGCCATAGCCTGAAATACACAGGAGAGCCCATTCCCAGAGCCCGAAGGCTCTGACCTTTAAGGGTATAACACTTTTCCTTTTGTGTAGAGATAAAAAGTTGCAGAGCAGAAAATAACATTTGTCCTGTTGGAGGTCTATAGGAATACTGTGACCTGATCTACCTGAACAGCTGTGGGAACAAAGGACTCCTACACCAAGACCTTTGCAACGATCAACCATGCCCCTCCCTCATGTGTGTGCTAAGTCACTTCAGTTGCCTGTGACTCTTTGCGACCCTATGGACTGTAGCCCACAAGGCCCCTCTGTCCGTGGGACTCTCCAGGCAAGAATACTGGAGTGGGTTGCCATGCCCTCCTCCAGGGGATCTTCCCGACCCAGGGATTGAACCTGTGTCTCTGAAGTCTCCTGCATTGGCGGGCGGATCCTGGACCCCTAGCTTTATTTCACCACTATTTACCATTCTTTACCATTACTATTCCAGTGTTATTTTTCTCTTTTGAAAAAAGTCAAACCTACAGAAATATTGATAGAACAATACAAAGCATGTAAGTACTGTACGCTTATAACCTAGATTTCCACCAATTGCTAACATTTTATCATATTTTCTTGATTTTTATCTATACATTCTCCGCATGCCACCACCATTTTAAAGTAACTATCTAGAGGGAACTTCCCTAGTGGTCCAGTGGTTAAGACTCTACACTTTCAGTGTAAGGGGTGCAGGTTTGATCCCTGGTCAGGGAACTAGATCCCACATGCCATGACGTACAGCCAAAAAAAAGAAGAAGTAGTTATCAGGAAAGTGGGCTTCCCAGGCGGTGCTAGTGGTAGAGAACCTGCCTGCCAATGCAGGAGACATAAGAGACCCAGGTTTGATCCAGGTCAGGAAGATCCCCTGGAGAAGGAAATAGCAACCCACTCCAGTTTTCTTGCTTGAAGAATCTCATGGACAGAGGGGCCCTGTGGGCTACAGTCCAGAGAGACACACAGAGCTGGACACGACTAAAGTGACTTAGTACACACACACATCAAGAAAGTAACTTAGGGTAAGAAACTTGTCCATGTTCATGTAATAGGGAAGAATGAATCTAACTCCTTGGAAAACAAGCTATGACAAACCTAGACAGCATATTAAAAAGCAGAGACATTGCTTTGCCAACAAAGGTCAGTGTAGTCAAAGCTATGTTTTTTCCCATAGTCATGTATGGATGTGAGAATTTGACCATAAAGAAGGCTGAGTGCCAAAGAATTGATGCTTTTGAACTGTGGTGTTGAAGAAGACTCTTCAGAGACACTTGGACTGCAAGGAGATCAAACCAGTCAATCTTAAAGGAAATCTGGGGGAACCCAGTTTTGCTGCTTTCTCAGGAATGTCTCCTGGAATTTAATCTTACTCATTCTCTCTTCCTTGCTTGCTCTTCCCTCTGCCCTTAAGTTAGAAGTTCTGGCTGACATGTCAGCATTAGCTAGATACTGTTCTGCATGCAGAACAAACTCTCTTATCCTCAAAGACCTTTCTTTACAACTTTCATGTGATTACCTCCAGACTTCCAGGAGGACCCTTAATCCCAGAGTTTTGATCTCTGTCTTGCTTTACTGCTCTTAGTTAAAGATTATAAGTTACCAATAAATATGCACTCAGCATTTGTGGTTCTGCGGGTAAAGAATCCACCTGCAATGCGGGACACCTGGGTTTGATCCCTGGGTTGGGAAGATCCCCTGGAGAAGGGAAGGGCTACCCACTCCAGTGGAGAATCCCATGGAGAGAGGAGCCTGGTGGGCTACAGTCCGTAGGGTCACAAAGAGTCCAGCACGACTGAGTAACACACACACACACAGCGTTTTCTCAGGGAGCTGCTCTTCTGCGACTCTACCTGCACTGTCTCTCATTATCCTGTGTGTGAGATTATTCAGTGCGAAACCGTCACAGAAATCAATCCTGAGTGTTCACTGGAAGGTCTGATGCTGAAGCTGAAGCACCAATAATGGTCACATGATGTGAAAAAGCTGACTCATTAGAAAAGACCCTGATGCTAGGAAAGATTGAGGGCAGGAGGAGAAGGGGACGACAGAGGATGAGATGGTTGGATGGCATCACTGATTCGATGGACATGAGTTTGAGTAAGCTCTGGGAGTTGGTGATGGACAGGGAAGCCTGGCGTGCTGCAGTCCACGGGGTCGCAAAGAGTCAGACAGGACTGAGCTACTGTACAACAACAATAAAATCTAACTCCATATTAGATTTGTTTCTTTCTCTTTGACCTTTGAATTCATCCCCAAGTCCAGGACTTTTCAACAGTTTCACCAAATAAACCTCCATTTTTTAAAAAATAATTAACGCAATAAATTACTTGCTTGCAATAAGGTGCCTCATTCAGGGATGGAGCAGGGGGAGGTAGAGCCCAGCTTTTTTATCTAGTTGTGTAGCTGGCAGTGTGTTTATTGAAGACAGCCATCTTCGAAATGCGTGCCTTGGCAAGCAAAGCTTAAGTCAGTCACTTTGATTACAAAAACAAACAGAAAACCCCACTGTCCAGGCTGCACTACACTCCCTTCTCCTTTAGTTGCCTCCTGGCACCCCGACTGCTTGCTCTCATTTCTGTTTGTTTCATCATGACAATGAAACTGTTCACAAATATACCAGTGACTTCCTCAGTGGTAGGCATAGCTGACTCTCAACACTTTAGCCTGCATAACACTTTTCAGCATTTGACCTTGTCTGCATTCTTGAAGGTACCAGCTAGTTTGAGAAACCTCAAGAAGAGTTCTTCTGTAGCAGAGGATGGAGACTCACCATCCACTGCTCTAGAAGGCTAAAAGTTGCAGGGAAGCAGGTTCTCTGTCATTATGAGGAAGAAAACACACAAATATAAATGTTCAGAAAAGACTCTGTGACAGTTTGTTCAGGTTCAAGAGAGGTTCTGTTTTTCTAAATGTTTGTGTTATTATCATCATACTGTTGGCATCACATGGAGGAGATGAAAAGCAGGTGGAAACTGGGAATATCATTGCTACTCTTTGGAAAAAGAAGATTGATGATATGACAGGAAGATTGGCTGGTAGGAAACATCAGTGCCATTTCAAAGCAAAATCTAACCATCTTCATGGCCATGGAGAGGAGAAAAACTTGAGGACCCCTCTTGAGATGTCATTTTCTCTCTGTTTTCTTAGGGGGAAAAAAAATCTTACTGATTCAATCAGAGAAATAAAAAATCTGCCTATACAAGTTGCCTATTTTAGTTATTTTAGAATCAAAATACTTCTCTTCGGTAAGTAAAGGTGGAGAAGTTGTGGAAAGGAACCTGACTCTAACTATAAACTAGGTGGAATAGATGGAAGAGTGGGAATTCAAACAATATTGCAATGAACTCTCAACTTTCATTTAAAAAAATATATGATGATGTTTTTCACTTTCAACATATCAGTATATCGTGACAAAATGAAAAGTCAATTTCAGCTGTGTATATTTTAACCATTTACCTAAAATGATTTGAACTCACCAACCTAAAAGCCCAGATGAATATATTAAACTGCTTACTGTATTTTTTATGAATTAAAACTTTATTTTATGTTATAGACAGGACACGGTTCTGTTTGGTGATATTTGGCATAGAAAATGAAACTGAACAGTGGTCTAATTAGAACAGTAAATAATATGGGTTTAATTAGCCCTTATTCCCGATGACAGACTTGGTCAGTTGCCAGATATCTATATTTTCTTTTCACTTGACTCTTGCTGAAGTATTGCCTCTAGTAGAGTTGCTTGCTGCTGCTGCTAAGTCGCTTCAGTCGTGTCTGACTCTGTGCGACTCCATAGACGGCAGCCCACCAGGCTCCCCCATCCCTGGGATTATCCAGGCAAGAATACTGGAGCGGGTTGCCATTTCCTTCTCCAATGCATGAAAGTGAAAAGTGAAAGTGAAGTTGCTTAGTTGAGTCTGACTCTTAGCGACCCCATGGACTGCAGCCTACCAGGCTCCCCCATCCATGGGATTTTCCAGGCAAGAGTGCTGGCGTGGGTGCCATTTCCTTCTCCCAGTAGAGCTGCTTACTGTGCTATAAATAGATGACTTGGTAAGAAGCCAGAAACCCACTGATGGGTGAGATATGGGTAAAAATTATTGGAAAACCTCCTCCTAGCTAGGAGTCATTATTTCTTCATTTTACATTTGAAGGTCCTTTCTATAGATCCCACTCTTAATTTAATTTTTTTTTTTTTTTGGTTGGATGAGGTAACTTGGCCTAAAGGCTTAAGGAAATTTGTGTAATATCTAGTGGAATCCCTTGCTTCAGTTTATTAGATGTCAGGGTTTCCTGCATAAACTCTCCTGGCCTCTAAGGTAGAACTCACCTATGAAGTCCTGTCTGACTCGAGCTTCTCTGTATGTCAACAGGATGTGGTTTTGTTTGTTTGCTTGCTTGTTTTTGATTAAAATATTAAAGTGTTAGCTTTACAAAAGAACTTTACAAAATGCAGAGACACAAATACAAAAGAAGTAAAATAGCTCAGTATCCTTCCACCTAGAGGTAGTGGCTGCTAACATCTTAATTAACCTCTGATTCCCTTCCTAGGCACGGACACACTTACCTGTGTTAAATGTGGTAAGGCTTACATTCTTCTCTAATTATTGCCTTTTATCCGCAAATGTTTAAAAAGAAATTTCAAAATCCATAGCAATTCAGAGAAAACTAACATCCATTCTGACTTCATCACCACCTGACTTCATCAAATTGAATGTTTTTGTCATGTTTGCGTCAGATTTTTTTATGGGAGGGGTGGGAGGAGAATAAAATGTTCCATTGGTATTCCTTTTGTGTGTTTCCCTAACAGCCTCACTCCTTGTCCTGTTCCCTCCATCCTTAGAGGCACTTTGGTGGGTTTTCTTCCAGCCCATATGCTTGTGGTTTTACTACTGCCTTTTCGTGTGGATATTCACATTTGTTGGTGTTGTTTAGTCACTAAGTCATGTCTGACTCTTTGCAACCGCATGGACTGTAGCCTGCCAGGCTCTGTCCATGGGATTGCCCAGGCAAGACTATTGGAGTGAGTAGCCACTTCCTTCTCTAGGGGATGTTCCTGAGCCAGGGATAGAACCCGCCTCTCTTATGTCTCCTGAATTGGCAGGAAGATTCTTTACCACTAGTGCCACCTGGGAAGCCTGGATATTCACATACTTATCACTTTATCTATAGGTGAGATAGAAAATGCTATGTGTGTTTCTATTTTAATGTAATTAAATCTGTCAGTCTTTTCCTTTAGGATTTCTACCTTGGTTGATGTATCTAGGACAATCTTTGTTGCATCAAGTCTGTGTGACTTTTAATCTATAACTTTTTTACTATTTTACAATGGTCAAACAACTCCATTTAGAAAAATTATTTCCAGAAGATATGTCTTTCCTATGGTTTTAAAAAAAACCAAATGGGCATTTACAAGATATATGATTTTCTAATTTGACTTTCTCATACTTCAGCTACCTCTTCATATCTAGAAGGCCTAGATATAGTGCGTTTCCTTTTGCAAGGTTGAGTGAAAAGTTGAGAGCAGCTTTTTCATATTATAGATATGGGCTTTCTATAACTGGACATCTACCCAATTGGCTGCATGTGGTAAGTTATTCCACGATTTCTGTTAATATCTTTCGATGACAAGGTCTTGGTAGAACCACCACCAACTGCCGAACCGCTAATTTCTATCCTTTGCCCACCGCGGCTCCACTCACCTTCAGTGCCATTAAGGTCTTCGTCAGTCTCCACACAGGAGCGGTCACCTCAGGTACCGGATCCGCGCGGGTCCAAGGCATCCATGCCCACCCGCGAGGGCCTGGCGGAGGCTTGGCCTAAGCCCTGCAGCCTTGGGCCAAGAAACTGGTCGTTGGTCAGTGAGATCTGGGCTCTGAGCGGCCGCCGCCGTTAGGCTGCAGAGGTGAGGGTGAGGGTGAGGTTTGCTGTGGCTTCCAGCGGGTGATGGTGGTGAGAGCTCTGAGGCCCCGCAAGACACAGCCCAAGCTGTCTGACTGAGTGCACCCCCAGTTCACCTACCAACCAGGGGCCCCGGTCCAGCCCAGGGGCCCCCGGTTCGCCCGCCCACAGGAGGTGCCATCCGGGGCCCCCAGTTCACCTGCCCACCGGAGGTCAGAGACCTGGAGGGCCCCTGGGTTGAAGGCAGCCATCCGCTTCTCACCGTGCTCCCTGCCGGAACTGTATGTGCTGCTGCTGCTAAGTCACTTCAGTTGTGTCCGACTCTGTGCGACCCCATAGACGGCAGCCCACCAGGCTCCCCCGCGCCTGGGATTCTCCAGGCAAGAACACTGGAGTGGGTTGCCATTTCCTTCTCCAATGCATGAAAGTGAAAAGTGAAAGGGAAGTTGCTCAGTTGTGTCCAACTCTTTGAGACCCCATGGACCGCAGCCTACCAGGCTCCTCTGTCCACCGGATTTTCCAGGCAGGAGTTTTGGAGTGGGGTGCCATTGCCTTCTCTGGGAACTTTATGTAATATTCTTGAAATGCAAAGATTATAGACATGTAGAACAGATCAGTAATTGCCTGGTATTAAATGAGAGGTGGGGTGGGCAGAAAGGAGATACGACTGTAAAAGGCAACTTGAGGGATCCTTGTGACGGAAGTGTTCTGCATGGACTGAATTATATCAACCATGACTAGTTTTTTGTGATTATGGTTTCAGTGTGTCTGCCCTCTGATGCCCTCTCACAACACCTACCATCTTACTTGGGTTTCTCTTACCTTGGACGTGGGAAAACCACTAAACCAATCAGGTATGACCTAAATCAAATCCCTTATGATTATACAGTGGAGGTGAGAAATAGATTTAAGGGACTAGATCTGATAGACAAGAGTGCCTGATGAACTATGGACAGAGGTTCATGACACTGTACAGGAGACAGGGATCAAGACCATCCTGTGGAAAAGAAATGCAAAAAAGCAAAATGGCTATCTGGGGAGGCCTTAAAAATAGCTGTGCAAAGAAGAGAAGTGAAAAGCAAAGGAGAAAAGGAAAGATATAAACATCTGATTGCAGAGTTCCAAAGAATAGCAAGGAGAGATAAGAAAGCCTTCCTCAGGGATCAGTGCAAAGAAATAGAGGAAAACAAGAGAATGGGAAAGACTAGAGATCTCTTCAAGAAAATTAAGGATACCAAGGGAACATTTCATGCAAAGATGGGCTCAATAAGGACAAAAATGGTATGGACCTAACAGAAGCAGAAGATATTAAGAAGTGGTAAGAATACACAGAAGAACTGTACAAAAAAGATCTTCACGACACAGATAATCACAACAGTGTGATCACTCACCTAGAGCCAGACATCCTGGAATGTGAAGTCAAGTGGGCCTTAGAAAGCATCACTATGAACAAAGCTAGTTGAGGTGATGGAATTCCAGTTGAGCTATTTCAAATCCTGAAAGATGATGCTGTGAAAGTGCTGCACTCAATATGCTAGCAAATTTGGAAAACTCAGCAGTGGCCACAGGACTGGAAAAGGTCAGTTTTCATTCCAATCCCAAAGAAAGGCAATGCCAAAGAATGCTCAAACTACCGCACAATGGCACTCATCTCACACGCTAGTAAAGTAATGCTCAAAATTCTCCAGGCCAGGCTTCAGCAATATGTGAACTGTGAACTTCCTGATGTTCAAGCTGGTTTTAGAAAAGGCAGAGGAACCAGAGATCAAATTGCCAACATCTGCTGGATCATCAAAAAAGGAAGAGAGTTCCAGAAAAACATCTATTTCTGCTTTATTGACTATGCCAAAGCCTTTGACTGTGTGGATCACAATAAACTGTGGAAAATTCTGAAAGAGATGGGAATACCAGACCACCTGACCTGCCTCTTGAGAAACCTGTATGCAGGTCAGGAAGCTACAGTTAGAACTGGACATGGAACAACAGACTGGTTCCAAATAAGAAAAGGAGTACATCAAGGCTGTATATTGTCACCCTACTTATTTAACTTTTATGCAGAGTACATCATGAGAAACGCTGGGCTGGAAGAAGCACAAGCTGGAATCAAGATTGCTGGGAAAAATCTCAATAACCTCAGATATGCAGATGACACCACCCTTATGGCAGAAAGTGAAGAGGAACTAAAAAGCCTCTTGATGAAAGTGAAAGTGGAGAATGAAAATGTTGGCTTAAAGCTCAACATTCAGAAAACGAAGATCATGGCATCTGGTCCTATCACTTCATGGGAAATAGATTGGGAAACAGTGGAAGCATGTCAGACTTTATTTTTCTGGGCTACAAAATCACTGTAGATGGTGATTGCAGCCATGATATTAAAAGATGCTTACTCCTTGGAAGGAAAGTTATGACCAACCTACATAGCATACTGAAAAGCAGAGATATTACTTTGCCAACAAAGATCCAACTAGTCAAGGCTATGGTTTTTCCAGTGGTCATGTATGGATGTGAGAGTTGGACTGTGAAGAAACCTGAGCACTTTTGATGCTTTTGAACTGTGGTGTTGGAGAAGACTCTTGAGAGTTCCTTGGACTGCAAGGAGATCCAACCAGTCCATCCTAAAGGAAATCAGTCCTGGGTGTTCATTGGGAGGACTGATGCTAAAGCTGAAACTCCAATACTTTGGCCACCTCAAGCAAAGAGTTGACTCATTGGAAAAGATCCTGATGCTGAGAGGGATTGGGGGCAGGAGGAAAAGGGGATGACAGAGGTTGAGTTGGCATCTGGATGGTATCACCGACTTGATGGACATGAGTTTGAGTGAACTCTGTGAATTGGTGATGGACAAGGAGGCCTGGCATGCTGCGATTCATGGGGTCGCAAAGTGTCGGACACGACTGAGTGACTGAATTGAACTGAGTCAAGCCATGGAAGAAAACAGAAGAGGACACTCAATATACCTGTGAGCCCCTGGGAGATCTCAGATACCTATTCAGAACTACAAATGAGTGCCATTATAACAAATACCCCCCAAATTAAGTTTCTGGGGATAAGATTTCTCAGGACAGCTCTAAACAGCCAACACAGCTTGGCAGGGGTTGTACTCCAGAACAGACAGGAGATAGATCTTCTTAGCCCTGAACAAGGAGGGACTTGAGCCATCTGAATGGTAAGTGTTGTTTCTGGGTAAACACCTCCAGCTAAGTTAAAGAAAGTCTCACAGTCCTCAAGAAAAACATTCAGACCCTACAAGATCTCAAAGAATGAGCTGGAGAGTTCTCTGGGTGCCTACAATCTCGCTTTGGGGGATCTTCCTGGTGATGGGAATTTGGAGTTGGCTAATGCCCCTGCTAGTCCTTGTTATCACCACATTGATTCTGCTTATGATTGCTCCATGTATTATCAATTGTCTAACCCGTTTTGTCTCTGCCCAGGTCAACAAGCTACAACATGCACTGTCAGTTCAACAAGGATATACAAAACTATAGATGACCACAGAAATATCACTCACCCTTAGATAGGTACCGCTATAAGGACTCGGAGGCCTGAGACTGGCAAGAGGGGGAGGCCCAATGCCCCTCACCATCCCAGTTCAGCAGGAAGTAGCCAGAAAGACCTTGACGCCCCTATTCCCAAAGAATTTGGCCTCCCATCTCTTGAGGGGGGGAATGTTAGGTAGTTAGAATATGAAAAAGGAGTATAGAATGGTGGTGGCTAAAAGACAGGGAAGGGAAAAGCCCATGAAAATAGAACAAAGGAAGGGCTGAGGACCAGAGTGAGAACCTCAGGTAGAAGAAACAGCATTCGAGGCTAGCCCAGCTCACACAGGGCAGGCCCAGGGGGAGGAGAAAAACATATAAAAAGAGGAGTCAGAGGGCCAGGGGTCTCTCTCTCTCTCCTCTTAGCGTCTTTTGGGTCAGCATGCCCTCACGCCTCAAGGATGTATTTTCCTTTGTTTTCTAAATAAAACTGAGGTGTAGCATGGAGCTGTAACACTGGTCCGTCACTTCAAGTTTTTGTTGTGGCAAGACAGAAGTGAGGAAATTAGACACTCCTCCAACACCTCCTCTGGCCCCGGCCTCTAACACGTGCTATGGTTGGCCATCTTGCACTGGCTGTGGCTTCCTGGAGTCGCTCCTTAAGTTGCTGGCCTGCTCTCCTTAGTGAACATTCCAGTGCTTGAGTAAAGGGCCTGCTGCTGACTTGGGGCCAGATCCTTTGCTTGTTGGGTGACTTAGGGACCCGGTGCCTTGGTAGGGCATAGGGGTGAGGCAGATGACCTTAAGGGACTCTTCTGTTGGCTCCCGCTATTGCAGGGCATGATGGGCAGTCATGATTCTGGATGGGGTGCCCTTGGTTTGTTAGGGGGCACGTAAGACTGAGGGCCCTGGCCCATGTAACCAGACACCTTAGGAGACAGCTTCCCCAAAGCAGGGTTCTATATCGTGACCCCGGCATGGATGGATGGGTCTAGGGAGGTGGGAGAGCACAGAGATTTTTGCATCCACCCCCATCCTGTCTGGTAGTACTGTAATATCTCTGGTTGTGGGGACTGGGGAAGCCTTTTGGCAGCCTTGTTGGAGGTGGAATGGGGGTTGCGGGGCTTATCTGTAATTAGGCCTTTTGTATAGCCGTGGCTGCTAGGCTCCTCTTAAGCTTTGGCATAGTTACTGCCACAAGTCAGCTGTGAATCTTCACTGGATCATATCTTTTTTTTTTTTTGTCCTGGAAAATTGGTTTGCAAAAAGGAAAGGAGAAAACCCTTACCATTACTCAGCTGATTTCATGAAATGTAGCTGATGGAATGCGTTTTCTGAAGATCTCTCAATTTGAAAAATATATTCTTTAACTGACAGGTAGATCATAGTCCATTTGTGATTTACATAGTCTAGAAATAGCAAAATGTGATGAAAAGAATTTTCAAATATGTGGAGTGCATTTTAGGTATTAATATTTTAAAATGTCTTCTATGATTAGAAAGGAAAAATACCTTTGGGCTTGATTTCCTAAATTCAGAGCTTTCCTTAAATTATTCAAATTCTTCTGCATTGTACTTAGGGCATTTTTTGATATTAAATAGTACTAGATGGGAAGAATCAGAGGAATCTTCATTCAGTTGCAGCAGCTACCTTCTCAGGACTCTGGGGTTGTTGCAGAAGAGTGGTCTACTGGCAATGATTGCTGTGGAATCAGGTGGATGTGACACGGAGTGTATCCCAGCTGTTTAATAACTCTACGGGCTTTTCAACAATTTATTAATACTTCTCTTGGCACCTATATATAAAACTTGTTTGTTTAGGCATGATGATACTGATTGTAAAAACAGTGATTGTGTGTTTTCTACATATATCCATGCCCTTTGCAATGTGATTTTACAGCTGGTTCTGTAAAAAGTGAAACAAAAGATGGAGAGACAGAAATCTGTCCTTTAAACTTTGTGAGGCTGGTCTTGAAAGGTTGTTGTTGAATCACAATGCCACGATTCTTGGCCCCTGGAGGAGAAGTCAATCCGAAGCCAGAGATGAGGCTTGACCGCTCAGAGCTTTTGTGTAATAAAGTTTTATTAAAGTATAAAGGAGATAGAGAAAGCTTCTGACATAGGCATGAGAAGGGGCGGCAGAAAGAGTACCCCCCTGCTAGTCTTCAGCTGGATGTAATATAGTCACTAGCAGTCTGTTAATGAAAGAAAAGAATGTCTTAAAACTCAGAATGGCACCAGGCCCCTTACCCATAAGATGTATTTTGGGATAATCTTGGCACCAAATGCTCTATCTTGGGCCATAAAATGATTAACTTGAATCTTGAAGAAGGGCAGAGCACCATACAAACAATTTCATTTACATAGATTAGAGGAACAATATCTGAGTATAACATACTGGTTTGTCAAGCGGAACAGACTGGAAGACAGAGTTTGGGGTAAATGCATAGTACATTAGCATAGCTTAAGATAAACACTTCCATAAGAAAAAGGCATTGGTTATCTCTAGGTTTGAGAATAGTTAACTTCAGGTGAAACCAGGTGTCATGGCAACACAGAATTTTAAGAGAAACCTCCTTTTAAATTTGTATAGAGAAGGAAAAAAATACGCTTAGTTTGTTTCCTTCTGCCGCTTAAGAAAGATAAAAGTCTGACACGTGCAGGCTATTTCCTCTCTTTGGAGACCCCTGGCCTTCCTGCCTGTTACCTTCTCAGTCTCATGTGCTTTGGCCAGAAATATGCAATAGGTATGACCCTGACAGCTTTGGGCCTAGGCTGGAAAGATCTTGAATGTTTTGCTTTTTCTCTGGATCAATGCTCTCCATGAAGACAAGCCCATATGAGCTTACTGGATGACAGCCAGCTGCCCAGGTGGCACTCAGCTCAACCCTAGAAGTAGAGCACCCTAGTCAACCAGCAGCAGACCATACACTCACCTTGGTGTCCAGGTGAAATGAAAGAATGGCTCAGCTGAGCTAAGCTCACTGTGCTGACCATGAGTCCAACCATGAGCTAGCTAGGTTTTGGGGTGGTTTATCATCCAACGGTAGCCAATTAGCACACACAACCACTTAATATGCACACCCATTCCAAGCTGGATGCCAGGTCCAGTGGCTAAGACAACTAGTTCCCAATGTTGGGGCCCTGAGTTCAATCCCTGGTCAGGAAACTAGATCCCACATGCCCCAACTAAATCAATAAATTAAAAAAATACTTCTCCATCTATGTACTTCCATGTATTGACACAGCCCACAGAGGGGCACTGTTAATGTGTTTGTGGATTTCCATACCAGTCACAGGAAGAACGGTGGAGAAAAGGAGAGACAAAGCAGTCTGGCTCCGAGTCCTCACCAGAACTTCTGGGATCACAAGTCCTTGCACAG
Organism: Capricornis sumatraensis; assembly: GCF_032405125.1. Taxonomy (NCBI): domain Eukaryota; kingdom Metazoa; phylum Chordata; class Mammalia; order Artiodactyla; family Bovidae; genus Capricornis; species Capricornis sumatraensis. The sequence continues at coordinate 42,022,237 of NC_091078.1, read as the reverse complement.
GGTAGATCATATATTCTTCCTGGCTGTTAACTTCCCCTACTGCAGCTGCTGCTGCCAGTTTCCACCCCATGTGCTATTGCAGGGTGGTTGTGATCTTGTCCACCAACACCAGCCCACTTGTGGTGGCAGCATGGCTCTGTGATGGAGAGGGCTGTGAAGGCAAGCTCAGGCTGAGGAGGAGGGAGGCCTCTGCTACCAGCTTCTGCATCAGCTCCACTTCCAAGCACTGCCCTCCTTCCCTGCTGCTCCCACTCATAAGGAGGCACTCAAGAGCTTCAACCAACAGGACCTGGGCATTCAAGGAGCTTCCTAGTCAGAGAACTTTCTCGATTCACCTTCACAGCGTATATCTGATTAGGATATATTTGTAAGCACAGATATTTATAGGTACTCTGTTTGTGTTTTGGACTTGCACCCAGACCCAGAAATTTATTTTTTTTAAAAACTGAAATTTTTTTGAGGAGTTGATCATTAAATTCCCTACTTATTTCTAACTTTATTGCCTTATGACTTGGAAATGTAATATGTAAAATTCGTGTCCTTTTTACTAAGTATATCCTTTTGTTTACAGGATATGCATTTATTTATTAGCAAGTCTGTTGGCTCAGGTTTTTAAAAAATTCATTTTGTTACCACAATCTTTGGGGTTTCTACATACAGGTCAGTTATGTTGCCAGTTTTGAGTGCTTTTTAAAAAAAACATTCTGGCCCTTCATACTGTCTCTTAGACTTTCTCTACAGTCCATGATCTAATACCTTTTTTGTCTATTAAGACTGCTTTGGCAGGCTTCCTTGGTGGCTCAGAGGGTAAAGAACCTGACTGCAATGCGGTAGATCCGGGTTCCAGCCCTGCGTTTGGAAGGTTCTCCTGGAGAAGGCACTGGCTACCCACTCCAGTATTCTCGCCTGGAGAATTCCATGGACAGAGGAGCACGGCAGGCTACAGTCCGTGGGGTCGCAAAGGACACGACTGAGAGCCACTAATACTTTCACTTTCAGCTCTAGATGCCCAGTCAGGTCCAGAGGGAAGATTTACCGCAGTCCAGGGGGAGAGAGAAAAAGGAGGCCTTCAAAAGGCGATTCAGGTCCCTAGGTACCAGGTACTGTACTTCTGTTTTAAACTGGACTTACTGTTTCAGACACCCAGCGTGGGGCTTCAACGAGTTGTCCGTAAAGATGTGAGTAACCACGGAGGCACCCCATGCCAGCCTCACTGCACTTGGCGGCGGAGCGGGGACCAAAGGAGACGGTGCGGCCAGAGGAGTGCGCAGAGCGGCAGCTGACCCAGCCGAGCTCCAGGAACCCCAGCCTGTGCTGCGCGGGCTGCCGGAAGTGCAAGCCGCTTGCTGGTCAGCGAGAAACCCAGTCTCACCACCAGCATCTCATGCAGACGTACCTGTCTGCAGGGTGACTCCAACCACACTGGACTCCCCGCCTCGCTTTGTCTCCGCAGGCAGGAGATGCTGGGGAAGAAAACGCACTCTTTGGGTGGCAGGACTTCCCTCCGCCCACCTTCCGCGGAGGGAAGGCGGGGGGCCCTCGCTGCGGATTCTGGGAGCGTTAGTCTCAGCTGCTGCAGCCGGCGGCTTGCAGGGCTGTAGAACTACAGTTCCCGGTTGCACAGGGTAGGGCGTAGGGGTGGTGCCCAGCCTTCCGCGCTCACGGAGGGGGCAGGGCAGGAGGCGGGGCTGTCGCCGCGAATTCTAGGTGCTGTGGTGTCTCAGCCAGCTGTAGCAGGCGCCTTGGGGAGGTTGTTTAGTCGCTCAGTCCTGTCCGACTCTGTGACCCCATAGGCTGCGGCACGCCAGGCTTCCCTGTCCTTCGCTATCTCCCGCAGTTTGCTCAAACTCACGTCCATTGCATCAGTGATGCTGTCCAACCGTCTCATTCTCTGTTGTCCCCTTCTCCTGCCCTCAATCTTTCAGTGCATCAGGATGTTTTTCAATGAGTCAGTACTTCCCATTAGGTGGTCAAAGTAGTGGAGCTTCAGCTTCAGCATCGGTCCTTCCAATGAATATTCAGGATTGATTTCCTTTAGGATTGATTGGTTTGATCTCCTTGCTGTCCAAGGGACTCTGGAGGGTCTTCTCTCGCACCACAGTTCAAAAGCATCAGTTCTTTGGCACTCAGCGTTCTTTACAGTCCCAACTCTCACATCCATACATGACTACTGGAAAAACCATAGGTTTGACTATATGGACCTTTGTTGGTAATGTCTCTGTTTATTAATACGCTGTCTAGTTTTGTCATTGCTTTTCTTCCAAGGAGCAAGCGTCTTTTAATTTCATGGCTGCAATCACCATCTGAAGTGATTTTGGAGCCCAAGAAAATAAAGTCTATCACTGTTTCCATTGTTTCCCTATCTATTTGCCATGAAGTGAGGGGACTGGATGCCATTATCTTCATTTTTTGAATGTTGAGTTTTAAGCCAGCTTTTCCACTCTCCTCTTTCACCTTCATCAAGAGGCTCTCTAGTTCTTCGTTTTCTGCCATAAGGGTGACATCATCTGCATATCTGAGGTTATTGATATTTCTCCTAGCAGTCATGATTCCAGCTTGAGCTTCATCCAGCCTAGCATTTCACATGATGTACTCTGCATATAAGTTAAATAAGCAGGGTGACAATATACAGCCTTGATGTAGTCCTTTCAAACTTTGAACCAGTCCATTGTTCCACATTCAGTTTTAACTGTTCCTTCTTGTCCTGCATACAGGTTTCTCAAGAGGCAGGTAAGGTGGTCTGGTATATCCATCTCTTTAAGAATTTGCCATAATTTGTTGTGGTCCACACAGTCGAAGGTTTTATCATAGTCCATTAAGCAGAAGTAAATATTTTTCTGTAATGAGAAGCTAACAGTCAGGAAGAAAAGGGATCTCCAAATGGAGGAAATAGGCTGCAAGTGTCAGACATTTTTTTTTATCACTCTCTTAAGTGGCAGGAAGAAACAAACAAGCATTCGATTTTTTCCCCTTCTCGATACAAGTTTAAAAAGAGGTTTCTTTTAAAATTCTGTGTTGCCTTGGTGATACCTGGCTCCACCTGAACTTAACTTTTCTCAAACCTTGTGCTAACTAATGCATTTTTCTTATGGAAATGTTTGTCTTAAGCTATGGGAATGAAATATGTATTTACTCTAGACTCTGTCTTCAAGTCAATTCTGCCTAAGACACAGAACTGACTTCACAAACCAATATGTTTTACTCATACATCATTATCCTAATCTAATGAAACTCTATATTTACTTGGAAACCTGCCTTTCTTCAAGATTCATGTCAACAGTTTTATGGCCTGGGATGACTCATCTGGTGCCAATGTTATCTCAAAATGCATGTTGTGGGTGAGGGGCCTGGTGCCACTCTGAATTTTGAGACATCTCCTTTCTATAATTAACAGCTTGCTAGTAGCTATATAACATCCAGCTAAAGATTAGCAGGGGGGCACTCTTTCTGTCCCATTCTGGTATCTAAGTAAGAAATTTTCTCTGTCTCTTTTATACTTTAATAAAACTTTATTACACAAAAGCTCTGAGCGATCAAGCCTCATCACTTGCCCCGGATTGAATCCTTCTCCTTCAGAGGCCAAGAATCCCAGCATCTTTCATTGTTTGCCTACAACCTTTCAATTTCCTTTCTTTTTCTATGATCCAACAGATGTTGTTGGCAATTTGATCTCTGATTTCTCTGCCTTTTCTAAATCCAGCTTGTACATCTGGAAGTTCTCAGTTCACATATTGTTGAACCCTAGTTTGAAGGATTTTGAGCATTGCCTTGCTAGCATGTGAAATGAGTGCAACTGTGCAGTAGACTGAACATCCTTTGATGTTGCTCCTCTTTGGGATTAGAATGAAAACTGCCCTTTTCCAGTTCTGTGGCCACTGCTGAGTTTTCCAAATTTGCTGGCATATTGACTGCAGCACTTTCACAGCATCACGTTTTAGGATTTGAAATAGCTTGGCTAGAATTCCATCACCTCCACTAGTAATGCATCCTAAGGCCCACTTGACTTCACACTCCAGGATGTCTGTCTCTAGATGAGTGATCACACCATTGTGGTTATCTGGGTCATTAAGACTTTTTTTGTACAGTTCTTCTGTGTATTATTGCCACCTCTTCTTAATATCTTCTGCTTCTGTTATGTACATAGCGTTTCTGTCGTTTATCGTGCCCATCTTTGCATGAAAATTCCCTTTGTGTCTCTAATTTTCTTGAAGAGATCTCTAGTCTTTCCCATTCTATTGTTTTCCTCTATTTCTTTTCATTTATCACTGAGGAAGTCTTTCTTATCTCTCCTTGTTCTTTTTTGCAACTCTGCATTGAGATGGGTATCTCTTTTCTTTTTTCCTTTGCCTTTTGCTTCTCTTCTTTTCTCAACTATTTGTAAGGCCTCCTCAGGCAGCCATTTTTTCTTTTTGCATTTCTTTTTCTTGCTGGTGGTTTTTCTCACTGCCTCCTATACAAAGGTTATGAACTTCCATCCATAGTTCTTCAGGCACTCTATCATATCTAATCCCTTGAATCTATTTGTCACTTCCACTGTATAACCACAAGAGATTTTATTTAAATCGTACCTGAATGGCCTAGTGGTCTTCCCTACTCTCCTCCATTTAAGTCTGAATTTTGCAATAAGGAATTCATGATCTGAGCCACAGTCAGCTCCCAGTCTTGTGGGGCTGCTTGACTGCCATTTCCAGAATGTACAAGGCTGGGAGCGGTGCCTGGCCCTCCAGCACACACCAACAGTTGTGCCTGTGAGCACCAGATCGCAGTTGGAGGCTGGGGTGCCTGTGGATTCTGGTCCTACGTATCACTCCTCATCCTCCCCTGTGAAACGAGGCGCTGGGAGGAGAAGAAGGGGCTTCAGTTCAGTTCAGTTCAGTCGCTCAGTCATGTCCGACTCTTTGCAACCCCATGAATTGCAGCATGTCAGGCCTCCCTGTCCATCACCAACTCCCGAGGTTCACTCAAACTCACATCCATCGAGTCCGTGATGCCAGCCAGCCATCTCATCTTCTGTCGTCCCCTTCTCCTCCTGCCCCCAATTCCTCCCAGCATCAGAGTCTTTTCCAGTGAGTCAACTTTTCTCATGAGGTCGCGAACACCCAGGACTGATCTCCTTTAGAAAGGAACTTAGAGGGGTGTAAAAGCTTCAATTTGCAGCTTGCAGCCTGCCCTGCGCATCTCAGTTTTGTCCCAGATCAGATCTTGCCCTTCCTGCTGCCGCCCGTCTTTGCAGCTTTGTTCATTCTCCTGTCTGTGTGCCCAGTCCAGGCACAGAAAACTACTCTTTTCTTTTCTAAACTGTTTATGGTAACCAGTTTGATATCTGAGAAACTATATTTTGCTCACTGACCTCCTCTTCCTCCACCCAAACTGTGCCTGTTTGGGGAGAAGTCATCATAGTGGCCCTGTCTGAAAGCACAGCTAAAGAGTGGGAGAGGGGATGTGGACTGGGGCTTCGTGAAATATGACCCGAAAGACACACGGAGTGCCTTTTTCGGAAATTTGGATGTTGAGGCATTTAGTCTGCTGAGATGAGTCTCCTCAGTTCCCAAGCAAGTATCTAGTAGGCTGTTGGCACCAACCCAATTAAGTGGTGAGGTCTCAAAAAAAAGAAAAGAGAAAAAAAAAAAAAAACTAAAGATGTTAATGGTTTAAGGGTTTTGTTTTGCTCTTTTTTTTTTAATGCTCTAAATTGATCCTGTCAGGCCTGACTGGCCAGTTTCTCAGAGACACAGGTGATGACCCAGGTGCTTAGGAGCAGGCTGATGTTCCCACTTTGAGACAGCGAGTTTCAAGGTATAGCACACTTAGCAGCATTTGAATCACAGCAAGTGTAACATCTCTGCTTTGGGTGGAAAGCTCATCAGAGACAGCAGTTAGGGGTGTGTGCCTTCAGTTCAGTTCAGTTCATTTCAGTCACTCAGTCGTGTCCGACTCTTTGTGACTCCATGAATCGCAGCACGCCAGGCCTCCCTGTTCATCACCATCTCCCAGAGTTCACTCAGTATGTACCTTAACTTTTCCATTCTGATCTGTCGAAGTTTTCTGTCTAGAAAATGGAAATATCTGGGAGCACTTCTGCTTCCAGGTAATCTGTTGGTAACTGATGTCTCTAAATTCCTTATGCTGCAAGGGATAGTTCTTTTGCTCCAGCAGAGCACCAGGAGAAACAAATCAAGGGATGTTCAGCCGTACATATTTACTTACACATTTGAGTACTGAAAGGAACAGGACATAAAATATGGGTATGTCTTGTTTTATTGTTTTTCAGTTATTGTGCCTTGCAGATACTGTTTTTTTTTCTTTTTCTTTTTCTTTCTTTCTTTTTTTTTTTTTTTTACATATTGAAGGTTTGTGGCAACTCTTGTCAGATGATGGTTAGCATCTTGTAGCAATGAACTATTTTTAAATTAAAATGTACGTGTTTTGTTGTCAGCCTTCTTTACATTCTGACAAGATGAGATGCAATGGGTCCATCTTGCATATTTCCTGCTGTTTTGCCGAAAGTTTTCACTTTTGTCTCACGTTCAAAGGATTTGCTAACAAAATAAGCCGCTCATTATATACAAAGACATAATACAGATATTTACTAGAGAATTATCTAGCTTACTTTCAACATACTAACATTAAAAGAAAAGAGAAATAGGAAGATCAGAGAATACATCACCAAATTGGGTTTTGACCAACATCCAGACTTAAACAGCTCTGGGAAGTCCCGTGTCACAGCACGTCTGGAGTCCCAATCGGGAAAGGGTCCCAGGCAGCACATCCTCTCCATGGGTGAGACTTCAAAGATTGGAGTTCTGGGTTCTCGTTTATAATCCCAGGATGGAAGCAAGCTGATATCACCTATCTGTGACCAAATTGCAGCTCTGGTTTCATGATAATGCTGTTTGTTTTTTCTTGTAAAACTTGGAATATAGTTAAGCCTGATCTTGGTCGGCCAGGCCTCCTCCAGGGTCTCAACAAGCTCAAGATTTCTCCCCCATCTTACCTAAGGTGCTGCGAGTTTTGCACTCACAGCAGGCAGTCACTCCCAGTCACTCCCAGTTAGGGCAGTGTCCCGGCAGGTTAGACGCCAGGTCAGAGGCCTGCTCTGCTTTGTCTCTGAAGCCTAAATGAGACTATTCATTTAATTTCCCTAACACATGTCTCAGTTCTGGAACCAACAGGAGCCTTGGTTCCTTTGATTGGAGAATGGCATTAGAAACCAAGATTTGGGTATTGGTGAGCTCATTGATACTGAGGTGGGCCGACTATTTCGTTTTCACTACTCTTTTTTTTTTTAACTGAAGTATAGTGAAATTACAATGTTGTGTTAATATTTTGCTGTACAGCAGAGTGACTTAGTTATACATATATTCTTTTTATATTCTTTTCCGTTACCCTTTATCCCAGGATGTTGGCTATATTTCCCTGTGCTATACAGTCAGATCTTGTTGTCTGGACAACTGTTATTTAAATGCCATGGGCACTCTGTACTCTGACATCAAGTTTCCACTCCAAGCAAAGTGTTCTCTTTGTATTTCCTGGTGTTGACTTAGCTTTCCTGTCTGTGCCTTTCCCACCTCAGTCCCAGCCCATCAGGCCCCTTATGGACTGTCGTCTCCTGCAAGATTCCCTTGGCCAGGGGCCACCTCTCTGCTTCCTGACCTCCCAGAGCGCACACCACTCTAGCAGCACACCGTGCGTGTTGTGGTTCAGAGCTTCTCTGCTCCTGTCTGCATTCTCCTCTTCCGCTTATACTTGAGGGCAGGTCAGAGTCACCAGTCACCCACTGTCCTCAGGTTCCTAGCAGAGGGACTCTGCTCTCATATCTTGTAGCTGATTTGGAACTTGAAGATAAATCACCATCCTGGGGAGACCCATCATTGGGGGTTGAAAAACTTCCAGATGCTCTATTGTTTCTCCCTGAGACCGCTATACAGCACCAGCTGAAGCAGGGCGTCAGGAGGCATTTTTGTTTCAGTATGTTTCTTTTATATTCTGTAAAAATGTATGCCAGCTGAGAGGAACTGATGTAATAGGGAACTAAATTTAGGCGATATCAGTTGAAGTTAGAAATATTAGAAATTGGAAGTTATTGCTGTAAATTCTCTTGAATTAATCTGGTATTGATTTTTTTCCAGTTATATCTGCCAGTTAATAACTATCTTAAACAATTTTCCACATCAAATTAAAATCTGATATAAAAGGCTGAGTTGAGGAATTTACATGACTGGGGAAATGGGCTTGTAAGATATTCAAGGAATGAGTATTAAGAGTTTTCTGTGGGGGGAAAAGACCTAAAAATTACTAAGAAAGCTTTCTTAGTTTAATGCAGGGGAGACAATAACTCAGCAACCCACACAAAAAGCTGCATGGACGCTCCCCTTCCATGAGTTAAGGCTGCTCAGGTTTTTTCAGCATAACCTGTTTGACTTTGGGGACCAGAGGGGCCACTGAAACATATTCTGAATCTAGATTAGCCCTTATTCACTCCTATGCAAACTATTACAGCCAAAGAAGCTGGATGAACACGTGGGACATGATGGAGTTTGGTGGGCGGGAAGCCTGGCCCTGGGCCGAGAAGACTCCAAGAACCTGCTGGTCTGGGGGCTCCTCTCCCCATCCTTCACTCCCACACTCCCTGGGTCCCCACGTGCCTGTTTGGGAAAGCATTGCCCATTGGACACACGCTGTGTTTGACTAGAATTTGACAGGAGCTATTTCCTCTAGTGATGAGTGAAAAGCTTTTCTCAGGAAAATGCACTGCTTTATGGAAACAGTTATTTTCTTACATATAACTAACCCTGGGCCCCATTCAGTAGTTCATGCCTTGCTTCTGTGGGGTGACTTTCCTTATTGTAGGACAGGGGAGGCTTGTGGAAAAGGTGATCAGGGTGGGACTGACTTTTCCTCTTTTAACATCCCCTGCGTTGGCAGGAGGATTCCTATCCACTGCACCCCCAGGGAAGTCCCCCACGTTTTCTTTATCAATTTATTTGTTGGGAGGCATTTATGTTATTTCCATGTCATGGCTGTTGTTAATAATGCTGCTGTCACCATGGGAATGCAGGTGTCTCTTCAGTGACTAGTCTTCATCTTCTGTGAGCTTAGACCTGGAAGCAGGACTGGTGGACCATGTGGTTCTACTTTTAATTTTCAAGGAGCTTCCATACTGTGCTCTGTAGTGGCTGCACCAGCTTACAATCCCACAAGCAGTTCACAAAGAAAAGTCCCCTTTTCTCTGTATTCTCTCCAATGTTTGTTATTTTTATCTTCTTGAGGATCAACATCCTATCAGGTGTGAGGTGAGACCTCATAACGGTTTCAGTTTGCATTTCCCTTGATTAGTGATAGTTGCTGGGTCATGTCTGACTCTCTGGGACTGCATGGTCTGTAGTCTGCCAGGTTCCTGTCAATGGAATTCTCCAGGCACGAATGCTGGGGTGGGTAGCCATTCCCTTCTCCAGATTAGTGATGAGGTTGAGCACTTTTTCACGTCCCTTAGGCAATGTACATGCTTTCTTTGGAAAAATGTCTGTTCAGTTCCTCTACTCATTTTTAAATTAGGTTGTTTTATGAGTTCTTTTTATGTTTTAGATATTAATCCCTATTCTGAAACATGATTTACAAAATTCCCTCCCATCCTGTAGTTTGTCTTTTCATTTCACTGGCTATTCTTTTACTGTGCAGAAGCTTTTGTCTGATGCAGTTGCATTTGTTGATTGTGTTGTTGTTGTTTGTGGTTTTGATGTCATACCTAAAATATCAATGACAGACCAGTATTGAGGAGTGTCTTCTCATTGTTTCCTTCTAGGAGTTTTATGGTTTCAGATCTTATGTTTAATTGTTTATCCATTTTGAATTAATTTTCTGAATTGTGTAAAATAGGAGTCCAATTTCACTTCTCTGCATGTGGTTCTTCAATTATTCTAACACCACTGTTGAAGAGATTGTCTTCTTTTCTTTTCGGATGTTCCTGCCTCCATTGTTAGATTTTAACTGACTGTATATGCAGGGGTTTAATTTTGGGCTTCCATTAGTCTATGGGTCTATTTTTACACCAGTATTATACTGATTTAATTGCTATAGTTTTGTAGTATAGTTTACAATTAGAAACTACGATGCTTATGGTTTTGCTTTTCTTTCTCATGATTGCTTTGGCCATTTGGGATCTTTAGCCATTTCATCCAAATTTTAGGATTGTTTTTTCTATTTCTGTAAAAATACCATTGAGATTTTGATAAGGAGTTATCTGACATTTAACAAAATTAACTCTTCCAATAATGAACACAGGGTGTCTTCTTTCCATTTATTTGTGTCTTCTTTGATCTCTTTCCAGAGAGTCTTGCAGTTTTTGTTCTATGGATCTTTCATTTTTGTAGTTCGATTTATTCTTAGCTTTTCTATTGTGTTTGATGCTATTGTGAATCTTTCTGTGAGTTTTCTTCAATTCTTTTTCACATGTTTCATTGTTCATTTATAGAAAAACAACTGATTTCTATGCATTGATTTTTATATCCTGCAAATTTTCTGAATTCTTTGATTATAGCCAACAGATTTCTAGTTGAGTTTGAAATTTTCAATATATAACATCATAATCATCAGTAAATAGAAAACATTTACATCTTTTTTTTTTCAAAATTTTGTTTTAATTGAAGGATAATTTCTTTACAATGTTGTATTGGTTTCTACTGTACAACAGTGCTGACTCAGCCGTAAGTATATGTATATCCCCTCTCTCTGGAAGCTCCCTCCCTCTTCTCCCCCTATTCCACCCCTCTAGTTTGTCACAGAGCATCAGGCTGAGCTACCTGTGTTATGCAACAACTTCTTGTTTTCTAATTTAGATGTCTTTTTTTTTCTTTGTTTGGCCTAATTGCTGTAGTTGGCACTTCCAGAATTCTACTGAATAAGAGTAATGAGAGTTAGCACTCTTATCTTCTTACTGGTATTAGGGGGGAAGCTTTCATAAAATCATGAAAAACTACTATGAAAAACTTTATGCCAAAATGACCTAAAAGAAACGGATAATTATGTAGAATTATACAACCTACCAAGACTGAACCAGGGGGAAAAAAAGCAAATAACAGACAAATAACAAGGAAGGTGATTGAATCAGTAATCTAAAACTTCCCAGCACAGAAAACCTCAGGACCAGATGGCTTCACTGGTAAATTCTACCAAACATTTAACGAAGACTTAACACCAATCCTTCTTAAAGGATTACACTTAAACATTGAGTGTAATGTTAGGTGTGGGTTTGTTGTATATGCCCTTAATATGTTGAGGTGTGTTCTTTCTAACCTCAGTCTACTGAGGTTTTTTTTTTTTTTAAATCATGAAGCAATGTTATATTTTGTTAATGCTTTTACTGCATCTATTGAAATGATCATATTATTTTTATCTTTCATTCTATTAATGTGGAGTATCACATTTTATTTGCATATGTTGAACCCTCCTTGCATCCCAGGGAGAAACCCCACATGGTCATGGTAGTATAATCCTTTTAGGGTGTTCTTGAATTTGATTTACTAATATTTTGTTGAGAGTTTTTGTATCTATGTTTATCAGGGATATTGGTCTGTAGTTTTGTTTTCTTGTAGTGTCCTTATTTGTCTGTATAAGGGCAATGCTTGCCTCATATAAAAAGTTTGGACATGTTTCTACCTCTTCAAATTTTGGAAGACTTTAAGAAGGATTGGTGTTAAGTCTTCCTTAAATGTTTGGTAGAATTTACCAGTGAAGCCATCTGGTCCTGAGATTTTCTGTGCTGGGAAGTTTTAGATTACTGATTCAATCACCTTCCTTGTTATTTGTCTGTTATTTGCTTTTTTCCCCCCTGGTTCAGTCTTGGTAGGTTGTGTAATTCTACATAATTTTCCGTTTCTTTTAGGTCATTTTGGCATGAAGTTTTTCATAGTAGTTTTTCATGATTTTATGTATTTCTGTGTTAACAGTTTAATGTCTCCTCTTTCGTTTCTAACTTTATTTTCTCTTTCTTCCTAGTTAATCTAGAAAAAGTTTTCTCATTTTTATCTATTTAAAAAATATTTCTTTGGCTATGCAGGGTTTTTGTTGCAGCCTGTGGGATCTTCACTGGGGTGTTCGGTCTTCTCTCTAGTTGTGGTTTGCAAGCTCCAGAGCGTGCCGGTTCAGTAGTTGGGTACATAGGCTTAGTTGCTGAGCAAAATGTGGGATTTTAGTCCCTGACCAGGGATGGAGCCCACATCCCCTGCATTAGAAGGTGCATTCTTAACCACTGGACCACCATGGAAATCCCCCAAATTTTATTTTTTACAGATACCATCTCTTAATTTTGTTGACCCATTCTATTGTTTTCTGCTCTCTATTCTCATTATTTCTTTTCTTCTGCTAACTTTAGGTTTAATTTCCTCTGCTCTTTGTTGTTCTTGAGGTTTAAAGTTAGATTGTTTATTTTAGACTTTTCTAAACAAAGGTCCGTCTAGTCAAGGCTATGGTTTTCCCAGTGGTCATGTATGGATGTGAGAGTTGGACTGTGAAGAAAGCTGAGTGCCGAAGAATTGATGCTTTTGAACTGTGGTGTTGGAGACTCTTGAGAGTCCCTTGGACTGCAAGGAGATCCAACCAGTCCATTCTGAAGATCAGCCCTGGGATTTCTTTGGAGGGAATGATACTGAAGCTGAAACTCCAGTACTTTGGCCACCTCATGCAAAGAGCTGACTCATTGGAAAAGACTCTGATGCTGGGAGGGATTGGGAGCAGGAGGAGAAGGGGATGACAGAGGATGAGATGGCTGGATGGCATCACTGACTCGATGGACGCAAGTCTGAGTGAACTCCGGGAGATGGTGATGGACAGGGAGGCCTGGCGTGCTGTGATTCATGGGGTCACAAAGAGTCGGAAACGACTGAGCGACTGAACTGAACTGAACTGAATGTTAATCTATGCATTTAACTCTGTAAACCTCCCTCTGTGGACTTCTAGGGATTTTGGGAAGTTGTGTTTCTATTTTCATTTGAGACTTTAAAAAATTCTTCTTAGACCCATTAGTTTTTCATGAATGTTTGTTTGTTTCCTTATGTTTGTGGATTTTCTAGCTTTCTTCTTGTTGTTGACTTCCAGCTTAAATCATGGTGGTTGGAAATGATACCTATTATGATTTCAATCTCCCTAAATTTGCTAAGAGTTGTTCTTTGTCCTATTAGATGATCAACCCTCAAAAATGTGATGTGTACATTTGAGGAGAATGTTGGGTTCTGCTGCTGTTGGATGGAGTGTTCTATAGATGTCTGGTACCTTCATTTGGTCTAATGTATGTTTTACTTTCATCATTTCTTGCTGACTTGCCGTCCGGGTGTTCTATGAATTGTTGAAAGTGAGATATTGAAATGCCCTACCATGAGTGTATTGCTCTTTATGTCTCCTTTCATGTTGTTGTTTAGTCACTAGGTCATGTCCTATTCTTGGTGACCCCATGGGCTTCACTCTCTCCTGGAGTTTGCTCAAACTCATGTCCGTTGAGTCGGTGTTGCTCTCCAGCTATTTCATCCTCTGTCACCCCTTTCTCCTCTTGCTCTTAATCGTTCCCACTATTGGGGTCTTTTCCAATGAGTCGGCTCTTTGCATCAGGTGGTCAAAGTATTGGCTCTTCAGCATCAGTCCTTCCAATGAATATTCAGGGTTGAATTCCTTTAGGATTGACTAGTTTGACCTCCTTGCTGTCCAAGGGACTCTCAAGACTCTTTTCCAGCAACACAATTCAAAAGTATCAATTCCTCAGTGCTCAGACTTTCTTATGTTCCAACTCTCACATCCATACATGACTACTGGAAAAACCATAGCTTTGACAATATGGATCTTTGTCAGCAAAGTGATGTCTCTGCTTTTTAATATGCTGTCTAGGTTTCTTATAGCTTTCCTTCCAAGGAGCAAGTGTATTTTAAATTCATGGCTGCAGTCACTGTCTGCAGTGATTTTGAAACCCAAGAAAATAAAATCTGTCACAGTTTTCACCTTTTCCTATTCTATCGTCTTCCTTCATATCTGTTAGTATTTATTTACTATATTTAAGTGCTTAACATATTTAGGTGATGGGTGTGTTATTTGTTATTATTATGTCTTTTGGATGGATTGGTCACTTTGTCATTTTATAATCAGCCTCTTTTGTCCCTTGTTAGAATTTTGGCTTCAAGTATTTTGTCAGATGTAAGTATAGTTATTCCCACTTGTTTTGGTTTCCAATTATATGGAATATAATTTTCTATACCTTCCCTTTGACTGTCCTTAAATCTGAAATGGATCTCTCTTACAGTTTGGTGTCATTTAAAAAATTCATTCAGCCACTCGGTGCCTTTTAATGGTGAAATCAACCCACTTAAATCTAGAGTAATTATTGATATGTAGGGATTTACTAATGCCAATTTGTTTTCATGTTTTGTATTTCCATTAGTTCTTTTCCTGTCTTTCTCAGCTTAATTCATAAATTGCTTAATTTCCATGGTGGTATGCTCTGTTTCCCCTTCCTTTGCCCTTTGTGGGTCTACTCTAGGTTTTTGCTTTGTGGTTACTTCGTGAACTATATAAAATATCTAATAGATAAAGTAGTCCATTTCAACCCCAAATTGCCAAAGCAATCATTAGGAAAAAAAAACAAAGCTGGAGGCATAAGTTTCCCAGACTTTGGATTTGACTATAAAGCTGTAGTAATCAAAATAGCATGGTACTGGCACAGAAACAGACATATAGATCAATGGACGAGAATAAAATAAACCTACACACCTACAATCAATGAATCTTCTATAAAGGAGGCTACAATATACACTGGAGAAAAGATAGTCTCTTCAGCAAGTGGTGTTGGAAAAGTTGGACAGGCGCATGTAAATCAGTGAAATTAGAACACACCCTCATACCACATACAAAAATAAACTCAAAATGGCTGAAAGACTTAAATATAAGATGTGACATCATAAAACTCAGAAGATAACATAGGCAAAACATTCTCTGACATAAATTGTAGTCATGTTTTCTTAGGTCAGTCTCCCAAGGCAATAGAAATAAAAGCAAAAATAAAGAAATGAGATCTAATGAAACTTAAAAGACTGTGTATACCAAAGGAAATGAAAAGAAATATATGGCCTGGGAGAAAATATTTGCAAATAATGAGGCCAACAGGGGTTAATTTTCAAAATATACACACAGCACATTTAACTCAACGTCTATAAAATAAACAGCCCAATCAAAAGGTGGACAGAAGACCTAAATAGATATTTCTCTAAAGAAGACACACAGATGGCCATCTGGCACAGGAAAAGATGCTCACCATCGCTAATTATTAGAGAAATGCAAATCAAAACTACAGCGAAGTACCACCTCACACTGGCTAGAACAACCATCATCAAAAAGTCTGTATATATCCAGAGAAAGCTCTGATTTGAAAAGATACAGTCACCCCAACGTTCATAGCAGCACTGAAATGTCCACCAGCAGATGAATGAATAAAGACGAAGTGGTACATATATACAGTGTGTCAGGAAGCATTTAACAGGAGGCTTCCTGTGTGCTGTTTTGAATTTGTCATGAATCCTCTGTTCCTTATTAATTCCTGAATATTCAGGAATTAAGAGGTGTGGCAAACTGCTCCCAGGGCTGAGGAATGCATGCATTTCCTTCGTTAGTTTTTCCATATGGTGATAAGTAACTATTTACGACCCTCTTCCTTTTTCTGAACCATACGGTCAAAGTGATTATTTACAACCCTCTCTCTTTGATATGGATTGCCTTGTGTTTTCTTGATAATTAGTAAGTCTGGACTTTTGATTTTTATGTTTGCTGAAAATAGCTACCTTGTAAGACAGTATATGCGACTGAACTGAACTGAACTGAAGACAGTATATATACCCACACTATGTTGAATAAAACACATTTACTCCATCAGAGCTTGAGTCCTCATGTCTTTCTTTCTTTTTCTCTTTCTCTTTCTCTCTCTCTCTCTCTCTCTCTCTCTCGCTCGCTCGCTCGCTCGCTCGCTCGCTCGCTCAGGCTAATTCTTTGGAGTTCAGAAGCCCGCTGAGCTACTTTCTTGCCCAGGCTTCTGAGACTCTCCCGAGAAGGTGCGCTGTGCCTTCACCCCCTCGAGAGGGTGCCTGGTGCCTATGTGAAGCAGTGCAAGCCTTGTGTCAAAGGCTTTATTGGCTTTCTGTGTAAACCAAGGAATAGGAATATCAGCCTCTTTCTCTCTCTCTTTTACTTTCTTATCGTCGACTCCGGACCACCAGGCTCCAGTCCATTAAAGGACCTCAACACAATGGAATATTATTCAGCCATAAAAATAATATGAAATATTGCCATTTGCAGCAACATGAATAAACCTAGAAATTATCGTATCAAGTGAAGTCAGACAGAAAGACAAATATCACACATGTGTATGCGGAATCTAAAAATTAATACAAGTGAACTTATTCACAACAGAAATAGACTCACAAACATAGAAAACAAATTTATGGTTACCAAAGGGGAAGGGGAAAGGGTAAATTAGAAATATGAGATTAATAGATGCCACTTTATTTAAAATAGATAAACAAGGATTCACTGTATAGCACAGGGAGCTATACTCAAGATCTTATGATAACCTATAAAAATCTAAGAAATCTGGAAAAGCAGGTAACTTTCTACATTTACCGCTGAATCACTTTGTTGTTTGCTTGAAACTAACCTGACATTTTAGTCTAGCCTGTGCACCACCTGCTGGCTGCAACCAGAAAAGCCCACGCGCATGCGCCTGTTAGTCACTTCAGTTGTGTCTCTTTGCGACTCCATGGGTTGTAGTCCGCCAGATTCCTCTGTCCGTGGGATTCTCCAGGTAAGAATACTGGAGTGGGTTGCCATACCCTCCTCCAGGGACTCTTCCAGACACAGGGATGGTGTCTTTTTGCACTGGAATGGTAGAATGTTTTAGTAGTTTTGTAGAGCTGCATGTCTGTGTTTTCCCCAGGTTTGTAAAGTTCTCAGCTCTATTTCTTTCTTTTTTCGGTTGGACCACTTGGCTTGTGAGATCTTAGTTCCCCCATTAGGCAACGAACCCAGGCCCATGGCGATGAACGTGCCGAGTCCTAACCACTGGACCACCAGGCAAGTCCCTCAGCTGCTGTTTCTTTAAACAAACTCTCTGTCCCCTTTTTTCCTCCCCTCCTTCGGAATCCCAATTATTTGGATATTTGCCTTTCTGATGGAAACCAATGGCGCTCTTAGGCTTTCTTCACTATTATTAAGTCTCCCATTCTCCTGACTGTGTTCTTTCTATAGCCCTATCCTCCAGGAGACCATTCCGCCCCCTGGTCTGCCTGGGTGCAGATGCTCTCCACTGCATTCTTCATCTCATTCATTCATGGAGTCCTTCAGTCCAGATTTTTAAAAATAATTTCAGAGTCTTTGCTAAGGAAATCCTTATGTTTTTATTTATTTCTGGGTTTATTAAATTGCCTTCTTGAGTTTTCTTGTTGAATTTCTTCATAATAGCTATTTTGAATGCTTTATCAGTCAGATCATAATATTCCATGCGTTTGTATTCAGTTGCTGGGGAATTTTCTGTCTGTGATAACATATTTCCCTGAGTTTTCATAGTGTTTGCATATATGCAACTGTGCACTCATATTTGAAGTAGCAAACACCTTTCTTGGTTAAGGATTTATGTTTACTTTGGTTCTTACAAACTGTGTAGTGCTGTGCTTAGTCGCTCAATCGTGTCTGACTCTTCGCGACCTGAGGCTCCTCTGTCCATGGGGACTCTCCAGGCAAGAATACTGGAGTGGGTTGCCATTTTCTTTTCCAAGGGATTGTCTCAACCAAAGGATTGAACCCAGGTATCCCGCATTGCTGCTGCTGCTGCTAAGTCGCTTCAGTCGTGTCCAACTCTTTGCGACCCCATAGACGGCAGCCCACCAGGCTCCCTCGTCCCTGGGATTCTCCAAGCAAGAAGACTGGAGTGGGTTGCCATTTCCGTCTTCAGTGCGTGAAAGTGAAAAGTAAAAGTGAAGTCGCTCAGTCGTGTCCAACTCTTAGCGAACCCCATGGACTGCAGCCCACCAGGCTCCTTCGTCCACGGGATTTTCCCGGCAAGAGTACTGGAGTGGGTTGCCATTGCCTTCTCCACTCCCGCATTGCAGGTTCTTTACTGTCTGAGCCACAACGGACCAGGGCTACTAGAAGCATTTATTTTGTATTCCAGAAGGTGGCGCTATAAGTCAAGTTTGTGATTTCGCTTTGCCCACCGTTTGCGGTCTGTTTTCTGAGCAAGCTCCCCGTATCCTGGATGCCTCTCTCACATCGCACTGGGGGTGCACACAGGAGCTGACAGCAGAATTGGGGGGAGGTGTGGGGTTAGCACTGGGGCTTTGAGGATGTCTTTAGGCCAGGTGGAGATTCTTATGTGTGGTAATCCAAGCCTAGTGGGCAGATCCCACGCTGACTTCTGAAGCAGACAGCAGTAACCTGCTCATATAATGTTCTAATGTTTCTATCTGCTTTCTTTCCATCCCTCCTTCCCAGAAACCAGGGTGCTGTTGGAGAGAAACAAGTTTCTCCAGCCCTAATCCCTAAACTGGGTAGCTGGTGGTTACCACTTTCCGCCTCCTCTCAGGAGAGGTTGCAGTTGCTGTCTCCCTACCCAGGCAGTATCCAGGGAAGGGGGGTAGTTCTGGTATAGTTCTCCATCTGTCTGTCCATGGCAGTGGCTTGCTGGACTCTGTCTCCAGACAGGCTGGGCTTGCACAAAATCTCTTGCCTGTATTTGCCCAGGTCAGAACTCTCCTGACCTATTGGGGGAAGGTTCTCTGACTCCTTGAATCCACAGCCCTTACCAAGGTCTCATTTATTTATTTTTGGATTTATATTTGGATAGCACTCTGAGTTCCTTGGCCTAGGGTGCTAAGTACTTTAGTTCCTGTAAGTCTATCTAATTAGTTGTTTACAAAAGGCTGGGGGAGAATTTACTTTCCTGCTGTGAGCTCATGCCACTGCCTAGAAGTCAATACATTTATTTATATGTCAACACAGTCATTCCATCCCAAAGAAGGGCAATGCCAAAGAATGTTCAAACTACCCCACAATTCCACTCATTTCACATGCTAGCAAAGTAATGCTCAAAATCATTCAAGCTAGGCTTCAGCAGTACATGAATTGAGAACTGCCAGATGTACAAGTTGGATTTAGAAAAGGCAGAGGAACCAGAGATCAAATTGCCAACACCTGTTGGATCATAGAGAATGCAAGGGAATTACAGAAAAACACCTGCTTCAATGACTATGCTAAAGACTTTGACTGTGTGGATTACAACGAACTGGAAAATTCTTAAAAGAGATGGAAATATGAGACCACCTTACCTGCCTCCTGAGAAACCTGTAGCAGGACAAGAAGCAACAGTTAGAACTGAATATGGAACAATGGACTGGTTCAAAATTGGGAAAGGACTACATCAAGTCTGTATATTGTCACCTTGCTTATTTAACTTCTATGCAGAGTATATCATGCAAAATGCTGGGCTGGATGAAGCGTAAGCTGCAATCAAGATTGCTGGGAGAAATATTGATAATCTCAGATATGCAGATGACACCACCCTTATGGCAGAAAGCGAAGAGGACCTATAGCGCCTTTTGATGAAGGTGAAAGAGGAGAGTAAGAAAGCTGACTTAAAACTCAGTATGAACCTAGAGCCTATTATACAGAATGAAGTCGGAAAGAGGAAGATAAATATTGTATTTTAACACATATATACAGAGTCTAGAAAAATGGCACTGAATAATTTATTTACAGGGCAGCAATGGAGAAACAGACATAGAGAATAGACCTTTGGACATGGGGATAGGGGAAGAGAGGATGAGATGTACGGAAAGAGTAACATGGAAACTTACATTACTATATGTAAAATAGATAGCCAATGGGAATTTGCTCAGGAAACTCAAACAGGGGCTTTGTATCAACCTAGAAGGGTGGGATGGGGAGGGAGATGGGAGAGAAGTTCAAACAGGAGGGGATATATGTATACCTATCGCTGATTCATGTTGAAGTTTGACAGAAAACAGCAAAATTCTATAAAGCAATTATCCTTCAATAAATAAATAAAGAAAAGAATAAAATAAAATTTCCAATACATTAAAGAAACTCTCAACATTCAAAAAATGAAGATTGTGCCATCTGGGCCCATCACTTCATGGCAAATAGATGGGGAAATGATGGAAACAGTGACAGACTTTATTTTCTTGGGCTCCAAAATCACTGTGGATGGTGACTGCAGCATGAAATTAAGACATTTGTTCCTTAGAATAAAAGCTATGATAAACCTAGACAATGTATCAAAAAGCAGAGACATCATTTTGCTGACAAAGATCTATATAGTCAAAGCTATGGTTTTCCCAGTTGTGATGTATGGATATGAGAGTTGGACCATAAAGAACGCTGAGCGCCAAAGAATTGATGCTTCTGAACTGTGGTGTTGGAGAAGACTCTTGAGAGTCCCTTGGAATCGCTAGGAGAGCAAACCAGTCAAATCTAAAGGAAATCAATCTTGAATATTCATTAAAAGGACTGATGCTGAAGCTCCAATACTTTGGCCACCTGATGTGAAGAGCCAACTCACTGGAAAAGACACTGATGGTGGGAAAGATTAAGGGCAGGAGGAGAAGGGGGCGACAGAGGATGAGATAGCTGGAGAGCATCACCGACTCAATGGACACGAGTCTGAACAAACTCCTGGAGATAGTGAAGGACAGAACTGTGGCATGGTGCAGTCCATGGGGTCTCAAGAGTCAGACTTGACTTAGCAACTGAACAACATGTATAAATGCCACATCAGTTTTAGCCGTTTATCCATGGATGGGCACTAGGGTTGTTTCCATATCTTCTCGTTCATGAATGCTGCTGTGGTAAACATGGGACAGCATGCATCTCTTTGATATCCTATTTTCATTTCCTATAGGTATATACCCAGAGGTGGAATTGCTGGGTCTATGGTAGTTCTATTTTAAATTTTGAGGAACTTCTGTATTATTCTACATAGTAGCAGAAACAATTTACCTTTCCCTCAAGGGTTCCCTTGGTGTGCAAGAATTCCCTTTCCTACACATTCTCATCAACACTTGTTGCTTGTCTTTTGGATGATAGCCGTTCTGACAGGCATGAGGTTTTTCTCATTGTGGTTTTGACTTGTATTTGCCTGATGATTAGTGATGTTGAACACCTTTTAATGTACTTGGACCATTTGGTTGTCTTCTTTGGAAAAATGTCTTTTTAGTTCCTGTGCCCAGTTTTTAGCTGAATCATTTGTTTTTTGTTGTTGAGTTGTAGGAGTTCTTTACATACTTTAGATATTAACCCCTAATCTGATATATTGCTCACAAATGTTTTCTCCTATTCTGTAGGCTGCCTTTTCATTTTAACAGTTTCTTGCACTGTGCAGAAGCTTTTGAGATTAATGTTGAGATTAAGTCCTACTTGTTGATTTTTTTTTTTTTTGCTTTTTCTATCGTATCTAAGAAATGTTTGCCAAGATCAATGTCAAGGTACTTCTTCCTTACATTTTTAAAAGGGGTTTTATGCTATCAGCTCTCATATTTAAGTCTTTGATCCATTTCTAGTTAATTTTTGATGGTGATGTAAGATTGAGGTCCACTTTCAATTTTCTTGGGTATTTATCTAGTTTCTCCTATATATGTGGAGATTTAATTCTGTTCCATTGGTCTATATGCCTATCTTCATACCAGTAAGATGTAGTTTTGATTACTATAACTTTGTATGATGGTTTGACATTAGGAAGTGTGCTGCTGCTGGCTTTGTTTATTCCCCTCAGATTTGTTTTGGCTATTTGTGGTAATTTTTGGTTCCATATAAATGAAAACTTTTTTTTGGTTTGTTTCTATGAACAATGCCATTGGAATTTTATTAAGGATTGTGTTGGATCTATAGGTGGCTTTGGGAGGCATGGGCATTTTAACAATATTAATTATTACACCCATGAACAAGAAATCTTTTTCCATTTGTGTCTTCTCCAGTTTCAACAAAATCTTGTAGTTTTCATCATATACATCATTCACTTCCTTGGTTAAATTTATGTTTATGCATCTTGTTTTTTATGCTATTCTGAATGGGATAGTTTTTTAAAATTTCTTTCTTAGATGTTTCATTATTACTATATAGAAATGCAGTTGATTTCTGATTATTGATTTTATATCTTACAACTTTACTGAAATCATTGATTAGCTCCAATATTGGTTATATATTTGGGTTTTCTAAATAAAATCATATAATCTGCAAAAATGACAGTTGTACTTCTTCCTTTCCAATTTGGATGAATTTTACTGCTTTGTTTTGCTTAATCAGTCTGTCTTGGACTTCTAGGATTATACTGAATAAAAGTAGTGGAAGTGGGCATCCTTATTTTGCTCCTAATCTTAGAGGAAAAGCTTTCAATGTTTTTACCATTTACTATAATAATAGCAGTGAGTTTGCTATATTTGACCTTTATTATGTTGAAGTATGTTTCTTCTATATCCAATCTGTTGAGGAATTTTATCATGAAAGAATGTATTATTTTAGCCTTTTTTTTCTATATCAATTGAGCCAATCATGTAGTTTTGCTCTTTCATTCTATTAGCATGACATGTTACATTTATTAATTTGAGGATTTTGAACTATCAGAGCATGACTGGGATAAATCTCAATTAGTCACATTGTATAGTTATTTTAATATATTTTTGAATTTAGTTTGCTAACATTGTTGAAAAGTTTTGCGATTCATTGAAATTGTTGATCTATAGTTTTCTTGTAGTGTCCATAACTGGCTTTGGTAACAGGATAATACAGGCCTCACAGAATGAACTGAAAAGTGTTCCCATCTCTTAAATGTTTTGGAATAAATTTAGAAGGGCTGGCATTAATTACTATTAAAAAAAAAAATTGGTCGAATTTGCCAGAGAAGACTCCTGGCCTTGGAAAGAAATAGAAAATCTGAACAGACCAATAACAGGTAAAGAGAGTGAATCGGTAATCAAAAACTTTACAGCATAGTGAAGTGAAAGTGAAAGTCACTCAGTTGTGTCCGACTCTGTGACCCCATGGACTATAAAGTCCATGGAATTTTCCAGTCCAGAATATTGGAGTGGGTAGTCATTCCCTTCTCCAGCGGATCTTCCCAATCCAGGGATCTACCAGCTGAGCCACAAGGGAAGCCCGTTCAGCATCATACTGGCTTTTAAATTTGTGCAATTTAATATGCACTAGCGATCTGTACTGGCAATTTAATATGTTGGGATTTTGATAGGAACTGTCTTGAATCTGTAGATCTGTTATCATAATAATATTAAGTAACTTGCTTCATTAATATGGGCTATATTTCCACTTACTTGTCTTTTAAATTACTTCCAAAATGTTTTGCATTTTCAATGTGAAAGTCCTATACTTAAGTTAAATTTCTTCCCAAGTATTTTAGTCTTTTATTTAGTTCAGTTCAGTTCAGTTGCTCAGTCGTGTCCGACTCTTTGTGACCCCATAAATCGCAGCATGCCAGGCCTCCCTGTCCATCACCAACTCCCGGAGTTCACTCAGACTTGCGTCCATCGAGTCAGTGATGCCATCCAGCCATCTCATCCTCTGTCGTCCCCTTATTCTCCTGCCCCCAATCCCTCCCAGCATCAGAGTCTTTTCCAATGAGTCAACTCTTCCCATGAGGTGGCCAAAGTATTGGAGTTTCAGCTTTAGCATCATTCCTTCCAAAGAAATCCCAGGGCTGATCTCCTTCAGAATGGACTCGTTGGATCTCCTTGCAGTCCAAGGGACTCTCAAGAGTCTTCTCCAACACCACAGTTCAAAAGCATCAATTCTTTGGCACTCAGCCTTATTCACAGTCCAACTCTCACATCCATACATGACCACTGGAAAAACCATAGCCTTGACTAGACAGACCTTAGTTGGCAAAGTAATGTCTCTGCTTTTGAATATGCTGTCTAGGTTGGTCATAACTTTTCTTCCAAGGAGTAAGTGTCTTTTAATTACATGGCTGCAATCACCATCTGCAGTGATTTTGGAGCCCCCCAAAATAAAGTCTGACACTGTTTCCACTGTTTCCCCATCTATTTCCCATGAAGTGATGGGACCGGAGGCCATGATCTTTGTTTTCTGAATGTTGAGCTTTAAGCCAACTTTTTCACTCTCCACTTTCACTTCCATCAAGAGGCTTTTTAGTTCCTCTTCACTTTCTGGCATAAGGGTGGTGTCATCTGCATATCTGAGGTTATTGAGATTTCTCCTGGCAATCTTGATTCCAGCTTGTGTTTCTTCCAGTCCAGCATTTCTCATGATGTACTCTGCATATAAGTTAAATAAGCAGGGTGACAATATACAGCCTTGACATAGTCCTTTTCCTATTTGGAACCAGTCTGTTGTTCCATGTCCAGTTCTAACTGTTGCTTCCTGACCTGCATACAGATTTCTCAAGAGGCAGGTCAAGTGGTCTGGTATTCCTATCTCTCTCAGAATCTTCCACAGTTTATTGTGACCCACACAGTCAAAGGCTTTGGCATAGTCAATAAAGCAGAAATAGATGTTTTTCTGGAACTCTCTTGCTTTTTGCATGATCCAGTGGATGTTGGCAATTTGATCTCTGGTTCCTCTGCCTTTTCTAAAACCAGCTTGAACATCTAGAAGTTCACGGTTCACGTATTGCTGAAGCCTGGCTTGGAGAATGAGCATTACTTTACTAGCATGTGAGATGAGTGCAATTGTGCAGTAACTTCAGCTTTCTTTAGATTGCCTTTTTTGGGATTGGAATGAAAACTGACCTTTTGCAGTCCTGTGGCCACTGCTGAGTTTTCCAAATTTGCTGGCATATTGAGTGCAGCACTTTCACAGCATCATCTTTCAGGATTTGAAATAGCTCAACTGGAATTCCATCACCTCCACTAGCTTTGTTTGTAGTGATGCTTTTGACTTCACATTCCAGGATGGCTCTAAGTGAATGATCACACCATCGTGATTATCTGTGTCGTGAAGATCTTTTTTGTACAGTTCTTCTGTGTATTCTTGCCACCTCTTCATAATATATTCTGCTTCTGTTAGGTCCAGACCATTTCTGTCCTTTATCGAGCCCATCTTTGCATGAAATGTTCCCTTGGTATCTCTAATTTTCTTGAAGAGATCTCTAGTCTTTCCCATTCTGTTCTTTTCCTCTATTTCTTTGCATTGATCCCTGAGGAAGGCTTTCTTATCTCTTCTTGCTATTCTTTGGAACTCTGCATTCAGATGCTTATATCTTTCCTTTTCTCCTTTGTTTTTTGCCTCTCTTCTTTCGACAGCTATTTATAAGGCCTCCTCAGACAGCCATTTTGCTTTTTTGCATTTCTTTTCCATGGGGATCGTCTTGATCCTGTCTCCTGTACAATGTCACGAACCTCTGTCCATAGTTCATCAGGCACTCTATCTATCAGATCTAGGCCCTTAAATCTATTTCTCACCTCCACTGTATAATCATAAGGGATTTGATTTAAGTCATACCTCAATGGTATAGTGGTTTTCCCTACTTTCTTCAATTTAAGTCTGAATTTGGTAATAAGGAGTTCATGATCTGAGCCACAGTCAGCTCCTGGTCTTGTTTTTGTTGACTGTATACAGCTTCTCCATCTTTGGCTGCATAGAATATAATCAATCTGATTTCGGTGTTGACCATGTGTAGTCTTCTCTTGTGTTGTTGGAAGAGGGTGTTTGCTATGACCAGCGCATTTTCTTGGCAAAACTCTATTAGTCTTTGCCCTGCTTCATTCCATATTCCAAGGCCAAATTTGCCTGTTACTCCAGGTGTTTCTTGACTTCCTACTTTTGCATTCCATTCCCCTATAATGAAAAGGACATCTTTTTTGTGTGTTAGTTCTAAAAGGTCTTGTGGGTCTTCATAGAACCGTTCAACTTCAGCTTCTTCAGTGTTACTGGTTGGGGCATAGACTTGGATTACTGTGATATTGAATGGTTTGCCTTGGAAATGACGAGAGATCATTCAGTCATTTAATTTTAATTTTTATTTTTACTTTATTTTACTTTACAATACTGTATTAGTTTTGCCATACCTTGACATGAATCAGCCACGGGTGTACATGTGTTCCCAATCCTGAATCCCCCTCCCACCTCCCACCCAATATCATCTCTCTGGATCATCCCCATGCACCAGTCCCAAGCATCCTGTATCCTGTATTGAACATAGACTGGTGATTTGTTTCTTACCTGATAGTATACATGTTTCAATGCCATTCTCCTAAATCATCCCACCCTCTCCCTCTCCCACAAAGTCTAAAAGTCCATTCTATACATCTGTGTCTCTTTTGCTGTCTCAAATACAGGGTTATCATTACCATCTTTCTAAATTCCATATATATGTGTTAGTATACTGTATTGGTGTTCTCCTTTCTGGCTTACTTCACTCTGTATAATAGGCTTCAGTTTCATCCACCTCATTAGAACTGATTCAAATGTATTCTTTTTAATGGCTGCGTAATACTCCATTGTGTATATGTACCACAGCTTTCTTATCCATTCATCTGCTGATGGACATCTAGGTTGTTTCCATGTCCTGGCTATTATAAACAGTGCTGTGATAAACATTGGGGTACACGTGTCTCTTTCAATTCTGGTTTTCTCGGTGTGTATGCCCAGCAGTGGGATTGCTGGGTCATAAGGCAGTTCTATTTGCAAATTTTTAAGGAATCTCCACACTGTTCTCCATAGTGGCTGTACTAGTTTGCATTCCCTCCAACAGTGTAAGAGGGTTCCCTTTTCTCTACACCCTCTCCAGCATTTATTGCTTGTAGACTTTTGGATCGCTGCCATTCTGACTGGTGTGAAAAGGTACCTAATTGTGGTTTTGATTTGCATTTCTCTGATAATGAGTGATGTTGAGCATCTTTTCATGTGTTTGTTAGCCATCTGTATGTCTTCTTTGGAGAAATGTCTATTTAGTTATTTGGCCCATTTTTTGATTGGGTCATTTATTTTCCTGGACTTGAGCTGCAGGAGTTGCTTGTATATTTTTGAGATTAGTTGTTTGTCAGTTGCTTCATTTGCTATTATTTTCTCCCATTCAGAAGGCTGTCTTTTCACCTTGCTTAGAGTTTCCTTTGTTGTGCAGAAGCTTTCAAGTTTAATTAGGCCCCATTTGTTTATTTTTGCTTTTATTTCCAGTATTCTGGGAGATGGATCATAGAGGATCCTGCTGTGGTTTATGTAGGAGAGTGTTTTGCCTATGTTCTCCTCTAGGAGTTTTATAGTTTCTGGTCTTATGTTTAGATCTTTAATCCATTTTGAGTTTATTTTTGTGTATGGTATTAGAAAGTGATCTAGTTTCATTCTTTTACAAGTGGTTGACCAGTTTTCCCAGCACCACTTGTTTAAGAGATTGTCTTTAATCCATTGTATATTCTTGCCTCCTTTGTCAAAGATAAGGTGTCCATAGGTGTGTGGATTTATCTCTGGGCTTTCTATTTGTTCCATTGATCCATATTTCTGTCTTTGTGCCATACCGTCTTGATGACTGTGCCTTTGTGGTCGAGCCTGAAGTCAGATAGGTTGATTCCTCCAGTTCCGTTCTTCTTTCTCAAGATTGCTTTGGCTATTCGAGGTTTTTTTGTGTTTCCATACAAATTGTGAAATTATTTGTTCTAGCTCTGTGAAAAATACCGCTGGTAGCTTGATAGGGATTGCATTGAATTTGTAAATTGCTTTGGGTAGTATACTCATTTTCACTATATTGATTCTTCCAATCCATGAACACGGTATATTTCTCCATCTATTAGTGTTCTCTTTGATTTCTTTCATCAGTGTTTTATAATTTTCTATATATAGGTCTTTAGTTTCTTTAGGTAGATACATCCCTAAGTATTTTATTCTTTTCGTTGCAATGGTGAATGGAATTGTTTCCTTAATTTCTTTTTCTATTTTCTCATTATTAGTGTATAGGAATGCAAGGGATTTCTGTGTGTTGATTTTATATTCTGCAACTTTACTATACTCATTGATTAGCTCTAGTAATTTTCTGGTGGAGTCTTTAGGGTTTTCTATGTAGAAAATGTCATCTGCAAACTGTGAGAGTTTTACTTCTTCTTTTCCAATTTGGATTCCTTTTATTTCTTTTTCTGCTCTGATTGCTGTGGCCAAAACTTCCAGAACTGTGTTGAGCAGTAGTGGTGAAAGTGGGCACCCTTGTCTTGTTCCTGACTTTAGAGGAAATGCTTTCAATTTTTCACCATTGAGGATAATGTTTGCTGTGGGTTTGTCATATATAGCTTTTATTATGTTGAGGTATGTTCCTTCTATGCCTGCTTTCTGGAGAGTTTTTTTTTTTTTATCATAAATGGATGTTGAATTTTGTCAAAGGCCTTCTCTGCATCTGTTGAGATAATCATATTGCTTTTATTTTTCAATTTGTTAATGTGGTGAATTACATTAATTGATTTGCGGATATTGGAGAATCCTTGCATCCCTGGGATAAAGCCCACTTGGTCATGGTGTATGATCTTTTTAATGTGCTGTTGGATTCTGATTGCTAGAATTTTGTTGAGGATTTTTGCATCCATGTTCATCAATGATATTGGCCTGTAGTTTTCTTTTTTTGTGGCATCTTTGTCAGGTTTTGGAATTAGAGTGATGGTGGCCTCATAGAATGAATTTGGAAGTTTATCTTTCTCTGAAACTTTCTGGAAGAGTTTGAGGAGGATAGGTGTTAGCTCTTCTTGAAATTTTTGGTAGAATTCAACTGTGAAGCCATCTGGACCTGGGCTTTTGTTTGCTGGAAGATTTCTGATTACAGTTTCAATTTCCTTGCTTGTGATGGGCCTGTTAAGATTTTCTATTTCTTCCCAGTTCAGTTTTGGAGAGTTATACTTTTCTAAGGATTTGTCCATTTCTTCCACGTTGTCCATTTTATTGGCATATAACTGCTGATAGTAGTCTCTTATGAGCCTTTGTATTTCTGTGTTGTCTGCTGTGATCTCTCCATTTCATTTCTAATTTTATTGATTTGATTTTTCTCCCTTTGTTTCTTGATGAGTCTGGCTAATGGTTTGTCAATTTTATTTATCCTTTCAAAAAACCAGGTTTTGGCTTTGTTGATTTTTGCCAGGGTCTCTTTTGTTTCTTTTGCATTTATTTCTGCCCTTATTTTTAAAGATTTCTTTCCTTCTACTAACTCTGGGGTTCTCCATTTCTTCCTTTTCTAGTTGTTTTAGGTGTAGAGTTAGGTTATTTATTTGACTTTTTCCTTGTTTCTTGAGATATGCCTGTATTACTATGAGCTTTCCTCCTAGCACTGCTTTTATAGTGTTCCACAGGTTTTGGGTTGTTGTGTTTTCATTTCCATTCATTTCTATGCATATTTTGATTTCTTTTTTGATTTCTTCTGTGATTTGTTGGTTATTCAGCAGCATGTTGTTCAACCTCCATATGTTGGAATTTTTAATAGTTTTTCTAATCTTAATTAATCTTAATGCATTATGGTCAGAAAAGATGCTTGGAATGATTTCAATTTTTTTGAACTTATCAAGGTTAGATTTATGGCCCAGGATGTGATCTATCCTGGAGAAGGTGGTGTGAGCACTTGAGAAAAAGGTAAAATTCATTGTTTTGGGGTAAAATGCCCTATAGATATCAATTAGGTCTAACTGGTGCAGTGCATCATTTAAAGTTTGTGTTTCTTTGTTAATTTTCTGTTTAATTGATCTGTCCATAGATGTGAGTGGGGTATTAAAGTCTCCCACTATTATTGTGTTATTGTTAATTTCCCCTTTCAAACTTGTTAATATTTGTCTTACATATTGAGGTGTTCCTATGTTGGGTGCAAATGTATTTATAATTGTTATATCTTCTTCTTGGATTGATCCTTTGATCATTATGTAGTGGCCTTCTTTGTCTCTTTTCACAGCCTTTGTTTTAAAGTCTATTTTATTGGATATGAGTATTGCTACTCCTGCTTTCTTTTGGTCTCTATTTGTGTGGGATATCTTTTTCCAGCCCGTCACTTTCAGTCTGTATGTGTCACTTGTTTTGAAGTGGGTCTCTTGTAGGCAGCATATATAGGGGTCTTGTTTTTGTATCCATTCAGCCAGTCTTTGCCTTTTGGTTGGGGCATTCAACCCATTTACATTTAAGGTAATTATTGATAAGTATGATCCCATTGCCATTTACTTTATTGTTTTGGGGTTGGGTTTATACACACTTTTTGTGTTTCCTGTGTAGAGAAGATCCTTTAGCATTTGTTGGAGAGCTGGTTTGTTGGTGCTGAATTCTCTTAGCTTTTGCTTGTCTGGGAAGCTTTTGATTTCTCCTTCATATTTGAATGAGATCCTTGCTGGGTACAGTAATCTGGGCTGTAGGTTATTTTCTTTCATCACTTTAAGTATGTCTTGCCATTCCCTCTTGGTCTGAAGCGTTTCTATTGAAAGATCAGCTGTTATCCTTATGGGAATCCCCTTGTATGTTATTTGTTGTTTTCCCCTTGCTGCTTTTAATATTTGTTCTTTGCCTTTGATCTTTGTTAATTTGTTTAACATGTGTCTTGGGGTGTTTCACCTTGGATTTATCCTGTGTGGGACTCTCTGGGTTTCTTGGACTTGGGCGATTATTTCCTTCCCCATTTTAGGGAAGTTTTCAACTATTATCTCCTCAAGTATTTTCTCATGGTCTTTCTTTTTGTCTTCTTCTTCTGGGACTCCTATGATTCGAATGTTGGGGCCTTCAGTATTGTCCTGGAGATCTCTGAGATTGTCCTCATTTCTTTTAATTAGTTTTTCTTTTTTCCTCTCTGATTGATTTATTTCTACCATTCCATCTTCTATCTCATTAATCCTATCTTCTGCCTCCCTTATTCTACTATTTGTTCCCTCCAGAGTGTTTTTTTTAAATCTCATTTATTGCATTATTCACTATATATTGACTCTTTTTTAATGTCTTCTAGGGTCTTTGTTAAACCTTTCTTGCATCTTCTCAGTCCTTGTCTCCAGGCCATTTATATGTGATTCCATTTTGTTTTCAAGATTTTGGATCATTTTCACTATCATTATTTGGCATTATCAGGTAGATTCCCTATCTCTTCCTCTTTTGTTTTGTTTGGTGGCCATTTATCCTGTTCTTTTACCTTCTGGGTATTTCTCTGCCTCTTCATCTTGTTTATATTGCTGTTTTGGGGGGTGTCCTTTCTGTATTCTGGCAGTTTGTGGAGTTCTCTTTATTGTGGAGTTTCCTCACTGTGGGTGGGGTTGGACAGGTGGCTTGTCAAAGTTTCCTGGTTAGGGAAGCTTGTGTCAGTGTCCTGGTGGGTGGAGCTGGATTTCTTCTCTCTGGAGTGCAATGAAGTGTCCAATAATGAGTTATGAGATGTCAATGGGTTTGGAGTGACTTTGGGCAGCCTGTATATTGAAGGTCAGGGCTATGTTCCTGTGTTGCTGGAGAATTTGCGTGGTATGTCGTGGTCTGCAACTTGTTGGTCTTTGGCTGGTGCTTGGTTTCAGTGTAGGTATGGAGGCGTTTGATGAGCTCTTATCAATTTATGTTCCCTGGAGTCAGTTCTCTGGTCTTCTGAGGATTTGGACTTAAGCCTCCTGCTTCTAGTTTTCAGTCTTATTTTTACAGTAGCCTCAAGACTTCTCCATTTATACAGCACCATTGATAAAACATCTTGGTTAAGATGAAAAGTTCCTCCACACTGAGGGACACCTAGAGAGGTTCACAGAGTTACATGGAGAAGAGAAGAGGGAGGAGGGAGATAGAGGTGACCAGGATGAGACGAGGTGAAATCAAAAGAGGGGAGAGCAAGCTAGCCAGTAATCACTTCCTTATGTGTGCTCCACAGTCTAGACTGCTCAGAGATGTTCACAGAGTTATACAGAGAGGAGAAGAGGAAGAAAGGAGACAGAGGTGGCCAGGAGGATAAAGGGGGTAATCAAAAGGAGAGAGACAGATCCAGCCAGTAATCAGTTTCCCAAGTGTTCTCCACTGTCCAGAGCACACAAAGAGATTCACAGAGTTGGGTAGAGAAGAGAGGGGGGAGGGAGGAGATAGAGGTGACCTGGTGGAGAAAAAGGAGAGTCGAAAGGGGGAGAGAGCAGTCAAGCCAGTAATCTCATTCCCAAGTAAAAATGGATACTGAAGATTGGGTTCTTAAAGGTACAAAATTGAGAACAAATACTAAGAAGCAAAGATTAAAAATCTAGAGTATAGGTTGGATTCTCAAAAATACAATATTAAAGAAAAAAACAACAACAAAGTCACAAAAATTATAATATATATATATGAAGTTTGCTTTAAAAAATAGGGTCTTTTTATTTTTTTTGCAAAGTAATAGTAGGGTGCTGCTGCTCCTGCTAAGTCGCTTCAGTCATGTCCGGCTCTGTGCAACCCCCTAGATGGCAGCCCACCAGGCTCTCCCATCCCTGGGATTCTCCAGGCAAGAACACTGGAGTGGGTTGCCATTTCCTCCTACAAAGCATGAAAGTGAAAAGTAGAAGTGAAGTAGCTCAGTCGTGTCTGACTCTTAGCGACCCCATGGACTATAACCTACCAGGCTTCTCCATCCATGGGATTTTCCAGGGAAGAGCACTGGAGTGGGTTGCCAATGAGTGGGTTACAAATATGAAAATTAAAGGAGTAATAGAGGACTTAAAAATAAAATTTTTTTTTAATTTAAAGGATGATAATAGTAAAAATATATCTAGGACTTTCTCTGGTGTTGTTGTGGATAGTGTGGGGTCAGTTCATTTTCAGATAGTTCCTTGGTCCGGCTTATACTTCTCAAGATCTATAGGCCCCTTCCTATGTAGTAGGTGCTAACTACAGAGTTTTAATCTATTGCACCTGTCACTTCCAAGGCGGTTCCCTCTGTTTTAGCTTCTTCTGTTTTCTGGTCCTTCAGTGTCTAATTTCTGCCCTGACATAAGGGGGCAGTGGTGGACACTTTTTTTAGGCTCCCTTGTTCACCTGCACTCTGGGCAGGGAGGAACACTGCAAACAAATAACACTGGTGTCTGTGGGGAGTGCTCCCAGTGTCTTGGCCACACTGGGTTTGCCCCCGCTCACAGCACTTGTGCTTTCCCTGTCTACATTGCTTAGGCTCTAGGTTGATTTGCCGGGAACTGTCTGAGGCCGGCCCTGGGCTGCATGCATCTCCCAGGTCTAAGCCGCTCAGGTTCAGGCACTCAGGTAGTCCTCAGAGGTGCACACTCGGTTGGGCCTGCGTTTTGTACCCTTCCGAGGTCCAAGCAGCTGAGGTGTTCGGCGAGCGCAGTCACTGCGACTTATCGCCTCCGCCGTCCCTGCCACTCGGTTTTCTGGGTGTACAACTGACACACCTTCTCAGACGGATGTCGACCGTCCAGAATCCCAAGAAGTTTTGGTTAGCAATGAAGCCTGCTTGCAGTTTGGTAGATGATGCCTCTGGGGTCACGACTGCCCCCTCTGGCTGCCCTTGCCTGCTTGTCTCCGGCAGGGGATGGACCTGTCTGCAGCCAGCTAGCTCTGCTCAGTCCATTGTTCTGTGAGCAGGCCTGGCAGTGTTTTTGGTTAGGGCTTTTCGCGGGGTAGCTATGCTACAGTCTGGTTTGCTATCTCAAGTTAGTTCCCTCAGATTGCCCTCAGGGCATTCAGGCCTGGTCCTTACCCTAAGCAATGCTGCTGGCACCTCCCTGCCCAGCCCCCACTTACTAGTGGTGGATGCGGGTATTTGGGCTGCTTCTCCGCAGGGAGTTACTGTTGGCCACATAATCTGTGGGTTTTAATTATTTATTTATTTTCCCTCCCGGTTATGTTGCCCTCTGAGGTTCCAAGGCTTGCCACAGACTTGCCAGTGAGAGTGTTTCCTGGTGTTTGTAAACTTCTCTCTTTTTTAAGACTCCCTTCCCGGGACAGATCTGCATTCCTACCTCTTTTTCTCTTTATCTTTTTTATTTTTCTACCTCCTTTCGAAGACAATGGGTTGCTTTTCTGAGTGCCTGATGTCCTCTGCTGGCGTTCAGAAGTTGTTTTGTGGAATTTACTCAGGGTTCAAATGTTCTTTTGATGAATTTGTGGGGGAGAAAGTGGGCTCCCCATCCTATTCCTCTGCCATCTTAGACCATCCTCCCTCTAATTTTCTTGAAGAGATCTCTAGTCTTTCCATTCTATTGTTTTCCTCTATTTCTTTGCATTGATCACTGAGAAAGATTTTCTTATCTGTCCTTGCTATTCTTTGGAACTCTGCATTCAAATGGGTATATATTTCTTTTCTCCTTTGCCATTTGCTTCTCTTCTTTTCTCAGCTATTTGTAAGGCCTTGTCAGACAACCATTTTGCCTTTTAGCCTTTCCTTTTCTTGGGGATGGTCTTGATCCCTGCCTCCTGTATGATCTCATGAACCACTGTCCATAGTTCTTCAGGCACTCTATCAGATCTAATCCCATGAATCTATTTCTCACTTCCACTGTACAATCGTAAGAGATTTGATTTAGGTCATACCTGAATGATGTAGTGATTTTCCCTACTTTCGTCAATTTATGTCTGAATTCGGCAATAAGGAGTTCATGATCTGAGCCACAGTCAGCTCTCAGTCTGTTTTTGCTGACTGTATAGAGCTTCTCCATCTTTGGCTGCAAACAATATAATCACTCTGATTTCGGTATTGACCATCTGCTGATGTCCTTGTGTAGAGTCTTCTCTTGTGTTGTTGGAAGAGGGTGTTTGCTATGACCAGTGCGTTCTCTTGGGCAAAACTCTGTTAGCCTTTGCCCTGCTTCATTCTGTACTGCAAGGCCAGAAATACTCCAGGTATTTCTTGACTTCCTACTTTTGCATTCCAGTCCTATAATGAAAAGGATATCTGTTTTTGGTATTAGTTCTAGTAGGTCTTGTAGGTCTTCTTAGAACTGTTCAACTTCAGCTTCTTCAGCATTACTGGTTGGGGCATAGACTTGGATTACTGTGATATTGAGTGGTTTGCCTTGAAAACGAACAGAGATCATTCTGTCTGTTTTGAGACTGCATCCAAGTACTGCATTTCAGATTCTTTTGTTGACTCCATTTCTTCTAAGGGATTCTTGCCCACAGTAGTAGATATAATGGTCATCTGAGTTAAATTCACCCATTCCAGATCATTTTAGTTCTGCTGGTTCCTAAAATGTCGATGTTCACTCTTGCCATCTCCTGTTTGACTACTTCCAATTTGCCTTAATTCATGGACCTAACATTCCAGGTTCTGATGCAATATTGCTCTTCACAGCATCAGACTTTACTTCCATCACCAGTCACATCCACAACTGGGTGTCATTTTTGCTTTGGCTCCGTGTCTCCATTCTTTCTGGAGTTATTTCTCCACTGATCTCCACTAGCTTATTGGGCACCTACCGCCCTGGGGAGTTCATCTTTTAGTGTCTGATCTTTTTGCCTGTTCATACCTTACAGGAGTTAGGAAGTGTTTTGTTTTGTTTTATGGGGTGATTTTGAGGAGGACTGGTGTTCATTCTTGTCAAAGGTCTGGTAGGATTCACCAGTGAAGCCATCAGTTGGGTCCAGAGGTGTTTCTGTGGAAGGGTTTTGATTAGTGATCCAATCACCTTACTAGCTGTGAGTTTATTCAGAGTTTCTATTTCTTTGTGACTCAGTCTTGTGAGGATTTGTAGCAATTTGTCCATTTTATCTAGTTACCCCATTTGTTAGAGAACAATCATTTACAGTACTCTCTATAATCCTTTTTATTCCTCCATGTTCATTTCTCATTTCAGTAATTTGTCTTCCCCTTTTTCTAAGTAAGTATAGCTAATAGCTTGTCAACATTGTTGATTTATCCAAAGAGTCATCTTTGTGTTTTTTTGACTTTCTTTGCTTTTATATTTTGTCTCTGGTGCTAATCTTCAGTATTACCTTCCTTCTGCCAGCTCTGGGTTTAGTAGTTTGCTCTTCTTTTTCTAGTTACCAAAATTACATGAAGTTGCTGGTTTGAGATTTTTATGTTTTTAAAGCTATAAATTTCCCCTGAGCACTGCTTTTCTGTTTCTCATAAGGTAGTGTTTCACTTTCCTTCATCTCTAAGTATTTTTTTTTATTTCCGCTATGCTTTATTCTTTGCTACATTGGCTAAAGTGTGTTTAATTTTTACAAATAAGTGAATTTCCCACTTTTTCTTCTCTTACTGATCTCTAACTTTATCACATTGTAGTTAGAGAAGGTACTTTGTATGAGATCTATCTTGTCAAATACACTGAGATAAATTGTAGCCTAACCAATTGTCTGTCCTGGAGGAGGCCCTAATGGAGGAGAACATGTGTTCTGCTGGTGTGTTTGTCTGTTAGACCTAACTGATTGTGTTGCTGACATTTTCTACCTTTGCACTCATCTTGCCTGATATACATCAATGAGAGTGGGGTATTGGAAGTTCCAAGTATTGTGTGAATGGTCTATTTCTCCCCTCAGTTCTGTTCATTTTTGTTTTATGTGTTTTGATGGTATCATTAGGTGTGTAAATGTGATTTTGTCTTATTCCTATATTGTTGAATTTCCTATTAACATATAATATTCTTTTCTCTTGTAACCTTTTCTCATTTAGTCTATTTTGTCTGATATTAGTACAGCCACAACTGATCTCTTTTGGTTACTGTTTGCATGGACTATCATTTTCTGTCCTTTCATGTTCAACTTTTTTCTGTCTTGGGATCTAAAATTAATCTCTTATAGATAGCAAATAGTTGCATCATATGCATCATTCTGCCAGTCTTTTGACTGGAGAGTTTAATCTGTTTACATGTAACGTAATTACTCATATAGAAGGAGTTACCTCTGTCATTTTGTTCTTTGTTTTCTGTATGGCTTAATGATTTTTTTGTCTCTCATTTCCTGCATGACCACTTTCTTCTGCATTCATTTTTTGGTAGTGCAACATTTTAATTCCCTTCTCATTTCCTTTTGTGCATATTCTATAACTATTTTCTTTGTGGTTATAATTAGATTATTAGTAACATCCTAAAGTTATAACACTCTAATGCCAATTTAAGCCAGTTTGATGTCAAGAACATAAACAACTTCTGCTCTAACAGCTCTGACTTGAACTCCTTTTAGTTACTGATTATACCTTTTGTGTTGTGTATCCAAAACCCCTTCATGGATCACAGCCTTGTTGTGGCAAAGGGCTTGCATAACTCAATGAAGATCTGAGCCATGCTATGCAGGGTCACCCAAGATGGATGGGCATAATGAACAATTCTGAAAAAATGTGGTCCAGTGTAGGAGGAAATGACAAGCCACTCCAGTATTCTTGCCTAGAGAAACCCATGGACAGTATGAAAAGGCAAAAGATATGACACCAGAAGATGAGCCTTCCAGGTCAGAAGGTGCTCAGTATGCTACTGGGGAAGAGTGGAGGGCAATTACTAATAGCTCCAGAAAGAATGAAGCAGCTGGGCCAAAGTGGAAACAATGCTTAGCTGTGGATGTGTCTGGTGATGAAAGTAAAGTCCAGTGCTGTAAAGAACAATATTGCATAGGAAGCTGGAATGTTAGGTTCATGAATCAAGGTAAATTGGATGTGGTAAAGCAGGAGATGTCAAGATTAAACATCAACATCTTAGGAATCATTGAACTAAAATGGACAGGAATGGGTGGATTTAATTCAAATAACCATTATATTTACTACTGTGGGCAAGAATCCCTTGGAAGAAATGGAGTAGTAGCCCCCACAGTCCAAATTGCAGTACCTGGGTGCAATCTCAAAAATGATAGAATGATCTCGGTCTGTTTCTAAGGCAAGCCATTCAACATGTCAGTATTCCAAGTCTTTGCCCCAACCATTAGTGCCAGAGAAGCTGAAGTGGACTGGTTCTTGAAGACCTACAACGCCTTCTAGAACTAACACCAAAAAAGATGTCCTTTTCATCACAGGGGACTCTAAAGCAAAAGTAAGAAGTCAGGAGATACCCAGAATAATAGGCAAGATTGGCCTTGG
Source organism: Capricornis sumatraensis (assembly GCF_032405125.1). NCBI lineage: Eukaryota > Metazoa > Chordata > Mammalia > Artiodactyla > Bovidae > Capricornis > Capricornis sumatraensis. The sequence goes on along the minus strand of NC_091078.1, from coordinate 41,984,286 downwards.
AATACAAAATAAAGCAGGGCGAAAGCTAACCGTTTTGTTAAGAGAACACACTGGTCATAGCAAACGCCCTTTTCCAACAACCTAAGAGACAAATGTATACATGGACATCACCAGATAATCAATATCAAAATTAATATATGTTCTTTGTAGCCAAATATGGAGAAGCTCTATACAGTCAGCAGAAACAAGATCTGGAGCTGACTATGATGCATATCATCAGCTCCTTATTGGCAAAATTCAGGCTTAAATTAAAGAAAGTAGAGAAAACCACTAGGCCATTTGATATGACCTAAGTCAAATCCCTTATGACTATACAGTGGAGTGACAAATATATTCAAGGGGTTAGATCTGGTAGACAGAGTGCCTAAAGACTTATGGACAGAGGTTCATAACAACATACAGGAGGTGGTGACCAAAACCATCCCCAAAAAAGAAATGCAAGAAGGCAAAGTGGTTGTCTGAGAGGCTTTACAAATAGCTAAGGAAAGAAGAGAACTGAAAGGAAAAGAAGAAAGGGAAAGATACACCCAACTGAATGCAAAGTTCCAGAAAATAGCGAGGCAGTAAAAGAAAGCCTTCTTCAATGAACAATGCAAATAAAGAGGAAAACAACAGCATGGGAAAGACCAGAGATCTCTTCAAGAAAACTGGAGTTATCAAGGGAACATTTCACACAAAGATGGGAACGATACAGGACAGAAATGATAAGGACCTATCAGAAGTAGAAGATATTAAGAAGAGATGGCAAGAATACACAGAAGAGCTACACAAACAAGATCTGAAGGGCCCAAATAATCAGGATACTGTGATCACTCACCTAGAGCCAGATATCCTGGAGTGTTAAGTCAAGTGGGCCTTAGGAAGAAGCATTATTTTGAAAAAAGCTAGTGGATGTGACAGAATTCCAGCTATTCCAAATCCTAAAAGATGCTGCTGCTTAAGTGTTCTCAATATGTCACCAAATTTGGAAAACTCAGCAGTGGCCACAGGACTGGAAAAGATCAGTTTCCATTCCAATCTGAAAGAAAGACAGGGTTAAAGAATGTTCAGACTACTGTATGCTTTTGCTCATTTCACATGCTAACAAGATTGTGCTCAAAATCCATCTGGCTAATCATCAGCAGTATGTGAATTGAGAATTTCTTGCCTGGAAAATCCCATGGACAGAGGAGCCTGGTGGGCTGCAGTCCATGGGGTCGCTAAGAGTCAGACACTATCGAGCGACTTCACTTTCACTTTTCACTTTCATGCATTGGAGAAGGAAATGGCAACCCACTCCAGTGTTCTTGCCTGGAGAATCTCAGGGATGGGGGAGCCTTGTGGGCTGCCGTCTAGGGGGTTGCACAGAATCAGACATGACTGAAGCGATTTAGCAGCAGCAGCAGGTGTACAAGCTGTTTCAGAGAGACAGTGGAAACAGAGGTCAAATTTGAAACATTCATTGAATCATAGAGAAAGCAAAGGAATTCCAGAAAAGCGTCTACTTCATTGAAGAAAGCCTTTGACTGTGTGGATCACAACAAATTGTGGAACATTCTAAAACAGATGGAAATACTAGACCATCTTACTTGACTCCTGGGAAACCTTATGAAGTCAAGAAGGAACAGAACCATACATGGAACAATGGACTGGTTCAAAATTGGGAAATGAGTATGTCAAGGCTGTATATCATCACCCTGCTTACTTAACTTATATGGGGAGTGTATCATGTGAAATGGCAGGCTGGAGAAATCACAAGCTGGAATCAATCCAGGAGAAATACGAACAACCACTGATATGCAGATGATACCACTCTAAAGGCAGAAAAAAAGAAAGAGGAACTAAGTTCCTCTTGATGAGGGTAAAAGAGGAGAGTGAAAAAACTGGCTTCAAACTAAACATTAACAAAACTAAGATCATGGCATCCAGTCCCATCACTTCGTGGCAAATAGAAGGGCAACAACTGGAAGCAGTGACAAATTGTATTACCTTGGGGCTCCAAAATCACTGTGGATTGTGACTGCAGCCATGAAATTAAAAACAAAACAAAACAAAAAACAACACTGGCTTCTTGGAAGGGAAGTGATGACAAACCTAGACAATGTATTAGAAAGCAGAGATGTCACTTTGTGGACACAGGTCCCTATAGTCAAGCTATGGTTTTTCCAGTAGTCATGTATAGATGTGAGAGTTGGACCATAAAGAAGGCTGAGTGAAGAATTGATGCTTTCCATTTGTATTGTTGGAGAAGACTCTTGAGAGTCCCTTGGACTGCAGGGAGATCAAACCAGTCCATCCTAAAGTATATCAACCCTGACTCATTAGAAGGACTGATGCTGCAACGGAAGCTCCAATACTTGACCACCTGATGCGAAGAGCTGATTTACTAGAAAAGACCTCAATACTGGAAGATTGAAATCATCAGAGAAGGTGGCATCAGAGTACGGTGAAGGGTTAATAGGGTAGCAGAGATGTGCCTGCAAACGGGTCTCTCTGCTCAGGCTGAGCGTCCTTGCATACGAGGCGTTCTGCCAGAGTCTGGACACAGCCTTGAGTTTAATGGTCCCTTGCAAACAAGGGAGCATTCCCTTCTTGAGATAAGAAGGAGATGAGGGCTTTGTGCAGACTCTGCAGTAGACAGAGACTTCACTCCCCTTTGTTGTACGATAACATGTATGCACCTGCACTGTACTGAAAAGGCTTATTCTTACAGTCTGGAATTCTGCCTAAGGAGGGCTTTATAATAATAAACGGCAATTAGTTTGCCCAGTTCTTGTCCCTCTGGCCAGAGTGTATGTCTCTTGTGTGCGTCTTGTATGTCTTGTATGTTCTGTGTCATTTCACTCGTAGTAACCAACATCTGGCGCCCAACGGATGGGGCTCGAGTGAAACCGAAAGAGGTAAGAAACCCCGGGGGGATTTTAGATCCATAGCAGGGGAGCTTTCGGAAACATGGGGAATTCCTCACCCTAGCGGAAAAAAATTGCTAGGTGAATTCTTGTACATAATCATGGGGAATTCTTCACCCTAGCAGATGGGAACTTTCAAAAGTTCATGGTTCAAAAAACCATGGGGAAATCCTGCTAGGAAGAAATAAATGTTCATTACGGGCACAATATGTGAATTTATATATTGAACCATGTTATAGAATTTATGTAGTGCTATAACACAGGCTTTGACTTTGCTATCTACTGATAATGAGACTAAATCTAATGCTTTAATGAAGGAAGAGGCAATTTATGAGGATATGCCAAATGTTGGTGGAATTTCTGCATTGCCTGAAAGTAAGGATACAAATAAGCCTCCTTCTGGAAATGGTGAAACATCTGATAGTTCAGAATCAGATTCGGAGACTTCTTCGGTTTCGTCAGAGGAGGGCAAAGAGATTAAAGAAATGACCCATCTATTCCGGGAATAGTGGAAATCCCGTAAGGAGGAGAAAAAATCTACACCTGCTCCTCCTTGTGCTTCTCTTTTCCCCACTGCCGTTGATCGGCCGGATGTGGGCAGGGAACATTGTCGGTTCTCCTTTCCTTTGTCTATGCTTCATGATGATGACTCGCCTGCTCCCCCTGGTGGGTTTATCGATCCTCCACAATTGTTTCCCATCCAGAGACAACAGGATGGCAATGTGATAAATGTTCAATATGCTCCTTTGGAATATAAATTTTTTAAAGATCTTAAAGCTGCAGTAGCGCAGTACGGTCCTCAATCTCCCTTTGTTTTGACTATGTTGAAATCACTGGAAAAAGGCAAATTAATCATTCCGTTAGATTGAGAATCTATTGCCCAAGCTGTCTTGGAGGGCTCTCAATGGTTGCAACTTCGTAGCTGGTGGGAAGAAGAAGCTAAAAAGCAGGCTCAGATTAATGAGGGACAAAATCCCCCTGGTCCTCTCGAGGACAAATTAATGGGAGAGGGCCAATATCGGGCTTTAAGAGAACAGGCTCAATATTCTGATCAGGACTTACAACAAGTCCGCCAAGTCTTTTTACGAGCATGGCGCCGTGTGGTGCCTACTGGCCAAGCCCAGCCCTCCTTTGTTAAAACAATGCAAGCCCCTAATGAGCCATATACTGATTTTCTAGCAAGACTGAGGGTAGCTGTGGAACGGGCTGTAGGGAGGGATGAAATCTCAGGGATATTATTACAAACTTTGGCATTTGAAAATGCAAATCCTGAATGCAAGCGTATACTGGGACCTTTAAAGGGACAGGGTGCATCTATAGCTGAATATATCAGAGCCTGCTCAGGAGTAGGAGAAACTGAGCATCAGGCTAATGTCTTTGCTACAGCCTTGGCCAAGGTTATGAGACCACCAAAGGGAGGTAACTGCTTTCATTATAAAAAACCTGGTCATATATATTAAAAAAAAAAAAAAAAAGAGTGTCGAAAATTAAAAGCTGATCAAGGTGCAATTCCTAAAGACAGATCTCTTGCTGGGAAAAATAAGACTCCTCCTGGACTTTGCCGTCGGTGTGGGAAGGGGTTTCATTTGACTAATGAATGCAGATCTAAAACAGATAAAATGGGCAACCCGATACCGGGAAACTATCCTGCGGGCCTGAGTCCTTGGGGCCCAGGAACAATACTGGGGACTTCTCCTCCTTGCTTTCCTCCCATCCCATCTGCCCCGTTAAAAAGACCTCAGATGATTATTTCGGACTTACGGTCTGCTACTTCAGGGAGTGCTGCTGCTGATTTGCCACTAGCTGATAATGTTCTTTTGTCACCAGGGGGAGGCATTTATAAATTAAAAACAAATGTATTTGGACCACTGCCTAAAGGCACTTTTGGCTTGATATTAGGCCGTAGCAGCGCGGCTTTGAGAGGTTTAACCATAATTCCTGGGGTAGTAGACTCTGACTATGTTGAAAAAATTTTAATTATGGTCTCTACTTCTACCACACTTTCATTGTTAGCTAGAGAACGTATTGCCCAAATACTTCTCCTACCTTATCACCCCTTTTTGGCTCTTCCTAATAAACTAACAGGGGGATTTGGAAGTACTGGGCGACATATATTTTGGGAAATGCTTATCAGAGATTCTCGCCCTGTTCTCTCCTTGATTATACAAAAAAAAAAACAACTTTGAGAGACTAGTAGATACAGGGGCAGATATTTCAGTCATTTCTTCTCAACAATGGCCCCGAGAGAAAAAAAAAAAAACCTTTAATGCTAACGGGATTGGGCTCCATTGCAGGTGTCTGGAAGAGTACCCATCCCTTGCAATGTCAATTCCATAATGGAAGATCAATATTTGTTACTTTTTATATTGTAAATATACCTATTAATATATGGGAGAGAGATCTTCTCTCTCCTTTGGGGGCTTCTGTAACCATTCCATCAAAAAACTAGTAGCCACTGCTCAAATTCCTCGAGCACTCCCATTAAAATGGTTAACTAATATTCCAAAATGGATTGAGCAATGGCCATTACCACAAATGAAGCTCGAGGCATTAGAACAAGTGGTACAAGAACAACTCCAACTTGGTCATATAGAGCCCTCTACCTCTCCCTAAAATTCTCCTGTTTTTGTTATTAAAAAAGAAATCTAAAAAATAAAAAATGTTAACTGATTTACAAAAGGTTAATAAATGTATTAAACCTATGGGAGCATTGCAATTGGGACTCCCCTCTCCAGCTCTTATTCCTCAGAATTGGTCCTTAATAGTGCTAGATCTTAAAGACTGTTTTTTTGTTTTTTTTATCATTCCCCTACAATTGCAAGATAGAGATAAATTTGCTTTTACAGTTCCTGTTCTTAATCATGCTCAGCCTGTTAAGCATTATCAGTGGATAGTCCTACCACAAGGAATGATAAATAGTCCTACCTTATGCCAAGAATTCGTAGCTTGCTCTTTACAATCCCTCCATCAAAAATACCCCAATTATATTCTATATCATTATATGGATGATCTCCTATTGGCAGCTCCTAGTATTGCTGAACGTGATGAATTCTTTTTAAAAGTACAAGAGGCTTTAAGACTATACAATTTGCAAATTAGCCCTGGAAAAAATTCAGAAGGACTTTCCTATTTCATATTTAGGGACAATATTAGAACAACATAGAATTAGGCCCCAAAAGTTACAAATTAGAAGAGACCATCTCAAAACCTTAAATAATTTTCAAAAATTATTGGGAGATATTAATTGGCTACGCCCGGTACTTGGGATTCCTACTTATCAGTTACGACATTTGTTTTCTACTTTAGAAGGAGATTCAGCTTTGGATAGCCCCCGGACCTTAACCCCATCGGCTTTACAGGAACTTCAATTTGTTGAACAACGACTGAATGACGGTTTTTTTACTTACTTACATGCATCTCAACCTATTTCTCTTATCATATTTCATACCCCTTACTCCCCATCTGGTGTAATTGCTCAAGAAGAAGGATTAATAGAATGGGTTTTCTTACCTAACAGTTTTTCAAAAAAATTGACTATATATACGGATAAATTAGCCTTCCTTATACAGAAAGGTCGCTATCGTATTTTACAACTATCAGGATGTGAACCACACCAGATTGTTACTCAGTTAACAACTGCTCAAATATCTCGATGTTTACAATTTAATGAAAACTGGCAAATTTCTCTTGCTTCATATCCTGGTTCGTTTTCTGATCATTATCCATCATCTAAATTGATTGACTTTCTCCGGACTAACACTATGATATCTCTTTCCCCAATTTCAGATGTTCCAGTTAAGGGACCCACTATTTTTACAGATGCAAATAAAAATACTGCTGGATATTGGACCCCGGAAAATTCCAAGGTTCTCCCCCACTCATTTTCTTCTGTACTGCCTGCTGAATTGTGGGCTATCTATTTAGTTTTACAAGATTTTCCCCAACTTCCTATTAACATTGTTTCAGATTCTCGATATGCTGTTCTCTCTTGCCTACAGCTTCCTCATGTCTCCCTTCCACTGACTCTTAAAACAGTTATTGATAAATTGTTTTACCAACTATAACAATTGCTTTTGCAGCATTCAGAGTTAATTTTCTTTACTCACATCCGTGCACATTCTGCCCTTCCTGGACCCTTATCATTCGGAAATGCTACAATTGAAGCCTTACTTAATCCTATAGAAGCAGCAAAGCAAGAACATCTCTTACAGCATACCAACTCCAAAGGGTTACAAAAATCTCGCGCTATTACTCGAAAACAAGCTCAAAATATTGTTTGTTCTTGTTCCATATGTGCACCCTTTTCTTTGCTGTTTACCCCACCAGGTGTCAACGTAAGAGGACAACAAGCAAATCAGATATGGCAAATGAATGTAATTTACATTTCTTCTTTCGGACAACAAAAATGTGTGCATCATACTATAGACACTTGCACACATTTTCAATGGGCCACTGCATTACATTCTAAAAAGGCTGACGCTGTTATTACTCATTTGTTATCTTGTTTTGCAGTTATGGGATTACCAATTAAATTAAAAACTGATAATGCACCTGCTTACCAGTCCGCAAAATTAGCTCACTTTTTATCTCAATGCCATATAACTCATACTTTTGGTATTCCTTATAATAGTCAAGGGCAAGCTATCATTGAAAGAGCTAATTGTACCTTGCGTGATTGATTATCTTGAAAAAATAAAAAAGGGGGAACAAGAGAGATTTATGAAACCTAAAGACATTCTGAATAAAACCTTACTTACCCTAAATTTTTTGAATATTTGGAGCGAGGGAAATCTATCAGCAGCAGAGTTGCATTTTCAAGGGAAAGAAGAGGATAAGAAGATCTTGAATACGCCTATTTGGTATAAAGAGAAAGAGAAAGGTTGGATCCCAGCATCCTTAATATATTTGGGACGAGGGTATGCTTTCATTTCTGTTGATAATTACAGGTTTTGGACCCTAGCAAGACTGATCAAAATCAACAATGGCTGATCCCCTTGTTCAAAAATTTGAAGAGCTTACTATGCAGAGAAGCCTTACCTCCCGTACAAGGGAAGCAACACCTCCTACATGGGGTCAAATGAAGAGGTTGACTCAGAAAGCAGAAAAGACATTAGTGAAGATGGGGCAACCTCTGAATCCTACCAATCTTTTGCTTGCCATGATGGTGGTGGTGACATGTCAGGTAATTGGTGTATTGGCAAGTAATCATACATATTGGGCATATATACCTAATCCCCCATTAGTAAGAACAGTTTCCTGGGGGGAACCAGAAGTGCAGGTATGTACTAATGAGACTGCCTTCTTTCCCCTGCCAGCTTGCAGGGGAATAGAACAACTATCTCATCATAAACAATAATATAATATTAATAATTTGACCATTGCAGTGGAAGGTATTCCTTTATGTATAGGGGGACACCCCTTTTGTCTGTCCACCAAGGAACATTCTCATCATTCTTATAATACATGGGGGGTAAAGTATAATAATTACCATTTTGCTACTTTTGCTGTGCTTGTTTCCACCAGGGGATTTAGTACCTCGACAGAACCGATGGATACTCATAATGGAAAACACATGTCGCTATGTCCTGTTAACTTTTTTGTTCCTTCTCTAGAATCTTTGGAGTGGGAACATTGCTGAGGTCATCGACCCTTTACGGTCATGAATTATTCTGGGGCCATCACTGTAGATTGGAGTCCAGATTATGGGCAATTCTTAAAAAAAAAAAATGGTCAAATAAACTTTTTAGGTGGCATCGTGCAAATAGCACTTTGATGGGCAATGGTAACAAAACAGTTAAATGACAGCAATTTGCACTTGTTCCTCCTCAATTACAATTGCAGGGATATCCGCACATTCAAGGAGATATTTGGAAACTATGGGCGGTTTCTGGTAATTTCACTATCTGGTCAGGAAATTATACTTTGGACAGTGGTGACTCTTCGGGTCCATTCCATGTTAATTTACATGTTAATAAATCTTATTCCGCAATGGCATGTGTAAAATATCCTTTTGCATTGTTATATGGGAATTGGACCTGGAATGATACTGTGGGGTCTATGTCATGTGACTATTGTAATTTAACTCAATGTGTAAATATCTTGGTAGGAAAAATTTGAAAGACAAGACTTTAACTCCAATTTCTTGCTAGTAATTGTTAAAACTCAGACAGAAGTATGGTTGCCTATAAATCTGACTCGGCCGTGGTCAGATTCTTTTGCTGTTTCTCATCTAGTAACCACTGTATAGACTTTGCTACACCGATCTCGACGTATGCTTGCTGTGGTCATTGCTTTGATTCTCGCAGTCGCATCAGTAACTGCAACAGCAGCGGTGGCAAGTCTTGCGTTACACCAAGGAATTCAAACAGCTGCTTTTGTTCGGGACTGGCATAAAGACTCTCATTTGTTATGGCAACAACAGCGAGATTTGGATGCACAACTTGCTACCGACGTGCTCAATCTTCAAACACACCGTTTCCTGGCTTGGAGATCAATTGGCTGTTTTATCTACACGAAGTGTGTTGAAATATGATTGGAATTCTTCTGTTTTGTATAACGCCTGTACCATTTAACATGAGCCCTTCAAGAGATTAACCGAGACATATAAATAAAAAGAGTTCTAGATGCCCATCATCTAGAGGGATTCCGCCTAGCCCCCAAGAGGTGGCTGGATAGCCAATGACGGGTAAGACCCTCAGAGGAGGGCAACCTAAGACAGGCACAGCCGCAAGAGGGGCTGGCGAGGCTGGAGGTTGGCCGCCTACAGCTTTACTTGTTGCTCTACAGAACATCAATACAAATGTCTCGAGGGCTTAAATAAAATAAAAAAGGGGGAGATGAAGGGTTAATAGGGTAGCAGAGATGTGCCTGCAAACGGGTCTCTCTGCTCAGGCTGAGCGTCCTTGCATACGAGGCGTTCTGCCAAAGAGTCTGGACACAGCCTTGAGTTTAATGGTCCCTTGCAAACAAGGGAGCATTCCCTTCTTGAGATAAGAAGGAGATGAGGGCTTTGTGCAGACTCTGCAGTAGACAGAGACTTCACTCCCCTTTGTTGTACGATAACATGTATGCACCTGCACTGTACTGAAAAGGCTTATTCTTACAGTCTGGAATTCTGCCTAAGGAGGGCTTTATAATAATAAACGGCAATTAGCTTGCCCAGTTCTTGTCCCTCTGGCCAGAGTGTATGTCTCTTGTGTGCGTCTTGTATGTCTTGTATGTTCTGTGTCATTTCACTCGTAGTAACCAACATATGGCATAGTTAGATGGGATCACCGACTCAATGGACATGAATTTGAGCAAATTCAGGGAAGAATGGAGGACAAGAGAAGCCTGGTGTGCACAGTCCATGAGGTCACAGAGAACTGGACATGGTTTAGTGACTGAACAACAGTAGTAATTCATAACCACACTAAAAATGGTGCTTAATTCTTTTTATTAATCTCATCTATCAGAGAGAAAATAAAATAGTGGAGCTACAAACCACAGTTACAATAGTAGCTTTTCTAATTGCTTGTCTATCTACTTTTACCGGAAATCTTTATTTCTTCTTAACATTTTGAGCTATTATGCAGAGCCATTCACTCCAACCTGGAGGACTCCCTGCTGCAGGAGTATAGTTAGCACAGTTAGCATTGTTAGTTAGTGCTGGCAGTCAGTGTAGTCAGCAGATCATCATGATGCTGGGCCTCACAGCTGTTTCAGGGGACAAGGCTTCTATTGAGAACTGCGATTCTTTACATGATTGGTAAAGGTTGGTTTGCCAAAGTGGGCCCGGTATGTTCTGACTGGGACAGAGTTGGCCATAAAGGTCATTAGGAAGAGTCATCAGCACTCCTCCAGCCTCCAGGACTCTTCCAGGAAGTGAATAGTATGAAGGTGCCGAGGTCCAGCCTCAGCAGAGTCCAGGGATATCCTCAGGATGGACGACATCCCCGAATGAAGAAAGATAGAGAAAGAGATAAGGAAAGAATGTTGCAGATAAGAAAATAGAGGGGAGAAAGAGGCTGAAAAAGAGTAAGAAAGAGAAAAAAAGAAAGACATGGGGTGACCAAGCTTCAGTGAGCGAGGCCCATTTACTTTATTTTCAGAGAGGGCTTTTATACCCTGAGTTGTACATACAGCAAGGTGAAAAATGCAGAGTCAACTCAACATTCCATCAGTATTAACTTTTATTGATATCAGGTTCCTTCTTGCAAGAGTCTTATTTTTTGTACATTATCTTCTGTCCTGGAGGCCTGTTGATACTTTATGACCTCTTTTTGATAAAGGTTGGTCAGCCAGAACAATAGTTTTCCCTTAAAGTGTTTCTTCTTAAATTCCTAGCCTGCATCACCCTTAAAGTACAGAGTTACATTTTTATGGAGCAAAGATTCAGCGGGTTACAGCAAAGAAAGAACTTATTAACTCAAAGTCTAATGTTGCTAATGCTAAAACTGCTGCTTGTTATTTCTACACCCTGACTATATGCACTCCCAGGAACACAATGGGTAAGGGATGTGAGAACTTGGCAGCAAGCATTGGCTCAACAATGTTGCAAGAGTCTGGATAAACCTGCCAAGTAAGCTGGAATGCTAACAGGGGATTTGAAACACTCCTTTCATGCCCAGGAGATTTATCAACTAGAGCCCTAAGTTAACTCTTTCCAGAGAAAGGTGGTTGGGTACAGCCCTCTGTTAATGTCAGAGGAGTTAGTGAAAGTCATGAAAAAACAGACAGATTCTGGTTTGGGGGTAGATGCTCGAGAAGGGGGGCCCCTCGAGGCCTGATCTCGCCTTTGCCCATCAGGCCTCTTCCTCATGACCTTTGCCATGGGCAGGATTCTCCATGCTGGCTCCTGGCATGAAGGATCTAAACCATGGAAATATTGTCAAACTACTGGAGGTGATTGACACAGAGAACACCTTTTTCCTGGAGCTGGAGGGCCTCAGTGAGGTGGACGTGTAGCCATTTCGAGGACCATGGGACATAACAGAGGCTGATGCCCAAGGGCTGTTCCGGCAGCTGGTCTCTGCCCTCCAGCATGGCCACCAGAGGCACGTCCTGCACCAGGACCTGAAGCCAGGGAACCTCTTCTTTGACATCAAGTAATACAGAAAATTACAGACTTTGGCCTCAGCAATGAGTGTGATGAGAGTGGGAAGCTCAACACTTTCTATGGCAGCTGCACTTACGCTGCCTGAGAATTCTTGCTGGGACAGGGCTCTGACTGCCCTGTGGTGGATGTGTGGAGTCTGGGAGTAGTTCTCTACTCCATGGTGAATGGGACCCTGCCCTTTAGGGGACAGGACTTCTCAGAGCTGTGGCTGTGAATCCTCATAGGGCAACACCCCATTCCCCTGTGTCGGTCATCAGAGAAGGAATTTGCTAAAAACTATGGTCCTCAACCCCAGTGACAAAAGCACCTTAAATGACTGATGAGGCATCCATGGGTGAACCTGGGCCAGAAGGAGCCACTCAGGCCATTCTGTGTGCCACCCTGTGACAAAAACTGAGGGGTGACAGTGGTAAGGACTCTGGTGTCGAGGTGGGACCTGATCCATGACTCAGGGAACAGGCAGCAGGCACTGCACTGTGAGCTCAGGGGAACACAAGGTGGAGGGCTGCTCCATCACTGCGAGGCTCTCCCCTTCCACTGACCTCAGCACCCATAACTTGAGCCTTCTCCAAGGCCTGAGGTGTCCACACTCATACCACGTGGCTCAGTCAGGGAGAAAAGGTACAACTGCAGGAGGCCCAGGAGTCAGGGCAGAAGACCAGGGAGCCTGCCGGTCTCCACCCAGCCTGGAGCAGAAGCCTGCCATCCCCAGTCCAGCGCCCCGTGTGGCCCTGAGGCCTTCCCTCCATCAGCAGCACCAGCAGCAGGACTGAAGTCCCAGAGGGAAGCACCTGCCCCTGGGTGTGTCCAACATCAGGAGCTCCTCCCACACTGGCCAGCCTGAGAGTCTGTCCCCAGACACTTTCCTCTGGCCACAGCCAGAAACAGCAGGGTTAGCCTGAAAATATGCAGATGTATAATAGTCTGCCCAGCAAGAGGCGGCGTAACAAACGGAGCCCAGGTAAAGTCCATGGATGACCCAAGATGAAACGTCAGGATGCACTTCCTGGCAGTGGTCGGGGGGTCGAATCCTCTGACAACTCGAATCAGGAGGGTATCCCACACCACCATGGCCTTCAGAAGCATCATATCCAAAACCCTGGCCAGGTCAGAGGATGGTCTGCAGCAGCCTGGGCGACCAGAAGAGGGCCTGCCGGGCTGCAGGCCCACCCCTTGGCTCTCACCTGAAACCGCAGAGACTGGACTGCCTCTCCTGGGCGTGTCTCCCTACCCGACTCTTCTGTCCTCCACGTGAGAGGGGGAGGGGGAGAGTCCTTGTCAACTCATTGCTTCTTCCAATTCCTGTTGATAAACTTGATGCTCCACTTTTGCATCCTCCCTGCACAGAATTCAGGCTGTGTATTTTCCAGTCTAAGAAGCGTGCAGTCATGTGGTACTAGAAGTAAATCAGAACAACTTAATGCAAAGACGACTGAGAGAATTAGGGTGATGACTCCCAACAGCAATTGCTGTGCTGCCAGGCCAAGATGCAGAAAGTGTGTATAACCTCCCTGCACTAACATTACCCAGCATCTTCAGAAGCACTGAGGGGAACTTTTGGTCCCTGGGGCCTGTGTTAATCATGACCGAGATGCCCATAAATAGCATAAAGTGAAAATGAAAGTGAAGTCGCTCAGTTGTGTCCGACTCTTTGCTACCCCATGGACTGTAGCCTATCAGGCTCCTCCATCCATGGGATTTTCCAGGCAAGAGTGCTGGAGTGGATTGCCATTCCTTCTCCAGGGGATCTTCCCGACCCAGGGATCAAACACGGGTCTCCCACATTGCAGGCGGACGCTTTACCATCTGAGCCACCAGGGAAGCATAAATAGGATAAAGTCCCATGAAAGCCTGTGGGTGGTGTAGTCAGGTACTGGTGCTGCTGAGTTTCCTGACTCTCATAGAGAAGTCAGGATCTCCCCTTCCACATGGTGGGGGAGTTGTCCTGATGTGTGGGTGTGACCACAGGGACTGGACGGCAGGCAATCCGGCAGGAGGAAGCGGGAGTGTCAGGCGCACACAGGACAGAGGTCAGGAGCCAGGCTGGGGAGAAGGGGCTGGGCCAGCCCCCTTGCTTCCAGGACCATCCACACCGGTGCTCTGTGCTCTGTGTCTCCAAACTGAAACTTCCCCACCTCAGGGCTGGAAAGTAGTTGACTCTGATGATGGAACATTGTGCTCACAGGCTGTCTCCTCTTCTGTGAGGTGTGGACTGGGGCTGGCTGGGCCACGGCTGCCTCCATCCCTTTATTTGTCCATCACCGTCCCACGGGGAGGGTGTGGGTTTTGTACTAAAGAGCAGGGCACCCATGAGCAGCGCGGGACACAGTCACCTTCCTCTGGACAAGATGTCTTGGGCTGCCGCCCAGTGGGCTCTGCAGGAAGAGGGTGGGGAGAAAGCCTCAGTGTCAGTGATGGAGCCCCACCAGTGATTTGCCAGCACATCTCATGAGAAGCACCCACTTTCCCATGATCTTCAACTGTTTCCTGAATTATTAATTCCTTAATGCAGTTTACCTAACGAACAATCTCATAAAATGTGAGCTCAGGGTAGAGATGGGTCCAGTGGTGGGAGGAAGCCTTAGAGGTGGTGGGCTGAGGCATCCAAGGGCTCGCAGTACCTTGTCCACCCCCAGGTCACCAGAAACCCTCCTTTATCTGGACACTGGCTGCCCAGGACTACAGAGTTCCTGCCTCCTCTGCATCAAGGCTGCTTGTGCGGCCAACCTCTCCCTCCAGGGGGATGGGAGTGATATGCACAAACTCTAGAATGTATCCTGGGTGAGAGAAGCAGGCCCTTTCTGCTCCTCCCTCTGTCCTGATCTGGAAACATCAGCTCTGAGCTTGGAGCTCTTGCTGCTCTGTGGACAAAGCAACTCCTCTGGATTGAAGGGCATCAGGGACAGGAGGCTCCGGCCCAGCCCTGGACTGTCCGCCTCCTGACCCAATGTGAGGGGGGCCAGCTTCCCTTTGCCCCTCAGCCATGGGCCCTGAGTTACAGCTGCTGAGCCTTATCCTAAGCTGGACAGCAGGCTTGGAGAGGACCTTTCCTGTGGCTCCCGGGGTCAGGCTGCTCCCAGGACCACAGCTGTCTGATGTTTCCCCCCTCACATCCATGGGGGATAGCCCAGCTCAGCTCCAGCCCACTGTCCCTTCTAGGGGCTTCTCTGGAAATCTAATGACTAAAAGATTCAGGAGAGATACATTCCAGGGGCACCCCCCACCCGCCACCACCACTCTCTCCCAGAGACACAGCTTGTTTTGAAACAATGACATTTTCCCTGTTACCATCTGCAGATTCTAACCAAATAACTCGGGGAACAGGCCATCTCACGTGTGGTGCAGCTTGATTATTGCCGAACAGAGGAGTTGAAACCAAGAACTTTCCTGCTAAGCTGACAACTGTAAAAGCTTAATTGGAAAAACCAGCCAAATTCCACTCAGTTTTAAGTCAGAGACTGGGATTCAGTCAAGCCTGGGCCCGAGCCCTCAGTGTGGGGAGATGGGTATAGGACCTTGCAGGAGTCTGGTCCTGAATACATGATTTTTATAGGCCCTCCACCCTGATGGAGCCTGTGATTTTATGGGAAAAGGAATTCCAATACATATTAAGGTATCACCACTTGATGGTTTTGTAAGAAGGTGTATAGTTCACTTGTTCTTCATTTGTTTACTCTGTCTGCAAAGTGTCTTGTAGGCTGGTTTAAAATAGAGTGTTTAGTGGAAACTTCGAGGGTCAGTAAGGCTAACCAATCGGGAAACAACCACCGTTGAAATGAAAGTTTCCCCTCACAGTCCTGGAAGAGGGGCTTCCCCATGCAGGGAGCATGGGAAAAGCAGGAGGCAGAGGAGCTGGAGCTGTGGACGGAGGGAGCCTTCATCTGGGCTGAGCAACTTCATGGGCTCTGGGGTGAGGGGACCCTGAGTGTCCTGGAACCTGATGCTGGGGAGCAGGGCAGGTAGACAGTGGCGCAGAGTATGAGCCCAGTTAAAGAGGAGGTTGGATTGTATTTGAATAGTGGGTCCTGGGGGAATCCCTTGGTGTGCAGGGGTTAGGACTGGGCATTTTCTCTGCCAGAGGCCTGGGTTCGATCTCTAGTCTGGTAACTAAGATCCTACAAGCCATAGGATGCAAGCCCCCCCACCATCACCAAAAAAAAAAAACCAACACACAAAACAGTGAGCCCTGGAAGGATTCCTCTGTGTGGGGAGAGGGACTGACAGGTGGGGTTGGGGGGCCAAGTTGAAGTGACTCAGAACAGGGGGCGTCTTGCAAAAGCAAAGCATCAAGTTGACAGAAGGTAGAAATGGTCCATACAAGGCTCAGTTGAAATATCACCTCCTCAGAGGAGCCTTCCCTGCCTGTACCGTCTACAGGGAGACCCTCCTCAGGGCTCACCAGCTTAATTTCTGCCTAGCATCGGGGCCCAAAGCCCTGATCCTCACCAGCTGTGCCTCGTTGCACCCAGTGCAAATATCCTCACAGGGACTACAGTTCCTGCATGATCTGGTCTCTCCATTTCTCCCCCACCGCTGTACCCACTCACCTCAGCCAAAGATGTAACTAACTGATACAGCCTTCAAATCTCAGTTGAAATTTCTCTGTCCTTAAGCAGTTCCCCTAGCAGACTCGGGTCTCTGCCTCTGCCCCACACCCTTCACCCGTGAAAGCAGCTCAGGCTTTATGACTTGTGGCACGGCTGACTTGTCTATATGTGGTCTGTGAGCACTTTCCAGCAGGCCTCTGCCTTCTCTTCTTTGTGCACCCTGAGCCTGCACACAGTGGGCCTTCAGAACCTCAGGGACCTCACCCCACCCCGTGGCTGGAAACCTGAGCTGTCAAAAGGCCTGTGGATTCAGTTTGGTCCAAGCACTGCTTCCAGACCCTGGGGGCTTCTACAGCCTCTATAGCGTGAAGAGCAAGGTCCCTTGTAAGCTGAGCTTCCCAGCTGTCAAATCTCATCTCTCAATTACCTTCCTGTGCTGTCAACTCATTGTCAGTTTGGTCTCTCCTGTGGCACCAAGGGAGGCTACATAGTGGAGAAAGGAGGACCGGAGCTGAGTTTCAAGGGAGACATGGAAAGGACAGTGATGGATGCATCCTGTTCAAACTGAGTGAAGTTCTCTGTATATTCTGGAAAAGTCCTTTGGTGTGCAAGAGGGGAATACAGCCCTGAAGACCCCAAAGCAGAAGTCCCCAGGTGGGGGGAGTGGCAAAAGCTCTTGGCCTCCCCTGTAACAGCTCCAGATGAGAGCCAGTGAACCAGAGACTGCCTGTGTGGTCACATGAACATGATTCTGTGGTTGTCATGCAAAGCAAGAGTAAGGGGTACAGAGCTTGAAGGAGTCAGGAAGGGGGGTGGTTGTGGTGAAGTAAGGTCCCGCTACCTTCAGCGTGAATTGCTTTTGTGAGTGACAAAGCAGCCACATGGCAGTTTCCAATCCTTAGGCCCCCCACAGCAGCCAGTGCAGGGCTGGGTGCCTTAGTGCCTTCACGTGGACAAGCCCTAACCATGTGGCTTCCCAGAGTTTAAGGAGCAGGGGGTTCTGTTGGCTGCACACCTCCTTGCTGTGGTCTGGCTACCTCCCTTCTCTGAACCGCCATCTTGTCCTCTAACTGGGGACAGGTGTTGCTACCTTAACAGGACTAACCCTGTGAGAGCTAATTAGGGGAATCCTAGAGTTAACAGCTGGCCTCAACAAATACTGCTTGAGTTCATTCAGATCTCCAGATTAAACTAAAGTCTTGCAATGTTATCTGGAATTTCTTCCCTGAAACTAGACAAAACCCACATTGTTGCAGTTCTCGGGACTCCACTTAGCCAGCTGAAAGGAAGAGTCACAATTTTTTTGAAAGCGGTTATAGAAAACCCAGAGTGGCTTAAATAAGCAAGTCAACAAGCAGGAGAAAATGACTTAAATAACTAAGAGGTCCACAGGCAGACAGTTTCTGACAGGACTGTACCTGGATCTCAAGGACCTCAGCAGAAATTCTCTCCCCCCAACTTCTCAGTTCTGCCTACGGCTGTCATTCTCCTGCAGGGGTCTCTGAGTTTATGGGAGCAAGATGGCCACCAACTGCTGCAGGCTACCTCCCATCCCCTCCAACTACCACAGGCTGAACTCACGTCCCCACCAACTGCCACAGGCTGACCTCATAGCCCCACCAACTGCCACAGGCTGACCTTTGCCCTGCTCCAAAGAGAAATAAAGCTCCTCTTCCCAGGGATTCCAGCAGGAGGTCTGCCCTGAGTCCTGATTGGTCATTCGCCCAGCTCAGAGCCAATCACAATGGCCAGGGAGGGCTGAAACATGCTAATAGGCCAGGTTGAGGTCATATGACCATCCTTTCCTGGAAACCTGTGCCCTGTTCACTCTGCTTCCAGAGAGAGACAGTGTGATGCCCCACAAGCAGGAGTTAGGGCGCAGCTGCTGCACCCTCTGTGCTCAGTTTCCTGGGATGTGCCTGCTCACATCCTCTTCCCACATGTCCCTGGTTTACTAGATAATTTGTAACACATCGTTTCCCTTTCCAAACCCTATTTCACTCACCCATACCAAAAAGGAGAGCCCTCATGTTTGAAGACAGGATTGGGGATCTCCTCCCAGCCTCAAGGCGTGCTTTCAGTGTCTGATTACAGCCATTTATTCAGTCAACAAACACCCACTGAGCACCACAATGTGCTGCTATGGGTTTCAGGAATGTCAGTTGTTCTGAGTAGTGGTCATTGCCCAGGGGCCTCCCAAAGGGAGTGAATTTTCTTTGAGGAATCATCTCAGATACTGTATCACTGAAAAACTGAGTCAGTTTGCTATGCTTGTGCAACTAACACAACTTGGCAAGTCAACTATACTACTAAGAAAAAAAGATATTCCCTCATGAAAAATTGTCCTTAGAGTTGTAAGTTTTCCCTTTCAAATATAAGTTCTTAATGTGTCTAATTGCTTTTGGTGGTGTTTCCTGACGTAGGTATCCAGCTTTGTTTTCCAATTGGAATGCCAAATTGTCCCAACACTATTTACTTAATGGGCCTTCTTTCTCCATTTACATATTAAGAAACCTTTTTCAAAATCCTAAGTATTAAGGACCTCAGGTCTTTGGTAATTTGTAGAGCCCCACGGTCATGCTCCCGTCTGTGCCTTCTCCTCTCCTTTTACCATTGCAATTTCTACTATTCACAAGTGCCCCAGAAAGCCCCATGTAGTGACCTGTGGATGTCTTTGTGAGGACAGGGGGTGTGAGCATGGAGGAGGGGCTGAGTCCTTAATGACCATGTGACCATGCTGTGTGATCCCAACAGGGGGTCTGGCTTCCTAAGGCAGGGTCTGTGTGTCTTCTTCTTGGTGTTGTGATATGCACATTAGGGCTGGTAGATTGGGACCTGCGGCTCTGGGGCTGGGAGTGAAGAGACTAGACTCCACAGGCTGCTTTTCCATTCATTTGCCTCCTATTGTTGTTCAGTTGCTAAGTCATGTCTGACTCTTTGCCACCTCATGAACTGCATCATGCCTGCCTTCTGTGTCCTTCACTGTCTCCCTGAGTGTCCTCAAACTCATGTCCTTTTGGTCAGTGAAGCCATCCAACCATCTCATCCTCTGTCTCCCCCTTCTCCTCTCGCCCTCAATTTTTCCCAGCATGAATCTTTCCAGTGAGTCAGGTCTTTGCATCAGGTGGCCACAGTTTTGGAGCTTCAGCTTCAGCATCAGCCCTTCCAATTCATATTCAGGGTTGATTCCCTTTAGGATTGACTGGTTTGATCTCCTTGCTCTCCAAGGGACTCTCAAGAGTCTTCTATAGCACCACAAAGTGTTTGCCTTCTGTGTTCTTATGGGCTCTGCCTACCTGGTGTAGAGACACTTCTGACACCTTTGTCCTGAAGGATGGAGAAGTGCTTGCTTTTTGTGCTTTCATCCCCTGCCCTATCCTTCCTTGTGTCATGCTGACAGTAAGGTACCTGTTGTTATGTTCTATGTTTTTAATCATAGTTAAAAAAATGTAGGATTGATACATGCTACCACATGGATAGACAGTGACAGCTGACAACGTCCTCAGTGAAAGAAGCCACCCAGGAAAGGCCACCCAGATCACATGCTCATCCTATGCTTTAAATCTATCAAGGATTTGAATATGAGGGTAAGTCTCAATCATGGTTCCAGAAAAAAAAAAAAAAGAAAGAAAGAAAACTAAATCAGAATGAAAAAAGACAATTCCATAGAGTTGAGGCAGCTGGTAAAAGTTGAAGTGGGCCTGTGGTTGGATTATTATAAGATCGTCTCATGATGCTCATTTGGGGGATATATGCTGGGTTCCTTGGAGAGTGTCCTTGTTTGAGGTAAAACACATTGGAGTATTTTGTATGAAGGGGCAAATGTGAGTACTTTGAGTCTTGCTGTTGAAAATTTTTTGTAAGTTTGAAATGACTGAAAAATAAATTACTTCTCAAAACAACCATGTGAACAGAAGGACAGAAAAGTCAAGACGACATCAAACACGGCTAGAGAGGCCAGGCCCCACCCAGATCCTGCTCACCCCAAGTGGCTAATCAAAGCCCACAGGTTTCCACATCAAGCCCTTCCTCTGCTGGGTCCTCTGAAGACAGTGCCCCTCCAGACAGCCAGCTAGGCACAGGAAGCCTCTCGCCACTGTTTCTTCACCTCTTCTTCCCATGGTCTCCTGATGAAACTGAGTTCCTGAGGGGACTGAATTCCTCTCAGTGTGGACGCAGCCCAGTCCTGTCCCAAAGCCAAACCCTGGTTGGGTCCTGAGGAGGCCTAGAGCCAAGTCTGGTGACAAAATAGGGAGGCCCTGCGCTGGTAAGACAGGCGGGATTGTCGCCCTCTGCTGGTCAACTGGGAAATGCAGGCCGCAGACACTCCCAAATCAGGGGAGGCCTAGTTTCTTGCTGGTGATCCTACTGAATCCACTGCATGTTGGAAATTCAAACGGATGCAGGCAGATATCCCAGGACTTCCGGAAAAACAGTTATAAAATAATTATAAAACATACACAATGAAATGCAAGTAGACACAAATTGACAACTTTAAAAAAGCCATTCACCTTGACCACAGACAAATTTAAAATAGTAAACTATAAACGATACAGAAGAAAACCTACATGACCATAGGTTTCATTGCATAGATCATGAGCTTTGACACTCCAGACACAGCATACACACAAAAGGAAAAAAAGGTAACAGACAGCCAAATACTGGAGAAAAAATGTTTACCAAACACTTCTGATAAAGAATTTGTATTCCCATTACATAAAGAAGATATGTATGTGTGTGTTTGTATACATACACAAAGCACACATGTATAAGGCAAATGCCTGCATGAAAAATAGGTAAAGATTGTAACAGACACTGACCTGGGAAGTACAGATAGTAAAAAGTGAAAAAAAATATGATTAATATCATATCCCATTAGGTGATTATAGATTGAAACAACAAGAGAGCACTACATACCTATTAGAAAAGCTAATTTCCTCCCAAAATGACAATACTGATCATGGGACAATAAGGAACAACAGCAACTCTCCTTCACTGCTGATGGAATGCTTCAACAGCCTCTTGAGATACAGTTTGGGACATTTTTCAAGCCAAACAAGTCTCACACCTTAAGATCAACCCATCATGCATCCAGTTTTCAGATAATGGCATTGAAAAACAATCCAAACAGAAACAAGGACCCTATTCTGCACTGAACCTCTACTCATAATGTCTAAACCTTAAAAGAACCAGAGTGTCTTTAGCAGATGAATGCGTATGCAACTCGGGGTACAGCCGTGTGAAGGGGAGCAGGATACAGCACAGCAAAACATGCAATTTCAGGAAACATCAAAGAGCTAAGACAGGGTTTTCCTGGTGGCTCAGTGGTAAGGAATCTGCCTGCCAAAATTGGAGACATGGGTTTGATCCCTAGTTTGGGATGATCCCACATGTTGGGGAGAAACTAAGCCCATACATCACAACTATTAAGCCTGGTTGTCGCAACTACTTAGCCCATGTGCCACAACTGCTAAAGCCCACAGGTTCTAGAACCTGTGCTGTGCAACAAGAGATGCCAGTGCAGTGAGAAGCCCACGCATCACAACTAGAGAGTAGAGCTCATTTCCCACAACTAGAGAAAAGCCCAATCAGCAAGAAAGACCCAGCACAGCCAAAATAAAAAAGCTAAGACAATTTTTGAAGAGGAAATAAAAGTTGGAGGTGCTCACTTCCAACAATATTTAGAACTAGACGTGGAACAACAGACTGGTTCCAAATTGGGGAAGAGTACGTTAAGGCTATATATGTCCCCGTGCTTATTTAACTTATATGCGTGCAGAATGCTGGACTGGAGGATGCACACGCTGGAATCAAGACTTCAGGGAGAAATATCAATAACCTCAGTTATGCAGATATCACCTCTATGCCAGACAGGGAAGAGGAACTAAGGAGCCTCTTGATAAAAGTGAATGAGGAGTGTGAAAAAGCTGGCTTAAAACCAAAATTCAAAATTTAACAAAATTTAAAATTCAATAAAACAAAGATCATGGCATCTGGTCCCATCACTTCATGGCAAATAGATGGGGAAACAATGGAAACAGTGACGGACTTTGTTTTCTTGGGCTCCAAAATTGCTGCAGATGGTGATTGCAGCCATGAAATTAAAAGCCACTTGCTTCTTGGAATAAAAACTATGACCAAACTAGAAAGCAAATTAAAAAGCAGAAACATTACCTACAAAGGTCCATCTAGTCAAAGCTATGGTTTTTTCAGTAGTCATGTATAGATATGAGAGTTAGATCACAAAGAAAGCTGAGCACTGAAGAACTGATGCTTTTGAACTGAGGTGTTGGAGAATCTCTTGGGGATCCCTTGGACAGCAATCAAACCAGTCAATCCTAAAGGAAGTCAGACCTGATATATTCATTGGAGGGACTGAGGCTAAAGCTGGAGCTCCAATACTTTGGCCACCTGATGCAAAGAACTGACTCATTGGTAAAGACCTTGATGCTGGCAAAGATTCAAGGTGGGAGGAGAAGGGGACGACAGAGGATGAGATGGTTGGATGGCATCACTGACTCGAGGGACATGAGTTTGAGCAAGTTCAGGAAGTTGGTGATGGACAGGGAACCCTCACGTGCTGCAGTCCATGGGGTTGCAAAGTCAGACACAACTGAGCAACCGAACTGATCTGAACTGAAAGACCTGCACACTGAACACTTTCAGACATTGATGAAGAAAATGAAGATGACACCAATAAATGGAAAAATATCCCATGCTCATAGAATGGACGAAACTGTATTATTAAAATGTCCATTCTTCCTCAAGCAATGTCCACTGTGAATGCAATCTCTGCCTAATTTACAACGGTATTTTTCACAGAAATAGAGCAAAGCTCCTAATCATCATGTAGAAACATAAAGGGCCCCAAATAGTCAATGAAATCCTCAGAAAGGTGAACAGGCTGGAGGCATCTCACGTTCTGACTTCAGCAATATCAGAAGCTACAGTCACCAAAACAGGGTAGGACTGGCAGTGAGGCAGGTGCACAGACCAGAGGAACAGGATGGGGGCCCGAAAACTCAGCCCACAAGGAGGTGGTCCATTCATTTATGACAGAGCAGCCAAGGGTGCATGGGAGGAAGGACAGTCTCACAATAAACAAGACTGGGGAACCTGGACACCACATACCGCATGCCTTGTACACTGCATGCAAAGCCGACTAAAAACACAATTTTCCATATCAGGCCCTTCCTGCATCCTCTGAAGACAGTACTCCCTCACACCCAGCAGTCAGTGGCTCACAGAAAGCTACCCACCACTTTCCTGCATTTCTTAATTTTCCTCAATTTTTTCCCCTGGCATCACCTGTGCCCTCAGGAAATGCAGCTCTTGTCAATGTGAATACAGCCCCTCTTTGTCTGGAAGCCAAAGCCCTACTTGGTCTAAACTAGAGTCCTTTTAGAGTGGACACAGCCTCGTGTTGTCCTGAAGCAAAACTCCAGTGAATCCTAAGGAGAATGAGTCCTGTCAACAGCAACGCTGACCCACAGTTTCCCAGCCCAAGCCTGGGTGGTTCCTGAGGAGGCACAGCTGGTTTCAGTCACCTGAGGAGCCAAGTCAAAGGGTGGAATGCACATGTGCCAGTGGGTCAGAGAGGTGGGCTGAGCCCCTCATGATCAGTGTGGGAACTTCAGGCCCTGCCTACTTCATAGCCCACTAAACAGTGCTCCCTGCTCTCAGAACTGCTCAATCCATTCAACTTGGGACAGTCACACTGAAATGGAGATGTGTTTGCATGCCTGCTTAGTTGGCAAGTTGTGTCGACTCTGCAACCCCATGGCCTGTAGCCCACCAGGCTCCTCTGTCCATGGGCTTTCACAGGCAAGAATACTGTAATGGATCTCCATTCCCACCTCCAGGGAATCTTCCTGACCCAGGGATCAAACCCATGACTCTCTCATTGACGCAGGGGGTCTTGACCATTTCACCATGTAGGAAGCCCTGAAATGGAGACAATGTCCCATAACTCTTCTAAAAATAGTTAAGTAGCAATTAATTTGAAACCATTTTGTGTGAAATCAATGCAGTTGCAAAGATTACAACTTGCATCAAATTCACTCAAAGTTATTCACAGACACATTTTTAAATGCAAAATGATTCAAAATTATAGGAGAAAACATAGAAGCAAATCAACGTGAGCTATGGCTTGGTCATATAGATCATGAACTTTGATGTTTAAGACACGATGTAAAAAAGGCACTCCACATAGAAAAACAAGGGATACTGTGGACTTCATTATAAAGTTGAAGATTTCAACTCTGTGAAAGACCTTTTTCAGAAAGTGAAAAGACAAATCACCAACTGGGAGGAAAACAGTTGCAAAAACAACCTGGTAAGTTCACTTCAGTTGAGTTGCTCAGTCATGTCCAACTCTTTGTGACCCTGTGAACTGCTGTACTCCTAGCCTCCCTGTCCATCACCAGCTTCCTGAATTTGCACAAACTCACGCCCATTGAATCGATGATGCCCTCCAACCATCTCATCTCTGTCATCCCCTTCTCCTCCCGCCTTCAATCTTTCCCAGCATCAGGGTCTTTTCAAATGAGTCAGCTCTTCGTATCATGTGGCCAAAGTATTGGAGTTTCAGCTTTAATATCAGTCCTTCCAATGAATATTCAGGATTGATTTCTTTTAGAATGGACTGATTGGATCTCCTTGCAGTCCAAGGGACTCTCAAGAGTCTTCTCCAACACCACAGTTCAAAAGCATTAATTTTTTGCCACTCAGCTTTCTTTATAGTCCAGCTCTCACATCCATACATAACTACTGGAAAAACCATATCCTTGACTAGATGGACCTTTGTTGGTAAAGTAATGTCTCTGCTTTTTAATATGCTGTCTAGGTGGGTTATAACTTTTCTTCCAAGGAGTAAGCATCTTTTAATTTCATGGCTGCAGTCACCATCTGCAGTGATTTTGGAGCCCCCCAAAATAAAGTCTGTCACTGTTTCCATTGCTTCCCCATGGGACCAGATGCCGTGATCTTAGTTTTCTGAATGTTGAGTTTTAAACTAGGTTTTTCACTCTCCTCTTTCACTTTGATCAAGAGGCTGTTTAGTTCCTCTTCACTTTCTGCCTTAAGAGTGATGTCACCTGTGTATCTGAGGTTATTGATATTTCTTGACCCCAGCTTGTGCTTCATCCACTCTGGCATTTTACATGATATATTCTGCATATAAGTTAAATGAACAGGGTGACATATTGACGTACTCCTTTCCCAATTTGGAACCACTCTGTTGTTCCATGTCCAGTTCTAACTGTTGTGCTTCTTTACCTGCATACAGATTTCTCAGGAGGCAGGTAAGGTGGTCTGGTATTCCCATCTTTTGAAACATTTCCACAGTTTGTTGGATCTACACAGTCAAAGGCTTTGGTGTAATCAGTAAAGCCAAAGTAAATGTTTTTTTCTGGAATTCTCTTGCTGTTTTCTTTGATACAATGGATGTTGGCAATTTGATCTCTGGTTCCTCTATCTTTTCTAAATCCAGGTTGAACATCTGGAAGTTCATGGTTCATGTATTGTTGAAGCCTGGTGTGGATAATTTTGAGCATTACTTTGCCAGAGTGTGAGATGAGTACAATTGTGTGGTAAAGGATTTTAACCTGGTAAAGGATTTATCTAAAAGTATAAAAGGAACTCTAACACAAATAACTCCATTAAACACAGGTGTAGATCTACCAAAACCAGACTGTACATGATATGATACCCTATATAGAACATACTGACGATAACCCCCTAAGACAAATAGACCTCATCGAGAAAATCAGTTAAGGGAGGGCGGTCTTAAGATGGTGGAGGAATAGGACGAGGAGATCACTTCCTCCCCCATAAATTCATCAAAAGGAACATTTAAACGCTGAGTAACTTCCACAAAACAACTTCTGAATGCCAGAAAAGGACATCAGGCACCCAGAAAAGCAGCCCATTGTCTTCAAAAGGAGTGCTGTATAGAAGGAGAAGTCTGGAGACTACTGTAAAAATAAGATTGAAAGCCAGAAGCAGGAGGCTTAAGCCCAAATCTGGAGAACACCAGAAAACTGACTCCAGGGAACATTAATCGACAGGAGCTCATCAAACACCTCCATACCTACACTGAAACCAAGCACCACCCAAGGGCCAGCAAGTTCCAGACCAAGACATACCACGCAAATTCTCCAGCAATACAGGAACACAGCCTTGAGCTTCAATAGCAGGCTGCCCAAAGTTACTCCAAATTCAGTGACATCTCATAACACATTACTGGACACTTCATTGCACTCCAGAGAGAAGAAATCCAGCTCCACCCACCAGAACTCCGACACAAGTTTCCCTAACCAAGAAACCTTGACAAGCCACCCATACAAACCAACCCACAGCAAGGAAACTCCACAATAAAGAGAACTCCACAAACTGCCAGAATACAGAAAGGCCACCCCAAACTCAGCAATATAAACAAGATGAAGAGACAGAGGAATAACCAATAGGTAAAGGAACAAGATAAATGCCCACCAAACCAAACAAAAGAGGAAGTGATAGGGAATCTACCTGATAAAGAATTCCAAATAATGATAGTGAAAATGATCAAAATGGAATTACAGACAAACAGCCTGGAGACAAGGATTGAGAAGATGCAAGAAAGGTCTAACAAGGACCTAGAAGAAATAAAAAAGAGTCAATATATAATGAATAATGCAATAAATGAGATCAAAAACACTCTGGAGGCAACAAATAGCAGAATAACTGAGGCAGAAGATAGGATTAGTGAAGCAGAGATAGAATGGTAGAAATAAATGAGTCAGAGAGGAAAAAAGAAAAATGAATTAAAAGAAATGAGGACAATCTCAGAGACCTCCAGGACAATATTAAATGCCCCAACTTTCGAATCATAGGAGTCCCAGAAGAAGAAGACAAAAAGAAAGGCCATGAGAAAATACTTGAGGAGATAATAGTTGAAAACTTCCCTAAAATGGGGAAGGAAATAATCACCCAAGTCCAAGAAACACAGAGAGTCCCAAACAGGATAAACCCAAGGTGAAACACCCCAAGACACATATTAATCAAATTAACAAAGGTCAAACACAAAGAACAAATATTAAAAGCAGCAAGGGGAAAACAACAAATAACACACAAGGGGATTCCCATAAGGATAACAGCTGATCTTTCAATAGAAATTCTTCAGGCCAGGAGGGAATGGCGACACATACTTAAAGTGATGAAAGGAAATATCCTACAGTACCAGATTACTGTACCCAGCAAGGATCTCATTCAAATATGAAGGAGAAATCAAAAGCTTTACAGACAAGCAAAAGCTGAGAGAATTCAGCACCACCAAACCAGCTCTCCAACAAATGCTAAAGGATCTTCTCTAGACAGGAAACACAAAAAGGGTGTATAAACTTGAACCCCCAAAAATAAAGTAAATGGCAATGGGATCATACTTATCAATAATTACCTTAAATGTAAATGGGTTGAATGCCCCAGCCAAAAGGCAAAGCCTGGCTGAATGGATAGAAAAACAAGACCCCTATATATGTTGTCTATAAGAGACCCACCTCAAAACAGGGGACAGATACAGACTGAAAGTGAAGGGCTGGAAAAAGATTTCCCATGCAAACAGAGACCAAAAGAAAGCAGGAGTAGCAATACTCATATCTGATAAGATAGACTTTAAAACAAAGGCTGTGAAAAGAGACAAAGAAGGACACTACATAATGATCAAAGGATCAATCCAAGAAGAAGATATAACAATTATAAATATATATGCACCCAACATAGGAGCACTGCAATATGTAAGAAAAATGCTAACAAGTATGAAAGGGGAAATTAACAATAACACAATAATAGTTGGAGACTTAAATACCCCACTCACACCTATGGATAGATCAACTAAACAGACAATTAGCAAGGAAACAGAAACTTAAAATGATACAATGCACCAGTTAGACCTAATTGATATCTATAGGACATTTCACCCCAAGACAGTGAATTTCACCTTTTTCTCAAGTACACACGGAACATTCTCCAGGATAGATCACATCCTGGGCCATAAACCTAGCCTTGGTAAATTCAAAAAAATTAAAATCAGTCTAAGCATCTTTTCTGACCACAATGCAGTAAGATTAGATCTCAATTACAGGAAAAAAACAACTATTAAAAATTCCAACATATGAAGGCTGAACAACACGCTGCTGAATAACCAACAAATCACAGAAGAAATAAAAACAGAAATCAAATATGCATAGAAATGAATGGAAATGAATACACAACAACTCAAAACCTGTGGAACACTGTAAAAGAAGAGCTATGGGGAAAGTTCATAGCCATACAGGCATACCTCAAGAAACAAGAAAAAAATCAAATAAATAACCTAACTCTGCACCTAAAGCAACTAGAAAAGGAAGAAATGAAGAACCCCAGAGTTAGTAGAAGGAAAGAAATCTTTAAAAATAAGGGCAGAAATAAATGCAAAAGAAACAAAAGAGACCATAGCAAAAATCAACAAAGCCAAAAGCTGGTTCTTTGAAAGGATAAATAAAATTGACAAACCATTAGCCAGACTCATCAAGAAACAAAGGGAGAAAAATCAAATCAATAAAATTAGAAATGAAATGGAGAGATCACAGCAGACAACACAGAAATACAAAGGATCATAAGAGACTACTATCAGCAGTTATATGCCAATAAAATGGACAACGTGGAAGAAATGGACAAATTCTTAGAAAAGTACAACTTTCCAAAACTGAACCGGGAAGAAATAGAAAATCTTAACAGGCCCATCACAAGCATGGAAATTGAAACTGTAATCAGAAAGCTTCCAGCAAACAAAAGCCCAGGTCTAGACGGCTTCACAGCTGAATTCTACCAAAAATTTTGAGAAGAGCTAACATCTATCCTACTCAAACTCTTCCAGAAAATTTCAGAGAAAGGTAAACTTCCAAACTCATTCTATGAGGCCACCATCACCCTAATACCAAAACCTGACAAAGATGCCACAAAAAAAGAAAACTACAGGCCAATATCACTGATGAACATAAATGCAAAAATCCTTAACAAAATTCTAGCAATCAGAATCCAACAGCACATTAAAAAGATCATACATCATGACCAAGTGGGCTTTATCCCAGGGATGCAAGGATTCTTCAATATCTGCAAATCAATCAATGCAATACACCACATTAACAAATTGAAAAATAAAAGCCATATGATTATCTCAGTAGATGCAGAGAAAGCCTTTGACAAAATTCAACATTCATATATGATTAAAAAAAAAAACCCTTCAGAAAGCAGGCATAGAAGGAACATACCTCAACAAAATAAAAGCTATATATGACAAACCCACAGCAAATGTTATCCTCAATGGTGAAAAATTGAAAGCATTTCCCCTAAAGTCAGGAACAAGACAAGGGTGCCCACTTTCACCGCTACTGTTCAACATAGTTCTGGAAGTTTTGGCCACAGCAATCAGAGCAGAAAAAGAAATAAAAGGAATCCAAATTGGAAAAGAAGAAGTAAAATTCTCACTGTTTGCAGATGACATGATCCTCTACATAGAAAACCCTAAAGACTCCACCAGAAAATTACTAGAGCTAATCCATGAATATAGTAAGGTTGTAGGATATAAAATCAACACACAGAAATCCCTTGCATTCCTATACACTAATAATGAGAAAATGGAAAGAGAAATTAAGGAAACAATTCCATTCACCATTGCAATAAAAAGAATAAAATACTTAGGAATATATCTACCTAAAGAAACTAAAGACCTATATATAGAAAACTATAAAATACTGGTGAAAGAAATCAAAGAGGACACTAACAGATGGAGAAATATACCGTGTTCATGGACTGGAAGAATCAATACAGTGAAAATGAGTATACTACCCAAAGCAAACTATAGATTCAATGCAATCCCTATCAAGCTACCAACGGTATTTTTCACAGAGCTAGGACAAATAATTTCACAATTTGTATGAAAATACAAAAAACCTTGAATAGCCAAAGCAATTTTGAGAAAGAAGAACAGAACTGGTGGAATCAACCTGCCTGACTTCAGGCTCTACCACAAAGCCACAGTCATCAAGACAGTATGGTACTGGCATAAAGACAGAAATATAGGTCAATGGAACAAAATAGAAAGCCCAGAGATAAATCCACACACCTATGGACACCTTATCTTTTACAAAGGAGGCAAGAATATACAATGGAGAAAAGATAATCTCTTTAACAAGTGGTGCTGGGAAAACTGGTCAACCACTTGTAAAAGAATCAAACTAGATCACTTTCTAACACCATACACAAAAATAAACTCAAAATGGATTAAAGATCTAAATGTAAGACCAGAAACTATAAAACTTCTAGAGGAAAACAGGCAAAACACTGTCTGACATAAATCACAGTAGGATCCTCTATGACCCACCTCCCAGAATATTGGAAATAAAAGCAAAAATAAACAAATGGGGCCTAATTAAACTTAAAAGCTTTTGCACAACAAAGGAAACTATAAGCAAGGTGAAAAGACAGCCTTCTGAATGGGAGAAAATAATACCAAATGAAGCAACTGACAAACAACTAATCTCAAAAAATATACAAGCAACTCCTGCAGCTCAATTCCAGAAAAATAAATGACCCAATCAAAAAATGGGCCAAAGAACTAAATAGACATGTCTCCAAAGAGGATATACGGATGGCTAACAAACACATGAAAAGATGCTCAATATCACTCATTATTAGAGAAATGCAAATCAAAACCACAATGAGGTACCATTTCATGCCAGCCAGAATGGCTGCGATCCAAAAGTCTACAAGCAATAAATGCTGGAGAGGGTGTGGAGAAAAGGGAAGCCTCTTACACTGTTGGTGGGAATGCAAACTAGTACAGCCACTACGGAGAACAGTGGAGATTCCTTAAAAAACTGGAAACAGAACTGCCATACAACCCAGCAATCCCACTGCTGGGCATACACACCAAGGAAACCAGAATTGAAAGAGACACGTGTACCCCAGTGTTCATTGTAGTACTGTTTATAATAGCCAGGACATGGAAGCAACCTAGATGTCTATCAGCAGACGAATGGATAAGAAAGCTGTGGTACGTATACACAATGAAGTATTACGCAGCCATTAAAAAGAATACATTTGAATCAGTTCTAATGAGGTGGATGAAACTGGAGCCTATTATACAGGGTGAAGTAAGCCAGAAAGAAAAACACCAATACAGTATACTTACGCATATATATGGAATTTAGAAAGATGGTAACAATAACCCTGTATGTGAGACAGCAAAAGAGACACAGATGTACAGAGCAGTCTTTTGACTCTGTGGGAGAGGGAGAGAGTAGGATGATTTGGGAGAATGGCATTGAAACATGTATAATATCATATAAGAAACGAATCACCAGTCCAGGTTCGATGCAGGATACAGGATGCTTGGGGCTGGTGCACTGGGATGACCCAGAGGGATGGTACAGGGAGGGAGGTGGGATGGGGATTCAGGAAGGGGAACACGTGTATACCCGTGGGGGATTCATGTTGATGTATGGCAAAACTAATACAATATTTTAAAGTAATTAGCCTCCAATTAAAATAAATAAATTTAAATTTAAAAATAAATAAAATAAAACTATTACTCAAAAAAAAAAAAAGAAAGAAAAAGAAAATCAGTTACGTTTCAGGATACAAATTAATCTACCAAAATCGGCTGCATTTCTGTATACTCAAAACAGATCATCAGGATGAGATTTCAGAAGATAACCCTATCAACAATGACATTTCCAAAAATAAAAGATCTAGTGAAAAGCGAAAGTATTAGTCACTCAGTTTTGACTCTTTGTGACCCATAGACTATAGCCTGCCAGGCTCCTCTGCCCATGGAATTCTCCAGGCAATTGGAGTGAGGTGCCATTCCCTTCTCCAAGGGAGCTTCCTGAACCAGGGATCGAACCTGAGCTCTCTGAATTGCATGCAGCATCTTTACTGTCTGAACCACCGAGGAAGCCCAGAAGATCTGGGGATATATTTAAAATCAGGAAGTAATTATTGTATACTCCCCAAACTAGAAGACACTGATGAATGAAATTAAAAATAGTGTGAGTGAATGGAAATATATATGACATGCTCATTGATTAGAACAATTCACATTGTGAAAATGATTTCACAGCCCAAGGCAATCTAGAGATATGAGACCATTCCTGTTAAAAAACCAATGGGATTCTTTGGAGGACAAAGCATATAACATATATGAAAAAAAAAAAAGCCCAAAGAGTGAATATGATTTAAGGAAAGAAGGAAAACCTGGGACATATCATGCTCCCTGACTCCAAACTATACTAGAAATCTAGAATCATCAA
Source organism: Capricornis sumatraensis (assembly GCF_032405125.1). NCBI lineage: Eukaryota > Metazoa > Chordata > Mammalia > Artiodactyla > Bovidae > Capricornis > Capricornis sumatraensis. The sequence goes on along the minus strand of NC_091078.1, from coordinate 41,951,426 downwards.
AATAATATGATATTGGCATGAAAGAAATACACATAGATCCATGGAACAGAACTGAGAGTCCAGAACCAAACCTGTGCTTCTATGGTCAACTCATCTAAGACAAAGGAGATGAGAAGAACAATGGGGAAAGGAAAACCTCTTCAGGAAATTGTGTTGGGAACACTGGACAGCTACATGCACAAGAATCATACTGGAAAACTTTCTCACACCATTTCCAAAAATAACTTCAAAATGAATTCAGTACTTCAACCTAACACCTGAAGTCATCAAACTCATAGAAGAAAACATAGGCATTATGCGTTCAGACATCAGTCTTAGCAATATGTTTTATCTCTATCCTCTCAAGCAAGGGAAACAAAAACAAAATAAACCAATGAGACTTCATCTAACCAAAAACTTTTCACTGCAAAGGATACCATCTACGAAAGAAGAGTTTCTGAGAAAATACTTCTAAACCACTTTTCTGATCGACTGTGAGAAAATATTTCCAAAATATTGTGGTAAAATATTTCCAAGCCATATATCTGAAAAGGGGTTTATATCCAAAGTGGACCAAGAGCCACACTACTCACTCTCCAAAAGACAAAAACCAAGTAAATACTTGGCAGAAGACCAAACATTTTCCCAAAGCATATATACTGAAGGCCAAAAAGATACATAGAAAGATGGTCAGCATCACTTATCTTCAGGGAAATGCACATCTAAACCACAATGAGATGGCCACCTGAAATCAGAAAGAATGTCTGTCATCCAAAAGACACCAAATAGCAATGATTGGCTAGGGTGTAAAGGAAAGGAAATCCTTGTGCATTTTGTTAGGAATGTTCCTTGATACAGTCACTATGGGAAACAGCATGGAGGGTCCTCAGGAAGTTAAACATAGAAATACCATATGATGCAGGAATTACACTTGAGAGTATCATTCTGAAGGAAACAAAGCCATTAATTCAAAGAGATATACACACCCCTAAGTTTACAGCAGCTTTATGGCTGAGATATGGAAGGCACACATGGATAAAGAAGATTTGTGTATATAGGCCATTCTCACAGCGACAGTGGGGTTGTCTTCGGTCGTCACAAAGCTAACTGGCACCTCAGTAGTCACAACGGAAGGACCCTACAATGAGATAATTTGCAGGAGCTAGCACGTCTATATCCCTTCACCCTCAGCCCTCAGCCTCCATGTAGTGCTCCTTTTACAGGAGAGATATTTTTCTTGCTTTCAGACAGAGAGACAAAAAGTGGAAAGTGTCTCTCCTCATGGGTCTTTTCTTCAGTAACAATAATTAAAAGAATGTATCATTAGAGCATTATTTTGAGGTGATCTGCCTTGGGCCTTAACAACACATACATATGCACATGCAAACATACATGAAAGAGAAAAAGAGAATGAGAGACAGAGAGGAGGAAGGGATGGAGAAGAAGAGAAACAGAAACACAAGCAGAGAGAAGTCAAGAGACAGAGGCAGAGAGACGCACGGTGACAAGAGAAAGAGAGTCACAGAGTGAATGAACACAGGGGAGAGGGAATGAGCAGAAATCACAGTTTCCATCACCCAGTATACGTGTTAGATCCAAGTCACCATGTCCATCCACCCTAGAGGGGTGGGGATGACAGAAAGATATTTATCCAGGAGGCAAAAATGCTGGACACCATTTGGAGAGTGGGGCCAAGTCACCTCTGGGCCTGACATGAAACAACTGGACATGAATCTAAAGGAACAGGAGGATCTGGAAAGTTGGGGCCAGTGTTTGAATTTTATTTACTCTCACTCCTCCCCTGGGGTTATGGGAAACAGGGAGGAAAGGGGTCTGCTTGACCTCAGAGCAGATGCAGGTCTGTCTCTGTTGCATTCTGTGCTATGCCAGCCCTTTTTGGAATCCACCCTTTGTTGTCTGTGTGTGTGCTTCATTTGATACCAGCCCTTGGGACTTCCCTGGTGGCTCAGACAGTTAAGTGTCTGTCTACAATGTGGGAGACCTGGGTTCAATCCCTGGGTTGGGAAGATCCCCCAGAGAAGGAAATGGCAATCCACTCCAGTACTATTGCCTGGAAAATCCCATGGACAGAGGAGCCTGGTAGGCTACAGTCCATGGGGTCGCAAAGAGTCAGACACGACTGAGCAACTTCACTTTCACTTGGGTTTTATAGGCAGTGCAGGTGATTATTGGTCCATGTAACTGATGGCTTCCCCAGGAAGTCAATGCCACAGTGACCCTCACTGTGCAGATGGGGAATTGGGGAGACCTTGACAGGCCCATGGTGTGTCCAGTGTCACATCACTGATAAGGAGGATGAGCCAGGTCTGAACCCAGTTGTGTCCTCAGAGCTGGGGCCCTGGCTGCACCCAGGCCCCCAAGGATGGTGGGATGGGCTTTCAGTGTCACTGTGCATGGACATAGCTTGGGGTAGGGGATGAGCATTCAGCAACCCAGAGGTGCCTTTGGGGAGCTTCGTGTGAGGAGGAAGCCTGGGTAAGTGGACTCCAGGAAATTACCTCACTTCCCTGGCAAGAAAGCCCAACAGAACCTGGAACCTGGGTCACCAGGCATGACTTCTAGAGGAGCCCCAATCCAACTTACCTGGTTGAGAAAAAGGAATGGACATGTTGTGTTGTGTCCCAACATCCTGTGTCCTTGGCCTCAGGAAAGGTCACAGTGTCTTCCAACACTGTAGATGTTGAGTCAAGTCTCACCCCAGATGCCATTGACTCTTTGCTCTGAGGGACCAAAAGGCAACACAGTAAGGCCCAGGGCAGTCCACTCAGGTCCTGAGGAACCCTATGATGTCTCACTGTGCATGTGGAGGTAGGGGTTCCCATGGGGTGGATCTGTGTCAAGCAAGAGCAGGCTGCGAGGGGTCAGAAAACTTGTGGGCTGGATGCGTCCACAACCCAGGTCCAAGCTGACTGCACGGGAGGTGGAGAGCCAGGGCGAAGCCCTTCCCAGCCCTCTAGGTGGATCCAATAGATTATTTTTACATGAAATATTGTGAATAATAAGGGTGAAACACCTGGTAGCTCAGTTGGTAAAGAATCTGCCTGTAATGCAAGAGACCCTGGTTTGATTCTTGGGTTGGGAAGATCTCCTGGAAAAGGGAACAGCTATCCACTGCAGTATTCTAGCTTGGAGAATTCCATGGACTTATACAGTCAATGGGGTCACAAAGAGTCGGACGTGACTGAGCAACTTTCACTTTAAAAAATCATGTTTAAACTATGCAAAGAACATGAATTGTGTTTTGGTTAGGAAAGATATACAAATATTAAGGGTGTAGTTTTGACAAGGTGAAGTGAGGGGTTATTTTTGCCCTTAAATAATGTAGAGGTTGGGTCATTGTTCCAGAATGCATAAGAGAGAATTGAGGACAAAGCCTGAATGCACAAAGTTGTAAAGGCCTATGGAAAAAGAGAATCATGTATAATCAAACTGATTAAGATTGAAAAAACCCATTTATAAGATTTGTTTGCTAGCTTGCTTGCTTCTCTGTTTTTAATAAGCCCAGCAGTGTACTGATACAAAACTAGAATTTAGTCTGTCTCTGTCAAAATGGCAAAGTTTCTTGGATTATCAGTCTGCTTTAATAAGAGATTGGAGGAGATTTTTCTTTACCCTTTGAGTAATCAGCCTAGGAAACAACTATCTTGTATCTTAATAATTTCCTGTTGTCTTTACTATGTATTTGATTATTCAAGAAAATCAAGACTTCTCTGTATTGAAAGAGTTATGTTTTTTGGTCTTTTATAAACATATGGCCTTCTTTTTTTGTTTTTAAAATCTTTTATTGTAACTTTGATTAAGTAGATAACAAAGTTGTTTCATGGTGACCTGTAGTTCTATTTAATCAAGTGGTCAAGTATTTTGACATTTCAGACAATTTTCTGAACTAATTTCTAAATAAAGTTTTATTGACTTTGAAGTGACTGAGATTGTCCAGAGGGCTCCTGGAAAATTCTCAAAGGATTTGTTCTCACACCTCGTAAAACAAGAGATATTAAACTAGGTTTACTTGATATGCTGAAATTCATATACAGCACTGTCAAACAAGAAGGGATGTTTATGAAGGAGGAAGATGGAGGTGGAGTTGTACATTACGCAGGAGGAAATAGAGGAGTAAGAGAAGCTGATCAATCGAGAGAAGACACACCTGGTGCTGCTGTGTACCTTCAATATGAGCAATGTCTCCCACCATGAAGTGCACTGGTTCTCCTACAGAAATGTACCATCCAGTGACCTACAGATCTACATTTGGTTGAATACAACCTTGAGAGAACCAACTAGTAAAAAGAAGTCTACTCAGGAGCTAGAAAGAGCACAGAGTTCAATTTTGCTATTGTTTTATGGAACTTAAAGATTCAGCTTTCAAGTAAGGAGATTAGCAGCACCATGTCTAGGAGAAAGATTGATGATTCTGTAAACTCACAATCTTATAAGTTCTAAAGAGATCACTTTGACATAAAAGTCACCCATCTAAATGGGATAGTGCCTCTGTCTGGCTACATGAGACTTTAGTAAATTTTATTTCTAGTTTTTTGGGAAAAAAGAAGCAGTGTATAATCTTCTTTAGTTTTTATTTTTATGTATACGTATCTATTATTTTTCCAAAATTGTATGAAATTCCTAGAAATTTGTCAGCATCTTTGCTGTCCATAATGTGTGCTATTGTAATTAGTCATAATTCCAGTTATTATCTCAAAATGTTATGTCACCCAAAACAATCAAATTTCATGTCAGTTGCATTCAGGTGAACCCCCATCAGCTCCTCAATTCTGGCCATCTTAAGCCTTTTGTCATTCATTGTTATTCTCTTACTTTTCTGCTTTCTGAAAGCTCTTACAGTCAGTTACAAACCAGTGTGCTTCATGATCAAGAAAAAAGGAAGCATTTAGTGGAGGTGTTCATGGGTTCCTGAAAGTGCTGATCTCAAATCAAGCAAAATGAGTTAATTACATAAAAGGCAATGAAGATGATTATACTTTTTACAGCCTTTAGTTTGAAACATGCTTGTTCTTTAATGACTTATTTTCCAGATTAAGGAACTGCTTTGCCCCTTTTAAATAAGCTATCTCTAACTTGCAACAGTTTAATCCTTTAAACCTTTGTAAATGTGAAGAAAGTATTTGTCTTTTTCTCCCTGCCTGATTCCTCTAGAATTTAAAAACTCTTGCTGAATACAGTTGATCCTTGAACAACATGGTTTTGAACTTTATGGGTCAACTTACACGCTGATTTTTTCCCCCATAAATATTACAATACCACACAATCTGGATTTGTTGAATCCAAAGGTACAGAAGTGTGGAAATGGGGGGCTGATTCTAATTTATATGTGGGATTTTCAACTACAGAAAGGGTTGGTTCCCCTAAGTTGACATTGTTTAAGAGTCAACTGTATTCTTATTTTCATGGCAATCAAATTATTTGCATAAATTCTATAACAATTTATTCTCCTTGTAATAGGACACAATTAGAAACATTGTTTTATTACAAAGTTTTGCCTAAGATGTCATTTTTAGGAAGATGTATATAGAACCAGATATGACCAGACATTTCTTAGGAACTATGTTGATTTATGGTGCTTGCAAAGTCCCTTGGAAGTAATTGGTCTGCTACCTGGCTTACAGGGTACCCAGGCTTACTAGTAAGTAAGGAAGTTAACATCCTGACAGACCCAGGAACATTAGGCTTTACTGGGGACATGGAGAAAAGAGAAATTCATCCAGATCTTGGTATGGCAGGGGAAATATGGTGATGAGTCCCTAGTTTGGCTTCCTAACCTTGAGAGACCTTTAAAAAGTGAATCCAATAGAAAGCCCAGAAATAATCCCACGTTCCTATGGTCAATTAATCTTTGACAAAGGAGGCAAGAATAAACAATGGAGAAAAGAGTCTCTTCAGTAAGTGGTGCTGGGAAAACTGGACAGCTACATGGAAAAGAATGAAGTCCCAACATTCTCTCAGGCTTTATGCTAAGAAATTCACGCTGAATTAAAGACCTAAATATAAGACTGGATACCATAAAACTCTTCAATGAAAACAGACAGAAAATTCTTTGACATAAATCCCAACAATATTTTTTAAACCATGTCCTAGAGTAAAGTAAATAAAGGCAACAAATAAACAAATAAAACCTAATTAACCTTAAAAGATTTTGTACATCAAAGGAAACCACAAAAGAAAAGACAGTATAAAGAATGGGAAAAAATAATTGCAAATATTGTGATCAATCCAAAATATTTAATATACTAACAGTGCAATATAAAAAATCCCTACAAACAACTCATCCAAAAATGGGTGGTTGATGTAAATATGCACATGCATAGTCAGTTGCTTCAGACGTGTCCGACTCTTTGCTACCCCATGGACTGCAGCCCACCAGGCTCCTCTGTCCTTGGGATTCTCCAGGCAAGAATACTGGGGAGGGTTGCCATGCCCTTCTCCAAGGGATCTTCCTGACACAGGGATCAAATGCCCATCTCTTGAGTCTCCTGCATTGCAGGTGGATTCTTTACTGCTGAGCCACCAGGGAAAACCCCATGCAAATAAACATTTCTCCAAAGACATAACAGATGATCTAGAGGCACATGAAAAGCTGCCCACATCACTAATTATTAGAGAAATGCAAATCAAAATTTCAGTGAAGTATCACCGCATATGTCAAAATGGCCATTATCACAAACTCTCTAAATCATAAATGATGGAGACAATGTGGAAAAGAGGGAACCCTCTTTACACTGCTGGTGGGAATGTAAATTGATGCAGCCACTTTGGAAAAACAGTATAGAGATTGTGCAAAAAAAAAAAAATTGCATTACCATGTATATGATGTGGCAACCCCACTTCTGGGCATATATCCTGAAAAACTATTATTTGAAAAATACATGCACCCCAGTGTACACAGAAACATTATACACAATAGCTAGGACATGGATGCAACCTAAGTGTCCATCAACAGTTGAATGGTATAGATACCACTGTGGTATACATACACAGTGGAATACTACTCAGCCATAAAAATAATGAAGCAATTATTTCATTAAAGCAACATAGATGGACCTGCTGCTAAGTTGCTTCAGTCGTGTCCAACTCTGTGTGATCCCATAGACGGCAGCCCACCAGGCTCCCCCGTCCCTGGGATTCTCCAGGCAAGAACACTGGAGTGGGGTGCCATGGCCTTCTCCGTAGATGGACCTAGATATTACTATATAAAGTGATGTTATACAGAAAAAGAAAACTGTATATCATACCACTCATATGTGGAATGTAGAAAAATGATACAAATGAGCATATTTACAAAACAGACTCACAGACATAGAAAACAAACTTATGGTTACCGAAGGAGGAAGGGAGAGAGGGGTAAATTTGGAGTTTAGGATTAAAACACTCACACTACCATATATAAAATAGATAATCAACAAGGATCTACTTGTATAACATAGGGAACTATACTCAATAACTTGTAATAACCTAAAATGGAAAAATAAAATCTATTATATGGTAAATATCATATTTATAAATAAATATTTATAAATATATATAACTGAATCATTTTGCTGGATACCTAAGAGTAACAACATTGTAAGTGAACTAAATTTCAATAAAAATTTAAAATATAGATTAAAATAAAAATTGAATCTGAGAGTTTTGTTAACAGTTCCAGAAATGCAGATTGCTCTGTTCTGAGAAATGCCATGGCAAATGCATGTCATGAATGCAGGTGCTGTCACTGAAGGCATTCAAAGTACAAACTGAGAATCTTTTTGGATTGCCAGTGCTGTCTTAAGTCTACCACTTCAGGATTATTTATTCAATTATTTGAGTTCTTCCTGTATGTCAGCAAGGATTTGACCCTCTCAGTAACTAAAAGGGAGGTACGATAATGAACCCATTTCACAGATGAAGAAACTGAAGTCCAGAGAGTTAGTCACTTGTCGGGTTTCTGGAAAATAAAGAGTTTAGATACTGGATATTCATCTACAGCCTGTATTTCCAGATTCTTGCACCAACCACTATGCCCTCTGGCCTTGGGAATAACCAGAAAATAGTCTTATAATCATCTGAATGAGTTTTCAAGTTGAAGCATAGTCTATTACCCCAAAAGTCTGGGACTGAAATGTGTATTGCTTCATCAGTTATCCTGAGAAAATGCATCTGGCAACCTAAATACTTATGAAACAGAATATTACCAATGTTGGGCACACGTGATCCACCGATTCCAGGTTATGGGCCTCTCTTCCCAAAGGGGAGCCAGTTTTCTAATTTTGGAATTAATTTTGCTTGTTGTTGAAATCAATTTAAGTGGAATTGTATATAATACTCTCCTTTAGATCTGGCTTGTTTCATTATGCTTGTTAGAATCATCCCTATTCTTCAAAGTGGCTATAGTTCAGTTTATTTCTGTATAATATTCTATTATGAAAATAGACATCATGGGAGAAAATTAAGTCAAAATGGATCAAAGACCTAACTGTGAGACACAGAACTATAGAAACCCTAGGAGAAAAAACAGCAGAAAATCTTCATGACAAGGCATTTGGTGAGGACTGCCTGGATATGAAAACATAAGCACAAGCAACAGAAGTAAAAATAGGCAGCATGGACTCTATTCAAAGCCAGAACTTCTGAGCATCAAAGCAACTGATAGGCAGAATGAAAAAGCAACAACCTATGGAATCAGAGAAGATACTTGCCCATCGTATATCCAGTTAAGAACTGGAAGACATAAAGAGCTCCTATGACCAGGGATCCTGCTCCTCAGCATGCAGCCAGCTGACCCAGGACCCACAGGGCCCTGCTGCCAGTTTTCCCAGACCTGGCCCTGCCAACCAGTGGTCAGCAGGCTAGAAATTGAGGCCCTGCTGTCCCTTGAGGTTTGGCTGGGGAAGGAAGGAAGATAGTGGCAAACTTTATTTTTTACTTTTTTTTTTTTTTGTCAAACTGTGACCTGTACAGGCAGATGTAGCTCCTATAAAGCACATCCTGCACCACTGTACAAGAGACTGACTATCGCTTTAAGAACACTCAAAGCTTTAGGAAAATATATTCCATACAAATAATAACCGAACAAAGCAGGCATGGCTATACTTATACAAGACAAAATAGAGTTTGAATCAACAAGTGCTTCATAAGGGACTTCCCTGGTGGTCAAGTGGGTAAGTCTCCGGGCTCCCAGTGTATGGAGCCCAGGTTTGGTCACTGGTCAGGGAACTAGATCCCATGTGCTGCAGCCAAGAAGTTCTCATGCCTCAGCTAAGGTTCTGTGAGCTGCAACTAAGACCAGCGCAGCCAAAATAAATAAATATGCTTTAAAAAACCCCGCTACATGAGATAAATTTCATTATATAATGATAAAAGGGTTTCTTCCACAGGGAGCTATAATAATTATCTATGTACCTATTCCACTCCTGGGTATGTATCCAAAAAAACCAAAAATGCCATTTCAAAAACATACATGCACCACAAGGTTCATAGTAGCATTATTTACAATTGTCAAGATGTGGAAGCAAACTAGGTGCTCATTAGCAGATGAATGGATAAAGAATGTATGGTGTATGTATGTAATGGAATACTATTCAGCCATAAAAAGAATGAAATCTTGCCATTTGCTTAAATATGGATGGATTCTGAGAGCCTTATGCTAAATGAAAAAAGTTCAGTTCAGTTCAGTCCAGTCGCTCAGTCATGTCCGACTCTTTGTGACCCGATGAATTGCAGCATGCCAGGCCTCCCTGTCTGCCGGGAGCCAGCATGGGCCATCCCACCCACGACAAGGTCGTGCAGAAGAGATCTGATAAGCAAGGCTTCAGGTCTTGACTGACCCCCTGGACCTGCCCGAGCATCTACCCCCAAAACCAGAATCTGTCTGTCTTACTATTTTGTGCCTTTCACCAACTCTTCTGACATTAACAGGGGGCTATCCCTGACCACCTTTCTCTGGAGAAAATCAATTTAGGGCTCTAGCTAATAAGTATCCTGGACATGAGAGGAATATTTCAAATCAAACTCCCTCTGTTAGCATTCTAGCTTGCTTGGCAAGTTTATCCAGACTCTTGCAGCTACACATATGATTGTTCACAGCCTCTCAACTGTGAGGCATGGGAAGCCTAAAACATAGAGCCTTTCAAAGAGTTAAAAGCTATTAGAATAGTGCTGGTGTAGGATTTCACTGTTAAGCCAATGCTTGCTGTCAAGTTCCCATATCCCTTATCCACTGTGCACCTGGGAGTGCATTAGTTAACATAGTTGGAATGTAAGAAAAACAAGTGTAGCCTTGAAATTAACCACATCAGACCTTTGAGCTAATTGGTTCTTTCTTGTAACTCACTGCGCCTTTGCTCGTGAGAAATGTAACTCTGTTTTGCTGGGAGCCAGCATGAGGAATCCCACCTGTGGCAAAGGTCATGAGGAAAGGGGCCTGACAAAACACAAAGGTGGGATCAGGCCTCAGGGGTCCCCCTGTATTTTCTCGAGCATCTACCCCCAAAACCAGAGTCTACCTGCTTTACTGTGTTAGGCTTTTCACCTACTCTTCTAACATTAACAGGGGGCTGTACCCCCACCACTTTTTTCTGGAAAAAGATAATTTATAGCTTTTAGAAAATATGTCTCCTGGGCATAATAAGAGTGTTTCAATCCAAAAACCCCTCATGGCTTTCTAGCCTGCCTGACAGGTTTGTCCAGACTCTTAGAGCTGCGCATGTGCTTGTTTGCGGCCTCCCGCCCGCGAGAGGCACAGGAAGCTTAAAACATCCTAGGAATGTAGGGGCTTCTGAGGAGTCAAAATCATTAGAATAGGACTGATTAAGGGTTTCATTTGTTGAGCCAATACTTGCTGCCAAATTTTCATATCTTTTTTTTGTTGATATAGTTGGTATGTAGAAAAAACAGGTAGTAGCCCTGGTATTAGCAACATTAGATTTTTGAGTTAAGTACTTTCTTTGTTATAACCCACTGCACCTTGGTTCTACAGGAATGTAACCTTATTTAGTACTTTGAGGGTGATGCAGATTAAAGAAAAAACACTTAAAGGGAAAATGAGTTTTCTGGTTGATAGACATTTATCTAGGAAAAGAGCCATAAAAATGTTAACAGTCCCCCTGGCCAGAAGATGATGTAAAACCCCCTAAGACCTTTTGTATACAGGAAGGTATGCAAAAAGAAAGCCTGGTCTCAATAAGGGTCAGGACTGCTGCCCCTGCATAACTCTGCATATTCCATTATTTCTTTATGTACAACTTGGGGTATATAAGCTGCTTTTGAAAATAAAGTTGTGGGTCTGGCACCAATGCTTGGCTCCCCCATGTCGTTCTTTTCTCCCTTTTCAGGCTGAATTTCCATCTGGAGCACAGAGGCTCTCCGTTTCTACTTATTTGCCCTGGCTTCTAAGACCCACGCGAGAGGGAGCCCAAGGCAGGGCACCCTCCGCTATTCAAGCGGGCTCCAGTGGCCTATGTAGACGGTGCAAGACCCTTGTCTCGGAGCTTTATTGGTCTCCTGTGTAAACCAAGTTATTCAGCCTCTTTTCTCCACTAATTTTCCTACTACACTATTTTTTCCTAATCTCTCTTTATATCTCTAAATAAATAAGTCTGTCCTCACTGACGCTGTCTCGCCCTCGAATTCCCTGGATCTACCGGGACTGGACCCCGGCACCATTTAGCATTTTCTGAGGCTGACATAGATTAGAAATATAAAGAAAAAACACTTTGAGGGAAAATAAGTTTTCTGGTTGAGCAGCCTTTATCAAAAGAGGGTCATAAAATGTCCACAGGCCTCCAAGGCCAGAAGATAATGTACACAACATTGTTTATGGGAAAGGTTTGCAGAAAAAAATCTTGCTTTCGATAAGGGCAAAACTGATGGAATGTTTGGGCTGACTTTGTATGACCTTGCATCTTTCATTTCCCTCTATGTACAAGTCAAGGTGTAAAAGCCCCATTTGGAAATAAAGTTACGGGCCTCGCTCGCCGAAGAAGCTTGGTCTCCCTGTGTTTCTCTTTCTTTCTCTCTTTCTTTCTTTCTCTTGCTCTCTTTTTCAGGCTGATCCCTTGGAGCATAGAGGCTCTCTGCATTCACTTATCTGGCTGGGCTTCTAAGACCTGAACAGGAAGGCATCTGTGTTTTCACTCCCACAGGAGACCAGGAGGATGCCTGTGGCCTCCGTGAACAGAGCAAGTCCCTTGTCTTGGGGCTTTATTAGCTTTCTGTGTAAACCAAGGAATATCAGCTTCTATTCTTTCCTCTCTCATTCATTCATTCATTAGCCAATGCTGTTTCTCCGGAGGGTTCCCCTGGATCCTGTGGGGGCTGGACCCCAGCACCTGTCTATCACCAATTTCCGGAGTTCACTCAGACTCACGTCCATCAAGTCAGTGATGCATCCAGCCATCTCATCCTCTGTTCTCCCCTTCTCCTCCTGCCCCCAGCATCAGAGTTTTTTCCAATGAGTCAACTCTTCACATGAGGTGGCCAGAGTACTGGAGTTTCAGCTTTAGCATCATTCCTTCCAAAGAAATCCCAGGGCTGATCTCCTTTAGAATGGACTGGTTCGACATCCTTGCAGTCCAAGGGACTTTCAAGAGTCTTCTCCAACACCACAGTTCAAAAGCTTCAATTCTTTGGCGCTCAGCCTTCTTCACAGTCCAACTCTCACATCCATACATGACCAAAGGAAAAACCATAGCCTTGACTAGACGGACCTTAGTCGGCAAAGTAATGTCTCTGCTTTTGAATATGCTATCTAGGTTGGTCATAACCCTCCTTCTAAGGAGTAAGCATCTTTTAATTTCATGGCTGCAGTCACCATCTGCAGTGATTTTGGAGCCCTCCAAAATAAAGTCTGACACTGTTTCCACTGTTTCCCATCTATTTCCAATGAAAAAAGTTAGAAAAAGTCAAATATCTTTAATTGAAAATACTTATATTTGGGATTACCATATATACAGTTCAGTTCAGTTCAGTCGCTCAGTCGTGTCCGACTCTTTGCGACCCCATGAATCGCAGCACGCCAGGCCTCCCTGTCCATCACCATCTCCCAGAGTTCACTCAGACTCACGTCCATCGAGTCAGTGATGCCATCTAGCCATCTCATCCTCGGTTGTCCCCTTCTCCTCCTGCCCCCAATCCCTCCCAGCATCAGAGTCTTTTCCAATGAGTCAACTCTTCACATGAGGTGACCAAAGTACTGGAGCTTCAGCTTTAGCATCATTCCTTCCAAAGAAATCCCAGGGCTGATCTCCTTCAGAATGGACTGGTTGGATCTCCTTGCAGTCCAAGGGACTCTCAAGAGTCTTCTCCAACACCACAGTTCAAAAGCTTCAATTCTTTGGTGCTCAGCCTTCTTCACAGTCCAACTCTCACATCCATACATGACCACAGGAAAAACCATAGCCTTGACTAGATGGACATTAGTTAGCAAAGTAATGTCTCTGCTTTTGAATATACCATCTAGGTTGGCCATAACTTTTCTTCCAAGGAGTAAGCGTCTTTTAATTTCATGGCTGCAATCACCATCTGCAGTGATTTTGGAGCCCCCCAAAATAAAGTCTGACACTGTTTCCACTGTCTCCCCATCTATTTCCCATGAAGTGATGGGACAAGATGCCATGATCTTCGTTTTCTGAATGTTGAGCTTTAAGCCAACTTTTTCACTCCCTCTTTCACTTTCATCAAGAGGCTTTTTAGCTCCTTTTCACTTTCTGCCATAAGGGTGGTACCATATGTAAAACAGATAAACAATAAGGTCCAACTGTACAGAACAAAACTACATTCAATATTTTGTAATAACCTATAATGGAAATGAATATATATTCTTTATATATATAGGAATGATGCTAAAGCTGAAACTCCAGTACTCTGGCCACCTCATGCAAAGAGTTAACTCACTGGAAAAGACTCTGATGCTGGGAGGGATTGGGAGCAGGAGGAGAAGGGGATGACAGAGGATGAGATGGCTGGATGGCATCACTGACTTGATGGGTGTGAGTCTGAGTGAACTCCTTGAGCTGGTGATGGACAGGGAGGCCTGGCGTGCTGTAATTCATAGGGTTGCAAAGAGTCAGACACAACTGAGTGACTTAACTGGACTGAACTAATGCATCCAACATCAGAGTTCCTAACTATATAAAAAAACATCCATTGATCAAAAGGGAGAAATAAATGACCATGCAATAATAGTTGGACACTTGAATATTTCACTTTCAATACTGGATAAAACATCTAGACAAAAATCAATAAGGAACAGAGTTGAACATCACTGTAAACCAACAGAACAAATATATCTATATATATATATGCATATATCAAACATCCAGCAATAGCACAATATACCTTCTCACACACATATGAATTCTAGAGAATAAATTATATTATACATCACAAGACAGGACTGTTTCATCCGAGATGTCTTTTCTAACCTCAGTGGAATGAAATTACAAATCAATAATACAAGGAAGATGGGGAAATACACAAATCATGGAAATTAAGCTACACCTTCTTGACTAACATTGAATCAAAGAAGAAACTTACAGGAAAATTAGAAAATATTTTAAGACAAATGAAAAATACCTAGAGATACCAATAAATCCCTACCTTGTAAAAAAAATTTCAAATAATCTAAATATATTCCTCAGGGAACTAGAAAAAGAACAAACTAAGCCTCAAGTTAGAAGAAGGAAAGAAAAATAAAGATCAGTGCATAAATAAAGTTAGAAAATAGAAACAGAGTAGAAAAATATGATGAAAGAAAGAGGTGGTTTTTGAAAAGACAAAATTGACAAACCTTTAGCAAGATTAAAAGAAAAAGAGAGAAGACTCAAAATATGATACAGGAGTTATTACAATGGATGGCACAGAAATAAAAAAAATATGAGAAACTATTATGTACAATTATATACCAGTAAATTGTTAAACCTAGAAGAAATTGATAAATTCCTACCAACCACCTACCAAGAGGAAACAAGAGACTGAATGCTTGAACGGGCCAGTAATACATAGGGAGATTGGATCAGTAACCCAACTGTTCTCCACAAAGAAAAGCTCAGGGCCTGGTCTTCACAGGCAATTCTATCAAACTGTTAAAGAATAGTTAATACCAGTTTTTCTTACACTCTTCCAAAAGTGGAAGAACGAACACTTCTAACTCATTTTATGAAGCCATATTACCCTGACACCAAAGTCAGGCAAAATATTAGAAACAGGGCTACTATATGATGTAGCAAGTATATAAATACATACACAAAGAAATTGAAATCAGGATCTCAAAACTGTATCTGCATTCCCTGTGCACTGTGTGAGTGCATGCTAAGTCATTTTAAGTTGTGTCCAACTCTTTGTGACCCTGTAGACTGTAGCCCACCAGGCTCCTCTGTCTCTAGGATTCTCCAGGCAAGAATGCTGGAGTGGATTGCCAGGCCCTTTTCCAGGGGAACTACTGAACCCAGGGATCAAACCTGTATCTCATTATGTCTCCAGCATTGCAGGCAGATTCTTTACCAGTGTCGCTACCCAGGACCCCCCTGTTTACTACAGCACTGTTCAAAGAGCCAAGACATGGAAGTAACCTAACTGTGCATTGCCTGAAGAATTGCTGAAGAAAATATAGTACATACACAAATGGGATATAATTCAGAATTCATAAAACAGAAGGAAATACTGCCAATTGCAGCAACGTGGATGAACCTGGGGGACATTATGCCAAGTGAAGTAAGCGAGACATGGAAGGACAAACACTACACAGTACCACTTATATGAGGAATCTGAAATAGCCAGACCCTCAGAAGCGAGTTCAAGATGATTGCCAGGGGCTGGGGATGGGGAGAGATAGGAAGGTGATGGTTAAAGTGTACAGAGTATCAGGTGCTCAACAGGAGGTGCAGTCACGTTATATGCTCAGAACTGACCAGCAGCTGGCCGCCCCCTCACTGTGTCCTCACATGGTGGAGGGAGCTCTGGAGTCCCCTCCTCTTATGTAAGGACCCTGGCCCTACTGGTTTAAGTCTTACCCCTAGGACCTTGTTCAACCTTTGCTTCTCTTCACAGGCCCCCCATTTCCAAACACTGCTACAGTGGGGGTTGGGACCCAGTGAATCTGGGGGACATGAACATTCCATGTGTGATGGGGTGAGGGGAGCTGGAGGGCCTGGAGCAGACGTGGGGCGAGGGGGAGGCTACATTTCTGTACCTGCTTTTGTGAATTCAACCACCCATAAACACAGCGGTTTTAAACAAGCATCATGTATTCAGGCTGGACTACATGCTTTGGGCAGGGCCGAGGTATGGCCCCTCACTGCTGCAGGGGACCTCAGTTGAGGCCTCACTCATAGTGGCTGCCGTCCAGGGCTCATCTGGGCTAGTGGCAGAGCCTCATCCTCTTCCATGTCTGTTGGGCTTCTTCACAGGCTGGGGGCTAATTTCCAAGAGTGAGGAAGCAAGAGCCACCTGTCCCATGGCAACTTGGGCCTGACCCTGGCAGGACAGTCATGTCTGCCATCATTGAAGTCACAGCATTAAGGTGAGCTGCTGGCCACTCATGTCACAGATCTTATCTCCTTTTTTTTTTTTTATGAAAACTGGGTGAATTTCAGGTGGTGGTGTTCAGTCGCTAAGTCATGTCTGACTCTGTGACCCCATGGACTGTAGCATGCCAAGCTTCCCTGTCCTTCACTATCTCCCTGAGTTTACTCGTGTCCATTGAGTCAGTGATGCCATCCAACCATCTCATCCTCTGTCACCCCCTTCTCCTCTTGCCCTTACCTTTCCTAGCATCAGGGTTTTTCCCAATGAGTCTTCTCTTTGCATCAGGTGGCCAGAGTATTGGAACTTCAGCATCAGTCCTTCCAATGCATATTCAGGCTTGATTTCCTTTAGGTTTGATTGGTTTTGAAAGGTTGTTGCCAAATCATGAAAGACGCTGGGATTCTTGGCCTCCAGAGGAGAAGAATTCAATCCGGGACCAGTGATGAGGCTTGATCGCTCAGAGCTTTTGTGGAATAAAGTTTTATTAAAGCATAAAATAGATAGAAAATCTTCTGACATAGACATCAGAAGAGGGCAGAAAGAGTGCTCCCTGCTAGTCTTTAGCCGGATATTATATAGCTACTAGTAGTCTGCTAATTAGAGAAAGGGAATGTCTCAAAACTCAGAGACTGGCACCAGGCCCCTCACCCACAACATTCATTTTGAGATAACATTGGCTCAAGGTGAGTTGTCCTGGGCCATAAAATGACATGAATCTTGAAGAAAGTCAGGTTTCCAAGTAAACATAGAGTTTCATTAACACAGATTAGGAGAACAATGTATGAGTAAAACATACTGGTTTGTCAAGTGGGTTCTGAGTCTTAGGTTAGCTCAAGGTTTGAGAATAGTTAAGTTCAGGTGGAGCCAGGTGTCATCATGGCAACACAGAATTTTAAAAGAAACCTCTTTTTTTGGTCATTAATTTTATTTTTTTAAATATAAATTTATTTATTTTAATCAGAGGTTAATTACCTTACAATATTGTATTGGTTTTGCCATACATCAACATGAATCTGCCACAGGTATGCACTAACAGATGGAGAAATATACCATGTACATGGATTGGAAGAATCAATATAGTGAAAATGAGTATACTACCCAAAGCAATTTATAGATTCAGTGCAATCCCTATCAAGCTACCAACGGTATTTTTCACAGAGCTAGAACAAATAATTTCACAATTTGTAAGAAACCTCTTTTTAAATTTGTATAGAGAAGGGGAAAATATAACACCAGTAGTTTGTTTCCTCCTGCTGCTTAAGAGAGAGATAAAAAATGTCTGACACTTGCAGCCTATTTCCTCCATTTGGAGACCCCTGGCCTTCCTGCCTGTTACCCTCTCAGTTTGATCTCCTTCCTGTCCAAGGGGACCTTGAGAATTTTCTCCAACACCACAATTCAAAAGCACCAGTTCTTTGGTGCTCAGCCTTCTTTATGGTTCAACTCGCATCCCTACATGACTACTGGGAAAACCATAGCTATGACTATATGGACCTTCGCTGGCAAAGGTCTTTGCTTTTTAATATGCTGTTTAGGTTTGTCATAGCTTTCTGTCCAAGGAGTGTCTTTCAATTTCATGGCTGCAATCACTGTGCAAAGTGATTTTGGAGCCCAAGAAAATGAAATCTGTCACTGCTTCCACTTCCCCTGCCCCCATCTATTTGCCATGAAGTTACAGGACCAGATGCCATGATCTTAGTTTTTTGAATATTGAGTTTTAAGTCAGCTTTTTCACTCTCTTTCACCTTCATCAAGAGGCTCTTTAGTTACTCTTCGCTTTCTGCCATTAAGTTGGTATCATCTGCATATCTGAGGTGGTTGATATTTCTCCTAACAATCTTGATTCCAGCTTGTAACCCATCCAACCTGGCATTTTGCATGATGTACTCTGCATATAAGTTAAATAAGCAGGGTGACAATGTACAGCCTTGACGTATTCCTTTTCCAATTTTGAACCAGTCCTTTGTTCCATGTCTGGTTATAACTGTTGTTTCTTGGGCTGCATACAAGTTTTTCAGGAGGCAGGTAAAGTGGTCTGGTATTCCCATCTCTTTCAAAATTTCTCACAGTTTGTTGTGATCCACACAGTCAAAGGCTTTAGCATAGTCAATGAAGCAGAAGTAGGTGTTTTTGTTGTTGTTGTTGTTTTTTTTAAATTCCCTTGCTTTTTCTATGCTCCAGTGGATGTTTGCAATTTGATCTCTGGTTCCTCTGCTATCCCTCCCTGGTGACACTGAACCTTGTCTTCTCTCAGCAGATCGCTTCAGAAAACACAGCACATCTCCGCTGTTATTTACATTCTTGACCTTGAAGAGCACACTGGCCAGCTCTTTTCCCAAGCCAGCACAGCCCCAGAGGGTTAAAAGACAGTGGGTTGGGCACACAAAGGCTGTGAAGTCAGAGCCAGCTGACCCAGATGCCTCCACTGTGTCTGCTTCCTGTGTGTCCAGTGCACACAGGCTCCATGACTGGAGATGCAGTTGAGCGTGTGCATGTTGACCATGAGTGAGGTTCATGGCTTTGATCAGATTCTCTGGGTGAGGGGGGAGTGGTCTCTTGCCTAGGAGAGGGTGCAGGATCACAAGGATGCATATGATTTGAACCCATCTCTGTGTCCTGGCTGAAGGGGTGGACAGTGTGTCCAGCCCTGTGAGCCTGTCTTGGAGTAGCTGGTTTATCCCATGCCCCACCCACCACCTGACTCAGCATGAGTCCAGTGATGCAGCACCACTTTCACTCACTCTTGTGTTTTTTTTTTTTGTTGTTTGTTTTCATTTTGCCTTTTCACTTTTTCTTATGGAAAACTTTTAACATATACAAAAGTAGGCAAAGCAGTATAATGACCCCCCTTCCCATGAACCCACCTTCAACAGTTATCATCTCATGGCTGGTCTCATAGTATCTATCCCACTTCCACCTTCCCTGCCATCATTTTTTTTTTTTCCAATTTTTTTTAATGAAGCAGCAGACATATTGAAGAGTGCTTGTGTCCTAAGTATGCAGCACTCTCTGTTTCACCCTGTGAACTCACATGGTAATGGTTTGAGTACCCAGTTCTGGTGTGTGTGTATGTTTGTGTATGCATGGTACAGGGGATGTTCTCTATGCCCAGCAGCTCTTCCATACCTGCTGGGCATCCCACAATTCAACTCAGCCCCGACACTGTCTATCTGGAAATAGTTAAGGCCTCTGTCCCATGAGCTGGCCTCTGTTTGAGATGCCAACTGTAAGCCTAGGTTGTTACTTGTACTTCTGACCAACAGGCTATAAACCAGGCTCCCACGACTCTCCCTTGGTTAATTAGCTAGAGCGGCTCACAGAGCTCAGGGAACCAGTGTGCTCAACTGTATCAACAGTTACTATAAAAGGTTATAACTCAAGGGCACGGGATGGAAGAGGTTCTGGGGGCAGGATGTGGGGAGATGGTACAGAGCTTCTGTGCCCTGCACGGGCTCCACTTTCCAAATTTCCAAACTTCACCAACACGGAAGCTGTCCAAACCCTGTCCTCCTGGAGTTTCAGCACATGAGGCAAATGATTAAATCACCAGTTGGTGGTGATTGATTCAACCTTCAACTTTCCTACCCTCCAATGAAATCAAAGGCTGGGACTGAAGGAAAGTACCAAGATCTTATAGGAACCAGATCAAGTCACTGGGCAAACAACCCCTCTGCTGGATATTTTTCAAAATCCTTTGATAACCATTGAGAAGATGCACCAGAGATTTTGGGGTCCCAAGGTAATACTGGTCTTACAGAAGGAGTTAGGAAGTGTTATGTCTCCTGAATCTTTTGAGTTATTTTGAGGAGGCTTGGTGTTCCTTCTTCTCTAAATGTCTGGTAGGATTCACCAGTGAAGCCATCAATTGGACCCAGAAGTTTTTCTGTAGAGAGTTTTGTGATTCAATCACCTTACTAATTATGTCTCACCTTACTAATTATGTCAATAGATTCTCAATTTCTTTGTGACTCAGTCTTGGGAGGATTTGTAGTTCTAGGAATTTTTCCACTTTATCTAGTTATCCCATTTGTTAGGGAACAATTATTTACAGTACTCTATAATGCTTTTTTAGAACTAAAAAGATGTTCTTTTCATCATAGGGAACTGGAATACAAAAGTAGGAAGTCAAGAGATACCTGGAGTAACAGGCAAGTTTGGCCTTGGAGTATAAAATGAAGCAGGGCAAAGTCTAACAGAGTTTTGCCATGAAAATGGACTGGTCATAGCAAACACCCTCTTCCAACAACACAAGAGATGACACATGGACATCAACAGATGGCTAATACCAAAAGCATATTGATTAGATTCTTTGCAGCCAAAGATTGAGAAACTAAAATGGACTGGAATGGGTGAATTTAACTCAGATGACCATTATATCTACTACTGTGGGCAGGAATCCCTTAGAAGAAATGGAGTAGCCATCATGGTCAACAAAAGAGTCTGAAATGCAGTACTTGGATACAATCTCAAAAACAGCAGAATGATCTCTGTTCATTTCCAAGGCAAAACATTCAATATCATAATAATCCAAGTCTATGCCCCAACCAGTAATGCTGAAGAAGCTGAAGTTGAATGGTCCTATGAAGACCTACAAGACCTTTTAGAACTAACACACAAAAAAGATGTCCTTTTCATTATAGGGGACTGGAATGCAAAAGTAGGAAGTCAAGAAACACCTGGAGTAACAGGCAAATTTGGCCTTGGAATACAGAATGAAGCAGGGCAAAGACTAATAGAGTTTTTCCAAGAGAACACACTGGTCATAGCAAACACCCTCTTCCAACAACACAAGAGAAGACTCTACACGTGGACATCACCAGATGGTCGACACCAAAATCAGATTGATTATTTTCTTTGCAGTCAAAGATGGAGACGCTCTATACAGTTAGCAAAAACAAGACTGGGAGCTGACTGTGGCTCAGATCATGAGCTCCTTATTGCCAAATTCAGACTTAAATTGAAGAAAGTAGGGAAAAACACTGGACCATTCAGTATGACCTAAATCAAATCACTTATGATTATACAGTGGAAGTGAGAAATAGATTTAAGGGCCTAGATCTGATAGATAGAGTGCCTGACAAACTATGGATGGAGGTTTGTGACATTGTATAGGAGACAGGGATCAAGACCATCCCCATGGAAAAGAAATGCAAAAAAGCAAAATGGCTACCTGGGGAGGCCTTACAAATAGCTGTGAAAAGAAGAGAAGCAAAAAGCCAAGGAGAAAAGGAAAGATACAAGCATCTAAATGCAGAGTTCCAAAGAACAGCAAGGAGAGATAAAAAAGCCTTCCTCAGCGACCAATGCAAAGAAATAGAGGAAAACAACAGAATGGGAAAGACTAGAGATCTCTTCAAGAAAATTAGAGATACCAAGGGAACATTTCATGCAAAGATGGGCTTGATAAAGGACAGAAATGATATGGACCTAACAGAAGCAGAAGATATTAAGAAGAGGTGGCAAGAATACATAGAAGAACTGTACAAAAAAGATCTTCATAACACAGATAATCACGATGGTGTGGTCACTCACCTAGAGCCAGACATCCTGGAATGTGAAGTCAAGTGGGCCTTAGGAAGCATTACTATGAACAAAGCTAGTGGAGCTGTTAGAATTCCAGTTGAGCTATTTTAACTCCTAAAAGATGATGCTGTGAAAGTGCTGCACTCAATATGCCAGCAAATTTGGAAAACTCAGCAGTGGCCACAGGACTGGCAAAGGTCAGTTTTCATTCCAATCCCCCAAAAAGGCAATGCCAAAGAATGCTCAAACTACCACACAATTGCACTCATCTCACATGCTAGTAAAGTAATGCTCAAAATTCTCCAAGCCAGGCTTCAGCAATACGTGAACCATGAACTTCCAGATATTCAAGTTGGTTTTAGAAAAGGCAGAGGAACCAGAGATCAAATTGACAAAATCTGTTGGATCATAGAAAAAGCAAGAGATCTCCAGAAAATACATCTATTTCTGCTTTATTGGCTAAGCCAAAGCCTTTGACTGTATGGATCACAGCAAGCTGTGAAAAATTCTTCAGCTGGTGGGAATACCAGATCATCTTACCTGCCTCCTCAGAAATCTGTATGCAGGTCAAGATGCAACAGTTAGAATGGGACATGGAACAATGCACTTGTTCCAAATTGGGAAAGGAGAACATCAAGGCTGTATATTGTCACCCTGCTTATTTAGCTTATATTCAGAGTATATCCTGTGATATGGTGGGCTGGATGAAGCACAAGCTGGAATCAAGATTGTTGGAAGAAATATGAATAACCTCAGATATGCAGATGACACAACAATTATGGAAGACAGTGAAGAAGAACTAAAGAGCCTCTTGATGAAAGTGAAAGAGGAGAGTGAAAAAGCTGGCTTAAAATTCAACATTCAGAAAACTAAGATCATGGCATCTTGTCCCATCACTTCATGGCAAATAGATGGGGAAACAATGGAAACAGTGACTATTTTCTTGGGCTTCAAAATCACTTCCAATGGTGACAGCAGCCATGAAATTAAAAGACGCTTGCTCCTTGGAAGAAAAGCCATGACCAACCTAGACAGTGTATTAAAAAGCAGACCCAGAGGGATGGTATTGGGGAGGGAGGTGGGAGGGGGGTTCAGGATGGGGAACATGTGTACATCCGTGGCAGATTCATGTTGATGTATGGCAAAACCAATACAATATTGTAATTAGCCTTCAATTAAAATAAATAAATTTATATTAAAAAAAGCAGAGACGTTACTTTGCCAACAAAGGTCCATCTAAGTCAAAGCTATGGTTTTTCTGATAGTCGTATATGGATGTGAGAGTTGGACTATAACTATAAAGAAAGCTGAGTGCTGAAGAATTGATGCTTTTGAACTATGGTGCTGGAGAAGACTCTTGAGAGTCCCTTGGACTGCAAGGAGATCAAACCAGTCCATCCTAAAGGAAATCAGTCCTGAATATTCATTGGAAGGACTGATGCTGAAGCTCCACTACTTCGGCCAGCTGATGCAAAGAACTGACTCATTGGAAAAGACTCTTGATGCTGGGAAAGATTGAAGGCAGGAGGAGAAGGGGACAACAGAGGATGAGATGGTTGGATGGCATCATTGACTAGATGGACATGAGTTTGGGTGAACTCCAGGAATTGCTGATGGACAGGGAAGCCTGGGGTCACAAAGAGTCAGACACAACTGAGCCACTGAACTGATGTAGCTGAAGCCACTGTAAGTATGGATTTCTATCATTTCAGCCAAAGACATAACTAAATGATACAGCCTCAAATCCTAGTTGAAAACTGTCTGTCCTTAAGGAGTTCCCAGCAGACTTGGGTCTCTGCCTCTGCCCCCACACCCTTCACCAATGAAAGCAGCTCAGGCACTATGGTGTCTTTTTGGTCTGGCTAGCTTGTCTATAAGTGGTCTGTGAACACCCCAGGTAGGCCTCTGCCTCTTCTCTGTGCACCTGAGCCTGCACACTATGGGCCTTCAGAACCTCAGGGACCTTGCCCCATCCCTACCATGGCTGGAAGCCTGAGCTGTCAAAACTCTTGTGGATTCAGTTTGGCCCAAGGATTGCTTCCAGACCCTGGGTGCTTCACTACCTCTATAGCATGAAGAGCAAGGTCCCTTGTAAGCAGAGCTTCCCAACTGCCGTCCTGTGCTATCGTTTGTCAGTGGGTCTCTCTTGTGGCACCACGGGAGGCTGAAATGTAGAGAAAGGAGGACCAGAACTGAGTTTCAAGAGAGATATGGAGAGAGAAAGATGCATCCTGTTCAAACTGAGTGAGGTTCCCTGTATATTCTGGAAAAGGCCTCGTGTGCAAGAGGAGAATACAGACCCTAAGGCCCCAAAGAAGTCCCCGGGTATGATGGGGGGAATATCCCCTTTAGCAGCTCCAGATGGGAGCCAGTGACCCAGGAACTGTCCAGTTTTAAGCCAGCTTTTTCACTCTCCTCTTTCACTTTCATCAAGAGGCTCTTTAGTTCTTCTTCGCTGTCTTCCATAATTGTTGCATCATCTGCATATGGTCACATGAGCATGACTATGTAATTGACAAGCAAAGGAGAAAGGGGTACAGGTTTAGAGGGTGTTAGAGGGTAGTGTGGGGTCTGGTGAAGTAAGGTCCCCTCCTTCCTTCTGTATGAATTGCTCTTTCTGAGTTTCAAAGCAGCCACATGGCAGTTTCCAATCCTTAGGACCCCAGGGTAGCCTGCGTGGGGTTGGGTGCCTTAGCCCCTTCATATGGACAAGCCCCACCATGTGGCTTCCCAGAGTTCAAGGAGCAGGATCTGGGGGTTCTGTTGGCTGCACACTTCCTCACTGTAGCCTGGCTACCTCCCTTCTCTGAACCTCTGTCTTGTCCTCTAATCAGGGACAGGAGCTGCTACCTTAACAGGACTAACCCTGTGAGGACTAATGAGGGGAATCTTAGAGTTAATAGCTGGCTCCAGCAGATTGAGTCTATTCAGATCTCCAGATTAAAATAAGTCTTGCAATGTTATGTGGAATTTCTTCCCTGAAGCCAGATGAAACCCACACCTTGGCAGTTCCAGGGTCTCCACTTAGCCAGCTGGACATCAAACCCAAAGGGGCTCAAACAAGCTAACAAACAAACAGGAGAGAATGATCATAGCTAAGTCCACGAGCACAGCTTCTGGCTGGACTGTAGCTGGGTCTCAGGGACATCAGCAGGAATTGTCTTTCCCCACCTCTCAGCTCTGCTTACTGATGTCATCCTCACCCAAGCAGCTCTGCCTTTATGGAACAAGGCCACTAACTGTGACAAGCTGATGTCACATCCCTCCAATTGCCACAGGCTGACCTCACTTCCCTCCAACTGCCACAGGCTGACCTTAGGTATCCCCTGTTCCTGACGGAAATAAACCTCCATTCTCCAGGATTCCAGCATATGCCCTGAGTAGTCACTTGTCCAGCCCCGAGTCAATCACAGGTGTCCAGGGAGGATGGAATATGCTGATTGGTCAGGTGGGGGTCATGTGACCACCCCCTCTGGGAAACCTGTGAGCTGTTCAGCATGTTTCAGGGAGGAGACAGTGTGATGCCCCAAGAGCAGGGCTGAGGGCACAACTGAAGGACCTGCCGTGATGTGTTTCTGGGCTGTACCTGCTTACATCCTCCTCACATACCCAGTTTCCCCTACTTACAAAATGCTTTGTGATGGGTCTCTTCCCTTCCCAAGCCCCATTTCACTCACCCACACCAAACAGGATCAAGCCCTCCTGTTTGGACACAGGATTGGGGATCCCCTCCCAGCCTCAAGGCTTGTTTTCAGTGTGTGATTGCAGTCATTCATTCAGTCAACAAACATCCACTGAGCATCACCACCTGCTGCTATGGGTTTACAGGACTGTTGGCTGAATACTGGGCATTGCCCAGTGGCCTCCCAAAGGGAGTGAATTTTGTCTGAGGAGCATCTCAGACACAAATCACTGAATAACCGAATCGCTTTCCTATACCCCTGAAACTAAAACAGCCTTGTAAATCAACTTTACTTCAATTAAAAAAATACACCCTCATTAAAATTGTCCTTAAAGTTGTAAAGTTTTCCCTTTCAAATGTAGGTTCCTAATATGCCTGTAATTGCTTTGGCGGCATTTTTTGAGGTAGGGAATCCAGTTTTGTTTTCCAATTGGATGCCAAATTGTCTGAGCACCATTTATTAAATGGGCCTCCTTTCCCCATTTACATATTAAGAAACCTTTTTCAAACTCCTAGTATCAAGGACCTCAGGTCTTTGGTAATTTGTAGACCACTCCACATCCATGCTCCCATCTGTGCCTTCTCCCCTCCTTTTACCACTGCAGTTTCTCGTATTCACAAGTGCCCCAGAAAGCCCCATGTAGTGACCTGTGGATGTTTCTGTGAGGACAGGGGACGTGAGCATGGAGTCCATAATGATCATGTGACCATGCTGTGTGACCCCAACATGGAGTCTGGCTTCCTAAGTCAAGAGTCTATGTATCTTCCTTTTGGTGTCTGGTTGTGCACAGTAGGGCTGGTAGATTGGAACCTGGGGTCGTGGGGCTGGCAGTGGAGAGATTAGACGTCACAGCTTGCTTTTCCATTCATTTGCCTCCTATGGGCTCTGCCTAGCCAGTGTGGAGACATTTCTGACACCTTTCTCCTAAAAGCCTGAGAGGTGCTCACTGCTTGTGCTTCTCATCCCCTGTCTTATCCTTCCTTATGTCATGTTGACTGTAAGGTACCTGTTGTTATGTGTTTTTAATAACAATGAAAAAATGTAGGATTGATACAAGCTACAGCATGGCAACATCCTAAGTGAAAGAAGCCACCCAGATCTCATGCACATCTGATGCTTTAAATCCATCCAGGATTTGAAATGAGAGAAAGTCTCAGTCAAGGTTCCAGATAAAAGAAAGAAAACCAAATCAGAATGAAAAAAGATACTACCATAGAGTTGGGACAGCTGGTGAAAGTTGAAGTGGACCTATGGATCAGATGGTTAGAAGATAGTTTCATAATCCTCATTTCGGGGATATGTGCTGGGTTCCTGGAAGAGTATCCTTGTTTAGGATAAAACAGACTGGAGTATTTTGTATGAAGGGGCAAATATGAATACCTTGAGTCTTGCTATTGAACATTTTCTGTAAGTTTCAAATGACTGAAAAATAAATTACGTCTCAAAACAACCATGTCAATAGGACAGAAAAGTCAAGACAATATCAAACATGGCTAGAGAGGTCAAGTCCTACCCAGATTCTACTCACCCCAAGTGATGATACAATTCACATAGGGTTTCACATGATTGTAAGGGACACTGTGGGAAGATTCTATTAGGAGTCACCATCTCTTGGGTGTTATAGATGACCTGGATGTGGTAGAAACAGTGGGATTTCTAGTTCTAGCTTTTGAGATCAATCCACCAAAAATCTCTCAGAATGTATGAATTCAGTAGAGCTGCAGAACCCAAAATGAATACATAAATCTCAGCTGTGTTCCTGTACACAAATAATGAACCATCAGAGACGGAAATTAAGAAAACAGTCCCATTTAAAATAACATCAAAAGAACAAAATACCTAGGAATAAAAGTATCCAAAGACATGAAAGACTTGAGCTCTGAAATTATGAAGATATTGGTGAAGAATTTGAAGACTCAAATGGAGGAAAGAGATCCTGTGCTCATGGATGGAAAGACTGCTTAGTGCTAAAATGTCCATTCTAACCCAAACAGCACACACATTCAATGCAATTCCAACCATACTTCCAATGGTATTTTTCACAAAAACTGAATAAACAATCCTGACAGTTGCATGGAACCACAAAGGCCCCTGAACAGCCAAGGGGCTCCTGAGAAAGGAGAACAGTAGCTGGAGGAAACTCACTCCGACTTCAAACCATCTTATGCGGCTATGGTAACCAAACCATGTAGAAATGGCACAGAAAGAGGAAACTAGCCAGAATATTAGCAGGGAGAACCAAGGGAAAAATCCTGCTAATATGTGGTCAGTTAACTGATGACAAGTCTGCCAAAGACATACACCTGGGAAAGGAAGGTCCCCTCAATAAATTGCCTGGAAAACAGAACATCACAAGCCAAAGGACACTGGAAACTGTCTGCACTGCACACAAAACTAATCCAAACCCACAGTTTTCTACATCAAGCCCTTCCTCTGCTGGGTTCTCTGAAGACAGTGCCCCTCCAGACAGCCAGCCAGGCACAGGAAGCTTCTCACTGTTTCTTCACCTTTTCTTCCCACGGCCTCTTGTCGAAACTGAGCTCCTGAGGGAACTGAGCTCCTCTCAGTGTGGACGCAGTGCTGTGTTGTCCTGAAGCCAAACTAGGCCTGACTAGGCCCATGTCCTGTAGGCTGTGCGCAGGGCCAAGTCCGGGGGCAGAATCCGGAGGCCCTGCACTGGTAAGAGAGGTGGGACTGTCGCCCTCTGATGGCTAACTGGGAAATGCAGGCCGTAGCCATTCCTAGCTCAGGGGAGGCCTAGATTTCTGCTGGTGGTCCTACTGAATCCACTGCATGCTGGAAATTCAAAAGGATGGAGGCAAATATCGTGGGACCTCTAGGAAAAATAGTTATAGAACAATTAGAAAACATACACAATGAAATGAAATTAGACACAAATTTGACAACTTACACCAAAAGTCATTCAATACTGGCCACAAAAAAATTTAAAATAGTAAACTATAAACATTACAGAATAATAATAAATAAACTATAAGTAATACAGAAGAAAACCTACATAATCATGGGTTTGGTTGCCTAGATCATGAGCTTTGACTTTTAACACACCACACACACAGGACGCACACACATATACCATTTGTGTGTGTATATACACACACATGCACATATACATGAATTCATGTATGTATAAATAAATAAATAAATAAATAAATATATATATACAGGAGTGTGTGTATACACACACACATATACATGAATTCATGTGTGTATAAATATATATATGTGAATTTGTGTGTATATATCATGAATTCATATACATACATGTGTTTATATATATATACATACATGTGTTTATATATATATACACACACACACACACACACAAGAATTCCTATGTGTGTGTGTGTATATACATTAATTCATGTGTGTGTATAAAGTGAAAGTGAAGTTGCTCAGTCATGTCTAACTCTTTGTGACCCCATGGACTGTAGCCTACCAGGCTCCTCTGTCCATGGTATTTTCCAGGCAAGAGTACTGGAGTGGGTTGCCATTTCCTTTTCCAGAGGATCTTCCTGACCCAAGGATCGAACCTGGGTCTCCTGCATTGTAAGCAGACGCTTTACCGTGAGCCACCAGGGAAGTCGTGTGTGTGTATATATATACATGAAATTGTGTGTGTGTGTATGTGTGTGTATACACACATGAATTCCTGTGTGTATGTGTGCATGCATGCTAAGTTGCTTCAGCTGTGTCTGACTCTTTGTGACCCTATGGACTATAGCCCGCCAGGCCCCTCTGTCCATGGGGATTCTCCAAGGATGAATACTGGAGTGGGTTGCCATGCCTTCCTCCAGGGGATCTTCCCAATCCAGGGATCAAACCCAGGTCTCCTGCATTGCAGGTGGATTCTTTACCAGCTGAACCATCTTTACCATCTGAGCCACCAGGGAAGTCCTTGTGTGTGTATACACACACACACACACACACACACACACACATATGAATATATTATACATATACATACATGAATGGTATTGACTCGAGATTCCAGAAATACACCTTCCACTCATAATGAGCTCATTTTACACAACAGTCCACAGAACTAAATTGGGGGGAAATGGTGTTTTCAACAATTGGCATTGCTAGGCAATTGGCCATCCACATGCAGCAGAATGAAACTGGACCCTTAGCTCATGCCACGTACTAAAAAGTATCTCAAAATATATAAAAGGCTTAAATGTAAAAAGTAAAATTGAAGTCAGCCCCTTGTATCTATGGGTTCCACATCCATGGATTCAAACTCTGTTGAGGTCCTTTAATGGACCAGAATCTGGTGGTCTGGAGTCAATGATAAGAAAGTAAAAGAGAGAGAGAGAGAGGCTGATATTCCTTGGTTTATGCAGAAAACCAATAAAGCTCTTGGCACAGAGCTTGTGCTGCTTCACGTAGGCACCTGATGCCCTCTCGAGGGGGTGAAGGCACAGTGTGCCTTCTTGAGAGGGTCTTAGAAGCCTGGGCAAGAAAGTGAGCTCAATGGCCTCCTGTGCTCCAAAGAATTAGCTGGAGAGAGAGAGAGAGAGAGAGAGAGAGAGAGAGAGAGAGAGAGAGAGGAGGGAGGGAGGGAGGGAGGGAGGGAGGGAGGGAGGGAGAGAGGGAGAGGGAGAGGGAGGGAGGGAGGGAGGGAGGGAGGGAGGGAGAGAGGGAGAGGGAGAGGGAGAGGGAGAGAGAGAAAGAAAGACACGGAGGACCCACGCTCTGATGGATAGTGTGGGTATATATACTGTCTTACAAGGTAGCTATTTTCAGCAAAGATAAAAATCAAAAGTCCAGACTTACAAATTATCAAGGAAACATAAGGTAATCCATACCAAAGAGAGAGGGTTGTAAATAATCACTTTTATCATAAGGTTCATAAAAAGGAAGAGGGTTGTAAATAGTTACTTGTCACTGTATGGAAAAACTAATGAAGGAAATGCATGCATTCTTCAGCCCTGGGAGTGGCTTGCCAACTCCTCTTAATTCCTGAATATTCAGGAATTAATAAGGAACAGAGGATTCATGACAGATCCAAAAGAGCACACAGGAAGCTTGTTAAATGCTTCCTGACAAAACTCCAGATCAAAACTATAAGAAAAAAAATTTCCAAAGGTTTTCAAAAGGAAACCATTGAATTTGCCACATGCCAGCAACTATTTACATAGCATTCACATTGCATTTATAACATTTATACTGTGATTATATGTATTAGTTATTATAAGTAATCTAGATTTTATTTAAGGTATACAAGAGGATACTTGCCCAGGTTATTTGCAAATACCATTCCATTTTATATAGGAGACTTGAGTATACCAAAATTAGGGTATTCTGGAACCAATTCCCCAAGGGTACCAAGACATGACTGTATAAATTCTTCAATAAAACATGGAGGTAGGGCTTCCCTGGTAGCTCACTGATAAAGAATCCACCTGCCAATGCAGGAGACATGGGTTCAATCTCTGGTCTGGGAAGATCCCACGTGCCTCACAGCAACTAAATCTATGCCCCACAACTACTGAGCCTGCTTGGTCTAGAGTCTGCATAACACAACTAGAGACTCTGTGCACAATAGTGCACAATGAAAAGATATCTCATGACACAAGGAAGACCCTGCCTGCCCCAATTAAGACCTGATGAAGCCAAACAAATAAATATCTTTTTAAAAAACATAAAAAAAAACAAATGTTGGCAACAATGCAGAGAAGTTGGAACCTTTAAACATTACTTGTGCAAATGGAAAAGGATTCAACATATGTCTATGATATGAATGTAAAGTTACCATACAGCTCAACAACTCTACTCTTGGATATATACCCCAAAGAAGTGAAAACAAGTGTTCACATGTATTGATAGCAACACTCTTTATAAGACCCAAAAGGGAGAAATGGTGCAAATGCTCACCAGTGGGTAAATAGATAAACCAATTGGAGTGGATCCATAAACCATTATTATTTTTCCATAAAAGAAATCAAGTGGAATGGTGCAGGCTATGTGGAAAACAGTATGCCAGTTCCTCGAAGCTCCCTCACAGGGTTTACCTGTGATCCGCCACATCCATATCAGGGCATACTCCCAACAGACTGGGAACAGGGGCTGGGCACCTATGAGTACACCCCCCCCCCCCCAAGAGCAGTATGCATCACAGTAGCAAAAGGCGCCAGTGACCCAACTGTCCACCGTGGATGAGGGGACCAAATAAATGTGGTGGCATACATGCAAAGGAATGGGATTCAGCCTAAAAAGAGAAGGGATTCTGACATGTGCTATTGCGAACGGAAACCTGGAAGCCATTATAAATGAAATAACTGTCACAAGCAGAACAAAATGACATGATTCCACTTATATGAGGTACACACAAGTTCCTCATATAAGTCAAGTTCAAAGGCAGAAAGTAGAGTGCAATGGCCAGGGGCTGAGGTAAATTTGTCTTTAATGAGCACAGTTTTACTGATGAAAACAGAAAAGTTCTGAACATGGATGGAGAAGATATTTGTACAACAATGTGAGTGTGGTTAATGCCACAGAACAGTGTACTTAAAATGTCTTAAATGGTAAATAATCTGTACAATTAATCACACACACCTACACAAACACACAAAATACATAAAGTCCCGATACATGTTATAATACAGAAAAGGCCATATTTATCTTATGACTCAGGTCGTATTTACGTTGTGCACTTTGCATCCACCAAGGTTGTGAAAATGAGGAAAAGTATCAATCATGGTTCCAGGAAAAGAAACCTGGATCAGAATGGGGAAAGACGTCTCCCTAAAGTTGGGGCAGCTGGTGAAAGTTGAAATGGGCCTTGGGTTGGATTGTAACATGGAGACCATGTAATTTCCTCGTTTGGACACTACATGCTGGTTCCCTGGAAGAACACTTTCCCTTTTCCTTTCTTGGGTAAAACTCACTGGAGAATCTTGTGTGAAGTGGCGAGTGCACTCAAGTAAGGAAGGCTGGGAAATCTGAGTGTGTAGATACACAAGACTTTGTTCTGCTACCGCCGGTTTCTGTACGTTTGGAATTACGGCAAAGTCAAAAACTTTCCAAAACACCTTATCAATACCACACCAGAAAATCAGAGAAAACATCAGACTTCCTAATAGAGGGCAAGCCTTGTTACCTAGATCCACTTCATACAAACTCATGAACCTGACCGCCCCATGCAATTGACAGGCACTGTGGGAAGATGCCAGGAGAAGCCACTTTGTCTTCCATGTTGTGAATGACCTGGATGTGATAGAAACAGTGGGATTTTTGAGTTATAACTTTTTACATAATTCCATTAAAACACCATTGGAACTAACACATGAATTCAGTAATGGTACAAAATCAATACATACAAATCAACTGTACCTCTAAACACAAAAAATAAACCATCAGAAAGAGAAAGAAAACAATCCAATTGACAACTGCATTAAAAAGAACAAAATACCAAGTAATAAATTTAACCAAGGGCTTCTAAGACCTGCACACTGAGCACTTTCAGATGTTGATGAATAAAATGAAGAAGAAACCAATAAATAGAAAGATACCCCATGCTCATGGAATGGAAGAATTAGTGTTGTTAAAATGTCCATTCTTTGCAAAGCAATGTCCACTGTGAATGCATTCTTTGCCTAACTTTTAATGGTATTTTTCACAGAAATAGAGCAAATCCTCTGAATATTCATGTGGAAATAGTCAAAGGAATCTTCAGAAATGAGAACTGGCTGGAGGCATCTTATACTTTGACTTGAAGTGTCATGAAGCTATAATCACGAAAACAGCGTAGGACTCGTCAGTGCACAGACGAGAAGAGCAGGACATGTTACAGAGCCCAAGCTCATTCTGCTCACTGCACAACAGGCCAATAAATTGGGAGAGAAAGTGTTGGAACAAGGAATAATGATTTTAATTTGAAAGCTCGCAGACCAAGAAGATGGCAGACTAGCCACTCAATCCATCAGACCTAATTGGGGTTCCTTTTATACACAAGGGGAGGGGTTGGTGCCCCCTGCAATGCTGATCAGTGGCTGTTTGGCACTGCAGCTCCACCTGCCCCAGCCCTATTACAACTGTATTACTTCAGATAGTGATAAGTGCCCTGCAGAGAATGAAGCCAGTCTACAGCCATAATACCCTGAATGCATTGCATCGCCTCTGGTCTTGGAAGCTAGGTTAGGGTTGGGCCTGTTAGTCCTTGGATAGGAGACCACCTGGGAATACTGGGTGTTGTAGGGTTTCGGGCTTCCCTAGTGGCTCAGATGGTAAACAATCTGCCTGCCACGCAGGAGATTTGGGTTTGATCCTTGGGTTGAGAAGATCCCCCTGGAAAAAAGGAATGGCTACTGTCGGGAGCCAGCGTGAAGAATTCCACCCGTGACAAGGTCATGTGGCAGAGCTCTGATGGCAAGGCTAATCAGACCTCAGGTTTTCCCCCTGGAATTTCCTGAGCATCCACCCCCACCCCCCCCAAAATAAGAATCTGCCTGCTTTTCCACTCTTCTAATATTCTCTGGAAAAAGTCAACTCAGGGCTTTAGTCTTCTGCATTTGAAAGGGATGTTTCACTTAAAACCTCTCTGATAGCTCTCTAGCTTGCCTAACAGGTTCCCCTAGACCTCTTACAGCTTGCAAATTGCTTACAGCCCCCCAGCCATGAGAGGCACAAAGCTTAAAGCATCGTAAAGATACAGAGCCTTTTCTAAAGAGTTAAAAATTACATTGGTGACGGGTTTTCACTGTTGACTCAATGATTGCCGCCAGGCCTCCATATTCTTTATCTTTTAGGCACCTGGGAGGATGTTAATCAATGTAAACGGGATATGGAAAAAGATATACAGTAGTTTTGATGGTAGCAACACTAGACTTTTGAGTTACTTTTCTCTTTGTTATATATCACTGCACTCCTCTTGTGTCCTTGCTATGTAAGAATGTAACTTTATTTAGTGCTTTCTGAGAATGGCACCAGACTTTGGGAAGATCAACACAAATAAGTCTTCTGGTTGACAAACCCTTATCAGAAAAAAGGCTGTAAAATGTTAATTGGCCCTTTTGGCTGGAAGATGATGTAAATTACCTAAGACTTGTGTATACAACTAGGTATGCAGAGAGAAAAGCCTGGTTTTGATAAGAGTCTGGGCTGCTAACGCTGTATAACTTTGTATTACCCATTGATCTCCATGTTTTATCAAAAGTATAAAAGGCCTTCTGAACAATAGAGGATGGAGCCAGTCGCTGGGCTGGTTTCCCCCGTGTCTCTCTCTCTCTCTCTCTCCTTTTGTCCCTCTCCCTCCCTCTCCTCTTTACTTTAATTTCAGGCTGAATTCCCATCTGAGGCGCGGAGGCTCGCCAAGTCTACTTACTTGCCCTGGCTGTTAAGACCCGCGAGAAAGGGAGCCTAAGGCGAGGCACCCTTAGATATTCAAGCGAGCACCGGTGGCCCAACGAAGATGGTGCAAATTCCTTGTCTGGAATTTTATTGGTCTTCCACAAAATCCAAGTTATTCAGCCCTCTTTCTCCACTTAATTTTCCTACTACACTATTTCTTCCTAATCTAATCTTATATTAATAAATAAATAAGTTCTCCTCGCCAACGCCATCCCCGCTTCGAGTTCCCTGGATCCACCGGGGCTAATGCATTGCATCACCTCTGGTCTTGGAAGCTAAGTTAGGGTTGGGCCTGGTTAGTACTTGGATAGGAGACCACCTGGGAATACTGGGTGTTGTAGGGTTTCGGGCTTCCCTAGTGGCTCAGATGGTAAACAATCTGCCTGCCATGCAGATTTGGGTTTTATCCTTGGGTCGAGAAGATCCCCCTGGAAAAAAGAAATGGCTACCCATTCCAGTATTGTTGCCTGGAGAATTCCATGGACAGAGGAGCGTGGCAGGCCACAGTTCATGGGGTCGCAAAGAGTTGAACACAGCTGAGCAACTAACATTAACTAACTAACTAAGGGGATGAAGACTCAGAGAGCTGCCTTTTTTGGTAGGCTCAGCAGAGAAGGTTCTCCAGGCACTAATGGTTGTGAAGGAACTTAATGGACTCCTTTCCTATATGGCCTCACTGATGCCAGGAGCCAGGCTTTGCCAAATAACAGTCCAGAGACCAGCCTGTCATGGTAAGTTCATTCTGCTTTCTTGTTTCTTACATCTGACAATTCAAGAAGCCCTCACATGTGTTTTACCTCCTTACCATGTCTTTTCTTCATCCAGGTTTCCATCTGTACTGGTAGTGCCTCACCTGCATCCATTCCTGCTTCGAGCCACAATTGCCCCTTTAAGCTACAGACCCCATCCTCCATGCTGCAGCAGGGCGGGCTGGGTCACCTGGAACACGGGTCCTGCCACTGCTGTGAGTGATGTTGCAGGATGCTCATCATCCTTTAGGTTTGCCCTGCTCAGCCCCTCACCACCTCCTGTCATCCGTGGGGCCAGTTCTTCCAAGGGGGGTGGCAGGCTCTTCAGCTTCTGGTTGACATGCTCTTTCTCCAGCTTGTTACCTTCCTTAGAAATGTTTCATCATCTCCACCAAATACCCACTTGGAACTTTTAAGATGGCACTTGAAACAGGCTCCTGTGTCACGTCAGTGCCCTTGCCCCCTCCCCCTTGCCTCCACGTGACCTCTGGGCATTCCCCATCCCAAACCATAACAAACTTACCTTAGTTCCTGCCACAATGTCCTTTTCTGCATCTCTGGCGACATCTCTCATCATCCTTTCCCCTCTGCACCGTCTTCCCTCCATCAGGATCACCTGGTTGCAGGAACTGAGAAAAGTGAAGCTCCCTGTGCCCCCAGAGACCTCTCTTCTTCCCAGCTCTCACCTCATCCTCATCCCTCTGGATTTAGCATTTTGTACTCTTTGAACTGGGCATTACGATGAATTTAACTGCTGCTGTACACTCTTCCCCACTCCAACTTGATATTCAGTTTTCCTTTTTAATTTTTCAAGTTATTTTAATTGTGGTAACAGTGATTTATGACATTACATAACTCTCATGTGTGCCTTGTATGTCGTCTTCACACACACAACACCGTGATCACCGCCAAAAATTTATTTTCAGTTCCTCACCATACAGTGGGCCCTCTACCTATTTCTCCCTCTTTCTTTTCATTTTTAAATGTCAGTGATGAGTACAGGCCTTGGCACAAAGTAGATGACAAGCCAACGTATAGGTGATGAAAAATTTATAGTGAAAAAAATTAGACCTAAACTCAAAGATGATTTATGGAGAAAAAAAAGAAAGTCTTTTCCATTAGCTTTTTTCCCCCATTAGCTTCAATAATGCTTTTCTATTAGCATAATGCTTCCTTTTTTCCTTCTATTCCCTTGTCTATTTCCATCTCTTTGGATCATAATGTTCTCTGCCTTATTGTCTTCCCATAACGCTGACGTAGGAGATAGATGGACTCCAGGTTAGACATTTACAACTAGCCTTCTGTTGAGGCATTTACAATCAGCCTCCTGTTTGCCCTCTGAAATGGTAGTAACAACAGAAAGATGATAAATAGCCAGCGTTTGTCTCTTATAAACACTTTAAAGTAATAGTCATGGCAAGGACAAAGAGGGACAAAATCCTGCTTGAATAAAGGATTAAGATATCTTCCCTCCTGCCACCCCCTTTTGGGACAAGGGAAACACTACACATGTGCAGAAAGGCTCCTTGTGGGTCAAAAGTCAGGTGGAAATGCCAGACCATAATGAGTCTTGCTTCTGCCAGAAGCCTCCACTTCGAGATCCATCTTAGCTGAGGGGTGTGGGCACACCAGGGGAGAGTCCTAGGATAGGTCGGATGTGAAAAAAGAAACCAGAAAATTGGCAGAAAGGAAGACAAAGACCCAGAAGAACTGGCCTATGTAAATTACTTAGCCACCTCTTTATTGCACTTCTTCTCACTAGGGCGGGGGGCCCCCATAACCTTGCTTTCCTGGTGTGTATCTCTGTCTTGCTTCTGACTTAACGAAGTCAACTGTTTCTCTATGTTCTTTCCCACGTGTTGCTGTGCTATGTCTTTAATAATAAACTTTGTACCTGCATTTACAGTTTCTGCCTCCATACTAAATGCATTTTTCACTGGGGCAAAGATCCAGGGAAAATTAGCTTCTAGCCTCTAGCCCTTGCTGGCCTGGTGGCTAGGATTCCTGGTTTTCATTCAGGCTACCCAGGTTCAGTTCCTGGGTAGGGAATTAGATCTCACTTCACGTCACCACTCACTGCTGCCTCACTGAAGTGAAGTGAAGTGAAGTTGCTCGGTCGTGTCCGACCCTTTGCAACCCCATGGACTGTAGCCTACCAGGCTCCTCCATCTATAGGATTTTTCAGGCAAGAATACTGCAGTGGGTTGCCATTTCCTTCTCCAGGAGATCTTCCCAACCCAGGGACTGAACCCTGATCTCCCGCATTATAGGCAGATGCTTTACTGTCTGAGCCACCAGGGAAGTGAGCTGCCTCACTGAGATCAACTCAATTTTTATCACCATTTAATCTACATCATATGAATTTTTGCAACTAATTTGTAACTTATAGAAAAAAGACTTCTTAGGTATTAACATACTGGTATTTCCAAAAGGGGGAAATACTTCTTCCCTAAAACTGCAGTAAGAAAATTTGAACTTAAGAAAATATGTTTTGGTGTAGCAGAATTATTATTTTATCTTTACAAACCAGCATTTGTTAAATACGTAACTGCTAATAACTCTTCAGGCTTCCCTGGCGGCTAAGCTGGTAAAGAATCCACCTGCAATGCAGGAGACCTGGGTTTGATCCCTGGATTGGAAAGATCCCCTGGAGAAGGGAATGGCTACCCACTCTAGTATTTTGGCCTGGAGAATTCCATGGACTGTGTAGTCCATTCATTTGCAGAGTCGGACATGACTGAGCGACTTTCACTATTCGCTAATAACTGTTCAGCCTGAAATAAGAACTTACAAAAATCTTTGGACACAGACGCTCTAACTTAATTCCCCTCTGGGATAAATATTTTGCATGTACTTTTAGGTTATATATACACAATAGGCACAGAACTCTTTTATTATGCATTTTATTTTCATATAAATTAACATCCTAGAAAAATTAAAATAGAAACACTAAATACAGTATTGCACATAGCAATCTCTGTTAAATGCCCCATTATATCATCAAAGTTCATATACACATGGAGGGACTGAAGGAGACAGGAAGATGGCAGAACAGCAACCCGAGAGCCACTGCTGTGTCTGTGCACATCAACTACAGACTGAAAGGTAAGGACAGTATTTTACATAAATAGAAACATAGTTACAATTCAGATTTTCTTTGTAAGTTGCTTCCATAATTGGTTTGCAATAGCAACATATTCTCCCCTTTATTCATTGTCATACCCCAAGACATATCATTTTAAAAAATCTATTAATGTTAGACAAAGCCATCACAATGCTTCAGGAGTGACTTTAAAATACTCTCAGAAAGAGTGGAGATATACTTTTTCCCTCTCAAACTAAAATAAAATATTTTCCTAGGCTCCTTTAGATCATAAACTCTTGCATACTCATTTCATAGCTTTTGATTAACTGCCGTAACACATAAAGAAAACCCCAATCAAGTCACAATACTCAGGCAGGTGGGTTTAATGAACAAGTCCTAGGTAGAAATCAATCCATCTAAAAGTTACTTTTTTATTTTTGCCAACAGTTATCATGTTTGGCAATTTTATGAGGATCATTTAAAAGCACTGTGTCATTTTCTTTGAGAAGGGCAATAGTAAAAGTTACCGAGAGGCACAACTTTGGTTTAATTGACCTTTGCTGCAGACTGGCTTTATGTAGGTCCTAAAGGACATGGTTGATAAAGGCCCTCATTTAACTTAAAATTATGATTCCTGCCTATATTAGATGATGTATAGAAAGGGTTTTCCTTTTGCTATATTTTTTTCTATTCATTGTCTGATGAATAAAAAAAAATGATAATCTTCTTTCACAAATATATAGTTACAGAGGCCAACCCAAGAGCTGGGAAAGCCTTATCTATGACACATATAAATGGTACCTCAATTTTAAAATAGAAAATTTATATGTAGATGTGAAACTGATACAAACAAGTCACTAGAAATAACCTGTTAACCATAAATCTAAATGCAGTGACGTGGAGTACTGGTCGTCAGGAGAAAGAGCGTTTCGCTGTGACAGGGAATAGTCTCACAACAGTAAGTTGGAGGTTACTGTTTAGCATGTTCAGAATTAATGCAGATACTGCCTCTTACACATGCTGTTTTGGTCTATTGGTAAAATACCATAAACTTTTACAAAAAGAAAAGGTGTCACATTCTCCACTGGCCTACTGCTTTTGCATTTTTATATGAATACAGTGTAGAATTCAACAACCAGTAAACTGTCTGGAAAGCATAAAGATTATGCAAGAGGCCAAGAAGAAACATGATCAAAATGATGAGTTTCCTTCTGCCCTCAGGCCGGCTGAATTCTGTGGAAGTGGCTGCAGTGACTCATTTTTGTTCTGCTTTTCACTGGTCAGGTTTTCATGCTTATTTTTGCTTTCTGAAATAAATGCATCAGATAAGAGAAATAGTCAGAAGCAATAACTTTAAAGAGTGTATGGAGTTTAGAACAGTATTTTCATTTGGATCAAATTCTTTGAGAAAAGGTTAAAGATCCACAGCTCATAAATGAAAAAAGATAAAAGTAAAATCTATTTATCTCTTAGAATTTTCACTAATATTTTTGAGGGAAAAAAAAGTTTCAAAATTTAGCTTCTAATCGATGTGAAAGAGTATCAGCTCACCTTTCTCATTTTCAGTCTTATGTACAAACACAGAAATATGAAAATTGAACCGAGGCTTCATCTCATTGTTAATGTGATTTAATTCTCTTCTATGACTCAGATGGTAAAGAATCTGCCCACAATATGGGAGACCCGGGTTTGATCCCTGGGTCAGGAAGATTCCCCTGGAGAATGGAATGGTGACCCATTCCAGTATGCTTGCTTGGGGAATTCCATGGATAGAGGAGCTTGGCAGGCTATAGTCCATGGGGTTGAAAAGAGTTAGACACAATTGAGTGACTAACACACTTTCATCTCATTGTTAATGTGATTTAATTCTCTTCTATCCTTATAACAGCATAAGTGTGGTTAGTAAATAACTATTCCTTCTCATTCTATACATGTACTTGAAGATTTACTTTCATCAAAAAGACAGAACATAAACCAAACCATAATATAATACTTGTTCAATAAGATTTTGATACAGAGAAATGGAAGGGAAAATATCTTTTAAATGCAGATATAATTTCTAACTTTTTCTAAATGAAGCTGTTTAATTGTGGCCCAATTTGGGTTATTGAGTATCTTCCATTTACACTATATTAGATGAACTCAATTCAAAATGCTATTTTAAGGTCTAACCCAACTTTTCATTTAAAATAGCATTTACTTACTCTGTAGTGCCAAGTGATAGTCCCTCAAACATTCAACAGAACGTAAGACAGCATCACATGGACGCATCATGTCCACCAAACCCTTCCGTTCGTGGTACACAACCTGGTGTTTTATTTTGAAAGGGGGAATGAGCAAAGAGGGACCAGCTTGGCTTGTTACACTTGGCTGTGGGCTGACAGCTGCTGGTAGCCCCTTGTGTAGCCTGAGCCCCTGGTCTGAGCAAAGAACAATGCTGCACCTGGCACTCCCTGTGTTAGGCCCCAAGGGTGCTCATGGGATTACAACAGCTGTGCTGTGACCCATGTACGATGAGGCGAGTGAAAGATGGCCCCCAACTCAACCAGCAGCCCCCCACATATATGCACCCCCTCAGTGGACCCATCTGGATGGTTAGGCTTTGAATGCTGAACACTGAGATTCTTGTAGCCTCTGGTACCTGATTACAGGCAGAAGGAAAAGCAGATTCTCTAAGTTGGAAGCTCACTATTTGTTCAAACTTGAGAGGAAGATGATTAAAATGTTATTAGGTGGATTTGTATATTCTGAGAAAAGAGGTTAAAAGCCAGAGAAAACCACAAATCAAAAAACAGAATAAATACTTACAATTCCAGAGTCATGTCTTGGTTTTATTTTATAGAGTGACTTTCCCTTTTTCTGCCTACACACCTCTTCAGCTTCTTTTACTCTAGGTGGGGAGAAAACACATGACATAAACAAAGACTTACAAAGATCACTACAGTCCATCTATAGTAGGTGAGCAAGTATCATGATGTATTTGATTTATCAGAGAAAAATAATACCACATACACAGGCATGTTACCTGATACTTGATTTAAAAACATAATAGAGCTAGAGGTGAATTCATCCAGTGGCTCTTAACTTGGAATCAAAGAAGGTTGAATGGAATAGGACACAAGTACGTTTATATTTTTAGGCATACTAAAGGAGTCTTACACACAGGAAAATAGTCTTACACACACAAGAAATATCCATCATATTCAGGTGAGGGTGCTGAGATTGGCTCCATTACATAAATGGGGATGGCACTACCATATAAATCAGAAGCATTAGTGAAATAAGCAGTATCATATAAGAACTCATATGTTTATTTAAAATGATCTCAGATTCAGTTTCCATATTATGTTTCCCCAGGCATGGAAATCTATACAATGAATACTTGGGACCATTTTTCTTTTTTAATTGAGTGTCATCAAGCATGGGAACCAGTCATTTGAAAACAGAAAATAGAGACTGAGCAGTAATGTTTGAACAGATCTAGGATTTCCTTTTAAACACATGCTTCAAGCAAAACAGTACTGAATTTACCAGAGGAACAGTTAAAAGAGAACATCATTGGAAGGGAGGTTGCATAGCAAGTCTGCCCTGCAGTCCGATGCTGGGGCAGCATCTGCTCGCTTGGCCCCCTGTGTCCCGCAGGAAGGACAGGGGCTCAAGAATGCAGAACAGTATCACTACTAGGACTGCCCAGAGCTGCTGCAAAGATCCAAAAAGTTTCACTTTAAAAGTTCTTTAGAGGGCTTCCCTCGTGATCCAGTGGCTACTCCCAATGCGGGGGCCTGGGTTCAATCTCTGGTCAGTGAACTAGATCCCATACACTGCAAGTAAGAGTTTGCATGCCACAGTTAAAGATCCCATGTGTGGCTACTAAGACCTAGTGCAGCTTTTAAAAAAGCACTGAAAGTTCTTTATAAAATGCTATAAAATGTTATGAATGATTGTGTCTACTAAGCAAATAGTAAGAAATATGTGTGTTAGTTGCTCAGTTGTGTCCGACTCTTCGTGACTCCATGGACTATAGCCTCCCAAGTTCCTCTGTCCATGGAATTCTCTAGGCAAGAATACTGGAATAGGTTGCCATTCCCTTCTCCAGGGGATCTTCTCAACCCAGGGACTGAACCCAGGTCTCCTGCATTGCAGACAGATTCTTTACTGCCTGAGCCACCCAAAAAATATGTAGACTGGAATTTTATTAATAAAAACAGGTGCCATTAGAAAGGAAATAACCTAATAGGTTAATTTATTTTTATTACTGTGATTCTCCTTGGGAATTAAAAATAGAGCACTTCTGGAGAAACTGACAAAGCTGTGATTTATCTTAATAAAAGACTTCTTACGGAGATCTTGAAACCTGGTTCCTGAAAGAAATGAGTTATAAATATATTTCTTAAGCCTGAAGGCAAAATTTCTAATGACAGAATTCATCTCCTATGCAGCTGAATGAATCCCTGTTTTAAAACAATAGAATGAAACAAATCGTTGAGTGCAGCAGCTGTGAGATTACTGTTACAGCTCACAGTAAGGCACGACGGATCAAAGTAATTCTCTCTCTTTTTTTTAAGCAGTTAGTGAAAATCCAGTAGATCCTCTCTTAAATTTACTTGGGACTCTTTAAGGCATTTTGTAATTTTTTTTTTTTTAAATAGACTTCACAAGTATTTAGACCACCAAAGCATCTTAATTTTCTTACTATCTTATTTTCTAAGTATCACAGAAAGCTCAGTCTAATACAAACATTTTCAGTTTTACACAGAAAACAAGTGTGGCCGTTCCTACAGCAGGAGAACTAGAGAGTGTGGTCAGGATGCCTGAGTCGGCGCAGGGCTGAGGGCCCTGAAACCCAGGCAAGAGCCACAGGTGTGCGCAGATGCCAAGGATGTTGCCCCAGCTCAGGGTTCAGGGCAGTTGTGCCCCGAGAGGTTTCAAAGAGAACTCTTAGTTTTCCATACTTTGCTTAGAAGGAGAAATGGGGCTGAAAGTGAGGACTCTGTACAGAGTAACCTGGGAGTGCTGCAGGGGACCCTGTTGCCCTAGGACTCCCCACCGAGGCCAGAGCTTCCTCCACCCTACTGGTTCAGGCTCTGGATATGAACGTGACCGATGGGGCAAGTGGTTCGTGTGTCCCCACACA
The DNA here is from genome assembly GCF_032405125.1 of Capricornis sumatraensis. Classification (NCBI taxonomy): domain Eukaryota; kingdom Metazoa; phylum Chordata; class Mammalia; order Artiodactyla; family Bovidae; genus Capricornis; species Capricornis sumatraensis. Next base: position 41,907,368 of record NC_091078.1, on the reverse strand, counting down.
GGCTGCACACACAGCTGAGCTAGGAGCTGGGCCCTGGGCACCAGACGGCCGAGAGGATTCCCAAAGTCAGGTGCAGAGGAATTTCGGAAAAGCAGCTCCCGGGCCAGGTGGCTCTGTTCCAGGTCAGTCCCCCAGGATGTGCTTGCTTGGAAGCAGGAGATGCAGGCACTTGTGGGCAGCTCTGCAAGCAGGCCCATCTATCCTAAGCCTCCTAGAAAATGCTGCTCCCAAATGCCAGTTCTCTTTCAACAAAACTCTGACAAGACTTTTCCCCCACACTTTAGGCAGGAAAAAAGAACACGTCCCTGGAGGTGAGCTGGCAGAAGAGGAAAAATACTGAGGGAAGCAGGGATGGAGAGGCCCCAGTCCCCTCCTGCTCAGGCCTTCCTCTGGCACTGGGGATAGTCCATGAGCTCCAAGCACGAGCCTGCTGATAACCCCCTTCCCTTCTGCCTCACCCCTCAGTCAATGATTCCTAAAGGTTCTTAAACTGAGTAGGAAAGAGAAGTTCATTACATAACTAGATACTAAGTGAAAAGGCACAGTGGTGATAACATTTCAAATAACAAACAAAAATGACCTACATGTCCAAGTTGGAAAGGAGAAGGGGATAGGACCTCCTTCACAAAGGGATTCCCTGATAGCTCAGTTGGTAAAGAATCCGTCTGCAATGCAGGAGACCTGGGTTCAATCCTGGGTTGGGAAGATCCCTTGGAGAAGGGAAAGACTACCCACTCCAGTAATCTGGCCTGGAGAATTCCATGGACAAGTCCATGGGGTCACAAGGAGTCGGACATGACTGAGCACTTTCACTTCACTACACAAAGAGAGAAAGCAGCCTGGCAAGCAAGGAAGAAGCCACGGCTTGGCACTTGAGTTTAACTTCCAGTGAGGATTGGGGGTGGGTGGGTGCGGTCTGTGGATGGTGTGCAGAGATATAACTCTTGCAAGATTCATGAAGATGATTTCTTTCTAATGTGGCTGTGCCCTTGATTAAGGGCATTCCTTAATCAAGACTTTACCTTGTTAGTTTCCCAACAGAAATAAAAGCCATAGATACACTGCTGTTGTCATTCAATTGAAAGAGAAGGGAGCCACTCCTCTAACACCGAGCAGAAATAATCCAGTCTAAGTGAGTGCCCCAGGAGCCGGTCCGGGCATCAGGTCTGGAGCAGAGAAGAGTCTTCCAACCACCGGCTGAGAGCAGTGCTCTCCTCCACCACCAGCTTAGCAGAGTCACCTGGACTGTTCCGTCTAAAAAATAATGCTAGCTTTCCTTCTTTCTAGTCTCTCTGCTTTTGGTGATGCTGTTTTTTCAAAACCACTGGAAGTGATGAGAGAAGAGTTTTCATTTTCACATGGTTTGTTCTCGTTCACATTTTCTTTGTTTAGGTTGCTGACTAGAAGTTGCACTTCTTAGAATTAGCCTACCAAAGATGTCATCTGAAAAAATTTTACTTCCTTTTATAATTCTCTATTGGCAGCCTTTTAATTCAGTGAAAATATTTTAATCCGAAAGAGCGGGGAGGGGCTCTGGACGGAGGCTGGGTGGGAGCAGGGGTGCGGCTCCAGGAGACAAGCAGGACTGAGTCCCGGCTCGCCCACCCTTCTTTATAACCGCGATGATCACACACCCACACACCCACGCAAATCCTGAAAATACAGTAGAAACAATCAACCACAATATTTCTTATGACTACAGGTGGAAAGAACTTAAGTGTTGTCAGGGATATATTTCTGAATTTGAGTTGGATTTCTTTCTTTTTTTTTTTTTTTATTAAATTTTAAAATCTTTAATTCTTACATGTGTTCCCAAACATGAGTTGGATTTCTGAACTTTAACGCTGACAGTCTGACTCAGCGAGAAAAGCAACAATATCCGCGCCTTCAGGGGTGACGATGTAGTTAGAACAGCTCACAGCGACTTCGACTTTTCTGACCAGACTTCACAGGAGCCTCAGAACTCTGCGGGACCGGTCTGTGGGACCCACCTCGGGATGCTGGGCTGGCGGAAGGCGCCTCTGTGCAGCCCACACCACATGCACAGCCCACACCACATGCGCCACTCTGCGCGCAGACGCGTGAGGGGAGTCTGCCACTTAGTCAACAAGACCCGCTCAACTTTGGGGACTGTTCACAGTTCAGAGTCCAAGATTCCGTGACAATTAGATACATATGTTTTGTCCTTATGCTCTAAAAGCTGCAAATATATTCCTTTCACGAGTATAAGGCCAATAAGCAGAAATGATTTACATCAGCGTTTCCTGAAACTGTTATTGTGGAGAAGAGGTGGGTCCAAAGAGATGGATCATTTCTTCATAAGAAAACACATTCAAGTTATCAAGTTAATCCCCTAGATTCAGGATCTCTTTGATAACTGTCTAATGTCCTATAAATGTAGGACATTATATGCATGAGCTACCGCAGGAAGAAACAGCTGTTTCTTAGGTTTGGAAAGGCTGTAGGTAAGGAAAGATGGGTCCACAGGACAAGGCTGTGCACTTACTTCAAGGCAAAGGAAACAAAGATACCACACACACATACACACATCTCAGGAGATGCACACACATCTCCTGAGGTACCTATTATTGTTACCGAACTTTAACCATGAAGAAACTGAAACTTAAAACGGTCAAATTACTCACTCGGGGTCAGAGTGAGTGGCAGATTCAGCCAGACACAGACAAGACCTCCTCAGCCCAAGCTGTAAGCCTCCCTCTGTATAGCCTCCTCACAAGGCAAACGCAGACGACGATGAAAAACACGGCCAACAAAATCTTCCTCTAGTTATTAACATGAACATAGTTATTTACACTAATGCATTTATATTTATCATATATTTATATTCATTATAGTAATTTATATTTATTATATTTGGTTTTATTTCTGTTTATTTAGAAGTATTTGATTCTGAAAGGCTGAATCTCCTAGAACCCTGAATATAAAAAATGTGGCAGGTTAAAATAGTTTTTGATAAAAGAAGATACCTAGAAAAATGGGTGCATGTGTTTTACCAGATCCTAGAGACTCCAGGTTCAATCTCTGGGTCTCCCACATTGCAGGCAGATTCTTTACTGTCTGAGCCACTAGGGAAGCCCAATCCTGGAGAGGAATAGTCTAACTGGACAAATTCTGAACCGTATTCAAGGAAACATATTAATGGAAACACAATGGGCTACAGTGTTCATTTTTGAAAAAGGAAAGCATATAAGATCATCCAGAGAAAACAAAACTACAACCACATTTTCTTGATTCTAATATATGGGAAGAATTCTTGGTGTGGCTGTCTACATAAGGGATGTGAACTGCAGTTAGTAAAAAGGCAAAAATACAGAAGACAGAAACTTTTCCATTAGGCTTTTTGTTTGTTTACACAAATCTTCACTATAAACAGACTAAATTTTAAGCTTTAACTCAGTGAAGGCATTTGTGAGGAGAGGCAAGTCAGCACATACTTGGAGTGTGTAGTGCCCTTGCTTTTTGGTGATATAACCTGACAGAGGGCTACAAGTCAGAAACCTGCAAGGGCAGGGAGCACATTTCCCCTGTTATCTCAGATCATAGTGGTCTTACCCAAATGGCAGCCAGTAGGTGCTCAGAGTCTCTGACAAGTGTTGAAAATGCCGACATTCTGTGCTGCTGAACATGGGAGATGCATCTATGTTAGAGCCTAGGTGAGTAAACAGTAAGGTGCACACTCCATTGTGTAAATAAGACCCTGAATTACATTCTGTCACACCAGAGCATCTTCCCCTGTTCTTCCATAAGAAATTTACTATGGTATCAGAAAGTTGAGAAATCTGGAAGATGCCATTTAGAACCTTTAAAAATGCTTGGATGATACATTTTAAACATTCACTGAAAATAGGAATATTTGTATTCATAAACATGTTGGGACTCTAAAGCCCTGATAACATAGTTTTCATGGTTAATTTAAAATCTCTTGGGACTTCCCTGGTGATCCAGTGGTTAGGAATCTGCCTGTCAACGCAGGGGACATGGGTTGGATCCTTGGTTTGGGAAGTACCACAGGCCAATGAGCAACTCAGCCCAGGCAGCACAGCTGCTGAGCCCACGGGCTCCAGAGCCTGCGAGCTACAGCTACTGAAGCCGGCACACCTGCAGGCTGCGCTCTGCAACGAGAAGCCCGTGTGCTATGGAAGAGCTGCCCCGCTCACTACAGCTAGAGAAAGACTGAGCACAGTAACCAAGATCCAGGCCAGCAAAGAACAAAGCAAAGCGAAAAAGCTCTCATTAAAAAAAAAAAAAAAAAAGGCTTGCTTTTCTATGGCTTTTGTAGTCTCACTGTTCAGTCGCTCAGTCATGCCCGACTCTTTGTGACCCCATGGACTACAGCACGCCAGGCTTCCCTGTTCTTTACCATCTCCCGGAGTTTGCTCAAATTCATGTCCATTGAATCACCAATGCCATCCAGCCATCTCATCCTCTGTCATCTCCTTCTCCTCCTGCCTTCAATCTTCCCTACCATCAGGGTCTCTTCCAATGAGTTGGCTCTTTGTATCAGATGGCCAAAGTATGGGAGCTTCAGCTTCAACATCAGTCCTCCCAATGAATATTCTGGGTTGATTTCCTTTAGGATTGACTGGTTTGATCTTGTGTCCAAGGGACTCTCAAGAGTCTTCTCTAGCACCACAGTTTGAAAGCATTAATTCTTCCATGCTCAGCCTTCTTTATGGTCCAACTGTCACATCCATACATGACTACTGAAAGAACCATAGCTTTGACTATACAGACTTTTGTTGGCAAAGTGATGTCTCTGCTTTTTAATACACTGCCTAGGTTTGTCATAGCTTTTCTTCCAGTGAGCAAGCATCTTTTAATTTCATGGCTACAGCCACCATCTGCTTTGATTTTGGATCCCAAGAAAATTGGAATTCTCGAGGCAAGAATACTGGAGTGAGTAGCCACTCCCTTCTCCAGGGGATCTTCCTGACCCAGGGATGGAACCCAGGTCTCCTGCATTGCATGCAGATTCTTTCCTGTCTGAGCCACAAGGGAAGCCTCAAGGACTATTAGACATAGACACAGACTACAGACTATGAGACTACAGACACAGAGAGTTTATCACGTTTCCTCCCGTGACACTCAAAAGAGAGTACAGCAGAGCTATTTACACCACAGTGGTTTGGAATCACGTGCGAGAAAGATGTGGGCAATACAAGGCAGGAGCGCCTCTAGGAAACATGCATATTAAGGGAGAACAAAACCACAGTTTTTTCCTCTACTGGATTATTCCTTTCAGGCTAAAAATATGCTGTTGATTCCTCCATAAAAAAAAAAAAAATCCCTCACTCTTCCCCCTCCAGCAAGACCTTCTTTCTCTGCTGACCTCCGAGTGTACTGGCTCCTCCAGAAAGCTACCCATCATCCTCTTCTCCTGCGTCCATCTAACCAGGCACCTGTCACTGACTACCTAATGGTGCCTGCCCTTGTGAAGACACCGATTCCTCTTGCTCCTGTAAGCACCACAGCATGTCATATGGCTCTGGTTTATGCACCAGGCTTTTCTAGAAGCCTCTTCCACATGGTCCACCAGGCTCCACGATCTGGCCCAGCACCCCTCTGTGCAGTCATCTTCCACCTCTTTCCTCCTGCTCACTCTGTTCAGGATGCTCACTGCATCTGCCTCCCTCAGACTTTGCACTTGCCACTCTTCCTGGCTGGAATGTTCTATCTCCATCAGGTCAGTTCAGTTCACTCACTCAGTCGTGTCCGACTCTTTGTGACCCCATGAATTGCAGCACGCCAGGCTTCCCTGTCCATCACCAACTCCTGGAGTTCACTCAAACTCATGTCCATCGAGTCAATGATGCCATCCAGCCATCTCATCCTCTGTCATCCTCTTCTCCTCTTGCCCCCAATCCCTCCTAGCATCAGAGTCTTTTTCCAATGAGTCAACTTTTTGCATGAGGTGGCCAAAGTATTGGAGTTTCAGCTTTAGCATTAGTCCCTCCAATGAACACACAGGACGATCTCCTTTAGAACTGACTGGTTGGCTTTTCTTGCAGTCCAAGGGACTCTCGGAGTCTTCTCCAACACCACAGTTCAAAACCTTCAATTCTTCAGTGCTCAGCTTTCTTCACAGTCCAACTCTCACATCCATACATGACCACTGGAAAAACCATAGCCTTGACTAGATGGACCTTTGTTGGCAAAGTAATGTCTCTGCTTTTTAATATGCTACGTAGGTTGGTCCTAACTTTCCTTCCAAGGAGTAAGCATCTTTTAATTTCATGGCTGCAATCACCATCTACAGTGATTTTGGAGGCCCCCCCCCCCAAAAAAAGTCTGCCACTGTTTCCACTGTAGCCCCTGCGTTATTCCTTCACTTCCTTCAAGTCCCTGCTTATCCATCACCTGTCACAGAATACTGTCTGACAGGCCCACATATACTGCCGTACTTCCTTCAACTCTCTCTTCCCTTTGCCCTGAGTCCCCAAAGGATATGGCAGGCCTCTTTCCTCACTGAGCACTAACACAGGACACTTTCATTCCCCTCTGAGCCTTAGTTTCATGTTGTCAAGTGTAACCTCTGGACAACACGATGGCTCATGCTGGGAGAGTGCCATCTGCCCTTTGAGTAAATGCAGAGTAGCCAGGGCTTGGTGGGGGAGGAGGGAGAAAGCTGGTGGATTATCCAGAGAATGTCAACATTGCTCAGTAAGATAAAATGGCAGATGAAAGTGATTAAAGTTTTCAAACTTAGAAAGATACTCAAAGTATTGGGGATCCTGGGTGTTTTGTTATTGATTTTAATAAACAAACAAACAAAACACCCAAAAGCAAAATAAATCAAAATATAATGAAATAAAATGCTCATGGGCTTCACATAAGACAACATTCAGAAAGAGCAAGCATGAGTTGGTGCAGTCACCATGGAGAACAGTATGGAGATTCCCCAGAAAAACAGAGGTACCAGCAGATCCAGCAATCCCACTCCTGGGCATAGATTCAGAGAAAACTGTAATTCAAAAAGATATATGCACCCCAATGTGCACCCCAACAGCAGCACTACTTACAATAGTCAAGACACGGAAACAACCTAAATGCCCACAGACAGATGAATGGGCAAAGATGTGGTACATATATATTCAATACAATGGAGTTTCACCATTCTCTAGGTCCAACTAGGAACATGGATCCAGGGATGGGTGAATCCATACTAAGTGAAGTCAGTCAGATGGAGAAAGACAAATATCATATGACATCACTTATATGTGGAATCCAAAATAAGACTCAAGTGAACTTATATATGAAACAGAAATAGATTTACATAGAGAACAGACTTGTGGTTGCCAAGAAGGAGGGGGCTGGAGGAGGGATGGAGTGGGAGGATGGGACTAGCAGATGCAAACTCTTATATATAGAATGCAAAAACAACAAGGTCCTACCGTATAGCACAGAGAACTGTGTAGCACTGAGAATATATATCTCAGGATATATATTCAATATCCTGAGATAAATCATAATGGATATATGTATGACTGAATTACTTTGCTGTACAGCATAAGTTAATACATTATAAATCAACTATACTTCAATTAAAAATTTAAAAAATAAAAGAGGAAGCAGACAAAAGCACCCGAATTTGAGTTTGATATGGAATTATAATATGCAGATAAGAAATATTATGCATGTGTAATAACTTTGATGATGATGATGACAACCGTGGTGCTAATGATCTAAAGGTCCTTTTAAGGAGGAATAAATTATAAACAAGAGCTTTCCACAGAAACTAAGGAGCCTGGACTGGAGGACACCTCTTTGCCACGATGGCTGTTCATCTGGACAGCTGAATAGACTAGCAATGCCCATGTCCAAGGCCATGCTGCGCTTCCACGGCCAGTTCCACAGCACCAGGATGGCCAGTCCTCACTGAGGGCCCACTGGCTAGGAAGCACCATGTAAAAGGTCTGTCCTTGCCCCAAGAAATGTCTGCTTTCTTCTCAAGGGCTCAAATTTTCTCTCCTGACCTAGCAGTTGCCCATGGTTCACATTTCTAAGCCTGTTTATATGAGTAAAAGCAAAGATCTTGAGCAGCAACCTGGTCAGGGGCCCATGGAGAGAGGTCCTAAGTGAAGATGCAGATGCCAGGCAAGGGCCCAGTGAGCGGTAGATGGGACATTTTGGTGAGCAGGTGGAGGCCCAACACAACAGAAGTGAGAGATGGGGCTTTACCCCAGAGCAAAGGTGAACACATTTCTTCCCCCTTTTATTTATTTTAACCATTATCATAGCCACTCTTTTTTTCCTAAGGATTTATCTCTTCTCCATTAGAACTACAGATTGAGAAAACTTGGACAATCTGACTTCTCTCATGGAGATTAGATCTGAAAAAAGTGTATTTGGAATACATGAGTCATTTCAGATCACATATACACATATTACCTATTCTGTGTCTGTGTGTGTTTTAACATGACTTAAGATTTCCTGAAAGAAGAGATAAGAAAGCCTTCCTCAGAGATCAATGCAAAGAAATAGAGGAAAACAACAGAATGGGGAAGACTAGAGATCTCTTCAAGAAAATTAGAGATACCAAGGGAACATTTCATGCAAAGATGGGCTCGATAAAGGACAGAAATGGCATGGACCTAACAGAAGCAGAAGATATTAAGAAGAGGTGGCAAGAATACACAGAAGAACTGTACAAAAAAGATCACGATAGTGTGATCACTCACCTAGAGCCAGACATCCTGGAATGTGAAGTCAAGTGGGCCTTAGAAAGCATCACTACGAACAAAGCTAGTGGAGGTGATGGAATTCCAGTTGAGCTGTTTCAAATCCTGAAAGATGATGCTGTGAAAGTGCTGCACTCAATATGCCAGCAAATGTGGAAAACTCAGCAGTGGCCACAGGACTGGAGAAGGTCAGTTTTCATTCCAATCCCAAAGAAAGGCAATGCCAAAGAATGCTCAAACTACCGCACAATTGCACTCATCTCACATGCTAGTAAAGTAATACTCAAAATTCTCCAAGCCAGGCTTCAGCAATATGTGAACCGTGAACTTTCAGATGTTCAAGCTGGTTTTAGAAAAGGCAGAGGAACCAGAGATCAAATTGCCAACATCTGCTGGATCATAAAAAAAGCAAGAGAGTTCCAGAAAAACATCTATTTCTGCTTTGTTGACTATGCCAAAGCATAGTGACTGTGTGGATCACAATAAACTGTGGAAAATTCTGAAAGAGATGGGAATACCAGACCGCCTGACCTGCCTCTTGAGAAACCTATATGCAGGTCAGGAAGCAACAGTTAGAACTGGACATGGAACAACAGACTGGTTTCAAATAGGAAAAGGACTATGTCAAGGCTGTATATTGTCACCCTGCTTATTTAACTTATATGCAGAGTACATCATGAGAAATGCTGGACTGGAAGAAGCACAAGCTGGAATCAAGATTGCCAGGAAAAATCTCAATAACCTCAGATATGCAGATGACACTACCCTGATGGCAGAAAGTGAAGAGGAACTAAAAAGCCTCTTGATGAAAGTGAAAGAGGAGAGTGAAAAAGTTGGCTTAAAGCTCAACATTCAGAAAATGAAGATCATGTCATCTGGTCCCATCACTTCATGGGAAATAGATGGGGAAACAGTGGAAACAGTGTCAGACTTTATTTGGGGGGGCTCCAAAATCACTGCAGATGGTGACTGCAGCCATGAAACTAAAAGAGGCTTACTCCTTGGAAGGAAAGTTATGACCAACCTAGACAACATATTCAAAAGCTACTTTGCTGACTAAGGTCTGTCTAGTCAAGGCAATGGTTTTTCCAGTGGTCATGTATGGATGTGAGAGTTGGACTGTGAAGAAAGCTGAGCACCAAAGAATTGATGCTTTTGAACTGTGGTGTTGGAGAAGACTCTTGAGAGTCCCTGGGACTGCAAGGAGAGCCAACCAGTCCATTCTAAAGGAGATCGATCTATCCTGGGTGTTCTTTGGAAGGAATGATGCTAAAGCTGAAACTCCAATACTTTGGCCACCTCATGCAAAGAGTTGACTCATTGGAAAAAGACTCTGATGCTAGCAGGGATTGGGGGCAGGAGGAGAAGTGGACAACAGAGGATGAGATGGCTGGATGGCATCACTGACTCGATGGACATGTGTTTGAGTGAACTCCAGGAGTTGGTGATGGACAGGGAAGCCTGGCGTGCTGCAATTCATGGGGTCGCAAAGAGTAGGACACGACTGAGTGACTGAACTGAAGATTTCCTGAATCTGAAGTTGATACAGAGAAATACTGGTCATTTCACCACTACAGAGTCATTATTTAAATAGATGGAGATCTTTTAAATTTTGGAATGAACTCTGCTACCTGTTTTCCTACAAATTTGTGCCAGTGGATTTATCTCTGAAATTTTGATTTAGCTCATTTAGTCATATTAGTAGTTGAAAGACTTGGTTTCCTTGAATGTATCTCCTGAGCACAGGGGAAATGGCCAGGATGATTTCAAAACTGTAACCAACCTGAACAGATTGCTGAGGGCAGGTGGAATGTTCAATTGTGGTCCATGATTAGACCTAGTGGCTAATGTGAGAAATTCTATTTACTTGTTTTTTTTTTAATAGCTTTATTAAGATATCATTAACATATTATTAAATGTCCACTTAAAGTGGACTGAACAGGGAATTCCCTGGTATTCTAGTGGTTAGGACTCAGCGGTGTTACTACTGAGGGATGGGAAGGATGAGGGAACTAAGACCCCACAAGTCACATGATGCGGCCAAGAAAACAAATAACAAAACAAAACAAACAACAGAAAAACCTATACCCCACACCCCACAATGCTGTGCAGCTGTCTATTCTTAGAACATTCCACCCACCAAAGGAACCTTGTCAGAGGTCAATTCCCATTCCTTTCTGCCCCCAGCCCTCAACAAGGGCTAATCTACTTCCAGGTCCTATATAAATACTTGCCAATTTTGGGTGTTTCATAGTCTTCTTCTGTGACTGTCTTCTTTCGCTTAGCACAGCATTTTGAAGGCTTACCCATGTTATAGCATATATCAGTGCTTCATGTCTTTTCATCAGTGAGTGCTATTCCATTGTAAGGATGTGCTGTATTTTATCTATCCTTTCATCTGCTAATGGACATTTGAGTTTGTTTCTTGTGTTCAGAGGTTATGAGTAACACTGCTGTGTGTCCTCGTCTTCGGATCCCAGGAGGGAGCTGTGGACTTAATGGCAACTCTAGGCTGACCTTTTAAAAAATATTTTGGCCATGTCCTTCCAATACGTGAGAGTCACAGACATTCAAAATTGAGTTTGATGTCTTATAACAGTTGTTCCTTGAGTATTAATCAGACTTCAGCAGGCAAAACCAGTGAATTAACTGCTTCTTGTCAAATAGAATGACCCAGCATGGCTGGGTCTAATGCTGCCATCAGCTTCAAATCTGTTGTAGAGACTAACACCTATGTCTTGGAGACGATCCTGCCCACCCCCTTCTCTCACAACTAGCTTCTGAATACTCATTACTGACCCCATGATCTCAAACTTTTAAAAATTTATTTTTAATTGGAGGATAATTGCTTTACAATGTTGTGTTGGTTTCTGCCATAAACAATGTCAATCAGCTATAATCATACACATGTCCCCTCCCTCTTGAACTTCTCTCCCACCCCTTACTCCATCCACCTCTCTAGGTCGTCACAGAGCACTGGATTGAGCTCCCTGTGTTATACAGCAACTTCCCACCAGCTAGCTATTTTACATGTGATTTACATACATATGTTTCAATGCTACTCTCAACGCTTTCCATTTCTCTCAGCTCCCCACTGCTCCACCATGTCTGAGTGTGCAGTGCCAAGCAGACAGGAAGAAGGATGTTTGGCCAGTGGGCTCCTCTGCTTGGAAGGCTCAAAGCCAGTCAGGAAGATGTCGCAAGGGGGTGACTGGTGGGGCCCCTGAATTCTTACATTTTTCTCTACCTAAAAAATCCAGGCTCCAGTGAAGTCCACACAAACCTAAGAATTTAGTTTTAGACAAATCTGGCCTCCTCTTCCCACAGGTTATAACCATCACATTGAGAGGCTCCTAAAGAAATTGAAAATGACTCCCCAAATAATAGCTTGCTGGTAAAGGAATAGCTTACTTTAGGAATTATTTTCAGTTCACTGTTGTTTAGTCACTAAGTCATGTCCAATTCTTTTGCGACCCCATGGACTGTATACTGCCAGGCTCCTCTATCCATGTGATTTTCCAGACACTGATATTGGATTGGGTTGCCCTGTCCTCCTCCAGGGTATCTTCCCAACCCAGGGATTGAAACTGTGTCTCCTGCATTGACAGGGGGGTTCTTTACCACTGAGCCACCAAGGAAGCCCATTTTCAGCTCTTCTAAACTCCATGATGTTATTTCTTTTTTTGTTTGTTTGTTTATTTATTTATTTATTTATTTTAAAAATCTTTAATTCTTACATGTGTTCCCAAACATGAACCCCCCTCCCACCTCCCTCCCCATAACATCTCTGTGGGTCATCCCCATGCACCAGCCCCAAGCATGCTGTATCCTGCGTCAGACATAGACTGGTGATTCAATTCTTACATGATAGTATACATGATAGAATGCCATTCTCCCAAATCATCTCACCCTCTCCCTCTCCCTCTGAGTCCAAAAGTCCGTTATACACAGCTGTGTCTTTTTTCCTGTCTTGCATACAGGGTCGTCATTGCCATCTTTCTAAATTCCATATATATGTGTTAGTATACTGTATTGGTGTTTTTCTTTCTGGCTTACTTCACTCTGTATAATCGGCTCCAGTTTCATCCATCTCATCAGAACTGATTCAAATGAATTCTTTTTAACAGCTGAGTAATACTCCATGATGTTATTTCTAATGAGTAATTTTTAAATATCTTTACTCCATGAACCATACTTTGACTCAAATATGTTTTACTACAAACTTTGCTAATTTTCATCAAAAAAACTTTTTAGCAAATGCTGAAGAGAAATTAATAATTGCTCAGATACCTTCATAAGTCTCTACAAACTCACCAGAATTGTTTAAATCCTCTTTCAAAGCAAAAAATGTCTGTGGACAAGTTATTTCTTGACTCTTGACCCCGACTATCTGTTAGAAGCTCAAACCAGAACCTTTCAGGGTGAGTTTTTTCCATTTTTGAACATGAGGCTTTGAGAAAGGATTTTCCCGAAATTTTTAAAAACATGTCTTGAAACATGGTAAGATAAAGAAGCAAGTGCAGTGACTTTTTTCCATCTAAACTTCGCCTTAGAGTTTTACATCATTTTTTGAGAACTAAGTTTTAGAAAATAAATTTTCTGATATCCACAGTCTCAGATCTTTTCTTAGCCATGGCTTTTTGTAAATCATTTTAGGAGAAAGAAAGGGGGAGGTTTGCTTTCCTAATCTCTAAAATCTGGGTAACATAAGCTTGTCATGACGCAGCTGAGACTTAGATTTTCTGACCTCCAAAGTTGCTCCAGTCAGGAACTCAAGATAATGTGTGTGCAGAAGGTCCACTTCCTGTCACCTCTTGCTGCCTCTGCTGGTCCAGAGCATCACACCTTTCACCTGGGCCATCTCAGTTTCTCCCTACTCATTTCTCAATACCATGGTCCCCCATCTCCTACCGACTTGGCCCAACTGTCTCTTCTGTGCATGAATCGCATCAGGTCATTCCCTTTCAAAAGCCCTGCGAGAACTTTTACTGTACCCACGATACAAGTCAGTCTGTTTGCATAATTGCAAGGGCTTGAATGGTCAGGCCCCTGCCTGTTCCCTCAGACTCATCTCATGACCTGGAGAGCAGTCAGTCTTTTCTGTCAGGCTCTGTGACCTTCCCACACCTCTGCCAGCCAGGCTCACCATCCTGCCCTCACCAGCCTCAAGTTCTTTCACACCTCTGCCAGCCAGGCTCACCATCCTGCCCCTCACCAGACTCAAGGTCTTCAGGTGTCAACATAAATGTTGCCTCTTCAGAAAGGCCTCCTCTGACCACACTTTCTAAGTGAAACTCTTCTGCTTTTCATTCTGCACAATTGGCTCACTCTTTACTCTCCTCATAGTGCTACTTTCAACCTATAATTTAAAAATGTGTGTGTTCACTTCTTTATTGTCTGCCTCTCTCACTAGAGGGCAAGATACACATGGCCTGGAAATTTGCCAAGCACACAGTAGGATGTAAATATTTGCTGAATTAATAAATTCATGAATTTAATTGCCTATTGTATCTTAATGCATATGAATTACTCCTTTAATGAGTGTATGTCATATTCCTTACACATTCCCAGGCTCCACTGGCCTCTGTTCTGTCTTGTCATTTCCAGCCAAGGCGTCTGCTACAGGGATCAGAACTAGGAGGAAGGTTTCGCTATGGGTCGTTTCTCTAGAAACTGATGCCTGAATTAAAGGGGTAAGTGGTTGGCCAGCTTCACGTACTGCTGCATACGACAGTGCGGAGTGGAGGTCCAAGAGGCAGCTCCACTTAGGGGTCCAAGGAACACATGATTACAGAACAGTAAGTCTGTCTCTTTAGCTCCAGTGTATTTTTCATTGCTTTGAAAATGGTTGCTTCCTTCTACTCTGGTGACACCCCATTTCAATCTGAACACACAGCTCATATGCATACAAATGATGGAAAAAGGCTAGCATTGTATGAGGCACCTTCAGTTTAATGTGCAACATCCTAAGGCAGGGAACACAGACACTTTTCCTTCAACCGCAGACCAGTGGGGTTGAGACCAGACCTGACTGCCCCTCGCCTGCGCAGTGGGAGGAGTAGCTGCCCTTTCTCCTGGTTCCTCAGAGTAAATTAAACCAGCAAATCAAGTTAGACAGCACTTTAAGCACAACCCTTACTAATGCCACCACTGATTAATTAAAATGTCTCAAGCTGACTACCAATGAAATGGTGACAGGCCTCACTGCATGATGGGGCTTGAGGCCTGGCTCCTGGAGGTAGGTCTCCTTGTCTAGGACACTCTCACCCCCAGGACCACCTGGTACGCTCCTAATCAGATCTGTGTCAACAGAATTCTGGAGGAACTGATCCCCCCTTGTTGCTTCCCCCCGCCCGTCACACTGTACCAGGGCTAGGCTGTCAGCTCCAGAGAGACAGGGTTGCCATCAAACGACTGAGGGTCTCCTGGGCCTGGAAACGCAACATGGAATGAGACGATGACCACACGTCACACAACTGGACTCTGCCTAAAAACCAAGTCCAGCTATAACAGAGCATTTGCCGGCGATGAAGCTGTCTTGGGCACAACTGTCTCCCCCAGGACCATGGTCCCTCTATCACTGTGGAAAAGCATGTGTCAACAGAGGGGATATATTGTACATATATATACATATATATATGTACACACACACACACGTATAGCTGATTCACTTTGCTGTATAGCAGAAACTAACACAACATTGCACAGTAACTATACTCCAATACAATTTTTTTAAATACAAAAAAAAAGAAAGAAAGAAAGAAAGAAAGAAAAGCACCAGGGCCTCCGTCACTCTGCACTAAGTCCCCTAGCTCCTATCCCCCGAGCTCCCTGGGCCTCCCGAGTGGTCGGTGCTGCTGACAGCCCCTGGAGATGAGATGGGTCCCCTGGGTCCTCACACACGGACAGTGTGCTTGGGCAGCATTCATGTCAGCTTGTCCCCATCCTCTGGGTAGAGTCGAGCTGACATTAAAAAAAATTATTTTTCATATTTTGTGTTGCTCAATAATGAGTCCAGATTTCTTTGGAGATGGACCTCTAATTAATAAGTGTACAAGCTTAGTTCCACATACATGAAAAAAATTTTTTCTGACTCAGGACAAAACCAATGACTCAGCTGTCTAAAGCATCAAGAGGAGTAGAGCATGATTTAAAACCAAGAAAGGACAGGTCACTTCAGCATCTTCAAACAAAAGTTCATCCTTGGACTCAGAATCAAGACATTTTATCAACCAAGAAGGCAACTGCATCACAATAATGCCTTGCATTTACAGATATGTTCCTAACATGCCTTGTCAGAATATCACGTGACTTTGTGGGTCATCATAATCAAGAGGTCATTTGTATTAAATGATGGACAACAGCCACTGAATATTGAGCATGGAGACACTGCCCTACATACTCTAATATAGCACCTTGTTCAGTTACAGTCTCTCTGCAGGACAGATATTACTGTCTCCACTTTGCTAAATCTGAAGCCATGCCTGTCTAGGGCTCAAGCCAGCAAGTGTGTGTGCATGCTAAGTCGCTTTAGTCATGTCCGACTCTCTAAGACCCCATGGACTATAGCCCACCAGGCTCCTGTCCAAGGGATTCTCCAGGCAAGAATACTGAAGTGGGTTTTCATGCCTTTTTCCATGGGATCTAGCCAACCCAGGGATCAAACCCGAGTCTCTTACATCTCCTGCCTTGGAGATGTATTCTTTACCACTAGCACTTACCTGGGAAGCCAATAAAAACTCTGGTCTGGAAATGCTTGTGTTTTCCATACCCCATTGATTAGAAAGACAGCAGACCTTTTCCCCATAGACTAGAAACTCACCATTTCAAGAAATATATCTATTAAATCATATAAGTCATTAGAAAAAGCCAAAAATACATTACTATCACTCCATACTCAAACAACAATTAGTAATGACTTCTACTGAGTCTTTACAACCTTAAAATAGTATTCAATGTAAACATAACAAATTAGAGCAAGGAAAACTTGATCAGAAACAAAAATTTCAACCATGCCATTAAAGCATCTTTTGAGTTCAAGACATGCTAAGACATTCTGGTAATTACACAGGTTATTTTTAAAGGCTTAATATATTAGGGCTAGTAGAGTATCATTTACTTGCTCCTCCCTAACTCCAGTGACATTGCCAAGAAGGGGGTTGTCACTCACAGCAATCCTCCTCTCTGGCTGCAGGACTGCTGAACCAATCACAGTCCCCACAGAACCAACCTCTGGCTACTGTGGCTGATCCAAAGATGAACAAAACTCCTCTGGAATTCCTCTCTGGGATTTTACTAGAAACTCGAGAATGCTTCCTCCTGGGTTGGGAGAATGTGAGCCCGCTGGACTGATGGCCAGGGGTCCACCCTTAAAGAAACAGCCTGGCTTGGAAAGTGTGCTAAAGCACAGAGTGATTGGAGGGAGGGAGCTGAAAGGCGAGAGAAGGTTAGAGTCCAGATGAGAGAGAGAAAGAGAGAAGAGGGAGCACAGGAGGAGGAGAGGACACTGAAAAGACAGGGAGAAGGTGGCAGATACAGACACACGTGACCAATGCCCCCACCCAACCCCAGGCTGCGGTTAGGATTTCTGCAGTGAGGCATCCACAGACACCTTCCACCCTGTCCTCCGGAGGGCTAAGGAGCTCTCTCACCTGCCACGTGCTCCTCCTCAGTCCTCTGTTAAGAGCAAGCGAGCAGTGTGCAATGGACAGCACCTGTCACCTGCCCGTTAACACCACTACGAGATGAAATGAAGTCACCTCCAGCGAGCCAAAAAGCCCACTGGATTTTTTTAAGCACAGGAGGAAGTATAAAAAAAGGATCGGGTTGATTGTATGAGATATTCAGCGAGCATGTCCAATGCCTAAGATCTCATAAATGGTGGACTGTTGTCAACAGTGTTTCCTGGAGACCCAGCTCTATCTCAGGGACAAGGCCTTCGCCATTTCTGACAGTGAATGACTTGCTCCAGGCCAACATCATCTCCATGGGAGCCGCTCAGCACTTCTGGACAGGCCATGTGGTGAAGAGAGCTTGGATGAGAGACCCCCTGCGATCTCATGCCAGGACCTTAGCTGAGAACCCCTTGCTCACGTGTGTGCCCTCAGGCCCTCTCCACTCCTGCTCTGTCCGTGCCTACCTCTCGCCATTTCCACTCTGTCAGTATTGAGGTAGGAGACGGCGGGCCTCTGGGCCAGACACCTGGTATTGGTCAAGTGGAGTAAAATTCAAGCTTTGTTCTCACCCAGACACGCCAAGGACAAAGCTAATGGTAAAAGCTGAGTTCTGCTAAAGCAAAGAGGAAAGGTGCCCACTCCTGCGGTCAAGGAAGACTTCCCTGTCTGTACATGTTCACGAAGTCTTCTTTGGGGTTGAACAGGGAAGGGACCCCACCCCATAATAAGTGTGGACATGCACCCATAGGCCTCTATGGAGGGATGCATCTGAGAAGAAAGTTGCACACACATCCTTGGGAAGGTGCGTGGACCAGTTAGGTGTGAAGAAAGAAACAAGATAATTGGCCAAAGGTAAGCAAAGACCTAGAAGGGCTGTCCTATATAAGTGATTTAAACACGTCCAGGCTGTGTTCCTCCTCACTCACTCCGCACTCCTCTCCAGGTGTGTATCTCTGCCCTCCTCCTGAGCTGGATGAACAAACTGTTTTCCTGTGCGCTCTCCCATATGTTGTGCTTTGTATCTAATCATAAATGTTGGACCTGTTTTTACAGTTTTTGCCTCCTTGAAACAGTCTTGCTTACAAACAGGGGCAAGAGCCCGGGCCACTTTTACTTCTCACCTCTAGTCCCTGGTGGTCTAGTGGCTAGGACTCTTGGTTTTCATCCAGGTTCCCCAGGTTTAATTCCTGGGCAGGGAACTAGGATCTCTCCCTCTGAGATCAGTATCATCCCAGCTCCAGTGCAAAGTGAAACACTGATCTTTCTATATTGTTTCCCAGTGTGACTGAGCCCCAGGCCCTTCCCAGGCTTAGCTCAGAGCTGAAAGGAGGCATGCATGGAAGCAGGGAGCACCAGGAAGGGAGGCTGTCTGCGACATGCCAAAGTTAAAAACAGTTTCCTCCTCGCCATATTCCAAACTGAGCAAGCCTTGCTCGGTGAAAAGCTGGAAACATCCAAGTCTGAACAGTGGTCCAGACAGGCCCATGTTCACTCAGTTCTCTCCTGCCTCACCAGCCTGGACTCCTGGCACATGTCCTTTACATTAACCTGGGTGATGCATCTTGAGGTAGAACTGGTTCACTATCTCCAAGTAGTTGTTTACAGTGTTTCCCTTCCATTCAGACTGCTCTCTTTCCCATCCACTGGTCACTGAGGCAGACTTCCTGCTTTGATGGAGTCGCGGGCTCTAGGTAGGTAATTCTATTAGCGAGAACAGTCCATTTGCTCAGCAAGTGTCAGCAATTAATCTCACCTGATTTAAAGACTGATTGAAATCTACTTACAAGTGAAAACTAGGTGAGCCAGCATGGTTTTGTATGTAAGTAAGACCAAAATGAAGACGATATGAAAAAAAAAATTGTGGAACTTTGTGCTATGATGAATAAATTCCCTTAAGAGGTACGTTTTCTAAAGCAAAGTCCTTGTTAGGGTCAGGATGTGGGAAGTGCACTAATAGGCTCAGGATTAGGGTTTGGTTTCCCTTTCATTCTCCCTTCAGACCCCACAATTTGGGGACATGCTTCCCAACTTGGTAACAATGCACTTGTGTAAGCTTCATAGTCAAGGGACAGGACTTTATTCCATGTACTTTAGACGGGAAATTTCCCTTCATTTCTGAAGATATACTTAAGGAAATGTGATATGATCTGATAAGTCTTGAAAATATCTCTTAAAAATATTGATCATCTTTTTCTTGGTGACACCTGGGAGAAATTTTGATATGAATGGTGAAATGTGCGACAATATCCCATGAATTGAGCAAAAGTTAAACCAAACGGATTCATCTTACCTTATTAAGGTCTTTTGGAAATGAGTGGGTCTGTCATCCCAGCAGGGTTCTTTCACTCATCTTCTTGGCTGTCTGCTTCTGTGTGGCTTCCTCACCACATAACCTGGTCTACCGGACAGTGGTCCTGGCAAATCATCACCCCAGCTGCCCTTTGCAGCATCACAGCCACTGTGCTGACTCTTCTTATTTGAACTCCAAATACTGCCCAACCTCAGCACCCTCTTAGACTGGAAATCCCAGGGTGAGGACCTAGTTTTTCATTCAGGCTGTGAAAGTTGGCAACCCCTAACAGGTTACCCCTGAGAAAACACCAGTTTTAAAATGCCACTGTGTAAATGAAAAACACCTACCTTTCTTGTAGGATAAGTTTGTTCTCTTTCTTCCAAAAGTCTTTAAAGTCAGAGCTGAATTCATGCCAGATACCGAAGAAAACGTTTGGGGACACTTCCTTCTCTCCAAGTTTTGGTCTCATGAAGAAATACGCTGTAGTCTCCAAAAAGCTGTGAAAGCACACACACACACAAGTGTAAGAGCTATAATTACTTTCCAATATGGGGTATTCTTTCTTCATCCAAAGGCTGATTTCATTCAGGCAGTTACTATTACCAAGAGGACTCAACTCCTCAGGAGTTCTCTTAAGGTTTCATGTTAGAGTTTTTGGACACAGATGTTAGCAGCGGATAAGAGTCTTCCATAAACTATCTGGTAACTATCCAGGTAACTATCCCTTGTCCATCCATTTTCAAAATTAATCACTATGCATCTGACCTATTTCAGAAATGAACCTGTAATCAAGTTGGGACATAAGGGAAGCTGTGGGTCTATACCTTTTTTCTAGACTCTAAACAAATGAAATATCAGCCCTCTGCCCCTAAACTAACATGTATGTATATTGTACATGTTAGTTTAATACGTGTACATGTTATATAATATGTGTATTGTACTGCTTCTATACTATCTGACTTCCTGTATTCCTGATGGGGGAAAAATCAACAGCCCTGGGAGATACTGACAGAGGCTTCCCCTGAAGATCACGGTAACACAGCTGAGTGAGCATGAGCAGGGCAGCCAGCATCCTGACAGTGGCAACAGTGCCCATCTCCAGAAGATGCCATCAAGGCCGCTTCATATTACACGTACACGATGCTCAGAAGAGTTTCAAAGGGTTGACAGACAGCACACAACTAGTAAATCATCAATTTATGCTGCATTTTGATGTGGACCTCCCAGACTCCAGACGTGTGCACTGTTTCAGCCATCCAGTATGGTATTTTGTAATAACACTCAGAACTAAGGCAAATGATCTACATTTTTAAATACATAAATTTCAGGGGCAAAGTCTATTATAAACACTTAAGAGACACTGTCTAATTATAATGGTTTGAAATTTCTTTATATCTTGCTCCAAACAAAGAAAATAAAATCATTTATTACGTATATGAACTAATCGGAGTTTTGAAAAGAAACTGGGTATTTGATGAGATTAGAGATTATTATTATTGTTGGGAACGAAACTGCTGGTGGTTATTTTTTAAAGGGGATCTTTTAGAGATACATACTAAAATGTACATGGATGACATTATACCTGTTGAAGACTTGCTTCAAAACAGTGTGGGAGGGGGCACGCGGGCAGGGGTATAGATGGAACCAATTCAGGAGCTGCTGAGACTGGGTGATGAATGCATGATGATCACTGTACACTCTGTTTACTGCCTCTGAATCACAGTTAAGCTCTTCACCTGCATGGTGTTTAATTCACCTACCCCTGCTTCCTTTAGCAAAGTATCAAATCATTGTCTTCTATTTCTGGCATCCCAGATGTCTTATTATTGGATTTTCCTTGAGGTCCTAAGAGCATACGCAGATTTCTGCATCTATAAATAATATTCTCTCAGCCATGCAGACTCATTGAAAGACGCCATTATTTATATACAAAAATGTTCCCATGTCCTCACTCATTTTAAAATCTGGCTTCATAGACCACCATTCCACTACTTTTCTCTCAAGAGTCTCTGATCTAAACGTATAATTTTTAGCAATTTTCCTTCTCATGACCTAAAATAATGGAACCATTACTATCTTGTTTACTTGAGCTTGAAAGTGAGAAATTATTAACAGCTTTCTTTTGCTCCTTTAGGTTAAACTGATGCAAACTGAATTAAATATATTCCATTTTCCCCTTACAAAAGTCTCAGGAGTTTACAGGAGACAGCTGACATAATGGTCACCTATTTCATGGCCTAAGTTTGCATTAACTTTAGATTAAAAAAAAAGTTGAGAAGATAATATAGAGAATTCCAATACAGCCTCCATTCAGCTTCTCCTAATATTAACATCTCACACAACCACTAAGAGATAACACTGAAAATGAGAGGATTCTCTTGTGAGGAGCCATTGCAAACTATCTGCTGAGTAAAGTGAGTGAAACTGTATAGATGAGTGGGGAGGACAGGTAAGGGTGGTCACCCCACTGTGGTGCTGGCCTGCTGACCCTAAGAGACACAGACAGACACACAAAGGTATATATATTTAATTGAAGTACAGTATTGTGGTAATTTCAGGTATACATCATAGTGACCCAGTTATTTTTTCAGATGCCTTTCCATTATAGTTTATTACAAAATACTGACTATAATTTCTAAAATACTGACTATAAAGTAGGTCCTTGTTGCTAATCTATTTTATGCACAGTGGTTGTATCTGCTAATCCAAAACTTCTATTTACTTATATCACATGTAAGTAAGATCATAAGAGTATTTGCCTTACTCTGCCTGTTGGTTTCAACGGGTATAATATTCTCTAGTCATGTCTAGCTCTTTGCAACCCCGTGGACTGCAGCACGTCAGGCTCCTGTTACTCACCATCTCCTGGAGTTTCCTTAAATTCATGTCCATTGAATTGATGATGCCATCCAACCATCTTATCTTCTGTCACCCCCTTCTCCTGCCTTCAGACTTTCCCAGCATCAGCATCTTTTCCAATGAGTTGGCTCTTAAAATCAAGTAGCTGAAGTATTGGAGTTTCAGCTTCAGCATCAGTCCTTCCAATGAATATGCAGGACTGATTTCCTTTAGGATTGATTGGTTGGTTCTCCTTGCAGTCCAAGGGACTCTCAAGAGTCTTCTCCAACACCACAGTTCAAAAGCATCAATTCTGTGGCACTCAGATTTCTTTATAGTCCAACTCTCACATCCATACTTCCGATGATTACTGGAAAAACCATAACTTTGGCTATACAGACATTTGTCAGCAAAGTGATGTCTCTGCTTTTTAATATGGTATCTAGGTTTTTCACATCTTTTCTTCCAAGGAGTAAGCATCCCTTAATTTCATGGCTGCAGTCACCATCCACAGAGATTTCGGAGCCCAAGAAGACAATCTGTCACTGTTTCCACTTTCCACTATTTTCCCATCTATTTGCTACTGTTTCCACCTTTTCCCCATCTATCAGGTGAAATAATGGGCTGGATAAAGCACAAGCTGGAATCAAGACTGCCAGGAGAAATATCAATAACTTCAGATATGCAGATGACACCACCCTTATGGCAGAAAGCAAAAAGGAACTAAAGAGCCTCTTGATAAAGGTGAAAGAGGAGAATGAAAAAGCTGGCTTAAAATTCAGCATTCAAAAAACTAAGATCATGGCATCCAGTCCCATCACTTCATTGCAAATAGATGGGGAAACAATGGAACAGTGACAGACTTTATTTTCTTGGGCTCCAAAATCACTGCAGATGGTGACTGCAGCCATGAAATTAAAAGATGGTTGCTCCTTGGAAGGAAAGCTTTGACAAACCTAATGTGATAATCACTCAGTCACGTCCAACTATTTGTGACTCCATGGACTGTAGCCCACCAGCCTTCTCTGTCCATGGAATTCTCCGGGCAAGAATACTGGAGTGAGTTGTCATGCCCTTCTCCAGGGGATCTTCCTGACCTAGGGATTGAACCTGGGTCTCCCGCATTGCAGGCAGATTCTTTACCAGTGACAAACATAGACAGTGTATTAAAAAGCTGAGATATTACTTTGCTGACTAAGGTCTGTATAGTCAAAGCTATGGTTTTTCCAGTAATCATGTATGGATGTGACAGTTGGACCATAAAGAAGACTGAGTGCCAAAAAATTGATGCTTTTGACCTGTGCTGTTGGAGGAGACTCTTGAGAGTCCCTTGTACTGCAAGGAAATCAAACCAGTCAATCCTAAAGGAAACCAATCCTGTATATTCATTGGAAGAACTGATGTTGAAACTGAAGCTCCAATAGGTTGGCTGCCTGAGGCGAAGAGATGACTCATTAGAAAAGACCCTGATGCTGGGAAAGATTGAAGGCAGGAGTGGAAGGGGATGACAAATGATGGGATAGTTGGATAGCATCACTGACTCAATGGACATGAGTTTGAGTAAGCTTTGGGAGATGGTGAAGGTCAGGGAAGCCTGGTATGCTGCAGTCCATGGGGTCACAAAGAGTTGGACATGCCTGCAGGATTGAACAATATTTGCCATGAGGTGATGGGACCGGATGCCATGATCCTAGTTTTCTGCATGTTGAGTTTTAACTCAGCTTTTTCATTCTCATCTTTTACCCTCATCAAGGGGCTCTTGAGTTCCTCTTCACTTTCTGCCTTGGGTGGTATCATCCGCATATCTGTGGTTACTGACATTTCTCCTGGCAATCTTAGTTCCAGCTTGATCTTCATCCAGCCTGGGCTTTTGCATGATGTGTTCTGCATAAAACTTAAATAAGCAGAGTGATAAAAATAGCTTTGACGTACTCCTTTCCCAGTTTTTAATCAGTTTGTTGTTCCATGTCTAGTTCTAACTATTGCTTCTTGACTTGCATACAGGTTACTCAGGAGACAGGTAAGTTGCTCTGGTAACCCCATTCTTTTAAGAATTTTTCACAGTTTGTTGTGATCCACACAGTCAGACTTTAGCATAGTAAATGAAGCAGAAGTAGATGATTTTCTGGAATTTGCTTGTTTTTTCTATGAGCCAGTGGATGTTGGCAATGTGATTTCTGGCTCCTCTCCCTTTTTAAAATTCAGCTTGAACATCTGGAAGTTTTCGGTTCACATACTGTTGAAGCTTAGCTTGAAGGATTTTGAGCATAACCTTGCTAGCATGTGAAATGAGTGCAGTAGTTTGAACATTCTTTGACATTACCCTTCTTTGGGATTGGCATGAAAACTGACCTTTTCCAGTCCTGTGGCCACTGCTGAGTTTTTTCTTTCACATTGAGTGCAGTACAGCATTATCTTTTAGGATTTGAAATCATACAGTAACCCTATTTTTAGTTTTCCAAGGAACCACCATAATGTTTCCCATCGAAGCTGCACCAGTTTACATTCCCGCCAACAGTGTAGGGGGGTTCTCTTTTCTCTATACTTTCTCCAGCATTTATTATTTGCTGACTTTTTGAAAATGGCCATTTTGACAGGTGTGAGGGGATATTTCACTGTAGTTCTGATTTATGTCTCTCTAATAATTAGCCACATGAGCATTTTTCATGTGCCTGTTGGCCACCTCTAAGTCTTCTTTGGAGAAATGTCTCTTTAGCTTTTCTGCCTACTTATTGGCTGGGTTGTTTGTTTCTTTAATACTGAGTAATACGAGCTACTTGTATATTTTCCATGATAGCACTCTGTTGGTTGCATTATCTGAAGATAGTTTCTCTCCTTCTGCAGGTAGCCTTTTCATTTTCTTTAAAAATTTTTATGGTTTCCTTTGCTGTGTGGAAGCTTTTAAATTTGATTAGGTCTCATTTATTTTTTTTAATATTTATTTATTTCTAGCTATGCTGCCTCTTTGTTGCTGTACTCAGGCTTTCTCTAGTGGTGGCGAATGGGGACTACTTTCCATTTGGGGTGTATAGGTTTTTCATTGTGGTGGATTCTCTTTTGTGGAGAATGGACTCTAGAACACGGGCTCAGTAGTTGTGGTGCATGAGCTTACTTGATCCGCAGCAGATGGGATCTTCCCCGTTCAGGGATCAAATCCATGTCCCCTGCATTGGCAGGTGAATTCTTAACCACTGGTCCACCAGCAAAGTCCAGGTCTCATTCATTTTTTATTTAGTTAATTAATTTAAAAAGTTTATTTATTAAAAAATTTTTATTTACTTTTATTTTTTTTCAATTTTTAATTTTAAAATTTAATTACTTTTTATATTATTATTTTCATTTTATTTATTTTAATTTTATTTAATAAACTATTTAAAAATTTTATTTGGCTGTGCTGGGTCTTAGCTGTGGCACACAGGATCTTAGTTGCAGCATGTGGGATCTAGTTCCCTGACCACAGATCAAACCTGGGACCTCTGCATTGGGAAGACAGAGTCTTAACTACTGGACCACTAGGAAGTCCTGGTCTTATTTATTTTTGCTTTTATTTCTTTTGCCTTGGAAGATTGATCTAAGAAAATGTTGCTGTGATTTATGTCTGAGAATGTTTTGCCTATGTTCTCTTCTAGGAGTTTTATGATGTCATGTCTTGTATTTCAGTCTTTAAACAGTTTTGAGTTTATTTTTGTATCTGGAGCGAGGGAGTGTTCTAAAAACACAAATTAGTAATGTAAATAATGAAAGAAGGGTTGTCACTACTAATTCCATTGACATTTAAAGAAATGCTATGAATAATTCTTTGACAAAAATTTTGATAATTTAGATAAAATAAGTCAAATCTTGGAAAGACACTAAATATTAGCAATCTCACAGTGGAAATAATCTGAAAATGTACATCTATTAAAGAAATTAAGTCAATAATTTATAACCTTCCAGAAAACAAACCACAAGGCGTAGGTGATTTCCCTAGGGAATTCTATCACATCCTTATAGGGGGGAAAAATGAATCTCTCTCAGAAAGTAGCAGCAGAAGAAAGAGTACCTAACTCATTCTATGAAGCCAGCAACTGTCTCATACCCAAACAAGATAATGATATTACAAGAAAAAAAAAGTGCAGGCCAATATGCCTCTTGAGAATCAATTAAAAAATTCACAACAAAATTAGCCAATAGAATTCAACATGAATAAAAAGAGCTATATACCATGACCAAGTGATGTTTATTCTAGTTATACAAATGAGTTCAATACTCAAATCTAAAAATTTAATCTACTGCATCAAAAAACTAAAGAAAAAATCATATGATGATATTAATTTATGCAGGAAAGTTATTTGACAAAATACTCTCAGCAAACCAGGGATAGAGAATTTCCTTGACTTAAGAAGAACATCTACAAAAGAACTCCTAGAGCTAACACCATACTGCTGCTGCTGCTGCTAAGTCGCTTCAGTTGTGTCCAACTCTCTGCGACACCATAGATGGCAGCCCACCAGGCTCCTCCGTCCCTGAGATTCTCCAGGCAAGAACACTGGAGTGGGTTGCCATTTCCTTCTCCAATGCATGAAAGTGAAAAGTGAATGGGAAGTTACTCAGTCGTGTCTGACGCTCAGCGACCCCATGGACTGCAGCCTTCCAGGCTCCTCCGTCCATGGGATTTTCCAGGCAAGAGTACTGGAGTGGGGTGCCATTGTCTTCTCTGAACAACATACTAAATGTTAAGATACTGAAATTTTTCCTTCTAAGAATGGTTTTAAGTCTAGAGTGCCCTCTCTTTTACTTCTGTTTCACATCACCCTGGAAGTTGTAGCTAATGCAATAAGACAAGAAAAGTAAATAGGGTTTACAGATTGGGAGGGAAGAAGTAAAACTGTATTTGCAGATGAATGTGCCTACGTAGGGGCTTCCCTGGTAGCTCAGCTGGTAAAGAATCCACCTGGTATGCAGGAATTGAATTGACCCAGTTCAATTCCTGGGTCAGGAAGATCCCCTGGAGAAGGAGTAGGCTACCCATTCCAGTATTCTTTGGCTTTCCTGGTGGTTCAGACAGCAAAAATCTGCCTGCAACACAGAAGACCTAGGTTCAATCCCTGGGTCTGGAAGATTCTCTGGAGGAGGGCATGGCAACCCACTCCAGTATTCTTGCCTGAGAATCCCAATGGATAGAGGAGCCTGGAGGGTTACAATCCTTGCGGTTGCAAACAGTCAGACATGAGTGAACAATGAAGCACACAGCACAGCATGTCTATGCAGAAGTGCCAAAGAATCTACAAAATAATTCCTGGAACTAATAAACAAATATAGGAACATTGAAGGGTACAGGTCAATAAACACTCGAATGTTTTCTTATATACCAGCAATGAACAACTAAATTTTGAAATTAAAAACATAATTTCCTATAGCACAAAAACATGGAATATTAAGGTATAAATCTAGTTACAGATATAAAGTCTGTGAGGAAAATTACAAAACTATGATGAAAATATCAAATAAGATCTAAATAAATGGAGAGATATACTAAGGACATGGGTTGTTGTTCAGTCACTAAGTTGCCTCTGACTCTTTGTGACCCCATGAACTGCAACACACCAGGCCTCTCTGTCCATCACTATCTCCCTAAGTTTGCTCAAACTCATGTCCATTGAGTCAGTGATGCCACCTAACCATCTCATCCTCTGAAACCCCCTTCTCCTCTTTCCCTCAATTTTTTCCAGTATCAGAGTCTTTTCCGATGAGTTAGCTCTTCACATCAGGTGGTCAAACTATTGGAGCTTCAGCATTGGTTCTTCCAATGAATATTCAGAGTTGATTTCCTTTAGGAT
The DNA here is from genome assembly GCF_032405125.1 of Capricornis sumatraensis. Classification (NCBI taxonomy): domain Eukaryota; kingdom Metazoa; phylum Chordata; class Mammalia; order Artiodactyla; family Bovidae; genus Capricornis; species Capricornis sumatraensis. Next base: position 41,879,044 of record NC_091078.1, on the reverse strand, counting down.
TGACTGGTTTAATCTCTTTGCTGTTCAAGGGACCCTCAAGACTATTCTCCAGCACCACAGTTCAGAAGTGTCAATTCTTCGGTGCTTAGCCTTCTTTATTGTCCAATTCTCAGATCCATACATGACTACTGGAAAAACCATAGGTTTGACTACACAGACCTTTGTCAGCAAAGTGATGTCTCTGCTTTTTAATACACTGTCTAGGTTTGACATAGCTATTCTTCCAAGGAGCAAGTATCTTTTAATTTTGTGGCTACACTTACTGTCTGCATTGATTCTGGACCCCAAGAAAATGAAATCTGACACTGTTTTCACATTTTCCCCATCTATTTGCCATGAAGTGGTAGGATTGGATGCCATGATCTTAGCTTTTTGAATCTTGAGTTTTAAGCCAGCTTTTTCACTCTCCTCTTTCACTTTCATCAAGAAGCTCTTTAGTTCCTCTTTGCTTTCTGCCTTAAGGGTGGTGTCATCTGCATATCTGAGGCTGTTGACATTTCTCCTGTCATTCTTGAGCAAAGCCTGTGATGCATCTAGCCCAGCATTTCACATGATGTACTCTGCATATAAGTTAAGTAAGCAGCATGGCAATATACAGCTTTGATGTACCCCTTTCCCAATTTTGAACCAGTCCTTTGTTCCAATGAACATGGGTAGGAATAGTCAATATTGTAAAGATGCCAGTTCTTCCCAACTTAATTTTATTCATGCAATTCAATAAAAATCCTAACAAGTTATTTTGTGGATGTTGACAAACTGATTCACTACCCAATTTTAAGACACACTATAAAGTGGGACAGCGTGATATATTAGCAAAAGAATAGACATATACATTAATGAAACAGAATAGAGTGTCAAAATAGGCTCAGAAATATAGCTGACTGATCTTTGAAAAAGGAACAAAGGAAGGTAACTCAATGGAGAAATGATAGTCTTTTCAACAAATGTGCTGGAACAGCTGAATATTTATATGCAAAAAATCAACAAAAGGAATCTATAAACAGACATCACATCTTACACACACACACACACACACACACACACACACACACCTAAAATACTGATCAACAACCTGTGGTGAGAAAAGTTAAACAATTTGAAGGTGTTATATAATTTTGGGAAGGGAAAATATATTAAATAAACATTGGTTAATTTAAAGGTATTGAAAATAGGAGAAATAAAATTTATTGTAGCTGTTTGTGGCAGCTACAAAATGCATCTTTCAGATCTCCCAGGTTCCAACTGTGGAAAATGGAAATGACCAAGGGCCTTGGATGCTGTGCTCTGAAGTCCATCACTGCATCTGCACAGAGGCCCAGGGTTGCTCCTGGCCAGCAAGTGCACTCAGCAGGGATGCTGGTATAGGTGTCATCTAGGACACACAGGCTCCTCTAAATGGTGACTTTGGCTCAAGGACTTTCAATTGGCTTTAACAAAACTTTCTGGTAACTGCACTGCAGTCTAAGGCTTTTGCTATTTAGGCTTTCTTCCTTCCCTCTCCACCATGAGAGCTCGACCTGCATCTGGGTCTAATAGCTGCCCCAGCTTCCTCTGCCTCCATTACTGTTTTTCCCAGTAAATCCAGTCTTGGCACCAGGTTTGTGGAGAACTTGAAATAGTGTAAGTGGAGCCACAAGGAGCCTGAGAAAACAAGCAGTAAGATGAGGTCTGAGACACAGTCAGCCAGCACCCTGCTGTCCTGGGTGGTACACAGAGTGGACCCTGGTACAGTGGAGGAGGCCATGAACTTGTAAAGATATCAGCAAAGTGGCCTAGAAAATGTCTTCAATGGTGTGATGATTCAGGTTGTTGAAGATATGGTGAGAAAAAGCCACAGAGACACTGGAACTGACTGACTACAGCTGAGTTGGACTGACACCCCACAGAGAGATAATGAGGGATCCTGAGCAGTAACAGACAGCTAAAGAGTAGGGGGCAACTCAATAACTGGAAAGAAGCCATTATCACCTGTAGTGAGAGAACAGGAACAGCGACACAGCAAAAAGGAGATCTAACAGAACTGAAGATCTGAAGAGACATTTAGAAGCACGGCCAAGCAGGTCTGCTATGCTAAAATCAGATCCCTGGCTAGGAAAATCTGGGATCCTGAAACAAGTGAGAAAGATATGAGTCACCCTTACAGATCCCTGAAACTATCGGTAGTTTGTAGAGGTGGCCTACTCTTCTCCTAGATGGGAAGGTGAGCTCCCCATCTAGGAAAGTGCCAGAACTGATGAAGGAAAAGAGATTATACACACAGGTTGCTGCAAGAATTAACTTTCATGAGGTAGCAGGACCCAGGGGTGACTCTTACAGGTCTAGAGTAAATGGTGGCCAATGCAGAGAGAAGCAGACATGATTCAGCTGCTCTGGAAAACAGAAGAGGGAGTGAGGAGGCTGAGATCTGTGGGCATGTCCATATATAGTAAAAGAATCCTGAAGGATTCACTAAGCAAAGGAACACTCCATGGGAGGTCCCAGAGGCCCCACTGTGCACCAAGGCAGTCAAGACTGTGCTGGTAACAGGGATACTGTTTTCAGTACATGCTGTGAGCCAGGAAAGGAGAGGAGGTCACAGCTGAGCCCATTAAGATCCATGGAGATGATGATGAATTAACAGGGGCCAATGGTGAAGCCCAGGGAGCACAGTTACCATCGTGTCTGCCCCACAGGGAATGTGGAGATAGTTAATAGATCATGGTATCCTTAAAGGTACATGGGCACATGCACGCACATGCACGCGTGCACACACACACACACACACACACACACACACACAACACTGTTTAACATCTACAACCAAAGGAAAGGGCAAGAACAGAGAAAGAGGAGGATAACAGTTGCTCTAATAAAAAATCAAGATGCCTTGCTCAGTTCCTGGAGTTGAGCTGATTTCAGATCCAGAACTCACTGACCAGAGGGATGACCCTGAAACACTGTGGGGAGCATGTGCTGTACTAATCCCCCTGGTCCTTCTCCACTGCTCAGGGACAAAGGGAAATATTCAGGCATTTCAAGAGGTGTGGGACCCAGGGTCTGAGCAGACACTACAGCTTCATTGTGGTCACCTGCACTGGAGGGGGTCCCATACACCAGTATGCAGACACCAGTCTCAGAAGTCCCTGGGCCTCACCCCACCCATCAGCAAGAAGGCAGGACTTGGCAATCAAAGGGACCAAGGCCAAGCAATGCCTAGGAGACCACCCACAATAGCCAGCCTGCCTCAACAGAAGGACCAAGGCAACCCAACAGGGGTACTTCTAGACCATGCAGCTATGGTATCCAGAGGAGAATGTGCTGCTGGAACCTACAGGATGCCACTTCTCCCAAGTCGGGAAATGTAACCAAGCCACCAGATACATAGAAGGAAGAACAGCGAATTAGGAAAAATGAGATGACAGAGGAACACATTCCAAGAAGAAAAAAGTAAAACCCCAGAAGAACTAAGTGATGTGGAGATAAGGCAATATATCCGATAGAGTTCAAGGTAATGATCATAATAGTCAAACAATTTGGGAGAAGACTGGATGAACAGAGGGAAAAGTTAGTTTTTAACAAAGAATTAGAAAAAAAATGAAGAAGAATCAAACAGAGATGAAGAATACAATAACTGAGCTCCAAAGAGGAGACTCAAGCAGTTAATGATGAGAGAAGTGAGAAAATGCAGAAACAAAGGAAGGCTGGTTAAAGCCTGAAGATTGATGATGGAAATTCTCAAACCATCACCCAGTTACGTCATCACCAATCAGTCAGAAGAATAACTATGACATGATCATGTACCCTGTGACTCTTAGCCCTAATCGTCTTTAAACCCATGTGTGAAAGCCATCAGGGAGTTCTAGTTCTTTGAGCATGACCGGCCTGTTCTCCTTGCTTGACACCTGCAATAAATGCTTTCTTTTCCTTCATCACAATCCAGTGTTAGTAGATCAACATTCCTGCACATTGGTGAGCTGACCCAAGCTTGATTTGGTAACAAAGTGAGTTAAAACTTCACCTTCCTTTATTGCAGATTAATAATGAACTAGTAGTACAAGGTTATTATTGAGAAATACGATGGAAATATGAGAGGAAACTGCTCAGAGAAGTGTCATCGGGTGTAGGGAAGGGTGGAGCAGGGGGAGGCTGCTTTTTGTTACAAGCCTGGTGGTACTAACTGACTTTCTCAATTCTGCCTACAATTAAAACCTTAAGAAAAATAAAAATTAATTGAAAGCAAAATGAACTGGAGAAATAGTGTATGCCTGGAAAATATGAGGATAACAAGCTGAAAAAACTTTCCTAAATGAATCTATGTATCGTCTGCAATTTGCTACTTACAAGAACACCAACAAACAACAGGTAACTCAGGAACAGCAAGAAAAATAGAGATACACATTGACACTCTGCGGCTATAATGCTTGGAAAACTTTCCCCAATTTTAAAATCTACAAGTATTTTTCCCATTATTTTCTTCTTGTTTAAATTTCAATTTTAATGTTTATTTCCTTAATTCTTTTGAAATTTATTTGGTCAATGGCCTGAGGCAGAAATCTAGAAATCTAGATCTACTTCTGGCAGAACCATTATCCTAAGGTTGATTTCCCCCTACTTCTTTTTTCCCCCCATAACCAAGTTAGTTTATTTCAGGATTGCAAGGTTGGCTCAACATTTTAAAAAAAAATCAATGTATTACACATTAACATGTTAAAGGAGAAAATTAATATAACCATTCAATAGCTTTAGAAAAAAAGTTTGAAAAAATTTAATCCCTATTCATAATTTTATTTTATTTTTTTGGCTCTGAACATTTTATCTTAAAAAAAAAAGAAAAGAAAAGGAAAAAAAAAAATACCGTCCCCACAATGGGGTAAGGCCCCCAGTGGGCCCTGCCTCCTGTTCTCCCTGGTGCCAGAAACCTGCATAGGCCTCAACTGCTTGCTGGCCAATCTCCTCTTCCTGGGGCAGCAGCCACTGCTAAGCCTCCGATCCCCACTTCCTGCTAAAGCCTGTTCCCCAGAGTCCTGAGGAGCACATTTGAGCTCCAGCGAAAGGAAGAACCAGTGGGAAGCGCCAGTCCTGGGGCAAGGCAGAACACAGCTTGTCAGCAGACCCTCTGCTGGCACTTTAAGCAAGCACGGGGCAAGCCCCCCAGTTTAGTGTGTCCAGTGTCCAGCATGGAGACAGCACATGCATTGTGCAAGAAGAGCACAAGGGCCCAGGGGCTGCATGGTAGGGTTGGTTGGGCGAGACTGTTGGTGCACACCCACGTGTGTGTTTCACACCACTGCAGGCTGCTAGATCACAGGGCCTTAATTCAAAGATACGCCTTCTGAATTCCCCCCAGTCCCATGCCAAATGTGGGCAGTGAAGGAAAGGGGCACGGGGTTATTAGCCTGTGGCTCCTGGGCTATCTGAAGTTCTTGGAAAGGGGCTGCAGAGCTTAGAGCCCAAGTCCCCAGAGTTAGTTGCTGTCACTCTTGATGACAACCTCTACTCCGTGGTGCCACAGCTGAGCTCGTAGCAGCAGATTCTTGTTCTTAAGATCTTCTACCTGCTGTCGAAGCACATTGTTGTCCAGCTGTAGTTGGTCAAGCCCCTGCAGTTCTTCAGACAACCGGTGGTTACTCTGCCGAAGTTCCTGGATATAATCACAGGCTTTGGCTAGAATTCCACCTTTACTCTGGCCAGACTTGGCGCTCTCCATGGAGCAGTCTGGGATGATCTTGGACAGCTGTACAATCCAGCTGTTAATCTTGTCTCGGTGGCGGCGTTCCACTTCATTATGCTGAGCCCTGCGTTTCTCATCCCGAGTTGTCCAGGGAGCTTCTGACTTCAGGGAATAAGGGTGGGTCCTGGGGGCAACAGAGCGCTGGCTTCCTCCCTGCAACACTTCCTGTGGTGACATCATCACAAAGAACTGACCAGTGCCAGGAGGGGTCGCCTGCCCCAGTAGTGCCTCTGAGCCCTGGGTAGTAACAACAGCTGCTATACTCCCCGATGTGGTACCCCCTGCCCCATCTCCCACTGCAGTGCTGGGGAGGTAAGTATAGTGCGTCTCAGCAGCTGTCCCCTCTGTGTCAACTGCATCACTCGTGAATGCACCCTGGATCACGGCCTGGGTCATGGATTGAGCGGCAGGGTAGCCACTGATGGCACCAGTCCCCTCAGTCTGGCCATCCAGCTGCCCTTCAGACACCTGGATCACCCTGTACATCACCTGGCCCCCATTTTCAGTTCGGAAGACGTACTTGACGCTGGGGTCAGGGAAAGTGGCAGCTGACTGGATGCTAGCTATAGCCACACTGGTGGGGTCCTCCCCAGTTGCCACTGCACCTTCCTGAATCTCACTGTCCCCTCTTCGGTTTCTGCTGTTTTCTGCTGCCCCTTCATCTCTCTGTGAGGGGGCACATCCGAGGAACTGGTCCTTCTCTGGAAATCTTCGTATCTCCTGCCTCACAGGCCTGAGTGCTAAGTCCTTTGTCTTCAGCGGATGAGTCATGGAAAGCTTGTATCCAAAGTGTTAACCCCAAAAAAAGACTATTCATAATTTTAAAACTTAGCAAATTAGGTAACTGAAGGAGATTCTTAATTTGATAAGGAGTATCTACAAAACTTATAGTAGAAGTAATGTTACTTAACTATACGTCCCTATCTTCTTTCCTGTTTGTCATTTATAATTAACCTAGTTGATTTTATTTCTCTTCGTTTTACTCCTTTCAGAGCTCTTCTCAGAACCATCCTATACAAAAAAAGACCACTCCAAAGTGGTGAAAAGATAAATCCTTTCATTTTCCCCCATTAACACAAGCCTTCTTCTCATTGTCCCCTTCTGAATGCTAACACCTTGTTCACTATTTCAAAGCCTTCATTTTGCTGCCCTATCATTGACTCAATTTTTCAAATTCCTTGATTTAGCTACTGAGAAAATGCAAACAGAAAACCTTAACGACAGTGTTTCACTTCTGAGATGGCACTGAAATATGTCTTTTTTAGGATGGAATTAAGAAATAATGATTTTTAAGATGCCAGTATCATTTTATATTACCTAGCAGCAAACCTTCACTTTTTTCTTATTTATGAACTATTATCTGGGAGACAGGCTATCCCATCCTTCACTCATTGTTCTATAAATCTTAGAACTAACATCACTAAATTTATTCTGCACCAAATAATAAACATTATAATTGAAACAAGCTACCAAGTGCTGGATTTTGACATTTAGTTTTCTTTAAAAATTTATTTTTTATCAAAATAATTTGAGTGGATAGTTATTTGTGGTTATTGATTCTAAAAAAATTTTAACATTAAAATTGCAAATAGAGCTGCCTTATGACCCAGCAATCCCACTGCTGGGCATACACACTGAGGAAACCAGAATTGAAAGAGACACATGTACCCCAGTGTTCACTGCAGCACTGTTTATAATAGCCAGGACATGGAAACAACCTAGATGTCCATCAGCAGATGAATGGATAAGAAAGCTGTGGTACATATACACAATGGAGTATTACTCAGCCATTAAAAAGAATACATTTGAATCAGTTCTAACGAGGTGGATGAAACTGGAGCCAATTATACGGAGTGAAGTAAGCCAGAAAGAAAAACACCAATACAGTATACTGACACATATATATGGAATTTAGAAAGATGGTAATGATAACCCTGTATGCGAGACAGCAAAAGAGACACAGATGTAAAAATGGACTTTTGGACTCTGAGGGAGAGGTAGAGGGTGGGATGATTTGGGAGAATGGCATTGAAACATGTAGACTACCATGTAAGAAACGAAGTGTCAATCTGTGTTCGATAGAGGATACAGGATGCTTGGGGCTGGTGCATGGGGATGATCCAGAGAGATGATATGGGGTGGGAGGAGGGAGGGGGATTCAGGATTGGGAGCTTGTGTACACCCGTGGTGGATTCATGTCAATGTATGGCAATACCAATACAGTATTGTAAAGTAAAATAAAGTAAAAATAAAATTAAAAAGAAATAAAAATAAATGACATAGAAAAAAAATATATGTATCATACATAAATAATGAAATTTCAGTCTCAACATAGAAACATAATACCAAAAAAGTTTTCCATTCTAAACTAAAGCTTGCATTTTAATTCAGCTTAATGAGAATTCCTCTGAAGATCTAAAATTCTTATGAAAAGTAAATTATGTGGAGTCCATTTTGCTTTCATCTGTTATACCTTATTGTCATTTATTTCTAAGGACTCTTGGACTTTTGACATTTTGCATTTGACTGTAATTTTTGACTGAGATAAAATCTTAAATTTAGATATAAAAAAAATTACTTAGATATGCATCCCCTGATATTTCTGGTAAATTTTGTTCTTGAACTATACAATAGGCTATGGAAAAAATGCCACTGTCTTAAATCAACACAGTAATATTTAACAACTGTAGATTTAGCAAATCAATAAGGACATTTATGACTATTTTAACCTCTTGCTACTTGTTTTCCTTATTATCTAGTCATTTCTATTAAAATGCTGGATAATTTATGGAGTTTACACAAATATTATAATGCTGAATAACTGTGTGTGTACAAATTATTGGGGAGGATAGGGAAGAGATTCTCCCCTCCCCCAGGGAAATTTATGAGGAAATTAGATCTCATAATCCATTAAAATAGAATCTCACATTTTTCTATAGGCATTGTGTACAGAAAGAAGATTCAATAGCATGAAACTGTAAAATGCCCTATGCAAATACTAACTCTAACCATAGAGGCTGCTTTTAACATGAGGTCCAAATTCTGAAAGTCTATATTTGAGAACATGACTTAGCCACTTGAATAGCACAGTTGATAAAACACATATTTCAGATTAAGTTAGTAGATTTGAAATATTATCTTTATCTGTATCTAACCAGGAACATGTGGGATATCGCTAAAGGGAAAAAGGGAAGATATGTGGCATGAGTTTTGGAAAAAAAAAATGAGACCTATATTTTTATGTTCATTAAGTAAAGACAAGAATTAAAAGGTTCTTAACACAAATTTTAAAAATGTGTATGCCAACCTATAAGGCACTGCTTCTCCTAAGACATCAGTGGAGCCTTCAAGTGAAGAAAGAGTAGCTCAGTTTTAAAGTGTAGACTTGGAGGTACAAAGGGGTTCTGATCATTTTTCTTCTGATTATATGAGCACGTTGATTCATAGCTTGAAATGTCAGAAGCAATAATTTTCTTGTTATTTTTTACAGGGCCTATATTTCAAGTTCTCTAAATAAATGATGACAGAGTACCTGTATTACCAATATGCAACCATGCTCTCAGCTGTCACTGAAGGCTTGAAATGAAATCAGCTTCAAAAGAGTGAGGTCTAAATTTCAGGTCATAAAAGAAGAATATTGGATAAGACTCTCCCCCAGGTATTGATTCACTACACTCTAGAATAAAATAAAAAATACTGTTTAGTGAAATATCTTTATCACATCCTATTTCTGCTGCTGCTGCTGCTGCTAAGTCGCTTTAGTCGTGTCCGACTCTGTGTGACCCCAGAGATGGCAGCCCACCAGGCTCCCCTGTCCCTGGGATTCTCCAGGCAAGAACACTGGAGTGGGTTGCCATTTCCTTCTCCAATGCATGAAAGTGAAAAGTGAAAGTGAAGTCGCTCAGTTGTGTCTGACTCCTAGTGACCTCATGGACTGCAGCCTACCAGGCTCCTCCATCCATGGGATTTTCCAGGCAACAGTACTGGAATGGGTTGCCACTGCCTTCTCCGCATCCTATTTCTAGTCCCCCTCTTTTTTTTTATTTACTGAACTCATTTTCCAATCTCTTGTTTCCCCTTTTCATCACTTTTTGCTCTCTTTCTGGTGGATTCTTCACAGTGAGTAACTCAAAGTCAAGAATATTCTCGCCTATATTTTCATAGTTGTTTTTAAGGCCAATTTTAAAAACCAGTGTTCCAAGGGTGGGATGATTTGGGAGAATGGCATTGAAACATGTATAATATCATATGTAAAACAAATGAAGGTTTGATGCATGATACAGGATGCTCAGGGCTGGTGCCCTGGGATGACCCAGAGGGATGGTATGGGGAGAGAGGTGTGAGGGGGCTTCAGGATGGGTAACATGTGTACACCCATGGCAGATTCATGTTGATGTATGGCAAAACCAATACAATGTTGTAAAGTAATTAGCCTCCAATTAAAATAAATGAATTTATATTAAAAATAAAGATAAATAAATAATTGCCCAATGCTAAAAAAAGATTTGATTTCAATACTGTTAAATCAAATAATTTTGATCAATTCATGATTTCTCCCAGAAGTACTAATGACTTTATTGCTAAACAATGTAAAGACTACAAACAAAACCAAAAAGACTTTATAAATTATTTTATGAGGATTTATTTTCATAACTATAAAAGTAACCCCAGTCACTTGGGGAAATATTTTAGTGGGTTAAAAATAAGGTTAGGCAACTTTTGAGAAGCCCCACAAAATCTGCATCTATTAATATTCATCCTAATCTAGGGACTGATCTTACTTTTTCAAAACTTGTTACAGATGCAAAATTCCACACCACAGTACTACCACAGGGATTAAAATGTATTTTCATTGCAAATATACTGATATTTTCCCTTAGGAGTCTCTGTGGCCAGAAGCAGGTGTGTTTGGTCTCACCCAGATGCGCTGACATTGGAAAGGAGTGGGCAGGACAGGACCTGGGAAAGCCTTAGACCTTTGAAAGAAAGTGCTGTTTTCCAAGCAACCCCACTTCTGGGCATACACACTGAGGAAACCAGAATTGAAAGAGACATGTGTACCCAGTGTTCATAGCAGCACTGTTTATAATAGCCAGGACATGGAAGCAACCTAGATGTCCATCAGCAGATAAATGGATAAGAAAGCTGTGGTACATATACACAATGGAGTATTACTCAGCCATTAAAAAGAATACATTTGAATCAGTTCTAATGTGGTGGATGAAACCAGAGCCTATTATACAGCGTGAAGTAAGCCAGAAAGAAAAACACCAATACAGTATACTAATGCATATATATGGAATTTAGAAAGATGGTAATGATAACCCTGTATGTGAGACAGCAAAAGAGACACAGATGTATAGAACAGTCTTTTGCACTCTGTGGGAGAGGACAAGGGTGGGATGATTTGGGAGAATGGCACTGAGACATGCATATTATCATGTGTGAAACAAATCACCAGTCCAGGTTCGATGCATGATACAGGATGCTCAGGGCTGGTGCACTGGGATGACCCAGGATGGTATGGAAGGGAGGTGGAAATGGGGTTCAGGATGGGGAACACACGTACACCCGTGGCAGATTCATGTCAGTGTATGGCCAAACCAATACAATGTAAAGTAATTAGCCTCCAATTAAAATAAATAAATTTATATTAATAAAAAAAGAAAAGGAAAAGGAAAAAAGCACACTGTCTAGTGAAAAGACTGTGTGTATGGTGGATCTACTGTATGTTTGGCTATTGTGTTAAAAGCTGTCTACGTGACCATGTTGAGCTCCCATGCAAATGAAGGAAACAGATCAGAAAGATGGATTGGCCTGCGGTCAGTCTAGGTGTATTGCTGTCTTCCTCTGGAACACTTTCTGCAGATGCACAACTTCAGTGGGGCAAGAGTCTATGAGGTGACTTCCTACCAGCTCTGATGCAAAGTTTGCAAAGCAAACGCAGCTGAAATTTCCACTGGTTTAAGTCCGAAACTCTCAGGACAAATGGTGAGCAAACCAGGCAAAACAATTCTTCATGCTACTTTTCATGTAAGTTTACTCGCATATGATGTATGCAACTGTAGTCCCAAAAAGTGAAATGATGTGCTTTGTGATGTAAAATTCCCACAAAGAAACAAGTTCAACCTATAAAAGGTCACTGGCTATTCACCAAATTATCTCTTTTTAACCCTTACTGTTACACTACCTATGCCCCCTAAGTCAATGGGCCATTACTTCTTAGCTTGGCAAGACTTGCCGCCCACAGCCTGAACTGAACTTTGGGAGCCCATGCCACCTGTCTGGAAGTTAATCAGACTCACCCTTTTCAGAATCTGCAATAATAGCCACAGGGAAAATTCAGACCTGGGTCATTAGTGGCAGGTCCCCACAGTAAACATCATGAAGTGAGAAGAATACCAAGAACACTAAGAATACCAATACACGGTGCTGATACTGTGCCTGGCAGTGTTCCATTATTCTCCTCATTTTAGAGATGAGGAAATGGAGGTATGGTTTCAATAAATATTTCCAAATCAGACAACTTGAAAAAAAGTGAAACCACAATTTGCCAGTGACTCTAATCTGGCCAGGGACTGGGCCCTGTGCTCATCCCTACTGGGTTCCCACACCTGGAGGCTGTTTCCCTTTACTGTGCAGCCTGGAGGCCTCCGAGAAATCCCATGAGTTACTTAATCCCATGTAACTTAACTGAGTTACTTAATCTCATGTGTTACTTAATTGAAGGTGGTTCTCTGTAGCTTGTAACCAAATATGCCCCTCTAACAACAACCTTCTAAAGAAGATTTCTAATTTGCCTTATGAAACGTGTGTATAGGTAGAGTCACCGATAACTTTCATTTTTCTCTTAGTTTCATTCTAGCCTGAAAAATATTTTCTTTCATTATGAAAGTGACTACTTTTATTCAACTGTTTTTTCTAGAACATCTACTGGGCTAGTAGCATAGTTTATTAAAACATACAGCTCTAATGGATTTGAATCATGATATGATTGAATACAACTGTTATCTTAAATTACTAAGGCTAGAGATCTCTTCAAGAAAATTAGAGATACCAAGGGAACATTTCATGCAAAGATGGGCTCAATAAAGGACAGAAATAGTATGGACCAAACAGAAGCTGAACATACTAAGAGGAGGGGTCAAGAATACAAAGATGAACTTTTACAATAAAGGTCTTAATGGTCTGGATAACCATGATGACGTGGTCACTCACCCAGAGCCAGGTATCCTGGAGTGTGAAGTCAAGTGGGCCTTGAATCATTACTATGAACAAAGCTAGTGGAGGTGATGGAATTCCAGGTGAGCTATTTCAAATCCTAAAAGATGATACTGTTAAAAGTGTTGCACTCAATATGCCAGCAAATTTGGAAAACTCAGCTGTGGCCACAGGACTGGAAAAGGTCAGGTTTCATTCCAATCCCAAAGAACTACAATGCCAAAGAATGTTCAAATTACTGCACAATTGCACTCATTTCACATGATAGCAAGATTATGCTCAAAATCCTTCAAGACCAGCTTTAACAGTATGTGAATTGGGAACTTCCAGATGTTCAGGCTAGATTTAGAAAAGGCAGAGGAACCAGAGATCACATTTCCAACACCCATGAGATCAGAAAAACATCTACTTCTGCTTCATTGACTATGCTAAAGCCTTTGACTGTATGGATCACAACAAACTGTGGAAAATTCTTAAAAGGATGGGAATACCAGAACACTTTACCTGTCTCCTGAGAAACCAGTATGCAGGTCAAGAGGCAACAGTTAGAACTGGATGTGGAACAATGAACTGGTTCAGAATTGGGAAAGGAGTACATCAAGGCTGTATATAGTCATCCTGTTTTTTTTTTTTTAACTTATATACAGAGCACATCATGTGAATGGCAGGCTGGATGAAGATTAAACTGGAATCAAAATTGCCAGGAGAAATATCAATAACATCAGATATGCAGATGACACCACCTTAATCACAGAAAGCAAAGAGGAACAAGAGAGTTCTTGATGAAGGTGAAAGAGGAGAGTGAAAAAGCTGGCTTAAAACTCAACGTTCAAACAATGAAGATCATGGCATCCGGTCCCATCACTTCATGGCAAATAGATGGGGAAACAATGGAAACAGTGACAGTCTTTATTTTCTTGGGCTTCAGAATTATTGTGGAGAGTGACTGCAGCCATGAAATTGAAAGATGCTCCTTGCAAGGAAAGCTGTGACAAACCTAGAGATGGTATTAAAAAGCAGAGACATCACTTTGCCAACAAAGGTCCACATAGTCAAAGTTATGGTTTTCCTAGTAGTCATGTATGGATGTGAGAGAGTCGGACCATAAAGAAGGCCGAGTCTGAAGAACTGATGTTTTCGAATTGTGGTGCTGCAGAAGACTTTTGAGAATCCCTTGGACAGCAAGGAGATCAAACCAGTCCATCCTAAAGGAAACCAACCCTGAATACTCATTGGACAGACTGAGGCTGAAGCTCCAATACTTTGGCCACCTGATGCAAAGAGTCAATTCATGGGAAAGGACTCTGATGCTGGGAAAGATTGAGGATAGGAGGACAAGGTGGGGTGACAGAGGATGAGATGGTTGAATGATATCACCAGTTCAACGGACATGAGTTTGAACAAATTCCACAAGATGGTGAAGGTCAGGGAAGCCTGGTGTGCTGCAGTCCATGGGGATGCAAAGAATTTGATATGGCTGAGTGACTGAACAATAACAACAAAGCTTTTCTATAACTTTCTATTGTCTAAAACATAAAACAATGGGCAAGATAGTGTATACTTTCTAACATGTCTCTTTCCCCCACATATTGCAAGAACACAGATATCAGAATCTCTAATAAAAATGTGGCCATTTCTTTTCTTCTTTGTTATAGAGGACAAAAATTTTGGAGTTCTAAACTCTTTTAAGTTGAAGAACTTAGCTTCTTGAAACACTTTAGGCCCAAATATCTTTTAAAATATTGGAATGGGGATTTTATCAAACCGATACAATAGGAAAGTTTCCATTTTTAAAACAAAACTCTGCAGAAGAGCAGAAATTATTTGATGCATATTTCCCCTTTATAATTACAAACCAAAACTGGAAGAAAACATATAAAACTCTATAAAGCAGAAGGTCCTGAAGCTGTTCCACTCAGAATACATACAAGCTAAAACAAAAAAATTCCAGGAGAGATAACCTCCTCAGAATGTTTTTTATAACTGACAGAGGCCAGCAAATCTGCAGTGGGTTTCACAGGCCCCACATTACTGAAAGTCAGTGGGTTTTGTAAAAATTTCAATAATGTAGCTACTGAAGAAAATGCATTTGTACAAAGAAAAGTGCTACACCCCAAATGTATGCCAAAGCCTGAGACTAGAAGGCATGGATGAAGCACAAGGTGGAATCAAGACTGCAGGGAGAAATACCAATAACCTCAGATACACAGATGACATCACCCTTATGGCAGAAATAGAAGAAGAACTAAAGGGCCTCCTGATAAAACTGAAAGAGGAGAGTGAAAAAGCTGGCTTAAAACTCATTCAGAAACTAAGATCATGGCATCTGGTCCCATCACTTCATGGCAAATAGATGGGAAAACAGTGGAAATAGTGGCAGACTTTCTTTTTTTGGCCTCCAAAATCACTGCAGATGGTGACTGCAGCCATGAAATTAAAGGACACTTGCTCCTTGGAGGGAAAGCTATGACCAACCTAGACAGCATATTAAAAAGCAGAGACATTACTTTGCCAACAAAGGTCCATCTAGTCAAAGCTATGGTTTTTCCAGTAGTCATGTATGGATGTGATAGTCAGACTATAAAGAAAGCTGAGTGCCACAGAATCGATGCTTTTGAACTGTGGTGTTGGAGAAGACCGGGACCCATGACAGAAGGACTGACTATACAGGAGCCTGGGTCAGACCTACTTGCTGGTCTTGGAGGGCCTCCTGGGGGGTAGGGGTGGCTCTGGCTCACTGTGGGGACAAGGACACTGGTAGTGGAAACATGCACCAGCATGAGCTCTCCTGGAGGCTGTCATTTTGGTACTAAGACCTGCCCCCACTCAACAATCTTCAGTGTTTAATGCTGGAATGCCTCAGGCTAAACAACCAACAAGGTGGGGATATAGACCCATCCATCAGAAAGTAGGCTATCTAAAGTCACCCTGAGCCCACAGCCACTTATAAACACACCCCTTCACATGGCTCTACCCACCAGAGGGACAAGACCCTGCTCTCTCCATCAGCGGGCAGACACTAGTCCTTCCTACCAGAAAGCCTGAACAAGCTTTTCAACTAGCCTCAACCACCGGGGGGCAGACAGAAGCAGGCTGCACATGAGTTTGAGTAGGCTCTGGGAGTTGGTGATGGACAGGGAAGCCTGGCATGCTGCAGTCCATGGGGTTGCAAAGAGTCGGAAATGACTGAGCGACTGAACTGAACTGAACTGAGCAGCCTGCAGACTGAGTCCCCAAATGTAGATCAGAACCTACTCTGGGGCCAGCTGATCCCTGGCCCCTGCGACAAGAGAGGAGTGCATTGTTGTGACATATAGGACATCCCCTACAGAGGGCCATGTCTCTCAGGCTGAGAAATATAACTAACTTTCCACATACATAAAAATAAAAATAGAAATTTAGATAAAATGAGACAGCAGAGGAATATGTTCCAGAAGAAGGAACAAGATAAAACCCAAGAACAACCATGTGAAGCGGAGTTAGGCAACTTACAGGAGAAAGACTTCAGAGTATAAAAGATGATTATAAAGGTGATCTAAGAACTTGGGAAAAGAATGGATGCACAGAATGAGAAGTTACAAGAATTTTTAAAAACAAAGAGTTATAAAATATAAAGGACAACCAAATGGAGCTGAAGAGTAAAATAACTGAATTGAAAAATACACTAGAAGGAATCAACAGCAGAATAAATGAGGCAGAAGAACTTACCGTGAACTGGAAGAGAGCAGTGGAGATCACTGCCATGGAACAAAATAAAGGAAAAGAATGAAAACAGTTGAATAGACGTGTGGAGCAACATCAGATACACCAACACTTGCACTGTGGGGTCCCAGAAGGAGGAGAGAGAAAGAGAGAGAGGCAGAGAAGGCCTGAGAAGAGTTATGGAGAGATAATAGCAGAAAACTTTCCTAAAATGAAAACCAAAAGAGTCACCCAAGTCCAGGAAGCACAGAGGCCCACGCAGGATAAACTGAAGAAGGAACACAATGAGACACAGAATAATCAAACTGACAAAAATTAAAGACAGAGAAAACTAAAACCAATAAGAGAAATGCAACAAATAAAATACAAGGGAATCCCCACAGACTATCAGCTGATGTCTCATCAGAAACTGCAGGCCAGAAAGGAGTGCCAGGATATAAAGGGATTAAAGGGAAAAACCTATAAGCAAGAAAACCCTATCCAACAACATTCTCATTCAGATTTGATGAAGAAATCAATTGATTTATAGACAAGCAAAAGATAAGTCAGTACCATGAGACAAGCTTTGCAACAAATGCTAAAGAAACTTCTCTAAGTGGAAAACAAAAAGCCACAACAAGAAGCAAGAAAATAACAAAATGGGGAAGTTTACTGGTAAAGGCAAACATATAGCAAAGATGGGAAATCATCTATACACATGCATGATATCTAACCCAGTGATTGTGAGAGAAGGAGAGTACAAATGCAGGATATTTGAAGCACATTTCAATACACACAAAAAGAAAAAGGAATCCAAACATAATACTAAAGATAGTCATCAAGAGAACTAGAGAAGAGAACAAAAGAGAAAGGGAAGAAAAAAGACCTACAAAAACAAATCCAAATCAATTAAGAAAATGACAATAGGAATACACATATTGATAATTACCTTAAATGTAATGGATTAAATGCTCCAACCAAAAGACACAGATTGGTTGAATGGATACAAAAATAAGACCTGTATGCATGCTGTCCACAAGAGACCCACTTCAGATCTAAGGACCCATAGAGACTGAAAGCAAGAGGATGGAAAATTATTCCATGTAAACCAAAATCAAAAGAAAGCTAGAGTAGCAATACTCAAAGCAGACAAAGGACTTTAAAATAAAGACTGTTACAAGAGACAAAGGAGGCACTATGTAATCATCAAGGGATCAGTCCAAGAAGAAGATATACCAATTGTAACTATATATGCACCCAACAGAGGAGCATCTCAATAAGACAAATGTTAACAAGACAGAAAAAGAGAAATCAACAGTAACACAACAGTGGGGGATTTTAACAGCTCACTTATATCAGTCAACAGACCCTCCAGACAGAAAATCAATAAGGAAACACAGGCCTTAAATGACACATTAGACCAGATGGACTTAACTGATACACATATATGTGTGTATATATATATAGTCATTTCATCTGAAAGTAGCAGAATACACATTCTTCTCAAGTGTATATGAAACATTCTCACATGCTGGGATTGATCACATTCTGGACCACGAGGTGAATCTCAGTAACCTTAAGGCAATTAGAATCATATAAAGCATCTTTTTCAGTCACAACCCTGTGAGATTAGAAATAAGCTACATGAACTTCCCTGTAGCTCAGTAGTAAAGAATCCACCTGCCAGTACAAGAGACATGGGTTTAATCCCTCATCTGGGAAAATCCCACGTGCCCTGCAGTAAATAAGACTGTGGGCCACAACTATCTGAGCTTGCACTCCAGAGCCCACAAGCAGCAACTACTGAGCCTGCATGCCACAACTACTGAGCCTGCATGCCACAACTACTGAAGCCCACATACCCTAGAGCCTCTGCTCTGCAAAAAGAGAACCACCACAATGAGAAGCCCTGTACTAGAGAGTAGCCGCCACTCACCCGACTAGAGAAAAGCCCACGTAGCTATGAAGACCCAGATCAGCCACAAACAAATAAACAGTAAAAAAGAAATAAACTAAAGAACTGCAAAAACCTCAAACATGTGGAGGCTAAACAATATGATAATAAACAACCAATGGAGCACTCAAGAAATCAAAGAGGAAATAAAAAAATACCTAGAGACAAATGAAAATGAAAACACCAGATCGAAACCCCATGGGACACAGCAGAAGCAGTTCTAGAGGGAAGTTTATTAACAATACAACCACACCCCAGGACACAAGAAAAATCTCAAACATACATACTAACCTTACACCTAAAGCAATCAAAGAAAGAAGAATAAACAAAACACAAAGTTAGGAGAAGGAAAGAAACCATAAATACCAGAGCAGAAATTAAATGAAATTGAGACGAAGAAAACAATAGAAAGGAGCAATGAAGCCAAAAGCTGGTTCTTTGTAAAGTAAACCAAGTTAGGACCTTTAGCCAGACTCATCAGGAAAAGAAGTGAGAGGGCCTAAATCAGTAAAATCAGAAATGCAAAAGGAAAAGTTACAATTGACACCACATAAAGGACCATGAATACTACTACAAGCAACTGTATGACAGTAAAAGGGACAGTCTGGAAGAAATTCTGTTGAACAAATTGAACAAATTCTTAGACAGAGTCTCCCAAGATGGAACCAGGAAGAAATAGAAAATATGAACAGACCAATTACAACTACTGAAATCGAATCAGTAATTAAAAAACTCCCATCAAATGGAAATCCAGGACCAGATGACTTCACAAGTGAATTCTGCAAAATATTTAGAGAATATAAAAGTGTTAACACTTTTGCTTCTGAATATATTCCCCAAAATTGCAGAGGAAGGAACACTTTCAAACTCCTTTTATGAGGCCACCATTACCCTGATATCAAAACCAGAAAAAGATACCACAGAAAAAGAAAATTACAAGCCCATATAACTGATGAATGGGGGCTTCCCTGGTGGCCCAGTGGAAAAGAACCTGCCTGCCAGTGCAGGGGACGTGGGTTTGATCCCTGGGTCAGGAAGATCCCCTGGAGAAGGAAATGGCAACCCACTCCAGTATTCTTGCCTGGGAAATCCCAGGGACAGAGGATCCTGGTGGGCTACAGTCTATGGGGCCACGCAAGTCATGAGGACATGACTTAGAGACTAAAAAGCAACCACATAACTGAGGAACATAGATGCAAAAATCCTCAGCAAAATACTAGCATATCAAATCCAGCAATACGTTAAAAGGACCATGCACCATGATCAAGTGAGATTTATCCCAAGGATGCAGGGATTTTTCAATATTTACAAATGAAACAATGACTGGACACCACATCAACAAACTGAAGAAGGAAAACCAGATGATTATCTCAATAGATACAGAAAAAGCTTTTGACAAAATCAACAACCATTTGTGATGGAAACTATCTAGAAAGTGGACACAGAGGAAACCTACCTCAACATAGTAAAGGCCATATACATCCAACCCACTGCAAACATTACTCTCAATGGTAAAAAACTGAAAGCATTTTCTCTCAGATCAGGAATAAGACAAGGATGTCCACTCACACCACTATTATTCAACATAGTTTTGGAAGTCCTCACCACAGGAATTGGAAAAGAAAAAAAAATCCAAATTGGAAAAGAAGTAAAATTGTCATTGTTTGCAGATGACATGAGACTATACATAGAAAATCCTAAAAATGCTACCAGAAAACTACTAAAGCTCATCAGTGAATTTGATAAAGTCACAGGGCTTCCCTGGTAACTCAGATAGTAAAGAATCTGTCTGCCTGCCATGCAGGAGACCTGGATTTGATCCCTGGGTTGGGAAGATCCCCTAGAGAAGGGAATGCCACTAGAGAAGGGAAACCCACTCCAGTATTCTTGCCTGGAAAATCCCATGGACAGAGGATCCTGGTGGGCTACAGTCCATGGGGTCACAAAGGTTGGACAGGACTGAGTGACTAGCATACACACACACAGGGTACAAAATCAATACACAGAAATCTGTTGCATTTCTATACAGTAACAACCAAAGATCAGAAAGAAAAATTAAGGAAAGAATCTCATTTACCATCACATCAAAAAGAATAAAACACCTCAGAATAAACCTACCTAAGGAGACAAAAGATCTATATTCTGAAAAGTATAAGACATTGCTGAAAGAAATCAAAGATGACACACACAGATGAAAAGATATACCCTGTGTTTGGATTGAAAGAATCAATATTGTCAAAATGACTTTACTACCAAGGGAGTCTACAGATTCAATGTAATCCCTATCAAATTACCAATGGCATTTTCCTCAAAACTATAACAAAAATTAAGGAAACACAAAAGACTCCAACTAGCCAAAGAAGCTTGAGAAAAAAGAACAGAGTTGGAGAAATCAGGCTCCCTGGGTTCAGACTATATTACAAAGTTATAGTAACCAAGACGGTATGGGACTGGCACAAAACAGACACATAACTCCATGAAACAGAATAGGGAGCCCAGGAATAAACCCACATGATTACAGTCAATTAGTCTACAACAAAGGAGGCAAGAATACGCAATGGAGAAAAGACGGTCTCTTTAGTAAGTGATATTGCGAAAACTGGACAGCTATATGTAAAAGAATGAAATCACATCATTCTCCTACACCATATAAAAAATAAACTCAAAATCAATTGAAGGCCTGAATGTAATACCAGAAACCATAACACTTCTAGAGGGAAACATAGGCAGTTCACTTTCACACAAATTGTAGCAATGCCTTTTTGGATCAGTCTCCTAAAGCAAAGGAAAACAAAGCAAAAATAAAGAAATGGGACCTAATTAAATTTAAACTCACAGCAAAGGAAACCATAAACAAGATGAAAAGGCAACTTACAGAACTGAAGAAAATATTTGCAAAGGGTGTGACTGACAAAGGATTAATCTCCAAAACATACAAAGAGCTATGCAGCCGAATATCAAAAAACAAAACAAATCACCCAGTCAAAGAATGGGTAGATCTAAATAAATGTTTCTCCAAAGACACCATATAGATGGCCAAAAGGCACATGAAAAGATGCCCCACATTGTTAATTATTAGAGAAATAAAATCAAAACTATAATGAGGTCTCACTTCAACACCAGTCAGAATGGTGTACAAATAACAAATGCTGGAGAGAATGTGGAGAAAAGGGAACCCTTCTACAATGTTGGTGGGAATGTAAATCGGTACAGCCACTATGGAAAACAATATGGGCATTCCCTAACAAACTAAAAATAGAGCTACTATATTATCCTGCAATTCACTCCTGGGCATATATCCAGAGAAAACCATTATTTGAAAATATATATATATGTACTCCAATGTTCACTGCAGCACTGTTTACAATAGCCAAGACAAGGAAGCAACCTAATTGTCTGAATGGATAAGGGAGATGTGATGTGTGTATATATATACATATATGATGGAATAGTAATGCCTTTTGGAGCAACATAGATATACCTAGAAATTATCATACTAAGTTGCATAAGACAGAAAAATATATGCTATTGCTTATATATGAAATCTAATAAAAATGATACAAATGGACTTATATACAAAACAGAAATAGATTCACAGATAGAGAAAACCAGCTTATGGTTACCAAAGGAGAAAGCTGTGGGGAGTCAGAAATTAGGAGTTTGGGATTAACATATACACACTATTGTGTAGAAAAAAATAACCAAGGACCTACTGTATAGGACAGGGAACTATACTTACATTTTATAATAACCCATAAAGGAAAATAATCTGAAAAAAGATATATAACTGAATCACTTTGCTGTACACCTAACACAAATTTGTAAATCAACTATAATTTAAAAAGAGTAAAAAAATAAAAGAAAATCTTCTATTTTTGTATTTCAAAATCATTGTCACCATAAAGTATGGTTTTTACCCATGGAGTAAAAAAAAGAAATTCTAAGATAATTTTTAAGCTAGCCATAATTTATATAAAGGACCACTGAATGTGAGCAGTTAGTTTTACACCTCTCATTCTCATTATTTTTAAATATAGGTGTAAAGGAATGGCCACTTCTTAGACAAATCTAGAACTGCTACATTCTCTACCTGTGAGTTGATATAGACACTGAGTAATCATATTTGGTCTGGTGATATTTTGCCATAATTGAAGAAAGCTGTGGATGGTAATTAAGAAGAAATAAGACACAGGCTGAAATAAACACATTCAGTTGGGTTGCACCTAATGGAACAGAATTCTGGTGAAGCCCTGTAAGACCAAGTGACCTCCTGGCTCTCCACTGAAATCATCTGAAGAAGAGAACATGCTTATCCAACGTGTATTTGGATTTTGGGTGTGTGGTTCAAGACTCATTGGCTCAGTTGTCTTACTTTCTGGGAAAACTGAAGAGTTCCGTCAAGCAATTTATCTAAAAGTTACATAATTCTGTACATACAAAATAGGAACTTGAAGTCCCACTTTTCAGATTGATAGCAAAATTCTATGAATAAAAAGACAAAATTAGCACATAATACAATTACAGTAAGAAATGGAATATAAAAATGATTTGACTTGCTTTAAAACTTACTAACCATTTCTTAGTTAGAAATACTAACCATTTGACTACTTTTATTTAGTTAGGGAATCATAAAATGACCTGAAAAAATAATATTCCACCGCAGAAAAGAATCCTAATTTGTTGAGGAGAGTTCAGTATCCATTTTAAAATGAATAAGAGTCAAGGCTTTTTATTTTCTAAGTAGTCAAATATAAACACAAACGAGTAAAATTCCCTTCAAAGCAAGCTGAAAACAAGTTTGTGCAGTTTACAACACATTTTCATGTGAATATGCTTTTCTAGTAAGATCTCTTACTGTTCACACTTGAAAAAATTATGCATACTGCAAAAACCAAGGCATTCCATCCCTACAACCCTGGGTGGTGGAGGAAGGCTAAGGAAGCTGGTCTACGCACATGGTGTGGTTTCCCAGGTGCCATTCAAGAAGGACCGTCAGGGCCCTGGCACCTCACTGGCCGCCTTCCTTCATAGCAACCTTGGTGGGAATACGCAACAACACATGGCCTCAAAACCTTTGGGGACCTTCTCATTTGTTGTAGAAAAGATGCCCAGGACGTTATAGCCCAACTCAGCTATCACAGTCTGTAAATGACCCTCAGCTTGTTCTAGAAATTATACCACATGCATCTCCCACCAATTTGTCACTTGGTCTCTGGTGAGGTGCAAAGTAAAACTAAATGTCTTGTTAGAAGAACACCACTGCCCCGATACAGGGTCAACTGCAGGGGATAATGAGGAAGGCCAGCTCTGCTGTGATGATGGACTAAAATCACGATGGAGGGATAACCATTTATAAAATGAAGTCAGGCAGCCACTTCTGTGAGCAAATTCCTTAAAATCAATCTCTCTCTCTCTCTGGGGAACTGTGGAAAATTCTTAAAGAGATGGGAATACCAGAACATCTTACCTGCCTCCTGAGAAATCTGTATGTGGGTCAAGAAGCAACAGTTAGAACTGGACATGCAACAACAGACTGGTTCCAAATTGGGAAAGGAGTATGTCAAGGTTGTATACTGTCACGCTGCTTACTTGACTTATATGCAGAGTACATCATGTGAAATGCTGGGCTGGATGAAACACAAGCTGGAATCAAGATTGCCAGGAGAAATATCAATAACCTCAGATATGCAGATGACACCACACTTATGGCAGAAAGCAAAGAGGAACTGAAAAGCCTCTTGATGAAAGTGAAAGAGGAGAGTGGAAAAGCTGGCTTAAAACTTAACATTAAAAAAATGAAGATTATGGCATCCAGTCCCATCACTTCATGGCAAATAGATGGGGGAACAGTGGAAACAGTGACAGACTTACTTTTTGGGGGCTCCAAAATCACTGCAGATGGTGACTGCAGCCATGAAATTAAAAGATGTTTGTTCCTTGGAAGAAAAGCTATGACCAACGTAAACAGTATATTAAAAAGCAGAGACATTAATTTGCCAACAAAGGCCCACCTAGTCAAAGCTATGGTTTTTCCAGTACTCATGTATGGATGTGAGAGTTGGACTATAAAGAAAGCTGAGCGCCAAAGAATTGATGCTTCTGAACTGTGGTGTTGGAGAAGACTCTTGAGAGTCCCTTGGACGGCAAGGAGATCCAACCAGTGCATCCTAAAGGAAATCAGTTCTGAATTCATTGGAATGACTGATACTGAAGCTGAAACTCCAATACTTTGGCCACCTGATGCTAAGAACTGACTCTTTGGAAAAGAACCTGATGCTGGGAAAGATTGAAGGTGAGAGGAGAAGGGGAGGACAGAGGATGAGATGGTTGGATGGTATCACTGACTCGATGGACATGAGTTTGAGTAAACTCCAGGAGCTGGTGATGGACAGGGAAGCCTGGCGTGCTGCAGTCCATGGGGTCGCAAAGAGTCAGACATGCCTGAGCAACTGAACTGAACTGTTGATGGCAAACCTCTACTGTGAAAGTGAGGGTCATGCAAGGGGAACTCAGGGGGCCACTTGAACTCTGCTTTTGCACATGGAAACTCATGTCCTATAACTAAACCCTTCACACTTTTTCTTGAAATATTTTCCTGCTGTCTTTCTTTCTGGTATTTCCACAGCCCTAAAACCTATTCTAAATAGAAGGTGCTAATAAGCTATCTAGTCACAATAATTTGATATAACAGGTTTATATGTCATCCAGAATTATAAAAATAAGTCAGAAGTCCAATGTATAATTAAAGTACAGTTAGTTTCTTTTATGCTTGAAAATAAAAACTGAGCTAATGACTGACTCCCTGAGATGAAGCACATTAAATGCTTTATAAGCCTACTCTGCGAACAAATATTAAAGGAAAGTAATTTCTCACCACTTATGAGTCTCTGTCAGTGAGTTCTCCTCTGCTTCTTGGTCAATTTTAGCTGAAAATACAAGAAAAGAAATAGATGAGATATGATAAATGGTTATAACCATCTCAAACAAAATAGATCAAATAATATGAAATGTATCTTAATACATTAATGCTAATGTACTCCACCAAAAGTTTATTTTTTAAAAATTTTATTGGAACATAATTATAGAATTTTATTTAAAATCCATGAATAGATATGATTGAATAGGTTATATTTAATTTTCTTTAAGTTAATAATACTTTCTAAGTAATTTCTTTAAATTAGTCACATTAACCTGAGAAAATAAAATACCAGATAACTTGATATTCACATCAAATTTGTCTGTCAAGGATTTAAATGCCAATAATTAGTTGAAAACAATTCTCTCAAGCAAAGGTCCAAAAACCAAGTAAAAACCTAAGTAGAAATGGTATGTAATGATCTTTACCAGTGCTCTTCACTTCAGATCACAATTGAGTAGATCCAGAGCTGACTTCTATGCAGACATAGGATAAAATACTAACACTTTCTCCTAACTTCAAGTGATGACATGACAGTGCACCCACTGATTTGCTAGAAATAAAGAATGGTAGCTGGACACAAACCCAAAGATCGAATTTGGGAAAGGGATTACGTCACTATTTTAAAACTGCTTAAAATAACACAGAAACTCCCATCACATAAAGTATGTATGGCAATGACTTTCACTGGCCAGTAAGCATTCTAGCATTTATGTATTACTTTATATACATACACACATATCTGGCACAAAAATTTAAAAAATACTCCCACTTCTTACAATGCTTTTAATAATATTTTTAGTCTATTCCCCCAGATCTCAAAATGTAGTTGTGACCCACTAAAGTCATTTCATTCTTCACTAACTATCTGTGACACACAGTTTGAAAATCACTGAGCTACTGGACAAAAAAAATCAAAGAACAAAACCACCCTGGAGCTAGTGAAAGGAGTTTCCCTTCATAATCATTTCCTTTGGGGGCACACTTGCAGCCATTTGGAAAAATTAAAAGACAGAAAGGAGTAGGGCAAAATGATTATAAATATTGGAACTGGGCGTGAAATCACACCTGTGGCCACTTGGGAAATGTCAGTGACTACATCACGACTTAAACAGTTGTCAGCTTCGCCTGCTGTTTCACAACCTCAAGATAGTGTTTGTTTGAAGGTCTGGACACGTCTGCAAAGCCGCCATGGAGTGTTATGCAGGTCCTCTACAGGACTGCCTGAATTTAACAGCAATGCTGGGAGATGGTAGCAGAGGTATGTTTCCCCTTTGCCTTCTGGTTTTTTAAAATGCTTACATAAAGCTACAGGTCAATCATTAGCCATATTAAGAAACAGGATAGATATTCCATGACTTCACTTTGAAAAGTCTCCAATGTTAACCTATTTTCTTACAAAATCTTTGGGCTGCTGTATGAAAACAGTTTGTTTCCAGAAGTAATTCTAGAACCACAGAAAAGTCTAAGAGAAAACAACAAAGCAACACAATGCATAACACTTTCAGGAAGGAAGTTCTTCCAACTGCCCTTGCATCATTTTTTTTTTTTTTGTAAAATATAGAATTTAAGACTGAGAAAGGGAGAAATTTTTTTGACTATTCTAGATGCACCGAGTAAATGATTTATGAAATTTAACACACCCTAGAATGAGATTCCAGTGATGTGTATTCTATTCTGATTCTGCCTCTGAAATTAGCTTTGTAATCTTAGTCTTCCCTGGTGGCTCAGATGGTAAAGAGCCTCCTTGCAAAGCAGGAGAAGGAAAGTGAAAGTCACTCAGTCATGTCTGACTCTTTGTGGTCCCATGGACTACACACTCTATGGGATTCTCCAGTCAGAATACTGGAGTGAGTAGCCGTTCCCTTCGCTAGGGGATCTTCCCAACCCAGGATTTGAACCCAGATCTCTCACACTGCAGGTGGATTCTTTACCTGCTAAGCCCCCAGGGAAGCCCTGGGTTCAATCCCTGGGTGGGGAAGATCCCCTGGAGAAGGAGATGGCAATCTATTCCAGTATTCGTGCTTGGAAAATCCCACGGATGGAGAGGCCTGGCAGGCTACAGTCCAAGGGGTCGCAAAGAGTTGGACACGACTGAGTGACTAACACACCCAGAATCTTAGGCATATAAATTAATAGGTTCAGTTCAGTTCAGTTGCTCAGTCATGTCCGACTCTTTGCGACCCCATGAATCACAGCACGCCAGGCCTCCCTGTCCATCACCATCTCTCGGAGTTCACTCAGACTCACGTCCATCGAGTCAGTGATGCCATCCAGCCATCTTATCCTCGGTCATCCCCTTCTCCTCCTGCCCCCAATCCCTCCCAGCATCAGACTCTTTTCCAATGAGTCAACTCTTCGCATGAGGTGGCCAAAGTACTGGAGCTTCAGCTTTAGCATCATTCCTTCCAAAGAAATCCCAGGGTTGATCTCCTTCAGAATGGACTGGTTGGATCTCCTTGCAGTCCAAGGGACTCTTAAGAGTCTTCTCCAACACCACAGTTCAAAAGCATTAACATATACAAAATGTTTAGCATAGTGCCCCCAATAATTAGTAGGGGCTACATAAATATTCTTTGAAAATGTTGGATTTCAAGCTCTTGAAATCCTAAAGTGATACAATACATAATAATGTTTAACTGAATACACCAACTGCTATTGTATCATGCTTCAACATTATATGCAGATAAAGAAAACAGATACTCAACAGCTTTTTACATAATATAAGCCCCTAACTAGTTGTGAGTGGGATGAAGTGAGTTTCAGTTATTCATAATGATTCTTTGTGATGTATACTAAAACAGCTTTGGCTTCACTGTATGAACAAGTTTTACTGAATAAACTGCAGTTCAATGTGGCAGAAAAATGATTCTTACTAAAGGAATAAAACAAAAATAGGCTCTCTGTCCAAACCTAATAGCCATATTAGAACCATAAAACCAAATTGGGATAGAAGGAAATACTTTAAATTACTCTGTTTTCCATTTTTTTAAACATGATTTTGAAGCTAAAAGTTGTTTTTTCTGCTGTAATCAGCTTTGATAAAGTCCTATGAGAGATGATTCTCTTTTGCAGGGCAATCTGAGAAATAAAAAACTTGGGACTTCCCTGTTGGTCCAGTGGTTAAGAATCCACCCTGCAATGAAGGGACATGGGTTCAGCCCTTGGTCAGGGAACTAAGATCCCACAGGCCACAACTAAGACCCAATGCAACCAAAAAAAAAAAAATTTTTTTTTCTAGAAACTTGGGATGCAATTCGGATTTCTGGAGACACTGAGCTACCATTTCTCAACACACTGCTTGCAGAGAAACACCACCAACATTTTGTTATCACAATCTTTTAAGCACACTTATGATGTTAACATGGGCTTCCCAAGTGATATGAGTGGTAAAGAACCTGCTTGCCAATGCAGGACACGTAAGAGACGAGGGCTCAGTCCCTAGAGGAGCGCATGGCAACTCAGTCCAGTATTCTTGCCTGGAGAATCCCACGGAGAGAGGAGCCTGGTGGGCTATAGTCCATAGGGTCACAGAGAGTCTAACATGACTGCAGTGACTTAGCATGTGCATACAAGATGTTAACTTAGTGACAAATGCTGGATGTGTTTCTTTAGTTTGTGAGGATGAAACTGATCAAACTAAAATAAAATGTTACTAAGGTAGTAAAAATTAAGGTATTTTTTAGATAACTCTGCCATTCATTTAGGGAGCACTCAAATTAATTCTATGCAGTGACCAAAATCTTAGACCAACTGTGTGTTTTATTAGGTTGCTGCTGCTGCTGCTAAGTCACTTCAGTTATGTCCAACTCTGTGCGACCCCCACAGACGGCAGCCCACCAGGCTCCTCTGTCCCTGGGATTCTCCAGGCAAGAATACTGGAGTGGGTGGCCATTGCCTTCTCCAATGCATGCATGCATGCTAAGTCGCTTCAGTTGTGTCTGACTCTGTGAGACCCTATGGACAGCAGCACACCAGGCTCTTCTGTCCACGGGATTCTCTAGGCAAGAATACTGGAGTGGATAATTGCAGTTTCAGATCATGAATTTTAAATTATTTTAACTAGGCTCAAATATATATTTATTAATCAAAGTAGGAACCATTACAATCAACACATTTTTGCCAACGAGAAATAAGTTTGTTTATTCCTGAAGCATAAAAATCTGTACTTTGGGATTTGATGAACTCTTGGAAAGCATTTTCTGAATCCTGCTGGTTGTGGAAACATTTTCCCTGCAGAAAGTTGTCAAGATGCTTGAAGAAGTGAAAGTCGGTTGGTGAGACGTCAGGTGAATATGGAAGGTGAGACAAAACTTCATAGCTCAATTTATTCAAATTTTGAAGCACTGGTTGTACAACATGTGGTCAGGAATTGTCATGGAGAAGAATTAGGCCCTTTCTGTGGACCAGTGCCAGCTGTGGGCAATGCAGTTTTAGGAGCATCTTATTGATCTGCTGAGCATACTTCTCAGATGTAATGGTTTTGCCAGGATTCAAAAAGCTGTAGTGGATCAGACTGGTTCAGTTCAGTTCAGTCGCTCAGTTGTGTCCAACTCTTTGTGACCCCATGGACTGCAGCATACCAGGCCTCCCTGTCCATCACCAACTCCCAGAGTTTTCTCAAACTCATGTCCATTGAGTCGGTGATGCCATCCAACCACCTCATCCTCTGTCTTCCCCTTCTCTTCTTGCCTTCAATCTTTCCAAGCATCAGGGTCTTTTCCAATGAGTCACGTCCATCTCTTTGTGACTCTGTGGACTGCAGCATGCCAGGCTCTTCTGTCTTTCACTATCTCCTGGAGTTTGCTCACATTTATGTTCATTGAGTTGGTGATGCTAGCTAACAAATTTATCCTCTGCCACCCCCTTCTCCTCCTGCCCTCAATCTCTCCTAGCATATGGGTCTTCTCCAATGAGTTGGCTCTTCACATCAGGTGGCCAAAGCATTGGAGCTTCAGTTGCAGCAACAGTCCTTCCAATGAATATTCAGGACTGATTTCCTTTAGGACTGACTGGTTTGATCTCTTTGCAGTCCAAGGGACTCTCAAAAGTCTTCTCCAGCACCATAATTCAAAAGCATCAATTCTTTGACACTTAGCCTTCTTAATGGTCCAAATATCACATTGGTACATGACTCCTGGAAAATCCATAAGCTTGGACTATACGGACCTTTGTCGGCAAGTGATGTCTTTATTTTTTAATATGCTGTCTAGGTTTGTCATAACTTTCTTTCCAAGAAGCAAGCATCTTTTAAATTTCATGGCTGCAGTCACTGTCAGCAGTGATCTTTCATTATTAGTATATAGGAATACAAGAGATTTCTGTGTATTAATTTTGTAACTTGCAACTTTACCAAATTCATTGATGAGCTCTGGTTTTCTGGAAGCATCATTAGGATTTTCTATGTATAGTATCATGTCTTGGAGGCCATGAAAATAAAATCTGTCACTGTTTCCATTTTTTCCTCATCTATCTGCCATGAAGTGATGAGACCAGATGTCATGATCCTGGTTTTCTGAATGTTGAGTTTCAAGCCAGCTTTTTCACTTTCCTCTTTCACCTTCATCAAGAGGCTCTTTAGTTCCTCTTCATTTTCTGCCATTTGAGTGGTATCGTACTGCATATCCAAGGCTGTTGATATTTCTCCCGGCAATTTTGACTCCAGCTTGTGATTCATCGAGCCCAGTGTTTCACATGTATACAAACTTGCCCTTATTTATACATACATAACCTTTCAAAGGTGATCCTTGTTATTCATGGATTCTGTATTTGTGAAGTTGTCAACTCATTAAAATTATTTTAATCCAAAATAAATAACTGCAGTGCTTTTGTAGTTACTTGCAGATGTATGCAGAACATTGGAAAGTCTGAGTCACCAGGTACATGTTCCTGTTAAGGCTGAATACAGTGTACCTCTGCTTTATTCCAAGTCTCATACTATACAAATAGTGTCCTTTTCTCAGTCTACTGGGATGCAGTTTGGCATCTTTTTACCTCCTTCTTTTCTGGTAATCTCTCTTTTTAAACAGTCCACAAGCATGGAGGTGCAGAGCTATCTAGTGCCCTAAACCTGAGGAGGCTATGGTGTGCCTTATGGGGAAAATACATGTGTTGGGTAAGCTTCACTCATGGGCTGTCAGACTTGGCTGTGAGTTTGATATTAATGAATTAGCAGTACAGTAAAGAAGGTGTATTCAAACATGAACACACATAAAAAAAGATTGTACTTTGGTTGGTTGATGAAACGAGACCAAAATGTGACCAGAGGCTTGAAGAACTATATTTACTGCTAGGAACAGTGATCTAGTACTCACTAATTCAGTGTTTGCAGCAACCTTGTAGAACATAATTATGGCAAATAATGAGAATATATTTATCTTGTTTTATAAATGAAATGAATATAAAATCTGAAAAATTATATGTATGTGTGCATACATATGTACATAAATATGCTATGTTTCTATTATATATAAAATATGTTATATGTAATATAGTATATCTAAAAATACATATAGTAATATTTTTAAATTTCATAATAAAAACTAAAAAGGAAAAGAAGTAAAATGTCACTGTTTGCAGATGACATGATACTATACATAGAAAATGCTAATGATGTTGCCAGAAAACCAGAGCTCATCAATGAATTTGGTAAAGTTGCAGGCTACAAAATTAAAACACAGAAATCTCTTGCATTCCTATACACTAACAGTGAAAGATCAGAAAGAGAAATTAAGGAAACAATCTCATTTACCATCACATCAAAAAGAATAAAATATCTAGAAACACATACCCAAGGATGTAAAAGACTTGTACTTCAAAAATTGTAAGATACTGATGAAAGAAATCAAAGATGACACAAACAGATGGAGAGATATACCATGCTCCTGGATTGGAAGAATCAGTGTTGTCAAAATGACCGTACCACACAAAGTAATCTACAGATTCAATACAATCCCTATGGAACTATAGCATTTTCCACAGAATTAGAAGAAAAGAATTTATGATTTGTATGGAAACATGAAATACTCCAAACAGCCAGAGCAATCTTGAGAAAGAAAAATGGAGCTGGAGGAATCAGGCTCCCTGACATCAGACTATACTACAAAGCTACAGTCATCCAAACAGGTTGGTATTGGCACAGAAACAGAAATATAGATCAATGGAATAGGATAGAAAGTGGAAATAAACCCACACAACTATGGTCACCTAATCTATGACAAAATAGGCAAGAACATACAATGGAAAAAAGACAGTCTCTTCTATAGGTGGCACTAGGAAAACTGGACAGCTACATGTAAAGTAATCAAAGAATACTCCCTAATATTATACACAAGAATCAACTCAAAATGGATCAAAGACCTAGATGTAAGACTGGACACTATAAAACTCTTAAAGGTAAACACAGGCAGAACCTCTCTGACATAAATCACAGTAAGATCTTTTTTGATCCACCTCCTACAGCAATGAAAATAGAAACAAAAATAAACAAATGGAAGCTAATTAAACTTCAGAGCTTTTGCACAGCAAAGGCAACCATAAACAAAACAAAAAGGCAATCCACAGAAAGGGAGAAAATATTGCAAATGAAGTGACTGGCAATGGATTAATCTCCAAAATATACAAGCAGCTCACACAGCTCAATGTAAAAGAAAACAACCCAACTCCAAAATGTATCTAAATAGATATTTCTTAAAAAAAAAAAAAAGACACACAGATGGTCAAGAGGCACATGAAAAGATGCTCAACAGTGCTCATTATTTTTTTAAAAAATGCAAATCTAAACTACAATAAGGTACCACCTCACACCAGTCAGAACAGCCATTATCTAAAAGTCTACAAACAATAAATGCTAGCGAAGGTGTGGAGAAAAGGAAACCCTCCCACACTGTTAGTGGGAATGTAACTTGGTACAGCCACTTGGAGAACAGTGTGGAGGTTCCTTTAAAAACTAAAACTAGGGCTACCATATGGTTGCAAATATATCTGAAAAAAACACATATTCAAAAAGATGCATGCACCCCAATGTTCATTACAGCACTATTTACAAAAGCCAGGACATGAAAGCAACCTAAATGCCCAACAATAGACGAATGGATTAAGGAGATGTGGTGTGTGTATATATGTATACACAATGGAATACTACTCAGCCATAAAAGGGATGAAATAATGCCATTTGTGGTGAAGCAAATCTGACAAAGACAAATATCATATATTACCACTTATATGTGGACTCTAAAATAAATGGTACAAATGAACCTAGTTACAAAACAGAAACAGAGTCACAGATATAGAAAAAAAAATTCATGGCTAACAGGAGGAATGGGAAGTGTTAGCTGCTCAGTCAGATCTGATTCTTTGTGACCCCATGGAGTGAACCCCACCATGCTCCTCTGTCTATGAAATTCTCCAGGCAAGAATATTGGAGTGGGTTGACATTCCTTTCTCCAGGGGATCTTCCTGACCCAGGGATCGAACCCTGGGTTGAAAAATCTGCAGGTAGATTTTTGACCATCTGGGCCACCAGGGAAGTCCAGAAGAATGGGGAGGAGGGATAGACTGGGAGACTGGGATTGACATATGCATGCTACGATAGACAGCCACCAAACAGAAACCACCAAACAGGTAACCAAAAAGACATTCCGTACAGCACAGGGAACTCAATTCAGTACTCTGTAATGACCTATCGGGAAAGAAATCTAAAAAAGAGTAGATATATGTATAACTGATTCACTGAGCTGTATAGCAGAAACTAACATAACATCAGAAATCAACTGTATTTAAAGCTTCATAAATAAAGTTTAAAAAAAATAAATGATGCATAAGCATCTGGAGATTACCAATTAGTTTTCTAACAATGCACAAAAATAAAATTATCACATATGTTGGTATACATCAGAGAAAGCTAATTGCAGTGATTTCAATTATACAGTAAGTCATGCTCATGTATCACTTATACTTGTTCAACAATGACTTTTAAAGTCACTTCAGAGTTGCACTCTATTTTCTCACTTCCCTTCAATGTAAAAACCTCTGAGAACTGGTTTCTGCCTATACCAATTCAAGAGAAATGTTTCATTCAGGAGCATGTACCACTATTATCATTCCCCTCTTCTGAACTATCCCTCACTCTGGTTTCCCTTACAATAGCTTCTCTCATGTTCTTTCCACCTGTCTGACTACTAACACCTGTTGGGGATTCTCCTGTTCATCCTGTAACTGTATTCGCCTCCAGAATTCTACCCTAGAATCTATTTTCTTATCTTCCTAGGTGATCACATGCACTAAATAATCACTTGGCCTGTGATGTGCAATCCTGCATCTCAGCTCCTCTCCCACATCTACTGCACACAGGACACCTGATTATACCACCCATTCAAAACTTTTCCAAGATTTCTTTTCTCTATCTCAGTGACTCACCCAGCCATTGAAACCTGAAATCTGGACACCATCCATCGCCTTTATGTTCATTTGGTCCCCAAGTGATTTCTGTTCTATGTTATTAATATCCCTCAAATATATCCTGTCTCCAGCACTGTGACTATCCCCCCACAACCTGTTACAGGCCTCCTTGCCTCTCTAACAGTGTAACCAAACAATCTTCAAAGTGGCCTCCTGACTCCGAGTCTAGGCAGGCTCCACGTAGATGGTCCCTAGGCTGTCAGTATACCCTCGCTTAAATCTTTAAGTCTCTACTCCCCCAAATTCAAGGCAAAGCCCAAGGTCCTCAGCCAGGTTTTCAGATTCAGTGATGGGTGGGTGTGGGAGAAGCTTTATAACAGAGTTTGTTTTTTCACCAGAGTATGTTATGGTTCAGTTGCTAAATCATGTCTGACTGTTCGTGAACCCATGAACTGCTATCTCCTGGAGTTTGCTCAAACTCATGTCCATTGAGTGGGTGATGCCATCCAACTATCTCATCTTCTGTTGCCTCCTTCTCCTCCTGCCCTCGATCTTTATGGTCTTTACTCTGCCTTCATTATGGTCCAACTCTCACATCTGTACATGACTACTGGAAAAACCATAGTTTAGACTATAGGGACCTTTGTTGGCAAAGTGATGTCTCAGTTTTCTAATATGATGTCTCAGTTCAGTTCAGCCAGTCATATCTGACTCTTTGCAACCCCATGTACTGCAGTATGCCAGGCCTCCCTGTCCATCACCAACTCCCAGAGCCTACTCAAACTCATGTCCATCAAGTTGGTGATGCCATCCAACCATCTCATCTTCTGTCGTTCCCTTCTCCTCTCACCTTCAATCTTTCCCCGCTTCAGGGTCTTTTCCAGTGAGTCAGTTCTTTGCATCATGTGGCTAAAGTATTGGAGCTTCAGCTTAAGCATCAGTCCTTCCAATGGATACTCAGGACTGATTTCCTTTAGGATTGACTGGTTGGATCTCCTTGCAGTCCAAGGGACTCTCAAGAGTCTTCTCCACCACCACAGTCCAAAAGCATCAATTCTTTGGTGCTCAGTATTTTTTTTTTTAATGGTCTAACTCTCACATCCATACATGACTATTATAAAAACTACAGCTTTGACTAGACAGACCTTTGTTGGCAAAGTAATGTCTCTGCTTTTTAATATGTTGTCTACGTTTGTCATAGCCAAGCATCGTTTAATTTCATGGCTGCAGTCAAAATCAGCAGTGATTTTGAAGCCCAAGAAAATGAAGTCTGTCACTGTTTCCATTGTTTCCCCATCTATTTGCCATGAAGTGATGGGACCAGATGCCATGATCTTCATTTTTTGAATGTTGAGTTTTAAGCCAGCTTTTTCACTCTCCTCTTTCACTTTCATCAATAGGCTCTTCGGTTCCTCTTTGCTTTCTGCCATAAGGGTGGTGTCATCTGCACATTGGATGTTGACATTTCTCCCAGTAATCTTGATTCCAGCTTCTGCTTCAGCCACCCCAGTATTTCACATGATGTATTCTGCATATAAGTTAAATAAGCAGGGTGACAACATAACAGCCTTGACATACTCCTTTCCCAATCTGGAACCAGTCCATTTTTCCATGTCTGGCGGATGTCTAGGTTTGTCATAAACTTTTTTTTCCAAGAAGCAAGAGTATTTTAATTTTGCGGCTGCAGTCAACATCTGCTGTGATTTTGGAGCTCAGGAAAAAAAAAAGTTGTCACTCTTTCCATTTTTTCCCCATCTATTTGCCATGAAGTGATGGAACTGAATGCCATGATCTTAGTGTTTTGAATGTTGATGAAGTGAGATTATCATTAGAGCAATAGGTAACGGAACAGGAAGATTGTGGAGGTTCAAGAGAAGACAGAAACAAATCTCAGAAGCTGGGAAAACTAACTTTGCAAGGGAAATATCATAGTACTGCTGAGAAGTGAATTCCAGCAGCAGCTCTCTGGCATGACTTAGGTGACAGCAGTCAGTGTTGTACAAGGACAGCCACCCTGTCAAGAAACAAACGTTGAGCTACCCTGGTGTGAATATAGGCTTAATGAGGGTTGTTGGGCTTCTGTCTGGTAAGCAGGATGGTGTATACTACAATCCAGGCATTTTTTCTAGGTGTAGGGACACAGCAAGAAGCAGAGCAAAGTGCTCTCTTAATGGACCTTACACTGTTTGGGGACAAGTAAATGACACAATCTCAGAGAATGGTTAAATGTCACAAGGAATATAAAACTGGCGGGGGTGTGCTCAGAACAGTATTTGTATAATAAATAATTGAATATTATTTATTCACACTACATTCTCAGTTCTCCAAGGGATGGCACTTAGCTGGCACCATTACAATCAATATCTGCTTTATGGCAGCAGGACTCAACTCTCTAAATCTGTCTATTTCAGAGCAGAGGTAAGGGATATTCCCAAAGAGGTGTTTAAGTAAAGGCCATGAAGTTTTGTCTTGAGTAGAACTGGAAAGATGGGGAGTACAAGTCGGGGTGGATCAATGGAAAACTGGACCAGATGGACTCAGAGGTTCTTAGAGTATGGTTAAGAGAGGTCTCTATTATACTGTGAGAGCTAATGCAATTAAAATGTTTGGTTAGCACTGGATATAGTCTCTCGGATTGTCTGAGACAGACTTTAGCTTTAGAAAATGAAGCACATTGAAAAGCCTTTGCTGCTGAATATACCCATGTAAAGTAACCTGAACACACAGGTTAATGTAAGAAAATGGTTTTACTACTGAAGAAGGCCTAATTATAAACAAAGATTTGGCATATATAACAGAACACATTTTTAGTATATAGATTTAAATTTAGAATTTTGTCCTGATAACTAGAAAAAATATGCAATCCAAAATTGGCCATATTCTCAGAGAAGTGTACTTTGAAATTCATTTTTTCACTATATGTTACTGAATACAGGCTCATGAGCAATTGTGTTTAAAGCTAGACTTTTGTGTCTTCCATGTTTTAGACATACTTGATCTACACAAGTTTTTCCTAAGGATTTGCTGTTGTCATCATCTGTCTTCCAGATAACATACAATGTAATGCCCACCAACACACAAACATTTTCTTATTCACTGCTGTGACTCAGTATCCCAAAGAATGTCTGGGCAAATAGCTGTTCAAAAATTTTTAAAAATCATAGAACACGTGAAGAGAACCAGAGAAGAAATAAAAGGCTAATTGAAGGTGCTTGACGAAGAGACATGAAGAAAAGATTCACATAATTAGGACTGAAAGTGAAAGTCACTGAGTCACGTCCGACTCTGTGACCCCATGGGACTGCATAGTCCGTGGAATTCTCCAGGCCAGAATACTGGAGTGGGCAGCCGTTCCATTCTCCAGAGGATCTTCCCAACCCAGGGATTGAACCCAGGTCTCCCACATTGCAGGTGGATTCTTTACCAGCTGAGCCACTAGGGAAGCCCCAAAGTGAAAGTGAAAGTCGCTCAGTCATGTTGGACTCAATGAGGATTAACCTAATGGTAATACGGTGAAGCATTTCACACCTATAAGGATAAAAAGGTATTATCTTTACAAGAGTCATTGCTTCTTTGACCAGGAAGTCATGGAGAAGCAGAAGAATTACTAATACCTGAATTTCATAATAAAGGGGATACAATACAGAAGACCAGTAAAACATGAATAGATACCTATCCATTTAGTCTGAAGGGATATGGTCTCCCACCCACGTGAACTACTGGGCAAATTCTGAGGGTCTCACACAACCTTGGAATCATCATGATTTTGAAAGATTAGATACGGCTGATCATGTATGATTTATAAGCAAAATTTCTAAATTCTACCTGGGTCGCTAAAACATACTTTTGCTCTTCATTCAAAAAGATGGAGTCAAAAGAAAAATTCAGCACTTGGTCTACAAAATACAGATTCAGAATATTGTATAATATAATCACATATAATGTGAACAACTATATGAATCACATACTCATTCAAGTTTTAGATGTGAAATCTAGAAAATTGTTTGACTTCTTTTTTAATGAGTTATAGAGTTAAGGACTCCTTTTTACCCATAAGCAAAAAAGAATATTCCATAAAATTACAGTCTCTTGATCCTAAAGGCCCACTGGATGAAAAACCAAGATTCACTTTCCTTCACCATTAAGAGTGGAGTGAGCTGACGGAATCCTCCACCATGTGACTACAGAACATGGATTTCAGTCAAGGACTATTTAGGAAGCAGTGAGCAGACTTTCTATTCTCAGTTATGAGGCCCTGAGGATATGAAAATGACAACCACTCTGATATATGACGGACCAAACTTCTGTTTCTAAGATCACAATTAATATAAATGATTAAATGGTCCTGTCTCATTTAAAAAAGAGCTGTGCTTAATGTTTAATCAAATTCCAGTATATCTCATTCTCTGGATTATCATCATTACAGACACCTGAACAACCTGTGAAACGACAGAAGATGAAGCCAGTCTTCAGAGCACTGCTCGGCTTCAGTCTCAGGTCCCATCAGTCTCTGGAGAATTCCTGAACTAGGAGAGCCTCCCAGAGCCCAGCTTCATACAGATCTGATCTTCAGAAGATATGCCATATTCCAAAGCAGAAATGTGTGGAGTAGTGAGTCTTTTGATATAACCATATTTCAAGGATTTCAAACAGCAATAGATTAATAGATTTCTCCTATTAACACTGTTTGTTCTTTTAATATTGCTTGAAATTTCCTACTGCTGCTTATTTCATAGGAATATAGGAAGAATCAAGAATATAATATTTATAAGGCTTTTATGGTCCTTGGGGAAAATGTGTTAAATATCCAGGAGTATTTATACATCCTATAAAAATAGAATATAATGTTTTAAAGATCAGAAAATCATCAATGTACTTGGTTTTGTAGCACAATGTTTTGATAAAGCAAATACCAAGTTGAACTGAACTTGTACATGTAGATAAAACTTTAAAGAATATCTAACTTTCTATTACAAAAAGCATAAAAATTGTAATGCCTTTATAAGTATATGCCATTTTAACTAATAACTACTGTATTTACTGTCATTAAAAAACAGTAATAATGAATATTATCTACAAAACAGCATGTTTAGCTAATTGCCTGTATGTCACAACTGTGTGACTTATGATAAAACATCATTTATTTTTCTGTGATGTTAAAATAATCCCTTTTAAACCAATGCCTATTTTTCAAAATGCCTTCTACCTTTCTGCTGAGCAGGGAGGGAAGTGCAGCGTCTTTTCAGAATTTACCTTGAATAATAAATTGTTCCATGTTTTCTTTGAAAGGCTGGATGTGCTCTTTTGATGACACTTGGTAAACTTTCCCTGCTTCAACTTCACAGGCTGAAATTAAAGAGAAACCGTGTTCAGAATGTCACACTGCTAATGGTGCATTGAAACAATTACAAATTGTTTTAGGAAATCCTGTTAACCATGATAACTGACAAATGTCAGCATCCAATGCTGTCAAAAGAAGCCTAGCATCAAGGCTTCACTTTAGGGGATTATAAAAAGAAATTAAAAATATTATAGTTGATGTACAACATTATGTTAGTTTCAGGTATACAACAGTGATTCAACATTTAAATATATTATGGAATGAATGCAATGGTGAGTCTAGTAACTATCTGTGACCATACAAAGCTATTACAATATTACTGAGTATATTCCTCATGCTGTATATTAAACCCCATTCAGTTCAGTTCAGTCGTTCAGTCGTGTCCAACTCTTTGTGACCCCATGAATCACAGCACACCAGGTCTCCCTGTCCATCACCAACTCCCGGGGTCTACTCAAACTCATGTCCATCGAGTCGGTGATGCCATCCATCCATCTCATCCTCTGTCGTCCCCTTCTCCTCCTGCCCCCAATCCCTCCAAGCATCAGGGTCTTTTCTAATGAGTTAACTCTTCACATGAGGTGGCCAAAGTACTGGAGTTTCAGCTTCAGCATCAGTCCTTCCAATGAACACTCAGGACTGATCTCCTTTAGGATGGACTGGTTGGACCTCCTTGCAGGAGGAGGGACCCACAAGAGTCTTCTCCAGCACCACAGTTCAAAAGCATCAATTCTTTGGCACTCAGCTTTCTTCACAGTCCAACTCTCACATCCATACACGACCAATGGAAAAACCATAGCCTTGACTAGATGGACCTTTGTTGGCAAAGTAATGTCTCTGCCTTTTTTGTTTTTTAAATGGGTTCTTTTTTAAAAATATAAATGTATTTATTTTAATTGGAGGTTAATTACTTTACAATATTGTATTGGTTTTGCCATACATCAACATGAATCTGCCACAGGTATACGCATGTTCCCCATCCTGAACCCCCCTCCCTCCTCCCTCCCCATACCATCCCTCTGGGTCGTCCCAGTGCACCAACCCCCAGCATCCAGGATCATGCATCAAACCTGGACTAGTGATTCGTTTCATATATGATATTATACATGTTTCAGTGCCAAATCATCCCACCCTTTCCCTCTCCCACAGGGTCCAAAAGCCTGTTCTATACATCTGTGTCTATTTTGCTGTCTCGAATGTCTCTGCTTTTGAATATGCTATCTAGGTTGGTCATAACTTTCCTTCCAATGAGTAAATGTCTTTTAATTTCATGGCTGTAGTCACCATCTGCAGTGGTTTTGGAGCCCCCAAAAATAACGTCTGACACTGTTTCCCCATCTATTTCCCATGAACAACAGACTGGTTCCAAATAGGAAAAGGAGTATGTCAAGGTTGTATATTGTCACTCTGCTTATTTAACTTATATGCAGAGTACATCAAGAGAAATGCTAAGCTGGAAGAAGCACAAGCTGGAATCAAGATAACCTCAGATATGCAGATGGCACCACCCTTACGGCAGAAAGTGAAGAGGAACTAAAAAGCCTCTTGATGATAGTGAAAGAGGAGAGTGAAAAAGTTGGCTTAAACCTCAACATTAAACCCCATTTTATATTAAATACAAGATTATACCTCTTATCCACATTGCCTTTTTCAACCATCCCTGCACCCCTACCCCAGCAACCACAAGCTTATTCCCTGTATCAATGTATCTTTTCTGTTTTGTTTCATCATTTGTTTTGCTTTTTGGATTCCACACATAATTTATAGTCGTACAACACTGTCTTTCTTGTCTGACATGTTCCACTTAGCATAATACTCTCCAGGTCCATTTGTGCTGCTGCGAGTAGGAATCTTTCCTTTTTCCATGGCTGAATAACATTCCACTGTGTGTGTAGGTGAAAATGTGTGTGTGTGTGTGTATATGTATGTATGTATGTATATATATATAAAACAGATATACACACACATATGTATATGTAAAACATGTCTTCTTAATCCATTCATCTATTGGTGGATACTTAGGTTGCTTCCAAATCTTGGCTATTTATAAATTAGGCTTCAACAAACATAGGGGTGTATACATAATTTTCAATTAGCATTTTTACTGGTATAAATACCCAGAACTAGAATTCATAACTGGTTCCAAATAGGGAAAGGAGTACATCAAGGCTATATGCTGTCACCCTGATTATTTAATTTATATGCAGAGTACATCATGAGAAACCCTGGGCTGGAGGAAGCACAAATTGGAATCAAGATTGCTGGAAGAAACATCAATAACCTCAGATATGCAGATGACACCACCCTTATGCCAGAAAGTGAAGAAGAACTGAAGAGCCTCCTGATAAAAGTAAAAGAAGAGAATGAAAAGTTGGCTTTAAAACTCAACATTCAGAAAACTAAGATCATGGCATCTGGTCCCATCACTTTATGGCAAATAGATGGGGAAACAGTGGAAACAGTGACAGACTTTATTTGGGGGGGGCTCCAAAATCACTGCAGATGGTGACTAGCCATGAAATTAAAAGATGCTTGCTCCTTGGAAGAAAAGTTATGACCAACCTGGACAGCATATTAAAAAGCAGAGACATTACTTTGCCAACAAAGGTCCATCTAGTCAAAGCTATAGTTTTTCCACTAGTCATGTATGGATGTGAGAGTTGGACTATAAAGAAAGCTGAGTGCCAAAGAATTGATGCTTTTGAACTGTGGTGTTGGAGAAGACTCTTGAGAGTCCCTTGGACTACAAGGAGTTCCAATCATTAAATTCTAAAGGAAATCAGTCCTGAATATTCATTGGAAGTACTGATGCTGGAGCTGAAACTCCAATACTTTGGCCACCTGATGCAAAAATCGACTCATTATGAAAGACCCTGATGCTGGGAAAGATTGAAGGCAAGAGGAGAAGGGGAGGACAGGGGATGAGATGGTTGGATGGCATCATCGACTCAATGGACATGAGTTTGAGTAAACTCCAGTAATTGGTGATGGACAGGGAGGCCTCACGTGCTGCAGTCCTTGGGGTCACAAAGAGTCAGACACGACTCAGCAACTGAACTGGACTGATGATATTTTTCTATTTTCAATTTCTTGAGGAATCGTCATACTGTTCTCTATAGTAGCTACTTGAATTTACATGCCCAGCAACAGTGAATGAGGGTTCCCTTTTCTCCACATTCTTCTCACCAATAGTTATTTCTTGTCTTTTTGATAATGGTCATTCTAAGGGAAGTTAGGTGATAGCACATTGGTTTTGATTTCTGTTTTCCTGATAATTAGTGATGTTGAGAACCTTTATCATGTGTTTCTTGGCTATCTTTTTGTTCTTTGGAGAAATGACTGTTCAGGTCCTCTGTAGTTTTAAATTGGATTGTTTGTTCTTTTTAATATTAGGTTGTAAGATTTCTTGATATAATTTGAATATTAAGCCTTTATCTAGTATATTATTCACAAAATATCTTCTCCATACAGCAGGCTGCCTTTTCATTTTGATGGTTTCTTTGGCTGTACAAATGTTGTTTTGTTTGACATAGTCCCATTTATTTTTGCTTTTCTTACCCTTGCCTGAGGAAACATATCTAAAAAAATGTCCCTAGGACGCAAGATGAAAAAGAATATACTGCCTCTATTTTCCTGTATGTATTTTGTGGTTTCAGGTCTTACATTTGACTCTTTTACCATTTTGCCTCTGAATATGTTGTAAGAAAATAATCCAGTATCATTGTTTTGCATGTGGCTGTCCAGTTTCCCCAAAAGCATTTATTGAAGTGGCTGTCTTTCCCTCACCACATATTATTGATTTCTCTGACATATATTAATTGACCATGTAAGTGTGAACTTATTTCTGGACTTTCTGTTTTGTTCCAGTGATACATGAGTCTCTTTTCCTGCCAGCACCAATCATGTTTTGATTACTGTATCTTTGTAATGTAGCCTGAAGTCAGGGAATGTGATATCTTCAGCTTTTTCCTTTCTCAAGATTGCTTTGGCCTTGGGGTCATTTGTGGTTCCATACAAATTTTAGAGTTTATTCCAATTTTGTGAAAAATTCCACTGGTATTTTGTTAGCGACTATGTAGATTACCTTGGGAAGTATGGACATTTTAGCAACATTAATTCTTCCAATCCATAGGCATGGTATGCCTTTCCATTTACTTGTCTTGTCCTCAACTTCCTTCAT
The DNA here is from genome assembly GCF_032405125.1 of Capricornis sumatraensis. Lineage (NCBI taxonomy): Eukaryota > Metazoa > Chordata > Mammalia > Artiodactyla > Bovidae > Capricornis > Capricornis sumatraensis. Next base: position 41,834,642 of record NC_091078.1, on the reverse strand, counting down.
CAACATCTTGGAGTTTTCAGGTCTTTCCCTTCCTTGGTTAAATTTATTCCCAGGTATATTTTTCTTGATACAATTGTAAATGGATCATTTTCTTAATTTTTCTTTCACATAATCATTATCAGTGTATGGAAATGCTGCAGATTTCTGTGTACATTAAGTCCCCTATATACAAACAAGCTCTATTCTGAGAGCACGTTCATAAGTCCAATTTGGTCGTAAGTCCAACAAAGATGGTCTATGTACCCAACTAACAAAATCGGCTATTTACTGCTGTTTTACACTTGTGTTCAGACACCCTGAGCTTGAAATAAAGAGACTCTACTATTGTACTCTTTACGAGTGACACTGTAAAGCACAGAAAAGCACAATCACTTGTAGAGAATGCACATGAGTGACAACGTATGCCAGACACACGAACTAACTGATGTGACTGGATATGTGAACAATGTTGGCATCATTGAAGGTTTGCAACCTGAAGGTTCATATTAATATGTGGGGGACTACTCTATTAAATTTTGTACCCTTTAACTTTACTAAATTCATTTATTAGTTCTGGTAGTTTTTTGGCGGTGTCTTTATTTTTTATTTTTACTTTATTTTACTTTACAATACTGTATTGGTTTTGCCATACATTGACATGAATCCACCACGGGTGTACATGCGTTCCCAAACATGAACCCCCCTCCCACCTCCCTCCCCATGACATCTCTCTGGGTCATCCATATACTATCATGTAAGAATCGAATCGCCAGTCTATGTCCGATGCAGGATACAGCATGCTTGGGGCTGGTGCATGGGGATGGCGGTGTCTTTAGAAATTTTTATATACAGTATCATGTCATCTGTAAACAGTGACAGTTTTACTTCTCCCATTCCAATTTGGATTCCTTTTCTTTCTTTTCCTTGTCTGATTGCTGTGGCTAGGACCTCCAAAACTATGGTGAATAAAAATGGCAAGATGGACATCCTTGCCTTGCTCCTGACCTTAGAGAAAATGCTTCTTGCTTTCTACCAGTGAGTATGATGTTTGCTGTGGGCTTATCCTACAGAGATTTTGTTATGCTGAGGTATATTTCCTCTATACCCACTTTGTGGAGAGTTCTTATTGTAAATAGAAGTTGAATTCTGTCAAAAGCTTTTCCTACATCTATTAAAATGATCATATGATTGTTATACTTCAGTTTGTTAACTGAGGAGGATTTTCAGAGTCTACGTGCCAAGGCTTTCATCCTAGTCATTTTGAAAAGTAATCTCCAGGTACAAGACACAAAAAAGATTAAAACAGTGATTCTAATGTGCATTACTGTGTGAAGGAGGGAGGAGAAAGAAGGATGCTGACTGGGTTCATAGCTTTGGAGGCTTTGGGAAGAAGAGTATTTTTCAAAGAAAAGAAAATTAATTTGCTTTGAACTCACTGAGTTTTAAGATGCCAGTGGAACATCCATGTGTAGCTGCCAGCAAGTGGCTGGGTGTATAAGTCTGCAGATCAGAGCAATACAGGAAAACTCTGAATAAGACCACTTGAGAAAGCATGTCTAGTGAGAACAAGAGCAAGCCAAGGTTGAACACCTGAGCAATGCCAACTGTAATGAAGAAGCAGAGGAAGAGAAGGCTATGAAGACAGAAGATTTAGAAGGAAATGTCAGATATTATAAGGAGAACCAGGAGTGAGTGGGACCAGTGAGTTCCAATGAGAGGAATTCTCAGTATTTTTGGTCACTCTCCATACACAAGTGATGAACTTCCATGGACAAATCAAGTGTGCAGGCTACAAAAATTTAAGAGGTAAAAGCAACAAAAAGGTAAAACGTAACAGCTGTAAGTTTCAAAAAGACAGTCAGCTTTTCTGTGCCTGAGGCTTTTTATCTGTAATACACAGTGATAGAACCTGCTTCTTGGGGTTGTCACAAGGAATGTCAGTTAATGCGTGTAGAGCACTTAGAATGGAGCCTGGTACATGTTAAGGCCCGTGTAAGTTTTCACCACCATTACTGCTATTATCTTTAGTTTCATCAGCAACAGTAGCAGAGCAGGATGGCCTGGAGGCTGACAGCATGGGTTCTGGAGACTGGGTTTATAGCTTACTTACAAGCTGTGAGTCTTTGCCAGGCATGAACCCCGTGTGCCTCAGTTTCTTCATCTGTAACATGCGGTTAATAATAGTGTCTACTTTGCTGTGAAGATGAAAGGGTTTTACATAGGTAAAATATGCAGAAGACTACAGGCTACACAATAAGGGGATTATCAGCTTTGCTACAATTACCACCACCACCAGAGGGACAGCTTCTAACACACAACAAGAACACGGAACTCTCATCTCCTAAGCATTGCACTGAGGCAATGCTTCAGATTGTGGGAATGACACTTATAGGGACAAACTCAGACATGTTGTCATTTTCCATACTATTACTGTATTCTTTGCTGGCTGTCACTAACCCTGCTCTACCTCACACTGATGATCAATGGCCACAGGATGTGTGTGGATGTTGTGGGTGACACACCAGGGCTAGATGACCATCCAGTTCTCTGTCACCACCTGTGATACCACTCAAGGTATCTCTGTTCTCAGAGAGGAGGGGTCATAACTTCAGAGTCAGCAAAGGCACGAACCTCTGTGCAGTGTGAGCAAACCTCCAAGTTGTTTTCTGGTGGGGAGGTGGTCTCAGCATAAACACATGACATGGGGAGTGCACATTGTTGGCAATGGGCTTTTTTCTCACATGAGGCTTCAGGAAGCACGAAAAGTCAACATTCACTTATTATCATAAGCAATACCATAGAGGTCACTTAGATCATCTAAATGCAAGAGTGACGGCAGTCCAAAGCAAAACTAAAATAATTCTAAATTACTTATTTGACATATGTAGTATCTATGTAAACAGCATAATTTTATATAAGAAAACTCCACAAGTTTGTACCCTGTAGAATTTAGGAAGAGACAGTGGTACTGATTCTTTAAGCTTCAACCTTGAATATACTGAATGACACCAAAACATTATAACATGTGTAAGGCATGGAAGCAACCTCAATGTCCATTAGCAGACGAATGGATAAGAAAGCTGTGGTACATATACACAATGGAATATTACTCAGCCATTAAAAAGAATACACTTGAATCAGTTCTAATGAGGTGGATGAAACTGGAGCCGATTATAAAGAGTGAAGTAAGCCAGAAAGGAGAACACCAATACAGTATATTAACACATATATATGGAATTTATAAAGGTGGTAATGATAACCCTATATGCAAGATAGCAAAAGAGACACAGATGTATAGAACAGTCTTTTGGACTCTGGGAGAGGGCGAGGGTGGGATGATTTGGGAGAATGGCATTGAAACATGTGTATTATCATATGTGAAATGGATCACCAGTCCAGGTTCAATGCATGAGACAGGGTGCTTGGGGCTGGTGCACTGGGATGACCCAGAGGGATGGGAAAGGGAGGGAGGTGTGAGGGGGGTTCAGGATGGGGAACACATGTACACCTGTGACAGATTCATGTTAATGTATGGCAAAACCACTACAATATTGTAAAGTAATTAGCCTCAAAAAAATAAAAAGACATGATGAAGTCATGAAGATTAAGTGCCATGCAGGCACGCACAGTTCCAAGCTTAGGGCACATGTTGGGACATTTCCAGTGATGGGGCTCAGTACAACTGAGGCCAGCCTTTTTACTGATTCATCTCTTATCTTGAGACAGCCCTTCATTTAATACTGACCTGTGCTTGCCTCTCAGTTTACACCCTCATCCTACTGTCATCTGGCACAAAAGGGAGGCTAATCTTAGGATAGTAAATTTTGTTTCAAACACCAATTCTGATCACATAACAGGAGATAACTAAAGCATCTACTCTCTCTTCAAAAAGATTCTGAAGAATCAAAACCTAACTCAACAAGGGAAGTTACCTTTTCTTTTCCTTTAAATTTAATTAATTTATTTTTGACCACACCAGCACATGTGGGATCTTAGTGCCCAGACCAGGAATAGAACTTAAGCCCCCTGCACTGGAAGCCCAAAATTTTAACCAATGGATCTCCAAGGAAGTCCCTACCTTTTCTTTTCTTTCTCTTAATTTTTATTAAACAGAAGTTCATTTAAAAATTTTTATTTATTTACTATTTTATTTTGGCTTCACTGGGTATTCAATGCTGCACTTGGGCTTTCTCTAGTTGCAGCAAGCAGGGGCTGCTCTTCGTCGCAGTGCACAGATTTCACATTTCAGTGGCTTCTCTTGTTCCAGAGCACAGGCTCTAGGCACACAGCCTTCAGTAGTTGTGGCTCATGGCCTTAGTTGCTCCTCAGCAGGTGGGATTTCCCTGGACCAGCGATCAAACCTGTGTCCCCTGCACTGGCAGGTGGATTCTTAATCACTGGACCACAAAAGGAAGTCCCCTACCTTTTCTTTATTGAAGTATAACTGATGTACAAATTATGTAAGTTCCAGGTATACAATATAGCAACAAACAGTTTTAAAAGTTATACTCCATTTATAGTTATTTTAAAATATTGGCTGTATTCTCTGTATTGTAAAATACATCCTTGTAGTTTATTCTATACATGACAGTTTGTACCAGCCACTCCTCATTCCCCATATCATCCCTTTCCCTTCCCTCACCCAACTATTAACAACTAGTTTGTTCTCTATAACTGAGTCTGCTTTTTTTTTTTTTACTAAATCTACTACTTTGCAATATTTTATAGTTTCCATGTATAAGTGATATCACACAGTATTTGTCTATCTTTTTTCACTCTGTACAGTACCTTCTAATTCTATCCATGTTGTTGTAAGTGGCAAAATTTCATCCCTTTTTATGGCTGAGTAGTGTTCCATTGTGTACGTGTTTGTATATGTGTGTGTGTGTGTGTGTGTGTGTGTGTATACATCTTTTTTATCCATTCATCTGCTGATGGACATTTAGGTTGCTTCCATATCTTGATAAATGTGAATAATGTTGCTATAGATATAGGGATGTATGTATCTTTTCAAAATTTTATTTGTGTGTGTGTGTTTTTTTAAGACATATACCCAGGAGTGGAATTGCTGGTTCATACAGTAGTTCTATTTTTAGTTTTTTGTAAATCTTCCATAGTGTTTTCCACAGAGACTGCACCAATTTACATTCCCAACAACGGTGCACAAGCATTCCCTTTTCTCCATATCCTTACCAACATTTGTTATTTGTGCTTTTTGATGATGGCCATTCTGAAAAGTGTGAGGTGATATCACATTGTGGTTCTGATTTGCATTTCACGAGCAGTCAAGAGTCTTCTCCAGTACCACAATTTGAAAGCATCAGCTCTTCAGCACTCAGCCTTCTTTATGGTCCATCTCTCACATCTGTACATGACTACTGGAAAAACCATTACTTTGACTATATGGTCCTTTGTTGGCAAAATGATGTTTCTGCTTTTCAATATGCTATCTAGGTTTCTCAAAGTTTTCCTACATTTCTCAAAGTTTGCTGTGAAGGAGCAACTATATTTTAATTTCATGGCTGCAGTCACCATCCACAGTGGTTTTGGAGCCCCCCAAAATAAAATCTGGCACTGTTTCCACTTTTTCCCCTTCAGTTTTCCATGAAGTGATGGGACTGGAAGCCAAGATCTTAGTTTTATGAACGTTGAGTTTTAAGCCAGTTTTCCTCTTTCACCCTCATCAAGAAGCTCTATAGTTCCTCTTCATTTTCTGCCATTAGAATGGTATCATCTGCATATCTGAGGTGGCTGATATTGCTCCTGGCAATCTTGATTCCAGCCTATGCTTCATCCAGGCTTGAGCTTCATCCAGCCTGGCATTTCGCATAATATACTCTGCATATAAGTTAAATAAGTAGACTGACAATATACAACCCTGTCCTACTCCTTTCCCAATGTGGAACCAGTCAATTGTTCCATGTACTGTTCTAACTATTACTCCTTTGACTCACATACAGGTTTCTCAGAAGACAGGTAAGGTGGTCTAGTATTCCCATCTCTTTAAGAATTTCCCAGTTTGTTGTGAAATACACAAAGGCTTTTGTGTAGTCAATGAAGCGGAAGTAGATGTTTTTCTGGAACTCCCTTGCTTTCTCCACGATGCAGCGAATGTTGGTCATTTGATCTCTGGTTCCTCTGCCTCTTCAAAACCCAGCTTGTACATCTGGAAGTTCTCAGTTCATGTACTGCTGAAGCCTAGCTTGAAGGATTTTGAGCATAACCTTGCTAGCATGTGAAATGAGTGCAACTGCAGGGTAGTTTGAACATTCTTAGTATTGCCCTTCTTTGGGATTGGAATGAAAACTGACTTTTTCCAGTCCCATGGCCACTGCTGAAATTTCCAGATTTGCTAACTTAAAAGTATTAGACAGACTTTTGTCAACAAAGAAAAGTCTCAGCTTTTTAATATGTTGTCTAGGTTTGTCATAGCTTTTCTTCCAAGGAGTAAGTGTTTTTTAATTTCATGGCTGCAGTCACCATCTGAGGTGATTCTGGAGCCAAAGAAAATAAAGTCTGTCACTGCTTCCATTGTTTCCTCATCTATTTGCCATGAAGTGATGGGACCAGATGCCATAATCTTATTTTTTTGAATCTTGAGTTTTAAGCCAGTTTTTTCACTCTCCTCTTTCACCTTTATCAAGAGGTTCTTTAGTTCTTCTCTTTCTGCCATAAGAGGGGTGTCATCTGCATATCTGAGGTTATTGATATTTCTTCAGGCAATCTTGATTCCAGCTTGCGCTTCATCCAGCCTGGCATGTCGCATGAGGTACTCTGCATGTAAGTTAAATAAGCAGGGTGACAATATACAGCCTTGACATACTCCTTTCCCAGTTTGGAACAAGTCTGTTGTCCCATATCTGTTCTAACTGTTGCTTCTTGACCTGCATACAAATTTCTCAGGAGGCAGGTAAGGTGGTCTGATAGTCCCATCTGTTTTAAGAATTTTCCAGTTTGTTGTGATCCACACAGTCAAAGGCTTTAGCATAGTCAATAAAGTAGAAGTAGATGTTTTCCTGAAATTCTCTTGCTTTTTCTATGATCCAATGGATGCTGGCAATTTGATCTCTGGTTCCTCTCTGCCTTTTCTAAATCCAGGTTGAACATCTGGAAGTTCTTGGTCCACATACTGTTGAAGCCTAGCTTGGAGAATTTTGAGTATTAATTTACTAACATGTGAAATGAGTTCAATAGTTCAACTGTTTGAACATTCTTCAGCATTGTACTTCTTTGGGACTGGAATGAAAACTGGCCTTTTCTAGTCCTGTGGTCACTGCTAAGTTTTCCATATTTGCTGGCATATGGAGTGCAGCACTTTCACAGCATCATATTTTACAATTTGAAATAGCTCAACTGGAATTCCATCACCTCCACTAGCTTTGTTAGTAGTGATACTTCCTCAGGCCTCCATGGCTTTGCATTCCAAGATGTCTGGCTCTAAATGAGTGATCACACCATCGTGGTTATCTGGGTCATTAAGACCTTTTTGGTATAGTTCTTATGTGTATTCTACCCACCTCTTCTTAATATCTTCCACTTCTGTTAGGTCCATACAGTTTCTGTCCCTCATTGAGCCCATCTTTGCATGAAATATTCCCTTGGTATCTCTAATTTTCTTGATGAGATCTCTAGTCTTCCCCATTCTATTGTTTTCCTCTATTTCTATGCATTGATGACTAAGAAGGCTTTCTTATCTCTCATTGCTATTCTTTGGAACACTGTATTCAGATGGGTATGTCTTTGCTTTTCTTCTTTGCCTTTAGCCTCTCTTTTTTTTCTTGGCTATTTGTAAGTCCTCCTCAGAAAGCCATTTTGCTTTTTTGCATTTCTTTTTCTTGGGAATGGTCTTGATCACTGTCTCCGGTAAAATGTCATGAAGTGAAGTGAGCTCGCTCAGTCATTTCCGACTCTTTGCGACCCCATGACTGTAGCCCACCAGGCTCTTCCATCCATGGGATTCTCCAGGCAAGAATACTGGAGTGGGTTGCATTTCCTTCTCCAGGGGAACTTCCTGACCCAGGGATTGAACCTGGGTCTCCCACATTGTGGGCAGGTGCTTTACCCTCTGAACCACTGGGGAAACCTCTGTCCAATAGTTCTTCAGGCACTCTGTCTGTCAAGTCAAATCCCTTGAATCTGTTTGTCACTTCCACTGTATAATCATAAGGGATGTGATTTAGGTCAAACATGAATGGCCTAGAGGTTTTCCCTACTTTCTTGAATTTAAGTCTGAATTTTTCAATAAGCTGTTCATGATCTGAGCCACTATCAGGTCCTGGTCTTTTTTTTTTTTTTTTTTTTTTTTTGCTGCTTGTATAGAGCTTCACCATCTTCAACTGCAAAGAGTATAATCAATCCATGAGTACCCATATTTGATATTCTCAGGGGAGCACCTAAGGGGCAGGATTTCACTAATCCTTGACAGTGATGCTTGTATCTTTGATACTCACGGCACCTAGCAAAGGCCTATCATGCCTCAGGCATACAATAAATATTAATGGCACCCCACTCCAGTACTCTTGCCTGGAAAATCCCATGGACGGAGGAGCCTGGTAGGCTATAGTCCATGGGGTCGCTAAGAGTTGGACATGACTGAGCAATTTCACTTTCACTTTTCAGTTTCATGCATAGGAGAAGGAAATGGCAACTCACTCCAGTGTTCTTGCCTGGAGAATCCCAGGGATGGGAGAGCCTGATGGCTGCCGTCTATGGGGTTGCACAGAGTCAGACACAACTGAAGCGACTTAGCAGCACTAGCACCAGCAAGCAAACTATACGAGCTACCACACGCCCAAAGTCAGGGAAGGCAGCAGAGAGGAGCAACCCCATATCGAAGGAGCGGTGGCTGTGTGGGTGCAGAAGGGCTGAGAGGAGCTACTCCATGTTCAAGGTAAGGAGGGGCGGCCATGAGGAGATACCCCTTATCCAAGGTAAGGAGCAGCAGCTGTGCTTTGCTGGAGCAGCCGTGAAGAGATACCCCATGTCCAAGGTAAGAGAAGCCCAAGTAAGATGATAGATGTTGCGAGAGGGCATCAGAGGGCATCAGAGGGCAGACACACTGAAATCATAATCACAGAAAACTAGCCAATCTGATCACATGGACCACAGCCTAGTCTAACTCAATGAAACTAAGCCATCCCGTGTTGGGTCGCCCAAGATGGGAGGGTCATGGTGGAGAGGTCTGACAGAATGTGGTCCACTGGAGAAGGGAATGGCAAACCACTTCTGTATTCTTGCCTTGAGAACCCCATGAACAGGATGAAAAGACAAAAGGTAGGACACTGAAAGAGGAACTCCCCAGGTCGGTAAGTGCCCAATATGCTACAGGAGATAAGTGGAGAAATAACTCCAGAAAGAATGAAAGGATGGAACCAAAGCAAAAACAACACCCAGTTGTGGAAGGGACTGGTGATAGAAGCAAGACTGATTCAATACTGTAAAGAGCAATATTGCATAGGAACTTGGAATGTCAGGTCCATGAATCAAGGCAAATTGGAAGTGGTCAAACAGGAGATGGCAAGACTGAACGTCAACATTCTAGGAATCAGCGAACTAAAATGGACTGGAATGGGTGAATTTCACTCAGACGACCATTATATCTACTGCTGTGGGCAGGAATCCCTTAGAAGAAATAGAATGGCCATCATGGTCAACAAAAGAGTCTGAAATGCAGTACTTCGATGCAATCTTAAAAATGACAGAATGGTCTCTGCTTGTTTCCAAGGCAAACCATTCAATATCACAGTAATCCAAGCCTATGCCCCAACCAGTAACGCTGAAGAAGCTGAAGTTGAATGGTTCTATGAAGACCTACAAGATCTTTTATAACTAACACCCCAAAAAGATGTCCTTTTCATTATAGGGGACTGGAATGCAAAAGTAGGAAGTCAAGAAACACCTGGGGTAACAGGCAAATTTGGCCTTGGAGTTCGGAATGAAGCAGAGCAGAGGCTAATAGAGTTTTGCCAAGAGAACGCACTGGTAGCAAACACCCTCTTCCAACAACACAAGAGAAGACTCTACACATGGACATCACCAGATGGTCAACACCGAAATCAATTGATTATATTCTTTGCAGCCAAAGACGGAGAAGCTCTATACAGTCAGCAAAAAGAAGACCAGGAGCAGACTGTGGCTCAGATCATGAACTCCTTATTGCCAAATTCAGACTTAAATTGAAGAAAGTGAGGAAAACCACTAGACCATTCAGGTAGGACCTAAATCAAATCTGTTATTATTATACAGTGGAAGTGAGAAATAGATTTAAGGGCCTAGATCTGATAGATAGAGTGCCTGATGAACTATGGATGGAGGTTCATGACACTGTACAGGAGACAGCGATCAAGACCATCCCCATGGAAAAGAAATGCAAAAAAGCAAAATGGCTGTCTGGGGAGGACTTACAAATAGCTGTGAAAAGAAGAGAAGTGAAAAGCAAAGGAAAAAAGGAAAGATATAAGCATCTAAATGCAGAGTTTCAAAGAATAGCAAGGAGAGATAAGAAAGCCTTCTTCAGTGATCAATGCAAAGAAATAGAGGAAAAGAACAGAATGGGAAAGACTAGAGATCTCTTCAAGAAAATTGAGATACCAAGGGAACATTTCATGCAAAGATGGGCTCGATAAAGGACAGAAATGGTATGGACCTAACAGAAGCAGAAGATATTAAGAAGAGGTGGCAAGAATACACAGAAGAACTGTACAAAAAAGATCTTCAAGACCCAGATAATCACGATGGTGTGGTCACTCACCTAGAGCCAGACATCCTGCAATGTGAAGTCAAGTGGGCCTTAGAAAGCATCACTACAAACAAAGCTAGTGGAGGTGATGGAATTCCAGTTGAGCTATTTCAAATCCTGAAGTGAAAGTGCTGCACTCAATATGCCAGCAAATTTGGAAAACTCAGCAGTGGCCACAGGACTGGAAAAGGTCAGTTTTCATTCCAATCCCAAAGAATGGCAATGCCAAAGAATGCTCAAACTACCACACAATTGGACTCATCTCACACGCTAGAAAAGTAATGCTCAAAATTCTCCAAGCCAGGCTTCGGCAATATGTGAACCGTGAACTTTCAGATGTTCAAGCTGATTTTAGAAAAGGCAGGGGAACCAGAGATCAAATTGCCAACATCTGCTGGATCATAAAAAAAGCAAGAGAGTTCCAGAAAAACATCTATTTCTGCTTTATTGACTATGCCAAAGCCTTACACTGTGTGGATCACAGTAAATTGTGGAAGATTCTGAAAGAGATGTGATTCCCAGACCACCTGACCTGCCTCTTGAGAAACCTATATGCAGGTCAGGAAGCAACAGTTAGAACTGGACATGGAACAGACTGGTTCCAAATAGGAAAAGGAGTATGGCAAGGCTGTATGTTGTCACCCTGGTTATTTAACGTACATGCAGAGTACACCATGAGAAATGCTGGGCTGGAAGAAGCACAAGCTGGAATCAAGATTGCCTGGAGAAATCTCAATAACCTCAGATATGCAGATGACACGACCCTTCTGGCAGAAAGTGAAGAGGAAATGAAAAGCCTCTTGATGAAAGTGAAAGAAGGAGTGAAACATTCAGAAAACTAAGATCATGGCATCTGGTCCCATCACTCCATGGGAAATAGATGGGGAAACAGTGGGAATAGTGTCAGACTTTATTTTTTTGTGCTCCAAAATCATTGCAGATGGTGAAAGCAGCCATGAAATTAAAAAACACTTACTCCTTGGAAGGGAAGTTATGACCCACCTAGATAGCATACTGAAAAGCAGAGCTATCACCTTGCCAACAAAGGTGCGTCTAGTCAAGGCTATGGTTTTTCCAGTGGTCATGTATGGATGTGAGAGTTGGACTGTGAAGAAAGCTGAGTGCCAAAGAATTGATGCCTTTGAACTGTGGTGTTGGAGAAGACTCTTGAGAGTCCCTTGGACTGCAAGGAGATCCAACCAGTTCATTCTAAAGGAGATCAGTCCTGGGTGTTCATTGGAAGGACAGATTATGAGGCTGAAACTCCAATACTTTGGCCACCTCATGCAAAGAGTTGACTCACTGGAAAAGACCCTGATGCTTGGAGGGATTGGGGGCAGAAGGAGAAGGCGAGGATAGAGGATGTGATGGATGGATGGCATCACTGACTCGATGGACATGAGTTTGAGTGAACTCTTGGGAGTTGGTGATGGACAGGGAGGCCTGGTGTGCTGTGATTCCTGGGGTCACAAAGAGTGGGACATGACTGAGCGACTGAACTGAACTGAAGCAAACTATATAATGTTACTATGGTGATACAAATCTATATAAAATCATCTATGACCAGAATATAGCAACTCTATAAATTTGATTATAGATCACTAGGATAGAATCTCTTTAAAATGTTGTATCATCTTTTTGGCTTCTGCAGTAAATAAGCCTCTTCTCATCTAGTGATACAACATGCAATGAAAATCTCACATAAATGTCCTCCCTGACTGTGCTTAAATAGTGAGAAAGAGGCTTAAATTGGAAGTTGTGGTATTCTGAACTCCTTAAATGAAGAAACTTCATGAAAAGGAGATAAAGCAGGTGAGTGAAATAGGTGAAAGAGATTGAAGAGACACAAACTGCCAGTTACAAAATAAATAAGCCACAGGGATGCAAGGTACAGCATGGGGAATATAACACTGTAATAACGCTGGTGCATAATGTATGAAAATGTTGTTGTTCAGTGCAGTACGCCAGGCTTCCCCAACCCTCACTATCTCCTAGAGTTTGCCCAAGTTCATGTCCATTGAATCCGTGATGCCATCCAACCATCTCATCTGTCACTTCTTTCTCCTGCCCTTAATCTTTCCCACCCTCAGGGTCTCTTCCAATGAACTGGCTCTTCACATCAGGTGGCCAAAGTATTGGAGCTTCAGTATCAGTCCTTCCAATGAGTATTCAGGGTTGATTTCCTTTAGGTTTGACTGGTTTGATTTCCTTGCTGCCTAAGGGACTCTTAAAAGTCTTCTCCACCACTGCAATTTGAAAACATCAATTCTTCGGCACTCAGCTTTCTTTATGGTCCAACTCTCATGTCCATACGTGATCACTGGAAAGACCATAGCTTTGACTATACAGACCTTTGTCATTATTAAGTTGTACGCCTGAAACTAATAATAATATTATAAGCCAACTATACCTCATTTGTAAAGGTAGGACAGACGAAAGGAGTTTTATTTACAAAAAATAAAAATTGTAAACTATTTGCTTTTGTGCATTACTTTAAATTTACCATTCTGAAGAATTTCAAAGTCTCTTCAAAATGATCTAACGCTTCTCAACTAACAATTGAGAAGACTCTTAAGAGTCAGTTGGACACCAAGGAGATTAAACCAGTCAGTTTAAGGAAATCAATCCTGAATATTCACTGGAAGGACTAATGCTCAAGCTGAAGCTCCAGTACTTTGGGCATCTGATGTGAAGAGCCGACTCATTGGAGAAGACCCTGATGCTGGAAAGACTGAGGGCAGTAAGAGAAGGGGTGACAGAGATGAGATGGCTGGATGGCATTGCCACCTCGACGGACATGCGAGCCTGTGTGCTAAGTTGCTTCAGTGGTGTCTGACTCTTTGAGACCCTATGGACTGTATCTAGCCAGTCTCCTCTGTCCATGGGGGTTCTCCAGGCAAGAATACTGGAGTGGGCTTCCACGCTCTTCTCCAGGTGGTCTTCCCAGCCCAGGGATAGAGCCTGCATCTCTTCTGTCTCCTGTGTTGTCAGGTGGGCTCTTACCACTAGTGCCACTTGGGAAGCCCCAGCGGACATGAGTGTGGGCAAACTCTGAGAGACAGTAAAGGACAGGAAAGCCTGGTGTGCTGCAGTCCACGGAGTCACAAAGAGTCAGACACGACTTAGCAACTGACCAATAACAGTAAAGCATTACACATGCATCTTTTTTTTTTTTTTAACCAAATACATGAAAAAATGTTTTCTTCCCAGGAAAGTTCACATGCCATAAAATCTTAGGCAAGTATGCCAAGGGTGGGTGGGGAGGAAATATGTGTTTTTTAACAAGATATGATAAATGTACAAATATTCTTGAACATAAAGTGAAAGGAAGACAATACAATTTGTCCCTGATGAAAGAGGCTGCTATTCAAATAACCAAGATGTGAATAAATAACTAGATTTCTAATACACATTTCTTTTTTAAAAAACAAAAGAATAAGATTACTTGTAAAATTTTTATTTTGCCACATATGAAAATGTTTATTTACATTGATGTTTACTTTCTTTAGAAACACTGAAAAATCTGTTCTCTCATTAAAGAAGCATAAATAACAACTGAGTTTCCTTAACATTGTAAGTTACCTCTCAGGTCTTTCTTGAGTTTTCTGAGGTCTTTTTGAAAATCTTCAAACTTCATCTGCGAGGCCTGAAAGAGGTCCTGGGGTTCAGGCAGTGGAAACACACACTGTTCTTTCCCAGCATCCTGGTCAGCATGAAGCACAGAATATTTAAATAAATGAGGACAGAACAGCAGCAGCAATGACAAACAACATGAAACACAACCACATCGCTCAACAACAGGGAGTAACAAAGTGTGATTCTGTGAACATTATCTCACCTCATCAAAATTGCGAAGATAATATGACACAATATATGACAACAGGCTTCTGCTATTGTCCTAGGCAGAGAGATCAAAGTGAGTAGAAATATATTTTTAAAAATGGCTAAATATACGGCATTAAATAAAATTCATCCCATTAAACCCACACATGTAGATGAGAATGTTTAGGATGAAAGGAGACGTTCTCTGTTTCATGTCACTTTAGTTTAATGGCCCAGATGGTCTCGTCCTCCCCGCCTCTGTTCCCACCTGAGCCCCAAGTGGAAGCACAGCTGTTTCGAGGGTTGTCTCAGTTGCACACACCTTCCTGCTTTCACCTTCCTCAACCAGAAAATTAATTCATTAATTTTATTTCTTATTATTAACAGGTATAACTACAGGTATTACTACTATCTAAACAGAAATGACTAAATAACACCAGCATTTCTGTATGGCTGAACCAATAGGGACCACTCCAACAGGAAGCTTGACTGAAGTTTATTACTAAGTAGATTAATAAAATTTAAAAGTTAAGTATTATCTCAAGTAAGCTGGAGCTTTAAAAATGCAAATATAAATTATGTCAGCAACTGAGATTCAAGAATCAGTATCTGTGCAGCTATAAAAATGCAATGTATATAGTTCTAAAGAAGAAAAACTGCTTCATATCTAACAATCTTCAAAGAGCTTTTCACCTTCTTTTCTGGCACATTTAGAAGCATTAATACATGTTTTTTTTAATTCTCAAAATAAATAAACTAGATAATTGGGATGTGTGAAACCAAATACATATTTTTAAAAACATACCTTATAATAAAAACTTTGTTTTCTGGAATATTCAATCTAACCATGACTTTTCCCTCATTGATAAAAAGAGCAACATTCCTTTATAAACAAGTCTGATGGGATATGATAATATATCTATTAGACTCCCCGATGGGCTTCCCTGGTGGCTCAGATGGTAAAGAACCTGCCTGCCAATGCAGGAGATGCAGGTTCAATCCCTGGGTTAGGAAGATCCCCTGGAGAAGGGAATGACAACCCAATCCAGTGTTCTTGCCTAAAAAATTACAAGGATAGAGGAGCCTGGTGGGCTACAGTCCATGGGGTCACAAAGAGTTGGACACGAGTGAGTGACTAACACAACACAGACTCCCTGAACATATTATGGGCTTCCCTGGTGGCTCAGCAAAAGAGAACCCACCCGCCAATGCAGGAGACATGGGTTCAATCCCTGGGTGGGGAAAATCCCCTGGAGAAGGAAATGGCAGCCCACTCCAGGATTCTTGCCTGGGAAATCCCATGGTCAGAGGAGCCTGGTGGGTTACTGTTCATGGGGTTGCAAAGAGCTGGACATGACTTAACAACTAAGCAGCAACAAAAACATACTTTACTATATACACCAAATACATGGAAATACATAGCTATAATAACAAAAGTAGTACATTTATTAGAAGCAGGATTACTTGTAAAATGATTTAAGCAACTAACTTCCTTTGTCTTTCCTGACTTGTAAATCAGTGAAATGATCAGCAATACCTCAGTCAATTAACAAAACACTTATTAAGTGCCTAGGTAATTCTTAGTGATCTGAGTAACAGTTCCACGAGTGCAAGTCTATGAAACTATACAGATATAGTTATCTTTATTTTATAGAGAAAGAACCAAATAGACTTTGCATAGCCCTTGTGAGAATGCAAGTTAAATTATTAAAAAATCTTACTTCTTCTTGATTACTTTTATCCATATCATTCCTTATTTAAATTAATGAAATTTAACTTATAGGAGGATTGAATAAGATACATTAACCAATACAAAAAACAAATAATCCCTTATACATATATAATTATGACCATAAGAATCTATTTCATATTCATTTTTTATAAGTAACATTTATTGATTATACTTATATTTTAATGTTATTTGCAAAAATTACTTGTTTCAATCCAACAATCAGTTAAGAACTATTCAGTATTTCCCTGGTGGTCCAGTGGTTAAGAATCCACTTGCCAATGCAGGGAACACAAGTTGGATTCCCGATACGGGAAGATTCTACATGCTGTGGGGCTAAGCCCGTGTGCCACAACTACTGAGCTCATGTTCCAGAGCCTGAGAGCTGCAAGTACTGAAGCCTGCACACCTAGAGCCCATGCTCCAGAATAAGAGAAACCACTGCAACAAGAAGCTTGTGCACTGCAACTGGAGAGCAGCCCCTGCCCACTGGAATCAGAGAAAGACTGCATGTGCAGCAGCAAAGACCCAGCACAAAATAAAAAAATAAATCTTAAAAAAAGAACTATTCAAAACCTACCGTGCGTTTAGAAGAATAAATTTTGAATAAATGTGATTTATCAGGTTGACATATTGAAGGTTCCTGAGAAAATGTGTGTCATACAAATAAAAAGGCATTTGAACAAATAGAACCATAAAAATCACAAAAGTTATATGCTGTTGGTGTTCCAAGAAAGGACTATGCTTTTCCCAATTTTGGAAAAGTACAGTGTCTGGCATTTCATAGTAGCTGGATAAAAGAATGTCAAATGAACATATGAGTGTATGACTAAATAAACCAGTGAGTTGCTGACCGGCAGAAAAAAGCAAAATAAGTATCTCCCTTCTATCAGGGAGATTATTTCCTTATTATTTTCTTATCTAGGAGGACAATTCTCTATATTTTCATTTTTATAGGCCAATTGTTCACTTAAACTTGCGGGCATGCATGCTAAATCGCTTCTGTCATGTCCGACTCTTTGCGACCCAGTGGACTGTCGCCTGCCTGGTTTCTCTATCCATGGGATTCTTTAGCAAGAATACTGGAGTGGGTTCCCATGCCCTCCTCCAGGGGATCTTCCTGACCTAGGAATCGAACCTGACCCACGGTCTTTTATGTCTCCTTCACTGGCAGGCACATTCTTTATCACTAGTGCCACCTGGGAATTCCCTCACTTGAACTTAATATTTTAAAAACATTTCCTTCATCATATAGATCTTTGTGAAGCTTCTATAATCTCTATCCTTTAGAAATAAATGCTATTATTTTCAAAGTTTACAATGTCAGACTTTAACCACTCTGGTGGTTTCCCTGATCTTATATTTCTACTGACACTCTCATAATCTCGTAGATGTTAATTTTAAGAAAAATAATTATGGTTGCAAAAGGACTTAGATTTTCCCATGCCTACCAATATCAGGAAGAAGATCATATGGAGAAAAAATATTTAAAAGATGATTCTCTTTTTCTCCATATATCTCTCTTTGATATTGGTAGGCATGAGAACATCCTTTAGGAAGCCTAATTTTTTTTAAAATTCTACTTCTCTACTTGTGTATGCTTAAAATTAATGTCTAAGAGATTAAGAGAGTGTTGGTAGAAATATAAGATCAAGGAAACCACCAGAGTGGTTAAAGTCTGACATTGTAAACTTTGAAAATAATAGAATTTATTTCTAAAGGATAGAGATTAAAGCTTCACAAAGAGGGCTTAGATGTTCCCATATATACTAATATCAAAGAGAGGATTATATGGAGAAAAAGAGAGTCATCTTTTACATTTTGGGCTTTCCTGATAGCTCAGTTGGTAAATAATCCACCTACAACGCAGGAGATCCCGGTTCAATTCCTAGGTTGAGAAGATCCACTGGAGAAGGGATAGGCTACCCACTCCAGTATTCTTGGGCTTCCCTTGTAGCTCAGCTGGTGAAGAATCGGCCTGTAATGCGGGAGAACTGAGTTTGATCCCTGAGTTGGGAAGATCGCCTGGAGAAGGGAAAGGCTACCCACTCCAGTATTCTGGCCTGGAGAAGTCCACAGACTGTATAGGCCATGGGGTCACAAAGAGTCAGACATGACTGAGTGACTTTCACTCATCTTTGTTTTGCTTTTAAAATCTGGGCCTGTTGGGGGTCACTTGCTTAACACAGAGAGAAGAAAGTGATGGATATACTGTCTAATTCATAAAAATTCACTAGTCCTCAGATCCAAATAGATAAATATTAGCAGACATGGTAAAGAAAGTAAAAATTAGTTATTTTTACTTTAAAATACTGTCTGTTCAGTTATTCATTAGATACAGGATTCAAAATTACTCACTTTAGGAAAATTATTCTTCTCTTGATCACAAATATATGGTGGCCATTACCTTTATCTGGCTCAGAACATAATAGAACTTTTGACCTTGGAGCATAAACATTTATCGCACTGGTTTACGGTTCAACTTTTTACAAAACAGACATCCACTCCTCAGTTTGCTACATTCACTCACTCAAAATACTTACACTGCTTTTAACATCTTTCAGCTTCGGGAGAATATCTAATCCAAAACCGTCTGCCTGTCCCCGAGTATTATTTCCACCATTCATGTAGTTGCCAAAGGCAAGAACCAAACCCAAAACCTGCATAACCCCTGAGCCATGTTTTAATGTCTGTAAAACAGGATAAAGAAGAATTTCTCACTTACTGTTTGAATTTTCTTAAGTCAGTGGCAGATATTCAGATCATGCTAATAATTATGGGTCATATCCAAACTTCATCAGTGCTCATTTTAGGTATATTTAAGAACAGTGTCTCCAAAGATAACTTTGAAAAAGCTGCACCACTAACAGCATGCAGATTGTGCTTCTTCAGCTGAGAGGTACCAGCCTAGGATGCTCCTGTGGTGTAATTGCAAGGAAACCAAATACACCCGTAACATGAGAACCACCACAGTATAATGTCACTGCCATCAGTCCAGCTGCATCTGCCTCTGTGTAACATTTTGAGCATAAGGTGTGGGAAGCCAAAACACAGTTATTAAGTTTAATTTTCAAATTTAGATTTATCCCTGAAAGGTTCACACTCACTTCTTCCAAAGCACACAGTTTAACTTGAATTTGTGCATCACTTCCTCTGAAAATCTCTTTAATGACATAATTCTACTTTTCAAAATAATTTACCACAACCAGAATGAATGGTACTATTAAATTTTGATAAGCTGTTTTAGATGTTAATATTGGTCATTTCTGCCAAGCATTTGCTCTTTATTTTCAGAAGAATATTTCTCTTCTGTCGAATCATATAGCTATTCCTGAAGCATTTGGTTGGAATCACTAACAATTTGTTGAGGGGCTCTCTGCAAAATGGAGGAAAATAAAGAAAATGCATTCAAATGATACTCAGCAGTATTTACTGTAAATAAAAGACAATTTGTTTGAAATATGAACATGACTGAGCACAATTAGGTATCAGAACCCAAGCACCCACCTCACACAACTTCTGTAGCAGCTCCAGTTTGCGCCGAATTGAGCAAATGCTTTCTGAAAATGTGGACTGAAACAGGATGCAAAAGACTCGCTCTGAAAAGTTGGGGATTAGTGACAGTTCATAAAGGAACCTAAGGAGACAAAGCCAAGTTAAGAGGACAAGACGAGGCACATAAACACGTTCATCCCCACGTCATTCATGACACTGATGCACAGAAGACGCTCCATTTTCCCAATGGAAAGAGCCCCCCATGGCCTGCATGCTGCCCCTGGGGGCCATCGTGTGCTTACTGCTCAGGCTTGTCCAGAGACTTGGCGTTCTCCTTGTCTTTGGAGGACCGACCATGCTTTTCAATTTTTTCCAGTTCATCTGACTGTGCTCTCTGGAAAAACAAAAACCAAGCAGTTTATAGATAATGATCATATTTCTTAGCATCTGAGGTAAATCTTGACTTAATTCATGAGGTATTTTAAAGTGTATATGTGTAATACAAACCAGATCATCTCCAAATCTTCCAAATATTATTGGCTATCAAAAGTGAAAGTGAAACTCTCTCAGTCATGTCTGACTCTTTGTGACCCCATGGCCTATATAGTCCGTGGAATTCTCCAGGTCAGAATACTGGAGTGGGTAGCCTTTCCCTTCTCCAGGGGATCTTCCCAACCCAGGGATCGAACCCAGGTCTCCTGGGTTGCAGGTGGGTTATTTACCAGCTGAGCCACAAGGGAAGCCCAAGAAAACTGGAGTGGGTAGCCTATCCCTTCTCCAGGGGATCTTCCTGACCCAGGAATCAAACCAGGGTCTTCTGCCTTGTAGGCAGATTCTTTACCAACTGAGCTATCAGGGAAACCATTATTGGCTATTGGTGATGTGCAAAATATTTATTCCAGCATGGTTTAAATCAATATGATTTCCCTTTTTTGTTTTTTTTAACTGTTTATAATACCCTCTGGAGGGACTTCTCTGGCAGTCCAGTGGCTAGGATTCTGAGCTTCCACTGAAGCAGGGCACAGGTTCAATTCCTGCTCAGGGAACTCAGACCCCACATGCCAAATAAACTATAATACTCTCTGGAATGCAATACTTTTATTTAAAAATGGTATTTCTTATTCAGAAGTTAATCAAATTAAATCTGGAAGGAATTTGATCCTAAAGCTGTTATAAGATTTTTAAAAGAAAAAGTACCTATTTACCTATTGCAATCATTGTCTATGCCTATCTGCTTTGGGAGAAAGAAAAGTACAGTTGAATTATTAAATCATGGAACAAAAATAAAAGATTTTGATTCTCCTGAATTTTCTTTTTGATACAAAAATAGCTCCGGGCTTTATCTTCCCAAGTGTCTCCTTTTACCCTTGAAACTCTCAAGCTAAAAATTTTTAATTCTAAATTTGTTTCTTTATGGGAGAGGATTTTCTACATTTTAACATAAGGTAGAAAATTTTATAGGCTGACCAAAACACAAACTTATGCTTTATGGAGAATCTGGATGGTTGTTATTTTTTATTTTAATGTCTCTGTCATTCACAAAGATGTTTCAAACCAGCCTAAATACTTCATTTTCTAAGTGCATGAAGAAATTTGAGTAGGTCACCCTATGTTGGGTTTGAGTCTAGTCCTCAGAAGGTAAAATCCCGTCAAGATTATTTGTTGTTTACACAGAAAAGCAGCCCAGCCAAAAACTGCTGTACATGACAGAACCTGATCAACTTTCAAGTGAAGCGATGGTTCTATTTTGAACTCACTGATTATTCTGAAAGGCAGGTATTTCTGTTGATGGGATTAATTAGCAAAGACTAGTTCCTCCAAGAAAACTTCTTTTAGCAGCGAAAGAAGATTTGATGACAGATTGGTCAGTCTTCTGAGGGTTTGATAAATTTTGCTTTTGGAATATGATACAACAGAAGAATACTGACAAGTAAAGATACAACATCTGCTGCAAAGCCTGCCTTGCCCACCTCAACCCCTACTATAACCAGTCTCTCTCTAGAACAACACAAAACCTTATATTTGCTCTGTATTGTGCCACGGATACCACCATGTCTTACTGGTGATGTGCAGACATGTTTACAACTTCTGTAAAAGAAGGGCCACGTCCTGTGTATCTCTGTGGTCCTGGTGACCAGCATGATTCATGATGTGGTCAACCCTCTGCATCCTGGGCTCCGAATTCATGGATTCAACCAAATGCAGATCCAAAATATTTGGGGGAAAAAATCCATAAAGTTCTCAAATGATTGCACTCCAGCAATCATTTACACAGCATTTCCAGCATATTAGGCATTATAAGTAATTGAGGTGATTAAAAGTATACAAGAGGGTAGGGTGGGGTGTTCTATGCAAGAACTGTGTCATTTTATTTAAGGGACTTCAGCACCTTTTTTGTATCAATCCTCCCTCGTGTCCCCCTCCCTGCAGATATCCAGGGATGACTATATGGCTGTTGTTCAGTTGCTAAACCGTCCCCGCCTCTCTGAGACCCATGGACTGCAGTGTGCCAGGCTTCCTTCACTATCACCCTGAGTTTGCTTAAACTCATGTCCATTGAGTCAGTGATACCATCCAACCATCTCATCCTATGTCACCCTCTTCTCCTCTTGCCCTCAGTTTTTCCTACCATCAGGGTCTTTTTCCAAAGAGTCAGCTCTTCACATCAAGGGGTCAAAGTATTGGAGCTTCAGCTTCAGCATCAGTCCTTCCAATGAATATTCAGGGTTGACTTCCTTTATGATTGACTGGTTTGATCTCCTTGCATTTCAAGGGATTTTCAAGAGTCTTCTCTAGCACCACAATTCAAAAGCTTCAATTCTTTAGCACTCAGTTTTCTTTATGGTCCATCTCTCACATCCATACACGGCTCCTGGGAAAAACATTGCTTTGACTAGATGGACCTTTGTTGGCAAAGTGATGTCTATGCTTTTTAATATGCTGTCTAGGTTTGTCACAGATTTTCTTCCAAGGAGCAAGCATCTTTTAATTCTGTGTCTACAGTCATTGTCCATAGTGATTTTGGAGCCCAAGAGAGAATATCTGTCACAGTTTCCACTTTTTCCCCATCAATTTGCCATTAAGTGATGGGACCAGTCAAGGCTATGGTTTCTCCAGTGGTCATGTATGGATGTGAGAGTTAGACTGTGAAGAAAGCTGAGCACTGAAGAATTGACGCTTTTGAACTGTGGTGTTGGAGAAGACTGTTGAGAGTCCCTTGGACTTCAAGGAGTTCCAACCAGTCCATTCTGAAGGAGATCAGCCCTGGGATTTCTTTAGAAGGAATGATGCTAAAGCTGCACCTCCAGTACTTTGGCCACCTCATGCGAAGAGTTGACTCATTGGAAAAGACTCTGATGCTGGGAAGGATTGGGGGCAGGAGGAGAAGGGGACGACAGAGGATGAGATGGCTGGATGGCATCACTGACTCGATGGACATGAGTTTGAGTGAACTCCAGGAGTTGGGATGGACAGGGAGGCCTGGTGTGCTGCGATTCATGGGGTCGCAAAGAGTCGGACACGACTGAGCAACTGAACTGTACTGTGAGGAACATCAGTAATCCTATTACACTTATTTGAAGAAACTAATGATTAAATGTTTCCTAAAACAGTAAAGACCTCTAGGAAGTGATGGGAACAGACAGTCAATCTAGTTCACTTTTACTAAGGTACCACAGTGCACACCTTTGAGGATGCTCTGTCCTCTGCTGTGCACTGGATCCTTTTCCATACTGAGGTTTACAACCTGTCAACCAGGGAAGTAAGTAAAGATCACTACAACTATGAAGCCTGCCTGTGAAATCCAATCTTGAAAAGTATAAATTTAAACCTCTAATTCTTTCTACTTTGCCTGATTTCCCCCCTCCTTCTAATTGGATTAGTTGTTTAATTAAAAAGGGATGTGGTTTTTTGTCCTTTTTCTTTTTAATATCTTCTCTTGGACTAAACTTCTAATAGGACTTACTTCCAAGGTTTGCTTTTGTCTTACTATTTAAGATTATTTCTGTTTCTTGAATATGAAATACAGAAAACAGAAACATTCTCTGAAAAAAAATTATACAAGGACGTTTTTACAGGCACATTTCTGACTTTACGTTAAATATTTGATTCACTGAAAAAAAAAAAAAGCATTCTACCTCAACTTCTCTTCCATCCTCCCAACCTCTGTCCACCACTTCTCACTGGGCCATATCAAGTATGTACTAAGAATTAGAATCAATAGATATATTGAAGCATCCATAAACACTGCATAGTTTCTGAAGAGATCTTACTCTCAGAACTCAATGGCAGTCAATAACCCAAAGTTAACTGTAAAGATTTTTGCTTTTAAAAAAAATCAATAGGATATACTGTATTTAGAATCTCTGGATTTTCTAGGATTTAATTCCTCAGGAAACAAGTATCGGGCCCTCAAGGCTGTGGTTTTTGAAATTATGTCGTGTTTAGGTCTGGAGACTGCCCCAAATTCACGGACAACTAGAAGGGAAAGCCCCCTGCCAAACATATGCCATCAGGGAAAAATAAAGATTGCATTCTTAAGAAGGCTGCATAACAAGAGCATCTGTCTGTTCCACAGAGGTCACACACAGCTGCTGCAAAACAAGCCAATGATCTGGAAGCATCTGGCAAAATGCAAACATGGATTTACAGCAAAGGATTCAGGCTGGCTATGGGTACTGCTCTCAAGGACAAGGAGTGGAAAGACAAGTGTTCCTTGTACCCCTGAAACAAATATAACAATGTATGCCAATTATATCTCAATAAAAATGAAAAGGAAAAAATAAATCACTAATTAAAAGATCATTTATCATTTATTTACTAGGAAAAATTGAGTTTAAACATTAGTCTGTTTTAACATTAGTCTATTTTCTACTAAATAAAACTTAAATAGCAGTTCAAAATACCATTATTGCCTAAGAGGAACAACATCAGGAATGCACCTTCAGACACAGAAGTGTATGCAGAATACCAGCTGAGAATGGACAGGAATACATGACCAGTGGTAAAGAATATATAGAACCATGCAAAACTCAAGATCAAGCTCTGAGCCTCTGCAGTGAGAACACTGAATCTAAGACCCTGGACAACTGGAGAACTAACCCTAGGGAGAATCAAATAGCAAGAACTTCCACAAAGGAAACTACTTGAATACAAGACCCACCAACACCCAAGCACCAGTAGAACCCTGTGCAGAATGTTTCATCTAAACAACAGACAAAACAAAAATACAAACCCAATCATCAGCAGACAGGATTACCACCTCACTCAGCCTTGCCCATCAGAGGAAAAAAATAACTCAGCACAAATCTCACCCTATACGAAGCTTACACAAACCACTGGATCAACCTTAGGAGGGCAGAAACCAAAGGATGAAAGAATTCAGCCTTGAAGCCTGGAAAAAGGAGACCTCAAACACAATAAGCTAAAAAAAATATAACAAAAAGGCAGAGAAATACTACACAAATGAAGGAAAAAACTAGAAACACAAGTGCAAATAAATGAAGAGGAAATAGGCAAACTACCTGAAAAAGAATTCATAATAATGATAGCAAAGATGATCAGAAACCTTGAAAACAAAATGGAGAAAATGCAAGACTCAGTTAACAAAGACCTAGAAGAATTAAAGAATAAACCTACAGAGACAAACAACACAATTACTGAAATTAAAAATACTCTAGAAAGAATCAATAGCAGAATATCTGAAGCAGAAGAACGAATCAGTGAGCTGAGAGATAAAATGGTAGAAATAACTTCTGAAGAGCAGAATAAAGTAAAAAGAACAAAAGAGCTGAGGACAGTCTCAGAGACCACTGGGACCATATCAAACGCACCAACATTTGAATTATAGGGGTCGCAGAAGAATAAGAGAAAAAGAAAGGGCATGAGAAATTTTTTGAAGAGAATATAGCTGAAAATTTCCCCAGCATGGAAAAGGAAATAGTGAGTCAAGTCCAAAAGTCACAAAGAGTCCCATACAGGATAAACCCAAGGAGAAACACACCAAGACACATACTAATCAAACTAACAAAGACTAAACACAAAGAAAGAAAATTAAAAGCAGCAAGGGAAATCCCATATGCTCAACAGCTGATCTTTCAGCAGAAACTCTGTAGGCCAGAAGGGAATGGCAGGATATATTTAAAGGGAAAAATCTACAACCAAGATTACTGTACCCAGAAAGTATCTCAGTTAAAACTGATGGAGAAATCAAAAGCTTTTCAGACAAGCAAAAGTTAAGAGAATTCAGTACCACCAAACCAGCTTTACAACAAATGTTAAATGGATTTATATAACCAAGAAATATAAAAGAAGAAACAGATATACAAAATCAAACCCCAAACAATTAAGAAAATGGCAGTAGGAACATACATATCAATAATTACTTGAAATGTAAATGGATTAAATGCTCCAACCAAAAGACACAGACTGGCTGAATGGATACAAAAACAAGACCCATATATATTCTGTCTGAAGAAACCCACTTCAGGCCTAAAGACACATATACCCTGAAAGTGAGAGGATGGAAAAATATATTCCTGCAAATGGACAGCAAAAGAAAGCTGGAGTAGCAATCCTCATATCAGTCAAAATAAACCTTAAAATAAAGAATATTACAAGAGATAAGGAAGGGCACTACATAATGATCAAGGGATCAATCCAAGAGTAAGACATGACAACTGTAAATATCTATGCACCCAACATAGGAGCACCTCAGTACGTAAGACAAACACTAACAGACATAAAAGGAAAAATTGACAGTAACAATAATAGTAGGAAACTTCAACACCCCACTCACACTAATGGACAGATCATTAAAACAGAAAATTAATAAGGAAACACAAGTCTTAAATGATACATTAGGTGAGCTGGATCTCATTGATATCTTCGGGACATTCCATCCAAATGCAGAAGAATACACTTTCTCCTCAAGTGCAAATGATACATTCTCCAGGACAGACCACATCTTGGGTAACAAATCATACTTCAGCAAATTTAAGAATATTGAAATTGTATAAAGCATCTTTTCTGACCACAATGCTATGAGACTAGATATCAATTACAAAGAAAAAAAAACTGTAAAAAACAAAAACACATGGAGATTAAACAACGTTTCTATATAATAAACAGGTTACTGAAGAAATCAATAGGGAAATCAAAAAATTTCTCAAAACAAATGATGATGAAAACATGACAACTCAAAATCTACGGGATACAGCAAAAGCAGTTTTAAGAGGGAAGTTTATAGCAATACAATCCTACCTCAAGAAACAAGAAAAGCATCAAACAGACAACTTAACTTTACACCTGAAACAACTGGAAAAGAAGACCAAAAATCCCAAAAATTAGCATCAGGAAAGAAATCATAAAGATCCCAGCAGAAATAAATGAAAAATAAATGAAAGAAAAAATAGTAAAGATTAATAAAACTAAAAGCTGTTTTTTTGAGAAGATAAAGAAAATTGACAAATCTTTAGCCAGACTCATCCAGAAAACAAGAGTGAAAATCAAATCAACAAAATTAGAAATGATAAGCGAGGGATTACTACAGACAATGAAGAAATACGAAGGATTATAAAGGACTATTATGAACAACTATATGGCAATAAAATTGCTAACCTGGAAGAAATGGACAGATGCTTAGAAAAGTTCAATCTTCCAAGACTGAACCAGGAAGAAATAGAAATTATGAACACCCAAATACAAGCACTGAAATTGAAGTTGTGATAAAAAATCTCCCCAAAAAACAAAACCCCAGGACCAGATGGCTTCACAGGAGAATTCTATCAAACATTTAGAGAAGAGCTAATGCCTATCCTTCTAAAACTCCTTCAAAAAATTTCAGAGGAAGGAAAACTTCCAAACTCATTCTATGAGGCCACCATCACCCTAATATCAAAACCAGACAAAGGCAACACAAAAAAAGAAAACTACAGGTTAATATCACTGATGAACATACAGATGTAAAAATCCTCAACAAACTTTTAGCAAACAGAATTCAACAATACATTAAAAAGCTCATACACCACGATCCAGTTGGGTTTATACCAGGGATGCAAGAATTCTTCAATAAATGCAAACCAGTCAATGTGATACACCATGTTAACAAATTGAAAGATAAAAACCATATGATCATCTCAATAGACGCAGAAAAAGCCTTTGACAAAATTCAGCACCTATTTATGATTAAAATTCTTCAAAAATGGGCATAGAAGGAACATACCTCAACATAGTAAAGGTCATTAATGATAAGCCTACAGCAAGCATTATTCTCAATGGTGAAAAATTGAAAGCATTCCTCCTAAGATCAGGAACAAGACAAGGGTGTCCACCTTCACCACTATTTTTCAACATAGTTTTGGAAGTCCTAGCTAGAGCAATCAGAGAAGAAAATGTTATTAAAGCAATCCAGACCAGAAGAGAAGTTAAGCTCTCACTGTTCGCAGGTGACATGATACTGTACATAGAAAACCCTAAAGATACTATCAGAAAATTACTAGAGCTAATCAGTGAATTTATCAAATTCACAGGATACAATATCAATACACAGAAATAACTTACATTTCTATATACTAACAATGAAGAATCAGAAAGAGAAATTAAGGAATCAATCCCATTCACCATTGCAACAAAAAGAGTTAAATATCTAGGAACAAACGTATCTAAGGAGACAAAAGAACTGTACACAGAAAATTATAAGACACTGATGAAAGAAATTATAGATGACATAAACAGATAGATATTCCATGTTCCTGGGTAGAAAGAATCAATATTGTAAAAATGACTATACTACCAAACACAATCTACTGATTCAATCTGATCCCTATCAAATTACCAATGGCACTTTTCACAGAACTAGAACAAAAGTTTCACAATTCATGTGGAAACACAAAAGACCCCCAAATGCCCAAATCAGTCTTGAGAAAGAAGAATGGAACTGGAGGAATCAACCTTCCTGACTTCAGATTACACTACAAAGCTACAGTCATCAAGACAGTATGGTAGTGGTACAAAAACAGAAATATAGACCAATGGAACAAGATACAAAGGAGGCAAGAATATACAAAGGGGCAAAGACAGCCTCTTCCATAAATGGTGCTGGGAAAACTGGACAGCTACATGTAAAAGAATGAAATTAGAACACTTCCTAACATCATACAGAAAGATAAACTCAAAATGGATTAAAGACCTAAATGTAAGGCCAGAAACTATAAAACTCTCAGAGGAAAACAGAGGCAGAACACTATATGACATAAATCGAAGCAAGATCCTCTATGACCCACCTCTTAGAGTAATGGAAATACAAAACAAAAGTAAACAAGTGAGACCTGATTAAACTTAGAAGCTTTTGCACAGCAAAGGAAACTATAAGCAAGTTGAAATGACAAGTCTCAGAATGGGAGAAAATAATAGCAAATGAAACAACTGACAAAGAATTAATTTCCAAAATATACAAGCAGCTTATACAACTCAATACCAGAAAAACAAACAACCCAATCAAAAAGTGAGGAAAAGACCTAAACAGATGTTTCTCCAAAGAAGACATACAGATGGCTAACAAACATATGAAAAGATGCTCAAAATCGCTCATTATTAGAGAAATGCAAATGGAAACTACAATGAGATATCACCTCACACCAGTCAGAATGGCCATCATCAAAAAAGTCTACAAACAATAAATGCTGGAGAGGGTATGGAGAAAAGGGAACATTCTTACACTGTTGGTGGGAATGTCAATATATACAGCCACTACAGGAGGTGGTATGGAAATTTCTTAAAAAACTAGGATTAAAACCACCAGCAATCCCATACGACCCAGCAATCCCACTCCTAGGTATATACCCTGAGGAAACCAAAATTGAAAAAGACATGTGTGTCCCATTCACTGCAGCACTATTTACAATAGCTAGAACATAGAAGCAACCTAGATGTCCATCAACAGATGAATGGATAAAGGAGCTGTGGTACATATACACAATGGAATATTACTCGGCCATAAAAAGGAACATATTTGAGTCAGTTCTAATGAAGTGGATGAACCTAGAGACTATTATACAGAGTGAAGTAAGTCAGAAAGAGAAAGATAAATATCATATACTAATGCATATATACAGAATCTAGAAAAGTGTTACTGAAGAATTTATTTGCAGGGCAGCAATGGAGAAACAGACATAGAGAATAGACTTATGGATGGGGGAGAGGGGAGGAGAGGGTGAGATGTATGGAGAGAGTAACTTACATTACCATATGTAAAATGGATAGCCAGGGGGAAATTGCTGTATGGCTCAGGAAACTCAAACAGGGGCTCTGTATCAACCTAGAGGGGTGGGATGGGGAGGGAAATGGGAGGGAGGTTCAAAAGGGGGGGATATATTTATACCTATGACTGATTCATGTCGAGGTTTGACAGAAAACCACAAAATTCTGTAAAGCAATCATCCTTCAGTTAAAAAATAAATAAAATTTTAAAATACCATTATTAAACATTATGGCAAATTTAAGGCTCTATTCAGATATATTTCCAATACTGTTTCACACCTGAAATGAATATTTATAGTTATATCGCACGATAGAGTTTGAAAGACTTCCAAGGAGACCCCAAGCCAGATCCAAGTGCACAGATAAATTTTTCCTTCCAGAAGCACCTTCATATGAGCAAGACTTGAGTCTTACAGATCACAAGTGACATTGGACTTATCCGCAAAATAACAAAACTCCCAAGTCTCAACTCTCCTTACTGTCCATGCCAGTTATTGACTCTCAGCCCTCAGTTTACCCCACTGACCCCATTCTTCACATAGTGGACAAGCCTTTTGCCCGGTGAACACAATGTTAAGCTCTGCCAGTAGAGGGCGCTGGAGGCACACAGCCGGGGGAAAGGTGCTCTTCCTGATCCTGGGGCGCAGGGGTTGGTCTCTTCTTTTCCCGCTGCTCAAGTGATTCGCTCAGGTGAGCCTTCTGCACAGGTGATCCAAAATGTGGGTGTGTGAGAACATGGGGGTCCTCCGGCCTCAGCTGTAGCCACAAACCAGAACACACGGAGCTCTTTTGAACTTTGCAGGCCTGACTGAGGCCCAGTGACCTCTTCAGCCCCATGTGGACATCAGGCACTTGGCACCTGTGCCAGCCAGGGCTCGGCTAATACCCCCTGGCATCTGCCTTGGCGTCCTGCTTCATGACAACGGCCTCCAGGGTTTCAGTGTCTTCGAGGAGCTGGCACTTCACCACATCTCTGACCACCTCCAGCTATATCCCCCTCCCTCACATCTTGTCCTTTGGGCCTGCCTGCTGGTCCTTGAACACATCAGGCTTGCTCACACCTCAGGCAGGAAGTCATCCTTGAAATATCCACGTGGCTTCTCTTCTCCCTTTCCTGAAATTCCTACTTAAAATGTCATCTTTCATATGGTATTTACAATTGTACATATTACTCTGGGCAATCTTCATCCTCCTGAAGGACTTTGCTGGAGAGAGTATTTCTGGCTGACATTTTTTTATCATTCAGTATTTTAAGAATGTCATTCTGCTCTTGCCTGGCCTGCAGGGTTTCTGCTGAGAAATCTGATGATGGCCCAATAAGAGTTCCTTTGTAGGGTTCCATTTTTTTCTTGCTGCCTTTAAAATTCTTTGTCATTGACTTCTGACAGTTTTAACATAATGTGTATTGCAGAAGGTCTTTTTGTGTTGAGGTAACCAGGAGGAGCCGAGAGTGCCAGGCTGCCCGAGGCCAGGGGCGGCAACCAGGAGGAGCAACCCCACGTCCAAGGAGCGGTGGATGCACGGGTGCAGGAGGGCCTAGAGGAGCTATTCCACGTTCAAGGTCAGGAGGGGAAGCGGTGAGGAGATATCTCTCATCCAAGGTAAGGAGCAGTGGCTGCGCTTTGCTGGAACAGCCGTGAAGAGATACCCCACGTCCAAGGTAAAAGAAATCCAAGTAAGATGGTAGGTGTTGCAAGAGGGCATCAAGGGCAGACACACTTAAATCATAATCACAGAAAACTAGTTAATCTAATCACACTAGGACCACAGCCTTGTCTAACTCAATGAAACTAAGGCATGCCCGTGGGGCCACCCAAGACGGGCAGGTCATGGTGGAGAGATCTGACAGAATGTGGTCCACTGGAGAAGGGAATGGCAAGCCACTTCAGTATTCTTGCCTTGAGAACCCCATGAACAGGATGAAAAGGCAAAATGATAGGATACTGAAAGAGGAACTCCCCAGGTCAGTAGGTGCCCAATATGCTACTGGAGATCAGTGGAGAAATAACTCCAGAAAGAATGAAGGGATGGAGCCAAAGCAAAAACAATACCCAGTTGTGGATGAACTGGTGATAGAAGCAAGGTCCAATGCTGTAAAGAGCAATATTGCACAGGAACCTGGAATGTCAGGTCCATGAATCAAGGCAAATTGGAAGTGGTCAAACAAGAGATGGCAAGAGTGAACATCTACATTCTAGGAATCAGTGAACTAAAATGGACTGGAATGGGTGAATTTAACTCAGATGACCATTATATCTACTACTGCGGGCAGGAATCCCTTAGAAGAAATGGAGTAGCCATCATGATCAACAAAAGAGTCCGAAATGCAGTACTTGGATGCAATCTCAAAAACGACAGAATGATCTCTGTTCGTTTCCAAGGCAAACCATTCAATATCATGGTAATCCAAGTCTATGTACCAACCAGTAATGCTGAAGAAGCTGAAGTTGAATGGTTCTTTGAAGACCTTTTAGAACTAACACACAAAAAAGATGTCCTTTTCATTATAGGAGACTGGAATGCAAAAGTAGGAAGTCAAGAAACACCTGGAGTAACAGGCAAATTTGGCCTTGGAATGTGGAATGGAGCAGGGCAAAGACTAATAGAGTTTTGCCAAGAAAATGCACTGATCATAGCAAACACCCTCTTCCAACAACACAAGAGAAGACTCTACACATGGTCAACACCGAAATCAGATTGATTATATTCTTTGCAGCCAAAGACGGAGAAGCTCTATACAGTCAACAAAAACAAGACCAGGAGCTGACTGTGGCTCAGATCATGAATTCCTTATTGCCAAATTCAGATTTAAATTGAAGAAAGTACGTAAAACCACTAGACCATTCAGATATGACCTAAATCAAATCCCTTATGATTATACAGTGAAAGTGAGAAATAGATTTAAGGGCCTAGATCTGATAGATAAGAGTGCCTGATGAACTATGGACAGAGGTTCGTGACATTGTACAGGAGACAGGATCAAGACCATCCCCATGGAAAAGAAATGCAAAAAAGCAAAATGGCTGTCTGAGGAGGCCTTACAAATAGCTGTGAAAAGAAGAGAAGCAAAAAGCCAAGGAGAAAAGGAAAGATATAAGCATCTGAATGCAGAGTTCTGAACAATAGCAAGAAGAGATAAGAAAGCCTTCTTCAGCGATCAATGCAAAGAAATAGAGGAAAAGAACAGAATGGGAAAGACTAGAGATCTCTTCAAGAAAATTAGAGATACCAAGGGAACATTTCATGCAAAGATGGGCTCGATAAAGGACAGAAATGGTATGGACCTAACAGAAGCAGAAGATATTAAGAAGAGGTGGCAAGAATACACAGAAGAACTGTACAAAAAAGATCTTCACGACCCCGATAATCACGATGGTGTGATCACTCACCTAGAGCCAGACATCCTGGAATGTGAAGTCAAGAGGGCCTTAGAAAGCATCACTACAAACAAAGCTAGTGGAGGTGATGGAATTCCAGTGGAGCTATTTCAAATCATGAAAGATGATGCTGTGAAAGTGCTGCACTCAATATGCCAGCAAATATGGAGAACTCAGCAGTGGCCACAGGACTGCAAAAGGTCAGCTTTCATTCTAATCCCAAAGAAAAGCAATGCCAAAAAATGCTCAGACTACCACACAATTGCATTCATCTCACACACTAGTAAAGTAATGTTCAAAATTCTCCAAGCCAGGCTTCAGCAATATGTGAACCGTGAACTTCCAGATGTTCAAGCTGGTTTTAGAAAAGGCAGAGGAACCATAGATCAAACTGCCAACATCCACTGGATCATGGAAAAAGGAAGAGAGTTCCAGAAAAACATCTATTTCTGCTTTATTGACTATGCCAAAGCCTTTGACTATGTGGATTACAATAAACTGCAGAAAACTCTGAAAGAGTTGGGAATACCAGACCACCTGACCTGCCTCTTGAGAAACTTATATGCAGGTCAGGAAGCAACAGTTAGAACTGGACATGGAACAACAGACTGGTTCCACATAGGAAAAGGAGTATGTCAAGGCTGTATAATGTCACCCTGCTTATTTAACTTATATGCAGAGGACATCATGAGAAACGCTGGGCTGGAAGAACCACAAGCTGGAATCAAGATTGCCGGGAGAAATCTCAATAACCTCAGATATGCAGATGACACCACCCTATGGCAGAAAGTGAAGAGGAACTAAAAAGCCCCTTGATGAAAGTGAAAATAGATGGGGAAACAATGGAATCAATGTCAGACTTTATTTTGGGGGGCTCCAAAATCACTGCAGATGGTGACTGCAGCCATGAAATTAAAAGACACTTACTCCTTGGAAGAAAAGTTATGACCAACCTAGATAGCATATTCAAAAGCAGAGACATTACTTTGCTGACTAAGGTCCGTCTAGTCAAGGCTATGGTTTTTCCAGTGGTCATGTATGGATGTGGGAGTTGGACTGTGAAGAAAGCTGAGTGCCGAAGAATTGATGCTTTTGAACTGTGTTGTTGGAGAAGACTCTTGAGAGTCCCTTGGACTGCAAGGAGATCCAACCAGTCCATTCTGGATATCAGCCCTGGGATTTCTTTGGAAGGAATGATATTGAAGCTGAAACTCCAGTACTTTGGTCACCTGATGCGAAGAGTTGACTCATTGGAAAAGACTCTGATGCTGGGAGGGATTGGGGGCAGGAGGAGAAGGGGACGACAGAGGATGAGATGGCTGGATGGCATCACGGACTCAATGGACGTGAGTCCGAGTGAACTCTGGGAGTTGTTGATGGACAGGGAGGCCTGGCGTGCTGCGATTCATGGGGTCGCAAAGAGTAGGACATGACTGAGCGACTGAACTGAACTGAACCAGGAGTTCTCTTAGCCTCAAGGACTTGTATATCCACTTCCTTCCCCTGTCTGGGAAGTTCTCAGCGATTATTTCTTTAGATAATCGCTCTATTCCCCTCTCCCTCTCTTCTCCTTCTGGGTACCCATCACTCTGTTGCCCCTTATAAAAGAATCAGATAGTTCCTGTAGGATTTCCTTACTTTTTAAAGATCTTAATTCTCTGTTCTCTTCTATCTGAATCATTTCTAGATTTATATCTTCAAGTCACTTTTTCTTCCACATGGTCTGCTCTGTTTCCAGTACTTTCTAATGAATTTTTCATCTTGTTAATTGAGTTTTTCAGCTCTAGAATTTCTGTTTGTTGGTTATCTTAGAGCTCCAGCCTCTTTGGTAAAGAATTCCTTCTGTGCAATATTATTCCTGATCTCATTGTAATGCCTTTCTGAGCTTTCTGTGCTTCTTCACAATGGCCATTTTGAACATTTTTCACTTGGATAATACTCCTTAAGTTTTTTTTCCTGCAGGACTGTTGTTTCCTTTTTGAAATACAATGTTACCTTGGTTTCATGGTGCTGGATGAGCTGTTCCTGCGCAGGCTCATGTGAAGTAGACACCACCTTTCTTCTTTAGGTAAAGCTTTTCAAACTTGATTCTAACATTTAAGGGAAGGGAAAGTTGCTTAGTTGTGTCCAACTCTTTGCGACCCCATGGAGTATATAGTTCATGGAATTCTCCAGGCCAGAATACTGGAGTGGGTAGCCTTTCCCTTCTCCTGGGGATCTTCCCAACCCAGAGATTGAACCCAGGTCTGCCGCACTGTGGGTGGATTCTTTACCAGCTGAGCCACCAGGGAAGCCCAAGACTACTGGAGTGGGCGCCTATCCCTTCTTCAGGGGATCTTCCTGACCCAGGAATTGAACCGGGGTCTCCTGCATCTCAGGCAGATTCTTTATCAGCTGAGCTACTAGGAGCTAACATTTTTAAGGGTCAGTAATTAGAACGCTTTCTTCGATTTCCAGTAGGTGGCGCTGTGGCATACATTTGTGTGTCTCCACCCACATGGCCTCTCCAGCTGTTACAGGTGACCTGGGTACTGCTGCTGGTGTTACTGGGAGGTGGGAAGCTTCCACCACGTTCCGGGGCCTCCTGCATGTCCAGGATGTGGGGTCCACAGGCACAATCCTGAGGGTGTGGAGGCAGGTGGCTGGAGTCCCTGACGCCCAGCTCCCATGGCCCAGGCGTTTCAGTGGCCAGGAGGCTGGAGTCCTATACAAGCTGCCTGACCAGTGCGGCCAGGCTCCCTGGGGATGCCGGTGAGCCCACAGCCAGTCCAGGATCACAGGCACTACCTTCACTGTCTCAGGCTCCGCTTTCTCTACGTGTCCTAAGCACCCGCCTTCAGATGCACAGATCCAAGGAACTCTCCAGAGACCCATGTGCTGAGCAGAGGCATCTTTGTTGAGTTATGGATGTTTTACTGATTATATATCGAAGGGGAAAGAAACAGAGATCATCTCATTCCACTCTGATGCTGGACATCGTTAAGATGACATTTTCACATAATTCTTGGTAAAAAGAAACATAACTGGAAAAAGACACTTTAAAAGCTATATGTTCAATTAGTTTGTAACAGGTTAAGACTAACAATATTAATTTATAATTATATAATAGACACTTGCCTTGACATTTTATAACAGATAAATTTCTGAAAGCCTGGGCTTATTTCAACTGCAACACAGTAGTATTTTCAAAAGTATATAATTTGTGTACTATCTGTTCTTTTTTACGGCTGAGTACAGGATTTTTAGATAAAGAGGAAGTGGTGGTGGTACAGCTGTGATGGGCTCCAGGAAAGGCAGGGGGTGGGGCACACTGCAAAGGGCCAGGACGTGTCACTGAGCTGGCCTTGCCTAGCCTGTCCACTCGCTCTCCCCACACTTTCAATAGCGCAGAGGAGACATGAAATGTCCGCTGCAGTTCCACTGGGTTGGGGTGCTGCCCCTTATAATACACGATGAATGAGAAGTGCAACTGGTACCCCAGTCCCCTGGGGACTGGCACACATACTGGTTTCACATGGCTGGAACCACACCTTCTGTTGTGCCTTGTGTGTAAGGGCAGGAGAGGAGGGTTGGTTCAGGAAAGTCACCTCATCTCAGGCAGAAACAAAACTTCAGCCTATTTAATGCAGCTCTGCTCCAGCTGTAAAGGCTGGAGGGGAGAGGGACATGGGAAAGGCCCCAGAGGTCCACACAGACACGTGGTCATGTGGCTGCCACCTCATTTCTGTGAGTCACAGGTAAACACAGAGGCTTTAACAACTGAAAAACATGGAGAACTGTGTTCTGAATTGTGCACAAAATACATAAACTACAACTGGGTCCAAGTCTTGGGTTCACCTTGGGATCAATGAACTGGGATGAGAAAGTTCGCACATCCAGTCAATCCACTGGGCATTCAAAGGTCAAGGTGACCCGGGAAAAGGGAAAACTTGCTCCAGCAGCGTCTGAGGCAAAAGCCTCTGAACTTGCATTAACAAGAAGGAGAAGAACACACTGAGCCTGCCTACAACAAAACGCCACTCACTAAATTTAAAATACTGTTTGGGAAAAACTACACAAAAATCCGATGAACGATTTCTGGGATAGTAATGATTCACTTCTATCCAGGTAGTTATCAGTTCTGAATCTTTGAATACATATTTCTGAAATTATATTTAAGAAAGCAACATTACTTTTTACACTGTTCTTTCAAAAAAGTACAGTGTTTGAAATAGTGACATTCACCATTTTCATCTCTTTCATTGACAAAACCACACCAAGAGCAAAAAATAGTACAACTCTCAGATCGTTCTTTAATTAACTAGTAATTATTATATTACACATAAACTATTGTGCTAAGCATGGAATATGAAAATCCTACTAGTAAGGAATTTATGGGCAAACAGTGGAAACAGTGGCTGACTTTATTTTGGGGGGCTCCAAAATCACTGCAGATGGTGACTGTAGCCATGAAATTAAAAGATGCTTGCTCCTTGGAACATATTAAAATATATTAAACATATTAAAATGTTATTTTGATTATTAAAATAGTTAAAAAGCAGAGACTTTACTTTGCCAACAAAGGTCCATCTAGTCAAGGCTATGGTTTTTCCAGTAGTCAAGTATGGATGTGAGAGTTGGACTATAAAGAAAGCTGAGCTCTGAAGAACTGATGCTTTTGAACTGTGGTGTTGGAGAAGACTCTTGAGAGACCCTTGGACTGCAAGGAGATCCAACCAGTCCATCCTAAAAGAGATCAGTCCTGAGTGTTCACTGGAAGGACTGATGTTGAAACTGAAACTCCAATACTTTGGTCACCTGATGCGAAGAACTGACTCATTGGAAAAGACCGTGATGCTGGGAAAGATTGAAGGCAGGAGAAGAAGGGGATAACAGAGGATAAGATGGTTGGATGGCATCACCAACTCAAAGGACATGAGTTTGGGTAAACTCTGGGAGTTGGTGAAGGACAGGGAGACCTGGCATGCTGTGGTCTCTGGGGTTGCAAACAATCGGACATGACTTAGCGACTGAACTGAACTGAAGGAATTTATAGTTAAATTGAAAGATAAGACATATGTACACATGATAATATAAATAAAAAAGAGGCATGTGCCCAAGGAAAGAAAGACAGAGAGGACGTCATAAGGGATGTTATTGGAACAACCATCAAAACAATGGGATCTGAGGATTAGATGATAGCAATATATCGTGTCAATTTCATGATATTGCTGGTGGTATTATGATTAAGTGTCTGCTACATTGTAGGAAATACACACTAAAGTATTCAGGGACAATCAGGCATAATGTTGACAATTTATTTGCAACTGATACGGAAAAAGAATAGCCCTTCATAGTGTACCTGCAACTTCAGTGTATCTCTGAAACTGTTTTAAAAAATAAAATACAAATGTTAACATGAAGATTGTAAATAAAGTGGTGACAATTTTTTAAAAAAGTATTCCCTATGAATTCATGTTGCCTATAAATACATAGATATTTATTCTCCTTCGTTCAGCAAAATCTGCAGACCCTTGAGGAAAGGTCCAGTTTTAAGATCCATGGTGCACGACTTTTGCTGTCTTCGATGCCAGCAGTCTTAGACATAGTCACTGTCGTTTGACAGTCTTAGTTATTTTAAGTTCTATGCTCATGCTTCTTTTTATTTAAAAGAAAAGCATAATGGTATTGAATAGTCCAGAAAATTCTCTTTATGTCCATTTGACAGTGACAAAAATTGACGTTTGTATGAATTATTAGACACCCTATTTAGAAATGGGGAAATGGAAGCTGAAGGAGCATCAATAAATCACTGGAGGCAACCATGAGCGTCTGCTGCTTAAACCTGGGCCACACTCTCACTTTTCACCCTGAGTTCCTGCCACCACACAGTGTGTCTTACCTCCTCCCAGAGGGTCCTGTCCAGTGCTCTTCAAGAGTCAGGAAATTCTGTGCTTCAGAGCATGGTGGTCAGGGACCAGGGTCACACCCAGTAATGAGCTGACTATCTCTCTGGGTCAGTTTCCTCTTTTCTACCAAATAGTGCTTCTTTCTTCTAAGTTGGATGTAAGCCACTTGGAGGATTAAATTAAGTAACACATGTAAGATGCTTAGAGTGGTGTCTGGTGTATAATATGCATTAAATTACTACTATTCTAAAACTCAGATAGCCTGATTTTTAAATGATCACAGCTCTCTTAGGAACTTAAACAACTGAAATGAACATTTTGAACAAGTGTGTTTTTCACCACTAGGGAATATGTAGCTCAATTTTCTGTTGAGTGAGGGGGAGTTTCTTGCTTTGCTAAAAGTACATTCATCACGTAACAGGGAAGCCTTCATCCACGACTGTTGTCTGACACTCAGAAAACCAGACACTGCCTCAGCCCATATCCCTAGAAAACCGAAGACCATCACATGCCAACAGGTCTCGGAAGTCTGACCTTAATGACCCAGAATTCTAAAAATATGTAACAAATTTATCTTTCTCATTTACCCTTTTCAAAGTTTCAGCCATTCTGTTCCTCACCACGTTTTGTGCAGATTAGGTTACAGTAAGCTGTCCACACCCTCCCACAAAGAGCTTCTCATTATCATGCACATGCAGTCTCATTGTCAACAAAGTGAAGAGGGCATGAATTGATATTCAACATGGATCCTTACTCATGATGAGTATCTATCAGTGTGAAGAGGCAAAAAGGATCTGAAAACTATATAACAGAATATCCAAGAGGTCATAAAACCAAGCCTACCAGCAGAGTTCACTCATGAATTCATATATATATTCAAAAAAGATGTGCTTTTCATCACAGGGGACTGGAATGCAAAAGTAGGAAGTCAAAAGAACCTGGAGTAACAGCCAACTCTGGCCTTGGAGTATGAAATGAAGCAGGGCAAAGGCTAACAGAGTTTTGCCAAGAGAATGCACTGGTCATAGCAAACACCCTCTTCCAACAACATAAGAGAAAACTCTACACATGGACATCACAAATGGTCAATACCAAAATCAGACTGATTTTATTCTTTGCAGCCAAAGATGAAGAAGCTCTAAAAAGTCAGCAAAAGCAAGACCTGGAGCTGACTGTGGCTCAGATCATGAACTGCTTATTGCAAAATTCACTAAAACTGAAGAAAGTAGGGAAAACCACTAGACCATTCAGGTATGACCTAAATCAAATCCCTTACGATTATACAGTGGAAGTGACAAATAGATTCAAGGGATTAGATCTGATAGAGTGCCTGAAGAACTCTGGACAGAGGTTCATGACATCGTACAGGAGGCAGGGATCAAGACCACCCCCAAGAAGAAGAAACGCAAAAAGGCAAAATGCTTGTCTGAGGAGGCCTTACAAATAGCTGAGAAAAGAAGAGAAGCTAAAGGAAAAGGACAAAAGGAAAGATATAAGCATCTGAATGCAGAGTTCCAAAGAATAGCAAGGAGAGATAAGAAGCAGTCTATGTCTGACGCAGGATACAGCATGCTTGGGGCTGGTGCATGGGGATGACCCACAGAGATGTTATGGGGAGGGAGGTGGGAGGGGGGTTCATGTTTGGGAACACATGCAAGAATTAAAGATTTTAAAAATAAAAAATTAAAGAAAGAAAGAAAGAAAGAAAAGAAAGAAAGCCTTCCTCAGTGATCAATGCAAAGAAATAGAGGAAAACAATAGAATGGGGAAGACTAGAGATCTCTTCAAGAAAATTAGAGATACCAAGGGAACATTTCATGCAAAGATGAGCACAATAAAGGACAGAAATGGTATGGACCTAACAGAAGCAGAAGATATTAAGAAGAGGTGGCAAGAATACACAGACGAACTACACAAAAAAGATCTCAATGACCCAGATAACCATGATGGTATGGTCACTCACCTACAGCCAGACATCCTGGAATGTGAAGTCAAGTGGGCCTTAGAAAGCATCACTATGAACAAAACTAGTGAAGGTGATAGAATTCCAGTTGAGCTATTTGAAGTTCTAAAAGATGATGCTGTGAAAGTGCTGCACTCAATATGCCAGCAAATATGGAGAACTCAGCAGTGGCCACAGGACTCGAAAAGGTCAGTTTTCATTCCAATCCCAAAGAAAGGCAATGCCAAAGAATGCTCAAACTACCACACAATTGCACTTATCTCACACGCTAGCAAAGTAATGCTCAAAATTCTTCAAGTGAGCTTCAACAGTACGTGAACTGAGAACTTCCAAATGCTCATGCTAGATTTAGAAAAAGCAGAGGAACTAGAGATCAAATTGCCAATATCCCCTGGATCATCAAAATAGCAAGAGAGTTCCAGAAAAGATCTACTTTATTGACTATGCCAAAGCTTTTGACTATGTGGATCACAACAAACATGGAAAATTCTTTAAGAGATGGGAATACGAGACCACCTGACCTGCCTCCTGAGAAATCTGTATATAGGTCAAGAAGCAACAGTTAGAACCAGATATGGAGCAACAAACTGGTTCCAAATAGGGAAAGGAGATTGTCAAGGCAGTATATTGTCATTTATCTAATATGAAGAGTACATCAAGGAAAATGCCAGGCTGGATAAAGTACAAGCTGGAATCAAGATTGTCAGGAAAAATATTAATAACCTCAGATATGCAGATGACATCCCCTAGATGGCAAAAAGAGAAGAGGAACTAAAGAGCCTCTTGATGAAAGTAAAACAGGAGAGTGAAAAAGTTGACTTAAACCTCAACATTCTGGTCCCATCACTTCATGGGAAACAGATGGGGAAACAATGGAAACAGTGACAGACTTTATTTCAGGGGGCTCCAAAATCACTGTGGATGGTGACTGCAGCCATGAAATTAAAAGACTCTTGCTCCTTGGAAGAAAAGCTATGACCACATGGACAGCATGTTAAAAAGCAGAGACATTATTTTGCCAACAAAGGTCCATCTAGTCAAAGCTATAGATTTTGCAGTAGTTGTGTATGGATGTGAAAGTTGGACCATAAAGAAAGTTGAGCACTGAAGAATTGAGGCTTTTGAACTGTGGTGTTGGAGAAGACTCTTGAGAGTCCCTTGGACTGCAAGGAGATCAAACCAGTCCATTCTAAGGGAAATCAGTCCTGAATATTCATTGGAAGGACTGATGCTGAAGCTTCAATATTTTGGCCATCTGATGTGAAGAACTGACTCATTGGAAAAGACCCTAATGCTGGGAAAGATTGAAGGCAGAAAGGGAGGACAAAGGATGAAATGGTTGGATAGCATCACCAACTCAATGGACATGAGTTTGAGCAAGCTCTGGGAGTTGGTGATGGATAGGGAAGCCTAGTGTGCTGTAGTCCATGGGGCTGCAAAGAGTCAGACATAAACTGAACTGAACTGACTGATCCATTTAATATTTACTGAATATTTCCTATGTGCCCAGTACTAACTGAATCTAAGTGCTCGGGATGTTGCTATAGATAAAAGAAATAGTTCTGCCATCTTTGGCCTTGTATATTAATGGACATGACTCAGGAATTAGTATGAGTTCTGTTTGTATACAAGGCATATATTATTACACAAGGCATCACTTATTCATAAGGGGTGCTTTCAGTTCCTCTACTGAAGACAGTGATCACACAATCCAGAATATTCCCACCTAAACCAGCGTCACCGTGAACCACTCCTATCACAAAATGACTGTTTTCGTGACACAGCGAAAGTCTGAACCATCAGATTTAATGACATCAACAATATTAGAAAAACCACAAATGTAACCATTTCCAGTTGATGCTGGTGCTCCTTTCATGGAGTACGATGGTAAGAAATTCTGGGTAGCTATCTGGTTTGTCCACAGTTGGAAATTTCTATTTTGTGAAGTTACTTTACTTTAAAGGCAAAAACCTCCCAAAGAAAATACTCTAAATCACTGCAAAATAAACTCTCCTTATAAATACAGTTGTCCCCAATGTTCTGGTTTTTTTTCTGTATGTTTCTGCACATAGATACACCAGCTGAAAATAAAACATTCATGCCTTCATTTAATGTACAGACATATACACTATGTATCTGCAGAAAGACATGTACATAAGTACATGGAATATGTGCACAAGGTACAGTTACACATACACCAATGAAATCTGACATGGTTACAACCTGCTGAAGACATTGTTCTCCCTGGTGTTTCCTTGTTTCTTCTACCTGGTTCTTGGTTGATAGCGGGTTGGCAGGAAGGATGAGGGAAATAAAAGCTCTGTATACCTCTAAACAGTTCCATTTTTTTCCCCCCAAGTTTTCCATCGTGTAGTGACCACCAGGAAACAAAACACTCATGCCTTCCTCTCCAGTTCATTAATGAGTCACACACCTGTGCCCACAATGGGCACCAGGTGCCAGTACTGCGTTCACCACAGCTGTGTGTTTCACTCATGGACTGGGTGATACTTCATGAGAAATATCTGCCCACGAAGGTCCTGGCCTCATAGGGACAGCATGTGGACATGTGCTTTAAAAGCACCGAATCAAAAAAAATAAAAATAAAAAAAATAAAAGTCCCGAATCTAAGGACATACAGGTGGAACACACTGTCCTCAAGGGAGCAGCTGAGGAAGAGAGTCAGAAAAGCCCAGGACCAACCAAATCAGTGGAGAAGGCAATGGCACCCCACTCCAGTACTCTTGCCTGGAGAATCCCATGGACAAGGGAGCCTGATAGGCTGCGGTCCATAGGGTCGCGAAGAGTCAGACACGACTGAGCAACTTCCTTTTCACTTTTCACTTTCATGCACTGCAGAAGGAAATGGCAACCCACTCCAGTGTTCTTGCCTGGAGAATCCCAGGGACAGGGGAGCCTGGTGGGCTGCCGTCTATGGGATCACACAGAGTCAGACACGACTGAAGTGACTTAGCAGCAACCAAATTGGGCCCCATTTAATCATAGAGGCTTAAACACCTCGCAGACCAGAGGCCAGAACAGAAACCCAGGAAGAAAACATGGCCACACTGAGACTTTCCTAGATTCAACCGAGCACACTGAAGAGAGAATCGCTTTCTTACTACATGAATCAATGTTATTTAATGCCAACCCCCAGCAAAAGTCATTTCACACAGCCTCCACCACCCCCTCCCCACCAAGACTGCACTTC
Source organism: Capricornis sumatraensis (assembly GCF_032405125.1). Taxonomy (NCBI): domain Eukaryota; kingdom Metazoa; phylum Chordata; class Mammalia; order Artiodactyla; family Bovidae; genus Capricornis; species Capricornis sumatraensis. The sequence continues at coordinate 41,790,183 of NC_091078.1, read as the reverse complement.
TCCAGAGCACGTGCCCTGGTCCATTCTCCTCATGCCGGTCTCCTGCCACCTTTCTAAGAGAAAGTGGTACCAGGAGAAAGATACCATGTCCTGACGCTCAGTGAAGGAAACTGGCAGACAGAGAAACAGAGAGAATGAAATCACATCCCACCTCACCACAACACAGCATGTGTGACTTGGGCAGGTGGTATGGACTCTCTCTGCCAAGTTTCCTCATCTGTAAAATAGAGCAGTAAGAGCAGCTACTGAGAGTTTTCACATCAAGAGTAAATGCATCAGCACATCACACAATGTTCCTCTCAAATTACCCTCTGCCTAAGCACTGATTATATTTCAAAAGAAGGAATCTGAAAGACTGCACATACAACATGCTTTGAATCACAGTTTTTTAAACTATGAGACCATGCATTTATTCAATGCATTTCTACCAAGTATAAATTTTGACAAATCCAGACTTATGTAAATTCAGTGCCCCCGTATCAAACTTCCTCAGAGGACACGGAGGCAATGAGCCCAGATGTGGACATTGACAAGAACTGTGTGTCACATGCTCACACAGAAAGCCTCCTGTTACTCACATTCTCATAGAGAGCTTGAAGGGTCTCCAGGTCAACCACAGAATTGTCCAAGTTCACCACAGCTGTGTGAAAAAGACAAAACAGAAAGTATAAATGGCCATAAACCAGCTGTGAAAAGTGTCTGACCACCTCAAACAACAGTGACCGTCCACAGGGCAGACCTCATGTCCTGCAGGCAGCAGGCAAAGCTCTGCCCTCACTGCAGCTGCTCCCCTCACCGACAAAGACTGAGCTGAGCTGGGAATTTCAATGGGGCAGGTGTCAAGTGTCACAGCTTTCACACTCTCCACAAACACAAAATCCCAAGAATAGGCCCCCACGGCCAGAAAGAAACCCACCGTCTGTCTCTTTCATGACTCACCTGAATAAATTTGAAAAATCTGCTTAATACCAGAAAAATAAGCAACTCACTCATGTTACTACCACATCCTGGTTTTATGCCAATAAATGCACATGTCTGCCAATTTATCTAAAGACATTTGGCAAAGGTTATATCTAATCACTAAATTGATAGACTTAATATGGAAACAGGTGCATTTCCTGTTACAACCCTTTAAATTATAATAATCAAAGGATAATTCTTTGATTATGGTTTTGAAATTGGCAAAGGTGTCTGCTCAGTGAAGCAGTAGGTGTGGACAATGGAGAAAGTTCAGTTCTTTGGATGAGATCTTCAAGAAACATGTATTGTTTATAGAGCACCCTTAACTGGAACTGTGTGGGGAAGGGGAGAGATGAGACTTAGAACTTGTATTATATTACATGATAGTGGACCTAGCTGCAGGGAAAATTCATGGTATCCAAGGAGGGTTAAACCTCTTCTCCACCTGATTGTTCTACCTGAAGCTTTCTGCACACTGATGCCTGTCTTCTGTTTCACAGTTTTCATGGATTGCCAGTGATAAGGATGTTAAGAGCTGCTTGGGGCTGGTGCACTGGGATGACCCAGAGAGATGGTATGGGGAGGGAGGTGGGAGGGGGTTTCAGGATTGGGAACACGTGTACACCTGTGGTGGATTCATGTTGATATATGGCAAAACCAATACACTATTGTAAAGTAAAATAAAGTAAAATTAGGAAAAAAAGAAAAAAAAAGTTCTTTAATTAAAAAAATCTTATAAGCCATGAGAAGGGTGAGTGCATCTTGATCGATTAACTCAATTAGAGGAGTGCTGCAGCTTCAGAAGTGGTGAAAGCACTGGATTCTTAAAGTAATAAAGGTGGAGGGGACTGGGAGAAGCAGAGGCCACAATCTCCTCCGCTAGAGTCGAGCTGCGAGCTTGGTCCTGCAGGCCAGGAGGATGCGACTCCAGCAGGGCTTTCCGTCCCCCATACAGCTGGCTATGAGTAGTTAAGGCTCAGAAACAACAAGGGATGGATTAGAACAGAGGCAGTGCCATCTTATATTTGAAAAGCTTGTATCTTTTTTAGAAGCAACTTTTTATACATTAAAGTCACATTAAAGGGACTTCCCTGTTGGTCCAGTGGTAAAGAATCCACCTGCCAATGCAGGGGACATGAGTTTGATCCTTGATCCAGGAACTAAAGTCTCATATGCCACGCACTGCAACTAAGCTGCAGCTACTGAGCGGTGCCATGCGCCACCACTAGAGTCTGTGAGCTGCAATAAGAGATCCTGCATGATGCACTAAAGGTTCCATCCATTGCACCTGAGACCTGAGGCAGTCAAATTAATTAGTTAAAAGAAATCACATAAGAGAAATCCTAATGTCCTCCATGATTATCGGTTATTTTATTCCTCTGGACAATGAGCCATCAAACTAACTCTTACATACAAATATATATATATATCAACAGAGAAAACAGAAAACCTTCATAACTGAACAAATGACCAAGCATGACTTAACACACACATAACCAGCCCACCACATTTTATACATATTAACGACATGTTGAGTAAACCACACAATTATTCCAAGTGGATCATGATAAATATGTGTGTTCTTTAGATTTCTGTACATTTAAATATTTTGGAAAACGTTTTTGTGAGACCCAGGTTTTTAGTCAAAACCATCTGTAATACAATGAAAGGAACATGCCAAGTTTAAGTGTGTAAACTTTGATTTTCTCCATCATAGGTTATAAGTTCACAGCTGTATTTTTTTAATCCATTAACAGTTTACGGTATGAGATGAGGAAATAAGTTTGTGTTATGACATTGTTTGACATTTTTGTTGCAACTTAATAGTCAATAGTCATAAATAGTTCATGTACCTTGAGAAGACAGGATATAACTACATAGTATATAACTATAAGATATAATCTTTTCTGTTTATATATTCTAAATCCTTATTCGTATTTTTCCTCTTGATCTGTTTTGACCAAAGTGGTTTAAAGTTACTCTTGTGCTTGTCTCTCCTTGTAAGTACTACGTAGTTTCTTTCTTATGTAGTTGCATCTGTATTTAGAGGGACATAAATTCAAATCTATTATAATTTCATTGTGAATTATAGCTGTTAGTATTAAGAATATGTTTTCATTGTTTTGTTGTTGTTCACATAATGTTCCTGGCCCGAATTTTAAGTTGTCACATATCAAGATCATAACTCTTGCTTTTTTGATTCACATGTGTTGGGCCTAATTTCACTTCTCTTCATACTTCAACCTTTCTAAAATATTTTGTTATAGCTAGGTTTTATTTAGAAGCAGAAGATATTAAGAAGAGGTGGCAAGAATACACAGAAGAACTATACAAAAAAGATCTTCACAACCCAGATAATCATGATGGTGTGATCACTCACCTAGAGCCAGACATCCTGGAATGTGAAGTCAAGTGGGCCTTAAGAAGCATCGCTATGAACAAAGCTAGTGCCAGATGATGGGTTCCATTTGAACTATTTCAAATCCTAAAAGATGATGCCGTGAAAGTGCTGCACTCAATATGCCAGAAAATTTGGAAAACTCAGCAGTGGCCACAGGACTGGAAAAGGTCAGTTTTATTCTGATCCCAAAGAAAGGCAATGCCAAAGAATGCTCAAACTACTGCACAGTTACACTCAGCTCACACACTAGCAAAGGAATGCTCAAAATTCTCTAAGCCAGGCTCCAACAGTACATGAACCATGAACTTCCAGATGTTCAAGATGGATTTAGAAAAGACAGAGGAACAGGAGATCAAATTGCCAACATCCGATGGATCACTGAAAAAGCAAGAGAGTTCCAGAAAAGCATCTACTTCTGCTTTATTGCCTATGCCAAAGCCTTTGAATGTGTGGATAACAACAAACTGGAAAATTCTTCAAGAGATGGGAATATCTGACCACCTGATCTGCCTCTTGAGAAACCTGTATGCAGGTCAGGAAGCAACAGTTAGAACTGGACATGGAACAACAAACTGGTTCCAAATAGGGAAAGGAGTACATCAAGGCTGTATATTGTCACCCTGCTTATTTAACTTATACGCAGAGTACATCACAAGAAACGCTGAGCTAGATGAAGCACAAGCTGGAATCAAGATTGCTGGGAGAAATATCAATAACCTCAGGTATGCAGATGACACCACCCTTATGGCAGAAAGCGAAGAACTAAAGAGCCTCTTGATGAAAGTGAAAGAGGAGAGTGAAAAAGTTGGCTTAAAACTCAACATTAAAAAAACTAAGATCATGGCATCTGGTCCCATCACTTCATGGCAAATAGATGGATAAACAGTGGAAACAGTGACAGACTTTATTTTCTTGGGCTCCAAAATCACTGCAGATGGTGACTGCAGCCAGGAAATTAAAAGATGCTTGCTCTTTGGAAGAAAAGCTACGACCAACCTAGACAACATATTCAAAAGCAGAGACATCACTTTGCCAACGAAGGTCCATCTAGTCAAAGCTATGGTTTTTCCAGTAGTCAGGTATGGATGTGAGAGTTGGACTATACAGAAAGCTGAGTGCTGAAGAATTGATGCTTTTGAACTGTGGTGTTGGAGAAGGCTCTTAGGAGTCCCTTGGATTGCAAGGAGATCCAACCAGTCCATCCTAAAGGAAATCAGTCCTGAATATTCATTGGAAGTACTGATGATGAAGCTGAAACTCCAATACTTTGGACACCTGATGCAAAGAATCGACTCATTTGAAAAGACCCTGATGCTGGGAAAGATTGAAGGCAGGAGGAGAAGGGGATGACAGAGGATGAAATAGTTGGATGGTATCACTGACTCAATGGACATGAGTTTGAGTAAGCTCTAGGAGTTGGTGATGGACAGGGAGGCCTGGTGTGCTTCAGTCCACGGTGTCACAAAGAGTTGGACATGACTGAGCAACTGAACTGAAGTTTTATTTATTTTTGATGCATTTTTAATTTTCAGTGACTAAATTTCCCCTACCTTAACCTGTGTGCCAATATATTGGGTTGGCCAAAAAGTCCATTCGATTTTTTTCTATAAGATGGCTCCAGTAGCACTTAGTTGTCCTTAACTTCATTTGAAATCATTTTCTTAGATTGTATTCTATATTGTCATATCAGTGTGCATTAAAAAAAACATCAAAATTGGTGAGTTTTTGTGCATCCATTTTAATATTAAAGATGGAAGAAGAAAAGCATCATTTTTGACATACTTCGTTACTTTAAGAAAGGTTAAGAATGCAACTGTAACACAGTTTCATAAGAAAACTATTATTCAGTGGCAGGCAGAGGGGTAAAAGAACTGCTCCACCAGTAGCTACCAGAACACTCAGGGATAGAGTCACCACAAAACATCCTACACAGTTCTGGCAGTTTAGAAAGGGCATTTCCTCATTTTTAAGTGTTCTCATACTTTACCCTCAAAGCTAGAAACTAGTTCACCTTTCAGGGAAATAGTACGTCAAAGCAAGAAACAGAATCATCTGTCCATGTACTTAGATTCTGCTCACACCCATCACCAAGGTTCACCCTACCACCAAAGCCTAACCCCTCCGCACTGCCATGTTCCCTGCCTCCAGTACCCACCGGCAATGCGTGTGGGGTGTGATGACACACAACACAGAGATGGTGATGAGAAAGCACATGGTTACAGGACATCCCAGCCTTTCAAGAGCCAAACAAACTGCACCAGGGCTTCCCTGGTGGCTCAGAGGTTAAAGCGTCTGCCTGCAATGTGGGAGACCTGGGTTCGATCCCTGGGTCGGGACGATCCCCTAGAGAAGGAAATGGCAACCCACTCCAGTATCCTTGCCTGGAGAATCCCATGGACAGAGGAGTCTGGTGGGCTACAGTCCATGGGGTCACAAAAAGTTGGACACGACTGAGCGACTTCAATTCACTTCTGCACTGTAGGTGGATTATCTACCATCTGAGCCAAAAACCACACAGCCAACTTTGAAGAGTTGCTGTTACACATAACTCTCATATCTGTCTTCATTCAGGAAACAGAAAAGGACACAACCCAGTACTAACTCAGTGTTTCAGTAATAGTGATGGAAAACCCAAGCTAAGGACAAACAAATTTGCCTCATTTACATTCCCCCTGAACTTGAACTCCCATCTCTCCCCTCTCATTTCTCACTTAAGAATTCCATCACAAGGCTGTCTCCCAGGCAACGTTTGTAGTGGAACCGCTCAGAGCAAGGAAGGAGGAATAAAACCTTTACACTCTCCCTCCTCCATGAGTGGCCAGCTGGAGTTTCAAATACTCCCACCCCTGGAAAACACAGCTCATTCCCTAAGGAATGAAGGAAGGGTATTCTGTGTGTGTGTGCACCAATGAGCATGCATGTGTGAATATGCGTCTGAATATCTATGTGTGCTTGTGTGTGTGCTTGCATGTGAGTGCACATGCACATATTTATAGGAAATAACTCATTTACAGCCATTTTTACTAATGAGAAAATTGAGGAACAGAGATGAGGAAGACATTTGCCCAGATTTACCCACCTAACCAGTGGCAGAGCTGAGCTTCAAATCTGCCTTAGACTGGATGGTTTAAACAATAGGAATTCAGTTTTCAGAGTTCCAGAGACTGGAACTGGGGTTAATTCTCTTGCTGACTGGCAGAGTCCTGGTTTTCCCTCCTCTTATTAGGATACTAATCCCATGATGGGGGCTCCAGCCTCTTGACCTCACCTCAACCTGATTAATCCCAAAGGCCCCACCTCTGGATACCATCACATTGAAAGTTAGGACTTCAGTGTAGGAATGGAGAGGAGGGGAGTGAACATTCCATCCATAATAGAAAACAGGGGGCCTGCCTGGTCCCAGAACCCATGTCCCCAATGGTGCTAGACTACACCAGAAAGCGGAGGGAAACCCAGGGAAGCAGAGATGCTAAGAAGAAATGTGTTTAGATGGTTAGCCAAAAGGAAAGCAGGCATCCCCAAGGACCACACCAGGGAGATACTCTGTGTTTCCCTACATACTCTCTGAGCAACTGGTTCCTAAAAGGGGGGCACAGGAAATTCCATCTAGAGGTACCACCAGACTCATAAATAATCACAATATGCTTCAGTTCATTGATAGTCATAGCTTAGATTGCTTTTTATATAAAATTTTTTTTCTTTATCCTTGCTTGGTTCCATCAAGAATGAGCAACTCCATTAATTACTTATTTTAAAAAAATTTTTCCTCTCTTAACTCACAGATGTGAGAAAGAAACCCACAATTTCTTTTCTCTAAGAAATAGAATCAATAAGCAAACAGGGCAATATATAAAATGACCCTTAAAGCAAGAGACCAAATTTACTAAATTGATATTCTCCAAAGTTTTAAAATTCCATATTGGTGGCCAAAAGTATTATGTTCTCCTGCCAGTTCTGTTTTTGCATTTTATTAGATAACAGAGGTCCTCACTCTGAGACAAGCTAACAACTATAGACAACACTGAACAAGGAGTCTGATGGACGGGTGTCATTATTAAGGGGAAGCCTCAGATACGCTTGATCTATAAGCTGCAATTCTCTTCCCTGCAAAAGAGAAATTAACTGGACCATTTTAGACAACCATCAGTAACAATGGGGTGGGAGTGTAAAATTCAATACTAATTCCATATCTTTGGATACTAACAAAAAGATTTGATTATGAAAGATTTTAGAATATATCTCCTGTTTGTCAGAAGCAATTACCATTTTTTTCTTTTCTTTTTTTTTAGGTTTTCTATTCTGCTCCTTTTTTTTAAATTTAAATTTATTTATTTTAATTGGAGGCTAATTACTTTACAATATTGTGTTGGTTTTGCATTCATCAACATGAATCTGCCACGGGTGTACACGTGTTCACCATCCTGAAACCCCCTCCCACCTCCCTCTCCATACCATCCCTCTGGGTCATACCAGTACACCAGCCCCAAACATCCTGTATCCTGCATCGAAACTGGACTGGTGATTTGTTTCTTATATGATATTATACATGTTTCAATGCCATTCTCCCAAATCATCCCACCCTCTCCCTCTCCCACAGAGTCCAAAAGACTGTTCTATACATCTGTCTCTCTTTTGCTGTCTCGCATACAGGGTTATTGTTACCATCTTTCTAAATTCCATATATATGCGTTAGTATACTATATTGGTGTTTTTCTTTCTGGCTTACTTCACTCTGTATAATAGGCTCCAGTTTCATCCACCTCATTAGAACAGATTCAAATGTATTCTTTTTAATGGCTGAGTAATACTCCATTGTGTATATGTACCACAGCTTTCTTATCCATTCGTCTGCTATGGGCACCTAGGTTGCTTCCATGTCCTGGCTATTATAAACAGTGCTGCGATGAACACTGGGGGACACGTGTCTCTTTCAATTCTGGTTTCCTCAGTGTGTATGCCCAGTGGTGGGATTGCTAGGTCATAAGGCAGTTCTATTTCGTTTTTTAAGGAATCTCCACACTGTTCTCCATAGTGGCTGTACTAGTTTGCATTCCCACCAACCTTTTTAAGCACCTGCAACCTCAGGCAATTCCTTCCTATACAATGGTCAGGATGAGGCTCCTTAGCCCTGAGCCCCTTTAAACGGGTCAACCGAGCGAATATCAAAACATCCACAACACAGGATCCAATGAAGATACACTGTTGGTGGGAATGCAAACTAGTACAGCCACTATGGAGAACAGTGTGGAGATTCCTTAAAAAATTGCAAATAGAACTACCTTATGACCCAGCAATCCCACTGCTGGGTATACACACCGAGAAAACCAGAATTGAAAGAGACACGTGTACCCCAATGTTCATCGCAGCACTGTTTATAATAGCCAGGACATGGAAACAACCTAGATGTCCATCAGCAGATGAATGGATAAGGAAGCTTTGGTACATATACACGATGGAGTATTACTCAGCCGTTAAAAAGAATTCATTTGAATCAGTTCTGATGAGATGGATGAAACTGGAGCCGATTATACAGAGTGAAGTAAGCCAGAAAGAAAAACACCAATACAGTATACTAACACATATATATGGAATTTAGAAAGATGGCAATGACGACCCTGTATGCAAGACAGGAAAACAGACACAGCTGTGTATAACGGACTTTTGGACTCAGAGAGAGAGGGAGAGGGCGGGATGATTTGGGAGAATGGCATTCTAACATGTATACTATCATGTAAGAATTGAATCGCCAGTCTATGTCTGACGCAGGATACAGCATGATTGGGGCTGGTGCATGGGGATCACCCACAGAGATGTTATGGGGAGGGAGGTGGGAGGGGGTTTCATGTTTGGGTACACATGTAAGAATTAAAGATTTTAAAATTTAAAAAAAAAAAAAAAAAAAAACAAAGTAAAAAAAAAAAAAAAAGAAATAGACAGATGTCACAGGAATTTCTGGTTTAAATCTAAAAGCATGTTATTGTCCTTATAAGGTATCCTTAACTACATTTTTTAAAAAATAAAAAAGTGTTTGAAAAGCAATCATTAAGCTTAGAGACCAAATAATAAAAATAACCATGTTTCATTTACCTTATCAACTATATTGCTGATGGAATACTATGCAGTTTTACATAAATCACATTTAAATGCGATAGAAATTTCAACGACATACGTTAGTATTCATTGCCCTTGTGCCAACAATACCAACTGGCTTTATACGGGAAAGGCAGGACAAGGAGGGAAGGAACCAGGGGTCAGTGTCCTGGAGGGACAGTGACACACACTTCCCTGTGAGGGATCTTTACACACTTTCTTAGGTGTGTCTCACCACTGTATCTGTAATCACTGCTGACGTGTGCACCAAGGGAGTGGAAGAGGGTAGGTGAGCAGTTAACACTTCAGCGCCTGGGCCCCCATGTGACTGGTGGCACTCCCGTAAGAAAAGCCATGCTCCAGAGGCAGCTCTTGCAAGGTCTTCAGACATACCCGCCACACTAACATCTGAAACGGGCGTCTACTGGTGACATGAAAGGCACACAGGCCTGTGGATGAGATGAAACTTTTTAGAGATGCACAAGAGCATGAGAGCCCCATGCAGCAGTCCACAGCTGGGGTCCTTAAGGAGGCTCTGTCCCTAACAGCCTGGGTGCGTGTGGGCCTGGCTGTACTGGGTTTCCAGTGTCTTGTGCAGACTGAGGGCAACAGATCCCTTGCTCTGTGATGTGACTGCGTTGGCACAGAGCAAATCTTTCAGAAAAGATACTGGTGAGAGGATCTCTAAGTACAGACAGCCAGGAAACCTCAGGGTTACAGAGCAGGCTTTTCAAACTCTTGTGTTCCTGGTGGGCAATAAACGTTGGTTTAATAAATATCTAAACAAGAGAGAATTAGATCAGAAATTGCTTTGTCTGACCCTACTACCTGTGTGCCTGGAAAACGTCCACTTCCAAGCAGCATTATTAATGGCACCCCTTCCATTCTCAGAAGTATCGCACCCTGGATGATAAACCACGCGGATACTCTACCCAGCAGTGAGACTAGGGGCTGGGAGGATAAAGCTGAGCCTTATGAAATTCAGAATTCTTTTACAGCTAACGTTATCTACGAAAATGGACCTGAGAGTTGTGAATACCGCACTGACACCTTATGGATCAAAAGTTATACAGAAAATTCAGTTTATTTTCACTAAATTGCAAGTCTATAGCTACTCTCATAATACCAATTTTTGAGAACAATACTGGATTATTTAAAGGAATCCTCCCATTGAGAACAATTAAAAATGCTCAACAAAATATATTTGAAAACTATCTTAAAGGCTTCAAAGAGCCGACAAGATAGGAACTAGCATTTTAATCAAAACGCAGGAGATAACCTTCAGAGATGAGCCAGCTCACAGCCTGCCTCTGCCCTGAGAGTATCTGCGTTTGTGCTCAGTCGCTTCAGTCATGTCTGACTCTTTGCGACCCCATGGACTGTAGCCCACCAGACCCCTCTGTCCATGGAATTCTCCAGGCAAGAATACTGGAGTGGGTTGCCATGCCCTCCTCCAGGGGATCTTCCCAACCCAGGGACTGAATTTGGGTCTCTTACTTCTTCTGCACTGCCCGGCAGGTTCTTTACCACTAGGGCCACCTGGGAAGCTTACAAAGGTACCTGCCTGACCCAACAAACTGAACTTTGTACTGATAGTTTCTGGGGCTCAGGGCCCATCCAAAGTACAGATTCTAGACCTTCTGACAATAAATTGGGACTCAAACGACTACACACTCAGGGACTATGCACATAATGTGACTTTCAACTTTGATTATACATTATTTCGGTTTGGCTTCCCTGGTGGCTCAGAGGGTAAAGCGTCTGCCTGCAATGCAGGAGACCTGGTTTTGATCCCTGAGACGGGAAGATCCCCTGGAGAAGGAAATGGCAACCCATTCCAGTATTCTTGCCTGGAGAATCCCGGACAGAGGAGCCCAGTGGGCTATAGTCCACAGGGTCACAAACAGTCGGACACAACTGAGCGACTTCACTTTCACTTTTACTTTTATTTCAGTTTAATGACTATTTTTCTGCACATAGAAGGTAAATGGGTCTATATCTGGTGGTTTCCTACCTGATATTTATCAAATATGGGATGAGGTCATATGGCTAACTCCTGAAAAGAGATGCCTACTATCTAACATTCCCATATGCTGGGAACAAAAACAGTCATCCCCAGAAGTTAACCAACAACATAATTATAATGATTGGAAACAATTGGTATTTTTGCCTCAAGAAATATGCAATGTAATCATTCCTGTGTTATCCAATCCCAGTTCAGGTCCTCCCTTTGCCTGGCCAGACTGATTGGGACTGGATATCTGAGACATGCTGGTTTGCCCCAAACAGGACTTACTGGATATGTGGCTCTTACCTATGGGGATGGCTTCCCCTTGCTGGATAGGAAGATGCACCCGAGGTTTACCTTTTACTCAGGGCTTCATATCTTCACAGCTTCCAGAGAAGCCTGCTAATCTGCCAAATGTAAAACTCGCTAGGCAAGGTCTGTATTTCACTGGTATGATTATATGGGTGCAATATTCATTCCCTCTCTAGGAACTACAGATATTATGCTACAAGTTGATGCTCTGAATAACTGTACTCAACAGGATTTACGAGATTCTCAAAAAGCTATTTCACCCCTTAATGCTGAACAAATACAAATGAGAAAGGTGATTTTACAAAACAGATTGGCTTTAGATATTCTAACAGCCTCACAGGGAGGAACTTGTGCTATTATTCATACCCAATGTTGTACATATATACGAGTTCAGTTCAGTCGCTCAGTCATGTCCGACTCTGTGACTCCATAAACTGCAGCACGCCAGGCCTCCGTCCATCACCAACTCCCGGAGTTCACCCAAACTCATGTCCATTGAGTCGATGATGCCATCCAACCATCTCATCCTCAGTTGTCCCCTTCTTCTGTCCTCAATCTTTCCCAGCATCAGGGTCTTTTCAAATGAGTCAGCTCTTCGCATCAGGTGGCCAAAGTATTGGAGTTTCAGCTTCAACATCAGTCCTTCCAATGAACACTCAGGACTTATTTCCTTTGGGATGGCTTGGTTGGATCTCCTTGTAGTCCAAGGGACTCTCAAGAGTCTTCTCCAACGCCACAGTTCAGAAGCATCAATTCTTCAGTGCTCAGCTTTCTTTATAGCCCAACTCTCACATCCATACATGACCACTGGAAAAACCATAGCCTTGATCAGATGGACCTTTGTTGACAAAGTAATGCCTCTGCTTTTTAATATGTTGTCTAGGTTGGTCATAACTTTTCTTTCAAGGAGCAAGCATCTTTTAGTTTCACAGCTGCAGTTACCATGCAGTGATTTTGCTACTGCTAAGTCACTTCAGTAGTGTCCAACTCTGCGACCCCATAGATGGCAGCCCACCAGGCTCCCTCGTCCCTGGGATTCTCCAGGCAAGAACACTGGATTGGGTTGCCATTTCCTTCTCCAATGCATGAAAGTGAAAAGTGAAAGTGAAGTTGCTCAGTCGTGTCCGACCCTTAGTGACTCCATGGACTGCAGCCTACCAGGCTCCTCTGTCCATGGGATTTTCCAGGCAAGAATACTGGAGTGGGGTGCCATTGCCTTCTCTGGCAGTGATTTTGGAGCCCCCCCAAATAAAGTCTCTCATTGCTTCCATTGTTTTCCCATCTATTTGCCATGAAGTAATGGGACCAGATGCCATGATCTGTTTTCTGAATGTTGAGGTTTTTTTTTGGGGGGGGCGTATTAAATCTTTTATTGATTACACATGATAATGGATGATACACAAGCTTCATTCCCATCTATAACTTTATCTGGTACCATAATTCAATTTAGATATATTGCATAGGATGTGCCAACAATCATTAATAACCAAAAAATAAAAATAAAAAAAAACTCCATGACTTTGCATGGGTGATCCTTTTAATGGTGAACTCCAGGTCACAACACAGTAACTGTCAGTTCAACTACACCAAGGTTCTGAAGACAACAGCTTCTCCACCAAGCAGGCTGTAAATAAATTTCAAATGAACCTGGCATCACCCTGAAGGAATTCTAACTTCACACTGTTGGGGTAGTTTACCAAAGTGGCTTCAGAGTAGACTAACTTTACACAGCACATTAAAAAAAAAAAAGACAGTTATTCAGCGTCATGATCAGACTATTACATTTAGCAATCAACAGCATGGGAGCAAAAAAAAAAATCTACATTAAAACCCTTTGTTAGAATGCTTTACACTTTCCACAGAACAGAAACTAAAATAACCTGTTATACAATTAGCCACACGTATAGTCCTCGAGTTTTTTGCCCATACACATGAGTATTGTCTAAAACATGTCTTCTTTGTAGCAGCTAGGCCCTGCCACCACTGTGCTTGGCTGAGTTCACAAATCTGTTGTAACCTGTAGCTTCCCTGTCACTTCTCTGGCTCTCCTCTCCTGCTAAGCTTTGTTTCCTGGCAGTAATTAAAACCTTCTGCCACTGCCATAGCTACTGCTGCTGCTGGAGCCACCACAGCCACCTTGGTTTTGTGGTTTGGCAAAGTATTGGCCTCCACCACCATAGGGGCCAGAACTTCTTCCTCCAAAGTTTCTTCCTTTCATGGGTCCAAAATTTGAAGACTGATTGTTGTAATTGCCAAAATCATTGTAGCTTCCGCCACCTCCAAAATTGCTTCCGTCATTACCAAATCCATTATATCCATCCCCACTGCCACCATATCTGCCACCACCACGGCTGCCACCAAAGCCACCTCGACCACTGAAGTTTCCTCCACGACCAAAGTTGTCATTCCCACCAAAACCACCTCCACGACCACCACCAAAGTTTCCAGAACCACTTCGACCTCTCTGGCTGGCTGAAGCACTAGCCATCTCTTGCTTAGATAGGGCTTTTCTTACTTCACAGTTGTGGCCATTCACAGTGTGGTATTTCTGAATGACAATCTTGTCTACAGAGTCATGGTCATCAAAGGTTACAAAAGCAAAGCCTCTCTTTTTGCCACTGCCTCGGTCAGTCATGATTTCAATTACTTCAATTTTCCCATACTGTTAAAAATAATCTCTCAGGTGATGTTCTTCAGTGTCTTCTTTAATGCCACCGATAAAAATCTTTTTCACAGTTAAGTGGGCACCAGGTCTTTGAGAAGCTTCTCTTGAGACGGCCCTCTTTGGTTCCACAACTCTTCCGTCCACCTTGTGTGGCCTTGCATTCATGAGCGCATCCACCTCCTCCACCGTGGCGTATATGACAAACCCGAAGCCTCTGGAGCGCTTGGTGTTTGGATCCCTCATTACCACACAGTCTGTGAGCATTCTCCATTGCTGAAAACGGCTCCTCAGACTCTCATCGGTTGTTTCAAAGCTCAGTCCTCCGATGAAGAGCTTCTGCAGCTGTTCGGGCTCTTTGGGAGACTCTGATTTAGACATGACGGCAGTGGAGGCAAGGAAGACTTCAACGATGCTTTCTCCGCGGCGTCCACGGGCAGAAAGGAGTAACCTCACAAACGTATCTCTGAATGTTGAGTTTTAAGCTAACTTTTTCACTCTCTTCTTTCCCTTTCATCAAGAGGCTCTTTAGTTCTTCTTCACTTTCTGCCATAAGGGTGGTATCATCTGCATACATGAGGTTATTGATATTTCTCCTGGCAATCTTGATTCCAGCTTGTGCTTCTTCCAGCCCAGCATTTCTCATGATGTACTGTGAGTACTAATGTTACTCACTTTACTAAACACATGAACAAGATGATTCAGGCTATGGATTCTCCTGAAGCCTCAGTCACCTCACTTTGGGAAATGTTAACTAGCCCCCCATGGTAGAAAAGTATCTTAATCATAATAATTCTAACTATTCTGTTTTTACTGTTTGCTCTCTGCATCTATAACTATGTAACTGAATTTGTTTCTAACAGTGTGAAAGCTTTTAAGTTACAAATGGTTGTCCAGGCTACTAGAGTGCCACAGCCTCCTTCAACTATTATTTGGGGCCCCTGGATTGGAGACCCTCAATATGAGGGTTAAGAGAATACATTGCCTCAACAATTTAGGGATAGCACCCCATCACAGCAGGAAGTAGTTATGGAATGAAAATGACACCCCTTTCCCTTGGCAACATAATGTTCATAACAGAAAAGGGGGGAATGAGAGAGTCAATTTTTAGGCAGGTTGCTACAAAATCCAGGGTCCCTGAGGAGGGGAGAGGGGTCTGGAATTCTCAAGGAAGAGGAAAGGACAAATGTTCTTTTTTTTTTTTTCTTTACATTCCTTAGTCTTAGTCACATAAAACTTTTTTTCCTTTAAGCCCTGAACTGATGGTTAAGCAACAACACAACTCAGCTTAAACTGTGTACTAAAGATTATATAACAACATATATGTAACTGCTTGAGGACAGTTTCTCCTTCCTGAAAACCTTCTGACTAATCCTGTTTGTTATTTTAAAATGTAAATTGTGAGAATGGGTCTGGTAAAATTTTTACAACCTTGAGACATTCTTTTGATTTATTGTAATAACTAATTTAAAAAGTATATAGCTTCCTTGCTGAAGACTAGCGAGGGGGCACTCTCCAACCCCTTCTGATGTCTGTTAAAGCTTTCTCTGCCCCTCTTCACTGTAATAAAACTCCGCTACACACACATACAAAAGTAACTGAAGTTTTGCACTGTTGAAATTTGCCATTTGGTATTAGAATACATTCTTAAATGAATGTGGTTATGTTTATCTTATTTTTCTTAAATAAATTATGGTTATGAATATATATATACACATCATATTAATGTACATTTTTCACTTTATTTTTTTGCTAATGACTTATTACTTGCTGCTTATTTTGTACTTATTTTAGACTAGGGAAATGATGTTAGACAGAAAGCAAATTCGAGTGATTTTCCTATTGAGTAAATAATGGGTTATAAATCAGTGCAGACAACTTATAACATCAACAACTCATTTGGCCCAGGAACTGCTAATACAGTTCAATGGTGGTTCAAGAAGCATTGCAAAGGAGATAAGAGCCTTGAAGATGAAAAGTATAGTGGCCAGCCATTATAAGTTGACCAGGACCACTTGAGAGCATCATCAAAGCTGATTTCCAACTACAAGAGAAGTTGCTGAAAAACTGAACGTCAACCACTCTACTGTTGTGCCGCATTTGAAGCAAAACGGAAAGGTGAAAAAGCTTGATAAGTGGGTGCCTCGTGTTGTCTTTCAGTTGCTCAGTTGTGTCCGACTCTCTGCAACCTCATGGACTTGCAGCATGCCAGGCTTCTCTGACCTTTACCGTCTCCTGGAGCTCAAACTCAAGTCCATCAAGTCAGCGATGTCATTGAGTGCCTCATGAGCTGACCATAAGTCAAAAAAATTGTCATTTTGAAGTGTCATTTTCTCTTATTCTACACAACAAAAATGAACTATTTCTTGATCAGATTGTGACATGTGATGAAAAGTGGATTTTATATGACAACTGGCAAATACCAGCTGAGTGGCTGGACCAAGAAGAATTTTCAAAGCACTTCCGAAAGTCAAACGTGCACCAAAAAAGGGTCATGGTCACTGTTTGGTGGTCTGCTACCAGTCTGATCCACTACGGCTTTCTGAATCCCAGCAAAATCATTACATCTGAGAAGTATGCTCAGCAAATTGATGAGCTGCACTGAAAACTGCAAGGCCTGCAGTCAGCATTAATCAACAATATATGGCAATGCCCGACTGCACATCACACAACCAACGCTTCAGAAGTTGAACAAATTGGGCTAAGAAGTTTTGCCTCGTCAGCCATATTCATCTGATCTCTTGCCAACTGATTACCACTTCAAGTATCTCAACAACTTTTTGCAGGGAAAACACTTCCACAATGAGCAGGAAGCAGAAAATGCTTTCCAACAGTTCACTGAATCCTGAAGCACAGAGTTTTACACTACAGGAATAAGCAAACTTATTTCTCACTGGCAAAAATGTGTTGATTATAATGGTTCCTATTTTGTTTGAGCCTAGTTATAACGATTTAAAATTCATGGTCCCAAACTACAACTACATTTGCACCAATCTAATACTTCCTGGCATCTGCCTTTGCATCCTGTTCCATAACAATGGCCCCCAATGCTTCAGCTTGGGAAACTCTCCTCACCATCAAAGCAGTTTAATAAAAATTTAAATTGTGGTTGAGCTACTCGGCTAGTGACAGGGCATGCCAAGCTTGTGCTATTTATGAGTTACTCCGCACATATTTTAAGCCAACCAAATAGAATCCATATACATAAAGTGGTAAGCTGGAAAGCCAAGTAAATCTTTTCACAATTTATGAACCGTATTTTGTTAACAGGTAAATTGGCATTCCATTGGAAAATTTATCTGCTTTAAATCTACTCTCAGGCTCAGAACAGCTCAAGGGACATTTGAATATAGATTTAACTCATTTATTCACCTTGGGCAGTATCTTTCAGCACAATGTGATGGAATATGGATAGGGATATTTGTCTAGAGCAAAGTAGAGTCAAGTATTAAAACACTGACACAAAAAACATTTTTAAAATGGTAAAAGCCATCCTAATTCCAAATATAGAGAATATTTTATAAGCCTGGTTAAAGATGTAAATTAAAACAGCACCATTAAAGAAATAACAAAAGGTCACCATATCACTGTTTCCATGGGTCTGGATAACCAACAATATATAAGTGGCCAAGAGTAATTTGAAACTATCTTTGATGGATACTAGAAAAGATAACACGGGTAGAGAAGCCTAGGGGTTACATTCTAGTCATCCAAGGAATTGAAAAAAGAGGGACCACTTGTCCACACTAAAAAGTTATACATAATAAAGCTGCTTTAGTGATTCCTTCAGCATCTCATGGCCTATCAGAACCAGAGGAGGAAGAGGACACACCCCATCACCCACTCTTTGCCTTACGCGCATCTGAGACAAATGGTCATGTAGTCTCTTGAACAGCTCTGAGCTTTCGCTTAATCACTACATATGGCAATCCAGTCTACTCTTTGACATCTCCAATCATAAGATCATTTTAGAAACAACAATCTAAAGAAGCTTTCCTGTAACTCCTACACTGGTTTTAGCTGATAGATTAGAAAGTCTTGGGTTTACTTCCTCTTCTCTGTGTTAGCTCAGCAAACATCTGAGACTCACCCTCAGAGATTTGCCTCTCCTGTGGACCATCCTCCCCAGGTACTGTCAGGTGAAGGACCTAAGCTACTCCATTTGGTAAGGTTCCGGGAAAAGAGCCTTTGGAAATCCCCTGACCTCACCCCACCACCTGTGAATCAATCAGAACCCTTGGCCAGCCTGGGAAATTCGAGTCAAGCCCGGGAAAGGAGAACCAATCAGAACTCAAAACCTAACCCTTCACCAGAAGGTGACCAATCAGACCTGGAGACTCCCGTTTTTTGAATTTTTCGTGCGATAATACCCTATATAAGCAATGTAACCCAGAGCTCAGGGCTCCCCTCTATAGCTGCTGCGTCGGTATCAGTGGGAGCCCCAGCTCGAGCTTGGTAATAAAACTCTCTTGCTTTTGCATCAGATATCGGCTCCCTGGTGGTCATTGGGAGATTTCACAACTTGGGCATAACATCAGGGACTGAGACACAGCCCGCACCTGGATCTCAGGAGTGTTCACCAGTCCTTTTTCGGACGTGGCATGGAGCAGTCAATCAGGTACAGAGCACGGTGGGACTAGCATTTCTTATGAATCAAAAGTTAAGTATTTACTAATGCAGACTAAACATGTCACATGAGAATTAGGCTCTTTTTATAGATAGAGAAATAACAGAAAAGTCAAATTACCCATAACCCTTTCAGAAACAATCATGGCAGAAAGTGTGGTAGCACTCACAGGAAACATACTAATCTCAATACATACAGAAAATCTAAGTATGAAATAATTTTCCACATCAGCCCAAATTTGAATATTCAAAAACTGAAATTTTATTTCTCACTTGGTGATGTTTTAGTCACTAAGTTGCATCTGACTCTTGTGACCCCCTGGACTGTAGCTCACCAGGCTCCTTTGTCCATGGGATTTCCCAGGCAAGAATACTGGAGTGGGTTGTCATTTTCTTCTCCAGGGGGTCTTCCCAACCAAGGGCTAGAACTCTCATTTCTGACACTGCAGATTGTCTCCTGCATTGCAGGTGGATTCTTTACCTGCTGAGCCAGAGGGGAAGCCCATTTTTCACTTACCATGTTGTATATCTTTCATATCTAAGTGAAGGCTAGACATCAATATTCCAACTGCTTGAGACCTTTTGTTGCTTAGTAGCTTGACAACCTGCTCAAGAAAGAAAGGAAAAGGAAGAAATGTTACTTGAACTCAGTGATATGCTTAATATCATGTGATTTTTATCCTAAATGAGAAACAAATAACTTAGAATTGTTGAAGTATCAGAACTAACGTGAAAGAGCTCTTGAATTTTGCATTTACTGTCTTCAAAATTCCCGTCTTCACCCTGCTCTTCATTATCCCTACTACTGTTTTTCTCATCAGCCTTTTAAGGGCCTGATTTACCAACACTGAAATTTCTAACCACCTAGAAAATTAGATTGGTCTCTGTAAAATAACACTTATACATCTGATCATTTGCAGTCTGAGATTTTAAAAGTGTTCTTTGACTTTAAATGCAGAACCTTGAAACATTGGCTAACAGTAAAAGGAAAAATAAAAGTACTCAAAGAGTCTATTAGATCAGGTTAGTTTGACCACAAAATAGAATACGTGCAGTTTTTTTATGCAGTTTAATGTAGTTATTTATTTATTTATTTTGAGAAAGCTCACTATTTTACTGGCCATTGCTCTCATTCTGCATTTGGCCCACATTTTGTGAGGAACTTTCCAACTAATTAACAGTGATACAATCATCAAATCCAATGGGTTGTGTTAGCTCAATCTCAGATCTTTCCAGAGTCCAGAAGAATTAGCCCACAGAAACCCGATAAGTTTCCTAACACAGATTGGGCATGTTTAAATTATGTTTTCCAGACAATAATACGCCACTGACAATTCCTACTTATGACACTATTACGCCAGATACCAATCATGTGTAGGGCAGTGACTTCTATTTACTCTCAGGATTCCATGATAAATTTGCTCGGAAGAACACTACAGTAAAAGAAAAATGTTTATGGTCAAATTCCAGAAGTGATAGCTGCCCTAAATTGATCAATTAGGAAACTAGTAAAATAATCCTGGCCAACTGTCACATAAATTACAGCATAATACTCTTAACAGGAATAATAGCATTCTTGGTTCCTATCACAGATATGGGTAGAGAATAAAACAAACCCTTTCAGAAGTTGTTCACTCGCTAAGTCATGTCCAGCTCTTTGCGACCCCATGGACTGCAGCAGAGCAGGGTTCCCTGTCCTTCATTATCTCCTGGAGTTTGCTCAAGCTCATGTCCATTGAATCAGTGATGCCATCCAACTGTCTTATCCTCTGTTGCTTCCTTCTCCTCATACCTCCAATCTTTCCCAGAATCAGGGTCATTTCTAATGACTCAGCTTTTCCCATCAGGTGGCCAAAGTATTGGAGCTCCAGCTTCAGCAGCAGGCATCAGTTCTTTCAGTGAATATTCAGGGTTGATTTCCTTTAGGATCGACTGGTTTGATCTCCTTGCTGTCCAAGGGACTCTCAAGAGTCTTCTCCAGCACCACAATTAAAAAGCATCAAATTCTTCAGCACTCAGCCTTCTTTATGGTCCAGCTCTCACATCCATACATGACTACTGGAAAAACCATTGCTTTGACTATACACAGACCTTTGTCAGCAAAGTTATATCTCTCTTTTTTAACATGCTGTCAAGGTCTGTCATAGCTTTTCTTCCAAGCAGCAAGTGACTTTCAATTTCATAGCTGCAGTCACGATCTGCAGTGATTATGGAGCCCAAGAAATAAAATCTGCCACTGTTTCCATGGTTTCCCCTTCTTTTTGCCATGAAGTGATGGGACTGGATGCCATGGTCTTAGCATTTTGAATATTGACTTTTAAGCCAGCTTTATCACTCTCCTCTTTCACCTTCATCAAGAGGTTCTTTAGTTCCTTTTTGCTTTCTGACATTAGGGTAGTATCATCTGTATATTTGAGGTTGTTGATATCTCTCCCAGCAATCTTGATTCCAGCTTGTGCTTCATCCAGCCAGGTATTTTGCATGATGTACACTGCATAGAAGTTAAATAAACAGGGTTACAATATACAGCCTTGGCGTACTCCTTTTCCAACTTTGAACCAGTCTGTTGTTTCATGTCCAGTTCAAACTGTTGCTTCTTGATCTGCATACAAGTTTCTCAGGAGGCAGGTAAAGTGGTATGGTATTCCCATCACTTTAAGAATTTTCCACAATTTGTTGTGATCCACACAGTCAAAGGCTTTAGTGTAGTCAATGAAGCAGAAGTTTTTCTGGAATTCTCTTGTTTTTTTTCTGTGATCCAACAGATGTTGGCAAGTTGACTTCTAGTTCCTCTGCCTTTTCTAAATTAAGCTTGAACATTTGGAAGTTTTCAGTTCATGTACTATTTTAGCCTAGCTTGAAGGATTTTGAGCATTCCCTTGTTAGCATGTGAGATGAGTGCAACTGTATGGTAGTTTGAACAGTCTTTGGCCTTGCCCTTCTTTGAGATTGGAACGAAAACTGACCTTTTCAAGTCCTGTGGCTACTGCAGTCTTCCAAGTTTGCTGGCTCATTGAGTGCAACACTATAGTAGCTTCATCTTTTAAGATTTGAAATAGCTCAGCTGGAATTCTGTCACTTCCATTAGCTTTGTTCATAGTAAGGCCTCCTATGACCCCCTTGGCTTCATACTTCGGGATGTCTGGCTTTAGGTAAGTAACCACACCATCATGGTTATCCAGGTCATTAAGGCCTTTTATGCACAGTACTTCAGTGTATTCTTGCTACCTCTTCTTAACCACAAAAACTCCACAGTTATTTCTGCAAGCTTCCTGAGGAAAGGGACATTAATACCTCACGAGAGGCAGCACTTCATAACAGAAAAGCCATAGAAATTGATTCTCAGTTTGCTCTTTAAATATTTTATTCAACTCAGAACTTGAATTTAAATCCATTCACCTAAACTATTTTTAAATCAATAACCATATCCTGTTAAGAGATGAAAAAATAGAAACTTAATATCAGAAAAGCAGAAGGCATGTATTCTGTTCTAAAAATGTTTCTAACTTCAAATAAATATAATCTGGATCCCATCTGTGCTACTCTGACAAAACTGCTTTTCCTACGATTTTCTATCATCCCTGATTCCTAAATACACAGAAATGGCTGCATCCATATGTCATTTGACCTTCCTGCAGAGCTGACATGTTGATTACACCCTTACAAAAACTTTGGTTAAAAGCAATTTCTAAGCCTCAACTAAAATTGGCCTTGGGAAGGCCAGCAAAGGGAGCTCTCATGCCTACCAATTACCCTGAACAAGAAGGGAGGGTCCCCCTAGCTTCAAGGGGTGTGTATGTGTATGTGTTAACTCACTCAGTCGTGTCTGACTCAATGCAGTCCCATGGATCAGGCCACCACGATCCTCTGTCTAAGGGATTCTCTGACCAAGAATACTAGAGTGGGTTCTTATTCCCTTCTCTATGGGATCTTCCTGACCTGAGGACCACACCCTGGTCTCCTACATTGCAGGCAGATTCTTTACCATCTGAGCCACCAGGGAAGCCCATCTCCGAAGGGAAGGGGTCTCTAAAAATTCCCTGGTAGGAGGAAGGGAGATGTTCTTCCTGCTGGGTAACAAGCTCAGCCAATGGAAAACTCTGTAGCACAGCCAATGAGAAAGCTGAACTCTCACTTTCCTCCAGTGAATTTTCATAGAGAACAGCCTTGCCCACTCCTCTTTTACACTGTACAAGCTCCTCCCCTTTGTCCTCAGCATTTCCCTGTAGTCCAAAGCTTGTATTTATTTCCCCAATTACAAGTCTTCTAACAATTTCCAAATAAACTTTTGCTAGTGAGACAACTGGCTATTTTATTTTTAAAGTTGTCACTCTCTACTGCGGGGTTCCTGCTAGTCCTAAGGCCTTTTTAAAGTGAACTATTCTGATTTTACATTGAATATTGGCGTATCCCAGAGTTCTATTCTCAGCTCCATATTCTCTTCAATATATGATGTATATTTTCTCCTCCAACATATAGGCCTGCATTTACATAACTGTATTCTTTTAACAGCCATCTTCACCTCAGCTGTGTCCTATTGATATTTTCCTAACAAACATCTCCACTTTGATTACCCACACACATTTTCATTTGACATGTCTAATATCAAACTTATCAATCCCACCCCTAAAACTTATCATCAATCCCAATCTCCAAACCTACTCAGTTTCTCCTCTTTTATTCCATATGTTGAGATCATGCACCACCGCTTTCAATCCACCATCAAAGTCAGAAATCCAGAAATCATTCTAGAGCCACCTCCCCTCCTACCCCTGCATGTTCTGGTCTAACAAGTCCTGTCAGTTTTAACTTTGATACAGCTTTGAAAGCCATCCCTTCCTCTTTCAACTCTAATATCAGCATTTACTTCCATATAACTTGCATAGATTGAGGCAAGAGATTCCTAATTGGTCTGCCCAAATCTAGTCCAGTAGTTCTCAAGGTATATTTCCTGCAATAGCAGGCATCATAATCACATGAGAATTTATTAAAAATGCAAAATCTCTATAAAAAACCTGCTTGTCAGAGATCTGGGCAGAGAAAGAATCAATCAGCATTAAAAAAGGATAAAAATTGTTTAAAGAATTACATGAATTATTTTCTTCAGCCTGTTAAAAAATGGCTACTGCACCATATCTGTACTCTCAGCTTCCAGACTTCTGATTTTGTAAGAAAAAATAAAGCTATTAAAAAAAAAAAGCCTTTCACGTGATTTTCAAATAAATAATGAGTCTCATCTCTTCCTATTCATTCTCCAAACCAATATCCAATTGCCACCTCTAAAAGTGTCAATATTTCCATGCCACACTCTTGTCTTTTAAACCTAACAGGCTCATAAATAAGGGAAGGTTACATAACCTCTTCATAGACTGTTTCACAGCTCATACTTTGAACTTGCTTCTCCTTGTATAATTCAAATGAACTAGATTAAAAGCTATATGTTACATTTAAATGCAAAAAATTATACATAGGAAGAATAATTATCAATCACCTTCCAAAAAGCATACATATGGGAGAGAACAGATGTCTAAAAGGATCAATTCCACAATTCCCTAGAGTTATTTGACCTAATATAAAAAAAAGCACCATCATCATTTATCTCTCTCTCTCCCCCTCTCTTTTAACACAGTAAATAACAAAAATTTGAAGCTATCAAACTACAATATTTTTAGAATCCAGTAACTACATAGACAATGGAGACGAAGGACCTGACTCTTACAAAATGATCTCAGAACTCTTAGATGAAATGCAGAAAATACAGATTTAGCAAATTTGAATATTCTAGAATGAAATCTACAGATTCAATGCAATCCATGTCAAAATACTACTGGCATTTTTCACAGAACTAGAACAAATAAACCTAAATTTGCATGGAAACACAAAAGACTCCAAGTAGCCAAAACAAACTTCAGAAAGAACAAAGCTGGAGGTATCACATTCCTTGATTTCAAACTGTACTATAGCTACCTTAATCAAAACATAATGATGCTGGCACAAAAAACAGACACATAGATCCACGAAACAGCACAGAGACTATAAAAATAAACCTGAGCTTATATGGTCAAATTTACCTACAACAAAGGAGGCAAAAATATATAATGAGAAAAGACGATTTCTTCAATAAATGGTGTTGGAAAAACTGGACAGTTCAGTTCAGTCGCTCTGTCGTGCCCTACTCTTTGCGACCCCATGAATCGCAGCACGCCAGGCCTCCCTGTCCATCACCAACTCCTGGAGTTCACTCAGATTCACCTCCATCAAGTCAGTGATGCCATCCAGCCATCTCATCCTCTGTCGTCCCCTTCTCCTCCTGCCCCCAATTCCTCCCAGCATCAGAGTCTTTTCCAAAGAGTCAACTCTTTGCATGAGGTGGCCAAAGTACTGGAGTTTCAGCTTTAGCATCATTCCTTCCAAAGAAATCCCAGGGCTGATATCCTTCAGAATGGACTGGCTGGATCTCCTTGCAGTCCAAGGGACTCTTTAAAAACTGGACAGTTATATGCAAAATAATTAAAGCAGACTACTTTCTCACACCAAATGTATAAAGACTTAAGCATAACGTTGGAAGCCATAAAACTACTAGAAGAAAACACAAGCAATATGCTCTTTGAATCTCCTTCAGTGCAGGAGAACCGGGTTCAATCCCTAAGTCAGGAAAATCTCCTGGAGAAGAAAGTGGCAACCCACTCCAGTATTCTTGCCTGGAGAATCCCATGGACAGAGGAGCCTGGTGAGCTGTCCACGGGGTCGCAGAGTTGGACACAACTGAGCAACTTACACACTATGCTCTTTGACATCAGTCTTAGAGATATTTTTTTGGATATGTCTCCTCAGGTAAGGAAAACAAAAGCAAATGAATGGGACTACATCAAACTAAAAAATTCTCGCACAGTGAAGGAAACTAAAGTGAAAGTGAAAGTTGCTCAGTTGTGTTCGGCTCTGTGACCCCATGGACTGTATAGTCCATGGAATTCTCCAGGCCAGAATACTGGAATGGGTTGCCATTCCCTTCTCCAGGGGATCTTCCCAACCCAGGGATCAAACCCAGGTCTCCTGCATTGCAGGTGGCTCTGTCAGCTGAGCCACCAGGGAAGCCAGAAGGAAACTAAGAACAACAAAAAAGGCTGTCTAACTGAATGGATGAAGACATTTCCAAATGATGTATCTGATAAGGAGTTAATATTCAAACTATCCAAAGAACTTATAAAACTCAACATCAAAAAACCTCAAATAACCTGATTAAAACATTGGCAGAGAACTAGAATAGACAGTTTCCAAAGAAGACATACACATGGACCACAGACACATGAAAAGATGCTCAACATCACTAATCATTATGGAAATACAAATCAAAACCAGAATGAGATAAAATCTCATTACCTGTAAGAATGACTATAAAGTCTGCTACAGTTATGGTGTTATTATCAATTTCTCCCTTTATGTTTGTTAATATTTTCTTCATGTATTTACATGGACCATGTATTTACATGCACATTGGGTGCATATACACTTACAATCGTTATATCTTCTTCCACTGATCCCTTGATCATTATTTAATGTCGTTTTTTGTATATTGTTACAGTATCATTTTAAAAGTCTATTTTGTCTAATATGAGCACTGGTACCCCAGATTTCTTTTCATTTCCATTTATACAGAATACCTTTTACTCCTTTCACTTTCAGTCTGTGTGTGACTTTAGATCTGAAGTGGGTCTCTCGTAGGTATCACATATATGGGTCTGGTTTGTGTATCCATTCAGCCAATCTACATCTTTTGATAGGAACATTTAATCCTTGTACATTTAAAGTAATTATTGATATGAACTTATTGCCATTTTTTTAACTGTTTTTGAATTATTTTCATAGTTCTTTTCTTTTGTTCACTTGTGAGTTGATGACTATCTTTAGAATTAGGTACCTTTAGATACCAATTAGATATTTTTCTCTATTTTTGTGTGTATCTATTATAGATTTTTGGTTTGTAGTAACCATGAGGCTTATATACAATAAAATTTTCTCTCTCTCTGTATACATGTATATATGTGTCTGTGTGCTTATTTGTTAATTTACTATTTTTATTGAATTATAGTTGATGTACAATATTACATAAGCTACAGGTGTACAATATAGTGATTTACAAATTTTAAAGGTGATGTTCCATTTGCAGTTATTGTAAAATATTGGCTATATTCCCCATGCTATACAATATATCCTTATAGTTTATTTTATACTTATAATTCATATCTCTTACTCCCCTACTCCTTTATTGATCCTCTCCCTCTCTTCCCTCCTGGTAATCATTAATATGCTCTCTATATCTGTGAACCTCCATCTTTTTTTGTTGTTGTTATATTCAGTAGCTTGCTGTAATTTTTAGATTTCACATATAAGTGATTTCACATTTGTCTTTCTCTGACTTACTTCACTTAGCATAGTGCCCTCTAAGTGTATAATGTTGCTGCAAATGGCAAAAGTTCATTCTTTTATAGCCGAGTAATGTGTGTGTGACAGATTGGGGGCAGGAGGAGAGGGGGACGACAGAGGATGAGATGGCTGGATGGCATCACTGACTCAATGCACATGAGTTTGGGTGAACTCCCAGAGTTGGTGATGGACAGGGAGGCCTGGTGTGCTGTGATTCATGGGGTCATAAAGAGTCGGACACGACTGAGCAACTGAACTGAACTGAATGCATGTGTGTGTGTGTGTATAGTGAAGTGAAAGTGAAGTTGCTCAGTCATGTCTGACTCTTTGTGACCCGTGGACTGTAGCCCACCAAGCTCCTCCGTCCATAGGATTCCCCAGGCAAGAATACGGGAGTGGGTTGCCATTTCCTTCCATTTATCTGTTGATGAACACTTAGGTTGCTTCCATATCCTGACTATGATAAACAATGCTGCTATGAACACTGGAGTGCATAAATCTTTTTAAATTAATGTATTTGGTTTTTTGGAGATATGTAACAGGAGTGTAATTGCTCAATTATATGATATTTCTTTTTGTAGTTTTTTGAGAAACCTCCATACTGTTTTCCACAATGGCTACACCAATTTACATCCCCACCAATAGTGTACAGGGTTCCCTTTGGTTCACATTATCATCAACAACATTTGCTATTTGTGCTCTTTTTAATGACAGCCATTCTGACCAGTGTGAGATGATACCTCATTATGCTTTTGATTTCCATTTTTTTGATAATTAGCCATGTTGAACATTTTTAATATGCCTGTTGGCCACCTTACATCTTATTTGGAAAAGTATCTATTACTATCTTCCACATGTTTTTTAATCACTTAAAAAAAAAGACATTTATTTTTGGTTGCATTGGATCTTCATTGCTGCATGCAGGCTTTTTCTAGTTGCAGTGAGCAGGGGCTACTCTCCAGTTGCAGTGCACAGCCTTCTCTTTGCAGTGGCCTCTCTTGTTGTGGAGCATGGACTCTAGGGCACATAGGCTTAGTTGCATTGTGGCATGTCGGATCTTTCCCGACCAGGGATCAAACCTGTGTCCCCTGCACTGTAAGATGGATTCTTAACCACTAGACCATCAGCGAAGCCCTCTTTGCTTTTATAGATGTTGAGCTCTATGAGCTGTTTATAGATGTTGGATATCAATCCCTTATTGGTTATATTATTTCTAAATATTTTCTCCCATTCAGTAAGTTATCTTTTTGTTTTATTGATGGTTTCTTTTGCTGTGTGAAAGGTTTTAAGTTTAATTAGGTCCCATTTATGTTTCCTTACATTTCCTTTGCTTTAGGAGACAGATCCACCAGTACACTTTGAAAGAGTGTACTACCCATGTTTTCCTCCAGTTTAATAGTATCCAATCTTTTTATTTATTATTATTATTATTTTACTTTACAATATTGTATTGGTTTTCCTATACATCAACATGAATCTGCCACGGGTACACATGTTCCCCATCCTGAACCCCCCTCCCACTTCCCTCCCCATACCATCCCTCTGGGTCATCCCAGTGCACCAGCCCCAAGCATCCAGTATCATGCATCAAAGCTGGACTGGCGATTTGTTTCTTATATGATATTATACCTGTTTCAATGCCATTCTCCCAAATCATCCCACCCTCTCCCTCTCCCTCAGAGTCCAAAAGACTGTTCTATACATCTGTGTCTCTTTTGCTGTACTCGCATACAGGGTTATCGTTACCATCTTCTAAATTCCATATATATGTGTTAGTATACTGTATTGTTGTTTTTCTTTCTGGCTTACTTCACTCTGTATAATAGGCTCCAGTTTCATCCACTTCATTAGAACTGATTCAAATGTATTCTTTTTAATGGCTGAGTAATACTCCATTGTGTATATGTACCACAGCTTTCTTATCCATTCGTCTGCTGATGGACATCTAGGTTGCTTCCATATCCAGGCTATTATAAACAGTGCTGCAGTGAACATTGGGGTACACGTGTCTCTTTCAATTCTGCTTTCCTTGGTGTGTATGCCCAGCAGTGGGATTGCTGAGTCATAAGGCAGTTCTATTTCCAGTTTTTTAAGGAATCTCCACACTGTTCTCCATAGTGGCTGTATTAGTTTGCATTCCCACCAACAGTATAAGAGGCTTTCCTTTTCTCCACAACCTCTCCAGCATTTATTGTTTGTATACTTTTGGATCACAGCCATTCTGACTGGCATGAAATGGTACCTCATCGTGGTTTTGATTTGCATTTCTGATCATGAGTGATGTTGAGCATATTTTCATGTATTTGTTAGCCATCCGTATGTCTTCTTTGGAGAAATGTCAGTTTAGTTCTTTGGCCCATTTTTTGATTGGGTCGTTTATTTTTCTGGAATTGAGCTGCAGGAGTTGCTTGTATATTTTTGAGATTAATTCTTTGTCCGTTGCTTCATTTGCTATTATTTTCTCCCATTCTGAAGGCTGTCTTTTCACCTTGCTTAGAGTTTCCTTTGTTGTGCAGAAGCTTTTAAGTTTAATTAGGTTCCATTTGTTTATTTTTGCTTTTATTTCCAGTATTCTGGGAGGTGGGTCATAGAGGATCCTGCTGTGATTTATGTCGGAGAGTGTTTTGCCTATGTTCTCCTCTAGGAGTTTTATAATTTCTGGTCTTACGTTTAGATCTTTAATCCATTTTGAGTTTATTTTTGTGTATGGTGTTAGAAAGTGTTCTAGTTTCATTCTTTTACAGGTGGTTGACCAGTTTTCCCAGTACCACTTGTTAAAGAGATTGTCCTTACTCCATTGTATATTCTTGCCTCCTTTGTCAAAGATAAGGTGTCCATAGGTGTGTGGATTTGCCTCTGGGCTTTCTATTTTGTTCCATTGATCTATATTTCTGTCTTTGTGCCAGTACCATACTGTCTTAGTGACTGTGGCTTTGTAGTAGACCCTGAAGTCAGGCAGGTTGATTCCTCTAGATCCATTCTTCTTTCTCAAGATTGCTTTGGCTATTCGAGGTTTTTTGTATTTTCATACAAATTGTAAAATTATTTGTTCTAGCTCTGTGAAAAATACCTTTGGTAGTTTGATAGTGATTACACTGAATCTATAGATTGCTTTGGGTATTATACTCATTTTCACTATATTGATTCTTCCGAGCATCCAGTTTCATATGTAGGTCTTCAATCCATTTTGAGTTTATTTCTGTGTATGGTGTCAGGGAATATTCTAACTTTATTCTTTTACATGTAGTTGTCCAGTTTTCCCAGCACCACTTATTGTAGAGGCTATCTTTTCACCACTGTATATTTTTGCCTCCTTTGTCACAGATTAGGTGACCATAGGTACATGGGTTTATTGCTGGGTTTTCTATCCTTTTCAATTTATTTACATGTCTCTTTATATGTTGTTACCATACTGTTTTGATTACTGTAGCTTTTTAGTTGTAAGTGATTATTTTAAATTTCTGATCTCTTAAATTCAAACCATTTTTATCAATCCTGCATTTTTACTCCCTGCCCCCAAGTTTACTGTTTTTGACATCTTATTTGACATGTTCTGTAACTACTTGTCATGTGTATAGATGGTTTTACTACTTTTGTCTTTCAGTCTTTCTACTAGCTCTCTATGTGGTTGCTCTATTATTTTTAATGTGCATTTGCCTTTATCAGTGAGAGATTTCCTTTTGGAATTTCACATTTCTAGTTGTGGCCTTTTCTTTCCAGGTTCAGTTCAGTTCAGTTCAGTCGCTCAGTCGTGTCTGACTCTTTGCGACCCCATGAATCGCAGCACACCAGGCCTCCCTGTCCATCACCATCTCCCGGAGTTCACTCAGACTCATGTCCATCGAGTCCGTGATGCCATCCAGCCGTCTCATCCTGGGTCATCTCCTTCTCCTCCTGGCCCCAATCCCTCCCAGCATCAGAGTCTTTTCCAATGAGTCAACTCTTCGCATGAGGTGGCCAAAGTACTGGAGCTTCAGCTTTAGCATAGAAAAGTCCTTTTAGCATTTCCTATAAAGCCAGTTTGGCAGTGCTAAACTGTTTGAGCTTTTGCTCATCTGTAAAACTCTTTATATCTCCTTCAAATCTGAAGGATAGCCTTCCCCTGGTAAGGTATTCTTATTGTAGGTTTTTTCTTTACAACACTTTAAATATATTATGCTACTCTCTTCTGGCCTGCAGTTCTGCTTCAAAGTCAGGTGACAGCCTTATGGGAGTCCTCTAGTATAAACTAGTTGCTTTTGCCTTGCAGATTTTAATATTCTCTCTTTATTTCAAATTTTGACATTTTAATCACAAAGTGTAGACACCTTTGGGTTGATCTTGTTTGGGACTCTCTGTGTTTCCTGGATCTGGATGTCAGCTTCCTTCCCCAGGTTAGGGAATTTTTCAGCTATTACGTTTCCAAATAAGTTCTCTGCCCATTTATTTCTCTCTCCTCCTCCAGGGGTGCCTGTAATGTGACTCCCAGGATGCCTGATGTTGTTACAGAAGTCTCTTAAACACTCATTTTAAAAGCTTTTTATTTTTTCTCTTTTGAGTATTTTCCACCATTTTGTCTTCCAGTTTGCTTATCCCTTCCTCTGTATCATCTAATCCACCATGGATTACTACCAGTGTATTTTTAAATATTTGTGTATTTATTTGGCTGAGCTGGGTCTCAGATATGGCATGTGGAATCTTTTAGTTGCAACATGTAGAATCTCTCTCTCTCTCTCTCTTTTTTTTTTCTTGTTGCATGTGAACTCTTAGCTGTAGCATATGGGATCCAGCTCCTGAAAAAAGTGAAAGTGCTAGTCACTCAGTCATGTCTAACTCTTGGTGACCCCATGGGCTCTAGTCCACCATGTTCCTCTATCCATGGAACTCTCCAGGCAAGAATATTGGAATGGGTCGCCATTCCCTTCTCCAGAGGATCTTCCCACCCCAGGGATTGAACTCAGGTCTCCTACATAGCAGACACATTCTTTACTGTCTGAGCCACCGGGGAAGCCCTGACCAGGGACCAAGCCTGGGCCCTCTGCATCGGGAGCAAGGAACCTTAGCTCCTGAGCCACCAGGGAAGTCCCAAGAATAGTTTTAATTGCAGTTATGGTATTCTTCAGCTCTTTAGATCTATTAGAATCGTCTAACTTTTTACTGGGTTCATGCATTCTTCTCCAGATTTCTTTGATGATCTTTGCCTTCATTATCTTGAACTGTTTATCAGAGAGGCTGCTTATCTCCACCTGACTTAGTTCTTCTTCTGGGGTTGTGTCTTTTTGCTTTGTTTGAAACACATTCCTCGCTCATCTCAGTTTTCCTAATTCTCTTTTAATTTACATATATTTATGGTTGGTTACATTTCCTGAAGTTGGAAAAGGGGTCTTATGCAGGAAATACACTAGGGGCCCAGCAGCACTCTCCTGTAAAGGCTCTGGGGTGCCCCCTTTGTGGTTCTGTGGGTCCTTCTGTTGTGGAGGGTTAACTATGGTGGGTTCACTGTTAGGTGAGGTTGTACCCTGGCCCATTTGGTTGCCAGACCCCATATAACATGGAGCTGCATCTGTTGTTGAGCAGGGCTAGGCCCTAGCACAGTTGGCTGCATGGCCCATCGAGTCCTGGTGCTGGCTCAGTAGTGGACAGGGAAAGGTACCAGGGTGGGTGGATGGCTGTGGGCTTGTGTTAGCCTGTGGTGGCTTGGTGGGAAGTCAAGTGGGGAGAGAGCATCTCAGGCCTGCTGATGGGTGAGGGTGGTTTCTGATGCAGCTGGCTGCAGGGTCCAGAGTTTCTTGTAGCTGGTATTAGCCCACTGGTGGGTGGGACCAAGGCCCAGTGCATGTTGGGGCTGGTGCAGACCCTTTGGTGGACAGAGCCAAAAATCAGGCTCTCTGGCTGTGAGGCCCAATGGTTCTGGAGCTGGTATCAAGCCATCTGCTCTGTAGGGCTGGGGCCCATGGTGTCCAGGGCTATTGCTGGCCCACTGATGTATGTAGCTGTGTTCCAAGATCTCTGTCTGAAGGTTTCTGGGGGTCCTGTAGCTGCTGTCAGCCAACTGAGGAGTAGAGCTGGGTCTTGGGGTCTAGACTTCCAGACCCAGGCATTCCAGATCTTGAGTCAGCTCACTTATGGGAATGTCTGGGTCCTGATAGCTGGCTGCAGAATCCACTGGTGGGTGGGCTGCCTCATGCCTCTCTACTGGGCAGGGCCCGGTCCTGGGGCAACAAGGGGATTAGGGAGCCCAGGGAAGCCAGCCTGCTGGTGGTTGGCTCTGTGTCTGCCCAGTTAGGTGCCTGTCCTAGGGCATCCCAGGAGTGGTGCTGACCACTGATTGAGGGGCCAAGTCACGGCACTAATAAGCTAGAGGGAATATTCCAAAAACGGCATCTATCTGCTCCAGTGTCCACGTAGAGAAAGAGCTCCCAAAAGGCTGTGCCATTGTCCTTGTCCCCAGGGTAAGTCCAAGGTGCCTCCACAACTAGTCAGAGGGTCAGCCCCCGCTTCTTTTCAAACTACTGATTCTGCCCTTTAAGGGCAAAGTCTCTGCTTCCCACAGCCCTTGGGCTCTCTCTAAAGCAAGGCCCATTGGTGTTCAGAGTCAAACATTCTAGGGGCTCATCTGCCCCAGTGTAGGGCCTGTGGGTGGGGAAGCCTGATGTGGAGCTCAGACCCTTCTCTCCTGGGAGAGAATCTACACAATTGTGGCTATTTTCCTGCTTGTGGTTCACCTACCCACTGGTGTTGGTCTTGATTAAACCTCATATTTGCCCTTCCTGCTCCTCCTGCAGCTCCTTTCTTATGTCTTTAGTTTTAGATGATCTTTTCTGCTGGTCCTCAGGTTGTCCTCAAAGACAGTTGATCTATAAACAATTTTAATTTTGAGGTCCTCATAGGAGGTCAGGTCTTCTTACTGCATCATCTCAGCCATTCCAAGTCTGGTCTTACCGTTTTTCTTTTTTTTAAATGTTATCTCTAAGAAATAATGGGTGCTTGATAAACTTACTGTGGTAATCATTTCTTGATGTATGTGAATCAAATTATTTTGCAGTGCAATTGAAACTTATAGAGTGCTGTATGTCAATTACATCTTAATAAAACTAGGAGAAAAAACATTTGAAATCCACAAAATTAGAACATATACCAGGAAAGGGGATTATTTTAAATCAATTCAAATTCACATCAGATTCAGTTAATATTCTTAATGAAATTTTTATCTTAGACATCCTTTTCATGAAGGACTGTGTAAGAATTATGAACACGGAATCTGTAAAATAAAGGGTTATTTCTTAAACTTCAACTTGCACATAAATCACATGGAATCTTTTAAAAATGCGCTGAAATAGGAACTGTGATAAAAAGTCTTCTGACAAACAAAAGCCTAGGGCCAGATGGCTTCATAGGCAAATTCTATTGATCATTTAGGAAAGAGCCAATGCCTATTCTTCACAAACTCTTCCAATAACTGCAGAGGTAGGAACACTCCCAAACTCATTCTACAAGGCCACTATCACCCTGCTACCAATACAAGACAAACTTATTGCAAAAAAGGAAAATTACAGGCCAATATCATTGATAAATATAGAGGCAAAAATCCTCAACAAAATAATAGCAAACAGAATCCCAGAAACAGAACAAGAAACAAAAGGAATCAAGATTGGAAAGGAAGAAGTAAAACTGGCACTGTTTGCATGTGACATGATACTATAGATAGAAAATCCTAAAGATACCACCAGAAAATTACTAGAGCTAAACAATGAATTTAGTAATGTCACAGGATACAAAATTAATACACAGAAATCCCTTTTATTCCTATACACTAACAACAAAAAATCAGAAAAAGAAATTAAGGAAAGAATCCCATTCACCACTGCAACAACAGCAACAAAAATAAAATGCCTAGGAATAAACCTATCTAAGGAAACAAAAGACCTGTAGGCAGAAAACTGTAAGACACTAATGCTAGAAATCAAAGGCAACACAAACAGGTGCAGAGATATATCAATACAATTGACATTGTGAAAATGACTATACTACCCAAAGCAATCTACAGATTCAATGCTATCCCTATCAAATTACTGATGCATTTTTCACAGAACCAGAACAAAAAATTTTATAATCTGTATGCAAACACCAAGGACCCCAAATAGTCAAAGAAATCTTAAGAAAGAAAAATGGAGTTGGAGGAATCAACCTTCCTGACTTCAGATTATACTACAAAGCTATAGTAATCAAGACAGTATGGTATTGTTACAAAAACAGAAATATAGATCAATGGAACAAGATAGAAAGCCCAGAGAAAAATCATGCACCTATGGGCATTTATCTTTGACAAAGGAGGTAAGAATATACAACAGAGAAAAAGCAGCCTCTTTAATAAGTGGTGCTGGGAAAACTGGACAGCTACTTTTAAAAGGGGCTTCCCTGGTGGCTCAGATGGTAAAGGATCCACCTGCAATGTGGGAGACCTGGGTTCAGTTCCGGGGTTGGGAAGATCCCCTAGAGAAGGGAATGGCTACCCACTCCAGAATTCTGCCCTGGGGAATTAAAAAAATGAGATTAGAACAGTTCCTAACAGCATACACAAAAATAAACTCAAAATGGGTTAGATACCTAAATGTAAGGCCAGAAACTATAAAACTCTTAGAGGAAAACATAGAACACTTTTTGATATAAATTGCAGAAATATCCTCTTTGACCCATCTCCTGGAGTAATGGAAATAAAAACAAAAATCAACAAGGCATCACTGACTCGATGGACATGAGTTTGAGGGAACTCTGGGAATTGGTGATGGACAGTGAGGCCTGGCACGCTGCAATTCATGGGGTTGCAAAGAGTTGGACATGACTGAGCGACTGAACTGGACTGAACTGAAACTTAAAACTTTTCCCACAGCAAAGGAAACTATAAATGAGGTGAAAAGACAACCCTCAAAATGGGAGAAAATAATTGCAAACAAAGCAACTGACAAAAGATTAACCTCCAAAATATATAAGCAGCTCATATAGCTCAGTATCAGAAAAACAAACAACCCAATCAAATACTGGGCAGGTGATCCAGACAGACATTTCCCATTGACAACACACAGATGGCCAATAAACACATGAAAAGCTCAACCTTGCTCATTATTAGAGAAGTGCAAGTTAAAACTACAATGAGATATTACCTCACACCAGTCAGAATGGCCATCATCAAAAATTCTACAAACAATAAACGCTGGAGAGGATATGGAGAAAAGGGAACCATCTTGCACTGTTGGTGAGAATGTAAACTGATACAGTCACTATGGAGAATAGTATGGGGATTTCTTTAAAAACTAGGAATAAAGCTACCATATATGCATGCTGAGTTGCTTCAGTCATGTCCAACTCTTTGCGACCCTATGGACTGTAGTCTGCCAGGCTCCTCTGTCCATGGGATTCTTCAGGCAAGAATACTGGAGTGGAACCTTCCTGACCCAGGTATCAAACCCCAGTCTCTTGTGTCTCCTGCATTGGCAGGCAGGTTCTTCACCACTAGCACCACTTGGGAAGCCCTAAAACTACCATATGACTCAGCAATTCCACTACTGAGCATATACCTGAGAAAACCATAATTCAAAAAGACATATGTACCCCCAGTGTTAATTGCAGCACTATTTACAACAGCCAGGACATAGACGCAACCTACAAGTCCACTGACAGATGAATAGATAAGGAAGTTGTGGTGATGTGAAGTTGCTCAGTCGTGTCCGACTCTTTGCAACCCCATGGGCTGTAGCCTACCAGCGTCCTCCCATGGGATTTTCCAGGCAAGAGTACTGGAGTGAGTTGCCATTTCCTTCTCCAGAGGATCTTCCCCACCCAGGGATCAAACCTGGGTCTCCTGTATTGTAGGCAGACGCTTTACCATCTGAACCACCAGGGAATATGTATATGTGGTACATATACAATGGTATATTCCTTAGCCATAAATAGGAACAATTTTGAGTTAGTTGAACAGAGGTAGACAAACCTAGAGCCTATTGTACAGAGTGAAGTAAGTCAGAAAGAGAAAAACAAATATTGCATATTAATGCATATATATGGAATCTAGAAAAATGGTACTGATGAACCTGTTTGCAGGGCAAGAATAGAGACACAGACATAGAGAACAGACTTGTGGACCCAGCAGGAAAAGAAGAGGGTGGAATAAACTAAAAGGGTAGCACTGATATATATCTGGAGAAGGAAATGGCAACCCACTTCAGTATTCTTGCTTGGAGAATCCCACGGACAGAGGAGCCTGGCAGCCATGGTCCATAGGGTCATAGAGTCAGACACGACTGAAGCGACTAAGCATGTACTGACATATATACACTGAAAGTGAAGTCGCTCAGTTGTGTTCGACTCTTTGCGACCCCATGGACTGTAGCCTATCAGGCTCCTCCATCCATGGGATTTTCCAGGCAAGAGTGCTGGAGTGGATTGCCATTTCCTTCTCCAGGGGACCTTCCGACCCAAGAATCGAACCCGGGTCTCCCACATTGCAGGCAGATGCTTTACCGTGGGAGCCATCAGGGAAGCCCACCATATATAAAACAGATAGCTAGCAGAAGCAGCTGTATAGCACAGGGAACTCCACTCGGTGCTCTGCAATGACCTAGAGGGGTAGGATGGGCGGGGGTGTGTGAAGTGGGGGATGGGAGGGAGGTTCAAGAGGGAGGGGACATATGTATACTTACAGCTGATTCACACTGTTGCATGGCAGAAACTAATACAACATTGTAAAGCAATTATCCTCCAAATAAAAATAAAGTTAAAAAAAAAAAAGCCTCCTACCAATTCATTCTCTATTAGACAGTGTAAGCCTAACAGGTCAGAATTAAACACAGAGGGACCACATAAAACAGATGCCAGAATACAGACTCTCTGAGTGAGTTTGGGAAGATTCTACTTTCCACTGTATACAGGACTCCAGAGAATGAATGACAACAACATCTGGGCCTTTTAGACAGGATTTGAACTTCCCTAGATTTAAGGGACTAGATCTGATAGATAGAGTGCCTGATGAACTATGGATGGAGGTTTGCGACGTTGTACAGAAGACAGGGATCAAGACCATCCCCATGGAAAAGAAATGCAAAAAAGCAAAATGGCTGTCTGAGGAGGCCTTACAAATAGCTGTGAAAAGAAGAGAAGCAAAAAGCCAAGGAGAAAAGGAAAGATACAAGCATCTAAATGCAGAGTTCCAAAGAATAGCAAGGAGAGATAAGAAAGCCTTCTTCAGTGATCAATGTAAAGAAATAGAGGAAAACAACAGAATGGGAAAGACTAGAGATCTCTTCAAGAAAATTAGAGATACCAAGGGAACATTTCATACAAAGATGGGCTCGATAAAGGACAGAAATGGTATGGACCTAACAGAAGCAGAAGATATTAAGAGGTGGCAAGAATACACAGAAGAACTGTACAAAAAAGATATTCATGACCAAGATACTCACTTAGAGCCAGACATCCTGGAACGTGAAATCAAGTCGGTCTTAGAAAGCACCAGTACGAACAATGCTAGTGGAGGTGATGGAATTCCAGCTGAGCTATTTCAAATCTTGAAAGATGATGCTGTGAAAGTGCTGCACTCAGTATGTCAGCAAATTTTGGAAACGCAGCAGTGGCCACGGGGCTGGAAAAGGTCAGTTTTCATTCCAATCCCAAAGAAAGGCAATGCTAAAGAATGCTCTAACTACCACACAATTGGACTCATCTCACATGCTAGTAAAGTGATGCTCAAAATTCTCCAAGCCAGGCTTCAGAAATACGTGAACCATGAACTTCCAAATGTTCAAGCTGGTTTTAGAAAAGGCAGAGGAAACAGAGATCAAACTGCCAACATCCGCTGGATCATGGAGAAAGCAAGAGAGTTCCAGAAAAACATCTATTTCTGCTTTATTGACTATGCCAAAGCCTTTGATTGTGTGGATCACAATAAACTGTGGAAAATTCTTTGCTGGGGGCCGGCGTGAGGAACTCCGCCCATGGCAAAGGTCATGAGGAAGGAGGCTTGGCATACGCTAAGGCGTGATCAAGCCTCAGGAAACCCCCTGTTCCCGAGCATCTACCCCCAAACCAGAGTCTGTTTTATGCTCTCCCCCATAACTGTTTCTCTTGAAGAAGGAGTAAACGTGCAGCTCCAAGGCAATAAAAATTCCTGGGCGTGACAAGAGTGTTTCAGTTTACAGACTCCTCTGAAGGTTATCTAGCCTACCTGTATAGGTTCATCCGGCCACATGTGATTGTTTACAGCCTCCCAATCTGAGAGGCACGAGATGTTTTAGACTTACTAAAGGCAAATTCTTTTGGGGAGTTGGAAATTATTAGTATAGTGGGTTGGTTAGGAATTATATTGGTGAAGGGTTTTTCATTTGTTGTGTCAATAATTGCTGCTAATTCCCTGCCCTGGGTGTGACAAGGGTGTCTTAGGTCAAACCTCTCTGCTGACAGACTAGCTTGTGTGACAGGATTATCCATACATGATTGTTTACTACCTCTCAACCATAAACAGCACAGAGAGTTTTGGAGTATTTTGAAAGTCTTAATTAGCATAGGGCTTTTCTTATTGTTGAGTCAATGACTGCCACCGGGCCTCCATATCCTTAGGCACCTGGGAATATATTAATCAATGTATTTGGAATATAGAAAAGGAAATATAGTAGTTTTTAAGGTTAGCAATACTAGACTTTTTGAGTTAATGAATTTTCTCTTTTGTAATAGATCACTGTACTTTGTTATAAATCACTGTGTCCTTGCTATGTAAAAATGTAACTTTATCACTATCTTAAGACTAAATAGAACTTAAGGGGAGCATTGGTGAAAGGATTTTCATTTGTTGGGCTGATGTTTGCTGCTAAATCTCCATGTTCCCTGCCCTTATAATGAATATAACTAGCATATAGGAGAAATAAGTATTAACCGTTAAGCATATAGGAGAAATAAGTATTAACCTTTAAGATTAATCATGTTAACCTTGGGTTAAATAAATTCCTTTCTTGATTGTAACTCACTACACCCTCACCCTATAGGAATGCAACTTTATTTGGAGGGTGGCACCTGGTTTAAGAAAAAGGACCCTTGGAAGAAATAAGTTTTTTGGTTATCAGAAAGAAAGGATCATAAAATGTCAGCAGGTCTCACTCATGGCCAGAAGATGATGTAATATCCCTAAGACCTTTTTTTTATACATTTATGTGAAGCACCTGATTTTGATAAAGGTCAGGACTGCTGACCCCCACGTGACTCCGTATTCATCCCTATGTGTAACAAAAAGTATATAAGCAAACCCAAAAATAAAGAAATCGGATCAGTTCCTGGAAAGACTGATTTCCCCATGTCGCTTCTTTCTTGCTCCCGTTTCTCTGGCTGAATTCCCATCTGGAGCATGGATGCTATTCCACATAAACCAAGTGATTCAGCCTCTTTTTCTCCACTAATTTTCCTACTACACTATCCGTTTCTAATCTCTCTATATCTCTGTAATTAAATATGTATTTTTCCAAGGACGCCGACACCGTCCCCACCTTCGAATTCCCTGGATCCACCGGGGCTGGACCCCGGCAATTCTGAAAGAAATGGGTATACCAGACCACCTGACCTGCCTCTTGAGAAACCTATATGCAGGTCAGGAAGCAACAGTTAGAACTAGACACAGAACAACAGACTGGTTCCAAATAGGAAAAGGAGTACGTCAAGGCTGTATGTTGTCACCCTGCTTATTTAACTCATATGCAGAGTACATCATGAGAAATGCTGGGCTGGAAGAAACACAAGCTGGAATCAAGATTGCTGGGAGAAATATCAATAACCTCAGATATGCAGATGACACCACTCTATGGCAGAAAGTGAAGGG
Organism: Capricornis sumatraensis; assembly: GCF_032405125.1. NCBI lineage: Eukaryota > Metazoa > Chordata > Mammalia > Artiodactyla > Bovidae > Capricornis > Capricornis sumatraensis. The sequence goes on along the minus strand of NC_091078.1, from coordinate 41,748,866 downwards.
GAACTAAAAAGCCTCTTGATGAAAGTGAAAGTGGAGAATGAAAAAGTTGGCTTAAAGCTCAACATTCAGAAAACAAAGATCATGGCATCTGGTCCCATCACTTCATGGAAAATAGATGGGGAAACAGTGGAAACAGTGTCAGACTTTATTTTGGGGGGCTCCAAAATCACTGCAGATGGTGATTGCAGCCATGAAATTAAAAGACGCTTACTCCTTGGAAGGAAAGTTATGACCAAACTAGATAGCATATTGAAAAGCAGAGACATTAGTTTGCCAACAAAAGTCCATCTAGTCAAGGCTATGGCTTTTCCAGTGGTCATGTATGGATGTGAGAGTTGGACTGTGAAGAAGGCTGAGCGCCGAAGAATTGATGATTTTGAGCTGTGGTGTTGGAGAAGACTCCTGAGAGTCCCTTGGACTGCAAGGAGATCCAACCAGTCCATTCTAAAGGAGATCAGCCCTGGGTGTTCTTTTGAAGAAATGATGCCAAAGCAGAAACTCCAGTACTTCAGCCACCTCATGTGAAGAGTTGACTCATTGGAAAAGACTTTGATCCTGAGAAGGAATTGGGGGCAGGAGGAGAAGGGGACGACAGAGGATGAGATGGCTGGATGGCATCACCGACTCGATGAACGTGAGTTTGAGTGAACTCTGGGAGTTGGTGATGGACAGGGAGGCCTGGTGTGCTGCAGTTCATGGGGTCGCAAAGAGTCGGACATTACTGAGCAACTGAACTGAAGTGAACTGATTGAACAAATGTGGCTTACACCATTTGCTGACTACAAAATCTAACCCAAATGAGGCTACTGAATCTTAGAGAAATTTAAATGTCTTTTTTTTTAACTTTACAGAAATCATATACTTGATCTTTTTAAAAATGTCAATTTCAGCATTGAAATAGTAGAAAGCAAGTAATTCATGATAATGTCAAGTCTCAGCTACAAACACGGCCTCCAGCAAAGTGGATACATTTCCACACAGTCTTATAATCTGCCCCTGAGATGTCCTCTGAGCGTTTTCCTCTGAAACAGGGAACACCACCCCCCACGACGGCCCATGTGACAGGACCTTTGGAAGGAGCCTCATGTTGACAACAGTCAGTTCTCTCTCCTCAGACACACTGCTTGGCCCCTATATCTTTTATTTTTGTCCTCTTCAAACTTTTAACCTTTCCCCAATATCATTTCATTTCTCTCCACTGTCACTCAGGAAACAGCATTTCTCAGTGTCTTTAGATGGCACTCTGCCAATTGTTTCTCTAGATTCTCACCACCAAACACCACCTGACCTATGAACAGTCTCTGAGGTCTGTCTCCTGCTTTATTTTCTATAGCTCTTCTCTGTGTTCTAACCTAATGTCCACAGCCTTTGGAAGGGCCCCACGTGTTGACCATGTGGGCAGCTCATGGTTCTGAGTCCTGTGCCTTTCACCACCTCCTGGCCATCTCTACTTGGGAGTGTCCCTCCTCCTCCAACTCCACAGGACCAAATTCCAACCCATTCATTCAACAAAACTAAGGACTCTGTGGCAGGTCACATGTTTAAGACCTTATGCTGCAAAGTCCTCTTCAGCTTGGAAACAGAAGCTCTGTGTTTCAGCTGGGCCATGGCTGGCCGCTGACACAGCATTTTTCACAGCCTACTTCACACTGATGTGTGGCCATCAGACCACTTTACAGGTGATGGAGTTCAGGGAGCGATAAAGCACAGTGAAGCACAGCCGCAGAAAGAAATCTTGTCTCCACTTCCTAGTCCCTTCTCTGGGGCTCAAAGGCAGAGTTAAGGAACTGAGCCACTCGGCCATAAAAATCCCTGGGGATACTGAGACAACAAGAGCTAGAAAATGAATGACAATCTTGTGGGATGGAGCCACCTCCTTCCCAGACACTCACGTGCCTAGACACTTCTCTGAAAGAGTAAAATTAACTTGCCATCCTTTGTAAGTCATGGGGGAGGTAGCCAGACCAACACTGTAACTCCTACACCCACTAAGCAAAGGCATCCTGCAGGCATGGAGGGATTGCATACCCTCATGACCAAGAAGGTAGAAAAAGTAAGCAACCCCTTTGCAGCCGGAGACCACCACCATCCCTGGTGGAGACCTGGACTCAGTTCTGGATCTGATCACACACTGAGGCTCCTGCATTTCCTGTTTCCCTTCCTCTCTTTCTCCCCTGTTCTCTAGGGCAGGTTCTTATCTCTTCCAACAGTACAAGAGGCTTCTGCCCCCAGGACCCCACTCCTGCTCCTGGACTCACGCCCTGTAAGTGCTCCTTTGTTGTTCCTCTTTCACAAACACTGAACGGCTCTTTGCTCTTCTGTTCTGTTTTCCACTGTCAATAGCACTGACTCTGCTCTTTAGACAAAAGTGTCCCAGCATCTCCCCCCACCTCTCACACAAGTCTCAAGACTGACGTAAGGCCCTCTTCCTGCTGTCATCAGACCATAGAGTCTCCTCCCATCATATAGAAACTTTGAAGTAATTGTCAGGGTAACTCTCACTGAAACATGAGCACAGCTGGATAGAGACTCCCATGTCATGTACCCCAGCCACCAGCACAGGACGGGTATGCGAAAGCCTCAGCAAATTCTTACTGAGTATGAACCTTGCTATGACCAACCTAGACAACACAATACAAAGCAGAGACATTACTTTGCCAACAAAGGTCCGTCTAGTCAAAGCTATGGTTTTTCCAGTAGTCATGTGTGGATGTGAGAGTTGGACCATAAAGAAAGCTGAGCACCAAAGAGTTGATGCTTTTAAACTTTGGTGTTGGAGAAGACTCTTGAGAGTCCCTTGGACTACAAGGAGATCAAACCAGTCCATCCTTAAGGAAATCAGTCCTGAATATTCATTGGAAGGACTGATGCTAAAGCTGAAACTCCAATACTTTGGCCAACTGATGCAAAGAATTGACTCACTGGAAAAGACCCTGATGCTGGGAAAGATTGAAGGCGGGAGGAGAAGGGGTTGACAGAGAATGAGATGGTTGGATGTCATCACCAACTCAATGGACATGAGTTTGAGCAAGCTTCAGGAGTTGGTAATGGACAGAGAAGCCTGGCATGCTGCAGTCCATGGGGTCGCAAAGAGTAGGACATGACTGAGCGACTGAACTGAACTAAACCACCATGCTGTCTTGGAAGCCCCCTAACCTCAACAAAGAACTTCCACCCTTGGTAGACACCAGAGTCACCTCAGTAACTTCCTAAGCAAAGGTTCTTACTTTGCACTCTAAAAATAATTTTTTATCTAGGATAGAGTCCTGGAATGTACATGTAACAAAAAAACTCCACAGCTAATGCCAATGCTCATATAGGAATCACTGAAAAGTAAGTATAGTTGCCTCTGAACAACATGGGTTGGAATATGGGTGTTTTTTCAATAGTAAATCCAACAGCACCGCAGGACCCAGTGGGTTGAATCAGAAGCACAGATGGCTGACTCTAAGTTACACCTCGATTTTCAACTGCTTAGAAGTTGGCACCCCCAACCTCTCCTTTAAGTGTCAACTGTATTCAAATAACAATTGAGGTATGATCTTACAACTAAACTCAAGTCAAACACTGAAAAGAATTTATACAACTTGCCTCAGAGTCATGTCAAGACACAGTTGTAAGCTGATGGGAACTCCACTTATTATTTAAGTAGCCAAAACAACACATAATTATCTCATCAGTCAACCAAGGTGTCTGCTGTTTATGCAGTGATGTATGCATTTTACCTATGTCATGTGAAAAGTGACATAAGAAAGCTGATGCCCCAAAGGCTCCACGTTAAATATCCAATACACAGACAGCCTGTATTTCCTCACAATCTGGAACACACTAGAGACAGAAACTACCTAACTAGCTCGTGATCTAAATGCAGTCAGCACCAGGGCTTTGTTTCCTAATTCCTGGTCATGGAGAGTGCAGGGCTTTCCTCTCAGTTGCTGGCATGGCCCTGCTGAAAACTGAATACTGGCTCAGATGGATGCAGGGTCAGAGCCAACAAGGCAGACCCTCCCCTGAGGAGGGGAGAAGATGGAATAGAGGGAAATTCCAGAGCAGAGTCACAGAACACAAACACTGTTCCACCCCATGTCAGGACACAAGAGGGATGCCAAGAGCTGGAGAAGCCAAGATGCAAAAAGTGGCCCCAAACCCGCAAACGAGCAAGTGACGAGAGGACACAGGCAGACATGAAACAGTGAAGCTGAGCTAAGCCAGAGGTGTAGGCTAGAGGGAGATGTGGGGCGGGGACAATCCCCACACTCAGGGTTCCCAGCGCACTGGCCTGCGTGTCGTTAGGAGGTCTGTACTTCAGTCCATGTCTCCGACTAAATTAGCAGCCATGTAACCACACAATTTCTTCAGCCAATGGTTCTCAACTGTCCTACCTGTAAAGTATACAGCCTATATGCAATATTCCCATTGTTTGAGACAATCAAATATGTAATGTGAACTATTTTTAAAGTATAAGACATCTTGCAAATGGACAGCGTTACTGTTAACTTACTAATTTAAAAACGAGCAATTATATTTCACAATGATGCAAAAGCACTTAAGCTTATTCCAACAAGACGACGACAGACAATAACAGAAAGTAATAAGGAATAAACCAAATGAAGTTTGGTAAATGCCACATTTAAGAAAGAACAACCCAACACATTGACTAATTTATAAAATGCTGTTTCTCTAAGGACTCTCTAGACAAACTGTTGGTTATTCCACAGCTTTGATTTGGATTCATTTTTTTTTTTTTTTTACTTTGGAAAGATATGGCTATTTCTAGAGTTTGACTTGATGAGAACCTGGAACCAGGAGCCTTCTCTGTATTGCCTGTACTATTACATAAAAACAGCAGACATTAAATCTTACCTAGTCTACACTCAAAAGTGAAAGATGCTTATATGGGATTTTGCAGAATGAGAGATTAAAAGGTTTTCTTATTGCACACACGAGCAGAGAAAACTCTCCTTCTACTCATACCACCTCCTTCTCCAATGGTTGTCAAGCCTCAGGGCAGGTTGCCCAGCCTCCAGGGCATCAGAGCAGACTCCCAAGGCCCTTCAGGTCACAGGAGGCATGGACACTCCATGCCCAGCAGTAATTTGCATGGAAATGTGAACCAATTTCTCTTGGATAAACACAATACTAGTGGATAAGACTATATATATGTTAAGATAGCATTTACTACTGGTTTTCCATAGAAGTTGTCCTTGTTTGGAACTTCGGCAGACTAATGAAATGAACAAAGAAAACTTCATACTTTTCAATAATATTTGTAAAGCTTTACAAAGACAGGTGTGACCAAAAAATAAATATCTCAGAATAAAACCACAAGAGTTAAATAAGTCACCCAGTAACCTCTAAAGCAGTCAGGTGTTTTGGAAAGTGTTACACATGTCACTGGCATCCACAGACGCACACACATGAAGAACACACAACACTAAGAGATTCATCAAATAACTTTTCTTTTCTTTACCCATGACGATTAGCAAAGCATTAGAAGCAGAGGATATAGAAATACAGCTTTATACATATTTCAAGTGTCCACAAAACTACTGAATGCATTTCTAGTGGATAGCTAAATTATATCACCATTACTGTCAGCTGCATAAAGATATTGATTAAAAGTAATTTTGAATGATCTGTAAGAGTACAATGTTCTTGGAAATCACTATTGGCAAGTGATTACTGCTGGATTAGGTTTTTCCAGCCAATTCATTCTGTGTCTCTTCTAGAAGCTATGGGTAACACGTTCAGAGAAGATAAACTAAATCAGATCAAAGTAGTAAAGAAACAAGTCTTTTTTTTTAGATTCAGAGAATCTGCCTGCAGAGCAGGAGACACAGGAGATGTGAGTTCAACCCCTGGCTTAGGAAGATGCCCTGGAGGAAAAATGGCAACCCATTCCAGTATTCTTGCTGGGAAAATCTCATGGACAGAGGAGCCTGGTGGGCCACAGTCCATGGGGTCACCTAAAGTCAGATACAAGTAAGCATGCACATATACACTAGAAGTCAAATAAATACAATTTCAGCATCGGATGCTATTTGGGATTATGAAGGTTTTTTTCTCCCAGCTCAGCATCACTCTCTTGATTTTAGGGCAGGAAGAAGGCAGACACTCAGGTATCCTTTGGAATTCTTTCTCACAAAGTCCAGGCTTATTCCCCAATCTTATCCTACCCTATGGAGATAAGTATGAAGTTCAGCACTTCACAGACAGAATTCAATAAAGAATCATGCACTGAATTAATGCCACGTGGAATCTGGTTATCCTCCTGCTCCTATGAAATCCTCTACATCATCAAACAATGATTTCACCTCAGGGGAAGCCGTGGGTTATACCCTGTAAGGGACTCTATCCCCAAGACGGCCAGCTGGGGTATTTCATTTGTCTATTTCTAAAAATCCAGAGACAGGAAAGATACTGAAAATGCAGAGTGGTAAACAAAGCTTGACAACAATACCTCAGGTCAAGAAAATGATAATGGGGTTCCAGAGGCATGAAAGCCCACGGTCTGTACAAAGGGCTGAGCCAGGGGGGCACCCGCAGCTGACGTGCACAACTGAGCAAAGACTGATTTGAGTGACTCTTGTAAAAACCCCTGAACATTTGCTAAGTTGATGGTTATTTGTCTGATTATACCTGATAATTACTTGCTCAAGAGTCATGCATCAGCAGAGACCATCAACAGTCAAATAACTGGATTAAAGCTTATGAAAAGAGAATTGTTATCCCAGCTCTCAAATCATTTTTTGGTTTTATAATACAAGACCCAAGATCCAAACCCCAGTGCCTCCCAAGACTGGGCCCATTTGTCTATAAGACAGCATCCCTCCAACCTCAGCTGCTCCTAACAGAAGCGGCACTGAGCTGGAGACGTGGAAAGAAGGGTCACTTTCAACTTTCTAAGGCACTTTTGTGAAGTTAAGCCCGAAGTACCAAACAAGAAGAAAATGAAACCCCTGAAAGAAAGCTCTAGAACATTTTACTGTATATATTGCCTTTTCAAAAAACCTAACAATTAGGAAACACACCACCTTTAAAGCTGGTAATGAGTCTATACCATGTGTTACTGTATCAGGGGCTGAAGTAACTGTAAAGGCCTGGCTAGATCTCCTGAAGACTCTCTAAAGGGGGTGGGTGGGGCCAGTGAGGAAAGCAAAAAATCTGTTTTTGTGTAGTCACTTGAACGGAAATCATTCTTCTATCAATGGAACCAAGTGGTTCCGAAGAACTTGCACTAAAGCCGTGCAGAAAAGGCATAACTCCCAACAGGACCTCACACCTGACTTTCACAGTGGCTCATGTGTGGGCTAAATCTGTGTAGGCTTGTATCATGGTCCCACATCCTTTATGAGCATTTCACAACTAGCACACCACAGGCTGATCCTACACCAGAAACAGCCTGACGGGGTAAAAGGGAGGCCCCTGACACATGACATAACAGACATGAGTAACCTGAAGTAGTAAGAATATAGACACATTAAAAAGAGAAAATGTGAATAATCAGGAGCAATTAAGGCACCGGCCTTCTGGACAGGATCCTTTCTGCCATCCCATTCTGTTTTCTGACACTGGGGAGGGAGTAGAGCAGAGATGAGTCCTTATTCTTAGAGAGAATAGCTGACGGCTGCCACCTGAAGACAGGAAAGCCTTAAGGCTCACTGATTGAAGATTATGTACCTAACAAATCACTCACTCATCTAAACGAAAAGATGCTTTTAAAAGAAGAGCAAATGAGTACAAGAGCTGTTTTACAAATACACACTTTTTCACTTCTTCTCAGATTGCTGACCCGACCTAGAAGCTCCTCTATTGCATCAGGCAAAGATGACAGCCAAGCCTGGGTCCTCAGGGCATGTAAGGAGACACCCCAGGACAGTAAGGTATCATCCCTAACTCACTGCAGAAGCTCAGGCGTCCTCTTTCCCTTTCCAGTTTTGGAACTGGAAGCCAAAACTTAGTAACTAAAGTACAGGTAGGAAAGAGACTGATTCCAGCTTTACAACTGGTTTGATAGAACATGACTAGGGGGATAAAGTCAGGAAGCTGGTAAGGGAGTGAGTGACAACTCCCTGTTTTCTCAGAAGGCAGGGAAAAGAGGAGTTTTCATCTGATTCAACACGTTTCTAATTATAACTCATCCACAGGGAGATGGATACTCTTTTTGGTAAGGACAGAATGTTTTCACACACCTAAAATTGCAGTCATGTGGTTATAGTCCAATATCACAATAATAATATGCATGACATATGTTTCCTTGTGGTAGAAAAGAAACGGCATGCAAACTCAGGCCTGATTTGGGCTCAAAGAGACACAAACTGGCATCTTCACATACAAGGCTCACGTGCACTCACCCTTCCAAGGTCTCTTTCCCTTTCTTCTACAATGGGTTCCCTTTTTCTGGAAGTTCTCTACACCCTTGGAATCTTCTCCAACAGAAGTTCTGCCCAGTGTGTAAAATGTCTTTGGCCCTCCTCACCTTTTCCTCCTCTTTTCAAGGGTCATCGGGAAGAAGGTTAAAGATCGTGGCGAGGGGAGGGGGTTCAGTGCCACCTGAGGAGGTTGTTAATGCAAAAAAGATTTAATAATTTGCAATAAATTTTTTCTGTCCCCCCCTTTTTTGTGTTTTGTCCCCACAAAAAATCCAGATGATACTATGGGTGAGAAGATAATCTGACTGGGATAAATGAAAAAGAATGAAAAGCTGTATTGTCACAGCTATCAATCAGTTTAATACTACCTTATTCGTGAAAAGGATTCAGAGGAGAAATGAATTCACATACTGGAGCAATTCTATCCCCATCGACATTTCTCTCATCCCTTTGAAAGACTGACTTACATACACCCCAAACTTGAATAAAGAAAATATGAAACACAGACATTATCACCAGGAGGCATCACAACACAGGAACCCATTTCCAGAGCTACGGATGGTAGCAGCGCGCTGTGTTTAAGCAGATCTGCTCTTTGCCTCCGGTTCTTTGTACAAAAATACAGAAAGAGAGAGGCACAATGCTCTGCTTTTACCCCTAATTAGTAAGGAGTCTGGGTCTTACTTCCTCCAAGATTATGTTACTGGCTTTTCAGAATAAAAAGTATATTTTCAATTGTTAACCTTTCTGTGAATCTTAGGGCGAGTCTTCAAAAAGATAATGTATTATTCTCTTCAAATAACTTTTGTGTAGTTAAAAAATAACAATCTTAGCAAGAGAGATGGTTTCAAATACTTTAGGAAGAAAATTTACAAAGAAGATAGACCTATACTCAATAGTTTTCTAGTAATGAGCTTATTAAGTGCCTATTAAAGTTGAATCAATGATAAAAGGTGAGCAATATATAAGCCTCTGAAAATTTAAAACAGATTAAATTTTTTTTTTCAGATTACATTTTTAAGATGCAATTTCAGGGTAAGTAAACCTACAGAAAAGACAAAATTAATATATGTGGAAAACAACAAGACTGCAGTAAGCTGAGTAACAAAGACAGTGATGACAAGGATAGAATCTGGATCCATAGTCCTGCGTGGCTCAGGGCAGCTGTGTGAGAAAGAGGTATGGTCTGGTTACTAAAACAAGGCAGTGGAATCCATGACCTCAACAATGGCAAATGTGATTTATGAAGGTGGATCAAGATAAACAGTGCATGCGTGCTGAGTCACTTCAGTCATGTCTGATTCTTTGTGACCCCATGGATTATAGTCTGCCAGGCTCTTCTGTCCATGGAATTCTCCAGGCAAGAATACTGGAGTGGGTTGCCATTTCCTCCTCCAGGGGAATCTTCCCAATCCAGGAATTGAGCCCACATCTCTTATGTATTCTGCATTGGAGGGTGGGTTTTACCACTAGCACCACCTGGGAAGCCAGGAACCTGAGTCATTGCAGGCAGATTCTTTACCCTCTGAGCTACAGGGAATTCCTGGGACACCAGAGGGCAAACTAAAAGTAAACAACAAATCACTGTTTGGTATGAGTTGTGTGTTAAACACCCTTCTTGTAATTTTGCATTTGGGTCCAATACCTGAAATGCTCATTTACCTCAACATGGAATACAGGAAAGGGTGCAGATTCTAGAACAACATGAATTGTAAGTACAGTTAAGATAGCCGTGCTCATCCCTTAGACATATCAGCAGTTCCCACTGCCCTGATAAAAAGAGGTCTATAGATATATGAAAAAGATTTTGGAAGTGGAATAAACTGAAACCATGCTGTCATTTGATTTTCTTTGTGGATATTTTATAAAGATCAGACTCTAATTGGGGAGGGAGGTGGAAGGAGGGTTCAGGATGGGGAACACATGTACACCCACAGCTGATTCATGTCAATGTATGGCAAAAACCACCACAATATTGTAATTAGCCTCCAATTAAAATAAATAAATTAATTTTTTAAAAAGATCAGGCTTTGAAATAAAAACAAGCTTTAGGGACTTTGCTGGTGATCCATAGGTTAAGACTCCATGCTCCCAATTCAGGGGCCCCAGGTTCAATCCATGGTCAGGGAACTAGATCCCACATTTCAATTAAGAGTTTGCAAGCCACAACTTAAGAGCCTGTGTGCCACAACTAAGACCAAGCATAGCCAGATAAATAAATATTTTAAAACAAACTTCAGCCATACTTGGTAGAAAATGGGGGAAGTATTTTTTATCCTTTTAAAAGGGGTAATTTGGTTAGGTCTTATATTTGGGGATTTTAGGGAAGACTTAATCTGGAATTCAAAAAGACATTGCTTCTATTTTGTTTTTGGAATTGAGTCCTCTCCATCTACTTGCTTTTTATGCAGCAATAATCAAAAGCAAGCTGGCATTACTATAATATAAAAGTTTGTACTTAACAAAATAAGTCAAGTGTATCTGGCATTGCCAGGGTAACACTGAAACTTAACTTTCAAAACAACAACAAAATGTTACTTTTTCTCCCCTCACCAGTTCAAAGATGGAGACTTGTTCCATTTTTATGGAGCCTTATGCTGATGTGGGCTTCAAGAAGTTTGTCTCAACTCAAATTCTAGCTTCCAGTGTTGCTTAAAAGCAAGCTGCTTTTATTTTTTGGCACTGGAAAGAAATCAGGAGAAATTCCAACCTGATTAAGAAAAATTAAAATCTTATTTATAACAGTAATTGATAAAACTACAGAGAATCTTAGTAAAAGGGGCCACAAGTAAAGCCACAAACATTATGTAGAAAAGTACAAAAAAAAAAAAAGATTCTTTGTGAGTACTCAGAGCTAAGAAATTATAAAGAATCACCTGCCTATGTTTTGTGAAGTTTTAATTACATTAGAATAAATTCATGAGAAAAAATATACAAAACCACCCATTATGATCACCTTGAAGATCAAAGAAAAACCTTGTCTACATTCCTACCAACATTCACCTAAAAACAGAGTGGCTTTTATGACTGTACGGGAAATGGTGATAAGAAAACGTGCCTGACTTCTGCCAAGCTGTGGCTGACCATGGTCCGTGCACACTCATCTTTCTGCTTTCATGCAAGATCGCAGACACCACTCTCAGTACTTTTTCCAACAAATTCTGGGTGGTAATGTTTATCCTGGGTGTGCATGCAAGCTAAGTCACTTCAGTCATGTAGGAGTCTTTGTGACCTCATGGACTATAGCCTGCCAGGTTCCTCTGTCCATGGGATTCTCTAGGCAACAAAACTGGAATGGGTTGTCATGCCCTTTTCCAGGGGATCCTCTTGACCCAGGGATCAAACCCACATCTCTTATGTCTCCAGCATTGATAGGCGGGTTCTTCACCACTAGTGCCACCTGGGAGCCTCATGTTTATGCTAGAGCTTCCTAAAATGTTTCCTACAACTTGACATTTTGAAGTCACTTTTCCTACTTAGTTAAAATTTATCAGTTATGAAAGAATAGGCATTTTGTTCACTTAATCCTGGCACAATGTCATAGAAAACAATTTAATACAACTGCCAAACTTACATTTTTTGATTTGGAGGCTAAACATATATTAACAGTACAATGGTACTATAATTAGCAGCACATTAAGTCCCACTTCTTCTATGGAGGCATCATTAAGAAATCAGCAGTTTGGGGTCTGATTTCACTCTCTTCATGTGTGTAAAGGCTAAGAGATGACAGTTTCCAGGAGTACATCAGTCTTCATGCATCATGTACCACTGCACATGGGGGGGGCCAGGAGAGCCAATCTTAGTTTCTGCACTGAAGTTTAGGTTTAATGATGCAAATCTCCTCTGCCACATGTCTGTTCAATATACAAGTTAAAAACACACGGGGACTTAGATTTTGCTCTCAATCCTCTTTCATATGTAAGGACTTGAGGGAAAAAAGTCCTTTGAAACTTCCACTGGTACAGGCAGTAATCCAATTTACAGTCAGAGTTAAGGTGGACCATAAAGAAGGCCGAGTGCTGAAGAATTGATGCTTTCAAACTGTGAGACTGGAGAGAGTCCCTTGGACTGAAAGGAGATCAAACCAGTCAATCCTGAAGGAAATCAACTCATGCTGAAACTGAAGCTCGAATACTTTGGCTACCTGATGTGAAGAGCTGACTCATTAGAAAAGACCCTGATGCTGGGAAAGATTGAAGGCGGGAGGAGAAGGGGATGACAGATGATGAAATGGTTGGATGGCATCACCGACTCAACGGACAAGAGTTCGAGCAAACTCTGAGAGATAGTGAAGGACAGGGAAGCCTGGCGTGCTGCAGTCCATAGGGTCATAAAGAGTTGGACACAACTTAGTGACTGAACAACAAACCAATAGTGGGCATAATCTTCATAAACACAGCAGATGCATCCTCTGGGGGCTCTGTTACTGTCCCAAAGTGTTCAAGGGAAGGTCAGTGAGTCTCCTAGAGGGCTTTTCATTATATTCCCAGGGCCCATGTTCCTAAAGAGGAAAATCATAGTCCATATCTTTAGTAGCTTCATCAAAGGAAGAAATAGATAAATTTCTGCTTCAGAGATAGATAAAATTGTTTTGCTCTGTAAGTTAAAAACAAGCTTACACTTTTGACAATATGCATTCAGGGAGGTTTACCTTTAAAGGTTTTTAAGCAATCTTGAGAAAGAAGAATGGACTGGAGGAATCAACTTGCCTGACTTCAGGCTCTACTACAAAGCCACAGTCATCAAGACAGTATGGTACTGGCACAAAGACAGAAATATAGATCAATGGAACAAAATAGAAAGCCCAGAGACAAATCCACACACCTATGGACACCTTATCTTTGACAAAGGAGACAAGAATATACAATGGAGTAAAGACAATCTCTTTAACAAGTGGTGCTGGGAAAATTGGTCAACCACTTGTAAAAGAATGAAACTAGATCACTTTCTAACACCGCACACGAAAATAAACTCAAAATGGATTAAAGATCTAAATGTAAGACCAGAAACTATTAAACTCCTAGAGGAGAATATAGGCAAAACACTCTCCGACATAAATCACAGCAGGATCCTCTATGATCCACCTCCCAGAATTCTGGAAATAAAAGCAAAAATAAACAAATGGGATCTAATTAAAATTAAAAGCTTCTGCACAACAAAGGTAAATATAAGCAAGGTGAAAAGACAGCCTTCTGAATGGGAGAAAATAACAGCAAATGAAATAACTGACAAACAACTAATCTCAAAAATATACAAGCAACTCATGCAACTCAATTCCAGAAAAATAAACGACCCAATCCAAAAATGGGCCAAAGAACTAAATAGACATTTCTCCAAAGAAGACATACGGATGGCTAACAAACACATGAAAAAATGCTCAACATCACTCATTATCAGAGAAATGCAAATCAAAACCACAATGAAGTACCACTTCACACCAGTCAGAATGTCTGTGACCCAAAAATCTGCAAGCAATAAATGCTGGAGAGGGTGTGGAGAAAAGGGAACCCTCCTACACTGTTGGTGGGAATGCAAACTAGTACAACCACTATGGAAAACAGCGTGGAGATTCCTTAAAAAATTGCAAATAGAACTGCCTTATGACCCAGCAATCCCACTGCTGGGCATACACACCGAGGAAACCAGAATTGAAAGAGACACATGTACCCCAATGTTCATCGCAGCACTGTTTATAATAGCCAGGACATGGAAACAACCTAGATGTCCATCAGCAGATGAATGGATAAGCAACTGTGGTACATATACACAATGGAGTATTACTCAGCCGTTAAAAAGAATACATTTGAATCAGTTCTGATGAGATGGATGAAACTGGAGCCTATTATACAGAGTGAAGTAAGCCAGAAAGAAAAACACCAATACAGTATACTAAAACATATATATGGAATTTAGAAAGATGGCAATGATGACCCTGTATGCAAGACAGCAAAAAAGACACACATGTGTATAGCGGACTTTTGGACTCAGAGGGAGAGGGTGGGATGATTTGGGAGAATGGCATTGAAACATGTATCCTATCATGTAAGAATCGAATCACCAGTCTATGTCCAATGCAGGATACAGCATGCTTGGGGCTGGTGCACAGGGATGACCCAGAGGGATGTTGTGGGGAGGGAGGTGGGAGGGGGGTTCATGTTTGGGATCGCATGTACACCCGTGGTGGATTCATGTCAATGTATGGCAAAACCAATACAGTATTGTAAAGTAAAATGATTTGAAATCTGAAAAAAAAAAAATCATTTATCCAAAAAATTATAGCCTGACATGATTATTCTATGGGTAACTGGAGCTACCTGAAAAATATTTTGCTTTTTCATGTGTGCTTGTGTGTGTTACGTTGCTTCAGTCATGTCTGACTCTTTGTGACCCCACAGACTACAGTCCTCCAGGCTCCTCTATCCATGAGATTCTCTAGGCGAGAATACTGGAGTACTTTTCCATAAAACTAGATTTTTACTGGCAGTTACATAAATAGGTAGATCAATGGTGGGAATACTCACTGAAATCTAGAGCTGTGGCTTCCCCAGACCCTCGACACAGCAGTTATTATCTTTCCTTTAGCTTCCAGCCATCCTAGTGCATGCAAGGGTGTGCCACACAGTGGTTGTGAATTTCATTTCTATTCACATCTTTGCTGATCTTTTAATCAGGTTGTGTTGTTTTCATTTCACTGAGCTGTAAGAGTTTATCACATATTCAGGATATTAATCTCTGATCAGATACGACTTGCAAATACTTTCTCCCATTTTGCAGGTTTTTTAATTTTCTTGTTTATTTTCATTGTTTCCAGCACAGATATAGTGCATCTTGATGTTGTCCAACTTTTTATATTTTTCTCATCACATGTGCTTTTGGAGTCTATCTAAGAGAAGGCAGTGGCACCCCACTTCAGTACTCTTGCCTGGAAAATCCCATGGGCAGAGAAGCCTGGTAGGCTGCAGTCCATGGGTTTGCTAAAGGTCAGACATGACTGAGCGACTTCATTTTCACTTTTCATTTTCATTCATTGGAGAAGGAAATGGCAACCCACTCCAGTGTTCTTGCCTGGAGAATCCCAGGGACGTGGGAGCGTGGTAGGCTGTCGTCTATGGGGTTGCACAGAGTCAGACATGACTGAAGTGACTTAGCAGCAGCAGCAGCAAGAAACCAACCCATGGTCATGAACATCGACTATGTTTTCTCCTGAGTTTCATAGCTTTAGGTCTTGTGTTTATGATCCATTTTGAGTTAATTTTTGTTCACGGTAGAGCTTCAGTTCAGTCACTCAGTCATGTCTGACTCTTTGCGACCCCATGAATCGCAGCACACCAGGCCCCCCTGTCCATCACCAACTCCCAGAGTTCACTCAGACTCAAGTCCATTGAGTCAGTGATGCCATCCAGCCATCTCATCCTTTGTCGTTCCCTTCTCCTCCTGCCCCCAATCCTTCCCAGCATCAGAGTCTTTTCCAATGAGTCAACTCTTCACATCAGGTGGCCAAAGTACTGGAGTTTCAGCTTTAGCATCATTCCTTCCAAAGAAATTCCAGGGCTGATCTCCTTCAGAATGGACTGGTTGGATCTCCTTGCAGTCCAAGGGACTCTCAGGAGTCTTCTCCAACACCACAGTTCAAAAGCATCAAGTCTTCGGCGCTCAGCCTTCTTCACAGTCCAACTCTCACATCCATACATGACCACAGGAAAAACCATAGCCTTGACTAGACAGACCCTTTTTTGGCAAAGTAACGTCTCTGCTTTTGAATATGCTATCTAGGTTGGTCATAACTTTCCTTCCAAGGAGTAAGCATCTTTTAATTTTGTGGCTGCAGTCACCATCTGCAGTGATTTTGGAGCACCCAAAAATAAAGTCTGACACTGTTTCCACTGTTTCCCCATCTATTTCCCATGAAGTGATGGGACCAGATGCCATGATCTTCGTTTTCTGAATGTTCAGCTTTAAGCCAACTTTTCACTCTCCACTTTCATTTTCATCAAGAGGCTTTTTAGCTCCTCTTCACTTTCTGCCATAAGGGTGGTGTCATCTGCATATCTGAGGTTATTGAGATTTCTCCCGGCAATCTTGATTCCAGCTTGTGCTTCTTCCAGTCCAGCATTTCTCATGATGTACTCTGCATATAAGTTAAATAAGCAGGGTGACAATATACAGCCTTGACATAGTCCTTTTCCTATTTGGAACCAGTGTGTTGTTCCATGTCCAGTTCTAACTGTTACTTCCTGACCTGCATATAAATTTCTCAAGAGGCAGGTCAGGTGGTCTGGTATCCCCATCTCTTGAAGAATTTTCCACAGTTTATTGTGATCCACACAGTCAAAGGCTTTGGCATAGTCAATAAAGCAGAAATAAATGTTTTTCTGCAACTCTCTTGCTTTCTTGATGATGCAGGTAGAGGTTAAGAGGTACAAATTAATTTTTTGCATGTGGATGTCCAGTTGTCTCAGCATCACTTGTAGACAAATCTTTTCCTTTGCTCTTGAAATGTCTTACTACCATTGTCAAAAATCAATAAACTATGTCATTATTTCTGGGCTCTTAATTCTATTCCACTGACAAATAGTCTATCCAAATACCCAAGCCACACTGTCTGTGATTACTGTGCCTGTGAAATCACTGTGAAACCAGGAAGTGTAAGTCCTTCAACTTTATTCTCCAAGATTGTTCTGAATATTCTGGACCCCTTGCATTTTCACATGATTTTGCAAGATCAGCTTGTCAGTTTCTGGGAGAGAGAAAGGTAGTTGGGACATTGTGTAGAACTGTGTTCTATCATCTGTGGAACAATTTGGTGGTGTCTTCTATAAATACAGTGTGTCATTCTGTTCATCGGATCCACCTTAGCTTTCTTTGGGGGTCTTCTCGTTTTCAGTGTATAAGTCTTACACTTCTTTTGTTAAATTTATACCCCAGTATTTTACTTTCTTGATGCTATTATAAAGGAAACCATCTATATAATTACATTTTCACAGTGTTAATTGCTAATGTCTAGAAATAGAATTGATTTTTGTACACTGACTTTATATCTTGTTCAGTCTTCTTGAATTCCTTTATTACTTTTCTCCCCCTGCCCAACCCCGCCCAGTGGGTTTTTTTAGGGTTTTTTTTCCCATATAAAAGATCATGTCACCTACAAAGAGAAGATAGTTTCAGTTCTTCCATCCCAATCTAAATGTCATTTACATATTTCCTTTTCTTGCCCAACTGCCCTGACAAGAGCCTCTAACAGACTGTTAAACAGAAGTGGTGAAAATGGACACCTTCCTCTCCTTCCAGACATCAGGACGAAAGTATTCAGTCTTCCACGTGAGCTGTGGGTTTTTCACAGACACTCCCCAGCAGGTTGAGGAAGTTCCTTTCTATGCCCAGTTTGCTGAGTGTCTCTATCATGAAAGGCTGCAGGATTTTGTCAAATGTTCTTTTTGCACCTACTGAAATGTTCATAGGGCTTTGATCCTTTAAGTTGTATATTACAATAATTGATTTCTGTATATGTAATCTCACATTCTTGGGATGAATCCCATTGGCCACGACATATAATTTTTTCTGTATGTTGCTGGATTCCATCTGGCAGCATTGGAGACAATCTGTCTGCATTTGTAAAGGATATTGGTCTGTACTTTATTCTGTGATGAGTTTGCCTGACTATGATAGCAAAACGGTCTCACAGAATAAGACAGGATGTGTTCCCTCCTATTTCATTTTTAAAAAAAGTTTGTGAATGATCAGTGGTAATTCTTCAAATGTCTGATATAATTCACCAGTGAAGCCACATGGGACTGAGCTTTCCTTTGTGAGTAGTTTTTGGGGGGGTTATTTTGTCTTTTACTAATTAAGTCTCTACTTTCTATAAACCTATTCAGACTTTCTATTTCTTCCTAAGTCAGTTTATTTTAAAGAATCTATCCATTTCATCTAATTTAACTACTGTATTGTCATATGATTATTCATAGTACTTATCCTTTTTTATTTCATTAGGTCTGTAGTGATATCTTTTCTTTTTTCCTGATTTTAGTAATTTGAATCTTTGTATTTTTCATGGTCCAGCTGAAGGTCTGTCAATTGTTATCTTCTCAGAGAATCAACTTTTTGTTACATTTACTTTCTCTATTATTTTCCTATTCTGTTTCATTTATTTCCACTCTAGTGTTTATTATTTCCTTCTTTCTATTTGCTTTGGGCTTACTTGGCTTTTCATTTTTAGTTTATTAAGGTGGAAGGTAAGATTGATTTCAGATTTTTAAAATAAGATATTTATAGCTATAAATTTTTCTAAGCACTGATTTAGCATAGTACTAAATATATTTATCATAATAAATATAAATATGCATTACATATAAAATATATAATAAGTATATATATTTATATATAGCATAAAAATTTAATATATTATGATTTCATTTATACTGATCTTGAAGTATTTTCTATTTTTTATTGTGATTTCTTTTTTGAATCATTTGTAACTTGAATTTAGTATTTATAGATCTAAAAATTCCCCCAAATTTGTTATTGCTTTCTAATTTAATTCCATTATGACCAGAAACCATACTCTGTCTTTCAATAGTTTTAAATTTATTAAGGCATTGATCTCAAGTTTATAAAGGTTTGATTTTGTGTGTCCTAGCACATGGTCCATCCTAGAGAACATTCTGTGTATGTCTGAGCAGTATGTTTGTTCTGCTGACTGGGTGCAACACTCCATTCTCTTAAATCTAGTCTGTTTATGCTGTTGTCCAAGTCTTCTAGTTCCTTGTTAACTTTCTGCTTATCTTTTAAACTTTTATTTATCTATTTTTGGCCATGTTGGGTCTTCATTGCTGTGCACAGGCTTTCTCTAGTTGCGGCAAGTGGGGGCTACTCTCTAGTGGGACACAGGATTCTCATTTCAATGGCTTCTCTTGTTGCAGAGCACAGGCTCTAGAGTGTGCAGGCTTCAGTAGTTGCAGCTTGCAGGCTCCAGAGTGAAAGTGCAGTGGTAGCTGTACAAGGCTTAGCTGCCCCACAGCACATGGGATCTTCCCAGACCCGGAATCAAACCAGTGTCCCCTACACTGCAAGGCAGATTCTTAAGCACTGGACCACCAAGGAAGCCCTGCTTAACTTTCCATCCATTACTGAAAGTGGGCTATTAAACTGTTCACATATTATTGATTTCTCCTTTAAATTCTGTCAGTTTTTTCTTCATGTATTGTGGGGCACTGTTGATAGATGCCTGTGTTTAGAAATCTTCCTGGTAGATTGACTCTTTTATTATTATGGCATGTCCCCTTTATCTCTACTAATATTTTTAAAGTCTGTATTACCTGATATCAGTACAGCTACTCCAGCTCTTTTATGGTTGGTTAAAGTTGTTCTTTTTACTTTCAACATATTTATATCTTTGAATCTGAAGTATGTCTCTTATATACTTAGATTTCTTTTTATCCAACCTGATAATGTCTGCCTTTTGAGTGGATTGTTTAATACGTTCACAGTTAATGTTATTATCCATATGGCTCAACTTACAACTGCTATTTTTCATTGTGTTTTCTACATATCTTGAGTATTTTCTGTTTCTCTATTCTTCCCTTATTGTTTTCTTTTGTAATGGATGGATTTGTGTCTTAGTGGTTGTTCAAGGGCTTACAATATTTATCTTAAATATCAGAATTTATATTTATATTGATTTAATTCCAGAAATACAGGAAGTTTACTCCTCTATAGCTCCATTCACTCCCCACCTTTTTACATTATTACTGTTATAATCATAGAAGTTGAGAGGAGAGAGATACATTTCCATTGTTACATTAAGTTACTCATTACTCTATTGTTCTTTTCACTCTTTTCTGTAGATGCACACCCCACATGATGTCTCTCTCTGACTCTAATACAACTTTTGTTTCTACTAGTTTCCTTTGTTTTCAAATATATTTCATTTCTGGACGTCACAGGCTCAACAACATACATACTGCTTTATGCAGTTATTTTAAAGTCAGTTAGAAGAACTAAGGAGAAAAAGCACACAGCTATATTATATTTTATATAGATGAAAAGTGTGTCGTGTGTGAGTGCACGCATGTCTTCTGCAATTTACCTTCACATTGAAGAACACTCTTTAGTGTCAGAAGGCAGGTCTGTTAGCAACTAATTCTCACAGTTTTGTTTCTCTGAGGATGCCTGTATTCCACTTTCCTTTATGAACACTTGTTTTGCTGTATGTAAGGTCTCAGTTTGTTGCTTTCATTTCAGTATCTGAATGTCGTCGCACTGCCTTTTGGCCTCCGTTACTTCTTGATAAGCTTGCTTCTGATATTACTGGGGTTTCCTTGTATGTGATGCATTATTTCTCTCTCACTGCTTTCAAGATTCTTCCTTTATCTTTGGCTTTCAACATTTTGACTAAGATATGACTGAGATCTCTTTGTATTTGCCTACTTGAAGTTCACTAAACTTATATGTATATATTAGTGTTGTTGTTTTTTTTTAATCAAATTTAGGAATTTTTCACCCATTATAATTTCATATATTTTTTCCTGTACCTTTTTCTTCCTCTGTTCCTTCTGATACATTTCATGTACATTGATAACTTAATGATACCCCACATTTTTCTGAGGTTTTTACTTCCTTTTTTTCTGTTTTTCTCAGACTACAAAATCTCTACTGATTTATCTTCAAGTTGACTGATGGTTTTTTTCTGCCATCTGCCAGAAACCAACTGTTTGACCACTTAGTGCTTTTTTGTCATTTTGATTACTGTACTTTTCAGCTCCAGAATTTTGAAATAATTTCTCTTTACTGGCATTCTCAGTTTAATGAGACAATATCATCATACGTTCCTTTATTTTTTAGAAATCATTTTCTTCAGTTTTCTGGAGACATTTAAAATGGTGCTTTGAAATCCATTTCTGTTAGATACAACATCTGGGCCCCCGTGAAAGAAGTTCCTGTGCCTGTTTGTTTGTATCTCTTATGTGGATCACACTTTTCTGCTTCTCTGTATGTCTCATTTGGGTTTCCCAGGTGGTTCACTGGTAAAGAATCAACCTGCCAAGCAGGAAACATGGGTTCGATCCCTGGGTCAGGAAAATCCCCTAGAGAAGGAAATGGTAACCCACTCCAGTATTGTAGCCTGGGAAATCCCATGGACAGATAGACCTGACAGGCTATACTCCATGGGTTTGCAAAGAGTCGGACATGACCTAGCAACTGAAATAACAAACAACATGTCTCGTTTACTGTTGTTGAAAACTGGACATTTCAGATAACATATTAGGAGCTCTGGGTACAGACCTGTCTCTTCCCAGCCCCAGAACTTACTGTCTCTGTGTTTGTTCATTTGCTCAGGGATTTGGCTGTACTGCCTTGGGGAAGTCTGTCCCTGAGGGAATGTTCAGCCTGACCTTACTGCACACGCTCTTCTTGTTTTTATCTAAAGGAAAAGCTAAAGAGTGTGCTTCTGCTCCCTTAACCACTTAAAGCTCTCCTCCTAACCATTTTGTGCGTGAGAGGCATTTACAGAATTTCTCCCTACACTGAGCCAGGAACTAGTAAATTTGATTTTCTCTAATCATTCCTGAGAAGCTGCAGCCTGGGCATGCACACAGCTTTCTGACTGCCAGGCATAACTGACTTTATTTTTAAGCCTGGCTTAGGATTCTTCCCCAGGTAATGTTTGTACAAAGGTGTGTTTAAGAGTCTCGTGCAATGAAGGTTCCACTTGGTTCTGATGAATCTGTATGAGGTTTGGGGACACCGTTCAAATACCCTGTATTCTTGCCCTGATGGCTCCATGAGCAGAGGCAACATGCATGGCCTTCCTGACCTCTAAGAGCTGACTGTGATCCACAGACAGCCCTTCTCAGATGCTTCCTTAGTTCTCCATGCTTGCCTGAAACAGAGCTTCTGCAAGAGGACTGAAGAAAGTAGAAATGCTGGCTTCCTGACTCCCCCAGGGCAGAACCACAGTCACAGACAGAGCTGCAGGTGCACACACCCTGTGGTTGGAATAGAGCTGCTCAGGGATCAGGCGCCGTGGGTCTGAGTTTCAGGAAATTTTCTTGAGTGGGTGTTTCTCCCTCTCCTCTATGCCCTGAGGACAGCTTCCAGAGACTTTAGGTTAGTATTTTTGTCTCAATTCTCACCAGGTAAATTGTTGCTTTACTGGAAGAGGACACGCCAAGCTGCTTGTCTGTCGGTCCAGAAGGTCCAACTTCAAAGGAATTTTTAACATGATATCTTAGATGAAGTTTCAAGTTACAAGTTTAGTAATTTAAAAAATTCTCTTATTAACATAACCAAAAATAAGCAGATATGTTAGATATTTTCCATTATGAACACAGTTTTGCAAAAGAAACATACACTTATTTATTTGTTGCTGTTGTTCAGTCACTAAGTCGTGTCCGACTCTTTGTGACCTCATGGACTACAGCATGCCAGGCTTCCCTGTCCTTCACTATCTCCCATAGTTTGCTCAAATTCATGGCCATGGAGTTGGTGATGCTATCTAACCATTTCATCCTCTGCTGCCCTCTTCTCCTTTTGCATTCAACCTTCCCCAGCATCAGGGTCTTTTAAGTTTTAAATTAAAAAAAAAAAAAACTAGAGATACCAATAAGAACGTTAATTTTTCTTGTAAGTCTTAAATTTATGTCCCAAAATAATGGGGAGCATTTTTCAGCTTAGGTCACAGGAAGTACCTTGGGAACAACCAGTCTACTGTCAGCAGAATCATTTCTGCTCTCTTGGGTAGCCCAGAATCCTGTTGCTGTCCATGGTACATAAACATATATTCCACTATGTAGCACCAAGACAACAAAATTAACTTCAGGCCTAACTTATCTCAGTTCTCACTCATATGTCCAATGAGAAAAATCTAAAGACTTTTGCTGGAGGATGAGAAGGACTCACATTCAGTGATGGGAAATGACTATCGACAGCCCACGCCCACAGCCCTGAAACTGCCAGACAGGAGCTTCTGGAACACAGGAGCCTGCTGCTCTACTGCCTGATTTCCTAGGGTTCTAAACAAGATGCAAGGTTAATCCTTGCTCATGGTGCTATTTTCCAAATCCAACACTTATTCCTCTGTACAAGGCCCACGTCCAGTCTCATCTCCTCATAGCCACAACCTAAGTCCAGAAATTCACACTATTCAAGAGTCCTGATTGCAGGCAGTGCCCACTGTGACAGAACTGGTCAGTGTTGGCTCTCGAGGGAAGCCCCCAAGGACCTCTGTGCTCTCCCTGGCATGGCTGCCGCTTGTCTCTGCTGTACTCCCAGCTCCAACGGATAAACTCTGTTCCCACTGGGTCAAGAAAGGCTGCAATGCCAAACATAACTGGTGTCCCTGCTTCCCTTCAGGTTCCTGGGTTCTACACACCTGATAAAACACTCCCATCATCTGATCAAAAAGTCTCCCCTCCCTTAGGCATAGATGAGCTTTAGTTTCCCACAGATAATCATAAAACATAATGTGAGTCTTAAGTATATTTTCCAAACCCTTTTTTCAATGTTGATGTATCGTAATAAACATCCCAGCAGTTAAAACTTAATACCCTTTTCTAATATACCTAGACCAACAAAATTTTAATATCATAGTATATAAATACAAAGTCCCAAAGAATTAAACTTCGACATCATGATTAAACCTTTGCAATTCAAAGGACGATCAAATATAATTTTCCTAGTACATCTAGCAAGGTTCATGGATCATTAGCCTAATTATATTTCCTTTTTATTATGTCATTTGGCATTCTGTTTTTTTTTAGCCATCTATTTAGAAATGCAAAAATACTATTTTGACTAAAAGAAAAAAATTAAAAAGTTATTATTGTTGCATTCTTTGAATTGACTGGGTATGCTCTACAAATAGTTTTAGGAAAAGCATCTCCAAAAGTATAATGAATCTTTAAGCAAATCTAGAATCCACAATATGTATGTTCATCTAACTATAGCTTTGTATTTTGATGTGAGGCTTGCAACAGAAATGCATTATTAAAACAGATACTAGAGGCGATCCTAAGATGGCAGAGGAATAGGACTAGGAGACCACTTTCTCTCTCACAAATTTATGAAAAGAACATTTCACCGCTGAGTAAATTTCACAAAACAACTTCTGAATGCTGGCAGAGGACATCAGGCACCCAGAAAAGCAGATCATTGTCTTCAAAAACAGGTAGGAAGAAATACAAAAGACGATAAAAGAGACAAAAGAGGTAGGGAGGGAGCTCCGTCCTGGGAAGGGAGTCTTAAAAAGAGAGAAGTTTCCAAACACCAGGAAACACTCTCGCTGCCGAGTCTGTGGTGAGCCTTGGAAGCACAGAGGGCAACATAACAGGGAGGAAAAATAAACAAGTAATTAAAACCAACAGATTACGAGCCCAACGGTAACTCCCCCAATGGAAAAGCAGCGCAGATTCCTGCACCCACCACTAGCAAGTGGGGGCTGGGCAGGGAGGCACGGGCTGCAGTCTTTTTTAAGAATCGGGCTGGAATGCCCAGAGTGTAACCAGAGCGAACTAACTTGGGCTAGCAAACCAGACTGTGGGATAGCTACCATGCGAAAAGCTCTAACATAAGATACCACCAGGACTGCACACAGAACAAAGGACGGAACAGAATTAGCTAGCTGCAGACCATTCCCCTCCGGTGACAGGCAACCAGAGCCAGAAGGGCTGGAAGGTGGCAATTGCAGCCCCAGAGAGGCATTAACTACCAAACTGCAAACAGGCTTCTCTGCTAACTAAGACGTCCTGGGGTTCTGGACAGTCACCATCCGCCTAAGAAGGGGCGCCAGTTATACATCCAGAAAACTGAGCAGCAGGGACGGGAAAGGCGATAAGTTGCAGCGACCGCACTCGCCAAACACCCGAGCTACTCGGACCTGGGAACAGCACAAAACGCAGGCCCAACCGAGTCTGTGCCTCTGAGGACTACCTGAGTGCCTGAGCCTGAGTGGCTTAGACCAGGGAGATGCATGCAGCCCAGGGCCGGCCTCAGACGGTTCCCAGTGGAGCAATCTAGAGCCTGAGTGGTGTGTGCTGTGAGCGGGGGCAGGCCCAGCATGGTTGAGACACTATGAGCACACGCCAGTGTTATTTGTTTGCAGCCTCCCTCCCTCCCCACAGCACGACTGAACAAGTGAGCCTAAAAAAAAAAAAAAGTGTCCACCTCTGCCCCGCTTGTGTCAGGGCGCAAAACAGACACTTAAGAGACCAGAAAACAGAAGAAGCTAAAACAGAGGGAACCGCCTTGGAACTGACAGGTGCAATAGATTAAAACCCTGTTGTTAGTACCAACTACATAGGAAGGGACCTATAAATCTTGAGAAACATAAGCCAGACCAAGGAACTATCCGAAAATGAACTGACCCCACGCTGCCCACAACAACACCAGAGAAAGTCCCAGATATATCTTTACTATTTTTAGGATCATTCTTTTTTTGTTTGTTTGTTTTTTCTTCTTTTTTTTTTAACATTTAAAAATTTTTAAGTCCTCTATTTCTCCATTAATTTTTATTTTTATAAGCTACTATTACTTTTCACAACAAAGACCCTATTTTTAAAGCAAACGCCATATATTTTTTTTTTGTGGTGGTTGTTGTTGTTTCTTAATAATTCTTGTGATTTTGTTCTTTTTTTCTTTCTTCTTCTTCTTTTCCGTAATATTGTATTTTTGAAAATCCAGCCTCCACTCTAAATTTTAATCTTTGCTTTTTGGTATTTGTTGTCAATTTTGTACCTTTAAAAACCCATTCTTCAGTACCCATTTTTACTTGAGAGCAAGATTACTGGCTTGACTGCTCTCTCCTCCTTTGGACTCTCCTTTGTCTCCACCAGGTTGCCTCTGTCTCCTCCCTCCTCCTTCTCTTCTCTACCCAACTCTGTGAATCTCTGTGTGTTCCAGACGGTGGAGACAACTTAGGGAACTGTTTACTGGCTGGATCTGTCTCTCTCCTTTTCATTTCCCTCTTTTATCCTCCTGGCCACCTCTGACTCCTTCCTCCTTCTCCTCTTCTCTGTATAATTCCGTGAACATCTCTGAGCAGTCCAGACTGTGGAGCGCACATAAGGAAGTGATTACTGGCTAGCTTGCTCTCTCCTCTTTTGATCCCACCTCATCTCATTCCAGTCACCTCTAAATGCCCCCTCCCTCTTCTCTTCTCCATGTAACTCAGTCAACCTCTCTGGGTGTCCCCCAATGTGGAGAAACTTTTCATCTTTAACCTAGATGTTTTATCATCGGTGCTGTATAGATGGAGAAGTCTTGAGGCTACTGTAAAAATAAAACTGAAAACCAGAAGCAGGAGGCTTAACCAAATCCTGAGAACATCAGAGAACTCCTGAATCCAGGGAACGTTAATTGACAGGAGCTCATCAAATGCCTCCATACCTACACTGAAACCAAGCACCACCCAAAGGCCAACAAGTTCCAGAGCAAGACATACCACACAAATTCCCCAGTAACACAGGAACACACCCCTGAGCTTCAATACACAGGCAGCTCAAAGTTACTCCAAAACCACTGACATCTCATAACTCATTACTGGACACTTCATTGCACTCGAGAGCGAAGAAATCCAGCTCCACCCACAAGAACTCCGACACAAGCTTCCCTAACCAAGAAACCTTGACAAGCCACTGATACAACCCCGCTCACAGAGAGGAATCTCCATAATAAAGAGAGCTCCACAAATTCCCAGAATACAGAAAGGCCACCCCAAACGCAGCAATATAACCAAGATGAAGAGACAGAGAAATACCCAACAGGTAAAGGAACAGGATAAATGCCCACCAAACCAAACAAAAGAGGAAGAGATAGGGAATCTACCTGATAAAGAATTCCGAATAATGATAGTGAAAATGATCCAAAATCTTGAAATCAAAATGGAATTACAGATAAATAGCCTGAAGACAAGGATTCAGAAGATGCAAGAAAGGTTTAACAAGGACCTAGAAGAACTAAAAAAGAGTCAATATATAATGAATCAAGCAATAAATGAGATCAGAAACACTCTGGAGGCAACAAATAGTAGAATATCGGAGGCAGAAGATAGGATTAGTGAAGGAGAAGATAGAATGGTAGAAATAAATGAATCAGAGAGGAAAAAAGAAAAGCGAATTAAAAGAAATGAGGACAATCTCAGAGACCTCCAGGACAATATGAAATGCTCCAACATTTGAAGTATAGGAGTCCCAGAAGAAGAAGACAAAAAGAAAGACCATGAGAAAATACTTGAGGAGATAGTAGTTAAAAACTTCCCTAAAATGGAGAAGGAAATAATCACCCAAATCCAAGAAACCCAGAAAGTCCCCAACAGGATAAACCCAAGGTGAAACACCCCAAGACATATATTAATCAAATTAACAAAGATCAAACACAAAGAACAAATATTAAAAGCAGCAAGGGAAAAACAACAAATAACACACAAGGGGATTCCCATAAGAATAACAGCTGATCTTTCAATAGAAACTCTTCAGGCCAGAAAGGAATGGCAGGACATACTTAAAATGATGAAAGAAAATAACCTACAGCCCAGATTACCATACCCAGCAAGGATCTCATTCAAATACGAAGGAGAAATCAAGAGATTTACAGACAAGCAAAAGCTGAGAGAATTCAGCACCACCGAACCAGCTCTCCAACAAATTCTAAAGGATCTTCTCAGACAGGAAACACAAAAAGGGTGTATAAACCCGAACCCAAAACAATAAAGTAAATGGCAATGGGATCATAGTGAAAGTGAAAGTGAAGTCGCTCAGTCATGTTTGACTCTTTGCAACCCCATAATCAGGTGAAAACACAACAACCCAAAACCTGTGGGACATTATAAAAGCAGTGCTAAGGGGAAAATTCATAGCACTACAGGCATACCTCAAGAAACAAGAAAAAAGTCAAATAAATAACTTAACTCTACACCTAAAGCAACTAGAAAAGGAAGAAATGAAGAACCCCAGGGTTAGTAGAAGGAAAGAAATCTTAAAAATTAGGGCAGAAATAAAATGCAAAAGAAACAAAAGAGACCATAGCAAAAATCAACAAAGCCAAAAGCTGGTTCTTCGAAAGGATAAATAAAACTGACAGACCATTAGCCAGACTCATCAAGAAACAAAAAGAGAAAAATCAAATCAATAAAATTAGAAATGAAAATGGAGAGATCACAACAGACAACACAGAAATACAAAGGATCATAAGAGTCTACTATCAGCAATTATATGCCAATAAAATGGACAATGTGGAAGAAATGGACAAATTCTTAGAAAAGTACAACTTTCCCAAACTGAACCGGGAAGAAATAGAAAATCTTAACAGACCCATCACAAGCACGGAAATTGAAACTGTAATCAGAAATCTTCCAGCAAATAAAAGCCCAGGTCCAGATGGCTTCACAGCTGAATTCTACCAAAAATTTCGAGAAGAACTAATACCTATCCTACTCAAACTCTTCCAGAAAATTGCAGAGGAAGGTAAACTTCCAAACTCATTCTATGAGGCCACTATCACCCTAATACCAAAACCTGACAAAGATGCCACAAAAAAAGAAAACTACAGGCCAATATCACTGATGAACATACATGCAAAAATCCTTAACAAAATTCTAGCAATCAGAATCCAACAACACATTAAAATGATCATACACCATGACCAAGTGAGCTTTATCCCAGGGATGCAAGGATTCTTCAATATCTGCAAAGCAATCAGTGTAATTCACCACATTAACAAATTGAAAAATAAAAGCCATATGATTATCTCAATAGACGCAGAGAAAGCCTTTGACAAAATTCAACATCCATTTACGAAAAAAACTATCCAGAAAGCAGGAATAGAAGGAACATACTCCAACATAATAAAACCTATATATGACAAACCCACAGCAAACATTATCCTCAATGGTGAAAAATTGAAAGCATTTCCCCTAAAGTCAGGAACAAGACAAGGGCGCCCACTTTCACCACTACTATTCAACATAGTTCTGGAAGTTTTGGCCGCAGCAATCAGAGCAGAAAAAGAAATAAAAGGAATCCCAATTGGAAAAGAAGAAGTAAAACTCTCACTGTTTGCAGATGACATGATCCTCTACATACAAAATCCTAAAGACTCCACCAAAAAATTACTAGAGCTAATCAATGAATATAGTAAAGTTGCAGGATATAAAATCAACACAGAGAAATCCTTTGCATTCCTATATACTAATAATGAGAAAGTAGAAAAAGAAATTAAGGAAACAATTCCATTCACCATTGCAATGAAAAGAATAAAATACTTAGGAATATAAGTACCTCACAACCCAGATAATCATGATGATGTGATCACTAATCTAGAGCCAGACATCTTGGAAAGTGAAGTCAAGTGGGCCTTAGAAAGCATCACTACGAACAAAGCTAGTGGAGGTGATGGAATTCCAGTTGAGCTGTTTCAAATCCTGAAAGATGATGCTGTGAAAGTGCTGCACTCAATATGCCAGCAAATTTGGAAAACTCAGCAGTGGCCACAGGACTGGAAAAGGTCAGTTTTCATTCCAATTCCAAAGAAAGGCAATGCAAAAGAATGCTCAAACTACTGCACAATTGCACTCATCTCACATGCTAGTAAAGTAATGCTCAAAATTCTCCAAGCCAGGCTTCAGCAATACGTGAACTGTGAACTCCCTGATGTTCAAGCTGGTTTTTGAACAGGCAGAGGAACCAGAGATCAAATTGCCAACATCCGCTGGATCATGGAAAAAGCAAGAGAGTTCCAGGAAAACATCTATTTCTGCTTTATTGACTATGCCAAACCCTTTGACTGTGTGGATCACAATAAACTGTGGAAAATTCTGAAAGAGATGGGAATACCAGACCACCTGACCTGCCTCTTGAGAAATCTGTATGCAGGACAGTAAGCAACATAGAACTGGACATGGAACAACAGACTGGTTCCAAATAGGAAAAGGAGTACGTCAAGGCTGTATATTGTCACCCTGCTTATTTAACTTATATGCAGAGTACATCACGAGAAACACTGGACTGGAAGAAACACAAGCTGGAATCAAGACTGCTGGGAGAAATATCAATAACTTCAGATATGCAGATGACACCACCCTTATGGCAGAAAGTGAAGAGGAACTAAAAAGCCTCTTGATGAAAGTGAAAAGAGGAGAGTGAAAAAGGTGGCTTAAAGCTCAACATTCAGAAAACGAAGATCATGGCATCTGGTCCCATCACTTCATGGCAAATAGATGGGGAAACAGTAGAAACTGTCAGACTTTATTTTTGGGGGCTCCAAAATCACTGCAGATGGTGACTGCAGCCGAAATTAAAAAACACTTACTCCTTGGAAGGAAAGTTATGACCAACCTAGACAGTATATTCAAAAGCAGAGACATTACTTTGCCGACTAAGGTCCGTCGAGTCAAGGCTATGGTTTTTCCTGTGGTCATGTATGGATGTGAGAGTTGGACTGTGAAGAAGGCTGAGCACCGAAGAATTGATGCGTTTGAACTGTGGTGTTTGAGAAGACTCTTGAGGGTACTAAATGTTTATGATGTATTCTTCCAAACAGATCTAAATTGTCTTATTATAATTGGTATTTCAGATATTATTTTAGGTCTAAGAGACAAATAGAACCATCCAACCAAAACATAGCCTTCCCATGCTACAATAAGAAAACTTAACACCAATACAAACAACTAGGCCTGTCAGGGTATCATGCAGGCCATCAGCCTGTGAACACTGAAATATCCAGTGACACTGATATCCATAAAAATATGATAAAACATATTTTAAAATCTAAAGATAAAGATTTGCAATTAGTAAAAGTAAGGCACAGGGACTTCCCTGGTGATCCAGTGGATAAGAATTTGCCTGCCAATCCAGGTTCACTCCCTGGTCTGGGAAGATCACACATTCCACAGAGCTGCTAAGCCTGTACACAACCACAGAGCCCATGCACAAGGATGGGCTAGGCTGATGTGAGGCTGCAGAGACAGTGGCAGCAGAGGGTAAGCCAAGCCCACATGCCTGCAGGCTCCCCAGCTGTCATGTTTCCACTGTTACTATTACTACTACTGAAGCTGCTGCTGCTACTGTGTTTCCCAAAATATATTTTCTGATGAACTCATTTGACATTGGATTAACTAGAAACTTCTTTTTGAGGGAATTCTTACTGTCAAAATTATTCCAGTGTACATCCTCTCACTCTCCTGCTCATAAGCTCAGTTAAACTTAATCTTTAATTGGACATGAAGATCTTGAAGTGGCTTAGGAGCACTTAGGATCACTCAACATTAACAGTCACTGAGCTCGCCTGTGAGTGGCAAAACATGGGTCACTTGTACTTGCTCTAGGATCACATGTATTCGCTGTAGAGAGTTTCTTAAGAACCTTAAAAATGGACAGGTTTGCGTGTATGTGCAATGTGTCAAACAGGGGCCTCAGGTGACACTGGTTTTTCCACCTTCCTCTTGATTCCTTGGGAGATGGGGCTACTATTGTGCCAAATCAGCAGGTTGATGTTGCTGACCTGGCAGCATCACAGTCATTTGTTAAAGGAGAACTAGGTGAAATAACAGTCTGATAAACTCCCTGTACCTTCTCAGCAAATCTCCTTATGTTTTGCACACTGAAGATGGGTGAGCTAAGACATCAGCACAGAACTTAAGCACAGGTGCCATGAGAAAAAGTAAAAGGCTCTGTCTTGAGTTACTTGGGGGAGAAAGGACTGAGAAATACCAGACACTCCTCACTGTTGCCGCTCGGCACCCACAGAGTATCTTCTTTCTCATCATGCCACACAGCAAGGTGTCCAGCTGAGGAACCTCCATTACCACAATGAAGACGTGTTTTCTGAGAGTTGTTAAAGGCCAGAACATTCAGCCACACTCTTAGTTTCAAGGAGACAACAGATCACAAAAATATTTTAGCTATTTTGAACTATTTAAAGAAAACCGGATTTCTTAGCTTCCATCATATATGAGAAGAATAGCTTGAAACATCTTCATAAAACCAGGTCACAGCATTCATGGCTATTAATTTCGCTGGAAATGAATGTCTGCATATGATAAGGGGAACCACTTGTTAACAGTTTGAACTGTGCATGTCTACGTACATCCAGATTTTTTTCAATAGTAAATATTGCAGTGCTGCACGAGCTTAGGGTGGTTGCATCCATGGACATGGAACCATACAGAGGGACCCCAAGTACAAAGGACTGACTCTAATTTAAATCGAGATTTTCAGCTGCTCAGAGGGCTGGCACTCTTGACCCCATATTGCCTGTATCTGGAAAATATGTTTTCCTTAAGCAAAATTTTAAATTAGATGGAAATTTTAAAGTAGATGGAATGGATAGATTTTTCTTCCAAACACAACACAGTTAAATAAAACTCACTTTCTTCAGCCATATAACTGTTTGTAGTAGATTGGTCCTTCACCAACACATCAGGGAAAAAAAAAAAAACCACTTTTCCTTCCAAAAACAAATCTGAAAAGCAGGGCTGAGAACTAGACCCTGGCCAAGAAAATGCTGACAAGCTCACTGGGAGTCAGGATGGAGACGGGTCCACAAACTGTCTTTAGGCTGAAGGTCAACAGCTGCATCACCACCAATGGGTACAAATGATAACCCTGGCAAAGGTCTGTCCCCATGGTTTACGGAATAGGCTCATGACAGGGTGAGGCAACTGTGCTGAGATGATGCTCCACTCAGACGTGCAGCTTGCATGAAAGGAGGCATCTCATGCCAACTAGCTGAGGTTGCTGTCTTCATGATTTGGACATAATCTCAAAGCAATCATAAAATCCTACACTTTCAGGCATTATGAAACAGCTTCCTTATCTATGTTCACTTAACAAAGAAAAGGCAGTGATGGGAGGCAGGGACGGCAAGAATTTAATCCCATAAAACAGATGCCCCATGTCATTCCTGTCCGCTTGATAGGTGAAGGCCCTGATGCCCAGCCCTCCATGGCATATGCTGCCCTGCCCATATTCCTCACCTAAACAGCTTTTCCATCACCAGTACCATCGACGAGAAGAGACATGATGACTCAGTCTATGCGTCCTATATACAAAGATGCTGTGCGAAAGATTTTTAGACTATTTATCTCTGCCAGAAAAAAATGTGGTTCCCCATTTACCTTTATTCCACGACAGAGCCACCTTGACCAGATTGATTATTGTGAGATAAGTGATTTTCTGGCTTTAATCATTATCAGGAAGAGTCATGGGTATGTATAAAGTCCTCCTACAGTTGCCTGGTTTATTTGCAGAACAAATGTTTATTCAGTGCCCACAAGGTGCAGGTTTACCATTGTTTCTGATCTAAAGTCACCAGCAACCAGCTGTATCACAATAAATGGTTCTGAAAAATTCACTGTGTCACATTTGAGTGTCAGAGCAATAGAGATGTGTGGCGTGAGTCTGAAATGAATACGGATGAAAACGACTCTCGGTCAGACATCTAGCTACAACTTCCAGGTCAGAGCAAAAGTTCACAGGACCATATCACCCCTCAGTTTTCACTCATCTGGGGAGGCTGTATCAGGAGAGTCCTGAGGCTTCAGACCTCAATTATCTTTCTTTCACCCAAAAAGACAGAGCTGCTACCACCCCTCTTCAGGGTGAAAGATGAACACCAACAGCAGTGTCTTCCTTCTGAGCTCATTGTTCTGGGCTTTACTATACTTTCCTGAATGGCTGCCTTGAGAGATACACAAAATTAGTTCATGATCAAGGCCACTGTGTGGACCAGTGGGAAAATATTGTATGAAAATGTTTTCTTTCAAATGCACTTTTCTTTCTCTCTAGGACTCAAGTGTCACAGGATGCATCAAAGGATCTAACAGAGAATGGAGATGCTGGAACTGGATACAAGAGTCTCTTCTCTGTGTCAAGTTCAAGGTGATTATTTAGCTAGGTTCTACAGGGCACTCAGTTGTTAGAATAGGAACAAAATACCAAACACATGATCGGTTACTAAGGACTGGATTTCTTGCTTGATTTCCAGTTCGTTTCTAGACAACTAATTATAACAACAAGCAATTGCTAAAATCTTGGAAATATGGATCGTGGGGCTACAAATCAAATAGTCAGAACCTGATCACTTGGTGGAGATGATTATTTGCTATTCTATCTGGGAAAGTCTTACTTAACCACATGTTCTAAAACGCTAACCCCTACTATCTGCTTACAGACAGTGGAATGGACACAGCCCTGAAAATGGTGTCAAAGTTTTTCTCCAATGAAAGTTCACACTTATACCCAAAATACTGTCCAATTTCAGAAAACACATGAATACTCACTTGCTTAGCCTTGGTCTTTGTGATGGTGTCAGAAATGGGTTTCTTCCTTTCCTTGACAGTAGATTTAGAAAACAATTCCTCAAATTCATGACAATCTATGGATGGTTCTTCAATTTTTTCCCAAATAAGTGAAGCACTGGAGTCTCTAAAGTTAAGCAAAAACCCATGAGAGAGGCGTCAAGCTGGACTGCAGGGACAGGAGGACACAGGCACCAGAGGGGCCAGGAGAGGATGAAGGGAGGTTGGGGATGGGGGAAATCCATCCCCATCCCCTTTTCTGTAAGATCAGCACTTGTTTAATCAACCAACATGATGAGAAACAGCATCAACACAGGATGGAACCTTTGCCTAGAAAGGAATTCTTTCTAGGCATTGCCAGGAATTCTCAGTCATCAAGTCATTGTATAAAACATGTAAGAACCCTTTTTAGTATGGATCTCCAGGCAAGAAATGTCTGATATCTCACATTCCAACCTGACCCATAAGTTTCATGGGTTAAAAATAAATCACTTTCTGCCTACAGAGAGTGGCATTTCTGTCTCCCTACCACTGTCCAGCACTCATGTCATCTGACTCCTCAGTGATCACAGAGACAGGTAGGTAGTACCACCTGAAAATGAAGGTCCATTTTAAAAAGCAAAACAACAAAATAAAAGAACTTCATATAATGCATATGGAAAAAATGAGTTTGGAGCACAGCTAGAAATGATGCCTCAGCAATTAGGAGTGACTCGGAAAAGTACTCAGAAAATGAGCAGCAAAGTTAGAAGCAGTGATTCTCCACTATGATTCAGAGAAGAGAAAATTAATATAAGAAATGACGATGAGTCTACTAAACATCCTATTTCTAAATCTGTGCCACATCACAGACAGCCACAAATTCAAAGTCATGAGAACTCGGGATAAGAAAGTCCAGGAGAAATTTAAAGGGCATGTTTTCTCTGGCACCACCCCAGGGTTCAGGGAACCAGGTTATGGACCATCCATGGGTAAGTAATACACCAGCAGCAAACCTGCTGGGAGGAATTCTTTTATAAATATCATGTCTTTCATAAAGGTCATGTAAGTCTGTGATTTTATGACTTCACAGCATTGTAAATCATCTATAGAAGTGCCATGAAATGGTCAGACCTAAATCATTTCACACATGGGGTGAAATCCACACATGTGGATTTTTGTGTATCACTTTTCTGAATAATAAAACAAGACCATGCCTTCAAAAGGATGCAGAATACATCCTCAAGGGTTTGTCTGTTTAATGATTTGATTTACTTTTATAAGTTATTTGTCAGAGTGAGGCTTTGCAAAAAGGCAACAGCTCACATAAGCTAAGAAAGATCTATCCATCAATCCTTAAAAGGTCGATTAAAAATTAACCATGTTGAGGTTTGACAGAAAACAACAAAATTCTGTAAAGCAATTATCTTTCAATTAAAAAAGAAATTAATTAAAAAACTATATAGACAGAAATGTGTACATTGATACATATGATTTATCACTTGGATACTTCTGGAGAAAAGTCTAAAATTGCTCCACTAAATATTGATGTAAAAATCTACAGACTAGCTTTGGAGTGGTACAGAGAGGAAACCACTTCTCTCATGTTGACAAATTATGCAAAGAGGAACGCCGCTGGTGTTACCTTCTACTGTGCAGCTGAATTCTTGTCCAATATAGAGGCTTCATCGGCCGACAAGGCTCTACTGGCTGCTTCCTACTCCCTTTTTCCTGATTCATCCCAAATCCAAACAAGCCAAAAGGCAACGGAGGAGGAAGAAAGCCACACACCTGAGGTGTCGGTAAAGTGCTACTCCCAACTTGCCGTGGGAGAGGAAGGCCTGATCCAGCAGTGGGTGGGGGTGGAGGGGTTAGAGGAGGTGGAATCCCCACACCCGGAGGAGGAGGAGGAGGAGGAGGAGGAGGAGGAGGTGGGGCAGGAGGTATTCCTTCACTGGAAAGAGGTGCAGGAGGAGGAATTCCCACTCCGGGAAGAGGGGGGGTGGGGGGTATTCCCATGCCTGGAAGAGGAGGGGGAGGAGGGGGAGGAGGGGGAGGAGGGATCCCCACCCCGGGAAGAGGAGGGGGAGAAGGTGGAGGAGGGGGAGGAGGGATCCCCACCCCGGGAAGGGGAGGGGCGGGAGGGATCCCCACCCCGGGAAGAGGGGGGGCGGGAGGGATCCCCACCCCGGGAAGAGGGGGGGCGGGAGGGATCCCCACCCCGGGAAGAGGGGGGGCGGGAGGGATGCCCACCCCGGGAAGGGGCGGGGCGGGAGGGATGCCCACCCCGGGAAGAGGGGGGGCGGGAGGGATGCCCACCCCGGGAAGAGGGGGGGCGGGAGGGATGCCCACCCCGGGAAGAGGGGGGGCGGGAGGGATGCCCACCCCGGGAAGAGGGGGGGCGGGAGGGATGTCCACCCCGGGAAGAGGGGGGGCGGGAGGGATGCCCACCCCGGGAAGGGGCGGGGCGGGAGGGATCCCCACCCCGGGAAGGGGCGGGGCGGGAGGGATCCCCACCCCGGGAAGGGGCGGGGCGGGAGGGATCCCCACCCCGGGAAGGGGCGGGGCGGGAGGGATCCCCACCCCGGGAAGGGGCGGGGCGGGAGGGATCCCCACCCCGGGAAGGGGCGGGGCGGGAGGGATCCCCACCCCGGGAAGGGGCGGGGCGGGAGGGATCCCCATCCCAGGCAAAGGTAGAGGAGTGGGTGGCAGCATCTCTGGACCTAGACAAGGAGGAGGTGAGAGGCCTGCTGGACTGGGCAGTGCAGGCCCAGGTGCACCGGGGGTCAGGGGTGCTGCGGAAGCCTCGGCGCCCAGGCCAGGCATCAGAGGGGAGGTCTCTGGAGGCAGAGGTGGTGCAGTGGGGATGTCACAGCTGTTTCCAGAAGAGGGGAAAGCAGAGTGTTCCTGGCTGGTTTCAAACCCAGTGTGAAGAGGATGGGAAGGCTGGGACCCGGCCTGTCCGTGACTGTCAGACCAGGGGAGGGATGCAGGCGGTGGAGGCTGGAGGGACGGCTGTGCATCAAGCTGAACTGATATTCGCCTTGGAGACACGACCAAAGAGATTTCTGAGCAGAACATGGTCTGAGGTCCCGAAGGCAAGGGCAGCCCTGCTGATTCTCCATGTGTGGTCAAGGGTAGGGGGCCCACCAGCGGGGCCCCGCCAGGAGGACGTGCTAGCACACCACCATCTTCCATCGGGGACGTCTGGATGGACTTGGCCTGTACAATCCTTTCATATCCAACATCCTTTTCGCCCAACTTGAGGGCTTCCAGACCCGTGTCTAGGGCGGGATATTGTTTCTCCAGCTCAGCTATCTTGGTCTTCAGATCCTCGATGGTCTGCTCCAGCCGCTGGATGACAGTGGCCTGACCCTCAGACTTCATGTCGCACACTTCCTGGGGGGCAACACAGACATCACAGTTGAACAGAAAATCAGGGATACTCCAAACATCAAAAACTAGACCCACCAAACTCAGCAAAATGTATTCATTTGTTACTTCTAAAAGCTCGCTCCATGGAAACACATTATTAGTTCTACTATGTGTCCCTTCTTTGCCCTTGGATTTCAAAGTGGATTACATAGATGACCATGAGGTCCTAAGGCCCTTCTCTAATTAATCTTCAAATGAAATCGTGGAAGATCAGCAGTCCTCGGTGAAGAGGGAAACCAAGGCTTAGTGACAGACCCACTTAATTTCACCATAGACCACTCTCCTTCTTGCCCAGTAACATCTGCTATATGAGGACATTTCCTAAAGATATTTTAAATTCTAAGTTTTACAGTTAATTGCAACTTCTAAAGAGTAATCTCTACTGGAATCCCCAGTAAAATCATGAGAATATTTGTAACACCCACACAAGCACGTATAGGCATGTCTTACGTGCATGTATAGAACTTATATCACACTTACTACAATTCAAATATTTTATTCAAGGCATTTCAGAAAGGGATACCTTTGGTCGCCACAATTTATCACAATAGCCAAGAGCAACTGTGCCCATGTATGGGTCACTCTCACCCCCAGACGGTACCTTCCTCTCCCAAAGCATGCCATCAACCTTTCAAGGAAAAGGACTTTTGGTAGAGAAAAGGGGAAAACCCTCTCAGTAAACTGACTGCCAATAACAGATGAGTAAGAAGAAAAGAGGAGGCAGAGGAGTGGGCAGAGAAAAATGAGGAAAGCAGGAACAGGAGAAGGAAGAAGAGGGGATAGACCCCAACTGAGTGAAGCGCAGGTCAGACACCTGATCACACAGGTTCATCTGTCCCCCATCGATGTGGGGATGAGAGGGCCCAGAACTGCTTCTCCAGAGTGTCCAGGGCTTTTCACACAATACCCCAACAGAGGCCACCATCCACAGCAGGGACATGTTACTACCTTCCCCACATGGGAGCCAGGCCTGCTCTTAACCTATCAACTGAGAGGTGATACAAAGATGATGCAAAGTGTGAAACTAAACTCCTATCCTGCTTGCCAAATGCTAAATCCAAAAAAAAGTCTCCACAAAATAAAAAATAACTTACTTTGCTATTTTTTAAAAATTGAAAACAAATACATAACCCATTTACAGTGGAAAAGCTGCAGACAGACAAGACAGAAATGGGTATTTACAATAAATGAAGCATTTTTGGTGTTATGCGTATATTTATTTAAAATCTTCACAGGTAGTTTCTTTTTGCATGGGGGTAGGGAAGGTATAAAGATAACAGTCTTAATCCTAAACCCATTATTTCTTCTCTAAAAATTCTATATTTTACTATAACATTTCACTTGCTGAACATCAATTATGATGCTTATTAAAAGCAGAACTTGTAACTTCAAAGACAAGCACCTACACAAGGTACTTATTTCCCTATAATCAAAAAATACCAAATAGCCCTTACTGTGAAAGAAAGCTGAAAAGGAAATTAATTTACCTTTTAAGTAATAAAGAAATATAAACACTTATTATAGGCAAAATTGTGACAGGCACTTCTATTTATGGGTGTGTGTGTATGTGTGTGTGTGTGTAAGTCACTATTTTTCACCAATGTCTATACAAAAGACTAAAGAATTACAATACATAGGTTGGGAAATCATGTCATATATTCTCTAAATAGTCCATGGTAAAAGAAATAACTATAATAAAATAATTTGTAATATCCTATTTAGCCATTGTAGTTAACTTCACTCTCCAATTATGATGCTAGTAAGCACAAGAAAATCCAACCTAATAAAATTATAAATATTCACTATTTTTGCCTATGGGTTAGCAAAATATATAGATTATTTTCATTTTTCCAGTATAATCTTAGGAGTGACCATTAAGCTTAGATAAGTCTTTTTTGAGTTGTCCTGGTATGAATTAACGCTCTCATTTTCTCATTTCTGTAATGAACATATAAAAAGGCTACTTGATAAAAGGCATGCAAGTAGTATATTCTAGAAGTGTTTTCCAAAACACAATTATTAAAAAATTTTTTTACTGGGATATAGTTGATATATGTTTCAGGTATATAACACAGGGATTTACAATTTCTAAAAAGTTATATTCCATTTACAATTACTATAAAATATTGCCTATATTCCCTGTGCTGGACTATATATCCTTGAAGCTTATTTTATACGTAATAGTTTGTACCTCTTATTCTCCTACAACTATTTTGTGACTCCCCACAATCCTCTCCCCACTGATAACCACTACTCTGTCCTCTGTATATGTGAGTCTATTTCTTTTTAGTAAATACACTACATCTTCTTTATGCACTCATCTCTTGATAGAAACTTAGGTTGCTTCCATATCTTGGCAATTGTAAATAATACTGCTATGAACACTGGATGCATGTATCTTTAAAAATAACTGCTTTATTATTTTTTGTTTGTTTGTTTTTTAGGTAAATATCCAGGAGTGAAATTGCTGGGTCATACAGTAGTTCTGGTTTTTTGAGAAACCTCCATACTGTTTTCCATAGGAAACATTCCCACCAAAAGGGTACGTGGGGTCTGTTTTCTCCACATTTTTGCCATTCTCTTGTTATTATGTTCTTTTTTTTAATACTTTCTTTATTATTTTATCATTATTTTTAAACTTTTACTGAAATATAGCTGATTTACAATGTTGCATTAATGTCTTCTGTACAGCAAAGTGACTCAGATATACATACCTCACATCAGTTCAGTTCAGTTGCTCAGTCGTGTCCGACTCTGTGACCCCATGAATCGCAGCATGCCAGACCTCCCTGTCCACATATATATATATATGCTATTATTTGTGTTCTTTTTCATGATAGCCATTCTGAAACCGTGAGGTGATATCTCATTGTGGTTTTGATTTTCATTTCTCTGAGGACTTATCACATTAAGTATATTTTCGTGTGCCTGTCGGCCATCTGTAGGTTATCTTTAGAAAAAAATTCAGGTCATTTGACTATTTTTAATTTTTTTTTTTGATGTTGAGTTGTATGAGCTGTTTATATAGTTTGGAAAGTAACCCCTTATCAGTCATATAATTTGCAAATATTTTCTCCCATTTAATAGATTGTCTTTTGTTGATAGCTTCCTTTGCCATCCAAAAGCTTTCAAGATTAATTAGGTTCCATCTGTTTATATTTTATTTCTTTTGATTTAGGAGACAGATCCAAAAAATGTATTGATATGATTTGTGTCAGTGTTCTATTTTTACTTCCAGCATTTTTATGGTTTCTGGTCTTATATTTAGGTCTTTAACCATTTTGAGTTTGTTTTTGTGTAAGATGCTAGAGAATGTTCTAATTTCATTCCTTTTCATGTAGCTGTCCAGTTTCCCCAGCACCACTTACTTAAGAAACTGTTTTGCTTTTTTTTCCCATCTACTGTATATTCTTCCCTTTGTTGTAGGTGAATTTGACAATACAACTTCAGACTTATTTCTGGACTCTCCATACTCTTCCAT
Source organism: Capricornis sumatraensis (assembly GCF_032405125.1). Taxonomy (NCBI): domain Eukaryota; kingdom Metazoa; phylum Chordata; class Mammalia; order Artiodactyla; family Bovidae; genus Capricornis; species Capricornis sumatraensis. The sequence continues at coordinate 41,707,309 of NC_091078.1, read as the reverse complement.
CGATCTCTGTGTTTGTTTTTGTGCCAGTACCATACTGGTTTTGATTATTGTAACTCTGTAGTATAGTCCGAAGTCAGGGAGCCTGATTTCTCTAGTTTTGTTCTTTCTCAAGATTGTTTTGGCTATTCTTTTGTGTTTTCATACAGATTTTTATATGTTCTAGTTCTGTGAAAAACATCCTTAGCACTTTGATAGGAACTATATTGAACTGTGGATTTCCTTGAGTAGTGTGGTCATTTGAAAAATGTCAATTCTTCCAGTTCATATACACAGTATACCTTTCCATCTGTTTGTGTCATCTTCAGTTTTGTTCAGCAATGTCTTATAGTTTTCCAAGTACAGGACTTTCATCTCCTTGAAAAAAAGTGAAAGTGCAAGTCACTCAGTCATGTCTGACTCTTTGCGACCCCATGGACTATACAGTCCGTGGAATTCTCCAGGCCACAGTACTGCAGTAGGTAGCCTTTCTCTTCTCCAGGGGATCTTCCAAACCCACGGGGATCAAACCCAGGTCTCCTGCACTGCGGGCAGATTCTTTACCAGCTGAGCCACAAGAGAAGCCCAAGAATACTGGAGTGGGTAGCCCATCCCTTCTCCAGCAGATCTTCCCAACCCAGGAATTGAACCAGGTTCTTCTTGCATTGCAAGACGGTTTTTTACCAACTGAGCTACCAGGGAAGCCTTCAGTTCAGTTTAGTAGCTCAGTCGTGTCCGACTCTTTGTGACCCCATGAATCGCAGCATGCCAGGCCTCCCTGTCCATCACCAACTCCTGGTGTTCACTCAGACTCATGTCCATCGAGTCCGTGATGCCATCCAGCCATCTCACCCTCGGTCGTCCCCTTCTCCTCCTGCCCCCAATCCCTCCCAGCATCAGAGTCTTTTCCAACGAGTCAACTCTTCGCATGAGGTGGCCAAAGTACAGGAGCTTCAGCTTTAGCATCAATTCTTCCAAAGAAACCCCAGGGTTGATCTCCTTCAGAATGGACTGGTTGGATCTCCTTGCAGTCCACGGGACTCTCAAGAGTCTTCTCCAACACCACAGTTCAAAAGCATCAATTCTTCGGTGCTCAGCCTTCTTCACAGTCCAACTCTCACATCCATACATGACCACAGGAAAAACCATAGCCTAGACTAGACGGACCTTAGTCAGCAAAGTGATGTCTCTGCTTTTGAATATGCTATCTAGGTTGGTCATAACTTTCCTTCCAAGGAGGAAGCATCTTTTAATTTCACGGCTGCAGTCATGATCTGCAGTGATCTTGGAGGCCCCCAAAATAAAGTCTGACACTGTTTCTACTGTTTCCCCATCTATTTCCCATGAAGCGATGGGACCAGATGCCATGATCTTCGTTTTCTGAATGTTGAGCTTTAAGCCAACTTTTTCGCTCTCCTCTTTCACTTTCGTCAAGAGGCTTTTTAGCTCCTTTTCACTTTCTGCCATAAGGGTGGTGTCATCTGCATATCTGAGGTTATGGATATTTCTCCCAGCAATCTTGATTCCAGCTTGTGTTTCTTCCAGTCCAGCATTTCTCATGATGTGTAAGTTAAATAAGCAGGGTGACAATATACAGCCTTGACATACTCCTTTTCCTATTCGGAACCAGTCTGTTGTTCCATGTCCAGTTCTAACTGTTCTAACTGGAACCAGTCCATGTCTAGGGGCCGTGACCCTGAGGAGCCACCCCGAGCCCGAGGCCAGGGCCAGCAGCCGGGAGGAGCAACCCAAGGAGCCGTGGCTGCGCAGGCACAGGAGGGCCTAGAGGAGCTATCCCACCTTGAAGGTCAGGAACCACAGCGGTAAGGCTCGTCCAAGGTAAGGAGCAGCGGCTGTGCTTTGCTGGAGCAGCCGTGAAGAGATACCCCACGCCCAAGGTAAGAGAAACCCAAGTAAGATGGTAGGTGTTGCAAGAGGGCATCAGAGGGCAGACACACTGAAACCATAATCACAGAAAACTAGTTAATCTAATCACACTAGGACCACAGCCTTGTCTAACTCAATGAAACCAAGCCATGCCTGCGGGGCAGCCCAAGATGGGCAGGTCATGGTGGAGAGGTCTGACAGAATGTGATCCACTGGAGAAGGGAATGGCAAGCCACTTCAGTATTCTTGCCTTGAGAACCCCATGAACAGGATGAAAAGGCAAAAGGAAAGGATACCAAAAGAGGAACTCCCCAGGTCATTAGGTGCCCAATATGCTACTGGAGATCAGTGGAGAAATAACTCCAGAAAGAATGAAGGGATGGAGCCAAAGCAAAAACAATACCCAGTTGTGGATGTGACTGGTGATAGAAGCAAGATCCGATGCTGTAAAGAGCAATATTGCATAGGAACCTGGAATGTCAGGTCCATGAATCAAGGCAAATTGGAAGTGGTCAAACGAGATGGCAAGGATGAACATCGACATTCTAGGAATCAGTGAACTAAAATGGACTGGAATGGGTGAATTTAACTCAGATGACCATTATATCTAGTACTGTGGGCAGGAATCCCTTAGAAGAAATGGAGTAGCCATCATGGTCAACAAAAGAGTTCGAAATGTAGTACTTGGATGCAATCTCGAAAACGACAGAATGATCTCTGTTCATCGCCAAGGCAAACCATTCAATATCACAGTAATCCAAGCCTATGCCCCAACCAGTAACGCTGAAGAAACTGTAGTTGAACGGTTTTACAAAAGAGCTACAAGACCTTTTAGAACTAACACACAAAAAAGATGTCCTTTTCATTATAGGGGACTGGAATGCAAAAGTAGGAAGTCAAGAAACACCTGGAGTAACAGGCAAATTTGGCCTTGGAATGCGGAATGGAGCAGGGCAAAGACTAACAGAGGTTTGCCAAGAAAATGCACTGGTCATAGCAAACACGCTCTTCCATCAACACAAGAGAAGACTACACATGGACATCACCAGATGGTCAACACCGAAATCAGATTGATTATATTCTTTGCAGCCAAAGATGAAGAAGCTCCATACAGTCAACAAAAACAAGACCAGGAGCTGACTGTGGCTCAGATTATGAACTCCTTATTACCAAATTCAGACTCAAATTGAAGAAAGTAGGGAAAACTGCTAGACCATTCAGGTATGACCTGAATCAAATCCCTTATGATTATACAGTGGACGTGAGAAATAGATTTAAGGGCCTAGATCTGACAGACAGAGTGCCTGATGAACTATGGAATAAGGTTCGTGACATTGTACAGGAGACAGGGATCAAGACCATCCCCATGGAAAAGAAATGCAAAAAAGCAAAATGGCTGTCTGAGGAGGCCTTACAAATAGCTGTGAAAAGAAGAGAGGCAAAAAGTAAAGGAGAAAAGGAAAGATATAAGCATCTGAATGCAGAGTTCCAAAGAATAGCAAGAAGAGATAAGAAAGCCTTCTTCAGTGATCAATGCAAAGAAATAGAGGAAAAAAAAAAACATGATGGGAAAGACTAGAGATCTCTTCAAGAAAATTAGAGATACCAAGGGAACATTTCATGCAAAGATGGGCTCGATAAAGGACAGGAATGGCATAGACCTAACAAAAGCAGAAGATATTAAGAAGAGGTGGCAAGAATACACAGGAGAACTGTACAAAAAAGATCTTCACAACCCAGATAATCATGATGATGTGATCACTAATCTAGAGCCAGACATCTTGGAAAGTGAAGTCAAGAGGGCCTTAGAAAGCATCACTACGAACAAAGCTAGTGGAGTGATGGAATTCCAGTTGAGCTCTTTCAAATCCTGAAAGATGATGCTGTGAAAGTCTGCACTCAATATGCCAGCAAATTTGGAAAACTCAGCAGTGGCCACAGGACTGCAAAAGGTCAGTTTTCATTCCAAATCCAAAGAAAGGCAATGCCAAAGAATGCTCAAACTACTGCACAATTGCACTCATCTCACATGCTAGTAAAGTGATGCTCAAAATTCTCCAAGCCAGGCTTCAGCAATATGTGAACCGTGAACTCCCTGATGTTCAAGCTGGTTTTAGAAAAGGCAGAGGAACCAGAGATCAAATTGCCAACATCCGCTGGATCATGCAAAAAGCAAGAGAGTTCCAGGAAATCATCTATTTCTGCTTTATTGACTATGCCAAAGCCTTTGACTGTGTGGATCACAAGAAACTGTGGAAAATTCTGAAAGAGATGGGAATACCAGATCACCTAACCGGCCTCTTGAGAAATCTGTATGCAGGTCAGGAACCAACAGTTAGAACTGGACATGGAACAACAGGGAAGCCTTAGGTAGGTATATTCCTAGGCATTTTTTTCTTCGTAATTTGATAAGTGGGATTATCTCCTTAATTTTTCTTTCTGATAGTTCATTAAGATGTATAGAAATGCAACAGATTTGTGTATATTAATTTTACATCCTTCTGTTTTACCAAGTTTATTAATGAGTTCTAGTACTTTTCCAGTGGCATCTTTAGAATTTTCTCTGTATGGTATCATGTCATCTGCAAACAGTGAGAGTTTTACTTTTCCCTTTCCAATCTGGATTCATTTCATTTATCTTGTCTGACTGCTGTTGCTAGGACTTCCAATCGTATATTAAATAAAAACGGTGGGAGTGAGCATCCTTGTATGTTCCTGATCTTACAGGAAATGCTTTCAGTTTTTCATCACTGAGTATGATGTTAGCTGTAGGTTTGTCATATAAGGTGTTTACTATGTTAAGGTATGTTCACTTTATGGCCACTTTTGGAGAGTTTGTATCATGCATAGATGTTGAACTTTGTCAAAACTTTTTTCTACATCTATTGAAATAATCATATAGTTTTATTCTTCAGTTTGTTAATGTGGTATATCATAGTGATTGATTTGAGGGTATTGAACTATCCTTGAATCCCTGGAATAAATCCTACTTGATCATGTTTTATAACCCTTTTCATGAATTGTTGGATTCAGGTTCCTAATATTTTCTTGAGGAGTTTTGCACCCATGTTCATCAGTTATAATTTTTTTAAATATCTTTGTATCAGGGTTATGCTAACCTCATGAAATGGGTTCACAAGCATTCCTTCCTCTGCAATTTTTTTGGGGGAATACTTTCAGAAAGTTTCTTGTTAAATCTTCTCTAAATCTTTGGTAAAATCCTCCTGTGAAGACATCTGATCTTGACTTTTGTTTCCTGGAAGTTTTTTGTTTTTTTAAAAATTATTGACACAATTTCATTATTAGTAATTGGTCCGCTCCTACTTTCTTTTTCTTCCTGGTTCTAATTTGAGAGATTCTACCTTGCTAAGAACTTGTCCATTCCTTATAGGTCATTCATCTTATTGGTGTATAGTTGTTTTCAGTAGTGTCTTACGGTCCTTTGAATTGCTGTGGCGTCAGTTGTAACTTTTCCTTTTATTTTTTATTTTATTGATTTGGGCTGTCTCTCTTTTTTCCTGATGAATCTGGCAAAATGTTTATCAATTTTTTTTTATCTTTTCAATGAAACAGCTATTAGTTTCATTGACTTTTTCTATTCTTTTTCTACTCTCTGTTTCATTTATTTCTGCTCATATCTTTATGTTTCTTTCTTTCGACTAAATTTGAGTTTTGTTTGTTCTTTTTCTAGGCCCTTTATGTGTAGGGTTAGGTTGTTTATTTAAGATTTTTGTTGCTTGACAAAGTAAACTTGTATCACTATAAACTTCCCTCTTAGAACTGTCTTTATTACTGTGTTACTGTTGACTTCTCCCTTATGTCTGCCAGCATTTGCTTTTTGTGTTTAGATGCCCCTATGTTGGGGTATATTTACAATTCTTATATCTTCTTCTTGGATTGATTCCTTGATAATAATGTAATATCCTGTCTCTTTTACCAGTCTTTATTGTAAAGTCTATTTTTTCTGATACAACTATTGCTATCTTGGCTTCCTTTTCAACCTATCTGCATGGAATACATTCTTCCATTCTCTCACTTTCAGTTTGTGTCTCCTTAGGTTGAGGCAAATCTCTTGTTGGCAGGCCTGTTTTTACATTCAGCTACTTTATGTCTTTTCATTGTAGCATTTAGCTCATTTACATTGAAACTAATTTCAACATATGTTTAATTTTAACATATATTTTTATTGCCTTTTAAAAATTCTTTGTGAGGTTGTTTTGTAGTTTTTTTCTGTTCCTTTCTTCTTTTGCTCTGTTCTCTTATATTTGATGGCTATATTTACTGTTAGGTTTGGATTCCTTTTTCTTTTTTTGTGTGTGTATATCTATTACAGATTTTTAGATTGTAGTTACCATGAGGTTTTTATATAACACTCATTATATATATATATATATATATATATATATATGATGGTTATACAATTACTGATGTCTTAATTTCAAACACATCTTTAAACCCTGCACTTGTAGTCTATGACCCTCATGATCACTATTTGGGATGTGTTTTACATCTGTTTTGTGGATCACATAGCTGCTCGTTGTAGTTATGGATGATTTTACTAGCTTTGTCTTTTAATAATCCTACTAGTTTTTTTTTTTTTGAGTGGATGATTTCCTACCTTTACTATATGTTTGCCTTTACTGATGAATTTTTCCTTTCCATAATTTTCATGTTTCTAGTCATAGTCTTTTCTCACTTAGATAAGTTCCTTTAACATTTGTTGTAAAGCTATTTTGGTAGTGCTGAACTCTGTGATGCTTTTAATCTATCAAATATCTGAAAGATAACCTTGCCAGGTCGAGTATTCTTGATTGGAGGTTATTCCCCTTTATCACTTTGACTATATCATACCCGTCCCTTCTGGCTTGCAGCTTTTGTTGAAAAGTCACCCTTATGGGAATTCCCTAATTGTTACCTATTGCTTTTCCCTTGCTTTTATATTTTCTAATACTTTTTAAAAAATTTGTTTATTTTACTTTACAATATTGTATTGGTTTTGCCATACATTGACTTGAATCTGCCATGAGTGTACATGTGTTCCCCATCCTGAACACCCCTCCCACGTCCCTCCCCATACCATCCCTCTGGGTTATCCCAGGGCACCAGTCCTGAGCATCATGATACAGAGTCCCCCTGTATCATGCATCAAATCGGGACTGGCAATTCGTTTCACATATGATATTTTACATGTTTCAATGCCATTCTCCCATATCATCCCACCCTTGCCCTCTCTGACAGAGTCCAAAAGACTATTCAATACATCTGTGTCTCTTTTGCTGTCTCGCATACAGGGTTATCATTACCTTCTTTCTAAATTCCATATATATGCATATTGGAGAAGGAAATGGCAACACACTCCAGTGTTCTTGCCTGGAGAATCACAGAGACAGGGAGCCTGGTGAGCTGACGTCTATGGGATCGCACAGAGTCGGACACGACTGAAGCAACTTAGCAGCAGCATACTGTATTGGTGTTTTTCTTTCTGGCTTACTTCACTCTGTATAACAGGCTCCAGTTTATTTGACTTTTTTCTTGTTTCTTGAGGTATGCCTGTATTGCTATGAACTTTCCTCTTAGCACTGCTTTTATAGTGTCCCACAGGTTTTGGGTTGTTGTGTTTTCATTTTCATTAGTTTCTATGCATATTTTGATTTCTTTTTTGATTTCTTCTGTGATTTGTTGGTTATTCAGAAGTGTGTTGTTCAACCTCCATATGTTGGAATTTTTAGTAGTTTTTCTCCTGTAATTGAGATCTAATCTTAATGCATTATGGTCAGAAAAGATGCTTGGAATGATTTCGATTTTTTTGAATTTATCAAGTTTAGATTTATGGCCCAGGATGTGATCTATCCTGGAGAAGGTTACATGAGCACTTGAAAAAAAGGTGAAATTCATTGTTTTGGGGTGAAATGTCCTATAGATATCAATTAGGTCTAATTGATCTAATGTATCATTTAAAGTTTGCGTTTCTTTGTTAATTTTCTGTTTAGTTGATCTGTCCATAGGTGTGAGTGGGGTAAGTCTCCCACTATTATTGTGTTATTGTTGATTTCCCCTTTCATACTTGTTAGCATTTGTCTTACATATTGCGGTGCTCCTATATTGGGTGCATATATATTTATAATTGTTATATCTTCTTCTTGGATTGATCCTTTGATCATTATGTAATGGCCTTCTTTGTCTCTTTTCACAGCCTTTGTTTTAAAGTCTATTTTATCAGATATGAGTATTGCCACTCCTGCTTTCTTTTGGTCTCTATTTGCGTGGTATATCTTTTTCCAGCCCTTCACTTTCAGTCTGTATGTGTCCCTTGTTTTGAGGTGGGTCTCTTGTAAGCAGCATATAGAGGGGTCTTGTTTTTGTATCCATTCGGCCAGTCTTTGCCTTTTGGTTGGGGCGTTCAACCCATTTACGTTTAAGGTAATTATTGATAAGTATGATCCAGTTACCATTTACTTTATTGTTTTGGGTTCGGGTTTATAGACCCTTTTCGTGTTTCCTGTCTAGACAATATCCTTTAGAATTTGTTGGAGAGCTGGTTTGGTGGTGCTGAATTCTCTCAGCTTTTGCTTGTCTGTAAAGCTTTTGATTTCTCCTTCGTATTTGAATGAGATCCTTGCTGGGTACAGTAATCTGGGCTGTAGGTTATTGTCTTTCATCACTTTAAGTATGTCTTGCCATTCCCTCCTGGCCTGAAGAGTTTCTATTGAAAGATCAGCTGTTATCCTTATGGGAATCCCCTTGTGTGTTATTTGTTGTTTTTCCCTTGCTGCTTTTAATATTTGTTCTTTGTGTTTGATCTTTGTTAATTTAATTAATATGTGTCTTGGGGTGTTTCGCCTTGGGTTTATCCTATTTGGAACTCTCTGTGTTTCTTGGACTTGGGTGATTACAACTAAAGCAACTAGAAAAGGAAGAATTGGAGAACCCCAGAGTTAGTAGAAGGAAAGAAATCTTAAAAATTAGGGCAGAAATAAATGCAAAAGAAACAAAAGAGACCATAGCAAAAATCAACAAGGCCAAAAGCTGGTTCTTTGAAAGGATAAATAAAATTGACAAACCACTAGCCAGACTCATCAAGAAGCAAAGAGAGAAAAATCAAATCAATAAAATTAGAAATGAAAATGGAGAGATCACAACAGACAACACAGAAATACAAAGGATCATAAGAGACTACTATCAGCAGTTGTATGCCAATAAAATGGACAACGTGGAAGAAATGGACAAATTCTTAGAAAAGTACAACTTTCCCAAACTGAACCGGGAAGAAATAGAAAATCTTAACAGACCCATCACAAGCACGGAAATTGAAACTGTAATCAGAAATCTTCCAGCAAACAAAAGCCCAGGTCCAGATGGCTTCACAGCTGAATTCTACCAAAAATTTCGAGAAGAGCTAACACCTATCCTACTCAAACTCTTCCAGAAAATTGCAGAGGAAGGTAAACTTCCAAACTCATTCTATGAGGCCACCATCACCCTAATACCAAAACCTGACAAAGATGTCACAAAAAAAAAAGAAAACTACAGGCCAATATCACTGATGAACATACATGCAAAAATCCTCAACAAAATTCTAGCAATCAGAATCCAACAACACATTAAAAAGATCATACACCATGACCAAGTGGGCTTTATCCCAGGGATGCAAGGATTCTTCAATATCCACAAATCAATCAATGTAATTCACCACATTAACAAATTGAAAAATAAAAACCATATGATTATCTCAATAGATGCAGAGAAGGCCTTTGACAAAATTCAACATCCATTTATGATAAAAACTCTCCAGAAAGCAGGAATAGAAGGAACATACCTCAACATAATAAAAGCTATATATGACAAACTCACAGCAAACATTATCCTCAATGGTGAAAAATTGAAAGCATTTCCCCTAAAGTCAGGAACAAGGCAAGGGTGCCCACTTTCACTGCTACTATTCAACATAGTTCTGGAAGTTTTGGCCACAGCAATCAGAGCAGAAAAAGAAATAAAAGGAATCCAAATTAGAAAAGAAGAAGTAAAACTCTCACTGTTTGCAGACGACATGATCCTCTACATGGAAAACCCTAAAGACTCCACCAGAAAATTACTAGAGCTCATCAATGAATATAGTAAAGTTGCAGGATATAAAATCAACACACAGAAATCCCTTGCATTCCTATACACTAATAATGAGAAAGTAGAAAAAGAAATTAAGGAAACAATTCCATTCACCATTGCAACGAAAAGAATAAAATACTTAGGAATATATCTACCTAAAGAAACTAAAGACCTATATATAGAAAACTATAAAACACTGATGAAAGAAATCAAAGAGGACACTAATAGATGGAGAAATATACCATGTTCATGGATCGGAAGAATCAATATAGTGAAAATGAGTATACTACCCAAAGCAATTTACAAATTCAATGCAATCCCTATCAAGCTACCAGCCATATTTTTCACAGAACTAGAACAGATAATTTCAAGATTTGTATGGAAATACAAAAAACCTCGAATTGCCAAAGCAATCTTGAGAAAGAAGAATGGAACTGGAGGGATCAACTTGCCTGACTTCAGGCTCTACTACAAAGCCACAGTCATCAAAACAGTATGGTACTGGCACAAAGACAGACATATAGATCAATGGAACAAAATAGAAAGCCCAGAGATAAATCCACACACATATGGACACCTTATCTTTGACAAAGGAGGCAAGAATATACAATGGACTAAAGACAATCTCTTTAACAAGTGGTGCTGGGAAAACTGGTCAACCACTTGTAAAAGAATGAAACTAGATCACTTTCTAACACCGCACACAAAAATAAACACAAAATGGATTAAAGATCTAAATGTAAGACCAGAAACTATAAAACTCCTAGAGGAGAACATAGGCAAAACACTCTCTGACATAAATCACAGCAGGATCCTCTATGATCCACCTCCCAGAATTCTGGAAATAAAAGCAAAAATAAACAAATGGGATCTAATTAAAATTAAAAGCTTCTGCACAACAAAGGAAAATATAAGCAAGGTGAAAAGACAGCCTTCTGAATGGGAGAAAATAATAGCAAATGAAGCAACTGACAAACAACTAATCTCAAAAATATACAAGCAACTTATGCAGCTCAATTCCAGAAAAATAAACGACCCAATCAAAAAATGGGCCAAAGAACTAAATAGACATTTCTCCAAAGAAGACATACGGATGGCTAACAAACACATGAAAAGATGCTCAACATCACTCATTATCAGAGAAATGCAAATCAAAACCACAATGAGGTACCACTTCACACCAGTCAGAATGGCTGCGATCCAAAAATCTGCAAGCAATAAATGCTGGAGAGGGTGTGGAGAAAACGGAACCCTCCTACACTGTTGGTGGGAATGCAAACTAGTACAGCCACTATGGAGAACAGTGTGGAGATTCCTTAAAAAATTGCAAATAGAACTACCTTACGACCCAGCAATCCCACTGCTGGGCATACACACCGAGGAAACCAGAACTGAAAGAGACACATGTACCCCAATGTTCATCGCAGCACTGTTTATAATAGCCAGGACATGGAAACAACCTAGATGTCCATCAGCAGATGAATGGATAAGAAAGCTGTGGTACATATACACAATGGAGTATTACTCAGCCATTAAAAAGAATTCATTTGAATCAGTTCTGATGAGATGGGTGAAACTGGAACCGATTATACAGAGTGAAGTAAGCCAGAAAGAAAAACACCAATACAGTATACTAACACATATATATGGAATTTAGAAAGATAGCAATGATGACCCTGTATGCAAGACAGGAAAAAAGGCACAGCGGTGTATAACGGACTTTTGGACTCAGAGGGAGAGGGAGAGGGTGGGATGATTTGGGAGAATGGCATTCTATCATGTATACTATCATGTAAGAATTGAATCACCAGTCTATGTCTGACGCAGGATACAGCATGCTTGGGGCTGGTGCATGGGGATGACCCACAGAGATGTTATGGGGAGGGAGGTGGGAGTGGGTTCATGTTTGGGAACACATGTAAGAATTAAAGATTTTAAAATTAAAAAAAAAATTAAAAAAAAAAACAACAGGCTCCAGTTTCATCCACCTCATTAGAACTGATTCAGATGTATTCTTTTTAATGGCTGAGAAATATTCCATTGTGTATTTGTACCACGGCTTTCTTATCCATTCATCTGCTGATGGACATCTAGGTTGCTTCCATGTCCTGGCTATTATAAACAGTGCTGCGATGAACATTGGGGTATACGTGTCTCTTTCGATTCTGGTTTCCTTAGTGTGTATGCCCAGCAGTGGGATTGCTGGGTTGTATGGCAGTTCTATTTCCAGTTTTTTAAGGAATCTCCACACTGTTCCCATAGTGGCTGTACTAGTTTGCATTCCCACCAACAGTGTAGGAGGGTTCCCTTTTCTCCACACCCTCTCCAGCATTTATTGCTTGTAGACTTTTGGATCACAGCCATTCTGACCGGTGTGAGAGGGTACCTCATTGTGGTTTTGATTTGCATTTCTCTGATCATGAGTGATGTTGAGCATCTTTTCACATGTTTGTTAGCCATCTGTATATCTTCTTTGGAGAAATGTCTATTTAGTTCTTTGGCCCATTTTTTTGATTGGGTCATTTATTTTTCTGGAATTGAGCTGCAGGAGTTGCTTGTATATTTTTGAGATTAATTCTTTGTCCGTTTCTTCATTTGCTACTGTTTTCTCCCATTCTGAAGGCTGTCTTTTCACCTTGCTTAGAGTTTCCTTTGTTGTGCAGAAGCTTTTAAGTTTAATTAGGTCCAATTTGTTTATTTTTGCTAATATTGCCAATATTCTTGGAGGTGGGTCATAGAGGATCCTGCTGTGATTTATGTCAGAGAGTGTTTTGCCTATGTTTTCCTCTAGGAGTTTAATAGTTTCTGGTCTTACATTTAGATCTTTAATCCATTTTGAGTTTATTTTTGTGTGTGGTGTTAGAAAGTGTTCTAGTTTCATTCTTTTACTAGTGGTTGACCAGTTTTCCCAGCACCTCTTGTTAAAGAGATTGTCTTTACCCCATTGTATATTCTTGTCTCCTTTGTCAAAGATAAGGTGTCCACAGGTGTGTGGATTTATCTCTGGGCTTTCTGTTTGTTCCACTGATCTATATTTCTGTCTTTGTGCCAGTACCATACTGTCTTGATGACTGTGGCTTTGTAGTAGAGACTGAAGTCAGGCAGGCTGATTCCTCCAGTTCCATTCTTTCTCAAGATTGCTTTGGCTATTCAAGATTTTTTGTATTTCCATAAAAATTGTGAAATTATTTAGGTAGGTGTTTCTTTAAGTAGATATATTCCTAAGTATTTTATTTTTTTGTTGCAATGGTGAATGGAATTGTTTCCTTAATTCCTCTGTTTTCTCATTATTAGTGTATAGGAATGCAAGGGATTTCTCTGTGTTGATTTTATATCCTGCAACTTTACTATATTCATTGATTAGCTCTAGTAATTTTCTGGTGGAGTCTTTAGGGTTTTCTATGTAGAGGATCATGTCATCTGCAAACAGTGAAAGTTTTCCTTCTTCTTTTCCAATCTGGATTCCTTTTCTTTTTCTGCTCTGACTGCTGTGGCCAAAACTTCCAAAACTATATTGAATAGGAGTGGTGAGAGTGGGCACCCTTGTCTTTTTCCTGACTTTAAGGGAAATGCTTTCAATTTTTCACCATTGAGGATAATGTTTGCTGAGGGTTTGTCATATATAGCTTTTATTATGTTGAGGTATGTTCCTTCTATTCCTGCTTTGTGGAGGGTTTTTTTTTTATCATAAATGGATGTTGAATTTTGTCAAAGGCCTTCTCTGCATCTACTGAGGTAATCATATGGTTTTTATTTTTCAATTTGTTAATGTGGTGTATCACATTGATTGATTTGCGGATATTGAAGAATCCTTGCATCCCTGGGATAAAGCCCACTTGATCATGATGTATGATCTTTTTAATATGTTGTTGGATTCTGCTTGCTAGAATTTTGTTAAAAATTTTTGCATCTATGTTCATCAGTGATATTGGCCTGTAGTTTTCTTTTTCTGTGGCATCTTTGTCAGGTTTTGGTATTAGGTGGTGGCCTAATAGAATGGTGGTTTTGGTATTATGATGGTGGCCTCATAGAATGAGTTTGAATATTTACCTTCCTCTGCAATTTTCTGGAAGAGTTTGAGGAGGATAGGTGTTAGCTATTCTCTAAATTTTTAGTAGAATTCAGCTGTGAAGCCATCTGGTCCTCGGCTTTTGTTTGCTGGAAGATTGCTGATTACAGTTTCAATTTCCGTGCTTGTGATGGGTCTGTTAAGGTTTTCTATTTCTTCCTGGTTCAGTTTTGGAAAGTTGTACTTTTCTAAGAATTTGTGCATTTCTTCCACGTTGTCCATTTTATTTGCATATAGTTGCTGATAATAGTCTCTTATGATCCTTTGTATTTCTGTGTTGTCTGTTGTGATCTCTCCATTTTCATTTCCAATTTTGTTGATTTGATTTTTCTCCCTTTGTTTATTGATGAGTCTGGCTAATGGTGTGTCGACTTTCTCTCAAAGAACCAGCTTTTGGTTTTGTTGATTTTTGCTATGGTCTGTTTCTTTTGCATTTATTTCTGCCCTAATTTTTAAAAATTCTTTCCTTCTACTATCCCTGGGGTTCTTCATTTCTTCCTTTTCTAGTTGCTTTAGGTGTAGAGTTAGGTTATTTATTTGAGTTTTTTCTTGTTTCTTGAGGTATGCCTGTATTGCTATGACCCTTCCCCTTAGTACTGCTTTTACAGTGTCTCATAGGTTTTGGTTGTTGTGTTTTCATTTCATTCATTTCTATGCATATTTTGATTTCTTTTTTAATTTCTTCTCTGATTTGTTGGTTATTCAGCAGCGTGTTGTTCAGCCTCCATATGTTGGGATTTTTAATAGTTTCTGTCCTGTAATTGACATCTAATCTTACTGCATTGTGGTCAGAAAAGATGCTTGGAAGGATTTCAATTTTTTTGAATTTACCAAGGCTAGATTTATGGCTTAGGATGTGATCTATCCTGGAGAAGGTTCTGTGTGCACTTGAGAAAAAGGTGAAATTGTTTTGGGGTGAAATGTCCTATAGATACCGATTGGAGTCTATTGTATCATTTAAAGTTTGTGTTTCCTTGTTAATTTTCTGTTTAGTTGATCTATCCATAGGTTCTTTTAAAGCCTCTAATTTCATTCTACATTCATTCTCATCCTGAATTCTTTGACGATCTTTACAGTTATCCTGAACTCTTTCTCGGGTATTGCCTATCTCCATATCACTGAGTTCTTCTTGGTTTTTTATCTTGTTCCTTCCTCTGAAACATATTTCTGTGTCACCTCATTGTGTCAAAACTACTATTTTATGTATGTATAGGTCAGTTACATTTCTTGATTTGGAGAAGTGGCCCTCTGTAGGAGATGACCTGTGCATTCCAGGAGTCCATTCTTCTCTTGTCACCAAGGGTCAAGGGCCAGCTTGTCCCAGGGTAGTGTCTGGCCTGCATCTGCAGATTCTACCCACAGGCTGTGGGTACAGTTTTCTTGCTTCCAGTGTCTGCTCTCTTGTGGGTGAGGCTGGGCTAGAGGCTAGTGCAGGCTTTGTGGTGGGAGGGGCTAGTGCCTGCCCATTGGTTGGTGGGGCTGGGCCTTGGTACTCTGGTGGGCAGGGTCATGTCTAAGCGTGTGTCTAGAGGTGGCTGTGGGCATAGGAAGTCTTTAAACAGCATGTCTGTCAATGGATGGGGCTGTATCCCTCCTTCTCAGTTGGCCAGAAGTGTCCCAGCACTGGCGACTACAGGCTGTTGCATAGGGCCAGGTATTGATACCAAGATGCCAACCTCCAGAAGAGCTCACACAGATGAATGCTCCCTGACATATCCACCAACAGTGTCTGTTTCCCCAGAGTGAGTCACAGCAACCACCACCTCCACAGAGACTCTCTAAGACTAGTTGGTTCCAGGCTCCTATGAAATTGTGGCTTTTCCCCTTGGCCCCAGTGTGTGTGAGATTTTGTGTGTACCCTTTAAGAGTGAAATCTTTATTTTCCCCAATTCTGTGTAGCTCCTGCAACCAAGTCTTACTGGGCTTCAAAGCCAAATACTCTGGGGGCTCCTATTTCCAGTGTCAGACCCTCACAGGTCTGACACTGTGGGGACTGTCCTCTGTAAGGGAGACCCTGGGAAGAACCTCTGCAATATAATTATTCTCCAGCTTGTGGGTCACCCACCCAGAAGTTATCAGATTTGATTATATCATGACTCCACTCCTCCTACCAGCTTTGCTGTGGTTCCTTCTCTATGTCTTAAGTTGTAGAGATCTTTTCTGGTAGGTTTCAGACTTTTTCAATGATGGTTGTTCTACAGACTTTTGTGACTTTGGTGTGCTTGGGAGAAAAGGTGAACTCTTCCTACTACTCCACTTGGGTGCTCTCTCAGGATTCACTTTCCCCTTTGCTGCTTTTAATATTCTCTCCTTAAATTTTATTTTTGCCATTCTCATTACAATGTCCTCCTGGTGTGTTCCTCTTTGGCTTGGTCCTCTATAGAATTCTGCACTTCCTGGACTTGGCAACTGTTTCCTTTTCCCAGGTTGGGGATGTTTCCTGCTATTATGACTTCAAGTATGTTCTTGGCTCCTTGCTCTTTTCCTCCTTCTGGGACCCCTACAATGAGAATATTAGGATTCTTGATGTTGTCCCAGAGGTCTCAAACTGTGCTCATTTCTTTTCATTCTTTTTTTTAAATATAAATTTATTTAATTGGAGGCTAATTATTTTACAATTTTGTACTGGTTTTGCCATACATCAACATCATTCTCTTTTTTCTGTTCAGGACCAGCAATTTCTACTAGTCCATCTTTCAGCTTGCTGACCCATTCCTTTGTATTACTTGCTCTACTTTTGATTTATTCTGGTTTATTTTTCATTTCAGTTATTGTATTCTTCATATCTGTTTGGTTGTTCTTTGTATTTTCTAACTCTTTGCTAGAAACTTCTAACATCTCTCTCTCTGCATTCATTCTTCTCCCAACTTCTTTGATTATCTTTACAATCATTACCTAGAACCACTTCTGGGGTAGGTTACCTATCTCCACTTCACTCAGTTCTTCTTCTGGGGTTTTGCCTCGTCCCTTCATCTGGAATATTTTGCCTTGTCACCTCATTTTGCCTAACTTGTTGTTTTTATTTTTATGAGTCCTTGGAGAAGGAGCCTTTTGCAGGAGACATCGTCCCAGCAGCATACTTCCCTGTGGTCACCAGAGCCATATGCTCTAGGGGCTCTCCTTAAGAGGTCTGTCTGGGCTTTTCTCTTGTGGCAGGCTGACTGTTGTGAGTGGTCCAGCAAACCTGGTTGGCTCTTGGTCTATTTGGTTACCTGGTGTGCCTTGGGCTGAGGCTGCTGGCCAGTAGTTGGCAGAAGTGGGTCACCAGGCAGCTGACTACAGAATCACAGGGGATCCCAGGGTGTGCTGGCTCGCTGGTGGGTGCACTGAGGGTCCGGGGATGTTGCCTGCCCACTGATAAGTGAAACCAGGTCCTAGGGCAAGTTCCAGCCTACTGGTGCTGATGGGCAGAACCAGGTCCTGAGGTCAGGTTGCCAGGCCCCAGGGCTCCTAAAGCAGGTGTCAGATCACTGGTGGGTGAGGCCAGTTCCTGACAAACTTTTCTGTGGGTCCTGAGTTTTCTTGAAACTTCTGCTGGCCTGCTATTGGGAGGGCTGGCCTGCTAGTGGGAGGGCCAGTTCGCAGATGGGCATTTTCTTATGGCTGGTGTGTGC
This sequence comes from Capricornis sumatraensis, assembly GCF_032405125.1. NCBI lineage: Eukaryota > Metazoa > Chordata > Mammalia > Artiodactyla > Bovidae > Capricornis > Capricornis sumatraensis. The sequence continues at coordinate 41,689,660 of NC_091078.1, read as the reverse complement.
ATGCTCGTGGGCAGAGATGTCCAGCGGCAGACAATGGGCTCAAGGGGCCTTCAGGAAGCCTATCTGCTGATGGGTGGGGCTGCGTTCATGCCTAATTAGCTGCTTGGCTAGAGGTGTCCCAACACTGATGTCAAAATGGCCCTTGCCAGCACCAGTGTCCACATGGTAGAACACACTCCCCAAATAACTTCCACCAGCATCTATGTCCCCAGGGTAAGCTTCAGTGAGAGAAAGTGAACTCAGGGTCCTTCTACTCTGCCATCTTGCACATTCTCTCCTAAACTTTTTTTTAAATTGAAGTATAGTTGATTTACAGTGCTGTATTAATTTCTGCTCTATAGTGATTCAGCTATACACACACACACACACACAGTTTTTTGTGTTCTTTTCCCTTATGTTTTTTCCACAGGATATTGAATATATTTCCCTGTGCTATACAGTAGGACCTTCTTGTTTATCCATCCTATTTTTAATAGCTAACATCTGCTAACCCCAAACTCCCACTCCATCACTCCCACCTTGACCCCCCCTTGGAAACTCCAGATATATCCTCTAGGTCTGTGAGTCTGCCAAACTTAATTCTTTTTTAAAAATTTTTATTTATTTATTTTTTTATGTTTTTAATTGAAGGATAATTGCTTTACAATATTGTGTTGGTTTCTGCCATACATCAACATGAATCAGCCACAGGTATACATATGCCCCCTCCCTCTTAAACCTCAGTCCTAGTTCCCACCTCATCCCACCCCTCTAGATTGTCACAGAGCACCAGTTTGAGCTTCCTGAGTCATGCAGCCAGTTCCCATTGGCTATCTATTTTTATGTGGTAGTGTATATGTTTCCATGCTACTCTCTCCATTTGTCCTACCCTCTCCTCCCCCACCCCAAAACTTAATTCTTAAACGTTATTCCTTTAGCCAGCTATTTTTCATCATAAATTCAGGTATAGTAAAGGCAGTATAAAAAGTAAAAGCCATGAAGAAGGGGAGGAGGAGGAGAGACTGATTCTAAATCAGGTTCTCACTTTAAAATTAAAATAAATAAAAATTTAAAGGGAGACCTCCCTGGTGATCCAGTGGTCCACTGCAAAGGGCCCAGGTTCAAACTCTAGTCCTGGAACTGTGATCCCCTATGCTGCATGGTACAACCAAAACTAAATATTTTTTTAAAAAAATAAAAGGAGAAAAGGAAAAAATTAATCTTTGCAATTTTGTAGAGAATCTATATAATAATCCTTAAAAATGGAAGTTAGTTAACAAATTTATTTTACTCAATACAGTAATATATTTTATATATCACCAATTTTGAGATTGTTTCTATTCTAAAATATTGCTTCAACCCTCTAAATCATTACAAGTTGTAGAATCTGCCATCCACTCCAGCTGAAAAATTATAAACAATAAGTTGGCCAAAATTCTTCCATTTTTGTATATATTATATGTGGGTGGTATTGGTTAGTTCTTGTAAGTTATTTTAAACACTAGCATATCATCAAAAATTGTCATTAAAAATAATAATAATAACAATAATATGTTCACCAAAGTATTTCTCAAGTACAAGATTATCTATTTCCCAGAAAAAGGAACATTACTGTCTTAAGGCTAAAACTCACAAAGAAAGTCAAGATACATTCAAGGAAAGCTTTTCTGAAAGGTTTATTTGCTCATCTTTGAAACTTTATTATGTTTACTGTGTAGGTGATATACTTTCAGAGCCTAGAATATAAAACCACTTATTAGTAAGTTAACACTGTGGTAATTTATTCTGTAAATGTTAATATTAAATATGTAATTGATTTTCTACAATATTCAGATTTTCAAGTTCTGTGAAATTCTCAGGCCACATTATTGTCAAGTTAGGATACCTCTAGATAGCTGTAAAATTTGAATTCTACTCTTTACAGAAGAAGATAATTTTTCTTATTTGTCAAGCTCTAAATTAGAAAACACTCTACAGCTTTGGAGAAAGCCAATGCGATTCCAAATTTACAATAAGGCAACATATGCTGTGCATACTCCTACTGGAAAAGAAACCCAGATTTTTAAATAGATAAGATTATGCACAGAAATAAAGAGCAATCAACTTCAAGTTTGAAACAGAATTTCAAGAAAGAAGGAAATATCAGAACATATGGTAACTGGTAAATAACTTACCCCTAGCTCCTTAAAGTAGAACATATAATGGAAAAGGAGAGTCATACAGAGAGCTAAAGAAGCACCTCTGGAATCCTCACAATGAAAAAGATAATTAATTGCTGAATATGCAATATTTCTGAACTGCAATGGAAATGACTAATCTCTTCCAAGCCCTTCACTGCACAGATGAGAAATGTGAGGGGATGGGGCAAGGGATCAGGTAGATCTCATCATCAGCTGTGTTACTTTCAACAGAATTGATAATTGACTGAAGATTGATTGATAATTGATTCCAACAGTAATTGATTGTCTGCAGCAGTAATTAAGCAAAGAAGATAAGGAAACATATAAGCATCTTAACGCAGAGTTCCAAAGATTAGCAATGAGAGATAAGAAAGTGTTCCTCAGCAATCAGTGCAAAGAAATAGAGGAAAACAACAGGATGGGAAAGCCTAGAGATCTCTTCAAGAAAATTAGAGATACCAAGGGAACATTTCATGCAAAGATGGGCTCGATGAAGGACAGAAATGGTACGGACCTAACAGAAGCAAAAGATATTAAGAAGAGGTGGCAAGAATACACAGAAGAACTGTACAAAAAAGATCTTCATGACCAAGATAATCACGATGGTGTGATCACTCACCTAGAGCCAGACATCTTGGAATGTGAAGTCAAGAGGGCCTTAGAAAGCATCACTACGAACAAAGCTAGTGGAGGTGATGGAATTCCAGTTGAGCTATTTCAAATCCTGAAAGATGATGCTGTCAAAGTGCTGCACTCATTATGCTAGCAAATGTGGAAAACTCAGCAGTGGCTACAGGACTGGAAGAGGTCCGTTTTCATTCTAATCCCAAAGAAAGGAAATGCCAAAGAATGCTCAAACTACCGTACAATTGCACTCATTTCACATGCTAGTAAAGTAATGCTCAAAATTCTCCAAGCCAGGCTTCAGCAATATGTGAACCGTGAACTTTCAGATGTTCAAGCTGGTTATAGAAAAGGCAGAGGAACCAGAGATCAAATTGCCATAATCCGCTGGATCATGGAAAAAGCAAGAGAGTTCCAGAAAAACATCTATTTCTGCTTTATTGACTATGCCAAAGCCTTTGACTGTGTGGATCACAATAAACTGTGGAAAATTCTGAAAGAGAAAGGAATACCAGACCACCTGACCTGCCTCTTGAGAAATCTGTATGCAGGTCAGGAACCAACAGTTAGAACTGGACATGGAACAACAGACTGGGTCCAAATAGGAAAAGGAGTATGTCAAGGCTCTATATTGTCATCCTGCTTATTTAACTTCTATTCAGAGTACGTCATGAGAAACGTTGGCCTGGAAGAAGCACAAGCTGGAATCAAGATTGCCGGGAGAAATATCAATAACCTCAGATATGCAGATGACACTACCCTGATGGCAGAAAGTGAAGAGGAACTAAAAAGCCTCTTGATAAAAGTGAAAGAGGAGAGTGAAAAAGTTGGCTTAAAGCTCAACATTCAGAAAATGAAGATCATGGCATCTGGCCCCATCACTTTATGGCAAATAGATGGGGAAACAATGGAAACAGTGCCAGACTTTATTTTTGGGGGCTCCAAAATCACTGCAGATGGTGACTGCAGCCATGAAATTAAAAGATGCTTCCTCCTTGGCAGGAAAGTTATGACCAACCTAGGTAGCATATTGAAAAGTAGAGACATTACTTTGGCAACAAGATCTGTCTAGTAAAGGCTATGGTTTTTCCAGTGGTCATGTATGGATGTGAGAGTTGGTCTGTGAAGAAAGCTGAGTGCTGAAGAATTGATGCTTTTGAACTGTGGTGTTGGAGAAGACTCTTGAGAGTCCCTTGGACTGCAAGGAGATCCAACCAGTCCATTCTGAAGGAGATCAGCCCTGGGTGTGCATTGGAAGAACTGATGCTAAAGCTGAATCTCCAATACTTTGGCCACCTCATGCAAAGAGTTGACTCATTCGAAAAGCCTCTGATGCTGAGAGGGATTGGGGGCAGGAGAAGGGGACAACAGAGGATGAGATGGCTGGATGGCATCACTGACTCGATGGACATGAGTTTGAGTGAACTCTGGGAGTTGGTAATGGACAGGGAGGCCTGGAGTGCTGGGATTCATGGGGTCGCAAAGAATCGGACATGACTGAGCAACTGAACTGAACTGAACTGAGCAGTAATTGATAATCTGACTGGAGGAAAGGTTACAGTACCTGTCACTAGTGAATAACAAGAGTGGAAGTATTAAACAGCGTGTTTAAGAAACAGGTCAGAAAAAAATGGAAACAAACAGTCTCTTTGGTTCTCTCACATCTTCTGAATGTTCTCTCTCATTACTTGATTTGTGGCAAGGTCCTGCAATAACTCTAAAGCAAAATATTCCTGAGCTGTCCCAATTACTGCAAAGAAGAAAAACAATCTCATCATAGTTTCCCTTCATTGATGATACTGCAATAAACTGCTCACCTCCTAGCCACCCTTCTGGATGGACACCTATTCAGCCTGTAAAGTAATTAAGCTTGCAAAGAACAGCACTCACAGCAAGTCTGGTGGAATGGCTTAGGGGTGTTTGCTCGGCTCAGCTCTCTGTCGCTCAGTCGTGTACTACCCTATGAAATGCCATGGGCTGTAGCCCGCCAGGCTCCCCTGTCCATGAAATTTTCCAGTCAATAATTCAAGAGTGGGTTGCGATTTCCTACTCTAAGAGGTCTTCCCAGATCAGGGATCGAACCCACGTCTTCTGCATCTCCTGCACTGGCAGGCAGATTCTTTACCACTATGCCACCTGCTGAGCTAACAGCTAACATCTTGAGAGCCTCCTATGTGCCAGGGGCTCTTTTAGGCTACATTTGTGCATTTAAATCTCACAAAATTTTATGAGACTCATTATTCCCTATTTGTAGAAGAGGAAATTAAGGCACAGAGAACAGAATACATTGCAGACGTTTCCCAGGTAAAAGTGAGGTAACGGATTTGTGCATAGGAAAACTGTTTCAAAGCTCAATCCTCATCACTTGGGGTGAATAGAAACAGAATTTCTACCACTCCCCAACAACCACCTCTACTCCTGACAGTGTGGACCCTACATACCTATTTGTTTATCAAACATGTGCTGATCTGCCTCAAAATATCAGGTACTATGTTAGACACTGGAGAGACAGGTAGAATGGAGGAGTCTAGCTTTAAGGGGGACAGTTGTCTATGAGACGCACATGATACAACAGTTATGGGAGAGCAAGGTAAGTACAGAGTCCCAGAGCAGAGCCATCAAAGGAGTCAGGAGGGAGGCCTCTCGGGGCACACAGAGAAGAGGGAGTGAAGTCTAACATGAGTTTAGATTAAGAAATATGTATCCAGTGAATTAAAAAGGGGCAGTAGGCATAAGAAGGAAAGATATCAAAGACAGACATGAAGGATGCTAAAGTTTTCAGAAAATGCTTTCAGGATGTCTTTTTAAGGTCAGAACAAACTGAACATCTAGGAAACAATGGGTGATGGGGCTCAAGGCAGAAGATGGCAAGGGAAAGCCCTGCGTGTCACTCAGGTCTGAGTCTTGTCTCTGACACCATGAGCAGAGAGCATACATGAGTACATTCAGATTTCAGAAGCACAGCTCGGTAGGTTAACTTTTTTTTTTTTCTAATTCTGTAATACAACATAGACTAAATACCTTAGCAGAATCACTTGACATCTTGCAAATCACTTCATATCTACAGAAGAGCGTAGGACCTTACAATTCCTTGTATTTCCTTCAACAAAGACCACAAATACCTTACACATAGTATATCAGCAGACAACCAATAGTGCAGTAAAGGAAAAACATCCTTTGTAAGTTATTAACTTTGATCACCTGCTATCCCTTTAGAGCAGCTGCTCAATCTGTTTGCCCCTCTCATGAGTCATCAATGGTAAAGATTGGAGATCTCTTCAAAACTACAGATACCAAGGGAATATTTCATGCAAAGATGGGCACAATAAAGGACAGAAACAGTATGAACCTAACAGAAGCAAAAGATATTAAGAAGAGGTGGCAAGAATACATAGGAGAACTACACCAAAAAAGATCTTAATGACTCAGATAACCACGATGGTATGATCTCTCACCTGGAGCCAGGCATCCTGGAGTGTGAAGTCAAATGGGCCTTAGAAAGCATTACTATGAACAAAGCTAGTGGAGGTGATGGAATTCCAGTTGAGCTATTTCAAATCCTGAAAGATGATGCTGTGAAAGTGCTGCACTCAATATGCCAGCAAATGTGGAAAACTCGGCAGTGGCCACAGGACTGGAAAAGGTCAGTTTTTATTCCAATCCCAAAGAAAGGCAATGCCAAAGAATGTTCAAACTATCACACAATTGCACTCATCTCACACGCTAGCAATGCTCAAAATTCTCCAAGTTAGGCTTCAATAGTACATGAATCGAGAAATTCCAGATGTTCAAGCTGGATTTAGAAAAGGCAGAGGAACTAGAGATCAAATTGCCAACATTCGTTGGATCATAGAAAAAACATGAGAGTTCCAGAAAATCATATACTTCTACTTTATTGACTATGCCAAAGCCTTTGACTATGTGGATCACAATAAACTGGAAAATTCTGAAAGAGATGGGAATACCAGACCACCTTACCTCCAGAGAAATCTGTAGGCAGGTCAAGAAGCAACAGTTAGAACTGGACATGGAGCAATGGACTGGTTTCAAATTGGGAAAGGCGATTGTCAAGGGTGTATATTGTCACCCTACTTATTTAGCTTATATGCAGAGTACATCATGTGAACTGCCAGGCTGAATGAAGCACAAGCTGGAATCAAGATTGCTTAGAAAAATATCAGTAACCTCAGATATGCAGATGACACCACCCTTATGAAGGAGAAGAAAAACTAAAGAGTTTCTTGAAGAAAGTGAAAGAGAAGTGTGAAAAAGCTGGCTTAAAACTCAACATTTAAAAGACTAAGATCATGGCATCTGGTACCATCATATCATGGCAAATAGATGGGGAAACAATGGAAATAGTGACAGACTTTATTTTCTTGGGCTCTAAAATCACTGCAGATGGTGACTGCAGCCAGGAAATTAAAGATGCTTGCTCCTTGGAAGAAAAGCTATGACCAACCTAGATAGCATATTAAAAAGCAGAGACATTACTTTGCCAACAAAGGTCCGTCTAGTGAGAGCTATGATTTTTCCAGTAGTCATGTATGGATGTGAGCACTGGACCATAAGGAAAGCTGAGCACTGAAGAACTGATGCTTTTGAACTGTGGTGCTGGAGAAGACTCTTGAGAGTCCCTTGGGTTTCAAGGAGATCCAACCAGCCCATCCTAAAGGAAATCAGTCCTAAATATTCACTGGAAGGACTGATGCTGAAGCTCCGATACTTTGACCACTTGATGTGAAGAACTAGTCATTAGAAAAGACCTTGATGCTGGGAAAGATTGAAGGTGGGAGGAGAAGGGGATGACAGAGGATGAGGTGGTTAGATGGCATCACCGACTCAATGGACATGAGTTTGAGCAAGGTCCGGGAGTTAGTGATGGACAGGAAAGCCTTGCGCGCTGCAGTCCATAGGGTCGTAAAGAGTCAGAAATGACTGAGTGACTGAACTGAACTGACTCTTAGAAGGACTGATGCTGAAGCTGAAGCTCCAGTACTTTGGCCACCTGATGCCAAACACCAACTCATTGGAAAAGACTTTGATCCTGAGAAAGATTGAGGGCAGGAAGAGAGGTGGACCACAGAGGATGAGATAGCTGGATGGCATCATTGACTCAATGGACATAAGTCTTGATCAAACTACAGGAGGTAGTGAAGGACAGGGAAGCCTGGTGTGCTGCAGTCCCTGGGTCATAAAGAATCAGACATGACTTAGCAACTGAACAAGCAGAGGAAAAGCTCAGTAGGTTAAGGACACAACTTCATTTCACCTCCAAGTCCTACTGCCCCAGAAAGATAGTGCTAAGTCGTGTCTGACTTGTGATCTCATGAACTGTAGCCCACCAGGTTCCTTTGTCCATGGGACTCTCCAGGCAAGAACACTGGAGTGGGTTGTCATTTCTTCTCCAGGGAAACTTCCAACTCAGGAATTGAACGCAGGCCTCCAGCATTGCAGGCAGATGCTTTATTGACTGAGCTACATGGGAAGCTTCCAAGAGAAGAGTAAAAACGGTATGTGAGCTCTACGGCTTTTTGCACATTCACACCTCAAATTGTAACTGTTTTCCAGATGCCTGCTGCTTTTCACTCTTAAAACTGTGGGAACAGTTTCTCCTTTTTTTTTTAATCTCTAAAACTAAAATGTCTAATTTGTTTCCTCTGAGTTAGGGGGAGTTTCCATAAAATGAAAACGTACTTTCCAGAAGAATTCTGTCTTCCACTTAACACATAATGGGGAACACCTTGCCAAAACAGCACCCATTTCCCATGCTTCCACAGGGGGATGACTGTGTCTCCCCCTTCCCAACGACCCCTACCCACCCCCCACCACCACCCCCAGAGTCACTGCACCAATGTGTTGATAATCCACCTAAGAACATTCAGAGTCTGAGGTAAACTTCAAGGAAGAACAGCCTATGTTTCTAGACCACAACCACCTCTTTCTGTCTCCCCTTGAACCCCTCGTTTTCTTACTCTGGTCTCCACTGTGGTTGTTTACCTGTCTTGTAAATTGTTGTTTTGTAGGTCTGTAATTAACATGTGACTTCACGTCACTTATTGCCTTAGAGTTTAAAAGGAATGCACTTTTCCCCAACTCCTTAATATGTCTAAGTCACTCTCTCTTATGCAATTCAAGTTGCTTGTTTTCATGTCTCCATCACTATTCCTTCAAAATCACATCCCTTACCCCTTTCTTTGATCTGACCAAGTCTTCTATTACTCTCTGAACTTGTCTATGTCATAACGCAGGTGAGTAACCCCTCAAGCACCATCAACCAGGCTACATTACTTCATCACATGTGTTCCCTTGATGTGCCTCTAAATAAACATGTATCTGAAACTAACAATAAACTGTACGAGCAGTCATTGTATAAAGAGCACTATAAAGGATATTCTCAAAGGAGAACCAATAGAAAAGAATACTCAGTTCCTCAATTAAGTTTGCAATCCAATTGGGCACTGAGAGGACTGATCAAAGCAGGATCCTGGGGGAAAAGTTTTAAGCCAATTTCAAAGGAAATTAAAACTGGACTGAGTTCAAATCGTACACATTTTCCTGACCTTTGAGAATTTATTTGCATACAATGTAAAGGGTAACAGAGTACTAATTTGTTTAATTTTTTCATTATCTAACACTCTGTAACAGATGTGACTGTTCTCAATAAATACCATATTGTGTAGGAAGACCCAACTTTCAATTTCTTGATGTCTATCCAAAGCTAGAATTTTCAAAGGTCAAATTTTATTCTATTTACCTTTCAGCTAGTCCATTTACATCAGAAAGATGTTGAGAGTCTTAGGACAATGCTTTGAAGCACATATTTTATATGTAACTTCAAAAGCAAAAAATAAGCTAAAAACTGGGCAGTAACCAATTGAACTACCATAAATTAATCTTTAACATAGGAGTAAACATTTTTAGAGACTATAATTGACATTTGGCTATTTACATATTGTAGCATGTAAATGAATTTACAGTTTAAATAGCATTTCAAATGCCAAAGAATAAAAAGACATACAGAATACAGACAGTCCTGTTTCTGTCTTATGACATAAGTCTTTAGCTAGGGCAGCTTTCAAATCATATTGGTGGTTTAGTCACTAAATCATGTTAGACTCTTGAGACCCCGTGCACTGTAGCCCACCAGGCTCCTCTCTCCATGGGATTCTCCAGGCAAGAATACTGGAGTGGGTTGCCATTTCATCCTCCAGGGGATCTTCCCAACCCAGGAGTCAAACCCAGGTCTCCTGCATTGCAGGCAGATTCTTTACCAACTGAGCTACAAGGGAAGCCCCTCAAATCGTATTATTTGAATTCAAATAATCAATAAGTGATGGAGAAGGCAATGGCAACCCACTCCAGTACTCTTGCCTGGAAAATCCCATGGATGGAGGAGCCTGGTAGGCTGCAGTCCATGGAGTCGCTAAGTCGGACATGACTGAGTGACTTCACTTTCACTTTTCACTTTCATGCATTGGAGAAAGAAATGGCAACCCACTCCAGTGTTCTTGCCTGGAGGATCCCAGGGATGGGGGAGCCTGGTGGGCTGCTGTCTATGGGGTCACACAGAGTCGGACACGACTGAAGTGACTCAGCAATAGCAATCAATAAGTGAAGTCTAAAGAAAGTAGCTTTGTTTTAAAACTTCCTAACCCATGGGCCTTGGGTGACAGCACTGGAGGGTAGCAGTGGGTCTCTCTCCATGTGCACAGACAACTCCTGCACCTTCCACCCCTCCCAGCAAGAAGAGGCATTAGGAATCATGGGCCTTGTCTAGGGATATGGAGTTCTCAGAATTATTAAGTACAGGGAGAGAAAAAGTCAAAACTAATTCAGTGTACTCCAGAGCGCTTGAATGGAGAGAACAGGTGCCTGAAGAGAACAGAGTGAACGCACCAGCCACATCACCTCCACAGAGGGACCAAACCTCTGCGTTCATCACGTCCATCAGTCACAGGGCAAACCGGCCAGAAGCCTCTCACTTCCTCTGCAAGGGCAGCTGACAGACAGACAGACTGCTGTCTAGTAACTAGAAGCAAGGCGCGTTACACAAAAGACAGAGCTGCACGTTTTTCAAGAGTAGTGAGGCACTAAAGTTTTGAGAAATGGACACAATTTAGCAGAAAGTTAAACATGTATCTTTGATCCAGTCAGCTTCAATCTAAGCTTTTAAAACAAATCTTGACATCAGACTCTTATGTAAGGTATAAATAGGATAACATAAATTTCTCACCTCATCATTGGATGATTCTGGCATGAGACGGTATTAAATAGCCATAGGAAAATTACATGTGTAAAAGTCTAGATTTTATCATACTGGAGAGAACATGAGGTACAAAGTCAAACCTCTTGTTCAAATCATGACTCTTACCCTTTATCAATTTTTGACCTAAAGCAAGTTAATTTCTATAAATGTCATTTCCCTATCAGTTAAATATGAATTAATGAAAATGCCTTTAAAGGGTTATTATAAGAATTGCCTAAGATAATACAGTAAAATAACAGGTGCACAGTACACAGGTTTCTAGTTTCCCACATCCCTCTTAGGGCTGTTATTTCAGGTTTTATGAAACAGACACATATCATCTCAAAAAAAAATCCGTCCTCAAGTAAACTAATGACAAACAGCCAGTGACTCCAAGAGTAAATGATGTCATTACTGAGTGCTTGGCTTCAACTGCCTCCCAATTAATTTATTGCATTTTCCAGTTTCGAGATACTTCATTGGTAACAAGGAAATGAGAAGGTATGAAATTCAAATTAGTCTGTTTTGCTTATGAGTTCCCAGGCTATAACATCAGGTGTTTTAAAATTACCCAGTTTATCAGGTTTTCCACATACTATTGGTTCAAAGCTCAAGAAAAATGGAAAATCACTATAATTTTATATACACACATGAATATCTACCTTATATTATTCTATATGAAATCTTAATACACAGAGCAATGTTGTATGTGTTGATAGTGTAGAATACTTTTTGTTCAGGTTTTCTTTGGGATTACCAATGTCACAGAGAGTTCAATACTATGCACCCTGAACTAGATAAGAACTAGAAAAATCTAACATATTGTCTCAAATTACAACTTAGTCATGACAAAAAACTGCTGCAAGAATAATGAAATATTTTGAGGGCACACATTTTTCTGATTATTTCTTTTTACTTCTCTTCACTGTATTCACTCTTGGCTAATCACTAAACTTACATAGCATCACTGACTCAATGGACATGAATTTGAGCAAACTCCAGGAGATAGAGAAGGACAGGGAAGCCTGGCATGCTGCAGTCCATGGGGTCACAAAGATTTGGACACAACTTAGTGACTGAACAACTACAAGGTAATGAACTTCCAGCTGAGTCCACCAGACCTCTCCAAGTACCCCAGCCTGACAGAGGTCTCTGCTCTTAAAAAAAAAAAAAGAAGCTGGGAAAATCTGCTTTATGACATTATTCTTAAGAGTATATTTACTCTTACAATAGTGACCTGTCTAGCTCTATTTCTGAAAAGCACCAGAGGATTTATAAAATGAAATTCTCAACCAATTTATATCTCCATTTCTCCTCCAGCAGGAGCAAACTTCCATGTATGCTGCAGGGCTGCTTTTTCTGAAAAGAGGAGTCAATTTATATTTGGAAAAGTTCTCAAAAATCATCAGATTCTTTGATTTTTACAGAGAAGAACACCATATCCCAGATAGTATGCCATCACTAACCAGAAATTGACCTGGGCCTGGAACCTGGGCAAGAGCCATCTAATTTTCTACTTAGACTCCCCTCCAGAGAATATGCTTCATGCTCATAATTTCTAATACTAAGTTATTTTCAAATTATAGTTGGAAAATATATAAACAAATTTTTAAAATGATTTTATATCCAAAAGAACAACTTCTAACCCCAATTACTATTCCATACAAACGTTTCTTATTTTTGTAGGAAGTGCATTTTGGTGCAAGAAAAAGAAGACATTAGATTTGACTTCTTTAGTAACAGAAGAAGAAAGTTTCCATGGAAATTAAACAGACAATAACTAATGTTTCATTCACCGAATCAACTTAAGAATATAATTTGATTTTCAAAAAGCTCTTGACATTAAAAAAAAATCATATCCATATGACTATTAGTTCAACCAAGCACATTTCCACATGACACCCGAATGGCCACTGTTTCTTAGTGGAGCCAGCAGTTGTAGCCCAGCTCTCTGGCCGGATGTGGAATGATACAGGTTCTGAGGAGCTTGTGCCCAGAGCCACTTCAAGGCTGATTTCCTTGGCCAAGTCTGAATGGAAGAAAACACCCACCCACCTGCCTGGAGTCCCCTGCAGGCTGAGAAATACGGGTGGCCTGGATGGCTGGGCAAATGGAAGATAAGGCAGACAAACAGGAGAGAAAAGGATCCCACAGCCTAATTAAGTCTTCTTACCTGCTGAGCAGCATCTGAACACTTTTTCGGAGTTTCTAAAACAGCAGATTGAGAGTCTGGGTTGAAAAGGAAGAAGACAGGCAATATGTTAAAGAGCAGATTTTCCCATTTCTTTGATCAGAAAATGAAACTAACTACAATATACCTTCAACCACAATAAGCACCCAAACACCCAGGCTACTTTCCAGCTATACTTACATGCTATGAGGACAAGACCACTTTTCAGTACATATAACACGCAAGATGACACACTCATGTCATTAGGTATTTTTAAAATTAGATTAGCACTATGCCCTTCTTTACACATCAGTCATGATTACTTATCTCAATAGCTAGTTTCTATTTTGTGCCAGGAAGTATCTGCTAAGACAGTCACTGCTCATATTATTCTCTTAAGTCTGTACAGTGATGGAAGCCAACTCCCTAGCCTGGAAGGACGGGGTCTTGGGCACCTTATCTGACTGTTGACAGCTGACCTTGCCCTTTTAACGGGAGATAATGTGCCCTCGCTAAGAGGCACTGACTGATGGCCATCTGAGACAGAATCTATGGGACTGCAGCTTCTTCATGCTGGAAAACCTAAGGGATAGCCAAGGCTACATATCCTTCTGTTTTTTAAGCTAAGGGATGCTTTCTGTGACGCTCACAAAAATAAAGACATAAGAGAGCCTCCAGGAACTACCAGCAATCGTGGATAGGAGTCTGAGAACGACTTCTCCTGTTCATCCTTGCATCTCAGTGAAGAACTGAGGCCCAGACACAGCTGGTAGGGAGACAAAGATGAGTCTGTCTCCCCACTGTCCCACTGCTCCCCATCCCAGACTGGCACACAGACCAGATGCCTGACAACACACAGAAGTCACTCTGGGGGATACCTCAGACTTTACTAATTTAACAGCATTTTAGTTCACGTGTGTGACAATGCACAGAAAAAGTAAAAGGCATTCATGGTTTAAATCATACAACGTATTGTTAACCTTCATTGAAAGTTCATTTCACTTGGATTAAAGCATGGTCTCCACCTGGGCCCCACGAGCCTCTTTCGACCTTCTCCTCTCCCGCCGCCCCGACCTCTGTGCCGTCCCCACCTGCCAAGCACACACTGGCCACACCAGCCTTCCTGCTGCCCTGTGCACACAGTCCTGTCCCCTCCAGGGGATCTGGGTGCGTAGGGATCTCTGCACACACACCCTCCCTCTCCTTGCTCCATGGAGCACCCCATTCCCTGTTGCTCTCTCCACAAAGTGGATCCTTAAACAAAATGCTATAGAATTCACTTGTTTGCTGACTTATTTCTCTAACTTACTTGACTAAATCAAACTCTATGAAGACAGACACTTTGTATATTCTTTTCCTTACTGACTCCCCAGCACCTAGAACAGTGCCTGACACACAGTAGATGTGTAAAATATTTGTTGAGTGTTGTGGGAGGGGTGAAGGGTGAGACCAAGGAATGACAAAACGATGGAAGCAAAGTGGGAGCCCCAGGAGAGCAGGCGCTGGGCAGGGCACAGGTCGCCATGCTGTTGCGAGGGCTGCCCCTAAGCTCAGGGTACGTCTGTCAGAACAGAATCACTGAGAACAGCATGGCGTGATCACTCACCAACAGGTATCACTGTGGCAACGATACGAACAAGCAGCTTTAACACACAAGTGTTTGCCCAAATACGATACTTCACGAAGTTCATCAAAAGATTTGTCTCATACTGACAGAGCTCTATTTTGAACTCAACACAAGAGCTGGCCATTTTTGAAGAAAGATCTTTAACATCATAGCAAGGACAGTTAGTGTTAAAGCAAATCCAGGCTCTAAAACACTGGTTTTCTGCTGGTTTTAGTCATCTTCAAATCCTCCGAAACACAAGAGACTTGAGGCAAGACCCTGGGGCTTTGTAGAAATGAGGACGTTTTCTCTTCCTTGTCTGTCTATGCAGGCGATGCAGGCAGAGCCCACAGGGTCTCCAGGGGGGTCACAAACAGCCCTTTCCCTTAAAGACACATACAGTGTTTCCCAGTTTTTTTAAAAAAATAGTCCTATGCCACATGACCTGCTCCAAAAAGCAAACCTCTGGATTCTGACGGTAAAAAGAATGTCACCACCTCACCAAAACAAAGAACTAGAGAGTGTTATCAATATTCCACTGTTTTGAACACCTACATTTGAACTTTGATCTGAACTGAGTTCATCCTCTCCCCCTCACCTCTTTCACCACCTCCTTGAATCAGTGTGTTATGACGCCTGGGAGAAATTTACACGTCAAAATATTCTCTTCAAGATCATAAGCTGGAGCACAGGAGTTCTAGAGGGTCAAGATTTTAAGGTGAAAGAAATGTACAGAATAACTACAAAGTAAGGGGGAAACAAATGAGAATAATCAAGAGAAGAAAAACAAATGTCGAGGAGAGAGAAAACAGGAGAGAGTAAGAAGGAAAAAGAAGGAAGGGGAAGCAAAAGAGCAAAAAGAAGCATGAAAACTCACAAAGGGCTGCCCACCGAGGGACAACACAGGCTGGGCTGTGCCCAGTGACGGGCCTCTGAGCACCAGGCCGGTCAGGACCCTGTGGGCAGGTCGGGGAGAAACCCACCGGGTTCCAGTATCCTCAGAGTGTGGACCCCTCGTGTGAACTACCAGGGCACTGGCCTCCCACCCCTCCTCCCAGAACCGGGGAGCTTTTCAGAACTGACTTCTGTCAGCCCTGCACCCGCAGACAGTCCCTCTTCATCATCAGGACAGGTGTTTTCAGAGTGACCCAGGGAGAGCTCTCAAGAGCACATCTCAAACTGCCAACTCCTCCACCCACCCTTCCTAAGGATTAAGAAATTCAGTTTAGTTCAGTTCAGCCACTCAGTCATGTCTGACTCTTTGCCACCCCATGGACTGCAGCATGCCAGGCTTCCCTGTCCATCCCCAACTCCCGGAGCTTACTCAAACTCACATCCTTTGAGTCAGTGAAGCCATCCAACTAGAAGTCTAAGAAACTAGACTGGTTTTAAGAAAACATTACTGTCTGAAGTAGAGTGGGAGAAAGAACATTCCTGACAAAAATTTAAATGCTCCATTTAAAAAAAAAGAAACAAAAACTTCACAAAATTTCTGGGCACTCCACAATTCCAAATATGCTTCAAAAATGATCTCTTTATCATCACAAATAAGCCAGTGACTTACAAAACGAAACACACCAGGATGAGGTTTACATTTGTCGAGAGGACAGGAAGGAAAAGGGTAGGGTATGCCCCTCTGCTAGGAATGGAGCATAAATCAGATACCCTTCAAAATACAGAAAATACACCTTCTGAAAATGAATAAGCAGTCTCTCAAAGCTTTTACATTTTAATGAAAAATGTGCTTATATAAAATTACTAAATTACAGCTTCTTTAGTGATCAATTTGACTCAAAATTAATCAATTTAATTGAAAGAAAATTCATTAAATTTCATTTAAATACCATGACTTATGATTAGCAGCCTAACCAATGGTAGATGTCTCTACTCTGGTATCCCATGTCCTTACACAAATGAAGATGGGGTTAAAAATGTAATTTCCCTAAAAGGGGTCAACCCTGTATTCTGCTTATTTGATTATTTAATAGTCTGGATCTGACCCTCGTTGCCAACAAAGGATGTCCACGGAGAGGCATCAGCCTGCATATATGAGGGGAAAATGAGAGCTGATTAAAAAAAAAACAAAATAAAACTGAACATGAAGAATCATCTCCAGGAGACATGGTTGATCTGCTTGAGAGCATTTTATTCCTGAGTCAGGTGGCAGGTTGAGAGATAAACATCATCAAACCCCCCCGGGCCCCTTACAGAATCTATGCTTTTCCTCAAGTGAACATGGATTAAAGCATCAGGAAAAACCTGGAAATGAGTTGAGAATGCACCTCACACTAAATTTCATCCCACAGAAGCTCCTTTATTTAGAAGCCGTAGAAATACTTCTTTTGGATACTAAAGGACAGAAGAGTTGTCCTTCTGAGATTATTGCTTTTCCTCTCACAGACACAGGGCATTATCCAGCTGTGTTCCCACTTCCCTTTCTACCTTAAACTTGCGGGATAAATGTCAACCATCTTTAAAAACTGCAAGTCCTTCTGAAAGTCATTTCAGCATGCTGGTTCACCTCAGTGCTACACTCAATTCCTTTCAATCTAATCTATTTCCTTCTATCATCTTTTTGTACACCTCACACATTCATAAGCTGCTCTGATATCTTTTTGGAGCCAAGGTGGATTACCATTCTTTTGGCCAGCAAGTAAACACAGGTTTTAGGATTCCTATACAAAAAGTTTGTCATGTTTCTACCAGCTATCCTTCCATATTTTCCTCCAGGATTTTCTGTGCCAAAATTGCCTTTCTAAAATCAGTCCTCTGTTCAATCTCTTGACCCTTCACATTTTTAAGGAAAGATAATGGACCTGGACTTCCCTGGTGTTTCAGTGGTTAAGAATCCACTTGCTAATGCTGGGGACAGGAGTTCAATCCCTGATTCAGGAAGATTCCACATTCCAAGGGATAAGTCCACAAGCTGCAACGACTGAAGCCGGAGTGCCTAGAGCCCATGCTCCACAACAAGAGAAGCCACTGCAGGGAGAAGCCCCAGGGCCACAACTAGAGAGTCTGCACATAACAACAAAGACCCAGCCCAGCCAGAAATAAATAAATAAAATTAATTTTTTAAAAGAATTTATTGAAACAAAGAAAGAAAGGGACTTTCCTGGTGGTCCAGTGGCTAAGACTCCATGTTCCTACTGCAGGGGGCCCAAGTTTGATCCTTGGTTGGGGAACTAAAGATCCCACACATGGCAATGAAGATCCTATGTGCTGCAACTAAGACCAGGAACAGCCAAATAAATGTATATATATATAAAAGGAAGATAACGGCCTTGATTTTCTAAAGATGCACCAAGAATGATCAAGTCACTCTTCACACCTTGACCCTGTTCTCCACGAATTCAAAACTAAAATCAAGTCTCTCTTTGTGTAAATCTATCAAGTAATCTTTGAAGCTTGGTGATGAGCCCTTAAAATGGTCCTTGCACTCTTTCAGCAAGAGAATTCCATCAAATATAATACTTGCATTCATGTGCTGAGTAGATATTTTATTAATATTTATATCTTTTTCAACAAAAGATCTTCATTTATTCACTCAATATTTAAGTATATACTGTATCCAAAGGTCTTGAAATGTTAGGAGTCTACACAGAAGACAGATAGTAGATACAGATCAAATCTAAACCTATATAATTCACATGATAGAGATATGAATAAAGTGCCAGGAGGCTCCAGAAAAACCACCGTGGTGGGGGTGAGTTGCATCAAATAAGTAAAGGGAAATGAAGAGAGAGAAGATAAGGAGAAAAGATAACTGAAAAGAATCTCTTATTAACGTTTCTGCTACAAACATCTGGAGCAAGCACATTGCTCTCTAACTTCCTTTCCAGCCTGTCCTTCTAGGAGACTTCACTCTACGGACTTCAGGTGCTCAGCCTCAGCACCTCAGGCCCCTCTGTGGAGGCAACACAAAGACGCTGTACGAACCGAAGATCCCAAGAACCCACAACCCCTGAGGGCTCACTGCAGCCTCTGCACCTAGATTACCATAGAGGAGGGTCCATTTCTTCACCAGTAAGTGAAGGTGGAGAAAGCCAGTTTCACAAAATGGATTGTGGAAAAACAGAAGTGCAGTCCCCGAGAAAGGCAGAAAAGGCAGCACCACGAATCTGAATGAGCCTGCCATGCAGATTAGTGGGGCTTCCCAGGTAGCAGGAGACAAGGGGACCCCAGTTTGATCCTTGGGTTGGGAAGAGGGTGATGGAAACTCACTCCAGTATTTCTGCCTGGAGAATCAAGGAGACTGGGGGATACAGTCCGTAAGTTCACAAAGAGTCAGACACGACTGAAGTGACTTAGCATGCACACATGGGGATTAGCAACCAGTGTAAAGTAATTAACCTCCAATTAAAATAAATAAATATATATCAAGGCAGCCACACACACACACACAAAGAAGAGCCAAAAGGCAAAAAAAAAGTCAAAGAAAAACCAAGTTGTCAATTTCCTAAGATGGAATCACAAGTCTTTCTTCTTCAGAAAGAAAAATAATCAGTGAGTTCTTTTATTTTAAAACAAAGCTGAAAGGGACCACTTGCTGCAAACAGCAATTTTAGCTGTGAAGTCACTACACAGATCACAGTCAAGTGCACTGGAAATAGTTTGTCACTATTAATAATCACATTATCAATATTTGCAATTAATATCTATCTTTCAAAAAACGTAGGGTCTATGCATGGTTTTCACTGATACTGACATCCTCACTTGCCTGCTTATGACAGGGAGGATGAATGGTCCCAGAATGAGAATGCCCTGCAGAATCACAGTAGGAAAAGTTTAGGAAGGGCCATTAGGCCATTTTGAACAAAACAGTTATTGGGCTCTTGGGTTTATTAACAGATCAGCTGGATAAAAATAAGTTACTACATTATACTATTTTCTACTTATCTCCATCATCCTCTTTAAGAATACACATTTTAAAAGGAGACAAGTTGTTATATTAAAAATTGCTACTCTGGCATTTTACAAGTTATATCGAATAACAAAGAAAAAATTAGTTTGAAAACTTCTTGGCCTCAATCCCAACTATCATCTCTTACCAAACTAAAATTCATATTATCACTAACTTTCTGTCTAGCATTCCTCCAGTTTACAAAAAAAAAATCAGTAACATAAAATGCTTCATAACTTTTTTAAATTGCCCTAAAATTTTAGAGGATAATATAAATGTTTCAGTTAAAGTTGAGGAGTTCACCCTAGGGATGAAAAAAAATGAAAATATCATCCAAATCGCTGGTGTAAAACACAAGATATGAACAACTGTTAAAATATCTCTCAGTGAAATTGATTGATTCTACTGTATCTACACCTATTTCCTAAACTGTAATTTCCAGAAAAACATCTACTTCTGCTTTATTGACTACTCCAAAGCCTTTGACTGTGTGGATCACAACAAACTGTGGAAAATTCTTAAAGAAATGGAAATGCCAGACCACCTTACCTGCCTCCTGAGAAATCTGTATGCAGGTCAAGTAGCAACAGTTAGAACTAGGCATGGAACAACAGACTGGTTCCAAATTGGAAAAGGAGTATGTCAAGGCTGTATATTATCACTCTGCTTATTTAACTTATATATAGAGTACATCATGTGTAATATTGGGCTGGATGAAGCACAAGTTGGAATCAAGATTTCTGGGAAAAATACCAGTAATCTCAGATATGCAGATGACGCCATCCTTATGGCAGAAAGAGAAGAAGAACTAAAGAGCCTTTTGATGAAAGTGAAAGAGGAGAGTGAAAAAGCTGGCTTAAAATTCAACATTCAGAAAACTAAGATCATGGCATCTGATCCCATCAGTTCAGTTCAATTCAGTTGCTCAGTTGTGTCTGATTCTTTGAGACACCATGAATTGCAGCACACCAGGCCTCCCTGTCCATTACCAACTCCCAGAGTTCACTTAAACTCACGTCCATCGAGTCAGTGATGCCATCCAGCCATCTCATCCTCGGTCATCCCCTTGTCCTCCTGCCCCCAATCCCTCCCAGCATCAGAGTCTTTTCCAATGAGTCAACACATCGTATGAGGTGGCCAAAGTACTGGAGTTTCAGCTTCAGCATCAGTCCTTCCAAACACCCAGGGCTGATCTCCTTCAGAATGGACTGGTTGGATCTCCTTGCAGTCCAAGGGACTCTCAGGAGTCTTCTCCAACACCACAGTTCAAAAGCATCAATTCTTCAGCACTTAGCTTTCTTCACAGTCCAACTCTCACATCCATACATGACCACTGGAAAAACCATAGCCTTGACTAGACAGACCTTTGTTGGCAAAGTAATGTCTCTGCTTTTCAATATGCTACCTAGGTTGGTCATAACTTTGCTTCCAAGGAGTAAATGTCTTTTAATTTCATGGCTGCAGTCACCATCTGCAGTGATTTGGGAGCCCAAAAAAATAAAGTCGGACACTGTTTCCACTGTTTCCCCATCTATTTCCCATGAAGTGATGGGACCAGATGCCATGATCTTTGTTTTCTGAATGTTGAGCTTTAAGCCAACTTTTTCACTCTCCTCTGGTTCCATCACTTCATGGCAAATAGATGGGGAAACAATGGAAACAGTGACACACTTTATTATCTTGGGCTCCAAAATCACTGCAGATGGGGACTGCAGCCATAAAATTAAAAGACACTTTCTCCTAGAAGAAAATATGACCAATCTAGAGAGCATATTAAAAATCAGAGACATTACTTGGCTGACAAAGGTCTGTCTAGTCAGAGTTATGGTTTTTCCAGTAGTCATATACGGATATGAGCATTGGACTAGAAAGAAAGCTGAGTGCGGAAGAACTGATGCTTTTGAACTGTGGTGTTGGTGAGCACTCTTGAGAGTCCCTTGGACTGCAAGGAGATCCAACCAGTCCATCCTAAAGGAAATCAGTCCTGAATGTTCATTGGAAGGACTGATGCTGAAGCTGAAACTCCAATACTTTGGCCACCTGATGCAAAGAACTGACTCACTGGAAAAGACCCTGATGCTGGGAAGGATTGAGGGAAGGAGGAGAAAGGGATGACAGAGGATGAGATGGTTGGATGGCATCACCGACTCAATGGACATGAGTTTGAGCAAGCTCTGGGAGCTGGTGACGGACAGGGAAGTCTGGCATGCTGCAGTCCATGTGGTCGCAAAGAGTTGGACACAACTGAGCCACTGAACTGAAGTAACTTCTAACATAAACAAATAAAAGTGTATTCAATAGGATAAATACTTTAAGTTTTATAATTTTCCCTTTAAAACTAAATTGTTTTACATGCTCATTTTTCTCAGGTATTACTTAAGCACCCTCTCATCTCTGAAGATCTACCTTGACCCTTGATCAACTGTTCTCTGTACCACAAGAAAGTCAAAGTCCTACAAAGAACATGTTTCTTACATCACACCTCTTGTTTGTGGTTCTTTTCAGAAAGTATAGTCCATCAAGTAAACACTAAGCAGAGTTTCAAAAGCATGGGCCTTTAAAAGGGGGTACACAAGGTTGGGTGTGGGCCCCCACTCAGTGCCTCAGTGAAAAGAAAGAAGTAAATGTATCACTTCGGGATGAGGAGAAAAACAGAGGCTGTGAGCAGGAGGCCCCCTCTGCAGATCTTTGGATAGTAGTCTGAAATAAAGGCACTGATGGTGTGGGCCATTGTTGGCTTTAAAGGGACTCATGAGGAATATAGTGACTGCATTCTGGACGCCAATCTATACTTTCACACTCAGATAATTCTCAAAGTATCCCTATGCAGTAGGTGCTATCCTTACTACCATCTTACAGGTGCAAAAACCAAGGACAGAAATTAGGAAACTTGCCCAAGGTTACAAGCTGATACACAGCAGAGCCCAAGCTCCCTGGTCACACTCTTCACAGAGGTCCCAGCTAGGCTTCCACCCAACATCTTTCTCTCAATAAGCCAATGGGAATAAAATATCAAATTCTTAACTCTAACACTATGCTATGATACCATTTAGGAGAATTTGATGAGGGAGAGATTTCTGAATTGTAATAATACCCTTCTATTTACTCTTCCCTGATGGATCGGATGTCAATATTCCTGATCAGTCCGCCAAGAGGATGCTGCGATTTTATTAAGCTAAAATGAAAAAGGAAGCAAGGAGTAAGACAATCAGATTCCACAAAAACATTGTTATACAAATATGATTCTTAATTCAATACAGTGAAGTGCTTTTCTAGTTTTGGGCTCCATAAAAAGATGATATCAATGTCATGCTACCTTCAAAGTACTTCAAGAATAACACAAAACACTTTAGGACAACACAAGGGACAAAAAGAAAAAAACAATCAAATGTTACATCTGAACAAGGTACGATTTTTAAAATTACTTAAAATTTAGATTTAGTAGAATGTATAGCTTCATCATGCCTCTATCAATTATCTCTGAAGGCAAAGAAAAAACTAACAAAAGTTCAAAGAGAATAGTATGAGGAGAGCCAGGGAAGGAGGTGAGGTGACTGCCACCTCTGAAGCCAACAGACAGAAAGTTCCCTTCTGAGCTTTCAGCCCATACAGTGGGTGGCTTCCTTCCAGATGGAGGCCTCAGCTGGACCCCAAAGCAGTGGTTCTCAGATTCTGTATACACAGTACTAACTGGATAGCTCTAGTTTCCCAGTCCCCATAACTATGAAGATAAAGTGTAAGAATTTTCAATTTAACAAGCTTCCCAGTGATTTAGCCTGATTTATATGACGATTATAATCTAAGAAATACTTGGAAGAAAAACCCAGACTCACTGCTCAGCAGTTGCTTCACAGAGATTTGATGTTACTTTCAGAACATACACTCTTCCCATGGGCCTACCTGTGTCAGCATCCTTAGGCCTTTGTTCTTCATCAGAAGGTTTAGATGGTGGCCAAGCAGCTGGGACTCTCCTGGGAAACTGCCCTTCGATATAATCCAGTGAGTGTGTGGGTTGACTAACTGCAGCCCAGGTGTAAAGTTGATCTTGCTATATTAAAAAAAAAAATTAAGCTATTTTAATTCAATCACAAAAAATGGAGTCTTCTTGATTGATATTTGCAACATCATTTCTATCATAAATGTATGTGTGGTAGGCATATATATAGATGCAAACACACATAAAACATGAAACAGCTTTTTATACTATTCAACGTAGATTCATCACATAAACTTTCTTTCACACATTTTGTTTTCATAACCATATGTGTTTCAACTTCTATGGTAAAATTTAAGTCTCTTTCTTTGGAGGTAAAAGGCCATGTGGGTCTGCAGGGAATTACAAGGTCAGAAAACCCACCTGATCACAGAGTCCCTTGACTAAGCATCTTCAATGCACTGGAATATGATGTCCCTTTGAAATCTGTGTAAACACTTGGCAAAATCAGAGAACAGGCAGTGCTGGGCACTCAAGGACAATAAACAGCTTCCTTGCCTTCAGTAACAGAAAGCCCAGGAAACTAATTATCCTCAATCCAGGTCGGGAACAGTTTGGGAGAGGAACTATAAAAAAGTAAGTGAACTTGCCAAGAAAAAAAGAACTGGACAGGGATCTGGCAAAGAAAGCTCTTCCCAGCTGGAGACCAACAGAATCTGAACAGAATGAGAAGCAGGCTCATAGCTACACCTCATGCCAGGAAGCCAAGTGGGAACATAGAAAGGAGGCCACTCTGAGGCTGTAGACACCCTTGGAAACTGCCCACTAAGATTTCAGGGTAACAGGTGCTTCAGGATGCAGGCACCAATGTACACAAGCCCTGGGTTCTCTTCATGACATCCTCCTTACTCACAGATATATTTCCCTAAACCTTTTGATCAACACAGCAAATAAAGCAGAGAGAGTACTTGAGTGGTAGAAACAAAAACGAAAAACATGATATAAAACCATGCTGAGACTGAACTTGAGTTAACCAGTGGAGAGGCATTGCTATTTCCAAAAATTTGCTTCACAAATTAATTGAAGAATTTCATAAAATATTCTTCAGTGTCAACAGTAAAATACAATGTATATATCTGTTAGTTTAAGCTTCACCTTTAGGGGCAGTCACTGCCCCTACCCAAGAACTCAGATTCTCAGGTCTGAATCAGGAAGGGTCCCACTGTAGACCCTTCAGCCAGTCACATCTTTCACATACCTACATCTTGATTGACACCAGGTCTACTGAATATCAGAAATAACTTTTTATTGGAAAAATGAGTGGTTTAATTAACATGATATTAGAAATGAGCTCTTGTTGGTAAAAGTAAAGGAATTCAATGGACATGGACCAGCAAATTCCTGTCGAGGGATTAGACATCAGAGAATATCCTCATTCTGGGAAGAACAAGGTGAGATGTGGGCAAGGAGCAATATCAATGTCCCCTTCACATCCACAAAATGTGAACCTCTCGTGTAAAGAGCAGCCAAGTACCTGGCAGGGGAGCGAGCTGTGTGTTTCCTAAAAGGGGGACTCTGACTTAGAGAGCTTCATCATCCTAATAATAAATGCACTCAGTCTCAGACTTCACTTGCTCCACAGAGAAGAGTCAGAGCCAGCAGCCATGGGAACAAGTGGTTTCACTCAGGATTTCATCATACAGCAAATATAAGTTTGCTAAAAGCGCTCCATAAAAGCCTAAGTAAACCACAAACAGCCTGGCCAGTCCTGCAGTCTTTCAGCCCCACCCCAGGACTGGAACACATACAGACCTGTAAGGTGGTAAAGCCTCTCCTTCATCGTATGGCTCCACAAGCAGGGAATAAGCAAGCACTAAGTTCTGTTGTAGTTCTTCAAGAATCAAATGTCAACTCTTCCACTTGTCCTTTAAGCTTTTCTATAACCCTCCTATTCATCCTCCCAAATTCACCTCCCCACATGTCCCAAATCAAGCTTCACTTCACTGGAATGTCCCAACCTAGCCTTCCCCATGCCCAGCATCTAACCAAAGATTAAGTCCCACTGGGGTCTCCCCCAGACACCCAAATCACAGCATGTTAGCCCCATCTCTTGTTGACAGTTAACAGCATCCAATCCAGATCAGTGGCTGAACACGTTTCTGAGTACACTTTGCCTTCCCTTAACCGCCTGAACTACTTCAGCACAGAAAGTGTGTACACAAGTCCTATAAAATTCCCAAGCACTCCATAAAAGCCACTTAATGTCTACTGAATTAACACATTTGTCAGATAAGAAGAAAAAGCAAGAGAGATGGTTTATCAACATGAGAGCAGCTGGAGCTGTGATCTCATTTTTTTCATCTCCTTATTAACAAAAGTACCAGAGGGGTACTTTGTGTGCATTAAACGGAAAACAAAGGTGTCAAGCAACCCATTATATCTAAACCTATTCACAACTGTACCATGTTAAAAAAAAAAAAAAAAAACCACGGGGCAGACAAAATTCCTAGGATAGAACCAGAACTGCACCCCAGACACATCTCCTAACTTTATATCTTCATGTCCTCATCAGTAACTCAGAAACAATGCCTGTTCTTGTCTTTCTGCAGGACTGGAGTGAGCAGGGTAAATGCTACATGAAAACAGCTGTGTAAACCACATGGTGTAACTCAAACATAACTACCACAACAGCTACTTGCTTTGATTTCTTTTTTTTAATTTTTATTTTTGGTACATTAAATTTACTCATAAAAAATTCTAAAAATGTACAATTTTGCCTTTTTAACAAAGTATAATAAAGCTCCCTAAACAATACTTGACATTTGCAATTCAAAATCAAATTAGCAGAACATTAAACATTTACAAAACTTTATTTTTTAAAGGGCTTCTCTGGTGGCTCAGACAGTGAAGAATTCGCCTGCAATGTTGGAGACCTGGGTTTGATCCCTGGATTGGGAAGATCCCCTGGAGAAGAGAACGGCTACCCACTCCAGTATTCTGGCCTGGAGAATTCCATGGACTGTATAGATCATGGGGTCTTAAAGAGTCGGACACAACTGAGCAACTTTCACTATCTTTTAAAAAAAATTTTTTTACATACAAATTTTTTAAAATTTTAATTGGAGGCTAATTACAATATTCTAGTGGTTTTGCCATACACTGACATGAATCAGCCATGGGTGTACATGTGTTCCCCATCCTGAAACCCCTCCCACCTCCCTCCCCATCCCATCCCTCAGGGTCATCACAGTACACCAGCCCTAAGCACCCTGTCTCATGCATCGAACCTGGACTGGTGATCTATTTCACATATGATAACATACATGTTTCAATACTATTCTCTCAAATCATCCCACCCTCGCCTTCTCCCACAGAGTCCAAAAGTCTGTTCTTTACATCTGTGTCTTTTTTGCCATCTCGCATATAGGGTCATCATTACCATCTTTCTAAATTCCATATATATGTGTTAATATATTGTATTGGTGTTTTTCTTTCTGACTTACTTCGCTCTGTATAATAGGCTCCAGAAGTTACATGCAACTTTGTAGAACTGACATAAAAGAATGGCTCAAAAAATGGGAGAATTTTCCTTCATTCCTAAAAAGAAAATTCATCCAAGAAGCTGTGAAGATTCTTGAGAACATGAGGCCTTTAGCTTCAGTACCAGGGCCTGTCTTTGTGCATCTGAGAACTTTGCACAGATGAGGGGCTACTTACAACACTGGGATGGACTGGCCGGAGCACCACTCCCTCCAGTAGCAGTGTAGTAACGCTGACCTTTGGCCTCAGCCAGAACAGTATGTAGTTTGCACATGTTGATTAAAGATACTCAGTTTGATTCAGAACTTTCGGACTTTTAAGTAATTGAGCATCTTCAGAACCCTTGGCTGTAGATGTCACTTGCCTCACTTTCTGGGAGTCATCTGCACTTTGGAAAGGACAGCCAACCCGCTCAGGTGCCACAGGCCCATCCACTGGGATGGGTGGTCAAGCTAAGCAGGGTCACGGTTTCCCTTACAATGTTTAAGACTCTTCAATATGTAATGCCATCAATTACCAGTGTGGAAAACAAACAAGGCATCAAATAAGCCACCACAGAGGCAGGAAGAGTGACAGTGACAGGGGTGTGAGATGGGTGCAACCCAGTTCCCACTTAGCATGCTCACTAGAAACAATGGAATGAGTGGACAGATGCAAGCCTCCATCAGTTTGTGCTCAAACAAGAATGCATTACAGCTGTATAACATTAGGCAAAGTCACTACCCACTACACTCCTCCACATGTAGTGTGCAGTGTAAACTAACTATGTGACCTCCCTTCGATAAAGGATCTAGAGTTCTAAGTAGTGAATTAAAATACTGAACCTACTAACTGCCATACTAACAAGCTGACTCACGTAATCTTGGGGGATTATAAATGATGCTGGTTTTTTAAAATACCCAATCATATGTATGTATTTATTATTCTAGGTGCTAGCTCCCATTTTCTCAGTGCTCTTTAGTAATTATTAAGTTTTTAACATTTATATCCTTTCCAATTTTCAATATTATAATATAAAAACTAGAAAATAAGGCAGAAAATTGAGCATTCTGCTTAAAAAAAAAAAAAGATGAGTGTTTTGTCCTCATGGTGCATTCTACTTCAGTCTCTACATGCCACTTTCTCCATTCTTGGAGGTACAAAATGCGAGCAGAAGCTTTAAAATATGACAAATTACACAGAGCAGATTGGCTGGCGCCACAATTACCTGGTTGCCACAGCCTTTGGAAACTGAACCCACAATTTCATGAAAATGATTATGTAGTTGAAAAAGTCAGTCTGATCTGTTTCTGGCTGATGAGGACATCTTCTGAGGCAATGCCAAATGCCTTTTAGACTCACTGACTGTGGTTGCTTCTGGAGATAAACTTCATAAGAGAGAAAACACTGCTAGCAAATATTCCCAAGTTCAAGTAAGGGATTCACTTGGGAACAGGTCTCATAGGTAGGCAGTGAAATCCTTTGTGTTCTGTGTGTCTCATGTTTATGTTTTACCATTCTCAATTCAGAATGGCCTTATTGGAGATAGCACTCAGCACAAGAACTTTCAAAGACAGCTGGAAATTTCTCTAAGACTTCTGATGACTAAAACACAGCTGTACAATGTCTAAATTCATTTCCTTCAATTAGAATGCCATACTTAAAGTTTGTTTTAATTTTTTGCTGTATTTAGTATAATAACACTAACTTCTTACATTTATCAAAATAAGTTATAAGAGGGTGGGCAAGGCTGAGTTAAGGGGTGTGTCCAGAGATGGCTATGGACTTAGGAAGTCATTTTAGGCAGCATGTCTGCTGATGGTAGGGCTGTGTTCCTGACCAGTTGGTTGTTTGGCCTGAGGCGTTCCAGCACTGAAACTTACAGGCTGTCAAGTGGAGCCAGGTCTCCATATCAGGGGCCCAAAGTATCTGCCTCTGACTCCAGCCAGAGTTCACACAGGCCCCTGCTATGTCTGCCATCAGCTTTTATGACTCCAGAGAGAGCTACAGTCACCTCCCTGCCTCTCCAGGAGACCCTCCAAGACAGGCATTGTGATAAAACTGAAAAAATTAAACTTGGGGAAAACAAGATTTGATGTCTGGATCCCAAGTCAGAGCCAGGCCTGCCCAGCTTGAAGCTTTGCTTTTCAGGACACAGGCACAAGTTACCCCTAACAAGAAATCTACACAAACAACCCAACCAACATTTCCCTCCAAGGGCAAAAAAACAAAAGGAAAAAGTAATACAACCCTAAAGCCTGGGACAAGGAGACCTCAAGTGGAGCAAGTTAGAAAAAAATGATGAAAAGACAGAGAAGTACAGTTCAAATGAAAGAGCAAGGGAGAAACTCACAAGACCAAATAAATGAAGAGAAAACAACCAATCTCCCTGAAAGAGAATTCAGAATAATGAGAGTAAAGATGCTCTGAGACTTGAAAATAAAATGGAGAAAATGCGAGAAGCATTTACCACAGTTAATACAATCACCAAAGACAAAGAAGAAAAAAAGAATAAGCAAACAGAGATGAACAACACAATTACTGAAATTAAAAATACTCTAGAAGGAACTAATAACAGAACAACTGACAGAGGAAGAGATAAATGAGCTGGTGAACAGAATGGTAGAAATAACTGCTGAAGGGCAGAATAAAGGGAAAGGAATGAAAAGACTGAGGACAGCCTCAGAGACCTTTGGGACAATATTAAGCAAATCAACATTCGAGTTATAGGGGTCCCAGAGGAAGGAAAAAAAAGGCACTGAGAAAATTTTTGAAGAAATTATAGTTGAATCCCCCACATAGGAAAGGCAATAGTCAATGAAGTCCAAGAAGCACAGAGAGTCCCATACAGGGTAAACCCAAGGAGAAACACATTGAGACACATATTAATCAACCTAACAGAGATTAAGCACAAAGAAAGAATATTAAGTGCAGCAAGGGAAAAGCAACAAGTGACATACAAGAGAAAACCCAGACAATTACCAGTGGATCTTTCAGCAGAAACTCTGTAAACCAGAAGGGAAAGGCAGGATATACTTAAAGTACTAAAAGAGAAAAATATACAACCAAGATTACTATACCTGGCAAAGATCTCAATCAAAATTGATGAAGTCAAAAGCTTTACAGACAAGCAGAAGTTACAAGAATTCAGCACCACCAAACTAGCCTTGCGATAAATACTAAAGGGACTTTACATAGCCAGTAAACACAACAGAAAGGAAAGACCTACAATAACAAACCCCAAATAATCAAGAAACTGTTAATAAGAATATATGTATCAATAATTACCTTAAATGTAAATGAATTAAATGCACTAACCAAAAGATACATGCTGACTGAATGGATACAAAAACAAGACCTATTTATATGGTGCCTCCAGGAGATCCACTTCAGACCTAGAGACACATACAGACTGAAAGTAAAGGGATGGAAAAAGATATTCCATGTGAATGGAAACCAAAAGAAAGCCAGAGTGCAATCCTTATTTCAGAAAAAATATATTTTAAAATAAAGAATATTATAAGAGACAAAGAAGGACACTACATAATGATCAAGGGATCAACCCAAGAATACATAACAATTGTAAATATTTATGCACCTAGTCAAGGCTATGGTTTTTCCAGTAGTCATTTATGGATGTGAGAGTTGGACTGTGAAGAAGGCTGAGAGTCAAAGAATTGATGCTTTTGAACTGTGGTGTTGGAGAAGACTCTGGAGAGTCCCTTGGACTGCAAGGAGATCCAATCAGTCCATTCTGAAGGAGATCAGCCCTGGGATTTCTTTGGAAGGAATGATTCTAAAGCTGAAACTCCAGTACTTTGGCCACCTCATGCGAAGAGTTGACTCATTGGTAAAGACTCTCATGCTGGGAGGGACTGAGGGCAGGAGGAGAAGGGGATGACAGAGGATGAGATGGCTGGATGGCATCACTGACTCGATGGACGTGGGTCTGAGTGAACTCCAGGAGTTGAAGATGGACAGGGAGGCCTGGTGTGCTGCGATTCATGGGGTTGCAAAGAGTCGGCCACTACTGAGCAACTGAACTGAACTGAACATAAGAGCATCTAAATACATAAGGCAAACACTAACAGGCGTAAGAGGGAAAATCTACAGCAACATAATAATAGTATGGGACTTTAACACCCACTTACACCAAAGCACAGATTATCAAAACACAGAATCAATAAGGAAACAAATCCTAAATGAAACATTAGACCAAAGGGATGTCTTCAGGATTTTCGATCCAAATGCAGAAGAATACACTTTCTTCTCATTGCACATTAAATATTCTCCAGGATAGACCATATCTTTGGCCACAAATCAAGCCTCAGTAAATTTAAGAAAACTGAAATTCCACCAAGTGTCTTCTCTGACCACAACACTATGAGACTAGATATCAACTACAGGAAAAAAAAACTGCAAAACACAAACTCATGGAGATTAAAGAATATGTTACTAAATAACAAAGAGGTTACTGCAGAAATTCTTAAACAGATGGGAATACCAGACCACCTGACCTGCCTTCTGAGATATCTGTATGCAGGTCAGGAAGCAACAGTTAGAATTGGACAAGGAACAACAGACTGGTTCCAAATTGGGAAAGGAATATGTCAAGGCTGTATATTATCACCCTGCTTACTTAACTTATATGCAGATTATATCATGAGAAACGCTGGGCTGGATGAAGCACAAGCTGCAATCAAGATTGCCAGGAGAAACATCAATAATCTCAGATATGCAGATGATACC
Source organism: Capricornis sumatraensis (assembly GCF_032405125.1). NCBI lineage: Eukaryota > Metazoa > Chordata > Mammalia > Artiodactyla > Bovidae > Capricornis > Capricornis sumatraensis. Next base: position 41,657,748 of record NC_091078.1, on the reverse strand, counting down.
ACCCTTGTGGAAGAAAGTGAAGAAGAACTAAACAGCCTCTTGATGAAAGTGAAAGAGGAGAGTGAAAAAGCTGGCTTAAAACTCAACATTCAGAAAACTAAGATCATAGCATCCAGTCTCATCACTTCATGGTAAATAGATGGGGAAACAGTGAAAACAGTAACAGACTTTATTTTGGGGGGCTCCAAAATCACTGCAGATGGGGACTGTAGCCATGAAATTAAAAGACAGCTGCTCCTTGGAAGAGAAGTTATGACCAACCTAGACAGTATATTAAGAAGCAGAGACATTACTTTGCCAACAAAGACATTACTTATGCCAACTTTGCCATACTTTGTCAAAGCTATGGATTTTCCAGTAGTCACGTATGGATGTGAGAGTTGGACCATAAAGAAAGCTGAGCACCGAAGAATTGATGCTTTTGAACTGTAGTGGTGGAGAAGACTCTTGAGAGTCCCTTGGACTGCAAAGAGATCCAACCAGTCCATCCTTAAGGAAATCACTCCTGAATATTCACTGGAGGGACTGATGCCGAAGCTGAAACTGCAATACTTTGGTCACCTGATTTGAAGAACTGACTGATTTGAAAAGACCCTGATGCTGGGAAAGACTGTGGGCAGAAGGGGACAACAGAGGATAAGATGGTTGGATGGCATCACTGACTCAATGGACATGAGTTTGAGTAAACTCTGGGAGTTGGTGATGGACAAGAAGGCCTGGCATGCTGCAGTCCATGGGATTGCAAAGAGTTGGACACAACTGAGTGACTGAACTGAACTACTGAAGAAATAAGAAAGGAAGTCAAAACATTCCTAGAAACAAATAACAATGAAAACATGATGACCCAAAACCTATGGGATTCAGCAAAAGCAGTTCTGACAGGGATGTTTATAGCAATACAATCATATTTCAAGAAACAAGAAAAGCATCAGATAGACAAGCTAACTCTAGAACTAGAGCAGCTGGAAAAAGAACAACAACAAAAAAAACCAAAGTCAGGAGAAGGAAGTAAATGATAAAGATCAGAGCAGAAATAAATGAAAAAGAATGAAGGAAACAACAGCAAAGACTGATAAAACTACAAGCTGGTTCTTTGAGAAGATAAACAAAATTGACAAACCACTAGCCAGACTCATCAAGAAAAAAGGGAGAAAAATAAAATCAACAAAATTAGAAATGAAAAAGGAGAGGTTATAATACACAACACAGAAATACAAAGGATCATAAGAGAATATATAAGCAACTATATGCTAATAAAATGGACAACCTAGAGGAAACAGATTCTTAGAAAAGGTCAACCTCCCAAGACTGAACCAGAAATAGAAATTATGAACAACTGAATTACAAACACTGAAATGAAAACAGTGATCAAAAATCTCCCCAAAGAACAAAAGGCCAGGGCCAAATGGCTTCACAGGAGAATTCTATCAAACATTTAGAGAACAGTTAATGCCTATTTTTCTGAAACTCTTCCAAAAAATTGCACAGGAAGGAACACTTCCAAACTCATTCAGTGAGGCCAAGATCAGGCCAAAACCAGGCCTGATGCCAAAACCAGGCAAAGACAATATGAAAAAAAGAAAATTACAGGCCAACATCACTGATGAACATAGATGCAAAAATCCTCAACAAAAATTCTAGGAAACAGAATTCAACAACACATAAAAAGCTCATACACCATGATCAAGTTGGGTTTATTTCAGGGAGGCAAAGATTCTTCAATATATGCAAATCAATCAACACGATATACCATACTAATAAACTGAAAGATAAAAACCATATGATCATCTCAATAGTTGTAGAAAAAGCCTTTGACAAAATTCAGCACCCATTTATCATTAAAACTCTTCCAAAAAATGGGCATAGAAGGAACCTACCTCAACACAGTAAAGGCCATATATGAAAAGTCCACAGCAAACATTATTCTCAATGGTTAAAAACCAAAAGCATTCCCTCTATGATCAGGAACAAGAGAAGGGTGTTCACTCTTACCACTATTATTCAACATAGTTTTGGAAGTCCTAGCTATGGCGATTCGGAGAAGGCAATGGCACCCCACTCCAGTACTCTTGCCTGGAAAATCCCATGGATGGAGAAGCCTGGTAGGCTGCAGTCCATGGGGTCGCTGAGGGTTGGACACGACTGAGCGACTTCACTTTCACTTTTCACTTTTGTGCATTGGAGAAGGAAATGGCAACCCACTCCAGTGTTCTTGCCTGGAGGATCCCAGGGACGGGGGAGCCTGGTGGGCTGCCGTCTAGGGGGTCGCACAGAGTCAGACACGACTGAAGTGACTTAGCAGCAGCAGCTATGGCGATTAGAGAAGAAAAGGAAATAAAAGGAATCCAGATCGGAAAAGAAGTAAAACTCTGTTTGCAGATAATGTGATACTATACATAGAAAACCCAAAAGAAACTATCAGAAAATCACTAGAGCTAATCAGTAAATTCTGCAAAGACTTAGGATACAAGGTCAATAGACAGAAATCACTTGCTTTCCTATATACTAACAATGAAAAATCAGAAAGAAAAATTAAGGAATCAATACCATACACCATTACAACAAAAAGAATAAAATATCTAGGAATAAACCTACCTAAGGAGACAAAACACTTATATATGGAAAACTATAAGAAACTGATGAAAGAAATCAAAGACGACATAAACAGATGGAGAGATATTCCATGTTCCTGGGTAGGGAGAATCAATATTGTGAAAATGACTATAAACTCAATATGGGTTAAAGACCTAAATGTAAGACCAGAAACTATTAAACTGTTAGAAGAAAGCATAAGCAGAATACTCAATGGCATAAATCAAAGCAAGATCTTCTATGACCCACCTCCTAGAGTAATGGAAATAAAAACAAAAATAAACAAGTGGGACTTAACTAAACTTAAAATCTTTTGCACATCAAAGGAAACTACAAACAAGGTGAAAAGACAACCCTCAGAAAGAGAGAAAATAATAGCAAAGGAAACAACTGACAAAGAATTAATTTCCAAAATATATAAACAGCTCATACAACTCAATACCAGAAAAGCAAACAACCCAGTCAAAAAGTGGGAAAGGAACCTGAAGGGACATCTCTTCAAAGAAGACATACAGATGGCTAACAAGCACATGAAAAGATGCTCAACATCACTCGTTATTGGAGAAATGAAAATCAAAACTACAATGAGATATCACCTTATACCAGTCAGAATGCCCATCATCAAAAAGTCTACAAACAATAAATGCTGGAGAGGGTGTGGAAAAAATGGAACACTCTTGCATTGCTGGTGGGAATGTAAACTGGTACAGCCACTATGAAAGATGCTATAGAGATTCCTTAAAAAGCTAGGAATAAAACCACCATAAGACCCAGCAATCCCACTCCTAGGCATATACCCTGAGAAAACAAAAATTGAAAAAGACACATGTACCCCAAGGTTCATTACAGCACTATTTACAAAAGCTAAAAGATGGAACCAACCTAGATGTCCATTGACAGATGATTGGATAAAGAAGCTGTAGTACATATATACAATGGAATACTACTCAGCCATAAAGATGAATGCATTTGTATCTGTTCTACTGAGGTGGACAGCCTAGAGCCTATTATACACAGGGAAGTAAGTCACAAAGTGAAATATAAATACTGTATACTGACACATACATATGGAATATTAAGAGATGGCACTGATGAATTTATTTTTAGGACAGCAATGGAAAATCAGACATAGAGAACAGAGCTATGGATATGGTGGGAAGAGACGAGGGAGAAGGGGAGATGTATGGAGAGAGTAATGTAGAAATTTAAAATACCATATGTAAAATAGCCAATGGGAATTTTCTGTACAACTCAGGGAACTGAAACAGGGGCTCTGTGACAGGCTGAAGGGTGAGATGAGGAGGGAGATGGGAGGGAGGCCCAGGAGGGAGGGGACATGGGTGTACCTATGGCTAATTCTTATTGATGTATGACAGAAAAGCACAGAATTCTATAGAGCAATTATCCTTCAATTAAAAAATTTAAAAAATTAAAAAGATTAGGCAGGTGGCAGCCACTGCTGTCTGGAAACACATGAATAACCAGACATCTTCGAGAACATTCTTCAGTTTCAGAATTGTAAAGTGTTCTGTGAGGAATAAATGGATTTGGTCCTTGCCTTAAACAACTTGACAGTATCATTTGAAAAATAATATTCAATTATATGAAACAGTACAAATTTCATAGAAGAATAATATAAATTAGACTTTTAAAAAATAGCTATAAGAGTAACAACAATTTCATCCCCCAATACTAACCACTAAAGCAAAAAACCCTAAATATTATTTTTTTCTTTTGTGATGTGACAGTTTTCCACAATTTCATTGTGGTAAAATAGGATTTATTTAGAATAGTTCTTTGATTTAAAAAATGGAAAGTTTTGGCTTTTAGCACATAACTTTTAAATCTGTATTTAAAAGGATTTTTAAAATCCTTTTTAAAAGGATCCTTTTAAAATCATTTTTAAAAGTAAAAATTGTCATATATGTACACAACACCACCACAGAATGAGCACAAAATCTTTTACTTTACTAAAAGAAGCTAGTTGAGCAAACCGTAGTCGGGAAAGTTCCCTGAGCATTTGTGCCGACCGTCACCACATTGTAAATTCAATTAAAACTGCCCTGTGGGATTTCTCAACCAGTCATGTTTGTCATTTTCTCTATTTTGTTTCTGTTAAACATTTCGGAAATGTATGTGTTATCCTCCCAAGTAGGATAAGTAAGCTCCTTGCCCCTAGTCACCAACCATATCCTATCACCCCTTGTTTTCCCCGATATTTGTACACATAACAGACACGCAATGAGTATTAAGGAACTTAAAGGGTCAAGCTGAATAAAAATTGTCTTTTAACGACTTAAACCATAGCTCTATATCTGAGTAAAAATAGGAATGTGCTTCCCTTACACTACTCCACTTCTTACATTCTTAAAGTCTGTTTCAGCTTTTGTTGAACTGGATCATTTCTTCCTATTAAAGAAAACAAACAGAAGCTTCCTACCCTAGGAAGATCAGAAGATTAAAAACCACAATGTAAAAGTAGGATAAATGGGCCACAAGCCCATTTTACTCAAAAAAAAAAAAAAAAAAGGAAAGTTTCTTTTAGCAGATTTTCCTTTTTTTTTAAGAAAACATGCTATTTTTTAAATTAATTAATTAATTTTACTTTATAATATTGTATGGTTTTTCCATACATTGACTTGAATCCACCATGAGTATACATGTGTTCCCCATCCTGAACCCCCCTCCCACCTCCCTCCCCATACCATCCCTCTGGGTCGTCCCATGGCACCAGTCCGAAGCATCCTGTATCATGCATCAAACCTGGACTGGTGATTCGTTTCACATATGATATTTTACATGTTTCAGTGCCATTCTCCCATATCATCCCACCCTCGCCCTTACCCACAGAGTCCAAAAGACTATTCAATACATCTGTGTCTCTTTTGCTGTCTCGCATACAGGGTTATCATTACCTTCTTTCTAAATTCCATATATATATGCGTTAGTATACTGTATTGGTGTTTTTCTTTCTGGCTTAATTCACTTTGTATAATAGGCTCCAGTTTCATCCACCTCATTAGAACTGATCCAAATGTATTCTTTTTAATGGCTGAGTAATACTCCATTGTGTATATGTACCATGGCTTTCTTATCCATTCATCTGCTGATGGACATCTAGGTTGCTTCCATGTCCTGGCTATTATAAACAGTGCTGCGATGAACACTGGGGTACACGTGTCTCTTTCGATTCTGGTTTCTTCAGTGTGTATGCCCAGCAGTGGGACTGCTGGGTCACATGGCAGTTCTCCAAACTCATTCTATGAGGCCACCATCACCCTAATGCCAAAACCTGACAAACATGCCACAAAAAAAGAAAACTACAGGCCAATATCACTGATGAACACATATACAAAAATCCTTAACAAAATTCTAGCAAACAGAATCCAACAACATGTTAAAAAGACATACATCATACATACATCATGACCAAGTGGGCTTTATCCCAGGGATGCAAGGATTCTTCAATATCCACAAATCAATCAACGTAATAAACCACATTAACAAATTGAAAAATAAAAGCCACATGACTACCTCAATAGATGCAGAGAAAGCCTTTGACAAAATTCAACATCCATTTATGATAAAAACCCTCCAGAAAGCAGGAATAGAAGGAACATAACCCCAACATAATAAAAACCATATATGATAAACCCACAGCAAACATTATCCTCAATGGTGAAAAATTGAAAGCGTTTCCCCTAAAGTCAGGAACAAGAAAAGGGTGCCCACTTTCACCGCTACTATTCAATATAGTTTTGGAAGTTTTGCCCACAGCAATCAGAGCAGAAAAAGAAATAAAAGGAATCCAAATTGGAAAAGAAGTAAAACTCTCACTGTTTGCAGATGACATGATCCTCTACAGAGAAAACCCTAAAGACTCCACCAGAAAATTACTAGAGCTAATCAATGAATATAGTAAAGTTGCAGGATATAAAATTAACACAGAGAAATCCCTTGCATTCCTATACACTAACAATGAGAAAACAGAAAGAGAAATTAAGGAAACAATTCCATTCACCATTGCAATGTAAAGAATAAAATACTTAGGAATATATCTACCTAAGAAACTAAAGACCTATATATAGAAAACTATAAAACACTGGTGAAAGAAATCAAAGAGAACACAAATAGATGGAGAAATATACCATGCTCGTGGATAGGAAGAATCAATATAGTGAAAATGAGTATTTCCCTATCTTTTCATTGGCTTATAAATAATATCAGGTTGGTTCTTCCTCAGTTCTTTTCTCCTGTGGCAAAGTGTTGAAACAACACTCCAGTTATATCTCAAGCAGGCAGGATGTATTGGGCAAGCAACAAGCAGTACACTCTGTAGGCCTGAGAGTAGAACAGCCCCTGCAGGAGTGGCCCTGTTGTTTTGGCTTCTCTCCTTCCTTGTTCCCTCCCTGAGCAGGTTCCTGGGGCCTGACTGGTTACACTCTATGCAAATAGGGGAAGGTACAGACACACACCCAAAACCAATCAGGGGAGACGGTATGTTTTCAGGGAAGGGAGCCTGTTGGGTGCCTTTTCCGCCAAAGGTTCCCATTTAGGTCCATGGCTTCCCCTTTCCATGGGCTTTTCTTTTTTTCCTTCTAGTCACTGCTTCTTCTGACCACCATCGTGGACCCTGTTTCCCTGTTCTAACTATATAACCATAATAACCCCCAAATAACTCAGAGTTGTAACTGACAGTTTAGAGCACACACTACAAAATGATAGTGACGGGAGCAAGGCAGTCTAAGAGTGCTTCGCTGAAATTTTTCTACTTAAAGAGGAGAGTTGGGTTCTGTGGCGGCACTGTTGTACAGGAAAACCTCATCCCCTTCAGCCTGTAGTTAAAGCAGAGTCTCAGTTACTCCCTGAGAGGTATGGTCGCCTTCCCACTGATGCTCCGAGGACCATCAGTGAGTGGACAAGTGCTACTTTATATGTGGGATCATTTTAGTGGGGGCACTTCCCTCTCCGCTCTCAGCACTGCCCTGCCTCAAGTGTCTGTCAAGGCCAAAAGGTCTATATTTGAGTGTATCTAGACATTCCAGCAAGTGCATTCTCCTGCCAAACATTAAAAGTTTGACTGAGGGCAAAAAAAGTAAAACAGTGTCACAAAGTATGGCACACATCCATTTCTTTACACCTACAGTTCACCTCTGGCTGTTGTTTGATGGTTTTCTTCAGTAGCATGCTTATATTTCTTTCTTTTTTTTTTTTAGTGTATCTATTCTAGGCTTTTGATTGTAGTTTTCATGGGTTCATATGTATTTTCCTGTAACTGTAACTATTTGTTTTAAATTGATAGTCATGTAAGTTCAAACACATTTTGAAAGATCTATATTTTTTGTTCCCCTCCCCTACTGTTTGTGTTTTAGATGTCATCTGGGTGATCTTCACATTTATCTCATCACTATTTATTGTAGTTACAGTTGATTTTAGCATTCTTTTGTCTTTTATTTTCATACTTGGTTTAAGCACTTGATTCTTACTTGATCCTCAGTTCTTACTATATGTCATCCTTTCCTAGTTGGATTTCCCCTTTCCTATAAATTCTTACTTCTTTTACACTTAGAGAAGACTCTTTTTAGGGTAGGTTTAATATTAATGAATTATTTAGTTTTTGCCTGTCAGAGTATTCTTTATCTCTGCTTCATGATAATCTTTCTGGGTAGAGTATCCTAGGGTCTAGGTTTTTCCCTTTTAGCACTTTGAATACATCATGCCACTTCCTTCTGGCCTGCAATGTTTCTGCAGACAAATCAGCTGATAGTCTTACGGGGGTTCCCTTATATGTGCTTCCTTGTTTTATTCTTGTTGCTGTTAGAATTCTCTCTTTAACTTTTCCTACTTTAATTATGATATGTCTTATTGTGGGTCTGTTTGGATTCATTGTGCCTGGAACCCTCTGCTCTTCCTGTACCTGGATATGTTTCCTTGTTCGCATTCAGAAGGTGTTCAGAATAATTTCCTCAAATACATTTTGATCTCGTTTTCTCTCTCTCCTCCTCTGTAACCCATATAATGTGAATATTAGTATTTTTAATGTTGTCCTGGAAATCTCTTAAACAGTTTTCATTTTTTAGAATTTCCTTTTCTGATTGTTATTCTGACTGATTTTCATTATTTTACTTTCCAGATAATTTATGCATTTTTCTGTATCATCTAATCTGCTGTTCCATTTCTTCTACTGGTTTTTTTTTTTTTTTCAGTTTCATTTGTTGAATTCTTTATTTCTGATTAGGTCTTCTCTACATTTTCTAGCTCCTTGTTAAACATTTCACTGTGTTCATCTATTCTTTCATCGCCAATGCTTTGACTGTTTTATCTAGTAAACTATTTCTATTTGCTGAATTTCACTGTAATCAAGTAAAAGTATGAAAATAAAGCTAAAGCATGTGATTTATTTTTTAAAAAATTGTCACAAAAATAGTGGTAAGAGTATATCATTTTTAAACCACCAGGGGGAAAATGAAATAATAAAAAAAACCTGATGAAGCATTACTAGTAAGAATGCTAACTGAATTAACAAAATTTAGGTTTCAATGCATATATTAAATGATAGAAGTTCGAAAAATTAACAAATTAAACATCCAAGTTAAAAAATTCTCAAGAATCTGGAGGGGAAAATTCCCCAGCAAGATGGTTCAAAGAGAGAAGGAAGGAAATAGATAAAAGTACTAATAAAATGACCTTGAAAGAAGTGTTCTATAAAAGAAAACTAATAGCATCAAAAACCTCTGACAAGAATTATCAAGGAAAAATACAATTAATGTATGAAATGTTAGAAATGTATGAACATTAGAAATGAAAAGGCTATTAAAAACTGGCAAGTAAATGTTAAAAGAACTTTATACCAAACATTTAAAAATATTAGATGAAAAAAGTTATTTTTTAAAAAATTAAACTTACTAAAATAGAAAAGTAAAACGGAAGAACGTGAATAGTTCCATAACTGAAATTAAACTAAAAATTTTAAACTGTCTCATAAAAGAACATTTCAGACTTAGGTGGCTAGATGGACAAATTCTGCCTAAATATTAGAGGAAGAAACAGCATTAATCTTATACAAATTCTTCCAAAGGAGAACAGGAAGAAGAGAGAACATTCCTCAACTTACCAATTTTTTTTTAGACCAACACAACCCAGGTAGCAAAATCTAAAAAGGACATTATGAGAAAGGAAAACTACAGGCCAAGCACCTTCCTGAACATGGATGAACAAAACCTACAACGTAATAATAGCAAACTGAACTCAGTGAAACATTAAAAGAATGATATTTCACAATCTGAGTTGATTCTAAGAAAGGTAGGCTTAACATTTAAAATTAAATCCATGTATTATTTTATATTGATAAAAGAGAAAAAAGTTTTCTCAGTAGAGATAATAAGAAAAGCATTTGATAAAAGGTATCACCCATTTATGACAGAAACTCTCAGGAAACTAGGAATACAGTTGTCCTGTGTTCCAAGACCCCCTGAGATACCAAAATACATGGATGCTCACATCCCTTTTATAAAATGGTGCAGGTTATAACTTATGCACATCCTCCCATATACAATAAATCATCTCTAGATTACTTAAAATGCCCAATACAATATGAATGCTATGTAAATAGTTGTAAATACAATTTAAATGTTATGTAAATCTTTACTAGCATTCAATAAATTCAAGATTTGTGTCTTGGAAAATTCTGGAATTTTCTTTCCCAAGTATTTTTTTTTAATTGAAGGATAATCGCTTTACAGAATTTTGTTGTTTTCTGTCAAACTTCAACATGAATCAGACATAGGTATACATATATCCCCTCCCTTTTGAATCTCCCTCCCGTCTCCCTCCCCATCCCACCCCTCTAGGTTGATACAGAGCCCCTGTTTGAGTTTCCTGAGCCATACAGCATATTCCTGTTGCCTATCTGTTTTACATATGGTAGTGTAAGCTTCTATGTTACTCATTCTATACATTTCACCCTCTCCTCCCCTCTCCCCATGTCCATAGGTCTATTCTCTATGTCTGTTTCTCCACTGCTGCCCTGTAAATAAATTCTTTAGTACCATTTTTCTAGATTCTGTATATATGTGTTAGAATGTGGTATTTTTCTCTTTCTGACTTACTTCACTCTGTATAATAGGCTCTAGGTTCATCCACCTCGTTAGAACTGACTCAAATGTGTTCCTTTTTATGGCTGAATAATATTTTATTGTGTATATGTACAAAAACTTCTTTATCCATTCATCTGTCTCTGAAGTATTTTTGATCCACAGATTCAACTAACTGTGGATGTAAAACCCATGGATTCGGAGGGCTGACTATACAAGGGAACTTGCTTAATCTGATAAAAGGGTGAAATGTTTGTCCTTGTTAGTTTGGAAATGAGGAAACAATGTCATTATCATCAATCTACCCATTTAACAAGTTTTCCTCTTCAGTCTAGAAGTTATTGAACAAACAAGACAAACAAGAAATTGGAGAAGAAATAAAATTGCCGTTATTCATGATAACATGATTGTATGCATAAAAAGTTCAAATAGGGCAGATAAACAATTAGAAACAATAAATTCTGTATGGTTGCTGAATACAGAATCAACATATGAAAATCAACTTTTTTTTTAAGTGTTTCTTCTTGAACTCAGATATTTGTTTCTTTTTTAAATTTAATTTTATTATTATTATTTTTACTTTACAATATTGTATAGGTTTTGCCATACATCAACATGAATCTGCCATGGGTGTACATGTGTCCCCAATCCTGAAGCCCCCTCCCACATCCCTCCCCATACCATCCCTCTGGGTCATCCCAGGGCACCAGCCCCAACCATCCTGTATCCTGCATCGAACCTACACTGGCGAAAAACAAACTCAAAATGGATTAAAGATCTAAACGTAAGACCAGGAACTATAAAACTCCTAGAGGAGAACATAGGCAAAACACTCTCTGACATAAATCACAGCAGGATCCTCTATGACCCACCTCCCAGAATACTGGAAATAAAAGCAAAAATAAATAAATGGGACCTAATTAAAATTAAAAGCTTCTGCACAACAAAAGAAACTATAAGCAAGGTGAAAAGACAGCCTTCGGAATGGGAGAAAATAATAGCAAATGAAGCAATGGACAAACAACTAATCTCAAAAATATACAAGCAACTCCTGCAGCTCAATTCCAGAAAAATAAATGACCCAATCAAAAAATGGGCCAAAGAACTAAATAGACATTTCTCCAAAGAAGACATACAGATGGCTAACAAACACATGAAAAGACGCTCAACACCACTCATTATCAGAGAACTGCAAATCAAAACCACAGTGAGGTACCATTTCATGCCAGTCAGAATGGCTGTGATCCAAAAGTCTACAAGCAATAAATGCTGGAGAGGGTGTGGAGAAAATCAACTGTTTTCTCCAACCACAAACACAGAATAAACCTCTAAAAACAATTTTAAAAATACTTTCATGATACTGGCATAGAAATAAACACACAGACCAACAGAACCAAATAGAGAATCCAGAATTAAACTTCCACATATACAGTTAATTAACATTTTCATAAGGAGGCTAGGAAAAAGCAGTGAGGAAAGAATAGTGTCCTCAACAAATGGTGTTGGGAAAACTGAATGAACATATACAGAAGATAAAACCAGATCCCTATCATATGCCACTCAGAAACATTAACTCAAAATGTGTCAAAGACTTAAATACAAGACCTGAAACCAGAGAACTCCTAGAAGAAAACATAGGGAAAAAGCTCCTCATCACTTGCCTTGGCAATGATTTTATAGACATGAAACCAAAAGCACACACACACACAAAAGGGGCAGCCAGCGAAATCAACCAGTGAGACTACATCAAACTTAAAAGCTATTGCACAGCAACAATCACAAAGGCAACCTACAGTAAAAAAATTTTGAAATCCATGTATCAGATAAGGAGTTCATTTCCAAAATTTATAAAGAACTCACACAACTTAATAACAAAAGATCCAATTTTTAAAATGGGCACAAGTACTAAATACACATTTCTCCAAAAAAGACATCTGTGGCCAAAGGTATATGAGACAGGGCTCAGCATCACTAATCATCAGAGAAATTCAAATAAAAATCACAGTGGGATATCACATAAAGCCTCTAAAACATGGTGATCATCAAGACCTACAAGAGATAAGTGATGGAGAGGCTGTGGAGAAAAGGGAAACTCCTGCACTGCTGGTGGGAATGTAAATTGGTGCAGCCACTATGGAGAACAGTATGGAGGTTCTTCAAAGAAAATAAAAATAGAGCTACCATATGATCCAGCAATTCCACTTGTGAATATTAGAACAAAATGAATTGTTGTTGCTGTTCAGTTGCTAAGTCATGTCCGACTCTTTGCAACCCCAAGGACTGCAGGACGCCAGGTTTCCCTGTCCTTTGCCATCTCCCACAGTTTGCTTAAACACATGTCCATTGAGTTGGTGATGGCATCCAACCATCTATTGTTCTGTCAACCCCTTCTCCTCCTGCACTCAATCTTTCTCAGCATCAGGGTCTTTTCGAATGAGTCGGCTCTTTGCCTCAGGTGGCCAAAGTATTGGAGTGTCAGCTTCAGCATCATTTCTTCCAATGGATATATGGGGTTGATTTCCTTAGGATTGATTGGTTTGATCTCCTCTAAAGATTCTAAAGCAAAGAGGAACTAAAAAGCCTCTTGATGAAAGTGAAAGAGGAGAGTGAAAAAGTTGGCTTAAAGCTCAACATTTAGAAAATGAAGATCATGGCATCTGGTCCCATCACTTCACAGCAAATAGATGGGGAAACAGTGGAAACAGTGTCAGACTTTATTTTGGGGGGTTCCAAAATCACTGCAGATGGTGACTGCAGCCATGAAATTAAAAGACGCTTACTCCTTGGAAGGAAAGTTATGATCAACCTAGATAGCATACTGAAAAGCAGACACATTACTTTGCCAACAAAGGTCCATCTAGTCAAGGCTATGGTTTTTCCAGTGGTCATGTATGGATGTGAGAGTTGGACTGTGAAGAAGGCTGAGTGCCGAAGAATTGATGCTTTTGAACTGTGGTGTTGGAGAAGACTCCTGAGAGTCCCTTGGACTGCAAGGAGATCCAACCAGTCCATTCTGAAGGAGATCAGCCCTGGGTGTTCTTTGGAAGGACTGATGCTGAAGCTGAAACTCCAGTACTTTGGCCACCTCATGCGAAGAGTTGATTCATTGGAAAAGACTCTGATGCTGGGAGGGATTGGAAGCAGAAGGAAAAAGGGACAACAGAGGATGAGATGGCTGGATGGCATCACCAACTCGATGGATATGAGTTTGAGAGAACTCCAGGAGTTGGTGATGGACAGGGAGGCCTGGTGTGCTGAGTGTCAGGAGTCGCAAAAAGTCGGATATGACTGAGCAACTGAACTGAACTGAAAGACTCTAAAGAGTCTTCTCCAACACCAGAATCTGAAAGCATCAGTTCTTCGGTGCTCAGCCTTCTTTATGGTCCAACTCTCACATTCATACATGACTACTGAAAAAACCATAGCTTTGACCATATGGACCTTTGTTGGCAAAGCTATATCTCTGCTTTTTAATATGCTGTCCAGGTTTACCATAGCTTTTCTTCCAAGGAGCAGGCATTTTAAAATTTTGTGGCTGTAGTCACCATCCACAGTGATTTTGGAGCCCAAAAAAGGAAAATATGCCACTGTTTCCACTTTTTTCCCCATCTATTTGCCATGAAGTGATGGGACCAGATACCATGATCTTAGTTTCTTTATGTTTTTGAGTTTCAAACCAGCATTTTTACTTTCTTCTTTCACCCTCATGAAGGGCTCTTTAGTTCCCTTTCACTTTCTGCCATTAGACTGGAATCATCTGCATATTTAAAGTTGTTGATATTTCTCTCAGCAATCTTGATTTCAGATTGTGATTCGTCCAGCCTGGCATGCTACATGATATACCCTGCATGTAAGTTAAGTAAGCAGGGTGACAACATACAGCCTTGTCCTACTCCTTTCCCAGCTTGGAACCAGTTAGGTATTGCATGTCCAGTTCTAACTGAGGCTTCTTGACCCCTACACAGGTTTCACAGGAGACAGGAAAGGTGGTCTGTGTATTCCCATCTCTTTCATAATTTTCCACAGTTTGTTGTGATCCACAGAGTGAGTTAAAGGCTTTCACATAGTCAATGAAGTGGAAGCAGATGTTTTTCTGTAACTCCCTTGCTTTCTCCATGATCCAACGAATGTTAGTAATTTGGTCTATGGTTCCTCTACCTCTTTGAAACCCAAATTACATGCCTGGAAGTTCTTGGTTCACAAACTGTTGAAGTTTAGCTTGAAGGATTTTGAGTAAAACCTTGCTAGTATGTGAAATGAGTACAACTGTATGGTAGTTCGAACATTTCTTTGGCATTGCCCTTCTTTGGGGCTGAAATGAAAACTGACATTTTCTAGTCCTGTGGCAATTGTTGAGTCTCCCAAATTTGCTAACATATCGAGTGAAGCACTTTAACAGCAAGATTCAAAAGGATATCTGTACTCTCATATTCATAGCAGCATTTTTTACAATAGCCAATCCAAGTCTATGCCCCAACCAGTAATGCTGAAGAAGCTGAAGTTGAACGGTTCTATGCAGACCTACAAGACCTTTCAGAACTAACACCCAAAAAAGATGTCCTTTTCATTATAGGGGACTGGAATGCAAAAGTAGGAAGTCAAGAAACACCTGGGGTAACAGGCAAATTTGGCCTTGGAGTACAGAATGAAGCAGGGCAAAGGCTAATAGAGTTTTGCCAAGAGAATGCACTGGTCATAGCAAACACCCTCTTCCAACAACACAAGAGAAGACTCTATACATGGACATCACCAGATGGTCAACACCAAAGTCAGATTGATTATATTCTTTGCAGCCAAAGATGGAGAAGCTCTATACAGTCAGCAAAAACAAGATCGGGAGCTGACTGTGGCTCAGATCATGAACTCCTTATTGCCAAATTCAGATTAAGTTGAAGAAAGTAGGCAAAACCACTAGACCATTCAGGTATGACCTAAATCAAGTTCCTTATGATTATACAGTGGAAGTGAGAAATAGATTTAAGGGACTAGATCTGATAGATAGAGTGCCTGATGAACTATGGACTGGGGTTTGTGACTTTGTACAGGAGACAGGGATCAAGACCATCCCCATGGAAAAGACATGCAAAAAAGCAAAATGGCTGTCTGAGGACGCCTTACAAATAGCTGTGAGAAGAAGAGAAGTGAAAAGTAAAGGAGAAAAGGAAAGATATAAGCATCTGAATGCAGTCCAAAGAATAGCAAGGAGAGATAAGAAAGCCTTCTTCACCGACCAGTGCAAAGAAAGAGAGGGAGAAAAACAGGATGGGAAAGACCAGAGATCTCTTCAAGAAAATTAGAGATACCAAGGGAACATTTCATGCAAAGATGGGCTCGATAAAGGACAGAAATGGTATGGACCTAACAGAAGCAGAAGATATTAAGAAGAGGTGGCAAGAATACACAGAAGAACTGTACAAAAAAGACCTTCCTGACCCAGATAATTATGATAGTGTGGAGAATCCCAGAGATGGGGGAGCCTGGTGGGCTGCCATCTATGGGGTCACACAGAGTCAGACAAGACTGAAGTGACTTAGGTTAGTGATCACTCACACTCACCTAGAGCAAGACATTCTAGAATGTGAAGTCAAGTGGGCCTTAGAAAGCATCAGTATGAACAAAGCTAGTGGAGGTGATGGAATTCCAACTGAGCTATTTCAAATCCTGAAAGATGATGCTGTGAAAGTGCTACACTCAATATGCCAGCAAATTTGGAAAACTCAGCAGTGGCCACAGGACTGGAAGAGGTCAGTTTTCATTCCAATCCCAAAGAAAGGCAATGCAAAAGAATGCTCAAACTACCACACAATTGCACTCATCTCACACGCTAGTAAAGTAATGCTCAAAATTCTCCAAGCGAGGCTTCAGCAATACGTGAACCGTGAACTTCCTGATGTTCAAGCTGGTTTTAGAAAAGGCAGAGGAACCAGAGATCAAATTGCCAACATCCACTGGATCATGGAAAAAGCGAGAGAGTTCCAGAAAAACATCTATTTCTGCTTTATTGACTATGCCAAAGCCTTTGACTGTGTGGATCACAATAAACTGTGCAACATTCTGAAAGAGATGTGATTACCAGACCACCTGACTGGCCTCTTGAGAAACCTATATGCAGGTCAGTAAGCAACAGTTAGAACTGGACATGGAACAACAGACTGGGTCCAAATAGGAAAAGGAGTATGTCAAGGCTGTATATTGTCACCCTGCTTATTTAACTTATATGCAGAGTACGTTATGAGAAATGTTGGCCTGGAAGAAGCACCAGCTGGATTCAAGATTGCCAGGAGAAGTATCAATAACCTCAGATATGCAGATGACACCATCCTTATGGCAGAAAGTGAAGAGGAACCAAAAAGCCTCTTGATGAAAGTGAAAGAGGAGAGTGAAAAAGTTGGCTTAAAGCTCAACATTCAGAAAAAGAAGATTATGGTATCTGGTCCCATCACTTCATGGCAAATAGATGGGGAAACAGTGGAAACAGGGTCAGACTTTATTTTGGGGGGCTCCAAAATCACTGCAGATGGTGACTGCAGCCATGAAATAAAAGACACTCCTTGGAAGGAAAGTTATGACCAACCTAGACAGCATATTCAAAAGCAGAGACATTACTTTGCCAACAAAGTCCGTCTAGTCAAGGCTATGGTTTTTCCAGTGGTCATATACAGATGTGAAAGTTGGACTGTGAAGACAGCTGAGCGCTGAAGAATTGATGCTTTTGAACTGTAGTGTTGGAGAAGACTCTTGAGAGTCCCTTGGGCTACAAAGAGATCCAACCAGTGCATTCTAAAAGAGATCAGTCTTGGGTGTTCTTTGGAAGGAGTGATGCTAAATCTGAAACTCCAATACTTTGGCTACCTCATGCAAAGAGTTGATTCATTGGAAAAGACTCTGATGCTGGGACGGATTGGGAGCAGGAGGAGAGGGTGACGACAGAGAATGAGATGGCTGCATGGGATCATCAACTCGATGGACATGAGTTTGGGTGAACTCTGGGAGTTGGTGATGGACAGGGAGTCCTGGAGTGCTGCAATTCATGGGGTTGCAAAGAGTCAGACATGACTGAGTGACTGAACTGAACTGAAGATACGGAAACATCCTAAATGTGCATTAACAGATGAATGGATAAGGAAAATGTGGTCTATGTATACAATGAACCTTTCATACTTTCAAAGAAAAACAGAATAAAATTCTGGCATTTGAGATAAATGGATGGACCATTATGCTATCTGAAATAAGTCAGAGAGAGAAAGACAAATACCATATCATCTCATTTATATGTGGAATTTTTTTTTTCAAAACGCTCACAGAGAATATATTGATAGGTACGAGAGGTGGGGTGTGAAGGCTAGGTGAAATGGGTGAAGATGGTGAAAAGCTATAAACTTACAGTTATAAAATATAAATAACTGTACTTAACAGATCTTAAAAGTTCTCATCACAAGAAAAAAGGAATTTGCTAACTATGTATGTTAATGAATGTTAGCTAGACTTGTGATCATTTAATAATTTATATAAATATCACATTATGTTATACACCTAAAACTAATATGTTGTTGTTGTGTCTGACTCTTTGTGATCCCACAGACTGCAGCATGCTAAGCCTTCCTGCCCCTCATCACTTACCAGGATTCTCCCAAGTTCATGCCCATTGAATCAGTGATGCCATCCAACCATCTTCCTTTTTTTTAACAGTATAAAAGGCAAAAAAACTCTGTGAAAAATACCACTGGTAGCTTGATAGGGATTGCATTGAATCTATAAATTGCTTTGGGTAGTACACTCATTTTCACTATACTGATTCTTCCTCTCCATGAACATGGTATATTCCTCCATCTATTAGTGTCCTCTTTGATTTCTTTCACCAGTGTTTTATAGTTTTCCTTGGTGGGAATGCAAGCTAGTACAGCCACTATGGAGAACAGTGTGGAGATTCCTTAAAACACTGGAAATAGAACTGCCTTAGGACCCAGCAATCCCACTGCTGGGCATAGACACTGAGGAAACCAAAATTGAAAGAGACACACATACCCCAATGTTCATCACAGCACTGTTTATAATAGCCAGGACATGGAAACAACCTAGATGTCCAACAGCAGATGAATGGATAAGAAAGCTGTGGTACATAAACACAATGGAGTATTACTCAGCCATTAAAAAGAATACATTTGAATCAGTTCTAATGAGGTGGATGAAAGTAGAGCCAATTATACAGAGTAAAGTAAGCCAGAAAGAAAAACACCAATACAGTATACTAACGCATATATATGGAATTTAGAAAGATGGTATTGATAATCCTGTGTAAGAAACACAGATGTATAGAACAGTCTTTTGGACTCTGTGGGAGAGGGAGAGGGTGAGATGATTTGGGAGAATGGCATTGAAACATGTATGATATCATATATGAAATGAATCGCCAGTCCAGGTTCAATGCTACCGGATGCTTGGAGCTGGTGCACTGAGACGACCCAGAGGGGTGGTACGGGGGGGGAGGAAGGAGGGGGGTTCAGGATAGGGAACACGTGTATACCTGTGGCAGATTCATGTTGATGTACCGCAAAACCAATACAATATTGTAAAGTAATTAACCTCCAATTAAAATAAATAAATTTATATTTTAAAAAATAAAACAAAAATAAATGTACTGAAAATTTAGATGCTTAAATAAAGCCTTGAATTGGAAAACATAAAAAAAAAGAATATGAACTCTATTTAGCCAAGTTCTTTCCCAATTTATGATAAGAGTCACCTTTTATTTAGTTTCTAATAACGTGTTCCTCATTTCTGTCAGAGACTTCAGCAGAACAGTCTTTTTTAAAAATAAAAAGATTATTTTAAAAAGGCAAAAAATAATATAATGTATACCAATTATAACTCAATTTTTTAAAAAACTTCAATAAGAAAATAAAAATGACATAGGTTTATATAAACAAATTTATCATGATTGTGGATTTGAAATCTCAGTTACTTCACTCTTCTCCAAACTGATGGCTAAATCTGATGAAATTCTAATTGACATCCCAAGTGTGCCAGTGCCTTTTAGTGGGATATGATAAACTGATTCTAAAATGTATATTCAAAAGAGCCTAAAATGACCAAGATAATTTTTAAAAAAATCAAAGGGACTTCCCTGGTGGTACAGTGGATAAAGAATCCATCCGCCAACAAAGGAGACATGGTTCAATTCCTGGTCCAGGAAGATGCTACAAGCTGTAGGCAACTAAAGCCACAACTACTGAAGCCCGCATGTTCGAGGGTCTGTGAGCCACAAGTAATGAGCCTCAGTGCTGCAACTACTGAAGCCCATATGCCTAGAGCCTGTGCTCCACAAGAAGCAAAGCCAACACAGTGAGAAGGCCACACACCACACCAGAGAGTCAGCCCTGCTCACTGCAACTAGAGAAAGCCCATGTGCATCAACAAAGACTGAGTGTAACCAAACATTAATTTTTTTATATCAAAGCAGAGAGACTATTCCAGACATCAAGACATTTTACAATGCAATAATAATTAACCATGCTAACATTTTTACAAAGATACACACACAGAGTAGAAAAGAGATTCACATAGCAGACTCTCACCTATACAGATAGATAATACAATTTGAACTGTGCCTCATAAACATACTTTTGAGGATGATTATAGATTTAATCTAAACAATGAACTTTCTGAAGATAATAGAGGAAGATATCTGGTTGCTTGAAGAGTAGGCCAAGACTTTGAAACAGAGCACCCATTACACAAACTATGGAGTAAGCAACAGATAATTTAGACTCCACTAAATGCTATGTGGATCACAATAAACTGTGGAAAATTCTGAAAGAGATGGGAATACCGGAGCACCTGATCTGCCTCTTGAGAAACTTATATGCAGGTCAGGAAGCAACAGTTAGAACTGGACATGGAACAACAGACTGGGTCCAAATAGGAAAAGGAGTACGTCAAGGCTGTATATTGTCACCCTGCATATTTAACTTATATGCAGAGAACATCATGAGAAACACTGGGCTGGAAGAAGCACAAGCTGGAATCAAGATAGACAGGAGAAATATCAATAACCTCAGATATGCAGATGACACCATCCTTATGGTAGAAAGTGAAGAGGAACTAAAAAGCCTCTTGATGAAAATGAAAGAGGGGAGTAAAAAGGTTGGCTTAAAGTTCAACATTCAGAAAACAAAGATCAATGGCATCTGGTCCTATCACTTCATGGCAAATAGATGGGGAAATAGTGGAAACAGGGTCAGACTTTATTTTGGGGGGCTCCAAAATCACTGCAGATGGTGACTGCAGCCATGAAATTAAAAGACGCTTACTCCTTGGAAGAAAAGTTATGACCAACCTAGATATCATATTCAAAAGCAGAGACATTACTTTGCTGACTAAGGTCCATCTAGTCAAGGCTATGGTTTTTCCAGTGGTCATGTATGGATGTGACAGTTGGACTGTGAAGACAGCTGAGTGCCAAAGAATTGATGCTTTTGAACTGTGGTGTTGGAGAAGACTCTTGAGAGTCCCCTGGACTGCAAGAAGATCCAACAAGTCCATTCTGAAGATCAGCCCTGGGATTTCTTTGGAGGGAATGATGCTGAAGCTGAAACTCCAGTACTTTGGCCACCTCATGCAAAGAGTTGACTCATTGGAAAAGACTCTGATGCTGGGAGGGATTGGGGGCAAGAGGAGAAGGGGACAACAGAGGATGAGATGGCTGGATGGTATCACTGACTCAATGGACATGAGTCTGAGTGAACTCTGGGAGTTGGTGATGGACAGGGAGGCCTGGCGTGCTGTGATTCATGGGGTCGCAAAGAGTTGGACACGACTGAGTGACTGAACTGAACTGAAATACAATATACTGAAAGATTATGTAGGACTGGTATTATTTCCTCTTTAAAAGTCCAGTGAAATTCACCACTAAAGTCACCTCAACCCAGGATTTTCTTTGTTTTGCTAACAAGCTTGCTAACAAGTTCTTTATTAATGACAAAAAAAGCTTAAAAAGGAACAGGGAGTAAAAACTTAAAACAACATTAAAAGAACTGTGCATGTGGATACATACATGGATGAAAATAGTTCTTATTCACTGAGATGGTTTGAAAAATTTGTAAGAGCTCAAGAGAAAGTAAAAATGTCCAAACTGCCATGATCTTGGGCTTTTATAAATTTCCTCTCAGTGAACATATATTATTTGCAACAACAACAAAAAAAAACAAAAACAACAAATAACAGTCAGGGTTTTCAATACATGGAAGGGAATTTCCTCACACCTAGTTCTGAGCCAGTAGGGTTGATGGGGTTCCTGACTTGGTGACAAGTTTAGAGCAAAGCATGTTTCACTGTGAAGTTGCTATTATCTGGTTTCACTAGTCTTCCACTTCTCATAGTCAGAGCAAAGTAACACCTGACTTTCAGGAGGGTGAGGAATACCATTTTGAACTTCATGAACAGGAAAACAGATGTGATGGTTCAGGTTTGTCAGAAGTAAAGCTGCTACTCCTATTCAATAGAGAAGACAAAGAAGTTAGATATAAGGGCAGGGGGAATTCATGTTGAGCCTGGGACAATGGAGAATATCTTTCCAATGACTAGAGGTCATTTAGAAGATGCTGATATTAATATATTTCTAATGGGGCCATACCAACTCACTGTAAGCTCCAGTTATTATATGGAAGATGGATATAAAGAGACATTGCATAGGGTATATTTAGAAAACCACAAGAAAATGTACCTTCATAATTTGGTACTAGTTGAACAAATAGCCCAACTTCTCAAAATTTCTTGTGAGTCTCTGCCTTTGTTTTACCACAAGAATATCCTACCAATAGTAACATATTACAAATAACATACATTCTCAGAATTAAAGGAAACAAAGCTATCAGGTTGGGGGAATAGCTTTTACAATGATTTTCCTTAAACCCTTTTTTGGCTCCAGATAAAATAGTGTATATAATATTTTGTAGCACTTGAATTAATCCCACAAGTAAAGATAGGGAACTGGAAATAGTGTAAGTCCTGTTTCTGATTAATTTTATAGGATGTAGTTGGTCAAGCTCTGTTTGTCCAAATATTTAAGAAATCAGTTGGAGAGAAAACATCATGTGAGTTCTCCTTGGTGGCATCACTGCTGCTGCTGCTGCTAAGTCACTTTAATCGTGTCCGACTCTGTGTTACCCCACAGACAGCAGCCCACCAGGCTCCTCCATCCCTGGGATTCTCCAGGCAAGAACACTGGAGTGGGTTGCCATTGCCTTCTCCAATGCATGCACGCATGCTAAGTCGCTTCAGTCATGTCTGACCCTGTGTGACCCTATGGACAGTAGCCCACCAGGCTCCTCTGTCCATGGGATTCTCTAGGCAAGAATACTGGAGTGGGCTGCCATTTCCTTCTCTGGTGGCACCACTAGCACAGTGTATAGTTGGGAAGTAGAGGATATTCACACGAGGACAAGAGTAAGAATTAAGATTCCAAAGAACGAATAACAAATATGATATTGAACATACAAACATGGTACTAATTAGCTCAATTCTTCCAAGATGTGACATATGAATTCAAACACTTAAATCACCAACATTCAACCCATCATTTTCTCAACTAGATACCTTAAGAGAATCTGAATACAACAGGGGCTGCATTCAGGGTTCAGAAGGAAGTTGCTTAGCAATTAAGCAGACACAGTTACTGGACAGGTGAGCTGGTCAGTGGTGTACTGACAAAAGGGACAAGGTGGGAAGGCACAACCTTAGAAGAGCTGATCGGGTGGATCAAACTCAGGCAAAGGAGAGTAGATGGAGTTCTATGATTTTTAAGAAGTCTTTAACCTAGAAGTTCATTTTTATTCAACTTAACATCTGAATTGTCGGTTGACTATGAAGGAACAAAAATTTCACTCAAGTGTAAATGTCTCTTTACTAGGGAGGAAACGTGTCACAGACCTTACTCATGGCATGGATTAGAATAGATTTATTACGTAACAGGAGTAATGCTGTGAACATCCTTCAGGGAGGGCAGCTGACTTACTCAAGGTCATTGTAAATCCCCTCCCAAGAAGCAAGGGATTGTATACTCCAACTAAGTATACAAGATTTCCTGCAATACACAGAGCCTATTCTCTGAGACCCTGAAAACTGATGGCTTTTTTAAAAATTCCAAGCTGAATATAACTTGACATTCTGTCTAGTTTAAATATGTAACATTGCTTCTAGTATTATCTAGCTGAAAGAAATTTTTTTAAATGCAAGAGGTAGGATGTTGTGGCAATTAGCACCTTGGTTCCTATTTTGAATTTTGAACAGTTACTTTATTTCCCTGAACCTCACTCTTCCCTGGGTAAAATGAGGATGCATGTGTGCATGTGTGTATGCTCAGTCATGTCTGACTTTTTGAGACCCCATGGACTATAGCCTGACAGGCTCCTCTGTCTATGGAATTTTCCAGGCAAAAAATACTAGAGTGGGTTCCCATTTCCTACTCCAGGGTATTTTCCTGACTCAGGGACTGAACCCATGTCTCTTGCATCTCCTGCACTGGCAGGCAGATTCTTTACCATTGAGCTACCTATAGCTTGAGATAATTTTTGCAATCACAGTGCTTCAAGCTCTAGTAAATGTTCAATAAACAGCATCAAATGCAGTTAATAATAATGGTTTATATCTTAATCATTTACTACACTCGCCTTCAGATGACCCAGATGACAAAGCTATTACTTCTCTCAATTACTGACATTTCCAGGACAGCACTGAACTAGTAGAACAATGACTTAAAAAACACCATTTCAGCGAAGGCACACACACCCACAGATTTCACACTGCTACACACACACTTCAACTCTCAGGAATAATTAACTGAAACCAATGACTTCACTCCTGATGCACTGGAAAATGCTATAAAGTTTCCTCCATTTCCAAAGATGATGATCTCACCATAAAGTATTACTAATAGCACAGCACTGCTGGGGACAAAATCATCTGTCAGAGTAAACAATGCAAACTGTTTAGTAAGTCAATAGCTACACATTTTCTGTGACTTAAAAAAAGCTTGAATTTTCATTGTCTGAATTTCAGAAATACAATTAAGAGGAAATGAGGAAGGTCTTCAAGATGGCGGAGGAGTAAGATGTAGAGATCACTTCCCTCCCCACAAACATCAAAAATACATCTGCACGTGTAACAACTCCTACAGAACACCTATTGAATGGTGGCAGAAAGCCTTCCAAAAAGGCAAAGCTAATCTCTACATAATGGGGTAGGGAAAAGAAATAAGAAAACAAGAGATACAAAGGATTTGGCTTGGAACCCACATCTCTGGGAGGGAGCTGTGAAGGAGGAAAAGTTTCCACACACCCGGAAAACCCCTCACGGGTGGGGACAGGGGTAACCTTGGAATCTCAGAGGAGAGTACAGCAACAGGTGTGTAGAAGGCAATGCTGAGAGAATTCTACACAGGGATGGAAGCTAATTACAACTTCCCAGCCTGAGACACTTGTCTGCATGCCTTCCAGGGCAGGTAGGGGCTGGGAGCTAAGGCTCAGGCTTTGGAGGTCTGATCCCAGGGAGAGGACTGGGAGTGACTGCCATGAAGACAACTTGAGGGGCTAGTATGATACAGCTGAGGGAGTCCACAGAAAAACCTGGGCCTCCCAGGGAGGCAAGAGATCATTATCACAGGAAAGCTCTTATTCCACAAGCTCACAGACAGCAAGATGCAGCCTTTGCAAGTGCCACAGGTGGGATGAGCCATGATTGTGGTCTGTGACCACAGAGGCAGGAATGCTGGCCAGCTGCTGCCAAGGCCAGCTTCTGTGCCAGAGGCTAGTGGGGGATGGGAGGCAGTGGGGAGACAAGGCTGTGGTCTGTGACCCCAGAGGTGAGGTGTGGACTGCCACCAAGCTGTGAGCAGGTGCAGGTCACTATAGACACCCTTCTGGGAGCCTGTTCACCCTAACACTATTGAGGGACCCATGACCCAGGGCCAATTCCCCTAGGAGAGTGCATGACCCACCTCAGGCTATAGCAACTTCCCACAGGCCTCTGCAGCAGGCAGTCCCCACACATCACAACTGTGATCCTGTATCCTTCCCCCTCCCTGGCCACACAAAGCAAGTGAGCCCTTAACAGCCACTTCTTTCTCCCTCCCCTTGTCTGGGTGGGAAACAGATGCCAGAGGGCCGCCTACAAACACAGGCAGTACCAAAACCAAAATGGAGCACACCAGGGGTTGTGTGGCTAAAGAGGAAGGAAATTTGCTTGTGCAATCACAGCAAATTTTCCCAGTTAGGACGAAATTCTTTCAGTTGCTTGAGACTGTGGACTTTGGGGGTAATGGTGGACTTTGGAAGCAAGTACAAGCTAGAGTAAGGCCAGATCTGAGTCTGAGCTGACCCCACAGTGCCCAAGGCAGGTCCAGAGAACTTCCTAGTAGTATGGGAGGACTTCCTCAGTAGGCAGATTGGCTGAACCTCACTGTAGGGTGAGGACACTCACAACTGAGTCCAGAGGAAAATATTTTTCTTCCTAACACTATCTTTATATTTTTGTCTCTTTTTCTGCTATGTTCTATTACTTTTTTTATTATTCCTTTAATTTTTATTTTCTAATTGCCATTCCTATGCTTTTATTTTTA
The DNA here is from genome assembly GCF_032405125.1 of Capricornis sumatraensis. Lineage (NCBI taxonomy): Eukaryota > Metazoa > Chordata > Mammalia > Artiodactyla > Bovidae > Capricornis > Capricornis sumatraensis. Next base: position 41,631,450 of record NC_091078.1, on the reverse strand, counting down.
AATTTTATTTTTTCCTATGTCTACAGTACTTTTTCGCTATACTGTATTTTTTCCATGTTTTTGGTTTTTGTATTTTACTAGTTTTCAGTGAAGTTGATCAGTCGTGTCTGACTCTTTGCAACCCCATGGACTGTAGCCTACCAGGCTCCTCTGTCATGGAATTTTCCAGGCAAGAATACTGGAATGGGTCGCCATTTCCTTCTCCAGGGGATCTTCCTGACCCAGGTCTCCCACGTTGCAGGCAGACGCTTTACTGTCTGAGCCACCAGGGAAGCCCCTAGGGGTTTGTTTACTGGTCTGATTACTCTCTTCTTAGATCCTCTTTCCATTCTTCCTTTTTTTCCTGTCTTTTCTTTTTGTGAGTGTGAGTATGTGAGTTTATTTGTGTTTTTGTCTGTTTAGTTGTACCATTTGTTTCAGGGTTTTGTCTGTCCATTCTTTGTTTGTATGTTTTTTTTTTTCCTTTCTTTTTTCTATTTCTTTCTTTCTCTTTCTTCTCTGTGCTGTGTAGAGTCTTGATGCTCCAGCCAGGAGTCAGGCCTGAAATCTCCAAGGTAGGACACCTGAGTCCAGGATGCTGGACAACCAGAGAACTCCCAACCCCATGGTATATTAATTGATGAGAGCTCTCCCAAAGGCCTTCATCTTATTACTAACACCAAGACCCACCCAAGGCCTGCAAGCTCCAGTGCCAGAGCTCCCCAAAACCATACTGAGCTCATAGACATTCCAAACACACCACTGGATATGGCACTGCCCTTCAGCAAGACAAGACCTAGATCCACTCACCAGAACACAGGCACCAGTCTCCCCTCTACCAGGAAGCCTTCACAAGACACTGGTCCAACCCCACCCAGGGGAACAAACCTCCCAAGTAAAAGGAACCTGCAGCCTTGCAAGCTGTGGAAAGGAGGCCCCAAACACATTAATGAAACAAAAGGAAGACAGAGAAACATATAGCAGATGAAGGAGCATGGTAAAAAACCCACAAGACCAAACAAATGAAGAGGAAATAGGCAGTCTACCGAAAAAGAATTCAGAGTAATGATAGTAAAGGTGATCCAAAATCTCAGAAATAAAATGGAGGCATAGATAAATAGGATTGAGGTGTGGGTTGAGAATATACAAAAAGCGTTTAATAAAGACCTAGAAGAAACAAAAATCAGACAATCAGCAATGATAACACAGCAACTGAAATAAAAAATACACTTGAGTTAGAGCAGAGAAGAGGCGGAAGACTGGATAAGTGAGCTGGAACATAGAATGGTGGAATAATGGAAGCAGAGAAGAATAAAGAAAGAATGAAAAGAAAAAAGGACAGTCCCAGAGACCTCCATGACAACATTAAGCACACAGACATTTGGTCCAAGAGGAAGAAGATAAAAGAAAGGGTATTAGAAAATATTTAATGCCATTCTCCCAAATCATCCCACCCTCTCCTTCTCCCTCAGAGTCCAAAAGTCTGCTCTACACATCTGTGTCTCTTTTGCTGTCTCGCATACAGGGTCGTCATTACCATCTTTCTAAATTCCAAAAGTAAAATAAAGTAAAAATAAAAATTTTTTAAAAAGGCAATTTAAAAAAAAAGAAAAGAAAATATTTAAGGAGATTATAGCTGAAAACTTCCTTAATATGGGAAAAGAAATAACCACCCAAATCCAGGAAGACCAGAGAGTCCCATACAGGATAAGCCCAAAGAGAAACACACCAAGACACATATTAATCAAACTAATAAAAATTAAACACAAAGAAAAAGTATTAAAAGCAGCAAGGGAAAAGCAACAAATAACATACAAAGGAATCCCCATAAGGTTAACAGCTGATCTTTCAGCAGAAACTCTGCAGACCAGAAGGGAGTGGCAAGATATACTGAAAGTGGTGAAAGGGAAAAAACTACAACCAAGATTACCCTACCCAGCAAAGATCTCATTCAGACTGGATGGAGAAATTGAAAGCTTTACAGATAAGCAAAAGTTAAGAGAATTCAGCAACACCAAACCAGCTTTACAACAAATGCTTAAAGGAGTTTCTCTAGACAAGAAACCCAAGGAAAGAAAAGACCTACAAAAACAAACCCAAAACAATAAAGTAAATGATAACAGAATCATATATATCAAAAACTATCCTACATGGAAATGGATTAAATTCTCCAACCAAAAGTTACACACTGGCTGAATGGATACAAAAACAATATACATATATATGCTGTTTACAATAGACATACTTCAGGCCAAGGGACATGTACAGACTAAAAGTAAGGGGCTGGGAAAAGATATTTCACATGAATGTAAATAAAAAGAAAGCTGGAGTAGCAATACTCATATCAGATAAAACAGACTTTAAAATAAAGGATGTTACATCAGACAAGAAAGGGTACTACATAATAATCAACACATCAATCCAAGGAGAAGATATAACAGTTATAAATATATATTCACTCAACACAGGAACACCACAATACATAAGGCAAATGCTATCAACTACAAAAGGGGAAATCAACAGTAACACAATAACAGCAGGAGACTTTAACACTACCACTCAGATCAAAAGATAGATCATCCAAACAGAAAATTAATAATGAAACACAAGCCTTAAATGGTACATTAGACCATATGGACCTAACTTATATCTACAGGATATTCCATCCAAAAGCAGTAAAATATACTTTTTTCTGAGGTGCACATGGGACGTTCTCCAGGAAAGATCACAGCATGGGTCACAAAGCCAACCCCTAGTTAATTTAAGAAAATTACAATTTTATGAGTCATTATTTCTGACCAAAATACTATTAGATATAAATTACCAGAAAAAAAAACTATAAAAACACCCCACAAACACATGGAGGCTAACCAATATACTTTTAAATAACCAAGAGATCACTAAGAAATCAAAGAGGAAGTCAAAAATACCTATAAACAAGTGACAGTGAAAACATAACAATTCAAAACCCATGGAATACAGCAAAAGCAGTTCTATGAGGGATGTTTAGAGCACTACAATTCTACATCAAGAAATAAGAAAAACATGATCAAGTGGAGTTTATCCCAGGGATGTAAGGATTCTTCAACATATGTAAATCAATCAATGTGATACAAAATATTAACAAATTAAAAACAAAAAACATATGATCATCAAAGTAGATGCAGAGAAAGTTTTCCACAAAATTTTCCATTTGTGATTTTAAAAACTCTCCAGAAAATCGGCACAGAAGGAAACTTTTGTTGTTGTTTAGTCACTAAGTTTTGTCCAACTCTTGTGACCACATGGACTGTAGCCTGCCAGCCTCCTCTATCCATGGGATTTCCCAGACAAGAATACTGCAGTGGGTTGCCATTTCCTTCTCCAGGGTATCTTCCTGACCCAGGTATGGAATTCATGTCTCCTGCATTGGTAGGCATATTCTTTACCACTGAGCCACCTACCTCAACATGATAAAGGTCATATATGACAAGCCCACAGCAAACATTATTCTCAATGCTGAGAAACCGAAAGCATTTCCTCTAAAATCAGGAACAAAACAAGGGTACCCACTCTGACCACTGTTATTCAATATAGTTTCAGAAGACCTAGACATGGCAATCAACATGAAAAGAAATAAAAGGAATCTAGATTGGAAAAGTGGAGAAGGAAATGGCAACCCACTCTAGTATTCCTGCCTAGAGAATCCTGTGGACAGAGGAGCCTGGTGGGCTTCTGTCCATAGGGTAGCACAGAGTTGGACACGACTGAAGTGACTTAGCATGCATGCATGCTTTGGAGAAAGAAATGGCAACCCACTCCAGTATTCTTGCCTGGAGAATCCCAGGGACAGAAGAGCCTGGTGGGCTGCCAACTATGGGGTTGCACAGAGTAGGACACAACTGAAGAGACTCAGCAGTAGCAGCTGCAGCAGCAGATTGGAAAAGAAGATGTAAAACTCTCACTATTTGCAGATGACGTAATACTATACATGGAAAACCCTAAAGATGCCACCAGAATATAATCAATGAATTTAGCAAAGTTACAGGGTACAAAATGAATACACAGAAATCTCCTGCATTCCAATACACTAATGATGAATAATTAGAAAGAGAAATTTAGGAAACAATGACATTCATCACTGAAACAAAAAGAATAAAATACCTAGGAATAAAACTACCTAAAGTGACAAAAGAACTATATGCAGAAAACTACAAGACACTGATGAAAGAAATAAAAAATGACACAAACAGATGGACAGATAAAGTACGTTCTTGGATTGGAAGAAGCAATATTATTAAAATGACTATACTACCTAAAGCAATTTACAGATTCAATGCAATCCCTATCAAATGACAAATGACATTTTTCACAAAACTAGAACAAAAAATTTATAATTTGTATGGAAACACAAAAGATCCTGAATAGCCAAAGCATTCTTGAGAAAGAAAAATGAAGCTGGAGGAATCCACCTTCCTGACTTCAGACTATACTATAAAGCTACAATCCTCAACACAGTATGGTATTGGCATAAAAACAGAAATACAGACCAGTGGAATAAGATACAAAGCCCATAAATAAGCCCATACATCTATGGGCACCTTATCTTTGACGAAGGAGGCAAGAATATACAATGGAGAAAAGACAGCCTCTTCAAAAAGTGGCTCCCTGGTGGCTCAGACGGTAAAGCATCTGCCTACAATGCAGGAGACCCAGGTTCAATCCCTGGGTCAGGAGGATCTCCTGGAGAAGGAAATGGCAACCCACTCCAGGATTCTTGCCTGGAAAATCCCATGGACGGAGGGGCCTGGTAGACTACAGTCCATGGGGTCGCAAAGAGATGGACACAACTGAGTGACTTCACTCTCAATAAGTGGTGATGGCAAAACTAAACAGCTACATGTATTATAAAAGAATGAAACTGGAACACTTCCTACCACCATACACAAATCAAAATGGATTAAAGACTTAAATTGTAAGGCCAGAAACTACAAAATTCTTAAGGGAAAACATAGGCAGAACACTCTTTGACAAAAATCACAGTACGATCCTCTCTGACCCACCTCCTAGAATAATAGAAATAAAAACAAGTCAACACATGGGACCTAAGTAAACGTAAAAGTTTTTGTATAAAAAAGGAAACTGTATACAAGATGAAAAGACAACCCTCAGAATTGGAGAAAACAAGTGCAAATGAAGCAACTGACAAAGGATTAATTTCTGAAAGATACAAGCAGTTCAAAATCAGCAAAACAACCCAATCAAAACAGGCAGAGAACCTAAACAGACATTTCTCCAAAGATAACATACAGATGGCCAATAAACACATGAAAAGATACTCAACATCACTCATTACTAGAGAAATGCAAATCAAAACTGCAATGAGGTATCACCTCACACCAGCTGGTACTTCCCAGCTGGTACTACTTCCCAGGTACTACTCAGATGGTAAAGAATTCACCTGCAATGCGGGAGACCTGGGTTTGATCTCTGGGTTGGGACGTTTCCCTGGAGAAGGGAATGGCAACCCATTCTACTATTCTTGCCTGGAGAATTCCATGGAGAGAGGAGGCTGGTGGCTACAGTCCATGGGGTCACAAAGAGTCAGACATGACCGAGTGACTAACACAAGTACAGAAGTCAGAATGACCACCATCAAAAATTAAATGCTTGGAGAAGATGTGGAGAAAGGGACCCTGTTGCCCTGTTGCCGGGAACATAACTTGATACAGCCACTATGGAGAACACGATGGAGATTCCTTAAAAACTAGGAATAAGATGACCATATGATCCAGCAATCCCCTTACTAGACAAATAAACTGAGAAAATCACAATTCTGAAATACACATGCACCGCAACTTTCACTGCAGCACTATTTACAACAGCAAGGACATGGAAGCAACGTAGGTGTCCACTGAGAGATGAATGGATAAAGAAGTTGTGGTACATATATACAATGGAATATTAGCCATAAAAAGGAATGAATTTGTGTCAGTTGTAGTGAGGTGGATGAAGCTAGAGCCTATTATACAGAGTGAAGTAAGTCAGAAAGGGAAAAACAAATATGTATTAATGAATATATATGGAATCTAGAAAAATGGTACTGATAAACCTATCTGTATGGAAGGAATGAAGACACTAGATGACCTAAGGGGCAAGATGCAGGGGGCATGGAAGGGAGGCTCAAGAGGGAGGAGATATGTAGAGTTATAACTAATTCATGTTGTTGTATGGCAGAAACCAACATAACGTTGTAAAGCAATTACCCTCCAATTAAATAAAAAAAATTAAGTCACTAGAAAAGAAGAGAAAATGAACTCCAAATTATAAATTCTGTTCTTTCAGTTTCTAAAGATTTCAAAGGGCTTCTCAAGTAGCAAAATATATTTTTGTTCCTAAGCCTTAGTTTTTCTTTTGTCTTGTCTTTAGCATAAATTATTGCTCAGATGATTAACAGCTATTTCTGTTCAACCTTTACTCACCTGCAGACACTCAAATTCCATCTTCCTGGTCAAAACATATTGCTTTATCTTTTTGGGAGACAGGGCCCAACACACCTTTTCTATGTTGCATAAGGCTTTCCACCACAAAAGTTGATTTCTCTTCCCATCCCAGGCTCAAAGTGCCTGCTGATCCTGTCCTGCTCTAATTCAGACATTAGAAGTGTCTTTGTTCTTTTTTTTTTAAGCCCTTCCTTTGAGGCAAGTTCATGGCCTCTGTTTTAGAGATGTAAGCCTGCCAGCACCGCCTCCTACACACTGAGGGAGCCAGCTTCCTGATGGAGCAAGACATCCCCAGCATGCCTTTGAAACCACAGCATGAGCAACACAGATGAATTAAATAGAAGCTCCCATGCAGAGACTTCAGTCTTTTCAGCAAGTGATCAATAAATATGAAGTATCCTAAAATAAAATTTCATAAACAGACTGGAATGGAATTTAAATGAATGGTTTTGATCTGCCTCAATCCAAGCTGAAAGCTTCTCTTTGGAGGGCCTTCCCAAGTCCTAGCCACCATTTTAAAAAGCCAACTAATTAGGTTTGCTGTTTGCTGTTAAATGATGTAACTAAGGAGTCCTTTCATTGACGAACTGAGAATCATTCAAAATTTTTGAGAGTATGAGTTATTTTTTTAATATAAATTTTTTTCATTTTAATTGGAGGTTAATTACTTTACATTATTGTATTGGTTTTGCCATATATCAACATGAATCTGCCACAGGTATACACGTGTTCCCCATCCTGAACCCCCCTCCCTCCTCCCTCCCCCTACCATCCCTCTGGGTCGTCTCAGTGCACCAGCCAGTTATTTAAAATTACTCAAAAATTACATCTTCCATCCAATCTCCCAATCTAGAAACCTGTTGACTTTTGACAACCCTGCACATTCTAAATCTAGTCAGTAGCTGAAACCAACCATCTCCAATTCAGACCCATCTCTAAAATGAGGCTGTCATTTACCTCAATTGCTCCAGCTCTCAAAACTTGTTTAAAAGATTTCGATAATCTCTTCCTTGGTTGCCACACTCATGCACCCACCTCCCACTGTGCAGGGAGACCTCAGCTAAAGCAAAGTCAAGCACACCCATCTCCTGCCAGGAAAACATCTTACAGATCTCCAATGATTCTGAGATGGAATTCTGTGTCCTGGTCTGGCCCATGCGTGTGCCCTGACCCATGGCCATCTGCCCACCACATCTGCTCCCATACTCCTCAAGGGCCCCTTTGATCCTGCCACCCCAGATGACTCCCTGTTTTCTGGATGTGCCAGGATCCATCAAAGCCCCATGCTTCTGGGGCAGATGATTTTTCTCAAAGACCCCCTGGCTTTCCACCTGGCAAACTCCTACTTAGCCTTCAAGCACCACTATGAATGCCCCGCCTCTGGGTGTGGTGGGGGGCTTCTCCCCATGTCCTACCTCAGGAAGGTAAGCGAGGCATTGTCTGTGTTCCCACAGCACATTTAGCGTCTGCAATTCCTCTTTCACATGTGGTCTGTGTGCTCCCCACCCCGTTAAGCAGGAGCTCCCCTGAGACATGAAGGTGTGCTATTCCTAGGTGGGTATGTATACTAACACTGGCAGAATCCTCTACTGCATATTAGCTTCATCATGATCTCAAAAAAAGTGCATGAACTTCAAGCCAGGCAACTCCTCAGTTTAAATCATAAATACCGGCACCATCATCTTCTAGAAGCTTAGCTGTGGAACCTTGTGTTTCCTCACCTGTAAACAACCAGCTTATGAGGAGGCAGGAGGGAGAACTAAGAAAGAATGAGATACGTGAACACTGACTGGAGACATCCAGGAATGCATGTATCAACAAGAACAATGATAAGACGGCTCTGACACCCACTCTGTGCTGGGCATGTGGTCATCATTACCAATTGCTAACAGAGGCCCATAGAGGCCATGGGAACTGACCAATGCCACGGGGCAAGTGCCAAGACTCAAACCCCCTGGGGATCTAACTACACACTCCAAACGTCACTTTACTTGCCTAAGTACCTGATATGTCATTTAATCCTTATCAAAATCCCTTTGACTTTCCTCACTTTGTGGATGAAAAAACTGAGCCTCAAATAAATAATTTGCCCCAAATCATATAATTACAAGGTAAAGAAGCAAGGTCTCAAACTCAAGTGTGTCTAAACTCAAAACACTTCAGTCAAAATCCCATGGGCATTTTATAAAAGGTGTAAACATACTGTAAAATGGAAAACTGACAGGAATATCAGGCAAAGTATCTCTGTGGCGGTGATTCAATACAAAGCCAGGTTCCCCCTGGTTGAGATGATCAGGAAAACTTCCTGGAAGGATTTTAAAAGTATTTAAAAACAAAACTGGACACTAAAGAAATGAAAATTATTATTGGAAACCAAAACTAACGGCTCGAGAGCACTCAGGACAAGGTTGAAGTCAGCAGACCAGGGACAGAGAATTGTGGGACACTCGGGGAACCAGGGACAGTCACAATGGAGAGAAGAGAAGGCAGGGAGGGGTGTGCACCATGTGAGCAGCAACAGGGGCCCTCAGCAAAACAGAGCAGACCCAGTCCTGGTGAAAATGAGCCATGACAATCAGTAGGTGGGAAGTGAGAAGACTGATCCAGGCTCTTGCCCAAAGCAGGTGGTGGCAGTCCTTGGCTCAGAGGCAGGCTTCCCGAGAGCTGAGGGGCACAGGTAGGGGCCACAGGGCCCCAGGGCAGAGGCAGGTGGAAGGAAGCCACAGTCATGCCTTCAAGAAAGAAGGATCACTTGACATTTTGCAAAGGAGTCTGATTTCAGATAAGCTGAATCTGAGATGTCAGTGGAACATGGAGGTCAAGGCTTTCAGCAGGCAGACATGCACAATCAGAGCCTGCAGATGTGACGGGAGGTGGGCACTTGCATGCAAGCCAGTGCATATGCACACATGTGTGTGTAAACTCAAGGGGGTGGGGGAAGAATTTTAAGGACTCTACTTTCTATCAGTACATTTTAGCATCAGGAAAAAGAAAGGAGAAAAAAATCCTGTTTTATAGCAAGTGAACTGAAAGGGAGTTTCCAGGAAGCGTTGTTTAAAATGGGCTGAGATCCAACTAGAAGTAAGGAAAACGATTTCTCAAAATTAAGGGAATAGTCATCATTTCAGAAATATCCAAAATATGTTGATGGGCTTGGAAACTGGATAATAAACGGAAAAATACTGGTAGAAAAGTAGAAGCAAGTTTTCCGGACATCTTGTAAAAAGAAAAAAATCAGTCCATATAAGATGAAATCAAAGATCACATAAAACTACAGACTTTCCACTAAAATGAGAAGGAGTCCCAGCACAGAATGAGTGGGTTGGATGGTTGCTGAGAAGGAAAGACATTTGAAACAGGGAAGGGCCAACAGCAGGTGGCAGGGGATTAAATGTGTGCTGAGCGGTCAAGAGTAAGCAAGTGGCTCAGAAAAGGCCTCCTGAAAGTTCTGTGGACTTCCTGCAAAAACTGCTGACAGCTCTGAGGAGGAAAATCAGAAGTGACGAGCAGTAAGGTGGAAAATTCAGGAGGTCAAACAGTGAGAAATGCAAGCTCATCTCTGTACATACCTGCTTAGTAGAGCAGTAAGGGTTCCAGAAACAGAATCTCCTAATTGGTATGTAGCAGGACTTTGTTTCTATGGACAGGATCTGAGCCTGGGCCTCCAGCTCACAGAGGAAGAGACAAGCTAATGGGCCATCATGCTGAGGTTCTCAGTGATATGAGAGCAGGTAGAGGGAAGGGATAGCCTGGTAGGAAGGTGCTGTATGACACTACTGATGCACGCGCGCGCGCACACACACACACACACACACACACACACACACACTCACTCACTCACTCACTCACTCACTCACTATGAAATTAAGGGAACCAATGAGAAGACCAACAAACAGAGATTTCAAATAACTATCATCGGATAAAAAGAAACCAATTTTCAGCTCAGTTCAGTTGCTCAGTCATGTCCAACTCTATGTGACCCCATGGACTGCAGCATGCCAGGCTTGCCTGTCCATCACCAACCCCCAGAGCTTGCTCAGACTCATGTCCATCAAGTCAGTGATGCAATCCAACCATCTCATCCTCTGTCGTCCCCTTCTGCTCCCGCCTTCAATCTTTCCCAGCATCAGAGTCTTTTCTAGTGAGTCAGTTTTTCACATCAGTTGGCCGAAATACTGGAGTTTCAGCTTCAACATCAGTCCTTTCAGTGAACATTCAGGGCTGATTTCCTTTAGGACTGACTGGTTTGAATTCCCTGCAGTCCAAGGGACTCTCAAGAGTTTTCTCCAACACCACAGTTCAAAAGCATCAATTCTTTGGTGCTCAACTTTATGATCCAACTCTCACATCCATACATGACTACTGGAAAAACCATTGCTTTGACTAGATGGACCTTTGTTGGCAAAGTAATGTCTCTGCTTTTTAATAGGCTGGTCATAGCTTTTCTTCCAAGAAGCAAGCATCTTTTAATTTCATGGATTCAGTCACTATCTGCAGTGATTTTAGAGCCAAGAATATAAAGCCCATCACTGTTTCCATTGTTTCTCCATCTATTTGCCATAAAGTGATGGAACCATATGCAATTAACTTTGTTTTCTGAATGTTGTTTTAAGCCATCTTTTTCTCTCTCCTCTTTCACTTTCATCAAGAAGCTCTTTAATTCCCCTTCACTTTCTGCAATAAGGGTGGTCTCACCTACATACGCCCACATCAGTACTCTTGCCTGGAAAATCCCATGGATGGAGGAGCTTAGTAGGCTGCAGTCCATGGCATTGTGAAGAGTTGGACACGACCGAGCAACTTCACTTTCACTTTTCACTTTCATGCATTGGAGCAGGAAATGGCAACCCACTCCAGTATTCTTGCCTGGAGAATCCCAGGGACGGCAGAGCCTGGTGGGCTGCCGTCTATGGGGTCGCACAGAGTTGGACATGACTGAAGCGACTTAGCAGCAACAGCAGCACCTGCATATCTGAGGTTATTAATATTTCTCCCTGCAATCTTGATTCCAGCTTGTACTTCATATGGCCTGGCATTTCACATGATGTACTCTACACATAAGTTAAATGAGCAGGGTGACAATATACAACCTTGACGTACTCCTTTCCCAATTTGGAAACAGTTCCATGTCCAGTTCTAACTGTTGCTTCTTGAACTGCATACAGATTTCTCAGTAGGCAGGTAAGCTGGTTTGGTATTCTCATCTCTCTAAGAATTTTCCAGTTTGGATCATTGAGAAAGCAAGAGAGATCCAGAAAGACATCTATTTCTGCTTTATTGACTATGCCAAAGCCTTTGACTGTGTGGATCACAACAAACTGTGGAAATTTCTGAAAGAGATGGGAATAACAGACCACCTGACCTGCCTCCTGAGAAATCTGTATGCAGGTCAAGAAACAACAGTTAGAACTGGACATGGAACAATGAACTGGTTTCAAATTGGGAAAGGAGATTTTCAAGGATGTATATTGTCACTATGCTTATTTAACTTATATGCAGAGTACATCATGAGAAACGCTGGGCTGAATGAAGCACAAGCTGAATCAATATTGCTGGGAGAAATATCAATAACCTCAGATATGCAGATGATACCACCCTGATGGCAGAAAGTGAAGAGGAACTAAAGAGCCTCTTGATGAAAGTGAAAGAGGAGAGAGAAAAAGTTGGCTTAAAACTCAACGTTCATAAAACTAAGATCATGGCATCCAGTCTCATCACTTCATGGCAAACAGATGGGGAAACAGTAGGGAAAAAAAGTGGCAGACTTTATTTTTTGGGGCTCCAAACTCACTGCAGATGATGACTCCAGCCTTGAAATTAAAAGATGCTTGCTCCTTGGAAGAAAAGCTATGACCAACCTATTAAAAAGCAGAGACATTACTTTGCCAACAAACGTCTGTTTAGTCAAAGCTATCATTTTTCTAGTAGTCATGTATGGATGTGAGAGTTATAAAGAAAGCTGTTTGCTGAAGAATTGATGCTTTTGAACTGTGGTGCTGGAGAACACTCTTGAGAGTCCCTTGGACTGTAAGGAGGTCCAACCAGTCCATCCTAAAGGAAATCAGTCCTGAGTGTTCATTGGAAGGACTGATGTTGAAGCTGAAACTCCAATACTTTGGCCACCTGATGTGAAGAACTGACTTAACGGAAAAGACCCTGATGCTGGGAAAGATTGAAGGTGGGAGGAGAAGGGGATGACAGAGTATGAGATGGTTGCATGGCATCACCGACTCAGTGGACATGAGTTTGAGTGAACTCCGGGAGTTGGTGATGGACAGGGAGGCCTGGCATGCTGCAGTCCATGTGGTTGCAAAGAGTCAATACAACTGTGACTGAATTGGACTTGCATGAAACGTTCCCTTGGTATCTCTAATTTTCTTGGAGATCTCTTATCTTTCTCATTCTATTGTTTTCCTCTATTTCTTTGCATTGATCACTAGGAAGGCTTTCTTATCTCTCCTTGCTATTCTTTGGAACTCTGCATTCAGATGGATATATCTTTCTTTTTCTTTATTGCCTTTCACTACTCTTCTTTTCTCAGCTTCTTGTAAGGCCTCCTCAGACAACCATTTTGCCTTTTTGCATTTCTTTTTCTTGGGGATGGTCTTGATCACTGTCTCCTGTACAATGTCAAGAACCTCCGTCTATAGTTCTTCAGGAGCTCTATCACATCTAATCCCTTGAATCTGTCATTTCTACTGTGTAAGGGATTTGATTTAGGTCATACCTGAATGGTCTAGTGGTTTTCCCTACTTTTTTCAATTTAAGTCTGAATTTGGCAATATGAAGTTCATGATCTGAGCCACAGTCAACTCCCGGTCTTTCTTTCTTTTTTTCTGCTGACTGTATAGAGCTTCTCCATCTTCAGCTGCAAAGAATATAATCAATCTGATCTAAGTATTGACCATCTAGTAATGTCCACGCGTAGAGTCATCTCTTGTGTTGTTGAAAGAGGGGTTTGTTATGACCAGTGTGTTCTCTTGGCAAAACTGTTAGCCTTTGCCCTCTTCATTTTGTACTCCAAGGACAAAGTTGCCTGTTACTCCAGGTATCTCTTGACTTCCTACTTTTGCATTCTAGTCCCTTATGATGAAAAAGACATCTTTTGTGTGTGTGTGTGTGTGTGTTAGTTCTAGAAGGTCTTCTGGTTATCAGAGAACTGTTCAACTGCTTCAGCATTAATAGTTGGGGCACAGACCTGGATTACTGTGATATTGAAAGGTTTGCCTTGGAAATGAACAGAGATCTTTCTGTCGTTTTTGAGACTGCACCCAAGTACTACATTTCGGACTTTTTGTTGACTGTGAGGGCTACTCCATTTCTTCCAAGTGATTCTTGCCCACTGTAGTAGATAATAATGGTCATCTGAATTAAATTAGTCCATCCCAGTCCATTTTAGTTTGATTCCTAAAATACTGATGCCCATTCTTGCCATCTCCTATTTGACCACTCCCAATTTAGCTTGATTTGTGGAACTGACATTCCAGGTTCCTATGCAATAGTGTTCTTTAAAGCACCTGGACTTTACTTCCATTACCAGTCACAGCCACAACTGGGCACTGTTTCTACTTTAGCCCAGCCTCTTCATTCTTTTCGGAGCTATTTCTCCACTCTTCTCCAGTAGCATACTGGGCACCTACTGACTTGAGATGTTCATCTTTCAGTGACATATCATTTTGCCTTTTCATACTGTTCATGGGGTTCTCAAGGCAAGAATACTGAAGTGGCTTGCCATTCCCTTCTCCAGTGGACCACGTTTTGTCAGAACTCTCCACCATGACTTGTCCGTCTTGGTGACCCTATATGACACGGCTCATAGTTTCCACTGGGTTAGACAAGGCTGTGATCCAAGTGATCAATTAGTTTTCTGTAACTGTGGTTTCCATTCTGCCTGCCCTCTGGTGGATAAGGTTAAGAGGCTTGTAGAAGCTTCATGATGGGATGGACTGGATGTGGGGGAATCTGGGTCTTGGCCTGATGAGCAGGGCCATGTTCAATAAATCTTTAATCCAATTTTCTGCTGATGGGTGGGGCTGTGTTCCCTCCCTGCAGTTTGACCTGAGGCCATACTATGGCAGCAACCTCCTTCAAAAGGACTTATGCAGACACTGTTGTATTCAATGTCCCTGACCCCATGGCAGGTCAATGTTGACCCACGCCTCTGCCTGAGACTCCTAGACACTCACAGGCAAGTCTGGCTCAGTCTCTTGTGGGGTCACTGCTCCTTTCTCCTGGGTCCCAGTGCACACAAGGTTCTGTTTGTGCTCTCCAGGAGTCTGTTTCCCCAGTCCTGTGTAAGTTCTGTAATCAAATCCCACTGGCCTTCAAGGTCAAATTCCCTGGGGTTCTCAGTACCTTTTCCAGATCTCCAGGTTGGGAAATCTGTTGCAGGCCCTAGAACTTGCACAACAGTACGAGAACTTCTTTGGGATAATTGCTCTCCAGTTTGTGGGTTGTCTGCTCGGTGGCTCTGTGGTGGGGCTCACACGCCACACCTCCCAGGTCTGCTGCAGGCAGAGCCCCTGTCCCCAGGCCAGGCCACTGCTAACCCGTGCTTTTGCAGGAGACAATCAAACACTCAAATGCAAGGACACCAGTCTCTTATGGGATCCCTGGATCCTGGTGAACACAAGGTTTTGTTTGAGCCCTCCAAGCATCTCTGGCAGTTATAGGGTTTGATTCTAAATGTGATTTCGCCCCTCCTACCATCTTATTGGGGCTTCTCCTTTGCCATGGACATGGTGTATCTTTTTTTGGTGGAATTTCAAACAACTATGAACTGATAAAAAGAAACCAACTTTAAGTTAAAGGTAGAAGTAAAAGAAATCAGTGGAGTGGCAAGAATAATAGCTCAGAGTATCAAAAAGGCCCAGAGAAGGTCACACTGGTTTAGGTCTCTCCTGGGGGAGAGATCAGGGCTGAATTATATGGAGGGGAGTGTGGTGTATATGCTATCAACGTCAGGGCCCTTGGAGGTAGCCACCAGTGAGGAGGAACAAGCAAAGACGGCTGAGAGCCAGGGCTGCCTGGGAACAGCATCCTTGGTCCCTCTGCTGGGACCACAGAGTCCTGCTCAGGGAGGGGCAGAGCACTGCTCATTAGCAATCCAGTCTCATAATCAGATACTGACAACGCCAAGCTGGGGGCTTCCCTCGTGGCTCAGACAGTAAAGAATCTGCCTGCAATGCAGGAGACCTGGATTTGATCCCTGGGTTGGGAAGACCCCCTGGAGAAGGGAATGGCAACCCACTCCAGTATTCTTGCCTAGAGCATTCCATGGACAGAGGAGCCTGGTGGGCTACAGTCCCTGGGGTCAAGAAGAGTCGGGCATGACTGAGTGACTAACACACACAACGCCAAGCTAAGGTGGGAATATCCAAATGCCTGTAATGAAACGTTCTTCACTAGAAGGAAGCACTACGGAAAACTGCATTCCTGAGTTTTCTGGACAAGACGCCCTCCCTCGAAATCCAGGCTTCCCATATTGGAGCCTATGCTTTCTCAAAGTTATTAGCAGAAGGTGAGTTTTGTTGAGTCTCTTTCACAGAAACAGAAGCTAAATTAGAGACTCAGCCTTAAAATGTGTCACCAACCACCTGCAGTCATTGGGAAGCCAGGTAAAAATCCATGACAAGCTCTGCTTCTTACAGACAAGGTGCCAGAATGGTGCTTCCAGAGAGACTGATGGGCTGATTAGTGGTCAGAGCTGCCACTATGGCCACAGCTATGGTCACGATTTCTGAGATAAGCTACTCTCCAGACTGCAAACACAGTTACACAAAAGAGAGGCCCTGAGCAGCCATTTCTAAAGACCATGGATTTGGACTTCCCTGGTGGTCCAGTGGTTAAGAATCTGCCTTCAGGGGACACAGGTTCAATCCCTGGTCCGAGAAGATTCCACATGCTGTGGGGCAACTAAGCCCATGTGCCACAACTCCTGAGCCCAAGCTCTACTGAAGCCTGCAAGTTCAAAAGCTCTTGCTCTGCAACAAAAGAAGCCACTACAATGAGAAGCTCACACACCACAACTAGAGAGAAGCCCCCACTTGCCACAATTAGAAATAAAAAGCCCTCACAAAGCAAAGACCCGGCACAAACAAAAATAAATAAATGAATAACATTTTTAAAGTAATAATAATAAAGACCAAGTTGTTAACATAGGAAGGGTTCTGTTAGAACCTGCGCATTCGCCTTAGACCATACTTGTGAGGTGTATGGGCTTCCCTCATAGTTCAGTTGGTTAAGAATCTGTCTGCAATGCAGGAAACCCTGGTTCCTGGGTCAGAAAGATCTGCTGGAGAAGGGATAGGCTACTCATTCCAGTATTCTTGGTCTTTCCTTCTGGCTCAGCTGGTAAAGAATCCACCTGCAATGCAGGAAAACTGGGTTCGATCCCTGGGTTGGGAAGATCCCCTGGAGAAGGGAAAAGCTACCCGCTCCTGGCTTGGAGAATCCCATGGACTGTATAGTCTATGGGGTTGCAAAGAATTGGACACAACTGAGCAACTTTCACTTCAACTTCAAACTTGTGAGATGCTAATATATTTGTGTCCATAGACTTTGAAGACTCTAAAACACTCAATGGCCTCTGCACAACAGACACAGTAGTCAAGAGGACGCACTTCAGAGTGCAACAGACTTAGATGGGGACCATCTTCTGCTAATTGCAATGCCCAGGCTTCCTTCTCTCTAAAATAGGCAATAATCGCTCCGAGGGAGTTAGAAGGTGTTATAAGATCAAATGATGTGTAAAATTCTTGGCAAAGTAAGGATTCCACAAACATTACTCTGATTTGCAGGACTTCATTGTACCAGTGAGGTAACACAACTAGAAAGAGAGTTTAGAAACAAAGTCAGTTTTCACCCCCTAGTCAGTGCTCTTTAGCTGGATTTCAATCTCAAATTATTAATTAAATGTCAGTGTGATGTCAGTTAAAGTTATGATCCAACAAGATTCTGAGCAGCAGGTGCTTTAATGGTGTTTGTTTGGTCTTACCTTGTGAAACTCTCCTCATGCTCAGACACCACTTTTTGCTCATATCTGAGGAGACCATGGGATGGCCTAATGTCTTGTCTGATCACTGGCCACTTACTGCTGGGTACTGAAGAGGTTAACCACTCTGTGTTCACTACATCTGATTTGTAGCCCACCATATCCAGAAGCATCCATGATCTTTATGTCTTAATACAAGCTCCTTCACAAAATTTTGTACAAAGCCTTAAAAGTGAAAGAATATTTCAACACAAGTTAATCCTTTAGCTAAAGAAGATATACTGCTTAGCAAATTCAATGTAATAAAAACTGTTGTCTCTAAAAAGGAAGGTGTATTTTAACTGAAAATTCAACTGAAGGGACTTATCCTGAGCATGAACTGAGAAAGTGCTCAGTCAGAAGAGTACAAAAAAATCCTTTGATTTCATCAACATCATCATTCAAACTACTGGATTATTTTCCCTAATATGACTGCACCCTGAACTATTCTGTATTTGTTTTCATCATCAGTACTTGGAGAAACAAAACTACAATGACACTTTTCTTAAGCAATGTAGAAAGCAGCTTCTGTTTCTAATTTAAATGATTTTCTCTTTAATTTAAATGATTTTTATTTTACATTTAAAAGTTAAAACTATTACAATTAATTTTCCAACCAATGTATTTTGTGGTGCCAAAATTTTAAAATTTGCAGCCACTGCAAATTTGTAAAGTACTGCTGACTGTTGAAACAACAAGAGTTTGAACTGCAGGGGTGCACTTACACAGGGATTTTCTCAACAGTCAGTACTGCAGCTAGACCAGCTGGTGTAACTGCAGACACTGAGCTCACTATAACTATAGGCAGCTTGTCGACTGCTCACAGGGTAGCCCTCACCCTTGTGTTGTTGAAGTGAAAGTGAAAGTCGTGTCCAACTGTCTGTGATCCCGTGGACTGTAGCCTACCAGGCTCCTCCGTCCATGGGATTTTCCAGGCAAGAATGCTGGAGCAGGCTGCCATTTCCTGCAATTCTGTTCTGGCAATTTCCTTCCATAATTTAAAATCACCAGAAGAGGGCAGAGCTAAACATATGATACTTAGATGGCTGTGGATGAATGGGAAGGAGCTTTCAAAATGAAGCTGAATTCTATTTTCAACTGGAATTTAGCAACTCAGTTGCTATATTTACCTAGCATTGAGACTTGCCAAGAAGACTTGCAACCTAATTTCTCTTCCGCACAAATAGGGGAATAAATATCAACACCACAATAGAATAAATGCATTAGAAATGCTTGGCCTTAACAGAACAAAGATGTAGAAGAATCTAACATTTATAATACCTTATACCTTGCTGAATTCTATGCATACACATTTATGTGGAATAATTAAATAGCTTACAAATCAAATCAGAAATATTGTGTGTGTGTGCATGCTCAGTCACTCAGTGTGTCTCTTTGCAACCCCATGAACTATAGCCCACAAGGCTCCTCCATCCATGGAATTTTCCAGGCAAGAGTACTGGAGCAGGTTGCCATTTCCTACTCTAGGGGATCTTTCTGACCCAGGGATTAGAGCCACGTCTCTTCCATCTCCTGCATTGGCAGGTGAATTCTGTACCACTTTGCCACCTGGGAAGCCCCCAGAAATACTGAGTATGTGATAATAGTAGAGATAAATACATATATATAAATTAATCTGTAAAAAACAACTTTATATCTGTGCATGCATTACATAACTTTTTTATTTTTTTTATTTTACTTTATAATACTGTATTGGTTTTGCCTTCTTAATCTAGAATACATACCCTGTAGATAAGATTACTGAAAAGGTTTAAAATTTTTCTCTCCAGGATTGTTTGAAATTTTGACAAACTCACAAATAATTATTTTATTCTCAATCTTCATATTCTGTAACTTCAATGTTCCACAAACCCTTATGTTTCAAAAGTAAAATTCAGAAGAACATGCTATAAATATATGAAGGAAGGAAAATTGGAATTAGGCCTTGGGCCACAGTAAATACTAAATAAGATTAAATTTAATCATCTTTTTTGTTAAAGATAAGGATTTATTCAGAGCTACACTTCCAGGTCTGAATATCTGCATTTTACATCTCAACTTTTTTCAAACAAGAACAATGAAAGAATTGAACAGAGAAAGTTCCTGTTAGGAATTAGAGGTGGCATTAGCTACACTGAAGATTCCATCAACCACCTGGAGACCAGCTTCATCTCTCTCAGCTGAGCAGTTTCTCAGTCATACACAGAAAGTGAACCAAAGCCTTAATGAGCCATCTGGGAAAGAGCCTGGGTCATTAGGTTTGTGTTAGCCCAGAAGCTCTCATTAGCTGAGCTCAACCTCATGAGAATTCAAAGGTAGGACCTCCTTGGAGTTAAAGAAAAAAAGGCAAAAAGCAGCTTGAAGCAGCAACTAATTTTCACAGAACACATTTCGTAGAGCAAGGCCGTCCCAAAGCTGGCTGATCAAAACCCCTATCTCCAGAAGTCAACCTCAGGCCCAGCTAATCGAACTTTCCAAGAGCAGGGGCCAGGTTAGAATCTTAGGAAGCTCTCTGGGCAGCATAGTAATGTGGCCTCGAGGAGTAGCAGATGAGGCGACAGCTGAGCCAGGAGGTCACTTAAGGGACCCTGTAAGTGTGAGTGAGGGCTCTGGGGTCACCTCAGGTGAGGGTGAGCAGCTTCCGCAGGTGTGACAGGATCGTTCATCTGTGGGGAAGGAGCTGAGGGGCAGAGGGGGACCATGGAAGCCAAGTAAGAGGCTTAAGTGAGCTGCACCAGAGAGATGACAAGGAAGAGAAACAAGGCCCGAGTTTCTAGAGAGAAAGCTGACCCTTGAACAACTTGGGTCGGAATGGTGTGGGTCCACTTACACATGGATTCTGTTCAGTAGTAAACACTTCAGAACCACGTGCTCCACAGAGAGAACCATGGCTGCAGGCTGATGGCCACCCACAACTTACGGGAGGAGGCTCTACTGCGGAAGGGGCAGGGGTTGGAGGCCTTTGCCCTCCGCCTGTCTGAGGGGCATCAGCGTCTCTGAATCAACAGCTTTGGCAACAGGTCAGCTGTGGGAGGTGAAGACGAGGCACAAGATGTGGAGTCAGCTTTGCTGGGTCTGGATTCCACCTGCTGCTCACAAAACTATGTGACTTACCAAGTGACGCTAAGTTTCAGTTTTCACATCATAAAATGGAAGTAGGATTAAATAAACAAATGGTTTAAATTAATCAATTTAAGTGATCCCTGTTAAACACTGAGCAGAGTGCTTGGCCCTTCAACATGCTGGCTGCTTTTCATAGGTTTTTGCTGTTAATGATGTTGCTATAAAAATGTAATTCATTGAGGCCTACTTGGTGGCTCAGATGGTAAAGAATCTGCCTGCAACCAAGGAAACAAGGGTTTGATCCCTAGGGAAGATCCCCTGGAGAAGGGAGTAACAACCCACTCCAGTATTTTTGCCTGGAGAATACCATGGACAGAGGAGCTTGGCGGGCTACAGTCCATGGGTCACAAAGAATCAGACACGACTAAGTGACTAATACTTCCACTTTCCCTTTTTGGGCAAGGTCTACTTTGGGGGAGGCACTGTGAAAATAAACACTTTTTAAAAAAATGGTAAAAAGCTCCCTGATGACGAAGATAGGGAACCTGAGACCATTTTCCGTTTCTCCCTTAACTGCTGCTGGTGTGCTTATTTATTTATTCTGCAAAACAGAGACGTACTGAAGTATGGAAACAACTTAGTTTTGTTATCACGATCCTCAAAGCCCCAGCTCATCTGCAGGATGTGTCTCATGGCATCAAGAGCAAGAAGTAAGTCCCAGTTCCCTGAATCTCCTCATTCCTAACGCCTGGACTGGGGCAACCAACCAGACCATGTAAACTCACTCAACCTGCATTTGCCATGGACCTAATCGACACTACTGAGTGACTGAACTGACTGACTAATCATCCCTCCCACGCTTTCCTGCTCACACTGAGGAAAGCATCACCCACCTGTAGGCCCTCACTGCTAGTACCCACAGCGAGTCTCAAACTTCTGCTTTGTCATGATACAATTCTTTTTTTGGCCATGCTGTGCTGCCTGTGGGATCTTAGTTCCCTAACCAGGGATCAAACCCAGGCCCCCTGCAGTGGAAGCAGAGTCCTAGCCACTGGACCACCAGGGAATTCCCATGATACTGCTTTAAAGGACGTGCCCATTGCAGTTGCCAACTGAAATTACACTATTAAATGAGCACCCAATAAACCGGCAGATTTTTAAATCAAGTCAATATATCCTCTGTGAGGATTTTGTTTTATTAGATAGCAAACTTCAGCCCACACTTTTCCCAAATACTGTGAAATCAGTCAGCATACGAAGACCACTGTATTTCAGTTCTGTAACTGACACCTGGGCAGAAGGGTGTTGGATGCACCAACAGGGCCCCTCAAAGACCCTCTGCCACTAGGTGCAGGAATCACAGAGCTTGTCTCCCGAACAGCTCCTGTTTGCAAAGCGTTAAGACTAGCATCTAAGTTAAGTCATGCAGGATTTCTCCTCAGATCTTGCCTTGGCTTCTGCTGCTTTCCATTTGGAATCTAAAGCTCCCCTCCCTTTTTAGTAAATATTGGCTGCATTTGTAATAGGAAACTAGAAAGAAAGGTTTTCTCCACTGTGTCCTGTGACCTGAGGACTCCATGTGTCTAACTGTCCTCTTCCCCATCCACCTTCAATAGATATACAGACGACATACTACCAATATTTACTACAAAATGAGGCCATTTTCAGATCCCATTCACACCAATCCCTAATTTCAGTTATATTTTGACTTTGTTTTCAAGGCTAGCCTATTCTCATACCCCTTACAGGATCAGTAAGACCTTCAATATGGACCATCTGGTGCCTCAAGAAGTTTGGCCTTTGAAAACAATGGTGATGACACCCAAGCACCTTACTCCTACCTGCAGGCTCAAGTGTGGTCTCTCTAACCTTATGGGTATCCGGACATGCCAACACATTTCTGAGCAGCACCCTTAGCCCATCCCTTCAGTCTCTGATCAAAACTGACCTTCTTCCAGGTGATTGTTCCAAGTGAACCAGTGACACCAACATTTTTATATGAAACATCATGGAAAAATTCTCATTTTTAAAGTCCTCCTCTGAGGGCAGTATTTAAAATACATCTTGGGGTCCTTATTGCTTACACAGATTTCTCAGGCTACTAATACTTGCTCCCCTCTTCCTAGGCTGTCTTCGATCTTTGAATCCCTAGTATTTACTACAAGGATCCCCAGCATCTTTCTCAAACAGCTTTAAAAATGTCCAAGATTCTTCACAGAACATTCCCAGAAGTCACAGGATTACTTTGTTAAAGAAAACACTCATGCCCAACCTCATTAATGAATGTGCTGGGACTACTAACCACCAAGAACACAGGGAAATTGAGAATCTGTTTCAGTCAGAAGTTTTTCTTCTCATGAAGGCAGGGTGGTGTGGAGAAAAGCAACTGACCTGACTGTCGGGAGACTGATTTCTGGCTGTCCAAAGTACTGCAGCCGCAGGTAAGTCACTCCTCCTTTCTGAGCTCGAGTGACCTCACCTGTCAACTCCACTCCCAACTCCCATCCTCACTGCCCTTCAGATGTATCACCATCCAGCAAAGCACTAGCCAGAGAGGTTGCACTGTTCCGCCTTTGCTGCACCCAGTGCTGGGGCGGGGTCAACATTATCTCCACCCTGTACCCCCACCAGCCTCCAGAAGCACCCCTTTTCCTCCCGCTAGTCCTCAGTGATGGTCCTGTGCATCCACATGAAACATTCCCACACTATTTTCAAACATTTGGCCTTACACACCCCTACTCACTCAGTGCAGAGGTCAAAGTCTCCTAACACACAGCAAACACGGATGCTGCCAGCACTCCCTCACCTTCCCGTGAGCTACCGACAAAGAAAGCCCACCTGCACTGCATCCCCCTTTCCTGGTCTCTCTTCACACACACGTGTTGCTACTCGTTTCCGAGGCCAACCCTGAGCTGAGCTACACATCCTATCCCTCTGACACTCTGAGGACCACACACTATCCATCAATTCTCCTTCTCTATAGGGTCCCTCCTGTCAGCATCTGCACATGCTCTAAACACGTCAAAGCTTTTTTTTTTTTAAGGTATTTCTCCTTCCCCTGTCATAACAACCCTGAGGTGTCATAACCCTCTGGTGCTCATCACACTCCTGCGCTGACCCCTTCCTGCGTCCCCAGCTCGCCCTGACCCTTCATCCAGCTTCAGCATGCGGAGACCTGGCCGGCGTCCCCCATCAAAAAATGCACATACATCCAACCCAGGCTGCTCTCTACATCTGCAAGGTTACTGACAATAACTTTGGCAAATTCAATGACTACTTTTCAATCTCCCTCTTCCTTGACCTCTTAGCATTGTTTGGTATCACTTACTCCTCCAACTGTCTTTTATCTGTCTTTCTGCCCCACTTCTCTAACTGCTCTTCACCTGTCCCATGCAGCTTTCCCCTGCCCACTGCAAAGACGTTCATCTGCATGTCAGGCCCTGCTGGATTCTCATCCTGTGGGCACTCTTCAATGCCTAACAGCGTCAGGGATCATCTGAGCAATCAAAGACTCCATCTCTCTCCCCCTAGGCTCTGTCTCCTGACCCCCAGGCACAAATAATCAATTACTTTTGCGTATCTTTCAGGATATTATCCTCAAATTCCGTACAACCTAAACTGAACAACAGTTATGCTCACAAGTCCTCCAGGTGATTCCAATGCCTGCTCACATTTGAGCACCGCTAGTCTACCAGTATCATCTGCCCCTTCATCATCCCCAGCACTGCTTCCATAGCTAAGGACAGCACCTCCACACTCTTGGATTCCCACACCATCTTCCTCAGAATCTTCCAGCCTCCAAGTCAGACCCACAGAACAACCCTAGATCAAGACTCCACAAACACCTGGAATGCTTTCTCCTCTGCCTAAAACCCTCCAGTGGTCCCCCACTGCTCTCAGAATTGAGTTCCAATTTCTAAATCCATCTACCAGAAGACTCCATCAACTGCTCTGGGTACCAACCATACTCTTTACAGATGCCTCTCCCAGCCCTGCCCCTCACACTGACCACTCAATTCTCTGTCCCCCATAAAACACCACACCACTGTACATGCCCACTTGGCAGCCCCTTGGACAGTGAGCACACAGCATAGGGAGAGGGTCTGCATTTTTCAGGAAAGTAATTCAGTTTTTTATTATATAACAGTATTTTATGACTGGCTGATGACCACATATGGTTCGAGAAGGAAAGAAAAGTCAAACTGACTTTTCAAAATAAGTTTACCTTTTATGTATTACCTAAGTATAGATCTGGGGCCAGCTAACTGCAGCCAGTGTTTGGAAATGAAGTCTTATTAAGAAATAACAGCCAAACCCATTCCCTGCATATTGTCTGTGGTGCCCACATGACAACGGTGTAGCTGGGTTCAGTGACAGAGGCTGTAAAGCACTTACTAAGGCCTTCCATCTGGCCAACCCCTCAGCTCGACAATAAAGATAATAGAAAGGAAATAAATCACCTTTCAGATTTCCAAAGGCTAGTACAAATCTGGGGGCTTCCTAGGAGGTGCTAATGGTAAAGAACTCCCCTGCCAATGCAGGTGGACATAAAAGGCATTAGTTTGATCCCTGGGTCAGGAAGATCCCCTGGAGGAGGATATGGCAACCCACTCCAATATTCTTGCCTGGAGAATCCCAAGGACAGAGGAGCCTGGTGGGCTAAAGTCCATGGGGTCACAAAGAGTCAGAGAGAAACAACTTTGTGCACGACAAACCTGGGGGAAAATCCCTCTCAGTCCCTGGTTGGCTGCTGTCCTCTGGGTCCTCAGGTTCTACACTCCTCCTGGCTCTCAAGACTCAAAAAGGAGGCCACAGAAATGCGAGTCATGTCCACAGAACTGATTACTACTCAGGGCAAATCCACAAGAAAGCGAAGAAAACCATGACAAAAAGGCTGGGCTAAGTCATCCGTTTTAATTAAAGGCCATCAACAAACATTTGCAACCAATTCTGCATCACCCACACTGTTTGCCCAAGGAGTGAGAAGAAGCACCAGTTGTCAAAGTAAAACAGGCCCTGATACAGCAAGATCCTTAAATGAGCAAAAACAAACTACAGACAAGACAGTATGTCATTGACTTCAAAAGTGTAACTGGCACAAATGAGCTTTGAAAAGTTGATTTTTCTAAACCTCAATGAGCTTCATGTCTGGGGATTATTGCGAAATCTATAGACATCCTGGCAGCATCTCTTCTAAACTCAGAATGCTGAGATGGGGTAGTAACATCAGTGCCATTGCTACTTATACAATACTCTCGAATTAAGCATAGTTGGAGGGTTGAGGGGGTGAGGGAATCGACTGTTTTGCCTTCTAAAATATAACACACAAAAAGTAGCACAAATTTACTAAACACCAGGTCGAAAAAATAAAATAACCTCGAAACATATGTGCTTCAATTCAGATGAACAGAAGTTAAGATACTGATTCCTACAAGAACTAGTCATAGTTCAACCACTCACTAAAGTAACCGGGGACAAATTACAATAAATTGTAAGAATGAAAATAGAAGTGACAGAGTGTTCTTTAAAATGATGGAGTCGAGATAAATAATTTTCAAAACATGTATTAAAACCCTTCTCCTTCATACTGAACCATGACTACAAACACGGAGGTTATAGCCACAGTCAATCCTGTGGTAAATACAAACGTTTAAAAACCAAGATGGCGGAGGAGTAGGACAGGGAGACCACTTTCTCCCCCACAAATTCATCAAAAGATCATTTGAATGCTGAGCGACTTCCACAAAGCAACTTCTGAATGTTAGTGGAGGACACCAGGCACCCAGAAAGGCAGCCCATTCTCTTTGAAAGGAGGTATCGGAGAAGGCAGTGGCACCCCACTCCAGTACTCTTGACTGGAAAATCCCATGGATGGAGGAGCCTGGTAGGCTGCAGTCCGTGAGCAACTTCACTTTCACTTTTCACTTTCATGCATTGGAGAAGGAAATGGCAACCCACTCCAGTATTCTTGCCTGGAGAATCCCAGGAACGGGGGAGCCTGGTGGGCTGCTGTCTATGGGGTTGCACAGAGTCGGACACGATTGAAGTGACTTAGCAGCATAACAAAATATAAAAGACAAAAAGAGAGACAAAAGAGTTAGGGATGGAGACCCGCTCTGGGGAGGGAGCTGTGAAGGAGGAGAAGTTTCAAAACAGCAGGAAACCCTCTCACTGGCAGGTCTGTGGGGAGTTTTGGAATCTCAGAGGGCAACATAACCCGCAGAAAAAGAAAAAAAAAAAAAAACCCACAGAATATGCACCTAACTGCAACTCCCAGCAGAGAAGTAGCTCAGATGCTCATGTTGGCCACCAGTGATTGGGGGCTGGACAGGGAGGCGCAGGTTGCATGATTAGGGTAAGGACCGGGCCTGAATTCCCTGAGGACAATCTGAGGGAACTAACAACCCAAATTGTGGGGTATCCAGGGAGAGAAAAAACAAAGAACTCTCCCACAAAAGGCTCTAACCTAATGCACAGCCTGGCCCTCTCAAAGAACAAACGATTGAGCGAATACCAAAGGAGAGCTGGCCGGCTGCATACAGGCCCCTCCCCTGCCGCAGAAGGCAGAGAGGCAGGCGGGTGACAGCCAGAGCCAGAAGGCAAGGGGCTACTCCAATCTCAGCCCCAGAGACCAGCATCCTTCACCAAACTGTGAGCAGGCTCCCAGATGCTAACCAAGTCTTCCTGGGATCCTGGATGGTTGACATCCAGAGCCACACAGCACAGCTGAGACAGTGCTCCCGAGCAGCTGGGACTGGGGAGGTGATTAAGATGCATGACCCACCTGGGACAGTGTGTGCGCCACGCACCTGGTGAGCTTCTCGGACCAGGGAAGGGCACAAAACGCACGTCCAACCGAGTCTGTGCTCCTGTGGAGTACCCGAGAACCTGAACCTGAGCAGCTCAGACCTGGGTAGTGCACAAAACACAGTGTCCACTTTGGACAGTGCCCCTGCTGAGCAACCTGAAACCTGAGCAGTGTAGACCGAGAAAGCACATGCCGCCATGAGCTAGGCAGACCCAGTGTGGTCCATGCGCTACGAGCACTCCCCACACATGCCAGCGATATTTGTTTACTGTGTTCCTCCCTCCCCACAACACAGCTGAACTAGTAAACATAACTAAATGACCATATTCGCCCCCTTGTGTCAGGGCGGAAAGCAGACGCTGAGGAGACTTGGAAAGAGAGGAAGCCAAAATAAACAAAGAAGAGGGAACCACTCTGGAAGTGACAGGTGCAACAGATTAAAATCCTGTAGTTACTATTGACTAAGCTTTGGAAGGGGCCTGTAGACCTTGAGTCTTCTCAAGGTGGAACAAGGAACTATCTGAAACTGAACTGACCCCCACACTGCCCACAACAGCTCCAGAGACATTCCTGGATATATTTTTATCACTTTTTTTAATTTTTAAGTTCTTTATTAGTCCTTTAATTTTCATTTTTATAACCTACTACCTTTCAAAAAAAAGACCCTATTTTAAAGCAAATTTCATATATATATTTTATAGTTTTTACTAATTTTGTTTTGTATTTTTAATGTTATATTTTTGAGAGTGTAACCTCTACTCTAGATTTTTAATCTTTGCTTTTTGGTATTTGTCATCAATTTTGTACCTTTAAGAATCTAATCTTCAGCATCCATTTTCTCTTAGGGGTGTGATTACTGGCTTGATTGCTCTCTCCTCTTGACTCTCCCTCTTCTCCCCCTGGTCACCTCGATCTCCTCCCTCCTCCTTCTCTTCTCTACTTCACTCTGTGAATCTCTCTAGGTGTTCTGGGCTGTGGAGAACACTTAGGGAACTGATTACTGGCTACATCGGTCTCTCCTCTTTTGACACCCCCTCTTCTCCTCCTGGTCACCTCTATCTCCCTCCTCCCTCTTCTCTTCTCCATGTAACTCTGTGACCTCTCTGGGTGTCCTTCACTGTAGAGAATCTTTTCACCATTAACCCAGATGTTTTATCATTTGTACTGTATGGATGGAAAAGTGTTGAGGCTACTGTAAGAATAAGACTGAAAGCCAGAGGCAGGAGGCTTAAATCCAAAACTTGAGAACACCAGGAAACTCCTGATTCCATGAACATTAATCGACAAGAGCTCACCAAAAAGCCTCCATACCTACACTGAAACCAAGCTCCACTCAAGAGCCAACAAGTTCCAGAGCAAGACATACCATGCTAATTCTCCAACAACGTACAAACACAGCCCTGAACATTAAAATACAGGCTTCCCAAAGTCATGCCAAACCCATAGACACCCCAAAACTCACTATTGGACACTTCATTGTACTCCAGAGAGAAGAGATCCAGCTTCACCGACCAGAATACAGATACAAGCTTCCCTAATCAAGAAACCTTGACAAGCCACTAGTCCAACCCCACCCACAGGGAGCAACCTCCACAATAAAAAGGAACAACAAATTTCCAGCCTACAGAAAGGTCACCCCAAACACAGCAATCTAAACAAAATGAAAAGGCAGAGAAATATTCAGCAGGTAAAGGAACATGATAAATTCCCACCAAACCAATCAAAAGAGGAGGACATAGGGAGTCTACCTGAAAAAGAATTCAGAATAATGATAGTAAAGATTATCCAAAATCTTGAAAACAAAATGGAGTTACAGATAAATAGACTAGAGACAAGGACTGAGAAGACACAAGAAATGTTTAACAAGGACCTAGAAGAAATAGAGTCAATCAATAGTGAAAAATGCAATAACTGAGATTAAAAGAACTCTGGAGGGAAACAACAGTAGAACAGCTGAGGCAGAAGAAAGGATAAGTGAGATGGAAGATAGAATGGTGGAAATAAACAAAGCAGAGAGGAAAAAAGAAAGAATTAAAAGAAATGAGGACAACCTCAGAGACCTCTGTGACAATGTTAAATGCCCCAATATTTGAATCATAGGAGTCCCAGAAGAAGAAGAAAAAAGAAAGGCCATGAGAAAATACGAGAGGATATAATAGTTGAAAACTTCCCTAAAATGGGGAAGGAAATATTCACCCAAATCCAAGAAATCTAGAGAGTCCCAAACAGGATAAATCCAAGGCAAAACACCACAAGACACATATTAATCAAATTAACAAAGATCAAACACAAAGAACAAATATTAAAAGCAGCAAGGGAAAAACAACAAATAACACACAAGGGGATCCCCATAAGGATAACAGCTGATCGTTCAATAGAAACTCCTCAGGCCAGAAGGGAATGGCAGGACATACTTAAGGTGATGAAAGACAAAAAACCTACAACCCAGATTACTGTACCCAGCAAGGAGCTCATTCAAATGCGAAAGAGAAATCAAAGGCTTCACAGACAAGCAAAAGCTGGGAGGATTCAGCACCACCAAACCAGCTCAGCAAATGCTAAAGGATCTTCTCTAGACAGGAAACACATAAAAGGTTTATAAACTGGAACCCAAACAACAAAGTTAATGGCAATGGGATCATACTTATCAATAATTACCTTAAATGTAAATGGGTTGAATACCCCCAAAAAAGACAATGACTGGCTGAATGGATACAAAAACAAGACCCCTGTATATGCTGTCTACAAGACACCAACCTCAAGCCAAGGGACACATACAGACTGAAAGTGAAGGGCTGGAAAAAGATATTTCATGCAAATGGAGACCAAAAGAGGAGAGGAGTAGCAATGCTCATATCAGATAAAATAGACTTTGAAATAAAATCCATGAAAAGAGACAAAGAAGGACACTACATAATGATCAAAGGATCAATCCAAGAAGAAAATATAACAATTATATATGCACCCAACATAGGAGCACTGCAATATGTAAGATAAATGCTAACAAGAATGAAAGGGGAAATTAACAGCAACACAATAATAGTGGGAGACTTTAATACCCCACTCACACCTATACATAGATCAACTAAACAGAAAAGTAACAAGGAAACACAAACTTTAAATGATACAATGGACTGGTTAGACCTAATTGATATCTATAGGACATTTCACCCCAAAACAATGAATTTCACCTTTTTCTCAAGTGCACACGGAACATTCTCCAGGACAGATCACATCCTGGGCCATAAATCTAGCCTTGGTAAATTCAAAAAAATTGAAATCATTTCAAGCATCTTTTCTGATCACAATGCAATAAGATTAGATGTCAATACTGGAAAAAAAAACATTAAAAATGCAAACATATGGAGGCTAAACAACATGCTTCTGAATAACCAACAAATCACAGAAGAAATCAAAATATGCATAGACATGAATGAAAATGAAAACACAACAACCTAAAACCTGTGGGGTTCAGTAAAAGCAGTGCTAAGGGGAAGGTTCATAGCAATACAAACTTACCTCAGGAAACAAGAGAAAAATCAAATAAATAACCTAACTTCACATCTAAAGCAACTAGAAAAAGAAGAAATTAAGAACCCCAGGGTTAGTAGAAGGAAAGAAATGATAAAAATTAGAGCAGAAATAAATGAAAAAGAAACAATGGAGACTATGGCAAAACTCAACAAAACTAACAGCTGGTTCTTTGAGAAGATAGATAAAATAGACAAACCATTAGCCAGACTCATCAAGAAACAAAAGGAGAAAAATCAAACAAACAAAATTAGAAACGAAAATGGAGAGATCACAACAGACAGCACAGAAATACAAAGGATGATAAGAGACGACTATCAGCAACTATATGCCAAAAAATTAGACAACTTGGAACAAATGGACAAATTCTTAGAAAAGAATAACCTTCCAAAACTGAACCAGGAAGAAATAGAAAATCTTTACAGACTCATCACAAGTTTAGAAATCAAAACTGTAATCAAAAATCTTCCAACAAAAAAGCCCAGGACCAGATGGCTTCACAGGTGAATTCTACCAAAAATTTAGAGAAGAGCTAACACCTATCCTACTCAAACTCCTCCAGAAAATTGCAGAGGAAGGTAAACTGCCAAACTCATTCTATGAGGCCATCATCACCCTAATACCAAAACCAGACAAAGATGCCACAAAAAACAGAAAACTACAGGCCAATATCACTAATGAACATACATGCAAAAATCCTCAACAAAATTCTAGCAAACAGAATCCAACAACATATTAAAAAGATCATGCCTCATGACCAAGTGGGCTTTATCCCAGGGATGCAAGGATTCTTCAGTATCCACAAATCAGTCAATGTGATACATCACATTAAAAAATTGAAAGATAAAAACCATATGATTACCTCAATAGATGCAGAGAAAGCCTTTGACAAAATTCAACGTCCATTTATGAAAAAAAAAAAACCCTCCAGAAAGCAGGCATAGAAGGAACATCAGTTCAGTCCACTTCAGTTGCTCAGTCATGTCTGACTCTTTGCAACCCCATGAATCGCAGCACGCCAGGCCTCCCTGTCCATCACCAACTCCTGGAGTTCTCTCAGACTCACGTCCATCGAGTCAGTGATACCATCCAGCCATCTCATCCTCTGTTGTCCCCTTTTCCTCCTGCCCCCAATCCCTCCAAGCATCAGAGTCTTTTCCAATGAGTCAACTCTTCGTATGAGGTGGCCAAAGTACTGGAGCTTCAGCTTTAGCATCATTCCTTCCAAAGAAATCCCAGGGCTGATCTCCTTCAGAATGGACTGGTTGGATCTCCTTGCAGCCCAAGGGTCTCTCAAGAGTCTTATCCAACCTCAACATAATAAAAGCCGTATTTGATAAACCCACAGCAAATATTATCCTCAATGGTGAAAAATTGAAACCATTTCCCCTAAAGTCAGGAACAAGATAAGGGTGCCCACTCTCACCACTACTATTCAACACCCTTGTTTTGCTTCTGACTTTAGGGGAAATGCTTTCAATTTTTTGCCACTGAGGATAATGTTTGCTGTGAGTTTATCATACATGGCTTTTATTTTGCTGAGGTATGTTCCTTCTATGCCTGCTTTCTGGAGAGTTTTTTTTATCATAACTGGGTGTTGAATTTTGTCAAAGGCTTTCTGTGCCATCGAGATAATCATATGGTTTTTATCCTTCAATTTGTTAATGTGGTGTATCACATCAATTGATTTGCAAATATTGAGGAATCCTTGCATCCCTGGGATAAAGCTCACTTTCTCATGATGTATAATCTTTTTAATATGTTGTTAGATTCTGTTTGCTAGAATTTTGTTGAGGATTTTTGCATATATGCTCATCAGTGATATTGGCCAGTTTTCTTTTTTGTGGCATCTTTGTTTGGTTTTGGTATTAGGGTGATGGTGGCCTCATAGAGTGGGAGAAAAAATAGCAAACAAAGCAACTGACAGAGAATTAATCTCAAAAATATACAAACAGCTCATGCAGCTCAATACCAGAAACATAAACGACCCAATCAAAAAATGGGCCAAAGAACTAAACAGACATTTTTCCAAAGAAGACATACAGATGGCTAACAAACACATGAAAAGATGCTCAACATCACTTATTATCAGAAAAATGCAAATCAAAACCACAATGAGGTACCCTCTCACACCAGTCAGAATGGCTGCTATCAAAAAGTCTATAAACAATAAATGCTCGAGAGGGTGTAAAGAAAAGGGAAGCCTCTTGCACTGTTGGTGGGAATGCAAACTAGTACAGCCACTATGGAGAACAGTGTGACGATTCCTTAACAAACTGAAAATAGATCTGCCATATGACCCAGAAATCCCACTGCTGGGCATATACACCAAGGAAACCAGAATTGAAATAAACATGTGTACCCCAATGTTCATCGCAGCACTGTTTACAATAGCTAGGACATGGAAGCAACCTAGATGTCCATCAGCAGGTGAATGGATAAGGAAGCTGTGGTACATATACACAATGGAGTATTACTCAGTCATTAAAAAGAATACATTTGAATCAGTTCTAATGAGGTGTATGAAACAGGAGCCTATTATACAGAGTGAAGTAAGTCAGAAAGAAAACACCAATACAGTATATTAACACATATATACAGAATTTAGAAAAATGGTAATGATGACCCTATATGTGAGACAGCAAAAGAGTCACAGATGCAAAGAACAGACTTTTGGACTATGTGGGAGAAGGAGATGGTGCGGTGATTTGAGAGAATAGCATTGAAACATATATATTACCATATGTGAAATAGATGACCAATCCAAGTTCGATGCATGAAACATGGCATTCAAAGCTGGTGCACTGGGACAACCCTGAGGGATGGGGTGGGGAGGGAGGTGGGAGGGAGGGTTTGGGATGGGGGACACATGTACACCTGTGGCTGATTCATGTCAGTGTATGGCAAAAACCACCACAATACTTTAAAGTAATTAGCCTCCAATTAAATTTAATTAATGAATTTTAAACACACACACACACACATTTTCCTTCTATTACTTTCAAGACCTCAAAAGTCCTGGCTCAATAGTCCCTTCTGACCTTGTGTCCAGAAACAGTGGCTATGCAGGCCCTCATGCCATGCCCACATTCCTCTCAGGGCCTTTGCACTTGCTACTGGGCTCCTGGGAGGACCTTCCTTCCAACCTCTCCTCAGCATTCCAGACATTACACATGAGGACCCCCTCTACACTCTCCCTACTGCACCCCCATCACTGACCATATTCCCCTGGTTGACTTCCTTCACCGCACTTATCAGAGTCTGACATGAATTCATTATCTACACTTTCACCTGTGTTTGCGTTTGTGTTTTAATTGTCTCAGCCCACTGTGAAGAGTGTAATTCAGGAGAACAGGACCTGGCTCACTAATCTCTCTCTGGAGCCTAGAACACTGCCTGGCATGTAGAAAGCATTCAGTAAACATTTGTGAATGAATGAACATTATCACTCAAAGACCTTTGCCTTTCAGTATTCTTGAAATTTTAACCCAGTGAAAACGTAAGGGAGAATGTGAAATCCTTTCCTTTCCTAATTTCTGTACCATTTCTAAAGCAAAATATTAGGCCCTAAAAATGTATAAAATAACATGGGACTAAACCAAGAGGGCTGACTGAGGTAGGTCAGTCCATAAACTGCATGAGGATGCTCTCCAGATCCAGATGGAAGCCCTGTGCTGGGATCTGTATGGATGGAGATGGGGGGCGAGAGTGCTCTCAGGGAAGGAAGCAAAGGTGGGGATGGGAAGAGGGCCCTCGCGAGCTTATACCCACAGGCTGGTCTGTCTCAAAGGGCAACTGTCCTCAAGAGAACTGCTGGTTAGAAAATCTCCCAACAGCAGAGAATCTTCCCAGCTGGAAGCCAGCAGAGAGGCTAATTATCAGAAACTCCTCTCCCCACAGAAAGTGCATTCTTTCCCCTTCCTCTACTAAGACCTGTTTATATTGATTCCTCTTCCAGGCTTTGAAGAAAAACCGCGATTGTGCATACAGTGAGTGCACACTTCTGTTGCTGACACGCCATTTAAATATATGAAATAACGTTTCTTGTTTCGAGTTAGGTTTGACTTGGGGGAGGGGGCACGGAGGGCAGGGATGGAGAGGTAGCAGAAAGCCAGCAAATAAAGTCAGCAAATGCAACCACACAAAGTTGGGGAAAGAAATTCCCCACTCTAAGGAAATTACTTCATACCATAGTAAGGGGCTGCATTTATTTTGCTTTTCACTCTCTATGCCATACCCAGCCGCCCTCCAATGACCAGGCTGGGAGGGGTTACTAGGCTCCCTAACACAAGAATAGAGGGAGGTGGGAAGCAAGAAACTGCTAGTTCAGTGATTTTTTAAAAAAGGAGAAATAGGATTACTCTTTTCAGTTTATTTCAATTCCACATTAATTGACTGATAGACTTTATTTCCCCTGGAGAAGGAAATGGCAACCCGCTCCAGTGTTCTTGCCTAGAGAATCCCATGGACAGAAGAGCCTGTGGGCTACTGTTCATGGGGTTGCAAAGAGTCAGACATGACTGAGCAACTAAACAACAGACTTTCTTTCTGAGCTTTAAGGGAAGTAAATGCAGTCAACTTGGGAATAGTTTTAATCAAAAAGCAAGTGTTAGAGGAGTGATTAGTATTGGCCTTTGTCCATATTTATTTTCATTTGTAGTTGCAAACTGATATATCTCCTAGAACACAGCTCACTAAAACTTTTAGGCCACAACAGTCTCCAGGTTCTATCCCTGTAATAACACACAGCTCTCAAAAAGGGAAACGGAGGAAAAGTTTTTAGTTATCCAATTCTTCTCACACAAGAAAAAGATATACTGAGCAATGGTTAGCTGCCATGTCATGAATGGACATACAGACAGACAGATGGGTGGATGGATGAATGGATAGATAGAGATAATAAGTGATAGATACAGATTGATATAGACATGGTAGATACAGAGATAGATGATAGATGATGGATGGATGGATAGACCAGTCAATCTTAAGAAAGCCTCACAAATCACAGTACATCCCAGGGAATCTTCTTTCACATGGGAAGTATGAAAAAGATTTCACAATATTTTATGTGGTTCATTTTCCTAAAACTGAAGGGAGACCACAGTTGTGATGGGTAACGGATAGCAAGGGGGAAAAAAAAAAAAGCAGATGCATATGGACATATTGGGATTTACTCTCTCTTCTTGATCTCAACCAGGGCTCATTTCCAGTATCTCTCTGCACTCCTCACTAAGGCACCCTTGTTCAGTGGTACACACATGCAGAGGAGACAGGGATGCAATCAGAAGCAGGGCACAGACATAAGCAGCCCACATGGATGAGACCCACTCCTCTATGGCACAAACTCCATGCTCCACACAGGGAGCCGAGATTCTCCACTTTCCTCATGAGAGAATCCTGTGTGGGAGTTCTCACATATCTGAGTTTAGATGCCCACTCAACACAGCCCCCAAGGTCACACACGTACCACATACCTGAGGAAGATGAGCAATACTCTGGCTTGAAAGCAATAACCCAGCTATGCTGTCATTTGTTATGAATTATGAAACAGCTGGGAATGATTGTTCTGCAGAATTAACCCTCTTGGTGAGTGGGAGCCGGGGAGAAAGCAGACAGGACTGCTTTGTGTCAACAGCCAGTACACAGATGAGCTATGAACACATGGGAATAGCGCTGCAAGGCCCTCAGAAACCTGCCGCCTCTGGGAACAAAGCTTCCAGCCTCGGAGCTGATTCTGAAGGTACATCCATGACCAGTAAAGTCAGAAGCACTGACTCAGAGCCACTCAGAACCCATCACTGGTTAAAACAGGCTAGAAAACTGCTGAGAGTGGCCATGTGTTAAGAAAAGGAAGTTTGGCAAATATACTTAAGAACCTCGTCAGAAAGGAAACAGACTTGTTAAGCTGTCGTGGGGCAGGGGCAGGGAGGCCTGCATCGCATGAATGTGGGGCGAAGGGCAGACACACATCAGAGCCGCAGTTGCCACTGCAGCTGCCTCTCAGCCAGCGAGTCCTGTGAACTCTCCTACTTACATCAAACGGAACTGAGCTGGACTGGGCGTTCTGCCCGCACGGTTCCCGGAAGCAGTCGCTGAAAGGAAGGAGGAGCCCCATGGCGATGATCCGCGAGCAGAACTTCTCTGCTTCTTCTGGAGGCCCGTTCTCCTGCTGGCTGAACAGCTTCTCCAGCAGAGTTCTCCCTGCAGGTGAGACACGGTCGTTAGGCAGGAGCACTGGCAGGTCCCCAGCTCAGACTCCCTGAAGAGAGGCGGAAACACGGCTGGGGCGACGCCATTGCCCAGGCTTCGCCATGCGCAGAGGGGACTCTGTGGGCGGCCCAAGTACCACACGGGGAAGGTCGCTTCCGGGTCTCTCTCCCATCCCCAAACACCTCCTAACCCCCAAGACAAAGAGGCCACGCGATGGGCCCTCCATCTTCTGCCATGTGAAGAAGCTGCAGGCTTTGGGGTTTCCTTGGAAATCCTCCTTACGTTGCCAAAGGCTCTCTGAGGAGGCAGCCAGGAGCCCCCATTTGAGCTAAGAAATGTCAGTGGCTGATATTCACAGTCTTCTATGGCGACGGTGGGCGGGGGCCAGGGAAGGGGATGAGAGGGAGACAGGCACCAGCCCCTGGAAGCGGAGAGGGCTGGCCAGCAGAAAACATCACCCTGAAGTGACAGAAATGCAACATTTCCTCACATGCACCTCAGAAACATCACTCTAGGATAGGTCCACATGTCAGGCCTTTGTTAGTTTCCTAGAAGAGACTAGAGAAGAGAAGCACACAGAGAGGAGACACCAGCAGTGTCTGCGCCCACTGGGCCCAGGGCTCTGGGTCTTGGCCATAGGGAGAGCAGGACTCTGGGGAGGGGGATCCAGGAGTCTGCATGTCACTGGTCACCCAGAGCCAAGACGCACAGGCCCAGTCCCTCATCTGTCCCAACACAATTCACTCTCTAACTTACTATCCTTCAGAAAGAATCCCGCTGGCTTCATGCTGACTGACTATGGTGAAAGGAACAGGAAGTCTCCTTCCGGGCCACCAGCTGTTGCTCAGTTCCTCCCCTGCTCCTGCCCCTCCTCTATGAGCCGGTTCAACCTTCAAATTTAGGTTTGGCAACCTTCAAAGCTCCTCTGTCATTAATTATTTTAGTTAATTATTTGTGCAATTATTTGTTTAATGTCTGCCTCCCTTGCTGCTGCTGCTAAGTCACTTCAGTCGTATCCATCTCTGTGCGACCCCATAGATGGCAGCCCACCAGGCTCCCCTGTCCCTGGGATTCTCCAGGCAAGAGTACTGGAGTGAGGTGCCATCACCTTCTCTGCTGCCTCCCTTACTAAAACATAACCTCTCTGACAGCAGGCAGACATCCTGCAAACCTGGCCACTTGCACATAAGAAGCATCAGTGAATACTTTTAGGATTTATGAATGAATACAATGCAACGATACTTTGACAAAGACTCATTCACATCATGGTCGGAACTGGAAATGAATTATCAGTCTAGACCATGGTTAGCAAACTCTCTGCAAATAACCAAAAAGTAAATAGTTTAGGCTTTAAGGGCTATGGAAAGCCTTTGCTTATGTTCTTCCTTGGTTGGGTTTTATTTTGAAAAACTTTTAAAATGTAAAAAGCATTTTCAGCTTGGGTCTGTGAAAGCCAGGCCCAACTCTACGTATCAGTCACATCTAAATTTCAAACGTATACACACTCAGCTCTGCAGGACAGTAGCCACGCAATTTTTGTGTCTCTTCCTATTTCTGTTTGTAAAACAAAAACTAAAGAGTCAAGATCTACTTCTGATACACAGAATAACAGAGCAGGGCAGAAGAGGCTCTGTTTTCTCCATTCCTGTAGGTCAGTAGAGAACATCTGCAGGTCTCCCAGGACATTTTCTGAGGTGAAATAGAAAGCTTTTTCCCTATAGAACTTAAATTTGTCTGCACCTCACTGGATCCACACTTAGGAAACCATATTCCTCAGTTCTCAAGTGATTGATTACTATTACAATAAACCCATTTTATAAATACATCTTACAGTAGGTCTGCAAATGGTCAGAAGACTAATTAACTCTTTCCTATAACTCAATCTTGTATATGAAAGAAAACAAGGGAGACCAGGTCTTGCGTTTGTATGTGTATGTCCAAGAGTGAAAAAAATGTGTGTGTGTGCATCAAGTCAGAAAATTATCAAAAGTGGGGAGAGGGCTTCCCTAGTGGTCCAATGGTTAAGAATCCATCTGGCAATGCAGAAAACATGGGTTCAATCCCTGGTCCACGAGGATTCCACATGCTGCAAAGCAACTAAGCCCGTGCATCGCAACTACCGAGTCCACCAGCTGAAACTACATAAGCTCGTGCATCCTAAAGCCTGTCTCCACAATAAGAGACGCCACCAGTGAGAAGACAACAGAGTAGGCCCCTGCTCATGCAACTAGAGAAAGCCTCTATGCAGCCATGAAGACCCAGCACAGCCAAACAATATATATATATATTTTTTAAGTGGTTGGGGAGCAGTATGGGAAAGAGGGAAGCACAGCACCAGAGCTTCGTGCCTTGAGGAGCAAACACCCTTCAACCTGAGCATCTCAGCTGCAGCTTCCAGCCCTGGGCAGCAGCCTGCGCTGAAGGCTATCATGCCACAGCACCCTGGGACCCCACCTCCAGCTCTCCAGCTCTCTCTGTGTCAGACTCTCCCTGGGGTTGGAGTCCTGTGTTCACAACAGCCCAGGTGCCCTGGAGGCTTCCTCTCACAAGCCTCTCAGATGGAGACATTTATGTCAAATCCCACACACCTCAGGGACAAGGAGTGGGAGAGGGGGTTCTTGATCCCACAAGCAATTCTGAAATGACCTCACTCCTTCAAAACCCTCTGCTCCCTTGAAACTCTCCTTGCTCTTCCTTCTGCATCCACTCCTGGTCCTTCTCTCCCCTACTAAGTCCTTCACCTCATCCCTCGCCACCCAGGTCTCCACCTCAACTCCTACTATCACTGTCACCAGCACTTAGGAAGATAACTCACCCGTGACCTTGAGCCCTGCCTCCCGTGCCTCCTGCACCCCCACAGAAATGTCTTGTCCATCACTGGGAGCTTGACTGCTTGCACCAGGCCCAGGTATGAGCTCACTCAG
Organism: Capricornis sumatraensis; assembly: GCF_032405125.1. Lineage (NCBI taxonomy): Eukaryota > Metazoa > Chordata > Mammalia > Artiodactyla > Bovidae > Capricornis > Capricornis sumatraensis. Next base: position 41,591,421 of record NC_091078.1, on the reverse strand, counting down.
CCCTCAGGGCCCCCTGTCACCCTTGGGCTGAAGCCATGACTGAAAAACATCCCACCTCTGTGTCCTCCTGTCTTTCCCACCCCACCCCCAGCTCACCTACCACCTCCCCCTCCAGCACCTAAGAGCCCTCCCTGGGGCTTCTGCACCAAAGCGCTCTGCCAGGATGTCTGCCACCCTCTCTCACTTTATCCATGTTTCTGCTCAACTGTCACCTCCACCCAGAGACCTTCCTGACCGCCCTTCCAAAACCAGCTCACCCAAGGTGGATGAGAGAAGGATTGGGATGTTAGGATGAGCAGTTGCAAACTACTATATAGCAAATGGATAAGCAACAAAGTCCTACTATAGAGCACAGGGAACTGTGTTCAACATTCTGTGATAAATCACAATGGAACAGAATACTGAAAAAAATGTGTGTGTGTGTGTATATAAATAACTGAATTACTTGGATGTACATCAGAAACTGGGCTTCCCAGGCGGTACTAGTGGTAAAGAACCCACCTGCCAATGCAGAAGATGCAAGAGACACCAGTTGGATTCCTGGGTCAGGAAAATCCCCTGGAGGAGGGCATGGCAACCCACTCTAATATTCTTGCCTGGAGAATCCCTTGGACAGAGGAGCCTGGTGGGCTACAGTCCATAGGGTCGCAAAGAGTTGGACACAACTGAAGCAACTTAGCACGCATGCACACACATCAGAAATTAACACAATGTTATAAATCAACTATAATAAGATTTTTAAAAATAATAAAACAGCACCTACCACCCTTTCCCAAGATCCTCTCCATCCTTCAGAGAGCACTTGGGCCCTAAACTCACGTCTCAGACCATTCCTCCTCATGGAATGTCAGCTCCATTCCAACAGATGCCTGTGTCTATTCAACACGTTTCCCCAAAACTTCAAGGAAGGCCTGACACAAAATCACCAATTCATGTTTGATCACCATAGAATCAATACATGGATATCTAATCCCCAACCGTGACCTTCTGGCTCTGGTTCTGCAATCTCCTATAAACCTCTATCCCCTACATGGGCCCTGAGTCAGTCACGGTCACATGCGAGGTCACTCCCCTGCTCACCAGGTCAGTCTAGACTCCACCACCACAGCCAAGCCTTCACATACCAGCACCCCAGTCCTTCTCTCCCTGTCACATCAGCCTGGCTGTGCCCCGTCCCCTGCCTATGCCTCAGCACCTCAACACCATGTAAGACACATGTGCTACCTGTTCTCACTTTACCATCTTAACTATAAACCTCCGTAAGGCTCAACCCTGCTCTGCATTCTCAACTCAGCTTCCAGTAGCTTCCCTCAAACCACTCTTTCCAGTGAGATGATGAACTTCTCAAAGTTTTTACAAAGTTTTATTTACTGAGAACATGGAAGAATCTGGGACTGTGTATACTTGGAATAACCACCCCTGTACCTCCTTCTGCCTCCTCTTCACGGTGGACACCCTGCTCCAGACAAAAGCAAGTTCTTCCCTTTGTGTCCTGAATCGAATTCCTTGCTGCGTGCATGAAACTTCACTCTTTAACTGTTCCTTCTCTCTGAATCATGAACATGCCCTTCTTGACCAGACATTTCCAGAATCTCAAATACATTAATTTTTTTAAAGTCTCCCTGACCCCACATCATTCCCTACTACCAACTACTGTCCTATTTCTTCGTTTCCTTTCACATCAGAAATACTAGCTATATCATGAGAAAGTCTACAAACATCAAAGTGTTGAAGATATGGAGAAAAGGGAACCTTCATACACTGTTAGTGGGAATGTAAATTGATGCAGCCACAATGAAAAACAGTATGGAGGTTTCTCAAAAACTAAAAAAGAACTACCATATGACTCAGCAATTCCACAGCTAGGCATATATCCAGAAAAATGGTTCAGAATGATATATGCACTCCTATGTTCACAGCAGCACTATTTACAATAGCCAAGACATAGAAGCAACCTAAAGGTCCACTGATGGATAAAGAAGATGTGGTACATATATACAATGGAATGTTACTCAGCCATAAAAAGAATGAAATAATGCCATTTGCAGCAACATGGATGGACCTAGAGTGTATTATGTTTTGTGAAATAAGTCAGAAAGGACAAATACTATATATCACTTATATGTGGAATCTAAACAATAATACAAGTGAATGTATAAAAAACAGAAACAGACTCACAGACATAGAAAACAAACTCATAGTTATGAAGGAGTGGGGAAGGACAAATTTGGGGCATGAGATTAACGAACACAAACTATCATACATAAAATAGATAAGCAATAAGGGTTTACTGTATAGCACAGGATACCCAATATCTTGTAATAATCTACAATCTACAAAAATACAGATTTACTGTATGGTATACCTGAAACTAATACAATATTGTAAATCAACTATACTTCAATTAAAAAAACCTGCCAGAAACTTGCCTGGTTGTCCAGTGGGTAAGACTCTACACTCTCAATGCAGGGATGAAGGGTTCGATCCTTCGTCAGACACGCTGCAACTAAGACCCAGTGCAGCTAAATAAGTAGATAAATACTAGAGGAAAAAAGAGAAAAGTCTGCCAGCTAGAATTACCAACACCTGCTACCTCTGGCCCCCCTTCCTGGTTCAGTCCACTCTGCGCTGACAAGTCTAGTCTGAGCGCCATCCTGAGTGCAACAGACACCAGTAACCAGCATGACACCAAAGGCATTCTCACTCCATGTCCATGCCTTCAGAACGTTCTCACTGTTGACTCACTCTGACTCTTTAGAACACCTTCCTCTCATCCTCCGATGCTCCATTGCCTCCACCTTGCCAGCCACAGTCTCCTGAAGCCCTTACTGGCTTCTCTGCTAAGTGTGTTCAGTACACATGCTTCAGGGCTCATTCCATGGCCTCCACTCCACTCTTCCCATTTTTCTCTCCTATAGTCTAACCTGTCTGCACACACTTCTGCCCCTTAAAACTGGAAAGGCCTTCTTGACAGCATTAAGAGGACAGCAAAAGGACTCCTTGGAATGCTTGAGGCATCTACATGAAGACCCTAAGAACTGTATCCTAAAACAGCCAGCCTGGGGAAGAATGTGGAATTTTCAAGAATCACCAAACCGGCAGTGAGCTCTGTTTCCTCCGGGATCCCTCATTTGGACTCAAGGACCCATAAGAGGGCATCAGCACTCGCTGGGATAGCTGGAATGGGAGATTTGGCCACATGCATCAGTAATCTGTCAAAATTCCCCCCTTGACTGCCAAGTTTCAACTCTGGAAAATCTATCACAGATAAATGACCAAAATGAAGCATCACAAGATTACTGTGAAGATTAGATGAGGTAATGCATGTAAACTTCTCAGCACAGTTCCTGGTACAGTAAAAAATGGCTTGTTACTAGTGAAAAAAAAAATTGAAATGTCCAAATACAAAGACATAGATTTTAAAAAAAACAAGGATAGTTTTATATAGATGACAGCTTACTATACAGTCATCAGAAGTCATGTTATTATAGAATAATCACTCAAACACATTCAATATATGAAAAGGAAAAAGAAAAGTAAAACTCAGTAGATGTCACTGGAGAATGCAAGTGCATAAAATTGCCACAAATAACAGAAAATTAATGGAAAATAAATAATACTACCCTTCCAGTATGAACTGTATTTTGGGGCAATAAAAAATACCTAGTGATTAAAGAAGCCTGAACACTAAAGAATTGATGCCTTCAAACTGTGGTGCTAGAGAAGACTCTTGAGAGTCTCTTGGACAGCAAGGCAATCAAACCAATCAATCCTAAAGGAAATCAACCCTGAATATTCATTGGAAGGACTGATGCTGAAGTTGAAGCTCAAATACTTTGGCCACCTGGTGTGAAGAGCTGACTCACTGGAGAAAAAAAAAGACGGATGCTGGGAAAGACTAAAAGTAAAAGGAGAAGAGGGCAACAGAGGATGAGATGTTTAGATAGTATCACCAACTCAACACACATAAATCTGAGCAAATTCTGGGAGATGGTGAAGAACAGGGAAGCCTGGTGTGCTGTACTCCATGGGGTCACAAAGAGTTGGATGTGGCTTAGAGACTAAACAATGAGTGATTAAAGAAAAGTCTTCAGTAGAGGAAACTTCCACCCAAAAAATGCAAAGAAATGACAACATTTGAAAATCACAATCCTTAAGTGTTTACTTAGTAAATAGACGGGAAACCCATTAGAAAAAGGTCAACTGAAAAATCTGCAATTAAAGATCAAGCTGTCGTCCCCAAAGCCACATGTCATTCAGAGTCAACATAACAGAGGCTGGCAAGCATGGTAAGTTTAGTCAATGGGGAGGTGGGGGATACTTGTGATGCTTCATTTTGGATATTTATCTATGATAGATTTTCCAGAGTTGAAACTTTGGGGTCAAGGGGTGAATTTTGACAGATGCATGTGGCCAAACCACCCCCTCCAGCTATCCCAGGCAGTGCTGATGCCTTCTTATGGGTCTCGGGCTTCCTTGAGTCCAAATGAGGCATCCCAGAGGAAAGCTGTCCAATCCACAGCTTACCCACCAGGCACCCATGCTGTCCCTCTGGGAAAAGAGACCTGAGGACTTAGCAAGGGTCATACCATGTCAGCCTGGACCTGTTCTCATGTAGGGTGGCAGAGAGCTCTGTGAATGCCTATTTAACAGACTAGTGTCTTTGCGGGTTAGGGTTACCCTAACCCTAAACAATTTCTATTTACATTCAATATAATAATGCCATTGCAGCATATTAAAAATTACATTTTTGAGATGCATACTTAAGTACCTGAGATTCAAACAGCATGACGCCAGGAATTTATCTCAAGTCGGTCTATAAAGCAAGCATGGCAAGGGTGATGAAGCTATTTCAGCATTAAAAAAGCTGATAACCATGAGAGCTGGGTGATGGCCTGTGGGCCTTCATCACACTTCTGCTTTACGTATGATCACATCTTCACAATAAATCTCTTCAATCATGCTACTAAAAAAAAAGGTTTAATGACATGGAAAAATATGTCACAAGTATTATGTGAAGTAATCAAAATTACATAGCTGAACAAAATATGTTCCTGATTCTGCAAAAATAGCAGACATAACTTTCCTTATTAAAGAGTCCAATTGCTATGGTGGGAACATGACAAGTTTCCAGGACTTGCACACTAGCTAGACTGCACTAAACTCCCATTCCCACCAAGGGATAAACTTTGACCAGAGCACGGGGGATGGACAGAGACACAATTTTCTCTTTTGCTTCTTGCACTGATGGCTGGGGATTTAATGAGGACACACCGGCCCCATCAGACACTGCAGGCCTTGCACCTAAACTGGGTAGAACAGGCTGATCCAAAGCTGCTTCTTCACTGTACAGACCAACTACTGTGACCAGGAAACACAGGACCCAAGTTCCCTCCACATCCCCTTCCCTACCCAACCTACCCCACGTGACACATAGTTGGGGTGCCCCCTAAGTCCTGGTCCCCTCACTCTGCTCCTTGACCAGAGCGTCTGTTTCTAGACTGGACATGTTGACCACAGCAATAAATGTAAATAATTGGCCCTCGAATATGAATAACCATAACTCTTCTAAGTGCTCAGCTATTTAACGCTTCATTTTATTTCGTATTTTCATTTTTTATTTAATCAACACTGTTTACTGAGCTCTTACTATAGATAAAGCAGCTCTAAATTAGTTTACCAAAAACCTACTTGCTGAATGAAATAGCATTCACCTGATGACAGTCAGGGAACTTACTAGTCATTAGGGCTCTCCAATAATTTCTGCACTAACCCCCTCTCCCCTCTCCTTATTTGCACTTATACACTTAGTAACTTCAGCATGTGGAGCCTCTTTGCAGTCACAGTCACCCACTACAGTATCCGTTGGGGGGAGGGGGTTGAGGGGCAGTGGTTCCAGGACCCCCTTGGGATCAAAATCTACACATGCTCAACTCTCTTTACATGGCCTAGTATTTGATTATAACCCACACATATCCTCCCTTTAATTCATCTCTAGATTGATTACAATACCTAACATGATGTAAATGCTATGTAAACAGTTGTAAATACAATCTAAATGCTATGTAAACAGTTGTTGGTGCACAGCAAATTCAAGTTTTGCTTCACAGAACCTTCTGGAATTTAAATATATATATATATATTTTTTTTCCATGTGCAGTTGCTGAATTGGTGGATGCAGAGAATACATGGATACAAATAGCTGACTGTATCTATAAATATTAATAGGCCTTTTGCTTTGCCAAGCAAATATCATAGGGCTAGATAAACAGGAAACAACAGCCAGAGGACAGCCATAAAGGACTACTTACCATCATAACAAATCTTCTGGGGCAATGAGGTAAGATCACGGGTCTCTGCACTGGAGTTCTGTTGGGTAGGTGAGCAGTAACACCATAAAACATAGAAAACATTTGTCTGGATAGAACTATACAATGTAAAGGGCATGTCCACACCTACTGTCAGCTTTGTAAAGCACAGCAAGGATTTATAACCATGATTTCAAAGACACCAACTGAGAAATCCAGGTTCCAGAATGTGTCTGATGTCCCAAGACCAGAAAGCAACAGAGCCAAAACTGGACACACTCCACTCTCCTAATTCTTATTCCAGGCATCTTCCACTTCTGTGTGGGCCAGCAACTCTGAGAAAGGTTTCTGACCAACATTCTGTACTAAGATATAAAAGACAGAGATCACGAGTTCTGTGCCCTGTGGGGGCTCACAAGCTTGTCACAATGAGCAAAGCTCCAGAAGGAACACTCTAAATGCACTCTATATAGGACATGCTCTCTTAATTAAACATTCTGAGTGGAAAATGGGGTTGGGGGGGAATGCAGCAAAGACAAGATACAACGAAGCACTTAAGAGTCTGTGTGCCTGAGTGTGTGCTAAGTCACTTCAGTCATGTCCAGCTCTTTGTGACCCTATGGACTGTAGCCTGCCAGGCTCCTCTGTCCATGTGATTCTCCAGGGAAGAATACTGGAGTGGGATTTCGGAGCCTATCATTTATCAAAGAATGTCCTAGGTCCAGCAAGGATATTGTCAGGAGGAAAACATGCTCCCTGTCCTTCACTGCCAGCACTTTAACAGGACAACACAGGCAGGACACTCTTGAAGAAGAGACACAGAGGAACAGTGACAGCACACAGCAGGGACACATCCAGCTCCTTCTTCATTTACTGGACACAGTACAGAGTCCAGACAGGAAGAGAAACTTTCAATACAGAAACTTACCCTTGGAGACAACAGGAGACCTTTGCCCCACTAGCCTGAATGATGCATGGAATTTTTCTGGTTTTACTGTATTTTTTGTCATTATTAGGATTAAATTACTCAATGACAATCTACCCCTTAATTTTCAGCAGTTTAGAACTAGAAGATATCTCAGAGATGGTTTGACTCCTCCAATTTGGCCTGTAAAGAAGTCAAGGCCTAGATATTTGAGTGACATCCCAGATTATACTTGGGGGAAGGCTAGGTGGGAGCTTTGTGTTATGTCCTATAACATCATTAATCTATCAGTTCAGTTCAGTCGCTCAGTCGTGTCCGACTCTTTGTGACCCCATGAATCGCAGCACGCCAGGCCTCCCTGTCCATCACCAACTCCTAGAGTTTACTCAAACTCATGTCCATCAAGTCAGTGATGCCATCCAGCCATCTCATCCTCTGTCTCATTCTCTTCCTGCCCCCAATCCCTCCCAGCATCAGAGTCTTCTCCAATGAGTCAACTCTTCGCACGAGGTGGCCAAAGTACTGGAGTTTCAGCTTTAGCATCAGTCCTTCCAATGAACACCCAGGGCTGATCTCCTTCGGAATGGACTGGTTGGATCTCCTTGAAGTCCAAAGGACTCTCAAGAGTCTTCTCCAACACCACAGTTCAAAAGCATCAATTCTTCGGCGCTCAGCTTTCTTCACAGTCCAACTCTCGCATGCATACATGTCCCCTGGAAAAACCATAGCCTTTACTAGACGGACCTTTGTTGGAAATGTAATGTCTCTGCTTTTGAATATGCTATCTAGGTTGGTCATAACTTTCCCTCCAAGGAGGAAGCATCTTTTAATTTCATGGCTGCAATCACCATCTGCAGTGATTTTGGAGCCCAAAAAAGCAAAGTCTGACACTGTTTCCATTGTTTCCCCATCTATTTGCCATGAAATGATAGGACCAGATGCCATGATCTTCGTTTTCTGAATGTTGAGCTTTAAGCCAACTTTTTCACTCTCCTCTTTCACTTTCATCAAGAGGCTTTTTAGTTCCTCTTCACTTTCTGCCATCAGGGTGGTGTCATCTGCATATCTGAGGTTATTGACATTTCTCCTGGCAATCTTGATTCCAGCTTGTGCTTCTTCTAGCCCAGTGTTTCTCATTAATCTATAACCATCTGTTTTAATTTACATTTTAACAGTGTAGAAACACAATGGATATTTTTTCCTGATGTGTATTTTTTAATGCTTGAAGCATGAACAATATAATTGCTATATTTTGAAAGGCATAAAACATAAGTTTTTGTTTCTATAGGCTACATACCTGATGCAAACTGAATTTAAACAAGAATCTCATTATGTTAATTTTTTCTGATTTTATAGCTCAGACATATCTAATAAATTTCTCCTGAAATCCAAAATTAACTATAAATTGAAATAGTAAGAGGAAATGAGGGGCTTCCCTGGTGGCTCGGTGGTAAAGAATCCTCCTGCCAATGTAGGAGACATGAGTTTGATCCCTGGTCCGGGAAGATCCACATGCTGTGGAGCAACTAAGCCCACCCACCACAACTATTTAGCTTGTGCTCTAGAGCCAGGAACTGCAACTACTGAGCACACGTGCCCTAGAGCCCATGCTCTGCAACAGAAGCAGCCACCACAGTGAAAAGCCTGTGCAGGGCAATGAAGAGTAGCCCCTGCTCTCCACTAGAGAAAAGCCCCTGCAGCAATGAAGACCCAGTTCAGCCATAAATAAATACTTTTTTTAAAAAAAAGAGGAAATGAGGTCGTTGCCCAGCAAATATGATGTGAAGAAAGAGAGATCACATATTGTGAATCATCATATACAGATGACCTTTGCTGGAGTAAGAAAAAAGAGATAAGGCCAAGTACTGTCGAATGGATATTAACATGTCTAGTGTCAGATTCACAATGCTGCAAGTTTTACAGGGAGATAAACCCTCTAAGGAGCTCTTTAGAGCATAAACATCTAGAACTTTCTTGAGAAAATAAAGCCAACATGTGGTCAAATGTCTGGACAATCACAGGAAGCTCAAGGACCCAACTGGGCCCCACTTGCAGAGACAATGTAGCTCACAAAGGGCTCGGTACAAGGTGGGGAGCTCTTTGCTCCCCAGAACTCAGAGCCCACTGAGCCCACTGCCAGGGCTGGTCCAGACATTCTCACAGGAAGATGCCCACTGGCATGCTCTAAACACCAGGTAAGGAAGGGAAATGGAAATATTTTAAATTTTATAAAACCCTACAGACTGAGTATAGATTTGCTGGTTGTCTATCTGAGCCCTAAAAGTAAGTGCCTGTAATGTGTCTTCATAACTATTCTGAAGAAGTGGACTGCACTGCATGGTGACCCAGGACTCATGTATGATGCATCTTTGTTACAGGACACTGAGAATACAGAGAAGAGCAGTTTAAAAAAAAAAGAAAACATGTTCAGCATCAACTACAGTAAACCATCACTCAGACACAGCATTCAAGTGACTGGGTGTAGAGAACTCTGACTACAGTCACTGCAGTCTACTAAAATTTATAGAAATTTATAATTTTGGCTTTTTTCAAGGAAGAAGAAACTGTGCAACTTCAATTGATCAAGCTGAAATATGACAAGAACAAGCTGAGAAATCTAACTTAAAGAATCTAATAAAATCCACCAAGGATTGTCAAAGAACAAATGTGATAATGACAACCGACTCCTCTTCAGGACCTATGTTAGATTGTGGGTTTCTCTGGTAATTTCTTCAAAGATTGTGAAACAAATGAAAGTTCAAAGGAAAAAAAAAGTCAAAAATATCAAAAGGAAAAATGGTTTAAAAAACTTAATTTCAATCTGTTAAGATAAATTCATAAGTGACTATAATAAATGGAAGCTTTCAAATAGCTCTAGCTAAGGAGGTTTTACATATTTAAAGCAGTCCCAAATAAAAGAAATGAGACACACAGATCACAGCTGCTACTCTGAAATTTTGAAGTCAAATATCACTGACTTTTCTGGCGGGAGGGCAAGTCAGTGGTCAAGTTCAGCCTTTCCAGGGTCACAGTCGCATCAGTAGATCTCCAACCAGTCTCTGAACAGTGAACTCACTCCTCCCAAGACAGGTGGTTCCCAGGCTGGACCCTCTGTGAGGGATGTCTCTCTGATCCTGAGTGAGCCACACAAAATATTAGCAAATCCAGCTCCTCCATCCTGAACACATTCAATCTTCTCCTTCAATACCAACTGTCCCTGTCAATGGAGAGCCACAGAATACTTCTAAGAAGAGCATTAAGAGTTCTGGAAAGGAGGCAGTGAGGTTTGCTTTAATTTTAGAGGGATGTTTTAACAGGAGACAGTGACTGGTGGGCCTGAGGAGAAGATGTGAGGAACTTGCTAACTTGCACACCTCCCAGACTTCTGGCTTCAGAAAATGTGTAAAGGGCTCTGCACATGCTATTACCACCCACCAGGCAGGCAATGAACAAGGGAGCAGAGTGGATTTAGAGAAGAGAGAACTTCAGCTTGGATCTCCTCCCACAGTCATATAGAGATTTTTTTTTAAGACAAGAGGAAATTTGCATCTGGAATTCATAGAGAGATCTGAACCAGAAATTGGCATATGGAGTCATCCATATGTAGGGAAAGGACTGCCCAGGATGGGTGTTAGGGTAGACTAAGCTTGAGGCTGGGGGAAGCAACATTTAGTAAAAAGGGTTCAGGGGAAGAAGAGGACCAGTAGAAGGGAGCAAAAGCCAGCCCAAAATGTAGGAGGTAAACCAGGGAGAAGCATGCAGCAGAAACCAAAGAAAGCAGCGTTTTCTGTTTGGACAAAATACACAGTTGTTTAAATGACGCTTTTGAAGTATTTTTGAATAATCAGAGATGACATTAATGTTGGCTGTAAAACACAACATACTAAATTAAAATATTAATGGTTCTGGAGTTTGGGATTATAGCTCCTCTCAAAGAGCATAGATTCGTAAAAACTGAGGATATGTAAGGTCAAAGAGGAAGTCATAACAATTTCAAAAGAATCTATACAATGTATACTATATTCTATTACTGTTTCAATTATTTTGCTGTTAAAAAAAGTTAAAGGGCTACCTTTAAAACCCATATGACTATAGTGTTATTGTGATTTATAATAAGGTATACATTTGGTCTTTGTCCAATTTCTGGTACAGAGCTCATAAAACCCTTGGAACTTCCTAAGTGATTTGAGTGGGAAAAAAAGGTGTCTTGATATTCACAGCAAACTTTTTCAGCTACACCTGACTTTATGTTAATGCAGTGACTTTTGTAAGAACCTCAGGACGGCAGCTGGTTGTCAGGAGAACCCACTGTGTCATTAGAGTTGGGACATTCAGTCCCACCCCTGACCTTCAGGGAGGAAAGGGGAACAGAACTGGAGACTGATTCAACCACCAGTGGCCCACGATTTAATCAGTTGAGCCCAAAAGGACAGGGTTCAGAGAGCTTCTGGGTCGGTGAACACATGGAGATTTGGGGAGAGTGGTACCCAGGTGCTCCCTGCCCTTTCCCCACACCCTGCCCTGTGCATCTCCCATCTAACTGGTCCTGAGTTATATCCTCTTATAATACACTGGTAATCTGCTGAGTGAAATGCTTCTCTGAGTTCTAGGAGCTGCACTAAAGGTGAATTAAACCCAAGAAAGGGGCTGGTGGAACCTATAAGCTGCTCAGTCAGAAGCCCAAGTGGACCTGAAGAGTGAGCAGCCTTGCAGGACTGAGTCTTTGATCTGCAGGACCCAACACCATCTGCAGGTAAACAGTGTTTTCAGAATTCCGTTTAACTGCAGGACTGCTTTGTGGTGTAGAAGAAAAAGACCCCCACACATCTGAGTTAGTGTTAGAATCGTAGCTATAAACCATAGATATTACTGACATTAAACCTTTAGGTTTAAAAAAATATTCACGATAGATCCCATAAAACTTACAACAGAAAGACAGTGAAAATGTTTTTTACCCCAACAATAACTAGAAATAATACAAATAATACAAAAGTAAAATTCCTATAAGCAATGAAATACAGGAAGCACCCAGAAACTAGCTCAGCAAAGAAAACACAAACCAGCTACAAAAAGGTATAAAACTCCCTTAAAAGGACATAAAAGATGATCTGAATAAATAAAGAGGTCTTCCACTGTCTTGGAGGTTAAAATGACAATAGTCCTCAAAGTAATTACAAATTTAATAAATTGAACACTATCAGGACTTTTTCAGAATCTCAACCACTTAATTTAATAGAAAACTACAAGCCCATCAGTGGCTAAGTCCTGATAATGTTTAAAATGTGAAAAAGGAAACACTTCTCCTCCGGGTAACAAGACATACTGCAAAGTACATTTATGACCGCTGTTTGGTACCCAATGAAGATAGAAAAATATACATGTAAGGAAAAGAACAGACCCTCAGACATGGACTTATCCACATACAGGAACGATATAAAGTTGGCATTAAAAACCAATGAGTAAAAACTCTTTAGTAGATGATGTTGAGAACACTGTCTTGCCAGGTGTGTCGTATCACACACTAAGAGGTCTCTGGACAGAGCAGATGTTGAGATGCAGATGATGAAACGATAACACTATGGAAGGCTGTGGATGAGAGAATGCTGGTGACCTTGGCCTAAGAAACGGTTTCTTAAATGAGAAGAAAATATCACAAACCATATATGAAAACAGATCTGATGATATCAAAATTAAGTACTTCTGTTCAACAAAGGGCACAACAAATTCAAAAAAGGGATAAAACACTAGGGAAAGAGATGTATAACATCTAAAATTGATTCTATCCTTAAGATTTTAATTGAATCCACTCCAAATAGTTTAAATAGCAAGAACCCTCCTGTAGGGCATTCTTTGTCCTACAGAGTCTTAGAGGGGCTAAAGACAAAGTAAAGACCATTCACCAAGCCATGACTGAAAACCAGACCACAAAAGCTGTGGCTGCCTCTTCTCTGATCTGAATCACTTTGCTGCACACCTGAAACTAACACAATATTGTAAATCAACTATACTTCAATTTTTAAATGGTTAAATAAATTGCTTTTTAAGTATATATGGTATATGGGACTCCCAGATGGCTCAATGGTAAAGAATCTCCCTGCCAATGCAAGACAATGTGGGTTCAATCCCTGGGTTGGAAAGATCCTCTGGAGAAGGGGGTACCCACTCCAGTATTCTTGCCTGAAAATCCCATGGACAGAGGAGTCTGGCAGGCTACAGGTCATGAGATCACAAAGGAGTTGGTCATGAGATCACAAAGGAGTTGGTCATGACTTAGTGACTAAACAAGCAAACAAGCATATATAGTATATAATTATTTATATATAATATGTTGTATTTATATATGTGTCAGTTTATGAACTTTAGTCTCAGGGCAACAGGGAGCCACTGAAATGTTTCTAGTCTGGGAGTAGCCAGTTCATCTTTCTATTTTAGTTTACTCTCAGACTTCCCTGATGGTACAGTGGATAGGAATCTCCCTTGCAATGCGGGGACACTGGTTCGATTCCTGATCCGGGAAGTTTCCACATACCCTAGGCAACTAAAGAACAAGTGCCACAACTCCTGAAGCCCGTGTGCCCTAGAGCCTGTGCTCTGGAACAAGAGAGGCCACCACAATGAGAGGTCTGTGCACAGCAACTAGAGAGTAGCCCCACCCTCTGCACTATTGAAAGCCTGCACACAGCAACAAAGACCCAGCGCAACCACAAATAGTTTTTTTTAATAGTTTACTCTCTTGCCTTGTAGAGAATTACTGGAAAATACCCAGACTGAGGGCAGGGAGAATATTTAGGATCTCATTGTTGGATGATCTGTTCTAGCAAAAGTAGAGGCAATGGGAACAGAAATTACAAGCCTTATCAAAGAGAAAATTTTAGAGTAGAGAAAATGGAAGGCATGATTGATGTCAAGCTCAAGGGAGGTGGGAGAACCAAAGAGTACAGTAAGGCTGGATGCCATGCCTTGGTTGTGAACCTGGGAAGCAGGTGTTTAGAGGGTGGCGAAGAGAGTGAGTATAGTTTTAGACTCGGTGACCCTCCAAGACTTGTGACAGCTCAGCAGGATGTGCCTAATGCAAGAGAGAGGGGCCAGAGGTGCAGACAGCTGTCCACTGGATCTAGACAGTGATGAAGCCAGAGGTGGTGGGCTCAGCTATTATCCTGAAGCGGATGGTACTGAAAATGATCTATGAATTTAGAATCAAATGAGGCTCCTTAAAGATACCATCCAAGCCAGAGATAAAACGCTTCCAGTATCACTTCTTCACTTACATCACATTTTCAGCCCAGAGACAAATATCTCTCCACCTCAATCATTGCACTTTTTATTCAGTCTTACTTGCCCACCAATAACACATCAGATCCAATGGAGTCAATACATTTTTTAATTTTTCCAAAAATGAAATAAAGACACATCAAACCCTATATCCTGAAGAAACTGCCAGGATACTATCCAAATATTTTACACCCTGAAAGCCATTTAACCAAAAGAGCACTGCAAGCACAGTGAGATATAATTGTTGACCATCCTGGACAGCTGCAGAGTATAACACCTCCCATGGAGAGATCACACCTCTCACCGCTCCCAGGAGGCAAGCACTGGTCTGTAGCTTTGAAAGATGTTGGGTAGGGGATAATATGTATAATATATACATATTGTACAATAGGAAAAATATGAAAATATGTACAAGTACATATTTCTAAAAGTCTATCTCTAATGTAACCTCATTGCTTATATTACTCTTTTCAAAGTTAACACTTGCATGTTAATAATGAAGAGACTTATAGCTTACAAAACTGTCCTCAGAGTATTCAAATGCATTTATTTGGAATCCTGAAATAGTTCTTTTCTAGTCCATTTTCTTCTTAATGAGCTTAAACAAGCTGCACTTCTTGAAGGCCAATAAAACTTTTTTTTAAAAGTAAAATACAGAGAAGCTCTCAAAACCTTTTATCTTTTAAGTCTCTTAAGAAATTTTTCACGTCAATGTAAACTTTTAAATAAAATACCATGGACTCATAAAAGTTATTTGAATAAGCGTATATAATACTAGGGAAAACTGAAAACAAAAACCAATATACTAGAGTATATTGAAATAAAAGAATTAGTAGTAGTACTTTTATTGAGAGGTTTAAACTAAAAGGAAAACTGCAAAGCCTATACAGCATTCAAGAATCAAAGACATAGTGTAGACAATGTATCTAAAAGGATTTACACAATGTATTTGTGCCAATATTAGAAAGACTCCATACACTGTAAATCCCTGGGTCATAATATTGTACAGCACAGCCTTCTCTTCTGGAGATTTCCATAAAACAGGTCCACCACCCACCACACCCACATTTACTACCTTGGTGTTCAAAACACAAGGTCCTGAGTGCACATCAGATAGCAGCATTCCAACTCAAATCCCCTTTAGTAACATTTAACATTTGATCAAAACCATCAAGGTTTTACCACCAGCCAATGCCAAAAGCATCTTTACTCCATGGTATAAACGATCCTCCAGCATAGGGATTTTCTTCCACTGTAAAGGTAGTGAAGTTCTAAATATACAAAGTATCATTACTAGAAAAAAAAAGTTAACTCTTAAAACTATAACTCGTATATGAATCAAAGAATCGAAGGATTGGATGAGACCTGGAAGAAGCAGCTTCCCAGCAGAATTACATTCACTTTTGCAACCTGGGAAACCTAAGAGGGAGGAAATTATCACTGGGGACTTCTCTGGTGGTGCAGTGGGTAAGAATCTGCCTGCCAAGGGAGGGAACACGGGTTCAGTCCCTCATCTGGGAAGATTTCACATGACATGGAGCAACCATGCCTGTGTGCCACAACTTCTGAGCCCCAATTCTAGAGTCCGAGAGCTGCAACTACTGAAGCCCACACGCCTAAAGCCTCTGCCCTGCAACCAGAAAGCCACCACAATGAGAAGTCTGAGCATCGCAGTGAAGAGCAGCCCCCACTCACCACCACTAGAGAAAGACCACACAAAGCAACGAAGAACCAGCACAGCCTTAAATAAGTAAATAAATAAACTAATTAAAATTAAAAAAGAAATCTTTGCCCCATCTTACAGGAAATAGGTGGGACACTTAAAAAGGGAGGACAATGGAAAGACTTCTCAGCCTGCACTCCTGCTGCAGGGCTGCTACTGTGTGTAAAGAAACAATTTAAGTGTCACAGAATTCTCCACACGTGCACTAGATCCCAGAGAACTACCATCAAGGACCATTCTGCCTGAAGTATAAAAAGAGACCGAAAGGAGTAAGGTTAAACATTTTAAAGCATAATTTTAAAACACAACAAAAGCTTAATGTTCTCAAGAAAGTACTCTATTCCCTGTGAAAATTAAAAAGGACTATTTTTGACCCATTGCAGCTCTGGCATAACAGATAATAAAGCTACCAATAGGTCCAGGATATGCCGGACACTGGCTCAATCACAGAATAATGGTAGTCATTTCCCATGCAATCAATGCCTAGAGAGATATCCTTGAAGGGAAGACACAAAAGCTTCCCTCTCTCTCACCCACAGTGGAGCAGGTGTCTAAGAACAACAATCCCTGGCATCCTCTGGTAGCATCCAATAACTGTTATTTCTTGTTCTTATCTTTCTGATGTTACAGTACCCTGCATTACTACCATTTCAAATTGACTAGAAGTTTTATTTTCTGTGTATTTATATATTTAACATTCAAAAAAATCTCAGAAAGTTTTCAGTATATCCAATAACTTTATATTGGATATAAATTATATCCCACGAGTCAGTTGGGAGTGAATGAAGATGGCAGAGGAACAAGACATGGAGCTCACCATCTCCCCAGAGATACATCAAAAATGCATCTACATGTGGAATGATTCTCACAGAACATCTACTAAATGCTGGCAATGGACCTCAGACCTCCAAAAGGGCAAGAAAATCTCCATGCAACTGGGTAAGGCAAAAGAAAAGGAGAGAGAGAGGAATCAGGACAGGACCTGTGGCCCTGGGAGGGAGTTGTGAAAGAGGAAAGGTCTCCTTGCTGGCAGGGAGATCAGCTGGAACAGAGGAGGAGCTTCGGAGCCTTGGAAGAGAGCATGGTGGCAGGTATGCAGAGGGCAAGCAGAGAGAGTCCTGCACGGTCAGGCAGTGCCAACTGGCATACCCTAGCCTCAAACGCTCGTACTAAGGGGGCTTTGTACCGAGGCTCAAGCCTAGGGTCAGGCTTGGGGAGAGGGCTACAGTTGGCTGCACGAAGACAGCAAGCCAGCCCAAGGGCACTAGGGTGTGATGCACTACAACCAAGGGAGTTCAAGAAGAAGTCTTGGACCACCAAAGAGGCAAGGAGCCACTGCTGCAGGGCATGTGAAGAGAGGGTCGGGCCCACCATAGGAGCCTCTATCTCTACACATGCTCTCAGGCATCAGGACGCCACCTACATGAGCTGCAGGGGCCAGCGTGAGCCACCACTGCCATGTAGGGTTCCAGAGGCAAGGACCACTGCCACCACAGAGGGTCCTGAGAGCAGATACAGGTTGCTACCCCCCATTTCTGGGAGCATGAGCAGCCCAACAACAACAAAGGTCCCATGATGTAGCACTGATCACTGTCCTCATCCCCCTAGTGCAGCCAGCCGCCTGTACCCAGGGACTGCCAACTGGGAGCCAGCTGCTGCCCCCACCTTCCCCAGGGCATGCCCTGGGCCGTGCACCTGTGCACCCCTTATCAAGGGGCTAATAGCCAGCACATGCTGAAAAGAGAGACAGCAAGCATCCATACCAAAAACAGCCCTCAACCCTCCAAAAAATTAAACCCACACATGCTATGAAGGGATGCTCCCACATACACATAGTCCTCCAAGACTACAGTAGATTGGTTTCTCCTAAACTCACAGAGTAAGAGAAATATAAAAATGAAGAAGCAGAGGAACCACTCTTAGTTAAAAGATCAAGAGAATTCCCCTGAAAGATCAATGAAACAGACTTCTTCAGTCTAATAATGGAAATAATGAAATACTGAAAGAATTAATAAACGCTATCAACAGAAATGCAGATAACTGTAAAAAGGAACTAGAAACTATAAGGAGGAGCCAAGAAAAATTAGAAAACTAATTTGCTGAGATGAAAACTGAGCTCATGAGAATGAATAGCAGGATGACAAATACAGAAGAATAAGTGATCTGGAAGATAGAATAATGGAAATTACCCAATCAAAATAGCAGAAAATTACCCAATCAAAATAGCAGACAGGAAGTCAAATGAAAAAAAAAAAAAAGAAGAAGAAGAAAGAAATATAAGAAACCTATGGGATAATATGGGCTTCCCTCTGCCACCACAGAGGGTCCTGAGAGCAGATGTGGGTTGCTCCTCCCACATTCCTGGGAGTACGAGCAGCCCACCAACAAGGGTCCAGTGACACAGCCCCAATCATTGTCCTCATCTTCTGGTGCAGCCACCTACATGCACAAAGGGACTGCCAACTGGGAGTCAACTGCTGCCCCCACCTTCCCTGGTGGCTCAGACAGTAAAGAATCCGCCTGTAATGCAGAAGACCTGGGTTTGATCCCTGGATTGGAAAATCCCCTAGAGAAAGACATGGCAACACACTCCAGTATTCTTGCCTGGAGAATCCCCATGGACAGAGGAGCCTGGTGGGCTACAGTCCATGGGGTTACAACGAATTGGGCATGACTGAGTGACTAAGTACAGCACAGCACATGGGATAATATAAAAAAGGGCAATCTACACATAACAGGCATTCCAAAAGGAGAAGAAAGAGAAAAGGGGATTGAAAACATATTTGAAGAAATTATGGCTGAAAGCTTCCCAAACCTAAAGAAGGAAACAGATATCCAGAACAGGAAGCACAGAGGGTCCCAAACAGACCACAAGACATAATAAAAATGGCAAAAGTTAAAGAGAGGATTCCAAACCCAGCAAGAGAAAAGCGAACAGCTAATTACAAGGGAACCTCCATAAGGCTATCAGCTGATTTCTCTATGGAAACACTGATAAAGTTTTCTGGAGAAAAGGGCGTAGCAAAATATATTCAAAGCCTTGAAAGAGAAAAGTCTGCAACCCACAATACTCTACACAGATTATCATGTAGAACAGAAAGAAATAAAGAATTTCTCAGACAAGCAAAAACTAAAAGAATACTATTCTAAAAGAAATATCAAAAGGTCATCTTTACATAAAAAAGAAGCAAGTATACATTTAAATCAGCCAGTATACAGATCAAAAGGGCTTCCCAGGTGGTGCTAGTGGTTAAAACAACCTGCCTGCCAATGCAAGAGATATAAGAGACCTGGGTTCAATCCCTGGGTTGGAAAGTTCCCTTGGAGTGCATGGCAACCCACACGAGAATTCATGCCTGGAGAATCCCATGGACACAGGAGACTGGCACGTTGCAGTCCATAGGGTCACATAGTTGAACATGATTGAAGCAACTTAGCACACACATACACACATAAAGGTCAAAAAGAAAAAAAAAAAACTATTTGTGAAAGCAATGACAACACAAGGAACAGCAAAAGGATAAACACAAAGATGTAAAAAAAGGACATCAAAATCATAAAATGTGACTAAGGAGAATAAGAATATGCATATTCTTTTCCCTAGAATGTGTTTGAGCCTATATGACTATCAGTCTAAAGCAAGCAGATATAGGAAGGGGTTAACATACTTGAAGAACAGAGCAACCATAAATCAAAAACATACAACAGATTCAAAAAAACCAAAAAGGGAACACAAGTTAAAAGGAAATCATCAAACCACAAAAAGGAAAAGAAAAAGAAAAAAAAAGGAAGAAGAAACAATCAACTGGAAAACAAGGTCTGAGATGGCAACAAATACATGTGTCACTAATTACCTTAAATGCTAATTGACTGAATGCTCCAATCAAAAGACACAGAGTGGCAGACAGGATTAAAAAAAAAAAAACAAGAGACTAAAATATGCAGCCTACAAGAGGACCAACTTAGGGCAAAGGACACACAGACTGAAAGTAAGAGAATGGAAAAAGACATTTCAGGCAAATGGAAATGATAAGAAAGTGGGAGTTTCAATACTCATATCAGACAAAATGGACTTTAAAGACTATAAAGAAAGATAAAGGACACTACATAAGGATAAAAGGATCAGTACGTGAAGAGGATAATACCGTCAGCATCTTATATGCACCTAATATGGGAGCACCCAAATACATAAAACAAATACTAACAAACAGAAAGGGAGAAATCAGTGGGAATACATTAATAGTAGACTGTAACCCGCAACTCATACCAATGGACACATCTTCCACACAGAGAATCAACAGGGCAACAGAGATCCTAAAGGTGCACATGGAACATTCTCTAGGATTGAGCACATCAGTTCAGTTCAGTTCAGTCGCTCAGTCATATCCTACTCTTTGCGACTCCATGAATCACAGCACGCCAGGCCTCCCTGTCCATCACTAACTCCTGGAGTCTACCCAAACCCATGTCCATTGAGTCAGTGATGCCATCCAGTCATCTAATCCTCTGTCATCCCCTTCTCCTCCTGCCCCCAATCCTTTCCAGCATCAGGGTCCTTTCCAATGAATCAACTCTTCCCATGAGATGGCCAAAGTATTGGAGTTTCAGCTTCAACATCAGTCCTTCCAATGAATATTCAGGACTGATCTCCTTTAGAAAGGACTGGTTGGATCTCCTTGCAGTCCAAGGGACTCTCAAGAGTCTTCACCAACACCACAATTCAAAAGCATCAATTCTTCAGCACTCAGCTTTCTTCACAGTCCAACTCTCACATCCATACATGCCTACTAGAAAAATCATAGGCTTGACTAGACGGACCTTTGTTGGCAAAGTAATGTCTCTGCTTTTAAATATGCTATCTAGGTTGGTCATAACTTTCCTTCCAAGGAGTAAGCATCTTTTAATTTCATGGCTTCAGTCACTATCTGCAGTGATTTTGGAGCCCCCCAAAATAAAGTCTGACACTGTTTCCACTGTTTCCCCTTCTATTTGCCATGAAGTGATGGGACCAGATGCCATGATCTTCGTTTTCTGAATGTTGAGCTTTAAGCCAACTTTTTCACTCTCCTCCTTCACTTTCATCAAGAGGCTTTTTAGTTCCTCTTCATACTAGGGCAAAAAACTTAGAAATTATTTCATGCATCTTCTCTGACCACAATGGCATGAAACTAGAAATCAACCACAGGAAAAGAAATAAGAAAAAAGTGACTACATGGAGACTAAACAACATGGTGTGACTAGAAGAGAAATGAAAGGCAAAGGAGAAAAGGAAAGATATACCCATTTGAATGCAGAGTTCCAAAGAATAGCAAGGAGAGATAGAAAGCATTCCTCAGTTATCAGTGCAAAGAAATAGAAGAAAACAATAGAATGGGAAAGACTAGAGATCTCGTCAAGAAAATTAGAGATACCAAAGGAACATTTCATGCAAAGATGGGCACAATAAAGGACAGAAATGGTATGGACCTAACAGAAGCAGAAGATATTATGAAGGGGTGGCAAGAATACACAGAAGAACTATACAAGTAAGATCTTCACAACCTAGATAATCACAATAGTGAATTCACACACCTAGAGCTAGACATCCTGGAATGTGAAGTCAGGTGGGCCTTAGGAAGCATCACTACGAACAAAGCTAGTGGAGGTGATGGAATTCCAGTTGAGCTATTTCAAATCTTAAAAGATGATGCTGTAAAAGTGCTGCATTCAGTATGTCAGCAAATTTTGAAAACGCAGCAGTGGCCACGGGGCTAGAAAAGGTCAGTTTTCATTCCATTCCCAAAGAAAGGCAATGCCAAAGAATGCTCAAACTACCACACATTTGCACTCATCTCACATGCTAGCAAAATAATGCTCAAAATTCCCCAACAGTACGTGAACCATGAACTTCTAGATGTTCAATCTGGATTTAGAAAAGGCAGAAGAACCAGAAATCAAACTGCCAGCATCTGTTGGATCATCAAAAAAGCAGAAGAGTTCCAGAAAAACATCTGCTTTATTGACTATGCCAAAGCCTTTGACTATGTAGACCACAAAAAACTCTGGGAAATTCATAAAGAGATGGGAATACCTGACCACTTGACCAGCCTCTTGAGAAATCTGTATGCAGGTCAGGAAGCAACAGCTAGAACTGAACACGGACAACAGACTGGTTCCCAATAGAGAACAGAGTATGTCAAGGCTGTGTACTGTCACCCTGCTTATTTAACTTATATGCAGAATACATCATGAGAAACACTGGCTAGATGAAGCACAAGCTGGGATCAAGACTGCCAGGAGAAATATCAATAACCTCAGGTATGCAGATGACACCACCCTGATGGCAGAAAGCAAAGAACTAATGAGCCTCTTGATGAAAGTGAAGGAAGAGAGTGAAAAAGTTGGCTTAAAACTCAACATTCAGAAAATGAAGATCATGGCATCTGGTCCCATCACTTCATGGCAAATAGATGGAGAAACAGTGGAAACAGTGACAGACTTTCTTTTGGGGGGCTCCAAAATCACTGTAGATAGTGACTGCAGCCATGAAATTAAAAGATGCTTGCTCCTTGGAAGAAAAGCTATGACCAACCTAGACAGCATAGTAAAGAGCAGAGACATTACTTTGCCAACAAAGGTACATCTAGTCAAAGCTATGGTTTTTCCAGTAGTCATGTATGGATGTGAGAGTTGAACTATAAAGAAAGCTGAGTGCTGAAGAATTGATGCTTTTGAATTGTGGTGTTGGCGAAGACTCTTGAGAGTCCCTTGGACTGCAAGGAGATCCAACCAGTCCATCCTAAAGGAAATCAGTCCTGAATATTCATTGGAAGGACTGATGTTGAAGCTGAAACTCCAATAATTTAGGCACCTCATGCGAAGAATAGACTCACTACAAAAGACCCTGATGCTGGGAAAGATTGAAGGTAGGAGGAGGGGACGACAGAGGAAGAGGTGGTTGGATGGCATCACCAACTGAATGGACAGGAGTTGGAATAAACTCCGGGAGTTGGCGATGGACAGGGAGGCCTGGCATGCTGCGGTTCATGGGGTCGCAAAGAGTCAGACATGACTGAGCGACTGAACTGAACTGAAACAACATGCTATTCAAAAACCAATGGGTCAACAGGAAAATCAAGAAGGAAATTACAAAGCAACAAGGTAGTAGATACTAGATTCTTCCTAACAGTCCCTTAATGCTAAATTTCATTAACATCAGATTATTACTTAAAATGAAAAAGCAAGAATGAACAAAATAATAAAGTTTTCCTCTTTTTTCAGTACCAATAAAATTTATGTTTGGAAGCTTAGAGTTACTGCATTATCATTGATAGCAACAATAGTTGCTTGTGGGATCAACCCACAAAAATAGGAACAGATGTTCTCTCTACACAAATTCTATAGAAGTATCATTCTATCTTCACTACTGATTCAATCATATGTATGTGTGCTCAGTCATGTGCAACTCTTTGGAAGCCTCTGGACTGTAGCCCACCAGGCTCCCCTGTCCATGGGATTTTTCAGGCAAGAATACTGGAGTGGGTTGCTATTTCCTATTTCCTCCTACAAGGGATCTTTCTGATTCAGGGATCGAATCTGTGTCTCCTGTGGCTCCTGCATTACAGGCAGATTCTTTACCATTGAGCCATCAAGGAAACCTACGTATACCTCATTGAAAATGACTTAATTTCAACCACCCAAAAATGCTAGTAGTCTTCCAGGGTAAATTCAACTATTTATTTACCAATAGGAGGCCTAGACACCAAAAAAAAAAAAAAAAAAGGTCAACTGGTATTCATAAAGGCCTCAGTATGCTCAGTGCCCATCTTACTTACTGGCAGAGAGAGGATGTGGCATAGGTATTCGATGGACAGAAGAGGATGATGAATGGATGGAATCAGGCAAGCAGACAAGGAGAAAAGAAAAGCAGAAAGAAGTGAAAACGAAGCCCCAAAGATTCCCTATATCCAAGAAGCATATGTGATATGATACAGACAGAAGTACAGAGACATGGAGATGACTGCCAGTCACACCAGCTGGAGCAGACACAAAAGAGGAAATGGGAACTCAAGCAGCTTTTCCAGATACTAAGTAAAGAGAGACAATAGTGTGTTACAAGAGCGTAAACACCGCTAGACAAAGGCGCAAAGTAAGGAAAATGAAATGCATGTTCATAGAACAGTAAGCTGATTAACTCGACTAAAGCAGAGAGTTTCTGAAGGAAACCATGGGAGGTAAAGGCTGCAAAGCAAGGCGGGTAAATACTGTGTCTCCTCCACCCACTTCCCGCTTTAAACATCAGTACCTCCTGCTAATCACACAGTCATACCCCCATCATGTGCTTTCCTTCTCCAAACCCCCAAGAAAACCAAAATTTCTGATAAAGTGACAAAAAGGGTTACAATCACAGAAAATGAAAAAGAGAGGGGAAGAAACCTGATATATAAACAATTTGAAAAAAAACAAACCCTTGACTAGAAATATTAATTTTCAACTAGCAACTGATTATATCCTTACCAGAGTTTGTATATGACTTCAGAGTGGTTTTTATTTCACAAATATGGTTTGGACTAATTTGAACCATATAGCCATTAAGGCAATAAACTAGGACAGGAAAGTAAATAGCACCAACTGTCTGTTTCTATGTGCCAGGTAGAGTTGTAGGGACTTGACAAACACTATTTCATTAAATCCTAATATTATTCATTTGGGATTATTCCTCCACTTTCATACGTATCAGAAAAAGTTACTTAAGAGTGACCTAACTGTACATCGAGCTACAATACAGAGTTACCTGGAGTAGCAGTAATTAGTAACTACTGTTGCCATCACCCAAGGTGTGTGTTCAGCACCTTTTTAATAGGACCAGAAGGAAATATGGCTATAAATGCACCCGCTCAAGGTCAAATACACATGGCTTGTATCCAAATGCCTAAATGCATGAAAAGCCAGGCCAGTCATTAAAACCCATCACTGAAGCTATTGGGGTGCTTTACTTCAATCCAAACCATGACCTTACAGGAACAATGAGAAAGTGTGTTTTAAGCCAAACTAAAATGACTTGAGAATAGTGTTCCCAGTCCCAGCTTATACTGCCGAATCATATTCAGAGATATGAGACCCAGTAAGGCAATCCACTCCAGTACTATTGCCTGGAAAATCCCATGGACAGAGGAGCTTGGTAGGCTACAGTCCATGGGTTACAAAGAGCCGGACACGACTGAGCAACTTCACTAAGGCAAGACACAGAGGAAAGGACCACATTCTTGTAAAACCCTTCCCTGTTGTAGTAACATTGATGCATTACACACAAAAGGGGTGATTCCTGACCATCACACATTTATTGGACAATGACTGGACATCTACACTCTGTCAGATACTACTGCTGGATATAAGACTGCTCCCGGCCCTAAACATTCACAGTCTAATAACCTAACAAGCTGCATGAGAAAGTCTGTAGTCCTAGAGTGAGTCCTCCTACTTTGATATAAAAATCAAGATAGCCTTTAGAAAAGCTACAGTGAGAAAAGCTACACAATCTAAATTGTAAAGCCCAGGCCCTTAACTGACTAGCTAGTGCTCCAAAAGCTCACTGACACACTTCATTTTATTTTATTCATGTTAATAACAGATCTGATTTTCTAAGTACCGATCCTGAATCGGTCACTGACCAGCTTAATGCCCTGAAGCAAGTTACTTCACATGCCTGACCCTGGTTTGCTCACTGAGAAAACACTGTCATAAGGATTAGAGATAATTATGCAATGCACCAACACAGAGCCTTCCATTTAGAAGTGCAACAAATATAGCAAACATCATAATTATGGGATGTATAAACCAATAACAAACTGACCAGAAACATCAAATTAGAAGCAATGGGGGGTGGGGGACAAGGGACCAAAGATAGCTCTAAGAATCAATAGCTGACAGGAAGTAAAAAGTTAAGAAAACCAGGTAGACACAAAACTTCAGAAACAGCCAACTAGAGTCACCAGACAATTACACTTCAATAGCAGCTGAAGGCAACACCAATGATTTCACAGAATGAAACCATGATGGCCTAAAGCCATTTAAAACACATGAACCATTAAGTCCACATGTTTTAAAAAAAGACAGATTTAAGCACATAATTAAATGACTTTGGAAAGATTTCTATAAAAAGTGATTTAGCATCACCAACTTAACATTTCATATGCCTAAACTTTAACTGTAAAATTCTATTCACAAGCTTCTGCTTAAATATAGCATGTGCAAAGGAATCTCTTAAATTTCATAGCAATTTTTCTACTAAACACTGAAAAAGATGTTTTTTCAAATTAACTGTGAATTTTCAGTCCAATGGCTTAAGACATCATCAGCTCCTGAATACCTAAAACAAGATAAAGTCTTGGTCCCCTTTATTGCTAAATGCTGTTTTATCAGCAACAAAACACAAACATGTGCCATGCAGATCTCTCTTCACTTGAATTTTCTCCCCACATTTGGAAGGCAGTAAGAAGAAAAACATCTGTTCCTTTCTGCAGAGCTGACAACCCTCATTCTATGGTTTAAAAATAAAAGATGTTCATGGAGGCTTATAGATCTAACTATCACCTGCTTCAAAGGCAGCTGGCAATTACTTAATCCAAAGACATGCAAATTAAAGCCAGAAAACAATTTCCCTGAGGACAATGCTAGTCCTCGCCAAAGCTCTAGTAATTTCCAAGACACCCATAAAATACTAGAGGATGGTAAAGAATCAAAGAAAAGGCAGATGACAAGAAAACAGACAACAGCTGAGGAACAGAGGCCTGTGTCACTCTGGATTCCCTGGATTCACCACAGGGAAGCTTCCAGGAGAGCTGTCTGGAGAAAGCCTGCTTCACTGACCAGCAATCACCCTGTATCTAGCCCAGGAAGGCCAGATGCTCAACAATGAAAGGAGTTCACCATATTAATAACAGAAACTGGAAAATATTGTAAGTGAAGGCCTTAAACACCATAATATTTTTTTAAGTTTTTTGTCTATATGATGTCTTATAGTGCTGAACATCCAAAAATGACTAATAAGCAAGAACATTCAGACTAGAATCAGTAGACTCAGCTATTTTTAGCTCAGCCTCTGAAAGAATTACAGTGTGACCTTGAAAAAGTTTCATCTCTTTGTTTACCTCCATGTGACCACCAGCTACAAGATTAGGTTAAACCTACCAATTCTTTTTTTTTTTTAAGAAAGTGAATGGGTGTGATAAATATAAAGAAACTGCTATCCAAATAACCAATGGCTACTGACCACCTACATCCAAGCATCAAATATAAAGCACTGCCCCGTATGTATCACCTTCTGTGGAATCTAATATATGACACAGATGAACTTAACCTGTGAAACCGGAACAGACTCACAGAGAACAGATTTGAGGTCGCCAAGCAGGAAGGGGTTGAGATGGAGTGAGAGGTTGGGGTTGGCAGATGTAAGCTATTACATACAGAATGGATAAATAAGAAGGTCTACTACATAGCACAGAGAACCACATTAAATATCCTGGTATAAACTATATAGAAAAGAATATTCAAAAGAATGTATATAGTGACTGGACAACAAAACATATATATATGTATAACTGAGTCACTTTGCTGTATGGCAGAAATTAATACAACATTAAAAACCAACTATATTTCAATTAAAAAATAAAATAAAGGTGATGCCCATATTAAAGCAACTAACTACACAGTAAAAAAATTCTGCTTGGAGGTCAATAAAACCCACTTACCTCCTGAACAGGAATCCTGCTAAGAGTCCCAAATTTCAAATCTGGAAATACTTAGAACATTTAAATGAAATGCTAGCTCCAAGAATACCCCTTTTATTTTCCTTAAGGAAAACAAAACTTTAACCTGGGGTTGAAAGGTCCTATGATCTTCAGGACTCAGATCAACCCTCCTATGAATTCCTTTCTCTTCATCCCTTGCCAAGGCAGTAAGTCACTGCACACTTGATACACCCAAAGTACTATATCTCTGTGTGTTCCTGTGCTCTTAGTCAGTGAGCCATGGAAAGGCAGGACTAGGATTTAATGATCTTTGTGTATCACTCAACACTTAACATATTGTCTAGCACAATATGGCTGCCCTGTGTATATGTGTGTGTGTATATATATATATATATATATACACATACATATATATATGCTAAATGAAGGAAATGTATTTTTCATCTAATATTCACTTGGAAATGAATATTTCCAAATTCTAAAGATTCTTGGAAGAACAATATTAATGAATGGTAATCTTAACTATGGAGATACTTTCATTTTTAGAAAAACAATATATGAAATGAGTGTTACCTACATAAGGAGGAAGTAATTTCTCACCAACATTAAATTCACAAAAATTAACTAAAGAACTTTCCGATCCTCTTCCTTTAAAATCAGTCTTTTGGGGGTTTTTATGCTTGTGTTTTGTTTTGTTTACAATTATCTAGTGAATATCAGACTATAAACATTCCTAACTTAACCTACAAAATAACAGAAAAGTTAAAAAGGGAGAGCAAGTAAAACATGGAGGCCACTCTTAACTAGAAAAATCTATAAATATAAAATTAAGAGAGTCCACAGATGAAACTAAACTGTGGTCAATACAAGCTAGTACAAAAAGTGAATATTTACCTAAAGGGTGAGGCAGCCGTGTTCATTAAGAAACATAATCTACTGTTTTACAGATAACCTATTTACTAAAGTAATATAAGATTTATTAAAGAATATAAGATTTTAAGCTTTTCAAATTATCTTTGATGTTTTTAATATTTCAAATACTTATCACAATCTACCAAGACTTGCATAAATTCTCATTTTCTCCTGTTTCTTAAATTCTTACACTCAGCTATTTAATAATTAAGAAAAATTAGTAAGCATGAAATAAGCTGACACTCTTACCAGCAGAAAGGCCCTGGGGTCTAACCAAGGATGAATTCACTGCAATATTGGACATTCACCACGGTGAGCTGACCCTTGGACTGGCCCTGAAGCGTCCACAGCAGACGCTGGGAAGGTACCAGCAGCATCCTGGGTGCTCTTGGTCTGCTCACCATCAGTCTCCAAGCCACACCCTGTCTAAGTCAGGCCATGAAACCAAATGTAAATGATCCCTAATACTCTAGATCACTCTGCATTAATTTTCTGAAAGCATGTATGAGATTTGGTTGTGTCAGCAAACAGGCGTGACCACCTAAGTTCCCTAAGGCGTCCACTCTGATCACCGAGAGAAACTCCGCATCACACGGCGCACACAGGCGGGTACATCAGAGCAGCCCTAGAATAGATGATGTGTCACAGGGCTGTGAGCAACCTCCTTATTTTTAATGCTGTGGGAGAAGGACGTAAAGAGAAGGATGGCTTTGCAAACGGTGCCAAAAAGGGGTTGATCTGCCTGGCGTGACCCGGGATATTTTGGAGAAGTGGACACAGTGGCCCTTTTCCTAGATGACTTAGAACAGACACGACTAAGTTGCTCCCTTTAATTCTCTGTATGCAAATCGAAGCGTTTCTGAGGGGCAGGTGCCCAGGGCCCCGAGCCCAGGGCTCACCTGCGAACACACCCTGGAGGCCGCCTGCCCCGCGCTGCACCAGGTGCGCCGAGACCCCCTCCCCGGGAGCACGGCCCAGCTCCGCAGTCCAGTCGGCCGAGCGGCTGCGGCCCGCGCGGGGCTTCCTAGCTGGGGCAGCGGCGGGGGCCTTGGTGGCTCCGGAACCGCGGCCCAGGGAGGACTCCGGGCGTCTCTGGACCCGGGGGCTGTGGCTGGGGGACGGAGACGGGGAGGGCCCTGGCGAGCTGAGCTGCCGGGTGGTGGTCCTGACATAACAGGGCGCCAGGAGCGGGCGGGCCCGGGGGCGGCGCGGGCTGTGAGCTGGACTGCGTGGCGGGGAGGCGGTCACGGGGACGACAGGCTTCGGCGCGCCCTCCTCGCGCGTCGCCCCTGGCGTGCGTGGGGCCTCTCCCGCCGCCAGGCCACACTCCACCCCCGGAGAGTCTCGGGGCGCGTCCTCGAAGGCGTCCTCCTCGCCTTCCTCGTCCGTGTCCGCTGCCCCTCGTTCCCCCGGAACCGACCCAGGAGACGCGAAGGCGGTGGCTGCTGGCGGCTCTGTGGCCGCGGGCCTGTCGGGGGGCGCGGACAGCGCCGCTTCGGCGCTGGGGCCCGGTGGGGGTCGGTCCAGGCCCGGCAGGGCCCCAGGCAGAGGGGCGGTGGAGGGGGGCGACACCGGGGGCGACTCGGGGCCCGGGGACTGCTGCTGCAGTTGCTGGAGGCGGATCGCCTGCTGGATGTCCGAGAGCAAGTCCTCCTGCTCCGCGGCCGAGTGAAAACTGTAGAGGTCTGTGTCTGAGCCCGAGCTGGTCCTTTGTCCATCCTGCGCCCCCGCCGCGGTCTCCGAATACTCGGCCACTGCCGGGCCGCCGACCCTGGCCAAGCTGGGACCCCCGGGACGCGTCACCTCGAAAGGATCCGCACATTCGGTATCCGACAGGCCCGTCTCATCAGCTGAGAGGCTGAGGTCTGGGGTCTTGGTAACCAGAGAGTGGGCGCTGTCCAGCTCGCCGGCCTGCAGGGCCTGGGGGTCCAGCACATCCTCACGAGAGCCGCCGGTACCTCGGCCCTTGGACAGGGTCTTCCGGATGCGCAGGTTAGAGAACACCGAGGCCCTGGGGTCCGACCGGCTCTTCTTCCGGCCCGGCTCCGCGCCGCCGCCCCCTTTTCCGTGCCGGCCTGGCGCCTTCTTGCCCCCGCCCGCCTTCTTTGTGCCCTCGGCCTCGCGGGGCACAGCGGCGTCCTCACCACCGCCGCCTCCATGCGGGACATCGCCCGCGCTTCTCTTCGGCTTCGCGTCCTGGTTCCCCATGCTGCCGCCGCCGCCGCTGCGGGCGGTCAGGCCATGCCAACCCCTGGGCCCGGCAGCGCCGGGCTCCCGGCGAGTCGCTCGGCGGCCGCACCGCTAGGCGGAGGGAGGATGTCCGCGCACCTGCCGCGCTTCGCACAACGCGCCGAGGCTGCGCCCGCCCGCGCGTGGCTGAACGCGCGCACGGAGCACCGCCAATGACCGGGCGGGACGCACAAGGCCCCACCCCTCCCGCCCCATGACCCCGCCCCATCGGCTCTAGGCCCGGTCCCTCTGCCCTGCCCCTCCTCCGCTGAAACGCCAAGAGCGCCCCTCAGTCTGGGGACCTAACTGCCGCCAGAGTCCATTTCCTGGTCCCCGCCAAACAGCTTGGCAGCTGAAAGATCCGCGCTGAGAAAAATAAAAATAAAAATTTTAAAGAGGGAAAAAGGAAGCCACATTCCAGTTTAGTAGTGCAGTAATACCAAAGCTGCATACTGTACTTCCAACCTGCCTGAAGAAGCA
Source organism: Capricornis sumatraensis (assembly GCF_032405125.1). Classification (NCBI taxonomy): domain Eukaryota; kingdom Metazoa; phylum Chordata; class Mammalia; order Artiodactyla; family Bovidae; genus Capricornis; species Capricornis sumatraensis. The sequence goes on along the minus strand of NC_091078.1, from coordinate 41,559,843 downwards.
TGGTTCTTTGATAAATATTGGTTGAGTAGGTTGGTCTTTTCTTTAGTAACTGATCATCTTAAACCCTGTTAATGTGCTTGGCATATGGTTTAGAAAAGGTTACAATACATAATACTGCTTTTATGTTATTGCAAATCTTGCGTCTCCTTAAGAGAACATTTCATTTCATTTCAAAGCGGTCATTTCAAAGTCATTTCAAGTGGTCATTTCAAAATTTCATTTTTCAAATTTATTTTTGACAAAATGTTGAGGTGGGTGGAGGAGGCTCGGGAAATACTAAGAGATTAGACTTGATTAAAATGCTAATCTCCAAATTTCTATGCATTCACCATATAAACCAAACAGCATTTATATTCAAAAAATCAAACTCATCAATATTAAACATGCCTCTGTTGTTGCCACCTAAAAAGAGAGAGGGAGAGAAAAAAAAAGGAAACACCCTTGGCACAAGCCCAAGAAATCACATGTTATGTGGAAAGCCACCACTCTCCCAAGCAAACACTTCAAGACAATCTTTTGTTTTGGCCTTTTCTGTGAAAGTTTGTCACAGTTCACTGTCTCGGGGAGAAAAATTTGCTGACCCCAAATGAGTCTCCTTGGCATTAGAATTAATTTAGGCTGATTATTGGGGGGAGGGCAAAGTAAATGGGATCTTGGTTCCTAAACCAGGGATCAAACCCTAACCCTCAGCAGTGGACGCTCAGAATCTTAGCCACAGGACCACAAGGGAGGTCCATAGGCTGATTATTTTTAAGAAGCAGAAGACTAAGTCTTTCTTTTTACTCCCACTTATGAAAAAAGGAAGGGCTTCCCCCCGTGGCTCAGCAGTAAAGAAGCCACCTTCAGTGCAGGAGCTGCAGGAGACACAGGTTGGATTCCTGGGTCGGGAAGATCCCCTGGAGAATGGCGTGGCAACCCACTCCAGTATTCTTGCCTGAAGAATCCCATGGACAGAGGAGCCTGACAGCTTACAGTCTATAGGATCGCCAAGAGTTGGACACCACTGAGCAATTAAGCACATCAGCCTAAAGAATGCATGTATTAAAGCTGAATAGAGTAATCAGCAGAGATATCCACCACGCTGGGTGTGATAGGGAGATTCAGTGGACCTGAAGGTCAGAGTTCACTCTGTCCCATCTCTGCTGGCCCAGAAAGCACTGCCTCACCAAACAGCGACTCTTCCACCTCCCTGTGAACTGCCTTCCTCCCCTTGAAAGGCAAACCGTTACCCTCAACATCCTCTGTTGCCTTTAGCGGAAGACAGTCTTTAAGGTGAGGGCTGTGGCCATTTTAGCCATGATTCTGTTTTCCAGCGTCTCTCCCATATGTATATGTTATCAAACTCTTGTGTGGTTCTATCCGGTTAATTGATCTCATGTCAATTTAATTCTTAGACCAACCAGAAGAATGCAGAAGGGTAGAGAAAAATTTCTTCCTCCCCAATAACTGTTAGAGTTTCTTACCATTTTGCTCTAATTCTAATATAAAAATTTTCCTCACTGTAAATCTTATTATTTTGATTACTTAAGCAATTTAGTTATCTATATTTAAAAGACACTTTTAAACATTATTGGCCTCTAAAGAATCTCCAAGCAGTAAATTAAAATAAGAGCAAAGTGGCATTAATCAATAATGTCACATGTATTTAAATTAGAAGCTAATTGTTAATCACTTTGAAAATATGGATACCTAGCTAACATGTTAGTATTTTTAAAGCTCAAAGGAGAAGAGAGCACTACATGTTATATGATGCATTTTAAATGCCACAAGCAAAGATTCCTTCACATATTGTGAACCAACATTTTAAACCTCCCTCCTTAACCATTTTATCAAAAAACTTTTTAGGGTCTTATAATTCTTTTATGTAAAAGCATCATGCAGCAATAATTACTAATTTTTTTCAAATTATTTTCTTAAAATAGATAATACTTAAAGGCAAGTAGCTTTCAGTTATTCTCAAGTGACCGTTTTGAGCAAATAATTCTGAGAAATCAACTAGTAATTTTGCCAGGATACTATCCCAGTCTCTTTCAGTTCCAGAGGGCTTGAAAAGCCTTTGTTTCAGGTCTTTCACAAGACTGCTCTCTCCCAGAATTTAGGTTCATCAGAGGCCACAGTTTGCCTAAGGCTATAAGAATTCTCTGCTTCTCTGAGGACTGATAAAGACTGTGAGTCTTTATTTTGCTTTTTCTTTTCCCAGACATATTTAATTCTGAATTATTTGTTTCCTTACTACTTTTTCCACGATATATTCTACATTCTGAAGACAAAGGAAGAGAAGGAAAGGGGAAGGCAAAGAGGGAAGAAAAACAGAGGGAAACTTGGAGAAGATGCTGGTTTTCTCACATCCTTTGAATGTGAAACAACAGATGACAGCTGTGTAAAGTCAAGATGACAAAGCTCTATTACATTCAAAGGCTTACTTGAAACCCTTAAGTGCTTGTTAGGTAGGAAGTTACTTTTGTCACGCGAGTGTATGTTCCTCGGTTCTTTGTCTCGTCACAACAAAGATTTGGAGTGGTGGACATTAAAGCCCCCTCGGTGTGTCACAGCTCTCAGGTCTTGGATAGACCATGTTATAGCTCTTAGGTCTCAAATGGACCATGTTATAGCTCTTAGACAAATCAGTGTTACAGCTCAGTGTTACAGCTCTATTTTATTTAGAAGATAGCAGGAAAATCCATCTTCGAGTCATGAGGGCATGTCGATCCAAAGACACGAGGAGAAGAGCGCCCCAGCGTGCAGGAGAGAGAGAGAGAGAGAGCTAGCTTTGGCTCCTCTATTTATATGTTTATCTCTCCCTGGGCCTGTCCTATGTAAATTGGGCCAGCCAGGAGTGTTGTTTGTTTTACCTGAGGTCCTCACTCCGGTCCTCGAACCTTCTTTTGTTTTACTTTCGTGGGCTTTTTCCTTCCTTGTCTTTTAGCCACCGCCATTTTGGACTCCTTTTCCCTATTCTACCTACCTAACACTTTCAATCCAGTTTAATTAATAAACATGTTCAGACTAAGACCAAGTTCACACAGCAGCAAAGACAATACTTGAACCTTCAAGTTTAGATCCCAAATTTTTATAACAAGCAACACTACATAATTTACTCTTTTCCAGAAACTGGAAGAAATGAAAATATTTATTTTGTTCTTCTACATAAGGAATCTCCTACTAAGCTAAAGAGTTCTGTAAATGAAGTTGGTCTTTCAACCTGAAAGGGATCATTCAAGGACTCTTAAGTTATCAACAACCATTCAGAATGAACCATAGAAAGTCCACTGTGAGTGTCTCAGCCCGTAAGGTACCTAGTTCAGTGGCAAGAAGCGACAAAAAGCATTCTAAAGACAGAGCCCATGAGAAATTAAGATTGAAGAAGTCACTCCTTAGCCTTAGAGTAGCATTCTTCAGTAGAAATATAATGTGAGCCTTATCAGTAATTTATTTTCTAGTAGTCACATTAAAAAGGAAAAAACAGGGAATTCCCTGGCAGTCCAGTGATTAGGACTCTGTGCTTCTACTACAAGTTGTTGTTGTTTAGTTGCTATTTTTTACTTATCCCCTGCCTCATTTTCTTTTACAGCCTATACTACCCCTATAACACCATGAAGACACAATAAGCAAACTGCCTAAGAATTCCCAACAGGAAAGATATTTAAGGAGTGTGTCCAGATATTTCAATTTGCAAAATGTACTTATATCTAATTTAATTGCATTGTGGTTGAAGAACATACTTTTTGTATTCCTATCCTTTTTATGAGTTTCATGGCTCAGCATATAGTCTGTCTTGGAGAATGTTCCATGTGTACTTGAATTCATTTCCTTTAATATCCTAGATTCTATTTTGGAAGCTCCCACCTGGACTGCAAATGATCTATTGCAGCTAGGTAAGTAACCACTTACCTGGGCTTCCTTAGTAGCTCATCTGGTAAAGAATCCACCTGCAATGCAGGAAACCCCAGTTTGATTCCTGGGTCAGGAAGATCTGCTGAGAAGGAGAAGGAAAAGGCTACCCACTCCAGTATTCTGGCCTGCAGAATTCCATGGACAGTATAGTCCATGGAGTTGCAAAGAGTCGGACATGACTGAGTGACGTTAAGAATAAGAACCACTTACCTCTGTTGCTATCTGTGTTCTCATGAAACCCAGCCTAACTGGCTCTCTGGCACAAACCGTGCATGTCTAGTAAACATTGCATTTTCTTCCTGGGCCAAAAAATACACAGGATTGCCCTTTGGGTAATCTCATCATGGGAATCTAGAGTGACATTTTAAAAATAACTTTCCAAAAACTGTTCATCCTGTGAACCAAGAGAGGTCAAAATTTGCCTTTTCATGTATTATATTTATTCCATAATTGAAAATTTTCACTGTTAAGTATGTTGGTGTCTGACAAGTGGTGCCAATTAATGCTTGACTACATTCTTTATCTTGTGAAAAGTTCAAAGTTCTAGAATCTAATGAAAGATCCAACCTGGAGCCCAAGACTGTCAACAGCAAGACCTTATGCTATGACCCTCCAAGTGGGAAGCATTTTTTCTTATATAAGGGAAAGTACTTCCCTTAGTGACACTGGTGAAGAAAGCCACTTTAAAGGCAAAAAGTACGTTGGCATTTTCCACCAAGTGAGTTTTCAGAATCAAGGTTGTGAGTTAAAACGTTTGTGGGGATTTATGCTGATCCCTTCTTAGTAAAATTATGTTGGCTTCTGCTTGAAGATTCATTGATCCTCTGCCCTTTTAGCTTTTGCTTAAGACCATCTCTTAGAATAGAGGTGCTTCTGCGGCACAGGTGCCTTCAAGTTTTTTCAAATCCCTGTGCTATTAACCTCCAACCCTGTTAAAGTTTGGTTTGTTTTTCCTTTGCTGACTTAAAAAAAACACCCAGCATCAGTTTTACACAAATAGCTCCTGCTGCTGCTGCTGCTGCTGCTGCTGCTGCTAAGTCGCTTCTGTCGTGTCCGACTCTCTGTGACCCCATAGATGGCAGCCCACCAAGCTCCCCCGTCCCTGGGATTCTCCAGGCAAAAGAACACTGGAGTGGGTTGCCATTTCCTTCTAATAGGTACATCTCAGTTTAGATCAGCCACACTCACTTGCACAGCAGCCAGGTGGAGGGAATGGCTCTCTTTCTGGACATTAAGGCCTTATCTTCTGACAAACAAGAAAATATGAAAAATTATAATGGATTGGAGAAGAAGACTTAGGAAAGGTGATGGCCAAATGCAAAATGCTCTCCTGAACTGGATAGAGGATATTGAATATTAGTGAGAAAACCCAGTGAAGTCAAAATTTTCTTTATTTTTTAACTTGTTAGAACATGTAAATAATAATTTCTTAGTTTTGATAACTGTGCCCTAGTTATGTAAAGTGCAATATAAGCTGTGGGAAAGGCATATAGAATGCTCTTAACTACTTTTCAACTCTTCTGTAAATCTAAACCTTTCAAAATACATATTTTTAAATGAAATTATTGTGTTCTTGCTCTTTTGTAGCTCACTTTATTCTTCATCACTATATTTTTACCACTTTCCATGCTATTAAATATTCTGCAAAATGTATTTTTTGAAGGATAGAATTGTCATGGTCTGTGTGCAGGTTGGAAAATAATTTACAGACATTAGGCAAATGAGAGAATAGAGTTTATTAGAGTTGGAGACACTATTAGAACAGCAGGCTGGCTCAAGGGAGAGCTGACCCCTTTCACAGGCTAGTGGTCAATTTTTATAGCCTCAAGACAGAGAAAATTCCTACTGGAAGGGTGGCATTAGGTGATTGGTTAGATGCTAGAGTGTGTAGTTTACCTAATATGAAGTTAAGAACTGGCCACTTTGGATCCGAAGGCTCATGACAATTGTTGCTATAGGACTCAGTAAGTTCCAGAGACTTCTGTCTTGTGACTTTGGTACAGGGCTCCACATCTGTGACCTTGGTATAGGGCTCCACATTGCTCCACAAAAATTACCTATAACATGTAGCTATTATAGCATATTAAACAATTTCTGTGTTAAAAAAAAATAAGGCTTTATCTTTGATTTCTCAGAGCTTCTGGAGCAATGCTCAGAACCTGGGGAGACTGATCCAAACTGTGTTAATCAGCTGTTCAAAACAGTACTATGTATTGGGATGGACTTAAAATGACATGTAGGTAGTAAAGCTCTGTATGTTTTCACATGTAAGCATAGTATTTCTTACTTAACACACTTTGGGAAAACTATTTACCATCTTTTTTTTTAATCATTCAGTTTATTAGGGATTTAATAGGGGTAAATCTTTGCTCTGGACAGAGCTTGCCATCAAGAAAATAAGGAATTCACAGAACAGGAAGGACCGTGGGAACAGATTCCGGTATAACTATGGACATGGAAACAAACCACAGAGTATGGTTCATCAGTCCCTTTTACAAGGGTTAAGTCACAATCCACTGTAGACAGTGTGCCCTGAGGGGGATTCAGGCTGGAAAAACAGAAAGTGTCATGTGCTTTTGAGAGGATGTGCGCCTAGATAGTGAAGACCCATATCTAAGGAAGAATTTCAATGGTCCCAGATTCTTGCATCTTTCCACACAGAGAAAAGCACTAAAATCATTAACTTGAATTATTTGTGATTGATCGAGCCAATCTTTTACCAATGCTTGACTACTTGTACTTCCTTGACCCCCAAAATTCACATATAAACTGGCTCCTCCTCTACCACTTCAGAGCAACTCCTCAGAGTATCTGAGAGGCTGTCTCCCAGGTTAGAATCCTCAGTAAGGTCCCCCAAAAAACCAAAACCCACTGTTCTATGTTGTGCATTTTTTTTTCAGTCAACAGATAGAAGAATGGAAATAATATTCTAGAGAGCACTTCAGTTTTAGTAATCTTTTCTCTACCTTAACTACTGTCAACTGAAAAAAAATACATGGAACCTAAAACTTGAGAGTTATGCTTTATTCAGCAGAAATCTTTAGGGCTTAAGGCCAGGAGGCAGCATCTCAAGTAACCCTAAGAGAACTGCTCTGATGAAGTGAGGGGAGGAGCCAGGTTATATATTAATAGAAGCTTTGCAACTCATGTACACCCATGGTGGATTCATGTCAATGTATGGCAAAACCAATACAGTATTGTAAAGCAAAATAAAGTAAAAATAAAAATTTTAAAAATAAAAAAAAGGCAAGTTGAATATCAAAAGTCTGAATATCAAAAGATTATGGCTAATTAAAGAAAACCGGATATCCCAAGTTAAGGAATTTAGTGCTTTTCTATGTATGGGAAGATGCAAGAGTCTGAGCTCACTGAAATCATTCCTTTGATATGCACCTCAGCTATCTGGGGCCAGTATCCTCTGTTTTTCACATCTGAGCTTCCTCAAGGCTCTTAGTAGGGAACAACTGTAGTTTGATGGCTGTTAGATAACAGGTATTCTTTTCTTCTTGAGATCCCTCAGGGCTCACCCAACTTCCCTGGTGGCTGCAATCGGTGATAACTGTGACATCCTTAATATACTGTTACATTTCATTTCTCAGTTCCTCCTTTTGGTGTGAAATTCCACCAATATTTGGAAGACATTTTGTGACCTACTTTTGCCCCCTGGCCCTGGGAGGCTCATCTCAGATCAGGTAAAAGATCCTGTTGATATGCCACTCCAGATGTTAAATTTGGGATTAGGTCCATTGATAGGTAATAAAAGATCCCCTGGATCCTCCGTCTTCTAATCTATCATGATCCAGGAAATGTTTTCCCCTGTTGCTTCTTCCCATACCTAGAATCACACTATTACAATAATTTTATAAGAGTCATAAAAGTGATCTATTTTCACCAGATGTTTAGCCATCATCAATTTGGTTGGAGGTTGAGTTATATACTGGGAGCTATAAGAGACAATAATCTTATAAAATAGGGTATAAATGATGCAGCTGGTAACACTGACAAAGTCATCGTGCAACAGGGAGACAAAATGTATAAACAATTTGGAAACAAAGAACAAATTAAAACAATGATTAATATAACTAGTTGTAATCCAGTTGCAGTAAGCCATCAAGTCCACAGGAGAGTCAGCTGGAGAAGCCAAACTCTGGTAGGATCAGGTAGAGAAAAAGATAAATGCTTCATCTTTGTTTACAAAGGTATACTTTATCAGCTTATTGTAGGTCATAGCATAAGAGAAAAGATTTACTGAAAATCAAAGATTTAAGCTAGTACATTTCCAAAAGTCATAAATCATATTTATCAGTTCATTCAGTCTCATGTAAATGATTCCTATTGATCTGGATGAAGTACTCAGGTTTTTCATGAGAATTTTTTCATTTGTTACCTAATTTGGTGCCATTATCTACAGTTAACAGATTATGAGGCTTCTTGAAAATTTCATTTTACAAAAGCATCAGTATAAAATATTGTCTATAAAGAAAAAACTTAAATAGCAGGATTAAAGATTGAGTACCATGCAATTAGCAGGATACTTGGATGTTTCTGGGATATATAGCATTTTAGGGTTAATAACTAGAATTTCGACTGATAACATTATATCAGGACACATCAGATGTTAAGGATTCCATATAAACTTTGAAATAACCTATATGAATGATATTTATCCATACACTATAACCTAAGATTCATCTCCAATTGTTGTAGGAAGGCGGACCCCTTCCAGGGCCTGAAACTGGGCTCTTGTCTAACACTCAGAAATGAATTGTCCGAGGAGACACGTGTGCTGACAAAGCAAGAGATTTTATTGGGAAAGGGCACCCGGGTGGAGAGCAGTAGGGTAAGGAAACCCAGGAGAACTGCTCTGCTGCGTGGCTCACAGTCTCGGGTTTTATGGTGATGGGATTAGGACGGATGGGATTCTGGGATGTGGACGGACACGCAGTGTCCCCTTTAGATGTTTCCCGAACTCTTCCGGTTGGTGGTGGCTTATCAGTTCCGTATTCCTTATCAGGATCTCCTGTCATGAAACAACTCATAAATGGTTACTATGGTACCTGGCCAGGGTGGGCAGCTTCAATCAGTGTGCATCTCCTAACACAATCACTTAACAATATCTTTTAAGTAATTTAATATATCAAATAAACTAACATTCCTCTCTGAGATGCCTCAGAGATGTTTCTTCAAAGTATCCCAGAGTCAGCTGGAAGCTAAAAGAGCTTTAGTTAGATTACAATATTTGGGAAGTTTATTAAAAACATCAAAAAGGTTTTAAAACACAACAAGATATAGGTCACTGTGAAACAATACTTATTCATTTAACCAAAGACACAAAACAATGAAAGGGAAACAAATTCGGATCACTCAAGGTCACAGAAACTCACACATTCCGTTATCAAAAGGGAAAGCTTCTAACAGAGAGAGAAGTCAAATTCAAGTCTTGCACTAACTTACTTAACAAATTTATTTACTTAGTTAAACGTGAATTTAAATTTAGTTAATACTGACTATGCAGCAAACTAAAATGGCCTGGAATGGGTGAATTTAACTCAGATGACCATTATATCTACTACTGTGGGCAGGAATCCCTTAGAAGAAATGGAGTAGCCATCATGGTCAACAAGAGTCCAAAATGCAATGATCTCTATTCGTTTCCAAGGCAGTAATCCAAGTCTATGCCCCAACCAGTAATGCTGAAGAAGCTGACGTTGAACGGTTCTATGAAGACCTACAAGACCTTTTAGAACTAACACCCAGAAAAGATGTCCTTTTCATTATAGGTGACTTGAATGCAAAAGTAGGAAGTCAAGAAACACCTGGGGTAACAGGCAAATTTGGCCTTGGAGTACAGAATGAAGTAGGGCAAAGGCTAATAGAGTTTTGTCAAGAGAACACACTGATCATAGCAAACACCCTCTTCCAATAACACAAGAGAAGACTCTACACAAGGACATCACCAGATGGTCAGTACCAAAATCAGATTGATTATATTCTTTGCAGCCAAAGATAAGTAAGTAAGTAAGTAAAATCACTCAGTCGTGTCTGACTATGTGACCACGTGGACTGCAGCCCACGAGGCTCCTTAGTCCATAGGATTCTCCAGGCAAGAATACTGGAGTGGGTTGCCATTTCCTTGGAGAAGCTCTATACAGGCAGCGAAAACAAGACTGGGAGCTGATGTGGCTCAGATCATGAAATCCTTATTGCCAAATTCAGACTTAAATTGAAGAAAGTAGGGAAAACCACTAGACCATTCAGGTATGACTTAAATCAAATCCCTTATGATTATACAGTGAAAGTGAGAAATAGATTTAAGGGACTAGATCTGATAGACAGAGTGCCTGATGAACTATGGACAGGGGTTCATGACATTGTACAGGAGACAGGGATCAACACCATCCCCATGGAAAAGAAATGCAAAAAAGCAAAATGGCTGTCTGAGGAGGCTTTACAAATAGCTGAGAAAAGAATAGAAACAAAAAGCAAAGAAGAAAAGGAAAGCTATAAGCATCTGTATGCAAAGTTCCAAAGAATAGCAAGGAGAGATAAGAAAGCCTTCCTCAGTGATCAGTGCAAAGAAATAGAGGAAAACACCAAAATGGGAAAGACTAGAGATCTCTCCAAGAAAATTAGAGATACCAAGGGAACATTTCATGCAAAGATGGGCTCGATAAAGGACAGAAATGGTATGGACCTAACAGAAGCAGAAGATATTAAGAAGAGGTGGCAAGAATACACAGGAGAACTGTACAAAAAAGATCTTCATGACCCAGATAATCATGATGGTGTGATCACTCACCTAGAGCCAGACATCCTGGAATGTGAAGTCAAGTGAGCCTTAGAAAGCATCACGTCGAACAAAGCTAGTGGAGGTGATGGAATTCCAGTTGAGCTATTTCAAATTCTGGAAGATGATGATGTGAAAGTGCTGCACTCAATATGCCAGCAAATTTGGAAAACTCAGCAGTGGCCACAGGACTGAAAAAGGTCAGTTTTCATTCCAATCCCAAAGAAAGGCAATGCCAAAGAATGCTCAAACTACCGCACAATTGCACTTATCTCACACACTAGTAAAGTAATGCTCAAAATTCTCCAAGCCAGGCTTCAGCAATACGTGAACTGTGAACTTCCAGATGTTCAAGCTGGTTTTAGAAAAGGCAGAAGAACCAGAGATCAAATTGCCAACATCTGCTGGATCATTGAAAAAGCAAGAGAGTTCCAGAAAAACATCCATTTCTGCTTTATTGACTATGCCAAAGCCTTTGACTGTGTGGATCACAACAAACTGTGGAAAATCCTTCAAGAGATGGGAATACCAGACCACCCGACCTGCCTCTTGAGAAACCTATATGCAGGTCAGGAAGCAACAGTTAGAACTGGACACAGAACAACAGACTGGTTCCAAATAGGAAAAGGAGTACGTCAAGTCTGTATATTGACACCCTGCTTATTTAACTTATATGCAGAGTACATCATGAGAAACGCTGGGCTGGAAGAACCACAAGCTGGAATCAAGACTGCTGGGAGAAATATCAATAACCTCAGATATGCAGATGACACCTCCCTTATGGCAGAAAGTGAAAAAGAACTAAAAAGCCTCTTGATGAAAGTGAAAGAGGAGAATGAAAAAGATGACTTAAAGCTCAACATTCAGAAAACTGAGATCATGGCATCTGGTCCCATCAGTTCATGGCAATTAGATGGGGAAACAGTGGAAACAGTGTCAGATTTTATTTTGGGGGGCTCCCAAATCACTGCAGATTGTGATTGCAGCCAGGAAATTAAAAGATGCTTCCTCCTTGGAAGGAAAGTTATGACCAACCTAGACAGCATATTCAAAAGCAGAGACATTACTTTGCCAACAAAGATCTGTCTCGTCACGGCTATGGTTTTTCCAGTGGTCATGTATGGATGTGAGAGTTGGACTGTGAAGAAAGCTGAGCACTGAAGAATTGATGCTTTTGAACTGTGGTGTTCAAGAAGACTCTTGAGAGTCCCTTGGACTGCAAGGAGATCCAACCAGTCCATTCTAAAGGAGATCAGTCCTGGGTGTTCATTGGAAGAATTGATGCTAAAGCTGAAACTACAATACTTTGGCCACCTCATGTGAAGAGTTGACTCATTGGAAAAGCTTCTGATGCTGGGAGGGATTGGGGGCAGGAGGAGAAGGGGACGACAGAGGATGAGATGGCTGGATGGCATCACCGAATTGATGGACATAAGTTTGGGTGAACTCCGGGAGTTGGTGATGGACAGGGAGGCCTGGCGTGCTGCAATTCATGGGGTCGCAAAGAGTCAGACATGACTGAGCGACTGAACTGAACTGAATTGACTATGCATAAAACATTGTTTTTCCTCACGGTTCCTTTCCACAACCTCCTATTGTTGGCAAAATCTTGGCTCCCTGTGCACCAATGCCAAACAGAAATACAGAGACAGAGTTTGAAGGAAATGGAAAAGAGCAGCTGGAGCTTTTCCCTGCACTGTCTCACGTCTTGTCTTCAGGAAGCTTCTTCCTAGCCTGGGAAACATTTTCTATGTATTTCTTCCTTATCCCCAGGAAAGCCCCTGGGATGTGTTTTAAAGTGGATGCTTATATAGGATTTAAAAATGACAGCAAAAATTAAAATAACAGTTGAAGAGTTGAGTGGTTCCTTTTACAATTTACAATGTCCCTTCTTGGGACTTTTTGGCATTGTTGAATATGAAGTGACTGGGGAGGAACGTGTGCCAGCTTGTATCCATCAAGGTGATAGCTCTACTGGCCTCAAGGATGCTGAATTGGAGCCCATCCTCCTGAGCCTTTCTCAGCTGCAGGTTGAAGCCAGCAGAGTGCATCTGGACTCTCATGTACCCACCAGCCTGCTGGTCTCCAAAATGTATTAACTCTCACAAAGTGGCACATTCAAGGAGCTTGGGGGCAGGTGTGGAAGCACTGCTTGAAGTCTTACTGCAGATTTTCAACTTGCTCTCCACTCTCAGGGAAATTACAGTGTGAAAATTGAGGCAAGAAGGCCACTGAACAAGCCAATAAACTACATAATTACAAATTGTGATGCCTGCAGACTTGTAACAGGTGCTTTGTCTGAGAATGGTAATAATCTGCTTTTAAAGTGGGGGAAGGATCTGATATGCAAGATGAGAGATGGAGGTGGAGAAGGTTCAGGAAGGCAACATGTGTGCGAAGAGTATTCAGGCAGAGGAAAGTGTGTCAACCAGGGTTAGCAGGCTATGTAGTTTATGGGTAAAAGCAACTGGTGAGGCGGTTCCTCGCTTTAGAACCCATGACCCCACTTTCATGGCATCTGAGTACTTGGGAAATCTCATCATTTTTTATTTCCATATACCACCAATTTCCAATATAACAGAATGAGGTATTAATTATTGAATATCTTTTAAGCAATATCTGATCCTTGCAATTATTTATATAACTAGGGTGGGCCTATCTTGGGGGCATCTTCAAACTGACCCTTTCATGCCCCACTCCCCATTCTGATGAATATCCAGCCTCTGTCCTTTTTCTGTTCCTAAAAGCACTGGAAAAGACCAGTTTTAACCATCTCCTATTTCTGCTGTCATCATTCTACCATACTAAATTATCCCCTCATCTTTCTTGCACATTACTTTTTCAAACTTTAGGGAGCATTGGATAAAATGGATTTGAAACTTGACTTTATCATTTAGCTTGAGTGATAATCTCTCTGAGGTTCAATTTTCCCATCTGTAAAATAAGTATTATCAGTTCAGTTCAGTTCAGTAGCTCAGTCATGTCAGACTCTTTGGGACCCCATGGACTGTACCACACAAGGCCTCCCTGTCCATCACCAACTCTTGGAGTTTACTCAAACTCATGTCCATTGAGTCGGTAATGCCATCCAATCATCTCATCCTCTGTCGTCCCCTTCTCCTCCTGCCTTCAATCTTTCCCAGCATCAGGGTCTTTTCAAATGAGTCAGCTCTTCCCATCAGGTGGCCAAAGTATTGGAGTTTCAGCTTCAACATCAGTCCTTCCAATGAACATTGAGGACTGATATCCTTTAGGATGGACTGGTTGGATCTCCTTGCAGTCCAAGGGACTCTCAAGAGTCTTCTCCAACACCACAGTTCAAAAGCATCAATTCTTCAGCACTCAGCTGTCTTTATAGTCCAGCTCACATACATACATGACTACTGGAAAAACCATAGCCTTAACTAGATGGACCTTTGTTGGCAAAGTAATGTCCTTGCTTTTGAATAAGCTATCTAGGTTGGTCATAACTTTTCTCCCAAGGAGTAAGCGTCTTTTTATTCATGGCTGCAATCACCATCTGCAGTGATTTTGGAGCACAAAAAAATAAAGTCTGTCACTATTTCCACAGTTTCTCCATCTATTTGCCATGAAGTGATGGGACCAGATGCCATGATCTCAGTTTTCTGAATGTTGAGCTTTAAGCCATCTTTTTCATTCTCCTCTTTCACTTTCATCAAGAGGCTCTTTAGTTCCTCTTCACTTTCTGCCATCAGGGTGGTGTCATTTGCAAATCTGAAGTTATTGATACTTCTCCCAGCAATCTTGATTCCAGCTTGTGCTTCATCCAGCCCAGCATTTCTCATGATGTACTCTGCATATAAGTTAAATAAGCATGGTGACAATATACAGCCTTGACATACTCCTTTTCCTTTTGGAACCAGTCTGTTGTTCCAAAGTTATAAAATAAGTATTATAGCTTACTGTATAAGATCATTGCTGTAACTGGATCAGATAATGCATACAAATGGTATAGCATATATTAGATGCTCAATAAATGTTGAACAAAGGAAATAAGTCAGTTATGTAATCCAAATACATCCAGATGTCTTACAACCTCTTCCAATCATCCTAGAAATGAAAAAGCCAGAAATATTAATTCATCAAGACGGAGGAAGCCTGCCAGGCATGAGAAGCTGGACATTTCCAAGTTCTGTTGCTAGGTGTTATGAGCTGCCGTCATCTTGCCAAAAAAAGACCTTTTACTTCTGCCACCCTCACATGAGTGCCAAGAGCTGAGTGTCCTTCTTATTGGCCCAGTGTTTTCCTGCACCCAGTGCTGTATTTTATCCACCACAGCCTCAGAGGCAAGGAGTCATGGTACCCAGGACTCCCAATCAGAAGATTCAGTCTGACCCGATCTTTGAGTCCACCTCAGAGACAGAGTACTTATCCAGGAATTCCCAGTCAGACAGGAATCAGTCCAGTGCTCTACAGCTGAATGCATATGTGAGGCTCCTTAGGATACATATTCTGAATATGATCTAATGGTTCCATGATCTAATGGTAGAAATTAATAGTTTTAATCAATGGATACACAAAAGTATTGCAACATATCCTGAAGTACAATGGAATACTATTCGGTGATTAAAAAGTATGGAAGTACTGGGGAACAAGATGGCAGAGGAGTAGGTGGACATGGAGTCTGTCTCTCTCCATGGATACATCAGGAATACACCTTCAGACACAGAAGATCTTGCAGAACACCAGCTGAGAGCGGGCAGGAGTGCCTGATCACTGGAGAAGAATATATAGAACCATGCAAAACTCGAGATCAAGCCCTGAGTCTTTGGAGTGGGAGCCCTGACTCAAAGAACCTAAGCTACCAGAGAACTAACCCTAGGGAGTATCAAATAGTGAGAACCCACAGAAAGGAAACCACTTGAATACAAGACCCAGCATCACCCAACCACCAGTAGCACCCTGTGGAGGACACCTCATCCAAGCAACAAACAAAACAAAAATACAAACCCAATCATCAGCAGACAGGATTAGCACCTCACTCATCCTTGCCTATCAGAGGAAAAACAAACAAACAAAACTCAGCACAAATCTCACCATACAGGAAGCTTACACAAACCACTCAATCAACCTTAGGAGAGCAGAAACCAAAAGGAAGAAAGAATTCAACCTTGAAGCCTGGGAAAAGGGTACCTCAAACACAATAAGTTTTAAAAACAATAATTAAAAGGCAGAGAAATACTACACATATAAAGGAACAAACTAGAAGTTCAAATAAATGAAGAGGAAATAGGCAAACTACCTGAAAAAGAATTCAGAATAATGATAGTAAAGATGATCAAAACAGAATGCAGGAAATGCAAGAATCAATTAACAAAAATGTAAAAGAATTAAAGAATAAACATACAGAAAAAACAACACAATTACTGAAATTAAAAATACTCTAGAAGGAATCAATAACAGAATATCTGAAGCAGAAGAACAAATCAGTGACCTGGAAGATAAAATAGCAGAAACAACTTTTGAAGAGCAGAATAAAGTAAAAAAAAGTGAAAAGAACTGAGGATAGTCTTAGAGACTTCTGGGACAACATCAAACACACCAACATTCAAATTATATGGGTCCCAGAAAAAGAATAAAAAATAAAGGGTATGAGAAAGTTTTTGAAGAGATTATAGTTGAAAATTTCCCCAACATGGAAAAGGAAATAGTCAATCAAGTTCAAGAGGCACAAAGAGTCCCACACAGGATAAATCCAAGGAAAAACATGCCAAGACACATAAAATCAAACTAACAAAGACTAAACACAAAGAAAGAATATTAAAAGTGGCAAGGGAAAAGCAACAAGTAACATACAAGGGGAAACCTATATGTATAACAGTTGGTCTTTCAGCAGAAACTCTGCTGGCCAGAAGGGAATGCCAGGATGTATTTAAAGTACTGAAAGGGAAAAAATCTACAACCAAGATTAATGTACCCAGCAAGGATCTCATTCAAAATTGGTAGAGAAATCAAAAGCTTTTCGGACAAACAAATGTTAAGAGAATTCAGTACCACCAAATCAGCTTTACAACACATGTTAAACAGACTTACATAGTCAAGAAACACAAGAGAAGAAAAAAGATCTACAAAACCAACTGCAAACAATTAAGAAAATGGCAATAGGAACATATATATTAAAAATTGCTTTAAATGTAAATGGATTAAATGCTCCAACCAAAAGTCACAGACTGGCTGAATGGATACAAAACCAAGACCCATATATATGCTATCTACAAAAAGCCCATTTCAGACCACAAGACACCTATAGACTGAAAGTGAGAGGATGGAAAAATATATTCCATGCAAATGGGAAGAAAAAGAAAGCTGGAATAGCAATCCTCATATCAGACAAAAGAGACCTTAAAATAAAGAAGATTACAAGAGATAAGGAAGGACACTACCTAATGACCAAAGGATCAATCCAAGAGGAAGACATGACAATTGTAAATATTTATGCACCCAACATAGGAGCACCTCAGTACGTAAGACAAACACTAACAGACAATAAAAGGAGAAATTGACAATAACACAATAATAGTAGGAGACTTTAACACCCCATTCACACCAATGGACAGATCATCAAAACAAAATTAATAGGGAAACATAAGCCTTAAATGGTACATTAGATGAGATGGATCTCATTGATATCTTTAGAACATTCCATCCAAATGCAGAATATACCTTCTTCTCAAGTGCATATGATACATTCTCCAGGATAGACCACATCTTGTATCACAAATCGAACCTCAGTACATTTAACAAAATTGAAATTGTATCAAGCAACATTTCCAACCATAACACTATGAGACTAGATATCAATTATAAGAAAAAAGTGTAAAAAACACAAACACATGGAGATTAAATGATACACTTCTAAATAAGCAACAGGTTACTGAAGAAATCCAAAGGGAAATCAAAAAGTTTTTATAAACAAGTGACAATGAAAACACAACAACTCAAAACCTATGGGATGCAGCAAAAGCAGTTCTAAGAGGGAAGTTTATAGCAATACAATTCTGCCCCAAGAAACAAGAAAAGCGTTGACTAGACAACCTAACTTTACATCTGAAACAACTGGAAAAGGGGTGGGGGAACCCAAAACTAGTATTAGCGAAGAAATCATAAAGATCCAAGCAGAAATAAATGAAAAAGAAATGAAAGAAACAAAAGTAAAGATGAATAAAACTAAAAGTTGGGTTTTTGAGAAGATAAGCAAAATTGACAAATCTTTAGCCAGACTCTCAAGAAAAAAAGAGAGAAGAATCAAATAAAAAAGATTAGAAATGAAAAAGGAGAGGTTACAATAGATGATGCAGAAATATAAGGGATTATAAGAGACTATTATGAACAACTATGTGGCAATAAAATGGATAACCTGGAAGAAATGGACAGATTAGAAAAGTTCAATCTTCCAAGACTGAACCAGGAAGAACTAGAAATTATGAACAACCCAATTACAAGCACTGAATTTGAAGCTGTAATCAAAAATCTCCCAAAAAACAAAATCCCAGGACCAGATGGCTTCACAGGAGAATTCTATCAAGCATTTAGAGAAGAGCTAATGCCAACCTTCTAAAACTCTTTTGAAAAACTTCAGAGGAAGGAACACGTCCAAACTCATTCTACAAGGCCACCATCACCCTGATACTGAAACCAGACAAAGACAACACACAAAAAGAAAACTACAGGCCAATATCACAGATGAACATAGATGCAAAAATCCTCAACAAAATTTTACCAGACAGAATTCAGCAACACATCAAAAAGTTCATACACCACAATCAAGTTGGGTTTATTCCAGGGATGCAAGAATTCTTCAATATACGCAAATCAATCAGTATGATACACCATATTAACCAATTGAAAGATAAAAACCATATGATTATCTCAATAGATGCAGAAAAAGCCTTTGACAAAATTCAGCACCCATTTATGATTAAAACTCTTCAAAAAATGGGCAAAGAAGGAACCTACCTCAACATAGCAAAGGTCATATATGATAAGCTTACAGCAAACATTATTCTCAATGTTGAAAAACTGAAAGCATTCCCCCTAAGATCAGGAACAAAACAAGGGTGTCCAATTTCACCAGTATTATTCAGCATAATTCTGGAAGTCCTAGCTACAGCAATTAGAGAAGAAAAAGAAGTAAAAGGAATCCAGATAAGAAAAGAAGTAAAGTTCTCACTGTTTGCAGGTGGCATGATACTGTACATAGAAAACTCTAAAGACGGTATCAGAAAATTACTAGAGCTAATCAGTGAATTTAGCAAAGCTGCAGGATACAAAATTAATACAGAGAAATGAAATCAAAAAGAGAAATTAAGGAATCGATCCCATTCACCATTGCAACAAAAAGAATTAAATATCTAGGAATAAATTCACCTAAGGAGAGAAAAGAACTATACACAGAAAATTATAAGACACTGATGAAAGAAATCAAAGATGACATAAACAGATGGAGAGAGATTCCATGTTCCTGGGTAAGAAGAATTAATATTGTGAAAATGACTATACTACCAAACACAATCTACAGATTCAATGTAATCCCTATCAAATTACCGATGGCCTTTTTCATAGAACTAGAACAAAAAAATTCACAATTCATATGGAAATACAAAGACCCCAAATAACCAAAGCAGTCTTGAGAAAGAAGAAAGGGACTGGAGGAATCAACCTCCTGACTTCAAATTATACTACAAAGCTACAGTCATCAAGACAGTATGGTATTGGCACAAAAACAGAAATATAGACCAATGGAACAAGATAGAAAGCCCAGAAATAAATCCATGCACCTAAAGTAACCTTATTTTTGACAAAGGAGGTAAGAATATACAATGGGGAAGAACAGCCTCTTCAATAAATGGTGCTGGGAAAACTGGACAGCTACATGTAAAAGAATGAAATTAGAACACTTCCTAACACTATATGCAAAGATAAACTCAAAATGAATTAAATACCTAAATTTAAGACTAGGAACCATAAAACTCTTAGAGGAAAACATAGGCAGAACACTCAATGACATAAATCAAAGCAAGATCCTCTATGACCCACCTCCTAGAGTAATGGACATAAAAACAAAAGTAAAGAAGTGGGACCTGATTAAACTTAAAATATTTTGTGCAGCAAAGGAAACTACAAGCAAGGTGAAAAGACAACTCTCAGAATGGGAAAAATAATAGCAAATGAAACATTAACAAAGGATTGATTTCCAAAATATATAAACAGTTCATACAACTTAATACCAGAAAAAAAAACAACAACCCAATCAAAATGTGGAGAAAAGACCTAACCTAAACAGACATTTCTCCAAAGAAGACAAACAGATGGCTAACAAGCACATAAAAAGATGCTCAACATTGCTCATTATTAAAGAAATGCAAATCAAAAGCACAATGAGCTATCACCTCACACCAGTCAGAATGGCCATCATCAAAAAGTCGACAAACAATAAATGCTGGCGAGGGTGTGGAGAAAAGGGAATGTTCTTGCACTATTGGTGGGAATGCAAATTGATACAGCCACTATGGGAGACAGTATGGAGATCCCTTAAAAAACTAGGAATAAAACCACCCTATGACCCAGCAATTCCATGCCAAGGAGTATACCCTGAGGAAACCTAAATTGAAAAAGTCACATGTATCCCATTGTTCATTGCAGCACTATTTACAATAGCTAGAGCATGGAAGCAACCTAGATGTCCATTGCTAGATGAATGGATAAGGAAGTTGTATATACACCACGGAATATTACTGAGCCATAAAAAGGAATGGATTTGAGTCCATTCTAATGAGGTGGATGAATCTAGAATCTATTATACAGAGTGAAGTAAGTCAGAGAAAGAGATAAATATCATATTCTAACACATATATACAGACTCTAGAAAAGTGGTACTGAAGAATTTATTTACAGGGCAGCAGTAGAGAAACAGCCATGGAGAACTGACTTATGGACACGGGGCAAGGGGAGAAGAGGCCGAGATGTATGGACAGAGTAAAGTGGAAACTTACATTACCATATGCAAAATAGATAGGCAACAGGAATTTGCTGTATGGCTCAGGAATCTCAAACAGGGGCTCTGTATCAACTAGAGGGGTGGGATGGGGAGGAAGATGGGAGGGAGGTTTAAAAGGGAGGGGATATATGTATACCTATGAATGATTCATGTTGAGGTTTGACAGAAAACAATAAAACTCTGTTAAGCAATTATCTTCAGTTAAAAAATAAATTAAAAAAAAAGTAAGGAAGTATTGTTACATGTTAGCATAAGAAGGAACCACAAAAATATTATACCAAGTGAAAGAGCCAGTCAGAAAGGCCACATCTTTTACAATACATTTATATGAAATGTCCAGAAAAGTTAAATTTATAGAGACAGAAAGTAGATTAGTGGTTGCTTTGGGCTATGGGTAGGAATGGGGAGTGTCTAAATGGATATGAGTTTGAGGGAGATGAAAATGTTTTAAAATGAGGTTATGCTGGAGCCTATTATACAGAGTGAAATTAGTCAGAAAGAAAAGCACCAATACAGTATGCTAACACATATATATGGAATTTAGAAAGATGGTAACGATGACCCTATATGCGAGACAGCAAAAAAGAGACAGATATATAGAACAGTCTTTTGGACTCTGTGGGAGAAGGCAAGGGTGGGATGATTTGAGAGAATAGCATTGAAACATATATATTATCATATGTGAAACAGATCGCCAGTCCAGGTTCGATGCATGAGACAGAGCGCTCAGGGCTGGTGCATTGGGATGACCCTGAGGGATGGGATGGGGAGGGAGGTGGGAAGGGGGTTCAGGATGGGAAACACATGTACACCCATGGCTGATTCATGTCAATGTATGGCAAAAACCACCACAATATTGTCAAGTAATTAGCCTCCAATTAAAATAAATAATTAAAAAACAACAAAACAAAAAATAAAATGAAGTTATGGATGGTTACACAATTCTGTGAATAAACTAAGCACTTGCTGAATTAAAATAGCTGACTTTATGGTATATAAATTACACTGTTACAAAGTTATTAATAAAAAATTAATTTGAAAAATAAATAGTTCTCACTTTGGGCCTCAGCTTAGAGGCTGTAATTTCCAGAAAAATAATGGCCTGTGTCCCATTGCTCTGCAGCCTTGGCCAGGTTACCCAAATTTGTCTCACCTCTTAGCCTAAAAAGGAACAGTGGGCTCCAGAGATGACTGTTCTGAAGTCCTGAAGTGGGGAGAGGCAAGGGAATGAATTCTCTCCAAGAGCCTCTAGGAGGAATACAGCCTTGCTGACACATTGATTTTAGGACTTCTGATCTCTAGAACTGTAAGATAATATATTGGTGCTGTTTTAAGCCACTAAATTTGTGGTAATTTGTTATGGTAGCATTAGAAAACTAATGTAGTGTTTAAAAAATGAATTCTTACAATGCAAGAAGTATCTTCAGAAAGATTTAAAATTTAGCCTTTAGGCCTTACTCATCAGCAAATTTTATTTCTATAAATACAGAGAAAAGCCTTATTAAAAACTGTTAGGAAGATTTCCCTGGAAGTCCAGCAGTTAAGACTTAGCCTTGCAAGGCAGGAGGCGCAGGTTTGATCCCTGGTCAGAGAACTAAGATCCCGCATACCTTGCGGCCAAAAAACCAAAACAGAAATGAGAAGCAATGTTGTAACCAATTCAATAAAGACTTTAAAAATGGTCCACATTAAAAAGAAATCTTTAAAAAGAAAAAAGACTGTTAGGAAAAGGCACTTCTGTTGGAGATTCCCAGGTGGTGCTAGTGATAAAGAACCTGCCTGCCAGTGCAGAAGACATAGGCGGCTTGGTTTCAATCCCGAGGTCAGGAATATCCACTGGAGGAGGGCACGGCAACCCACCCCAGTATTATTGCCTGGAGAATCCTATGCACAGAGGACAGAGGTGGGTTACAGTCCATAGGGTCACAAAGAGTTGGACGTTACTGAGGCGACGTAGCATGCACACGAGATGCTTCTACTGTCTTCCCATGCTGGGTGCCAGAATCTTGACTGTGGTTGTCAATTTGGAGTACAGCTGATTCAGACACTATACAAAGTCCTACATAAAGTGGTCCTTCAATTTGTGACATTAAAATGATAGCAAGGAATAAGACCGATTTAGTTATACTAAAGAATCAGAACCCCAATCAGTTCACTTCACAATTAACTTAAAGAGGGGAGGGATAAATGGGGAGATTGAGGTTGACAAATATACACTACTATATGTAAAATAGATGACCCACTGTAGAGCACAGGGAATGCTACTCGATCCTCCGCAATGAAGAATCTAAGAAGAGTGGATATACGTATGTGTGTGTCTGACCCACTGTACTGTATACCTGAAACTAACATGGCATTGTAAAAACTATATTCCAGTAAAAATAACAAAAAAATTAACTTACAAATAACATATCGGCTTTGTTCCAGTTAGCTCCCCACTCTTTATTAGAAGTCTAGTATACTTTAATCCTGCTGTCTTTGGTTTCAGTTTCCCCCTACAGGATGATAACATTCTCTCTGCCCTCAGCCTGACTATAATGCATCTGCAGATTCACTCACCTACTTCACATTTCCTCTAAGGTTGGCTCAGATGTTCCAGATCCCACATGGGCAAAATAATCAATCAGCTCTACCCCACCCCACTTCCCACCTCATGCTCTGTCATCCTTTATTCCCTGATTTATGAGGCTGTCAGGGAAACCAGAATACCATTTTATATGCTTGTTAATTTTTTTAATTCCTAAATATTCCTTACATCTGCCCTCTCCTCCCTGCTACATCCATGGTCCAGCTCTAAGACCTCACCCTCTCTCTGCAGGATCACTCTCACAGCTCCCTCATTCATCTACCTCGAGGTATGTAAAGGTCAATTCATTCCAAACAGACCACAGAAAAAATATTCTAACATGCACATCTAATCACTCTCTGTGACCCCTATGGACTGTAGCCCGCCAGGCTCCACTGTCCATGGGATTCTCCAGGCAAGAATACTGGAGTGGGTAGCCATTTCCTTTTGCAAGGGATCTTACTGATCCAAACCTGGGTCTCCTGCATTGCACAGAAATTCTTTACCATCTGAGCCGCCAGGAAAGTCCAATCATTTACCACTGCTATGTGAAACCCATCCTTATTCTGCCTCACCAGCTTTAACTGAAGGCCAACTCTTCAGTTTCCTGCTAGAGTTATACATGTGATAGCTTCCCCCCGGTACCCCCTGCAACACCTTAGAACAGTTCCCAGTTTCCACTTCGAAATCTATGGGCTTCTGGAGAACCTGGCTTCTGCCCTTCCTGGTATCTAGTATCTGGAATGGAATATGTGCCTTCATACAGATATGCTATCTCAGAATGTGCACATGACCTCTGCTGGTCCAATCAGAGTGGATCTAGGACTGGAGTCGAAATTTCTTGCACAGAGTCTCTGGACAATAAGGTAGATGCACCAGAGGGCTGGGATGCTAGATGCCAGTGTAGTGTCATGAAGAAGGAAACCCACTGAGGGCAAATATGGCCTCTGCAGCAGCAGCAGCAGCGGCACATATTTGTCCTGGGATAAAACCATGAGCTTCTGCATGATATTATGCCTGAGGGCTATGTTACCTTGAAAATGTTTCCACTTTATGGGTAAATAAATTTCTTTCATTATTTAAAGTATTTAAATTGAGATTTATATAAATGGGTAGACACCCTGTGTTCATGAACTGGAAGACTAAATATTCTTAAGATGTCAATTCTTCCCAATCCCAGCAAGCTATTTTGTGGACATCAACAAACTAATTCCAAAGTTTGTGCAAAAAAGGCAAAAACTAAAAATAATCAACAAAATACTGAAAAAGAAGGAAGCTGGAAGACTGACACACCAGATTGCAAGACTTTTTATAAACTATGACAATCAAGACAGTGTGGTATAGGATAAGAACAAAAAAAGATATACAGATTAATGGAACAGAAGAATCCAGAAACAGGTCTACCCAATATAGACAACTTACCTTAGATAAAGGGAAAAAAAATCAATTCCAAGGAGAAAAAAAAAAATCTTTTCCACAAACCATGCTGGAACAATTGAACTTCCATATGCAAAAAAAAAAAAAAAAAGTCTAGACACAGACGTTACACTGGTCACAAAAATTAAATTTTGTAAAGATTATTGTAAAGAAAAATAATTTTCCTCTACTCACACTCAGAACACTTCATCAGGCAGTTGGGTTTCCCACACCAAGCAATTCTCCAACACCTGCTGGGTGGCCCACAATTCAATTAATACTGACATTACCCAGATTCAGCACATGAGGTGGCTGGCAACCACTCCAGATGCTGGCTTCAAGTCCAAGATGTCACCTGTGCTTCTGACCAACTGGCTGTAAACCAGAGTTTCCAAAACCCCCTCCTAAGGTTTCAATCATTTGAGTTTCCATGACCCACTCCTGAGGTATAATAATTTTCTAGAACAGCTCAGAGAACTAGAGGAAACACTTATGTTTACAGATTTCAGTTCAGTTCAGTTCAGTTCAGTCACTCAGTCGTGTCCGACTCTTTGCAACCCCATGAATCGCAGCACACCAGGCCTCCCTGTCCATCACCAACTCCCGGAGTTCACTCAGACTGGTGTGCATCGAGTCAGTGATGCCATCCAGCCATCTGTCGTCCCCTTCTCCTCCTGCCCCCAATCCCTCCCAGCATCAGAGTCTTTTCCAATGAGTCAACTCTTCGCATGAGGTGGCCAAAGTACTAGACTTTCAGCTTTAGCATCATTCCTTCCAAAGAAATCCCAGGGCTGATCTCCTTCAGAATGGACTGGTTGGATCTCCTTGCAGTCCAAGGGACTCTCAAGAGTCTTCTCCAACACCACAATTCAAAAGCATCAATTTTTCGGCGCTCAGCCTTCTTCACAGTCCAACTCTCACATCCTTACATGACCACAGGAAAAACCATAGCCTTGACTAGATGGACCTTAGTTGGCAAAGTAATGTTTCTGCTTTTGAATATACTATCTAGGTTGGTCATAACTTTTCTTCCAAGGAGTAAGCGTCTTTTAATTTCATGGCTGCAATCACCATCTGCAGTGATTTTGGAGCCCGAAAAAATAAAGTCTGACACTGTTTCCACTGTTTCCCCATCTATTTCCCATGAAGTGATGGGTTTACAGGTTTATTACATAGTAAAAGACCCAGGTGAATAGCCAGATGAAGATATATGTGGGGCAAGGTCCAGAAGGGTCTTGAGCAAAGGAGCTTTTTTCCCGCTGGAGTCAGGTTGCACCACCCTCCAGGCATCTGGATATATTCACTGACCTGGGAGCTCTTCAAGACTCATTCTTTGGAGACTTTATCATGTAGGCATGATACATCCACTTCATTTCTAACCCCTCCCCTCTTGTCTCCAAGAACTGGGTAGTGGGGCTGCAAGTTCAAGCTTCTAATCTCAGCTTATTCTTTTCGGTGACCAGCCTCCCCACTCAGAAGTCCACCAAAAGTTCTCTCATTAGAATAAAAGATGTTCTTACCATCGAAGAGGGCTTCCTGGTAGCTCCGCCAGTAAAGAATTCTCTTGCAATGCAGGAGAATTCCAGTTCGATTCCTGAAATTACAAAAGTCTCAGGAATTCTGTGCCAGAAATTGTGTGTGTGTGTGTGTGTGTGTGTGTGTTTACTGCAGCATTATTTATGATAGTCAAAATATGGAAATAACTTAAGTATCCATAAGTGGATAAATGGATAAAGAAACTGCGGTATATATACAATGGAATATTACTCACTCATAAAAAGTAATGAAACATGAATGGACCTCAGGGGCATTATACTAAGTAAAATAAGTCAGAGAAAGACAAATACCATATGACCTCACTTACATGTGAAATCTAAAAACAAAAAGGGTCATAGATAGAGGGAATAGATTGGTGGTTGCCAGAGGTGTGGAGGATGAGAGAAATGAGTAAACTGTTTTTATGGTTTTTTTCCTGAGTTTAAATACACTGAATTAAAACATTTCTAAAATTCTACTCTGTGAAGACCGTTAAAAGACTCAAAAGACATGCCACAACTGAAAAATATTTGCAAATTTGTTAAAGGATTTTCATTTAAAAATACAAAGAACACTGAAAACTCGGCAATAAGAAAACAGACAACCCACCAGAAAAGAAAAAAAAAAGGGCAAAAGATCTGAACAGATGCCTCACCAAGGAAGATGGCAAATAAGCATTTGCAAAGATGCTCATCTTCATTTGTCATAGGGGAAGTTCATGACACAACAGTGAGATACCACACACATCTCTCAGGATGGCTAGAATCCAGAACACTGGCACACCAAATGCTGGTGAACATGCAACACAACAGGCACCATCACTCGTGCTGGCTGGGGGTGCAAATGGCACAGGCTCTTTAGCAAAACTCTTGGCTATCTCTTCCAAAGCTAAATATAGTCTTACCATACCATACAATTCAGCAATCTTATCTTTTTAAAATCTGTAACATTTATTTAGGCAAAAAAAAAAAAAATCCCCAAAACAAAAAATCTGTACACACAGCATTAATACCTAAGTGATGTCTTGATTTAAAATACAGCTTGATTCATGTACAGGACACTTCCATTCATCTAGTCACAGTGAGAACAGAGCCTTCAGTCCAGATAATTGAGAGTCTTTGAAATGTATACATATTACACTTTCCAACAAATTTTTTTTATATCCTTTGAAAGAAGTTAAACTCTTCCACCAAAATTTAAGCAAAAGATCGCTTTTTATACATTCACAAGTCAGCAAGAACTAGACAAGTGGGAATTCTATAAAAGTCAGGAATTTCAAATTTTTATTCTTACAGATTATCTGAGAGTATGAATCTTGACATAACATTCTCCCATTTTTAAATGCTCTCAAGAATATTCTGAGTTTATAAAAGGATGTCTCAGCTTTCATTAGCTAAGTAGCTTCCTGCCTCTAAGTTGATTAAAATAAGCTTTAAAAAACCCAATTTGAACAATGTTCCAAAATAAATTCAAAATTAAGCATGTATTATTAATGAACTACATTTATGATTTCTCATCATCTGATAAATTTGGATTTTAAAAACATCCTTAATAGCTATTCTGTCTAGGTATGAAGTTAGGATGTGCTCTCTGAAAGAGCTGTGCTACATCCAGAGAAATGAGAAAAAGCATTGATTTTCCTGTCATTGAAAAAAAAAAAAAGGTGGGGGTAGGAAAATAGGCAGAAAAAGCCCTTTCTCAGGTTAACATAGAGTGTCTTAGGTTAAGATTTGGAAACCAAAGAATGCACAATTAGGAAGAGACATGTCATGCAAAAGCTATAAAATACTAAAAAATATATAACAATCAGTCATTCAAAGCACACTCAGCAAAATTTCCTATCATACTGCTCGTTTCATCACTGAATGAAGTCTGGATTTGCTTTATTACTTAAATAAACAGTTCCTGAATCAACATAAAAAAATGAAAAAATGTGTCAACATAAACCAATTGGTAAAGTTTAAACATCCAATATCCACACAACCATTTGAAACTGCTGCAGTGGATTTGAGAGGGAAACCATAAGTTTGCAAACCTCTCCATAAGCTGCAGCAATCTTATTTATCCAGTTTATTTGAAAACGTATATTCACTTAAAACCCTGCAAACAAGAAAAAACAAACAAGAATTGCTATAATAAAACTTCTTTCATCCCTTTTCCTTATTATATGACCAGGGTGTTTGGTTAATTGTTTTTAATTTGCATTATAAAAATAAAATATGGGTAGAATTCACACTAAAGCTTTTTATTTTATTAATATGTAATATTTATCCACAGATATATGAATTAAATTTTAGAAGCTCTACTCATCACACTAGGAGATATATTTCAACAATATGCTACTTTTCATGTTAATAGCTATTATCAAAATTATAAAACATTATGCTATTTTATCAACTATGTGCTAAATAATTATACCTAAATGGAGGAGGAATATTTTATCACAGGGCTCCCCAGGTGGTGCTGGTGGTAAAGAACCTGCCTGTCAATGAGGAGAGGTAAGAGAAGCTGGTTCAGTCCCCAAGTCGGGCAGATCAGTCGTGTCCGACTCTGTGTGACCCTGTAGACGGCAGCCCACCAGGCTCCCCGGTCCCTGGGATTCTCCAGGCAAGAACACTGGAGTGGGTTGCCATTTCCATCTCCAATGCAAGAAAGTGAAAAGTGAAAGTGAAGTCGCTCAGTCGTATCCGACTCTTAGCGACCCCATGGACTGCAGCCTATCAGGCTCCTCCGTCCATAGGATTTTCCAGGCAAGAGTACTGGAGTGGAGTGCCATTGCCTTCGTCTTGAAACTGCTAAACTATTAAAAAGAGAAATTGTTCATTTTTTTTTTCATCCTGTTTACCTTCTTACTGTGCTATGGCGAGTATTACATTGTTAAGGTATTTTGATTTTGTTGACTGTATTTAAAAGATACAGTGTATTTTTAACATGCTAAAAATTACATCCTTTGTAGCTATTTATACTTTAAAAGAAAACATTTGGATGTCAAATTTAAAACGTGTGAATAACACACATATTTTCAAACACGTTTTAGGGTAACTGAGCAAAACAGTTTGAAGACTCATGAGCTAAAACACTGATTTTCAAACTTAAGCACACATCAGAATCACCTAGAAGGTGGTTAAAACGCACGCGCATTGCTGGTCTCCTCCGCTTCACCCAGTCAGTCTGGAGCAGCTTGGATCTGGGACATTTGCGTCTTTCATCAGTTCCCAGGTGGTGCGGACTGTGCTGGACCCACCCTGAGAACTGCAGTCCTGCTCTAGAATACTTATTAGCCTATATGCAATTGACGGAACTGGGAACATCCTCCGACTCGTCCTTCTCCCACAGCCTCCGAGATCTCCACCACCCCTCCTCATCCCCGCCCAGCCCAGCACAGCCCCGCCCCCACCTGCATCCCTCCCACCATCTCTCCGCGGCATAGCCAGAAGGACCTTCCTGGCCACAGTTACCCGCTTGCTCAGAACCTCCCCCTACGCTCCGTTACCTTGAAGGTGCAAGACCAAATTTCCTCCTTTGTCTCTTGGTCTTAGCTCGTTTTTAGAGCTTCATCTCCCATCTCCAATCCTCACCACCACTGTAAACTCCGAGTCTTCTGAAGTATTTCCTGTTCCTTTAATGTGCTCTGCTTTGTCTCACCTCTGGGATATGCAACTTAAACTCTTCTGCTTCCGCCAACCCTTCTTCACTGTGCTGAGTCCTACTCACCTCCAGATTACTTGTTAGAAATCGCTTCATCCAGGGCTCATCCTGAACTCTTTAAAAACAACTCAAACCCCACCAAATGTGCCCTCATGACTCACTCTGGCTTCAAGGGTCGCCCATCACATATGATGCTACTTGCCTGTTTGCTAACCTTTCTCCCTCCAGATTTCAGTTCTCTCAGGGCAGGACCTTGCCTTGTTTACCATTGTATCTCTAGTTACAATGCCTGGAGCACCATACGTGTCTGGAAGATGTTTGTTGAATGAATTCATGTTCCTCCTATCCATGTGGCACCAATGCTGAAATGACAAGCAGAGAGAATATAGTTGATGGTCTCTGCCTCTAGCAATTCCAGAGAAGACTATGGCAGGAAGACAAACATACAGGGAAAGAGAATATTGTTTGGTTAACTGTGAGAGTAAGTGCAACCGAAGTTTAGAGACAAGGGTGATTGTGCTTGATGGATTGTTTGGAGGAGACCAAATGAAGACCTTGAATCTCCACATTTTCTCTTCATGACTTTTCTAGTTAAGGACAAAGGGCATTTTGTGAGCCTTTGAGCATGGCAGTGAGCTATTTATTTAGAATCGATCTTTGCCAAGACTGGCAGCTACCATATGAAGAGAGGCTTGGCAACTTGCCCTGTGAACTTACTGCAGTGAATTCAAAGTGTATAATTTCTGTTGATTATTTTTATTTTGGCATCAGTTCATATCTCATCCCAGGGAATGTAGACAGATACCAACTGCCAGTTTTGCAGTTTTATTGCAGCAAGGAGGTGATAAATAATTACTAAAGCTAGTTTAGTAAATTGCTCTGGTTGAAAAAGACATAATAATAGTGTTTTCTTTCCAAGATATTTAAAGGCATGGGTTTTCACTCAATTCAAGTCTTATATACTATACAGAGTGAAACTACTCAGATTCAAAGAATCCTACATCCTATGATAAAGGAAATTTTAAAAATCCTTTTAAATAAACATTAAATTTTAACAAGCAATAAACATTTTAACAAATGTTCTAAATGTTGAGTGGGCATTTTTATTGAATTCAAAATTTCTGATAGTAATGGTTATTAAAATAGCATGCAGTAAAGATGTAAGTTCCACCTGTGTGATAAGCAATTTTGGTGCTGATTTGACTGGTCCATCTGACCATCAGGGAATAGAATTACTCCTGCCCTTGTGTTTGCATATCTTACAAATAAATATTACATATGTTTAACATATATTGTTGAAGCTTCCCTGACTAATTCTATAAAGTACCCATAAAAAAAAATTAAGGCTCCAAAGAAAATCTTTCAGGGAGAAAAGTGAATTGCTACGAACAGGCCAGGAACAACTGTGTGACATGCAGACACAGGAGCAAGGATGCTTGCAGACTAGGAAGCCCTTCTGGAGAAATGATCTTAGGGAGTGTGGAAAGGTTTATGAATGTTCGTGGGAGGCAGTTCTGAACATAAAGAGCAATAAAAAACAAGCAGCGAATTTTGTGAAGTGGGCGAGGGAAACAAAGCCTGCAGTCAGAAGACAGGCTTGGGCAGAGTAGTGCATGAGCTGCATGTAGGAGGCTGGGGGGTCAGAAATGCATACAGATGCCAAGTGAGTTGGGCCTGTGTGAAGATAGGAAGGCTGAGAAAAGGGAGACGATAAGAATGTAGCAAACCAGGGCAGAAGTGTTGGAGCAGGTAATTTGTGGCTGGAGAGGAGGGGGCAAAGGCAAACAGTGAGGATGAGCTAGAGAACTTGTCATGATACTTA
The DNA here is from genome assembly GCF_032405125.1 of Capricornis sumatraensis. Taxonomy (NCBI): domain Eukaryota; kingdom Metazoa; phylum Chordata; class Mammalia; order Artiodactyla; family Bovidae; genus Capricornis; species Capricornis sumatraensis. Next base: position 41,528,156 of record NC_091078.1, on the reverse strand, counting down.
TGATGCACAGAAATGAAGCGTACACATTGAGTTTGTAAGATCAATTATGTATTCTTTTTAGGGAAGTAGTTATAGGGATTCAAGAAGGGCAATCAACTCATTTTTAATGCTGAAGGCAAACCACAAAATTCACAAATGAGAAACTCAAGGATGAGTTTTGAACACCATTGATAGATTGAATGAAACTGAGGGTGTTACTAAAGACCCACATCAAGCCATATCAAAGGGAAAGAGAATTTTCATAATGATGTATAGGGGAAGTGTGGTTTTGTATACCAAACAATAACTTTGGAGTATGTAAAATTTATTAATTGGACTGATCTTGTTAAAATGATGAAAAGTGTGAATATCTGTGCAATATATATCTAGGCTTATAAAATATAGCCTAAGAATATTAAATATACCTTGGAAACAAAGTGAAAATAGAGCCCATTATACTTAACTGAAAGCATTTTCCTAATAAGAAAACATGTAAAGGAGCAGTCTTCACAGCCTCAACTCAAGGGTCATACACAGATATGAGAGGATTAGCAGAGATATGAATATTAGCTTCTTCCACCAATTTGTTTGTTTCTGAGGCTTAAAATATTTAATGTTTTCATTTTTATACCATGCTTTTTAAGGAGATTAGTTTCAGAGCCTTAAGTATTGAAAAAATTGACTTAGAGCTAGTCTTTCCTGGAAAATCGTTTAATTTATAAAAGGAATATATATATATGTATATATATATATATATATTTTTTTTAACAATGTTGCAAAAGCTTGTATTCAGTTGACAGTACTTAACTGTCATTTTTAGGTTTCATGCTGTTGTTGTTCAGCTGGTAGGACAACTCTTTGTAATCCCATGGACTGCACCATGCCAAGCTTCCCAGTCCTTCACTATCTCCCAGAGTTTGCTCAAACTCATGTCCATTGAGTCAGTGATGCCATCCAACCATCTTATCCTCTGTTGACCCGTTTTCTTCCTGCTCTCAATCTTTCCCAGCATCAGGGTCTTTTCAAATGAATCATTTCTTTGCATCAGGTGGCCAAAGTATTGGAGTTTCAGCTTCAGCATCAGTCCTTTCAATGAGTATTCAGGTTTGATTTCCCTTAGGATTCACTGGTTTGATCTCCTTGCTGTCCAAGGGACTTTTAAGAGTCTTCTCCCACACCACAGTTTGCAAGCATCAGTTATTTGGTGCTGAGCTTTCTTTATGGTCCAACTCTCACATGACTACTGGAAAAACCATCACTTTGTTATATGGGCCTTTATCTGCAAAATTTACTGGAAATGTTTCCAAATGAGACAAACTTTAAAATTACAAATAGAGAGTAGCGTGAATTCTTGAAGACTTTTGGGAGGGAGCTAAATGTTTTAAATCCCGTTGGTTAGCTCTTCTAACAGCAGACCAGATGCAGACCCAGGTAAACTCCTGGTGAATGACCTTGTTCAAAGTCACTGAATAAATCAGTTTCAGCCTTGGGGCTGGACTTCTAACTTCAGATTCCTGTGTGTAGCCTGTTGCCTGAGCTAAGTGGCCATTAACAGACTCTTAGATATTCTGGCTTTCAAATCTGGTTTAAAAATTCACTGTGGGAGCATAAAGATGGCGGAGGAATAGGACGGGAAGACCACTTTCTCCCTCACAAATTCCTCAAAAGAACATTTCAACGCTGAGCAAACTCCACAAAACAACCTCTGTAGGCTGGCAGAGGACAGCAGGCAACCAGAAAAGCAGACCATTGTCTTCAAAAACAGGTAGGAAAAAATATAAACGACGAAAAAGGAGACAAAGGAGGTGGGGAGGGAACTCCGTCCCGGGAAGGGAAGCCCGTCCCGGGAAGGGAATTTTAAGAAGAGAGGTTTCCAAACACCAGGAAACACTCTCCCTGCCGAGTCTGTGGCGAGTCTTGGAAACCCAGAGGGCAACATAACAGGAAGGAAAAATAAAGAAATAATTAAAACCAAGAGATTACAAGCCCAACAGTAACTCCCCCAGCGGAAAAGCAGCACAGACGCCTGCATCCGCCATTGGGAAGTGGGGGCAGGGCAGGGACGCGCGGGAGGCGCGGGCTGCAGTGCTTTGTAAGAATCGGGCAGGAACGCCCCACGCGCAACCAGAACGATCTAACTTGCGCTAGCAAACCAGACTGTGTGATAGCTACAGCACGAAAAGCTCGAACATAAGACGCCGCCAGGACCGAGCACAGAACAAAGGACGGAACGGGAAAAGCCGGCTGCAGATCATCCCCCGCCGGGGACAGGCAGCCAGAGCCGTAAGGACTGGAAAGGGGCAATTGCAGACCCGGAGAGACTTTACTTACCTAACTGCAAGCGGGCTTCTTTGCTAAGACTTCTGGGGGTGCTGGACAGTCACAATCTGCCTCACGGGGGATGCCAGCGGTCCACCCAGAAAGTTGAGCAGCAGTGACAGAAAAGGTGACAAGCCACGGCGATCACGCTTGCCAAACTCCTGAGCTACTCGGACCTGGGAAGGGCACAAAGCGCAGTCCCAGCCGAATCTGTGCCTCTGAGGGCTGCCTGAGCGCCAAACATGAGCGGCTTGGACCGGGAAGTGCACGCAGCCTAGGGCCGGCCTCAGACGGTTCCCGGCTGTGCATCGTAGAGCCGGAGCGGTTTGTGCGCCGCGAGAAGGGACAGGTCAAGCGGGGCTGTGACACTGTGAGCACACGACAGCGCTATTTGTTTGCGGCATTCCCCCTCCCCACAGCGCGACTGAACTAGTGAGCCTGAAAAACCAGCAAACGGAAGAAGTTAAACAGAGGGAACCACCTTGGAAGTGATTCCACACGGCCCAAAACATCAGAGAAGAGCCAGATATATTTTTACTATTTTAAAAATCATTCCTTTTTTTTTTTTCTTTTTTTTTCTTTTTTTTTTCTAACCTTTTTTTTTAATTGTTAAATCTTCTATTTCTCCTCTAATTTTTATTACTATAACCTATTATTACTATTTTTTTTTTTAAGGCAAACACCATATATAGCCTTTGGATGGTTGTTGGTGGGGTTTTTTTTGTTTGTTTGTTTTGTTTTTTTTTGTTTGCTTGTTTTTTTTAATAATTCTTGGTTTTTTTTTCTTTCTTTCTTTCCTGCTTTTTCCTTCTGCTTCTTTTCTTTAATATTGTATTTTTGAAAATCCAACCTCTACTCTAGATTTTTAACCTTTGCTCTTAGGTTTTTGTTGTCAATTTTGTTCATTTAAAAACCCAAACTTCACTACCCAAGTTTACCTGAGAGCGAGATTACTGGCTTGACCACTCTCTTCTCCTATGGACTCTCCTTTTTCTCCACCAGGTGGCCTCTGTCTCTTTTCTCCCCCATCTCTTCTCTATCCAACTCTGTGAATCTCTGTGTGTTCCAGACAGTGGAGAACACCTAAGGAACTGGTTACTGGCAGGATTTGTCTCTCTCCTTCTCATTCCTCTCTCTTATCCTCCTGGTCACCTCTGTCTACTTCCTCCCTCTCCTCTTCCCTGTATAACTCCGTAAATACCTGAGCGGGCCAGACTATAGAGCGCACATAAGGAAGTGACTACTGCCTAGCTTGCTCTCTCCTCTTTTGATCTCACCGCATCTCATTCCAGTTACCTCTAACTACCCCCTCCATCTTCTCTTCTCCTTGTAACTCAGTGAACCTCTCTGAGTGTCCCTCAATGTGGAGAAACTTTTCATCTTTAACCTAGATGTTTTATCATCGGTGCTGTATAGATGGAGAAGTCTAGAGGCTACTGTAAAAACTGAAGACCAGAAGCAGGAGGCTTAAATACAAAGCCTGAAAACATTAGAGAACTCTTGAATTCAGGGAACATTAAGCAATAGGAGCTCATCAAATGCCTTCATACTTACACTGAAACCAAGCTCCACCCAAGGGCCAACAAGTTCCAAAACAAGACATATCACTCAAACTCTCCAGCAACACAGGAACACTCCCCTGAGCTTGAATATACAGGCAGCTCAAAATTATTCCAAAACCTTTGATGTCTCATAACCCATCACTGGTCACTCCACTGCACTCCAGAGAGAAGAAACCCAGCTCCACCCACCAGAACTCCAACACAAGCCTCCCTAACCAGGAAACCTTGACAAGCCACTGATAGAACCCCACCCACAGTGAGGAAGCTCCATAATAAAGAGAACTCCACAAATTAACAGAATATAAAAAGACCACCCCAAACGCAGCAATATAACCAAGATGAAGAGACAGAGGAATACTCAGCAGGTAAAGGAACAGGAGAGTTGCCCACCAAACCAAACAAAAGAGGAAGAAGTAGGGAATCTACCTGAGAAGGAATTCCGAATATTGATAGTGAAAATGATCCAAAATCTTGAAATCAAAATGGAATCACAGATAAATAGCCTAGAGACAAGGATTGAGAAGATGCAAGAAAGGTTTAACAAGGACCTAGAAGAAATAAAAAAGAGTCAAAATATAATGAATAATGCAATAAATGAGATCAGAAACACTCTGGAGGCAACAAATAGTAGAATAACGGAGGCAGAAGATAGGATTAGTGAAATAGAAGATAGAATGGTAGAAATAAATGAATCAGAGAGGAAACAAGAAATACGAATTAAAAGAAACGAGGACAATCTCAGAGACCTCCAGGACAATATGAAACGCTCCAACATTCGAATTATAGGAGTCCCAGAAGAAGAAGACAGAAAGAAAGATCATGAGAAAATCCTTGAGGAGATAATAGTAGAAAACTTCCCTAAAATGGGGAAGGAAATAATCACCCAAGTCCAAGAAACACAGAGAGTTCCAAATAGGATAAACCCAAGGCGAAATACCCCAAGACACATATTAATTAAATTAACAAAGGTCAAACACAAAGAACAAATATTAAAAGCAGCAAGGGAAAAACAACAAATAACACACAAGGGGATTCCCATAAGGATAACAGCTGATCTTTCAATAGAAACTCTTCAGGCCAGGAGGGAATGGCAAGACATACTTAAAGTGATGAAAGACAATAACCTACAGCCCAGATTACTGTACCCAGCAAGGATCTCATTCAAATACGAAGGAGAAATCAAAAGCTTTACAGACAAGCAAAAGCTGAGAGAATTCAGCACCACCAAACCAGCTCTCCAACAAATTCTAAAGGATATTCTCTAGACAGGAAACCGAAAAGGGTGTATAAACCCGAACCCAAAACAATAAAGTAAATGGTAACGGGATCATACTTATCAATAATTACCTTAAACGTAAATGGGTTGAACGCCCCAACCAAAAGGCAAAGACTGGCCGAATGGATACAAAAACAAGACCCCTCTATATGCTGCTTACAAGAGACCCACCTCAAAACAAGGGACACATATAGACTGAAAGTGAAGGGCTGGAATAAGATATACCACGCAAATAGAGACCAAAAGAAAGCAGGAGTGGCAATACTCATATCTGATAAAATAGACTTTAAAACAAAGGCTGTGAAAAGAGACAAAGAAGGCCACTACATAATGATCAAAGGATCAATCCAAGAAGAAGATATAACAATTATAAATATATATGCACCCAATATAGGAGCACCGCAATATGTAAGACAAATGCTAACAAGTATGAAAGGGGAAATCAACAATAACACAATAATAGTGGGAGACTTTAATACCCCACTCACACCTATAGACAGATCAACTAAACAGAAAATTAACAAAGAAACGCAAACTTTAAATGATACATTAGATCAATTAGACCTAATTGATATCTATAGGACATTTCACCCCAAAACAATGAATTTCACCTTTTTTTCAAGTGCTCATGGAACCTTCTCCAGGATAGATCACATCCTGGGCCATAAATCTAAACTTGATAAATTCAAAAAAATCGAAATCATTCCAAGCATCTTTTCTGACCATAATGCATTAAGATTAGATCTCAATTACAGGAGAAAAACTACTAAAAATTCCAACATATGGAGGTTGAACAACACACTTCTGAATAACCAACAAATCACAGAAGAAATCAAAAAAGAAATCAAAATATGCATAGAAATTAATGAAAATGAAAACACAACAACCCAAAACCTGTGGGACACTATAAAAGCAGTGCTAAGAGGGAAGTTCATAGCAATACAGGCATACCTCAAGAAACAAGAAAAAAGTCAAATAAATAACCTAACTCTACACCTAAAGCAACTAGAAAAGGAAGAATTGGAGAACCCCAGAGTTAGTAGAAGGAAAGAAATCTTAAAAATTAGGGCAGAAATAAATGCTAAAGAAACAAAAGAGACCATAGCAAAAATCAACAAGGCCAAAAGCTGGTTCTTTGAAAGGATAAATAAAATTGACAAACCACTAGCCAGACTCATCAAGAAGCAAAGAGAGAAAAATCAAATCAATAAAATTAGAAATGAAAATGGAGAGATCACAACAGACAACACAGAAATACAAAAGATCATAAGAGACTACTATCAGCAGTTGTATGCCAATAAAATGGACAATGTGGAAGAAATGGACAAATTCTTAGAAAAGTACAATTTTCCAAAACTGAACCAGGAAGAAATAGAAAATCTTAACAGACCCATCACCAGCATGGAAATTGAAACTGTAATCAGAAATCTTCCAGCAAACAAAAGCCCAGGTCCAGACGGCTTCACAGCTGAATTCTACCAAAAATTTCGAGAAGAGCTAACACCTATCCTACTCAAACTCTTCCAGAAAATTGCAGAGGAAGGTAAACTTCCAAACTCATTCTATGAGGCCACCATCACCCTAATACCAAAACCTGACAAAGATGTCACAAAAAAAGAAAACTACAGGCCAATATCACTGATGAACATAGATGCAAAAATCCTCAACAAAATTCTAGCAATCAGAATCCAACAACATATTAAAAAGATCATACACCATGACCAAGTGGGCTTTATCCCAGGGATGCAAGGATTCTTCAATATCCGCAAATCAATCAATGTAATTCACCACATTAACAAATTGAAAAATAAAAACCGTATGATTATCTCAATAGACGCAGAGAAGGCCTTTGACAAAATTCAACATCCATTTATGATAAAAACTCTCCAGAAAGCAGGAATAGAAGGAACATACCTCAACATAATAAAAGCTATATATGATAAACCCACAGCAAACATTATCCTTAATGGTGAAAAATTGAAAGCATTTCCCCTAAAGTCAGGAACAAGACAAGGGTGTCCACTTTCACTGCTACTATTCAACATAGTTCTGGAAGTTTTGGCCACAGCAATCAGAGCAGAAAAAGAAATAAAAGGAATCCAAATTGGAAAAGAAGAAGTAAAACTCTCACTGTTTGCAGATGACATGATCCTCTACATGGAAAACCCTAAAGACTCCACCAGAAAATTACTAGAGCTCATCAATGAATATAGTAAAGTTGCAGGATATAAAATCAACACACAGAAATCCCTTGCATTCCTATACACTAATAATGAGAAAGTAGGAAAAGAAATTAAGGAAACAATTCCATTCACCATTGCAACAAAAAGAATAAAATACTTAGGAATATATCTACCCAAAGAAACTAAAGACCTATATATAGAAAACTATAAAACACTGATGAAAGAAATCAAAGAGGACACTAATAGATGGAGAAATATACCATGTTCATGGATTGGAAGAATCAATATAGTGAAAATGAGTATACTACCTAAAGCAATTTACAAATTCAACGCAATCCCTATCAAGCTACCAGCCATATTTTTCACAGAACTAGAACAAATAATTTCAAGATTTGTATGGAAATACAAAAAACCTCGAATAGCCAAAGCAATCTTGAGAAAGAAGAATGGAACTGGAGGAATCAACTTGCCTGACTTCAGGCTCTACTACAAAGCCACAGTCATCAAAACAGTATGGTACTGGCACAAAGACAGACATATAGATCAATGGAACAAAATAGAAAGCCCAGAGATAAATCCACACACATATGGACACCTTATCTTTGACAAAGGAGGCAAGAATATACAATGGAGTTAAGACAATCTCTTTAACAAGTGGTGCTGGGAAAACTGGTCAACCACTTGTAAAAGAATGAAACTAGATCACTTTCTAACACCGCACACAAAAATAAACTCAAAATGGATTAAAGATCTAAATGTAAGACCAGAAACTATAAAACTCCTAGAGGAGAATATAGGCAAAACACTCTCAGACATAAATCACAGCAGGATCCTCTATGATCCACCTCCCAGAATTCTGGAAATAAAAGCAAAAATAAACAAATGGGATCTAATTAAAATTAAAAGCTTCTGCACAACAAAGGAAAATATACGCAAGGTGAAAAGACAGCCTTCTGAATGGGAGAAAATAATAGCAAATGAAGCAACTGACAAACAACTAATCTCAAAAATATACAAGCAACTTATGCAGCTCAATTCCAGAAAAATAAACGACCCAATCAAAAAATGGGCCAAAGAACTAAATAGACATTTCTCCAAAGAAGACATACGGATGGCTAACAAACACATGAAAAGATGCTCAACATCACTCATTATCAGAGAAATGCAAATCAAAACCACAATGAGGTACCACTTCACACCAGTCAGAATGGCTGCGATCCAAAAATCGGCAAGCAATAAATGCTGGAGAGGGTGTGGAGAAAAGGGAACCCTCCTACACTGTTGGTGGGAATGCAAACTAGTACAGCCACTATGGAGAACAGTGTGGAGATTCCTTAAAAAATTGCAAATAGAACTACCTTATGACCCAGCAATCCCACTGCTGGGTATACACACCGAGGAAACCAGAATTGAAAGAGACACATGTACCCCAATGTTCATCGCAGCACTGTTTATAATAGCCAGGACATGGAAACAACCTAGATGTCCATCAGCAGATGAATGGATAAGAAAGCTTTGGTACATGTACACAATGGAGTATTACTCAGCCATTAAAAAGAATTCATTTGAATCAGTTCTGATGAGATGGATGAAACTGGAGCCGATTATACAGAGTGAAGTAAGCCAGAAAGAAAAACACCAATACAGTATACTAACACATATATATGGAATTTAGAAAGATGGCAATGACGACCCTGTATGCAAGACAGGAAAAAAGACACAGCTGTGTATAACGGACTTTTGGACTCAGAGAGAGAGGGAGAGGGCGGGATGATTTGGGAGAATGGCATTCTATCATGTATACTATCATGTAAGAATTGAATTGCCAGTCTATGTCTGATGCAGGATACAGCATGCTTGGGGCTGGTGCATGGGGATCACCCACAGAGATGTTATGGGGAGGGAGGTGGGAGGGGGTTTCATGTTTGGGAACACATGTAAGAATTAAAGATTTTAAAATTTAATAAAAAAAAAATTCACTGTGATTAAACTGTGAAAACAGGTAGCACATGGAATTTATATACTTTGAAGCATTGTTTGTAAAGTGAAGTGAAATGAAGTCGCTCAGTCATGTCTGACTCCTTGCAATCCCATGGACTGTAGCCTACCAGGCTCCTCTGCCCGTGGGATTTTCCAGGCAATAGTACTGGAGTGGATTGCCATTTCCTTCTCCAAGTGGGAGCATTGTTTAGTGCTGAGTAAAAATGGAGATGCATCAGATCCAGACAAATCTAGCTTTAAAAACACTTTGGCCAACAAACTGTTGAAAACTTTGGTTTTCAGTTAGTTGCCAGCATTGAAAAATTAGAAGAATTAGAAAAATTTTGTGTAGCTAGCTTTCCAGCTTCTTTTTAAAATTTTAAATATCTGATGTAATTTATAGTATATGAATATAGACAATGGTATTTTATTATAAGGTGTTCTCAAGTGGCTCAATGGTAAAGAATTTGCCTGCAATTCAGGAGATGTGGGTTCCATCTCTGGGTCAGGAAGAGCCCCTGGAGAAGGAATGGCAACCCACTTCAGTCTTCTGCCTGGGAAATCCCATGGACAGAGGAACGTGTTGGGCTACAGTTCATGGGGTCACAAAGAGTCAGACATAACTGAGCAATTAAACAATGGCATTGTATTATAATCATCAAAGTTGCTAAGAGATTAGAACTTTATTCCAACCACTAAGAGGAAATGATAGTTATGTAAGGAGATAGAGGTCTAATTATCGCTACAATGACAGTCACACAACAGTGTAAAATGTATCAAACTGACATGTTGTCCACCTTAAATTTACACAGTGGGCTTCCCAGGTGGCTCACTAGTAAAGTATCTGCCTGCCAATGCAGAAGGTGCAGAAGATGCGGGTTTGATCCCAGGGTCAGGAAGATCTCCTGGAGCAGGAAATGGAAACCCACTCTAGTGCTCTGCCTGAGAAATTCCATGGCTATAATCCATGGGGCTGCAAAGAGTTGGATATGGCTTAGCAACTAAGTTGCTGACAACAACATAGTTGATTTATAGTGTTTCAGGTGTGCAGCAAAGTGTTTCAGGTTTTATATATTTAAATCATATATACACAAACATCTATATTCTTTTTAATATTCTTTTCCATTGTAGGTTATGACAAGGTATTGAATATAGTTCCCTGGGCTGTACAGTAGGCCTTGTCATTTATTGACTTTATTTTTTCCAAACCAAATTTTACTTAAAGCACAAGCACATTACTTTCTGCAAACAGATTCATGACAAGTGACTACACAGTGAGATCAGAGAGCCACTTAGTGCATGTTTAAGTCCACAGCACCTCCCAGGTGTGGAGGGAGGGGGCCCAGGCCCTTGGACACAGGTATGTGGGCTGGTTCTAGGGGGTAACAGTTAAGGTTGAACTTTAATGCCTTAAATACTGGCTTCACTTGAGTACCACACAGAGGCAGCTCTTGACGTGATTAAAAATGTTGTTATACACTAAAAGGAAAGTTACAGATGGGTTTGGTGAATGACAAATTCTCACTACATAAACAGGCAGACTTAAGTTACTGTATTGGTCATTCTAACATCTGTATAGAAATTCCCAGGAAGATGTGCTCCTCAAGCCTAATTGTACATTTTGGAAGTTGGGCCTTTGCAGTGCCTGTCATAGGAGTGTCCTAGAGGTGGCAGGACTAGAGTTGCCAGGGGCCCAGCAGCTTCATCCTTCAAGTGCCCCTTGGTGTACACTGGGTTTGGGGACTGTCTCAGGAAGGATGAGGGAAGAGGCGCTCCTCAGTAAATAAGGTCAAATACAGACTTGGGCTTTGGGCTCCATGCTACAGTCCCACCCACCCAGCCTTAGCCCAAGCGAGTGACTGAGAGAAGGAACAGCAGCCGATGGGGTGGGGGTGGCTGTCCAACACCCCTGCTGGAGTCTGACCCAGTTGCTGGTGGTTGAGCTATCTGCTAAGGGCTGGCGTCCGGCTCCTTTGTGCAGAAGCACCAGTCCACAAGGCTAGGACAGTGTGGGGCTCCCAGAACCCATCCAGTGACAAGATCATGGGACAGCAGTAGGGAAGCACCTTAATGGCCCAGCCAACAAGGTCTTTTTTGAGATCAGGGGTCCCATGAAAGAGTAGCTCCAGTCCTCTGCCTTCATTGTTTCTGGTGGGGCACCACGCAGAAGAACTGAGCAATATGGAGTATGGAGAAGATGGCATGCTGGACATAGACCTGCTTGGAAGAGTGGGCTCGGGGTGCAGGCTGCTTCGAACAAGGTAGCTTCCACTTCTTGTCTGGGAGTAAGAAGGCTGCGCCCCCACCCTTGTGAGGCAGCAGGGCCGTGAAGTCAAGTGTAGTTTCAACTTGAACCCAGACAGCCTCACCCTGCATTTACCTGTGTGGACTGGTTCTTCTGCAGAGAGGAGATGCCAGCCCTGGTCAGAGCACTGAACTCTAGTCAGAGCCCGCAGCTCTGGAGACGTCAGCAGGGTGCAGGATGGCCGACCCAACCCCACAGACTGCTGTTCCTTCTTCCTCAGTCACTCGCTTGGGCTGAGGGTGAGGGGAACTGCAGGATGGAGTGTGTGCTGGGTGCTTAGTCCCACAGTCATGTCTGATTCTTTGTGACCCCATGGACTGTAGCCTGCCAGGCTTCACTATCCATGGGGATTCTCCAAGCAAGAATACTGGAGTAGGTTGCCATGCCCTCTTCCAGGGGATCTTCCGACCCAGGGATCGAACACAGGTCTCCAGCATTGCAGGATTCTTTACTGTCTAAGCCGCGAGAGTGAAACCCTAATATGTGACTTGAGCCACAAGTTTAACCATTTTTTGTCCCCTTGGGAAAAAAAAATACCGCAGAACCAAATCTTCAGTTCAGTTCAGTTCGGTTGCTCAGTCGTGTCTGACTCTCTGCGACCCCATGAATCGCAGCACGCCAAGCCTCCCTGTCCATCACCATCTCCCGGAGTTCACTCAAACTCACATCCATCAAGTCGGTGATGCCATCCAGCCATCTCATCCTCTGTCATCCCCTTTTCCTCCTGCCCCCAATCCCTCCCAGCATCAGAGTCTTTTCCAATGAGTCAACTCTTCGCATGAGGTGGCTAAAGTACTGGAGTTTCAGCTTTAGCATCATTCCTTCCAAAGAACACCCAGGGTTGATCTCCTTTAGAATGGACTGGTTGGATCTCCTTGCAGTCCAAAGGATGACAATAAATACAGTTTTTCTCCATAATATTGATTGGGAAGATCAACAGCCAGCAATCTAGTCATCCTGAAGGCCCTGACTGTTGTGGGCAAGTGGGATTTTCCTGGGGAGATGGATGCCTGCATGGGGTGAGTTAGTTCTGTGCTGAGAGACTTGCTGGGGTACGTGACATCAAGACTTCACAGTGATTCGATCCTTGGAAAAACAGAGGTCTGAGAGTAAAAATGAGATCAGAAACAACCAGGGGTCTGCTATCCTTGACTTTGGCTGATGCTAGTGTGGATACGGGGAGTTGGGCAGACCCCATCCCCTCTCCGCCCCCGCCCCCCGCAGGGGCTATGCTGGGCTGGGGAGCTCCACAGTGCAGTTTCCATGTCTGTTATGGTGCCCACTCTGTGACCCCATAGGCTGCAGCATGTCAAGTTGTCCTTCACTGTCTTCCGGAGTTTGCTCAAACTCATGTCCGTTTTGTCAGTGATGCCATCTAACTATCTCATCCTCTGTCCTCCCCTTCTCCTCCTGCCTTCAATCTTTCCCAGCATCAAGGTCTTTTCTAATGAGTCAGCTCTTTGCATCAAGTGGCCAAAGTATTGGAGCTTCAGCATCAGTCCTTCCAATGAATATTGAGGGTTGATTTGTTGCTTTGATCTCCTTGCTGTCCAAGGGGCTCTCAAGAGTCTTCTCCATGTCTGAAGCCCTCAAATATCCAAGATTAAGGCTCCAGTAGGTTAACCCCAGCAATGCAGCATGTCCAGTATGATCTGCTCTTCATAGATGCTGTAAGATCCCAATTTCATTCCTATTCCCCAAAACCAAAAGTCCACATAAAATACAACAAACCACCCATGTTTAGCTTTTTAAATTTGTTTTATTTGTATTTGTGTTTTGAAAAGTAAACACACAGGGTCCATGATTTATGTGGAAGCCTAAAACCATGCAATTTACCTGGTGGCTCAGATGGTAAAAAATCTGCCTGAAATGCAGGAGACCTGGGTTTGATCCCTGGATTGGGAAGAACCCTGGAGAAGAGAATGGCTACCCTCTTGCCTGGAGAATTCCATGAACCAAGGCACCTGATGAGCTACAGTCCATGGGGTCGAAAAAAGAATTGGACACAACTGATTGGCTAACACTCTCACTTTCACTAAAAGCAGGATGTTTCTGTTGAGTCACGGTTTTGGAAAGGCAGAGCTGTATCCAGACCATTGACAGCACGGTAGTTCATCCTGGGCACAGACAAGGGAGCTCTGCGTTGAGCTGGGCAGGTCCAGAGAGACTTTTGCAGAGCAAATTCTTGCTTGAAGATGAAGTAGGTGTTTGAAGGGAGTGAGCACAGCCTCTCTGGTTCTTGATTTTTCCCTAATGTGGGGAGGGGGGCTTAAGGCAGGGATAGCAGAGTTGCCTGGCATGACTCTGTCACTTTTCAAAAGGGGTACCACCACCAGGCAGAACTGAATCAATTTAACTTAAAGAGGATCATAAATTTCTGGTTCCAGGGCTATCAGAACTGATTCTGGGCAGCGTCACAGGGTGTTGAGGAGTTTGGGGCTCTGATTTTTTTTAATGGCTTTATTTATTTAAAGCTGTAATGGGTCTTTGCTGATGCACTGGCTTTTTCTCTGGTTGCAGTGAATGGGGGTCTTCATTGTGGTGTACAGTCTTCTTGCAGTGGCTTCTCTTGTCATTGAGCAAAGGCAATCGAGTGTGTGGGCTTTAGTAGTTGCTACCCATAGGCTCTGTAGTTGGGGCTCCTGGGATCTAGAGCACAGGCTTAGTTGCTCTGAAGCATGTGGGATCTTCCCAAACCGGGGATAGAACCTGTGTCTCCTGCATTGGGAGGTGGATTCTTTACCACTGAGCCACCAGGGAAGCCTGGGGCCCTGATTTTGATCTTTGCTAAATCTATAACCTTGATGAAAATGGCATGTTCTACAAGTGGCATTATTGTATTGTTTTTATGACTGAATAATATTCCGTTGTATATATACTGTGTAGAACAGGGAACTCTACTCAATACCATGTAATGACCTATATGGGAAAAGAATCTAAAAAATGGTGGGTATATGTATTCGTATAACTAGTTTGCTTTGCTGTACAGCAGAAGCAAACAACATGGTAAATCAACTTTAATACAAATTAATTTTAAGAAGGACAAAAAGTGATATGTCCTGGTTTCCAGCTAAAGCTTGCCTTAAAATCTTTACAGAGGTGGATGACGGAAAATTTGAAGTTTGTATTGACAAGGCCCTGGTCAGCATGCCCAGTTGTCAATCAAGCCAAAGAAACCTGGTATTTAGGACCCACATCACAAAGAAAATCGGCCTCCCCTGCTGCTCTCACACTCACGCCAGCTTTAAGGGGTGGGTGGATTCGAGCACACAGTGCTGATTTATGGCACTGAACTTGGCGTTTGCATGACCCCACTATTTCTGAGGAAGCATTCATTGCCACAGAACACTACAAGTGTTGCCCTTGGTTCTTAGAATATCTTAGTCCATGACAACACTCCAGTTCTTGGATACTGACCAAGTACAGTGTCTATTGGGAGCATTTTTCCAAGGAGAAATTAAAATCACAAAGGAAGTACAACTGCCTACTTGCCTTATAACTAAGATTTATAACCAATGATCCTCTGAAAGTAGTATATTCATTCCAGTGTATCATTCTGGGATACTTCCTATTAAAAATTATGAGAAAGCACAATTAAGTGTTGATAAACTCATATAACAAAAAGCTGAGAAGGGCATCCTGGGGTTGGTTATGTGAGAAGCACAGTGTTGTGGTCAAGGGCTTGCATGGGTCCTGTCTTCCCAGGTGGCCAGCTTCTGACTCCTCCTTCATAGTTTCAAAGGGGTCATTACACTTCCAGGGAGCAAGTGAAGACAGTGTCTTGTCAAAACACTTAATTTTTTTCATGACTCTGTTTTTTTATTAGGAAAGACATCTATTCCAAGAAATCTCCCAGTGGTCTCCCACCAGATCACTTAACCTTGTATGGATCTCATGCTTAACTGTTGCTGGTAGAAGAAATGGGAATATAGCATCTGGTATTTTCAAACTTGTATGTAGCCAGAATGGAGGGGGGAGGTGGGGTGTGGGCTGTGGGAGAGGTGGTGACTCTTTTGAAGGAAACCATTGATGTCTATGCATTCTCTAAGAACACAAAGTCTTGGGTCAATGGCAAAGGATCACTGGCCCCTCAGTGTCTCCCAAAGAACAGCTACGTTCTAGAGTAAGAGTCAGAGCCCCTGGCCTCACCCCGTGGACATGGACTGATCATTTCCTATCTGCTGTTAGTCTGATCTATCTATACACTAGACACCACACTGTGTCTCCAATCTTGTTGTTGTCTCCTCCTTGATGTTTGAGCTGATTTCTCTGCTATTTGACTCTCAAGACTCTTTCACTGACTTGCAGATTATCCTTACACACCTGGCTTATCCTATCACCTTGTTAGGTGATGTAGGCAGCTGGGGAACCATCCAGGGCTGCCTGTCAAGAACAAAAGCATTTGCCACACCTTTCCCCCAACCCCAGAGTGTCCGCATGGAGCAAGCACTTTGTGCAGCAGGATATCACACTGTAACCAACCAGGAACCATCCTCCCTTCCATTACCAGCTGTAATGGAAATTAGGAAGATTCTACTCAGGGACAGAAGGATTATAAATAAGGCAAGAAATTTACAATAAAAGCAGACCATGGAGCTTTCCCTACCCCTTCCCTCAAAACAAAAATTTTCCACATACTGTATGATCCCATTGATATAAAATGCACAGAGCAGGCAAATCCATAGAGTCACAAAGCAGATGAGTGGTTGCCAGGGGCTGGAAGAGACTGGGGGAGTAAGGAGTGACAGCTAATGGGCATGGATTTGTGGGGATGTGATAAAATGTTCTGAAATTGATTGTGATGGTAGTTGCACAGTTCTGCAAATATACTAATTGAATTGTACACTTTAAATAGGTGAATTATATAGTGCATAAATTATATATAGGAAAGCGGCTTTCTCAAGTATTTATATGAGATTTTTTTAAACAGTCATTCACTGAATTTTAATGATGCGATTGCAGTCTCAAAACCCGCTTTACCAGACAGTCAATCCTGGAATGTTACAAAAGAAGGTCTGAGACTTTTCCAGAACTCTGTTGCTATAGTGACATTTCTGCCCTTCAGTGTTCACACCCAGGTCTGTAGTCATTTGAGTGAGTAGAATGAATACCATCTGTCTTGGGCAATATTGAACACACTGTTGCCCCATAGATTTTTTTGGTCCTTACTGATGTGATTTCCAGGATAAAAAAATAATCCTTAAATTAATCCTCATTTCCTAGATTAAATCAGTGATCTTACATCATTATCACAGAAATGTGATCCATTAAGTGCTTAGTTTGTGGCATGTTAACAAACTCTGAACACTGGAAGTTTTTGGTTTATGAGGTATCAGGAAAAATGTCACTTCAATAAAAGTCAGAAAAACATTTTTCTTTGGATGAAAATAAATGTTTCAACCTGTTAATAGTTTTTGTGCATGAACAGCATAGTAATCTAACTTCAGTGAGGAGTTTCTACAACAACAGATAATATTATCTTCGGTGTATAAAGTGAACATGTTATTGCTACAGATATTTCATAAGGTTCTCAGCTGCTTCCCAGAAACTTTCCAACAATTTCCCTGGGTGAGTGCCACTGGATAGCTACACATGCAGCCCCAAGCTTCAGAGCTTAAATTGCTCCTCTAATAGTTTTAACCTCCTTTACAATATAATGGAAAATGCTAAGTGTTCACTGTCTAGAACAGGTTCTTTAATTCTTTATATCCTTTTTCAAGTTATAATAATGCCAACTGTTTACTTATCCTATGCATATCTGCATATGCACGTTTTGGCCCCATATTTGGGGAGGGGAGGCTATGTTGTTATTCAGTCCCTGGGTCATATCCAACTCTTTGCGACCCCATGGGCTACAGTACACCAGGTTTTCCTGTCCTTCACTATCTCCCAGAGTTTGCTCAAACTCATGCCCATTGCGTTGGTGATGTCATCCAACCATCTCATCCTGTAATCCCTTTCTCCTCCTGCCCTCAGTCTTTCCCAACATTTTCCCAAAGACATACTGATGGCCAACAGACACATGAAAAGATGCTCAACATCACTCATCATCAGAGTAATTCAAATCAAAACCACAGTGAGATATCACCTCATACTTGTTAGAATGGCTATCACAAAAAAGAAAACAAATGTGAGGATGTGGAGAAAATTTGAACCCTTATACTGTTGTTGGGAATGTAAACTGGTGCAGCCACTGTGGAAAACAGTACTCAGTTTCCTCAAAAAAACTAAAAATAGAGCTACCATACGACCCTGCAGGTCCACTCTTGTGTATTTATCTAAAGAAAACAAAAACACTAATTCCAAAAGGTGTTTGTACCCCAATGTTCATGCTGCTGCTGCTGCTAAGTCACTTCAGTTGTGTCCGACTCTGTGTGACCCCATAGATGGCAGCCCACCAGGCTCCCCTGTCCCTGGGATTCTCCAGGCAAGAATACTGGAGTGGGTTGCCATTTCCTTCTCCAGTGCATGAAAGTGAAAAGTGAAAGTGAGTCGCTCAGTCATTTCCAACTCTTAGCCATTGCCTTCTCCCCAATGTTCGTGGCAGCTTTATTTATTTACAATAGCCAAGATATGGAAGCAATGTAAAAGCCCACTGACAGATGAATAGGTTAAAAAGATGTCATTCATACACACACACACACACACACACAATGGAATATTACTCTGCTATTTAAAAAGAATGAAATCTTGCCATTTGCAACAACATGAATGTATCTTCAGTTCAGTTCAGTTCAGCTCAGTCGCTCAGGCATGTCCGACTTTCGCGACCCTGAGTGAAATAAGTCACACGGAGAAAGACAAATATTTTATTTGTGTGAAATCTATAAAACAGAACAAATGAAAGAACTGGCAACAGACTCCTAGATGCAGAGAACAAACAGGCAGTCTTCAGAGGGCAGGGTATACATGAGGGAGATTAAGAGGTACAGACTTCCAGTTACAAATAACTGGATCATGAGAGTGAAATGTACAGAGTGGGGAATATGGTCAATAATAATTCAATATCTCTGTCCAGAAACAAGTGGTAAATAGACTTAGCCTGATGATCATTTTGAAATGCATAGATATATCATTATGTTGTGTACTAGGACTAAAATAGTATTAGAGGTCAAATATAATTTTAAAAAGCAAATACATAGAAAAAGAACCAGATTTGTGGTTACAAGAGGCAGGGGTTGTTAGGAGGGGGTGTTTGATGAAGGTAGTCAAAGAAGTAAAAACTTCCACCTACAAACAAATAAGTACTACGGATGCACTGTTGTTCAGTCGCTAAGGCAGGTCCAACTCTTTGCAACCCCACGGACTGCAGCACAGCAGGCCTCTCTGTCCCTCACCATCTCCAGAGTTCACCCAAGTCCACTGAATTGTTGGTGTTATCCTCTGCTGCCCTCTCCCCTCAATCTTTCCCAGCATCAGATAGCCAAAGTATTGGAGCTTCAGCTTCAGCATCAGTCCTTCCAATGAATATTCAGGGGTGATTTCCTTTAGGATTGACTGGTTTGATCTCCTTGCTGTCCTAGGGACTCTCAAGAGGAAGGAAATAGCAACCCACTCCAGTATTCTTGCCTGGAGAATCCCAGGGACAGGGGAGCCTGGTGGGCTGCCATCTATGGGGTCACTGCTCCAGCACCACAATTCAAAAGCATCAATTCTTTGGATTTCAGCCATATTTATGGTCCAATTCTCACAACCGTACGTGTCTACTGGAAAGACCATAGCCTTGCCTATATGTACCTTC
Organism: Capricornis sumatraensis; assembly: GCF_032405125.1. NCBI lineage: Eukaryota > Metazoa > Chordata > Mammalia > Artiodactyla > Bovidae > Capricornis > Capricornis sumatraensis. Next base: position 41,508,811 of record NC_091078.1, on the reverse strand, counting down.
ATCGGCAAAGTGATGTCTTGCTGTTTAATACACTGTCTAGTTTTGCCAAGTCTTCCTTCCAAGAAGCAAACATCTTCTAATTGCATGGCTGCAGTCACCATCTGCAGTGATTTTGGAGCCTAAGAAGAGGAAATCTGTCACTGCTTCCACTCCACCTCCCCTAATCTGCTATGAAGAGATGGGACCAGATGCAATGATCTTAGTTTTTTGAACTTTGAATGTTAAACCAGCCTTTTCACTCTTCTCTTTCCCCTTTAAGAAGCCTTTAGTTCCTCTTTGCTTTCTGCCATTAGAGTGATATCATCCGCATATCTAAGGTTGTTAATGTTTCTCCAGCAATCTTGATTCCAGCTTATAACTCTACTAGCCCAGCATTTCTCATGATGTACTCGGTGTTCTCTGGAAGGACTGATGATAAAGCTGAAGCTCCAGTACTTTGGCCACCTCATGCAAAGAGCTGACTCATTGAAAAAGACTCTGATGCTGGAAGGGATTGGGGGCAGGAGGAGAAGAGGGCGACAGAGGATGAGATGGCTGGATGGCATTACCGACTCGATGGACATGAGTTTGAGTGAACTCTGGGAGTTGGTTATGGACAGGGAGGCCTGGCATGCTGCAATTCATGGGGTCACAAAGAGTCGGACACAACTGAGCGACTGAACTAAACTGAACTGAACTCTGCATGTAAGTTAAAGAAACAGGGTGACCGACGTTCATTGCAGCACTGTTTACAATAGCTAGGACATGGAAGTAACCCAGATGTCCGTTGGCAGACGAATGGATAAGAAAGTTGTGGTACATACACACAATGGAATATTATTCAGCTATTAAAAGAATGTATTTGAGTCAGTTCTAATGAGCTGGATGAAACTGGAGCCTATTATACAAAGTCAAGTAAGTCAGAAAGAAAGACACTAATCCAGTATATTAAAGCATATATATGAAATTTAGAAAGGTGGTAACGGTGACCCTATATGCAAGATGGCAAAAAAAGACACAGATGTAAAGAACAGACTTTTGGACGCTGTGAGAGAAGGCAAGGGTGGGGTGATTTAAGAGAATAGCATTGAAACATGTATATTCCCATATGTGAAATAGATGACCAGTCCAAATTCGATGCATGAAACAGGGCACTCAAAACCGGTGCACTGGGACAATCCAGAGGGATGGGATGGGGAGGGAGGTGAGAGGGGTTTCAGGATGGGGGACACATGCATGTACACCCGTGGCTGATCCATGTCAATGTATGGCAAAAAACCACCACAATATTTAGAGTAATTAGCCTCCAATTAAAATAAATAAATAAATAATATTTTTAAAAAGAAACAGGGTGACAATATACAGCCTTCTCCTACTCCTTTCCCAATTCAGTGTCCCAGTGTCCCAGTCTAACTATTGTTTCTTGACCTGCATACAGATATCTCAGGAAACAGGTAAAGTGGTCTGGTATTCCCATCTCTTTAAGAATTTTCCATAGTACAGGGATGTACTATATAACATGATAACTGTAATTAACATTGTTATATGTTATATATGAAAGTTGTTAGAATAAAGCCTGCAAGTTCTCCTCACAAGGAAAAACACCTTTTTCTTTTTTTTGTATCTATGTAAGATGATGGATAGTCACTAAACTGATTGTTATAATCACTCCATGATGATTTTAAGTCAAATCAAATCATTATGCTGTACTCCTTATATTTGTACAGTATTGTGTGTCTATATCTCAATAAAACTGAAATAAAATAAAATCCTGAAAGAAAAAAAAAAACTTGTCTTCAACAAGTGATTTCTTTTTTCCCACTCTTTCCTGTTGGAAGTTGCAGTAGTGTGTATGTGTGCATGTACACATGAGGGGGTGGGTGGGGAGGCCCCAGGAATGTAACCTGATGTCCCCCTGGGTGGACACACAGGTCGGTCCTGTGTGCCCTGTCCTATATCGGTGGCCACATATCACAGTTTACTCAGCAGCTCCAGCTGTACACAATTGGGCCATTTCCAGTTTTTCACTCTCCTAATGCTGAAGGGTATATCTGCATTCATCAGTCTCTATTTTTTTAGGACTGGTCCCTACAGGTGGAATTTTTGTGAACACAATTCATACTGTTTTAAGGTGTTTGCCACAGTTTCCAATATCTGTGATGTGTTTATCAAGGTTGTGTTTTGGGAAAGCAGGGGCTCCTGGGAGCCGGCAGCTGACACCTGAGGCAGGGCGGTGGCCATCGAGGTATCTAAGAGCAACCCTTGGAGCAGCGAGGGGCCACCCCAGTCTCCTTTCCCCAGATTTCCTGCCACGGCCCCCCTGCTCCATTCCCTGGAGCACAGCTCACCCACATCCTTCCTGGGGGTACACCCAGCCTTGCCCCCAGCCCCACCCAAGAACCACTCCAGCCCCTCCATCTCATAATTCAGCTTCTGAGCGGAGAGACCAGGCCCTGCCTCCCAGTTAGTGGAGTGCCCAGGCCTAGCCACACCCTCCTCCTCCAAGCCTGGACTCTTTCTTCTCAAGAGAGCATCTGCAAGGGCACATCTGTGAGTTTTAGACATGACTTTTTGTGTTCTCAGTTCAGAGGAAGTTCTGAGCTATGACAACAAGAACCACTATAGCTCCTGTGAGCAGGAGAGGCCTCAACACAGCACGCTGGGGCCACTGGGGGCTGCAGGAAGGTCAGAGCCTCAGGCTTGGGGCTCTGAAGGCAGCACAGCCCCTAAGCACCCCTCCGGCTCCTCCAGCAGTGACCCCTGGCTCAGCCGCTGCCCCAGTCCTGATTCAGATTCTTCGTGGGGGAGGGGCTCTGCTTCCCACCCCAGACCCCAAGTGAGGGGAAAGGAGAAAAGCCCTTCCCACCCTCAGATTAAAGTAAGAGTGGCACCCTGCCTGTGGCTTTGGGTCAGCAAACTCTCCTTTGTCTTCCAGGACATGGATCCCAACTCACAGAATGTAGATCTTAACAGGGAGGGCACTCAGGGTTCCAGGATGAGAGAGAGAGATGCCCCTGATGGAACAGGGCACTGCCAGTGGGGAGAACAGTGAGGACCACGGGCCAGGGCTGCCAGCCGAAGGCAGTGCCACACGTTAGGGGCTCAGGCTAGTGCTGGTTTGTAAGAAACGGCCCAAAATCTTCTTCCCAATGTTGTTTCCATTAAACCTAAACTCTTCTCCAGAAACTGACTTTCAGTATAAAGCGTGCTGCAGTCCATGGGGTTGCAAATAGTCAGACATGACTGAACTGAACTGAACTGATAGACCACCAAAAAGACACTGGCCCTTCGATGGCTGTGGACCCTGACATGCTGTCTCAGGGTGAGCACACAGAGGAGGTGGGAGGCACCCCAGGGAGATCAGGGCAGCTCACTCTGGCTGCCTTGGAAGGAAGAAGCTCATTTCCCAGTCACCCCAACATGTGGTCCAAAGAGGAGACAGCATTATGTAGGGAGCTCCAGGGTCAGCTCTCAGCACTTAGCATTTCATCATCCACAGGCACAGGGTTGTGTCATTTCAGGGATGCCCTGGGTCTGATGGCGTGAGCCCCTATGCTGTTCCCCACAGCCAGCCAAGGGACACCCCACCCAGTGGGAGTGTGGAAAAGGCTTTCTGGAGAGTGATATGAGTCTGAAGGAGTTGAGCACTCAGCAGAGGGAATTAAGTGGTCAGAGCTGGGGAGCCCAGGGCAGCAGCCGGCTTACAAGGACATTGACGGTAGCCCACCAGGCTCCTCTGTCCATGGGATTTCCCAGGCAAGAATACTGGAATGGGTTGCCATTTTCTCCTCCAGAGGATCTTCCTGACCCAGGGATAGAATCTGGGTCTCCTGCATTGGCAGGTGGATTCTTCACCACTAAGCCACCAGGGAAGACCTCATTGAATCAACAGGTGCAGCTAAAGATTCACCCCTTACCTGGGTCTCTTTTCCAGACATGACTCAGCTCATGGACTCTCTTAACAATTCCAGGCAGAAGGTAGAAACACTGTCCCTGTTTGACTGATGAAGAAATGGAGCTTAAAGAAACTGTCCCCATTTCTGTCCTAGAGACTGCAGAGGAGGGATTTGAACCCAGTGTTTAGTAGACATCTGCAGGACCCACCTGACAAGCAAGCTGCAACCGGATGATGTAGGAGGTCTCTCAGCTCTGAGGATACAGGAGGCCTTAACTTCCAGTGTCTATAGAGAAGCAACCTCCCGCCCAGGTAGAAGCTTATCCTGGGACTGGGAGGGCCCCCAGTGGCCAGGGTGGGCTACTTCTGGCCAGTGAGCCTAGCCGCAGGCATAGGTGGTGACCCTGCCCCAGAGCTCAGGGAGTTCTTGAGGACCGGGCATCCAATCTCTGGAGAAATCCAGGGAGAAGCAGTATGGAAGGGGCACAGAGTTCAAAGACAGAGAAACTGTAGTCTGAGGCCTACTCAGCCTCTTCTTAGCTGGGTGATCCCAGCAGGGCTGTGTGCCTAAGTGGCCCCATCTCTAGAATGGAGACAATAATTGGCATTGCCTAATGGATTTGCAGAGGCGGGGTGGGGGGCTTTCCTGGTGGCTCAGATGGTAGAGAATCTGCCTGCAATGCAGGAAACCTAGGTTTGATCTCTGGGTCAAGAAGATCCCCTGCAGAAGGGAATGGCTACACACTCCAGTATTCTTATCTGGAGAAATTCATGGACAGAGGAGCCTGGCAGGCTACAGTCCACGGGGTCACCAAGAGTTGGACACAACTGAGCAATTAACACACATACACACAATGGGTTTTGGGAGAATTACTGGAGAAATGCCCTGTGTAATTTTTGCAGTCATGTTGGTGACACTTCAACCAATATATATTGTAACTTTTGTGTAGTTGGTGTCACCTTTAAGAAACTGACACCAAATCCAAAGTCAAGAAATTTGCTCCTATGTAGTCTCCAATAAGTTTATAGGTTTAGCTCCTAAATTTAGGTCTTTTGTCCACTTTGAACGAGTTTTAAAATTTCACATTAGGCAAAGTTAGTTCAGTTCGGTTGTCAGTCATGTCCGGCTCTTTGCGACCCCGTGGGCTGCAGCACGCCAGGCTTCCCTGTCCATCACCAGCTCCCAGAGCTTGCTCAAACTCATGTCCATTGAGTCAGTGATGCCATCCAACCGTCTCATCCTCTGTCAGCCCCTTCTCCTCCTGCCTTCAGTCTTTCCCAGCATCCAAGCCTTTTCCAGTGAGTCAGTTATTTGCATTGGGTGGCCAAAGTATTGGAGCTTCAGCTTCAGCATCAGTTCTTCCAATGAATATTTAGGACTGATTTCCTTTAGGATGAACTGGTTGGATCTCCTTGCTGTCCAAGGGACTTTCCATAGGTTTCTCCAACACCTCAGCTCAAAAGCATCAATTCTTCAGTGCTCATTTTTCTTTATGGTCCAACTCTCACATCCATACATGACTACTGGAAAAACCATAGCTTAGACTAGACAGACCTTTGTCAGCAAAGTAATGTCCCTGCTCTTTAATATGCTGTCTAGGTTTGTCATAGCTTTTCTTCCAAGGAGCAAGTGTTTTTTTAATTTCATGGCTACAGTCACCATCTTCAGTGATTTTGGAGTCCAAGAAAATAAAGTCTGTCACTGTTTCCATTGTTTCTCCATCTATTTGCAGTGAAGTGATAGGACCAGATGCCATGATCTTCAGCTGTTAAATGTTGAGGTGTTTGTTTTTTTTTAAGAATGTTATGAGTGATTTCCTTTTCCTTTTCATATGTTATTTGTTTTATAAGTTTTCCTTAATATCTTTTAAAAATTTTAATTAATTAATTTATTTTAATTGGAGGCTCCTTGGAAGGAAAGTTATGACCAACCTAGACAACATATTCAAAAGCAGAGACATTACTTTGCCAACAAAGGTCCATCTAGTCAAGGCTATGGTTTTTCCAGTGGTCATGTATGGATGTGAGAGTTGGACTGTGAAGAAGGCTGAGCGCTGAAGAAATGATGCTTTTGAACTGTGGTGTTGAAGAAGACTCTTGAGAGTCCCGTGGACTGCAAGGAGATCCAACCAGTCCATTCTGAAGAAGATCAGCCCTGGGATTTCTTTGTAAGGAATGATGCTGAAGCTGAAACTCCAGTACTCTGGCCACCTCATGTGAAGAGTTGACTCATTGGAAAAGACCCTGATGCTGGGAGGGATTGGGGGCAGGAGGAGAAGGGGACGACAGAGGATGAGATGGCTGGATGGCATCACCAACTCGATGGACATAAGTTTGAGTGAACTCCAGGAGTTGGTGATGGACAGGGAGGCTTGGCGTGCTGCAGTTCATGGGGTTGCAAAGAGTTGGACACGACTGAGCGACTGAACTGAACTGAAATGAACTGAACTGAACTGAATTACTTTAAATATTGTGGTGGTTTTTGGCATACATTGACATGAATCAGCCACAGGTGTACATGTGTCCTCCCATCCCAAAACTCCTCCCACCTCCCTTCCCCATCTGCCTAGGTTGTCCCAGTGCATTGGCTTTGAGTGCCCTGTTTCATGCATCAGACTTGAATTGGTGATCTATTTCACATACAATAATATATGTTTCAGTGCTATTCTTTCAAATCATACCACCCTTGCCTTCTCACACAGAGTCCAAAAGGCTGTTCTTCATGTCTGTGTCTCTATTGCTTTCTTGCATATAGGGTCATCATTACCATCTTTCTAAATTCCATATATATGCGTTAGTATGGTGTTTTTCTTTCTGACTTATTTCACTTTGTATAATAGGCTCGAATTTCATCCAGCTCATTAGAAATGACTTAAATGTATTCTTTTTTAATAGCTGAGTAATAGTCCATTGTGTATAGGTATCACAACTTTCTTATCCATTCGTCTGCCAATGGACATCTAGGTTGCTTCCATGTCCTAGCTATTGTAAACAATGCTTCAGTGAATATTGGGGTACATGTGTTTCTTTCAATTCTGGTTTCCTCAGTGTGTATGTACAGCAGTGGGATTGCTGGGTCATATGGCAGTTCTATTTCCAGTTTTTTAAGGAATCTCCACACTGTTCTCCATAGTGGCTTACTAGTTTGTATTCCCATCAACAGTTTAAGAGGGTTCTCTTTTCTCCACACCCTCTCCAGCGTTTATTGTTTGTAGACATTTTGATAGCAGTCATTCTAACCAGTGTGAGATGGTACCTCATTGTGGTTTTGATTTGCATTTCTCTGATAATGAGTGATGGTGAGCATCTTTTCATGTGCTTGTTAACCGGCTGTATGTTTTCTTTGGAAAAATGTCTGTTTAGTTCTTTAGCCCATTTTTGATTGGGTCATTTACTTTTCTGATATTGAGCTGCTTGTATATTTTTAAGATTAATTTTTGTCAGTTGCTTCATTTGCTATTATTTTCTCCCATTATGAAGACTGTCTTTTCACCTTGCTTAGAGTTTTCTTTGCTGTGCAAAAGCTTTTAAGTTTGATTAGGTCCTATTTGTTTATTTTTGCTTTTATTTCCATTATTCTGGGAGGTAGGTCATAGAGGATCTTGCTGTATTTATGTCAGAGAGTGTTCTGCCTATGTTTTCCTCTAGGAGTTTTATAGTTTCTGGTCTTACGTTTAGATCTTTAATCCATTTTGAGTTTATTTTTGTGTATGGTGTGAGATAGTGTTCTAGTTTCATTCTTTTACAGGCAGTTGACCAGTTTTCCCAAAACCACTTGTTGAAGAGATTATCTTTTTTCCATTGTATATTTTTGTCTCCTTTGTCAAAGATAAGGTGTCCATAGGTGTGTGGATTTATCTCTGGGCTTTCTATTTTGTTCCATTGATCTATATTTCTGTCTTTGTGCCAGTACCATACTGTCTTGATGACTGTAGCTTTGTAGTATAGTCTGAAGTCAGGTAGATTGATTCCTGCAGTTCCATTCTTCTTTCTCAAGATTGCCTTGTCTATTCAAGGTTTTTTATGTTTCCATACAAATTGTGAAAGTTTTTGTTCCAGTTCTGTGAAAAATACCATTGGTAGGTTGATAGGGATTGCATTGAATCTATAGATTGCTTTGGGTAGTATACTCATTTTCACTATTCATCCTATATTTCTCCATCTATTTGTGTCATCTTTGATTTCTTTCATCAGTGTTTTATAGTTTTCTATATATGTGTATTTTGTACTTTATTCCTATGTATTTTATTCTTTTCATTGCATTGGTGTATGGGATTGTTTCTTTAATTTCTCTTTCTGTTTTCTCATTGTTAGTGTATAGGAATGCAAGGGATCACTCTGTGTTAATTTTATATCCTGCAACTTTACTATATTCATTGTTTGGCTCTAGTAATTTTCTGGTGGTGTCCTTAGGGTTTTCTATGTAGAGGATCTTGTCATCTGCCAACAGTGAGAGTTTTACTTCCTCTTTTCCAATCTGGATCCTTCTTATTTCTTTCTCTTCTCTGATTGCTATGGCTAAAACTTCCAAAACTATGTTTAACAGTAGTGGTGAGAGTGGGCACCCTTGTCTTGTTCCTGAGTTTAGGGGAAATGGTTTCAATTTTTCATCATTGAGGATGTTTGCTGTGGGTTTATCAAATACAGCTTTTATTATGCTGAGGTATGTTCCTTCTATTCCTGCTTTCTGGAGGTTTGTTTTTTTTTTTTAATCATAAATGGATGTTGAATTTTGTCTGCATCTATTGAGATAATCATATGGTTTTTATTTTTCAATTTGTTACTGTGGTGTATCACATTGATTGATTTGTGGATATTGAAGAATCCTTGCATCCCTGGGATAAAGCCCACTTGGTCATGATGTATGTATGATGTACGTATGTCTTTTTAATATGTTGTTGGATTCTGTTTGCTAGAATTTTGTTGAGTATTTTTGCATGTATGTTCATCAGTGATATTGGCCAGTAGTTTTCTTTTTTTGTGGCATCTTTGTCAGGTTTTGTTATTAGGGTGATGGTGGCCTCATAGAATGAGTTTGGAAGTTTACCTGTGGCCTCATAGAATGAGTTTGGCAGTTTACATTCCTCTGCAATTTTCTGGAAGAGTTTGAGTAGAATAAGGGTTATCTCTTCTCTAAATTTTTGGTAGAATTCAACTTTGAACTCAACTGGTCCTGGGCTTTTGTTTGTTGGAAGATTTTTTATTACAGTTTCTATCTCTGTGCTTATGATGGGTCTGTAAAGATTTTCTATTTCTTCCTGGTTCAGTTTTGGAAGGTTATTCTTTTCTAAGAATTTGTCCATTTCTTCCAAGTTGTTCATTTTATTGGCATATAGTTGCTGATAGTAGACTCTTATGATCTTTCGTATTATTTAAGTAAGCAAATAATATTGAATTAATGTCTAGCTCAGCCCCTGGTCTTTGTTAAGTGAGTCAAAATGATAATACATGTTTCTGTATTTTCTTAGCTTCAAGAATAATTGTTGTTTTCATCCATCTTTTATGGGACAAGAAATCCCATTTAGGGTGGTGATGATCAGTTCAATAAGACACATTTGGAGCTGAGATTGATCACATCTAAATAGGCCTATCTATTAATTTTTAAATTTTTAATAATAGAAGCTTCGGCTTGGTTGAGTGACATATGTATATATCTAGATAAGTTACAGCTCTTTCCCTGATTGTAGGATGATGTTGGGGTAATATTCAGGATATTTGGGGCTTCTCTGGTGGCTCAGATGGTAAAAAAGAATCTGCCTGCAATACAGGAGACCTGGATTCAATCCCTGGGTTGGGAAGATCCCCTGAAGAATGTATGGCTACCTACTCCAGTGCTCTTCCTGGAAAATCTCATGGATGGAGGAGACTGGTAGGCAGTCCATGGGGTCAGGAAGAGTCAGACACGACTGAGCAACTTCACTTTCACTTTTCACTTTCATGCATTGGAGACAGAAATGGCAACCCACTCCAGTGTTCTTGCCTGGAGAATCCCAGAGACAGGGGAGCCTGGTGGGCTGCCATCTATGGGGTCACTTAGAGTTGGACATGACTGAAGCAACTTAGCAGCAGCAGAAGCATGCATATTTTGATTTCCTTTTTTATTTCTTCTGTGATCTGTTTGTTATTCAGAAGTGTTTAGTCTCCATATGTTTGAATTTTTGATAGTTTTTTTTCCCTGTAGTTGACATCTAATCTTACCACATTGTGATCAGAAAAGATGCTTGAAATGATTTCAATTATATTTTGAATTTACCAAGACTAGATTTATGGCTCAGGATGTGATCTGTCTTGGAGAATGTACCATGTGCACTTGAGGAAAAGGTGAAATTCATTGTTTTGGGATGAAATGTCCTATAGATATCAATTAGGTCTAACTGGTCCATTGTATCATTTAAAGCTTGTGTTTCCTTGCTAATTTTCTGTTTGGTGGATCTATCTGTAGGTGTGAGTGGGGTATTAAAGTTTCCCACTATTATTGTAATGTTATATTGTTACTGTTAATTTCACTTCATATTTGTTAGCATTTGCCTTATGCATTGATGTGCTCCTATATTGGGTGCATATATCTTTATAATCATTATATCTTCTTCTTGGATTGATCCTTCGATCATTACATAGTGTCCTCTTTGTCTCTTTTCACAGTCTTTATTTCAAAGTCTATTTTATCTGATATGCGTCTGCTACTCCTCCCCTCTTTTGGTCTCCACTTTCATGAAATATCTTTTTTCAGCTCTTCACTTTCAGTCTGTACATGTCCCTTGGTTTGAGGTGGGTCTCTTGCAGACAGCATATATAGAGGTCTTGTTTTTATATCCATTCAGCCAGTCCTTGTCTTTTGGTTGGGGCATTCAACCCATTTCCATGTAACATAATTATTGATAAGCATGATCCCATTGCCATTTACCTTGTTGTTTTGCATTCTATTTTATAAACCTTTTCTGTGTTTCCTGTCTAGAGAATATCCATTTGTTGAAGATCTGGTTTGGTGGTGCTGAGTTCTCCCAGTTTTTGTTTGTAAAGCTTTTGATTTCTCCTTCTTATCTGAATGAGATTCTTGCTGGGCATAGTAATCTTGGTTGTAGGTTTTTCTCTTTCATCATTTTAAGTTGAATGTTGACTTTTAAGCCGGCTTTTTCACTCTCCTCTTTCACTTTCATCAAGAGGCTCTTTAGTTACTCTTCACTTTCTGCTATAAGGGTGACATCATCTACAAATCTGAGGTTATTGGTATTTCTCCCTGCAACCTTGATTCCAGCTTGTGCTTCATCCAGCTCAGCATTTTACGTGATATATTCTGCTTAGAAATTAAATAAGCAGGGTGACAATATACAGCCTTGTCCTACTCCTTTCCCAGTTTGAAACCAGTCCATTGTTCCATGTCCAGTTCTAACTGTTGTTTCTTGACCTGCATATACATTTCTCAGGAGTCAGGTAAGGTGGCCTGATACTCTCGTCTCTTTAAGAATTTTCCACAGTTTGTTGTGATCCATACTGTCAAAGGCTTTGGTGTAGTCAATGAAGCAGAAGTAGATGTTTTTCTGTAACTCTCTTGCTTTTTCTAGGATCCAACGGATGTTTGCAATTTGATCTCTGATTCCTCTGCCTTTTCTAAATCCAGCTTGAGCGTCTGGAATTTCTTGGTTCACATACTGTTGAATACGGACCCTCAATTCAGACACTCATAATTTTATGTGCCTGCCTATGTAAGGAGGGGCATCTCCCATCCAATGCATTACCTTTAGTTGTTGTTTGTAAGTTTTCATTAGATTCCAAAAGATTGATGAATAAAAGAGAATATAATAGTCCTGAAGGAAATTCTCTAAGGAAATGAAACAAGTTCTGAGGAAGAATAACTGGTGAAACGTTTGACGTGGGCAGTGCGATTGTCATAAACGGTCATGCACGGCCCTCTCGCGGTCACATAAGGAATGGCAGGAATGCTCAGGGCTCCCTGGCTCTGTGGCAAAAGAAGCTGCATCTGTAACTCAGACATTTTCACTGGATTGCAGGCAGATAAAACCAAATTCGTAAGAGTCAGTGTTTAGGAGGTATCTTCCAATGGAAGTAATCTTTGTCTTGTGATTTCACACTGTAGAAAAGTAGGTTTCTTCCCAAGTGCAGCATATCTGGGAATATTTATGGAGCCCCTGAGTCAGGCACTGAGCTCCAGGACAGTAAGTCAGTGCCTCCCAGGACATGCAGGGGGTGGCATGGGAAAGTGTTGGTAATATCTGATCTGCATCACAGCTCTGTGTATCTAATTGAAAGAAACAGAATATCAAACCAAAGCATATTTATGGAATCCTTCTGATTATATTAACACTAAACCATTTTTTTTAACTTGAAAATTATCACTCAACATATCTGTACTTTCATCTAAACTTGGTGGTGGTGTTTTAGTCCGTAAGTGTTGTCCAACTCTTGTGAACCCAAGGAGTATAGTCCACCAGGCTCCTCTGCCCATGAGATTTCCCAGGTAAGAATACTGGAGTAGGTTGCTATTTCCTTCTCCAGGGATGGGATCATCCTATATTCCTAGTTACATTTTCACTTAATATTAATACTTTCCTATGTCATTAAGTTTTTGAAAATATGATTTTAATATCTGAATAGTATTGTTAACATCATATACATAAATTACTTAAGTTTCAGGTTATCATAGAAATATAGTGCCAAGAAAATTTTTAAATTTTAACTTGGAACGTGCCTCTTAAATTTATTTTAATGAGAAGTCCTCTGAAGAGCTAAAATTATTATGAAAATAAGGTATTTGGAAAACTTGTTCCTTTCATCTGTATGCCTTATTGTTAATATCATTTACTTCTAAGGACTTTCTTGATATTTTTGCATGTAAATGTATTTTTTTCACTGAGATGACATTATTTTTGGCTGTGCTTGGTCTTCATTGCTATGCAAAGGCTTTCTCTAGTTGTGATGATTGGGGGCTACTCTCTAGCTGTGCTTTACAGACCTCTCATTGCAGTGGCTTCTCTTGTGCAGAGCATGAGGCTCTAGGGTTCTCAGGCTTCAGTAGTTGTGGTTCACAGGCTTAGTTGCACTCAGCATGTGGGATCTTCCCAGACCAGGAATTCAATCCGTGTTCCCTGCATTAATAGGCAGATTATTAACCCTGGATCACCAGGGAAGTCTAAGATAACATTTTAAATTCAGAATTTAAGAATGTCAAGAAGGACCCTGATGTACATAGATGCAAAAATCCTCAACAGAATATTAGCAAATCAAATTCAAGAATACATTAAAAGAATCAAATGCCATGTCCAGTGGAATTTATTCTAGGGATGCAAGGCTGATATGTACAAATTAATGTAATACATACACACACACACACACACACAAAAACAAAAGATAAAAATCATATGATCATCTCAATAGATGCAGAAAAAGCTTTTAACAAAATACAGGATCTATTTATATCAACTCTCAACAAAGTGGTTATACATGGAATATATTACAGGCCATAAAAGACGAGCCCACAGATAACATCATACTCAGTGGGGAAAAGGTGAAAATTTGTCCTGAAAGATTAGGAAAAATACAAGGATGCCCACTCATATTTTTATCCAACAAAGTATTGGAAGTTCTACCCAAGAATGAAACAAGAAAAGAAAATAAAACCATCCAAATTAAATTGGAACAAAAGAAGTAAAACTGTCACTATTTGCATATGATACAATATTTTATGAAACCATAAAAACTCCACCAAATGATAGGTATTAGAACTAACAAATTCAGCAAGGTTGCAGGACAAAAATCTGTTGCATTTCTCCACACTAATAATAAACTATTAGAAAGAGAAATGAAGAAGGCAGTCCCATTTACAACTGCACCAAAAAGAATAAAATACCTTGAAATAAATTTAACCGAGGAGCTGAAAAACCTGTATAAAGTCATGGAGTCTGAGACGTGGAGACTGGGGCCACAGTCTGAGTTCAAATCCTAACTCACTCACTGACCTGCTGGGTGACCCTGGGTAAATCACACAATGGCTCTAAGCCTTGTCTTTCTCAACTGTAAAATGGGCACAAAACCAGTATCTCCTCCCAGGATCATGAGGCTCTAAAGAAATGCTTATTTAGACCAGGGGTTGGAGGGTCTCCAACAGTCTCTCCTTGTGTGAAACTGTCCAGAACTAGGCCCTCCTGATGCTGTGGGTGGGTGTCAAGGGTGAAGCCTGGGAGGCAGACGGGGCTGGATGAGGACCAGGGCAGGAAAACCAAGGGGCTGCAGCAAGCACTCTACTGGTGTGGATCAGGGAGGGGAGGCCTCAGGGAGGCCTATGCCAAGGGCCCAGGGGTGCAGGATCAGAAGCCACGGTGCAGCCTTCCTGGCCAGAATGTGTCTCTCTGGCCTGGCTCAAGCATGATGGAGTACTGCTCCCAGAGTTCTTTATCTCCCTATCAGGAAAGGAGCTAGTAGGACTAAGGGGCGGGGGGTCGGGGGGGCGTGGTCTATTAAACCACAGGTACTTTACAGTCAATGTGACACAAGGAAGGATAAGACAGGGGATGAGACGCACAAGCAATGAGCACCTCTCTGGCTTTTAGGATAAAGGTGTCAGAAATGTCTCCACACCAGCTATATGGAGCCCATAGGAGGCAAATGAATGCAAAAGCAAGCTGAGAGGGCTAATCTCTCTTCTGCTGGCCCCAGAGCCCCAGGTCCCCATCTACCAGCCCTACTGTGCACAACCAGACACCAGGACATACAAGCCCCGTCTGAGGAAGCCAGAACCCCTGTTGGGGGTCACTCAGCTTGGTCACGTGGTCATTAAGGACTCGGCCCCTCCTCCATGCTGACGGCCCCTGTCCTCACAGAAACATCGACGGTCACTACACGGGGCTTTCTGGAGCACTTGTGCATACTAGAAACTGCAATGATAGCAAGAGGAGTGAAGATACAGACTGTAGAGGCAGTCTGCATGACCGTGGGCTGCTCTACAAACTACCGAAGACCTGAGGTTCTTGATACTTAGGAATTTGAAAAAAGGCTTCTCAATATGTACATGGAGGAAGGAGGCCCATTGAGTAAATGGTGCTGGGGCAATTTGACATGCAACTGGAAAACAAAGCTGGATCCCTAACTCAGAGAAACACCACCAAATCACTTAGAGACACATTAAGAACCTACATTTGAAAGGGAAAACTTTACAAGTCTAAGGACAATTTTCAAGAAGGGAATATCTTTTTTATATATAGAAGTATAGTTGATTTACAAGGCTGTGTTAGTTTCAGGGGTACAGCAAGCAATTCAGTAATTCAGTGACTCCATCTGAACAGCTTCCTCAGACAAAATTCAATCCCTTTGGGAGGCCCTAAGTAATGCCCACTACTCAAAGCAACCAACAGTCCTGTAAACCCATAGCAGCAGGTGGTGATGCTCAGTGGATGTTTGTTGACTGAATAAGTGACTGCAATCACACACTGAAAACAAGCCTTGAGGCTGGGAGGGGATCCCCAGTCCTGTCTCCAAACAGGAGGATGTTTGGTGTGGGTGGGTGAAATGGGGCTTGGGAAGGGAAGAGACCCATCACAAAGCATTTTGTAAGTAGGGGAAACTGGGTATGTGAGGAGGATGTAAGCAGGTACAGCCCAGAAACACATCACAGCAGGTCCTTCAGTTGTGCCCTCACCCCTGCTCTTGGGGCATCACACTGTCTCCTCCCTGAAACATGCTGAACAGCTCACAGGTTTCCCAGAGGGGGTGGTCACATAACCTCCACCTGACCAATCAGCATGTTCCATCCTCCCTGGACATCTGTGATTGACTCAGGGCTGAACAAGTGACTACTCAGGGCTGGACAAGTGACTACTCAGGGCATATGCTGGAATCCTGGGGAATGGAGGCTTATTTCCGTCAGAAACAGGGGATACCTAAGGTCAGCCTGTGGCAGTTGGAGGGAAGTGAGGTAAGCCTGTGGCAGTTGGAGGGAAGTGAGGTCAGCCTGAGGCAGTTGGAGGGAAGTGAGGTCAGCCTGTGGCAGTTGGAGGGATGTGACATCAGCTTGTGGCAGTTGGTGGCCTTGTTCCATAAAGGCAGAGCTGCTTGGTTGAGGATGACATCAGTAAGCAGAGCTGAGAGGTGGGGAAAGACAATTCCTACTGATGTCCCTGAGATCCAGGTACAGTCCAGCCAGAAGCTGTGCCCGTGGATTTAGTTATGATCATTCTCTCCTGCTTGTTTGTTAGCTTGTTTGAGCCCTTTTGGGTTTGATGTCCAGCTGGCAAAGTGGAGACCCTGGGACTGCCATGGTGTGGGTTTCATCTGGCCTCAGGGAAGAAATTGCACATAACACTACAAGACTCCAGTTTAATTTGGAGATTTGAATGGATACAAGTGGTATCTGTTGGGGCCAACTATTAACTCTAGGATTCCCCAAATTAGTCCTCACAGGGTTAGTCCTGTTAAGGTAGTAACCCATGTCCCTTTTTAGAGGACAAGATGGAGGCTCAGAGAAGGAAGGTAAGTGGGCTACAGCCAGGAAGTGTGCAGTCAGAAAGAAGCCCCAGATCCTGCTCCTTGAAATCTGGGAAGCCACATGGTGTGGCTTGTCCATGTGAAGAGGCTAAGGCACCCAGCCCCACACTGGCTTCCCAGGGGTCTGAGAATTGGTAACTGCCAAGTGGCTATTTTGACAGTCACAAAAGCAATTCACACTGAAGGAAGGGCACCTTTCTTCACCAGACCACACCCAACCCTCTGGTTTCCCCAAGTTCTGCCCACCTTTCTCCTGCTTTGCTTGTCAATTACATAGTCAAGCTCATGTGACCACATGGACAGTTCCTGGGTCACTGGCCCCCATCTGGAGCTGCTACAGGGGAGGCTCCCCCCTAATACCTGTGGACATCTTCTTCCTTTGGGCCTTGGGGGGCCCTGCTTCCCTCTTGCACACCAGAGGCCTTTTCCAGAATATACAGCGAACCTCACTCAGTTTGAACAGGATGCATCCAACACTGCCTTTTCCATGTCTCCCTTGAAACTCAGCTCCAGTACTCCTTTCTCCACATTGCAGCCTCCCGTGGTGCCACAGGAGGGACCCAGTGGATAATGAATTGACAGCTCAGCACAGGAAGGCAGGTGAGCGGTGAGATCTAACAGCTGGGAAGCTCTGTTTACAATGGCCCTTGACCTTGATGCTGCAGAGGCTTTAGAAAACCCCACAGTCTGGAAGAAGCACATGGGCCAAAGAGCATCCATGGGCCTTTTGATAGCTGGAGGATTCTGGCCATGGTGGGCGTGGGGCAAGGTCCCTAAGGTTCTGAAGGCCCACTGTTTGTAGGCTCAGGGTGCACAGAGAAGAGAAGGCAGAGGCCTGCCCGGAGGTGTTCACAGACCACATACAGATAAGCCAACCAGGCTGTCAGGCCATAGCACCTAAGTTGCTTTCATAGGTGAAGGGTGTGAGGCAGAGGCAGAGACCCAAGTCTGCTGGAGAACTGCTTCAGGACAGAGAATTTTCAACTAGGATTTGAAGGCTGTATCATTTAGTTATGTGTTTGACTGAAATGATAGAAATCCATATTGAGAGTGGCTTCAACCACCTAGGCAACTAATATTTAATGTTTCAAGGAACTGTGAGAGGTGAGAGAGTCAGAGCGGGTCTGGTGGCCCAAAGGTTTCATCAGAATACACCCGCCTCTCTATTCCACCATCACCAGAATGTGGGTGGCATTGCCTCATGGATGCAAGGTGGCTGCCTCCACTCCAGCCATCACTTCTGCAAATTTAACCTTCCATAGAAAGCAAGGGTCACCTTTTCCCCTTCATATCTCTTTTCAGGAAGGAAAATCTCTCATAGAAGCCCCTGTAGACTTCCTCTAGTATATCACTGGCTAGAACTGGGTCATGAATCCTTGTCCTAACCAATCGCTAGTGGTGGAAGCAGCTGTCATGAGAGATTTGGACCAACTTTTATTCATCCACATTAAGCATCCACTGGAAGAAAGTGAATTGAACTGGGCAAATCCTCTGGGTGAGCAGCCAAAGGGGAAATAACACGGGAGCTGAGGGATCAAAGGCATGGGAGCAGAGAGCGGGAGAGCAGAACATGCAGAGATGCCGGGATGAGCAGGGCGCTGGGATCACTGGTGGCTAATTGCTGCAGAAACACAGCCTGGGTGGGGAAGGTGGCAGGACTTTATATGGTGTTTTCTGCCTGGAGATGGGCAGGCCTTGGGCCACGGGGAGCTGCTGAGAGGAGCTGAGCAAGACAGTGAGGACAGAAGCAGACGCAAATCCCAGGGCACAAGCCCCCCTGTGCTGAGGAGCTAAGCATCACTGTTGTGTGATGGTCAGAAATGTCACCGATAGTCTCCAGAGAGCTCTTTTTAAGCAGATGATTGTAACTGATGACAGTAAACGTGGCCCTAATGAATGCATTTGCTAGTGGCAGCTTTCTGTTTCTGGATATTAGAAAGCACACACTCAGCTGGTTCTTACACTGCTCTGCTGTCACACCTGCTACACCCACACCTCTCCTCTCCCACCGTCCGGGCCTCAGGGTCAGCACACCCCAGGGTTCCTGAAACAGCCCAGCACTTTGTGTCATAATTTACATGGGGGGTCCAGGGTGGGTTCCAGTTTACAGAGGAGAGAACAGGGGCTGGATGTGGGTGAAGGACTCACTGGTGAGTTGAGGGGTTGGATCCCAATCCATCATCCCCTTTATGACGTCAGAGTGGGCAGCCTCCTGATACCAGCCAGGATGTTTGCTAAACAGACAGGCTCTGATGCGTGCTCACCCAGCACTGGACCTGGGGTTTGGGGAATGGAGGGGAAGGAGGGCTCTTTTCCACGTGATGCTCACCCTTGCAGGGGGCACACAGGTGACCCCACAGAAGTGTCATTCCTTATGACCTGGCCCTCCTGGGCCTGACAGGAGTGCCCTGACCCATGGGACCACAGGCCCCAGGTGCACACGTGCACAGGTGTGGCTATGGCTGAGAGGACAGCACCCCTAGTTAAGGGCCCCCAATTCCCAGAGAGTCACATCTGGGAACTGAGGTCAAATAGGCAATTCCAACCTTAATGTGCAAATTGTTATCATCCAGGGGCCTGATTATTTTTTATTAAATTGTGCGCTCAGTAGCTCAGTTGTGTTTGGCCCCATGGACTATCGCCTGCCAGGTTCCTCTGTCTGTAGAGTTTCCCAGGCAAGAGTACTGGAGTGGGCTGCCACTGCCTACTCCTACATCTTTCCGGCCCAGGGATGGAGCCCACATCTCATGTCTCCTGCAGTGGCAGGCGGATTCTTTACCACTGGCACCACCCACTTGCAATCCCATAGTCAAGCCCTTTTCTCAGCATCCTTGTAACCTTCAGCCCCTCCTCAGCCTTTATTTCTCTTTGGGACCAAGTTCTTAGCTTCAAACTGAGCCCCATTATGGACATAAGTACTGTCTTTTTCATATCCCTTCCATATCAGAGGCCACCCCAAACTCCCCCTCCCTCCCCTTATCAAGCTAAGGTTTTAGAATAAGGAGGTGAGGAGGGGCTGCCTCTCAGGGTAGGGAGGGCCAGCAGGTGGAGATGAGATGCCTGTAGCACCTCAGCCAGCTGAAGTGTCAGCGGCAGGCAAGCAGCAGCCAAGGGCCGAGAGGGTGAGAATAAGTGAGTTAAATGTGTTGATTCTGCCTCTGGATGGTGGGCCCTGGAGCAGGGCTTCAAGTGTGGAAGACAGAGGGTCTCCAATGCCTGGACTCCCACCTTCTAGAGATCAGGGTTGAGATGTGGCTTTGAACTCAGAACACTGGTGTTCAAAGCTGGTTCCCACCACTTGGTTAGTTATTCAAAGCAAAACAAGCCTCCATTTTCTCATCTGTAAAATGGGAATATTGTCCCTCTTGGGGTGGGTAGGGGAGTAAATGAGGCGACGAGTAGAGCACAGGGGCTGGATGGGCTGGGAGTGCTCCCAGACTCGCTGCTGTGGCTGCAATGACCGCTGTCTTCTGGGGCAGGGTCAGCAAGCTGTTCCCATAAAGGGGCCTGTTAGGCTTTGAGGGACCCAGGGTCTGCTTCAGCAATAGATCTTCCAGGCTTTCACCCCTGATCACTGAGATACAGGTTGTCAGATATAATTGGTTCAGACCAGTGTTAGTTTTAGGCACCCAGTATCATGGTTTGATATGGGTACATGCTGTGAAATGATCACAAGTTCAGTTACCATCCTCAACCACTCACAGCTACACATTATTTTCTTGTGATGAGATCTCTTAAGAACTGCTCTCTTAGCAACTTTCACATACACAACACAGTGTTGTTAACCACAGTCACCTTGCCGTACACACAACCCCAGGGACTGTGTGTCTTACAGCTGGAAGTGTGTGCCTGTTGACCATCTTCACCCACTTCACCTGCCGCCTCAACACCCGCCTCTGGTTTCCCACACCCTGTTCTGTTTCGGAGTTTGATTTCTTTTTTCAGTTCCACATACAAGTGAGACTATACTTGTCTTTCTCTGTCTGACATATTTCACTGAGCATAATGCCCTCTGGGTCCATCCATGTTGTTGCAAATGCTTTTATATAGCTGAGTACGATCCATTATATGTGTACATATGGTATATATCTCAGTAAGATCCATTATATATGTGTACATGTGATATATAGCTGAGTACGATCCATTGTATATGTGTACATGTGATATATAGCTGAGTACGATCCATTGTATATGTGTACATGTGATATATAGCTGAGTACAATCCATTATATATGTGTACATGTGATATATATCTGAGTACAATCCATTATATATGTGTACATGTGATATATATCTGAGTAAGATCATTGTATGTATACATATGGTATATATCTGAGTAAGATCCATTGTATATGTGTATATTTGATATATATCTGGGTAAGATCCATTGTGTAAGTGTACATATTGTGTATATCACATTTCTTTGCCCTTGTCTGACAGTGGAAGTGTAGTTTGTGTCCATGTTATGGAACACACGTTTTGTTCCCAGTGCACAGTGAACCCAAACAAACTGAAACCTAAAGTTTGAAGCAGAGAAAGGGTCTACATCTGCCATAGAGAACTCATAACAGGGCCCCAGGAGGGGTCACTGAGACCCTGCTGTGTGAGTGCAGGTGGCCGCTGCCTTCTCTGCACCATGGCGTCCTCATCTGTATAGAGAGCTAGTAACAGGGAGGGCCAGGAGGGCAGACTGAGAGTGGCCTCAGCAGCAGCCCCGTCAGGATGGAGGAAGGGGAGAGAGGCCTCTACAGGGACACAGTCCCTTCCTCTGCTCCCCACACCTTCTGAGCACCAAGCACACGTGTCCTCTGTACCCCTAGATCACTTGGCAATGATGCTTCAAAGGTACCCCAGTCACATGCCCCCTACCCCGTCAGATGTATCTTCCCTCCTCCTTGAAGCCCTGAACACCACTGCCTTCTCATCTGGCTTATTTGGTCCCCTGTGGTCAGATGCCTGGGCTCCTCCATCCACCAAGCTCCCATCCTAGAACTGTGTATACAGCAGGTGCTCAATACAGGTTTAGGGATTTGGGGAAGGCTCATTGCTCTCCTGCACAAGGATGCTTCTCATGGAGGCAACTCCAGTTCCTCCACACACAGGGCAAGTCTGGTGTGGGGCATAAATGGCTCCACTGCCGTGGATCTGCTGAAGGAAAGGGCAGCCCTGGGAGACCCTGACCCCCCACCGTACCCTGCCTGGGGCCTGGCTTCTGGGGATGAAGCTGTCCCGTGAGCATCCACAAGGAGGCACTGGAGGACGAGGGCCGTGCTGTGCAGTGACAGAGCATCCAGTCTGGAGCCCGCCTTGGGGCAGCTGCTCAGCCCACATTTGGTCTTAAACCAAGGGCCTTGAACAAGGGCCCAGGAGCAAATCCGGATTTTTAAAAGTAATTCCAACATTTAAAAACTAGGAGATTTCAGACAAAGCCCCAGATTTCTAGCTTTGTGAGTTTTGACATGAAATGAGAAGTCCTGGCCTCCTGGGGGACATTGTCAGGGGGTGAATGGGTGAGGCTGTTCTGAGGCTGAGTGGGGGACCCTCTGGAAGGGGCTTGTGTCCCCAGCTCGCCACAGTTCCCACCTCCCCCTGCGCAGCCCCCAGGCCCAGGCTCTCCCTGCCCTGTTCTTGCCTGCCCCTGGAGGTGTCTGGGTTTGCAGTCCTCCTCCTAGTCCATGGAGCTTTGCTGACATGAGGGCCACAGCTGCATGGAGTTTGTCCTGACCCCCTGGTGGGCGGGATAAAGGTGCTGAGTGCAGCCCTCAAAGGAGGGGTTTGTCGTCACATGTCCTCCGAAGGCAGGCAGGAAGGGGAGGGGTGGGAGAAGCCAGGGCCAGGAGCTCCATAAAGTGTCCCCTGGTGGTGTGTCTTCAGGCTCCAAAGCTGCCCCTAAATCCTGCCCTTCTCCCACCACGCATGCATCGCTGCTCCTGGTCTTTCCACAAACACTGGCCGTGAGGGGCCTGGTCCCCGGGCCAGCCTTGAGGACCACAGTCTCTGGCCCAACCCCACCTCCAGCAGCTCCAATGGCTCAGCATTGCTGTGAGTTGGCCACTGCCAGACCATTTATAGGAAAAACGGAGCCTCCAAGGGGACAAGGGACTCACCCAGGCTCACAGAGACTTAGAGCTTATGACCAAAGTCTGCTGGGTCTCAGCTGGCCCCAGAGCACAGACTATGTCCCAGGGAGACGTGTTGTCCTCAGGCCATTACAACAGGAGGGCTGAGTACAGAGTGGAGGAGGGAGTCACAATGGGGCGGGTGCACGGGGCAAGCAGGCTCAGGGACAAGTCCCCAGAAGAGCAGAGTCTTGAAAGGGCCAGGGCGTTGGTGCTGGTGAGGAGAGGAGAGGGTTCCTGGTGGAGGCTCAGCCCTGTGAGGGCCTGGAGGTGGGCTGCAGCATGAGAAGCAGGCTCCACGTGGAGGCAGGAGCAGCAGGGGAACCGGGGAGCCCCTGGTCTCCACTCCTCCTGCCGTGACCCAGCCCTGGCAGCTGCACCTCCTCTCTCTCCACCTCGCCTCTTCCAGTGAGACGGAAGAGACCCTTCTGGGGAGACCCTGAGCCATCTCCTCCTGTACTTGCTTCCTGTCCAGCCTCAGCTAAGACAGGACAGGTAGATTCCACTCCTGGAGTGGCGACTACGTCTCTCACTACTCAGGGGCACCATCGTGACATGGCTCCCAAGTTTAAAAAAAAAATTAAATTGGGGAAGAAAAACCAGACTGTTAGTGGTCTGAATGAGGATGAGGTGAGAGTGGGTCCCTTTGCTTCCTATTGATGATGGAGCCCTGGTCCTAGAGGGATGGAGAAGGGGCACTTGATGGACATGTGGCCTGTGTTTGGTCCTTTCATCTGTGTGGTGTTTTATCCTCATCAGAGGATCAGGCCCAGACCCTCACAGAGCTCACAGGCTGGAGAGGTAATCATGTGATCACAGTCCTAGAGGCTCCAGATGAGGCCAGAGGAGCTGTAGAAAGGGTGGGAATCAAGAAGGGCTTCATGGAGGAGGTGATGTCTGAGCTGGGTCTCCAAGGATGAGGCCTCATTCACCTGGAGCCTGGCACAGAACAGGAACCAGATACACAATAAAACAATGAGTGAATGAATTAATGAACATGCATCCCCCTAACAGACTGAGGTAGGGAGTAGCCCAGGCCAAGGCATGAAGCACAAGACGCCTTGGGGGACAGATGGCAGGGGCTGCAGTAGGAGGCTGCCTCACCCTTTACGGGCATCTTGCTGCCACTGTGGTCTGTGCTCTGGCCGACTGCGGAGACCTTGTCTGTCCTCTGTTCTGGGATCCGATTCTTCCTTCCAAGCAGAATATCCTGTCACCACCTTGTGCCCGTATGCACCTGTTCTTGCCTCGTGGGGAGTTGTGAAGAGGAGGGATGGATTGGTGTCCAAAGCAAAGCTGAAGGAGGGGGAGAATGATGGGGAACCCCGAGAGGTGGGACCATGACTGGGAGGCATGTGACAGCGGGGAAGGGGCTGTGCCTTGGGATTCAAGCATCCAGTTGGGAGTGGCTCCCCCAAAAGAGGTGCTTCATGGTGAAACAGCTGTTGTGGGGCCTGGGCTGAGCTCTGTCTGGGACATGCTAACCCAGGGAAGTTCAGGGGCCACTGGGACAGAAATGTCCAGGAGGAGCTGGAAGTAGGGGACAAAGGTGCACCTGAAGTCAGGGTGGGAGCTTGAGACCCAGAGGCAGGGCCCGGGGTGCAACAGAAGGGGCCTGAGGGCATCTGGATGTCCACTAACTGGGGTCCCTCGGGGTGGAGATGGTCCTCACTTCATAGCCTGCTGAGGCCAAACACAGCTGGGCTCAGGGAGGCCACTCAGTAAACACATGACCCAATTCACGCATTTCCACTTCAAATGACTGGACTAGAATCTGCTAAGCCCTACAGATTGGTGGCCCAGATTAAGATTATAAATAAACGCAACATACAGACTGGGGAGAAAGCTAAGAAGCCGCAGAGAGACTCTCGACATGCAGCCCACTGTGGCCCCTGGGGCCTTTCCACTGCCATTCTCTCAGCCTGGCACTCTCTTCCCCTGTGTCACTTGCTCTCTGAACACCTCCAAGAGTTTGCCTTCAAATGTCCTTCCTGACTCGCTTTTGCTCCTTGGAGCATCTTACCATCTGACTTTGCCTATACATTAATTATTTTCCTCTGTCTCCCTCCAGGCTGTGTGCTGCTGAGAATAGAGACTCGCTGCTTCACTCCATCTGTGCGCTGGGTCTGGAGTCCACCCAGTATACAGTAGGGCCCCAGTGAACCTGCACTGCATGTGTGGACATTGAGGCCATGGACAAGAACATTCTAGGCGGTGATGGTGAGTTGTTGACTCACTACTTGCTGAGTCTCTTGTGCGCCCGGCACTGACCCAGGGGGCAGGCTCAGCACTGACATGGGGGACAGGCCTGGTGTTGAATGAGGCACACAGGGAGCACAGAGCCTGTTAGGAGAACACGTGCTGTGGAGACACGCAGGCCAGGGAAGTCAGGAGCGCAGGGTGTGGAAGAGAGGACCAAGGCAGAAGCGGTGGGAGAGAGGTCAAGTCCTGCAGGCCCTGTGGTCCCTGTGAGGACATTTCCACTGGGCTGGGGGAGGCACAGCTGGTGTGGAGCAGGGAATTGGGTGCTGAATACTATGCAGGAATGAAGCAGGTGAGCCCTGGGGAGGGTCTCCCTGTGGAGGGTGCTGGCAGGGAAGGCTCCTCTGAGGAGGTGACATTACAGCTGTACCTTCTACAGACCGTTTCTACCTTCTGTCAGCTTGATGCTTTGCTTTTGGAAGCAAAAGTGCTCCGTGTTCTGCATCACCTCAACTCAGCCTCCTGCACCTCTTGTCACCCCTGCCCCCACAGGGGTCCTTCCAGGGCCCACTATTGTGTGTGATCCCAGCATCACAGGGCTCGTGGGATCTTAGTTCCTGGACTAGGGATTGAACCCTGGCCCCTGACAAAGAAAATGCCTAGTCCTAAGCCCTGGATGCCAGGGAATTCCCCCAGGGCCCACTTTTCACATACAAACCAACCTCCTCTTTAAGCGGGCTCACACTCTGAACCACTGTCCACCTGCCCTGTGACCCAGGGTCAGGTTGTAGGATACTTGGGGTCCCCTAACCCCAGAGCCAATGAAGTTGCTCAGCCCAGCCAGCCTTCAGCTTGCTCACCCTGCCTGCCATTCCCTCTTCAGTGACGTGATGAAGGCTCCCTCCGTCCACAGCTCCAGCTCCTCTGCCTCCTGCTCTCCCCACTCTCCCTGCATGGGGAAGCCCCTCTTCCAGGACTGTGAGGAGAAACTTTCATTTCAATGGTGGTTGTTTCCTGATCAGTTAGCCTTACTGACCCTCAAAGTTTCTACTAAATATTCTATTTTACACCAGCCTATGAGACACTTTGCAGACATAGTAAACAAATGAAGAACAAATGAACTATACACCTTTTTTACAAAATCAAGTACAAAATATTAAGATGTATTAGAATTCCTTTTCCCATAAAATCACAAGCTCCATCAGGGTGGAGGGCACATAAAAATCACATAGTCAGGACCAGACTCCTACAAGGTCCTAACTACCCATCTCCCTAAATTGAGGGCTCAGGCCCA
Organism: Capricornis sumatraensis; assembly: GCF_032405125.1. Classification (NCBI taxonomy): domain Eukaryota; kingdom Metazoa; phylum Chordata; class Mammalia; order Artiodactyla; family Bovidae; genus Capricornis; species Capricornis sumatraensis. Next base: position 41,482,827 of record NC_091078.1, on the reverse strand, counting down.
GGCATGACTGAAAACCAGTCTCTGCCTTTGAGTGGAAGTTGGTTGGTTTTTCAAATTAAGCTTTTACAGTTGTCAGCTTAGCAGGAAAGTTCTCAGTTCCAAACTCATGTTTCTGGCGATAATCAAATTACACCACACGTGAGATGGCCTGTTCCCCAAGTTATTTGGTTAGAATCCACAAATGGTAGCAGGGAAATGTCACTGTTTCAAAACAAGCTGCATCTCTGGGAGAGAGTGGGGGTGGTGCCCCTGGAATGTATCGCTCCTGAATCCTTTAGTCATTAGATTTCCAGAGAAGCCCCCAGAGGGGAGAGTGGGCCAGAGCTGAGCTAGGCTGTCCCCCACAGATGTGAGGGGTGAAACATCAGACATCTCTGGTCCTGGGAGCAGCCTGACCCTGGGGGCCACAGGAAAGATCCCCTCCAAGCCTGCTGTCCAGCTTAGGATAAGGCTCAGCAGCTGTAACTCAGGGCCCAGAGCTAAGGGACAAAGGGAAGCTGGCCCCCCTCATGCTGGGTCAGGAGGCGGACAGTCCAGGGCTGGTCTGGAGCCTCCTGTTCCTGATGCCCTTCAATCCAGAGAAGTTGCTTTGTCCTCAGGGCAGAATGAGCTCCAACCTCAGAGCTGACGTTTCCAGATCAGGACAGAGGGAGAAGCAGAAAGGGCCTGCTTCACTCTTCTAGGACACATTCTAGAGTTCGTGCAAATCACTCCCATCCCCTCTGGAAGAAAGCCTGGTCACACAAGCACCCTTGCTGCAGAGGAGGGTGTAACTCTGTAGTCCTGGGCAGCCAGTGTCCAGATAAAGGAGGGTTTCCGATGACCTGGGAGTGGACAAGGTACTGGGAGCCCTTGGATGCCTCAGCCCACCGCCTCTAAGGCTTCCTCCCACCACCCGACCCATCTCTACCCTGAGCTCACATTTTATGAGATTGTCCATTAGACAAACTGCATGAAGGAAATAATTCAGAAATCAGTTGAAAATCATGGGCAAGGAGGTGCTTTTCCTGAGTTTTGCTGACAAATCGCTGGCGGGGTTCCATCACTGACACTGAGGCTTTCTCCCCACCCTCTTCCTGCAGAGCCCTCTGGGAGGCAGCCCGTGACATCTTGTCCAGCGGAAGGAGACTGTGTCCCACCCTGCTCATGGATGCCCTGCTCTTTAGTACAAAATCCACACCCTCCCTGTGGGACCGTGATGGACAAATAGAGTGACCAGAGGCAGCCGTGGCCCAGCCAGCCACAGCCCACACCTCACAGAAGAGGAGACAGCCTGTGAGCACAATGTTCTGTCATCAGAGTCAACTACTTTCCAGCCCTGAGGTGGGGAGTTTCAGTTTGGAGACACAGAGCACAGAGCACTGGTGTGGATGGTCCTGGAAGCAAGGGGGCTGGCCCAGCCCCTTCTTCCCAGCCTGGCTCCTGACCTCTGTCCTGTGTGCGCCTGACACTCCCGCTTCCTCCTGCCGGATTGCCTGCCGTCCAGTCCCTGTGGTCACACCCACACATCAGGACAACTCCCCCACCATGTGGAAGGGGCGAGTCAGGAAACTCAGCGGCACAGGGACCTGATCACACTACACACAGGCTTTCACAGGACTTTATCCTATTTATGGGCATCTCAGTCATGATTAACACAGGCCCCAGGGACCAAAAGTTCCCCTCAGCCCTTCTGAAGATGTTGGGTAATGTCAGTGCAGGGAGGTCATACACACTTTCTGCATTTCGACCCGGCAGCGCAGCAATTGTTGCTGTTGGGAGTCATCATCCAAATTCTCTCAATTGTCTTTTCATTTAGTTGTTCTGATTTACTTCTAGTACCACATGACTGCACGCTTCTTAGACTGGAAAATACACAGCCTGAATTCTGTGCAGGGAGGATGCAAAAGTGGAGCATCAAGTTTATCAACAGGAATTGGAAGAAGCAATGAGTTGACAAGAACTCTCCCCCTCCCCCTCTCATGTGGAGGACAGAAGAGTCGGGTAGGGAGACACGCCCAGGAGAGGCAGTCCAGTCTCTGCGGTTTCAGGTGAGAGCCGAGGGGTGGGCCTGCAGCCCGGCGGGCCCTCTTCTGGTCGCCCAGGCCGCTGCAGACCATCCTCTGACCTGGCCAGGGTTTTGGATACGATGCTTCTGAAGGCCATGGTGGTGTGGGATATCCTCCTGATTCGAGTCTTGTCAGAGGATTCGACCCCCCGACCACTGCCAGGAAGTGCATCCTGACGTTTCATCTTGGGTCATCCATGGACTTTACCTGGGCTCCGTTTGTTACGCTGCCTCTTGCTGGGCAGACTATTATACATCTGCATATTTTCAGGCTAACCCTGCTGTTTCTGGCTGTGGCCAGAGGAAAGTGTCTGGGGACAGACTCTCAAGCTGGCCAGCGTGGGAGGAGCTCCTGGTGTTGGACACACCCAGGGGCAGGTGCTTCCCTCTGGGACTTCAGTCCTGCTGCTGGTGCTGCTGATGGAGGGAAGGCCTCAGGGCCACACGGGGCACTGGACTGGGGATGGCAGGCTTCTGCTCCAGGCTGGGTGGAGACCGGCAGGCTCCCTGGTCTTCTGCCCTGACTCCTGGGCCTCCTGCAGTTGTACCTTTTCTCCCTGACTGAGCCACGTGGTATGAGTGTGGACACCTCAGGCCTTGGAGAAGGCTCAAGTTATGGCTGCTGAGGTCAGTGGAAGGGGAGAGCCTCGCAGTGATGGAGCAGCCCTCCACCTTGTGTTCCCCTGAGCTCACAGTGCAGTGCCTGCTGCCTGTTCCCTGAGTCATGGATCAGGTCCCACCTCGACACCAGAGTCCTTACCACTGTCACCCCTCAGTTTTTGTCACAGGGTGGCACACAGAATGGCCTGAGTGGCTCCTTCTGGCCCAGGTTCACCCATGGATGCCTCATCAGTCATTTAAGGTGCTTTTGTCACTGGGGTTGAGGACCATATTTTTTAGCAAATTCCTTCTCTGATGACCGACACAGGGGAATGGGGTGTTGCCCTATGAGGATTCACAGCCACAGCTCTGAGAAGTCCTGTCCCCTAAAGGGCAGGGTCCCAGTCACCATGAGTAGAGAACTACTCCCAGACTCCACACATCCACCGCAGGGCAGTCAGAGCCCTGTCCCAGCAAGAATTCTTAGGCAGCATAAGTGCAGCTGCCATAGAAAATGTTGAGCTTCCCATTCTCACTACACTCATTGCTGAGGCCAAAGCCTGTAATTTTCACATACTACTTGGAGTCAAAGAGGATATTGCCTGGTTTCATGTCCCAGTGCAGGACGTGCCTCTGGTGGTAGTGCTGCAGGGCAGAGACCAGCTGTCCGAGCGGGCCTCGGGTGTCAGCCTCTGGTCATTTGGTCCATGTCTCATGGTCTTCAAAATGGCTGCACGTGTCCCCCTTGAGCTTCCCATTCTCATTACACTCATTGCTGAGGCCAAAGCCTGTAATTTTCACATACTACTTGGAGTCAAGGAGGATATTGCCTGGTTTCAGGTCCCAATGCAGGACGCACCTCTGGTGGCAGTGCTTCAGGGCAGAGACCAGCTGTCCGAGGGGGCCTCGGGTGTCAGCCTCTGGTCATTTGGTCCATGTCTCATGGTCCTCCAAATGGCTGCACGTGTCCCCCTCACTGAGGCCCTCCATCTCCAGGAACAAGGTGGTCTCTGTGTCAATCACTTCCAGTAGCTTAACAATATTTTCATGGTTCAGAGCTTTCATACTATTCACTTCCCGGAAGAGTCCTGGAGGCTGGAGGAGCTCTGCTGACTCTTCCTAATGACCTTTATGGCCAACTCTGTCCCAGTCAGAACGTACTGAGCCCACTTCGGCAAATCAACCTTTACCAATAATGTAAAGAATTGCAGTTCTCAATAGAAGCCTTGTCCCCTGAGACGGCTGTGAGCCCCAGCATCATGGTGATCTACTGATTACACTGACTGCCAGCGCTAACTAGCAATGCTAACTGTACTAACTATGCTAACTATACTCCCGCAGCAGGGAGTCCTCCAGGTTGTAATGAAAAACCCTGGACAAACTGTTATGAATTCATATTTGGTAAAAGTAGATAGGCAGGCAGTTAGAAAAGCTAGCCTTGGGACTTCCTTGGTGATCCAGTGATTAAGAATCTCTGCTGCTAATGCAGGAGGACTAGGTTTAAACTAGTCCAATCCCTGATCAGGGAACTAGATCCCACATGCCACAACTAAGACCCAGTGCAGTCAAACTAAAACAAAAAAAGCTAGTCCTATTTTAACTTTGGTTTGTAGCTCCACTTTTTGTTTTCTCTTTGATGAGATTAATAGCTTAAAATTTTGTCTGCTTTTGGACATGATCTAAAAAGATTTAATTTTGTAACATAAGTAACTGAAAGGGGCAGGAGTCAGAGCTGTACAGGAACAGGTATTTTATGTTACTGAAATTAAACTGGCTTAAATTGAATTAGAGTGTTGTAATTTTAGGATGTTATTTGTAATCACAGTAATCACAAAGAAAATAGTTACAGAATATCCACAAAAGGAAACGAGAAGGGAATTGCTTCACTACAAAAAAATAACAATGCGAAAGAAGGTGATCTTGAAGGACACGAGGGACAAAAAAGTCGTAAGGCATACAGAAAAAGAGCCGGATGACAATTACTGATTACTCCTTCAGACAGTTACTCCTTCAGTATCAGTAATTATATGTAAATGGATTAAACTCTCCACTTAAAAGATAGGCAGAAAGGATAAAAATATATGATGCAACTATTTGCTATCCATAAGAGACTAGCTTTAGATCCAAAGACAGTAAAAAAGTTGAATATGAAAGGATAGAAAAAGGTGTGCTGTGCTCTGTCACTTCAGTCATGACTCTTTGCGATCGTATGGAGTGTAGACTGCCAGGCTCCTCTGTCCGTGGGATTCTCCAGGCAAGACCACTGGAGTGGCTTGCCATGCCCGCCTGCAGGAGATCTTCCTGACCCAGGGATTGAACCTACTTCGCTTATGTTTCCTGCTTTGGCAGGTGGGTCCTTTACTACTAACGCCACCTGGGAAGGGATAGTCCATGAAAACAGTAACCAAAAGAGAGCAGCTGTGCTGTACTAATAGCAGACAACATGGTCTTTAAATCAGAAAAGTTACAAGAGACAAGGATTTTATCTTCTTCAGCAACCATTTACACACCCAGTGACACCATCAAAATACGTGAATTAGAAATGGATAGAACTGAGGGGAGACATAGTTCTATACAATAGTTGGAACCTCCAATACCCTACTCTCAGTGATGGATAAACAACCAGACAAGATGAATGCATAGGTAGAGAATGTAAATAGCACAATCAGCCAATTAGGTCTAACAAACAAACACTTCTCAAGGGCATGTGGGACCTTCTCCAGGACAGACCATAGAATAGGCCACAATTAAGTCTCAGTAGATTTCACAAGGTAAATCTCATAAAAAGTATCTTCTCTAACCATAGTGGCATAAAGTTAGAAATCAGTAACAGAAGGAAAAGTGGAAAATCCACAAATTTGTAAAAATTTAAAAGAACCATTGTGGCAAAGAAGAAAGCACAAGGGAAATCAGAAAATACCTAGAGATGAAGGGAAGGGAAACACTAACTCGTGAGAAACAGGAAAGCAGTGCTAAGGGGAAATGTATAGCTTTAAACACATAAAAATCTCAGTAATTTCATGCAATTAAGGGAACTAGAAAAAGAACAAACTAGGGCAGTCCTAAGATGGTGGAGGAATAGGACAGGGAGACCACTTTCTCCCCCACAAATTCATCAAAAGAACATTTGAACGCTGAGTAAATTCCACAAAACAACTTCTGAATGCTGGTTGAGGACATCAGGCACCCAGAAAAGCAGCCCCTATTCTTCAAAAGGAGGTAGGAAAAAATATAAAAGACAAAAAGAGAGACAAAAGAGGTAGGGACAGAGCTCTGTCCCAGGAAGAGAGTCTTAAAAAAGAGAAAAGTTTCCAAACACCAGGAAACATTCTCACTGCCAAGTCTGTGGCGAGCCTTGGAATCACAGAGGGCAACATAATCGGGAGGAAAAATAATTAAAACCCATAGATGACGTGCCCAGCAGTAACTCCCCCAGTGGAGAAGCAGCGCAGAAGCCTGCATCCACCACTAGCAAGCAGGGGCTGGGCAGGGAGGCTCGGGCTGCATTGCTTAGTGTAAGGGCCGGGCCTGAATGCCCTGAGGGCATTCTGCGGGAACTAACTTGGGCTAGCAAACCAGACTGTGGGATAGCTACCACACGAAAAACCCTAACCTAAGACACCGTCAGGCCCGCTCAGAGAACAAAGGACTGAGCAGAGCTAGCCGGCTGTGGACAGGTCCATCCCCCACTGGAGACAGGCAGGCGAGGGCAGCCAGAGCCAAAAGGGGGCAATCGCAGCCCCAGAGAGACATTATCTACCAAACTGCAAGCAGGCTTCATTGCTAACCAAGACTTCTTGGGATTCTGGACTGTTGGCTGACTGAGAAGGTGTACGAGTTGTACACCCAGAAAACTGAGCGGCAGGGATGGGGGAGGCGATAAGTCATAGCAACCACGCTCTCCAAACACCTGGTCACCTGAGCTGCTCGGATCTGAAAAGGGCACAAAACGCAGGCCCAGTGGAGTCTGCACCTCTGAGGACTACCTGAGTACCTGAACCTGAGCGGTTAGACCTGGGAAGTGCATACAACCCAGGGCTGGCCTCAGACCCCAGTAGAGCAACCTAGAGCCTAAGCAGTGTAGACAGGGAAAGCACACACGCCGTGATCAGGGGCAAACCCAGTGTGGCCGAGACACTGAGAACACACACCAGTGTTATTTGTTTGCAGCGTCCCTGCCTCCCCACAGCACAAATGAACAAGTGAGCCTAAAGTGTCCACCACTGCCCCCTTGTGTCAGGGTGGAAATCAGACACTGAAGAGACCAGCAAACAGAAGAAGCTAAAACAGAGGGAACCTCCTTGGAAGTGACAGGTGCAATAGATTAAAAACCTGTCGTTAGTACCGACTACCTAGGAAGGGGCCTATAGATCTTTAGAAATATAAGCCGGATCAAGGAACTATCTGAAAATGAACTGACCCCACATTGCCCACAAGAACACCAGAGAAAGTACTAGATATATTTTTACTATTTTTACTATCATTTAATTTAAAAAAATTTTTTTAATTTTTAAGTCCTCTATTACTTCTTTAGTTTTCATTTTTATAACATACTATTACTTTGCAAAAAAAGATCCTATTTTTTAAAGCAAACTTCATATATATTTTATGATTTTTGTGACTTTGGGGTTTTTTTTTTTCATTAATATTGTATTTTTGAAAATCCAACTTCTACTCTAGACTTTTAATCTTTGCTTTTTGGTATTTGTTATCAATTTTGTACCTTTAAGAACCCAATCTTCAGTACCCATTTTTACTTGGGAGTGAGATTACTGGCTTGATTGCTCCCTCCCCCTTTGGACTCTCCTTTTCATACACCAGGTCCCTCCCCCTTCTCTTCTCTACCCAACTCTGTGAATCTCTGTGTGTTCTGGACAGTGGAGAACACTTAGGGAACTGATTACTGGCTGGATCTGTCTCTCTCCTTTTGATTCCCCCCTTTATTCTCCTGGCCACCTCTGTCTCCTTTCTTCCTCTTTTCTCTGTATAACTCTGTGAACATCTCTGAGTGTTCCAGACTGTGGAGCACACATAAGGAAGTGATTACTGGCTAGCTTGCTCTCCTCTTTCAATTCCACCTCATCTCATTTGGGTCACCTCTAACACCCTCCTCCCTCTTCTCTTCTCCATGTAACTCTATGAACCTCTCTGGGTGTCCCTCACTGTAGAGAAAATTTTCATCTTTAACCTAGATGTTTTATCAATGGTGCTGTATAGATGGAGAAGTCTTGAAGCTACTGTAAAAATAAGACTGAAAACCAGAAGCAGGCGGCTTAAGTCCAAATCCTGAGAACATCAGAGAACTCCTGACTCCAGGGAACATTAATCGACAGGAGCTCATCAAACACCTCCATACTAACACTGAAACCAAGCACCACCCAAGGGCCAACAAGTTCCAGAGAAAGACATACCATGCAAATTCTCCAGCAACACAGGAACACAGCTCTGAGCTTCAATATGCAGGCTGCCCAAAGTCACTCCAAACCCATTGACATCTCATAACTCATTACTGGATACTTCAATGCACTCCAGAGAGAAGAAATCCAGCTCCACCCACCAGAACACTGACACAAGAAAGGTTTCCCTAACCAAGAAACCTTCACAAGCCACCAGTACAACTGCACTGTCAGTGAGGAAACCACACAATAAAGAGAACTCCACAAACTGCCAGAATACAGAAAGGACACCCCAAACTCAGCAATATAAACAAGATGAAGAGACAGAGGAATACCCAGCAAGTAAAGGAACAGGATAAATGCCCATGAAACCAAACAAAAGAGGAAGAGATAGGGAATCTACCTGATAAAGAATTCTGAATAATGATAGTGAAAATGTTCCAAAATCTTGAAATCAAATGGAATCACAGATAAAGACCCTGGAGACAAAGATTGAGAAGATGCAAGAAAGGTTTAACAAGGACCTAGAAAAAATAAAAAAGAGTCAGTATATAATGAATAAGGTAATAAATGAGATCAAAAACACTCTGGAGGGAACAAATAGTAGAATAACAGAGGTAGAAGATAGGGTTATGAGGTTGAAGATAGAATGGTAGAAATAAATGAATCAAAGAGGAAAACAGAAAAGCGAATTAAGAGAAATGAGGACAATCCCAGAGACATTTGGGACAATGTTAAACGCCCCAACATTCAAATCATAGGAGTCCCAGAAGAAGAAGACAAAAAGAAAGACCATGAGAAAATACTTGAGGCGATAATAGTTGAAAACTTCCCTAAAATGGGGAAGGAAATAATCACCCAAGTCCAAGAAAGCCAGAGAGGTCCAAATAAGGTAACCCCAAGGCGAAACACCCCATGACACATGTTAATCAAATTAACAAAGATCAAACAGAAAGAATAAATATTAAAAGCAGCAAGGGAAAAACAACAAATAACACACAGGGGGATTCCCATAAGGATAACAGCTGATCTTTCAATAGAAACTCTTCAGGCCAGGAGGGAATGGCAGAACATACTTAAAGTGATGAAAGAAAATAAATACAGCCCAGATTACTGTACCCAGCAAGGATCTCATTCAAATATGAAGGAGAAATCAAAAGCTTTACAGACAAGCACAAGCTGAGAGAATGAAGCACCACCAAACCAGCTCTCCAACAAATGCGAAAGGATCTTCTCTAAACAGGAAACACAAAAAAGGTGTATAAACTCGAACCCAAAACAATAAAGTAAATGGCAATGGGATCATACTTATCAATAATTATCTTAAATGTAAATGGGTTGAACGCCCCAACCAAAAGACAAAAACTGGTTGAATGGTTACAAAAACAACACCCCTATATATATTTTCTACAAAAGACCCACCTCAAAACAAGGGACACATACAGACTGAAAGTAAAGGGCTGGAAAAAGATATTCCGCACAAACAAAGACCAAAAGAAAGCAGGAGAAGCAATACTCATATCACATAAAATAGACCTTAATACAAAGGCTGTGAAAAGAGACAAAGAAGAACACTACATAATGATCAAATAATTAATCCAAGAAGAAGATATAATAATTATAAATATATATGCACCCAACATAGGAACACTGCAATATGTAAGACAAGTGCTAACAAGTATGAAAGGGGAAGTTAACAATAACACAATAATAGTGAGAGACTTTAATATCCCACTCACACCTATGGATAGATCAACTAAACAGAAAATTAACCAGGAAACACAAACTTTAAATGATACAAAAGACCAGTTAGACCTAATTGATATCTGTAGGACATTTCACCCCAAAACAATAACTTCACCTTTTTCTCAAGCTCACATAGAACCTTCTCTAGGGTAGATCACATCCTGGGCCATAGATCTAGCTTTGGTAAATTAAAAACAACAACAACAACAAGTTGAAATCATTCCAAGCATCTCTTCTGACCACAATGCAGTAAGATTAGATCTCAATTAGAGGAGAAAATCTATTAAAAATACAAACATATGGAAGCTGAACAACATGCTGCTGAATAACCAAAAAAATCACAGAAGAAATAAAAAATGAAAATATGCATAGAAACGAATGAAAATGAAAACACAACAACCCAAAACCTGTGGGACACTGTAAAACCAGTGCTAAGGGGAAGGTTCATAGCAATACAGGCATACCTCAAGAAACAAGAAAAAATTCAAATAAATAACCTAACTCTACACCTAAAGCAGCTAGAAAAGGAAGAAATGAAGAACCTCAGGGTTAGTAGAAGAAAAGAACTCTTAAAAATTAGGGCAGTAAAAAGCCTCTTGATGAAAGTGGAAGTGGAGAGTGAAAAAGTTGGCTTAAAGCTCAACATTCAAGAAACGAAGATTATGGAATCCGGTCCCATCACTTCATGGGAAATAGATGGGGAAACAGTGGAAACAGTGTCAGACTTTATTTTTGGGGACTCCAAAATCACTGCAGATTGTGATTGCAGCCATGAAATTAAAAGACGCTTACTCCTTGGAAGAAAAGTTATGACCAACCCAGATAGTATATTTAAAAGCAGAGACATTACTTTGCCGACTAAGGTCTGTCTAGTCAAGGCTATGGTTTTTCCAGTAGCATGTATGGATGTGAGAGATGGACTGTGAAAAAGGCTGAGCACTGAAGAATTGATGCTTTTGAACTGTGGTGTTGGAGAAGACTCTTGAGAGTCCCCTGGACTGCAAGGAGATCCAACCAATCCATTCTGAAGGAGATCAGCCCTGAGATTTCTTTGGAAGGAATGATGCTAAAGCTGAAAGTCAGTACTTTGGCCACCCCATGTGAAGAGTTGACTCATTGGAAAAGACTTTGATGCTGGGAGGGATTGAGGGCAGGAGGAGAAGGGGACGACAGAGGATGAGATGGCTGGATGGCATCACTGACTCGATGGACGCGAGTCTGAGTGAACTCCGGGAGTTGGTGGTGGATAGGGAGGCCTGGCATCCTGAGATTCCTGGGGTCGCAAAGAGTCGGACACGACTGAATGACTGAACTGAACTGAACTGAACTGAATGCAAAAGAAACAAAAGAGACCATAGCAAAAATCAACTAAGCCAAAAGCTGGTTCTTTGAGAGGATAAATAAAATGAACAAACCATTAGCCAGATTTATCAAGAAACAAAAAGAGAAAAATCAAATCAACAAAATTAGAAATGAAAATGGAGAGATAACAGACAACACAGAAATACAAAGGATCATAAAAGACTACTATCAGCAATTATATGCCAACAAAATGGACAACTTGGAAGAAATGGACAAATTCTTAGAAAAGTACAACTTTCCAATACTAAACCAGGAAGAAATAGAAAATCTTAACAGACCCATCACAAGCATGGAAATTGAAATTGTAACCAGATATCTTCCAGCAAACAAAAGACCAGGTCCAGATGGCTTCACAGCTGAATTCTACCAAAAATTTCGAGAAGAGCTAACACCTATCCTCCTCAAACACTTCCAGAAAATTGCAAAGGAAGGTAAACTTCCAAACTCATTCTATGAGGCCACCATCACCCTAATACCAAAACCTGACAAAGATGCCACAAAAAAAGAAAACTACAGGCCAATATCACTGATGAACACACATGCAAAAATCCTTAACAAAATTCTAGCAATCAGAATCCAACAACACATTAAAAAGATCATACACCATGACCAAGTGGGCTTTATTCCAGGGATCCAAGAATTCTTCAATATCCACAAATAAATCAATGTAATTCACCACATTAACAAATTGAAAAATAAAAGCCACATGATTATCTCAATAGATGCAGAGAAAGCCTTTGACAAAATTCAACATCCATTTATGATAAAAACTCTCCAGAAAGCAGGAATTGAAGGAACATACCTCAACATAATAAAAGCTATATATGACAAACCCTCAGCAAACATTATCCTCAATGGTGAAAAATTGAAAGCATTTCCCCTAAAGTCAGGAACAAGAAAAGTGTGCCCACTTTCACCACTACTATTCAACATAGTTTTGGAAGTTTTGGCCACAGCAATCAGAGCAGAAAAAGAAATAAAAGGAATCCAAACTGGAAAAGCAGAAGTAAAACTCTCACTGTTTGCAGATGACATGATCCTCTACATAGAAAACCCTAAAGACTTCACCAGAAAATTACTAGAGCTAATCAATGAATATAGTAAAGTTGCAGGATATAAAATACCTACACAGAAATCCCTTGCATTTCCTATATGCTAATAATGAGAAAACAGAAAAAGAAATTAAGGAAACAATTCCATTCACCATTGTAACAAAAAGAATAAAATACTTAGGAATATATCTACCTAAAGAAACTAAAGACTTATATATAGAAAACTATAAAACACTGGCGAAAGAAATCAAAGAGGACACAAATAGATGGAGAAAAATACCGTGTTCATGGATCGGAAGAATCAATATAGTGAAAATGAGTATACGACCCAAAGCAATCTATAGATTCAATGCAATTCCTATCAAGCTACCAATGGTATTTTTCACAGAGCTAGAACAAATAATTTCATAATTTGTATGGAAATATAAAAAACCTCAAATAGCCAAAGCAATCTTGAGAAAGAAGAATGGATCTGGAGGAATCAACCTGCCTGACTTCAGGCTCTACTACAAAGCCACAGTCATCAAGACAGTATGGTACTGGCACAAAGTCAGAAATATAGATCAATGGAACAAAATAGAAAGCCCAGAGATAAATCCACACACCTATGGACACCTTATCTTTAACAAAGGAGGCAAGAGTACACAATGGATTAAAGACAATCTCTTTAACAAGTGGTGCTGGGAAAACTTGTCAACTGCTTGTAAAAGAATGAAACTAGAACACTTTCTAACACCATACACAAAAACAAACTCAAAATGGATTAAAGATCTAAACATAAGACTGGAAACTAAAACTCCTAGAGGAGAACATAGGCAAAACAATCTCTGACATAAATCACAGCAGGATCCTCTATGACCCACCTCCCAGAATATTGGAAATAAAAGCAAAAATAAACAAAATTAAATTTAAAAATAAACAAAATTAAATTTAATTAAAATTAAAAGCATCTGCAACACAAAGGAAACTCTAAGCAAGGTGGAAAGACAGCCTTTGGAATGGGAGAAAATAATAGCAAATGAAGCAATGGACAAAGAATTAATCTCAAAAATATACAGGCAACTTATGCAGCTCAATTCCAGAAAAATGAACGACCCAATCAAAAAATGGGCCAAAGATCTAAACAGACATTTCTCTAAAGAAGACATACAGATGGCTAACAAACACATGAAAAGATGCTCAACATCACTCATGATCAGAGAAATGCAAATCAAAACCACAATGAGGTACCTTTTCACACCAGTCAGAATGGCTGCTATCCAAAAGTCTGCAAGCAATAAATGCTGGAGAAGGTGTGGAGAAAAGGGAACCCTCTTACACTGTTGGTGGGAATGCAAACTAGTACAGCTACTATGGAGAACAGTGTGGCAATTCCTTAAAAAACTGGAAATAGAACTGCCTTATGACCCAGCAATCCCACTGCTGGGCATACACACCAAGGAAACCAGAATTGAAAGAGACACATGTACCCCAATGTTCATCGCAGCACTGTTTATAATAGCCAGGACATGGAATCAACCTAGATGTCCATCAGCAGACGAATGGATAAGAAAGCTGTGGTACATATACACAATGGAATATTACTCAGCCATTAAAAGGAATACATCTGAATCTGTTCTAATAAGGTGAATGAAACTGGAGCCTATTACACAGAGTGAAATAAGCCAGAAAGAAAAACACCATTACAGTGTACTAACACATATATATGGAATTTAGAAAGAGAGTAACAATAACCTGAGACAGCAAAAGAGACACAGATGTATAGAATTCTTTTGGACCCTGTTGGAGAGGGCGAGGGTGGGATGATTTGGAAAATGGCATTGACACGTGTATATTATCATATGTGAAATGAAGTGCCAGTCCATGTTTGATGCATGATACAAGGATCTCAGGGCTGGTGCACTGGGATGACCCAGAGGGATGGTATGGGGAGGGAGGTGGTAGGGGGGGTTCAGGATGGGGAACACATGTATACCCATGGCAAATTCATGTCAATGTATGGCAAAACCAATACAATATTGTAAAGTAATTAGCTTCCAATTAAAACAAATAAATTTATATTTTAAAAAAGAAAAAAAGTAAATAAACTTAAAATCTTTTGCACAGCAAAGGAAACTATAAGCAAGGTGAAAAGACAACTCTCAGAATGGGAGAGAACAATAGCAACTGAAACAACTGACAAAGGATTAATTCCCAAAATATATAAGCAGCTCATACAACTCAATACCAGAAAAACAAACAACCCAATCAAAAATAGGGAAAAGTCCTAAACAAACATTTCTCCAAAGAAATATACAAATGGCTATTAAACACATGAAAAGATGCTCAACAAGGCTCATTATTGGAGAAATGCAGATCAAAACTACAGTGAGATATCACGTCACACTGGTCAAAGTGGCCATCATCAAAAAGTCTACAGACAATAAATGCTGGAGAAGATGTGGAGAAAAGGGTGTGCTCTTGCACTGTTGGTGGGAATGTAAATTGATACAGCCACTATGGAAGACGGTATGGAGATTCCTTTATTATTATTTTTTTTTTAATTTAAATTTTTTATTTTTTTAATTTCAAAATCTTTAATTCTTACATGTGTTCCCAAACATGAAACCCCCTCCCACCTCCCTCCCCATAACATCTCTGTGGGTCATCCCCATGCACCAGCCCCAAGCATGCTGTATCCTGCGTCAGACATAGATTGGCGATTCAATTCTTACATGATAGTATACATGATAGAATGCCATTCTCCCAAATCATCCCGCCCTCTCCCTCTCTCTCTGAGTCCAAAAGTCCATTATACACAGCTGTGTCTTTTTTCCTGTCTTGCATAGAGGGTCGTCATTGCCATCTTTCTAAATTCCATATATATGTGTTAGTATACTGTATTGGTGTTTTTCTTTCTGGCTTACTTCACTCTGTATAATCGGCTCCAGTTTCATCCATCTCGTCAGAACTGATTCAAATGAATTCTTTTTAACGGCTGAGTAATACTCCATTGTGTACATGTACCACAGCTTTCTTATCCATTCATCTGTGGATGGACATCTAGGTTGTTTCCATGTCCTGGCTATTATAAACAGTGCTGCGATGAACATTGGGGTACATGTGTCTCTTTCAATTCTGGTTTCCTCGGTGTGTATACCCAGCAGTGGGATTGCTGGGTCATAAGGTAGTTCTATTTGCAATTTTTTAAGGAATCTCCACACTGTTCTCCATAGTGGCTGTACTAGTTTGCATTCCCACCAACAGTGTAGGAAGGTTCCCTTTTCTCCACACCCTCTCCAGCATTTATTGCTTGCAGATTTTTGGATCGCAGCCATTCTGACTGGTGTGAAGTGGTACCTCATTGTGGTTTTGATTTGCATTTCTCTGATAATGAGTGATGTTGAGCATCTTTTCATGTGTTTGTTAGCCATCCGTATGTCTTCTTTGGAGAAATGTCTATGGAGATTCCTTTAAAAACTAGGAATAAAACCATCCTATGACCCAGCAATCCCACTGCTAGGCATATACCCCATGGAAAACCAAAATTGAAAGAGACACATGTATCCCATTGTTGTTTGCCACACTATTTACAATAGCTAGAACATGGAAGCAACCTAGATGTCCACTGGTAGATAAATGGATAAAGAAGTTGTGGTACATACACACAATAGAATATTACTCAGCCATAAAAAGGGACATATTTGAGTCAGTTCTAATGAGGTGGATGAACCTAGAACCTATTATACAGAGTGAAGTAAGTCAGGAAGAGAAAGATAAATATCATATTCTAACACATAATGGGCTTCCCTGGTGGCTCAGAGAGTAAAACGTCTGACTTCAATGCAGGAGACCTGGGTTCGATCCCTGGATAGGGAAGATCCCCTGGAGAAGGAAATGGCAGCCCACTCCAGTTCAGTTCAGTTCAGTTCATTTCAGTCGCTCAGTCGTGTCTGACTCTTTGCGACCCCATGAATCGCAGCACGCCAGGCCTCTCCTGTCCATCACCATCTCCCGGAGTTCATTCAGACTCATGTCCATCGAGTCAGTGATGCCATCCAGCCATCTCATCCTCTGTTGTCCCCTTCTCCTCCTGCCTCCAATCCCTCCCAGCATCAGAGTCTTTTCCAATGAGTCAACTCTTCGCATGAGGTGGCCAAAGTACTGGAGCTTCAGCTTTAGCATCATTCCTTCCAAAGAAATCCCAGGGCTGATCTCCTTCAGAATGGACTGGTTGGATCTCCTTGCAGTCCAAGAGACTCTCAAGAGTCTTCTCCAACACCACAGTTCAAAAGCATCAATTCTTCGGCGCTCAGCTTTCTTCACAGTCCAACTCTCACATCCATATATGACCACAGGAAAAACCATAGCCTTGACTAGACGGACCTTAGTCGGCAAAGTAATATCTCTGCTTTTGAATATACTATCTAGGTTGATCATAACTTTTCTTCCAAGGAGTAAGCGTCTTTTAATTTCATGGCTGCAATCACCATCTGCAGTGATTTTGGAGCCCAAAAAAATAAAGTCTGACACTGTTTCCACTGTTTCCCCATCTATTTCCCATGAAGTGATGGAACCGGATGCCATGATCTTCGTTTTCTGAATGTTGAGCTTTAAGCCCGCTCCAGTATTCTTGCCTAAAGAATCCCATGGATGGAGGAGCCTGGTAGGCTACAGTCCATGGGGTTGCAAAGAGTTGGACACGACTGAGCAACTTCACAATTACTTAACACATATATTTGGAATCTAGAAAAGTGGAACTAAAGAATTTATTTACAAGGCAGCAATGGAGAAACAGACATAGAGAATAGACTTACGGGCAAGGGGAGAGGGGAAGAGAGGGTGAGATATATGGAAAGAGTAACATGGAAGCTCACACTAGCATACGTAAAATAGATAGCCAATGGCAATTTGCTATATGGCTCAGGAAGCTCAAACAGGGGCTCTGTATCAACCTAGAGGGGTGGGATGGGGAGGGAGATGGGAGGGAGGTTCAACAGGGAAGGGATATATGTATACTTACGGCTGATTCGTGTTGAGGTTTGACAGAAAACAACAAAATTCTGTAAAGCAATTATCCTTCATTTAAAAAATGAATTAATTTTTTTTTAATTTTAAAATCTTTAATTCTTACATGTGTTCCCAAACATGAAACCCCCTCCCACCTCCCTCCCCATAACATCTCTGTGGGTCATCCCCATGCACCAGCCCCAAGCATGCTGTATCCTGCGTCAGACATAGACTGGCGATTCAATTCTTACATGATAGTATACATGATAGAATGCCATTCTCCCAAATCATCCCACCCTCTCCCTCTCTCTCTGAGTCCAAAAGTCCGTTATACACCGGTGTGTCTTTTTTCCTGTCTTGCATAGAGGGTCGTCATTGCCATCTTTCTAAATTCCATATATATGTGTTAGTATACTGTATTGGTGTTTTTCTTTCTGGCTTACTTCACTCTGTATAATCGGCTCCAGTTTCATCCATCTCATCAGAACTGATTCAAATGAATTCTTTTTAACGGCTGAGTAATACTCCATTGTGTACATGTACCAAAGCTTTCTTATCCATTCATCTGCTGATGGACATCTAGGTTGTTTCCATGTCCTGGCTATTATAAACAGTGCTGGCGATGAACATTGGGGTACATGTGTCTCTTTCAATTCTGGTTTCCTCGGTGTGTATGCCCAGCAGTGGGATTGCTGGGTCATAAGGTAGTTCTATTTGCAATTTTGAATTAATTTTTAAAAAGATTAAACTTCCCCCCCCAAAAAATAATGCTGTTGTGAACATTGAAGTGCATGTATCTCTCTGAAGTAATGTTTTTGCATTTTTTAGATACACACCCAAGAATGGAATGGGTACATAGATAAGTGTTTCATCATCCTGTTGAATAAATCCTTTTACCATTGTATAATCATCTTCTTTGGGCTTCCCAGGTGGCATTAGAGGTAAAGAACCCACCTGCCAATGCAGGAGATGCAAGAAGCAGGGGTTCGATCCCTGGTTTGGGAAGATCTCCTGGAGGAGGGTGTGGCAACCTACTCCAGTATTCTTGCCTGGAAAATTCCATGGACAGAGGAGCCTGGTGAGCTCATAGGGTCACAGAGTCAGATAAAACTGAAGTGACTTGGCATGCACACAGTGATCTTCTTTCTCTTGTGTAGCAGTCTTTGATTCAAATTCGATTTTGTCTCATAGGTATAGCCACCCCTGCTTTCTTTTGGTTAACATTTGTATGGAATAATTTTTTCTATTCCTTAACTTCCAAACTTTGAGTGTTCTTAAAGCTATAGCACATCTTTTGTACAGAGGCTATATTGGTAGTTTATTGTTATATTCTTTCAGTCACTCAGTGTCTTTTGATTAATGAGTTCAATCCATTTAAATTTAAAGCAGTTATGGATTGATTATTGTATACATAGTTATTCCTAATACTTTTGTCTTAATTTTTCAAGTAGGGTTAAAAGTGATTTGTGCACCAGCATGACAGTATTGTATTTTTCTTTATTTATTTATGTTTATGCGTGAGTAAAATTGATACTTTAGTATGCTTTTATGTGGTTGTTTAGTGTCATCTGGTTTCAACATGGCAAACTCCCTTTAGCACTTCTTGTGAGGCAGGTATAGTGGTAACAAACTCCCTCTCAGTTTTTGTTTTTCTTGGAAGGGTCTACCTTGCCTTCATTTTTTAAAGGGCAGTTTGCCAGGCAGAGTATTCTTGGTTGGCATATCTTTTTATTTCAGCATTTTGAAAAGATCACTGTAGTCTCTCTTAGCCTTCAAGATTTCTGCTAAAAATTCTGTGGGTGATCTTAATGGAGTTTCATTTTATGTGGAGTCATTTTTTTTTTCTTTGCTGAATTTTCAAGATTCTCTCTTTAACTTTTGATAATTTATTTTTAATGTGTCTCAGCATAGACCTTTTTTAGGTTCAACCTTTTTGGGGTCTTTTGGGTTTTATGAATTTAGATATTCTTCTTCCCCAAATTAGGGAAAATATTAGCTGTTATTTCTTTATTTAACTTTTTTTTGCTGTGCTGGATCTTCATTGCTGCATGTGGGCTTTCTCTAGCTGTGAAGAGGCGGGGGCTACCCTCTGGTTGTGGTGTGCAGGTTTCTCACTGTGGTGGCTTCTCTTCTTGTGGAGCACAGGCTCCAGGACGAGCAGGCTTCAGTGACTGCAGCTCTCAGGCTCTAGAGTGCAGGCTCAGTAGCTGTGGCACATGGGCTTAGTTGCCCTGTGGCATGTGGAATCTCCTTGGACCAAGGGTCAAACCACGTTCACTGCATTGGCAGGTGTATTTTAACCACTGAACCACTGAGGAAGTCTTAGCTGTTATTTCTTTATAAACTTTTTTTCTTTTTATTCTCCTCCCAGAGCTCCCATTGTGTTATATTGTGTTCTTGACTGGGTCCTGTGAGTCCTGTAGGCTTTATGCACTTTTTCATTCCTTTTAACCTTTGCATCTCCAACTACAGTATTTCATATAACCTGTCTTTGGTTCATTTATTCTTTCTTCTGCCTGCCTGCTGAAGTCTCCTCTTGAAGTTCTCTATTGAATTTTTCAGAGCAATGATTGTATTCTTTGCTCCAGAATTTATACTTTGGTTCTTTTTTATGGTTTATATATCTTTGTTGAACTTCTTATTGTGATCAGTATTGCTTTTTCAGATTTACTAGTTGTCTGTCTGCATTCTTTTATAGCTCATTGAGCTTCTTTAAGGTGATTATTTTGAATTCTTTGTCAGACAATTCATAGATCACCATTTCTTTGGGGTAAGTAACTGGAACTTGGTTTTGTTCCTTTGATGATATGTTTTCCTAATTCTTTGTGGTTATTTTATACTATACTGATGCCTGCACACTTGAAGAAGTAGTCACCTCTTTTAGTCCTTACATTCTGGCTTGGGAATGGAAAGGCTTTCACCTGGATAGAGATCATGGGAATCTATCAAACTTTTTGTATGGATGTGCCCACTGGATTCTTCTTATCCCTCCTTAGGGGGCTAGTCTTTGGATCGTGTGCCTTCTCCTGAACCCACAGAGCTGTGTAAGATGCTGAGAGCTGCCTAATCCTTTTTCTAGGCCATGCCCTGCTGATTCATGACACTGGGTGCAAGCACTACTTTCATCCCTCCCTTTTGAAGACATGTTTTAGAATTTTGTGCCTTTTCCTACCCACAGAACCATGTTGATTGCCAGGAGTCACATGCCCCTTCTTCACAGGGCAGTACACTGAGTTGCAGTTGCAAGGACAATAAGCTCAATCTCACTCTATCCCCACCTTTCTGAAGAGCAGTCTCAGAGTTGTGCACCTTCTCCAAGTCCTGCAGAGTCAAGTTGGTTGTTGAGGTCTTCAGTGGCTGCTGAGGTCCATATGCCATCAGTGGGGGTGTTTCAGGCACCATCGTTGGGGATTTGTGGCTCTGGGGTGTATATGTTGGTTGTTATGAACCTCTACCCTTTTCTTTGTTCTTTGTTGCTCCCAGATAATCCAGCAATGGTGGTTTCTTCAGTGTTCTGGGTGCATCAAGATAAGTAGAGATTTTAGACATTGCCCTAAAAAACCGGGGGAGTCAAATTCATCTTTTCTGTCTTTATCCTGTGGGAGAAGTTGTGGGCTTGGGAATCTCTAGGGCTCCGAATTTTGTCAGCCTCAGGGAGGGGTGATACAAGCAAATTGACATTGCTCTTTCTACCCTTTCAGTGTGGCTGGCCTTACATTTTGTGGTTCATGGAGTGCTGGAACCTTTCCACTGGACTCCAGAGCTCTCACAAAGATATTTTTGTCTCTAGAAGGTGGTCAAATCAGTGTTTCTGTGGAAGAATAAGGGCTGGGACCTTCTATTTTGCCATATTATTGGTATCTCTCCCCCTCTCCATGTACTCTTATAACACTCAGCCCTTAGTACAAAATCCAACTTTACTCACAGTCCAGGGGCCTGAGGGGTCTGGTCTCACTCACTGCTCCGCCCTCCTCAGCTTCAAGCTTCCTCTGGCTTATCCCACTCCAGCCACACACCTTCTATTATTTCCCACTACTAGCCAAGCTTCTTAATCCTAGCATCTTGTTAATTCTTGCTCCTTCTACCTCGAAAATCTTGCCTGACGGTTCATTTGGCTGACTCCCTCTCAACTTTTGGACTTAATTTTAAATTCTAGTTCCTGAAACAGGCTTTCACTGTTTCCGTGTCTAAGTAACCCTCCATAATCCACTCATGTTTCTCTACCACATTACCCCCTCCTTCCTTCTATGCACTTGTCACAATCTGAAATATCTCATTTGTCCACTAGCTTACTGTCTGTCTTCCCCTACTGAATGTCAGGTTCAAGAGTGCAGGCACTGGGTCTATCTTGTTTATCACTACATTCCCTGTGTATTCACTATAGATTTCTTCTAAAACAATATTTCAAACAGTAGCATATTAGTCTTATATATGGTGCCATAACTTACTTCATTCTTTCCTGTTTGTGGATAGGCAATAGTTTCTGATTATAAAATAGTGAGATGAGCATCTCCATGCATAACATTCCTTGTTCCTGACTCTGGTGATTTTGTTCAGTGATATCTCAGAAGTAGAAATATTGGCTCCATGATGGAGCATGAATATGCCCAAGGCTCCTCCATTAAAATGGACACACTACACTCAAGAAAGTTTGACTAAAAACCTGACATAAGTCCCACAACCCCTGAACGTGAAGGCCATGAAACAAGAGACATGTCTTCAAGATGAGCATTGCATATGAATCATCTGGGAATCTGATGAAAATTCAGGCTCCAGTGCAGGATATTCTGGAGTGAGGCCTAAGATGCTTCATTTCTATCTAACAAGCTCCATGGAAGACTCCCCCAGAGGCTCTCATCCTCCCTGCTCTTTCATGTGAGAGTCTTGACTCCATGCTAACACAGCCCCTGGGCAGCTGTGTCTCTCGCCAGACCTCAGCCTCCCAGGCCAGCAGCCCTGGCAGCACAGCCTGTGCTTGTTTCTGCTCTTCTTGCCTCGGGCTTTGTCTCCATTTGGCTCTCAACTCCAGACTCCAAGGCCCTTGACTTATGTGTGGCACTTAGGGTTTTGATTGGGCTTGCCGCTTGGTGTGGGGTGAACTTATCCCTTTAGATTCTAGAATGCTCCACTGCCCTGGGTAAGGTAGTTGTCATCTGCAGCTACTTCTCTTGCCTGATCTCTGTCTCTCCATCTTTTTTTTCTGTGAAGAACCACCACCATCAGCCTTTTCTACTCATGTAGTTTGGGGAAAGTTAACTCTCTATAATATCAGAATCAAAAATTGAGCATATAACCTAGATCTGGGCAATGAACAGATTTTATCTTCTTTGATTTCAGTAACCTGTTTGAGGGTAGACATGGGACCTGGTCCCAAGAAAGCTGTGCCAGAGAGCTTTTGTGGCTGTGCAACAGAGCTATTGTGAATGAGATGTTCTCTCCCCTCTGGGAGGCTTTCAGGGCCTCTACCTCAGCTAACTGACCAAAGAGCAAGGCCAGCATGGGAAGCAGAGCTAAGGGAACTCCTGATGTCACAATTTGAGGCCCTGGGTCAAGCTGGACCTGAAACTGACCTGATTTTGATGGGGGTGGGTCACAATGGAGCTAGCACCATGCCACCAAAGCAAGGCACTTTAGATCCCAGGATGCTCCACTGCCCTGGATGAAGTAGTGGACATCTGTGACCGCTTTTCCTGGGCACTTGGGCACTGAGACTTTTGTATGTCTGTGTGCTCAGTGCTAATTCAGGAGGGAAGAGGTCCACAGAAAGAGAAGCCCTAAGAGTTTGTTTGCTCCCCCATGTGTGCCTATGGGTGCACGGGCACACACAGTAAAGCCCAGAATAGTGAGGATCAGGTGGGGGTGGGGGAGACTGCAGCCAATAGGCAGGAGGATGCTCCCATCAAATGAGAGGTTTTCTCATGGTTCTGGCATCTTTGCATGATACTGAGTGAGCTTTGAAACAAAAATAAGAGACACATTAGCTTAATGGGAGCATGAGTCACAACAGCATGGAAATATGGTACAACATCCAAACAACCTCTCACCTTTCATCTTACCTTGGAAAGGAAGTCCTCAGTGCTGTCACCATCTTTTTATTGCACATGAACAGGGCTTTTAAATGCACCATTGTGGGGAGGGTGGTAATCCAGAGAGGAGAGGTGACTGGGTGAAGGTCACACAAGCTACTGGGGCCAGTGTATCATTTAGGGGAGAGGTGACCAGGTCGAGGTACAAACAGTCTACTAGGACAGAGGAGATACTCAGGCAAAGGTTTTTTTCACTAAAACCCTGGGTTTAACTCATCACCAGAGGCATGTTTCTTGGGAAGCTACAGAGGCTGAAACCACAAGACCCTCACTTATTCAGCCCCTTCTTAGATCCCACACAAAACTAAGTACTTTTTCTTAAAAAGCACCACCCCAAACTATATAAGTCTATGCTTTAGGTCCCATAAATTGTGACTCAGCTTCAAACCCCTATCGACCTAAGGCTGTTTCCCCGTCCCTTCTCTATCACCTTTCAAGATTTCAAACTCAAGGGTGTTGTCACAAACTTAAAGTAGGTTCTGAAAGGTCTTTGCTTCTAGGGTATCCCTGCTTGTCCTCCCATGCAGTTTCTTCCCTATTTTTGATAATTTAGACACATGTTATGCAAATAACATCTATAGAGACTCATTCTGCAAGATGCATACATGCCTCTTTCAAGGTCTTCCGCTTTATATGTCTACACTGCTCGTAACATGTTTATTAAGTTTTAAACTCTGATTAATTCTATTTCCCCCTTTTGTTTCATGATCATTTTTTATGAATCATATTTCTCTCTTTTGCTATTATTTCCTTCTGTGTAAAAACATACTACATATCATTTTATATTTTAATGCTGATAATTACTCTAAAATCTTTGTTGGTCTGATTATGCTGTTTGTTACTTCAGTTGACTTGCTTATGATATTTTATATCCTTATGTGATTTTGGATTTTTTATCATAAACTCTTATCTGGTGGAATTTAAAAAATAAATAAAAATAAAACCAAACCCTCCTTCTTTTCCTGGGGCCTCTGCCCAGCTGGCAGAAGGGGAGAAGCCCTTAAGAAACTCCCTAGCCATCCACCTAGTGACCCATAAGAGCAGCCCCACGTCCTGGCCAGGCAGTGCCAGTCAGTTGAAAGTGGACTGTGTTTTGTAGGTAAAGTAGCTCCATATCCTCACATGTGCTTCTGTCAGTACCTGTCACTTCACAGGAAGCATCTGCAAAACCCAGCTCAGTGTCTGGTCCTGGGTGGATGTTGACAAAGCTCAGTAGGGAGCCACCTGCTCAGGGCTGGGTGGGCTCCAGGTTCTCAGGTGGATGGGCGAAGGTGGGGGCAAAGGATCGGGGTTGGGGGAGGCAATGAGAGAAGCTTCTGGGAGGAGACTTAGGGAAACCACCTCCTGAAGGAGAGCATGAAACATGTTTTCAGTCCTCCAGGACTGGGAAGGGACGCAGGCCCCAGCCCACATTAACTCACGTGCAGGATGCTCTTTATCGAAATCTGCACACAACCTGCCTGTACAAATCACATTTTGCAAAAAAATTTAAAATGTTTGACACCTTCTTCCCCTCCTTCCCCAGCCAAGTCCTCCAGGGACAGCATGGACCCAGCCTCCAGCCTGCTGACCACTGGTGGACAGGTCTGGGACAACTGACAGCAGGGCCCTGTGGGTCCCAGGTCAGCTGGCTGCATGTTCAGGAGCAGGATCCCTGGTAGCAGCTCTTCATGTCTTTCAGTTCTTAACAAGATATATGATGGGCAAGTATCTTCTCTGATTCCATATGTTGTTGCTTTTTCACTCTGTCTATTGTGTGCTCTGATGCTCAGAAGTTTTAGCTTTGAAACAGTCCATGTTGCCTATTTTTATTTCTGTTTCTTGTATTTATGTTTTCATATCTAGGAAGTCCTTGCCAAATGCAATGCCATGAAAATTTCCTGCTGTGTTTCCTTCTAGGAGTTTTATACCTCTGTGTGTCACGTTTAGCTCTTTGATCCATTTTGACTTAATTTTTTTCTATGGTGTGCATTTTTAAATAGAATATTATTCATAACTAAACTGAGCTACAGCCACTTTGAAGAGTAGGTATGATTTTAATAAGCATAAAGAAAGAAGACAGACCTAAAGGAGAGCATTATGTATTGTCCCACTTAAATCAATTTCAACAACAAGCAAAATTAATTCCAAAGTTAGAAAACTGGCTTCCCTTGGCTAAGAGAGAACCGTAAGCTGAAATCAGTGCATCAGGGGGTGCCCAGACTGTTGGTAATGTTCTATTTCCTATGTATGCTGGTTCATGACACAATGCACATGTGATTTCCAGTCTTTTTGGTATATAAGCTATGCTCAACTTGAAAATCCATTCAGATGATTATAAGACTATTTTCTGGTTATTCGCAAGACCAGAGGGCATGGTGGTTGGTGCAAGATTCTGAAAGGACAGGTTGTAGATTAATATATCCTGTATCTAAACTCTTTCTGTCTCAGAAACCCTGACCAAGTGACTATCTCTCTGGACTTCACTTTCTTCATCTGTGAAATGGGTTGATTATATAGCTCCCTCAGTTGATTACATAGCCCTTAGTTACTGAGGGGGCCAAATCTTTGCTGACATCCAGCAAGAACTCAAAGAGCTGAATAAATAATCTTGAGGTGGTAGACTGAAGACAGCTCTGGCAATCCAACAAATTTCCCAGTTTGCAGTTTGAATGCCTGCAGGGACAGCACATGCATCCATGTCACTGTCGTGGCCCTTCTCAGAACAGAGAGGCTTGTATTTCTGGAATCTCGGGTTCAACTTTCATTTTTATTTATTTATTTAAAAAATTTTTTATTGTAATAAATGTAGTTAATTTACAATATTGTGTTAGCTTCAGGTGACCACCAGCACAGTGATTCAGTTATATATATTTATGTATTTGTAGATATTATATATTTATAAATATTATATATATATCAGATATGTATATTATTACAAGATTATTATAAGATATTGAATATAACTATTATATTCATTATTCATATTATATTAATTACCTATTTTATATATAGCAGTGTGTATATTTTAATCCCAAACTCCTACTTTATCCCTATCCCCCTTTCCCCTTTGGTAACCGTAAGTTTTTCTTATTGTTGTTGCTGTTTATTTTGGCTGTGATGCATCCTCATTGTGGCTCATGGGCTCAGTTACCCCACAGCATATGGGATTTTGGTTCCCTGAATAGGGATTGAACCCCTGTCCCCTGCATCAGAAGGCAGATTCTTAACCACTGGACCACCAGGGAAGCCCCATGAGTTTGTTTTCTATGTCTGTGAGTCTATTTCTGTTTTGTACATATGTTCATTTGTATCATTTTTCAGATTCCTTTTTTTTTTGTTTAGTTTTGTGTTTGCCAGGTGAATTCCACAACACATGCCGTCATGATTACTTATTTTTCTATTTGCATATTGTTTGTTCTTAAAAATAAGGGTGTTTGCTTGAAACATTTGAAGAAATTGTTGAATTTCACCCTTTTGGTTTTGTCCTGCAGGAATTAGATGTTGTTCTTTGTGTGTATGATGGCATTTATCTTGGGTGTAAGTGTGCCAGCTGTGGGAAACTCAAATTTGTTTCTTGAATGCAGCTCCTTGAGTTTTATTCTCCAGAACTGGATCATTTTCAGTTATAATACTGCTGAATTGACTTGTAAATGAATTCTATTCAACTGATTCAAAAGTAAGTGCTTACGAATTAAATACTTCCTAATATTTTGGAAATCAGCCAAATGAATTTCTGATCCTCATGATCTGAGAAATAGTCAACACTGAATTGATGTGTGGTATAGTTTAAACTTTCTGGTTAGTTAACTTTAACACTTCCATTGCACTGACATTTATTAGAGGTCAAATAAGAGCTTATGACGGTTGCAAATATGTCAGCAAGGAAAATAACTTGATATAATGAAACTTTGCCTGTCTAAAATAGCCTGTCCAGATTTTGGTAACTTGAAATTGAACTAAGTTAAATGGCAAGAACTCATTGACTAACCTGGTTCATTTCAAATAGGATAAAACACTGACCACCGGGCAGATCTAAGTTTACTACCTTTGCTTTCTTAGAAGTGGAAAATTTTTAACTAAAGCATAAGTTTTCAATCAGAAAGCGCTTGTATGGCAAACAGTTCACAATCACTTGCCTCGTGCTTTTCATGAAAAAATTAAGGTGTGTAAGAGCTGAGGACTCTAATAAATAATCAAAGCTAATTAAAGCTACAAAAATAATTTTTAAAAAACATCTCAGAGTACAGTAGGAAAGTAGGATATATATATATTGAGTAAAAAAAGGAGTTTTATGCAGAGTCTGGATGAGATTAAATTCAATTTGGGTAAATGGATTTTGTTATTAAAAGTGGACTGACACAAGGCTAGATTTGATTCCTCTTTGTTAACAGAACAAGTTTACTTAAAATGCTGCTTTTGGTAACAGATTATATGAACTTCCTTGCCTTTAAGTGATCTATATTTGCTTTGAGATCTCTTCTCACTTTGCCTAAGAAATAGGTCTCAAAGTGACCTGTGATGTTGTTTGACCAAGTGTTTATAAACTTTCTGACAAACTTCCCAAACACTGAATATTAATTAAAGTTCTTTTGACCTCCAGCTAGTTTGGAGATGCTTTAGAAGACTCCTGAGGCATCTCAGAAAGGAATATCTAGCCAGTATTGTTTGGCATATAGAATTACATGGGAAGCATTGTTAAAGGAGTGATAAGTGTTCTCAGATTATACAGTATGGATAAATGTTACTACTATAGATATTCTAGAATTTATATAAAGTTTCTGAAATATACATATGTCCTTGTATAATCTATCAGCCATAATTGTCTGTGATCCTTTTGAAGATATGCAGTATGCTTTAGAAAAATAAATAAGTTAAGTCCATAGAAATAACTCTCCAGTTGCAAAAACAGGTTTGCAACTAACACTGCTCTTCATGAAATATATTGTGAAATTCTTTAAACTAAGAAAAAGTATTGCCCCTACTCCTTTTCCAAGAATTTTTTTTAAAGTACACAATTACTAATTACTATAGATGTTCCATTAAAAGTTACAATGATAAGACACATATTCTTCCTTTTGACTCATTTTCTTTAAATCTCACCCCATATATTTGTGAAGCCAATGTACAATTTAGAAGTCACTTGAAGCCTTTCCCAATTTTTAGACAAAAATTTTATCTTTTAATATGCATTCTAAAGAATTTTGGGTATGAATATTTTGTTTACTTGTAGGGAAATATATATAATTATCAAACACTGGCATCATTTTAGGCATTAAAATATACCCAGTGGATACATATACTGATCAAGAAAATCACTGTCTTTATATGTACAGTTCAGCATTATATTTATTCACAATTCTGTTACTTATTCAAATATAGATGATGCTGACAAAGAAAAATATTAGTAAGTTCTCAAATATTTAGTGGGATAATTTTAATCATCATTTTTTGGGGTGATAATTTGGGTTTAATTGATGTATGATAAGTTTCAAAATTTTATTTCTGCCATGTTCAGTCACTAAATCATGTTCAACTCTTTGTGACCCCATGGACTGCAGCGTTCCAGGCTCCCCTGTCCTTCACTGTCACGGTCCAACACCAAATAATGCAAATTTTCTTCTTGATCAAGTTCAATAGACGGTAGTTAGATCTGAGAATTGAAAGAAAAGGTGTATATGAAACACTTAAGTTATACATGTAGAAAATGATCAAAATCAGTTAGTTTAAAAAAGGCAACTCACTAAAAAACTATCACCTATCCCAGTAATATCAGGAAGAAGCCAATGATGTCCCCTGTTTCACCAGACTGTACTTCAGTTCAGTTCAGTCACTCAGTCGTCTCCGACTCTTTGTGACCCCATGAATCGCAGCACGCCAGGCCTCCCTGTCCATCACCAACTCCTGGAGTTCACTCAGACTCAAGCCCATTTAGTCAGTGATGCCATCCAGTCATCTCATCCTCTGTGGTCCCCTTCTCCTCCTGCCCCCAATCCCTCCCAACATCAGAGTCTTTCCCAATGAGTCAACTCTTTGCATGAGGTGGCCAAAGTACTGGAGTTTCAGCTTTAGCATCGAGGAAATCCCAAGGCTGATCTCTTTCAGAATGGACTGGTTGGATCGGCTTGCAGTCCAAGGGACTCTCAAGAGTCTTCTCCAACACCACAGTTCAAAAGCATCAATTCTTCAGAGCTCAGCCTTCTTCACAGTCCAACTCTCACATCAATACATGACTACTGGAAAAACCATAGCCTTGACTAGATGGACCTTAGTCAGCAAAGTAATGTCTCTGCTTTTGAATATGCTACCTAGGTTGATCATAACTTTTCTCCAAGGAGTAAGCATCTTTTAATTTCATGGCTGCAGTCACCATCTGCAGTGATTTTGGAGCCCCCAAAAAATGAAGTTTGACACTGTTTCCACTGTTTCCCCATCTATTTCCCATGAAGTGATGGGACCGGATGCCATGATCTTCGTTTTCTGAATGTTGAGCTTTAAGCCAACTTTTTCACTCTCCTCTTTCACTTTCATCAAGAGGCTTTTTAGCTCCTCTTCACTTTCTGCCATAAGGGTGGTGTCATCTGCATATCTGAGGTTATTAATATTTCTCCCGGCAATCTTGATTCCAGCTTGTGTTTCTTCCAGTCCAGCGTTTCTCATGATGTACTCTGCATATAAGTTAAATAAGCAGGGTGACAATATACAGACTTGACGTACTCCTTTTCCTATTTGGACCCAGTCCATTGTTCCATGTCCACTTCTAACTGTTGCTTTCTGCATACAGATTTCTCAAGAGGCAGGTCAGGTGGTCTGGTATTCCCATCTCTCTCAGAATATTCCACAGTTTATTGTGATCCACACAGTCAAAGGCTTTGGCATAGTCAATAAAGCAGAAATAGATTTTTTTCTGAAACTCTCTTGCTTTTTCCATGATCCAGCGGATGTTGGCAATTTGATCTCTGGTTCTTCTGCCTTTTCTAAAATTAGCTTGAATATCTGGAAGTTTACAGTTCACTTATTGCTGAAGCCTGGCTTGGAGAATTTTGAGCATTACTTTACTAGCGTGTGAGATGAATGCAATTGTGCAGTAGTTGAGCATTCTTTGGCATTGCCTTTCTTTGGGACTGGAATGAAAACTGACCTTTTCCAGTCCCGTGGCCACTGCTGAGTTTTTCAAATTCGCTGGCATATTGAGTGCAGCACTTTCACAGCATCATCTTTCAAGATTTGAAATAGCTCAACTGGAATTCCATCACCTCCACTAGCTTCGTTCATACTGATGCTTTCTAAGGCCCACTTGACTTCACATTGCAGGATGTCTCGCTCTAGATGAGTGATCACACCATCCTGATTATCTGGATTGTGAAGATCTTTTCTTGTACAATTCTTCTGTGTATTCTTGCCACCTCTTCTTAATATCTTCTGCTTCTGCTAGGTCCATACCATTTCTGTCCTTATCGAGCCCATCTTTGCATGAAATATTCCCTTGGTATCTCTAATTTTCTTGAAGGGATCTCTAGTCTTTCCCATTCTGTTGTTTTCCTCTATTTCTTTGCATTGATCACTGAAGAAGGCTTTCTTATCTCTTCTTGCTATTCTTTGGAACTCTGCATTCAGATGCTTATATCTTTCCTTTTCTCCCTTGCTTTTCACTTCTCTTCTTTTCACAGCTATTTGTAAGTCCTCCCCAGACAGCCATTTTGCTTTTTTGCATTTCTTTTCCATGGGGATGGTCTTGATCCCTGTCTCCTGTACAATGTCATGAGCCTCATTCCATAGTTCATCAGGCACTCTATCTATCAGATCTAGGCCCTTAAATCTATTTCTTACTTCCACTGTATAATCATAAGGGATTTGATTTAGGTCTTACCTGAACGGTCTAGCAGTTTTCCCTACTTTCTTCAGTTTAAGCCTGAATTTGGTAATAAGGAGCTCATGATCTGAGCCTGTACTTAGATCTCCAGAATTCATTCATTTTGTATAACCAAATTTTATACAATGTGACCAACATCTCCCATTATGCCCACTGCAAGTTATAGACTTTCAAGACTCTGATTTGTGTAGGACTTTAGTATATTCCACATATAATTGAGATAAGATAGTATCTTCTTTCTCTGTTGGCTTATTTCACTTGGCATAATGTCCTTCAGGTTCATTCATGCTGTCCCAGATGGGAAAATGTCCTGGTTTTAAAGCTGAATAATATATGTTCATTTATATCATATTATCCTTATCTGTCTATGCTTAACACAAGGAAATAAATAGTGAGATTATACCTCAAGTTTCTAATAAATATTTAAATTTAACAAACTTAATTGCTAGCATCAAATTTTAGTGAGACTGGGGAGGAATTAAAATTACCATGTGTTGCTGATGGGAGTATAGAAAATATAACCAATTACAAAAACTAATTGCCTTTTACTTATAAACTTAAAACTTTATCATATTAGCAAAAAAAAGTAAAAGTATACATAAAAATAAAAACTCTCTGAACTTCTAATATACCCTCCCCTTCTGTATAACTCCAGTCATCTACAGTTAGCTTCTATTACATCAAGCATTTAACAAAAATCAATGAGAGGGAAATAGAAGAGACAGAAAGGCGAGTCCCAGTATCTACATCCTCATTATTGTTATGAGATTTCTAGTGTCCACCTCCCAGGTTTGGTACTATTATGAGTACTAACACAAATAATAGCTGTGAGGTTTCCAGTGGAACATAACCTACTTGTAAACACATAGCAAATGCTCAATAATCATTGTGCTAATGACTATATACATGTTGTTTTCCAAGTAGGGATTTACCAACATGTTACAGCCTTTATTAAACTTCTATAAACTTTAAAGTACCAGTCAAACATGTGATCCTTCAAAATGGTTGGTCTTTAGTAGAACTAATAGTAGCGTGTTGCAATAAGCTGGTTGGTGGAAGGGGCTGAAATGTGGTGTGCCTGGCTTCTCTAGGGTCTTGCTACTGAAAACAGGTCTGGGAGAAGCATAATCACAAGGAAGAAACTTGATAAAGATGCCAATTCATGGACCCCACTCCGAACCTGCAAACTGCAATATCCTTCATGCTTCCTGAAAGCTTTGTATGAATATTAAAATTTGAGAGGCAAGATTTACATACATGCTTATCACTCTAAGCTTACAATAAAGATGATTTAGTGAGTTTTAATAACCGCTATCCCCTGTGACCACTTTCACAGATTCTGCCCAAGCACATTTTTTTTAAAAATGAGGTATAATTGACCTACAAGTTGTAGTTGACCTACAATAATACTTGATTCAAGTTTTGAAGACATTGTTTCAGGAGAACAATATGATTACCATAGATTAAAAATAATTTTTAAACTACATGCTCCAGGCAATTCCAGGCTTAAGCCACAGGTAAGAAAAATGGCTCTCAGATATACCTCTGGTGTGACAGATGAGTGCAATCTTTGGTTCAAGGAAAGGTAAGAAAGATAACCTGTGTGAGAAGGTTAGATCTTTGCAAGTCACATTCCCAGTTGCTGTAGCAATTTTAGTGATTGACTATGGGAAAGCAAGGTATGTGAAAACAAGCAGGAGAAAATAAGTTTTTTTTTTTTTTAAGTAGGAACTCATTTTTTCCCTGAATCTCTCAGGTGATAAAGAACAGAAGGGAATGACCTCTTCTGCACTTCATGGGCCTTCTACCTCTGAGGGAGAGGGTAGCAGGTGAAGGGTCTGTGCTGACACCTTCAAAGAGGTACAGGTGTAATTTAGCTGCACAATATGGCCTGAGAAAGAAACCTAGAAATGGAGGAAGAAGAGAAATAAGTGGCACATTCTCAGGTAAATATCGTGAAGCAGGTTAGCAGATGTGTCCTCTTTTCTTGCTGAAATTTCAAGTATTTAGAACTTGCAAACATTTACTTCTTTACCACTGGTGGTTCTGCCTAATAAATTTGTCTCAATGACTTTATTTTCCTAATGATAGAAAAGGTAGATGTTTTTCTTTAAAAAAATTTTTTTTATTTTGTATTGGGGTATCGCCAGTTAACAATGCTGCAATATTATTTTTACAGTAGCCTCAAGACTTCTCCATCTATGCAGCACTGATGATAAAACATCTAGGCTGAAGATGAAAAGTTTCTTCACATTGAGGAACACCCAGAGAGGTTCACAGAGTTACATGAAGAAGAGAAGAGGGAGGGGGGAGTTGGAGGTGACTGGAATGAGATGAGGTGGGATCAAAAGAGGAGAGAACAAGCTAGCCAGTAATCACTTCCTTATGTGCACTCCACAGTCTGGACCTCTCAGAGATGTTCACAGAGTTATACAGAGAAGAGGAGAGGGAGGAAGGAGACAGAGGTGGCCAAGAGGATAAAAGAGGGAAATGAAAAGGAGAGAGACAGATCCAGCCAGTGACCAGTTCCCTAAGTGTTCTTCACCATCTGGAACACACAGAGATTCACAGAGTTGGGTAGCGAAGAGAAAGGGGAGGGAGGAGACAGAGGCAACCTGGTGGAGAAACAGGGAGAGTCCAAAGGAGGAGAGAGCAGTCAAGCCAGTAATCTCACTCTCAAGTAAAAATGGGTACTGAAGAATGGGTTTTTAAAGGTACAAAATTGATAACAAATACCAAAAAGCAAAGATTAAAAATCTAGAGAAGAGGTTGGATTTTCAAAAATACAATATTAAAGAAAAGAAGAAGAAGAAAAAAAACAAAGTCACAAGAATTATTAAAAAACAAAAACAACCACAAAAAATATATATATGATGTTTGCTTTAAAAATAGGGTCTTTTTTTTTTTTTAAAGTAATAGTTGAGAGAGGTGGGAGGGGGGTTCAGGATTGGGAACTCAGGTACACCTGTGGTGGATTCATGTCAATGTATGGCAAAACCAATACAGTATTGTAAAGTAAACACACACACACACACACACACACACACACACAAAACAATGCTGCAATGGTTTCAGTTCAGTTCAGTCGCTCAGTCGTGTCCGACCCTTTGCGACCCCATGGAATGCAGCACGCCAAGCTTCCCTGTCCATCACCACCTTCTGGAGCTTGCTCAGACTCATGTCCATTGAGTCGGTAATGTCATCCAACCATCTCACTCCTTGTTGTCCCCTTCTCCTCCTGCCTTCAATCTTTCTCAGCATCAGGGTCTTTTATCCAACGAATAATTACTTCTCATCAGATGGGCAAAGTATTGGAGCCTCGGCTTCAGCATCAGTCCAATTCAAGACTGATTTCCTTTAGGATGGACTGGTTGGATCTCCTTGCAGTCCAAGGGGCTCTCGAGAGTCTTCTCCAACACCACAGTTCAGAAGTATCAATGATTCAGCGCTCAGCTTTCTTTATGGTCCAACTCTCACATCCACACCTGACTACTGGAAAAAGCATAGCCTTGACTAGACGGACCTTTGTTGGCAAAGTAATGTCTCTGGTTTTAATATGCTGTATAGTTTGGTCATAGCGCCTTCTTTCAAGGAGCAAGCAATAGTTTCAGGTGAACAGCAAAAGGATTCAGCCATACACATACATGTATGCATTCTCCTCCGAACTCCCCTCCTATCCAGTCTGCCACATAACATTGATCACAGTTCCATGTGCTATACAGAACGTCCTTGTTGGTTATCCATTTTAAATATAGTACTGTGTACATGTCCATCCCAAACACCCCAACTATCCCTTCCCCCCATCCTTTCCTCTGGCAAGCATAAGTTCATTCTCTCAATCTGTGAGTATTTTCTGGTTTTTTCTTTAAGTTCATTCATATCATTTCTTTTTAGATTTTACATATAAGGGATATCATAAGATATTTCTCTTTCTCTGAGTTAACTTCACTCAGTATGATACTCTCTAGGTCCAACCATGTTGTTGCAAATTACATTCTTTCATTCTTTTTAATGGATGAGTAACGTTCCATTGTATATATATACCACATCTTCTTTACCAATTCCTTTGTCAATGGTTACTTCCATGTCTTGACGGTTGTAAACAGTGCTGTTGTGAACACCAGAGTAAATGTATCCTTTTGGATCATGTTTTCTTTTCCTCTGGATATATATACAGAAGGGGAATTGCAGGGTCATATGGTAACTCTACCTTTAGTTTTTCGAGGAACCTCAATACTGTTTTCCATAATGGCTGTATCAATTTCTACTTCCACCAACAGTGTAGGAGGGTTCCCATCTCTCCACAACCTCTGCAGCATTTTTTGTTCGTGGATTTTTTGATGATAGCCATTCTAGCTGATATGAGGTGATATCTCATTGTAGTTTTGATTTGCACTTCTTGATGCTGAACATCTTTTCATGTGCCTCTTGGTCATCTGTATATCTTCTTTGGATATATGTCTATTTAGGTCTTCTGCTCATTTGCTGATTGGGCTGTTTGTTTTGATGCTGTTAAGCATCATGAGCTATTTGTAAATTTGGGGGACTAATTCCTTGGGAGGAAAGTTATGACCAACCTAGGTAGCATATTCAAAAGCAGAGACACTACTTTGCCAACAACGGTCCATCTAGTCAAGGCTATGGTTTTTCCAGTAGTCATGTATGGATGTGAGAGTTGGACTGTGAAGAAAGCTGAGTGCCGAAGAATTGATGCTTTTGAACTGTGGTGTTCGAGAAGACTCTTGAGAGTCCCTTGGACTGCAAGGAGATCCAACC
Organism: Capricornis sumatraensis; assembly: GCF_032405125.1. Lineage (NCBI taxonomy): Eukaryota > Metazoa > Chordata > Mammalia > Artiodactyla > Bovidae > Capricornis > Capricornis sumatraensis. The sequence goes on along the minus strand of NC_091078.1, from coordinate 41,446,921 downwards.
AGTCCATCCTAAAAGAGATCAGTCCTGGGTGTTCATTGGAAGGACTGATGCTGAAGCTGAAACTCCAATACTTTGGCCACCTCATGCGAAGAGTTGACTCATTGGAAAAGACTCTGATGCTGGGAGGATTGGGGGCAGGAGGAGAAGGGGACCACAGAGGATGAGATGGCTGGATGGCATCACCGACTCGATGAACACGAGTCTGAGTGAACTCCAGGAGTTGGTGATGGACAGGGAGGCCTGGCGTGCTGCAATTCATGGGGTCACAAAGAGTCGGACATGACTGAGCGAGTGAACTGAACTGAACTGAACTGAATCCGTTGTTTATCACATCATTTGCAAATATTTTCTCCCAATCTGTGGGTTGCCTTTTCATTTGATTTATTCTTTCCTTTGCTGTGCAAAAGCTGTTGAGTTTAAATAGATCCCATTTGTGTATTGTTGTTTTTATTTCCATTATTCTGGGAGATGGATAGAAGAAGATATTGCTGCAATTTATGTCAAAGAGTGTTCTGCCTATGTTTTCCTCTAGGAGTTTTATAGTGTCTCATCTCACATTCATTTCTTTAATCCATTTCAAACTTATTTTTGTGTATGGTATTAAAGAATGATCTAGTTTTCCCAGCATCACTTATTGAAGAGACTATCTTTTCCCCATTGTATATTCTTGCCTCCTTGGTCAAAGATAAGGTGCCCAAAGGTGCCCATAGGTGCCTAGGTTTATCTCAGGGCTTTGTATCTTGTTCCATTGGTCTACATTTCCTTTTTTGTGCAAGTATCATACTGCCTTGATGATTGTAACTTTGCAGTATTGTCTGAAGTCAGGAACGTTAATTCCTCTAACTGCATTCTTCTTTCTCAAGATTACTTTTGTTATTCAGAGTCTTTTGTGCTTCCATACAAATTGTGAAATTTGTTGTTCTAGTTCTGGGGAAAATACTATTGGTAGTTTGATAGTGATTGCATTGAATCTATATATTGCTTTGGGTGGTATACTCAGTTTTCACTATACTTATTCTTCCAACCCAAAAAAATAGTATATCTCTCCATCTGTTTGTGCCATCTTTGATTTCTTTCATCAGTGTCTTACAGTTTTCTGCATACTAGTCTTTTGTCTCTTTAGGTAGATTTATTCCTATGTATTTTATCCTTTTTGTTGCAGTGGTGAATGGGATTGTTTTCTTAATTTCTCTTTCTGATTTTTCCTTGTTAGTGTATAAAAGTACAAGGGATTTCTGTCCATTAATTTTATATCCTGTGATTTTACTATATTCATTGACTAGTTCTAGTAATTTTCTGATGGCATCTTTAGGGTTTTCTATGTATAGTATCATGTCATCTGCAAACAGTGAGAGTTTTACTTCTTTTCCAATATGGATTCCTTTTATTTATTTTTCTTCTCTGATTGCTGTGGGTAGAACTTCCAAAACTGTGTTGAATAATAGTGGCGAGAGTGAGCATTCTTGTTTTATTCCTGATCTTAGAGGAAATGCTTTCAGCTTTTCACCATTGAGAATAATGCTTGTTGTGGGTTTGTTGTATATGGCCTTTGTTATGTTGAGATATATTTCTTCTATGCCTACTTTCTGGAGAGTTTTATCATAAATGGGTATTGAATTTCCTCAAAAGCTTTCTCTGCATATGGTTTTAACTTTCAATTTTTTAGTACTGTGTATCCCATTGAATGATTTGCATATACTGAAGAATCCTGGCATCCCTGGGATAAAGACCACTTGATCATGATGTATGATACTTCTAATGTGCTGTTTGATTCTGTTTCCTAGAATTTTGTTGAGGATTTTTGTATCTATGTTCATCAGTGATACTGGCCTATAGTTTCTTTCTTTTTTTTTTTTTTTGTAGCACCTTTGTCTGGTTTTGATATCAGTTTGATGGTGACATCATAGTATGTGTTTGGAAGTTTTCCTTCCTCTGCAATTTTCTGGAAGAATTTGAGCAGGATAGGTATTAGTTATTCTCTAAATTTTTGGTAGAATTCAGCTGTGAGGCCATCTGGCCTTTGGTTCTTCTTTGTTGGAAGATTTTAAATATAGTTTATAATGTGATTGGCCGATTCATATTTTCTCCTTTTTCCTGGTTCAGTTTTGGAAGGTTATACCTTTCTAAGAATTTGCCCACTTCTTCCAGATTGTCTATTTTATTGCCATATAGTTGCTTGTAGTAGTCTCTTATGATCCTTTGTAGTTCTGTGTTGCCAGTTGTAACTTCTCCCTTTTCATTTCTAATTTTATTGATTTGAATCTTCTCCCTTTTTTCCTTGATGAGTCTGGCTAATGATTTGTAAATTTTGTTTATCTTCTCAAACAACCGGCTTTTAGTTTTATTGATCTTTGCTATTGTCTCTTTCATTTCTTTTTCATTTATATGTGCTCTGATCTTTATGATCTCTTTCCTTCTACTAACTTTGGGGATTTTTGGTTCTTCTTTTTCTAGTTGCTTTAGATGTAAGGTTAGGTTGTTTATTTGATGTTTCTCTTGTTTTTTTGTGGTAGGCTCATATTGCTATAAACTTCCCTCTTAGAACTACTTTTACTACAGCCCATAGGTTTTGAGTTGTATTTTCATTATCATTTGCTTCTAGGTATTTTTTAATTTCCTCTTTGATTTCTTCAGTGACCCCTTTGTTATTCAGAAGCGTATTGCTTAGCCTCCATATGTTCATCTTTCTTATGGTTTTTCCCCTGTAATTTCTGTCTAATCTTATAGCCTTGTGGTCAGAAAAGATGCTTGAGATGATTATTTGAGTTCATCTGGTTTCCTATGAGCTCATGAACTAGGATGTTCAAGTCTCTCCCCTGATTTGGAAAGTTCTCAGCCACTGTTTCTTTAAGTAAGCCTTTTATCTCTATCTTTTCCTTCTAAGATTTCATAATTCACAGAATGTTTCATTTCATTTTATCCTGTAGATCACATAGCCATTCTTGACTCTGTTTCTTTTTTCTCTCTGAGTGGATATTTTCATCTTACTGTCTTCCAACTCATGGAAAACTTCTGCCAGATCTGTTTTGGTATTGATGATACTTTTTGCATTTCTTTTTTCCTTGTAATAAGTTTAACATATAATATAATTTCAATTTAAGGTGTACAACGTGGTGTTTTGATACACTTATGTATTATATCATGATTACCATTATACCAATAGTTATTATTATTTCATTATTGTGTTTTGAAAAAACTAAGATATAGTCTCTTAGCAAGTTTGATGGTTACAATACAATATGTCATCTCAGCAGTGGAGGGTCAGTGTCTCATCCTGAGATACCGGTTTGTGCAAAGAAGAAGGTGCTTATTGGTTTCCCATCACCTCCACTTGGAGAAGAAAGTGCAAGGGGGACATCTGTCTATGTGACATAATTTTCTTTTTCATGTGATTCAGGATCTCCAAAATGAATACCTGAGGAAGACTGAAAGAAGACAAAGCAAATGGCAAGTCAAGACCAACAGAATTAGCTCCACAAACCAGGTCTACAGGTGAGAATGTGATGTAGGAACTATGGGGACCAGTGAGACAGAGGGGTCTCCACAGCAAGAAGGGATGGGTCCAGGGTAAGCAGAGGCTTCAATCCATCCTCGAGTTTCCCTTTGAAAGCTGACTGTGATATCTGCTATGTCACTAATCACCAGTGTGTGTAAGCACCCGAGTGTCTCTGAGCCATAGAGAGCAAGCTTGGGAGCTGCCCCTAGACAGCCTCGCAGAACAGGTCTGCCTGTTTGGTTGAAAGATTCTGGCATCCTGGATGGATACCCAGGCAGATCCCTCATCTGGTACCAGGATGTAGCTTGGTGTCCAGACTCCATCTGTGTGGGAGCAGAATAGGAGCTTGATTTGGAGTTCCCACTGGGATGCTGGGCTTGGGCAGAGTGAGGGCAGGGCTCAGGCCAAGCATGTTGGTGGCAGCCTGGGGAGCAACATGGGAGCTAACATCGGGTCTACTGCCTGTTGGACAAGGAGGGAGGGTAGGTCCTGGCTAAAGCACAGGCCAGAGAATTTGGCCATACTCCCTCCAGCCCTACCAGTAGAGATGGGGCTCTACTGCCCTGGCCTTTGGGCCAAATCAAGGGAAGGATAACAAGAGGACTGTGGGATCATCAGAGCCCAGGATCCTTTCACAAGTCTGAAGGAAGGAACCTAGACAACGGCAAGGAAGGGTTTAGTGTAGCTTAGTGAATCATGACTGAGAGGTGCTTGGTCTCTCTACCTCTGCACTGGGTGCACAGCCATCTCTGGGCAAGGACAAGCAACAAGGAGAGAAGCTAGAAAGAGACCCATATCCTCCTCAGGTCCACACGGAGGAAGAGGCTCATTCTACTCACAGAGAACCACTGAGAGGAAGAGGCTCATTCTACTCACAGAGAACCACTGAGAGGAAGAAAACAGGGTATCTATGGGAAATTGGGCTCATGGCAGGAACAAAAACAACAGACTCATGAATGGGGAAGCCTGGTAGACCCGGGAGTGGGCTGATGGCTCTGAGATGAGGGAAGGGGCAGTCTTGGCAAAGCTCACAGCACTTCAGTTCCTTCCCTTGAAAACCCTGAATAAGACTGGGTCCCAATCATTACTGTCCCTCTTAGGGATGGCACCTTGAGGCACATCCACTTAACCTGGTTTGTTCTGCAGCCAAGAAATGCTATTATGGGACTTCCCTGGTGGCAGAGTGGACAGGAGTCTGCCTGCCAATGCAGAGGACTCGGGTTTGATCCCTGATTTGGGAAGATTCCACATGCAGTGGAGCAACTAAGCCTGTGTGCAACCACTCAGGCTCTAGGGCCTGTGGTCCCTAACTACTGAAGCTTTCATGCCTAGAGCCCATCTCCACAACAAGAGAGGCCACTGTCCCTCACCACAACAAAGAGTAGCCCCCTCTCACTGCAACTACAGAGAGCCCATGTGCAGCAACAGAGACCCAGTGTAACCAAAAATGAATAAATTAAAAATTGAAACAAAACAAAAAAAGAAATGCCTATGTGGAAGCCTTGGGACCCAAATCCACAAGGTCTGAGGGAGAAAGCAACAGCATTGGAGAAGCTGACCAAAAGAATCGAGCAACACTCTTCAGTTCAACTCAGTTCAGTTCACTCAGTCGTGTCTGACTCTTTGCTATCCCATGAATTGCAGCACGCCAGGCCTCCCTGTCCATCACCATCTCCTGTAGTTCACTCAAACTCACGTCCATCGAGTCGGTGATGCCATCCAACCATCTCATCCTCTGTTGTCCCCTTCTGTTCCTGCCTTCAATCTTTCCCAGCATCAGGGTCTTTTCAAATGAGTCAGTTCTTTGCAGCAGGTAGCCAAAGTATTGGAGTTTCAGCTTCAACATCAGTCCCTCCAATGAACACCCAGGACTGATCTTTAGGATGAACTGGCTGGATCTCCTCGCAATCCAAGGGTCTCTCGAGAGTCTTCTCCAACAACGCAGTTCAAAAGTATCAATTCTTCGGCGCTCATCTTTCTTTATAGTCCAACGCTCACATCCATACATGACTACTGGGAAAACCGTAACCTTGACTAGATGGACACTTGTTGACAAAGTAATGTCTCTGCTTTTTAGTATGCTGTCTAGGTTTGTCATAACTTTTCTTCCAAGGAGCAAGCTTCTTTTAATTTCATGGCTGCAGTCACCATCTGCAGTGATTTTGGAGCCCCCCAAAATAAAAATCCACCACTGTTTCCACTGTTCCCCCATCTATTTGCCCTGAAGTGATGGGACTGGATGCCATGATCTTCGTTTTCTGAATGTTGAGCTTTAAGCCAACTTTTTCGCTCTCCTCTTTCACTTTCATCAAGGGGCTCTTTAGTTCTTTTTCATTTGCAGGGTGGTGTCATTTGCATATCTGAGGTCTCTTGCTTTAGATCTAGCCTGAAAATGGTGCAGCTTTCCCCTGAATATTGCTAGGTGCTGGAAACTCCAAAGGCACCACCAGGGCAGTAACTAGTCCTCTCCAGAGCAGTAATTAGGATATGCAGTTCATCTCATGCAGACCTCTCAGCCTCCACAAGTTTATCATGGAAGAACTCCGTGTGCTGCATATATCTCTTTTTGCTGTTCAGAAACTGCAGGTAAATATGCTATGGATCAACTTTAAAACTGGGGCCTATCATTGTGTACTCTTTATGCCATAGCCCTGCAATTAGCCATAGTTCTGAAGATCCCTGGTACCTTTTAGTGAAGAAATTATTTACTGAGAAAGATGTGGGTCTTTGGTTTGGTACTGGGGTGTCATGGCTTTTAGGCTCTTTTGGCAGACACAGCCACATCAGTGCCCTTGCATATATATTTGAAGGTTTCCGTGTGTGCCAAATCTTAAATTCCAATCCAACATCACGGGACTAATGCTAGCCTTCCACCTTCTAGTACATGTATCTTCCTCCACTGATTTGGAGAAAACTGGCTTCCATTACTGACAATACATTTATATAATTCTTCAATCTTCAAGAGAAACAAAGTAATTTCACAACTACAAGTCCATAACACCTTTAAAAACAAACCTATGAATGAAAGTAACAATGTATTTGTTTACAACTATTTTTTTGTTATTAGCCTGAGGATGTATGGTCAAAATACTGAGTGCAAAAGTTGCTTGGAGAGCTGGCTTCACCCTTAGCGAGGTTTATTATCTATTTGAAATATATCTAGACTCACTCTGTTTCTGTATTTATTCCATGTTGGGTCTTGATGTTTTTCTCTCACTTTTTTTTTTTTTTTGAGTTGTGAAATATCAACATGATTATAAATATCAAAGAAACACATAAAGTCATACTCAGAGAAATTCTACTTGTTATTCTTCTGACCCATTCTCATCCTCCCCTTCTTTCAACTCTGGTCCCAACTACCCACATAGGTAACCAATCTCATTAGATTCTAGTTTACCCTTCCAATTTTTTTTTTTTTTTGCTAAAATACACAGATTCATATATACATTTTAATTTTACCTCCTTTATTAAACAACAGTAACATACTAAAAATGTTCTTTTGTTTTTACAGCTTTGCTTAGGTATATTTTTATATCATAAAATTCACCCTCTGCAGGTGTAGGATCTGGTAAGTTTTAGTAAAAGTATGTAATGTGCAACCATCACCACCATCCAATTTTAGAACACTTCTGCACCCCTAATCAAACCCTGCTCCCACCACTCTATAAGATATTCTCAGTTCAGTTCAGTTCAGTCGCTCAGTAGTGTCCGACTCTTTGTGACCCCATGAATCGCAGCATGCCAGGCCTCCCTGTCCATAACCAACTCCCAGAGTTCACCCAAACTCATGTCCATCAAGTCAGTGATGCCATCCAGCCATCTCATCCTCTGTCATCCTCTTCTCCTCTTGCCCCCAATCCCTCCCAGCATCAGAGTCTTTTCCAATGAGTCAACTCTTCACATGAGGTGGCCAAAGTATTGGAGTTTCAGCTTTAGCATCAGTTCTTCCAGAGAACACCCAGGACTGATCTCCTTTAGAATGGACTGGTTCTTCTGCCCTCTAATTGTCATTTTTATATCTTAGAAGTTATCATTTGTCACTTCATAGTCATTCCCTTCGTTTTTTGTAGTTGTGTAGTATACTCCATTGACTGTATTTACCAGTGGTCACTCAACCAGTCCACACCAAATTTTGCAATTAGGTTACTTCCAGAAATTTGCAACTACAAATAATTCTGGAATGAATAATCTTGTACAGGAGTATTTTCATACTTTTAAGGTATATCGTCAGGGTTAATTCTTATCAGTGGAATCCTTGGTCAAAATGAAAATGCACAGGTAGTTGTGATAAATATTGCCAAATTTTCCCTCAAAACAGTTGTACCTACTTGCATTCCCAACAGTATGTACATGAATGGCCAATAGGCTGAGTTATCAAGCTTAGTCAATTCTGCCAAATGACAGGTGAAACATGTTATCTCAGAGTCATTTTAATTTTCTTTTCTCTAATTAGGACTGACACTGAACATGTTTTCATATGTTTAAAAGCCATTTGTTTATCTTACAGGTGAATTATCTTTTCATTTCTTCTGCCTATTTTTTATATGGTTTCCTTCTCCAATTTCAATAGCGCTTTATGTATTAAGGATGCAAGCTCAGTCCCTTCAGTCATGTCCGACTCTTTGCGACCCTGTGGACTGTAGCTCACCAGGGTCCTCTGTCCATGGGATTTTCCAGGCAAGAACACTGGAGTGGGTCGCCATTTCCTCCTCTGGGGAGCTTCCTGACCCAGGGATTGAACCCAGGTCTCCTGCATTGCAGACAGATTCTTTATTGATGAGCCACTGGGAAAGCCCATATATTAAAGATGTTAATCCTTTATTTCTGAAGTATTTTGCAAATGTTTTCTCCCACTTTGTCATTTGTGTTTTGATTATGCTTAAGGTGGGGTCTTTTGTGGCTCTCTTTGTTTGCCATGCCAACAGTGTTCATGTAAAAGTAATTAGTTTTATGTAATCAAATGTATCAATCTTTTCTTTTACCACATCTGGATTTCGAGCCACAATTAGAAAACTTTTCCTCACACCTATGTTGCTGGAAAATTCACCCATGTTTTCCTCTAGTATTTTTATGATGTCATTTTTTTATAGTTAGGTCTCAGATTCATTTGGAGTTTATTCTTGTGCAGGTGAAGATGTACATCTAACTTTATCTTTTTTCAAATTTTATCTTTTTTCAAAGTGTTATTCCAACATAATATATTAAAAAGTTTACCTCTGCTCCCATGATATGAGATGCCACCTTTCTTGTTGTTTAGTTGCTAAGTCGTGTCCACCTCTTTGCAACCCCATGGACTGTAGCCTGCCAGGCCTCTCTGTCCATGGGATTTCCCAGGCAAGAATACTGGAATGGGTGCCCATTTATCATACACTAAATTCCACATGTAATTGGCTCTGCTTCTGGACTTTGCAGTCATTCCATTGCTATTTTGTTTCTTCATGCACCAATAACACACTAGTTTAATTATAGAGGGTTTATCCTTCATTTTAAAGTCTGGTAGAGCTGTTTCCCCTTGTAACTTTTATTTCTCATGATTTTAATGGTTATTTTATGTCTGAATTTTCATATGGACTGACATATCACTTGTCTCACTCCATAAAAAAGCTTATTTGTATTTTCACTGGGATCATGTTAAAGTCATAGATTAACTTTGGAGAAACTGGCTTTTTTTATGATGTTAACCCATCCAAGATCAAGGGATGTCTTTCTATTGGCTTGAGACTACTTCTATGTCTTGCAGAAGTGTTTTAAAGTTTTCTTCAGGTAGTATTTGCCTGTTTCTTGCTAAGTTTATTTCTAAGTATTTTATCTTCTTTGTTGCTGTTGTTCCCTCTAACTGGTTTTTATTTATGGAGAAGAAAGCTATTGATTTCTGTACATCAAGTTTTTACCCTGCTATCTTAAAAATTCATTTCTTGTTTGATTTACTATTATCATTGATTTTCTATGGTTTTCCTATTTTATTATCATATCATGTGCAAACTGAGATGGTTTTGATTCTCTTTCTTTATAACTTATGCTTCTAATTGATTTCTCTAATTGCTGATACCTCTAGTACAACTGTGGAACAGTAATGAAGATAGTGGTCATCTTGCCTTTGTGGAAATGCCTCTAGTGTTTTCCCATCACCTAAGATGCTGACTTTAGGATTCAAGCATACAAAATATTTTATTATAATGAGAAGTAACCATCCATTCTTGTTTTCTTAACTGATATATCAGGCATGGGTGTTGATTTCTATGAAAGGTCTTTCAGAATCTGTGGAGATACTTACATGATTTTTTCCTTAAGTGTATTGTTATACCAGTGGATTTCCTCATGTTGAACTAAGCTTGCATTTCTGGAAAAAATATCATTTGTTTAAGGTGCATTGGTTTTTTAACATTGCATTTGATTCAGTTTATGAATAATCTGTTTAGTACTTTTGCATCAATATATATAAGTGATATTGTTCTATAATTTCATTTTTGTACTTACTTTGACAGGTTGAGGAATCAATGTTATACTTACTTTCAAAAAACAATTAGTATGTTCTCCTTTATTTTCAATGTTCTGAAACGATTAATAAAGACTAGAGGATAGCTAAAAATAAATAAATAAAATTGGGACCTAATGGCAAAGGCAGTCAATCAAACCAGTCAATCCTAAAGGAAATCAGTCCTGAATATTCATTGGAAGAACTGATGCTGAAGCTGAAGCTCCAGTATTTTGGCCACCTGATGTGAAGAACTGACTCATTGGGAAAGACCCTGATGCTTGGAAAGATTGAAGGCAGGCGGAGAAGGGGCAACAGAGGATAAGATGTTTGGACGGCATCACTGACTCTATGGACATGAGTTTGAGCAAGCTCCAGGAGTTGGTGATGGACAGGGAGGCCTGGCATGCTGTAAAGTCCATTGGGTCACAAAGAGTCAGACACGACTGAGCAACTGAACTGAACTGAACTGACTGGCAGAAGAAGCATTTTCCCCACTTGAAAGGTAGAGAGTTGGGACCGCAAAGCCTCCTGGAAATCACTGTTCTTGCCTGGATTCTCTTCAGTACAGGAATGCCTCTGCGAATACAAGAGACGTTTCTCCAAAGAAACAGAGTGCTTCCAACTCCTTGTTAAGAGCTCATCCCACAGAACTCTGTATCTAAACATTACAAGAAGCCTCAAAGTAAGGTCCAGATTTTCCAGACAACAAAGTTATTCATAAAGTAGTTTCCCAGAAGCCTTACTCAGTCTCGTGCAGTAACTCTAGTATTCCTTTCAGGAATCCTAGGACTCTTGCATCTGCAGTTTTCCCTGAAAGAACACTGTGCACCAAAAGTATTTTTCTTAGCCCCTGAGCAGCATCAAGTCCCAGAGGTCATTGGGATCAACACTTTGTAAGTGGAGAGAAGGGCAAAGCATTTTATCTTCCTTGGATTCTTATATTTCCAAAGCTTCCAAACAGTCCCAGGACCACACGTCCAGCTGTGGTCTGTTGTACATTTCATGTGCAATGCCATTTTGCCTCAGTGATTAAAGCCGAACTGCACCAGGAAAAAAAAAAAAGAAGAACCTTTGTGCTTACAATTCATTCTGGGAACTCACACCTGATGCCTATCTATCTCAAGCAGAAAACAGATTTTAGATGCAGCCTGGAAACAGCGCAGGATTTCCCTGAACATTCCTAGGCCTTTGGAAGATCTGAATGCAGCTTGGCCTCACCAGGGCAGTAACTAGGACATGCAGTTCACCACATGCAGACCTCCCTGCCTCCACAAGTTTATTCATGGCAGGGTTCTGTGTGTCCCAGATGTCACTTTTCACTGGTCAGAAACTGCAGGTAGATATGCTGTGTGTCAACTTTGAAATTGGGGTCTGATGACAAAAACACAATTTTCCGCACTTGAAAGCTGGAGAGCTGTGGTTTTAAAGCTGCCTGGAAATCACTATTATTGCTGTCTTCTCTTCAGTGCAGGAATGCCTCTGGGAGAACAAGTGAGTTTTCTCCTAAAAAACCGAGTGTTTGCAATTCCTTGCTAGGAGCTCATCCCACAGCACTCTCTAGCAAAAGGGCAAACTGAACATGACCAGTAGCCTCAAAAAAAAAAAAATACGGAGAAGGCAATGGCACCCCACTTCAGTACTCTTGCCTGGAAAATCCCAGGGATGGAGGAGCCTGGTAGGCTGCAGTCCATGGGGTCGCTAAGAGTGAGCACAACTGAGCAGCTTCACTTTCACTTTTCACTTTCATGCATTGGAGAAGGAAATGGCAACCCACTCCAGTGTTCTTGCCTGGAGAATCCCAGGGACAGGGAGCCTGCTGGGCTGCCATCTATGGGGTCGCACAGGGTCAAGCACGACTGAAGCGGCTTAGCAGCAGCAGCCTCAAAATAAGGTCTGGTTTCTATCATCAAAAAAGTTATTTATTCAACAGTTTCCAAGAAGCCTTTCTCAATCTATTGCAATAACTGTAGTATGCCTTTCAAGATGTTTAGGACTTTCACATCTGCACCATTTTCCCTGGAAGAACTCTGAGCACTGAAAGTCTCTTCTGTTGGCTCCTGAGCAGTATCGAGTGTGAAAGGTCATTGGGATCAACTCATTGTGTGCGAACTGAAGAGCAAAGCACTTCTTTCTTCCTTGGATAGCTAGATTAGCAAAGTTCTCAAACAGCCTCAAGAACACAGCTCTAGCAGCTGTTATGTGCAATGCTGGTCTGCCTCAGTGAGTAAACCTGAGCTACATTGAAAAAATACCTTGTGTCTAAAACTCATTCTGGGAACTCCTATCTGATGCTAATTTATCTCACACAGAAACAAATTAGATCCAGCTTGAAAATAGTGCTGATTTTCCCTAAACATTCCTATGTATGTATTAGTCCTTCAGTCATGTCCAACTCTTTGCAAATCCATGGACTATAGCTCACCAGGCTCCTCTATCCACGGGATTTCCCAGACAAGATCACTGGAATGGGTTGCCACTTCCTCCTCCAGGGGGTCTTCCCAACTCAGGGATTGAACCTGAGTCTCTTGCATGACAGGCAAATTCTTTACCATCTGAGCCACCAAGGAAGCCCATTTCTAGGCCTTACCAGGGCAGGAACTATGGTCTGAAGTTCATTCCACTGCATTTCCTAGATAAAGGGTAAACTATCTATACATGAACACTAGTCTCAAATTAAGGTCCAGTTTTCCCCTTCAAAGAAGTTAGGTGAATAGCAGTTTCCATGAAGCCTTACTGAATCTAGTGCAGTAATTCTTGTATGCCTTTCAGGACTCCTAAGACTCTCAGATCTGCGCTGTTTTTCCTAGAACACCATATACACAAAGTCTCTTCTATGCCTCTTGAGAATCATTAAGTGGCAATGGAGCAAATAAATGTGACTCATCCAAGTATGCTGTCAGAATGGTTGTGCCCAGTGTTCTCTCAGTGATGGAAGTCAACCCATGTGGATGGCACACTTAGGGTTTCTGCCAGGGCCTTTGGACCTCAGTCTTCTCTAGGTTACTTTTATTCTTTCTTGGAGAAAGTGACCTCTCTGAGAATGAAGTAATGGCCTCGTGTGGATGAACCCAAATGCCAGGAAGCCATTTCCTTCTTCAGGGGATATTCTCAACCCAGAGATTGAAATACGTCTCTTTTATCTCCAGCATTGGCAGGCAGATTCTTTACCACTAGCACCACCTTGGAAACCTCAGAAGAATCAAATTATTTTGCATTCCATGCTATCAGCACCAAACACTTCAGTCTTCTGTCTGGGAAGTGATGTTATCACCTGAGTTGATATAGGTAAGGTTTTTTTCCCTAGATTTGAACACCAAACAGTCTTCATTACTATGTGATACTGAGTTTAGGGAATTATGATCCTTGTGGTCAGAAGTGACAGACTTTCAGATGACCTGGGTAAAGGACAATGCTGCTCCTATTACACGTGTGCATGCGTGCATGCATGCTAAGTCACTTCAATTGTGTCCAACTCTGCGATCCTATGAACTATAGCCTACCAGGCTCTCCTGTCCATGGGATTCTCCAGGTAAGAATACTGGGGTGAGTTGCCATGCCCTCCTCCAAGGGATCTTCCCAACCAAGGGATCGAACCCATGTCTCCTATGTCTCCTGAATTCAGTTCAATTCATTTCAGTCACTCAGTCATGTCTGACTCTTAGCAACCCCATGATTTGCAGCACATCAGGCTTTCCTGTCCATCACCGACACCCAGAGCTTGCTCAAACTCATGTCCATCGAGTCAGTGATGCCATCAAACCATATCATCCCCTGCCATCCCCTTCTCCTCCTGCCTTCAGTCTTTCCCAGCATCAGGATCTTTTCCAGTGAGTCAAATCTTCACATCAGGTGGCCAAAGTAGGAGCTTCAGCTTTAGTATCGGTCCTTCCAATGAATATTCGGGACTGATTTCCTTTATGATTGTCTGGTTTGATCTCCTTGCAGTCCAAGGGACTCTCAAGAGTCTTCTCCAACACCACAGTTCAAAAGCATGAATTCTTTGGCACTCAGCTTTCTTTATGTTCCAACTCTCACATCCATACATGACTACTGGAAAAACTATAGCTTTGACTAGACAGACCTTTGTCAGCAAAGTAATGTCTCTGCTTTTTAATATGCTCTCTAGGTTTGTCATAGCTTTTCTTGAAGCATGCATTGGCATGCAGATTTTGTTACCATTAGTGCCACCTGGGAAGCCCAACTACATGTGTAGCCAGTGGTTTCTTGCCCTGGGAAAAAATTTCCCAGGTCCCTATTTTTTAACAGAGTGGAAGCCAGCCTGGAAGGGTAGGCCACTATTCTGTTGTCTAAGCACTGTGTCATACTGCTCTTTGGAGAGTTTCATTAAGGCTGTGTTAAGTTTTGTGTTCTTTCAGGCAAGCTGGAGGGAATCCCTTTTATGCCACAGGAAAGGGCTACTTTCTAGTCTGACAGTGTACATGTTGCTGGCAAGTTAGATGAACAAGCTATAACACACTTAATTCCTTCCAAGTAAGAAACCTGTGCCAATAACTTGGTGCACCTCCTGAATTATATGACAGACATGCAAACCATCCCTGTGTAATGTTCCAGGGCAAGCTCACGCACAAGCCTTAATGTTCCTCCACAGAGTAGGAGAGAAAACATTTAAAGAAGCAGAAAAGATCTTGGTGAACTCTTGAGTGAAGAAATGTATGTCTCACAAGCCATATGTCAGAATAGTTGCACCCAGTGAGCTGTTGGAGCACGGAAGTGAACTGGGGTGCCTGACACCAGAAGGATTTCTTTCACTACCTTGGGATCACCATGCTTCTCTAGGCTACTTGGTGTACAGCTTGGAGACAGGTACCTGACCAGGAACTTAGGAAGGGCTGTGCGCATCTGATTATCACAAGCAGTTTCTCAGAAGAACCAAAGTTTCTGTTTCCAAAGCCACCAGTATCCTTGGTTTCCATCAGTGTTCTAACTGAGATGGGACATAATCCCCTCTGTAGGATACGGGTAAGGATTTTGTGCCTCAACCTGAAAATGGAACATTCAACATTTTGACATAATGATGAGCTCAAAGAAAAGTGCTCAGTGCACCAGCCCCAAGCATCCTGTATCCTGCATCGAACCTAGACTGGTGATTCATTTCTTATATGATATTATACATGTTTCATTGCTGACCCAGAGGGATGGTATGGGGAGGGAGGTGGGAGGGGGGTTCAGGATTGGGAACACGTGTACACCCGTGGTGGATTCATGTTGAAGTATGGCAAAACCAATACAATACTGTAAAGTAAAAATAAATAAATAAATAAATAAATATTTTTTTTTAAAAAAAAAAGAAAAGTGCTCAGTGTGATTGGAACATAAAGCTTTTAAAATGGACGGCTTAAATAAAGATGTTTTTGCTCTGGGGCCTGTGACAGCTGCTTTCTGCATTTGAAAAGAACTATGCAGAAGCCAATCCGAATGGATGATGCTCTGTAAGCTATTGTTTGAGAGATGTGTCATAGGGGTCTTTTGCAAGGTTCCTGAAGGCTGTGCTAAGCTCATCCATCCAGTAAAAGTGAAATTCTTTCAGGCCACAGGATGGGGTTAGTTTCCCTTTGGATAAAATACTTGTTACTGGGAAGTGACATGAAGGACCTCTGTCACACTGGGTTCCTTCACAATAGAGAACCTGAAAATAATTAACTATCTGAAGACCTGTCCTGGCAGTTTTTTTCCTGGTCACAGAATGCCTCATTTCTGCTCTCCACCCTGAACTACTTTCAGGGGGTGTTGGAGGTCAGCACCTGCAGCAGCACATGATTTAATCCTTTTAGAGGCAGATGGCAAGCACCCATGGCAAGTGGCAATTTGTGGTTGACAAGGGGATTCCCAGCTTATTCTCATAATGGAGGAATATTAAGGAGAAGGCACTCAAATCTGAACATCATCCTGCGGGATCCTCACATTAGATTCACCATCTGGAGAGCTTCAAAATACTAAAGCTAGGCCTTTATCCCAGATGGATTTTAACTTTAATCCTTGAAATTTTTGCTCATACACCTAAATATAAAGAATAGTAACCGATCCCCATGTGCCTTCCACCGGTGCCTCTCAAACCCTGCCCCATGGTGATCCTGGGAGAGCTTCCAATCCTATTAGTGCTCCTTTGTAAAATCACTGCCCTGAGATGGTTGATGCCAGCGCCTGTGTCTTACAGTTTCAGGAATCACCAGCAATTCCTCCACCTACTTTTCCCACTACCTCCCATTATTAATTCTTCAAAGCACAACTCAGTGCACAAACCCTGGCTTCCATGTAGCCTCAATTACTCTACTCAAACATCCTCTATGGGACAATGTTTTTGTAAATGTGTCTGTGGCTTGAGATGACAAGGAAAAGTGTGAGGTCATAATTAAGCATTTTCTACATCAAAGACATGTTTCTTATTGGGGAGAACATCAAGGAATTCTGGACATTTAGTGGTAAGAATAGAATAACATGAAGAGCTCTACTCCTCCAAGAGCTGGTAACTAAGACAGCCTCTGTCCAATTCAGACATTCTTTGTGCCCAAAGCCAAATGTAATGCAATTTCTTCTGTGGGAGCCCAGATGCAGGTGAAATTTGATCTCTTTCACCTCCCTCATGATGAGGGAGGACAGAGTGAAGCTTTGCTCTTACTCCCCAACACTGAACTGGAAAATCTCACCAAATTGAAATAATGGAAATACCATGGCAAGATGTTGGTTCAATAAATAATGTGTCTCATTTTCTTTTTTAAAAAAGTCTTTATTGAATTTGTTACAATATTGCTTCTGTTTTATGTTTGGGGTTTTTTTGGCCATGAGGCATGTGGGATTTTAGCTCCCTGACCAGAGACTGAATCTGCACCCTCTGCGTTGGAAGGCAAAGTTCTAACAACTGAACCATCAGGGAAGTCCCCTGGGTCTCATTTTCTTATTAACCCATTCATTGCAGATGAAGTGGAATGAAGAGGCAAGCAGAGAAGGAGGAGACAGCGTGGTTGGGATGAAGATCCAGTTAGAATGGAGAACCCTTCATCAGAATCCTATCCCTGGTTAAACAGGCCAAGGCAACATATCTCTTCCCTCATCTACAGCCCTTCTTTCAGTCACCCAGCAACGAATGGGTGTTGCATAATAATCATGGTTTCCAGTTTCTGTACTTGATATTTGACATCTTGAGGTCTTGCTGACCCTGGAGGAACTGCCCCTCCCAAGGCTACTTAATTCTTAGGGGTAGTGAATAATTCAGCTAAGAGTGTGCCTTTCACATGCAAACCGACCAATCCACAGCCTACACCCCAACTACCTCCTTTATCAGGCTCTCACACTCTGGGCTATCCACCCTCCCTAATCACCCCACTGCCAGATACAACAACCAGGAACAGACTTCTGCCCTAGACCCAGCTGCAGTTATTCAAACTAGCCAATCCTTAGCCTGCTTACCCTGCCTCACTTATTTCTTCCCATGGAAACCACGATAAAAATTCTCACCACATTTTTTTCTCCACTCCTTCTGCCTCATGACTGATCCCAATGCTTCCCCATGTGGCCCTGCCTGGCTTAGTGAACCCCACTCTTCTTGGGATCTGTGAGTATAACAAGTTATCTTTTCAATGGCAATTGATAAGTTCAACTTGCAGGAAGAAATTAAGAGCACTGGAAATAGTATCTAGGGTCAAGAAGTAACAGAACTAGACATGGAACAATGGAAAGAAATACATCAAGGCTGCATAATGTCACCCTGCTTATTTAATTTAAATAAGTAGAGTACATCATGCAAAATGCAGGGCTGGATGAATCACAAGCTGGAATCAAGATTGCCAGGAGAAATACCAACAATCTCAGATATGCAGATGATACTACTCTAATGGAAGAAAGCAAAAAGGAACTAAAGAGCCTCTTGATGAATGTGAAAAAGGAAAGTGAAAAAGCTGGCTTAAAATTCAACATTCAAAACATTAAGATCATGGCATCTGGTCCCATCACTTCAGGCAAATAGATGGGGGGGGGGATGGAAACAGTGGCAGATTTCAGTTTTGGGGGGCTCCAAAATCACTTCAGACAGTTACTGCAGCCTTGAAATTAAAAGACACTTGCTCCTTGGGAAAAAAATCATGACAAACCTAGACAGCATATTAGAAAACAGAGACCTCACTTTGCCAACAAAGGTCTGTCTGGTCAAAGCTATGGTTTTTCCAGTAGTCATGTATGGATGTGAGAGTTGAACCATAAAGAAGGCTGAGCACCGAAGAATTGATGCTTTTGAACTGTGGTGCTGGAGAAAACTCTTGAGAGTCCCTTGGACTGAAAGGAGATCAAACCAGTCAATCCCAAAGGAAATAAGTCCTGAGTATTCACTGGAAGGACTGATGCTGAAGCTGAAGCTCCAATACTTTGGCTACCTGATGTGAAGAACTTACTCATTGGAAAAGCCCCTGACACTAGGAAAGATTGAGAACATAAGGAGAAGGCGGCAGCAGAGGCTGAAATGGTTGAATGGCATCACCATGAGTTTGAGAAAACTCAGGAAGATAATGAAGGACAGGGAAGCCTGGTGTGCTGCAGTCCATGGGATCACAAAGAGTTGGACAGGACTTAGTGACTGAACAACAACAAATATAAAAGGTTGTGTAAATGTACTTTTTCTCTTTTCTCCTAATTTTGTTAAAAGACATAAGATTATGTAAAGTAATAATTATAACAATATATTTTTGGATTAATAACATATATAGAGGTATATGATGATAATAGCACAAAGAAGAAGGGAAGAAATGAAGACATATTAGAGCACTATTGCTGTATTTTATGAGAATTAAGTCAGTATTAACCTGAAATAGATGGTATAAGTTAGCATGCTTATTGTAATTTGTAGAGCCATCACTGAGAAAATAACTCAAAGCTACAATAAAACAATAGTTACCCTAAAAAAATTGTTTAGCACAAAAGCCTTAAAGGGAAAACAGATTTTAAAAGTGAGATGTAGAAAACAAAGCAGCAACCTAAATCCAACCACATCAATAATTATATTAAATATAAATGGACTAAACACTATAATCAAAGGCAGTTAGACTGGATTTTAAAAAGCAAGATTCAATGAATACTGTTTGTAAGAGACATATTTCACACACACACACACACAAACACACAAATAGGTTGGAAGTAAAATGATGAAAAGGGCATACCAAGAAAATGGTGGAAACAAGAGAGCCAGAGGTGACATACACTTACTATCAGACAAAATAGACCTTAAGAATTTAGAAGGATTATAAGTGATCACTATGAACAACTTTATACCGACAAATTAGACAACTTAAATGAAATGAAAAAATTTTCTAGAAAGAAATTCCCAAAACTGACTTAAGGGGAAACTAGAAGTCCTGAATGGGCTTCCCAGGTGGCTCAATGATAAAGAATCCATCTTCCAATGAAGGAGATGCAGGAGACACAGGTTCAGTCGCTGGGTTGGGAAGATTCCTTGGAGTAGGAAATGGCAACCCACTCCTGTACTCTTGCCTGGAAAGTTTCATGGACAGAGGAGCCTGACAGGCTACAGTCCATGGGGTCACAAAGAGCAGATGCAACTGATCACAGAGCACACGTAAAAGTCCTGAACAGATCTGTAACAAGTTATGAAATTAAAATAATAACTTTAAAATCTTCTTGTAAAGAAAATCCCAGGCCTTTCTTTTTATCAGAATTCACTGGTAAAATCTATCTAATACTTAAAGAAGAAACAATATCAATCTTATACAACTCTTTTAGAGTACAGAGGAAGAGGAACAATTTCCCAACTCACTCTGTAAGGCTGATATTACCAGAAAAAAAGGGTCAAAACAAAGACATCAAAGAAAAGAAAACTACAGACCAACATTCGTATTGCAATATATCCAGTAGCCTATAAAAAGAGTTTAAACACCATGACCATGCAGGATTTATCTTAGAAGTTCAAGGTTGACTTAACATTCAAAAATCAATCAATGTGTTACATAATTCTAACAGAATAAAGGACAAAACCTCATGATCACCTCAATAGATGCAAAAAAAAAATTCCAGCAATATCCAACACCATTCATGATTAAAACTCTTTAAAAACTAAAGAGGGATATTTAGTTTATTTTAAAGGATAAAATAAACTTCCTCAACTTTATAAAAAGCATCTATAAAAACCCTACAACTAATATACTTTATGGTAAAAGACTAAATCCTTTCTCCCAAAGATCAGGAATAAGGTAAAGATTTCAGTACTCACCACTTCTATTCAACTTCATACTGGAGGTTCTACCAAGTGAGACAGGGGCAAGAAAAAAACAACTGAACACATACTGAGTGGAAACAAAGAGCTAAACCTGTTCACAGATGACATGAATCTGCATGCAGAAAATCCTGAAGATTCTAAATAAAATCCACAGAAAGAACAAAATAAGACTACTTATGCCACTTGATTTCAAAACTTACTTTAAAGCTATTGTAAACAAGAGAATGCGATTTTGGCTTAAGGGGGAAACATACAGATATAATGAATGGAAGAAAAATCCAGAAATGGACTCTTACATTTATGGTCAAACAATTTTTTACAACGGTGCCAAGTCAACTCAGTGGAGGAAAGGATGATATTTTCAACAAATGATACATAAAGGATTAGATATTCATATGTGGTGGTAGTCCCTCAGTTATATCCCACTCTTTGCAACCCCATGGACTGCAGCCCATTAGCCTTCTCTGTTCATGGAATTCTCCAGGCAAGAATACTGGAGTCGGTTGCCATTCCCTTCTCCAAAGGATCTTCCCAACCCAGGGATTGAACATGGGTCTCCTGCATTGCAGGCAGATTCTTCACTGTTTGAGCCACCAGGGAATAACCATATATAAAATAAGACCAAAAATAAACAGGTTGGTATCTCACACCACATTAAAAAAAATCAGCTCAAAATGTATCATACTTGAAATATAAGAACTAAAACTGTCAGTCTTCTAGAATAAAATATGAGAGTAAGTCTTTGTGATCTTGGATTAGGCAAAGATTTCTGATATGACACCCAAAGTGTAACTCATTAAAAAAAAAAAAAAAACTTTGGTAAATTAGACTTCATTGAAATTAAAATATTTTCTTTTCAGAAAGCACCATTATATTAAGCCACAAACTGGAAGGAAATATTTGCAAATTGTATGCCTGATAAATGATTTGTATCCAGAATATGTGAAGAAGTTTTACAACTCAATAAGGAAACACTCAGTTTTTAAAATGGGCAATATTTCAATAGACATTACTCCAAAGAGGATGCCTAATAAGCATGTAAAAAGATGTTCAACATCATTAGTCATTAGAGAAATGCACACACCTACCCATTAAGGCAACAAAGAAAGACCACACATACAATGGTGTGCATGAAAAAACCAAACTGGTATTATTAAGTATTTCTGAAAATGTACAAAAACTGAGTTTTCATCCCTTGGTGGAGGAATGGAAAATAGTATTGCCACTTTGAAAAACAGTTTGGTAGCTTCTTGAAAAGTTAAATATACTCTTACCATATAAAGAAACAATTCCAATCCTAGGTATCTTCCAAAGAAAAATGAAAATACATGATGTATGCAAAAAGGCTTGTGTGTGACCATTCATAAAACTATTATTTATAAACCCAAAAAATGAAAACAAGCCATGAAAGGACAAGCAAAATTCTCTACAGTGGAATTTTTATAAATATTATAAAATAAACTGCTGAAAAATGCTTATTCCTTTCCCATTTCTATAAAGTCAGATCTATAGAGACAAAAAGCAGACCGGCAGTTGCCTGGGGCTGGAAGTGGGAGTGGAAATTAACTGCAGACAGCATAAAGAAATTTTCTGGGGTGATGGAAATGTTCTATGGATTGTAAGGATGGTTGCTCAGCTCTGTAAATTTAAAAGCATTTGCTTGGTATACTCATAATGGGTGTATTTTGTGGTAAGTAAATACACTTCAGTAAAGTTGGTAATAAAAAGTACATGATCTATGAAATGAGAGACACAAACAAAGACGTAAGAGAGAAATTGCATCCAAGGCCAGGAGCGGCAGCTGAGAGGAGCTACCCAATGTCCAAGGTAAGAGAAACCAGTGTAAATGGCAGGCACTGAGCGAGGGCATAAGAGGGCAAACAGACTGAAACCACAATCACAGAAAACTAGCCAATCTGATCACATGGACCACAGCCTTGTCTAACTCAATGAAACTAAGTCATGCCCTGTGGGATCACCCAAGACAGACAGGTCATGGTGGAGAGGTCTGACAGAATGTGGTCCACTGGAGAAGGGAATGGCAAACCACTCCAGTATTCTTTTTGCCTTTAGAACCCCATGAACAGTATGAAAAGGCAAAAAGATAGGACACTGAAAGAGGAACTCCCCAGGTCAGTAGGTGCCCAATATGCTACTGGAGATCAGTGGAGAAATAACTCCAGAAAGAATGAAGGGATGGAACCAAAGAAAAAACGATAACCAGCTGTGGATGTGACTGGTGATAGAAGAAAGGTCCGATGCTGTAAAGAGCAATGTTGCATAGGAACCTGGAATGTCAGGTCCGTGAATCAAGGCAAATTGGAAGTGGTCCAACAGATGGCAAGAGTGAATGTCGACATTCTAGGAATCAGCGAGCTAAGATGGACTGGAATGGGTGAATTTAACTCAGATGACCATTAGATCTACTAATGGTCAGGAATCCCTTAGAAGAAATGGAGTAGCCATCATAGTCAACAAAAGAGTCTGAAATGCAGTACTTGGATGCAATCTCAAAAATGACAGAAAGATCTCTGTTCATTTCCAAGGCAAACTATTCAATATCATGGTAATCCAAGTCTATGCCCTGACCAGTAACGCTGAAGAAGCTGAAGTTAAATGGTTCTATGAAAATCTATAAGACCTCTTAGAACTAACACTCAAAAAAGATGTCCTTTATTATAGGGAACTGGAATGCAAAAGTAGGAAGTCAAGAAACACCTGGGGTAACAGGCAACTTTGGCCTTGGAGTACAGAATGAAACAGGGCAAAGGCTAATAGAGTTTTGCCAAGAGAACGCACTGGTCATAGCAAACACCCTCTTCCAACAACACAAGAGAAGACTCTACACATAAACATCACCAGATCGTCAACACCAAAATCAGATTGATTATATTCTTTGCAGCCAAATATGGAGGAGCTCTATACAGTCAGCAAAAACAAGACCGGGAGCTGACTGTGGCTCAGATCATGAATTCCTTATTGCAAAATTCAGACTTAAAATTGAAGAAAGTAGGGAAAACCACCTGACCATTCAGGTGTGACCTAAATAAAATCACTTATGCTTATTACAGTGGAAGTGAGAAATAGATTTAAGGGACTACATCTGATAGAGTGCCTGATGAACTATGGATGGAGGTTCATGGCACTGTACAGGAGTCAGGGAGCAAGACCATCCCCCCCCCAAAAAAGAAATGCAAAAAAGCAAAATGGCTGCCTGAGGAGGCCTTAAAAATAGCTGTGAAAAGAAGAGAAGCAAAAAGCAAAGGAGAAAAGGAAAGATATACCCATTTGAATGCAGAATTCCAAAGAATAGCAAGGAGAGATAAGAAAACAATCCTCAGCGATCAATGGAAAGAAACAGAGGGAAACAATAGAATGGGAAAGACTAGAGATTTCTTCAAGAAAGTTAGAGATACCAAGGGAACATTTCATGCAAAGATGGGCTCAATAAAGGTCAGAAATGGTAGGGACCTAACAGAAGCAGAAGATATTAAGAAGAGGTGGCAAGAATACACAGAAGAACTGTACAAAAAAGATCTTCATGACCCAGATAATCACGATGGTGTGATCACTCACCTAGAGCCAGACATCCTGGAATGTGAAATCAAGTGGGCCTTAGGAAGCATCACTATGAACAAAGCTAGTGGAGGTGATGGAATTCCAGTTGAGCTATTTCAACTCCTAAAAGATGATGCTGTGAAAGTGCTGCACTCAATATGCCAGCAAATTTGGAAAACTCAGCAGTGGCCACAGGACTGTAAAAGGCCAGTTTTCATTCCAATCGCAAAGAAAGGCAATGCCAAAGAATGCTCAAACTACCACACAATTGCACTCATCTCACATGCTAGTAAAGTGATGCTCAAAATCCTCCAAGCCAGGCTTCAGCAATACGTGAACCATGAATTTCCAGATGTTCAAGCTGGTTTTGGAAATGGCAGAGGAACCAGAGATCAAATTGCCAACATCCGCTGGATCATGGAAAAAGCAAGAGAGTTCCAGGAAAACATCTATTTCTGCTTTATTGACTATGCCAAAGCGTTTGACTGTGTGGATCACAAGAAACTGTGGAAAATTCTGAAAGAGAAGGGAATACCAGACCATCTGACCTGCCTCTTGAGAAACTTGTATGCATGTCAAGAAGCAACAGTTAGAAGTGGACATGGAACAATGGACTGGGTCCAAATAGGAAAAGGAGTACATCAAGGCTGTCTATTGTCACCCTGCTTATTTAACTTATATGCAGAGTACATCATGATAAATGCTGGACTGGAAGAAACACAAGCTGGAATCAAGATTGCCAGGAGAAATATCAATAACCTCAGATATGCAGATGACACCACCCTTACAGCAGAAAGTGAAGAACTAAAGAGGCTCTTGATGAGAGTGAAAGAGGAGAGTGAACAAGTTGGCTTAATGCTCAACATTCAGAAAACTAAGATCATGGCATCTGGTCCCATCACTTCATGGCAAATAGATGGGGAAACAATGGAAACAGTGGCTGACTTTATTTTTTGGGGCTCCAAAATCACTGCAGATGGTGACTGCAGCCATGAAATTAAAAGACGCTTACTCCTTGGAAGGAAAGTTATGACCAACCTAGACAGCATATTAAAAAGCAGACATTACTTTGTCAACAAAGGCCCATCTAATCAAGGCGATGGTTTTTCCAGTAGTCATTTATGGATGTAAGAGTTGGACTATAAAGAAAGCTAAGCTCCGAAGAATCGATGTTTTTGAACTGTGGTGTTGGAGGAGACTCTTGAGAGTCTCTTGGACTGCAAAGAGATCCAACCAGTCCACCCTAAAGGAGATCAGTCCTGGCTGTTCAGTGGAAGGACTCACGTTGAAGCTGATACTCCAATATTTTGGCCACCTGATGTGAAGAGCTGGCTCATTTGAAAAGACCGTGATGCTGGGAAAGATTGAGGGCAGGAGGAGAAGGGGATGACAGAGGATGAGATGGTTGGATGGCATCACCGACTCAATGGACATGAGTCTGGGTAAACTCCAAAAGTTGGTGATGGACAGGGAGGGCTGGCATGCTGCGGTTCATGGGGTTGCAGAGTCAGACACAGCTGAGCGATTGAAATGAACTGAACTAAAGAGAGAAATTAAGTAAGCAAATAATATTGAATTAATGTCTAGCTCAACCACTGGTCTTTGTTAAATGAGTCAAATGATAATACATGTTACTGTTTTGTCTTAGCTTCGAAAATAATTGTTGTTTTCATTCATCTTTTATGGGACAAGAAATCCTATTTACGGTAGTGATGATCAGTTCAACAAGACGCATTTGGAGCTGAGATTGATCACATCTAAATAGGTTAATCTATTAATTTTTAAATTTTTAATAATAGAAGCTTCAGCTTGGTTGAGTGAAATCTGTATTATCTAGATAAGTTGCAGCTCTTAGGATGATGTTGGGGTGACATTCAGGATATTTGGGGCTTCTCTGGTGGCTCAGATGGTAATAAAGAATCTGCCTGCAATGCAGGAGACCTGGATTCAATCCTTGTGTTGGGAAGATCCCCTGAAGAAGGTATGGCTACCCACTCCAGTATCCTTCCCTGGAGAATTCCATGGATGGAGGAGCCTGGTGGGCCACAGTCCATGGGGTCTCAAAGAGTCAGACATGACTGAGTGACTAACAATTTCACTTTTTTCAAAGTATTTGTGTGCATGTTAGTCACTCAGTCATGTCTGACTCTTTGCAACTCCATGAACTATAACATGTCAGACTCCTCTGTCTGTGGGATTCTCCAGGCAAGAACACTGGAGTGGGTTGCCATTTCCTTCTCCAGGAGATCTTTCCAACCCAGGGATCAAACCCAAGTCACCTGCATTGCAGGCAAATTCTTTACCATCTGAGCCACTAACAAGTTTCTTTCTCTTTCAAAATATTTAACCACCACCTAGAACCTTTGATCAGACTACTGAGTCAGTGGATTCAGCCTCAATTGCCCATACAGACCTTGGATGAAACTTTTTGAAATACTGACTTGAGAGCGTGTTTCTTGATTTCCAGTGACCATGGGCCTGTCTGTTACCTTGGGAAGGGCAGTGAAGGCCTAAGGCCTAAAGCCTGTCCATCTTCTCACCCAGGGCCTTGTCAATGAATTACAGAGAAAGGAACTTGTTAGTTCACCTTACTTGTTCAAATTACAGGTATACTTTCTCATTAGCTCCATTAATATTCAGACAACTTTCAAGTCTGATTTTCTCATTTCCATAAAACAGATTTTAAAGCAACCCAAAGAAAGGCTCAGAGGGGCTCAGGAAGCAGCCGAGAATCACTTTGAACTCCAAGATGACTGATTCTAGTTCCAATAGAAGTTGAACAAAGAGCTTTGGCTGGAGGAAGTGGTATCCTTCTCAATGGTGAAATCATAGCATTTATCACAATGCTATAAAATAACCTGAAAATCACTCTTATAATAGTATCAGTGACTAACGACACTTTAAAAAAATCTCTTCTACTTACATGTTGAAGGGTGATGAAAGCTTTAAGCTTTTTTGTTTGTTTGTTTTCTTTTTTTTAATTTTACTTTACAATACTGTATTGGTTTTGCCATACATTGACATGAATCCGCCACGGGTGTACATGTGATCCCAAACATGAACCCCCCTCCCACCTCTCTCCCCATATCGTCTCTCTGGGTCATCCCAGTGCACCAGCCCCAAGCATCCTGTATCCTGTATCAAACCCAGACTGGTGATTCATTTCTTACATGATAGTATACATGTTTCAATGCCATTCTCCCAAATCATCCCACCCTCTCACTCTCCCTCTCCCTCAGAGTCCAAAAGTCTGTTCTATACATCTGTGTCTCTTTTGCTGTCTTGCATACAAGGTTATCATTACCATCTTTCTAAATTCCATATGTATGTGTTAGTATACTGTATTGGTGTTTTTCTTTCTGGCTTACTTCACTCTGTATAATCGGCTCCAGTTTTATCCACCTCATTAGAACTGATTCAAATGTATTCTTTTCAATGGCTGAGTAATACTCCATTGTGTATATGTACCACAGCTTTCTTATCCATTTGTCTGCTGATGGACATCTAGGTTGCTTCCATGTCCTGGCTATTATAAACAGTGCTGCAATGAACATTGGGGTACATGTGTCTCTTTCAATTCTGGTTTCCTCGGTGTGTATGCCCAGCAGTGGGATTGCTGGGTCATAAGGCAGTTCAATTTCCAGTTTTTTTTTAAGGAATCGCCACACTGTTCTCCATAGTGGCTGTACTAGTTTGCATTCCCACCAACAGTGTAAGAGTTCCCTTTTCTCCACACCCTCTCCAGCATTTATTGCTTGCAGATTTTTGGATCGCAGCCATTCTGACTGGTGTGAAATGGTATCTCATTGTGGTCTTGATTTGCATTTCTCTGATAATGAGTGATGTTGAGCATTTTTTCATGTGTTTGTTAGCCATCTGTATGTCTTCTTTGGAGAAATGTCTATTTAGTTCTTTGGCCCATTTTTTGATTGGGTCGTTTATTTTTCTGGAATTGAGCTGCATAGGTTGCTTGTATATTTTTGAGATTAGTTGTTTGTCAGTTGCTTCATTTGCTATTATTTTCTTTTAAGGAATACATTTCCTCAGTGGGATTTCAGGTCCAGAGACGAAGGTAGATGTTATTTTGCCTATTACCAGAGCCAGCTTTGTGCCCAATAGATGGATCACGACTGTCTATATATCTTAACTTTCTTGTGATCTATTAATAACTTTCCTGAATGCAAACTGTACAGTGGATGATACATGGAAATGCACCTATGTGATAGCCATACACTAAGTCCTCAGTGAAGAACAGTAAAAAGGGAAAAATTCTCTAAACAAAGACCTCCATGGGCCCTGTAATAAAATGGCAGGAGATGCATCCTGGGGGCCACTCCTGAAGGCCCATTCCCTGAGGCCGCAGAAATGACAGAACGCCCTGCCTTCTTTCCCCTCTGTCTCCCCAGAGGGCTTGTCCCTAGATCTGAAGTCAATGGCAGTGCTGTGTCACATCTAGAGTCCACACCCAACCCAGGGAGTGGAAAATCTCTCCCCAAAAATCCTTAGACCAAACTCCTCAGACCCTACCAGGACTGTCACAGGGTGTATGTGCCTTGAGCTAAAATCTGGAGCCCACCCAGCTCCTCTCCATCATGTCCTAGCAGAGCCACACAGTGCCTCCAAGGGCCTGGCTACACAACGTACCAGAGCATGTGACCCAGCTGGCAGAAGCACAGAGGTCATTGGTGCCAGCTCAGTTCAGTGCCCTGAATCATCTGAGATAACAAAGCGCCATTCAACCAAAAGCCAAGTACCAGTGTGAAGGCTGTGTTGGCACCACAGCTGTGAATCAACAGTAGCCTGTGCTGCAACTGATGCCACCTGGGGCATTTTCCCAGCCCCACAGCACCTTTCTGACAGGCGGAAGGGGTCAGGGTAAAGAAGGGTGGGGGAGGGGCAGAGGGACATCATCAGAGAGGGAGGGAGAAAAAGAGATGGAATTCAGCCCCAGCTAGCTGTGTGACTTTAACCATATCACTTAACCTCTCTGGGCTGTCTTGCACTGTGCAGTTATATGATTCCGTCTCTAACTCTGGGACCTTGAAGATGAGTCAGATATGGCTCAGTCCAGGTCCAGTAGATGAAGAGAAAGTCAGGCAGGAGGCAGCAGAGGTGGGGCTGGCAAACCTGAGAATACATTCATCTTATTCACTGACAGGGTCTGGGAAGACCAGAGCAGTCTCTCCTGGCCTCATCAGGACTTGGCTTCTAGATAGTACTCTGTACTCTTCCTTCCTTTCAACATCTCAAAAGCTCAGCTCCTCCCTCCTCTAAACTCTTTGTTTCTTGTCTCTCAGTTTGCCTTCTGGGTCCTAAACAGGCAGCTGGTCTCCTCTGTGGCCACTTCTCAACACTCTGCTGGAACTGGCTTCCTCACCACGTTGCTGACACCTCTTTTGGGACACTGCCAGCTCGGGGGGACACCCATCAGTCTGCATCCTATGTGAGGTCTCTGCAGTTCTGGGAATCTGGCCAATCTCTCCGATGTTAAGGACCCCTTTGCTCTGGGCCCTGACACCTCTGGCTCCCCCTGCCTTCCTGGCCAGTCTCATTTCCATGCTCTCCTCACTGTTTAGACTTATGCACTGGTATCCTTTGCAAATTAACCTTCAGCTCCTCTTTACTTCACTGTATACCTCTTATGTTTTGTGTACTCATTGCTTCAATCACCATTTCCCTGCCACTTGCTCCCAAATCCAAGTTTCCCTCCTCCCCTTTTGGGCTCCCAGGGTGAAGTGTATCCTCATTTGCCCCTCTGTGAGGCTTTCTACAGGCACCTCCTCCTCTGCATTCTGCCAGCACTGTAATGGGTGCTATGTCATCCTAACTGCTTAAAATGTGGTCGTTCCTCCTCACTACCCTTAGGAGAATGCCCTGGGGTCTAGCATAGCATAGCCAGACTTCTTACCTTGAAGTGCATTGCTGGCTGCATCTTACTTGTTCTCTGGGAATCAGCCCAGTGCTGGCCGCCTGTCCTCCCATTTGGACCACGCCCTTGGCCTCTCTGAATACCAGCATTGCCTCTAATGTGCTCTCGCTCCTGCCCACCTCAGTGACCCCTGTAGACAAGGAGCAAATTGATGGCCTGAAGAGGGTCAAGTCATACCCACCTCTGTGTGTCCCAAGAGCCCAGCATATCTTCTGGCCCATGTTAATGGTTGGGACTCTCTCTTCCTGGGCCTTCCCAGGAGGCTCAGATGGTAAAACAGTCTGCCTGCAATGCGGGAGATCCAGGTTTGATCCCTGTGTCAGGAAGATCACCTGGAAAAGGAAATGGCTACCCACCCCAGTATTATTGCCCGGAGAATTTCATGAACAGAGGAGCCTGGCAGGGCAGGGGGAGAAGAGGGCAACAGAGGATGGGATGGTTGAATGGCATCACCAACTCAATGGACATGAGTTTGAGCAAGTTCTGAGAGATAGTGAAGGGCAGGGAAGCCTGGCATGCTGCAGTCCATGGGGTCTCAAAGAGTAGGACACGACTTAGCGACTGAGCAACAACAACCTCTCTCTTCTGCGCAGTTAATGTTTGAAACCCACAAGCATAGAGGAAGGAAAAATGGATCCAGCATATGCATTCCTCTGCCCTTTGATCCTTTTGAAGAGTCAGGGTAGGCTTGGCTTTGTGGGTATTGGAAGGGCTGCTCACCAAACGATTTTCCTGGCCTGTGATACCGCCTTAGCTACAGCTAAAGACCTCTGGGGTGGTAGGCTCCAGAGACAGCATCACACCCTGCAGATACTAGAGACTGCAAGCATTCTCAGCACTGAAGCAATGAGCACTGTGGTAAAAACCTTTGACAGAAGACAGGTGCAAGTCCCTTTCCCAACACCAAAGAATCACAGGAAATGCCTGAGCATTCAATACTTACAGTTTTCAGTTCAGTTCAGTCGCTCAGTCGTGTCCAACTCTTTGCTACCCCATGGACTCCAGCACGCCTGGCTTCCCTGTCCATCACCAGCTCCGGAGCTTGCTTGAACTCATGTTCATTGAATTGATGATGCCATCCAGCCATCTCATCCTCTGTCATCCCCGTCTCCTCCTGCCTTCAGTCTTTCCCAGCATCAGGGTCTTTTCCAGTGAGTCAGTTCTTCACATCAGGTGGCCAAAGTATTAGAGCTTCAGTTTCAGCATCAGTCCTTCCAATGAATATTCAGAACTGATTTCCTTTAGGATGGACTGGTTGGATCTCCTTGCAGTCCAAGGGGCTATCAACACACCGAGGAAACCAGAATTGAAAGAGACACATGTACCCCAATGTTCATCGCAGCACTGTTTATAATAGCCAGGACATGGAAACAACCTAGATGTCCATCAGCAGATGAATGGATAAGAAAGCTGTGGTACATATACACAATGGAGTATTACTGAGCCATTAAAAAGAATACATTTGAATCAGTTCTGATGAGATGGATGAAACTGGAGCCGATTATACAGAGTGAAGTAAGCCAGAAAGAAAAACACCAATACAGTATACTAACACATATATATGGAATTTAGAAAGATGGCAATGATGACCCTGTATGCAAGACAGCAAAAAAGACACAGCTGTGTATAACGGACCTTTGGACTCAGAGGGAGAGGGAGAGGGTGGGATGATTTGGGAGAATGGCATTGAAACATGTATACTATCATGTAAGAATCAAATCACCAGTCTATGTCTGAGAGGGATGTTGTGGGGAGGGAGGTGGGAGGGGGGTTCATGTTTGGGATCACATGTACACCCGTGGTGGATTCATGTCAATGTATGGCAAAACCAATACAGTATTATAAAGTAAAATAAAGTAAAAATAAAAAGTTAAAAAAATAAAAAATTAAAAAAAAAAAAGAGTCTTCTTCAACACCACAGTTCAAAAGCATCAATTCTTCGGTGCTCAGCTTTCTTTATAGTCCAACTCTCACATCCATGCATGACTACTGGGAAAACCATAGCTTTGACTAGATAGACTTTTGTTGGCAAAGTAATTTTGAATATTTATTTATTCATTTATTTTTGGCTGTGCTGGGTCTTTGTTGCTGGGCACGGGCTTTCTCCAGCTGTGCTATGCAGGCTTCTCATTGCATGGAATGTGGGCTCTAGGGTGCTTAGGCTTTTAGTAGTTGCAGCTCACACACTCCAGAGTGTGGATTCATTAGCTGTGGCTCATGGGCTCAGTTGCCCCACAGCATGAGGGATCTCCCAAGACCAAGAATCAGATCTGGTGTCCCCTGCATTGCATGGCAGATTCTCAACCACTGGACCACCAGGGAAGCCCCAGTAATTACAGTTTAAAGAAAGAAAGTCATCCTATCCAAGCAGCATTCAGTTGGTCAAAATTCCCTGGAAAAGTCAAAGAACGTGGGATTCAGTGTCCCACAGAAATCTTACATCAATGCTTACCTTATCTATTACTGTATTTAGTAGAAATATATACAAATCTATCCATTTCTTTGCAATCGGTCACTGTATCTACAGAAACAGAGGCTTCCTTAGCTGAAATCACAGAGGTGTATAGGATAGGTGTATGGGGTCATATCACAGGCCACACACACAATAATAATTCAGGGCGTGTTGGAGAACAGCTTCCAAGTCTGTTATAAGCCTGATATTTCTAAAAACAATCCAAACATTTTATATTTTTCTTATTATATATTCTGTAAAGAGTTGAAGTGATAAAAAATATGAGGAATGAAACTTATGTCAGTATCACATTGTTTGATTACAGTAGCTTTGTAGTTTATTTTGAAATCAGAAAGTATGAGTCCTATAACTTCATTGTTCTTTCTTTCTCAGGATTGTTTTAGCTATTGCCCTTGAGATTCCACATAAATTTTATGATGAGTTTTTCTATTTTTGCAAAAAAATGCCATTGGGATTTTAATAGTGATTGTGTTGAATCTGTAGATTGCTTTGGATAGTGTTGACATTCTCAATTATATTTTCTAATTAATAAACATGAAATACTTTTCCAGTTATGACTTCTTTCATTTCTTTCAGCAATGTTATATAGTTTTCAGTGTACAAGTTTTGCCTCTGTTAAATTTATTCCCATTTTATTTTTTTAACACTATTATAAATGGAATTGTTTTCATTTCCTTTTTGGACCATTCATAGCTAGTGTATAGAAATGCAACAGAATTTTATGTGTTGACTTTTATTGTTTCTTGCAGTTTTTGTGATTTATCTTATTAGTTTAACAGAGTTTTGTGGAATCTTTGTTTCCTATGCACAAGATCATAGCATCTACAAACAGAAGTAATTTACTTTATTGTTTTTATTCAGTCACTCTGTCATGTCTGACTCTTTGTGAGCCCATGGACTGCAGCATGCCAGGCTTCCCTGTCCTTCACTAACTCCCAGAGTTTGCTCACACTCATGCTCATTGAGTCAGTGATGCCATGCAACCATCTCATTCTCTGTCATCTACTTCTCATCCTGCCCTCAATATTTCCCAGCCATCAGGGTCTTTTCCAATGATACGGTTCTTAACATCAGGTCATCAAGTGGCCAAAGTATTGCAGCTTCAGCATCAGTCCTTCCAACGAATATTCAGGGTTGATTTCCTTTAGGATTGACCAGTTTGATCTTGATATCCAAGGGACTCTCAAGAGTCTTCTCTAGCAGCACAGTTTGAAAGCATCAGTTCTTCAGTGATCAGCCTTCTTTATGGTCCAATTCTCACATATGTACATGACTATTGGAAAAACCATGGCTTTGACTATATGCACCTTTGTTGGCAAAGTGATGTCTCTGTTTTTTAATATGCTATCTAGATTTGTCATAACTTTTCTTCCAAGGAGCAAGCATCTTTAATTTCATGGCTGCAGTCACCAACTGCAATGATTTTGGAGTCCAAGAAAATAAAATCTGCTACTGTTTCCATTTTTCGTGATCCATTTGCCATGAAGTGTTAGAACCAGACACCGTGATCTTTGATTTTTGAATGTTAAGTTTTAAACCAGCTTTTAAACTCTACTCTTTCACCTTCATCAACAAGCTCTTTAATTTCTCTTCACTTTCTTCCATCAGGGTGGTGTCATCTGCATATCTGAGGTTGTTGATATTTCTCCTGGCAATCTTGATTCCAGCTTGTGGTTCATCCAGCTCTGCATTTTGCATGATGTCCTCTGCATATAAGTTAAATAAGCAGGGTGACAATATATAGCCCTGATATACTCCTTTCTCAATTTATTTCTTTCCATTTTGAATGCCTTTTATTTCTTTTTCTTACCTAATTGCTCTGGCTAGAACTTCTAGCACTATATTGAATAGAGTTAATGAAAATAAGTATTTTGTCATTTTCCTGATCTTAAGGAAAAAGCTCAGTATTTCACTATTGAATACAATGTTACCAGTGGATTTTTCATATATGGCTTTATCCTATTGAGGATGTTCCCTTCTATTCCTAGCATATTGAATATTTTATCATGAAATTGTGCTGAATTTTGTCAAATGCCTTTTCTGCAACTGAGATTATCATGTGGGGTTTTTCCCTTCATTCTTTTTTTTTTTTTTTTTGCCATACAGTGTGGCTTGTGGGATCTCAGTTCCCTGACCAGGTCATGGCAGTGAAAGCTCTGTCATGTTAAATAATTCTTTTTATATGCTGTTGAATCCAGTTGGCTAGTATTTTGTTTAAGATTTTTACATCAGCCATCTGGGATATTGGTTTGTCATTTTCCTTTTTTATATTGTCTTCTTATAATGTGTTTGTCTGGCTTTTGTATCTGGTTATGCTGGTCTCATAGAATTATCTAGAAGTGTTTCCTCCCTTCAATTTTTCAGAAGAGTTTGAGAAGGAGTAGAACATTCTTTAAATGTTGGTAGAATTTACCAATGAAGCCATCCACTCCTGGGCTTTCCTTTTGGTGAGATTTTTTATTACTGATTCAATTTCCCTTACTAATTAAAGTTCTCTTTAGATTTTCTATTTCTTCATGAGTCAGCTTTGATAGCTAGTATATTTCCAGGAATTTGCTTATTTCGCATAGGTTATTCAATTTGTTGCCATTCATTGTATTCCATGTACAGTCTTTTTTATTTTTGTGAGATTGGTTTTAATGTCTTTGCTTTCATTTCTGATTCTAGTAAGTTGAGTTTTGCAATATTTCTGATGGGGAAGCTACTGTCATCTTTATTTTTGTCCTTTGGATATAATGTGTCCTTTTTTTTCTGGCTTTAAAAAAAAATTTTCTGTTTCTTACTGCTACCAAACAATGTGATTATGATCAGTCAGCCTTTTTAGCTTCTTTGTGTTTCTTGTATTTAGTGTCCACAGCCTTTTTTTTTTTTTCTAATCAGTGAGTTTATCACTTTCTTTAAATTTGGAGTGTTTTCAGTCATTGTTTAAAAACATTTTTTGCTTCCCCATCTACTTTCTGTGTCAAATACTTCCAGGCCACTTGAAGTTGCTCCATAGCTTACATTGTCTATTTTATTTCAATGTTTCTTCTCTGTGGTTCATTGGGATAATTTCTTTAGGTACATCTTCAATTTTACTATTTTTCCTTAAATGTCTACTCTGATGTTAATCCCATCTTGTGTATTTTTTTAGTCTAAGCCACTGTGGATTTCATCTCTAGAGGTTCAATTTGAGTTTTTAATACCTTGCATGACTCTGCTTAACATTAACAATTTTTCTTCTAGCTTCTTCTTTTTTAAAATTTATTTATTTATTATTGAAGTATAATTGCTTTACAGAATTTTGCTGTTTTTTGTCAAACCTCCACCTGAATCAGACATAGGAATACATATATCCCCTCCCTTTTGAAACTTCCTCCCATCTCCCTCCCCATCCCAACCCTCTAGGTTGATACAGACCCCTTGTTTGAGTTTCCTGAGCCATAAAGCAAATTCCCGTTGGCTATTTTACATATGGTAATGTGAGTTTCCATGTTACTCTTTCCATGCATCTCACCCTCTCCTCCCCTCTCCCCATGTCCATAAGTCTGTTCTCTATGTCTGTTTCTCCACTGCTGCTCTGTAAATAAATTCTTCAATACCACTTTTCTAGATTCTGTATATATGCATTAGAATACGGTATTTATCCTTCTCTTTCTGACTCACTTCACTGTGTGTAATAGGTTCTAGGTTCATCCACCTCTTTAGAACTGATTCAAATGTGTTCTTTTTTGTGGCTGAGTAATATTCCATTGTGTATATGTACCACAGCTTCTTTCTCCATTCATCTATCAATGGACATATAGGTTGCTTCTATGTTCTAGCTATTGTAAATAGTGCTCCAATGAACAATGGGATACATGTGTCTCTTTCAATTTTTGTTTCCTCAGGGTATATGCCTGGGAGTGGGATTGCTGGGTCATGTGGTGATTTTATTCCTAGTTTTTTAAGGAATCTCCATACCATCTCTCATAGTGGCTATATCAGTTTACATTCCCACCAACAGTGCAACACCATTCCCTTTTCTCCACATCCTCTCCAGCATTTGTTGTGTGTAGACATTTGATGATGGCCATTCTGACTGGTTTGAGGTAATATCTCTTTGTGGTTTTGATTTGCATTTCTCTAATAATGAGCGATGTTGAGCATCTTTTCATGTGTTTATTAGCCATCTGTATGTCTTCTTTGGAGAAATGCCTGTTTAGGTCTTTTCCCACTTTTTGATTGGGTTGTTTGTTTTTCTGATTTTTGATTGGTTGTTTGTATGAGCTGCTTATATATTTTGGAAATTAACCCTTTGTCAGTTGTTTCATTTGATATTATTTTCTCCCATTCTGAGGGTCGTCTTTTCACCTCGCTTATAGTTTCCTTTGCTGTGCAAAAGATTTTAAGTTTAATCAGGTCCCACTTGTTTACTTGTGTTGCTATTTCCATTACTCTAGAAGGTGGGTCATAGAAGATCTTGCTTTAATTTATGTCATTGAGTGTTCTGCCTTTGTTTTCCTCTAAGTTTTATAGTTTCTGCTCTTATGTTTAGGTCTTTAATCCATTTTGAGTTTATCTTTGTGTTTGGTGTTAGGAAGTGTTCTAATTTCACTCTTTTGCATGTAGCTTTCCAGTTTTCCCAGCACCATTTATTGAAGAGGCTGTTTTTGCCCCATTGTACATTCTTGCCTCCTTTGTCAAAAAATAAAGTACCCATAGGTGCACAGGTTTATTTCTGGGCTTTCTATCTTGTTCCATTGGTCTATATTTCTGTTTTTGTGCCAGTACCATACTGTCTTAATGACTGTAGCTTTGTAGTAAAATCTGAAGTCAGGAAAGTTGATTCACCCAGCTCCATTCTTCTTTCTCAAGATTGGCTATTCAGGGTCTTTTACGTTTCCCAATGAATTGTGAAAAATTTTGTTCTAGTTCTGTGAAAAATGCCATTGGTAATTTGATAGGGAATCTCATGGAATCTGTAGATTGCATTTAGTAGTATGGTCATTTTCACAATATTGATTCTTCCAGGAAAATGGAATATCTCTCCATCTGTTTATGTTGCCTTTGATTTCTTTCATCAGTGTCCTACAATTTTCTGTGTATAGTTCTTTTCTCACCTTAGATAAGTTTATTTCTATTTAATTCTTTTTGTTGCAATGGTGAATGGGATTGATTCCTTAATTTTTCTTACTGATTTTTCACTGTTAGTATAGAAATGCAAGTGATTTCTCTGTATTGATTTTGTATCCTGAAACTTTGCTAAATTCACTGATTAGCTCTAGTAATTTTCTGATACCATCTTTAGGGTTTTCTATGTACAGTATCATGTCATCTGCAAACAGTGAGAGCTTTAATTCTTCTTTTCTGATGTGGATTCCTTTTATTTCTTTTTCTTCTCTGATTGCTGTAGCTAGGACTTCCAGAACTATGTTGAATAATAGTGGCAAAAGTGGACACCCTTGTCTTGTTCCTGATCTTAGGGGGAATGCTTTCAGGTTTTCACCATCGAGAATAATGTTAGTTGTAGGCTTATCATATAAGATCTTTACTATGTTAAAGTAGGTTCCTTCTATGCCCACTTTTTTTTAAGAGTTTTAATCATAAATGGATGCTGAATTTTGTCAAAGGCTTTTTCTCCATCTCTTGAGATTATCATATGGCTTTTATCCTTCAGTTTGTTAATATGGTATATCACATTGCTTGATCTGCATATATTGAAGAATCCTTGTATACGTGGAATAAACCCTACTTGATCATGGTGTATGAGATTTCTGATATGTTGCTGAATTCTGTTTGCTAAAATTTTTTGAGGATTTCTGGATCTATGTTCATCTGTGATATTGGCCTGTAGTTTTCTTTTTGTGTGTTGTCTCTGTCCAGTTTTGGTATCAGAGTGATGGTGGCCTCGTAGAATGAATTTGGAAGTGTTCCTTCCTCTGCAATTTTTTGAAAGAGTTTTAGAAGGATAGGCATTAGCTCTTCTCTAAACGTTTGATAGAATTCTTCTCTGAAGCCATCTGGCCCTGGGCTTTTGTTTTTGGGGAGATTTTTGATTACAGCTTCAATTTCAGTGCTTGTAATTGGGTTGTTCATAATCTCTATTTCTTCCTGGTTCAGTCTTGGAAGACTGAGCTTTTCTAAGCATCTGTCCATTTTTCCCAGGTTATCCATCTTATTGCCACATAGGTGTTCATAATAGTCTCCTATAATCCTTTGTATGTCTGCATTGTCTGTTGTAACCTCTCCTTTTTCATTTCTAATTTTGTTGATTTGATTCTTCCCTTTTTTTCTCGATGAGTCTAGCTAAGGGTTTGTCAATTTTGTTTATCTCCTCAAACAACCAGCTTTTAGTTTTATCAATCTTTACTATTGTTTCTTTCATTTCTTCTTCATTTATTTCTGCCCGAATCTTTATGATTTATTTCCTTCTACTAATTTTTGCTGGTTTCTGTTTTTCTTGTTTTTCCAGTTGTTTTAGGTGTAAAGTTAAGTTGACTATTCGATGTTTTTCTTGTTTCTGTAGGTAGGATTCTATTGCTATAAAGTTCCCTCTTTGAACTGCTTTTGTGGCATCCCATAGGTTTTGAGTTGTCATGTTTTCATTGTCATTTGTTTCTAGAAATGTGTTGATTTCCCTTTTGATTTCTTCAGTAACCTGTCAGTTATTTAGAAACGTGTTTTTAGTCTCCATGTGTTTTTGTTTCTTACAGTTTTTTCTTGTAATTGAAATCTAGTCTCATAGCGTTGTAGTCGGAGAAGATGCTTGATATGACTTCAATTTTCTTAAATTTACTGAGGTTTGATTTAAGACCCAAGATGTGGTCTATCCTGGAGAAAGTTCCATGTGCACTAGAGAAGAAGGTGTATCCTTCTGCATTTGGATGGAATGTCCTGAGGATATCAATGAGATCCATCTCATCTAATGTACCATTTAAGACTTGTGTCCCCTTATTAATTTTCTGTTTTGATGATATATCCATTGGTGTGAGTAGGGTATTAAAATCTCCCACTATTATTGTGCTACTGTCAGTTTCTCCTTTTATGTCTGTTAGTGTTTGCCTTATGTATTGAGGTGCTCCTATGTTGGATACATAGATATTTACAATTGTTATATCTCCCTCTTGGATTGTTCCCTTGATCATTATGTAGTGTCCTTCTTTATCTCGTAATATTCTTTATTTTAAGGTCTCTTTTGTCTGATATGAGGATTGCTACTCCAGCTTTCTTTTGCTTCCCATTTACATGGAATACATTTTTCCATCGTCTCACTTTCAATCTATATGTGTCTTGAGGTCTGAAGTGGGTTTCTTGTAGACAGCATATATATGGGTCTCGTTTCTGTATCCATTCAGCCAGTCTGTGTCTTTTGGATGGAGCATTTAATCCATTTACATTTAAAGTAATTTTTGATATGTATGTTCCTATTGCCATTTTCTTAATTGTTTGAGTTGATTTTGTAGATCTTTTTTCTTCTCTTGTATTTATTAACTAGATAAGTCCCTTTAGCATTTGTTGTAAAGCTGGTTTGGTGGTACTGAAATCTCTTAACTTTTGCTTCTCTGAAAAGCTTTTAATTTCTCCATCAATTTTGAATGAGATTTTTGCCAGGTACAGTAATCTTGGTTATAGATTTTTCCCTTTCAGTACTTTAAATATATCCTGCGATTCCCTCCTGGCCTGAAGAGTTTCTGCTGAAAGATCAGCTGTAATTGTATGGGGTTTCCCTTGTATGTTACTTGTTGCTTCTCCCTGGCTGCCTTTAATATTCTTTCTTTGTGTCTAGTCTTTGTTAGTTTGATTAGTATGTGTCTTGGCATGTTTCTCCTTGGGTTTATCCTGTTTGGGACTCTGTGCCTCTTGGACTTGATTGACTATTTCCTTTTCCATGTTGGGAAATTTTCAACTATAATCTCTTAAAAAATTTTTCTCATACCCTTTCTTTCTCTCTTTTTCTTCTGGGACCCCTTTAACTTGAACGTTGGTGCATTTGATATTGCCCCTCAGACCTCTGAGACTGTCCTCAGCTTTTTTCATTCTTTTTACTTTATTCTTCTCTTGAGAAGTTATTTCCATTTTATCTTCCAGGTCACTGATTCGTTCTTCTGCTTCAAATATTCTGCTATTGATTCCTTCTAGAGTATTTTTAATTCCAGTAATTGTGTTGTTTGTCTCTGTATGTTTATTCTTTAATTCTTTTAGGTCTTTGTTAATTGATTCTTGCATTTTCTCCATTTTGTTTACGAGGGTTTTTTTATCGTTTTTACTATCATTATTCTCAATAATTTTCCAGGTGATTTGCCTATTTCCTCTTCATTTATTTGGAATTCTGTGTTTCTGGTTTGTTCCTTCATTTGTGCAGTATTTCTCTGCCTTTTCTTTTTTTTTTTTTTAATTTATTGTCTTTGAGGTCTCCTTTTCCCAGGCTTCAAGGAAAGTTGAATTCTTTCCTTGAAGAAGGCTGAATTCTTTTTTCCTTTTGGTTTCTGCCTTCCTAAGGCTGCTTCAGTGGTTTGTTTGAGCTTCTGATAGGGTGAGCTTTGTGCTGAGTTTCTGTTTTTTTGTTTGTTTTTCCTCTGATGGGCTAGGCTGAGTGAGGTAGTAATCCTGTCTGCTGATGATTGGGTTTGTATTTTTGTTTTGTTTGTTGTTTAGATGAGGCATCCTGCACAGGGTGCTACTGGTGGTTGGGTGATGCCAGGTCTTGTATTCAAGTGGTTTCCTTTGTCTGAGTTCTCACTATTTGATACTCCCTAAGGTTAGTTTTCTGGTAGTCTAGGATCTTGGAGTTAGTGCTCCCACTCCAAGGCTCAGGGCTTGACCTCTGGTCAGGAATGAAGATTCCACAAGTGGTTTTTATCACATTAAGTGAGATTAAAACAAATATCCAAAAATGAGAAACCAAAGATGAACCCCAGATAAATGGCAGTTATAAAATCAGTCAAATAACAATTAAAATAATAGAATATATGCTTATACACATACACCCATGGGCAAAGTGAAAACAATCCAACAAAAATAAAGTACGGTAGATTGACCCGGCAAACAAACAAAATAAAAAATTATATTTACCAGTTAAGAACAAAACTAACTAAAGCAAAACCTGGAAAACAAAACTAAAGCAAGGTGCCAAGTGGCATACAAAGCAGTGAAAACAAACAAACAAATATGTTGAGAGGAAAGAAAAGAAAGAATAGATATGCAGAATTAAATAGAGGTAGATAAAGAAGATTTATGTACATTAAAGATTAACTGCAAGAGGAAAAGAACGGTAGGAAATGCAAACAAAGGAATAAATGTAAAAAAAATAATAATAGGTTTAAAATTAAAATTTAAGAAAGAGACAAAAAAAAAAAAAAAAAAAGAGGAAAACTCCACAGAACTGCAAAAGCCCAACGTAGAAGCAGAGGTTTATGACAATAAAAAAATGTGACTGAGGGGAAAAAAAGCTCAAAAACTTAATCACATTTCTTAGTGCCAATAAATTTGACAACTACCACAGAGGGGGAAAAAAAGAAAAAAAATCCAAAAGAATCTACAGAACAAGTCAAAAAATAAGAATAATAAATATTTTTCTTGAGTCACTGCTGTCAGAGTCCTTTCCGTTGCTGGGAGTCACAACCCACCTTACCTCCCTAGGATGCCCTCCAACACCCTGCTGTCTCTGGACCTGCTGTGAGGGCAGCTCAGATTCTAGTCTCATCCTACTCCTGTGTGTTCTTGCCTCCAATGTGCACAGCTATCAGAGCTAGTGTGTTTTCCTTTGTGGGTGCTCTGCCTAGTTGATTGTCTGGATTTAATCTGCAGCTTGTGCAGCTCGTGGGAAGGTTTGGGGTCTTTTTCCTCAGCCACATTGCCCCTGGGTTTCAACTGTGGTTTTATTTCCACCTCTACATGTGGGTCATCCACTGGGGTTTAGCTCCTGAGGCTGCCCGGGAGGGCTTGTGTTTGCCCCTGAGAGGTGCAGGTGTGGAGCTTGGGTTGCAGGGGTTCTGGCAGCACCAGTTACTCAAGGGATTTGGCGGCCAGGGCAGCAGGAAATATAGTGCTCTAGAAGGGTATGGCAACCAATATTGGCCAATAGGCTCCAGTGTTCTTGCCTGGAGAACCCCCTCTCTGACAGAGAAGCCTGGTAGGCCACAGTCTCAGTTCAGTTCAGTCACTCAGTTGTGTCTGACTCTGCGACCCCATGAACTGCAGCACACCAGGCCACCATCACCAACACCAGGAGTCCACCCAAACCCATGTCCATTGAATCAGTGATGCCATCCATCTTATCCTTTGTCATCCCCTTCTCCTCCTGCCTTCAATCTTTCCCAGCATTAGGGTCTTTTCAAATGAGACAGCTCTTCCCATCAGGTGGCCAAAGTATTGGAGTTTCAGCTTCAACATCAGTCCTTCCAATGAATACTCAGGACTGATCTCCTTTAGGATGTACGGGTTGGATCTCCTTCCAGTCCAAGGGACTCTCAAGAGTCTTTTCCAACACCACAGTTCAAAAGCATCAATTTTTCAGAGCTCAGCTTTCTTTATAGTCCAACTCTCACATCCACACATGACCACTGGAAAAACCATAACCTTGACTAGATGGACATTTGTCGACAAAGTAATGTCTCTGCTTTTGAATATGCTATCTAGGTTGGTCAGAACTTTCCTTCCAAGGAGTAAGCATCTTTTCATTTCATGGCTGCAGTCACCATCTGCAGTGATTTTGGAGCCCCCAAAAATAAAGTCAGCCACTGTATCCACTGTTTCCCATCTATTTGCCATGAAGTGATGGGACCAGATGCCATGATCTCAGTTTTCTGAATGTTGAGCTTTAAGCCAACTTTTTCACTCTCCTCTTTCTCTTTCATCAAGAGGCTCTTTAGTTCTTCTTCACTTTCTGCCATAAGGGTGGTGTCATCTGCATATCTGAGGTTATTGATATTTCTCCCAGCAATCTTGATCCCAGCTTGTGCTTCGTCCAGCCCAGAGTTTCTCATGATGTACTCTGCATATAAGTTAAATAAGCAGGGTGACAATATA
Organism: Capricornis sumatraensis; assembly: GCF_032405125.1. NCBI lineage: Eukaryota > Metazoa > Chordata > Mammalia > Artiodactyla > Bovidae > Capricornis > Capricornis sumatraensis. The sequence continues at coordinate 41,403,761 of NC_091078.1, read as the reverse complement.
CAGCCTTGCAAAGGATGTAAAACCAGTACTCCTTTTCCTATTTGAAGCCAATCTGTTGTTCCATGTCCAGTTCTAACTAATGCTTCCTGACCTGATACAGGTTTCTCAAGAGGCAAGTCAGGTGGTCTGGTATTCCTGTCTCTTTCAGAATTTTCCATGGTTTACTGTGATCCACACAGTCAAAGGCTCTGACATAGTCAATAAAGCAAAAATAGTTGTTTTTCTGGAACTCTCTTGCTTTTTCGATGATCAAGCAGATGTTGGCAATTTGATCTCTGGTTCACCTGCCTTTTCTAAAACCAGCTTGAACATCAGGAAGTTCATGATTTACATATTGCTGAAGTCTGTCTTGGAGAATTTTAAGCATTATTTTACTAGCATGTGAGATGAGTGCAATTGTGCGGTAGTTTGAGCATTCTTTGTCATTGCCTTTCTTTGGGATTGGAATGAAAACTGACCTTTTCCAGTCCTGTGGCCACTGCTGAGTTTTCCAAATTTGCTGGCATATTGAGTGCAGCACTTTAACAGCATCATCTTTCAGGATTTGAAATAGCTCAACTGGAATTCCATCACCTCCACTAGCTTTGTTCATAGTGATGCTTTCTAAGGCCCCCTTGACTTCACATTCCAGGATGTCTGGCTCTAGGTGAGTGATCACACCATCGTGATTATCTGGGTCATGAAGATCTTTTTTATAGAGTTCTTCTGTGTATTCTTGCCACCTCTTCTTAATATCTTCTGCTTCTGTTAGGTCCCTACCATTTCTGACCTTTATTGATCCCATCTTTGCATGAAATGTTACCTTGGTATCTCTAACTTTCTTGAAGAAATCTCTAGTCTTTCCCATTCTATTGTTTTCATCTATTTCTTTGCATTGATCACTGAGGATTGTTTTCTTAACTCTCCTTGCTATTCTTTGGAACTCTGCATTCAAATGGACATATCTTTCCTTTTCTCCTTTGCTTTTCATTTCCCTTCTTTTCCCAGCTATTTGTAAGGCCTCATCAGACAGCCATTTTGCTTTTTTGCATTTCTTTTTCTTGGGGATGGTCTTGATTCCTGTCTCCTGTACAATGTCATGAACCTCCATCCATAGTTCATCAAGCACTCTATCTATCAGACCCTTAAATCTATTTCTCACTTCCACTGTATAGTCATAAGGGATTTGATTTAGGTCATACCTGAATAGTCTAGTGGTTTTCTCCACTTTCTTCAATATAAGTCTGAATTTTGCAATAAGAAGTTCATGTTCTGAGCCACAGTCATCTCCCAGTCTTGTTTTTGTTGACTGTATAAAGCTTCTCCATCTTTGGCTGCAAAGAATATAATAAATCTGATTTCGGTGTTGACCATCTAGTGATATCCATGTGTAGTCATCTCTTGTGTTGTTGGAAGAGGGTGTTTGCTATGACCAGTGCGTTCTCTTGGCAGAACTCTATTAGCCTTTGCCTTGCTTCATTCTGTACTCCAAGACCAAATTTGCTTGTTACTCCAGGTGTTTCTTGACTTCTTACTTTTGCATTCCAGTTCCCTATAATGAAAGGGACATCTTCTTTGAGTGTTAGTTCTAGAAGGTCTTGTAGATCTTCATAGAACCATTCAACTTCAGCTTCTTCAGCATTACGGGTTGGGGCATAGACTTGGATTACTGTGATATTGAAAGGTTTGCCTTGGAAATGAACAGAGATCATTCTTTCATTTTTGAGATTGCATCTAAGAACTGCATTGCAGACTCTTTTGTTGATTATGATGGCTACTCCATTTCTTCTAAGGGATTCCTGCCCACAGTAGTAGATCTAATGGTCATCTGAGTTAAATTCACCCATTCCAGTCCATCTTAGTTCACTGATTCCTAGAATGTCAATGTTCACTCTTGTCATCTCCTGTTGGACCACTTCCAATTTGCCTTGATTTATGGACCTAACATTCCAGGTTCCTATGCAATATTGCTCTTTACAGCATCAGACCTTGCTTCTATCACCAGTCCCATCCACAACTGGGTGTTGTTTTTGCTTTGGCTCCATCCCTTCATTCTTTCTGGAGTTATTTCTCCACTGATCTCCAATAGCACTGATCCAATAATGAGAGGAGCCACCCCGCATCCAAGGTAAGGAGCAATAGCTGCACTTTGCTGGAGCAGCCATGAAGAGATACCTCACATCCAAGGTAAGAGAACCCGAAGTAACATGGTAGGCACTGAGAGAGGGCATCAGAGGGCAGACAGACTGAAACCACAATCACAGACAACAGGCCAATCTGATCACATGGACCACAGCCTTGTCTAACTCAATGAAACTAAGCCATGCCATGTGGGGCCACCAAATATGGACAGGTCATGGTGGAGAGGTCTGACAGAATGTGGTCCACTGGAGAAGTGAATGGCAAACCGCTGCAGTATTCTTGCCTTGAGAACCCCATGAACGGTATGAAAAGGCAAAAAGATAGGACACTGAAAGATGACCTCCCCAGGTAGGTAGGCCACAGTCTACAGGGTCGCAAAGAGTCAGACACGACCAAAGTGACTCTGCAGGCATAGACACAAGACTCTTTTTTGCCAGTGGCAGCTCTACCCCAGTGAGAGCTGAGCATGAAGGTGGTGCAGCTGCTTGACTTGCAGGGACCCTGGTGGTGCCAAGTGTACAGGGACCGGACTGACTCCACTGCAGGAGTTATGGTGCTATCAGAGTCTTTTTTCCAGCCTCTTACAGCTGACGATCAGAAGGCCTCCTTGGCCAGTCTTTCTCCATGGCTCCACCCACTCAGGCACTTAGAGGGCTCCCTTGCCTGGGGTACTTCTCTGTTGTTTGGGCATCAGGCATTTAAAGAGGCATCCTGGGTGGGGTCCTACTCTGTAGTTCAGTGCATCAAGCGTTTGATGGGCCAGCCTCTGTATTGTTCAGCTGCCGATGCTGGCATGTGGGGAGAGAGGCTATGGTGGTGGCTCCACCTGGTACACATGACTCAGCAATTTCACCTTGCTTCCGTGGCCACCTGGCTTTCCTCCACCAGCATTTCCCACCACGATCTCTTCCTTCACACCCCCTCTATCCAACTCTCCGCAGTCATTAGCAGCCCTCGCCCTGGGATTGCTCCACAATCCCTTAACTCCAGCTCCCAGCTGCTGCCCCTTCCAGAAGACCAGCGTCCCTGTCTGGGGCATGTATGGCTGTGGCAAGGACTGTGATTCTCATTCCATTTAGGCTGCCACAGATAGCAGTTTCACTCTAGCCTTAAGTGTTTCTCCTCTGACTCAGACAATTGCCCTACTTTGGGGATGGGACCCCTGCTTCAGTTCCCCCACCCACTGAGGGCAGGTCCAGTCCTACTAACACTCCTGTTTTTCCCCTAGTTCCTTCATCCTACCAAGTTGTGCGTGTTTCTATATATTCTTTTCCACCGGTCAGGTACTCCTGTCTGCTCTCAGCTTATGTTCTACATGGACTTCTGTGTCTGAAGGTGTCTTCCTGATGTATCCGTGGAGAGAGATGTACTCCACATCCACCTACTCCTCCACCATATTGTTCTCCATCTATTAATCTTCTTCTAGCTTTTTGAGAGTACGGAACCAGGTGTATTAACATTTTCATGTTCTCGTCTGTTAATTCCACTATCTGGGTCAGTGAGTCAGTGGGATCAATCACACTGATCGATTTTCTTTTCCCTCATTATAGTTTGTGTTGTCCTGCTTATTCACATGACTGGTAATTTTTGGTTGACTACCAAACTTTATGACTTTTACCTTTGTTGCTGGATGTTTTTGTATTCCTATAAATATTCTTAAGCTTTGTTCAGGAACACAGTTATTCAAAATAATTTGATAATTCAGTCTTGTTTTTAAGGTTTTTTTAGGTGGGACAAAAGCAGCATTTAATCTGGGGTTAATTTTCCATACTACTATGTTCTTGCAGAAAATCCAGGATAACCTGCTTATTTTTTTCCTGCTTTCATTTTTATTCTAATGTTGGGCTGAATAATATAATATTAGTATATTAGATTTCATGGGTATGTCTACTAAATAAAAACTTGCCCACCCAGAAATTATGAAACAAAACACAGACAATTTCCTTATAGTGGTAAATACATATTAGATAATTTTTCCAATAAAATAATATACAGTCAGGATAACCTGTCTATTTTAAGGTCCATAACCTTAATTACATTTACAGAATTCCTTTTTCCAGGTAACATAACCAGAGTTTTCTGGGATTTGAGCATAAACATCTTTGAGGGGCTGTTATTAGGCATAACACAATTCTCCTTCTAGTACCCCCTCCTCCAAATTCATGTCTATTCTGCACAAAAGATACAGGAGTCCAGGAGCCTTCCCCATCCAAAACATCACAAAAATTGGAAATGCCAAAAAGGTGCTGCCTTTGCCCAGGTTTCCAGGGTCTAGACCAGCCTGACCTCTGCTCCAGCACCACCCCATTCTTGCTGTTCTTTTTAAAATTTATTTTTAAACTTCTTATTTTATATTGGAGTGTAGCCAATAAACAATATTATGACACTTTCAGGTGGACAGCAAAGAAACTCGGCCATATTTATACATATACAGCCTTTCTCCCTCAAACTCCTCTCCCATCCAGGCTGCCACATAGCATGGAGCAGAGTTCCCTGTGCTATGCGATAAGCGCTTGTTGGTTATCCATTTTACTTACTTATTCCGGTTGCACTGGGTCTGCATTGCTGTGCTTGGGTTTTCTCTAGTTCTGGTGAGTGGGAGCTACTATTCATTGTGGTACACAAGTTTCTCATTGCAGTGGCTTCTCTTCTTGCCTAGCACAGGCTTAAGGGCAAGTGGGCTTCAGTAGTTGTGGTTTAGCTGCTCTGTGGCATGAGGAATCTTCCCGGACCAGGGATTGAAGCCATGTCCCCTGCATTGGCAGGTTATCTCTTAACCACTGTACCACCAGGGAATCCTCTTGCTGCTTTTACAATAGCCAGCAGCTCCTGCACTATGAAGGCCAGAAATACAAATTCTTCCTCTGTGTTCATTCTTCTCCCAGAGTCTCTCTCCTGTTGGCAGCAGTCACCTCACACAGCAGTGTGCAGTACAAAAAGAGTGAGGCTTGCCAGAACGCAATACAAAAAGAGTATTGGCTGCACTTACTACCTCTCCTGTCTCCAGTTCTGATCAGTGGAACCAGTGCACAAACAGCAATAGCCTGGGGGTGAACAAAAACCCAGATGTATTCATCAGTAGTCAAACTTCCCTGTTCAGTTCAGTTCAGTTCAGTCGCTCAGTCGTGTCTGACTCTTTGCGACCCCATGAATCGCAGCACACCAGGCCTCCCTGTCCATCACCAACTCCTGGAGTTCACTCAGACTCACGTCCATCGAGTCAGTGATGCCATCCAGCCATCTCATCCTCTGTCATCCCCTTCTCCTCCTGCCCCCAATCCCTCCCAGCATCAGAATCTTTTCCAATGAGTCAACTCTTCACATGAGGTGGCCAAAGTACTGGAGTTTCAGCTTTAGCATCATTCCTTCCAAAGAAATCCCAGGGCTGATCTCCTTCAGAATGGACTGGTTGGATCTCCTTGCAGTCCAAGGGACTCTCAAGAGTCTTCTCCAACACCACAGTTCAAAAGCATCAATTCTTAGGCGCTCAGCCTTCTTCACAGTCCAACTCTCACATCCATACATGACTACTGGAAAAACTATAACCTTGACTAGACGGACCTTAGTCAGCAAAGTAATGTCTCTGCTTTTGAATATGCTGTCTAGGTTGGTCATACTTTTCTTCCAAGGAGTAAGCGTCTTTTAATTTCATGGCTGCAGTCACCATCTGCAGTGATTTTGGAGCCCCCCAAAATAAAGTCTGACACTGTTTCCACTGTTTCCCCATCTATTTCCCATGAAGTGATGGGACCGGATGCCATGATCTTCGTTTTCTGAATGTTGAGCTTTAAGCCAACTTTTTCACTCTCCTTTTTTACTTTCATCAAGAGGCTTTTTAGTTCCTCTTCACTTTCTGCCATAAGGGTGGTGTCATCTGCACATCTGAGGTTATTGATATTTCTCCCGGCAATCTTGATTCCAGCTTGTGTTTCTTCCAGTCCAGCGTTTCTCATGATGTACTCTGCATAGAAGTTAAACTTCCCTGAAGCATTGCTAAAATCTGATTGCAGTGGGTGAGGCCTGAAGGTCATGTGGGTCTGAAGAGAGTGCCATTAGGCTGGCTTTGCAGGGCTGGGGAGACAGCCAGCTGACAACCCTGCTGCTGCTGCTGCTGCTGCTGCTGCTGCTGCTGCTGCTGCTACGGGAAGGTTCTACTGCAAGGGTAGAGAAGCACTGAGGGTGGCACTCACAGAAACAGCAAGTGAACAGGAAGCAGATAGGAAGGAGAGAGGCCCCTCTTCTTCCTCAGCTTCCCTTTAGGCTCCTACTGACAGAGTCCAACAGGGAGAAGCTGACAAAGCAGAAATGAGTTTTGCAGGGAACCAACCTCACACCACAGAGTAAGGTATGATAGGGTTAAAGTGAAAGTCGCTCAGTCGTGTCCGACTCTTTGCGACCCCATGGACTATACAGTCCTTTGAATTCTCCAGGCCAGAATAGTGGAGTGGGTAGCCTTTCCCTTCTCCAGGGTATCTGCCCAACCCAAGGGTAGAACCCAGGTCTCCCTCATTGCAGGCGGATTCTTTAAGCTGAGCCACAAGGGAAGTTCCTGAAAAGGTGAGTGTGGAGCTAAAAGTAAGACCTGATAACCGGCATACTCTGGACACCAGTGATGCTGAAAGCACATGGGAGACGCACAGGCCCTCTCGATACAGTGACCCTCAGACACCAGCCTGAACATGTCAGACTCTGAGTAATCCTACAGCCACTCTTCCGGGAAAGAGAGAGCCTAAGGATGCAGGGAGGGCAGAATATCCCCCTCTAGCATGCCTACATGTGGGGAGAGGGCGTGGACATCCTCCACCCCCGAGTCACCACTGCAACATGAAAGGAGAGAATAAATCTTCTTCCCTTACCCCAGTGCAGTCAGTTGAGGGCTAGTTACACAACGGCCTTTCCGATGAGAAAGTAAAGATCCAATCTGTGTCATGAATATGGGATGAATTTGAACAAAGGGTGTTTTTAGTGAAAACATAAAAATTGGATTTTAATTTCCCATAGAATAGTACACATATGCATAGTGTAATAATAGTAAAAAATTGCTAATTTTGACAATGATATTCTTACTAAGAAATTTCTTATAATACAACTACTATAGGAAAAATCAGAGACAATGCAAGTTTTATACCTATACACTATACAGAAAATACTAAAGAAAAAGTATTAGTATTCTTTCTAAAGAAAAAGTATTAGTCACTCAGTGGTATCTGACTCTTTGTGGCCCCATGGACTGTATCCTGCCCAGCTCCTCTGTCCATGGGATTCTTCAGACTAGAATACTAGAATGGATTGCAGTGATTCCTACACTTATTGTGATCGATCTGAAGGAATTCTGCCTTAGCATCTTTGCCAAGTGGTAGGAATCATTTTTCATGAACACCATCTCCCACCTCAGCCCCTCCACCCTAACTCCACCTTGAAGGGGAGGTGTAGCCCCATCTGATGTACAGCCTTGCCTCTCAGCCCCTACCCCTAAGTCACAGTACATTTCCTCATCAGACTAAAAATTTTCCTAAAACTACCAAAACCACCAGCACACATCACCCAAGGTATTTTCATTGCCACAGTGCTAAAAAAAAAATAGAAATTTATTGACACACAAATATGCATTGGAATAATACACAAAATCACTATGTCTGAAATCACTTAGAAGGAAGCTGCAAGACATTATGTGTCTATTAACTAATGGAAAATCAAATGTGCACTTTAAAATGTACACTTGCCTTTCACAAAGATAAATGGGTTCATTTTCTTGGAAAGAACTGGGCCAGGAGTGGAAGATGTCCCACCCTCCTGCACACATCTGAGAATATTAGAAGGCCTCGAGGCCAAGTCTTCTTATGTGATTCACCAAGGGTGTGGGATTAGTCCCGCTTTTCCTTCCCAGGGAGGAAGAAAGAGAAGTACAGAAAATTTTGTTCCTCAGTCACTCTCTCTCTCCCTTCCATCTTGACCATCCAGGCCCACAAGCCTGCAGCCGCTGCCGTTGCACACACAAAAACCAAATCATGCCTCATTTCCTTGGATTCCCACAAATCTGAGAATGGCAGTCTTTGGAAGAGGCTGGAAAGGGCTCAGAGATGGGCTTACTTATTAGTGTCTCCATGATCTTCTGGAGCAAATCAGTAGGCCAGTCTGAAGTTTGCTGGCAGAGAGACAAGGTCAGAAGTCATCCCAGGAGGGAGGACATAGGTGGCTGATGTGAGGTGGCCCTGCTGATAAAAAGGCACGTTGAGATGAGAAGCCTGTTTCCATTTCATATTTGAGCCAATTATGGAATATCAGTGTGAAAGGATCCTAACAGGAAATGTGAAATTTTAGAGCTGATGATCAAATTTGGAAGATCCCAATTCAGATAAGCCATTGAAAAGTCAAGCTTCTTCCAAAAATAAGTGTAAAAATAAAATACCTAAGAACTAGGATCTTAAAAGAACCTGATGTTAGGACACAGAAGGAAGGAAAAACTCTACTAAGAAATGAGGTTATGATCAGAGAGAAATGAGACATATTGCATGGTTGGAAGAGAGACGGGTTAAATGTGAAGCCTATGCTTTTCCCACCACAACTTTCAGAACAAAAATGCAGCCCTGCAACCAAAGCCCTCCTTCTCCTGGAGCTCCAAATTCTCCTGGAAGTGCAGAAAACCTCTGGATCTTCAGAACAGGAGTCTGACTCAGGCCACAGGTGAAGAGTGGGAGCTGGCCACTCACTGAGGCTCAGAAGAAAGCAGACTCTCCCTTCCAGGGGCAGGAGTCTTGCTGCTGAAAGGTATTAAGTCCAGGCTCAACGTGGGTCTCTGAGGCTAAGGGCCAGGCTCTGTCCATAGTCCTGTGCTCCAAGGGAAGGATGTTTTACAGAAGAGATGACCATGTATTGCTGAAAGAGAGGCTTTGAGATGCTGATGAGTGGTTTGAATGTGGTGAGAGGTGACCAGACATGGGCTGTCAGGGCATGGGGTGGAGAGATTGTTCCAGACTGTACCATCTGTGACTGGACAGGGAGGACCAGAGTAGGCAGCCGGGACAAGGGATGGCATGTGAATGAGAGAAGACATGTGTTTAAAAGCAGAGCATAATGAGCTCTTTGAGACTGAGATGGAGAGAGCAGACTTGTGGACACAGTGGGGCATGGAAATGGTGGGATGAATGGGAGATTAGCACTGACATGTATACAGTACCAAGTGTAAAACAGCTAGTGGAAGGCTGCTATATAGCACAGAGAGCTCAGCTCCCTAGCTCTATGATGATCTAGATAGATAGGACAAGGGGTAGGAGGGAGACTCAAGAGAGAGGGAATGTTAAGTGTTAGTTGCTCAGTCGTGTCCAACTCTTTGCAACCCCATGGACTTTAGCTCCTCTGTCCATGGAATTCTCCAGGCTACTCTCTCCATGGAATTCTCCAGACAAGAATACTGGAGTGGGTAGCCATTCCCTTCTCCAGGGGAACTTCCCAACCCAGGGATCAAACTCAAGTCTCCCACATTGCAGGCAGATTCTTTACTGTCTGAGCCACCAGGAAGCTCCAATGTATGGATGTGAGAACTGGACTATAAAGAAAGCTGAGTGCCAAAGAATTGATCCTTTTGAACTGTGGTGTTGGAGAAGACTCTTGAGAGTCCCTTGGCCTGCAAGGAGATCAAACCAGTCAATCCTAAAGGAAATCAACCCTGAATATTCATTGGAAGGACTGATGCTGAAGCTGAAACTCCAATACTTTGGCCACCAGATGCAAAGAATGGACTCACTGGAAAAGACCCTGATGTTGGAAAAGATTGAATGCAGGAGGAGAAGGGGACGACAGAGGATGAGATAGTTGGATGGCATCACTGACTCCATGGACATGAGTTTGGGCAAGCTCTGGGAGTTGGTTATGGACAGGGAAACCTGGTGTGCTTCAGTCCATGGGGTCGCAAAGAATTGGACATACTGAACTGGTAGCTGATTCTCGTTGTACAGCAGAAACCAACACAACATTATAAAACAATTGTATTCCAATTTTTAAAAGGGGGGTGGAGAACAAATTCAATTCAGTCAACCACCAGCAAGGACCCTCCGTGGGCCAGCACTGTGCTAAGTGTTGGAGATACAAGGGTAGATAAGATGTAGTTCTCATCCCTACAGGAGCTGGAACGCAGGGCAGATGGGGAAGGGTAGCAGCGAAATCAAGCCAGACACGGGCAAATGCTCTCCCAGCTGGGGTGGGGGGACTGATTCCCAGCCCCACTCCTCCTGGTCCTGACCCAGGTCCTGTCACTTTGGAGTGCCTCCTGTTGACTTCGGGATGAGCCACAGGCTTTGAGTTGGCCAAGGGGACACAACTAGAAGCTTGGAAGTCTGTGCCTTTGGGCTTGTTCTCTGTCACCAAAACATTTGGGCTGGCCCAGGGGAGACATGGGGCCTGGTCATCATGATATCCCCATGCCTTCCTGACTGAGAAGCTTGGGTTTGTCTTGAGGGGGATGAAGAGAAGCAGTCCTCGTGGATAGGAGGGATGAGCTTGCAAGACTAAGCAGAGGCAGGTTTTGAACAGACAGCCCCGTCTCCATAGGTGCCGGAACAAAGCAGCTCTTGTTCACAGAGCAGGGACTGGAGGCCAGGCCCTTCCCGCTTCTGTTGACTCCTCACAGGAGCCCTGAGAGAGGCGCCTGTCATCACGCCCCCTCCATAGATGAGGGAGTCTGTCTTGTGAAGCTGAACAGCTCACCCACACCACCCAGCCCATGGCAGAAAGTGAGTTCCAAGGCCAGGCAGGGCCCTCCTAGCCAGGAGGACAAGTATGGCCAGTGGAGGGGGGCTTAGGAAGGGCCAGATTGTGACCCAGCTGCTGTAGGAAGGGAGGCAAGGTGTCCCTAAGAGGAGAAAAAGGGAGGATGGGGCCACTTTAGGTCTGCTCAGCAGCCCAGAAGCAGGGGCAAGTCACTGTGGGGAGATTCAGAGCCTGGCTTTTGCAGGGCCTCCTGCAGCCAAGGAACCTAGAGTGGAAGAAAATCTCCCTGTGGGAGTGGGGGCGGAGGGTAGAAACCTGGCAGAGGGCAAGGACTGGACAACAGGAGTATCCCACCCAGAGCTGAGGAGGTGTGGGTGAAGGGTCACGGGGGCGTGGCCGGCGGGGGCAGGGGTATCTGCCCCGGAGAAGTCACATGCCTGCCACTGTCAGCTGTCAGGTCACAGGAGAAACAGCCCTGCAAACGTGAGGCCCTTGACCAACGCAGGGTTGCTCACTCTCCCTGGGTCAGGGGACAACAGGCATCAGGACATCGGTGATTATCTTTTCAAGATTTTTTTTTATATATAACTTAATTTATTTGTCTACTTTGGGCTGAACTGGGTCTTTGTTGCTTTGGGTGGACTTTCTCTAGTTGCAGACAGTGGGGGCTGCCCTAGTTGTGGCGCACGGGCTTCTCACTGTGGTGGTTTCTCTTGTTGCGGAGCACAGGCTCTAGGCCCGCAGGCTTCTAGGATCTTCCTGCACCTGAGATAGAACCTGTGTCTCCTGCATTGGCAAGCTGATTTATTGAGTCATCAGGGAAGCCCTCTCTTCAAGATCTTGACACAATCTTTCAAAATGAGGGAGATGAGAAAACCCGCCCAACAAGTCTGAGATGCCCATATGGTGAAGAGGATCAATTTTCTACATCCTGTCCTGTGAGGCTCTGCCAGGAGGCTAACGGAGAGGCCTGTCATCAAGTTGAGGTGGTTCATGGCATGGGGCTCAGGAGTCGACTTCACTGGAAAAGGCCTCCTGGCTCCTTTCGTCCAGGGAAACCCTGCCTTCCTTACTCTAAGATAATGAGTGCCATCTGGCCGGGGAGGCAGCCCAGCACCTGGCAGAGATGAGCCATGAGGCCCTTGGGTAGAAAATGGAGCTCCTCACTTCTCCTGCCAAAAGGCTACTCCAACAGGCAGGCCAGTTTTCAAAGGGCCTTGGAGTCAGGCGGGATAAAGCAAAATGTGTATGAAAAACAAGCTGCCCAGTAGCGTGAATTCCAAGGAGGAGCAACAGGTCCAGGGGAGCAGCAGCCAGGGGCTGAGGGCTGGTTTGGCCAGATTTCCAGAAATAGCCTGTGTGAGACGTGCCAGGGAATTCCTTTGCTCCCCAAAGCCTGAGGAGAGTGAGTGTTAGCTGCTCAGTCATGTCCAACTCTTTGCAACCTCATGGACTTTAGCCCACCGGGCTCCTCTGGAGTGGATTGCCGTTTCCTTCTCCAGGGGATCTTCCTGACCCAGGGATCTAACCCAGGACTCCCGCATTGCAGACAGATTCTTTACCAGCTGAGTCACCAGGGAAGCTCAAAGCCTGGGGAGCTCATATATCAAGTCATTTTCCTCTGGAGATTCAAGTATTTCTGATCCAGCTTTGAGGCCTGGCTGAGGTCTTCCCTATAAGTTTCTCTACAAGTTTTGTAAAGAAAACTGACAATACTGTTTTTGTGCATTGAGAACTGGGGCAGCTTAGAGGGCTATGAAATACCACAAGGGCCATCTTCTTCCTCCAGCGATGGCCCTGGGGCCCAGGTGGCAGCCACCCTCTGGTGTGGTGCAAAAGCCACACTAAAGCACATCCAGAAAATAGGACAATGAAAATGGGGCTGGGCCAGCAGTCTGTCCCAGGAGATGCCCTGGAGCCTGCAGATGAGGAACGAAAGGAAATGGTTCCAACAGGAACATCTGCATCTAATTACTCAGGAAGAATACACTGCTATGGAGAGTGCACTTTCTTCCTCAGTGCAGGGCAGACTTTAAATGTGACCCACAGACTGTTCCATCCCTGCTTCCCCTTAGAGTCACAGAGTCAGATTCAGACAGTATTCCTATCAATGTTGGGAACCTGCCAACAGGACTGAGGCCTGTAATTTAGAAATCAAGAATATCCATGAAGGAAAGGACCCCAGAGATCTCCCTGTATAGCAGTATTTATTTTTCTGGGTTGGGGATCCCTTTGAGAATCTGGGAAAAAAAAAAAAAAAAAACAGTTCCTGGGCCTTCCTCTAAAAGGTGCACACACACACTAGTGTGCTCATCATTCTAGAGAGTTCTCCTGTCTTCCGAAGCCACTTAATGTGCTGTGGGTTAGTGCCCCGGCCCCTGTTTCCCTGAAGTTGTAGATGGAGAAGGAGCAGCCTGACTGGCTATTTGCAGAGCAGGACTGCAGCCCAGACCATCTTCTCTTGCCGGCGCCACAGCCATCCACCTGATGAGTTTCAGAACTTCCTGAGGCCCAGGAGTCTTCCTGAGACTGGAAGCTTCCCTGGCTCTGTGGTGAGTGGGGCCTCATCTACAGCTGTCTTATGAGCCCCAGCAGGGCTCTGCCTCCTTCCTCCCACCTTCATGGTTTCCAGTAATGCCTTGCGGGTGGCTCAGGGTCTGGCAGAGTTCAGACACCAGCGGCTCGTCTCAGGGGTAAGCTGCCTCCATGCAGGTGTGGGGCTTGCTGAGCTGCGGTCTGGAAAATATCACAAGCTGAACAGCAAGGGTTATTCTCAGGGCCAAATAGTAGCCTGGGAGACAATCCAGAAAAGCTAGTTTGGGGACTTCCCTGGCAGCCCAGGGGTTGAAGGTCCAGCTGCTAATGCCAGGGAAACAGCTTTGATCCCTGGTCTGGGAAGATCCCATGTGCCTTGGAGCAACTAAGCACAGGCACCGCAACTACTGGGCCCACGCTCTAGAGTCCACGAGCTGCAACTACTGAAACCTGTGTGCCTAGTGCCTAGGCTCCACAGGAGAAGCCCCCGCAGTGAGAAGCCCACACACCACAATGAAGAGTGACCTCTGCTCACTGCAACTAGAGGAAACCCATGGAAAAAATGAAGACCCAGCACAGCCAAAAATAAATAACTAAATAATTTAAAAGAAAAGAAATGCTAGCTTTTCTGAAACGAGTGACTTCTGTACTGCCTCTGTCAGATCTCTCCTCTCTGCCTCGGAAAATCTCCAACACGTTGGAAGGCCTTCTTAGGAGCAGCAACCCCCTTTCTGTCACTACCATCCACTTCAAGCAGAGCTCCCTTCTGAGAGCCCACTGGGCCCCAGGGAAGCCCCTTCGCACTCCAGACAGTGGACATGCAGCCCACCATCGCTGAGACCACCCTGCCACCAGCCACCACAGTGGTTGATGGATGTGTCACGGGAAGAAGGGAAGAGCTTCAGTGACTTGTCTGCGGACAGGTGGCCAGAACTCACCCTGTCCTGGAAGCTGGTAGATGCAGCAAGACTGACAAGGGAGTCTCCTCCAGGGAATCTTCCTGACCCAGGGATCAAACCCACGTCTCTTACATCTTCTGCATCGGCAGGCAGGTACTTTACCACTTAGAGAAGGGAATGGCAACCCACTCCAGTATTCTTGCTTGGAGAATTCCATGGACAGAGAAGCCTAGCAGGCTACAGTCCATGGGGTAGCAAAGAGTCAGATATGACTGAGCAACTGTCACTCTTTACCATTAGCACCACCAAGGAAGTCCCATAGTCTAGGAGACACGCAAGTAAAGGATGTTTGTAACTGGCAGATGGAAGGTAAATTTGCTTTGTAATAAGGAGATAGACTGGGACCTGGGACATTTTACTGCAGTGCTTGCACCTGGACAAACATCTCCTGAAACAACAGATACAAAAAAACTATAAGGGACTAAAATTAACTGCATGCATAGGCAGTTGGGGTAAATCATGAACAACAAGATACAAAGATGTCAGAACCCACCTGCCATGTCTGAGGTGTCAGGAGCAAAAGCAGAGTCCTGAACCTGATCCCTGCCCACAGTACCACCAAAGAGGTGGGTGGACCACCTAAGTCGCCCCCCCAGTCCAACCCACCCACCTGTCCTCACCCTCACCCTACCCACAGAGAGTGAGCAAGAACACCTGTTACTTGTTTTTGCTCCCTCCTGGTGCAGCACAAGTCCCAGTAAAACTTTGCCTGAACTTCTGGTCAGGCCTCATCAACTTCTATTGATTAAAGAGTCCAAGGTGGTGCTAGTGGTAAAGAACCTCTCTGTCAGCGCAGGAGACTTAAGAGATGTGGGTTCGATCCCTGGGTGGGAAAGATCCCCTAGAAAAGGGCAAGGCAATGCACTCCAGTACTCTTGCCTGAAGAATCCGATGGACAGAGAAGAATGGCTGGCTACAGTCCATAGGGTCTCAAAGAGTCGGACATGACTAAAGGGACTTAGCACGCACTCAGAGTCCAAGGACCTAGGTTGGTAACAATATGACTCTGTTATTAAGACTGCAGAGAGCAGAGACTGTTATCCACATCAAGTCAAATGTCATTAAAGTTGAATCCAAAAAATTTTAATAGGAGTCACCATGAAGACCTCGCATCAGGGCAGCTGGCTGAGTGAAGAGCGGCCAACTACAGGGAGGGAAGGACACACCAGGGACCCAGGGCTGGACCGGATGAAACATCTAGCTATGTTTCTGCTGTGAGTTTCCTGCAGGAGATAAATATTGATACAATGAAAGTGTGAGCAATAATCTAAGCTATAGGAAATAGATGTCACAACCTTTCAGGGTGAGAGAAAGCTTTCAGGAGTTGGTTTCAGGCAGCTTTTGTGATGGGCTCACTGATAAAGGTGGTACGTGGTAAGCATCTGCTTCAGACAGAGGCCCCCTGACTGTGCTTTACATTGCTCCTCATTTCATCCTCACTGAACTATTACTTTACCTTCGGAGCAGGTGAGGAGCCTGGAGAACAAAACAGTTTGGAAGCATGTCCTCTGTGCAGCTCAGGAGCTGCCACCTGCCTCAGTGCCCGAGGAGAGAGCAACCCCCAAGGAAGCAGGGGTGAGGTCAGGGGGGCAGAGCTGGTGCATAGCCTGGGAGGCAGAGTCTACCCCTGGCCTGCAGCCCAGGCTGCCAGGCTTCTCACCACTGTCCCTGTCCCCAACCCCAGCGATGGCACTACTGGGCACAGAACTTGGGGCAGAACTGGATAGACCGGGGCAGGAGGGTGGGAGACGGTGGTGTCTCGGGCATGTCAGTGTAGCCCAGAGCAAACATCTTCCACCCTCAATGGAGGCAGCCTTTGGGAGTCAGGAAAGTGACATTGTGGGGCCACCAACTCCACTTCAGGGAGCCTGCCCAGCCAGAAGAAGTAGAGGCAAGGCTCATCAGAGCACCCTGAACATGGAAACAAAGTCACAAAACAGCGTCCGGCCCTCTTGAGGGGCTGGGCATCACCTAGAAGGTGGTAGCCAGGAGAGAGAACCTTCAGACGGCTAGCTGTGTAGAAGTCTCTTTCAGGACCAAGAGGGGAGCCTCTGCCTGCCCCTCTCCTTCCTTCACTGCCTTGCTGAGCCATCCCAGCACTACCACTGTGATAATGCTGCCGTGGGAGCATCTACTACCTGCCAGGGCTGTTAACCATGACTTTCACCAACCCTCTCACAATCCCAAGAGGTCTGTACTACCTCTTGAAAATGGTCACGTAACCCTTCACAGCACACAGCTGAAAGGGAATCTCAGTTTATGTGACTCCAAAGTCCATTCTTAATTCCTCTACCTGCCTATGCATCCTTACCTGGGACTGCCCAAACTGAGACTGAAAGTGGGGTCCAGCAGGGTGCCCTAGTAAGTGACAATCAGAGACATGAGTGGTGTCAATCTTATGCAGAAGGAAGGGAAATAGGGGTGGTGTGGGCAAATCTTATACCCAAGTTCTCTGGGGCTTAGATCTAGGATTCAGGACCTCCAGGCTGGTGGGTCCCATGTATCTTGTCCACTCAACCTTGAGACCTCAGACACTTTTAGAAGCTGTGTTTTTGAGGATGTGGCTGCTCCCCAGGTTGCTCCACCCTGCTGTCTAACAACCATCAAACCCACAGAACACCCTGGCAAGGCACAGGGGAGAGAACCTTCTGGCCCAGTGCTGGCACCCCCACCATATGTGAGGCAAGGCACCAGGCCTGGAGGGGTCTCACCCTAGGAGATCACCAGTGACCCTCCAAGACAGAGAATGTGTTCAGCCCCATTCGTGGAACATGGGTGTCATGGCCATTCATCTGTTACCATCTTCCTGCGGGTTGGGTGAAGGGGTCATTATAAAGATTCAAAACCCACTAGTTATTTGCAAGAAAAGCTATTGCGTGGAGAAGCTCCTTGACCCAGAACCGATTTTGTACAATTCTTTGAGGTCAGTTTTGTTAATTTTCCTGACTTCCCATCCTAAAAGTTAAGCCAACAGGCAGACGCAGGGGCCTTCTCCACTCAAATTAATCTGACAACTCAACTTAATTGGAGCAGGTTGGGAGGAAATGTGTAGCCTTGAGGCTCATGGTAGACTCCCCGCAGGAGAAAAGAAAAGGAGCTGGCCCAACAGGGACAGAAGGCACGTTCCCACATGGAAAAGCCTTCTCATTTCCTTATGAGGTGGATGGCCCTGTGCTCCACTTGTAGGTCTTGTACACTGTCTGGTCTGAGCTTTATAAGAACCATATGGGACTTCCAGAAATCCCATTTTACAGAGAAGGAAACAGACTTGACTGAAGTCACGGGGAGCACAAGCAGAAGATCTCAGCCTTCCATCTACATGGCTCATGAGAATCCAGTACATACCTCAATCCTACACAGAACTGTTGCCCAAGTCAAGTGGAAGCATGCACAGGAAAGCCCTCCAGAGGAGACAAAGTGCTACCCTGTGCTGCCTAATAGCAGTATAACGTGAGCCACCATGGAAGTTTTTCTAAATTCTGGGGCTGAAAGCTTGTACCTTTTCACCATGTTCACCCACTTCTGCCTCTGCTTCAATCATTACTTCTGGCAGCCACCAATCGGTTCTCTGAATCTGAGTTTTTTTGTTTGGTTTGGTATTCATCTTTCACATAGAAGTGAAATCATACGGCATTTGTCTTTCTCTTATCTGACTAATTTCAGTAAGCATATGCCCCCAGATTTTATCCATGTTGTCACAAAAGGTAGATTTCCTTCTTTTGATGACTTAGTTGTGTTCCATTGTATATATGCCCATTTGTCTGTTGATGGACACTTGGGTTGCTTGCTTCCATATCTTGGCTGTTGGAAATAATGGTTCAGTGAGTATAAGGATACGTATATCTTTTCAAGTTAGTGTTTCCATTTTCTTCAGATAAATAACCAGAAGTAGAATTGCTGGGCATATAATAGTTCTATTCTGAATTTTTGGAGGAAACTCCATATGTTTTCTACAGTGGCTACAATTTATATTCCCACCAAGAGTGCACAGTTCAGTTCAGTTCAGTTGCTCAGTCATGTCCGACTCTTTGCAACCCCATAAACCACAGCACGCCAGGACTCCCTGTCCATCATCAACTCCCGGAGTCCACCCAAACCCATGTCCATTGAGTCGGTGATGCCATCTAACCATCTCATCCTCTGTCGTCCCCTTCTCCTCCTGCCTTCAATCTTTCCCAATAAGGGTCTTTTCAAATGAGTCAGCTCTTCGCATCAGGTGGCCAAAATATTGGAGTTTCAGCTTCAACATCAGTCCTTCCAATGAACACCCAAGACTGATTTCCTTTAGGATGGACTGGTTGGATCTCCTTGCAGTCCAAGGGACTCTCAAGAGTCTTCTCCAACACCACAGTTCAAAAGCATCAATACTTCAGAGCTCAGCTTTCTTTATAGTCCAACTCTCACATCCATACATGACTACTGGAAAAACCATAACCTTGACTAGATGGACATTTGTTGACAAAGTAATGTCTCTGCTTTCGAATATGCTATCTAGGTTGGTCATGGCTTTCCTTCCAAGGAGTAAGTATCTTTTCATTTCATGGCTGCAGTCACCATCTGCAGTGATTTTGGAGCCCCCAAAAATAAAGTCAGCCACTGTTTCCACTGTTTCCCATCTATTTGCCATGACGTGATGGGACCGGATGCCATGATCTTAGTTTTCTGAATGTTGAGCATTAAGCCACCTTTTTCACTCTCCTCTTTCACTTTCATCAAGAAGCTCTTTAGTTCCTCTTCACTTTCTGCCACAAGGGTGGTGTCATCTGCATATCTGAGGTGATTGATATTTCTCCTGGCAATCTTGATTCCAGCTTGTGCTTATTCCAGTCCAGCGTTTCTCATGATGTACTCTGCATAGAAATTAAATAAACAGGGTGACAATATACAGCCTTGATGTACTCCTTTTCCTATTTGGAGACAATCTGTTGTTCCATATCCAGTTCTAACTGTTGCTTCTTGACCCACATACAGGTTTCTCAGGAGACAGGTAAGATGGCCTGGTATTCCCATATCTTTAAGAGCTTTCCACAGTTTGTTATGATCGCCATACAGTCAAAGGCTATGCTAAGCACAGCCAATGAAACAGAGGTGGATGTTTTTCTGGAATTCCCTTGCCATCTCTATGATCCAGCAAATGTTGACAACTTGATCTCTGGTTCCTCTGCCTTTTCTAAACCTAGCTTGGATGTCTGAAAGTTTTTGGTTCATGTAATGATGAAGCCTAGCATGCAAGATCTTAAGCATGACCTTACTAGCATGGGAGATGAGTGCAATTGTCTGATGGAATTGGGATGGGTGCCAATTTTTCCAGTCCTTTGGCCACTTCTGGGTCTTCCATATTTGCTGACATATTGAGTGCTACACTTTGATAGCATCATCCTTTAAGGGTTTTTAATAGCTTTACTGGAATTCCATCACATCCACTAGCTTTATTGACAGCAGTGCTTCCTAAGGCTCACTTGACTTCACACCCCAGAATGTCTGGCTATGGGTGACTGACCACACCATTGTAGTTACCTGGTTCATTAGGCTCTTTTTTGTACAGTTCTTTCATGTATTTTTTCCATCTCTTCTTGCCTCTTCTGCATCTCCCAGGTCTCTACCGTTTCAGTCCTTTATTGTGCCCATCTTTGGGCAAAATATTCCCTTGATATTTCCAGTTTTCCTGAAGAGATCTCTCGTCTTTCCCCTTCTGTTGTTTTCCTCTACTTTTATGCACTGTTCATTGAAGAAGGCCGCTTGTCTCTCCTTGCTAGTCTTTGGAACTCTGAGTTTAGTTGGATGTACCTTTCTCTTTTCCCTTGCTTTTCACTTCTCTTCTTTCTTCTTTGTAAAGCCTCCTCAGATAACCACTTTGCCTTCTTGTTTTTCTGTTCATTTGGGATTGTTTTGCTAACTGGGCAATATTTGTTCCTGTGCAATATTACATACCTCTGTCCATAGTTCTTTAGGCACACTGTTTACTAGATTTGATCCCTTGAATCTATTTGTCACCTCTACATCATAGGGATTTGATTTAAGTCATACCTGGCTAGTCTAGTGGTTTTCCTCACTTTCTTCAGTCTAAGCCTGAATTTTTCTATGAGAAGCTGATGATCTGAACCACAGTCAGCTCCAGGTCTTGTTTCTGCTGACTGTATACAGCTTTTCCATCTTCAGCTACAAATAATGTAATCAATTTGATTTCAGTATTGACCATTTGGTGATGTCCATATGTAAAGTCGTCTCTTGTGTTGTTGAAAAAGGGTGTTTGCTATGACCAGTGCATTCTCTTGGCAGAATTCAGTTAGCCTTTGCTTTACTTCATTTTGTACTCCAGGGTCAAACTTGCCTGTTACTCCAGGTATCTCTTGACTTCCTACTTTTGCATTCCAGCCCCCTATGAGGAATAGAACATTTTTTTTTGGTGTTAGTTCTAGGTCTTCTAGGTTTTCATAGAACTGATCAACTTCAGCATATTCTGCATTGGTGGTAGGGGCATAGACTTGAATTACCGTGATGTTGAATGGCTTGCCTTGGAAATGAACCGAGATCATTCTGTCACTTTTGAGGTTGCACTCAAGTACTGCATTTCAGACTCTTTTGTTGATTTTGAGAGCTACTCTGTTTCTTCCATGAGATTCTTGTCCACAGTAGTAGATATAATGGTCATCTGAATTAAATTCACCCATTCCTGTCCATTTTGGTTCACTAATTCCTAAGATGTTGATATTTAGTCTTACCATATCCTGCTTGACCATGTCCAATTTACTTTGACTCATAGACCTAACATTCCAAGTTCCTATGTAACACTGTTCTTTGCAGCATTGGATTTTACTTTTATCACCTGATACATCCACAACTGAGTGTCATTTCCATTTTGGCCCAGAAGCTTCATTCTTTCTGGGGATATTAGTAGTTTTCCTCTGCTCTTTCCCAATAGCATATTGAACACCTTTCAACCTGGGGGACTCATCTTTTGATGTCATATATTTTTTATATATATAGAGTTCATGAGATTCTCATGGCAAGTATACTGGGGTGGTTTTCCATTCCCTCCTCCAGTGGATCATGTTTTGTCAGAAGAGAGCAAACCAGCCACAAAGTCTCTCAAAAATGTCCCCCTAAGCAGATCATCAATGTTTTAAGAACTGTACTCAGAAAATGATAAGATACCGTTGAAAGAAATCAAAGATAACATGAACAGGTAAAGAGGCCATGTTCTTGGACTGGAAGAATTAATATTATCAAAATGACTATATTACCCAAAATAATCTATGTATTCAATGCAATTCCTATCAAATTACTGATACTTCTCTCCACTGAATTAGAACAAAAAATTTTTAATTTGTATGGAAACAAACAAAAAAACCCCAAATAGCTAAAGCAATTCTAAGAAAAATGAAGCCAGAGAAATCAGGCTCCCTGATTCGGTCTATACTATGAGCTACAGTAATCAAAACAGTATGGTTTGGGGCACAAAACCAGATATATAGATCAATGGAACAGGATAGTCCATTGGAACAGAAAGTCCAGGGATAAATCCACACACCTATGGTCCTCTAATCTATGACACAGGAGGCAAGAATATACTATGGAGAAAAGACAGTCTCTTCAATAAGTGGTCCTGGGAAAACTGGACAGCTACATGTAAAAGAATGAAATTAGAACATTCTCTAACATCATACACAAAAATAAACTCAAGTGGATAAAAAATCTAAATGTAAGACCAAACACTGTAAAATTCTTAGAGGAGAACATAGGCAGAACACTCTTTGATATAAATCATAGCATAATCTTTTTTGATCCAAATCTGAGAGTAATGAAAATAAAAACAAAAATGAATAAATGTGACCTAATTAAATTTAAAAGCTTTTGCACAGCAAAGGAAATCATAAACAAAATGAAAACACAATCTACAGAATGGGATATGTTTTCCATATTTGCAAACAAAGAGACTGACTAGGGATTAATCTCCAAAATGAACTGCTCATGCAGTTCAATATTAAAAAAAAAAAAGAAAAACAACCAAACCCAGCTCATGGACTCTAGAGCACTGGCTCTACAGTAGTGGCACTTGGGATTAGTTGCCCCAGGCCATTGGGACCCCCCAGATCAGGGATCAAACCTGTGCCTCCTGCATTGGCAGGTGGGTTCCTAACCACTAGATCACCAGTACTGTGCTTAGTTGCTCAGTGGTGTTCAGCTCTTTGAAACCCCACTGGACTATTGCCCACCAGGCTCCTCTGTCCATGGAATTTTCCAGGCAAGAATACTGGAGTAGGTTGCCACTTTCTTCTCCAGGGGATCTTTCCAACCCAGGGCTAGAACCCATGTCTCTTGTGTCTCCTGCATTGGTAGGCAGATTCTTTACCACTGTGCCACCTGGAAAGCCAGGTGGTTTCAGACCACCAGCAAAACCCTTAAAATCTTAATTTAAAATGTCTCATATATGTAGATATATTTTGTGAAAGACATAAGTTAAATGTACCTCCAGCCTAACACCAAGCTATGTAGGAGTGTGGGTTCATTTCATGTTTATTTTGTGCCAGAAATTTCAAGAATGTTATACCAGGCTGGATGTTAATTTTGAGAGAACTGTAATGAAGCTCAGAGAGGAGAAGAACTGGACAAAGTCTGAAACCCAGGAAGAGAGTGGGCCAGGCCGGTCATTCCTGCTGCAGCTTCTGCTATTTGTTTAGAAGGTGACTTTTCCTCCTATATTGGGTTGCTTATCCCTGAGAGGAGATGCTGTTTTCCCCTCCCAGACATATGTTCTTCAGATACAGGTCCCCTCTCCCAGTGACAGGCACTGCCACAGCATGACTCTGTTGGGGGCACTCAGAGACTCACCCCAAATGGGAATGGCAGAGCAAAACTGAAGGCCACTGGGGGACAAGGGAACAACAGCTTTTATTTAAAAAAAAAAAAAAAAAAAAGAAATCAAGAACATTATTCATGTAAGACTGGGTGTTAAAGTGACCGAACTGATGTTTTTCACTCTGCACCAAATAAGCATATGAAAAGAAGGACCAATGTGAAGCTCAGGAAAATGCGCTCTTTGTAGTTTTTATGCTCTAAGGACACAAAGGTTTTAGGGATCACAGTTCAGTGAGTTTGACGCTGTGAAAGAGGAAGCATAAAGATGTTTCAGGGTAAATAGTTTTCTCTTTCAGGAAACGACCACTTCATTGAAAATGAAGGATAGTATGGCCTCTGCAAAATAACTGTACATGTGCTTGGAAGTCAGGTAAATGGGGATTAGATTCCCACTTTGATCACTTGCTAGCTGAAACATCTCAGAAAATTTACTTAGAACCTCAGTTTCATAATCTGTAAAATTAACTGAATACTACTGCTTCCTAAAGTAAAGCACAGTACACTAGTACACCAGTTTAATACATTTATTAAACACTTAAATATGACGGACATATTTTAAGTGTTTAATAAGTGATAACTCTTATTATAATAATTTGAAGGTACCAGAGAGCTCTTGCTGTCTTCACAAATGAGATGAGACCAACCCACAGGCACAGGGAAAATGGCAACTTGCCTCCCACAGCCATTCCATCTGAGAGATGACAGGTTAAAAGTCTCCTAAAAGGCAAAATCCTACTTCACGGCACTTTCCCCACCAGCTTGCTCCAAACCCCTGTTCTCTGTTCTGCTATCTTCTTTAAAGTCCTGACAGGTTAGTAATTTACAGTGATTTACAATCCAACACAGATGAACAGTGAACAGTTTTTCAACTGTAGCTCACTCTGCTTCCCCAGGTGCACTTCCTGGGAGCAGCAGTGGCACCTTTATAGGTTTTCATGTCTGCACCATGTCCCAGCTCTGGGGGCAGTGCACACCCTCTGCACTAACCCTCTCGGCCTGAAGGATGGATGCTGGGCATCACGGGAGAGGCTATCTTTAGTTCCTGTCCCCAGAGCTTCCTCCAGCCTCCAGGAACTCTGTCAGGAGGCTTTATCATCATCCCAGGGCTCCTCTTTCCCCTTGCAGCCCAGGTGGCTCCTCTTTCCCCTTGCAGCATCAGCTGTCTCAGTAATGGAGAGAGAATGAAGGGAAGTGCTATATAGATCAACAAGGACTGCAAAGGTAGGGCAGCTGTGTACCTATCTATTTACATCACCAAACGAAGAACGCAATATAATAGTCACTGGGTGCTTCTACTCCACAATGCATTATCTGCTGGGCAAGGTTTCTTTTGGTCTTGATTTTTTAATTTATTTTAATTTTTTAAATGAAGTATAGTTGATGTACAATAGTATATGTTACAGGTGTACAATATAGCAATTCACAATTTGTAAAGGTTATACTACATTTATAGTCATTCTAAAATATTGGTTACATTTCCTATGTTGTACAGTATATCCTTGTAGCTTATTTTATACATAATAGTTTGTATCTCTTAATCCTCTACCCTTATATTGTCCCTCCGTCTCCCTCTTCCCACTGGTAACCATTAGTTTGTTGTATTCCCCATATAATGTATATTATTATATTATATTATATTATATTATATTCACTTTGCTCTTCTGCTCTCTCCCCAATGAAATCCAGGGTAGACTTTTGGCTAGAGTCCAGCAGGAAAGGCATATCAGTTATCTTGCTGTCCATCAAACCAACTGAAAATCCCATGCTTACAGTAGCAATGTATTTGCTCACAGCTCTGTGGAGTGGTGTTGGGGCAGGGCTTCATTGGGAAGCTCCTCTTGGTTCCTCATGTGGGCAGCTGGGCTTCCTCATGTTTGTTTTCAGTTGGTACTGTGAACGGCATGTTTATATACTCCCCAAACTCATATGTTGAAACCCTAACTACCCAGAGGATGGTATTGGGAAGTGGAGTGATTGGCATGTAATTAGATCATAAGGGTGGAGCCGCCATGATGGGTTAGTGTCCTCATCAGAAGGGACTGTCATTCATGTGAAGACTATGTGAGGTCATCAGAACCTGGCCATGCAGGCACCCTGGTCTTCCATCTCCAGTCTCCAGGACTGTGAGAAATAAAATTTGTTGTTTATCTACCCAATCCACTGCAGCTTGCGATAGCAGCCTGTGTTGACTAAGACAGTAAAGAAGCATGGGACTGGCTGGTTTGAGATATTCTTGGTCTTGTGTCTAGTAGTTGGCTGGGCCTATTGATTGAGATGACTCTGTCTCTTCCACATGGCTGCCCATCCTCTCCCAGAGGCCAGACCATGCTCTTTGCATGAAGATGAAGCATTTCAAGAGAACAGGAGTGGAGGGTGCCCAGCTTCTTGAGGCTGAGGCTCAGAAATCAACAAAATGTTAACTTCCACCACACATTACATTCTTTTGGTCCAAGCAAGTCGTAGGACCAGTTCAGACCACAAGGAAGGAAAATGGGCTTCACCTCTTGCCTTGAGGAGTGAAGTGTGGATCAGGGATGGAAGGAATTGTTGGAGGACATCTCTGCAAACAATCCATCGAGTGAGTTTGTCTGAGACACAATGTAAACAATTAAAACTGGCACTGACGCTCAGCTTAATAAAAGCTCAGGCTGATAAAACGGCAGAACAATTTTCATTTCTTGTCGGGCCTTGTTTCTAAAGGATCAAACTTTCTCTAGTTCTTTTTTAATCCAGACTTTCTCTCTTCCCAGTCAAAATGCCCCTCTCACCTGTGCTTATGCTAGATAATAATAGATTCCAACTCCCTGGAGTGGCAACCCACTCTGCCTTCCAAGTGACTCTTCCAAGTCTTCTCTCTATCCCCATTGCTGCTCATCTAGGACAAATCATCATTGCTTTTTTCCTAAGATTGCAATGATTTTCTAACTGTTCTCCTGGTTTAAATGTCCCTTCCTCAAGGATGTTTGGCTGATTTTATCACATAATTAAAAACTTGTCCTGTGGTTTGCAGACTAATCACTCCTCAACAAGTCTCCGGAATCTGTGTCTATTTTACATGACAAAGGAGAATCAATGTTGCAGATGGAATTAAGGTTGCTAATCGACTGACCTTAAGATGGGGAGCCTTATCCTGAATTATCCACTGAATCCATAGATCAGTTTGGAAAGAATTAGTATCTTAACAATACTGAATCTTCCAAAGCATGAACATCATATATTCTCCATGTATTTAGCTATTTTTAAATTTCAGCAATGTTTTGTAGTTTTTAGAATATACATAGTATACATTTTGTTATAATTTCATGTTTTTTATAATCTTGTAAATGTAATTATTTTTTTTCCAACTTATTGCTAGTATGTAGAAACACAGATGATTTTTGTATATTGACCTTCTGTGCTGTGGTGTTTCTAACTTGTATATTACTTCTATGGATTCCTTAGGGATCCACATGTATGTCATATGTGTATGATCATGTCAACTGCAAATAAAGAGAGCTTTATTTTGTCACTTTTATGATATTTATTTCTATCACTTGTTTTATTAAGCTGTCTAGGACTGCCAACACAATGTTGAGTAGAACTGGCAAGTGTGGAATTCCTTGCTCATTCCTAATCTGAAAAGAAAAGGATTTAGTCTTTTGTCACTAAATATGACATTAGATGTATAACTTTCAAAAGTGCCTTTTATCAGGTTAAGGAAGTTCCTTCCTATTTCAAGTCTGCTGAGAATTTTTATCATGATTCAGTTCAGTTCAGTTCAGTTCAGTCACTCAGTCATGTCCGATTGGGTGTTGGATTTTGCCTAATACTTTTTCAGCATCTGTTGAGACTATCAAATGATTCTTCTTAATTCTGCTAGTATGATAGCTCAGATGGTAAAGAATCTGCCTGCAGTTTGGAAGACCTGAGTTCAGTCCCTGGGTCAGGAAAAACCCCTGGAGAAGGGAATGGCTACCACTCCAGTATTCTTGCCTGGAGAATTCCATGGACAGAGGAGCCTAATAGGCTACAGTCCATGGGGTTGCAAAGGGTCAGACACTACTGAGTGACTAACACTTTCACTTCACTTTCACGATGAATTACATTAACTGAATTTCAAATACTAAGCAAATTTTATCTATCAGTCAGGGTTCTCCAGAGAAACAGAAGCAATAGGGAATGTGTGTGTGTGTGTGTGAATGACTTACTTTCTGGACTTGGCTCACGTGATTGTGGGGACTGGCAAATTCAAAAACTGAAGGGCAGACTCAGCCAGGATTTGAATTTCTTCTCTGTAAAACCTCAGTTTTTGATCTTAAAAGGCCTTTCAAGTGATGGGATGAGGTCCACAAATATTATCAAGGGTAATCTTCTTTACTAAGTCAACTGACTGTGGATCTTAACCATGTCTATAAAATACCTCACCACATACAGGAGAAGGAAATGGCAATCCACCCCAGTACTATTGCCTGGAAAATCCCTTGGAGAGAGGAGCCTGGTAGGCTACAGTCCATGGGGTCGCAAACAGTCGGACACAACTGAGCGACTTCACTTTCACTTATACTTAGATTTAGTTCAGTTCAGTTCAGTTCAGTCACTCAGTCATGTCCAACTCTTTGTGACCCCATGAATCGCAGGACGCCAGCCCTCCCTGTCCATCACCAACTCCCGGAGTTCACTCAGTCTCACGTCCATCGAGTCCGTGATGCCATCCAGCCACCTCATCCTCGGTCGTCCCCTTTTCCTCCTGCCCTCAATCCCTCCCAGTATCAGAGTCTTTTCCAATGAGTCAACTCTTCACATGAGGTGGCCAAAGTACTGGAGTTTCAGCTTTAGCATCATTCCTTCCAAAGAAATTCCAGGGTTGATCTCCTTCAGAATGGACTGGTTGGATCTCCTTGCAGTCCAAGGGACTCTCAAGAGTCTTCTCCAACACCACAGTTCAAAAGCATCAATTCTTCAGCGCTCAGCCTTCTTCCCAGTCCAACTCTCACATCCATACATGACCACTGGAAAAACCATAGCCTTGACTAGACAGACCTTTGTTGGCAAAGTAATGTCTCTGCTTTTGAATATACTATCTAGGTTGCTCATAACTTTTCTTCCAAGGAGTAAGCATCTTTTAACTTCATGGCTGCAGTCACCATCTGCAGTGATTTTGGAGCCCCCAAAAATAAAGTCTGACACTGTTTCCACTCTTTCCCCATCTATTTCCCATGAAGTGATGGGACCAGATGCCATGATCTTCGTTTTCTGAATGTTGAACTTTAAGCCAACTTTTTCCCTCTCCTCTTTCACTTTCATCAAGAGGCTTTTTAGCTCCTCTTCACTTTCTGCCATAAGGGTGGTGTCACCTGCATATCTGAGGTTATTGATATTTCTCCCGGCAATCTTGATTCCAGCTTGTGCTACTTAGATTAGTGTTTGATTATATCACTGGGTAATACCTATAGCCTACCTAGTCAAACCTAGTCAGGTTTATTCCTGACATAAACCCCACTTGGTTATGATACATTATTATTTTAAAATACTACCAGATTTGATTTCCCAATATTTTGTCAGATATTTTTATATCTGTATACATGACATGAATATTGATCTGCAGGTTTTTTCTTTTCTGTTTTTGTCATGTCCCTGTCTAATTATGGTGCCAGGGTAATGCAGACCTCATAACATGAGATGGGTGGAATTCTTCCTTTCTCTTGTTTCAAAAGTTCATGTAAGATTGGTATACATTTAGTAGAACTCACCAGTGAGATCATCTGAACCTAGAGTTTGGGGGGAGGAAGAATTCAAATAATGATAAATTTGTATGGAAACTCAGAATTTCTAGTTATTTTGAGTCACTTTTAGTAGGCTTTATCTTTCAATGAAGTGGTTCATTCTATCTAATTTATACTATTTGGAGTAAAATTGCTTATAATAATCTTTTATTATCATTTTAATATATGAAATATCTGTAGTTATGTCCCTATTTCATTCCTTGTATTAGTAATTTGTGTTTCTTTGTGTGTGTGTGTGTGTGTAAATGATGTATCTTTGTTTTTCATTAGCCTAGCTAGCAAGTTATCAATTTTGTTGATCTTTTCAAAGTTCTAACTTTTAAAACATCATCTATTTTACTATTGTTGACCCATTTTCTGTTTAATTGATTTCCACTCTTTATTATTTCCTTCCTTCTGCTTAATTTGTTCTTCTAGTTTCTTATGGTAGAAGTTTAGATAAGTGTTTTTTACAGATCTCTTTTCTTTTCTAATATAAACATTTAAAGCTATCAATGCCCCTCTAAACACTGCTTTACTTGCATATCAATAATTTTGATATGCTGTATTTTCAGTTCAAAGTAATTTCCAATTTTTCTTGTGGTCCTTTTCTGACCAATAAGCTACATTTAAATATAATTTTAATATTTAAATATGTTATGATTTTTCAGATATCTTCCATTATTAATCCTTGATTTAATTGCATTGCAATCATACTCTTGAAGGCAGCTATCCTCACCACCATACCAACAATGACTGGTATCAGAGACCATACTCTGGATGATTTCAGTTCTTCTCATTTCACTGGGACTTCCCCTATGGCCCAGCACATATTGTATCTTGGTGAATTTTTTATGTACACTTGAAAAAGTCATGTATTATGTGGCTATTATATATGTATCTCATGTGTGTGTTTTAATTTTTGCTTTTGGTTTTGAATGATTTTTTTATTGTTGTATATTAAATTCTAGCTCAATAGTTCTATTTTTAAAAGATGTGGTGCCATTTACTTCAATCTGGCATTTTTTGGGATGATAATTCTGTAGTAATTCTTTTTGTTCCCTTATCTGTACTTAAAATGTCTCTTTTCCTCTGGCTGTTTTGTAGTTTTCTCTTTATTACTGATTTTCAGCCATTTGCAGCATGGTTTAGAACCTCTCTGTGTGTATGTTTACCCTCCTTGGAATTCACTGAACTCTTGTATCTGCGGGTCTATAATTTTTATCAAACTTGGGGAAATTTGGCCATTATTTCTTCAAATGTTTTTTTCCATCCCTCTATCTTTGCCCTTTAGGATTTTGATTACTGAATCAGTTAATATTTTCCCACACAACACTGAGGCTCTGTTCTTTTTTTCCCCCGATCTTTTTGCTTCACTTTGGATAGATTCTATTGCTACCTTCACATTCACTTATTTCTGTAGTGTATCATTTAATTTTAATCTCTGATAAAATTTGTAAGATGTTTATCTCTACAAGTTCCCTTTCTCTGTTCTTCCATTTTACTTTACATCTTTGAGCATATGTACCTTATTTATAATAGCTGCTTTAAAATTCCTATCTTCCAACTCTTTTCTGTTGCTTCTAAATTAGTTTATTTTCTCTCATCTAAGTCCCATTTCTTTGCTCACTTGTATGTCTAATCATTGTTGATTGGTTGCTGAATATTTTGACTTTCATGTTTAATGCTTGATTGCGTAGTGTTCCTATAAAGAATGCTGGACATATGCTGGCAGGCAGCAAAGTTATTTGTGAATTGGTTTGATCTTTTCGTGTCTTGCTTAAAAACTATTTTAGGGCAGATCTAGAGTTCTCTTTGTTTCTAGACTAATTAAACTCCACATCTAGTGCATGGACCATTTATAGTCTCTGATGAAGGCCCACATATTCAACATTCACCTTTACTGGAAAGAATTTGAATGATCCCACCTTGTGTGAACTCTGAGAATTATCTTACAGTTCTCTGACAACTGCTATTTCCTTGGAAGTTTCTTTTGCCCAACCCATTATGAGTTCACCCAACACATGTAAAGACTGATCTTTGGCCAAAGATATAAAGAATCCCTATGCAAGTTTCATGAGATCTTCATTTCCAGAACTCTGCTATTTTAATTCTAGTCCCTTTTGCCTCCCCAACTCCAAATTCATTCTCTTCACCTCAGGAAGACTGCTGGGTTCTGTTTGGATTCTGTGCCCCGCCCCTCCCCTGTGCTGCAGTCTAGAAATTGTTCCCAATGTACTCAAGGGGAATCTTGTGCATATTTCTGAAGCTCTTTCTCTACCCAACCCCCACCCCTTGCAAATTCCAAGTATCTTTTCATTCCAAAACTCATTCTCCTCAACTCAGTGAAACTTTCTGCAACACAGTCTAAAAAATGCCTTAAGTCAGAAAACCAAAATAATTATAAGACTTACTTCACTTATTTCCCTTCTCTTGGGATCACAGTCTTGCATTGACTGTTGTCCAAATTTTATATAAGTCGCTGTTACCTATATTTTCTCCAATTTTCTAGTTGTTTATGGCAAGAGGGTTGAATCCAGTCCTCACTAGTCTATCATTGCCAGAGGCAGAAATCTTGTTTACTTTTAAATTTCCAGCTGTAAAATTGGTTGTGTGGTCATATCTATAGTCTACGTCCTCTACTAGAACTTAAGCTGCATGAGGGTAGCAACTATGTCCATAGGATACACTATGAACTTCCCAGTGCCTAGTGCCAGGCTGTGACACAGTAAAAAGCTATGAAGAAAATATATATTATTGCAGTCCTGGGGCTAGATGTTGCAACGAATCCATGGGGGGAGACAAGATGAGGGGATGGAGCAAGAGAAATGGAGAATATGGCACAAAGGGAACAACCAGGACCCACGTGGTTGCCAGACCTGCATTTGGACCTCATTTCCAGTCTAGGAAGTCCGTTTGACACATCCATTCCATGCTTGGGCTTGGACACTTTCACAATAAAAGACTGGCAGTAGGGACTTCCCTGGTGGTTCAGTGGTTGGGAATCCACCATACAGTGCAGGGGACACAGGTTTGATTTCTGGTCAGGGAACTAAGATCCCACACGCTGTGAGGCAACTAAGCCCATGCGCCACAATGAACAACCCAGGTATTGCAACTAAGACCCACTGCAGCAAAATTTAAAAAAAAAAAAAAAAAGGCAGTGAATGTTTCAAGACGCTAGTATTGTGTTAAAGCAGTGAAGTATGTTTTCCACACTTTCTGTACTGTAGTGAGGACACTTAGAATAAATTTTAAAGATCCTCACACATATCACTGTGTATGATTTTATTGCAAATTCTTAGGGTAACTGAGGTTGCATTGGTAAGGCACTGGCTAGCCGATGAAATCATCTGCTCCTCTACCAACTGCCCTCCCCAATCTCACACAGTGTGTCATCTCTGTCCCCAAGGCACATGGCATCAGCTGTCAATAATTCCTACCCTCACTCTCTTCCCAATCTGCATAGTTGTCCCACCAGCTATTACAGAAGTGCCTGGATTGACTCAGGCTTTACAGATGTTGGCTGCTGTGCAACTATAGAGTCACACAAACTAAAATGAAACAGAGCCAGGCCACAAAAGATCTAACCATTGCTGGCCAGGGGGCACCTCCAATATAACACATCAATTAAAGTGTCCTGTTTAATGTGAGAGATTAATAACAGACCTAGATGACAAGAGATGGCAAGCTTCTTTGCCAATAAGCATCCAATGGAACATGAGCATCAGTCTATTCTAGAGCTCTCTGCCATATTTCTTCCTTGCTACCCTTATCAATAACCTCAGATATACAGATGACACCACCCTAATGGCAGAAAACGAAGAGGAACTGAAGAGCCTCTTGATGAAAGTGAAAGAAGAGACTGAAAAAGCTGGTTTAAACCTCAACATTCAAAAAACTAAGATCATGGCATCTGGTCCTATCACTTCATGGCAAATAGATGGGAAAACAATGAGAGACTTTATTTTCTTGGACTCCAAAATCACTGCAGATGGTGACTGCAGCCATAAAATTAAAAGACATTTGCTCCTTGGAAGAAAAGTTATGACCAACCTAGACAGCACATTAAAAAGCAGAGACATTAATTAGCAGGCAAAGATCTATCTAGTCAAAGCTATGGTTTTTCCAGCAGTCATGTATGGATGTAAGAGTTGGACCATAAAGAAAGCTGAGCACTAAAGAATCGATGCTTTAGAACTGTGGTGTTGGAGAAGACTCTTGAGACTCCCCTGGACTGCAAGGAGATCATACCAGTCAATTCTAAAGGAAATCAACCCTGAATATTCATTGGAAGGATTGATGCTGAAGCTGAAGCTCCAATACTTTGGCTGCCAGATGTGAAGATCTGACTTATTTGAAAAGACCCTGATGCTGGGAAAGATTAAGGGCAGGAGGAGGAGGGGGTGACAGAGGATGAGATGGTTGGATGGCATCACTGACTCGATGGACATGAGTTTGACTAACCTCCAGGAGTTGGTGATGGACAGGGAAGCCTGACATTCCATGGGGTTGCGAAGTCGGACACGACTTAGTGACTGAACTGAACTGAACCCTTATTTCTACCTCTCCTCCTCCCATAGGCAATCATTCTATTGTCAAATATCTTACATTTTTAATTTATACAAATGGTATTATTTTGTATCCCATTGTTCTTGCTTTGTTTCAGTAACATAGTCATTCAGATCCATCCATGTAGCCATGTGTAAATCTAATTTGTTGCTTTTAAGTGTTACATAATAATCCATGATGTGAGTCCATCACATTTTTTAAAATTTTATTTACTTTTCAATTGAAGGATAATCCCTTTACAGAATTTTGTTGTTTTCTGTCAAACTTCAACATGAATCAGCCATAGGTAACCTCCCTCCCATCTCCTGCCCCATCCCACGCCTCTAGGTGGATACAGAGCCCCTATTTGAGTTTCCTGAGCCATACAGCAAATTCCCATTGGCTATCTATTGTAAATATGGTTATGTAAGTTTCCATGCTACTCTTTCCATACATCTCAACCTCTGCTCCCCTCTCCCATGAGTCTGTTCTCTAATGTTTGTTTCTCCATTGCTGCCCTGTAAATAAATTCTTCAGTACCTTTTTTCTAGGTTCCATATATATGTGTTAGAATACAATATTTCTCTTTCTCTTTCTGACTTACTTCACTTTGTATAATAGGCTCTAGGTTCATCCACCTCATTAGAACTGATTCAAATGTGTTCCTTTCTATGGCTGAATAATATTCCATTGTGCATATGTACCACAGCTTCTTTATCCAGTCATCTGTCAATGGACATCTAGGTTGTCTCCATGTTCTAGCTATTGTAAATAGTGCCACAATGAACAATGGGGTGCATGTGTCTTTTTCAATTTTGGTTGCCTCAGGGTATATGCCTAGGAGTGGGATTGCTGGGTCATATTGTGCTATGGTGCTTTTATTCCTAGTTTTTTTAAGGAATCTCCATATCATCTTCCATAGGGGCTGTATCAGTTAAAAAAGAATACATTTGAATCAGTTCTAATGAGGTGGATGAAACTGGAGCCTATTATACAGAGTGAAGTAAGCCAGAAAGAAAAACACCAATACAGTATACTAACATTTATATATGGAATTTAGAAAGATGGTAACGATAACCCTGTGTGCGAGACAGCAAAAGAGATACAGATGTATAGAACAGTCTTTTGGACTCTGTGGGAGAGAGAGAGGGTGGTATGATTTGGGAGAATGGCATTGAAACATGTATAATATCATATATGAAATGAATCGCCAGTCCAGGTTCGATGCATGATACTGGATGCTTGGGGCTGGTGCACTGGGACGACCCAGAGGGATGGTATGGGGAAGGAGGAGGGAGGGGGGTTCAGGATGGGGAACACGTGTATACCTGTGGTGGGTTCATGTTGACATATGGCAAAACCAATACAATATTGTAAAGTAATTAACCTACAATTAAAATAAATAAATTTATATTAAAAATAAAAACAGCAACAAATTTAAAACATAAAAAATTAAAAAAAATTTTTTAAAGATTGCATTGACTATTCTGGGTCTTTTGTGTTTCCATATGAATTGTGAAATTTTTTGTTCTAGTTCTGTGAAAAAAAATGCCATTGGTAATTTGATAGGGATTACATTGAATATGTAGATTGCATTTGGTAGTATAGTCATTTTCACAATATTGATTCTCCCTACCCAGAAACATGGAATATCTCCCCATCTGTTTATGTCATCTTTGATTTTTTTCATCAGTGTCTTATAATTTTCTGTGTACAGTTCTTTTGTCTCCTTAGGTAAGTTTATTCCTAGATATTTAATTCTTTTTGCTGCAATGGTGAATGGGATTGATGCTTTTATTTCTCTTTCTGATTTTTCATTGTTAGAATATAGAAATGCAAGTGATTTCTGTGTATTGATTTTGTATCCTGCAACTTTGTTAAACTCACTGGTTAGCTCCAGTAATTTTCTGATACTATCTTTAGGGTTTTCTATGTACAGTATCACATCACCTGCAAACAGTGAGAGTTCTATTTCTTCTTTTCCAATCTGGACTTCTTTTATTTCTTTTCCTTCTCTGAATGCTGTAGCTAGGGCTTCCAGAACTATGTTGAATAACAGTGGAGAAAGGGGACACCCTTGTCTTGTTCCTGATCTTAGGGGGAGTGCTTTCAGTTTTTCACCATTGAGAATAATGTTTGCTGTAGGCCTGTCATATATGGCCATTACTATGTTGAGGTAGATTCCTTCTATGCCCATTTTTTGAAGTTTTAATCATAAATGGGTGCTGAATTTTGTCAAAGGCTTTTTCTACATCTATTGAGATTATCATATGGTTTTTATCTTTCAGTTTGTTAATATGGTGTACCACATTGATTGATATCAAAGAATCTTTGCGTCTCTGGAATAAACTCTACTTGATCATGGTGTATGAGCTTTCTGATGTGTTGCTGAATTCTGTCTGGTAAAATTTTGTTGAGGATTTTTGCATCTATGTTCTTCAGTGATACTGGCCTGTAGTCTTCTTTTTTTGTGTTGTCTTTGTCTGGTTTTGGTATCAGGGTGATGGTGGCCTTGTAGAATGAATTTGGAAGTGTTCCTTCCTCTGCAATTTTTTGGAAGAGTTTTAGAAGGATAGGCATTATCTCTTCTCTAAATGTTTGATAGAATTCTCCTGTGAAGCCATCTGGTCCTGGGCTTTTGTTTCTTGGGAGATTTTTGACTACAGCTTCAATTTCAGTGCTTGTAACTGATCATAATTTCTATTTCTTCCTGGTTCAGTCTTGGAAGATTGAACTTTTCTAAGCATCTGTCCATTTCTTCCAGGTTATCCATTTTATTGCCACATAGTTGTTCATAACAGTCTCTTCTCATCCTTTGTATTTCTGCATTGTCTGTTGTAACCTCTCCTTTTTCACTTTTAATTTTGTTGATTTGATTCTTCTTTTTTTCTTGATGAGTCTGGCTAAAGGTTTGTCAATTTTGTTTATCTCCTCAAAGAACCAGCTATTAGTTTTATTAATCTTTACTATTGTTCTTTCATTTCTTTTTCATTTATTTCTGCTTGGACCTTTATGATATCTTTCCTTCTGCTAATTGGGGGGGGGGGTGTTCTTGTTTTTCCAGTTGTTTTAGGTGTAAAGTTAGATTGTCTATTCGATGTTTTTCTTGTTTCTTGAGGTAGGATTGTATCGCTATAAACTTCCCTCTTAAATCTGCTTTTGCTGCATCTCATAGGTTTTGAGTTGTTGTGTGTTCATTGTCATTTGTTTCTAGAATTTTTTTTATTTCCCTTTTGATTTCTTCAGTAATCTGTTGGTTATTTAGAAATATATTGTTCAATCTCCATGTGTCTGTGTTTTTTAGTTTTTCTCTTGTAATTGATATCTAGTCTTATAGCATTGTGGTCGGAGAAGATGCTTGATATGATTTCAATTTTCTTAAATTTACTGAGGTTTGATTTGTGACCCAAGATGTGGTCTACCGTGGAGAAGGTTCCATGTGCCCTTGAGAAGAAAGTGTATTCTTCTGCATTTGGATGGAATGTCCTGAAAATATCAATGAGATCCAGCTCGTCTAATGTATCATTTAAGACATGTGTTTCCTTATTAATTTTCTGTTTTGATGGTCCATCACATTTTATCTAACCATCTTCCCGATGACATCTAGCTTGCCTCTGACTCCCACATACAGCACTGTAATGAACAGCCCTGTACATATTTCCTTAAGTACCTAATTGAGAATTTCAAGACATTCCTGGAGGGGAACAGCAGAGTCCCAGAATAGGGGACACTTGGTTTGGTGGAATAGCGCCAGATTATTCTTGACAAATGTCTGTACAGTTCCTCTATCCTAGGCTTTCTCAACCTCAGCAGTACTGACATTTTGGACTAGCTTACCCTTTGTTTTAGGCTTCCGAAGGAGGCACTGGTAAAGAATATGACTGCCAATGCAGGAGACTTAAGAGATGCAGGTTCAGTCCCTGGGTTGGGAAGATGCCCTGGAGGAGGGCATGGTAACCCACTCCAGTATTCTTGCCTGGAGAATCCCATGCACAGAGGAGCCTGGCAAGCTACAGTCCATAGCGTCTCACAGAGTCAGACTTGACTGAAGCAACTTAGCATGGCACAGCATGGCATCCTTTGTCGTGGGGCTGTCCTGTGCACTCTGGGATGTCTGGCAGCATCTCTGGCTTCTACCGACTAGATGCCAACAGTAGACTCACCCTCAGTTGTGGTGACAAAAAAAATGTCTTCTCACACTACCAAAGGTCCCCAAGGAGGGAAAAATCACCCAAGGTTGAGAACCAGTGCTCTATCCCATTTCTGCCAACACTTGGCATTATTGAGCAGTTTTCCCCCTCTGATTATCAACTATTTTAAGCAACTTCTCAGAGGCTTGACAGTTTTTAAGGATTTTCTGTAATGTTCATTCTGTTAAGGTTGCTGGACTCTTTTTGTTGACTTGCAAAAGTCCCCTTTGTACTTTATCTATTTTTGGCTGCACGGCATCTTCATTGCTGCATATGGGTTTCTCTAGTTGCAGCAAGTGGGGGCGACTCTCTAGTTGCAGTGCTTGGGGTTCTCATTGCAGTGGCCTCCCTTGTTGTGGAGGCTCTAGGTGTGTGGGCTTTAGTAGTTGTGGAACATGGGCTTAGTTGCTCTGCAGCATGTGGGATCTTCCTGGACCAGGGATCGAACCTATGTCCCTTGCTTTAGCAGGCAGATTCTTAACCACTGGACCACCAGGGAAGTCCCCTGTGTAGTCCCCTATGTACTCTTAGTACTTGTCCACTATTGGAATTGACATAGCACATATCTTCTCCCATCGTTTCCACTGACTCTACTGAAACTGTACTTCACTGACAGAAATCCTTAATTTTCATGTATGAGATTCATTAGTATTTTGCTTTATGGTTTGTGCTTTTGAACTTTTACTAAAGAAGTCCTTCCTTGCTCTTGCCCTAGGTCACAAGACATTTTGCCCTATTAGCTTTACACATTTATCTTTTATAAATTGGTCTTTAATCTTCATGGAATCCACCTTCTATGTAGAACTGTGTAAGAATCCATGTTGATATGTCCTATAGTGAATCCTCCTTTCCCCTGCCAATTTCTGGTGTCACTTTGATTGTAAATTAAGTCTCCTTTAATGGCTGCATTTGTCCCCAAGCTCTGCATTGATCTAATAATCCATTCCTGCACCAAGACCCATAAACCTGTTTCATAACTGACAGACAAGGCTTCTCTCACTTTTCAGTGAACTATTATTTTTCACCTACAATTTAGTGTAAATCTATCCAATTTCCCCAAATGCCCAACTGCAATTTTTGTTGAGGTTACACTAACTTTATAAAATGATTGGAAGAAAATGAAGTTTTATAATATTGTTATCCCACCTAGGATTATTCAGCTCTTTTTCTATACCTTCTTATTTTCCTTTTATAGTTTTCTTTGTAAAAAAAAAAAAAAAAAGTCTTTGTATACTGTTAAAGTTGATTCCTGGATACCTTATATTTTCAATTCTCATTATGAGTTGCTTTTCTTTTATTTGTGTTTCTAGTTGGTATTGCTGCTGTTAATTTTTAATTTTATATTCAGATTTGCTCACTTGCTTTCTACCTGAGTCTTGGTGGGATTCAGAATCACTGCCTCCCTCCTATGGTGCCCCCCCACCTTTGGGATCAAGGCACCTGTAAGTTCATCAGATTACATATAAGCGTATGATCAGACTAATGAAAATTTCTAGACAAGCCCCTGTGAATACCCCCACCCCACAACCGAGAACATTCTTGTCCCCCAGATTCAACATCTTTCCTTCGGGCTGCGAAGTGTTGAATACACCCAGATATATTTTGTGTCTGTGCTGATGGCTCCCTCTTGCATAGAAACACTTTTATTTCCTTTGGTAGCTATGTTGTTTCCACATACTGAGCTATCATAAAGGTTACCAAACCTAGGGGAAACCTACTTTGCCTCTTCTCATACATATACATACACTTGCTGGTCCACACACCTCAGCAAATCACTGTAATACCAAAGAGTCAGCAAGCACAATCACTTGCTCACCCAAAAATCTGTGGTCAGCAAGGCCCCACCGTGCATGATAACTTATAAGTCTGACACCTAGAACCCCCATTTTCTTGAGGGGGTATTAGGTTTTTTTAAATTTTTAATTGGAGAATAATTGTTTTACAATGCTGTGTTGGTTTCTGCCATACAGGAATGTGAATCAGCCATAAGTATACATACGTCCCCTCCCTTTTGAAGCTCCCTCCCACCCCACACCCCATCTCACCCCTCTAGGTTGTCACAGAGGACTGGGTTGAGATCCCTATGCTATATAGCAACCTCCCACTAGCTATCTGCTTTACATATGGTGATGTATATGTTTCAGTGCTACTCAGTCAATTCGTTCCACCCTCTCCTTAACCTGCAGTGCCCACAAATCTGTTCTCTATGTCTGCTTCTCTGCTCCTGCCCTGCAAGTAGGAGGTGGTTGAACCCAGAGCCTGTTATACAGAGTTAGTCAAGAGAAAACAAATATCATACATTAACACATATATATGGTATCTAGAAAAATGGTACTAAGAGGGTATTAGTTTTAAAAACTGACATCTAAACATTCTGTCAATCTACAACTGGTAACCTACCATCTGCACCTTAATGAACAAAATAGAATTCACGAGTCACGTTTTTATTTCTTTCAAGAAAAATCAGGTTCGATCACATTCAAGGCAAAAGCTTTTGGGGAGATGGCATCTGCCCTTCTGAGTCACTCACTCGATGCCATCAGCTTGTCTTGGAAAGACATGCCCTGGGTTGGCACAGGAGGGCCGTATGAGAGCTCTCTGGGGTACAGCCCACCTCTTCTGCTGGAGGCTGTGCACCTTGGCTACTGCTTCCCACTAACCTGCAGGGCCCAGGCAGGACTGTGCAAAGTGGGCCTGCTGAAGCAAAGTTTCAAGTTGGTTTTAACAAGTATGAATCCTTTTATTCCCCTCTGGGTTCAACAGCAATCATCCTAGCAGGCTTTCTAACTCCAGCAGAGGTCCCAAAGAGACACACTGAACAAATTTTAAATGGCTTTATTAAAGGCTGTTAATACAAAATACAACCGAGTTACAAGTAGTCAGTAAGAATTTTTCATTTTTGAAAATGTGTATCAAAGAAGAGGCTGTTCTGACACCCACGGGGGTGCAATGGGGCTGGGTGTTGCCCCACTGTTCCCAAAGCAGGTGGAACCCCTAAACCTAGAGGGTAGAAGTGGGAAGGGATCCCAAGTGAAAGAACTGAGACTGGTTTCTAACTTCCTGGTGGAGATTTTGCAGTTACAGTCACCCAAAGCAAGACACTGGATCCTTGAGCTCAAACTCAGGAGCAGACAATGGAGTGGCCAGGATGAAGGAGGAAGGATGCAAAACCACACTAGGCTTCAACTGAAAAGTGTGAGTTTTTACAATAATACAAATGTCTGGTTTTAGAAATGCCATCTTGATATGGGGCAAAAAAAAAAAAAAGGTGGCAAACGTGAGTTTAATTTTCCCTTACTTGGACATACCAAACATAGATTCCCAGGAGGATGGTGAAAGGCATCATCTTAGCATGGATTGCCCAGGGTTAAGGGGAGAATCGCAGTTCAGGCAAGATGGTGACCCATGAGCATGCATCCTCCAGACCATTACCGCTCCCTCTCAAGTTTTATTGCTTTGCAAAGCAAAGCAATACAATTGCAGAACTCCCACTATAATTTCCCAAACTGTGATTTTACATTTAATTTCAGGAGGCGGTACCTTTACGAAACTTTAGACATTGTTACAGAGACCTAAATACCACTGGGTACTGGACCCCAGATGATGATAAAAGAGGCAGAACCTTTCAATAATCCCCAAATCCCCTCAGATACCAGGAGAACTGAATGGGAATATTGGGTTTTATGAGAAAGCGGAAAAGAAATTAAGAAGAGTTCTCTCTCAAAAGAACAGATTGATCACCTTGGCTAACTGTGCCAGGACGCAGATCCTTCTTTCTTAGTATGCCAACACTAAGGAATGCAACTTCTGGATATCTTTTTTTCTTAAGC
The DNA here is from genome assembly GCF_032405125.1 of Capricornis sumatraensis. NCBI lineage: Eukaryota > Metazoa > Chordata > Mammalia > Artiodactyla > Bovidae > Capricornis > Capricornis sumatraensis. The sequence goes on along the minus strand of NC_091078.1, from coordinate 41,362,269 downwards.
AGACCCTGCTTTCAAGTATGGTTTCTAAGACAGTCCACTGCATTCAAAGCTGGAAGTGGAGACAGGCGGCAAGCCCAGCTCTGAAGCTCAGTGGCTGACCTGCAGGGCTGGTACCCAGCTGTGCAATTCCAGCTAGGATTTCTAGGATTCTTTCCCCCTCATCACCATGCTAGGAATCTTTTTCCCTTCAGCGTTTCAGCTCTACTTAAACAGGGCAGAAAGAACTTGTGTTCACCACAGTACAGTCAGTCACCAGAGGAGGAAGGTCAAACTCAAGACCCCAAGGAGCCAAATGAAGTTTAGGGACATAATGCAATTGGCAGAAACCAAACCAAAAGCTGGCCAGGCCACAGTTTTGGCATAAACTTTCTGGGAAAAAAGTTGCCATGTGCTTTACCTTGGAGCAAGGTAAAATATTCTAGAAATCATTTCAGAATGTCATATGAAACAGAAAGGCATTTTAAAAAGACACACTTTGATACTGAAACCAGGTGCTCACTGGCAGGATTTGCAGGGATTAAGGCGTCAGGTGAGAACACAGTGAGAGGCAACGTGGAGATCACACCAGGGCATGGATCACAGGCGCACACCACTTGGGAGTCACTGAGCAGGGGCTCTCCTCTGACCTTACGCCATCCCAACTTGGGTGGAGGGCACCTTGCCCTTCTGCGTAGGCTCAGAGCTGTCCTAACCTGCCCCGCTCCCTACCTCCCCAGCAGCAGAGACCACAGCAATCAGCCGAGTCCACCTTCAGGAGATGCTGTTGCCAAGACCACGAAGGTCTCCAGGGGGCGCCGCTGGGGCCATGTAGAAACGACTCCACTTCCGTTGGTGGTCAGGATTGAGGGAGGGTCCATCGTGACACAGCTTGACCAGTCCTTGGGATAAAAGACATACGCTGCCCCTGCCAGCTTCACACCAGAAGGTTCCAAAGCAACTAATCAGAAGAGCCTGGTCTTCCAGCAATGCCTGTCATCTGCCCTGACTGCTGCAGATGCCCAGGACAGAAAATACCTAAAAGGTCAGGAAAGTAGCAAAGAACTTCCAAGGGGACACTGGTACAAAACCCAAGAAAAGCGATAGCCCTATAACTGCTAAATCTAGATACAAAATCATGTAAAGTTAATACAAAACTTTAAAACATGCAACTTGTTAAACAAAGATGGAGAGTCTGAGTAAGTAGCATGGCAGGCAGTTTAAAGACGACCCTGCCACGTGCCCATGATCCGTTTCCTGGAAGTGATGCGAGTGAAGGGTGGCACATGATACAGAGGCGTGGCTTCCGCAGAGGAAGAGGCGTGGCTTCCGCGCGGGAAGCTGGACAGCTGGGGCTGCGGGTATGGACTTCAGGGGCAGGCAGGTCTCCCCGTGGTCACAGCGGGCGCCCAGTGCCATGACTACTGAGGACATCCTCAACAGCCACCCGTCAAAGGAGCCCCGTGCATTTTTAAAAGGGTGGGGACAGAGAGGAGGTGGGAATCACTCTATGAATTTTGTGACATGGTTGAGAAAACTCTTTCTCAAAGGAGGGGGAAAATTGGGTGGAGCTAGAGCACAGCTTTTATTTTTAAGATTTACTGAATTCCTAAGAGTTTTTAAAAATTCCAGATGTAAAACTTCTGTTATCAAATTGTTGAAAATAGCACAGATATCTGGTCTTACCAAAAAGGGAAAAATCTGGAGAGCTGGCCAAGGCAACATTTACCAGCATCCAAATGATTCTGGAAAGAGTGGGAATCCTGCCCTTGTGTTTAATCTCCCCCTTCACCACACCACTTTGGAAAATACTTGGGGATTCTTGGTTTGTTTGTTCTGTCTAATCCACTTTACCAGTTGTCCAGAAAATCAAATCCTGTCTTCAAGATGACATTACTTGAGCTGACCTGTAGAAGGGACAAAAACACCAAAGTAAGGCATGAGGTTTTTTCAAGTCAGCACAATCTAAAAACAGCATCTCATTTAAAATGACCCAAATGAAATAGAGTACTTCCTCTCAGAGGCTCCCTGACCTCAATTTGCCTCAGTGCTGGGAACCAGAAAATTAAATAAAGCTCAGTGCAAGCCAAACTCTGCCAGGATCCAACACGTATCCCTTTCTGTCCCCAGGCATGTCTGAGGGCAGCCTGTAGACCCCACCTGGAGAGAAAAGGAAAAAAATGTATCTTTTCTACTTCTGAATGAGGGGCATGTTTAAATTTAGTCACCCATGGAGTAAGAGAACAAGTTAGGAAGGTAGTCTTTCGAATATGAAACACACATACACAGTGACAGACAAAACAAGTCACCAAGTTGAGGGAGTGAAAAATACAGAGAAAGGATGTAAAACTTCTTTCTTTCAGATTATGCGGCAGGTTCTGGAGTGATTTTCCCTGACCCAGGACCATTCTTCAGGTCACAGACTGCCCACTTACAGGACATGGGGTTGGTTTAAAGGGCCATCTGTGAGCTGACTCAGACACACTTCCACAGGCTTCCGCCAGCCACCTGAGAGACCCTTCTGCTAGGTCTAACACAAGTACATGTTTACCTGGTGGCTGCAGCCTTCCTGGGCAAGGGAGCCTTGAGTCTGCGCCCTCCACATGCTGCCGATGCAAGGCACTGCCACAGAGGCAACAGAGGCAATGGGCTAAGCAGCTCCCCTGAGGCAGGTCTCAGGCCTTTGCTGCCCCTAGATTGAGCCAGAGCTTGAAACGCCAAAGAGGTGCAGGCATACATTCCTCTTTCTGGTTTCCTACCAGTGTTAGCGCAGCAGCATTTCACTCTGTGCTCTGCAGTCAGAAATCAGCTCTTTCCGAGGATTTCATGGGCTCTGTCCCACATTCCACCCCACCCCCCACACAAACACTTTCCTGTATCTCTTTACAATTAAGATTCTCACATAACTTATATAAATGCTTCCCTCAGAGGAAGACCCCACTGCAGACTCAAGAGAGCAGTGGGCTGCCTGAGTCTGTGAGAGGTAGCCACTGGGCAGGAAGCCAGCCTCAGGGCCAGCATCACAAGGCAGTGCTCCTGGGGGACCCGGGGGCCTCCATCACCCCATGGCCGTCCTCCCTGTGCCTCCCTAGAGCTAAGCAAGCACTGCAGCCCATCCAGAAAAGCTCTGAAGGTCAGGAAGCGGTAAAGCTCTGGGAAGCACCGTCCATCTCCATGAACAAAGCCTTGCTCATCGCCTCACCCAGGTCCACAAGAAGGCCACCATCTTCCCCCAGAAATTGTTCTCAGACATGCCTTGTCCAAGTATCTCTTTGTTCATTATAAAACAATGTCTCAAAACCACAGCCTCGCTCTGAAATACCACTATCTGTTTACTTGGGCTTCCCTGGTGCCTCATGAAATTAAAAGACGCTTACTCCTTGGAAGGAAAGTTATGACCAACCTAGATAGCATATTCAAAAGCAGAGACGTTACTTTGCCAACAAAGGTCCATCTAGTCAAGGCTATGGTTTTTCCAGTGGTCATGTATGGATGTGAGAGTTGGACTGTGAAGAAAGCTGAGTGCTGAAAAATTGATGCTTTTGAACTGTGGTGTGGAGAAGACTCTTGAGAGTCCCTTGGACTGCAAGGAGATCCAACCAGTCCATTCTAAAGGAGATCAGTCCTGGGTGTTCTTTGGAAGGAATGATGCTAAAGCTGAAACTCCAGTACTTTGGCCACCTCATGTGAAGAGTTGACTCATTGGAAAAGACTCTGATGCTGGGAGGGATTGGGGGCAGGAGAAGGGGACAACAGAGGATGAGATGGCTGGATGGCATCACTGACTCGATGGACGTGAGTTTGAGTGAACTCCGGGAGATGGTGATGGACAGGGAGGCCTGGCGTGCTACAATTCATGGGATCACAAAGAGTCGGACACGACTGACCGACTGAACTGAACTGGTGGCTCAGCAGTAAAGAATCCACCTGCAATGCAGGAGCCACAGGAGATGTGGGTTCAATCCTTGGGTCAGGAAGATCCCCTGGGTGGGGAAGATCCCCTGGAGGAGGGCATGGCAACCCACTCCAGTATTCTTGCCTGGAGAATCCCATGGACAGAGGAGCCTGGCGGGCTACAGTCCATGGGGTTGCAAAGAGTCAGACACGACTGAAACGACTTACCGTGCGCACACACACACTTACTTATTTTGGATTTGGGTAATCCTTCAACACTAGCTCTGTTTAAAGTCCTAAGCAAACACTTCCTCTTGGCTGCATTTTCTCCAGTAGTGCAGGGCAGCTCACACTCAGGGCTCCACACACAGGGAGACGTGGAAAAGACAGTCGCGCTGCCTGTTCTCTTACAGGGCCCTTTCTTCACGACTCACTGCACCTCGGCAGTGGGACTCTCAGATTTTTCTTTTCCTTCTCCTGCATCCCCAGAAAGAAGTCCTTTCCTTAGGACTCTACTTGGGACACCTAACTCCGTTTTGCTTGGAAACGAGAAGCTGCCCATCACTACGGAAGCGAGTCTCCTGTGATCTGCAAAAAGGCACAGCTGCTCCTGGTGGAGGTTTGGGGGTCCTGCCTGCTTCCCCCCGTGTCCTCAGGACACCTGCAGCTCCCTTCCTCAGCCACAGAGCAGCCCAGCCTTGCAGGCCCATGCGTAGAGCTGGCAGTCAAACCCCACCCACACTGCCAGCTTCCCCCTTGAGTCCTCTGCTCACTGCCCCCATGATCCTCCATCACCTGCCGTCACACAAGCAGGGAAGGGCGGGGGGCATCTGAGACACAACCACACAGCAGGCAGATGAGTCACGGCACCCAGACAGGCGCACTGAACACGTTTCCTGCATGTCTGTTGGTTGCCAAGCTGAGTGACAACCCAGCAGGCTGCCGAGGGATGGCAGAGGAAGAAGGCATGGACATCTGTGGCCCACCCGCCCACCCCTGTGAGGCAGCCCTCATCCCTTCAGCAGTGAGACCCTGGCTGAAGCCAGACACCCACCTGTACAGGCTCGGGTTCCAGGAACAGAGCATCCTCCATGTCCTCCACAGCCTCCATGGCCTCGGGAGAGACGGGCTTTCCCACGGGCCCAGAGGGGCCGGCTTCGCCTGGGGGGCTGGCGCAGGCCTGGGCGGGCTGGGGCCTCTCGCACTCGGCGCTGACGCCGGGAGCGGCCCGCTGCTCCTGGCGGAGGGGGCTGGGCTTCTCCGCCTTTGCCTCCCTGGCCTTCGGTGCGGGCTCCTGCCGGTAACAGGCCGGCAGGACCTTCTCCCCTTTCTCCATAGACTTGATCTGGCTGGGGGTCAGCGACTGGAACTCAGCCTCGGGGCCCTCCCCACGGGACCGCTCTGCGTTGATCTTCCAGAAGGATGCCTCCTCTTCCTTCCAGGCAGGACCCAGGGCATCCAGGCTGGAGGACTTGCCGCCCTGCGGGGGCCGGAGGACCTGCAAACCCTGAGGAGCTTTGGATGGTGGCCTGGGCTCGCCAGCGGTGCTGCAGCTCGGCTCTTGGATGGATAAGGAGGAGACGCTGAACTCCATCTGACTCTAGCGGGATGGGGGGAGGGGAGGAGAAGTACAGCAACACCTTCAGTCAACAGAACCGGTGTGCCGGCCCAAACATCTCTCCAGAAGCAGCCGCCCGCCTGCTGTCCCTCTGCTGGGACCGTCTGTCTGTCCTCAGCAGTGATCTGCAGGACTGCCATCACATCTCTGAGACACGGAGGAAGCTTTGAGAGCAAGGCCCTTCACTCTGGATGCTACAAACATCTGAGACTCCTGCCTCTGACTGACGACTAAGGCCTCTGCTTGGTGAGCGGATCACCCACCTGGCTCGTCAAGAGAGATTCCCACACCTTCCTGAGGAGGGTGACTCTCCCCTTGGCAACAACAAGGAAGGGCACACGGTTAGCATAAGACCACTGCAGTGAGGATCCAAACCCAAAACCAAGTCCCCACCTCACAGGCCTCTTCCTTCCTGATCAATGACAGCTGGCAAGGATGAAAAAAAATCCAGCAGTCAGACCCTGCTTTCCTGGACTAAACCAAGAAAGTCAAAGGCAGGCCTCAGTGCAGCTACAAAGATTTCACCGCCCCCCCCCCCCATGCCCCTCCGTCCCATGCTCTGCCTTCATGCCTGCTAAGGACCGCATGTTTGTGTGCCTCAAATTCCTAAGTTGAAGGGCTAACTTCCAAAGTTAGTATTTGGAGACAAAGCCTTTAAGAGGTTTAGGTGAGGTCATGAGGGTAGAGCCCTCATGACAGGATTAGTGCCCTTGTAAGAAAAGACAGAGAGATGCTCACTTTCTAATGCCTAAGGACACAGTGAGAAGATGGCCGTCTGCAAATCAGGAAGAGGAGTCTCTCCAGGACCAACCTGCTGGCACTGTGACCTTGGACCTCTACCCCAGAACTGTGGGGAGTGAACGTCTGTTACTGGAGGTCCCCAGCCTGCGGCATCTGCTGACAAGACAGGCTTCCTCTCCTGTGCCTTCCTCAGTGTTGCCCTGCTGCCCTCAGCCGATCCTGGTCCTGTTAGGTGGGGAACCCCCGAGGGCAGGGCCATACCCCACATCCAAGTGCCCCCCAGACACTGCCTTATTCTGACGCTGCTAACCACTAAAAGCCATAGGACTGAGCTGGGCATACTCAGTCGCGTCCAACTCCTTGCAACCCCATGGACTCTAGCCCACCAGGCTCCTCTCTCCGTGGGATTTCCCAGGCAAGAATACTGGAGTGGGTTGCCATTTCCTCCTCCAGGGGATCTTCCCACCCTGGGGACAGAACCCACATCTCTTGAGTTTCCTGCATTGGCAGGCAGATTCTTTACCACCGCACCACCTGGGAAGGCCAAGGGTGAGCTGTATGACCAACAAATCACTGGGTGGAAACCTAAGCCCTCTGACAGTAGGGCACCCTGGAGGCTGTTCCCAAGTCCTACAGAGCAAGCAATCTGCTACCTCGATGACTCTTAAAAATAAATAAATAAATAAAATCAATCTGGGACACTCCTCTCTTCCTCTCTACTTCTACTCTCGCATACATTCCCTTCTTCTTCTTCTTAAAATAAAGGTATCAGGACTTCTCTGACAGTCTAGTGGCTAGGACACCAAGTTCCCAGCGCAGGGGGTCTGGATTCAATCCCTGGTCAGGAAACTAGATCCCACAGGCTACAACTAAAAAGATTCCACATGCCACAACTAAGACCTGTCTCAGCCAAATAAATAAATATTAAAAGAAAAATAATAAAAGTAGTAAAACTATATGCTAAAATTTGGGGAGTTAGAAAAAAACAATCATAAACTTTCCCTCTTCCCACAATCTCTATTTCTTTTTGTATTTTCATGTAATCTTTTCCAGATATGTGTTTTATGACATTGCAGTTCTGCTATGCATATAATTTCGGTATTGTTTTTTCACTTAGCACCAACATCAATGGTGGGGTGTGGTCTTTGTAACTATTCATTTTAAAGGGCATAAGATATTTCATTCAGTGGCTGTCCCACCATCTACTTTCCCACTTTCTTCTTATCAGACCATTGGCTACTTCTCATTTTCACTGTTATAATTAAGGCTGCCATGAACATCCTCTTGTATATACAGCTCTCCCCATTTGGAGTTCATTTAGTCAGATTTCCAGAAGTGAAACACCAGACTACAGCAGGTTTAACCCTTTCTTCTATCATGATTTTGGGTGCATACCAAATTTGTTTGCCAGGGGCTGCCCCAATTTTTAATGCTGTTTACTATGTATCAGGGTAGCAATTGTAGCCACTAGTTCCCTATTAAAACATGGTTCTCTGTTACTTTAATGCATACACCTTCACTTAATAAATGGTGATTCCAAACTAGCTTTTATAAACAGCACTCTCCCAGGAGTCTCACCACTGCAACAAGTTTGTCAGGACAAGGATGGAAATACTGCTTTTCCCACAGAAGCTGGAGACCTGAGCCCAGGGAGCTGCATATGTTCTTTTTGGCTGAGACTTTTCCTCAAACCCCAGATTCTGATAGCCAGAGGACACCCTTCGAGATGATGCCACAAGGAACTCTAGCTACAAGCACAGGCTGCATGGAAGCTCAGGGTTATAAGATATAAAACCCAAGAAATGACATCAAAGCTCAGGTACCGGGGCTCACCAGACACAGTTTCCTTTCTTGATGAGTCTTTCATCTAAAAAGTTTTTATTCTACAAAGGACAAAAACGGAGGTTTGGAGCAAAGGAGTGAATTGTCCTAGGTCACATAAGAGACTAAGAGATAGTCCATTAAGAGATTGTGTGGCTGGGTTTCCAACCCGGAGCAAGTGATTCTAGGCTTGCAGCTATGCTGGGCATCACATCACATATAAAAATCCAGTGGCTGCCATGGACAATGTCTTTATAGACACCAGAGATCCTCATATACAGCAGGATTTCTGTATGTCAGCAACCTAATCTGATTTATAGGTTTCTGAGGGAATCATTCTCAAATACTCCATATTTCCATGCGTGCATGTGTGCGTGCTCAGTTGCTCAGTCGTGTCCAATTCTTTGAGACCCCATGGACTGTAGCCCACCAGGCTCCTCTGTCCATGGGATTTTCCAGGCAAGAATACTGGAGTGTGTTGTCACTTCCTTCTCCAGGGAATCTTCTCAACCCAGGGAGTGAACGTGTGTCTCCTACATTGCAGGCGGATTCTTTACCGCTGAGCCACTTGGGAAGCCCACATATTTCCAAATTCCACAATAAAATATAGGGAGAATGTGGACATAGAGATGACGAGTTCTTTAAATATGCAAAGTGCTAAAAAAAAATAAACTGCCTGGAATTGAGACTGAGAGAACTGAGTTGAGATTGATCTGGAAAATGTTGGGTAAGAAAAGTACTTATACTGAGCAGTTCATCAAAGTTTAGGCTTTTTTTGGATCAACATTTCTCCAGTGGGGAGAAGCGCCTGGAAGCCTGGGCTGAACACAAGTCTACACAGAGGGCAGCAGTGGGCCAAGGCAAGGACCCTGGCGAGGGAAGCCAAGGACCCTGGGGAGGGTCGCAGTGGCTCCGGGGCTGCTTCAGGCCCTCCATCGGGACGCCCAAGCAGCACTGCGCTGGACGTGACAAACTGCAACACAACCACGGAGGCTTCTGTGGCTCCTTGGGCCACCAGAGACCTCGTGACAGCTCCTCGGGGGAGGGTGACATCTGGGTAGAAGAGGGGGCCACGCTGAACTGGGGTGGCTACCTGGTTTGGGGCGCTCTAAGGTGAAAATGGGAAAAATAAGAATTTACAGAAGAAATAAAGTTCTAATATAATTCAGCTTCTAAGTCTTTTTTTTTTTAACCAGGCATTTGTTGTTTTCCATTCTGCAAATAGAATTATGATTATATAGCCCCCCTTTTAAGAAACAGTCTTCCTTGATCAGCTACACTGGTGAGGGTCTCTTTTTTTCCTACTTCTCGCCCCAGAAGCAAAGGTTTGTGGTTTGTGTTGAAAACACATGCCTGGGGGCTTCCCAGGTGGTGCAGTAGATAAGAATCTGCCTGCCAATGCAGGGGACATGGGTTCAATGCCTGGTCCAGGAAGATTCCACATGCCGCAGGGCAACTAAGCCTGTGCAGCTACTCAAGTCCATATGCCTAGAGCCTGTGCTCCACAAGAGAAGCCTCTGCAATGACAAGCTGGCACTCCTCAACAAAGGGGAGCCCACCACTCGCCACAACTAGAGAAAGCGGGCTCAAAAAGGAGCACTCAGCGCAGACAGAAATATCAGTAAGATAAAAAACAAAGTAACATGTGCCTGTTGGGAAGCGGCCTGGGCGGAGGGCCGGGGGGCGGGCAGGAAAAAGAAGAGGGACAGAGGGCCTTTTTTTCCTAACTACAGTTCATCTTCCTTGGCTCCAAGACACCAGAATACCAGCAAAACTGGACCAGGACACAGTAAAAAATGGCTCCTGGTCATTTTCAAAGACACAGTTGTCCGGGTCACACAGAAGCAGCGTCTGCACTGCAGCCCCCTCTGTGCTTTAGAGGAGGCACCCTTGCTTTTGCTCCATGACTCCAGCGCCCTGGGCAGTCCTTCCCTCCCAGACGAGGACTCAGCCTGCCCTGTCTCCTGCGCTTTCTCCTGGGATGTCCCCCCAGCCCCGGGTCCACTTTAGAAGAGCCTTCTGCTCACTGGCTCAAAACCAGAGCCACAACCACCTTCTTCCTGGAACCTGCTCCTCTCAGTAAAGGGCAAACACACCAATGACCCAACCCAAAACTGGGCTCTTTTCTTCTCCAGTAAAAACGGAGTAATGATTGTCCTTACCTCCCTGGACCAGACTTGGCACATAGTAAGTGCTCAATAAATGCAGGCTACTGGGCTCTGCTCCTCTTCTGCTTGGTCAGAGGAGCCCCATCCTGGCCCACTATCAGGAGCAGTATGAGTAAGACACTCCCTGCAGGGACCTGGTGTAGCCACTGTGCTGTCCCGCAGGCTCCCTGCGAGATCTCTGACCTCACCTTTCCCCACACCCCGAGGCTAGGAAAGGGGGTCTTCTGACACTGGAGGTGATCAGTGAGAAGGAGAGGACAGCCTAGCCTTGGAACCTGGCAGGCCAGCAGAGGGACCACCTCCAGAGCCTGGGATGAATGCTAGAAAGTCAGGGAGCTTTCGTGCAATGTTCTCCGTCCTGGAAAAAAGTCAGTTTCTCCAGGTGCAGAGAAAGAGCTCTCAGGAACCCGGTAGCCACATTGAACTGGGTCCAGCAATGGGGTGCCTCATGTAAAAAACAGCCCAAGGTCAACAGCTCCCAACTCAGACAGCAAGCCCATGGGGGACTCAAGCCCACAGTCTCACACAAGAGGGCTGAGACGGGAGAGGTGGGGGTACTCAGGAAGCCCTCTCCCCTCACCCTGATGCTGAGGACCCCACCTGCAACCTCCCAGGTAATGGCGAGAGCCCAGGGCTGTGCACCTGGGGGGCTCAGGCCAGCTGGGCCAAGCCTGGGTGTCAGCTGCCCATAAGGGGACCTGGGTCTCAGCTGGCCACGTCTGTTCTAAAAGCAGAAAGACCACAACTGAGCCCAGGCTCTATTTTTACGTCCCACTCACTGGAGAGGAATGTGTAATATTTCAGGAAAGGAGCGTGCAGGCAGCCAAAACTGACTGTTTGGCTTGGCAGCCCGCGGCAGATCTAAACTGCTGAGACAAAGGCTGTAGAAACATTGTTAGAAAATACAATAGTTTACTAGAGCAAATCCTCATAAACTCACAAACCGTTTCAAATTTATCCTTCCCACCTCCCCCTCCAAAGAAGGAAGAGGAAGAGGGGAAGATACTAAAAACTTAGAATCTCAAAATTAGCAGAATGACAACCTGGAGAAGAGACAGCAAGGACTAGCCACTGAGACTGGGGGTGTCAGACCCTCCAGGTAAGTGGGGCCTGGTGGATAGAGCCTGGGACCACCCACCCCTGATCCCCAGACCCTGGGTGTCTTCCCCAGGGAACTGGGCAGACAATGGGGAGTCCAGCTCCATTCCACCCAGCTGTTGGGCTCCATGGCAACGAGAGCTTGGAGAACACCCCACAGATGCCCAAGAGGAGGTGGGTGTGAGGAGCTGTAGTCAGCAGGTCATGGGAAGAGCAGCCTCTGCCCTCCAGGCGCTTGTCGCCTCACAGGGATAAGATGCCCCAGCAAAGACCAGTACCAACAGCACGAATGAGTGCCCGTCCAGTGCGGTGCTCCTCAGAGGGGACACGGGAGGGGGACGGCTGCAGCTCAGGGTAAAGGGTATGGTCTGGGCTCGGACGTCCAGCCCACACACCTCACTCAGCCTTCAGTTTCCTCATGGGTAAAAGGGCGCATTGTCGGGATTTGTCAAGGAAAGGCCCCGAGGTGCTCACCACAGATCAGGGGCCTGTGGGGGCTGCCAGGCTGCTGAGATGACTGGGCGAACCATAAGGAACAGGACCTGCTCTGGGCCTGCGGGGGGGTTGGACCTGCATGGGGAAGGCCGGGGGGCTGGGCGGGCTGAGGGCAGGGGCGGGGTGGGCCAGGCAAGGAGGCAGGAGACATTGGGTCCGTGGGGCGGGGCTCAGGGCTGCAGGAGAGACCAGCAGGAAGGACCCTTGGGGTCAAAGAAGCAGGCCAGGCCCTGGGCTGAAGGGGCTCACAGGTTACTGCACCCATGAGAGTCTGGAAAGGTCAAGAGCAGGGGACCAGAGGTCCCCTCTGGATCTCAGGAAGGTGAGAGACAGCACAGGGGCATCAGGGAAGGAGACTTCACTGCCGGGGTCTCAGGGGCTGCAAGCAGGAGTGTTGCTGTGATGGGGGGATGGTACAGCTCCATGGCCCCCTGCTTCTCAGAAACTTTGGGCTGGCAGTGAAGAGGGAGAGCCAGGCAGAGCCATAACTGGGAATCCAGGGAACCCTCCACGTACGGATAACCTGATGGAACACCCTTCTGTCCCCCGTGGGCAGGAGATGCCTGCAAGCCACAGGCGGATCCAAGCTCCAATCTCTCTTCATTGATTCCCCCTGCCTGCCAGTTACGGCCTTCTCTGAGCCCCGCTGTCCTGGCCCACGACAGGAGTAGTGACACTGACCTCCCGGGATGGAAGACTTGGATGTGCCTGCAATTCCCTAGTGTGGACCTCAGTGTATGGAAATGCTTTTGTGCCCAGGCATTTACTTCTCCTCCTGAAGAGGGGCTAGGAGGCCTCCCTACTGTGGGCATGGTCTGCACTGACCATTAGAGATCAGGGAGCTGATTCCCACCCAGCTTACTTACTATCCCCAGTGAGGCAGCTGAACCTCAGGGGAAGAACTGGGGCAGACAGAGAGGAAAATTCCAGACAGCCTGGGGGAGGAAAGTACAGTGGGGGTGGGGTCCCCAGAGTCCAGCTCCCCAGCGCCAGAGCCTGACCTGCCTCTGTAGGAGTCTCCTCTAAACTCCCCAGCCCAGAGGGACTAGGAATGCCAAGAATCCTCTCCTCCCCTCTGTGGAACATTCCAAGGCTGAGTGTTTTCCTCTTGAAACCTCAGGAGCAAGAGACAGGAATCCACCGTGAGGCCCTCCAGGCCCCCTCTGCGCCAGCACACCTGCAAGGCTGATGGATGAGGTTAAGATGACGACCAAGAGCACCTCACCGGCTGCGACGGGCACTTCTGCCTCTGAGCCTCCTTTCATGGGGAAGATGTCAGAGCAACAGAGGCCCCAGGCCTGGCAGTCTCTGAAGGAAGCGACCCAGGAGGGGAGGGCAGGCTAGAAGGCTGAGCAGGAGCCAAGGAAGTGAGAGAGTCATCTCCTAGGCAGGTTGATAAGAAGTCTAGGGGCCCCCAAGGAGACAGGGGTCTGGAATTCTCAATGAGGAAGAAAGGACAAACTTTTTCATCCCTCTATATTCCTTAGGATTATATAACAATAATGTATTCTGTTGGAGGACAGTCTCTGGAAAAAACCTTCTGGCTAATTCTGTCATCTTAAGGTGTAAATTGTGGGAGTAGGTCTAGTGAGGTCTTTACAACCTCCAGACATTCTTTTGATTTACTGTAATAACTAATTAGAGAGTATATAACTCCACTGCTAACACTAGCAAGGGGGTACTCTTTCTACCCCCTTCTGATGCCTATGTCAGAAGCTTTCTCTATCTCCTGTATACTTTAATAAAACTTCGTTACACAAAAGCTGTGAGTGATCAAGCCTCGTCTCTGGCCTCGTCTCTGGCCCCCTTCTCCTCCAGAGGCCAAGAATCCCAGCGTCTTTTCTGTGGTTCAGCAACAACCTTTCAGAAGATCGACTGTGCTTGCCCAGCATTAAGGCCTCTCCTGATCAGAGCTGCCTTTCAGGGACAGACGACACTAGCTTGTCCATCCTCGCCAGGTCTCTGCAGAGGTCCTCTGCCACAAGCTAGCCTCAAGGAAGGAGCCTAGGCAGAGGTGCAAAAATTGGGAAGAAATCCCAAATCCCTGAGATTAACTCTGTGCCGGACAGTCGTGACCTCGGGTCAGGCTGACCCCAGCCTCAGCTAATCTCTTGGTGGCTGCTAACCAGGGATCCAACCTGTGCCCCCTGAATTGAAAGTAGAGTCTTAGACACTGGACCACCAGGGAAGTCCCCCTTTCTGCAGTCAGAGCCGAGAAAGAGCTAGGCCCTGAGTGGCCGTCACTAAATGTCTGCAGAAGTGGTGGTCTAATGGTTAAGACTTTGTGCTTCCAAGGCAGGGGGCATGGGTTGGATCCCTGGTCAGGGAATTAAGATCCCATATGCTGTGTGGCACAGCCAAAAAAAGAAAACAGGGAAAAACATCGGTGAAGTGAACAGCTGCAGAAGGCATGAGATCATATCTACCAATGTGCATGTAGATATGTGTTAACTGCATGAGGGAAAATAACTGAAGGAGTGATTGTGTGCCTAAAGCTGTCCTCCTGTCCCCAAATGCACTCATCCCCACACTGGGCTGTTTTCTGAGAGCAAGTGATTACTCATCTCTGAGTTTAAGCATAATGTCTGACCCAGAATAGATGTATAATCAATGTCTACTGAATTTTTGAAAAATCAATGAATGGTATCATAGAGACAGGAAGTAGAAGGATGGCTACCAGGGGCTGGAGGAGGGGGAAGGGGGGTTTCTGTTTATAGGGAATAGAGTTTCAGTTTAAGGAGATGACAGACCTCTGGAGACGGACTGTGGCGATGACTGCATGCCAGTGCGCACTCACGAATGGTTGAGATGGTACATTTCATGTTAGGTATATTTTATAACAAAATTTAAAAATAAAAATTTTTTAAGTCAGTGGACAATAGATAATCAAATGAAACGACCTGGTGTCAGGGCTGTCAGAGCCTTAGATTCAGAATGGCACAAATGCCCTGCAACTCTCCATCAGAAGCTGCAATACATGTCCTCAAACCCCAAACCTGAGCTAGACTAGGCCTCAATTAGACCAGCAGAACAAAGCAGAGGGGACACTTTGATACCCACGCCTAGGACTAGGAAGGCCTTGTCAGTGTGCACTCTCACCCAGGGGAACTCTTCAGGTACCATGTAGCTCACTGGATACATGTGGCTCCAACCAAAAATGGAAGAGAGGCTATCCTCGAGCAGCTGGTTCCCATTAGCTGTCTGGTAACAGGTCCATGGAAAGGCCAGCAGAAGAACAGTCTAGCTGAGCCCTGCCCAGACCACTGGCCCACAGAATCAGAAGCAAAGAAACGAACGTTTCAAACCATGAAACAGTGGGGTGTCTGTCATGTATCAAAGATTTGAAATGATGAAGGGCCACCAGCCCTGCAGTTGGAGGTCAGGGCCACCCTGCCCTGGCTAACCTGCCTCCTGCAAGCAGCTCTCCAAAGAAGTTCTCACGAGTCTCTAAGTCCTAAGGAAGAGTGTGACAGCTCAGGGGGGCAGGCACTCGACTTTTGGCTGGGGCGAGGCGAATGTGGAATGCTGACTGGTAAGGACAGGGTAGGGGTGTGGTCCTTTGCACCTTGGAACACTTTCTGTTACTTCTACAAAGTCCTGACTTTAAACCACCTAAGTTTGACTTTGAGAGCTCAGACAGACAGGTGAGGACAGAGAGAGACTATCAGTTCATGAAATAAGCTGGTTCTCTCATTGGAAGGGAACATGAAATGGAATTCTGAGCCACAAAGACTATACCTTTTACTGAAAAGATATAAGTTAAAATGGGCAAAACAAATCGACGTGATTCTACCAAGCCTTCTCGATTTATGCAGGTTCCCAGGAGACCTGGATGCCATCTGTGACAATTAACACCAGCACAAGCGTAACCCATGCTGGATTATGTCAGCACACTTTGTTCTAGAGACCTTTTCCAGGCACCTGTTCCCACACTGAGCCTCATTCACAGCAGCTGCCCCAGGCGCTGCCCCCTCCTTGTCCCAGAATGTCATCTGCATTGTGTTAGTAACATAAGAAACAGCCCATCCCACAAAGGGCTGACTCGGGAACATTTAACAAGCTGAATTCTTATGAGAGCAGATATCCTCAGGGGAGCATAATGCACGTTGGGCTGGGGCACTTTAACTAATTCGATTTCTCAGTCTTCGTCACTGAGACATCATGAAACCTATGGCCCAGTCCTGGAACATCTGTGCTGCCTCTGTGCCCCTGTCCACTCCGACCTGCAGACTGCCCATCTGCCTGTTACGAGACATCATCTACAGGGTTAGCGCTTCTCAGGCCCCCATCTGGGGTCCCACGGTGGCGGCCCTGATGAATGCCAATGTGGCGACGTACTTTCCACCCATCTCCAACTCCCTCTGCCCTGTTACTGGACAAGGGATTTGTTGTTGGATTTCAGAGCTCTGAAACTGCAGTTCCAGGCTGCTCCTCAGTATCCCTGGCTCCCTCCCACCCGCCCTCGGCCACCCCTTAACCAGTGTCCATACCCTGAAGGATTTAGCTTCCAGGCACAACTATGTCACTCGGCCTGCCCTCTGATTAGACTTAGGTCATCTGCCTCAGAAAAGTAAAAAAATAAAAATAAAAAGACACACAGGATGCAGACGTTTGCATCTTTATTTTTAGGACGTTTAGGACCCATCGTTCTGGTTCCCTGAAGGCAGGAGCCTGTGCTTGCTGAATGAACATGTTCATCTGCATTAATGCTGCTGCTGCTGCTGCTAAGTCACTTCAGTCGTGTCCGACTCTGTGTGACCCCATAGATGGCAACCCCCAGGCTCCATCGTCCCTGGGATTCTCCAGGCAAGAACACTGGAATGCTCAGTTCAGTTAAGTATTCTCAAAAGCCGCGTTCTACTCTCACATGAGAGCCACCTTGGCTTTCACAGGCTTCCTCATCCTGGGGCATTGCATCACTTGGGGCAGTCAGTGTTGGTTACAGCGCCAACTGGGGGCAAGGATGCCAGCTGTCCGGGTCCGCGGAGGCCCTTGTCAAGTCCGTCATTTATTCTTAGACACAGACCCCCATGTGAGGGCCACTCAGACTTGAGTCACTTGCAGACCTTCTCATTGCTTCATCCCACTCTGACCCACCCTTCCTACAGCCCCGTGGAGGCCATTTCTACTGGGATGAACAACTGTAGGGACAAGAACCAGTCCCTTCAAGTATCAGTGCTTGAAAGCCCTGATCTGACCTCAAGTCTAAGCCCCAGTCCAGGCACTGAGCCACTATGATCACTTCCATCAGGCAAAGGACCCTCCAACACACAGCAGCAAGTGTCCTAGAATTCAGAGAACCCTGGTCTTTTTCCTTGGATTTGAGACACCTACCTCTTGGTCATTTTGCTACTTATTAATGCACTTGTTCTGGGACAACTAGGGAGAATGGGGAAATGGATCAACCCAGTGAAGCTTGATACTCTTAAGCAACTTCGGCAACAATAACACTGATAGCAATGAATGAATGACTGGACACCAGCATTCAGGGATCCAGGCTGGGTTGTCAGTGTGTATCCCCTGGCTATTCCAGCTTCACAAGGTACAAAGAACAGTCTCTCCCTCCTCTCTTCCACGCTCAGGACTCTCTGCCTTAGCACTGACTCTTCCAGGCAATTCTGATGGATCCGCACTCTTGCCCCCTCATCCACCCAACTTGCTGTCTCTGTTGCCCTTCTGATTTCATTTTAATAAAAGCTGCTCTTATCCCACCCCCTCCAAAAGCTTCCCTCAAGGCTTTGTCATATGGACCCTTGTGCCACCAACCCCCTCACTTTAAATCTATCACCTAACCTAGCACAGGCCCTGCCCCACCGCCTCTCCTTTCCTACCAGCAGGGGGTGCATCTGACCTCCTAAGTGCTGAAAGGAAAATACCTAACCACATCACTTTTTATAAAAGATAAACAAATCTAAATTTAATCCAACTTACCCTTGTTTCCCAGGAGAAAGGGGCAGAGTGCTCATCTTGCCAAGTTATGTCCTGAAATAAAAATTCAAGAATAAATCTGAAATCCAAACCCAAACATACCCTGTGCAAACAACCACCCAAGGCCATTGGGGAACCAAAATTTAGGAAGAATCCCAACTCCTGGCTCTGAACAATCCTGACGTCATCACACTCTGCAGAGAATGTGTTGACCTTCTGGGTCTGGCTTCCCCTCACTCTGCGGACCAAGGCTGCCCAGGCATGTCTGTCCCCTGCCAAGCAGATATTAGATGGATGCCGGGGAGTCCCAGGACAAGCTTGGTGACAGGGAAGCTGAGCAGAAAGGGAACAGGGCTTCTGGGCTCAGGCCTCAGCCCTACCAGAGATTAGCCATGTGGCCAGGGGATGATGACTTAGCCTTTTGTGCCTCAGTTTTCTCATCTGTAAAAGGAGAATCACACTTGCCTTGCAGGGTTGTTGTGAGGATTAAATGAGGTCACATATGAAAGGAATGCTTTCAAACACACTGGAAAAGACCCTGATACTGGGAAAGATTGAGGGCAGGAGGAGAAGGGGACAACAGAGGATGAGAAGGTTGGATGGCATCATTGACTCAATGGACATGAGTTTAAGCAAATTCTGGGAGATGGTGAAGGACAGGGAAGCCTAGCCCACTGCAGTCCTTGAGGTCTCAAAGAGTCAGACACAACTTTGTAGCTGAACAACAGTGAAAAGAATGTCAGAAAATTATTTGCAGTTAACACCAGTACCCAATTTTTAAATTGAGCCCCACCCCGAATCCTGGTAAGTGCCTCCCAGAAATGTGAAAGGCAATGATCAGCAAATCAATGAAGAAAATGCAATTATAATGAAAATTCAGAATCATTCTGACCCTCACAAGCAGAACAGGACAAAAGGAGCCCTTCAAAATAGTCAGGAGAATTTGACCTTGCATCCACCAGCCTAAACGAAGGCTTGTAAAAATCTCCTTCCCTTGGCCGCTTCTCCACCCTTCCACCTGTATTCATATACTAGCAAATGTCTCATTTGCGCCTAGCTTCTATTGGGGATCATATTTTCTGAACCAAAAACTGGGATATCTTGGGTGATCCAGACTGAAAATGGGATTAGATAATTGAATTGACTGTCCTTGCATAAAGCACCCCAGGTACATGGTGTCTTCCCACCCAGAAGCACTCCCTGCCCCTAGAGGTAGGTCACCTGGCTCCCCTCCTCCAGGAGGCGGCCCAGTTCTGCAAAGGGCCCACTTTTTTTTAGTACAAACTCCATTCCCAGGCTCAATCTCTAAGCTATGTCTCCTATCACTCCTGACTCTCAGGCAAAACTTCTAAAACGTGAGGCAACATGGGCCACTGTGTTCCCATTGTGCAGTTAAGCCCACGTTTATGCCTCAATTTACAAACTGTCCCTCCAAAAGTAGAAACGTGAGCTAACAAGTCTCAGCTAAGGGGGCCCTGAGTCCAGGTATGTGTGGTCAGGAAGTGGGAGAAAAGTATAGTTGAGCTAAATGACCTGAAAGTCCTTAAAATTCTATAATCTCAGGACTCTCTAAGTTCCTCTTAGAAGCAATACAACAAGAAAGAGTTTGTCAGATGGGAAAAATAAAGGAGGCTGATGGGATGTAAGTCCCCTTTATTCTAGATTTGGACCAGGGAAAAAAGGACAAAGGGAAACCAACTGGCAAATGTGTTCCCTCTGTCCAGGGGAGGGACACCCAGTGGCTACCTCAGGGGACAGAGGAGGTGCGTGGAGATTCAGTGGGCAGGCAGAGACAGAGCAGGGGCAGGATCACTGGTGAAAGCAGGACACATTCCTTCTCATGTGATATGACCAATTCTCTGAATATTAATTATGCAGCTTGAGTCCCTTTGAAATCTGCAAAGAACAGAGTAAGAAGGTTTGGGGGTCTGGAAGGTGAATGAGTGCAAGACTCTTAGGAACAACGTTCTTTTCTATTTTTCCAGCTTTTTTCTACAGTAATCCTGGCCTATCTTCTTCCCTACCAATATACATATACAAGTTATAAATGTATTCCTCCTTAGGTAATTTTGTGAATGAAAGAAAAAATGAAGATGATAAAAATAAGATTACATGAAACACACAAAAAATTGAACAGGAGTAAAAGAGGGAACCAATGAAACACACTTTCTACAACAATGCTTCATTTGAGCTATATTTGATCATTCTCATTCATACTGTATACTCTTAAAAGAATTATTCCTCATAATTCCTTGCTGAAGAATTTGGGAAACAGGAAATATATTTTATAAAACCTGATAAACAAACATGAAAGGAAAGTTTTATTGGTAGTCATCTCTGATTGACATGGATAAGATGTCTAAAATTTGTATATGTACTCATGGAGTAATAAAGAATTAGTTATTGTTTAAAAAAAAGAAAAAGACTCCTAGGAGCAAAGACGTAGCCTGGAGCATGGTAAGCCAGCAGGCTCCAGTGGCTGCAGCTCGTATTGGCTGAAATTCCAAAAGGGCTTCAGACAGACGGGCACCCTGTGATTTCTCCACAACTTGATGTCAAGTCAATAATCTTTTGTTTGCTCCAGCAAGAAACTGAGTCAAGGGGCAAATTCCTTGGATTTCTGCAGTTCCAAGCTCATAAAAAAATAATAAAGCACTTAACAAAAATAAACATGCCAAACAAAAATGCGATTGAAGCTCTGACGTCAGCCCCTGGCTGGCTGCAGACCCCAGCACCAAGCAGCACTGGCAAGCAGGCGCGGCTCTCCGGCTGCTGGGCGCACAGCGGCATCAGAACCGCAAGGTTCTAGAAAGGGACAGTGGTGGTGGCAGCTGTACAACATCGTGAGTGTAGCAACTGTACACTGAAAACAATGGTGAGAATGGTCAACTTTACGTTATGGATATTTTACAATAAAAAAAACTGAATGTATTATATGACTTGGACTATACGACATTCTGGAACAGGTAAAATTATAGAGACAGTAAGAAGATCAGTGGTTGCCAAGGTTAAATGGAAGGAGGGATGAGAAGGCACAGAGGATTTTTAGGACAGTGAAACTACTCTGTATATACCGTAATGATGGATCAGTTCAGTTCAGTCACTCAGTCGTGTCCGACTCTTTGCGACCCCATGAATTGCAGCTCCATCACCAACTCCCGGAGTTCACTTAGACTCACGTCCATTGAGTCCGTGATGCCATCCAGCCATCTCATCCTCGGTCGTCCCCTTCTCCTCCTGCCCCCAATCCCTCCCAGCATCAGAGTCTTTTCCAATGAGTCAGTTCTTTGCATGAGGTGGCCAAAGTACTGGAGTTTCAGCTTTAGCATCAGTCCTTCCAAAGAAATCCCAGGGCTGATCCCCTTCAGAATGGACTGGTTGGATCTCCTTGCAGTCCAAGGGACTCTCAAGAGTCTTCTCCAACACCACAGTTCAAAAGCATCAATTCTTTGGCGCTCAGCTTTCTTCACAGTCCAACTCTCACATCCATACATGACCACTGGAAAAACCATAGCCTTGACTAGACGGACCTTAGTCGGCAAAGTAATATCTCTGCTTTTGAATATGCTATCTAGGTTGGTCATAACTTTTCTTCCAAGGAGTAAACGTCTTTTAATTTCATGGCTGCAGTCACCATCTGCAGTGATTTTGGAGCCCAAAAATATAAAGTCTGACACTGTTCCACTGTTTCCCCATCTATTTCCCATAAAGTGATGGTGGATACTTTTCTCAAAGCCCAGAAGCTACAGCAGCGAGAGTAAATTGCAGTGTAAACTATGGGCTCAGGGCAATAATGACACGTAGGCTCATCCACTGTGACAAATGTCACACTCTGGTGGACACAGTGGTTTTGGAAGAGGCTGCACATGTGTGACGGTAGGGAGTGTGTCAGAAATCTATACTTTCTACTCACTTTTGCTGGGAACCTTACATTGCTCTGAAAATTAATTTATTTTTCAAAAAAAAAAAGTGACCCCTCCCCACTCCCCCCCAAAAAAAAACCTGACAAGGGTAACAAATACTAAAAACATCATTTCATAATTACTTTAGTCTGTCTTCCTGTTATCTATGCTATTGACATTACTTATATCCATTGTACTTACAAGATAGAAAGTGCATCTGTAACAACACACAGTGGGGTTGCTGCACCTCCCTGACTGGCTCTGATTCCGTGAGCCACCCTGGGGCTTAGACGGCACCTAGGGGAGCATCTCCATGGCAACCAGTGGGTGCTCCACAGCAGGAATGTTCCCCTCACTGCCCTGACGCCAGATGCTGAACATTTCCCAACACGGCACAAGCTGCAACCAATACCAGACACCCTGAAACTCACTACATTCTACACTAGATGCAATTTTCACTATTAAAATTTTTAAGGATTTTGGTCATCTTGCCTTTGAAATTATTTGGCAACAGTCACTCATCTAGAATGGGTTGGTTTCTCTGTAAAAGTCATGACTATTCCAAAATTATTCTAAAGTGAGAAATTCTGGACTTAAATTCATTTAAAAGGTGAAATATTGTAAATATTAGCCTTTCCTCTAGGACTGGATACTAATGAGTCATTTCTTCCTTTATAACTTCCTTCCCAACTTCAGAGCCAATGAACTTCATTTCACCTCCAGTGTCGGGGGGACAGCACCTGTGGATGGCAGCATCCACAGTGGATGACCCTCGGCTGGGCCCAGAGGCCAGCCTGAGGAAGCAGGGCCAGGAGCATGGGCATTACAAAGCAACCCTGAGCTTCCCCTCCACAAAACCAGGTCACTAGCAGCCGGCAGACAGGGAGACGTGCCTTGACTACAACAGTCAAAAGATGTGCTTTGGAGGCCCCCGAAGCACTCTGAGAGTCTTGCTTCCTCTCCAGGCCTCACTGAGGGACAGGCTGGGGACCACTCTGCCACCTGAGAAAACTTCTGCAGATGCCTTCTCTCTGGCACACCTGTCCCAGGCAGCCTGAGGGGATGGCCACTTCCTAGGTCCTTATTGGTCTTGGGTCCATGCTTGTGGCATTCACAGACATCAGAGTCAAGGCTCTCTAAAGAGCACTCTTCGCTTAAAGGTTTCAGATCGAGCTGTAAATCAGAATCACCTAGGGTGCTGTTTTAACAGCCAGAAGCTGTGGGTCCCCCCGACATAGTCATAGAAAACCAACAGCTCCCTGTGTGTGTGCTTAGTCACGTCCAACTCTCTGCAACCTCATGGACTGTAGCCCGCCAGGCTCCTCTGTCCTTGGGGTTCTCCAGGCAAGAATCCTTGAGTGGGTTGCCAGGCCCTCCTCCAGGGGATCTTCCCGACCCAGGGACTGAACTTGTATCTCCTGCATCTTCTGCACTGGCAAGCGGATTCTTGGCCACTGGTGCCACCTGGTTATGATCCAGCAACTCCCTAAGTCATTCTAATGCAGCTGTTCCCATGGGCAGCTCACCTACTTCAGTCCTCCACAGGACACCTGACTCCCGCTTCTCATGGAGGCACCTAGCCACACAGGCTGCACGTGCTGACCTCCAAGGCTCAGGCATCCACCTCTGTGTCCAGGCCACCCCACCTATAGAGGTGGCCTCAATCAATACTGCTACATGGCTCTCATCATTCCCAAGTAAGGATTTCTAGTAAACCAACCTGGATGCTGGCTTCTCTCACAAGAGGCCCATGGTTTTCTGGGCTGGTTCTCACCCACCCCACTTTGAAGCAGGCAAAACCATGCTCTGTGTCATCAGTATAGTAACCAAAGCAAATAGTCTCCTAAACACTGCAAGGCCTCAGCAAATCACGTCTAAATGCTGCTAAAGAAATATCAATAACCTCAGATATGCAGATGACACCACCCTTATGGCACAAAGCAAATCAGCTCTAAAGGCCTCAGCAAATCACGTCTAAAGGCTGCTTTAGAGATAAGAAAGCCTCCCTCAATGATCAATGCAAAGAAATAGAGGAAAGCAATAGAATGGGAAAAACTAGAGATCTCTTCAAGAAAATCAGAGATACCAAACAAACATTTTATGCAAAGATGGGCATAATAAAGGACAGAAATGGTATGGACCTAACAGAAGCAGAAGATATTAAGAAGAGGTGGCAACAATACACAGAAGAACTGTACAAAAGAGATCTTCATGACCCAGATATCCACGACAGTGTAATCACTCACCTAGAGCCAAACATCCGGGAATGCAAAGTCAAGTGGGCCTTAGGAAGCATCGCTACAAACAAAGCTAGTGGGGGTGATAGAATTCAAGCTGAGCTATTTCAAATCCTAAAAGATGATGCTGTTGAAGTACTCCACTAAATATGCCAGCAAATTTGGAAAATTCAGTAGTGGCCACAGGACTGAAAAAGGTCAGTTTTCCATCCAATCCCTAAGAAAGGCAATGCCAAAAAATGTTCAAACTACTGCACAATTGCACTCATCTCACATGCTAGCAGTGTAATGCTCAAAATTCTCCAAGCCAGGTTTCAACAGTACATGAACTTCCAGATGTACAAGCTGCATTTAGAAATGGCAGAGGAACCAGAGATCAAATTGCCAACATCTGCTGGATCATCGAAAAAGCAAGAAGTTCCAGTAAAACATCTACTTCTGTTTTATTGACTAAGCCAAAGCCTTCGACTGTGAATCACAACAAACTGGAAAATTCTTAAAGAAATGAGAATACCAGACCACCTTACCTGTCTCCTGAGAAATCTGTACGTAGGTCAAGAAGCAACAGTTAGAACCGGACATGGAACAACAGATTGGTTCCAATGGGGAAAGGAGACGTCAAAGCTGTATATTGTCACCCTGCTTATTTAACTTATATGCAGAGTACATCATGAGAAATGCTGGGCTAGATGAAGTACAAGCTGGAATCAAGATTGCTGGAAGAAATACCAATAACCTCAGATATGCAGATGACACCACCCTTATGGCAAAAAGTGAAGAAGAACTAAAGAGCCTCTTGATGAAAGAGAAAGGAGAGTGAAAAAGTTGGCTTACAACTCAACATTCAGAAAACTAAGATCATGGCATCCGGTCCCATCACTGCATGGCAAATATATGGGGAAACAGTGGAAACAGTGTCAGACTTTATTTTGGGGGGCTCCAAAGTCACTGCAGATGGTGACTGCAGACATGAAATTTAAAGACACTTGCTCCTTGGAAGAAAAGCTATGACCAACCTAGACAGCATAGTAAAGAGCAGAGACATTACTTTGCTAACAAAGCTCTATCTAGTCAAAGCTATGGTTTTTCCAGTGGTCATGTATGGATGTGAGAGCTGGACTATAAAGAAAGCTGAGCGCCAAAGAATTGATGCTTTTGAGCTGCGGTGTTGGAGAAGACTCTTGAGAGTCCCTTGGACTGCAAGGAGATTCAACCAGTTCATCCTAAAGGAAATCAGTTCTGAATATTCATTGGAAGGACTGATGCTGAAGCTGAAACTCCAATACTATGGCCACCTAATGAGAAGAACTGACTCATTGGAAAAGACCCTGATGCTCGGAAAGATTGAAGGCAAGTGAAGAAGAGGACGACAGAGGATGAGCTGGTTGGATGGCATCACTGACTTGATGGACATGAGTTTGAGCAAGCTCCAGGAGTTGGTGATGGAAAGGGAAGCCTGGTGTGCTGCAGTCCATGGGGTCGCAAAGAGTCAGACACGACTGAGGGGCTGAAATGAACTGAACTAAAAGGCTGCTCTCATTTCATTCTTTCCAGAGTTCAAAGATTACATACAACTACTGCAACCGCATTTCTAATAATGCCTCTGCATAACTACAGTAAGTATGTAATCATAAATACTCTGATGTCGTAGATTCAAAATATGGTGCGCTGTTTGTTAAATTTCTCCTGCCACCTAGATGGCTGAGTCTCTTAAAGTTAGAATCCCAACCATTAAGCTCCCCAGTAATACATCTAATTTTTCTTGAGTGGTTCAGAAGCAGTGCTCACTGGAACCATACATTATCATTGTCCTCCTAAGTCCATAAATTGGGGGAAGTTTCCAGTTGATTGATAGATGGTGGAATTTTGGCTTAAAGTTAACAAGTTTAAACTGTGAAATACTCCAAACTAGAGAAATGACGCTCAGATGGCAGAGCCTGCAGGAGTGGGACAGACACTCCCTGTGTTGCTGATTGTCTCATCCCTTCAGGGATGTCGGCTGTGCTGGGCCTCTTGGCACATCCTGCATCAAGCACCTTCTTCCTGATGATCTGCTTAGTGTCAGTCTGTACCTCAAATTCACAGGAGCATGTTAAAAACAGAAGGGAGGGAATCATACTCGCTGGTATTTAGCCAAATGGACTGAAAACTTCAGTTCAGTTGTTCAGTTGTGTTGGATTCTTTGCGACCCCGTGGACTACAGCACGCCAGGTTTCCCTGTCCATCACCAACTCCCAGAGCTTGCTCAAACTCATGTTCATCAAGTCCGTGATGCCATCCAAACATCTCATCCTCTGTCATCTCCTTCTCCGGCCTTCAATCTTTCCCAGCATCAGGGTCTTTTCAAATGAGTCAGTTTTCAAATGATTTGCATCAGGTGGCCAAAGTATTGGAGCTTCAGCTTCAGCATCAGTCCTTCCAATGAATATTCAGGACTGCTTTCCTTTAGGATTGACTGGTTTGATCTCCTTAGGTCCACATAAACACCCACACATGGCTGCTTATTGCAGCTGCAGTCATAAATGCCAATACTTAGAAGTAACTAAGATGTCCTTTCATGGGTGAATGGCTATGAATGGCTAAGAAAACTGTGGTACATTCAGGCTATAGACTATTATTCAGTGCTAGGAAAAATGGGCTATCAAGCCATGAAAAGACACAGAGGAAACAATGCATATTACTAAGTGACAGAAGTCAATCAGAAAAGGCTGCATACTCCATGATTCCAACCATATGTCATCTGAAAAAGGCAAAACTATGGTGGTAGTAAAAAGATAAGCAGTTGCTAGGGACTGGAGGGGAGAGAGGGATGAACAGGAAAAGCATACAGGGTTTTTAGGACAGTGAAATACTCTGTATGGTACTATCAATATAAGGATGGAATTGTGTCCTCAAACATTAGTGCAAACCACTGAATGTCCAATATCAAGAGTGAACTATAGGGCTTCCCTGGTGGTGCAACGGATAAGAATCCGCCTGCCAATGCAGGAGACACGGGTTCGATCCCTGATCCGGGAAGATCCCACATGCTGCGGAGCAACTAAGCCCACGCACCACAACTAGGGAAGCCCAGTGCCTAGAGCCTGAGCCCTGCAACAAGGGAAGGCACGGCAGCGAGAAGCCCGCACCCCACAGCAGAGAATCCCCCAGCTCTGCTCACTGCAACAGAAAGCCCGGGCCCAGCAACTAAAATCCAGCGCGGCCAAAAATTAATTAAATAGATTATTAAAAAATAGTGGAAAATATAAATTAAAAAAAAACTGTAATGTAAGCTATGAACTGGGTGATGGTGTGTAGGTTCACTGATTATAGTAGATGCACCGCTGTGACAGGGGCTGTTGATTCTGTGAGGGGGAGGGGCTGTGCATGTCTAAGGAGGTGGATATATGGAAACCTCTGTACTTTCTGCTCAGTTCTGCTGTGAACCTAACAATGCTCTGAAAAATAAAGTCCACTTAAAAAAACAAAGGGAAGGAGTAAGGGAGAAGAATATGCTCTTTTTTTTAACCAACTGCTTATTCTTAGGGACTATTGTTTATATACTTATGGAATCCATGCTTTCCCCTTTGACCTGCTAGCTGAAACTCCAATACTTTGGCCACCTCATGCGAAGAGTTGACTCATTGAAAAAGACTCTGATGCTGGGAGGGATTGGGGGCAGGAGGAGAAGGGGACGACAGAGGATGAGATGGCTGGATGGCATCACGGACTCGATGGACGTGAGTCTGAGTGAACTCTGGGAGTTGGTGATGGACAGGGAGGCCTGGCGTGCTGGAATTCATGGGGTCGCAAAGAGTTGGACACGACTGAGCGACTGAACTGAACTGAACTGAACTGATTGCATACATTTAATTCTGCTGAGATAAGACGGTTTCCATCAGTGGAAGTATGAAACTGCAGTTCTGACAACAGAAAAAGAGTTACAGTTTAACTACTGGGCAGGTTCCACCATGAACACAAGTACAGAAACTCAGGCCTCCACAGACCTTACGAGAAACAAAAGCTGGGTCCCAAGGTGGTTACAGGAAGGTGGCAGGGCAGAGTTAAAGGAAACAAACAGGAGAGCGGAGTAGGAAGCTGAAGACAGGTCTGGCCTTGATTTATTTTTCTGAGAAATGGATTATTTTTTCTTACTTTAGAATGTTAAAGTAACTCCCGTCAATTTCAAGATGACTTTTGATGTGCCAATAGGCTTCCCAGCTCTGCCCCTCACCCTGGGAGACAAGGAGCAAGTCATTTCACTTTTTTGCAAAACCTGTTCCCTGGTAATTACTGGGCCACACACCCACAGTGGGGGGTGCCAGGGTGCCAGGGGGAGCCAGTGTGGCTGCCTCAGCTCCCAGGGTGAAGGTTTCAATACCCTTCCTCCTCCAGAGGCACCAGCTATGCAGGGTCCCAGGCCAGGTGCCTCTCTAGACAGAGAACTATCTGTCTGCAAAGGGAAGCCTGTGGAAGAGACCCACAGCCTCCTCCTCACGGCCTGTGGAGGTGGACACGGACCCACGGCCACGTTCTCAACTCCTGCTTGGAGCCGGGGCACAGGCGCCAGGACATGGTAAACCACATCCACCCTGTCATCTTTTCTAAAGAATGCATGCATCTGCCAGACAGATGTGTGGGATTCACAATTACACATTCCACCTTTCTTAAAAATAAAAGGCCAAACAATGAAAAAGTAACTCTCAAATTTCTCATTTGGGGGCCCAAAGGCTGAAAAATAAAAAGCCAAGCTGCTGAAGCAAAAGGGAAAGAGGTGATCTCACACATCACAAGTCCTGTATCAGGAAGCCACAGAGCCAACCAAACTCAAATCTGACGAAGATTTAATAATTGAGGAATGTTCTGGAAGGACTACCACATGCTTCATAATGCTGCTTCTGCACTGTTTGAAACTTTTAACAGTAACATACAGGTATGCTGGGCTTCGCTGGTGGCTCAGTGATAAAGAATCCACCTGAAATGCAGGAGATGCAGGGGACGTGGGTTAGATCCCTGGGTTGGGAAGATCCCCTGGAGGAGGTCATGGCAACCCACTCCAGTATTCTTGCCTGGAGAATCTCACAGAAAGAGAGGCGTGGCGGGCTACAGTACATGGTGTCACAAATAGACGGACACAAGTGAAGCAACTTAGCATGCACGCACACACAGGTATGTCAGTTTGGAAACTGTATAATTATTTAATTAGTTTATTTTAAAACACAAACACCTAGGCTGTCCAGCCTAGACCCTAAGGAGAGAGGGCAAAGTGACCCTTTGCATGGCCTGGATGCCAGCAGCTCATCAAAGTCTGCTGATTGGGGGGCTCCATACTGACCCCCTCCTCCTGAGCACTTCAGGGAAGGGTGCTTCACCAGCCATGGGGGAGCAGGAGCTGGACAGGCAGTGGGGCTGTGGAAAACTGAGGGGCCTTCAGAGGCCTGCAGAAGATCTCCCGGCTTCCTGCAGGAGTCAGGAAGCCCCAGAAAAGGAGGTGAAGGCCAGGTGGAGTGAAAAAGCAGCCAGCCAGTCCTCTGGTTCCTGCAGGAGGGGGAGGGACACACGGGCTGGGGGAACACCTCCTTCCAACAGCAGCTGGTCATTAAGCTGCTGAACAGGAGGTGGAGTTGTCTGGCTCCAGGGCTTACAACCCGCATTCTCCAGCACTCAAAATCCAAATCCCAGTGCCTGGGGTTGGCACATGGAAACATCCTTCCTGCCCAGCCCCACTTACTTTATAAAGAGGTGAAACAGGCAAGTAGGTCCATGAGAATCAACACTCCGGCTGCCCAAATTTCTGAGTTCACCTACTTATGGCTTATCTGGAGCATAGCTGTGGCACAGAGCTCAGAACCCTGAATTCTCAGATCCTGCTAGACTGGTGGCAAGAGTCTGGGAGTAAGGGCAGGGAGCAAAGAGCTAAGCATGCCTAGAAAGTCAGGGTTTTGTTTTCTGTTTTTGCTATTTGATAACAGGAAGCTGTGGAAGCAGACTGGAGTGATACCTAAATCTCCCTAGATGAAAGCTCTTCATCTCCCAAAATAAGCCATTCCCCAGACTTTTACTGCTGTAGGAAGAAGGCAGGAATTGAGAAGCAAAGGGCAAGTCAAACTCCTGAAAGCACCTATTTGCAAACATGTCTTAACATTCAGACCAAACGTGATGCAAATGGCAAGTCCAATGTCCCTGTCTGTTCCAAGCAAGGCCTGTAAGCACGAGAGGGCCGGTTAGCTGGGGATGCTCGGTCACTCAGTCATGTCCAGCTCCTTGCGACCCCATGGACTGCAGTCCTCCAGGCTCCTCTGCCCATGGAATTTTCCAGGCAAGAATGTTGGAGCAGGTTGCCATTTCCACCCCCAGGGGATCTTCCCGTCCCAGGGATTGAACCTGCATCTCTTGCGTCTCCTGCATCGGCAGGCGGATTCTTTACCACTGAGCCACCCAGGAAGGTTAAGCATCCCTAAAGCATGAGTGGCTCTAGTGTGTAACATACTAGGCTTAGGGAGATAGTCACTCGGCTGACTGCCAAGGCGGTAAGAACCAAAAACCTGATAGAACCCTTCACGGCTTCCATGCTCAAAGGCAGGCAGCCAGCCTCCCTCTCTGCGTCAGGCTCGTCCTCCCAGCAAGGGTGGATCTGGGCCTGGACACTGGTCCTCTTGCTTTACAGACAGCAAACGTAAAAACGAACACACAGATGGCATGCTGCCACACGTGTCCCACAAAGAGCAGCCCCATATGTGTCAACTGGACATGTGAGCCGAGCCCTGACCACACTCCCTGCCACCAAGATCCATGACCATCAATACACAAGCAAGTTTCCACTTGCTTGTTCCTGCAACACATAACAATGACTGGATAACAGTCACAGCTGAAGGCTGTATTCACATGATCTGACCTAAAATGTGGCTGTCTGGGATGCAAAAATGTTACTGGCGACAGGGTAGAGGGTATTCAGAGAAATAGGCGATGTCCTGGTCCTTCACGATAGCTGAAAGGGGGGCACAATCTGAGGCTGGAATAATGGCTGATCAGGAGTCAGGGCACCTCACGTCCACACTGTGGACAGAGCAAGCCCAGCTTTCAATATGTGCCCCAAGGTGAATCCCCACAGCTCATCAGAGCAGAGCTCCTTCTCACGTGGGACTCTACACGGCCAACTCTAAGCTTAGCAGTGGGAGAAATTTATTTCATGATAGTGATTTTCAAAAGTGGACATTGACAGACTACAGCTAACAATAATGACATTTTCGCCATTGGCAGCAGCAGCCATTTCTAATCCCATAGGCCTTTCCTACACATAAGCTCTACTATCATCCTGTTACTGTTCTTCCCACTGTAGGAGTTCAGAGACATTAATGAATTACCACAGTCAAAAAGTTAGCTGATGGGGAGCCAAAGCAAACCCAAGACTCACAACCAAGCCCAGGTGCCTCCTATTATAGCTTAGAAAAGGCCCTGGGAGCCCAGTATCCCAGATGGTCTTTCCCAAGTATTTACGAGGCCCACCCTGCCTGTCATCCAAGGTCAGACACTGGCTAAAGCAAGAGCTGGGGTTCACCTGAGCACCCATCCTTCAATAAGCCAACTGTGGAAGCTGGCAGTGGTGGAGGCCAAGGAGCGTTCTCTGTTCCAAGACTGGCTGTGGAGGCCACAGAGACTACATCTGAAGGCAGATCAAACCGGAAGGGACAGAGCGGCTGACTCAGTATGGTTCAGGGCCCTTTTGGGTAAGCCTGGGGCCACCTATTCAGGCTACTCTGTCCAGCAGCCATCATCACCCCTTGCGCCCAGGAGCCAACCCTCCTCCAAGAACAACCGTACTCCTGGGCATGAGACCACCAAGTCTACTCTGGTGCCAAGTCGATGTAACACACTTTAAACTCCTTAGTGGGATTAAATCACTGTAGCCAAAAAGACAAAAAAGCTCTGGGCAATGTTCCTCTGTACCTTTCTTCAAACTCACTGTGTCTCTGCCACTCATGCTGAGAGCCTGGCAGGAGGTTTGCAGATCATGCTCCCAGGCAGCTTTTGCAAAGCTGAGTGCAGTTCTGAAAAACAGGGCTCTTGTGCTCCTGGAAGAATACGCAAGTACCACAACAAAAAAAGTTCTATTGGCTGTTAAATTGCTTTGGGTTTACAAATTCACAAATGGCTCAGTCCGGTACCCAGTTAAGGAATCAGAGTACACAATTCACTTGGTCACACATGGCGCAGGCCTTTGTGGATATTCTTAGCCAGACAGCTAGTTAAGGGAAAATGACAGTGACTCTCCAACATCTGTAAGTACTTGCAGGTTTATTTCCTCTCACAGTTTATTTACTCATTACATTTCCAAGAGGGGCTGCCTGCTTTTCCATCACCCAAATCTGAGCACCAACACTGCAAACATCTTTAGAGATGAATATGTTTCAGCTCTGGGATTACATTTTAAACGTATATTCTCATCCCTTCCGTTACCACACCCTCATTTTTCCTGGCAAAGCCTTTAGAGTTTAAAATCCAATGATGACTGTTCATCCTGTCAGAATAAAGCCATGTGGGCAGCATATTTCTGCCTCTCACACATCCCTCACAATAAAGTGGGTTTATGACCACAAGCATTTTGTATTAATCAATGTTTCCGCACACCCACGCCGAAAAATCAGATTAAAACCTCATTTCCACTAGAATTCTTTCCGCAGTCCACAACTTCCTCAGAAAATCTCCAAGCTTGGCCCCTCATCCTTGCAGCCTCAAAGCATGAGAATTTCATTGTATACTGCTTGCTGCTTTCGACTTAGACCAAAAGTTGAGTTTGAAAAGCCCAGGAGCCACAAATTTGGCACCAAACAGGATTTAGTTAAACACATTTCCAGGAAAAAGCCAACTTTCTGAGCAGCACAGAACACTCAGGCCTTTGTGACTTTCCATGGGTCATCTCTGAGTTTTTTCTAGCTTCAGAGTTTCTTCCTCCAGTGACCACCCGTCTAGAATTCCCAGCAGAGTGTCTAGGTCAGAGGCCCAGACATGCCCTTATATGTACCAAAGGTTTGCAACAGCTCATTTAAACGTATCCAGTGTTTTTCAATGGAAAAGAGGGGCCACCACACTCACTCCCAAAACAAAACAGCACATGGGGCTCAC
The DNA here is from genome assembly GCF_032405125.1 of Capricornis sumatraensis. Classification (NCBI taxonomy): domain Eukaryota; kingdom Metazoa; phylum Chordata; class Mammalia; order Artiodactyla; family Bovidae; genus Capricornis; species Capricornis sumatraensis. The sequence goes on along the minus strand of NC_091078.1, from coordinate 41,329,289 downwards.
TCGGAAACATCTTAGGCTTTGGGAAATCTTGGAAGGCACCTCTTTATTCTTGTTATCTTGCTTGACAACTTCAGTCTCCCCGCACAACTCATCACAAATATTAATAATATTATTACGTATAAAATGCTGACTACCTTTCCTAGCAGGGTTGGGGTGGGTATTATTATTCTTGGGGGTACCTGAGATTCTAAAAGGTTAGGTCATCCACGGCCATACAGCTAAATGGCAGAATAAAACCTAGGCTGGCCTGGCTTAAAAATCCCCTGTTGCTGCCAATTTGGTCTGCCTCGCTACCAGCAACTGCCTCCAGCTCTGGGAAAAGTCTCCAGTCCCCTGCGGCCCGCCGGGGAAGGTCTAGATGGAGGGTCTTGAACCTCCTTCCTTCGCTCGGCGGTTCTCCACAGACTCCCCCGGGGAGCCCCCCCAGCCCCCGACCTCCGGCTCCAGGCCGCCCCTTCCACCCACCCGGGTGCTTGCGCCTTCTCTCCAGCCCCTGCCCGCGCGTCTGGAGGGGACGGCTGCTAGCCGGCAGGTGTCTGCCCGGCCGGGGGCGCCTCCCGTAGCCGGGGAGGGGTGGAGGGGACGCCGGCCCGTCCGCACCTACCTCGTCCCCGAAGCGCACCACCTTCTGGCCCGTGGGCCCGCGCAAGCCGGGGAAGCGCGCGAGCTCCTCGGGGTCGCCGGGCGGCGGGGCGCTCGGCCCCACCAGGCACCGGTCGATGATCTCGTCCTGCTGCGCCGGCGGCAGCCGCGCCCACTCGGGCCCGTACTTCTCCCGGATCTTCTCCTTGTCCTGCATGATCTTCCTAGCCATGGGGCTTAGCGACGAGAAGTAGGTGAAGCGCTTCCGCTCCCGGTCGTCCAGAGGCCGGTTCGCACTCATGACTGCCGTGCGCGAGGCCGCAATCGCCGCCGCCATGGACGCCATGCCCTGCCTGCCCGCAGCTCTCCGCCCCCGCCCCGGCCCGGCCCCCGGCCACGGCCCCGGCCCCCGCCGGGAGGCCCGAGCACCGCCCCCGCCCCGCCCCCCGAACAGCGCCCTTCCGCCCCCGGGAGCCCGGGCTCCGCCGCCCCAGGAACCCCGCCTCCGAGCCCGCCCAGCTCCCCAAGCCCCGCCCCACTCCCAGGGCTCCGCCCTCCGCGCCCCCACCCTGGGAAGGCCGCGGTCTGTACCCCACTGCTTTCCGAACCTGCCCTCCGCACTCCCACCCCGGAACCTCAGTCTTGGCGCCTCCACCCCGGGAACCCCGCGGCCCGCATCCCGCATCCCACATCCCGCATCCACCCACCGCCGGGAACCCCGCCCTACGCGCAGCTCCCGGAGCTACCCTCTTAGGCCTTGCTGTGTCCTCCAGATCGGCTCTCTCATGTGTTCCCGCGGTGCCCCCACTCTTCGGGGCTCCCCTTGACCAGCGCAGGAGGTGACTGGCACGTCCCCAGGTCCGCGCCTGGCAGTCTAATGGGATTGCTGCCGGTGACCGCCATAGCGCCACGTGGTCACTAGTTTGACAAAGGAAACTTTTCTCCCTCCCATGTGCCTAAAAAAGACCGGCATTTCTGGACCGAGCCACAGGCCACCTTATTCTTATCCCTTTCCCCAGCTGAGCCATCTTTTCCCTCTTTCTTTGAACTGTCCCCAAACCTGGACCAAGGTCTTGGCGCGGTGAGCTGACAGAAGGGTTGATTGAGCTCGGGGCAGCGAGGACGCCGAAGATACGAGCTGGGGAGACTGGACTAAAGTCTGGAGTGTTGAAAGTATCAATTTCCGCGGCTCCAAAAGAGAGGAGTACAGTGAAGTGTCGGGTACCTCATAGTGCCTTTGGCTAAGGAGTTAGGAACTGCCCGGTGGGCATCTGGGGCCCGCGGGCTAGTGCACCTGTAATTCGTTTTGCTTTTGCAGGTGAAGACTTCCCCAAACCTGTCGCGTGGTCTTTGCTTTCTCCAAGATTCCTTTTGGAGTCTCAGAAATCTCAGGAACTCTAGGCAGCTTGATGTTTGCAAACAAACTGAAGAGCAGCAGGAAGTTTTTTCATAGGCAGAGAAATGACATCCCAATAGTGTGAGGGGTCAGGTGTGCCATTTTGATGTATGTCTCAGAGCACAGCCATTAAAATTATACAGAGTCCTCATCTGCTTTACTGTCTGGCTGGTTTGAACAAGACTTAACAGGGCTCAGATGATAATTAAATGTCCTCGTTTAAAACAAAAAAACACTGCATTTCAGCTGTTACTTAGGGTCATTGCCTCTGAAGTAACACTTGGATAATTCTGAAATTTACATAGTGTTATATACCAATGTTACCTCAAATAATAATAATAAAACTCTTAGAAAATTCTGAACACAATTGTAGCAATAAATTGCAAAGTTCCATTTTAAATGTGTGATAGCTTTATCTTCTGGCTCAAAATTCCTTAGAAAATATTTTTAGAATGTCATGAATGTGACAAGCTCTACAATAAAAGATATTGCTATGAAGTGTTATTAGCATACCATATTGAAAAGCAGTGGAAAAAACCACCAAATAATTGCTGGGGTTGCCCAGTATTTGAAAGACTACTTGCCAAGCCAGTAGGTTGAGTTTTTTGGTACTAGTCTATTACTAGATAAGTCTATGCTATACAGGTCCAATCTGAATCCTTCTTTCTTCCCTCGAACGCTTGTTCAATAAGGTGGGTGATGTTTAAAGATGTATTCTTGAAATTAACATCTTCGAAGTTGCTTTGAAATTCACATAGAAAGAGTTCAGTGCTGTTAGAAACTTGGTCCCCACGGGGTTTTCACAGCAATTGCAAAAATAAATGGTCTTTGCAAAAAAGCAGAACCCAATTAAGTGTTTAGATCAAATATAATTTATTTCCAGAGAAGTCATACTGTAAATGCAATATGAAATGAATCAGGGACATCAGCCAAGCTATGTAAAATCCATTATTTGGGCAATACTGATGCTACTGCTGCTAAATCGCTTCAGTCGTGTCCAACTCTGTGCGACCCCATAGACAGCAGCCCAACAGGCTCCACCATCCCTGGGATTCTCCAGACAAGCACATTGGAGTGGGTTGCCATTTCCTTCTCCCATGCATGAAAGTGAAAAGGGAAAATGAAGTCGCTCAGTCGTGTCCTACTCTTTGTGACCCCAGGGACTGCAGCCTACCAGGCTCCTCTGTCCATGGGATTTTCCAAGCAAGAGTACTGGAGTGGGGTGCCATCGCCTTACCCGAGATAAATAGATTCAGAGAAGTAAAGATAGTTAAACTCCAAATATGTAATAAGGTAAAATAGTGGGATGATTCTAGTGCTAAGCATCTTTCTTAGGCAAGAATTTAAATAGAAGCAGCCTGCCTTGTTCTTTGTGGATTTCACTTAGCCAGTGGGCTCTTTACAAAATGAAGAGGCGACCATGTGGTCACTGACCCTCTGAAATGCTTTAAAACCTTGTGCTATTCCAAACAGCATTTCTTTATTCATCAACATCTTATTGAGGTATTTGCTGTTTGTTCCCAGAATACTTTTCTTAGAGACTGTATAGAGACACATACCAAAAACTGCTTTACCTAAGGATTAAACTGTTTCAATGTCTTGAACTGTGGAGTTCTTTCTTGGCACATGCCATTTCAGCTGTTTTTCTCAGAAGGGTTCTTGAGTCCCTACCAGAATGTAAACTCCACAATAGGGAGATCCTTATCTGTCTTGTTTACTCTTGGGAACAATAATGCCTCCTGATTCAGAGTAAGGCTTCAAGTGACTATCTGTTGAATGAATTATGAATGAAGAAATGAATCAATGTTATATATTTTACATTATTGTCCCCTCTTTACAGATAAAGATACAGGGGCATCAGAGGAAAAAACCTTGCCTGAGATTATCCCCCATCACCCCTCACGGGATGAAATGAAGAGACACAGAACAGTGGTCCCTTTGCCTTTTTTAAAACCTCTTAACATTAGATTAATGTGTCTAAGTTAATCACTGGGTTATTGATAATAAATTGGGTTTATGGCTATAATTTATTAAATCTTCTAAATTACTCATTAGTAAAACACAGCATTAATATTTTCAGTATAATAATTGAATACCCAAGATGATCACCAACATTTCCATTACACAGCTGACATCTTGGCTAATAGTTGCTGTCCTGGAGCTCCTCTCCCCAGGTCAATACCTTCCTTTAAAATCTATTAACAGATGGTGGGAATGCAAACTAGTACAGCCACTATGGGGAACAGAGTGGCGATTCCTTTAAAAACTGGAAATAGAACTGCCATATGACCCAGCAATCCCACTGCTGGGCATACACGCTGAGTGAACCAGAATTGAAAGAGACACGTGTACCCCAATGTTCATCGCAGCACTGTTTATAATAGCCAGAACATGGAAGCAACCTGGATGTCCATCAGCAGACGAATGGATAAGAAAGCTGTGGTACATATACACAATGAAATATTACTCAGCCATTAAAAAGAATACATTTGAATCCATTCTAATGAGGTGGATGAAACTGGAGCCTATTATACAGAGTGAAGTAAACCAGAAAGAAGAACACCAATACAGTATGCTAACACATATATATGGAATTTAGAAAGATGGTAACAAACCCTATATGCAAGACAGCAAAAGAGACACAGATATATAGAACAGTCTTTTGGACTCTGTGGGAGAGGGCGAGGGTGGGATGATCTGAGAGAATAGCACTGAAACATGTATATTATCATATATGAAACAGATTGCCAGTCCAGGTTCAATGCATGAGACAGGGTGCTCAGGGCTGGTGCACTGGGATGACCCTGAGGGATGGGATGGGGAGGGAGGTAGGAAGGGGGTTCAGGATGGGGAACACATGTACACCCATGGAGGATTCATATCAATGTATCACAAAACCAATACAATATTGTGAAGTAATTAGCCTCCAACTAAAATAAATAAATAAATAAACTATTAACAGAGACACAAAGAGCAAAGCTATCCCCCAAGGTTCAAGCTTGCCCTGGGGGCACTTCTGGGACACCTGGGGGCTACCAAGACCCAATGGCTTTGGGTAAAGTCCAGAGGCACTGAAATTGGGTGCACCTGAAGTGGGGCACTGTGGTCAGACACCTGGGCACCTCAGAAGTGCTCAAAACCTGTTGAAGCCTAAATTCCTTCACTTTTTCTACAGGGGAAACTATACCAGCCTTCAGGGGTAGCATGTCAAGAGAGGGAGGGTGACTCATGTGGAAGCCTCTCTCTCCACCATGCCAGTGAAGCCAGCCCTTTGATATTGCATCCACCCGGCCTGTATCTGTTATGGTTCTGAACAGGTCAGGCCCCTTTATGTTTGGAGTTTCAGGAATCAGGTCTTTATAGCTGAAGACAAGAGCTGGACTCCTTCCTCTTCTTTGTCTCAACCACCACAAAGTGCCTTCTTCACAGCTGACTGTCAAGTATGCTGTTAGTTCAGATGTCTGTTGAATGAATTTGTTGTTCCAAATAAATAATCTGTGAGCCCACTCGCCCCGGTGAAGACCCTGCCAGGTCATGGAAAACCATAGGGCAAAGCATTCTAGCCCTGCTAAAAGTCAAGTAACCAGCTCTTGCAAGCCAGTTGTTGAAGCTCATGGTGAAATTCCAGGCACTGTGGCAAACAGCTGACAATTTGGGGAAGGAACTCTATTGGCGACATAGCAGGCAATCAGCTGGTAGACCCAGCCAGCCCTCCTGACTGACGCTCTCAGCTTGGAGGCAGGCAGGCTCCCTGAGGATGATGACTCATTCCTGCATCTGTTACTGGTTATTCCAGATGCTCCCCTGAAAGAGGACAGTTCTCTGCTCTTCACTCCCACACCCAGAAAGAACAGGAGATGGAAGACAGTCTTCATGGTGTATCCGACTTCCTGTGTGATTGGAGGGCAGTGTTCATGATCAAGGCAAAAAAAAGGATGAGGCAAGAAAGAAACGACAAGGAGGTGGTTTCACAGATCTACTTTTTGGCAGGAAATGTGCTTTGCCTATTTTAAGGGGGTGGGTTATTTTTCCAGTTGGAGGGAGGTTTTCATGGAAACAACCACAGTCTGTCACCAAGTCCAGGCAGGTGTAAGGCACTCCCTGTGCCTGTAAGAACAGAATCACCTTCTCTGCGTAAAGCCACAGGACTCACCTGAGGCTCAAAACTGGGCCCTCCCTGTCAACACCATACTTCACATAGCAAAGACAACCGGCTCATCTGCTCTGTGAAAATGCTAAAAGCCCTCTTGAAACCAACAGGAAGAATCTGTGTGAATTTTACATTTAGAAAAGCCTCTGAGATTTTTAGTCCTTTGGAAGAATATAGGTCTAGAAGCAGTTGTTCACTTTCTCCCCCTTCATCTGAAATTCCCACCCCATCATCTCCAACTATAGAAATTCGATCTTAAGACCTGGTCCAGGCACTTCCCTGGTGGTCCGATGGCTAAGAATTCACCAGCCAGTGCAAGGGACATGGGTTTGATCCCTGATCCCGGAAGACCCCACGTGCTGTGGGGCAGCTAAGCCCATTCGCCGCAGCTGCTGGCCCGGGCTCTGCAGCCCATGAAGCCCGAAAGCCTGGAGCCCATGCTCTGCAGCGAGAGAAGCCACCACATTGAGAAGCCCCTTGCCAGAACTAGAGAGTAGCCGACTGCTGCAACCAGGGAAACCCTGTGTGAAGCAAGGAAGACCTAGCGCAGCCAAAAATAAACAAGTAAATAGGGTTTTATAAAAAAAAGACCTTGCCCAAATGAAATCATCATGATTACACCAAAAAGAAGGCAGGTAGGCACAAAACAGACAGTGTCTCCTTTGTAATTTGATTTCAGGAGACATTGGTGTCCTGGGAAGAACAGTGCCAGCATTTTTGGCACTATCCATGTGTGTTATGGGTTATAGTTCAAATCCATATGTGGAAACTCTAATCCCCAGTGGAATGGTATTTAGAGGTGGGGTCTTTGGGGGCTGATTAGGTCCTGAGGGTGGAGTCCTTGTGTTAGAATAGTGCCCTGATAAGAAGATACAAGAGAGCTCGCCTGTCTCACCAACCCCCACCCTGTGAGGACACCAATGAGAAGGTGGCCGTCTGCAAACCAGGAGGCAGGCAGACACCGCATCTGCTGGCACCTAGGTCTTGCATTTCTCAGTTTCCAGAATTATGAGAAATACTTATTTGTTGTTTAACCTGCCCAGTCTGTGGTATCATTGTTACAGCAGCCTGAACTCAGATAATGTGAAAATGGCTTCAAATTTATATAAAACCGTTGGCTTAATGAGAGTGTATAAATGTAGTTAGAGAGAAGATGAAGGAGATAAAAATGGCTGATGGAGAGGAGAGATGAAAGTGTGGCAGTGGGACTTCCCTGGTGACGCAGTGGATGAGAATCTGCCTGCCAATGCAGGGGACACAGGTTCGATCCCCGGTCTGGGAAGATGCCACATGCTGGGGAGCAACTAGCTCATGCACCACAACTACGAAGCCGGAGCTCTAGAGCCTGTGAGCCACAGCTACTGAAGCCCGTGTGCCCGAGGGCCCGTGCTCCGCAACAAGAGAAGCCGTCCGTGAGAGCCCAGCCCCGGGAAGCCCATGTACCACGACGAGGAGGAGCTCCCACTCTCCACAGCTAGAGGAAGCCTGCACACAGCAACAAAGACCCAGTGCAACCAAAATAAGTAAACAAATAAATTTTCAAAGTATGTGGCAACGACTGAGCAGTAAAGCGAATTCCTCTGTCTTCCTCTAAACAATCTGTTCTCAACTTCCACACACGCCCAGACGTGGAATTCATTTTTCTTCCTTCTGTTGTTCTCTTCGTGCTGCCCTGACATTTGTTAAATGGGCCCCTGGCTCTTGCACTGTGAATGTCACCCCTTTGAGGTCTGCAGATGGTCATCCAAGCTCCCTGGTGGAGTTCAATGGAACTTGCTGGAGCTCTCTGCTCAACAGGAGACGTAAGCCAGCTTGCTCCTTGCTTCTTTCATCATTAGCCAGACTGCAGGCACTTGGCTAAATCTTTATGAAGCTAAAAACACTGACTTTCAGGAACCATGGCGTTTTTACTCTACTGTGACTGCTTGAATTTGATCTATGTCCCTGAATCTTTTTAACTTATAATATTATCAAAATTTATTGTCCAGTTGCTAAGTCATGTCCAGTTCTTTGCAACCCCATGGACTGCAGCATTCCAGGCTTCCCTGTTCTTCACCATCTCCTTGAGTTTGCTCATGCCCATTCGGTTGGTGATGCCATATCAAGATGCTATGAAGAATGGAAATGAATATGGAAAAATGAAAACCGTTGTCGATTAAGTTTCTGTGATCGTATTTTACTTTTTAATTTCTGTGAAAATATTGTTTAGTGCAATAGATACATTAAAATTGTCAAGTACTATGAGTCAATCTCATTTTCAAACAGCGAGAGATGCTGCTGACACTGACAATATGAAACGTGTTCTGTTATCAGTGACCCTGACCCTGACCCCGTCTAACCTGCAAGACAGGAAGCAAAGGAAAGCAGCTCCCGCCTTTGAGTAAATGGCAGTCACTGGCCTGTGCCCAAGGGTGCCTTTCATAAGCACTTTTCAAATGGATGAGAGGTGGGTGGAAGAGGAAATATCCCTAGTAACTTGATTCTCATCATGTTGTGATAGAGTTCACAACTTCATCCTAGAGGTCTACTCGGTAAACAAGGTGTATCATATTTGTAATGGTCTTCAAAATATCACTTTATCCTTATTCCATTGTTCCCTCCATACTCCAGGTCTCATCCTCCACCCTGGCATGCCTGGCTTTCCCAACTCCAAGCCACGCCCTCCAAACTGCCCTGTGTGACTCTGCCAGCCTCCTCCTCCCTCACAACGCCTCCAGTTGGGTATCTCCCTTTCTGTTACGACTTTAGGCCCAAACTCTCTCTGGTCTTCCCGGGCCTTCCTCCTTCCCAGCACATCACCAGTCATCCTCATTCCTAGCTCTGTGCCCAGCCATCTAGTTGGTTACAAAGTCTTTATTCCTCATGATCACCTGTCCAAATTCTACCTGTTGTTGAAAGTTTGGTTTAAATGCCATCTCGCTGACCTCACTGTGTCCCCTCTCACTGTACTCTGGTGATGTAGCATCCATGCCCACCAGCACAGTAGAAAGCAGATCATAGTTATTGATCTGAGTCCCTCCAAGGAGGCCAGAGTAGTTACGCAGGTGGCTACATGCCCACCTATGGCCAGGCCATCCACTGGGAGCCTGCCTGTCCACCTCATCTGCTGACCCCTCTCCCTCTGGTACAGCACCTATAGGCTGTCACTGTTCAGTGAACTCCCTCAGTCCCTAGAAGAATTGTTAGGCTAAAATCCCAGTAATATAGACAGTTTTGATTAAACTGTTTTGAAAACTTCAGAAAACAGAGACCAGAGATGTCAAGGAAACTACATCACAGAAATTCTAGTTATACTTTTGTATCAATAGCCAAGAGCTAGATGGGACAAAATATTGCACAAGCTCTGCACTCACCTCTAAACTAGAGTTAGAGAAGCAAAAACTAGGCTTGCTGTCTATCACATATTTGGGGGCAAAGCCAAGGGATTTTCTGAAGGTGATCTCATCTGTTTAATAGAAACTTTCATCTAAGAAGCTCTGAGTGCTATAGGCACATTAGCACCACCTAGGTCTTGATAACACCCCTATTAAGAAAATGACAGGGCTTCCCTGGTGGTTCAGTGGTTAAGCATCTGCACTGCAATGCAGGGGAAACGGGATTGATCCCCGGTCTGGGAAGATCCCACATGCTGCAGGGCAACTAAGCTTGTATGCCACAGCTACCAAGCCTGCACTGTGTAGCCTGCAAGCCACAACTGCTGAGCCCACGTGCAGCAACCATGGAAATCCATGCACCTAGAACCCGTGCTCCACAGCAAGAGGGCAGCCCCCACTCGCCACACAACTAGAGAAAACCCTCACACAGTAATGAAGACCCAGAGAGGCCAAAAATAAACAATTTTTTTAATGTGTTGACAAAAGAGGATTGGCCCTTCATTCTTCTGGGTGCTTTTGCATCTTCCCTGCATCACTGACTCAATGGACTTGAGTTTGAGCAAACTCCGGAAGACAGTGAAGGACAGGGAAGCCTGGCGTGCTGCAGTCCATGGGGTCGCAAAGACTTGCACACGACTGAGGGATTGAACAACAAGTTCATGGGGCTAAATGTTCCCCAGCCAGAAGGTTGTGTCTCCCCCAAGTAGAGAGGGATGGACTGGGAAGGGAAAGCGTGGTTTCACAGAGGCAGGGTGTGGAGTCCGGAGCCAGGCTGCCCACAATCTGGTACTGCCGACCGCTGTTCATGTGGCGCGACATGGACACGTTTCCACATACATAGAGCACTTAAGGGGCTTCCCTGGGGGCTCAGACAGCAAAGAATCTGCCTGCAATGTGGGAGGCCTGGGTTCGATCCCCGGATTGGGAAGATACTGGGAGGAAGCATGGCAACCCACTCCAGTATTCTTGCCAGGAGAATCCCCATGGACAGAGGAGCCAGAAGGCTCACAGTTCACAGGATCACAAAGAGCTGGACAAGACTAAGCGACTATGCACAGCACACAGAGTACTTAAAAGAGCGCCAGGAACAGATTAGGATCTCAAAGCTATTAGGATCTCAAAATTAAATTCCATCACCAGAGCAAGTGGGAGGCGGCTGGATGGCACGTGTTCGTGAGGTATGTGGTATGGAGAGACTTCTCCCACCCTTGGGGGCCAGAGAGGAAACTCTAGGAGTGGGCAGATTTCAGAGATATCTGAAATACAAAGCCCCTGTGAAGGGTGGCAGAAGGAGCAGGAAGAGACTGGGATCATGGGGTAAAGAGTGGGAAAGAAGGGAGGGTGACACGGGAGGGTGGAAACCAGCCAATGAGGAGGGCTGCAGTCACAGGGAGGGAGTGGGGAGCAGAACCTGGGTGGCTGGAGGAGCTAGATGTGGGGAGACCTGGTGCACAGAGGCCTCGGTGGTCCAAGGGGAGACCCCAGCTTGCCTGGGAAGAGCCACTACTGCCAGGATTGCCATGATCTCAGAACCGTAGGCAAGGGAGATGGCACCCAGATGGATCTTCAGGCAGTGCAGACTCCTACCGTGGAGCCCCTCCTGTTATATCCAGACCAGGAATGTCCTCACTTAGGCCAGGAGGCTGAAAAGGAGGAGGCCCTCTTTGGCTTAGCCGTCAGCACCTCTGAGGCCAGGGAGCTGAGCCCAGGGTGATGGAAGAGAACTGATGGCCGTGGTGGCCTGCTGTGGGGAGGGGTGTGGGGTACACAAGACTATTCCAGGAGGGTTGAGTATTTTCACCTTATGAGGGACCAAAGCTGCCTCTCCATCTCCAGGGACAGAGATTTCTTGTTGGCCAAACTTCAGTCAGGCAGACTACTGAATCTTCTCCTAGGCTCATCTGTGTACTTCTTTGCAAAATTCAGTTTCAGCAAGAACCTTGCTAAGTCAATTTAATGAGAACCCCATCCTCAATATCTGATAGGGTTTCTCACCACCCCCACCCCATGTCCCACAGATGACCTCTGACCACCCTGACTGCCTTCAGCTAGAATTCTGTTAGATCTCTTTGGCCAGACACACTCTCCCCAACTTACCCTGATGTGTCCTCCTAGTAATTTACCATCCACTGGTCCCCATTCGGCTCCTCAGCTATTAACTCCCACTTGCCCATGTCTTATTCGGAGTCGAGGCCTGTTCTATATTGAGGTATCTTTCCCCCATCAGTTCAGTTCAGTTCTGTCGATAGCAGTGTGGAAATTGGTGATGGACAGGGAAGCCTGGTGTGCTGCAGTCCATGGGGTCACAAAAAGTCGGACACAACTGAGCAACTGAACGTACTTAATGTTGAAATGATCAATTGCTAAGTCATGTCTGACTCTTTGTGATCTCATGGACTGCAGCATGCCAGGCTCCTCTGTCCTTGACTATCTCCCAGAGTTTGCTCAGATTCATGTCCATTGCGTCAGTGATGCTATCTAACCGTCTCTTCCTCTGTCGTCCCCTTCTCCTCTTGCCTTCAATCTTTCCCAGCATCAGGGTCTTTTCCAATGAGTCAGCTCTTTGCATCAGGTGACCAAAATATTGAACCTTCAGCTTCAGCATCAGCCCTTCCAGTGAATATTCAGGATTGATTTCCTTTAAGATTGTCTGGTTTGATCTTGCAGTCCAAGGGACTCTCAGGAGCCTTCTCCAGCACCACAACTTGACGACCTATGGTGCTGGTCCCAAATGAAATATGTTTTTATTGCTTAGACTGCTGTCCTGCTCTGGTTTTCCTTTGACCTTGGCTTTGCTCTCACCCTCTGCCCAAGATCCTTCTGTGCGTCCCCAAAAAGCACAGGGTCTGCGATGCTGCCTCTGCAGTCCCTTTATCATTCAAATGTGTGTGGAATATCTCCTAGCTGTTTCATCTCTTAAAATCTATTTCTTTATTTACTTCATTCCTTTTTCTCACCCCTTTCAGATTCTTGTCATCTTTCCCCTGCCCTCTGTCTCTATAGGGCAGGCCCCCCTCCCCCAACCCCAGCCACACACACACCTTGTACTCTGTCGCCTAAATGCCAAGCCTCAGGGTCCTCCTGCTGGATGAGATAGCCGGGCCTGGTGGCTCTGGACGTGGTGGGAAACTCGTCTCTCGTGTTTCCATTACTCTGCTGCTGTCCTGGACTTCTCACCGTTCCTTCTCTGTTCTTATTTTTCTCCAAGGCCCAAGTCCAGGCCTTCTGTTCTCATCTTCCCTGTCTGAGGATTACCTGTAGCACTGACTGCCTCTCTTCCTGATCTTCCCAAATGTGTTCCTTAGGATTCCAAGCAATAGTGAGTCAATGTCCCTCAGGCAGTTGTTAAGTCTGTATTTCCACCCCACTTCCAGGGCTGAGGCTGGGGACCTGTAGACTACACTTTGAGTAGCAAAGGTCTAAAATCAAAGTGCCTTGTAGAAATCTAAAGTCCCCACCAAATGATGTAACGAGCATTGGGGTTTCCTTGTAAGAGAGGAAACCAGAACTTCCCTGGTGGTGCAGTGGATAAGAATGTTCCTCCCAATGCAGGGGACACAGGTTTGACTTCTCATCTGGGAAGATCCTGTATGCTGAAGAGCAGCTAAGCCCACAAGCCACAGCTACCGAGCCCAAGTGCTTCAGCTGCTAAAGCCCATGAGCCCTAGAGCCTGCGCTCAGCCTGAGAAGCCATCGCAGGCAGAGGCCCGCGTACTGCAGCCAGAGATTAACCCCCACTCACCGCAAGGAGAGAAAGTCCAAGCGCAGCACTGAAGGCTTCGCACCGCTGAAACTAAATACATAATTAGATAATAATAAAAACAGAAGGGGGTGGAGGAGCTGGGAAGGTACGTGGAAGAGATGGTTGAGAATAGCCGTAGAGTGTTCCAACCATGATTCGCAGACGGCAAGGCCCCCACTACTTCTGCCTCTCCCTCTGGTTCAGGAAAAGGTGCTGAGTATGCAGCCAGCCACCCTGACGTTCAAGGGCTGGAGCAGGAGGGCAGGCAGACGGTCATATGCCTGTGTCTAAACAGCTAAAAGTTATAAATCAGAGTAGCAATTCTCTCACTTCACTGTAAAGAAAGAAGCACCTGTGGTGTGTATGGAATGATGTAATCATCTTTTTCCCACTGAATGTTTCTCTCTCTCTGACTTGTCCTCATTTTCCAATCATACTTAATAGTAGAGTTATTGTTATTCCTAAATTACACACAGTATTTAAATTATACATTTAAAAAGATGTTTAAAAATCTGGCTTCTAAAACAATGTGACTTCAGACCAGGAACTTTTTCAAAATACTGACTTCAAGTGAAAGTCTCTCAGTTGTGTCCGACTTTTTGCAACCCCATGGACTACACAGTTCATGGAATTCTCTAGGCCAGAATACTGGAGTGGGTAGCCTTTCCTTTCTCCAGGGGATCTTGCTAACCCAGGCATTGAACCCAGGTCTCCCACATTGCAGGCAGATTCTTAACCAGCTGAGCCACTGAATTTAAAGAAGCATTTAAATAGAACATTGCAAAATTTTAAAGCAGTTAATTATTTCCCCAAACTGTTACTTATTCACTTTAGGTAAACTTTTATTGCATTTACTTATATGATTCTAGAAATTGTAAATATCTGATTCAGGATATAAGTTGAATTTTTAAAATTTCCATCTCAGGTAAATTTATTAATTTGTCAAATAATTTAATAAAGTTACTTTGATTATAAAAGTCATAAATATCAACACAAAGTATTTGAAAATAGAGAAAACACACACACAATGTATATATGAACATTTTCTTTTGTAATCTTTTCTCCATGCATCTGTGTACATACTAAAAACAATAGTAAAATTATTTCCATTATGTAATAGTTATTTTTATTATATAATGAAAAACAAATGTTACTCTGTAACTTGCCCCTTTCACTGAACAATATTAGGAACATTTTTCTAATTTTGCCAAACATTTTGAAAAATGATTTAATCGTATTTCTAAATTAGGGAATACATAATTTATCCAATCAAACCCATATGTTGGGACTTTTATAAATGCCAGAAGGAAGGTCCTCAGTAAAACTCACTTCCCGAAACAATACCTCCTGCTCCCGCAGTGGGTAGCTGGGTTTTATACCTGTGATCCTGTCTCCTTGATTGGCAGCAGGGCAGGGCCAATCAGACGACTGCTTTTAGGAACCTGAAACTGGGACTCAGAGACAGGTCAATCTCTGGGCAACAGAGATTGACATAGAGAGGGGGGATCCTATCTTTCAAAATGTGATTTTGAAAAAGAGAACGTAAACATCTGACCTTCTCTGCAGCCATCCCTTCTTTGGGGCCTTTCCTAAGGCCTAGTGGTAGGAAGCACAAAGGATGGGCTTCTGCCCTTGTAGGAAACTCTCCCCTTTCACCTATGGTTATCTTAAAGAGATTCCTGCTTCTTTTTTCTATTTTTATTACTTTGTTTATTTTTTGTATTTTTTTTGTTTGTTTTTACTTTATTTTACAATACTGTATTGGTTTTGCCATACATCAACATGAATCCACCACGGGTGTACACGTGTTCCCCATCCTGAACCCCCTCCCACATCCCTCCCCATCCCATCTCTCTGGGTCATCCCAGTGCACCAGCCCCAAGCATGCTGTATCCTGCATCGAACCTAGACTGGCAATTCGTTTCTTATATGATATTATACATGTTTCAATGCCATTCTCCCAAATCATCCCACCCTCGCCCTCTCCCACAGAGTCCAAAAGCCTGTTCTATACATCTGTGTCTCTTTTGCTGTCTCGCATACACGGTTATCGTTACCATCTTTCTAAATTCCATATATACGTGTTAGTACACTGTACTGGTGCTTTTATTCTTAACTGGAGGATAATTGCGTTACAATATTGTGCTGGTTTCTGCCATGCTGTGTTGTGCTGCGCATAGTTGCTCAGTCTTGTCACTCTTTGCAACTCCGTGGACTCTAGCCCACCAGGCTTCTCTGTCCCTGGGGATTCTCCAAGCGAGAATACTGGCTGAAGTGGGTTGCATGCCCTCCTTCAGGGGATCTTCCTAACCCAGGGATTGAACCCAGGTCTCCCACACTGCAGGCGGATTCTTTACCATCTGAGCCACCAGAGTTTCTACCATGTATTAACACAAATCAGCCATAGGTATACATATGTCCCCTCCCTCTTGAACCTCCTTCCCGCCTCCCACCCCGAAGTTTCTGTTTCTTGCCACTCAAAGGGATCTACATAATGATATAAAGGTTTTTAAGGATATGATACCCATTGTCAAGCTTTCCTCCAGAAAAGTTATGTTGTATGTTTACCGAATTCTGATACAGAGGATCTTTACTGGATATAGTTCTTGCTAGGAAGCAAGTCCACTGTTGAATATTAAGTGCTACCAAAGGGAAAGCAGGAAGCTTATCCATTTGCAAGAAGTCAAAAGAGCTTCAAAGGCATTTACAGGGATGCATGCTGTCATCACAGTGGACATACGTAGGCACAGGACCCAGAGTACAAGTAGAATTTTCCTTGTGAGAGGCTGAAGCTGGGGTAATTTTCTTGATTCATTTGAATCCGAGAACAGTTCCTGTGAGTTGCAGTAATCAAAGCCCATTGGCAGACTGAGGGGCCTGAGCTGTCATCTAGGCTCATTTTAGCAACTAAAGGTTAAATCCTCATTCTCTGGTGAGGGGGTCTCTCCAGAGGAGGACTGAAGTCCAGGAAAGGCAAGGCAGCCTCTATTGGCCATACCCATGGATGCCATTGCCCTGCTGTTTGTGAGTCTTCATACTCAGAACTTCCATGACTCCTCTTTTATCGGCTTGCCACCTCTTGCTTCTTGTGATTTCTAACCCCACTATTTGCTTAGTGATGCGACACTCTGATTTCAAACCAAGGCACAGTGGAGACAGGTGGTGGAAAGAGCCTCACGTGCCTCACGGGAGACTGGCTGCACCACACAGCTCAGCCTGCTTTCCTGCTCCATTTGAAAGGAGAAATTCCCCTGCAGCTCTTAGGCCCTCAAGTGTCAGTCAACTGACAGCTGCTAAGAACCACGTCCCATTTTACAAGGAAAGATAAAAATTTCTTTTTTTATAAATGATATGAAAACGTATAAAGATCTTTAAAAGTGATGGTGATAGTTTGTTTTTACACTTGTATTGTTGCACTAGAGTAAATAAGGGATGGGGATTTGTTTTAGGATGAATTGGTAAAATGATAATGATTGCTAAAGAGGGTTTCCCTGATGGCTTAGCTGGTAAAGAATCCGCCTACAACATGGGAGAACTGTGTTCAATCCCTTGGTTGGGAAGATCCCCTGGAGAAGGGAACTGGTACCTACTTGAGTATTCTGGCCTGGAGAATTCCATGGACTGTATAGTCCTTGAGGTCGCAAAAAGTCGGACACGACTGAGTGGCTTTCACTTCATTGCTAAAGAAGGACTAATTATATGTATATGTGTAGCTGGTTCACTTTGCTGTACAGTAGAAACTAACATAACATTGCAAAGCAATTAAACTCCAATAAAAATAATTCTAAGAAAATAATCTATTGCCCAAAGTTAGCAAGTCAGGGGATGCCTTTTCCCCAGCCCTCAAAACTAAATTATTTATAAAGTTCCAATACCAAATTAATGAAAGTAAAGTGAAACCAGAAGTATCTGTCAGGTGTGGACAGAATCACTTGTCTGCATGGAGAGAAGACCTGCCCTTTTCTCTACAGCCATCTCTCTGGGCCTCAGTCCCCAGCCCTTTTCAACTTTGCATTTCAGATGTCAATATTCCCCTGTTCTGTTGCAGCCCTTCTCTCTCTTGGCCATAATTACTGATTTCCTGCAGAGACACCTGCCACCTGCTGAATCTGAAGAAGACATGGGCTCTGGATCACATGGCCAAGGCTCAAATCCCAGCTCCAATCACCTGCTGGCTGTGTGATCTTAGGTGACTTTCTTTAAAAAAAAAAAAAAAAGTTTATTTATTTATTTGGCTGTATCCAATCTTACTTGCAGGGCTTCCCAGGTGGCGCTAGCAGTAAAGAACATGCCTGCCAACACAGGAGACATAAGAGACATGGGTTGGGACGATCCCCTGGAGGAGGGCATGGCAACCCACTCCAGTATTCTTGTCTGGAGAATCCTATGGTCAGAGGGGCCTAGTGGGCTACAGTCCATAGGGTCGCAAAGAGTTGGACATGACTGCAGTGACTTAGCGTGCACAGTCTTAGTTGCAGCACACAGGATCTTCACTGCATCACGTGTGGCATGCAGAGCCTAACTGCTGTGTGGCTCAGGGGCACGTAGGCTCTCCAGTTATGGTGCATGGTCTTATTTGTTCCACGGCATGTGGGATCTTAGTTCCCAAACCAGGGATCGAACCTGCACCCCTTGCATTGCAAGGAGGATTTTTTTTTTTTTTTTGCAAGGTGGATTCTTAACCACTGGACCAGTACCAGAGAAGTCCCAACTTTCTTACATTTTCTCAACTTGTATTTTTCCATGCATGTTATTTCATTTCGCCCTCTACATGTCTCACGTGAGAACTAAATAGGACAATACAAGTGAGTGCTTAGCACAGTATCTGGACAAGAGTAAATGCTCAACAAGTCAGCTGTGATTATTATGGTTGCTTGTCTATTTCCTTAACTCTACTGTAAGTGGGCAGAGATTGCGTCTTTCTCATTTCTGTCCCCCAGCATTTAACTCAGTGTCTAGCACTTTGATGGGTTCTCAGTAAACATCTGTTGGTTGAATGGCTGGGATGAATGAAAGAATGTTTGACGTCTAGACAGAGAGGCTTTTGCAAGCAGCATCCTGTGTCACCTCTTGTTCCCCTTTTTTTGTGTTGGAAAAACACCTATAACACTGAGAGCCAGAATAGGGAGAGGTTTCCTAGCATACGTTCCTCCTCATCCTTATTTGGTGGACATTGTGTACCTTGTCTACCATGTGATGGCCTGAAAATCATCTTTTCATCACAGTCACCAACAATTTTCCCCAGACAGAAACTAATTGCCTATACTTATGACCAAGAAGGTTGAACAGATAAGAGCTATGGGTTAGCTACCTCTTCAAAAATATGGTTCTATAGGATCTGTTTTTTCATGATGTAAATAGCTGCAGATATAACCATGAGCTTGCTCCTTGGAAGAAAACCTATGACCCACCTAGATAGCATATTAAAAAGTAGAGACATTACTTTACCGACAAAGGTCCTTATAGTCAAAGCTATGGTTTTTCCAATAGTTATGGATGGATGTGAGAGTTGGACCATAAAGAAAGCTGAGCACTGAAGAATAGATGCTTTTGAACTGTGGTGCTGGAGAAGACTCTTCAAAGTCCCTTGGACTGCAAGGAGATCAAACCAGTCAATCATAAAGGAAATCAACCCTGAATATTCACTGGAAGGACTGAAGCTGAAGCTGAAGCTCCAAAACTTGGGCCACCTGATGTGAAGAGCTGACTCATTTTAAAAGACCTTGATGCTAGGAAAAACTGAAGGCAAAAGGAGAAGTGTGTAGCAGAGGATGAGATGGTTAGATAGCATCACTGACTAAGTCAATATGAGTTTGAGGTAACTCTGAGAGACAGTAAAGAACAGGGAAGCCTGGAGTGCTGCAGTCCATGGGGTCACAAAGAGTCGGACATGACTTGGTGACTGAACAACAACTAATGAACTACAAAGAAAAAAAAAAACTTTTTAGTTATACCAAAAGCATATAAAAAGGAAAAACTATTTTAAATTAGCTCTGATTTTTATGAATCTTCTCAAGTTAGCTAATTAGAGATCATTTGATTTAAGGATTTGTAGTTGGATCACTATACAATAAAAATTTTAAGGCCATAACAAACACTGTGGGTTGTTTAGTTTCATATTTTCATTTTCTGTATAAAGTAACACCGGAAGAATTAAGTGATTTGCTTGGTGGTAGGCAGCAGGGCTGGTTCAGGAACCCAGGTCTCCTGACTGGATGCTGCGCACAGCTCATGTGCCTGCCTTGGTCTGAGCACTGTCTCTCGGGATTGCTGACTGTGAAATCTCACAGGGTCCCTTCCAGGGTTCTGAGCACATGCTGGGGTCCCCTACACAAGGCACAGCATGTCCCTGTGCACCCCGCGAACCACGGACTCTGAGACGCTCACTCAAAGACTGACCTTGGATGTGCTGTGCCACACTTAGTCACTCAGTCGTGCCTGACTCTTTGTGACCCCATGGACTGTAGCCCACCAGGCTCCTCCATCCATGGGGATTCTCTAGGCGAGAATACTGGAGTGGGTGCCATGCCCTCCTCCAGGGGATCTTCCCAACCCAGGGATCAAACCCAGGTCTCCCATATTGCAGGCAGATTCTTTACCATGTGATCCACCAGGCAAGCCCATGAGGTGGCCCAGATTCACCATCAGAAAGGCGTCCTGATGCAACTCTCCCATCAGCTGTCATCCGCCTGATGAACTTCTCAGCTTTGGACGATGCAGTTGATAAAAAGAAGACGTACATCCAATATGGCAGAGTCTGCAGTTCTGAGGTTCACGTTAGTGGTCCATACTTCATGGGGTTAGGTTTCATCCTTTCTAGGTCTGTCCCAGTTTCCTCAGCAGAGCTTCTCTCGGGCCCTGTTGGCACCACGTTTCATAGGCTGTGACCTTATCTGTGTTCTCTCTCCTAATAGAGCCATGGGCTCCTTCAGGAAAGAGTTTCTTACTCAACTCCACCTCTAGCATCCAGGATATTGCTTGGCCTCTAACAGTTGCTGGGACCAAATGATGACCAACTGGGTCTGAAGGAAGTCATCATGTGGACCAAACAAGAATAGAAATTAACATTCATGTTCACCAATCAAAAGGCCACTTGTCATCAGAGGCACTGTATGAACTCTCATCTAAATCAGAGTATCTTTGAATGAAAAGGGGCACCATTCATAATTACAGTAGGACAACAGGCTTAAACCGAGATGGTTCTGAGCAAACTAGGGTGTATGGTCATTCATCTTGTAGCTTAGGTTTGGAAAGTTTCACCTCTGGAAATAATGCTCAGTTAGGAAAGATCCATTATTCTAAATACAGATAAAGGTATGACTTGAAACCACTAAGAAAGGTCTGCTGAACAAAATTAAACAACTACATTTTCTCAAAGCGTATTGGACAAGTTGCGGATTTTCAGACCAACAATGCCCATGCCTTTTTGATGTTACTACATGGTCATCACAGGACTCTACCCTGTGGCCACCAGTGATAGTTCCTCTATCGGTGGTCACCTGGCACAGCAGAGTCCTTTCCCTGACACCATCCTCAAGTAGTACTGAGAGTCACGGACTGTCTTTGGGTCCCTGACACAAAGCCTAGTGCTTGCAGTAGCCCCAAGCCTGCCACATGGGGAACGAGGGTTTGCAGACAGCTACTGAAGAAGAGAAGGAGAACACTACCTTCCAGCCCAGCCCTAATATTCTGAGGGTCTGAAACAAGGCTATGGACAGAAGCCCACATTTCATATGACTAAATATTTGAAAGTTATAAACTTATTGTCAAACAGAATATATTGTATCCTTTTATCTTAGTACATTTCAACAACAAAAAAGGATAAATATATGTAAGGGTACAGGTTTTATATACTTCAAAGTTGGCAAAATACCAATGATAGCTGAGTTTAATCATTATTACATGTTTGGGTGTTCTCCATAGGCTGTGAAGTCTGCCTGAGTAAGAAAGATAAACATAACTTATAAATCACATTAGATCCACAAATTATCCTTCTTGACTTCAATTCATCAAAGTCATTCTGTTTTTATAGCCAGGATTTACAATAATTTGTGCTCTAGTAATAATCTAAAAGGATTATCTCATTGCTTGGTGGTAAAGAATCCACCTGCTAATGTAGGAGACATGAGTTTGATTCCTGGGTTGGGAAGGTCCCCTAGAGAAGGAAATGACAACCCACTCCAGTATTCTTGCCTGGGAAACCACATGGATGGAGGAACCTGGCAGGCTACAGTTCTTGCAGTTGCAAAAGAGTCAGACATGACTTAGCAAATAAACAACAATAATCTAAAGGACTAAAAAAAAGACATAATTGCATCAATTTATACAAAATTTGGATATATTATATAATTAATAAATTATAATTTGTTTTATAATTAATAAATTATAAATTTATTAGAAATTAAAGTTAATGTAAAAATGTTTTAAACTTTGTTTCTAAGTTTTTCTTCTAAAATGTTCAAGATTACCTAATAAAATTAAAAACTATTCCAATTATAATTTATAAATATAAATTAAAATCAAACAAAATCAAATGTCTTTTAAAGAAAAGCAGAATTTTTCATTCAGTTTTAAAATATAAGTTCAAATTTAAATGTAAAAGTCATTTGCAATGCTTGTGTTCAATATCCATTTGGTTGCCAGTATAAAGAACTGGCATCCTGCTCCTCATATCTGGTGCCCAGCAGTTAGCCTGTCGACTCACATACACTATACTGATCATGAGAACATCTGAAATCAGGACACAAAGCAAATAAAAAGATGCTCAGCGCTACTGGGAAAAAACATCTCACCTAAGAATTCATTGCATTCATACTGTTTGAAGGAAAGATTTGACAAGACCGTTCTCTTTTATATAGGGCATTTTGATTGTTCAAAATGGTTTAGGAGAGTACTTTCCAGGTGGCTCAGTGGATAAGAATTCGCTTGTCAATAAAGGGGATATGGGTTCAATCCCTGATCCGGGAACATTTCACATACTGTGGGGCAAATAAGCCCGTGAGCCACAACTACTGAGCCCAGCGTGCCACCATTTATGAAGCCTGCACCCTCTACGGGGCTTCCCTGGTGGCCCAGTGGTGAAGAATCCACTTGCAATGCAGGAGACCCCAGTTTGATTCCTAGGTTGGGAGGCCCTGTTTCAATTCCTGAGTTGGGAAGATCTGCTGAAGAAGGGATAAGCTACCCACTCCAGTGTTCTTGGGCTTCCCTGGTGGCTCAGCAGTAAAGAATCCACCTGCAGTGTGTGAGACCTGCACCTCTAGGGCCTCAACTATGGAGACCCACACGCCTAGAGCCTGTGCTCTTCAAAAAGAGAAGCCGCCACAATGGCAGGCCGTTTGGCGGGCACCGTGTCCCTTGTCTACTGTGTGATGGGCTGAAAATCATCTTTTCACCTCAGTTGTTATGCAACAAAGAGTAACCCCTACTCGCTGCAACTACAGAAAGCCCATGCAAAGCAAGGAAGATCCTGTGCAGACTAAATAAATAAAAGTTAAGAATAAATGTAGCACTGTGTGATCTCAATGCTTTCTGGTCTCATCCTGTGCCACCAGGGTCTTGGGAAGCTTGGGACTGCTCTGGCTGAACCAGTCTGGGTTTCACCAGGGGAGCTGGGGCTGGGCTACCACACTTGTGCATCACCAGTGTTAGAATACATGTCAGTTGATCCAAAGGTAGAGAGGAAGAAGATACATAAAGGGAGAGTGGAGAGGTAAGTAACACGGGGATTGATGAAGATAGCTTTAATGAAGACACTCTTGATATGGAATGAACTGCAGAACTCATGATTTTACTAGTCAATAAAGGCACTTCCTGGGTGTTCATTGGAAGGACTGATGTTGAAGCTGAAGCTCCAGTACTTTGGCCACCTGATGTGAAGAGCTGACTCATTTGAAAAGACCCTGATGCTGGGAAACATTGAGGGCAGGAGGAGAAGGGGACGACAGAGGATGAGATGGTTGGATGGCATCACCAACTCAATGGACATAAGTTTGGGTAGGCTCCAGGAGTTAGTGATGGACAGGGAAGCCTGGCGTGCTGCAGTTCATGGGGTTCCAAAGAGTTGGACATGACTGAGCAACTGAACTGAACTGAAAGGCACTTAAGATGCAAATATTCAAAGATCAAATATTTTCAAAATTACAAGTATATAATGCCAATTATTATAATGACAGAATTTAAAATTGGCAGCATGAAGCCTAGAATAAGCTTGAGATATTATATAGTTTTTCTCATTCAGTTCAGTTCAGTTTAGTAACTCAGTCGTGTCCGACTCTTTACAACCACATGGAATGCAGCATGTCAGGCTTCCCTGTCCATCACCAACTCCCAGAGCTTTCTCAAACACATGTCCATTGAGTTGGTGATGCCAGCCAACCATCTCATCCTGTGTCATCCCCTTTTCCTCCTGTCTTCAATCCTTCCCAGCAGCAGGGTCTTTTCCAATGAATCAGTTCTTCATATCAGATGGCCAAAGTATTGGAGTTTCAGCTTCAGCATCAGTCCCTCCAATGAATATACAGGACTGATTTTCTTTAGGATTGACTAGTTTGATCTTCTTTCAGTTCAAGGGCCTCTCAAGAGTCTCCTCCAACATCAAAGTTCAAAAGTGCTCAGCTTTCTTCTTTGGCACTCAGCTTTCTTTATGATCCAACTCTCCCATCCACAAATGACTACTGAAAAAACCATAGCTTTGACTTATATGGACCTTTGTAAGCAAAGTAATGTCTCTGCTTTTTAATACACACTCTAGGTTGATCATAGCTTTTCTTCCAAGTAGCAAGCATCTTTTAATTTCATGGCTGCAGTCACCATCTGCAGTGATTTTGGAGCCCAGAAAACAAAATCTGTCACTGTTTTCATCGTTTCCCCATCTATTTGCCATGAAGTGATGGAACCAGATGCCATCATTTTAGTTTTTTGAATGTTGAGTTTTAAGCCAACTTTTTACTCTCCTCTTTCACTTTCATCAAGAGGGTCTTTAGTTCCTCTTCACTTTCTGCCATAAGAGTAGTGTTATCTACATATCTGAGGTTATTGATATTTCTTCCAGCAATCATTGGATTAATCCTAATAAGAAATCACTTATCAAAGGGAACTGGAAATAAAAGAATTAACAAGTTAAGTATAGCCACTAGGAGATCAGTGGAATCAAGAGGAATTCAGGGATGACTGACTCTGGAGGATGTGGGGTTGACTTTACCTCGGAGTGGCAGCTCCTGGCCTCTGCTTAGAAGGGAAAACTACCTGGTATCAGTGGAGTATCAAGTCAGCAAATCTGGAACAAAGAGAATCACCATGGACCTTAGAAGATGAAGACACCCTAATCCAGAAACTGAGGAAGTCATGTGCAGTCACACTGGCAAATCCAAAATATGCTGAAGAGGATATATTCTGTTCAAATATATGGACAGACTGCATTTTGGAATATTATTCATCAGAGCAAAAGTTGTTTTCCTTTAAGGCCAAATCATGATGCATTTCATTTACACAGGAAGCCTTTGAAATCATACTTAAATGTAGTCAACCAGAGTAGAAGCTGTAACAAAAAGAAGCCTGCTGAGTTTACTGGAAATGGGAGATCCTTTCTCCTTGCTAATCATGAGCAAATTCATACTGAAATTAAATGTCAGCAAATACATAAAATAGAGAATGCCCATGAATGTACTGAATGTGGAAAAGCCTTCCTCAAGAAGTCTTGGCTCAATGAACATATGAGAATTCATACAGGAAAGAAACACCATGGATGTAGTGTGTGTGGGAAAACCTTCTCCAAGAAGTTCAAGCTCACCAAACACCAGCGAACTCACAAAGAAGAGAAACCCCATGTGTGCAGTGAGTATGGAAAAGCCTTTTTCAGGAAATTTCAGCCTACTGAACAAAAGACTCCTGTGGGAAATAAACCTTATGTATGCAGTATATGTAGTATTCTTCAGAGAGTTCAAGCTAACTGAACACCAGAGAACTCATACAGGAGAGAAGCCCTATGAATGAACTGAATGTGCAAAGCCTTCTGAGAAAAGGCAAAGCTATGATACATCTGCCAAACCAAAGAGGAGAAAAACCCATGTGTGCAGTGAGCATGGGAAAGATTTCTCCAGAAAACTGTGCTAGTTTTGCATTAGAAAGTACCTACAGGTGAGAAATCTTATATATGTAGTGGGAATGTGGAAAAGGTTTCATGCAGAAGGGCAATCTTATTATATATCAATGAACTCACATCAGTAACCCTATTTTTCTTTATCTGATTGACTTAATAAGTGGACATATATTTAGGGGTTAAGGTGAAGGGAGGGTGGAACCCATCCCCACTGCTCCACTCCCCAAGTAAGTGGTAAGCACTTGGGCAAAATTCAGGAGCTCTATCGGATAAGTCACTCCCCAATCTGAGCCATCAAAGTGGAGATAACACCAGTGCTTACATCCTAGCACTCTTAAGGCTATTAAATGAGCTAAGTACAATGCTTAGAAATATGTCAACCATAGTAAGTGCTCTTGATGTGTTAGCTTCAACAGGTTCCTCCCCCACAGAAGATGCTCCCAGCCCCAAGAAGGCCCCGCCCAGCACGGCTGGAGGGCAAAGGAGCCACAGCCCACAGGGGAGCTTCCAGAGTGAGTGGACAGGTCAGCCCCATCTGGCATGCTCAGCACAGTGGCCACCGAAGAGAAGGAGAGGTGGGGGCAGAGCCCAGGACGTGAGCCAGTGCCGGCCACAGCAGTGATTGCAGATGGAGCCACAACCCCAGAGCCCAGGGCCCCCTGCACCCAGTAACAACTGGCCACAGTGCAGCAGCTGACACCAGCACAACAAGGCACCTTGAAACTGGAAATGCCCAATCACTGTGATTTGAGACGGTTTATACCGTGGAGGTGAGAAATAGATTTAAGGGACTAGATCTGATAGAGTGCCTGATGAACCATGGACGGAGGTTTATGACATCGTACAGGAGACAGGGATCAAGACCATCCCCATGGAAAAGAAATGCAAAAAAGCAAAATGGCTGTCTGAGGAGGCCTTTCAAATAGCTGTGAAAAGAAGAGAAGCGAAAAGCAAAGGAGAAAAGGAAAGATATAAGCATCTGAATGCAGAGTTCCAAAGAACAGGAAGAAGAGATAATAAAGCCTTCTTCAGAGATCAATGCAAAGAAATAGAGGGAAAGAACAGAATGGGAAAGACTAGAGATCTCTTCAAGAAAGTTAGAGATACCAAGGGAACATTTCATGCAAAGATGGGCTCGATAAAGGATAGAAATGGTATGGACCTAATAGAAGCAGAAGATATTAAGAAGAGGTGGCAAGAATACACAGAACTGTACAAAAAAGTGCTTCACGACCCAGATAATCACGATGGTGTGATCACTCACCTAGAGCCAGACATCTGGAATGTGAAGTCAAGTGGGCCTTAGAAAGCATCACTATGAACAAAGCTAGTGGAGGTGATGGGATCCAGTTGAGCTATTTCAAATTCTGGAAGATGATGATGTGAAAGTGTTGCACTCAATATGCCAGCAAATTTGGCAAACTCAGCAGTGGCCACAGGACTGGAAAAGGTCAGTTTTCATTCCGATCCCAAAGAAAGGTAATGCCAAAGAATGCTCAAACTACCGCACAATTGCACTCATCTCACATGCTAGTAAAGTAATGCTCAAAATTCTCCAAGCCAGGCTTCAGCAATACATGAACCGTGAAATTCCAGATGTTCAAGCTGGTTTTAGAAAAGGCAGAGGAACCAGAGATCAAATTGCCAACATCCGCTGGATAACGGAAAAAGCAAGAGAGTTCCAGAAAAACATCTATTTCTGCTTTATTGACTAAGGCAAAGCCTTTGACTGTGTGGATCACAATAAACTGTGGAAAATTCTGAAAGAGATGGGAATACCAGACCACCTGATCTGCCTCCTGAGAAACCTATATGCAGGTCAGGAAGCAACAGTTAGAACTGGACGTGGAACAACAGACTGGTTCCAAATAGGAAAAGGAGTCCATCAAGGCTGTATATTGTCACCTTGCTTATTTAACTTATATGCAGAGTACATCATGAGAAACGCTGGGCTGGAAGAAGCCCAAGCTGGAATCAAGATGGCCAGGAGAAATATCAATAACTTCAGATATGCAGATGACACCACCCTTATGGCAGACAGTGAAGAGGAACTAAAAAGCCTCTTGATGAAACTGAAAGAGAAGAGTGAAAAAGTTGGCTTAAAGCTCAACATTCAGAAAACGAAGATCATAGCATCCAGTCCCATCACTTCATGGCAGATAGATGGGGGAACAGTGGAAACACTGTCAGACTTTATTTTTGGGGGCTCCAAAATCACTGCAGATGGTGAGTGCAGCCATGAAATTAAGATGCTTACTCCTTGGAAGGAAATTTATGACCAACCTAGATAGCATATTGAAAAGCAGAGACATTACTTTGCCAACAAAGGTCCATCTAGTTAAGACTATGGTTTTTCCAGTGGTCATGTATGGATGTGAAAGTTGGACTGTGAAGAAAGCTGAGTGCTGAAGAATTGATGCTTTTGAACTGTGGTGTTGGAGAAGACTCTTGAGTCCTTTGGACAGCAAGATCCAACCAGTCCATTCTAAAGGAGATTAGTCCTGAGTGTTCTTTGGAAGGACTGATGCTAAAGCTGAAACTCCAATACTTTGGCCACCTCATGTGAAGAGTTGACTCATTGGAAAAGAATCTGATGCTGTGAGGGATTGGGGGCAGGAGGAGAAGGGGACAAGAGACGATGAGATGGCTGGATGGCATCACCGACTCAATGGACATGAGTTTGGATGAACTCTGGGAGCTGGTGATGATAGGGAGGCCTGGTGTGCAATTCATGGGGTCGCTAAGAATTGGACACGACTGAGTGACTGAACTGAATTGATACTTTTCATTACTGGTAGAAATTGGAGCCTGTGAATGGAGTTGTATTCAATTATTTACATATATATTTGCATACCCAACCTTCATGGATTACCAGTTACACAATACTGGTAAAGTTTAAGCTGACAAATTGTAGAACGGAAGTGATTTTGTATTTGTGGGAACATGGCTTGAGAACAGAAGACCTACCATAATTCGCATCACAATTACAGTATTATTCAAGAAGATACTTGGTTCTATGGGGTTTCATAAAGGGGACAAAAAAAATTCCGAAGGCAGCAAAATGGGTTTTCATGTCCTAGCTTGTTTCTCATGTATGGTTCCTGGACCACCAGTGTGTTTATCTCTTGGGGGAGGACCCTGACTTCAGGCCTCTCCCCAGCCCCCAGAGGCAGTCATCAGTGGATTTTTCAAGCTGGTGCTGGTGATTTCCTTTCTCTTCTCTCCCATTTATCTCCCTGCACTGCAATTAAACTCTGTGGTCTTTACCCGAAACACCTCAAAACCTGTACTCTTGCTTAAAACCACATGGACTCCCATTCTAATTATTGTCTGATGCACAGGTGTGGAGGGGTGGTCTGTTTTCAGGGTAGCAGCACCGTCCAGGTACAACTTCCTGTGATAACAGCCATATCTGCCCAGTCAAATATGGCAGCCACCAGCTGCTTCTGAGCACTTGGGATGGGGCAAGTGTGACTTAGATCCAAGTGTGAACCTTCATTTATTCAACCACTTTAGATTTTGGTGTGACAGTGATAATGGCTGGACAAGAGCACATCTGAGACATTTTAGATGTAAACTTGACTGGACGGGCAAGACATAAGAATGGTCATGAATATAGCCAAGTCTTGCTGGTTTGGGACATGACAGGTTACTTTAGGGGATTTTGCTGATCTCTGCTCTCTCTATACATCTTGCTTGGAAGGCAAGCACTAGTGAGCTAGAGGTTATTTCCTGTCCCTCACACTTAAGAGAAGGCAATGGCACCCCACTCCAGTACTCTTGCCTGGAAAATCCCATGGACGGAGGAGCCTGGTAGGCTGCAGTCCATGGGGTCGCTAGGAGTTGCAGACGACTGAGCGACTTCACTTTTGCTTTTCACTTTCATGCATTGGAGAAGGAAATAGCAACCCACTCCAGTGTTCTTGCCTGGAGAATCCCACGGACGGGGGAGCCTGGTGGGCTGCCATCTATGGGGTCGCACAGAGTCGGACATGACTGAAGTGACTTAGCAGTAGCAGCACACTTAACTCACTGACAATGTTCCACAAAAAATTCCTAGTTTGCTAACAGGTTTCCTAGAGGATGTTTTAGTCTTTTGAAAGATTAAACATGTTATTGATAGGAGCAATTTTACAAATAGACCTGAGATATTCAGAAAAATCTATAACAAGTTCACTTCAGTTCAGTCGCTCAGTCGTGTCTGACTCTTTGCAACCACGTGGACTGCAGAATGCCAGGCCTCCCTGTCCATCACCAACTCTCAGAGTTTACTCAAACTCATGTCCATTGAGTCAGTGATGCCATTCAACCATCTCATCCTCTGTCATCTCCTTCTTCTCCCGCCTTCAATCTTTCCCAGCATCGGGGTCTTTTCAAATGAGTCAGCTCTTCGCATCAGGTGGCCCAAGTTTTGGAGCTTCAGCTTCAGCATCAGTCCTTCCAATGAATATTCAGGACTGATTTCCTTTAGGATGGAGTGGTTTGATCGCCTTGCAGTCCAAAGGACTCTCAAGAGTCTTCTCCAACACCACAGCTCAAAAGCATCAATTCCTCGGCACTCAGCTTTCTTCACAGTCCAACTCTCACATCCATACTTGACCACTGGAAAAACCATAGCCTTGACTAGACGGACCTTTGTTGGTGAAGTAATGTCTCTGCTTTTTAATATGCTATCTGGGTTGGTCATAACTTTCAAGGAGTAAGCGACTTTTAATTTCATGGCTGTAGTCACCATCTGCAGTGATTTTGGAGCCCAGAAAAATAAAGTCTGACACTGTTTCCCCATCTATTTGCCATGAAGTAATGGGACCAGATGCCATGATCTTAGTTTTCTGAATGTTGAGCTTTAAGCCAACTTTTTCACTCTCCTCTTTCACTTTCATCAAGGGCTCTTTAGTTCTTCACTTTCTGCCATAAGGGTGAAGGGTCATCTGTATATATGAAGTTACTGCTATTTCTCAGGGCAATCTTGATTCCAGCTTGTGCTTCATCCAGCCCAGCGTTTCTCACGATGTGCTCTGCATATAAGTTAAATAAGCAGGGTTACAATATACAGCCTTGACGTACTTCTTTTACTATTTGGAACCAGTCTGTTGTTCCACGTTCAGTTCATGATACAGTTAATTCTCACCAGAGAAAATCATTTGGGATTATTCCTGTGAAAAAGCTTATTCTAAAATCGAATTAAGAACTCTTTAGCTGTACTATCCCATGTAGTAGTCCTTAACGATGTATGGCTACATAAATTTAAATTCATTAAAACTAAATTAAACAGTTGCTCAGGAGAAGGCAATGGCACCCCACTCCAGTACTCTTGCCTGGAAAATCTCATGGACGGAGGAGCCTGGTAGGCTGCAGTCCATGGGGTCACTGAGAGTTGGACACGACTCAGTGACTTCACTTTCACTTTTCACTTTCATGCATTGGAGAAGGAAATGGCAACCCACTCCAGTGTTCTTGCCTGGAGAATCCCAGGGATGGCAGAGCCTGGTGGGCTGCCGTCTATGGGGTCACATAGAGTCTGACACGACTGAAGTGACTTAGCAGCAGCAGCAGTCATACTAGCCCCAGTCAAGTGTTCAGCAGTCACATGTGGTTGGTGGCTGCCATCCTGGACTGGGCAAATACAGAACATCCTCATCACTGCAGATAGTCCCACTGGACAGTGCTGAGTTAACTGTGAGGTCCCCACAGAAGGAAATGCCTCAGAGAGCTGAGGTACACAAGGGGAGCTGAGTGAAGTATGCAGATGAGGGGAAGAGCAGAGAGAGGTGAGGCTGGAGAAATAGAGGCCACTGGGGGCGGGGGTGAGGGGGTGGAATTACTATAGGAGACTGGGTTTTATTTCAGGGCAGTGAGATGCTGTGAGGGGTTTAATCAGACCAGCAGCAGGAAGAAAAGTCAGAAACCACAAAAGTGGTCAAGAGAGATCACAGTGCACGGGGGAGGTAGCAGTGGAGCTGAGGGGGAAGTGGAGTGATTAGGGGAGGGTATTTTGTAAGAGGGAGAGAAGAGCTGGCTTGCTAATGGACGGTATCCTGGATGACATTTCTGGACCAATCCACAGTTCCCTCTAACACACACTTCAAGTCATCAGGGGGTAAAGGGATACTAAGATGGACAACTAGTAAGCAAATGAATTATTAATATGTTAAGAATTTCTAATAGTAATAGTTGTAATATAAGAGAACTAAAATTCAGGGACACAATTAGATCAACCCACAAAACACTGGGAACCCAGCCTCTCACACTCAAATGTGACCTGGGGCAGGGAAGCCCCTCAACTCTGGTGTTTCCAGTTGCCATCCAAGCTAAGAGCTGGGGGAAGTAGGCTCAGGTACCACAAGTCTAGCAGGAGAGCGCCTGATTTTTCGCATCATGAGATCAAAAGAATCAGGGTATCTGATGAGATAAAAACCAAACACAGACAAAAAGACAAAGAGCAGTTTTGTTTCTTCAGTGTGATCAAAAGTTTTCAAAATGAAGTTTTAAGGATAAAGGCAAACCTGATTCTAATTTTAAAAACATTTTTTTAAACAGAGGACAGGGACTTCCCTGGTGGTCCAGTGGTTAAGAATCTGCCTTCCAATGCAGAAGACATGGGTTCATTCTCTGTTTCGGGAACTAGAATCCCACATGCCAGTCGGCAATTGAGCTCTCACACAACTACTGAGCCCATGCACTGCAGCTACCAGAGCTTGCGTGTTCTAGATCCCATGCTCTACAATAAGAGAAAGCCTGAGAGGCAGTGAAGAGCCTGCACAGCCAAAATAATAAAGTAAAATAAAATAAACAGAGGACAACTTGCATGATGGAACTCAGATTTCTAGGTGCAATTTAATAGAAGATGTAAAAGAGAATTTTAAATATTATGATATAAAAATGCATGCCAAAATTGCATGGCTTTCTTGAAACAAAAACCCTTAATGATGGAAGAGGAGCCCAATAGACAGTATCTTCTCAGCCACCAAACAAACCTGCTCATAATGTTCTGTTCAGACCATAGTCAAGTGAGCTCAAGTATTCTGGGACTCAGGCAGAAGATGGAAGGTTTTCCCAGATCATCCTGCAATCACAGAATTTAGCATTTCAGTATGTCTAATGATGTGTGCATGCTCAGTCATGTTTGACTCTTTGTGACCCCATAAATTGCAGCCCACCGGACTCCTCTGTCCATGGAATTTTCCAGGCAAGAATACTGCAGTGGGTTGCCATTCCTACTCCAAGGGATCTTCTCAACCCAGGAATTGAACCTGCATCTCTTGCGTCTCCTGCACTGGTAGGTGGATTCTTTACCACTGAGCCGCCTGAGAAGCCCTATATGAGAGTTATAATACTTGGATGAGGAGAAAATTAAATATTTAAATAAAAACTGAAATGTAGCAATTTGGAGTTGGGAAACTAGAAAATTACATTCTAACTTTGGGGTGTGGACACATTGTCATATTTTAGAAAAGTCAGTTAATTTATTTGGACCATTTCCCTAACTGAAAAATGTATGTCTCACAATTAAAAATTTTGAAGAGCTGGTGATAACGTGAAGAAAAATCCTTGAAGAAATGGAAAGTTTTTGGCTTTGGGATGATAGGCAAAAAGAGGGAAAAGTTTAGAAACTTACTCATTTCTCCTTTGCTTAATATCTACAGTCCCCCTCTCACTCTGCAATCCTGTAGGCTGTATCTGGATGCAGAACAAAGAGCAGGAAGCTGAGAGTGCAGAGCGACCTAACAGATCGATGGGAGATTTTGCATGGAGCAGAGTTAAATATGCTGAGTCTTGAGAAGAAGCTGGAAATGAATCCTTGGTGCACTGAGACCACGGTGGGGCAGGACAGGCCCTGGGGCCAGAAAGGCCTGGTTGGATCCTAGCACCTTGGCTTTGGGGGCACCTGGGAGAGTCGTCAAGCTCCCAAAGCCTCAACCCTCTTATCTGTAAAATGAAAACAAAGACTCTGGGGAACGCTGACTGTGGCCGTGAGCTCTCTTTATAAAATGAGGTGTGCCTGATGATTTGTATCACCATCCAGATGAGATGAGACTACGAGCCACATCTCGGTGTTTTGAAACACACGTCAGTGCCCAGAACAGCACCTGTCCAAAGGGCAGGTCCTATCTCTCCAAACAGCAGCCTTCTGCTGATCACGCTGCAAGTGCCAGGCCACACGGCCAGTGCCAGGGTGGCGTCTCTACCAAGCACGGACGCCTGCAGACATGCAGACACTGCTGTATCCTCCTCACAAGAGTCTGCAAGACAGAAACTGAGTAACAGAAAGCAGTGACTAGCTTCACTCTTTAACAGAGAACAAAGAAAAATGAAAATGACTGGAAATGGTGTTTAACTGAACTCATTTATGCACTTCTGGGGGCCAGCGTGAGGAATCCCACCTGTGACAAGGTCATGCGGAAGGAAGCCTGACAAAATGCAAGGACGTGATCAGACTTCAGGGGTTCCCCTGGGAATTTTCTGAGCATCCACCCCCTAAAAAAATAAGAATCTGCCTGCTTTTCCACTCTTCTGATATTCTCTGGAAAAAGTCAAATCAGGGCTTTAGTCTTCTGCATTTGAAAGGGATGTTTCAGTTAAACCCCTCTGATAGCTCTCTAGCTTGCCTAACAGGTTCCCCGGACCTCTTACAGCTTGTGAATTGCTTACAGCCCCCCAACCCAACCGCAAGAGGCACAAAGCTTAAAAGCATCTTAAAGATACAGAGCCTTTTCTAAAGAGCTAAAAATCATATTGGTGACAGGATTTCACTGCTGACTCAATGATTACTGCCAGGCCTCCATATTCTTTATCTTTTAGGCACCTGGGAGGATGTTAATCAATGTAAACAGGATATAGAAAAAGATATAAAATAGTTTTGATGTTAGCAACACTAGACTTTTGAGTTAATTACTTTTCTTTTGTTGTACATCACTGTACTCCTTTTATTTGTTATAAATTGCTGTATCTTTGCTATGTAAGAATGGAACTTTATTTAGTGCTTTCTGAGAGTGGCACCAGACTTTGGGAAGATCAACACAGATAAGTCTTCTGGTTGACAAACCCTTATCAGAAAAAAGGCTGTGAAATGTTAATTGGCCCCTTTGGCCGGAAGATGATGTAAATCACCTAAGACTTGTATGCAGAGAGAAAAGCCTGGTTTTGATAAGAGTCTGGGCTGCTAACGCTGCATAACTCTGTGTTACCCATTGATCTCTATGTATAATCAAAAAGTATAAAAGGCCTTCTGAACAATAGAGGACGGGCCAGTCGCTGGACTGGTTTCCCCCGTGTCTCCTCTAATTTCTGGCTGAATTCCCATCTGGGGCGTGGAGGCTCACCATATATACTTACTTGTCCCGGCTTTCAAGATCCACGTGAGGGGGAGCCCAAGGCGGGGCACCCCCCCGATATTCAAGAGGACGCTGGTGGCCTAACGTAGATGGTGCAAGCTCCTTGTCTGGAACTTTATTGGCTTCCCACGTAAACCAAGTTATTCACCCTTCTTTCTCCACTAAATTTTCCTACTACACTATTTCTCCCTAATCTAATCTTATATTCTTATATTAATAAATAAATAAGTTTCTTCTCACCTACGCCGTCCACACTTCGAATCACCCTGGATCCACCGGGGCTGGACCCCGGCAATGCACTGTCATTTATCCTGTCTGCAAAAGAAAGTTAGCAATTTTCTGACTGTTCTTATACCTGAAAGTGAAACTGGCTCACAAAATAAAAACATACATAATCCAGTGTCAAAAACTGGTGATTTATAGAAATCACCCCATTTATTTTTTCCAATAAAGAGGAAAAAAACAAATAAAACTTGTTTCAATAATTCAGTGTTTGAGTCACTGGCAAATACTGTCTGTATCATTCAATGTAAGTGTCCCAGGTCATGAGCTCCAGGCATGCTGATGGCCACAAATCTTCCACAGTTCAAACAAAACGGAGAACCCACACGTGAGGACAATATCAGTTGAAAACAAGTTGCGTTATCACAGTGTGCATAAAAAGAAGGTCTGAAAAATATCCAGATTTTTAAAGGAATGAAAATACTCCTGTTTTGTTGTAAATTTTGTTCCCTTTAATTGTTAATTTTTGGTTTTTGGAGTAAACTTTTTTCGCCATGAGGAAGGAGTTGTATGACTTTGTAAGTGGAAACCAAGTGGCCACTGGCTAACGCAAATGCCTCCCCTCCCCGACAACAGAGCTCTTCTGTCCCCTCTAAACCCTCTTTCGTGATTTCTCTTATGGTTCAGAAAGGTAAATAAAATGATTTCAAGTATTCAATTCCTATCAAAAATTGGTATCAAAAGTAATAAAGGACCTAATTTCTTTATAATTCCATGTTTTAAAAAATAACTTAAGAAGCAAGAGGTCCGGCCCTTTACTTGTATAAATATCACAGCGTAACTAGAGTTTCTTAAGACAGCGTGGAGAGGAGTCTGTGTTTAGCACCTCGATCATTGATCTTAACGTTGGGAACGTTTCTGACACAGACGGAAGAGTCTTATAAGAAGGTGAAATACTGAAAAGAGAAAAACGCAAAGAAAAGGTGTGAAAATCAACACAATTTTACCAAAAAAGGCAAAGCTTATATTATATTGATTCCTATTACAATATTCATTTTATAGTACTCCACATGTGTGACATCAGACATCAGCATATAGCAGGGGCACCTGTGAGCAGAGCTGATCCCACTGTAGCAATGAATGGGGTATCAGTGGGCTCCCGTCATGAGATGCGGGTAGACTCACCCAGCCCCCAGAAAGAACTGACTTACTCAGTGAGTGTTACACAAACACATCCTTCTGAGGCACACGCTAGACATGGAACCTGAAGACACATGATTTGGCTCCAGCCTTGATCCTTATCAGCTTAAGTGGTTCCTCTCAGACCCACTTCCCTGTATCTGCAGGAAGAAGGAAAGTATTCCTAACTCCCAGAGTTACTTACTCCTGGTAAGGAGTGTGGAATGGGTCTCAATTACATTGTGAACCTGTTAGCTGCACAACATAAGGCGGCGTTGCTATTTTTTCCTCAAAGAGTTGTTGAAAGATCAACACTGTAAAATTATGCAGGAAACAGAGGCGAGGCCTTTGACCTTATGATCATGTTACTAAAACATATGTAAACTAGTAAACTTGAGACAAAAATATACTAGAAGGAAGTGTAACTGTTAGTTTTCATTACAAAGCTAATGGAATACTTACAAATGGGACCAAAGTATCTTACAGAGACAAAGTTCTGTTTTAAACAGAGCACAGATTATCCAGCGATTTTTAGAGTGGTTGCTATATTGAACAGATATGGAAAGGCAAAACTGGAAGTTTCTATGATATTAAAAAAAAAAAAATATGGAGAAGGAGCAAGAGTCAATAAGGTTAAATAGTGACATGTGCTTAAAGATTAAGAGCAAAAGGAGAAGGCAGCGGCAGAGGATGAGATGGTTGGATGGCATCATAGACTCGATGGACGTGAATTTGAGCAAACTCTGGGAGACAGTGGAGGACAGAGGAACTTAGCGTGCTGTAGCCCACAAAGTTGCAAAGAGCTGGACATGACTTAGGGTTGAACAACAACAACAAAATTAACTATGAAAGCACCGGTGAGTTTAATTTCAGCCCAAATGTATATATTTATGTGCTCCTGTGGTGCTTTTGAAAACAAGAGCCAGGGAAGACCATAGTACTGGGCCCTCCCACGGTAACCGTCAGGGGTAATTTCTCGCAGCCTTCCCTGACTCCTATGTATTTTGTACCTAAATTACAGTAAAGCAACCTTCCCCAAAGAGTAAAGGAAAAATGCAGCTGAAAGGCAGGTGCCACCACCCAGAGAAGTCTGAGTCAGGTCCAGCTCAGTTTTCAAAATCACTCCTGAATACTGACCCTGCAAGTCTGGGACAAAGGATCAATGAGCCAAGAGATAGGAATATCTGACTATATAAATAAGACATTTGTAACCCTTCCTTCACAAACTGGCTTCCTTATGTTATTCATTATTCACTTTTATCCATACACTCACCTGTTAAGGGGTCGTAAATGACAACAAAAACATAGTAACTTTGAAAAGCAAATTAAATTCATTACATAATCATAACCCATAAAAAATTAGTACGATTCCAGTTTCACATCCTTTTGTTGACCCCTATCAAGCAGTTACCTTTTCAAGTTCATCCAGCTTTTAGCTATTTTGCTAAAGGCCTCTGAACCCGGGGCAGTCATAGCTTCAAAGTCAACCAACTGAAAGAGAAAGAGATTTAAGAATGCGGTTAAAGATGGAGGGGAGGCTCCCTTTGGGATTCGGTTCATTTGTGTGTCTTAACATACAAGTCCACAGACTGGAACTGAAACCTTTCCCTTCTGGCTCCAGCTCCAACATACCTTCCCTTTGGGAATTTTTCCTGCTACTTCTCTTCCACTTGCCATCAGCGCTCCCACAATCACTGAGTAAGCGATCACACTATTCAGATAGAGAACAGTTACCAGTCAGTCCAGCCGGCAGACGGTTACCACGCTAGCGCTCACCATGGACTTCCCATCCTAGAAGATGGCGTCGTATTTCTTCTAACAATTCTTTGGACATTAAACAAAAGAATATTTTCATTTGTTCTAAAAATGTTTGCTGATTTACTAAGAAAAATATTTACTGGTTTACTAATTTAAGGGTAAATGTGTAACAATAATATTTTTCTGAGACAAAATGTTACTTTTAATTAGGAGTTTTCTTTTCAATTGGTTTTCTTATTCTTATAGGAAAACACTAAATTAGAAAATGTGCCTGCTTTCTATTATTTTAAAAAATTCTTTATCAGCCACATCACATGGCATGTGGGATCTTAGTTTCCAAACCAGGCACTGAATCTAAGCCCCCTGCATTGGAAGCATCGGTCTTAACAGCTGGACTGCCAGGGAAGTCCTTGCTTGCTTATATTTTTAACTGCATGAGGCTTGGCTTTAAAATGCACACATATATAATATATTTTGTAAATGCAAACATATTACTAGCGTTTAAAAATAAAAACTTTGGCCCCAAAGAAGAAAAAGAACGCATCTCAGAAAGTACTAACAGACTGGTCTGAAGGCTGGGTAATGTGCACTTCCTTCCTGGCATGTCCAGACTCACTCTGGGCTCTGACATTTTTATTATGACGTCAGCTGTGTGCTTTGTGAGAGGCACTCCAGGACAAAGACAGCCAAGACAGAGCTCTTGCCTCTGCAAGTGGACACCAGAGAAATGGCGTCAGCCCTGCAGTCACCTAATAGGGAAGCTCTCACAGAGGCCATGGACACATGTGCCCTATCTTTGAAGGCCATGGGCAGGGCAATGGAGATAGAGGAGAAGGCAGGGAAGTGGGCCGGCTGGGAGGGACAGGAAGGTGTTTGGACAAGCAGGGGGTGTGGTGGAGGGGCCAGAGTGAGGATGGAGAGAGGGTAGATGACAGGAAAGGTGATGAGGCCATGGTAAAGCAGGGCAGGGAGGAGCTGGCACTGTGCATCACACCACTGAGCTGGCACCTGAGCCAACAGATATAAAGAACTGGGACACAGAGAGGGAAAAAGAAAAGCCTGGAAAACGGAGAGACCAGTTAGAAAGGTCAGAGCAAGAGATAAGCAGGGGACTTCCCTGGTGGTCCAGTGGTTAAGAATCCGCCTGTGAATTACAGGGGACACAGGTCCGATGTCTGGTCTAAGAGGATCCCACATGCCTCGAGGCAGCGAAGCTGGAGAGCTGCAGCTACTGAAGCCTGAACGTCAGTGCTCCGTAACAGAAGCCACTGCAAGGAGAAGCCCGTGCCCTCTCAACAAGGAGTCGCTCCAGCTCACTGCAACTAGAGAAAGCCCCCCCCGCCCAGAGCAATGAAGACCCAGTACAGCCAAAAATACAGAACTGAGTGAATACTTTTTAAAAAAAGAAAGGACAGTGCAAGAGATGAGCAGATCTGAGCTATGGCACGCACGGAGAGCATGAGAGGAGAGGTTTAGGAGGCAGAGTCAACGAGACGTAGGGACCGGACAGGTGCAGGGGCTGAGGGGGAGACAGGGGTGACTGGAGCTGGACCTCCTTCTCAAGTGACACAGAAGCCCACAGAGCTGCTGTGTGAACACATGCGTGTACAGTGCCTGCAAGTGGTGGCTGGACAGGGCACATGGAGGCCTCCTGCGTGCTATAGACCTAGGTAGCATTCCTGTAACAGCTGTGCTAAAGGTACAATATTTCTGTTCCTATTCTACTTCAAGGCCATTTTTATTTCCTAAGTTCCAGGTGCACACATGTCTACACCACAGGGTGATCACCACCAGCCCAGTTTCCATCCATCACTACACAGTGGACCCCCTGCACCCATTACGCCCAACTCCCGGTGCTTTTTTAATAGTACAAGAAAACTTACTACCACATTTAGGAGAGTTTTACTTTCTAAAGTATTAATCAGAGATCAAGACACTTAAACAAAACTTAAAACTTCAACCAAAACATCTTAAATTCAAACATGTGCTAACAACAGCATACGCCATTCACCTGATTCGCTGTACATGGTACCAAATAAAAGGGAATAAAAAGAAAGGTCTACAGACACACCCTTGTTTGAATGACACTTGAAAGACTCCTGATGAATTTGCTGAGTAGAATTCATTTATAACAGTAATAATACTTTGGGATGGTTGGTGATTCAAAAGAATTAAACATTAGGGCTAAAGGTCAATTAATGGCCAGAATCTGGGGCCGGCAGGTTAACAGTCTGGGCAAACACCAGGAATTAAAGCATAGTGAGCGTATGAGTGCACAGAGTGAGACTTGGATACATTTTTGTGAATGAATGAGCTCCACCCTGTAAACACCAAGAAGCTTCTACTAGAACTACCTTCCAGAATCCTTGATGATGCAGTAAATCAAGGACATCACTTTCGGGTGGACTCTGGAAAAACAAAGCGGGCTTCTCGCCATTGCTAGGATACCTGTACTCATACCCACACAGCACACGTAAGCAAAAGGCGTGTGTTCTTCACTACAAAACTGTCAGATTATAGGATATCACCCACCTGGATCCACGAGAGAGCGGCATTAAATTATAAAAATAATAAACTAAGGATAAGATTAAGTTGCAAACAGCATCAGCCTCCTAGGAAAAAAAGATATGTGCTCGTGAACTTAAATAATAGATTATAAACTCATTTTTATGAGGTGATAAGGCACAGCAGAATCTTTTACTAGGAAGAGGATTATTTCATTCTTCTCCTACAAGGACCTACTTTTCATATCCCTGAATATTTTATACTCTTTCACATCATTTTTTTCTAATGAAAGGGTATATGCACAGTTTAGTTTTGAGCAGTATGCTCTCAGCTGCCTTCAAAATGGCAAACTTTTTCTGATAAACATAGATATTTGTTTTGGTCTATAACATTATTTGCAAAGTCAAAATATACATTAGGATTAAAATAAAACAAAGTGCTTATTAATATTGAATACATTTTCTCAAACTACAGGCCTCTCTACTCCAAGATTCTGATTAGCATTACCCTCCCCACCCCCCCTCACCACAGACCCCCGCCACTGAGATTTAGGTGATCAGTATACTTAATTATATATGTGTGCATGCTAAATCTCTTCAGTTGTGTCTGACTCTTTGTGACCCCATGAACTGTAGCCTGCCAGGCTCCTCTGTCCATGGCATTCTCCAGGCAAGAAAACTGGAGTGGGTTGCCATGCCCTCCTCCAATTACACGTATAAACTGAATAAAATCCAGAGAAATAAAGGAACTTTCCAAAAGCCATGGGCATCCATTCCAGAATGTAGAGGGAGCACCCCCTATACTCTCCACACAGCGACAGCTACAATCATGCAGGTGACCTTGTAGCTCCTTGGGAGCAGGATGTAGCTCCCCGTTGAATCAGAAAGCAATGGTGGAGGAGGTCGCAAGTCCAGGAAACAGTCATGTCCATCATGGACAACCTACACACTTAAATACTGACAAAGCTCCAACTTATGATAATATAACAGAGTACCTACATACATTCCCCTTTCTCAGTTTCTGTCATTATTAAATATGGGAAATGTCTCCATAAGGATATTGAAAGAAATATTTCCTGGTTATTTAAAGCTGATTTCAAGCATAAATGTACGATCCCAATGAAAGAGGATGAAAGAATCATAGCAGCATGGATAAAATGAAGACAAACAGAAACCTACCCCAAATTCTGACGAGAGAATCAGTACTTTTCCTTTTGCTGTTAGATCTTTATAAAGTGCATCTATTTCGGCGTGATATAATTGTGTTCTCTCTTCTGTGGTTTGAGTTTCCACAGAAAATAGTATATTGCCAACCCTAAAAATACAAGAATGTATGTCAGAGGCATGTATTATACAATCCACAAAGCTAAACACAGGGCCGGGGCTGTGGGGCAGCAGCAGGGTGGCGCTCGGCGATGTGGCAGGACACGCGAGGAGTGTCCGCACCTTCCTGAGCAGACTGCCGAGGCGTGTCTCGCAGCAGGCGGTTTTGTCACAAATAGATTTTGCTCAGTTTAACCGTATGTACTTTTTAAAAAAAACTTGTTTTTAATTTTAATTTTTAATTGGATGATAACAGCTTTACAACGTTGTGCTGGTTTCTGCCATACAACATGAGTCAGCCGTAAGTATACATACATCCTCTCCCACCCGCCCCCCCAGCTCACCGGAAAGCACAGAGCTGAGCCCCGTGCCGTGCAGCAGCTTCTCACTAGCTCTCTGTTTTACACGCGGTGATGTGCCTATCTCAGTGCTACTGTCTCAGTCCGTCCCACCCTTCCCTCCCCCCGCTGTGTCTACAAGTCCTTTCTCTATGTCTGTGTCTCTACTCCTGCCCTGAGAATAGGTTCATCAGTGCCATCTTTTTAGATTCCATATATATGTGTGTTAAAACACGATAGCTCTTTTTCTCTTTCTGACTTAACTTCAATCTGTATAATAGGCTCTAGGTTCATATGTACATCTTTTATGAGCTTAAGCCAACAGAGGAGAAAATAACTACACAGAGTACAACATATTTCAATGTGTTTCAATTTTATCAGACAATCACTCTTTTACATCAGAAGAGCAGGAGCCGGGGCCTCCACCATTTCATTTTTTAAATCTCTGCTGCATGTGCAGCTCCACGTGAGGCCCGGTGGGGGATAAAAGTCCCGTGCAACAGGTATTTACTGTGCAACACCAGTACCAAAATGCTGAAAATAGTCCTTAGATCCTGTGAAGAACAACAAGGCAAAGCAGCTATCTTTATCAAGGAAAGGAGGGGGAAACAAGGTCACAGATGATTATGAGTCCATGCATAGGGCCATAACAGTTGATCAGAGGTTCAAAGGAGAAAGTTGATCTAATTCGGAAGATCTGGAAGCAAACAGAAAATGCTTTGTGGAAGAAGGGGCCAGAACTTGGGTCTTCAAGATGAGGATGTGAGTGAAACAGACCCAAGGGGTAGGAGGTGACCTTGGGGAACAAGTCATCCAGCTGAAGTGGCCGGCCTGATTCTGGCAGGAAAGTGCTTCCGGTAAAGCAGGAAGTGCTGCTTGAGGCCATTATTACAAAAGGCCTTGCCTGTCTGGCAGGGGAAATGATTGCGGAGTCAACAGGCAATGGCAGGGTACGGACTAGGGAGGGATTTTTGGATCCAGGGGAACACCCAGTGGGGTGGAGCCCACTGAAGCACTGGTCAGGCCCCAGGAGACCAGAGATGGAGATACAAGTCATGAGTCCTTGTGGGGGTCAGAGGCCCCAAGCAAGACTAACAACAAATGGGATGAAAAGAAACAGCTGAGGAAGATGCTCTGCTTGAGGGAAGGATTTATGTACTCTTACTTAGTAGTTCCATTTCTGCTGGGAACTTAATCATGGGTGGGTGAAGAGGGAGGAGAAAATAATTTTACATCAATAGAAAACCCTGGAATTCCTTTTATGAGAGGAGAACCATCTTTATTGGGAAGGTACTTTGATAAGTGGCTTGAGGTAGAGATGGAGACCTCAAAGAAGAGCCACAGAATCTTTGCTAAATGGTGTTTCTTCCTGAAGGCTGGTGTGAGTCCTGACAAGGAAGCAAGAGACCAGGAGGCAGAGGGGCTGAGAGGACGTGGGGCCCAACGCTGAGCTGCCAGACACCCCTGATGCAGATGTGGTGGAGCTCAGGGCAGCAGCTGAGGAACGCGTGTTGTGGGGAGGGCAGTGACTGCGGAGGGTCAAGACCATGCCACCAAAGCTCAACGATGCGG
Organism: Capricornis sumatraensis; assembly: GCF_032405125.1. NCBI lineage: Eukaryota > Metazoa > Chordata > Mammalia > Artiodactyla > Bovidae > Capricornis > Capricornis sumatraensis. The sequence continues at coordinate 41,285,714 of NC_091078.1, read as the reverse complement.
AGGCTCTGAGGTGAAGTTTGGGTTTCAGATGGACATAAAATGATTATTAACACAAACTTTCATTTGGTGCTATTATATAAGCTGAAAAAGTGGAAAACATCCTAAATGATCAATGACAACTAAAAACAGGTAGGAGTAACTCTACAATAGTCCAAAAATAGAATACTATGCAATTTTTAGAAATGCTTTTAAGAATAAGGTATGGGAAAACGTTCATAGCAAGGGCAGAAAAGAAACAGGTTATAAAACAATATGTATAGTATAATCTCAGTTTTTAAAGGAAACAATGATTTAAAATTTTTTATCTTTGCTTATCTATATTCTAAATTTTAAGTAAGACGTACTTGTACTCCCACAATGAATTAAAACTATATTTAAAATTCGAATAACAGCCTTCAATCTGCCAATCTCTCATCTTTTTTTCACTTAATTGGTAAAAGTCTTCCTTACAACAAGCTTCAAAAAAGCTGGTTCTAGTGATACACTGGACCTTGATAATCTCCATTTCAGGAGACAGCAAAAGCCCAGAATGTCAAACCTCCTCTGGCAATACCAAGCGTCTGCACACTTTCTGACATCTGCCCACCTCTGTACACCCACACTTAGGAAGTGCACGTACTTGTCTCCCGTAATCGTAATCGTGAAGCCATCATATTCCTTCCCTTGGTCTTTGAGGCTGGGAACTTTGGTGTTCACAGTGAACCCATCCTTTGTTTTAGTATTAAACTGCTTTCAAGGAAAAAGAAAATTCACATTACTAGTGAGATTCATTGTAAATTCCCAATCTGCAGCGCCAACTCTGACTTTGATGTTTCTAAGAAGGCTCAGAGAATGCAAGACATTGTGTCCTCTGCCCTGGCAGCTAGTGTCCAGGACGCCTACGCCCCCATCCACTCTCTCAGCCCAAGTCACACTCCCCATGGCCCCAGAGGCCAGAAGAGAACCTCAGAGCAAAAGGCACACAGCTTTCTTCAATGGCAACTCTCACTCCTAAGAGCTCCATTTGGGTCTTTTCTCTTGTTCATCTTAATTGGCAGAAACTTTGACAATAAGCAGAATAGCTGTATTCAACATCCTACAACTCAAAATAGCACTATGCATTTTTGCTAGTGCTTCTTCGAAGTAGACTCTTATCTGTCTGAAAAGCACTCAGAATTTTGTCAGCCAAGAATTTCATACACACACATGCATAAACCCCAACTGTGCAGACCAGAGTAACAAAGCAGAGTATTCTAAAGGAACTGGAGGTAAGAATGGCTCTTAAGGGTGATGAGTATGAACACAGCTTTCTGTTTAAAATACTTCTGACAAACTGAAAAGCCAATAAATAGGTGTTGTCATTCCTCCAGAAGCATCCTCCCCGAATTCGGTTATTGAGTGTAGCCAGCATTTTTTAGGATTGACAGACTTGAATAAGAGAACCGACGGTAAAATAAAAAGAGGTGGTGCTTCACAAAACACACTGGAGGAAAAGGCTGTCTAAAAACAGTGACCAGTGGACATTCACTAAGGTCCAGGGAAGGGTGAAGATGTATGGATGTGGGCAGGAAGGCTGGCAGCAGGGGCTGAGACAAGAGATGTCTTCGTATGAGGACAAGGACTTCTAGGGGCAGAATGTGCTAACACTTCAGGGTATGCGTCAATTCTCTTTAATGCTCTTGGCATGCCTATAAGATAGGCCACGACCTCAATCTCACAGGTGAGGAAACCCAGTTGGTGAGATGAGGCAAGGTGAGGTCCTGCCTGAGCTGCACATGGAAACGGGGACCCAGGCCCTCATGACATCCAGTCCCCTAATTCACTAACCAGCTGCCCAGAGGTGAACTGAGGTAACTCTGAACCTGGCTGTTTGGCTGAAGTACGTCATGTAGAAGAACCTGTCAGGGCATCACATTCAACAAGCACTTTAAACACAAAGGCATGGTTTTATTTACTTCTATGTGTGCCTTTAGAAATACCAGTACACACACAGCCTGGGTGGAGGCACGGTGTGCAAGGCTACAGTGAGATGGCCAGTCCCAGATATAGCCAAACAGGCAATGACTTTGCATTGGGAGCCAGACACTGGGGGCGGGGAGGGGGTGGGGGTGGGGGTGGGCGGGGGTGATGCTGGGCCCCTTAGCAGCTCTCCAGCAACTGCAGCCTTTTGTGCATTATGCTTTTCTTAATACACACACACATACACACACACACACACATACTACGGGCTTCCCTGGTGGCTCAGGCAGTAAGGAATTTGCCTGCAATGCAGCAGACCCGGGTTCAATCCCTGGGTTGGGAAGATCCCCTGGTGAAGAGAATGGCAACCCATGCCAGTATTCTTGCCTGGAGAATTCCATGGACAGAGGAGCCTGGTAGGCTACAGTCCATGGGGTCACAAAGAGTGGGACATGACTGAGCAACTAACACTCTAACTTTTCACTTTCATATATATGTGTTAAAATATCCCTCAGCTGCTTCCGTATTCTGCCTAATATAGTAAATTTAAATGCCGAAAATACCCACTGGAAAGCTAAAGACTGAAATCTGAGTCAGGCTCCAGTTTCTTTCTGTCTGGTGCATCCAGCAGTCCTTGGTGGGGCCATTCTGCCCCCTGGGGGACATTTGGGGAATTCAGGGGAGAGTGTGGCTACAAGGATGAGGTGCAAGGGACAGTCACACGGGCATGACTCCCACTGGATTTGCACATGGATGAAGAAGCTGTTTATAATGTAATAATTACCTAGGCCTGGAATCAGACTCCATTTTACACTCACATGCTAAATATTTGTTACAGTTGAAATACCCACTGACTTTTCTAGAAATGTAAACAGCACATAAACTGAGGAAAGAGTATATCTGTACATTGTACAGAACTTCATTAAGTGTGGTTTACCATCCATTATGGAAAACCGTATCACCAAAGTCATAACTCATGATACTTGAGTCACCAAATGACAGATGGCTGCAGGGCTGCCTCTGGAGCTGTCACATTCACCAAGATTTCACACACATGTGCAAGCAACCGGCTACTTCTTTGTGGCTTCTCATGAAGATATGCCTGAATGCTGACTACTGTTTCTTGCCTATAGACAACGTAGCTTTTAGAGCTCCTTTACAGCACTTTGGTGACTTTCTAAGGGACTTTTTGAGTATGTACATTCTTATGGATTTGATTTTAGTGTAGTGAAGGGGCCATCTGAACAGGTTTGTTGAGTTAAGATGGGTTTGAGAAGACTGAGAACCACACCTCAGTTCACGAGACCCTCAAAATAACCAGGTTGGCCAGAAACAAGGCTCATCAGCACAAAGGGCATGGAGGAGAGCCAGGAGCGATGGCCCAGCCCAGCGAGCAGACAGGCCTGGGCCGTGGGGCCAGCTCGTGGCTTTGTCCATGACAAGATGCCTCCTGGTTATGCTTTAGAAATGTGTGAGCTTTGTCATATACAGAAATGTCTTATCATTTACTTGATGTACATCAGTCTTATCTACTATAGCTACAAGGAGAATATTTATTCAAGTTTTATGTTATAGGTCAAACTATTAATTGAAAAAAATCAAATGTTCCTGCTGTGGGCACATTTTGGGTAGTTTGGAGAAAAGGTTCATAAAGTTCTAATTTCTTAATGGCTTATACTTTTAAAACAATATAATTATTTCCCCCTGATGGACCCTTTATCTTGAATTCAAATACTTCTGATACTGACATTGCCACACCTGCTTTTCTCCAGGAGCATTTGTCTGGCCTACCTTTCAGCCTTGAACTTTTTGAATATCATCTTGTTGCAGATGTTTCCAGTGAACAGAACACAGCTAGGCTTTAAAACACCGATCTGAGATGCTTGTTCTTCTGGGGAGGGAATCAATCACTCATGACATATCACCTATTCTACACATTCCCTCCTTATCTTAATGTTCTCCCTTCTCTTTCTGTAAACCTTTAGTTGAATTGACTTTGCTTTCTTTATTGCATTTTCCTACCTTCTAAGGTCTGCTTTAATTTTGGTTATTATTCAGAATGTGTTTTTATCAGTGTTTTTAAGTGGCACACTTTATAAACCTTAAAATACTAATAACATTAACAATTATGCATCTAATGATAATAAGGTCTTCTTTCAAAGAGTACTATTTTTTCCCCTAAAAACAACTACTGTGATTTTGATGATAAATTTACCTTCATAATTGGAAGGAGGTCTTCCACTTTGTGGACCTTTTCCAGAGCTTCTCTAACTTCCAACAATCCTTTAGGATTATTAGCGCTTTAAAGAGGAAAGAGAGAGAGACAGCAACTAAAATTAACACAGAAATCAGTAATTAGTTATGCTATTACCTTTAATTTAGATAAATCCTTAATTACAAGTGGCTCAATATTCAAAATGGTGGACCACAACCAAAGTATCGAAATAAGGGAATAGTTTAATCTAACAAGTATTGCGCTACAGATGTGAATTAGGGAAACAGCAGTCTGTCCAGATGTGAAATAGGGAAAATCGGAACGGATGGACGGCCAGTGTCTATGTGGACATGCATGGATCAGGGCTTGGTCAGAAAACTTTGATTCTCCTATTCCAACTATGAAATTAGAAGTATATGTTTTTTATTCTCAAAGTTGCTCAAATGGAAGTATATTACTAGGCTTTTATACCAATTTTATATCTACTTGATGACAACTAACCTTCAGAATTCTTTTTCCCCGGCCTTTTGTCCACTGTCCTATCTACACTGCACAGCCTCTCAGTTGAGGGAGAATGAGTATTAAGGCTGAAATCCACCATTTAATCCCTAATTAAGAAATTTAAAGAAACATCCTGCTTTTACTGAAATCAAAGACAGGAGAGAGGCTAGAAAAGCCACAAGACTGTAAGATTAAAAACACTCAGTTGAGGTCCATGGATTTTGTAAAGCTGTTAAAAAAAAAGGCTGATAAATGATTATGAAAGGCTTTATGATTCCAAACACTATGTAAAAATGTGATATACTTTGTTCAGTCTGTCAATAGGTGTGGTTTTCAAGTTTCAAAATATATAAAATCTATCCATTACCATGAAAAAGAAAATTGAAAGATTACCCATGATAAACTAGAATTCTATCTTTAATAAAATGAAGAATTTTCTCAAAATATTCCAGGTATCTCATGTTGATCACCTGACCCCTGTTAAGAAAAAAAAAATATATGTTGAGAATGTTTTTACAGTGAGATATGTTCCACAGTATCTAATTTCAACATTAATTCAAAAGGACAGTAAGAGAGCCGTGAGAATAATGTAGCCAAGAGGTTTGGGGCATTGGTTTGTTTGCAGTCAAAGAACGTGAGAAACAAACGCCTGTCTTAGCAAAACTGATGGTCAACAACAGAGAGCACTCTGGAAGAAATGTACCAAACTCAGTCCAGAGATGCCAATACAGGGAGAAAAGTTCTCAAGTGCTGAAATGAGGCCCAGACTTACTTGCCACTTCACCGTTAAGAATCCCTTCCCTTTCCCAGCAATATACTCCCTCCCGTTCCCAGTGTCCCTGACAGCCTTAGCTGCTAATACTCCTACTGAGTGTGTAATTGACTCGCTGTCTTCATCCCCTCCACCACTGTAAATAAACAGTATTTTCCTCCCATTCCTACCCCAACCTCCATTTTCAAAACTATCCCAAGACTTCTCTGGTGGTACAGTGGATAAGAATCCACCTGCCAGTGAAGGGGACACAAGTTTGAGTCCTCGTCTGGGAAGACTCCACATGCTGTGGACCAACTAAGCCCGTGTGCCACAACTACTGAGCCTGTGTTCCACAACGAGAGAAGTCGCTGCAATGAAAATTCCATGCATTGCAACTAGAGTAGCTCTCACTCGCTGCAACTAGAGAAAGCCAGCCTGTAGCAATGAAGACCCAGTGCAGCCCCAGAAATAAATAAATAAATCCCCCAAATATCCTAATAACATTTCCATTAAACTCAAATGTTGAAGTTGTATAGTACAATATTTTCTTGATTCAGGCTTCTGGAATTAGAAGCATTTTAAATGTGACAAAACTACCATATTTGTAAAATTTAGCTAAAATTAAATTCAGTGGGTCCCCTTGGAGCTGCTGCTTTTAATATTTGCTCATCATTTATTGAGAGGGTGGGATAATAGGGTGAGCACTTCACCCATACCCCTGACTTATCAGAAGCCTCTGGACAAAACCAAAGCTCTTCAGTTAACCTGGTTCAACCTCCCAGGAAGGCAGCTTAGCGCCCAGTGCCTTTAAACCAAACCCTTTGTGTGTTGCACGGTGGCTCAAGCGGGAAGCCTTTCCCTCACTACAAGAATTCTTTGAGCCACAGTACTATAAGTATATAATATAATGGTAACGTAATGTCATCCATCTAAGCACTTTCTATGATAATTTAGGACCATTCAAAGATGGACATCTAGGCAAAAATCTGGCATTCTACCCTTCAACTGAGCTCTGCATCAAAGAGACTGGAAAAGAGGTACAACACTTCTTTTTGCAACCAGGCCAGCTCAAAGTAACGCAGGCAGGACACTGCAGATACAGGGCTAATTTGTGTCCGAAAGTCACCAAGAAAGGAGAAACGGGTTGCCTGCAGTCCCTGTAAATTGAATATTTAAGATAATCTCCTTGAACTTCCCTAGTGGTCCAGTTGTTAAGAATCAGCCTGCCAGTGCAGGGACGGGGTTTGATCTCTGGTCTGGGAAGATCCCACACGCCTCAGGGCAACTAAGTCCAAGAGCCACAACTACTGAGCCCCCATGCTGCAACGACTGAAGTCCACACACCTAGAGCCTGTGCTTTGCAACAAGAGAAGCCACTTCTCACTACATTAGGAAGCCTGGGCACCACAGCTAGAGAAAGTCTGCACGTAGCAACAAAGACCCAGCACAGCCAAAACTAACTTAATTAATTAAAAAAAAACTGCTACGAACACAGGAAAGATAAACAGAATGTTCATACCTGATTAAATTGATGTGGTTGTTAAAACCTCTGCTGAGACTTCTTGCTGGCATTTGATCCAACCACAGCACTGGTTGGTCTGGGTCAGCAATCCTATAAAATAGAGCTTATTAAAAATGAAGACCTTACAAAACCTAGAAATGTTCAAAAGCATTAAAATAAAACATGTACAAGTCTTTGTGAAAGTGGGGAGAAAACTTCTCAGTCCATTACATCTAAAAATATGAAACACAAACCTGCAAATTCCAAAGATATTCCAACTGGACCAAGTAAGAAGTCAGTGCAGGTTTACCAGGAGAGCAGTGTTTTTCTCATGAAAATGAATAACAGCAGGAAACATAATTTATAAGATCTATTATTAGTTAATAAAGGAGGAGGAAATGGCAACCCACTCTAGTATTCTTGCCCGGAAAATGGACAAAGGAATCTAGCAGGCTACAGTCCATGGGGGTCACAAAGAGTCAGACATGACTGCACACACATTAGTTAATAAGACGGGATTCAGAATCTGCTAACTAGAGGAGACTTAACATTATATTACATCGATTAGACTTCTGGTTTATTTTCATTTAAATGCCAGTTACCGTCTCCATTTTACCGCGATGTCAAACATGTCTCTCCACTGCATCAGCCGCGTTTTCCCATTCATTCGGACCTTGGAATTCATCCAGGTGCGCTGCACAGCTTGCATGACTTCTAATGCGGCCAAACCCATGGCTAAAGGGAGGAAATATGGGGAAAACAGAGTTTGTGCGTACCCTTTAGAGGAAATGATCTTCACCAACAACTCAATGAACAATTCAGGAATCATTAAAAGAGAATCACAAGTATTGGTAATTCAACAAGACCAGAGATGCATTGCCATCATGACGGCCTGACTAAAACTCAGCTCTATTAGAGGAAACTGGAGACTGCAGACTTGTCCCCTCTCAATCCTGAAGGAACTGAGGTTCAAATCCCTCCTCACCCTATAGGCGGAAGATGGCTCTGGTGGATGAGCTGTCTGACTCAAAGCAATCACTGATGACCTACATTCTACACCTACACCAAAGCAAAGGAACAGGAGTCAAAGCCAGAAGCATTCTTCTCTCAGAATTCAGTATGAATGAATCTACTCATTTCTGTTCATATCCCATGGAGATTTTGAGTAAGCACAACAAATGATTCATTTCAAAAGTACAACACAGTTGAACAATCCTTGCTCCGTTTTCAGACCATTTTAAAATACCTCTGTGTATTCTCTTGTTTGGCAGGAAACCAGGTGTTTCGTATTGCATCAGGGATCCCAAACGATCAGCCACACAAATCAACTCCTGGACCTCCGGCTTGTAACTCTCAAAATTCTGATGTAACACATCCCTGGAAGAAACGTTATGTACACGATAAAGAGTTTTACAACAGATAGCGGTTATCCAATTTCATCTGAAAAGCAGTCATTTCCTCCAGTGGAACCATAATTGAGAAGATTCTGACCACATCATCTTTATTTCAGTGCTCAGTACCCAACCAGACACAAGTTAAAAGGACTCTTTACGACAGTGTGTGTACAATGACCGTCACATGCTTGTTAGTAATGCTGGTAACTAGTTTGCAATCAATTAATTACTTTGTAAACTGCTCCAGAACACATAACCTGCATGGACCGCCTCTTCTGACAAGCAACCAATCAACCCCAACACTAAGTTCATCCCCTACTTGGGCTCCAGGTTATATTATGCCAAGTGTACCTGAGTGTGTATATGACTGCTATTGTTTAACTGTCAACCTGCTAAAACTTTTCTAACAAAGCCTGCAATTCTAAGTTACAGGCTGTGTTGGGGTCTCCAAGACCCCCCCGGGTTCAGTAATTCACTAGGACTCCTGGGCACTGTGAGAAGACATACAGCTGTCAGAGGGAAAAGGCATGGAGAGGGAGCATGGGGAATGAAGTCTAGAGAAAACCAGGCACACGTTCAAGACCCTGGGGAGACAGGTGGCACTAATTCCAGGAGTGTACCGGGCACCGATCATGTGAACACACCTGCCCGGCAGGTACCCCAAGTCCCCAGAGGAAAGCAGATGTTCAGTGTGAACCACACTGTTCACACACAGGGCGCAGGCACCGGGGAGCCACTCTTAGCTCTGGGCACATCAGGTGGGAGGAGATTCTGAAATCCCTGTTTCCAGATACCAGCCTGGGGCCAGCCTGGTGACTGGCTTTCATACCCCCTGTTTTCCGGCACCATGTATTTCTCTAAAAGCAGGTGCTGGAGAACATATATAGCCCTTTGAGCAATCTATTTTGTTTTTATTATCTTGATTATTGAAACTTACAACAGCATACAACTTTATTACTCAACTGAAACCAAAATAATTATGTAGCTCCACCTATATGTTAAGTGACATACTATCCTATTCTCCTGCCCTTTAGCAAGAGGTTACTTACCTTGAATTTTCTGTTCACAATTTGCTTAGCTTTATCATTTTTTTTTAAAAAAAAGGTTACATATGTATATCTTTATTCTATAATTTTGCTTATGAGCCTTATGGAAAAAATGTGACATTGCAACGTACCAACTGTTCCTACTCAACATTATATTGCTAAATTAGTCCACCTCTGACTTGGGTCATTTGTTTACGCTGCTGTAGAATGCCACACTGTGTGGCAGTGCCACATGTGCCCATTTTCCTGCTCATAAACATTTGGGATGATTTTGTTTCCAACTGTGAACAAATACTGCTCTCAACAGGTCTCCAGGCAGTTGTGCGCGCAAGCATATCCTTCTCTCCTGAATATGCACAGGAGCAGAACAGAGAGACTGCAGGACATCCATTTTACATGGCAATGAAAAGTGCTGCTGGCCAAAGTGAAAGGAGTAATCTATAGCCAAATATATGAAATTTCCCCTTGATCCTGCTTCTGGCCAATATTACTATTATCAAACTTGGCAACATTTGTTTACCTAAGTGGGTGAAACATCTCATGTGGCCTTACACTTGCCATTCATGCTTTCCCCTTGGTAAGATCATACCTATTCATGTCTTTTAAAAAAAATTTTTAATTTTATTGGACTTACTAGTTGTTTTACAATGGTTAGTTTCTACTGTACAGCAAAGTGAATCAGCTATATGTACACATATATCCCCTCTTTTTTGGATTTCTTTCCCATCAGGTCACCACAGAGCATTAAGTAAGTAAAGTTCCCTGTGGTATACAGTAGGTTCTCATTAGTTATCTGTTTTATACATGGTATCAATAGCATATGTGTGTCAATCCCAATTTCCCAGTTCATCCCATCCTCCTTTCCCCTCGGTATCCATACTCGACGTCTGTGTCTCTACTTCTGCTTTGCAAATAAGACCATCTATACATTTTTCTAGATTCCACATATATGTGTTAATATATATTTGTTTTTCTCTTTCTGACTTCACTCTGTATGAGTCTCTACAAATGAATCAATTTCATTCCTTTTATGGCTGAGTAACATTCCATTGTATACATGTACATCTTCGTCCATTCCTCTCTTGATGAACATTTAGTGCTATAGTGAACATCAGAGCACATGTGTCTTTTTAAATTATGGTTTCCTCTGGGTATATACACAATAATGCGATTGCTCATGGGCTACCGTCTATGGGGTCGCACAGAGTCGGACACGACTGAAGCGACTTAGCAGCAGCAGCAGCAGCAGCAGCAAGGAACCTCCATACTGTTTTCTGTAGTGGCTATATTAATTTACATTCCCACCAACAGTGCATGCCCTCTCTAGCATTTGTTGTTTGTAGATTTTTTGATGATGGCCATTCTGACCAGTGTGAGGTGGTATCTCCTAATTTTGATTTGCATTTCTCTAAATATCAATAACCTCAGATATGCAGATGACACCACCCTTAGGGCAGAAAGTGAAGAGGAACTAAAAAGCCTCTTGATGAAAGTGAAAGAGGAGAGTGAAAAAGTTGGCTTAAAGCTCAACATTCAGAAAACGAAGATCATGGCATCTGGTCCCGTCACTTCTTGGGAAATAGATGGGGAAACAGTGGAAACAGTGTCAGACTTTATTTTTTTGGGCTCCAAAATCACTACAGATGGTGACTGCAGCCATGAAATTAAAAGACACTTACTCCTTGGAAGGAAAGTTATGACCAACCTACATAGCATATTCAAAAGCAGAGACATTATTTTGCCAACAAAGGTCCATCTAGTCAAGGCTATGATTTTTCCTGTGGTCATGTATAGATGTGAGAATTGGACTGTGAAGAAAGCTGAGCACTGAAGAATTGATGCTTTTGAACTGTGGTGTTGGAGAAGACTCTTGAGAGTCCCTTGGACTGCAAGGAGATCCAACCAGTCCATTCTGAAGGAGATCAGCCCTGGGAATTTGGCCACCTCATGCTAAGAGTTGACTCATTGGAAAAGATGCTGGGAGGGGTTGGGGGCAGGAGGAGAAGGGGATGAAAGAGGATGAGATGGCTGGATGGCATCACTGACTCGATGGACATGAGTCTGAGTGAACTCCGGGAGTTGGTGATGGACAGGGAGGCCTGGCATGCTGTGGTTCACGGGGTCGCAAAGAGTCGGACATGACTGAGCGACTGAACTGAACTGAATAATAAGTGATGTTGAACATCCTTACATGTATTTGTTGGCCATCTGTATGTCTTCTTTAGGGAAATGTCTATTTAGGTCTTCCACCCATTTTTTTTATTGGGGTGTTTGTTGTTTTGATATTTAGCTGCATGAGCTGTCTGTATCTTTTAGAGATTAATCCCTTGTCAGCTGTTTCACTTGCAAATATTTTCTCCCATTCTGAGGGCTGTCTTTTCATCTCGTTTACGGTTTTCTTTGGTGTGCAAAAGTTTTTAAGTTTAATTAGGACCCACTTGCTTATTTTTGTTTTTATTCTTATTACTATAGGAGGTAGATCAAAAAAGATCTTGCTGCAACTTATGTCAAGGAGTTTTTTCTGCTTATGCTTTCCTCTAAAAGTTTTATAGTGTCTGGGCTTCCACTTAGGTCTTCAATCCATCTTGAGTTTATTTTTGTATATGACGTGAGTGTTCTAATTCCATTCTTTTACATGTAGCTGTCCTGTTTTCCCAGTACAACTTATCGAAGAGGCTGTCTTTTCTCCATTGTATATCCTTGTCTCCTTTATCAAAGATAAGTTGCCCATAGCGCATCAGTTTATCTCTGGGCCTTCAGTTCTGTTCCACTGAATTTTTATTTCTGTTTTTGGGCCAGTAACATACTGTCTTGATTACTATGGCATAGTCTGAAGTCAGGAAGGTTGATTCCTCCAGCTCCATTCTTCTTTCTCAAGGCTGATTTAGCTATTTGGGACCTTTTGTATTTCCATACAAATTGCAAATTTTTTCCTAGTTCTGTGAAAGATGGCATTGGTAATGTGATAGAGATTGCTTTGAGCAGTACAGTCATTTTCACAATACTGATTCTTCCAATCCAAGAACATAGTATATCTCTCCGTATCATCTTTGATTTCTTCCATCAATATCTTATAACTTTCTACATCTAGATCTTTTGCCTCCTTAGGTAGATTTATTCCTGGGTACTTTATTCTTTTCGTTGTAATGGTCAATGGGGTTATTCCATAATTTCTGATCTCTCATTGCTAGTGTACAGGAAATTCAAGAGATTTCTGTGTATTAATTTTGTACCCTGTCACTTTTCTAGATTCACTGATGAGCTCTGGTAGTTTTCTGGTGGTTTCTTCAGGCTTTTCTAGGCATACTATCATGTCATCTCAAACAGTGGCAGTTTTACTTCTTTTTCAGTTTGGACTTCTTTAATTTTTCTTCTCTCACTGTCATGGCTAGGACTTTCAAAACTATGTTGAAAAACAGAGGCAAGAGTGGACACCCTTGTCTTGTTCCTGATCTTAGAGGAAATGCTTTCAGCTTTTTACCATGGAGAATAATGCTTGCTCTGAGTTTGTCATATATGGCCTTTATTATGTTGAGGTAGGTGCCCTCTATGCCCACTTTCTAGACAGGTTTTTTTTTTTTAAATCATAAATGACTACTGAATTCTGTCAAAAGCTTTTTCTGTATCTATTGAGATAATCATATGGCTTTTATTCTTCAATTTGGTGTCTCACATTGATTTACATCCCTAGGATAAATCCCACTTGATCATGGTGTATGATCATTTTAATGTGTCACTGGATTTGGCCTGCTGGTATTTTGTTGAGGATTTTTGCATCTATGTTCATCAGTGATACTGACATGTAACATTCTTTTTGGGTGTGACATTTTTGTCTCGTTTTGGTGTCAGGGTGATAGTGGCTTTTTAGAATGAGTATGGGAATGTTCCTCTCTCTGCAATTCTTTTGCAGAGTAAGGATAAGTGTTAGCTCTTCTCTTAATGTTTGATACAATTTGCCAGTAAAGCCATGTGGTCTTGGATTTTGTTTGTTGAAAGGCTTTTAATCAGTTTTAATTTCATTACTTGTGATTGGCCTGTTTATAATTTTCTGATTTCTTCCTGGCTTAGTCTTAGAAGGTTGTATGTTTCTAAGAATTTGTCCATTTCTCCCAGGTTGTCCATTTTATTGGCATACAGTTGCCTATAGTAGTCCCTTTAATCCTTTGTATATCTGTGACGTCAGTTTTAAGTTCTCCTCTTTCATTTCTAATTTTATTGATGTGAGTCCTCTCCTTTTCTTGATGAGTCTGGCTAAAAGGTTTAACAATTTTGTTTTTCTTCTCAAAGAACCAGCTCCTAGTTTTATTGATCTTTGCTATTTTTTTCATTTCTATTTCATTTATTTCTGCTCTGATTTTTATGATTTCTTTACTTCTACTGTCCTTGGGTTTTATTTCTTCTTCTTTCTCTAAGTATTTTAGATGTAAGGTCAGGTAGTTTATTTGAGATTTTTCTTTCACGAGGTAGAACAGTATTGCTATAAACTTCCCCCTTAGAACTGCTTTTGCCACATCCCATATATTTTGGACAGTTATGTTTCCATCGTCATTTGCTTCCAGGTATTTTTTTAATTTCCTCTTTGATGTCTCAGTGATCTCTTGGTTATTTAGTAGGAAGCTACTGTTTAGCTTCCATGTGTTTGTGTTGTTTACAGTTTTTTCCTGTAATTAATTTCTAATCTCATAGTGTCATGGTTGGAAAAGATGCTTGATATGATGTCAATTTTCTTAAATTTACTGAGGCTTGGTGTGTCACTCCAGATGTGATCTATCCTGTAGAATGTTTCATGTGCACTTGAGAAGACAGCGTATGCTGCTTTCAGAGGGAATATCCTATAAATATCAAGTCCATCTGGTCTAATGTGTCATTTAATGCTTGTGTTTCCTTACTCATTTTCTATCTGGATGATCTTTCCATTGGTATAAGTGCAGTATTAAAGTGCCCCACTATTATCGTGTAGATTTCCCCTTTTATGGCTGTTAGTATTTGCCTTATATATTGAGGTGCTCCTATGCTGGGTGCAAAAATATTTCCAATTGTTACATCTTCTTCTTGGATTGATCCCTTGACCATCATGCAGTGTCCTTTGTCTCTTGCAGTAGGCTTTATTTAAAGACTATTTTGTCTGATATGAGTATTGCTACTCTAGTTTTCTTTTGATTTCTATTTTCATGGAATATCTTTTTCCATCCCCTCACTTTCAGTCTGTATGTGCCCTAGGTCTGAAGTGACTCTCTTGTAGAGTGCATACATGCAGGTCTTGTTTTTGTATCCCTTCAGTCAGTCTGTGTCTTTTGGTTTGAGCATTTAATCCATTCTCATTTACGGTATTCATTGATATATGTATTTCTTTTAACATTTTCTTCATGTTTTGGGTTTGTTTTTGTAGGTTTCTATTCTTGTGTTTCCCACCTAGAAAAGTTCCTTTAGCATTTGTTGTCAAGTTGGTCTGGTGGAGCTGAATTCTCTTAGCTTTGGCTAATCTGTAAAGATTTGACTTCTCTGTCAAATCTGAATGAGATCCTTACTAGGTACAGTAATCTTGACTGCATAGTTCATTTTTTCATTACTTTAAATATATTCTGCCACTCCTGTCTGGCCTGCAGAGTTTCTGCTGAAAAATCAGCTGAAAACCTTATGGGGATTCCCTTGTATGTTATTTTTTGCTTTCCTCTTCCTGTTTTTAATATTTTTTCTTTGTATTTAATTTTTATTAACATGTATCTTAGTGTGCTTCTCCTAGGGTTTATGCTATATGGCACTCTCTGTACTTCCTGGACTTGAGTGACTATTTCCTTTCCCATGTTAGGGAAGTTTTTGTCCATAGTCTCTTCAAATATTTCCTCAGGCCCTTTCCCTTTCTCTTCTTCTGGGACCCTTATAACTCAAATGTTAGTGTGTTTAAGTTGTCCCAGAGGTCTCTGAAACTGTTTCTATTTCTTTTCATTCTTTTTTCTTCTCCCTGGCAGTTATTTCTGCCACTCTATCTTCCAACTTGCTTATCCATTCTTCTGCCTCGGGTAGTCTGCTGCTGTTTCCTTCTACTGTATTCTTTATTTTAGTTACTGTGTTGTTCATCACTGACTATTCTTTATTTCTCACAGATCATCGTTAAACATTTTTTGTATCTTATCGATTAGTGCTTCCACTCTATTTCCAAGATCTTGAATCATCTGTACTATCATTACACTGAATTCTTTCCCAGGTAAGTTGTCTATTTCCTCTTCCTATTTATTTGGTCTGTTGGGATTTTACCTTGCGCCTTTGTCTGCACCATATTCCTCTGCCATTTTATTTTGTCTACCCTACTGTGCAGGGTGGTTGCTCCTTCTGCTTCTGCTGTCTGACCCCTGATGAGTGCGGCTGCTCCAGGGGCTTGTGCAGGCCTCCTGGCGGGAGGGACTGAAGCCTGTGCTCTGGTGAGTAGAATTGAGTTTTTTCCCCCTGATGGGCAGGGCCATGTCAGACGGTGTGTTTTGGAGTGTCTGTGAGCTTAGTACAGCTTAGGCAGCCTGTCTGCTGATAGGTGGGGCTATGTTCCTGTCTTGCCAGTTGTTTGGCATGTCCAGCATTGGAGCCTGAAGGCAGCTGGGTGAAGACAAGTCTAGGCATTGAGATGGACACCTCCTGGAAAGCACATGCCAATCACTATTCCCTGGGGTCAGGACTTCTCTGGTGGGCCAGCGTCCAGGACTCAGCACTCTCACTCCAGAGGCCTAAGCTTGAACCCCAACCAGTGGACCAAGAGCCTGCAAGCCATGCACTGCAGCCAGAGAAAATAGAAAGAAAAAAGAAGAAAACAAATAAAACCCAAGACAAATAGCAAAAACCAAACCAAACACACAGTACCAGCAACACAAATACAGAAGAGAAAAACAGAGGAAAACAATTAGACAGATACAACAAATCCAAGACAAATGATAACAACAAAACGAAACAGAAACAAAGAAGCAGGTAGAAAACAATAAAAGGAAAAAAAAAACAGAACAAAGAATTACAAAATGAGAACAATCAATAAGGACTAAACTAATAAAAACAGAAAAAGAAAACAAATATAGAAAGGAAATAAACAAAAAAGTGAAGATAACATAAAAGAAACCCATAAGAACAATCAAAACGAAAGAGGAAAAAAATAAAGGAATTAACAAAGAACCAAAGAACAAAAAGAAAAAAAAAAAAAACAAAAAATGTCAAAAAAGTAAAAATGGAAAATAAAAGTATATATTAGAAAAAATGGTAAATAAAAATAAAACACTACCACCAACAACTGAACAAAATGAAACAAACAAAGAATAATAGTAATAAGAATATTTTCCTGGGGCCTCCTCTGTCAGTATCCTTACTCCCACAGTGGGCCAGACCCAGTCCCCGTCTCCCCAGGAGGCCCTCCAATACCTCTAGGTAGGTCTCTGGACCTGCTGTGGGTACTGTGGGTCTAGCTCAGACTCTGACCTAGCCTGACTCCCACATGTACTTACCCTCAAAGTCCACTGCTGACTGACCTCATCTGTGGGAATAGTTGTTGTCTACTCAGGTGCTCCCCAGACACAGGATCTACCAAGCTGATCTCAGGAATTTAATTTGTGACTTGGGCATCTGCAGAGAGAGATTTCTGTTCCTTTTCCTTAGTTGCCCTGCCCCTGGGGCTCAGTTTTGGTTTTGGCCCCAACTCTGAATGTGCACCACCCCCTCGCATCTGTTTCCCGCCTAGGTGAGAAGGAATGAAAACAGTGGCTGATTGGGACACACTCCCTCAGGCTGGTAAGGAGTATAGCATCCACACTAGGGTTTGCATGAGTTGCCTGCAGTGGTAGGGACCAGAAGGCAGTTGCAACAGACTAGGGTGCAGTCACTCTGGTGGGAGTCTCTCCCAGTGCTGGTGGAAGCAGGGGCTGGCACGTGGGGGGATGTAGCAGGCCCACTTCTTCCATGCCTCTCAACAATGATGCCTCGTTTCCTAGGCAGACCATACTTCCGCTAGGGCCATTCCCAGCAATGGAGCCTCTCACTTCTGTCCCCTGTTGTATCTGCTCAAGCAATAGTATTCCTTTCCCCAGATCTGCTCTAATTCCACGCTTTAGCACTCAGCCTCTGCCAGCATTGGTGTATTTTTGTCTCAGGTAGGAGCACCCAAGGAGGCTTTGACAAGGGCCCTGCTTCAGACCCCAGAGCCTACCTGGGCAGAGGAGGCCTTGGCTTAAGGGGTGGGCAAGCCTGCTCAGATGGCTGCCCCTTCCAGTGCCCATGGAAGCATAAGCCAGCAGGTATGGGAGGGGGTTATAATGGCAGCCTTGCCCCTTGCATGCCACTCAACAATGAAGCCTTACTTCTATGGTGTCTTGGACATTTTCCACAAACTTTCCCAGTTTTGGAGCCCATTAATCCTTTCCCTACAGGCTGTCTTTTCAAAGACAACAGGTGTCCCCTCCCTGGGTCTGCATTCCAAACCCCACTTTCCAGCACGCATGACTCACAACTCAGGGTGGGATGTGCAGAGCTGTAGCACACGCAGTTCTTACTTTGTCCTACCTTCGACAGACCATCCGTTGTGTTCTCCTTTGATCCCCTAAAGGTCTCCTTCTATTCCCAGCTGATTTCCCCACCATGAGGGAAGCTGTTTGAGTGTGGGGACTTCCGCTCACCTTCAGCTTCCCACTAGGGTTGCCAGTCGTCTTTTTGATTCCTCTTTTTTTTTCTTTGTTCTTTCTTCCTACTTGGTTGTAGGGGCATTTTTCCTGTTCTTTTAGGTGTCCAAAGTCTTCCACTGACATTCAGCAGGTGCTCTGTGAGAACTGTCCCATTTGTAGGTGTATTCTTGACGCACTTGTCAGGAGCGACAAATTTCGTGCCCTTCTATTCCACCATCTTGACCCCCTCCTACCTGTTCATGTCTTTTGCACTTTTTAAAGTTGGAATGGGTTGTTTGACTTTTACTTTTTAACTTGTATAAACTGTTGATGTTGAAAGGTTTACAATCTAATAACTGACCCTAGGTGATATGACTTCCCTATTTTTAAGATTTTTGTCTTTACCCTAGGTGTTCTCCAGTTACTTATGGTGTATCTGAATGGATTTCTTTGTATTCACCCCACGCTTTAAAAAAAACTATAGATTTACTAATGAGTTTCCTTTGTCCTAAAAAATTCTTGGCTATTATTTCTTCAAACATTGCCTCTCCTCTATTTTCTCCTTCTGAAGTTTCAATTAGTACATGTTAGCCCTTCTTACATTTTACACATCTTCTCTCTTTCAAGTTTTCCAACTCAACTCTGTGCCCCATTCTGGATACTTCCTAACCCTCTATCTTCCAATCCTGCAATTTCTTCTCAGCTATAGCTAATCTGCTTTTTAGTCTGTATACTGAATTCTACATTTCAATGACTGTATTTTCTATTCCTAGAGCATCTAATTATTTTTTTAATCTGGCCTTTCATATTCTCATGTTTCCTGCTCATGTTTATGATTTCTTCATTACTTCTTTAAGCACTTCATCTGGAGTTACTGCAGAGTCTGTATTCAACAATTTCAATATGTGAAGTCCATACGGGCTAAAGTCTATTGTTTGCTGTTTCTGTTGATTCTCACAAATGGCTTTGGTCGTCTTGGTTTTGATTCTCATGCTAATGATCTTAAGCTGTGGGAATACTTGAGGGCACAAATTGGCACCAATTTCTTCCCAGGAAGGATTTGTATCTGCTTCCATTGAGATCCTGGGAATGCCTCCAATACTGGATCACTTTAGCCCCTGGAAGGTCAGCAAATCCATCCTGCTCATGCTTCAAGGCACTCCACTGGGTAGGATATCTTTTTCCTTTAATATGTGTTTATCACCCATCATTCTGGCCGAATATCTTCTCTTTCTTTTTTTTTTAAGCATTAGGGGGCTGATCTTTACAGATTTTTCCTAATTTTTAAGGCAGCTAGACTCCCAGGAATTAATTTCTATTCTAAATCAAATTGTTCTATAATGAGATAGCCTTTTAGCAGATCTATTCTGCCATACTGCAGCAGTATTGGCCAGCACTCTAATTTGAAACTTTTAATATGTTAAGAAATTTGTTTTAAAGTGATACAGTAAAAAAAATAATGCATATCAAAGGCTACCAAGAATTGTAAGTACATTTGAAGTCTGAAAGTACCCTAAATTACCATGGAATGCTGGGCTAAAAGAAATCATATCTGTAGGGCAGGAACAGAGACACAGACATAGAGAAAGGGCTTATGGACACAGCGGGGTGGGGAGAAGAGGGTGGGGTGAATTGAGAGTAGCACCGACATATATACATTATAATGTGTATAACAGACAGCTAGTGGGAAGTTGCTGTCATAGCATAGGGAGCTCACCTTGGTGCTCTGTGATGACCTAGAGGGTGGGACAGGGGGTGGAAGGAGGCTCTAAAGGGAGGGGATATGTGTATATATCTGCTGATTCACACTGTTGTATAGCAGAAATCAATACAACATTATAAAGCAATTATCTTCCAGTTAAAAATTTTTTTAAAAAGGAAATCATATATCCAAAGGTAAACTGAAAGAAGTATTTCCAGACATATCAAATTCAAAAATAAATTCATCAGAAACATGGATAGAAAGCTATTATCAGGCAAGAGATATTATGATGAACTTAACAGCTTGGTGTTAAAAAAGAAAAAAAAGTCTTCATTTAAAGAACTCACTTTATGTGGGGTTGCAGCCCTGGCTGCTCTTCATAGTCTTCTATGAGGAAAGGCAGATTCTTAGCCCAGTGGTCTTTAAAGCTTCCAGGCAGATCCACGTCAATGTTATATTCCGTTAGGGGAGTATCAAGGTGTGCATGAAGATATCGAGAATACTCTGCAGATAGGAAACGAGATCTGACACACCCAAATATGCTGAAACAGTTTTTACAGCTAATTATACTTTTTTATAGCCAATCTATACAAAGTACAGAGAAGGCAATGGCACCCTACTCCAGTGTTCTTGCCTGGAAAATCCCATGGACAGAGGAGCCTGGTAGGCTGCAGTCCATGGGGTCGCTAGCATCGGACATGACTGAGCAACTTCACTTTCGCTTTTCACTTTCATGCATTGGAGAAGGAAATGGCAACCCACTCCAGTGTTCTTGCCTGGAGAATCCCAGGGACGGCGGAGCCTGGTGGGCTGCCGTCTATGGGGTTGCACAGAGTCGGACACGACCGAAGCAACTTAGCAGCAGCATACAAAGTGCAAATACTTCATAACAAACTGTTATTTAATTACAAGAATTCTAAGTGGAAACTCCAAATTTTAGCAAGTCACTATTATATGATAATGGAGGTAGCCTGCCGCTGACTTATTACCACGGGCAAATACAAACCAGTCCATCTGGGTCCACCTTGCCTAAATTTTAACCACCTTTCCATAAGCAATACGAAAGATCTCACTATTCAATTCCAGAGTCTGGGAATGCAAGTTCAGTGTTAGACAGAGCCTGGTTCCTTGTCAGCTGATAGATGTACTGACTATGTATGCAGTTTCATCAACTGACTGACCAACTGCTGCTTATCTCTAGGGAAGCAGTACAGAAAGAAACAGGACATGGAGCACCCCCATCTTCAGTCTATAGCTCACAAGTCCAAGTTCTCCTAAACCAGGAAAAAAGAGGAATTACAACTTAGAGTAAAGAGCTGTGCTGTCCAAAAGGTAGTCCCTAGTAGCTGGCTATTGAGAACTTGAGATGTGGCTGAGAAACTGAACTTTAAATTTTACTTAATTAGAAATTTAAACTTAAAACTGATGTTTTATTCAATTATTAGAAAACTGCAGTATGTTTGGAATAACTTGCATATATTGTCTATTTTTCTAATTTTAAATTTTATTAAATATAAATTCAGACCAAGTATTTCCAATCAAAATTTAGCATCCAAATTAAGATGAACCATAATATATACCATATTCAAAGACTAGTACAAAGAAATGTAAAACAGCCAATAAATAGTGTTTTCATAATAATATGCTGAACTGATATTGTAGAGGTACTTAGTTAAATAAGACAATATATTATTAAAATGAATTCCACCTGTTTGTTTTTACTTTTTTAACATGGCTACTAGAAATTTAAAATTACATATATAGTTTACAATTTTTTCACTTGGACAGTACTATAATAGAGGGTTAATTAAAAAGGAAAGAGAAAAAATAAAAGTAAGTATCTGGGCTTTATATGAAACATAAAAATGTCTATGTATAGCAGAAAAAGGGTAAGACTGACTAATAAAAGGATAACTCAAAGATTTGCTTTCTTTTTCATCTCAATTTAAATTCTCCAAAATATGTGAGAATTCTGATATGAAGGAGTTGACAGATCAAAGATACTAAGTTCTTATTTAACAGTGAAAACATAAGATTACTTTCTTGTCATTCTTATATTTTTGGATGAGATGTGACAAGACAAGGATACCCAGATGACTGTCATATTTAGTTCAAAATACATTGTTTCTGCATAAGTAAAATTTTTTAATTTTAGAAAGAAAAAATGTGAGGAAGAGGCAAAAAACCACCCAAAAACAAACCAAGACTGGCCTTTAGGAGATATGGGCTCTCTCTAGTCCAGATACCACCACTAACCAGAGGGTGGCTGGGGGCAAGTCACCCAGCTTCCCTGAGACTCAACTGCCTAATAGGTAACATCAGAGACAAGCAGTATGATTCCTGCAGCTCTAAGCACTCATAGAGTCAATGATCCTGCAGCTGTTGGACTTACCTCGGAGATACTTCACTTTAAGGTACTCTGGGCTGGCCTTTTGGCCCGGGAGAGGGTCATTTAGCATAACTTTAGTTTGCGCTTTTATCCCTTCATAAAACTGTCCCATTGCCACGTGGCTGAGCCCTTTCATGTACTGGCACACCTCGTTATACGGCTCCAGCTGCAGACATCGCTGAGGCATTGAAGGAAAAAAGGCTGAATTAGAATCCATACAGTTTAGGAACCTTTAAAGTGCTTTACTCTTTAATCTGGAATTATAAACTGGAATTAGGAAAGTTTTCCCTCCAGGTTAAATCAGACCAAATACATACTCTATAAATCAGTCTGTTGGTCAAGGGAATGGTTCTTTCCTCTTTCTTTTTGTTGAAGTCTAAACACTATTCTTGCTCGCCCCTACCAACTCCATTCATTTCATGAAACTTTGTAGAAGAATAATACAAAATTGCAGTTTCAGTGCTTCCCTCTTACGGATGCTCACCTTGAAGTTCTTAAGGGCTTCATGTAAGCTGCCATGGTGATAAAGCATCATTCCACGGAGCTGGAGGGTCTGCACATGATTTTGGTTGAGCAACAGAGCCTTCTGAAAGCTCTCGGTGGCTGCTTCAAAATTGCCCAGTTCCCTAGGTATTTAACAACAGTGATGAACATAACACAGGTGTTTTAGTCAACATACAGAATTAAGTTACCCTGAGAATTATGATCCAATCTCTAAATAAGATACTTTAATGTGGGTGTTAGCTTTTTTATTTTACCAAATTCATAGGTTTAAAATTTATTTTTTCTGTTGTTTAAGTTACTTCAGTTAAAATCTAATAAATCATTATCTAATTTAAATCTTGAAAGAAGAAGTATATTTTAGAATTGTGGTCATTTCAGAGTGAAAATGGTTATTACTGACCAGCCTTGCCTTATTTTGTATCTTAAAAATTTTACAAATAATAGAAGCTTTAAAATACCCCACATCAATTTTATATAAACAATAAATACATAAAATATATATATAATGCCCACTTACATTTATACAGCACTTTACTATTTGCTAGGTGTTTCCAGATCTGTTTTCAACTTATATTCCCAACAATTCCATGGGACAGGACAGATAAATACCCTCCCTTAAACCTATAATGAAGCCAAACACACTTTCTCCGAGTCAGTATAAAAGACTTTTTCTAACTATAGAGTCAAATAAGCTCTTGAATTAAATCCTTTTTGAGTAAGGCACCTAACAGTTTCACAGGAGATTTCTATCACTGTCTTTCTCTTTCCTAACATTTAGAGTGCCTTTATACAGGTCAGAATGCTAAAAAAATTTCTTAAACCAAAAGTCAGAATAGCTTTGAGGGTCAGAGCAATGCATGTAGTAAGGAAGCCAAGCGTTGCTGCTTGCTCCTGATAGAGGTGCAACATACTTGTGACACTTCCACCTCGCAATTCTAGGATCTTTAAGCAGATCCTTGTGATGTGGGTATCAGCCTTAGTTACCACCTAAAGAGGGCAGTATCATCCATAACTCAACACCTTAGAGTGCCACTATTCAAAGCACCTACATTTGAAGGACTAATGTTTTCTCAGCCAATATATACAGACCAAGGTTATTTTAGGGCACAGCAACATGCATTATGGTATCCTCTTACCCACGGTTTTTTCTATGCCCAGGGAAGATCTCAACAAGTATGTGAACACCTATGTGATTTAAAACGACCATCTCTTTCGGCTAAGAAATGCATTTTTAAAAACCAGATCCCTATTATGAGAGGCTGTCCCACTATACACCCTCCCTCCTACCCCAAGTATTGGCGCTTTACTCACCTGTAGGCCTGTCCCAGGCTTTTATACGCATCAATAAAATCAACTTTCTGCTTCAGAGCTTCTTTGAAGGATTCAATAGCTTCCTATAAAAAGAACACAGAAAATTATTTCACTTGCTTAACTGTTAAAATTGAGTTTCTCTCAAATTACTAAAGGACTAATACACTATATATAACATACATGGTCCCTGAGTGATTTTTTCAAAATAGGAGGACTTAAAGGGAGGCAGAAACTACAATAAACTATGGGGATTTAATTTCAATAGTAAACAAATACATTACTATGAACAACAACGGAGCCTTAAGCTTCTCCTTTCAAAATGGGAAAACAGCTTCTGTTTTTCATTAGGACTTTGACTACCAATAACACCTTCATTTTAGTATCATCTACTTAATAAAAACTCTACGGAACAAAAGTAAGCCTAACAGCTGCATGAAATAATCTAAAATGATCACAACTGGCAGCATTTGAAATTAAACCAACAAGAGAGACAAAAAAGCAAGCCCAACATGAAATTACTGATAAAACAAGAAAAAAGGCTCCTAGGATAGGTACTAAAGGATCCTCATGATCTACAAGGGAAAAGAAAGCATAAAAATAAAAGAGAAACCTTCAAGTTGGGGGTGGTGGTGCCTGGCTCCTGCCAGCACAGCTCCAGGAGGCACTAAGGTTCCAGAACTGCACATACTATGCTCTTGGGAAGCCCTGGCTGCAAAAGGACTCTCTGTGGAAACCAGTGATAAAACAAGCCACTGTTTCAGAGGAAACATCCCAGGCTTACACTAGGTATTCAATGTTCTTTTCATTACGATGTTATTTATTGTAATAAAAGATTACACAGATATTTCACACATTTCTCAAGGAAAAGACATATCTTACTTAAAGGCTATAAAATATCACAACTTCTAAGAACTTTAATTGAGAAAAAGCTTAAAAAACTCTGGCATAGATCATTTAAACTCGATTAGATAGTTCATAGCAGAAAATCATTAGAGATATCAAATGCCTTGCACATGGTAGGTACTCAATAAATATTTAATGCCCTGGTAGACACACAAAATAGTTTTGCAAAAGCTACACAATATTGAGTCTTTCCAGAAAGTCATTCATCCTCTGCTTCTTGATTTTCTCAGGGGAGGCCAGCAGCCAAGAGAGGCTGGCTTTGAAACTCTTCAAAATCAATACTGGGGACAAAACCTCCTCATTAAGGAATCTCACTGAATAGCTACTGTTTGGGAGACAGATGAAAATGGATAATTTTTTAACATTGAAGAAATGTTAAAGACCACTCTTAATTAGGCTAACTGCTGTGACATAGTTTTGATCTTTCAGGATTTTTACAACTGCATTTTTAATTCAACAAACATATATTGAGCGCCTACTATGTGCCAGGGACAGCAGGAGGTAAGGGGACATGAAGATGGGCAGGTCATCATCTCTGTCCTCTAAGAACTCGCAGTATCATTAGAAAGCCAGTTATGTAACCAAGTTACTAGAATACAAACTAAGAGCTACAACAGAGATATGAGTAAAAGTCTCTGGGGCAAAAAGAGAAAGGAACACCTGACTGAGCCCGGGAGAGCAGAAGAGGCTACAGCGGGGAGGTGACCACTGAGCTGGGTCTTAGAGCACGAGGAGTTTGGTAAAGAAAGACAGCATCTTGGACAGGGGAGTGGTGCCACACAGGGCACAGAGCGCTCGCTGACGCGGGGAAGGTCAGAGGGGCAGGGGCACGGGTGCACGGGTAGGAGCCCGGGAAAGGGAGAGCGGAGGCCAGAGGGAGGGCCTCTGCCGCGCTCCACAGTCTGGGCGCTGCCCGGAAGCAACGACTGAGGGCTGTGAGGAGGGGGCACCTCACAAAGTCCACTCTTCAGAGAGATGATGACTGCTGGCAAAAACAGAAAAGACACACTGGAGAGGGGGAAGGATGGAACCCAGGTAAGAGGCGGCTGTAGTGGTCCACTCAAGAGATAACCAAAGCTCAGACTGAGACAGTGTCTCTGAGGAGAGAAAAGAAGGGTCGAATTCAGGAGAGGTTTTTAAAAGGCACACTAAGACAGAATGTGGTGGCTATCTGGGGATGAGGGGGAGGAGTGGGCAGGAAGAGCTTAGGCTGGGAGCCTGGGGGGAAGGCAGGGCTTAACAATCGTGAAGGATAGGAAGACGGACAGCCGTGGGCGGGGGAGGGTGTGAGTCCACCAGGATGTGTGAAGTCTGGAGCATTTGTGGACGTCTACTGGAGATGCCCAGGGGACACCTGCTGCCCACTGCACTTACAGCATGCTTGGACGCCACAGTTCTTCAAAGTCTGATTTCTCTTCAGCTTTTAAGAGTCTTTGGTTTCGGGGTTCCTGTCTAATCACTGCACAGCTCTCTACCTCATTCTGCCAAAGAGGGGACATAGCAGAATCAAGATTTTAAGCCATTGGGAACAAAGAAACTACGTTTGTTGAACCTATCTCTAAGCACATGAACTGGCTCTGAAGTCGTCTGCATAGCAAATGCAATCATTACCATTTAAGTCGCCATCATCCTTACTAGCTGGGAGGCGGCCACCACCCTGGGACTGTTCAGCGTAAGTGAACAGAACCATAACAGGTAACCCTCAAAGTAAAGGCTTATAAAAATGTGTGTTCAGAATAGACCATTTTTGAAACATCCTTACAAACTGAGTAGAATTCAACAGAAAAGTTTCTGCTGTTTTTATTACCTAGGAATATCCAAAATGTCTGATATATATCTACTGAATTGGACAACCATGAAATCTGTCATGTAATATACCCTAATATATTTCTAATGTATTATATCATAAATTAAATAAGCAACCGTCCACTTAATTTCAGGACTATTGACCTGGAGAGACCACCCTTAGGAAACAAAGATAGCTCAGACTCATTGGTCCCTTTAATACTTTGTCTCTACATTTAACAAGAAAAAGACAGATATCTAAACTAGGTTCATTAATTTAATTAAGGTATTTCACCACTCAGTTTTCCAATCTCTGTAACGGGGACACCCTCTGCTCCTTCTATACATCATGGGGATGCCGCTGGGATGAATGAGACAATACGTAAACACTCTGACTTCCTCGGACAGCACATCTACAAAATGCAAAAAGAAAGTTCCCGTCTATTACACACATCACTGCTGTGTGGGTGAGCGTGGTGAAAAGGAGGAAAGCCCAAATCGCTTGGTGAGACTGGTTCACTGAGGGGCTTCTAACACTCAGAGGGTGAAAGCACGGTTTCTAGGTTTTCATCAGGTAGATGTGAAATAAACCAAACTGAATTTTAGTCCATGTTCGGTTTCTATTCAGTGTCTCTATTACCACTCTTTTCTGAAAAAATTCTTTTTGAAATAACACAAAGGGCCCTTCCTGCCTACATTCCTAAATGTGGCTTAAAAGTGAAATCAACTGTTTACATTTGTTTACTTTAAAAAAATATTTTTACCCTCTCAGTACTAATAATTGGCATTTTTTTCTATTTCAAATTTTTTTCTCCTTCATGTGATACTCAAGGGATAGATTCTGAACACAGTATTGTAATTCTGAATTTTTTAATTGAAGGTGACTTGAAGGTGAAGAGAATATGAGAGGAATAGAGGGCAGAGACAAAATAAACTGGAAGAAATCATCTGGAAGCTGCTCAAAGCACATTTTAAATAACTCAAAGCCTGCACTGAATCCTGAAGGGGACAGAAAGGGTCCTTATTAGGACCACCTCTGCACACTTGCAAAAATGGAGATGAAGTATATGAAATAAGATTTGCAAAATTAATTCCTTCTAGTTTGGTTTTTAATGGATGAGAGTATTTTTTTTAGAGTCTATAAGACTTAGATTAAATTCTCACATGGAAAATAATCTGTAATACCAGATTTATGTTTACAGTTTATAAAGGACTTTCACATATTTTATTTTATGTAATTCTCACTCCCACTTCAAGAGACACAGAGTAGCATCATCTCTACCTGATAAATGTGGAAGGCAAGGCTGAAAGAACTGAAGCAGCATGTCCAGCAGTGCAGATAATAAGATTCAGAGCAAGAGCTCAGAGCACAACCTTCTAATTCAACACTCTGCCCTTGAAATTTACCCCACTGACACTTATTGAGCACCTACTATGTGACAGGCACCGTCTGTAACATGGAGGATTTACAACTCATGGCCTTTTAAAAGGTAAACCTTCTCCCCACCCTCTAAGTGTGTTTATGTGTGTATCAGATCCTCAGAGTTATTTTCAATGATAACATCCATGTATTCTTCTCTGCTACGTGCTACTGAAGCTCTTCCCACCTTCCAAAATTCAGGTTAAGTGCAACCTACTCTGAATTCTCCACCTCCTGGTCAGAATGAGTGTCTTCACCTAGCTGGGTGGACTGTCTGTGGCTCTCAGGCCAGCCTGTCTTCAATCAGGCAGTTTGGACGTGCCAGGCCTGGGGTGATAGCCAGAGCTCCACCCTCAGCTGTGTTTCTGCCCCTCGCCCTGGCAAGAGTGAAGCTACTGCAGGACAGGCTCCTGGAACAGGCTTGGAGAAGACAGAGTCCCAGCCAGAGGAGGGGCGGGCAGCTGGTGGTGACTTTCAGCCCCACTCAGCTGAGACAGAGCATCTCCTTTGTCCCTCGACCCCTCCTCCTGACAGCAGTCTTCAAGCAACAGTGCTGGGACCCCTCCTGCAGCCCCCAGAACCCCCCAGGCTGTCTGGCCACTCCCAACCTGAAGGCTGCAGCATCTCCTGGTCAGCCGCCTCTTCAGCCACTGCCACATCAGCAACCATTTCCTCAGTACAGATTGAATCTCAACTCTCTATTTCCCCCAAATCTAGACTTCAGAGCTCCTCCGGGCCTACCAGCTAAAGTCAAAATACTTAGCAGAGTGCTCTTGACCTTCCAGGACTCCCTTCCCGGGGGCCCAGCCCCACCTCCTCACAAGCATGGGTGTGTCTCCCAGGTCATTACTCACACCTTCCTCTCAGCCTCAGAGTCCTTCTTCCCAACCATGCTCTGCTTTCCAAGTCAAGATGATGTCCACTTATTCTCTGGACCTTCCTGAGTTCAAATGAGAGCTTCTCACCATGGCTTCCAAAGAAAGCATGCTGCCGATATTACTTTCTTTGGTTTATTCACCACGTGATAAATCATATGTGGAGAAAGGCTTTGTAAACTGTGTCTGTCCTAAGTGTAAAGCATTATTCCTCCCTTATAACCTTTCATCCTCTCCCCTTTCGTACCTTCCTCCAAGTACGTATCAGACAGTAGGAGCTCAATCAATTTGTTGATTCAAACTACTTTCTAAAATAAACCAACTGGACATGTGAGATGTCATTTCAAAACCTGCCAAACTAAACCCCGGCTCAATTCCCCCCACCACGAGGGAGACCGAGCATCACTGCAGGTACACATATTGCGCAGCACTTTCACCTTCAGAAGTCCTCTGTGAAAGAAAGTTAAGCCTTTGTATAGCATAGCTATGGGCTGGTTTTTGTTCAGCTCTAAGGACTGCTGAAAGTCTTCATGGGCTGTTGCATAGTCCTACAAAAAGGAGAATGAAAAAAAATATAGTAGTGTTCGTTAGATATTGGACATGTCCTACTTTTGATTGATAGAGGAAAAAAAAAATCCCAATTTATTCTGCGCCCTTTCTGGCTTTAAAGGAAACATTTCATGACTACAAATATTAGAAGCATGCTTACTCTGTTGAAAGAGGTGATTTTAATTGATGAGAGAAACTCACAAAGGTTTAATTTAAGCATACTGTCTCAGCCACAAAAGAGTATTATTTTAAATACTAAGTCATAATCTGCTATGGATACTTTACAAATTATTTTAGTACTAACATTCCATTATTTTGAAGTCTAAAATAATTATGATATAGATCAACCTTAAAATGTGTTATACTGAGGTTTTTAAAAATCTATTTTCTTTTACAATAGAAAAATTGTTATTGAAATGACTGTAAACCAACAAAAATAGCTATGGCAATTATAAATACCACTCATGATAAAAGGTAATCTTGTTAGGTTGAGAAGCTACAGTCTAGGAAGCCACATTAGTTCAGGTAATGATTCTCGGGCTGTGATACCCAAAGAAACTCAAATTGTACCCTTAAGTTTAATGATCACATTGATAACAGGCACACCTGCTTCTCTACGCTGACATTTCCAAGAAAGTTAAGGTACAATCTATAAACCAAATTACTCTTCTGTTTCCCACTCTTTCTTTTTTCCCCTAGCCCAGAATTAGTTACTGCTGACAGTTCAAGCAAGAAAATGTGTTTCTGGTACTTAATATTTCTCCACTGAGTTCAATTTCAGCTACAGAAAATGCTTTCAGAATTGTCTTATATCACAAACTATTAATCTACAGCCCCAAACCCAAATCTACCAAATAGTAGCTTTCTGAAGTAGAAGGAAAGCTGAAATTTTTACCACCATGAAAGGACACATTTCAAGGCAAAAAATAATTCACCTCTGATATGAAGTACAGGGTCCCGCGATGTCTGTACAGCCGTGCTGAGGGCTGAAGTTGAATAGCTTTAGTGAGATCATTCACTGCTTCATTAATTCGTCCCAGAGGGGACAGAATCTATAAACCCAAAAATGTAATTAGGGGAGAAAAGTCCCAGCGATCGCCCCTACAACTGCCAATGCTTTTGACTTTTCAAGTCTGCTTCACCACCCCACACTTACAATGCGACTCTCTCAGCAGCCTAGAACCCTTGACCCCACATACTGTGCAGTGAGATTCAAAGGCAGCAGCCGAGAGGCTGCTGACCTTGTCCAGTCAAGGGGATGCTGAAGACCTATGACTGTGGCAACTGCCTGTCACCATTTCATGTTCTGCGTCATAACAGATGTTGCTTTTCTTGAAGTGCGACCATTTTTCCCCAACCTATCATTTACCTTTTGGAATAAAATTTGGCATGTCAAATTAATCTGAAAGTTAACTCTAAACCATTAAAGCAGAGGAACTTATAAACACAGATTGGAGTCCCCCATGGTATCTAGCTACGCCATCTGTGGTGTCAAGTGCTGAGTGGCATTTTCTGGGATTCCAGGTGTTGGGTAAGCCCTCTGATGTGAACAACGCTCATCAGTTATGATCTGCAAGGTAGTGAAAAAACATCTGCAGGCCTGTTCTGAACGCTTTCTGATCCAGCAATCAGCTGTGTTCAGGCAACAATGACAACACAGAAGACACCTCAGAATGCAAAAGTTCACCCAAAAGACGGAAGATAATCCAATATGGGTATCAGTATTCATGCAATCAAGCTCAAGCAATTCATCTGGAACAAATGTTCTTAAATTAGGGTTAAATTTGTTCTTGTAACTGGTCATTTCCATCAAGTTTTACTAACTGGTTTCCTCCTCTGCAGGAACTTAAAAACCAGCAAGAGAGAAGATTGAGGCAGGCACACCACCAGTAGCAAGAGAGACAGCTCAGAGAGAGGAAAGAAATGGAAATATGTGCCCTTAGAATTCAAGAAACATAGTGGTCTAGGGTTATATTTTGGAAGGAAAAATATCCCAACCTAGTATATTAGTATTAACATAACTGAATGATTGCACCCTAGCACAAAAATCAATACGCATAATGACCAGAGTAACTAAAAAAGGTTAAATTACATTCACTAAATATAGACAATTTCAGAAAGTATAAAAGTGAAAAGTTTCTCATAAAACAATTTCTGACATAAACAAATAGTATATTGTAATCCAGCTGGAAAATTCACTATATCATGATGTTATTGCCTCATAATGCCAGAAAAGGGGGATATTACTGTATATTTTTAAGATCACTGGAAATCACTTTTCTGATTACCAATATCATTCTGGGTATACAATTAGCTTTTTATTAGATATACAAATTTTTCAAAGCTGCCAAATCAGTCTAAGTGCACTTAATTAAATTCATGCTTTACCATAACATTTTAGCAGAGCATCAGTGTGATGGCAGGGAAAAACTCAGCACCCACTCCCTGGAGCAGAGTGTCACCAAGTGAGCTGCCCAATGCTCATCCTAAAAACCAACAGGCCTCTCATGCAGCAGCGAACAGATTACAGTCATTCAACCCTTAGGGTAGCAATCCAAAACAGACAAGAGATAATGAATTCTTTCATTATTTGAGAAAGAATTTCTTTCAGAAAGCCAAATCCCCAATAAAACAAAAAAACTCATTTTAAGAAACTGAACTGTAATTTAACACACTATAATTTTGAGAACAAAAACATCATAAATGCAGTTTTAAAAATACTAAAACATTTAGCCTTCCCTTTGCTTATTAAGCTTTCTCCCTCAAAAGAGGGAGGAAAAGTCATTTGTCCCTTTAGTCCAAATACGAAATCCCACCAGAACAGATAATTAAAAGTTAAGTTCTAGTCAGATTGAAAATATTAACATAAATTCTAAAGCTCTTAATATGGTTAAATGTGCAATAAAATAAATACAATATGAAACTTGGATAGTTTACTATTGTTTAATGAAAATGGTAAAATGGACATGTTTCATTTAAAAACATTAAAAGGGGTGCCTTGGCACACAGTCCTTTCTCTGGCCTGAACACCCTTCTCCACCTTGTTCCCCGGGACATGGTTCCTACCCAGCTCCAGCATCACCTCCTCAGCGAGACCTCTGCAGACACCGCCAATGCCTGTCCCCTTGCCAATCTGTCCCAGGGATCCAGCAGACCGTGTTTTTCTGCTCCTGAACAAGCACCCCCTTCGTGGTGTCCACTGTCAGACATATTACCTGGAATTGTCTCCACCTTGAGTCCTAAGTTCCGGTTATGGTCACCCTTACCTAGTCTACCTCTCCATGTAGATAGGTGTATCTCCTAAGGATTAGATACAAGTGAACGCGCACGCGCGCGCGCGCGCACACACACACACACACACACACACACACACACACACACACACACACACACACACACACACACACACAGGCTTCGAAAGGCAATAGACCTCATTGGACCATACTGTCATACTGTTTTGCCAAATAAAGTATGTCATATACAGAGTAAACACATATGTCATATTTTTCAATGAACATGGACAGTGGTGGTACACTTCATAACTCTATTTTTAATACTAAATGTTACTATTACATGTTAAATCAGCAAAGATTTAACATGGTAAATCAGGAAAGAGTATCACTCAGCCCATAGTTTTCTAGTAATTTCAACTGTTTAAATGCATTATGTACCTATGGAGGAAAACACAATAGGTATACAGGAGGCTTAAAATTTATCAGCAATAAAAATAAAAGGAAAAAAAATCTGAATTTTTTAAAAATCCAATAACAACAGAAGGAAAAAGAAAACCACACTCACTTCTGCTCGCTGCTCAAATACCTCTGGACGATCTGGTTCCAAGGTAATTACTCGGCTCAGTTCGAACAGAGCAAGCTCAGCATTCTTAATGTCCTTGAAAAGGCATTAGCTCAGTATGAGATACACTGTTACTCAAAACCAGCTTGAACAGACTTTCTGAAAACACTAATAATTTAGTAATGACATAACTATTTATTTAGAAATAAACAGGAACTTAGCTTCTATGTAAGAGATCTGCCAAGTTAAATAAGCTGTAATTATTTAACTTGCTCAAGTCTACCTACCCACGTTGGACTTGGCTACCTAGCAGATTCCACAGGTGGCAAGATGTTTTCTCAATTTAACCTATTTAAACAGTACATCAGCCAGTCTCAAGGGATGAGCATGTGGACACTATTGTGCAAAATGATGCTGACTAGTGGCAATGTGGGAACGGAGGAGCCAAGTTAGTGTCACTCAAAACCCTTCTAGGCCTATACACCTACTCCTAGAGCAGCCTAGGTAAGCCTGTTCTCTTTAAAATGTACACATTACTTTCATATCAAAAATACATGAGGATGTTACTTTTACATTAAAAGCACATTAAAGATATAAGCAAATTTCACATCAAGATATAAAACGGAGATGAGAATAAGGAAGAAGCAGCTTATCTCTGACCTTTACTAGGGCAACTCTGATCATTTACTGATGCCCTGAACCTAAGTAGGGCTACTTACTGATGCTCCCTTCCTAAACATCTTCGTCATTTCCTAACCTGTGTTCCTGTGCAGTCTGCTTTCTCATGTCTCAGAAGTATACAATATTATACAAGATTTCTCCATTAGGCCAGCAGGCAATTAGGACAACTGCTTTTTAATTCACAAAAATACAAAGTGACATTTCTCCCTCAAAGCATAATTTCATTTGAATATTTTTAATATAAAAGAAAAAAGTTCATGTATAATGTTCAAGACTGAAAATTTGGACATCTGACCTAGACCACTGCATTATTTACTATATAATCTCAGGAAGGGATTCATTTTTACACCAAAGTGCCTTTGTTTGACCAAAAAATATACTTATTATAACTTTCTTTCCGCACTCCTCAGAGAAGTAAGTGAAATGAGGCTCCAAAGATATATCTATCTAAGAAAGAATAACATATAACAAATTTAAAATAATTTATTTTTTATAATATTTTACAAAAAAACTTCTGTTCTTCTATTCGACCTTTAAAAATTGAAAGATTCTAAGTACTGTAAACTGTTGATACCCAGTCTCTCTCTCACACCGATGAGCATTTCTCAGGGATTCTGTCAAGGTCTCCTGCTTTTCTTGGCTCATGTTCAGCTCGTCATGAACTAAAGTTTAGGCTGGCAAAGGCTGTCCTTTTAGAATAGAAAGTTAGGTGAAACTGACCTCAGAAGACCTGGGCAGAAATTCCCAGCCCTCTACTTTCCGGCCACTTGGCCTTGCGGAAGTCCCCTGTGGCCGCCGTCTCATCTGTGAACTGGGGCACTACCCCCGCTGTCCCATTAGAGCCCAGAGGGCAGGGAGGGGCTCCACGGAAACCCTGGCCTGCGTCCAGTCATGTAGACACTATGGTAAGCGTGACTATTCCATACTCACATGTAGTCCCTTCTTTCCATAGGCTATCCCTCGGCCATAAATTGCACTAACCAGATCAGGCTCCTCCTAGTCAGACCAAAACAGAAACACGTCAAACACTATAGACAAAACAGAACAAGTCAGTTTCTGCTTAAAGCACGTTAATGCTGCAAATTACAGCTATGATATGCTACCATCACTCGCGTCAATCAATACGCAGCCCCCGACCAAAAGAGTCTACATTTTAAAAGCGCATTTGAAGGAGACACGAATAAGAGATTTACATTTTAAAACACTAGAAAAATAAGACCAATATTACTGAGCTTGGTGCTAGCTTCTTTCACACAGTCATCTTACTTAAATTGTAATCCTCTCAACAACTCTCTACTGGCAGCACCAGCAGTCACAGCCCAGAGAGAAAACGGATGCTCAGAGAAGCAGAGACAGGAGTAATGGACTGGGTGATGCCTCTTCCTGGTTCATCTGTTTTCAAACAGTCATGAAAGAATCTGAGAAGGAAAGAACCCATCACAGCCAGCTCAATGAGGAACAAGAGATGAGCTGGCTCCACAATCTATTAGGTATTAATATAATACAATCCTTTATTCTAATGGGTCAGAATAAGAACCAAACCTTTCTTGCAGACTGCTCCCATGTGCACTGGATAAAACGCCTCTCAAGCCCAAGGACAGAGCGTGTGCTGCCCCTCCATCAAGTCCCATACGCCGGCCAGCAGTATGAATTGTCTCACTTGCAGAGTGAAACACCACTTGTCAGCATGTAACCTGTGCAACTCTTCCCCTCTTCTTTGAACCCTTCCCTATACATTGGAGAAAGAAGAGCACATAGCCTCTGGCTATCAGGTCCTGGTGAAGAATTTAACAGGACTACATCAGATGATGTATCTTGCAGACCAATCTATAATCAGTTTCAAATCTGTGACTGAGTGTCTGCCAGTATTGCAGAAAAAGACATATCAACTTAAATGATGAGTAAATGGGAAAAAACAAAGGATAAGATGCTATTCACTGAAAAACAACACCCCCCCCCCAAAAGGCTTCCATAAACAGAATCAGGTACACCACATCAGGGAGTAAGCTGGTGTGTCACTGGCTGGGGCTTCCCTGGTAGATCAGACAGTAAAGAGTTTGCCTGCAATGCACGAGGCTCAGGTTCGATCCCTGGGTCAGGAAGATGCCCTGGAGAAGGAAATGGCAAACCACTCCAGTATTCTTGCCTGGAAGATCCCATGGATGGAGGAGCCTGGTGGGCTACACCCCATGGGGTCACAAAGAGTCAGACACCACTGAGTGACTAACACACACAAGGCATCACTGGTTACAACCCAGCCAGCAGATGGGCCTCACAGTATATGGAAAGGTGTAAAAAGTCAAGTAATCAATCACAGATTTCTAGCTTCTCTTGGAAAATTAAGAATCCAACAATGACAGACTCACATTTGGGCATGAGGATGTGAGAACATGACAGCAACAAGAACAAAACCCAACCAGAGTGAAGTACTGGGCGCCTGTTTAGAAGGACGTGTAACATCCACCAGCTCACCATGAGCCTCTGCACTACGTCAGTTCACTTTGCTCATGTAACTTGCTGCTCTGGCTCCCATACAGTCTTGGATCTCTGATTTATAACATGTGTGTAATAGCCCGCCCATGCTATTCACTAATTGGAGAAAAGTATGAACTACAGAATGACAGAAGAATGGTGGTCACCTCCTATAAACAAGGCTTGTATATGATTATGTGGGCCAATATGTGCATAGAAAAATGCTCTCCAAAATACTAACAGTAATTTCCTCTGGGAAGTGAGATTACTAGATATCTTCCTATTCTGCTTAATACACTGATGCCTTTTTAATTGTTTAACACACACATACGTTTATAATCAGAAAAAAAAACATATGTTAAGTAAAACATTGGAGAAGGCAATGGCACCCCACTCCAGTACTCTTGCCTGGAAAATCCCATGGGTGGAGGAGCCTGGTGGGCTGCAGTCCATGGGGTCGCTAAGAGTGGGACACAACTGAGCGACTTCACTTTCACTTTTCACTTTCATGCATTGAAGAAGGAAATGGCAACCCAATCCAGTGTTCTTGCCTTGAGAATCCCAGGAATGGTGGAGCCTGATGGCCTGCCATCTATGGGGTCGCACAGAGTCGGACACAACTGAAGCGACTTAGCAGCAGCAGTAAGTAAAACATACTACAGAAAGTAATAGAAAACTTTACTATCAATTGGAAATATTGTATTTAAATAAATTAAATAGAAAACTTATTACAAATTACACAAAATTTAGAAAATGAAGCAAAGCACGAAAAAGAAGGTAAAGGGCACCCTATAATTCTATCACCTGGAGACAAAACTTCAACATTTAAATATTCTTCCTGGTTGAAAGGCAGAGCAAGTAGCTTGGGAGTGGGATCCAGGGCCAGAGAGTAAGGAAAAGCAGGAAAGAGAGTTCCCCACTGAGGAATCAAACTAAGACAGTCTTCACGTGTTTCCCCAGGACCAGCGCCTGCCAGAAGACAGCACAGCGACAGAGCAGCGCCTCGTCCAGGTTGGGCAGTGGGGGCGGCTGGTGACCCCACGCAGCTCACGCCTGCCGAAGACAGGCGCCGGTGAAAGCAAACCCCACTTTCAGATTTGTCTCAAGATACACTATCCAAGAAGCTTTTCTCCTCAGCTGAGAAAATGTTTATAACATGACAAGAGGTAAATTAGGAAAAAGTACATTTAAATAAAGAGTTAGGGTACTGATGAACCTTTCTGTGGGACAGGAACAGAGACACAAACACAGAGAATGTACTTGTGGACACAGTAGGGGAAGGAGAGGGTGGGATGAATCAAGAGAGCAGCACTGACGTATCTCTGCTGCTGATGCTGCTAAGTCGCTTCAGCCATGTCCAACTCTGTGTGACCCCACAGACAGCAGCCACCAGGCTCCCCCGCCCATGGGATTCTCCAGGCAAGAACACTGGAGTGGGGCACCACTGCCTTCTCTGGACATATCTGTACTACCATGTGTAAAACAGGTAGCTGGCCGGAAGCTGCTGCTTAGCACAGGGAGCTCAGCTTGGTGCTCTGTGACGACCTGCAGGGGTGGGATGGGGAGTGGGAGGGAGGCTCAGGAAGGAGGGGATATATGTATATTTATGACTGATTTGGGCTTCCCTGGTAGATCAGCCAGTGAAGAATCCACCTGCAATGCAGGAGGCCCCAGTTTGACTCCTGGGTCAGGAATATCCGCTAGAGAAGGGATAGGCTACCCACTCCAGTATTCTTGGACTTCCCCGGTAGCTCAGATGGTAAAGAATCTGCCTGCAATGCGGGAACCGTGGGTTCGATCCCTGGGTTGGGAAGATCCCCTGGAGGAGGGCACGGCAACCCACTCCAGTATTCCTGCCTGGAGAATCCCCATGGACAGAGGAGCCTGGTGCGCTACGGTCCATGGGGTCACAAAGAGTTGGACACGACTGAGTGACTAAGTGCAGCACAGCACACATGGCTGATTCATACTGTACAGAAACTAACACAACATTGTGAAGCAATTAGCATTCAATAGAAAAAATTAAAAATAAATAGAGTTACTCTTGTTTGACTGACATCTCCATATACCCTGTGGCCACACCAGCCACTCTGGGAGTCATCCTCATCTCCCCAGCCAACACACCTATTCAAGAAATCCTGGTAGTTTCATCTCCTGATCCAGCAGCCACTTCCTCTCATGTGGCAACTACAATGGCCTCAACCACTTCCTGTTTCTTCCCATCCAGTCTCCAGGCCCATATTAAGAGTGAATTAAGTCTGATCATGACCCTTCCCTGGCTGAAACTATTCACTGGCTTCCCAACACCTACAACAGCAAAATTCAAACATTTTTCACTTTAAGAAATACATTTTACACTGTAACACAGTACACTCATACATATATACATAAATATACACACAAACACATCAGAAACAAAAGTTTCACTAAGTCTCATCAAGCCTTGCTATACACAATGTTATCTGATATTTCCTTATCAGGTATATTTCATTTAAAAAATGCTAGTCTTGACTCACCAATTAATTTCAGCACCCACTAAAGGGTAGAGCCTCAGGATTTGAAAAAACAGTGAGGTGACATCTAAATGCCTTTGCAAGAATCACTGATCACTTTTCTGCATCACCATTCACCTCCTTTCACTCCCCCACTCCCAGTTCATACCCTAAAAATTGGCATTACTTAGATGCAACACAGGCTTCCAAGCTGGGTGCATTTGCAAATGCTCTCATCTGCCTGAAACACTCACCCGTTGTCTCTATGCCCAGGAAAATCTTTCCATCCTCCAAGTCTCAGCTCAAACACTCCCTCTTCTCTAACTCCTTACAGATGCCCCTGGAAAATAGGTATGGTCCCCTCCTCTGTTTCACTATATGTCATATGGAGGTTAGTCATTCTTTCAACAAATATTTACTCAGGGCCAGCTATAAGCATGCCCCATCCCATGTGCTACAAATACCACAGTAAGAAAAACCAACACAGATGGCAAAAGATTCTTGTTTTCTTGGAGCACAGCCAAAGAACCAAAAATATAAATGTTACAGCCTCAGTAAGTGTGAGAGAGATAAATGGTGCTTTATAAAATGTATAAAGACTTAAATACCTAGACTGAGATCTTAGGGGGTGGGGGAATCCCAGAATGACTGGTCCAGATGGTGCAAAGACTCTGAGAGAAGCAAGGAATACTGCATCTCCAAGCTGAGGTTGGAGAAGCAGGTAAGAACCATATTAAAGGTTTTTATCTTTAACCTAAAACCAACAGCAAAGTATATGAGTGTTTAAAGTACATGTTTGTACAGTGTGCACATGTGCATGTGTGTGAAGGGTGTGAGGAGAGAAGCCAGGAAACGCTGGCCCCATCTGTCATCTGGCAGATCAAAGTGGCTGGCCATGGTTTGAATAGAGCTGGGAACCGCAGATGGATGAAGGAGATACTTAGGAGATATACAGACAGAGCTGGTGATGAAGTAAGCGACACACATATGTGTGAAGCATGTTGTAACCCTATGGAGGGGTGCCATTCATTGAGCTTGGCAACACAAGGGTATGACTAGAGATTCTTTTTCAGTTGTGGGTGGGGGGATGTGGCAGGTTCAGGGGAGAGTATGCCGTTGATTTGGAACCCGTAATACTAGACTATAACCATGATAATAATCACAATAACTAAACATCCATTTTGTTATTGTAAACTGAATGGAGAAAACCTAAATACTTAACAGATGCATGTTACTCAAGTTTCCTCTAAGTTTCCTCTATTGTTCAACATATATATATATATATATTTTTAGAATTCTTTTCCAACAACATAAAAGAATATATAATTATTGTGTACATGTGCTAAGTTGCTTTAGTTGTGTCTGACTCTTTGCAACCCGATGGACTGTGGCCCTCCAGGCTCCTCTGTCCATGGGGATTCTCTAGGCAAGAATACTGGAGTGGGTTGCCATGCCCTCCTCCAGGGGATCTTCCCAACCCAAGGATCCAACCCATATCTCTTATGTCTCCTGCATTGGCAGGTGGGTTTTTTACCACTAGCGCCACCTGGGAAGCCTCATATAATTATTGTGGCTGCTATCATACCACAATATAGTCTAGTATAACAGGTTCCTAAATTTAATTGGTAGATTTCATTACTTTTTTTGATTGATATAACTTTATTATTTTATCACAGGCTTTGGATGTTAACAACAAGACACAATTCTTTATGAAATGTTACAATGAACTATTTTTTCAAATAAAAAAATGTTTATTTCTAAAAACAAATTGAGCTCAGCATATCATTTTGAAGTATTTTTGAATACACGAGTTTAATAATATTTACACTTTATAATCTTTTCAGAATTTTAAATGAATTAAACTAATGTTTCAATTGTCCATTATTCACTTTATGCAAATACAAAATCATGGTATAATAAGATAGCTTACTGGAGTCAGGCCCACTTAGATGTCTCAAATTAAAAAAAAAATTTTTTTTAAATCCATAAATGTCTAATTTACCATATTCATTATATTATTTACATAGTGATTTTAAAATTTACAAATATTCATTTTTCCACCACAAGGTTGGCTTTTTGTTAAAACCTGCAAGTCACTGGATCAAAGACAAAGAAGTAAAAAGCGACAGTGCCCAGCAATGTAAGG
Source organism: Capricornis sumatraensis (assembly GCF_032405125.1). NCBI lineage: Eukaryota > Metazoa > Chordata > Mammalia > Artiodactyla > Bovidae > Capricornis > Capricornis sumatraensis. Next base: position 41,244,714 of record NC_091078.1, on the reverse strand, counting down.
AGGACGGAGTTCTGTGTGAGCGGCAGGTGCAAGTACGTATGTGCATAAAGTAAGACTACAAGATCATGAGCAGAGGAATGCTTTACATTTTCTCTGCTAATGTTAAAAAAAACAAAGTTCTTTCATGAATTCAGTTCCATTACAATCAGATCAGAGTCAGATGAGTTCAAAGTCACACAACTAATAGCAAAGGTCAACTGCCTCATTGAACATCATCACAGTACTTAGGTCACCCAGCCCTGCATGAGCATCGAAGCAGCACAGAAATCAGGAGAGCTTCCCGCTTTCAAGAACACTATGATGGAGGCACCAACACGTGTGGAAAGGACACAAAGACACGGATATCGAGACAGTACCGACTGATAAGCTTTTAAAATCAAGAGTTTCCAACGTAGATGGACAGATCTAATAAATCTTGAAATCGTGTTTAGTTGGAAACTGTGATGCTCAGGGAATACTGTCTTCCTTTAAAGATGTTCTAAACAATCCACATTTGGATAAATGTTAAAATGAACACGTTGAAACAACAAAGATTATGGAAATATCCCGTAAGTTTGTTCTCTGATCCTGCAACTAAGCCAATGAGAAGGTATAAAAGCTTTACATCAAAAGGTCATTCTGGAATATGTGTCCTCGAGCACAGATCCAAATTTCACATTAAATGATCTTATATATACAGTAAATATAATAAAATCCCAGCACCCATGGCCCCATTTGTCTTCAGCTTTCTATAAATGGAATCTGATTCCATGCGTTGTTGCTTCAAGCTGGAGCTTGCAGTATGTCCGAGAGAAACATTTTGTCAAGAGTTAACGAGCTAAAAAGGAAATGGCAATCTACTCCAGTATTCTTGCCTGGGAAATCGCATGGATGGAGGAGCTGGGCAGGCTACAGTCCATGGTTTTGCAAAGAGTCAGACAAGACTTCCCTACTAAACAACGACAAACTAAAAAAACTGGAAAAGTTTGTCTGTGAGCAGCTATCACTGAAGATTTGCTAAGGGATGTTTACCGGGTTAAAAATATAGAATTCTGGGGACTTCCCTGGTGGTCCAGTGGCTAAGACTCCATGCTCCCAACATTGGGGACCTGGGTTCAATCCCTGGTCAGGGAACTAGATCCCACATGCTGCAACTAAAACGTGGCGCAGCTAAAAAAAATATGGGGTTTTTGCACATGTAGAAGGTCCTGCAAGGAACAGATGGACATCTAATAGCTGACACAGTGTATTGACAGAAACGATCCTCCAGTGATACTGGGTTGAGTCCTAATCAGGCAACAACTCTCCAAGCTTGAAGAAATACTTTACCACTCTTCTGCATACTGGACAATAAAAATAAAAAGTATTGCTGGGCTAAAAACCAATTTCATTACTGCAAGACAAAGTATTGCTACATTTGCCAAAAAGAGAAAAGGAAGAGCACTTAGATTTAAAGAATGGTCATACTGTAAAAATAAAATTAAAGAGACTGACATGTAAATTCTGATTCATGATAAGAAAAAGAGTTTTGGTCAGTTAAAGAAGTAGCAATAACTAGTCTTTGGACATTCACTCCCACCTGGTTGTAGAGTTCCTTGATGAGATTGGCTATCAAGAACTTGAAGAAATCAATGAAAAACTCTTTCGTAGGAATTATGTGCATCAATTTCATAAAGCCTAATATAGAAAAACTACATCCAGAAAAGCAGGATCAAGTCTTATTAAAATTTAAAAAATAATTTCATCATTTAATATCAAATCTTTGTATTATATATTTATCACAGTCATATAACATAAAGAAAATGTGACAGATTTTCACCAAGCTCTGTATGGATGCCTCTAAACTTGCTCCTGCTTATTATTCCAGTGTGTCATGAAAATACGATTTTCCACATGTCTTATGATGCAGAAAAGGCTGGGAAGAACCAAAACAAAAGGGAAGAGAGACATCACCGAGAAGAGCACCAGCAGGAAAGCCAAGGCATTGAGTTCCGGGTTAAGAAGTGCTATGAAGGATGGCACAGGCCTGTCTCCCATGGGCCTGGAGCACCTGAACTTTCTGCTGCGCCCCTGACTTCCATTCCCGCCCCATCAGTAGCTTGGATCACCAGAATCAGCAGTCCAATTTATACTCCATGCATTCTCAAAGAAAAATCTATCAGCTGAAAGCAACCCAATGTAGATTGATGAAAATACTACATTAAATGTCAGTATATTAATATCTTTTCTTAGCACAAAGAGAAAAATTCTGATCTACTTTCTGAACACAACTGCAAGAGAAGTGTTACAATAATAAATGGACACCAGAGATACTATAGAGTCATTAAAATAATAACTGTAGAGAAACATGGAAAAACTTTATAAAATTAAGTGAAAAAGTAACACAAAATAGTATATATATTCAGATTATAAAAAAACAAACACATACTTTGAAAAGGTCATAAACAAAAAACTTAAATAATGTTAGAGTGGGAGAATTGAGAAATTTTTTATTACTTATTTTAACATTGTTATATTACCTTTAACTAGACAGACAATATTTTTCAAAAAGCTGAATGAACTGATAATACATCTGCAAGCTCAAACTGTTGTCTTCTGGTTGCTATCATAAATTAACTGATATGTGCTCTTATAAACGTATCAAAGCCCCCCTTTCAAACCAGTGCTTTCTTACTTTTTTAAATACTGCAACGTTAAACAAAAGGATGATTTTTAAAACTTTATAATCTACCCATTGTACTTTAAACTCCACTGAAGAATATTATCCTATATGACCACTCAAACACATAGCCGTTTAGATGCAAGGAGTTTAAAGTAATAACTATAAAAACATCTTATTGATTATTTGAGAGTGAAGACTAAGTTATCAACATAATTAATTCTATATTTAAAAAGAGAAAAGAAGAGCAAAATTTTCAAAACTGGTATTTTAAAATTTAATCAGCCTGCTGAATTGTAAACTGTCTACTGGCTCTTATTGTATGAGCACAGACGAATATGCCAGAATGGTACTCTGAGTGGCTGAAATTAACTGAGCGCTTACTGTACGTGCCAGGCATCCAGTAAAGTGCTTTTTTAAGATATTTCATTTAAACTGAACTAGAGTATTTTTGGAGGTAGTTATTATTATGCCCATAATCCAGGAGGTTAAACAACTTTCTAGTGAGCAGCAGAGATAGATTAGAACTCAGGTATTTCTAACCTTACTTGACCGTCCTCAACAGATAATGGATAATGGCCAAGCATCTACCAGAATACAGTTAAATAATGACCCAAGACATATGGACCATAATGTCAGGCTGCATCTTACAGGTCTCCTATGCAGCTCTTATACTGAGGTATTTAAGCACTTGGTCTGAACCAGACTTTAACACAGCCATCAGTAAGCAGAGGTCAAATGCTCCTACTGAAGGGTCTTATACTTTACGGTGAGAAACAAATCCATGAGTGGACTTAACCATGCAGATCAGCACCTGCACAGAGAGTAAACATCCACAATTCCAACAATTTCCAGTGTCTGCATCTCATGAGAGATATCAAGGGAGATAGTAAAATGAACTGAAGCTAATGTTTATCTTTCTGAAACTTGCATTTGAATCTCATCTCTGCCTGTTGATGGTGGGGAGACTACAAGCAAATGGCCTGATCTCCTTTAAAATAAAGTGACACTGCAAAGATTCAATGAGAGCATGTTATGAGGCCTGCACCACCAAGAAAGGGCTCAGTCAGGGCTGATTTCCTTTACTTTCTTGTAAAATCTTAAAATCTATGTTTTATTGCAGCACTTTAGTTACACATAAGTCCGTATTTTTGTCATTACTATAAACTTGCAATTATATGATTAAGAAGAAAAATTACCTGAAGCATTGTTGAAAAATGTCTTATTGCTTCATCATAGAGACCACTGCCAATCAACACATACGCAATAGCTAGGATAAAGAACACAGAAACATTAAAGGAATGAATAAAGGATTCAGACCGAAACAGGCAACTAAATTCTTCACCAAATCTTAAAAGGCAGCTCCAAGGATGAGAAGCAGTTAAAGGAAACTTAGAGTTAATAAGATGTAATTGAATTCTCCTACCATTTGGTATTTGCTAGTCAGTCTAATTCTATCTAGGTTTAAATTATTAAAGATATCTATAAAACATCTGCCTGCAAAAAGCAAATATCTTTGTCTAAGCCCATCACTCACTTTCAAATATCAAGTAATCTTTATGGTATTTCCTATCTGTATTTCAAAGGAGCTAGTAATAAGCCTGTATAATATCCATATAACACAGCAATGTAACTTTACTATGAACATTAGAAGAAATAAAGAGCATCACATATCTCAATATCTGCAGGTGCCCAATTTGCTGCCAATTACCTACTAAGAGCAAAAACAGAGGTTCCAATTACCATAGTATTATATAAGTAGTAACATAATGCTTAACTGTAGGTCTAATTCACACCACTGCAATATGCAGTTGCAGTCTTTTCCCTAGCTCTTCTATTCAAAATACAATCAAAACATTACTCAAAATATACTCTAAAGATCATAACAGTTTTTAATCAAACTGCTTATGTCAGTGGTATTTTGAAGTTAGAGTCAGGACAACCTGTTCAAACATGGCAGTATTTTGACAACTTCACCTGTCCAAAACAAAAAAAAACAATAAATTTTAATTTTAATCTAGAATATATTTCCACCTGCAATATTTGCCCTAATTTCCTAAAGCCCCCAATATTTCTGAAAAATTATATTCTTAATTCAATATTTGATCTTATTTGATCTATTTCTTTGCAAAAAAAAAAAAAAAAGCTTTATTGTGACCCTTTAGTTTAAGGACATAAGTGTCCAAGAAGATGGGCAACTGAAACTTTTAATGTCATTCAGTTTAAATTCCCTGACAGTAAAAAGTAGTAAACACATTAAATGCAGAAAGAGATTTTATAACTAACCTCAGAAAAGTAAAGTTCAAAACACTGAGCATCATAATAATACTAGAGCTCTGGGATGCACTCTTCAACATGAAAAGAGGTCTGTTTTCATCCTAATTTCTTTGAAAAGATAATTAAAGTCAAACTCATATTCAGAATAACAGGAGTGGATACTATTCAGATAGTTGTAGCAGATAATGGGCTAGCCAGAGACCTCTTTGGTGGGAATCAGGAGCATTAGTAGTAAAAATAACAATAACAATAATAGTAACATGCACTATATTCTTAATAGGTACCAGGCACAATCCTAACCATTTACATGTATTGTAACTCAATTACTCCTTAATTGTATGAGATTCTTTCAGATCTAAAAATTTCAGAACTTCCTCTCTACCTTCTCATAATCAGTAAGTATCTATTGAATGAACAAATGAATGTGACCCATAAAAACAAATCCAGCTTTAGGGGATAAATATTACATTTAGGAACATGCTTAATTTGTTGTTCATGGCCAAGGTGTTGAACTCCTTTCAAATAAAATCAAATGCAGCTCTCAAATCTTTCCATCTAAAAGTAGATTTTTTTTTTTTAGAAAACCCCCAGGTACCACAGTGATAAAGAATCGCCTGCCAGTGCAGGAGACGTAAAGAGACACAGGTTCGATCCCAGGGCTGGAAAGATCCCCTGGAGGAGGAAATGGCAAGCCACTCCAGTATTCTTGTCTGTAAAATTCCATGGACAGAGAACCCTAGCAGGCTACAGCTCATGGAGTCACAAGAGTTGGACATGACTAGCACATATATATATATTGAAAAGTAATCTAAATCTTGTACAAAAAAATTACTACTAGTGTTCTTGCCTGGAGAATCCCAAGGACGGGGGAGCCTGGTGGGCTGCCGTCTATGGGGTCGCACAGGGTCAGACTCGACTAAAGCAACTTAGCAGCAGCAGCAACAGGATCTAAATTTAGTTGTGAGAGTTCAAAGACATAAAGAGAAAACTAGGATAAATGGAATCTCCCAGAAATCGTTATTAACCAGCAATTTCACATCTCCCTGCAACATGTATGCTTACAGAGGTCATTTTTCCAAGAAAAAATAAATAAATACTGACATTCAGAAGATCCTAAACCAGCTTGGAGCCTATACTATCCCAGGATGTACTAGGATTACTCTTACAGCATAGGACAGGCCTGGCACATATTACACTCTTAATTCATTATTTAATAAATGAATATAAGATTGAATAGAATTCAAGGATTACAAAGGAGACCAAATCTGATGCCTTAAAGGATAATTCTCAAAGCTTACTCAAAGAATACAAATAAAAGGTGATTAATATTTTCAAAATAGTGCTCAGCCTTAACATAAAATGGAAATGGCAGCAGAAAGGATAAAAATAATTACGTGTAAATCAGACAAAAATTTCTTCAGGTGCTTTGGGCTACCAGGAGCACACCCTTCTGTGAAATCTGTCCAACTGCACTCTTCAGTCCTGTATTCAATTTGCTTCCACTCCTTCAAGTGTGAGCTGATTAGGCAATGATGGAGACACACCCAAAGCAGATCAGGCACTGGCGAAACCAGGGTGTTTCAAGACACGCCTTGAACAAGCCAAACAGCATGACCCATTTGCAGATCAGAATGAGCTCAATCTTCTACACCCATGAGTTTGGACCAACAATAACTGACTGGAACCATGAGTAACACTAATCCAACGCAGCCACGTCATGACACAGAGGCTAAAGGAGGTGTGGTTCTCTTCTGCTTTCACTTCTGTATTGCTCCTATCTGATGGCAGCACACAAATCGTCTTTCAATGGGTGCTAATAGCTCGTTGGACTGTGAAGAAGGCTGAGCGCCAAAGAATTGATGCGTTTGAACTGTGGTGTTGGAGAAGACTCTTGAGAGTCCCGTGGACTGCAAGGAGATCCAACCAGTCCATTCTAAAGGAGATCAGCCCTGGGATTTCTTTGGAAGGAATGATGCTAAAGCTGAAACTCCAGCACTTTGGCCACCTCATGCGAAGAGTTGACTCATTGGAAAAGACTGATGCTGGGAGGGATTGGGGGCAGGAGGAGAAGGGGACGACAGAGGATGAGATGGCTGGATGGCATCCCTGACTTGATGGACGTGAGTCTGAGTGAACTCCGGGAGATGGTAATGGACAGGGAGGCCTGGCGTGCTGCGATTCATGGGGTCGCAAAGAGTTGGACATGACTGAGTGACTGAACTGAACTGAACTAAATAGCTCGTTAGAACTCATACCATAATTATTAATTTCCAAAGAAACACTGATTCTATCCAGACCTTTTATTTTATGACATAATAAATATCAAACCCTGACAAGGGCTGAATGCCCTACCCAAGATCAAACCGCTCATGCTGGCAGAGCCAGGCTCTGTGTCCTTTCTGCCACACCATCCTGCCTACCCACTCTACATGTAATCATAAACTTCAGGCAAATGTCCCAAGAAAAGTCCCCAAGTCAAGCCTCACCTAATTCTTCATTTGTGCTGTCATTATCAGTAGCAAATGGGAATCTCTTTTGTTCAGCAATAGACTTGGCCTGGCTCTGAAAGAAAGACAAACATACATTTTAGCTTATCTCAAATGAAGAGAAACTTACAGTGAAACCTGTATTTAAAACAATTAAACTTACATTTAATTTATATGGAAGCAAGAAAACACTGACATTCAGTCATATCAATGATGTACTTTAAGATGCATTTTGTGGTTTTCGATTTCCAGGAACACCTATCTTTTTAATTTCATGAGGATTCATCTTCTTGGCTGTTTCAAAGCTCCCTCCACAGACTATTCAATGATGTCAATCACATTACAAAGATCACATTCTAGTGACTGGTCTCCAAAGTGGCTTGATAACAGAACATTACTTTGTAAACTGTAAAGAACTCTTTAGAAGTAAGAGACACAGGTTGTACAGGGATGATGCCATAACAGGGCCAGTAAAACCTGACCAAGAAGCAAGATGCGCTTAAACAATGCATAGCAGGCAATGAACAGAACCATCCGGCCTGACACAGTACAAGAAATCACACAGACACACGTATGCACACTTGTTATAACAGCTAAAGTAAGAGTGGAAACTAGGGGAAAACAAAGTAGAGTTAATTTAGTAAGTGGAGTGATTTTACAGGCAGCAGTGGTCCAACATACAAAATGATGGCTCTGTTGTGCTCTGGAGACAAATCATATCTGATGATGCAAACAGCCGTCACTTTGTCAGAAGGTTTAACTGTTGATGCTATGGTATGATATGCTTAGCCTACAGGATACAGATTAAAATGATAACTTCATACCAGAGTCATCTAAGATGTGATTAAAACTTGAACACACATATAGACAGGAAAAGCTAGGATAAAACTAAAGATGTTGCTTTTGGCAAAACTTCAGGATCAGAACTCAGTGACATCTCAATTATATGAATTCCTTTTTTTTTTTTTTTTAATCTACCATATCGATGCCTATAGGCAGGTATGACAGTCAAATATTTCCCCGTGGGTGACTCTTCTGACTGATGGGTATGCTCTTTAGCTAATGATCGCTTCTCATTAGCCATAGTCTCTTGGGCTTCACTGACTACAGAATAACAGGCATTTCCACCTATTTTCCCTATACTCTTGAAGTCCAGACTGATGTTCAGATACAGAGTGGTTTTTGGTTTCCCTACAAAACAGGCCAAGAATAAGCTGCCTCTGCTTAGAACATAAGTTAGAAGATACAGCTCAGAAAAGCATCCCACCTCAGAGAACTTGGGACTTCATTCAGGACCCCAAACAAAATGAAAAAGAACTCTACTTAGCCTTTGGGAACATTTACACTTTATTTCTTCCAGTAAAACCTTAATGGCTAGAGAGGAACTCTGTCAGCTCTGTCTCGCTTTGCTCTACAGCTGGGAGCTTCCATACATGGGAGCCAGGTTCCATTTCTTTTAAAGCGACAGATTCGACAACGCGTCAAGGCGGCACAGCACTGTGTGCACGGTTAGCTGTGACCAGACACAAGTCCTTCCTCCTCACCAGCTGCTTACAGACAAACACACAGGTGTAAAACACTTCTCTGATAAATAAACTGTGTAGAGCCAAGGAAAGCAGTCGATAAACAAGGCTTTTTAATAGTTTAAAAACCTTATTATTTCATCCAGTATTCAGTGAGGGTCTACCATTTGCCAAGTCTTCATGAAAAAGATGGGATGAGAACAGAAACAAAATCTCATGAAAATAAATCATTTACCAAGCAACCTCTTGAATATACTGAAGTGCGCACAGCGGAGCGGCAATGCGGGCGTGCACAGCCGGACAGTGGCATGCGCTGCGCGGATGGGAATTTAAAATATATATATATTTATACTGAAGAGCAGATCTGAGTTTAAAGTGTTTTTATTTTATTCTATAACAGAAGTGGGCAGGAAAAGTGTAATATGGACAAATTATTTTCCTGATCAAAAAAGAATCTCTCCCACGTCTAATATCATACCTATAGATATCTTCTGTGGACAAAGCAGGCAGCTATTATCAAAGCAGTTTAAACACACAGCCCCACACTCCTAATAGGTTAATTTTAATCCACCTTTCAGGTCCCTGCTTAACTTTCAAATCCTAAAACCTGTCTTGCCTGATTTCCCTGATACCTTCAGGAATACTGACCCTTTGTTTTTTCTTCATATATTTGCACAACTGTACTTCTATGTTTATTTGTATAATTATTTGATTAGGAGCTACAGGAGCCCTAAGTCCTGGGGCCAAGGTTATTGGGCTTACCATTCTCTGGCTAAGTACTTACTTAGCAAAACGCTTGGCACAAACAGATACAAAATAAATACCTGAAAAATTAACGAATAAATGAATAGTTTAACTCTCATGTTTTCAACCTCGGGAAAACAAAAGGCCTAGATGAATAAGCTTTCTCCCATAGGTTTCTAGCTAGTGCCATCTTAAACTGAAATGCAACTAGTGGCTAATATTTGAATCAGAGAGAAGGTCCCTAATAATTCATAATCTACTTGCTTCTCCAAGATGGGGATTAACCAGTTTCTACTCAAATGTCTTCAGTGATGGTTAACTCACTACTTCACAAGTTAGCCCGCTCTAGTTTTGGACATGTTTTTTTCTATATCAAGTTGACGGCTATGCAACGAGTTAGGTATAATCAGTTGACCATTCACTAGTTTGCAATTTCTACCCATATTCTGTAGTTCTTCCCTAAAAAGACAGAGCTTTATCTGGAAAATAAAGAATATACTAAAGGGAAATTCTGAAGCAAAAGAAGCAAACAATCTGTGTGGATGTTGAAGGAAAAGGTCTGGAGGAAAAATGTTAACGTTGGGCACTGAAAGAACGGCCTCACAGAATTAAGTGGGAACAAACAACCCTTGCACCTTGAGGCAGCTGGCTGGTGGGGGACACACGCTAGCACAGACAGGTACGCAGTGCCAGGTACTCAGCTCTGGAATGGAGAGGTCTCTTGTACAGTTTAGTTGGTACTGATAAAAAACAGACATAAAAGATACCCAAGCAAGGCTAGAAAAATAAGATTATACTACACGTGCAAATCATAAGGCTCCTAGAAATAAAGTTATTTTTTATTCCTTGGAACTTAAAAGTAAAAAGTCCTAGGTCCAGAATGACCAACCACCCAAGTCATAAGACATAATGATTCAGTGTGAATAACCAACAGATGACCTATCTTTATCTTATGCAACTGGATTCAACTCCTGGTTGATAAACACAGGCCATCTCTGCCTTATGGAACTAGCATCACTGTGTTTCCAAAACAGGAGGCACAAAAGATACATACCAGAATCTTTTCAGTGTTAAGGGAAAGCAGAGAGTCACAGGGTGGTGATCCTTTGGGTTCACAGTCGGAGTCATGGAAATTCAAAAAGGATGACTCTGAAAAGGAAACCGTCCTTGTTATTCTCCTCGCTTTAGATTTACGGCTCTTAAGCACTTAACTATGCACTGCAATGTGCAGAATCCACAAAACAAAAAAAAAGACAAACAAAAAACATTAAAAGGAGCATCCCATCTTTCAAAATCTTTACAACTGGGTAACATTTTACAAGCTACCCCACGTCCCAGGAGCAGTGGCTGCGTGGGTACAGAAGGGCCGAGAGGAGCTACTCCACGTTCAAGGTCAGGAGGGGCAGCGGTGAGGAGATACCCCTCGTCCAAGGTAAGGAGCAGCGGCTGCGCTTTGCTGGAGCAGCCGTGAAGAGGTACCCCACGCCCAAGGTAAGAGAAACCCAAGTAAGACGTTAGGTGTTGCAAGAGGGCATCAGAGGGCAAACACACTGAAACCATACTCACAGAAAACTAGTCAATCTAATCACACTAGGACCATAGCCTTGTCTAACTCAATGAAACTAAGCCATGCCCTGTGGGGCCACCCAAGACGGGTGGGTCATGGTGGAGAGGTCTGACAATACGTGGTCCACTGGAGAAGGGAATGTCACACTGCTTCAGTATTCTTGCCTTGAGAACCCCATGAACAGTATGAAAAGGCAAAATGATAGGATACTGAAAGAGGAACTCCCCAGGTCAGTAGGTGCCCAATATGCTACTGGAGATCAGTGGAGAAATAACTCCAGAAAGAATGAAGGGATAGAGCCAAAGCAAAAACAATACCCAGTTGTGGATGGGACTGGTGATAGAAGCAAGGTTCGATGCTGTAAATAGAAATATTGCATAAGAACCTGGAATGCTGGGTCCATATATCAAGGCAAATTGGAAGTGGTCAAAAAGGAGACGGCAAGAGTGAACGTCAACATTCTAGGAATCAGTGAACTAAAATGGACTGGAATGGGTGAATTTAATACAGATGACCATTATATCTACTACTGTGGGCAGGAATCCCTCAGAAGAAATGGAGTAGCCATCATGGTCAACAAAAGAGTCCGAAATGCAGTACTTGGATGCAATCTCAAAAATGACAGAATGATCTCTGTTCGTTTCCAAGGCAAACCATTCAACATCATGGTAATCCAAGTCTATGCCCCAACCAGTAATGCCGAAGAAGCTGAAGCTGAACGGTTCGATGAAGACCAACAAGACCTGTTAGAGATAACACCCAAAAGAGATGTCCTTTTCATTATAGGGGACTGGAATGCAAAAGTAGGAAGTCAAGAAACACCTGGAGTAACAGGCAAATTTGGCCTTGGAATGCAGAATGAAGCAGGGCAAAGGCTAATAGAGTTTTGCCAAGAGAACGCACTGGTCATAGCAAACACCCTCTTCCAACAACACAAGAGAAGACTCTACACATGGACATCACCAGATGGTCAACACCAAAATCAGATTGATTATATTCTTTGCAGCCAAAGATGGAGAAGCTCTATACAGTCAACAAAAACAAGACCGGGAGTTGACTGTGGCTCAGATCATGAGCTCCTTATTGCCAAGTTCAGACTTAAATTGAAGAAAGTGGGGAAAACCACTAGACCACTCAGGTATGACCGAAATCAAATCCCTTATGATTATACAGTGGAAGTGAGAAATAGATTTAAGGGACCAGATCTGATAGAGTGCCTGATGAACTATGGACGGAGGTTCGTGACATTGTACAGGAGAAAGGGATCAAGACCATCCCTATGGAAAAGAAATGCAAAAAAGCAAAATGGCTGTCTGGGGAGGCCTTACAAATAGCTGTGAAAAGAAGAGAAGGGAAAAGCAAAGGAGAAAAGGAAAGATATAAGCATCTGAATGCAGAGTTCCAAAGAATAGCAAGAAGAGATAAGAAAGCCGTGCTCAGCAATCAATGCAAAGAAATAGAGGCAAACAACAGAATGGGAAAGACTAGAGATCCCTTCAACAAAATTAGATACCAAGGGAACATGCAAAGATGGGCTTGATATAGGACAGAAATGGTATGGACCTAACAGAAGCAGAAGATATTAAGAAGAGGTGGCAAGAATACACAGAAGAACTGTACAAAAAAGATCTTCACGACCCAGATAATCACGATGGTGTGATCAATCATCTAGAGCCAGATATCCTGGAATGGGAAGTCAAGTGGGCCTTAGAAAGCATCACTACGAACAAAGCTAATGGAGGTGATGGAATTCCAGTTGAGCTATTTCAAATCCTGAAAGATGATGCTGTGAAAGTGCTGCACTCAATATACCAGCAAATTTGGAAAACTCAGCAGTGGCCACAGGACGGGAAAAGGTCAGTTTTCATTCCAATCCCAAAGAAAGGAAATGCAAAAGAATGCTCAAACTACCGCACAATTGCACTCATCTCACATGCTAGTAAAGTAATGCTCAAAATTCTCCAGGCCAGGCTTCTGCAATACGTGAACCGTGAACTTCCAGATGTTCAAGCTGGTTTTAGAAAAGGCAGAGGAACCAGAGATCAAATTGCCAACATCTGCTGGATCATGGAAAAAGCAACAGAGTTCCAGAAAAACATCTATTTCTGCTTTATTGACTATGCCAAAGCCTTTGACTGTGTGGATCACAATAAACTGTGGAAAATTCTGAAAGAGATGGGAACACCAGACCACCTAACCTTCCTCTTGAGATACCCATATGCAGGTCAAGAAGCATTAGTTAGAACTGGACACGGAACAGCAGACTGGTTCCAAATAGGAAAAGGAGTCCATCAAGGGTGTATATTGTCCCCCTGCTTATATGCAGAGTACATCATGAGAAATGCTGAGCTGGAAGAGGCACAAGCTGGAACCGAGATTGCCGGGAGAAATCTCAATAACCTCAGATATGCAGATGACACCACCCTTATGGCAGAAAGTGAAGAACTAAAGACCCGTCTTGATGAAAGTGAAAGTGGAGAGCGAAAAATTTGGCTTAAAACTCAACATTCAGAAAATGAAGATCATGGCATCCGGTCCCATCACTTCATGGGAAATAGATGGGGAAACAGTGGAAACAGTTGCTGACTTTATCTTTTGGGCTCCAAAACCACTGTAGATGGTAATTGCAGCCATGAAATTAAAAGACACTTACTCCTTGGAAGGAAAGTTATGACCAACCTAGATAGCATATTCAAAAGCAGAGACGTTACTTTGCCAACAAAGGTCTGGCTAGTCAAGGCTATGGGTTTTCCTGTGGTCATGTATGGATGTGATAGTTGGGCTGTGAAGAAAGCTGAGCACGGAAGAATTGATGCTTTTGAACTGTGGTGTTGGAGAAGACTCTTGAGAGTCCCTTGGACTGCAAGGAGATCCAACCAGTCCATCCTAAAGGAGATCAGTCCTGGATGTTCATTGGAAGGACTGATGCTAAAGCTGAAACTCCAATACTTTGGCCACCTGATGTGAAGAGCTGACTCACTGGAAAAGACCCTGAAAGACTGAGGGCAGGAGGAGAAGGGGACGACAGAGAATGAGATGGTTGGATGGCATCACCGAGTCAATGGACATGGGTTTGGGTGGACTCCGGGAGTTGGTGATGGACAGTGAGGCCTGGTGTGCTGCAGACACGACTGAGCGACTGCACTAAACTGAACTGAACCAGAGGTTAAAAAAAAAAATCACCAAGAGAAGAGCAAAGTTAAGCCAGGAAGACCTAATGTTGAAAGATATGTGCTAAGGAAATTTCATGGTAGTCCAGCAGTTAACAATCTGCCTGCCAGTCCAGGGGACAGAGGTTCTATCCCTGGTCCAGAAGGATTCCACATGCCACAGGGCAACTAAGCCCATTTGCCACAACTGAGCCCACACTCTTGAGCCTGGGAGCCACCACCACTGAGCCTATGTACTGCAACTACTGAAGCCTGTGCCCTAGAGCCCACACGTCACAGCCAGAAAGGAGCCCCCACTCATCACAACTGGAGAAAGCCCACGCGTAACAGTGAAGACTCAGCACAACAGAAAAACTAAATACATAAGTTTTTAATTTTTAAAAGATATGTACTAAGGGTCTAGTATCTGGAATATAAAAAAAATTGTAAAATTCAACAAAAAAAGGACAACCCTATTTAAAAATGAGCAAAGGACTTGAACTGGCAACTCTCCAAAGATATACAACCAGTGAGAACATGAAAAGATGCTCTACATCATTATTAATTAGTGAATACAAACCAATGAGGTGCCACTGCACACCCACTACAATAGGTATAATTTTTTAAAATGGGAAATCACAAGTGTTGAAAAAGATAGAGAAATTGAACCCTTGTGCAGTGCTGATGGGGATGTAAAATGGTGTGATCACTGTAGAGCTGGGTGGTTCCTCAGAAAGTTAAACACAGAATTACCAACTGGTCCCACTATTGCATTCCTAGGTGCATACCCCAAAGAACTGACTACCGGGACTCAAACAAGTACACATACACACATATTCACAGCAGCGCTACTTATAGTAACCAAAAGGTGGAAACAGCCTAAATGTCCATCAACAGATAATGGATAAACAAACTATGGTACATATATGTGACGGAATATTATTCAGCCTTAAAAATGAATGAAGTCCTGAGACATATTACAACATGTAAGAACCTCCAAAGCAAAAACTAAGTGAAAGGAACTAGACACAAAAGGCCACATAGAGTATGATTCCATTTCTATGAAATACCCAGAATAGGAAAATCCACAGACACAGACTGCACCTTGGAGGGGAATGACATAGGAGTTTACCTTGGAATGATGGGACATGTCTCAGGGTAACTGCAATAACCAGGGAATGGTGCTTAATACCACTGAACCTGTTCACTAGAGAATGGTTAATTTTTTGTTATGTGAATTTTGCTTCAATAAATTATTTTTTTAAATGTGCTCTAATTCAGCAATCATGTTCAAGGAACCACACGAACCAATTTAGCTGAATTCTCACATGAGCCCTGGTGGAGAGCAGAGACTGAAGCCGGAATGTTAAGTTTCACAAAGCACAGAGGGGTTTCAAGGATGCATGGGTTCAGACTTGGGTGCGGAAAGGGGAGGAGTATTCCAGGCAGGAGGAGTGGTATACAAAAACACAATGGCAAGCAAATGCAAAGGGGCAGTGGGCTGACAACCCTGGCTAAGAGGGAGCTGCTGCTGGAAAATAAAAAAATATGAGTTTAAAAGGTAAGTGGTCATGTACACCCCTGGCGGCTTCATGCCAATGTATGGCAAAACCAATACAGTATTGTAAAGTAAAAAATAAAATAAAATAAAGAGCAAAAAAAAAAAGCTAAGTGGTCAGAGTAGGGTAAGTAATGGACCCAGAGAAAGACTTTAGTCTGACAAGAATGAAGCAGTAATGCTTGTTGATCAGTAGTTGAGTGTGCAATAATTTATAACCTCTCTCTCCTACCTTTTAAAAAAGGTACAATTTGCAAACTTACCACCCACCGAGGACTGTGCTAAAGCGCTGCACAGACATTGGCTGTATTCTAACAATCCCTCCACTTTGTGGGATTCTTTTCAGTTTCAACAAATAAACATCTATATAATTTAAAACAGCTATAGAGCATTCCATTGTATAGAATTTAACCACATTCCTCACATTGAATATTTAAGATGTCCTTTCTTATTTCCTTGATATAGATACTGTTTCAGTGAGTATCCTTGGGCTATATTTTTTGCAAATTTACCCAGCTGGGCAATTAAAGTATAACACATGTAATTGCTGAGGTAAAAATTTTAACACTTTCCATTATATTGCTCCATTTCCATCCCAATACTTCAAAGTAATTTCATTCCTGTTTGCAGTGTATAGCAACACTCTCTCTCTGCTTAGAGTATTGCCATTGTTTTTATCTTTCCCAATCTGAACACAGTACTAGTAAAACTAACCTTTGATTTATTGGCCATTTGTATCTCTTTGTAAATTGCTTCTGTTGTTGTTTAGTGGCTATGTCTGACTCTGCAATCCCATGGATTGTAGCCTGCCAGGCACAAAGTCCATGGGATTTCCCAGGCAAGAATACTGGAGTGGGTTGCCATTTCCTTCTCCAGGGGATCTTCCTTGCCCAGGAATCGAACCCACACCTCCTACATTCGTAGGTGGGTTCTGTGCCACTGAGCCACCGAGGAAGTCCAAACTGTGTATGTCCTTTGCTAATTTGTAAGTCATGTGATCTATTCTGGTCTAAGATACAGGGAATAATTTCTAATTATCTATTTTCCAAATGGTTAGCCAGTTGCTTCAAGGCCACTTATGAAATTATCAATTGAATGCCACCTTTATAAGACATTTAGACACTGGAAACTATTTCTGCTGCTGCTGCTAAGTCACTTCAGTCATGTCCAACTCTGTGTGACCCCATAGATGGCGGCCCACCAGGCTCCTCTGTGCCTGGGATTCTCCAGGCAAGATACTGGAGTGGGTTGCCATTTCCTTCTCCAATGCATCATGCATGCTAAGTCACTTCAATCGTGTCTGACTCTATGCAACCCCATAGACAGCAGCCCACCAGGCTCCTCTGTCCACAGGATTCTCTAGGCAAGAATACTGGAGTGGGTTGCCATTTCCTTCTCCACGGATCTATTTCTAGACTTCTTTTTTAAAAACATCTTTGAGATGATTTATGTGAAAGTCACTCAGTCGTGTCTGACTCTTTGCGACCCCATGGGCTGCACCACGCCAGACTTCCCTGTCCATCACCAACTCCCGGAGCTTGACAGTGAAGGCAGATCCGAACAAAGTTAAGGATTTGACAGGTGAAGGTCCGTGGGAGACTGGCAGGACTGGGAGAGCGGTCCAGGCAGAGATACAGCACGCTGTCAATCTTTCGTCTTCTTAATTGACTAGAGGTGAATATTTCACCTCCACATTACTGAACTTTTAACTGCTCTATTAATGTCTTACAGTGGATCACTTTATCAACTACACATAATTGTATCAAAGTCTTTTTAATATTTATACTCACTTAGCATCTTATTGCACTGGATAAAACCTCCCCAAAGTGCTCAACAGCACTAGTGATAAAAGGCATCCCAGATTATTCTTGAAGTTAACATGTCATTCGATGACCCAGAATGTCCTCAACTTCTGACAATAGTACTTTTTCATTTAACATTTTTAAACATCCAGGGGGAAGCTGCTCTTTGTAGCTATTTTGAGATTGATATATTTTACCATATAAAGGAAGAATTCTCCCCTTCACCAAAAATTTTAAATCTCGAAAGCTGACTGAAATGTATCGGGTGATTTTTGGATATTTCTCTATGTTAATCGTATGATTTTTCTCCTTTGATCTATCAAGTGATCAAAGTTGAACACTCTTTTGTACTTCTAGAATAAACTAATTGATCAAGGCAGATTATTCTTTTATTTGCTGGCTTTAGTTTACTAATATTTTACTTAGGATTTTTATAACTATGTTAACAGCTTTCTTTCCTTCCTGCACTCCCCAACTTTATCAGATTCTGGCATCACTGTTTTTGGTGGCTTGGTAAGATCTGTGATAGGAAAATAGTTTGTTCTAGTTGTAACTAGAGTTGTCTGGCCTAGGAGGTTAAATTTGCTCTTTAATCTAAAAATATTTAATTCACTATGGAGTCAGCTATCTTCTAATAATAACCTGCTGCTGCTAAGTCACTTCACTCGTGTCCAACTCTGTGCGACCCCATAGATGGCAGCCCACCAGGCTCCCCTGTCCCTGGGATTCTCCAGGCAAGAACACTGGAGTGGGTTGCCATTTCCCTCTCCCACGCATGAAAGTGAAAAGTGAAAGAAGTCGCTCAGTCATGTCCAACCCTCAGCGACCCCATGGACTGCAGCCTACCAGGCTCCTCCATCCATGGGATTTTCCAAGCAACAGTACTGGAGTGGAGTTATAACCTAGTTGTATTTAAATGATATTGATTTCCATGAAATTAGGAAATGTCTGTTTTCCTCACTGTTTAGGTCATACAAGTAATTGGATTGTGATTACTGCAGAAATAATCTAAAAACACATTACAGAATCTCATCTTCTTCTACATCTTTTTTCTGGATATTTCTCTATTGCTTCATATTTTTAACCTATTAGCAGAGATGTCTATGCAGTTCTCTCTTAATTCTAATGGCTTCTCCAGTGGCGCACATATCCCTCATTCATTACATACAGTTGCATCTGCTCCCTATTTACATGTTAGCCTTCTCAGACTGATCTATTTTATTCTTCGAAGATGCAGCTCCTGGATCTATTGATCAATTTCACTGTTGCTCTAATTCATTTATTCTGGCTATGTTTTTTTTAGTCCTGCAATTTCCCTTATTTCCTCTCCTAGTTTCTCTAGTATCCAGTTCATCTATTTCCTTTCCTCTTTAATACTAAGATGCCACAGAAAGCTTCAGCAGGAAGATCACTGATGGTGGTGACAGGAGGATTGGAGACTGAAGCAGGAAGGCCAGATGCAGGCTGTGACTAGTTAAAATGCAGGAAAGTCCCAACAAATGCAGAGGCCACTGAGTTAAAACAGGGTCATAGTCTAAAGAGATATGAAGTAAAAAAGACAAAGCTTGAGTAAAACTGGGGATGGGAGGAGGAAAGAGGCACTATCCCCAGAATGTGCAGCTAGAGATTCAGAGCTATGCCAGTAACTGAAGTTGGGAGTTTAAGAGGAAGAGTGCTTTTCTTGATGAAAGCGAAAGTGGAGCGTGAAAAAGTTGCTTAAAGCTCAACATTCAGAAAATGAAGATCATGGCATCTGGTCCCATCACTTCACGGGAAATAGATGGGGAAACAATGGAAACAGTGTCAGACTTTATTTTTGGGGGCTCCAAAATCACTGCAGATGGTGACTGCAGCCATGAAATTAAAAGACACTTACTCCTTAGAAGAAAAGTTATGACCAACCTGGATAGCATATTCAAAAGCAGAGACATTACTTCGCTGACTAAGGTCCGTCTAGTCAAGGCTATGGTTTTTCCTGTGGTCATGTATGGATGTGAAAGTTGGACTGTGAAGAAAGCTGAGAGCCGAAGAATTGATGCTTTTGAACTGTGGTGTTGGAGAAGACTCTTGAGAGTCCCTTGGACTGCAAGGAGATCCAACCAGTCCATTCTGAAGGAGATCAGCCCTGGGATTTCTTTGGAAGGAATGATGCTAAAGCTGAAACTCCAGTACTTTGGCCACCTCATGTGAAGAGTTGACTCGTTGGAAAAGACTCTGATGCTGGGAGGGATTGGGGGCATGAGGAGAAGGGGACGACAGAGGATGAGATGGCTGGATGGCATCACTGACCCGATGGACGTGAGTTGAGTGAACTCGGGGAGTTGGTAATGGACAGGGAGGGCTGGCGTGCTGCGATTCATGGGGTCGCAAAGAGTCAGACACGACTGAGCGACTGAACTGAACTGAAAGCGCTAACTTTCAGTTTAAGCCAAGTGTTCGTGACATGCTAAACCAGGAGCTGTCTTGTGTGTAGTAGGAGATTTCATAGAAAGAGAGAGCTACAGATATAAATTTGATAATCATAAATGGTGGATGATTAAGCAGGTAGGATCTCTAAGGAAGCTTAAGTTCAATGAGAAGAGCTGACCCTGATGGAAACAAGATATTTAAGAGGCAGAGGGAAAATAAACTTGGTAATTTACCTTTTTCTGAGGAGGGATTTTATAATTGTTTCTTAGAATTGTTCTACATCTTTGTCAATAAAGATATATGGAGTTACAATGATTCCTAAAGGGAAATACAGTTGATCCTTGAACAACACAGGGGTTAGGGGTGCTGATTCTCCATGCAATTAAAAATTTGTGTATAACTTATAGTTAGCCCTCCAAATCCGCAGTTTCACAATCACATTTACTCCACAGATCATGTAGCGCCATAGCATCTCCTACTGAAAAAAATCCACGTATAAATGAACCTGCACAGTTCAAACCCATGTTGTTCAAGGGCCAGCTATACTGGTTTCTTCTCATTTTTCTTGATTAGCCTTGCTAAATTAGTCTAATTAATGTCTGTATTTTCAAAGAACCAGCTCTTCTTTTAATATTTAAATCTACCCTTTCCCTGGCTTCAGATGTAATTAGTTTGGCAGCAGTGGTTCAGAGCACAGAATGACTCAGATTAGATGCCTAACTGGCTGTCTGACTTTGCGCAGGATTTCTCTTAGCCTCAGTTTCCTCATTTGTGAAACAGGAATAAGTACCACCACATCCCCTCATAGGGCAATTGTGAGGAATGGACGTAATGTATACAGTTCACAGAATGACTGTAAAATGTTAATATATACATCTAGGCTAAAATTGCTGGTTCTTTCCTGAAAATTCCTGGTTCTTTTCTTCCTCCTGCTTTCTTGAAGTTTATTTTGGTCTCCACAGTACTTTACAGCTTTCAAAATAATTTCACAAACTTTTTTTTTTTTTTTTGATGCTCCACTCTCTGAAACTGGTAGAACATATTTTGGGCTCATTGTACCCAAGGGGAATGACGATCAATGTTAATGGACATGTTCAAGGTCACAAAACAGAGAAACTGAGATGACGATTTGCCACAGTTATGCTCCAGGATACTGCACGGACAGAGGTACACAGCACATCTGTCATCACTCATCATACCAATGCAGGGGCCTAGTGATAATTTACTGCAGCAATGCCATCCAACTTCTTTCTTTCTTCTCCTAAGCTGTATACACAGCCGACTTTAAGAAGAGTGTCTTGGGTGAAGATATGGGACCTGACTGTAGGACATGGAGACGGTATATACAAACATCTTCTTTGAGGAATTCTGCGGTAAAAGTAAACAGAGAGATGAGGTGGTGGCTGGAAGGACTTGGTGGTCCTGTCTTTGTTGCAAGATGGGAGCTATTATAACCATTTCTATGCTGATGGAAGATGTGAAGGAATGACTCTGGGCACAAGGAGAATGCTGCAGTAGGCAGAAGCACCCTCCAAGGCAACTGGACCACACCTAGGACGGTGGGAAAGCGTGGAAGTTCTCTCCTCATTGCTTCCTTCTCAATCAAGTAAGAGGAGAGCGTTACCTTCTGCTGAGGAGAGACGTGTCACTGGGAGGAGAGTGCATATGACACCCATTCCCGTCCTGCAAGTAAAAAACTGACTGAGAAGCTTGCCAACAGCAAACCCCATGGCCAATCCCTGAAGGAAAATGTTTTATAAGGAATTCCAGAGCTGCTGCTGTGCTCATCACTTGACCACTTCACTCTAGGTATAAAAGATGGTGGGCCTGGTTCACCTGAACACAAGGATGACTGGGCTTTTCCCATGGAGGAGCTACAACTTGGAAGTCAAGTGCCAGACATTTATTGACAATTGTAGTCCCGACTGTAGGATAACCTGTGGTTGGAGCAGCTACCTGAAGGCCAAGCAGGTGCTACATGGAATTAACTTATAGTACCTTTGCTTTTATCCATTTCCACATTTGTAAGACAACCACTGTTGAGGATGAAATTGGATCCCCCTAACACAAAACTGTCCTGTAAAGTTTATGATTAACCTTTCTATTCAAAACTTTATTCTCTTTCTCATTCTGCCCCTGTTCCCCTCAAGACTGAGGAGC
The DNA here is from genome assembly GCF_032405125.1 of Capricornis sumatraensis. Classification (NCBI taxonomy): domain Eukaryota; kingdom Metazoa; phylum Chordata; class Mammalia; order Artiodactyla; family Bovidae; genus Capricornis; species Capricornis sumatraensis. Next base: position 41,222,401 of record NC_091078.1, on the reverse strand, counting down.
ATCAAAGAAAAGTGGCAGTTGTTGAAACCAAGTATAAAACCAGGTACAAAAGCCCCTCCATATACCCTTTTTCTTGTTTGTAGAAAAAAGGCTTTAGTTCCCTAGGCATTCCCTGAGTTTCAAAGAGCACATTCAAGCAGTAACCATTTAGGGAAGTGAGGGAATACACAAACTAAGGAAAAGCAGTCAAGCAAGGAAAGTTGTTGTTGTTCAGTTGCTAAGTTGAGTCCAGCTTTCTGCAACCCCATGGACTATAGCAACTGGTTTCTCTGTTCTCCACTATCTCCCTAAGTTTGCTCAAACTTATATCCACTGAGTCGGTGATGCCATCCAACAAGCTCATCTTCTGAGGCCCCCTTGTCATCTTGCCCTCAATCTTTCCCAGCATCAGGGTCTTTTCCAATGAGTTGGCTTTTCACATCAGATAGCCAAAGTACTGGACCCTCAGCATCAGTCCTTCCAATGAATATTCAGGACTGATTTCCTTTAGGATTGACTGGTTTATCTCCTTGCTGTCCAAGGGATCCTCAAGAGTCTTCTCCAGCACCACAATTCAAAAGCATCAATTCAAAGCAAAAAAAGCAATGGTAGCTTAAATAATAGTTCAGCAATAAAAGTCCCAGTTCCTCCTGAAGGGATATACATAACAATCTGATGCATATCTTGGAGATGTTCTGCAGAAGCGGAGAGCCCACCCAGGTGAAGGATGGTGACTGCCTGCTGACCACAAGCCTGTAGCCCCAGGCTGGCTGGAACCAGAAGGTTGATGATTAAGATTTTCAAAACAACACCTAATCACCTCATCATCAACCAATCAGAAGAAAATCCATAGCCTATAACTCTCATCCCAAAGGTTGCATTTAAGACCCTTCCTTGAAAGCTTATGAAAAGTTTGGGTTTTTTGAGCATAAGCTGCCATTCTTCCTGGCTTGCTGCTGCTTCTAAGTTGCTTCAATCGTGTCTGACTCTGTGTGACCCCACAGACGGCAGCCCATCAGGCTCTGCCATCCCTGGGATTCTCCAGGCAAGAACACTGGAGTGGGTTGCCATTTCCTTCTCCAAGGCACGAAAGTGAAAAGTAAAAGTGAAGTCGCTCAGTTGTGTCCGACTCTTCGCGACCCCATGGACTGCAGCCCACCAGGCTCCTCCATCCATGGGATTTTCCAGGCAAGAGTATTGGAGTGGGGTGCCATCACCTTCTCCGTCTTCCTGGCTTGGTGCCCTGCAAATAAACACTAAACTTTCCTTCATGACAACCCAGTATCAGCAGATCAGCTTTGCTGTGCTGTGGGCAAGTAGACTCAAGTTCGGTTCGGTAACAAAGATGCTGTATATTAACTTTCTGGACGGTCTCAAGAGGTATTTCTCTCAAACTGTAATAACGGGAAAAGTAGTAACTGGGAAAATTATCCTCCTCAAGAATTTATGTTTCTTTTATTCTAATATTATTCATCAGTAATGTGTAATTACTGAGATTACTTACCTGAGATGTGTAAGTTATCATAAAACAAATTGAAAATAGAGGCTGCCCACTGAGAATTAAGATTATAAAGTCAACATATATAATTAATCCTCTAGAACAAGGATCTGCAAAAGCCATCTTAAAGAGAGAAAGGCTTTTTAGCAAAACATGAATATAATCTGATTGAAGCTGTATTAACTCACATGAAAGTATTAACACATGTAAAGAATGTATAAACCCAAAAGAAAAGGAGCTGGTCAGTTGCACAGAATGGAAAAAGAAGCATGGAAGCAAATTACACAGCACCAATTCAAAAACAGAATAGGGTGGCAGGTGCTGCAGGCAACCAACAGGGCAGCGGGCCTTAACCACAAAGGCTGATCATTTAGCCTGGAGTTTAAGCTGGACTGAAAACGCATCCGATGCTCAAAGTGTACTTTTACAAGCTGAAGACTTGTTCTTAAGCTCACACCTACTGTCAAACATGATCATCTCTACTGGGAAAGCTGAAGCAGATCTAGGCAGTAATGTGAAACCATGACTGACAAGGAAACATGGTATCACTTAGAACATCCCAAACACAGGCAGAAAAAAGTCACAAGAGAAGTCAACTGGTCTCCTGTGTGGAAGTGGTGCCAAGTAGAGGGCAGACCTCCTGACACAGGACCCCCGGGTGGCCGCGTGAAGAATGCCGGCATACGAGCAGAATCCATGCACTGTGCCAGTTCCTGAATCAGAGATGAAGCCACAGCAAGGATTTCCCAGTGAAACAAGGGTGACACAGAGTAAGACTATCAACACACTTAAGGACAGATAGAAGTTATTGGCTTGGGGTTCTATCTGGTTACATCCATTACTCAGTTTGTGAAAGCTTAGGGAGCTTTACACTTGTGATACGATCATTTTTCCTCATATGTCATATTTCAATAAAGAGTGAAAATAAAAAGGACAGCAGATGGAAAATGTTGGGAAGCATTAACCCAAAGTGAAAAGTATTAAAATTCTGCTTTGATAAATTTTGTACTTATTCTGGCTGCAAGATAACAAGCTTAAACAAAGAGAAAAGATGACCTCTTTGAAACACTACATTATGAAAAGGAGATGCTGTATAAGTTGGTCAGTCAGCCAAGTATTTACCAAGTACAAAGAAGCCAAGCTGTATCTACACACTGTAAAAAACACTTCTTGAAAAGTTTGTATAGAGAAAGTGCTCTGCCATTTCCCGTAGTCATGCTCCATGCAGTTAGATTTTAAAACCCAGGCCGTGTATTTTTTGCCAACATCCAGAGGGGAAAAAAATAACCTTTGTTATCCAAAAGTGAAAGTGTGAAAGTGTTAAGCCACTCAGTCGTGTCCGACTCTTTGCAACTCCATGGACTGTAGCCCACCAGGCTCCTCTGTCCACGGGATTTTCCAGGCAAGAATACTGGAGTGGGCTGCCATGCCCTCCTACAGGGGATCTTCCCAACCCGTGGCTTGAATCCAGGTCTCTGGCAATGAAGGCAGATTGTTTACTGTTTGAGCCACCAGGTCACCCAAAGCAGAACACATCTACCAGCATACCGGAACTTGCAAAAGATAAAAGTAATTCTTAATGACAACAGCTCTACAGGAAAAAGCTAGTGAGTATGGAAATACCATTTGCAAATACCATGGTAACTGTAGCCATGAAATTAAAAGACGCTTGCTCCTTGGAAGAAAAGCAATGACAAACCTAAACAGCATATTAAAAAGCAGAGACGTTACTTTGCCAACAGTACTTTGCGGACAAAGGTCCATGTAGTCAAAGCTATGGTTTTTCCAGTAGTCATGTATGGATGTGACAGTTGGACCATAAAGAAGGCTGAGCTTTGAAGAATTGATGCTTTTGAACTATGGTGCTGGAGAACACTCTTGAGAGGCTCTTGGACAGCAAGGAGATTAAACCAGTCAATCCTAAAGGAAATCAATTCTGAATATTCACTGGAAGGACTGATGCTGAAGCTCCAATAATTTGGCCACATGATGCAAAGAGCCAACTCACTGGAAAAGACCCTGATGCTGGAAAGACTGAAGGCAGGAGAAGGGGATGACAGAGGATGAGATGGTTGGATGTCATCACCAACTCAGTAGACATGAGTCTGACTAAACTCTGGGAGATTGTGAAGGACAGGGAAGCCTGGAGAGCTGCAGTTCATGGGATCACAAAGAGTTGGACATGACTGAGCAACTGAACAACAAATGCAAACACCCAGCTTCACTGGGTGCTCACTACAAAGAATCACCCCTAAATCAGATGATTTTCTGAAAAATGCTACTCACCCTCCCAGTGATAAGTGGCCTGGGCTGGCTGAGGTAACAATACACGGATCTCTTCATCATTCCAAGCCTCAACCTCTGTGCTTGAAATAAGCTAACTCCTTTACACTGGCAAATTTGTTTGTGTGCTTTAAAAAGATCGGAAGAGATCAGCCACGAAACTGTGTATGATAAATAACACCAAAAATCAGGGCCAAGGGAAGAAGGGGTCAAGGAAACACTGCAACTGAAAGGGTTACTTACAGCTGCCATGACTGGGCATAAAACTTGGCTCTCAACTTCCCCGCAGCCAGAACAAAAGAGGAAATGGCTCTCATCACAGAAGCTTCCCTCTATTGATTCCTTACCACCTTGAAGACACAGCCATCATTTAAGGCTGTGAGCAAGAAGATCAATTTCATGTATTTAAGAAACCAATTCCTCAATTAAGAGAGAGATCATAAATACTGACAATCTTTAAGTCCGTCTGATTGTCAAAAACAGAGAGCGACATTCACAACTCCTTCCTTGTTTATCTGGCAGTTAAAACTCCCAAATCAGACAGACACTAATATTCAGTTCTCCATAAAGAATGGTGAGAAAATGGAACTCAAGTCTGGGATTATTAATTTCAACAAACTGAAGAAAATTACTTCAGGTTGTAAAGTAATTATTGGACTTGATTGAGGCATTAAGCACGGACAGTTGCTAACACCACCGGCTGGATGAAGGTGGCTATCTGAAAATGACCATAAAGACATCAAGTACTAAAACACCCCACCTAGGAGGAGACAAAATACTCTCAAGAAGACAGTAGCAAGAAAAAAACTCACATAAATTTACTGTTCTATTGATACATTTTCAAATAAGGAAAACAAAAGTATTTTTGAAACAAGTACTTGAAATGCATACCTTTTAACTAAAATACAGCTGGACCCTCTATAAAGAACATGCAAAGACATATTTAATACAGATGAATGCCACACTGGAATGAGACGCAGCTTAACTTTGGCTGGAAGAGCAGAAATGAAAACCTGATTTCTTGAATCAGTGGACAAGTGACAACTTAACTAAACCTTACTTTACCAGATCTGTGACTTCAGGGTGTCAGGTTAAGGATACCATGGTTCTCTGATGACTCAGATGGTAAAGAATCTGCCTGTGATGCAGGAGATCAGGATTTGATCCCTGGAAGATCCCCTGGAGAAGGGAATGGCTACCCACTCTAGAATTCTTGCCTGGAGAATCCATGCCAGGCAAAAGAAGCCTGGCAAGGCTATAGTTCATGGGGTCACAAAGAGTCAGACAGGACTGAGCGACTAAGACACTTAAGATTTCTCCAAGTCTCACTCCATCTGAGTCTCTGCTCATGTCATCTGAGCAGAGGCCTTCCCAGGGCTTCTCAAAGAAGCATCCCCACACCACTCTGTTTCTGGAGGCACTTCTCCCCAGGCCTAGTGCGTGCTGATTCCTGCACACAGGCTCCAGGGAGGAGCTCAGCCAACTGCGCTGTAACCCCAGCGCCTGCAACACTGAGGAGCATCCAGGAGGCATACACACAGGTGTTCAGTTAAGTAACAGGCCAGTCCCCTCTACAGTCCAAAATGTCAGATTCAATGGAACAACCCTGCGCATATGTAAACATAAAATTATAGGACAAGCCATCTAAGAATGTAACTCTCGACAAACAAATCTAAAGGGCACAGGACTTTATCAATAATGTTAGTAAGAAGGTGGCACTAGTGGTAAAGAATACTTCTGCCCATGCAGGAGACACAGGTTCAATCCCTGGGTTGGGAAGATGCCCTGCAGAAGGAAATGGCAACCTATTCCAGTATTCTTGCCTGGAGAATCCTATGGAGAGAGGGGACTGGCAGGCTATAGCCCACAGGGTTGCAAAGAGTCGGAGACGACTGAAGAAACCCACACAAATTATACTAATATGCAAATATTACTGACAAGCAGTTCACAGATAGGCCAGGTTCAAACCCTGGCTTGACTCTCTACTAAGTAACCATTCTCTTTGCCTCCGTTTCCCCTTATGTAAAATGGAGACAAACAGTACCTACCTCAGTGTCAAGCACTGTGTTAAATAAGGATGCAGTGTAGACAAGTATAAAACCAGAGGAAAGAATTAGGAGTAAACTTCTGTTCCTTTCTTCCCACAATTCCACACTACACACAGGGCAAAGATAACAAGGAAGGGGAGGAGCATCTACTTTTATTTTAAAAAATATGTACATTACTGTATTCATTTTTTAAAAGAGTAGGATGATTTTCACCATAGGAAAACAGGGTATCAGAATTTTGAGGTTACACATGCTATTCAAACAAAATGCAAAATGTAAAAATGTGCTAGAGGAGAAAAAGTTGATGGGGGGTTAGGGAACAGGAAAGCCAGGCTGAGCCCCATGGCACTGAGATCATCCAAGCTTGTCATCTGGGCAACTGGGCTCCCCGAGGCTGCTCCCTGGGGCCTGGATTCTGGCCACTGTCCTCTCCAGACCGACAGCTCCCACCAGCCATTCTCCTCAGCCCTACAGTCACTGAACTTTCTGTCTTAAGAGAATACATACACAGCTCATCCAAAGGTGTGCAGATTCAGGCTTGTGCAGGCATCAACTCAGTTATTTACATCTAGCAGTAGTGGGAAGGCTTCTGAAAAGCCACTGTGTGGCTGTATCCACCCTCTGAAAAGGGGCTGGCTTGATTTGGGGCTGGACAGTCCAGTGACATGATTAATAGTTGGTGAGGTCATGTCTTGATTTTGAATAACTGATTAGTTCTGGATCCTGGCACTTGCTTAGACCTGATACTGATCATCTAGGAGCTTCAGATGCAGAGCATGAAGCTATGATCTGGCTCGCTCTAAATCCTAAATGTGTTGCTACATCTGTTCTTCTTGGAACAGAGAGGGATCAAGGTAGGTTTCACTTGCTTCTATCTGGTTGTCTAGGACAAGGATGGAGAAATAAGAGAAACATTTGGGTGAGTTTCTATCACAAAAGAGAGAGCTTCTGTCACACACTGCAGCCAGTAACGCTAACAGGAACACCTGGGGACCCATAGAGCATAAGGAGTTGACCCTGGCAATTACTTCCCGGGTGACAACAGCAGCAGCCAAGCCACTTCAGCTGCTATTGGAACATTCATGTCAGCCCAGCGGAGGCTATCTGGAAGACTGAGAAAGTAAGTACTATATGGAGGAGACAAAGAGAAAACTGAAACATTTAAATAATGCTTAAAGCCTCTGTTCATCCTCTGAAGCAGAGAACATTAGGCTCTATACGCGAGGGCATGGAGGATGAACAGGATTCTTCCAAATGCCCTGGTTCTGAAAACCGACATTTATCATTATTTGAGGGAAAAGCATAATACAAGTCAGAGTTGGCTCCAACGAGGACTCTTAGCCATTGGCATAAGCCTGATGCTACAAAATGAAATGTGTTACCTAGATCAACAAAATCAACTGATTTCATAATTAAACTGATTTGTATCTTTCATTGCCTAGAATCAGGGTCTCCTTTAGCCAGCGAGCATCATGAATACAGGAGGGAAAGGAAGAGAAAGTTTATGCACTACTTTCTATATGCCTGTAAATATTACAAATGTGTTTTCCTAATTATAACCACTGAGTGCTTCATACAAATTTTGTCAGGAGTCTGACTACCTGGGCTCCTCCCTGTCCAACTGTGGGCCCTCAGGAAAGTGATGATTTCACTGTGCCTCCGTTTTCGCCTAGAAAAGGAGCTAACATCCAATGACATAGTAACCAAGGCTCTAACAGGGAGGCCTGGCGGGCTGCAATTCATGGGGTCGCAAAGCGTCGGACACAACTGAGCGACTGAACTGAACAGGCTAAGAGAATAGCCTCACCAACTCAAAGTTCTTAAAACAGCACCTGGCACACAGCAAGCACTGCAAATGTAAATGACAGCTATTTCTCATTTTCCTCACAACATCCTTGTGAAGAAAATGAAACCCTGTCATTAGGGAACAGTCTTCAATTTACAGAGGCGGCAATTATGCAAAGACAGGTAATTAACCTGATCAGAGTCACAGAAAGTGACAGAGGTAAAAGCTATTCTCTTTCCACTGTGCATTTGTGCTGTTACTGGCCACGGCCTACTACAAAATACAGAAGTCACATAGCCCTCAGCGAGTGAGACTCCCTCAAGGAAGTCAGATTGTGGTGGAAGGAAATCACACTGTGCTAATCTTGACATTTCATCTCAACCAAAAATACTTATCGTCTTCCTAGGTAAACAATGCTAGACTGCTGTCAGGCCATAAAACCAACCAGCCAGTTCCTATGAGTCAAGCAGACCCCACATTTCAAAAGCAAACCTCAAGGGAACTCACACAGGCCAAGAGGAAAGAGGAAGGAGAAGGGAGGGGACTGAAAGGTAAAAATGCCCACTTAGTGAAAGTGTTAGTTGCTTCAGTCGTGTCTGACTCTTTGCGACCCTATGGACAACTGTTGCCCGCCAGGCTCATCTGTTCATGGGATTCTCCAAGGCAAGAATACTGCAGTGGGTAGCCATTCCCTTCTCCAGAGTATCTTACCAACCCAGGGACTGAACCCAGGTCTCCTGCATTACAGGCACCAGGGAAGCCCAAAAGGACCCACTATAGAACTTCAAAAAATGGACATATGTACCCTGCCTCTGAGGAATAAACTGAGGCCAACAGTGCCCAATCTAAATGAATGAGCTGGCCTAGTGCCAAGACACACAGACGGCTCTGACATACATGGGAACCCACAGGGCTATTTTTACTCTCTGGGAGACACCTGACAGATCACAGGTCAGTCTTAAACAACTGGAAGCAAGATGTCAATGAACAGATAAAATGAAGTTACGCTTCTGTTCCCTCCTTTTTTGCAGGGATCAAATTCTTGGAGGCTATGTATAATACAAAACCTCAATAGGGAGGTCAGAAAATCTGATTTCCAGACCTAAGATGAGCCAGACATCCCCGCTCCGGACGCGGGTCCGGTCCTTTTTGCTCCTTCCCTTGCTCACACAGCACCCGCAGGGGGCCAGAGCAGAGACTGAGGCTGCCCCGGGCCACCTGCCATCTCCTCCTCCACCCTTTGGAAAGTTGCTACGGCTGCAGAGAGCCCGCCCTGGCCTCGGGAGAATGCTGCCAGCTTTTTTCACTATTCACCGCCCTCCCCAAGAGGGCCTCAAGAGGAGGGCGCACAGCTGCGTGGGTGCGAGCGGCGGGAAGGGGCCCTGGCGCAACATTTCGAGAAGCCGGCTCCCGCAGGGATACACGGCACGGCCGGCTGCCGCGAGGCCAGGGCGTCCAGCACGGGCGCCGAGGCCCGCAGCCCCTACGGCCCAGCCGCGCCAGCACTCCGCCGCAACCCTGACGCCCGCCCGCCGCCCCCCACTCACCGCCGCACTCGGCAGAGTACTGGTCCCCCCAGTCCCCGGACTGCGGGCTGCAACCGCCGCCCGCCGGGGCCTCCTGCTGCTGCCGGTGCTGCAGCTCCTGCTTGAGCAGGGACAGCGGCGAGTAGTGCTCGGTGGCTAAGGCGCCGGGTCCCGGCCCGGCGGACAGAACCCCCAGCAGCAGCAGCAGCACCAAGACGCGCCGGGCGGCGTCCGCGGCGGCCACAGCGCCGCCCCAGCAGCCGCCGCAGCAGCAGCCGGCAGGTGCCATCTTCCCTCAAGGCGCATGTGCGGCGGCCCTCGCGGGGCCCTGCGCCCTCCCAGCCTTAACCCGCGGTGGGCAGGTGGGCTGTGGCAACCGGGCGGGAGAAGAGGTGGTCATAGCACTGCCTGCTGGGAGTTGTAGTCCCAGCTCAGCCTAGCCTGAGAGCCCCTTTTCGGTGCTGGGACTGCGAGTCCCAGCAAGCACCGCCCGGCGCAAGACTTCCGGCCTGCCGTCTGACGTCTTCCCCCGCCACTGAATCGGAAGTTCTGGCTGGCAGTTGCGTGGAAATGGGCATTGGTGGGCGGAATGGGCTTCGGCCTGGCAAAGGGAACACCGAAGGGGTGACAGCGGGAAAGGGGAAGACGGATGAGGTGACAGTGACTTCGACTACTGATGCCTCGGCCTCCTGCCAGTACAGGTGCATCGAATGCAACCAAGAGGCCAAGGAGTTGTACCGAGACTATAACCACGGCGTGTTGAAGATAACCATCTGTGTGAGTTGTCAGGTGTGGGGTGTCCTTGGGGGAAGAATGGCGCAGCGAGATTTGGGGACCGTGAGAGACCGTGGAATCTTGCCAGCTTTTTAGGGTGATCAAAAATCAACGCGTTTCAGAGTGCTCTAATACAGACTTCAGTTCGATGCTTGACATTTCCGTTCCGGCTCCGTCGAACCTTTGCGTAAATACCTGTAGCGGTAGAGAAGTGCTGCCTACAGCGCTTTTCTCATTCGGCTCGTGTTTGCTGACCCGGGCGAACAAATCCTCGGAAGGAGGTGGATGCATGCGTTGTGCAGAGATATTTAAAGATCTGATTAGGCTGACATTTGCCCTCCCGTCAAAACTATTTCATTCTTATTCTCCCTTTGATTAGACAGATGTTACCGTCTTAACACTTCATAACCTACAGTAAATTCTCCTAGAATATTTTTTCAGGTTTCATGAATGTACACTATTATGTACGAAGCACTATGCTGAACGTTGATGATATAAAAACCAAAAACGAGGAAGTAAAAATTCTGTTTTCAAGGTGTTCCATAGTCTATTTACAGAGAATAACTTTATGTTTAAAAAAAACACAAAATTGGAGGTTCTTTGGGGGACATTGGCGAAGAATCTGTCACAATATAGGCAGTGAATACATCTTTGTCCCCTTTCTGATCTCCTGATGACTTTTTAATAATTCTCATTTCAAAAACATGGCAAGAGTAATTTGCAAGGGAGTCAACAGTGTGAATGAGTACCTGTTTCTTGTCAACCAATATATTAATAATCATTCTTGTGCCTGCACTCTTCAATTTCCTGTTCTTTGAAATTGTTTCTCTCATTTGGCAAAATTGAAACATATTGCCTGATCTGACCCTACACCCTTGCTGCTGAGCTTTGCTGGGGAGAAAACACCTTAAATTCATAACCACTAACCTCAGGTATGCCTTGATACCGTCTGTCCATCATGGTACACTTCACTAGTCCATTCATTGTTCCCACTCCTTTGAACAATACCCTGTCTCTCCTCAAGTTTCACGTGTATCCTCTCCTGCTTTGCTAAGAGAACTTCCACAAACTATGCAACCACATAAACCCAGTACTAGTGTTCGAAATGCATCTGCTCAATCTTCCCTTTTGTTACTAAGAATGAACTGTTCATAAACATGTCCAAGGCCAATGCCTCCACTCATGCACCACCCTCTTCCATTTACTTCAGGACACCCCTATAGCAGTACTCTTCTGCTCTCTGCTGGATCATTTCATTTACATAAGTACTATCATTTCTTCCATAAAAAAAAAAGAAAAAATATCTTGACCCCACTTCCTTTTTTAGCTCCTGTTCTTTCTCCTCCCTTTGACAGCAAAAATTCTTTAAAAGATGTTTTCACTTGTTCTCTTTATTTCCTCTCCTGCTGCTGCTGCTGCTGCTGCTGCTGCTGCTAAGTCGCTTGAGTCGTGTCCAACTCTGTGCAACCCCATAGAGGGCAGCCCACCAGGCTTCCCCTTCCCTGGGATTTTCCAGGCAAGAACACTGGAGTGGGTTGCCATTTCCTTCTCCAATGCATGAAAGTGAAAGTGAAGTCGCTCAGCCGTGTCCAACTCTTAGCAACCCCATGGACTGCAGCCTACCAGGCTCCTCCACCCGTGGGATTTTCTAGGCAAGAGTACTGGAGTGGGGTGCCATTGCCTTCTCCATTTCCTCTCCTACTTTCTCTTGAATCTGCTTAAGACAGGCTTTCTTCTCCACTCCACGCTAACCCCTGCCCTCCACTAGAAACTGTCCTTGTGAAGATCATCACTGACTTCCACTTTGCTAGCCATTCCCAGTTAACTGTCAGCAGCACGTGCCCCCCTTGCTTCCTCCTCCCATAAATGCTGTGTTTACTTGCCAGGACACCATACTCTCTAGATTTCTTCTTAATCTTGCTGGCTTTTTTCTCTCAATCTCCCTTCTGATTCTGCCTCACCTCCCGTCCTATCTCTTACCCATGGAGTACCCTGATGCTTGGTTCTTGGGCCTATTTCTGTATATATACTCTCCTTTGAAGAACTCATTCTTGCTCATGGCTTTAGATACCATCTAAATGTAGAAAATTACCAAATTTATACCTTCTGCCTGAACTCCCTTGAACTCCAGACTCAAATATCCAGCTACTTACTTGACTTCTCCATTTGGACATAACTAATCATCTCAAACTTTCAAATAGTTAATGGCAATTCTGTCATTTTCATTCCTAAAGCCAAAAGGTCTTATAGTTACTCATGATTCTTCTCTTTCACGTTCCTTATTCAGTTGCTCAGCAAGTCCTGTTAACTCTTCAAATTAAATTCGGAATCATCTGCTTCTCATCACCTCTACAGCTACAAATGTGGTCCACGTGCCATTGTGTCTCATCTGGGTTATCGCCACAATGCCCAGGTGGCCTCCCTATGTCTCTTTGCACCTCATAACACAGGAGCCAGACTGAACCTTTTAAAATTAAGTTTGATTCTGTTATTCCTTTGATCAAACCATCCAGTGACTTTAATCTCACTCAGAGTTAAGGCCAAAATCCTTGCACTGGTTTGAAGGCCCCCTTTTTCTCCTGCTTCCTAGTGGCTCAGAGGTTAAAACTTCTGCCTGCAATGTGGGAGACCTGGGTTCGATCCCTGGGTTGGGAAGATCCCCTGGAGAAGGAAGTGGCAACCCACTCCAGTATTCTTGCCTGGAGAATCCCATGGGCGGAGGAGCCTGGTGGGCTACAGCCCACGGGGTCTCAAAGAGTCGGACACGACTGAGCGACTTCACTTTAACTTTTCTCCTGCAGACCCATTGGCTGCCTCGTATTTCATAAACCAGGAGAGTTCCTTGCCCGGAGCCTTTGCACTCTGCCTGGAACACTCTTCTCTCAGGTGCTGCGTGGCTAATTCCCTCACCTCCTCAAGGACTTTTCTCAAATATCTTATCACAGAGGCTTACTCCACCACCCTATTAAAAATGATGATCTCCCTTTCAAGTCTGGTAAACTTTATCACCTTTCTCTGTTTTGCCTTTCTCCATAGTACCTATCATCTTCTAATATTGTATGTAATTGACCTTATTATTTATTGTCTGTCTCATTCCACTGGAATGTAAGCTACACAAGGACAGAGATATTTTATTCATTAATGTGGTGGATCACCCAGGACAGTGTCTGATACATGGTTATTAAATTAGTATTTGTTGGATGAATGAACCATTTCTAGCTTTTTAGATGATTATATCCTTAGCCATCCTGGTCTGAGGGAGAGAACAGTAAGTTATATGTGGTCTGAACTTAATGACTTTGGGCTAGTCCAATTAAATAGCGCATCTGAAAGATGACAAGATGACAGTCACATAACTATGAATATTGTTTGTCCAAAGAAAAGCTAGTAAATGTCTATGCATTTTAGTTAGCAATCATTATTAGTATAAAATAATTTATATTTTTAAAAATTACTGACAGGAGGCTACCAACAACAAAATCCCTTTTAAACCATCAGATGCTGGCTTCTCTATACCTTTATTTATGTAAAGATAATTACTGGATGGCTATTTAGGTCAACAGCTATACTATCGCCCACTTCCTTCCACCCCCAGACCCCCAGCATTATACTTTCTCACCCAGGAGACAGATTTTAGAGTAATATTTGGGATATTGAATGGTGGTACTATACATTTTGAATTATTGTACACAATCATTCCATAATGAGATGGAGTTTGTACTAACCTTGTTTATATTATACTAATGCTTGCTGCTGCTGCTGCTACTGCTGCTGCTGTTAAGTCGCTTCAGTCGTGTCCGACTCTGTGCGACCGCATAGACGGCAGCCCACCAGGCTTCCCCATCCCTGGGATTCTCCAGACAAGAACACTGGAGTGGGTTGCCATTTCCTTCTCCAATGCATGAAAGTGAAAAGTGAAAGGGAAGTCGCTCAGTTGTATCCAACTCTAGCGACCCCATGGACTGCAGCCTACCAGGCTCCTCCATCCATGGGATTTTCCAGGCAAAAGTACTGGAGTGGGGTGCCATTGCCTTCTCCTATACTAATGCTTAGTAATATGCATAATTGCATTACTGAGAAAAATCATTTGGTGCCAGACTCTGAAAATTAAACCATAAAATAATTAATTTTTAAAGGCTGTCCGAAAGTCCTGAGATTAAAAGGGTTTTAGATATCATGTTGTTTTTTATATATGATGAAGCTACAGATTTTTTTTTTTAAGTTATTATTCTTATTTGTGGCTGCGCTTTATCTTCATTGCTGCATGAGGGCTTATTTGCAGTGAATGGGGGCTATTCGTTACAGTGAGCGTACTTCTCATAGCGGCGGCTTCTCTTCTTGTGGAGCACAGGCTCTTGGGCAATTGGGCTTCAGTAGTTGGGGTGTGCAGGCTTAGTTGCCCTGCAGCATGTGGAGTCTTCCCAGACACAGGGATTGAACCTGTGTCCGCTGCATTGACAGACAGATTCTCATTCACTCTGCCACCAGAGAAGTCTGACATCATGCTATTTGTTGTGGAAAAAATTTCCACTTTCTAGGTGGTTACAGGCAGTAACTTATACGTACTTTGGTCTCTTCTGTGCTGTATTTGGAGTCAGCAGTATACTCAACCTGATCTCCTCCCAGTATTTTTTATTCTAATCTCCCTTCCCTTTGCTCTTCTTGCTTATCCCTTGCCATTCCTTCCAGCTTGCCTATCTCTGTTTCTCTCATTTTTTTCTAGTGGAAGCATTTCCCTTGCTTTTAGTCACTCTCTCTGCTTCAGCATTTCACAATTTATTATAGTTATGTTAAAGATATTGTACTTTTAATATCCTGTAGAGCCTGACCTATTTTAACTGCTCAGATATTTGTTAAATCCATTATGGTAACAAAACAAGACTCCTTTGAGATTGTCCCAAGTTTTAGTTCTGTTCAGGACAACAGTAGACAGCTTTCACCCCTGGTTGCTGGGTGCGAAGATGAATAAGACATCACTACCCTCGCAGGAATGGAAAGTTTCATGGGTTTCACTTTTCAGATGTGTCCTTGCTTATTGTGGAGCTAAAGTCAAAGAGATTTGAGAATGAGGGGGGAAGGGAATTGTCCTGGAGATGATGGGAAGGAAGAAGCAGCAAGAATATTCATGAAAAAAAGTGACCAATTCATGTTCTGAAAGAGATGTGATTCATTGTAGAATTAGAGAACATAGCAGCAGAAACTAAGTCATATCCATGTTAAGACTGAGCTGGCGGAAGCAGCATTTGAGTTTCCTGGGTGTTCATGGTCCCTGTGCTGTAGGGATTTCTTAGAGGACAAACTTCTCTTTGAGGATACTTGACTATTAATAATAAATGATACAGAATGGAGCAGTTTTGCCAGAATCATTCAGTTCACGTCACTCAGTCATGTCCAGCTCTTTGCGACCCCATGGACTGCAGCACGCCAGGCTTCCCTGTCCTTCACCAACTCCTGGAGTTTACCCAAACTTATGTCCATTGAGTCGGTGATGCCATCTAACCATCTCATCCTGTGTCGCCCCCTTCTCCTCCTGCCTTCAGTCTTTCCCAGCATCAGGGTCTTTTCCAGTGAGTCAGTTCTTCACATCAGATGGCCACAGCACCAGAGTTTCAGTTTCATTATTAGTCCTTCCAATGAATATTCAGGACTGATTTCCTTTAGGATGGACTGGTTGGATCTCCTTGCAGTCCAAGGGACTCTCAAGAGTCTTCTCCAACACCACAGTTCAAAAGCATCAATTCTTTGGCATTCAGCTTTCTTTATAGTCCAACTCTCACATCCATACATGACTACTGGAAGAACCATACCTTTGACTAGATGGACAATCGTCGGCAAAGTAATGTCTACTTTTTAATATGCTGTCTAGGTTGGTCATAGCTTTTCTTCCAGAAATAAGAAAGCTTATTTACTCAATTTAGCTCTCTCGCCACAGGATATTTGTTGTGTGTGTGTGTGGCGGGGTGGGGGGTGGGTGGCGTTTACTCATTACATTCAAGATGAAGGAAGGACTGAAATGAAAACCAAATAATAGAGGCAGAACAAGGGAAAAATTCAGCCTAAACTGGTAGGGAGGGAACCAGCAGACTTTAATGAACTCTCAGTGTTTCTAAACTCCGCAGCACGCTAGGGAGGGAAGCTGTGCGTAGCACGTGGCACGTCACGTGGTGCCAGCAGCCGCCTCTTCTGCTCGGTGTATGTCACCCTGTGCTTGTCCTGCTGTAGCACTTCAGTAGTGTGTTCATTTGCCTTCCCCTTCTGAACTGTCTGAGCCACCAGGGCAGTGCTTCCGGGGTTGCTCAAAGGGTAAAGAATCTGCCTGCAGTGTGGGAGACCTGGTTTCAGTCCCTGGGTTAGGAAGATCCCCTGGAGAAGGAGATGGAGACCCACTTCAGTGTTCTTGCCTGGAGAATTCCACGGACAGAGGAGCCTGGAGCGCTGTAGTCCATGGAGTCTCATAGAGTTGGTCAGCTGGGTGGCTTTCACTTTCTAAACTGTAAGGTCCTTGAGATTAGAGCTTATGTGTATCCAGCACTGTGGGTATGCCTGATGCATAGAAATGGCCAAGTAAAGAGAGATGTTGCTCTGAGTGTAGTAGTCATTCCAAGCACATTGGTCAGGTAAGTGATTGCAAAAGGAATAGTTACGCTGCCCTGTCTCCTGCTGCTGGCTCCTGGCTCCCTCCTTCTGAAATATGTCCAAATCCCGTCGGAGACTTTTCATGCTGTCAGGAGATGGGTTTCAAAGAATTTTTAAAGGACAGAGAGAAGACCCGCGACCAGTCTCTGGTTTCTTCATCTTAAAATGAAGCAGCGTCTCTGGCCTTCCATTCTTACTTGTATCAAGACAGGAAGTGTTCTCCACGTAAGGAGCACAGGGAGAAGATCCAGAAACCTGCTGTGTTGTTTCTATATGACTTCTGATTCTGTGGCTTCTGTTTAGACACTGGCTTACTCTTTGCTCAGCTGAATAACTTAACCTGTTTCACCTCAGATCTATTAGGTGGATTTAAATTCAGGGTAATAGCACATCTCCCTTCATTGGTTCACCTGATGACTAGACAAACATACACACTTCTTGTAATGACATGAGTGAAACGGAGAAACTTGAAATTGGAATTGAATCTAACTCTTTATGGCATTGGGAGTGCAGGGTTACTATTCTTCAACGCACTCCATTTTTCTTCTAGCACTCTGATGTAGTCAAAGGGTCATCCTAGTATGTTTGCATGTCCATCATTTCTTGTATTTCTATTTTATCCTCTCAGAGTTTCAAAATTGTTTTGTTTTTTAATTGTAGCCATTAGTTTATGCAGGGACTAGGAGAAGGCAATGGCACCCCACTCCAGCACTTTTGCCTGGAAAATCCCAAGAACAGAGGAGCCTGGTAGGCTGCAGTCAGTGGGGTCGCTAAGAGTTGGACACAACTGAGAAACTTCACGTTCACTCTTCACTTCATGCATTGGAGAAGGAAATGGCAACCCACTCCAGTGTTCTTGCCTGGAGAATCCCAGGGACAGGGGAGCCTGGTGGGCTGCCGTCTATGGGGTCACCCAGAGTCGGACACGACTGAAGCAACTTAGCAGCAGCAGTGGCAGCAGCAGTAGCCCTGCAACTTTGTAGCTAATACTGATTCAGATGTTGCAATTCTAATGAGCTTGTTCCTATACCTGCATTTTGTATATTCTAATGGGAATACCAGACCCCCTGACCTGGCTCTTGAGAAACCTATATGCAGATCAGGAAGCAACAGTTAGAACTGGACATGGAACCACAGACTGGTTCCAAATAGGAAAAGGAGTACGTCAAGGCTGTATATTGTCACCCTGCTTATTTAACTTATATGCAGAGTACATCATGAGAAATGCTGGGCTGGACGAAGCACAAGCTGGAATCAAGGTTGCCGGGAGAAATACCAGTAACCTCAGATATGCAGATGACACCACCCTTATGGCAGAAAGTGAAGAGGAACTAAAAAGCCTCTTGATGAAAGTGAAAGAGGAGAGTGAAAAAGTTGGCTTAAAGCTCAACATTCAGAAAACGAAGATCATGGCATCTGGTCCCATCACTTCATGGCAAATAGATGGGGAAAGAGTGGAAACAGTGTCAGACTTTTTTTGGGGGGGGGGGCACCACTGCAGATGGTGACTGCAGCCATGAAATTAAAAGACGCTTGCTCCTTGGAAGGAAAGTTATGATCAACCTAGATGGCATATTGAAAAGCAGAGACATTACTTTGCCAACAAAGGTCCATCTAGTCAAGGCTATGGTTTTTCCAGTAGTCCTGCATGGATGTGAGAGTTGGACTGTGAAGAAAGCTGAGCACCGAAGAATTGATGCTTTTGAACAGTGGTGTTGGAGAAGACTCTTGAGAGTCCCTTGGACTGCAAGGAGATCCAACCAGTCCATTCTAAAGATCAGTCCTGGGTGTTCCTTGGAAGGAATGATGCAATAGCTGAAACTCCAGTACTTTGGCCACCTCATGCAAAGAGTTGACTCATTGGAAAAGACTCTGATGCTGGGAGGGGTTGGGGGCAGGAGGAGAAGGGGATGACAGAGGATGAGATGGCTGGATGGCATCACCGACTCGATGGACATAAGTTTGAGTGAACTACAGGAGTTGGTGATTGACAGCGAGGCCTGGCGTGCTGCAATTCATGGGGTTGCAAAGAGTTGGACACAACTGAGCGACTGAACTGAACTGAACTGAACTGAATGGCATTGGGGTTTCATAACATTGTAATCACGTGTCCAAAAGGAAAAAAAAAAAAAACCCATTTAATAGGAATTGCTGAGGGCCCAAGGACCTTGATTTGGGCAACTCAGAACCAGGCAGCACAACCCATTCCTTACATACAGCCAGCGGTCTCCAGGGTCTCCTGTAGCAGAGAAAGACCATTTTCTTGTCATGTTCTCAATGGAGAAAAAGAAAAAGACAGGCTCTTTTTGGTAGGTGCCACCCCAGGATTCCTGCCCACCTGTAGCTCTCAGAAGTTCTAGGTGTAGGGTTACTTTTCTGAACCCCCTTCTCAAAATCATATTTCAAGAGCCACAAAGTTGGAGCCATCTAGTCAACAGGCAATGAAAGTACATTCTGAACTTATTTATTTTGTAACAGTTCCTACAGACTGAAAGTAGCATTTTCTGAGATATTTTCCTGCCTGAAATGTCTTTAAATCAAATATCTTTTTTAGCTTTTTAATATGAGGTTAAAAGATTAATATTTTTACCCTAGAAGATTATATTTACTCATCTGAAACCAAGGCTTGTACAGGTGAACATTTTACATCTGAATGGAAGTTTCAATAAATGCTCGCGCTTGGTTGCTCAGTAGTGTCTGACTCCTTGTGACCCCATGGACTGGAGCCTGCCAGGCTCCTCTACCCACGGAATTTTCCAGGCAAGAATACTGGAGTGGGGTGCCATTTCCTTCTCCCGGGAGTCTTCCCTAACCAGGGATCGAACCTACGTCTCTTACGTCTCCTGAATTGGTAGGCAGATTCTGTTACCACTAGCGCCACCTGGGAAGCCATCTTTAAATAAATGCTGATACAACCTTATTGCTATACAAATCCAAAACAGAATCTGCTGCTTTGAAATCCTCTAAGATTTCAGAATGTGTGAATATATTTTTTCTAATATTGTCTTGCATTATTTCAGAAATCCTGCCAGAAACCTGTAGACAAATACATCGAGTATGATCCTGTAATCATCTTGATTAATGCTATTTTATGCAAAGCCCAGGCCTACAGGCATATTCTTTTCAATACGAAAATAAACGTAAGTTGTGATAATTTTTTTTTTGTTTTCTAATTTTGCTTGATGATTTTGCATTTTGAAATAATATTACTTTTGAACAGAATTAAAGAACATTATTTAAAGAAAGAAATTCTAACAAGAGGGAGTCTTTTATCAACAATGTCTGGAAATTTCCGGAAATAGCAGGCATTGTTTTTTTAAAAGGTGTGCAATGTCTAGTGTGTATTTAAGAATATGGTCACTGGCAGGAAGTTGACAAACCATCATCTGGATTGCCTTTTTAGTAAGTTACCTTTTGAAACATATCAATAATTTTGAACAGAATAAAATTAAATATAACCTGGTAGGGAGAGAATTATCCCTAAAAGTAAGCAAACATTAAAAGAAAAATATTTTTTAAATGTAACGTATTGCATGGTATACTCTGCTATTAAGGGAATGGCTGATTGGTTTGGTTGTTAAGTTGTGTCTGACTCTTTGTGACCCCATGGACTGTAGCCCACCAGGCTCCTCTGCCCATGGCATTTCCCAGGCAAGAATACTGGAGTGGGTTGCCTTTTCATTTTCCAGGGCATCTTCTCGACCCAGGGATCCAAGCCGCATCTCCTGCATTGCGGGTGGATTCTTTACCACTGAGCCACCAGAGAAGCCTGTTGAGGGAATATATGAGATGAAAAATCAGGAAAGTGCTAATAGATGCAGTTGAATTTCTTTTTAATGTACAATTTAATGAATTGACTTGTATACTCAATAGTTTGGCTAGGACTGACAGATAAAATACAGGACATTTAATTAAACTTGGAAGTCAGATAAACTAATTTTTTAGCATATGCTCTAAATATTGCGTGGAACGTACATACACGGAAAAGTATTTGTTGCTTACCTGAAGTGCATGTTTAACTGGATGTCCTGCATTTTTATTTGCCAAATCTGGCAACCCTAATTTTGGGCTAACAGAGACAGTAACAGTGCAATGTATTATCCCTGTCCTCCTTCCCGCAAGTTAAATAACCTGGGCTGTTTTGTAATATAATTGAAGTCTGAGACTTGACTACACATTAGAAACACCTGGGGGAGTGGGTGGGGGCAGCAGTTAATTATTCCAAGCGGAGGCCTCACCCAGAACTAGTTAAATCAGAATCTTTGGCAATGGGATCCAGGTATGAGTATTCCTTGAATCTCCCTGCTGCTGCTGCTGCTGCTAAGTCGCTTCAGTCGTGTCCGACTCTGTGCGACCCCATAGACGGCAGCCCACCAGGCTCCCCCATCCCTGGGATTCTCCAGGCAAGAACACTGGAGTGGGTTGCCATTTCCTTCTCCAATGCATGAAAGTGAAAAGTGAAAGTGAGGTCACTCAGTCGTATCTGACTCTTAGCGACCCCACTGACTTCAGCCTACCAGGCTCCTCCGCCCATGGGATTTTCCAGGCAAGAGTGCTGGAGTAGGGTGCCATTGCCTTCTCCATTGAATCTCCCTAGTGGATGCCAAAGTGCAGCCAGGAGAAGCAGTGTGCTCCATGGGGCAGCCCTAGAAGCTCACACCCATGCTTATCCCTGGACCACATCAACTTTGCACGCACACTTTCTTTTCCCCGCTTTACACAGATAAATGTCAACGAGTAGGAGAAATATAGAGAAAAAAGCCAGTTTTTGTTGCCTAGCATTTTCTGTTTTTGCCAAAATTTCAGACTCTTTAAAACCTCCAGCTGATTTGCCACCTTTAATTGCTGTCTTTCACTAGTTTAGTTTATACTCATCCAACCTAGAGGCATTTTTTTAAAAATTCATGTTCAGACTAAGTTTCTTATGAGGTGTCATGAAATCTTAAGATTAAATGTGTTTATTGCTGCTTCCACCCATCCTGAGTCACATAAATTCTTGCTTGATTCTGTGTATCAGACAAATGTTGAGAATATAACAAAGGATGAAGTGAACTGCTATTTAAAGCAGTGATTCTTAACGAGGGGTGCACGTTAGCGCTCACCCTCTGCCTGAGTGTTTCACACACAGTATGCTGCCTGGGATATCCTTCTGCAGATTTTGAATCAGGACTGGGGTCTAGACATTTGTATTTTGAAAAATCTCCCCATGTGATACTTCTGCTGAACATTGCTGATTAAGACCTAGTGGTTACAGACTGAATACAATTTGCGTTTAACTGAGCAGTTTCTGAATTCGAAAAGCTACTAGATCGGACATTCTTCAGAACCCACAAAAGTTAGCTGTGTCTGTGCTGGTCGATATTAACTAGTTGTTTCTTTACCTGACTGAATGGCAATGTCTTTTTGACAGATGCATGGAAAACTCTGTGTATTTTGTCTGCTTTGTGAAGCATACCTGAGATGGTGGCAGCTTCAAGATTCCAGCCGAAGCATTGATCCTGATGACTTTATCCGATACGCTAAGGAGTGGGATTTCTATAGAATGTTTGCAATTGCTTCTCTAGGTAGGAAGAAGCCATGCTTTCTACTATTATTTGACCAACTATTTTGATTTTAAAATTAAGGTGCATGGTTTTAATCATTGGTAAGAGGAACTAGCTAGAGGACTTGAGACTAAATTTCAGCTCTGCCACTACTCTGCTAGATGAGTTTGTCTAAATTACCTGCTTTCTTACTTTTGTTACCACACATAGGGCATGGAAATGATTATGCTTATCAGATACAGGTGTTTCATAAAGTATTTTGAAACACAGTATCTTGGGTAAAATTCTTCAGTTTAAGTTATGATTATCCAATCTGAAGATTGCTTGGATCTCATCTTTATCAAAGCAGATTAATAACGGCCAAACACTATTCAGTGTATTGTACTAATTACTATTCTTACTAATTACAATAATTACTAATTATTATACAAATTACCTACTCATATACTATGTGCAGGGAAAGGGCTACTCCCCAGAATTCTTTGAGTTCTGAAATTGCTTTTCTACAGAATTTGAAATTTGTGACTTAGGTCAGAATTGGGTTGAATTAATTTCTGTGACTATGTTATTACTTACTGGTTTCCATGCTTTTCTACTTCTAAAATCTTCTTCCTTATACTGAAATATTATTTTAGTACTATTAAGTCTCCATGCCTGCGTGCTAAGTCACTTCAATCATGTCTGACTCTTTGCAACCCCATGGACTGTAGCCCGCCAGGCTCCTCTGCCCATGGGATTCTCCAGGCAAGAATACTGGAGTGGGTTGCCGTGCCCTCCTCCAGGACATCTCTTGCACTAGCAGGCAGATTCTTTACCACTAGTGCCACCTGCACACCACTGCAGTGTCGTATTTCTGGACTGTGTGTCCTCTTGCGTCCCTTGTTCTTGGGCTGCCCTCACTCCCTTGGCCCTCTCATCCAGTCCCAGTGGTTTTAAAATTCATCTGTCTGCTGAGAATTCCCAAATGTACATAATAATGTTAAAAACTTCCTTGAACAAATCACCTAAACCAAGAGCTATAACCTAATATAATTTTAAGCTTTAAAGCAAAGCCGCTTAAAATTGCTATAGACGAACTGCTTTATGTCTATAATTAAAAAACGAAACAACAAACCAACCAAGCTTGTTTTCAAACAGTTTGGAATTTCTGTAGCACTTACTCTATAGTGGCTGTTTTGACACTTGAACAGAAATTTTTTCTCCTATTACATTTATGTGTCTTAATCTAATCCCTAGTTAGGTTGCAGATCGCTAACACAGCTTATAAAGAATGTCTTACACAAATCTAGCACTTTATAACTTAAAAACTGTTTTTACAGTATCATCAACTCAGTGTTTACAACCATCCTCTTTGGTAGGTGGGTTGGGTTGCCTTCCCTATCTGCAGTTGTCAAAGCACAAAAACAGGGAGGGCCAGTGGTCTCCCTGAAGTTCCCCCAGCAGGTGAGCATCAGTGCAGAGCCGGGGAAGGCCTCCCGGTGCCCCGTCTCTTGGTTTCCCCGCTGCAGTTCTCCACTGCTGCTCCTCCTGAACCCATCTAATGTGGGAAAGCTCTAAGGGCTAGGGGCCCTCTAATACCTGCCTGTGAAAGATTGTGGAGCTCAAGGGCAGGCGCAGCTTCCTCAGTCCCCCAGGCTCTAAGCTAGAAAGGCGCGATGTTGTCTGCTCTTCCCTCCAGTGCAGGAAGCCCTTCTCTCTTGATTCGTGCAAGACTGTCTCCAGTGACAAGAGGCCACCCACCACTGTTAGATGGTTCTTCTGAGGAAGTTCTTTATTTTCATTATTTTCAGTTAAAAACCCAGGATATATAATCTGCCTGTTTGAACAGATCCTTGCAGTGGACGAGCCCTTCAGTCATTTTGAAGGGAGATGGTGTGTCTCCCCTGAAGACTATCAAATTCCATGGGGGCTAACCATCCTAAATTACATTTTTGGATCCTAAAATGAAAGTCGCTCAGTTGTGTCCAGCTTTTTATGATCCCATGGATGATACAGTCCTTGAAATTCTCCAGGCCAGAATACTGGAGTGAGTAGCCTTTCCCTTCTTCAGAGGATCTCCCAACCCAGGGATCGAATCCAGGTCTCCCGCATTGCAGGCGGATTCTTTACCAACTGAGCTGTTGGGGAAGCAAACAATCAGGAAGGTCCCACTGAGAAGCAATCCTAATTATGGATCCTAATTGACTCATATGAATCCTAATTATGGACTATGGATCCTAATCACCTATATTTGGAACCTCTTCATTTTGGCTAGATTCAGTTATAGAACATTTTAGAAGGAATACAGTTATTTCTTCTATGATATAATACATGTGTTCCAGAAAAAAAAAACAGGGATCCTGTAGAAACCTAAATAACACAGCTTATAGGAGAAAATCTTTTTGCCTTTTCATAATATGTTCATGGGGTTCTCAAGACAAGAATGCTGAAGTGGTTTTCCATTTCCTTTTCCAGTGGACCATGTTTTGTCCACTTTGATACTTTTGAACTGTAGTATTGGAGAAGACTTTTGAGAGTCTCTTGGACTGCAAAGAGATCACACCAGTCATTCCTAAAGGAAATCAATCCTGAATATTCATCGGAGGGACTGATGATGAAGCTGAAGCTTTGGACACCTGGTACGAAGAGTTGCTTCATTGGAAAAGACCCTGATGCTGGGAAAGACTGAAGGCAGGAGGAGAAGGGGACAACAGAGGATGAGATGGTTGGATGGCATCACCAACTCAATGGACATGAGTTTGAGCAAGTTCCAGGAGATGGTGAAGGACAGGGAAGCCTGGCGTGCTACAGTCCATGGGGTTGCAAAGAGTCAGACATGACTGAGCGACTGAACAACAGCATAGGAGAAAATAGAATTAGGGACGGACCAATCAAAATGTATGCAGCTGGGTAGTCAGAGCACTAACAGTCTTACTAATAACAATCTTAATAAAATACTGCAGGTAAAAGGTATTGTTAAATTCCTGATCAGGAACAGAACATATTGCACTCTGTTCTGACTGTGGGACACCAGGGGAACTATTGCTTCTTCTAGTCTGGACTCTGTCTCTGCATACTTCCTGGAAGGATATGGAATTACATTCAAAAAGTTTGTTAAGATGAATATGAGGTGTTTTTAATTTAGGTGAGAGACTATTCAAGGTCTTATGGCTAAGAGGCACTCCATAAAGAGTAGGTGAATCAGCAACGAAGAACATCTTCATGTGTAATTCCCAGGCTGTGTCCCATCTTCCAGATTTAAAAGCTCCCACTCTCCTGTCTGTTTTCTCTGTGGAGATCTCTAGGAGTAAAAATGCTTAAACAACCTGATTTCCTAAAGGGAACTTTGGAAAGTTGATGATTACAATTCTCCCAGAATTACTTTTTCTCCAGAGAGTGAAGTACTTCATGAAAGAATTATCAAAATATGTTTCGGAAATGGTATCAGCAGGATTTGACACAAAAGACAGGGGTTATTTAAGAAATAATAAAGAAAGAAAAATTCCTTTTTTATTATTAATGTTTTAATGACTTTTTAAAAAAATTTCATTGACTTTTGGCTGTGCTGGGGCTTCACTGCTGTACAGGCGCTTCTCCAGCTGCAGTGACCGGGGCCTACTCTCGGTCGCGGTGTGGGCTCCTCGTTGCAGTGCTCCTCTTGTTCCTGAGCACGGGCTCTAGGGCACAGGGGCTTCAGTAGTAGCCCCATGTGGGCTCAGTAGCTGTGGCACCTGCCTCAGTTGCTCCACGGCATGTGGGATCTTCCTGGACCAGGGGTCAGACCCACGTCTCCTGCATTGGCAGGCAGAGTCTTTACCAGTAAGCCACCAGGGAAACCATGTTATTAATAGCAGTGTTTATTATTTGGTTGCACTGGGTCTTCGTTACTGTACTTGCCGGGCTTTCTCTCGCTTTAGCAAGTGCAGGCCGCTCTTCGTTGCTGTAGGTGGGCTTCTTATTGCTGTGGCTTGTCTTCCTGTGGGGCACACGCTCTAGGTGCCCAGCCTCAGTAGTCATCGCACAGGCTTAGTTGATCCATGGCTGAGATCTTCCCAGACAAGGGATCAAAGCCATGTCCCTGCCTTGGCAGGTGGATTTTTATCCACCGTACCACCAGGGAAGTCCAGAAAATTTGATCTTGATAAAGCATTTCTTTTGTCATCAGCTGATAGGCTGTATTTTGGAATTGTGGTTTATTTGGTTTTAGGGGGCTCTGGTTTGGATTGAGACATTTGTATCTTTATTTTCCATTTCTTCCTTAGAACAGACTGCCTATTTTACTGGCATTTTCGCTTTCCTGTGGGTAGAACGACCCATCAGAGCGAAAGAAAAACTCAACTTCACCTTGCTGCTGAAGGCATTGTTGCTGTCTAGCTACGGAAAGCTCTTGCTGATCCCAGCTGTGATTTGGGAACATGACTACACACCCCTGTGCCTCAGACTCATTAAAGTGTTTGTCCTTACATCAAACTTTCAGGCAATCAGAGGTATGTTTACATCTTACTCTGTTTTCTTAGCTTTCAACCCAGATACAATCTCTAAAGCCTTGTTTCTAGAGTACAGTTTTTATATAACCTATTAAACACTGGAACTCTTTGTAGAATAATAGCAATGCCTAACATTTTCATAGTGCCTCATCCACGGCACATATTCGTATTAGTTCAGTTTAATCACATGGCACTTTTTAGTTTGCAGAATGCTCCCTTATGCATCACGTCCATCCTGTGGGGTCGGTTACTGTTGTTTAGTCACTCAGTCATATCCAGCTATTGCAACCCCATGGCCTGTAGCCCACCAGGCTCCTCTGTCCTTGGGATTTCCCAGGCAAGAACACTGGAGTGGGTTGCCATTTCCTTCTCCAGGGATCTGCCTGATCCAGGGATCAAACCTATGTCTCGTGCATTGGCAGGTGGGTTCTTTACCACTGCACCACCAGGCAAGCCCTGTGGAGTCAATAGGGCAACTATTATTACCTCTACTTTATAAATGAGCTCTTGCTGACTTGTCCAAAGTTACATGGCCAGGCAGTTGTCAAGCCAGGCTAGAATGCCAGGTATCTGCCTCACAACTCAGGAGAATTCTTACTACATTGAGGAAAGGTAAAGCAGCCCTGCGTGTCATCATTTATCCCATATATTGTGAGAAGTGCTGTTCTAAATGAGTGTATTAATCTGATATTTCTTATAATGCTTAGCATCTTGTAAACTATAAAACCAAGAGTATCCATTTTTTTCTGCTATTCTCTTGATAACTTTAAGATCTAGCTTTTATTTTCCTGTTTAATATTCATACAACTCTGTCTTGATGAGACCAGGAGAAGCTTGGTGTTTTTGTTATCAGCAGATGCTTTGGTTCTCCCAAAAGCTTGGCAGATGGAAAAGTAACAATTAGATTAATAAGAACAAATAGAGATTTTCTAAGAAACAGTTTTACAAAACCGTTCCATTCACACTGCCACACAGTTTACATGCCAATTTCATGTAAACTCTTCAGAACTTCTCAGTTGCCTTTTCTTTTTCAGTGACCCTAAACATTAACCGCAAGCTCACCTTCTTGGCCATCTTGAGTGGCTTACTGGTGGAGAGCACCATGGTCTATTTCTTCCAGAGGATGGAATGGGCTGTCGGAAGTGACTGTGCCATCTATAAATCTCAAGACTTTTGAAGAGGTACAGAGCATCTCTCAGTGTTCTTGCAGCCAGACAGGTGTCCTTCTCAAACTAGACAGATACCATTGCAGAACGCATGGCCCCCCCGCCGCCCCAGCACCTGGGTACCTCGAGGTCACCTCTGTCTCCCTGGGGGACGCTAGGGTTCTGCACTCTAGTTCTGTTGTCCCTTCAGTGACGTCAGCAGCTGTTTCTGTTTCCGGGCCCCTGTTCTCATAGCTCTCTAACACCTCCCTTCCAGGTCACTCCCACCAAAACCTCAGACGCTCAAGTCTGTCCCGCTGACAGCTGTCTCCCACCCTTTCCAACCATTCTGCTCCCTCCCTCCCACCACCCCTGCCTTCTGCTGCCTTTTTTACCTCTCTCCCCCAAACCTCTTACTTTCCTTTACCTTCGTCCCATTTTCCTCTCTCTTAACTGTGCCTGGCACCTATAGGCAGCTTGCATCGTCCTCCACTAGTCGCTTGAAACAGCCGGTTCCCTGCCCTTCTGTCAGCGTCCCGGTTAGAGCTCTTGGGGTGAGTCCATCAGCTCTTTTCTCTGCTGAGCTTGGCAGGTCGCCCCTGTGTCTGCACAGAGCGCGGCTGTGTGTGCTCCTCTGTCTTGAGGTCACCTCGGTGGACCCCTTTCCCTCTCCCTGCCCCCGCCACACACACAGTGGCCTTGGAGCAGTTGTTCTGAAGTCTTCCCCGCCTTACTTACCCCCGTGTCTGCTCTCACTTTGCTGAGAATGGAGACTCACCAGAGACTCCCCGAGCTTCCTTCTCCTTTCAGCTCTTGCTTGGTCACCTGCCCTCTTTCTCCCTTCCATCCCTCCTGTTCCGGCACTGTGCTCAGCTTGTCTTCCTCTCCAGAACTGAGTACAGCCTGAAGGTACCCTCTTGCCTCTGGTCGCTGTCAGCCTCTGGACCACCGCCAGCCCCCCACAGTCTGTGTTGGGATGGCTGATCGGGTGGACATAAAGGAGTGGCAGGTGGTGAGGAAGGGAGGGAGCAGGCAGGGTAAGCTGAAGCAGCTCTCGGGCACCCCCCTCATCCCACAGGCGCAGCTCTGAGCCTTCTCTGCCTCTCCCGGTGGTGCCTCAGCAGCCCTCCTGCCCTCCACGCTCAGCTCACCCTCTTCCTCTCCGGGTCCTCAGAGACACTGCTCCTTCCTCACCCTCTCTCCTCCGCAGCGACTCCTTCCCCTCTGCCAGCAGACGTGTGCAGCTCTTTACTTTAGACAGGCTGCTCTGAGCCCATTTCTCCACTGCCTTTCCTCTTTGTAAAACACACTTTCTCCCCAGTTTCCCAAGTCGGTGCTGATAACAGAAGGCAGCCAGCCCCCAGCTCTGCCGGGGCCCTGCTCACTGCTCTGCTCTGGAAGCTGCTGCCTTCCCAGACAGGCTGCCTGTGCCTCTCCTGCCATCAGACCTTCCTTTTCCCTACCCCTGTCTGTCTCCCATGGCTTGCCTCAGCCCTCCGCTTGTCTCTCCTGCTGTGCAGACATTTGGCTTTGGCAGCAGCATGGCTTGACCCATCTAGGGCAGGTTGCTTCCAGATCTTTCCAGACCCAATACCTCCAGTACCCCCCCTCTGCCAGGTCACTCATGCCCTTCCACTGCCTTCAAGATAATTCCAGGATGGCCTGGCTGTTACCTCTAAAATTGAACTCAGTATCCCCAGCCCTCACCAAAACAGAATCTTCCTGATAGCTTTTTTTGTTGTTCTTAGTTTTGTTTTGTTTTTTTAATATTTATTAATTTTTGGTTGCACTGGGTCTTCTGCAGTGCATACAGCTTTCTCTAATTGCAGCGAGGAGGACCTACTCATGGTTGCAGCGCTTGAGCTGCTCACTGCGGCGGCTTCTCTTGTTGAGAGCACAGGCTCTATCTAGGTGCATGGGCTTCAGTAACTGTAGCACTCGGGATCAGAAGTAGTGGCACGCGGGCTTAGCTGCCCCGTAGCGTGTGGAATCTTCCCGGACCAGGGATCGCACCTGTGTCCTCTGCCTTGGTAGACAGATTCTTACCCACTGCGCCACCAGGGAAGTCCCCTGCGAGCTTTTCATCTTGTCACTCGGCCCCCAGCTCAACCCTTTGTTACAACCTCCTCACCAACCTTCAGTCCATCTTCACAGAGCACCACTTCTGGCGCCTCCCTGGATTCTCCACCCCTTCTTACTGTTGGCCAGAGTTTCGGTCCCTTCCTGAGCAACCCCTTTCAGTTTTCTCTGAGCGTTAGTGCTCATTTCTCCTCTGTGGGCAGGTTTCTACCCACGTTCTCCACTACCCTTTCCTCATTGCCAGACAGATCACACTCTTCTCCACTAACCAGAGTCAGTCACCTCTGCTTCTCTGTGGAATGAAGACTTTCCAAAAATTTGAGTCTGTCATGCTCACTCCTTCCATTGAGCTCCCAGGGTCCAGCTCAGTCACATTCCCAGAGCTCCTGAGACTGTCCCAGTGCTGAAGGCCTTGCCCCCACTGTTTTTAGTGCTTCTGCCTTTTGAGCTATCCAGTATAATTTCTGTGAGGAGAAGGTCCCCTATCCTTAACAGCCATTTGAAAGCCATTATCCTTTTTAGGTTATCTCATGTGTTATACTTGTTTACACTTTACATTAAAATGCCATGTATTTATGTCTGACTCCTTCAACCTGGTTTGGTGCCAGGACAGACCAGGCCTGAGGTAATGGTGTCTCCTGTAGTACAGAGCCTGCCCTAATAAGTATTTGTTGATTTGATTTTTTGTGGAATGTGCCACTCTAAATACTGTTTTTATTATCCACAGTTTCATTTTTTACTGTCTGTGGCATGACTGGTTGCATCTGTAAAATAGAAGACATAAAAATACAAACCTATCTTCTCACTATTGTGTAAAATGAAGCAAAGCTTTGGATATACTTCCTGAAAGAGAAAGCAACGGTTATGGCATTGGGAACTGCTAACCCACGTAGGAAACAACTAAACCACATACAGAAACACTCACACAAACACAAGGAATGTTGTGGCAGGAACTAATGTATGCAGCAAGTGAAGATTTATACATTATAGACGGTTCTGGTAAGCCCTGGAATTGAAGGGACATGAATTCATGAGTCACACGTAAGAAAAGATCTTTGTTCATGGCTTTGACATATTTATATCTTTTTAATATAAATGTTAATGGTTAAAATAATACTTAGTATTCTTACAAGAGAAATACTTTTCTGTCAATAAAGTAACAATAAACTGAGCTTTTGTGAATTTTTAATTCAGAATCTTCCCCTGTAACTAAGTTACTCTTAAAATCAGCTGATTCAAAAATAACTGACTAAAAACAACTGAATTGTACATCTAACAAGAGTGAATTATATCTCAGTAGAGCTGTCCCTAAATAAATGAGCATCGCCTCTCTCCCTGTCTCTCTGCCTGCTTCACTCACTTGTTCTTTCACTTGTTCATTCCACAGACACTGAGCGCCTAGTCTATTAGGGTCAGACAGTATGGATACAGTAGCAACAAAGACATGGCGCCTGGCCCTCCTGACATTTTCTGAGTAGTGATGGATTTAGAAACAGGAGTAGGTAACTGCAGCACAGTGTCCTGTCAAGCGGTGAGTATAGGCTATTCGGGAAGGGCAGGGTGGGAGCACCTGTTCCAGTCAGAAGTCAAAAAGGTCTTCCAAGGGAAGGGGAAGGGACAGAGCTTTCCAGTAGCCTGGAAGAGAGGACAGTGCACACAAACTTGTGGAGGGCAGACTGCCAGTGGGCATGGGCTGGGGCTGAAAGCAAATGGTCCAACTGGGTAGAGTGTGAGCAAGTGGGAGTTCCACAAATGATACATGGAAGACGTGTACAGTTCGGATTATGAAGGGCCTCGTGAGTTGTAATTTATCCCAAGGATGCTGAAACCAATACAGAAAGCTGAAGAATCCAAAGTAAAACAACGGGCTTCCCAAGAGGCGCTAGTGGTGAAGAACTTGCCTGCCAATGCAGGAGACACGTTTGATCACTGGGTTGGGAAAATCTAAAGAAGGGTATGGCAGCTCACTCCAGTATTCGTGCCTGGAGAATTCCATGGACAGAGGAGCCTGGCAGCGGGCTGCAGTCCATAGGGTCACAAAGAGTCAGACACGACTAAAGCGACTTAGCACACACAGCTCAGCAAAGTAAAAAAACAGGACAAAACCCATCGGAATAACATCACAGAGTAGTCAGAGAATGGAGAGGACTGTTGACCACCAGATGGAGCCTGTCAGTTTAAGGAGAGGAGGAGAAGACATGGTTCAAAAACACAATGAAAGGGAAAAAAATCACTTAAAAAACAAGTATGGGGGGAAGTGACCTTAAAAATACACTGATCATAGCTTTTCAAATCTTTGGCTAAGATAAAAAAAGAAACTACATCATCTATTTATAAATTTATATTGTCTACATCCCAGTCTGTCTTGATCACCATAAAGGTATTTGTTAACTTTTAAAGAAAAAGCGAGTGTTCAGAACCCCTTTCCTGGGTGCCAGTGAGGTGTCCACGAGCAGTGGGTAGCTAAGTGCTGTGGAATGGGTGGGTGGGAAGGAGTGCCAGGGAGACCCGTCTCATCAGCTATGTGTGACCTTAGACTCCCCTCAGTGTATTCATCACATCACTTGTTGGAGTGAGAAAAGAAAGGGCAAGTCTCCAGAAAGAAGGCAGAGAGGCTGCCTTCCAGGTCATGTGGAGAGTGATCAGTTCTCCCGTCCCCAGGCCAGCCCCCAATGCCCAGCCCAGGAATTCATCTTCTCTTTATGCTTTTTCAGCATGTTTTGTGAAAAATCTCAAAGATACAAAAACGTTGAAAGAATTGTACAGTGAGAACATCTGTTCACCACCTAGATTTTACAGTTGTTAAATTCTGCCCTATGATTTCTGAGATGGCAGAACTTAGAATTATACTGGGAAGATGAGGTAGGGGTGGTGCTTGGTGCTTTAGAATGATGTCTGTTTTCCAAGCCATTCCTCTCTCCCAGTCACTGAAACATGGTCAGACAACAACAAAAACAGTATTTATGTGAAAATTCTCTTGAAGGTATAAAACTTAAATTACTTTTAGATATCCACAGTTTTATTGAAAAAGCATATGCACCCAAGCCATTCTAGAAAATTACCTTATAATCACAATCGTGGACCAGTTATGGTCACAGTGGCTACCCAACCTGTTGATGATGAGTTTTCAACACATCAAGTACCAGAGAAGAAAAAAATACTCAGTTTATGAGAGCACAATATAGATGAATAAGGCACAAAGAAAATAGACAAGTGGTCGTGGTCCACTGGAGAAGGGAATGTCACACTGCTTCAGTATTCTTGCCTTGAGAATCCCATGAACAGTATGAAAAGGCAAAATAATAGGAAACCAAAAGAGGAACTCACCAGGTCATTAGGTGCCCAATATGCTACTGGAGATCAGTGGAGAAATAACTCCAGAAAGAATGAAGGGATGGAGCCAAAGCAAAAACTATACCCAGTTGTGGATGTGACTGGTGATAGAAGCAAGATCCGACGCTGTAAAGAGCAATATTGCATAGGAACCTGGAATGTCAGGTCCATGAATCAAGGCAAATTGGAAGTGGTCAAATGAGATGGCAAGGGTGAACGACGACATTCTAGGAATCAGCGAACTAAAATGGACTGGAATGGGTGAATTTAACTCAGATGACCATTATATCTACTACTGTGGGCAGGAATCCCTCAGAAGAAATGGAGTAGCCATCATGGTCAACAGAAGAGTCCGAAATGCAGTACTTGGATGCAATCTCAAAAATGACAGAATGATCTCTGTTTGTCTCCAAGGCAAACCATTCAATATCACAGTTATCCAAGTCTATGCCCCAACCAGTAGTGCTGAAGAAGCTGAAGTTGAATGGTTTTATGAAGACCTACAAGACCTTTTAGAACTAACACCCAAAAAAGATGTCCTTTTCATTATAGGGGACTGGAATGCAAAAGTAGGAAGTCAAGAAACACCTGGAGTAACAGGCAAATTTGGCCTTGCAATGCAGAATGAAGCAGGACAAAGACTAATAGAGTTTTGCCAAGAAAATGCACTGGTCATAGCAAACACCCTCTTCCAACAACACAAGAGAAGACTCTACACATGGACATCACCAGATGGTCAACACCAAAATCAGATTGATTATATTCTTTGCAGCCAAAGATGGAGAAGCTTTATACAGTCAACAAAAACAAGACCAGGAGCTGACTCTGGCTCAGATCATGAGCTCCTTATTACCAAATTCAGACTGAAATTGAAGAAAGTAGGGAAAACCACTAGACCACTCAGGTATGACCTAAATCAAATCCCTTATGATTATACAGTGGAAGTGAGACAAAGATTTAAGGGCCTAGATCTGATAGACAGAGTGCCTGATGAACTATGGAATGAGGTTCGTGACATTGTACAGGAGACAGGGATCAAGACCATCCCCATGGAAAAGAAATGCAAAAAAGCAAAATGGCTGTCTGGGGAGGCCTTACAAATAGCTGTGAAAAGAAGAGAGGTGAAAAGCAAAGGAGAAAAGGAAAGATATAAGCATCAAGCATCTGAATGCAGAGTTCCAAAGAATAGCAAGAAGAGATAAGAAAGCCTTCTTCAGCTATCAATGCAAAGAAATAGAGGCAAACAACAGAATGGGAAAGACTAGAGATCTCTTCAAGAAAATTGGAGATACCAAAGGAACATTTCATACAAAGATGGGCTCGATAAAGGACAGAAATGGTATGGACCTAACAGAAGCAGAAGATATTAAGAAGAGGTGGCAAGAATACACAGAAGAACTGTACAAAAAAGATCTTCATGACCCAGATAATCATGATGATGTGATCACTCATCTAGAGCCAGACATCCTGGAATGTGAAGTCAAGTGGGCCTTAGAAAGCATCACTACAAGCAAAGCTAGTGGAGGTGAAGGAATTCCAGTTGAGCTGTTTCAGATCCTGAAAGATGATGCTGTGAAAGTGCTGCACTCAATATGCCAGCAAATTTGGAAAACTCAGCAGTGGCCACAGGACTGGAAAAGGTCAGTTTTCATTCCAATCCCAAAGAAAGGAAATGCAAAAGAATGCTCAAACTACCGCACAATTGCACTCATCTCACAGGCTAGTAAAGTAATGCTCAAAATTCTCCAAGCCAGGCTTCAGCAATACGTGAAACGTGAACTTCCAGATGTTCAAGCTGGTTTTAGAAAAGGCAGAGGAACCAGAGATCAAATTGCCAACATCCGCTGGATCATGGAAAAAGCAAGAGAGTTCCAGAAAAACATCTATTTCTGCTTTATTGAGTATACCAAAGCCTTTGACTGTGTGGATCACAATAAACTGTGGACAATTCTGAAAGAGATGGGAATACCAGACCACCTGACCTGCCTCTTGAGAAATCTGTATGCAGGTCAGGAAGCAACAGTTAGAACTGGACATGGAACAGCAGACTGGTTCCAAATAGGAAAAGGTGTACGTCAAGGCTGTATATTGTCACCCTGCTTATTTAAAATTCTATGCAGAGTACATCATGAGAAACGCTGGACTGGAAGAAACACAAGCTGGAATCAAGATTGCCGGGAGAAATATCAATAATCTCAGATATGCAGATGACACCACCCTTATGGCAGAAAGTGAAGAGGAGCTAAAAAGCCTCTTGATGAAAGTGAAAGAGGAGAGTGAAAAAGTTGGCTTAAAGCTCAACATTCAGAAAACGAAGATCATGGCATCTGGTCCCATCACTTCATGGGACATAGATGGGGAAACAGTGGAAACAGTGTCAGACTTTATTTTGGGGGGCTCCAAAATCACTGCAGATGGTGATTGCAGCCATGAAATTAAAAGACGCTTACTCCTTGGAAGGAAAGTCATGAGCAACCTAGATAGTATATTCAAAAGCAGAGACATTACTTGGCCGACTAAGGTCCGTCTAGTCAAGGCTATGGTTTTTCCTGTGGTCATGTATGGATGTGAGAGCTGGACTGTGAGGAAGGCTGAGCGCCGAAGAATTGATGCTTTTGAACTGTGGTGTTGGAGAAGACTCTTGAGGGTCCCTTGGACTGCAAGGAGATCCAACCAGTCCATTCTGAAGGAGATCAACCCTGGGATTTCTTTGGAAGGACTGATGCTTAAGCTGAAACTCCAGTACTTTGGCCACCTCATGCGAAGAGTTGACTCATTGGAAAAGACTCTGATGCTGGCAGGGATTGGGGGCAGGAGGAGAAGGGGACGACCGAGGATGAGATGGCTGGATGGAGACGGTGATGAACAGGGAGGCCTGGTGTGCTGTGATTCATGGGGTCGGAAAGAGTCGGACACGACTGAGCGACTGAATTGAACTGAACTTCTGTTAAATATTTTCAATCAAAGTGTTTGAAGCCCTTCAAACTAAATTAGGAAGAAAACATCATAGTGTCCATGAGAGCCAAAGAAAGCATGTTTTTAGCTATTTGCAATAAGACAAGGCAAACATCAATCGAAAAGTGGAAGATACTTTAGAAGGCAGTCTTACATGAAATTGAAGCTTAGAATGGCTCAGGGATATGCTCATGGTCACACAACCATACATTGGTAGTATTGGAATGAAAACCTAGGTCTCTACTTCTAGTTTAAGAGAGGATCCACGGATCTCTCTTG
The DNA here is from genome assembly GCF_032405125.1 of Capricornis sumatraensis. NCBI lineage: Eukaryota > Metazoa > Chordata > Mammalia > Artiodactyla > Bovidae > Capricornis > Capricornis sumatraensis. The sequence continues at coordinate 41,186,071 of NC_091078.1, read as the reverse complement.
GCCTCCACTTGTAGTCTAGTGGAGGACCCCTGGGGGATCCTTGGGTCAGTCTGGGTCTCTGCTACATAGTCTAATGATGGATTCCTGGGTATATATATTAGTTTCCACTCTTAGTCTAATGGTGGGTCCCTGCATCTATGTTAGTGTCCACCCCTCATCTAATGGGGACTAGGGTGGGTAACCAAGTCATTCTTTCTTTGCTAAGAAAAAAGGAAATGTACTTCAAATACAGTTAGGGACAGAGAAAAGAAGAGTTTTAAATAGGGAACTCAAATGCCTAGGGCCAGATTAAATACTAGTCCTCTGGCTACAAGGAAGAAGCTGTAGAAGAAGATGAGCATTTTATTGTATTTTTTCCTCAGAATTGCTGTGATCCTTAAGAGTTGTGTCATTACTTTCTGATATTGAACACATCTAACCCTAACCTTAAAGATGATGCTGTGAAACTGCTGCACTCAATATGTCAGCAAATTTGGAAAACTCAGCAGTGGCCACAGGACTGGAAAAGGTCAGTTTTCATTCTAATCCCAAAGAAAGGAAATGCCAAGGAATGCTCAAACTACTGCACAATTGCACTCATCTCACATGCTAGTAAAGTAATGCACAAAATTCTCCAAGCCAGGTCTTCAGCAATACGTGAACCGTGAACTCCCAGATGTTCAAGCTCGTTTTAGAAAAGGCAGAGGAACCAGGGATCAAATTGTCAATATCCACTGGATCATCGAAAAAGCAAGAGAGCTCCAGAAAAACATCTATTTCTGGTTTATTGACTATGCCAAAGCCTTTGACTATGTGGATCACAGCAAACTGGAAAATTCTGAAAAAGATGGGAATAGCAGATCACCTGACCTGCCTCTTTGGAAACCTGTATGCAGGTCAGAAAGCAACAGTTAGAACTGGACATGGAACAACAGACTGGTTCCAAATAGGAAAAGCAGTATGTATAGGCTGTATATTGTCCCCCTGCTTATTTAACTTATATGCAGAGTACATCATGAGAAACGCTGGGCTGGATGAAGCACAAGCTGGAATCAAGATTGCCGGGAGAAATACCAGTAACTTCAGATATGCAGATGACACCATCCTTATGGCAGAAAGGGAAGAAGAACTAAAGAGCCTGTTGATGAAAGTGAAAGAGGAGAGTGAAAAAGTTTGCTTAAAGCTCAACATTCAGAAAACAAAGATCATGGCATCCAGTGCCATCACTTCATGGCAAATAGATGGGGAAACTGTGGCAGGCTTTAATTTTGGGGGGCTCCAAAATCACTGCAGATGGTTATTTCAGCCGTGAAATTAAAAGAAGCTTACTCCTTGGAAGGAAAGTTATGACCAACCTCGACAGCATATTCAAAAGCAGAGACATTGCTTTGTCAACAAAGGTCCGTCTAGTCAAGGCTATGGTTTTTTCAGTAGTCCTGTGTAGATGTGAGAGTTGGACTATAAAGAAAGCTGAGAGCTGAAGAATTGATGCTTTTGAACTGTGGTGTTGGAGAAGACTCTTGAGAGTCCCTTGGACTGCAAGGTGATCCAACCAGACCTTCCTAAAGGAGATCAGTCCTGGGTGTTCATTGGAAGGACTGATGTTGAAGCTGAAACGCCAATACTTTGGCCACCTAATGCTAAGAGCTGACTGATTGGAAAAGACCCTGATGCTGGGAAAGGCTGAGGGCAGGAAGAGAAGGGATGACAGAGGATGAGATGGTTGGATGGCATCACCAACTCAATGGACATGAGTTTGGGTGGACTCTGGGAGTTGGTGATGGGACAGGGAGGCCTGGCATGCTGTGGTTCATGGGGTCGCAAAGAGTTGGACACAACTAAGCGACTGAACTGACCGGAATCATAACCTTATTTACAATACAAAGTTGGTGACTCATTCTGAAGGGAAAGTTAGTAACCCAAGATGAAATTAAAATGTTCTCTGGCTGACAAGCCAGTAGACGAAACACACTGCAAAAGCAGGAACCTCGGTACCCAAAAGAGGATTATATTCATTCATTCATTCCTATTTAAGAACTATTATATATACTTATTATTTATCTTGTGCCAGGCACTATTTCAGGGGTTTTATAATCATTAAGTCACTTAATCCTCATGATAACCCTAGGAGCTGCCTCTAAGAGCCCACCAGGAAATGTATTCTGGGTATTTTGAAAGAGAAGAGGGCACAGTGTATTGGCTGGCAGATCAAATGCTGCTGTCCTGTTGCAACACACATAAATAACTAAATGGGAAGAACACAAGAGTGCCCAGAAAATCTGTGTCAGTTTCCTGTGGCTTCAATTTACTCTCTCACAATTCTGGAGGCAGGAAGGCCAAAGATAGTCTGTGGAACTTATAGGTATGTTAAGCTGCTTTGGTCGTGTCTTTGCGACCTTATGGACCACCAGGCTCCTCTGTCCATGGGATTCTCCAGGCAAGAATACTGGAGTGGGCTGCCATGCCATCCTCCATGGTACCTTCCTGACCCAGGGTTTGAACATGAGTGTCTTATGTCTCCTGCACTGGCAAGCAGGTTCTTTACCACTAGGTGCCACCTGGGAAGCCCGGAACTTGTAAATGTTACCTTATTTGGATAAAAAGTTCTTTGCAGATGTGATTAAGGGTCTTGAGGTGACCAGATCATTTTGCGTTACCCAAGTGAGTCCTAAATGTTATCACAAATGTCCTCAGAAGACAGAGGCAGAGGGACGACTTCCCTGGTGGTGCAGTGGATGGGAGTCTGCCTGCCAATGCAGGGGACACGAGTTTGATCCCTGGTCTGGGAAGATTCCACATCCTGCTGGGCAACTAAGCCTATGCACCGCAACTACTGAGGCCGCGCTCAGTCAGAGTCAGTCTCACTGGGCCAAATCCAGGGTGGACAGCCACCCGCCTTCCCCCAGAGGCTCTACGGGAGAATACACACACACACACACACACACCCCGCCACTTCCAGCTTTTGCTGGCTCTGCCAGTTCTTGGCCTGTGGGCATGTCACTACAGTCCATCCGCCATCTTCACATCACCTTCTCCTCCATGAGTCAAATTCCCCTCTACCTCTGTGTTTAAATAAGATCGGTTTTTGATTTGATTTGCTTTTGGTTGTGTTGGGTCTCCACTGTGGTGCAGGAGCTACTCTTCGTTGCTGTGTGCGGGCTTCTCATCACGGAGGCTACTCTGGCTGTGGAGCACAGGCTCTAGGTGCGGGGCGCCGTAGTTGAGGCTCTTGGACTCTAGAGCGCGGGCTCAGTGGTTGCGGCACATGGGCTTAGTTGCCCGGCAGGATGTGGAATCTTCCCGACCATTTTTCAGCCTACCACAAAATTATCTGGCTAATAACAGCCCCACACCCAGCACACACACTCACACATGTACATGCTAAGTCACTTCAGTCATGTCCAACTCTTTACTACGCTATGGACTGTCAGGCTCCTCTGTCCAAAATAATAAAATTCTGTAAAGCAATTATCCTTCAATTAAAAATAATAAAGAAAAAAAAAAAGAGTGGGTTGCCATGCCCTCCTCCAGAGGATCTTCCTGACACAGGGATCAAACCCATGTCTTCAGGGCATTACAAGGGACTTTCTGCACTGGCTGGGAGTGGATTCCATGCATCTCTGAAGTTCTCTCATGACCTATAGAGAATGTCTTCTAACTCCTCCCCGTATTTTCCAGAAGTCACCTTGCTCGAACACATTTGGCAGGGAAATTACCCAGGCAAACACCTGCTCTGGAGTTGCCATTCACCATCAATCCATGGCTTCAATTTGAATTCAAGGTCAGAAAATCCTGCATTTACGTGCTGCAGGCGAATAGAACGGTGTGTCTGTCTCACAGTGGGTGCCTATTGTGCTGATTCTACCCCCGGCTTCATTTTCTCTTCCCTGCCTTTGTGCTGATTTCTAAACCCACTTTTCGAAAACAAAAAAAAATTGCCTGTATTGTGTTGTGTGAATTTTTATAAAGCAGTCTTAAAGAGTTTTTTTTAATATAATTTTACTTATTTTATTTTTGGTTGGGCTTCCCAGATGGTGCTAGTGGTAAAGAATCCACCTGCCCAGTAGGAGCTGGGTTTGATCCCTGGGTCAAGAAGATCCCCTGGAGTAGGAAATGGCAACCCACTCCAGTATTCTTGCCTGCACTCCAGTATTCTTGTCTGGAGAATCCCATGGACAGAGGAGCCTGGTGGGCTATAATCCACAGGGTCACAAAGAGTTGGACATGACTGAAGTGACAGCGTGCACACATTTTTGGTTGCACTAGGTCTTATTGCACGAGGGCTTTCATCTAGTCACAGCAGGCAGGGGCTACTCTTTGTGTGGTGGGTGCATGGGCTTCTCTTGTTGCTGAGCGCTGGCTCAGCATGGGCTTCATGCTGGGCTTCAGTACTTGCGGCTCCCAGGTTCTAGAGCATAGGCTCAATAGTTGTGGTGCACGGGCTTAGTTGCCCCGAGGCATGTGGGATCTTCCCAGATCAGGGATCGAACCAGTGTCTCCTGCATCCAAAGGCAGATTCTGTACCACTGAGCCACCAGGGAAGACCTTAAGAGGAGTTCTGTAAATGAAGGTGACATATAAATCATATCAATCCATTGAAAATGATCAATGTGTGTGACCAGGCACGTGTCTGCACTAGAGTGTGCCTTCTGCCCTGGGGGCAGGTTCCCTCTCCTCCTTCCACAGTTTGGGGAGAGAAGTTCAACTTGCACATCTTCTACTGGGCTCCTTCCAACTCAAGGTCCCAGCACACTGAAAGTGCTTCGGCCCGGGTGCTTGATCTGGTGTAAATTACTGCTCAATGACATGGTCATTCAGGATGTGCCTTGATACTAGCTTGTTGAGAAAAGTCACATGGTGTATGACCCCAGGGGAAATGAGTTGAATACATCTTCTCTAGTACTGGGTTGGCCAGAAAGTTCCTTCAGTTTTCCCCACAACAGCCTACCGGGGGAACCAATAACGAACCTTTTGGCCAACTCAGTATCTCTGCCAGGAAGGCAGAGGGGGATCAGCCCAGAGTACCAGTGCTCAGTGGGCACGCTAGGGACACACAGTAGCTGCAGGTGGAGGCTGGTGAGCAAGCACTCTCCTCATTCTGCAAACTCACCTCCATCTAGATTCCTGGGGCATCCCTGCACGTGACGCATCAGATGAATGAACGCGCTTCCCAGCCTGCCCTTCAGCCTCAGATCCCCACGGTTTTCCCACCATTGTGCTGGACTTGGGAATTTCAGAGCGCTCTTGTCTCTAACACAGATGATGTTCTAGAGGCCATCTTAAGCGGTCTCCTCTTTTGCCCTTTCTCCCTGAGCCCACCCTGGCATCTTATCACCCTGAGGACAGGACAGACAGAATGAAAGGTAAGCTGCTCTCTCCCCTAAATCCCGAAACAGAGCAGAGCTAAGTCCTAACTCTTCTCCTCTGATTCTGTGCCCTTGTAAGACAGGCAAGTGCTCTCAGGTCATATGGTGACTGTGCTTTAACCATGTCTGTATCTTTCTCTATTTTTGACTGGAGCATAATTGCTTTACAATGTTGTGTTGCTTTCTGCCACACAACACTGTGAATCAGCCATAAGCATACATACATCCCCTCCATCCTGAACCTCCCTTCCTCCCCCCAACACTCTCCCACCCCTCTACGTTGTCAGAGTATGATCTCCTGTTACCCAGCAGCTTCCCACTAGCTATCTGGTTTCCATATGGTAATATATATGTTTCAATACTACTCTTCCCATTTGTCCCACTCTCTCCTTTCCTCTTTGCATCCACAAGTCTGTCCTCTATGTCTGCGTCTCTATTTCTGCCGTGCAAATGGGTTCATCAGCACCATTTTTCTAGATTCCATATATATGTGTTAATATACAATATTTTTCTATTTCTGACTTACTTTCCTGTGTACAACAGGCTTTAAGAGCCTGTACAACCATTTGTGTGTCTCACACAAGTACTCCTCCCACCAAAATCGGCCTTCCCATTATCAGTGGTTTCTGTGTTCCTGGAACCTCAATGGTCACTGACTTTCATTAGTGCTTCCTTCTTGGAGATGGAATGGAGAGCAGGGAGAGGGGTCTCTGAGCTTCTGCCTGAGGTTGGCAGTGTGTTAATTCTCTCATCCCCTTGCCCTCTCCTCGTACAGGCACCTGCCTCTCTAGGGTCATAATTCTTCCTTACCTATGACCGCTTTCTGCTTTATTTTGCTAATTTTGCTTTGCTCATGTATTTAATAAGTGTTTTTGCTCGGCATTCCAGAGATACTCAACTGGCTTGTGCAAGTTCTTCAAGGAGTCAAGAGAATCAGGCTGGAAGCTGGGTATCCAGGGACCTGTCTTTCAGTTAACTGGTAGCCAGAGAAATGGGGTGGAAAATCAGGCATCCTCATCACAGCTGATTAGAACAAAGGCATCGGGCAGGCTGTTGACACCCTCTCCAAAGCCCCCACTAGGTGCTTGGCAGGCCCACACGGCCCCAAAGCATTTTCACCCGTGACACTGACGCAGCAGGTGTCAGCTGTTCTTCAGGAGTAATCTCCAGATGCTATCTTCCAACACGAGTTCTACTACTCCGTATATAATGGGCTCGGATACGTCTGTGAACTGAATGTACAATTCATGATAGCAAGATGGGACAGGCTTGGGCTTTTACTTGCTGGGCCTGCAAATCCTCCAGAGCAGCAGCACCTCCACCCACCTCAACTGAGCCCCCGAGAGCACTGCCATGATCTGAGGTCTGCAGAGGGTGCTGGCCCAGCCTGCGCCACTCCCTACCCTGCCATCTCCTTTGCATTTATTTTGTACCAAAAACAACGTTGAGAAGTTCTCTGTTGGAACACTCTCTGCTGGAGGAGTGGGCCTCCAACACCCATCTGCACCGAAGAGGACAGGCCCCTCGCAGCTGCCCAAGCCACACAGCCCACTGCCCACACTGTAGTGTTGTTTTAAAGGTCACGTGTCCTCCTTCACCCAGTCAGCCCTTCAGGTGCCTTCGACTCCCCCAGTGCCCAGGCCAGACCACTGGGGTTTCCTGCTGCAGGAACTGGGAATTGGGAACAGCAAAAGGGATAGTGGTCTGGAGGTGTGGGCAAGCGCGCCATAGACTGTGGGAAGGTCCACATTTGGGCCCACTGAGTTGGGCTGGGATTCTTCACTTTGCCCCTTTCTTGAGAGCAAATAACACGGCAGAACCACGTGGGTGTTTTAGTATATAGTATCTTAGTAAAATGCTATAAATAAAATATATTTTAGTATATTTTATATACATATGGGCTTCCCAGGTGGCTCAGTGGTAAAGAATCTGCCTGCCAATGCAGGAGACTTGAAAGCCGCAGATTCCCTGAGTCGGGAAGATCTCCTGGAGGAAGAAACAGCACCCCACTCCAGTATCCTTGCCTGAAAAATTCCAGACAGAAGAGCCTGACAAGCTACAGTCCGTGGGGCCACAAAGAGTCAGATATGACTCAGCACACACACATAGACACACACAAGGTTACAAACATTGAAGTAGCATTTGTCCTTATTTTATAACACACACATATATAAAGAGTTCTAATTTGCAAAAAAAAAGATGGGACTCAATTGCCAACTTGCCTACAGTGAAGTGATGCTGGTTCCTACAGAGTCTTTCAGTCACACATACACTTGGCATATACATATTACCACAGACTCTGAAAGAAATATGGCCTGTGCATGCAGAAGTTACAACAAGATCCTGCAGAACGCACTACACAACAAATCATTAAATAATAAAGCTCTGTGATGAAGGTGAAAGGGCTATACCAGACAATCTCCTTAGGTTTCATGTTATACCTGCACCTGCTTGTGCCTTAAAAATAAAGCACAAACTGCATCTGAGAACTCCAGCTCTGCTGTTATTTAGCCACGGTCTTAAGTGGCTTAATCCATTTAAATTACAGAAATGAAAATGTTTTATGAACACACACAGGACTGCACATAAATGTTTTTGGAGAATTTGTTTACACCATTCCTTCTTACTCTTTGCCTCTTGAAGAACTCACTCTCCAAAGCCAGCTTAGATGTTATCTTCACCAACATCCTCAAGTAGTGGCTGAGTCTTCTAGACTCAGTGGTCCATGGTACTTGCCCCGTCACAATACTTACCATCACGTACTAGGCTATTTGTGGAAGTGCAACATCTGCCAGAAGCTCTTCGTTATTCACCTGTTCTTGGCGCCTGGATCAATGTGATCCAGAAAAACGCTAGACAAATGTTCGGTGAATGAATGACATCACCCTAGGTTACAGAGAAATGAAAGCAAGGAGCCAGGTTGGTTAACTGAATCCACTGGGCACACAAGAACTGTATCATCTGTGAATTCCAAGACTTAAACTAGCAACAATTCTGAGTTCATTGCACTTATGTCTAGAAAGCTGAAGGTGTTTAACTACTATGGATGTTGCCTTCAAAGTAATTCACAATTTCTTCAGCTTTCATCAGTAACATTGGATGGCCTTATCACCTACATTTCTCTGCTGGTCACTGAGTACCAAGACAGACTCACTCTGAACTTACAGGTAATGATTTATGCCAGGTAGCAAAAAAGGACACCAATGGAATTTATTTTCTAATCACCTAAGGCACCTTTGTAGAAGGGTCTATTAGAAAACATTTTATGATCTGGGGAATTTTAATACTCCTTGCTGAGCAATACTCAGAGCAGCATACTACCTGGGGTGGTTCATATGGATCATGGAAAAAGTAAGAGTTCCAGAAAAACATCTATTTCTGCTTTACTGACTATGCCAAAGCCGTTGACTGTGTGGATCACAATAAACTGTGGACAATTCTGAAAGAGATGGGAATACCAGACCACCTGACCTGCCTCTTGAGAAATCTGTATGCAGGTCAGGAAGCAACAGTTAGATCTGGACATGGAACAGCAGACTGGTTCCAAATAGGAAAAGGTGTACGTCAAGGCTGTATATTGTCACCCTGCTTATTTAAAATTCTATGCAGAGTACATCATGAGAAACGCTGGGTTGGATGAAGCACAAGCTGGAATCAAGATTGCCGGGAGAAATATCAATAACCTCAGATATGCAGATGACACCACCCTTATGGCAGAAAGTGAAGAGGAGCTAAAAAGCCTCTTGATGAAAGTGAAAGAGGAGAGTGAAAAAGTTGGCTTAAAGCTCAACATTCAGAAAACGAAGATCATGGCATCTGGTCCCATCACTTCATGGGAAATAGATGGGGAATCAGTGGAAACAGTGTCAGACTCTATTTTTTTGGGCTCCAAAATCACTGCAGATGGTGACTGCATCACTGCAGATGGTGACTGCAGCCATGAAATTAAAAGACACTTACTCCTTAGAAGGAAAGTTATGACCAACCTACATAGCATATTCAAAAGCAGAGATATTACTTTGCCAACAAAGGTCCGTCTAGTCAAGGCTATGGTTTTCCAAGTGGTCATGTATGGGTGTGAAGAGTTGGACTGTGAAGAAAGCTGAGCGCTGAAGAATTGATGCCTCTGAACTGTGGTGCTGGAGAAGACTCTTGAGAGTCCCTTGGACTGCCAGTCCATTCTAAAGGAGATCAGTCCTCGCTGTTCACTGGAAGGACTGATGCTAAAGCTGAAACTCCAGTACTTTGGCCACCTCATGTGAAGAGCTGATTCACTGAAAAAGACTGATGCTGGGAGGGATTGGGGGCAGGAGGAAAAGTGGACGACAGAGGATGAGATGGCTGGATGGCATCACCACCTCGATGGACATGAGTTTGAGTGAACTCTGGAAGGTGGTGATGGACAGGGAGGCCTGGCGTGCTGCGATTCATGGGGTTGCAAAGAGTAGGACATGACTGAGCAACTGAACTGACATATTAATATATTTCAAGCAGAGCATTAGCCACCACAGTGGTTTACATGTATACACCACTTCACTACAGGAGCAAGGAACGTGTCAGCCCAACAGGAGGGAAAGCCTTGCTCACCTTGATTCACCCCACGTTGCACTCTGACATACTTCCTGCCTTCAGAGACTCACAGGCGCCATGAGTCACTGCAGGTCTAGAAGGAGCCAGAGGCAGCAGACAAGGGAACACCTGCACTCTGAATCAGAGGGCTCCCAGCCCTGCAAGCCCGGCTCTCTTGAGAGGACAGTGGCTGGGGTTTGGGGCAGGCCAGGCAATTCTTTAGTGCTGCAGGGGTGCACCACAGCCCTCTTGGAGCAGCTGCGTTGGTGCTGGGCTGACTTAAAGCAGCCTTCTTCTGGAACTCTGTGCAGAAGAATCATCTACACAGGAGGAATCTTGTCAAGGTGCTTGCAGGACCTGGGGCAGAAGGCCGGGTGGGGTGAGATTCTGTACCACAGTGCTGGTGATGCCTGCTCCCTGGACTACACTTTGAACTCTAGATGGTAACTAGATCTACATGAGAACCACCTGGGTGACTTATATAACCATAGGGATGCCCAGGCCTCACTCCTTACTAATTAAATCAAAATGATGCTGGAGAGGGGACGAGGGCAAGGGGGAGTCTGAATCCAGGCTCAATACTGTTCTGGGCTTCCCTGGTGGCTCAGTGGTAAAGAATCTGCCTAACATTGCAAGAAACACGGGTTCTATCTCTGGGTTGCGAAGATCCCCTGGAGAAGGAAATGGCAACCCTCTCCAGTATTCTTGCCTGAGAAATCCTATGGACAGAGGAACCTGGTGGGCTACAGTCCATGGGGTCACAAAAGAGTCGGACACAACTCAGCAACTAAACGACAACAAACAATATTGTTCTAAAAGTTCCCCCAAGCATTTCAGTGTGGTGAAGGTCAAGGTTGAGGTCCGCTGGTCTTGGGTTCAGCTCATGTGACGCAGGGGCCAGCCTCAAAGAAAGAGGTCCCAGCAGACAACCAGTTGTCACCGGGTTTTGTTGCTGTTGTTCAGTCACCAAGTGGTGTCCGACCCTTTGCAACCCCATGGACTGCAGCACACCAGGCTTCCCTGTTCTTCATCATCTCCCGGTGTTTGTTCCAACTGTGACCATTGAATCAGTGATGCCATCTAGCCATCTCATCCTCCGTTGCCCCCTTCTCCTTCACCGGGTTTTACCACTTTCAATTTTCCCCACCAGTCAGGCCACATGCTAAAGGCAATTTACTGCCACCCCTCATTTCAATGACCATTTTCAACACAGAAAATGAGCAGGAGAACTATTCTCCTCTGCCCCTCACCCCAGCTCCTGACACAGTGTTGTGTGCATAACAGGCTGTTAACAGGCTGATTAACAATGGTGAGTTTTCCTTCCTCACTCTGACCCAAAAAAGGTGCTAATAAGCAATTATTGCACCAAAGAGAAGAGGAGCAAGGGGCCCAGAGTATGCAATGACTGAACAGCACTGAGACCTAGGTATGGTGCAGTCTACTGATAAAACAGCCTTAAGGATGGGGCAACAGAGGAACAAAGCGTCTTTCAAAATTCTTAATGGCAAGGGAACAAACTGCAGTTTTCTTCCAGTCATTGATGGGATTCAATGCGTTCGAGTCATGAAAGTTGACGGGTCGTAACTCAGACCAAATTAATATACAACCACAGACAGTTTAGCCTTTTATCTTTACTTTTAACCTACAAAGTGTAAAGTGTTCATAAAAGATTTTAATAAATATAGTAAGGCTTCAGGTGATCACCGTATTGAGTGGAAGAGTTTGCCTTCTAACATACTACAGCTGATACCCAGAATCTTTAAAACTGAAAACGTTCACCACCTTACGGTGACTGATACACATCGCTTGCCCCAGTTTTGTATCCCAACTCGAGGTATCTCTGCACTGTCTTCCACCCATCTCTGAAGCACAGAGAATGACACAAAATATCTGGACAGGTTCAGAGAATGCAAGTCTCTTGATTGGTGTGGCCTGAAAGGTTTACTTTCTCAGCACAGTTTTTTTACTGAGTCCCCTGGACAATTAGTAATGCACCTTACAAATAAATAAAGCTCAACCAAGTGGCTCTGAAGCTCATGAAACAGCAAAAAAGGCAGCAGAAGGTCCTGAGAAAGGGCAGCAGTGAAATGTGAGCTTTCACACACTGCAAACCCGAAGCAAACCCCACCAGTAGAAAAATAACGACCTATATACAAGTTGTTTCATCTTTCCCAGAATACGAGAGGTCTTATCCCCCTGGAGAGACCCTCCATTACTCTCATTACTCTCTCAGTATAAACCCTTGGCCACAGGGTCTCAGGACTGGGGTGTGAGGAGATTGCTGAGCACCTCCAGATTGCTCAGCAGAAAGTAGCCCTCCAAACAGACCACGGCCCCCACACCCAGGCACATCTCCCCGCCTGCAAACTAAGCTGGCAGCGCTGGTCCCACAGGCTCGAGGATGGCCCATGGAAGAGAAGCCCATGCTGACAGTGGCCTGCCTCGTGCACCCTTTACAAGGAGTCCAGGACCCAGTCACTGCTGGGAAGTGGGGAGACGGGCAGCGTCAGGTCCCTTGGCAGGCCTCGCTCCTTCCCATCCTGGAGGGAGTTCTGCTCCTGGAAATACTCATCCTCCTCATCGAAGAAGCCGTTCTCCAGAGCATAAGTGCTGTCTGGGCTGGCTGCTGCCTGGCAGGCTCCCTTGTATTCCTGGATGGACTCGTAGAGGCTGTACAACTGGCAGAGCAAGGACATGTCCAGCTGTCGGAGGCCAACCTTGAGGGAAGGGGCAGGGAGGTAAAAGCGAGAAGTCAGCAACAGAGTGGAATCTTAGCAGTGCTCTCCGTCAGCAACCTGCCCGTGCCGGCATGTTCTTTCCACATGGCCAGTGACTCAGAGCATCACCTGAATGCTCTGGCTCTTCAGTTTTGAGAAAACCTTAACTATGCAATGCCCACACCTCAGACGTCACCCAACATGTCAGGGAACGACCACATGAGTGGGGCAGTGGGCCCGGCCTGCAGAACATCACCTGGCGACCTGGCCCGCCCTGCAGAGCAACAGCCTTGCACATTTTGAAAGCCCCAGCCAGCTTCACTTTGGACTCCAAGATGCAAAGGTGCCATCTCTTCCTGCTATGATCAGATTCAGAGAAGACCCCCCACATACTCTCTCCTTCCTGGGGCAACAGTCTCTGTGCCAGAACCAGCAGCTCATCAGTTAGTGTCATACGCTGCCCCCTGGACCACCCACCCTCCAATCAGCTGGGTCTCCAGACTCACAAGGAGTCAGACTCCCTCTCCTTTGGACAAGAGGACATCTCCTAAGATGGCTGTGGGGTCACTCCCCAGAGAGAACCTGGGGAGTAAGACCTGGACCTCTACAGATTCCCCTGGGAACTATTTTCCCAAGTGATAACAGAACAAAGGACATTTCAAAGTCACACATTTATCTTCAAGTTCCTTTCTCCCCCAGTGGCCTATCCCAGGAAAAAGAGAACATTCAGGACAGGAAAATGCATCTTTTTCATCAATCCCAGAGAGAGAGAGGGGTTAATTCATCTGGAAATGCAGCCCAGACCAGCACATCTACTCTCTCCAGTGCGTGAGGACCACTCTTGTGAAGCCTTTAGATTCTGACTCCGGCCCAGGTCCAGGGCCACTGGGTATGGGGACGCCGAGCAAGCTGCTGAGCAGTCAACCTCAGGGACTCTCAAGATGGGAAACTCTAAACAGATGCCAGGAGTCCTGCCCTGGGCCCTTCTGCTTCTGGGCTCTCGAGCAAGTTATTTATCATCTCTATGCTTTGATGACAAAATGAAATAATTTCTCTTAATCTATTGGGAGGATTAAATGAAATATCAACTATTTTAATAAACAGCAATCAAATGTCTCCCACATACCCAGCACTACACTAACGCACTGCAGATGCACAGCAAAGAGTACACACAAACACAGGGACTACGTGGGTTTTTTCATCTAACTTTACTGAGGCTTTCAATGGCTAAGCTGAAGATCTCGCTTGGTAAATGTCACAGTGCACTTGAAAATATGTGGGTTATTTCCAAATATCTTTTGATACTGATGTCTAATATAATTCCACCGTGATATGAGAACAGACTCTGTATGATTTCAATACCTTTAGACCATGAAATCTTTGCACCTTGTTTTATGTCCCTGGATATGTTTCAGTGTCTCCTAGTTTACATTGTAGGGGAACTTGAATAGAATTTGTATCCTACTGGGGTGTGGAAATTGTATAAATCTTAATTATGTTGAATTGGTTCACAGTGCCTTTTCTGGTCTACTGTATCCCTCTACTTCTCTGTATATTTATTCCATTAATTTTTGAGGGTTTGATATTAAAACTCCAACTAAAGTCTTAATTTATCTACTTAAAAAAAAATTGTAATATATAGTGGTGTGTGATGAAAGTGAAAGAGGAGACTGAAAAAGTTGGCTTAAAGAAAACTAAGATCATGGCATTTGGTCCCGTCACTTCATGGGAAATAGATGAGGAAACAGTGGAAACAGTGGCTGACTTTATTTTTCTGGACTCTGAAATCACTGCAGATGGTGAGTGCAGCCATGAAATTAAAAGACGCTTACCTCTTGGAAGGAAACTTCTGACCAAACTAGACAGCATATTAAAAAGCAGAGACATTACTTTGTCAACAAAGATCCGTCTAGTCAAGGCTATGGTTTTTCCAGTAGTCTTGTATGGATGTGAGACTTGGACTATAAAGAAAGCTGAGCGCAGAAGAACTGATGCTTTTGAACTGTGGTGTTAGTGAAGACTCTTGAGAGTCCCTTCGACTGCAAGGAGATCCAACCTGTCCATACTAAAGGAGATCAGTCCTGGGTGTTCACTGGAAAGACTGATGCTGAAGCTGAAACTCCAATACTTTGGCCACGTGATGCAAAGAACTGACTCATTTGAAAAGACCCTGATGCTGGGAAAGATTGAGGGCAGGAGGAGAAGGGGATGACAGAAGACAAGATTGTTGGATGGCATCACCAACTCAATGGACGTTGAGTCTGAGTGAACTCTGGGAGTTGGTGACGGACAGGGAGGCCTGGGTGCTGTGGTTCATGGGGTTGCAAAGAGTTGGACACGACTGAGCAACTGAACTGAACTGAACTGATAGTGGAACTATATGTAACCTTGTTCTGTATTTTTCAAGTCTTCTGTAAATGTGTTATCACACTTTAATAATTTAAAAAATTAAAATTAAAATATATTTTAAAAATTATTTAAAATAAACATTAATATATTTTTAAAAGAAACACAGAGCATGTCAAAAGATTTAGTCTTTATAATTACCCAGCAATGATATTTTCTACACAAGAGAAGCTATCTGGTGACAAGACTAAATTCCAGGTCACTCTTCACACTGTCAACCACTCTTGTTCACCAGCGACCTCTCTGGTACTTCTGAACAGACCACGGAAACAGAGCCGCTCACACTGACCTGGGATGTTAGCCAAGACACTCAAAGGAAGACCAGGTAGAGAGGCAGGCCATGTTGTTTCCAGCGTGATTCCCATCCTCCCAGAATTCCTTCTATGGTAGAACTTCTAAAGAAGCTGTTCCCAGGAAGAGACTTCCAGCACACTGGGGGTGTGGCCTCCAGGCATGCTTCGCCCCAAGGCATCCTACTCTCAAAAGTTAATTCGCTATTTTGTTGTTGTTAAGTTGCTAACCCTTGTCGGACTCTTTGTGACCCCATGAACAGCAGCCCGCCAGGCTCCTCTGTCCATGGGATTCTCCAGGCAAGAATACTGGAGTGGGTTGCCATGCCCTCCTCCAGGGGATCTTCCTGACCCAGGGATCAAACCAGAATCTCTCATGTCTCCTGCAATGGCAGGTGGGTTTTTAACCTCTAGCGAACCCAAAACTGTTCAGGAAAAAGTAGAAGAGCGATGTGCCATCGGCCCAGGCCTGCCACTCTCCTGGACCGCTGGAGGTGGGCACGGGTGCCTGCAGAAGTCCTGACTTCCCTCAACGCGTGCTGCCCCGAGCACGGCTCCAGGTTGCTCTCCTTCGGTGCTGAGGTGTCCGAGGCTTTCCCAGGCCTACGTGGGAGACGCACAGGCTGGGAGTTGGATCATAACCTGGACCTTTCTGCACTGTGGCAGCCGGTGACTCACAAAGCTGCCTTGTCATCGGGCGGAACACTGGCATAGAAACCAAGTCTGACCCACCTAGGAATACAGCAGAGTCCTATACACGCCTGTTACACAAGCCAACAGATGCCGAGGGTTTGGACTAATTTAACAGAGATTTAAACACAGCACATGTGCACGCCCACAGCCTGGCTTCTCAGGGCCTCCTTCTTCAGATGTGAGATTCAGCTTCCTCTGGTTCACCATCAACCCTCCAGATTAGCCAGGAGGACAGGAGCTAAGTACATACAGGAGCAATCTAGCTTCCCACCCAGGACACCTCCTCCCCTGCTGAGGTAGTTTAAACATTTTCACCTGAATTTTCTAGAGGTAAATCGAAAACCCCTAGGCGGCATCCCATAATCTGATCTGGACAATTCTCCCTGTGCCTCCTCCACCGGCCAGGGAGGCCCCTTCCTCCTGACTGCCCCCCGGCCCTGTTGTTGTTGTTTTTTTTTAATAGCATCAGATTCATTTTATTTAATTCTCCAAGTTTTTTCCTTACCTTTTTTAATTTTTTTAAATTGGAAGATAATTGCTTCCCACTGCATCCCGGGCTTCCCAGGTGGCCCAGTGGTTAAGAATCTGCCCGCCAATGCAGGAGAGACGGCTCAATCCCTGATCCAGGAAGATCCCACACACCATGGAGCAACTAAGCCCACGCACTACAACTTTTGAGCTTGTGCGGTAGAGCCTGCAAGCCTCAACCACTGAAGCCCTAGAGCCCACGCTCCACAATAAGAGAGGCTACTGCAGCAAGAAGCCTGCACACTGCAACTAGAGAAAGTCCGCGTGCAGCAATGAAGACCCAGCACAGCAACAAGTCAGTGCAGCACCAGCTCCCCCTCCTCTCTTCTGACCTGGACGGACTCAGTCACCAGTGCGCCTCACCTTCCCTCACCATCTCTGCCTGTCTCACGGCGATGATCACTCTCTACCTTTGTTGTGGGTGCACATGGTCTTCCTTCTCCCACGTGAGGACACACCCAGAAGGCATGGACCCATCTGCCCCTTGGGTCCCTCAGCACCCAGTACAGATCCTTGTGGAGGAAACTCAGACACTGGTGACCAAGGGAAAGCTATAGAGACCCCGATGCCCTCCCAGAGCACGTCTGGTGGTGAAGTGGCCCGGCAGTGGGTTTGGGATCCACAGGCCCCTGGCTCCACCCCAAGGTGCCCCTGAGGAAAGCCACAGGCCACATGGTTCTCGCCATGTCATCAGAAAAGCACTCACCTCTTGCCTGACAGGAAAAGAGACAAACGAAGATTCCTTCCTGAGTGCTCACTGCAGAGCCAGCAGCTGGGAAGCAGGGACATAGAGCAGGCTCTCAACAGGAGGGCACAAGACTCCGGGGTGTGGGAAGCAGAGAGAAGGCCCGGCCAACAGAACTAAACTGCAGTTACATTTTAGGACACGATTAAATCACTCACGAACAAGAACTTCTCATCATTCCAGAAAAAAAGTGGGGAGAGGCAGGGGCCCACGCCCTCAGCAAGCCCACTAACCCTGACCTCTGTCATCCCACTGCAGAAGCACGTCACCTTAGTGATGTGTTCCCTAAAGGACAGGCGCTGAGTCACAGCTGGATTCAGAAAACACAGCTCTTTTCTGAAAACCCAGCTGAAAAATTCAGACAGCCTCATTTTAGAAAAGTACAGAATTCTTGAAGATGAAGGTGAAGTCGCTCAGTCGTGTCCGACTCTTTGTGACCCCATGGACGGTAACCTACTAGGCTTCTCCGTCCATGGGATTCTTCAGGCAAGAATACTGGAGTGGATTGCCATTTCCTTCTCCAGGGGCTCTTCCCAACCCAGGGATCGAACCCAGGTCTCCCACATTGGAGGCAGACGCTTTAACCTCTGAGCCACCAGGGAAGCTTGTAGCCCCTTGTCATAGACCTCTGAGACAATCAAGACAAGCCACTCATCTCCACGCTTTAAACTGCTGGCCTGACTCCTTCCTCTCTCTGTTCAGGCTTCCTGCTTCCTTCCTGATCACCCCGCTTGCTGTACACACAGGTGGCTCACCCATCCCCAGCATCTCCAACAATAGGGCCAAACAATCCTGAACCACCCTCAAAACAGTTTCAAAACTCACAATGGGCTGGCCACATGTATACACCTCAGACAGGATGGTGGTTCCCAGCTGGGTTTCGGGTTGCCAAGTCTCTGAATATCCCTGGAAGGTAAGGTTAGGGAGGAAGTGCTTCCTGACTTTTAGATGATAATAGAAATGTTACCATTAGGATACGAGGCTTAGGAGATGAAAGAGAACTGCAGTGGGAAATTAATGTTGATTGCAAACAAAGCATCATGAAAAATTTTAGGAAGTTTTTAGAAGTAAAAAATATACTTAAGAAAAACAGTCTGTTTTATTTAAGAAACTAAAAGCCACCAGGAAAGCCCAAGAACAAATGGTGGGGGTAATTCTCCTGCTTGTATGAAGCTCTTTTATGTCTCTCTTTTTCAAGAGACATAAAAGCAACTTTTTCTGAAATACAGCAATGAGTAGAAAACAAGACAAACATACGAGGAGATGGTCTTATTTGTACCCAGGTCCATACTGGGCCCAGGGTGGGGGGAGGGGAGTAAACCTGGTGCCAGCACAGTTCAGCCCCAGTGGTCACGCTGGGGTCATTCTGCAATGAGCCTCTCCCCTGCCAGTCCACTATTTTCTACTGCTGCAATTCCTCAACCAGAGATGAAAAATACCCCACCTCACATGGTACAAGGGATGTATAGGTCTGAAGTTAAGCTAAAGAATCAGGAACAGGGGGCCTCAAAATATGGAGACAGATGCAGAAAAACTCTGGTGGGGGAACCTTTAGTTTGAAACATAACAGATGAGAGAAACTTGACTGAGAAAATCATGTTATAGTCATACAATAAAAAGGTTTCTGTAGCGGCTCAGTGGTAAAGAATCTGCCTGCAATGCAGGAGACCCAGGTTTGATTCCTGGGTTGGGAAGATCCCCTGGAGAAGCAAATGGCAACCCACTCCAGTATTCTTGCCTGGGAAATCCCATGGACAGAGGAGCCTGGTGGGCAACAGTCCATGGGGTCACAAAGAGTCAGACATGACTCAGCAACTGAACACACACACACATACAATAAAAACCAGGCAGTTACTTAAAAGAGCAGCTCTCTAAGTGTAAGAGTAGGACACTGATCAACGCCCACCATTAGGCACAAAAGTTCAAGGTACAGAATAGTATGCTGAGTAGGGCCTCACTTTATACATTATGCATACATGCATGCAAGCTTTTGACTAGAAGAGAAAATGTCCATGAGCAGAATTTACTTCTGCAAAGTGGGACTGGATATTTACAGCCTTCTGTACTGCTAAAAAAATTTTTTTCCAACAAGCAGTTACTCTTAATTTTAAAAACTAGTTATAATAAAGTATATAACTTATGTGCATCGCTAGTAGGGCTGCACGCTTGTAAAACCTCTCAGCAGGACTCACTGGCAATGTCTATCAAAAGCTTTAAAATATCACATAACTTTTAACCAGCTAACCAGTTCATCGCTAGTGACTTTGGAGTAGAAAATCTCAGCTGTACACAAATAGGTAATCCTCATCATTGTTTTGTGAAGCAGGTGTGGATTCTGCTACCATGAGGAAACTGAGCCCTGAAAGATGCAGGCCCTTCACTAAGAGCAGGGGGCTGCAGCCAGGCGG
The DNA here is from genome assembly GCF_032405125.1 of Capricornis sumatraensis. Lineage (NCBI taxonomy): Eukaryota > Metazoa > Chordata > Mammalia > Artiodactyla > Bovidae > Capricornis > Capricornis sumatraensis. Next base: position 41,166,370 of record NC_091078.1, on the reverse strand, counting down.
CAGGGCTCCAGCACGCATGCCCGACCATCAGCCTGCGTTGCCCGCAGAGACAACACCGGGAGAGGGCGCCATGTCTGCTGGGGCAGCACGCTGCTGAGATCACAGGTGACTCTTACTATTGGCTTTTCTGAATTTTCTCTGGTGGCTCAGATGGTAAAGGACCTGCCTGTAATGCAGGAGACCTGGGTTCGATCCCTGGGTTGGGAAGATCCCCTGGTGAAGGGAATGGCAACCCACTCCAGTATTCTTGCCTGGAGAATCCCATAGACAGAGGATCCTGGTGGGCTAGAGAGTCCATGGGGTCACAAGAGTTAGACATGACTGACTAACACTTTGACTTTCACCTTTCTGAGTTTTCCAGATTTTCTACCATGAATATGTATTAACTCATAATGAACTTTTAAAAACATAATAAATGGCTTGTAAATTTATTTTAGACAACACTATTAGTAAATGCCCCAAATTTAATGAGTGTCTAGTATGCATCCGCAGGACTGGAATGTAATAAAGATCGCAGTGACTTAATGGATCATAACCTGATTTCTGAATAAAGGATGTGTTGACAGAACGCTGACCTGCATACTGTTTAAAAAAACAAGACCAAAGAGAAAAGCTTCATCAGTGTTGATCTAACAGAGAAAGAGCTATGAACTCAGCTGCCTGAGCTGGCCGGAGATACTCCTTGCAGGACCCCAAGCCCCCAGGTGAACTATGATTCTGGGCTCCCTAAGCAGGCTTCATCAGTCACTCAGCTCCTCCCCAGGGTGTATGCGTCTGTCAACCTCATCTCCTCTTAATGCTGCAGCCCCACCGAGCTGAGGACTGCCTCAAAAGAGCCCTGGTGATTGACAGAGAGCAAGCAGACCAGGAGCTACACCCGAAGGCGCCCACGCTGGTGGATGGAGCCCATTCTGCAGCTCAGCAGTGCTAGTGAAGACATCCTGTCCATCTCTAACCTGCAATAATGGTTGTACCAATGAAGCCCGTTTCCTCTCATTCTGTCCTATGCAGAGAAGGAAAAAGAAAAAAAGCAACTGGCCACTGTCTTTAAGACATGTCTTTGCATATTCCTTTACTAAATCATTTCCCAACTACAAAACTAAAATATTCTAGCTATATTAAAAATTCAACAGCTCATAATTATACAGTCTTCCCTAATTTCATGTCCTAATGCAGCAATCTTAAAGTGTTTTGGTCTTGGTTGGGACCCCTTTAGACTTTTAAAATTACTGAGGGTCCCAAAGAGCTCCTGTTTATGTAAATTATACCTATCAATAGTTACCTTATTAGAAATGAAAATTGAGAAACTGTCATATAAAGCCATTCAAAAACACTACACCCACTGCTAACATAAATCACATTTTTATAAATGGGATTGTGTAAGAAATCTTTTTAATGTCTGGCTTATCTTCTTCTGTACTTGATCTTTCATAACATGCTGTTTTAGTTGAAATAAACCTGGCCTCACATAGATATGTACTTGGGAAAAAGGAGCATTTAAACCACCTTTCAAGTTAACAGTGGATATTCTTATTTGGCACTATCCTTAAGCTGGCTCCAGTGTGGAATTTGAAACTATGCCAATGAGCTTTTAACACTGTTTCATTAAAACCCACCAGTCTTGCATTTTGAATGGATCTTTCAACCATGCACCAAGCATTAGTTCCATGAAAAACGTGGAAAATTGATTCACTGAATGTAGACCCTCCAAATATTTCCTTAGGTACTATTTTGGAAAGTCACATTTGCCCATATGATCACCACCTAATTATGGACACCCCCACAAAAGGCTCTGGGAACCCATAGGTGTCCTCAGACCGTAATTTAAGAACTACTGTTCTAAGCATATCCACTTTTAGCTGTCTAGCATACCTCCCTCAAGACACACTGCACATACAAATGTATGTAGGTACTGTTTTGTAATTCAGTTTTCCAAACCTTGAACACCTATGTTCATTTACATAGTTACCACATTCTCTTCAACAATTGTATAATATTCTATCACTGTTATATATTATTATTATAGAATACTACTATATATCACTGCAAAAGATATTCCTGTATAAGTACTGTTATTCCCTTGGGTGACTATTTCTGTAAAAAAACTTTTTTAAACTATGAAAATGAAATTGCAGGGGAAAAGGCAGAAAAGGGAAACAGGATGCTTTCCTTCCAATCCCTCAATTCTGGGATCACAAACAGTGGACCATTCATCAAGGATGTGTCAAAGGCCTGAAAGTTCATTACTTACGATGAGGAATGCACACATGAATGCAGTTGATTCTAAAAATCAAGTAGGACTAGAGGAAAAAGCATGACTTGACTCATGACACATGGGAATTCAACACCCATCTGAAGGTTAGTCTGCATTTTGTCATTTTCTTGAATGATAACTAATTGAAATTGCCTCTCTGCGAGAGTAGATTCAGTAAAGGAAGAAAATCTGAAGCTAAAAATCAGGAAACCAAGTTCTTGGACAATAAACAGAAAACTTCATGTCAGTGTCTAGTGTTTTTAGACAACTGACATAAAAAGCAAGAAAAAGGGTTGGTGTCCACACGATATTAAAGACCAGTGGCCATCCCCAGTCTCCTTTGACCAAGGCCAACCAAGAATCCTGCATTGAGAGCTAACACTCTTATTCCAAATGGCACTCATGGGCTTGCCTTGAGACTGGACCTCCAACCATAAGCCCATTTAAAGACTCAAACCCCCTCTCTGAGACCCTGTTGCCTCGTATAGGGTGAAGACTGAACTCTGTGGGGATCTGGGCTATTCAAGTTCATGCCCGTCTCCTGGTTTCTAGTTCACCACACAAGGCTGTTAGGCATTTAGGTGTTGTCTCAACTAAAATTAAAAGACACTTACTCCTAGGAAGAAAAGCTATGAAAAACCTAGACAGTGTATTAAAAAGCAGAGACATCCCTTTGCCAACAAACAAAGGTCCCTACAGTCAAAACTATGGTTTTTCTAGTAGTCATGGACGGATATGAGAATTCCATAAAGAAGGCTGAACGCCAAAGAACTGATGCTTTCAAATTGTGGTTCTGGAGAAGACTATTCAGAGTCCCTTAGACCGCAAGATCAAACCAGTCAATCCTAAAGGAAATCTACTCTGAATTTTCATTGGAAGGACTGATGCTGAAGTTGAAGCTCCAATACTTTGGCCACCTGATGGGAAGAGCCAGCTCACTAGAAAAGACCCTGGTGCTGGGAAAGATTGAAGGCGGGAGGATAAGGGGGCAACAGAGGATGAGATGGTAGGACGGCAGCACTGCCTAGATGGACATGAGTTTGAGCGTGCCCCGGGAGATGGTGAAGGCTAAGGAAGCCTGGCGAGCTGCATGCAGTCCATGGGGTGGCAAAAAGTTGGATACAACTTAGCGAAGTGTTGCTGCTATCAGGAATCAAACCTTTTTTCTCAGATTCAATTCTTCACCCAAACCATTGCAGTTCAGGAATTCAAAAGTTCTGTGTGGACAACTTCCCACTCACAGGTGGGTAACCAAAGCAACTATTGGATAGTTTGGAAAAAAAAGAAAAAATGAGGCAGAGAGTTTTCAAAGTTACTATTTAGAAAGGTGCTGCTGATAGTTTGAGAAGTGGAACTCAAGAATCCTCAGAGATCTGCCATCTCCCGACCCCATGTCTGAGACTCTCTTTCTGTCTCTACATTTTCATGTGATGCTTCTGAGGACCTAAGAAGCTTGATGAGCTAAACTTACAGGGCTGCTGGGCAGTGGTCTCTGAAGAACCCTGCAAGGAAAGATGTGTGCCAGGATCCCTGTGGACTCTTGAGAGTCACGTGTGTGCTTCAACCACATGCAAGGATTGAAATGCCAACGAAGATCCTCTGAGCCAAGCTAGCCTGTCAGCATACCAGATAAAAATCTTTCAACCTGTGGGGCCCTTGAGGCCAAAGTATTTTTATCCAGAAAGAGGTCTGCAGGGAGTAAAATTGGTACAGCCACTATGCAGAACAGTATGGAGGTTCCTTAAAAAGCTAAATATAGAGCTACCATAGCACCCTGCAGTCCCACTCCTGGGCACATATCCAGAGAAAAACATGATCCGAAAGGATACATGCACCCCAATGTTCGTCGCAGCACTGTTTACAATAGTCAAGACATGGAAGCAACCTAGACGCCCGTCAACAGAGGAATGGATTAAGAAAATATGGAACATACACAATGGAGTATTACTCAGCCATTAAAAAGAACAAAATAATGCCATTTTCAGCAACATGGATAGACCCAGGGATTGTCATACCGAGTGAAGGAAGGCAGACAGAGGAGAAATATCGTATGACATCCCTTATAAGAAAGTGGAGGTGCTGGTCACTCAGTCATATCTGACTCTTTGTGACCCTATGGACTGCAGCCCTCCAGGCTCCTCTGTCCATGAGACCTCCCAGGCAACAATACTGGAGTGGATTGCCACACCCTCTTCCAGGGTATCTTCCCAACCCAGGACTGAACCCAGGTCTCCTGCGTTGCAAGCAGATTGTTTACTATCTGAGCCACCAGGGAAACCCAACATCCCTTATATGTGAAATATAAAATGATACAAATGGACTTATTTACAAAACAGAAAAAAAACTCACAGCCTTAAAGAACAAACTTATGGCTGTGGGTTGGGGGTGTAGGGAGAATGAGGGGAAGGGACAGTGAGGGAGTTTGGAATGGACATGTACACACTGCTATATTTAAAATGGATAACCAACAAGGACCTACAGTATGGCAGATGGAGCTCTGTCAACGTTATATGGGAGCCTGGATGGGAGGAGAATTTGGGGGAGATGGATACATGTGTATGTTTGGCTGAGTTCTTTCACTGTTCAGTTGAAACTATCACAACATTATTTTGTTAATCGGCTAAACCCCAATATAAAATAAAAAGTTAAAAAAGAAAAAATGCTTTAAAATACTAGATATCTTATATTTTGGCTGTCCAGCAGTAGCCCCCTACTCCATTTCTGCAAACTCTTCTTTTAGGGATGCCCAGCCCTGCACCCCATCCACACAGTCACATCACCTTAGTAAATAAAACACCATCTTGGCCTCAGTCACCAATAGCTGTCCAGACCCCCCAAGCTGGGCCCACTGGTATTCTTCCACACAGTATTTCCAAAGTGGCAGTAAGAAGCATAGCTGAAACTGGGAGTGTGGACACTGTAGACAGTCACATTCCAAAATGTAGGGGGGAAAAAAAAGGAGGGTAAAGAAGATTGCAGTAGCCTTCCTGGGTTCCCCACCAACCCTGGTTCTAGGCTGCCTCTGTACACATCCAGCCCTACAGGGTTCTCCTTTTGCAAGAGCTGGTTCAAATTGAGTCTCTATTATTAATAAAGTCTTCAGACATGAAAAGTGACACGTGGTCTAAACTACAGCAACTGTATTCCTGTAAAGATGCCCACCTCTGCTAGATGTTATAAGCTCCTTAACACCTGGACAGTTCAGCCCTATATCCTAGTTCAGCCCTGTATCCTCCACAGCACTTTATAACCAGCAGACATGTGGCAAACATCTGTCTGATACAATCCAAATATACTCTCTGATGGTGGTGGGGGGAACAATCTGAACTTCTTGTTTTAAAGGATGCTTTCAGGTCTAAAGAGCAAAAAGCATCTGTCTGACCCTCACAGCTCTCCAAATGGGCTCGCTGAGGGAGGGGAAGGGAGCTCACAATGGCACAGAACTTCAGAGTAAGCCCATTACTAGCACAGGAAGTGCTGAAACTCCAGTGGACATCAGGACTCTCAAAGCAGAGCAGGGCGTCACCTACACAGGCGCCCCTCAACACCAGCTCCCTGTGTTCTGCCCTGACCATCCGTCAATCAGTTATCTGCATGCCAGGCTCTGCCAGCCTCTGGCTCCACGTTCTGAAACGTTTAACATACTCTTTCACTGATGCAATGGCAAACCACCTTCCCCCATAAGCAGCCACTTCTCCTGACTCCTTTATTGCTGTGATGACCCCCACTTTCCCAGTGATGAATGACCAAAGTTATTACTGCCACATAATGGCGCTCCATGGAGTTAAGACATTTTAATATACACTGACCTAGAAAATACTTGCAACATGTGTCCCCTCAAAGCAGTAAAACCCTATGATTTAACAGGGTCTTGGAGCCAGACACGTCTGGCTGAGATTGTCACATTAGGTGAGCTACTTAAATTCTGAATCCTATCTTTTTAAATGTAGACTTTCAGTATCTATCTCATGGAGAAGTTATAAAAATCAAATAAGATGACGTAAGGAAGAAGACTCCTGAGAGTCCCTTGGACTGCAAGGAGATCCAACCAGTCCATTCTGAAGGAGATCAGCCCTGGGATTTCTTTGGAAGGAATGATGCTAAAGCTGAAGCTCCAGTACTTTGGCCACCTCATGCGAAGAGTTGACTCATTGGAAAAGACTTTGATGTTGGGAGGGATTGGGGGCAGGAGGAGAAGGGGACGACCAAGGATGAGATGGCTGGATGGCATCCCCAACTCGATGGACGTGAGTCTGAGTGAACTCTGGGAGTTGGTGACGGACAGGGAGGCCTGGCGTGCTGCGATTCATGGGGTCACAAAGAGTCGGACACGACTGAGCAACTGAACTGAAGGAAAACATTTATACTGTGCCTATCAGGAGATATCCCCAAACAGTAAAGTGATCAGGTGCTAGGACGGTAATTTTAAAGATACTATTTATGTATTTATTTATTTATGGCTGTGCCACGTCTTGTTTCCCTCGAGGACTTCTCTCCAGTTGCGGCGAGCAGAGGCTGCTCTCTAGCTGTGGTGCTCAGGCTTCCCGCTGCAGCTGCTGCTCTAGTTGCTGGGCACAGGCTCTAGAGCGCATGGGCCTCAGGAACTGCGGCATGTGGGCTCAGCAGCTGTGGCCCCCGAGGTCTAGAGCACAGGCTTAAGAGTCATGGCACAGGGGCTTAGTTGCGCTACAGCGTGCAGGATCTTCACAGATCAGAGATTGAACCTATGTCTCCTGCACTGGCAGACAGATTTTTTTTTACTACTGAGCCATTAGGAGACAGAAGCAGAAGATATTAAGAAGAGGTGGCAACAATATACAGAAGAACTATACAAAAAAGATCTTAATGACCCAGATAACCACGATGGTGTGATCACTCACCTAAAGCCACACATCGTGGAATTCGAAGTCAAGTGGGCCTTAGGAAGCATCACTATGAACAAAGCTAGTGGAGGTGATGGAATTCCAGTTGAGCTATTTCAAATCCTGAAAGATGATGCTGTGAAAGTGCTGCACTCAATATGCCAGCAAATTTGGAAAACTCAGCAGTGGCCACAGGACTGGAAAAGGTCCGTTTTCATTCCAATCCCAAAGAAAGGCAATGCCAAAGAATGCTCAAACTACCGCACAATTACACTCATCTCACATGCTAGCAAAGTAATGCTCAAAATTCTCCAAGCCTGGCTTCAACAGTATGTGAATCCTGAACTTCCAAATGTTCAAGATGGATTTACAAAAGGCAGAGGAAGTAGAGATCAAATTGCCAATATCCACTGGATCATCGAAAAAGCAAGAGAATTCCAGAAAAACATCTACTTCTGCTTTATTGACTATGCCAAAGCCTTTGACTGTGTGGATCACAATAAACTGTGGAAAATTCTGAAAGAGATGGGAATACCAGACCACCTTACCTGTCTCCTGAGAAATGTGTATGCAGGTCAAGAAGTAACAGTTAGAACTAGACATGGAACAACAGACTGGTTGCAAGTCGGGAAAGGAGTACGTCAAGGCTATATATTGTCACCATGCTTATTTAACTTATATGCAGAGTACATCATGCCAAATGCTAGGCTGGATGAAGCACAAGCTGGGATCAAGATTGCCGGGAGAAATATCAACAACTTCAGATATGCAGATGACACCACCCTTATGGCAGAAAGGGAAGAACTAAAGAGCCTCTTGATGAAAGTGAAAGAGGAGAGTGAAAAAGCTGGCTTAAAACTCAACATTCAGAAAACTAAGATCCTGGTATCCAGTCCCATCACTTCATGGCAAATAGATGGGGAAACAATGGAAACAGCGATAGACTCCGTTTTCTGGGCTCCAAAATCACTGCAGATGGTGACTGCAGACATGAAATTACAAGACGCTTGCTCCTTGGAAGAAAAGCTATGATCAACCTAGACAGCATATTAAAAAGCCAGAGACATTGCCTTGCCAACAAAGGTTTGTCTGGTCAAAACTATGATTTTTCCAGTAGTCATGTTTGGATGTGAGGATTGGACTATAAAGAAAGTTGAGCACAGAAGAATTGATGCTTTTGAAGAAGCATGTTGGAGAAGATTCTTGAGAGTCCCTTGGACTGCAAGGAGATCCAGTCAATCCTAAAGGAAATCACTGAATATTCATTCACTGGAAGGACTGATGCTGAAGCTGAAACTCCAATACTCTGACCACCTGATGCAAAGAACTGACTCATTGGAAAAGACCCGGATGCTGGGAAAGATTGAAGGCAGGAGAAGGGGATGACAGAGGATGAGATGGTTGGATGGCACCACCAATTTGATGGACATGAGTTTGAGTAAGCTCTGGGAATTGATGAAGGACAGGGAAGCCTGGCTTGGGGCAGGCAGTCCATGGAGTCGCAAAGAGTTGGACTTGATTGAACGACTTATCTGAACTGAACTGAGCCATCAGGGAAGCTTGACTATAATTATTGTTTTGCTTAGGGGCACTTTCCATTAAAAAACTTAAGTTATTGCTCGGGGCTTCCCTGGTGGCTCAGTGGTAAAGAATCCGCCTGCCAATGCAGGAGACACAGGTTCAATCCCTGGTCCAGGAAGATCCCACATCCACAGAGTAACTAAGTTCATGCACCACAACTACTGAGCCTGTGCTCTAGAGCCCAGGAGCCACAACTACTGAAGCCTGAGCACCTTCGAGCCTGTCCTCTCCAGGAGAAGCCACCATAATAAGAAGCCCTCTCATTGCAACTAGACAGTAGCCTGTGCTCACCACAACTAGAGAAAAGCCAGCACAGTCAAATAAATAGCATAAATAAAACTATTGGAAAAAAAATAAGTCATGTCTGGTTCCTTATCATCACCATCCTGACTCGGATATTTACCCAGCAAGTCCTGTGGATTCTATTTCAATGAAGTGTCTCCCATGTGATTCTCGTTTCACATTCCGGGATCCCCAGGGTGTTGCAGGCTCTCATCGCTCCAAGTACATCTCCAGTACCTCCCAAGCTCAGCCAGCTTGCCCTTCTAAGCACCCTCCTTTCATATTAACTCTTCAAAGCCAGTTCTCCGGCTTTACCTGTTCCTTCGCTACTCTTGAGGCTTTCCTCTCCCCACTTGGCCCCAACCCGTCCTCTCAGTTGGAATGTCCACACCTGCCCTATTCCAACAGGAGCGCATGTCAGTCTGGATTTTCTATCACCCATTCTCTTCTTAAAATGCAGTCGCATTCTGAGGGCTTCCACACTACTGCTCCTCTGCGCTTGCATACGACTTTTTAAAAAGGAACTAACTACAGTCTGCCAGGACTTCTTGTTAGTTCCCCGGGCATAGATTTTACTTAAGGCCTTCAAATTAAATAGATCAACACAGACTACTGGGCAGATAATTCAAGTACAAACTCTCACCTCTAATCTTGCAAGCCCCCACCCCCACCCCCATGGGAGCCTCAGTTTGAAGCGACCACTCAGACCCCACTGCCCTAGTGGGGCAAAAAAAGGCAAAAAAACCCAGAGTACTCCTAAAGACTTTGTGACATTCCTTGAAAGGGACTTAAGGCCTGTAGCCATGTTTTGTCTTTATCTCAGCTAAATATCAGACGGCTGTTTATTTTTCTTGTGTTTCCGATAGGCTGAGAAAGAGCTCTGGTCCAGGGCATAATTAGGAGGCTGTGACTGTAGTTTGGTTGCACCAGGAGGGACCTGGAAAAACACTTTCGGGAACAGCATGGTTACTCCCATGTTACCACTTGGGAGTGTGCAAGACTCCAGAGCATGTTTATAAACCAGAGAGAGCTTCACAAGGGGAGTGGCCTGAGGTTTTCCTGTCTCTGGTCCCATAAATTAACCAGGATGAGTCTTCCTATTTCACCCTCTTTATTTATGCTGCATCCAAGTTCAGACTAAACATACTGGGTGTAAGCTTATCTAATGAAAACACAGCTTTCCAGCTGTGCAATGCTGGTGTTGATTAATGCTGATTAATAAATAAAAACAGTTGGCTTGAAATTTAAGTCATTCTGTAAGAAGCTTAGAAAATCTTCTCAGGGAGAACTGGAAATCACTTCATCAGCAGCCACAGAGTGGGAAGACAATACTGAATTGCTTAAAAGGTGTTAACGCTGTTTCTAGATTTAATTCTTACTTTTCAGGACAGATATTTTCCCGAAAGAAATGCACAAATTGAGTTTTTCTAAATAATATCTTAATACACTAAAAACATATTTAAAGGATTCCTATAATAAATTTAGGTGCCAATTTATTTTGGGGGACAAAAAAATTTTTCATATATTAGATTTCCTTAATAAAGTATTTACCTGTGCCAGGAGAGGGGGGGACTCTGCATTAGGTAAAAGGAAAGGGCAAATTCTAAACAGAGAGAGTGGCCAAGAAAGGTGATCAGAGGCCTGCAGGAGCGTTAGACCGAAGTTTTTCTGTTGTCTTCTGAGCTGGCCTAAGCTTGGAGAAAGCTGGAGACCCCTGAGCTGCTTTTGGCTTCTCCTTAACTCATTAGTCCTAGTCCACGAACACCTAACATACTTCCCAACGACCGAGAAAAACCAAACCCCATTGTTTGCAGCCCAGGCACAACCTGAAGAACCCACATGGACTTCACCCACACGGCGAAGATGCCACCGCCCCAGTCCTCTCTAGCGGAATTGGGGAACCGGCCACCACGCGGAGACTATCAGGATGAGCGGCCACTTTCCCGGCATCTGCCGGCAGGAGCCGCTCCGCTGTAATCCGATTCTGCACGCGTCCTGGGCTGGGGGGAGGGGGCGAGAGCTGTTCCAATCCGCAGTCTACACTCGCTTGGACAAAAAGCTGTCCTCTTCAGGGCAGGAAAACACAACTGCACACAGCTCTTAACCCCGCGGGCGCAGTGAAGGCCGCCACCCCCCGACCCCGGAAGATCTGCTGCCCCCTGGGGAGGGGTGACCAGCCGCCCCCGGCCCGAGGCCAAGCGCCAGCCCCACGCCGCGCCTCCTGGGTCTCTGAGCCTGCTGGGGCCGGACGAGGAGCGCCGGGTGTCCAGAAAGCTGCCTTTTGGAAGGGGTACCTCCCTGGGCGAGGGTCCAGTAGTGGGCACAGAGAGGACAAGCAAAACGGGGTAGTTGAGAGGGCAGTGTCCCTGTACGCGTCGGCGCCTGGGGCCAAAGAGCCTGAGACGGGCGGGTGGCGCGGGGACTTCCGGCGAACTTTCCCAGAACGGCGAGCCCAGCTGGAAAGGACCCCCGCTCCGGCCCGCGGACCTCCCTTACCATCTCCTTGCGCAACAGGGCCAGCGCGGCGTCCAGGTTGGGGGGCTTGGCGGGCAGCGCCGCCGCCCTAGCCCCGCCGCCTCCCGCGCTCCCGCGGCTCAGCTCGTCCTGGATGCGCGACTTCTGCGCGTACAACCTCTCCAGGTGCCTCCAACCCCCCGACGCGCCGCCGCCCGACGCCGAGTGCAGCAGCCCGCTCAGGCTCTTGGGCAGCGGAGGCAGCCCGTCCACCCGCAGCCCGCGCACGGAGCCGGCAGCCCCGGCTCCGCTCATCCCGTCCAGCCTGACCGCGCGCTCTCGGGTCCGCAGCCGCCGCCGCTGCCTGGGGCCCTTGCTCCCCAGCCCGCCCCCTTTCCGGGGGTGCTCCGCCCACTTCCCCTCCCCACATCGCTGCCCCGCCCCCTCTCCGCGCCTCCGCCCCCGCGCCCCCGCCCCCGCGCCCCGCCCCCTACCCGTGCCCCCTCCCTGCGTCCCCTCCCCGCGCCCCGCCCCCTGCCCGTGCCCCCTCCCTGCGTCCCTGCCCCGCCCCCTGCCCGTGCCGCCTCCCTGAGTCCCCGCCCCGAGCCCGCGCCCTCTTGACGCCCCGCCTCCCCGGCTTTCCTGCGGCCCCGCCCACTTACCCTCCACCCCTGCGCCCGTCCTCGGGCCGGTCCCTGGCTCACCTTTAGCACCTCCTGGGACTCTGGCCTGCCGGCCCTCCTCGTGGAGTCGAGCCCTGCCCTGGCTGCCCCACTCCAGGCAAGGTGGGCTCCGCCACCAGACTCCAAAGCTGCTTGTAATTACTGATAGGCGAGGGTCACCTCAGATGCCATCCGACGAGGCCAGTTGCTGCGGCGAATCGGGGTATAAAGGCTCCCCCTCGGTGCAGGCAGGAAGTCAGGGAGGTTTGGTAGTGCTGGGATCGCGCCCGCGGTCAGGGTCCTTAGAGGCGGCGTGGTCGCAGCCGGCGGGGTCCGCGGAGACCGCGGGGAAGGAGACGGGGCTCTGGGCCACTGGAACCCACCGCACCCCACCCCCGCTCCCGCCCGTCCCCGAGGGCTGAATCTAGACCGCCTCCTGCTAAGTGTGACTTCCTGCCGGAAGAGCTGGGGCCCCCAGGCTCGGGCTAGTCACTAGTTCACTCGATGGCCCACAGGCCTTCTCTGTAAATGGCAACGTCCATACCATTGTCCGTACCGACAGCAGCCAAAAGGAGCGCCGAGTCGAGAAGAGCCTGGCCAATAGGAGCCAAGAGCCATCTTTGGAAACCTCAAAATGCGACCAAACATGTCCTTCAACCTGGTTGTGAACACAAGAGTAGTTCTCAATGGAAATGTTAGGAGAGTGAAGAAAAGGATTATATTTCAGAAACTATTCTTCAACTCTGAGGCAAAAATAAATACGATTCACATCTCAGAGAGGGAAAGAAAGAAGGCTCTATCTTTTGGAGGAAGAATAAAAACGACAGATGTTACAACCAGATTAGAGACAGTAAAGATAAGAGGTTAAGACCGATTTGCAGAGACAGCCTTACTGCAGATTAAAAACTAATGCCGTATATAGAGAATGGATACATTATAATGCCTACTGTTGGCTTTCATTATAAAAGGGACTTAATTGTTCTAAATGCATTCAATGGGATCACAATTATAAAGTGTTCTGAACACTCTCAGACATTAAAGAGCTCTGCACTTAGGGGGGTTTTCCTTTTTTATCTACCATTCCCCATAGATTCCTCAGTCTGCAACACTGGCAGACGTCCTTGATACACCCTTGCAACCTGGTGAGAGGAACATGGAGAAGCTCCAGTACAAGCAGTGTGATCCAAGGGTGTCATGAAGGTTTCTCACCTCACCCAGTGCCCAGAATTTTCATTCTCATCACTGTGCCTCACCTTTCACTAATTGCCTAGTTACATTTCCTGATCTCAGATATTCATTCGTTTGCTTATTTAAACAGTGGGTGTCTGGGAGAGTTACAGATTTGCTTGTGTGAGAATAAGGGAGAGGGGAGAGGAAGGGATGGGACATTTGATCTTTCCTTCACACCCTGGCATGGATTGTTTTAATTTGGTGTGTCAAGTTGCTGTCTGTCCTACAGTAATTAGCAGAAATCATTGACGTAAGGTGGTAACAGGTTATGTGACCGTGCAATAAGAAAAGAAATAATTTCAAAGTATGTGGGCACTTAAATCACTGAAAGCATGTACTTGAGGAGATTGCACAAGGCCAGAAGGAAAGAGGGTTGGAGCCGGTGTGATAGCAGAATGAGGTCCCTGGTGCCAGGGCAAGAGAGACAGTTTACATGATGCAAACCCTACAATTTTCAAGGCAGGTTCTATGTGCTGGTATATGCTCAACGAGGGGAAATCATTTATATTAACAAACAATAACATTCAGTGTGAAGAGAAATTTCTGCAGAATGTCTGTGGTACTCATTAAGATTATATTTGTATAAACTCAAAACATAATTATGCAAGAGCCCATTAAATATTTTAACACCATGGGGCACGTCAGATAGTACCTGCTTTACTGTCATTTAGTAGTTAAGGTATGTCCGACTCTGTGACCCCATGGAATACATAGCCCACTAGGCTCCTCTGCCCATGGAATTTCTCAGGCAAGGATACTGGAGTGGGTTGCCATTTCCTTCTTCAGTAGTTTGTGCTTATTCAAAGGCAAATATAAGTACCCTTCAAGGTTCATGCTTATGTCAGAAATGAAGTAATTTTTTAAAACTTCTAAAAATATGTGTTTTTACTTTAAGTCTGAAACGCCAGCCTTCTGACCTCAAATCAGAGTGAACCCTAGCCATCTCCTATGCAGCTAAATCAGTCTTTTCCCTCTTTTGTTTGTTGTTCACATGCTCTTGGAAGTCAGAAAATACAGACTTTTATTTCAGGGCTGTAGTCATTAACCCATACCTCTTCTTAGACTTTTGTGTAGATCAGTGTGCAGGTCCTGGGCCTGAGAGCTCTGACTTCACATCTGATGACACTCAGTGTATCTCAGCTTCGTTTCCCAGCCTTTTCAGCCAGCTGTGCACTTGATCTCAGGGTGAACTTTCAAAGACTCACTGAGTGCATCCTCATCTCCCTCCATCCTCTCCTTCCACCAATCCAGCCACTTCTTCATTCCATCTCTAACCCCTACCCACTTGGCATGTGCTTTCTGGAACATTACAGAGTCCTTTTGTGCTTTTTTGTAATTCTAAATGTTTAATAACTTAGGTTGTGGATAGTATAGAAATAACCTGAAAAATACATTGTAAGTTGATTGAGCTGTCTTTTTAGAGTCTATGCCCTAAATTCTGCTAACCAGAGAGAAAACCATGTGTTCTTGTCCATGGTAAACATTGTTCTCTTGTGGCCAGACCTAAAATTAGAATACTTTGAGATCAGTTGTGCAATGTATTTGGCCTCAATTTTAGCAAATGTATTTATTCCAAGATAAAATTTTTTATGTTTCTGTCATTTCTAAAGCAAGTTATAAATTTTAAAATGTACACAAATCGTTTCAAAGATCTTTATATACAACCGTGTAGACACTAAGTGAACTAAGAACTTAGCATGTAATCATAGATTCTTATTCCTTTCTTCTTTTTTTTTTCTTTCCAGGAGAAGGAACGAAGGAAGCACACTGCAATTCTTTTCCAAAGCAGTGTCTCCTAGATTCTTACACATTGCTCTTACATGGTTGCTTTGTGAGCTCAACAATATTTTGTTTATTTAGTCAGGGACAAGGGCAAGGCTTTTTGTAGCTGCCATAGCAACTGACACGATGCTAGGCACCTAGTGATATTTTCAAAAATTCAAGAATGTATCATTAGATGTAACTTTGAGTATCTACTATGTGTAAACCCCAGTGCTAAGCTCTATGATGAACATAAAGATGGCTGGGGTTCAATCCATGACTTCAAGTCATGTACAGTCTATCAGGAGAGGTGACATTGTAATAGAAGTAGAAAGCAAACATTGGCAGTTCCAGCAGGGAAAGATTCTTTGAGGGGGTTAGAAAAGGTATGCTAGGAGTGTGTTCTTTTAAACTGGGCTAGAAGGGTAAGTAGGCTTTCAGCAAGTGAAGCCAGACCAGGGAGGGATGGGAAGAGTCCTGGTTGTTTGCAAGGAGGGTTACATTTGGGAGACAAAGGGTGTCACAGCTCTTAACCTTAGACCAGGAAAGGTTTCAGAATGAGTACTTGGAAATTTAGACTCTATTTCTTAGACAGGGGTAGCTATTAAGCATTTTTGTTGTTGTTGTTGTTGTCCGAGGTTTTTTGAAAATATTATAGCACAGCAGAAAGACTAAAACGGCTCCACACAGGGTTTTGAAGTTCATCCCAACTGTAGGCTGAGTGACCTGCAAGTTGGACAGGCTGCCAGAGTTCAAGAGCTTCAGCATTTCCTTAGTGTCAGGATCTACTTCAATGATTTCCTGATCCAGGGCTGAGACCTCAGGCACGTAATTATCTCTCCTCACTCTCTCCTCCTCCAGCAGCTTGATGGAGATGCCTCTCACCCGGGCCTCTTTGAATCCGTTTCATCAGATGTGTGACGCAGCCTGCGATCTTATTGCGAAGCTTCCTGCTGGGAATAATCGCGATTTCCTCGCACACCCGCTTGATGGTGTGGAAGTCATTGCCCGGGCGCCTGTAGTACTTCTCAATGATGACCCGGGCCGCTTTCTTTACGGTTTTGGTGCGAACGCGACCCATGTTGGCGGGTCCTTGGTAAAAGAGCTATTAGGCATTTTAAATGCAACATGAAAGTGAAAGTGTTAGTCATTCAGTTCAGTTCAGTTGCTCAGTCGTGTCCGACTCTTTGCGACCCCGTGAATCGCAGCACGCCAGGCCTCCCTGTCCATCACCAACTCCCGGAGTTCACTCAGACTCATGTCCATCGAGTCAGTGATGCCATTGTGTCCAACTCTTTTTGAGTCCATGGACTGTATAGCCCACCAGGCTCCTCTGTCCATGGAATTCTCCAGGCAAGAATGCTGGAGTGGGTAGCCATTCCCTTCTCAAGGGGGTCTTCCTGACCCAGGGATTGAACCCTGGTCTTCTGCTTTGCAGGCAGATTCTTTACTGTCTGAGCCACCAGAGAAGCCCCTTAAAGCAACATAGCCTGAAACTTAGATCATTCTGGCACTTGCATATTCAGTAGTTTCCAGGTGGAGGCAGAGACTAGAGCCAGGGAGAATAGTTGAGTTGATTGCAAATGCATCTTTTCTTTTTTTAAAGATTTTTATTTGTTTATTTTGATGTGGACTGTTTTGAAAGTTTTTATTGAATTTGTTACATATTGCTTCTGTTTTGTATTTTGGTTTTTTGGCCTCGAGACATGTGGGAACTTAGCTCCCATACCAGAGATAGTACCTACCCTCCCTGCAGTGTCTTATCCCCTGAACTGCCGGGGAAGTCCTTGCTAATGCATATTTGAATTAAGAGGAAATGAAGGCCTGAAATAGGTGGCAGTAAGCAAAGCACAGAGTTGGACACGACTGAAGTGACTTAGCAGCAGCAAGCAAAGGATAGGAAACAAAAAACTAACACTTGATAGATTTCTCATAGATTTTTCTCCTTTAGCCTGCACAACCTCTGGGAGGTGAGCATTAGAGTTCCATCTGATGAATAAGGAATAAGGTAGCTGGTTTGCTTAGGTTTGCTTATCTCGTAAACGATGGAATCTTGACAAAGGCCACTGTTTTCTTACTGGGGAGATGCCAGAGACAGAATCCAGGGAGCTGTTTGGTTGGGAAAGGCTGAACCAGAGTAGACACTTAGAGGTGATGGTTAAAATACTTGAAATGGAAAAGATCACGGTGAGAGCACCTTTCAACCAGTATTTGGAAACGCCTTCACTCACTAGGCCTTTGAAGTTAAAAAAAAAAAAAAAAAAGCCAAAGAGAGTGCACAAACCTAGAAAATGCAGTAAATGAATTGGAACGTTTGGGAAAAATCCACCACTTGCACTTTGATTTTCTGAAGTGCAAGATGAAGCCCCTAGCTGAGGAGCTTAACCAGACAATAACATGTCCTTCAGAGATGAAAAGAAACTGTCTTCAAATCTCGTGGGTGGAGAACTAGAGTAGTGTGTGTGAGGAATCCAGGCAGGAGGAGACTGAGAAATAGATGGGCAAGGGAGTGGGAAGGAAAAATAATAAAGAAAATGGAAAATACTTGGATTAATATCGTTTATTCATTTCTCCCTTCCTTCCTACCTCCCTCACCTCTTCCTTCCTTTCTTTTTTGCACTTTGATCTACTTTGTGCCAAGCAATGAGCCAGGCTCAGAGATACAAAATAAGTCATGCTGAGATAAGGAATGAAATGCTTTGAAGAACATGGCAATTCTTTTTGCTTATGATGTACCACCCTCTCCGTAAACATCTGAAATAATCGGGGGTCAAACTGGGTGAAATTCGTCCATTCAGATTTCAGACTTTTTGAATTTTTAGAAATAATTGTCCTCAGTGGTGGCAACTTTAAAAGCCCTTTTACATGCATTATCTCATTTATCTCCACAAGAGTCTTTACTTACTCAAAAATATGCCTCCAACTATTAGAAATTTGGGGCTTCCCTGGTGGCTCAGATGGTTAAGAATCTGCCTGCAATGCAGGAGACCCAAGTTCAATCCCTGGGTTGGGAAGATCTCCTGGAGAAGGGAATGACTACCCACTCCAACGTTCTTGCCTGGAGAATCCCATGGACAGAGGAACCTGGTGGGCTTTAGTGCATGGTGTCACAAAGAGTCGGACATGACTAACACTAGGATTGGAAACTTGGTTCTGCTCCGACACTGCTCCTTTAAAAGAGATTATTTTTTTTTAAATTAATTTGTCTGCACTGGGTCTTAGTTGTGGCATGTGGAATCTAGCTCTCTGATCAGGGATCGAATCTGGGCCCCCTGCACTGGGACTGCAGAGTCTCAGCCACTGAAGCCCCAGGGAGTCCCAGCAGTGCTCCTTGAGGTGGTTAGGACTGCTTTTCCTCCCACGCAAACAGCTGGCACATTCCTCTGGGATTTTCCTACCTCCGGTTAAACATCCTGCGGTCCTGCAGCTCGCCAATGGTTTTGAATTCTTTGTCCCCTTAATCAGTCTCCACCAGACACATACAGTTTGTCAGTGTTTTTCTTAAAAGATAGTGTCCATATGAAAGTGAAAAATCCCAGATGTGTTTGACAAGTTCTAAATAGCATTGGACTATTTATTTCATTTTACCATTAGCGTACTTCTTTTGAAGTTTAAAATCAAATTAAAGTTTGGAGTTGACACATCCCATTTAGGAATAATATTGACCTTTAATCCGACTTTACTTTTAACCCCTTTTCAAGTAAGTTGCACTAGAGAATAAGTCTATCCCCATAAGTGTTAAAACTTTTAAAGGGTAAACAGATATATGTTTATTTAGGCACCAGGCATTCCTGGAAGGACATGTAAGAAGGTGGCTCCTTACTTCTAAGGAGTAGGAAAGGGATGTTCTCAGAGGGAGATTTTTTTAACCTTTTTCTTTATACCCTTTTGTACTATTTGCATTTTACATTAAATATGTAATGAAATAAAAGGTATAATTTTATCCCAACTATATTTAGTCAAATATAAATTTTAATTTATAGAATTAAATTTCAACTTATAAAATAATTGTTTCTTTTCACATGAACTACAATTCAGCTGCAAGCTTATTTTTGTGTAGTTGGATTTTTTTTAACCTAAATGCAATACTTTCTCTTATCTACAGAAATTTCAGCTTGCTTTATTCAACCCAGTGCATCCAATCTGGGAAAAGCTTTTTCATTCTTTAACTTAACCTGTGTTTCCCAGAATTATCTCATCTGCTATATTAATAAATACACCATTTATGGTGATAATGATAGTAGTAAAGCCCCATATTTTTAAGGGATTCATGTGTTCTGTGTACTGGGGTAAGGCATTTTACAGACAGTATCTCACTTTCTTCACAACACTCCTTTGAGGCTGGTATAATTATCCCCACTTATGGATGATGAAACCAGAGTTAACAGAAGAAAATTAACTTTCCCACATTCACATATGTAGTTTGGTAGTACTGAGATTTGAAATTAAGGTCACTCTGACTCAGAGCAGATTTTTTTTTTTAATTGTGGTAATAAACACATAACATGAAGTCTACCTGCTTTTCAAATGTTAAGGTATTGTTAACTATATATCCATTGCAGCAGAGTGGATGTTCTTAACCACTGCACAACCCAAGCCAACAATAAAAACCATAAACAGAGCAGGGTCAAGGACTGAAACTTGTGCCGGAGACATTCCTCCAGTGTGACAGCAATGTGTTGACTCACATTCTCTGTGTATGTTACCATCACCCACCCATGTGGGATATCAAGGGCTAAGCTGTTCAGTACGGTAGCCACTAGCCCCAAAGGGTCACTGAGCACCCAAAATGTGGCCACTCCAAACTGAGATGTGCTGTGCACTTGATTCCCAAGGCTTAGCATGAAATAAAGAATGTAAGGTATCTTATTAATAATTGATTGCATTTGAAATAATATTTTGGATATATTTGGTTAAATAAATATATTATTAAAATTAATTTCATCTGTTTATTTTTTAATGTGGCTTCTAGAACATTTATAATTACATTTGAGGCTTGTATTTGTGGCTCACAATGTGTATTTCTATCAGACAGTGCTGGCTTAAAATAAGTCCTGAATCCCCAGGAGCTTACAGTTCAGATAAAAATTTATGAAAGAGTTAAGAACATAAAAAGTATTATTGAATAATATAAGCATCAAAATAGAATGCTACAGAGTACAGGAGTTCACAGATAAGGACCAGTAAAAGAGAAAGGCCTTAGAAGTGGGGCTGGACTTCTCTGGGCCTTTAAGGAGTTAAAAGAGAGGCTCCCAGGTTAGGAGGTCTTCCCTGGTAGCTCAGATGGTAAAGAATCTACCTGCAATGCAGGAGACCCTGGTTCAGTCCTTGAGTTGAGGAGATCCCCTGGAGGAGGGCATGGTAACCTTTTCCAGTATTCTTGCCTGGAGAATTCAATGGACAGAGAAGCTTAGCAGGCTACAGTCCACAGGGTTGCAAAGAGTTGGACACGATTGAGCGACTAACACTTTCACTTTCCAGGACACAGGCCCACATGAGCTCCACAGCATGGAGATGGAAAGGGGGCCTGTGAGCAAGAATGAGGATGGTAATCTGAATGAAGGAGGTAACTGAGGCTGAGGAATGCCAGAGACCATGTGGGCTCATTAGCCATAAAGTTCAGGTAGAGCTCAGGGATTTTGCTCTTCAGCAGAGAGGGAGCACAGATATTTTTAGTGCAGGAATGATGAAATCTGCATCTTAATTTTTTTCAAACAAAAGGTCTCTTATGTTTAATACTGAACCTACTAGTGCAGAATCATTGAAACAAAGAAAAAAAATCAGTTTCCCAATAGAACCTGTCCAACTGTCCAGATAGTGGTGATGACATAAGCAGCCCAAGATCTTGATACAGCATTAAAGTATGGTGTCATCTCATGTGGGATTCCTTAAAGACCCAGCCTGGCTCTTCTCTACTGTCTCCTCTTGGAGTTAGACTTGATGTTATTACCAGTGTTCATCCAAACCCATCTGGGGAATGAGATGATTATGCTTTTGTTTCTTGGCCAGGAATCATTTAACGCTGAAAATCTCCAGAGGTAACCTATGAGAACAGAGTCAACCACACACACTACATTGGTGAGAGCTCTCTCCCTCAAAAGAGAGAGCAAAATCTGTTTTAGAGCATTAATGTGGCAGGGCTCAAGGCAGATGTGGTAGGGGAGGGGAAGAAATGGGCACACTGAAAGAAGAAAAGAACAGTTAAGAAGTGAATGTCTTCCTCTACCCATGTGGGGGCTAAAGCTGGGCCCCAGACTGAGGACTTGGATCTAAGGATGGAGAGAAGAGGTATAAGAGATATCTTTAACAAAGCAACATAGTACTTGACGTGTGGGTGCCCAGTCACTTCAGTCAGAGAGGGTCTGACTCTTTGTGACCCTAGGACTATATAAGGCTTCCAAGCTCTTCTGTCCATGGGATTCACCAGACAAGAATACTGGAGTGGGTTGCCATGCTCTCTTCCAGGGCATCTTCCCAACTTAGGGATGGAACCCAAATCTCCATTGCAGGTAGATTCTTTACCACTGAGCCACCAGGGAAGCCTCTAGTATTTTATGACTGGTGGCATATAGAGATTTGAGAATTACCCTCAGAGACTACATATCTACACACGCTTTCCTTTTTTATTTTTTTATTTGTTTTTTAATTTTTATTTTTAATTTATTTTACTTTACAATACTGTATTGGTTTTGCCATACATTGACATGACTCCACCACGGGTGTACATGAGTTCCCAAACATGAACCCCCCTCCCACCTCCCACCCCACATCATCTCTCCAGATCATCCCCGAGCACCAGCCCCAAGCATCCTGTATCCTGCTTCGAACATAGACTGGCGATTCGTTTCTTACATGATAGTATACATGTTTCAATGCCATTCTCCCAAATCATCCCACCCTCTCCCTCTCCCTCTGAGTCCAAAAGTCTGCTCTACACATCTGTGTCTCTTTTGCTGTCTCGCATACAGGTTCATCATTACCATCTTTCTAAATTCCATATATATGCGTTAGTATACTGTATTGGTGTTCTTCTTTCTGGCTTACTTCACTCTGTATAATAGGTTCCAGTTTCATCCATCGCATTAGAACTGATTCAAATGTATTCTTTTTAATGGCTGAGTAATACTCCATTGTGTATATGTACCACAGCTTTCTTATCCATTCATCTGCTGATGGGACATCTAGGTTGTTTCCAAGTCCTGGCTATTATAAACAGTGCTGCGATGACGTGTCTCTTTCAATTCTGGTTTCCTCTGTGTGTACGCCCAGCAGTGGGATTGCTGGGTCATAAGGCAGTTCTATGTGCAATTTTTTAAGGAATCTCCACACTGTTCTCCATAGTGGCTGTACTAGTTTGCATTCCCACCAACAGTATAAGAGGGTTCCCTTTTCTCCACACCCTCTCCAGTATTTATTGCTTGCAGACTTTTGGATAGCAGCCATTCTGACTGGTGTGAAGTGGTACCTCATTGTGGTCTTGATTTGCGTTTCTCTATTAATGAGTGACATTGAGCATCTTTTCATGTGTTTGTTAGCCATCTGTATGTCTTCTCTGGAGAAATGTCTATTTAGTTCTTTGGCCCATTTTTTGATTGGGTCATTTATTTTTCTGGACTTGAGTTGCATAAGTTGCTTGTATATTTTTGAGATTAGTTCTTTGTCAGTTGCTTCATTTGCTATTATTTTCTCCCATTCTGAAGGCTGTCTTTTCACCTTGCTTATATTTTCCTTTGTTGTGCAGAAGCTTTTAATTCTAATTAGATCCCATTTGTTTATTTTTGCTTTTATTTCCAGAATTCTGGGAGTTGGATCATAGAGGATCCTGCTGTGATTTATGTCGTAGAGTGTTTTGCCAATGTTCTCCTCTAGGAGTTTTATAGTTTCTGGTCTTACGTTTAGATCTTTAATCCATTTTGAGTTTATTTTTGTGTGTGGTGTTAGAAAGTGATCTAGTTTCACTCTTTTACAAGTGGTTGACCAGTTTTTCCAGCACCACTTGTTAAAGAGATTGTCCTTACTCCATTGTATATTCTTGCCTCCTTTGTCAAAGATAAGGTGTCCATATGTGTGTGCCTTTTATCCTGAATAAACTGAGAGTTGAGAGAATGACTACACTGATCACTGGGACTGTCACACACAGTAAAAGCCATTCATTTGACACAAATCAAGTTGAAACAAACCATTCAAAAGCCCTCTATATAATGGCCAGCATTTCCAAGAATCTTTTGGTTGGAAAATTATTTGCAAATCCCATTTAGATAACAGCTGAACTGAAAATCATGGAGTTTCCCCATTTGGCACTACTCACTATTTAAATGAATATCAAACAATGGGGTTAAAATGGACGGGACAGAAAGTGGAAGAAGACCAAAAGCTCTCAGCACATATTGGCCAGGAATCCACACAAACAGCAAAGGGAAATTGGAATGTAAATAGAATCAGGAGCATCAGACAGAATTAATCTAGACAAAGTCATCAGTGTTCCACACAGCAGAGTAAAAGTGAATTGTGCTTTATTCAGCTCAATTAGCTAATCCAACTGCGTGGTAAAGAGTGCTGTGATTAGTACCTTTTCAATTTTTTTGGTGGCAAGTTTGGTACTAAAGTTTAATTAATAAGTTAAATAGATTTATGCACTCACTCCGGGCAATTTATTAACAATAAATTGGAAATCAGTTTTAAAGTATTGGCTTCTCTGTCATCTATCCTAGATACCCTGAGATCTACCATTATTTTTTTCACTTTATTGGTTTATTAACTTATTTCTAAAAAACTACTATATATTAAATAACTTCTATGTGCCAGCCACTGTATTATGTGAAAGAAACACAGTTTCTCCTCTCAATAAGCACAGGAGACCAGCATGTAAGCTCAGAAGTTAAATATGCATACCTGGTTCTATTACTGATGTGGGGTGGACAAAGCTCAGTTTCTTGGTGGCAGGAATAAGGCACTGAGGGTTCAGGCAGGGAGTGACATGATGGAGTTCTGTGATCCATCTTCATCATTTACAGGCTCTATATTGGCAGGTTCTGGATTTGCCAATTTGTCTACTTGGTGAAATTTATTTGTAAGCTCAAAATTAACACTTGCAGTACTTTGTGATCACTGTGGGCGTGGACCGAGAAGTGAAAAATCTGAATCTCCCAGCTCTCATCCCCAGCTGAGGTGGAGCACGGGGATCTCTGCCTTCCTGCGTCAACTCCTACCCTAAAAGATGTACTGTTTGTAGTCTATTTAGTGCCCCCTCTTTTGCGGGGGGAAGTTTTGCACTTTTTGTTGGCAGTTTTGTTTTTTTAAATGCTGAAGTGCTGTCCTGCTCCTCTGGGCATGAACACGCTGATGTGTGTTATGGAGAAAACACTGCGTTAGGTAAAACTGTCCAGGCATGCATAGGCATGCTGTGGCTGTGACTTCAATATTAATGAATCAGTGAGATAGATTAAGTAAGGTGTCCTTAAACAGAAATGCACATAAGACAAGGTTATATACTGATTAGCTGATGAAAATGTTATGACCAGAGGCTTTCAGGAACCGAATCCTATATTTTCCTTTCAGGAGCAATGGTTTGGTATTTGCTAATTCAGTATTTGTGGCAACTTCGTAGAACATAACTCCAGTGAATAACAAGAACTGAGAGCACTTTAGAACAATCCCTTTGGCAGAGTTGTGGTCAATAAATTGGAGGGTTTCTTGCCTGCTGTCTTTTATACACTATCATAGCTGTTCATCTGAAAAGAAGAAGGCCTTAGCCCTCAGTGAGGATCTATTTATTCACTTGTTCTTTCACTCAGTAACTCTCTCGTTCTTTAAACGATAATTTGCCTATTTCTTTATCATTCATTTTTGCTTGCACTGGGCCTTCGTTGCTGCAAGCAGGCTTTCTCTAGCTGTGGAGAGGGCGCTGCTCTTCGTTGTGGTGCGCAGGCTTCTCACAGCACTGGCTCCTCTTGTTGCACAGCACAGGCTCTAGGCACACGGGCTTCCGCGGCTGCAGCACACAGAGCACAGGCTCTAGGCACACGGGCTTCCGCGGCTGAACCAGAGCACGGGCTCTAGGCACACGGGCTTCCGCGGCTGCAGCACACGGAGCACAGGCTCCAGGTACACGGGCTTCCGCGGCTGAACCAGAGCACGGGTTCTAGGCACACGGGCTTCCGCGGCTGAACCAGAGCACGGGCTCTAGGCACACGGGCTTCCGCGGCTGCACACGGAGCACAGGCTCTAGGAACACGGGCTTCCGCGGCTGCAGCACACAGAGCACGGGCTCTAGGCACACGGGCTTCTGTGGCTGCAGCACACAGACTCAGCAATTGTGGCACATAGGCTTTAGTTGCTCCGCGGCCATATGGAATCTTCTGGGACCAGGGATCGAACCCATGTCCCCTACATTGGCAGGCGGATTCTTACCCACTCTACCACCAGGGAAGTCCATCAGTAACTGTCTCTTGAACACCTATTATATGAGGCATATAGTGAACACAGATGGACAAGGTGCCTTCATCATGGGTAAAGTGGAGGCCATCAGACTGACAGGTATCAGCGACTGACTAGGTCTGAGGGAGGAAAGAGAAGGCCAAGGGGTGGCCTAACTTTCTGTTTCAGGGAAGACAGCAGGTGAATGCTGCTGATTCTCCCATATGAAGGAACGTAAGGAGGAGGAGCAGTCTTTGGAGGAAACAATGAAGAAGTTGGTTGGATACATATATTTTAAATTTATGTTTATTTATTTCATTTTTGGCTGCACTGGATTCTACTGTGCATGGCTTTCTCTGGCTTCAGAGAGTGACTTCTCATTGTGCTGGCTTCCCTGGTTGCACGGAAGTGTGGGCTCAGTGGTTGTGATACACAGGCTTAGTTGCCCCCTTGCTTGTGGGATCTTCCTGGACCAGGGATTGAACCCATGTCCCCTGCATTGGCAGGCAGATTCTTAATCACTGGACTACCAGGGAAGTCCACATAGTTTTGAGGCATATGGGGAGCTTCCATTTAGAAGACCAGTGGCAGGTAAGTGGCAGGTAAATATATGGACCTAGAGATCAAGAAAGTCATCATTGCCCCTTGTCCTTCCCAAGGTGGGCTCCAGGCAGAAGTGTGAAGTAGAAGAAGACCTCTCAGTGTTTCCCTTATTCTTGGAGCCTGCCCTCTGGGTAATCGGCTACTATTTATCATGATCCTTAGGCCATTGGCCTATATTAGATGCCCACCTGGAGCCTCTTTTCTTTCTCCTTTGAACCCAATAAAGTTCTGCACTCATCTAATTTCTAATCCAGAATATGAGCAATCTCCTTTAGGAGATGAAGGGCCTAACTTCAAAAATTTGTTTGAGGACTTTTGACTCTGGCTGTATGGGGTCATTGGTATCAGTGTTGCTCTCCCACCCAAATCAACTAGAAAAATGAACAAAACCTAGGAAACAGCTGCTTTTGCTTACTAGATAACAGGCAACAAGGGACTGTGGTCCCTGAGAGAGTGATCACAAATAAGACAGTAACAAATTTGATTGCCCTGACTCACCATCCAGAAGCACTTCCAGAATTCCAGCAGTGTGGGGAGGGTTCAGTTCTGGAACCATGGAGAACAGAGGCAGCTGAAACTCATTAGGCAGAACATGGAGAGGAGAGAGCTATGCAGACTGGTCCAGAATTTTGTGTGGTGCCATCCTGAAGCTGTTGATGAACACGTGGCTGCCCAGGCATGAGGTGTGGTGACAAAGAACAGTGGTCAGGACTTCCCTGGAGGTACAGTGGATAAGAATCTCCCTGCCAGTACAGGGAACATGGTTCAGTCCCTGGTCTGGGAAGATTCCACATGCCTCAGAGCAGCTAAGCACATGCACCACGACTACTGAACCCACCTGCTGCAACTATTAAATCCTGTGGGCTGAGAGCCTGTGCTATGCATCAAGAGAAGCCCCCACAAAGAGAGGCCTGTGCCCCAGAATGAAGTGTAGCTGCCGCTTGCTGGAACTAGAGAAAGCTCATGAGCAGCAATGAAGAGCCAGTGCAACCAAAAGAAAAAAGTCAGACCTCTCACAGAGCTGGAAGATCCTGAGATCTGACAACCGGAGGAGAGATACTCGGTGAACACTCAGTGTTGGCAGGCATTGGAGAAACTAGAGGTTGATTTCTCAGACATAGGACTCTACTACCTCTAGGTAAAGCCATTTGTTGTATCTAAACGAACCAATTTTCTAAGAATTGGCTTACTTCTTAGAACTATCAAAAGTCCTATTTCTATTTTGCTTAATGTTTGTGTTGCTGTTCAGTCACTAAGTCATGTCCAACCCTTTGCAAACCCATGAACTGCAGCATACGAGGTTTCCCTGTCCTTCACTATCTCCTGGAGTCTGTTCAAACTCATGTCCATTGAGTTGATGATGCCATCCAACCATTTCATCCTCTGTTGTCCCCTTCTCCTCCTGCCCTCAATCTTTCCCAGCATCAAAGTTTTTTCCATTGAGTCAGCTCTTCACATCAGGTAGCCAAAGTATTGGAGCTTCAGCTTCTGCATCAGTCCTTCCAATGAACATTCAGGAGTGATTTCCTTTAGGACTGACCGGTTTGATCTCTTTGCAATCCAAAGTACTCTCAAGAGTCTTCTCCAGCACCACAGTTCGAAAGCATCAATTCTTCTGTGCTCAGCTTTCCTTATGGTCCAACACTCACATCTCTACATAACTATTGGACAAAGTCTAGATTTGACCAGATGGATCTTTGTCAGAAAAGCAATGTCTCTCCTTTTTAATATGCTGTCTGGTTTGTCACTGGAGAAGGCAATGGCACCCCACTCCAGGATTCTTGCCTGGAAAATCCCAAGGACAGAGGAGCCTGGTAGGCCACAGTCCATGGGGTGGCTGAGAGTTGGACATGACTCAGTGACTTCACTTTCACTTTTCACTTTCATGCATTGGAGAAGGAAATGGCAGCCCACTCCAGTGTTCTTGCCTGGAGAATCCCAGGGACGGAGGAGCCTGGTGGGCTGCCGTCTATGGGGTTGCACAGAGTCAGACACGACTGAAGCGACTTAGCAGCAACAGCAGCAGCTGGTTTGTCACAGTTTTTCTTCCAAGGAGCAAATGTCTTTTAATTTCATTGCTGCAGTCACTGTCTGTGGTGATTTTGGAGCCCAAGAAAAGAAAATTTGTCATTGTTTCCACTTTTTCCCAATCTAATGTTTATATACATAGCTTAACTATTTTCTGCATGCCCAGATCCCACAGAGACACCCTGACACCATTAAGAAGATTGATTTTAATAACTTTTACTTGCATAGCACTGTATGCTTTCTTTTAAAAATATAGAACATTTAGTACAATTAAATGTTATATTTTAAAGTATAAGTGATAGATAACACAAAGAAGAAAATCAGATGGCCTATAATCCCACCACTCACAGATAACCATGTTTTGTACTGTGTACCTTTTAAAGAGCACATCACATTCTCAGACATTATCTCATTTTGTCATCACAACAGCTGATTAAGCAGATGGAATGCGTATTATTATCCATATCTTATGGATAAATTTAAGTGGCTTGCCTGAGAACAACTGGCTTAAAGACCAGGAAACCAGACCTGAGCTCAGATACCCTGACTGTAGGTGTTTCCAGTCTCTGGGAGCTGAAGTTCCCAAGGAACTGTACCCCAAACAGTCTTCAGTTAGCTTTTCCATTAAGGTAGAAAAAAGGCCAAGAAAATAGTTCATCTGTAACTAGAAAATAAACTTTTTAGGCTTGAATAGTTAAGGAAAAACTTTTAGGAAAGTAAAGAGAAATGTATTCAGAAATAGCCATCCTCCCCTGAGTCAAAGAAAGAGGGTGGGTTTCATTTCACTTTGGGGTAGTAGATTTTAAGAGGGAGAGGAGGACATCCTGTTTATATATCACAGGCTAGGTGAGAGAGCAAGGTAACCCAGATCAAGAATTACACTGAGATAATTTGAGGATGCAGCTAAGAGGGGGGAACATCTGAAATTTAAATTGTTATTTTGTAAATCAAAGATGAATAAAGAATTCTCTCATTTCTCAAATCTGCTATTTTTAAAATAACTGATTTCTCAGTGAGTCTGTCCTTCTTAAAATCCTTCTTCCAGTTGTATTTCAGTCTTCTTTGCCTTTGAAAGCAGCATGGGGGATTCCAGGCAGCCTAACTCCTTCCCAGATTTTGGCTTGTCCTTTCAGGTACTTAGAGCCCAAAACCCTCTGTCAGATTGTAAGGGTGCCCTATCAGCCAGAGTGAGTTAGGAGTAAAGTAAGTCCCAGCTACATAGGAGACAACAAGGTTTGTCTTCAGCCTCATTCTCACCCCCTTTGCCAACTTTAAGAGAAATTGTCTGCTTAAATTTAAAAAAATACACAAGCAAACAAATAACATGCCAGCAGCTTTACACTAGGTTCAGTGTTTACATCTGAAAAAAGAACACGGGATGGATCACAAACACTGGGACGAGGGGGCAGTCTTCACTCTGGCTCAGGGCCCCCACACCTTACTCTATTCTTCTTGGATATGCTCCCATTCCTAACTGGGTTTTCTGCTGAGGGTAAGAGTCCTTTTTGTTTTGAAAGCATTCCAAAACCACGGACAACCTCTGTGCATATATTAAACCTTCTCATCTGGAGCTATCTGGCAAGCCCTGGTGAGTGAATTCTGCCATCTGGGCAGATTTTGTAACTGCCAAAAGATCAGGTTTTAGAGAGAAAGTGAATGTGTTACACGGTATTTTTTTGGTTCAGTCCGATGATATGGCCCATCAACCAACACAATTAGTCTGCATTTTGCTAAAATTTCTGATATATCTATTCATTCATGAACAGAAGTTAGATGGTTATGAGTTTTCCCATCAAGTAATAGAAGAAGAATACCAGGGTCAAGGCATTGTAATGATGAATGGAAATAAGTAAGGGAGAAGAAACAGGATTTCATAGGAGATAAACCTACATACTGAGAAATGTGTATTTTCAATGAATAACAAAGACTGTTCAGCAGAAAGGACCATCAGATTTAAAGGAGACCCTAAAACATATCAAACATGGAAGGCCCACACTTTCCAATTTTAAAACCTTCTACCAAGCTCCAGTAATCAAAACACTGTGGAACTGGCATAAGGACAGACACACAGACCAATGAACTAGATAGACCTGAGAGCCCAGAAATAGACTGTCACATCCACGGTCAGCTGATTTTCCACAAGAGTGCCAAGACCATTCAATGAAGACAGAACAGTCTCTTTAACAAATGGTACTGAGAAAACTGGACAGCCTCACGTAAAAGAATGAAACTGGACTCTTACCTCACACCAATCACAAAAATTAACTCAAAATGGATCAAAGAAAATAATAAATGGGTCAGACTTTAAGAGCAAAATTGTTGTTTTCTGTGCCGAGTGGCATGTGGGATCTTAGTTTCCTGACCAGGGACTAACCATGCAGCTAAGTCGCTTCAGTTGTGTCCAACTCTGTGTGACCCCATAGACGGCAGCTCACCAGGCTCCCCCGTCCCTGGGATTCTCCAGGCAGGAACACTGGAGTGGGTTGCCATTTCCTTCTCCAATGCATGAAAGTGAAAAGTGAAAGTGAAGTCGCTCAGTTGTGTCTGACTCTTAGCGACCCCATGGACTGTGGCCTACCAGGTTCTTCCATCCATGGGATTTTCTAGGCAAGAGTACTGGAGTGGGGTGCCATTGCCTTCTCTGAACCCTAAGCCCCCTGCATTGGAGGTGCAGAGTCTTAACCTCTGGACTGCCAGGGAAGCCCCAGGGAAGATCTTCATGACACTGGATTTAGCAATGTGTTCTTAAGTTTGACACCAAAAAACAAGCAATGAAAGAAAATAATCAGTTGGACGTCATCAAAACTAAAACTTGGGCAGGAGGTTTAAGAAGGAGGGGACATATGTATTCCTACAGCTAGTCAACATTGATGTTTGGCAGAAACCAGCATAATATTGTAAAGCAATTATCCTTCAATTAAAAATAAATAAATTTTTTTAAAAAGAAACAAAACTAAAACATTTGTGCATCAAAGGACACTCAAGAAAGTTAAAAGACAACCTGAAGAATGGAAGAAAATATTTGCAAATCATATATGTGAAAAGGTTTAATACTCAGAACATCTGAAGAACTACATTTCAACAAGAAGATATTTCAGTTTTAAAATGAGCAAAGGACTTCAGTAAACTTTTCTACGAAGAAGTTATACAAGTCAAAAATTAGCTGATGAAAAGAAGCTAGATACCATCAGTCAATCTGTTGTTTTGTCAGGAAATCGTGTCTGACTGTTTTGCGACCCTATCGTCTGTAGCCCACCAGGCTTCTCAGTCCTTAGGATTCCCAGACAAGAATACTGGAGTGGGTTGCCATTTCCTTCTTCACTCTTCCTGACCCAGTGAATGAAGGGAAATGCAAATCTAAACCACAATGACTACCACGTCACACAAATTATGATGGTGATAATTAAAAAAACAGACATAGCAAGTGTTAGCAAGGATGCAGTGAAATTGGAACACTTATACACTGCCTATCAGGTTGTAAAATTGTGCAGCTTCTGTGAAAAAAAAAAAAAGTTTGGCAGTTCTTCAGAAAGTTAAACAGAATTACCATATAAGCTAGCAATTCCACTCCTAGGTATACACCCCAAAGAATTGAAATCAGGGACCTAAGCAGTACACAAGCTTATACATCAATGTTCATAGCAGCATTATTCACAATAGCCAAAAATAGAAACAACACATGTATCTATCAGTAGATGAATAAATAAACAAAATGTGGTATTTGCAACAGTATATTATTCAGTTATAAAAAGAAATGAGATTCTAATGTATTCCACAACAAAGATGAACCATGAAAAAATTATACTAGGTGAAATAAGCCTAACACAAAAGGACAAATGTATGATTCCACTTAGGTAAACTCTCCAAATCATAGCGAAAGAAAGCAGATTAGAAGTTGCCAGGGAATGTGGGGAGAGGAATGGTGAGTTGCTGCTTAATGGCTACAGAGTTTCTGTTTCGAAAGATGAAACGTTGATGAAAGGGCACTTCAAAATAAATAGTGGTGATGGTTGCCCAGCATAGCCTCTGTAATTAATGTCACTGAATTTAAAATGATTAAAATGGAAAACTTCAGGTTATATGCATTTATTTTACACAATTAAAAACATACACACCAGACTTCCCTGGTTGTCCAGTGGTTAAGAATCTGCCTGCCAATGCAGGAGACATGAGTTCAATCCCTGCTCTGGGAAGATCCCACATGGCCTAGAGCAACTAAACCTGTGAGCCCCAACTACTGAGCCCACATGCAGCAGTAACTACCAAAGCCCCTGCCCTCGAGCCCATTCTCTGCAACAAGAGATGTCAACGCAATGCACAGCCCAAGCTCTGCAACTACAGGACAGTCCCTGCTCGCTCCAGCTAGAGAAGACCCATTTGCAGTAATGAATAAATAAGCTAATTAAAATTAAAAAATAATGCACACAGCCAAACCAAGTTTGGCTAGTTGGGCTGCTGTGGTTACTGCACTTATGTGGCTTAGCTTTGCCACTGGACCAAGGCAGACTGTGGTAGATTACTGGACTCTGATGATCCTCATGGAGGTGAGTCTCATGTACAATTACGTAGAAAGGCTTATGGTAACCAGGAAGGCCAGAGAGGGAGGCAGTTAAGAGCTAATTTTAACTCATTCAAGCCCCATTCCTGTTTAGAGTCCCGGGGAAGATATTTGCTTACCAAGGACTTGGTAAAGTCGCATGGTGACAAGGCAATTTCAGAGAAGCTGGAAGCCACAGCTTGCAGCTGCCAGTGAGACCCAAGAATCTTCTGTTTTTTAAATTGAAGTATAATTGATCTGTAATCTTAATTGTCTCTTAATAACTGGCCTCGGAAAGTTTTGAAGTTCCTGCAGTGTGTCACCTCCTTGGTGATGCTGAAAGCTCAGCTTCTCTGTGCACCAGTGCCAAATAAAATCTCAGAGACAGAGTTTTGGGTGAAGTAGAAAAGAATAGCTTTATTGCTTTGCCAAGCAAAGGGGGACCCAGTGGGCTCATGCCCTAACCAAGTGTCCAAATTTGGGAAAGATCGGGAGAAGTTTCATATTAATGTCCAAAGAGGGTGTGATCAGCTCATGGACATTCTTCTGATGGGTTGGTGGT
Source organism: Capricornis sumatraensis (assembly GCF_032405125.1). Lineage (NCBI taxonomy): Eukaryota > Metazoa > Chordata > Mammalia > Artiodactyla > Bovidae > Capricornis > Capricornis sumatraensis. The sequence continues at coordinate 41,133,138 of NC_091078.1, read as the reverse complement.
GAGATAAGTAGGAGTCGGCATCATCAACCTTCAAGTCCAGCTGGTCCGGGGCCTACATGCTTGTGGGCAGCATACCATCATTAGTCATTAACTTCCCCACCTGAAGGGGGAGTTAAGTATTGGCAAGATAGCTCAAAGATGTTATTATGTGTATTCCTTGATGGGGAAGCAGGACCTGGCCTAAAGCCTACTTGACTATTTGTTTCTCTCTAGTCTCACATCCCTCCCTTCCTCAATTAACAACTGCTTGAATCAGCCCATTGGAGTTTGGGGAAGTCGTGGAGGCTGAATGAACTGCTTCCTGTAGTCAAAGAGATGGGGGCACAGAGGCCTTGTGCTACAGGCCCCTGCAGGATATCTTGGGATGAAACATGTCCTAGGAAATTAACTTTACTTTGACAAAACTGTAACTTCTCTTTGGAAAGCTTCCCCCTTTCTGAGCTAAAACACTGAAACAGATGGAAACAGTCTCAGAGCTCCCCTCATCTTCAGAACACAGCAAAAAGTCATTATACAGTGGTTATCTTCAGAACACAGCAAAAAGTCATTATACAGTGGTTAAAAGTAGCGCGTGCATACTTGCTCAGTTGTGTGCCTCTCACAGCAACCCCACGGACTGTAGCCCACCAGGCTCTTGAGTCCATGGGATTTTCCAGGCAAGAATACTGGAGCCCATTGCCATTTCCTAGTCCAGGAGATCTTCCCGACCCAGGGGTCAGGACCTGAGTCTCTTGCACCTCCTGCGCTGGCAGCACTTTCTTTACCACTGTGCCACCTAGGAAGCCCAGGAAAGAGTAAGTCCTAGGGAAATGAAGGTCCTTGAGACCATGGCTGAAGACTTGTGAAAAGTAGAAGGGAGATTCTAAACCGCTGGGGTACAGTGGGCCTGGCATATTGCTCATTGCCCCTGGGCAATGAAAATAAATCAATACTGATGCTGAGTTACATGCTATACTTAGTCATTCAGTTGTGTCTGACTCTTTGCAGCCCCATGGACTGTAGCCAGCCAGACTCCTCTGTCCATGGGGATTCTCCAGGCAAGAATACTGGAGTGGGTTGCCATGCCCTCCTGCAGGGAATCTTCCCAACCCAGGGATCGGGCCCAGGTCTCCCACATTGCGGGCAGAGTCTTTACCATCTGAGCCACCAGGGAAGCCTTGACGCTGAGGTAAGCAGAAGGCAAATCTACAAGCTGTTAAATATGCAGCCTTAGGAGGCACTAATATGAAATTAGACGTGGGTTTGGTACTACAGGGAAGCAAGGAATGTCTGTTTTATTTACAACCCTGAGTGTGGATTGGTACAAGCTTTTTCTCTGTTATGCTTTTTTTTATTTTAATATTAATCTTTGGGGGCTGCACTACGTCTTCGTTGCAGCACATGAGCTTTCTCTAGATGCAGTGACAGAGGGCTACTCCTCGCTGAGGTTCAAGGGCTTCTTGCAGTGGCTTCTCTCGTTGTGAGGCATGGGCTCTTGGGGCACAGGCTTCAGTAGTGGTGGCACATGGGCTTAGGTGCTCCTTGGCAGGTGGGATCTTCCCGGACCAGAGACTGAACCCATGTCCCCTGCATTGGCAGGCAGGTTTTAACCGCTAGACCGCCAGGGAAGCCCTAGTTAAGACTTTTAGTGATTGGTTTTAGTTGCTAAGTCGTGTCTGATTCTTTGCAACCCCATGGACTATGGCATACCAGGCTTCGCTGTCCTTCACTATCTCCCAGAGTTTGCTCAAACTCATGCCCGTTGACTGGGTGATGCCATTCATCCATCCATCCATCTCATCCTCTGTCACCCTCTTCTCCTCCTGCCCGCAATCATTCCCAGAATTAGGATCTTTTCCAAAGTCCTTCTTTAGCTTCTTGTTTAACAGGATGCTATGTATTTTGGCTTCCCAGTGGTAAAGAATCCACCTGCCAGTGCAAGAGACACAGGAGACACGGGTTCAGTCTCTGGGTTGAGAAGATTCCTTGGAGCAGGAAACGGCAACCCACTCCAGTATTCTTGCCTGAAAAATTCCATGGACAGAGGAGCCTGGCAGGCTACAGTCTAGAAGGTTGCAACGTGTTGGACACAGCTGGCTTGCATGGCCCCTACCATGGCACAGTTTGAACAGAGATTAAGAGAAATCAATCTGAACCTTCACTGTAGCTCCTAAATCCCACCTATTCCTAAAAAATGTTTGGACCTTCTCGATATCTTCAATCTGGGCTTAATTCAGATACTAAAGTAACAGAAAGTCAACATCCAGATTAGCTATGATCTCATGTGATAGGGGAGTTTGGGGGGATTTCAAGGAAGAAGTCCCCTGGAGAACATTTAATCTGGCATTTTATTTGCACAGTAACCCCTCCCTATTAAGTTACATCTGAAGCTGATGATTCAGGAGGAGGAAAGATTGCACCTTGGTTACAGGTCTGGAGGGAGACTGTTTTGGCATTGGGAACATTTGAAGGTTATTAGAGATACCCACCAACTGACTTGGTGTTGACTCTAAGACAGTAGAGGTTTAAAGTTTATATATTATGTCATTATTATTTTTATTCTATAGCACCTGAATTAATTAAAATTTGGCAGTGTTGTCTGTTAATAGTTAAAGAGGTTTCTCCTTCTGATTTAAGGATAAAATATAAAGTTAAGTGCTTACTTTCCCACTGAAGCATTTTAGTTGGTCAATCACTTCATTTTTTTCCCCCTTTAGTTTCTTAGCTAAGGCAGAACAACTGTTTTTACCTCGTTCTTTCTAGAAGGGCCTTTGCCTAGAGATTCCCTCCTTTGGGGATTAATGACTATTTTATTTGTGATACCAAGGATTGGCCACCTTTTCCTGCAGGCAGATAGTGACATTCTGGACTATGCAAGCCATGCAGCTCTGCTGCGGTCTTTTAACTCTGTGGTTGTGAAAGCAGCGAGACAGTGTGTAAACATAAGGGTGACTGTGTTCCATCAAAGTTTTATTTGCAAAAACAGGCAGAAGGTCAGGGTCTTGGCCCATGGACTGTAGTTTACTGAAACTTTTGTAAGATCTTGAGTTTATTCTGAGCCTTATTTTTCTTTTTGGATTGCTCAGCAAGGGGCTGGAGGTCTGGCAGTGGGGCTCTTTCCCATTCTAGCTATTGCATATATATTAAATCCCTTATTTCTGGATTAAAGCCATTTATAAAAAGTGAGGTCACAATTGCTTAAGGATCTACTTTGGAATGCTGTCTATAGGTGGAAAAGAGCCTGTTTCTAGTTTCTCCAATGGAGATATATATATACACACACACACACACACACACACACACACACACACATATATATATATATTTTTTTTTTTTTGCTTATAGGACTGAATCAGAGCTCAATCTGTTTTCATAGGGAAGAGCTGGGAGGAGCTTTCAAAAAATCTTGTTCAACACCTGCAGCTTTTCTAAATTCCTCTGATTTCCTCTGCCATTTTAAGTCATCCTTAGATCTTCCCATTCTGCTTTTTCCACCTTTATTCATTTATTTTGCACCTGAGGTTCCTGCTAATACATGAACTAACTGGTATAGACCTGTGAGTTTTGGATTACGTGTTCTAAGACTATTTTATTTTATTTTTTTAATATTTGCTTATTTGGTTGTGGGTCTTAGTTGCAGCATGTGGGCTCTAGTTCGCTGACAAGGAATTGAACCTGGGCCTCTGTATCGGAGTGCAGAGTCTGAGCCACTGCACCACTAGGGAGTCCCCCTAAGACTATTTTAAACTCCTCTGTAAATTGCTCCAAAGACTTTGGAAAAACTTTGACAATGGCCCTCAGCTCAGAGCAAGAGAGGGCTTCATATCAATTGTAAGGGTTGTCTCTGTTCTGAGGAGGATTTACATTGAAAAAATAATTGAACTTTGAAGTTTCTGGCTCTTCAGGAAGGAAAGGGGCCGATTGAGGTAGGGCAGGGGCAGAAAAGATAGAGGAGCGCAGGGTGGAGAAAGAGGACTAGTGAGAAGAAAGGCTGTCATATTTTAGTTGTGCTTAAGGGATTAAAGGGGCTTCCCTGGTGGCTCAGACGGTAAAGAATCTGCCTGCAATGCTGGAGACCCCGATTCGATTCCTGGGTCGGGAAGATCCCCAGGAGAAGGGACAGGCAACCCACTCTAGTATTCTTGGGCTTCCCTGGTGGCTCAGACGGTAAAGATTCCACGTGCAATGCAGGAGACCGGGGTTTGATCCCTGGATTGGGAGATCCCCTGAAGGAGGGCATGGCAACCCATTCCAGCATTCTTCCCTGGAGAATCCCCGTGGACAGAGGAGCCTGGCGGGCTCCAGTCTGTGACGTCTCAAGAGTCGTACAGCACAGCAGCACAGCGAGGAATTAAAATGGAGAAACAGTTTTATGTTGCTCACATTTTCCTTTGCCTTGGCCAAAGAATCTCCAAGGAAGCAGTTTTAGAATTTAGAATTTCCCTCTTTCTCATACCAATTCAAAACATTGGATATTTGGAAATGCTTCCTTTTTGTTCTAAGATATCTCTTAAATAAATAATTTTATTTCTATCAAAATTTCCTGGAGGGTGGCTACAATAATGCCAAATTCTCTTTGGTGAAATTATGCCATTTAGGAAGGTAAGTACATGAATCTGAGTTACCGCATAAATATAGGTGAGAGGTAGGATTGTGCCCTGGAGGGTATGTGTCACAGACTGAGATAACTTCTTCAGAGTCTTGGAATAATTGGTTTAAAGTATTGCATCTCCATTTCCTCAAGCTGAGCTGTAAAACCACAAACCAAACCTACTTGCAGTTCCCAGAGGGTGGAATGTTTGGAGAGATCTCTTCATTGGAAGGACTGATGCTGAAGTTGAAGCTCCAGTACTTTGGCCACCTGATGCCAAGAGCTGACTTATTGGGAAAAAAACCTGATGTGGGGAATGATTAAAGGCGGGAGGAGAAGGGGGCAACAGAGGATGAGCTGGTTGGATGGCATCACTGACTCAATGGACATGAGTTTGAGCAAACTCGGGAGGTAGTGAAGGACAGGGGAGCCTGACATGCTGCAGTTCATGGGGTCAAAAAGAGTTGGATAGGACTTAGGGACTGAATGAAAAAACAGCTCCTAGAATCAGACTCTCATGGAGTCAAGGTAGGACTAAGGAAAGTTCTCAGAAGAAATTAATACAAAAATAAGTTTATTAAGGTATAGATTATATATTATAAAAGTAATCCATTTAAAATGTACAATTAGATAGTTCTTTTTAGAAAATTTACACAGTTGTGCAACCAAGGATTATATTGGTTGTGCAACATAATCCAATCTTAGTTCATTTCATCACTCCAAAAAATAACTTCTTCTCCTTTTTCAGTCAGTTCCTGTTCCCACTCTCACCCCTAGGCTACCACCAATTTACTTTTATATCTCTGTGGACTTGACAATTGTGGACTTTCCATATAAATGGATCATACAATGTACGATCTTCTGTGTCTGACTTCTTCCATTTAGCACTGTGTTCTTGAGTTTTATTTCATAAGGTTTTGTTGAGTGACCCAGGACAAAAGAGGGGCTTCCCAGGTGGCTCAGTGGTAAAGAATCCACCTGCAATGCCAGAGATGCAGGTTCAATCCTTGGGTTTGGAAGATCCCCTGGAGAAGGAAATGGCAACCCAGTTCAGTATTTTCACCTGAGAAATCCCGTGGACAGAGGAGACTGGAGGGCTACAGTCCATGGGGTCACAAAAGAGTCAGACACAACACAGCAACTAAACAACAACCACCAGGACAAATACAGTCCAAAGGACACTGGTCTAAGAAAAAAGCTTCTGACTTCTCAGTACTCAGGGCTGCTTGAGGAACAGATTTTTGGGGACCTGGCTTAGCCTCCTCCCTATGAACTTTCTGCTTACAGATATGCAACAAATACGAATACAAAGACGTATGAGAGTAGCGTGTGCATGCTCAGGCATGTCTGACTTGTTGGCGATCCCTTGGACTGTGGCCTGCCAAGCTCCTCTCTCCACGGGATTTCTTAGGCAAGAACACTGGAGTGGGTTGCCATTTCCTTCTCCAGAGGATCTTCCTGACCCAGGGATTGAACCCTGGTTTTAAGCTATGTCGTCTGTGTCTCCTGCACTGGCAGGCAGATTCTTTACCACTGCACCACCTGGGAAGCCCATGAAGATGAAGACATCTAGTAGCATTATTAGTTGATAAACTAGATTTCTGCCAAGCTTAAAGTTTTCCAAATCTGATCAGATAACCAAAACACTTTTAAAAAGGGTTTTGTTCCCTACTCCCCCTACCCTCAGGAAACAAAACAAACTCAACATTGGTGGGGCTCAATAAAAAGAAATTAGGGTCATATTACCCTGACACATGCTAAGTGCTAAATAAGTGTTGGCTATTACCATTCCTTCAATATACAAGCCTCAGTGACAGGAATTACCCATACAAGGCATAAGGCAATGTCTAGTAAGAAAAGGGAGTGATATAAGCACAGAAAGGAATAGAATTGAGTGTGACCAGTGCTATGATAGGAGGAAGCTACTAGAATGAGGAGGAGAGGTATGAGGCTCAACCTGAAGGGACCAGAGCAGGTTTCCTAGAAGGGTGAGTTCTGAACTGGATTTTGAAGATAGAGAAGGTGGGAACAAGAAGGCATGTGATCAGGTCATGAGAGCATCTGGCTTACATAAAGTTACAGCCAGTAGAGAAAACCTGGCTCGTTCTAGAAACTTCAGAGAGTTCAGCATGGTGGAGATACAGCAGGTTGGTAAAAGGGTTCAAGAGACAGAAACAGGTGATGGGTCTGGCCTTGTGTGCCCTTCCCAGGAAATCTGAGGTCCCTGGAACATCACAACCAGAAGAATTTGATGATCAGATCCAAGAACTATATTTCAGGCACTGTAATAAGTACTTTGCATATGGTATCTCATGTGAAATTAGACATGTTCTGTATCTTACAGATGAGGAAGTCAAGGCTTGTGGAGATGAAGTACCTTGCCCAAAGTCACACAGTTATTAAGTGGTAGAACTGGAATTTGAATCCAGACCTTCCAGAGTCCAAATCATGATATTGGTTAGCTCTTAACCATGATGTTAGCCATGATATGCCCTGTACCAGTTAGATTTTCAGTGCTCCGTGGTAGAACACTTGAGGGCAGAGTCTAGGACAGCAGCAATAGGGAAAGAGAGACATTGTGCTTTCAAGAGGTCTTATGAAGTAGAGTCTTCGCGAATTGTAAGTTGAATAGTGGGGAGGCCAGATGGATGATGGTGTCATTTGACCAAACAGGGATGATACAGGAGGAGGAGCAGGTTTGGGAGCAAAATAATGGTGACACTTTGGATCGTGTTGGGTTCAAATTGTCTGTGGGAGAATTAAGGGGGCAAGTGTAGTACTCAGAAGTCTCTGGGATCTAAGTTCACAAGAGCAATACCAGCTGAGAATTAGTTAGATGTGGGAGATGTAAGCTTGGAAGTGGGAGGGTAGACTGAGAAGAGAAAGCTGAGGATGGCATGGGCCCTGTCATTACAGCAGAAGTATTTTGGGTTATTGATTTCCTAGACACTAGTCTAAGGATTTGATCTTCCACTAGCATGTGCAGAGGAGAATCACATGTCTTTTCTTCAATAAAATTAATAATTTTTTTTCTCCTAGGATTGGTCACACAAGAAATTCTTATGTCATAATGCTGCATTATGTGACTGATTTAAAGCCTTTGTTTGAAAGGTCTAATAAACCTAAATGGAACAATATCATCTAGAAAGAAAAAAATTAACAGCCCCCAACAAGGGAAAATGTGCTGATCAAAGACAGGCATTTTATTTAGACTCACAAGTGGCAAGTTCTAAGCCCAAAAGCCCATTAAATGGTCTGCTCCATACATTTCTCTTAAAGGAAGTCTTGCATGCTTAAGGGATCTATTTATCCATCACTTTAGTGCACTAATTGATTAAGTCCTCTGAGGTCACTGAATAAGCATCACATGAAAAAACTCATCTCCTGATTTACCACAGACAGAGTTTCCCACAACATGATACTTAAAATGGCAAGTTCCCTTCGAATAGGCCAGAGTCCTCAACTGGCATCTGCAGACGTGGCCAAACGGCGTTTTTCTTTTGTTTTTGTTTCCAATATTCTAGGCTGTTCTCTATATGAGAAAGGGTTAAAGTCAAAATAACAGTATAATTTTTACCAAATGTTATGGGCTGGATTCCCATCTCTTGAAGAATTTTCCACAGTTTGTTGTGATCTACACAAAGGCTTTGGCATAATCAATAAAGCAGAAATAGATGTTTTTCTGGAACTCTCTTGCTTTTTGTATGATCCAACAGATGTTGGCAATTTGATCTCTGGTTCCTCTGCCTTTTCAAAATCCAGCTTGAACATCTGGAAGTTCATGGTTCAGGTACTATTGAAACCTGGTTTGGAGGTTTGCTAGCAAACCATTGCATTGCTAGCATGTGAAATGAGAGCAATCGTGCGGTAGTTTGAACATTCTTTGGCTTGCCTTTCTTTGGGATTGGAATGAAAACTGACCTTTTCCAGTCCTGTGGCCACTGCTGAGTTTTCCAAATTTGCTGGTATATTGAGTGCAGCACTTTCACAGCATCATCTTTCAGGATTTGAAATAGCTCAACTGGAATTCCATCACCTCCACTAACTTTGTTCGTAGTGATGCTTCCTAAGGCCCACTTGACTTCGAATTCCACGATGTGTGGCTCTAGGTGAGTGATCACACCATCGTGGTTATCTGGGTCATTAAGATCTTTTTTGTATAGTTCTTCTGTGTATTCTTCCCACCTCTTCATAATATCTTTGCTTCTGTTAGGTCCATATCATTTCTGTCCTTTATTGTGCCCATCTTTGCATGAAAATATTCCCTTTGCATGAAACGTATCTCTAATTTTCTTGAAGAGATCCCTAGTTTTTCCCATTCTATTGTTTTCCTCTGTTTCTTTGCATTGATCACTGAGAAAGGTTTTCTTATTTCTCCTTGTTGTTCTTTGGAACTCTGCATTCAAATAGGTATATCTTTCGTTTTCTCCTTTGCCTTTCGCATCTCTTCTTTTCACAGCTACTTGTAAGGCCTCTTCAGACAACCAATTTGCCTTTTTGCATTTCTTTTTCTTGGGGATGGTCTTGATCCCTGCCTCCTGTACAATGTCATGAACCTCTGTGCATAGTTCTTCAGGCACTCTATCAGATCTAATCCCTTTAATCTATTTCTCACTTCCACTATATAATTGTAAGGGATTTTATTTAGGTCATACCTGAATGATCTAGTGGTTTTCTCTACTTTCTTCAATTTAAGACTTCAATTTCAATCTGACTCCTGAGAAATCTGTATGCAGGTCAGGAAGCGACAGTTAGAACTGTACATGGAACAACAGACTGGTTTCAAATTGGGAAAGGAGTACATCAAGCCTGTATATTGTCACCCTGCTTATTTAACTTATATGCAGAGTACATCATGTGAAATGCCGGGCTGGATAAAGCACAAGCTGGAATCAAGATTGCCGGGAGAAATATCAATAACCTCAGATATGCAGATGATACCACCCAGATGACACCACCCTTATGGCAGAAAGGGAAGAGGAACTAAAGAGCCTCTTGATGAAAGTGAAAGAGCAGAGTGAAAAGTTTGTCTTCAAGCTCAACATTCAGAAAACTAAGATCATTGTAACTTGACAAGTCCTCAGTAGGGAACTGTGAATTTCTGTAACATTTTGATATGTTTTAAAGCACCTGACTTAGATCTTTTTGAATAAAGCACTCTCAAAAAGAAAAAAAAAAAAAGAGGGGGAGGGCGGGATGATTTGGGAGAATGGCATTCTATCATGTATACTATCATGTAAGAATTGAATCGCCAGTCTATGTCTGACGCAGGATACAGCATGATTGGGGCTGGTGCATGGGGATCACCCACAGAGATGTTATGGGGAGGGAGGTGGGAGGGGGTTTCATGTTTGGGAACACATGTAAGAATTAAAGATTTTAAAATTTAAAAAAAACAAAACAAAAAAAAAAAAGAAAAAAGAAAAAGACAATAAACAATGAAATGCAAAAAAAAAAAAAAAAAAGAAAACTGAGATCATGGCATCTGGTCCCATCACTCCTTGGCAAATAGATGGAGAAACAATGGAAACAGTGATAGACTTTATTTTCTTGGGCTCCAAAATCACTGCAGATGGTGACTACAGCCATGAAATTACAAGACTCTTGCTCCTTGGAAGAAAAGCTATGACCAACCTAGACAACATATTAGAAAAGCAGAGACATTACTTTGCCGACAAAGGTCTGTCTAGTCAAAGCTATGGTTTTTCCAGTAGTCACGTATGGATGTGAGAGTTGGACTATAAAGAAAGCTGAGTGCTGAAGAACTGATGCTTTTGAACTGTGGTGTTGAGAAGACTCTTGAGAGTCCCCTGGACTGCAAGGAGATCAAAGGAAGTCCTAAAGGAAATCAGTCCTGAATATACATTGGAAGGACTGATGCTGAAGCTGATGCTCCAATACTTCAAACACCTGATATGAAGAACTGACTCATTGGAAAGGTCCCTGATGCCAGGAAAGATTGAAGGCAGGAGGAGAAGGGGGCGATAGAGGATGAGATGGTTTGATGGCATCATCTACTTGATGGACATGAGTTTGAGCAAGCTCTGGGTGTTGGTGATAGACAAGCAAGCCTGATGTGGGGTAGTTCATGGGGTCGCAAAGAGTCAGACTTGACTGAGCAACTGAACTGATCTGAACTGAATGGGCTGGATTGTGTATCCTAAAATTCATATATGGAAAACTGAACCCCCAGGAACCCAGAATGGAACTGTAGTTGGAGACTGGTTTTTAAATAGAGGTCATTGGGATGGGCCCAAATCCCACCCCACCCCCCACCCCCCCACACACACGGAGAAGACCTAATGGAGACCCAGGGAGAAGGTGGCTATCTGCAAGCCAAGGAAAGAGGTCTCAGGAGCAACCAAATCTGCTGACACCGTGATCTCAGACTTTTAGCCTCTAGAACTGGGAGAAATACATGTCGTTTGAGCCACCAGTCTGCAGCACTTTGTTCTGGCAGGGCCGGTGTACTAATACACCAAATAACCAGCATTTTCTCTCTCCCCATGACTATAAACCAACACATAGCTAGATATGGGTGGGGAGTTCTGGCCTGCAATGCTTTCATGGTGTCAGCAGTAAAAGCAGATGCCACCTTAGAAATGGCTGCTTTATATGTTGGAGTTTGGATTACAGCAAATACAATGAATGCGTTAGTCCAGGAAAAAGACAAAGCTGCTTTCAAAGAAAGGCAGGAAATGGGAACCTGAAACTCTCTCTGTACGAGGGCCACAAATAAAAGCAGATGTGTCTACAATATACCCTGCCTTCTGCCTGAATTTTCTTTGGTCAAAGCTCAGTAACTTGGCACAATCTCATTATGCCATTTATAAGCAATTGTTGGCAACAGGTCAAGGCAGGTATCCAAGGCAGGCGGGTGCAGGGGGCATACAGGATGGTACACAAGGGATCATAGCTGGCCTGTCTATCTGCCTTTGTTTGAAAAGGAGACAATTTCTGTATCAATGGATCAGTGTTTGCTGAAAGAGAGCTCTGTTTATCGTCTGCCCTTGTGAGATTAAGACTCTTTCAGAAGTAAGCAGGAAGGAATTTTAATTTGCTTGCTCTTTTTAAAAAAATTTTTACAGAAAAATCCGGTGAGCTGATTTTAAAACAGACATATGCAATTGTGGTTCTCTGGATTGTAATATATTTTCTCCTCTTCATGGTGTGTAATTTTGGACTGAGTTCTTTTTTCCTTTTTCTTCTTTTTCTCCTTCCTTCCTCCCTCCCCGCTACTCCCTTTCCCTTCCTTCCTTTCTCTTTAAGCCAGGGCTCTCTTTAACATGCCTATCAACAGACACAAGAAACACTACCTCCCTCAGCATCTTGCCGTATTTCTGCCAATCTCAATTTTGCCCATAGACTCTGTCTGGAGGTGGGGATCTCTGATGTTGTCTTGTGGAGTGAAGTGAAAGTCGCTCCCTCAGTCGTGTCTGATTCTTTGCAACACCATGGACTTCAGCCCACCAGGCTCCTCTGTCCGTGGAATTCTCCAGGCAAGAATACTGGTGTGGGTAGCCATTCCCTTCTGCAGGGGATCTTCCCAACCCAGGAATTGAACCCAGGTCTCCTGCATTGCAGGCAGATTCTTTACCGTCTGAACCACTAGGGAAAATGTCCTGGGCTCCCCCCAAAGTCACAGAAACCATTTACCTATGGATTGGTAAAGGAGCAAGGGAGCTGGAGAGGGCGGCTGCTAAGGAATATTTACCAAAGGTCCCCTTTCCCCTGCTCTGACTACTGTGTCTTCACATCCTTTACCAGCTACTGTCCTAGGTGGTATTCTGTGCTAATCTGGGCTAATGCTCTTAAGTGATTTCTGAGAGCAACTTATTCTTGTGTTTGGACCCAGGCATGTCAGCCTTTCCTAGGCTCCCCGCAGTACCACCAGAGATTGTTGGGAGGTCCCTATTCCTTTAACAAGGCAAAGGGCCAGTTGCAGAGAAAAAGCCCCAGGGACCACCTGGCCCAAGCTCCCTGGAGCACGCACAAGTGAACCTTGTTATAAAAGAAAATCTCTGGAGAGGTGGGGAGGGGACCTCAGAGGAAAGGGTGTTGGTCAACCATTGTGCCTGAGAACAAAGAAAACAGCTCCTGAGGGAGGGAGGGAGCCGGTTGGCAGTTCTCAGGGGCTACGGTCTGTTTTCCTGGAGGAACTGGGCTTCACAGCAGCCTTTAGTGGTGGCTCAATGGCAAAGAATCTGTTTCCTACTGCAGGAGACTTCGGTTCAATCCCCGGGTCAGGAAGATCCTCTGGAGAAAGAAATGGCAGCCCACTTCAGTATTCTTGCCTGGGAAATCCCGCTGACAGAGGAGCCTCCTCTCTCCACTGGGCTGTCAGGGGCAGGTTGTCTGGCACACGTGGCAGCGTGTTCAGCCATGTGTGCACACTGAGAGCTAGAAGCAGCGGCGGGTCTGCTTGCAGGGGAGGACACCAGGATGTCTAAGGCAGTTGCCCAGGTGAGTTAGGAAGAGGCTGGAGCCGAATAGGATGCCCACTTCCCAGCACAGAAGCTGCAACCTCTGATGGTGTTGCCAAAATCTTGGCTTTCTGTGCACCAATGCCAAACAGAAATATCGGATCAGAGTTATGGAGGAGAAGGAAAGTGTGGCTTTATGACTTTGCCAGGTGGAGGGAGAACACACTAGGGTCGTGCCTCAAGAACTGTGCCCCCTCCCTGGTGAGTGGGGAGAGATGATAAGGATCAAGGCAGTGACAGTCTTGCATTCTTCTTTCTTCTGCAGTTTCAAAAGGGTGGGGTTGCTGACAAGATATGGGTACGTGCAGGGTCTCAGGTGGTCCTCTCCTAATCTTGATGAACATTTCTCATCCCTTAAATCTCACCTCAGGTGGTTTCATGGCTCCTTTTCCTTTGATTAGTAACCGCTCTGCCCTTTGGGATTCAGAGAAGGCCACAGAGGCTGGAGTCTTGCATATAAGAAATGGGAGACCAAAAGGCCTCCATGCCCAGGAGCACACAGGACCCTGTGTGGCATCAATGGCAGCAGGTTCCTCACCATCAAGGCTCCCCCAATAGACAGAGAACATAGTTTGGGGGATTGTTCAGCTGATTTGCTGTTGAACCAAACCAGAGAAGTTTCAGGCCTAGGTTCCTTGTATGATCCTTCTTCACAGAGTGGGCTGGTAGGGGCATGATGAGATCTGAAAGCCACAGAAAGACATTCTCTCTGCCCTTGTAGTGAAGCTGATGTTATAGCCCTTACTTGTAGCTTCACGTCTGCTCTCTGGGCCTTAGAGGCTAGGAGGACCTCAGTGATTAGGACCCCAAGTCCCCTTGATGGAGGAGTCTTTTCCTACCACAGTGGTGAACAAAAATGCCACATTTATTGCAGGCATCAAGCAAGGAGTCCAAGTAGCTGGTGCTGAAAAGGCCCAAATTCCCTAATGGTTTTCAGGGAAAGACATGGTGAGGAAGTGCAGTTGTAGGGTGTGTGATCAGCTCATTGACATTCTTCTTATTGGTTGGTAGTGAGGTAATTGGGAGTCAACATCATCTAACTTCTGGATCCAACAAATCTGGGGACTACGTGCTTGTGAGTAGCAGGTTGTTGTTGTTCAGTCACTCAGTCGTTTCCAACTCTTTGCGACCCAATGGACTGCAGCAACGTCAGGATTCCCTGTCCATCACCAACTCCCAGAGCTTGCTCAAACTCATGTCCATTGAGTTGGTGATGCCATCCAACCATCTCATCCTCTGTCATCCCCTTCTCCTCCTGCCTTCAACCTTTCCCATCATCAGGTCTTTTCCAATGAGTCAGTTCTTTGCATCAGATGGCCAAAGTATTGGAGCTTCAGTTTCAGCATCAGTCCTTCCAATGCATATTCAGGGTTCATTTCCTTTAGGATTGAGTGGTTTGATCTCCTTGCTGTCCAAGGGATTCTGAGGAGTCTTCTCCAACATCACAGTTCAAAAAATATCAATTCTTTGGTGCTCAACCTTCTTTATGGTCCAAATCACACATCTGTACATGACTGCTGGAAAGACCATAGCTTCGACTATATGGACTTTTGTTAGCAAAGTGAAGGCTCTGCTTTTTAATATGCTGTCTAGTTTTGTTGGGGCTTCCCAGGTGGCACTAGTGGTAAAGAAACAGCCTGCCGGTGCAGGAGACGTAACACATGTGGGTTCAATCCCTGGGTCAGGAGGATCCCCTGGAGTAGGAAGTGGCAACCCACTCTAGTATTCTTGCCTGGAGAATCCCATGGACAGAGGAGCCTGGTGGGCTACAGTACATAGGGTCACAAAGAGTCAGAAATGAATGAAATGACTTAGCATGCACACGCACACTGGGTTTGTCATAGCTTTTCTTCCACAGAGCAAGCATCTTTTGATTTCATGGCTGCAGTCACCATCTACAGTGGTTTTGGAGCCCAAGAAAATAAAGTCTGACACTGTTTCTATTCTTTCCCCATCTAGTTGCCATGAAGTGATGGGACCAGATGCCATGATCTTAGTTTTCTGAATGCTGAGTTTTAAGCCAACTTTTTCACTGTCCTCTTCACCTTCATCAAGAGGCTCTTTAGTTCCTCTTTGCTTTCTGCCATTAAGGTGGTGTCATCTCCATATGTGAGGTTATCAATATTTCTCCCAGCAATCTTGATTCCAGCTTGTGTTTCATCCAGCCCAGCATTTTGCATGATATACTCTGCATATAAGTTAAATAAGCAGGGTGACAATATACAGCCTTGATGTATTCCTTTCCCAATTTTGAACCAGCTCATTTTTCTGTGTCTGGTTCTAACTGTTGCTTCTTGACCTGCATACAGATTTCTTAGGAGGCAGGTAAGGTGGTCTGGTATTCCCATTTCCTAAAGAATTTTCTTGTTGTGATCCACAGAGTCAAAGGCTTTAGCATAGTCAATGAAACAGAAGTAGACGTTTTTCTGGAATTTTCTTGCTTTTCTATGATCCAATGGATGTTAGCAATTTGATCTCTGGCTCCTCTGCCTTTTCTAAATCCAGCTTGTACATCTGGAATTTCTTGGTTCTTGTACTGTTGAAGCCTAGCTTGAAGGATTTTGAGCATTACCTTGCTAGCATGTGGATTGAGTGCAATTGTGCAGTAGTTTGAACATTCTTTGGCATTGTCCTTCTTTGGGATTGGGGAAAAAACTGACCTTTTCCAGTCCTGTGGCCACTGCTGAGTTTTCCAAATTTGTTGGTATACTGAGTGCAGCACTTTAACAACATCGTCTTTTAGGATTTGAAATAGCCCAGCTGGAATTCCATCACATCCATTAGCTTTGTTCACAGTAATGCTTCCTAAGGTCCATTGACTTCACTCTCCAGGATGTCTGGCTTTAGGCAAGAGATCACACCATTGTGGTTATCCAGGTCATTAAGGCCTTTTTTGTACAGCTCTTCTGTGTATTCTTGCCACCTCTTCATAATATCTTCTGTTTCTGTTAGAGCATAATATCTTTCTGTTTCATGCCCACCTTTGCATGAAATGTTCCCTTGGTATGTCTAATTTTCTTGAAGAGATCTCTTCCCATTCTATTGTTTTCCTCTATTTCTTTGCATTGTTCACTTTACAAGGCTTTCTTATCTCTTCTTGCTATTCTTTGAAACTCTAACTGAGATCACACATCTGGTTTCAGGACCTAATGAAGCTCAGGTTCTTGATGTCTCATTGCAGAAAGAATTCAGTGAGATTCAAAGTGGTAGGTAAGAAGTGAATTTTTTTAGAAGAAACTCCACACACAGAGTGTGGGCCATCTCAGAAGGCAATAGAGGCCTTGGGAGAAACACACTCCATAGACAAGCGCTTGAGTCATCACAGAGGGCAAGAGCAGCCTCAAAATGTGGTGTGGTTAGCTTTCATGGTCTGGGTAATTTCATAGGCTAGTGAGTGCGAGGATTATTCCAACTATTTGGGGGAAACAGCAGAGATTTCCAGGAATATGGCCACCGAGAAGGAGTGGCAGAAGATGAGATGGTTAGGTATCATCACCAACTGAACGGGCATAAATCTGAGCAAACTCCAGGAGATAGTGGGGGACAAAGGAGCCTGGCATGCTGTTGTCCATGGGGTGGCAGAGATTAGACATAACTCTATGACTGAACAATAACAACCACCACCTTTTGGTCTTTGATGATCAGCTTTGGAACTGTCATGGATCCTTTGGGTGTGTGATTTAGCTTGCGGATGTGTTATAAGGAGTGTATAATGAGGATCAAGGCCTAGTCAAAGTTGACTTGTCTGCCGTCTTGCACCCATTTGACTCTAATCTGTTTTTGTTGTGTCCTCAGGCTATTTCATTCTTTCAGAGGTTGTGCCCTGACCCTTTGCCCCTTCCCTCCTGTTTCAGAGTCATTACCGACTGTGGAAAGTGTCATGACAAATGCTGAATCATGACTCTGGCTTCCCTGGAGGTGTATGGACACCCTATAGAGTCAGGAAAGACCCAGCATACTGTGAAGTTGAAGCCAACTGTGCACAGAGGGGGTGCATCCAGGCAAGCTTCGCAGCCTGCATTCTGTGGGCTCAGGGTAAGCTCTGTCCACAGACAAGATTGCAAGGCTCTCAGCAGGATCTGCCTCATTTTAATGAAATAATTCTCCTTTTTTGGTCACACCTGCAGCACCAAGGATCAAATCCAAGACCCCTGCAGTGGAAATGTGGAATTTTAACCACTGGACCACCAGGAAGTTCCCTCATTTTACCAAACTTTACCAAGAGCTTGCTCTTTGGAAGAAAAGCTATGACAAACCTAGAGAGCATATTAAAAAGCAGAGACATCACTTGGCCAGCAAAGATTAATATAGTCAAAGCTATGGTTTTTCCAGTACTTCCGTACAGTTGTGAGAGTTGGACCATGAGGAAGCCTGAGCACTGAAGAACTGATGCTTTGGAACTGTGGTGCTGGAGAAGATTGGAGAGTCCCTTGGACAGTGAGGAGGTCAAACCAGTCCTTCCTAAAGGAAGTCAACCCTGAATATTCATTGAAAGGACTGATGCTGAAGCTGAAGCTCCGCTACTTTGGCCACCTGATGCAAAGAGCCAACTCATTGGAAAAGATCCTGATGCTGGGAAAGATAAGGGCATAAGGAAAAGGGGATGAAAAAGGATGAGATGGTTGAATGGCCTCAATGGCTCAATGGATGTGAGTTTGAACAAACTCTGGGAGATAGTGATGGACAGGGAAGACTAGCATGCTGCAGTGCATGGGGTCACAAAGAGTTGGACGTGACTGAATGACTGGACAACAACAATTAAACGCCTCTCCAGGCGTCCTGTCACTGGGCAGGAAATGGGGATGGTGCTTCTGTATCTCTCTGGAAGCGAGAGGAACTGCTGTAATTCCACTTAGAGAACTCCCTGATCTCTAGGCTCATTTAGTGTTCATTGCTGGTCCATTCAGGTTTGTTTAGGAACCTCAATTGCAGTGACTGTTAAAATCTCCTTGAGCACATATTAGGAAGTCTGGCAGTTGTGGCACAGTCTGATGTGCAAATGCACGACAACTCACACTGAACCAGGGACAGAAAAACCACCGTCTGGTCCCTAAGTGACTTTCCACAGCACACCTAGAAACTGACACAGAGTATAATTCAAACAGTGGCAGTGTCTCTGCAAGCCATTGCTGTGGATCCTGGGTGACTTGGGGACCTGTGCCTGCAGCTCCCAGCAGCATCAGCATGCAGGAGGAGCTCGTGGCATGTTGAGGAGTGAACAGCGGAACAGCAATGCTGTTTTCCATGCATGACTGTCTCCAGCCAGGTTTGGTTTGTGTTTGCTTTTTTAAAGATTTTTTTTTGATGTGGACCATTGTTAAAGTCTTTATTAAATTTGTTACAATGTTGCTTCTGTTTTATGTTTTGATTTTTGGCTCCAAGGCACATGGGGTCTTAGCTTCCTGACCAGGGATTGAACCCACACCCCTTGCTTTAGGCAGGTGAATTCTTAGTCGCTGGACCACCAGGGAAGGTCCCCCAGGTTTGTTTTTAACCCTCAGGCCTCAGGCTTCCCAGGTGGGACAGTGGTAAAGAATCTGCCTGCCAGTGCAGGAGACACAAGAGACTGGGGTTCGATCCCTGGGTTGAGAAGATCCCCTGGAGGAGGAAATAGCAACCCCCTCCAGTATTCTTGCCTGGGAAATCCCATGGACAGGACAGCCTGGCAGGCTACATACAGTCCATGGGGTCACAAAGAGTTGGACGTGACTGAAGCATTTCACATGCACGCACAACCATTTATCTATCTACCTGATACTTGACCTCTTACTCACATACAAGTCCACTTCTGTTTCAGAAGGGATTGAAAGCAAAGCCTGAGAACTGGGTGGTAGAGGAAACAGAGCGTGTGGAAATAATCCTAGACTGTGAGGTACAGACTCAGATCACACTCAACCCCTCACCCACTCCGTGACCTTCTGTTTCCTCGGCTGGAACATGAGGAAATGGATTTTCAGCTCCATCATTCAGTGATCTGAGATGAGAAGCCAAAACGACCAGAATCAAAAATGGGATATAATCCAAAGAACGTGTATCGCATGGCAGGGCCTCTTGGCATCTTAGAAGCTTAGAATAATTTCCAGTTTTATGAAGGATAGAAATGCAGTGGAAAGATATGGCTTGAGTGGAAAGAAATGGCTTGGGATTTTAACCCATCATCCCATCAAAAACATTCATATTACCCTCAGCTGTATATACATCATCTTTGGGGGATGGTACAATCAGACAGTATTCCTGTGATTCATGACATCCTAACAAACCTGTTGGAAAAAAGAAAACAGCTCCCCCTTTTACAAAACTATTTTATGCAAATCACTGTTAATAAATAAGCTTTTAAAAACCCAGAAGCATTTTTTTTCTTTTTGGATGCACTGGGTCCTCTTCGTTGCACTGGGGCTTTCGCCAGTCAGGAGGAGAAAAGGCTACTCTCTAGTTGGGATGCCGGGGTGTCTCATTGCGGTGGCTTCTCTTGTCGCAGAGCGTCAGCTTAGAATTTGTGGCACATGGGCTTAGTTGCCCCTTGGCATGTGGGATCGTTCCAGACCAGGGATCAAACTCATGTTCCCTGCATTGGCAGGCAGATTCTTAGCTGCTAGACCACCAGGGAAGTCTGTGTTTGCTTTTTAAGGCCTGTCTCTAAAGCATCCATCAAAGTCAAAAGTCAAAGTCAAAGTCAAAAGTCAAAAGTGTAAAGCAGTAGCAACACAAGCTGCTCCAGCTCAAGGCAGAATGGTCAAGCTCCTGCTCTTACTCTCCCACTGCTGCTGGCTCCTAGAAGCCTCTGCAGTCTCCTGTGACCAGAGCGTGTGCCTCATGAAGTATGCCTCCTTCCTGGCCGTGCACAATGTTCCCATGATACTTTCCACCCATGCACTCAGGTAAGGCTGCACTGCTCCACTAGGTAATGGAGACAGGAAGCTCTCAAGAGTTTCTGCCCTTCATGACTTCACAGTCTAGCCCAGGGAGGAAGCCAAAATGAAAACAAATAGTATAAGAGGTTACAGCATAGTGCTGCAGGCTGTACTGTGTCTCCCCAAATTCCTATGGCAAAGTCCTGTTAGTAGCTCAGAAAATGACTGTATTTGGGAAAAGTGTCTAAAGGAGTAATCGAGTTAAAAACAAGAGATTAGGGCATAGACACACACAGAGGAAAGACCCTGTGAAGACAGAGGGAGAAGGTGGCCATCTGCCAGTCGGAAGGAGGCCTCAGGGGAATCGACCCCGCTGACATCTAATGTTTGTTAAACCAGTGTGATGTTTTCAAATCTTTACTTACTTCTGGCTGTGCTGGGTGTTCGTTGCTGTGGGGCTTTCCTCTAGTTGTGGGGAGTGGGGGCTACCCTCGTTGCAGTGTGCGGACTGCTCATTGCCGTGGCTCCTCCGGTTGCAGAGCACGGGCTCTAGGGCGCATGGGCTTCAGCAGGTTCGGCCATGGGCTCAACAGTTGCAGTTCCCGGGCTCTCGAGCTGAGGCTCATAGCTGTAGCACATCGGGTTAGTTACTTTGCGGCATGTGGGGCCTTCCCAAACTGGGGATCAAACCTGTGTCTCCTACATTGGCAGCCAGATTCTCTACCACTGAGCCACCAGGGACGCCCTAACATCTTGGTCTGGGATTTCCAGCCTCCAAAACTGTAAAAAATAGTTATTGAAGCACCTGGTGGGTGGTACTTTGGTACTATTATTTTATATTATTAGTATACTAATTATATTATTATTAGTTCACCTGAGCAAACTAATACACATAGGTTTTCATCCACTCACTCATTCATTCAAAAAAAGATGTATAGCACCTGTTGTGAAAGGCCTATTCAAGAGCCTGGAGCTACAGAGTAGAATAAAATAGAAAGGCTGCTTTCAAAAACACTCATAGGTTTGTGAAGAGGGTAGATATTTATATACCTACGAGTGTTGTTATGATGTGTTATTATACAGAAATTTTATTTATTTACATCACACCTTATCCTGAGAATTATTTCAAAAGTATATTTCACAGTATTGTGATGGGTAGGATAAATAATTTGGAGGAGTTTAGAAAAACTTCACTGGGATGAATTTGATAGATAGATGAGCTAGGGCCACACTGTAACTTTCATGAGATCTGGACACTTGCTCTTGCGGGCTTTCTCCTCCTAAGAAATAACTTAAAATTACATTTTACTGATGGAACAGGTGGAAGACAAATATATAATATTACATATTAAAGCATTTTCTTTTTTTGATTCCATGTTTTAAACTTTTTATTTCGTATTGAGGTATAAATAACAATGTTGTGACAGTTTCAGGTAGCCAGGGGACTCAGCCATACATTGCCCGACTCTTAGCGACCCCATGGAGTGCAGCCTTCCAGGCTCCTCTGTCCATGGGATTTTCCAGGCAAGAGTACTCGAGTGGGTTGCCATTGCCTTCTCCATACATGTATCCATTCTCCTGCAAACTCTCCTTCCACCCAGGCTGCCACATAACACTGAGCAGAGTTCCCTGTGCTACACAGTAAGTCCTTGTTGGTTATCCATTTTAAGTACAGGCAACCATAAGTTCATTTTCTAAGTCTATGAGTTTCTTTCTGTTTTACAAGTAAGCTTATTTGTATCATTTCTTTTTAAATTCCACATACAAATGTTGTCATATGATATTTCTCCTTCTCTGTAAAGCACTTTTATCTAAAAGTTCATTTTTCTCTTTTGATTTTAAAAGAAGCTAAGACATTTTTATGGGTCCCTGAAAGTTCTATGGACTCCATGCACAGTAACTTATGTGCCTGGTGGGGAAGTCAGCCCTGAGGATGAAGGAAAAGGCATTCTAAGTAAGAACTCAAAATGACAAGTTCATTCCGGCTACAGCTACAGGGACACTAAGGGAAGGAGAAGAAGCTGAAGAGGCAGACCTGAGCCAACTAAGAAAGGTCTGGAATGTTACACCAAGGCAGCGCAGTGCTGGCAAATGCTTAACAACAGCTCTCTGGAGAAAAAGCCCTGATTTGCAGTATTTTCCAACTTCCTGAGTATAAATACTCCTACAGTGGCCAACTTCAGGGTGCGCCATGGCATCACCAAATGCAGATCTGAGAAGGGGTATTTGCCATCAGCTCTTGCAAGTCATGCAGGCAGCCTCCAGTGCATTCTGCCCTGAAGCAGTGAGAAGGGATTTTGTCTCTAGGAGTGGAGAGCCTTCAGGTAGATTTATATAACATGATCTCTATGTTAAATCACTCTGTGATTCTGAGAATCATTCTGTGTTCTCTGATAGAATACATTTGGCTGTAAGTAACAGAAAAGCCAACTAAAATAGGCTTAAACTAACTACATACATGCTTAGTCACTCAGTCACATCCAAGTCTTTGTGATCCCATGGACTGTAGCCCACCAGGCTCCTCTGTCTATGGGAGTTCCCAAGCAAGAATACTGGAGTGGGTTGCCATTTCCTCCTCCAGAGGATCCTCCCAACCCAGTGATCAAACCCACGTCTCCTGCATTGCAGGTGGATTCTTTAGTGCTGAGCCACTGAGGAAGCCCCTAAATTAACTGACATAATGGCAATTGACTCACCTATTGACTCGATGGACGGGAGTCTGAGTGAACTCCAGGAGTTGGTGATGGACAGGGAGGCCTGGTGTGCTGCGATTCATGGGGTCATGAAGAGTCGGACACGACTGAGCGACTGAACTGAACTGACCTGAACTGAGTCAGTCTAGAGATGATAGAGGTCTGTTACTACAGAAGCTGGTGATGCCCATCTGTCTCTCCATTCTGCTGTCCACAGTGCTGGCATCATTTTAAAGCTGGCTCTTCTACTGGTTGGAGAACAGCTGCCAGTAGCAACTGAGACTAAGTGTTTCCTTGTTCATGTCTGTTGATTGGCTTCCCACAGCCCTCTAAGAAGACTAAGAAGCAATTTCTTAGTGGCTTCCAACAAACCTCTCTTCCTGTGTCATTTGGCAGAATTGATTTCATACTAATTTTTAACTCATTGCTGACAATGAGGGGGATACCGCCTATATAACTGGACTAATTCCTAGAACTAGGACTGTGGTCAGCGTCCCCCAAGGCACAGAGGTTATATGGGGAGGGGAGGATGCCCGAACAAAATTCAGGTTCCATTAAGAAGGAAGAAGTAAGTTGAGTCATCGGGAAGGAAAAATAAGCTAATGGATCTTGGGTAGAAAACCAGTAATTGTATTTTCCATTCTGTTATAAGTATGAAAGATGATTCAATTAGGGGGACAGGAGAGGCCAATAGGGCTCTTTTGTAACTGACAGGGTAAGTGATGATGAATCGCAACAGTGATCACATAGCAGGTAGAGAGAACAAGATGAATTTAGGGAATGTTTAGGAACTAATGGGACTCAGAGCCTGACTGGAAGGAGATGTATTAAAAGACATCCTCAGCAGTTTGTGGAGACATTAACCAACACAGGGAACATAGGCGAACACAACTAAAGATGAAGATGATGCTTTTGGTTTTTCATTCTTAACTACATGAGGGATGTTCAAAAAGAGATGTCCAGTATCAAATTTAAAAATAGGGGATTGGAGCTCAGAAGAGAGGCAGGAACCAGAGAGATTTATGAGTCATAATTATAGAAGTGGTTGCTGATGCTACAGACCTGGATGACAATCCCTTGGAAAAACATACAGACTGAGAAAAGAGGGGAGTAAGAGGAGAACATTGTTAAATACCAGTATTTAGGACGTGGTGGGAAAAGATGATGCAACAAAGGAAAAAACAGATTTGGGGTTGAGACTCCCTGGCCTTAGAGACCTAGACAGAATTGCTTTGGACCCCACATTCCAAATTCCTGCGTCCTGTACAAATTCTGCAAATTCCAAGGACTCACTCTCTTCTGGCTGCATCTGACACCTAGCATCTTCATCTCTGAAGTGGTCTCCATGATTCATTGCATTCTTGGACTAGAAAATACAGCCTTCAGTTTCCAACCCTAGACCAAAAGACTAACAAGAACACAAACTTTCCTGAAAATTTAGGAGAGACGACAGGGATTAGAAATCTGCATGGTAGTAGATATTTCTGTTCTCCTTAAGTCCTGTTGAGATTCACTACTATTAGCTCCAGTTTCTGGATATGAATAAAGCTCAATATATATTTTCTGAATAAATGAATTAATGAATGAAGTTTGTTCTTTGTGATCTTCCCCCAAACCAGCCCCTAGACTTTTCTTTCTCCTACTCACATTACCTTGGCTCTCAAAGTTATGCTGCTGCTGCTGCTGCTGCTGCTGCTGCTGCTGAGTCGCTTCAGTCATGTCCGACTCTGTGCGACCCCATAGACGGCAGCCCACCAGGCTCCCCCGTCTCTGGGATTCTCCGGGCAAGAACACTGGAATGGGTTGCCATTTCCTTCTCCAATGCATGAAAGTGAAAAGTGAAAGTGAAGTCGCTCAGTCGTGTCCGACCCTTAGCGACCCCATGGACTGCAGCCTTCTAGGCTGCCCCGTCCATGGGATTTTCCAGGCAAGGGTACTGGAGTGGGGTGCCATTGCCTTCTCCAAAAGTTATGCTAAACCATACAAATTCAGTTCTCTCTGGCTTTTCATTCTCAAATGTGCAGTCACAAACCCATCATGCTGTTTAGCAAAGCTAAAAAGTGAAAGTGAAAGCCGCTCAGTTATGTCCGACTCTTTGCGACCCCATGGAGTATACAGTCCATGGGATCCTCCAGACCAGAATACTAGAGTTGGTAGCTTTTCCCTTCTCCAGGGGGTCTTCCAGAGCCAGGGATGGAATCCAGGTCTCCTGCATTGCAGGCAGGTTCTTTATCATCTGAGCCACCAGGGAAGCCCAATTAATGAATATTTAAGGATTTCCCCAGTGGCTCAGTGGGTAAAGAATCTCCTGCATTGCAGGAGACACGGGTTTGATTTCTGGGTCAGGAAGATCTCCTGGAAGAGGAAATGGCAACCCACTCCAGTATTCTTGTCTGGAGAATCCCATGGCCAGAGGAGCCTTGCGGGCTACAGTTCATGGGGTCACAAAAGAGTTGGATATGACTTAGGGACTAAACAATAACAACAATATTTGCCTGATGTAACCTATGAATTCTCTGCCTATGAATTCCTATGTGCCTTTAAAACAAAGCTCGAAGTTCAACTTCTGTGACATGTTCCCTAGCTCTCCCAGACAGATTTATCTGCTTCCTTCTATAGGATCCTGTATTTCTTTGTATATAATCCACTATTATTTTCTAATTTCAATACCCCATGAGAAACAGCACTTACTACACAGTGTTATAATAATTTTTGGAGGTATTGGTCTCTTCCAATGCCTGGCACATATTAATAGTATATCCTCAACAACTGCTTCTTGAATAATGACAGACATTATTATGTATGGGCCATGTGTTTAACGCTTCCCTGTGAAACAGAGGGATTTATGTGTATATGATCTATATCTCACACACAAGGGACGTCCTTGGCTTTAGAAGGTTAGAAAGGCCTCTTCTCAGGCCATCTTCAGATTGGCACAGTTACCCTGGAATTGGTCATGCGTCACTGGGACAGTGATGTGGAGCTTGGGAAGTGGATAAGGGATGAGGACTGTTTTCTAAGCCACATTTCACCCAATATCATCCGCATTACAGTGAGCCTGTGCTTACCATCCATTTCTTTCTCCCTTTAGGATTTTGTATGTTTATTTTTGAAAATGCTATTCGCTGGTCTGGGCTTCCCTGGTGGCTCAGTGGTAAAGAAATCACCTGCCAATGCAGGAGACTTAGGTTTAATCCCTGAGTCGAGAAGATCCCCTGGAGAAGGAAATGGCAACCCACTCCAATATTCTAACCTGGGAAATCCCATGGACAGAGGAGCCTAGCGGGTTATAGTCCATGGAATCACAAAAGATTAGACATGATCTAACAACTAAACAACAATGACAACAGTTTCTTGGTATGCGGTACTTACCGATTTCCAGGCACTAACACCCCATTAGTTGCTGTAGCTGCCATGTCAGCTCCATGAGGCAGGCAGCGTGGGGGAGGCAGGGGGTGTGAAATATTGGAAAATATGCTTAAATTCCACTCAGTGAGGAAGATCTGACTCAGAAGCGCAGTATGAGCATCAGCCTCCATGTGACCCGAGGGGCCCAGGAGGATGGTCCAGGCAGTGGGCAGCCCACCACCCTACAGGGCCCACTCTGGGCCTGCCTGTGGCTTGGCTGTCATGAACCAGGATGAAGGAGAGCATTGCTCTTCCTTCTGCAGGGGTGATAGGTCTTTGTGTTCACTGTCTGTGAAATCCTGACTCAAAGCACAGGGAGAAGCTTGTCAGCATCCTCTGCTGGGGTTTCATGGGGCCTGGAAAGGTGGCGTGTCAGCCCTATAGCCAGCTTATGGTCACAAAACCAAATTTCGCACAAATCCCCCTTCCTCGACGACAGATACCACACTGCTTTGGACTTGCTGGAGAGCTGAGCCTACAATGGACACATTTCCCAGACTATTTGGGATCTTGAAGGGATCTTATTTACAATGGAATGGAGTGCAGGTATGAGTGAAGTCAGTTATACAGAAAATAAATCTTGCAGATTTTGTGGAGGTGGTGGGCCGAAAGGAAGGTGCAGGTGGGTGGAGGAGGATATGCTGAGGTCAAACTCTGGCTTCCTCAGTTGCTAGCTATATAAACTGGAAGTTATTTAATTGCTCCTTGGTTAATTGTTCCATTCATTAATTCATAATTCTTTCATTCATTAATGAATTTCCCCATTCATTGATTACCTTGCTTTTCTATAAAATGCCATCTATAAAATGGAACTAGTAATGCTTCATTTGTGGTGTGGAAATTACATGAGAAGATGCAGCCACAGTTGTTCAGTAGTTTCCCCATTAGTGATAGTTATCACTATCAAAACAATTGTAACATCAAAATACAGTTTAGAGACAGAAACGTAGGTAACTGTTGTTTAAAAACCAGTTTAGCTGCCAAAATGAAGGAAAGAAGATGCTTGACGGAAATCATTTTGTCTTTCCTTCCTTTTCAGTGTGGGTTTATTCAATCTTTTTAAAAAAATTTTATTTCTTTATTTTTGGCTGTGCTGGGTCTTCACTGCTGCATGCGGGCGTTCTAGCTGTGGAGCCTGGGGACTGCTCTTCATTGTGGTGTGTGAGCGTCTCGCTGCAGTGATTTTCTTGCTGTGGAGCATGGGCTCTAGGCACAGGAGCTCACTAGGTGTGGTACATGTGCTTAGCTGCCCTGAGGCATGTGGAATCTTCCTGAACAGGGATCGAACCCATGTCCCCTGTATTGGCAGGCGGATTCTTATCCACCGTACCACCAGTGAAGTCTCATTTTGTCTCTTACCCATGTTTCCTCAAGAAGAAAAGAAAACGAAAAAGGCTGATTTGGTCACAGTGTGTGAATTAATAGCTGAATATTACCAAAGGAAGGAAGCTGAAGTGCCCAGTTATCTGGTCACCTCCAACACAAAGGCAGCTAAGCACCCCCTAACGGATTAAGCTCTGGACCCTGCCATTCATGCAGGCACTCTACTCCCAAGGCCCTAGGAGGTCAGTCTCTCACCTCTCTTCCCTCGTCCTGGGGGCAAGTGCTGCATAAATAAAATCACTAACAGCATCACACGATTTCCTGTACCTCTCTCCCCAGAAAACCTCCTAACGGGGTGCTCTCACCCCCAGAGCAAGGGAAAAGGTGTCCAGGAAAGCAATGCTGGTGGGCATTTCACCGTGGAGCAGCAGATTTCATCACCAGCCTTCTAAGGCTGTCATAAAGAAGACACAGGGAATGCACTTCATTCTAGAAGGAAAAAACCCAAGGAACTCTCCTGGGCCTCCTGGCTTTACAAACCCCCACCCTTCTCTCCGGCCCCCTTGTTTTGCCAGGAGTCTGCTGGCTTCCTGAAGATGGAGCCTGCTCCATGTATTCCTGGGCTGCTCCGGGGGACTGGTGACCTCACGCTGGCTGTCCCAGGCTCCCATTCAGGCAGAAATGCCCAATAGACTCCAGTGGAAGATAGGACCTCATGGGAGGTATTGTGCTCAGCTGAACTGGCCCAGTTGCTCTGTGGCATTTTGATTAATGTGAGTCTGAATGGGAGCCTTTAAAACTCGATTTCCTTTGGAAATGCAGTTTGGAAAATCACTTTGGCTGTGTGTATGCGTTCATGTGGGTAACTTCCTTGGTGGTCTAGTGGTTAAGAATCCACCTGCCAGTGCAGGGAACGCGGGTTCGATCCCTGGTCCAGGAAGATCCCACATGCTGTGGGGCAGCTGAGCCTATGCTCCACAACAAGAAAAGCCACTGCAATGAGAAGCCCACACACCTCAACTCGACAGTAGCTCCTGCTCGCCCCAACTAGAGAAAGCCCCTGCACAGTGATGATGGTCCAGTGCAGCCAAAAATAAAATCATTCTTTAAAAAAAGAATTGAGTTTGATTCAGTGTATCTATCCAGATTATTTTCTCATGTATGTGCATACATGTATGTATATATGTGTATCATCACTAGTATCGTATGGTTTCTTTTAAAAAAATTAGTCTCCAAGTACAATATCCATTGAATTTCATTGAATTCCATTAGTCTGAATTCATTTTGGGAATCTTAAAAGGAAAAGAAGAAAACTCCACATCTCTGGACTTTTAATGGAGGAGTGATCCAGGTCTTTCCATCCTAAAGCTTGCTAAAGGTACTTTTAATTTTACATGGAATCAAATACTTTTTCAAAATAAGCAGGCTTAGCAAATTTTTATGATGCCGTGTTTCCAACTTCAGAAGCTCACTCACCTCCAGGAGAGTGTTAAAACATACCCTGTGGGACATCAGACAAAAAATGTAATTCCACATCTGTGCCTGGCTATGCCAGAAGGTAAGGCCTAGTGATTCTAGAATTCCACAGTCTAAACAACAGCCACAAGGCCAGGACTCTCTGGGAATGTTGCACCTGTATGATCCAGTGACTCAGCCATTAGACACAAACCCACTGGTAATCAGCTCAAGTGTTTGCTTCAGGAAGCTCTATCTTATAAAGCCACATGGTTCTGAGAAGTCTAATCATTTCCTTTTGCCATAAGAAAGATGTGAGGGGGACTTCCCTGGTGATGCAGTGGCTGGGACTCTGGGTTCCCAATACAGGGGGTCTGGGTTCGATCCCTAGTCAGGGAACTAGATCCCACATGATGTAACTAAAAGATCATGCATGCTTCAGGTAAGGCCTGGCACAGCCAAATAAATAAATCATAAATAAAACAAATATTTAAAAAAAGAAAGCTGTGAGGACATGCGGCAGACTTCCCAGCCCATACACCTTTCTGGCTGCTGTGATTTCCATGTTGTTAATGTCCATGCTTTGCACTCTCCTTCACTGAGGATGCCACGCTCTGCACAGCCCTACCCAGCACCAGATCTCACAGGTGCTGACCTCATAAGAAGCAGCTCTTGGGGCTTAGATGAAGTTTCTTTTGAGAGAGAAATGAGTGGATAACTAACCCATCACTGCAAAACTCCGGAAGAAGTTTTCTGCGTTACTGAAATGCACCCCACCAAGAGGGTGAGCAGCTTACGTCCTCAGGACTGGAGTGACTTCTAAGCTGTGCCCTTAACATCTCTGTTGTTCCCATATTTGACTACAAGACCTGTTAACACAAGGAGTGATCTTCACATGGACTCTGAGAAACTGGGGAGAAAAATGTCAGAGTGCAGGTTTTCTGATCTCCTGCAGGGGAGGGCATCCTAATTCCAGAGGTGCCTTTATCCAATAGGATTAGTTCCCTTATAAGAAGAGATCCTCTGTTGCCCCCTTCTCCTCCTGCCCTCAATCTTTCCCAGCATCAGAATCTTTTCCTATGAGTCAGCTCTTTGCATCACGTAGCCAAATTATTGGAGCTTTAGCATCAGTCCTTCTAATGAATATTCAAGACTGATTTCCTTTAGGATGGACTGGTTTGATCTCCTTGCTGTCCAAGGGTCTCTCAAGTCTTCTCCAGCACCACAGTTCAAAAGCATCAATTCTTTGGCACTCAGCCTTCTTTCTGGTCCAACAGAGGATGAGATAGTTGAATGTTATCATCGACTCAATGGACATGAGTTTGAGCAAACTCTGAGAGATACTGAAGGACAGGGAAGCCTGGCATGCTGCCATCCATGGGGTCCCAAAGAGTCAGACACGACTGAGCGACTAAACAACAAGAACAAAGAAGAGCTAGCAGAGAAATCACTCTCTCTCCTGTGTGTACACACACAAGAAAGTCCATATGAGGGCCCAGGAAGGAAGCAGCCATCTGCAAGCTGGGAAGAGAGCCCTCACCAGAAACTGAATAAGTCAAAACTTTGATGTAGGACTTTAGGCCTGAAGAACTGTGAGAAAACAAATTTTTGTTGTTTCAGCCACCCAGTCTGAGTATTTTGTTCTAGCTGCCCAAGCAGACTAATGCACAGCCCAAGTGCCCATCAACAGACAAACGGATAAATGAAATGTGGTATATACATGCAATGGAATACTATCCAGCCTCTAAAAAGGAGGAAAATTTGACATATTCCATAATATGGCATATAATATGGTTGAAACTCGAGGGCATTATGCTAAGTGAAATAAACCAGACATTAAAGGACTATTGCATGAATCCACTTACGCAGATCCCCAGAATAGTCAATTCCATAGAGATAGAAAGCAGAGCCATGGTTAACAGGGGCTTGGGGAGGGGGGAATGGAAAGTTGTTTCATGGGTCCAGAGTTTCAGTTTTGCAAGATGAAAAGAAGTTCTGGAGATGGATAGCAGTGATGGTTGCACGACGATGTGAATGGACTTGACACTACTGAACTGTACACTTGAATTGTAAAATTTATGTTATGTGCATTTTATCACAATTAAATTTTAACCCAACACATGCTCACCGCAGAAAATACGGAAGGTTTAAAACAGACTAAGAAAACAGGTAAATGTTTATTACAATCCAGATACCTTCATTATTAAAATTTCCTTCCAGCTATTTTATATATAACCTGGCAGAGGATGAGATGGTTAGATAGCATCGTTGGTTCAATGGACATGAATCTGAACCAACTCTGGGAGATAGTGAAGGACAGGGAAGCCCGGTGTGCTGCAGTCCATGGGGTCACAAGGAGGCAGACACGACTTCGTAACTGAATAACAGCGTGTGTACATCACTGCTGGCTTAGAGAGCCAACCGTGTCCTGGTGCGGTGCTACCAACCACACTGCTGAACAACCCGCACTTCCCATTCCCCATCAACAGGAGTCTAGCCTTCCCACTGGGCTTCCCGGTGGTAAAGATCCACCTGCCAATGCGGGAGATGCAGGAGACACAGATTTTATCCCTGGGTCGGGGAGATTCCCTGGAACAGGACACAGCAACCCACTCCAGTATTCTTACCTAGAGAATCCCATGGACAGAGGAGCTAGCTGGGCTATAGTCCATGGGATCACAAATAATCAGAAATGACTGAGTAACTGAGTAGCCTTCCCACTACTATTCTCACAGTGCCTTTACTCCATAAAACTTCTGGGAGTTTCCGAGAGATGTCTGTGTCTCACATGCCCATCCTGGGGTCTTCTGTGCTGGTGGCCAGTCACATTCACTCTGAACTATCCACTCCAGGCTCTCCAGTCACCTCCTGCACCTTCTTCTTCAATGTTCCTAGTTTACGGTTGCTTACAGTAATTGTCTGTTGCTGTGCAACAAAATTTCGCCAAAACTTAGTGGCGAGAAAAGCTTTATTATTTCAGTTTCTATGCTTCAGGAATTCTGGAGCAGCGTACATGGGTGTTTCTGGCTTAGTGTCTCTCGTGAGATTGAAGCCAGGGTGTTGGCAGGGGCTGCAGTCGTCTAAGGCTTGACCTGTGCTGGCGGAGCTGCTTCCAAACGGCTCGCTTGTTCTCAAGGTTAGCAAGGCTGACGGTCAGCACACACAGACCTCTCCATAGGGCCACTCCTGTGTCCTGATAACGCGAGTTATTCGAGAGCAGCTCTCCATGAGAGAAAGGAGGGCAGAATGACAGAAGCTTTGTGACCTAGCCTCTGAGGTCACACTTTGTCCTTTCCACAATGTCCTATCACTTATACCACTTTGTTTAGTGTGGGAAGAGACTACACAAGGGCATGAAACCAAGAGGCAAGGATCAATAACACACACATGTATGGCTTAAAAACTACATTATAACCAAGCTTTAATAAGCAATCCCTGTGCCCTCAGAGGATCGGAGTGTAAACTGATATCCTTCTTCTTGCTCCTGTGCCATCCTTACTCCCCACTCTTGTGGTCTCGGGTTCCATTCTGGCTGCTAAGTAAGTGTTGCTCATCCACCTGCTTCCCAGTTTTCAAAATGACATTCATGTAACTCATCTGCTTTCATGCCTTTCCCTGTGAGTGGTGCTTTTTCATTACTTTTTGCAATTTTCACAGAGTATAGAAGGAAGCAAGGGGAAATACGTAGGTTTAATTTGCCATGCTTAAGCAGAAGTCTTTCCATTTGTTACATGCCATTTTAATTTCATTGCTGTTATTCATATGCTTCCTCTATTTGTCAATAAGATTACTTACATTTCTTCACTAATATTTAAGAGCTCTTCATAGAAAGAGATACGATTATTTTAAACATATTGTACCTTTCTCTCAA
Organism: Capricornis sumatraensis; assembly: GCF_032405125.1. Taxonomy (NCBI): domain Eukaryota; kingdom Metazoa; phylum Chordata; class Mammalia; order Artiodactyla; family Bovidae; genus Capricornis; species Capricornis sumatraensis. The sequence continues at coordinate 41,100,484 of NC_091078.1, read as the reverse complement.
TGATAACCTGAATAATAAAAGTATATTCTGGACTATCTGGTGAACTAGATTGTAAATGAGGCCTGGCAAGAATATTTAGTGCTTGCATTTGCACTTGTGAAGTTTGTGAGCTGAAGCCCACATGCTATCATGGCACACTGTACCATGAAGGATTTTTGTAACAGCTTGAAGAGATTGCTAGAAGAATAGAATCAGCTTGTGCATATGATGATGTGAGCATGCTGCTTACAAAGATCCTGCTTCCACATTCATATTTAAAAGCAGTTGCATTGGGTACCCAGTATTTATATGCATCAACTAAAGCGGTTTATTTACAAAGAATTTTTTTTCTTCCCAGTTCCATCAATCATTGAGTTAGAAAATACTGTATATTTAAGAAATTTTTATAGTTGTTATTCAGTCCTGTCTGCCTCTTTGCAACCCCATGGACTGCAGCACGTCAGGCTCCTCTGTCCTTCACTATCTCCCGGAGTTGCTCAAATTCAAGTTCATTGAGTTGGTGATATTATCTAACCATTTCATCCTCTGCTGACCCCTTATCTTTTTGCCATTGATCTTTCCCAGCATCACAGTCTTTTCCAATGAGTTGGCTCTTTGCATCAGGTGGTCAAAGTATTGGAGCTTTAGCAAAGTTCTTCCAATGAATATTCTGGGTTGATTTCCTTTAGAATTGACTGGTTGGATCTCCTTGCTGTCCAAGGGACTCTCAAGAGTCTTCTCCAACACCATGGTTCAAAAGCATCACTTCTTCGGCATTCAGCCTTCTTTATGGTCCAACTCTCACATTCATACATGACTATTGGAAAAATCATACCTTTGTCAGTAAAGTAATGTCTCTATTTTTTAACATTCTCTCTAGGTTTGTCATAGCTTTCCTTCTGAGAAGCAAGAGTCTTTTAATTTTCTGGCTGCAGTCACTGTCCACAGTGATTTTAGAACCCAAGAATGTAAAATCTATCACTGCATCCACTTTTTCCCCTTCTATTTGCCGAAGTGATGGGACCAGATGCTCCCATCCCATGATCTTAGTTTTTTATTTTAATTTTTTAATGTTGAGTTTCTAGTCAGCTTTTTCACTCCCTTTTTCTACCCTCATCAAGAGGCTCTTTAGTTCCTCTTCACTTTCTACCATTAGAGTAGTGAAAGTGAAGTCGCTCAGTCGTGTCTGACTCTTTGAGACCCCATGGACTGCAGCCTACCAGGCTCCTCCGTCCATGGGATTTTCCAGGCAAGAGTACTGGAGTGGGTTGCCATTGCCTATCATCTGTATATTTGAGGTTGTTGATATTCCTCTTGGCAATCTTTTTAATTTTTATTTATTTGGCTTTTTATTTTTATTTATTTGTTTGAGTTTTAGTAGACATCTGGTAGCATCTTAAGGGTTTTCCATGTGTAGTATCTTGTCATCTGCAGACCATCACAGTTTCACTTCTTATTTTCTAATTCAGATTCCTTTTATTTCTTTTTCTTCTTTGATTGTTGTGGCCAGGACTTCCAAAGCTATGTTGAATAAAAGTGGTAAAAGAGGATATCCTTGTGTGTTCCTGATCTTAGAGGAAATGCTTTCAGCTTTTCATTGTTGAATATGATATTATCTGTGGGTTTGTCATATATGGCCTTTATTATGTTCCCTCTATGCCCACTTTCAGGAGGGTTTTTATGTTACCCTCCAATGAATTAAGGGCTTTCCAGGTGGTGCAGTGGGACAGAATTCACCTGCCAATTCAAGAGATGCAAGAGACACAAGTTTGATCCCTGGGTTGGGAAGATACCTTAGAGTAGGAAATGGCAATCTGCTCCAGTATTCTTGCCTGGAAAATGTCATGGACAGAGGAGTCTGATGGGCTACAGTCCACAGATTGCAAAGAGTTGGAAGTGGCTGAGCATACATGCATGCCAGTGAATTAAGCAACTTTATAGAATTAGTTGTGCTTACTGTTAACATTTTAATTAAAGGTAAGGTCTAATTTCCCAGGACTTGCAAAAATAAAATCTTAAAACCTGGTGGCTCAGGGGTAAAGAATCCGCCTGCAATGAAGGACATGCAGGTTTGTTCCCTGGGTTGGGAAGATCCCCTGGAGGAAGGCAAGGCAATCCATTCCAGTATTGTTGCCTAGAAAGTTCCATGGACAGAGGAGCCTGGCAGGCTAAAATTCACAGGGTTGTAAAGAGTCGGACATGACTGAAGCTACTGAGCAAAGTTATTTATGTTGTTTTCTACAATGCATTTATATAAACAATGTTTCTTGGCATTAATATTTTTAAAGTCAAATATAGAAACAGATGAAAAAATTGAAGTAATTCCAAGAAGCCATATTTCCACCATGAAATTCAACATCAGACACTAGTAAACTGACATCTGTCACATTATATTAGAGTTGTTAATTTCAACTTTTATTGGTTTCATACTTTATAGTTACTTACTTTGTGGATCTGTGTGTTAAAGTTCTCCAGAGAAACAGAACCAACAGGACATGTGTGTGTGTGTGTGTGTGTGTGTGTGTGTGTGTGTGGAGAGAGAGAGAGGAATACAGATAGACACAGAGAGAAAACTGTAATAAATTCATGAGGTTATAGGAGCTGGCATCTAAAATCTGCAGGAGGCGCTGGCATGCTGGAGACTCAGGGAAGAGTTGATGCTGCAGTTTGAGCCCAGAGATTATCTGGAAGCAGAATTCCCTTTTCCTCAGGGTACCTCAGTCTTCTAAGGCCTTCAGCTGATTGGATGAGGCCCACCCAGATTATGGAGGGTAATCTACTGTATTCAGAGCCTACTGATCTATGTATTAATCTCATCTAAAAATTCTTTCACATTAAGCCTGGAATTTGACTAAATATGTAGACATTGTAGCCTCGCCAAGTTGACAAATGAAATTAAACATCACAACTTGTTTTGGCTTTGCATTTATACAACAGCCACAAAGATCAAGATTTTAAAACTTGTTTTAAATATATACTTTTATAGTACTGAAAAAAAATACTTTACATCAGCTCTGGGGAGTGGGGAAGGTTATGTACATTTTTTCTTTCAAAAAATTCTGAATTACCCTCAGAATTAATAACACTGTTTGTAGAACTGAAAGGCCTAGTAAAGGTTTTTTTTTCCCCAAACTGAAAAATACTCTTTCATGAAAGATTAATTCTGCCAGTGAGGGATTTGCTGGCATGTCCATAAGTCCTGGATACCAGGGCTTCAGAAATGTGGGCCTGATTACTCACACAACATGTGTTCTGCTTTTTTCTCTTAACATATAGTATAAGGGTCTAGATACTTCTTGATAAGAGATTTTGTTTTTCTTATTGGTTTTATTTTTGTAATGATTTCAGTAAAACATAATACAATTATTTATGGTCATTTCTGGGGGAAAAAACAGCTGCTGCAATATAACCTAAAAAACCAGCACTGAGAACAAGCATTAGGGTATATTGAGGGTAATGGTGTGTGCATGAAGCTCATGTGCATTTAGCAAAACACTTTAAACAAAAAGATCCTTTTCCTACTCTCGCCACCATCCCTAAATAGCAAGTAAATCCCATGAGTGTCATCTCATACAGAAAAGAGGATGAACTAACAATTTCGTTAAAATGAAAAAGCATATGAATAAAAATATCCAACCTCATGAACACAGGAATGATTTATTAAGCAAACCTGAACCTACCGCCTTAAAATCTTAGGATTGCTAAGCTTTATGTTTCCTGTCAGGAATGTTCATATTTCAGCTATAAATAGAACATAGCAGCAGATAGAGGAGCTTTTTAATTAGGTCATTACCCAGTCTGCATGACTTATTTTCTTTGAGTCTTTGCCATTTTTTACTTCAGATTTGGTCTCTTTGTGATGGTGATGAAACATGACAGAATCATACCAGGCTTCCAAAGAACTCCCTTGCGCTCAGCCCTCCCCCACCGCCTCTCCCTCTCTTTCATCATATGTGCACTTACTTGTCAAAACCTCTTGCAAAGGGAAGACAGTGAGGAGCTTCTGCCATGTTCAGACCAGACATTTGGCCTCACCCTGCCACTTTCCCATCTAGGACTAAATGTCCCAACCAGAGCTGGTCTTATGTCTGGCTCTTCAGAATAAGGGTATTACCATCTTTCCCGAACTTTGTGACTGTTGATGAGGAATTGAGAAACAGTGACAGATGAATGGAGCTGCCTATATAAAACTAAAGCATTGGAAGTGACTGAGTGAGCTAATAGTTTTCCCATCTGCCTTATTAAGCCTAATTCTGTAATAGCTTTTACTAGCTTCTGAAGGAATGATGAAAATGAAAAAGACGCTTATAGTCAGTATCCTTTCACCTTGTGGTTTTCGAGATGCCGGGAAGGGTCTTATGTCTCCAGATTCTCACTGTCCTACCTCCGTGATAGGCACATGGTGACACTGTGTGCATTAGTCGCTCACTTGTGTCTGACTCTTTGTGACCCCATGGTCTGTAGACCACCTGGCTCCTCTGTCCATGGGACTTTCCAGGCAAGAATACTGGAATGGGTTGCCATGTCCCTCTCCAGGGGATCTTCCTGACTCAGGGATTGAACCTGGGTCTCCTGCATTGCAGGCAGGTTCTTTATCATCTGAACCATGAGGGAAAACCCAGTAAAGGACAAGAGCTTCATTCAGTGGTGGCACTGTTGGTAACTTTAGAGGTTTTGGCATTCCCACAAGTCTGTCAATGGGGTGGGAGGTGGGAGGGGGGTTCAGGATTGGGAACTCATGTACACCTATGGTGGATTCATGTCAATGTATGGCAAAACCAATACAGTATTGTAAAGTAAAATAAAGTAAAAATAAAAATTTTAAAAATATATATTCTAAACCTACCATTCCAAACCAAAAAAAAAAAAAAAAACCATTCTAAAAGATTCACCAAAAGTCCTTTCTAATATCCACATTAAGTTAGAGCTTGGAGGGAAATGCAACTTCACAAATCCTGTCCTTTCCACCAGCCCTCCCTCATCCCTTCCAGTCAGATTGTTAGGGAACCATCGAGAAAACCCGCCCACTTTGGCCAGGCATGAGGAAAACCACTTGCCTGAGTTGTCTCACACAGGAGATCACTACAAAGAATGAGGTGCTGCCACCGAAAACTAAGTGGGAGAGTTCAAAAGGGGCCAAAAGGAAGAGGGAGAAGTCTTGCCAACCTCCCAGAAACCCTCACACTTGAACCCATCTTGGCTGAGAGACGTGTGCACCAGCAGGAAGGACTCTGAGTCACCAGAGACGGGCCAGGCCAGATGACTGGCCAGAGACAACCCAGAAACTCACCCCATCACCATAAAACCTGAGACTGCAAGCCACGAGACAGAGTGGTTCTCCTGCTGCTCTCCACCCAGGCACCCCTTCCCAGTAAAGCCTCTTGCTTTATCAGCATGTGTGTCTCATCAGACAATTCATTTCCAAGTGTTAGATGACAGTCCACTCTCAGGCCCTGGAAGGGGTCCACCTTCCTGCAACAAGACCACTTCTGCATTTGTCCCAGGGTCATTGCACCTCTGTGGCAGGACACACAGCTGCATTATTAAATGCAGACCCATTTCCTGGTCTGGGAGCATGACCGGAAAAGGCTGGCTGCTGTTTTCATAACTCGTTTATTTGGCAGGATAACCAAACATGAATCTTACTGGAGGAAGAATGGACCTGGCCTGATGTAAGGCTATTTTAGCCTGTGGTGTTTATCTACTATAGGACCAGTGGCAGTGCCACTTTCCAGACTGGAAGCTACATAAGACTTCTGGGCACTGTGCTTCTTAACCTTTGTACCTCCGGTGCTGGGCTGGCACATAGGTAAGTGGCCTATAAATGTTTACTGAGTTTATTGAACATGTATGCCTGAATTGTGGTGCACAGCAAGGAGATCAAGCCAGTCAATCCTAAATGAAATCAACCTTGATTATTCATTGAAAGGACTGATGTTGAAACTGAAGCTCCAATACTTTGACCACCCAAAGTGGTCCAATGAGCTGACTCATTGGAAAAGACCCTGATGCTGGGAAAGACTGAAGGCAAAAGGAGGAGAGGGTGGCAGAGAATGTGATGGTTAGTTGGCATTACATTCTCAAAGGTGATGAATTTGAGCAAACTCCGGGAGACAGCGAAGGACAGGGAAGCCTGGTGTGCCCACGGACTTGCAAATATCAGATAAGACTTAGCAACTGAACATTGAATACTTAGGAAGTAAGCAAGTGATGCCAAGTTGACCTGTCCTTCAGAATAAAAAGTCATGGATTAGTCATTCACTCATTCATTTTGTTAGCCCTTCACTTAACTAACAAGTATTTATTGAAGGCCACCTATGTTTCAGGTTTTTTGCCACATTCCAGGATTGTAAGATGAGTAAGAGGCAGTTCCCCTACTTGTTAAGTTCACATCCAAGTAAGAAAGACAGACAAGTACATCAGGATTTTAATACTGTGTGATGAGTGCTAATAAACGTATAGACATCACAAGGACACCAAGATCAGGCATCCAACCCTGCCTGACAAGACCAGATTTGCACTGAGGAAAGATCACTTTAGAACTAAAGACATCATTGCTTGAACATAGCATAATTATTGCAAAATGGAGTGCAGGATTGTAGGTCTCCTGCATGGGGTCCTAGCTTCAAGCTGTAGGCAGTAACTGAAAGAGAAAGCCCTTCAGGGAGAAAATAGGATTTAAAAATGAACCTGAGTTCTATACAAAATCAAAGATGTTACTTTATGGCGACATATGGCTCCTGTCTACTCCCGCCAAAATGGCACACTTTCCTCTTCCTAAGGAATCTGTCCAAGATAGCAGGAAGTGATTGTGTTACTTCTTTTCATCTTGTTAGAGATCTTGGATCTATAAAGTGTAATTCCCCCCTAATTCCCAGATGAGGGCCTTTCTGAAGCAATAAAGGAAGAAGAAATTCTACTCTTGACCTCTATTAAGTGCTAAGTAGAAATCAGGGACTATAGGGCCGATGTTCATGAATATGAGACATGCATGCTGCAGAGTCAGTGACCAGAATGTCTGCAGAGCTTTTGAAGACCCCTCTCTCCTTTTGCTCCCAGAAAATGCAGGTAGGAATCATGCTATGTGTTGCCAACCCCAGCGATGCTCTTTCAGCTCCAGACAGGCTTTCCCTTTTCTCTAGCCTGGTGCATGATCCTAACTCAAATGGGATGACAAGGCAGAAACCAGACAAACTGAAGGACTGTGAGGAAACAGGAGGTGTTGGAGTACTTCCTGCATAAAAATGATGCTTTCATTTTTAAAACGCACATTTCCGCTCTTGGCTGCAGCCCAGAGACTCAGACAAGAGCTATAATAATGACTAATGTGCTTCCCTTAATGTACCCGCTAACTACAAGTCAGGTCATTCCTACATCCATATCACAAATCTTGATGCTTCTGTAGCCACTTACATGACCAGTAAGAAAAGCAGCTTTTTCCAGGGGATATTCTCTCAGAGATATGTGAGAAATCCCAGGCATGCTCAGAGGAGTCTGCAGCTGCCTGGTGAGGGGTGAAGCGAGGGTGTAGGGGGGACAGCTTGGGACCTCACTCCAGTACAGCTTCTCATGTCTGCTGATCTCAGCTTCACGAGAACCGGGGCTGCATCTACTGCGGTAGACACTCTTCAGTCCCTTTGGCCAGTGCAGCAGGACATCTGCCATTGCCATAGGTGTGGCTGCATGAACTCTGCTGGCCTTGGTGCAGACCCTTGTCAGCTTGCCAAGGCAACAGCCCTGCAATCAGATGGGAGGTGGTTTCCTCTCTGTGTCACACTCTATATTGGGGTTCCTATCCTCAGCAAAAGTTATGGTTATTCAGATTCACTCTAGAGCCATTTCCCAAGGTGAGCCCACAACACTGGGATAGGTGTCTTGAAGAAGTTCTAGTACTACGCTTAGAACCAAGACTTCCTTCATTCTCTGGCTAGTTGAAAACCTTCTGTTTATCTCCCAAGCCACCTGGTGCCTCACTTTTTACCACACTGTTACTAAAATGCTCCCTGGGCTCTTGGACCTTAGTTCTGATTGTTTTTTGTTTTTTGATCTGTCTCTCCCTTTATATACCAGGTACTCTTCCAGAGGCTCCACTGCCTGAGCACTGAGGACTCCAGTGAAAGGAGCTCTACTCCATGACCTTAGTCCAGACCCTACCTCGGTCACCAACTATGTTTTAATGGTCTGACAACTAAATGGGGGACTGACTATTCCCTATTCCTCCCACTAAGGATATACAAAACAAATATAAAGGACTTAGGAAGGTAGAGAGAAAGAAGATAGGCCAGGAACCTTGGGATCCATATGTAACTGGCTGAATCCCCAAAACTCAAATGTTGAAATCTTAACCCTCAGTTCCTCCAAATGTGACTATATTTGGAGACAGGATCTTCAGAGATGTAATTCAGGTCAAATGAGGTCATCAGGACAGGCTGTAATCCAATATGACTAGTGTCTCTATAAGAAGAGAAAAGTTGGACCCACACACCCCAAGGGAAGGTGTGCACACATAAAGACACAACTAAAAGGTGCTTATCTACAGGCCAAGGAAGGAGAACATAGAAGAAATTTGGTCTTGGACTTCTAGCCTCCAAAATTGTAAGCAAATTAATTTTATTGTGTATGTCACTCAGTCTGTGGTGCTTCTTATTGCAGCCCCGACAAACTAATGTACCAAGGAATTACACACTGCTGAGTTCCTTGAGTTTTCTTTTTGCCTCATATAGTCTAGACTTGGGGAAAGTCAGCCACCTGAAAACACTAATGAATGCAGATTAAAAAGAGAAAACATCTAGCAGAAGCCTGCTCTCTCTAGGCAAAGGACAAGGAAGGGGACAGACTAACAAGACAAAAAATTTTTAGACAATCACAGCTCTATTTCAGCCAATCTCCACTGAAAAAAACTGTGGCCATACATATACCCATGCCAACAAAGGCCAAATGGGGAGCTTAGACCTCAACCTTCACCAGCCTATAATGAAGCACCCCAGTCCCCACGCAGGGGTTGTATAAAGGAAGGCTGAGAAGGGAGCAGGATTTCATTCTTGGCATCCCTGAAGGGCCTTAGAAAACTTTCCCTCCTCATGGTGTCATTGGAGGCCACATGGAGAGCAGTAACAACCCTCTCACCCACACAGGTAGCAGTGGAGGCTCAGCGGGGAGCTGGGACTCTCAGCACAGCCCAGAATAAATGTTCAGATTTCAACAGAAGTTAACTGGGCAACCTGACATTCTCCCTTACCCCTATCATAATAATGTCAGATGAAGCCAGCTAAATCAGATTTAAATAAGATTTAGAATCATAATAAATTTTTAAATGTTTGGTTTTCAATAGGAAATCACTCAGCATAGCAAGTCCCAAGAAGATCCCAAATTCAATGAAAACAGACTATCCATAGATGCCAGCACATCTGGCATGATAACATCTAACAGAGATATTAGAATTACTTGACAAAGACTTTTGACAGCAGTTATCATAAAAATTATAAGCAATTACAAACAAGTTTGAAATGGAAAAAATGGAAATTCTTAGCAAAGAATACAAGATAAAGAGAGGAACCAAATGAAAATTTTAGAAGTTAAAAATACAATGGCTAATATAGAAAAACTCAGTGGATGGGCTCACCAGAAGCATGGATGGGACAAAGGAAAGAACCAGTGAACTGGAAGACAGAATAACAGAAATTATCCAACCTGAAAAATTGAGGGTCAGGAGTGGGAATGAATAGAGCCAAAGGGACCTGTGGGACTAATAACAAAAAGTCTAATGTATATGTCATCATAATCTCAGAAGGAGAGGAGAACAACAGGGTTGACCCAAATTTGGTAAAAGGTATAAATCTGCAGATTCAAGAAGCTAAGCTAAAACCAAACAGGATAAACCCAAAGTAATCCATGCAGAGACACATCGTGGTCAGACTTCTGAAAACTAAAGACAAAGAGAAGTCTTAAAAACAGCATGAGACTTTACCTTAAGTGAAAAACAAACTCATAGGATTCCTCATCAGAAACCATGGGTAAAGGATTGGCACAATACTTTAAAGTACTGAAATAAAAGAATTCAACCTATAGAATCCTATATCCAGTGAAAATATATTTCAAGAAACAAGGAGAAATCAAGACATTTTGAGATGAAAGTAGACTAAGAGAATCTGACACCAGCAAATCTACCCTTAAAGAATGGCTAAAGAAGTTTCTCTAAATAGAAAGGAAATTATATAAGAAGAAATCTTCAGACATTAGGAAGGAGGACAAAATATAAGCAAAAATATGAGTAAATGCAATATACTTCTTTCTTCTCTTGAGTTTTCTATATTATGTTTGATAGCAGAAGCAAAAGTTATAATAGTGCCTGTGTGTGTACACTCAGTTGTGTCTGACTCTTTACCTCATGAACTGTATAGCCCACCAGGCTCCTCTGTCCATGAGATTTTCCATGCAAGAATACTGGAGTGGATTGCCATTTCCTTCTCCCAGATATCTTCTTGACGCAGGGATCGAACCAGCATCTCCTGCATTGTCAGGCAGATTCTTTACTGCTGAGCGACCAGAGAAGCCAATCAAGACAGCAATCAGAGCAGAAAAAGAAATAAAAGGCATTCAGATTGGAAAAGAGGAAGTAAAACTCTGTTTGCAGATGACATGATCCTCTACATAGAAAACCCTAAAGACTCCATCAGAAAATTACTAGAGTTAATTAATGAATATAGTAAAGTTGCAGGGTATAAAATCAACACACAGAAATCCCTTGCATTCCTATACACTAATAATGAGAAAATAGAAAAAGAAATTAAGGAAACAATTCCATTCACCATTGCAAAGAAAATAATCATATACTTAGGAATATATCTACCCAAAGAAACAAAAGACCTATTTATAGAAAACTGTAAAACACTGGTGAAAGAAATCAAAGAGGACACAAATAGATGGAGAAATATACCATGTTCATGGATTGGAAGAATCAATATAGTGAAAATGAGTATACTACTCAAAGCAATCTACAGATTCAATGAAATCCCTATCAAGCTACCAATGGTATTTTTCACAGAACTAGATCAAAAAATTTCACAATTTGTATGGAAATACAAAAAAACCTCGAATAGCCAAAGCAATCTTGAGAAAGAAGAATGGAACTGGAGGAATAAACCTGCCTGACTTCAGGCTATCCTACAAAGCCACAGTCATCAAGACAGTGTGGTACTGCCACAAAGACAGAAACATAGATCAATGAAACAAAATAGAAAGCCCAGAGATAAATTCATGCACCTATGGACACCTTATCTTCGACAAACTAGCTAGGCAAAAATATACAATGGAGAAAAGACAATGTAACAAGTGGTGCTGGGAAAACTGGTCAACGACTTGTGAAAAAATGAAACTAGAACACTTTCTAACACCATACACAACAATAAACTCAAAATGGATTAAAGATCTAAACGTAAGGCCAGAAACTATAAAACTCCTAGAGGAAAACATAGGCAAAACACTCTCCGACATAAATCACAGCAGGATCCTCTATGACCCACCTCCAGAATATTGGAAATGAAAGCAAAAATAAACAAATGGGACCTAATTAAAATTAAAAGCTTTTGCACAACAAAGGAAACTATAAGCAAGGTGAAAAGACAGGCTTCGGAATGGGGGAAAATGATAGCAAATGAAGCAACTGACAAAGAATTAATCTCAAATATATACAAGCAACTTATGCAGCTCAATTCCAGAAAAATAAACAACCCAATCAAAAAATGAGCCAAAGAACTAAACAGACATTTCTCCAAAGAAGACATAGAGATGGCTAGCAAACACATGATAAGATGCTCAACATCACTCATTATTCAGTTCAGTTCAGTCACTCAGCCGTGTCCGACTCTTTGTGACCCCATGAATCGCAGCACACCAGGCCTCCCTGTTAATCACCAGTTTCCAGAGTTCACTCAGACTCACGTCCATCAAGTCAGTGATGCCATCCAGCCATCTCGTCCTCGGTCGTCCCCTTCTCCTCCTGCCCCCAATCCCTCCCAGCATCAGAGTCTTTTCCAATGAGTCAACTCTTCTCATGAGGTGGCCAAAGTACTGGAATTTCAGCTTTAGCATCATTCCTTCCAAAGAAATCCCAGGGCTGATCTCCTTCAGAATGGACTGGTTGGATCTCCTTGCAGTCCAAGGGACTCTCAAGAGTCTTCTCCAACACCACAGTTCAAAAGCATTAATTCTTTGGCGCTCAGCCTTCTTCACAGTCCAACTCTCACATCCATACATGACCACAGGAAAAACCGTAGCCTCGACTAGACGGACCTTAGTCACTCATTAGAGAAATGCAAATCAAAACCACAATGAGGTACCATTTCACTCCAGTCAGAATGGCTGCGATCCAAAAGTCTACAAGCAATAAATGCTGGGGAGGCTGTGGAGAAAAGGGAAGCCTCTTACACTGTTGGTGGGAATGCAAACTAGTTCAGCCACTATGGAGAACAGTGTGGACATTCCTTAAAAAATTGGAAATAGAACTGCCATATGACCCAGCAATCCCACTGCTGGGCATACACACTGAGGAAACCAGAATTGAAAGAGACACGTGTAACCCAATATTCATCGCAGCACTGTTTACAATAGCCAGGACATGGAAGCAACCTGGATCTCCATCAGCAGACAAATGGATAAGAAAGCTGTGGTACATATACACAATGGAATATTACTCAGCCATTAAGAGGAATACATTTGAATCAGTTCTAATGAGGTGGATGAAATTGGAGCCTATTATACAGAGTGAAGTAAGCCAGAGAGAAAAACACCAATACAATATACTAACGCATATGGAATTTAGAAAGATGGTAACAATAACCTTGTATGTGAGACAGCAGAAGAGACACAGATGTATAGAACAGTCTTTTGGACTCTGTAGGAGAGGGTGAAAGTGGGATAGTTTGGGAAAATGGCATTGAAACACGTATATTATCATATGTGAAATAAATCGCCAGTCCAGGTTTGATGCATGATACAGTGTGCTCAGGGCTGGTGTACTGGGATGACCCAGAGGGATGGGATGGGGAGGGAGATGGGAGTGGGGTTCAGGATGGGGAACACATGTACACCCGTGGCAGATTCATGTCAATGTATGGCAAGTGAAGTGAAGTGAAGGCGCTCAGTCGTGTCCAACTCTTTGCGACCCATGGACTGTAGCCCACCAAGCTCCTCCATCCATGGGATTCTCCAGGCAAGAGTACTGGAGTGGGTTGCCATTTCCTTAAACCAATACAATATTGCAAAGTAATTAGCTTCCAAAAAATAAATAAATAAATAAAAATTTTTAAGCCAAAAAAAAAAGACATTACCAAAACAAAACAGGAAGTTATATAAAAAAATAGCAAACAAAACAAGACCAAAAAAAACCTCTTTAGGAACTTCCTTGGTGATACAGTGGCTAAGAATCCACCTGCCAATGCAGGGAACATGGGTTAGATTCCTGGGCTGGGGAAGATTCCACATGCTGCAGAGCAACTAAGCAGTTCACCACAACTACTGAGCCCACATGCTATAACCAGAAAGTAGCCCCCACTGGGTGCAGCTAGAGAAAGACCAAGTGCAACAACGAAGACCCAGGGCAGCCAAATAAAAATAAGTTTTTTTAAAAAGCCCTTTGGAACTTTCACTAACAACTGTGGTGTGATGTTTTTCAGCAAGTGAAGAATGTGAAAGTGTTAGCTGCTCAGTCATGGACCATAACCCGCCAGGCTCTTCTGTCCATGGAATTCTCCAGGCAAGAATACTGGGGTGGGTAGCCATCCCCTTCTCCAGAGCATCTTCCCAACCCAGAAATTGAACCTGGGTCTCGTGCATCATAGGCAGATTCTTTACCATCTGAGCTACCTCCAGCAAGCCTTCCTAGGAAAGTATTTACAAAAACTGTTTAGAAAAAAAAATTTTTTTTTAACCATCTGAAGGCGTTGGAAAGTGGTTGAAACAGGTAGAAACTGCAGGGGAATTTATTCTTAAAAGATGACTGTAAGAGTAAAATTTACAAGTTTGTGGCTTACTGTGCCTGGGAGCATTTTCTATTCCAAGTCCAAAATCTTACTCCAGAAAATTACAGCTTCAACTGGCTGAAAGTGGCAGAAGACAGAGTTTAGGATATCTTAAATTAAGAGAGTTTCAGAAGGAATAAACTCAAAATATGAGTATAAACTTTGCCCAAACCCCTGGTTAATAAACTGTGCTTGTATGGCGGTAATAGGGGGTTGGGGGTCGGGCAGTTGTCTAGGAAAATGACAGGCAGAAACAAGAGAGGAATCTACATTTGAAAGATAAAACTGAACCAGGTAAGATTTGTTATTCACTGTTCTTTTGACTCTGTGTATCCTCCAACTTGTGTTCAGCTTAAACAGCAAAAAGTTGAAGGCTTCCTGGTCTAAAGAGTCAGAGGACGGGACTGAGGATTGCAGAGTATCTGGAAATGTAGTGGGAAATGCTGGAACTGAAATAACCACAGAGAGGGTAGGTAACCAACTATGAGCATAAATTCTATCCACATCCTTGGCTGACTGCTAACCTATGCATGTGTGAGAGAGACCCCAAGGGCCTCAAAGGAGAAGAAGGCAGATGTGAGAGAGGAATATGTTCTCAAAAACCAGAATTGCATCAGGCACAGTGTGTGTCTTTACTGCTCTTTTTTAGGAAAGTGTTTATTACCCAGGTGGTGCTAGTGGTAAAGAGCCTTCCTGCCTATGTGGAGACGTAAAGAGATGCGGGTTAGATCCCTGGGTCAGGAAGATCCCCTGGAGGAGGGCATGGCAACCCACCCCAGTATTCTTGCCTGGAGGATCCCATGGACAGAGAAGCCTGACTGGCTATAGTCCATAGGGTCACAAAGAGTTGGACACGACTGAAGGGACTCAGCACTCACATGCATAGCACGCAACACAGAGGAGATACTGGAGCCCCATGCAGGGCAGCCTGGGTGGTATGTGTGATTGGGGTCAGGGGACAGCAAGTGGAAACCCCATCAATCATGGCTGGGTAGTCTCTGGTCCAGGAGAATCTGGCTGGGCTTGTTTTGTGGAGCCTGGAGAGGTGAGCCTTGACAAGCAGGCTTTCTCCTGAACAAAACAAAGGACAGGCAGAACTAGGACATTTGTTACGCTTGACTGTTAATGTTTCCAACTCATGAAGAGCTCATGTGGCATAAAGCTGAAGCCATAATGGCCTGTGGTATCTGCCAGAGCTGGGCCTGGCAAATCAGCTGGAAGCAAGGAAAGCTCAGAAAGAATGAGACCCTAAATCTGAGTGTAAACTCTTTCTGAACTTTTGGCTTAACTACATAGGTAGAGAACACCCCCAGGTCTGAGCAGAGATTTCAGCTGCTGCCCTCTCCCAGGGAGATAAAGTTAACAGTTAAGATTCAGGCAAGTCAAGGAGTTAACAGAACAAAATCCAACAATCATCAGAATGCAGTCTCCATAATGTATCATTCATAATGTTCAATTTTCACCCCCAAATTACCAAATATGTAAAGACACAGGAAAGCGTAGCCCACATTCAGGACAAAAGACAGTTTATGAGCCCTTGCTGAAATTGGTTTAGATATTATATTTAGTACATTAAGATTTTAAAGCAGCTGTTACAATCATGGTTAAAGAATTAAAAGCAGCATGAGTTCAGTGAACGAACAGAATGGGGATGTCAACAGAGACATTAAAATTATTAAAGAAAACCAAATAAAATTACAAAGCTAAAAGTACAATAACTGAAACAAAAAAATTATTGAATAGGCTCAACAGAAGATTAGAGATGACAGAATAAGAAATCAACAAAGTTGACAAAAGATAAACAGAAATTATCCAACCAAAAGAGCAGAAAGAAAAGCAAGTAAGAAAAAGACAGATACCCAGAGGCCTGTAGAACACTATCAAGCAGACCAACATAATACTAAATTTCAATCTCAAAAGTACGAAGAGAGAGAAAATACAAGAGAAAAATTACTAATTCCTCATATCTGGCAAAATATGAGTCAGTTCAGTTCAGTTCAGTCGCTCAGTCGTGTCCGACTCTTTGAGACCCAATGAATTGTAGCACACCAGGCCTCCCTGTCCATCACCAACTCCCGGAGTTCACTCAGACTCACGTCCATCGAGTCAGTGATGCCATCCAGCCATCTCATCCTCTGTGTCCCCCTTTCCTTCTGCCCCCAATCCCTCCCAGCATCAGAGTCTTTTCCAATGAGTCAACTCTTCGCATGAGGTGGCCAAAGTACTGGAATTTCAGCTTTAGCATCATTCCTTCCAAAGAACACCCAGGGCTGATCTTCTTCAGAATGGACTGGTTGGATCTCCTTGCAGTCCAAGGGACTCTCAAGAGTCTTCTCCAACACCACAGTTCAAAAGCATCAATTCTTCAGCACTCAGCTTTCTTCACTGTCCAACTCTCACATCCATACATGACTACTGGAAAAACCATAGCCTTGACTAGACGGACCTTAGTCGGCAAAGTAATGTCTCTGCTTTTGAATATGCTATCTAGGTTGGTCATAACTTTCCTTCCAAGGAGTAAGCGTCTTTTAATTTCATGGCTGCAGTCACCATCTGCAGTGATTTTGGACCCCCCAAAATCTGACACTGTTTCCACTGTTTCCCCATCTATTTCCCATGAAGTGATGGGACCAGATGCCATTTTCTTCATTTTCTGAATGTTGAGCTTTAAGCCAAATTTTTTACTCAATAGCTTGTAAAAAAAAAAAAAAATCTGTTAAAGGGACTTTCCTGGTGGTCCAATGGTTAAGAATCTGCCTTCCAAGGCAGGAAATGAGGGTTCAATCCCTGGTTAGGAAACTAAGATCCCACACGCTGCAGAGGAACTGAACCCATATGCAGCAATGAAAATCCAGTACAGCCAAAGCATAAAAACAAAAAGAAAAATCTGGTAAAGCTCCACAGTCTCCAAGTTGAACAAATACAAAGAATACCATGCTCTAGCACAGACATTCACACTGCAGAAAATCAATGATAAATAGAAAAAATTGAAAGCAGCAAGAGAGAAATAAGAAAAACAAGGGTAAATGACTTTCAGGTTCAGCTCTGAAGTGTGAAGTGCTTGGAAGTCATCACTTCCATCTTTACAACAAGAAAAAGTTAAACCAACTAAAACTTAATGATCCTTCTTGGACTCATCAGAGAAATGTGTTTGCAGAGAAAACTGGCTCCCATAAATCCGTAGAGATAGGGGAATCCAGAGAGTACTTACCTGAGAGCTGCTTACCTGCAGCTGAAGCCAATGAAGTCATAAACGTATACAATAATTTTGAAAAATTGCTGGAGGCTGAGTGTGGGGGCCACAGTCTTGGGAGAGGGCCCTACCCTTTCATTGTTATCTCTGGAAACTCCAGAGTTCTCATGGTGAAGAGCCAAGAAAAGTCCCTATACGGCTCTGGCAGGGGTAGGGATGGAGTGAACATTGTGAAATATGCCCAGAGTATTTTCCATAACAAAGCCCATTCTCCAGGGGAAAAGGCTTTACCAGAGCCTATCCCACCTGGTATAAAGGAAGAATATTTCTTCCAATCCAGGCCCTTAGACTTCTTACCTCATTCAAAGGTAGAGGAAGAGAGAACTAAGAAATACTTGTGAAAATCACAGCCTAAAAGAACAGACCCACAAAGGACTAAGATTTAATCATAAGATTATAAAATGTTTTCCCTTCTCTACACACTATCACACATCAGTGGGGACCAGTAGAATAAGAGTGGATTATAGCTGAAAGATGCAAACTCTTTCCAAGAAAGCATAGTTATGAAACTTGAAGTCAAAAGAGGAGACATAAACAAGGACACTAGAAAAATTTCAAGTCTCTGGCTCCTGCAGCTATAGCAAACATCAAACACAGCCCGCCTTCTAGTTAGATTAATAAAAGCCTCACATTAAATGCTTATCTGCCTCAATTCTTATTATGTCCAGCTTCCAACCAAAGTATGCTAAAAAAAAAAAAAATTAGCACACGCACAAAGTGAATATGAAGAGACAAAACAAGCAACAACATCAGCTTCAGATTTTTTTCCTCTCAAGAAAAATTTATTGTATGAAAGTTTCCAAAGGTTTCAGGTCCTATGTTGAGATATTCTCAAGAATCATCTGTAATACTCCTCCACTTTTAAAGGGGATCATTATTCACACTTTTTTATTTTTATATTTAAAATATCCCCATTTTGGTGTTAAGTAATTTGACATTAAGTATACTGTTGTTCCTGTTCACTTTCTGTGATTAAAGTGGTATCATCTGCATATCTGAGGTTGTTGATATTTCTTCTGGCAGTCTTGATTCCAGCTTGTGACTCATCTAGCCCAGCATTTTGCATGATGTACTCTGCATATAAAGTCTTTCACTTTGTGCAAAATCTTTCACTTTATATAAAGTCCTTCACTTTATGTAAAGTGTTTCACTTTATATAAAGCCTCTCATTTATAATAAGTCTTTCACTTTACATGCAGAGTACATCATGCAAAATGCTGAGCTGGATGAAACACAAGCTGGAATCACTTTCTTCCACTTTCATGGAGGAAAGTGTAGAGGAACTAATGAGCCTCTTGTTGAAGGTGAAAGAGGAAAATGAAAAAGCTGGCTTAAAACAGCATTCAAAAAACTAAGATCATGGCATCTGGTCCTATCACTTCATGGCAAATAGATTGGGAAAATGTGGAAACCGTGTCAGACTTCATTTCCTTGGGCTCCAAAATCACTGTTGACAATGACTGCAGCCATGAAATTAAAAGATGCTTGCTCCTTGGAAGAATAGCTGTGACAAACCTAGACAGCATATTAAAAAGCAGAGACATCACTTTGCCCACAAAGGTCTATATAGTCAAAGCTATGGTTTTTCCAGTTGTCATGTATGAATGCAAGAGCTGAGCCATAAAGAAGGTTGACTACCAAAGAACTGATGCTTTCAAACTGTGGTGCTGGAGAACACTCTTGAGAGTCCCTTGGACAGCAAGGAGATCAAAGCAGTCAATCCTAAAGGAAACCAACTCTGAATACTTATTGGAAGGACTGGTGCTGAAGTGAAACTCCAATACTTTGGCCACCTGATGCGAAGAGCTGACGCACTGGAGAAGACGTTGATGCTGGGAAAGATTGAGGGCAGGAAGAGAAGGAGACGACAGAGGATGAGATGGCTGGATGGCATCACTGACTCAATGGACATGAGTTTGAGCAAAATCAGGAAGAGAGTGAAGGATAAGGAAGCCTGCAGTGCTGCAGTTCATGGGGTTGCAAAGAGTCGGACATGACTCAGCGACTGAAAAACAACATACTGTTATATGTTCACCATAAGGATAGCCCCTAGAGAAACACCTAAAAAAAAAAAAGGTAAAATTATATACCTTAATAAGTCAATGGGAAAATTAAAATTTGGACTGAGAAATATCTGATTAAAAAAAGAAGGCACAAAAAGAACTAAAAAAAAAAATCAGATAAGACAAATAGAACACAAAAAGCAAAGAGGCAAATCAAATCCAACTTTATCAAGCATCATGCTAAATATAAACAGACTAAGCACATTAATCAAAAGGTAGAAATCATCAGATTGTGTTAAAAAATTAAAAACAACAAAAACCGAGAGCCAACTATAATGCTATGTATGTCACACTTAAAATTCAGAGACACAAATAGAGTAAAGTTAAAATAATGGGAAAAGATATTTCATGAGAGTTCTAATCAAAAGAAAACTGGAGTGGCCGTATTAATATCAGACAAGAATGATTTCAAGATTAAGAGTAGTATTATCCACAAAGAAAGACATTTCTATTTGCATATAGAGATTATGTAAGTTAGACAATTTCTTAGCAGAGAGTCAAAAGAACCATGTAAAGCTGACACATTAAATAACAAAAGTGAGAATTCCCTGGCAGTCCCTTGGTTAGGACTGGGTGCTTTCAATGCTGAGGTCCCAAGTTCAATTACTGGTTGAGGAACTAAGATCCCAGAAACTGGGTGGCATGGCCAAAAACAAATGAAAGATAACAGAAGTATAAATAAATGTAAAAACACAAAAGTAAAACACATTAAAATGTGATTAAAAAAAAGATTGGCTGATAGAGAAGAAGAAAAGCTGGGACATATAGAATATACTTGCTTTACTCACAGCTGTGAGTTAGAATATATTGTCTTAGGACCTAGAGGGCTAAATATATTCTATAAAGTTATAAAGAAACTCACCAGGACAAACATTTTACATTTCCAGATTATCAGATAAAACTCCTACCTACAATAAGCAAAGACAAATCATGTAGTAGGAGATATTTTAAAGGCAATGAAAACAGAAAACCCAGGATTAATAGAGATGCCAAGGTTGGGCCAACCATATCTGTAACATCAATCAATGTAAAGGGATGAAACTCACCTATTAAAGTGGACAGTAATGTTGTATCACAAGGCAAAACATAACATTTTCTGTATCTAAAAGATAAACCCAAAACAAAGCACTCAGAATTTTTTTAAATGATTTTCAAAATCAGACATAGATAAAAGAATATCAGGCCAATCAAAAGAAAGAACTCATAACCTCAAATATAACAAAAGATTGAAGTTAGGGCAAAAAAAAAAAAAAAGAAAGGAGAAAATAAAGACCTATTATTAATGATAGATGATGCAATCTACAATGAAAATGTGATAATTTAAAATATCTATATAGCAAATAATTTTGTCAATATTCACAAAGGAAGAACTACAGGAACTATAAAGAGAAATAGAAACACATCAGAAGTTGGAAAACTTAACTCATCTCTTTTAGATTCTAACAGATCAAATGGATTAAAAATAAGTGATGATATGGACTTCCCTGGTGGTCTAGTGATTAAGAATCTACCTGTCAATGCAGGAGACACAGGTTTGATCCCTGGTCTGGGAAGATTCCACATGGTAACTAAACCTGTTAACCACAACTGCTGAAGCTGGCGTGCACCTAGGGCTGGTGCTCTGCAACAAGAGAAGCCACCACATGAGAAGCCTGTGGACTGCAACTAGAGAGTAGTCCCCACTGATTGCAACTAGAGAAAGCCTGCATGCAAAAGCTAAGACCCAGTATAGGCAAAATAAATAAATTAATAAATATATATGTTTAAAAAGTGGACTCTGTGGGAGAGGGAGAGGGTGGGATGATTTGGGAGAATGGCATTGAAACATGTATACTATCATGTAAGAAACGAATCACCAGTCTAGGTTTGATACAGGATACAGGATGCTTGGGGCTGGTGCACTGGGATGACCCAAAGAGATGATATGGGGAGGGTGGTGGGAGGGGAGTTCAGGGTTGGGAACTCTCATGTACACCCGTGGTGGATTCATGTCAATGTATGGTAAAACCAATACAGTATTGTAAAGTAAAAAAAAATAATAAAGACCTCCTGTAAACACACACACACAAAAAGTGAAGATATACAAGTCCACCTGAGAAGAGACATTCATCTTATTTTTCAAATGCCCATGAAGCATTCACACAAACTAACTCTATATTAAACCACAAGGAAAATCTCAATAAATTCTAAAATATTTAACTAATAAAATCTCTAATCATAATGCAAAATAAAGTATATGACAAAAGTAAACAAAGCAAGCAAAATACTCTTCCACTTAGAAATTTTAAAGCTATGTTTCAGATAAGTCTTAGATCAAAGAAGAAATTAGAGCTGAAACTAAATAAAACAATGACTGTGAAAATATCACATTTTAGGACCAAAATTCATAGCCTGAAATACGTAAAAACTAATTAATAAAGTATCTGCCTCAGTAAGTTAGATAAAGAACAATAAAATAAAGCCAAAGGAAGAAGAAAATGTAGAAATTAAAACAGAAAAAGGAAAACAATACATAAATAATAGTTTTTTTAAACCAACAAAATAGGGAAATAGCTACACTAATTGTGAAAATAAGAGAAAATACAAATTCACAAAATAAGAAATGAAAAAGGAGAAATAGTTGCAGTTACAGAGGAAATTAAAAGAATAATAAAAAATTACTTTTCTTAATTATATGCAAATAAATCTGAATTTCTAGATAAAGTAGACTGTTCCCCAGGAAGATGAAATTGATCTTAGGAGAGAAAGTAAATATAAGCAAATCAATCATCACAGAAAGAATAGGAATTTGTCCAAGAGCTTCTTGCTAACTATCATCTCTCCCCCCTGTTAAAAAATAAAATTCAAGTGAATAAATTTTAAATATCTTACTGACTTTATTCAACAATTTGTGAGTTGGACAACATTCAACTAAGCAGATAGAAAGAAGCTCCAAGCAGATAGAAAGAAGCTCCAAGCGCCTGTACAGACTTTTATAGGCAGAAGGGAGCAGGAACAAGGAAATTATTCTAGGCAAAAAATGAGATTGGTTATTATAAGATTGCTTTCCTTTAGGGGAGGGCAGGGGTCTATTGGGCAGATGACCTAGCACTGGTGAGATGACTTCTGGTTAGTTTAAGATTCCATTTCTGGAAAAAAGTTGTAACTAAGTCTTGGTTTGATGGCATGGGGCTTGGCATAAGCAACCCCATTCTGGGCCTGTTGTTTTGTTTCTAACGCTCATAACCCCCAAAGAACCAGGCTCAAAGATTTTACAGGCAATTCTACCAAACCTCTAAGAAGCAGATGACTCCAGTACAATTTCTAATATTTCAGTGCATAGACAAGAAGAAAACCATTTAAATTCTTTGTGTAAAGCTAGCAATGGCACCCCACTCCAGTACTCTTGCCTGGAAAACCCCATGGATGGAGGAGCCTGGTGGGCTGCAGTCCATGGGGTCGCTTAGAGTCGGAGACGACTGGGCGACTTCACTTTCACTTTTCACTTTTCACTTTCATTCATTGGAGAAAGAAATGGCAACCCACTCCAGTGTTCTTGCTTGGAGAATCCCAGGGACAGGGGAGACTGGTGGGATGCTGTCTATGGGGTCACACAGAGTAGGACACGACTGAAGTGACTTAGCAGCAGTAGTAGCAACAAATTCAAGCCTGACAACTGTGGCACAAAAAGAAAACTACAGACTAAATTTAAATTTATTTAAATAAACACTGATATAAAAATTGTGAATAAAATATTAAAAACAAAACTCTGCAAATGTTGAAAGAATAATCTTTTAACCAACTGGAATTTATTTGGGGAATGCAAGGATAGTTCAATAAGGATATTCAATATTAAAGCAATACCCCCAAAAGAAAAGTAATATGATTATGATTCATCCATTTATAAACATCCATTCTTAATAAAGATTTTGAATAGCTTAAAAATTACAGATTAATTTTTTACGATGATTTTTAAAAAGTATCTGATTCACCAAATTATCAAGTTTATGGAGGAAAAAACCTAAAAATGTTCTATTAAAGTCAGGAGCAAGCCAGAAAGGTCCATCATGTTTTCTGCTATTTAACAATAGTTAGAGATATGAGCTGAGGCAGAAGAAATAAGAGGTATAAAAATGAGGAAAGAGAAAGTAAAGATTTGCAAGAGGTACTTTATACCTAGGAAACCTCAAAGAATAATCTAAAAACTAGATCAATCAGAGAAATCAGTAAGGTAGATAGAAAACCATAAAAATAAAGTAACAGTCTTCAAAGGTACAAATAATATCCAGTTAGAAGATATAATGAAAGAAAAGACCTCGATTACAATAACAAAAATGATGAATTAAATAAGCCAAATGCAAAATGTACAAGAACTACAGAAAACTTGAAAATATTATTGAGACCCCTCCAAAGAAGACTTAGACATATGGCAAGGTATATTATGTCCCTGAAGAAGAAGTTAACCTCATAAAGATACCAACTGTTGTTTTTCAGTCCCTCAGTAATGTCCTACTCTTTGCAACCTCATGAAGTGCAGCACATTGGGCTTCCCTGTCCCTCACAATCTCCCAGAGCTTGCTCAAACTCATATCCATTGAGTCAGTGATGTCATCCAACCATCTCATCCTCTGTCACCTCCTTCTCCTCCTGCCTTCAATCTTTCCCAGCATCTCAGTCTTTTCCAATGGTCAGTTCTTCACATCAGGTGGCCAAAGTATTGGAGCATCAGCTTCAGCATCAGTCCTTCCAATGATATTCAGGACTGATTTCCTTTAGAATTGACTGGTTTGATCTCCTTGCTGCCCAAGGGATTCTCAAGAGTCTTATCCAGCACCACAGTTGGAAAGCATCAATTCTTCGGCACTCAACCTTCTTTATAGTCCAACTCTCACATCTGTACAAAAAAAAAAAACGTTAACTTTGACTATTCAGACCTTTGTGGGCAAAGTGATGTCTCTGCTTTTTAATGTGCTGTCTAGGTTTGTAATAGCTTTTCTTCCAAGGAGCAAGTCTTTTAATCTCATGGCTACAGTCACTGTCCACAGTGATTTTGGAGCCCAAGAAGAAACCAATTACCTCTAAGTTAATTTACATATTTACTGTGATCCCCGTAAAAATGCCAACATGATTTTTTTTTAACTAGATAAACTGATTCTAATCACATAGAATAACAAAAAGTTATTGAAAACCAGAGAAAGTCTATAAAACCAAAAGTGAAATCGTGGAAACTTGTCCCACAGATACCAAACATATTTGGAAGTTCTGTATTTAGAACTGTGCAGTATTGGTGTGAGAATCAGTCCACTTTAGTTTCCTTTGAACACACTTCTTCATCCTTCCTCCTCTTAGTAAAGCACCTCTGTTTACTCTGTTGCTCATTTCAGAAACATAAAGATTTTCTTTGACATATTCCTACTCTTTATCCCTCACCATACATTTCTTTACTATATACTGTGCTAATTTTCTGCTTGCAAATTCTACCTCTAAAAGTTGCCCATATCTCCCCAAATCACCCCCAACTATTACAGCATCCTTGTTCACCTAGACCTTTGCAGAAGTCTCCCCTCTTCCACTCTCATCTACTTCCCAGCCATTCATCATGAAGTCAGAGGTATCTCTAAAAGATAGATCTGATCACATCACTGTCCTGCTTCAAATACTTCAGTTGCACTTAAAATTCAAAATAGCTGACAGCACTATAAAGCCCATGTGCTAAGCCCTGTCTTCTTCCCCAGTCTCATCACTAGCCACATGCCTGCTTGCTGCCTGAGCTCCAATTACTATCTCATTTAGCTCCCTTAACTTTTCAAGCCCTTTCCCTACCTCCAGCCAAGTGATTCACTTTGCCTGGAGTATTCTCCACAAGGCTAACCACTTAATCATCTTTCTTCTTTTTTAAAAAATAAACTTAATTTTGATTCACATGCAGTTGTAAGAAATAATACAGAAGGGGGTGGGAGGGAGGTTCAAGAGGAAGGGGATATGTGTATACTCATGGTTGATTCATGTTGTATGGCAGAAACAAACACAACATTGTAAAGCAATTATTCTCCAATTAAGAAAAAAAGAAATAATATAGAGATATTCCTTTACCCTTCACCTAGTTTCCCCCAATGATAACACCTTGCACAACATCACAACGAGGAAACTGATATGTACCCAACTCATTAACACTTAGATTTCACCAGTTTACATGGAATCCTGTGTGTGCATTTTGTTGCTGTTTTAGTTGCTAACTCATGTTCAACTCTTTGAAGTGTTCTTATCGGTGAGCAGCTTTTCTGTCTAGGCACTCTGCCCTCTACGCTGTCTCCAGTGAAAGTGGGAGGGTAGCTAGCATTTCAGAAAGGAGACTATAATGTAGGGGCAGTTCTGACACAACAAAAAGGAAAGATGAGATAGCATTGGTTTTGCTCCACGGACTGGGGGAGAAGGAAGAGTGTGGAGCCCTCAGAAGCGTGTGGAGAGACATGTGTGTCTCAGCTTCCTTTCCTGGGCAAAGTCCCAGAGTGGGGAAGTAGGCTCCAGCAGAAAGCAGAGGAGATATGCCCAGGGTCCCATTTGGAACTCTAAGAGAAGAGGTTCTTGCTCAGCTTGGACAGCTGCACCAGTTCATGCTCATGCTCAGTTACTTAGTCATGTCGGACTTTTTGTGATCCCATGGACTGTAGCCCAACAGCCTTCTCTGTCTATGGGGATTCTCCAGGCAAGAATACTGGAGTGGGTTGCCACTTCCTACTCCAGGGGATCTTCCTGACCCAGGGATTGAACCCACATGTGTTACATCTCCTGCACTGGCAGGCTGTTTCTTTACCACTAGTGCCACCTGGGAAGCCCCAGCAAAACTAGACAGCATATTAAAAAGCAGAGCCATCACTTTGCTGACAAAAGTCCATATAGTCGAAGCTATGGTCTTTCTAGCAGTCATGTACAGATGTGCAGGTCAGACCATAAAGAAGGTTGAGCACCGAAGAATTGGTGCTTTTGAACTGTGACGTTGGAGAAGACTCTTCAGAGTCCCTTGGACAGCAAGGAGATCAAACCAGTCAATCCTAAAGGAAATGAACCGTTTAGGGTTCATTCCATGCCCTCCTCTAGGGGATCTTCCCAACCCAGAGATGGAACCCATCCTGAGGCCTTGGGAGCACACAGATGGCAAGCTGCCACCCCAGTTAGGACAGTTTTATTAGCCTGTGCCATTTATGAACATTATTCACTCTAAGTGCAAAGGCTCCAATTCAAGTTATTTGTAAGCCTCTTGCTTCTATTCCCACAAGTGTGCCATTGTGTGATGTATTATGCCTTTGAAGGAAGTTCTATTCAAAATGAAGGCTCTTTAAAACAATTTTTTTGGCAATAGGCGTTTACCTCACAGGCTACTTCCCAAAGATAACTATTTCAGTCATTGTGCTTTGTCCAGGAGTGTGGTTGGGCTTTAATTAAATAATCAGTCAATATTTTTAAAGGCACTCATATGCCAGGGACTGTGTCAACTCATGATTCAAAAGAATAGCCCTGCAGCTCCTATAGTTTTAGTCAAAGCTATTTTGGTTGCCAGTCATGGAAACTCACTCAAATTAGCTCAAATGAAAAGAAGGGAATTGAGTGAAAAGATGCAAGAATATTCACAGAACCAAGTGCAAGATGCTGGACTTTACATAGGACTGGAACCAGCATTTGGAGAGCCAGAAAAAGTTCCTTTATGTTTCTTTTTGGAAGTTTTTAGCCCCTCATCTCTGCTTCTCTCTACGCATCTACTTGATTTTTCTCTCCACAAACTCCGTTTCTTTCCCACCAGAAGAACAAAGTTCATTCAGTCCTCTCAATGTTCTCTCATTTCTGTTCTACCAACCACTAGGAATCTTTGTGATCCAATTGCAAATCCCAAGGAAAGAGAAGATGAGTTCTCCTCTAGCTGGGATAGGTGCCCTTGGTCCATTAGGGAGAGGCCATCCCATCAGCTGAGGCTGGGTCAAGGAAACAGAACCTTCCAAGTATGCAGGGATGAAGGGTTGATTACAGGGACTTGGAGGATCACAGAGCCACTGGAGAGAATGGAGGATGACCAGTTAGACAAACAACTCACTGCTGTAATCTCATCCTGCACAACCAAGCAGTGATTTTTAAGAACTCATCCTAAAACCATTGTGAATCTCTTGAAATCTGGGCTCTGTTCCCCTGCTCCTTCTCTGTCTGCTGAAAGCCCAGTTACTTTCACCACCAGGTCCAATGCCATCTTTTTTTAATTGGAACCTGCCTGCTCCCCCTTGCCTTGGGAGTATCATATTATTCAGCACTCTCTGTCTTGAATGAGCGATTCACCTGCATCTCCCCACACAAAGTGGACCACAGTGGTAGGTTGCACAGGAGCCACCATCTCATTCATCCTTGTATTCCCCACTGACTTAAGTAGGTTCTTGCACAGTAAGCATTTGCTGAATTTCAAAATACCTGAAATCAACAACAGTAACAAGCAACCCAATTTTAAAATGCACAAGGACTTGAAAAGGCATTTTTCCAAAGAAGAAATACATGCGTTTCAGTAAACACATGAAAAGATGCTCAACATTATTAGACATCAGGGAAATACAAATCAAAACCACAATGAGATATCATCTCACACCCTTTATGATGGCTTTGATCAAAAATTAAAAAAAAAAAAACAACCTGGAAAAAAGTAGTGTTGGAGATGATGTGGAGAAACTGGAACCCTTGCATGTTGGTAGGAATGGAAAATATTGTAGTTTCTTTGGAAAACAGTATGAAGACTCTTCAAAATATTAAGCATAGAACTACCTTATGAGCTAATAATTCCATTCCTAGATATATACCCCAAAAGTTGTAAGCAAGAACTCAAACAGATATTTGTATACCTTTGTTCATGACATCATTATTCACAATAGTCAAAAGGTAAGAACTACTCTCATGCCCATTGACAGGTGAATAGATAAACAAAATGTGGTGTTGATACATCCTTACAATGGAGTATTATTCAGCCATAAAATGGAAAGGAATTCTGACACATGCTACCCTGGGGACATTATACTATGTGATATAAGCCAGTCATAAAAAGACAAAATACAAATATGTGAAATATCTAGAGTAGTCATATGCAAAAGAGACAAAATGTAGAATGGTTGCTGCCAGAATTTGGGAGGAAGAGGGAATGGGGAATTAGTGTTTAATGGATACAGTTTCAGTTTGGGATGATGAGAAAGTTCTGGGAATAGAGAGTGGTGATGGTTTCAGAACAATATGGATGGATGTACTTAACACCTCTCAATTATATACTTACAAGTGATTAAAATACAAGTGATCATATACTTAAAAGTGATTAAAATCTGACTCTGAATTCCAAGCTTTTTCTGCTGCTTCTCTCAGCATCAATCAATTACCTTTGGTAAATGTAAAAAACATCCCCAAGCCAGAGCCTCACACATGTCATTTGCCAGAAGAGTTCCTGAAAATCTACATGACCCTCCTGTTATCAGTGAGTGGCACACAGGGGCACATATTCCCCCCAGGGATCTATGTTGGTTTTTTTTAAGGCATTCCTGGGGTTGCCAACTTTTATGGACTGAATGTTTGAGTCCCCCAAAATTCATATGTTCATGCCCTAATGTGCAGTGTGGCTATATTTGGAGATGGGACCTCCTAGTAAGAAATTAGGGTTAAATGAGGCCATAAGGGTGGGGCCCTAGTCCAAACGGATTAATGCCCTGGTAAGAAGAACACCATTGTCTTGCTCCCTCACTTTCTCAGCACGTGCACAAAGAATAGGTCGTGTGAGCTCATGGTGAAATGGCAACCGCCTCCAAACCAAGAGAAGAAGCCTCAAAATGAACCCACGTTGATCTTGGACTTCCTGGCTCTAGAACTGTGAGAGACAAATGTCTGTTGGTGAAACCCCTCAGTCTACAGCACTTTGTCATGGCTGCTTCATCTACTAATAAAAGCAACGTGACCAAAAAGAACATTCTTTGTCCAGTACTCCTGGAAAACATACCCAAGAAAATCTCATGAGAAAAGATTTCTCTTGGCCTCTCTTGATGACCTCTATTCTTCTTGAAGGGAGATTACCTCTAACACTGGCCAAGACTTCAGGCTCAGGCATCACAACACCAAAGCCCTCCTCCAGCAGAAAGATAAACAACTAGATCCCTGAACTTTGATCTAGGCAATTCTGCCTCTCCTAATTACCTCACCTCTGCTTCACCTGAGTATTTCTGGCCTGCCAGCACAACCTTGGCTGAGAAGCACCAGGCTTGGCTACTGCCAGCTTGCCTCTCATATGAGAGGCAGCATCTCCAGTCCAGGGGGTGCCACCCAACACCCACGTGCTGTGAGCAGAGTCTGGGTAGCCTCAGCTGTCATCAGCACATGCTAGCGTTCCTCAACATGGAATTCTCCCTTGAGACTGAGACGTGGGCATTATTGTCTGGATCTTAAAGGAAAATCTTTCGGTCTTTCACTATTGAGTACGAAGTTAGCCATGGGCTTTTCACATTTGACCATTGTTATGTTGACATAGTTTCTTTATATTCCTAGTTTGCTGAGCGTTTTCAATACACAAAAGGGTATTTGAATTTTGTCAAATGCTTTTTCCTCACCCAGTGAGATGATCATGTGCTTTTTCCCCCTTCATTCTATTAATGTGGTATATAGATTGACTTCTGTATGTTGAACAGTTCCTGCATTCCAGGAAGAAATTCCAATTCGTTTTAGGGTATAATCCTTTCAATGTGTTGTTGAACTCTGATTATTAGTGTTGAAACTTCCCCAACTTTTACAGAGGAGGAAATTAAACTCTGAAGAGGTGAGACAATTTCTCCGTAGCTACTCATTTAGTAGGTGTTTAGAGTTGGGGTTTAAACCTCAGCCTGTTTGATTCCAGAATCCATGACATATTCACTATGCCAGACCACCTCTTCTTATTCCATAGCAAGGTCAAGAAGGGAAAATGTGGGCTACCTAACATGAGCTCTGTAACTTTATACACAAAAGAGATTTAGCCATTGCTAAACCTCAATTTGTATATCTGTAATATGTGAATGATGATGTCCACTTTCCAGGTGTATTTTCAATGTTTAGATGAAGATAACAGATGTAACACTCCCAGAACAGCCTGAGCTTTTTATTAATGGTAGCATGGATGGCCTTCTTCCCCCTAGTTTGGTCTCCTGTCTTAAACACAGCTTGCTTCCCAACCTTAGACAGAGGCTCCACGTGCAGCCTTTGGCCCAATTACCTATTTTGTTTCTTTGCTATAAATATTCTGGAAGCATTAAAACCATCAGTGAGTTGTCCTATGACTTTATATTTCTGGCCCATAAGGAATTTTCATTCCCCTTGCGACTCATCTGTTCCTTTCTGCACCTGCTGCTGCTAAGTCACTTCAGTCGTATCCGACTCTGTGTGACCCCATAGACGGCAGCCCACCAGGCTCCCCCCGTCCCTGGGATTCTCCAGGCAAGAACACTGGAGTGGGTTGCCATTTCCTTCTCCAATGCATGAAAGTGAAAAGTGAAAGTGAAGTCACTGAGTCGTGTCCAACTCTCAGCGACCTCATGGACTGCAGCCCACTAGGCTCCTCCGTCCATGGGAGTTTCCAGGCAAGAGTGCTGGATTGGGGTGCCATTGCCTTCTGCATGTTTGCTGCTGCTGCTGCTAAGTCACTCCAGTCGTGTCTGACTCTGTGCGACGCCATAGACGGCAGCCCACCAGGCTCTGCCATCCCTGGGAGTCTCCAGGCAAGAACACTAGCTTCTAAATACCTTGGGACACTGACATTTCAAATATCCTTGTCTTTTAGCTCTTCTTCATGTCCTGAGTTCTTTTTCTTCATTTTCTCCTTTTTTTAGGATGTGACCAAAACATTGCTGGTGGAGATACCTAGCATTTTTTGGAGTGTTTTCTCCCATTTTTCACAATAGCTCCAGGCAGGTCATTTTTGGACCCAGCATGCTGACAGAGTAACTAGTATTTGTAGTGGTGATGAAATTTTTCCAAATGCCTTACAGGAAAAAGGAAGAAGACAGCAGGAAATCCACAAATTCTACTCTTGGTTTTGTGCTACACATTCTTCCACTTAGCAGGAATTTTCCCCTTTCCTTGGAAATAAAGAGCATAAAGCATGAATCCTGAGAATGCCCTTACAGTGTGTCTTGGAGAGGGAGCTGTGTGCTGACCACAGGGAGCAAGTTATAACGTTTTCTACAAGGACTGTAGTCAGAACTGCTGTTAAACTGAGCTTTTTATGCAGTAACCTCATAGAAAACTCAACTCCGAGAGCTGAAGTTTACTTATGCTTTCCACCCCTAAAGGCCCAAAGCCCTCACTAAAGCTATAAATACCAGAATCCCTTCATCTTTGAACTACAGCCAGTTCTAGGTCTTGGTTAAATAGCCTGAAGCTGGTACACACAACGCATGTGTGTATGGTGAAAGAGGCCTTTATGAGTTTGCCTCTGCTGGAGGCTGAAGAGAAGGGTGAGTGGAATGTTCTGGAATGTCTGGCAAACAACAGAGACAGATTTGGGGGTTAAGCTGCTTAGTAGGCCCCGCGGGGCTCAGTTCTAATCCCCACCGTGTGTGGGTCTGCAGGCTGCCTGGCTCCCTCAACCTCCACACCGTCTCCACAGCCAGGAGGTGTGGCATGGGGGAGGGAACCACTTTGTGGGAGTGAGGTGAGGGAGCACTGTGCCCTCATGATGGTTGAGCATGCACAGCCCTGGTGCTTGCCAAGCACCCTCCCAAACCTGAGTGGGCTTCCCTTCCTCCTAGACCATGCCCCAGCCTCCTGCTTGTGTTCAAGAATGTAGATGACACGTAGCTTGAGCAAGACCGCAGGGCCCCCACTTCTTCCCACTTACTCATCTGTCCTAATTCACTGCTCCTTCAACAGCAAATGCCATTTAGGACCCACTGTGAGCCAAACGCTGTGCTAGACCCAGCAGAGAGAACAGTAAACAGGACTCTGCCCTCCAGACCGGAATTTCAGTCAGGGACAAACCACAGAAAAGTCAATAGATAGAAAGCAGATAACTTCGGATTGTGAAAACCTCTTTAAATAAAAAGAAAAACAAACAACCCGCCCACCACCACCACCACCACACACCCACACTGACACAGAAAATAAACAATAAAACAAAACCAAAAGGTTAGGGTCAGGATCAGGGTTAGAGGTAAGGAATCTGCCTGCAATGCAGGAGACTTGGGTTCGATGCCTGTGTGGGTATGATCCCCTGGAATGGCAACAACTCCAGCACTCTTGCCTGGAGAATTTAATGGACAGAGGAGCCTAGTGGGCTACAGTCATGGGATTGTAGAGAGTCAAACACTATGGGACTAACACTTTCACTTGCTTTTCAAAACAAACAAAATATACACACACACACACACAAGATAAATAGTTTAAAAGAGGGACTGGTCAGAGAAGGCTCTCCAGAAGCCAGGTTGGGGTAGGGAATTCCTGGAAGGGGCCCCCTTCATGCTGGGCGGGAGGCAGGAAGGGCTTGCAGAGTCCTGGGAGCCCCAAGGAGGCCTGTGGGGCAGGAGCTGGTGAGCAAAGGGGAAAAGGACTGGAGGTACAGAGTGAGTCAGCAGGGCTGTGTCCTCACCAGGCTGTGGCCCTGATAAGAAGTTGAAACTTATCACAACAGCAGAGGAAGCAATAGAAGGATTTCAAGCAGTGAGAAAAGTGACACAGTATGTGAGTGTGTGTGTTTAAATCACTGTAGCTACTGAATTGGATTAAGGAGCAAGAGTAAACTAAACATCAGCTAAGAAGGTACTAGACTAGTCCAGAGGAAAGATGCTGGTGGCTTCAGGTGGTGCTAGTGATAAAGAACCCACCTGCCAATGAAGGAGACGTAAGAGATGCTGGTTCGATCCCTGGGGTGGAAAGATCCCCTGGAGGAGGGTATGGCAACCCACTCCAGTATTCTTGTCTGAAGAATCGTGTGAACAGTGGAGCCTGGCAGGCTACAGTCCATAGGGTTGCAAAGAGTCAGACACGACTGAAGCAACTTAACACACCCAGAGACTACAGAAGCGAGGGTGGAACTGAGGGATAGAGTGCTGATTGTGGATCAGTTTTACAAGTAGAACCAACAGGATTTGGTGGTGAATTGAGAAGTGAGATAAAGGTGAGAATCCCAGGTGAATGCTGGGTTTTTTCTTAGGTGTGTGTGCATGCTGAGTCTCTTCTGGTCATGGAGGACTCTTTGTAACCCTGGACTATAGCCCACCAGGTTCCAATGCCCATGGGATTCTCCAGGCAAGAATACTGGAGTGGGTTGCCACACCCTCGTCCAGGGGATCTTCCTGACTCAGGGATCAAACCCGAATCTCTTGTGTCTCCTGCACTGGTAGGCGGGTTCTTTACCACTAGTGCTACCTGGGAAGCCCTTTTCCTTAGGCAGCTGGGTCCACAAAGTTTTCTTCTGATGTGGAAAACCTTGGTGGGGGGGGATAGGAATATATCTCAGCAAAGCAGAAACTGGGGACAGGACAGCTTTGGGGAGGAAAGATAAAAGTCAGCAGTGGTTCTCTGGGGTGGGTGTCTCTACCCACTTCAACCCAAGGCTCCCCATTCTCCAGGCACTTGCCTGAGGAGCTCCAGCCCAGGGAAGCCTCTCCCTCCCTCTTCACTGCCCAGTGCTGCTTCTCAGCCCGCCCTCTCCAGGATGAGGAGGGAACCTGTTGGTAGCCAAGTACGTTAGTGTCACTCCGCTTGCTTTCTGACCCTCGGCTGTTAGCACACAGACTAAACCATTCTGAGATCTGGCAGTGCAGGTCGGAGAAAAGGGGGAAGAAACCGGGGCCAGAGGAGCTAATCCTGTGTAGCAGGGGTCCAGAACTCCCAGGCCACGGGCTGGCACAGATATGGACTTTGGCTGTAAGGCAGGAGGTGAGCAGCAGGCACTGAGCAAAGTTTCATCTGCCGCTCCCTATCGCTCACGTTACCGCCTGAACCATCTCCTCGCCTCTGCCCTCCCCCAGTCGGCGGGAAAATTGTCTTCCTCGAAACCAACCCCTGGTGCCAAAAATCTGGGGGATTCCAAATTTGGGAGCCCCCTTCCACTCTGTAGGGGGCTTCCTGGTAGCTCACCTAGTAGAGAATCCGCCTGCAATGCAGGAGACCCCAGGTTGATTCCTGGATTGGGAAGCTCCCCTGGAGAAGGGATAGGCTACCCACTCCTGTATTCTTGAGGTTCCCTGGGGGCTCAGTCGGTAAAGAATCTGCCCGCAATATGGGAGACATGGGTTCGATCCCTGGGTTGGGAAGATCCACTGGAGAAGCACATACAACCCACTCCAGTGTTCTTGCCTGGAGAATCCCACAGACAGAGGAGCCTGGCAGGCTATAGTCCATGGGATCACAAAGAGTCAGATAGCAATGAACAACTAAGCACAGCACAGCCACTCCATAGGAAAGACCCCCCAGTGTGCAGCCACCAGCAGAGTCCCATGAGCCCCAAGAGGTATGGCAGAGCCTAGTCTTAGAATGGCAAGTATAAACCAGGGATGGAGTACAGTCAAGGTGCAGCACCCTTTTGGATCTGAACAATGGTCTTATTGGAAGAACAATGATGAGCAGTCACAGGACTAGAGATGGGGTCCAACCCCCAGAGGGAGAGGAAAGGAGGCAAGCGAGAGCTGGACAGGGAAGGAAGTCCCGACAAACAGATTGGGTCAGCCAAACAGAGGACAGGTATGTGATCTCTTCCATCTCCAAAATGTGACACACCCCCAGACCACAATAATGCTAAGCCTCTCCATCAGGCAGAACCAAGCTCCTGTTCACAGTGTCCCCACCACTTGCCAGGTGTTGAGGTAGACTGCAGCTTGGTCCCATGCTCATCATCTCATGAGCCTCTTTCTGTGTGTAGATGTGGACACAGCCTTAGAGCAGTGGTAGACTTTGCTGGAGCTCTGAATTGGGAAGAGGTGGAATCAGGAAGAGATATGATTCTCCCTTTAGAATCCTTGGCCTGTCCGCCACAGCCCCTCACCTGGGTCAGCTTAGCTCAGGACTGGGCCAGACTCATCACATATGCTGAGGCCATACTTTGGGGCCCTCAGGGACAGTGACCAGGCAGCAGCAGTAGCAGGCAGCTGACTATTCAACCTGCACCCCAGGTGCCTCACAGTGCCTGTCCTGTTCCTTCCTCTGTGGTCTGCAATGGGGGAGCATTCATAATGTTTGGTCCTCCAACACCTCTGCTGTGCCAGCACTTCTGAGGGTGTGAAGGACTGATCCCACCCCAGAACGCGTCCTTGATTCTGTTCTGCCTAAGTCCTCTGTGTTCCTTCTCTTTAGGAATCTCGTCTTCTTTAGGAATCTCGTCTTCAACCCAGACCAGTGCTTCTCAAGCTGTTTTTTTTTTTTTTAACCTGATAGCACATTTTAGAAATGGTGAAATTGGTATATCTAGCCGGACACGACTGAAGCGACTTAGCAGCAGCAGCAGGTAAACTGAGAAGGCTGTTCTGGTTTCCCCAGTCCCTGACATGTATAACCCATTCAAGACTCTCCACTGGGGGACTCTCTGGTGGCCCGGTGGATAAGAATTCACCTTCCAATGCAGAGGACAAGGGTTCGATCCCTGGCTGGGAAACTAAGATACCACATGCACAGAGCAAGTAAGGCTGCTCACCATAAAAGAGAGCCTGTGCAGCCAAAGTTTAAAAAAAATAGAGAGAGACCCTCCACTGGGAAACTCTGACCCCCAAGACACCTAGATGAGCACTGCTTATGGCTTTGCCTCTCCCACACCTTCACCTGTGTGCCCTTCTTCTCAGCCTTATTGAGGACAGAATCCCAGAATGACCTGGCCTTCCATTCTGATATTTTCACTCTCACAGCTCTCTGATTGGAAACCATGTCCAATCTCACCCTCCCGCCTCCCCCTACACACACCCACACACACTATTCCCTTGATTCAGAGGCCCTTTGTCACCTTTTTTTTTTTTTGAGATCATATGACATTTTAAATTTTATTTTTATATACTCTTAAGGTCTATACTCCATTTACCATTATTACAAAGTATTGGCTATGTTCCTTGGGTCTTACAGTATATCTTTGTAGCCTATCTTATACCCAACAGTTTGTATCTTTCAACTACCACACCCCTATGTTGGCCCTTCATAAAATTAGTGATAACTACTAGTTTTTTCTCTTTATCTGTGATTCTGCTTCATTTTTTTGATATATTTTCCAATTTGTTGTGGCTGTTGTTTTGGATTTCACACATAAGTGATATAATACAGTATTTATCTTTCTCTATCTGACATTTCACTTAGTATAATGCCTTCCAAGTCTATCTATACCCCTGAAAATGGCAATATATTGTTCTTTTTTTGGCTGAGCAGTGCACCACATCTTCCTTATCCATTCATCTGTTGATGGACAGTTAGTTTTTTGGGTTTTTTTTTTTCCCATATCATGGCAGTTGTAAATAAGGTTACTGTGAACATTGGGGTGTGCGGATCTTTTCAAATTAATGTTCTTGTTTTGTTTTTAAAATGTATACCAAGGAATGGAATTGCTGTGTCATATAGTACTTCTATTTTGAGTTTTTTGAGAAACTCCAAACTGTTTTCAAGCTTTCAAACATCACAGTGAATCAGTTATGTGCATATATCTACTCTTTTTTACATTTTTTCCCATATAGGTGGTTAGAGTATTGAGTAGAGTTCCCTGTGCTACATAGTAGGTTCTTAGTAGTTATCTCTCCCAATTTATCTTTCCCCCCTTTTTCCATTGGTAAGCATGTTTTTTTTTCAACATCTGTGGCTTTATTTCTGTCTTATAAATAAGTTAATTTGTACCACTTTTTAAAAGTTTCACATATAAGCAATATTATCTGATATTTATCTTTTTCTCTGTCTGACTCGCTTCACTCAGTATGACAATTCTTTCATTCTTTTTTATGGCTGAGTAGTATTCCATTGTACATATTTACCTCATCTTTACCCCTTCATACACTGATGGATAGCTAGGTTGCTTCTGTGTCTTCGTGATTATAAATAGTGCCGTGGTGAACACTGGGGTGCAAGTATCTTTGCAAATTATGGTTTTCCCTGGATATATGCCCAGAAGTGGGATTGCTGGATTATATGGTAGCTCTATTTTTAGTTTTTAAAGAACTTCCATGCTGTTCTTAATAGTGGTGTACCAATTTGCCTTCATTTTAAAATCAATTTTGATCACTTATTTGATAACTTGGTATAAAAGTCAAATAACTTTTATTCTTGGAATTAAAGAAGTTAACTGATGTATTATACATCTATAGAATAGTTTGAAGCTATCATCTATTCTTTTAATAATTTATCTTACTAAAATTATGTTTGTTTTTTTTTACAGAATTGTATTTACTAGTATATTTTTGGCAGGTTTTTAAGTCTAGCTTATTCTAGCCTAATAAAATGATGGCAAAGTTCTCTAATTTTGTACTGTATAGAAAAGTTCATGTACACTGATTTTAGTTGGTTTCTTTTTTCCTTTAGATGTTTGGTAAACCTCAAAGACGTAGTATTTTTTTTCTTTTTACTTTATTTTTTTATTGAAGCATACTTGCTTTACAGAATTTTGTTGTTTTCTGTCAACCTCAACATGAATCAGCCATAGGTATACATATATCCCCTCCCTTTTGAGCTCCTCCAGGCTCCCTCCCCATTCCACCCTTCTAGGTTGATACAGAGCCCCTGTTTGAGTTTCCTGAGCCATACAGCAAACTCCCATTGGCTATCTATTTTACATATGGTAATGTGATCCAACCAGTCCATTCTGCAGGAGATCAGCCCTGGGATTTCTTTGGA
Source organism: Capricornis sumatraensis (assembly GCF_032405125.1). Taxonomy (NCBI): domain Eukaryota; kingdom Metazoa; phylum Chordata; class Mammalia; order Artiodactyla; family Bovidae; genus Capricornis; species Capricornis sumatraensis. The sequence goes on along the minus strand of NC_091078.1, from coordinate 41,062,367 downwards.
AGCAATGATGCTAAAGCTGAAGCTCCAGTACTTTGGACACCTCATGTGAAGAGTTGACTCATTGGAAAAGACTCTGATGCTGGGAGGGATTGGGGGCAGGAGACGAAGGGGACGACAGAGGATGAGGTGGCTGGATGGCATCACTGACTCGATGGACGCGAGTCTGAGTGAACTCCCGGAGTTGGTGATGGACAGGGAGGCCTGCTGTGCTGCGATTCATGGGGTCGCAAAGAGTCGGACACGACTGAGCTACTGAACTGAACTGAACTGAATGTAAGTTTCCATGTTACTCTTTCCATACATCTCACCCTCTCCTCCCCTCTCCCCTGTCCATAAATCTATTCTCTATATCTGTTTCTCCACTGCTGCCCTGTAATGAAGTTCTTCAGTGCTATTGTTCTAGATTCTGTATACATGTGTTAGAATACGATATTTATCTTTTTCTTTCTGACTCACTTCATTCTGTATAATAGGTTCCAGGTTCATCCGCCTCACCAGAACTGACTCAAATGCATTGCTTTTTATGGCTGAGTAGTATTCCATTGTATATATGTACCACAACTTCTTTATCCATTCATCTGTCTGCCGGGGTCCAGCCCCGGTGGATCCAGGGAATTCGAAGGGTGGACGGCGTTGGCGTGGAAAGACTTGTTTATTTATTAATATAAGATTAGATTAAGAAACTATAGTGCAGTAGGAAGATTAAGTGGAGAAAGAGGGCTGAATAGCTTGGTTTACGCGGAAGACCAATAAAATTCCAGACAAGGAATTTGCACCATCTACGTTGGGCCACCGGTGCCCGCTTGAATATCTAAGGGTGCCTCGCCTTAAGCTCCCTTTCTCGCGGATCTTAATAACCAGGGCAAATAAGTAGACCTGGCGAGCCTCCGCGCCCCAGATGGAAATTCAGCCTGAAATTAAAGTAAAGAGCAGAGAGAGGGAAAGGGAGAGAAAAAGAGAGAGAGAGAGACACGGGGGGAGCCAGATTCCCAAGAAACCAGGCCGAGACTAGTCCGAGAAACTGGTCCGAGAATCTGGTCCCGTCCTTTATTGTTCAGAAGGCCTTTTATACTTTTGATAAAACATGGAGATCAATGGGTAACACAAAGTTATGCAGCGTTAGCAGTCCAGACTCTTATCAAAACCAGGCTTTTTTCTCTGCATACCTAATTGTATACACAAGTCTTAGGTAATTTACATCATCTTCCAGCCAAAAGGGCCAATTAACATTTTACAGCCTTTTTTCTGATAAGGGTTTGTCAACCACAAGACTTATTTGTGTTGATCTTCCCAAGGTCTGGTGCCACTCTCAGAAAGCACTAAATAAAGTTACATTCTTACACAGCAAGGATACAGCAACTTATAACAAGTCGAGGGAGTACAGTGATTTACAGCAAAAGAGAAGCAATTAACTCAAAAGTCTAGTGTTGCTAACATCAAAACTACTATGTATCTTTTTCTACATCCTGCTTACATTAACATCCTTCCAGGTGCCTAAAAGATAAAGAATAAGGAGGTCTGGCAGCAATCCTTGAGTCAACAGTGAACACCCTCTACCAATATAATTTTTAACTCTTTAGAAAAGGCTCTGTATCTTTAAGATGCTTTTAAGCTTTGTGCCTCCCGCAGTTGGGGGGCTGTAAGCAATTCACAAGCTGCAAGAGGTCTGGGGAACCTGTTAGGCAGGCTAGAGAGCTATCAGAGGGGTTTAACTGAAACATCCCTTTCAAATGCAGAAGACTAAAACCCTGAATTGACTTTTTCCCAGAGAATATCAGAAAAGTGGAAAAGCAGAGCACAAAAGCTGGCAGATTTTTGTTGGGGTACATGCTTAGGAATTTCCAGAGGGGTCCCTGAAGTCTGAGCACGCCTTGCGTATGTCAGCTTCCTTCCTAATGACCTTGTCACGGGCAGGATTCCTCACACTGGCTCCCGGCATCTGTCGATGGACATCTGGGTTGTTTCCATGTTCCAGCTATTGCAAATAGTGCTGCAGTGAACAATGGGATACATGTGTCTTTTTAAATTTTGGTTACCTCAGGGTATATCCCTAGGAGCGGGATTGCTGGGTCATATGGTGCTTTTATTCCTAGCTTTTTAAGGAATCTCCATGTCATCTCCCATAGTGGCTTTATCAATTTACATTCTCACCAATAGTGCAAGAGCATTCCCTTTTCTCTACACCCGCTCCAGCATTTATTGTTTGTAGACTTTTTGATGAGAGCCATTCTGACCAGTGTGAGGTGATATCTCATTGCAGTTTTGGTTTGATTTTCTCTAATAATAAGCAATGGTGAGCATCTTTTCCTGTACTTTTAGCCATCTGTATGTCTTCTTTGGAGAAATGTCTATTTAGGTCTTTTTCCCACTTTTTGACTGGGTTGTTTGTTTTTCTGACATTGAGTTGTATCAGTTGTTTGTATATTTTGGAAATTAATCCTTTGTCAGTTGTTCCAGATGCTATTATTTTCTCCCATTCTGAGGGTTGTCTTTTCACCTTGCTTGTAGTTTCCTTTGCTGTGCAAAAGCTTCCAAGTTTAATCAGGTCCCACTTGTTTACTTTTGTTTTTATTTCTGTTACTTGAGGAGGTGAGTCACAGAGGATCTTTCTTTGATTTCTGTCATTGAGTGTTCTGCCTATGTTTTCCTCTGAGAGTTTTATAGTTTCTGGTCTTACATTTAGGTCTTTAATCCATTTTGAGTTTATCTTTGTGTTTGGTGTTAGGAAGCATTCTAATTTCATTCTTTCACATGTACCAGTCCAGTTTTCCCAGCACCATTTATTGAAGAGGCTTTCTTTGCCCCATTGTATATTCTTTCCTTCTCTGTCAAAAATAAGGTACCCATAAGTGCATGGGTTTATTTATGGGCTTTCTATCTTGTTCCATTGATCTATAGTTCTGTTTTTATGCTGGTATCATACTGTCTTGATGACTGTAGCTTTGTAGTATAATCTGAAGTCAGGAAGGTTGATTTCTCCAGTTCCATTCGTCTTTCTCAAGACTGCTTTGGCTATTCAGAAGCCTTTTGTGTTTCCTTATGAATTGTGAAATTTTTTGTTCTAGTTCTGTGAAAAATGCCATTGGTAATTTGATAGGGATTGCATTGAATCTGTAGATTGCATTTGGTAGTAACCTCATTTTCACAATATTGATTCTTCCTACCCAGGAACATGGAATATCTCTCCATCCATTTATGTTGCCTTTGATTTCTTTCATCAGTGTCTTACGATTTTCTGTGTACAGTTCTTTTGTTGCCTTAGGTCAGTTTATTCCTAGACATTTAATTCTTTTTGGTGCAATGGTGAATGGAATTGATTCCTTTATTTCTCTTTCTGATTTTTCATTGTTAGCATATACAAATGCAAATAATTTCTGTGTACTGATTTTGTATCCTGTAACTTTGCTAAATTCACTGATTAGCACTAGAAATTTTCTGATACCATCTTTAGGGTTTTCTATGTACAGTATCTGGAGAAGGCAATGGCACCCCACTCCAGTACTCTTGCCTGGAAAATCCCATGGACAGTATCATGTCACCTGCAAACAGTGAGAGCTTCTTTTCTGATCTGGATTCCTTTTATTTCTTTTTCTTCTCTGATTGCTGTAGCTAGAATTTCCAGAACGATGTTGAATAATAGTGGTGAAAGTGAACACCCTTGCCTTGTTCCTGATCTTAGGGGAAATGCATTGTTTTTCACAATTGAGAATAATGTTTGCTGTAGGCTTGTCATATATGGCCTTTACTATGTTGAGGTAGGTTCCTTCTAGCCCATTTTTTGAAGAGCTTTAATTATAAATGGGAGCTGAATTTTGTCAAAGGCTTTTTCTGCATCTATTGAGATGATCATATGGCTTTATCTTTCAGTTTGTTAATATGGTGTATCACATTGATTGATTTGCATATATTGAAGAATCCTTGCATCCTTGGAATAAACCCAACTTGATCATGGTGTATGAGATTTTTGATGTGTTGCTGAATTCTGTGTGCTAAAATTTTGTTGAGGATTTTTGCATCTACTTTCATCAGTGATATTGGCCTGTAGTTTTCTTTCTTTTTGTTGTCTTTGTCTGGTTTTGGTATCAGGGTGATGGTGGCCTCATAGAATGAGATTGGAAGTATTCCTTCCTCTGCAATTTTTTGAAAGAGTTTTAGAAGGATAGGCATTAGCTCTTCTCTAAATGTTTGATACAATTCTCCTGTGAAGCATTCTGGTCCTGATCTTCTGTTTTTTGGGAGACTTTTGACCACAGCTTCAATTTCAGTGCTTGTAATTGGGTTGTTCATAATTTCTATTTCTTCCTGGTTCAGTATTGGAAGATTTAACTTTTCTAAGAATCTATCCATTTCTTCCAGGTTATTCATTTTATTGCTGTATAGTTGTTCATAATAGTCTCTTATAATCCTTTGTATTTTGGCATTGCCCATTGTAATCTCTCCTTTTTCATTTCTAATTTTGTTGATTTGATTCTTGTCTCTCATTTTCTTGATGAGTCTGGATAAATGTTTGTCAATTTTGTTTATCTTCTCAAAGAACCAGGTTTTAGTTTTATTAATCTTTACTATTATTTCTTTCATTTCTTTTTCATTTATTTCTGCATGGATTCTTATGATTTCTTTCCTTCTACTTATTATGGGGGAGGTTCTTCTTTTTCCACTTCTTTTAGGTGTAAAGTTAGGTTGTCTATTAGATGTTTTCCTTGTTTCTTGAGGTAGGATTGTATTGCTATAAACTTCCCTCTTAGAATTGCTTTTGCGGCGTCCCATAGGTTTTAAGTTGTCATGTTTTGATTGTCATTTGTTTCTAGAATTTTTTTTATTTCCATTTTGATTTCTTCAGTAATCTGTTAGTTATTTAGAAACGTGTTGTTTAATCTCCATGTGTCTGCATTTCTTACAGTTTTTTTCTTGTAATTGATATCTAGTCTTATAGCATTGTGGTCAGAGAAGATGCTTGATATGATTTCAATTTTCTTAAATTTACTGAGGCTTGATTTATGACCCAAGATGTGGTCTGTCCTGAAGAATGTTCCATGTGCACTTGAGAAGAAGGTGTATTCTTCTGCATTTGGATGGAATGTCCTGAAAATATCAATGAGATCCATCTCATCTAGTGTATCATTTAAGACTTCTGTTTGCATATCATTTTCTGTTTTAATTATCTGTAGGGGTGTTCAAGTCTCCTACTATTGAAAGGTTGTTGCTGAACCACAGAAAAGATGCCAGGACTCTTGGCCTCCAAGGAGAAGAATTCAAGCCGGGGCCAGAGACAAGGCTTGATCACTCAGAGCTTTGTGTAATAAAGTTTTATTAAAGTATAAAGGAGATGGAGGAAACTTCTGACATAGGCATCAGAAGGGGGTAGAAAGAGTACCCCCTTGCTAGTGTTAGCAGTGGAGTTATATACTCTCCAATGAATCAAAAGAATGTCTGGAAGTTGTAAAGACCTCACCAGACCTACTCCCATAATTTATTTTAAGATAATAGGATTAACCAGAAGGTTTAATCCAGAGACTGTCCTCAGGCAGGATACATTCAGTTCAGTTCAGTTCAGTTCAGTCGCTCAGTTGTGTCCGACTCTTTGCAACCCCATGAATCACAGCACGCCAGGCGTCCCTGTCAATCATCATCTCCCGGAGTTCACTCAGACTCATGTCCATCGAGTCCATGATGCCATCCAGCCATCTCATCCTTGGTCGTCCCCTTCTCCTCCTGCCCCCAATCCCTCCCAGCATCAGAGTCTTTTCCAATGAGTCAATCTTCTCATGAGGTGGCCAAAGTATTGGAGTTTCAGCTTCAGCATCATTCTCTCCAAAGAAATCCCAGGGTTGGTCTCCTTCAGAATGGACTGGTTGGATCTCCTTGCAGTCCAAGGGACCCTCAAGAGTCTTTTCCAACACCACAGTTCAAAAGCATCAATTCTTTGGCTGTCAGCCCTCTTCACAGTCCAACTCTGACATCCATACATGACCACAGGAAAAACCATAGCCTTTACTAGATGGACCGTAGTTGGCAAAGTAATGTCCCTGCTTTTGAATATGCTGTCTAGGTTGATCATAACTTTTCTTCCAAGGAGTAAGCGTCTTTTAATTTCATGGCTGCAGTCACCATCTGCAGTGATTTTGGAGCCCAAAAAAATAAAGTCTGACACTGTTTCCACTGTTTCCCCATCTATTTCCCATGAAGTGATGGGACCGGTTGCGATGATCTTCATTTTCTGAATGTTGAGCTTTAAGCCAACTTTTTCACTCTCCTCTTTCACTTTCATCAAGAGGCTTTTTAGTTCCTCTTCACTTTCTGCCATAAGGGTGGTGTCATCTGCCCATCTGAGGTTATTGAGATTTCTCCCAGCAGTCTTGATTCCAGCTTGTGTTTCTTCCAGTCCAGCATTTCTCATGATGTACTCTGCATAGAAGTTAAATAAGCCGGGTGACAATATATAGCCTTGACGTACTCCTTTTCCTATTTGGAACCAGTCTGTTGTTCCATGTCCAGTTCTAACTGTTGCTTCCTGACCTGCATACAGATTTCTCAAGAGGCAGGTCAGGTGGTCTGGTATTCCCATCTCTTTCAGAATTTTCCACAGTTTATTGTGATCCACACAGTCAAAAGCTTTGTCATAGTCAATAAAGCAGAAATAGATGTTTTTCTGGAACTCTCTTGCTTTTTCCATGATCCAGTGGATGTTGGCAATTTGATCTCTGGTTCCTCTGCTTTTTCTGAAACCAGCCTGAACATCAGGAAGTTCACGGTTCAGGTATTGCTGAAGCCTGGCTTGGAGAATTTTGAGCATTACTTTACTAGCATGTGAGATGAGTGTAATTGTGCGGTAGTTTGAGCATTCTTTGGCATTGCCTTTCTTTGGGATTGGAATGAAAACTGACCTTTTCCAGTCCTGTGGCCACTGCTGAGTTTTCCAAATTTGCTGGCATATTGAGTGCACTTTCACAGCATCATCTTTCAGGATTTGAAATAGCTCAACTGGAATTCCATCACCTCCACTAGCTTTGTTCGTAGTGATGCTTTCTAAGGCCCACTTGACTTCACATTCCAGGATGTCTGGCTCTAGATTAGTGATCACATCATCATGATTATCTGGGTCGTGAAGATCTTTTTTGTACAGTTCTTCCGTGTATTCTTGCCACCTCTTCTTAATATCTTCTGCTTCTGTTAGGTCCAGACCATTTCTGTCCTTTATCGAGCCCATCTTTGTATGAAATGTTCCCTTGGTATCTCTAATTTTCTTGAAGAGATCTCTAGTCTTTCCCATTCTGTTGTTTTCCTCGATTTCTTTGCATTGATTGCTGAAGAAGGCTTTCTTATCTCTCCTTGCTATTCTTTGGAACTCTGCATTCAGATGCTTATATCTCTCCTTTTCTCCTTTGCTTTTTGCCTCTCTCCTTTTCACAGCTATTTGTAAGGCCTCCCCAGACAGCCATTTTGCTTTTTTGCATTTCTTTTCCATGGGGATGGACTTGATCCCTGTCTCCTGTACAATGTCACGAACCTCATTCCATAGTTCATCAGGCACTCTATCTATCAGATCTAGTCCCTTAAATCTATTTCTCACTTCTACTGTATAATTGTAAGGGATTTGATTTAGGTCATACCTGAATGGTCTAGTGGTTTTCCCTACTTTCTTCAATTTAAGTCTGAATTTGGTAATAAGGAGTTCATGATGTGAGCCACAGTCAGCTCCTGGTCTTTTTTTTTTGTTGACTGTATACAGCTTCTCCATCTTTGGCTGCATAGAATATAATCAATCTGATTTCGGTGTTGACCATCTGGTGATGTCCATGTCTAGAGTCTTCTCTTGTGTTGTTGGAAGAGGGTGTTTGCTATGACCAGTGCATTTTCTTGGCAAAAGTCTATTAGTCTTTGCCCTGTTTCATTCTGCATTGCAAGGCCAAATATGCCTGTTACTCCAGGTGTTTCTTGACTTCCTACTTTTGCATTCCAGTCCCCTATAATGAAAAGGACATCTTTTTTGGGTGTTAGTTCTAAAAGGTCTTGTAGGTCTTCATAAAACCATTCAACTTCAGCTTCTTCAGCACTACTGGTTGGGGCATAGACTTGGATAACTGTGATATTGAATGGTTTGCCTTGGAGACGAACAGAGATCATTCTGTCGTTTTTGAGATTGCATCCAAGTACTGCATTTTGGACACTTTTGTTGACCATGATGGCTACTCCATTTCTTATGAGAGATTCCTGCCCGCAGTAGTAGATATAATGGTCATCTGAGTTAAATTCACCCATTCCAGTCCATTTTAGTTCACTGATTCCTAGAATGTCGACGTTCACCCTTGCCATCTCTTGTTTGACCACTTCCAATTTGCCTTGATTCATGGACCTGACATTCCAGGTTCCTATGCAATATTGCTTTTCACAGCATCGAACCTTGCTTCTATCACCAGTCACATGTACAACTGGGTATTGTTTTTTGCTTTGGCTCCATCCCTTCATTCTTTCTGGAGTTACTTCTCCACTGATCTCCAGTAGCATATTGGGCACCTACTGACCTGGGGAGTTCCTCTTTTGGTATCCTATCATTTTGCCTTTTCACGCTGTTCACGGGGTTCTCAAGGCAAGAATACTGAAGTGGCTTGCCTTTCCCTTCTCCAGTGGACCACATTCTGTCAGACCTCTCTACCATGACCCGCCCGTTTTGGATTGCCCCGCAGGCATGGCTTGGTTTCATTGAGTTAGACAAGGCTGTGGTCCTAGTGTGATTAGATTGACTAGTTTTCTGTGAGTGTGATTTCAGTGTGTCTGCCCTCTGTGCCCTCTTGCAACACCTACCATCTTACATGGGTTTCTCTTACCTTGGACGAGGGGTATCTCCTTACCGCTGCCGTTCCTGACCTTCAACGTGAGATAGCTCCTCTAGGCCCTCCTGCGCCTGTGCAGCCGCCGCTCCTGGGTTGCTCCTCCTGGCCGCCAGCCCTGGCCTCGGGTGTGGGTGGCTCCTCAAGGTCACCGCACCTGACCTCGGACGCGGGCTGTCTCCACCCGGCCACCCCTGACCTCGGATGCAGGATGTCTCCTCCCGGCCGCCCCTGACCTCGGACGCGGGGTAGCTCCTCCTGGCCGCCACTGATCTCAGACGCAGGGTAGCTCCTCTCAGCCATTCCTGCGCGGTAGCAGCCTGGCACTCTAGGCCGCTGGCCCTGACCTCAGACGTGGGGTAGCTCCTCGCCCTCGCAGCCGCCTGCGCTCAGTGCACTGGCCGGCCCTCGCAGCATTGTTATTTAATTCTAAGGAAGGTGATTCCCTGGTGGCTCAGATGGTAAAGTGTCTGCCCGCAATGTAGGACCCTGGTTTGATCCCTGGGACGGGAATATCCCCTGGAGAAGGAAATGGCAACCAACTCCAGTACTCTTGCCTAGAAAATTCCATGGATGGAGAAGCCTGGTGGGCTACAGTCCATGGAGTCACAAAGAGTCGGACATGACTGAGCGACTTCATTAAGGAAGGTAGAGGGAAAAATGTTTGTCCTTTCTTCCTCTTGAGAATTCCAGATCACTCTCTCTTTGGGGATCCCTAGATTTCTTATCAACCTGCCTAGGAAAGGACTCTCTCACTATTATTGTGTTACTGTCAGTTTCTCCTTTTATGTCTGTGTTTGAATTACATATTGATATGCTCCTATGTGAGATGCATAGATATTTACAATTTTTATATCTTCCACTTGGATTGATCCCTTGATCATTATGTAGTGTCCTTCCTTATCTCTTATAATCTTTATTTTAAGGTCTATTTTGTCTGATATGAGGATTTCTACTCCAGCTTTCTTTTGCTTCCCATTTGCATGGATTATATTTTTCTATCCTCTCCCTTTCAGTCTGTATGTGTCTTTAGGTCTGAAGTGGGTTTCTTGTAGACAGCATATATATAAGTCTTGTTTTAGTATTCATTCAGCCAGTCTGTGTCTTTTGGTTGGAGCATCTAATCCATTTACATTTAAGGTAATTATTGATATATATGTTCCTATTGCCATTTTCTTAATTGTTTGGGGTTGATTTTGTAGATCTTTTTTCTTCTCTTGTATTTCTTGACTATATAAGTCCCTTTAACTTTTGTTGTAAAGCTGCTTTGGTGGTACTGAATTCTCTTAACTTTTGCTTGTCTGAAAAGCTTTTTATATCTCCATCAATTTTTAATGAGATCCTTGCCAGGTATAGTAATTTTGGTTGTAGATTTTTCCCCTTCCAGTAGTTTAAATATATCCTGCCATTACCTTCTGGCCTGCAGAGTTCCTGCTGAAAGATCAGCTGTTAAGCATTTTGGGTTTCCCTTGTATGTTACTTGTTGCTTCTCCCTAGCTGCTTTTAATATTCTTTCTTTGTGTTTAGTCTTTGTTAGTTTGATTAGTATGTGTCTTGGCATGTTTCTCCTTGGGTTTATCCTGTATGGGACTCTGTGCCTCTTGGACTTTTGACTATTTCCTTTTCCAAGTTGGGGGAATTTTCAACTATAATCTCTTCAAAAATTTTCTCATACCCTTTCTTTTTCTATTCTTCTTCTGGGGCCCCTATAATTCAAATGTTGGTGAATTTGATATTGTCCCAGTCTCTGAGACTATCCTCAGTTCTTTTTTATTCTTTTTACTTTATTCTGCTCTTCAGAAGTTATTTCCACCATTTTATCTTCCAGCTCACTGATTCATTCTTCTGCTTCAGATATTCTGCTATTGATTCTTTCTAGAGTATTTTTAATTTCAGTAATTGTATTGTTTGTCTCTGTATGTTTCTTCTTTAATTCTTCCAGGTCTTTGTCAATTGATTCTTGCATTTTCTCCATTTTGTTTTCAAGGTTTTTGATCATCTTTACTATCATTATTCTGAATTCTCTTTCAGGTAGTTTGTCTATTTCCTCTTCATTTATTTGGACTTCTGTGTTTCCAGTTTGTTCTTTCATTTGTGTGGTATTTCTCTGCCTTTTCATTTTTTTTTTTTAACTTATTGTCTTTGAGGTCTCCTTTTCCTAGGCTTCAAGGTTAAATTCTTTCTTCCTTTTGGTTTCTGCTCTCCTAAGGTTGGTCCAGTGGTTTGTGTAAGCTTTCTATAGGGTGAGATTTGTGCTGAGTTTTTGTTTGTTTGTTTTTCCTCTGATGGGCAAGGCTGAGTGAGGTGGTAATCCTGTCTGCTGATGACTGGGGTCTGAATTTTTGTTTTGTTTGTTGTTTAGATGAGGCATCCTGCATAGGGTTCTACTGGTGGTTGGGTTATGCTGAGTCTTGTATTCGAGTGGTTTCCTTTGTCTGAGTTCTCACTATTTGACACTTCCTAGGGTTAGTTCTCTAGTAGTCTAGGATTCTGGAGTCAGTGCTCCCACTCCAAAGTCTCAGGGCTTGATCTCTGGTCAGGAATGAAGATTCCACAAGTGTCTTGTTATGGCATTAGTGAGATTAAAACAAATATCCAATGAGAAACCAAAGATGAACCCCAGACAAATGGCAGTTACAAAATCAGACAAATAATGATTAAAATAATGATTAAATTGTAATATTTAATTTAATATAATTAATTTTAATTAATTCAATTAAAATTATTATTTACTTTTTATTTTATTTAATTAAATATTTAATTAAAATAAAATACACATATGCATATAACCCATGAGCAAAGTGAAAACATTCAGGATAAATAAAGATTGACCTGGTGAACAAAGGAAATCAAAAATTATATTTACCAGTTAAAAACAAAACTAAAGCACAAACTGGAAAACAAAACTAAAGCAAGTTGCAAAGTGGGAAATAAAGCAATGAAAACAAAACTAACAAATATGTTGAGAGGAAAGGAAAGAAAGAATAGATATGCTAAGTTGAATAGAGGTAGATAAAGAAGATTTATATACATTAAAACTTACTGCAAGGGGAAAAGAACAGTAAGAAAGGCAAACAAAGGAATAAATATAGATAAAATATAGCAGGCCTAAAAATTAAAATTGCAAAAAAGAAAAAAAAAAAAAGGAAAACTTCACAGAAGTGCAAAAGCCCAACATAGAGGCAGAGGTTTATAACAACAATAAAAAGTGTGATTGAGAGGGGAGAAAAAAAGCTCAAAAGCTTAATGAGATTTCATAATCCCAATAAAATCAACAACTACAGTGGGGCGGTGGGGGGGGGGGTGGGTATCCAAGAGAATCTACAGAACAAGTCAAAACACAAGAATAATAAATGTTTTTCTTGAGTTACTGCTGTCAGAGTCCTTCCCCTCGCTGAGAGTCACAGTCCACCTCACCTCCCTAGGATGCTGTCCCATACTGTGCTCATCTCTGGACCTGCTGTGGTGGCAGCTCAGATTCTAATTTGGTCCTACTCCTGTGTGTTCTTGCCTCCAATGTCCACAGTATTCAGAACTAGTGTGTTTTCTTTTGTGGGAACTCTCAAAGACCTTTTATATATTCCATAGACACAGTCTGCCTAGTTGATTGTGTGGATTTAATCTGAACCTTGTACAGCTGGTGGGAATCTTCTGGGTCTTGTTCCTTAACCACACTGCCCCTGGGTTTCAACCGTGGTTTTATTTCTACCTCTGCATGTGGGTTGTCCACTGTAGTTTGCTCCTGAGGTTGTCCTGGAGGACTTGGTTTTGCCCTGGTGAGGGCCAGGTGTGGAGTTGGTGCAGCTACTTGGGTTGCAGGGGTTCTGGCAGCACCAGGTACTCGGGGTTGGTGGCTAGGGAAGCAGGAAATTTATTGCTCTAGAAGGGTATGGCAACCAGTAATGGCCAATATGCTCCAGTATTCTCGCATGGAGAACCCCCTTCCCTGACAGAGAAGCCTGGCAGGCCACAGTCTATAGGATCACAAAGAGTTGGACACTCCCAAAGTAATGGTGATGAACAGGGAGGCCTGGCGTGCTGTGATTCACGGGGTCACAAAGAGTCGGACACGACTGAGCAACTGAACTGAATGGAACTGAAAGCAACCCTGCGTGCATAGATGTATGACATTTTTTGCCTGTGGCAGCTCTGCCCCAGTGAGAGTTGAGCGTGAAGGTGGTGCAGCTGCTTGGCTTGCAGGACCCTGGTGGTATCAAGGGTGCAGGGACACAGACTGCCTCTGCCGTGGAAGTTATGGACCTATCAGAGTCTTTCTTTGAGCCTCTTGTAGCTAGCGATCAGAAGGCCTCTTTGGCCAGTCTTTCTCTGTAGCTCCACCCATTTGGGCATTTAGAGGGCTCCCTTGCCTGGGGTCCTTCTCTGTTGCTCTGCACATCAGGCACATAGAGGGGGCCCCCTGGCTGAGGTCTTACTCTGTAGATCAGTGCTTCAGGCATTTGATAGTCCAGCCTCTATTGTTTAGCTGCTGATGCTGGTAGTGGGGCTAGAGAGGCTATGGTGATGGCCCCACCCTCTACGAGTGACTCAGCTTCCATGGCTGCCTGGCTTTCCTCCACAGGCATTTCCCACCACAGTCTCCTCCCTCACATCCCCTCGATCCGTCTCTCCGCAGTCAACAGCAGCCCTTGCCCTGGGATTTCTCCACAATCCCTTAACTCCAGCTTCCAGCTCCTATGCCTTCCAGGGGGCCTGTCTCCCTGTCCAGAGTATGTATGGCTATGGCAAGGACTGTCTGATTCTCGTTCCATTTAGGCTGCCTCAGATCAGCTGTTTCACTCTCGGCCTTAAATGTTTCTCCTCTGACTCAAGACAATTGCCCGCTGCAGGGATGGGACCCCTGCTTCGGTTCTGTCACCAGCTGAGGGCAGGTCCAGTCCTACCACACTCCTGTTTTTTCTCCTTGTTCTTTCGTCCTACTGAGCTTTGTGTGGTCTATATATTCTTTTCCACTGGTCAGGGACTCCTGTCTGCTCTCAGCCGGTGTTCTGCATGCACTTCTGTGTCTGAAGGTTTACTCCTGATGTATCCATGGAGAGAGATGTACTCCACGTCCACCTACTCCTCTGCCATCTTGTTCTCCTGTTGCTTCATTTATATAAAATGCCTAGCATGTGTCTGGCACTTGGTAGGCTTCAGGATATGATAGCTTAGTCCCCTTTTGTGCTAAGCCAACTTTTTCACTCTCCTCTTTCACTTTCATCAAGAGGCTTTTTAGTTCCTCTTCACTTTCTGCCATAAGGGTGGTGTCATCTGCCCATCTGAGGTTATTGAGATTTCTCCCGGCAATCTTGATTCCAGCTTGTGTTTCTTCCAGTCCAGCATTTCTCATGATGTACTCTGCATATAAGTTAAATAAGCAGGGTGACAATATACAGCCTTGATGCACTCATTTTCCTATTTGGAACCAGTCTGTTGTTCCATGTCCAGTTCTAACTGTTGCTTCCTGACCTGCATACAGATTTCTCAAGAGGCAGGTCAGGTGGTCTGGTATTCCCATCTCTTTCAGAATTTTCCACAGTTTATTGTGATCCACACAGTCAAAGGCTTTGTTTGTCATAGTCAATAAAGCAGAAATAGATGTTTTTCTGGAACTCTCTTGCTTTTTCCATGATCCAGTGGATGTTGGCAATTTGATCTCTGGTTCCTCTGCTTTTTCTAAAACCAGCTTGAACATCTGGAATTTCACGGTTCAGGTATTGCTGAAGCCTGGCTTGGAGAATTTTGAGCATTACTTTACTAGCATGTGAGATGAGGGCAATTGTGCGGTAGTTTGAGCATTCTTTGGCATTGCCTTTCTTTGGGATTGGAATGAAAACTGATGTTTTCCAGTCCTGTGGCCACTGCTGAGTTTTCCAAATTTGTTGGCATATTGAATGTAGCACTTTCACAGCATCATCTTTCAGGTTTTGAAATAGTTCCACTGGAACTCCATCACCTCCACTAACTTTGTTCGTCGTGACGCTTTCTAAGGCCCATTTGACTTCACATTCCAGGATATCTGGCTCTAGGTGAGTGATCGCACCATCGTGATTATCTGGGTCGTGAAGATCTTTTTTGTACAGTTCTCCTGTGTATTCTTGCCACTTCTTCTTAATATCTTCTGCTTCTGTTAGGTCCAGACCATTTCTGTCCTTTATCGAGCCCATCTTTGCATGAAATGTTCCCTTGGTATCTCTAATTTTCTTGAAGAGATCTCTAGTCTTTCCCATTCTGTTGTTTTCCTATATTTCTTTGCACTGATCACTGAGGAAGGCTTTCTTATCTCTCCTTGCTGTTCTTTGGAACTCTGCATTCAGATGCTTATAGCTTTACTTTTCTCCTTTGGTTTTTCCTTTTCTTCTTTTCACAGCTGTTTGTAAGACCTCCTCAGACAGCCATTTTGCTTTTTTGCACTTCTTTTCCATGGGGGTGGTCTTGATCCCTGTCTCCTGTACAATGTCATGAACCTCCGTCCATAGTTCATCAGGCACTCTATCTGTCAGATCTAGTCCCTTAAATCTATTTCTCACTTCCACTGTATAATCATAAGGGATTTGATTTAGGTCATACCCGAATGGTCTAGTGGTTTTCCCCACTTTCCTGAATTTAAGTCTGAATTTGGCAATAAGGAGTTCATGATCTGAGCCACAGTCAGCTCCCAGTCTTGTTTTGCTGACTGTATAGAGCTTCTCCATCTTTGGCTGCAAAGAATATTGTAGGGAACTAGGTATAAGGAAGGTTGAGAAGTGCTTGCAAATGAGACTCTCAACCAGACTCTCTGAACATTCTTGCAAATGAGATGTTCAGCTAAGAATCCTCTGTTTGTTCCTGTGGGAAAAGAACATTTCTTGCACACAAGGGTGTTTTTCTGATTCCTCAAAAGGAACAGACCCAGGGACAAAACGGATTCTAAGTTGATAAGGAAGTTCCCCAAAACAAAGTCTTAGCTGCAGTAAATAAGTCAAGGTAAAGGTTATCTCGCCCTGCGCCTGCGCACTGTATAGTCTCTGAATCATAGTGCTTGGCAACTTGCCCTGTAGGTTGTTGTGCAAGGGATATAAAAAAAAAAGCAGCTGTAAGAATCGAGTGTTAAAATACAAAGATTCAAACCACGCTGCAGTGTTGGTGTTTCATTCCGTTGCCAGCAAATATAATAAATCTGATTTTGGCGTTGACCATCTGGTGATGTCCATGTGTAGAGTCTTCTCTTGTGTTGTTGGAAGAAAGTGTTTGTTATGACCAGTGCCTTCTCTCGGCAAAACTCTATTAGCCTTTGCCCCACTTCATTCCATACTCCAAGGCCAAATTTGCCTGTTGCTCCAGGTGTTTCTTGACTTCCTACTTGTTTTTCTTGACCTGTATGCAGGTCAGGAAGCAACAGTTCGAACTGGACATGGAACAACAGACTGGTTCTAAATAGGAAAAGGAATACGTCAAGGCTGTATATTGTCACCCTGCTTATTTAACTTATATGCAGAGTACATCATGAGAAACGTTGGGCTAGAAGAAGCACAAGCTGGAATCAAGATTGCCGAGAGAAATATCAATAACCTCAGATGGGCAGATGACACCACCCTTATGGCAGAAAGTGAAGAGGAACTAAAAAGCCTCTTGATGAAAGTGAAAGAGGAGGGTGAAAAAGTTGGCTTAAAGCTCAACATTCAGAAAACTAAGATCATGATATCCAGTCCCATCACTTCATGGGAAATAGATGGGGAAAGAGTGGAAATGGTGTCAGAGTTTATTTTTGGGGGCTCCAAAATCACTGCAGATGGTGATTGCAGCCATGAAATTAAAAGACACTTACTCCTTGGAAGGAAAGTTATGACCAACCTAGATAGCATATCAAAAAGCAGAGACATTACTTTGCCAACAAAGATCCGTCTAGTCAAGGCTATGGTTTTTCTAGTGGTCATGTATGGATGTGAGAGTTGGACTGTGAAGAAAGCTGAGTGCCGAATTGATGCTTTTGAAGTGTGGTGTTGGAGAAGACTCTTGAGAGTCCCTTGGACTGCAAGGAGATCCAACCAGTCCATTCTGAAGGAGATCAGTCCGGGTGTTCATTGGAAGGACTGATGCTGAAGCTGAAACTCCAGTACTTTGGCCACCTCATGTGAAGCGTTGACTCATTGGAAAATACTCTGATGCTGGGAGGGACTGGGGGCAGGAGGAGAAGGGGACGACAGAGGATGAGATGGCTGGATGGCATCACCAACTGATGGACATGAGTTTGGGTGAACTCCGGGAGTTGGTGATGGACAGGGAGGCCTGGTGTGCTGCAATTCATGGGGTCGCAAAGAGTCGGACACGACTGAGTAACTGAACTGAACTGAACTGAACATATGTGGCAGGAAAATAACTTTGTCATATGGCAGCAACATATACCATATTTTGGGGGATAGTCCCAATCTTAAATCATTTTATTATTTTCAAAAAGGTAACATTGAATGTATAGTTACATGAAATTTAATTTTCAAAGAAAGATTTATTTAGGTATAATGGCAGGCAGAATTCCATGATGGTCCCCAGGAATTCCTTAAAATAGGGATCTTAAAATAAGGACATTATGCAAGTGGACTTGCCCTTTGTACATAAGCCTTTTAAAGAATTTTCTCTGGCTGGTGGCAGAAGAAGAACCCAGAGTTTGGCTGGGTTGAAGATGAAGACATCATGCTGCAAAGAGAACAGGTGACCTCTCGGACCCAAGAGATGACCCTCCTGTCTGCCAGCAAGGAAATAAGGACCTCATTCCTACAGCTTCAAGGAATTAAATTCTGTCAATGCCAAGAACGAGCCTGGAAACAGATTTTTTTCCAGAGCATCCAGACAGGAACTCAGTGACTGCCTCCCTGGTTTCAGCCTTGTGATACCCTGAGCTGGGAAACCAGCCACAGCACACCCTAGTTCAACACACACAACTGTCGAGTTCAGAGGGTGAGTTTCTGCTGATTGGTCAGCAATATAAAACTAACAGATATAACTTGCATAAATAAATTAATTTTTAAGTGGCCAGCTCAGTGAGTTTTGGTAAATTTTAAGTCATGCAACTACCATCATAATCAACATATAGAACATTTCCATATAGAGCTTTTCCCAAAGCTTCCTCTGCATTCAGTTCTCTTCCTCAGTCCCCAGTTCCTGAACTATGTGTTTGTTTGTTTTTGCCTTTTCTGGAATGCCATACAAATGGAATGGGAAAGTAGATAGCTTTTGTATTTATTTCACTTAATGCAGTGCTGTGTTGTTGCATGTATTAAGTCATTCTTTTATTGCTGAGTAATATACTCCAGGACTTCCCTGGTGGCTCAGATGGTAAAGCGTCTGCCAACAATGTGGGAGACCCGGGTTCGATCCCTGGGTCGGGAAGATCCTCTGGAGAAGGAAATAGCAACCCACTCCAGTACTCTTGCCTGGAAAATCCCATGGATGGAGGAGCCTGGTAGGCCACAGTCTATGGGGTCGCAAAGAGTCGGACATGACTGAGCGGCTTCACTTCACAATACTCCATTGTAGGTATGTATCATTATTTATCTCTTCACCTGTTAACGTAGGTTTGGATTGTTTTCAGTTGTTGGCCATTATGAATAAAGATTCTCTGAATATTTGCTTGCAATATGTCTCTGTGTGAACCATGTATAATTTATTGGCTGTTCTGGGCCTTTGCTGCTATGCAAAGTTTTCTCTAGCTGTGGCAAGTAGGGGCTACGCCTGGTTGCAGAACATGAGCTTCTCACTACTGTGTCTTCTCTTGTTGCAGAGCATGGACTCTAGAGCTTGGACTCTGTAGTTGTGGCACACGGGCTTGGTTGCTCTGCTGCATGTAGAATCTTCCTGGGCCAGGGATCAAACTTGTGTCCCCTGAATTGGTGAGCAGATTCTTATCTCCTGTACCACCGGGGAAGTCCTAGACAATATATTTTTACTTCTCTTAATAAACACCTAAGAATGGACTGTGTGCTCAATTTGTGTTTACCCTTTGAGAAACTGCTGAAATGTGTTCCTAAGTGGCTGTTCCATTTCATTCTCATTAGAAACAGACACAGGTTTCCATTGTCTCACATCCTCATCAGTGTTTCATATTGTCAGACTTTTGAATTTTAACCATTCGTGTGAGTATGCAGTAGTATCTCATGAGATTTTAATTTGTGTTTTCCCAAGATCAATAGGAAGCTTCTTTTTTATGTGCTTATTTGCCATCTGTGTATCTTCATTGGTAGAGGGTCTGTGCAAATCATTTGCCCATATTTTATTGGGGGGGGGATGTTCTAGATATCAATCTTCCATCAGCTGTGCATTTTGCAAATATTTTCTTCCAGTCTGTGGTTTGTCTTTTCATTTCCTTAACAATGTCATTTAAAGGGCAGAAATTTTTAATTTCAAAAAAGTCCAATTTGTCAACTTTTTGAATGGTTTGTTCTTCTGTCATATCTAAAAAATTTTTTTTGCCTAAATAAATGTCACAAAGCTTTTCTTCTTATAGTTTTATCACAGTAGCTCTTATATGATCAATTTGAAATTAATGTATTACATATGAAACAAGGTAATGGCTTGGTTTTTGCATATGAATAGCCAATTGTTCCAGATCCGCACTTAGTAAGAGTGTCCTTTCTCCATTGAATTGCTTTTGTAGCTTTGTAAAAAAAATCAACTGACCATGTATATGTGAATAAAGCTGAAACTCCAGTACTTTGGCCACCTCATGCGAAGAGTTGACTCATTGGAAAAGACTTTGATGCTGGGAGGGATTAGGGGCTGGAGGAAAAGGGGACGACTGAGGATGAGATGGCTGGATGGCATCACTGACTCCATGGACGCGAGTCTGGGTGAACTCCGGGAGTTGGTGATGGACAGGGAGGCCTGGCATGCTGCGATTCATGGGGTCACAAAGAGTCGGACACGACTGAGCAACTGAACTGACCCACTCAACTGATTCTATTCTATTTGCCTACAAACATATTTTTAAAGCTATGCCTATTATCTTGGTTACTATAGTATTATAGTCAGTCTTGAAATTATGTAGTTTGAGTCTTTCAACTGTTTTTGTTTTTCCCCGAAAATCCTTTAGGCTGGTCACAAAGAGTCGGACACGACTGAGCAACTGAACTGAACTGACTGAGATCCTTTGCATTTCTATGTAAACTTTAGAGTCAGCTTGTCAATTTCTTTTTTAAAAAACCTTTTTATTTTATATTGGAGTATAGTTGATTAACACTGTTATGATAGTTTCTAGTGTACAGCAAAGTGATTCAGTTGTACATATATATGTCTATTCTCTGTCAAATTCTTTTCCCATTTAAGTTGTTACATAATATTGAGCAGAATTCCCTGTGCTATACAGTAGGTTCTTGTTGGTCATCCATTTTTAAAACAGCATACATATTGAAATGTACCATGTCAATCCCAAACTCCTTAACTATCCCTTCCCCCAAAAGTGTGTATTCCTTTTTTCTTTCATCCTTTTTTTTTGTTACCATGCCATGCAACATGTGGGCTCTTAGTTCCCTGACCAGGGATTGAACCCACTCCCCCTGTGCAGAAGCACAGCCATCTTAACCACTGGCCCACTAGGGCAATATTGGGAGTGTGCATTCTTAATTTTACTAAGTACTGTCAGACTACTCTCCAGACAGTTGCACCAATCAGCTTGTCAATTTCTATGACAAGCTGGAGTTTGTTTGAGTTTGCACTGAACCTATAGACTAATTTGGGGAGAAATGATGCCTTAACAATGCCCAGTATTATTGCCTGGAGAATTCCATGGGCAGAAGAGCCTGAGGGGCTACAGTCCATGGGGTCACAAAGAGTTGGACACAACTGAGCGACTAAGCATGCATGCACACCAATTGGTCATGAAGTACTGTCCTTTTTATATATTGAAAGATTCAAGTTAAAATTTTGTTAGAGATTTTAGCTATTGTGTTTATAAGGGATATTGGTCTGCATATTTCTTTTCCTATAAGATCCTTGTCTTGTTTTTACATCAGGGTAATGCTGGTGATTCAAGTAGGAAAATGTTGCCTTCTCATATTTTCTGGCAAAGCTTATATAAAATTGCTATTTTTAAAAGTCAGTATCCCTATTTGAACTATTTCTATTGTACTGGTTGTACCGTGTTTGTTTGTACCATGTGGCTTGTGGGATCTTAGTTCCCTGAACAGAAATTGAACTTGGGACATGGTAATGAAAGTGCAGAGTCCTATTCACTGGATCACAAGGGAATTACCCAAAATTGCTATTATTTTTTCAATTTTTGGTAAAATTTCTTAAATTTTTGGTAGAATTTACCAGTGAAGCCACGGGGGTTTGGAGTAGCCTTTGTGAGAAGGTTTTTAACTAAGAGTTCATTTTTTTTCATTTTTTCAATTTTATTTTAGACTAATTAGCTTATCTGTTTCCTCTTGAGTAGATTGAGTCTTTTAAAGAATTTACCATTTCATCTAAAGTTATAAAATTTATTGTCATAAAATTGCTCTTCTTTGTTTCTTTTTTTTTTTTCAGTGACTAGGGCTCTATAATGATGTTCCCTCTTAATTCTTGATATTGGTAATTCATTTTTTGTCTTTTTTGCTGATTAAACTCACTAGGACTTTATTAACTTTATTGAGCTGTAAATAACCAACTTTTTGATTTACTAATTTCCTCTGTTATTTTTCTGTGTTCTATTTCACTGATTTCTGCTCTGGTCATATTATTTCCTTTCTTATGCTACTTTGGTTGTGTTTTGCTCTTTAATTATTGTCAGAAGACATAGTTTTTATGATGAGAATACTTTTAAATTTATTAAAGTGTTTTTCTAATTTGTTTTTTATTTTCTGTAGCCCAGAGTATGGATTACATTACTAAATGTTTTATATGCAATTGAAAAAACTGTGTATTCTGCTGTTGTTGGATGGAATGTTCTGTAAATGTCAATTAGATCAAGTTGGTTAATGGTATTGTTCATGTCTTATATAGTGTCTGATTTTTTTTTTTTTT
Organism: Capricornis sumatraensis; assembly: GCF_032405125.1. Classification (NCBI taxonomy): domain Eukaryota; kingdom Metazoa; phylum Chordata; class Mammalia; order Artiodactyla; family Bovidae; genus Capricornis; species Capricornis sumatraensis. The sequence continues at coordinate 41,040,564 of NC_091078.1, read as the reverse complement.
TTGTCTATTCGTCATTGGAGGGAAGTGATGAAGCTTCCAACTATATACTATAATTAGACTTGACTATTTCATTTCTTTTCATTTTTTTCTTTATATATTTTGAAGCTGTTATCAATACACACAGCAAACACATTTAGGATTGCTGTTTTCTTAAATTTACCTCTTTCTGGGACTTCCCTGGCAGTCCATGACTAAGACTCTGTGCTCTCAATACAGGGCGCAGAGGTTCAGTCTCTGGGGAACAAAGATCCCGAATGCAGCCAAGCGCTGCCCCCTCCAAAAATGTGCCCCTTCACAATTATATAATAGTACTCTTTATTTCTGCCAACATGTCTCATTTTTAATGCACTTGGATGTATAGTCCCTCTAGCTTTCTTTTATAAATATTAATTCAGAATATCTTTTTACATAATTTTACATTTTCACCTATTTGTGTCTTTACATTTAAAGTAGATTTCTTGCTTTTTATTTATTTTTTTTTATTTTTCTTTCTTTTTTTATTTTTATTAAATTTTAAAATCTTTAATATTAAATTTTAAAATCTTTAATGATTTCTTGCTTTTTAAAATTCAATCTTTGCTTTTTAACTGAGGTGATTAGATCATTGACATTTAATGTAATTGTTAATATGATTGGGGTTAGAGCTTCAATCTTCCTATTTGTTTTCAATTTATCGAATCTGCTCTTTAATCCTTTTTTCTCTATTATTGTCTTCTTTTGAATTGAGAATTTAAGAATAATTCCATTCACCTCCACTAGTGACTTAGGTATTTTGCTTTATTCTACTTTTAATGATTGCTCTAAGTGAAGTGAAGTGAAAGTCTCTCAGTCATGTCCGACTCTTTGCAACCCAATGGATAGTCCGTGGAATTCTCCAGGGCTGAATACTGGAGTGGGCAGCCTTTCCTTTCTCCAGGGGATCTTCCCAACCCAGGGATTAAACCCAAGTCTCCCACATTGCAGGCAGATTCTTTACCAGCTGAGCCACAAGGGAAGCTCAAGAAAACTGGAGTAGGTAGCCTGTCCCTTCTCCAGGGGATCTTCCCTACCCAGGGACTGAACTGGGGTCTCCTGCATCACAGGCCGACTCTTTACCAGCTGAGCTACCAAGTTATCACCCTCTGTCCCATTCTCTCTCACGCACGCATGCTCCTCCTGCACCTCTAAATACCTGTACGTTAGACCACTTGACTTTACCCCACAGTTCTTAGAGCCACATCACCAGCTTCCAGACTCTTTGGCAAGCTTGTTTACATGGAGTGAACACAGATAAAAGGATCAGTCCAGCATTTAACCATTAGGGGCAGGTCAGAAGCTCAGAGTAGATGTTTAGCCAGACTGCAAAGTTCATATCCAAAGAATTCAAGTCTTGGATCAAACTCTTAGGACAGAGTTGGAGACAGAAGAGGGTGAGCATTTAGGAAACTCAAAAAGAGCTGGGTATCCTCTGCAATTTGACATGGTAAAGAATAAGAATGCCTTGTGTTATAGCAGATGGTCACAGGCAGAGATGACATTGAGATTGTTGGCACCCTGCAAGTTCTTAAAAGCTCTGTGAAGAGGTGTGGAATCACCAATTTGAACCAAAATATCTAGATTTCAAGGAACAAGAATGCCCCCGATTACATCTGTTACACATTTTAGTTTACCATCTCTTCTACATGGCCTATGTATGTGCTGTGGCCATATTTTCATAGATGTATTATGAAAATAGAAATAACATCTTCATCAGGTGTGCTTGATCTACAGCAAGTATGCAAACATCTTCAAAGGAATGATGAAATCAGACACTGTGGGTTAAATTTCAGTCCACCACTCTGGAGCAGTTATTGATACTTAATGTTTTCCACTCTTTACATTCTCATCTAGAAATTGGTCATAATCCCACTTCACTATGTTGTTGTGATGGTTAAACTGGGGAATATAGGAATCGGGTATGAATCTCATAGGCTTCCTTCATAGCTTAGTTGGCAAATCATCTGCCTGCAATGCAGGAGACCCAGGTTCAACTCCTGGGTTGGGAAGATCCCCTGAAGAAGGAAATGACAACCCACTCCAGTATTCCTGCCTGGAGAATCCCATGGATAAAGGAGCCTGGCGGGCACAGTCCACGGGATCACAAGAGTCGAACACGACTTCGCGACTAAACCACCACAACCATGAGTCTCACGCCAAAAACTTAGGGGAACAAGAAATGTAATGTTTTGTTGTCTCTCTGAGTGAATTCAGTTTTTATTTCAGCTACGATTCTTCTAATGATGGAAATTTGTTTTCTGTCTATTAGATGCTCCGGCAGTTATTTCTAGGCAAACGCCCCTGCCCACCTCCTCTCATCCCTGAGGTGTGCTTGAGTTCTGGAGCACTTTCCATTGTGACAGCGTGTGTCTGCACAAGGGCATAAGCATCTAGTCTCACATAAGTGTCATTCTCACACTCAGTGACATCTGTTGGGATGTCAAGCAGATTTCCAGCTTGGCTTCTGGTCATATGGTTCTTGTAGATTCTGGCTACTAGGTGGCTTTAGCTTAGCCAGTGTTCCGGGGTGAACATGAGTGGTAATAAGCTGTACAAAAAACATTTTATGCTTCTGGAGCGCTTGCAGGGAGTACAGGACCCAGCTGGGCTGCCTTAGCCTGTCTGTCTGGACACATTTCAGCTCTGCTGCCTTTTCACCCACCAGCCCTCTGTGTGACGCTTGCAGCGTTCTGTCCACTCCCAGGAATCAGCACACTGACTCTCTCTGCTCTCAGGCCCCCTGACCCGCACGAAGCATCTGTGATCCCTTATCCCTTCCCCCACAGCCAGTATGAGAACTGGGACTGTGACATCGTCCTGGTGACAAACCAGCATCTCAGCTCTCCTTCTAACACATCCCTTCTTCTCCTAAGGGGTGCTTTTTCGGTTGGTTTTTATTTTTTCCTGACGCAGGAAAAACCGATTCTAACCAATCTTACAGTTTCTAAAACCATTATTTATTACATAGAGTATGTGTCCTGAGTTATTTAGAACTCAAAATTATTTTTATATTCAATATCTGAAAATCAATTTTTTTCTCTTAAAACATTGTATTTGCCCTGAGTTCAAAAACCTTATTTGAGAATCACATGCTAAGAACTATCTCTTTTCTTACTCTCTGATTCTGCTATGACAATCATTACTTTGCAGTGGGTGTAGAGTTCCAGTAAGAGGATCTTGAGAGAAAGAGAAATGAGTGAATAAAAAATTGTTGACTGTTTTGATTACTATGTTAAAATATTATCCAGTTACATGTATCCAAAAGATGGGCAAATATAAAAGCTGGTCATAATTTCTTTATTTAGCATTGTTTCACTAAAAGATTTTTTTAATATTCATTTTTTATTTGCTGATTTGTTTGGCTATGCCAGGTCTTAGTTGTGACATATAGGATCTTCGATATTTTAGTTGCGGCACATGAACTCTTATTTGTGGCATGGGAGATCTCGTTCCTTTACCAGGGATCAAACCCAGGACCCCTACTTTGGGGTCTTAGCCATTGGACTGACTACCAGGGAAGTCTCTCACTAAAAGTTTAAAAATCAATGCTCAGCCCTTAACCTATGAATAGTGTAAATATTTAAAATCTCCCCTTGTTTCCTTTGTACTTTAAAACCCTTGTTGTCTATTTTTAGCAAGTATATTAGTTCTGTGTTTTCTCTGACAGTGACATCTGCCTTAGACATTAAGCTCCTCAGGAGCACAGACTGTATTTTCCCAGGAACTACACTCATTTCCTGATATATTAGATCTGACAGCTCTCCCATCTCCTCCTGTAACTCCTGCAAGATATGCGCTCGTTTTCCTCACTATCCCCAAGTATAGCCCTATCAGTTCAGTTCAGTTTCAGTTCAGTCACTCAGTCGTGTCCGACTCTTTGCAACCCCATGAATAGCAGCAAGCCAGGCCTCCCTGTCCATCACCAACTCCCGGAGTTCACCCAGACTCACATCCATCGAGTCAGTGATGCCATCCAGCCACCTCATCCTCTGTCATCCCCTTCTCCTCCTGTCCCCAATCCCTGCCAGCATCAGTCTTTTCCAATGAGTCAACTCTTCGCATGAGGTGGCCAAAGTACTGGAGTTTCAGCTTCAGCATCATTCCTTCCAAAGAAATCCCAAGGCTGACCTCTTTCAGAATGGACTGGTTGGATCTCCTTGCAGTCCAAGGGACTCTCAAGAGTCTTCTCCAACACCGCACGTCAAAAGCATCCATTCTTCGGCACTCAGCTTTCTTCACAGTCCAACTCTCACATCCATACATGGGAAAAACCATAGCCTTGACTAGACGGACCTTTGTTAACAAAGTAATGTCTCTGCTTTTTGATAGGCTATCTAGGTTGGTCATAACCTTTCTTTCAAGGAGTAAGCGTCTTTTAATTTCATGGTTGCAGTCACCATCTGCAGTGATTTTGGAGCCCCCCAAAATAAAGTCTGACACTGTTTCCACTGTTTCCCCATCTATTTCCCATGAAGTGATGGGAGCAGATGCCATGATCTTTGTTTTCTGAATGTTGAGCTTTAAGCCAACTTTTTCACTCTCCTCTTTCACTTTCATCAAGAGGCTTTTTAGTTCCTCTTCACTTTCTGCCATGACTTAGCAATTGAGCATGTGCACACACTGTTACTATCTCCATTTTATAGCTGAGGAATATGAGTCTCTGAGAAGTTAGGCATCTTGCCAGAGTTCCCCTGGCTAGAGACGTGATTCCAAGCCCATCCAGTTCAGCTCCAAAGCCCACATTCCTTACCTCCATACCACTCAGACCCTAGAAGTTTTGTCAAATTTCTACCAAAGTTTGAGGGATTCTTTCACAGAACTAACTCAAACACAACTGATGTTACAAAGCTACTTAAGTTGTCTAGTGACTTCCTTGATAAAAGCAATGCTCTTGGTGAGTGAATTGGACCATGATATTGTTTTGGTTGGTCTTCAGCTCTCTCCACATGGAAGCTGCCCTGCCTGGGGGCTATGAGTTTCTTGTCCTTGGTGGTATATCCTTGCACGGGCATTGGGTAAATAAAGCTGTTAGGATTTGAAATCACTTCCACACAACATTCCATAGCTGCTTCTGATCTTATTCCTACCAAGTAACCAACTTACTATTCCATATAGACACTGAACAGTTTACAAACCTTAGGTGTTTGTTCCCTGTCTTAATATGGGAGGCTATTGGATTCACAGTGACCACAGGTACATTCTAACACCCCATTAATTCCCTGTCTAAGAGAATATCAACTGGAGAGAATGACACCACCATGGAGCCATGACTCTGTGGTCAGGAAGAGGAAGCCGGGAGCTCCCCAAAGGGAAGGCAATGCCCAACATGGTTGTGGTCAGATTGAGAGAAAAGAGGGAGCCAAAGCTTAGCAGACTAGAAAGGTCAAGCCTTCGGAAGAAAATAGCGTCTAGGGATGAAATGAGCAAAACCATGGACTTCTCCAGGTAAGAATACTGGAGTGGGCAGCCATTCCCTTTTCCAGGGGATCTTCCTGACCCAGGGATTGAACCCAGGTCTCCTGCATTGCTTCCGGCATGGGCTTCCCTTGTGACCCAGCTGGTAACGAATCTGCCTGCAATGTGGGAGACCTGGGTTCCGTCCCTGGGGTGGGAAGATTCCCCTGGAGAAGAGAAAGGCTACCCACTCCAGTATTCTGGCCTGGAAAACTCCATGGACTGTATAGTCCATGGGGTCGCAAAGAGTGGGACACGACTGAATGACGTTCATTTTCACTTTTACTCCTGCACTGCAGCAGATTGTTTACCGTCTTAGCCACCAGGGAAGCCCAAATCAATGAAGAGTCAAAGCCAGAATCCAGTAGAACGAGAGCAGAACAATTTCAACACCCCAAAAGAGGCAACTAAAATATCGAATGAAGAAAAATAAAGGAATTCCTGGGTGGTCCAGTGTTAAGACTCCACCCGCCAACGCAGGGGATCCAGGTTCAATCCCTAGTTCAGGAACTAAGATCCCACATGCCACGGGGCAACTGAGCCTTTGCCCCACAATTACTGAAGCCCATGTGAGTGAGAGCTGGTACACTGCTGTGAGAGAAGCTGGCACAGTGTGAGCCCAGGAGCCTCCACATGCTGCAACTAGACAAAGCCTGGCTCAGCAGTTAAACCCAGTGCAGCCAAAAATAAAAGTAAATAAAATTCAAAACCTAAAATAATAATAATAATAAATATAAAATAAATAAATAGAAATAAAGTATTCAAATAAACAAGACTATTACCTCAGTCCTTTGAATAGGCACATGGGTCAGCCCAATTTTGTCTTTCTGAACTCCTGTTTGAACACCTATCCTTTCTGAAAGGAAAATAGAGTGTCATAATATCGTTAGATTAGAGGGATGTTTTATGGAACCCAAGGACAGGACAGCTGGGTCTCAGACATATGCCAGGTTGTGGGACCCTCAGAGGCCCCCACGCTCTTTGCTGTCTCTGTATTTCTGCTTTATTCTCCACTCTCTGTTTCTAGGCTTTTTCTAGGATAGCTCCTTAACTTGGGTGTTAGAGGCCCATCTAGATTCTTTCTCTGGATTTCAATTTTAGGACAAAAAGATTCTGATCAGCCTAGTCTGGTCTGGTACTACCCTTGGACTAAACACCTTGTAGTAGCATGGCTGGTGAGAACCTACCAGGGGGTTGGGGACCCCTCCCTCAGTTTTACCATCTCTTAGGCCAGTCTGTGTTGTTGTAAGGATCAGATTAGAGAAAATATATGAAAAGGTCCCATGAAAATGAAAAGCACTCCAGTTTTCATGGCTGAAATGTGTAGCCATAAGTATTTGAAGCTCAAATTGCTTTTGTGGTAATAATATTAGTTTCCACGCATTATAAAGATACTGGGTATATAGAGTCTTGTAAATGGAGTGAATTTGTTTCATCTGAGATTTTATTCTAAACACTTTGCTTGCAAAGGATGCCATGAGAGAAGGGAAGACTTTCCAAGAATGGGTCTTCTGATCTATAGAGAAGAAGATGCTCAGGATTGTGGCAGTGGGGGGAGAGACAGTCAATATTTGGCATCCAAAAGGGTAACACAGGAAACTGTTAAGCACCAGTCAAGGATGTTTGAAGGGGAAAGTGGGTGGGTTTTAAGTTTCCTCTATAGAGTCTACCTTCAGGAAAAGAAGCAAACTGTAAACCCTGGAGAGGATGCTTTGTGTTGCTAGAGATAATTGCTTCTCATTAACTTTGCCATAAAGAAGCTTTGGTGTGCGGGGCATAGAGGTGGATGTAGCTGCTTTCTTCTCGTTAAATGCTAATTATTGTAGACCAGATGGTTCTTGAGCTGTAGATTTTTATTAAATTTCCTGACTTCTCTTACACTGTCGAAAACAAACAAACAAAAGGTAACTTAAAAGTTACCTTTTAAAGTAAAATATATCATAAGTTTTCATTAAGGATATATTTCAGGGATTGTTATACTTGAGATTATAGCATCTATTTTTATCTGATATAGCCTTAAATTCCATTCTACTTTATACTTAAAATTCAAAGGGCAAAACAGATTGACTATTTTACCTGTAACTTGCTGTGTTACCCAGAGTAAATTATGTAACTGATTTGTGCTTTTTGAGGAGAAGTAGTATCCTCTGTCTTATCTTGAGTGTTTCTGGGATTTTAAGCATAAAAGTCATGCTGGAGCATAAAGTAACTCACAGCAGAGTGTTTTTTCTCTGCCTTGAAGACAGTGCATCACATAACTTTAATTATTAATGTGCTGTTCAGATGTGTCCAAATGCTTCCTTTTTAAAACAAAAAGGGCCATGAAAAATGGAGTAACTGGGATGACACTAGAAATTAAATATAGGGCCAGCTTTCTGAGACCAGTAAGTAGTTCAGTAATTTTTTAAGAGGGATAATTATCTTTTTAAAAATTATTTGTTTATTTTGGCTGAGCTGGGTCTCCATCGCTGTGCTCAGACTTTCGGCAGCCTGGGGCTGCTGTCCAGTTGTGCTGAGCCGGCCTCTCGTGGCTGTGGCCTCTCTTGTTGCAGACACAGATTCTCGGCGTCCAGGCTCGGCAGTCGCGCTGCCCTGGCTTAGTTGCACCGAGGCTCGTGCAGTCTTTCCAGATCAGGAATCAAACCCAGTGTTTCTGCACTGGCAGGCAGACTCTTACGCACTGGACCACCAGGGGTAAGTAGTTTAGAACAGAGAAGAAGATGGTCGAGGAGGAAAGAACCAAGTAGGAATACTCAGGTGAAACACTAAGAAGATTAGAGTAAATAAAGAATTTTAAGAAAAGATGGACATGTACAGGAGAGCATATGTGCACACACACACCCCAAAGGAAAAACTCAGTCACTGATTCAAACTTCAGAATTAAACAGAGAAAATTTCCTTGTGGATCTGTTGATATTTTCCACAGGGGGAAAAAAACTATTTCCACCAAAGTTTTTCAGGGAAGGTTAAGGGAATGGATATTCTCAAACTGACAGCCAGTCAGTTGGTCTACAAAAATGGAAAACTTTGTCAGAGCCAGAAAATAGCAAAGGAACACACCTGGGAAACAATATAGATACAGACACCATCCTTGAGAAGCTTCTTGTCTCGAGGAGAGAGATACACAAACAAAAATGACAGGCAATGATAGAGATACGAAGAATAAGACAGAATACTTCCAGGACCTTGTCAGAGCTGCACCTAACCTGGAGGAGGCTTCCCTGGAGGCTCAGATGGTAAAGAATCTGCCTGCAATGCAGGAGACCGGGTTCGATCCCTGGGTGGGGAAGATCCCCTGGAGAAGGGAATGGCTACCCACTTGAGTATTCTTGCCTGGAGAATTCCATGGACAGAGGAGCCTGGTGGGCTACCATCCATGGGATCACACATTACTGAGCGACTAACATTTGACCTGGAGGGTGGGGAAGCCTGGGAAGGCAGAGAGCTGCATGTTCAATGGACCAAGTGAGGAAAGGAGCATGGATGCCAGTATTCCTGATGTCCCCTTGACTGTCCATCAGTAACTGTGACACAAGTCTTCACTGGCAACTGTGGTTGAAAGGAAAATGCTTTGAACTTGAAGTCAGACCAGTTTAGATCCACCATTAAAAGCCATAGTAAGACCTTGAGTGTCCTCATCTCAGTTTCCTTGTCTGAAAAATGGAAATAATAAAATATTTCCATGATTCTAGGTGATTGGAAGATGCACTATCAATTTAATAAGAAATTTTCAAGGTAAGCGTGGAGAGAGAAGTATGTGTCAGTTGTAATACACTTACTGATTTCAGCAAGATTAAAATGTAAAAATATGTTCATCATAAAATTAAGACAACATGATGATTTTCTAGACTTGTTGTGAGGATTAAATGAGATTATATACAAGAATATAATTTCCAGACATCCCTGGTGGTCCAGTGATAGAATCTGCCTGCCAATGCAAAGGACACAGATTCAATCCCTGGTCCAGGAAGACTCCACATAGAGCAGGTCAACTAAACCTGTGTTCCACCTCTACTGAGGCTATTTCCTGGAGCCCACAAGCTGCAACAAGAGAAGCCACCACAATGAGAAGCCCGAGCACTGCCACTAAAGGAAGCTCATGCAAAGCAACGAAGTCCAGTTCAGTCCTGTCACTCAGTCGTGCCCGACTCTGTGCGACCCCATGGACTGCAGAATGCCAGGCTTCCCTGTTCCTCACCAACTCCTGGAGCTTGATCAAACTCATGTCCATCAAGCTGGTGATACCATCCAACCATCTCCTCCTGTCGTACCCCTCTCCTCCTGCCTTCAATCTATCCCTGCATCAAGGTCTTTTCTAATGACGCAGTTCTTCACATCAAGTGGCCAAAGTATTGGAGCTTCAGTTTCAGCATCAGTCCTTCCAATGAATATTCAGAACTGATTTCCTTTAGGAAATTTCCTGGTTTGATCTCCTTGCAGTCCAAGGGACTCTCAAGAGTCTTCTCCAACACCACAGCTCAAAAGTATCCATTTTTCAGTGCTCAGCTTTCTTTATGGTCCAACTCTCACATCCGTGCATGACTGCTGGAAAAACTATCGCTTTGGCTATACAGACCTTTGTGGGCAAACTGATGTCTCTGCTTTTTAATATGCTATCTAGGTTTGTCATAGCTTTTCTTCCAAGCATCAATCTTCTTTTAATTTCATGGCTATAGTCACCATCCTCAGTGATTTTGGAGCCCAAGAAAATAAAGTATGTCACTGTTTCCATTGTTCCCACATCTATTTGCCATGAATTGATGGGACTGGATGCCATGATCTTAATTTTTTGAATGCTGAGTTTTAAACCAGCTTTTCAACTCTCCTCTTTCACTTTCATCAAGAGGCTCTCTAGTTCTTCTTCACTTTCTGACATAAGGGTAGTGCCATCTGCATATCTGAGGTTATTGATATGTCTCCCAGCAATCTTGATTCCAGCTTGTGCTTCATCGAGCCTGGCATTTCTCATGATGTATTTTGCATATATGTTAAATAAGCAGGGTGACAATATACAACCTTGGCCTACTTCTTTCCCAATTTGAAACCATTTTCCATTGTTCCATGTCTGGTTCTAACTGTTGCTTCTTGACCTGCATATAGGTTTCACAGGAGGCAGGTCAGATGGTCTGGTATTCCCATCTCTTGAAGAATTTTCCATAGTTTGCTGTGATCCACACAGTCAAAGGCTTTGGCATAGTCAGTGAAACAGAAGTAGAGGTTTTCTAGAATTCTCTTGCTTTTTCTATGATCCAGCAGATGTTAGCAATTTGATCTCTGGTTCCTCTGCCTTTTTCTAATCCAACTTGGACATCTGGAAGTTCTCATTTCACATACTGTTGAAGCCTTGAAGGATTTTTGAGCATTACCTTGCTAGCATGTGAGATGAGTGCAATTGTGCGGTAGTTTGAACATTTTTTCGCATTACCCTTCTTTGGGACTTGATGAAAACTGACCTTTTCCAGTCCTGTGGCCACTGCTGAGCTTTCCAAATTTGCTGGCATATTGAGTGCAGCACTTTAACAACTTCATCTTTTAAGATTTGAAGTAGTTCAGCTAGAATTCCATCACCTCTACCAGCTTTGTTTGTACTTATGTTTCCTAAGGCCCACTCTACTTCATACCCAGGATGTCTGGCTCTAGGTGGGTGATCACACCATTGTGATTATCACAGTCATTACGATCTTTTTTGTACAGTTCTTCTGTGTATTCTTGCCACCTCTTCTTAATATCATCTGCTTCTGTTAGGTCCATACCATTTCTTTTATTGTGCCCATCTTTGCATGAAATGTTCCCTTGGTATCTCTAATTTTCTTGAAGAGATCTCTAGTCTTTCCCATTCTATCGTTTTCCTCTATTTCTTTGCATTGTTCACTTAGGAAGACTTCCTCATCTCTCCTTGCTATTCTTTGGAACTCTACATTCAGATGGGTATATCTTTCCTGTTCTCCTTTGCTTTTCACTTCTCATCTTTTCGCAGCTATTTGTAAGGCCTCCTCAGAAAATCATTTTGCCTTTTTTGCATTTCTTTTCTTGGGAATGGTTTTGATCACTGTCTCCTGTACCAAAGCTCCGTCCATAGTTCTTCAGGCACTCTGTCTATAAGACCTAATCCTTTGAATCTATTTGCCACTTCCACTGTATAATTGTAAGGGATTTGATTTAGGTCATACCTGAATGGCCTAGTGGTTTTCCCTACTTTCTCCAATTTAAGTCTGAATTTTGCAATATTCAAATGCTCAAATATTCAAATGATCATGATCTGAGCCACAGTCAGCACCAGGTCTTGTTTTTGCTGACTGTATAAAGCTTCTCCATCTTCGGCTGCAAAGAATATAATCAGTCTGATTTTGGTATTGACCGTCTGGTGATGTTCACATATAGAGTCATCTCTTGTGTTTCTAGAAAGGAGTGTTCGCTATGACCAGTTTCTTTTCTTGGCAAAACTCTGTTAGCCTTTGCCCAGTTTCATTTTGTACTCCAAGGTCAAATTTGCCTGTTACTCCAGGAAGCTCTTCCTACCTTTGCATTCCAGTCACCTCTGATGAAAAGGACATCTTTTTTTGATGTTAGTTCTGATGGAGGAGTCTGGTAGGCTGCAGTCCATGGGGTCGCTAAGAGTCGGACACAACTGAGCGACTTTACTTTCCCTTTTCCCTTTCATGCACTGGAGAAGGAAATGGCAACCCACTCCAGTGTTCTTGCCTGGAGAATCCCAGGGACGGGGGAGCCTGGTGGGCTGCCGTCTATGGGGTCGCACAGAGTTGGACACGACTGAAGCGACTTAGCAGCAGTAGCAGCAATTCTACGAGGTCTCTTAGGTCTTCATAGAGCTGTTCAACTTCACCATCTTCAGCAATAGTCGTTGGGTCATGTGTGTGTGTGGAGAAGGCGATGGCACCCCACTCCAGTACTCTTGCCTAGAAAATCCCATGGATGGAGGCGCCTGGTGGGCTGCAGTCCATAGGGTCGCTAAGAGTCAGACACGACTGAGTGACTTCACTTTCACTTTTCACTTTCATGCACTGGAGAAGGAAATGGCAACCCACTCCAGTGTTCTTGCCTGGAGAATCCCAGGGACGGGCGAGCCTGGTGGGCTGCCGTCTATGGGGTCACACAGAGTCAGACACGACTGAAGCGACTTGGCAGCAGCAGCAGCAGCATGTATGTGTGTGTGTGTGTGTGTGTGCACATGCATGTGCTCTAAGTCGCTTCAGTTCTATCCGACTCTTTGTGACCCCATGGACCCACCAGGCTCCCCTGTCCATGGGATTCTCCAGGCAAGAATATTAGCGTGCCCTGCCCTCCTCCAGGGGATCTTTCTGACCCAGGGATCAAACCCACATCTCTTATATCTTCTGCATTGGCAGGCAGGTTCTTTACCGCTAGCGCCCCCTGGGAATCCCAGTGGTTGGGACATAGACTTGGATTACTGTGATACTGAATGGTTTGCCTTGGAGGCAAACCGAGATCATTCTGTCATTTTTTAGATTGCACCCAAGTACAGCATTTCAGACTCTTTTGTTGAGTGTGAGGGCTACTCCATTTCTTCTAAGGAATTTTTGCCCACAGTAGGAGATATAACGGTCCTCTGAATTAAATTCTCCCATTCCAGTCCGTTTTAGTTCACTGATTCCTAAAATGTTGATGTTCACTCTTGCCATCTCCTGTTTGACCGCTTCCAATTTGCCTCAATTCAGGGACCTGACATTCCAGGTTCCTGTGCCATGCTGCTCTTTACAGCATCGGACTTTACTTTCACCACCAGATGCATCCACAACTGAGGGCTGTTTCCGCTTTGGCTCACCCTCTTCCTCCCTTCTGGAGCTTTTTCTCCGCTCTTCTCCAGTAGAATATTGAGCACCTACCAAGCTGGGGAGTTCAACTTTCACTGTCATATTTTTTTGCCTTTTCATACTGTTCATGGGGTTCTCAAGGCAAGAATGCAGAAGTGGTTTGCCATTCGGTCCTCCAGTGGACCACATTCTGTCAGACCCCTCCACCATGACCCGGCCATCTTCAGTGGCCCTACACGGCATGATTTATAGTCTTACTGAGTTAGGCAAAGCTGCAATCCACCCAGCACAGCCAAAAATAAATTAAAGAAAACAAAATAAAAAATTTTAATTATATAATTTCACACTGTACTGTGAACTAAATGTGTACATCACTCAAAATTCATATGTTGAAATCCTAACTATTATCAAATATATTTGGAAATATATATATATGTGGAAATATATTTCCAAATATATTTGGAAGAGGGGCATTTCGGAGGTAATTAGGTCATGAGGGTGGCTCCCTTGTGAATGGAATTAGTGCCTTTGTAAGAAGAGGTATGAGAGCTTGCTGTGCTCTCCCCTTCTCTATGTAAAGATCCAGTAAAGAAGGCAGGTCTGGCATCAAGGCGGGATATCTTCACCAGACATCAGATCTGCCAGTGCTTTGATCACTGACTTCTCAGCCTCTGGAACTGTGAGTGGTAAATTTAGTTGTTTAAACCACTCAGTCTATGACATTTTTTTATAGCAGACTTAACAGTCGAGGACACACTGTCAAGTGCTACAATGGAAATATTATTATTTTCCTCACTATCTAAATGAGGCCCAGATTTTGACTTGAAAAAATGGATGTGCTATTCAATTTTGGGATCAAATGTCTTCATGAGAGTCATTTTTTATTAAGGAAGATATATCATTCTTTTTTAAAATTTTTATCTTCTTATTTATTTATTGGGGCTTCCCAGGTGATGCTAGTAGTAAAGAATCCATCTGCCAGAGCAGGAGACACAGGTTCAACCCCTGGGTCAAGCAGACCCCTGGAGGAGGAAATGGCAACCCCCTCCGGTACTCTTCCTGAAAGAAATCCCACGGGGCGGCAAAGAGTCGGACATGGCTGAGCACCACTCAGTTTATCATTCTGGCCACACTGAGCCTTCAGTGCTAAGCACTGAGGTGAGTGGGAGCTACTCAGGCTTCTCACTGCGGTGGCTTTCCATGTTGCAGAGTACCAGCTCTAGGCAAGTGGGCTTCAGGAGTTGCGCTTGCTGGTTCAGTAGGTGCGGCACATGTGCTTTGTTGCCCTGAGGCATGTGGGATCTTCCTGTACCAGGGACTGATCCCCTGGCCCCTGCATTGGCAGGCAGATTCTTAACCATTGACCCACGAGGTAAGCACTATCATTTTTATTGTTGTTTGGTGGCTAAGTTGTGTCTGACTCTGGGATTCCATTCTTAACAATTATCAATAATATACAGACACTTTGAGAACCAATGAATTCTATCCTGAAATTATATAATAGAAAAAAACTGAGGATCAGAGAAGGAAGATTATTTTTCTATATATATATGGTACAGGACTCGGGACAGAAAGAGGACTTTTTATAGTGATGTTGATAACTATTAGTGATTATAGTTATGTACAGTAAGCTATTGGAACCACTGTGTAACACCAGCTCCTACGTAGCAGCTGAAGGATGCCAATCCCCACAGTGAGCAATGCCTTAGCAACAGCTGTACAAGGTTAAGCTGATTTAGATCATGGGATTGAGGGAATGGAAAGGGGCAGGTGGGAAAGGCACAGGTGGAAAATTCTGAATTCTGAGCTTCCTTCCCATGGAAAACAAAATCATGCTTAGTTTGAGTGACAGAGTTTTTGGAATTTAGTCCTGATCAGGCATATTTCCATTCCCCTTCAAGAGCTCCCAGTGCTCAGCCTGCCTCCCAAGCAGTTTACCTTGGTCTGAAAATGACAAAGCAGTGTGTCTTTCAGACATATGTACTGGTTGAGGATGGAGGGGGCCTGTTGGCAGGCAGGTCTGTTCACAGTAGAATCATAAAAGATTATTATTTCCGTTGCAGTCACCAGGTGGCTGAGATGGGCTGGGGTGAGTGATGATACTGCTAGCATCATAACAAATGCATCTTTGAATGATTCAATCACATAACCTACCTACACCTATACACCCCCACCCGAATCCCCTCACCCCACCCCACCCCACCCCACCCCACCCCACAGCAGTAGTAACACTATAGAAACTTTCTTGAAGGCTTATCAAAGCATTGCAGGCAAGATGCAGCACATGATGACTTTATTATAGAAGGGAGATTAAAACAGGGTGGTCATCGTGCCCCATCTGGGGATACTGTGCCTGGCTGAATCCTCCTTCTAAGCTCCCTGCTGCTGAGAATTCCGGTCAGGCCTTTTAACTCTGTGTTGTTCTGTGTACTCCACGCTGTGGGCCTGCTCTTCGACAAACTGGAAGCTGGCTGTTCAACAGTAGCCAAAGCTGAACTGAAGAGTCACAGAATTTTAGAGCAGGAAGTAAGATATGCAATCTGTATTTAGGACAACTTCGTTTACTTCTCACACAGAAGTATTATTGCCATTCTATGCAGGCTCAGAGACTAGGAAAGCATAAGTAGGCTGCTCAGGGTGGAAGCGACTGGTCAAGGAGCCGAGATTCCCACCTGGAATCCTCACTCGCAGAGTTCGGTCAGGAGAACGTCAGCACGCCTCTCCCTCGGGGGGTCTACCTGCGCCGCCCCCAACCCCTTACTCCAGGCATGGGTCTCCCCAAGGGTGGCGGCTTTCTCCCGCGGCCGCCCCGCCCCAGTGGGCGCGCTCCCCGCCTGGTGACTGGCAGACACCGAGGCTCCCCGCCCGGCGCTGCGGCTCCTCTCCTGCCTTTGTTTGGAGCGCGGGAGAACCAGAGAACAGGAGGAGGCGTGACTTCAATATTCTTGTCGTTTTTAAACAAACGATCTCCTAATTTGTGTCTGTTTCAGGCCAGCGTGAAGCGTCGGTAGGCAGAGCCGGCAGCGCCGCGAGCACTTGCTCCTGCCAGCCCCAGCCCCCGCGTTCCCTGGGGGCCTCCCCACCCATCCTTCCCGGTGGCGGAGAGACAACAGCTACGCAGACGAGCAGCCTGGCCGCGGGTGGGAGGCTCTCCTCGCTGCTGGCGAGGCACAGTGTGGAGATTTTTTCATTCATAAAACTAGCAGCCATGGTCGCAGCCTTCCCGCCTGCCCCTTGCCGCCCGCTCGGCGGCAGGGTAGGCCGGGGTCAAGGGAATGGGTTCCGAGGGCCAACGGGCATAGGTGGCTCGTCTTCGCGTTTCTCCAGGAAGTCCCATTTCATAAATCCCGTGCGGGGTCCTCTCTCTATTAGACGACTGACATCGATCGCGCAGGAGCCCTCTCGATTGAAGAGACAAGATGGCTTGTGGTTTGATCCATAAATAAAACCTCACCCTTTGACTCCAGGTTGTCCGACATCTTGCTGCTGCATTTTTTCGGTCTATCAGATTTAGGAAGCGACTGTCAACCGTCCTATCGCTGCATTTGTAAACAACTGGCTTTCTAGGACCCTGTTTTTACCCTTTTATGGTGGCGGGTGGGAGTAAGGGGGAATGGGCAGGGGAGATGATGGCAGGGACGGGACGGATCGTCGTACTAATTCAAGATGCAATTTCCATCCAAATAATAGATTGTTATTAACAATGATCCTCTCTGCGAACCCTTAAAATTGCCCCTTGCCTCCCCTAGCAGCAAGAGGCGAGCCCTCATTCGCCGAGCAGACTCCGCCTCCCTCCTCCTCCCCTCCTCCCCATCACTACTCCCGGCTCTGGAAATTACAACTCCTGGGCGCGCGGCGTCTGGAGAAGGCTGCGCGGGGAGGGAGACGAGAGGGGATTCCCGAGCCAGCCGGGCGCTCGCCCTCCGCCCGCTGGCTGCAGCGTCGCGCGGCCAAGGTCAGAGGCGCCGCGGGAAAAGAGGCTGCGAACCGAAGCGGAGGGTCAATCCTGCCCTCGGGGAGAGAGCCCCAGGGCGCGCTCGGCCCGCGGCAGCAGCGGCCGGAGAGGGAGGTGAGAGAAGGTCTCCTGGCCGGCACGGCCGCCGGAGGTAGTCGCTGGCACGGAGACACGGCAGGTGGCGGCCCCTGGGTCCGTGCGAGAGAAGCTCGAGCTGCACCTTCGGTTCCCGGGCGCTGTCCGTCGCCTCGTGGTGCTGAACCCAGACCCAAGGCCAAGCGGCCTACTCGCCCTCCTTTTCAAAGATCGCCCGGACTAGGGGCGGGGCGAGGGCAAAGGGGGCCCCTGGACACCTGCCCACTGGAATCTGGAACCGAAGGGCTGAAACGGGAGAGCTAGCGATCCGCAACCCAGCAGCCAGTCCTGATGTGGAGAGGAGACGCCCGCTGCTGCCGGCGGCGGCGCTAGTGCTGATTCATCACCTAAAGCATCTCGCAGGCCACCTCGGGGGCAGCCGACCGGCCCCGGACTCTGGCCGCAGGTTGAAGCCTCTGGTGCAGGAGCCTCGCGGGCAAGAGGTGAGGACCTTCTTTTACCTCTTCCCCCTCACCTAATCATCTATGGGCGGTGGCCCCAGGACAGAGAGAGGGGCGTGCCCGCGGGTTGCAAAGTAGTCATGCCCGTGTGATGCTCCCTCCTCCCATCTCACTGGTGCTAACCTCACTTATTCTCCTCTGCCCGTCTGCGGAGCTTGGGCCATTCCACCTTCCACCCTGAGCAGTTCTCCGCCGGCTCAGCGATGGAGGAGGAGCTGAAGTGCCCAGTGTGCGGCTCCCTGTTTCGGGAGCCCATCATCTTGCCATGTTCCCACAATGTCTGCCTGCCTTGTGCTCGTACCATCGCGATGCAGACCCCGGACGGTGAGCAACACCTGCCCCCGCCGCTTCTGCACTCTCGGGGCTCAGCGCTGTCCTCAGGCGGCGCCGCCGCGACCCCTCTAGACCAGGAGGCGGCGGCTGGCCCGGCTTGCAGCGGCGCGGGCGGAAGCGCAGCTGGCGGCCTGGGCGGCGGTGCGGGAGGCGGCAGCGACCACGCGGACAAGCTGAGCTTGTACAGTGAGACAGACAGCGGTTATGGCTCTTACACCCCGAGCCTCAAGTCCCCAAACGGGGTTCGAGTGCTGCCCATGGTGCCCGCGCCTCCCGGCTCCTCCGCCGCTGCTGCCCGGGGCGCCGCCTGCTCCTCGCTGTCCTCGTCCTCAAGCTCCATCACGTGCCCGCTGTGCCACCGCAGCGCTTCCCTGGACCACCGCGGCCTACGCGGCTTCCAGCGCAACCGACTGCTTGAGGCCATCGTGCAGCGGTATCAGCAGGGCCGCGGGGCGGCGCCGGGGTCGTCCGCAGCGGCTGCGGTGGCCATCTGCCAGTTGTGCGACCGCACCCCGCCGGAGCCGGCCGCTACGCTCTGCGAGCAGTGTGACGTGCTCTACTGCGCTGCCTGCCAGCTCAAGTGCCATCCGTCCCGGGGACCCTTCGCTAAGCATCGCCTGGTGCAGCCGCCGCCGCCGCCCGCGCCATCCGAGGTCGCCTCCGGGTCCCCGGGCACTGTCCAGGGCGCCCCCAGCGGAAGCGGCGGCTGCAAGAGCCCGGGAGCCACCAGGGCCGGAGCGGCGGGGGGCAACACCGCCCGCAAGTACCCTACGTGCCCCGAACACGAAATGGAGAACTACAGCATGTACTGCTTAAGCTGCCGAGCCCCGGTGTGCTATCTGTGCCTGGAGGAAGGCCGGCACGGCAAGCACGAGGTGAAGCCGCTGGGGGCCATGTGGAAACAGCACAAGGTGAGCGCCCGCTGGGCGGGGCACGCGGACACGGGTGCAAAGAAAAGGGTGTCCCCTCCCGTTGGTGCTGGAAATGGGAAGGGAATGGAAAGATGACATACTAGGTCCCCTCCCCCTTGAGGCTGTTTTGATTCTACCCAAAAGTCATCCAGCATGCAGAAGCAGGTCGCAGGACTCTTTCACTCCCAAAGCTGACTAGTAAGTTACCTTGATGACCCCTTTGGATTTATGGCACCTGGATTTATAGAGAAACTTTCTCTTACTGGGACTCTGGGTGATGGAAGTGTGGCAGGGTTGCAGAGTAAGCTCTTAGGAAGACAGTAAGCCACACTCATCTTCAGGCTGCTTTAAGCCATCTTCCCAGGGACTTGGCTGGGAATGCCACCTCCCTAGTGGGAAGGAACAGCCTCTAATAGGCAACTCGCATACACTTGTGGCTGCCAATGTATCTTCATATCTGACACAGAAGGAGAAAAGCCTTCAAAATCAGGTGAGCCCCTTGATCAGACCCCAAGGCATGAGTGAGGTCAGTTTTTCTAACAAACATTCCTTAATTTCCTAATCCAAGTTCAGGCTGAGCAACTGGACTCACTGCTAAGGTCAGTAATCCAGGTTCCTTGTTCAAAGAGTCCAACGGCAAGTTTGTATGTTTATCATTCAATGTCCTCTTTCCAGTAAACTCTTGCCCCACAGAGAAGCAGGAGGTCTCCAAAGACCCCAACAAGAAGTATGTATTCTGATTGAGGAGGAAAGACACAGGAAAATAAGGCAACTTGTAGCCTGCCAGACTCCTCCATGGAATTCTCCAGACAAGAATACTGGAGTGGGTAGACTTTGCCTTCTCCAGGGGATCTTCACAAGCCAGGGATAAAACCTGGATCTCCTGCATTGCAAGCAGATTCTTTATCATGTGAGACACCAGGGAAGGCAATAATAATAATAATAATAAATTATCTCTTCATATCATCCAACTGGAAATGGACAAAAAGGAGAGCACAGTGGGGAGAGAAGAAGGGGCCAACCATTTATACTATAGATTTATTACATACAGCTGCTATACAATTTCTGCTACAGTGTGTCAGTTATTTCTGTAACTCAGCATTTTCAGACAAAAAAAAATGAAGAACACTTCAGAAATCCACCCTGGAGAGAGAAATCTGCATTATAGGCCAGAAAAGAGAAATCTGGAGTCAAATCTCTAATTCTAGAGCAGGGATTCTCGTTTGGGAACAATTTCACTCTCCTTATAGGGCATTGCCAATGTCTGGAGACAGTTTTGGTTGTCACACTTAGGAAGTTGCCCCTGACATCTGGGTTAGAGGCCAAGAAGCTGTGAAATAGGCTACAGTGCACAGACAACCTCCATCAAAACAATAATACATAAAAATATCAATACTGTCTGTGGACTTAAAAATATTCACAACCTAAAAGTTGAAAGTTTTGTTTTATTTAGTGGAAATTTTTAGAACTTCATGCCCGGGAGGCAGCAGCTCAAGAAATCTTGAGAGAACTGCTCCAAAGAGGTGACAGGAGGAACCAGGTTATACAGAAATTTTGCAAATAAGGGCAAGTCTGAACATCAAAAGATTATCATTAATTAAAGAAAAGCAGATAACTCAAGCTGAGGAATTTAGGGCTTTTCTGTATATGGGAAGATGCAAGGGTCTGGGCTCACTGAAATCATTCCTTTGATATGCACCTCAGCTATTGGGGGCCAACAATATCCTGTGTTTTCTTCACATCCTTAGTTTCCTCAGGGCTCACCATAGGGAGTGGCTGCAGTGATGGCTACTAGATGGCTGGTATTCTTTCCTTCCTGAGTTCCCTCGGAGTTCACCAGCTCACCATCCATGGTGGCTGCAGTTGCTGGTGACCGTGACATCTTTGTGTGTTGAAATATTCTATTTCTCATGTCTCTGAGAGAAACCATGTTGTAAGTTGCACAGACCTAGAACCAACTCTCAGGGTTTGTAATTCACTTGCTATAAACATTTAGGCACAATTTTAAGCCCACTGAATAATGTCTAACTCAGATAGTTGTTGTTAGGGTAAGTATAACACTGTATATTTACCCTCTAGCACAGTACCTGACTCACAGTAACCAATACATATTTATTATTATTATTATTATTATTATTATTGCCTTCCCTGGTGTCTCACATGGTACAGGATCTGCTTGCAATGCAGGAGATCCAGCTTTGATCCCTGGCTTGTGAAGATCCCCTGGAGAGGGCAAAGTCTACCCACTCCAGTATTCTTGTCTGGAGAATTCCATGGAGGAGTCTGGCAGGCTACAATCCATGGGGTCGCAAAGAGTCAGACACGGCTGGGTGAATTATAGTCTTAATCCTTAAAAGCACTAAACTTGCAGAAAGCTATAAGGCAACAGCAAAGAGCTCTTATTTGACCGCAGTGATTTGGCAATCTGGAGAAAACAGGAACTGGCAGCATGGTGAGCCCTAAAATAGCTTTGAGCGAAATGAGAATGTCCGCTCCAGTGAGCTGTCGTTCATATGACATTTTGTTGCATATCACTTCATGATAATTGTAGCTGCCTTGTTTATTTTATCTTTCAAGTGAAGAGACATTATTTTACAGACAAAGAAATCTTCTGCAAAGAGGTTGTGATTGATTATCAAGACAAGATTCCCATTCAGATTTACAAACTGGTATAATTTTCACAGCTTAGCTAGCTAGAACTAATTTCAGACGTTGCCACCTAAATGTTTAGGCTTAGTGTAGAGTGGAAACTAAAATGAGTTGAGGTGAATCTGCAATTTTAAAAGACTAAGTCTCTTACCTGGAAAAGTGAGTTGGATAATGAGCAATGGTTTCAATAACCAAGATCATGCGGGGAAAACACTGGTCATCTTGATTTGGTGTCAACAGCAGTTTTACAACATTTTTATCTGAGGAAATATGAAAAGAATACATAATATTTGCTCAATAGAGTGGGACAGTTATCTGAGGAAAACACAGCTATGCAGAATCTAAGTGTCTCAATTTAATATCACGTCTTCAGGGAACTAAGACATACTCCTAAGTAAAGAAGGCATTCTATGAGATACTTTTGTGAAAACTTCTTTTCAAGAATGAGAGGAAGTTCTGCTATTCTCTTTCACCAGGTGCTGTTTTTCTACAGAACGGGAAATCATTAAGTGCTCCTTATCATCTCAAGTAGGGGTTGAAAATCTAAAGAAAAGATAACAAAGACAGCCCTGATGGAAAGTTTGATCTTGATTTGTGAGCAGGCATCTAGACCACCATTTTGAGCTGTGAAGGTGGCTACTTTTGTTTGTTTGTTTTTAAGATTATTTTTTTATATGGAGCATTTTAAAAGTCATTATTTGTTATGATATTGCTTCTGTTTTATGTTTTGGTTTTTTGGCCCCGAGGCCTGTGGGATCCCTAACCAGGGATAGAACCCCATGCTCTGGAAGGCAAAGTCTTAACCACTGGACTGCCAGGAAAGTCCCTAGAGCACCCCCACTGTGGCTGTTTGAGTTCTTTAGTAAAACTTATTAAAGTCTCTGGATTTTGTTGTTACCATCATTACTGTCATAGTCTGAAAATCCCAGGAGCCATGACAATCTTGGTGCACTACCAGAACTAGAATCAGGGCAGAAATATTTCTCTAATATCCCTATGACTGCAGAAGCCTTAAGCAAAGCTTTAATTCCTCCCCAGTGCGACTAGAGCTTGCCATCTAATTAGTGATTCTTAGGCAAAGAGACGTGTAAGTGACACTGAAATCTATTTTGAAACAAGGTTGATTATCACCTCTCAAAAACAGTGTAAACACTTCAGGTCTTGGCCAAACACATTTTTAAATGATTCTCCTGGAAGAGGTTTAATCATTTCAAAGAATTTGATGTGAAGAAGCAATGCAGTGCAAAAGATAAGACAAAGAAGGGAGGCTTTCCATGAGAGCTTCTGTCTTTTTGCTATTGGGTGGAATTCTAATTTTCCTGAAACTAGTAGGAGAGGGTCCCTGTGGGATGGACCTCTTCCTAGTGTGTCATGTCACAGAATGTCAGCAACCACTGTAATTCCTGCTGAGTGCAGGACTCTGAATTAAAATGGTTAGAAGTTGATTCTTGAACTGAGGTAGGGACTGCTGGATAAGCCCTTCTTCAGAAGTCTTTTGAGAACCATGAACAATAGAAGAGAATCAAAACAAAATCTCATTGTACCCCAGGAATACAGTTCCCAATGAATCAGCATTTCACAAGAGCAAAGGAGACAGTAAGGTCTAAAAATCACAGGAAAGACAGGACTTCAGGTTACTGCCATGTCCCAAGGATCTTCTCAGCAGCCTGGTCCTACCTTATTTTTATAGAAGAGATAAAGAATGGGATTAAACTTTAAAGTCTCAGAGGAAAGACTTTCTCCATTAAAAGATAACACATAAATGACAAAAGCAGAACATGTAATCATAATTGTATATGGTCATAAATATATTTATTAGAATATTTGTGGTATATTATAACTCAGGGAATAAATGCTCTTTGTTAGCATTAGAATTACAGGTGTAGAGATGTAGAAATTAAATATCATCCCCAAATTTCAATTTGCCGAGAAAAACGAATTCTAACATTTTGGAGTTTTTTCCTTCTAGAATTCTATTATATATTTATTTTATAATTGTCTTTTTTTTTCTTTAACAATACAATATGAATATCTTTCTTGTCAATTAATGTACATCATTTTGGATGGCTGCATGTTATTCCATTGTAAGGATTTATCCACATCCTAATGCTGGACTTTATTATCTAGATGTTTTCAGTCTTTTGCTCATAGGAACATTTTTCAAGTTAAATCTATGCCTATATCCTTAATAATCACCTTAAGTTAAATTTCTAAATATGGAGCTGCTATATCAAAGGAGATCTGGCTTTCAGACATCTGATTAATGTTGCCAAATTGCTTTCCATAAAGTTCATACCTATCTTTTCTCCCAATAGCAAAAGTATATTAAAAAATTTTAATTCATGTTGACAAGGACCATGGAGGAAAACAAATAGATGGATTGTCTTGTTTCTAGTAACCATTGTTTGCTATTTTCATTACATTATTATTAGAACTATTTTTAAAGAGGATCACAGTATCTAGATTTTTATAACTACCTGCCTGTGATCTGTCTATGCTCAAAAACTGGTTTAATATGTATAACTATTGCTTAAATACGTGTGTGTGTGCTAAGTCACTTCAGTAGTGTCCAACTCTTTGTAACCCTATGGACCATAGCCCACCAGGCTCCTCTGTCCATGGAGTTTTCCAGGCAAGAACACTGGAGTGGATTGCCATGCCCTCCTCCAGGGGATCTTCCCAACCAAGGAATCAAACCCGAGCATCTTAGGTCTCCTGCATCAGCAGGCGGGTTCTTTACCAGTAGCACCACCTATCCCCTCTTGAATTAAGGCCCATGAAAAGACCAATGCTTCAGGGCCCGTCTAAGGCATTTTTGAGTGGGATTGAAAGGGGGGGAAGAGATTTAGGTAAAGAGAAGTGTTTGGCAAATATCTGGGAGGTCTGAACTTTCCAGATTTCTGGCTAATTACTGCAAGCTGAGAGTTACTTAACAGAAATCTCTCAGAGCTGTCAGAGCATGTAGCATGGAAATATACACAATCTGAGTGGAAACGTGGATTGTTTGAAATGTTGACTCTTTAACCAACTCTGGAGCTCTGAGAAATGAGTTGCATAGGCTGGCTTCTGTTCCATCAGTCCCAGACTGGCTAAGAACCAGTGGCAAAACTGCTTAGATGCCTGGGAACAAGAGCTGACTCTGATAAGCAGAGGCTGCATTGTCTTCTGAAACCACCCTCTGTGTTAATATCACCACTGTCTTTAAAGCCACCAGGGCTGTAGCCTGCCTCATGCCTGGATTTAATTCCAGGCAGGTCAGTAATTCAGGAACAACGATTAGAAAGAACTCCTGTGTTACAAGCTTTGAAGTACCTTCTTTCCTCATCATTCCATACATCTGAAAAACAAAAAGTGTGTTTGAGAGAAAGCAAGAATCCAGAAACTCGAATTGCTTTCTCTTCTCTTTGAAGACTGTTTATGGAGGATAGGGGTTCAGGAGAATTGAGAAGGACCTTAGAGACTGTGAAAGGAAAACCCCAGATTACTACAGAAGAATGTGTTTCCTAGTATGGTCCTGGTGGTCACTCCATGGCTAAGGTGTTCTATTTTTAGCCTGCAGTGGGATGTCCTGTATCTGGGTCTACATTGGTGGAGATGGGACCTTGCTTGTAGATGCCAGCAAGATAGATTGTTTTAAAAAGGAGAGATCTCCTAATCTCTGAGATGGATTAGAGGGGCTGACATGCTGGCATTCCACCTGTTTCTGTAAATAAAGTTTTCCTGGGACACAGCCATCCTCATTTGCTTACACTCTGCCCATGGCTTCTTTGGGCGATGGTTGTTTTTGGTAGAGTTGGGTACCTGTGACCAGACATCTATAGCCTGCAAAACCAAAAAATATTCACTGTCTGGCTCTTTATCGGGGAAAAGTGCCAACTTCTAGACTAGGATCTCGTGACTCAAAGAGTGGTCTGCAGCACAGCAGCGGCACTGGGAGCTCTTTGGAAATGTGGAATCTTGAGACCCGCCACAGCCACTGACTCATGATTTGAATTCAGCAACATCCCTAGTTGATCCAGACAGATGTTAAAGTTTGAGAAGCCCTGATGGGAATACTTGGGGGATCAAGGGCACTGGGCCCAACACTCTGTGCATGTCATCTGAGAAGCAGTGTGAAGGGGACTCTAGTGGGGCTGAGAGGTTTGAACCAGAGTCTTAATTACCCTGGGAATCTTCAAGCTCACCAGATTCTGGGTGCTAGGAGGGAGGCAGTGTGGTGCTCAAAAAACCCCTGACCCAGAGAGAGGCAGGAAGCTCTGAGGAGCAGTGGTGCTGTCTGAGCCCTCCTGGGCCAGAGCATAGGTATCTTGTGAGAAGGGAACTTCAGACAGATGCTCTTCACTGCTTCCCCGGTCTGAACAGAAACATGTTCACTGATGTTTGTGTATCTGGGTTTCCTTTGGGTGTGTGTATTAGTCCTTCTATAAAGAAGCAGAGGGTGCTTTATCCACTCTTTGGGCAGTTTCGAAGGGCCTGCCCAGAGAATAAGGGAGGTTGGAACTCTCGGAACCATGAAACCCAAAGGAGCAGGAGAAAATCCAGGCAGATATTGTGGGGCTCTCATGAATCCACACCTCCCTGCTTAGAATTTCCATTTTCTAGGGTAGGCTGTTTCCTAGCAGAAATTATAACTCCAGCCTCCTCCTTTGCAGAAGAGGAATAGTGAGGTTGAGGGGATTGTCACAGTTGCACAGCAATTTGTGAAATGATTCTGTAAAACGATGATCAAGTTTCCTCCTTTGTACCTTTCAACTGACTACAAAAATGTAACAGAATACTCTGTGTATCTGAACAAAAACAGGTGGCATCCGGCATCCCCTAAAGAGTCATTAGGAATGGGAAAAATAAAGGGTTGACGGACACCTAGTCTAGAAAGTGGAGCAGCACCTGGGGCACAACCCCTCCCTCGTTTGACTGCGATGGGCCACAGAAAAGGGGGATGAAAGGGTACAAGGAGACAGTGCATCCTCTTTAGAACAAATAGGATAAAAGAATTCGAGTGCTGGGAGAAATCGAGAAGATCAAATAGCTCTGTCTCCTTATTTCTCATGTGGCTACGGAAGGAAGAAGTGGTTTGCAGGAAAGAGAGAATAGGGAAGGATCCACAAGAGACAGGAACCGGTGAGGTGGTGGAGTCTAAATGCCAGCTGTAAGAGACTGGAATCTGGACCCCTCCAGCACTCATCCAGCAGGAGAATCTGGGCCTTGGTCACATGGCATCTGAAAAACCTGTCCAGACAGTGCATCGTTTTAAAAAATAGGTCAAGGTTGTGTTAGGAAATTAGGCAAATTTTGTACTTGTCCAGTCTCCAAATTCTTCCTTATAATTTGTATCTATATATTCTGGGTGATACCTATAAAACCAGAAAACCAATAAAATATGAATAATCAGAAATGACAGTCCTCTTTGAAGAAGAGAATTGTGGCTAACATCACTCCATAAATCATGTGTTATCAAATGTCTGGCTACCTCTTAGCCGAGCTGTGTACCCACATGACCAAAATTCATCTCTAGCACTCACTGAGGATAACTTAAATGTTGACGACACCTCTTGACCTGTAATTCCTTCCTCTGAACCTCAGCCACTAATGCGTATTTATTCTTCAAATGACCTAATTGCTTATTTCAATCAACGCTGAAATCTTCAGTGCCAGTATCATGCCAGGGACCATTGTAAGCACCAAGGCCATGGAAGGGCAGGTTCTTCCCTCCCAAGAGCAGAGATCTTTCCCTAGAGAGAGAAAATCAACATGTGCATAAACAAGTAAATACATTGGGGAAAAAAAAAAAAAAAGAGTAGAAATACAATTCCAGAGGTGGGGGGAAAAAAACAAGTAAATACATTGGATAATTTCTGATAATAATAAGTACCACAATGGAAGCAAAAAATGTGATAAAAAGCAGTTAGGCAGACTTGTTCATGGGGAAAGCTGGAAAAAGCAAGGTTTGAAGGTTGGCTGAGAAGTAACCAGCCCAGCACAGTTCTGAAGACAGCTCACTTCACAAGGAGAGCAAGACCCAAGAACCTTTAGGGTACATGAAAAAAGTGGATAAGCGGCAGGAGCAGATACAGACGGGATCCAGAGGGTGCAGGGAACACATGCAATTTCATGTTAAATGCAAAGGGAGATGACTGGGGGACTTTATGCTGAGGAGTGATGTGGGTGTTTTTTAATATTTGTTTTACTGCGGTTGGAAAATGGGTGGTAGGGGATAAGAGTAGAGGAAGGAGACCACTGAGAGGCAATGGGAGTCACTTGGACTATAAATATGGACTTGGACTAGGCCGAAGGCAGCAGAGATGGGAAGTTGTTTTCTGTTGCCGTTTGTAGTTGACACTCATTGCTGTGCATGGGCCATCCCTCGCTGTGGCGAGTGGGGGTTACTCGCTAGTTGTGGCGCGCAGGCTTCTCACTGTGGTGGCCTCTCTTGTTGCGGAGCACAAGCTCTAGGAGCACGGGCTAGGCACATGGGCTTCAGCAGTCACGGTGCAGTGGGCTTAGCAGTTGTGGGGCATGGCCTTAGTTGCCCCACAGCATGCGGAATCTTCCCTGAGCAGGGATCGAACCCATGTCCCCTGCATTGGCAGGTGGACTCTTAACCACTGGGCCACGAGGAAAGTCCAAAAATGGAGAGAAGTTTATGCATTCATATGCTGCTTAGCTCATTGGAAAAGACCCTGTTGCTGGGAAAGATGAAGGCAGGAAGAGAAGGGGATGACAGAGGATGAGATGGTTGGATGGCATCGTCGATTCAATGAACATGAGATGGTGAAGGACAGGGAAGCCTGAAGTGCTGCAGTCCATGGGGTTGCAAAGAGTCAGACGCGACTGAGCGACTGAACTGAATGCTGCTTAGCGTTCTCTGAGCTTCTTTGATTCATGGTTTGATGTCTTACTATTTTGGGGAAATTCTCATCTGGTATCTTCAGACGATTCTTTTGCTCTGCTCTCCGTCTCTCTCTTTTACTGCCGGTGTTCCAGTTACATGTATGTTACACTGTTTGATATTGTTCCACAGTTCTTGAACGCTCTGTTCTTTTCCCTTTAATCATTCTTTTTGTCTCTGTGTTACAGTTTCATTAGTTTCTATTGATCTCTCTTCAAGTTCACTGATTCTCTCCTAGGCTGTGTCAAGTCAACAAATTAGTCCCTTTTTATCTTTTCTCTTTTCTCTGCATCTTCTCAGTTGTCCTGCCTTTCCCCAGCAGCAGGAAGCCTTGAATGGTCTGGACCCATGGCTGTCTCCTGCTCTTCTCCAGGAAGATTGGTATTTTCCTTTTCCCTGTCTCCAGCCCTGTGGGGTCTTCACTTTGCTTGGGGTGGTAGGGGAAAGGGACAGGTTTTGCTGTTTGTCCCCAGTGGCTTAAGGGTTTTATTTGGAGGGAGATAAGGGTCCTGGTAGGGCTTTGTATTTTCCTGTGGTGACTGTCACATCTCTCCTTCAAGCCAGCTCTGAGGCAGATGTCTCCCTTTTAAAACATAATAGATCCTTTAGACTATGCAAATAGTCAGATTTCACTTTTCTCTTTGCTTGCCAAAATGCTTAAAGCCAAATATTTGGTGTGTACACAATGGATACAATTTGGTGTGAAATTTATGTTATAAATTTTGAACCTCATTTCCAGCTCCATTTGCTGCATCCTTCGTTTATCTTTAAGTAATGCAATCTTGAATTCTATAAACCCTTGAAAACTGTCTTAAATCCCCTTTGAACTAAATAGATGAATGAATAATCTAGCAAGTGTCTTGCTTGAATAAAGCAAAAAAGAAAAGGAAACTTCTGGAAAATCTTGTTAAGAAAGTCCTCTACTTTTGAACAGAGCCTAGTCACTGTTACACAAGCAAAATACTGTTTGAAAATGTTCAGAACAAGAAATAGGGACCCTCCTACTCAGTGAGATGCATGACTGCTTCATTCTCCCTTTCAGTCCCTTACAATAAAGAATCTCCAGAATGACTATGCCTGGTCTTGACTGCAGGATCATTTGTCCTGTTTTACAACTTTCCTGTGAATATCACCACATATCTCAGCTTGTTTGGAGGGTGTGATTATCACCTCTCAAAGTGGCTTCCTGTACAAGTATTGCAGTTTATTCCTGATGAATATTTGTCTTCCACATAGCTCAGCAGGGTTCCACTTCTGTAGCTTGTTTGGAGGGGAAGATGCTCAGAGGGGAAGTCAGGGCCCATTAGGGCCAGAAGACCTCACTGAGGGGCTGTCAGGAACCATGAGAGATTTGAGAGTTTAGCCTGTGTACAAGCTTACACATGCATTTGCCACAGTTCATGGATGTGGACAGGAGACGTGAAACTCCTGGGTGAGAACTAAGACAGTTTATTACTCACAGCAGTAGCAACAGTCATAGTATCAGCACGTCTGTGCCGTTTCCGTGAGCCCAGTTCCCCCAAGATGTGAAGATAGCCAGATGGCATCAGCACACACAGTCAATTGCCTTACAGAAGAGAAACATGAGCTTAGGGAAGCTGAATCTTCGGTAAAAGGCGTTAACTAAGCACAGGCCTCTTTGCTCCAGAGGGAGACAGTAAGTCCAGTTTCCGAGGTGGTTGTCTATGCAAGCATCCTTAGAAGGACCGCCCAGGACAAAGAGCAATCAGTGCCTCACTGACAACACTCGGAGAGACACAAGAGAGCAAAATTACCTTCCAACAGGAAGATTAAATCAAAATTCAGGTAGTTCCTCAAGTGATTTCTGCTTGTGTGCATTGTGGGTAACTTCTCCAAGCTCCTCTGGTTCTCAGAACTTCTTGTTTCACTTGGGGTACGCAGACTTCAAGGTTTTTCTGGGTGCTGTGATAGTGATGGTGGTGGCGATGGTCGCGGAATGTCTGTGGTGCGGTCCACAGGACGTATGAGTACAGTTAGGATGACTCATTCCTGGGCGCATTTGTGTCTCCTCCAGCGTGGGAAGGACAAACATCATCTCATGGCTTCGTATTATGCAACTGAAACATTCCATTGGCTAGGCATTCACTGGGCACCTACATAACCCACAGGCTGTGCTGAGGGTTGTGTATACATTTGAAACAGGCTACAGGGAGCTCACAGTCAACCAGAGGCGAGGATAATTTTACTCCCCTGTAATATTTGTACAACCGATATTCAAAAGTGGAATAACAGCCATATTTGTCAAGTGAATAAACTGATGAGAGAAGAGGGAGGGGGAAGGCAGTTAATTTTGCCTGGAGATTGGGAAGGGGAAGGGTAGCAAGTGGGAGATTGAAGAGGAAATGGCGTTTGAGCTGCAGTCATGAGTGATGAGTAGTTTTTTCAGCAGGGAAAGAAAACATGAAAGTGTTAGTCGTGTCCGATTCTCTGCATCCCCATGAACTGTAGCCCTCCAGGCTCCTCAGTCCCTGGAATTCTCCAGGCAAGAATACTGGAGTGGGTCGCCATGCCCTCCTCCAGGGGATGTTCCCTACCCAGGAATCGAAAGGAGAGACTTAAATATACAACATTGTGTGAGGTGTTAACAAAGATATTGAAAGTCAAGTTTCTACTTTCAAACACCAGGGATGAACACATATTCACACACGAGGGGCACTGAGAACAATGACACTGCTTCTGATAAAAGTGAGGGAACTTAAATTACCCACACAGCATCTGAGACTCAGAAAACATTCTGGATCTTGAGACAGTGGTGAGAGAATGATGGGATAAATGGATTCCAGAAGCGGCATTTTAGGGGACAGCTACTTTGGGAGCCTAAGAAAGATTAGCTGTTGGCTTCATTTAAATTTCAGTGAAGAATAGAGATAGCCTGGCTATCACCCTTTTGAAGGTTCTTGTAAATTTTCATTATTTTCCCCGGATTGTTATATTTATCCAGTTTGCTAGTAAAACTTGGCAGCAAAAGCCTTTTGAACATCTCAATTAGCTTTACTAAGTTAAGAGGAGAGAGGGGGCAAAAAAAGAAGTGAGGAAACTATGAGAGAAAAGACTTGCAGGAGCAAGGCGGCAGTGAAAGGAACATGGGAAAAGGCTGATAAAGAGTCGATTTTGCACTGGCCATTAGTTTTAGTTTTTTAGATGGACAGAAGGGCCCGTCTCTCCACTTGTGCACGAGAAATAGAGAACAGCACCAGAGCTCAGATGCGTCATTGTGTTCAGTCACTCAGTCATGTCAGACTCTGCGACCCCGTGGACCGTGGCCCACCAGGCTCCTCTGCCCATGGGATTCTCCAGGCAAGAGTACGGGAGCAGGTTTCCGTTTCCTACTACAGGGGATCTTCCCAACCCAGGGATCAAACCCGAGTTTCTTGTGTCTCCTGCATTGGCAGGCGGGTTCTTTACCACTAGTGCCACCTGGGAAGCCCAGAGTGCAGATAACTGGCACTGAACCCTAAGTGTAAAAGGGTGCAGAGCAGAGTGGGATCAACAGCAGATGGCAGGGTAGGCTGCATGGAAAGGATTGGAGCTGAGTTGGGTTTCAAAGTGTTGGGAGGATTTGGAGAGCTCAAAGGAAGGAGGTATCCAAATGAAAAGAAAGTGCTCTCTCTTTTTTAAAAAATAATTTGACCGTAGATAGTGAAAGTTTCTCAGTCCTGTCCAACTCTTTGTGACCCTATGGACTATAGCCAGCCAGGCTTCTTTGTCCATGGGATTTTCCAGGCAAAAATACTGGAGTGGGTTGCCATTCCCTGCTCCAGGGGATCTTCCTGACTCAGGGGTCAAACCTGGGTCTCCCACTTGTAGGCAGAAGCCCAGCCATGAATAGAAAACTCTAAGATAAGTCCTCATCAGACATGATTGTCCCCAAAACCATTCTGTTATGGTTGCCAGTGTCTGCGGCTGGCCTGATTCCAATAAAGAGGTAGTTTGGGTCATAGGTGATTAAAAAAAAAAATCACCTGGCTTTGCCCTGCGAATGGCCTTTGTACAAAGACAAAGTCAGAATTCTGGCCCAGGGGTCTGTGCACCCATATCCTGTCCCAGGCTGATATGGAACACAATCTCTTTGGTCTCTGGCCTTTCTTAGGCAAGCACAGTCTTGCTGTGCCGTGGTCTACTTTTCTACCAACTGGGTTATCTCAGAGTCTCCACGACACTCATTTTCATGTGCTAAACAGCTTTAAATGTAAAATCCCACCTCACTGGACTTTCCTTATTTACACCTGTCAGTGCTATTTTGTGGGTGACAGAGACTTACCAGTTCTCTTTATTTAATCAACTTTGTACATCACATGCATGGGCTTCCCAGGTGGTAAAGATTCCACCCACGGTGCAGGAGACGCAGAAGACGCGGGTTTGATTGCTGGGTCAGGAAGATCCTCTGGAGAAGGAAATGACAACACACTCCAGAATTCCAAGGACAGCGGAGCCCAGCGGGCTACAGTCCGTGGGGTCACAAAGAGTTGGAAACAACTTAGTGACTCAGTTCAGTTCAGTGGCTCAGTCGTGTCCAACTCTTTTGACCCCATGGACTGCAGCACGCCAGGCCTCCCTGTCCATCACCAACTCCTGGAGTTTACTCAAACTCATGTCCATTGAGTCAGTGATACCATCCAACCATCTCATCCTCTGTCATCCCCTTCTCCTCCTGCCCTCAGTCTTTCCCAGCATCAGGGTCTTTTCAAATGAGTCAGTTCTTTGCATCAAGTGGCCAAGGTATTGGAGTTTCAGCTTCAGCATCAGTCCTTCCAATGAATATTCAGAACTGATTTCCTTTAGGAAATTTCCTGGTTGGATTTCCTTGCAGTCCAGGGGACTCTCAAGAGTCTTCTCCAACACCACAGTTCAAAAGCATCAATTCTTTGGCGCTCAGCTTTCTTTATAATGCAACTCTCACATCCATACATGACTACTGGAAAAACCACAGCCTTGACTAAATGGACCTTTGTTGGCAAAGTAATGTCTCTGCTTTAAACAACAACAATACATCACACGCATAAACAATGCTGTACTGGGGACATCTTGGCAGCAAGGGCTGTGTCTTGCTCCTTTTGTACCCCCAGTACCCAGAAGAGAAGTTGGCACCCAGGAGGCCAGAGAAACATCTATTCAATATGTGAATGGTGACTCAACACCAAAATGTGTTCTAATATCAGCACAGTAAATGACTGTTTCAGTGGGGTCCCTTTTAGCTTCATGGTGGCTCCTGGAACAGTGTGACTCATGCAGGAGGGGCAGTCTAGGGAACGGCGTGGAAATGAGGGCAGGAAGAAGTATGCGCTTTTCTTGGCCCCTGACGGAGACAGCCATTTGCATTCGTTAGCATGGCACACCCCTCCCCCATTATATTCGCTAGTGGTTTTGGAGACTATCCATTGATCTCGTGGGATGACAGAAGCTAGCTAGAAATGTGGTTGAGGCTTTTCCCAGATGTTAGCTCTTAGATCTTGTCCAGAGAACAGATTGAGTCTGTTTACTAGACTGTCATTCCTGAACTCTTTAGTGCTCCGGAACTAGCAGAAACAGAATAAATAAAGTTCGTTGTGTTTTTTAATATATTTTTTTCTTCTTAAAATTGTGTTTATTTACTTATTTTTGGCTGCACTGGGTCTTCACTGCTGCACGTGGGTTTTCTCTAGTTGCAGCGAGTGGGGACAGTCTCTGGTTGCAGTGTGAGTACTTCCCATTGCAGAGGCTTTTCTTGTTGTGGAGCATGGGCTCTGGAGCACGAGGGCTTCAGTAGCTGCAGCTCACAGGCTCTAGAGCTCAGGCTTAGTAGTTGTAGCCGCAGGCTTATTTGCCCCAAAGCATGTGGTTTCTTCCCAGACCAGGGATCGGACACAAGTCCCCTGCATTGGCAGGCAGATTCTTAATCTCTAGACCACCAGGGAAGCCCTGAAGTTTTGTTTTAGAGATAACTATCCTAAAACTCTACCACTTTTCAGGGAATGAGACCATGCATTTTAAGCAGTGCACACCTCACAGAAAGTGCTAGGAAAAGAAGAGCCAGTGTCACGATCATGATCGTGATCATTGTGAGTGTCAGGGCCAAACACAGTGGGAAAGAAGGGGGAACTGTTACAGGGCCCGAGATCTTGCAGGAGGCCTGAGAAACAGCCATCACCCTAATGACACAGTTGTCTCCTTGGTGGGGCCTTTTCACCGCACGACATGAATAAGTGCTAGAGCGATGATCTATCCTAGTACTACCTAGACCAACCTTCTGGCCCTCACTGACTGGTATAATGGGAAGGGTTTGGGTCGAAATCAAAAGCTCTGGGTTCAGTTTAGAGCTGTGTCTCGGGATAAGTCTCTTAATGCCTCTCAGCTTCAGTTTTCACACTTGAAAGGTGTGAGGATGAAGTGAGATGAAGTGAAGAAAGGTACCAATGGTAACTGCAGGGCACTCAGTCCACTGTAGCCCCTGCTCCTTTCCTGAAGTGCAAGCAACTTGGCCGTGTCCCCTCTTCTCTAAAGGACTTAAAGCCCATGTTCTGGTCTAGAGAAAGAACATGTGTAGTACGATTCCATTCAGGGATTATAGGGGTTTCCCTGGTGACTCAGACAGTAAAGAATCCACCTGCAGTGCAGGAGACCCAAGTTTGATCCCTGGGTCAGGAAGATCCCCTGCAGAAGGGAATGGCAACTCACTCCAGTATTCTTGCCTGGAGAACCCCATGGACAGAGGAGCCTGGTGAGCTACAATCCATGAAGCTGCAAAGAATCAGACACAGCTGAGTGATTAACACTTTCACTTTCATTGAATATATATGAAAAAACATTTTTTAGATCCCCTGGAGGAAGAAATGGCAGCCCACTCCAGTATTCTTTCCTGGAGGATCCCACTGACAGAGGAGCCTGGCGGGCTACCAATAGTCCATAGGGTTGCAAAAGATCAGACATGACTGAAGCTACTGAGCACGCGTGTTAGAATAGGGGAAAGTATACTAGTTTGCTACGGCTACCATAACACATTATCACAAACCGGGTGGCTTAACACAACCAAAATTTCTTGTCTCACAGCTCAGAAGGCTGGAAGTCAGAGATCAGGGTGTCACAGGACCAGGCTCCCTCTGAAGGCTCTGGGAACGGTTGATCCAGGCCTCTCTCCTGACTCCAGGCAGCTCCTTGGCTTGTGGCTGAGTAACTCCAAGCTTCCTGCTGTGTGTGTCTGTCTCCAGATTCCCCCTTCTCTAATTAACTGGTTAATTAATTTTTGACTGCACTGGGTCTTCGTTGCCGCGCGTGGGCTTTCTCTAGTCGTGGCGGGGGCGCTTTGTCGCAGCGCTCGGGCGTCTCGCTGCGGTGCTTCTCTGGTTGGGGAGCATGGGCTCTAGAGCGAGGAATCAGCAGCTGTGGCACATGGGCTTAGCGGTCTGGAACATGTGAAATCTTCCCAGACCAGGGACCGAACCTATGTCCTCTGCATTGGCAGGCAGATTCTTAACCCCTGGACCACCAGGGAAATCTTCCCTTTTCTAAAGACTTCAGTCCTACGGGATAAGGGGCCACTCTACCCCACTACGACCTCATCTTAACTGAGTGCACCCGCAGTGACCCTATCTATCACATTTGGTGGCACTGAGGATCAGGACAGTGAAAAACTATTTTAAGTCACTAACCAGGCAGAAGGAGCCGGTTGCCTCCTCATGGAAAAAAAGTGGAAGTGTTAGCCACTAAGTCGTGTCCTACTCTTTGCAACCCCATGGAATGTAGCCCCACCAGGCTCCTCTGTCCATGGAATTCTCCAGGCAAGAATACTGGAGTGGGTACACTTTCCCTTCTCCAGGGGGTCTTCCTGACCCAGGGATCAAACTTTGCATTGCAGACAAATTCTTTACCATCTGAGCCACCAGGAAAGTTGTCTCCCTCATACCCTATAAAAATATTTGGCCAGGATGGATTTGAATTGTTTTCTAGCAGAGACTAGGCACATTAAGGCAAGTGGGAATTCAGATCCTTGTGGTGGGTCAGGGAGAATGAAGGCTTTGAGGTGGGAGAGGGGCTGTGGGTGTTGGGTGGCAGCGAGGACCCTGTAGACTCTGGGCAGCAGCGGGGTGCAGGAGAGAAGGGCTTTCAAGGGTAGCCATGTCATCCTTTGACTTTCCTCTGAACCCTTGTGACGATCACCCAAATTGATTATATTGAAAATATTAGCCATCCAGTGTTATCATAAGCAATGGTATTGTTGCATCAAGACACTGTTCTGAAGTCTAAATGTTCTGAATCAGAGGACATCTAGGGAAAGAGCATGTGACTGTTTTCAGTTGTAAAATTGCTTAACTGCTCAGGGTAGAAATTTCAAATGAGACCTTAGTAACATGAATTTTTTAGTGAAAATAACCCTATTGTTTTTTCAATTACACAAGATGATATTCATTTCTAAATATTTAGGCAATACAGACAAGATGCAAAGGAAAATGTGAAAATTCATTTGTACTCTTAAATTCTTACCTTGGTGTTCAGTTCAGTTCAGTTCAGTTGCTCAGTCGTGTCTGACTCCTTGTGCTACACATACACATATATAATTACCTTAATAGTGACCACATACATAATTACATACATATGTATGCCACATTGATTTAATCATTACTCCTGGATATTTAAGGTTGTGTATGAATTTTTACTATTTTGAAATTTTATTTATTTATTTTTGCTTGTGCTGGGTCTTCATTGCTGTGCTAGGGTTTTCTCTAGTTGTGGCAAGTGGGAGCTGCTCCTCCCGGTGCTGTGCAAGCTCCTCCTTGCTGTGGCTTCTCTTGTTGCAGAGCATGGGCTCTAGGGCTTGCAGGCTTCAGTAGTCGTGGCCCCTGGGCTGTGGCACACAGGATCAGTAATTGTGGCGCTGGTGCAGGGCTTAGTTGCTCCACAGCATGTGGGATCTTCCCAAACCAGGGATCGAACCCATGTCCCCTGCATTGGCAGGCAGATTCTTAACCACTGGACCACCAGGGAAGTCCTGGTCCTTGCTTCTGATCTTTGGTTCATTTTATAAACTTCTCTGCCATATTGTCCAAAAAAAAAAAAAAACTATTCAATTCATCTGTTCAGCAAATACTTATTGACTATACATTGGTAAGTCATACAGAGATGAAGCAGAGTTTCCATCCTCTAAGACCACACAGCTAAGCAGAAGAAAAGGTAAATGCATGCAGACAGTACAGTATAATGAGATGTGGGCCAGTACAGGAGCCCAGAAAAGTAGCATTTCCACCAGCCACGAAGGGGTGGTGGAGAGAGGAGACAGCAAGAGGGAGGGACATTTGAGCTGAGCTTTCTTTTTTTTTTAAGATTTATTTATTTTTATTATTTTTTATTTATTTTTTGG
Organism: Capricornis sumatraensis; assembly: GCF_032405125.1. Taxonomy (NCBI): domain Eukaryota; kingdom Metazoa; phylum Chordata; class Mammalia; order Artiodactyla; family Bovidae; genus Capricornis; species Capricornis sumatraensis. Next base: position 41,002,617 of record NC_091078.1, on the reverse strand, counting down.
CTGTGCTGGGTCTTCATTGCTGTGCCGGGTCTTCACTGCTGTGCCAGGCTTCCTCCCTGCAGTAGCTTCTCTTATTGCGGAGCTCAGGCTCTAGGGAGTGAGGGCTTCAGCAGCTGCCACTCACAGGCTCTGGAGCTCAGGCTCAGTAGTGGTGGCACGGGGGCTTAGTTGCCCCAAAGCACATGGGACCTTCTCGGATCAGGGATTGAACCTGTGTCCCCTGCATTGGCAGGTGGGTTCTTAACCGCTGGACCACCAGGGAAGCCCTGAAGGTTTGTTTCAGAGACAACTATCCTAAAACTCTACGCTTGCCAGGGAATGAGGTCATGCACTTGAACTTCAGCAGTTGCAGTGCATGGGCTCAGCAGTTGTGGCACAACGGTTTAGTGGCCCTGAGGCATGTGGGATCTTCCCAGACCAGGGATCGAACCCATGCCCCTGTCTTGGCAGGGGGATTCTTAACCACTGAACCACCAGGGAAGCCCTGAGCTGAGGTTTGGATGATGAGGGTGCGCACTGGCAAAGCAAGGGGGAGACCACATCAGGCAGGCATACAGGGATGCATGATGGAGAAGATGGAGCAGCCTGGCAGGTGTGCTGAGGTCATCTGTGTCTGGCTGCTGGCCTTGCCTGTTAACTCCTACATGGGCTGACAAGCCTATGTCCCTAGGGGGACATAGAATTCCCAGTTAATCTGGGTCTGGTTTCTGCACACGTGAGCTCTTGAGGGTCATTTGGCACTAACTGACCCTCTTATCAGAATAGGAAGTGACCGTGTGTGCCCAGGGATACATGTAGTGATGTAGCAAGTTCCCATCAGGCCTGCCTCTTCTTATTTTTGACCTTACCAGCATTAAGGCCTAGCCAAGGAAGTTTGGTTGGTGTCTCTGACAAATCAGTGTTGGCAGCTTGAAGATACCTGTTGACAAGTTGAACTGCTCCCCCTGCACATCTGGGGCAGGAGCTCATCAAGAACTCCTAAGCTGTCAGCATTTTGGGGAGTTGGACTCTGAAGCTGAGCTGTGGTTGGGAAGGAGAAACAGTTCCCACCATCCTCATCTCCAGAGCGACTGAACTTACCCAAGTACAGCATGAATCACTGATTACAGCATAGCTATCTTTGTGTTTGTTTGACCTCCCAGCCAGTTAGACTTACTTGTTGTGAGCAAAAGAAACCAACTATGGCTTAGTTGAACTGAAGAAGATTTATTGGAAAAATTACACTTTTTCCTAAGCGCTCACAGAATCCAAGGGAGCTTTGAGAGCCAGGTTCAAAGTCACGACAGGGACTACACACAGCACCGCATGTGTGCCCGCCTGAGCTCGCAACACTAACAGGCAACTCACTTAAGCCCACAACAGCATCCCAGGGTTCCTCCTGCCACTGTCCCCCTTTATACGGTGGAGGAAAACAGGGGCAGGAAGAGGTTAAACAATTCACCCAAGGACACGGAGGTTGTGAGTTGGAATCCATACCTGGCATTTTGATTCCAAAGTCTTCCTCAAAACCTAAGACACAGGAGCTGCAAGAATGGTCTACTTGCAAGAGTCTGGTCAGGGGACTTCTGGAAGCTGAACCACAGTTCCCAATCTTTTTGGCACCAGGGACTGGTTTTGAGGAAGACAATTTTCCCATGAATCAGGGTCAGGAGGGATAATTTCTGGATGATTCAAGCACATTATATGTCTCATGCACTTCATTGTTGTTCAGTCTCTGAGTTGTGCCCAACTCCTTGTGGCCCCATGGACTGCAGCATGCCAGACTTCTCTTCTGTCCTTCACTGTCTTCCAGAGTTTGCACAAATTCATGGCCATTGAATTGGTGATGCTGTCTAACCATCTCATCCTCTGCTGCCTCCTTCTCCTTTTGCCTTCCATCTTTTCCAGCATCAGGATCTTTTTCAATGAGTTGGCTCTTCGCATCAGATAGCCAAAGTATTGGAGCTGCAGCATCTTGATTTCCTTTAGGATTAACTGGTTTGATCTCCTTGCTGTCTAAGGGACTCTCAAGAGTCTTCTACAGTACCACAATTCAAAAGCTTCAATTCTTTGGTGCTCAGCCTTCTTTATGGGCTAACTCTCGCATCCATACATTACTAGAAAAACCATACCTCTGACTATAGGGACCTTTGGTGGCAAAGTGTTATCTCTGCTTTTTAATATGCTGTCTAGGTTTGTCATAGATTTTCTTCCAAGGAGCAAACATCTTTTAATTTCGTGGCTTCAGTCACCAGCTGCAGTGATTTTGGAGCTCAAGAAAAGAAAATCTGTCACTGTTTCCATTTTACCCCTTCTATTTACCATGACGTGATGGGACCAGATACCATGATTGTAGTGTTTTTAATCTTGAGTTTCAAACCAGCTTTTTCACTCTCCTCTATCACTTTCATCAAGAGGCTCTTTAGCTTCTCTTCACTTTCTGCCATCTGGTATTATCTGCATTTTTGATGTTGCTAATATTTCTCCTGGCAATCTTGATTCCAGCTTGTGATTCATCCAGCCCAGCATTTTGCATGATGTCCTCTGCATATAAGTTAATTAAGCAGGGTGACAATATACAGTCTTGATGTACTCCTTTCCCAATTTTGAACCAGTCAGTTGTCCATGTACAACTATTTTAATTGTTATATGTTATAATTGTTGCTTCTTGACCCTCATACAGGTTTCTCAGGAGGCAGGCAAGATGGTCTGGTATTCTCATCTCCTTAGAAATTTTCTACAGTTTGTAGTGATCTACACAGCCAAAAGCTTTAGCGTACCTAATGAAGCAGAAGTAGACATTTTTCTGGAATTCCCTTGCTTTCTCTATGATCCAACAAATGCTGGCAATTTGATCTCTGGTTCCTCTGCCTTTTCTAAAAACAGCTTGTACCACTGGAAGTTTATAGTTCACATACTGCTGAAGCCTAGCTTGAAGGATTTTGAGCATAACCTTGCTAGCTCAAGGTTAGCTTGATTGTTAGATGATTATACAGTGGAGATAATGAATAGATTCAAGGGATTAGACCTGGTAGACAGAGTGCCTGAAGAACTATGCACAAAGGTTCACAAACTTCAGCAGGAGGCAGTGACCAAAACCATCCCCAAGAAAAAGAAATGCAAGAAGGCAAAGTGGTTGTCTGAGGAGGCTTTACAAATACCTGAAGAAAGAAGAGAAGTGAAAGGCAAGGGATAAAGGAAAAGATATACCCAACTGAATGCAGAGTTCCAGAGAATAGCAAGGAGAGATAAGAAAGCCTTCTTAAATGAACAATGCAAAAAAAAAAAAAAAAAAACCAACCTGAAAAAACAATATGAATGTGAAAGACTACAGATCTCTTCAAGAAAATTGGAGATATCAAGGGAACATTTCATGGGAGGATGGGCACAATAAAGGATAGGAATGGTATGGACCTAACAGAAGCAGAAGATATTAAGAAGAGGTGACAAGAATACACAGATGAGCTATACAAGAAAAGGTCTTAATGACCCAAATGTGAAATGAGTGCAATTGTACGGTAGTTTGAATATTCTTTGGCGTTGCCCTTCTTTGGGATTGGAATGAAAACACCTTTTCCAGTCCTGTGGCCACTGCTGAGTTTTCCAAATTTACTGACATACTGAGTGCAACACTTGAACATCATCATCGTCACCTAGGATTTTAAATAGCTCAGCAGAAATTCCATCACCTCCACTAGCTTTGTTCATACTAATGCTTCCTAAGACGCATTTGACTTCACATTCCAGGATGTCCCTCTCTAGGTGAGTGACCACACCATTGTGGTTATTCGGGTCATTAAGACCTTTTCTTTCTAAGGGATTTGATTTAGATCATACCTGAATGGCCTACTGGTTTTTCCTACTTTCTTCAATTTAAGTCTAAATTTTGCAATAAGGAGTTCATGATCTGAACCACAGTCAGCTCCAGGTCTTGCTTTTGCTGACTGTATAGAGCCCGTCCATCTTTGGGTGCAAAAAATATAATCAATCTGATTTCAGTGTTGACCATCTGGTGATGTCCATGTGTAGAGTCATCTCTTGTGTTGTTGGAAGAGAGTGTTTGCTATGACCAGTGTGTTCTCTTGACAAAACTCTCCTAGCCTTTGCCCTGCTTCATTTTTTACTCCAAGGCCAAATTTACCTGTTGTTCCAGGTATTTCTTGACTTCTACTTTTGTATCCCAATTCCCTAAGATGAAAGGATATCCTTTTTTGTGTATTAGTTCTAGAGGGTCTTGTAGGTCTTCATAGAACCAGTTAACTTCAGCTTCTTCGGCATCAGTAGTTGGGGCATAGACTTGGATTACCGTGGAGTTGAGTGGTTTGCCTTGGAAATGAACTGTGATTCTTCTGTTGTTTTTGAGATTGCACCTAAGTACTGCATTTCAGACTCTTTAGTTGACTATAAAGGCCACTCCATTTCTTCTATGGACTTCTTGTCCACAGTAGTAGATAATATTCATCTGAATTAAATTCTCCCATTCCAGTTCATTTTACTTCACTGATTCCTAAGATGCTGATGTTTACTCTTGCCATCTCCAGTTTGACCACTTCCAGTTTCAAGACCCTAACATTCCAGGTCCTCTGCAATACTGTTCTTTACAGCACTGGACTTGACATTCACCACCAGACACATCCACAACTGAGCATAGTTTCCTCTTTGGCTTGTTCACGTCAGTCTTTCTGGAGCTATTAGTAATTGCCCTCTCTTCTTCCCCAGCAGCGTATTGGACACCTTCTGACTTGGCAAGGGGGCTCATCTTCTGGTGGCATATCTTTTTGCTTTTTCATACTATTCGTGGGGTTCTCCAGGGAAGAGTATGGAAGTGGATTGCCATTTCCTCCTCCAGTGGACTATGTTTTGTCAGAACTCTTCGCTATGACTTGTCCATCTTGGGGGGGCTTACAGCGTGGCTCATAGCTTCATTGAGTTACAGAAGCCTCTGTGCCACCACAAGGCTGTTATCCAGGCAGGGGCTTGTGCACTTTATTTCTATTATTACATCAGCTCCACCTCAGATCAGTCAGTTCAGTTCAGTGGCTCAGATGAGTCCCACTCTTTGCGACCTCATGGACTGCAAGATGCCTGTCCATCACCAACTCCTAGAGCTTGCTCAAACTCTTTGAGTTAGTGATGCCACCTCAGATCATCAGGTATTAGATCCCAGAAGTTGGGACCCCTGCTACAGAGCAAATGCCTGTATTTCTACATTTCTTGGTCCTTTTGCTTAGTTTTGAACTCCAAGGAGCTGGCACATTCCCAACTGGAATAGGGCATGTGCCTGCCTCTCATCAGGTGATGGCAGTAGTACTGGGGTCATGACTCCAGTCCTACCAGGTGGGACCTGGTAGGGAAAGAGGCAGTTTCTCAAAGCAAAATATAAGCGCCATTAGGAAGGATAGCAGATGGCCAACAGCAGGAACCAGCAGTGCCTCCCACGGTTCCGTTATGCGCAGAACCACTGTCGCTAGACTGCCAGCCCCTGAGCCCAGGGCTGTCCATGCAGGCTCTCTCTTAAATCTTAAGATGGCTCTTGGAGAGCATATCACTACCCCCATTGCAAAGTGAGGATCCAAAGGCTCACAAAGAAACCTGGTCACATAAAATGAGGGTTTGAGTTCAGACCCTGACCCCAAAGTCCAGTTCTGGGGCCCCTGGGAGGATACAGCAGGGCTTCCAGCTACATGGCTGGCAGATCCAGGACCTTAGTCCACTCTCCAGCCTGGTTAGTGCAGGGCTGAGCTGTGAGTTGAGCTTCTGGGGAGCAGAGCCCCCATCACTGCCTCTGGTCCACCAAGGCCCCAGTGGCTGGCTCTGGGTGGGGGTGGGGACAATGTTAAACCAGCCATAGAGTAGCCGCGCTACATCCTATCCTGACCCATCTCCCCCATTGACAGGACTCACATGTTCATAATCTGAAATCTCTGTGAAGAAGGAGCCTTCCATTCCTGGGACCACCTGCATCCCACCCACCCATTATGGAGGGACTTAGGGAGGAAAAGAAAGGAGAGTCTGAGAGTGAAGTGGGGAAGGGGTGACACAAAAAGTCACAAAAAGAGGGAGGGTTTGACTGCCAGTGCCCAGGACCAGATGGGGCTTTGTGCCCTAGAAACAGCGGGTTCAGAGTGGCCACATGGCTGTTTTAATTAAGCCCAGTTGGAGAGGACTGAGACACAAGGAGTAGCTGGGGGCAGCTTGTCAGACAGAATCCATGACAGAATCTACTCACTGACTGGCCTCTGTGGAGCACTTTCTAGGTGGGTGGCCCTGTGCTGCCCGCACAGAGGAGCAAAGGACAGGCCTGCGGGGCAGCAGGAGCTGGGCCCGGGAATGCCACGGAGAGCTGATGCATTTCCCAAGGGCATCCCATCTCACAGAGAGGGAGATGGACCCCGGAAGGAGTTCCAAGGACACATTCCATTTGGGGAGGGAAGCAAAAGATCTATAGGGGGCATTTAGGAGCCATGTCTGGATCCTTGGTGTCTAACTTCCTGCGCTTCTACCAGGTAATCCTGATATCAGAGAACAAACACCTAGTTTAAAGGGCGGCAACTTAGGGGCTTCTCCGCAGAGACTGTGGCAAACATGAGAATTATCTCTGAGGCTGTGTGAACTAAAAGAATAAATAGGTCCCAGCAGAGAATTTAGATAATTCATGTCTTAGTCTGTGTGGGCTTCTAGAACAATACCATCTAATCAAGGCAAACTGGAAGTGGTCAAACAGGAGATGGCAAGAGTGAACGTCAATGTTTTAGGAATCAGCAAACTAAAATGGACTGGAATGGGTGAATTTAACTCAGATGACCATTATATCTACTCCTGTGGGCAGGAATCCCTTAGAAGAATTGGAGTAGCCATCATGGTCAACAAGAGTCCAAAATGCAGTACTTGAATGCAATCTCAAAAACAACAGAATGATCTCTGTTCATTTCCAAGGCAAACCATTCAATACCACAGTAATCCAAGTCTGTGCCCTGACCAATAATCCTGAAGAAGCTGAAGTTGAATGGTTCTATGAAGACTTACAAGACCTTCCAGAACTAACACCCCCAAAAGATGTCCTTTTCATTATAGGGGACTGGAATGCAAAAGTAGGAAGTCAAGAAACACCTGGAGTAACAGGCAAATTTGGCCTTGGAGTACAGAATGAAGCTGGGCAAAGGCTAATAGAGTTTTGCTAAGAGAAAGCACAGGTCATAGCAAACACCCTCTTCCAACAACACAAGAGAAGACTCTACACATGGACATCACCAGATGGTCAACACCGAAATCAGATTGATTATATTCTTTGAATCCAAAGATGGAGAAGTCAGCAAAAGCAAGATTGGGAGCTGACTGTGGCTCATATCATGAATTTCTTATTACCAAATTCAGGCTTAAATTGAAGAAAGTAGGGAAAACCACTAGACCATTCAGGTATGACCTAAATCAAGTCCGTTATGATAATACAGTGGAAGTGAGAAATAGATTTAAGGGACTAGATCTGATAGAGTGCCTGATGAACTATCGATGGAGGTTCATGACATTGTACAGGAGGCAGGAAGACCATCCCCAAGAAAAAGAAATGCAAAAGAGCAAAATGGCTGTCTGAGGAGCTCTTACAAATAGCTGTGAAAAGGAGAGAGGCAAAAAGCAAAGGAGAAAAGGAAATATATAAGCATCTGAATACACAGTTCCAAAGAATAGCAAGGAGAGATAAGAAAGACTTCCTCAGTGATCAATGCAAAGAAATAGAGGAAAACAACAGAATGGGAAAGGCTAGAGATCTCGTCAAGAAAATTAGAGATATCAAGGGAATATTTCATACAAAGATGGGCTCAATAAAAGACAGAAATGGTATGGACCTAACAGAAGCAGAAGCTATTAAGAAGAGGTGGCAAGAATACACAGAAGAACTATACAAAAAAGAGCTTCAAGACCCAGATAATCACGATGGTGTGATCACTCACCTAGAGCCAGACATCCTGGAATGTGAAGTCAAGTGGACTTTAGGAAGCATCACTACGAACAAAGTTAGTGGAAGTGATGGAATTCCAGTTGAGTTATTTCAAATCCTGAAAGATGATGCTGTGAAAGTACTGTTCTCAACATGTCAGTGAATCTGGAAAACTCAGCAGTGGCCACAGGACTGGAAAAGATCTGTTTTCATTTCAATCCCAAAGAAAGGAAATGCCAAAGAATATTCAAACTACCACACAATTGCATTCATCTGACATGCTAGTAAAGTAATGCTCAAAATTCTCCAAGCCAGGCTTCAACAGTACGTGAACCATGAACTTCCAGATGTTCAAGCTGGATTTAGAAAAGGCAGAGGAACCAGAGATATAATTGCCAACATCTGTTGGATATTGGAAAAGCAAGAGAGTTTCAGAAAAACACTTATTTCTGCTTTATTGATTATGCCAAAGCCTTTGACTGTGTGGATCACAATAAACTGTGGGAAATTCTGAAAGAGATGGGAATACCAGACCATCTGACCTGCCTCTTGAGAAATCTATATGCAGGTCAGGAAGCAACAGTTAGAACTGGACAGGGAACAACAGACTGATTCCAAATAGGAAAAGGAGTATGTCAAGGCTGTATACTGTCACCCTGCTTATTTAACTTATATACAAAGTACATCACGAGAAACCCTGGGCTGGATGAAGCACAAGCCGGAATCAAGATTGCTGGTAGAAGTATCAATAACCTCAGATATGCAGATGACACCACCCTTATGGGAGAAAGTGAGGAAATAAAGAGCCTCTTGATGAAAGTAAAAGAGGAGAGTGAAAAAGTTGGCTTAAAACTCAACATTCAGAAAACTAAAACCATGGCATCCGGTCCCATCACTTCATGGCAAATAGATGGGGAAACAGTGGAAACAATGTCAGACTTTTTTTGGGGGGCTCCAAAATCACTGCAGATGGTGCCTGCAGCCGTGAAATTAAAAGAAGCTTACTCCTTGAAAGGAAAGTTATGACCAACCTAGAGAGCATATTCAAAAGCAGAGACATTACTTTGTCAACAAAAGTCCGTCTAGTTAAGGCTATCATTTTGCCACTGGTCACGTATGGATGTGAGAGTTGAACTATAAAGAAAGCTGAGCACCGAAGAATTGATGCTTTTGAACTGTGGTGTTGGAGAAGACTCTTGAGAGTCCCTTGGGCTGCAAGGAGATTCAACCAGTCCATCCTAAAGGAGATCAGTCCTGGGTGTTCACTGGAAGGACTGATGTTGAAGCTAAAACTCCAATAGTTTGGCCACCTGATGCGAAGAGCTGACTCATTTGAAAAGACCCTGATGCTGGGAAAGATTGAAGGCAAGAGGAGAAGGGGATGACAGAAGATGAGATGGCTGGATGGCATCACCAATTCAATGGACATGAGTTTGAGTAAACTCCAGGAGTTGGTGCTGGACAGGGAGGCCTGGTGTGCTGCAGTCCATGGGGTCGCAAAGAGTCAGACACGACTGAGCAACTGAACTAAACTGAACTGAACCATACCACAGACTCAGTTCAGTTCAGTTCAGTCGCTCAGTCGTGTCCGACTCTTTGCGACTCCATGAATCGCAGCACGCCAGGCCTCCCTATCCATCACCAACACCCAGAGTTCACTCAGACTCATGTCCATCGAGTCAGTGATGCCATCCAGCCATCTCATCCTCGGTCGTCCCCTTCTCCTCCTGCCCCCAATCCCTCCCAGCATCAGAGTCTTTTCCAATGAGTCAACTCTTCGCATGAGGTGGCCAAAATACTGGAGCTTCAGCTTTAGCAGCATTCCTTCCAAAGAAATGCCAGGGCTGATCTCCTTCAGAATGGACTGTTTGGATCTCCTTGCAGTCCAAGGGACTCTCAAGAGTCTTCTCCAACACCACAGTTCAAAAGCATCAATTCTTCGGCACTCAGCCTTCTTCACAGTCCAACTCTCACATCCATACATGACCACAGGAAAAACCATAGCCTTGACTAGACGGACCTTAGTCGACAAAGTAATGTCTCTGCTTTTAAATATGCTATCTAGATTGGTCATAACTTTCCTTCTAAGGAGTAAGCGTCTTTTAATTTCATGGCTGCAGTCACCATCTGCAGTGATTTTGGAGCCCCCCAAAATAAACTCTGACACTGTTTCTACTGTTTCTCCATCTATTTCCCATGAAGTGATGGGACCAGATGCCATGATCTTCGTTTTCTGAATGTTGAGCTTTAAGCCAACTTTTTCACTCTTCTCTTTCACTTTCATCAAGAGGCGTTTTAGTTCCTCTTCACTTTCTGCCATAAGGGTGGTGTGATCTGAATATCTGAAGTTACTGATGCTTCTCCCAGCAATCTTGATTCCAGCTTGTGTTTCTTCCAGCCCAGCGTTTCTCATGATGTACTCTGCATATAAGTTAAATAAGCAGGGTGACAATATACAGCCTTGACGTACTCCTTTTCCTATTTGAAACCAGTCCGTTGTTCCATGGCTTAAACAACAGAGATTTATCTCTCACGGTTCTGAAGCCTGGACCTTACTGAGTCTTTACATGGCCTTTCCTCCGTGCATGTGGGATGAGAGAGTAAGGTCTTTTCTTTTAAGGACACTAATCCTATCATGGGGGCTCCACCCTCAATACCTAATCACATTCCAAAGTTTCCATCTCCTAATACCTCCATACCAGATGTTAAGGCCTCCATATATGGATTTTTGGAAGACACAAACATTCAGTCCATAACAACCCATATATGATAGACCCAGATCAAACAATGAAGAGGACTTTGGGGGACTTCCTTGGTGGTCCAGCAGTTAAGAATCCACCTGCCAATGCAGGGGACGTGGGTTCAATCCCTGGTCCAGGAAGATCCCACATGCTGTGGGGCAACTAAACCCATGTGCCACAACTACTGAACCCACCGTGTTGCACCTACTGAAGCCTGAGCAGCGAGAGTCCATGTTCCACAACAAGAGAAGCCTGCTTACCCCAACCAGAGAGTAGCCCCCACTTCCACAGCTAGAGAAAAACCTGTGCAGCAATGAAGACCCAGCAGAGACAAAAACAGATAAATAAACAAATTATTTTTAATTTACAGGTTTCTTTTAAGAAAGTAATAGCATGAGTAATCTAAAAGGATAGTTATCGTTATTAATTAGGATGATTAAATATTTTAAACAATGATATTATTAATAAAGTTACCATGAAAACAATAGTTAAATTATTTTATAATTTACACTTTCAAAGAAATACAAACAGCTGTTATTATTTTAAAAGAATTGATGTAAGTTTAACAAATTAGAAAAATTTGCACAAAAAATTAGACTGTTTAAATCAGTTCAGCACTTCTTACAACCCAGAGATCAAACTGAAGGCATCCTGTTAGATAATCATTGCATCATTATCTCCCAAACATTCACTAAAGAAGAACATTTAAAATGTCCTGTTTTGGTGTGATCAGGTTTTAAAAATAGCAAAAGAGGATTTGGGGAAAGCTCAAGCTATATTTCCAAGTATAATAGTGCAAACTCATATGAGGAGACGACCCTCTATAACAAAGAGAGAAAGAATCTTTCTGAGACACACAGCTAACAGATGACAGAGCCCAGATTTGGTTATATGCCCCAGAGTCCTCTTGCTTAATGCACTGTGGTAGTCACTCAGTCATGTCTGACTCTTTGTGACCCCATGGACTGTAGACCACCAGGCTTTTCTGACCATGGAATTCTCCAGGCAAGAATCCTGGAGTGGGTAGACACTTTCTTCTCCAGGGGATCTTTCCAACCCAGGGATTGAACCTAGGTCTCCTAGGTCTCGTAGGCCTCCTTGGCAGATTCTTTACTATCTTAGCCACCAGGGAAACCAGCTTAATGCATTATGAGGCCCTATAACTCCATCCTAGAGGCTAGGCCAGGAAGCAGGTGGTTTGGCCCTGTTGGAAATACTGACATTTTTAAGCTGTCTAAACTCAGAGACTCTATAGCAAAGTAATTCTAACCTTTAAGAAATAAGAAGGCATAAAATACAATGTTTGATTCAAGTTCAAAATCTATTCAGTCATTTTAAAATATTTATCTTCTGTCTGGATATTTCCTTTCTTTCCAAGAGTGTAGTATGGTCACAGAGACTGAACAACCCATTCTCATTTCGCAGATGGCAGGGTCTTCCTCTGACCATGGAGTTCTCCAGGATACTGGAGTGGATTGCCCTTCCGTTCTCCTGGGAGTCTTCCCGACCCAGGGATCAAATCTGGGTCTCCTGCATTGCAGACAGATTCTTCACCATCTGAGCCACCAGGGAAGCCCTTCTCTAGGACCAGAAGAACACAGTTTTCTGTGTCCCCTGCTGGCTCCCTAAACAGTCCTTGTGGAAAAGAGGAAGAGCATGTCTCAAAAAACTGCAGCTAAATACAATATGCTGTGAACCTGTAACCTGTTGCCAATAAGTAATTTGTCCCTTGAGCAATGGTTTCCACCTTTGCCACCCGATCCCTGGCTCCTTTTCCAGTAGAACAACCAGGGCCAGTTTCCACAGTGCTGCCACCTGGGCAAGCAGAGCTGACTTGTGGCCCCACCACATGGGAAGGAACTAGGGTCAAGAAAGGTATTAATACAAGTGTGTGCTTGTTGACCAGCTCTCACATGGGAGCCCGGGCTCTTCCGTCAGGACTTTGCTGCACCCTCCTGGGCCGGGGTCACAGGCAAGTCTGATGAGCCTGGAGCAGTGTCTAGTGAGCTGTGAGTTCATTCTCCTTTCAGCTGGGTGTCTGCCTAAGGCCACTGGAACCTTTCAAAAATCACTTGTTCTGGGCTCCTTGCCAAGCTCCAGGATCTATTTGCCAAGTAGGAAGTAGGTCGAGAGCAGGGCTGGGCTGCAGGGAGACTGGGGCTGGTGGGGGCAGAGCCATGCTGGCTCCAGTTTCCCAGGTGGAAGGAGGGGGACACTCGCTAATGCGGCTTCTTGTGGACACGTGCGCTGCCCGTGGATCTACAGGGATCTGTCTTGGTTAGCACCCGCTTCTAGTGGAGCAGTTGCTTTGCTTGCTATTCAGCCAGTGAGCACTTTTTGAGCCCCTATTTTGTGCCTGGCTAGAAAGACAAAGACAAAGTCCCCACCATGAAGGAGTGCATAGGTTACCAGGAATGGGCCTCTCCTTGGAGAGAAAAGGGGTGCGGCCTCCGAGGGCCCTCTTCTTGCAGTGAGTGTTGTAGGGAGGGAGGCACCCCTTTCCTGGACACAGATGATGAGTCTAAGTGACGCTGACCTCTCCAGTTCCTCCTGAGTGAAGTTATCAGACACAGGCTGAACTGGTAAGGATGAGTGCAAAGATCTGTGCTGCCCAGGACAGTAGCCACTGGCCACACATGGTAGCTGAAAACTAAGTAAAGTTTCAAGTGCGCAGAGCCACCCATACTGGTGGCAGCTGTATGAGACAGAGCAGACGCAGAATGTTCTGCTATTCCTGCGATTTCTATTGGCTAGTCTTCCTGCATAGATAATTGCAACAGAATTGTCCATAGTGGTAAGCGTGGAGGGAAGGGCTTACACCAGCTGAAGTGTGTGTGTGGGGGGAGAGGGGAGTGCAATTGGGAAGCCATTGGAGGCAGGGAGAGCTTCTCCAGGAGCCACCTCTCAGCTGAGCCACACCCAAGGTGCCCAGCCATCTCTCAGAGCAGGACACAGCCCAGACCTCACCTTGAACATTGATGACCCCAGTCACCTTCCATCTTCCCATGTCTTCTCATCCACTCTGTGGCTATGTTTGTACCATCCAATGGATCTCAAAGTGCATCAGACATCCCTGGATAGCTTGTTAAAAGAAAGATTCCTGGGCTTCACCCCCAGGTTCTGAGCAGTAAGACTGGAGTGAGGCCAGAGAATTTGGATTTCTAGCAAATTCTTGGGTGATGCTGATGTTGAGGGTCCAGGAACCACACTTGGAACCATGGATATGGTCCAAAGAACCACATTAATTAACCCGTTCATTCCACAAATATCCAACTGTTTAATGCTGCCGTGTGCCTGGTGCTCTTTCTGGATGTGAGCAACGAGAGAACTCACATTCTTGGGAGGAGAGACACACAGCAAACAAACCTGTGCACATTATGAAGAAGCATAAAGCAGGGCAAGGAGAGAGGCCTCTCAGACAGATCATATTTGAGCAGAGACCTAAAGACAGTGGAGAGTGGGTATGACCCAGCTTTTCTGGCCCCATTTTTTCCCCTGCCCTCAGCTTTTTAATTGGAAACATGAAAGTACCGTTAAAAATCAAGGGCATCAGGAGATTTCCCTGGTGGTCCAGTGGTTAAGACTCCACACTTCCACTGTAGGGGATATGGGTTCAATCCTTGGTTGGGGAACTAAGATCCCACAGGCTGCAAGGCATGATCAAAATATAGATAAATAAAATTTAAAAACAAAGGGCATCAGTCTATTCAATAATGAAGTTTTGAAGACAGATTCGATTGTGTAGGCATACGTTTCATTGAAAAGAAGCCTGAGGCTAAAGGCCATAGATTTGAAACCAGCCTGCAGCTCTGCCTTTGGGTCCCAGTAACTGAGCAGAGTTAGGAGTCTCGATTGCCAAGGAGGCCACCACCATCCCTTCTATATGGTGACTTGGGACCCTCCACGTGGCTCAAACTCATTTCCAGGTCCCTTTCCCACCCATCCCACTTAGGCCAAAATGCAACTGTGTACAAACCTGGGGTGTCCACACATTGGTGTCTGAGTGTCCTACTGAGGGGGGTAGAGCTGCTGTGGGAGGGGCGGGGGCCAGACCCGGTCAGGTCTATACTTGCTTCTTGTCCTGGGTCCTGTCAGCCCCAACCAATTAGCTGAATGCTCCTTACTTCTATCCAGCTTTGGGGTGCAGACAGAAGAGAGCAGGTCAACCAACACTTTATCAGCCATTGCTGGAAAAACAAGCCCATGCTGCAATGACCGGGCTCCCTCCTTGGAGGAAAGCTCTTGGTTATACCCTATTATAAACACAGCTTTCAGGGTGAATGGCAGACCAAATGCTTTTAACACCTAATTTTCCTTTTCAATCTGTAATATCTTTTAGGCCCAGCTGTCTCAGGCCTTAAATGGAGTTTCCGATAAGGCGAAAGAAGCAAAGGAGTTTCTGGTTCAGCTGAAGAACATTCTGCAGCAGATCCAGGTGAGCCCAGACCCCACCCCTCTGCAGAAGGGATGCGAGACATAGATGAGGAAAGGGCAGGCCCCTGGCAGCTCTTCTCAGTGTTGAACACGGGCAGGCCCAACTGCTCCGCTGCACAGCCTCAGGTGTGGCAGACACTACACACCCAACCCACTGGCAGCCATCTGGTAGGAAGGGGATTTCACTTGAACTCAGAAAGAATCGTAGAAAGAGAACCAGGCAGAAATAATGCGTGGCCATACAGTGCTACCCCTGTGTGTATACAGTGCTTTCATACCAAATGCACTATAATAGAAAAGCACCAGTTACTAAATAAACGTATTTACTGAGCACCCATGCTGTGTCACGTACAAGCCCGACACTGATCAATAAGGTGCAGTCTGTGGCCCCGGGAGCTCTGTCTGTCAGGGAGAGAGTGTATAAACGCACGCAGGGAGGACCTTTCACGCAGATCACGAACTTCCTGGTATCTGGGTGGAAAAGGGGGACTGAGGGCACTGAGCTCTAAACCAGCCGATAGAAACCACCCTGCCTAATAAGCAAAAGCACAAAGTTCAGCCACCAGGCACTTCCTTCTCTGTTTCTGATGTTTCAGGACAACAGCTATTTGGTGGGGTTGCTATAACAAAGCACCATAGACTGAGTGGCTTCAACCCCAGTAACCTATTTTCTCACAGTTATGAAGGCTGGAAGTTCAAGATCGAGGCGTGGGCAGGGGTGGTTCCTCCTGAGGGCTCTCTCCTGGGCTGGCAGATAGCCACCGCCTTCCTGCATCCTCAGGGGGCTCTCCCTCTGTGCCTGTCTGTGTCCTGACTGCCTCTTCTAAGGACACAGTCACGCTGGATCAGAGCCCAGCCTAAGGACCTCGTTTAAGTTACTTCTTTCAAGGCCGTTTCTCCAAACACAGTCTTGTTCTGAGGTCATGGGGGTTTGGACTTCATCATAGGAACTTGGGGCAGGGGTGGGAGGAAACACATTAGCCCATGCCACGAGGTCTGAATCCAGGCTGGTCTGAGAGGTGTTGAAGGACTCTTTTTCACAACGGAGAAAGACAGATCCTACAGCCAGACCACTGGCTTTTGTTTGTTTTACTGCTTTCTGATCATGAAAAGTAAAAATATGTTCTGGAAATTGTGAAAAGTAGAAAATAGCACACAAAAGCAACAGAAGTTCACCAATATCTCACCCCTTTAAGTGGCCACCCCACTATTTTGACACGCTCTTCCATTAGTTCACACACACTCACACACACACACAGTATGCAATTACGCTGCATACACTTGTAGCTGCTTTTTTTCTTGCTAAGTCTCTCATTGAGTGTTTCCCGTGACACTGAAAACCCTCACAAACCCGCATGGCTCAGGTGATGCTGAATATTCGTTCCATCGTCTGATGTGCTGAGACTCACATGTGCAGTCTCCAGTCTGGAAGCAGGACCGCTCTCTCTGGGGCCCACTTGCTGACACAGCGGTGTCTCTAGCACTGGCCACGTCTCTGTGTGTCTCCTCCCTAAAGCTCTCTGCGTCCCACAGGAGAATGGCCTGGACTACGAGGCCTGCCTGGTGGCTCAGTGTGATGCTCTGGTCGATGCTCTGACCCGGCAGAAAGCCAAGCTGCTCACCAAGGTCACCAAAGAGAGGGAGCACAAGCTGAAGGTGGGTGCCCGGGCAGCCAGTGCGCCCAGTCCCATCCCCCTCCCTGCCCAGGGTGGGGGAACACGCGGTGTAGACAAGGGGTCAGTGTTAGTTGAGGGTATGAATGAATGAACGAGTGAGGGGAGGAAGCACTGAGCAGGTTCCCTGGGACCTACGTACCCTCGTGCCACTTTGCCTGCAGTAATCGCCATGCCTACTCTTCCTCCAAAGCGGGGACCAGACACCTGAATCCTGCTGCTTTCAGTCAGAAGCCCCCCTCTCCCATCTGCCGGGACCCTGCTTTCTGTGGAAGGCACACACCTTGCTCCCACCTTGCAGAGCGGAGACGGCCTCGTTGGGCGATGAGGGCTGTGCTCAGGGCCCCGGCTCGGCCCCTCCATCAGGTTTTCTGGCATCTGGTGCTTGCGTGGTCAGCATGGTGGCCAGTGACCACCATGGAAAGGCAAGAGTTCCCCTCACTCGCACCGGGCCCCTGGTCCAGGCAGCTGCCCCATGATCACCCTGCCTTAATGAAAACTACTCACTTCATGGTCTGGGCTCGATCTATTTCATAGACATTTCCCAACTGAACCAGAAATATTACTGAAGGGCGAGAAGGAATGTGTGCTGGGGATGGTCCATGGATTACATCCAAAGCAGTTGAGCCCCTCAAGTGACCACCCAGCAAGCGAGAGTCGGGGGCATGGACTGGTCACGTGGGAGGTTTCAGATTGTGTGCGTTCTCTGGTTTTTATCCAGAGTTCAGGAAGTGTGCTCTGTTGGGTGTGGCAGGCCTGCTTGTGGGGCAGTGTGTCCAATTACTCCCCTGTAACGAGGGCACGTGAAGCTCAGGAACAGAGCAGCGGCAGGAGAGGGTACAAAGGAGTCGAGAACAGTGCTGCCTCCCGCTGCAGCCGGGCTGTTCTTTGTCCATGAGACGGTTACCAGGGGTCCTTTTCATGGCAGATGGTTTGGGACCAGATCAATCACTGCACGCTGAAGCTGCGCCAGTCCACTGGGCTGATGGAGTACTGCCTGGAGGTGATCAAGGAGAATGACCCCGCCGGGTTCCTGCAGGTGAGCGGGTTGGCAATCCTTCTTCCAACTCCATGTCTGCATCCCAAACCAGCCAAGATTCTAGGAAAGTCCCTCCCCGTGGCTTGGAGTTGAGCAGATTCTCCTGTGCTCAGTGATTCCAGAATACCTGAGATCTCGTCTTGGCTGTTCTCACAAGCTCTGACCTGGCTCTAGGTCATCATTAGAGAAGGTGAAACATCACAGTCTCTAGGCCTGCAATGGCTCGACTTCCTGGAGCACCAGTGCAACATTTTCCCCACAGATGAAAGAAGACAGTCTGCCAGTCAAGCTGGAAAGATTGCACTGGAATAAGTGAGTCAGCAGAATCCACATGACCCCCAGTGGGCAGAGTCCTGCAGGTCTGGACAGAATACCACAGCCCAGAAAGCCCAGGCTGCCTTGCTGGGCAACTCCCAGCAGCCAGGCTAATCCGGGTCATGAGCATCTTTTAGGAACACTTCTGTGACTCAAACGAAAGCCCAGTCCTCCTTCTGTGGGGAAAATGATGAATCTCCTTGATTGGTCCCCAGGAAGGGTGCACGGGCATCATAGCTCTACAGGGACACGTGCAAATTCTGAATGAGCAAGACTTTTTCCAGCAGAGAACAGAGCTGCGGGTTTGATACAGTGGGAGTTTGGAGCAGAAGCTGCAGAACAACATGGAGGAAAGACAGTGGGAGGGAGGGGGCGGCCCAGTCCTGGGGTGAAGGAGATGCTTTCAAATGCTAGGACAAACCACTAGTGAGTTCCACTTTGCAAAGTGTGGGATCTAGCAAAAGAAGAACATGCAGAGTGTTTCTGTATGTTTTAAAAGTATCGTTTGCTTCCGAACGAACTTAGATACAAAACAGAAAGAGACTCAGACTTAGAAAATGAACCAGTGGTTGCCGAGGGGAATGGATATCTAGGGAACTTGGCAGGTTCATGGATGCACTGCTAGATACAAAATGGATAACCAACAAGGAACTCTGCCCAGTGTTATGTGGCAGCCTGGATGGAAGTGGGGGGGTTTGTGGGAGAACGGATACATGTGTATGTATGGCCGAGTCCCTTGGCTGTTCACTTGAAACTATGACAGCATTGTTAATAGGCCATACCCCAGTACAAAATAAGAAGTTCAAAAAAATAAATTAAAAGTATCATTTGCCTTACTAAAGGGTTTAGCATAAAACAGCAAGTGCTTTTTTGCAGGGAACATGACTGACCTATGAAGATGATTTAGACAATATAATGCATTTTTATTTACCCCCACACCAGCATGGGTCCTGACATCTCTGCCAGGGCTTGAGAGGGCATGCTTAACACAGCCACCTCCTGAGCCCATGGAGATGAAGCCCCTACCCTTTCCTCACCACCTGCTGTGTTATTTTTCCTTTGCATGTGGAAACCCTAAACTCTGTGCTTCCTTTAAGATCTCCGATGCCCTGATCAAGCGTGTCCAGGTGTCTCAAGAGCAGTGGGTCAAAGGCGCCCTGGAGCCCAAAGTGTCCGCAGAGTTTGAGCTGACCTTGGACAGCGAGCCGCTGCTGCAGGCCATCCACCAGCTGGACTTCATTCAGATGAAATGTAGGGGTGAGCCGTGGTTGGCCCAGTTCAGTTGTTGCTTCTTCTGGAAGAGGCATCCACTCTGCAGGGCAGCTCATGCATCGGAAGACTTGTGACCCTGGTGTGACCCAGATTGGGAGGGAGGGACTTCTGCAGCACAGACCCGGGTTCAGGTCCCAGTTCAGTGTCCTCGAGCTGGTGACCTCTGCGGGTAGCCCCCAGCCTGAGCCACAGGTTTCGCATGTAGGAAAGAGGATTGTTTGTTGGTTCAGAGACACCTATTGAGTGTTTATCACCTGCCAGGCACCATCCTCGGTGTTCAGGACACAGCCATGAACAAGTCCACAGACTCCCTCACAAAACTGAGCTGGCATTCTAGAGAAGGAAATAGGCAATGATACAACAGATAGTGTAATATAACCTGAGAGTGGCAGGTGTGACCAACAAGGTGCTTTTTGAGAAGTGAAAGTGTTAGCGCTCAGTCATGTCTGACTCTTTCTGACCCCCATGGACTGTAGCCCGCCAGGCTCCTCTGTCCATGGAATTCTCCAGGCAAGAATACTGAAGTGAGTAACCATTCCCTTTTCCAGGAGATCTTTCCAGTTAGGAATCAAACCTGAGTCTCCTGCATTACAAGCTGATTCTTTACCATCTAAGCCACCAGGGAAGCCATTTTTTTGAGAAGGCATTAGTATGGGGCTAGTGTTTTGAGGTGAAGACAATGGCACCCCACTCCAGTACTCTTGCCTGGAAAATCCCATGGATGGAGGAGCCTGGTAGGCTGCAGTCCATGGGGTCACGAAGAGTCGGACACGACTGAGCGACTTCACTTTCACTTTTCACTCTCATGCATTGGAGAAGGAAATGGCGACCCACTCCAGTGTTCTTGCCTGGAGAATCCCAGGGATGAGGGAGCCTGGTGGGCTGCCGTCTATGGGGTCACACAGAGTCGGATACGACTGAAGTGACTTAGCAGCAGCAGCAGCAGCAGTGTTTCAAGGTGAGAAGGAAAGAGATGCAATATAAAGGAAGAAGGTTCCAGGCAGCAGAGGGCAGGTATAAGTTTGCTGTGTTCCAAGCAGAGCGAGGTCAGAGGTGACAGCAGTGTGGAGAAGGTGGTGGGTGGTAGAGATGACTTCAGAGAGCTGGGGGGACACAGGCTATGGGTTAAGAAAAGTTTGCATAACTTTCCCCAGGTTACAAAATTAGCATGTGAGGTCACCCTGCCTCTCCAGAGACATTAAGGGTACATTCAGGGGAGGGAATAAAACTCTTTGGGGGTTTATTTTTTTAATCAATATATCAAAGAGCTGAACACCACACCTACAGAAGCTGTGAACTCAGGAAAATGCTCACTTGCAAAGTATGTGGCCATTTTTAAACGGAAGACACCCAGTCTCTGTGCTCACTCCCACACTCAGTTTGCACCTGAGGTGAGGTTTGGAAATGCCATCTGCCCCAGGTGTGAATGAGGCGTGCTTCTGGGAGCAGAATAATCCTGGCAGAAGTGGGGGCTCTGGAAAGTGGGGGTGCTGACAGAGACCACTTGGAGCTGCTCCTGACAGGGTGGGGTGGCGGAATTCACAGAGGAAGTGGGAAAGCGGGAAGCAGTGCCCAGGGATGCAGAGAGGACTCCTTCCACACTGATAACCCAGGGTCCTGGGGCCAGCATGGAGCCAGCCCAGAGACGACACCCATAACAGACAGTGCTACACCTCACTAAACTGTCCACCAAGATGTGGAAGATGATGCCCTAACATCTGGACCCAAATGGAAATCTGTAGTTTTTACAAAAACTCATGTTGCAGTGTTCCCTTTGAAAAATGTCAGCATGGACTATGCATGCGTGCATACTAAATCGCTTCAGTTGTGTCCACCCCTTTGCAACCCTGTGGACCATAGCCCACCAGGCTCCTCTGTCCATGGGATTCTCCAGGCAAGAATACTGGAGTGGGTTTCCATGCCCTCCTCCAGGGGATCTTCCCGATCCAGGGATAGAACCCAAGTCTCTCATGTCTCCTGCATCGGCAGGCACGTTCTTTATCAGACGTCACCTGGGAAGCCCCAGCATGGACTATATTTCTAAAATCTCTCGAGCCTGAACACAACTAGAGAATAAAAAGATACTCCGGAGCTCACCTTGATAGAACTGATGATACACTTGACTTGAATCCCTAATTCCATGGGTAGACTGTCCCGTACTCTAAGATTGCCTCACCTTCCAGAATCTAGTTCCCTAGGCCTTTAAACGCTCCCAGACAAAGGTTTCAATGTATCTTTGTGTTTTGCCTGTCCCCCACCCCCAACCACAACTTCACGGGCCCCAGGTGTGAGCTGCACTTGACTCCATGCAGAGGGTCTGGAGAGGCCTTGCTGGGCTGGGAGGCACAGGCAGTCAGGCTCTGCTGCTAGTCCTAGGGAGCCACTCGTGGGGCAGAATCAAAACCAGTGATGCTCAGTGGGCCGGTGGGGAGAAGACACCTTGTCCTCAGGGCTCCAGACTCAGAGGAGTGGCGGCAACTGCCACGTCTCTGCGTCTCTCCCGGCCTCAAATCCCAGGACCCCCTCCCAGGCTAGGAGGTCCACGGAGTGTGCGTACAAGTGGCAGGGAGTGGCACAGAGGGTCGCCTTCCCTCTGGGGTGGGCCGGGCCCGCAGCTTGTCCCTGCGCCCTGCAGGGTGTGCACACTGAAGCCCGCCTGTCCCGTCACAGTGCCGCCCGTGCCCCTGTTGCAGCTGGAGAAGTGCTGCACCCGCAACAACAGCGTCACGCTGGCCTGGAGGACGCCGCCCTTCACCCACAGCCCTGTGGACGGCTACATCCTGGAGCTAGACGACGGCGACGGGGGGCAGTTCCGGGTGAGGCCTGCTGCCTGCTGTGGGGGGTGGGGGGCGAGGCTCGCACTGTCCCAGCCTCTGGGTCAGTCCGTGTGGCTGCCCCTAACTCTGATACCACTAACGGAGGCGTCAGCCCCAAGGACGCAGGACTGGTGGGCCTGGGCTCATGGGACGCACAGGGGGTTTCTCTACCGAGAGCTAGGTCTAGGCAGGCAGAGAAAGTTCAGGGTGGCTTTTCTGTGAAGACTGACGCAGGTCGGAGGCCAAGGCAGAGATCAGAAGAGGGGTCCCCCACACAGACCTGCTTCCCAGTTGACCCAGCAGTATCTAGTCAATGCCCTCCCACACATCCCCCCAAGCAGCCTCCTACTCCCTCAATGTTCCCACACAACTGCCCTGCCCTGTTCACTAATTAGCTCATCTGGCAAGGTGATCTGCACGGGAAGACACATCAAAAACGGTTGTAGGGTTTGGGTGATGATCTACGCTCAGGTCCCCAGTGATGAAATACATGGGGAGAGTAAAGACCCTTAGTGAGTCAGAAATGTATCTTCCAGCCTCACCCTGTGGTAGGAACCCTGACAGCTCCCCACCCTATCCCCCCAACAGAGCTCTACCGAGAAGTCACAGTGGAGTTCAGACTCCTGTCCAGTAATTTGGTTAACAATGAACTCCAGGGAGCACAAACTCTGGCTCTTCTTAGAGCTTCACCTTTCTGTCCCCAAGAGACTAAATAAAGACTCATTCTAACAAACCAGAGCAATGATAACAATTCTCATACTTCTCCTGGAACTGGTACCCATTCAAGGAATCTTACCAGAGTCACTGTTCCTTTTGTTTCCCTCAGTGGGATTTACGCCTGTGTCTTTTCATTTTTTTGTTTTGTGAATGCCAGAGTTGTAGTACTCCATGAAGAAAAATTGAGTCCCTGGGAATATGGGCTCTTTAGGGAAGAGAGAAGCTGAAGTCACATGGGTCAGGAAGAGCAGGTCATACACTGGGTCTTGAACCCCAGCCCTTCTGGTCATGCAAATGAGCGAGGAACTGACAGTTCCTTGACTAACCAGAAACCAGGAAGACAGTTTATGGTTTTGAAATGGGATGAAGGAGGATATTAAAAGAAGCCGCTAGTACTTCCCTGGTAGTCAGTGGTTAGGAATCTGCAGGGGACACGGGTTTGATCCCTGGTTGGGAAACTAGATCCCATGTGCTGAGGAGCAGCTAAGCCTGTGAGCCACAACTAAAGATCCCATGTGCCACAAACGACACCCAGTGAAACCAAATAAATAAGTAAATAAATATTTACCAGAAAAAGAAGAAGCCATCGAGCTCAGTGGCTTCTCCCCTTTGAGACGTGAGCATTAATAGAAGCTGGAGCCAAGGGCTCGAGTTTCTGAGGGACTGTGTGTCATGGTGGGAAAATCGTGGACTTAACGCAGACAGGCCTGGATTTGAACCCTGGCTTCTAAATGGATTGACTGTGATGTTGGGCCAGTTTCCTGCCCCCTCTGAGTGTCCTTGTGAGTAAAACATAAAAAATAATAGCAATGTCCCAGGGTTGTGTAAGGATTAAGATGCCTTATACAATAATAACTGGCCCACAGCTATTATTATCAATAACTCGAAAAACCAAATGAAGAATAACACCCCCAAGTAATCAGGCAGGAATAGTGTCTTATTCTATTTACTCAGGCTGTGCTGGGTCTTCCTTTCTGCACGGGCTCTTGCTGGTTGCGGGGAGCAGAGGCCTCTCACTGGTTGTGGGGAGCAGAGGCCTCTCGCTGGCTGTGGTGCACCAGCTCCCGCTGCAGTATCTTCTCTTGCTGCGGAGCATGCGCTCTGAGGCACTTGGGCTCAGAAGCTGCAACACGTGGGCTCCAGAGCACAGGCTCAGTCATCGCGGCACGCAGGCTCAGCTGGTCCACGGCTTGTGGGATCTTCCCAGACCAGTGGCCGAACTCATGTTTCCTACATTGGCAGGCAGACTCTTCATCACTGAGCCTAAGGGAAGCCCAGGAATGATGTTTTATGTAATGACAAAAGTGAGATGTAAGACTATGTATTTGGGGGCAGTTAACAGGACAAATTAAGTTTGAAGTAAATGTTCTAGAAAAGGACCTCCGGGGTCCGATGCAGAAATGCCCCACCCTCTGGAATCAAGATTGCCAGGAGAAATATCGATAACCTCAGATATGCAGATGACACCACCCTTATGGCAGAAGTGAAGAGGAACTAAAGAGCCTCTTGATGAAAGTGAAAGAGAACAGTGAAAAACTTGGCTTAAAGCTCAACACTCAGAAAACTAAAATCACAGCATCTGGTCCCATCACTTCATGGGAAATAGATGGGGAAACAGTGTCAGACTTTATTTTTTGGGGCTCTAAAATCACTGCAGAAGGTGATTGCAGCCATGAAATTAAAAGACACTTACTCCTTGGAAGGAAAGTTATGACCAACCTAAATAGCATATTCAAAAGCAGAGATTTACTTTGCCAACAAAGGTCCGTCTAGTCAAGGCTATGGTTTTTACAGTAGTCATGTATGGATGTGAGAGTTGGACTGTGAAGAAAGCTGAGAGCCGAAAAATTGATGCTTTTGAACTGTGGTGTTGGAGAAGACTCTTGAGAGTCCCTTGGACTGCAAGGAGATCCAACCAGTCCATCCTAAAGGAGATCAGTCCTGGGTATTCTTTAGAAGGACTGATGCTAAAGCTGAAAGTCCAGTACTTTGGCCACCTCATGCAAAGAGTTGACTCATTGGAAAAGACTCTGATGCTGGGAGGGATTGGAGGCAGGAGGAGAAGGGGACGACAGAGGATGAGATGGCTGGATGGCATCACGGACTCGATGGACGTGAGTTTGAGTGAACTCCAGGAGTTGGTGATGGACAGGGAGGCCTGGCGTGCTGCTGTTCACAGGGTCGCAAAGAGTCGGACATGACTGAATGACTGAACTGACTGGGAAACCAGGAGAAAAGAAGCTCCAGGAGGGCCAAGGAGTTGGAAGATGCCAGCTTCAGCGGTGGGAGAGGTGGGAGGAGGTGGAGTGGCTCTCTCACTCCGGAAGTGGCCAAATCAACTTGAACCACCTGTGCCTGACCACACCCTTCCTCCGTCTGCTTTTTCCCATCATGTGTGATGATGCTTCCTTTTCAAACACTGTTTATTTTGTCTACTTCAATGCTTAGCTCATGTTTTCCAGCCTAAATTCCCATTGAAAACCGACGCTCTCCTCTTGCTCCAACCATTTTGTGCACCCCCATCTTTGGGCTCCAGAGTCCTACCATGAAAACTGCCCTCTGAGGACGCAGGACGTTCTCAGGCAGCATCACAGCTACTGCACCCCATACCTTCACAGCAGAGGGATCCCATCAGCCACCAGTAAGGGTTTCTGTTCAACTCTGATGTGGCCTGAAACCCAGCCACCACTCATCCCAAATCTACTTATTAATATCACTCTTACGTAATGGAAATAAAAGCAAAAATAAACAAATGGGACCTAATTAAAGTTAAAAGCTTTGTCACAATGAAGGAAACTATAAGCAAGGTGAAAAGACAGCCTTCAGAATGGGAGAAAATGATAGCAAATGAAACAACTGGCAAAGAATTAATCTCCAAAATATACAAGCAGCTCATGAAGCTCAATACCAGAAAAATAAATGACCCAATCAAAAAATGGGCCAAAGAACTAAACAGACATTTCTCCAAAGAAGACATACAGATGGCTAACAAACACATGAAAAGATGCTCAACATCACTCATGATCAGAGAAATGCAAATCAAAACCACAATGAGGTGCCATCTCATGCCAGTCGGAATAGCTGCTGTCCAAAAGTCTACAAACAATAAATGCTGGAGAGGGTGTGAAGAAAAGGAAAGCCTTTTACATTGTTGGTGGGAATGCAAACTAGTACAGCCACTATGGAGAACAGTGTGGAGATTCCTTTAAAAACTG
This sequence comes from Capricornis sumatraensis, assembly GCF_032405125.1. Classification (NCBI taxonomy): domain Eukaryota; kingdom Metazoa; phylum Chordata; class Mammalia; order Artiodactyla; family Bovidae; genus Capricornis; species Capricornis sumatraensis. The sequence continues at coordinate 40,976,480 of NC_091078.1, read as the reverse complement.
GAAATAGAACTGCCATATGATCCAGCAATACCACTGCTGGGCATACACACTGAGGAAACCAGAATTGAAAGAGACACATGTACCCCAGTGTTCATCGCAACACTGCTTACAATAGATAGGATATGGAAGCAAACAAGATGTCCACTGGCAGATGAATGGATAAGAAAGTTGTGGTACATATACACAATGGAATATTACAAGAATACATTTGAGTCAGTTCTAATGAGGTGGATGAAACTTGAGCATAGTCCATTCAGTTCAGCAGCTCAGTCACGTCCAACTCTTTGTGACCCCATGGACTGCAGGATGGCAGGCTTCCCTGTCCATCACCAACTCCCAGAGCTTACTCAAACTCATGTCCACTGAGTCAGTGATGCCATCCAACCACCTCATCCTCTGTCTCCTCCCACATTCAATCTTTACCAGGATCAGGGTCTTTCCAAATTAGTTCTTTGCATCAAGTGGCCAAAGTATTGGAGTTTCACCTTCAGCATCAGTCCTTCCAATGAATATTCAGGACTGATCTCCTTTAGGATGGACTGGTTGGATCTCCTTGCAGTCCAAGGGACTCTCAAGAGTCTTCTCCAACACCACAGTTCAAAAGCATCAATTCTTCAGCACTCAGCTTTCTTTATAGTCCAGCTCTTACATCCATACATGACTACTGGAAAAACCATAGCTTCGGCTAGTCAGACTTTTGTTGGCAAAGTAATGCTTCTGCTTTTTAAATATGCTATCTAGGATGATCATAACTTTTCTTCCGAGGAGCAAGCGTCTTTTAATTTCATGGCTGCAGTCACCATCTGCAGTGATTTTGGAGCCCAAAAAAATAAAGTCTGACACTGTTTCCATTGTTTCCCCATTTATTTGCCATGAAGTGATAGGACCAGATGCCATGATCTTTGTTTTCTGAATGTTGAGCTTTAAGCCAACTTTTCACTCTCCTCTTTCACTTTCATCAAGAGGCTCCTTAGTTCTTCTTCACTTTCTGCCATAAGAGTGGTGTCATCTGCATATCTGAGGTTATTGATATTTCTCCTGGTAATCTTGATTCCAGCTTGTTCTTTATCCAGCCTAGCATTTCTCATGATGTACTCTGCATATAAGTTAAATAAGCAGGGTGACAATATACAGCCTTGACGGTCTCTTTCCCAATTTGGAACCAGTCTGTTGTTCCATGTCCAGTTCTGACTGTTGCTTCCTGACCTGCATATAGGTTTCTCAAGAGGCAGGTCAGGTGGTCTGGTATTCCCATCTCTCTCAGAATTTTCCACAGTTTGTTGTGATCCACACAGTCAAAGGCTTTGACATAGTCAATAAAGCAGAAGTAGATGTTTTCCTAGAACTCTCTTGCCTTTTAGATGATCAAGCGGATGTTGGCAATTTGATCTCTGGTTCCTCTGCCTTTTCTAAAACCAGCTTGAACATCTGGAAGTTCACGTATTGTTGAAGCCTGGCTTGGAGAATTTTGAGCATTACTTTACTAGCATGTGAGATGAGTGCAATTGTATGGTAGTTTGAGCATTCTTTGGCATTGCCTTTCTTTGAGATTGGAATGAAAACTGATCTTTTCCAGTCCTGTGGCCACTGCTGAGTTTTCCAAATTTGCTGGCATATTGAGTGCAGCACTTTCACAGCATCATCTTTCAGAATGTGAAATAGCTCAACTGGGATTCCATCACCTCCACTAGCTTTGTTTGTAGTGATACTTCCTAAATCCCACTTGACTTCACATTCCAGGATGTCTGGTTCTAGGTGAGTGATCACACCATTGTGGTAATCTGTGTCATAAAGATCTTCTTTGTATAGTTCTGTGTACTCTTGCTACCTCTTCTTAATATCATCTGCTTCTGTTAGGTCCACACCATTTCTCTCCTTTATTGAGCCCATCTTTGCATGAAATGTTCCCTTGGTATCTCTAATTTTCTTGAAGAGATCTCTAGTCTTTCCCATTCTATTGTTTTCCTCTATTTCTTTGTACTGATCACTGAGGAAGGTTTTCTTATCTCTCCTTGTATTCAAATGGGTATATCTTTCCTTTTCTCCTTTGCATTTCGTTTCTCTTCTTTTATAGCTATTTGTAAGGCCTCCTCAGAAAACCATTTTGCCTTTTTACATTTCTTTTTCTTGGGGATGGTCTTGATCACTGCCTCCTGTACAATGTCATGAAACTCCATCCATAGTTCTTCAGGCACTCTGTCTATCAGACCTAATCCCTTGAATCTATTTGTCACTTCCACTGTATAATTTTAAGGAATTTGATTTAGATCATATCTGAATGGTCTAGTGGTTTTCCCCACTTTCTTCAGTTTCAGTCTGAATTTGGCAATAAGGAGTTTATGATCTGAGCCACAGTCAGCTCCTGGTCTTCTCCATCATTGGCTGCAAAGAATATAATCAATCTGATTTTGCTGTTGACCATCTGATGATGTCCATGTGTAGAGTCATCTCTTGTGTTGTTGGAAGAAAGTGTTTGCTATAACCAGTGTGTTCTCTTGGCAAAACTCTAGTGGCCTTTGCCCTGATTCATTCTGTACTTCAAGGCCAAATTTGCCTTTTACTCCAGGTGTTTCTTGACTTCCTACTTTTGCATTCCAGTCCCCTATAATGAAAAGGATATCTTTTCTGGGTGTTAGTTCTAGAAGGTCTTGGAGGTCTTCAAAGAATTGTTCAACTCCAGCTTCTTCAGCATTACTGGTTGTTGCTTATTATACAGCATGAAATAAGTTAGAGAGAGAAATACCATATACCCTTATGACAGAAAGTGAAGAAGAACTACAGAGCCTCTTCATCAAAGTGAAAGAAGAGACTGAAAAGTTTGGCTTAAAATTCAACATTCAGAAAACTAAGATGATGGCACCTGGTCCCATCACTTCATTGCAAATAGATGAAACAGTGGAAACACTGACAGACTTTATTTTGGGGGGATCCAAAATCAATGTAGATGGTGACTGCAGCCATGAAATTAAAAGTCATTTGTTCCTTGGAAGAAAAGTTATGACCAACCTAGACAGCTTATTAAAAAGCAGAAGCACTACTTTGTCAACAAAGGTCCGTTTAGTCAAGGCTATGGTCTTTCCAGAGTTGGACTATAAAGAAAGCTGAGCACCGAAGAATTGATACTTTTGAACTGTGTTGTTGGAGAAGACTCTTGAGAGTCCCTTGGACTGCAAGGAGATCCAACCAGTCCATCCTAAAGGAGATCAGTCCTGGGTGTTCATTGGAAGGACTGATGCTGAAGCTGAAACTCAAATACTCTGGCCACCTGATAGGAAGAGCTGACTCATTTGGAAAGACCCTGATGCTGGGAAAGATTGAAGGTGGGAGGAAAAGGGGACAACAGAGGATAAGATGGCTGGATGGCATCACTGACTTAATGGATGTGAGTTTGAGTAAACTCTGGGAGCTGGTGATGGACAGGGAGGCCTGGCGTGCTGCAATTCATGGGGTCTCAAAGAGTCGGACACAACTGAGTGACTGAACTGAACTAAGTGCATATATATAGGGTTTAGAAAGATGGTAATGATAACCCTGTGTGCAAGACAGCTAAAGAGAAACAGATATAAAGAACAGACTTTTGCAATCTGTGGAAGACATGGGTGGGATGATTTGAGAGAATAGCATTGAAGCATGTATATTACCATATGTGAAATAGATGTCCAGTCCAAGTTTGATGCATGAAACAGGGCACTCAAAGCTGGTGCACTGGGACAACCCAGAGGGATGGAATGGGGAGGGAGGCGGGAGGGGGGTTCAGGACAGGGAGACACACGTACACCCGTGGCTGTACTTGTCAGTGTATGGCAAAAACCACAATAGTGTAGAGTAATTAGCCTCCAATTAATATTATTTTTAAAAATAGCACTCTTGGGATGATAGCACTTTTGATGCAACATGTGACTAAGAGATATTTTCCACATAACAGGGGCACCTGATGAGTGGTCTGTGTCTCTTCCAGGAGGTGTATGTTGGCAAGGAGACCCTGTGCACCATCGACGGCCTTCACTTCAACAGCACATACAACGCCAGGGTCAAGGCTTTCAACTCCTCCGGCGTTGGGCCCTACAGTAAGACTGTGGTCCTGCAGACATCCGACGGTGAGCACTGGGGTGTCTCAGGGGAAACAGATTCAGGCCCAGCCCACGTATCAGATGCACAGACAGATGGGCAGGGAAAATCTGACAGTTGCTGGTGAGGGAGGCATTGGGTGTAAAGGAAAGAGGTGGCAGCTGGGTGAGTCCGTCTCCTCCAGCCCTGCCCCGACCCGCTTTCCTTGCTCCCTGCCCTCCCATCACAAAGGAAGGAGACATTTCTTCACCCTACTCTCTGGATCTGGAAAGTGAGATTAGCAGTTGAGAGGCACAGGGAGATGACACTCTCTGTGTAGCGTCACTTCCAAGGGGCCTAGAGTGGCGGGATGTCCCAGAGAAAAGAAGGCAGGAGGCTGCCAGGAGGAACTTGCCCCTCGAGCACCCCGTACAGGAGCTCGGATCCGAGTGCTGCAGACCTCGCTGTGTCCTTTCAGGATGCAGGCAATCACAGCACATCCACACTCCACTGGGTTTGATCACGTGAACCCTAAGCGTCAAGGGGTGATGTAGGGTCTAGTCTGCTACATCGAACACGTACCTGTCAGGCCTCAGGGGTCCCTGGAGGGCACCAGCCCTGTGTTACTGTCAGCATTTGTCCCAGGGCTTCCCTGACGGCTCAGCGGGTAAAGAATCCACCTGCACTGCAAGAGACACAAGAGAGGCAGGTTCGATCCCTGGGTCAGGAAGATTGCCTGGAGGAGGGCATGCCCGCTGCAGTAGTCTTGCCTGGAGAATCCCATGGACAGAGGAGGCTGGTGGGCTACAGTTCATATGGTCACAAAGAATCGGACATGACTGGGCAACTGGAACTTTCACTTATCCCAGCCCATCCTCTGGCTGCCCTGAGGAACACAGACAGCCTGAACCGCCCCCCAGGGACGGGCAGATGGTGCTGTCCCAGGGGTGGGCTCCCCAGCTGTGTGCCCCTAGAAGCCCTCACCTGCCAGCGGGCTGTGGGTGGAGAATAGAGCACGGAAGCTTTGGTGACCCCACTTCACCTCTCTGCCTCTCGAGTCTTTCTCCCAGGACGCAGAGCTGGATGTATATCCTCACTCCTAATAGCGCCGAAAATGTGCGTGAGTGCTGTAGAAACCAAGATTCCATGAGAGCATGTAGATGGGGGCCTGTATGTCTGTGTACTCGACCCAGCTGAGGTCATGGGATTCGGCACTTGGATGAACACAGAGGAGAGAGCATGAATGTGTATGTGCATGCATGCGCGTGTAAATTGAGCAGGGAGGAACACTCAACGCCGTGTGCCCACTTCCTGAGAGATGCCAGTGAGTCTGTCTGCGAGCCAAGGTCAGAGGGTGCCGGCAAGCTCATCCCAGCTCTGCCCCTCTCGCCCACCCCTTCCTTTCCAGTGGCCTGGTTCACGTTTGACCCCAACTCTGGGCACCGGGACATCATCTTGTCCAACGACAACCAGACAGCCACCTGCAGCAGCTACGACGACCGGGTGGTGCTGGGCACGGCGGCCTTCTCCAAGGGTGCGCACTACTGGGAGCTGCATGTGGACCGGTACGACAGCCACCCAGACCCCGCCTTTGGGGTGGCCAGGGCCAGCGTGGCCAAGGACATGATGCTGGGCAAGGACGACAAGGCCTGGGCCATGTACGTGGACAACAACCGCAGCTGGTTCATGCACGGCAACTCGCACACCAACAGGTGCGTGCCCCCGCCCGCCTCCGATGGGAGGCCTGGCACCCGGGCCCTCCTGCCCTTCCCAAATGCATCAGGACGCGGTGGGGGGCAGTGTTCTTAACCACTTGGGTGTCCGGTTCCCAGGGAGACGTGACCGCTGGCCTGCAGCCCAGATGCGAGCATATGATGGAGTGTGGAGCTGGTGGGTGTGCAGGCTGCTCAGCGAGCCCCAAGGCCAGGCTCACCAGCCCTGGGCTCCAGTTCTCCTCCAGGCTCTGCTCCACTTCCCTCCACACCCCTCAGCCCAGCCTGAGTCACCACGGAACTCCCCACACACAACCGCAGGGCCTTGAAACAGGCAGGCAGGGGGTGCTGCACCCCGGGGGCAGTCACTGTGGCGGCTCTGACCCGGGCAGCCCCAGCACTGCCTTGCCCTGAGGCTGGCTTGGGAGAGTGGGGTCACCAGGCCAGACTCGGGAAACTCGAATCCTGGAGGAGACCTGGCCCCAGTACTGGAGGGTTGTGGCCCTCCAAGCCATCTCCTCGCTGTCTCCTTCCCGGTCTGCTGAGGGCCGTCACCCCTGCTGGGAGAGGCAAGAGGCCCCAAAGAACCAACTCCCCTGGACTGCAGCGCTGGGCCAGGTCAACTCCAGGGGCTCTCAGAGCTCCAGGCCCACCTCAGTGCTCCTGCAGATGGCCCCAGGAGTCCTGGCCTGGGACAGAGACTTGCAGGAGGGTCCCCGGGAGCTGAAGGCAGATGGGACCCCTACCGTCGGCCTTTTCAGCAGCTGTGATCCCCTATTCACAGGCCTGGGGTGACAGCAGGCAGCTCCTCTCCAGGGGCTGGGCAGCCTGGCCCTGCGCCTGCCTGGCCGTCTGCTCACAGGCCACCTGGGGACCGGGTCCAGGCCCAGCAGCGCCCTCTCTGCTTGCTCAGGCCGAGCGGCAGCCTAGATACCCTGGGGTGAGAGTGACAACGAGGAGCATCTATTAAGCCTACTTTGTGCTGTGGGAAGCACCTGGCTCATGGGATTTCGTTTGGGCCTCAGGAAAGTTCGATTGTTATCACCATTTGGCAGATTATGAGATCAGGGCTTAAGGTTAATGTCCAAGTCTTGGGGCTAATTACACATGGTGTCAGGGTTTAACTCAGGACCCAGGCTCCAGTTCTGGGGGAAGGGTGGAGAGGGGACTGGGCTGGGCCAGGAGACCCGGGGGAGGCGCTGGCGGGCCTCCTTCCTGTGCCGCGGGCAGCTCCTTAGCGCCACCCGTTGGTCAGTGTCTGAACAGCACCACAGGCCCAGTGGCAAGCCCCACTCCCCAGCAGTGCTCCGCCGCGGGTCCTGCGCTGCCCTCTGACAACGCCCACCCGGCACTCCTGACCAGCTCTCCAGCTGACCAGCTCGTTCCCCATCAGGAAAGGACAAAAATGGTTTTCTGATCAGAGCAGACCCGCCTGCGTCAAGGCGGACCTCCACCTCAGCTAAGGGAGGAGAGAGTCTAAAGGACTCGGCCCGCCCACCCCCGGGAAGGAGACAGGTGAGGGTGATGCCCACCCAGAGACTCGCCCCACCCAGTGGGTGCGAATCCAAACCACCATGAGATGGAGAGTCACAACATGCACCACGAGGGCCCCGATTTTAGTCCTTTGCTCTACAGCGGGTTCTGGGGGATGACCAGCTCCCTGCTCCACTGGGGGCACCATGTTTCCAGGCGAGAGGGTCCCCAGCAGCCTTCAGCTGAACGTCCTGTCCTCACCTCCACCCCGGCTTCTTTCCCCAGGACGGAAGGCGGTGTGTGCAAGGGGGCCACCGTGGGCGTGCTGCTGGACCTGAATAAGCACACTCTGACCTTCTTCATCAATGGGCAGCAGCAGGGCCCCACGGCCTTCAGCCACGTGGACGGGGTCTTCATGCCAGCCCTCAGCCTCAACCGCAACGTTCAGGTACCACGCACCTTCCGGGCCAGGGCCCCCTGCTGGCCCCCACCCCTGCTGCCCGTGGGCCTCCAAGGTGTGCCGGACAAAGAGGGCTCCAAAGAAGCCGATGGCGTGCTGCCCGGCCAGGAGCTTACCTACTGCCCACCCAGGCCTCACCTGGAGACAGTCTCCTCTGGCGTGATGAATCCTTACTTGGCCCCTTGAAAGCAGCAGAAGCTCTAAGGTGGCTGTTTGTGCACAAGCAGGGGGACAGAGGGGCAGCGAGGGTGCAGGAGGTGGGCAAGTCCTGATGACATGCTCTGGGAAAGCTGCCAGGCCAGAAAGTCGGTGCCTCCTGTCCTGCAGGGCCCTGGTGGCCAGGTGTGTGCTGGGGCTCCTGTGGCTTTCCTCCAAGAGGAGGGAGAGTTGGGGAGAGATCACGCCTAAGGATTTACCCCCATCCCACCCCTGCGTCTCTGGTTCCCTCAGAAAGCCAGCATCCTCCCAGGGCCGAGTCCAGTCCTGGGGGGCTACCTTCTCAGCAGCCCCATGAGGGTGTGAAGGACAGAGAGGAGCGTGGAGGGAAGCGCGGGGAGTGTGCCAGCCTTTGATTCCCACACACGGCTCCTCCCCTGGGAAGTATGGGGTTGGGGGCAAAGCTCTGTTTCAAGGTGTCCACTGACTCTGAGTATTATCCCTTATTGATTGATTTGTGGGGTGGCGCAGTGGTAAAGAATCTACCTGCCAATGCAGGAGATGTAGGTTCAATCCCTGGGTCAGGAAGATCCCCTGGAGAAGAAGAGAGCAGCCCACTCCAGTATTCTTGCCTGGAAGATCCCCTGGAGAAGAAGAGAGCAGCCCACTCCAGTATTCTTGCCTGGAGAATCACCATGGTCAGAGGAGCCTGGCCGGGTATAGTCCATGGCGTCGCACAGAGTTAGACACAACAGGAGGAGCTTAGCATCCACTCGCGCACAAATCAATCAATGCATGTGTGTGCTCAGTCTCTGAGCTGTGTCTCTTTGAGACTCTATGGGATATAGTCCGCCAGGCTCCTCTGTCCATGGGGATTCTCCAGGCAAGAATAGTGGAGTGGCTTGCCATGCCCTTCTCCAGGGGATCTTCCCAGCCCAGGGATCGAACCCATATCTCTTATGTCTCCTGCACTGGCAGATGGATTCTTTACCACTAGTGCCACCTGGGAAGCTCTTGATTGATTTGTACCTCCACTCATTTGCAAAAGAGCTCTGAGGCAGCCTGAAGTATGGGCTGTTCTTACACAGGGTTAAGAAAACAAATGTAGGAAAGGAAAGAGGCCATGGAAAGAAAGCAGAAACAAATATAAACCCTGAGCCCAATTCCTCCTGCAGCAAAGAACCTCAGCCTTGCCGAGGCTCCTGGAGGCTGGGGCAGCGTGGGAACCAGGCAGTATGCAGTTCTCACTGTGAGGAAAGAGGCAAAGACCAGCTCCTCGGAGCAAGCTCCTGGGCCTGATGGTAGTGATGCCAAGCATGATAAATAGTAGATTCCACAACACAGAGAAGCCGGGCCGCTGCCCGTGGTGATCCTGGAGCAGAGGGCAGGGCACGGCTGCTGAGCCGTGTGCGTTGAGGGCTCGCAGGGCCGCTCTGCCCCTGATCACCACGTCTTCTTTTCCAGGTCACTCTGCACACGGGACTGGAAGTGCCAACAAACCTGGGGCGGCCAAAGCTGTCAGGCAACTAGCCTGCCAGGTCCTGCTCTGCGGGGCCGTCCCTCACTGCACTCACATAACCCCTGAGGGAGCACAGCCACATCCCGGGTGCAACCCAGCAGCCACTGAGCATCTTAGATACCCGCTTTCTTTGAGGGACAGAGAATGTCTGCAGGCCATGCTCGCTGAGGCCACAGAGGGTGGTGAACATGGGTGCTTCCTGTCGTTCCACCGGGCATTACAGACACGAAGAAGGGCGTTTGTCAAGACAGCAAGGAAGTATTTGGGGTTTCGTTTGGTTTCCTGCCTTCTGTTTTCAATGCTTGTCTTTTGCAGGGGGCAGGGAGGGGTGAAAGGGGAGGGCAGACCTTGTGACGAGCATCCTGAGAGCGGGAGTCGGGGGACACTCGGAAATCCTGTATCCTTGGTGTCAAGTCTTTGCTGGATGCACCACTTCAGAGAACAAAGGGTGCCAGCTCCCATCTCTGCCAGGAAGTGTCATCCTTTAGGTTTTCAGTTGGCATATCCGGTATGTTACGCCACTTGAAGAAGAGGATGCGCAGAGAGGGCCGTTAATTATTCATCTTGCTCTTTGCCGCTCCCATGGAACTGTTGAGAACTTTTTCAAACAGTTTCCTTAGGTCCTTCATTAATCAACCAGTCTTTCTCCCCTCCACACCCCCTCACACACACGTGCGCACACACACACCAGTCTCCTAAAATTCATTCACTCGGTTCTTAAACACAAAACCCTGGAATCTGAATCACTGTGTGCTGAGTCTCCACCTGGTGATGGCTTTTTTTCGGGAGCTGGCTCCCCCAGAAGTTAACTGCAAACCCGAGTTACTCTGCTGAGCTGCGAGGCTCTCAGATTCCTGAGCCTTGAGGCCCTGGGAAGCCTCGTATACCCAGTCCAGCTTCACTCTGAGACCATCCATGGCCACTGTGACAGCATCGTGAGAACAGGGAGTGGCCCGATGGCAGGGGAGGCTGTGCCCTGGGGGCGGGCAGGACTCTGCAGGAGGCAGGAAACAGTGGATGCTGCTGTGTTGCTGGCCCCCACCGTCCCTCAGCGTGAGGGGTCCACATGGCCGCGCTGGGCTCCAGTGAGCCCGCCCCTCCCTGCTGGGAACGCTAACCTTCTCCCCGGAGTCCGCCTCTCGAAAAAAGCCTGCTCCAGGGTCTGAGCCCAGCTGCGCCCCTCTGCTCTCCTCCCAGCCTCTTCTTCCTTGTTGCCTGCCACCTCCCTATCCAACTGGTAGGAAGCCTTTCTCTCTCCTTTTTAAAAGAATATATTTTATCAAGCATTATTTTTGAGGTCGAGGAGTAACTTGTCTATTTGCTGGCTTGGATTTTTATAAAACTTAGCCCGTAAACCGGCACCGACTGTGTCTACTTGGTCCTACCTGCTCGTCTAGATGCTGCACTTGCTTTCCGAGTCAGCCCAGCCAGCGCTGTGCAGACCCTACTAGCTTCTATTCAGCAGATGTGACAAGCCTACCTCAAGCCCCTGCTCCCAGATGAAGACTGCCGGCCCAACTGTGCCCACCAAGGTGGCCAGGGAGACTGGCCGCCCACGTCTGCAGGAGCCTCCTGGTGCTGTCTAAGCCCCTGCTGCCCAGGTCCTGGCAGCCACCCACTCAGTTGAGGTCCAGCCTCCTCCTTTCCATCCAGCAGGTGGTTCCCAGGGCACATGGAGGGGCTCCGCACCCCGCAGAGCTCCAGCCAGAGCCCGGCAGGCGACGGGCATGGCATCCGCATCCTCGCAGCTGCCTGTCTCTTCTCCGCCCCCAGCATCCTTTCATCTCACTCCGGGGTCACGGCACTGGGGGACTCCACGTGGAGGGTGGGGAAAGTTCTTGAAGCCTGGAGGCCCCACCCAGAGGAGCCCCTGCCTTCCCGGGGCAGGAAGCCGAGGCCAGCAGGTCCAGAAGCATCGGCGTTGGGAGTGTCTTTGGGGAAAGACGAGCCCAGTGAGCTGGGAGTGAGGTGTGGCCAGGAAGTCGGCCACAGACGGCCCGGCGGAAGTGGCTCCTTTCAGTGGAGTCTGGGTGAGAGGCTGGGAGCTCCCAGGATCATCGAAGCGGGGTAACTCTGCAACCCAGGCTCTGCGTCTTCGGGGAGGAGCTCCTTCGGATCAGCCTGCACTTGGCGGCACCCTTGGGAGAGCAGTATCTGGGTCAGAGGGAGATGGGCAAGGGAGGAGGAAGGCCTCCTGAGGAATAACATGGCTTCCTTCCCACCAGCAGCAGCAGCGGCCCCAAGGCCCTGAGTGCAGGAGCAGGCGAGTACCTGCCTTTCCCGGCTCCTCCAGGGCCAGAAGCAATACAGCTGAAACCGAGCACCACGTCAGGTGGTCCAACAGCCACTCTCCTGTCCTCAGCACAAAACAACTTCTAGGAGCAAGAATGGACCACCGGGAGAAGGCAGGTCCACGTGTTCTTGAGGCACCAACAGAATGAAGGAGGGACTCAACAACAACTCATGGTTCATGTTATGCTCTCAAGCCTGGGGTTCAGAGCTACTGCAGGGGTTCTCAGCTGCTACTGAATTCCCTGTTCCTTTACAATGTGGTGTCATCTCTGTACATAAGGTGGTATGAAGATGATGCTTTGGTTGAAGGATAACTTGGTGTTTGTCTATTGAGCAGTTTCAGTGAGAAAGGAATTCAAACTAATTTAAGATGTCAAGTTCCATTTCATTGTAAATAATGCCCCAGCCACATAGATCTGCAGTTTGTTCTTTGCTAGTGAGCAGGTTTTGTCAAAGTGTATGCCTTTCCTTTTAGAATTAATCTCTTTAAAAATTATCCAATAGCATCTCACTGCGTAGCACCCAAGCTCCTAATTCAAAGCAAGGTAAGACATTACACACAGCCGCTTTTCCTGCTCTGTCCTATTTGGGAAAATAACAATCCCACCTGCCACACAGAGTAACCAACCTGAAACCCATCAAACTGTACACAGTCTGGGATGAGTCTTCAGCACTATACGGACTCTGTAGCTTTGACAGCGCCCTCAGGCGCCCCATGGCCCCCTGCCCCTCTGGTGCCCCTGCCCTCTGCCTACCAGAGCATTCTCAGGAAGGGACCAGGATGCAGGAGTCATGTGTACTTTTTCCAGAGATATTTGCATCCAAGCCTTAGTTGAAAGGCTTGGTCCCCTGGGAAGGCGCATTTCAGAACAGGTGAGTAGGTTGCTTACAGATAAAGCTGCTGCCGGCTGTGAGGTATCGTATCCACATACAAGTCCCAAAGCACTCAGCATGTCAACACTGAGAAAGTATTGCAAGGCTGTGGGTGATGCCAGGAGTTCTGTCTCAGCACTATTGACATTTGGCACAGCAGGGGCCTGTCCTGTGCACCACAGGATGTTTAGAAGCATCCTTCACCTCCCCTCAGTAGATGCCAGTAGTGCTGCAAGTTAGTTGTGACACCTACAAGTGTCTACAGGACTTCCCTGGTGGTCCAGTGGTTAAGAATTCACCTGCCAACGCAGGGGACATGGGTTCAATCCCTGGTCTGGGAAGATCCCACATGCTGCAGGGAAACTAAGCCCAAGAAGCCTACACACCCTAGAACCCATGCTCTCCAACAAGAGAAGCCAGCGTAGTGAGAAGCCTGCACACCACAGCTAGAGAGTGGTCCCCACGTGCTACAATCAGAGGAAGTTCGCACACAGCAACAAAGACCCAGTGCAGCCAAAAATAAACAATAAAATATATTTAAAAAAACAACTAATTGAAAAAAAAAAGCTTTAAAAGGATCTACAGATGTTGCCAAGTATGCCCAGGGGACTCCTTGGCTGAGAACCACTGGGTTATGCTAGCAGCTGGTCATGGGTCGATACGCAGAGTGGTGTGTGGGGGCATCCATGCTGTGGTCCCCAGACAGCCTGAACCACAAACCTGTGGGCTTCATCCTAACACTCATGACCAGGCCTTCCCAAGTCTGCAGTGTCCTGCCAGAAGGGACAGGGCAGGAAAACGGGGGAGCCTCTCAGCGAAGCCAGCCCGTCAGGTCTCACTTTGTATTCCTGAAGGGTCTCCAACCTACCACCATTCCCAGAAAGCAACACTCCGCATCTGCGTTCTTCCCGGCCCACTTCTGACTAGAAGCTGCAGGAACGTCTTAGTAGGTGTGTGGCCTTCAACTGGTCAAAATGTCAAATCAGGCATCATCAGGAAGCTACTCAAGGCCTATGCAAATCCTGGAAACCACAGTGTTTCTTTCTCAAGCAAGCCAGGAGCTCCTGGCTATTCATCGGTCACATTCATTGATCCACAGCTTGAACTTTAAATGGACTATAAAACAGAGAAGAGTGGATTTGGGGGAGAATGCCAGGCTCAGCCATCAGAAATGCCTCTCTTTCAACCCAATGCGGGTGGGGCCACACCTCCTCAGTCTCTCTGTGCCTCAGTCTCCCCACCTGGATGTGGGCGCGGTCACACTAACCTACCTCATCTGGTGTGTTGTGATGATCGTAGAGTAACGCTTTTCAAGAACAAAGTGGAGACTTGCATCTGCTGAGTCCAGGCCAACGGTTCACACTTGGAGGACAGAGCCTGCGCGATGACTTTCCTGAGCCTTGTCTGACATGTCTTCCGTCCAGGAGCACATGTTGATTACACAGCTGCCTGGCCAGGAGTGCGTAAAACCAGATTCCCCTGAGCAGAGGGAGACAGGACAACCGCTCCTGTTCTCAGAACGGCCTGCTTCGATGGCACTGTGTGAAGCACTGCACGCAGGCTACGCATCTGCCTGCAGAAGCTGCCTTGAAACAAGGAAAGAGAGTGACCACCTTCCTGCCTTTGTGGTTATCTTAGCTCTTTTAAGGGGACCTTCGGCTGACGATGTTTCTCCTCTGTTTTCAAAGATCTCCGCAGAAGGAACGGTTTTGAAAACCAACATCTAAGCATGAGAAGGCACACAACCGAGCTACCATCTGGAAGGCAGGATGGGCTGGGACTCATCTGCACTACCTGTTGCGGGGGGGTGGGGTTCATCGGTTTCTTGATGAATGATGTTGACTTGAGTCAGAGTAGCTGGAAGCTGAGACTACAGGCAAGTCTCTAAGCCAGGAGGCACCGCTTTCTCTCAATGGGAGCAGAGGGCTGCCTGGCCCGGGTGCTGGGAGACCCAGGGAGCTCCTGGGCGCCACTCCCCAGACTAGGACCTCAGGAAGCCTCCAAGGAGAGGATCCAAGACAGGCTTCGGGTCTGGAATAGTGACTGCTGGCAGCTGTGGACACAGGAGTGTAGTGGGTGTTTCCTGGGTGAGGCTGCAGCTGGGGAAGGGCCCTTCCAACTCCTCAGTGGTGACTGGACATCCCAGGCCCCGGGGTTTTCTCAGCACCAAGGGGAAGCGCAGAGTGAGCAAAGCAGAAAACATTAAATGCATGATGTAGAATTGCTGCTTTCACACTCAGCTGTTGTATTAAGCATGAGAGATGTGTGTTTAACGTTGGCAAAGGAATTTTCAAGGTAGCAAAAAGCTTCGTGTCCTTGTTTTAGCTGTCGATGACGGAAGCTCCATCTTCCTGTCTTTCTTTACCCTGCTTTCCCCCTCCCCCGCTGCGCCCACTGTCTGTCGGGAGTTGCTGCCACAGGGTGGCAGCTCTTGGTCCTGTTGGTGTTCACATTCCACTGGAAACCCGGAGGAGGGAGGTGGGGGGACGGTATGCAACTTTTTTCTAATTTTTGTATTGGTATCCCAAGCGTTTGTATTTTTTGAATTGCAAACACTGTGCTTTCTGGTCTTTGGGGGTTGGTTGGACTTTGTGTATCGCCTTTTGGAAAACTTGAGTTTTACCACAAGCTTAAGCAGATTTGAAATAAATTCTTTTGACACTGCCAACAGATGAAAAACAATGTCCGATCTGTGCTTACTGCTCAGCAGCAAGGTCTGCCTCTCTTCAAAGTGGCGTAAGTGCCAGCTGGATGGGGAAGAGGCTGCAGTGGGCTGGGGTGGGGGCCCGGGGAGGCCCAAGGTCAATGTGCTTCTCGGCGTGTGCTCAGGAAATCATGAGGTGATTACATATGCTGTATGCTAAGTCGCTTCAGTCGGGTCCGACTTTGTGACTCCATGGACTGTAGCCTGCCAGGGTCCTCTGTCCATGGGATTCTCCAGGCAAGAATACTAGAGTGGGTTGCCATGCCCTCCTCCAGGGCATCTTCCTGACCCAGGGATCGAACTCACTTCTGTCTCCTGCGCTGGCAGGTGGGGTCTTTACCACTAGCACCACATGACTCTCAATTATAAGGCACCATCTCCAACAGTTCATGAAACTCATTTTTGCAAGTTAATTGGAAAGAGTTAACAAATGGCTGAGATAAATTCATGAATGAAAAGTTGATCATGGGCTGCAAGTGGAAGCCAAGATTGGGGAAAATGTCCTAATTGGCCTGGGAGGATGAAGGAGACTGACCAGCCCCTTCACCCACAGACTGAGCCTGGTGTGACTGAAAACTGTCACTTTCCTCAAATTGTGCTTCCCAACAACAGCTGTCTCCCGTGCCCCACAGCCGGCGACCTGGTCAGCCTTCTGTCACCTGCCGGACCACCGAGTGGTTTAGCCAGGTTTCAGGGCCAGTTGCGGACTCTGAGAGCAGGACACCCCTTAGAGGGAGCTCTTGGCATCCACATTAAGAGAAGGAAGCGGAATCTGGCCAAGGGAGACCCAGCAAAGGCCTCAGCCACTCAGCTCAGTCGCCCAGAGTTGGGACGTCAGTCATCAGTGCCTGGGACATTACAGGGGACGGGCGTCCCTGAGAAGAGCTCACTGCTGAAGCAGGTACCTCAGCGCTCTTGGCAGAGGGTCTGGAGGGACACGGCAGGGCTCACCAGTCCATGCCCTGTGCCACACACAGGTTCCCCTCAAGTTGAGGGAGAGGCTCCTCCAAGAGTCGCAAAGAGGGAAGCTGAGACGAGGCAGGCTGGCTGGTCCTGGAGCTGCACAGGCCCTCACCGTCTGCCTGGACTCCGTCCACCCCGCCACCCCAGCATCCCTGATCCGGACTCCCATCCCCTGAGGGGCAGGGGCGGGGAAGACCTGAGCTTCAGGTTGCCAAGGCCCTTCTCAGTCCAGGGGTCCCGTGCTTGTTGATTTACCACCAACGCTGGGGACAGGGAGCACCAGAGACATCTGGGTGAGCACCTGGGAACAGCCTCCTCCTTGCCCCCTGGGTGACTGTAGCCCTGCCTCTGCTTGCCGGTCAGGGTCAGTTACCTCTGCAAGCTGGTGCCCATTGTTGCCCGGGCAAGAGCCTTGGTTCAGTGAAACACAGCTGTGCTCTCTGCTTCCTTCTTTGTCCACAAGGCCAAGCACTGTGGGGATGACTCAAGAATTCCCCAAGCGGTGCCTGGGATTAAGGGCAGGTGGTGGTAGTGTTGTATGGCACCAGGACCGATCCACCCAGGTGTATCCATGATCAGGGAGACGCCCTGCGAAGGGGGAAGGGTGCTGCGTATGGAAGGCATAGCAAGGAAGCACTTAGCCTCCCCCAGGCGTGGGCTCCTTCCACGGCAGCACTGTTCTCCACTGGCACTTCTCTCTGCTGCTAGCCTTGCTGGAGGAAGCCTCATGAGCGGGGAAATAAGCAGCATGGTCTTACACGTGATCATCAGTCCTGACCATGCAGGCTTGCTTGTCGCCCTTAGACCTATTTCCAGTGCACCCAGTGGTTACATGGCTCCTCTGTATTTACCCCATAAATTAAAAGGTGAAACAAGAAACAAGGAAAGCAATTTACACTAGGAGCTTGCATGCTTTTCCAGAATTGACTAGCCTGGGACTCTGGTCGAGAGTTGGGCCAAGTGCTCAGTTATCTGAGCCACAAAGGCTCATGGGAGGTGGGGTGAGGTGGGACTGCTGGGTTTCCTGGCTCCCTGTCAGTAAGGAGTTAAACTGACCGGGTACCCACTCCAGTAGGTCATTTCCGGCTCCTCAGATTTTTCCCAGGGCTTTGTCATGTGTGGTGGGCTCCCCGGTGGCTCAGACAGTAAAGCGTCCTCCTGTAACGCAGGAGACCCGGGTCAATCCCTGGGTCGGGAAGATCCCCTGGAGAAGGAAATGGCAACCCACTCCAGCACTCTTGCCTGGAAAATCCCATGGAAGGAGGAGCCTGGTGGGCTACAGTCCATGGGGTCGCAAAGAGTTGGATACGACTATTTCACACCTTCTTAAAAAAAAAAAAAAGAAAAAAAAAAACCACTTAAAAACTGCCAAGGACTTCACTGGTGGTCTTAGTGGTTAGGAATCCACCTGCCAATGGTTCCATCCCCGGTCCGGGAAGATCCCACACGCAGGAGAACAGCTAAGGCTGTGCTCCACAACTACTGAGCCCATGCTCTGCAACAAGAAGCCACCACAACTGAGAAACCCTTGCACCGCAACTAGAGAGTAGCCCACATGCAACAATGCAGGGACAGAGGACTCAGCCTAGCCAAAAACGAACTGAAATAAATCTGCCAAAATATAGACCCCAATGAATGCTGCCTTTCAAAATAAACCAGAAAAAAAAAATACTTCCAGTGTTTTAATAAAACATTTCCAATTTTGCTTCAAGTCAAAATATATTTTGAACAATGCAAATGCCTTCCAAGTCAATTTATGAGTCACTTAGGAGAGTTAGCCAGTGGTGAAAAGTACCCCTCTGTTTTCCCCAAAACTTTATTATTTATTAGGTTTAGATCTGAATTTTTGGACAGTGGGAAAAAAAAAATAACAGCCAAAAATGAAGACCTTTTTTTAAGTGTCACAAGCTTTAAGAAGTTCCAATACTTTCAATAAGGGCAATACTAGTTAAAAATATATGTATGGCTGTCCCAAGTTATGACTTTGAAGGAGATAACATTTGTCTAACTTATTGGTTGTGTTGTTTAATAGTCATGTTCATTTTTATCAAAAAGTTGTGTTTTATTTATACAGCTTCTTACAAAGTAGATTTTATACACCTTAGGTAGGCTGAAAATTTAAACTGCTTTTCCCCCAAAACAACTGACAAATTATCACATTCTTAATTTTTTCATGATTAAACATGTTTAGAAATTAAAAAGCAATTTTAAGCTAATTATTAGCATCTACAAATCTGTAAAATTATGAAATATCTACATGTAAACGCAAAAGGCACCAGTCAAAGTGAAACCTGGGTGAACCTCGCTGGGGAATATTAAACATTCTTCTCAATAATTTGACTTCACATTCACATTGCAGTTGGCCCAATGTGGTTATCATAAAAAAAACAGATACTTCAGCAGCTAGAAATTAATTATTTCTTTTCCTTAAGATAAAAAAGTCTGTGAAATACAAAATAAATAAGAATAATCTGGAAGTCTTGTAGGGGTCCAGTTTCAGTCCATTTGGCACTTTCCCATTTCTCTGTTTTATAAAGTAATGTCATTTAGCCACTCTGGAAGAATTTATTTTCTTGATATCAATTTGGCTCAGAATCAATGTCCCATTTTTGAATTTTCCAACCTGTCCAATCCGTCCACTTGACAAAATACTTGGAGCAGACTTCTTCTTTTTTGATTTCCTACATTTAAAGTAAGAGAAAATTACTGTAATCAAGCTTTAAACAAATGATTCCAGCACCACAACCAGGCCACCTGGGTCTGCTCCTGTGAACTCTCAGCTCTTCCCAGGCACAGCCCCCGACCCAATGTAGTACCACCCTCCTTCCTGCAGTCCCTGAACTGCCTCCTGCCTCAGGGCCTTTCCACTGGTTTCTTCTACCCTGAATAATCTGCTACCAGGTCTTTCCAGATCTTCCTCTTTATTCAGTTCTCAAGACTCAAATGTGGCTTCCTTGGAACAACACACCAGCCCACCCTCAGTGACACTGCCTCATAGTGTGTTAAACTTCAACCTCCTCACGAAGCCTGCCAGCTTCCCTGGTGGCTCAGATGGTAAAGAATCTGCTTGCAACTGGGTTCGATCCCTGGGTTGAGAAGATCCCTTGGAAGAGGGCATGGCAACCCACTCCAGTATTCTTGCCTGGAGAATCCCATGGACAGAAGAGTCTGGTGGACTACAGTCCACGGGGTCTGCAAAGAATCGACACAGCTGAGAGACTAACGCTTTCACGAAGCCTGCCTGGACCTGACAAGCCCTATGTATCTGTTTATAGGTTTTAATGTGTTTCCCGCCCTGAAATGTAAGCTCCTCCAGGGCAGAGACCCTCAATGTGCTCATGGCTGTACCCCCAACATCTATGTGCCCAGCACACAGCGGAAGACAGAGCACACCGCCAGAAACAACTGATCAGCTTCCAGCTGGAGACAAAAGCAGATTTTCAAACAGTAATTTCAGAAGAGAGAAAGAGGTGCTTGAATGAAGCTAAGAAATAAGCAGAATGGCAGAAAATCAAGGTTCCACTACTCAGACCCCAGTGCTCTCCCTTGTGTGGCTGTGGACAGGCAGGCAGCACAGACCCGGCCGGTCACGCTGACCCAGCAGTACCTCTCTTAGGAGGGAACAGAGGTCTTGTTGGAAACTTTGGTCCCAGCTTTCCCATCAGTCACTGCACATGTCTGGCGCTTGGAAATAGGTTCCTTTTTCAATTCTGAGGGAGTCACCTCATCTTGGACAATTCACTAAATCCTGTCTCCCCTCCCAAGGGCCTGATTTAGGATAAAAGAGAGAGAGTGCGGCGCTGCACCAGGCTAGAAACACCACATCCATTCGAGGTATCACCTTCAGAACTAACCAAAAGGTTTATCCAAATCATTCCACCCCAGTGCCTAACTATCACTTACCTGTCTTCCTGCCCTTTCCTCTTCTTTTTCTTGAAAATATCTGTGTCCTTGGCCTGATTTCAGAATCAAGGAAAAAATATGTATCCATAACGCATAATGGAGATTCAAAAAAAGGCAAGAGATTTGTCACCAAAAGAAACAGAAATACCGTTTATTTTTAATATTTTTTCAAGTAGGCATATTAAAGGTAACAGACTCAAAGTTTCATCCTAAAACCCTTTCAAGACTGTGAAAGGCCATTCAGAGAAAATGAACAGCAGAAAGGTCAAACCTTCCATTTTAAGCAAAAGGGAGGGAACACAACATCCGCATGCCCTTGTGGTTTGTCCTAAGTCCGTGTGCTCTACGTAACGCAAAAGGCAGAAGGGACAACTTGACATAGAGAAAGGATCAGAGTAGCTCACAGTATCCGAACAGGAGTTGGCCATTTCAAAGCAACCCCTTCATGTAAACGAGTCAGATTACGTGGCTGGTATCACAAAATGCAGCTGACTCAAATGGACAGAATGGTTATTTAACTGTAGGCCTGTTGTCGCCTAGACTGCTTTCCAAGCAGAGGGGTCCAGCACTGCACTGCAGCAGACTGGCACCATCTTTCCATTCTAGTTTAATAAAGAGGCTATGACACCTACCATTCTCTTTTCTTCTTCCTTCACTGCCTTCTTTTCTTTGATGTGCTCCTGCAAAACCTTGTAATTCACATAACTCTTTTTGGGAGGCTGAAACGAGAAAGTACACTTATCATTTTTTATCTTGCAAACACTTCCCAGCATCCCCCATCCTGCTTTGTTTCGGTGTTCCCCTCTGTTGTAACCCGGCTGGGGGTGGAAGGCAGAGGCAGCCGCTCACCCGAGCACCCAGCATAATGGCACGTTCCTGTTCCAGGACTCTCTCCTTTCCTTTCCCATAGCCTGTGATCCCAAACCGGTGCACTTCCAAGCGAGCCTGCAGACACAAAGCACAGTCAGACCCAAGTACCTTCCAAAGTCTCCACAAAGGGAACACAGCCGAGGGGTACTGCTCAGCAGACACGATGCGCTACACCCCCAACGCTACTATGTGTGACCTGCAGTGGCTGGCTACACCGCGTAAGAGTTCTGTCATGGTGGCAGGGAAGCGGCTTTGTGGAACTCTCACAAAGCTTCATGACTTCCCCACACCATTCTCCCACATTTAATGCAGGCAGCTGAAGCTGAGATTTCTCTGCGCACAAATCAGTGACAAAACAAGGATAACCCACGGAGCTCTGTGGTGCTTTAAACTGAAGTCGCTCAGTTGTGCCCGACTCTTTGCGACCCCATGGACAGTAGCCTACACCAAGCTCCTCTGTCCATGGGATTTTTCTAGGCAAGAGTACTGGAGTGGGTCGCTGTTTCCTTCTCCAGAGAATTTTCCTGACCCAGGGATCGAACCCAGGTCTCCCGCATTTTAGACAGACGCTTTACCGTCTCAGCCACCAGGGAAGTCCACAGGGTGCTTTAGATGTGCCCTAAACAAGCTGTTACCCGCAAAGGCAACAAAGCACCTCCCCAGACATGTCTACTCACACCAAGAAACCCTTTATCACAGCTGCTTCAAACACAGGTTTATTTTCTTTAAAAACATTGTTGGAACTTCCCTGGTGCAGTGGTTAAAAAATCTGCCTTGCAATGCAGGGGATATGGGTCTGACCCCTGCTCAGGGAACTAAAATCCCACAGGCCAAGGAACTATGAGCTTGAGCACGCCATAGCCTGTGCACCACAATCAAAGATCCCGCATAACACAATGAAGATTAGGTGCAGCCAAATAAATAGTTACATTAAAAAACCCAACAACTTAAAAAAATACATTATATATAAAAAACATTTTGTAAAACAGAAAAAGACACCAATAGCCACTCTTGGCAGCTGAACTACTTCCTATCTTTTTTCTCACACATTTGTTTTTATTTTAATTGGGGGCCAATTACTTTACAATATTGTAGTGGTTTTTGCCATACATTAACATGAATCAGCCATGGTTGTACATGTGCTCCCAATTCTGAACGCCCCCCTCCCACCCCATCCTATTCCTCAGGGCCATCCCAGTGCACCAGCCCTGAGTGCCCTGTCTCATGCATCGAACCTGGACTGGCGATCTAGTTCACATATGATAATATACATGTTGCAATGCCATTCTCTCAAATCATCCCACCCTCTTCTCCTACACAGTCCAAAAGTCTGTTCTTTACATCTGTGTCTCTTTTGCTGTCTCGCATATAGGGTCATCATTACCGTCATCTAAATTCCATATGTATGTGTTAATATACAGTATTGGTGTTTCTCTTTCTGGCTTACTTCACTCTGTATAATCGGCTCCAGTTTCATCCACCTCATTAGAACTGATTCAAAAGTGTTCTTTTTAATAGCTGAGTAATATTCCATTGTGTATAGGTACCACAACTTTCTTATCCATTCGTCTGCTGATGGACATCTAGGTTGCTTCCATGTCCTGGCTATTGTAAAGAGTGCTGCGATGATCATTGGGGTACACATGTCTCTTTCAATTCTGGGTTCCTAGGTGTGCAAGCCCAGCAGTGGGATTGCTGGGTCATATGGCAGTTCTATTTCTAGTTTTTTAAGGAATCTCCACACTGTTCTCCATAGTGGCTATATTAGCTTGCATTTACACCAACAGTGTAAGAGGGTTCCTTTTTCTCTGCACCCTCTCCAGCATTTATTGTTTGTAGACTTTTGGATAGCAGCCATTCTAACTGGTGTGAAATGGTACCTCATTGTGGTTTTGATTTGCACTTCTCTGATTATGAGTGATGTTGAGCATCTTTTCATGTGTTTGTTAGCTATCTGTATGTCTTCTTTGGAGAAATGTCTGTTTAGTTCTTTGGCACATTTTTTGATTGGGTTGCTTATTTTTCTGGAACTGAGCTGCAGGAGCTGCTTGTATATTTTTTAGATTAATTCTTTGTCAGTTGCTTTGTTTGCTATTATTTTCTCCCATTCTGAAGGCTGTCTTTTCACCTTGCTTATAGTTTTCTTCATTGTGCAAAAGCTTGTAACTTTAATTAGGTCCCATTTGTTTATTTTTGCTTTTATTTCCAGTATTCTGGGAGGTGGGTCATAGAGGATCCTGCTGTGATTTACATCAGAGAGCATTTTGCCTATGTTTTCCTCTAGGAGTTTTATAGTTTCTGGTCTTACGTTTAGATCTTTAATCTATTTTGAGTTTATTTCTGTGTATGGTGTTAGAAAGTGTTCTAGTTTCATTCTTTTATAAGTGGTTGACCAGTTTTCCCAGCACCACTTGTTAAAGAGATTGTCTTTTCTACATTGTATACTCTTGCCTCCTTTGTCAAAGATAAGGTATCCATAGGTGTGTGGATTTATCTCTGGGCTTTCTATTTTGTTCCATTGATCTATGTTTCTGTCTTTGTGCCAGTACCATACTGTCTTGATGACTGTGGCTTTGTAGTGGAGCCTGAAGTCAGGCAGGTTGATCCCTCCAGTTCCATTTTTCTTTCTCAAGATTGCGTTGGCTATTCGAGGTTTTTTGTATTTCCATACAAATTGTGAAATTATTTGTTCTAGTTCTCTGAAAAATACCGTGGGTAGCTTGATAGGGATTGCACTGAATCGATATATTGCTTTGGGTAGTGTACTCATTTTCACTCTATTGAGTCTTCCAGTCCATGAACATGGTATGTTTCTCCATCTATTTGTGTCCTCTTTGATTTCTTCACCAGTGTTTTACAGTTTTCTATATATAGGTCTTCTGTTTCTTTAGGTAGATTTATTCCTAAGTATTTGATTATTTTCTTTGCAATGGTGAATGGAACTGTTTCCTTAATTTCTGTTTTCTCATTGTTAGTATATAGGAATGCAAGGGATTTCTCTGTGTTAATTTTATATCCTGCAACTTTACTATATTCATTGATTAGCTCTAGTAATTTTCTGGTGGAGTCTTTAGGGTTTTCTATGTAGAGGATCATGTCATCTGCAAACAGTGAGAGTTTTACTTCTTCTTTTCCAATCTGGATTCCTTTTATTTCTTTTTCTGCTCTGATTGTTGTGGCCAAAACTT
Source organism: Capricornis sumatraensis (assembly GCF_032405125.1). Taxonomy (NCBI): domain Eukaryota; kingdom Metazoa; phylum Chordata; class Mammalia; order Artiodactyla; family Bovidae; genus Capricornis; species Capricornis sumatraensis. Next base: position 40,952,320 of record NC_091078.1, on the reverse strand, counting down.
CCAGAACTATGTTGAATAGTAGTGGTGAAAGTGGGCACCCTTGTCTTGTTCCTGACTTTAGGGGAAATGCTTCCAACTTTTCACCATTGAGGATAATGTTTGCTGTGGGTTTATCAAATATGGCTTTTATTATGTTGAGGTATGTTCCTTCTATGCCTGCATTCTGGAGGGGTTTTTATCATAAATGGATGTTGAATTTTGTCAAAGGCTTTCTCTGCATCTATTGAGATAATCATATGGTTTTTATCTTTCAATTTATTAATGTGGTGTATCACATTGATTGATTTGTGAGTATTGAAGAATCCTTCCATCCCTGGGATAAAGCCCACTTGGTCATGATGTATGATCTTTTTAATGAGTTGTTGGATTCTGATTGCTAGAATTTTGCTAAAGATTTTCATATCTATGTTCATCAGTGATATTGGCCTATAGTTTTCTTTTTTTTGTGGCATCTTTGTCAGGTTTTGGTATTAGGGTGATGGTGGCCTCATAGGATCAATTTGGAAGTTTACCTTCCTCTGCAATTTTCTGGAAAAGTTTGAGTAGGATAGGTGTTAGCTCTTCTCTAAATTTTTGGTAGAATTCAGCTGTGAAGCCATCTGGACCTGGGCTTTTGTTTGCTGGAAGATTTCTGATTACGGTTTCAATTTCCGTGCTTGTGATGGGTCTGTTAAGATTTTCTATTTCTTCTTGGCTCAGTTTTGGAAAGTTGTACTTTTCTAAGAATTTTTCCATTTCTTCCAAGTTGTCCATTTTATTGGCATACAGTTGCTGACAGTAGTCTTTTACAATCTTTGTATTTCTGTGTTGTCTGTTGTGATCTCTCCATTTTCATTTCTAATGTTATTGATTTGATTTTGCTCCCTTTGTTTCTTGATGAGCCTGGCTAATGGTCTGTCAATTTTATTTATCCTCTCAAAGAACCAGCTTTTGGCTTTGTTGCTTTTTGCTATGGTCTCTTTTGTTTCTTTTGCATTTATTTGTGCCCTAATTTTTAAGATTTCCTTCTACTAACTCTGGGGTTCTTCATTTCCTTTTCTAGTTGCTTTAGGTGTAGAGTTAGGTTATTTATTTGACTTTTTTTCTGGTTTCTTGAGGTATGCCTGTATTGCTATGAACCTTCCCCTTAGCACTGCTTTTACACTGTCCCACAGGTTTTGAGTTGTTGTGTTTTCATTTTCTTTTGTTTCTACGCATATTTTGATTTCCTTTTTGATTTCTTTTGTGATTTGTTGGTTATTCAGCAGCGTGTTGTTCAGCCTCCATGTGCTGGAATTTATAATAGTTTTTCTCCTGTAATTGAGATCTAATCTTACTGCACTGTGGTCAGAAAAGATGCTTGGAATGATTTCAATTTTTTTGAATTTACCAAGGCTAGATTTATGGCCCAGGATGTGATCTATCCTGGAGAAGGTTCTGTGTGCGTTTGAGAAAAATGTGAAATTCATTGTTTTGGGGTGAAATGTCCTATCGATTTCAATTAGGTCTAACTGGTCCACTGTATCATTTAAAGTTTGTGTTTCCTTGCCAATTTTCTGTTTCATTGATCTATCCATAGGTGTGAGTGGGGTATTAAAGTCTCCTATTTTTATTATGTTACTGTTAATTTCCCCTTTCATACTCCTTAGCATTTGCTTATATATTATTGTGCTCCTATGTTGGGTGCATATATGTTTACAATTGTTGTGTCTTCTTCTTGGATTGATCCTTTGATCATTATGTAATGTCCTTCTTTGTCTCTTTTCACGGCCTATATTTCAAAGTCTATTTTATCTGATATGAGTATTGCTACTCCTGCTTTCTTTTGGCTCCAAATTTGCATTGAACATCTTTTTCCAGCCCTTTACTTTCAGTCTGTATGTGTCCTTTGTTTTGAGGTGGGTCTCTTGTAGACAACATATATAGGGGTCTTGTTTCTGTGTCCATTCAGCCAGTCTTTGTCTTTTGGTTGGGGCATTCAACCCATTTACATTTAAGGTAATTATTGATAAATATGATCCTGTTGCTATTTACTTTGTTGCTTTGGGTTCGAGTTTATAAACCTTTTCTGTATTTCCTGTCTAGAGAAGATCCTTTGGCATTTGTTGAAGAGCTAGTTTGGTGGTGCTGAATCCTCCCAGCGTTTGCTTGTCTGTAAAGCTTTGATTACTCCTTCATACCTGAATGAGATCCTTACTGGGAACAGTAATCTGGGCTGTAGGTTTTTCTCTTTCATCACTTTAAGTATGTCCTGTCATTCCCTCCGGGCTTGAAGAGTTTCTATTGAATGACCAGCTGTTATCCTCATAGGGATACCCTTGTGAGTTATTTGCTGTTTTTCCCTTGCTGCTTTTAATACTTGTTGTGTTTGATCTTCGTTAATTTGATTAATATGTGTGTTGGGGTGTTTCGCCTTGGGCTTATCCTGTTTGGGACTCTCTGGGTTTCTTGAACTTGGATGGCTATTTCCTTCCCCATTTTAGGGAAGTTTTCGACTATTATCTCCTCATGTATTTTCTCATAGCCTTTCTTTTTGTCTTCTTCTTCTGGGACTCCTATGATTCAAATGTTGGGGCATTTAACATTGTCCAGAGGTCTCTGAAGTTGTCCTCATTTAATTCTTTTTTCTTTTTTCCTCTCTGCTTCGTTTATTTCCACCATTCTATATTCCACCTCACTTATCCTATCTTCTGCCTCAGTTATTCTACTGTTGGTTCCCTCCAGAGTGCTTTTGATCTCAGTTATTGCATTATTCATTATTGATTGACTGATTTTTATTTCTTCTAGGTCCTTGTTAAACGTTTCTTGCATCTTCTCAATCTTTGTCTCCAGACTATTTATCTGTAACTCCGTTTTGTTTTCAGATTTTGGATCATTTTTACTATCATTATTCTGAATTCTTTTTCAGGTAGGCTCCCTATCTTCTCATCCTCTTTTGTTTGGTTTGGTGGGCTTTTATCATGTTCCTTTACCTGCTGAATATTTCTCTGCCTTTTCATCTTGTTTAGTTTGCTGTGTTTGGGGTGGCCTTTCTGTATGCTGAAGTTTGTGGATCCTCTTTATCGTGGAGGTTCCTCCCTGTGGGTAGGGTTGGACTAGTGGCTTGTCAAGGTCCCTGGTTAGGGAAGCTTGTGTCAGTGTTCTGGTGGGTGGAGCTGGATCTCTTCTCTCTGGAGTGCAATGATGTTTCCAGTAGTGAGTTTTGAGGTGTCTATGGGTTTGGTGTGACTCTTGTCCACCTAAAGTTTTGTGCTCAGGTTTATGTTCCTGCATTGTTGGAGAGTTAGCTTGGTTAAGTCTTGCTCTGAAACTTGTTGGCTCTTGGGTGGAGCTTGGTTTCAGTGTAGGTATCGAGGCTTTTGGATGAGCTCTTGTCGATTAATGTTCCCTGGAATCAGGAACTTTCTGGTGTTCTCAAGTTTTGTATTTAAGCCTCCTGCCTCTGGCTTTCAGTCTTATTCTTACAGTAACCTCAAGACTTCTCTGTTTATACAGCACTGATGATAAAACATCTAGGTTAATGGTGAAAAGATTCTCCACAGCGAGGGATACCCAGAGAGGTTCACAGAGTTATATGGAGAAGAGAAGAGGGAGAAGGGAGACAGAGGGGACCAGGAGGAGAAGAGGGGGAATGAAAAGGAGAGAGACCAATCTAGCCTGTGATCAGTTCCCTAAGTGTTCTCCACAGCCTGGGACACCCAGAGAGATTCACAGGAGTTAAGTAGAGAAGAGAAGGGGGAGGGAGGAGATAGAGGTGACCTGGGGGAGAAAAAGCAGTCAAAAAGGGGAGAGAGCACTCAAGCCACTAATCACACTCCTAAGTAAAAATGGGTACTAAAGATTGGATTTTTTATGATATTAAAAAAAAAAAAACAAAGTCACAAAGGTTATTAAAAAAATATATGAAATTTGCTTTAAAAATAGGGTCTTTTTTTTTTGCAAGGTAATAGTAGGTTTTAAAAATGAAAATTAAAGGAGTAATAAAGAACTTAAAATTTTTTTTTAAAATTGTAAGTGATAATAGAAAAAAATATATAGGAATTTCTCTGGAGCTGTTGAGGGCAATGTGGGGTCAGTTCAGTTCCAGCGTATACTTCTTCTCAAGGTCTACTGGCCCCTTCCAATGTAGCCAATGCTGCTGCTGCTGCTACGAAGTTGCTTCAGTTGTGTCCGACTCTGTGTGACCCCGTAGATGGCAGCCCACCAGGCTCCCCTGTCCCTGGGATTCTCCAGGCAAGAACACTAGAGTGGGTTGCCATTTCCTTCTCCAATGCATGAAAGTGAAAAGTGAAAGTGAAGTCGTCAGTTGTGTTGGACTCTTCATGACCCCCTGGACTGCAGCCCACCAGGCTCCTCTGTCAATGGGATTTCCCAGGCAAGAGTACTGGAGTGGGGTGCCACTGCCTTCTCCCGCAGCCAATGCTAACAGGGTTTTAGTCTGTTGCACCTGTCACTTCCAAAGCAGCTCCCTCTTCTTCATTCCTTTTGGCCTCCTCTCTTTGCAAGTCTCTTCAGTGTCTAACTTCCGCCCTGACACAGGGGGCAAAGGTGGTCATTTATTCTGGCTCACTTGTTCAGTTGTGCTGCGGGGAGGGAGGAACACTGCAAACAAATATCACTGGCGTGTGTGGGGAGTGCCTGCAGTGTCTGGGCCGCACTGGGTTTGCCCCTGCTCACGGCACGTGTGCTTTCCTGGTCTACACTGCTCAGGCTCCAGGTTGTTCTGCTGGAGAACCATCTAAGGTGGGCCCTGGGATGCATGCACTTCCCAGGTATAAGCCACTCAGGTTCAGGTTCTTGGGTACTCCGCAAGGGCACAGACTCAGTTGGGCCTGCGTTTTGTGCCCTTCTGAAGTCCGAGCAGCTCAGGTGACCAGGTGCTTGGCGAGTGCACTCTCCCCAGGTAGGGGTGCGTCTTATCGCCTCCCCGGTCCCAGCCACTCGGGAGTGCTGTCTTGGGTGTGCTGTGTGTCTCCTCTGGGGAGCTAATCTCTGTCTGCGACCCTCCTGGCGGATGTCAATCATCCAAGATCCGGGAAGAGTTGGTTAGCAACTGGGAGCCTGCTGGCAGTTTGGTAGAGGGGCTGAGTTTGCCCCGTTCTGGCTCTGGCTGTCGCCTGCCTGCCTCCCTGCCTCCAGCGGGGGATGGGCCAGTCCGCGGCTAGCCCTCCTCTGGTATTCATTCAGTCCTTTGTTCTCTGAGCGGGTCTGGCAGTGCCTTAGGTTAGAGCTTTTCGCAGGAAAGTTCTCTCTCTCCTCTTTTTGTATTTTCCTCTTTCTCTCTCTGGCTATCCCAGTTTGGGTTGCTGTCTCAGGTCAGCTGCCTCAGACTGCCCTCAGGGCATTCAGGCCTGGACCTTATCCTAAGCAATGCCCGCGCCTCCCTGTTAGCCCCCGCTTGCTGGTGGCAGATGGGAGCGTCTGGGCTACTTCTCCACTGGGAATTGCAGTTAGGCGCGTAATCTGTGGGTTTTATTTATTTATTTTTTCCTCCTGGTTATGCTGCCCTCTGAGATTCCAAAACTCCCCACAGACCCGCAGGTGAGAGGGTTTCCTGGTGTTGGGAAACTTCTCCTCTTTTACGACTCCCTCCCCGGGACAGATCTCTGTCCCTAACTCTTTTGTCTCTCTTTTTATCTTTTATATTTTGTCCTACCTCCTTTCGAAGACAATGGGCTGCCTTTCTGGGTGCCTGGTGTCCTCCGCCAGTGTTCAGAAGTTGTTTTACGATATTTGCTCAGGGTTCAAATGATCTTTCAATGAATTTGTGGGGGAGAAAGTGGTCTCCCCATCCTATTCCTCCACCATCTTAGGATCGCCCCCCTTCTCACACATTTTTAAAACCAAGTTACAACCACAGAACACAAACATCCCTGTTTTTCCTACCACTGTATCATGGACACTATAATCATAAAACCAGTGTTTTTTAAATGACTATACAGTGTTCAACCTAGTTAATGCAGTCACTGTTCCCTGACCATTGGACAACATAGAAACACATGCATTTTTGGTATTAAAAGCTGGAAAAATAATTTCAAAACACCTACCTTTTCCAAGTTAAATTCTTGTATACCCACATCTTCATCAAGATGGTTTTGGTCTTTAGTTTTGGTCTGAAAAGAAAAAAATAATTATTAAGGATATCTGTTCCTTACAGTATCCATCCACCAAGAGAGTAGTCATGTTTTTAAAAGCTGTGAAACTGGCCCAGATGCCTAGATAACAAACAATAACATATGCTTGTTGCACAAAAGCCTACTTAACAGCGAATGGAAGAAAAACGAAGAAAATTAATTTAAGGTTTCAAAGTTTAAGAAAGGACTGATGAGAAACTAAGAAGAAAGAGAAGTGAGTAAGGGAGAGACCGGTATCTGTATCTCATGCAGTGCACGTGGGAAGGTCTGCATAGTGAGGGGTTTAGAAAGGGGCAACTGCTGAGCAGAATTCTAGAGGGTAAATAGTCATATTTAAATAATTCTCCAGACTCAGGACTTGGTGCTTTCATTGCTGTGGCCGGGGGTTCAATCTCTGGTTGAGGAATTAAGATCCCACAAGCCATGAGGGAAAGGGAGGAAGCGGGGGATAGAGGAGAAGGAAAGGGAGGAAGGAAGGAAAGAAGGAAAAAAGGCATAAAGGAACAAATTTCTTTCAGGAACATCAGAAATCTAGAAATGATGGAGACGGGGATTCATAATTCCCAAGAGAAAATAATGACACTGCAAATGCCATCAAGATATGTGACTCTTTAGATCAATATACCCCCTGGTTATGGTTACCAATCGATGGAATTAGCCAGAAGTTTGAGACTTCAAGAAAACTCTCTTGTCAATCTGGCCAAGGACAGCGGTCACTATTCAACCCCAGGCCATCCTAGCCGTGCAGCATCTCGAAAAGCAGTCTGGCCTCTGGCTCCGCAGGGCGGAGCCTGTGCAGGATACAGCTGTCTTGTATGGACAGCAATGGACAGGGGAGCGGCTTGTTAAAACCCCTCTGCTGGTCACCTGCCTTAATGGAGTAGGCTCGCTTTGGTTATTCTGCCCTTCTTCCTCTCTTTAACAGCACACCTTCCCAGCTTCTCGTAGCCCAGCTGTTCTACAGGTATGTAGTGCCAGCTCCTGCCCTGTGAGAGGTGGCTAAGGCTAGCTGGGATCACCAGCCCCAAACTGGGCCTGCACAGGGCCCAAGGAAGGACGTTTCAGGGTCAGGTGCAGAAAACTCAACCCGCAGATCAAGTTGAGCACCTCAATTTTGAACACACTGAAGCCTGTAACCCAGACATACCTGCACAGAACACTGATTACCCCACCTTTCCCCATTCTTCCAATAACCTCTCCCCATGCCTAAGATCATTGTGCTTATCCCATGAAGACCCCAACCCCCTCACTTTTGAGAGGCAGACTGAGACTTGTCCTCCCATCTCCTTGCTTGGCTGCCTGGTCAATAAATTGTACATCGCAGGATCTCAGTGTCCAGCTTGCTACACGTTGGGCAAATGGACCTGGTTTGGTAACAGATCCTTCTTCATAGTAAAAACAAACATCTGGGAAAAAATTCTTGGCTAATTATCTCACGATGCTGAGTCTATTAGCATGACCCCACCACTACCTTAACTTTCATCTCTATTTTTAGCTTTAAAACCACTTTAGCACATTAATCAGTGGTCTCCCCTGTTTTCTTTGCCCCTATCCTGACTGTGGTAGGAGGCCCTACTGTCTGCAAGCAACACTCAGTCCTCCTCTACCTCTAGGCTCACAGGAGAACTGGGCTTTGCTCCCTACCTGGAGTCAGGCACGCTGACTTGATTTGTTTTAGCCAAAGACATGTGAGCAGAAGGAAGCATATCCCTTCCACAGAGAACCTTTAAGAGCCTTTATTGACTTACCTTCTTCAGCAAATGGTGGAGCCCCTATCACCCTGGGTCCCTAGATTAGGATGGTGTGGACCACGGCATTCTGCCGACAATCCTGATGAACACATGACGTGATAACAAAATTAACTTCTGCCTTTAAACCACTGAGGTGTAAGGGACTACTTGTTACAGAACCACCGTCTCACCTATGCTCACTGATAAAGCCTCCCTGTCCCACACACAAGAGGGAGAAACGTTTGGAGATTCTGAGAACTTGTATGTGAGGTTATGAAGAAGAGAGCAAGCTGTAAAAAGAAGCTGGGACTTCCCTGGCAGTGCAGTTGTTAAGACTTTGCCTTTCAATGCAGGGGCTGCGAGTTTAATCCTTGGTCAGGGAATTAAGGAAACTAAGATCCCTTACCCTGGCCTCCAAAAACTCAAAACATAAAATGGAAGCAATACTGTAACATATTCAATAAAAACTTTAAAACTGGTCCATGTTAAAAAAAAAAGGAGAGAGGAAGAGGAGCAGTTTGGGAGGAATGCGTGGGGTGAGGGGGGAAGGCAGGCAGGTTACCAGGCTCAGTGATCTTTCTGATGGGCTGATCAAAAGTATTTTCTCCTGCACTGGTGAGATTTTTATCTATTAGCTACACTGTCCAATCTTTGTCCAATTAGAGAAGAGTTGGGTAAATAAACACTCTCTCTTTAATATGCCAGCAGTTCTGGGAATATTGAGAATTTTCTTTACGTCTTCTTGAGTGTAAATTATTATTTCGGTGGGGGGGCAGTCCCAAGATGGTGGAGGAATAGGACAGGGAGACCACTTTCTCCCCAACAAATTCATCAAAAGTTCATCCGAATGCTGAGCAACTTCCACAAAACAATTTCTGAACACTGGCGGAGGACACCAGGCACCCAGAATGGCAGCCCATTCTCTTCAAAAGGAGGTAGAACAAAATATAGAAGAAAGAAAGAGAGACAAAAGATTTAGGGATGGAGACCTGTCCTGGGGAGGGAGTCGTGAAGGAGGCGAAATTTCCAAACTGTAGGAAACCCTCTCACAGGTGGGTCTGTGGGGAGTTTTGGAAACTCAGAGGGCAACATAACTGGGAGAAAGAAAACCCCACAGAATACGCGCCTAACTGCAACTGGCAGTGGGCAAGCAGCCCGGAGGCTCCCGTCCACCACCAGCAGCGCGGGCTGGACAGGGAGGTGCAGGCGGCATAATTGGTGCTTAGGGTAAGGACCCAGCCTGAATGCCCTGGGGACAATCTGAGGGAGCTAACATGAGATAACTTTCCCAGAAAAGGCTCTAACTCGCAGCCTGGCCCTCTCACAGAACAAAGGACTGAGCAAATACCAAAGGAGAGCTGGCCAGCTCTGGACAGGCCCCTCCCTGCTGCCAGAGGCAGAGAGGCAGGCGGGTGACAGCCAGAGCCGGAAGGTAAGGGGCTGCTCCATTCTCAGCCCCAGAGACCGGCATCCTCCACCAAACTGTGAGCGGGCTCCCAGTTGCTAACCACGTCTTCCTGGGATCCTGGATGGTTGACATCTGCCAGGAGGGTCTCAGCCTGAGATCAGCTCCCCAGAGGAGACACACAGCACACCTGAGACGGTGCTCTCAGAGCGCACCCAGGAAACCAAGCGGCTGGGACCAGGGAGGTGATTAAGATGCACGGCCCACCTGGGACGGTGCGCTCGCCACGCACCCAGTTGCCTGAGCTGCTCAGACCTGGGAAGGGCACAAAACACACACCCAACTGAGTCTGTGCTCCTGTGGAGTACCCAAGAACCTGAACCTAGCAGCTCAGACCTGGGAAGTGCACAAAACACAGTGTCCGCTTTGGACAGTGCCCCCCCTGAGCAACCTGGAGCTGGGGCAGACCCAGTGTGGTCCATACACTGCGAGCACTCCCCACACACACCAGTGATATTTGTTTGCTGTGTTCCTCCCTCCCCACAACACAACTGAACAAGTGAGCCTAAATAAGTGACCACCTTCACCCCCTTGTGTCAGGGCAGAAATTAGATACTGAAGAGACTTCCAGAGGAAGCCAAAAGAGACAAAGAGGGAACCGCTCTGGAAGTGACAGGTACAACAGATTAAAACCCTGTAGTTAATTAACACTGACTATGCATTGGAGCGGACCTATAGACCTTAAGAACAAGTACAAGCTGGAACAAGGAAATACCTGAAACAGAACTGATCCCACACTGCCCACAACAGCTCCAGAGAAACTCATAGGTATATTTTTACTATTATCACTTTTTAATTTTTTTTAAAATTTAAGTCCTTTATTACAACTTTAATTTTCATTAGTATAACCTACTCTTACCTTGCAAAAAAAAAGACCCTATTTTTAAAGTAAATTTCATACATATATATATTTTATAATTTTTGTGATTGATTTTGTTTTGTATTTTTAATATTGGATTTTTGAGAGTCTAACCTCTACTCTAGATTTTTAACCTTTGCTTTTTGGTATTTGTTATCAATTCTGTACCTAAATTTAAGAATCTAATGTTCAGTATTCATTTTCACTTCAGGGTATGATTACTGGCTTGAGTGCTCTCTCCCCTTTTGACTCTCCCTTTTCTCCACCAGGTCACCTCTATCTCCTCCTTCCCCCTTCTCTTTTCTACTTAACTCTGTGAATCTCTCAGGGTGTTCTGGGCTGTGGAGAAAGGTTAGGGAACTGATCACAGGCTAGATTCGTCTCTTCCCTTTTCACTCCCCCTCTTCTCCTCCTGGTCCCCTCTGTTTCTCTCCTCCCTCTTCTCTTCTCCATGTAACTCTGTGAACCTCTCTGGGTGTCCCTCACTGTGAATTGTTTCACCGTTAACCTAGATGTTTTATCATCTGTGCTTTATGAATGGAGACATCTTGACACTACTGTAAGAATAAGACTGAAAGCCAGAGGCAGGAGGCTTATCTCTAAAACTTGAGAACACCAGAGAACTGCTGATTCCAGGGAACATTAATAGACCAGAGCTCACGCAAAAGCCTCGATACCTACACTGAAACCTAGCTCCACCCAAGAGCCAACAAGTTCCAGAGTAAGACATTCCATGCACATCTTCAGCAAAGCAGGAACACAGCCCCGAGCATTAAAAGACTGGTCAACCACCTGCAAAAGAATGAAACTAGAACACTTTCTAACACCATACACAGAAATAAACTCAAAATGGATTAAAGATCTAAATCTAAGACCTGAAACTATAAAACTCCTAGAGGAAAACACAGGCAAACACTCTCTGACATAAATCACAGCAAGATCCTCAATGACCCACCTCCCAAAGTAATGGAAATAAAAGCAAAAATAAACAAATGGGACTTAATTAAATTTAAAAGCTTTTGCACAATGAAGGAAACTATAAGCAAGGTGAAAAGACAGCCTTCAGAATGGGAGAAAATCATTGCAAATGAAGCAACTGACAAAGAATTATTCTCAAAAATATACAAGCAGCTCCTGCAGCTCAATACCAGAAAAATAAACGACCCAATCAAAAAATGGGCCAAAGAACTAAACAGACATTTCTCCAAAGAAGACATGCAGATGGCTAACAAACACATGAAAAGATGCTCAACATCACTCATGATCAGAGAAATGCAAATCAAAACCACAGTGAGGTACCATCTCATGCCAGTCAGAATGGCTGCTATCCAAAAGTCTACAAGCAATAAATGCTGGAGAGGATGTGGAGAAAAGGGAACCCTCTTACACCGTTGGTGGGAATGCAAACTAGTACAGCCACTATGGAGAACAGAGTGGAGATTCCTTAAAAAAATGGAAATAGAACTGCCAAACGACCCAGCAATCCCACTGCTGGGTATACACACTGAGGAAACCAGAATTGAAAGAGACACATGTACCCCAATGTTCATTGTAGCACTGCTTACAATAGCGAGGACATGGAAGGAACCTAGATGTCCATTGGCAGATGAGTGGATAAGAAAGTTGTGGTACATATACGGAAGGGAATATTACTCAGCTATTAAAAAAAGAGCACATTTGAATCAGTTCTAATGAGGTGGATGAAACTGGAGCATATTATACAGAGTGAAGTAAGTCAGAAAGAAAAACACCAATACAGTATATTAACGCAAATATATGGAATTTAGAAAGATGGTAATGACGACCCTATATATGAGACAGCAAAAGAGACACAGATATAAAAAACAGACTTTTGGACTCTTGGGGAGAAGGCAAGGATGGGATGATTTGAGAGAATAGCACTGAAACATGTATATTACCATATGTGAAATAGACGACCAGTCCACGTTGGATCCATGAAACAGGGCACTCAAAGGTGGTGCACTGGGACAACACACAGGGATGGGATGGGGGTGAAGCTGAGAAGGGGGTTCGGGATGGGGAACACATGTACATCTACAGCCGATTCATGTCAATGTACGGCAAAAACCACCACAATATTAGCCTCCAATTAAAATAACTCAAAAAATTATTATTTCAACTAGATTAGTTTCTTCCTAATACCTCTCTGACTGGATCCACTAAAGAGCAGGGGACTTGGTACTGCCGAAGGGTGATGCTCAAGGTTAGCCCTGGAATACTGCAGGCTTCCCAGGTGGCTTAGCAGAAAAAGAATCATCCTGAAATGCAGGAGACAGAGGCATCTATGGTTTGATCCCTGGGTCAGGAAAATCCCCTAGAGGAGGGCATGGCAACCCAATCCAGTATTCTTGCCTGGAGAATGCCATGAACAGAAGAGCTTGGCAGGCTACAGTCCACAAGGTTGCAAAGAGTTGGACATGACTGAAGCAGCTGAGCATGCACACAGGCTGGGATACTACAGAGACTATGAGGGCAGTAAGAAGCGGGGGCAATAACCGGACAGAATGTCTTTAGGGCTAATGACACTTCTGGCGCAGTGCACTCGTGTACCTCAAGGGACAAACAGCCTAACTAACCTACACTCCTCTCACTAGTGTTGTAGTTAGGCAAACAGCTTTTAAGCCAAAAAGCCTCGGGTCAGAACTTAAGCACTTTTTTCATATCCACAACCCTTCATCTGGAATCCTAAGAAAATTCAGAAGGAAATACTGTGAATATACTGAATACTGTGTACATTTCCGTCCTTTATTTTGACCATCTTTGCATGAAATGTTCCCTTTGTATCTCTAACTTTCTTGAAGAGATCTCTATAATCTTTCCCATTCAATGGTACACAGTGGGATATTGTGTACCATTTCCAGTGGGGTCTAAGACAGCAACTCATGATTAAGCACACTCACATTTCTGTAGCAACGCCTGTAAATATTTATGTCATATGGAACCAACAAAAATAACTCTTAAGCCTCACATCAGCTCAGGCCAGTTTTGCTGCCAAATAAATCTGTACCAAACTTACAAAAAAAAAACAAAAACAAAAACCTAAACTTGTGCTTTCCAAAGCTCTGGGGTATTGGAGTTGCATATATGGGATGGTGGGGTGACTGTTTATATGCAAGCAAATCATTCAATCTCTCTAGGCATCAATCTTCTCTGCAAAAGGAAAACAGGTTACATGAATTGTGAAGATTCAATGAAATACTGAACTAGTTAAGGAACATAAATAATCACTTTTAGTATACAGCAGGAGAAGGCAATGGCACCCCACTCCAGTACTGTTGCCTGGAAAATCCCATGGATAGAGGAGCCTGGTGGGCTGCAGTCCATGGGGTCGCGAAGAGTTGAACATGACTGAGCGACTTCACTTTCACTTTTCACTTTCATGCATTGGAGAAGGAAATGGCAACCCACTCCAGTATTCTTGCCTGGAGAATCCCAGGGACAGGGGAGCCTGGTGGGCTGCCGTCTATGGGGTCGCACAGAGTCGGACATGACTGAAGCGACGCCGCCGCCGCCGCCGCCACCGCCGCCACCGCCGCAGCCGCAGCCGCAGCCGCAGCAGCAGCATACAGCAACCACTCAGGAAATGGGGCTTCCCTAGGGACTTAGATATGGTAAAGAATCTCCTGCAATGTGGGGGACCTGGGTTTGAACCCTGGGTCATGAAGATCCCCTGGAGAAGGGAATAACTATCCACTCCAGTATTCTTGCCTGGAGAATCCCATGGACAGAGGAGCCTGGTGGGCTACAGTCATGGGACTGCAATAAGTTCGACATGAGTGAGCAACAAATATACGCAGTAAGCTTTCAGGAAATACTGGCAAATCTTTACTCAGCAATGCATTACAGGCTCAGAAGCAGTGTGCATGCGCCACAGTCCACGCCATAGGATCCACGCGTCCCTTCTGATCTACGGTACACTGCTCTACTGTTCTTACTACGTCTTTCTTGTCTCTTTTCTACAGAGGCTACAGAGGAGGCTAAGGTTCATGAGATGGACCCGCGTTAAGGATGGAGAAATAGGCTTATCAGACACAGCCCTGATGGCTGAATAATACTTGGATCGTTTAAGCTGCACCTGACCCTTTCCCAAGAGCACAGGAACTTTCTTCCTCACAGGCAGCCTTGCACTCATTAAAGAGTGGGCTCATTCACTCCACTCTCAAATTACAAGTCTAGGCCACCCTGTTTTGAACCTGGACCCTGCAGTAAACACCTCACCTAGTCCCCTCATGCCTCTGGCTACCTATAATCCATTTACCATGCAGGGGACATAGCAATCTTTTCAAAATATAAATCAGATCACTTCACGCCCCTGCTTAAATTCTTCCATGTGGTTCTCCATGCACTTTAAATCCAAAGGCCCCAAGCCTCTGGGGCCTGGTGTGACTGGCCCACACCTTCTACCCTCTGTCCTCCTCCTGCTAGTCTCCCAGCTCCTAGAAACTTGCAGGCCTCCATATAGCTCAGGACATCAGCAGAGCCGTCTTCTGCCTACACTGCTCTCTTCTCTCCCATCCCTGGCACCCTTCAACAGTGTCAGCCTAGAGTCACCTCCTCGGACGCTTCCAACCACCTGCTCCAATGGAGGTTCTGCCTGTTACTCTCAGGACCCTGCATTTGCTTCAGAGTGTCTGTAACACTTTTAAAGTATATTATTAATTTATGCAGGGTTTGCCTGACTGCACTCATAAACAATATACTCCATGAAAGCAGAGGACTATTATCTTGTTTACTGTGGCATCTCCTAGGTCTGGCAAGTAGTGGCACCCAATTACTTACAGAATAAATGAATGAACGAGTCAACGTAAAGGTGACCTCTGACCTACTATTTCTTGTCAAATTACTTCTGTAATCAGAACTTTACAAATGGGACATGATCAGGAAGTTATTTTACGGGTCAGATATCTGGGATGGGTTAAATATACAAATGGTGGCTGCTGCTGCTGCGTCGCTTCAGTCGTGTCGACTCTGTGTGACCCTATAGACGGCAGCCCACCAGGCTCCCCCATCCCTGGGATTCTCCAGGCAAGAACACTGGAGTGGGTTGCCATTTCCTTCTCCAATGCAAGTGAAAAGTGAAAGTGAAGTCGCTCAGTCGTGTCAGACTCTTGGCGACTCCATGGACTGCAGCCCACCAGGCTCCTCCGTCCATGGGAGTTTCCAGGCAAGAGTACTGGAGTGGGGTGTCATTGCCCTCTCCGACAAATGGTGGCCAAGTTCCCAAATGAGTCCATTAAAAGGGGTTCTGATCACCAACTCCAAAGCAGGGGAGAAGGTTGCCTCGCATGCGGGAGCCAGTGTACAATAGAGCAGTGCACTGTAGACCAGAACACACACAGAACACACAGCTGGGCGTTCACAGCTCAACGCAATTCTGACAGTATGTACCGGAGACAACACAGATCCCACAGGCAAAGGGCTCAGTCCGATAATACCATCCCCACTTCAGACCAGCTGCAAGCCCAGATTGTTACCTGTAGCACATCTGACCCACCACCTACAGACTGCAAGTTCTCCTGACCCCCTTCTTGTGTTCAACTAATTTGCTCAAGCGGCTCACATAACTCAAAAACCCGTTTACTTCCTATATCACCAGTTTATTCTAAAAGGTTGTAACTTGGGGACAGTCAGATGGAGGAGATGCAGAGGGCCTGGCATGTGGGAAGCAGAGAGAACCCTGCACCCCCTCTCTGGGCCCCACTCTCACAGCACCTCCACATGCTCACCAACCCAGAAGCTCTCCAAACCAAACCCCATCCTCTGTGGAGTTTCAGAGGTTTCCTCACACAGGCATAATTGAGTACATCTGCCCTCTCCAGCTGTGAAAAGGAGAGAAGAGAAAAGCAAAGGAGAAAAGAAAAGATATAAGCATCTGAATGCAGAGTTCCAAAGAATAGCAAGGAGAGATAAGAAAGCCTTCCTCAGTGATCAATGCAAAGAAATTGAGGAAAACAACAGAATGGGAAAGACTAGAGATTTCTTCAAGAAAGTTAGAGATACCAAGGGAATATTTCATGCAAAGATGGGCTCGATAAAGGACAGAAATGGTATGGACCTAACAGAAGCAGAAGATATTAAGAAGAGGTGGCAAGAATACACAGAACTGTACAAAAAAAAGCTTCACGACCCAGATAATCACGATGGTGTGATCACTCACCTAGAGCCAGACATCCTGGAATGTGAAGTCAAGTGGGCCTTAGAAAGCATCACTATGAACAAAGCTAGTGGAGGTGATAGAATTGCAGTTGAGCTATTTCAAATCCTGAAAGATGATGCTGTGAAAGTGCTGCACTCAATACGCCAGCAAATTTGGAAAACTCAGCAGTGGCCGCAGGACTGGAAAAGGTCCGTTTTCATTCCAATCCCAAAGAAAGGCGACGCCAAAGAATGCTCGAACTACCACACAGTTGCACTCATCTCACACACTAGTAAAGTAATGCTCAAAATTCTCCAAGCCAGGCTTCAGCAATATGTGAACCGTGAACTTCCAGATGTTCAAGCTGGTTTTAGAAAAGGCAGAGGAACCAGAGATCAAATTGCCAACATCTGCTGAATCATCAAAAAAACAAGAGAGTTCCAGAAAAACATCTATTTCTGCTTTATTGACTATGCCAAAGCCTTTGACTGTGTGGATCACGATAAACTGTGGAAAATTCTGAAAGAGATAAACATACCAGACCATCTGACCTGCCTCTTGAGACCTGTATGCAGGTCAGGAAGCAACAGTTAGAACTGGGCATGGAACAGCAGACTGGTTCCAAATAGGAAAATGAGTGCATCAAGGCTGTCTATTGTCACCCTGCTTATTTAACTTCTATGCAGAGTACCTCATGAGAAACGCTGGGCTGGAAGAAGCACAAGCTGGAATCAAGACTGCAGGGAGAAATATCAAAAACCTCAGATAAGCAGATGACACTGCCCTTATGGCAGAAAGTGAGGAGGAACTAAAAAGCTTCTTGATGAAAGTGAAAGAGGAGAGTGAAAAAGTTGGCTTAAAGCTCAACATTCAGAAAACAAAGATCATGGCATCTGGTCCCATCACTTCATGAGAAATAGATGGGGAAACAGTGGAAACAGTGTCAGATATTTTTGGGGGCTCCAAAATCACTGCAGATGGTGAATGCAGCCATGAAATTAAAAGACACTTACTCCTTGGAAGGAAAGTTATGACCAACCTAGATAGGATATTAAAAAGCAGAGACATTATTTTGCCAACAAAGGTCCGTCTAGTGAAGAATATGGTTTTTCCAGTGGTCATGTATGGATGTGAGAGTTGGACTGTGAAGAAAGTTTGAGCGCCGAAGAATTGACGCTTTTGAACTGTGGTATTGGAGAAGACTATTGAGAGTCCCTTGGGCTGCAAGGAGATCCAACCAGTCCATCCTAAAGGAGATCAGTCCTGGGTGTTTATTGGAAGGACTGATGCTGAAGCTGAAACTCCAGTACTTTGGCCACCTCATGTGAAGAGTTGACTCAGTGGAAAAGACCCTGATGCTGGGACGGATTGGGGGCAGCAGGAGAAGGGGACGACAGAGGATGAGATGGCTGGATGGCATCACCGACTCAATGGACATGAGTTTGAGTAAACTCCGGGAGTTGGTGATGGACAGGGAGGCCTGGCGTGCTGCAATTCATGGGGTTGCAAAGAGTCGGACATGACTGAGCGACTGAACTGACTGACTGACTGCCTTCTCCAGAGGTCAGGGGGTAGAACTGAACTATCCAGTCCTCTAATCAGAAGGCGGGTTCTCCTGGCAACTAGTTCCTACTCAAGGATGCTTTCCAAGTCACTTCACTAACAGAAAGGACACCTTTATTTCTCTCATCTTTGAAGAAATTCTAAGAGTTTTAGGAGTTCTATGCCAGAAACAGGGGCAAATGTTTAATGTAATATTTCTTATTATAAATCACCATATCACACCCAAGAATATCTGTTTCAATACACTGTGTAGTTGGATCATTTTTGATGGCACAACCTAAATTCTGGGAAAAGAAGGTCACTTACTTCCCAGTACCTCTTGTGTTCTCAAGAGTACTTCAGACAACAGACGGCAACAGGAACTCACATGGAGAACTGACTAGTGGGAGGAGCCACATGAATGGAGAAATAAAGGAAAACAGGAATAAAAAACAAACAGAATACTTCAAAGATGACCAGCTGTTCCTGTGACTGGTCAGTGGAAGCCGCCATTATTTTATCATGTCTGTTTCCATGTCTATCTGACTGTCCGATGGTGACTTGTAAGTTTTCAGAGAGCAGGGGCCACAACATGTACATTTTCCCATGTTCTGCAAACTCTTAGCATAGCATTATGTGTCCTAATTACTCCAAAGAACTGGCCTTTGCCTGGTGTGCCTTATACCCAGGATATGCCATAATGACTAGCACAATATTAATTTGCAGTTATTTATATGTTGCAATATCAGCATTCTAAAGTCTTTTTATGGGCATATGTATTTTCATTGTGTTCACATACTGTCTCCTTAGCCAGACACATTTACATCTTCAGAAGATAAATTTTTTAAAGGAGAAAAGGGCAGAACACCAAGAAGAGCTAAAAAATTTCATCAAGATGAGGAAGTTCAAATGTAAAACGAGGACTTCCCTGCTGGTTCAGTGGTTAAGAACCCACCTGCCAAGGCAGGGGACCCAGGTTCAGTCCCTGGTCCAGGAAGATTCCACATGTCGCAGGGCAACTAAGCCCATGCACCACAACTAAGCCCATGTGCTCTGCAGCAGAACCCACGGCAATGAGAAGCCCACTCACCAAAACCAGAGAACAGCCCCACTCACCACAACCAGAGAACAGCCCCGCTCACCACTGCCAGAGAACAGCCCTCGCAGCAGCGAAGACCCAGCACAGCCCAGAATAAACAACCAAACAAAAAGGTCCACATCAAAAGGTAAAGCGAGCTGAGGTTCCTGAGAAAAGCCAACTATAGTGAAAGGAGATTCTGTAGAGCAGAAAGAAAAAGCCTGCTGTACATGTTCTATTATTAACAGACAGGGAGATACAGACTCATTCAATGACAACTTTTTTTGTCCTTTCTATTAGAAAAAACAAAATAAAACTCTATTCCAGAAGGATGAACGCAAGTGAATATAAGAGGAAACTAAAGACTGAGACATTTCAGGAAACGAGGGTATCTAGATGCTTAGTATCAGTTAAATTCCCCAAAGGCAGTACTGTATTTCACAGCACTGTTCTCCAACCTTCTTCATATCATGGCACACACAGAAAATACTAATATTTGTCTGGCCCAAGGTAGTACCCTATGCAAAGAATACCAATCTTTGGAAGCTCCCTGGCTGGCCAGTTTGGGAGCTCTGGCTACAAGGGCCAAAAGAATCCATTTCTTATCTGCCTGTAAGGATTCCCATTGCCCCAGTACTTGGATACTATAAGAATTGGAAAGCTGACCTAGGATCAAAGGAGATATGGCTACATCCTAGCCTGTGTTCACACGTTCATCAAGAATGTACAAGCCTAGCTGTCTTTGCAGTGGGTTGAATCACGGTCTTCAAACAGATATGCTGCTGCTGCTGCTGCTAAGTCGCTTCAGTCGTGTCCAACTCTGCGCGACCCCACAGACGGCAGCCCACCAGGCTCACCCGTCCCTGGGATTCTCCAGGCAAGAACACTGGAGTGGGTTGCACTAAAGCCAGGAATCTGTGAATGCGACCTTCTCTGGAAAAAGAATCTCTGTAGTGTTATCAAGTTAAGGATTTCATGATGAGATCCATCCCAGATTTAGGGTGGCCCTACATCCAAGGATGTATTAAAAAGCAGAGACATCACTTTGCCTAACAAAGGTTTGTTTAGTCAAAGCTACGGTTTTTTCCAGCAGTCATGTATTGATGTGAGAGCTGGACTGTAAAGAAGGCTGAGCACCGAAAAATTGATGCTTTCAAATTGTGCTGCTGGAGAAGACTCTGGAGAGTCCCTTGGACACCAAAGAGGTCAAACCAGTCAATCTTAAAGGAAATCAACCCTGAATATTCACTGTAAGGACTGATGCTAAAGCTGAAGCTCCAATACTGGACCACCTGACGTGAAGAGCTTATTTTTCTTGGAAAAGACTCAGATGCTGGAGAAGATTGAAGGCAAAAGAAGGGGACAGCAGAGGATGAGATATTTAGACAGCATCACCAACTCAATGGCCATGACTCTGAGCCAACTCCAAGAGGTAATGGAGATCAGAGGAGCCTGGCGTGCCGCAGTCCACCAGATCACAAATAGCTGAACAGGATTTAGCAACTGAACAACAACACATCCAATGATGGGTGTCGTTCCAAGAGAAAGGCAAGAGATTTGAGACTCAGGCACCAGGAAGAAAGCCACGTACAGATGGAGGAAGAGTTTAGTGTTCTGTAAGTGTCAGAAGATGGAAGAAGCAAGGAAGAACTCACCCTCTGAAGAAGGGAGCAGGGCCCAGCCAACACCATTAATTTGGACTTTGAGCCTGCAGAACTGTGAGAGATTTAATTTCCCTACAGCAGCCCCAAGAAACCAAGACAATCCTCTTTTTCTTTTGCTGACAGACAAGTTTATAGGACATGCGGAAAGCAACAGAAATGTAAATATCTGGATTTCTGCAATGAACTCGACAAAAACTTGTGAAAAAGTTTGGATAAGCAAGCACACCTCTCTCGTGGATTGAATTCTGGGCCAGAATTACAAATGCAGCCCGAGGCTGCTGCTCAGCAGAATCCCTCTGCTTTTCATCAGAATGGAAGTTCCTTGAGAGAAGGCAGTTTTTGCCTGTTTTGTTCACTGCTACACCCCAGTGCCTAGAACTGTGGCAGGACAACATCAGGGTTTTCACCGTATGAGCCGATTCATTACCTTCGCGTTCTCCTCTTGATCTGGGTTCTGTTTTCTTTTTTTACTTCGGCTGTGAAACTGTACCACTTCTACTGGCTCCCTGTCACTCCTTGGGGGAGAGCGGGCTGCTGCAGCTCCAGAGACTACAGGTCCTGCAGGGGAACCACTAGGGGTCACAGCAGGAGTGCCCTGAAGCTCTTCCTGGAGCTCCTGGAAGAAGCTGGCAGCACTCTTCCTCTGGCCTCTGACAAGAGATTCAGGCTGGGGAGCTGGCTCTGTTGCCAAGGATGCCAGGGTCCCCGTACCTCTCTTCTTCTCTCTCTTTTTTCTGACTCTTTTCTCTTCTGTTTCATCTTCTGTCTCTCCTGTTTGTTCGAACACAAAAAGGAAGAATAAATATTTAGTGCTTCAGCTGTCACCAATATCAAATCATATGAATGCACGTGTCCACATGTCACAGTTTACAAACACCCAGAAATACACACAAAGAAGATATTTGTTTTTCTTCAGAGGGTCGTATCCAATATCTGCACAATCCAGAGTCTCCAAAACGCTTAGTCATCTCTTCCCAAAGGAATTACACTCATGTCTTTGATTCTTGGTACAATTACCCAGTCCTTACCTTGGTCCTGACTAAAAGCGTCATCATGACAACATCCCACGAACTGGGCATCCTAGCTGGCTCACAGTCTGTACTAAAAGTGTACGTACATCCACTGCTTCTTTTTAACACTCTCTAGGGTTACAGGTGGGTACCATAGTCTTCCTATTTCCTTTCATGGTTATAAACTAAAACGAATCTAAGACAACTGGCTTAATTTGAAAGCCTTTGAAAGTGAAAAAGTGAAAGTCGCTCAGTTGTGTCTGACTCTTTGTGACCCCATGGACTCCTCTGTCTGTGGAGTTTTCAGGCAAGAACACTGGAGTGGGCAGTCATTTCCTTCTGTAGGGGATCTTCCTGACCCAGGGATCGAAGCCGCCTCTCTTACATTGCAGATTCTTTACCATCTGAGCCACCTGGGAAGCCCAAGATGAAGCTAAGACAATTGGCTAAATTTGAATGTCTTTATTTTCAACTAATATACCTCCCCTTTGTTTTAACTGTTTAAACTCTGACCAGTCACCTGAAGTTTCTGACAAGAACTCTAGGCCTCACTGACTGACAATATGAATATCATAGGGCTCTCTAAATATTAGCTGAGTATTTATGCTTGCTTGTATTTTCTCAGTTTTTTATTCAGTAAATGTGTATCAGACTTCTTTAACTGGCCCCCAGTGGTCCAGTGGTAAAGAATGCGCCTTGCAATGTAGGGGACATAGACTTGACACCTGCTCCTGGAAGATTCCACATGCTGTGGGGCAACTAAGCCTGCGGGCCACGACTACTGAGTGCATGAACTGCGCCGACTGAAGCCTGTGAGTCTAGAGCCTGTGTTCTGCAACAAGAGAAGTCCCTGCAAGGAGAAGCCGGCACACCACCACTGCAAAAGAGCTCTTGCTCATGCTCGCCACAACTAGAGAAAAGCCCAGGTAGGTGCAGCAGTGAAGGCCCAGTGCAGCCAAAAATTAAATTTAAAACACAAACCTTTAATAAGAAAATATATGTATTAAGAGACGACTAGAAAACCTTGGTCAAGATGTGGAGTAGAAGGATGTGTGCTCATTTTCTCCTGCAAGAGTACCAAAATTGCAACTGGCTGTTGAAAAATCATTGACAGGAAGATGCTGGAACCCACCAAAAAAAAAATACACCCCAAGGCAATGGCACCCCACTCCAGTACTCATGCCTGGAAAATCCCATGGGCGGAGGAGCCTGGTAGGCTGCAGTCCATGGGGGTAGCTAAGAGTCAGACATGACTGAGCGACTTCACTTTCTCTTTTCACCTTCATGCATTGGAGAAGGAAATGGCAACCCACTCCAGTGTTCGTGCCTGGAGAATCCCAGGGACGGGGGAGCCTGGTGGGCTGCTGTCTATGGGGTCGCACAGAGTTGGACACGACTGAAGCAACTTAGCAGCAGCAGCAGCATGTCCAAAGACAAAGAAGAAGCCACAGAGAGACAGAGGAGCGGTACAAACACAATAAAATCAAAACCCATTCCCAACGGGCGGGTGACCCACAGACTGGAGAACAATAAAACCAAAGAAGTTCTCGCACTGCTGTGAAGGTTCTGAACCCCACGTCAGGCTTCCCAGCCTGGGGATCTGACAAAGGGACTTGGAATCCCCAGGGAATCTGGCCTTGAGGGCCAGTGGGATTTGACTACAGGCCTTCCGGAGAACTGAAGGAAACAGAGACTCCAGTCTTTGGAGGTCGCAAACAAAATTTTGTACATACCAAGAGCCAGAGGAGAGGGGCAATGACTTCACAGGAGACTGAACCTAAACTACCTGCTAGTGTGGGAGGGCCTCCTCTGGAGGTGTGGGTTGGCAGCGGCTCACCACAGGGACGGGGGCACTGGAAGGTCTCCCTTAGAGTAAACCCTGTTGGAGTTTGCCATTAACCCTACAGTAGAGCCCTCAGACCCCAGGGCTGGGATGCCTCAGGCCAAACAACTACCAGGGAGGCAGTGCAACCCCACCCATCAGCAGACAATTGGATCAAAGTTTTACTGAGCAAGGCCCTGCCCACCAGAGCAAGACCTAGACCCTCCTATCAACAAGCTTGAGTAAGAGATAGTTGGTCAATTGTTTGACTCTTTGCAACCCCATTTTGTTGTAATAAAAATGACAAATAATATACAAGGGAACTCCCATCAGGCTATCAGCTGATTTCTCAACAGAAACTCTACAAGCCAGAAGGGAAAGGCATGACATATTTAAAGCGATGAAAGAGAAGAACCTACAACCAAGAATACTCTACCCAGTAAGACTCTCCTTCAGATATAATGGAGAAATTAAAAGCTTTCCAGACAAGCGAAAGTTAAGAGAATTCAGCACTACGGAACCAGCTTTACAACAAATGCTAAATGAACTTCAGGCAGGAAACACAAGAAAAGGGAAAGACCTACACAATTAAGACCAAACAATTAAGAAAACGGTAATAATATAGTAGGATATTAGTATATTATATACAGTAATAAAATAATAGGATCATACATATAGATCCTTAAATGTAAATGGATTAAATGCACCAACCAAAAGACACAGACTGGGTGGGTGAAAAATGTGCCTGTATGCACATCCACTGACCACATCACTCTACTTGATCCCCCCTAAATTCTATGTAATTATTTTATATCGTGAATCATGTTCCCATTATGGCTTGCAGTTGTAATTATATTTTAATTTTGTCTGGCTATTGACTGTGAAAACTGACAAACATCTTTTACTTTGTAATTATGTAACTACTACTCACTTACCACTACTGTATCATGATTGGTCAACAGAAAAATAATAGAACTCTATATCACCAAAACTAGGATCTAATAGAAAAACCTGTAATCACTTTTAAAAATCCAGATGCATATGAGAATTATCTTGAATTTTTTTTGAAAAATACAAACGCTCAGGTAGTTTTTTTCTTCAGAGCTCCAGCTACGTTTCTAATGAGCACTCATGTTTAAAAACAATTAGACTATAGATGATCTTTTCTTTTTTACCTAGTTTCACTTTTTCTTTCATATTCAGTGCTCCCGTTTCATTTAGTTTACGTTCTCCAATTTCTCCATTTCTTTCTAAAAAGCTTTTGTAAACATATGTATAATATATATTTAAGAAAACCTGAATTTTTGCCTAAATAAAAAAATTACATTTTAATTCCACTTGTTTGACTTAGTATAAATGCTAGATTTCTAATTAAAAAAATAGATATGCACAAACAACAAAGGTTTACTGTATAGCACATGGAACTATAGTCAATATCTTGTAATAACCTATGATGGAAAATAATTTCAAAAACTAATATGTGTATTTGTATAAATGAATCACCGTGCTGTGCACCTGAAACACTCTAAGTCAACTATATTTCAATAAAATAGACACATTAAAAAAAGAGCCAACTAAACTTTGGCATTAGGGATATAAAAACAAGTAGATACAGCCGTGTCTTCAGAGCTCCAAGTGTAAGTTCCAGGCTGTATTAACACAAACTATTATTTAGGATTTTGCAGAAAAACTCTTCTCCTCAGGACTTCTCAAGGTCAGAGACTAACTCTTCTGTCTTCCAACATTTCCAAAGGCCCAGAGATACTCTGTCCACAGCACAAGTCAATACAAGTGAGTGAGTTGGAGACAGAAAATGTGGGGCTTAGAACCCAAGCTCTTCAAGTTACTAGCTGGGTGAACTTCCAAGTTTTTTAACCTCTAGTGCTTATTTCTACAACAATGCTATTTGTCTCTTAATAATAGTATTAATGACAATATCTATTTCATAGAATTGTTGTGATAATTAAATGACTATATACATGTAAAGTATGGAGTATATATGGTAAAACCGCAATGCTTTTTTAGCTATTATTTTTATTCCAAGCTATGTAATGAGCTTAGAATTTTGAGCAACTGGCTCCAAAATAAAACAACATCACAATACAAATGGAAGAATTGCGTTTGACCTATATAAGGCACTAATGCCTAATGATTTCTGGTGCATGAAGCAGTGTCATCTTCCCTGGGGTAAGTTCTTCAGAGTGTGTAGAACTGGCTCCTTGCTGAAGTGCCAGGAGTTCGCAACCTTTAATGATAAGTTTCCTTTTCTGCAATCAAGATGAAGGAAGGCGAGCGTAAGTCAGTCAACTTAAGGCTGAAAGGTCGTGAAAAGCTTCATGTGAAACCGTTCTCTGAAGTCACTAAAAGACTGGGTCCCAACGCGACAAGGTGCCGCCAATGCCAGAGGGTCAGGCGGATCTGGGGGTGCGTGGGGGAAAGGGGCTTCCCAGAGGTGGGGAGTGAGAAAGGCCGCTATTTCCAGAGCATGAGGTCCTGAGCACATCTCCTCGTTAAGTCTGAAAGCCTTAATGCTTTCGACAAGCAAGCCGGTTGGCCTTCACACTCAGGAACGAGTTGGGACACCTGATTCATAGAACGACTCACAAACCCCGGTCGTAGGCGAGGGGAGGGTGCAGGACCCATTATCTGAACCGGGTTGGAAGAGCCGAGGGGGTGCTCGAGGAGCAATCATCTTTAGCTTGAAAGCTGAGGCCAGCCACGTCCGGTGTCCTCAAGTCGGCTCTCCACGTGGGCTCCGAGGCCCCGCACTCACCAAAGTCGTAGAGGTTCTGGAGCAAAGCGTCCAGAAGGGCCTGAGAGCCGGGAGGCGCGGAAATCGCCAAACGGGTCTCCTGGGCCATCGTGAGGCCGGCGGGCCGCGGCGAGACGGCGCAGTTCTCGCGGGCCTCCCGCCGCTCGGCGTCCGCTTCCGGTTTCCGACGGGCTGCGCGCCCGCAAGTCCCCGCGCGGCTTCCGTCCTGGTTAAGATGGCGGCGCCCGGGGTCCTGTGGAGGGGCTGTAGAGGGTGCTGCCGCCCTAGGCGAGGTCGGGCCGCCCCGCGCGGAAGAACCGCCCACAGCAGCACCACCACCACTGCTTAGCACAGAGTCCCAGGCCACGCCCGGGACAGCAGCCGCAGCATGGATCGTTCCAGTTCATCCAACTCTTGTTTCTCCGTTGGCTCCACCAGTCCCGGGGCTGTCGTGCTCGTCTACTCGGTATGAGCCCAGGGGAGCGAGGCCGGGGCGGGGCTGCGAGAGGACCCCCTTCTCTTGGTCCCGGGTTCCTCCGGGCTGCGACCCGAGGTCCAAAGGAGTGGGTCCGAGATCCCCAGAGGAGGGACCAGGTGATTGATTTGGTTTCCAGGGCGACGGTGTATCTCGGTGAGTGTGAACGTCGCTCTGCCTTTAGAAGTTTGTGTTGGTGATGGTTCCTCTGGTTCCTGCCCGCTCGTTCCTTCCCTTTCACTCCACCAGGCATGGGGCCTTCAGGAAGCCTCTGACACCGAAACGAGGGAGTAGAGTTGGGAATCTCCCTCTCTAGCGAGGGCGTGTCGAACTACCTTTTGGTTGGTTTCTCGAACCGGAGAAGCCTGCGGGTCTGACGCAACCTGAGGTAGCCTGCGGTTCCCCATCCCGCTCTTTTGCAGGTGTGATATTCCTGGGAGAAAAAGTATTTGGCCTGTGTGTGTGCATCGAGCTTTTAAGACTTTAATCTAAGAAGATTTGGAGTTTCTGGAAATTTTTATTGTGTTTCTGTCTCTGTCCATGATTGTACTTTTCCCACAAGTCATTTTGAAAGACAGCTAATGGCACCCGGCCTCCCTACAGTTGGCCTTTTCACCGCCTAAACCCCTTCTCCTGATTTTAACTTTTTTTTGCCAACGGAATGTTGGCCACTCACAGTTTCATGAAGAAATTTTGAGGCAGAAATTTGTAGCTCTCAATATTGCACAACCCGGGGGCAACTGACTTAAAAAATAAATTAATTTTTATTTACCATTGGAAGAAATAAAAGTGCATATTTTAAAGTCATGCTATCTATGTTCTGGCTTAAATCTAAGGTTAATTTATGTAGGAACGTGGTAACAGGGAGAATATGAAAGAGCAAAGTAAACAAGAAACTCAGTTTCAGAAAAGAATGTACATATGATAAAGAATCCACCTGCAGTGCAGGCGACCCGGGTTGGATCCCTAGGTCTGGAAGATCCCCTGGAGACAGGAATGGCAACCCTCTGCAGTGTTCTTGTTTGGGAAATCACATGAACAGAGGAGCCTAGCGGGCTAGTCTATGGGGTTGCACAGAATTGGACATGACTTAGCGACTGAACAACAACAAAACCCACCTCTACCTTCAAATTGGGAAATCAGTGGAACATGGGAAAACGTCTGTCCCCTTGGTGTGAAGAGCCTGGGCTTATAATTGGTGCTAATTGTCCACTCTCCTGAGGTTTATCACTTGTGCCTCTCTCTTCATTGACCTCACTTCATAGATGAGTGAAATATTTCAACCTTGGAATGTAGTGAAGAGGGTTACTGTGTAGCTCTGACTCCCTCTAGGTAGCTTTTTCAGCCCTAACCTGGTTTATGAATTAACAGCAATTTTCCACATGTGTATTAAAGGAAATAATTGATTTTTTATTTCCCCCACTCACCAAGGATAAGACTTTGGTCCACTTTTTCACGTGAAAAACTAAAGCAATTGCATGTACAGTTACTACTTTTGAAGCTAGACAGCAGCCCTTACTACTCTTATGACTACAGTCTTTAGTTTCTTGTTAACCTGAACTTTTTCTTACTGGTTCAGACCGCCCTTATATATTTCCTCGCCAATGCTCTTAACTGAGCAACACTCTTATCTTAAGAGATGTTTTAGAAACCGCTGACTGCAGCAGATGTTACAGTAGTAGGTACCTACAGTGTCCAAGATATGGAAGTTAAAGATCCACCTCTTGCCTTTAAGGACTTCACAGGAGATCATGAAAATAAACAATCATAATTAAGTGAGATAAGGGCTTCCCAGGTGGTGTTAGTAGTAAAGAACATGCCTGCCAATGCAGGAAACATAAGAGACGTGAGTTGAATCCCTGGGTTGGGAAGATCCCCTGGAGGAGGGCATGACAGCCCACTCCACTGTTCTTGCCTGCAGAACCCCATGGACTGGTGGGTTACAGTTCATCCATGGGGTCATGAAGAGTCAGACACAACTGAAGCAACTTAGTACACAGGCAGGTGAGATAAGCACAGTGATTGAAGCACGCTCAGGATGCTGTGGGAGGGATGAGGAGGAGCACCCAACCTGTCTGGGAACTTGGAGAAGGCTTCTAAGAGACTATGACACCTGAAATGAGATTTTAAGATATGAGGAAGAGGAAGACTACCCTAGGTGCCAGTGTCAGAAGGCCACACTCTAGCATGTTTGGGGGAACCAAGATCGACAAGGGTAGAATAAAGGGAATATGAGAAGCACCGCTAAGCACATGGGCAGAGGATATTTCCTAAAGGAATTTTATATGTTTAAATGCCCTTAAGGATAAATCTTGACTTTATGAGGCAACCATTTATTTATTTTTTTGGCTGCGCCATGTGGGACCTTAGTTTCCTGACCAGGGATCGAACCTGTTCCCCCTGTGCAGTTTTAACCCCCAGATCGCCAGGGAAGTCCCTACGGGGCATCATTTAAGGATGATCGGATTTGTATTTTTGAAAGTCCAAGAAGACTACTAGGTTTCTCAAATGATTGTGTGGATAATCTCTTTTACTTAAGCAGAGACTGTAGGAAGAGAGTCTGGTTAGGGAAAGAATCTGATCTGGAAGCATGAAGATCGGTTAGGACTCTGTTGCCACAGTTCAGGGAAGTGATTGATGAAAGCCTGAAGTAAGGCAGTGGCGGTAAGTCTGTGGAGAAGCGAGACGGGTGAGTCTGTCTGGTGCTCAGGACAGTTACATGTGGGGGCTAAGAGGCGGCCGTCTGAAGCTGACTCCTGATTTCTGCGATAGGGCACCTGGACGGATGATGCCATCTTTCACTGATAAGAAAGAGGAAGAAGAACAGGTTTAGTTGGAGTTATACAATAGTAATTTCAGTTTAGGGTGTCGTAAGTTGGAGATGTAAGAGGCAACATTATGATTTTTTAACTTGTGAATTATCTTGTTAAAGACCCAATACATCACAAAGTATTGGGGAAACATCCAAATACAGTTAGAAATATGCTATTTCTAATGATACGATCTATAAATATATTTCATATGATATTTAAATATGACACCAGAGTGAAAGAGGATGATCTGGCCTCAATACATGGATATGACAGCCATCAGCAAGTAGGTTGTGTCTGAAGCCATAGGTCTGCTTGGAATCTTCCAGTGATGCCACAGATGCCAAGCACACTGGGAGTGGGTAATTGCTGGGTGTGCCCATGACCCAAATGAGAACTTGCTGTTAGAGCCTGAATGAAAAGTCTAGTCCTGTCACAGTGTCCTGCAAGACTACACAGTCGGGCAACTGCTTTGTCTCTGACTTGACTTCTCGCTCGCTGGTGTTCAGCCACACTGGCCTTCTGTTTCTCAGAAGTGAGCATGCTCCCTCCTCAGAGTACTTAAAGTCCTCTCTGTACAACATGCTGTGTTTTCCCAGAACTTTGCATTGCTGGCCTTTTATTATTGTTATTATTATTATTAAGATCCCAGCTCAAGCATCATCTCCTCAAAGAGGCCTTACCCCGCCCCCACACTCAGCCTAAAGTAGCTCTCCAATCACTCTTCATTAGTTACTGTTTTATTTTCTTCATATTCTCTCTTCAGTGTTATGCTACAGCAGTCTTATCCTGACTTTCAAAGCTCATTGTTTAACTTGTATGAAGTTTGCAACCATAAGGTTAAAACACTGCTGTTATTAAAAATTAAAGATTATTATATAAATTTCCATTAAATAAATTCTGTTAAAAATAGTTAATACTCAGCACTTCCTCATTAGGTTACTAAATTTCACTGTTATGCTCTTGAAGTTATTTATGTCACACTGTAAGGTGGGAATCCTAAAGTACAGTGGCTCCTTCTATCTCCTAACTCTGTTTAGTAAGGTTGTGTTGGTAGCTTGAGGCTTCCCAGGTGGCGCTAGTGGTAAAGGACCCGCCTGCCAATGCAGGAGATGTAAGAGACAGAGGTTCAATTCCTGGGTCGGGAAGACCCCCTGGAGGAGGGCATGGCAACCCACTCGAATACTCTTGCCTGGAGAATCCCATGGGCAGAGAATCCCATGGCACATAGGTCTGTAGGGCCGCACAGAGTCAGATCCGATGAAGCACCTTAGCACGCACACAGGCATTGGTAGCTTGAAACTTGCCACGGTGGGAGGGTATAGACCACAGACACTGGCACATGCTATAAATCAAGGCTCTCCCGTAGATGCACCTTTACCAGTGTGTTCCTGGTGGACTCCCTACGTGAACCTGTCTTGTTTCTTTGTTGTTTATCTCCTTAAGGGTACATTCAGCTCCCTCAGGCACATTTCCTGTCTACCTCGTTCAGGCTGTATTCTTAGCCTGTAGAACAGTGCCGGGTATATTTGGGGCTCTCAGTCATTGTTGAGTGAATGGGTCCACCAGACCAGGTAAGGGAGATACAGGTAGAGGCTTGCTGTACAAAGTAAGATAGGGAAGACAGTGGCGGAAAAACACTTCACCTCAGTCTTCTAACTTGAACTCCTCATTGTATTTTGCTCCTGTGAGTGTTTATTTTAGGTTGGTAAAAACTTTTCCAGCAAGACGTAGGGAAGGCCAGTTACGGAGCAGTAACACTCAACCCTGGTCGCATGTTGGAAATACTTAAAGTGCTTTCAAAAATACTTCTGATAACGCAGGTAGCACTCACAGACCAGATAATCAGGAATCTTTGGGAGGGGCCTGGGCATCAGAATTCTTTTTAAGTTCCCTGAGTTAATTTTAATATGCAGCCTGTGTTAAAAACCACTGTATTAGACACTGAGTAAGACCAGATTGGGAGAAGTTTGAGCTTTGGACTGAATATTGGAGAGCTGTCCTCAACAGGGCTCAAGAAGTGGCTTCATTTAGTAATTTATGTTATCATTCTACAGACAATGATTGGGTTCCTACTAGGGACTAGAAATACAAAAATGTATGACACATGACACGGAGCCTCCCTGGTGGCTCAGTGGTAAAGAACCTGCCCGCCAGTGCAGGAGACACAGATTCGATCCCTGATCTGGGAAGATCGCACATGCCGCGGAACAGCTGAACCCATGCTCCACAACTACTGGGCCTGTCCTTGAGAGCCTGGGAGCCACAACTACCAAATCCTGTGCACCCTGAAGCCCTCTGCCACAGCAGAAGCCACATCAGTGAGAAGCCTGCGCACTGCAGCTAGAGAAAAGCTGTCGCAGCAGTGAAGACCCAACTCGTCCAAAAGAAAGAACAAATTTTTTTAAAAGACACATGACAAGTTCACAGTCTTGTAGGGGAAACACCAAATGCAAGTTTATTGAAGTTTTCTAGATGAAAATGTAATGAGGATTCCCTACAAACTCGAAGGAGAGGATGACCATTTGAGTCCTAGGTTATATGGTTGAAGGCTGAGTACTGTCCAGGTGAACAGTGGGTGAGGGCCATCTGTAAGTGCCCTGTCTCAACAACTGGTACCACCGTGCACCTGGTTACCAACAAAAGAAGCTGTGGCTTTCTGGGTCACACAACTCATATCCCCAACATATACCACAATGCCAAGAATATTAATAACAGGTGCCAAATGTTTGATAAGGAATGCTGCTCCTGGAGGTAACTTGAACAAAGCTGTAGGAGCCATGGGATGTCATAGCTTGTTTAGGTAACTAGGTCTTTATGTAGCCGGGTCAAGTGTTAAGAGGTATGAGTTTGATCCTGCAGTTAACAGAACCATGGAAGGACTGTAGGTGAACACATCTTGGACGTTTGCAGAGTATGCATACCTGCTGCTCTGCCTGGCACGTTCTTGTTCTGAGGACTCCCTTTCTCCCCACTCCCCTGTCCTCTCTCTCTGCAACCCCCAACCCTATACACACCTCCCCAACTGATTCTGATCCTTTTCTCTTCCCACATCTAGGACCACTAAATGGGAGGTCTCTCAAGATCTTTTTGTCCCTGAAAATTATATCATTTATAATGGTAATTTATGGCATTCTACCCAGTCTGAGCCTATATAACTTATACTGTTCCTTTAATAATGAGAAATGTGAGGTTTAAGGTTCTTCAGCAGGAGTCTGTGATATGTTACAGTGACTACAGTTTTACAGCAGAATTCAAACAGTTAGAATATTTTCCCCTCATATATTTTCTTTATTTATATATGAACATTAAAATGTTCATGTTTGCATATTTCACATGTTTTACATGCTACCCTTTCATACTTAAGCTCCCCATCAATGCTTTTTTGCTTTTGTTTACATTGTTGTTGTGCCTAATGGTGGGCTCAGTTTAAAATTCTGTTTTTTTTTTTAAATTACCTTAACATTTAGTCATTCAGAATATATATATATTCCAAACACAGCTAGATGTTGGAAATACAAAGATCCAAAGTACAAAGATGCCCTCAAGGTAATTGCATTTTGGCAGGGAGGCAGACTTGCAAATGATCACATGTCATGGGATATAGACCATAATAGTTGTATGGAAAGGAGTCCTAATGAGGAAGGCAGAGTGATTCCATCAGGGGGTCTCGAGGAGAGTGATACCTGAACAAGGATAGGAACAGAAGGGCATTTCAGGCTGACGGACATGTGCAGAGGCCCAGAGGCATGTCAGCAATGGACTGTGTTGGGGAAATCGAATCACTCACTGTTAAGTGGACCATGAATGTGGTGAGAAGGAAAAGCCAGGTCTCAGAGGTTCTTGTATGACACCAGGAGTGGCTTAGGTCTTACTCTGAAGGAGGTGAGGGGGAAGTCATATTTTAAACCAGAATTTGGCCAGAATTGTGTTTTAAAAGGGGCATGGAGTGGGGACTTCCCCATTGCTCCAGTGCCTGGGACTCAGTGTTCCCGACGCAGGCAGGCCTGGGTTCAATCCCTGGTCAGGAAACTGGATCCCACATGCTGCAACCGAGACCTGGCACTGCCAAATATAAAAGAAAATAAAAAAGGCACGTAGTGGCATGGAAGACTGATTCAAAGGGGCAAAACACAGGCAGGGAGACCAGTGAGGAAGCTATTGTGATAAAGAGCACGGGCTAGACATGAATGAGAAGACAGGATTGATTCTTAAAGGCCTTGTTGACAGGATGAAATGGATTGGATGTAAAGGGTGAGGGAGGAGAGGTCTAGAATGATGTAAACTGAGGAGTGAGGATGGCATGGAGGTTATTGATTGGTATTTCAGGAAAATGATCAGGTTGTAGGATTGTTCAGAGGAGAAATGAATTCACTTTTGGAAAGGCCAAATTGAAGAAGCGAGAGGGCAGTGCAGGGGAGTCAGGAACAAATATCTGAAAGCAATTGAGTAGGTGAGAGTACTCAACTCAGTGTGGAGTGAGGAGAAGAGGGCTGGAGAGGTTAACACATATTAAAGGAAGTGGGAGGAAAAAAGACATATTTGTAGTTTAAGGAGAAAATTTCCCCCAGGTAGAGACTCTCTGAATTAGAAATGAGATGGATTTTCTACTTGACAAGAATCGAGAATTAAAAACCAAAGTAGGAACATTTCAGAGTTGTTGTAGCTGAGGACAGGAAGGCATGCTTGAGAGTGGTGTCACACTGTGTGCAGGTTTAGGAGAATGAAGACTAGAAAGAGGCCAGGTCTAGTAATTCGATTTGAAAGAAATATTAGTGTTTGTTACGCCTTTTATAGTAGCAATGAATGAAAAATAGTTCAGACGTCCGGCATTTAAAGTTATATGGGAGAAACTTAAATTGACATGGAGAAGTGTTTTTAACATTAAGTTTTTAAAAATCAGGTGACAAAAATATGTGTGTGATTGAGGAGACTATGTCCACAGGCATAGAGACAAGCATTAGCTGAAATAGTATCTGGGTGTCGATTTTAGTTTTCTTCTTTGTGCTTTTTTGTATCCTCTGAATTTTTATAATGAACATGTATCACTTTGGAAATTTAAAAAATATATTAAGAAATTAAGGAATATAAAGGTGATTATGCAGCCCCTAAAATATTTTAAAACAATATTTATTAATAATATAAGGAAGTACTTAGAATACAGTTGATAAGATAAACCATATTTAGTATGGTCCATGTTTTAAATTTAAAAATATGTACTTTTTTTATTTATGAATGAAAAAAATAAGAAAACTAGTAGTAAAAGTTAAGAGTAGTTATTCCAGAGTGTAAAATTGTGGGCAGTTTGGCTTTACTTATGTGTTTCTGTGTTTCCAAATTTTCCATAATTAACATGCTGAGTAGTGTAGGATAGTGGTTAGAAACAAGGTCTGTGCCGAGATAAGGCTTGAGATTGAGTCCTGTCTCTGCCCTTGGAGAGCTGTTGGGGCCTTGGCTGAGTTATTTCACTTCTCTGTGCCTTAGGCTCCCCACTGTGAAATGGGGTAGTGAAGCTAACTCCCTCACAGGGTTGTTGTGAGGATTGCCCCTTTGTGGAGGTTAAGTTCTTATTTAGAATACTGCCTGACAGTTAGGAAGCAATGATGCATGTTAGCTGTACTGACGATTACTACTCTTACTTTTATCATCAGAAAAACAAACTTTTAAGAGTTAACAATTTAGAAGTCATTTAACGACCTAGAAGCCTAATAACAAGCAATTTCGGGGGCAGGTTGGCTAGAACCTGATTTACAGTGGCTGAAAGGAGATAAGAAACTAATACAGCAAAACACGAACTGCCCCAGAGTAGCTTATACGGGAGCATTTTTGTCTTGAGTTTGCACCCGTGTACTCTTAATTTATTTGACAATGGTTACTTTCTAATGTATGCTTTGATTTAATTTTTAAGACTAAGTGAAGGGACTTCCCTGGTAGTCCAGTGGCTAAGACTCTGCGCTCCCAAAGCAGGGGGCCCAGGTTGGATCCCTGGTCAGGGAACTAGATTCCACATGCCACAACTGAGTTCGCATGCTGCAAGGAAAGCCTGGCACAGCCAAATAAATTTTAAATGAAAAAATTTTAAAACAAGTAAAAGAGGCAGATAAAACAAGTGTGATGGATGAAACCTGTAAAATAGATCAGATTTGCTTTAGACCTTAGTGCCCCGCTGTGACTGTATTTGTTAACTTCCCCCCAGGGACACTGGCTTTATAAAGATAGCAATCAAAAATAAAATATTACAATTTAGTATCAATTCATTGATCCTAGTAATAGCTACATTTTTTTTCCTTACTATGTGAAAATCTAACATCAGAACACCCTATTCTTTTTTTTGTTTTCCTTTTTTTAGGCAAAAATTTATTTAGACCCACTCATTCCATGTATGGAATTTTCTCGGATACATATGGTGGTGGGGGTGGTGGGGGTAGTAGTTTAGTCACTAAATTGTTTCGGACTCTTTCGACTCCATGAACTGCAGCCAGGCTCCTCTGTCCATGGGATTTCCCAGGCAAGAATACTGGAGTGGGTTGCCATTTCCCTCTCCAGGGCATTCTGTTGTTATTCTATGTCAGAATAAGTTTTGACAAAGATGAAACCTTACCAGTGTAGTTCCTAACCTGTCTTAATTTATTTTACAGCATGTGCCTGACTTTCTTTCCTTTGCCTTGTCCACAGAAAGAGCTCAAAAAGTGGGATGAGTTTGAAGATGTTTTAGAGGAGAGGAGGCATGTCAGTGACTTGAAGTTTGCAATGAAATGCTACACACCTCTTGTCTATAAGGGAATTACTCCTTGTAAGCCAAGTGATATTAAATGTAGTGTTCTCAATTCTGAAGAGATCCATTATGTCATTAAACAGGTAAGTGATTCCATCTTTAGCCATAGCCAGATTCATTCATTGTGTGCAAGTTTCTTTCTCTTCTAGATTCTATGAATTTATTTTGCTATTTTTAATGTATCTTTTTGGATTTCACTATATTCAGCACATTCATCTGGTATTTATTTTACCTATAATGCATGTTAGCCTCTTTGCTAGACATTGTGTCTAATAGTGAGCTAGTTGAGCAGAGTTCTTGACCTCTTGAGTGTTTAATAGGAAATGATGACAGGTGTGCAGTCAGTTACAATGAAATACATACACAAGACATGGCTAGTGGGAGGCCAGTGTACAAGGACATTAATTAATCATAAGGGCAATTAATTTTGTGCAGGGGGTAAGAGAAGTTATTTTTTAAATGAGGCTCGAAAGATGTGTAGGGACTTTCCATGTGAAATAGATGAAGAAGAGTGTTCCTAGCAGAACAAAGAACTTCTTTCCTGTGGTTTTCAAACCTCATGGCACATTAAAATTATTCAGGGAGCCTTTAAAAGCCCCTGTACCTACATCTCACATTTGGGTCAGTGAAGTGAAGGAAAGGCAGAATCAAGGCTGATGGAGCGATTCACTGAGTTAGGGGCTTAGAAGAGGGATAAGAAGAGGGCCGAAGAGAGAAGCTGTGCTCCGTGCTCTGGACACGTCACTTGAGATGTCCAGGTCGAAGTCCTAGGCTGGCATGATTGGAGCTTCACGGTGGCGGCCCTTCATGTGGTAGTGTGCGTCTACACCTTGATATTCATGGGGAGATCCTGCTTCTTTGACATTTAAGTGGAGGTGAGTCAGGTTTATGGAAAATTCTTAATTTTTTTTTTTTTTTTTTTTTTGGCTACACCACATGGCTTGCAAAATCTTAATTCTCTGACCAGGGGATTGAACCTGGGCCTATGGCAGTGAAACCACAGAGTCCTAACCACTGATCTGCCAGGGAATTCTCAGGAAAACTCTTCATTGTCTTCATTAGTTGCTGTCTGTTTTCCTCTGATTTAGACTTATGACCTATGCTGTTAATCATATTGTTTCCGTCTAGCGTGCTCTGTCTTGGGGAAATTATTAATCTTCCCTCACTTCACGCAAGTGAAGTCAAGTTTCCTCATCTGTTAGAAGATAAAGACAGTTGTTCTCAATACTGACTCCTTGTGAGAATCACCTAGAGAACTTCTGCAGAAGTTAACCACAGTTTTCCACACGTATGTAAACTCTGTGAAGGCAAGAATTTTTTTGTCTCTTTCTCTTTTAAATTGCTCTATTCCTGGTACCTAGCACATAGTGCATGTTCAATAAATACTTCTTGGATTAATGGAAAAAAAATACTTTGGTCCCATCCATAGGGATTCTGACTAATTGGTCTAGGTTAGGACCCAGGCGTTCTTCTCTTTTCTTCAACTCCTCCCTTTCTGCTAAATGGCACTTTTGAATTGCCCGGTTCTCCTTGAACCTCCAAATCTACCTCCACATACTCGTGACAGATGACTTTTTTTCCTACTTCACAAAAAAAATTTAAGCCGTTATGTGAGAACTCTTTGAACTTGCTGTGGTCAGGCTTCTAATTTACCTGCGCCTAATACACATCATTTTCTTAAATGGAGCCCCTTCTGTTTGAGTTTAGTCCCTACCCCACTCCTTCGCTCTGGATCCCTCCTCTCTCCTCCTCCTCATCCTCAGGGACTTGGCTCTCTTGCCTGTCCAGTCAGATGCCTCAGCTTCTTCCTCTTTATCAGCTCTTTACCATCAGCGTTTAATATGCTCACTGCTCTTCAGCTTAAATAGACCCCCTTTGACCACGTTCCTTCTTTCCTTAGTACCCCTCCCTTCCTTTCCCACCTCTCTCCCCTTTGAAGAAGTTGGCTGGTTTCTATGGACTGGCTTCCAACCCCTTGTAGTAGTTCTTCCCAAGACTGTGAATGACTTCCTTCCTTGTGACTAAAATCAACCTAGTTCAAATCCTGGCTGACTTTTGGCACATGCTTTCTCCTTCCTTTCCATGACACCTTACTCTTCCACTTGCCCACCACATCTGTTTATTATTCCTCAGTTGTCTTTACGGGCTTCTTTTTTTAAACCTATCTCTTTAAATACTGCTGTTCCTCAAGATTTTGTTTTCTCCCCTCATTCTACTCACTCACTGGGCAGTTTTATTTATTGCCAGAATTTTAAGTACCTTCCTTGTACTAATGTCTCCATATCATAATATTCGGTTCAGTTTAGTTGCTCAGTCATGTCCTCCTCTTTGCGACCCCATGGACTGCAGCATGCCAGGCTTCCCTGTCCATCACCAACTTCCAGAGCTTACTCAAACTCATGTCTATTGTGTCAGTGATACCATCGAACCATATCATCCTCTGTCATCCCCTTCTCGTCCTGCCTTCCATCTTTCCCAGCATCAGGGTTTTTCCAGTGAATCAGTTCTTCACACCAGGTGGCCAAAGTATTGGAGCTTCAGCTTTAGCATCAATCCTTCCAATGAATATTCAGGACTGATTTCCTTTAGGATTGACTGGTTGGATCTCCTTGCAGTACAAGGGACTCACAAGAGTATTCTCCACTACCACAGTTCAGAAGCATCAGTTCTTCGGTACTCAGCTTTCTTTATAGTCCGACTCTCCCAACCGTACATGACTACTGGGAAAACCATAGCTTTGTCTAGACAGACCTTTGTTACTATAGTAATGTCTCTGCTTTTTAATATGCTGTCTAAGTTGGTCATGGCTTTTCTTCCAAGAAGCAAGCATCTTTTAATTTCATGGCTGCAGTCACCATCTGCAGTGATTTTGGAGCCCCCCAAAATAAAGTTTGTCACTGTTTTCATTGTTTCCCCATCTATTTGTCATGAAGTGATAGGACCGGATGCCATGATCTTAGTTTTCTGAATGTTGACTTTTAAGCCTACTTTTTCACTCTCCTCTTTCACTTTCATTAAGAGGCTCTTTAGTTTTTCTTTTCTTTCTGCCAAAAGGGAGGTGTCATCTGTGTATTTGAGGTTATTGATATTTTTCCTAGCTAGCAATCTTGATTATAATATTACTGTATAAAAATAGTATATTATAAATAATATAGATAATTAGTATCTATTGCTTCAGCCTGGATCTCTTTGGAGTTTCATATGTGTATTTTTGTAGTTTATTGGATATCCTCTTGGAAGTTCCAAAAGCACCTCATATTCAAGATGTAAAAATCAAAGTCTTTGATTCACCTCGCCCTCATGCCATGGATATGCTCCCCCCCATCCCCCACCCCAGATGACCCTGTCTCTAAGAATGCTCCCCACTATGTGTTAGTTGCTCAAACCAAAAATCTGGATGCCATCTTCCACTTCTTACTTTCCTCTCATACGCTGTCAGTCACTGAGAGCTGCTGAAGTGCTCTCCTAACAGTGAGGTACTCTCCTAAAAATAGCACTTGTCTATTTTCTTTCCATCTCTGCTGCCACTTCTCCACCTCAGGCTGCCTTTATCTCACAGAGTGCAGTCGCATGAAGTGATTACGTCTGCATTTAAGAGGCCATTCAGGTTTGTGAGATGGAGAATAGACTGAAGAGGGACAACACTGGGCGCAAGCAGTTGGAAGACTAGCTTCTTTTAGGTTTCCAGGAAGAGGGATCTATCAAGACGGCATATCTGTTGGGCAGATGAGAAGCCCAGCTGCACAGAATAAGAGACCAGGTCATTCTCTGCTTCTCTGGTTTCCTCCAGTGCCTTGAAGAAGTCATTCCTCCTGAACAAGAACTTATGTTCTTCATCTGTTCACATTCTTCCTGTCTCCAGGTGTCTTGTCTTTCCTACTGCCCAGCGTTCTTTGCTGGCTCAAACTGGCATGTACATTTCCTATCTGGAGGAAGGTCCCCTCCTGGCCTTGTATTCTTTCTTTTAAATCTCCAGTTCTCTTTCCCTTCTTATCCTGACTCCTTAGAAGTATAGGCTGCCCTCTTCAGTTCAGTTCAGTCACTCAGTTGTGTCTGACTCTTTATGACCTCATGGACTGAGGGCACGCCAGGCTTCCCTGTCCATCACCAACTCCTGGAGCTTACTCAAACTCATGTCCATCAAGTTGGTGATGCCATCCAACCATCCCATCCTCTGTTGTCCCTTTCTCTTCCTGCCACCACTTTTTCCCAGCATCAGGGTCTTTTCCAATGAGTTAGTTCTTTGTTTCAGGTGGCCAAAGTATTGGAGTTTCAGCTTCAGCATCAGTCCTTCCAATGAATATTCACGATTGATTTCCTTTAGGATGGACTAGTTGGATCTCCTTGCAGTCCAAGGGACTCACAAGAGTCTTCTCCAACACCACAGTTCAAAGCATCAATTCTTTAGTGCTCAGCTTTCTTTATAGTCCAACTCTCACATCCATACATGACTACTGGAAAAACCATAGCTTTGACGAGATGGACCTTTGTTGGGAAAGTAATGTCTCTGCTTTTTAATATGTTGTCTAGGTTGGTCATAACTTTTCTCCCAAGGAGCAAGAGTCTTTTAATTTCATGGCTGCAGTCACCATCTGCAGTGATTTCAGAGCCCCCCAAAATAAAGTCTGACACTGTTTCCATTGTTTCGCCATCTATTTGCCATGAAGTGATGGGACCAAATGCCCTCCTCACATCCCAGTTTCAGAAGTTCATTTGCTGAAATTCATCCAGTCAAAGTTACTGTGGGTCTCCAAGTAACCCGATCCCAGGGACCCGTTCAGTCCCCACTTTGTCCGTTATTGCTGTGTCACTGTTGGACACTGCCTTCTTCAGGCTGTCTTACCTGGACGTCTGTGACATCACACAAATGGTTCTCTTCTTGCACCTTCTTGTTAATCCATTTTACATGTTTCTACATCTGCCAGTGTTTCTCAGGATTGAATCTTAACAGCCTCTTTCTCTTCCTCTCTATAGTCTCCCTGATCGATTTTATCCATTCTCATCATTTCAGTGTTCATCTATAGTCTGATGATATCCAAATGATACCTCTACCCTTGGCTAGATAATTAGCATTCAGAATTTAATCTCTGACAGCCCTATTCCCTGCTGGATATCTAATTTCTGTGTCTCACAAATACCTCAGAATCAGCATATCTGCCTTCTTAACCCCTGCAGTGTCCCTGTCTGCACTCTCTATTGAGCGGATGGCCCTACTACCCATTCTTTTGCCTAAACCTGAGCGTCACTCTGCCCTTACCCTTGTCTTCAGCACCCATTCTTACCTTTGTTTGGGGCTCTTCTGTCTTTGGTCTGAACTATCTTGATAGTTTTCCAAGTGTAGTCCCTTTCCTAGGCTCATTTCCTGAAATCCGTTCCCACCGAATCCTTGAGTCCTCCTTTTTTCCCTTTTTCTAATTCTGCCTTTCCGTCCTCTCTTCCTAACTAGCCATTGCTAGGATTACTTGCTTAATTATGTCACCAGTAACTTTAATCCTCATGTACCCCAGTCTACCTTCCAGACTGCCCAGGCTCTGTGTCAGTGTAGCTCTCTGTTCATGCCTCCAGGTACCGGGCTGCTCCTGGGAGGACGGGCAGAGCTGTGCACATCAGTGATCTCCAGACTTGAGACCCCTCCTTACATCAGTCCCTTCCCGTCCCCTAAATCTGCCAAACCTCAAGCTCTTATTAGACTCTACCCTCTTGCCATTAGCAAACAATCATGTTTTTACTTTGGAATAATGAAAAGATTAGAAATTATTTTCCTCAAGTTCCTGTTCCTTACCTTCAGGTGTATCTGTACTGCACCCTCTCCGTGTGTGCTTCAGTCTGGGCTCGGTGACAAGGCCTTTGATGAGCACACGTTAATCTCTTGTGAGACTTGTAGCAGAAGCCTCTCCCTGTCTCTATCTTCCGCCTTTCTTTCTCTGTTGATTCTTCCCTTAATCTGACAACAGGTCCAATGCCACCAAACTTTACACTTAAAAATAGTTAAAATGGTGAATTCCATGTTATTATGTTTTATCATAGTTTTTCTAATGCAGTGATGATGTAAAGGCTTTTCCAGGTTTGGATACACTTTTGCTGTCTGTTGTCCTCGCTGAGCTCCTCGTTGAGACTTTTCAGTTATTCGCTCTACGGCCACTGTCTTCACTCTCCCACCTCCTGTTCACTCAGTCTCCTGCCTGTTTATATTCAGCGTTGGTTCTGTTCTGATCATATCACTAAACCTTTCTTGCTTCATCACTTTTCTGAGTATAAGGATAACCTCTGAGTAAAATAAGGGAGTACCAGTTAAGAGGAAGCAGTTTATCTTGGTCCCACAGTCTTGGGCCTGTTGAACTGGCTCCTCAAAAGCTCAGATACAGGGACTTGCTGACTATCCAGTGCTTAAGACTCGGCTATCCAGTGCTTAAGACTCTGCCATCCAGTGCTGGGGCTACAATTCCTGGTGGCGGACTTAAGATCCCACATGCCTCACAGCCAAAAACCAGAACATAAAACAAAAGTGATATTGTAACAAATTGATGAAGACTTTAAAAATGGTCCATATTTTTAAAAAAATCTTAAAATGTTAGAGAAAAGCTGAGATATGGAGCTAAGTAGAGGATAGTTATACATTTGTGAAAGTGCTAAGTGCCACTGA
This sequence comes from Capricornis sumatraensis, assembly GCF_032405125.1. Lineage (NCBI taxonomy): Eukaryota > Metazoa > Chordata > Mammalia > Artiodactyla > Bovidae > Capricornis > Capricornis sumatraensis. Next base: position 40,909,425 of record NC_091078.1, on the reverse strand, counting down.
CTTCTTTCCTTTGATGTGGCAATTTGTGTGTTAAATTCCCCTCAGCTTTTTCAAAAAGTGTAACACCTTCACTGCATGTGGCTGGGAGACTGGGGCTCTCACGTCCCATCCTCGTCTCTAAGAGCTTTCTCCTTTAGTAAGAACAAATATTATTTATTTCATAGAGTTCAATCTTTTTCAAAGTGCTCTTTTAGGGGGAAGTTAAAGGAACAGATTAGGCTTCTTTGAGGACAGAAGCTGTGACTTGTTCGCCTCCAGGCACTTGGCAGTCCCAGCACACAGCCAGCATTTTGTTCTCTGTACAGAAAGGTGTGGCATGCCATATGAATGAAGAGCGTTCCATTGTGAGGTCATGAGTTTCACTGATTATCCTTTGATAGTTCAGAGATTTTTGTACCAGTGACCTGCATATGTGATACAGTGAGTGGTTATTTCAATAGAATCTTATATTTTCCCCTTGTATGTTGTTACCTTGTAATAGCACTAAGCAATTAGATGAAGAGGTACAGTAATCTACTGAAAGTAACTACTCTCAAAGTATATGCTCAGACACTAGTGCTCTCAGACACTAGATTTTGAGCAGCAACTTAGAGAATTTGGATATAAACTTAAATCATATCCATTTAAATTAAGAAGAAAACATGCCATTTGTGAGTTATATAACATTAGTCCATTTGGAACTGGTCCTGCTGATTTGAGCAAAAAGAATTTGGACTTTTTACTTTTCCCCAGAAATTTATCCCTGCTTTCCCTTTTAGCTTTCCAAGGAATCCCTTCAACCTGTCGAGGTCCTCCGAGAGGAAGCCTGTGAGATCCTGGATGAAATGAGCCACAAGCTGCGTCTAGGAGCCATTCGGTTTTTCGCCTTTGCCCTGAGTAAAATATTTAAACAGATTTTCTCAAAAGTGCGTGTAAATGAAGAAGGGATTCAGAAAGTGAGTATTGCTTGTTAAAAAACAATCTCTTCTTCAACCCCTCACAGTTTCCTCAACTCAGAGGCATCTCAGTGTGCACTGGATGAGCAGCTCCTGGTTATCAAGCGGCGTCCAGCCTGAGCAGAAGGCAGCTCTGCCTCTCTGCTGGGTGTTTCTCCCTCTCCCCTTCAGACCTGCAGGCTTCAGACAAACCGACTTAGTCACTTACGCACAGACTTGACAGACTAAGCTGATGTCAGATGCTCACGGAGTACTAAGAGAGTTTCTGTACATGTTTCACTGAAGTTTACAGCATTTTCCTGTGACTCACACACCTTTCTGGCGTGTTTTTCTTATAAACAGACATTCTCTTGTGTAATTATCAAAAGAAGCAAATTAACACTGACACAATGCTGGTAACACAGGTCTTTTTCATGTTTCACCAGCTGTCCCAGCTCTGTCACATACAGGCAGGGAAAGTCCTATGTCATATGTCACAGTCAGCGTCCATCTCTCTTTGGAGTCTTTTAATCTAGAACAATTCCTTAGTCTTTGTTTGTGTTTCATGAAACCGCTTTTGAAGGAAACAGACCAGGTGTTTTCTGCTGCCCCTTGATCTGGATCGGAGCTGTTTCCTCACTCAGGCTAAGGCTGTGTCCTCAGTGTGTCGGCCTGTGAGCGGGTGGCGTCTATCTGTCGGTTCCTGGTAATGCTCACATTCGTCAGTCGGTCACCGCTCTCTGGCGTGTTTCTCCACCGTAGAGTTACTCTCTGTCCCCTTGTAATTAGTACACATCTTGGGGAGTGCTTCAGAGTCCTGTTTTTCATCATATTTCGCTCTGTTAGTTTTTGTACCCACTGAGGATTTTTTCTTGAATCCAGTTATTACTCTTAAAATTGCCAAATGCTGGTTTTTCTAATTCCATCACTCCTGTCATTTAATACTTTTTTTTCTGGAAATAAGAGCTTTCTCTATGATGATTATTTTTTCTATTTATTATTTAATACATTTTTTTAAACTTACTTGGAAGCTCTTACCTTCATTGGCCTTCCTGCTCATGCCTTTTAATGCTGTGTTTTTATTCAGTCATCTACTTGGCTTCCAAGTATTTCTCCTTTTCCCCCTATGACTAATTTCCAACTTGCTGGCCTACTATTTGGATCTCTGCGGGAGGGTGTTTGGTACAGTGCTAGGGGCAGGAAGTGTTGCTGGCTAGATCCTAACTGACTACAAACTACCTTACCTCAGTTGATTGTGTACTTAGAGTTCAGGAAAACACACCGTATGTGGACACACTGGGTATGTTTGAGGTTGCTAACCTGAGAAATGTATTGGGAAGTTCATTTGCATTTGTCCCTACTACCGGGCATCCACTCTCCCTGAGTCTAGTGTATAAATAGAAAAGTACCATTCCTTTTCCTGGTCCTAACAATGTGTAGTTTTTTTTTTAAATCTCTGAGAGAGAATTCTTGCTCTCTCTTCCTACAGTCCACCAGCCAGTCTAGTACAGCAGCTAATTGTTGGCTTCTTAACTCAGACTGACTTCAGATTCATTCCCAGTTCCCAGCGAACATCAGTGGCATGACTATGTCACAACCAAGGATGCTGAATAAGGCTTAAGCCTTATATACAAATATGTGTGTGATATTAAACAATGCATGTAAAATGCTTAATTGCTGCTCAACTAATATGTGTTAGTGATCGTCACCATGAATATTCTTATGATCTGTAAATTTAAAATTTTTAATATTCTTGCATTATTGTGAGATTATTTAGCTATAACTCAGAAATAAGTTTTGTGTATGGGATCAGAGAGGCAGAAAAACAGTGTTAGTGTTCCCCCTGTAGCACATTCTTCCACTTTCTGATTTAAGGTTCAGTTTTAATAAGCGTGAAAGCTGAAAGTGTTCCAAGTGTAACCTTTGTCTTAAAGCTCCAGCGAGCCATCCAGGAGCATCCAGTTGTCCTGCTGCCCAGCCACCGGAGCTACATCGACTTTCTGATGCTGTCTTTCCTTTTGTACAACTATGACTTACCTGTGCCAGTCATAGCGGCAGGAATGGGTACGCTTCGGTCCTCTACTTTCCTTTTTTGTTGTTGTTATAAAAATTAAAGCTTTCACTGGAATGATTTTAACAGTTCTAAGGAAGTTGAAGAAAATGATGAAAATATAACCACCTCTCCCTCCTTCCCTCCAGTTCCAGGTGTGATCATTGGATTGTGTCCTCTGTATTGTGCTCTACTGGCCTGAACAGACATAAGCAAGCTTGTGTGCACATAGGGCTTTTGGTTTAGGTTGAAAAAGGAGATTAGACTACCCTACTGGTTTTTTTTTAATTTGATAGTGCATCAGTGGCTATCTCTATAGGTCAATAAATAGATCTACACTTTTTTTGAAAAGTAAAAAAAAATTTAAAAATCTAAAGGGACTTCCATGGCGATCTGTTGATTAAGACTTCACATTTCTAATGCAGGCGATGCGGGTTCAGTCCCTGGTCAGGGAACTAAGATCCCACATGCTGTGCAGTGCAGCCATAAAATAAAAAATATTTTAAATCTAAACAAAAAAAATAGGCCTAAACTCTTTTTACTATTTTCCAACTGTGTTAAAATGCACAAAGCATAGAATTTGCCATCTTCATCATTTTTCAGTGCACAGTTCAGTGACATAAAGTTCACACTGTGGTACTGCAGTCTATCCACTGAAGTCTGCTCATCTTGCAAAAATGGAATTCTGTCTTCATTTAGCACTTAACCTCTCATTCTAGTCTCCCTGCAGCCCCTGGCAGCCACTATTCTGTTAATGCTTTCTATCTCTACAAATTTGACTATCCATTACCTTCTGCAAGTGGAAGTACACAGGATTTGTCCTTCTTTTACCAGCCTACTTCACACAGCATAGTGTCCTCAGGGTTCATCCATATTGTAGGGTCTATCAGAATTTTCTCTTTTTTTAAGGCTGTATAATACTCCAGTGTATTGTTGTTCAGTTGCTAAGTCGTGTCTGACTCTTTGCAACCCCATGGACTACAGCATGCCAGGCTTCCCTGTCCTTCACTGTCTCCCACTGTTTGTATATACCATATTTTGTTTATTCATTCATCTATCCCTGGATACTTGGGATGCTTCCACTTTGTGGCTGTTGTGAATAGTGCTGCAGTGAGTGTAGATGGATAAATATCTGTTTGATTCTCTGCTTTCAGTTCTTCCAGGTATATACCCAGAAGTAGAATTGCTGGATTAGATGGTAATTTTATTTTTAATTGTTTGAGGAACTGCCATTGTGTTTTCTGTAGTGGCTGCACCCCAGCAGTGCATGCAGGTTCAATTTCTCCACATTCAACCAACACTTATTATTTTCTGGTTTTTTAGATTTTTTTTGTTTTGTTGTTAATAATAGTCTTCATAATGGGTTTGAAGTGACATCTCATCATGAGTATTTGTATTTCCGGGGCGATTAGTTACGTTAAGCATCTTTTCATATGCTTGTTGGCCAGTTCTGACTCCTCTTCAGAGGAGTATTTTAAGTCCTTCGGATTGTCTGTTTTCTTTGTTGATGAGTTGTAGGAGTTCTTTATATATTCTGTATCAGATATGTGACTGTAAATATTTTATCCCTTTTCACTCTGTTGAATGTATCCTTTGATGAGTGGAAGTTTTTCATTTTGACTTACAGTCAGTAGTCTGTGTCCACAAGTTCTGTATCCGTGGATTTAACCAGCCACAGATCAAGAATATTTGGAATAAAAACTCCAGAAAGTTCCGAAAAGCAATAATTGAACTTGCCATTCACAGGAAACTATTTACATAGCATTTACAGGTGTTGCAGAGGTTAAAGCGTTTGCCTGCAATGTGGGAGACCTGGGTTCGATCCCTGGGTCATCAGGAAGATCCCTTGGAGAAGGAAATGGCAACCCACTCCAGTATTCTTGCCTGGAGAATCCCATGGATGGAGGAGCTTGGTGGGCTACAGTCCACGGGTGGCAAAGAGTCAGACACGACTGAGCGAGTTCACTTTTACAGTATACTTACAGCTATTTACAAGCAGTTGTATTAAGAATTATAAGTAATCTGGAGCTGATTTAAAGTGTACAAAGGTGTGCTAGGTTGTATGCAAATACTCTGCCCTTTTATATAAGGGACTTGAGCATCCAAGTGTTTTGGTACCCACAGAGAGTCCCAGAACCAGTCCCCCATGGACTTCTCCCAACCCAAGGACAACTGTAGTCCAATTTGTCTGTTGTTTCTTTTATTTTCTGTGCTTTTGGTCTCATATCTAAGAAATCATTGTCAAATCCAATGTTATAAAGCTGTCCCCCTATATTTTCTTCTAAAAGTTCTATAGATTGAGGTTTTGTATTTAGGTCCTTGATGTGTTTTGCTTTAACCTTTGTATGCGGTGTGACTTTTCTTATGCGGTGTGACTTTTCTGGTAAGATTCTAACTTCATGTCTAAGATTTTTATTGCTACATAATATCCAGCAGTGTTTATGTATCATAATGTAGTAGTTTTGCTGTAACAACTTTTCAATATATTTTCGTATTAGTGCTTTTATTTCTGTAGAATTGATTCCAAGAAGTAGGATTACCAACGCAAAGAAATTGTTTTTATCTCCCTTATAGGTAGCCAGGAAAGCTGGGATTCAGCCATGTATGCACGTGCTCAGTCATGTCTGACTCTTTGTGACCCCATGAACCATAGCCCACCAGGCTTCTCTGTCCCTAGGATTCTCCAGACAGAAATACCGGAGGAGTGGTTTGCTGTTTCCTTCTCCAGGGGATCTTCCCGACCCAGGGATCAAACCTGGGTCTCTTGCATTGCAGGCAGATTCTTTACCACCTGAGCCACCTGGATTTAATCAACACTGTTGTTAATAAGCCCCGGTGGCTCAGTGGTCAAGAATCTGCCTGCCAAAGCAGGAGACTAAAGAGATATGAGTTTGATCCCTGGGCCGGGATGATCCCCTGGAAGAGGAAATGGCAACCCACTCCAGTATTCTTGCCTGGAAAATTCCGTGGACGGAGGAGCCTGGTGAGCGACAGTCCATGAGGTCACAAAGAGTCAGACACAACTGAGTGCTAACAGTAAAGTAAAAACTGCCAGGAACCTCAGCACTTTAAAAGTATTTCCATCTATACAGATGTGTGGAAAAGTTATTTGAAAATTAGGAAAAAATGAAAACAACTTTTTAAAAACTGATAGTGAACTCTTTCTTTTCATTGTTGACTTTTCTTTTTTAATCTGTGCTTCTAAAAGAATATCGATATTTTTACCTGATGGGTAGAAAGGAAAGGAGAGAGTGAGCTAGTTTGGCCTACCCGCCCAGAGCATGAAGGATGTGTTGACGTGTCATCAAGGCCAGGCTTCCCAGGTGGCTCAGTGGGTAAAGAATCTGCCTGCCAGTGCAGGAAACGCAGGAGATTCCGGTTTGATCCCCTGGAGAAGGGCATGGCATCCCACTCCAGTATTCTTTCCTGGAGAATTCCATGGAGAGAGGAGCCTGGCCATAGGGCCGTACAGTCCATAGGGTCTTAAAGAGTTGGACACAAACTGCTGAGCACTCACTCACGTCATTGAGGTCAGCAGCAGTATTGACTAAAAAGGTTGGCACAATGCCATAGTGGAGGCTGCTGCCCCTGTCTCTAGCTGGTCTGGTTGTAGATGCAGAGGTGCATGGGAAGGAGGGTGCACGAGGTAACCCCCCTACCAGCACCTGCCCACCAAGGCCATTCTTTCCCATAATCCCATTAGATGTTCCTTCTTAAGATGAGGAGTGTCTTACATACCTAAAACCTATCTGAATAGAATTTGTTTGAGATATTTAGAGGAAGTTGCTCTGGATACATATTAACCAGCCTTTCTTTGGTAGACTTCCTGGGAATGAAGATGATTGGTGAGCTGCTGCGGATGTCGGGGGCTTTCTTCATGCGGCGTACCTTTGGCGGCAATAAGCTCTACTGGGCCGTGTTCTCCGAATATGTGAAAACCATGTTACGGGTAAATGCAGATAACTACCCAGTGCTTTCAAGCTGTGCTTTCTTTTCACTGACGTTTGCTGTAAGGTCTTATTTAAATTCTTAACTTCTGAGTGGACCACTTAGCTGTTTCTTTCCCCTCGAGGAATGTACATAACCTCAGCAATCTGTTTACTCTGCGTGGCTCCCTTGTTTAAGTTTCCCTGCGAGCAGTGTTTGCTCAGAGGGCTGGGGAGGGAACTCGGGAAAAGGAATCAAAAGAAGCATTTATCACTTTGAGAGTAGGCAATGGGTTTTGTGTTTTGTTTTGTTTGTTTGTGTTTTCTCTTTAAAGAATGGTTATGCTCCTGTTGAATTTTTCCTCGAAGGGACAAGAAGCCGCTCTGCCAAGACACTGACTCCAAAATTTGGTAGGTTCCTTACAGATTGAAGGAAAAATACAAACCCACAGGCTTCAGGTGTGGTGTCATCATAGCTGCTTAATAGAACATGACACTTGCCTTTTTTTTTTTTCAAGATATTCTTTACCTTATAAGTGTAGTTTGTTTCTTTATAAGTACAACAGTCTATATTATATTTATGGGCTTGGTATATAACGTATACTGTTAGTATCTTCCCACACACTTGTTTGCTCTCCTTTTCAATATGTATGAAAAGCTCTTTCTCCGTGCGTTTCCAGGTCTTCTGAATATTGTGATGGAACCATTTTTTAAAAGAGAAGTTTTTGATACCTACCTTGTTCCAATCAGCATCAGTTACGATAGGATATTGGAAGAAACTCTGTATGCATATGAGCTTCTAGGGGTTCCTAAGCCGAAAGAATCTACAACTGTACGTAAAGCTTGATAGCCAAGCTTGACTTTACTGGAATTTATAGAAAATGCTAGTTTATACGTCAACTAATTTCTGGATTTATTCCTATTTTTCCCCCCTGTTGTGACACTCATAGGGATTGTTGAAAGCCAGGAGAATCCTCTCTGAGAAGTTTGGAAACATTCATGTGTACTTTGGAGACCCTGTGTCGCTTCGATCTCTGGCCGCTGGGAGGATGGGTCGGAGCCCGTATAACTTGGTTCCCAGGTGCAAGGCCTGTGTTTTCATAAGTGACATAGAAACAAAGATGAAAGTCTAAAAGTGTAAATTGTAATTCTTGAGTTGACCACTTGCAGAACTGAAACTTGCTTTTCTGAGATGATACCCTGGAGAAGAGAAAGCTTCAATTAATGTGTCTTCTAGACAGTTAGCTGCAGTGTGTATATTAAACATGCCAAGCCAGACAGTGCTGAAACAAACACAGGGCCCCATTGCCCACTCTCAAAGTGACAGATGTTTCTTCTGATTCCTTCTCCCCAGGCTCCTTCCCCAGTAACCTACAAACTTAAAAGCACCAACAAGAAAAGTGTGTTAACAAGCACATATATGGGAATTGTTGAGCACTTCTGGTAGGCCAGTCAGTATTTTTTTTTCGATCCTGGAAAGGACTGTTGAGTAATAGTGAATGGGAGTGAGTCCCTGCTCTCAAGAAGGTTACAGTTTTATGAGCAAGGAAACAGGTTCTCTCAGGATGCAGCTATAAACACATGTTTGGCGGGGGGGTGGGGGGGCGGTTCTTAATGCAGAGAAGTACACCTGCGGGAGTAAAGGAGACAGACCGCCTGCTCAGCCAGGCCTCACGCAGCTGCAGCATCGCTCATGATTTATCTTCAGTGCCAGTGGCCCCACAGCAGCTCCAGCCTCATTAGCTATCAGAAGCAGATAGTTAGCTTTTTGTAGCCACAAGCTTTCACTCTTTCCGTCTGAAATTGGCCAATTGTATCCATTACCAGGGAGTTCTCACTGGCTACAGCTTTCACATTATTTTGTGGGTTATTTTGTGACTGCTGTCAGGTCATACGCATATCCTTGGTCCAACCAGCTGAGTAGGTTCCTGATATCATCCAATGCAGTGTTTAGTGATCCAGGCATGAGGAGTGTGTCAGGTGAGGACCCTGGCAACACTGGTCAGGTGCCCTGAAACTTCTCAGAAGGACGGTGTGGCAGTCAGGCCCACTGTACAGCCTGGCAATGCAGACATGAGCAGTTGTCAACAGAACATATACCTATCATAACCTGATCGGTATGTTCTACAAGAGACACATTCAAAATACTATGAACGAGGCATACAGTCCACTGGAGGAGGCATTAGTTTTCACAAAAGAACTGATCTATCCCACTTACAAAGCACAGAAGTGTTTGTTTGTTTTGGCCTGAAACCAGGGATAATAGAACCCTGTTAGCTTGAGTATTTTTAATCACCTGTCAAGAGCATACTCTCAAGGCAAACAGATACTTTAGTAAAGTGCAGGTATATTTTTTCAGTGTGACCCGAGAATTGAGTTGGCATAAAGCATGAGAATGCTCTAGAGGGTCTGTCTTCTCCCGTTCCCTTCTCCTCTCACATTGTCTAAGTGGCAGAACTGTGATTGCTTGTTCTGTATTCTTCCTTTTAGGTATATTCCTCAGAAACAGTCGGAGGAGATGCACACCTTTGTCACTGAAGTTGCCTACAAAATGGAGCTTCTCCAAATTCAAAACCTGGTCCTGAGCCCGTGGCCGCTAATAGTCGCTGTCCTGCTTCAGAACCGGCCATCCATGGACTTTGATGCCCTGTTGGAAAAAACTTTATGGCTGAAAGGCTTAACCCAGGCCTTTGGGGGGTTTCTAACTTGGCCTGGTATGTATGTGGGACATATGTGGTGAGAATGGTTGCTTTTTTTATTTGTTAAATTTGGGAAACTTGTAGCCTAAACATGAAAAAACCCATATAGGACTTTGAGCAAAGCATTGCTCAGAGAAAGAAAGCTTAGTCTGTTTTTATGCTATAGGACATTGACCATAGCTTGTTGATTACTTGAGAATAATTGTCTATATGTCATGTCTCACTGTGAGACTCCAAGTAGACAGAGGACTAGAACACCCTCCTTTGTATCTAGCAGAGTGGGAAATAAATAATGACTCTTTGTACTCCACATATTCTTCCTGCTACACCCACCTCTTTCTACCACATATTTGCAATCCTTTGCCTTACTGGATTGTAAGGATTAAAGGGCTAGTCTTGCAGAACTGTATACAATTCTCTGATAATAACAGCTTTGAAAACCTAATTGAAGTTGTGAATACTATGCTCAGAGTTTGGAATATATATGACAGTAGTTAGCTTAAGTTACTTTCAAGCCCTTTGATTGAAAGTTGTAGAGACTGCAATTGAAAATGCAGTCTTTCAAGGGGGGCACAACCGATAACATATAGGATCTTAGTTCCCCAACCAAGGATCAAACCTGTGCCCCTACATTGGAAACGTAGAGTTTTAACCACTGGACCTCTAGGGAGGTCCCAGAATGCAGTCTTTTAAGACCATATAATTATATATAGTCACATACTTACTGTTCACTCATTAAACCTGGGAAGTACCAGGGGTACAAAGATGAACAAGATGTAAACCCTGTTCTGGATAGAAGGCAGGATGGGTGGTGATGTACAAACTAGTAGTTCGTTGAAATAAAGACAGAGAGCTATGGACAGACTGCTGAGGGTTACTGAGAGTAATGCTTGGGAAAGGGCGCACGCTCAGGAAGGTGTGACTTGTGAACCAACCTTGAAGGGCAGTAGGAGCCCCTCAGGAAGACAGCTGGGGAGGAGCAAGGCCAGTGCAGGGAGTAGGAACATGCAGTGAGGGGGCGACAGCACTGGGCGTCTCTTGACCCGCTGGTGACGGGCATCGTTAGAATACTGGCTTTGGGGAGGGCGTGACGGAGGTGGACGTGTGGACCAAGGCTGGGTCCCAGAGGCCTGCTGCCTTGGAGTCTGCATCCAGAATGCAGCCGTGGATTTAGGCAGGGAGGTATGGCGGATTGGCCTTAGGAAGTAGCCGGATTTCAGTTTAAAGATGGACCCCAACGGAGAGAGACTGGAGTCAGGGAGACAAGCAGGAAGGCTGCCATTCAGAGATGGGAACATAGGCAGCTGCAGAGGGCGGCATGGCCGACAGAGGCCTGGAGGGACTACTCACAGGAGTGCTGATCAGCTGAGTGTTGATCACCAGTAGGGATGTAAGGATGAATCATACATCTCTCCGCACGATTGTAATGGTCTGATAGGAGGCAAAAGACATGTTGATTGTAATATAAGGCATAAAGTCGTGAGAGAGGAATACCCAGAAACATGAAAATGGAGGCACCTGTCTTGCTGAGATGTTTTGCTTTTTCAAGAGGGGATAAATATGTGGATAATCCATAGCTAAAAGTGCCTGTGCAGCCACCGTGACAGCTGTAGTTGTCATTAATACAAAGTGAGAGTCAGTTGGTAAGTTCCAGAAGTCAGGTACCAGAAATGATCAAACACAGTTTCTAATTAATTTAGAACGTGGTGTGTGTATTTGGTTCCTTTTTTGCTTTTTTACCCAGATTATTTCATATTCTTAAGCATTCTCATGTCTAGGCTATGATATGCATATTATTATATTATATATAAAACAAATCATACTGTATTGTATATATAGTGTCATGCACTGTATCATTACCATGAGCAACCTGAGACAAGGCAGATGAGTCCAGAGTGAATATGATTGAGTCTGGAAGGAAAAACTTAACCTCCCACTTGTCCCTTCCATGAAGCATTAGCAGAACCTGTTGTCCCACTTGAACAGCATGCCTCCTTTACACAGCTGTCAGCCAGCTCTTCGGAGAAGGCAGTGGCACCCCACTCCAGTACTCTTGCCTGGAAAATCCCATGGACGGAGGAGCCTGGTAGGCTGCAGTCCATGGGGTCGGGAAGAGACGGACACGACTGAGCAACTTCACTTTCACTTTTCACTTTGATGCACTGGAGAAGGAAATGGCAACCCACTCCAGTGTTGTTGCCTGAAGAATCCCAGGAACGGGGAGCCTGGTGGGCTGCTGGCTATGGAGTCACACAGAGTCGGACACGACTGAAGCGACGTAGCAGCAGCCAGCTCTTTGTCTCAGGGTAACAATAAAATGAGTTCCCTTATCAAGAATATTAAATGCTCCCATCTCTTTTATCGTGCTTATAATTCTAATTCCTCAGTTGTCTCTTGGCCAGTGGAGTGTCGGGTGCTGATGTACCAGGAACTGTTATGAACCCACTTCTTCAGTTGCCTTTGACACAGGGCAACCAGAAAAGTCTCCTTGGTGTCCCTGTGTCCTCAGGGAGACGTGAAGCTTGGAGGGCGCCTGTTCGGGTTGCCCTTTGGTTTACCTCCAAAGTTGTAAAGTGATATTCTTGCCATCTTGGAATTTAGGTGTGCAGCATATCTTCTTTTTTAAAAAAAAAAATATTCATTTATTTATTTTTGGCTGCATTGGGTCTTATTTGAGGCTGCAGGCTTAACTGACCTGTAGCATGTGGAATTTTAGTTCCCTGACCAGGGTTGAACCCACGTTAGAAGGGTAGAACCACCCATTAGAAGGCATGTTCCTAATCCCTGGAGCCCCCCCACCCCTGCCTCCCCAGGGAAGTCCCTAGCATGTCTTCTTGTCTTAGTATTCTTAGATCCACATATGTGATTTTCTTGTCATGTAACTTGCTATTACAAAAATGTGATTCTTGAGAAAGTGTTGGCTTTCAAAATGGGAGTTGATGTGCATTTCAGAATGGCTAACAGATTTGGGATAGATGAAAAAGTATGTTATATGTCCTTAAAAAGAGTTGATTTATGCTATACTGCTTTTAAAATATCCTTCCCATGTAGTATCATTACCTCATTTGGTGAGGTACCTGTACTTAACAGTAAATGTGTCAGTTCGCTAGCGTTAATTCATACTGGGGGTAAGACGCCCAGCAGTGACCCAGCCCATTTCTTTGCCATTTACCTGAGTGAATTGTCCTTGCCTATGTAGATAATGAACCTCCCGAAGAAGTTATCCAGTCCAGCATTCTTCTGCATTCCAACATTGTCAGCCTTGTCAAAGACCGGGTGATTCTGAAAGTGGAGTGTGGAGACTCGGAACTGGTGGATGGACTCATTTTCCAGCATATCACCCTCCTCATGTGCTTGGCATACAGGAACCAGCTGCTCAACATTTTTGTCCGTCCTTCCTTAGTCGCTGTGGCGTTGCAGATGACCCCTGGGTTCAGGAAAGGTAAGTTTTGGTACCGTGGTCTTGAATTCTGGAAGAGACCTGGCCATTCAGTCCCATGTAGGGAGCAACGTTTGAAGCTTTCAATGCCCTGCCACGTGTGTGCAGCCCCACACCAGCAAGGGGAGGGCCTGTACTCAGAACTAGTCAGGTTTTTCCTCCTAAATACATGGCTAGCTGCCTAAAACTCGGGAATGCAAAGGACCTAAAAAAATCATCTAATCTAAACATCTCCTTTTATAAATATGGAACACTAGGCCTAGAGATTTCTGATTACTTAAGGTTATGGGACGAGAGCACAGCTCTCCATTGCCTGGTCTGACATGCTTTGATGTCACTTCCCTCAGCTGACACAAGCAGACGGGGTGGGTGAACAGTCGCAGCGGTGTGTGCGTGCTCATATACAGGAGCGTGCTGGTTGCACCGAGGAGTATAATAACAAGTGAAACCGTTGTTTTCACAGAAGCCTGTAGTCAGGGCCAGGGGTTTTCTACACAAGGCTGCACTGTAGAATTTTTGGAGGCTGAGTTCCTTCCCCGAAGGCTTCTGATTCAGTTGGTTGTTTTTGTGTTTGTCATTCAAAGCTCTGTAGATCATTTTAAGGAAAAGCCAGAGTGGAGGTACACTGGAGTCAGCCGCAGACCTTTAGCCCTGGAAGGAAATGTCATTTTGTGAATGAGGAAACTGGGCCCCAGAGAGGTCAGACAGCTTAGCTCAGGACAAAGGAAACTCAAACCTTGATCCTAGTTCTCCGGGAGGCTTCTCACACTGGGATTCATCCACAGCTGAGGGGCATACATAGTCTTCTAGAGTACTTCATTGTGAACACCCTGAAATTGGAGGCAACTGTTTGCATCCATATGGAGGTGTATTTTTCTGATGAGAAAAGTCATGCCAGAAAGATGAAGGTCTGTAGCTGATGGGCCAGGAAGACCCACACATCTGAGGGGTAAGACAATAGTTTCTAGTGTTGTGTGCCAGTGTGTTGTAGTGCCAAAGATGGCATAGAGACATTGGCAGACGTTAATGTGGAAGGGGATGGAGGAAGCCATTCCTTTCCTTCTCTGCTTGGAAACCACGCACAGGTGAAGTGACGTGCCCTGGCTTCAAAGGCCACTTGCCCTTTTCCACACTGACTGATTAGAAGCCTGGTTGTAATTCAGCTTCAACCATTGAAATCATACTAGACTGGTTTACTTGTGGGTAAAATTTAGATGGTTTATAGCTTCCTTCCCTGGTAGCTCAGCTGGTAAAAAATCCGCTTGCAATGCAGGAGACCCCAGTTCTATTCCTGGGTCAGGAAAGTGCACTAGAGAAGGGATAGGCTACCCACTCCAGTATTCATGAGCTTCCCTGGTGACTCAGATGATAAAGAATCCACCTGCAATGTGGGAGACCTGGGTTCGATCCCTGGGTGGGAAGATCCCCTAGAGGAAGAGCATGGCAACCCACTCCAGTATTCTTGCCTGTAGAATCCCCATGGACAGAGAAGCCTGGCCAGCTACAGTCTTTGGGGTTGCAGAGGTAGACACAACTGAGCAACTAGGCACACAGCATAGCTTCCTTGCCCCTGGTATATGAGTAATATGCCTTTAAAATACTACATTTTGAGCTTCAAGAGGGACAGAACATGTGTATACCTATGGCTGATTCATGGCAGAAACCAAAGCTATTGTAAAGCAATTATTCTTTAATTAAAAATGAATAAATTAAAAAAAATAAAATCCTACATTTTGGAGTATCAGGGACTTCTTGGTACTCCTTGAATGTTTAAAAAGCTGAGTTGTAATTTTATGTAATGAATTTATTTCCAGAGGATGTCTACAGTTGCTTTCGCTTCCTATGCAGTGTTTTTTCAGATGAGTTCATCTTTCTCCCAGGAAACACACTAAAGGTAAATCCTTAACTGCAGAAAAGCCGTGTGTTTGTGGTGTGAGTTCTGAAAATATTAGGCTTGGATTCACAGGTGTGTCTTCCCTTCCTTCAAGGCTACGTGCAGCAGAGAAAGAGACGTGCAAAAGAGAAACGTGGACGCTTAAAGTTCAACAAACTCGGTTTTAATTCTTCACGTTTAATCAGTAATTTGGGGATTATTTGGTGAGAAGAACCAAATCGTTGAACTGTTAGTGCAGCCAATGTAAAAATAACTAATAACCAACTATTCTGTTAGAAAATTTACCAATCAGGACACATTTTCCAGCACAACTTACTGGAATGATTAGGGTCTTTTGCTTAGAGATTGGAGAAGAGTGGTCCTGCCTGGTGGTGTGGACAGCTGGTGAAGGATCGGGCCCCCAGAGCTGGGCCGCTGGCTTGCTGGTGTGGAAGCAGCACTGGCAGGCGGGTCTGGGGTCTGTCTGTTATGCTGAGGGACACAGGTTTTGTTCAGTAGGAAATGAGGGCAGCCATTTTGAGCATAACATGATTCCCAGTGTTTTTCGGACTTGCTGCACGCACTTTTGTTTAAATGTGAGGAGAGTATGGCTGTATACACAGTGAAAGAAGATCTATTACCCAGGCAATGATTTCTGAGGCTAATCAGGTTTTCAGTGCTCACTGTATTTGAGGATCAACATGCTGAGCGTCAAAACAGTGCTCTCTGGCACCTAACAACCACAACCGCGGGTCTGGAAAGGGTTGCAGAATGAGCTAGCGTCTTTCCTGTTTCAGGGGTGCGTGGCTGCATCCACTGAGCCCAGCAGTGGGTCACTGACCTAAGTTACAAACCTGTGGATGAATTCTGTCTTTTCCTTCCCCTTCCAGGACTTTGAAGAAGGCTGTTACTTGCTCTGTAAAAGTGAGGCCATACAGGTGATGACAAGGGACATCCTGGTTACAGAGAAAGGAGACACTGTGTTAGAGTTTTTAATAGGACTCTTCAAACCCTTTGTGGAATCTTATCAGGTGTGTAAATCTTTTGCAAGTTCTCCTTCGGCCTCCCATAATAAATATAACTGAGACTTTCCTACCCTGTACTTCTGTCTGGTCTGAAGGGCAGGTGTCTTCCCCAGGAGAATCGTAGAACCTTTCTGTGCAAGGGGAGGGGTCTTCATTCTGCCATGGAGGGGCAGAATAAAACTAAGAGGGTCAGTGTGAAATCTTTACTGTTCTCTTGTAGTTGGCTGCCCTTTTTCACTTTCTGTTCCTCTTATCCCCCCTCTTAAAACTCAGATAATTTGCAAATACCTCTTGAATGAAGAAGAAGACTACTTCACTGAGAAACAGTACTTCATAAGAGTTAGAAAATTCATAAGTCAGCTTCTCGATCAAGGTGAGTTGCAGCCCTGAAGGCGGTGCTTTCTCTCTGCTGAGAACAAACTGGAGGTTACTCACGCTGTCATCCCTGTGTTTTAGGGGCCTCACAGTGTTACAATGTGTTGTCCTCCGACGTACAGAAAAATGCCTTAGCAGCTTTTGTGAGGCTCGGTGTGGTGGAGAAGAAGAAGGTGTAAGTAACGGAGCACAGTGCCCAGGGTGGGCTCGGGGCAGCGACAGCTCAGAACAGTTGAGCACCAAATCCATAGAGAGAACTGTGGAGACGCATGTGATCTAGGAAACGTCACATCATGCTTCACTTTTGTGTGTTCTGCGTAGTGAAGTCACTCTGCGTTACCATGCAGACTTTATGTGGCTATGAATAAAAATTACATTGAAGCAAAGAAAAAAATTGCTTTAGGCCAGCATTTTCGCTTTGACCTAATTATTGAAATTTATAGGTTAATTCTGGAGTAGGAAATGGCAACCTACTCCTTTATTGCCTGAAATATTCCCTGGACAGAGAAGCCTGGTGGGTGCAGTCCATGGGGTGCAAAGAATTGGACACGACTGAGTGATTGAGTACACGTGCACACATATTGGTTAATTATAAGAAAATCCAAGTAGGGGGCATGTCGTGTGTGTGTGTGTGTGTGTGTGTGTGTGTGTGTTTGTGTGTACTCATATATATATTAATATACACACAACTTTCAACTATTTAAAACTACCCTTGAGGAAGACTATTTAAACATATTCTTACTATATAAAAAATGAATGTTGTCTTTTTGTCCTAATTTATGCAATAAGAAAGCTTATTATTTTTTCTCCTAGAAATAATGATTATATATTTAACGTAAATGAACCTGCCACAACAAAGTTAGAGGAAATGCTTGGTAAGTACCATTTAATAAAATGTGATGGGTTTTCACATTGCATTTAGCAACATATAGTAAAACAAGAAAGTATGGTACTAAATAACTTATCAAAATGAACAGCAGTTGAGCTTTAATACACACAGAGAACAATTTTTTTTATTCATAGATAAGCTTTATTCCAATGTCTACATAAAAATGAGTTGATGTTAATTAGGAAAAAGTTTTTCCAAAGGGGTTAAAATTTATCACACAACAGAATTTCATCCTTCGCTTTAGGCAAAGAACTATTTCTATCATCTAGAGTTTTCTTAAGGAACTAAGGAGAAAACTTGGAGAAGGCAATGGCACCCCACTCCAGCACTCTTGCCTGGAAAATCAATGGACGGAGGATCCTGGTGGGCTGCAGTCCATGGGGTCGCACAGAGTCCGACACAACTGAGCGACTTCACTTTCACTTTTCTCTTTCATGCACTGGAGAAGGAAATGGCAACCCACTCCAGTGTTCTTGCCTGGAGAATCCCAGAGACGGGGGAGCCTGGTGGGCTGCCGTCTGTGGGATCGCACAGAGTCAGACACGACTGAAGCGACTTAGCAGCAGCAGCAGCAAGGAGAAAACTAACAGAAAACACACCAGGCATAAAATTGGCAGTCTTAAACAGCATAAAAATGATCAGCTCCTAATATAACTAATCAGGGTGCATGACTAGTCCTGGTGAAATCAAGAAGATTCCTCTCCTTCTAGTCCTTGGATTCATTAGCTCCCATTTCATTGCCAAGGACCTTAGTTTCTTGAATGGGGCCTGAACCCAGGCCCTTAGTGCTATAAATAGTCTTCTGTTTAGAGTATGTCTGAAAGTTCAGAATATATAACCTTGAAATTCGATTTTGAATTTTGTGGTGGTGGTGTTCAGTTCCTAAGTTGTGTCTGACTCTGTGACCCATGGACTGCAGCACATCAGGCTTCCCTGTCTTTCACCATCTCCCAGAGTTTGCTCAAACTCATGTCCATTAAGTTGGTGATGCCATCCAACCATCTCATCCTCTGTCGTCCCCTTCTCTTTCTGCCTTCAGTCTTTCCCAGCATCAGGACCTTTTCCAGTGAGTCAACTCTTCACATCAGGTGGCCAGAGTATTGGAGCTTTAGCTTCAGCATCAATCCTTTCAATGAATATTTAGGGCTGATTTCCTTAGGATTGACTGGTTTGATCTTACTGTCCAAGGGACTCTCAACAGTCTTCCCCAGCACCACAATTCAAAAGCATCAGTTCTGTGGCTCAGCCTTCTTTACGGTCCAACTCTCACATCCATGGCACCTGGAAAAACTATAGCTTTGACTACGCGGATCTTTGTTAGCAAAGTGACATCTCTGCTTTTTAAAAAATGCTGTCTAGGTTTTTCATAGGTTTTCTTCCAAGAAGCAAGTGTCTTTTTTTAAAATTTCATAGCTGCAGTCACTGTCCACAGAGGCCACTAAAATTAAGTGTGTCACTGTTTCCATTGTTTCCCCATCTATTTGCTGTGAAGTGATGGGACCAGATGCCATGATCTTAGCTTTCTGAATGTTGAGTTTTAAGCCAGCTTTTTCACTCTCCTCTTTCATCTTCATCAAGAGGCTCTTTAGTTCCTCTTCACTTTCTGCCATAAGGGTGGTGTCATCTGCATATCTGAGGTTGTTGATATTTCTCCCGGCAATCTTGATTCCAGCTGTCCTTCATCCAGCCCAGCATTTCGCATGACCTACTCTGTATATAAGTTAAATAAACAGGGTGACAATATGCAGCCTTGACGTACTCCTTTCCTAGTTTTGAGCCTGTTCATTTATTCCATATCTGGTTCTGTTTCTTCTTGACCTGCATACAGATTTCTCAGGAGGCAGGTAAGTTGGTTCAGTATTCCCATCTCTTTAAGAATTTTCCACAGTTGGTTATGATCCACACAGTTAAAGGCTTTAGCATAGTCTGTAAAGCAGACATAGATGGTTCTTGGAATTCTCTTGCTTTTTCTATGAGACAGTGGATGTTGGCAATTTGGTCTCTGGTTCCTTTGCCTTTTCTAAATCCAGTTTGTACATCTGGAAGTTCTCAGTTCACATACTGTTGAAGCCTAGCTTAAAGGATTTTGAGCATTACCTTGCCAACGTGTGAAATGAACACAATTGTATGGTAGTTTGAACATTCTTTGGCATTGCCTGCCTTTGGGATTGGAATGAAAACTGACCTTTTCCAGTCCTGTGGCCATTGATGAGTTTTCCAAATTTGCTGGCATATTGAGTGCAGCACTTTAACAGCATCTTCTGGGATTTGAAATAGCTCAACTGGAATTCTGTCACCTCTACTAGCTTTGCTCATAGTGATGCTTCCTAAGGCCCACTTGACTTCACACTGTAGGATGTCTGACTCTAGGTGAGTGACCACACCATCGTGATTATCTGGGTCATTAAGACCCTTTTTGTACAGTTCTTCTGTGTGTTCTTGCCAACGCTTATTATCTTCTGCTTCTGTTAGGTCCACACTATTTCTGTCCTTTGTTGTGTTTTGCATGATACATTCCCTTGGTGTCTCTAATTTTCTTGAAGAGATCTCTAGTCTTTCCCATTCTTTTGTTTTCGTCTATTTCTTTGCATTGTTCATTTAAGATTTTTTTTTAATCTCCCTGCTATTCTTCGGTGGAGAAGGAAATGGCAACCCACTCCAGTGTTCTTCCCTGGAGAATCCCAGGGACAGCGGAGCCTGGTGTGCTGCCGTCTCTGGAGTCACACAGAGTCGGACACAACTGAAGTGACTTAGCAGCAGCTAATATTTGGAATTTGGTGAGAGAGACATAAAGCTAAAATAGACACCAAAACCCTCATTCTAAGGATGATGGAGTTGCTTTCTTAACCTCAGAAGGCAGCGGTGTGAGTGTGAGCATACTAGAACATGCTAGCCTTGAAGTTCAGGAAACATGGCCGGGGGCACCGTGGCCGTGCCCATCGCCTCTTTGAGACGCTGCTGCTTCTCCTATTAAGGGCGCTGCTGTCTCCACTGATTCTTTTTCAGTCTGTAAAACTCTGCATGTGTCGTGTGTTTTTCTTTCGCCAGTGCCCAAGCAGTTGTACGAGGAAGGGCAAACTCGGTGTCATTTCATGAGCCATCTCTCTGTTTTTACCTTAGGTTGTAAAACACCGGTGGGAAAACCAGCAGCTGCGAAGCTTTAATGATTGCCAAATGGTTACGGAAAAATTGGTCAGGTAATTTCTGTGATTCACGGACTAGTATTACAACAAAGCGGGAGGTAAAGGAAGAAACCCGTCTTCTCACCCTTTATAAGGCTTCGAGAACAGTGGACTCAGTACAGAGGGAAACCCATCAATTTAAGCAGTCAGTAAAATCTCCTCCACAATGGTTAAAAAGACATTTGTGTCCAACCCTGTGTGTGTTTTAAAATAAAACAGGCTTTTGGAAACATGTTTGGAAATACAAAGCCTAGCTCCTATTTCACTAACACTTTCAACTTATTACATGTATTTAACTGTTATGTTGACTTCTGAATTAAAATGCAGCATCAACTCTATAAAGGCTCTGGCTATCAAAAGAAAACTACTAGAAAGGGCATGTCTTACGCTTCTTGTGACTTTCTTTAATTCAGGTTACCTCAAACAAGTACACATTTGACAAAGATATATAATAAAGTAGCTGTCTTCTGTTAAATTTTGCCACCCAAGGGCCTTAATCAGTAAAACTGAATTAGAGAAAGTACATGTGACAAAGAGAAGTTATGCGATGTGTCATAAATAGGCTTAACAATTCAAGGAAAGAAAAGTTTGGAATAAGATGGGCAAATAGCAAACGACTCGCCACTTCTGGAAGGGCATTTAAGCTGAGAATTTGGATGAGATCAGCCAGTCCTCAAAATGTGGGGCTGAGGTGACAGAGGAGAGGGCAAGGGGTGAGCATGCAGAGAGCACTGTGAGCAGAATGTCCTAGGATTGGTTCTGAAGGACCTGGAGGACCAATGTAACTGAAACAAGAGCCATGGAAAATGGAATTAAAAAGAAAGGCAGGAATATTCATCTGCTTGGGCTGCCTGAATGAGATACCACAGAGTGGGCAGCTTAAACAGCAGAAATTTGGTTTTTTACAGTTCAGGAGGCTCAGAGTCCAAGACCAAGGTGCCAGCAAGGTAGGTTTCATTCTGAAGCCTCTTTCCTGGGCTTGTAGTAGGCCACCATCTTTCAGTGTGCTCACCTTACCTCTCTGTGTGTCTGAAGACAGCAGTCTCTCTGGAATCTCTTCTTAGAAGGGCATTACCGCATTGGACTAGGGCCCCACCCCATTTGCCCAGTCCAGCCCTAGTTACTGCCAACGGCTCCAGATATGTCATATTGGGAATTAGGGCTTCAGTATCTGAATTTTGAACTGTGGTGCTGGAGAAGACTGTTGAGAGCCCCTTGGGCAGCAGGGAAATCAAACCAGTCAATCCTAAAGGAAATCCATCCTGACCATTGATTGGAGGGACTGACGCTGAAGCTCCAATACTTTGGCCACCTGATGTGAAGATCCGACTTATTGGAAAAGATCCTGATACTAGGAAGAATTGAGGGCAAGAGGAGAAGGAGGCAACAGAGGACGAGATGATTGGACATGACGCATCGTGAGGCATCACCGACTCAATGGACATGAGTTTAAGCAAGCTCTGGGAGATGGAGAAGGGCAGAGAAGCCTGGTGTGCTGTAGCCCATGGGGTCGCAAAGAGTCGGACACAACTGAGCGACTGAACAACAACAACAATCTGAATTTGGGGACCACCATTCAGTCCATAGCAGTAAGGCTCAATTTCTGCAGTGCCTTAGAGACTTCTTCTTAAACATTTGAATAGGAATATAAGTCCCATGGGAAATGCTGAAACGTGGTTTCAGCATTTGGTTGTAGGACTGTCTGTATCCAAATCCCTGGGATGTGTGTTCGTTCCCCAGAGGCCCAGCTGTTTGTGCTGCACATCCGGATTGGAGAGTCACTCCCCTAGTCGGTGCACTCGGGGCAGAGGGCCCCTCTGTGTGGCTCTGCTTGTTGGGAAGCCAGAGAAGACTGACTTAAGAGCTGAGTCAGTTGAACAGTTCTTGGCTTGTATGGATCATATGGCTTGCCAGCTAAACAGCACTGAGCTGCTGCCCTCCAGGTAGGTAGTCCAGAGCAGTGGGGAAGCTGGGGCCCTGGCCAGTCCTTGCTGAGTGGGTGTGCCTTACAAAGACTCCGCATGCACCCAGTCTGGTTACTTGTTTTTTCATGCTATGTATGTGTTGAAGACTGAGTAAGATGCCTTTTATTTACTTCTTGATGTGTTTGTAATGCATTTCCAGTTTGGGGACAAAGCTACTTGGGTGCAAATGGCTGTAGACTTCTCTCCTGGCCAGTTCTGCCATCAGAGCCAGACAAGCAAGCCCATAGTGGAGAGGCAGGAGATGGGATGCAGCCCAGACAGTTGAGGTTTTGCCGTAGGGGCAGCTGTGGGCGGTCAGTGGGTAGGTGGGGCTCTTTCTCTCTCAGTCTCCTCAGACCCTCCCAAGTCCCAAGTCAATCTAAGGTCTTAGTCAAAGAACAGCCTGCTTCCTGTGCTGATGGGGCTTCAAAATGGGTATCCTGCACCCTGCCCCACACGAGCTCCTGCACACACCTGCAGCTACAAGCCACACTGCTGTCCCTAAACTGCCCCTGTCCCCCATCCCGTCTATAAATTGTGGAGCTGCCCTTGCTTTGAAGTTAGTAAAAGAAGGACCCATAGCATCTGGTTTTCCAGGACAGTATCCCATCCTAACACCACACAACGTAGCAGCCAAGAATGTAGTCTGAAGCCCAACTGGCTGTGAAATCCAGCAGCCATACGCGAGCCCTGTGTGATTTGCTTAACATCTTAGAGCCTCAACTTCCTTATCCATAAAATGGGGATGAGGAGAGTACCCCTTGAGTTGTAAGAAATAGTGTCAGTAAAATGTTAGATCCAGTCTTTGGCAGTAAGTATAACCTGTTGTTACTGTGACTAATGACTGGGACACACCCTACTTGGCTTCCAGAATAAATGAGATTGGACGCTTGCAGAGTGGTCAGTATGGCCATAGGTGCTTGCATCCCTGACTGACAACCTTAGGAGCCAGCCTCAGTCCAGCTGTTCAGCCCAAGAGTGTTACATGTGCCTCACTGGGCTGTCTCAGGCACCTGCCGTCCTCCAAGGTCAGCTGGGCCGTGGTGGAAGTCACAGCTTTCCAGATAGCCCTTCTTCCTCTCACCAATAGGTCAATCCTTCAGTGTGGGATAGGAAGCAGATTTTGATGTGTTACTTGACTCCGTTCGTGTCTTTTCCTTTTTATTTTTCCTGATTAAAGTTATCAACTCTGACAGAAGTAGGACTCCCCCTTCAGTAGGTTCAAACACATTTTTCTAGAGCCCAGCCTGGACTGGTTGCTATAGAGCTGTCAACCAGGGGTTTCCCATCACTGGGAAACTTATCTTAACATTTCCCTTCACTTTTCTGCATTGGATTCCCCTCTCTCTTGGATCCCATGTCTTTCTTTTTATCTGTTTATTAATTTTAGTGAAGCACATGTTCCAGGGGTATAAGGGATTAATATTTTAGATTTCACCTGCTTAAAAATATCTTTCCACAGTCACAGTTGTCTGATGGCTTAGCTGGGTGTAGAGTTCTAAGTTAGAGATAATTTTCCTTCAGAATTTTGAAAAGTATTTCTCCTTTATCTTCTGTTTTCTGAAGTTGATTAGAACATTCTGATTCCTGAATATAAACATTTGCTTTCTCAGAAAATCTTCAGGATCTCCCTTCTGAAATTTCAAGTGATGTGCTTTGTTCTCAGTGAGTTTCTGTTTGTGGCTCAAGCAAATTTATTATCTTACTGTTTAGGTCAAAAGTCTGAAAGGGAATCTCAGTGGGCTGCCTTCCTTCTGAGGCTGTCAAGGGTGTGTGTTTCCTCGCCCTTTCCAGCTTTCAACGACCACCATGTCCCTCAGCTCCTGGGTCCCCTCAAAGCCATGGTGTCCAGCTGAGTCCGCACACTGCCTCTTCCTGCTTCTCTCTCCTCTCTCTTTTCCACTTTAAAAAAAAAAGGTTTTATAATTGAAATAGCATTATATTAGTTTCAGGTGTAAATGTCATAATTCAGTATTTGTATACATTGCAAAATGATCCCCACAATAAGTCCAGTTATTATTCGTCACCAAATATGGTTACAGAATTCTTTTTTCCTGTCATAGGAACTTTTAAGACTTATTCTCAACAACTATCAAGTATGCGATACAGTATTATTAATTAGAGTCACCATCCTGTACATCACATCCTCAGGACTTCACTCATTTTGTAACTGGAAGCTTGTTCCTTTCGACCTGCCCCACCCCCGGACCCATTTCATCCATGTCCAAATCTGCTGCCTCAGGCTGCCAGCAATCTGTTCTCTATATCCAGGAACTCAATTTTTTCTTTTTTTTCCCTTTAGATTCCACATGTAAGTGAGATTGTATGGTATTTATCTTTTCTTGTGTGACTTACTTCACTTAGCATAATGCCCTCAGGGTCCATCCAGACTGTCATAAATGGCAAGATTTCCTACCTTTTTTGTGACTGAGAAGTATTCTGCTGTATATAAATACCACAACTTCTCTATCCATTCATTTATTGATGGACATTTAGGTTGCTTTTATGTCTCAGCTATTAAGACTAGGGCTTCCCAGGTGGCGCTTAGTTGGGGGATCTTCCTGACCCAGGGATCGAACCCAGGTCTCCTGCGTTGCAGGCAGACGCTTTGAGCCACCAGGGAACCCCAGTGGTAAAGAACTTGCTGCCAGTGCAGGAGACATAAGAGACCCTGGTTTGATCCCTGGGTCAAACCAGTGGGTATGATAACCCACTCCAGCATTCTTGCCTGGAGAATCCCATAGACAGGAGCCTGGCGGGCCATAGTCCATAGGGTGGCAGAGTCAGACACAAACTGAAGCA
This sequence comes from Capricornis sumatraensis, assembly GCF_032405125.1. Taxonomy (NCBI): domain Eukaryota; kingdom Metazoa; phylum Chordata; class Mammalia; order Artiodactyla; family Bovidae; genus Capricornis; species Capricornis sumatraensis. The sequence continues at coordinate 40,884,287 of NC_091078.1, read as the reverse complement.
ACTTCACACACACAGGCAAAGTCCTTGCTGCTTCTGTGTAGATTCTTGAGGCTTCAAACCTTTGATTTCTTTGGAAACTGAGCCATTAAATACTGCGAACCAAAAGGAAACAATTCCACAAATAACTAACATAAAAAACTAATTTTCTTAGAAAGTATGATTCTGCCCCATCTGTGTTAACTGGAAATGAAAAAATAAGATTTTCCATCTGTGTCAGTTTGACAAAGTAGAGACAAAGCAACTTTTCAGCTTTCTTTTCCCATGGGAAACTCTTAAGTAGAAAGATTTATCAGTTGCTTCAGGCAAGCTTGGAGGTTAAAGCAGAACACATCTGTATGGTCATAATTAGCTGTACTTATGTGTTAGTGGTTGACAAGTGTTGTCTCAGAGTCACCTGGAGAGCTGGCTGAACATACAGGTTCCCAGGTCACCCCACTAGGGTGGGAAGCACAGTGTCTACGTCAGATGGCTCTAGGAAGGCATGATCTTGGGGCCACTGGGCAGAAGTCAGTCAAGGTCACCCAAGTAGCCAGATCTCAGGCTGTGATGAGCTGCCCCATGGACAGAGGGGCAGAGCCAAGACTTAGCCAAACCTGGGAGGCAGCAGTCTGCCAGCAGGTACTCAGGGACAGCAATGATGTGGGTTTCCTATTAATAAAAATGACACTCTGAAACAGGAGCACTCACTGATTTACTTTCTCTGGCCAAAGCAGTATCGACATCTACATCTTTATTTTTTCCCCACTGTGCTGGGTCTTTGTGCTGCGCTGGGTCTTTGTGCTGCGCTGGGCTTTCTCTGCTTGCATTGTGCGGGTTTCTCATTGTAGGGGCTTCTCTTATTGTGGAGCACGGGCTCTAGCACATGAGCTTAGTTGCTCATATGGGATCTTAGTTCCTGGACCAGGGATTGAACCCAAGTCCCCTGCATTGGCAAACGGATTCTTAACCACTGGACCACCAGGGGTCCCTACATCTACATTTCCCCAATGGCATTATTTTCCTTTCTTACCTGTTCATGATGTTTTTTCTGTAGGTTTGGACTAGACTCCTTCTGAAGTGCATTAAAGAGAGTGAAATTAGAAAAACCTAGTTGCATTGCAGGTCAGGAGAGCTGGACCACGTATGCTGTTCTGCAGGCTTCCAGCCGCCTGCACCAGTGCTGACACGGAGAAATCCTGGTGTCGACTAGGTGGGGGTAGGACCAGTCCACAGTCTTGCCTCCCATAGTTGGGTCTTCTGGGCACACAGGCTGCTGCCACCTGCCCCTTAAAGACAAACAGTGGTCATAACAGCTAACATGCATCAAGCACCTGCTGTGTGCCAGGCACCATCTTAAATCCCTTACGTTGTTCGCTCACTTACTCCTGCAGACAGCAGACTGCATGTTACTCTACCTCCACCATATGGCCTCCCAGACAGACTGAGGTTCAATAACTCACCCAGGTTCACACTGCAACAAACTCGGAACCAGATGTCAAGCATCGTTTTACCGTGGAGCTGTCCCTGGGAGCCGGCTGTGCGCAAGAGCAGAGATGACTGTGTGGGGTCACAGGAGAGGCTCCACTTCCAAGGAGAAAGTAGGGGAAAGAGTGCCTTCCCAGGGGAAAAAAGACTGCCTGTTCCTGCAAGTCCTGGTCCCCACGAAGGGGCCAGCCAAGGAAAGGCAGGCAGGCTGGAGCTGGGCTGAGGGCCCACAGAGTCTGGCCTTTCTGCCCCAGGACTGGGGAGAGGGCTGGGAAGGGCAGTGGTGCTAGCGGGGCCACATTCCCATCACCGGCCCCAGCTCCTGGTGTCCAGAAGCTGGGCGGATAGCACGCCCTCCTGTCCGCATAGGCGTGACCAGGGCCCTGATCTGTGGCCTGTTCCCAGCTGGCCAGGGCACCAACCCAGGCCCAAGCCTGCCACTACCTTGTACCAACCCCTGCAGCTTCATTTTCTCCTCTCTTCCATGAGAATGAGGGGGTACCTGTTCACTCATGGTGCTTTAACCCACAGGAAGCATCCAGTAAAGATCAGATCACTGCTGGCTCTTACCTGTCCTCACACATGGGCATGCAGCAGCTGGGCCCCCTGTCCCCAGCTTGTCCTGTGGGTAGTGGCCCTTGTGGCCACAGAGTGCTTCCCAGGGGTAGGTATCAGTCACCCTGGTGGTGGGATGCTCATGGGATCTCCACTGGCTCAGGCTGTCCTTAGCTTGAGAGGAGGAAGTTATGCTCTTTACATGTAAAATTCCTGAGTTGAAATCGAAGGTACCACTCTGCTTGAAAAACTGAAGCTTCCCATTGTGCAAGTTGTCAGATGTGGCAGTCTCTGAACTGAAGAGCTTAAGGTTGGGGATGCGGGCAAGGCCTCAGTGGGCTGGTGTGTCTCCCGGGGTGCACCCAAGGCCAGACGGGGCCAGCTCTGTGCCACGTGCCCTCAGAAGAGCCCTAATATTAGCTCATTTGATCCACAGGACAACTGTGAGGTTGTTACCCTTAGGTTAATCCTTTTATCCACAAGAAATCGAGCTGCATGGATGTTCTATGACATGATTTAAATTATTTCCATTTACTGTTTCCATTTCATGAATGCTTTTGGTAAAACAGCCATTGCCGACAGGACTATATAATGTTCAGTCACAGGTCAGAGGCCAAAAGGTTGGAGGTGCAGGAGCCCAGGCAATGGCCCAGAGCTGCTCAGGGCAGGACCTGGGGAAGCAAAAGTGCTGGTCCAAGGGGTAGAGTGGGTCACTTAAGCTGCCCCGGGACTCAGCTGAGGACAGAATCTTCCTGGAGTGGAGACAGGCTCCCACCTTGAGGCCACTGTGTCTTCCTGCTGGGGTATCAGCTTCGCTGTCATCACTGAGCCCCGCCACCTCCTTCCTCTCTCTCTGTCTCTAATTCTTTATTTAAAATCACCATCCAAATATACATATGTGGATGAATATTTCTTTCTTGATGTTTCCACTTTTCTCATATTTTTTCTTTTCCTTTTTCACAATTCAAACAAGCTCCCTTTTCTTTGTCTTAGGGGAAATTATTAATAGCAGTGGGATGGAAGGCAAAAAGAATTGCCAGCAAAATGTTTCCCTCTTAGGCTTTTAGACTTGTTTTCAAGAAATTAGGGATAAAACTACCATATGATTCAGCAATTCCACTACTGGGCATATATCCTGAGAAAATCGTAATTCAAGATGACACGTGTCCACTGGAGCACGGTTTACAATAGCCAGGATGTGGAAGCAACCTAAATGGCCATAGACAGATGAAGGGATAAGATGCGGTGCATATATACAACGGAACGTTACTCAGCCATGAAAAGGAACAAAACTGTGTCATTTGTTGTTGATCAGTTACTAAGTCGTGTCCAGCTGTTTGTGACCCCATGGATTGCAGCACACCAGGCTTCCCTGGCCTTTGCTATCTCCTGGAGTTTGCTCAAACCCATGTCCATCGAGTTGGTGATGCCATCCAACCATCTCATCCCCTGTCGTCCCCTTCTCCTCCTGCCCTCAGCCTTTCCCAGCATCAGGTCATTTGTAGTGAGGTGGATAAACCTAGAGTCTGTTTCACACAGAGTGAAGTCAAGTCATAAAGAGAAAAACAAATATCATATTAACACATACATAAGGAATCTAGAAAAATGGGACTGATGAAGCTACTATAGGGAAGGAATAGAAACCAGATGCAGAGAATGGACTTGTGGGCACAGCACAGAAGGAAAGGTTGGGATGAATTGAGAGAGTAGCCTGACGTATATAAACTACCGTGTGTAAAACAGCTAGCTAGCGGGAAGCTGTGGTATCACACAGGAGGCTCAGCTTGGTGCTGTGTGCCAACCTAGGGGAGTGGGGTGCAGGGTGGGGTGGGAGGGCTTTTCAAGAGGGAGGGGATATATATAAGTATATTTTATATATATATATATATATATATACTTATAGCTGATTCACATTGTAGTACAGCAGAAACTAACACAACATTATAAAGCAATTATCCTCCAATTTAAAAACAAATCCTATGATAAACTCTGATGAAAAAAATATTTTTAAAAGACTATATGTATATACATAGATGAAAAAAGACCGAGAAAAGGTTGCTGCTTGCAAAAAAAAAAAAAGAAAATTATTACTGTAAGACATTTTCTGCCATTTGTATTTTTCCATTTTCCCTTCCACATTACCTGTGTAGCCTTGTAAACACATCATAATCCAAAACAGCTGAGATTTATAAATAAAACATAAACCAACATTTTAAAAAGTTAAATAAACCTGAGGCAAAAAAAATAAAAAATAAACCTGAGGCAGAAGATAGGATTTGCAGGAAGAAGCAAGGCTCCAAGAAAGGAGCGAGAAGGAAAGACCTCCCCTGACCCTCACCTCTTGTCTCCTCCACCTGGTCCTGGAGTTCTTCAGAAAGAAAGATGGCCTTGGGGCTGGTGGGGTGGGGAGGGGTTTGTCCTACAGGATTCAATCTACTGTTGAATCCAGAAATCAACAGTAGGGTGCTGGGTTATAGGGAGGGCAGCAAGCAGGGCAGGGTGAGGAATGTTGGCACAGAGAACCCAGACCCCAGGGTTCATTGTAACAATAAAACCTGATATCCTTAATGTCCTCTGTGAGGTAAAAGATGATCTTCCCAACCCAGGGATTGAACCCAGGTCTCCCACATTGCAAGCAGATTCTTTAGCATCTGAGCCACCAGGGAAACTCATATAAAGGGACAGTCAGACAAAAAGCAAGCTCAGGAAAAATAAACATGAAAACATTGGAAATGAAAAACTCAGTAGAAGTTTGGAAGATGAGACATTTCTCACAAATTAGGGCAAAAAGCGATATAAAGATGAAAATTGGAAAGTAAGCTTTCCCTCTGAGGTTCTAATTAGCCACATTCTAAATGTTGTTGATGCCCCCTTGTAAAAGTTTCTTTGTGCTGAATACCTTGTGTCTGAATTGAAGTGAAGTCGCTCAGTCATGTCCAACTCTTTGTGACCCCATGGACTGTAGCCTACCAGGCTCCTCCATCCATGGGATTTTCCAGGCAAGAGTACTGGAGTGGGTTGCCATTTCCTTCTCCAAAGGATCTTCCTGACCCAGGGATTGAACCCAGGTCTCACGCATTGCAGGTAGACGCTTTACCATCTGAGCCACAATACCTTCTTCTAATTTATCTTCCCTGGTGGCTCAGAGGGTAAAGCATCTGCCTTGCAGTGCAAGGAGACCTGGGTTTGATCCCTGGGTCAGGAAAGATCTGGAGAAGGGAATGGAAACCCACTCCAGTTTTCTTGCCTGGAGAATCCCATGGACAGAGGAGCCTGGTAGGCTACAGTCCACAGGGTCGCAAAGAGTCAGACTGAGCGACTTCACTTTCTTTCACTTTAACCTAATAATGCTGCATCTGATTTTCTCTTAACTCAATCTATTGGTTCTCAATTTCAGGTTTTGAGTTTTACAGCTCTAGGCTCTCCATTTCATTATTTTGTGTTGGCTTTTTCATTTCCGGTTCTGAGAAACTCTGAATTTTGTCATTTATTTCTGAGAACATATTAAAGTTGTGCCTGATAACTCTTTTATCTGGGTCCTCTGTTAAGTCTGTTTCTACTGTCTATTGTTTCTCTTTCATTTTAATCAAACAGTCTCTTTCATAGATCTCACTATTTTTATTTGAGGACTAAACACTGTATATAAAAAAGTTAGACTATTTGAGAATTTTATATCCTCAGTGAAAGACTTGACATTTGCTTCTGGCTGTTCACTGGAGGAACTAGCGACCACAGATCCCCTTCATCTATGGTTTATGATGAGTCCACCTTCAGCTTCTGTCCCTTGACAGCCTCTTTATTTCTGGTTTGTCTTTGACTTTCAGGGTTCCAATCCTAAAAGCCTACCTGGGGCTGGTTCATGTTGATGTATGGCAGAAACCAACACAACAATTTAAGGCAATTATCCTCCAGTCGAAAATTTTAAAAAGAAAAGTTCATAAATCACACACATTTGTTTAATGGGTAAATCTGCTTTAGGAAGTAGGCAAAGAAGTGTATTATTGCTAGGTTAAAGGGCTTGTGAGTGCGTGCTCAGCCGCTCAGCCGTATCTGACTCTTTGTGACCCTAGGACTGTAGCCCACCAGGCCTCTCTGTCCGTGAGATTCTCCAGGCAAGAATACTGGAGTGGGTTTGCCCTCCTCTGGGGGATCTTCCCAATACAGGGATTGAACCTGCGTCTCCTGTATTGCAGGCAAATTCCTCACCCACTGAGACACCTGGGAAGCCCTGGAATAATTCTGTAATTTCGAATTATCGAGTGAATCAGTTTATGGTAATTATTAACTCTGGCTTGGCTTATGTAACTTTGCTTAATACGTTTAGCTGGTATAATAGTCTGAGATCAACTTATCCGGCAAAACTAATGAAGTGTGACATGAGAAACACAGCTCTTTTCCTGCAACTTTCCTACTTGGGGGTTTAGTCCCTAAGTCGTGTCCAGCTCTTTGCGACCCCATGGACTGTAGCCCGCCAGGCTCCTCTGTCCATGGGATTCTCCAAGCAAGAATACTAGAGTGGGTTGCCATTTCCTTCTCCAGGGAATCTTTCTGCCCAGGAACTGAACCCAGGTCTCCTGTATTGAGAAGAAGGTATTTTGGCTCACACAGTAAAGTGGCTACCCGGAATACGGGAGACCTGGGTTCAATCCCTGGGTCAGGAAGATCCCCTGGAGAAGGAAATGGCAACCCACTCTAGTATTCCTGCCTGGAGAATCCCATGGATGGAGGAGCCTGGTGGGCTACAGTCCATGGGGTCGCAAAGAGTTGGACACGACTGAGCGACTTCACTTCTTCTTCTCCTATATCGCAGTCAGATTCTTTACCAACTGGGCTACAAGGGAAGCTCTTGCCTACTTAAATGACACCTACCCAGTGGCTTAGGAGCTTCTCTCACCTCTGCAGGGAGCAGTCACAAGCATTTTAATCCCCAAGGCAGTTTCGGCATGTTTGAGACTGTTTAATATCAGTCTTACTCAGAACTTGAGAGCTTGTTTGGAGGTTCTAGCAGGGGAGCGCAGCTACTCGTATACCCTTAACTGAAGACCAGTCCTCCTCTAGGGACGACTACCCCTACAACCTTTTTGGACTTCCCTGGTGGCTCAGATGGTAAAGCGTCTGCTTATAGTGCAGGAGACCCGGGTTTGATCCCTGGGTTGGGAAGGTCCCCTGGAGAAGGGAATGGCAATCCACTCCAGTACTCTTGCCTGGAAAATCCCAAGGATGGAGGAGTCTTGTAGGTTACAGTCCATGGGGTCCCAAAGAGTTGGACATGACTGAGCGACTTCACTTTCTTTCACTCAGAACTTAACAATGTACATCTTGTGATTAGTGGAAATAGTCTTATTGTAACTATCTCATTAACTCAAACCTGCAACTTAATTCTTTTAAGGAAGTTTAAAAAATATCCTCTGACATAACGGAGTACCTATAATTTTAACAGAGTACCCAAAATGTGTACAGATAAGCCTTTGGAAAAAGAGCAACCTATCCTGGTGAGATGTCAATATCAGACAGAATCCAATCGCACAGCTCAATGACTTAGAGCAGGGGTCCCCAACCCCTGGGCCACAGAGCAGTACTGGTCTGGCCTCAGGAACTGGGCTGCACAGTAGGAGATGAGTGGCAGGCGAGCAACTGAAGCTTCTTCACCTGTCACTGTCGCTCCCCATCACTCACATTACTGCCTGCATTCTGCCTCCTGTCAGATTCGTGCTGGCATATCCTATATATCGCTGACACAGCTGGAAATGGGGATGAGATTCAGTGGGATCCTTTACTCCTTTTAAGAGCTCTGACCGCCCCAGCAGCTTAGGGAGGCTCATACTTGAAGGGACACAAGTCACCTGTGCCACACTGTGTGATTTTTCATTCTCATTGTTCAGGAACCAAAAGGAATGGAGATGTGTCTCATTACATCATCATCATTATTATCATGCTGCACTCACCTCATAAATGACATGAGCACTGGATATCAATGCAAGAATGCTAATGAAAGATTCACTAGAATTAGGCAGTATATTAACAGGATTATGTGTTACAACAAGATAGAATTCATTCATAGAGTGAAGTATGATTCAGTGTTAGGAAATCTTTCCTAAAAACATACCAAATTAATATGAAAAAGGAGAAAAAAACTCTAAATAGATGCTGAGATTCATTTCATAATTCAACGTGCATTCTTGACCTTAAAAAATTAAAACCGCAACTCTTAGTTAACTGAAATCCATGATCACTTCCTTCACATAATGACCAAAAGCCAACATCATGCTTTGAGAACAACAGGAAAAAACACTTCTAGAAGATATGGATCTACCAGAATTCCTAATTCCTTTATATCAACATCGAGCAAAAACTATGATTTAACATAGTTTTAGGTGTTCAGTTTAATACAGGATATTAAGAGAACAACAGAAGATGTATAGAAATTTAAGAGGCAAAATTATCTTTAGAATCACATCTTGGGTGATGTGATTACACACTGGAAAACTCTAAAAAAGAAACCCCAGAAAACTAAAATCTGTACATTTCTTACATACAGTCAGAAAACATAATGGATTTCATTCACAAAAGTATTAACAGATGAAGTACCAAGGAATAAATTCACCAACAAATGTACAAGATCTACTTGAAGAAAATTTGAAAATGCTACTGAGATATAAAAGTACCCTTGCATAAATAAAATAGGAATAAAACAAATTATAAAATAGGAAGATTCAAAATTATAAAGATGTCAGACTTCCCTAAATTAATCTACATTTGAGATTATTTCAATGAAAATGCCAACTGTTTGGCAGGATGGTAAGGAATGTTATTAAATTACTTAAAATTGGATAATAAATATGTAAGAATACTTAGAAAAAAACTCAAACAGCAAAATAATAAGACCAGTTGTACCAGCTGTCAAATTATAAATCTACAATTAAGATTGTTAATGGCACAGAAATCACCATATCAGTAAAACAGAATATAGAGCCTAAAAGTGTACTCAGATCTGCATCTAATAAATGTAATATGTTATTAAAATCGCATTTCAGGTAAGTGGGGGGGAAAGAAGGATGATTCAAAATTACTGCAACAATTTGGTAATTATGAGGAAATAGGATTCTTACATCATTCTTCACTCTAAAACAAATGATAGATGGAGCAAAATTTCAAATATTAAAATATAATAAATTACTAAAAGAAAAGCATGAATGTTTTTGGAATTTGAAAGTGGGTAAGGCCTTTCAAAACCTAATAGAAATCTTACAAATCACACAGAAAAAAACTCAGATAAATGTGGCTTCATAAGAGATTAACATTTACTATACTATGAAAATAAATACATGAATGAATAAATAGATGAATAAATTACAAACTAAGGGAAAATCTGTAACAGTATACATGAAAATTAATTTCTTCACTATACTATAAACTACAAAATCATAATACAAAGATCATCAAAGAAAAGAATGGCAAAAGACATTTACAGAGCTTAAGAAAGATATACAAGGTTGCTGAAACTCATAAAAATTACAAAGAAAACACAGTAAGATTTTTCACAGATGAGTAAAGAATAAATGTCATTACTAATCAGAATAATCTTATTAAACAGTGAACGATGAAAAGTAGTAAGTAAATAGTGACATTTGGGGAAGCAGGTGTTCTCCCACACTGTTGAGAAGGTAAAATGGTGCGACCTGCCTGACCAGCAATCTGACAGTGTTTTACCTAAATTTAAAATGTATGGTTTGGCTGAGCAACTTCGATCAATCTTTCCTAAGACATAATCACACAAGTAAGCAAAGATACATGCACAGGGAGCTTTTCTCAGGATTCCTGGTAATTCTGAAAAAACCCTGAAGACAGCAAAGTAATTAGACAATGCACAACCCTGACAGATCCATTCATTGTGACAGAGTGGTGTTCAGGCACAGAAAAACCCAACCTGGTGAGGTGCACGGAAACCTGAGAAGCACTGAACTGGCAACACTCAAGGAGAGCAAGACACTCGACAGTAGGTGCCAGATGGTCCAATTTCTGGGGAAAACATTACGAGAAACTCTTAGCAGTGGGCACCTCTGCTGAGGAGGGTCACTAGGGGCCTGGGTGTGATGATGTGGGCTTCTTACTCCATACCTTCTGCAGGTATGTTAGTAGGGATGAATTACAGACACAGCTTTCCTCACCTTGAACCTAGCACACCTGCAATGGCAGTGGCACGTTACTTCACAAGACTGTCCGCTGCACATCTTTGTTCATGCTTGCATGCCCATCTTCCTTGCACACCTAAACCTTGTCCCTTCCAGGACCGACTCTAAAGCCAACGATTCCACGAGGCCTTTCCAAACTCCTCAGGATAACACTGCACTCTTCCTTCTTAGCACTCCCATGGCACTTAAACTACAACAAACAGGTTTTTCACTCTTTTTTATTTTTTTTAACACAGTGTGCAATTATTCAAATTAATTTTGCTTAGTTTGCAACAATTTTGCCTTTAATTTGCTAATTTATTGTTTCAATGTTTTTATTCTCTATTTTCTCCAGTTTTTAAACACATTAAGAGAAAACACACTTAACTTTATCCTGTCCTCCCCACCCCATATTTTAGTCTATGTGAGGCATAGTACTTGATATATACTGTTAAGTCAATTATATGTGATAGTTCCTGCAGTATCCATATATTATTTTTTTAAAAAAGGAGATTTTTGTCATTTGTGACCCATGTCCTTAGGTCATATAGTCCACACTATATTTTCTACATTTAAAGATGTGCAGAAGCTACAAAACCCACTTTGAGTAAATTCATATTTTGTGTATCTGACTCCCATTCAGGGGAATCCTAAAAATGTACGATTTGACAATTCACAGTCTGAAAGTAGCAGAACAATTACTTAAATTAGCTACTGGTTTTGTACCTATTATCCCCATATAGAAAAACAAAACATAAAAACCTAGGCATTTAAAACATTTTAGTAACATGAACATAAGAATATTAAATCATTAAAGAAAAGAAATGAATGTAACATTAATCAATTTTACCCAGTGTAAGAAAAAAATGTAAGCTTTATTTTGGTAAGACATTTCAGATTCCCTCAGATCACAGCATACCAATAAGCAAAACATACACATACTGATTTTATATTACATGTCAAGTCCTGAATTCCCAATCCCAGGAAAGCAAACTGCAGAATACTAGTGCTGATAACAACTATAGGTAGTATCTGAAACAAAAATAAATGAGTTTTCAGCACTTAAGTGTAATGAGGCTTTAATCAAAGAGAGACTTAATTCCACAGGGCGTCTTTTTTCAACAGTAATTAATTCATTCAAGTCTGATTTCAAGCTCAAGTGACAGTGTTATGTTTGAAGCAATTGAGAAAAGGCAATCAACACGTAAGTGGTATAATACAGTATGTACTAGATTTGGGAGCAATCTCTAACTGCATTCAATTTTTAGACCTTGTTTTGGAGTCGAATTAAAGAACTAGAGCTCTGACCCCACTTGGAGGAATGCAGTGAAACTGCTGTCTTGGCACAAAGGCACGTTGCAACATCGACGCTCTTTAATCAACTTGTCCCACACTAACTGATTCTCCAACAGCATACTTCCTCCTGCTACAACTTTGAGGAACACACAACTTTTACCAGAAGAAAAGTCTGTACTTCCAGTTTTAAAAAGCAGACAATTCTATGGAGGCAACTATTTGAATATCTGAGTATACACACTGAGGTTTCTGCAACTTCATGCCGTAAGAGAAGTTTTGATTTCAGAAGTATCATTTCATGAACCCAGCATCAAATATTTACACAATACATGTTTCATACAATATAATTTTAGAAACTTCAAGTGGCATAAAATTTTTATCAAATTCAAGTTTCCAGTGATCTTAAAAAAAAACAAAAGGCAGGTTACAACTGTTTTTGATCAACTGAAATATCCAGTCATGGTTATTATCTAGAAAATGCTAAAGTTATGTGAAAAAATTTAGTTAAAAAAAATGATTTTCAACCTTTCAAATATGCACAGCTAAACAGAAAATAAGAGGTTTGTCTGGCATATGAGTAATTAACGTCAAGGAGCTTTACAACCCTCAGCTGCTATTAGAAACTATTGCAGGTTTTACATAATTTCCACAGTCTTAATACCACTATTTTCATTCAGATAAAAGAAACGACCTTTTGAAGTCATTGACATCAGAAATGACACTTATGGACAAGAATGATAACTAGAAGCTGGGGGAAAACGGGTCTTAGCAGTGTCTCTCCAAGTATGAGGAAGGCCATATAATCAATATACAATAGATACAATAGTTTAATGGGTACTTTTCTGTTTCCCTCTTAGCCACAAAAAACAAATCTCTGCTCAAAGCAGTCACACTTGAGAATGCTATGGGGTCTGCATACAATTTTCCCTAATTTCCTAATCACCCAGACCTTGAAATCCAAGTAAGTATTTCAATGAAAACTTTTCTCTCATTTGCATGAAGTCTGAGTCACTTTATGTAACCCACACTAAAAGTGGGTTATCTTAACAATGTGTCTTGTTATCTTTATTATTCTTAACATGACAAGGAAAAAAGCTCCAGCTGGAACTTCAGACAACTCAGAAATATGTACAAAAAAAATTTTTAACACAGTTCTTTAGATTTTCAAGTAAATGCACCCAAATCAAGTGTTATCAAGCTGCTAACTAGCAGCTACAACTAATGAACCATTTAAATCAGGTTGTAAATGCTTGCTAAACTGTGTTTACAAAAGCTTCTTCTTGTGAACTATAAGGACTCTAGTATTAGACTCCACACACTAGCTACTTTCATGAAGGAATTCTGTTGACCAAAGTTTACCCTAAAGCCAATTTTCTCAACTCCTTCCACTGCCCCAAATTGTTCAAACACATTTTACGGTCCAGAAGAATATGAAGCAGGGTGTTTTATATGGCACTGTATCCTTTCAGAAACCTAACATTTCAGTGAACTGGGAGACTTTCGCCACATACTCTGTGTATTTACAGGTACTGTTCTATCTGCGCCGCATAATCTATACTGTGAGCAAGTGTGTTGAGTCAAAGGATAAGCTGAAATGCTATACTGTGACAATATATTCACTAGAGAGTTAGCATAACTTAAAAGGAAGGCATATTAGTTATTTTAGTAATTCCACTGTTTTTGTTGTATGAGCTTAACATTTTTTTTTCTTTCTTTTGATTTTGCATTTCTGAGAGAGCATCTTTTATTTTTAAGATGTGTTTGAGAGTATAAAGAATATGCTAATACAACTTAATATAAATATAAATAATATATAAGCAATCTATACGGCTACACATAAACAGGTCCAGGTGTCAGACCACTGACGTTGTACTTTCGGGATTCACTCGAATCAGTCTGGAGGCATTTCTCAGGTCCTGGAGTTGCTTGGCAGGTTTCCCCACACCCTCCTCAAACCTTTTTTCCACCACGGGGAGGACTGTTTCATACAGAAAGGATGCGTTCTGTCTGATAAAAGCCTTCTTCTCTGGATCTTGCTCACACCGAAGGCTGTAATCCACATGCTGAACAGCAACCAGAATGATTTCCACCAGGCTCTCCAAAAGCACCATGTGCAGCTCTGGGAAATACAGCTTCAGTGCCTCTTCTAAGAAGCCCATGGTCTGCTTGGTGAACGCAACCACCGTGTAACTCAGGTTCACCCAGCAGTCATCCCCGGTGTACTGCTCAAAGTTACTCACCCCACAGCTCTTCATTTCCTCTTTGAGTTTCCCCAGGGCCTCTGGAGTCATCAAGTTCATCCTCCTCCACATCTCCTCGGAGTTGCGATGCTTAGTGGCTTCGATGATGATTTCTTTGTAACTATGCAAGGCTCCTTGGATGTCCTTCACCAGAAGGGCGTGGACAATGAAGGTGAGGTCGAGTCCGATGTCGCCCAGCTGCTGACAATGCTCCTTCGCCACTCTGACGCACTCGGCTGCGGTGGAGAGGCTCTCCTTACTGTCGAACACCTGCTTGCTGAAAGCATCCACGAACATGCCCATGGCTGACCTCGCCCAGACGACAAAGGCAGAGTAGCAGCCACTGTCGGTGCCTGCAAAGTCGGTCTCAAATTCCCTGGCCGTCTCCAGAAGGCTGGTAAAGAAGACGTGGCACAACTTATGAATGTAGAGTAAGGTGGCCCCTTCAATGCGAAGCTGGCGTATTGCAGCGTGCACAGCTGCCGCCCTGTTTCTCAAAAACAGCTCACAAGCCTTCGTGCACTGGCCAAGCCGGATTAGTTGAGAAACTGCCCTGCGGGTCGCCTTGGGACCACCTCTCAGGGACCGATCCGGGGAGAGTTCAAAAACTAGTACCTCGGTGAGCTGGCGGACACGCTCATCCACTCTCGCCCTTAGTTCTTTTACAGGAGGTGGGCTGGGCTTGTCTTCTAGGTAATGGTTCAATTTATCCAGGAGGTCAACGGCACCTTCAAAGTCCCTCTGGGCAATACAGACATCCAGGTCTTCAGGCAATTCTTGGATCCATTCCATTGAGAGGTCCACCTTCTCTTCTTCTATCTCGGGAACAGCTGGTTCGTCGTCGTCTTCGTCCTCAAACGGGTTACTGCCCTTGGGGGTCACTTGGGGTGGCCCACGAGGGGCCGCTGCCTCCTCCTGTTCCCTGCGTCTTTTTTCACTGAGGGCCCTCTTGGTTTCCTCCAGCACTTCCAGCCACTCCCGTTTGATTTTTGCATTTTCTGCCTGAAAAATACGGCTCTCGGGAAACATTAACAGCTTGAACATGTCCTTCATGGGTGGGTTGTCCTTGACATTGACCACAGCCAAACCATCCAGGGGATAGAGGGCGTTGTAGCGATACATTCCCCGCCGCTGTGGCAGCCAGGTGGCCACCAGCAAACAATCGTTCATAAGAAAGCCGTGCACCCGCTGGAGCTGGGCCATGTGGTCCGCCTCGTATTCCACCAGGTCACCATTGTACACTAGGTACTGTCCCGGCGTCTCCAGCAGGTGCCTGCAGCCTTCCACTTTCTCAAGCAGGGTGGTGAGGGTTCGCTGCTTTCCTTCCTCGCCTGGCCCAGAACCGTCCCGGGAGGCGCCCCCGGGGCTGGGGAAAAAGCCGGTCTGGCCCCGGAGCTGGTCGCGGCCTCCCGCGCCACCTCCTCCCTCCTCCCCTCCAGAGGCGGCGGCGGCGCCCGCGGCAGCGGCAGCGGGCAGCAGGGTAAGCGGGATGCTCTCCAGGCTGCTCTTCTGCTCCGTCAGCAGGTGGCTGAGCTGATACATCTCGCTCTCCAGGTAGGAGATCTCACGGGCCGTCTCTATGAACTGCCGGTAGTTCTGGTAGACGTTGCGCTTCAGGTTCTGCGCCGTCTCCTCCGCCAGCGCCTGGATGCGCTGTCGGTGCTCCTGCAAGTCCCGGTCCCCGTCCGACTGCTGTGAGAGCTGCTTCACGTACAGCCGCGCCTCGAAGCCGCCCGACTCGAGCTGCCGCCTCAGGCGGCTCGCCCCACTGTCTGACATCGCCATCGCCATTGCCGCCCGGGCTCACGCAGCCCCTGTCACTACCGCCGTGGCCGGTGCCGCCGCTGTGGAGGCCCACCCAAGCCGGGACAACCTCCAGGGCTAAGGAAGCCGGATGGAAGAGAGACGAATACGCCTGCGCCCGGGTCTGAACTTCAGTCACTGCGCCTGCGCAAGGGGCCGAGTGCCGACGATGCGCCTGCGCAGGAACTTCAGGGGCCTAGGGCTCCGGCGCTGGAGAAGCTATTGCGGAAGTGAAGGGAGGGCGGGGCAGAGCGATATAGGTACTAATACGTGCTACGCATGGGCGGAGTGTGTCGTTGGTGTTTGACGTTACTCGCGACCCGTGAAGACCGGTAACCAGGTATCTGAAACCTTCAACTCTAGTTTTGAGCCCACTAGGTGGTGTCACGCTTAGTTCTTTTTTTTTTTAAGGCCCAGAATCTTGACTTCGGCGTTTGGGACAAGCTAAGCTCTCGTTCTCGAGCCCGTTTTCCCTGAGTCTCGCGAGATCGGCGAACTGACCAGAAAGCCGGTATCTCCTAGGCGCGCGACCGGGCCCTCAGACCCCCCAGGACGTGGAGTCACTCACTCTGGATCTCAGCGGCTATGGATGAGGACCTGGTTTTGGCACTACAGCTTCAGGAGGAGTGGAACTTGCAGGTCTCGGAGCGCGAACCGGCCCAGGAGCCCCTGTCGCTGGTGGACGCGTCCTGGGAGTTGGTGGACCCCACCCCTGACTTACAGGCCCTGTTTGTTCTGTTCAACGACCGTTTCTTCTGGGGCCAACTGGAGGCGGTCGAGGTGAAGTGGAGCGTGCGGATGACGCTGTGAGTCGCGAGCCCCACCGGGGACGGGGCCACCGGCGGCCCTTCTGTCTCCCCTCGCGGTTTTGGCGGCGTTAGCTCGGGCTCTGGATTTGGGGCAGGCGGCCCCACAGGGATTATCTTCCTTCCAGCCCCTTCCCTTCTCACTTTAAACGACTTTAAGAAAGCCCCGTGGCCCATCCCGCGACGGTTTGACTTGTAAGGGGTGCAGTGAGAGAAAAGTGTGTTTCTTTGAATCTCACTTCACTAGAAAGGGCTTCCCTGGTGGCTCAGACGTTAAAGAATCCGCCTAAGACCTGGGACCCCTGTTTGATCCCTAGGTCTGGAAGATCCCATGCAGGAGGGCATGGCAATCCATTCCAGTATTCTTGCCTGGAGAATCCCATGGACAGAGGAGCCTGGCGGGCTGCATACAGTCCGTGGGGTCTCAGAGTCGGACACAACTGAGTGACTAAGCACACAGCACAGTCCAAAGCCCTTAACGGTTACTAAAAAGCGAGTTAACGCTTTTCTGATTTGTCTTATGAGTGTGCTTTAGGACCCAGATGAGAGAAACAGCCAGAATCTGCCCCAAGAGAGAGTGCCAGGGACACACTGTGTGGTGTACTTAGCAGTGAGCTCGGGAGTCTTGAGTAGGAAAGGGGCTTATGTTCCCATATTTCTGGATCCAGGGGATCTAAAGGGATGCCTATAAAAGGAACCTTTTCTGACACTCCAGGTTTGAGAAATTCTGATTTGAGGTAATGTACCCCGGTATATGAACGGAGTTAACAAGTAAGTCTAAGAAGTCGTTGTGTACCACTGTACTTGTTTTTGAATTGATACAAAGCATCTAAAATAAGAGAAGAAATGATACAAAGTTGTGTGTTTAAAGTATCGATCTCTTTCATATAGGATTCAATTATAATTTTGGGCATATGCTAATGGAGATCTGGCCGTTAGCACTACAACTGATTGAGCATAGCTTGTAGGGAGGAGACAGGAAGCAGCAAAATAGAATTATCTTCTTCAAGCTGTTATAGCCTGGTAAGGGAAGCCACTACTCGGATGAAATACAAATATCTCCCAACAAAGTGGGTATACTCTCAAGAAAGCCATTCTTCATAGAGTTCTCTCAGTCTGAACTGTCCAAGAACAGTGAAGGATTTTGCTCTTTCATTTCTATTTTCCTTTTGTGTATATTTGGTGATTAACAATTTTTGTGGTGGTGTTTTCCAGGTGTGCTGGGATATGCAGCTATGAAGGGAGGGGTGGAATGTGTTCCATCCGTCTCAGTGAACCCCTTTTAAAGCTGAGACCAAGAAAAGATCTTGTGGAGGTATTCTTTGCATAAATCTGATTCTTAGCTCAGTAATTTAGAAACAGTTATTATTAGACTGCTGTAAATTAACCTGTACATGTGAGGGAAAAAAATCAGTTTTCCCTCACTGCAAACTTTTATTGTGGGGCAAATAATGATTACCTTATATTCTTACAGCGTTTCAAAGTTGGAGGCTTTCAGGTATGTTAGCTACTTTGATTTTTACAACAGTCCTGTTTATGTTCAGTATGTGTTATCCTTATTTTTATAAATAAGATAAGGTTCAGATAGACAAAGTAGTTGGTTTAGAAGCAGCCAGAAAGTTAAGATCCAGATCTTTTATTGATACACGCAAATTTTGATTCTCTTCTGTTCAGCCACCATGGTGTCCTCCCATGACATATAGCTGAGCTGGCAGAACAAACCAGTGTGAGGGCACACTTCATATCTGGAGATGGTGATCACTTCTAATAGCTGAATGAAGCAGTAGGAGCCCACAACTGTGTTTAGTTGAGTCCAGTAGTTGCCTGAAAATCCTCAAGATATACCTGGTGTGAGTTATCTTGCTTCAGTTGTATCATTTGAAATGTATGCACGAGAGCATAGGTGGTAGAGGTTGGATGGGAAATAAGTTAAAACATGCCTAGAAATATGCTGTGTAAGGATAACAAAAAGTAGTGGTTTCACAAAAATGTGAATGTACTTAGCACTACTGAACTGTACACTTAAAATAGTTAAGATGGTAAATTTGATTACATTTTTTTAAAATCACAACTTTTTAAAAAATAGCTACTAAATGTTAAAGTAGTACAACAGAAATAATAAAAAAGAAACTAATAAAGGGACAAAGCCCAGATGAAATAGAAAAGTGGACATAAAAACAATATCAGTTATTATATTAAATGTAAATGGACTAAACATTCCAGTTAAAGACATGGAATGGCATATGACATTAACCGAGATGTGATTAAAACAAAGACACACATATATTAAATATAAAAGGATGAGAAAAAGCATATCTTCCAAATATTAGACAACAGAAAATTGTTATGGCTATCTAGTATTAATATAAAGATTTTAAGGGAAGAAGTTTTAATAGAACAAAGGGAGACATTTTAAAATGATAAAATAACCTATTAAATACAGACACATAATGACCCTAAAAGTAATAGCATAGCTTTAAGCTTTAAACATGAAGCATCAATCAGCAGAAATGAATAAGAGAATAAGAGAAATAAGCAATGAATAAGAGAAATGAATAAGAGAAATAAGCAATCTACAGTCATAGTTGTAGGTAAAAACACAATTTTGTTAGTAATTCAGTGAAGAAGCAGGAAAAAAACAGTAAAGCATTTTAAAAAATTAAACGATATGATTAACCAAATCAACCTTACAAGGAGCGCTAATGGGAACAGCACTAACTGAAAATTGAATTTGTTGCATAAACAATGTTGGTTTAAATAACACATGAATGATTTTTTTCTTAAGGTAATAGGCAAGAAGAAAATGGGAACTATGTGGTCATGCTTCAAGTGAGCATTTGCTGTTGGCAGAAAGTTATAATGTGAAATCAGGAGTAAGATGGATAGAGGAAGAATAGAGGGACTGGCCTGTATTTGAAGTAGCTGCCTAAATTATAATGAATAGGATTCAGAAAAGGAAAAAATTTAAACTGGTTAAGGAGGTCAAGAAAAGTTTTAACAGATGTGGATTTCATTACTGCTAACATCAGCAACACCTACCACTCACTGTATTGAGTACCTACTGTGTGCCAGACTAATTTAGTTATTTTAGGATTTGCTTTTGATGTTTGTTTTTGATGTTTAGTTGCTAAGTCATGTCCAGCTCTTTGTGACTGCAGCCCTCCAGGCTCCTCTGTCCACGGGATTTCCCAGACAAGAACACTGGAGTGGGTTGCCATTTCCTTTTTCAGGAGGCGAGCCTAACAGGACAGAATTGAATTCTGACATGTAGAAATGGTAGAGGAGACTACTTTTGGCAGAAGGAATGGGTATGCTGTGGACAAAGGTGAGGCCACTAGGCTTATGGCATATTTAGGTCTAGAAGTAGTTATTTTTGACCAGATATAGAACAGTGGTGGGAAATTGAGGTGTTTTGGGGACAATGATGTATAGATAGAGCCTAAATGTGGGAAATGGTAGATAAATAAAAATGGAAATGTTCAGCATAATGCCATGTACCATTTTCAAGACGTGTTTGAATTGAACCAAAAATCAGGAACCTAAGTTGTTTCTCTTTAATGAGAATAGTTGTCATTATTTTAGAATGTTGAAAAACATCTGAAATGTAGAATGATCTTTGAATTTGAGTCTCAATAGAGTGGTATTGTCTTGAAAAGATGAGAGTTGGTAAATGTTTGATTCTTGCATTTCTCTATTCATATAATTCTATACAACTAAAATTCATTAATGCCAATCTAGTTCTTCTGATGAAAATTTAAAAAAAAATTATGGAGGATTATGAAAAAAGCTACACTTTTGAGGACCTTTATAATTTTCACTTTTGTACTCACATTTTTTAGAATAGATTATGAAATATCAGCCATAAATGCTTTTGTAAACTTTATACCTAAACTATTCCATCCTTGGTATGGAATGAGCAGGAAGTTTTATTGTTTGTTTTAAAATTTTACATGATTTAAAATCCTCAAACTACAGAAGACTATACACAGAGAAATCTTGGTCTCCCCCATGCCTCTATTCTGACCTTTTCACCTATAAAGGATACTGTTGTTACTAGTTTTTTTCCTATCATTCTCTTTTGCCAGTGTTTATATCCACTCTTATCTACTCCCCACCACACAGCATATTTCTTATATAAAATGCTGAGTACACTCTTTTGTACCTTGCCTTTTTCGTTAAAACAATACGTTCTATAGTGTCCTCCATATATTTCATAGAGATACTTTTCATTCTTTTTTATGGCTACATAGAATTCCATTATGTGGCTGTACCATAGTTCTTTCAATGAGGCCCTTTCACTATTGTAAGGAATGCCACAATGAAATACCTCATTCACATGGCCTTTCATTTTAGTCTAGGTGTTGCTGAGTCCAGCAATAAATGTGTTTGTAAATATGTTAGATGTTACCAAATTTTCCACAAGGGTTGTACTATTTTGCATTCCTACCAGTGATCTCTGGTGGCTACTGAGCCAGATTCTGGCTAAATCTGGCTAAATCTACCAGATTTGGGTAAAGAATCTGCTTGTCAGTGCAAAAAACTGGGGTTCAACTGGGGTTAGGAAGATCCCCTGGAGGAGGAAATGGCAACCCACTCTAGTATTCTTGCCTGGGAAATCCCATAGACAGTGGAGCATGGCGGGCTGCAGTCCATGGGGTTGCAGAGTCAGACGTGACTTAGTGACTAAACAACAACAGCAGCAATCAGTGATATATGGGAATGCTTATTTTCCCTTAGCTTTACTAATAGTGTCAAACTTTAGTTTCACCAGTCTCAATAAGCAAGAAGTTGTATACTTATGTAATAACTCGCATATCTGTTTTTAAAAATGAAATTGAGCATTTTTTCATATGTTTATGGATCATTTATATTTCATTTTCTGTGACCTGTCCATGACATTTGCCTGTTTTAAAATCAGATTGTTGATCATTTTCCTGTTGATTTTTAGGAGTGCTTTATAATTTAGGAGTTAATAGCCTGTAAGATGGTTGCACATATATTTTCCTGAGTTTGTTTTTTTCACTTTACTGATAACATTTTTTTCCCCATACAGAATTTTAAAATTTTCATGTAGCTGAATTTATCAGTCCTTTCTACTGGATTTTGGTTAATAATTAAAAAGGCTTCCTTGGAACAGGGAATTAACCTGGGATCTACAGGACTGTGGATATTATATGTAAAGTTTTGTGAATGTGTGCTTATATAATTTTTCTAGAAAGATGGTTCATGACTTCTGTCAGTATCTGAAAGGAGCCTGTGATCCAAAGGTTAAGACTCCAGGTAGAGTCAGAAAATGCATTTTTATTTTCAGAAGCTCCATAACAAATTAGTGTGATTGTTTTTTGTTTCAGACCCTCTTGCATGAAATGATACATGCCTATTTATTTGTCACTAATAATGATAAAGATCGGGAAGGGCATGGTCCAGAGTTTTGTAAGCATATGCATCGCATCAATCGTCTGACAGGAGCCAATATAACGGTATATAAAACCATACACATTTATGATATTTAGTAGTTATTTATTCAGTATTTCCTGGGATTTAATTAAAAATAGAGAACTGGGTAGAAACAAATACTGTGTTTGAGGATTTCCCAGGGCAAGTGAGGGGCCCAAAGAAGCAGACTGGCTTATCTGGGACCCCATAGTGTAAGACAGCAGTTATAGTGACATCCCTGAGACCTCTGACCTCTGGGAGCAGCTTGTGGAGAGTTATTGCAGGCCTGAGTACCTCTCTTCTGGATTATTACTAACATCTCCTAATTACGTTTCCTCTTTGTCTCTTCCTTCAATCTGTCCTATATTCTGCTGCTATTGTATGTTACTCCCTTCATCAGAAGACTTTGACTCATTTCTGCATAATGTGGGAGGTAGCAGAGCCTGGGGTCAGAAAGCAGGAAGAGTCAGGTTGCCTACATCCTGATGCTGGTGCCACTGATTGTGGGACCTACGTAAACTCTGTCATGCTTTGGTTTACTCACATGTAAAAGGAGAATGATAACAATACTTAGGCTATTGGATCCTTGTGAGGGTTAGAGAAAATGCAAGCAAAAACATTTTAGTACAGTTTGGGTACTAATTAAATATTAGTTGTCTTTGTTTTTATACATTCATTTTATCCAGTAACCTTACTGTTCCTTTTTTCTTACTTTCCACAATTCCCCTGCTTGTTTCTGACGGAACTTTTCATCTCTGCCTTTCCTCGTATATTCTCTCCCTAAAATGTGCCTCTTCTATTTTCTGTCAAAATGATCTTCATCTTTACAGTGGGATATAACTTCTGCCTCCTTTTAACCTCCTCAGCAGATATGTAACCTTTTACAATGTTATATTCTACTTTCATACCCCAGTAGGGTGGCTCTTACCTATCTTTATACACACTTGTGTATCTTCATACACACCTGAACAAGATGTATAACATAGTGCCTCTACAAGCACTTCAGTTCAGTTGCTCAGTTCAGTTCAATTCAGTTGCTCAGTCATGTCTGACTCTTTGCGACCCCATGAATCGCAGCACGCCAGGCCTCCCTGTCCATTACCAACTCCCAGAGTTCACTCAGACTCATGTCCATCGAGTCAGTGATGCCATCCAACCATCTCATCCTCTGTCGTCCCCTTCTCCTCCTGCCCCCAATCCCTCCCAGCATCAGAGTCTTTTCCAATGAGTCAGTTCTTCGCATGAGGTGGCCAAAGTATTGGAGTTTTAGCTTTAGCATCATTCCTTCCAAAGAAATCCCAGGGCTGATCTTCAGAATGGACTGGTTGGATCTCCTTGCAGTCCAAGGGACTCTCAAGAGTCTTCTCCAATACCACAGTTCAAAAGCATCAATTCTTCGGCGCTCAGCCTTCTTCACAGTCCAACTCTCACATCCATACATGGCTACTGGAAAAACCATAGCCTTGACTAGACAGACCTTAGTCGGCAAGTAATGTCTCTGCTTTTGAATATGCTGTCTAGGTTGGTCATAACTTTTCTTCCAAGGAGTACGTGTCTTTTAATTTCATGGCTGCAGGCACCATCTGCAGTGATTTTGGAGCCCCCAAAAATAAAGTTTGACACTGTTTCCACTGTTTGCCCATCTATCGTGTCCAACTCTTTGCGGCCCCATGAATCATAGCACGCCAGGCCTCCCTGCTGCTGCTAAGTCGCTTCAGTTGTGTCCGACTCTGTGCAACCCCATAGACGGCAGCCCACCAGGCTCCCCCGTCCCTGGGATTCTCCAGGCAAGAACACTGGAGTGGGTTGCCATTTCCTTCTCCAATATATGAAAGTGAAAAGTGAAAGTGAAGTCACTCAGTCTTGTCCGACTCTTAGCGACCCCATGGACTGTAGCCTACCAGGCTCCTCCATCCATGGGATTTTCCAGGTAAGAGTACGGGAGTGGCCAGGCCTCCCTGTCCATCACCAGGTCCTGGAGTTCACCCAAACTCATGTCCATCAAGTCAGTGATGCCATCCAGCCATCTCATCCTCTGTCATCCCCTCCTCCTGCCCCCAGTCCCTCCCAGCATCAGTCTTCCAGTGAGTCAACTCTTCACATGAGGTGGCCAGAGTATTGGAGTTTCAGCTTTAGTATCAGTCCTTCCAGTGAACACCCAGGACTGATCTTTAGAATGGACTGGTTAGATCACTTAGCAAGTACTGAATTTCACTGAACCAAAACAAATATTAATTCCTACAGAGATTAAATGCCTTGGTGTGTTTAGTGTTTAGAAATTTCCTTATTTTAAAAAGCAGTACAAGCCAGTGTGATGGAAAGGGAGAGTACTCACCCTCCATGTATTATTTTCTAGCTGTCAGTTTAATTTTCTAGAGAGCTCATTTCATTACTGGACTGAGTTCCTTTAACATCAGATAAGTGGCTTGCTTTAACACAGTCACATAAAATCCAGATTAGCAAAGGAATTAGGCAGTTGCTAGTATAAAAGACTTTTACACTTTAAGCAGAATTCTAGTGTACTTCCTGTTGTTCAGTTGGAAGAGAATTTAGGAGGTTTTATCAGGTAGACAGCCCTTGCTTTCCCAGGTTACATTCTGTTACAGCAGACTCCATGAGGCATCCACATTGAGGACAGTTTTTAGTTAACTACATTGTTAAAGTTACAGCCTATAGGAATTATAGAAGGAATAGGCTATAGGAATTATAGAAGTTGGAATCAGAATAGATCCAATTCCCTGTCTTTTTTACCACTGAATTACTAAGTGAGGTGTTCTCAACATAAGAGAGAAGGCAGGATCTTACAAGCCTCCTTGCTCCCAAACCTCTGTCCTCCAGTCTCTTTGCACTTACTGTAATTTGCATGCTTGCCAAACTATAGAATTTGTTTGCTTATAGTAGAGAGAGAGTGAATATCTGTAGAGTTACAGAAAGCTTAGTATTGTTTCCCACAAGGGAAATTTATTAAGAGCTTAAACAAAACTCATGCTGCTGTTGCCCCTTACCTTATATAACTAATAACATTCCACTGAGAGGACAGGAGGAAAAGTTCCTCAGTCATTTGGAAGTATCATCTGTAAAATGGTGCCGTGCCAGCCTCAGTTGCCACCATGTGGGAGGGCTCACCTTCCTTTCAGCCTGAACTCTGTCTGCTGCTTAGGTTATAAGTAATAAGATTTCATCTAGAGGGTGAAACAGATCCTGTTCAAGGACTGAAAAACACATTTAAAGAGAATTTGTCTCAGTGAAGTTTCTCATTCACTCAATCAGCAAACACTTACTGAGCACCTTCCTTATGCCAAGCTGGTAATAACCACTAGGGATACAAGGATGAAAACATTCAAACCCGGGAGAGCTTTTCACCTATAAACAGATAAAATGGTACCCCAGAAAGCTTGTTGTGAGGAAATGAGCAGAGCTGGGCGAACGTGGAGAATGGATTTGGCAGAGGCAGCCTGAGACCAGGTGCTTGTGTGTGGGCCCAGCGTTGATAGGGAAGAGTCCTTCGGAATCCTTTGGTATGGTTACCTATAGGGGAAATTTCAACCTAAGCAGTGGGAACAGTTCTTACTGATTATGGCATTATATAAAATCTTTATCCTACTTTTTCATCGTTTAGAAAGTGGGTTTCTAAGACTTTTAGCATGTATAGAAGCTTTTTGTTGTCTTCTAGTCTCACATTTTTCTATCTTTACATAGTTTATGTAGCACTAAATTATGGGAATCTGCTGATTCCCATTAAAATGAACTTTTGAAGAGAAGCTATAGTTACTATCTTTCCCAAAACATAACTCCAGAAAACCCTTGAGAAGTTGGAAAGTTTAAAAAAAGGAAGTTGTGGGAGGCTGCTTATTTATTACATATATTTTCTTAAAATTGTTAAGTTGCCTACACAATGCTAAGAACTTTGTCTCGGCCCAGGTGTACCATACTTTCCACGAAGAGGTGGATGAGTACCGTCGACACTGGTGGCGCTGCAATGGGCCGTGTCAGAACAGTAAGCCATATTACGGCTATGTGAAGCGTGCCACCAACAGGGCCCCCTCCGCCCATGACTACTGGTGGGCTGAACACCAGAAAACCTGTGGAGGCACTTACATCAAAATCAAGGAACCAGAGAACTACTCTAAAAAGGGCAAAGGAAAGACAAAACTGAGAAAGCAGCCAGGATCAGAAGCAGAGAATAAAGGTAAGTCTGCCTATAGTCTTCCTACTTTTCCACTACCGTGGCTAGTTCTCTGAAGGACACTTCGGAGAACTGGCATTAAGATAAAGCTTTAATTAATTTGTTCAAAGGAAAAAAAGGCAAAACAAGAAACTTGGTTTCAACCAAAGCCCATTTTAATTTTTTTTTAATTTTATTATTTTTCTCGTTAGAAAACCCTTAGCAACATTTTTTGAAGAAAAAAAAGATAAAGCTTAAAGAGTGTTTCTTGTGTAGGTGTTTTCAAGTATGGATTTAAAGTGGAAAAAAAATCCCATTGTCCATAAAACAGTGGTCGAAAAATATATTTTGCTCTATATACATGTGAGAAAAAGTGGGAATAGTTTCCACTGCTAAAATTTAAGGGTAAAGTCCCTTTCCCTCTCCTGACTCACTGGGTCATTAGGAAACAGAAGGCAAAAAAAAAGATTGTCAAGGTAAAAACAGTAATTCAAATAACAATGCCCGGAATGTAAGTCCTAGCTACACCCCTTCCTATCAGTTGGAGTCTATCCAAGCAACTTCTGTTGATGTATGTATTTTCATTAGAAGAATGGGAAAAGGATATGGCATGTATAGCTAACATTTCAAGATTTACCCCTTTCCTCTGCAGTTCAGAGTTACTGCCCTTTGAAGGGGTAACCAGGTTAATGTTTCTTCCCTTGGGAAGTTGTTGATTATGTGATAAGGATTCATGGACATGAGCTTTCTCAAATCTGAAACATTTACTAAGTTGAGAAGCTATAGAAGAATTTATGTCGAAAGATTATATCCTGTTTTGTAAGCTGGGAAGATAATGCAGTAGCAGATTTTCCCCATCTGGGACGTGGTTAAGAGTCCTAAAGGCAGTTTTCTTGATAAAAGTTATTCTGCTATTGATATTTGCATGATTGAACTGCTTATCTAGTATGAGATGGTATTTTGTGTTTTGTTTTGAAGAGAGGGTGTTTTTGTCCTTTATGTGTTCTCAGTATCAGAGCTTTCTGACTGCTGAAGGTTGTCCTCCTGTTAATAGAGAATTACAGTATAGTTCTAAGTTAGAACAAAACAGTATTCCTTCACTTGGAAAAACTATCCATTAGCTTAATACTTGTTACGGTATAAATTTTGAATCAAGGAAAAATCTTGCTTCTTTTGCAGACAAACTGAACAGAGGGGAGAAACAGCTGTTAATCCCCTTTACTGGGAAAGGTTATGTCCTAGGGGAAACCAGCAATTTTTCATCTGGGAAATGTATCACTTCACATGCTATTAATGAAACTCAAGAGCCTTTAAGTCAAAACAATTCAGCAAATGCCCTGAGACCTCATTCTAAAACTGAGGTGAAATTTGAACAGAATGGTCCAAGTAAAAAGACTTCCGTAGCATCCCCTGTTCTCAGTACCAGTCATCAAAATGTCTTAAGCAACTACTTCTCTAAAGTATCTGTTGCCAGCAACAAGGCTTTCAGAAGTGTGAGTGGGTCTCCAGCGAAGAGTCTCACAGTGGGCGACAGCACTACAAAGTCAGTCTCTTCCGGTTCTCAAAGGAGGGTTACATCTTCTAAGATATCGCTAAGAAATTCCTTAAAAGCCATGGAGTCGACATCTGTCACTGCGCCCCAAGATGCAAGTGGGCCTGAAGGTAAACTCCCAAGTAAACGACCCAGGCTAGTAGACAAGACTTTTTTTGACAACTTTTTTATCAAGAAAGAGCAAACCCAGAGTGGTGGTAATGATCTGAAGAGTAGTTCACATCCTCCAGCTGCAGCTCAGAATCCCAGCAGTTCATCTAGTCAGAGCAGAGTGGTTCACTGTCCTGTGTGTCAGGATGAGGTTTCAGAGACACAGATTAATGAGCACTTGGACTGGTGCCTTGAACGTGATAGCACCCAAGTCAAAAGCTGAAACAAATCTCTGAAAAATGAATGGGCCTCTGGTGTCTGCCTTTATTGCCTCAGGAATTTCTGATTAATAAGATTTGCAGGTTATAATCTAGTTCATCAATATTAAATGTTCTACTTTATATAAACATATATGAGATTGTAATTAAAAAATATTTTGCCTAGAGGTGCTATATACTCTTGTCTTACGTACACTGGAGCCCAGAATTTCTTCTGGATATATTCATGTATAATATTTAGATACTTCTTTCTGGCTTTTAAAAGTATTTAAATCTGTTAATCTTTTTACTTATTTTTCTTAAAACATTCAGTGAGGAATTCTGTCAGGTATTTAGTTAAATTGAATATTTCATTATTAATATTAAAATTCATCCCCAGAACTGGTAATATCCATAGTGTCAGACATATTGACCAAATTACGAACTAGTTGTTTTAGGGTACTCACGGTTTTTGGGTTTTTTTCTTCCAAATTTTAACATTTCCTATATTATAAAGATTTATTTTTCTGTTTCACTAAAAGGTGGCAGATTTTATAGTAAACATATTTATAGTAAATATTATATAGATATTATATGTATTCTATATATTGATACTTATAGTATCTACTTATAGATAAGTATAGTAAAATAAATTTCTTTTGGAATATCGCTAGTAACAAATAGCTACTGTAATTCTGTAGGCCAGAGCTTAGCTGTTTTCTCAAAATTTTAGATGCTAAGTAACATAACAAAGTTGCCTAGTTTATGTACAAGTGAAACATCATCTGGAAACAGTATTATGAACCTTAAGCCAAAGTTGAAACCATTTAGGAATACCATTTTGCCTATGCAAAGTATTTCTTCTTTTAAAAAATATTCTTTTTTATGTTACAACTAAGGGACAAAGATAGTTTGATGAAATTTACTTTGTTGTCTCATGGCTGTAACGCCAGCCTGTTGGCATATTTTCAAGGCCTTAGTTCATAAGTTTTTTCTTTTTCCTAACTTTGTTGCAACATGACTTTTACATACATAGGTGCAGCTGAGTTCCTCTCTGTGTGATCACTAGAAGTTAGCATTTCAGTTACCCTAGAAGGTGTCCTCATGGGTGTCTCTTCTAGTCAACACACACAGCCCCCAAGTAACCACTGTTTTCATCTGTCACCTCAAGTTAGTTTACTTGTTTTTGAACTTCATGAAGTCGTATCTTTGTTGCTATGGGTAACAGAAGTTCATTCTTTTCATTGCTCTGTAGTACTTGTGTGAATATGCCAGTTTATCATTCTAATATTAATGAACATTGGCATCATCTCCTGTTTGGGGCTGGCCATTGTGAACAGTGCTGCTAAGAACATTCTTATTCGTTTCTGTTGACCATATCCCCAGACTGGAAATGCAGGGTCATCAAGTACCTTCTGTTTGGCTTCAGTAAATCCTGCCAGTTTACACTCCTACCAGCAATGTTTGAGTCCTTTTCATTTTAGCCTATCTCAGTGAGTGTTTATGAGGGTCGATTCTTCTGAAGCATGAAGTTAATATTATTTAATAAATATTTATAAATGACTTAAAATGTGTATTATGTTGAATATATACATTTATACTCTCATACAAGATCATTTAACAAATTATGTTTAGGAAACATTTTTTGTGTGCCAAAACCATACAAAGCTCTGGTGCTATGAAATATATGATAGCCCGCCCATGGCCTCAAGGAGTAGTACAACCTATCGGGGAGTGAAACAAAAGCAGATTAATTTCAAAATAGTTAAGTGCTGTGGGAACTGGAAAGGACAATCAGCCCAGCCCAGGGCTTCAGGAGATGGAGGAGACAAATTCTACACCCGAGTGTTCTAGAGCAAGTCAAATTAGTCCAGAGCAGGATGGAGAGAAAGGGCCTTGCAGAGAGAAGGAACACTAAGGTCTGGCAGCAGTCCAGCACATTCTACTGGGAAAACTGAGCTGTTCCAGATGAACAGAGTAAAATGTGAAGGGTGAAATGGTAGAAGGAGAAAGACTGCCGACAGGACAGATTCAAGTAAACCTTTGAGGCTGAAAAACCCATCTATGGCATTCTCCACTTAGTCCCTGTTAGTACACATCTGTTGATTCACATTGGGTGGGGCTGTGGGGATTGGAAAGGCTTATATATACACCAGCCAAGAACATCTGAGAAGTGTTTTGAAGGGTTCATGGTGTGTGTGTGTGTGTGTTGGGGGGGGGGGGGGAGGGGAGGAGCGGGGCGGTGGCAAGAGGGGGAAGGGCAATGGCTGGGATGGAGAGAAGATGGCTTCCAGAAATATTTAGGTTGTAAAATAAGAATTGGTCAGTTTTAAAGGATGATGGCAATATGTTAACTGGCAAGAAAGTTGAAGTTAATTTAAAATTTGGAATTTAATTAAGACTTCATGTCAATATCTAAGAATTCTGATACTTGCAAATCTGTTTTATATTAAGAAAAACAGTTTTACATTCTGTTGGTTTTTCACTTTTAAAAATCATTAGGGGTCAACTTTTAAATGTTATTGCCCTTCATTTGAAGAGATCATTAGGGGTCAACTTTTAAATGTTACTGCCCTTCATTTGAAGAGGTGGGGAAGGAGAGAAGGGAAGCAGACTTTATCCCATGGTCCAAAAGCTCTGAGATTTTCTTTTCTTTCCGAAGCTTATGGGAGTTTTAAGTAAGAATGTCACAGTGAAACAGGCAGGAGCTATAACTTCCCTCAGACTTAGTACCCAGCTGGGATCCTATACCTGGGATACCTGCAGGATCTCCTCACTGGGCTGCTTTGAAAAGAAGCTGAGCTCTTTGCAGTTAATCCTTATTGAGGGGCAGTGAGTTTCTGTTGTTGTTTTGATTTTTTATCCTTGAGGTTATTGCTGCCTTTTTGGAAATTTGTTGTATATGTTGACTAGTAGCATATCCACCAGATGAAGTAAAACTCTATTAGACAATTATTATTACAGATTAAATTCTCTGAAAGTGAAGTCACTCAGTCATGTCCAGACTCTGACTCCATGGACTATAACCTACCAGGCTCCTCCATCCATGGGGTTCTCCAGGCAAGAGTACTGGAGTGGGTTGCCATTTCCTTCCCCAGGGGATCTTCCTGACCCAGGGAACGAACCCAGGTCTCCTGCATTGTAGGCAGACACTTTACCATCTGAGACACCAGGGAGATTAAATTCTCTAGGGAACTGAAATGGTAAAGGATGCCATGTGGTGATTAGCTCTGGCTTTTTATTTCTAACATTCCACTGTTAGTTATATAATTACATACACATCATCTCATATCTTTTGATATGAGAAGTTAAAAACTTGATCTTTAGTGATTCAGGAATCATTATCAAAGTTTACAATGCTGTAGACTGTAATACAGAAACAAGCTGCAGTTTGCTTTCTTCGGTTCTGGTGCTAAACCTACCAAAGGATTTACCCTCTTCCTTACTGAACACCAGATGGCGCTCTTGAGCTTAGTTGTTCACTGATGTCCAACTCTGACCCCATGGTGGTAGCCGGCCAGGCTCCTTTGCCCATGGGGGTTCTCCAGGCAAGAATACTAGAGTGGGTTGCCATGCCCTCCTCCAGGGGATCTTCCCGACCCAGGGATTGAACCCAGGTCTCTTGCACCGCAGGCAGATTCTTTACCATCTGAACCACCTTAGTAAATTAAATCTCTCTGAAAAACTGAAGGCAAAGCAAAGCCAAAGAGAGAAAGAAACTTCAGCAACGGGAATAATAATGACTGGTTCTGACATATAACCCCTGGAGAAGGAAATGGCAACCCACTCCAGTACTCTTGCCTGGAGAATCCCATGGAGGGATGTGCCTAGTAGGCTACAGTCCGTGGGGTCGCAGAGTCGGACACGACTGAGCGACTTCAATTCACTTCACTTCACTTCTGACATACAAAGACAGGTGCTTGTTCAAACAAAAAAGGACTGATCTACAGGTCTACCTAAGGTAGACCTACTAATCTACATTAATCTTCCTAAACTTGTTTATATTTCACCTTTTACTCTGAACACTAATGTAGTCTTCTGCAAGAAACCAGTACCCAATATGGCAAAACACGGTAACCCCCAACAGGAAGTCTTCCAGACAAGTTGGGACCTATATTTTCTACTGTTTTCAAAATCACAGTACTCTTCCTTTGAATGTCTAGTACTTATTATTCTGCTCTCATCATCTTGATTAGTCTGAAAGCTTCCTAGGATGTAATGTCCTTTGCCCCTGTATCAGAGGTCTAGTAGAACAAAGAGGCAGCTGTTAAATTCTGTGTTAAGTGCATCAAATGACTAGGTACTTCTCAACTTTCACTGTTAACTGCTTTTGCAAAAACATGTTAATGTAACACCGATTCTTCTCCATACTTCTCCAAAGAATCAAAATGTATTTTCAAGACAGATATTCTTGAGACCCAAATCATTCCAGGTTATAAGCATTTCTTGCAAACTAAACATGAAAGAAAACTGGATTTCCTTTTTAACAAGATTCCTCACATGTATTTGTATACATTTAAAATAATTCAGTAAGATATACCCAGACACTTGTTCAGTTACATTAAGATATTCAAATACTTCCTCTGTGGCTCATGTGGTAAAGAATCTGCCTGCAATGTGGAAGACCTGGGTTCAACCCCTGGGTTGGGAAGATCCCCTGGAGAAGGGAAAGGCTACCCACTCCAGTATTCTGGCCTGGAGAATTCCATGGACTGTATAGTCCATGAGGTTGCAAAGAGTTGGACACGACTGAGTGACCTTCACTTTCACAGGATCCCTGATGGTAGGATGGAGTCTAGCTTATCATGTCTGTGAGTCCCCCATGTTGCTATTTGTCAACTGTTCATTCTAGTTGCTATTTCATGTAAGCATACTGCAACACAGGGCCTTCCCCGGTGGCTCACTGGTCAAAAATCAGCCTGCCAAGCAGGAGATAGGGGATAGGGGTTTGATCACTGGGTTGGGAAGATCCCCTGGAGAAGGAAATGGCAACCTACTCCAGTATTCTGGCTTGAAGAATCCCATGGACAGGGGGACTGGTGGGTTACAGTCCATGGGGTCACAAACAGCTGGACATGATTTAGCCACTAAACAACACACATGCTCATCGTGTGTCCCCTTCTGCTTTCTAACCCTTTGTGACTATTCTGTATTGCACTGTGGTCTGCTTTCCTACTTTTTCCCAATGACCGTGATTATATCTTCCCTGGTGTATCTTACAATTTAATCTTAAATTCAGATAATTCTGTCGTCTTCAGTTTCTTCGCTGGAGTTACATCAATTCTTGTTTCACAGCTTCCTGAGGGATTTTTTCTTTTGGTCCATTTTTCTGAGATTTTGAATTTCAGGTTTTAATTTTTATTCCTGCAAAGTCCTGTTTTTAAAGATATTTCATTCACACTGAACATTCTGCAGTTGCCTTATGGTTGAGGAAAGAATTTTCATCAGCTATAATTCTCATTTTTTTTCCTTATAGATAATAGTTTATAGCTATTTTTCTTCCCTATTCTGCTCATTTTGAAAGGTATTATTTTCCTTGACTTGTAAAAACAGTTGGCTTGATATAGGCAAAGATGAGAGGCTTCTGAATTGAGTGTTTTCTTCTGTTGCAACAGTGAAAAACAGTATTTCTCAGAGAGGACATATTTGTGAGATGGGAGAGATTTGCAATCTCATTTGATTCTACAATTTTATTTTTCTAAGACCCTTGCTTCCCTTCTTCCATTTTACCTTCAAGCCTCAAGGAGACATCTCTCCCTCTCTGACATGGTGCCTTCCTCAAGCAGCCTCCTTCAATCTCATGAACTTTCAAGCCTCCCCTTGATGCCCCAGTGGCCAGCACTGGTGATGCACTGGTGTGATGTATCAGTATTTCAACATTTGTGGTGGGGTCCCCGCTTTTTCCCTGGACACTGCTACCACTAGGCCCCCACTGCCCTGACTCTTTAACATACAGTTTCCACCTGACTCTTGGCCTTCACAGGAATTCCGGTGCTGGCTCTAGTTTCAGATGCTTATTTCTCTGCACATAAGTTGGACATTTTTCTGTGTCTCACAGTTATGCTATCACTACAGGTTATGGGTGACTTTGTTGGGAAGATAATGAAAGAGATTCAGATTAGGCAGCAACTAAGATTCCTTGGAAAGCCAGAAGCTCAAGTACTTCCCCTTAAATATGAACACACAAACAAGAATGGTCAGACCTGGGAGGAAAACATCTAACCTGACAAAAAATTAAAACAAAAATTTTAAAAATGTTAGATACTGTATCTACTATATGGAATAGGTTTTCATATATTTTAAAAATTTCAAGAACAAAAAAGAGCTCTTGAAAATTAAAAATGTTAACAGCACATGTGAAACCCTTGGAGAACTGGCAATGAGATATCTTCAAAGCAAAGGACAAAGGCACACAGTGGTAGCTGTCAGTGACAGGCTCACAACTGAGGTGGACTGTGTGGTCAACCGTTCAGTTCAGTCACTCAGTCATGTCCAACTCTTCACGACCCCATAAACTGCAGCACGCCAGGCTTCCCTTTCCCTGTCTGGACAACAGGAGTTCAGAAGGAGCAGAGAAGATGGAGGGGAGAAATAATTGAGGGAAATGCCCCAAATGTAGGGCCTGAGTTTACCGTTTGCATGCCTCTCATAGTGGCTGAGAACAGGCACGCTGTCACAGCCCTGGGGACACGAAATTATTCTTTGAGTGTCCACATACGAAAAGCAGACTACGTGTAAAGAGTCAGAAATAGGAATGGCTCAGATTTCTCAGCATCCACACTGCAACTTAGAACCTAGGCAATGCCTTCAAAATCCCGAAGGATAATTACTTCCGAGCTAGAGTTCTAAACTCAGGCAAATTACCAATTAAATGTGAAAGTTAAAAAAAAGAAAATTTACCTCCCAGGTACTCTTTCACAGAAAGTACTGAAGGACATGCTACACCAGATTGAGGAAGCAAGCCAAGAGAGAAGACGCAGGACCCAGGAAGCGAAGACCCCACAGAAAGGAGCGACAGGACCTCCAAAACAACGTGGAAGGAGGTCAGGGAGACAGCTGTGCTCCAGGCAGACACCACAACCACACTTGGTTCCTGCAGGCTGGAGGCCTTGGGGGTTTGAAACGGAAGATCAAGCAAGACATTAAGAAAAGAGGGAACTATGAAAGTCATCATGATTTATTCTACATCTCACCTTTCAACAGCACAAATACTTTTTCTTTTGCTTTGGCTGTGTCACATGGCATGTGCCATCTAGTTGCTAAACTAGGAATGGAACTTTCCCCCTGCAGTGGAAGCACAGAGTCTTAATCACTGGATCCCCAGGAAAGGATCACCAGGGATGTCCCAAATAGCCTTTACCTATTCATGTGATCTAAAGTTACAAGACAGTTATGTAAGGAGGTCAGGGAGGTATGGCAGAGGCAGAGGAGGAGGGCTAGAGAGACACCTGTATTCTTACCTCCCACGTACAGAAGTTTGGAGATAATGAAGAATCTAAAACTTGGCAATGCAACTATTATTCAGAACTAACTGAGCACAAATGGAGAAGGAAATGGCAACCCACTCCAGTATTCTTGCCTGAAAAATCCCATGGACAGAGGAGCCTGGCGGGCTACAGTCCATGTGGTCACCAGAGACAGACACCACTGAGTGACTAAGCACAGCAACTGGGCACATACCCAAAAAGTCACTGAAGAGTTAAAATCTTTTCTCAGGGGAAGAACACAAGGGGCTATTTTTCTTACCAAGCCTCACATAAAACAAGCTGACTTAACCTACAAGTGTGTTTGTAACTGACTTAAAAAAAACTGTAACACTATTCTATAGAAGATAGAAATAAGACAATTTTGGCAAAAAAGGCCTAATCTCAATAAATATAGACCTCATCCAGGAAGTCCTTATCCAATAACATCTATAACACCTGTTCAGAGCTCAGAAATGACCCACTTGATAAGAAGCTGCCTGCAGCTGTTTAGGCCCTCTGTGTCTTATGACCTGGTTTATATTTAAGTGTTTTCTACTTGTAAAACTCTTCCCAGATCATGAGGCCAGGCCTTTTATACATATCATTGGTCCAATGGTGTGTCCTTGAACACTGCCATGTTCCAGGTGAAATTTCCTTTCTGGTGATCATGAAAAAGCAAGAGAGTTCCAGAGAAACATCTATTTCTGCTTTGCTGACTATGCCAAAGCCTTTGTGTAGATCACAATAAACTGTGGAAAATTCTGAGAGATGGGAATACCAGACCACCTGACCTGCCTCTTGAGAAATCTGTATGCAGGTCAGGAAGCAACAGTTAGAACTGGACATGGAACAACAGACTGGTTCCAAAAAGGAAAAGGAGTACATCAAGGCTGTATATTGTCACCCTGCTTATTGAACTTATATGCAGAGTACATCATGAGAAATGCTGGGCCGGAGGAAGCACAAGCTGGAATCAAGATTGCCAGGAGAAATATCAATAACCTCAGATATGCAGATGACACCACACTTATGGCAGAAAGTGAAGACCTAAAGAGCCTCTTGATGAAAGTGAAAGAGGAGAGTGAAAAAGTTGGCTTAAAGCTCAATATTCAGAAAACGAAGATCATGGCATCCGGTCCCATCACTTCATGGCAAATAGATGGGGAAACAGTGCTGACACTTTATTTTGGGGGGCTCCAAAATCACTGTAGATGGTGACTGCAGCCATGAAATTAAAAGATGCTTACCCCTTGGAAGGAAAGTTCTGACCAACCTAGACAGTATATTAAAAAGCAGAGACATTACTTTGTCAACAAAGGTCCATCTAGTTAAGGCTATGGTGTTTCCAGTAGTCATGTATGGATGTGAGAGTGGGACTATAAAGAAAGCTGAGCTCCGAAGAATCGATGCTTTTGAACTGTGGTGTTGGAGAAGACTCTTGAGAGTCCCCTGGACTGCAAGGAGATCCAACGAGTCCATCCTAAGGAAATCTGTCCTGGGTGTTCAATGGAAGGACTGATGTTGAAGCTGAAACTCCAATACTTCGGCCAGCTGATGTGAAGAGCTGACTCATTTGAAAAGACCCTGATGTTGGGAAAGATTGAAGCCAGGAGGAGAAGGGGACGACAGAGGATGAGGTGGTTGGATGGCATCACTGACTCAATGGACATGAGTTTGGGTAAACTCTGGGAGTTGGTGATGGACAGGGAGGCCTGGAGTGCTGCGGTTCATAAGGTCACAAACAGTAGCACACGACTGAGCGACTGAACTGAACTGATCATGAAAAGACTCTGCTTTAAAATCAACGGCAGAATCTGGGGACTGCATTCTTGACAGTAAGAGGCCTAAGAGCCTATTCCTGAAGCAGTGGAGACTGGGTACTTCTAAAAACCCAGGTACAATTATTAAATATATGGCATCAATACATATTTAAATAAATACATATCCATCCACAACCAAGATAGAGCTCATGTTCTCAGACCCTCTGCATCTTCACTTGGGTTGCGCACAACTCTTTCTGTAAGACTGGAGCCACTGTGCTTATTTTCAGATGCAAAAGGCTCTGAAGGTCACACAATTCAGTGGTTCCGTCAGAGCTAAACAGGTCTGTCAATCCTGTCTGTGCTCTTTTTGCCACAATACCAAAAATAATCAGTTTTCATCCCTAACTCACACTGGCCCTCCCCTTTAATCCATTCAGCTATATTTCAGTAGAATTTTACAAATGCCCTAAGGGAAAGTCGCTCAGTTGTGTCTGACTCTTTGTGACCCCATGGACTTCTTCAGGCCAGAATACTGGAGTGGGCAGCCTTTCCCTTCTCCAGCAGATCTTCTTGACCCAGGAATCGAACCAGGGTCTCTTGCGCTGCAGGCGGATTCTTTACCAACTGAGCTATTGAGGGAAGCCCTAAGATAGGCGGAAATATAACAAAAACACCACACCAAAAAGTATTTTAAATAAGAGGTAAATGAATATGTATATTGACCTCATGTTGTAAAGAGCTCTTTAGTTCATGACCACACCGATTATACTTTTCTGCATATATACACACAGGATACCTGTGACAGTTAGAGATAAACCTCATGGCCCTTCGTTTCTGCAGAAGAGGGGCAACAGAGATAGGCTCAACGGTGTGAGTATTACAGTCATTAAAAAAAACCCTATTAAAAGGGCAAGAACCTAAATGTTGAGAATACAAATAGAGCTTATGGATCCCATGGGCAGTCCAGCTACTCCCAGGATTGCTAAACTTGTCACATTCCATGTTTGCTGTTCTCTTTCGCTTGTTATCATTTATAAAAAGTACCAAATGCTCTGGACTAAGCCAGAGATGAGTGAGAGAAAAGCACATTATCTGATGGAGGAGCCCATTATGAAAATCAGTGTATGATAAAGGATCAAAACACAACAAGAGACAGGTGGAAATAAGCATAATTTTTTCAAGAACATTTATACATCTGTTTAATTAGATTAGCTTTACAAGCATTTTGAGAGCTTTTTCATAATGAAACACTGCTTTTCAAATTACATGACTTTATAGTTTATCTGTATGTAAATCCTGAAATTCTTTGCCTGCTGTTGATAAAGGTCTGTGTTTTACAGCTGGTTAATATGTTGAATAAAAACAGCATTAGAAGCTTTATCTTTTACCAGGATTAAACACATATAGGCCACAAATAGTTTTAAATTTTGTTTTATATAGAGTCCTGCTTGGTGACAAGTTAACAGTCCCACTAACATGAAAAGAACAGATTTTAAATGGATATTAAAAGAAATGGCTATCCTGATTTCTCCATCCTTTCACAACTATCTCGAAGAAATTATAAACTTTTCCAAAAACAAACAACAAAAAAATCCCACAACAAAATTTAAAACCTGTCAGGCAAGCACAACCCACAGACAGTAGAATCTGACACTTTGCACAACTGCAGAAATACGTATCTGAATGACACAGGGGCTCCCAGATTAAAAGGCTGTTATTGTACACCTTGACAAACAAACCTCCCACCAACATCATACAATTTCTACTCAACCTAAAAATAATAGCGCTTTTGAGTTGTGGCCTAAGGCAGTGCACTGCACTGCAGACCAGGCTGGGGTGGGAGGGGAGAGCAGGGGCAGAGGCACTTACTGTTGAGATGTTGCATTGTACTAATATTATCTGGGACTAGGAAAGAAGTGGAACAAAACTGCAGTGGGTGAGGAAAACCAACAATCACTACAATTGTCTCCTGCAAGTTCTCCGAAGTGAGATCACAATACTGAATATTTAATCCCACCCTAAATCCATGCTGCCAGTTCACTAAACAACTTTTTTTCATGTTTTACATGAACAGTAGCAATCTTTTAATAAAAATTACTGAGCTTTCCATAGAAAAGGTCTCTAATTGAATACAAACTATACAGATGCTAAAACTGTCATAGGTTGAAATATACAGAAATATTTCTGTACACTCACATTATTTTGGCAAAGAAGATCAAGGACAGAGATAGAAAACTGAAGTGGGCAAGGTCTTACACCCATAATTCATGCAAAATACAGATACTACCTTCTGGGCTTTGCTAAACAGCCTAGGAAACTGAAGTCTAAGACATCCATCCTAATTCAGGTGTTAGATAACTCAAGTCTGGGAGGACTTACGTGATTTTGTAGGATTCCCTCTTTTTTCTGAAAAATAAAAAAGAAGACTCATAGAAGTTATCTGGTTTTTTGCTTCGTGCTTTGATTTTTAAGCTGAACACCCAACTTTCAGTACTGATGGAGAGCACTGCCTCTGGGGAGTGCACCAGCAGTGGCCTGAGGAGTCACCGATGTTAAGTCTGTAACAACACCGTTCGGTCTGGAGGCACAGTCTCCCCCTGATGCTACCCAACAAGAATGAGGTTCTGATCTGCTGGCCAGATGGGCACAGAAGTAGGAAGAAAACAGCAAAACTCAAAGTACAATCAACCTGACGGGAAGCAAAAGGAAAAGTCTAGGAAAGGGGACAGTCCGTTCTACATCTCTGGGATGTACCTGAAAGCAGAAGAAAGCCCTTTATCTTGGGAACTTGATGCTGAGGAGGGTAACCTCAAGTTCATTTAGTGCCAGTCACTGTAGTTTTTTTTTTTTTTTAATGTAACTTAAAAGATAAAACCTTTTTACTATGTATTTTTCTTATAAAACAGGAACTAAAAGTTACTGGTAGTAAATGGTGAAGTGAACAGTGACGGCTTTACTGTTATGTATCACTATTAACAATGTCAGAAAACAACAGCAGCAGTCTTTTAAGAGTTCAAATTAGTGTAAGGATTACAAAACAATCTGATTTTTCAGTTGGTGATTAAAGTGCTCCTTTTCTTATTTTAAGTAAAAACAAAATTAATCATTAGTCACTGGCAACAATCATTATAAGAGGCTTTTCAGGGCAAAATTTAATAGTACGAAGAGGTTTACAAAAATAGATTGATGCTATTTTGGGAAATAATACTGTAATTTTTTCTCAATTCAGTTTTGATAAATTGTACCTGATTATACAAAAATTATTTCAAATTCAAACTTGACTATATAAAAAAAGGGAGAGATGAAATGAACTCAGCTAGATGACAGATCTGGCAAAATATAAGAATGAAAAAAATTCTACCTAGGGCACTTATTTCATGTCCAGATGTGAACACCACTTTCAGTTGATAACTCATATTCCTCCCATCACAGGTTTGGAGTCAATCATGCAGTACAAAGCCACACAGTCAAAATCTTTGTTTTGATGCAACACAAGAAAGTTGTTTCTGTTTCCTTAAACTGCCAGCTGGCTGGCTATTTTTCTTTCTCCCATTTATGTGTATTCACAATTCACAAACAGTGGCAGTAATCACTGCAGGTGAGTTGGGTATTGCTGGGTGAGGCTCTATAAGGCGTCTTTACTGATTGAATCAGAAGGTTTATTGAGTTCGACCCTCACACCTTTTTCACCTGCAAAGTAAAAAAAAAAAAAATTCATTAAGTACCAGAGAGCTTCTGTTCCTGCATCCCGCTGAGCTCCTAACAGTGTGCACAGCCTTTCAACTTGCAAACACACGTCATCTGAGAGTGATCACACTCAGATTCCCAAAAGTTACCCTCAGGGTTGATTACGGTAAATGCAGGGACTCTGGACTAGTAAACCTTTTAAAGGGAAAAACCACTCTCTACACAGGGATAATGATTTTTGTCTTTTTTTTTTTTTTTGAAAAACAAACTGAATTGCTTTAAAATATTAATAGCAGTGTGTTCAGCCTCACTGAAAGCACACTACTAGGCATCTGTCAC
Organism: Capricornis sumatraensis; assembly: GCF_032405125.1. Lineage (NCBI taxonomy): Eukaryota > Metazoa > Chordata > Mammalia > Artiodactyla > Bovidae > Capricornis > Capricornis sumatraensis. Next base: position 40,843,197 of record NC_091078.1, on the reverse strand, counting down.
AAACAGTGACTTTGAAAATAAACAGAAACTTATGAATATTCAATTTTTATAGTTTTATAGAAGGCTGATGTGGGATTATCCATGGCTGGTGACAGTACAGGTAGTCAAAGCAGAAATGTGAACTGGAGCAGATTTGTGAGATACAAAGTGGGGTTAAAGAAAAGACAGGTCAGCAGTCCGTCTGCTGGAAACCTCTGGCCCAAGTGCTCCAGGAGGGCGTCCACAAGTGGGGGTGACTGGACGCCACTTGCAGATACGGACTCTGCGTGCCTGTCAGATTTACTGATTTCAGCATCTCAATTCATCCCTTTGCGTTAATTTTCTTCATATCCACATTTAACGCGGGAGACCTGGATTATTCTCCAGGGCATCTACATCTAAAGAGGAAAGGATATTACCTTTCTTCCATGGGGAGAATGAGACAAAGACAGCCTATGACTGAGAAGGATAATCACAGAAAACTCAGCTTGTTTGAACCATTTCCCCAGATTGCTTTGTCTCAAACTTGCCTCACCTATGGGCAATTTTGATGGTTAAAGGTAACAATGAAGGTGACTTAAGAGCAGCCCTCTTCTAAATAGGGGAATTAAGAATCTGACAAAAACAAGGGGCAAGCGTTCTGGCTCATGGAAAGCAGCGCCTGGCTGTGGGGTCTCCTCCTTCTACTGTACCCAGGCCCCAAATGCTTACCTGTTAGATATTTCACTTTAGCTCGCGCTCTCTCATCTGCATCAAAATACCAAACAGTTATTGCGTACCTAAAAGAAAATTTAGAACAGGGTTAAGAATGACCACACTGGGAGAAAAAAAGGGAATGCTGTTGCAAAGATCTAGTAAAACTCATCATGGCAAAACAACACGTAACTTGGAATGACATCAGGTGATACGTGGGCACAGTAACAACCCACTTATCCAAGAACCCCAATGGTCAAGAGCATAACACAGAGCCAGGAGTAGCTCAAATTAACACTGCAGAGTTTGTGACTTTTTACGATTTTCTTAGTACCTACTAAGAAATAACCTATTTATTATCTGTTTTGCAAGCCTATAGCAGATTAGAAACAGACACCAAGAAGGAAAAAGTGGCTGTTAGAGAAAAAGTATGTTATCAATAGCATTCCAAAAGAAGAGAAACAGGACGCCAGAGCAGGGGCCTGCAGAGCAGGGGACAGTGGGCACTCTCAGCCACATCTGAGGATGTCACTACACTCGTAACAACAAAGAATCATGACAGGCGCTTATAAATTTACAACCTGGAGTCATCAAGAAAGTTCAATCATGCGAAGAGTTTTTTAGGATTTTAATCAAAACAATTATACTATGTCTTGTTTCATTTTTCTGAAAATTTCAATCATTTGGAACACCACATTTCACAAATGAATGAAGACTCTTGTTTATTAAAGACCACAAAGCACTTGGTTACACTTTTTGGTACTAAAAATGCAGAAAATCTGCAAACACCACAGGGCGTGAAAGCATGTTAGAAAGGATCAGTTCCTTAGAAGAATGCAGCAATCAGTAAAATGTCCTGCAGATTCTGGCCTGTATTCACTGGGGAAAAGCAACACTGATCAAATGAACCAGCGAACTGTCCGCAGTCAAGAGTCAAATGCAGAGCAGAGGCAGAGCCTGGGAGTCAGGACAGTCAGGGAGGCTGGAAAGGGACAGAGGCGAGGTCAAGGTATGGCCTCCCGGCTCCAGAGCTCCAGCCCCTATCCTATCACACAGGTGGCCATGACAATGGGGAAGGTGCACAAATGTTTTCCTCTGTCTTTTGCACCCGCCCCAAACTCTTAGTTCCTTAGTAACCAGAGTTCAGCCATCTGGATCAGGTCCCTGCACTGTCCAAGGCCTTCCCAGAAGACAGCTGTAAACCCCCACACATCACTCTGTTTCTCCTGCCTCATCCGCTATCTGTTTAGATTCCTCCTCCACATATCAGCTCTGCTCTGACTCCACACCCTCGCCCTTTCCTCCCAGCCTTGCCAACACTGTCTAATCCTTGTTTCTCCTCACTCCAGGCCCAGTGGCTACACTAGACCAATCGATCCCAATGTGAGACCACTTTCTCCCTCCTCCCAACTCCTGGAGCAACCCGTAATTGCATGGCATCTATTCATTCCCTAAAATGTCCATTCTGTCTCCATTGAGAGGACATACCACATCACATTCAAGACTCAATGCAAAGGAAGATCAATGAAGCAGCTTCAAGTTCAGAAACGATTTTTAAGAAGCAGTCGGGGCTGAGATGGGCACTGGGGTGATGGGAGGAGAGACAGGATTCAGGACCAAGTCTGCGATGTGATGGGATCCCCAGGTTCCACCCAGAAGTTCTTATGGCCTCAAGTCATACCGCTCAGCCTGCTACTGACTAAGATGCATAAAGGCTGAGGCAACATGGCTCAGAAAGAAGGAAGGAGGGACAGGTGACAAAACCTTCACAGTATGAACCTCATGAAATGATACAACATCACTGTCAAGGGCCAACTCTTCTTGTGTTTCTAAGGGATCTCACCAGATCTAAGCCACTGTGTGCCAGTAATTCACTATCATAATGTCCCAAATCCCTTCTATAATGAAAACAGGTATTTAAAAAGTAGAGCTTTTTTTTTAAAACAAATATTTATTTTGCTAACAATGTCTGTAACATCTTCCATTTTAATAGTCTACACATTTTAATTAGGTCATGGTAAATGGTAAAAAAAAAAAAAAACTTTTAAGAGTAAAAAAAAAGGCTTAGAAAAGGAAACCTTGTAGAAAAAGAGTATCAAGCAGAAAATGTAAAAAACAGCATAAGCCTAACACATGCTGTCTATTAAAGCAGAGGGTAATTTTTTTTAACACACCTTTTCTCTGCTTCTTTTCGCTCTATTCTTTTTTCTCTACACTTCCACTCTCTGATTATGTATTTTTCTACCTTGTATCCTTTTTCCATACCATCCCTCTGCCCCCCACTTCTGCTGGACCCCCTTTAATAAAGCTGCCCTTTCTCTTCTCTAGCTAGTCCTTATTCCCCACATGAACACTCTCACCAGGTCTGAGAACGGATACTAGTTAAGAGATGCACAAACCGAGGAGACAGGCCTTGGAAGACAAGAACCCTGAGCCTCCCTGTCTCACCCGAGACAAGGAAGGGCTGCAGGGACTCACAGACGTTTGGGACTGACTGTGAACACCCTTATAACATCATTCAGATTAAAATAGTCACGACTAAAGCCTTATGATAAAGGTAACTGAAGGATAGGAAGACACTCATTAGAAAATGTTCACATTTATGCTATCGAGCCCCTCCTATCTTACTATGCTCTTTACCAATTTTTTTTTTCTTTAAAGGAATACTACCTTGTAGCATATGCTGGTTGTACTTCATGAGGGTTGCGACGGTCAGACCAGAAAAACAGCAGTCTATCAAATTTGGGTTCAATGTCAGCAAACTGGGCTTTGCCTTCTGGAAAAATTCGAAGTATACCTCCACTTACCTAGGAAAGGAGCCAAATATGTAAATATGAGCAACCAAGAATGTGACAAATTAAATTTAGGGGTAAAAGACCACTTCAGTAAATCAAGTCTTAACTGAATTGTTCACATAACATCTTGATTAATAATGTCTGGAATTGAGATTTCAAGTACATGCAGAGATACAAGGAAAAATTCATTCCTTGTTTTAGGGAATTTTAAAAATATCTGATGAAACAGATGAATAGTCTCTGGACTCAAGTCTTAAAATGACACTTGAAAGTCTGAAAAACTAGTAAGCATTCCTTATTTATGTATGGTGATGACTTGCTTCACCTACTCTTAAAAATGTATCAATTTCAAATCATTCTGATGAAAACTACTACAGATGATTAACTGGGTCAAAGAAATAGTTCATCATATTTTAAAAGTTCAACAGATAATAGAGCAGTCTTCCAGGACCTGTTGCTGGCCCTGGGTGCAGTTCAGTTCAGTTGCTCAGTTGTGTCCAACTCTGTGATCCCACGAATCGCAGCACGCCAGGCCTCCCTGTCCATCACCAACTCCCAGAGTTTACCCAAACTCATGTCCGTTGAGTTGGTGACGCCATCCAGCCATTTCATCCTGTCATCCCCTTCTCCTCCTGCCCCCAATCCCTCTCAGCATTAGGGTCTTCTCCAATGAGTCAACACTTCGCATGAGGTGGCCAAAGTACTGGAGTTTCAGCTTCAGCATCAGTCCTTCCAATGAACACCCAGGACTGATCTCCTTTAGGATGGACTGGTTGGATCTTCTTGCAGTCCAAGGAACTCACAAGAGTCTTCTCCAACACCACAGTTCAAAAGCATCAATTCTTCGGCGCTCAGCTTTTCACAGTCCAATTCTCACATCCATTCATGACCACTGGAAAAACCGCAGCCTTGACTAGACAGACCTTTGTTGGCAAAGTAATGTCTCTGCTCTTTAATATGCTGTCTAGGTTGGTCATAACTTTCCTTCCAAAGAGTAAGCGTCTTTTAATTTCATGGCTGCAATCACCATCTGCAGTGATTTTGGAGCCCCCTAAAATAAAGTCTGACACTGTTTCCACTGTTTCCCCATCTATTTCCCAAGTAGGGAACAATTCAGACAGATGTCATTGCAGTGATTATAATCTGGGCAGGAATAAAGCAAGTAACCCCCACCCAACTGAGTAACTCTTTACCCTTGAAAAACTAAACTCCTAACAAGCAGACTCCTTAATTGAAAGGAACTTGATCAAGACACTGTGGAGGCTGAGCCTATTCCTCAGTTCCACGACAGAGAAGCTGATCACCAGGCGCACAGTCAAGTGAATTAGATTCAAGCTACTTGGTGCCGTTGCCCACCTTCTGCAGGTTCAAGCGTTGCCCTGAGAGGTTCCCAGGGCACTTGTGGACATCTAAAGGGGGTCTAGACTGTGACAGAGAGCGTACCTTCTTTTCTCTTCCCTCTTCTCTCTGTCCTTCCCCTGGAGTCAATGGGAATAGAGATAGGTTTTAAAGCTTCCTATCTTCCTCTGGGAAGCGTTCCCTGACCCCCGCATCAGGCGGCCTTCCCATGTGTTCCCACAGCAACCTGTCCCGCACTTGGTATAACCAGTTGTACTTGTCAGTCCACTTGGTCTGCACCCTCCACTGGAGCCAAGCTCTGTGAGGGAGAGCTCCATTTCTGCTCGGTTTCCAGTGCCCAGAACACCCTCTGGTACAGTGTACTTATTCAGAGCAAAATACTGCAAGGAAAGTTTTCAGTTTTACATATAAAAGCACTGAAGACTTTTTTCTGCTCATGTACTAATTAAAAAACTATATATTGATGACCTTAGATAGGTCATATAAAAATTAAAGAATCAGCCTAGAAAGAACCTAGACTCTAACAAAATGTGGAAGAGTTGATTGAACATATTTCTAATTTTCTAGAGATTCACAAAATGTGGAAAAAAATGTTAAGTTTTAACTAAATTTACACCAGTTGTTTTGTGTATTGAGCTCAAGGTGAATTAACAACTTCTTGATTTCAAACTTTGAAAGTTTTAACAAAAAACCATGTTTGTTGACATACTGCCTCAAAATATACTAGCAATAAAACTTTCCTCCATTTTGAACTTGGAGTAGGACAGAGGACATTCTTTCTTTTCAAAAAACATTTTTAATTTTTAACTGCTTGTCACGCTTCTATAATAATATTCTTGCATTTGTTACTTGCTCTTTTTTTTTTAATTCATTCATTTTACCTTTGGCTGTGCTGGGTCTCGGCTGCTGTGCACAGGCTTTCTCCAGCTGTGGAGAGTGAGGGCTACTCTCTAGTTGTGGAGTGTGGGCTACTCATTACAGTGGCTTCTCTCGCAGAGTACAGGCTCTAGGGCCCATGGCTCAGCAGCTGTGGCTCCCCAGCTCCAGGGGACAGCCTCAGTAGTTGCGACACACGGGCTTAGTCGCTCCACGGCATGTGAGATCTTTCTAGACCAGGGATTGAATCTGTGTCTCCTGCATTGGCAGGGGGATTCGTTACTGCTGAGCCACCAGGAAAGCCTTATTATTTGTTGTTTATTTATTCATTTTATTGAGGTACAGTTGATTGACAATGTTGTGATAGTTTCAGAGGTACAGCAAAGTGATTTGGTTACACATGTATATCTATTTTCCTATATTATTTTCTGAAAATTCTTTTCCACTATAGTTTATTATAAGATATTGGATACAGCTTCTTCTACTAATAGTAAATCCTTGTTTATCTTATATATGGTGGTGTATACCTCTTAATCTCATCCTCCCAATTTATCCCTCCCCACCTTCCCCTTTGTTAACCGCAAGTTTGTTTTCCAAGTCTGAATCTATTTCTAAATATTCTGTAAATAAGTGCATTTGTAGTATTCTTAGATTGCACACCTAAGTCACACATAACAACATCTGTCATTCTCTGCTGACTTAGTCTGCTTAGCATGCTCATCTCTAGGACCATCCACATTGCTGCAGATGGCAGTTTCATTCTCTTGGCTGAATAGCGCTCCCTTGTAAGGACCTCTCTGTCCATTCATCTGCTGGTAGATGCCTCGGCTGCTTCCATGTCCTGGCTACTGCAAACAGTGTTGCTAGGAGCACTGGGGGTGCGTGTATCTTTCCGAATTAGAGCTTTCATCTTTTCTGGACATATGCCCAGCAGTGGGATTGCTGGATCATATGGTGACTCTTTTAGTTTTTTAAGGATCCTCCATATTGTTTTCCGGAGTGGCTCCACCAACTTACATTCCCAGCAACAGTGTAGGAGTGTTCCCTTTTCTCCACACCTTCTCCAGCATTTATTATTTGTAGACTTTTTGATGATGGCCATTCTGACCATTTTGTTAGGTGTTACCTCATTGTACTTTTGATTTGCATTTCTCTATAACCAGTAATGTTGAGAACTTTTTCACTTGTCTATTGGCCATCTGAATGTCTTCTTTGGAGAAATGGCTATTTAGGTTTTCTGCCATCTTCTGACTGGGTTTTTGTTGTTATTGGAATTGTATGAGCTGTTTGTGTATCTGAAAATTAAGCCTTTGTTGGTCACACTGTTTGCAAATATTTTCTCCCAGTCCATAGGTTGTATTTTTGTTTTAAGTTTGATTAGGTCATATTTATTTTTGCTTTTGTTTCTATTGCTTTGGGAGACTGACCTAAGAAAACACTGGTACAATTTATGTCAGAGTATATCCTGCCTATGTTCTCTTCTAAAAGTTTTATGGTGTCATGTTTTATATTTAAGTCTTTAAGCCATTTTGAGTTTATTTTTGTGTATGATGTGAAGGAGTGTTCTATTATATATGTGTATGTGTATATATATATTAAAAATACAACAACTTCACTGATTTACATGCATCTGTCCAGCTTTCTTAACACCATCTGCTAAAGAGACTGTTTTTCCTCCATTGCAAATTCTTGTGTCCTTTGTCAAAGATTAATTGACTGTAGATGTGTGGATTTATTTCTGAGCTCTCTATTCTATTCCATGGATCCACATGCCTGTGTCTGTGCTAATACCATGCTGCTTTGACTATTATAGATTTACAGCACTGTCTGAAGTCTGGAAGGGCTATGCCTCCAACTTTGTTTTCTCCTCTAGATTGCTTTGGCAATTCTATATAAATTTTAGGATTACGTGTTCTAGTTCTGTGCAAAATGTCATGGGTAATTTGATAGGGATTGCATTAAATCTGTAGATTGCTTTAGGTAGTATGGCCATTTTAACTATATTAATTCTTCCAATCCAAGAGCATGGGATATCTTCCCTTTTCTTTGCATCATCACTGATTTCCTTTATGAGTTTAATAAGCCTCAGCATACAGGTTAGGTATATTTCTAGATACATATTTTTTGACGTGATCTTCAACAGGATTTTTTTCTGCCTTCTCTTTTCACTGTTGGCGTAAAGAAATGCAACTGACTTCTATTTATCAATCTTGTACCCTGCTACCTTGCTGAATTCATTTATCAGTTCTAATAGTTTTTGTGTGGAGCTTTTAAGGTTTTCTATAAGAATATCAAGGACAGAGGATATTCTTTAAATCAGTATGGTACAGAAAGATTACTGGATCACTAAGTTTTAGGATATGCTTTTAGAACAGGACTAAGTTTTTGCACATTTAGGACCTGGTGATTTTCATTTGTGTGTATGTGTGTGTGGCGAAGGAAGGTTTTAAAGGTTATTTGATTATTTAAAATTACCATGGCTACACAAGTGTGTTCACTCTGTGAAAAGCCACTGGGCTATATATTATGTTCACTTTATATTTTGCTTCAATATACGTAAATAAAAAAGATTTTAAAGAAATCAACCAAAATTAGTTTATACAATCTCCAATGCAATCATACATGACACATTTCTAAAGTTTAAATCTTTTAAATTTAAGTGAAACTAAGGCTGATATTCAGGGAATATATTTTTGAAACAACAGAGATTAGCTGTATTGTACATTCTGACTGTACCACAGAATCTGTCAGTATTAATAAACTTCATAATCAGAGAAAGAAGTCCTGCCTCCAACAGTCCAACAGCCAAATAGCATCTCTGCAACAATGCAAAAAATAAAATGTAGGAGTTAAATAGCAAATAATTCTTAATAATCATTTATACATAATCTCCCTCAAAAGTTGTGATAGAGCAAAAAATTCTCATAAGTGTTTTGGGTATTATTTTAATAAAAGATACTTTTGTAAAAGTTAATTTTTGGATGAATGTGTCAATATTCACAATAAGGGAATCTACTTTTTGAGCTATATTAGTATCTGTTTCATTTTAATAAAGATCTATCCCTAATACCTTAAAGCATATCTAAGGAGAAATGTTTAACTGTTCCACATTTTAAAGTCAGTCTTACCTATGAGGGGTATTTGTGAGAAAAAAACACCTGTAAGATAAAAAATAAATGCTCAGTGAGGTGGCATACCTTGGCATCCCAGTCTTTATTAAGATAATATATACATGTCACACATCTTCCATCTCCATTTGGATTATCGACATGACGTACGTAACCTGTTCCATTGCCAGGATAACAAGCAACCATGGCCTGTAACAATAATAATAATAATAATAATAATAATAAATTTAATAGTCCAACTATGAATAAAAAGGGGAAACAGCTTATAACAAAGATCTCTCATTTTTGGCTATTCTGACTTACATTTAAATTCTTTCTCTAGTAAAAAATCATGTTTGTAGATAAGAAGAAGTAAAGACCTTCTACATTGATGAGTATAAAAAGCACAGGGTAGGCTGGTGAACAATGCAAAGTCTGGAGAACTCTGTCTCACAGTGATGGGAAGAGCTGACACAGAAGGATCAAAGAGACTGCAGAAAGGCCTCTCTTTTGTGACCTTTATTCATGATGATTATCAAGATCAAGTGGGCTTTGTCCTGCTCCATGGAAGCTGGCCATTCTCCCTGAGCTCACCAGAGAACCACCTGTGTTACCATTCCACAGCCACAAACTGCCTCCAACACACTCTCTGAGTGGAACCAATTTGGAAAGGCACAATTTAGAAGATCAACGCTGAACATTACCTCATTTAATATCAATGAGACTAAATGACAAATTAGCATGTCACAAGCTCCTCTGTGAAGGAAACTGAGGCCCAGGAAGGTTAATGTTCTTAATGACACATGACAGGAGATCAAGTATGAATGCGGGCAATCTGGCTTCAGAACCCAAGTCACTGACACCATACTATGTTATCCATGTAACACACCGCTAAACTCGTATGTGTCTTGGGGGTCAGGGGGTGGACAGTGAAAAAAGAAGACTGCTAGTTGGCTATTGCAGTTTGTTTCCAGGAGAAAAACAAAAATCAGGTTGACTAAGGTGGCAAGGTAGGATGTATTCTGAAGGTAGAAAACCAACAAGGTTTGCTCATGGACTGGAAGTGGAGAAAAAGGAGAGTGAAGGATGATTCTGCTGTTTCCAGCCTATGTAACTGAATGAATGGAGTATTTACCAAAAACAAAACAAAACAAAACAAAAACAAAGAACAGAAATACTAGGTGAAAGAGTTAACACCATGCACAGGGTAATAAAGGAGCTTCCCAGCAGTGGTCCTGATAAGCCAGATATTCCAGGGTAGAACAAAACTGAAGACACTATGATTATGCTTCAGAATGAAAAGTTTGCGTTAGTCACTTCTACACTGTTCTCCTTTAGGGTTCCATGGTGGTGCCTAGGGGTGACTGATAGGCAGTCCAGAGGAATGTTGTTCAGTTGCTAAGTCATGTCCAACTCTTTGCAACCCCACAGACCCATAAAATGACAAGAAGCCAAACAAACAGGTCTCGCCCCAACCTTCAACTGGGGTACCATTTATGTTTCCACTGAATTGCAAGTGAGACTTTTGGGGAAAAAAAAAGATGTAATAAAAGTTTTAAACAACTGTATTAATTAAATTTTATAATTCCTGAAGTAGCTCAGTTACCTCCACCTAAATGTACTATCTGAGGGGCCATTATCACCAGAGGCTTGTCTGGTGTTCCCCAGAGCCCTTTAGCTCTGCTCTGGTGACAGGGACACCACGGAGTGAAGAGAAGGGAAGGAAGGGGAAGGGAGTCAGTGCTGCACAGGGCCTGCCTGTTGTCTGCGGACTCAACCTGTCTATAGCAACCATAGCAAAGGCAGCAGGACATTATTACAACTACAAAAAGGATAAGATGAGAAACCCCACCATAACCCAGTAAACTAGAAGGCCTACTGACAATCAGAGCTAAATGCAGGTGGCTATAAAAGGAGTAATGCATAAAAGAGAAAGAAGCAAGAGGATCCTACTCCCAGAAGACAGACAACCCCTTCTGTGCCTACAACTAGAGACTCTAAGAGGAGAAGGGAAAACCAAGCACCTCCAGAAAAAGCAGATCACCTTGGAAAACCTGAGACCTGAAGGAGTCAAACTCCGAGAGGTTCCGGGGAAAGATAAATATTGCAGGAAACATGCAATGATTTGGGAGGGTCATGAATTCATTCCAGTATCTGCATGGCCTGAACACGACACAGTGAAGCTGCACTGAGCAAGGCATGCATGTCCTGAAACTCCTCCCCACTTGGATTCTAAAAACATAAAAAGATGTTTCTATAAAACCTCACGAAATCTAGAAGCTGTTATGTTTAAAATAAGTATTCACATTTAAACAAAGTTATCTTTAGCTACAATTTGGACTAGCAAAATTTAAAGTTCCTTAAATGTTACACAGTGCTTACAGGTTTTAAATAACATTTATGCTTTATGTCTTAATTGATAACTTTGTTTTCTAGGTATATTATATATATATATATATATATATTAAAAAGACTTGCTATTCTTGATTTTTTTTAATATACAGGTTCTTGTTCACAACTTTTAATAAATTCAATTTATTTTCTCTTAATCTCTTGGTAAAACAATAACAACTCATTCCACACCTGATTTTACCTGCTTAAGACCATTATTAGTCTAGAAGTCATTAGCAGTATTAAAAAGTATTATGAAATACCTACAATATCCCAGTACAAAAAGGGTCAGTATGGTATGTCTGAAAGGACTTAGCTGGAAAGAAAGAAAACACCAGGCACTTGCAAATCAACTGATAAACTGAGTAGTGCAGATAATAAACAGAAAAGGAATTCGGAAGAAAGAAATTATTCATGTGGGATAAAATAAAAGGACAAGGCTCTGAACTACACATGACCTTGGCTCACCTTTAAAGGACAGGTGTGATCTGGAAAGGTAAAGGGATGAAAAAACAATCAGTACGGGCCTAGCAAACACAGGAAACAACTGAGTGACAGTGGGGTACTTTTATAATGGTCTGCTTTGTCACTTAATAATCAGGTAAAGTTAACTTGGCAGAAATAAGATGGAATCTTGAAAATTCAGCAGAGGAAGAAGGACATGAAAGGTAAGCAACAGTGAGCCACCGTGGTCCTGTGTAGGGATGGCTACAATGAAAGCTTTGAAAAAGGCAGCTTCCCTATTCTAGAATTTATATGAAAGATTATGTAAGATAAAGGACATTGCTATGATCTCAATGTTTCCATGCCTGCAGAGATTCATATGCTGAAATTCTTAAGCCCCGAAGATTTAAGAGGTGGAACCTTTGAGAGCCACTGAGGTCACAAGCAGGGAGCCTTCATGAATGGATAAGTGCTCTTACAAAGAGGCTCTGAGGGTAACCCTGACCCTTCCTCCTTGCGAGGACACAGCCAGAAGAGGCTGTGAACCAGGAGAGGGGCTTCACCAGACAGTGGCGAGCATGGTCACCTTTATCTTGAGCCTGCCAGCCTCCAGAACTGTAAGCAATACATTTCGGTGTTTAAGCTACTCAGTCTGCGGTATTTTGCTATAGTAACCCAAATGGATTAGGACACCTATACCTAATAAAGACAGCAGAAAATTCAGCAGAGGAAGAAGGTATACCTATAAAGGATAAAATTGTTTCAAGAGATTTACACTGTATATAGTGGTCCTAAGGATAAGGAAAGTCACTGAAGTCTATCAAGTAAAACTGAACTGTCTCTAGAGATCTGATGAGGACTGGAGTGATACTCCTGGGGTATTCTTCTATCTTTTCTGAGGAGTAGCAGACATGACCTCACACTCCCGTGAGGGCTGGGTTGAAACACTCGACATTTGCCTGAAAAAGAAACAATGCGATTGCCTGCTCTATCATTCTGAGGTACATTTCTAATCTGACATGTCTTTGAGACATCAATTTTAAACATTTCAGTTTCTCGTTGGGAAAAGCCTATTTAAACATAAGCAAAACAATTAAATGCTATTTTTTCCCCTTTTGACTTGAAAATGTCAAAATGAAGATGTTCTTAGGATAAGAAAAAACATATATTTGTTTTTTACTCTTAAGAATAAAAGGAAGGAAGAGGTTGGTGGTACCTCTCTGGAATCTGAAGACATTTATTTCTGGCATTGGAAGGCTTGTATTCAATATGAAGTTGAACCAGGAAACTTACTTTTTTTCCTTGAACTGAATTATTTTAAAACACTGATTCAAAGCTAAGAAAAGTCAAATTTTATGACTAACAAAGTACTATTTTTTTCCCTGGAATGTGGGGAAAAGCTTTACTATTTGAAAATTTATTCTATTAAAATATATTGTCCCAGGTCTATAGCCTTCTGCAGACACGGACAGTTAACATTTAGCAAGCACTCACCATAAGCCAGGCAAGGATCACCTCGTTCACTCCTCACAACAAACTTATGAGGTAGGTCCAATTAATCTCTTCACTTTGGAGATTAGAAAACAGAGCTATAATGAGAATGAAAAACTTGCCCAACGTCACAGAGATGCTAAGGAGTCTGGAGGAGAAAACCCCCTCCTTTACATCCTCCTCAGTTCCTGTTTCCAGTAAGGCTGTGTTCAGTCTGGCTGAAGAGTTCAGGTGAACCAGTAGCTGGCTCCTGAGGGACTCCCCACCTGCCACGACAACAGACAGACAGACATACACACGCGCGCATGCGCGCAAGAGGTTCAGTTCTCCCATGCGCTCTGGAAGGTCTCCTCCAACTCTGCATTACCGCTCTCAAGTCTCTCCCTCCTCCATTCCCACAGCACAGGTACCCACCACAAGCACTATCACTCGGGTTTACGCAACTCTAGCTCAAATACGGGGGGACACATATCATCAAAGAACTAGACTAAAAACAAGTTGGTATCTACTATAATCTTATTCCTTAAACTGCAGATTTCAATTATACTTATTTAGGTAATCTCATTTCCTAAAAGATATAACTAAAAACTTTATAAAATTACGAACTTTGTTCACTGTATTAATTAGCCTGTTAAACAGGGGTGATGACGAAGGACAATCCATAGGCATTTAAAAATTTAAATCTCTTGACTTATTTGCTAAACTTTAATGTTATAAATAACATACAGTGTTAGTTGCTCAGTTGTGTCCAACTCTTTGCAACTCTATGGATTGTAGCTGGCCAGGCTCCTATCCATGGAATTTTCCAGGCAAGAATACTGCAGTGGGTTGTCATTTCCTTCTCCAGGGGATCTTCCCCACCCAGGGATTGAACCTAGGTCTCCTGCATTGCAGGTAGACTCTCATTCTTTACCATCTGAGCCACCAGGGAAATCCCAATTTATGAGATTTTTCATATTTTTACTATTTAATTCTTTTGTCAACTGCTTATTCACATCCTTTATTCACTTTCCTAATGGATTATTCATCACTTCTCTGTTGATTTTTGAGAGATCTTTATAAATCTTCTATCATATGATAAAACAACAATTTCAACATTTTTATTATGTTCCTATAGAATATTTTAATACGAGCTAGTTATAATTTGTATACAAAGGCAGAGTATAATCATATTAATTATAAAATTTTAAAAAGTCCAAGAGACTCCTCTGACCATACTCACAGGAATGAAATGCAGGGGAAAAAAGGAAAGATAATATAACAGTATTGCTACAAATTACTCTTTAAATAGCCCAAGAATGATGGGCTGTTTAATTCAACACCAGACACACTATTTTCCTTCTTGGGCCCTAATTCTAGCCTGAGAGAAAACAACTCCAGGATACATTTAAAAATCAACTTGCTTAAGAGCAATGTTTCAACAGGCAGTGTATTCATCTTTAATGATGCCTTACTGCACTCTTTTCCCTTTTAGCAAGGAACTGATAAAATTCTACTTTACATGTTAGGAACTGGTCTGTGGAGCAGTTTATATTTAGGCTGCCTGGCTCTGCTGTCAGAGGAGAGCTGTGATTTGTTAGCCTCGGCTGCCAGCTCACCAGCTCTGCACAGCCCTTCCTCAGGTTCCCAGGCCAGGCGCTGCGTTTATGCCACTCACCCTCAGCACCTGAGGAGGAGCAGAGAGCAACCTCTCCCCACAGGGAGGCAGGGGTCCAGGCAGGCCTCAGCTTGATCTCCAGGAGACACTACCGCATTCCAGCCCCTGCAGGGAGGTGCACTGCTAAGACACGCTCTCTGACAGCTATGGCAAACTCATTTTATTAATAAAATAATTCTCCGGCAAGCTTGCAATTTAGCCTTCAGACAAAGAAAACAAACAAAACCCCCAGCTACTAAACATTACCAACAATAATTTCATCAGCTCTCAAGGCCCAGAGAGCAGGCAGTACACTAAGCCTGGGGATACAGAGATGAAAGTTCAACACCTGCTTCCTGAAATTCCAGAGTCTGGAAGAGAGGTGTGATTTATAAGTTATTTCAGCATAGAGAGTGCCAATTTGCTTTGATGGACTGGAGGACTTGAATTAGAGGGTCCTATTATTCATCCTGGATCATTAGTGAACATTTGCAAAACCACTCCAGGACAGAGTCACTGGTTAATGATGAAAGCTTCTAATCAAAAACCTCAGGTAAGCCCTCGATCCTTATCTCTTTTCAAATCGACAAATGTTGGTAATTAGCGTAACAGCTATTAGAAATGAGGACAGTATAGAAGAGCGGTGAAGAAGCTATGTGGTTTGGTTAGATATCACACAGGGACCACTGCTCTTACATGAGCACATACATAGGAGTCTAATGAACCCAGAAGCCTATTCTCTTTGGGATGGTTCCCTAGGGCTTAAGATTCCTACAGGTTCTGTGTTAAGTCCCCTACAAGGGAATTCTGTTGTCTGATCCTACCTATACTAAAATGAATACTAAAACCAGATTAGCACTTCTGCCTAGAATACACCTTTCATAAAAGACTTTCTAAAATGGAGAGTAGAGATTTCATGTGGGTGTGGCAGAGCTCTGAGTTTTGTTTTCATAGTAACATGCCATCTAGAAGCTCAGTTTTGGGGGACTAGGTCAACACCGCTCATTTATCTGAAGCTGCAAACTTGAGCAGTATCTCTCAAAGAGAACCTAATACCTAAACAACTGAACTGGCTCAGGTAGGTCATAACAGGCAGACAGTCACACAAAGGCATCCAGGACAGTGTAGTAAACAAAGCAGGGTCTTACACAAGGTACCCAGACAGCAAGGATGATTAATGCTTTAATGGGAATGGGGCATCAGAAAACATTTTATAGGGAAAGTGACAAATGAGAAGAATTTTGAAGGATAATAATAGAACTTTTCCAGAGTAGAGGGAGTTTCCAAGTAAACAATATTTTCAAAAACCATGAACAAATATGGCACCCTGAGAGGACCACAACCAGGTAAGCACCATTGGAAGATGAAGTCCCCATCGGGGCTGTGGGAGATAGGGAAGGACAGATGGGCAGGGGCCGGCAGAAAGGCTCTCGCCAGATGTTCACGAGTTTTTTTTTTACAAGTCAGTGAAGCCAAATGAATCACTTGGTCTTCTTAAACTATGATTCCAAACCCCATACTTGAAATCCTGACTTAGTAAGTATGGCATGAGGCCTGCGATCTCAGAATTTTAAACAAGCACTCCATAGGATTCTGATTAACAAAGGCCCAAATTTCCACTCAGTCCTAAAGGAAATCGACCCTGCATATTCATTGGAAGGAATGGTGCTGAATGAAGCTCCAATACTTTGGATATCTGATGCAAAGAAATGACTCATTGGAAAAGATCCTGATGCTGGGAAAACGGAGGGCAAAGAGGAGAAGGGGGTGAGAGAGAACGAGATGGTTGGATGGCATCACCAACTCAATGGATATGAGTTTGAGTAAACTCAGGGAGATAGTGAAGAACAGAGAAGCCTGGTGTGCTGCAATCCATGGGGTTGCCTAGAGTCAGACATGACTGAGTGACTGAACTACAGTAAAAAATTTCAAATAACAGTAGCAAAATAATATTTCAACTCTCCAAACATCACTTAGGCTACTCCTAGGGGATGGAGTGGATGGCCTGGAATTAGAGGTTACTGACACAGACAAGAGATGCTAGCCAGGATGAGGGACGCAGGACTGAAGGACAGGGGAATTAAGGCAAGATGAAGAATGTGAAACAGTCAGGATTTGATAGCAGTGACAGAGAAGGAAGAGTGCATTAAAAAACAACCACCTCAAAAATATCCACTATTTGTTCATTCATTCAACAAATCTTTTCTGAGCATTGACTGTATGTCAGATACTGTTCTAGATCTCAGGGGTACAATATGAAGAGAGAAAAAAAGTGACTGCTTTCAGGGAACATATCCTGGTAGGAGGAGAAAGGACAAACAAAAGAATTAAGTCAACACAGAGCATAATAAATAGTATGTAAGAAGATTAGTATTTTGAAAACACAAGGCAGGAATGGGGAACACAACGCTGGGGTGTTAACGGGGTGGGTCCAGCAGACCCATCTGAGCGGATCTGAAGGAGATAAGGAGTGAATGTTCCGGGCAGTGGGCCTGGCCTGTGTGAGGAAATGGAGGGTCAGTGTGCCTGGAGATGAGAGATCAAAGCCGTGGACAGTGCAAGATGAGGTCAGAGAGGGGAAGAGTTGGGGCTTTAGACACCACTGAAAGGACTAAGAGAGAGGTCACTGGAGGGCTTTGAGCAGCCTGGCTGCCATGTGGAGAGTGGCTGGAAAACTACTACCCACTGCCCAGTTATGTCAAGTTTCCTTGGAACACTCATTTGTTTGTGTATTATTATCTACGGCTGTTTTCAGGCCATAAAAGAACTAAGCAGCTGTGATAGAGGGGTTGGTCCATAAAGCCTCAAATTTTTTACCACCTGGCCTTTCGCAGAAAGTCTGCAACCCCTGATGTGGAAAACACACCAAGGCTGGCACAAGTGGAAGGCAGAAGATGAGTGAGAAAGCTTTCCCTGCAATAAATCAGATGAAGTATGCTGACTGCTTGGATCACGGTCTTAAAAAGTGATTGGATCCTCAATCTGTTCTGAAGGAGTCATAAGCAGGATTTCCAGAAGGACTGGTACGGAATAAGAGAGAGCACAACTCTAAGGTTTTTGGCTAGAGAAGCTGGAAAACTGAAATTACCCTTAATGGACAAAGACAACAGGTGGCACGGCCTCAGCGCAGGCGCCTTGTGAGGAGTCCAGTTTTGAACATGAGATTTAAAGAGCTCACTTGCTCGGAGGCAGGAAGACAGTCTGTGAAGAACGAACGGTCCAGCGGAACAGAAAGGAAAACTAACCATTTCAGTCGACCAACCATTAGGGGAAGCTGGGATCAGGGAAAGCTTCTTGACAAATGGGTCTTGAAAGAAGAACACAAACTGACCAGGAAGAGAGGAGAGTGAGAATATTCCAGGAAAAGAAAAAGTGACAAACGAAGGCAAGGAAGAGTGCGGTGAATGTGCTCAGGTGTGTGCTTTGTATACACTGCAACTGGGGGGGGGGGGCCAAAGTGTGAGCAAGGGGTGTGACAGACAAGGCTGCTTCCTGGACGGTCGGCATTCCTTAAATTAACTCGGCTCTCTCTCACGGCTAACGGAGCCAGAGGCGTTTTGAGTGATGAAGTGGCACCATCAGCTCAGTGGGTCCTCACTCACTTGAGCGGCTGACAGAGCAGCACCAAAGTGCAGCTGCAGCATGAGAGCCTGCTTCTCTCGCCGGCGCTGGTAAACGGCTGGCCATGTCCTCTTTGCGGTTATTTGATAAAGGGAAAAACAGTTTTAATTTTTGTAATTACAAATCCTGTAGTTTTTTTTAAGTACAGTTAATTACCATGTTGTACCAATCTCTGCTGTATAGCAAAGTGACTCAGTTATATATATATACATACATTCTTTTTTCATATTCTTTTTCATTATGGTTTATCAAAATGTTCGGTTTTTATATTTAATTTTCTTGATGTAGACTCAATGCAACAGTAACAACAAAAATCTGATTTTTTAAAGAAAATTTCCAAAATGAGTGAGCTCAAATGCAGTACTTAAACGTTTAAACTTAGCCTGAGCCTTAATGCTTAGAGAGATATTTAGTAGTCACTAAATGCTTTATTCATTTTAAAACTTAATAGAGTCAGCAAGACTTAAGAGATCAATAACTCCAATTACGAGTTGATTTTTTCAACAACAGCACAACTCTCTTTGTAGGCAGACAATCAAGCACTTCTGAAAAGCTTTTGTGGTGTGACTGACAGAGACTCAGGCCTCAGCCTTTGTGAGAGGACAAGTGTTACCGGGAGAGAACACCCGTCCACAGGACCTGCATATAGTACATCTCATGTCAGTCCTGCCACAGCTCCGTGAGTCATGCAGTGACTATCGACATTGTACAAGTAAATCTGTCTGGGCCTTGTTTTAACTTCTGCCTCTCCAAACCACTGCACAAGAGTGTAACCAATGGAAGAGCCAGATCTGGTCTTAGAAAATAATCATGGCCCAATTCAAATAATCTTAATCTCTATTCTACTTTCATCACCTTGAGTGAGTCATGTTCTTTAATGTTCTTCGCTTTTCACATCATTCTAAAGATAGCTGCTTAATTGTTTATGAACTACCATATATAGACACCATTATAATACTTACTTTCTGTATGTTCCCAATCATATTCTGGATTCCTACAGGGTATGAATCAGGCTTTATTAACCTGTGCCAAATACAAGTGTTCAACTATCTGTTGAATAAATTAGTTAATGACTAAGGGTGTGGTGGGATTAATGTAAATAACAAATATATTTAATATAGAAGTTTAGTTTTACCATCTATGCTAAAGGTTGACAGAAATAGTTAGGTTATAAGAAATAACTTTGAAGTTCAATAGCTTTCCACTTGCAAGGGATGACAAAAATTACACACACACACACACACACACACACACACACAAACACACACACACTCTTCTGTATTTGATATGATGTCGAGATATGAGCTATACAAACCTAAGAGACTGCTTCTCCCACATCTCTAGATGTGAGACAAAATCCCACATCTAGGTCTCCGTCTGCCTGGAAGGAGATTCTGTTATGTCTCAGCCTCTAGCTAATCTATATTTTTATCAATGATTTTGGCGGGGGGGGGGGGGGGGCGGTGTAGACATCACATTAATTTTTGGCTGCACCATACGGCAGGCAGGATCTTAGTTCCCTGAACAAGGATCGAACTTGTACCCCCTGCAGTGGAAGCCCAGCTTCTTAACCAATGGACCATGCAGGGAGTCCCAGACATTACATTCTTCAAAAGGCTTTGCAGAGGATAGTACTGCAATACAGACTTCTCTTCTCCCACACACGTAACACGCAAAACCAAACCACAGTGACTAAAACTACCTAAGAGAATTCAAAACGTACAGCAGAAGCATGAGAATATATGACTCTCAAATGTTACTTCCCATTTCTCTACAATCCTTCCTTAAACTTCACTTCACTTACATTTATTTCTACTCAAATACAGCTGATCAGCAACTTGATCACAAGTTTCTAACATTACCAATGATCTTGAATCACAAAAACAGAAGAATCTATCCATGTAACTTCTGAACAGGAGAAATTTAGATAAACATTATAACAGGAAAACCACCACCATTTACTGAGGTATCACCACCACCTGTCAGTCACTGTGCCAAGAGCTTTATACTCATCCTTTCATTTAACTCTCACAACTCCTGGAAGGCAGAGTAAGACTATAAAATGGGGTAAGACAATTTCCAGAAGATAGCTTAAAAAAAAAAAAAAAAAAACCCTCCCCAAATCCAGGAGTTTAGGTTGACCATAAACTTAAACCAGTTACTACGTTGCTAAAAAGCCACTGCAACACTAAGCAGTATTAAACAGTTCCTCGATTCTGTACTACTCAGGCCATATCTGAGTAGTATAACGGATCTACTGTATCCATTTCTGGGGATACATTAGATGAAGACTACTGACAAGCTGCAGTATTATCAAGGGGAAAAAAAGGCCGAAATGCTAAGGGCAACGTCTAGCAGATGGGAGAAGTGAGCAGGTTTAGCGTGGAGAAGATACATCCCCAGTAGACTGTAATCTCCACGTCAGGGAAAACAGCACCCCATCCTACACAGAGCTTTCCAGTTTGCAACATGGCTCTTTACCGTGCCAAAAGGCCACACAAAATAAAGAAGGACACAGAGACTGCCTGCACTCAAATCCCAACTCTACAGGCTGGGTCACTGGGAAGTTACCAAACCTTTGTGTGCCTGATTTCTCCTGTCTGTAAAGTAAAAATAACGACGGTACACCTGACTTACATGGCCACTCAGCTAGGACACAAATACTACTTAAACACTGCCTGGGAAACAGAAAGCATCAGCAGTGTTGGCTAAGACCAACAGCTGCAGGGCGCAAGAGAAGCCCCACACCTTCAGAGCCGCTGCCTCACTGGAGAACTCAGAATTATCCCTCTCACAGGATGTGAGCCTAGCAAGACAATGGAGGAAAGCGTTCTGTAAATCTTAATCCCTTTCTACCTCCATCATAATCTCTACAAGGGCCTCCTATATACCAGGCACCATGCGAAGTATAATCTTTAGTAGCTCATTTAATCCTACAACTACTTACCTGAGGATGCAAAACTAAGCGGGAAGCTAGATTGTGCACCCAGATTGGCTGGGCTCCACAGCCCCGTTTTAAGGCTCCACATCCCCTCATTTATGCATCTTGGCAGCTAGCAACATTCCTAATAAAAATGCCTCATATGTATAAGATAATCCAGGCAAGAATACTGCAGTGGGTTGCCATTTCCTTCTCCAGGAGATCTTCCCAACCCAGGGAATGAACCCAGGTCTCCTGCATTGCAGGCAGACGCTTTACCGTTTGAGCCACCAGGGAAGTTGTATAAGATAATCAGTGTTTCTTTAGTCAAATAAACACCAGGTACAAGTATTCTGAGGGAAGTGTGGAGCAGCAGAGACGGGAACGCCCTGTCCCGGCCACACCTCTCGCTCAGCTGTGGAGCTCATGGACCACATCACCCTGCCAGTGTTCTCCGTCTCGGGAACTAGGAATCTGGACTGCCATAATCTTCCAGTCTAGTTGGAAGACTGTATGTTCCATCTGGTACTACTTCTGATACAGCAGAGACTTAAAATAAATAAACTCCAGAATTTAAAAATGAAGAGACCATAAAGACCTGGCCCAAACTCTTCAGTTACTCATCTAACTAGAGAGCCAAAGGATAAAATCCGGGTCTCCCAATTTCCAATCCTACATTGCATCTCTTATAAAGACATAAAGCAAACATTTTAAATAGATGAGATTAAGAGAAATATAACTGGCATAACAAAGCATGTAACAATGGATGCCAAAATTAAACAGTACTTGGTAACTTTTATTACTCTAAAAATGCCAACTTTGTTAGTACATAATACTCATTGCTTAAAATAAACAGCTCACACGAGGACACCTTAGGATACTGTCTCAGTTTTGTGAATACCCAATTGTAATAAAAAACAGGGTGACCTCAAATAAATTACTATGATAACAAAAGCCCTGGAGAAGCACTATTAGTTTTATTTTGCTTTGGTTTTTAGAAAAGTATTTATAGAAATACTTGATAAGATGCTGAAACTACTGTTAGAAAGTTCATCCAAGATTAACAAAAAAAATTTCATTATCTATAGAGATACACTAAAATGCAACAATTCAACTAGAATTTAACATAGCCGAGAATGGCATAAAAAGTCTTTAAAAAAAAGTGTTCTGGAGCTAATTATAAAAAGCCACTTGTGAGATTAAAATATAAAGCACAGAGAATCGCAAGGCAGCCAAGTGGCTAGGACTCTGTTCTTTCACTGCCAAGCAGCCTGGTTCAGTCCCTGGTTGGGGAACTAAGACTCCACAAGCCATGCAGCACAGCCAAAATAAACACACACACACATCACAAAAACATTTTTTAAAATAAGAATTTAATTTTTTAAAAAAACAAGCAATCCCCACTAAAACATTTAAGGTAAATGTTAAGTCACATTAACAAATGTTTATTAAGCATATTATTAACATATAGAATGGGGTAACCTAGGTCTGATTCACTATACTCTGCTGCTGCTGCTGCTAAGTCGCTTCAGTCGTGTCCGACTCTGTGCGACCCCATAGGCAGCAGCCCACCAGGATTCCCTGCCTAGGCATATACCCTGAGGAAACCAAAACTGAAAAAGACACATGTATCCCATGGTTCATCCCAGCACTATTATAGCTAGAACATGGAAGCAACCCAGATGTCCATCGACAGATGAATGGATAAAGAAGTTGTGGTACATATACACAATGGAATATTACTCAGCCATAAAAAGAACACATTTGAGTCAGTTCTGATGACATGGATGAACCTAGAACCTATTATACAGAGTGAAGGGAGTCAGAAAGAGAGAAATATAATATTCTAACACATATATATGGAATCTAGAAAAATGGTACTGAAGAATTTATTTACAGGGCAGCAATGGAGAAACAGAGAGAGAATAAACTTATGGAGATAGGGAGAGGAGAGGAGAGATATATGGAAAGAATAACATGGAAACTTGTATTACCATATGTAAAAGAGCTAGCCAATGGGAATTTGCTATATGGGCCAGGAAACTCAAACAGGGGCTCTGTATCAATCTAGAGGGGTGGGATGGGGCAGGAGATGGGACGGAGGTTCAAAAGGGAGGGGATATATGTATACCTATGGCTGATTCACGCTGAGGTTTGACAGAAAACAACAAAATTCTGTAAAGCAAATATCCTTCAATAAAAATTTAATTAATTAAAAAGAAAAAATACATTCCTATCTACACGAAGTGCAAATACTGTATGATGATTCCACTTACACAAGATACCCAGAAGAGTCAAATTCATATAGAGTCAGAAAGTACATGGGTAGACTCCACACTTCCCCATCCAAAAAAACCAACCTGCTTCACTGGAGAGCAATTCCTCACTAATAAAAGTGTACTGTAAAGCAGCCTCTAAAACCAGAACTCTAGGAGTCATTCTAGTCATTCTTCCCTGTTAGCCAATCAATCACCAAGTCCTGATAGATCTCTACAGCCTGACAAAAAAGAATTTACCTCTTCCTGGTAGATAGGAATAGGGCAAAACTCCAAACCCAGGATGTGTGACCTTTTCATTGGCTTTCAAGACCTCCAATCCTTCTACCCCGCTTCTCATATTTCTCCTTGTGATTTCTTTCTTTTTTTATCTAGGATAGAGTTTTGGTTAGCCCTTTTATTTTTCCCTTAACCTCACCCTGCAAACTAACAAATTTATACCCCAAGCTATTCAGCACCACTGGAAAAGGTTATAACCATGCAGACTAAAAGTAGTCTCTATACAACTAAAAGTAGTCTCCGACCTCAGCCAGATCTTCAGAACTGCTTGCCAACTTCTATATTCCTAGCCGATTTGTTTGCACTCCTCAAAATGGATATTCTATAACTCACCTCTTCCAGCCATTATTTCAGCTCCAACTTTTCAATTCAATAGATGTGGAGATGTTTCCTATTTACCTGAGGTAATTAAGGCAATCAGGTAGAAACTTCAGCTTCTTACTCTCAGGCTTCTTAGAATGTATCTAAATCTATAGGCCTCATTAACTCACTTTCCTCAGTCAGAATGGCTGGTGTGTACAAGATACACATGGTGATGGAGTTTTAAAAAGGGTCATTCTTTCTCCTATGGAGGGATAATCCTGCCTATTTAATCACCTAGGAATCTTACTGAAAATCCACTTTCTGATTTAGGAGGTCTGGAATGGGATGTGAGATTCTGCACTTCTTGCAGCAAACCAATGCTGCACGTTTGGAGCAAGGTTTGGGAAAGTGGAAGTGAAGGCACTCAGTTGCGTCTGACTCTGTGACGCCATGGACTTAATAAGCCTGCCACACTCCTCTGTCCATGGGACTTCCCAGGCAAGAATACTGGAGTGGGTTGCTATTTCCTTTTCCAAGGTTTGGGAAAGCAGGGTCCAGATTCCATCCTGTCTCATCTCCTCAGAGACCTTTCACTCCAAGTTAACACCTTTCTTTATCTGCCATATCTTCAGATCTGTTTCTCTCTCGGCTGCTCCCTCCCCCAGCAGGTAACATACCTGTCTTTTCTCTCAATACTTTAAAATAAGCCCCTTCTCAGCTACCATCCAATCTCCAGTTGCTTTGCTCCACAATAAGTTTCTATGAAGAACAGTTACACCAATGGTTCCCAAATTTTTTTGGTTCAAGAGTAATTAGTGTCACAGTAACTTTTTCATGGCACTCGTAGGCCAAAAGAAATATCTGATGGTTCACTTTATTAAGGAATACGGGCCAAACTACTTAGCAGTACTTAAATCCTAATAATTTAGCATCTGTCAGGCACTCCATAATTTTTCAAATTGTGGAATCAGGCTCATTTCCTGTTTCATACTGATTTTTAGGCAGTACTTACTTTCCTTTTTTTTTTTTTAAATAAGAGTAAACACTGAAAACCCAGCTTCACAAAGGTATGACAGCACCAAAAGGAATACAGTGTGGTGTCCAAGAGATACTACTGTACTTCCCTTGAAATTTAAAAATAGTCATGGTACCCCTGTGAGTTAGCTACAGTGCCCTGGGATGCCGTCAATGCACAATCTGTTACCTGTAGGTCTGTGTAGTTCTCAGAATGGCAGCATTTCCACTGCTTGGGAAGTTGTTGGAAATGCAGAATCTTGGGATTCACCCAGACTCACTGATTTCAGAATTTCTACTTTAACAAAATATTCAAATGACTCACTGATTCAAGTTCAAGAAGACTGGTCCTTGCCTACATCTTCTCACCTACCATTTAACTCACTGAAATCACCGCAAGCAAAGTCCCAAACTATGCCCCCCAACCTTTTTAATAAAAGCATTGCATGCCTCCAGTTCTAATCCTAATTAACCCTCTTTGCAGTACTTAATACTGTCAATTTTCTATTCTTCCTTGGTTTCTAAAAACACCACTGTCTTCTGGTTTCCCTCCTTTTCTTTCAATATACTTTTCTCTCATGCCCTTTCTCCACCAATGAAGAGTTTTGTTTCCCACAAGGCTTCTGTAATTAGCACTATCATTGCTGTGAAAACTGCTTTCTCCAGGGGACTGCATTCAGTCAATCCTGTGGCTTCGGCTAAGATATATATGCTAACCGCCCTAGTCTAGATGGCTCTCTGCAGCCTTAGACCTATAAAACAATTTCCACTTGTATCTACACAGGCTTATTAAATGCAACAATTCCAAAACAGCTTACCTGCCTGCCTTCCCTGGCCTTCAAGTTGCTGTTCTTCATATAGCCTTCCTTTACCAAGTGGTGTCCTCGGTCCACCAATTTCCCTAGAGAAGCTCACAAATCATTTCTGACTTCTCCTCCTCCACTGCCCTTGCTTATATCATCAATTAGATCAAACATCTTTTGCTAAGTATGTATGGATATCTCCACCTCTATTAATTCTATTTTAAAAGAGGTCCTTAATCTTTTTGTTGGGCCTATTAACAGCCTCTTGACTCCTCTCCTTGCTTCCAGGATTGCTATGACCTGCTCTGTATCATTCTCCATATTCCATCCAAGTTAACTTTCTAAAATCAAAATCTAATGTCACTGCCGGTCTCTAATCCTTCCATGGCTCCAAATGCCTAGCAGTGCTTGTTAAAGTTTTCCAGCAAACAGCAGAAGGGTTTGCTGATACAGATCTAAGAAGCTCACCATAAACAAGACATTTTTTGCAAGGTTCCATTTTATCTTAACTAGTAATTTCCATTTTGCAACCTATTCCATGGTTAGCCACTTGTGTTACGACAGATTCGAGTAGTTGCAACAGAGACCATCTAGCCCACAAAGCCTAAAATAACTACTATCTGGCCCTTTGGGGAAAAAAAAAATCTGCTAACTCCTGCATTACACCGTGAGTACAGTTAAGATGAGGATTGTGCGTTACTTGTCTTTATGCCCCCAGCACATGTCTAGAGAAAGTACTAAAAAATATTAACTGAAGGAATTAGCATGTTACTAGGAAGAGCTCCAAGGGCTCATTAGGGATGTGTTCACCAAGTTGATACACAAGATCAAACAGAGATGTTCTTCAGTAAAGGCACAAGTCCGTGTCACTTGCCTCCTGGTAAGAGGCACTGAGAAGAACACAGCAACACCTGAGTAATATTCCTGACAAAGACGAATAACCCTAATCTAATGGTTAGACAATGTCAGAGAAACCCAAACTCAAGGACATTCTACAAAATAACAGGCCTGTACACTTCAAAAATGTTAGTCATAAAACAGGAGATCTGAGGGACTAGTTCAGATCAATGGAGACGTAAAAGGCATGATAACTGAATGCAATGCATGATCTAAGATTTTCATTTGTTACAACAGACATTACTGGAATAAGCTACCATATCACAGTAGGATCTGTATATTAAATAATACAATTATATCAGTGTTAATTTCCTAATTTGATTATAGTTGTGTGCTTATACAAAATAATGTACTAAGGTAACAGGTATCATGCCTGCACTTTATTTCCAAATATTTCAGAATATACTGATATATTTGGGGAGGAAAAAATGAAGATCTCAAAGGCTGAGGTAGGCAAAATAGAATACCATTATACAGAGGTCAAAACAGGTTCTGAAGAAACTGCCACTAAGTCCTTCACTGTGTGTGAAAGTCGCTCAACCCCATGGACTATATATATACAGTCCATGAGATTCTCCAGGCCAGAATACTGGACTGGGCAGCTGTTCCCATCTCCAGGGGATCTTCCCAACCCAGGGACTGAACCCAGGTCTCACACATTGCAGGTGGATTCTTTACCAGCTGAGCCACCAGGGAAGCCCAAGAACACTGGAGTGGGCAGCCTATCCCTTCTCCAGCGGATCTTCCCGACCCAGGAATCAAACCGGAATCTCCTGCATTGCAGGCGGATTCTTTACCAGCTGAGCTACCAGGGGAGCTCTAAGCCCATCAGATCTAAAGCTATTTTCCTAAGAACTTCCATGCACCACTGTATCCCTTACACACACATTAGAATCACTAAGAAAGTATTAGGGACTACCATTCAGAGCAATTGGTATGAGAATTAATATTTCTGGAACCTTGCATTATATTTTTCTTCTCCAAACAATGAGAAGGAAAACACTTAAAACCAAAAAATACCTTAGATAAGACTAGGAAAGTAGGTCGCTAGGAAGACTGTTCTACCTGGCAGTATTTTTTAAAGGAAATTATTTCAAGAAAGAAAGGTAGGGAGGGAGAAAAATTTAAAAGAATACACAGAGTGCTTACTCTAAGACCTTAACCAACAAAAGAACCATGAGATGCCCTAATTAAGCATGGCATGTCCAAAGAACAGGTCGTTCCATTTGCTAAAATAAACAATGTATGACAAGGAGTAAAGGGAAATAAAGCTAACTTGAGGCAGATCTCAAGCACTAAGCTAAGGAATTCAGATTTATTTTTCAAGCTACAGAATGCCTGAAGTCATATAAGCAAGCACTGACAATAACCTGAGTTGTCATTTAGGACAGCAGTCAGCAAACTCTGACCTATGGGCCAAAGCTAACTCACCTCCTATTTTTGTAAATAAAGTTTTACTGGAACACAGCCATGCTCTTTCACTTACACAGTGCCTATGGCTGCTTTCCCGTTTAGAGTTCAGCAGCTGCAACAAAGAATGTTTGACCCACAAAGCCTAAAACATGTAACCCTTTGGGAAAACCTCACTGACGCCCACTTTAGGAGGATGAATGTAAAGATAAAAGTGAAGGATGGATTAGGGAGAACATGGAATACTGCACACAGGAAAATGACATATACGGCTGTTGGGAAACAGACACAAAAGGACAGTGCGAACTGAAAGCCGAAGATGGGCGTGTGAGCCCAGTGCTGTGCTGGTGAGAGTGGAACCCGAACTGGAAGAGGAAGCAGAGACAGGCTGAAACAAAGTACGAATCAGTCCAGTGCTAAGGTGCCATGACTGGGAGGATGACCGGAAACGGACACACAATGAAGAGCGAGTTTCCGAGGGAAGATGACAGAGGAGTTATTTGATATCAGACAGGAAAACTCTAAAATACCAGTAAGACATACAGAAAGTACACAGTGGGAGAAGAAAATCTAACCTGGGAAACAGAATTAAGCATCAAAAGTTCAGTGACGGTATCTGAAGGTACAGAAATGGATGAGATCAAGTGGATGAGACAAGCCAGAAATGACAGCAGAAGCAGCAGATCCATCAGCTCAGCCCTATCTACCTTTAATCCTCCCAATAATCCTGAAAAAAGGAACTGCCCTTAATTCACAGAACGAAAACCTGAGCTCAGAAAGGATTCGGGTTAAAATTGGAGGTCATACAGCTAATACGCAGCAGCGGTAGAACTGAACCCCAGGTCTACTTGATTGCAAAGCCAGTGCCCGATCTCCATACCACATGTAAAGAGAAGAAAGCTGATGCCAAAGAGAGGGAAGTACCTGC
This sequence comes from Capricornis sumatraensis, assembly GCF_032405125.1. NCBI lineage: Eukaryota > Metazoa > Chordata > Mammalia > Artiodactyla > Bovidae > Capricornis > Capricornis sumatraensis. The sequence goes on along the minus strand of NC_091078.1, from coordinate 40,813,975 downwards.
ACTTAGAAGGAAGCCAGCAGAGAAGGAATAGTTTGAGAATTACAGAAAGCCAGAACAGTGCAGTATCATGTCAGCTAAGGAAAGAGAAAGAAAAAGGGACGGGTGGATAACAACAGGTGAGAATTCTGATAGCTTACCACGTGCCAGCTACAACGCTTTTCATACTCATTTAGTCCTCGCCACAATCACGACATGAGTACTACTGTTATCCCATGAAACAAATGTGAAAACAAGGCGGGTAACTTGGTAGCAACACACAGCTAGCCAATGGCAGAGGAAGGCTTAGGATCCAGGCATTCTGCCTCTGAACCCTACGTTCTTCACCAGTTATACCACACTCCCTCCAGTCAAGTGCTACAGGGTAACAAAGGAGAATAAAGGCAGGAGAGAGCAAAGGACAGGTCCTCATGTACTAGAGGAGTAATAACTTAAAAACATTCCTTCCTTTTAGAACATCACTTGAAAGCACATGTCATGTTACAAGTAGGTTAAGGAATAAATAAATGATGACCAAGTGAAGGCAGATAGTATCACCTACTAGCAAAAGCCCTGGGAGAAAAAAGATGAGAGGACATTAAATTAAGGAATTAATATAATCAAAAAAAATGTAAACCAGCTGCTTTCATTAACAAAAGATTTTTCTTTTCTTTGCTAACTTATTGGTTGTTAAGAGATATTTAGAATAGTTAATAAATGTCCTTTGGGTATCTGAGACATGACATGTCACATTTTTTTTAATCTCTCCTACTGATCAAGAATATACCTTACATAAGTTTTCTCGGACCCAAAAATGAATTAGAAACTCTATTCAGTTTTAAGAAGTTGTCTGGCCTTCACCTAGGATTCAAAATTTCTGATTCAGAAGATTTATAGTGGGGTGCTGACATTAACACGATTCCAGTGCAAAGCTTACACACTTAAAGGAACTACCTCTTTTGCATACATGGCCTATTTGAAAATGGAGCACACCAGGCCTCCCCATGGTGAGATACAGGGAGGCCTGGCGTGCTACAGTCCACAGGATCACAAAGAGTTAGACACAACTGCACGACTCTTTTCACTTTCATGCACTGGAGAAGGAAATGGCAACCCACTTGTGTTTCTGCCTGGAGAATCCCAGGGAGGGCGGAGCCTGGTGGCTGCCGTCTGCACAGAGCTGGACACGACTGAAGTGACTCAGCAGCAGCAGCAGCACGACTGAACCACAATCTAAGTAAAGGTTAATTTTACCACTTGACTAATATCTTCTATGACCTACATGAAAAAACTGACCTGCCCAAAGAATTGTATGCTGCGTTTGTATACTATCAAAACAGTGTTCCTTGAAGTGAACAACTGGTATTTTTTGTGAATATGACTTTGTCTATCTTAAACAACATTCCAATAGTGCATTTCTGAAATTATTTCAGTTAGGAAAAAGAAAGGCTTGCCTTATCCCCAGTGTTTTAAAATTAAGAAATTTCTGTAATGGGTAGGAAACCTAAAAGTAAATACAATTCCCCTGAAACATGCATAAATAGAAAACTACTTCATACGTCGTATGCAGGAGGTCAAGCTCTGGAGTCAGACCATCCCACTTTGTGCCCTGGCTCTGTAAGTCTCTAGCTGTGTGACTTGGAACTTTTTTTTTAATCTGTGCCTCAGTTTCCTCAACTGTAATATAAGGAAATAATAGTACCTATACTTCATACAGTTATTGTAAAAATTAAACAAGAAAATCTGGGTAGAAGAAGTACTTATAATAGTGTGTGGTACATAATTAACATTAAGTAAACGTTGGCAATGTAAGGAAATAAAAATCTTCAACTCAGCAATTCTATTACTACTTCTAGAAATTTTTCTTATAAAAACATTACTAAAATGCACACGGTTCCCCTTTAAGAATATCTGATGCAGAATTAATTGTCATAGCAAAAAAATCAGAAATAACCCAAACTTCGATCACAAGGAGCTAAATAATTAATGGTACAATCTTTCACTGAACACAACGCTTCTCAGATTCATCCATGTTGTTGCATAAAAGAGTAGTTCATTTTATGGCTGAAGAGTATCCCACTGTATGAGGTACCACATTTTATTTATCCAGTCACCAGATAATGGACATTTTGGGTTGTTTCTATTTTTGATGATAATGAATAATACTCATGTCTTTGGATATGTTTTTATTTCTCTCAGGAGATACTTACAAGTGAAATCCTTAGATACTTAGGGTCATATGATGAGTTCATATGTATTTAACTTTTGGGGCAGTGGCTGACCTATTGCCCAAAGTGGCCATACCATTCTGCATCCCTACAAATGATGAATGAATGATCAGCGTATAAGGATTCCAGCTGTTTCATATCCTTGCCAAAAGGTGGAATCGTCAGTATTTTAAATTTTAGCCATTTTATAGTGTATGTACAGTGCTTTTTCACTATGCTTTAATTTTCATTTCCCTAATAACCAATGATGTTGAGAATCTTTTCAAGTACTCGGTCATTCACATATTTTCTTTTGTGGATTATCTCTTCAAATCTTTTGCCTATTTTTCTGTAGGGCAGTTTCCCTCCTTGTTATTGAATTTAATGAAAGTTTCCTATATTACAGATAAAAGTTTCTGTCAGATATCTTTTATAAATACAGCACATATTATTATTTTATGTCAGATATGTTCTATATATATATATATATATATATATATATATATATATAACATATTATATAAAACCCTTTTCTCCTAAAAGGGCTTGTTTTTTTTTTAATGGTGTTTTTCAATAAGCAAACTGCTTTAATGTTTTAAGTTAAATTTGTCAGTTTTTTTCTTTTATGGTTCACCTTTTTTTTTGCCTTAAGAAATTTGCCTATCTCAAGGTCATAAAGATTTTCTCTTATCTTCTTTTAAAAATGTTTGTCTTACATTAAGGTTAATGATCCACTCTGACTTAATTCTTTGTGTATGAAGTGAGGTAAAGGTCATGTTTACTTTTTCCATATAGATATTCACCTATTCCAAAATCATTTATTAAAAAAAAAAATACTATCCTGCTTAGTGTTTTTGTAAACAGCAACAACAACAAAAATCAACTGATGTTTTCAATGTGAGTCTATTTCTAGATTCTTATTCCTGCCCATTGACCTCTATGTCTATATCTATTACTTCTTTGACTTATAGATTTTTTAGGAATATGTTTTTCAATTTCCACATATATGAGATTTGCAATATTTCTTCCTATTCTTTACTTCTAACTTAATTCTTCTGTGGTCTAAGAACAGCCTCTAAATGATTTCAATCCTTTCAGGTCCACTGAGACCTGTTTAATGGCTCAGCACAGGGTCTATTCTCCATGTGTGTTTACAAAGCAAGTATTTTATTCTGTAATTTTGAGGAGTGTTCAACAGTTGTCAATTAGGTCAAGTTGACCGACAGTGTTCAAATATTTTATACATGCTTGCTGATAATCTATTTGCTTGGTTCTAACAATTACTAGAACAAAGTATTGAAATCTCCACCTATAATTTTTATCTACTGTCCCTTTCTATTCTATTAGTTTTGCCTTCATGTATTTTGAAGCAATTCATTTTTTTTATTATCAGACAACATATAAAACGACAAAGCAGCAATCTTTCTTTCATGTGTGAGATCTTTACAGTTAAGATATACAGCAATTTCCAAACTGAAAAGATAGCAAGCACGAAATTACCAAGTATTTAATCTAAATATATTAAATTATAAAAAGTACTGTAAAATTCAAAGAAATTACTCTTCTATATCTAGATAGCATATTTTTCTTAAGAAAAAAAAAGTACAGCTATGGACATATGCAATTTAACTTCAATCTCCTCTCAATTCTGTATTCCAAATAAGCTTTATTTGTAAACAAATAATTTTGTCTAGTGTCAACATAAAACAGTTGTTTCCTATAATATATTAAAATAGTTCATATCTTACTGGTTTCATGTTTCAACTGTTAAAAATGATCAATTTTAGGAAAAAATGTGAAAAATATAAGCAATTTTTTTTAAATTGAGGATAACACGAGGTTCTTAAAATGCATTTTTCACTAGAAGCACAATTATTATGAGTAAAATTCAACACTGCAAACACCAAAGTAATTCTACAAAATGATAATAGCCAAAAAATAATATTACTAAGGGTAAAAAAGACATAAAGCATGACTGAAAAATAGCTTACTCCAATAACCCCCTTCATTATTTTAGAGAAGGAAGAATTACCTTCTCAAGCTGTTTTAAAAGCTCCATAGCCTATATAAGATAAATATATAAGATAAACACCATCAACAAATTACAAAATGATCTAACCTGTTTATATCATAATAACTATAAAAATACTTACTTTTTCGCACTCCGCAGTGCCTTTTCGATCACTAAGCCTTGGTCTTGGCTCTCCTCAACTCTACACCTTTGCCCCCATTCATTGTGTTGGTACAGCTTTCTTGTTGTTCATTTGCTCAGTCGTGTCTGATTCTTTGCAACCCCATGGACTACAGCACACGAGGCTGTATATTTTGTGTGAGATATGATCCAATCACTTTATAGGTACTTGCTCATTTGTATGCATGACTACCTCTAAAATTAACATGTAAAGGTTTCAGTTTTTTAAATGCATATCCATTGCCATTTGACTTCATTCTGCTAAAGGGGAGAACATGGAGAGAAAGAGCCTTTGATCCAGGTGTCCCTCAGACTGAGTTATTTCATTACCCATGATGTAACACAACTTCTGAAATTCAGTTCAAGGTGCCCTTATCAACTGACCAGTCTGTTTCCACAATGCCAAGGCTATGAGCCAACTGCCTAAGTAACAACAGATTCCTTTTAAATAAAAATATGGTTCTGGTATCCCATTAAAAGGTCTCCCAGGTGGCTCAGTGGTAAAGAACCCGCCAGCCAATGAAGAAGACATAGGAGACATGAGACTCGGGTTCAGTCCCTGGGTCAGGAAGATCCCCTGGAGGAGGGCATGGCAACCCACTCCAGTATTCTTGCCTGGAGAATCCCAGGGACAGAGGAGCCTAGCAGGCTAGAGACCATAGCGTCAGACAGAGTCAGACAAGACTGGAGAGACTTAGCAGGCACGTATGAATCCCATTAAAAGCAAGTTAAGAATTCTGAATCTAAAACTGAATTTGAATCTGTGATGTTAAGATGATGCTAAATCTCTTGGACAGCAAAGAGATAAACCAGTCAATCCTAAAGGAAATCAACCCTGAATATGCATTGGAAAGACTGATGCTGAAACTGAAGCGCCAATACTTTGGCCATCTGAGTTGAAGAGCCGACCCATTAGAAAAGACCCTGATGCTGGGAAAGATTGAAGACAGAAGAAGGGGACAACAGAGGACGAGATGGTTAGATGGCATCATTGACTCAACGGAAATGAGTCTGAGCAAGCTCAGGAGATGGTGAAGGACAGGGAAGCCTCATGTGCTGTAGTCCATGGGGTTGCAAAGAATCAGACACGACTGAGCAAATGAACAACAAGAAAGCTGTACCAACACAATGAATGGAGGCAAAGGTGTAGAGTTGAGGAGAGCCAAGACCAAGGCTTAGTGATCGAAAAGGCACTCCGGAGCGTGAAAAAGTCAGTCACCTTCTTACAATCACCAATGATTCAACACTTCTCCTGTTAATCAGGTCAGCATTATTCCCATTTCAGAGACAAAGAGGCTGGGAGGGGTGCTGAGTGACTTGCTCAGTGCTCAGAGAGCCCAATGACAAGCACTGCCTTGCGAGCAGGTCCGAATCCCACTCCTGGCTTCTATCAGCAATCACCCCTGTCCCCAGACACTTCTGAGACAAAGAAACACCTGCAAGGATCTTTATATCAGAGACCAAGCTCACAGTTATTATGCAACATGAAAGCACAGTTCCTGAAAACAGGATAGACAAATTATTCTCACACATCTTTAAAATATTTTCTACCAAAACTATCAAGAGATCCTTCAAATCTAACAGTTACAGGAACTATTTTTAATAAAAACAAAACCAACCAATATGAGTCTAGTTTCATTTTTGTTATGAGGGTACTGCTCCCCACTCCCAGCCCTAGTGCTCTATTACTACCACAGTTTCTATTTTTTCTTAAATTCAGATTTAATCTTACTGACATGCCAGTTACAAGTAAAAAAAAAAAAAGTGAAACATACATGAACATATTCAGTGGGAGTAGGAAACAAGACAGTGTAAAGTGTAAAAGGAAAGAAGACAAAGAATCATAATCCAGTATTATTTTTTGGTAATAACCTCAATCTTTTATGCCAAAACTGCACATCCAGAATTCTAAAGCAAGGATAACCTAGCAGACGTGCTTGTGGAGGTATGTCCTCTGGGAAGGCATTCTCGCTGAGGTCATGGTTTCCATCCTGGTACACACCAGTTAACTCTGTTCTGTTTTACAGCCAGACAGTACAAGGCAAACATCTTTCAGAAGTCTGTACATACACACCACTGCTGCTGCTGCCAAGTCGCTTCAGTCATGTCCGCAATACACCACTAGATTTAAGTTATAAAATATATCCTTTATCTGGGTCTCCATAACTTAAATTGACTATTTTCACGGGATGGGGGAGGGGATTCAAAGCATAGTTCTGTGGACATGGAGCAACAACAGCAACTGAATAAACCATAACCAGACATGAAATGCTTAAAAATGTTTTGTTTTGTTCTTTAGAACTCGTCTTAAAACAGAGATTCTTACTACAGGATCTATGGGTTGGCTTTAGTATAAGCAAAACAGGCATGTATGTTCATTTTTAGAGTGAGAAGGTACATGGCTAAAATTAGATCCCTAAAGGGGTCCAGATACAAAAGAAAGCTACGAACAAGTGTATGTAATTATCTTGGCGGGGGGGGAACCCTGTAAACTATTGGACAGGGTGCTGTTTTATTACCGTACGTGATTTTTAGCCAAAAATTTTTTTTAGAGATTTGATTCCAAATACTCTGGATTATAATCATCCAAAACTACACCCATTCTTTGCACATGTATTATCTGTGGTAAATATTACATCTTCAGGCTTCTTTCTTCCACCTAAAAAATTGTTCTCAGAGAATGAAAATACATTTTAAATACCAAAGTTAAGCAAAATTGGAAAGTGAAATTCTTTTTAAGCATAAAATGTATGAATGCACTTCAAGACCAAACTCAAATGACCTTTATACCGCACAGTCTCCATCACATGCACTGCCTCCTTTAACACAAGCAGATTAACTGGCTCCCCGAAGCTGACTAAACGCGTGGATATGGCTAAACCCGAAGATTTTCTGATCATAAAGAAATATTTCTCATCTTGTTTAACTCATGCCTTCTCTTGTTAAAAAAAATCTCTTAAACCTCCTTTAATGTGATCTGAAATTCTGAATAAATTACCAAATACTAAAACCAAATCAAAACTATGATGATTTTGCTCTTAAAAAACTTATTTTGCACATCAGTCCCATGGTATAAACATGATGAGCTTTGTGTGAGCTTGCTAGGCACAAGCTTCAAGAGGAGTGTGTGAGAGGTCACTTCATCGAGTCTACTATGTAGCTTTGTTCTAAAGTGACACATGTTCCCTGGGGATTCTCACTGGGGTTGAAGGAAGAAAGATGTACATGCCTTTCCCCATGAGATTAATGGATGTGTAGGGTTCTACCACAGTGGCTGTAACTTCATTTCACTTTCAGAACTTTCTCCCAGTACTTGCAGTTAAAAATAGTTCAGGCCATGTTGGCCTGGGTTATTTTTATCAGGAAAATAGGGACTAGAAATAGCATAGTAAGCATAGAAAGGAGAGTTGACCACAATAGGATGAAAATGCTCATAGACTTTCAAAAAGTCTTACTGTAGTAAGATGACATGGAAAGAGGGGCAGCAGCAGAGAGAGGTACAGGTTGAGGGCAATTCACTGAATGTTAACATGTGAATAATAAATAACGAGAACAATGAAAGGTTTTCTGTCTTGTGTAAGACAGAATAGTATAAAACAGTTCCTTGTCCTTAGAACTTTCTGGAGAAAATACTTCAGGAATAAAAGATACATAAAGTTTTTGAGAAAAGCGAGATCAGTGGAGGATCAGAGTTGACGGAGGTACGGGGATGGGGAATGGGACTTAAGCTAGACGCAAAGGGATGTGGGAAATCTGAACTGTGGGAGCATAAACCAGTCAGAGAGCCCACAGATGTACTGAGAGGAGCGAGAAGGGAAGCAGGAGGCAGAAAACAGCTGTTTGCACCAATGTATCAGGCATTATTTTTTATATTTTATGGTCATTCTCCCTCAATTTTCTACAGGGGCTTTACTTCCAACAGCAGGTTTAAATGAAGATGTTCTGTTCCTAATTTTATTCTGAAGTTTAATCTAAATCTAGGCTGCAGTCCATGGGGTCGCTGAGTCGGACACGACTGAGCGACTTCACTTTCACCTTTCACTTTCATGCACTGGAGGGGGAAATGGCAACCCACTCCAGTGTTCTTGCCTGGAGAATCCCAGGGACAAGGGAGCCTGGTGGGCTGCCGTTTATGGGGTCACACGGAGTCGGACACGACTGAAGTGACTTAGCAGCAGCAGCAGCAGCCTGCTTGTCTCTCACGCTGACCCATCCAATTTTCTCCAATGTTTCCCTAAATTTCAGAATCTGTGTAATTCTTTTCACGTGGATTTGTATCTACAAGCCATCTTGAGTGAGCACAGCGCTTTGTGGACAGCACCAGCAGCGCCTCAAGACATCCTGCAGGGATCCCACAGCAGCCCCAGGGCGGGCACGTGGAACACAGGAGCCAAGCCACCAGAAAGCCTCTGGAAAGGGGAGGACGTTGCGGGGAGGTCAGCAGCGGTAGCAGTGAGCACCGCCAGCCTGAAGGAATGTGAAGTAGAGCATGGAACTTTTTTCTTCTGGCTTTGGCTGCAAAAAAAGTGTCAACAATTTCTGCTATAAATGGAAGGTTAAAAAGTAGGGCAAGAGGAGAAATGCAGGAGAGTCAGAGCAAGATAAAATAGTAATTATTTCCTTCCAATTGCTCAAGCCAAAACCTGGAGGCGTCCTCAGCTCCTTCCTTTCTCTCATTCCTCCATCTAATCCATCAATAAATCTCACTGACTCTGCTTTCAAAATATCTGCAGGTCTGCAGCTACTGCTCTCATGAAAGCCTCCTAGAGCCAAGGCTGCTGCAAGCATTTCCTTCCCGCTTCTCCTGCTTCCACTCTTGCTCCCTCCTGTGTACTCTCACACAGCAGCCACCAAGGTCTTCCAGGAAAAACTCTCCAGTGGCCTTCCAGAGCACCCAGCATAGAACCCAGGGCTCTCGCCATGGCTTCAAGTTGAAATACTCCATGAAATGACCGTTTCCCAGCCCCTTCTTCACTGCCCACCTCTATCATGCTCTCTCCCTCTCTCCCTCCACTGTGACCGCAGTGACCTTCTCCTCACTGTTTTCTGAACAAACCAAGCACGTTCCACGTCAGGGTCACAGTTCTGACGATTTAATACTTTTACTTGGAATGCTCTCCCACGTTTCCCTAGAACCCAGGCCCCTTCACCTCATTCAAGTCTTCTGTAAATATATTATTTTACCAAATCCTATGTAAAAGAATATCCGCCTTGATCATCACTCAGTCCTTATCCAGTTCAATTTCTTGTCTTAATATTTACCATCTAACATATCATGTACTTACTTACACATCTCTTTATTAACTCCCTCTCCCCAACCCACACCTCAAGGGGAATGTACGCTCCATGAGAATAGGGGTGTTTTTGTTCCCGTTGTTCAGGTACTCCTAGCTCGGAGGATAGCACCTGTACATACAAAGTACTCATTTCATATTATCTGGTGAATCAACAAACAAATGAAAAGATTATCAAGACGGGACTCAGAGCATATGACAAGGAGGAGCCATGAGTACATGTATTTTGCTTTGGAAAAGAAACTGGACTGGAGACACTAAATAAAGAAAATGAAAAATCCAAACCTAAGAAAATTTTATAGTGATTTCTATGAGCAAACAGACAGAAGGTATAGATACTATCCAAGCTCTTCAGAAATAAAACTGTGGGGCTTCCCTGGGAGTCTAGTGGTCGAGAATCGACCTGCCAATGCAGGGGACACGGGTCCAATCCCTGATCTGGTAAGATGGCACATGCTGCAGACCAACGAGGCCTCTGCGCCGCAACTCCTGAGCACACTCTCTGGAGCCGCGCTCCACAGCAAGAGGAGCCGCCACGGTGAGAAGCCCGTGCACCGCAGCCCAGAGGAGCCCCTGCTCATCACAGCTGGAGAAAGCCCGGGCGCAAGAACGAAGACCCAGCACAGCCAGAAAGAAATAGGTACATTTTTAAAAAAGAAATAAAAACTGTGACTTGGTTCTGAAAAAGTGTGATAACTGAAACACAGAACATTCCAATAAAGACGACAGAACAATTCAGAGTCAGGATTAAGAAAAATGGTATCAAACAAACCACTGTACGGGAAGACTTTGGTTAATCATTTGTCAGTTTTTTTTGTTGTTGTTGTTTCTTCGTTTTGTTTTTCAGAACGGAAAGTTTTTAGCTGGAACAGAAAGAGTCAAAGACAAGCTATGAATATGGTTCAATATGATCTGAAGGCCATCCTGTAGTCACAATGTTTCCAGTGCAGAAACAAGGGCAAAGTGGAAAGGGAGGTAGAATACAAACGCAGCATTAAAATGCATCTATGAAACACTGTCCAGGAATGTGTGCAAATGAAAGGCAGACTGAAACAGTGGGTGTTGCTTTAAAAGCCTAAAGAGAAAAATTAAATAAAAACAACTAAGCTGATAACATCAATCCAAAGGCATACTGGGAAGGCTAAGGCTTCAGAAAACATGCTAGAAGATGAACAAAGACAGATTTCATGCCTGATAGAGGAAAAAGGGGAAAGGAAAGCAGAGAATGAACACATAAATCAGAAACACAGAGCAGGAAGACAGTTCCAACTAGGGAAGTAAGAGACAGTAGGCCTGCTTCAGGGAAAATGGCTTTCACAGCAGAGCAAAAAAAAAGAGGTGAACAAAGAACACCTAGGGTAGTCAGGGAGGAATTAGAGAGAGGAGGAAAATTTTAACTAGACTATCAGATAAGCCAAACAAACCGTAGAGTGATGGGAATAAAGGGAGAAGGAAGTCATAAATGTTCAAGCATAGCCTCAAAAACGGCACAAAACACGCCAAAATTAGTGAAGTGGGAATAGTTAACTTTTATAGGAGATGCGGCATCAAGTTGCAGGTACAAGAATGAAGTCAGTCAAAAGTCAGTCAGTTTTGTCACTCACCAGCCCTCTGACCTTGAACAAGTCACTTAACCTCTCTGGGACTTATTTCCTCTCTTTAAAAAAAAGTGTGTGAGTGTGTGTGTGTGTGAGTGTGTGAGTGTGTGAGTGTGTGTGTGTGTGTGTGTGTGTGTAGGGGGAAGTAAAAAATGGGTGATCATTCTAAGTCTTTTTTTCCTCCAGCTTATTAAAGAGAGAAAGACAAGAAAAGCAAAGAACTCTTTTAAAGAAAGAAATCAGAAAAGGGGAAATTTTTTATATGAGAAAAGGAGTTTTGCACAGTGCTTTATAGTAAAAAAGTGCTTTTACACGCATGATTATACACACTCCTCACAGGAAGCCTGAGAGACAGAAAAGGCAGGCATCATTTAACACCATTTTCCAAATGGAGTAACTGAGGCTCAGAAAGATTAAGCAACTGGCTCAAGGACACAGAAACCCTGGCAGATCCAGGAGCCAACCCAGGTGTCACCGCAGCACAAAGTCCACTATGCTTCTGACTTCAGATGGCCTCCTCCTGTGTGACTAAGGTGTTTCAGGACATTTCTGAGGCTTATTAGATAGTAAATAAGAGAAGAGTTATACACATTTAAACAACAATCTGTTAATTTAAAATAAAACTCCTTTAGAATTAAAGAAACTACCCTATATGTAAACTAATTCACCATACAGAACGTATTTTCTACAGAGTTGAACCTGTTTGTCACAGCCTACTAAGACTATTCTTTCAGGGGCTTCCCTGGTGGCTCAGTGGTAAAGACTCTGCCTGCCAATGCAGGAGACATTGATCCCTGATCCAGGAGGAAGCCACATGCCTCAGGGCAACTGAGCCCACGCACCACAGCTACGAAGTCTAAGCTCTAGAGCCAGGGAACCCCAACTACTGAGCCCACACACTGCAGTTTTGTTTGGTTTTCTTCGCAGTATCTAAGAGGACTGACACCACATCTCTGTGCTAGTGATGATAAAGGATCAGGTCGGTCCTTTGCTCTAAAAGCCAGAATCAGCTAGAGCTGCCCAATTAACTGTGGGACTGGTGAAAAATCTCAGGAATACAATCTGCTGCTTATTGGTCTTGTTTTATCACTCCTTAGAGTAAGCTTTAGACAAAATTAGAAAAATACGTATACGATCCTAGCAATTTTATTTTAACAGGCAAATGGTTTCCTTCAGAGTGGTTAGGAAGCTCGTACTGAACAGTTCCTCGTTTCCCCAGGACTTGCATTCCTCTGTATTATTCTTCCTCTACCCCACAAGTTAAAAGGCACCTATGATTTCTCGTAGCCCATACAACGTTACTCTTCACAATCAGTAGGCCATGATACCCTCCTCTTGGACACCACAGCAAGTCGTCTTGACGAAAGAAAGGGTGTGAAAAAGCATTAAAGTCCATTAATTAAAGAATTAAAGGGCAGCTTAAGGGCAGAAAGGAGGAAAATCCCAAAAAAGGACCAGAGAAAATGGAAACTGGAACTCAGTGACTACAATCATGTTCCTGTTTTTCTCCTTCACGTTCCTATCCTTTTTTCATCCTTCCCTTCCAGTTCCTCTTTTAAAGTAGGACAAACAGCGCCAGATAAGCATACTGGAAGCAGAAACTTGGGAGAAATTGGAAAAAAATACCAAATGAGCCACAGCCAATTATAAACTATACATCATCTCATTAGCGGGCCCTGACATATACAAAGACCATACAGAACAGATAATGTAAACGAAGAACATCAAATCTTGGTCAGAAAACCTGAATTTAAGTCCGGGTATGCGGCAGGATTAGAAGGAAACGGCAACCCACCCCAGTACTCTTGCCTGGAGAATCCCATGGACAGAGGAGCCTGGCAGGCTACAGTCCAAGGCGTCATAAAGAGTCGGACACGACTGAGAGACTCACTCATACACACACGCTGCAGGATTACCAACAAGTGACCTAACTTTTCTAATCTATAAACAGGTATAATATACCAACAACCTAAATATTTTACAGAGCTGCTGTGAAAATCTGAGAAAAATACTGCATATTCAAGGCAAGTACCTTTCAGAGTCACCATAATGTTGTAAAGGACAATGCAATCACATTGTTGTTGTTATTCAGTCTGAATATATAGCACCTATATTATGCCTCTCTTAAGAGTTATACTGACTTCCCTGGTGGTCCAGTGGTTAAAAATCTGCCTGCCAATGCAGGGGATACAGGTTTGATCCCTGGTCCGGAAAGATTCCACATGCTATGGGGCAACTAAGCCCGTGCACCCCAGAGACCATACTCTGCAACAAGAAAATTCACAGTAATGAAAACTAGAGAGTAGCCTCCACTCGTCACAACCAGAGAAAGCCCGCAGAGCAATGAAGACTCAGCACAGCCAAAAATAATTTTTTTTTTTAAGAGAGAGAGATATACTGAAATAAGCATGATGAGGCAGATAAATTTAACTGGCTTTTCAGTCACTAACTGAAACAAATACTGTATAGTCACCTAATACAACTGTTTATATAGTCCTAATATAAACTACAATTATTCACATACAAGACTAATGCTCTCACAAAATATGTACAGCAAATTTTAGTTCCAATAGTGTGCTAAGCAATCTATATGTTCTCATTTAATATCCTCCCCATATTCAGTATGGTAGAAAAAGCACCAGGCTTGATGTCTGAATGACCTAAGTTTGAATCCCAGCTAGGTTATTGTAAGTGGTAGGTCTTCGCCAGCTAGGAGCTAAAACATCCTCAAACATAAAGTAAGAATAATACTACCCACTTCATAGGATTAAAATTACTGCGACCATGTCTGTATTGAGCCTAAGCTGGTAACAGCACACTGAGTTTGCTCATTATATGGTGGCTGGTAATTTGACTGCCTTCCCATTCCTGAAAGTAAGCATCTTCAATTTCTTTCAGGAATGCTTAAAATCACACAATCAAACAAGATTACCAAAACCTCTCTCATCCAAGAAGTACAATGAATGGGAGTCCCTGAGACTATTCATAGATCCTGAAACCGTCTCCCTAAAATTAAGGTAAGCAAGCCTAAGATCAAATCTCAAGAGTTTAAAATCCATCGTTCCTTCACATGATCTGGGTAGTCAGGTGATTTAAAACCTCAATGGCCCTTCAGCCACAGGCACTCCCAGGAAGGGGGTGGCTATTTCCTAACAGCCTCCTATTAGGAGACACTTTTCTAAGAGCTGGGCTGACTGCTATTCCTTCCCTGAGAAGGACAGTTAAAAACAGGAAGATCGGAGAGAAGAGGATTTAGCTTAATTTGGAAAGCTAAATTAACTAAGAAAAGCAGATCAAGGAAGATTTAGGACACTATCTTTTTCATGACTTCACCTTAAGCTTGTGCCCCAACTACATACATACTTGGGTCAGTTTTGTACTGTTACATTAATACGCCTTCAAGCTTTTCCTGCTCTAGAGTTCATGGCTATATTCAGATTTGGTGCATAATAAAGTTGAAAAATGTACATGCATATAAATGAAAATTTCATTAAAGACCAAAGTTGAGGTTTAATCAGGCCCTTGTTTCCTTCCAGCTTAAAGTTAAGTAAGCGTTCAGCTTTTTTTTTGAGACTGTATGATATTGAGACATGTGCCTTCCTCCAACAACGAAGCAGCAGCTCATAAACTCGACTTTACATTGTATTTTCTCACCGGATTTTCATGTTTAGAACTTTCCTTATTGCCTGTGCTCAGCCTTGAGTCACACATAACGACTGCCAAAACAGACGGCGTGACACACACAAAAGAACTACTGGGAAGATTGAGTGTCTGTGTATAAACACCCACGTGTGATGGCCTCTTTAAACAATCTCCTCAAACTCACAATATCGGACAGAGATGGATGGTGGAAGAAGGTGGAGTAGAGTGGCCTGGAGTGGAACTGGATACAAAGAAAAGACTAAGATCTGGGAAGTCAAACGGAGAGAGAGTATAAAGAAGGAAAGAGTTTATCATTTACCGCACTGAGGAGGGAAGAGGGATTAGACCAGGTAGGAATCAAAGAATCTGTTAGGGAAAAATCTACAATAGTAAAGAGAAAACAAAGAGATTTCATCAAATTGAGACGTTAGAGTGAGCCCTCCCTCATGATCCAATTCCGTATTTTTTTCCAGAAAGCTAAACAGTTCTTTTTCAACAGAGGGATTATACTAACAAAAGCAAATAACGGAAACCTATGCTAAAAATGTAACCTACCTACACAGAGAGGTCTGAAAACGGAAATACTTCTTCTCCTGTTTAGTAAAGGGTTTCAAAGCAGTAGGGACAGGGAGATGGATGCGAGCTCTAAGAGGGGGAGGGGAGGAGCCAAGCTCTTCCTAAATGCAAGGAGTCTTTGGCCTACATGCTTATTTTTAAATGTACCTTTTTGTGGTCAGCTGGCAGATTCTTAACTAAACACACAACCTTGGACTGGGTAAGCCAGAGTCTGATGAGTGGTTCAAAGAGCACGGGGGCTTGAAGAGCCGATGCAAACACCAGCCTGAGGTAGAACCCAGCACTTGCTCTGGGTTGCACTCCGATAATCCCCATCGCGCGGCTACAACTCCTGCGACGTTTGAAGCGACTAAAACAGTGTAATGGACGAGACAAAACAGCAGCGTTCAAGGGGAGCCTAAATTTAGCCAGACCAGACAATTAGACAAAGTGCGTGAACCGGCAGTAGGTGGATGATATCCGTTTTCTCCACGGGTTGCTGCACAAGAAGGAAATCCCTTTTACACACACAAACCGCGTTCCTCGCCCCGCGCCCACCCCTAGCACACACTTACTTTCGTCCGGCCATTGATTTTGTAGTTGCCCAGCTTCCCGTTACAGTGACGGATCAGGTCGTCCATGTTGTTCATAAGCAGCCCGATGGTTTCGCAGCCGGGCTCCTTGCCCTCGATCCAGGTGATCTTATCGCCTCGGATGTCCTTGGACGAGTCGCTCTTCTGGCTGACCAGCTGCCCGTCCGTGAACTTGCCGGTGTCGTGCAGGGCGCGCACCTCGTCGCCGATCTGCTGCCCGGTCTCCTTGCCCAGGAAGTCGTCCACCACGCAGATGCCGTGCTTGTTCATGCAGGGCACGATGTACTCCAGCGCCAGCTTCAGTGCCGGCAGCGGCTTGGTCTGCCCGTTGGGCCGCAGGCCGCCGCCGTGGCTCAGCCCCTCGCCCGGCGCGTTACTTGGCGGGTACAGGTTCGCCTTCTCATCGTACAGCGACCGGCCGGCCAGCGGCTCCTCCTTCGCGGGCTCCGCCTCGGCGGCCGCCGCTACCCTACCCTGACCACCCGGGGCCGCGCGGGGCGGGGACGCGGCCGCCGCGGGGTCGGCCGTGGGCTTGGCCTTCGCCTTCGCCTTGGCCGCGTCTCCGGAGGCCCGCGGGCCCGCGGCCTCGACGGCTCGATCCCGGCGCGGCGCCGCCTTCCTGGCCTCCCTGGCTCCGGCGGCCCGGGGCGGCGGCGCGGGGCCCGGCTGCAGCTGTTGGCCCGTTCCGGGGGCAGGAACGTTCTCGCCGACCTGGCACACAAGCTTGTGCTTCTTCCAGTCCTGGCGCTGGTGCTCCTTGCTGCAGTAGAAGGAGCTGCGGCAGCGGCTACAGCGCAGCAGGTTCTCCATCTTCCCGCACAGCTCGCAGTACTGCCGGTCTCGCTCGCTCGGGCTCGGCCCGCCGGGCCCGCCGCTGTCATTGGCCATGGCGGCGACGGCGGCGGCAGTGGAGGCGGCGGCCGAGCAGGAGGGGTGGCGGCCGGACGGCCTAGCCTGGGGCCGGGGAGCGGGCGGAGCGGCAGGGGCCGTCACTGCGCCATGCGCCCGCCGCCCCTCGCCTCAGGAGACCGGCGTCCCGCGCCCTCGGCCCGGCCGCTTCCTCGTCCTTCGGTCCCGCGGCGCAGCGCCGGCCGCCGCCTCAGCGCCTCATCGCCGCCGCGGGCTGAGGGAGCGCGGCCTGCGCGGCGGACGGCGACCACCGCTCGGGCACGCGGACCCGGCGCGCGAGACCCGCCGCCGCCTCAGCGTTCCGGGCGGCCGGGCCCGGCCCGCGGAGCAGCGCAGGGCGTGCGGGCGCCACTCGCTCGGCGCGCTCTGCACGTACACCACGGCCCCGCGCCGACCCGGGCGGGCGGGGGGCGGGGCAGGGCGAGGGGAGGGCCGAAGGGGCCGCCGCCGCGCGTTCGCGCCTGGGCCCGGGCGGCGCCGGGGCCGCCTCCGCGCTCCCGCACTCGGCCAGCCGGGCCTCAGAGCCGCCTCCGGCGCCCCACTCCGGCCCCGCTGACCCCGCCCCAAGCGGGCTGGGGACGCGGAGGGGCAGGCCCGCGAGCGGCGGAAGGGTGGGGGCCGCGCCGCCGCGGCAGGGCCCGCGCCCCGCACGGTGCCTACACCTGCTGGGCAGAGCGCGGCCGCGGAGTCGCCGCGGAGCTGGGCGGCCTTAATATGGCTGCTGTTTGTGTGGGACCAACTGGGTGTGTTCCAGGCGCGCTCCAGACTGGGTTGCAAGGTGGCTGTTGCCATCGTCGTGTTGGGTCGGAGGAAACGGAAATTCAGAGAAGTGAAGAAACTTGCCCAAGGTCACGCAGAACAGAAACTGAATCCAGGAATCAGATTCTGTAAGATTCCAAGGCTCCTTTTTCCTTGGTGTATTGTAAACAAGGTGTAAAACAAGGTGTATTTCAAGAAGGCCTGGAATGGTTAAAAGCAAAAATGTGTGGTGTCAACCTGTGTGGTGCAACCCGAGCCCCTGTGCCCATTTTGAGCCAAATTTAAAGGTACTGAAGTGTGATTTTTTTTTTTAAACCATTTTTAAGCCCTGTGAAATCTTGCCGAGTTTAAAACCTCATGAAAAAAATGTTTGGCTACCTAGTTAATAATAATCAATGCTCACTTCAGTGTCCACATTCAGGCACTTAAGCTCAAACTGCGGCAACGACTCCTGAGAAGTGGGTGGGGGCGGCGGCAGGAGGGGTGGCAAATAAGCGTTACTACATTTACGACTTCTTAAAAATATGTTATTAAAATATGTGGTATGCTGATGAATACAATTCTTTCTTTTATAGAACATAAAAACCTTACCAGAAATAAGCCAAGGGTGTTCTGCCTGCCATTTATTTTTAGAAGAAAATGGGCTGTGATTTAGATTTTTACAGTCTTTTTTGAGCACATGCTAACGTGGGAAATGCTGTTAGACTTGTGTATCATTTGAATAGACTGCAGGTAACTTCAGCAGTCCTTGAGATTAACAACACAAGAGCTGAAATGTGTGAGGTTAAAAGCAGAAGACCATAAGGAATTATAATTCACTTTATAGAATAGTTTTAGAAAAACTGGTTTGAATCCAAAAACTCTTGATCAACTACACAGAACTTAAAACTGCCATTAAATTCTGCCATATAAGTAAATAGTATATTGGGGATCCAATCTGGTGAAAGAGGACTAATTCCAATTAGCTTGACTTTTGGAATACAAAAATAAGTATTTTGTCCACAGCTTCAAATTCCAAACCAAACTAAAAATCCAACTCTGTAAAAAATCAAGACTTGGATCTATCTCAGATGTATATCCAACTTTTCCCAGAGCTTTATTAAATAAAGTGTCATTGTTTCATATATTACTAATTAGACTGTTTAACAGTATATTGGGCTTTCCTAGTGGCTCAGGTGGTACCCAGGTTCCATCCCTGGGTCAGGAGGAGCCCCAGGAGAAGGGAATGGCTACCCACTCTGTGTTCTTGCCTGGAGAATTCCATGTACAGAGGAACCTGGGAGCATGCTGACTGTCAAGACTGTCCAGTGTACACACCAGTGAAGTAGCTACTCTACATACACTCAGGAGGTATATAGTTCAATGCAGGAGGCAGAAGTGTAAACGAATAATGACAACCTGGAGTTCAGAGTAAATGCCTTAAGAGAGAGATCCGGGTAGGGTGGGATGGGAAAAAAGAAAAACGGATTGCTCAGACGGTAAAGAATCTGCCTGCAACATGGGAGACCTGGGTTCGATCCCTAGGTGGGAAAGATCCCCTGGAGGAGGGCATGTTAACCCACTCCAGTATTCTTGCCTGGAGAATCCCATGGACAGAGGAGCCTGGTGGGCCACAGTCATGGGGTCGCAGAGTCGGAGATGACTGAGCAACTAAGCAGAGCCCCTGCCCATTGCACTGATCAAGATTTCAAACAGATTAATTTAGCAAGTCTAAAAAATGGCTTTTACAAGTTAGCTTTTAAAACATTTTGATGTACGTAAATTATAAAAATAAAATGTAATTTCAATACAAGTGAAATCTAAAACTTCTTTGACTTCCTTTTTCATAATAATGATAACTGATTCTTAACTATTCTCACATTTACTAAGATACAGTTATTCTACAAAGACTTTGATTCTTCTAAATTTAATTTTTTGTAGCTATTAGAAATAGTCCAGCTATATCTTAGAAACTTCCTATTTAGGTCTATGGCATTCAAAGAAGTGTATTCACATCTCTGTATGCTTTTTTTTTTTCATATAATTCACTGATATCTACTTAATAGCTGCCCGTATCAAAACCTTTATTAGCTTTCATTTTGTTCCAATTAAGTATACAAAATCACAAACTAAACATGTATGTTTAGTATGTATGTATGTATGTTGGTAAACATGTATGTATGTTGATACTTAGTCAAAGGTGACACTCAACGTTTCCATGAGTAGAATGAATATAAAATGTTTCAAATATTTGCAAAGATCAGTGATTTCAGAGTTTTCACTTATTCAGGTTTAATAATCTGTGAACTCATTCCAAATTAGCGAAGTTTCACCAAACCATCTGCTCACCATGCAATAGCCAGTGAATGACCGGTTCACCAAGGAGATCCTAGAACTCCTAACAATGTAGCTGTTGCCATTTATTCAAATATTATAGAGAAGATCTACACTGCCGTGCAGGAATTTATGTTATAAACCCTATAGAGGGTACTTTGTGCCGAAATCTCTGTTCTAAGCATTTTACAAATATTAGCTCATTTAATCTTTATCATCACCATGAGATGAGGACTATTCTTATGTCCATTTATAGAAAATGAAACGAGTAAGGCAATGAGACAGTAGCGCTAGGAGTGTTACCTAATACTTCGGGGAGAACAAAAGTTTGTGTCTCCCCAAGCCAGGAATTGGTACAACTCATTCCCTTCCCCCAACCTAATCAAAATCAACTGCTCTCAAAATTGAAGAAAGAATTTAAAAAGTAGAACTGCTGTCATCACGGATATCAGACCAACTTGGACCAACACCTCTTTGGTTTTCCTGTGTTCTGGCAATGTTTACTGAAACTATAAAGCAGTAACCTCTATAAACTGACAAGAGCCTTCCAAAAAAAAAAAGAGCTGAGGTTAAATGCAAAGGACAGAGTTAAATGAGGAAATGAATTTAGAGTGACTGTGTTGACTCTTGAGGAAAACCCAGTGAACAGGCTTTATCGTCAAGGGACTAGTCCTATTTCTCCTTTAAAAATGTTTAAAATGCACAAGAGAGTGTCTTTTCTGCTCAGGAAATCAAACATCTGATTATTAACTAATGACCTCTTGTTTTCCCATCTGTGACAATCTTGTTTTAATAGGTTACAGAGAGCAGAAACATCACAAGTATAATATAGGCATCCCACCAAGATAAACAGGAAAGCGATCTTTGAGTTCTGGGAAAAGCAACTAAAAATTTGAGCCATTTTCTAACTATAGTATCGGAACACACACAAGGAGGTGTTGTTGGAAAACAGCACCTGCTCTTCCCTGTACTGGGGGTTCTGCCAGTGGCACACATGAGCTATGTGCTTTCCCACGTAGTTGAACCAGCTTTACTGTTCAAAGAGCTTGTTTCCTTATGAAAATAAAATATTTAGATAGACTTTCTGTATATGCAGGAAATTTTATCTATCACCCACTTTAGCAGCTAATGGTTTAAAACTTACCCACTAATCCAGTTAATAATCAATCATCTCATCTCAAGAAATATAACATGAAACTTTACAACCATTGCTCATTATAATGATTTATAATTCTCCTGCAATGCAGGAGACCTGGGTTCAATCCCTGGGTTGGGAAGATCTCCCAGAGAAGGGAAGGACTACCCACTCCAGTATTCTGGCCTGGAGAATTCCAAAGGGGGTCGCAAAGAGTTCAACACAACTGAGTGATTTTCACTTTCATTCACTTATTTATTTATACAATATGAGTAAATATAATCAGTTAATGTAATTACACTGTGAGTTGTGTTTTTTGCTGTTACCAAACATTGCCTTAATGCTGAACCATCTTTTGATGTAGTCCCAATCAGTAACTTACACCATCCCAGGTTAAAAACAGCTCCATTTTTTCTTTAACTTTTTTTGTAGAAAAATGTAAACATACACCAAAATAGAGATAATAGTATAATCAATCTCAGTCCTAATTAGGTCAATAATTATCAACTTTACAATTATCAACATTTTTATACTCTTGTGGCCTCCCTATCTTGCCTTTTATTTTGGGGAGAGGGCTGTACCATGTGGCTTGGGAGACCTTGTTTCCCTGACCAGGGATTGAACTGTGGCCGTGAAAGTGTGGAGTCCTAACCACTGGATGCCAGGGAATTCCCTCATTTTACCTTTTTATTTAAATTTATTTTTTTGAGTTATAATTGATATATGACAATTGTATTCATTTTAGATGTACAGTATAATGACTTAATATGTGTATATTTTGTGAAACAATTACCACAGTAAGTTTAGCTAACAGTCATCATCTCACACAATTACAATTTTTTTTTCTTTGTGATGAGAACTTTTAAGATCCACTCTCTTACCAGCTTTTAAATCTGCAATACAGTGTTGTTAGCTATAGACACTATTCTGTACATTGGAGCTCCAAGACTTAACTTATGTGTAACTGAAAGTTTATACCTTTGGACCATTTCACCTACCCTCTACCTACCGCCTCTGGCAACCGTTAATCTTTTCTTGGTATCTATGAGTCAGTTTTTTATTTTAGTTTTTTAGAAATCACATACAAGTGGAATCATACAGTATTTGTCCTTCTCTGACATTTCACTCAGGATAATGCCCTTGCAGTCCATCAATGTTATTGCAAAAGGCAAAATATACTTTATTTTTATGGATGAATAATATTCACACATATATATATATTTATAGTTACACATCACATTTTCTTTATCATTTATCTGTCAGTGGTCATCTAGGTTGCATCTGTATCTTGGTAATTTTATGTCATGTTGCTATGAACATGAAGGTGAAGATATCTTTTCCAGTTAGTGTTTTCCTTTTCTTCAGATAAATACCCAGAACTGTAATTGCTAGATCATTTGTAAATTCTACTTTTATTTTTTTGAGGAACCGCCATACAGTTTTTCACAGTGGCTGCACCAATTTATATCCCCATGAAAAGTGCACAAAAGGTTTTCTTTTTATCATATCCTCACCAACACACCTTTCTTGTCTCTGAAAACAGCCATTCTAACAGATGTGAGATGATGTTTCATGGTGCTTTTGATTTACGTTTCCCTGATGATCAGTGATGTTGGGCACCTTTTCATATACCTGTGACCAACTGTATGTCTTCTTTGGGAAAATGGCTATTCAGACCCTCTGCCCACTTTTTAGTTGAATTGTTTATTCTTTTTCTGTAATATATATAGTATATCAGACACATGATTTGCAAATATGTTCTCCCATTCTGTAGAATGCCTTTTTATTTTGTCGGTTTCTTTTGCTGTACAGATCTTTTTAGTAACACACATGTGTTACTTTGATTTCGTTGCCTTTGTTTTTGGTGTTAAATCCAAAAAATCACTGCCAAGACAAATGTCACAGAACGCCCCCTGCCATATTTTCTTCTGGGAGTTTTATGGCTTCAGGTATTACATTCAAGTTTTTAATCCAATTTGAGCTGATTTTGGGTGTGGTGTAAGATAGGAGTCCTGTTTCATTCTTTTGTATGTGACTGTCTAATTTTCCCAACACAATTTATTAAAGAGACTATCTTCTCCCCATTATATATTCTTGATTCCTTTGTCATAAATTAATTGACCATATATCTGGGTTTATTTCTAGGCTTTCTGTTCTATTCCTTTGACCTATGTGTCTGTTTTTATGCTAATACCATATGTTTGTGTGTATTTTTCACCTTTTATATACATGTTCCCTGATCCCATCTCTTTGTCAGGAGACATTCTTATTTAAATATGCTTGACAGACCTAACCCACATCAAATGGGAGGTCCAGTTCCCTCCCTAGGGGTCTGCAAATCTCTGAGCAGGAGCAAAAAGATGGGGCAGGTTGGGCAAGGGGAGTACAGTTTTCATTCTTACGGCCATCCCTGACTCTGAATTTCTGCTCTCATAAATCTAAAGTTCTCACTCTTTTCCCTGTTCTGTTTCTTCTGCTCTGAAAAGACCCTCGATTACTTTTGGACTCTGTGGGAGAGTGGAAGGGTGGGACGATTTGGGAGAATGGCATTGAAACATGTATAATATCATGTGAAATGAATCGCCAGACCAGGCTCGATGCATGATACAGGATGCTTGGGGCTGGTGCACTGGGATGACCCAGAGGGATGGTATGGGGAGGGAGATGGAAGGGAGGGGTCAGGATGGGGAACACGTGTACACCCGTGGTGGATTCATGTTGATGTATGGCAAAACCAATACAATATTGTAAAGTAATTAGCCTCCAATTAAAATAAATACATTTATATTTAAAAAAACCCTCAACTCTTTTTAAAGTTCTTTTTCTTCTGTTCCTCCTTGGGAGTTTTTTCACATTGTTTTGGCTGCTCCACTTTAGGGTACCCTTCACACTAAACTCTGCAGGAAACTGAATTTTCTTGTTATATAGCTTAATCCCTGTGCTCTGGGCTGGCCTTCAGCTATCAGGCTGCTCACTAACATTATCTCTAAGGCAGTATACTCAGGTACTTTCTCTTGAATAGCCCAGAACTGGATGAACTTGAAATTTCACCCTCTCATGTGAAAAAAAATGATATGGGATTTATATTCCTACTCATGGTATTTACACACTCTTCCTCCACCTTCAGGAGGCAAAAGTAGTCATAGTTTAAGATTTTTCCTCCATTACATTCCTTTTTATTAATATTTAGTCATTATTTTATTTTATTAAAATATTTTCTCAGCTCATTCTTTTTTAAAATTACTCTTTATTATATCATACTATTTCCCCACAGCTGACTGATCTCTTTTCTGCAAATCTAACTCCTAATCACTCAGCAAAGATCATCTGAAATCCCGTTTCTCTCACAAAATGTGTATATACAAAAGCTTGTGTAAATAAACACCTCACTAGTCTTAATGTAGTTTTTTACACTTCACAAAGGTCTTGCACATACCAATGCTCATTTGATGCTCTCGGTGTTGTTAGGACTTTCATTTTACATAAGAGAAAATTCAGTCTTTGTGCAACTGAACAACTAACCCAAGGATATACAGTTAAATTGACTACAGTTTCGCATTTCAGGGAAAAGATCTGTTTTCCTTTTACCTTTTGACCCCTTCACTCAAGGTCTGTTTGTTTTTTGGTTGGTGGTGTTTACTATAGCTTTGCAATATAGTTTGAAATCAGAAAGTGTGATGTCTCCAACTTTGTTCTTCTTTCTCAGAATTACTTTGGTTATTCAGGATCCTTTGTGGTTCCACACAAATTTTAGATTTGTTTTTTTCTGTTTCTATGGAAGTCTCCTGTGGGGTCACTGCTCCTCTCTCCTGGGTCCTGGTGCACAAGGCATTTTGTTTGTGCCCTCCAAGAGTCTCTGTTTCCCCAGTCCTGTGGAAGTTCCGAGGTCAAATCCCACTGACCTTCAAAGTCAGATTCCCAGGGGCTTCCCAGTCCCTTCGTCAGATATCCAGGTTGGGAAGCCTAGAACTTTCACAATGTGAGAACTGCTTTGGTGTAATGGTGCTGCAGTTGGTATATCTCCCACCTGGTGGCTCAATAGTGGGCCTAATGGCAACCTCCTGCACAGTGACTTATAACTTCTCTGCAGAGTGCATCATGTGAAATGCCAGGCTGGATGAAGCTCAGGCTGAAATCAAGATTGCCAGGAGACATACCAGTAACCTCAGATATGCAGATGACACACCACCGTTATGGCAGAAAGTGAAGAAGAACTAAATAGCCTCTTGAAAGTGAAAGAGGAGACTGAAAAGTTGGCTTAAAACTCTACATTCAAAAAACTAAGATCATGGCATCTGGTCCCATCACTTCATGGCAAATAGATTGGGGAAAAAATGGAAACAGTAACAGACTTTATTTTCTTGGGCTCACTGTGGATGGTGACTGCAGCCATGAAATTAAAAGAGGCTTGCTCCTTGGTAGAAAACCTATGATAAACTTAGACAGCATGTTGAAAAACAGAGACATCACTTTGCCAGCAAAAGTCCAGTCAAAGCTATGATTTTTCCAGCAGTCATGCATAGATGTGAGAGTTGGACCATAAAGAAGGCTGAGTGCTGAAGAATTGATGCTTTGGAATTGTGGTTCTGGAGAAGACTCTTGAAAGTCCCTTGGATTGCAAGGAGATCAAACCAATCAATTCTAAAGGAAATCAATCCTGAATATTCATTGGAAGGACTGATGCTGAAGCTGAAGCTCCAATACTTCAGCCACCTGATGCAAAGAACTGACTCATTGGAAAAGACCCTGATGCTGGGAAAGATTGAAGGCAGGGAAAGAAGGGGATGATTGGATGGCATCACTGATTCCATGGACATGAGGTTGAGCAAACGCTGGGAGATAGTGAAGGACAAGGAAGCTTGGCATGCTGCAGTCCATGGGGGCACAAAGGGACACAAGTGAGTGACTAAATAGCATTTAGTGGGAAAATGCCATGGGAATTTTGATAGAGATTACACTGAATCTGCAGAATGTTTTGGGTTGTATGGACATTTTGAAAATACTAATTCTTCCAATTCATGAGCATGGAACATGTTTCTACTTATTTGTATCTTCTTCAGTTTCTTTCATCAATATCTTATCATTTTCAGTGTATCAGTCATTCACCTCCTGGTTAAACTTATTCCTAAGCATTTTATTCTTTTTGATGCAGTTTCAAATGGCACTGTTTTCTTAACTTCTCTTTCTGATAGTTTGTTATTGTTGTATAGAAACAAATATATATATATACACACACAGATCTTATATCCTGAAACTTCACTGAATTCGTTTCTTAGTTCTAACAGTTATTTGGTGGAGTCTTCAGAGTTTTCTATATACATATCATGTTGTCTGCAAATAGAGAACTCTTCTGTGATTTGGATTCCTTTTCTTTTTCTTGCCCAGTTACTGTGGCTAGGACTTCCAATGCTCTGCTGAATGAAAGTGATGAGAGTGAGCATTCTTCTTTTGTCTCTGATCTTAGAAGAAAAGCTTTCTACTTTTCACCACTGAGTATGATGCTAGCTGCTACTGTTGCTGTTCGGTCGCTAAGTCACATCTGACTCTTTGTGACCCCACGGACTGCAGCATGCCAGGCTTCCTTGTCCTTCACTATCTCCCAGCATTGCTCCAGTTCATGTTCACTGAGTCAGTGATACCATCCAACCATCTCATCCTCTGTTTCCCCCTTCTCCTCCTGCCCTCAATCCTTCCCAACATCAGGGTCTTTTCCAGTGAGTCAACTCTTCGCATCAGGTGGCCAAAGTACTGGAGCTTTAGCTTCAGCAACAGTCCTTCCAATGAATATTCAGGGTTGATTTCCTTTAGGATTGACTGGTTAGCTGTGGGCTTCTCATGTAAGCCTTTATTATGTTGATGTATGTTTCCCTTTCTACCCAGTTTGTTGAGAGTTTTTATCACAAATGGATGTTGAATTTTGTCAAAAGCTTTTTCTGCATCTACTGATCTGATTTTATGGTTTTTATCCTTCATTTTGTTAATATAATGTATCACATTGGTTAATTTGTGGACAATGAACCATCCTTGCATCCCTAGAATAAATCTCACTTGATCATGATGTATACTTTTAATGTATTGATGAATTTTGTTGAGGATTTTGCATCTATGTTCATCAGGGATATTGGTCTTGAATTTTCTTTTTTGTGTGGTATCCTTGTCTGGTTTTTGCTTAGCTTCATAAAATGAGTTTGAAAGTGTTCCTTCCTCTTCATTTTTTTTGAAGAGTTTGAGAAGGATGGGTAATAAGTCTTATTTAAGTGCTGGTTGGAATACACCAGGGGGCTGTCGTCCTAGACTTTTGTTTGTTGGGAGGTTTTTGATTACTGTTTCAGTCTCCTTACAAATAATCAGTCTGTTCAAATATTCTATTTCTCCATGATTCAGTCTTGGTAGGTTGTCAGTTTCTAGGAATTTGTCCATTTTTTCTAGTTGTGCAATTTGTTGGCATTTAATTCATAGTATTTTCCAATTTTATCCTTTTTTTTTTTTGCTAAAGTATTATAAAGCATACTCAATTTCAGTATGCATGTCCAATAAGGACTTAAATAAAATCATATCCCCATACCATTATCAGACTCACCAAAATTAAGAAAATCTCCTCATACTACCCATTATCCAGGAAATATTAGAATTCGTATGATTGTCTCACAGATTCTCTCTACCGTTGCTTTATCTTATTTAAGAGCTAAGCAGAGTTTACACCTTGCACTTGACTGTCCTGTCTTAAGTCCCTTTTACTCAATTTAACTACTACCCTGCCATTTTTTTCCTATACCATTAATTTACTGCAGAAATAATAACACTTGGACTGTAGAATATTCCCTGAATTTACAACTGATTGCTTCCTTATGATATTCCTCTTATTGTTTTAGATAGTTAGATCTGGGATTTTTATTAAATTTAGGCTCTATATTTTATGTAAGAATACTTCATAGTGCTTGGTGTGTATTTCCTATTTCATCACATCTTGGAAACACGATATCTGATAGTTTCATATTTCAGGATGGAATATGGTTCATGGGTTTAAATGATACCAGCTTCATTCCTATTTAGAATATTTTTCATCAACTTTTCACCTGTTTTAGCAATTCATAATTGTGAATAGATCCACTATTTCTTTCAGTTCAGTTCAGTTCAGTCACTCAGTCATGTCCAACTCTTTGCGACCCCATGGACTGCAGCACGCCAAGCTTCTTTGTCTGTCATCAACTCCCAGAGCCTGCTCAAACTGATGTCCAAGTCGATGATGCCAACCAACCACTCATCCCTTGTCATCCGCTTCTCCTCCTGCCTTCACTCTTTCCCAGCATCAGGGTCTTTTCCAATGAGTCAGTTCTTTGTATCAGAGGCCAAAGTATTGGAATTTCAGCTTCAGCATCAGTCCTTCCAATGAATATTCAGGATTGGCTTCCTTTAGGGTTGACTGGTTGGATCTTCTTACAGTCCAAGGGACTCTCAAGAGTCTTCTCCAACCCCACAGTTCAAAAGCATCAATTCTTCGGTGCTCAACTTTCTTTATAGTCCAACTCTCACATCCATACATGACTACTGGAAAAACTATAGCTTTGAGTAGATGAACCTTTGTCAGCAAAGGTTATGTCTCTGCTTTTTAATATGCTGTCTAGGTTGGTCATAGCTTTTCTTCCAAGGAGCAAGCGTCTTTTGATTTCATGTCTTCAGTCACCATCTGCAGTGATTTTGGAGCCCAAAAAAAATAGTCTCCCACTGTTTCTCCTTTTTCCCCATCTGCCTTGAAGTGATGGGACCAGATGCCATGATCTTAGTTTTTTGAATGTTGAATTTTAAGCCAATTTTTCTCTCTCCTCTTTCACTTTCATCAAGACGCTCTTTAGTTCTTCTTAATTTTCTGTCATAATGGTGGTGTCATCTGAGCATCTGAGGTTACTGATATTTCTCCCGGCAATCTTGATTCGAGCTTGTGCTTTATCCAGCCCAGCATTTCGCCTGATGTACTCTGCATATTATTTGAATAAGCAGGGTGACAATATACACCCTTGACGTACTCCTTTCCCAATTTGGAACCAATCCGTTTTTCCATGTCCATTTCTAACTATTGCTTCTTGACCTGCATACAGATTTCTCAAGAGGCAGGTCTGGTGGTCTAGTATTCTCATCTCTCAAAGAATTTTCCACAGTTTTTTGTGATTCACAGAGTCAAAGTCTTTGGTGTAATCAATAAAGCAGAAGTAGATGTTTTTTCTGGAACTCTCTTACTTTTTTCTATTATCCACCGGATGTTGGCAATTTGATCTCTGGTTTCTCTGCCTTTTCTAAATCCAGCTTGAACATCTGGAAGTTCACAGATCATGTACTGTTGAAGCCTGGTTTGGAGAATTTTGAGCATTACTTTGCTAGCACATGGGTTGAATGAAATTCTGTGATAGTTTGAACATTCTTTGGCACTGCCTTTCTTTGGGATTGGAATGAAAATTGACCTTTTCCAGTCCTGTGGCCACTGCTGAGTTTTCCAAATTTGCTGGCATGTTGAGTGCAGCACTTTCACAGCATCATCTTTTAGGATTTGAAATAGCTGAACTGGAATTCCATCACCTCCACTAGCTTTGTCGGTAGTGATACTTCCTAAGGCCCACTTGACTTCACATTCCAGGATGTCTGGCTCTAGGTGAGTGATCACACTATTGTGGTTATCTGGGACATGAAGATCTTTCTTGTGTAGTTCTTCTGTGTACTCTTGCCACCTCTTCTTAACATCTTCTGCTTCTGTTAGGTCCATACCATTTCTGTCTGTTATTGTGCCCATCTTTGCATGAAATGTTCCCTTGGTATCTCTAATTTTCTTGAAGAGATCTCTAATCTTTCCCGTTCTATTGTTTTCCTCTATTTCTTTGCATTGCTAACTGAGGAAGGCTTTCTTATCTCTCCGTGCTATTCTTTGGAACTCTACATTCAGATGGGTATATCTCCTTTTCAACCTCCTTTTCTGCTTTGACTTTTGCTTCTCATCTTTTCACAGCTATTTGTAAGGCATCCTCAGACAACTCCATTTTGCCTTTTTGCATTTCTCTTTCTCGGGATGGTCTTGATCACTACCTCCTGTCCAATGTCACGAATCTCCATCCATAGTTCTTCAGGTACTCTATCTATCAGATTTAATCCCTTGAATCTATTTGTCACTTCCACTGTATAATCATAAGGGATTTGATTTAGGTCATACCTGAATGGTCTAGTGGTTTTCCCTACTTTCTTCAATTTAAGTCTGAATTTGGCAATAAGGAGTTTATGGTCTGAGCCACAGTCAGCTCCCGGTCTTGTTTTTGCTAACTGTAGAGACTTACTCATCTTCAGCTGCAAAGAATATAATCAATCTGATTTTGGTATTGACCATGTGGTGATGTCCATGTGTAGAGTTGATTCTTGGGTTGTTGGAAGAGGGTGTTTCCTATGACCAGTGCATTTTCTTGGCAAAACTCTGTTAACTTTTGACCTGCTTCATTTTGAACTCCAAGACCAAACTTGCTTATTACTGCATGTATCTCTTGACTTCCTACTGTTTCATTCCAGTCCCCTGTAATGAAAAGGAAATCTGTTTTTGGTATTAGAAGGTCTTGTAGGTCTTCATAGAACCATTCAACTTCAGCTTCTTTGGCATTATTAGTTGGCACAGAGACTTGGATTGTCGTGATATTGAATGGTTTGCCTTGGAAATGAACAGAGGTCATTCTGTTGTTTTTGAGATTGCATCCAAGTACTGCATTTTTGACTCTTTTGTTGACTATGAGGGCTACTCCATTTCTTCTAAGGGATTCCTGCCTGTAGTAGTAGATATAATGGTCATCTGAGTTAAATTCACCCATTCCAGTCCATTTTAGTTCACTGATTCCTTGACTTCGCATTCCAGGATGCCTGGCTCTAGGTGAGTGATCACACCATCATGGTTATCTGGGACATGAAGATCTTTCTTGTGTAGTTCTTCTGTGTACTCTTGCCACCTCTTCTTAATATCTTCTGCTTCTGTTAGGTCCATACCATTTCTGTCCTTTATTGTGCCCATCTTTGCATGAAATGTTCCCTTGGTATCTCTTGCCATCTCCTGTTTGACCACTTCCAATTCATCTTGATTCAAGGACATAACATTCCAGGTTCCTATGCAATATTGTTCCTTACAACATCAGACTTTACTTCCATCACCAGTCGCATCCACAACTGGGTGTTGTTTTCACTTTGGCTCTGTCTCTTCGTTCTTTTTGCAGTTGTTTCTCCACTCTTCTGAAATAGCATATTGGGTACCTACCAACCTGGGGGAGTTCATCTTTCAGTGTCATATCTTTTTGCCTTTTCATACTGTTCATGAGATTCTCAGGCAAAAATAGTGAAGTGGTTTGCCATTCCCTTCTCCAGTGGACCACATTTTGTCAACATTTCTTTAGAAGTTAAAAAAAAGCATTTCTAAATCTATCATTCCTTCTGAATTTGCTACCTAAAATCCTACCATAGGGAACTTTTTCATCATTTTTTTTTTGGTTGCCCTGAAAACAATTTGTAGATGGAAAATAGAATCAATGATTGTTTTTTATTTATCAATTTTCAGAATCATGAACTGGTGTTCTAGCAACTTCCAGTTGTGACAAATGAGGGCTTTTACATATTATTGTGAATGCACTGATTTTCATATAATTTGAATTGCTTTAATTATTATTTTTGATTATTAAATTGTCCCATTTTGGCCAATGAAAAATTATTAAGTTGGTTCCTATCTATTATGACCAACCTAGATAGCATATTGAAAAGTAGAGACATTACTTTGCCAACAAAGGTCCATATAGTCAAGGCTATGGTTTTTCCAGTAGTCATGTATGGATGTGAGAGTTGGACTGTGAAGAAAGCTGAGCGCTGAAGAATTGATGCTTTTGAACTGTGGTGTTGGAGAAGACTCTTGAGAGTCCCTTGGACTGCAAGGAGATCCAACCAGTCCATTCTGAAGGAGATCAGCCCTGGGTGTTCTTTGGAAGGACTGATGCTAAAGCTGAAACTCCAGTACTTTGGCCACCTCATGCAAAGAGTTGACTCATTGGAAAAGACTCTGATGCTGGGAGGGATTGGGGGCAGAAGGAAAGGGGGACACAGAGGATGAGATGGCTGGATGGCATCATCGACTCGATGGATGTGAGTTTGAGTGAACTCCGGGAGTTGGTAATGGACACGGAGGCCTGGCGTGCAGCGATTCATGGGGTCGTAAAGAGTCGAACACGACTGAGTGACTGAACTGAACTGAACTGAACCTATGTATTTTAGATTTGCTCACCTTAATTTTTGATAACTTTCTCACTTTCTGGCACAAGATGGCCCAGATTTATCTTGTACATTTCCTGTCCCTGACATGGAATCAGTCATTTTTTCAGAGTCCTGACTCTTTTTAGTAGGAAATGGTGGCAAGAGTGGGCATTTTTGTCTTGTTCCTGACTTCAGAGGAAAACCTTGCAGTTTTTACTGTTCAGTATGATAGTAGCTGTGGGTTGTCATAGGTGGCCTTTATTATGTTGAGATATATTCTCTCTATACCAAATTGGCTGAAAGTGTTTTTTTTTTTAATCATGAATGAGTATTGATTTTTCCAAGTGCTTTTTCTATCTCTGTTGAGATAAACTGTAAAAGGTCAGTTTTCATTCCAATCCCAAAGAAAGGCAATGCCAAAGATTGCTCAAACTACCACAAAATTGCACTCATCTCACACGCTAGTAAAGTAATGCTCAAAATTCTCCAAGTCAGCTTCAACAATACATGAATCTGAACTATCAGATGTTCAAGCTGGTTTTAGAAAAGGCAGAGGAACCAGAGATCAAATTGCCAACATTTGCTGGATCATTGAAAAAGCAAGAGAGTTCCAGAAATACATCTATTTCTGCTTTAGTGACTATGCCAAAGCCTTTGACTGCGTGGATCACAATAAACTGTGGAAACTTCTGAAAGAGATGGGAATACCAGACCACCTGACCTGCCTCTTGAGAAACCTGTATGCAGGTCAGGAAGCAACAGTTCTAACTGGACATGGAAAAACAGACATGAAGAAAAAACATGAAGAAAGCTGAGCGCCGAAGAATTGATGCTTTTGAACTGTGGTGTTGGAGAAGACTCTTGAGAGTCCTTTGGACTGCAAGGAGATCTAGCCAGTCCGTTCTAAAGGAGATCAGCCCTGGGATTTCTTTGGAAGGAATGATGCTAAAGCTGAAAATCCAGTACTTTGGCCACCTCATGTGAAGAGTTGACTCATTGGAAAAGACTCTGAGCTGGGAGGGATTTGGGGGCAGGAGGAGAGGGGGACGACAGAGGATGAGATGGCTGGATGGCATCACCGACTCGATGGACGTAAGTTTGAGTGAACTTCATGGGGTCTCAAAGAGTCGGACATGCCTGAGTGGCTGAACTGAACTGATGGGACCAGGTGCCATGATCTTATTTCTCCGGATGTTGAGTTTTAAGTCAACTTTTTCACTCTCCTCTTTCACTTTCATCAAGACGCTCTTTAGTTCTTCTTCACTTTCTGCCATAACAGTAGTATCATCTAAGGTTACTGATATTTCTCCCAGCATTCTTGATTCCTGCTGGTGCTTCATCCAGCCCAACATTTTGCCTGATGTACTCTGCATATAAGTTAAATACACAGGGTGAAAATATACATCCTTGACTGCTTCCCAGTTTGGAACCTGTCTGTTGTTCCAAGTCCAGTTTTAACTCTTGCTTCTTGACCTGCATACAGATTTCTCAGGAGGCAGGTAAGGTGGTCTATTATTTCCATCTCTTTTAGAATTTTCCAGTTTGTTTTGATCTACACAGTCAAAGACTTTAGTGTAATCAGTAAAGCAGAAGTAGACGTTTTTCTGGACTCTTGTGCTTTTCCAATGATTCAACGGATGTTGGCAATTTGATCTCTGGTTCCTCTGGTTCCTTTTTCTTAATAAACCTGACTGAATCAATTTTATCTTTTTTTTTTCTTTTTAAAAAGGTGTTATTTTCATTGATCTTTTCTTTTATTTTTTGATCTCTATTTTATTTCCTCTCTGATCTTATATCCTTATTTCTGATGACTTTGTTCTTTTTTCCCAATTCCCTTAAGATGGTAGATTCAGTTCAGTTCAGTTGCTCAGTCATGTCCAACTCTTTGCGACCCCATGAATCGCAGCACACCAGGCCTCCCTGTCCATCACCAACTCCTGAAGTTCACTCAAACTCATATCCATTGAGTCGGTCATGCCATCCAGCCATCTCATCCTCTGTTGTCCCCTTCTCCTGCCCCCAATCCCTCCCAGCATCAAAGTCTTTTCCAATGAGTCAACTCTTTGCATGAGGCGGCCAAAGTATTGGATTTTCAGCTTCAGCATCAGTCCTTCCAATGAACACCCAGGACTGATCTCCTTTAGGATGGACTGGTTGGACTTCCTTGCAGTCCAAGGGACTCTCAAGAGTCTTCTCCAACACCACAGTTAAAAAGCATCACTTCTTCGGCGCTCAGCTTTCTTCACAGTCCAACTCTCACATCCATACATGACCACTAGAAAAACCATAGCCTTGACTATATGGACCTTTGTTGGCAAAGTAATGTCTCTGCTTTTTAATATGCTATCTAGGTTGGTCATAAGATGGTAGATTAGGTTGAGATTTTTCTTTCTTCTTGAAGTATACCTCTGTTACTATAAACTTCCCTCTTAGGACTGCTTTTGCTGGATCCCATGGATTTTGGAGAAATCTCAGTAACCTCAGATACACAGATGATACCACCCTTATGGTAGAAAGTGATGAGAAACTAAAGAGCCTCTTGATGAAAGTGAAAGAGGAGAGTGAAAAAGGTGGCTTAAAATTCAACATTCAAAAAACTAAGTCATGGCATCCTGTCCCATCACTTCATGGCATATAGATGGGGAAACAATGGAAACAGTGACAGACTTTATTTTCTTGGGCTCCAAAATCATTCCAGATGGTGACTACAGCCATGAAATTAAAAGATGCTTGCTCCTTGGCAGAAAAGCGATGACCAACCTAGACACCATACTAAAAAGTAGAGATATTACTTTGTCAACAAAGTTCCATCTACTTTTTCCAGTAGTCATGTATGGATGTGAGAGTTGGACTACAAAGAAAGCTGAGCACCGAAGAATTGATGCTTTTGAACTGTGATGTTGGAGAAGACTCTTGAGAGTTGCTGGACTACAAGGATATCAAACCAGTCCATCCTAAAGGAAATCAGTCCTGAATCTTCATTGGAAGTATTGATGATGAAGCTGAAACTCCAATACTTTGGCCACCTGATGGGAAGAGCTGACTCATTGGAAAAGACCCTGATTCTGGGAAAGATTGAGGGCAGGAGGAGAAGGGGAGGACAGAGGATGAGGTGGTTGGATGGCATCACTGACTCAATGGACATGAGTTTGAGCAAGCTCTGGATGTCGGTGATGGACAGGGAAGCCTGGCATGCTGCATTTCATGGGGTTACAAAGGAGCTGGACACAACTGAGTGACTGAACTGAACTGATTGATAGATTTTGGAAAGTTGTGCTTTTATTTGTGTTGATCTCAAGGGTATTTTCTTATTTCCTCCTTGATTCCTTTATTTCTGATTTCCTCCTTGATTTCTTTATTTCTGATTTCCTCTTTGATTTTTTCATTAGTTCAGTAGCATATTGTTTAGCGTCCACATGTTTTTGGTTTCCCATTTTTCGTACATAAATGATTTTTAGTTTTATGTCATTATGGAAGGAAAAGATTCTTGATGTAATTTGTATCCTCTTTAATTTTTTAGCCAAGTTTTGTGGCCTATTTGTGATCTATCTTGGACAACATTATATGTGTACTTGACAAGAATGTGTATTCTGCTGGTTTTGGATGGAATCTGTTAAGTCAAGCTGGTCTAATGTGTCATTTAAGACAACCAGTATTTCCTTAATGGTTTTCTCTCTGGAAGATCTGCTTATTAATGAATTGGGGTATTAAACTTCTCTACTATGATTGTATTATTGTTAATTTCTCCCTTTATGTCTGTTAATATTTGCTTTACATGTTTAGGTGCTATATTAGGTTCCTGAATGTTTATAAATGTTTTACACTCTTCTTGTGTTGATTCTTTTATCTTTATATAATGTCTTTCTTATCTTTTATTGTAGACTTGTTTTAGAGTCTACTTTATCTGTTATGAGTATTGCAACCAAAGATTTCTTTTTATTTCCACTCGCGTGCAACATCTTTTTCTATCCTCTCACTTTCAGTGTATGTGTCTTTAGCTCTGCAGAGAGTCTCTTGTAGGTAGCATATACATGAGTTTTGTTTTTTAATCAGTCACCCTAAGTCTTTTGATTGGAGCATTTAGTCCATTGACATTTAAAGCCATCATTGATAGGTGTATATTTATTGGCATTTTGTTATCTGTTTTCTGGTTGTTTCTGTGGTTCTTCTCTCTTCTTCTGTTTCAGTCTTTTCCATGGTGGTTTTCTAATGTTTTGTGTTATGTTTTTGTTCCTTTCTCTCTAGATTTTGTATATCTGTTATAGGTTTTTGATTTATGGTTACCATGTAGTTCATATGTATTGACCTATATCTACTTTTTAAACTGATTATCGTTTAAGTTCAACTCATTCTAAAAGCTCCACATTTGTTACTCCCACCCCTACGTTTGTGTTTTTTTATGTCATATTTTACATTTTCATGTCTATCCCTTAGCTATTTATTTTATAGTTGGTTTTATAACTTTTCCTTTTAACTTTTGTACAAGCTATATAAGTAGTTGTTTCATAGCCTTTACTATATATTTTTCTTTATTAGTGGGATTTCAGCCTTCCTATGATTTCTTATTTCTTACAGTAGTCTTTTGTTTTTCACTTAAATATGACCCTTTAGCACATCTGGTAAGGTTGGTTAGGTGTTGATGAACTCCGTTAGTTCTCTTTTTGGTATTTATTATTTATCTGACTGTGTTGGGTCTTAGTTGTGGCACGCCTGATCTTTGTTGTGTCGCGTGGGATCTTTTGTTGTGGAGCACAGACTGTCTGGTTGTGGCACCTGGGCTTAGTTGCCCCCTGTGGCATGTGGGAACTTAGTTCCCCAACCAGGGATTGAACTCATATTCCCTGCATTGCAAGGCAGATTCTAGACCACTGGGCCACCAGGGAAGTCTCAGTCTCCTTTAGTTTTTGGTTGTTTGAGTGGCTATTTATCACTCCTTCAATTCTGAATGACAGTGTTAGGTGGAATGTCCCAGGTTGCAGGGTTTTTTTTCTTTTCAGTACTTTAAATATATCATGCCACTCCTTCTAGTCTACAGAAATTCTGCTGAAAAATAATCTGATAGCTTTATGAGGATCCCTTTGTATATAATTGTTTTTCTCTTCTTGCCTTTATAATTCTTTCTTTATCTCTTTAACTTTGCCTTTTTAATTATCATATGTCTTGGTATGGTTCCCTTTGAGTTCATCTTGTTTGGGATTCTCTGTACTTCCTGCACCTGGATATCAGTTTCCTTTTTCAGGTTTGGGACTTTTTCTGTCATCATTTCATTCTCTATCTCCTTTTTCTCTCTCCTCCTTCTCAAACTCTAACAATGAAATGTTAGTAAACTGATGTTATTTCAGATGTCCCTTCAACTGTTCTTATTTTTTAAATTTGTTTTTCTTTTTTGCTATTCTGATTAGATCATTTTTCATTATTTTATTTTCAGAGCACCGTGTTCTTCTGTATCTCCTAACTTGTTGTTAGTTTCCTCTAGTGTATTTTTTCATTTCAGTTGTTGTATTCTTCAGTCTGACCAATGCTTTTTTTAAAAAATAAATTTAGTTATTTATCTATGGCTGCACGGCATCTTCATTGCCACACACAGTCTTTGTTCAGTTGTGGCAAGCGGGGCTACTCTCTAGTTGTGGTGTGCAGGCTTCTCACTGTGTGGCCTCCCTCGTTGTAGAGCACAGACTCTAGAGTGCAGGCTCCATGGTGGTGACACATGGGCTTAGTTGCCCTGTGGCATGTGGACTCTTCTTGGACCAGGGATTGAACCGGTGTCCCCTGCTTTGGCAGGCAGATTCTCAATCACTGGACTGCCAGGGCAGTCCTGACTGATTCTCTTATATTTTCTAGTTCTTTGTTAAAATTCTCACTATGTTCATCTTCTTTTCCTCAGTTCAATAGCATTCTTAATTACTTTTACTTTGAACTCTTCATCAGATAAATTTATCTCTGCTTCATTAGGGTTTTTTTTTCCAGGTTTTTGTCTTTATTCTTTTCTTTGAAACATATTTCTCTGTCTTCTCATTCTGTTTAACTTTCTCTGTCTTTATGAAAAGAGGTGAAACAGTCACCTTTCTGGTCTTGAATGTGTATCCTTGCATGTGAGTGGCCCTATGCACTCTGCATGTACCTAGCAGTTTTGGTGAAAGAGCTGGATTTGAAGTGAGCTGGGATGCATATTTCTGTGTGGTGTGCTGGCAGCCTTTGTCATGTGGGAAGCAGGGCCGGGGTTGGAGGGGCTAGCCAGTGCTTCTGCTGTGCTCAGTGGTCAATCCAGTCCTATCAGATGTGAGGTCAGGAACAGGAACCCTGAGGGAGTTAGGTTTTCCCTGGATGTGATGGTAGTCTCCACCTTGATCTGTAATGGGCTGAGGCCTGAGGGCTTAGGGCTGAACTTCTGTGCTGGTTTCACTGTTTCCCTAGTGTGCAAGCCTTGGCTAAAGGTTAGTGGTGAGCAATGCCAGAGCAAGAGGGGCTGAGCAGGAGCCCGGTGTGAGCTGTGGGGGGTGCACTGGAGTGGTGCTGGCAGGCCAGCCAGAGCCCCAGGCAGTTTTCAGTCTGTTGCCTCCAAGCTGTGTGTGCTCAGGAGGCTCAGGTTTCTCTGGTGAGCCCCACTGGCTTTCAAACCAGCTAAGGGTACTTGGCTTCCTTGCGTCAGGCCTCAGGTCTGGCGTGAAAGTTGTTCAGTTGTGTCCAACTCTTTGTGACTATACAGTCCATGGAATTCTCCAGGCCCGAATACTGGAGTGGGCAGCCTTTCCCTTCTCCAGGGGATCTTCCCAACCCAGGGATTGAACCTAGGGCTCCCACATTGCAGGCAGATTCTTTACCAGATGAGCCACCAGGGAAGATGCAGATGTGCCTCAAACCCTTTGCTTCCCAGGGAGTATCCCTAAGCTTGCAATATCCTCCTCTTCTGTGTTTCCTACTAGGGATGTGGATCCCAACCAGATCACTTTTCCTCCGTTCACACCAGACTCTGTGTGGCTCTTTCTTTATAGACTTGATGGTACCGGAGCTGTTCTGCTAGTCCTCAGATCAATTTCAGTGACGATCACTCTATATGTAATTGTAGTTTGGATGTTTTCATGAGGGGAGGTGAGGTCAATGTCCTTTTACTTTGCCATCTTGATCGCTGCATTTTACTATTTCTTTCTTTCTTTTCAATATTTTCAAACTTTTTTTTCCAAAGTTTCTTTTTGTTTAAAAAAAACAGATTTTTATTCTACAATTTATTTTTAAGAAACCATTTTATTGATGTATTATTAATTCATAAAAAGCTGTATATGTTTCATATATACAAAAGATGAGCTTGAATATAAGTATACATCCATGAAAACATCACCACAGACTATGTGTAAAAAAATCCATCTCCAAAAATTTCCTCCTTCCCTAATTATTTATTGCTTTTATATTTTATGATAGGAATACTTAAGATCTACCCTCTTGGCAAATTTTTAAATACATGATACAGTATTGTTAACTACAGTCACTATGCTGTATGGTAGATCTCTACGTCTTACTCATTTTGTATAACTGAAACTTTGTATCCTTTGACTAATACCTCCTTGTTTCCCCCTCGCTTTAATCTCTGGCAACCACCATTCTCCCCTCCACTTTTGTGAGTTTAACTATTTTAAACACTTCATATAAGGGATATCATGTAGGATTTGCCCTTCTGTGTCTGGCTTATTTCAGTTGGCACCATGTCCTCCAGGTTCATCCATATTGTTGCAAAAGGTAGGATTTACTTCTTTCCTTAAGACTGAGTAATATTCCACTGTATGCTTTTATCACATTTTCTTTAACCATTCACTCATCCATGGTTATTTAGATTGTTTTCATATCTTGGCTATCGTGGTTATAACTGCAGTGAACATGAGAGTCCAGATATCTCTTCAAGATCATGATTCAATTTTTCAGATATATACCAGAAGTGGGATTTCTGGATCTATTTTAATTTTTTGGAAGACCCTCTCTAATGTTTTCCATACTGATATCACCATTTTTCATTCTCAGCAATGGTGTACAAGGATTATAATTTCTCCACATCCTTGACAACACTTATTATTTTTTTGTTTTGTTTTTGATAATAGCCATCCTAGCAGGTTTGAGTTGATATCTCATTGTGGGTTTGATTTAAATTTCCCTGATGGTTAGTGATATTGAGCACTTTTGCATGTACCTACTGGTTATTTGTATGTCTTCATTGGAGAAATGAAGTTCATTGTCCATTTTTCAATTGGGTTATTGGGCTTTTTTTGTTATTGAGTTGTAGTTGCAAGTGTTCCTTGTGTAAGGATATTAGTACCTTAGATATATAGTCTGCAAACATTTCTTTCATTCCACAGGCTACTTTTTCACTATTTTATGTTTCCTTTCCTCTGCAGAAGCTTTTTAGTGAGATATAGTGCCATCTGTCTATTTTTGCTTTTAGTGCTTAGCCTTTGTGTGTCATATACAAGAAATCATTTCCTAGCTAATGTTCCCTAAAAAAGATAACTAAATGGGAACTAAAAACGCAGCATTCAGGTAACTCCTATGAGCAAAGGACTTAAAGGATCCATCTAATTTTATTCTTTTAAATGTAAATATATAGTTTTCCAACACCATTTGCACCTGAAATTTCTCATATTTGACTGTTTGTGACCCATAAAGAAAGCATGTTCATGTCATTAAACCTAATATGTCCCCCTAATAGGTCCTCCATAAAAGTATATTATTAACATTTATATAAACCCTTGGTGTATCTTGTTAACCCTGTTTCCTTTGCTCATAGGCATTATCTGAATGCTATGTTTTTAATTCACATTTAATTCCCTTTTTGATCCCACTTGGATCTGGTTTCTAACTCCTTTGCTACTAAAGTTGTCAGTGATTTTCCAGTTGTTAAATTTAAAAGGCATTTTTATTTTGTTCTCAGTTTTAAACTTTCTTTTATGACACTGATAGTTTCAAAGAATATATGTCAGTTATTTTATAGAATGTCCTTCAGTTTGGATTTGTCTTCCTCATGACTCAATCTAGATTCAGACTGTTGTTCCAAATGACTTTCTGGTCAAAATACTAAAGAAGTAATGCTGTGTCCTTCTCTGTGTGTCATATTTGGAGATACATGGTGTCATTCTGTTGTTAACTTGTAATACTAATTTTTATCATCTGGTCAAGATATCTCCACTATTGTCTCCACTATTGTGTCTCCACTATTACAGTTACTACTTTTCTCTGTGGAACTAATAAGTAATTTGTGAGGAGACACTTTTTAAGACCTCATCAAACTAGATAGAACATTCCTTAGTAATTCTTGCCTGAACCAAATAGTATTTATCCAACACCACCACTCCCTCTTCACTAATTAGTGAGCATTTTACTCTAAGGAGAAGCCATCCTTTCTTTATTTGATCATCAGTATAGATTCATGGATCTTATTTAATTCAGTGATTTATAATCCATTGAATCCTTATTTATTTTGTGCTCAAAGTATCCCAGATATTTTGTGCCCAAAATATCCCAACAGTCCCTTCAAGGTGACTTCTGTGTCTTTTTCCATGCTGCATGGGTTTTTTGTTTTTTGTTTTTTTTTGGTTTGAGCATGTTTTTACCCTCTAGTTCAACAAGATGTTTCAGGCCCAACTTGCACATTCCCTGCCTCAACCCTGGGACCAGTCATTTTGTCAGTAAGCCCTGCATTGTTTTAGTGAGTAATGGTATCTGGAAAACAAGATCCAGATGCTCAATGTGCTTATTGCAGCTAAGGAATCATTGCTTCTAGACCATTTCAGCCCACAGAGCTAGGTAATCATGAGTTCATACTGATACCTCCAGTTCCCATGTAATACCACAAGGTCCTTCCTTTCCTTCCCCTGTACTTTATTTGTATACCCTTTCTTCTGTAGAGTGAACTATGGCTACTGACATTAACACAATTTGCTACAAGTAAAATAGTTTCATAATTACCACACACCTACTACTACTACTACAAAATAAAAGCAAATATTGAGTTCAAGATTTGTTTGAAGTTCTTTTTTTTCTCCTAGATTGAAAATAGTCAGAATACTATGTTCAAAAGTTATTGATTTAGCCCCAGGAGGCAGTCCTAAGATGGCGGAGGAATAGGATGGGGAGACCAGTTTCTCCCCCACAAATTCATCAAAAGAACATATAAACGCTGAGCAAATTCCTCAAAACAACTTCTGAATGCCAGCAGAGGACTTCAGGCACCCAGAAAAGCAGCCCATTGTCTTCGAAAGGAGGTAGGAAAAAAATATAAAAGACAAAAAAAGAGACAAAAGAGGTAGGGACGGAGCTCTGTCCCAGGAAGGGAGTCTTAAAAAGAGAAGTTTCCAAACACCAGGAAACACTCTCACTGCTGAGTCTGTGGCGAGCCTTGGAATCACAGAGGGCAACATAACAGGGAGGAAAAATAAATAAATAATTAAAACCCACAGATTACGAGCCCAATGCTAACTCCCCCAGCGGAGAAGCAGCACAGACGCCTGCACCCACCACTAGCAAGCGGGGGCTGGGCAGGGAGGCACGGGCTGCATTGCTTAGAGAAAGGACCGGGCCTGAACGCCCTGAGGGCAATCTGAGCAAACTCACTTGGGCTAGCAAACCAGACTCTGGGATAGCTACCACGCGAAAAGCCCTAAAACACCGCCAGGCCTGCACACAGAACAAAGGTCTGAACAGAGCTAGCCGGCTGCAGACCACCCCCTCTCTGGTTAGAGGCAACCAGAGCAGGAAGGGGGCAATCGCAGTCCCAGAGAAACATTATCTACCAAACTGCAAGCAGGCTTTTTGCTAACTAAGACTTCTTCTTGGGGTTCTGGACAGTCAACATCCGCCTGAGAAGGTGCGCCGGTTATACACCCAGAAAACCGAGCAGCAGGGACCGGGGAGGAGATAAGTCACAGCGACCACGCTCACCAAACACCTCATCACCTGAGCTGCTCAGACCTGGGAAGGGCACAAAACGCAGGCCCAACCGAGTCTGCGCCTCTGAGGACTGCCTACCCGAGTGCCTGAACCTGAGCAGCTTAGACCTGGGAGGTGCATGCAGCCCAGGGCCGGCCTCGGACGGCTCCCGGTGAAGCAACCTAGAGCCTGAGCAGTGTGGGCTCAGGGAGGGTACACGAGCCGTGAGCGGGGGCAGGCCGAGTGTGGCTGAGGCACTGCCAGCACGTGCCAGTGTTATTTGTTTGCAGTGTCCCTCCCTCCCCACAGCGCGACTGAACAAGTGAGCCTAAAAACAGTGTCCACCAACGCCCCCCTTGTGTCAGGGCAGAAAACAGACACTGAAGAGCCCAGCAAACAGAAGAAGCAAAAACAGAGGGAACTGCCTTGGAAGTGACAGGTGCCATAGATTAAAACCCTCCTATAGATCTTAAGAAATATAAGCCAGACCAAGGAACTATCCAAAAATGAACTGACCCCACAATACCCACTACAAAACCAGAGAAAGTCCTAGATATATTTTTACTATTATTACGATCATTCTCTCTCTCTTTTTTTCTAATTTTAAGTCCTCTATTACTCCTTTAATTTTCACTTTAATAACCTACTATTACTTTGCAAAAAAAAAGAGACCCTATTTTTTAAAAGCAAACTTCATATATATAATTTTGGTGACTTTGTTTCTTTTTTTTTTTTCTCTCTTTTTTTTTCTTCTTTTCTTTAATATTGTATTATTGAAAGGCCAAACTCTACTCTGGATTTTTAATATTTTCTTTTTGGTATTTGTTATCAATTTTCTACCTTTAAGAACCCAATAGTCAGTACCCATTTTTGCTTGAGAGTGAGATTACTGGCTTGACTGCTCTCTCCCCATTTGGACTCTCCTTTTTCTCCACCAGGTCGCCTCTGTCTCCTCCTTACCCCCTCTTTTCTCTACCGAACTCTGTGAATCTCTGTGTGTTCTAGATGGTGGAGAACACTTAGGGAACTGATTACTGGCTGGATCTGTCTCTCTCCTTTTGATTCCCCCCTTTATCGTCCTGGTCACCTCTGTCTCCTTCCTCCCTCTTCTCTTCTCTGTATAACTCCGTGAACATTGTGGAGTGCACATAAGGAAGTGATTACTGCTTAGCTTGCTCTCTCCTCTGTTGATTCCACCTCATCTCATTCGGGTACCCTCTAACTCCCTCCTCCCTCTTCTCTTCTCCATGTAACTCTGTGAACCTCTCAGGGTGTCCCTTACTGTGGAGAAACTTTTCATCTTTAACCTAGATGTTTTATCAACAGTGCTGTATAGAAGGAGAAGTCTTGAGACTACTGTAAAA
This sequence comes from Capricornis sumatraensis, assembly GCF_032405125.1. NCBI lineage: Eukaryota > Metazoa > Chordata > Mammalia > Artiodactyla > Bovidae > Capricornis > Capricornis sumatraensis. Next base: position 40,769,278 of record NC_091078.1, on the reverse strand, counting down.
ATAAGACTGAAAACCAGAAGCAGGAAGCTTAAGTCCAAACCCTGAGAACACCTGAGAACTCCTGACTCCAGGGAACATTAATCAATAGGAGCTCATCAAATGCCTCCATACCTACACTGAAACCAAGCACCACCCAAGGGCCAAGTTCCAGAGCAAGACATAACATGCAGATTCTCCAGCAACACAGGAACACAGCCCTGAGCGCCAATATACAGGCTGTCCAAAGTTACTCCAAAACCATTGACATCACATAACTCATTACCGGACACTTCATTACACTCCAGAGAAAAGAAATCCAGCTCCACCCACCAGAACACCAACACAAGCTTCCCTAACCAAGAAACCTTGACAAGCCACTGATACAACCCCACCCACAGCGAGGAAACTCCACAATAAAGAGAACTCCACAAATTGCCAGAATACAGAAAGGCCACCCCAAACGCAGCAATATAAACAGGATGAAGAGACAGAGGAATACCCAGCAGGTAAAGGAACAGGATAAATGCCCACCAAACCAAACAAAAGAGGAAGAGATGGGGAATCTACCTGATAAAAAATTCTGAATAATGATAGTGAAAATGATCCAAAATCTTGAAATCAAAATGGAATCACAGATAAATAGCCTGGAGACAGGATTGAGAAGATGCAAGAACAGTTTAACAAGGATCTAGAAGAAGTAAAAAAGAGTTAATATATAATGAATAATGCAATAAATGAGATCAGAAACACTCTGGAGGCAACAAATAGTAGAATAACAGAAGCAGAAGATAGATTAGTGAATTAGAAGATAGACTGGTAAAAATAAATGAATCAGAGAGGAAAAAAGAAAAACAAATTAAAAGAAAAGAGGACAATCTCAGAGACCTCCAGGACAGAGTTAAACGCCCCAACATTTGAATCATAGGAATCCCAGAAGAAGAAGACAAAAAGAAAGACCATGAGAAAATATTTGAGGAGATAATAGTTGAAAACTTCCCTAAAATAGGGAAGGAAATAATCACCCAAGTCCAAGAAACACAGAGAGTCCCAAACAGGATAAATCCAAGGCAAAACACCCCAAGACACATATTAATCAAATTAACAAAGGCCAAACATAAAGAACAAATATTAAAAGCAGCAAGGGAAAAACAACAAATAACACACAAGGGGATTCCCAGAAGGATAACAGCTTATCTTTCAATAGAAACTCTTCAGGCCAGGAGGGAATGGCAAGACATTCTCAAAGTGATGAAAGAAAATAACCTACAGCCCAGATTACTGTATCCAGCAAGGATCTCATTCAAATATGAAGGAGAAATCAAAAGCTTTACAGACAAGCAAAAGCTGAGAGAATTCAAACCAGCTCTCCAACAAATGTGAAAGGATATTCTCTAGACAGGAAACACAAAAAGGGTGTAGAAACTGGAGCCCAAAACAATAAAGTAAATGGCAATGGGATCATACTTATCAATAATTACCTTAAACATAAATGGGTTGACTGCCCCAACCAAAAGACAAAGACTGGCTGAATGGATACAAAAACAAGACCCCTATATATGCTGTCTACAAGAGACCCACATCAAAATAAGGAACACATACAAGCTGAAAGTGAAGGGCTGGAAAAAGATTTTCCATGCAAATAGAGACCAAAAGAAAGCAGGAGTAGCAATACTCATATCCAATAAAATAGACTTTAAAACAAAGGCTGTGAAAAGAGACAAAGGGCACTACATAATGATCAAAGGATCAATCCAAGAAGAAGATATAACGATTATAAATATACATGCACCCAACATAGGAGTACCGCTATATGTAAGACAAATGTTAACAAGTATGAAAGGGTAATCTAACAATGACACAATAATATTGGGAGACTTTAATACCCCACTCACACCTATGGATAGATCAACTAAACAGAAAATTAATAAGGAAACACAAACTTTAAACGATACAATAGACCAGTTAGACCTAATTGATATCTGTAGGATATTTCACCCCAAAACAATGAATTTCACCTTTTTCTCAAGCGCACATGGAACCTTCTCCAGGATAAATCACATCCTGGGCCATAAATCTAGCCTTGGTAAATTCAAAAAAATTGAAATCATTCCAAGCATCTTTTCTGACCATAATGCATTAAGATTAGATCTCAATTATAGGAGAAAAACTATTAAAAACTCCAACATATGGAGGCTGAACAACATGCTGCTGAATAACCAACAAATCACAGAATAAATCAAAAAAGAAATCAAAATATGCATAGAAATGAATGAAAATGAAAACACAACAACCTAAAACCTGTGGGACACTGTAAAAGCAGTGCTAAGGGTAAAGTTCATAGCAATACAATACCTCAAGAAACAAGAAAAAAAGTCAAATAAATAACCTAACCCTACACCTAAAGCAACTAGAAAAGGAAGAAATGAAGAACCCCAGGGTTAGTAAAAGGAAAGAAATCTTAAAAATTAGGGCACAAATAAATGCAAAGGAAACAAAAGAGACCATAGCAAAAATCAACAAAGCCAAAAGCTGGTTCTTTGAAAGGATAAATAAAATTGACAAACCATTAGCCAGACTCATCAAGAAGCAAAGAGAGAAAAATCAAATCAATAAAATTAGAAATGAAAATGGAGAGATCACAACAGACAACACAGAAATACAAAGGATCATAAGAGACTACTATCAGCAATTATATGCCAATAAAATGGACAACGTGGAAGAAATGGACAAATTCTTAGAAAAGTACAACTTTCCAAAACTGAACCAGGAAGAAATAGAAAATCTTAACAGATCCATCACAAGCACAGAAATTGAAACTGTAATCAGAAATCTTCCAGCAAACAAAAGCCCAGGTCCAGACAGCTTCACAGCTGAATTCTACCAAAAATTTAGAGAAGAGCTAACACCTACCCTACTCAAACTCTTCCAGAAAATTGCAGAGGAAGGTAACTTCCAAATTGATCCTATGAGGCCACCATCACCCTAATACCAAAACCTGACAAAGATGCCACAAAAAAAGAAAACTACAGGCCAATATCACTGATGAACATAGATGCAAAAATCCTTAACAAAATTCTAGCAAACAGAATCTAAAAACACATTAAAAAGATCATACACCATGACCAAGTGGGCTTTATCCCAAGGATGCAAGGATTCTTCAATATCTGCAAATCAATCAATGTAATACACCACCTTAACAAATTGAAAGATAAAAGCCATATGATTATCTCAGTAGATGCAGAGAAAGATTTTGACAAAATTCAGCATCCATTTGCAATTAAAACTTTCCAGAAAGCAGGAATAGAAGGAACATACCTCAACATAATAAAAGCTATATATGACAAACCCACAGCAAACATAATCCTCAATGGTGAAGAATTGAAAGCATTTCCCCTAAAGTCAGGAACAAGACAAGGGTGCCCACTTTCACCACTACTATTCGACATAGTTTTGGAAGTTTTGGCCACAGCAATCAGAGCAGAAAAAGAAATAAAAGGAATCCAAATTGGAAAAGAAGAAGTAAAACTCTCAAGGTTTGCAGATGACATGATCCTCTACACAGAAAACCCTAAAGACTACCAGAAAATTACTAGGGCTAATCAATTAATATAGTAAAGTTGCAAGATATAAAATCAACACACAGAAATCCCTTGCATTCCTATACACAATAATGATAAAATAGAAAGAGAAATTAAGAAAATAATTCCATTCACCATTGCAACAAAAAGAATAAAATAGGAATATACCTACCTACAGAAACTAAAGACCTATATATAGAAAACTATAAAACACTGGTGAAAGAAATCAAAGAGGACACTAATAGATGGAGAAATATACCATGTTCATGGATTGGAAGAATCAATATAGTGAAAATGACAATACTACCCAAAGCAATCTATAGATTCAATGCAATCCCTATCAAGCCACAGCAGTATTTTTCACAGAGCTAGAACAAATAATTTCACAATTTGTATGGAAACACAAAAAACCTCGAATAGCCAAAGCAATCTTGAGAAAGAAGAATGGAACTGGAGGAATCAACGTGCCTGTCTTCAGGCTCTACTACAAAGCCACAGTCATCAAGACAGTGTGGTACTGGCACAAAGACAGAAATATAGATCAGTGGAACAAAATAGAAAGCCCAGAGATAAATCCACACACCTATGGACACCTTATCTTTGATAAATGAGGCAAGAATATACAATGGTTTAAAGACAATCTCTTTAACAAGTGGTGCTGGGAAAACTGGTCAACCACTTATAAGAGAATGAAACTAGAACACTTTCTAACACCATACACAAAAATAAACTCAAAATGGATTAAAGATCTAAATGTAAGACCAGAAACTATAAAACTCCTAGAGGAGAACATAGGCAAAACACTCTCTGACATAAATCACAGCAGGATCCTCTATGACCCACCTCCCAGAATATTGGAAATAAAAGCAAAAATAAACAAATGGGACCTAATTAAACTTAAAAGCTTCAGCACAACAAAGGAAACTATAAGCAAGGTGAAAAGACAGCCTTCAGAATGGGAGAAAATAATAGAAAACAAAGCAACTGACAAACAACTAATCTCAAAAATATACAAGTAACTCCTGTAGCTTAATTCCAGAAAAATAAATGACCCAATCAAAAAAAGGGCCATAGAACTAAACAGACATTTCTCCAAAGAAGACATACTGATGGCTAACAAACACATGAAAAGATGCTCAATATCACTCATTATCAGAGAAATGCAGATAAAAACCACAATGAGGTACCATTTCAGGCCAGTCAGATTGGCTGCAATCCAAAAGTCTACAAGCAATAAATGCTGGAGAGGATGTGGTAAAAGGGAACCCTCTTACACTCTTGGTGGGAATGCAAACTAGTACCGCCACTATGGAGAACAATGTGGAGATTCCTTAAAAAACTGGAAATAGAACTGCCATACGACCCAGCAGTCCCACTGCTGAGCATACACACCGAGGAAACCAGAATTGAAAGAGACACGTGTACCGCAATGTTCATCCCAGCACTGTTTATAATAGCCAGGACATGGAAGCAACCTAGATGTCCATCAGCAGACAAATGGATAAGAAAGCTGTGGTACATATACACAATGGAGTATTACTCAGCCATTAAAAAGAATTCATTTGAATCAGTTCTAATGAGGTGGGTTAAACTGGAGCCTATTATACAGAGTGAAGTAAGTCAGAAAGAAAAACACCAATACAGTATACTAATGCATATATATGGAATTTAGAAAGATGATAATGATAACCCTGTATGCGAGACAACAAAAGAGACACAGATATATAGAATAGTCTTTTGGACTCTGTGGGAGAGGGAGAGGATGGGATGATTTGGGAAAATGGCATTGAAACATGTATAATATCATATATGAAACAAATCGCCAGTCCAAGTTCGATGCATGATGCTGGATGCTTGGGGCTGGTGGACTGGGATAACCCAGAGGGATGGTACGGGGAGCGAGGAGGGAGGGGGGTTCAGGATGGGGAACATGTGTATACCTGTGGTGGATTCATGTTGATGTACGGCAAAACCAATACAATATTGTAAAGTAATTAACCTCCAATTAAAATAAATAAATATTTGCACTCATTGCTATTTGCATACATTTCCTTGTTGATTTAATTTTTTAGATATGTAAAATGTTAACATGATTTTAAAAGGGAAACTATAAGAAAAGTTACATTCAGAGAAGTGTCTATCCCTCCCTATTCCTTCCATCTATCTACTTCACCTCCCTGCCTCTGTGAGTAAGCAGTCGTATTATTTTCTGCTTATGCATCCTATATATATTTTTTAATTAATTTATTTTTTATTGAAAGACAATTGCTTTATAGAATTTTGCTGTTTTCGGTCAAATCTCAACGTGAATGTGTAAAATAGTTAGCCAATGGGAATTTGCTATATGGTTCAGGAAACTCAAACAAGAGCTCTGTATCCATCCTATATTTTTTAATTGAATTATAATTGACATATAGCATCATGTAAGTTTGAGGCATACAGTGTGTTAATTTGATACATTTATATATTACAGTGTGATTAGTGCTCCTGACACCTTTACCATGTGGCAGAACTTTCTTTTTTTGTGTTGAGGACAATGAAGATGCAGTCTTAACTTTGCAGTTTATAGTACAGTATTGTGGATCATAAACACTCTGTTGTGCATTAAGAGCTACAGAACTCAATTATTTGTTAGTTGCAAGTTTGTACCCATAAACATTTCTCCAATTTTCCCATCCCCAGCCCCTAGAAACCACCATACTCTTGTTTTTATGAGTTCAGCTTTTTTAGATTCCACATATAAGTGACATCATACAATATTTGTCTTTCTCTGACTTACCTGAATTATTTCACTTAGCATAATGCCCTTAGGGTCCACCTACATTGTTCCAAACAGCAGAATTTTTTCCTTTCTTGTGGCTAAATTACACACACACACACATATATCCCACAACTTCTTTATCTATTCACTGGTGGACAAAAAAGCTATTTCCATATCTTGGCTATTGGGAATAATGCTGCAGTGAATATGGGTATCCAGATGTCTTTGAGATACTGATTTCAATTCCTTCAAATGTGTGCTCCCCAAGTGGGACTGTTGAATCATTATGTTAATTCAATTTTAAATTTTTGAGGAACTGCCATTCAGTTCAGTTCAGTTCAGTTCAGTTGCTCAGCCATGTCCGACTCTTTGTGACCCCATGAATAGCAGCACGCCAGGGCTCCCTGTCCGTCACCAACTCCCGGAGTTCACTCAGACTCACGTCCATTGTGTCAGTGATGCCATCCAGCCATCTCATCCTCTGTTGTCCCCTTCTCCTCCTGCCCCCAATCCCTCGCAGCATCAAAGTGTTTTCCAATGAGTCAACTCTTTGCATGAGTTGGCCAAAGTACTGGAGTTTCAGCTTTAGCATCATTCCTTCCAAAGAAATCCCAGGGCTGATCTCCTTCCGAATGGACTGGTTGGATCTCTTTGCAGTCCAAGGGACTCTCAAGAGTCTTCTCCAACACCACAGCTCAAAAGCATCAATTCTTCGGTGTTCAGCGTTCTTCACAGTCCAACTCTCACATCCATACATGACCACTGGAAAAACCATAGCCTTGACTAGACGGACCTTAGCCGGCAAAGTAACGTCTCTGCTTTTGAATATGCTATCTAGGTTGGTCATAACTTTTCTTCCAAGGAGTAAACATCTTTTAATTTCATGGCTGCAGTCACCATCTGCAGTGATTTTGGAGCCCCCCCAAAAATAAAGTCTGACACTGTTTCCACTGTTTCCCCATCTATTTCCCATGAAGTGATGGGACCAGATGCCATGGTCTTGTTTTCTGAATGTTGAGCTTTAAGCCAACTTTTTCACTCTCCTCTTTCATTTTCATCAAGAGGCTTCTTAGTTCCTCTTCACTTTCTGCCATAAGGGTGGTGTCATCTGCATATCTGAAGTTGTTGATATTTCTCCCAGCAATCTTGATTTCAGCTTGTGTTTCTTCCAGTCCAGCATTTCTCATGATATACTCTGCATAGAAGTTAAATAAGCAGGGTGACAATATACAGCCTTGACGTACTCCTTTTCCTATTTGGAACCAGTCTGTTTTTCCATGTCCAGTTCTAACTGTTGCTTCCTGACCTGAATACATAATTCTCAAGAGGCAGGTCAGGTGGTCTTGTATTCCCATCTCTTTCAGAAGTTTCCACAGTTTATTGTGATCCACACAGTCAAAGGTTTTGGCATAGTCAATAAAGCAGGAATAGATGTTTTCCTGGAATGCCATACTGTTTTCCATAATGGCAGTACCAATTTGTATTTCCACAAATAGTAAGGGTTTCCTTTTCTACACATCATTGGCAGTGTTTGTTATCTCCTGTCCCTTTGATAAAGCATAACAAGTGTAAGGTAATAACTCATTGCAGTTTTGATTTACATTTCCCTGATGAACTGCGGTGTTGGAGAAGACTCTTGAAACTCCCTTGGACTGCAAGGAGATCCAACCAGTCGCTTCTGAAGGAGATCAGCCCTGGGATTTCTTTGGAAGGAATGATGCTAAAGCTGAAACTCCAGTACTTTGGCCACCTCATGCGAAGCGTTGACTCATTGGAAAAGACTCTGATGCTGGGAGGGATTGGGGGCAGGAGGAGAAGGGGATGACAGAGGATGGATGGCTGGATGGCATCACTGACTCGATGGACGTGAGTCTGAGTGAACTCCGGGAGTTGGTGATGGACAGGGAGGCCTGGCGTGCTGCGATTCATTGGGTTGCAAAGAGTCGGACACGACTGAGTGACTGAACTGAACTGATGATTAGTGGTGAAATACAGGCGTCCAGTTTCATTCTTTTGCATGTCAATATTTTCCCCAACATCATGTATTTAATAGACTACCCTTTTCTCATTGTGTGTTCTTGGCACCCTTCTCAAAAATTAGTTGAGTAGGACAGTAGGGTTTTGATTACTTTAGCTTTGTAATGTAGAGCTGGAAATCAGGTATTGTGAGGGCTCCAGCATTGCTCATCTTTCTCTAGATTGCTTCAGCTATTCGGAGTCTTTTGTGGTTTCACACAAATATTAGAATTGTTTTTTCTGTTTTAGTGAAAATATGCCATTGGCATTTTTATCAGGATGACACTGCATCTGTGGATCGTCTTTGGTAGTATGGACATATTCACCACATTAATTCTTTCAAGAATATGGAATACTTTCTATTTATTTATATCTTATTCAATCTCTTTCTTCAGTGTCTTCTAGTTTTCAATGTAAAGGTCTTTCACCTCCTTGGTTAAATTTATTTCTATGTACTATCAGGTATTGAGAAAGGATTTTGAAATCTCCTGCTATACTTATGGGTTTTTCTTGTTCTCTCTGAGGTTTTGGCTTGTATATTTTAGTGCTCTGTTAAATATGCAATTGAAATGGTATATCTTCTTACTGAATGGATCTTTTCATCATCAGGAAATGCCCCATTTTATTCCTGCTAATTATACCTTTCCCAAAGCTTACTTTGGTATTAAAATAGCCACTTCAACTATCTTACAGTTAGGTTTGTGTAGTATATTCCTTCCAAGGTGGCTCTAGTAGTAAAGAACCCACCTGCCAATACAGGAGGCATAAGAGATGTGGGTTCGGTCCCTGGGTTAGGAAGATCCCCTGGAAGAGGGCGTGGCAACCCACTCCAGTATTCTTGCCTGGAGAATCCCATGGACAGAGTCGTCTGGTGGGCTACAGTCCACAGGATCACAAACAGTTGGACCCGACTCAAGCGACTTAGCACACACACACACATGTGGTGTATTATTTTTGTCCTTTTACTTATGTCTCTGTATTTTAAGCATGTTTCTTGGAGATATTATACAATTGGATCTGTTCATAGAAAACTAACTCAATGAGGAAGAGGGAGAAGGGATTAGTTAGGAATTCAGGATTAACATATACACACTACTATATATAAAAAAGATAATCAACAAGGACCTACTGTATAGCACAGGGAAATATACTCAGTATTTTGTAATAACCTATAAGAGAAAAGACTCTGAATATATATATATATATATATTCTGATGTACATCTGAAACTAACATAACATTGTAAATCAGCTATACGTCAATAAAATAAAAAAGATTGTCTTTTCCACACTGTTTCTGGGTATGTTGCAATTGGATTAGTTTTTTTTGTTTATGGATTACATTTCCCTGCTTCTTTGCATGTTTAGTAATTTATAATTTTCATTGAGGTATAGTTTATAATATTGTGTTAGCTTCTAGTGTACAGTAATTTTTACTGCATTTTAAAATGCATTTTAAACATTGTGAATATTTCATTGTTGATTTTTTCTAAGCTATATCTCAGAGTTCATCATAACAGGTCATTTTTCCCACATATGTTTTGAACCTTTTCAATGTTTATATTTAAGTGTTCTCACTTTTGGAAAGTTGTGTGTGTGTGTGTGTGTGTTTTTCATTTTAAACACTAGTGTTATTCTACTGTTTCATTTCTCTTCTTAGAGATTCCAGTTATGTATATGTTGATTCTGTGTGTGACTGTTTTCCATTCCCATCATATTCTCTCTAATCCCTTTTAAAATATCTTGATCTCAGTTTCATTCTCTTGTTCCTTCATTGTTTTATTTTGTAAATTTTTACTGAAGTATAGTTGCTTTCCGGGGGCTTCGTTGATGGCTCAGTGGCAAGGAATCTTCTTGCCAATGAAGGAAACTCAGGAGACTCAAGTTCACTTCCTAATCAGGGAAGATTCCCTGGAGGAGGAAAGGGCAACGCACTCTGATATTCTTGCCTGGAAAGTTCCATGGACAGAGGAGCCTGGCGGGGGCAGTCCACGGGGTTGCAAAGAGTTGGACAAGATTGAGCATGCATACACACATGATAGTTGTGTTACAATGTTGTGTTAATCTTGTACAGCAAGGTGAATCTTATATATATATATATATATATATATATATATATATATGCCCTCTTTTTAGATTTCCTTCCTATTGAGGTTACCACAGAGCCCTGAGTAGAGTTTCCTGTGTCATACATTAGTTGTCTATTTAATACATATTATCAATAGTATATATATGTCAATCCCAATCTTCCAATTCATCCCATGCTCCCTTTTCCTCCTTGGTGTCCATAGATTTGTTCTCTATGTCTTGTTTCTTATTAGGTCTTTATTTGAATTCCTTCTTCTGTGGCATTTTATAGTCTTTCATTTTTTAGATCTTATGCTTTTTTCAATTACTTTGGTAAATTTGATCAATTCTTATTGCACTTCTGTTTTTTTTTTTGGGGGGGTTTGGTTTGTTTTGTTTATTTGTAAGGGATAAGGAGCCCATATTTCTTATTAGTGTTTGAATTTATGATTCTAAGTTGTTTTTCTAAAATTATCTTTACAGGTTTTTTCGAGACATATAATTCATAGAGTTTTGTGTCACAGTATACTACTTTCTGGCTGGTTTTGGGGAGAGAGTTTTCATCAACTAAAAGAGTGATTCTTGGTTTGCTTATTTTGTTTTATGTCCTTACAGTTTCTTTGTATGGAGTTGGTTTAATTTTTTGCTCTTCCTAGGCATTCAACACGAGTGTGAATGCCCAGTTCAGTCAGGATATGGACACACAGTTTCTTTTAAATAAATGAGTTTATGGTAGTGTAAGAGCATGGGAGTGTTGGTATGCCCTAAGTTTTAAAATTCTTAGCTTTGTTTATTCCCCTCACTGTGGTGTCTCCAAGGTGCCCCACACCTTCTCTGTTCACAGACACTCTCACTGTTTGGAGGCAGCTGCTTTTAGCCCTGTCACCTTCAAACATCTTTCAAGTACCCACGACCATCAATGATCACCTCCCAGACCTGAGTTCTGACACTCAGTGTAGAATGATTTCTCCCTAGGGTGACTTTGGTCAATGCTTTGTTTAAGTCCTTTGCTCCCCTCTTTTCTTTTGAATGGAGCGGTTTAAGCCACCGTCCCCTTTTACTCTTAGCCCCCAGAGGCTTGTAGGATCAGGAGTTCTATTGAAATAAGAGCTTCCTGATGAAGGTAAAAGAGGAGAGTAAAAAAACTGGCTTAAAGCTCAAAATTCCAAAAATTAAGATCATGGCCTCCGGTTCCATCAGTTCATGGCAAATAGATGGGGAAACAATGGAAACGGTGACAGACTATTTTCTTGAGCTTCAAAATCACTGCAGATGGAGACTGCACCCATGAAATTAAAAGATGCTTGCTCCTTGGAAGAATAGCTATGACAAACCTAGAGAGTGTATTAAAAAGCAGAGACAATATTTTGACAACAAATGTCCGTCTAGTCAAAGCTGTGGTTTTTCCAGTAGTCATGTATGGATGTGAGAGTTGGACCATAAAGAACCCTGAGCACCAAAGAATTGATGTTTTGAACTGTGGTATTGCACAAGACTCTAGAAGGTCCCTTGGACAGCAAGGAGATCAAACCAGTCAATCCTAAAGGAAATCAATCCTGAATATTCATTGGAAGGACTGATGCTGAAGCTGAAACGCCAATACTTTGGCCACCTGATGGGAAGAGCTGACTCATTAGAAAAGACCCTGATGCTGGGAAAGATTGAAGGCAGAAGGAGAAGGGGACGTCAGAGTATGCGATGGTTAGATGGCATCACTGACTCAATGGACATGAGTTTGAGCAAATTCAGGGAGATGGTGAAGGGCAGGGAAGCTTGGTGTGGTGCAATCCATGGGGTTGCAAAGAGTCAGACACAACTGAGCTACTGAACAACAGTAACTTACAGTTAATTAGAAGTGTGAATTGTTTGGTCTCCTACTAATTCTGAAGGCTGGTAATGTATGGTTTTATTTGTATTTTGTTGATTTTATGGTGGAAGTTGCATAGACTGATTCTGATCTGGGTATTTGACATTATGTTCTAGAGCTGGATGCTCTATTAGGAATTGCGTCCTTACTACCAACATATGGTGATTTGTGATCATATGGGCCAGAGAAGGTTTGAGCAGGAATCACCACTGTAGTATCAGTGGTGTAGATCAGCAAATCTTTTCTTTATTTTTTTTATTTTTTTATTTTTTTCAAATCTTTTCTTTAAAGGCCGGATATTAAATATTTTTAATAATTAACTGTTGGCCAGCAACTGGTTGTAGCACAAAACAGTAAAAGACAAGCAACTAAATGAATGTGGCTGTGTTTCTATAATGTTTATCACAAAAACAGATAGTAGGTCAGGTCTTACCCTAAGGCCATAGTTTGCCAACCCCGGGCATATAGCAACCCATAGGAAATGGCTTCAAAGCAGAGAAATTGCAAATGTTATGATGGATGGTTGTGTAGAAAACTCAGACTCTATTGTTCATTTCCTCAGTTGTGTCTGACTCTTTGTGACACCATGGACTGCAGCATAAATTAATAATTTAATTTCTCTGGAGTTTCTCATTAAATACAAAAATATTAGTTTGTATCCTCCAATAAGTAAATTCATCTTAAAATTTCACAATGTAACAACTGTGACCATAGAAGATATTCAATAATGGGAAGATGTTTACAATATATTGTAATATAATAACACATTTCAGCATTCAGTTAATGCTTGTTGAATGAGTAATTCTTAAAACCTGACTACAAAACCATACTGCAGCCTGATCTTCAAGAGACTGAAAAGATTTTTACGAAAATGTTAACAGTAACTACTTTTAAATGGTATGACATGTACAGCTCTTTTCCTTCTTTCAGTTCAGTTTAGTCACTCAGTGGTGTCCAACTCTTTGTGACCCCTTGAATCGCAGCACGCCAGGCCTCCCTGTCCATCACCAACTCCCGGAGTTCACTCAGACTCATGTCCATCGAGTCAGTGATGCCATCCAGCCACCTCATCCTCTGTCATCCCCTTCTCCTCCTGCCCCCAATCCCTCCCAGCATCAGAGTCTTTTCCAATGAGTCAACTCTTTGCATGACATGGCCAAAGTACTGGAGTTTCAGCTTTAGCATCATTCCCTCCAAAGAAATCCCAGGGCTGATCTCCTTCAGAATGGACTGGTTGGATCTCCTTGCAGTCCAAGGGACTCTCAAGAGTCTTCTCCAATACCACAGTTCGAAAGCATCAATTCTTCGGTGTTCAGCGTTCTTCACAGTCCAACTCTCATATCCATACATGACCACTGGAAAAACTATAGCCTTGACTAGACAGACCTTAGTCGGCAAAGTAATGTCTCTGCTTTTGAATATGCTATCTAGGTTGATCATAGCTTTCCTTCCAAGGAGTAAGCGTCTTTTAATTTCATGGCTGCAATCACCATCTGCAGTGATTTTGGAGCCTAAAAAAATAAAGTCTGACACTGTTTCCACTGTTTCCCCATCTATTTCCCATGATGTGATGGGACCGGATGCCATGATCTTTGTTTTCTGAATGTTGAGCTTTAAGCCAACTTTTGCACTCTCTTCTTTCATTTTCATCAAGAGGCTTTTTAGTTCCTCTTCACTTTCTGCCATAAGGATGGTGTCATCTGCATATCTGAGGTTATTGAGATTTCTCCCGGCAATCTTGATTCCAGCTTGTGTTTCTTCCAGTCCAGTGTTTCTCATGATGTACTCTGCATAGAAGTTAAATAGGCAGAGTGACAATATACAGCCCTGATGTACTCCTTTTCCTATTTGGAACCAGTCTGTTGTTCCATGTCCAGTTAGAACTGTTGCTTCCTGACCTGCATACAGATTTCTCAAGGGGCAGGTCAGGTGGTCTGGTATTCCCATCTCTCTCAGAATTTTCCACAGTTTATTGAGGTCAGGTGGTCTGGTATTCCCATCTCTTTCAGAATTTTCCACAGTTTATTGTGATCCACACAGTCAAAGGCTTTGGCATAGTCAATAAAGCAGAAATAGATGTTTTTCTGGAACTCTCTTGCTGTTTCCATGATCCAGCGGATGTTGGCAATTTGATCTCTGGTTCCTCTGCCTTTTCTAAAACCAGCTTGAACATCAGGAAGTTCACGGTTCAGGTATTGCTGAAGCCTGGCTTGGAGAATTTTGAGCATTACTTTACTAGTATGTGAGATGAGTGCAATTGTGCAGTAGTTTGAGCATTCTTTGGCATTGCTTTTCTTTGGGATTGGAATGAAAACTGACCTTTTCCAGTCCCGTGGCCACTGCTGAGTTTTCCAAATTTGCTGGCATATTGAGTGCAGCACTTTCACAGCATCATCTTTCAGGATTTGAAATAAATCTTTTCTTATTCTGCAGTGATTCTATGATAAATGTGTAAAACATTTATTAAATACATTTGATCTAATAGAACACAGCAGTATTATAATTATCTGTTTGTAATAGAATAACAGTGTTCAAATAGTGAAAGGATTAGAAGACTTAAAAACAAAAAGATGTGTTAGTAGATGGTCACAGAAAGAGAATTGACAAGATTCAGTCAGTTCAGTTCAGTTGATCAGTCATGTCTGACTCTTTTCAACCCCGCAGACTGCAGCATGCCAGGCTTCCCTGTCCATCACCATCTTCCGGAACTTACTCAAACTCATGCCCATTCAGTCGGTGATGCCATCCAACCATCTCATCCTCTGTCGTCCCCTTCTCGTCCCGCCTTCAATCTTTCCCAGAGTCTTTTCAAATGAGTCAGCTCTTCCTATCAGGTGGCCAAAGTATTGGAGTTTCAGCTTTAGCATCAGTCCTTCCAATGAATATTCATGACTGATTTCCTTTAGGATGGACTGGTTTGATCTTCTTGCAGTCCAAGGGACTCTCAAGAGTCGTCTCCAAAACCACAGTTCAGAAGCATCAATTCTTCAGTGCTGAGCTTTATTTATAGTCCAATTATCACATTCATACATGACTACTGGAAAAACCATAGCTTTGACTAGACTGTCTACTGGGAGGAGAATGGATTTTGGAGAAAGAACTGAATTCAAATTCAAACTCCCTTAATATTTATGCAAAATTTGAAGATGGGACACCTTCCTGAGTCTCAGTTTGCCCATCTATAAAGAGGAAATAATATTACTGCCTCAATCTTGTGGTAAGAATTAAGAGGCAATTTACACAATTAATTGAGTGCTCTGTAGCATTCTGCAGTGGCTTTCCAAATCAATTCCTTAGTGAAAGAAAGTGAAAGTATTAGTCACTCAATCTTGTCCAACTCTTTGTGACCCCGTGGACTGTAGCCCACCAGGCTCCTCTGCCCATAGAATTCTCCAGGCAAGAACACTGGAGTATGTAGCCATTCCCTTCTTCAGGAGATCTTCTCGACCCAGAGATAGAACCCAGTCTCCTACATTGCAGGCAGATTCTTTACCATCTGATCACCAGAGAAGCCCCAATTCATTAGAGCCACCTTCAAAAATTTGTTTTGATTTGGGTTTTGACCCATTTTGTCTTTTCTTCTATAATCATCTGAATGATTTATATATAATCTCTACATCTTTTAATGCTGTGAATGCTTATGTATAATCTCCGATTCATACATCAAAAGAATACCAAAAGAGTTCCAGCATCCTTCTGGAAACTGCTACCCACGTACTTGCTACAATCACCATCAGGTGTAGGTGATAGAAGGATATAGTTTTGCATATCTGAATTTTTTCACGGATATGATATTACATGCTTACATATCGATCTGCAGATTGCTTTTTCACTATTATTTCTTTTCTCTCTTGCCGTTAGAACTATTGGGACCTTGCAAACGTCCATCACAATTTCTTTTCTGTTGATCAAATTTTGCTTCTGTATGTCAATTTCAAAAACTGTAAGAAGGCAATTTCAAAAACTTTTGCAAGCAGTGGCCTCCAAAAATATTTCTCAGCGCTTGACTCCCGATTGAGTCAATGTTATTATATAAAGGGAGTTTTTGTTAAAATAATGCCAGTGTTAGAGTAAATATTATTAGTATTATATCCTAGGATTCACTGGCAGGGATGTGGAAAGGATTAAGAAAAAGATTAATAGCTTCGGATGCTCTCTTTATTCAGGTTTCCAACAAAGAGCCTTCCTTTGCAGTAGCTGGAGCTTTGGTTCATTCCTTTGATATTTTTTGCAGATATCTGTAGTCTGAAAAGGCCTCAGTGAAAATAAAATTATCTTCTGTACACAACGAATTCCACTCAGACTTCAAAATGAAGATACAAAAAAGAAGGAAGAGGAAGATTAATGCCAATCACCTGAATATAATAAACAAGTGAAGATGATGAGAGATTCGTTGCTACAGAGAAGTCCCTTTGGTCTCTTTGGATTCACTCGGTCTTCATTGTGGTGTGCAGGCTGTTTGCTGTAGCTCGTGGGTGCTTCTCTCTGGTTGCAACTTGCTGACTTCTCTAGTAGAAGCGCACGGGCATAGTTGCCCCACAGCATGTGGGATCATAGTTCCCTGACCAGGGGTCAAACCTCCATCCCCTGAGTTGGAAGGTAAATTCTTAACCACTGGACCACTAGCGAAGTCCCAAGACTAACTTCTTGAACAAAGTGTTTAAAAAAAAGTTTCCGAAGACTTTCCTGGGCTTATCTGGTTGTCCAGTGGTTAAGACCCTGTGATTCCAATGTTGGGGGCACAGGTTTGGTCCCTGGTATAGTGTGGCCAAAGCAAATAAATAAATAAAATGTATATTGAGAAACTTTAAAAAAAAGAGAGAATTTCCTTTGCTACCCATGTTGCATACACTTTATTAATTGGATTTTTAAATTATCTTCAAAATAATCAAAATACTTCAGAACTCTTCAGTGATGTTTATGTCATTGAGATGTGTGTGACATTTCCCATGGGCTCTGATAAGCTTTATGAATGCTGTATTTCAGAGGGAAGTAGAAATAGAGACTTCCTCAAGTGGATCTCAAACTACCAAAGAATGTTCAAACTACCACAAAATTGCACTCATCTCACAGGCTAGCAAAGTAATGCTCAAAATTCTCCAAGTCAGGCTTCAATAATACGTGAATCATGAACTTCCACATGTTCAAGCTGAATTTAGAAAAGCCAGAGGAACCAGAGATCAAACTGCCAACATCTGCTGGATCATGGAAAAAGCAAGAGAGTTCCAGAAAAACATCTATTTCTGCTTTAGTGACTATGCCAAAGCTTTTG
Organism: Capricornis sumatraensis; assembly: GCF_032405125.1. Taxonomy (NCBI): domain Eukaryota; kingdom Metazoa; phylum Chordata; class Mammalia; order Artiodactyla; family Bovidae; genus Capricornis; species Capricornis sumatraensis. The sequence continues at coordinate 40,751,740 of NC_091078.1, read as the reverse complement.
ACTGTGTGGATCACAATAAACTGTGGAAAATTCTGAAAGAGATGGGAATACCAGACCACCTGACCTCAATAAACTGTGGAAAATTCTGAGAGAGATGGGAATACCAGACCACCTGACCTGCCTCTTGAGAAATCTGTATGCAGGTCAGGAAGCAACAGTTCTAACTGGTCATGGAACAACAGACTGGTTCCAAATAGGAAAAGGAGTACTTCAAGGATGTATATTGTCACCCTGCTTATTTAACTTCTATGCAGAGTACATCATGAAAAACGCTGGGCTGGAGGAATCATAAGCTGGAATCGTGATTGCCAAGAGAAATATCAATAACCTCAGATATGCAGATGACACCACTCTTATGGCAGAAAGTGAAGAACTAAAGAGCCTCTTGATGAAAGTGAAAGAGGAGTGTGGAAAAAGCTGGCTTAAAGCTCAACATTCAGAAAACGAAGATCATGGCATCTGGTCCCATCACTTCATGGCAAATAGATGGGGAAACAGTGAAAACAGTGGCAGACTTTATTTTTGGAGGCTCTGAAAGCACTGCAGATGGTGACTGCAGCCATGAAATTAAAAGACGTTTACTCCTTGGAAGAAAAGTTCTGATCAACCTAGACAGCATATTAAAAAACAGAGACATTACTTTGCCAACAAAGGTCTGTCTAGTCAAAGCTATGGTTTTTCCAGTAGTCTAGTATGGATGTGAGAGTTAGACTATAAAGAAAGCTGAGCACCGAAGAATTGATGCTTTTCAACTGTGGTGTTGGAGAAGACTCTTGAGATTCCTTTGGACTGCAAGGAGATCAAACCAGTCTATCCAAAGGGAAATCAGTCCTGAGTGTTCATTGGAAGGACTGGTGTTGAAGCTGAATCTCCAGTACATAGGCCACCTGATGAGAAGAGCTGACTCATTTGAAAACACCTTGATGCTGAGAAAGATTGAAGGCAGGAGGAGAAGGGGACGACAGAGGATGAGATGGTTGGATGGCATCACCAACTGAATGGGCACGAGTTTGAGTACACTCCGGCGGTTGGTGATGGACAGGGAGGCCTGGTGTGCTGCAGTCTGTGGGGCCACAAAGAGTCGGACACGACTGAGCAAGTGAACTGAACTGGACAAGTGGATCTTGACTAATCCATGAGTAACGGTGCAACGATAAAATGACTTTGTTTTAGAAATATCTTAATAAAGGTAATTCATTTAAAATTTAAATGATCTATAAAGATAATGTCATTTTGTATGAAGTGAATCTGATACTGGAACAGAAAAATCAGCTTCATCAAAATTGGCCTGCTAAACAGTCTAATGGGGGCTTTCCCAATGGCTCAGTGGTAAAGAATCTGCCTGCAATGCAGGAGGCACCGGAGAGTGGGGTTTGATCCCTGGGTCGGGAAGATCTCCTGGAGGAGGAAATGGCAACCTACTCCAGTATATTTCTCTGAAAAATCCCATGGACAGGGGAGCCTGGAAGGCTACAATCCCTGGAGTTGCAAAGAGTGGGACACAACTGAGTGACTAAGCAGCAGAGCAGCCAAGATTCTGATTATGTTTAACTTACATGAAGAAGCAACATCATTTTATTGTTTAGGAGGTAATATCAACATCCTAACGCTGTAAGTTTCAGAAGTTCTGAAGCAGAAGATAAAGAATTACTCATAATTTAACTTTACTCCTTAAGTGTAATTAGATCTGGAATCAGTAGTGGGGGTAGTCTTTGTTTGGATAACATATTTACAAATATTTTATGATGATTTTTATAATCCCACTCACGTGGGTCTACTTGCTAATATAAGGTTCAAATGTATATGAAATGTTTTTTAAATTTACTTTTTCTTTCATTTATTCAGTAAATATTTTTGTGTGTGCCTAGCATGTGCTGTTGTTCTAGTCACAAGGGATAGAATAGTGAATAAAACAGAAAAATGATCCTCACTTGTATGTGATTCATGGTGAGAAAGCCAATGAAAGAGATAAATATAATTATGGCACGTTACAATCTGATAATGCTAAACAGAAATAAAACAAATACTCGGGAAGATCGAATTGTTGAATAGAATGGTCAGGGAAGTCGTCGCTGTGAAGGTGACTTGTGAACAGAGGTGGAGAGGTGTGAGGAGCTAACACACAGATATTTGACGAAGAGTACCCCAGAAAGAGGAAAGAGCAGGTAGAATCGTGCCTGGTGTTTCGAGGAGGTCAGTGTAGCTGGGTAGAGAAAACGGGATAAACTAACAGGAGATCAGCTCATAGATGTCAATGACAGGCAGCCAGATTGTGTAGGGCTTGGTGGCTGTTATAAGGAACTCTGGCTTTTATTCTGAATGCAGTGAGAAATCATAGAGAGTTTACAACAAAGGAGTAGTAAGGTCTGACTCACATTTTAGCAGGAAAAGACTGTAGGAGGCAAGAGCAGACATGGGGAAAACACCTGGGAGGCTATCACAATTATCTGGGCTAGAGAGAGTGGAGGCCTGAACCATGGTGGTGAATATGAGATTGTGAGAAGTGTCCCAGTTGTTTTCTAGGTGGAACTGACAGGACTTACCAACAGATCAGCCATGAGGCCAGAGAAAGAGAGTGAGAGTACACTGAGTTCACCTCAAATGACATCAACATTTTTTTTTTTGTAACATGAGCAACTAGTAGAATGGAGGTGCCACGAGCTGAGGTAAGGACTGTTGGAGATGCTCTTCCAGGAGGGCGGCTATCAGGAGATCTATTTTGGACTTGTAAGGTTTGATATATATATTACTACTCTAAATGGTAATGTCAAGCAGACAGTTGGACATACACAGCTGAAAATAGATAAATTTTAAAAAAAATTTTAAGGGGAAAAAAGAGAAGAGGATCAAGGACTGCGGTAGAACTGGGGCAGAGGTCCAGGCTGGAGATATCAATTAGGAGTCACCTGCATATAGATGGTGTGTAAAACCATGAGGCTCAACAAAAATCACCAAATGAGTGGGTATAAATAAGAAAGAGAAGAGGGGTTTCCCTGGTGGCTTAGTGGTAAAGAATTTGCCTGCCGTACAGGAGAGCGGCTTCAATGCCTGATCCGGAAAGATCCCACAGGTCACGGAGCAACTAAGCCCGAGCACCACAACCATGGAGCCTGTGCTCTAGAGCCCGGGAGCAGCAACTACTGAGCCCGCACGCCACGGCCACTGAAGCCCACACGCCCTAGAGCCTGTGCTCCGCAAGAGAAACCACCGCACTGAGAAGCCCGTGGCCCGCGGCTAGAGAGCAGCCCCCACTCGCCGCCACGAGAGAAGAGCCCGTGCAGAGCAGCTGAAAATAAATACGATTATTTTTTAAAAACAATAAGACTAAGGACTATGGTTAGGGGAACCCCTACATTTACAGGTTAGAGAGATGAGGAGGACTGAAAAAAAAAAGACTTGAGGAAGAGTGGGCAGGAGATTGGGGAAAGGACCAGGAGAAAACAATGTCCTTCGAGCTGAGTAATTCAAGCGATTCAAGGAGGAGAAGGTGACCGCCCATGACAAATGTAGCTGATAGGGCAGTAAGATAAAGACTGGAGGGTGTCCAGGGGCTTTGAAAAAGTGGAGATCATTCTGTGCCCTGAGGAGAGCAGTTTAGGACTGGGCAGGATGCTCATCTGATTGCAGTAGGTTCGAGAGAGAGTAGAAAGAGAGAACTGGAGACAAGCAGCATAGAATTTTCACTCTGAAGTGAAAAGAAATAGGGCAGTAATTGAAGGGAGTGGTGGAAGCCGGCAAGAGGTTTTCTGAAAGATGAGAGTAAAAGCATGTTTGCCAATAAGAATGATCTAGGGAATCTTCATAAAAAGAATGACTAACAGTGACCTCAGAATGTTAGGATGACAGTAGAGGCAGGGGAGGGAATTAAATGGCAAGTGATCTCTTGAGGGCAGCCACAATTTGTACTGCAGAGCAGCTGTGGATGTGGTTGTTGTTGGTGATTAAGATTTTGTTCACAATTAATCATGGTCCATTTGTTAAAGAGCCGTGGCATACTATGTAATGCTTATTTTCAGTTATTGCTTTTATAACTGCATGTAAAATGTTTACTTCCTTGGAGGTTCAGATGGTAAAGAATCTGCCTGCAGTGCAGGAGACCGGGGTTTGATCCCTGGGTCGGGAAGATCCCCTGAAGAAGGGAATGGCAACCCACTCCAGTATTCTTGCCTGGAGAATTCCATGGACAGAGGAGCCTGGTGGGCTTTAGTCTATGAGGTCACAAAGAGTGAGACACAGCTGAGTGCTAACACTTTCACATAAGATGTTTACGCTTCATCCCCATTGGAGGTGACATGTATTGCTATAGTGCATGCTGTATAGATACAGATATAGTGTGTGGGGGAGGGCTTCCCTGGTAGTTCAGCGGTTAAAACTCTCCCAGCAGTGTAGGAGACCAGGGTTCAATCCCTGGGTCAGGAAGATTCCCTCAAGGAGGGTATGGCAACCCACTCCAGTACTATTGCCTAGGGAATCCCAAGGACAGAGGAGCCTGGCGGGCTGCAGTTCATAGGGTCGCACAGAGTCGGACACAAATGAAGAGACTAAGCAGCAGCAGCAGCATAGTGTGTGTGTGTACATCTATAAGTATTGTACATGTACTAATGTGCAATGCTATACGCTGCCTGTCTACACACACACATTATATATATATGTAATGTATATGTAACGGGATATACATCCCATTACAGCAGTGTATAATGATGCAATTACAGCATGTATATACATATTATGGGATTCCCATAGCCATTTCTGTGTACACACACAAATACAGACACACAATGGGTGCTATATATTGCTACAGTGAGTGCTATATATTGTACATTGCTATATGTATTATGTAAATCACTGAAAACAAACTACTGTATATAAAAAGGATAAAAAACAAGGTCCTACTGTATAGCACAGGGAAATATATTCAATATCCTGTAATAAATCATAATGGAAAAGAATATGAAAAAGAATACATCTATATCTATCTGAATCACTTTGCTATATACCAGAAAGTAGCACAACATTATAAATCAATTATATTTCAATTGAAAAGGACAACTCAAATAAAAAATGGGGACAAACTTTAATAGCCACATCTCCAAAGAAGATATACACAGTACATGAAAATATAAATGTTCAACATCATTATACATTAGTGAAATGTAAAAAGACAATTAAAAACTAGGCAAAAATTTGAATAGCCAATTTCTACAAAGAAGCTGTACACATGGTCAAAAAGGATGTGAAAAGTTTCTCAAAATCATTAGTTATTAAAGACGCTTACTCCTCGGAAGGAAAGTTATGACCAACCTAGATAGCATATTCAAAAGCAGAGACAGTACTTTGCCAACAAAGGTCCGTCTAGTCAAGGCTATGGTTTTTCCAGTGGTCATGTATGGATGTGAGAGTTGGACTGTGAAGAAAGCTGAGCGCTGAAGAATTGATGCTTTTGAACTGTGGTGTGGAGAAGACTCTTGAAAGTCCCTTGGACTGCAAGGACATCCAACCAGTCCATTCTGAAGGAGATCAACCCTGGGTGTTCTTTGGAAGGAATGATGCTGAAGCTGAAACTCCAGTACTTTGGCCACCTCATGCGAATAGTTGACTCATTGGAAAAGACTCTGATGCTGGGAGGGATTGGGGGCAGGAGAAGGGGATGACAGGATGAGATGGCTGGATGGCATCACTGACTCAATGGACATGAGTCTGAGTGAACTCCTGAAGTTGGTGATGGACAGGGAGGCCTGGCGTGCTGTGATTCATGGGGTCGCAAAGAGTTGGACACGACTGAGCGACTGGACTGAACTGAAAGAAATGTAAACTGAAAAGTACCACTTCACACCCACTAGTATGTCTCTAATAAAAAGAAAAAAGGAAACTCTTGGTGAGATTGTGGATAAATAAGAACCCTCATACATTGCTGATGGGAATGCAATATGGCACAGCCACTGTGGAAAATAGATTGGAGATTCCTCAAAAAATTTAAACACATACTTACCACATGATTCAGCAATACTACCTCTAGGTATATTTGCAAAAGAATAAAAAATGGCTATGTAAATGAATTTGTATACCAAAATGTTCATAGTAACATCATTCAAAATAGGGAAAATATGTCCAACAGATGAATAAACAAAATGTAATTTATACATAGAATGGATAATTATACAGCCATAGAAGGCAATGAAATCCTGACACATGCTATAACATAGATGAACCTTGAAAACATTACACTAAGTGAAATAAGCCAGACACAAAAGGACAAATATTGTATGATTCTACTTATATTAAATATCTAGAATAGGCCAGAGACAAGTAGATTAAGTGTTCCCGGGCTCTCAGGTGAGGGGAAATGGATAGGATTTGTTTAATAGGTACAAAGTTTCTGTTTGCAGTGATGAAAAATTCTGTAAATTGTCATGATTATTGCACAATACTGTGAATGTAATTAATGCCACTGTATTGTACATTTCAGTTCAGTTCAGTCACTCAGTCATGTCCGACTTTTTGCAATTCCATGGACCTTAGCACACCAGGCTTCTCTGTCCCTCACCAACTCCTGGAGCTCGTTCAAACTCATGCCACCGACCTGGTGATGTCATCCAACCATCTCATCCTCTGTGGTCCCTTCTCTTCCTGCCTTCGATCTTTCCCAGCATCAGGATCTTTACCAGTGAGTCAGTTCTTCACATCAGGTGGCCAAAGTACTGGAGTTTCAGCTTTAGCATCAGTCCTTCCAATGAATATTCAGGACTGAATTCCTTTAGGATTGACAGGATCCATCTCCTTAGAGTCCAAGGGACTCTCAAGAGTCTTCTCCAAGGCCATAATTCCAAAGTATCAATTCTTCAGTGCTCAGCTTTCTTTGTAGTACAACTCTCACATCCATACATGACTACTGGAGAAACCACAGCTTTGACTAGATGGACCTATATTGGCAAAGTAATGTCTCTGCTTTTTAATATGCTGTCTAGGTTGGTCATAACTTTTCCTCCAAGGACCAAGCATCTTTTAATTTCATGGCTGCAGTCAACATCTGCAGTGATTTTGAAGCCCAAGAAAATAAAGTCTGTCACTGTTTCCATTGTTTCCCCATCTATTTGCCATGAAGTGATGTGACCATATAATCACACTGGTGTGATCACTCACCTAGAGCCAGACATCCTGGAATGTGAAGTCAAGTGGGCCTTAGAAAGCATCACTACAAACAAAGCTGGTGGAGGTGATGGAATCCCAGTTGAGCTATTTCACATCCTGAAAGATGATGCTGTGAAAGTGCTGCACTCAATATGCCAGCAAATTTGGAAAACTCAGCAGTGGCCACAGGACTGGAAAAGTCAGTTTTCATTCCAATCCAAAGAAAGGCAATACCAAAGAATGCTCACATTACCACACAATTTCACTCATCTCACGTGCTAGTAAAGTAATGCTCAAAATTCTCCAAGCCAGGCTTCAGCAATACTTGAACCGTGAACTACCAGATGCTCAAGCTGGATTTAGAAAAGGCAGAGAAACCAGAAATCAAACTGCCAACATCCCCTGGATTATTGAAAAAGCAAGAGAGTTCCAGAAATACATCTATTTCTGCTTTAGTGACTATGCCAAAGCTTTTGACTGTGTGGATCATGATAATCTGTGGAAAATTCTGAAAGAGATGGGAATACCAGACCACCTGACATGCCTCTTGAGAAACTTATATGCAGGTCAGGAAGCAACAGTTAGAACTGGACATGGAACAGCAGACTTGTTCCAAATAGGAAAAGGAGTACGTCAAGGCTGTCTATTGTCACCCTGCTTATTTAACTTATATGCAGAGTACATCAGGCAAAATGCCGGGCTGGATGAAGCACAAGCTGGAATCAAGATTGCCAGGAGAAATATCAATAACCTCAGATATGCATATGACACCACCTTTATGGCAGAAAGTGAAGAAGAACTAAAGAGCCTCTTGATGAAAGTGAAAGAGGAGTGAAAAAGCTAGCTTAAAGCTCAACATTCAAAAAACTAAGATCATGTCATCTGGTTCCATCCCTTCGTGGGAAATAGATAGGGAAACAGTGGAAACAGTGTCCGACTTTATTTTTGGGGCTCCAAAATTACTGCAGATGGTGACTGAAGCCATGATATTAAAAGATGCTTGCTCCTTGGAAGGAAAGTTCTGACCAACCTAAACAGCATATTGAAAAGCAGAGACATTGCTTTGCCAACAAAGGTCTATCTCATCAAGGCTATGGTTTTTCCTGTAGTCATGTATAAATGTGAGAGTTGGACTATAAAGAAAGCTGAGAGTTGGACTATAAAGAAAGCCAAAGAACTGATGAACTGTGGTATTGGAGAAGACTCTTGAGAGTCCCTTGGACTTCAAGGAGATCCAACCAGTCCATCCTAGAGGAGATCAGTTCTGAGTGTTCATTGGAAGGACTGATTGTGAAGCTGAAACTCCAATACTTTGGCCACCTGATAGGAAGAGCTGACTCATTTGAAATGACCCTGATGCTGGGAAAGATTGAAGGCAGGAGGAGAAGGGGACGACAGAGGATGAGATGGTTGGATGGCATCACCGACTCAATGGAGATGAGTCTGAGTAGACTCTGGGAGTTGGTGATGGACAGGGAGGTCTGGTGTGCTGTGGCCCATGATGTTGCAAAGAGTTGGACAGGACTGAGTAACTGAACTGAACTGAACTGATGGGACCAGATGCCATGATCTTTGTTTTCTGCATGTTGAGTTTAAGCCAGCTTTTCACTCTCCTCTTTCACTTTCATCAAGGGGCTCTTTAGTTTTTCACTTTCTCCCATAAGAGTGGTGTCATCTGCATATCTGAGGTTATTGATATTTCTCCCATCAGTCTTGATTCCAGCTTGTCCTTTTTCCAGCCTGGTATTTCACATGATGTACTCTGCATATAAGTTATTAAAGCAGGGTTACAATATATAGTCTTGACATACTCTTTTCCCAGTTTGGAACCAGCCTGTTGTTCCATTTCAAAATGGTTAAAATGGTAAATTTTATTATATATTTTTAAATCAGAATAAACAGAAGATATATAAACCTTATTCCATCTGCATATAATCATGCTGATTTCCCTTATTTTAATGAACATTATCTTATGAACACAGCATCAATCATAGTCAACAGTGAAAGGCTGAAAAGTTTCCAAGATCAGGAATAAGCCAGGGATGCCTATGTTTGCCACTTCTACTTGTCATAGTACTGAAAATCCTAGCCAAAGAAGTCAGGCAAGAAAAAGACATAAGAGACATACAAACTGGAGAGGAAGAAGTGAAATGATCTTTGCTCACACACACACACACACACACACACACACACACACAAGTTGAAAATCCCAAAAGTCCCAATTCTAATAGTCTTCATGTTTGTCACACCACATAAAACATGTCCGTTCCCCACTAATGTGCCAAGTGGAAAATGTACAATATATGGGGAAGAAATAGAAAATGGAATCAAAGAAGTAGGCAAGGGCTAGAGCTTGTATGGTGAGTGGTCACAGTACAGGTGAGGCGTGCTAACATGAAATGTACATGTGGTGCCTGAAACTCACGGAAAAGTCACACCCGCCCACTTTGCAATGACCTGGAAAGGTTTTCTGGATATGGTACTTCCACCTTCTCAGAGGACTGAGCATGCACACACCCTCTCAGAGTGACCTTTCCTAAGTGAATTTCAATTCTATCTTTCCCATCAGAGCTGAGATGGGAAAGATCTCATGTTCTTTCTTGGTTTTCAGCATAAACTTTGAAGGATTCATGTTGGCTTTGACTCCACGAATTTAATGCATTCACAGAGCCATATTTGAACTATTGAGGCAGGGTATAAATAAATACAAAAAAAAATGTATAGTCATACCATTTCGTTTATATAGCATTGAACACAAACCAATAATTTAATATTATGCTGAAAGCATTATGACTTAAGATAAACTTCAAAAAGACTATCACCAGCCTATTCTATTCTATTCTATTTTTATGAATAGAAAAATATTCATAAAATTATTTATGTGTGAAACAAACAGTTAAGGCAATTTTCATCTTCTTAATTCTCACAACTTCCTGGAAGTGAGTGGAATAGGCATACTTTAATTATCACCATTTTTTAGGGATAGACGATGATAAATTTGACAAATAAGCAAGGTCTATAAATCAAGGAAGGAGGTAAGAGCTTGTGTATAAATTCAGGGTTGAAGTGCTGGAAAGACCATAAAGAAAAACAGAGGGTGCAACACACCCTTTGTAAGGATTTTAGACAGGAAGCCTCCGGCTAGGCTTTTACACACTGTCTGGCATGCATGGGGGCATTTGGCTGCAGGTGAAGAGTTTCAAGTGGAGAATACACTATCAGTGCTTCCAGCTGTCTGCCAGAGAGCTACCTTAATGTCCTGCAGGCACTTCGAACTCCAGAAGTTTCAAACGGCTTTCAGCCCAGTCTACTCTTTATTTCAGGTATTTGCTAATCATGCTGTTGTCTGAGATGGACACATCAGAGTTGCCATTGGGTTCTTTTCTTGTTGTTTATCTCTCCACATCTCTTTAGTTGTCAAGTAAGCCTTCCCAGTCATAGCCACGAAAGGGTCTTCAAGCCAGCCTCCTGAGTGTCCCCACCACCACTCGTACAGGGTCTCGTATGGGGTGTAATGTCAGGCTGCACAGGCAGAAACTGGGAAGGCATTTGTTGTCAGCTCCAGTTAATCCAGGGCTTCCCAGGTGGCGCTACTGGTAAAGAACCCTCCTGCCAATGCAGGAGGCCTGAGAGAAATGGAGTCCATCCCTGCGTTGGGAAGATCCCCTGGAGGAGGGCATGGCAACCCACTCCAGTATTCTTGCCTGGAGAATCCCATGGACAGAGGAGCCTGGAGGGCTACAGTCCATAGGGTTGCACAGAGTCAGACATGACTGAAGCGACTTAGCATGCACGTAGGCGTGCATGAATGTAATACTGATTTAAGAAATAGTGCAGGATAGTAAAGAAATCAGTGAACTCTGGTTCAGGCAGGAAGGTCAGAAAGATAGAATTCAGTCGAGATAGTCTCTTGAAGAACAGGCAGGCGCTGGTCAGGCTACTGAGAGTTCCACCCACATCCAGTTCTTTCCCATGCCACCCTTCCTCCTCACTGGTATTTGATGTGGGGATACTCCTGCGGGTCACTGGAGTTTCCCCTTCATTGTTTCAAGGATAGGGACCCCTCTGATGGCCCAGAGGTAAAGAATCCACCTGCAGTGTAGGAGATGCAGGGAATAATGGTGTGATCCCTGGGCTGGAAGGTCCTCTGCAGGAAGACATAGCAACCCACTCCAGTATTCTTGTCTGGAAAATCCCATGAACAGAGGAGCCTGGTAGGCTACAGTCCCTGGGGTGGTAGAGTCAGATGTGACCGAGCACACTGCATGATTTCCAGGATGCTGTGAGCTGAGACACAGCTGACTTTCCCCTGTGTTACTGTAATCATCTCCTGACTGGTCTCCCTGCTTCTAGTACCTATCTCTTACTATCAGTCCACCTTCCAAAACCAGTAGTACAGGATTATCTTTCTCAACATGGAAACCACATACTGCTCCTGGGTTAAACAAATAAACAGACTTAGGTGGTTCCCCATTCAGCATGACAAGACAGATTCCTTGGGTATTATATTGGACCCTCCACAAACTACTTTCCTTTTCCAGCCCCACTTCCCACCACTTCTTCCATTGTACCCATAGGAATTCCACAAAGAAGTGTGCTTCCCTCACGCTATAGTGCGTGCACACTCAGTTGTGTCTGACTCATTGCAACCCCATGGACTATAGCCCACCAGGCCCCTCTGTCCATGGGATTTCCCAGGCAAGAATACTGGAGTGGGTTGCCATTTCCTCCTCCAGGGGATCTTTCCACCCCAGGAATCAAACCTGAGTGTTCTGTGTTTCCTGCATTAGCAGGTGGATTCTTTACCACGGTGCCACCCGGGAAGCCCTCATGCCTGTGTCTTTGGTTAATTCTTTCTTCTACCTGAGATTCCCTTCACTTTTTTTGTCTGAAAGAGGAAAACAGAGACAGAGAGATGTCTATTACTTAAATAAGAGTTTCATTACAGTTCAATACAAAAAAATGAGGACCCCATGGAAAACAGAAATCTTCAGCCTTACTGAGAAGCCTAACATAACATTCTATTATGTATGTCATGGTATGGACCTAACAGAAACAGAAGATATTAAGATGACGTGGCAAGAATACACAGAAGAACTATACAAAAAAGCTCTTCACAACCCAGATGATCACGATGGTGTGATCACTCACCTAGAGTCAGACATCCTGGAATGTGAAGTCAAGTGGGCCTTAGGAAGCATCATTATGAACAAAGCTAGTGGAGGTGATGGAATTCCAGTTGAGTTATTTCAAATCCTAAAAGATGATGCTGTGAAAGTGCTGCAATCAATATGCCAGCAAATTTGGAAAACTCAGCAATGGCCACAGGACTGAAAACATCAGTTTTCATTCCAATCCCAAAGAAAGGCAATGCCAAAGAATGCTCAAACGACCACACAATTGAACTCATCAGAAGGAAATGGCAACCCACTCCAGTGTCCTTACCTGGAGAATCCCAGGGACGGGGCAGCCTGATGGGCTACCGTCTATGGGGTCACAGAGTCGGACACTACTGAAGTGACTTAGCAGCAGCAACAGCAGCACACGCTAGTAAAGTAATGCTCAAAATTCTCCAAGCCAGGCTTCAACAATACGTGAACCGTGAACTTCCACATGTTCAAGCTGGATTTAGAAAAGGCAGAGGAACCAGAAATCAAATTGCCAATATCCACTGGATCATCAAAAAAGCAAGAGAGTTCCAGAAAAACATCTGCTGCTGCTGCTCCTGCTAAGTCGCTTCAGTCGTGTCCGACTCTGTGCGACCCCATAGACAGCAGCGCACCAGGCTCCCTCGTCGCTGGGATTCTCCGGGCAAGAACACTGGAGTGGGTTGCCATTTCCTTCTCCAATGCATGAAAGTGAAAAGTGAAAGTGAAGTCACTCAGTCGTGTCTGACTCTTAGCGACCCCATGGACTGCAGCCTACCAGACTCCTCCGTCCATGGGGTTTTCCAGGCAAGAGTACTGGAGTGGGTTGCCATTGCCTTCTCTAAGAAAAACATCTATTTTTGCTTTATCGACTATGCCAAAGCCTTTGACTGTGTGGATCACAATAAACTGTGGAAAATTCTGAAAGAGATGGGAATACCAGACCACCTGGCCTTCCTCCTGAGAAATCTGTATGCAGGTCAGGAAGCAACAGTTCTAACTAGACATGGAACAACTGGTTCCAAATAGGAAAAGGAGTATCTCAGAGCTGTATATTGTCACCCTGCTTATTTAACTTATATGCAGAGTACATCATGAGAAATGCTGGGCTGGATGAAGCACAAGCTGGAATCAGGATTGCCGGGAGAAACATCAATAACCTCAGATATGCAGATGACACCACCCTTATGGCAGAAAGTGGAGAAGAACTAAAGAGCCTCTTGATGAAAGTGAAAGAGGAGAGTGAAAAAGTTGGTTTAAAGCTCAACATTCAGAAAACGAAGATCATGGCATCCAGTCCCATCACTTCATGGCAAATAGTGGAAACAACAGATGTTTCATTTTCTCTCTTGTTCTACTGTATTTGCCACCTGATTCAGAATGATGTGGCTATTTCACTTGCATGGCACAATGCAGCCTGGAGTTCAGAAGACAAACTCAAGGCATTCAGAAGTCTTAGACATAGAAGGACTCTTGTTTACAAGGCAAATGACATTAAATGTTTTAATCATTGTACCATGCAATTAGTGAATGGGCATCAGGTGTATGTTTGGAATGAGGTGCTAAGAGATCAGAAAAGAGATGACTTATGTCCTGTGTGCAGAAGCTGTTATCAAATGCAATTTCATGTACTCTGCACACAGTGAGGCCAAGTAATACCAATTCATCAGAGTTTGGAACAGAGAAAGGTTTATTGCAGGACCATGCAAGGAGATGGGTGGCTTATGTCCTCAAAACCGTGAACTCCTTGGAGGGTTTCAGCAAAGCACTTTTAAAGGCAAGGTAAGAAAGGGCCGTGATTAGTTGCTGCAAAATTCTTGGGATCTGAATCCTTTGTTCTTACACCTGTCTGTGTAGGTCAGGTCACAATGTTCCTGTGAACCTCCAATAAGACAAATGTTACTCTTTCCTGCAACTTTCCATCTCTATATGAGTGGACTCTTAAAGGTCGCAGCCCTGAGAATAGGATATCCTGCATATTTCAGGCTATAGGTAACACTTTTTACAAAAAATGCAGAGCCAGCAACAGACCACCAAAGGTTAAAGTAAAAAATCTAATATGCAGTCAATTCTCACCTTTTCTTTCATACTCCTCAATCTTGAGTAGAACAGGTGTTGGACAAGAAGGGGAATAATGTTTTGAATAGACAGATTAATCATAAACATGACAGAGGAATTCAGTTTTAGGGGAATTTGGTTTCAACCTCCAATCCTGTCTCATCATTCACCAAATCTTTCAGGGAACGGGACAAAAACTATTCTGGCTATTTCCTGCTGAAATGGAGCATAGCCCTAGCTTGATTTGGGGAATGGACACTGAACTGGAACTATTACCAAGTTCCAAGTCCTGGAGTCAATTCTTGTATGATTAAGACCTCATTCCCTGAGGTATTCAGGAGAATAAAACTGAAAACCAGTCGGGAACTGGCACTTTGGGGAGACTTGTCACCAGGAAGCCAGTTGTCTACAAAAATAGGTTTTAAATTCTGATATGGTATTAACATTTACATAACAGGAGCTGTTGGCCACTACATGTCTCTTTTTATTTTTCTGCTAACATCTAATCTAAGGTAATTTTATTGTCTAAAAATTTAATAATTACAAGAGGAGACCTTGAGGTCAAATGTTGTAGCTACCAGCTGCCAGCAGATACTGCTTTGAGAAAGGCTGGTGGAATCCTGAGTATGATACAGCTCAGAAAACTCAAGTTCTCAGCAGTACAGGAACTTGTCTGAAATCACAACCACAATGGCCACCTAGTTTTCCCTTGGATGTCTGAACCACAGCTACTCCATTTTGACTTTCAAATGGATTCCCTTCCTCAATGGCCAAAGCAGATGTACACGTGCTTTTAGCAACAGTCTTAAAGCAAACGGTGTTATACCTCATGAGTAGCTATGCTCTGTGACAAACACATGAGAGAATTTTCTTCCTATCCTGAACACTTGGGGCCTCAGTGTAGTCAGAAGTAAAACAGCTTTCAATATTGACAAGGAGAGAAGCATTTGGTCAACAGCTCAGTTAGAAACATAGATTAAAGCCAATAATATTTCAAATAAAACAAAAAATTATAACCATACTTACCAGTTTACTCAAACCTATGTAATTAATCTAGGATTTCCCGGGTGGCTCAGACGGTAAAGCATCTGTCTACAATGCGGGAGACCCGGGTCCGATCCCTGGGTTGGGAAGATCCCGTGGAGAAGGAAACGGCAATCCACTTCAGGACTATTGCCTGGAAAATCCCATGGACAGAGGAACCTGGTAGGCTACAGCCCATGGGGTCGCAAAGAGTCAGACACGACAGAGACTTCATCTAGGTTTTGCTAGACTTTTTAAACATCTTACTCAGTTTAGCGTTATGATTTAAAAGAAAAACAATCTTTTTCATGAATCTTCTTGAAGCAGTTTTACAAAGCATCAGTTTAGCTGTCTATAAAAGACTTAAGGCACGGTTAAAGATCTGATTACAATGTTTTGACAAAGAAGCTTAATAAATTTGCTCTGACATAAAGTATTTTAAGATAACAACTAAAATTATGACATTATAGCAGGACATATCTAAATTTTGGAAACTTTCTAGACTGTCTATATTAATAACATTTACCCATATCATATATTCTGAGGAGGCTTATCACTCATTTGATAATGCTTCCCATGTAATTCAATATACCAAACAATTCTAGTTTAACATTTCTCTGAGATGTCTCAGGGGCCCTCTGAAACAACCCAAAGTTAGCTGAAGTCAAAAGAAGTTTAATTAGAATTTGGTAGAAAGCTTGTCAAAAAAATAAAAAGTTTTCAAAACCATTTGGTTAGATGGAATCATAGGTCACTGTGAATATTTAAAAACAAATACAGATCACTTAAAGGTAAGAAGGTTAACACAATCTGTTATAACAAGTGGCATTCTAAGTATACCTGTTCTCTTAGCAGAGAAGAACCAGATCTAGCCCTGCACCAGTCTACTTTTAATAATAAAATCCATTTACCTAGTGAAGTTTAATCTAATCTCAGCCAAACCATGCTCAAAACACCTATCCTACTCTCCTGCTGTATACTGAAATGTTTCCTTTATTATTTTTAGTAGCTTTAATTACATGTTTAAATTAGAATCTTCCCCCCTCAAAAACCTTAGTTTCTAGTGAAAACTAGGACGGAAGCAGTTGTGAACTGTTTGTCATACCCGCATAGGCTGACTGGGAACTTATACTTTGGTTTTCTTCTCCTAACAAGGAAAAGGTAAGTAAACTTAGATCTGCCCAGTAGCTAACGCTCCAATATTTTATTCTATTTGAAATGACTCAGATAGTCAATGAAATCCCACCACTCAACTTGGTTTAGTTTCAAGTTACCAAAATCTGGAGAGACTATTTTAGATAGATGTTTTCAAAACATAATTATCCTATAGAGTTTACCTAAAAGCTCTTATCTCATTTGCATTTTCTTAAAGTTTCATCATATTATTTTCCTTGCTTACAAATGTCTATGTTAATCAAACCAAAAGATGACTCAGTACTATTAATAAATATTTCTTAGATCATGTGAACCTGAAATCTGCTC
The DNA here is from genome assembly GCF_032405125.1 of Capricornis sumatraensis. Taxonomy (NCBI): domain Eukaryota; kingdom Metazoa; phylum Chordata; class Mammalia; order Artiodactyla; family Bovidae; genus Capricornis; species Capricornis sumatraensis. Next base: position 40,734,902 of record NC_091078.1, on the reverse strand, counting down.
TGTCCAACTTCCCCTACACCTAGAAGTACAAGTCAGTTCCCATGTAAAGACAGACAGAACCAGAAATCTGTTGGTTTTTCCACTTCAGATTTTAAAAAAACTTCCCCCCTTTTTTTTTCCAGTTCACAAATATCCACTTCAGACTAAAGAAATAACAGCAACAGACAATTAGATATTTATAGTTTCTTCACATTCACATGCAAAACCAGGAAGAGAGAATAGGATTTGGACTCAGGTACTGACACACACATGCGTGTGCGCGTGCATGCACACACACCTCCAAGATAAAAGCCTACTTTGCAAAAGGCCCGCTTTTTAAAAACTAAGTGTATCAATTTGTTTGCTTTTGGCTGTGCTAGGCCTTCGTTGCCGCCCGGCCTTTCCTCTCGCTCTGCCTCGTCGCAGAGTGGCAGCCATCCTCTGGCTGCAGTGTGCAGGCTTCTATGGCAAGTGGCTGCTCTTGTTGCAGATCATGGGCTCCATGGCACATGAGCTCCAGTAGTTTGAGCACGTGGGTTCAGCAGCTGAAGCTCCTGGGCTTTGGAGCACAGGCTCAATAGTTGCGGTGCATGGGCTTCATTGCTCTGTGGAATGTAGGATCTTCTCAGATCAAAGATTGAATCTGGATCTCCTACATTGGCAGGTGGATTATTTACCCCTGAGCCACCAGGGAAGCCCCAAAGGTGCACTTTGATATCATATTTGAAATGGATAGCAGAGCCATTAGGGGCTATTGTTTTCCGGATCTCAGGGAATACTGAGATCATACAGTGTTACAATAAACATATTTTCTTTCATTTATGGGAACATGGCTGAAGATCTCCCAATTTTGCAAAACTCACCCTAGGGGGACTATATATAGAACAGAACTCTGATTATCCATACTTAATTATTCACGACCAGTGTTATCAATTATTAAGCAGACAACTCACATTGGTCTCTTAGGGTCATAGTTCCGTAGCCCCAAAAGGGAGATTCTCAACCCGTGCCCTGCCAGTCCACAAGAGGAGAATCTTACCCGATGTCCTCTTAGAGATGAAACTGAATGAATGACTAAGGCTAGTCCAGAAGGGAAAATCCCAACCAACGCTCTGCCACAGGCAAAGCCCAACACAACAGCGGGGGATACCCTGCTGTCTTGGCACATGAGCCCTGTTACCAAAGAAGTTTCAGCTGGCCAGTGCAAGTACTGACATACACACATATGCACGAAAAACACAGGTACACACAGGAATCACAAACAAAAATTAAGCTATAGTTGCACAGATAGAAAATCAGAGGAGATATAGTCTAAAAATTTCACTTTCATTCCCAGATGGAGGCCTCCAAACAGAGTGGCCCAGCTCTCAAAGGAGAACAGACTGAGTGGCTCACTTCCCACAAGGGGATGAGCCCAAATGGGGTGAGAGAATTCTCAGCTTGCTCAAGCTAGAGGTCCTTACCCTAAAATGACTCTAAACATTGACCACAACTCTGAGTGTTTTGTGGCTCAAAACAGCCTCATGCCATGGGGCTGCTGGCTCCTCTCAGGGACAGTCCCTCTGAGATACCCAGAGTGAAATGAACTTTGGCAGCTGCTGGGGGACTCAGAGAAGGGGCTACCTTAACAGATTGACCCGCCATGGGCACAGATTCCTAGACTGACTTTGCTAAAATTATTACCTAATGGAAGATTGTGAGACTGATGCACAGTGAGGCCAAACTGAAATGTTGGAGCAGACAAAGATTTACTGCAGGGTAAAGCAAGGAGATGGGTGGCACATGCTCCCCCTCAAACTCCTTGAAGGATTTCAGCAAAGCACTTACAGTGGCAAGGAGAGGGAGGGGGGCAGGGAGAGTTGTTGCAAAATTTTTGGTGTCTGAATCCTTTGTTCTTGCAGCTGTCCATGCAGGTCAGGTCACAACATTCCTATAAACCTCCAACAAATGTTAATCTCTGTTCTTCAACTTTTATCTCTATGTGAATGGACTCTTCAAGGTCAGAGCCCCGAAAAAAGGCTCCCCTGTATATTTCAGGCTATAGGCAACATTCTTTTACAGAAGGTGCAGAGCCAGCGTGACTAAGCACAGGCAACACCAAAGGTTAAAGTAAAAAGGAATGGATTGAATATGGAGTCAGATTTGCTCTTCCTTGTTACAAAACTACATCAATATTAGTTGAAAATGATAGAGATCATCTACAATAGAAAATAAGTGTTGTGATGTGAGCTTGGCATGAACAAGGAGAACAACAACAAACAATTATAGCAATTTTTGACCACTGCAGTTAACAAAAACACAACTAGAAAATAAAAACAAAGCCCTAAAAATAGATGATCTTAGAGAACTTCCCAAGTAGATGGACATTCTTTAAAAGAAACCGATTCAAAAAGAATATAAGGACTGAACAGAAACCGTCAGTGTAGAGGAAACACATATTTACAGGCAGGGAATTCAAGACATTGGAGGATGCTTTCATAAAATAGTTTCCATGAAAAGCTATTTCCATGAACTTGCTATTATTAAGGGAGAGCCCATGACAAATGACTCCCTCTTTACGCTATTGAAAGAGACTTTACTGGAGATGGAAAAAAAAAAAATCAGTGTAAGATAGAAAGAAAAGCCCAGAAATAGGTATGGTTAAAGTGCAGTGATCACGAAGACCTGACCATCCAATCCCTCTACAAAGAAGTCTTCTGGGTGATTCTTTGATTTGTTCCTGTGTCAGCCTACCCCAGACCCAATAAAAGCTGTTCTATTGACTCTCTTGCTACTCTCAGTAACTAGACGTGACAACAAGTGATCTGGAGTCTGTGGATAGTACTTCACCTAGCCTGAGATTGTCTTAAGAAATATCTGTATAGACCTCTACCTCTGTCCCATGGTCCATTTAGCTTCGTCCGTATACTTGGTGGCCAAGATGTCCACCATTCCCTCATCCCTTAAAGGCAGAGCATCCTCCTAGCCCCTCCTCCAGTGCACCGTCATCAAATAGATGACGCTGAAGGAGCCCGGGAAAATCTCCTTTTAGATCCAAGACAGGCAAGTATATTGCCCTGTTCCTATGATGAGGTGTGTGCACTCTGTCTCAGGGGTCAGAAATCTTTTGCTGTAAAGGTCACATAGAAAATATTGTAGGCTTTGCCATACAGTCTCTGTTGCAACCACTCAACTGTGCTGTTGTAATGCGAAAACAGCCTTGGGTAGTATGTAAAAAAATAAGCATGGCTGTGTTCCAGTAAATTTTTATTTACAAGACTTCCCTGGTGGTTCAGCAGTTAAGAATCCACCTGCCAATACAGGTGGATTGGGTTCTATCCAAGCGAACAGAGGACATGGGTTCAATCACTTGTCCAGGAAGATTCCCTGAAGCCAGCGCTCTAGTCTGCTCCACAAGAGAAGGCACCATAGTGACAAGCCAGTGCACTGTAGTTAGAGAGTAGCCCCCACTCTCCTCAACGAGAGAAAGCCCTTACCCTGCAACAAAGACGCGGAGCAGCCAAAATTAAACAAACAAATAAAATCATATATATATATATGTATATATATATGGGCCTTATTTTGAAATTCTAATTTACAGAAGCATGTTGTGGGCTGGATTTGGTCCTCAGGTGATAATTTGCCAAGCCCTGATCTCTTGGACAAAAACTGTTTCATATCCAGGCTTTGGTGCTACTTCATTTAGGAAGAATGATCAAAACCTCCCCTTTAGCTCCCTATAAATGTTAGATGACCCTGTCCACACTGATCATGGAGCTAACTGACCATCTGACCTACCTATAGTTGAAGAGAGATGCCTAGCAATGGCTTGAACCTGAAAACGGCCAAGTTGTTTCTTTATCAAATGGAGCCTGTCACAGATTCTTGTCTTTTCCAAAAATGACTGCAGCAGTATTTGTCAACAGTCTCACAAGCTCTTGCAGAAATCTTCCTCTCCCTCAAGTAAGAAGAGGAAGGCTGGGACTTCCCTGGTGGTCCAGTAGCTAAGACACCACCCTCCCTATGCAGGGGGCCTGGGTTCAATCCCTGGTCAGGGAGCTAGATCCTGCCTGCTGCAACAAGACTGAAGATCCTGTGTGCCGCAACTAGTACCTGGCGCAACCAAATAAATGAATTAATATATATATTTTTTTTAAAGAAAAGCAATGAAAGGCCTTTTACCCTCGAATATGTGATTCTTTGTAATCACTCAGAAATAAGACCTCCAAAGTTAAGTCATAAAAGGATATACAGCTCCCTCTGGCTCTCTTTTTCTGTTTGAGATGCACACCTTTGAATTTCAGTGCTGTGACCGAGGAACCCCAGGCCACACAGAGTGTGGCCCAAGTGAGTCCCTGATGTCAGCCATCATTAACCAGTTGGGATGTGAGGAAGACTTTGAGATGACTCTAGCTCCAGTCTAACTGTATGAGAGATCACAAGCAGGAAGCACCTTCAACTCCCCCTCCAAACCATGAGAAATGATAGTAACATGATAGCTGTTGCTTTAAGCCCTTTTAAGAATACGTTGATTTGGCTGCCCTTTCCCCTGTGGTCTCTGCCTGCACTGCAGTGTCCCCAGAGTTCCAGACATGTGCGGAGCGGCCGGCTGCGGATGCTGGGCGGATGCGGACCCAAGGTGACTGTAAGGTAGGGCATCCTTGGCCCTCCTGAAGAGAGGAAATCAGCGGCAGATGGACAGTCTGTGTATGGAGTTATCAGATGCCTTTACCTGAGTGAGAAACCTTCTTCCATTAGGACCACAGACGTCTGACAGCCCTTTGTGAAACCAAGATAAGTGATGGTTGAAATAAACTACTGTCAATGAGATTTTGCACTGAAATTCTGGATTATACCTCAAATTTTAAACAGGAAAACAAAACCCCAGAGGAATAAATTCTGCAGGATCCAAAGGGATGAAAAAAAGTGGCTCACTGCCTAGGAATTCACACAAAGGCAAACAACCTGGATCACACTGAGGATATTACATTTAGTCATCATGTTTCCTAAATCCCATGGATGGAGGAGCCAGGTAGGCTGCAGTCCATGGGGTCGCTATGAGTCGGACAGGAATGAGCGACTTCACTTTCACTTTCATGCGTTGGAGGAGGAAATGGCAACCCACTCCAGTGTTCTTGCCTGGAGAATCCCAGGGATGGGGAAGCCTGGTGGGCTGCCGTCTATGGGGTTGCACAGAGTCGGACACGACTGAAGTGACTTAGCAGCAGCAGCAGCATGTGTTTCCGTAGGCTTCTCTTGACTGTGACAGCTTCTTAGACTTTCCTTGTTTTCCACAACCTCAGGTTTCAAGTAAGGGATTTTGTAGAAAGTTTCTCAATTAGGATTGAGTAGGATTTGGGGATCTTTCAACCTCAAGGGATTTTGAAAGGAAGACCACAGAGGTAAGGTGCTATTCTCATGCCATATCAAGAGTATACACTGTCAACATGATTTATGATTATTGACATTAACTTTGATCACCTGGCTAAGTTCCTATTTGCAGGTTTTTCCGCTGTAAAGTTACTGCCTCTCCCCAACACTGTACTGTTTGAAATGCAGTCACTGTGTGCAGCCCACGCTTAAGAAGAGTGGAGTTGGGATATTCTTAAGGGTAGAATGTTTACATCAGTTAATTGAAATGCTATAGAAAAAATTGGTCTTTTCCCTCATTTGTTAAATTTATTTTTACTACTATGGAAAAAAGGAAAGTTTGACTTGCTATGAAGCATATATGACTGGAACAGAGTTTGCTAACTACAAATGGGGTGCTGCTATAATAACATAAGTGACTTTAGGGGCAGGCAGTGGGGAAAGGTCACAGGGCCTTAAAGATATTGCTAGCTGAAGACTGATGGCCCTCAAGGAGACTGTTGGTGAGGGCTTAAAGGAAAGGGAGGAAAATGCTATTGGAAGCTATAAGGAGGGAGACATCTCTTACACTGTGGTGGGAAGTTTAGCATGTTATTACTTATAATAACATGGAAAGCAGACAATGTACCTAGTGAACTAAGGATCCAGTCTAGGAGATTTGTAGTCACATGACAAAGTATCACCTACTTTGTTTAAGCTGCATATCATAAGGTACAGACAGAGAGAGAAAAGCAAAGGAAAGAATAAATATTAAGGATCCATAAAAATCAAACATAGAACCACTGTATGACGCAGCCACCCCGTTTGTGGGCATATATCCAACAGAACTGAAACAGGATCTGGAAGAGAAATTACAGATCATTGCAGCATCGTTCACAGTAGCTAAAAGGTGGAAGCAAACTGAGAGTCCATTGATAAGTGAATGGACATAACTTCTTCCGTCAGTTCAGTCGCTCAGTCGTGTCCGACTCTGCAACCCCATGAATCGCAGCACGCCAGGCCTCCCTGTCCATCACCAACTCCCGGAGTTCACTCAGACTCACGTCCATCGAGTCAGTGATGCCATCCAGCCATCTGATCCTCTGTCATCCCCTTCTCCTCCTGCCCTCAATCCTTCCCAGCATCAGAGTCTTTTCCAATGAGTCAACTCTTTGCATGAGATGGCCAAAGTATTGGATTTTCAGCTTCAGCATCATTCCTTCCAAAGAAATCCCAGGGCTGATCTCCTTCAGAAGGGACTGGTTGGATCTCCTTGCAGTCCAAGGGACCCTCAAGAGTCTTCTCCAACACGACAGCTCAAAAGCATCAATTCTTCAGCACTCAGCCTTCTTCACAGTCCAACTCTCACATCCATACATGACTACTGGAAAAACCATAGCCTTGACTAGACGGACCTTAGTAGGCAAAGTAACGTCTCTGCTTTTGAATATGCTGTCTAGGTTGATCATAACTTTCCTTCCAAGGAGTAAGTGTCTTTTAATTTCATGGCTGCAATCACCATCTGCAGTGATTTTGGACCCCCAAAATATAAAGTCTGACACTGTTTCCACTGTTTCCCCATCTATTTGCCATGAAGTGATGGGACCAGATGCCATGATCTTCGTTTTCTGAATGTTGAGCTTTAAGCCAACCTTTTCACTATCCTCTTTCACTTTCATCAAGAGGCTTTTTAGTTCCTCTTCACTTTCTACCATAAGGGTGGTGTCATCTGCATATCTGAGGTTATTGATATTTCTCCTGGCAATCTTGATTCCAGCTTGTGCTTCTTTCAGCCCAGCGTTTCTCATGATGTACTCTGCATAGAAGTTAAATAAGCAGGGTGACAATATACAGCCTTGACGTACTCCTTTTCCTATTTGGAACCAGTCTGTTGTTCGATGTCCAGTTCTAACTGCTGCTTCCTGACCTGCATATAAGTTCCTCAAGAGGCAGGTCAGGTGGTCTGGTATTCCCATCTCTCTCAGAATTTTCCACAGTTTATTGTGATCCACACAGTCAAAGGCTCTGGCATAGTCAATAAAGCAGAAATAGATGTATTTCTGGAACTCTCTTGCTTTTTCAATGATCCAGACGATGTTGACAATTTGAACTCTGGTTCCTCTGCCTTTTCTAAAACCAGCTTGAGCATCAGGAAGTTCACGGTTCATGTATTGCTGAAGCCTGGCTTGGAGAATTTTGAGCATCCCTTTACCAGCGTGTGAGATGAGTGCAATTGTATGGTAATTTGAACATTCTTTGGCATTGTCTTTCTTTGGGATTGGAATGAAAACTGATGTTTTCCTGTCCTGTGGCCACTGCTGAGTTTTCCAAATTTGCTGGCATATTGAGTGCAGCACGTTCACAGCATCATCTTTCAGGATCTGAAGTAGCTCAACTGGAATTTCATCACCTCCACTAGCTTTGTTCACAGTGATACTTTCTAAGGCCCACTTGACTTCACATTCCAGGATGTCTGGCTCTAGGATCACACCATCGTGATTATCTTGGTCGTGAAGATCTTTTTTGTACAGTTCTTTTGTGTATTCTTGCCACCTCTTCTTAATATCTTCTGCTTCTGTTAGGTCCATACCATTTCTGTCCTTGATTGAGCCCATCTTTGCATGAAATGTTCCCTTGGTATCTCTAATTTTCTTGACGAGATCTCTAGTCTTTCCCATTCTGTTGTTTCCTTCTATTTCTTTGCATTGATCACTGAGGAAGACTTTCTTATCTCTTCTTGCTCTTCTTTGGAACTCTGCATTCAGATGCGTGTATCTCCTTTTCTCCTTTGACTTTTGCTTCTCGTCTTTTACAGCTATTTGTAAGGCATACTCAGACAGCCATTTTGCCTTTTTGCATTTCTCTTTCTTGGGGATGGTCTTGATCACTACCTCCTGTGTAATGTCATGAACCTCTGTCCGTAGTTCTTCAGGCACTCTGTCTATCAGATCTAATTCCTTGAATCTATTTGTTGATTTAGGACATACCTGAATGGTCTAGTGGTTTTCCCTACTTCCTTCAATTTAAGTCTGAATTTGGCAATAAGGAGTTCATGATCTGAGCCACAGTCAGCTCCCGGTCTTGTTTTTGCTGACCTGGTCTTGTTTTTGCTGACTCCTTCTTTGGCTGCAAAGAATATAATCAACCTGATTTTGGTGTTGACCATCTGGTGATGTCCATGTGTAGAGTCTTCTCTTGTGTTGTTGGAAGAGGGTGTTTGCTATGACCAGTGCGTTCTCCTGACAAAACTCTATAACCTTTGCCCTGCTTCATTCCATGCCCTGTTGGGCCACCCAAGATGGGCGGGTCATGGTGGAGAGGTCTGACAGATGTGGTCCACTGGAGAAGGAAATGGCAAACCACATTAGTATTCTTGCCTTGAGAACCCCATGAACAGTATGAAAAGGCAAAATGATACTGAAAGAGGAACTCCCCAGGTCAGTAGGTGCCCAATATGCTCCTGGAGATCAGTGGAGAAATAACTCCAGAAAGAATGAAGGGATGGAGCCAAAGCAAAAACAATACCAGTTTTGGATGTGACTGGTGATAGAAGAAAGGTTCGATGCTGTAAAGAGCAGTATTACTTAGGAACCTGGAATGTTAGGTCCATGAATCAAGGCAAATTGGAAGTGGTCAAACAGGAGATGGCAAGAGTGAACATCGACATTCTAGGAATCAGCGAACTAAAATGGACTGGAATAGGTGAATTTAATTCAGATGACCATTATACCTACTACTATGGGCAGGAATTCCTTAGAAGAAATGGAGTAGCCATCATGGTCAACAAGAGAGTCCAAAATGCAGTACTTGGATGCAATCTCAAAAACGACAGAATGATCTTTGTTCATTTCCAAGGCAAACCATTCAATATAAGTTCTTACGTACCTATAAAAAGCAGGGAATCCTGCCATTAGCAACAACATGAATGGATATGTAGGACATTATGCTACATGAAATAAGCCAGGCAGAAAAAGATAAGTGCTATCTGATCTTACTTATACGTGGAATCTAAAGCAGTCTGGGCCTGCGGGGATGGAGAGGTAGTGTTGGGGCAAAGGGGAAGCGGGGAGTTGTTGTTCCGTGGGTATAGAGTTTCAGTCATACAGAATAAGGGGCTAGGGATGTGGTTGACATTATGTATTGTACCCTTAGAAGTCATTAAGGGAGTGAATTTTATGCTATACAGTTATTTATTACCACAATAAACATTAAAGATCTGAGACTTTCTGGGGTCAAAACCAACACTGTTTCTTATTTTCAAACTCTTCAGATGAAAGACAATGTGAAAATTAAAAATGGCTTTTAGGCAGAGATCAAATCAAATGTGCTGTCAAGACGTGTTAGTGTATATAAATGAGTCACTTTGCTGTACAGCAGAAATTAACACAGCATTGCAAATTAACTATATTTAAATATAAAAAATTAAAAAAGAAAAAGAAAATATGGTCTAGAGATGAAGCCAAGGGTGTGACTGTAAAATCTTTGCTATGAACTCAGAAAGATTTAAGTGGTGCATCATAGACCTTTTCGAATAGATAAAAGTCTTTTTAAAATCTTAAAAACATGTCTTGGGAATCCTCTGTGTTAAACAACAGGACTTTTAGGAAACTTTAAAGTTGTAGTCCCACAGCAATTTTACAGGGTGCCCAAGGTAGAAAAGGCTTAGGTTTGTGATATTTGTGGGTGTTGCTTTTGGGTAGAAAAGGCTTAGGTTTGTGATATTTGTGGGTGTTGCTTTTGTTAAACGTAATAAACTCCAGTAAGATTCTTAGGAAATCCACCATGTTTTTAAGAGAATTGCACTGATGAAAATATCCTCAACTTGGTATTAGAGGGACAGGGACATTACAAGGCTTTTGGATCTTTGAGCTACTATGAGCAGGAAACAATCTAAAAAACGAAACAAACAAATAGAAAACTATTCCATTTCAAACACTAGTTATTGCTTATATAAAAGAAAGGCTGACTCACACAGAACTTGGCAAAACATAGTATACAGAGTTCCCACGAAACTTTCACCTAGCTCTCCTCAATAAGAATACATTAGACTTTTTAAAAGTATAGTTATCAGAACAAGGAAGTTGACATTGGTACCATTCTGTCAACTAAACTACGCACCTTGTTTCAATTTCACCAGTTTTTACATTTTGTTTGGCATATTTATTCACTCTGTAACTTGAAGTATAATTCTTGTAAACAACATAAAAAGTTTTACTTTGCTTATTCCATTTACATTGAATGAAATTATTGATATGGTTGGGTTTAAGTATCCTATCTTATTATTTGGTTTTTATTTTCCCATTTATTCTTTGTTTCTCCATTCTTCCTATCATCCTTTTTTTGGGGGTGATCATGTATTATTTTTAGTATTTTATCTTGCCTCACCTATTCACTCTTTAGTATTATAGCCAATTTTGTGTTATTTTTAGAAGTTGCTTAAATACTTTAATGTAGTTTTCAGTTACCTCAGTGTATCTTCAAATAATATTTAACTGTATAAAGAGTATAGAACCTTATGATTGTACATTTTAATTTACCCACTTCCACTCTTTGTGTTCTTATTATCTTATATTTCCCTTCTACATATACCATAAACTCTAGAATGCATTATTACCTTTTGTTTTAAAACAAATTTTTTAAAGAAAAAATTATAATATATTTAAAATGTGAAGCTACCTAAAAATTTTTGTAAAAACCACATATTTTCCCTTTCTAGTATTCACCATTCCTTCCTGCATATATTGAGTTTTCCTTTAGCCCGAAGAACTTGTACTACAATTTTCTGAAGCTAAATTCTCTCTGCTGTTGTCAGTCTGAAAATGTATTTATTTTGCCTTGGTTTTGAAGGACATTTTTACCAGATATAGAATTCTGGGTTAAGTATATTTCCTTAGCTTTTCAACTTTTATTTTCATCTATTTGCTGTTGTTTTGTGTATTTATTGTGCCTTTTTTCTCTAATTTTCTATCTGCCATTTATCCTTGCTTTCAACATTTAATTATGATGTGCCTAGATTTTTTTCTTTGAGGTTTCTTTAACTTCTTGGATTTATGAATTGATTTGTTTCATCAAATTTTAGGACTTTCTTAGTCTATCTTTCCATGGATTTCTTCTTCATTCTTTCTCTCCTTTCCTTCTGAGACTTCAGTTAGCTATATATTAAGCCACTGAGTATTGTTCCACAGATTTTGGACACTCAGGGTTTGTTTGTTTGTTTGTTTGTTTGTTTTGGCTCTCTTCACTATCTTTTCCGGTCTGGATTCTTTCTATTGTCTTATATTACCTTTAAGTTCATTAATTCTTTTTCCCCTGCTATATCTGCTTTACTATTAATCTTATCTAGTCAATTATTCTTCTCTGAACTTTTTATGTTATTTCTAACTTTCCTATGGAGTTCTTTTGTAATAGATTTTATGCTCTGCTAAATTTCTCTATCTTTGCATGCATTCTGTCCAGGGTGAAAGATCTGAGCAATGGCAAGTTTTCAGATATCTCTTCAAACTTTACAGCTGAGCAAACAGTACTTTAAACTATTGGTGATCTCTTTCAGCTTTATAGCTTGGTTGCCAATTTTGGGGTTTATTGAGGAGTTTTCTTTGTTCTCCAGTACTGGTCCCAGCTTTTTGTAATTCAGGAGATCTCTGTCTGTCCTGCTGTGCTTTTATTAGTCTGTGGAGGACAGTTGCCTTCTATTCTGTGGAAACTCATTGTTTGAACAGTTTCTCTCATTTTTTTTCTGCTTCCCCAGCATTTGGAAATGAAATCCAATTGTATTTAAGTTAGGTTTGTGTAAACTCTCCTTATCTACCCATCTTATCCTGAGGGCAGCTGTCTTGGACTTAGGAGAGGCCCCTGACACACATGAGGGGATGTGTCTCAGCTCTTTGATTCTTCCCCAGTCATGGACACATTGCTCTCCAGAATTCTGCAGAAGACTTATCAGAAGAGTGGTGAGTGAGTGCAAATGCAGCACTCTCTATAGCCTATCTATAGGCTATAAAGATGGTCCCTTTTGACTCTGTACATCCTGACGGAAAGAGGATATCTGTAGTCTTTTGTTGTTGTTGTTTATGAAATGAAACACGTTTTTTATTAACCACTTTCTCATGTAATTATTAGCTCTCAATAATTGTAACTTTTAATGTTTACAACAATCTCATTGGATGATTTAATCATTCATCTGTTACAATAGACAAAGACATTTTTTCCAGTTTTTCCTCTCTTATAAAGGATGTTTCTGTGAATAACCAAAAAACCATTTTAGGTTTCTATTTTTGTATTGTGGTACATCATACAGTGGAAGTGACAAATAGACTCAAGGGATTAGATCTGATAGAATGTTGGAAGAACTACGGATGGAGGTTCGTGACATTGTACAGGAGACAGGAATCAACACCATCCCCAAGAAAAAGAAATGCAAAGAGGCAAACTGGTTGTCTGAGGAGGCCTTACAAATAGCTGTGAAAAGAAGAGAAGTGAAAGGCAAAGGAAAAAAGGGAAGGTACACCCATTTGAATGCAGAGTTCCAAAGAATAGCAAGGAGAGATAAGAAAGCCTTCCTCAGTGAGCAATGCAAAGAAACAGAGGAAACCAATAGAATGTGAAAGACTAGAGATCTCTTCAAGAAAATTAACAACATCAAGGGAACATTTCAGGCAAAGATGGGCTCAATAAAGGACAGAAATGGTATGGACCTAACAGAAGCAGAAGATATTAAGAAAAGGTAGCAAGAATACACAGAATAACTGTACAAAAAAGATCTTCATGACCCAGACAATCACGATGGTGTGATCACTCACCTAGAGCCAGACATGCTGGAATGTGAAATCAAGTGAGCCTTAGGAAGCATCACTATGAACAAAGCTAGTAGAAGTGGAGGTGATGGAATTCCAGTTGAGCTATTTCAAATCCTGAAAGATGATGCTGTGAAAGTGCTGTACTCAATATACAAGCAAATTTGGAAAACTCAGCAGTGGCCACAGGACTGGAAAATATCAGTTTTCATTCCAATCCCAAAGAAAGGCAATGCCAAAGAATGCTCAAACTACCACACAATTGCACTCATCTCACACGCTAGTAAAGTAATGCTCAAAATTCTCCAAGAAAGGCTTCAATAGTACATGAACCGTGAACTTCCAGATGTTCAAGCTGGATTTAGAAAAGGCAGAGGAACCAGAGATCAAACTGCCAACATCTGTTGGATCATCAAAAAAGCACAAGAGTTTCAGAAAAACATCTAACTATGCCAAAGACTTTGACTGTGTGGATCACACAAACTATAGAAAATTCTTAAAGAGATAAGAATACCAGACCCTTACCTGCCTCCTGAGACATCTGCATGAAGGTGAAGAAGCAACAGTTTGAACTGGACATGGAACAACATACTGGTTCCAAATAGGAAAAGGAGTACATCAAGGCTGTATATTGTCACCCTGCTTATTTAACTTACATACATGGTACATCATGAGAAATGCTGGACTGGATGAAGTGCAAGTTGGAATCAAGATTTCTGAAAGAAATAGCAATAACCTCAGATATGCAGATGACACCACCCTAATGGCAGAAAGTGAAGAAGAACTAAAGAGCCTCTTACCGAAAGAGGAGAGTGAAAAAGTTGACTTAAAACTTAACATTCAAAAAACATTAAAAAATCATGGCATCTGGTCCCATCACTCATGGCAAATAGATAGGGCAACATTAGAAACAGTAAGAGACTTTATTTTGGGGGGCTCCAAAAGCACTGCAGATGGTGACTGAAGCCATGAAATGAAAAGACGCTTGCTCCTTGGAAGTAAAGCTCTGACCAATCTAGACAGCATATTAAAAAGCAGAGACATTACTTTGCCAACAAAGTTCTGTCTAGTCAAGGTTATGGTTTTTCCTGTAGTCATGTATGAATGTGAGAGTTGGACTATAAAGAAAGCTGAGCACCGAAGAATTGATTCTTTTGAACTGTGGTGTTGAAGAAGACTCTTGAGAGTCCCTTGGACTGCTAGGAGATCCAACCAATCTAAAAAATCCTAAAGAAACTCAGTCCTGCATATTCATTGGAAGGACTGATGCTGAAGTTGAACCTCCAGTACTTTGGCCACCTGATGTGAAGAACTGACTCACTAGAAAAGACCCTGATGCTGGGAAAGATTGAAGGCAGGAGGAGAAGGGGACAACAGAGGATGAGATGGTTGGATGGCATCACCAAGTCAGTGGACATGGGTTTGAGTAAGTTCAGGGAGGCGGTGATGGACAGGGAAGCCTGGCATGCTGCAGTCCATGGGGTCACAAAGAGTCAGACATGACTGAGCAACTGAACTGAACATCATAAGAACGTGAGAACCATATTCAACTTAAAATTCAGTAACACGTTCTGAGTTGGCAAAAAGTAAGTACTTAATAAATACATTTTATCAAAGCTTCCCTGAGTAAAAATATTCATGATGATGCTTACAAAGCACATTATAGATTTTATTAACTTTATAAGCATGTTTTTAAACTATACAGTGTTACATAAATATACCAGAAGAAGGAGAAGGATGGTTGGTGGACAAATACATTACATCTGCAAAAATGTTGCATTTTGTTGCATAATGCTACATTTGCAAAAATCTGTCAGGATTGAATTTCCAAGGAATAAAAAAATAACAGAGCATGGAATTTAACCTGCAACCCATGAGTGGGTTTCAGATAGTTCATAAATAACCTACAACAGCACACACAATGTAAGTGTATTTTCATTTGTTTCTTGGGGAAAACTCCATGATATGCATTAATTATCAAATTATCTATTATCAAAGAGGTCCATGACCCTAATGTAATGAAGAAGATCTGCCATAGAGTTTCCATATTTAAAAGGAAGGTAAGACCTTGCCAGTGTCTTAACAGAGTAGGTGTATCAGACACTTGAAAATAATGAAAGTAAATGTCAACGCTGAAAGTGTAGGACATATACTACTTTATTAAGAAGACAACATGAAGTAGCAGCCTAGGTTGGGATGCTTCCCGTCATCAACAGTTTTACAGACCTATGCAATCAAGGCAAATTATCTCTCACCTTCTGTGTCTTTTTTCCTCTTTTCCTGCTTCCATATGCTCAGGCTCCATGGCCCATTGGTTCTTCCTAGGACTATATTAAGAAATGTGAGGGTCTCAAACTAATAATTTTCTTCCCATCCAGCTTTTCAATGATTGAGTAGTTAAGTATTGCCTATCTATTGTTGTTTACGAATTTTTATTTGTTTAGTGTGATGGGAAGAAAATACATGCAATTATATGCAATTTTAGAAACCAAATAACATATTGGGAAGCATGTGAAGACATTTAAATGTTAGATGAAATAAGCCTCTTTAAACAGAATTACTTCATGAATTATTTTATTCTAGAATTTTCTTTTATCCCCACTTAGAACCTCAAAATGTGACCTTACTTAGAAGCATGGTCTTTGTACATGTAATTAGTTAAAATGAAATCATTTTTGATTAGGGTGGGCCGTAATTCCAAAATGTGTGTGTGTGTGTGTGTGTGTGTGTGTGTGTCTGTGTGTGTGCTGTGCTCAGTTGCTAAGTCATGTCCGACTCTTTGCAACCCCATGGACTGCAGCCTGCCAGGTTCCCCTCTCCATGGGATTTTCCAGGCAAGAATACTGGAGTGGGTTGCCATTCCTTCTTCAGGGAATTTCCTGACCCAGGGATTGAACCCACATCTCCTGTATTGCAGCCGGATTTTTTTTACCACAGAGACACCTGGGCAGCAGAAGATGACATGAAGACACGCTGGGATAAAGGCCAGATAATTATGGAAACAGATGGGCATGATACAGCTTCAAGGCAAGGAACCAAGGATTACGGGTGGGCACCCGAAGCAAGGAAAGAGGCAAGGAAGGAGTCTTCCCTTGTTCCCTTGAGCCTTCAGAGGGAGTATGGCCCTGCTGACACCTTGATTTTGGACTCTGGCCTCCAAAGCAGTAAGAAAATCAATGTTTCTGTTTTGTGTTTGTGGTTCTTTGGTATAACAACTCTGGAAAACTAATACATAAGCCACGTGTAAAATTTGCCTTAAAGTGTACAAGTTATAGCTATAAGAAAGTAAAATCATTTTACTTTCTAAGAGACAAATTTCATCTCTATCATTTTTGGACCTAATTTTTGCTTTTGAAAGAGATCTGTGGAACATTTATAAAATTATGACCAACTGTGTTCCTGATTTCCACATTTTTCTCAAGTTGTATTAAGAGTGTGAGCCTCAGTTTAGCTCTAGAATCTGCATTTTCATCTTTTCATTTTCTCACGTTCTTATGAAATAGAACAATATGCAAGCTAAATATTTAAATAATTATACAACTTAGCTGTTAAACAACTAAGAAGAAATTTCAAAATGGAACTGTTGGTTGGGAATGGCTCCAAAAACTTTTGAATCAAAGTATTCATTTGTAAAAAGTCCTCAACTGGAATTTTAAAAGCAGTTTAGGGATGAGAATATACAATGTACTCAAGGAGGAAGTACAAAATTGAATGGGCTAAAGTCAAGGTCAGCTTAACAATCAAGAGATCAGCCCTGGGATTTCTTTGGAAGGAATGACGCTAAAGCTGAAGCTCCAGTATTTTGGCCACCTCATGTGAAGAGTTGACTCATTGAAAAGACTCTGATGCTAGGAGGGATTGGGGGCAGGGAGAAGGGGACGACTGAGGATGAGATGGCTGGATGGCATCACTGACTCGATGGACGTGAGTCTGAGTGAACTCTGCGAGTTGGTGATAGACAGGGAGGCCAGGCATGCTGCGATTCATGGGGTCGCAAAGAGTCAGACACGACTGAGCAACTGGACTGAACTGAATCCTTTTTTTAAGTTGAGTGATAATTGACATATAACATTATGTTAGTTCCAGGTGTACAACACAATGATTTGTAATATGTGTGTATTGTGAAATGAGGACCACAACAAATCTAGTCAACATCTATCAGCACATAGAGTTACAAACTTTTTTCCTTTGTTATGAGAAGTCCCAAGATCCACTCTTTCAGCAACTTTCAAGTGCACTATACAGTATTACTAACTATAGTCACTGTACTTTACATTAAATCCCAAGAACTTATCTGTTTTATAAATGGACATTTGTATCTTTAGATCCACTTTACCCATTTGCCCATAGCCCAAACCCCACCTGTGGAAATGACTAATCTGTTCTATCTATGAGCTTGTTTTTGTCCTTAAGACATCACATATAACTAAGATCATCAGGATTTGTCTTTTTCTTTCTGACATATTTCACTTAGTATAACACCCTCAGTTCAGTTCAGTCGCTCAGTTGTATCTGACTCTTTGTGACCCCATGGACTGCAGCATGCCAGGCTTCCCTGTCCATCACCAACTCCCAGAACTCACTCAAACTCATGTCTGTCGAGTCAGTGATGCCATCCAACCATCTCATCCTCTGTCATCCCCTTCTCCTCCCACCTTCAATCTTTCCCAGCATCAGGGTCTTTTCTAATGAGTCAGTTCTTCACATCAGGTGGCCAAAGTATTTGAGTTTCAACTTCAGCATCAGTCCTTCCAATGAATATTCAGGACTGATTTCCTTTAGGATTGACTGGTTGGATCTCCTTGCAGTCCAAGGGACTCTGAAGAGTCTTCTTCAACACCACAGTTCAAAAGCATCAATTCTTCGGCACTCAGCTTTCTTCACAGTCCAACTCTCACATCCATACCTGATCGCTGGAAAAACCATAGCCTTGACTAGACGGACCTTAGTCGGCAAAGTAATGTCTCTGCTTTTGACTATACTATCTAGGTTGGTCATAACTTTTCTTCCAAGGAGTAAGCATCCATAAAAGAAAACAAAAGTCGCTCATGACTGAGCGACTGAACTGAACTGAACTGATGATTTCAGTCACCATCTGCAGTGATTTGGGAGACCCCCAAAATAAAGTCTGTTACTGTTTCCATTATTTCCCCATCTATTTGCCAGGAAGTGATGGGACTGGATGCCATGATCTTAGTTTTCTGAATATTGAGTTTTAAGCCAACTTTTTCACTCTCTTCTTTCACTTTCATCGAGAGGCTCTTCTTCATTTTCTGCTATAAGGGTAGTGTCATCTGAATATTGGAGAAGGAAATGGCAACCCACTCCAGTATTCTTGCCTGGAGAATCCCAGGGATGGAGCAGCCTGGTGGGCTGCCATCTATGGGGTCACCCAGAGTCAGACATGACTGAAGTGACTTCGCAGCAGCAGCAGCATCTGAATATCTGAGGTTATTGATATTTCTCCCAGCAATCTTGATTCCAACTTGTGCTTTATCCAGCCTGGTATTTCACATGATATACTCTGTATATAAGTTAAATAAGCAGGGAGGCAATATACAGCCTTGATGTACTCCTTTTCCTGTTTGGAACCAGTCTGTTGTTCCATGTCCAGTTCTAACTGTTGCTTCCTGACCTTCATACAGATTTCTCAGGAGGCAGGCAAAGTGGTCTGGTATTCCCATCTCTTGAAGAATTTTCTGCAGTTTGTTGTGATCCACACAGTCAAAGGCTGTGGCATAGTCAATAAAGCATATGTAGATGTTTTTCTGGATCTCTCTTGCTTTTTCGATGATCCAACAAATGTTGGCAATTTGATCTCTGGTTCCTCTGCCTTTCCTAAATCCAGCTTTAACATGTGGAATTTCATAGTTCAGGTATTGCTGAAGCTTGGCTTGGAGAATTTTGAGCATTACTTTGCTAGCGTGTGAGATAAGTGCAATTGTGCAGTAGTTTGAACATTCTTTGGCATTGCCTTTTTTTTTGGGATTTTGAAAACTGATCATTTCCTGTCCTGTGGCCACTGCTGAGTTTTCCAAATTTGCTGGCATATTGAGTACAACACTTTCACAGCATCATCTTTTAGAATTTGAAATAGCTCAACTGGTATTCCATCACCTCCACTCAGTTCAGTTCAGTCGCTCAGTCGTGTCCGACTCTTTGCAATCCCATGAATGACAGCATGCCAGGCCTCCCTGTCCATCACCAACTCCCGGAGTTCACTCAGACTCACGTCCATCGAGTCAGTGGTGTCATCCAGCCATCTCATCCTTGTCGTCCCCTTCTCCTCCTGTCCCCAATCCCTCCCAGCATCAGAGTCTTTTCCAATGAGTCAACTCTTCACATGAGGTGGCCAAAGTACTGGAGTTTCAGCTTTAGCATCATTCCCTCCAAAGAAATCCCAGGGTTGATCTCCTTCAGAATGGACTGGTTGGATCTCCTTGCAGTCCAAGGGACTCTCAAGAGTCTTCTCCAACACCACAGTTCAGAAGCATCAATTCTTCGGCGCTCAGCTTTCTTCACAGTCCAAGTCTCACATCCATACATGACCACTGGAAAAACCATAGCCTTGACTAGACAGATCTTTGTTGGCAAAGTAATATCTCTGCTTTTCAATATGCTATCTAGGTTGGTCATAACTTTCCTTCCAAGGAGTTAAGTGTCTTTTAATTTCATGGCTGCAGTCACCATCTGCAGTGATTTTGGAGCCCTCAGAAATAAAATCTGACACTGTTTTCACTGTTTCCCCATCTATTTGCCATGAAGTGATGGGACCAGATGCCATGATCTTCATTTTCACCTCCGCTAGCTTCATTCATAGAGATGCTTCCTAAGGCCCATTTGACTTTGCGATCCAGGAAGTCTGGCTCTAAGTGAGTGATCACATCATCATGATTATCTGTCTCAAGATCTTTTCTGTTAGTTCTTCTGTGTATTCTTGCCACCTCTTCTTAATACCTTCTGCTTCTGTTAAGTCCATACCATTTCTGTCCTTAACTGTGCCCATCTTTGCATGAAATGTTCCCTTGATATCTCTCAGAGTCAATACCTTCAGAGTCAACCTATGTTGTGACAATGTATATTGTGACTCTCAAATATAGAAATGGCAGGATTTCCTAATTTTTTATGGCTGACTAATATTCCATGGCATGTATAATACACACACACACACACACACACACATACACAATCTACTTAACATTTTCTTTATCCATTCATCCTTTGGTGGATACCTTTGTTGTTTCCGTGTTTGGGCTATTGTGAGTAAGGCTGCTATGAACATGGAAGTGCCAATATCATTTCAGTTGGGGGTTTCATTTCCTTCAGTAAATACTTAGAAGCAGAACTGCTGGACCATATGGCAGTTCTATTTTTAATATTTTTAGTAACTTACTGTACTCTTTTCCATGGTGGCTGCATCCACTAACATCCCCACTAACAGTGTAGGAGAGTTCTCTTTTCCCCCAAATCCTCACCAGCACTGTGGTCTTTTTAATGCTCACTATTCTGACAGGTGTGGGAACTTTTCCTTTCCTGAGCTGTTTTCAGTTCTTCCATGGCTTGGGCTGGCCCATGGGTTCCTGCAAGCTCTTAATAAAGTATCTGGCACATATCTGAGCCAGGAGGAGCGAAGGGCTTAATATTCAGAAAATCACCATAACTGAGTGGAGGACCACCTGGGCCAGAAAACATAAAGGAAGACAAACAAGGAAGGGACAGTTAAAGACTTTGGGAAGATGATGTACACACTGCTATATTTACAGTGGATAACCAACAAAAACCTATTGTCTAGCATATGGAACTCTGCTCAAAGTATTGCACCAGCCTGGATGTGGGTGTCTAGGGGAGAATGAATACATGTATATATATGGCTGAATCCTTTCACTGTTCACCTGAATCATACATCATTGTTAACTGGCTATACTCCAATACAAAATATTTTTGGTGTTAAATAAATTTCCAAAATGAATTAATATTTTTTAAAAAAGAGTGCAGAAAGCATCATCTTTATCACTGAGGAGGTTACACAGGAGCTCCGCTGGCCTCGCCCAGCTGAGAGCCTCGCCTGCACACCCCTCTGGCTGCGTGTCAGCCCAGGCTGCTGCAGGGGCCGTGTGACAGGAGGACGCTGTCTTCACCGCAGAGGCCACAGGAGAGAGCACATTTCTGAGGAAGCTTTTCCTTTATGACCACAAGGCCCAGCAAGCCACACCCTTTCCTTTCTTGGAGAGATGTAAGGGAGGGGTAGAGAGGAAGTCTGAGACTGGTGGTTGTTAAAGACGTGAAGATTTACGAAGATATAAATCACTGCAGCGAAGTTTACCATATGAGGCAAAAATTTTACGTTTATTTCATGCTACTCAAACCATAGGTGCTTATGAGGAAGACCAGAAAAATGAACATTTTTTTCTGTTCATGTGAGTTGCAGTGTGAATGAAATGTACAGATTCCCTCTATACTTGTATAGTAACACTTTCAAAGTTTTACAGTACATTTGTTTTCTAAGCAAGGAAGTAAACTCCGAAAAGAAATAAAGCAAACTCATTTTTAATGCATCTTGTAGAATGCAGGACTCACAACACACAAGGCAGTATTTAATAGTGGAACAAGTTAGAGCAAGGGCTAAAATCTCATGCTTGAAGGACATCACACTGGCCACTGTGAGGACAAGGACAGACTTTTTTACCTGGAAGAATGCATTGTTCACTTTGACAGAAAAGCAGATATCACTTATTTCTGTAGAAATTATAAATAATCTTCCTTGAATTGTCAAAACAAGGCAGATATATCATAATATTCTTTTAAGAATATTTATTTATCTATATGGTATCACCAGGTCTTAGTCACAGCATGCATGCTCTTAGCTGTGGCATGTGGGGTCTAGTTCCCTGACCAGGGATCCAACTGGGACCCCCCTGCATTGGGAGCAAGGAGTTTTAGCCACTGGACCACCAGGGAAGTCTCTATCATAATATTCTTAAATTTGGGAAGTTTCAATCCCTTCACAAATTTTTAATAGGCTTCTAGACACTCATTGGTAAGGACAAGATTAAATAGGACCATTAACTTGACATCAAGTTATTTGAAATCAAGTTGTCAGTCTAATTGACATCAAGTTAATAATTATTTAAAAATTTATTACCTGTTAAGACCTTTTCCCAAGTACTGTAAATCTCTAGCACTAAGTACAGTTCTTCACACCCACTAAAGACTCAACTCATTTGTCTTGTTGAATGAAAGAATAAGCCTCATGTCTAAGGTGGAGACAAGACTCTACGGATAAAGTTTAATTTGAATAAGATTTTGAAAGGCAGAAGGAATTTGGATATTAAAAATGAATAGGGGGCGGTCCTAAGATGGCAGAGGAATAGGACGGGAAGACCACTTTCTCCCTCACAAATTCCTCAAAAGAACATTTCAACGCTGACCAAACTCCACAAAACAACTTCGGTAGGCTGGCAGAGGACATCAGGCAACCAGAAAAGCAAACCATTGTCTTCAAAAACAGTGAACCTCTCTGAGTGTCCCTCAATGTGGAGAAACTTTTCATCTTTAACCTAGATGTTTTATCATTGGTGCTGTATAGATGGAGAAGTCTAGAGGCTACTATAAAAATAAAACTGAAAACCAGAAGCAGGAGGCTTAAGTCCAAAGCCTGAAAACATCAGAGAACTCCTGAATTCAGGGAACATTAAGCAACAGGAGCTCATCAAATGCCTCCATACCTACACTGAAACCAAGCTCCACCCAAGGACCAACAAGTTCCAGAACAAGACATACCATGCAAATTCTCCAGCAACACAGGAACACACCCCTGAGTTTCAATATACAGGCAGCTCAAAGTTACTCCAAAACCTTTGACGTCTCATAACCCATTACTGGTCACTCCACTGCACTCCAGAGAGAAGAAACCCAGCTCCACCCACCAGAACTCCAACACAAGCCTCCCTAACCAGGAAATCTAGACAAGCCACTGATACAACCCCACCCACAGTGAGGAAGCCCCATAATAAAGAGAACTCCACAAATTACCAGAATATAAAAAGGCCACCCCAAATGCAGCAATATAATCAAGATGAAGAGACAGAGGAATACTCAGCAGGTAAAGGAACAGGAGAGTTGCCCACCAAACCAAACAAAAGAGGAAGAGGTAGGGAATCTACCTGAGAAAGAATTCCGAATATTGATAGTGAAAATGATCCTAAATCTTGAAATCAAAATGGAATCACAGATAAATAGCCTAGAGACAAGGATTGAGAAGATGCAAGAAAGGTTTAACAAGGACCTAGAAGAAATAAAAAAGAGTCAATATATAATGAATAATGCAATAAATGAGATCAGAAACACTCTGGAGGCAACAAATAGCAGAATAATGGAGGCAGAAGATAGGATTAGTGAAATAGAAGATAGAATGGTAGAAATAAATGAATCAGAGAGGAAACAAGGAAAACGAATTAAAAGAAATGAGGACAATCTCAGAGACCTCCAGGACAATATGAAACGCTCCAACATTCGAATTATAGGAGTCCCAGAAGAAGAAGACAGAAAGAAAGACCATGAGAAAATACTTGAGGAGATAATAGTTGAAAACTTCCCTAAAATGGGGAAGGAAATAATCACCCAAGTCCAAGAAACACAGAGAGTTCCAAATAGGGTAAACCCAAGGCGAAACACCCCAAGACACATATTAATCAAATTAACAAAGATCAAACACAAAGAACAAATATTAAAAGCAGCAAGGGAAAAACAACAAATAACACACAAGGGGATTCCCATAAGGATAACAGCTGATCTTTCAATAGAAACTCTTCAGGCCAGGAGGGAATGGCAAGACATACTTAAAGTGATGAAAGACAATAACCTACAGCCCAGATTACTGTACCCAGCAAGGATCTCATTCAAATACAAAGGAGAAATCAAAAGCTTTACAGACAAGCAAAAGCTGAGAGAATTCAGCACCACCAAACCAGCTCTCCAACAAATGTGAAAGGATATTCTCTAGACAGGAAACACAAAAAGGGTGTATAAACCCGAACCCAAAACAATAAAGTAAATGGTAACAGGATCATACTTATCAATAATTACCTTAAACGTAAATGGGTTGTATGCCCCAACCAAAAGGCAAAGACTGGCCGAATGGATACAAAAACAAGACCCCTCTATATGCTGCTTACAAGAGACCCACCTCAAAACAAGGGACACATACAGACTGAAAGTGAAGGGCTGGAAAAAGATATACCATGCAAATGGAGACCAAAGAAAGCAGGAGTGGCAATACTCATATCTGATAAAATAGACTTTAAAACGAAGGCTGTGAAAAGAGACAAAGAAGGCCACTACATAATGATCAAAGGATCAATCCAAGAAGAAGATATAACAATTATAAATATATATGCACCCAATATAGGAGCACCGCAATATGTAAGACAAATGCTAACAAGTATGAAAGGGGAAATCAACAATAACACAATAATAGTGGGAGACTTTAATACCCCACTCACACCTATGGACAGATCAACTAAACAGAAAATCAACAAAGAAACTCAAACTTTAAATGATACATTAGACCAGTTAGACCTAATTGATATCTGTAGGATATTTCACCCCAAAACAATGAATTTCACCTTTTTCTCAAGCGCACATGGAACCTTCTCCAGGATAGATCACATCCTGAGCCATAAATCTAGCCTTGGTAAATTCAAAAAAATCGAAATCATTCCAAGCATCTTTTCTGACCATAATGCATTAAGATTAGATCTCAATTACAGGAGAAAAACTATTAAAAATTCCAACATATGGAAGCTGAACAACATGCTGCTGAATAACCAACAAACCACAGAAGAAATCAAAAAAGAAATCAAAATATGCATAGAAACTAATGAAAATGAAAACACAACAACCCAAAACCTGTGGGACACTATAAAAGCAGTGCTAAGAGGAAAGTTCATAGCAATACAGGCATACCTCAAGAAACAAGAAAAAAGTCAAATAAATAACCTAACTCTACACCTAAAGCAACTAGAAAAGGAAGAATTGGAGAACCCCAGAGTTAGTAGAAGGAAAGAAATCATAAAAATTAGGGCAGAAATAAATGCTAAAGAAACAAAAGAGACCATAGCAAAAATCAACAAAGCCAAAAGCTGGTTCTTTGAAAGGATAAATAAAATTGACAAACCATTAGCCAGACTCATCAAGAAGCAAAGAGAGAAAAATCAAATCAATAAAATTAGAAATGAAAATGGAGACATCACAACAGACAACACAGAAATACAAAGGATCATAAGAGACTACTATTAGCAGTTATATGCCAATAAAATGGACAACGTGGAAGAAATGGACAAATTCTTAGAAAAGTACAACTTTCCAAAACTGAACCAGGAAGAAATAGAAAATCTTAACAGACCCATCACAAGCACAGAAATTGAAACTGTAATCAGAAATCTTCCAGCAAACAAAAGCCCAGGTCCAGACAGCTTCACAGCTGAATTATACCAAAAATTTAGAGAAGAGCTAACACCTAACCTACTCAAACTCTTCCAGAAAACTGCAGAGGAAGCTAAACTTCCAAATTCATTCTATGAGGCCACCATCACCCTAATACCAAAACCTGACAAAGATACTACAAAAAAAGAAAACTAGGCCAATATCACTGATGAACATAGATGCAAAAATCCTCAACAAAATTCTAGCGGTCAGAATCCAACAACACATTAAAAAGACCATACACCATGACCAAGTGGGCTTTATCCCAGGGATGCAAGGATTCTTCAATATCCGCAAATCAATCAATGTAATTCACCACATTAACAAATTGAAAAATAAAAACCATATGATTATCTCAATAGATGCAGAGAAGGCCTTTGACAAAATTCAACATCCATTTATGATAAAAACTCTCCAGAAAGCAGGAATAGAAGGAACATACCTCAACATAATAAAAGCTATATATGACAAACCCGCAGCAAACATTATCCTCAATGGTGAAAAATTGAAAGCATTTCCCCTAAAGTCAGGAACAAGACAAGGGTGCCAACTTTCACTGCTACTATTCAACATAGTTCTGGAAGTTTTGGCCACAGGAATCAGAGCAGAAAAAGAAATAAAAGGAATCCAAATTGGAAAAGAAGAAGTAAAACTTTCACTGTTTGCAGATGACATGATCCTCTATATAGAAAACCCTAAAGACTCCACCAGAAAATTACTAGAGCTAATCAATGAATATAGTAAAGTTACAGGATATAAAATCAACACACAGAAATCCCTTGCATTCCTATACACTAATAATGAGAAAGTAGAAAAAGAAATTAAGGAAACAATTCCATTCACCATTGCAATGAAAAGAATAAAATACTTAGGAATATATCTACCTAAAGAAACTAAAGACCTATATATAGAAAATTATAAAACACTGATGAAAGAAATCAAAGAGGACACTATAGATGGAGAAATATACCATGTTCATGGATCAGAAGAATCAATATAGTGAAAATGAGTATACTACCCAAAGCAATTTACAAATTCAATGCAATCCCTATCAAGCTACCAGCCATATTTTTCACAGAACTAGAAAAAATCATTTCAAGATTTGTATGGAAATACAAAAAACCTCGAATTGCCAAAGCAATCTTGAGAAAGAAGAATG
The DNA here is from genome assembly GCF_032405125.1 of Capricornis sumatraensis. NCBI lineage: Eukaryota > Metazoa > Chordata > Mammalia > Artiodactyla > Bovidae > Capricornis > Capricornis sumatraensis. The sequence goes on along the minus strand of NC_091078.1, from coordinate 40,708,160 downwards.
GAACTGGAGGAATCAACTTGCCTGACTTCAGGCTCTACTACAAAGCCACAGTCATCAAAACAGTATGGTACTGGCACAAAGACAGAAATATAGATCAATGGAACAAAATAGAAAGCCCAGAGATAAATCCACACACCTATGGACACCTTATCTTTGACAAAGGAGGCAAGAATATACAATGGAGGAAAGACAATCTCTTTAACAAGTGGTGCTGGGAAAACTGGTCAACCACTTGTAAAAGAATGAAACTAGATCACTTTCTAACACTGCACACAAAAATAAACTCAAAATGGATTAAAGATCTAAATGTAAGACCAGAAACTATGAAACTCCTAGAGGAGAACATAGGCAAAACACTCTCTGACATAAATCACAGCAGGATCCTCTATGACCCACCTCCCAGAATTCTGGAAATAAAAGCAAAAATAAACAAATGGGATCTAATTTAAATTAAAAGCTTCTGCACAACAAAGGAAAATATAAGCAAGGTGAAAAGACAGCCTTCTGAATGGGAGAAAATAATAGCAAATGAAGCAACTGACAAACAACTAATCTCAAAAATATGCAAGCAACTTATGCAGTCAATTCCAGAAAAATAAACGACCCAATCAAAAAATGGGCCAAAGAACTAAATAGACATTTCTCCAAAGAAGACATACGGATGGCTAACAAACACATGAAAAGATGCTCAACATCACTCATTATTAGAGAAATGCAAATCAAAACCACAATGAGGTACCACTTCACACCAGTCAGAATGTCTGTGATCCAAAAATCTGCAAGCAATAAATGCTGGAGAGGGTGTGGAGAAAAGGGAACCCTCCTACACTGTTGGTGGGAATGCAAACTAGTACAGCCACTATGGAGAACAGTGTGGAGATTCCTTAAAAAATTGCAAATAGAACTACCTTATGACCCAGCTATCCCACTGCTGGGCATACACACCGAGGAAACCAGAATTGAAAGAGACACATGTACCCCAATGTTCATCGCAGCACTGTTTATAATAGCGAGGACATGGAAACAACCTAGATGTCCATCAGCAGATGAATGGATAAGAAAGCTGTGGTACCTGTACACAATGGAGTATTACTCAGCCATTAAAAAGAATACATTTGAATCAGTTCTGATGAGATGGATGAAACTGGAGCTGATTATACAGAGTGAAGTAAGCCAGAAAGAAAAACACCAATACAGTATACTAACACATATATATGGAATTTAGAAAGATGGCAATGATGACCTTGTATGCAAGACAGCAAAAAAGACACAGATGTGTATAATGGACTTTTGGACTCTGAAGGAGAGGGAGAGGGTGGGATGATTTGGGAGAATGGCATTGTAACATGTATAGTATCATGTAAGAATCAAATCGCCAGTTTATGTCCGACGCAGGATACAGCATGCTTGGGCCTGGTGCACGGTGATGACCCAGAGAGATGCTATGGGGAGGGAGGTGGAAGGAGGGTTCATGTTTGGGAACACATATACACCCGTGCTGGATTCATGTCAATGTATGGCAAAACCAATACAGTATTGTAAAGTAAAATAAAGTAAAAATAGAAATTAAAAAAAAATCATGAAAGGATAATGAAAAAAAAAAATGAATAGGGATGACATTTGAGAGTCAGAGGCGTGTTTTAAAGGCGTAGAAGAGAGACAGGGCACATTCAGTGGACCATGATGAAATTAGTGTGACTGGTTCAGGGATGTTGGGTACCAGTTGTGGGCAACATCAGGGAGCTTCAGACAGAAGCTGACCTGGGGTAGCCCAGCTTCTGTTGCCAGTCTGAGGAATTTGGAATGTATGTTACCAACACGAGTGTCATAGAGATAACTGGTTGGGTTACATGATCAAAGGGGTCTTTGAAATGACAATGAAACTTTTAACACTAGTGTGTCCACTGTGGGTAGGAGCAGGAGCAGACCAAGGAAACAGAGACCAATCTTAGGGTTATTGCTGTAGCATGCTCATTTCCTTTATTTATTTTTTATATTCTTAAAAAAATTAATTTGTGTACTTTTGGCTTTTCTGGCTCTTCATTGATGCGTGTGGGCTTTCTCTAGTTGCAGTGAGTGGGGGCTACTCTCTAGCTGCAGAGCAAGGGCGTCAGTCCTTGTGGCTCATGGCTCGTGGGCTTGGTTGCCCCATGGCATGTGGAATCTTCCTGGACCAGGGACTGAACCCATGTCTCCTGTATTGCCAGGTGGATTTTTAACCACTGGCCAACCAGGAAAGACCCATTGCCTTTTACTGACCTTAAGTCTTTAAGGAGAAGGATTTTACCTTTGTATTTTCATCTCTAGCACAGTGCCTGAACATCAGAGGTACTAAGGGTATGTTAATTTATGCCTGATCTTTTTTTTTTTAGGATCCATCCTAATGATCTTATGTAACCTTAATTACCATTTTATTTATATCATTTCCTTTTAGATTCCACATACTTTATCCCTGATCTTAGTCAGCTGTCCCGGAAATGGAAAGATTGGGATCCATTAATTTGTTTATTAAACAAGCAATAAAGTAGGGACCAACTATATTTCAGGCACTATATTTAAGAGATGATCAACAGGACTTAGGAGTACTGAAGGTGAGGAGAAAGGACACTTCTATTCTTGCACCTGGACATCAAATGTGGTATATATGTGGAAAGATTGTCCTTTATCCTCTCTTTGAACTGTTATTATCCTTGGTTTTCTAAACCACCCACCCCAAGTAACAAATAGATAGGTCACAACTTCACAGTTAGCAAAAACCACACTTGGTTCGGACTCCGTATCCATCAGGGTCTCCGGGACCTGTGACTAATGTAGACCCCGTGTTGTGGCCCAAGTAATCTGCAAGTTCTGGTTGTCTCCATTTGCATTTTCTTGGTGTTTTGCCCCCAGAAGGACAGAATCTGTTGCTGTCTGTTCCATCTAAAGAGGCTTACCTTAGTCTGCTCACTGGCCGGCCACTCCTCCCACAACCCCCACTGAGTCCTGTCTGCACCGGGATTGTAATGACTCTATCAGACTCGGAGGAACCGTGGCCACGTTCTTAAATTCCCCATTGTGTCTCTGTGGCTTTTTAGGAGGGGGTTTGGGTGTCATGACAATATCACACCCCCAAATATCCCTTGCCTCAGTAATCAACCTGTGCCCTAGGTATGTAAATTTTGTTCTCCTTGGGGTAAGTTTTCTATTCTCCACATTCTACAGTTATTGGCTTCTTGTTTTTTTAAGATTCTTGCACTTCCACAGATTGGATCTGAGGTGCCAGGCAAGTACACACGTTAATTCTTCCTTTGGATCCTTGCTTGAAGTTGCCCTAATACAACATTCCTAAAGATAGATGCTATTTTTGTTGCTTTTTTACATCTGAGGAAACAAATATAACTAGTAGAGTAAGAATAAATGATTGGCTTAAAATGACTAAATGAGTAAAGCTTATCAATTATAAACTTGGCTAAATAATATTGCCACCACCACCCCTGCCCATAACTCTGAGAGCAATCCCTGGCAATAGCACTGTGCTGATAAACATTCAACAACCGGCTCTCAGTGAGAATATGGGGCACAGTTTGTAGCATCTGCTGGTTTCTGTGGCGTAAATGAATCAACCATAGCAGATTTCAAGCTGCCAATGTGACGTCACTGAACTTTGAATTGGAAAGAGATGTGCATAATCGGTTCTTGCAAGCCTGGAGAAGCCAGAGAGTTTAGAATTGAATTTCTCCTCCTTGAGCATTTTCCATGACAAATACTCAGTCACAGAGCTGTTTGTTGTAGCATGTCTGTCTTTTAGGAATCTTGATTTTGATGCTAGTCTTGAGGGGGCATGTACACATTGCTAGTTAATAGTTAATTCTCTTCCCGAGATATAAGTTATTAATGTAGGTACAGGTGGTATGACTTTCCTCAGTTTCTCAAGATTTCAAGTATATGAGAGCATATAATATTGCCTTTGACAACTTCTAAATTCAAGCAGGAGAGGGAGGAGGATATGACTAGCAGGTAGCCTGTATGACAGCAAACTCTCTGGATGAGGAGTCCAGAGGCTTGGGTTCTAGTCTCAATTCTGACACAAAATAATTGTGAGACTTTATCTACTAAAGCCTACTGGGGATTGGCTTCTTCAGCTGAAAAATGAGAGAGTTGGGCCAGGTCATCTGTAAATTTCCTCACAAATCTATCATTCAAAATTATGCAAAATAATATGGAAAATAGTAATGGGATGAAAAAATTACAAACTTTAAAATTATATCAGAATTATAACAACAGCATATATCCAAATAGTTGACAACAGGCACAGGAAGAGATGTTTATATTTCATGTTCACAGCAGCATTATTCACAAAAGCCAAAATATGGAAGAAACCCAAGTGTCTATTAATAGATGGAAAGATAAATAAAAGGTAGTCTGTCATCTCTGCTGTAACAAGATGCTGGATTTTTTTTTAAGATTTTAATTTTATATTGGAGTATAGTGGATTAACCAACAACACTGTGACCGTCTCAGGTGAACAGTGAAGGGACTCAGCCATACACACGCATGTACCCGTTCTCCCTCAGACTCCGCTCCTATCCAGGCTGCCACATAACACTGAGCAGAGTTCCCTGTAGGGAATTCTGACCCATGCTACCTCATGGATGAACCTTGAGGACCTAAGCTAAGTGAAATAGTCCAGTCACAAAAGGACAAATACTGTATGTTTCCACTTATTTGAGGTCCCTAGTGTTGTCAGCTTCATGGAGATAGAAATGGTGGCTGTCAGGGGCTGGAGGGAGGGAGAGTGGAGAGTATTTAATAGGTATGAAAAAGTTTCTGAGATTAGTTGCGTGACAATGAACTGTATACCCTTAAAAGTGGTTAAAATGATGCATTTTATGTTATGTGTATTTTGCCACAGTTAAAAAAGTTATAACAACAGAAGAAACATGAAGGAATTTTGCAAGAGTTTGGTAGTAATCTTGATTCCTCAAATAGTCCTGAGTAGGTGATCGTAGGGTTTATTTCATAATAAAATCATGAGTGTAAATGAACAGTGAGGTTGTTAGGAGACACTATTTATAACTGATGACTAAATATGGTATTCTGAATTTTTTGACATAGTGTTATAGGCATGCTGAGGTGAGCTTGAGGACTAATAAAAATTTTAAATAAACTATACTAAAGCCTGTATTCAAAGACAAGCCAAAGTAAAAGATATACCCCTGCCTGTGAATGTTGAGCTGTGGGCTGCCCACACCTGCTGCCCTCAGCCTTTCTCTGAGAGCTCAGGGCCGGGTGTTTCACCCTGCCTCCGCTCATGATCCCCTAGGGCCCGGGGCACCAGGCACCTTCTGAGATAACAGCAGCGGGGGAAGAAGTTCTGAACACCTGACTGTGCCATCCCATCCCTCCAGCGAACTCCTGAGTCATCTCTGCTCTAACAAGATGCTGGATTTTTTAAAAGATTTTAATTTTATATTGGAGTATAGTCGATTAACAAACAACACCGTGACCGTCTCAGGTGAACAGCGAAGGGACTCAGCCAGACACATACATGTACCCGTTCTCCCTCAGACTCCGCTCCTATCCAGGCTGCCACAAAACACTGAGCAGAGTTCCCTGTGCTACATGGTAATACCTGTTGGTCATCCATTTTAAATATAGCAGAGTGTACATATCCATCCCAAACTCCCCAACTACCTCTTCCCTCCGTTCTCGCCCCTGCCTGCAACCGTAAGTTCGTTCTCTGAGTCTGTGAGTCTGCTTCTGTTCTGTAAATAAGTTCATTTGTATCATTTTTGTTTAGATTCCTCATATAAGGGATGTCATACAGTATTTCTTCTCCTTGGTCTGACTTTCTTTATTTTGCATGACAGTCTCTAGGTTCATCCATGTTGCTGCAAATGGCACCATTTCATTTTTTAATGGCTTAGTAATACTCCATCATATATACATACCACATCTTCTTTATTCATTCATCTGTAAGACACTGGATTGTTTTTAAAAAATTAGTTTAATTTTTAACTGAAGGATAATTGCTTTACAGAATTTTGTTGTTTTCTGTCAAACATCAACATGAATCAGCCATAGGTATATATATGTCCCCTCCCTCTTGAAACTCCCTCCTATCTCCCTCCCAATCCCACCCCTCTAGGTTGATACAGCGCCCCTGTTTGAGTTCCCTGAGTCATACAGCAAATTCCCACGGGCTATCTATTTTACATATGGTAAAGTAAGTTTCCATATTACTCTCTTTGTACATCTCACCCTCTCCTCCCCACTGCCCCCCATGTCCATAAGTCTGTCCTCTATAAGACACTGGATTTTTAAGTGGCATTAACATTGTCCTAAATTTTGCTCTTCATTATCCTGCAAGTAGGTAAGGAGGGTTGTATGAAAATTCCCAATAGTTTGCTATTAGCTTTCTTTTCCTCACAGGAAAGCAGTGGATACACTAACATTTAAGGAATTGATGTAAGGTAAAGGCCCTACCTTTGAATATAGGTCCACTGATTAGAATTTCCTATCATCTTTCTTGTGCAAACTATGTACATAATTTATCATATTTTATTTCCAGTTTTAATTCCTTAAATTAAATTCTTCCACTGTGAGGAAATGCATTTTGAGTGCAGAATTTATCCAGATTTTTCCCCTCCATTTCTTAATAGTTGTCATACTCAAATTGAATTTTATAGAATTTATTTTCTAATTAAAGAGAAATTTTAAATTAATCTGCCATTCTTGAGTATACTAAAGTTTTCAGATTTGTTTTCAAAGAAATAGTTCTTATATTAGACAAGTATTAATTAGTTTTTCTAAAGCTCACTTAAATGTCATAGAGATAAATCAACTGGGATACTAGGTTTGGAAACAAATTCAACTACATGATTCCTGGTATATTTGCAAGAGTTGCAAATAATTGCAAAATTTACAATACTTACAAGTATATTTCTGCTCTGGTGGGAGCAGAAATTTGTGACTATAATAGAATGTTTCTTGACTTCCTACTTATGCATTCCAGTCCCCTATAATGAAAAGGACACCTTTTTGGGGTGTTAGTTCTAGAAGGTCTTGTAGGTCTTCATAGAACTGTTCAACTTCAGCCTCTTCAGTGTTACTGGTTGGGGCATAGACTTAGATTTCCCGTGATTTTGAATGGTTTGCCTTGGAAACGAACAATCTCTGTTGTTTTTGAGATTGCATCCAAGTACTGCATTTTGGATTCTCTTGTTGACCATGATGGCTACTCCATTTCTTCAGAGGAATTCCTGCCCGCAGTACTAGACATAATGGTCATCTGAGTTAAGTTCACCCATTCCAGTCCATTTTAGTTTGCTGATTCCTAGAATGTCGATGTTCACTCTTGTCATCTCCTGTTTGACCACTTCAATTTGCCTTGATTCATGGACCTAACATTCCAGGTTCCTATGCAATATTGCTCTTTACAGCATCAAACCTTGCTTCTGTCACCAGTCACATCCACAACTGGGTATTGTTTTTGCTTTGGCTCCATCCCTTCATTCTTTCTGGAGTTATTTCTCCACTGATCTCCAGGAGCATATTGGGCACTTACCGACCAGGGTGTTCATCTTTCAGTGCCCTATCTTTTTGCCTTTTCATACTTTTCATGGGGTTCTCAAGGCAAGAATACTGAAGTGATGTGCCATTCCCTTCTCCAGTGGACCACATTCTGTCAGACCTCTCTACCATGACCCATCTATCTTGGGTGGCTCCACATGGCATGGCTTAGTTGCACTGAGTTACACAAGAATGAAGCAGGGCAAAGGCTAATAGAGTTCTGCCAAGAGAATGCACTGGTCATAGCAAACACCCTCTTCCAACAACACAAGAGAAGACTCTACACATGGACATCACCAGATGGTCGACACCAAAATCAGGTTGATTATATTCTTCACAGCCAAAGATGGAGAAGCTCTATACAGTCAGCAAAACCAAGACTGGGAGCTCACTGTGGCTCAGATCATGAACTCCTTATTGCCAAATTCAGACTGAAATTGAAGAAAGTGGAGAAAACCACTAGACCATTCAGGTATGACCTAAATCAATCCCTTATGATTATACAGTGGAAGTAAGAAATAGATTTAAGGGACTAGACCTGATAGACAGAGTGCCTGATGAACTCTGGACGGAGGTTCGTGACATTGTACAGGAGACAGGAATCAAGACCATCCCAAAGAAAAAGAAATGCAAAAAAGCAAAATGGCTGTCTGAGAAGGCCTTACAAATAGCTGTGAAAAGAAGGGAAGTGAAAAGCAAAGGAGAAAAGGAAAGATATACCATTTGAATGCAGAGTTCCAAAGAATAGCAAGGAGAGATAAGAAAGCCTTCCTCAGTGATCAATGCAAAGAAATAGAGGAAAACAATAGAATGGGAAAGACTAGAGATCTCTTCAAGAAAAAGATCTTCATGACCCAGATGATTACAATGGTATGATCACTTACCTAGAGCCAGACAAACTGGAATGTGAAGTCAAGTGGGCCGTAGAAAACATCACTATGAATAAAGCTAGTGGAGGTGATGGAATTCCAGTTGAGCTATTTCAAATCCTGAAAGATGATGCTGTGAAAGTGCTGTACTCAATATGCCAGCAAATTTGAAAACTCAGCAGTGGCCACAGGACTGGAAAAGGTCAGTTTTCATTCCAATCCCAAAGAAAGGCAATGCCAAAGAATGCTCAAACTACCACACAATTGCACTCATCTCACTTGCTAGTAAAGTGATGCTTAAAATTCTCCAAACCAGGCTTCAGCAATACATGAACCATGAACTTCCAGATGTTCAAGCTGGTTTTAGAAAAGGCAGAGGAACCAGAGATCAAACTGCCAACATCTTCTGGATCATCGAAAAAGCAAGAGAGTTCCAGAAAAACATCTATTCCTGCTTTATTGACTATGTCAAAGCCTTTGACTGTGTGGATCACAATAAACTGTGGAAAATTCTGAAAGAGATGGGAATACCAGACCACCTGACCTGCCTCTTGAGAAATCTGTATGCAGGCCAGGAAGCAACAGTTAGAACTGGACATGGAACAACAAATTGGTTCCAAATAGGAAAAGGAGTACGTCAAGGCTGTATATTGTCACCCTGCTTATTTAACTTATATGCAAAGTACATCATGAGAAACACTGGGCTGGAAGAAGCACAAGCTGGAATCAAAATTGCTGGGAGAAATATCAATAACTTCAGATATGCAGATGACACCACCCCTATGGCATAAAGTGAAGAGGAACTAAAAAGCCTCTTGATGAAAGTGAAAGAGGAGAGTGAAAAAGTTGGCTTAAAGCTCAACATTCAGAAAACTAATATCATGGTATCCTGTCTCATCACTTCATGGCAAATAGATGGAGAAACAGTGGAAACAGTGGCTGACTTTATTTTTCTGGGCTCCAGAATCACTGCAGATGGTGATTGCAGCCATGAAATTTGAAGACTCTTACTTCTTGGAAGGAAAGTTCTGACCAACCTAGACAGCATTTTCAAAAGCAGAGACATTACTTTGCCAACAAAAGTCTGTCTAGTCAAGGCTATGGTTTTTCCAGTGGTCATGTATGAATGTGAGAGTTGGACTATAAAGAAAGCTGAGCACCAAAGAATTGATGGTTTTGAACTGTGATGTTGGAGAAGACTCTTGAGAGTCCCTTAGACTGCAAGGAGATGCACCCAGTCCATCCTAAAGGAGATCAGTCCTGTGTGTTCATTGGAAGGACTGATGTTGAAGCTGAAACTCCAATACTTTGGCCACCTGATGGGAAGAGCTGACTTTTTGAAAAGACCCTGATGCTGGGAAGGATTGAGAGCAGGAGGAGAAGCGGGCAACAGAGGATGAGATGGTTGGGTGGCATCACCGACTCAATGGACATGGGTTTGGATGGACTCCGGGAATTGGTGATGGACAGGGAGGCCTGGTGTGCTGTGGTTCATGGGGTCACATAGAGTCAGACACGACTGAGCGACTGAACTGAACTGAACTGAATAGAATGTTACCTACTAGTCCAGCAAGTGGCCAGCTATTCTCCACTATCTCTCATTGCCTGGAGGATCTCTTCTAGTTCCAAGCCTTTAAACACCCTTGACAAACTGATTCTCCCCAGAATTGTGCTGCAGCATGAGTCTTCCTCTTGAACTTCAGTCTTCTATATCCAACACCTCACTCTCCATTTCTCCTTAGCCATCTAGCAAGCACCTCAAATGTAATATGTTTAAAAATAAAATCCCTATCCCACCTCCCTCCAGCTTGCCCATCTCTTTCTCATCTTGTCAACTGTAACTCCATTCTTCTAGTTACTGAGACTGATAATAACCTGGTATCACATGTTACACTCGGGCTACAAGTATATTCTCTCAACCTTACTTTGAAATTGTAGTTCAACTAATCCAACACTTCTCTCCACTGCTAAGAAAATGGTGCAAGGTGTTGTACATTTACCTGCTGCTAAGACCATCATACCATATCCTCACTGGTCTTCCTGTCTCTATTTTAATCCCCAGTTGCCTACGCTCTATGTGTACACGCATGCTAAGTCACTTCAGTCATGTCCGACTCTTTGCCAGCCTATGGGCTCCAGCTCACCAGGCTCCTCTGTGCATGAGATTCTCCATGCAAGAATACTGGAGTGGGTTTCATGTCCTCCTCCAGGGGATCTTCCCAACCTAGGGATCAACCCAGCATCTCTTACATATCCTGCATTGCCAGGTGGCTTCTTTACCACTAGTACCACCTGGGAAACCCAGTTATGCTCTATGCATGTGTGTGTGCTTCAGTTGTGTCCAACTCTTTGTCAGCCTATGGACTCTAGCCCACCAGGCTCCTCTGTCTGTGAGATTCTCTTAGCACTCAGGCAAGAATACTGGAGTGGGTTGCCGTTCCCTTCTCCAGACCTATGCTCTTCCCTATCAGCCCAAAAGATCCATTCCATAGTGTCCTTAGATCTTGTTACTTCTTTTCCTGAAACTCCCTTAACCTTCAGAAATATAAAAATCTGAACATTTCCCAAGGCCTCAAGGGTTTACAGAGACCTGCTTTCTTAACCCCCACCTCTGGATCTCATTTCCCAACGTTCCTAGCCTCCTTGGTGTTACAGGATCATACTGACTCCTTGTTGATCCTTGACTATGTTAAGCAAGCCAACCCCTGATAAAAGTAGGAACCCCTGCCCCTAGCCTTTGCCCTGACTCTAGGCTCTGGTTGGAATTCTCTTCCCCAGATATTCACATGGCTCCTCCTTCACCCTCCTTTAGGTCTCTGCTTAAGAAGAGAAGCCCTGGGTATGGAAGCCTTCTCTCATCAGCCCATGGGTTTAGCCGGGATAATATTGACATTAATATATGCATTTGCTGCCTCTCTACACCCCACCTGTAGGAGCTGAGTCTCTAAGTGTGTCTGGCGTGTGTTCAGAAACAGGCCCCCATGTCTCACTGCTCCAGCTGCCTCCTGGTGGTTTCCGCGATACGTTAAAGCTCCCGTCAGCCCTGCTTCCTGTCTGTCCTCCACTGTTCTGTCAGCATACGTGAGTCGGCTTCTCTCATATCCTCTCCTAACTTTGTGTCTCCACCCAGGCGTCTAGACACAAAGCGTTCTTCCTACCTTTATCAGTCCAAAATGAAAAGTCTATCTTTGTAGCAACTTTAAGAAACATTAAAGTTGGGGAGTGTGAGTGGACACAGCACAAATGTTAATTAATCTTTTTCAGTGTAAGAGAGCCACAAAATTATTTAATTTCAAGCTGGAAAAGAATCTAAAATATCTAAAAATAGAAAACTATTATTGTGGATATTCTTCATGAACTTGTGTCAGATTGCCTATGAACTCACTCTAAAATGTCAAGTCACTTGCATAAGCAATAAATTCCAATGTCTCCCTCGTAAGACTGGGACAGATATAAAACTCTCAACGAACCAGTAAAGCCATCCAGCAAGTGGCTTCTTTATAGGCAGCTGTATCTACCGCTATCTCCTTCATAAAATTTCCTTCTTGCCTTGGAGTTCAACTGTTTCTCCTGAATTCCACAGCCTTGAGTGAAGTTTAGGCTAATTCATTTTCAATGAATTTCTTACCTACTGTCTTATTTTACTTAGCTAGCATGTTGTATTAGGGTGTGTACTGTATTTATTTATTCTATTGATTCTATGTTCACAGTAGATTGTTAAGGTTGATTATTTACATGAATCAACTAACCAGTGCAAAATATCAATCATATATTTCCCCATTAAGCCCAACTACAAAATGTGTTTCTTTGCAGTAAATCACTCATTGGTTCATTTCATTCATTTATCAGCAAAGCGTTTTCTATTGTGGGAGATGGAACAAGGGATTGAAAACAAGGCTTAAGGATGCTTTCCTGGATTCTGTTAAACAACTGGGTAGGAATGAGGAGGGAGAGGCTTGACGGTGCTGGGGGGAGTCAGGTTCCCAAGTGATGACACCAGCATTCCATGACATCAAGTTACCGAGGCTTCCTTGGGGCCTCCGTACATGAGTGGAGCTCAGAAGACAGGTTTAATCCAGACTGCTTTGAGAAATAGTAGGAGGTATATGGCCTTAGAAGAATTAATGTGAGGGAAACAGTGATCAGCTATTGATGTTAAGAAAGAAAGACAGAAGGGAGGGAGGAAAAAGGAAAACATAACACAGTCTGAAAACAGTGGATTTTGTTTGCTAATTTTTTGTTTTGTAAAATAATTATGTAGCAGCTAGAAAGAAGTTGGTCTGAGCAGGCTTCCCAGGTTGCCCATTGGTAAAGAATCTCCCTGCCAATGCAGGAGACCCCAGTTCAATCCCTGGGTCAGGAAGATTTCCTGGAGAAGGAAATCGCAACCCACTCTAGTATTTTTGCTGAATAAATTCCATGGACAGAGAAGCCTGGTGAGGGGACAGAGAAGCTACAGTCCATGGGGTTGCAAATAGTCGGACACTACTGAGCACACACACACACACACCCACACCCACACCCACATACACACAAGGGTATCAGAAAAAACAGTTTCAACTGATTATGGATTCTCCATTACCATAAACTCTCCAGCATAAGTGAGCTTAGCTGTGGTGTGTACCTGGCTTGCTATCCCGATAACATCCTCCAGTCTCCTCCTATCTGCATGTTACAGCTGTATCACTTCCCTTTCAGGATTTCTCAGTGGGACCTAAAGCCATGGAATGGATGTGATCACTTAAGGAGGGAGCGCATAAGGAGAGGAACAGGAGTCCAGGATTCGAAATGAGCTAGAAATTCTACTGATCAAGTAGAGAAGGGACACCAGCAGAGACGGAAAAATAGTCATCAGTAAGGGAGAAGGAGAACCGGAAGAGTGTCATTCCTTGGAAGTTGAGAGTGGAGAGTGTTTTTAGAAGAGGGTGATCAGCTGTGTCTACCGTTGCTGAGTCATCTCACATTTAATTAATTCTCTTGTGTGTTCTTCTCTGGTGGCTCAGATGGTAATTCTCTTGTGGATTGTTTTAAAATAGAATTGAGAGTTTCAATCCAAGGTCACAAATGCAAAAGAAAAAAATAGGTTTATTTTCAAAAGAATTTAGGTTAATTGGATATGGAGTTAATTGCAATGAACATATATAAACTGCTTTAATAAAAATCACGCATTGTTTTATTTTGCAAATTGTGTTAAAATACACACAACATAAAATTTACCATTTTTAGCCATTTTTTAGTGTACAATTCAGTAGCAATAAATACATTTACTTTGTTATGCCATCACCACCATCCATCTCCAGAACACTTTGATTTTGCAAAACTGAAACTCTGTCCTCGTTAATCAATCACTCTCCCATTCCTTCTTCCCAGTCCCAGCTCTACGTAGGTACCTCTCTATAAATAGAATCATTTGTTCCTTTGGACTAACATTTCACTTAGCTTTATCTCTTCAAGATAAACCACTCTTTTCCTCAGTGGCTGCTGAGCACCAACAATGAGCAAAGATTTCAAAATCTCCATAGCCACACAACTTTTGCTATTTTCTATTTTTTTCATAGTAGCTATCCTAATAAGTAAGAGGTGGCATCTTGTTATGGTCTTGATTTGCATATCCTTAATGATTAGTCATATTAAACACCTTTTCATGTGTTTATTGGTAATTTGTGTAGTTGATACCAGGCAGGGCTCTGTCGGGCTCCTGGGCACAGAGACTTTCTGTGTCCCCCATTTTTTTGTAGGAAACAGCCTTCATTCATCCTCCATGACCTTCCCCGAGTTCCAATGGGCAGATTCAAGCAGTTGTTAATCAGGGAAGGGAAGGCACACCAGACCAGGTTGAAACAGACAGTCAAGAGCAGCCTTGGGGCAAGGTCCTGTTTCCTCATCCACGGATACACACATCACCTTTAAGTTATTTTGCAGATACTGAAACCCCCTCCAGGTGGGAGAAGTTAACAAAAATATACCATGCTATGCATCCCACAAGTATGTAGACCCCAGACAAGTGGAACCTGAAGGATGATGATGCTGACTCCTACTTACCTCACCACCAACCCATCAGAAGAATGTCCATGAGCAGATTGCGCTTTCTTTGAACCATCGCTATAAAACTTCTCACTATCTTCTTAAAGTGGGGACACATAGTTTTTTAAGGCAGGAGCCTGCTGTGTCCCTGATTGCCTGGCAAAACAATAAAGCTATCCTTTCCTACTTTACCCAAAACTCTGTCTCCAAGATTCAATTCAGCACCAGAGCACAGAGAAGCTAAGCTTTTGGCATCGTAGCTTCTTTGGGGAGAAGACAATGACACCCCACTCCAGTACTCTTGCCTGGAAAATCCCATGGACAGAGGAGCCTGGTGGGCTGCAGTCCATGGGGTCGCTAAGAGTTGGACACAACTGAGCGACTTCACTTTCACTTTTCACTTTCATGCATTGGAGAAGGAAATGGCAACCCACTCCAGTGTTCTTGCCTGGAGAATCCCAGGGACGGAGGAGCCTGGTGGGCTTCCATCTATGAGGTTGCACAGAATCGGACACGACTGAAGTGACTTAGCAGCAGCAGCAGCAGCAGCAGCTTCTTTGGGGAAATGTCCTTTCAAGTTCTTTGCCTGCTCTTTAGTCGGTTGTTTTCTGTTGAGCTATGGGAGTCCTTAATATACTCTGGATATTAACCTCATATCAGATATATGATTTGCAAATATTTTCTTCCATTCTATAGGTTGCCCTTTGACTCTGTTGATTGTGTCCTTTGATAAGCAGAAGTTTGTAATTTTGATGTAAAAGAGTCATATATTCTTATAACTGATTAATGATACCTCATAGTTCAGTGTGGCTTGTGGATTGTGAATCAAACAACAAAAAAAGAATATTGGGTTCTTTTCACAGTTCAGTCAAAATTAATTTGACAGTAACTCTGAACACATCATTGATGACCAGTTGTGACTTTTGTCACACCAATAAAATGCACAATGTTTCCTTGGAAAATAAATCATAAAATCTTTTCAGTATATTTTAAGAGAAAAGAAAATTTCAGGGTAAAGTTTACCTTATATTTACTGTTTTTAAGCAGGTATGATTTTGTGTTTATTCAAGTGGCCAGTTAACAAAAATCTAATATTCTGAATCTCATTTCAAAGCATTCTGAAGTTGGTGAATTATTTGTTGCTTCATCATAGAAGACATATACACTTAGGTATGGGAAGGAGATTATGTCAACATTGCTTTCTTAAGAAGAGCTTTTCACAACAACCATCCTACCACCCATGGGCCCCATCAGAACTGACTGGCTTGCTGCTGACTACCTACATCAGGTTTTCCATGGAAAGCAGTCTTACACAGCAATAGGATTAATTTTGTCATACTGTCAAATTTTATCAAACTGGTAAAATTAAGAAACTAGATATTCCCATAGTCTCTCTGCTCATGAAAATTGGGTTTGGGATTGACATATATACACTGTTGATACTATGTATGAAATAGATAACTAATAAGGATCTACAGGATAGCAACAGGAAACTCTACTCAGTGCTCCATGGTGACCTAAATGGGAAGGAAATCCAAAAAAAGAGGGGGTATATGTATACATAGAGCTAATTCACTTTGCTGTACAGCAGAAACTGACACAACATCGTAAAGCAACTATACTCTGATAATTTAAAAAAAAAAACTAGTAAGAAGTGTCACAAGCTTCTATAAATATGAAGTAGCTTTTATTATGCTAGATTTGTAACTTTATGGACAAAGCTGTGAGAACTGCCATCTCTATTATAGGGTCAGAGAAGTTTCCAGAACATGCATTTTATAGGCAAAAGGTAAAAAGATTTTTTTTCCCTGTGGAAAATTCCACTGGGATTCTGCCAGCTTTTTCCAAATCTATGATTTGGATCTTCATGAAAGTGGCTATTTAAAATGATTCAATACTTTTGTCAAACAGTCAGATTGAATCGCTCTGACAATCGAGGTCTCCAAACAAGAGTGAGCCATGCATAGTGTTCTTTCTTTTTTTTTAGTTAAACCACTTCCAAAGTAGTTATCTAAGTTCTCCATCTGATAATAGTTAGATGGAGCTGAATGTGGTGGAAGCAGAGAAGAGAAGGCTAGAAACTGGCCTTATCTCCAAGCCCTGAATTACGCTTTAGCTACAGTTCAGCAAGCTTTTGGCCTGTGGAGGAAGCAGTGGAAGGGAGAGAATCTGTCTGGGAGGCTGTACAATAGAGTAGAAAGATTACAAAACCTGAGACATCCAAGTTCAGATCCTGGGTTGACTCAGTATGTGAACTCAGGCAGGCTATTGAGCCTTTCCAAACTTTAGTTTCCTTGGAAGTAAAAGGAGGATTCATGTATTTACCTAACCAACGGGGGTGAAGGTTTACTGTGAACAGGAAAGTCTTGGGTGAAGTCACTTTTTCTTAGGCAAACTGAAGCGTGTAGAGTCCCAGTGCCAGGGACAGCGGGGGACTGTGCGGACGTGCTCGCTTCCCATCTCCCAGGGCGGGGTACACGGAATGGTTCAGCCTGCCACCGGAGAGTCTTCTTGCCTAAGTGATTTACATACATTTTTTCCATAACCTTTTACCTTGAGTTTTTAATGTTGGAAAGAGAATGGCATATTAGTTTAGAGAATGAATTAGCTTTGCCACAATTTCACATACCAGCACTAGTATACTGAGGTAAGTGGTTGCCTTGACAAACTAGCCACAAATTTTCAGTGGCGTAATACGAAAAAAGCACCAGCTCCCGGGCTGGGTCCTGGGACACATTAGCAAGCAAAACACTTATGGTCCCTAGTCTCCAGGTGAACAACTGTGACAGCCATCTCATAGGGGTTCATGCATGCTCAGCTGTTTCAGTCGTGTCCGACTCTTTAAGACTCTATGGACTGCAGGCTGTCAGGTTCCTGTGTCCATGGAATTTTCCAGGCAAGAATACTAGAGTGGGTTGCCATTTCCTCCTCCAGGGGATCTTCCCAACCCAGGGATCTATTCTGCATTTCCTGCATTGGTTGATGGATTCTTAACCACTGAGCCACCTGAGAAGCCCCACCTCATAGGCCTCAGAACACAAATAGAAATAATGGTAACATCGTTACCAGTTATTGAGTGCCCCCATGTGCCAATTTAGAACATTTTATGAAAGTAATTCGTTTAACTTCACAATAACCTTATGAGGTGGGTGTTTTGATTATTTTCTAGCAGATTAGGAAACTGAGGCAGAGAGTAGTTAAGTAACTTGCACAAAATCATCAGCTAAAAAAGCAGGAGGGCTGGAATTTGAAATCAAGCAATGTAGCTCTAGAGTCAGTTCTCTTAATTAAGCTCAGGACCAGCTCTATGCGCATGGGACTCTGTGGTCACAGAGCACCCCGCACTTAGTTTAATGCTCTGCTGTTGCCATCTTAAATTTTTAAATACTTCTTGAACATGGGACCCTACATTTCCATTTTGCACTAGTTTCTACAAATTTAGATAGCTGGTTCCTTACTATGCTATACTGTCCCAGGAAAAGAAAAACCAGGCATTTATAAAAGTTAGAGAACTTTCCTGGCCTTCCAATGGTCAAGACTGTGCTTCCAAGGCAAGGGGCACAGGTCACGGAATTTAAGATCCTGAATGCCACAGAGTGCAGCCAGAAAAAAAAAAAAAAAACCCCAAAGCAAAACAGTAAAAAAGTTTAGAATGTAGTCATAAACTGAGAAGTCTTTGTGAATTATTTTATTTACTTAGCCAAATGTTATCTAATCCACATTGTGCCATGAGCAATGATGGGCACGGCAACCAAAAGAGGCTTGCCCTTGTGTTGCCCTAGGCCAAAATGGTGTGCTTTACACTTACCAGAGTCTCCTGTTTTACGCTTCCTTGCCACTTGATATTAGAGAGAACTTATTCAGCCTTGGTTTTCAGATCAGGAATTTGCAGCTTTAGTGATTCAGCTAAACAGTCACATGACTGTTAGAGCAAAAACAAGATCAAAGGGCAGAAGGTCTGACTGCTGGCTGGTGCCTTTCCCACCACTCTGTATGATTTCCAATTCTTGGAATGTGAGAGTTAATGCAAACAATGCAGATGAATAGGAAAACGATGGGGAACATGGATTTGCTGGAAATAATATGTTACAGCAACCCTCATTATCAATATTTGGATTTTACTTTTAATTCAGTAAGTGGGACAAAGCTGGAGAGCTTGTGTGTGTGTGTGTGTGTGTGTGTGTGTGTGTGTGTGTGTGATAGTTGCTTAGTTGTGTCCAACTCTGCAACCCCATAGATGGCAGCCCACCAGGCCCCTCTGTCCATGGGATTCTCCAGGCAAGAACACTGGAGTGGGTTGCCATTTCCTTCTCTTTTTTTTTTTTTAATTGGAGGATAATTGCTTTACAATGTTGTGTTGGTTTCTGCTGTACAATAACGTGAATCAGCCGTAAGTATACATATATCCTCTCCCTCTTGAGTCCCCTTCCCACCATCCCCCAACCTCACCCATTTAGGTCTTCCCAGAGCACCGACCGAGTCTTCAGTGCCTTACTGCTGCTTCCCACTTGCTCTCTATTTTACGCATTACGGTAGTGTCTATTTGTTGTTGTTCAGTCGTTAAGCTGTGTCCAACTCTGCGATCCCGTGGACTGAAGCATGCCAGGTTTCCCCGTCCTTCGCTATCTCCTGGAGCTTGCTCAAACTCAGGTTCATTGAGTCAGTGATGCCATCCAACCATCTCATCCTCTGTTGTCCCCTTTTGGAACAGTCCTTGTTATAGCATCTGAAAGGGTAGGTTTGTAGAGGATGGCTCAAAAGTATGGCTCAGAAAATGGGATTATCCTGGCATTGCCAACCAGCTATTACTTAGATGACTGCTTGTGGGGGCTGAATGGCAGTGAGCAGGCACTTGGGATTCTCGTAGCATCTTCTTCATGGCTTTTTGCCCAGAATGTCCAGGGAAAATGGTGTAAAGCTGGAGTCTAACAGTCATGGCTTTTTGTTTTGTTTCTATTATTAGTTTTTGTACAAATCACAAGGAATTGTCTTTTATTGTTTGTTTTTGGTTAGGCTGGGTCTTGGTTGCTGCAGGCGGACTCTCTCTAGTTTCAGAGCAGGGGCTTCTCACTGTGGTGGCTTCTCTTGCTGCTGAGCAAGGGGCTCTGGGTGGGTGGGCTCTCGTGGTTCGGCTCTCCAGGTTCTAGAGCTGGGCTCAGTAGTTGGGGCCCAGGGGGTTACTTGCTCCGGGGCATGTGGAATCCTCTGCACCAGGGGTCAAACCTGTGTCCCCTGCACGGTCAGGCACACTCCTATCGACTGTACCACCAGGGATGTCCTAGGAGTGAGACTTGAACCACAGGATCAAATGTGAGCAGCAGGGTAGTTTCTCATGGACTCTCAGGGGCCTACAGTTCCATCTTACCTTACAGAGGAGGCAGGGGACGTTCACACGCAGACGGTCAGCCTTCCCCAGGGAGGACCGGGAAGTGAAATGTGAAGCCTGCTGTTAGACAACCTTCTGTCTAAGTGAACCAGATCATCCCCTGCCCCCTGCCCGCCCACCCATTAACTTTATTGGTTTTTATTGTTGGGAATAGTACAGGACCGTAGCTGAAAGTATGGTCCTCTGTTGGTCTGAAACAGCTTCGAGGACCACCACCAGGGTTTTAGCTGCAATTGCAGACAAATCTCCATTTCTCAGAGGCTTTGTGACCGTAAAACTTGTTTGATTCTGACTTTACAGTCCAGTGTTCCTGGTTAGAGCTACCTAACCAGCACAGAAAGCAGTCACTGGAGACTCTGCTCTACCGAATCCCGGCTCCCACCCTCCCTCTGGGCCTCGTGTTCTCCCCGTTCAGACAGTGGATTCGGAAGGAGCGAGTAGGCGGAGGATGATGAAGGCCTGTCTGGCAGATGTTTGCCGAGAGAGATGCGGGAGATGCAAGAGAATCGGAGGGACCCGGCATACGCGGTTTCTGGAGAAGCAGTCACTGTCCAGGAACGGCTCTACACCGTGGGAAGGACATGGGTCTGTGGTGAACAGCTTGTCATCTTTTCCACAATTGCCTTCACAACTTATCATTGCATGGCTTAGCTAGGTTTCTCATCTTTTCTAAGCCTTAGTTTGGGGTCTGTGAAATGGGAATAAAAACACAGTCTGTTCTACTCCGTATCTGTTTCTCTAAATTGGATTAGCCCATACGCAATTAGTACCAAGGAAATGCTATCCGTGAGTGCTTTGGGCGACATCCTTTTAACACCACCACCTGAGGACGGCTGAAGGCAAGCAGCGTCCAAAAGTGGTGCTGGGTCAGCCGGCACCTTCACCCACACGTGCTTTCTCTGGGCTCCACTCACGACATGTTCTGTTTTGGAGTTGCTTAGTGTGTAGTTTTTCCAGTGGTCATGTACGGATGTGAGAGTTGGACTGTGAAGAAAGCTGAGCACTGAAGAATTGATGTTTTTGAACTGTGGTGTTGGAGAAGACTCTTGAGAGTCCCTTGGACTGCAAGGAGATCCAACCAGTCCATTCTAAAGGAGATCAGCCCTGGGATTTCTTTGGAAGGAATGATGCTGAAGCTGAAACTCCAGTACTTTGGCCACCTCATGTGAAGAGTTGACTCATTGGAAAAGACTTTGATGCTGGGAGGGATTGGGGGCAGGAGGAGAAGTGGACGACAGAGGATGAGATGGCTGGATGGCATCACTGACTCGATGGACGTGAGTCTGAGTGAACTCCGGGAGTTGGTGATGGACAGGGAAGCCTGGAGTGCTGTGATTCATGGGGTCGCAAAGAGTCGGACACGACTGAGTGACTGAACTGAACTGAACTGAGTGTGTAGTAATGCCTGATGTTTGTGTGGTTTTTTTACCTTGCCTCCATAAATCAACAATCCTTTCTTTACATCCTTTTCCATAAAGTTGGCTTCATTCCTCAACTTCTTATTTTGAAATAATTTCAGATGGGCTGACTCAAAATTTTCAGTAATAATACAGAAAGTTCCTATATGTCTTTTACCAAGATTCCCTAATTTATCCGTCCATTCATCTCTAGTATTGTCTCTTTCTGGGCTGTGTGAGTTGTACACAATACCCCTATAATCCTAACTGTGTATTTCTTAAAAACAAGGACATACTCTTACACAACTAACAGTACAATGATCAAAATCAGGAGATGTAGATCGACATAATGTTATGCAAGCTAAAGTCCTTATTCATATTTAACTAATTGTCCCAGTGATGTCTTTTACATAAACGGGAAAACCTTTTTCCGGTTCAGAATTATGTGCAGCATTTGGCTGCCATGTGTGTTCGTGTGTGTGTTTAATTAATAGACTTTTATTATTTTTAGAGCAGTTTTATTTATTTAGGCCACACAACACACTTGCAGTATCTTCAGTTCAGTTCAGTTCAGTCGCTCAGTCGTGTCCGACTCTTTGCGACCCCATGAATCGCAGCAGACCAGGCCTCCCTGTCCATCACCAACTCCCGGAGTTCACGCAGACTCACGTCTATCGAGTCCGTGATGCCATCCAGCCATCTCATCCTCGGTCGTCCCTTTCTCCTCCTGCCCCCAATCCCTCCCAGCACCAGAGTCTTTTCCAATGAGTCAACTCTTCGCATGAGGTGGCTAAAGTGAAAAGGGATTAAACCTGGGACTTGGCAGTGAGAGCGCGAGTCCTAGCCATTGGACCGCCAGGGCAGTGTTAAATTTACATAAAAATGAGTGGGCGGGGCAGACAGTTCCCACAAGCCCTCCCCTCTCTCCTCCCCTCCACAGCTTCCTCTGTGATTAACATCCTGCACTGGTGTGGTGCATTTGCTGGACTGATGAAGGAAAATAGAATGAAAATGGATACTGTTAATTGAAACCCACAGTTTATATTAGAGTTCACTTTTTGTGTTTTGCACTCTGTGGGTTTGACCAGTATCTGCCACAATAATATAGAACAGATTCACTTCCTAAAAATCCTCTCTGTTTGACCTGTTCATCCCTCTCTCCCATCCAGTATTTAGCCTTTTCAAGCTGGCTTATACTTAAGCCATATGCATCAGAGGTTCATCCACATCTTTTAATGATTTCTGTTTTCATGTTTCTTTGTCATTGTTCTTTTGTCTCCTAAACCATCTGGACCAGCTCCTCAGCCTTCCTTGGAGGTTCATGACCTAGATATTTTTGAACACTACAAGCCAGCAATATCATAAAATGTCTCTATCGTCACTTTGGTGTGTTTTGCTTTGAAGTTTATCATAGTTTTTATTTTCAGGAATTTAAAATGTCTTTTAATTGTGCTGATATTTTTATCCTATTTTTTTCTGTGTCTATTATTTTTACTATGCTATTTTGCAAAAGGCAAACTTTTCTGTAAAAAGGACCAAAGAAAAAAGTAAAGGACTAGAACGAGAAGGCAGGCAGAAATTTTATAGTATTTGTGCTATCAGAGTTCCTGAAGAAGAAAACAAAATAATGGAAAAGAGCTAATATTTTAGCTATCATTCAACAAAGCCTTCCTATTAGAAATAAAGAAAAAAAATTTCCAGAAACACAAAAAGAGCTGAATACATAGAAAGGGCTCACTGGGTACCTGAGAAAGTGAGCCCAGGGTGATCAGTTCTGAGACATGCATGCATGTGTCCTAAGTTGCTTCAGTTGTGTCTGACTCTTTGCAACTCTATGGACTGTAGTCCACCAGGCTCCTCTGTCCATGGGATCCTCCAGGCAAGAATACTGGAGTGGGTTGCCATGCCTGCCTCCAGGGAATCTTCCTGACCCAGGGATCAAACTCGAGTCTCCTGCAATGTAGGCAGATTCTTTACCACTGAGCCACTTGGGAAGCCCCAACTCAGGCATTCTTAGTAAAATCCTAAGATTCAAAGATAAAGTAAAATTCTCAAGGTCTCCAGGTAAAACTACCGTGTATGAAGAGGCAAAAGAATTGGAGTAGCATCAAACTTTTCAAAATCAATATACAAAACAAGATAATGAATGAGGAACATTTTTAAAGCACTCAGGCAAAGAAAATGTGAATCAAAGATTGCATATTCAGTCTAACTGTTCAAATATCAAGGCCATAGAAAACCAGCTTCAAGCTATACAAACACAGAGAATTCTTCATCAAAAAGTCCTTGAAAATTTTACTAGAGAATGAACTTCATCCAGCCATGTGAATGGCTGGAGGAACTTGAATAAAAGGACTGAAAGTAAGCATTTAACAATCTGTAAATGTACACATAAGACTTACACAAAGGTGGGAGTAAACATAACACCCGGGAACATAAATATCATGTATTATAACAGAGTAGAAATAATGAAGTTTAAAATGGGAGGATAAGGAAAGCAAGGGAAAGGAAAGTAGAAAAACTGATTGTTAGTTTTTATTAGTTGGGTTTTAAAAGGTACTTAGAAATGAAAACCCTTGATAAGCCAGATAATAAAATGTTAACTAACAAAATGAGACCAAGAACATCTGAAAAGGTATAAGTACAAAAGTACCCACTAAAAGAAAACTATAAACCTTCTGAGGGATAGATTGGGAGACCAGGACTGACACATGGGCTTTCCAGGTGGCAGCGGTAAAGAATCCACCTGCCAACGCAAGCGGAGAAGGCAATGGCACCCCACTCCAGTACTCTTGCCTGGCAAATCCCATGGACGGAGGAGCCTGGTGGGCTGCAGTCCATGGGGTCGCAAAGAGTCGGACATGACTGAGTGACTTACCTTTCACTTTCATGCACTGGAGAAGGAAATGGCAACCCACTCCGGTGTTCTTGCCTGAAGAATCCCAGGGACGGGGGAGCCTGGTGGGCTGCTGTCTAGGGGTTGCACAGAATTGGACACAGTTGAAGTAATTTAGCAGCAGCAGCAGCCAACGTAAGAGACGCAAGAGACTCGGGTTGGATCCCTGGATCAGGAAGATCCCCTGAAGGAGGAAATGGCAATACACTCTAGTATTCTGTCCATGGACAGAGTAGCCTGATGGGTCCATGGGGTTGCAAAGAGTCAGACATGACTGAGCTCGCACTGTGCTACAGGACTGATATATACTACTATATATAAAATAGATAACTAATAAGAACCTATTGTGTAGCACTGAAACTCTGCTCAATACTCTGTAATGGTCTATATGGGAAAAAAAAACTAAAAAAGAGTGCATATACATGTATGTATAATTGATTCACCTTGTTGTACATCTGAAGATAAAAACATTGTAAATTAACTATACCCCAATAATTTTTTTAAATTGCAACTCAGAAAGCTAGGAAAGAATAGTATAAAACATAAGAAAGCACAAGGGTGAAAATATTGAATGCAGAAACAGACATTAATGGAAGAGAGGATAGGCAAATAGAAGCAAACCGCTCAATACAATTTTTGCAAAGATATAAAACACTTTATTTTTTCCAATGTTTCCAATTTTTAAACTACAGTCTACTAAATAAATAGTTTCACTCTTTTTTCATTTTGCTATGGATTTATAGGGCTTCCCTGGTGGCTCACATGGTAAAGAATCTGCCTGCAACGTGGGAGATTTGGGTTTGATCCTTGGGTCGAGAAGATCCCCTGGAGAAAGAACTGGCAACTCACTCCAGTATTCTTGCCTGGAGAATCCCATGGACGAGGAGCCTGGCTGACCGTGAGACTGCAAACAGTCAGACATGACTGAGTGACTACATGATGTGTTGAAGATGATGATGATGCATTTATAACTGACATTAGAGTTTTTAATGTTTTGACACAAATTTTTAATGATCACAGAACAATTGTTAACTTTGTCCATTGGTTATTAAGAATGCTGTACACAGCACTTTACGTTCTCACACTGGCTGTGCAAAGAAAGGACTGCTTGGAATTTACTGAAGGCCAACTATGTGCCTGGCAGGGCCTACAGTAAGGCCTGAATAAATAAGCAGTGAATAAAACAGACAGAGCCTTTGTCCTCATTTCTCTTAGTCTAGTGGAGGTGACAGATAATAAACAAAAATGTGTTGCACGTTTAAATAAATGTATGTGCTGTGCTTAGTTGCTCAGTCACGTCTGACTCTTTGCAACCTCATTGACTGTAGCCCGCCAGGCTCCTCTGTCCATGGGGAATTCTCTAGGAAAGAATACTGGATTGGGTGTCAGACCCTCCTCCAGGGGATCTTTCCAACCCAGGGATTAAACTCAGATCTCCTGCATTGCAGGCAGATTCTTTATTGTCTGAGCCACCAGAGAAGCCCAAATAAATGTATATATAAATGTATATATCTATATAAACCTGAAAGAATCAAAAGAACATAATAAATGGAGAGGAAAGGAAATCGTTTGGACTTGTATTTGCACTGGATTGAGGCTATAAGCCAGACTCAGAGTGCTCCCACTGATGTGTTTAGAACAATTATATACTGAAAGTTGATGAAATGTAAAATATGAATGATGAAATATGACAAGAAGGAGGTCATCAGTGAATGCCAACTAAAGACCCATAGGGTAGTGTTACCTCGGTGAAATAACTACATTCTGTGGTGTGTGGTTGGTCCTCAGAAATGCAGGCACAGACACCTGTTTTGTTAACACATCATGAAGGGGTTTGTCCTGGGACTTCCTTGGTTGTCCAGTGGTTAAGAATCTGCCTTTCAATGCAGGGGGACACAGGTTCAATCCCTGGTAGGAGAACTGAGGTCCCATATGCTGAAGGGCAGCTAAGCCTGCACACCACGGCTACTGAGGCCCTCATAGTCTAAAGCCCATGCGCACAACAAGAGGAACCTCTGAACCACAGCTAGAGAAAGCCCACGCACGGCAGAGAAGACACAGCACAGTCAAAAAACAAGGAAATACACACAAATGCACATGAAAATAAACTCAAAATGGATTAAAGATCTAAATGTAAGACCAGAAACTATAAAACTCCTAGAGGAGAACATAGGCAAAACACTCTCAGACATAAATCACAGCAGGATCCTCTATGATCCACCTCCCAGAATTCTGGAAATAAAAGCAAAAATAAACAAATGGGATCTAATTTAAATTAAAAGCTTCTGCACAACAAAGGAAAATATAAGTAAGGTGAAAAGACAGCCTTCAGAATGGGAGAAAATAATAGCAAATGAAGCAACTGACAAAGAACTAATCTCAAAAATATACAAGCAACTTATGCAGCTCAATTCCAGAAAAATAAACGACCCCATCAAAAAATGGGCCAAGGAACTAAATAGACATTTCTCCAAAGAAGACATACGGATGGCTAACAAACACATGAAAAGATGCTCAACATCACTCATTATTAGAGAAATGCAAATCAAAACCACAATGAGGTACCACTTCACACCAGTCAGAATGTCTGTGATCCAAAAATATGCAAGCAATAAATGCTGGAGAGGGTGTGGAGAAAAGGGAACCCTCCTACACTGTTGGTGGGAATGCAAACTAGTACAGCCACTTTGGAGAACAGTGTGGAGATTCCTTTAAAAATTGCAAATAGAACTGCCTTATGACCCAGCAATCCCACTGCTGGGCATACACACTGAGGAAACCAGAATTGAAAGAGACACATGTACCCCAATGTTCATCGCAGCACTGTTTATAATAGCGAGGACATGGAAACAACCTAGATGTCCATCAGCAGATGAATGGATAAGAAAGCTGTGGTACATGTACACAATGGAGTATTACTCAGCCATTAAAAAGAATACATTTGAATCAGTTCTGATGAGATGGATGAAACTGGAGCCAATTATACAGAATGAAGTAAGCCAGAAAGAAAAACACCAATACAGTATACTAACACATATATATGGAATTTAGAAAGATGGCAATGATGACCCTGTATGCAAGACAGCGAAAGAGACACAGATGTGTATAGCGGACTTTGGGACTCAGAGGGAAAGGGAGAGGGTGGGATGATTTGGGAGAATGGCATTGAAACATGTATACTATCCTGTAAGAATCAAATCACCAGTCTATGTCCAATGCAGGATACAGCATGCTTGGGGCTGGTGCACAGGGATGACCCAGAGGGATGTTGTGGGGAGGGAGGTGGGATGGGGGTTCATGTATGGGATCGCATGTGCACCCGTGGTGGATTCATGTCAATGTATGGCAAAACCAATACAGTATTATAAAGTAAAATAAAGTAAAAATAAAAAGTTAAAAAAATAATAATTTGTCTCTAAAATAAATAAAAATTAGAATTATAAAAAAAAAAACAAGGAAAGAAAGAAAGAAAAAGAATAATTTAGTCCTGTGATGATCTGACGAGATATTTATATAAGCCCAGATGCCAACATATTCAGTTCAGTTCAGTTCAGTCGCTCAGTCGTGTCCGACTCTTTGTGACCCCATGAATCATAGCACGCCAGGCCTCCCTGTCCATCACTGACTCCCGGAGTTCACTCAGACTAACATCCATCGAGTCAGTGATGCCATCCAGCCATCTCATCCTCGTCGTCCTCTTCTCTCCTGCCCTCAATCCCTCCCAGCATCAGAGTCTTTTCCAATGAGTCAACCCTTCGCACGAGGTGACCAAAGTATTGGAGTTTCAGCTTTAGCATCATTCCTTCCAAAGAACACCCAGGGCTGATCTCCTTTAGAAAGGACTTGTAAGAAATATAACTGGCAAATTGATCAGTCTTGTATGCCCTAAGGACAGTGAATTTTAAACTTTTGATTCCTGCTGAGAAGGTTGCTTGATTAGTGTATGTAGTATGATCTGCTAGCTGCCTACCAGGCATACATTCCTACCTGGCCCCCGACATATTCTCCCTGACAGAGGTCCAAACTGTGTTCATATGCAGCTTGTGTGAAAAAGGAGAATCTGGCCCCATCCTCAAATTGGGGGATTTGAAGTTTGCATCTGGTCTAAGCCAACAACGTTAATTCCATCCTCTTGTCAAGTAATTGACTCAGGGATGATGCTTAAGCCAACCAGCACATAACATATCCATGGGAATAGTATTCGATGCGATAGTGGGCATCTGTGGGCTGCTAGCTGAGTGAGACGGAAGGAAAGCACTCTCCTCTCCTGTACTCCTCTCCTCCCTTTGCTTTCCATCCTCTTGGAGTAGCAGTGGGAACCACTGAGGACACAGCTAGACGTCCGGGCAGATCAACGAGAAACAAAGCCAGAGGCTTTGTTCTGCTGCATCGAGAGCCTGTCTTGCATTTAGACTCTCTGTTCCGTGAAATAATCCCTTTCCTTCACAGTGAGAACAGTCTGAGATTTCTCTTATTTGCAGCCAAGAGCATCTTCCAGGTACATACTCTCAAAACAAAAGATGTGCGTTATGGGACTCAAATATCTCGACAATGTAGAGCTGGGTGTGCCCTCCTGGGGGGTTTCCCTAGTGGCTCAGTCGGTAAAGAATCCCCCTGCCAATGCAGGCGAGAGGCGAGAGACAAGAGATGAGGCTGGGATTCCCGGGTGGGTAAGATTGCCTGGAGAAGGAAATGGCAACCCGCTCCAGTATCCCCGCCTGGAAAATCCCATGGGCAGAGGAGCCTGGTGGGCTACAGCCCACGGGGTCTCAAAGAGTCAGACTCGACTGAGTGCGCATGCCACACCACGCCACGTGCCCTCCTGACCTCTCACTTTCTGATGCTCACCATCCTCTTCTGATCCCTGTCTTCTCAATTTAGATATGTTAACACCAATGCTTCCAGAGCAGTTTGGGGATTATTAAAACTCAGCAATAATTAACTTTTTCTTTCTGCTTGAGAGCTTAAATATGTTCCATGGTTAAGACAACTTCATATAATTAACCCAATGCGTGTGTTTATAGTTTAATTGTCACTCTCTCCTGTAACAGAATAGGTGCATGTGCTAACTGACACAATCACATTCCAGGGGTAATGGGATGTGATCACTTCACGTTTTACTCCTTGGTTCCACCTAAGATCTTTATTCAATCAACTCAAGTCTCCATATCTGGCTCAAGTATGTCAGATTCTCTGATTTTAAAGGAAGAGATATTTGATTAACAAATATATATATTATATATAAATTTAAAAAATATATAAAATATATATACATATATAGTTCACTGTAGCTGATTTTCACCTGGAGTGTTTTCAGTTCTGGAAGAGTACTAAGTGGCTTTTCCTCAGAGAGTTTCCCAAACACAAATGCAATGTCATCGTGGGACTGCTATGAATAGATGCAACCAGAGTTCCAACTACAGATTCCAGACAGCAAATTGTGACATTGTTTGGGTTTTGCTGTCCCTTCAGCCAGCTTGGCTTATATAGAGAGGTGGAACCATTATGAAATGCAGGATATTTTTGCACATGACTGTCCTGAACTGAAGTCATCTTAAGACAGAGGAAACACCTGAAGCAGTACATGAGTGTTGACCAAAGATGTGAGGTGGATTAAAACAGAAACGACAAACAGCACGTGGATATCTACAAGAAGAAAAGCATTCAGAGTAAGTGCCGAACCCGAAAACCTTCCTTTTTTTCCAGAACCCTATTAAAGGAAGCACAAGACAACATTTAAAAATGGCTCAGGATGGGGAACACATGCACACCCATGGCTGATTCATGTCAACGTATGGCAAAAACCACTACAGTATTGTAAAGTAATTAGCCTCCAATTAGAATAAGTAAGTTAAAAAATTGAATAAAATGGGTCAATAGCAGTAAGTCAGAAAGAGAAAAACAAGTATAGTGTTTTAATGCATATATATATGAAATGTAGAAAAATGGTACTGCTGAACCTATTTGCAGGGAAGGAATGGACACAGACATAGAGAATGGACTCGGGGACACAGTGGGGGAACGAGAGAGTGGGGCGATGGAGAAATAAACATACACTATCAGGTATACATTGGATAACTGGGGAGAAGTTGCTGTGTAGAACAGGGAGCCCAGTCTGGAGCTCTGTGAGGACCTGGAGGGGCGGAATGGGGGAGGGGAGGAAGACTTGGGAAGGAGGGGGTGTGTGTATACTTATGGCTGATTCACGCTGTTGCATGGCAGAAACTAACACAACATTGTAAAAACTAAAAAACAAAACAAAAAGTAAAAAATAAGATGGGTCAGAAGCCCAGATTGTGAGCTTATAATAAAATAATTATTATTATCAGATATAATAATATCTAATAATAATTATTACATATAGCTGTGCTGTGCTGTGCTTAGCCGCCCAGTCTTGTCCAACTCTTTGTGATGCCATGGACTGCCGCCCTCCAGGCTCCTCTGTCCATGAGGATTCTCCAGGCAAGAATACCGGAGTGCCTTGCCATGCCCTCTTCCAGGGGATCTTCCCAATCCAGGGATCGAACCCAGGCCTCCCGCATTGCAGGAGGATTCTTTACTGTCTGAGCCACCAATTATTATATATTACATAATAATTATTATATATTAAATAGTAATTACAAATAATATGTCTATAATATATATTTAATTAAAATAATGTGTTAGGTGACATCATAAAAGCTTCATATAAGTATCTCATTCCTTCCTCATCACAATTCTGGGAAGTAGATATTGTTCTACCTGTTTTCCGAGTCTTAATGAAAACATCTTACCCAAGTCCCATGGCAAGTAAGAGCTAGAAATGAGGAAATGAGAGGCGCCCACAGGTCTGCCCAGCCCCAAGCAGCATTACAGGCATTTTCCTCATGACTTGCAGAACCGTGTATACAAACAGTTGCATGGAGTTGTGAACAGACAGTAAATATAACCCTGAAGTATATAGACTTAGGGTTACCAGTAGTCCAACTTCCTTCCTTCTCTACATCAAATCTTAGGGCCTAGACTTTATCTAAATTAGTTTGATTACAAATCACATGGTTGATAAATTTGTGTTCAAATACTCTGTTTTAGAGAACTTTACAAATCACTGATGTAATTTCTATAAAGCCAGGGACAAAATTTTGAATTTATATATGATGACAATTTATCTCAAAAAAAGACATGCCATTTGTGCTTCCACGAATAATAATATATACATGTGTTTATTTTCCCTTTACTCTTACTCAACACTGGGTGTTATCAAGCTTTAATTTAAAACTTTCACCAATCTGGTAAGTGTAAATAGTATTTTGTTTTAATTTGCATTTCAAATTAAGAGTGAAGCTGAGTACACTGTCACTGATTTATTGTCTATATCTCGCTTTTGCAGAGTTTGGTCTGCTTATGCCAATTTTTCTTAACTGTTGATCATTTTCTTATTAATTTATAAGAATTCTTTTCATAGTAAGGTAATTAACCTTTTGTCATGCTTTTCCCCCATCATGTTTTAAAAATAACTGTTAAAATTTGGCATTTGCTTTATGACTTGTGTATGTTTTTGTCAACAATTTTCATTGTAATGAACAATTCCATCTTTTCCTCAACAACTTGAAATGCCATATTTCATTGGTTATTAGGTACACATCTTTTTGACATTTTAAAACCTCTGAAATCAGAACATGTCTTAAAATCGATAATACTTTATGACTGTTTTTGTTTGGTTTAAGGAGTTGTCATTGTTTATAATACACAAATTGTTCATAGCTGTTAACATTTTCATCACTTCAACTGACTTATTCTGTAATTAAAGGAAGGAACTTGATTCAGCCTAGACAGTTGACACCATTACAAACCCACCACAGATCATATGCTTTTTATATACTAACACAGAGAACTGCATTTATAGAATTCTCAATTTTGCACCATTCTTATGTTCTTTTGATGAACTCTGCTTGATATTTATGAATTATTTTATTATGTTCCATTGATTCTCTAATGTCTAATCTTCACAGTTATGTGGCGCTTGTTTTTGTTTAGTCGCTCAGTCGTCTCTGACTCTTTGTGACCCCATGGGCTGCAGCATGCCAGGTTTCCCTGTCCTTCACTATGTCCCAGAGTTTACTCAAACTCATGTCCATTGAATCGATGATGCCATCCAACCATCTGCCACTCCCTTCTCCTCCTGGCTTCAGTCTTTCCCAGCATCAAGGTCTTTCCCAATGAGTCCATCCTGTGCATCAGGTGGCCAAAATATTGGAGTTTCAGCTTCAGCATCACTCCTTCTAATGAATATTCAGGATTGATTTCCTTTAGGATTGACTGGTTTGATCTCCGTGCAGTGCAAGGGACTCTCAAGAGTCTTCTCCAGCACCACAGCTTGAAAGCATCAATTCTTTGGCGCTCAGCCTTCTTTATGGTCCAACTCTCACATCTGTACATGACTACTGGAAAAACCATAGCTTTGACTTGACGGACCTTTGTTGGCAAAGTGACGTCTTTGCTCTAGGTTTGTCATAGTTTTTCTTCCAAGGAATAAACCTCTTTTAATTCATGGCTGCAGTCACCATCCACAGTGATTTTGGAGCCCAAGAAAAAAGTTTCCATTATTTCCCCATCTGTTTGCATGAAATGATGGGACCAGATGCCATTATCTTAGTTTTTTGAATGCTGAGCTTTCGGCCAGCTTTTCCACTCTTCTCTTTCAACTTCATCAAGAGGCTCTTTTAGTTCCTCTTCACTTTCTGCCATAAGGGTGGTGTCATCTGCATTTCTGAAGTTATTGATATTTCTCCCAGCAATCTTGATTCCAGCTTGTGATCCATCCAGCCCAGCATTTCTCATGATGTACTCTGCATAGAAGTTAAATAAGCATGGTGACAATATACAGGCTTGAAGTATTTATTTTCCAATTTTGAAACAGTTGTTCCATGTTTGGTTTGAACTGCTGCTTCTTGATCTGCATACAGGTTTCTCAGGAGGCAGGCAAGGTGTTCTAATATTCCCATATCTTTAAGAATTTTCTACAGTTTGTTGTGATCCACACAGTCAAAGGCCTTAGCATAGTCAATGAAGCAGAAATCGACATTTTTATGGAATTCCCTTGCCTTTTCCTTGATCCACTGGGTGTTGGCAATTTGATCTCTGGTTCCTCTCCCTTTTCTAAATCCAGGTTATACACCTGAAAGTTCTCAGCTCACATACCGTTGAAGGCTAGCTTGAAAGATTTTGAGCATTATCTTGCTGGCATGTGAAATGAGCACAATTATGCAGACATATTTATTCATTAGCATGAATCTAGTATGTACATATATGACATAAATTTTCTGTATATTGAGACCTACATTTTGAAAGACAGAAAACATATGTGTTTTATCCTTTCCTGGAAATTAACACACAGTGTGAATAAATGCATGCTTATTAGGTGAATGTTACAGCTTTAGTGGCTCATTTAAACATGTCTTCTGTATCAGGCGACTCTCCATATATCATCTCACTTAATTACCATTATAGGCAGATGAGGAAACTTAGGCACAGGAAGATTAAGTTACATATCTGGAGCTTTAACTTGGTGACAGAGCCAGGGCTCAAACAGATATCTGTCTCATCCCTAAGACTATGTTATTTTGCTCCTCAGTGCTGCCTCTAAAATAAGCCCTGCTGCAATCCACAAATATACTTTGACTCCCAGTGATCATCTGAAATATACATAACTGAGCATAGAATTTCTGAGGTCGTGTGTGACCCATGAAGACCCACAAATTTTCTTGTTAGGCAGGTAGCCATTCATCACTGAGAAACAAGATACAGTAATTCACTATGAAACACCAAGTGAGAGACTCTGTATTTTCAGTAGAGTTGAAAGCAATATGCATGGCAGAAACTCCTACTTCCATGAGCTTATGTAGGCACTTTCAAAAGAGCCCTGTTAGATTAAAGCACAATTAATCATCTGTCTCTCACATGCCAGATGAGAGAACTTTTCTATTTTCCTTCTTGAGTTCTCAACAGTTGCACCGAAACCAGAGGCAGTTTTGAGATTAAGATCCGATGCTCTCCAGCTAAAAACTTAATCTGCCATCACTCAGTTCTGGGTCAAAGCACCATTGTGACACAGGCAGTGTGCCTTGGAACGTGCAGTGAGGCAGGTAACAGCTCTGCTCCCTGTGGTGGCAGGCGAAAGCTGCAGACATGGAACGTGTGTCATATTCGTGGGCAAGTCCTGGGGGGTTTCTACTTGGCTCTTGTCATAATAGATTCATGTGTTTTGCCCAAACAGGTTGATTTATCTAGGAATTTACTCATTTACATGCCAAACACATTGATCAAACTTGATCTGAGCCAAGCAGAAGTAGGCCATGCAGTTTACCAGTAATAGAGACAAAAACAACAACTTGTCTGAAGTCAGGTAGCTTGACTAATTACATGAATAATTTGTTATATCCTTGCACACACCCTTCATTAGAATTTTCAGTTACTCAGACTGAAAATTAAGAAAAGAAAGGCAGGCTCTTTTTATTATAGATGGTCTCATCAGTTCATCTGAAAACATTGCATGACAGGGCTTAGATATAGAGCCTAGTCCAGTCAGCATGTATTTCTCAAGAGGCGATTATGTGCAAAGTTCTGTGGAAGAAAAGGAGGAGGAGGAGGGAAAGGAGGGGGAGAAGAAGGAGAAGCAGAAGCAAAGCAAAGCAAATCAAATGAAAGAGAAAGAAAAATAGCATGGGGGTGGGGGTAGGGAGTGTGTGGTCTTCTTTCCATGAATCCTTATTTCAAAGAGCCCACGTCAATGGTGCCCTTAAGAGTGAATAGGGTCTTTGAAGAAACTCATAATGTTTTACCATCAAGTTTATCTTTGAAATCAAAGAGAAAAAGGCCTAGAAATTTTCTGTGAAAAGGAGACTCCTGGCTTCTGATAAGAAGGCCACCAGCATAGGCTGCTTGTTCTATCTCCCTAAATCAGAAGAGAGAGCTAAGCAAGGATCTGAGGGCCCCGCATGAAGATCAGGAGAAACCTGGTATAGATACGAGGACTCAAAGACTGCTGTGAGTAGGGGGATTGCCAGAAGGAGGCCTCAGCCTGGGCAGGAGAACCTCCCCAGGGGCCAAGGATGCCAGACCCGAGTTTTAAATTCTAGCTCGGCTTCTCCCCACCATCGCCGTGGGAGGACCACCACTGAAGCGGTAGCCAGGCCAGCTGGTGTCTCAGGATAATTCAGGGTAACCCAGAAGCCCTGCTGGGGCGGGGTGAGGTGAGGCATCGATGGAACAGGTGCTGACCACGGACACCTGCACCCACGCTCACTCCAAACTGTAGGACCCGCTGCGTCACGCTCTTGGATTCTTTCTTTCCAGCACAGCAGCATCTCAATAAGACTTTTAAGAGCAAATTCCTGACCAGAGGTGTTTGCCAGTGTGATGGTGGGAAGCAGGGCCATGGGCTGCTGCTGCACGGTACCCAGGGCTCTCCCCTTCGAGGACCATTTTCTCTATTATCTTAAAGTCCCCGAGAAGAAAAACCAGGCCTGGGCATTGGCTCCTCGTGAAAATGTACAACCAAACAGAAAAACAACAGAACTGAAGAACGCATGCCTCATGAATTCTGAAAGTAGAATTATTGTTACAGATGAACCATGAATTTAAAACGAGCGACAAATATCCTCTTGAAGACACAAATAATATGATGCAGATAGAAAAGGTCAAAAGGGATAAGTAGAAATGACAGGTATGAAGATATAATAAAGAAGAATTAATAATAATAATAACAGAATGTGTATATTATTTACTTTGTAATAATATATACAGAGCAACACTCTTTCATGTTAACACAGTTCGTTTCCACAGTAACTCTGGGAGTTAGGAACTAGTATTACCCCTACTTGACAGATGAAGAAATCAAGGCATAAAGAGGTTAAGTAAATTCCCTGCGGTGGAGCCAGGATGTAAACACAGATATCCTGGCTCCATGAAACTAATAGTGAGGGATATTCTGAAAGCAGAGCTGCATGAACAAGACCAAATAGAAGGAGCAGAGGATAAAGGTAAGTGAATGAAGTGAAGCAGTGCCAATATCTGAATAAAAGGGCCTGTGAAGTGAAGGAAAGCCAAATTGAGGAGAGGAAATATCTGAACTGAATGGTGATAAATTCCACGAAATGTAAGATGAAAGACTGAACATTAAAGAGTCCAGACAAGGCCACAGATGACGGGTACGGAAAACCCTCTATCTAGAAATACTATAGTAAAATTTAAGAATAGCCAAGACAATAAGAACATTAAAAAACTCTAGAGTCAGTCCTCTTCAAGGAAACAAGAATGAGATTGAAATCATATATTTAAAGGGACTTTGTGTGTGTGCTAAGTTGATTCAGTCGTGTCCAGCTCTGCGACCTGGTAGACTTTAGCCTGCCAGGCTCCTCTGTCCATGGGATTATCCAGGCAAGGATACTGGAGTGGGTTGCCGTGCCCTCTTCCAGGGGATCTTCCTGAACCAGGGATTGAACCCACGTCTCTACTGTCTCCTGCTTTGGCAGGAGGATTCTTTACCACCAGCGCCTCCTGGGAAGCCCTCTCATTTGTATACTTCCTTAATAATCAACATATTCATTTTAAAGACTTTCCAAAGAGTTCTGAAGAATGAAACAGGAGACATTATAGAAAACAAAAAGAAACTTATGGTAGAAGAATTTCCCAACATTGTGAAGACTTTCAGAAAAAAAAAATCTAGGACTGAGCAACCTGAAGACAACATGATCCTTCAGATTCCACAAGATCTGTGGATGGAGAGAACTCTGTAGTTGTACAAAAAGACATACTCAAGAAATAGTTCAGAGCCCAGCATATCTTTCAGACAAAATCCACATTGCACAGCACAGGATCAAAGCTAAAGCTGGCACAATAGGAGACCTGATTGCATCCCGGTCAGGCTTTCCTTTTGGGAAGTTACACTTTCTAGATGTGACAAGGTTTCACCCTTAGGTGGCTAAAATTCAAATGTGGTAAATGAAAACTATTCACAAATAATAAGTCAGACAAAGACAAATACCATATGATATCACTTATACATGGAACCTAAAATATGATACAAACGAACTTATTTAACAAAACAGAAATAGACTCACAGACATAGGAAACAAATTTAGCATTACCAAATGAGAAAAAAGGAGCAGAACAAATTAGGAACTTGGGATTAATACACATTACCTATATAAAATAGAGAAACAATAATGACCTGCTGTGTAGCACAGAGAACCATATTCACTATCTTGTAATAACCTATAATGGAAAAGAATCTGAAAAGGTATATATGTACATACATATATGTATATGTATAACTGAATCACTTTGTTGTACACCTGAAGCTAACACAGCATTGTAAACTATTTTAATAAAAAACATAATTAAATATTAAAAAAGAAGAGGGCTGCTCTGCTGTGTGATGGTCACAGTCTGCTGTTTTCTTCTGCACAGACAATCTTCAATGGAGGAAAGCACCTAGCAGCTGCTAATGGAACAGTAAATAAAAGTTTCGTGAGCTGTGTGTGGGCAATAATAAATAAAACTGAAGTTAAGCATAGATGAGTGAATAAAGATCACTTCTCTGAGGAAGTTTTGAGGAAGAAGAAAAAAAGCGTCCAGAGATGGAAAAAGTAGTTGAGAATGAAAATCTCTGAAGAAGGTATAGACATGTTGAAAGATGTAGGTTCTTGGGATCTCTGTGAGAACACCAGGGTCTTTGGGATGGCCTGCTCATCATAGAAGTATCCAAAAAAGTGAATGCTGCCAAAACTTTTGCTGCAAGGGTAACGCCAACAGAAGACACACCACTAGACAGGGAAAACCAGCTGAAAAGAAATACAGTGCAGTCACTAAATCTCATAGCTGTGAGGACAGGTGTTCTTAGAATTAAAGAGTTCATGAAAAAAATATATAGACGCTACTTAGGTAGCATCTACTTAAGTGTGGGTGTGCTTAGTCGCTCACTGGTGTTCAGCTCTTTGTAACCCATAACCATAGCCTGCCAGGCTCCCCTGTCCATGGGATTTTCCAGGCAAGAATACTGGAGTGGGTTGCCATGCCCTCCTCCAGGGGATCTTCCTGACCCAGGGATTGAACCCGTGTCTTCTGTGTCTCCCACTTTACAGACAGACTCTTTAACACTGAACTGCTGGGGCTCAGTACATATGCTTAAGTGGATGAGGACCTTTAGCGCAAGATTTTAATGAAATGCTTGGATTTATGCTGTCTTGTTTAGAACTGGTTCATTTTCCATTTTCTTTGGGGAATGTCCCTTTCTATACAGAAGGAAATGGCAACCCACTCCAGTATTCTTGCCTGGAGAATCCTGTGGACGGAGGAGTCTGGCGGGCTGTTGTCTATGGGGTCGCGCAGAGTCAGACACGACTGAAGTGACTTAGCGGCAGCAGCATACAGAACAGAACATATCAAGTGACTGAAAAATGGTTTACACAGAGTTTTAAAATAATTCGAAAGAAATAAAAGAAATGTTTAAAAAGATGTCAGATTTAACTAGGTGATCAAAGAGGCAACTCAATATTTTATAAAACCAAGACACTGAATAAGAATCTCTCTGAGGAAATACCTGGGTTTAAAGATACATTCAGAAAGCTTGAACTGCTTTCTGTCTGGTGCTAGTGGAAAAGTGATAGCTAAGAAAGAATAGAATGTTCAGAAAAAAGACAAAATTGGGACAATTTGAGAACAAAGATAACTGCAATAGATTGAAACACATCAAATATATTTAAGTCCACAAGTTCCTATTTACACACCTCCCCCCCCCAAAAAAAAAAATAGCCCTTATATGGCACTGTTAGACAATGCCGATACAGCAATACTTCGTTTAGAAAAACTGGTAAATAAAGGGAAAGTAATACTTTGGCCACCTCATGCGAAGAGTTGACTCATTGGAAAAGACCCTGATGCTGGGAGGGATTGGGGGCAGGAGGAGAAGGGGACGACAGAGGATGAGATGGCTGGATGGCATCACTGACTCAATGCACATGAGTTTGAGTGAATTCCGGGAGGTGGTGATGGACAGGGAGGCCTGGCATGCTGCGATTCATAGGGTCGCAAAGAGTCGGACACGACTGAGCGACTGAACTGAACTGAACTGAACTGAATCAGGCATTTATTCTCTCTTTCCTACACATACTCTGCTACAGAGTAACTAAATAGTAGATGGTAAAGCGTCTGCCTACAATGCGGGAGATGCGGGTTCGATCACTGGGTCGGGAAGATCCCCTGGAGAAGGCAATGACAACCCACTCCAGTACTCTTGCCTGGAAAATCTCATGGACTGAAAAGCCTGGTAGGCTACAGTCCATGGGGTCGCAAAGAGTTGGACACGACTGAGCGACTTCACTTCACTTTGATTGGTTTAGTCACTAAGCTGTGTCCGACTCTTGCGACCCCATGGACTGTAGCCCGCCAGGCTCCTCTGTCCATGAGATTCTCCAGGCAAGAATACTGGAGTGGGTTGCCATTTCCTTCTCCAGGGGATCTTCCCCACCCAGGAATCAAACCTGGGTCTCCTGCATTGCAGGCAGATTCCTTCCCAACTGAGCTATAAGGGAAGCCCCTGTTTTCTTTCAGCTGTTTAAAAATATCATTGCATTGTATTCTGGCTTGCACTGCTCTCTGTATGGTTGTCAGATGAAAGGAAGTTATTTTTAGAGCATTTTGGATAAAAAACAAAGAAAAAATAGTTGAATTGAATATAATCCATTTGCAATAAATGAATGGATCTTACCATTGATAATCAACAGCTGCTAACACTACACAGAGAAAACAATCAAATATTATGTACCTCCTGATGGAAGAACATAAAATATAAAAAATCTTTGAAAAAGTCTTGCCAAAAAATTAAACCTGAATCTCAGATACAACCAAAGCATAGAATATATGAGGAAAAGAGGAACACATTGAACCACACCACAGAGGTGCAATCAGAAACTGAGATTACAGAAAACTCCATTGCACAAATAATCCGGTTCTTCAACAAATAAACAACCACAAACTGTGTTCTGTGTTTAAAAAAATAATAAAGTTTTACAAATAAACAAAACACCTTATAGCCCCTAAAATATAACCAGTCTAAATAAAACTAGTCTGCTCAACAAATTGTATCTACTGTGTGTAATTTGAAGGCAATTTTAAATAACAAAAAATAAGCAATACATTTGAAAAATAGCTCCTAACAGTTTGAAAACGTGTTTTCCCTGCTTTCTTTTCCCCAAACCCTGTTATCAGCATAAATCAGTGGCTCACAGAGGGACTGGTAAATAAACATACTTGTTATTCCATTTTTCTATTATCTGTTCCAAAAGACCAAAGCAAAATAAATGGACTCTAAAAATATTTGTTAATAAAGATAACAGAGGGCCGCAATTAAACTGACTGACAACCATACATCGAGCAGTGCAAGCCAGAATACAATGCAATGGTATTTTTAAACAGCTGAAAGAAAACAAGTACCAGCTTACAAAATATCCTTCAACTAATAAAGAGAAAAAAGAAAATATTTTTAGACCAAGAAAAATAGAGAAAATTGACCATGAAATAGATTTGCACTGAAGGACATACTAAATGGTATTATTCAGGCAGATGAAAATACACTCCCAGCTGGAAGACCGGAAATGCAAGAAGCAATAAAGAACAATGAAAATGGTAAATGTTTGAGTTAATATCGGATTAACTACTAATTATTATTATTATTATGTCTTACTGAATTTAAAATAGAAAAATTTAAAACATGACAACAATAGCACATATATCAAAAGGAGGAAAATGGTACTTCTGTTGCTTAGGAGGTGGGTAAAAGTACTGAATAACATTAGGTTTTGATAAGTCTAGGATTGCATGCTGCAATCTTTAGGAAATCCCTAACAGATTAGTCTGGAGATGGGAATGGCAACCCACTCCAGTATTCTTGCCTGGAAAATCCCATGGACAGAGGAGCCTGTCTATGGGCTCAGAGAGTGACATTACTGAGTGACTAAACCACCACCACCACCCCCCACCACCATCACCAACACAAGGCTGAGAAATGGGAGAAGGGCTGGAGAAAAAGAACATAAAAAGTTAAGTCAATCTAAGAGAATGCAAGCAAGGAAGGACACAAAAGAGATGAAACAAAGAACAAATAAGGAGGTGGTAGGTTTAAGCTGAATGTACCAGTAAGTACATTCAGTGTAATTAGACTAGTTTAATTGAAATGAAAGGATATGGAAAAAAATACTTTGCAAATTCTAACCAACAGAAAACTGGTTGCTTCTATATTAATACATTTAAAAAGTTGGTTTTAAAGCAAACACTCTTACTAAAGAGTTTCACTTCTTAAAGAAAAAGAGCAAATGTTAAACCAAACTTTCAATTTAACAGGAATACACCACACACACATACACATATAATTTGCATGTGAATCACAAGGTTTGTGTGGAACTAATAATTAGGAGGAATATAATTTATGGAACTATATATATACATTGTGTCACTGCTCACTGGGTGGTCAAGCTGTGCCACAGGATGGAATGTTATGCTACCAGAAGTGTGGTCAAGGCTAAAAGGCAGATAAGTGCCACCCAGGGAGGAAATCAGTGCGAGATTCAAGGTCGCTGAGAAGAGAAAACACAAACACCAGGCTCAAGGGGCCCAGTGTTTACTTATGGCAAGAAGAGAGGGCGATAAAACGTGAGAGCCTCTGTCAATGCCTTGGTCCCCATGACCAGTGGATCTATTCTGCAACCAGCCAGGGGACTGCATCCTCTGGGGAAGGGCCCCCACCCCGCCCACCCAGGATCTAGATACAGAAAGCTGGAGGCGTGCCCGGGGGTCACTGACACAGTGCTTAAGCAGAACAAAGGAGTACCTATACATCCAGCCCAGGACAGGAATATGCATTCCCTCCCAAGGCTGAGAGCCCAAAACAGGCAGTGAGGGCTTTTATCTCCCAGTGAGGAAGTGTTCCGGGACCACAGGCCGTTCTTAGGCAGCTGAGCTGGAGCTGGCAGACTGTGTGTACATCACTGCCTTTCGATATAAAATTGACAGAATTATAAGGAGAAATAGCCAACTCCATAATATTAGATTTTCATACACTTTTATCAGTAACTGATAAAATAAGTAGATTCTAAAAAATCAGTAAGGATATATGGAAGACTTGAACAATATAATGAACAAACTTGGCTTAATTTATATTACAGGTCATTGTACTTAACAATTATAGAACACGGTTTCTATTCAAAAGCACAAGATGAAGCAAAAATTCTACTGTGTGTTCAGTTGCTCAGTTGTGTTCAACTCTTCGTGATCCCCATGGATCGTAGCCCACCAGGCTCCTTTGTCCAAGAAATTTTCCAGGCAAGAATACTGGAGTGGGTTGCCATTTCCTCCTCCAGGGGATCCTCGCAATCCAGAGACTGAACCTGTGTCTCCTGCAATGCAGGTTTAATTATTGAAATTTAATCCAAAATTTGAAACCTTCACATACACATACAGGCAAACACGGAACTCATGGACTAATTATTTCAGTGTAAATTCCAATATTTAGAGAATAAATCATGCCATTATTAAGTGAATTCTTTCAGAGAAATAAAACAGGAGAAGAACCACTTCCTAATTTTGTTTTATGAAGAGAGCATCACCTTGATACCAAAACCTAACAAGGATGCCATAAAAAAAAAGTTGAAGGACAATCTTTCTCATAAAGATAGATGTGAAAATCCTAAACAAAACAATAGCAAAGAAAATTCAGCTTTGTCTAAAAGGATAATGAATTCCAATAAACTTGTACTTAGCTTTGTAGTGAGAGCTTGGTTTGACATTTGCTATAGCTTCCTAGGGGCTTTCCAGGTGGCGCTAGCGGTGAAGAACCTGCCTGCTAACTAAGCAGACATGAGGGATTTGGGTGAGTTGGGACGATCTCCTGGAGGAGGGCATAGCAACCTACTCCAGTATTCTTGCCTGGAGAATCCTGTGGACAGAGATGCCTGGCAGGCTATGGCCCTTCGGGTTGTAAAGAGTCAGACATGATTGAAGTGTCTTAGCACACATGCACACACATAGCTTCCTAGGTGGCACAATGGTACAGAATCCACCTGCCAATGCGGAAGAGGCAAGAGATGTGGATTTGGTCCCTGGGTTGTAAGATCCCCTGGAGGGGGAAATGGCAACCTACTCCAATGTTCTTGGCTGGAAAATTCCATGGGCAGAGGAGCCTGGTAGGCTAGAGTCCATGGAGTTGCAAAGAGTCACAATTGAGCAACTGAACATACACATACATACTAAATAGTAAGACTTCATATAGGGCTTCCCTGGTAGTATAGTGGATAAAAATCCTCTTGCCAATGCAAGAGACACGGGTTCAATTCCTGATCTGGGAGGACTCCACATGCTGGAGCAACTAAGCCCGTAGCCACAACTACTGAAGCCTGTGTGCCTAGAGCCCGTGCTCCACAGCAAGAGAAGTCACTGATATGAAAAACCCATGCCCTGCAACAAAGAGCAGCCCCTGCTTGCTGCAACTAGGAGAAGCCGGGACGCAGCAACAAAGACTCAGGACAGCCCAAATAAATAAACAAGAATCTTAAAACTTCATGTGTAGTTATGATAATTTAGACAGGGTAGTATATGGATGGTTACATAATTTACGACAAAGGTGACACTGTAGAGCAGTAGGGAAAATGAATTTTTAACAAATTATACTTAATTGGATAGAAAATGAAATTTGACTCTTACATTATGCTCAGTAATCAGTTCTAAGTGGATTGTAGCTTTAAGTTGAAAGGCAGAATAATAAAGCTTCTAATAGTTGATATAGGAAAATACCTTTGTTACTTTGGTATAGGGAAACACTTCTTAAAGGTGAAAAAAAATCTTTGCCATAGAAAAAGAGACTTTAAAAATAAAGACTTTTATTCTTCAAAAGACACAACTGAGAGAGTAAAAATTCAGTCCAAGACTTGAAGAAAGTGCCTTAATACATAGAACTGGCAAAGAATTTGTGGGCAGAATATATCCGCCCCCCCAAAAAAAAATTCTACAAAGTAATAAAAAAAGTACAAGCATTATGCAAACCAAGAACTTCCAGACTTCCAAGCTGGGTTTAGAAAAGGCAGAGGAACCAGAGAGATAAAATAGCCAACATTTGTTGAATCACAGAGAAAGCAAGGGAATTCCAGAAAAACATCTAGGTCTGTTTCATCGAGAAAACAAAGGCTTCACACTAAAGCCTTTGACTGTGTGGAATCATGACAAACTGTGGAAGGCTCTTAAGGAGATGGGAATACCAGACCACCTTTCCTGTCTCCTGAGAAACCTGTATGTAGATCAAGAGGCAACAGTTAGAACTCTGTATGGAACAACTGATTGGTTCAAGATTGAGAAAGTAAGGAGTACAACAGGGCTGTCTGCTGTCATCCTTTGTTTAACCTATACGCTGAGCACATCATGAGACATGCCAGGCTGGGTGAGTTCATATAGGCCTTCCTTGGTAGTACAGAGGGTAAAAGCTGGACTCAAGATAGGTGGGAGAAAGCAACAACCTCAGATAT
Source organism: Capricornis sumatraensis (assembly GCF_032405125.1). Lineage (NCBI taxonomy): Eukaryota > Metazoa > Chordata > Mammalia > Artiodactyla > Bovidae > Capricornis > Capricornis sumatraensis. Next base: position 40,663,488 of record NC_091078.1, on the reverse strand, counting down.
GCAGAAGATACCATTCTAATGGCAGAAAGCCAAGAGGAACTGAAGAACCTCTTAATGATCATGGAGGAGAGTGAAAGAGCCGGCTTAAAACTAAATATTAAAAAACTAAGATCATGGCATCTGGTCCTGTTACTTCATGGCAAATAGAAGGGAAACAGGTGGAAGCAGTGACAGATTTCCTCTTCTTGGCTCCAAAATCACTGCAGACGGTGACTGCTGCCATGAAATCAGAAGATGATTGCTTCTTGGCAGGAAAGCTATGACAAACCTAGACAGTGTGTTGAAAAGCAGAGACATCACTCTGCTGGCAAAGGTCCGTGTAGTCAAGGCCCTTCCAGTGGTCATGTATGGTTGTGAGAGTCGGACTGTAAAGAAGGCGGAGCACCAAAGAACTGATGCCTTCTAACTGTGGTGTTGGAGAAGACTCCTGAGAGTCCCTTGGATTACAAGGAGATCAAACCAGTCAATCTTAAAGGAAACCAACCCTGAATACTCATTGGAAAGACTGAAACTGAAGCTCCAATATTTTGGTCACTTAATGCTAATAGCTGACTTTGGAAAAGCCCCTGATGCTGAGAAAGATTGAGGGCAGAAGGAGAAGCTGGCATCAGAGAATAAGATGGCTGGGTGACATCACTGATGCAATGGACATGGACTTGGGCAAACTCTGGGAGATGGTGAGGGACAGGGAGGTCTGGCGTGCTGCAGCCCGTGGGGTCACAAAGAGTCGGACGTGACTGGGAGACTGAACAACAACAATAAAACAATAAAAAATCCAATTTTAAAATGGTGATTGAAGAACAGCTTGATAAGTGTGAAGGAGGAGAGTGAAAGTGCTTCATGTGAACATCCAAATGACCACTGAACATCTGAAGACATTTCATCAGTAGTCACTAGAAAATGCAGGTTTAAATCACAATGGAATATCGTTACACACTTTGAAGGATGGTAACAATGTAAATAAAGGGGTCTGTAAGTATGTGAAATAAACGAAACTCTCATACACTGCTGGTAGAAATATGAATTAATCCAAGAATTTGTTAAACATTTTGACATTTTTGGGGAGGTTAAATACATGTAAGAATTAAAGATTTTAAAATTTAATAAAAAAAATAAAAATAAAAAAAAATTAAAAAAAAAAGAATAAAAAAAAAAATCTATGAATACTTTATTACCCAGAAATTTTGCACTTGGTACATTCATGCACCAAGAGGTTTATATAAGAATGTTCATAGCAGCATTATTTTCAGTAACCAAAGTTTGACAAGGACTCAAATTTTCATGAACAATAGACTGGATAAGCAAATTCTCAGCAATGAAAATGAACAAACTATGGCTACTTTCATCAGTATGGATGAATTTCATGACTATAATGTTGAATGAAACAAAGCCATACATAAAAGAATAAATATTGTTTAATAGAAAGTTTGAAACACCAAAACTAAGCTACAAACATTGTGAGTCAGTTAAGTGTTTACATTTGAGAGGAAAGACGGTGACTGGGAGAAAGCAGCAGGGAGGGCTTCTGAGGTGCTGGTGATGTTCTATTGCCAGACTGAATTGGTGTTACATTGAATGGATATTACACCGGATGTTATACAGGACGCTACAGTGGATTCATGGCGAATGTACCATATTTTGTGTATTTTCCTCTGTATGTGAGTTATATTTTGCAATTTGAAAGAGTGTTTTTTGAAGGAAGAAAATGATCTCACAAGGAAAATCTAACATTAAGGAAGATATGAAGAGAAAAGAAAGTGGTAACGAACAAAGAATAAATTGATGGTATATAAGAAGAGTCTAGATTGTAGGTGTTAGAAAAATAGTAGACAACGTATGTAACACGATGTAATGTAACTCAACAAAATACAATACAAGGCATGTAAATCTGGAAGAAAGAATTGGGATTAATATAATGTAAAGCAGAGACATTACTTTGCCGACTAAGGTCCATCTAGTCAAGGCTATGGTTTTTCCTGTGGTCATGTATGGATGTGAGAGTTGGACTGTGAAGAAGGCTGAGAGCCGAAGAATTGATGCTTTTGAACTGTGGTGTTGGAGAAGACCCTTGAGAGTCCCTTGGACTGCAAGGAGATCCAACCAGTCCATTCTGAAGGAGATCAGCCCTGGGATTTCTTTGGAAGAAATGATGCTAAAGCCGAAACTCCAATACTTTGGCCACCTCATGAGAAGAGTTGACTCATTGGAAAAGACTCTGATGCTGGGGGTGATTGGGGGCAGGAGAAGAAGGGGACGACAGAGGATGAGATGGCTGGATGGCATCACCAACTCGATGGATGTGATTCTGAGTGAACTCCGGGAGTTGGTGATGGACAGGGAGTCCTGGTGTGCTGCGATTCATGGGGTCGCAAGGAGTCAGACACGACTGAGCGACTGAACTGAACTGAACTGATTTCTTACAGATGAAGGATACACTTTTTTGGTATTGTTAAGTATAAATATTACAATTTCAAGGACGACCACCAGATATAGACATATATATTTTCCAATCCAGTGGGAAAGAAAGGTTCAATGAGAAATAAACCCACAATCAATTTTTTAATAATGGAAGTAAAGACGGAAGATTAGAAAAAGTTAGGAAAATAGAAAACAAAACACTTTGGTGGAAATAAATCATCAGTAATCATAATCAATGTCAGTGTATTTAATTGCCCAGTTAAAATGCATGTTGTTAGAGTAGATTAAAAAATTAAAATTCCTTGTTATTTATAGGAGATGCTTCTAAAATGTAGTGCAGGAAAAATGATGAAAACTGAATGACGAAAAGAATATTCCAAGCGAATCAAAAGAAAGATGATGAACTCTCTTAATTTTTGACAAGTAGAGTTTAAGGCAAAAAGGATAACTAGGTATAAGGAGCATTTATATAATTTCGTTGTTCGTTGTTCAGCTACTCAGTCGTGTCCAAGTCTTTGTGGCCCCATGGACTGTAGCACGCCAGGCTTCCCTGTGCATCACTATCTCTGGAAGTTTGTTCAAACTCGTGTCCATTAAGTTGGTGATGCCGTCCAACCATCTGGTCCTCTGTCATCCCCTTCTCCTCCTGCCTTCTATCTTTCCTAGCATCAAGGTCATTTAAATGCTTATATAAAGAGTATTTATATAATAATTTAGTATATATTAGATAATTACAAAAGGCAATTTACCAAGAGGACATAACAATTCCAATTTTTTTCATACTCAATGATGTATCTTTAAAAAAATCAATAAAATACATTTTGTCAAAAGTGCAAAAATGAAAAAGTGATATATCTATCATTACAGGAGAAGATTTTCACACACTTTCCCCAGTAATGCAAAGGTCAAGTAATCAAACAAGCAGTAAGTAAGGTGGCAGTAGTGGTAAAGAATCTGCCTGCCAGTGCAAGAGATGCAAGAGAGGCGGGTTTGATCCCTGGGCCAGGAAGATCCCTTGGAGTAGGAAGTAGCAACCACTCCAGTATTCTTGCCTGGAAAGTTCCATGTACAGAGAAGCCTGGTAGTCGACAGTCCATGGGGTCTCGAAGAGCTGGACAGAACTGAGCGTACACACACAAAGTACTGAAGAGTTGAACAAGACGGTTAACAAGTTAACTATAATGAACCCTGTAGAACCCTCACCCAACAGTTGTAAAATGTGTAAAACACTTACAAAAACAGAAGATATACTAATTATAAAATATATCTCAACAAATTTTAGATTTGGTATGAAAAAGACCACCTTTTCTGACCAGAATGCAGTTAAATTTAGAAAGTAATATCAAAAGGTAGTTAAAACCCACAAAAGAGAGCATACATTTGGAAATTTAAAAGTGCTTTTCAAATAAATAACTTACAGGTCAAAAAAGAAATCACACTGGAAATTTAAACTGCATCAACAGAAAGAAATGAAAAATTACAGTGAAATTTGGGGGAGGCAACTAAAGTGATGTTTAGTAGGATACATGATTCATTGAATTCAAAACATTGTAGAAGAAGTGAGGCTGAATTTTTGTGAACTAAACAGGTGGTTTCTTTGAAAAAGAAAAAAAGGGTCACTTGTTGAAAGACGGTTGATTTTCAGGCCCAGCACTGTGAGTTTCCTGTTGTGAGTTTCAACAACTTCTTAAGAGCATTGAAGTCAACTCAGTTCTTTGAGAAGCAGTACATCTGCTGAAGCAAAAGGCACAAGTACCAGAATGATTTGTATTGTAGTCTGGAGAGGTAGAGAAATCAAACCTGGCAGCTTTCTTAGTCACTTGGTAAACATATTGAAGCGGGAAAACAGGAAATTATAAATGCTGCCTCCAGAATTCCAAGAGGCTCAGCAAAGGGACTTCACTGGTGGTTCAATGGTTAAGAATCCACCTGGCAATGCAGGGGACATGGGTTCGATCCCTGGGTGGGGAACTAAGATCCCACATGCCTTGAAGCAATTAAGCCCATGTGCCACAACTAGAGAGTCTGTGCGCCGCAAGGAAAGAGCCTGAGTTCCGCAACCAAGACCTGGTGCAACCTAAAGAAATACATATTTTTAAAAAAGGTCCAGTGAATATTGTACCACCTTCCCTGTGGTTGTGAGTGACAGATATTAGAGCAGAATATCTTTTTGTGACATGGGTGAAAATAGCTTGACACATTCTAACTTACTAAAGGTGTAATTTCTATGATGTAGCAGAATCTTGTTTTTTCATGGATTTTTGTTTTCAAATCCTGTAAATATGTGTCATGCACTGCGTCTCAGGTCCTGCTATTTTTAGCTGTCTGGATCCTATTGGCATGCTTTCCTCGGTGTAGTGAATTACTGTTCTATCTTGAAGAAGAGTAAGGCAGTCAGTCAGTCACATGTGGCAATGAACAAGAGCTACTATCTTGAGCCAGGATAGTAGAGGTGTACTGCTGTCCATGTCGGTTCAGTTCAGTTCAGTCGTTCAGTCGTGTCTGACTCTTTGCGACCCCATGAATTGCAGCACGCCAGGCCTCCCTGTCCACTGCCAACTCCCAGAATTCACCCAAACTCATGTGCATTGAGTCGGTGATGCCATCCAGCCATCTCATCCTCTGTCGTCCCCTTCTCCTCCTGCCCCCAATCCCTCCCAGCATCAAAGTCTTTTCCAATGAGTCAACTCTTCACATGAGGTGGCCAAAGTACTGGAGCTTCAGCTTTAGCATCATTCCTTCCAAAGAAATCCCAGGGCTGATCTCCTTTAGAATGGACTGGTTGGATCTCCTTGCAGTCCAAGGGACTCTCAAAAGTCTTCAACACCACAGTTCAAAAGCATCAATCCTTTGGCATTCAGCTTTCTTCACAGTCCAACTCTCACATCCATACATGACCACTGGAAAAACCATGCAAGCAAATTCTTCTACTGTTATTTTTAAGTTATTTACAACCATTGAAAACAACCAAACTACCTTTCATGATTCCTACTTCTACATTCCCTTTGAATTGGCTCATTGCGATACCTACATGGTCCCCTAGAACTCTGAGGTCAGAGGGCACACAGTCCCAGAGGGCCCCAAGCAATAACATTTCACCATGGTGTACCATGAGCTGCTGCCTTCCCATCCTGCAGCGTAAAGAATGATTCTCTTTTGCTTTTTCTTACCCTATAACCAGTACTGCGTTCCCCACAGGTTCCTGCAATCTGGGCTGTGGTTATGACCTTTGAATCAGTTAAAGTTTTTAATGTGGCAAGCAATGCAAGCTAACTATAATTTAAACAAGATGAAAGAATTTATTTGAGATTCTGGAGAACAACCAGCATCAAAAGAAAAGATGGACAATGGCTCTTTGGGGAGAATAGGAATCAGAGCAGTTTCAGGGATCGTATTCTTGGGAAGTCCTGGACCTGCAAATGACTCAGCTAAAATCATGTATCCTCCTAGGGTGTGTCTGTTTGAAAGTCAAATTCTGGAAGAGAGAACAGATTTATTTTGGATTATATGTCATAGAGAAGAACAAATGCATAAAGGAAGTGATATTGGGCAGGGCAAAAGCAACATGTTACATAATACCATAATATAATAACATAACAATACATTTAAATCCAAGCCCATTTTTGGAAGTATGAAAAATGTAGGAAATCAAGGCATGGGAACCTACCATGCTTCAATAACCAAAGATATTCACGGTTATTATTTTTCTAACTATTATTTTCTTTAATAGAGTAGGAAAAACACTATAAATAATTTGAAATAATTCAAATGTATACAACACATTAAAATTGCCAATAAACATACAAATACAACATTATATTTTGATGTTATTCATTAAAAATTTTAAGGTCAAAAGATTTTTTTAATTACAAACATAATACATGCTGGTTACATTCCAGAAATTATGCAAGGTGAAACAAATGTCTCCTATAATTCTGACACCCTGAGATAATCACTGTTAAAAGTTTGAGATTTTTCCTCATTATTTCTACATGTGCATATATTAATTTAATGAAAATTGAATTCTGTTGTTTCTTTTTGCTAAATCTTGTCATTAAATATTTCATTAAATGCCACTTAACTCTGTATTTTGTAAAGTATTTCCATGTTAGTACATTTACTGTAACCTCATTAAACAGCCCTATATTATTCTATTAAATGGATATACCATAATTTATTGAACTAATCCTATTGATAAACATTTAAGTCATTTCAGATATTTTACTATTACAAATAGACTTCATTGTAAAAATCCTTGACCTACGCTGACTCAGGTTTCTGAGTCAGTTTTTCTATAGAAATAGACATATTTAATAGATTGACATCATATTAATAGTATATGTAAATGTATATCAAACTTTATTAGTTAGCATATCACTGATTCTTAAAATAGTATCAAAATGTGAGCTAAATGTAATCTTTATGTAAAATTCCATTTCATACAAGTGTCATAATTTAATTAATGTAATGGTTCTTATATTTAAGAGTTTTAATTTGTTTCCAAGGTTGGGTAATAGAAATAATTCTTCATTGAACATTAGTGCTTCTAAAGCTTTAGTTGCATTTCTGAATAATTTTAGGGGATATTCCTGGAAATGAAATCTTTGGAACAAATAATATGAACATTATTTAAGGTTATTGATGTATATTGACAAATTATTTTTTCAAAAAGTTGTGGAGTTTTCATCAACAATATGACTAGGATTACTGGATTCTTAGCCATGTGGTGTTGGAGAAGACTCTTGAGTCCCTTGGACTGCAAGGAGATCCAACCAGTCCATTCTAAAAGAGATCAGCCCTGGATGTTCTTTGGAAGGAATGATGCTAAAGCTGAAACTTCAGTACTTTGACCACCTCATGCAAAGAGTTGATGGATTGGAAAAGACTCTGATGGTGGGAGGGATTGGGGGCAGGAGAAAAAGGGGACAACAGAGGATGAGATGGCTGGATGGCATCACTGACTCGATGGACGAGAGTTTGAGTGAACTCCAGGAGATGGTGATGGACAGGGAGGCCTGGCGTGCTGCGATTCATGGGGTTGCAAAGAGTCAGACACGACTGAAATGAACTGAACTGAACCATTGATTGTATTGTTAGTAACTTTTTCTGTGCATAGTTACATTGTATCGTTTATTCACTTGGTATAAACAACTTACCAAGGCATTTCAAACTCTTGGTAAATTTCTTTTCATAATATATTACAGAAGTGAAGCATGGTTTGGTTTATGCCCTTGTTGTTGGATATTTTGACAATTTCTTGACTTACTCTTTTTTTTTTTTCTCTCAGCTATTTACTATGAAATTACAGAATGTTTCTTAAACTGTATTGTCAATATCTGTAGTTTATTTTTTTAATGAAAGTTGTTATTTTAAATTTTTTAATATAAACTTATTTATTTTAATTGGAGGTTAATTACAATCTGTAGTGATTTTGCCATACATCAACATGAATCCACCACGGGTGTACATGTGTTCTCCATCCTGAACCCCCCTCCCACCTCCCTCTCCATACCATCCCTCTGGGTCATCCCAGTGCACCAGCCCCGAGCATCCTGTACCATGTATCGAACCTGGACTGGCAATTCATTTCATATATGATATTATACATGTTTCAATGCCATTCTCCCAAATCATCCCACCCTCTCCCTCTCCCACAGAGTCCAAAAGACTGTTCTATACATCTGTCTGTCTTTTGCTGTCTCGCATACAGGGTTATCGTTATCATCTTTCTAAATTCCATATATATGTGTTAGTATACTGTATTGGTGTTTTTATTTCTGGCTTACTTCACTCTGTATTATAGGCTCCAGTTTCATCCACCTCATTAGAACAAATTCAAATGTATTCTTTTTAATGGCTGAGTAATGCTCCATTGTGGATATGTACCACAGCTTTCTTATCCATTCGTCTGCTGATGGACATCTAGGTTGCTTCCATGTCCTGGCTATTATAAACAGTGCTGGGATGAACACTGGGGTACATGTGTCTCTTTCAATTCTGGTTTCCTCAATGTGTATGCCCAGCAGTGGGACTGCTGGGTCGTATGGCAGTTCTATTTCCAGTTTTTTAAGGAATCTCCACACTGTTCTCCATAGTGACTGTATTAGTTTGCATTCCCACCAGCAGTGTAAGAGGGTTCCCTTTCCTCCACACCTTCTCCAGCATTTATTGCTTGTAGACTTTTTGATAGCAGTCATTCTGACTGGCCTGAAATGGTACCTCATTGTGGTTTTGTTTTGCATTTCTCTGATGAGTGATGTTGAGCATCTCTTCATGTGTTTGTTAGCCATCTGTATGTCTTCTTTGGAGAAATGTCTATTTAGTTCTTTGGCCCATGTTTTGATTGGGTTGTTTATTTTTCTGGAATTGAGCTGTAGGGGTTGCTTGTATGTTTTTGTCTTTGTCAGTTGCTTCATTTGCTATTATCTTCTCCCATTCTGAAGGCTGTCTTTTCACCTTACTTATAGTTTTCTTTGTTGCACAGAAGCCTTTATTTTTAATTAGGTCCCATTTGTTTATTTTTACTTTTATTTCCAATATGCTGGGAGGTGGGTCATAGAGGATCCTGCTGTGATTTATGTTAGAGAGTGTTTCGCCTATGTTCTCCTCTAGGAGTTTTATAGTTTCTGGTCTTACGTTTAGATCTTTAGCCCATTTTGAGTTTATTTTTGTGTATGGTGTTAGAAAGTGTTCTAGTTTCCATCTTGAGAAAGAAGAATGGACCTGGAGGAATCAACCTGCCTGACTTCAGGCTCTACTGCAAAGCCACAGTCATCAAGACAGTATGCTACTGGCACAAAGACAGAAATATAGATCAATGGAACAAATAGAAAGCCCAGAGATAAATCCACGCACCTATGGACACCTTATCTTTGACAAAGGAGGCAAGAATATACAATGGATTAAAGACAATCTCTTTAACAAGTGGTGCTGGGAAAACTGGTCAACCACTTGTAAAAGAATGAAACTGGAATACTCTTGACTGAAATCATTTAAAAATGTTATTTAGGTCCCACTGGCACGATGATTTTCTCAAAGAGCAGACCAGAGCCACGTCCTATGTGGGACAGTGAGATGAGCAAGATCTCTGCAGACTGGATTCTTGCACAGACACGACCTTGAAGTAAGAAAGAAAGTGTGCTCTGGTGTCCCTGTGAGGCGAAAGTAAATAGTCAGATCAATGGGTATAATTTCAGATTCTGGAAGTGGTTTTGCTCTGTCTTAGAAAAGAGAGCTGCCGTTTGAAATAGCAGCTGCAATTTGAGTCACTACCTAATTACACTTAGGATAATCCACTCTAATTACCCAAGACTCATTTTGCTCTTGAAAAAGAGGGAAGTTAAACAGGGTTGTGCTAAGAATAATCAGGTCTCTGATGGTGACACAATCTCTGATTTCCCTAGAAATGTGGTGTTGCTCTGGCTTTGTCTTTTGGAAGCAAAATCTTCAGACTTCCACTTGGCCCTTCCTATAGCCATAGGATATACTTCATAGATCAGAAGGTCAGTGTGAAAATTCTTCCAGATTTCAGTATTTGTATTCCAACTATCCACTTCTTTATTCAAGAAACAACTATGGAATGGGCTAGGAATCCCCTTGAACCCACCACGAGCATGACTCAGACAAAAGCTTTATTAATCATCTAGTGTCAATAAACCCCCACACTTACCAGTAGACCACAGTAGCCCTCTGGTTTCTAGCTAGTCTTTGCCATAATTATCCAAGTAAGTGAACACAAGTCCCTTAGGGAAGACTAGGGGGTTAATTTACAGAATGTATTGGTGATGTTATTGCTGGTGTCTTCTTCCAGAGTATCTCACTTCCCCTTTTCTCCAAGACATTCTAAGTCAATAAACTTACTCTATGGGAACTGGGTGAGCGGCAGTGATATTTGATCACGGACACTTGAGTAAGGCCTTACTTGCAGGGAATTTAGTGGGCAGTTTGGTTCTGGGGTCTGTGTGACCTACAGCCGTTCTGATTATTGCCCCTACAGTGCTGTCTATTATAGTAATCACGCCACTTTGACTTTTTAAAGACTGATTTTTTTTAAGGTTTAGTTTTGGCTGTGGTGGGTCTTTGCCTCTGCTTTGGGGCTTTTTCTAGCTGTGCTAAGTGGGGGCTACTCTTTAGCTGTTCTCTTGTAGGCTTCTCGTTGAGTTGGCCCCTCTTGCGATGGAACACGGACTCAGGCACATGGGTTTAGCAGCTCTGGCTCAAGGGCTCTAGAGTGTGGGCTCAGCAGTTGTGGCTCATGGGCTCAGCTGCTTGGCAGTGTGTGGGGTCTTCCTTGACCAGGGATCAAACCAGGGTCCCTTGCCTTGCAAGGTGGACTCACTGGACCACCAGGGAAGCCCCTCCTCCCCCGCCACCACCCACCACTTTGATTTTTAACTGTTTCTTCTGGCCACTGCCTAGGATCCCATTCACCTTGGCGAAATTAAAAAGCCCATTTCAATGGCAGAATCACCTACCTGCATCCCCAGGTTATTGAAAACAGTTACTAGAGCACTTTGAAAATATGATACATCCTTCACCATTGTACTTCTCAAGCTGTAATGAAGAGAGTGTATTCAAAGTCTTGTTACTGGAAATAAGGAAAGCGTGAGTGAGTAGACGGATTTGATAAATCCATTCTAGCATTCCTGTCTCCCCTCCTCTATTTTATAAAAAGGAATTTCTTGCAATTTTATTCCATGTATCACTGGCCACCATTGAGTCCAAGTTTAGTTCAGTTGCTCAGTCATGTCCGACTCTTTGCAATCCCATGGACTGCAGCACGCCAGGCCTCCCTGTCCATCACCAACTCCCGGAATTTATTTAAACTCATGCCCATTGAGTTGGTGATGCTATCCAACCATCTCATCCTCTGTCATCCCCTTTTTCTCCTGCCTTCAGTCTTTACCAGCATCACAAGTAAGTAAACAAATTGTTAGAATCCCTCTCATCTGCCTGAGTTGTTCAGTCTCTAAGTTGTGTCTGACTCTGCGACTCCATGCACTGCAGCAAGCCATGACCCCTTGTCCTTCACTATCTCCTGGAATTTGCTCAAATTCACATCCCCTTAGTCAGTGATGCTCTCTAACCATCTCATCCTCTGTCGTCCCCTTCTCCTTTTGCCTTCAATCTTTCCCTGCATCAGGGTCTTTTCCAATGAGTTGGCTCTTGGAGCTTCAGCTTCAGCAACTGTCCTTCCAATGAATATTTAGAGTTGATATCCTTTAGGATTGATTGGTTTGATCTCTTTCTTGTCCAAGGGACTTTCAAGAGTTTTCCCAGCACCAAAATTTCAAAGGATCAGTTCTTCAGCACTCAGCCTTCTTTACGGTCCAGCTCTCCAATCTGTACATGACTATTGGAAAAATCTGCTTGAGTACCTTTCAATAAATTTGTTTCTACCTAAAAGTAATCCTCTTGCCCTAGCCTAAGACTTACCAAATGCATTGTCATTATATTCTTTAGGTTTTTACCATGTAAATGAACAAAAGTTTTTGTTGTGTGAGGGCTTCTCCATTCAAGTTTGGCTTTGTAACTGGCTTCTGGATGCCTGCTTGGATTTGACCCTGTTAATAGACACAAGGGTAAATGAGAAGCCATGAAAAGGAAGAATAAGGGAATTTGGCCACCTCTCACATGGTGACTCTTAAAGGCAAGATCATTAAAAAATTTCCAGGCAAAGCAGGAACATCTCTATCAAATATGTGGGGTGGGAGATTGCACGTCTCCTTGCAAGAAATGCTCAGCGAAGTGTGGAGTAGCCTAAGTTACCCCAATACTCCCCTGTTTTCCCGTTTCAGTTATTGGAGTCTTCCATTCTATCTCAGTTAATGCCTTAATTTTGCATGCAGTCTGCTGATGCTGTAAATACAACTGAACTTTGCAATTTTGCAATCCACAGGTTCAAGATTTTAAAAATTTATTTTGTAGAGGTACAATGTTGTGTTGGTTTCTGGTGTACAGCAATGTGATTCAAGTGTGTGTGTGTGTATATATATATATACATACATCCATATGTATATATATATGCTACCCAGTTGCTACCCTTGTTGCATATCACAAGTGTCTTGGTCCTTGGTGCAGGTTGGAAAAGAATTTCCAAATGTGAGGCAGAACAAGAGGAGAATGGAGTTTATTAGAGTGGGAGACACTGTTAGAACAGCAGGCTGGCTCAAGATAGGGTGGACCCCTTTCATAAGCCAGTGTCTATAGTCTCCAGACAAAGAAAACTTCTGCTGGAAGGGTGGCATTAGATGATTGGTTAGGATGCTGAAAGATGGGCATGTTACCTAACATGGGGTCAGTGAGCTGGTTGGTTTAAGTCAGGGGAGCTCAGGGGAACAGTTGCTATGGGGCTGAGTCAGTTCTGGAGGTAGCCTTGTTACAGGACTCCACATCTGTGGCCTTGGTACAAGGCTTTACACCTATGACTTTGGTGTAGGACTCTACAACAGAATCAAATTTTGATCCTGATTTTATGCTTCCTCAGTACCTAAAAGTGCTCATAGCACAAAGACAGCTCCTGGTTCTCTACTCTTGGTCAAGAATTTTATCTTGGGCCTGTCATCATCTTCCTGTTTGCTCCAAACATTGCAAAATGCATCTATGATATAAAGTCTATTCTTCATTAACAATTTTCTTTAAGTGTAAAATACTCCTGCCTGATTTGGGCTTTATTAACATTAATTTTTTTTTGGTGAAAGTTATCAATGAGATTCTTAATTCTCTGTGTTTATCGACCTGCAGATATTATTTTTTTTATTTTCTGTTCTTTTTTCTTTTCCTTGCAGAGTCCTAACCACCAGGCCACCAGGGAATTTTTTGTCCTCTATTCCAACCAAAGTTTGTGATTTCTATTCTTAAGCACCTAGAGAGATTCAACTTCTCGGGAAATTCTTATTTGAATTTAATTTCTGTGACACTTATAAGACCAGTTCAGTTCAGTTTGGTTGCTCAGTAGTGTCTGACTTTTTGCAACCCCATGAACTGCAGTTTGTCGGGCCTCCCTGCCCATCACCAACTCCTGGAATCTACCCAAACCCATGTCCATTGAGTTGGTGACACCATCCAACCATCTCATCCTCTCTTGTCCCCTTCTCCTCCTGCCCTCAACCTTTCCCAGCATCACGGTCTTTTCAAATGAGTCAGCTCTTCACATCAGGTGGTCAAAGTATTGGAGCTTCAGCTTCAACATCAGTCCTTCCAATGAACACCCAGGGCTGATTTCCTTTAGGATGGACTGGTTGGATCTCCTTGCAGTCCAAGGGACTCTCAAGAGTCTTCTCCAACACCACAGTTCAAAAGCATCAATTCTTCAGTGTTCAGCTTTCTTTATAGTCCAACTCTCACATCCATACATGACCACTAGAAAGACCATAGCCTTGACTGGACGGACCTTTGTTGACAAAGTAATGTCTCTGCTTTTTAATATGTTGTCTAGGTTGGTCATAACTTTCCTTCCAAGAAGTAAGAGTCTTTTAATTTCATGGCTGCAATCACCATCTGCAGTGATTTTGGAGCCCAGAAAAATAAAGTCAGCCTCTGTTTCCACTGTTTCCCCATCTATTTGCCATGAAGTGATGGGACTGGATGCCATGATCTTCGTTTGCTGAATGTTGAGCTTTAAGCCAACTTTTTCACTCTCCTCTTTCACTTTCATTAAGATGCTCTTTAGTTCTTCTTCACTTTCTGCCATAAGGATGGTGTCATCTGCATATCTGATGTTATTGATATTTCTCCTGGCAATCTTGATTCCAGCTTATGCTTCCTTCAGCCCAGCATTTCTCATGATGTACTCTGCATATAAGTTAAATAAGCAGGGTGACAATATACAGCCTTAACGTACTCCTTTTCCAATTTGGAGCCAGTCTGTTGTTCCATGTCCAATTCTAACTGTTGCTTCCTGACCTGCATATAGGTTTCTCAAGAGGCAGGTCAGGTGGTCTTGTATTCCATCTCTCTCAGAATTTTTCACAGTATATTGTGATTCCACATAGTCAAAGGCTTTGGCATAGTCAATAAAGCAGAAATAGATGTTTTTCTGGAACTCTCTTGCTTTTTCGATGATCCAGCGGATGTTGGCAATCTAATCTCTAGTTCCTCTGCCTTTTCTAAAACCAGCTTGAACATCTGGAAGTTCATGGTTTATGTAGCTGAAGCCTGGCTTGGAGCATTACTTTACTAGTGTGTGAGATGAGTGTAATTGTGCGTTAGTTTGAGCATTCTTTGGCATTGGAATGAAAACTGACCTTTTCCAGTCCTGTGGCCACTGATGAGTTTTTCTATTTGCTGGCATATTGAATGCAGCACTTTCATAGCATCATCTTTTAGGATTTTAAATAGCTCAACTGGCATTCCATCACCTCCACTTCCACTAGCTTTGTTCATAGTGATGCTTTCAGAGGCCCATTTGACTTCACATTCCATGTCTGGAATGTCTTCACTTCACATGTCTATCTCTAGCTGAGTGTGAGTGATCACACCATCGTGATTATCTGGGTCATGAAGATCTTTTTTGTACAGTTCTTCTGTGTATTCTTGATACCTCTTCTTAATATCTTCTGCTTCTGTTAGGTCCATACCATTTCTGTCCTTTATTGAGCCCATCTTTGCATGAAATGTTCCCTTGGTATCTCTAATTTTATTAGACCAGAAATAAAAAATATATCATGTGACACTGTGGGCCACTGTTCTTTAAGTTCAGAGTCCTCCTACAGTTCATTTCTACCATAGTTTGTGGTCAATTCCTTCTCCATACATGTGGAAAAATGGTAAATGCAATCACCATTACACCGTGGATGTGATGGCATGGGTAAAGGAAAGGAAAGAAAATATTTTTTATATAATTGCAGCAACCAGGAGATAGGGGTAGAACCTGTAGTTCTTGTTTCTGCTAGTCTTCAGGCTGTAACTGGCATTTTCCTCCCCTGCCACTGTTACAGGAAGAGTCAACTATGACTCCATGTTGGATCTGTTATTTTTTACTTTAACCTCCACTTCCTCTTGCTTTTGTTCACTAAAAAATACTGTTTATACATAATGAGCTGCCTTGGGGAGCCCTGCCCTTCTACCTAAATATTAAACCAAAATGCCTTTGTTCAGGACCCTGTCCACCTGAGGGTGGCTACAGCAAGGAAGAAATTAACACATCTCCTCCCTGAGGCTAGCCATTCAAGAAGATATTTGCAAAATTAATGCCCTTTTAACTTCATTTCCTTACCTAGCCCTACTCTGTTTTATAAAAGAACCTGGCATCCAGACCCTGCAATAAGATGGTTAATTTGAGATATTAGCCTGCCATCTTCTAGATCAGCTGGTTTTCTGAATAAAGTTGTATTCCTTGCCCCAACACCTTGTCTCTCGGATTTAGTGGCCTGTTATATGGCGAGCAGAGTGAGCTTGGACTCGGTCATACCTCTGAATCCATGTTTTTCCTGTCTTTGGCTCACACCATAGTTGGCTAAAGTTCTCTCCCAAATGCGGCAACCAAAACCTTCATTTCTGTGGGGCTTAAGTTCCAAGTGGTCCTGCCTGTAAATTTAGTCTGCTGATAATTCTGACCCTTGCATACGGTATACAGTAAAGGACCCCTGGGATCTCCTGTGTTGCAGCTGTACTTTCCCAGCATCTATTGTGAAAGAGCAACCTTATTTCCTTTTCATAGTCAAGGTCAGTTAGTTAGTGCCCCTCCTAACTTCCCCCTGCACCTGTTTGTTTAGTGCTGAGTTTCTCAACCTCTGTGCTATTGACATTTTAGACCGGATAATTCTTTGTTGTGGGGAGCTGTTCTGTGTATTGGAAAAGGTTTAGCAGTATCCCTGGCCTCTACCCACTAGATGCCAGTAATAACCCTACTCCCACCGTCCCAGGTGTGACAACCAAAAAAGTCTCCAGACATTGTCAAATGTTCCTTAGGAGGAAAATCATCTTTTATTGAGAACCATTGGTTCAGTTGTTTGAAGAGTCCCAAAGGGACAGGGGAGAGTGTTAGCCTTAGTGATGACCAGAGTCTCCCTCTAAGAGTGTTCTTCTCTGGTGATTACCACTGCTGGACCAGCAAAATCTATACTTGGAATGTGAAGATCTCCAAATAGCAGCCACACTGGCAGAGCTGGATGGCAATTTACCACTAGAGCAAAGGGGTAATGTGCGCAAAGGGTTCTGGGCAGAACAACAGGATACAAACTCACTGCATTCATTTTACATTAAACAGTGACCTTGTTACAGAAAATTTTAAATCTACAGAGGGAAGAGGGAAAAAAATCTCCTTATACCAACATTTGAAGCCAAGTACTATTAATATTTTAGAAATAACATCCTCCCTTATTATAAATACAATGTAGAGTTGCCATAGAGAGTTTGAAAAATGAAAATGAAACTTCCCATAATCATATCATTCAGAGAAAAACTCCACATTTAACACTGAAATATATTTGCTTCAGTCTTTATAACAAAATTTAAAACCTATATTTTCTTTTATAACATCTAAGCATTATAGGAATTTATACTTTAGAGTGAAAGTTCTCCATATTTCTGACTCCAGATATAACCACTGTTAATATCTGGAATATTCTTTCTCATATTTTTTTCCTATATGGTAACATAAATTACATTTTTAAAAAATTATGAAATAAGATCTAAGTACTGTTTTGCAACTTGCCTTTTTTACCAAATGATATATTTTGACTATCTGTTAATATAAATAACATCGTATTCTTTTAAAAGTCAATATTGTATTCTGTTGTGTAAGTGCATACAAATTTAGCTAATGAATGTACCGCTGCTACTACTGCTAAGTCGCTTCAGTCATGTCTGACTCTGTGCGACCCCATAGACGGCAGCCTAGTGGACATTAATTTCCAATTTATTTTATTTTATTTTTTACTGAAGTATGAGTGAAAGTTGCTCAGTCGTGTCCAACTCTTTGTGACCCCATGGACTATACAGTCCATGGAATTCTCCAGGCCAGAATACTGGAGTGGGTAGCAGTTCCCTTCTCCAGGGGATCTTCCCAATCCAGGAATCGAACCCAGGCCTCCCACATTGCAGGTGGATTCTTTACCACCTGAGCCACGAGGGAAGCCCAAGAATACTGGAGTGTGTAGCCTATCCGTTCTCCAGCAGATCTTCCACCAAGGAACTGAACTGGGGTCTCCTGCATTGCAGGAAGATTTGTTACCAACTGAGTTATTTTTTTAAATTGAAGTATAGTTGATGTTTAATACTATATGTTACAGATGTATAATACTATATGTTACAGATGTATAATATGTGATGTATAATATAGTGATTCACAATTTTTAAAGGTTATACTCCATTTATAGTTTTTTTTGAAAATAAATATTGGTTATATCCCTTGTGTTGTACATTATTGGAGAAGGCAATGGCACCCCACTCCAGTATTCTTGCCTGGAAAATCCCATGGACGGAGTAGCCTGGAAGGCTGCAGTCCATGGGGTCGCTGAGGGTCGGACACGACTGAGCGACTTCACTTTCACTTTTCACTTTCCTGCATTAGAGGAGGAAATGGCAACCCACTCCAGTGTTCTTGCCTGGAGAATCCCAGGGACCAGGGAGCCTGGTGGGCTGCCGTCTATGGGGTCGCACAGAGTTGGACACGACTGAAGTGACTTAGCAGTAGCAGTAGCAATTGTACATTATATCCTTATGACTTATTTTATACATAATATATGAAGTTTGTACCTCTTTATGTCCTGCCCCTATACACCCCTTCCCCTTCCTATTTTAACATACTATAAACAGTGATGCCAGGAGCATCTTGCATGTATGCATGTGTACATGTGCACACACACACATATATTTGCACAAATCCTGGTGCTTCTTAACTAGCATTTTTAAACATAAAAACATATTACATCAGTCACCTGTTTTTCTGGGTTGTGTTTGCAGTGAGTAAACTTGAGAGATGATGTAACATCTCTAAGAATAAAGCAAGCCTGAAAGTAAGTGAATGTGTTAGTCATGTCCCACTCTTTCGACCCCATGGACTGTAGCCTGGCAGACTCCTCAGTCCATTGAATTCTCCAGGCAAGAATACTGGAGTGGGTAGCCATTCCCTTCTCCAGGGGATCTTCCTGACCCACAGACTGAACCCAGGGATTAAATCTCCTGCAGACAGGATTCTTTACCGTCTGAGTCATCAGGGAAGGCCCAAACACTTAAGTCTGTCAAAACTGCTAAGTTACTTTAGTCGTGTCCGACTCTGTGCGACCCCATAGACGGCAGCCCACCAGGCTCCCCCGTCCCTGGGATTCTCCAGGCAAGAACACTGGAATGGGTTGCCATTTCCTTCTTCAATGCATGAAAGTGAAAAGTGAAAGTGAAGCCACTCAGTCGTGTCTGACCCTCAGCGACCCCATGGACTGCAGCCTTCCAGGCTCCTCTGTCCATAGGATTTTCCAGGCAAGAGTACTGGAATGGGGTGCCATTGCCTTCTCTGTCAAAACTACTTACTGCTTACTATAAAAGCAGTGGAGCCTCTAGTTCAGTGTCCTTCAGCTGTGACAAAAATTTGCTATGTGCATGGAATTCATCTGGGCTCCTCTGTATTTCTCCTGTAGAAATTGGGAAACAAAGGAAACCAATGTTCCATGATACATTGCTTGTTGTGAGCAATTCAGTTTTTTATCTCTGACCCATGATTCTAACCTTCTCTGCTAGCATCTGTGAAATAGTAAAAGGCTAATGTTGTTAAAATGCTACGCTCAATATGCCAGTAAATTTGGAAAACTCAGCTAGTGACCATGGGACTGATAAAGGTGTTTTCATTCCAATTCCAAAGAAAGGCAATGCCAAAGAATGCTCAAAGTACTGTACAATTGCACTCATTTCACATGTCTAGCGAGGTAATGCTCAAAATCCTCTAAGTTAGGCTTCAACAGTACTAGAACTGAGAAATTCCAGATGTAAAAGCTGGATTTAGGAAAGGCAGTAGAATAAGAGATCAAATTGCCAACATCTGTTGGATCATACAGAGAAGGCAATGGCAACCAATTCCAGTTCTCTTGCCTGGAAAACCCCATGGACGGAGGAGCCTGGTAGGCTGCAGGCCATGGGGTCGCTAAGAGTTGGACATGACTGAGCAACTTCACTTTCACTTTTCACTTTTGTGCACTGGAGAAGGAAATGGCAACCCACTCCAGTGTTCTTGCCTGGAGACTCTCAGGGATGGGGGAGCCTTGGGGGCTGCCGTCTATGGGATCACACAGAGTCGGACACGACTGAAGCGACTTAGCAGCAGCAGCAGAAGCTGGATCATAGAAAAAGCAAGGGAATTCCAGAAAAACATTTACTTTTGTTTTCTTGACTACACTAAAGCCTTTGACTGTGTGGATTACAACAAACTATGGAAAACTCGTCCAGAGATGAGTGTAGCAGACCATCTCACCTGTCCCCTGAGAAACCTGTATGCAGGACAAGGAGAAACAGACCAGACATGGAACAATGGACTGGCTCAAGATCAGGAAAGGAGTGCGTCAAGGCTGTTTATTGTCACCCTGCTTATTTAATTTCTATGCAGAGTACACCATGCGAAATGCCAGGCTGGATGAATCACTAGCCGGAATCAAGATGCTGGGAGAAATATCAACTACCTCAGAAATGCAGATGATAATACTCTAATGGCAGAAAGCGAAGAGGAATAAAAGAGCCTCTGGAAGAGGGTGAAAGAGGTCAGTGAAAAAGCTGGCCTAAAACTCAACATTCGAAAAACTAATATCATGGCATCCAGTCATATCATTTCATGGCAAGTAGATGGGGAAAATGTGGAAACAGTGGCAGACTATTTTCTTGGGCTCCAAAATCACTGCAGATGATGGCTGCAGCCACAAAATTAAAAGATGGTTGCTCCTTGGAAGGAAAGCTATAACAAAGCTAAACGTGAATTGAAAAGCAAGACATCACTTTGCTGACAAAGATCGATATAGTCAAAGCTATGGTTTTTCCAGTAGTCAAGTACAATGTGAGAGTTGGGCCAGAAAAAAGGCTAAAAGCCAAAGAATTGATGCTTTCAAATTGTGGTGTTGGAGAAGACTCTTGAGAGTCCCTTGGATAGCAAGGAGACCAGTGAATCCTAAATGAAATCAACCCTGAATATTCACTGGAAGGATTAATGCTGAAGCTAAAGCTCCAATAATTTGGCCACCTGATGTGAAGAGCCGACTCATTGGAAAAGACCCTGATGCTGGGAAAGATAGAGGGCAAGAGGAGAAGGGGGTGACAGAGGATGAGATTGTTGGATGGCATCACTGACTCAGTGGACATGAGTTTGAGCAAACTCTGGGAGATAGTGAAGGACAGGGAAGCCTGGCGTGCTGCAGTTCATAGGGTCACAAAGACTTAGACAGGATTTAGCAACTGAACAACAACAACAACTTATTAGCTTGTAAGTAAGGTAAAAGCAAAGAATAGGAAAGATATAAGCATCTGAATGCAGAGTTCCAAAGAAGAGCAAAAAGAGATAAGAAAGCCTTCCTCATCAATCAATGCAAAGAAATAGAGGAAAACAACAGAATGGGAAAGACTAGAGATCTCTTCAAGAAAATTAGAGATACCAAGGGAACATTTCATACAAAGATGGGCTCGATAAAGAACAGAAATTGTATGGACCTAACAGCAGCAGAAGATATTAAGAAGAAGTAGCAAGAATACACAGAAGAACTGTACAAAAAAGATCTTCACGACCAAGATAATCACGATGGTGTGATCACTCATCTAGAGCCAGACATCCTAGAATGTGAAGTCAAGTGGGCCTTAGGAAGCATCACTATGAACAAAGCTAGTGGAGGTGATGGAATTCCAGTTGAGCTATTTCAAATCCTAAAAGATGATGCTGTGAAGTGCTGCACTCAATATGCCAGCAAATTTGAAAACTCAGCAGTGGCCACAGGACTGGAAAAGGTCAGTTTTCATTCCAATCCCAAAGAAAGGCAATGCCAAAGAATGCTCAAACGACCACACAATTGCCCTCATCTCACATTCTAGTAAAGTAATGCTCAAAATTCTCCAAGCCAGGCTTCAGCAATTTGTGAACCATGAACTTGAAGATGTTCAAGCTGGTTTTTAAAAAGGCAGAGGAACCAGAGATCAAATTGCCAACATCCGCTGGATCATCAAGAAAGCAAGAGAGTTCCAGAAAAACATCTATTTCTGCTTTATTGACTATGCCAAAGCCTTTGACTGTGTGGGATCACAATAAACTGTGAAAAAATCTGAAAGAGATAGGAATACCAGACCACCTGACCTGCCTCTTGAGAAACCTATATGCAGGTCAGGAAGCAACAGTTAGAACTGGACATGGAACAACAGACTGGTTCCAAATAGGAAAAGGAGTACGTCAAGGCTGTATATTGTCACCATGCTTATTTAACTTATATGCAGAGTACATCATGAGAAACGCTGGGCTGAAGGAAGCACAAGCTGGAATCAAGATTGCCAGGAGAAATATCAATAACCTCAGATATGCAGATGACACCACCCTTATGGCAGAAAGTGAAGAAGAACTAAAAAGCCTCTTGATCAAAGTGAAAGAGGAGAGTGAAAAAGTTGGCTTAAAGCTCAACATTCAGAAAATGAAGATCATGGCATCTGGTCCCATCACTTCATGGGAAATAGATGGGGAAACAGTGCAAACAGTGGCAGACTTTATTTTGGGGGGGGGGGTCCAAAAATCACTGCAGATGGTGACTGCAGCCATGAAATTAAAAGATGCTTACTTCTTGGAAGTAAAGTTATGACCAACCTAGATAGCATATTCAAAGGCAGAGACATTACTTTGCCAGGCTAGTCAAGGCTATGGTTTTTCCAGTGGTCATGTATGGATGTGAGAGTTGGACTGTGAAGAAAGCCAAGTGCCAAAGAATTGATGCTTTTGAACTGTGGTGTTGGAGAAGACTCTTGAGAGTCCCTCAGACTGCAAGGAGATCCAACCAGTCCATTCTAAAGGAGATCAGCCCTGGGTGTTATGTGGAAGGAATGATGCTAAAGCTGAAATTCCAGTACTTTGGCCACCTCATGTGAAGAGTTGACTCACTGGAAAAGACTCTGATGTTGGGAGGGATTGGGGGCAGGGGGACAAGGGGACGACAGCGGATGAGATGGCTGGATGGCATCACTGACTTGATGGACATGCGTTTGAGTGAACTCTGGGAGTTGGCAATGGACAGGGAGGCCTGGCGTGCTGTGATTCATGGGGTCGCAAAGAGTCAGACACGACTGAGCGACTGAACTGAAGGTAAAATTTTATAGCTTGACAAAAGTATTATAACTCTGTGATAAAAACACAAAGTGTTTTTGTCAAACGTGTTTATACTGGCTACATAATTACCATTCCGATGGATCCATCATAATTTATACAACTTACCCTTGCTTATTCTTACACAGAAAATTGTTTCCAAATTTAGCTAGTCTCTAGTATGTTGAATCCATATCTAAGTCTTTGTTTACATTTCTGAGTAGCTGCCTAGGATAAATTTTAAAAAGTGTAATTGCTTAGGTCAACTGGTATAAACATTTTTAAAAGTCTTTTTTTTAATTGAAGAATTGTTGATTTACAACATTACAGTAGTTCAGGTGTGCTGCTGCTGCTGCTGCTAAGTCACTTCAGTCGTGTCCGACTCTGTGTGACCCCCTAGATGGCAACCCACCAGGCTCCCCGGTCCCTGGGATTCTCCAGGCAAGAACACTGGAGTGGGTTGCCATTTCCTTCTCCAATGCATGGAAGTGAAAAGTGAAAGTGAAGTTGCTCAGTTGTGTCTGACCCTCAGCAACCCCATGGACCGCAAACTTCCAGGCTCCTCTGTCCATGGGATTTTCCAGTCAAGAGAACTGGAGTGGGGTGCTATTGCCTTCTCCAAGTAGCTCAGGTGTACAACATAGTAATTCAATGTTTATGGATTATACTTCATTTAAAGTTATTACAAATTAATTTGTATATTTCTCTGTGCTGTACAATATATTTATTTTATACACAGTATATTTTAATCCCCTGCAGCATCTTGCCCCTCCTTCTGACTCTCTCCCTATTGGTAACCAATAATTCTTTTTAAATTGAGGAATAGTGAATTAACAATGTTGTGTTAGTTTCAAGTGTACAGCAAAGTGATTCAGTTAAATATTTTGTTCTTTATATCTGTCTGTTGCTGTTTCATTGTATTGATTTCTTTTAGATTCCACATATGCGACAACATACTCTGTATGATTTATTTCACTTAGCATAATACCTTCTAAGTCCATCCATGTTGTTGCAAAAAGCAAACTTTCATTCTTTTGTTGAGTGTATTTCATTATATCACATCTTCTTTATCCATTCATCTATTTTCTGTGTTGATGGACACTTGGGTTGCTTCCATATCTAGGCTATTGTAGATAATGCTGCTATGAATGCCAGGGCGCATGTATCTTTTTGAATTGGTGTTTTTGTTTTCTTTGGGTATATACTGAGGAATGAAATTGCTGGATCATAAGGTCATTCTATTTATAGTTTTTTCTGAGGGCTGTGTTTATTGTTTTACACAGTGGCTTCTCCAATTTACATTCCCACTAAGAGTGTATGCGGGCTTCACATCACTTTAAAAAGTCTTAGTACAAATTGCTAAAGTGCTTTCTAGAAGAGTTTCTCCAAAATGTATTCTCGTTAACTTTGTCTCCAAATCATTATACACATGTGAGCAAAATACATTAACATGTTTTTCTGTGCATTTTTAAATACCAGTTGTGATCAAACTAAATTCAACTTCAACTTTTTCACTTAACTAATCATACACTTCTCTGTGTTAAATACCTTAATATCATTTTCAAATACCCACTTTAGTCATTCATTTATTATTAGACACTCATTCCCCCCTCTGTTATAATGCAGTTATAAATATCTTAAACATCTTAAAAGTGTACCTTTATGCATAACACTACCCTTGATACTGCACAAGATAACTACACAGACTTGGTATTCAAGCTTTGCTGACTCAGAATAATGTCTACCTACTGTAAGAAACGCCGCGGGAAGAAGGAACCACCCCTATGGACCGTTGAACAGGGCCTTTTATTGGGCGGTCGCTCTCGGACAGAACTTCCGGGGGCGGGTAAGCAGGGAAGCGAGGGGATGGGTCTGCGAAGCAAAGGGAGTCCGAGGGGTAAAGGGAGTCTGTGGAGTCTGCGAGGTGTGAGGGGTGGGGAAGGGGTTTTATAGCCCGGGCCGAGGCTCCCATATAAGGAAGAAAATGCGGGCTCAGCGGTGATTGGTGTTCAAGGGCTCCGTGTCGGTTCCTGATTGGTTGGCTTGGTTGCTGGCCCGTCTCCGGGGTGTGTCTGCAGCGCCCTCTGCCGGGGCATGTCCCGACATGCCCGGGCATGCCTCAGCACGCCTGACCTTTCCATGACCTTTCATCCTGACCTCACCCTGACCTTTCATCCTGGCCTTGCCCTGACCTTTCACCTACTAGTCAGAAAACCAGTTTAACATGTAAAAAAAAAAATCCCACTCATAGCACTTCAAAACTGTAAAGTTCATCAGCTCACTCACTCAGTCATGTCTGACTCTTTGTGACCCCATGGACTGCAGCACACCAGGCTTCCCTGTCCATCACCAACTCCTGGAGCTTGCTCAAACTCATGTCCATCAAGTCAGCGAAGCCATCCAACCATCTCATCCTGTGTCATCCCCTTCTCCTCCTGCCTTCAATCTTTCCCAGCATCAGGTTCTTTCCCAATGAGTCAGTTCTTTGCATCAGGTGGCCAAAGTATTGTGGTTTCAGTTTCAACATCAGTCCTTCCAATGAATATTCAGGGTTGATTTCCTTATCATTGATTGGTTTGATCTCCTTGCAGTCCAAGGGACTCTCAAGAGTCTTCTCCAACACCATAGCTCAAAAGCATCAATTCTTCGGTACTCAGCCTTCTTTACAGTCCAACTCTCACATCCATACATGACTACTGGAAAAACCATAGCTTTGACTAGATGGTCCTTTGTTGGCAAAGTAATGTCTCTGCTTTTTAATATGCTGTCTAAATTGGTCACAGCTTTTCTTCCAAGGAGCAAGTGGTTTGTTTTTTTTTAATTTCATGGCTGTAGTCCCCATCTGCAGTGATTTTGGAGCTCCATAAAATAAAAAGTCTCTCAGTGTTTCCATTGTTTCCCCATCTATTTGCCATGAAGTGATGGGACAAGATGCCATGATCTTAGTTTTCTGAGTGCTGAGTTTTAAGCCAAATTTTTCACTCTCCTCTTTCACTTTCAAGAGGTTCTTTAGTTCTTTGCTTTCTGCCGTAAGGGTGGTGTCATCTGCATATCTGCGGTTATTGATATTTCTACCAAGCAATCTTGATTCCAGCTTGTGCTTCATCCAGCCCAGCATTTTGCATGACATACTCTGCATAGAAGTTAAATAAGCAGGGTGATAATATACAAACTTGACATACTCCTTTCCCTATTTGGAACTAGTCTGTTGTTCCATGTTGAGTTCTAACTTTGCTTCTTGACTTGCATACAGATTTCTCAGGAGGCAGATCAGGTGGTCTGGTATTCCCATCTCTTTAAGAATTTTTCACATAGCATAAAGCTAATAAAAATATAATGAACCTAGTAATAAATATAATCAAAGTTAAGCAAAACTCAATCAATGAAGGACTTTAAAAAAAGAAATAAATCAGGAGAAATTACCATAGTTAATAGAGTTAACTCATTGCCATAAATTCTCCCCCAATTTCTCTATATACCCAGTGCATTTTAATTAATAGATTGACAAGGTTTTTCATAGACCTTGGAAAGCCGGTTTCTAAATAAGTAGGAACCATATGATCTAGCAGTTCTATACCTAGGTGCATACCCAAGAGACCTGAAAGTGTATGTTCACATACAGACTTGCAGGCAAATGTTCACAGCAGTATTACTCATAATAGCCAAAAAGTGGAAACAACCCAAATATCTATTAACTGATAAACAGATAAACAAAACATAGCACAATCATATATTACATATACACATCTTTAGAAATGAATATTATTCAGCCATGAATAGATTGAAGTACTGATATATGGTATGAGGTAGATGAATTTGCTGAGTGAAAGAAGCTAGACACAAAAAGGCACATATTGTATGATTCCATGTGTATGGAATATCCAGAATAGGCAACTCCACAGAGACAGAAAGATTAGTGCTTTCCAGGGGCTGAAGAGGGAGGATGGGAAATGACTGCAAATGTGTTACTGGTATATAAACAAACAGACCGGTGGGACAGAATAAGAAACTCAGAGACAGAGCCAAGCGTGTATGCAATATTGATGACCTCTGTGTTGCTCTAAATCAGTGGAGAAACAATAAAACATCAATATGTGGTCATGAGATAATTTATCAATATATACACTTATTTCAGGTAGATTAAAAACATAAATGGAAATGCAAGTTTTATACTTTTATAAGAAAATATAGGGTGATATTTTCATAACCTAATGTGAAAAGTGAAAGTATTAGCCACTCAATTGTGTCCAGCTCTTTGTGACCACATGGACTGTGGCCTACTAGGCTCCTCTGTGCATGGAATTCTCCAGGCAAGAATACCTGGAGTGGGTAGCCATTTCCTTCTCCAGAGGATCTTCTTCACCCAGGGATCGAACCCAAGTCTCCTGTTTGGCTTCTTTACTATCTGAGCCACCAGGGAAGCCCCCATCCTGATATAGGAAAGACTTTATTAAGGCCTCCAATACACAAATACAAAGGAAAAAATTGGTAAGTTTGACTACATTACAATTTAAAGCTTCAACTAGCTACTGTAACAAAACTAAAAGATGATCTACAGATGGGGACCATGTAGCTGCATATCATTTGCTCATTCTTTCAGCAAATATTGAATGTGCATGCTGTACCAGATGCTATATGACAGCAAGTTTGTCTGGTGGTGGGAATGATGCAGAAGAAAACAAACAAGGTATATATAGGAGAGAAAGGGAAGAATTCCTGGCACACAGGGCAGGGCAAATAGCCCAGGTATTTGCATGGCCCATTTGTTCTGCTCCTTCAGATCAATGGCACATGTCCCTTTCCCAGGAAGGCCTTTCCTGACCATCCTCTTGCAATTGCAACTTTTAATCCCATCCCAGGAAACCTTCATCTCTTCTTTTCTCCACTTTTTCTTTATAGCTGTTATCACTTCCTAGTGCCAAATATTTTATTTATTTGTCCTTCACTTGTCTCTTTTCACTAGAAAATAAACTTTGTAAGACCAGGGATCACCAGTACTTAGAACAGCAGCTAATGGGTTGGTGCAAAAGTAATTGCGGTTTTTGCATTGTTGAAATTTGCCGTTTGATATTGGAATACATTCTGTATAAATTTGATTATGATATACATCATTTTAATGTGCATTTCTCACTTTATGTTTTTGCGCTAATGACTTATTATTTGCTGTTTATTTTATATTTATTTTAGATTATGGAAATGTTGTTAGACAAAAAGCAAATTCAAGCAATTTTCTGATTTGAGTTCAAAATGGGTCGTAAAGCAGCAGAGACAGCTTGCAATATCGACTATGCATTTCACCCAGGAACTGCTAAGGAACATACAGTGCAGTAGTGGTTCAAGTTTTGCAAAGAAGACGAGAGCCTTGAAGTTGAAGCGCACAGTGGCTGGCCATTGGAAGCTGACAATGACAATTGAGAGCCATCATAGAAGATGATCCTCTTACAACTACATGAGAAGTTGCGGAAGAACTCAACATCAACCACTTTACAGTTGTTCAGTATTTGAAGCAAAATGGAAAGTTTAAAAAGTTCCATAATTGGGTGCCTCATGAGCTGACCAGAAATTTAAAAAAAAAATCATTTTGAAGTGTCATCTTTCCTTATTCAACACAATACAATGAGCCATTTCTGGATCAGATTGTGATATGTGACAAAAAGTAGATTGTGTATGACAACCGGAGATGACCAGCTCAGTTGCTGGACTGAGAAGAAGCTCCAAACCACTTCCCAAAGCCAAACTTACACCAAACGATCATGGCCACTCTTTGGTGGTCTGCTGCTGATCCACTGCTGGTGGTCCACCACAGCCTGCTGAACCCCGGTAAAGCCATCACATCTGAGAAGTGTGCTCAGCAAATTGACGAGATGCACTGAAAACTATGCCTGCAGCCAGCACTGGTCAACAGAGGGGCCCGATTCTCCACAGCAGTGCCTGACTCCACATTGAACAACCAACACTTCAAAAGTGGAACATTAAGGTTTTGCTTCATCCACTGTATTCACCTGACCTCTGGTTAACCAACTACCACTTCTTCAAGCATCTCGACAATGTTTTGCAGAGAAAATGTTTTCATAAACAGCAGGAGGCAGAAAAATGCTTTCCAAGTGTTTGTTGAATCCTGAATCATGGATTTTTATGCTATAGGGATAAGAAGACTTATTTCTCATTGGCAGCAATATATTGAAATAGGTTCCTATTTTGATATAAGAAAGATGTGTTTGAGCCTAGTCATAATGATTTAAAATT
This sequence comes from Capricornis sumatraensis, assembly GCF_032405125.1. Classification (NCBI taxonomy): domain Eukaryota; kingdom Metazoa; phylum Chordata; class Mammalia; order Artiodactyla; family Bovidae; genus Capricornis; species Capricornis sumatraensis. The sequence continues at coordinate 40,634,576 of NC_091078.1, read as the reverse complement.
CATGATCCAAAACCACAATTATGCTCACACCAACCTAATATAACATGGTAGGTGCTCAACAAATACTTGTTAAATAAATAAGAAAATACTTGTGTCCTTAGTGGCACAAATCATATTGCCAGGCATAAACTATGCACAGAAATATTTGTTGAAGATTACCTGATCCGTAAAGGAAAAATATTTTATATATATTTTATTACAATTATAACTGCGGTGTTGGAGAAGACTCTTGAGAGAGTCCCTGGACAGCAAGGTGATCAGAACAGTCAATCCTAAAGGAAATCAACCCTGAATATTCATTGGAAGTTCAGTTGGTGAAGCTGAAGCTCCAATACTTTGGCCACCTGATGTCAAGAACTGACTCATTGGAAAAGACCCTGATGCTGGGAAAGATTGAAGGTAGGAGGAGGAAGGGACAACAGAGGATGAGCTGGTTGGATGGCATCACCGACTCGATGGATATGAGTCTGAGCAAGCTCTGGGAGTTGGTGATGCACAGGAAAGCCTGGCATGCTACAGTCCATGGGGTTGCAAAGAGTCAGACATGACTGAGCGACTGAAAAACAACTAATAACATTGAAGTATGTCTACATATCTACATGTATATATTTACAGAATTTGAAAAGCTTGTTTCCCTTCACTCTTTTGAAAAACTTTTTATAGCTTTATTGAGATATAATTCACTTATTTACAGTTCATCCAATTCATGTTTTTACTATATTCACAAATATGTGCAAGCATCATTAGTCAATTTTAGAATATTTTCATTACCTCGGAAATACAATACCCTTTAGCTATGATTCTTCTATCCCCTGCTTCCCATTTCTCTCAGTCCTAAGCAATGAATCTTTCTATCCCTATGGATTTGTCTGTTCTAAACATTACAAATGAATGGAATCACATATATGGGCTTCTGTGACTGACTTCTTTCACTTAGTATAATGTATCTGTATAGTAGCATGGATAGTATTTCATTTCTGTTTGTTGCCAAATAATATTTCACTGTATTGTTATTGTTCAGACACTAAGTCATGTTTGACTTTGTGACCTCATGGACTGCAGCACACCAGGCTTCCCGGTCTTTCATTATATCCAAGAGTTGGCTCAAACTCATGTCCATTGAGTCAGTGATGCCATCCAGCCATCTTATTCTGTTACCCACTTCTTCTCCTGCCTTCAATCTTTCCCAGCATCAGGGTCTTTTCTAATGAGTCAGCTCTTCGCATCAGGTGGCCATTGTATTGGAGCTTCAGCTTCAGCATCCTTCCAATGAATATTCAGGGTTGATTTTTTTAGGATTGACTGATTTGATCTGCTTGCTGTCCAAGGGACTCTCAAGAGCCTTCTCTAATACCACAATTCAAAAGCTCAATTCTTTGGTGCTCAGCCTTCTTTACAGTCCAGTTCTCACATCCTTACATGACTACTGGAAAAACCATAGCTTTGACTACATGGACCTTTACTGGCAAAGTTATATCTCTGCTTTTTAATACACTGTCTAGGTTTGTCATAGCTTTCCTTCCAAGGAGCAAGTGTCTTTTAACTTCATGGCTGCAGTCACAGTCTGCAGTGATTTTGGGGCCCAAGAAAATAAAGTCTGTCACTGTTTCCCCTTTCCCCCCATCTATTTGTTATGAAGTGATGGGACCAGGTACCATGATCTTAGTTTTTTGAATGTTGAGTTTTAAGCCAGCTTTTTCACTCTCTTCCTTCACCATCATCAAGAGACTTTAGATCCTCTTCACTTTCTGCCACTGGAGTGCATCTGCATATCTGAGGCTGATTATTTCTTCCAGCAATCTTGATTCCAGCTTGTAATTCATCCAGCCCAGCATTTTCATGATGTACTCTGCATATCAGTTAAATAAGCAGGATGACAATATACAGCCTTAATGTACTCCTTTCCCATTTTGGAACCAGTCTGTTGTTCCGGGTCCAGTTCAAACTGTTGCTTCTTGTCCTGCATACAGATTTCTCAGGAGACAAGTAAGCTGGTCTGGTATTCCCATCTCTTGAAGAATTTTCCACAGTTTGTTGTGATCCACGCAGTTAAAGGCTTTAGCATAGTCAATGCAGCAGAAGTAGATGTTTTTCTGGAACTACTTTGCTTTTTCGATAATGCAGCAGATGTTGGCAATTTGGTTTCTGGTTCTCTACCTTTTCTAAATCCAGCTTGTACATCTGGAATTCTCAGTTCATGTACTGTTGAAGCCTAACTTGTACGTTTTCAACATTAGCTTACTAGGCATGTGAAATGAGTGCAATTGTCCAGTAGTCTGAACATTCTTTGGCATTGTCCTTCTTTGGGACTGGAATGAAAATTAAACTTTTACCCAGAGGGATGTTGTGGGGAGGGAAGAGGGAGGGGGGGGTTCATGTTTGGGATCACATGTACACCCGTGGTGGATTCATGTCAATGTATGGCAAAACCAATACAGTATTGTAAGGTAAAATAAAGTAAAAATAAAAATTTTAAAAATAAATAAATAAGAAAAAAAAAAACCTAACCTTTTCCAGTTCTGTGGCCAATCCTGTGTTTTCCAAGTTTGCTGACATCTTGAGTGCAGCACTTTAACAGCATTATCTTTTAGGATTTGAAATAGCTCAGCTGAAATTCCATCACCTCCACTAGCTTTGTTCGTAGTAATGCTTCCTAAGCCCCACTTGACTTCACACTCCAGAATGTCTGACTGTAGGTGAGTGACCACACCATCTCAGTTATCAGGGTCATTAAGACCTTTTTTGCATATTTCTTCTGTATTCTTACCATTTCTTCTTAATCTCTTCTGCTTCTGTTAGGTTCTTGCTGCTTCTGTCCTTTACTGTGCCCACCCTTGTATGAAATTTTTCCTTGGTATCTTTAACTCCATTGTACTGATATACCATATTTTGTTCCTCCAGTCATCTGCTGATGTAAATTTGGGTAGTTTCCACCTTTTGCTTATTATGAAGAGTGCTGTTATGATCATCTGTGCACAAGGTATACTCCTAGAAGTAGAATTATTTGGGTCATATGCCAACTCCATGTTTAAGTTTTGAGACTGCCAAATGCCTTCTATAGTGATTGCACCTTTTTACATCCTTCATACCAACATATGAGACTTCTAATTTCTCTGTATCCCCACTAATACTTGTTATTTTCTGTAATTTTTTTTTATTATAGTCAGCCTAGTGGGATGTGAAGTGGTATCTCATTGTGGTTTTGCCCATCCCTATTACTCCCTGAAATACCAACTTCCTTCTTCAGTAAAGATCTAGAACATTAATTTCCTATTACTTTCTAGCATTGCCTGAAAAATATATCTGTGAAATGGTATGTGTACACTTCACGATACCACTTTAGATCCTATAGGTATCTTTTAAATATTACAGTTACCATTTTAGAAATGGTCACTCAAGTTTCTGGCAGTTTCTCACAGCTCCCTGTCCCACTTAGCTCCCTGACCCTCCCGCCACCTCCTGTGCTTCATGTAATAAGCACACAATAAGGTAAACTCTGAAGTGCAGACCCTTGTGCTGGCCTATTCCACCTAGCTCCCTGGCCCCCCCGCCCCTGTGCTTTATGTACTAAGCACACAATATGGTAAACACTGAAGCGCAGACCCTTGTGCAGGCCTGTCCCACCTAGCTCCCTGGCCCCCCACCCCCGTGCTTTATGTAATAAGCACACAATAAGGTAAACGCGGAAGCGCAGACTCTTGTGCTGGCCTGCGTTTTGTCTCTTACCTGACTTTGTGCTTTCTTAAGTAACCAGAACCAGTTTTTGCATGCGGTACTTTTTCCTGTAAAGGTGACAAATGTGAGGATTTATGGACTGAATAAAAACAGGTGCATTTAAAAGGTGTAGGACTTTATTCAGTCAAATGTGGCCAGATAGAATACAATATGAGGAAGAAAGAACACCATTCCAGAAGTGGAATCTTACTGAAAACCTTTTACTTTCCTTGCCCCAACTTAGGGTGGTAGCTTTCCCTTAAAAACAAAAGAAAATATATCCCACTAAGTACCAAAACTATGTTTATGCATTTGAAGCAATAAAACAAGGAGACAGGGTGGAGATGCCTTCTGCAGGTGCCACACAGATTGAGAGGCATTTCCTGACAAAGGAGTAGCTACAGTTGGGACACCTGGGGTAACGACATATGCAAATGAGTACTGGGAAAGTATTCCTGGGATTCACCTCCATTAAGTATTATACTTTGAGGCATCATTATAGGTTATGAAACATTATAGGTTAGAAACTCAGTTTCTAATGAGAAAGAAGTGAAAAGCAGTTCAGTGAAACACTGCTGTATTTGAACAGATGAACAGGAGTGGTGGTTGGAGAAAGAAAAGGATATGATGGATCCAGGTTTTGGAAAGGTGAGCTCTTGTGAACTGCTGTACCAGTGGAGTGGGGAAAAACACCCTTTTCCCACTATATACTTCAAGTAAGCACTGACTCTAATAATGTTGTAAATAACTGGCTTCCTTAGATGTAGAAGGAGTCACGTTAAAATGATTACAATTATATGAAAGTTCTCTCTCTTTCTCCTTTTTTTGTCACGGTCAAGTAGAAGACCACCGGTATTTCTACCACTGGTATGACCTTTTCAGGGTCAGTAGGATCAGACTTCACACAAACTCGGAATTTTACGACCAACATCATCAGCAAAGCTGTTCAGTACATAAGCAAAGCAGTTCAGTCCAGGTCTTCAGGAGCCTACTTTATCCACAAGGAATCTGGCTAACTGATACGTGTTCAAAGCTGCAGAGACGAAATGGGTGGTGTTTCCCAAGCGTCTTGCTCCAGAGCTGAAGAGACCCCAGAGATTAGCTAGAATAGAAAACCTTCCTATGACACAGGTCTGTCAGGCGCTTGAAATCACTGCCAAGTTATTTCATTTCAATCACTGTTCCTTTGTTACTAAATAAACAAGGAGGAAAGACTGTGTATATAAAGTGCCTACAATAAAGAGGTTATTTAGGGAAAACATACTAAAATACAGTACTTGTGTTTTCCCAACCAGCCCCAGGCCGTCCAGCCTCAGCCTGAGTTCTACCCTAGAGAATGCTGTAGCGCATGTTCCTTTTGGAAAGCGACGGTGGGAGAAGGGTATCAAAGCTAATCTTTAACTGAGACTTTACTATGTGAAAAACTCTTCTGCGCTTCTTAGTGGTAACACATTTAATGGTCAAATAATCCTACGAGGCGGGTCCAAATTTAACCCTATTTCTCAGATGAAGAAATTGAGCTAGAGATGAATTACTTCCTTAAGGTCACACAGTCACTCAGCGACGGGGACCACCGCGAAAGCAGGCATTCCGGAGAAGAGCACGACGGAGGACACAAGAAGAGGGAGGGAAAGGGGGAGACGGGGAGGCGGGAGGGGGACACACAGGGGAGAAATAACCAGGACTGTCTCGCACTGATTGATATGCATATTTTCATCACTTTAGCTGCTGGCGTCACCGCCAGGAACGGAAAAGACTTCTACCTCTGTAAGGTTCAGCCTCGATAACAAGAAAACCATCGCACAGGAGACGCGTGGACGCTCCCTTTCTCACCCGCAGGTTCCCCGGCGTCGCAGGGCCGCCTTCAGCGGCGAACTACAACCCCCACTATGCACCGCGCGGGGGCCAGGGGCCCATGCGGGGGGCGCACGCGAGGGTGTTCCACAGGCGCCTTGAGAAAAAGAAAAAAAGTGTACATCTTCCGTCGCTCTCCAGCCTTCACACTGTTCTCACTCTCAGAGGGATGCGGTCGTCTTTTTTATGAACAGCTAATACGGAAAAGCGTGTAAGGTCGCTTCTGTTTTCAGGCACAACAGAGGGCAGCTGCGACAACAGCGCCCGGGCGCGAGGTCCTCGGTCAAGCGCGGGGCAGAGCCAACAGAGGCGGGGCGGGGACGCGGCCGGAAGTGTGCTCAAGCGGAGAGAGAAACCTGAGTGGTTGTTGGTGCGCGCTTCCGGCTAGTGCGCTGACGTCGGCCGGCTGTACAGGGCGCCGCTGAGGGCTCTTCGGCCGCCGCCGCGCGTACCCTGCTCGCCCCGAGGCGCTTAGTCTCCTCTCTTCTCGCCGTAGGCCTTGACGACATGAGCAGCAAAGAAGGTGGCATCCTCAAAAGCTTTGGGCGTGATTTACTTATTTAATCCAGCCTTTTTGTCGCATTTTCCACTTCCCACCCTTGAAAGATGCTTTCTCCCCGCGCACACTCGGGGGGCGGCGGCCCTGGTGATTTCCCCGGCCACATTGGCCGTATTTACCTCTTTTCCTTAATCCTCGAGGCATTTTTATCTTAGTTCGGTAATTGCCCCACCTTGTTCCAGATCAGGGAACCCACTGTGGGAGGTTTGGATGAGCTTAAGGTTTGGGAGGTGGTGGGGGAAGATAGTGCTGCTTTTTGTCCGTTTGCTGAGAAAGTCTCTGCGATGAGGCCCAGGGGAGGTCTGGTTTTAAGGAAGAAAGGGGTTTATCTCTGCTATGTGTTGTCAAGTCCTGGCGATGGGAGAGCCCTGTCCAACCTTTTTTTCCTTCTCTATGTAAGGATCAGGAGGGTTCAGGAAAAGGAAGCATGACAATTTCCCACATAACCAGAGAAGAGAAGGGAAGGATGTTAATTCATCTTCACCTGTGATGTTGGCCTTCAAATGTAAGTTCTCTATCTGGAGGTTTTCCAGTGGTGCTCGGTCTGTCATGAAAATTGAGATTACAAAAGTCTTGACTTTATTTTCCCCTTTTAAGTTTCACAGGTAAACATTAATTAACATCAGACCTGCCACATAACTGGAAATTACTGTGCACCTGATACACAAGCATACATATCAGCTATATATGTACGGATAATTTTAAATGTGTATTGGTTTTGTTTTCTCCGCTAGGCTTTTGGAGACTTTTATGTTTGTTTTTTTTTTTTAAGATTTTTTTTGATGTAGAACATTTTAAAAGTTCTTATTGAATTTGTTATAATAGCTGCTTCTATTTTATGTTTTGATTTTTTGACCATGAGGCATGTGGGATCCCCGACCAGGCATCGACCTCACACCCTCTTAATTGAATGGTGAAGTCTCAACCACTGAACCAGGAGGGAAACGCTGTATTTTTGTTTTCACTATATCTTTTTGCAGAGAGTGGGCACTCAAGTGCATGTAAATTATATGGATATGTTTAGTCCCAGATTCTCTTTTCTCAGTATATTAACTTGGGAAAATTCCTCTTTGCAAAACAAAGTATAAAACAAAATTCATGTAACTCTTGTCTTCTGTCCAGCATCCTATTTTTTTGTACACAATGTGTGGCAGGCAAGATCTTAGTTCCCCTACCTGGGATTGAATCCATGGTCCTCTGCAGTGAAATTGCAGAGACCTGGCCACTGGACCAGCACAGAATTCCCGCAGCATCCTATTCTTTATAGTTTCTGTAGTTCAGAAATCCAAGACAGGCTTAGCTGTTGGTTCAGATAACTTGGAGTCACCTTGAATTGAGTTGGAGGATCCACAACTATCAGTCACTTAGGCCTTCTGCTAGCAGTCAGCTCTGTGTGCCCCCATGTGGACCCCTCCATAGTACTACCTGAGTGAACTTGTGTAACAGCATTTGGCTTCCCCAGATAGAGGGAGGGAGAAGACCACAGTTCTCTTATGTCCTAATCTTGGATATCATACATGTCACTTTTGCTGTAGTTTATTAGTTAGAAATGAGGCAGTTTAAAACTCAGCCTCATGTTTGAGAGAAAGGGAATTTAGTGCTACGTTTTGAGAGGAGGAGTATTAAGTAAATTGTGGACATATTCGAAGATTGTCACAGCGCATAACTGTGATCTTCAGTGGTGTAAGACGACTACTTGTGACTGAGGAAAGAGCGTATTGATAGAGCTATATGCGCAGTGGAGAAGCTGCGCTGGGTCAAGTGCTCCCTGTTGTTACGGGCTCACGCACTCCATTGCTTGTTTCCAAGCATGTTTTGCTGTCTTACGTTTCTTCCTGCCTTTGTCTTCGTAGCTCATTAGGCCTGGAATAGCTTCTACCTTGGGGCCCCATTGCCCCGCTGAGATACTGCTCTTTAGGCCTGGAATAGCTTCTAGCTTGGAGAAGGCAATGGCACCCCACTCTAGTACTCTTGCTTGGCAAATCCCATGGACACAGGAGCCTGGTAGGCTGCAGTCCATGGGGTCGCTAGGAGTTGGATACCACTGAGTGACTTCACTTTAACTTTTCACTTTCGTGCATTGGAGAATGAAATGGCAACCCACTCCAGTGTTCTTGCCTGGAGGATCCCAGGGACGGGGGAGCCTGGTGGGCTGCCGTCTATGGGGTCACACAGAGTTGGACACGACTGAAGCGACTTAGCAGCAGCAGCAGCTTCTAGCTTGATGCGCCATTGCCCCACTGATGTTCTGTAATTTTTTTAAAGACCCATTCCAAGTAGCTTCTTCCTACTTTTCTGATCTTTTTCTGATTTTCCTCCCAAGCAAATTTGGTGACAGACATTGCCTTCATTGAACATCCATCCATTTAGTCAAGACGTATTTATTGAACATCTGTGTTCTAGCAAGGGCTTCCCAGGTGGTGCTAGTGGTAAAGAATCTGGCAGCCTATGCAGGAGATACAAGAGACATAGGTTTGATCCCTGGGTTGGGAAGGTTCCCTGGAGTAGGAAATGGCAACCTGCTCAGGTGTTCTTTCCTGTAGAATCCCATGGACAGAAGATCCTGTGGGGCTACAGTCCATGGGGTCTCAAAGAGTCAGGACTGAGTGACTGAACACTGCTAATACTGTGTTTCCGCATATGTTGATAGTGAACAAGAAAAACATAATTCCTGCTTTACTGAGCCTTTTGTATATATTTATTATAACATGATCACATTCAATTCTTTGCATCTGTCTCATACTGGACTGAGCTTGAGGATAGAAACTGCCTTATTTAACTTTTTATTCATAGTATCTAATTCACAGTGGTGATTAATATAGTCAAAATGTGAATGCATTTGATTGTCTTCAAATGTTAGGCAAAATCCTAGCCTAACTATTATTTCAGTAATAAAAGACTGGATGTATTTATGCCTTTGTTAGCTGCTAATTTGCTTAATATTCAAGTTCTGAATACACTTTTGTATTCAGGTTCAAAGTATGACTGTGGACTGCCAGGCAGCTTGCTAGTTCTTTGGAATGATAATTCTTCTAAAATAAAGTGGTTATTAAGTAAGTAAGTGCTTTATGGGTATTTCAACACCTAGGGCTTGAGAATTCAGAAAGTTGATGTTATTAAGGTTTAAAGCATAATTTGAAAATTCTGGTTTATTTTTTGTGGATATTTACCTTGTGCATGGTAAGGTAATTAAAAATAACTTTACATAATTTAGTGAAGTAGTTGAAAGTAATTTTTATAAGTAGTTATATGTGGTAATTTTGTGATAACAGTCTCTTTATTAGAACAGATAATTTGTTACAATATATACATCTCATTGGAGGCTCTGGGTGGTAAAATCTAGTTAAGGCATACCTTTATTTAAAGAAATTCAGAATATCTTGGTTAGTAGCAGAGTTTTTGATTTCCAGGTATTTTAAAAGTAAATAATTTGATTTCTCCTATATACTGACAATATTGTTTCATTATACTTTCAAATGTAGAACAAGCATGCTTATGGTCATAATAATGTGTTTTTAGCATTTCAGCAGGAACTTGATGCAAGACATGACAAATACGAGAGACTTGTGAAACTGAGTCGAGATATAACTGTTGAAAGCAAAAGGACGATTTTTCTCCTCCATAGAATTACAAGGTAAATAAGTATCTTTACATTTGTTACAGTTGGATACAGGTTGGTATGTATTTTATATTTATCAGTAAGTCAGTGGGCAGTAACTAGCTGACTTTTTTTAAACACCAGGATCAAGAGTCTGTTATTAGCAGGTAGATTTTATTTTAACAATAAACATTTTTTTAAAAATAGGAAATTTTCTTATTTTCAGAACAGCTAAGGATTTGTGTCTTGTTAAGATCATTCACAGAGATAGAACTATTGTTTATGAACATCAGTTCAGTTCAGTCGCTCAGTCGTGTCCGACTCTGCGACCCCGTGAATAGCAGCACGCCAGGCCTCCCTGTCTATCACCAACTCCCGGAGTTCACTCAGACTCACGTCCATCAAGTCAGTGATGCCATCCAGCCATCTCATCCTCTGTCATCCCCTTCTCCTCCTGCCCCCAATCCCTCCCAGCATCAGACTCTTTTCCAATGAGTCAACTCTTCGCATGAGGTGGCCAAAGTACTGGAGTTTCAGCTTTAGCATCATTCCTTCCAGAGAAATCCCAGGGCTGATCTCCTTCAGAATGGACTGGTTGGATCTCCTTGCAGTCCAAGGGACTCTCAAGAGTCTGCTCCAACACCACAGTTCAAAACCATCAGTTCTTCGGCGCTCAGCCTTCTTCACAGTCCAACTCTCACATTCATACATGACTACTGGAAAAACCATAGCCTTGACTAGATGGACCTTAGTCGGCAAAGTAATGTCTCTGCTTTTGAATATGCTATCTAGGTTGGTCATAACTTATCTTCCAAGGAGTAAGCATTTTTTAGTTTCATGGCTGCAGTCACCATCTGCAGTGATTTTGGAGCCCCAAAAAATAAAGTCTGCCACTGTTTCCCCATCTGTTTCCCATGAAGTGATGGGACCAGATGCCATGATCTTAGTTTTCTGAATGTTGAGCTTTAAGCCAACTTTCTCACTCTCCTCTTTCACTTTCATCAAGAGGCTTTTTAGTTCCTCTTCACTTTCTGCCATAAGGATGGTGTCATCTGCATATCTGAGGTGATTGATATTTCTCCCGGCAATCTTGATTCCAGCTTGCATTTCTTCCAGCCCAGCATTTCTCATGATGTACTCTTCATATAAGTTAAATAAGCAGGGTGACAATATACAGCCTTGACGTACTCCTTTTCCTACATATTTAAACTTTAATCATTTATTAGAGCCTATTAACATTAAAGCTTTTCTTGGATGATATGTGCAACAATTTTAGTATTAGGGAAACACTGCATTCTACTTATCTTCCCATTCATTTTTCAGTTCATTGGACATTGGGCTTTCTGCCTCACCGAATTGAAATTGAAATTGCCTTTGTTCACTCATATTGGTAAATCTAGTATATACTCTTCTACTGTTTTCTTATTTACATTTTTGCAGCATGTGATAGTGTTGACTGTTTAATTCTTTGGGGGAATTCTGAAGTTCTTCCACCTTCAGCTCTGTGATATTCTTACACTATGACTTGACTGTTTTTCTAGGTGAAAGTATTAATTGCTCAGTCCTGTTTGGCTCTTTGCGACCCCATGGACTTTAACCCACCAGGCTCCCCAGTCAAGAATACTGGAGTGGGTTGCCGAGTCCTCTTCTAGGGGATATTTCCGACTTAGGGATCAAACCCTGGTCTCCTGCATTGCAGGCAGATTCTTAACTGTCTAAGCCACCAGGGAAGCTTAATTCTTTGCAAGTTCCCCACCTTCAGCTCTGTGACATTCTTTCTGTAGGTCTTTACTGTTTTTTTAGGGAGCTCTGTATATTTGATAGATTTCTTTGTTACAAATAAAAAAAGCGAACTTAAACTAGCCTAGATTAAGAGGAGGGAAGTAGAATATTTTATGAATGCAGCTGGGTATTTCCATTTTCTCATCTTTGTTTTGTATTTCATTTGACTAGCTTTCTTAGCTTTTCTGTTCTGCATTGAGGTAGAAATCATCCACCCTGTAGCTCACAAAGAGAGATTTTTTTTACATTGGCAATTCCACATGCCTCCAGAAGCTAGTGAGGATTGGCTCCCCACTCTGTGTCTGACAAAGTATTTAAGCAAGTCCAAGTGTAATTTTTGAGCTTTTTATTATTAAAGTAGTATTGAAGTACTCTATTCATGCACAGCTTTTAAGGTAACTCTGAAATACTTTAATTTTTATTCCATTAAGTGGAAACAATTTGTCATATGTAGATTAGTGGAATGTGGCACTATTAACATTTTCTTTTTTATACTTGGTTCCAAAATTAGTTTTTTACTTGTTTTTTGAACCAGTTTTCAGGTAGCTTATACACACTTGAGCTTGTATTATGAAAAAAAGCAACACTGATCTGGTAAATTATGAACACCTTTTTCAGTAGAAATTTCAGTTCTAAAACAATTGTCAATATTGAGCAGTTTAAAGAAATAGTAAAACTGCAACAGGAGAATTTCATATTTTGGAGAAAACCATGTTACTGTGTAACATCATCTTATGGTTGTCTACCAAAAAATAATAAATATTCATTATCGTAAACTTAGAAAATAATAATCTCAAGACGTTAAGGTACTGAGTGAAAGAAGTCAGTGAATGAAGTACTCTGACAGCCATTATCAGTAAGCAATTTCATATGTTATGCTTTTTTTAATCCTAATTGTTTCCATATTGTCCCTAATGTTTTTTGATTAGTAAACTAATAGTAAACTTCAGAAAAATTATAAATTAGAGAAAGTAAAACACTTAATGAAAGAAATCAGAGTACATAAAGATAACTACTCTTAATGAGTACTTTTCATATTTTAACTATACTTTCATTTTCTTTAATAGATAAAGGTTAAAATAAATAGATAAGGGTAATATCTCTTTACCAGTGAGCTTTGGTAGTTTGATCTTTTAAAAAATTTTTCCATTTTGTTTCATAATGTTCTTTTATTTCTATAGAATCTGTTGTAATATCCTCTCTCTCATTCCTGAAGTTGGTAATTCGTATCCTCTCTTCTTGATCTGTCTGGCTAGAGGTTTATCAGTTTTATTGATCTTAAAGGACTACTGTTGATTTCATTGATATTCTGTATGGTTTTCTGACATATTGATTTCTGCTATTTCCTTCTTTCTGTTTACTTTGGATTCATTTGTTCCTTTTCTGAAGAATTTCTTAAGGTGGAAGCTGGGATCAAAGAAGAAACTGAGATCATTTCTTCTTTTCTAATACAGTGCTCTCTGTTTCCCTTTTACACCTCTAAGTACATTTTAGCCACATTCCACAAATTTTGATATTTTGTTTTTCATTTTCATTCAGTTCAAAATACTTTCTAATTTTCATTTTCATCTTTGATTTCATCTTGGGTTGTTTAGATGTTGTTTGGTTTCCAAATACTTGGGAATTTTCCAAGCATGTTTTTTATGATGTGAATTCTTTTAAATTTACTAAAACTTGGTTTTGACCCAGAATGTGGTCTCTCTGGACCTTGTACACTTGAAAAGTATATGTACTCTGCTGCTGTTGAGTGTAGTGTCAGCTAAGTCAAGTTGGTTGATGATATTGTTCAATCATCTGTGACGTTTCTGATTTTTATTAACATATACTTGTTCTGTCAATTATTGAGAGACGCTGAAATCTCTTGACTATAATTGTGAATTTGTCTATTTCTTTTTGCAGTTCTATCAGTTTTTGCTTGATGTATTTAAGTTCTTTCATTTGATGTATTAAATGACATTTAGGATTGTTCTGTTGACTTTATGAATTGACCCATTATTATCATGATTATATCCCTGGAAATATTCTTTGTTTGGAAATCTGTTTTGTTATTATATTGATAACTACTCTCATTTTCTTTTGATTAGTGTTAACAGGGTATATCTTTATTCATCCTTTTATTTTTAGTCTATTTATGTCTGGACTTCCCTGGTGACTCAGACAGTAAAGCATCTGCCTGCAATGCTGGAGACTGGGTTCAATCCCAAGGTCAAGAAGGTCCCTTGGAGAAGGGAATGGCAACCCACTCCAGTAGTCTTGTCTGGAGAATTCCATGGACAGAAGAGCCTTGTGGCTACAGTCCATGGGGTCACAGAATCAGGCATGATTGAGTGGCTAACACTTTAACACTGTATGTATTTAAAAAGGCTTTCTTAAAAAAAAAAAAAAAGGCTTTCTTATCTTTTTTGGTTTTTAATCCATTTATCAATTTTATCTAATCTCTGCCTTTTACATAGGTGTTTAGACCATTTACATTTAATGTGATTATTGACATGGTTGGAATTCAACCTGTGATCCATTTTCCTTTTTTTTTTTTTGCCTTATTTTGGATTGAGTATTTTTTATAATTCCATTTTTTATCTTATTTGTTGACTTATTAGCTGTACTTTTTTTTGTTTTTGTCGTGGTTGTTTTATGGTTTGTAATATATGACTTGTCACAGCCTGCTGTCCATACTTTGTACAATACCATGTTAACTGAAACTTGTGCATTTCAGAATCTTATCTTTCTTTGCATGGTTCTGTGGTAATAGTTACTTTGTAAATTGAGGTCACAGTGTTGATATGCACAGATTTCAGTTAACATGATACTGTGCAGAGTAAGGACAGCTTGCATATCACTTTGCCTATAATATATGAACCCTATAATTCTATTCTTTCTTTTCCATTTCACTTTTACAAGCTTGGCTGGCCTTTGTACTACTTCTGAAATACATGCTACTTCTATCTTATTTATAATCCCTGTGGGTGTATACTCAGTCATGTCTGACTCTTTATGGCTCTATGGACTGTAGCCCTCCAGGCTCCTCTGTGCATGGAATTTTCCAAGCAAGAATACTGGAGCAGGTTGCCATTTCCTACTCAGAGGGATTTTCCCAACTCGCGTGGAACCTGCACTCCTGCATTGGCAGGCAGATTCATTACTACAGTGCCACCTGGCTTAGCCTATAAGTAAGTTAAGCCGCTCAGTCGTGTCCGATTCTTTGCGACCCCGTGGACTGTAGCCTACCAGGCTTCTCCATCCATGAGATTCTCCAGGCAAGAATACTGGAGTGGGTTACCATTCCCTTCTTCAGGGGATATTCCTGACCCAGGGATTGAACCCGGGTCTCCCGCATTGGAGGCAGATGCTTTAACCTCTGAGCCACCAGGGAAGATATAGGCTTAGCCTATAATCCCCATAATATACCAGAAATGGTAAATATATGGAAAAAGATAAAATTTTAATTGAAAAGTCATATTGTTCAAGTAAAAATAATTATTATTTTGGGGATTATTATTTTTACTTAAAATTTAAAAATTAGTACTTTAAATAAAAGTACTAATCCCCATAATACATTATTATTTTTAAACAATATGATTTTTTAAATTAAAGTTATCTTTTCCCATATATTTACCATTTCTGGTGTCCCTTATTCCTTTATTAATAGAACCATGTTTTCATCTGGCATCATTTTTCTTTTGCCTGAAGAACTTCCTTTAATATGTTTTGTAGTGCCCGTGTGCCAGTGATGAATCAACTATTTCTGGTCTTGTATGGGCTCTTGAGATTATTTTGTGTGTTCACTTAGAGTGGGCCTTTTTTCAGCCTCACAAGTTTGCACTAATCAAAATTCAACTGAAGACATGAGTAGTCCCCTCTGTAGATCTCTGAAACTCTCTGCATGTATTTTCTCCTTTGTTTCTTTGCCTTGCAAGTTTTAGCCATCTTGACCACTGTGAACGCCCATCTCCTCCGCCTCTACTGTGGAAGACTCCTAGGGGCCACCTAAGTTTCTCATGCCTACACTGTCACTTGGAAACTCTTCACGCAGTCAGCAATAGTCACAGGGCACATGTCCTTTTTTTCACTCTCATGCTGTCCTATGCTGCTTGTTTCACAATGTCTGAAAACCTTTTTATTTATTTATTTTTTATATGTTTGTTTCTCTTTAGTTGTTTATGGTGGGATGACAAATCCTGTTCATGTTATTCCATCTGACTAAAAGTAGACCTCTCTAGGTGTCTTATTGTTGTTGAGGATAACTGCTTCACAATGTTGTGTTAGTTTCTGCTGTACAATAGCGTGAATCAGCTGTGAGTTTACATATATCCCCTCACTCTTGAGCCTCACTCCCAACCCCATCCCACCTGGCTAGGTCATCACAGAGCACCAAGCTGAGCTCTCTGTGCTATATAGTAGCTTCCCGTTAGTTATCTCTTTTACACATGAAAGGAGATCAGTCCTGAATACTCATTGGAAGGAGTGGTGCTGAAGCTGAAGCTCCGATAGTTTGGCCACTTGATACGAAGAACTGACTCATTGGAAAAGACTGTGATGTTGGGAAAGATTGAAGGCAGGAGAACGGGATGACAGAGGATGAGATGGTTACCAACTCAATGGACATGAGTTTCAGCAAGCTCCGGGAGTTGGTGATGGACAGGGAAGCCTGGCATGCTGTAGTCTGTGTGGTCCCAAAGAGTTGGACATGACTGAGCAACTGATCTGAACTGAGTGTATGTATGTTAATGCTACTCTCTCAGTTTGTCCCACCATCTCCTTCCCCTGCAGTGTCCACAGTCTGTTCTCTACATCTGCATCTCTGTTCTTGCCCTGACATAGGTTCATCAGTACCACTTTTCTAGATTCCATATGTATGCATTAATATACAATATTTATTTTTCTCTTTCTGACTTAACTTCACTCTGTATGACAGAGTCTAGGTCCATCCGCATCACTGCAAACAACCTAATTTCATTCCTTCTTATGGCTAAGTAATATTTCACTGTATATATGTACTACAACTTCTTTATCCATATATCATATTTTTATGAACATAATTTCTCTTGTAGTTATGGTTATGTTATAAATACAGCTTCTTATACTTCTTTACACTGAATATTATGTTAAAGCATTTTCCATTTTTTTACCTATTTTTAATAAAATTATAGTTGTATTTTTGAGTTAGAAGTTTCAAGATACATAGGATATTTATTTAGCTGTGCATTAGTTGATATGTATTTTATTTCAGTTTTTCACTATCAAAACATCTGGCTGATACTTTAAAAGTTCCCAATATCTTGATTGTAGTGCTCCTGATATGGAAGAAATATTGACTGAATCAGAAGTTAAATTGGATGGTGTCAGACAAAAGATACTGCAGGTAGCCCAAGAGCTCTCAGTAGAAGACATGCATCAGTTCCATAGAGCCATTACTACAGGTGAGTCTAGGTGTACTTTAGTGGTAATGTTTAAAAGAAAATAGTATGTTAAATGATTTATGTATGCATTGCATGAATTACAATTAACACTTAGTGAAATATTATTGGCTTTAAAAAATTGGGACTTCGAGTAGTAATATAAAATAATTTCTTACTTGGCTTTATTTTCCTGTGTAGTGATAATTATTGATAGATTTTGATAAAGTAATTGAGGAGACACTCTTAATAGAGAAACTTTATTCTTGAATGAGTAGAGTGTATTCAGACAGGGTGTATCTCATTCCCCACTGAGTATATATTTCACTTGTGGCTCTAAGTTTCAGTTACAATAGGTTCATAAAAAGAGGAGGTATCACCTAGCCAGATGGACCAAAACATCTCATAGTGCGACTCCATACTGGGAATTCTAGGGTAATACTGGGTTTTATATATTCATTTAAAAAGTTTCATGGAGTATTGGATCTTGGTGATTATCACCATTTATAAATCAGTTGCACAAATGTTTAAAGTACTTGATCTGATCCTCTTCATCCTTTTCTTGTTGTGAATTCACTAATAGGAGAGAGAACTGTATAATTCAGACATACTCTAAAATTAGCGGAAAGACAAAGTCAAAGTTTGATTCATATTTGTAGAAGTAAGTGGAAGTTGCTTTCTGTCAAAGAGCTGATTCCATTGTGCTCAGGTCAGTTCAGTAGTACGAAATGAGTTCATTTGGTATCTGTTCAATATATGTTCAGTTTTAGTCTGAATATTTATCGTTTCAGCACTTGTTTTTCAGAAATGTCAACTTGTGGTTGTTGAAATGTCTTAATAATTAGTAAGAGAAAGTGCCTGCATATATCAGTTAAAGTTGAAGATAACGTTATTATAAGCTAAAGTGATAGAATAGTTTTATGAAGAGTCATGGTATCTTCTGAAAGGAGATACATTTCTATCCTTATAATTTATTATTTACTATCAGGGATTTATTTGATTTTTAAATTAATAGCACACATAACTAAAAAGGCTGTATGAATTCCGTTTATGTTGTCAGTCCGCACAGCCTTGCATATGACAAATTTGGGAGGATTGGGAGAGAAGATCAGAGGTAATGATAGGAAGAAAGGTAAAGTGAGAGTTAAACAAGCCTCTAGAAGAAAACATGTGAGAATGTCTTTATGACCTTGTAGTAGGAAAGATTTATTTTTTAAATGATAGAAGAAAGTATTAACTATTAAAGGAAAATTGGATCAATTGAATTTTGTTAAAATTAAGAAATTGTCTTTATCAAAAGACATCATTAAGGAAGCAAAAAGGCAAATTGAAGTCTGAGAGATGATGTTTAAATATATACTTTAGATAGAGAACTCATATAGAATATGTGGAGAATTCCTACAAATCAATAAGAAGTCAATTTTAAAAATGGACAAAAAAAGTTGAATAGGGGCCTCAGAATGAGAATAATCAGATGACTATGAATATTCATGAAAAAGTGCTCAGCATCATTATTCACTAGAGTAGTGTAGAGTGAAACCAAATGAGGTACCATTCAGTCACCAGCATAACTAAATTGTAAATACTGACCATGCCATTAAAAAAACGGTTTGGCAGCATCTAGCCAAAAACCTGCATCTACCATGTGATTGCTTGTGGCTACGTACCCGAGAAAAGTGAGGAGTATATCACCAAAAAACGTGTGCAGGAGACCTCAGAACAGCAATAATCATAATATCCCAAAAGTAAAAGATCAGCAGGTCAGTGGGTAGGTACATTGTGGTGTAGTTGTCCAATGTAGTACTATGTAGCATTAGAAAAGGGTAAAGGTGTGCAGCATCAAATACGAATTTCTCATTCTGTTGGACAAAATAAGCAGACACAAAAGAGTATCTAACTGTATAATTCCATTTATGTGAAGTTCAGAAAGAGGCATAATTAATCTAGAGATGTTGATTTGCTTCATTTGGCCCAGTAGGTTATGTGGTAGGTCCTTCGTTTATCAATGAGTAAAATATAAGGAAAGGCTTTAAATAAGAGCAAGGACCATATGGATAGTGACACACAGAATGTTACTTAAGAAGTCATGCTTGGCTTTTAGAACAAAACCGAGGAATGGGGAAGAAAGGCAAAGGGGACATTCATTGAATCAGTAGAGTGTTTCTTAAATCAGGAAGGAAGCACTAACTCTTGGAAAAAGTTTAGTTAGGGCTTTAGTGAGATGGAAGGAATCTTTCTTCAGATATTCCCACTTCACTATCACTGAGGATTACGAATTATTAAATCATAGTCATAGGATTATGAATTGTATGAGGATTAGTGCTTATAAGCACTGTATTTCATTTAGGGCTTTCCTAGTGGCTGCCCACAATGTGGGAGACCTGGGTTCAGTCCCTGGGTTGGGAAGATTCCCTGGAGGAGGGCATGGCAACTTCCTCCAGTATTCTTTCTTGGAGAATCCCGTGGATAGAGGAGTCTGGTGGGCCATAGTTCATGGGGTCACAAAGACTCAGACACGACTGAGTGATTAAGTACATATTCCATTTAAGACGTTTGTTTAGATTTGTACGTTTTGAGATTACTCATGAATTAAATATTTGAGGATTCTTTGTATCTCACTTTTATTTAGGAAGTCTTTAAAGTAAAATGAGGTTCTTTAAATTGATGCAATAGAGATTTATTTCCTTAAAGTTAAGGAATAAAACAGTCAAGAGAAGCGTCTGGGACTTAAAAATTTGCTCATAGATATTTTACTTGATAAAATAAGTTTATTTATAATTAGAGTAGCAGTAACAATGTGATGCTTATGAATAGCTTGCTGCTTGTAATTGTTAAATGCTTGTTTTGGTGTTACTCCAAATAGTTGTTCTTTTGACTTGAAGATAAAACAATTCTGGCATTGAACTAAAGGAGTTCCGTGCTTTTCCTCATTAAGAATAGTGCTAATGGCACGCAGAGCATTTCCCTAAGGGATACTTGTGTTAGCTCAAACATTGAGTATCCTACTAATAATTGAACAACAACAAAAAGTTAGGTCTGTTTTCTACACATTTCTTATCAGAGTACATTACAGATTGTCCCAAGGGATTGTTAAACAAATGACAAATAATTAGTTACTTGAAATAAATCACTTAAAACTTTTTGATGCCCTATCATATTTTTAGTGTTTTTTTTTTTTCCTCTTGTTGAAAAATTAACAGTTGGGGGAAATGCCCTCCATCTCAAAGAAAAAAATATTTTTTTGGTTTAATTTATATCATTGTGATAATATTGAAAATTGTCATTTAATTTTGAGACATCCTAGTGCAGAAAACTTAAGTTCAGACACTAACTAATATTTTAATTCTCTTATCCGAGAATGTGAATGATGGGTTGAGTGAGTGTTTTGGGCCAGCTACAGATATTTTTTAAAACTGTTGTTCTTTATATATTAAATATTTATGTTTATGTGACCTTGGCAGTATCCCTGACACATAAATATTTTTACCACTTTATAAGTGGGGAAATTGAGACTTACAAGAGTTAGGCAACTTGTTCAAAGTTATAAGCTAGTAAGTGGTACCACTGCTTGCTTATTGTGTGGATTTAATTTACCTGTTGAACTTTAGAACCTTATCCCAACTAAAGGCTTTATATTGCTTAAATTTCTCTTTGCCCAAATATGAAGGTTTTTCTTAAATAATCCAGGACACATTATAACTCTTGTGTTGCTCTTTTTTTCCTCCATAGCACTTAACAACTTTGGCATAATCTCTAATCTCCTTATTTATTATGTTTCTTTATTGTTTCTCTTCCTCTACTAGAATGTGGCCTCTGTTAAGTCTCTACAGAAAGTTTTTTGTTATTGTTAACTGGTGTATCCTAGACACTTAATAGCTATTTGATAAATGTTGACAGAATGAAGAGCAAAAGTATTTTAAAAGGGCTTTTTTGTTCTTGTTGTTCAGCCAAATCTTTTATCTAATGATTTGCTTTTGCAGATTTTTGTTTGACTGTTTTTTGTTGCTTCCAAAAGGAAGCATGTTTCCAGGGGCTGTTGCTTAGATATAATACAAAAATAGGATCAATATTAATCTTTACAGACATTATAAAGCTCATATCAGTACAGAAAAATTTGATATCATTTCAGTATATTAGCACAGTTGAGACAGCTTAGTGAAAAAGTGAACATGAAGACATAAAGATCTGCAAGCCTTCGGAATAAATAATGGAAGAATTTAGTGAAGGGAAAAAGATATAGCTAAACATTGAATTTTTCTTTTTGTGAGATTTTGTACACAGAGATGTTAGTTCAGGTGCTTTACCGGAACTAATGGAAATGAAGCTTCCCATTCATTCACAGGAAACAAATGAATAAACTTACGATATTTTGGTGGCTTAACAAAATAGGAATCATTTCTTTCTCATTTGAAGTCCAGGCTTTGCGATGGTGGTTTGAGTGCGCTCTGCCTACTTAGTCATTCATAGACCCAGGATCTTGGGGCTCTGACATTACCAGTTTGTGGTTTCCAAGATGAGCCAGGATATCAACATACAGCTGACAGGTTGTGGAAAGGATAAGTACAGAGTCATGCCTGAGGTTTTTATGGGCCAGCTCTTGAAATGGCATCCATCACTACTGCCCACATTTTATTGGCCAGTTACATGTCCACACCTAACTTCAAGGAAGAATGGGAAATATGGTCTCTGTGCCAAAGGCAGGGAAATATGTTTGATGGATAGTTAATTTTTCTCTGCCCAGTTCAATAATTCGATGTCCATTTGGTTTAGTGGGAAATCCAGGCATATGCATTTTGATAGATTTATGTTTTTTTCTGCATGTATTTTAATTTGCTTTGAAAGCATTCATTTGCCTGATGTGAAAATAATTTTAAAACTGAAAGAGATGTTGGAAGACATCTTGTGCTACCACTTCATTTTGTAAATGAGCTTAGAGGTGGTATTGGAATTGGAATCTGACTTGTTTATCTACCCTGATAAATGTTTTATATTAACTCACTTTGCTAGTTAGTATTTGGTACTTTACACTGTAATTGTTTTCTGCAAAGCCAGCAGCTTTCATTTGATGATCTTAGATCCTATATCTGGTTGAAGACTCTCACTTCCTTTTGTTTTACATAGATAAAATATTTTAATAAAATATCAATAAATTTTATTAAATTTATTTAATAAAATATTTTAATTACACAGATTTAAAATATGTAGTTTAAATTTGCATTTAAACATGAAATGATTCAGGGTACATTTTTTGTGACTGCTTTGATTGCAATTAATTGTTTATATCATACTACAAACTTTTGTGGTGAATCCTGTAACTGTGAGAAAATCTGTCATAGGCATTTTCTGGGTCACAGAGACTGTTTATGAGCATTCTTTTAAGGTAAAGGTTGGATACACACTACTTAGACTGTCCCAAGTGTAGGCAGGTCTTTTTACCCAGTTTCTCTTTTTATCTCTGAACATTCTTACTGTTTTTCTGAAATCCTGTTTCATCAAGTTACTCTTGACATCTGTCAGTTGGTAAGGCTTGGGGTGGGAATGCTAAGTAGGAAGCATGGGTGAGACAACTTCTTACTCAGTTTGAACATACATGCACCAAGTCAGAGAGGTCCTTATTCTAACAATAGTGTCCCTTTAAGTAATTTATTATTACTTCTTAATATGATCAGGCACATTGAGCTAGGGTGGCATTTTGGAAGAATAATGGCCTCTAAACTATGAGCTAATACATTGGAAAGAAGACCAAAAAAACCATTGCTTTGTTTAAGGAAGTTTTAAATATTGTCTTATATAGTCAGCAAAAGCAAGACTTGGACCTGACTGTGGCTCAGATTATGAGCTCCTTATTGCAAAACTCAGGCTTAAATTGAAGAAAGTAGGAAAAACCACTGGACCATTCAGGAATGACTTAAATCAACTCCCTCATGATTATACAGTGGAGGTGACAAATAGATTCAAGGGATTAGATCTGGTAAACAAAGAGTGCCTAAAGAACTGTAGATGGAGGTTCATAACATTGTACAGGAGGCAGTGACCAGAACCATCCCTAAGTGAAAGAAATGTGAGAAAGCAGAGTGGTTGTCTGAGGAGGCTTTACACACAACTGAGGAAAGAAGAGAAGCAGAAGGCAAGGGAAAAAGGAAGAAATATACCCAACTGAATGCGAAGTTCTAGAGAATAGCATGGAGAGATAAGAAGGCCTTCTTTTTTAAATTTAATTTAATTTTATTTTTAATTACTTTACAATATTGTATTGGTTTTGCCATATATCAACATGAATCCGCCTCGGGTGTACACGTGTTCCTGAACCCCCCTCCCTAAGAAGGCCGCCTTAAATGAACAATGCATAGAAATAGAAGAAAACAATAGAATGGAAAAGACTAGAGATCTCTTCAAGAAAATCGGAGATAACAAGGGAATATTTCATGCAAGGATGGGCATGATAAAGGACAGAAATAGTAAGGATCTAACAAAAGCATAAGAGATTAAGAAGAGATGGCAAGAGTACACAGAACTATACAAAAAAAGTCTTAATGACCCTAATGTGTGCTCACTCATCTAGAGCTGGATATCGTGGAGTGTGTGAAGGCAAGTGGGCCCTGGGAAGCATTACTATGAGCAAACCTAGTGATGGAATTCCAGCTGAGCTATTTAAATCCTAAAAGATGATCCTGTTAAAGTGCTGCACTCAGGATATCATCAAATTTGGAAAACCCAGCAGTGGCCACAGAATGGAAAAGGTCAGTTTTCATTCCAGTCCCAAAGAAGGGCAATGCCAAGGAATGTTAAAACTACTGTACAGTTGCACTCATTCCTCATGCTAGTAAGGTTATGCTCAAAATCCTTCAAGCTAGACTTCAACAGTTCATAAACCAAGAACTTCAGATGTACAAGCTGAGTTTTTGAAGAGGCAGAGGAACCAGAGATCAAATTGCCAACATGCATTGGATCATGGAGAAGAAAAGGGAGTTGCAGAAAAACATCTCCTTCATTGACTGAAGCCTTTGACTGTGTGGATCACAGCACACTGTGGAGAATTCATTAAGAAATGAGAGTACCAGACCACCTTACCTGTCCACTGAGCAGCCTGTATGTGGGTCAAGAAGCATCATTGAGAATCGAACATGGAACAACTGACTGATTCCAAATTGGGAAAGGGGTGCATTAAGGCTGTATATTTTCTCCATGCTTATTTAACTTCTATGCACAGAGTGCAGCGTGTGAAATGCCAGTCTGGGTGAATTGCAAGCTGGAATCAAGATTGCCAGCAGAAATATCAACAACCTCAGATATGCAGATGATACCACCCTAATGATAGAACGTGGGAGAGAGTGAAAAGGAACTAAAGAGCCCCTTGATGAAGGTGAAAGAAGAGAGTGAAAAAGCTGGCTTAAAACAACATTCAAAAGGCTAAGATCATGGTATCCAGTCCCATTACTTAATGGCAAATAGATAGGGAAGAAGTAGGAATAGTGACAGATTTTATTTTCTTGAGCTCCAGAATCACTGCAGATGGTGACTACAGCCATGAAATTAAAAGACGCTTGCTACTTGGAAGGATAGCTATGACAAGCCTAGACAGCCTATTAAAAAACGGAGACATCACTTTGCTGATGGAGGTCCGTATAGTCAAAGGAATGGTTTTTCCGCTAGTCATGTATGGACGTGAGAGCTGGGGCATGAAGAAGGCTGAGCATCAAAGAATTGATGCTTTTGAATTGTGGTACTGGAAAGGACTTGAGAGTCCCATTGTCAGCAAGAAGATGAAACCTGTCAATCCTAAAGAAAATCTACCCTGAACACTCACTACTGAAGCTGAAGCTCCAAAAGAGCCTGATACTGAGAAAGATTGAAGGAAAAAGGGGAAGGGGACGGTAGAGGATGAAATAGTCAGATAGCGTCATCATCGACTCAGTGGACATGAATTTGAGCAAACTCTGAGAGAGAGTGGAGGAAAGAGGAGCCTGGCGGGCTGCAGTCCACGAGGTCACAGAGTCAGACACGACTTAGAGACTGAACGGTAGCAGCAACAACAGAATACTGTTCCAACAAAAGTTAATGCCCAGCATTCTTATTTTAGTAATTCCCACTGCAGTTTAATGCAGTAGTTACAGAGGGCTCTTGTACCAGACACTGACGTATTATTTCATATAAAACCTACAATGTAGGTAGATGTTTGTATTTTACAAATGAGGAAATTGAAGTGCAGCAACTTAATAGACTTCCCTTAGTTTATATACCTAGTAAGAGACCGGTCTGACTTCTGGACCTCAGATATCCTCACTTCAATTCTGCTTTCCCTTATGATTTTATCATATTTATTTGGGAGGAAGGCTGGAGGCAGGGAGGTGAGTCAGGAGGCTCTGGCAGTCATTCCTGGTGTGGAGTTAGGACATCTCCATTTTGTCTAAGCAGTGGGGAGGAAGAGGAACGGGCATGTTCTTAGAATATGGCCTTTTTAAAAAGTGCAAAAAAAGGGAATAAACTAGGAAAACCTTTAGGTTTCTGGTTTGGCCAGCTGGTTAAGCACGGATGTTATTAAGAGATGGAAGACAGATTGGGGTTTGGATGTGGTTAATGTGGCACCCGAGCAGTTCCCTAGTTGGTGTGGAGACTCGGGGCACAGTTAACAGCCCTGGAGGCATCAGTTATAACCTGTAGTTGAATGTACATACAAGGATAGCATGGTCCAGAGTAAGCGTAGAGAGAGAAGAAAGCCAAAGACTGCATACCTATGGAATCTTAACTGAAGGAAATAGAATGGAATATTTGATGGGCTAGGGTCCCAGTAGCAGAAGCCTGTCTCCTCAGGTTGCAGTAACAGGTTGTGAGGTCAGTTCAGGGAACCTTGGTTTGTGTGAGACACATTCAGGAGAGGGGAGCAGCTGTTTCCATGCAGAGGAAGGGGTCTGGGGAGGGGACTGCCCTGGGTCCTAGCAGACAACCAAAGGACACACACACCCAAGGGACATCATGTGCTTCTTTCCTTTTCTCCTCTGCTCTCTTCATCCTCCAGTGGTTAAAGAGAGTGAGCGATGAGAACGGAGCAGAGGTTTGATGACCAGTAGGGAGAGGTGGAAGCGGACATGGAGGCAGGCCTGTAAAGTCCCACATGGGCAGGATCCCCAGTCACCTAGAGACCATCATTTTAGTGGAAGAAGTCATGGGAAAAGTTTGGTGATGTTCCCAGTATCAGTCATGGCTCATTTAGCTGAAAGACAAGTCAAATGAAAGATCATGCCAACAACATCTGAAAATCAAGAAATGACTGAAGAATTATCAGGATGGTTTGATGGATTGTTTATGATGGATCTTAAATCACTTGGGAAGCAGGTTTTATAATACGTGTATTTTAATATTTTAAGGGAATAAAAGAATATATTTAAAATTCTAGGTTTATATTGATTGGTAATAATTTATATTCCTGTTAAAATATTTTGACTATCACTCCAAGGGACAAGTGAGTTGAAAGTGCTGACAAGAGTTGTTTCAGGGAGTATTATAGCGATTGCAATAGGAGAAGAGTGTGATCCTCTCCCAGGGTCCCAGAGTCAGCTCTAGGGGATTCAGAAGCTCTCCAGATTGCTGTCAACTTTTCTGCTCATTCAGGTTTGCTTTTAACAGATAAACTTTACTCAGTGAGGTGAAGGAGAGAAAGAGACTTTACTGCAAAACAGACCTGGGCTGCTTTGTTGGGGAACTGTAACAGCTGCTGCATGGAGTGCTTTGAAAATTAAATGGTATATGTTCGTGGAAAGCATTTCTTACTCTGGGACAAAACTGTTAACAAAAGTTGTTTCTCTTCCCCGTGGAATTTAGCAGAATTAATCTGTAATAGTATGCTAAATCCTAAAATTTAATTTCATTTTAGGTAAAAACTCAGTAATACCGATTTGCCTAACATGCACTCTTCAGTGCTAAAGTAAAAGCCTTGCTCAGATAGACAAAAATCCCAGTTAGTGGATTTGCATTTGTTTTACTGTTGGTAGTACATATTTATTATCTGTATACAAGTTACATGTTTAAGAATACATTTTTTTAGCAGAGTGGCCTGTGAATCAAACCTAGATGTGATTTTAACATTTCAGTAATCTGGTAAAGGTAACTTTTGAAAAAATTCAGGTTGTATTCTTTAAAATAGCTATAAATGCCATTTTAAAGACTGAGATATAATTTATGTATCATAAAATTAACCTTTTTAAATTGTACAGTTCAGTGATCTTTAGCATAACCACAAGGTTGTGCAGCTATTACCACTAGCTAATACCAGAATATTTTCATCATCCCTAAAGGACACCCCTTACCCATTGGCAGTCATTCCCCATCTCCCTTCCCTCACCCCAAGAGAAGCACTAATCTGCTTTCTGTCTACATGGATTTGCTTGTTCTAGACATCTCATAGAGACAGAATCATACAGTGTGTGGCCTTCTGTGTCTGAATTCCTCACTTAGCATAATGTTTCAAGGTTAATCTATGTCATTGCTTCTATCAGCACTTTGTTTTTTAATGGCTGAATAGTATTTCATTGTGCATATATACTACATTTTGTCTATCCATTCATTAGTTTTTGGACATTTGGGTTGTTTCTGCTTATGATTATTGTTAATGATACTGTTATGAATGTTCGTACAAGTCTTTGTGTGAACATGTGCTTTCAGTTCTCTTGGGTATATACCTAAGAGGAATTGCTGGGTCAAATGTCAGACAGTGTTCTATAATACTAGAAGCTTGGAAAGAAAGTTGAGATTTGTAGTTATGAGTTATGATGAAATCACTGTATGATTTTTGATGGAGATTTGGGCAGAATGTATATTGCTTAAATATTAAAGAATAAATAAAAATAATCAGAAGTCTTTCATTGGGTCTCCTTGTACATGTTCTCATAGAAAAAGATGGAAAATAACAAATTACATAAAAGCAACCTACAGACTTCTCTCTTACAGCTGATTTTGTAAATAATTCTAATTGGATTTCATCCAAGGCAGAAGCAGAAGGGGAAGGCATTGTTTGATAGAACATGGCAGTAGATTGAAAATTTTCACCTTGGGGATTATTCACTGGAAATAGCGGATGTCCTTTTCATCAAGTTGAAACATAACTTGTTTAAACATCCTTTTACCTAGATGTGACCAAAAATGCTTTCAGTGTTTGGGGCCAGATGTCCTTGAACTTTCTCTATGGTATATATTGAAACCTAATTTCTATGGAGTAGAAGTTGGTCCCCTTTATCTCTGAGGTGACTTAATCAAACACACCACAAGAACAACTTAAATAAACTTTAGATAAACTTGAAAATGTAATATTTGACAGCCACCCACCTTAATAGAGATTAATACCACAGATGAATTTTTAGGGCTCTTATTCCATATCCTTTTTTTCCTGTATGAAAATAAATCAGATAAGCCCTGTAATTCTGAACTTCATCAGTTTAAACTCTATAAGTTTGTAAGAATGTGTCTTTCTTAGTGGACTTAAATCCAAAGTACTATAGATAAAGGACAATTAGATAGTTCTAAACATTTGAATACCAAATACCAATATTTTTGTCAAAACACTTGAGTTTCATAAAGTTATTGAGGAGGAACAGTCCTATTATAAATTGCATTAGAAGCAGTTTACTAAGCATTTGAGTCAGTTTTGTATATGAAGTACTGTCTTGGGGAATGGAGAAAGGAGCAGAGTTGTATCAAAGGGATGATTCTTGCCTTCATAGTTCTAGGGTGTAAAACAGGTGATCATGCAAAGCCTACTGAAGCATTTAATTGAAGTATAAACTTTATGTAGTAGGTTTGAAGAAATGAGTGCTACCTTGATTAGAATGTATCAGAACATTTAAACTCTTTTTACAGGTAGAAAAAGATTTGAGAGAGAGCAACATAGGCACAGACTAGCACAGAATTGTGAAAGAATATAGTATCAGAGACGAGAGAACAGGTAAATGAAGCTTGGAGAAAAACTGACCTAGGGGTTTAGTGGGGAAAATGAGAAAAAATGAGTATGTTTTACATGGAGTTGAATAAGGTAAAGTGAGAAGGGCTTGAATTTACTCCTTCAGTGGTCTGAGTGAATTTCTAGCCACAGTTTGTTCATCCATAAAGTAAGGATAGTAATACAGCCATGTAAAGTTACAGTGAGCTTTGAAAAGCTGGATGTGTCAACTACCAGATGCATTATCTTACATTGACACTCGACTTAGACACTACCAATATTTTTTTTATATATTTTAAAAAATTGTTGGAGACTTCTGAGTATATACCCAAAAGAATTGGAAGCGGGAATCGAGCAGATATTTGTACACTCATCATCATATTAGTGTTAGTCACCATACCTGAAAGGCGGAAGCAACCCAGGTGTCCATCGATGGGTGAATAGATAAAATTCGGTGTATTCGTGCAGTGGAGTATTGTTTGGCCTTATAAATTGGAAAGGAAGGGCATTCTGACACATGCTACAATACGGGTAGATGCTCCGTGAGATGAGCCAGTCTCAGAGGGACAAGTACCATTTGTTGGCTAGTTGCTCAGGCGCATCCAACTCTGTTGCGACCCCATAAACTGTAGTCTGCCAGGCTCCTCTGTTCATAGGATTTCCCAGGCAAGAATACTAATGTAGGTAGCCATTTCCTTCTCTAGGGGATCTTCCTGACCCAGGGATCAAATCTACGTCTCCTACCTTGGCAGGCAGATTCTTTACTACTGAGCCACCAGGGAAGTCCGACAGATACCATATGATTCCATTTATATGAGGTACCCAGAGGAGCTGAATTCATAGAGACAAAGTAGAATACTGGTTGTTAGAGGCTGAAGGAGAGGGAATGAGAAGTCATTTAATGGGCATAGAGATTCAGTTTTTTGTTTTTGTTTGTGTGTGTGTATTTTGAGAGTCCAAACCATGTGACTTTGTGGGCTCTTAATTCACTGACCAGAGGTCGAACCTGAGCCCTCAGTATTGAAAACATGGAATCCTAACCACTGGACCTCCAGGGAATGCCCAGTGGTGGGAATTGGTTGCAGAGCAAAGTCAGTGCACTTAATGCAGCACACCTGTACACTTAAAAATGGTTGAAACGTTTAATTTTATGTTCTTTACCCTGTTTGGTGAATTATATTTTTTATGTGCATTTATTCATAAAATTGCAAAATTTTAGCAACATCATTCAGGGAAGTGCTTTGTTCCAGAAGCAAATGGCATTCCTGTTCAGTTGCCACATAATTTGGTTTCACTAAGATGAATTCTTATTGATATTTCAACAGGAAGAATAGTTCATACCAGTCTTAATTTGAGAAGTACCACAAAGATCATGGTATCTAGTACTTTTGTTTTATAGTTGAGACATAGTCCTGGAAGTTGGTTGTACTTAGTTGATTTTATTAACTACAAATCATTTTTTAAAATACATTCATTAAAATAATTTTCCATGATTTGAGTTGGCTCGTGGATAAAATAATTCTACAACTAATGAATTCAGCCAGATACCTGTTTCTATTCATAAAGAAGTGATGTTCTACCAATATGTTCTCCTGTAGTTAGTATCTTTTTTAAAGTTCATTCAGTATTAGGAATGGTATTAAAAATATTAATTTGCTTTTTCACACTTGTTTTCTTTTCTTTTTAAAAATTCTTATTCCTCTCCCACTGCTGAACTTTGAAACTTGAAATTATTTCTCTTCAGTTATGCAGGCCATTTCACCTCTGTGGTTCTTGCCCTCAGTTGAGCTCCACTTCTCCCCTTGCACATCCAAACACTCCTGAAACATTTACTCTGGGATGCCCTTCTTAAGCATTGTGGTAGATAGGTCCTGGAATTTCAGTCTTTCCTTGAACAGAATCAAATTCCTGGACATAATTTTCCCCCAGTGATCTCTGTAACAGACTATCTCAGTGTAACAGTATTTCCTCTAGGATGATTTAAACCACCTTACCTAGAGAGCCAAGGTGGTAAGAGTTCTTGTGATGTTAAGTCACAAGTTTCTCCTGTTTCCGTCTGTCTTTATAATCATAGTGTATATATTGTGTTTTAATTTTTATTTATTTATTGTATTTTGTGCTCTTTTCTGACATGCACATTTTCCTATTTATTAACTGTCCCTGTAAAACATTTTAAATTTTAAATTACAGAATAGGTTTTCAAAAATGGATCGACCTCATTTAACTCTATTTTTGTACCTGTTATATCAGGCACAGAGGGGAAGTAGTGAACAAGGTCGTCATGGTATTGCCCTTCTAGCAAGGGATGGAAGTGGACATTTGTTACAGATTGTCACATTATTTAAATATCACAGCCCTGACTAGTGCCACAGAGGAAGGGCTCATGGCACCAGGACAGCACATAACAAGGCCGTGGCTTAGAATATGGTGGCGTCAGGCAGTTTCTTCAGAGGTGCTATTTGGTGGAACGTGGAAGGATTAGTACATGGGGTTGAAAAAGAGGAGAGCATGGAATGAAGGCTGAGGGAGCAGCATACAAAATCCCCTGAAGTCAGAGAGGGCACAGTGTGGGCGAGGAGCTGAAAAACAGTCGAGCACAGAGTCCAGGAGAGACGACAGAAATATGTGCCTAAGTTATGTGCACACTCGGTTATGTGAGCATTCTGTCTCACCGGACACACCATTCCCGAAAGTCTCCAGGGAAGCAGAATCAATAGGACTCAGGAGGTAGAGGGATGGGGCAGGTAGGTAGTAATTTATTTTAAGGGCTTGACTCTCATGATTTGGGGGCTAGCAGCTATGAAATTTGTAGAGCAGGCCAGCAGGCTGGAATTTATTTAAAGAATTGATGCTGCAGTCTTGAATCTGAAATCTGCGAGCTGGAAACTTAGGCAGCGTTTCTCTACCATAGTTTTGGGCAGAATTACTTAGTTGGCAATCCTCATGCTTCGTTCTTAAGGTCTTCAGCTGGTTGGATGGGTGTTCCCTCCACCCCCACCCCTCACCATTTTGGAGGGTTGTCTGCTTTACCTAGAGTCTTGATTTAAATGTTAATCACATCTTGAGAGTACTTTCACACCCACATTTAACAGGTGTTTGGCCTGAGCACCAGATGAACCATCACATAGTATTACCGTGAGAGAGCAGAGACGAGACTGGTTCAGTGTAAGTGATAACCTCTCTTCTGACTGATTTCCTCTACCTTGAACTACACACTGGAATTTGTACCCTGTCTGTCAAATCAGCTTGAGATTATAGGCGTGTAGATAAAGTCATCCTTCACCTATAGGCTTACACTGGCTTATACCCATTAAACTGAGATAACACTTGCTTGATGAAATCACTGAGCCTTAAGCATAAAGCCCCAGGGAAGCTTGCTTGCACCACCTTCAATTGATAGAATCTTACATGACGAGAACTTTGTATTTGCAGCATTTAAAATACTATTTTTGTTCAACATGGCCCTGAAATGTAAGCCAACTTTAGGAATTTGGGGGCAAGATTATGCCTAGAAATACTGAAGAAGTAGGAAAATTCAGAGAGTGTTACTCAAACAATGTACTTTTGTTAAAGGATTTGTATGGATTTACGTATCCATCTTTGAAATGTATAACTACATGAGTATAGTTATATACTATATAAATGTATAACTACCTGCCCATAGCATGAGTTGATGTAAATGGGGGTTGAAATTAAGCAGGTGCTTATCAACCATGTTAATGATTTTCCTCTGTATTCTAAGAGCCATGGAAAGCTATTTAGGCTTTAAGCAGGGTGGTGATGTGGTCATTATTATTAAACTGTTATTAATTATAGTTATTAAATAGGCAAAAAAAGACTATTTACAAGACTATTAAAAAGTCTGTGGTGTGAGAATGGATGAGAAAGGGGGGGAAAAATAGATGACGGTAAGGCCAGGATCCTCTTAGAATTGGCAAAACAAAGATGGCTAGGTTTAGAAGGAATATTGTGAATTCATTGTTGATTATGTTGATTTTTGAAGTCCCTCTGATGGGATTGTCAAATATGCGTTTGGATATATGTGGTTCTAAACCAGAGATGTAACGTTGGGAGATGGCAGCATTAATTGAAGCCAAGTATAGCTAATTTGTTGGAGAAGGAAATGGCAACCCTCTCTAGTGTTCTTGCCTGGAGAATCCCAGGGACGGCAGAGCCTGGTGGGCTGCTGTCTGTGGGGTCACATAGAGATAGACACGACTGAAGTGATTTAGCATAGGTAATTTGAGAGCGTAGGACTGGCAGAGACTAAGAAGACATGGCCAGAGAGGTAGAAGAAAGGGGAACTAGGAAAAGATGCAGTAAAAGGGGCCAACGGGAAGCTTGTTTAAGCGAGGGGAAAAGTGGTCAAAATGCTGAGTGCTGCTACATAATTAAGACTGAAAAAATGTCCATTAGATTTATTAACTGGCATAATTTTAAGTTAGAGCTGTTTTGGCCTAGAGATGTGCTCAAGCTGGAATGAAGTAGGCTGAGAAGTGTGAGATGTGGTTATTAAGAAGCTACTTTAAGAAATTTAACTGTGGAGGGGAGTAGAGATACCGGGCAGTAGTTGGGAGGAAAGATACGGCCTGTGGATGGGAGAGATCTGAGTGAGTGTAAATGTTGACGGCATCCAGTAAAGAACATCAAGTGGAAAACCTCAAATAAGGAAGGAAGCATCTGTGTTAAGGTTCCTGCTAGGACTGCATCTTCATCCTGAGGACAGGCACCTTGGCTGGCTTGTCACGACGGAACACCTGTCTACAGGAGCACTAGGGGTGAAGGAGATAGAGTACCAGTATTTATTTTTCTTAAGTTCCTATTGTAGTCATCAGTGTCCAAACAGGAAACAGAAAGCGCATTGTTGTTCAGTCGCTAAGTTGTGTCCGACTTTTATTTCTGAACTTATTTTCCTCTTCCTATTTTTTACAATAAAGCCTTCGAAAAGAAGACCAAGTTTCTTAAACTGACAGTAATGATAATAATTTTAAGAAACACTTTTTTCCCTGTGAGTATTACCTTATAGATGAAGACATAATAAAATAATGCTGGAAAGTATGGGTATAGAATTTGGTTGTTTTAAAACACTTGAAAAAGTATAGCAGTATTTTTGACCTTTACTGACCTCTAATTCAGAGTGGACTCTGTAGGATTTACATCTGGTGCAACTGGTATTATTACTCATTAGCTTTAAAAAAAAAAATTCAACTACTGAAGCAGAAAGGATTTAATTTGAAGTATGAGGAAAATGTTATTTTGAATTTTGACACTTTAACCTTCATTATTTACAGTGTTTTGGGTTTTTGACCTAGGAACATTTTAAGGAAGAGCCAGATTATCTTTTAATTTTATCTCATGTGATTGTCTATTTTTGCCGCTTAAGGGAACAAAAACTAACCTGTATAAGTTCTGTTAAAACCTACCAGAATTTTGGTAATAGCCCTTTCTTAAATTCTTTAAAAAAAGTATTTTTCTGAAAATCTTTGCCCTTTCTCTATAGGAGAGGGTAGATTTTTAAGACTAATGGACTCATGAAATACAAGGAAGACTCTGAACACATTTCTGTGTGAGCCATCTTAAGTCCAGTCACAGGAATGTTTGCTGAGTGCAGTGCCAGTCCCCACCAGCTATCCCCAGGTGGTGTGTTCTCAGAGTCGAATCTAGGGCTGATGGAATAGATAACCGTCGAGCTTCTGTTGAGCTAGATGATGATTAGTTTGAAGTTCGTTACTGTGAGATTCTTACTAATTTAGTGGTTGTTCCTGAGTAATTTTCCTGTTGGTTTTTCAGGACTGCAGGAATATGTGGAGGCTGTCTCTTTTCAACACTTCATCAAAACACGATCACTTATCAGTATGGATGAAATTAATAAACAGTTGATTTTTTCAACAGAAGACAATGGGAAAGAAAATAAGACTGTAAGAATTTAAAATCATATTTCACATTTATTACATAGTTTACACAGCAGTGTGATGATTGTAGGGGATTCATTGGCTTATAATGCAAAGAATATTGAGATGAAAATGTTCTTTCTAAAGTGTGGTTCCATAGATTCCCAACTAGGGAAATGGTCTTTCTAAATACATTAGTTAGTGGCTCAACACCTGTGGGTAGGTGGGGGGAACAGCACCCATTTATGTAAGCGTTATGGAGCGGTCATTGTGTAAGCCCACTCTTAGTTTCCTGTGTATCTGCTAGTGCCCTGTATAAATACTATCTCATTCAATCCTTCTATTAAACTTACGAGGTAAGAATTACTACCCTCATTTCACATACGGCTTTTACAGAGTCTAAGTGACTTTTCAAGCCCTAGTCACGCACGTGTGCAGCCGACTTGGGAGCCAGGTGTCCTGAACCCAAAGCCAGGAGCGCCCTCGCCACTCTCCCAGTGTTTCTCACAGTGGGCCACGGGGCCCTGTGCCAGGCATCTACCTCAAAGGGGTGTTTTAAAGGATTTGAGTTAGAGACTTTAAACTAGGTAGCATACAGCACATGCCACATAGGTGCTCGGTAGTTAGCCAATGTAATAAGGGCCAATGTAATATGATACAGTGAGAGATGTTGATTTAATCACTGAGTTCATAATGCTTGTATCTGAAATAGTGTAACTCAACTTTTAAACAAGTACTGTTTTTTTCCCCTGAGTTTCAAGATATAATATTCAGGCCATGAGATAAAATTTTGAGTATTAGATAGTCTCCTAAGATATTAATACACTTAAAGGTACAGTTAAACAGTTTTTTTTCTTTTATTTTTCATCAGTTTCTCTTTCATTATTATTTTAAAAAATCAGGTAGGCAGAAAGTGGAAGAAGGTATGGAAATCATATTTTCTTGAATGTTAATAAAATATTAATACTGAAAAGTGAGATAAGTTGGTACGACAGGTGTAGCTTACTTCAAGGAAACCATATATTTTCTCAGTTTTAAAAATTATGTGAATTTTATTGAGGAAATTCATCTTGAGAAGTAAAATTCTTTCATATTTTTAGTTCATTTAGTAAAGATTGAATTACAGAAGGAAGTAAGGGGCGCCTATGTGACCCTGCTTCTTAAATACATTAGGCAAATTATGATACTTTCCTTTCGATTCTCTGTAATTCAGAATGGAAGCATCAAGGGCAAGAAAGTAAAGAGAAATGGGAGTAAATGCTCTATTCTGAGGATTTATGTAGTAAATTATTCTAAGATTAGGATGTCATAATCATACACATGTGTCTTCTCAAAATGTTAAGACCACATTCATAAATAATATTTCCTTTCAGTGCTAGAGATTCATCTTGGTGCTAAAAATTCTGGAAATCCAATAGGGGAAGGTATTTTGCTCTGACTTGCATATTGAGAGTAGTGTCAAACCATTTAATTCTTTAAAACTTCTTCCGAAAAATTCAAATGCACAAGAAAAGTGGAGAGAATAGTAATACATGACCTGGAGTCAATAATTGTTAATATTTTGTCTTATTTGCTTCATCTAAATGTTTTTTGCTCAATTAGTTTTAAGTTATAGGTATCCTGATATTTTTCCCCTAAATACTTCAAGTCCATTGTGAAAAATTGCATTTTAAGTAATTTTATTTTCCCTGGTTTCTAATATATATTATCAGTAAAGCAGAATTTATTTCCTTGACAGTTTGTTGATTTTTTTAACATGCTTTTTTCTTCAAAATCAACTTTTTAGTTATATTCAGGGAACTCCTTCTAATGATGGAAACAAAGAACAGTAATGTTTTCTTAAGCAAAAATTATTTGTATAAATGACTTATAAATACACCAGCCACTTCCCCACCCCCCCACCACTCCCACCATAATCTGTTCTTTCCAAAAAGATGTCAGTCTCTTGACAGTTAATAGAAATGAAATATAGCAGGTCAGGCTAATTGGGGAGCTGACTTTGGATACTTACCAAGTTCTAACCATTAACTAGTGATACTACCTGCAGTGTTTCTGGGACCTCATTTCTTATACTCCATATTGAGAAGATTGGAACATATGGTCTCTGAAAAGTCCCAACAGTGTTAGGAGTCATGTCCTGGATACAAAGCCACCAGAATCATCTATAAGACCTAAATTTGACTCTGTCATTTGCTCACTTAATTCTTAATGTCTCTATTACCTGTAGGTAAAGTTCCAGTTTCTTACTGTGGCTTTCTCCCCTTGCTCTATCCCTTGTTCTGTCTTTCTAGACTCATCCTATACTACTTCTTACTTGAAATTTTACTCTAAAGAAATACCACACTAGTTCCTCAAGGACACAGCACAATTCTCATCTGCATTCTGTTGCAGTTCCTTCTGCCTGAAATGTCCTTCAATATAATTGCAGCCCACCTAAGTCTCATCAGACTTTTAATAACAGTTCAGACATCTCCTCTTTCAGAAAGAATCCGTTAGAGAGAAGTTGATGTGGAGAGAGGAGATTGGTGTGGTGACGGTAATGGTGATAGCAGCTAACATTTATTGAGTATTTACTTTGTGTTGGGCACTATGCCAAGAACTTGGTAAATGTTATCTCATCCTTAAAAATAAACCTCTGAGGTAGGTACTGTTATCCCATTTTACAGATGAGGAAACTGAGGTTTAGAGAGATGAAATAACTTGCCCAAGGGCATACACCTTATGAAGCAAGGTCCTGGAAGAGGTGGGAGGAGATGGGTCAAGGTCATTTGGAAGAGTTAACCTCAAACAAGAGGAGGGACAACTCATCATCTGAGACTGAAGGATAGAAGGTAAAGATGGATGTGGACATAAATAAGTTTTTTTGTTTTGTTTTGTTTTGTTTTTAGGGATAAGGTAATTAAGAGAGCTTATGCCAGGGGATCTGGCAAATAACCAAGCCAGTGAAAGGAGGCAAGATTGTTTACTGAGAGTGAAGAGGTTTGGGATTGAGTAAGGGGCTGAGGAGAAAAGTAGTGAAGGTTTGAAATAGTGTTCAAAGAGACGGGTGAGAGCCATCTAAGAAATAAGTGAAAGGATTGGTGAGTAATTTGTAGTGGTACAAACGCTATACAGTTGTGATCATTATTATTATTTTTTAGCCTAGTGGTACTCAGTACTTGAATAAAGCACTAACAAGAATAGTTTTTAATACTGATTCAGGGTGTGTTTTTGCTGGGCAGGTGCAGTAGAAAAATAGGAGTCTGAGGAAACTGAGGAGGATATAGCAAGAGAGTGTTAAATCATGATGGTCAGTGCTGAGTGGGGACAGAGAGGCCAGAAAGGGACTAAGTGACTGAGAAAATCATGACTGGATCATAAACCTGGAGGGCTTTATGATTTGCCATTTAAATATGTAAGTCATTGTCATGGGATGAAGTCATTGGGCCTTAGGAATATTTTATATGTCAAGTGAAGTTGGCAATGGTTGATTTTATAATGATACAATATTAGATTTCAGAATTATCTTGAAGTCGTAAATTCAACTCCTTGCTGAGGGCATGAGTTCTTCTTATAACATCTTGAAAGGTCATTTAACAAAATGGATCATTTTATTTAGAGAAGATTAGTATAATTGACTTGCTGTTGATTTTGTACCTTATATGTATACATAGTCACTCTTTTTCACAGTGTATTTTCTTTGTGTGTGTGTGTGTTTATTTTTTTTTTTTACCAGCCTTCCTCTGATGCACAGGATAAGCAGTGCGGTACTTGGAGACTGAAAATC
The DNA here is from genome assembly GCF_032405125.1 of Capricornis sumatraensis. Lineage (NCBI taxonomy): Eukaryota > Metazoa > Chordata > Mammalia > Artiodactyla > Bovidae > Capricornis > Capricornis sumatraensis. The sequence goes on along the minus strand of NC_091078.1, from coordinate 40,596,090 downwards.
ACGCCTGTTGATTACCTTCTGGGAGTGGCTGATTTAACTGGAGAGTTGATGCGAATGTGTATTAACAGTGTCGGGAATGGGGACATTGACACTCCCTTTGAAGTGAGCCAGTTTTTACGTCAGGTGTATGATGGGTTTTCATTCATTGGCAATACTGGACCTTATGAGGTTTCAAAGAAGCTGTATACTTTGAAACAAAGTCTGGCCAAAGTGGAGAATGCTTGTTATGCCTTGAAAGTCAGAGGGTCAGAAATTCCAAAACATATGCTGGCAGATGTCTTTTCAGTTAAGACAGAAATGATTGATCAAGAGGAAGGCATTTCTTAGGATAACATTACTCAGTTGTTTTTCTCTTAAGAACTCCTAAGAGAGACCAATTTGTAAGACTGTTATTTAGTATATCATTTGACTTTATTGTGGCTTTAGAAATGTTTTCAGTTGTACTTGTTTTAAATTGTATACAGGCTGTACATAAAATTACCAAAATGAATCATTTCTTATATCTTACTCATGAAAATTTGCTTACAGATGTGTTTGCATATATGCCTATTTGAATTTTTATTGGCTAAACTTTGTCATTTATCTTTGTTAAATGTGAACATGCTTCAGAGTGCACTTTCTGCCATACCTGTTTTAATTTACTTTGTGTGAATTTTGGAGTGGTAATATTTAGTGGAAGACATTTATAGTTTAAGTTGGTGATTTTTTTAATATATAGAAAGATTTCTTAGTTACACATCTGGACTTGAGTTTCCTGTTTAAATTTCTTGGTAATATTGTGCCAAGCCTCCAAAATAGGTTTATTCCATAGAATTAGAATTAAAATTATTATTAATGTACTTTAATTCTATGAGGTATTGTAGTGAGAATTCATACTATATTCTGGCTAATTTTAGGTCATTTTGAATCCATATGAAACAGCCTTCCAGAAAAATTGACAGGTACCCAGATGTTAGTTTCTACATTGAATTTTTGTCGTTTATCACAGAAAGTCTGATAGAGAATTGGCACTAACATTGTAATATTGTCACTAATGTTTGAGTTGAATTATATAATTGCACACACAACTGAAAAGCTAGTGATTATTTAGTAATTTTTCTTGTTATTATATTTCATTAGGCATGTTTGGAGGCTTTCCTATTCTGACATCTATAAGAAATTACATCTAAATAATCATAATGAAGTTTTGAAATCTTTGAAATATTAAGTTAACCCAAATCTTTATAGTTGTCCAGTTGTGTTAATTGATACATAAAAAGTTGCCAAAGAAGATTTATCACATACAATTCAGCAATAAGACAATTGTCAAACAGTTGGGAATAACAAGTAGTATCACTAGTAATAGAAGTAGCCTCACTAGTAATATTTAGAATTGGAATTTGCCTACTAAAATTAGTTATAGATTATTCCCTGTGGTGTGAAACTGACTTGAGCATGGCACTGTTGGCTGACAACTAGACATTTCCTTTTGGTTTTGTGAGTTTTGAGAGTCTGGATATTGGATTTTATTTTTGGAAAGATTAGCAGCTCTGTTTGCAAGGGCTTATTCTTAAGTGTAATTTTCCAAAAATTATCACCTAAAGGAAAATAAAATATATACATGCCTAATAGACTAGGTTTGTTTGTTGTTTATTCTGGTGGTAGTATGTATTTTTCGTTTCCCTGTTCAAAGATACTGAAATAGTTTTATTACATATTTTTGTTTCTTTTGCCACTTGAAGTTGATGAATATCTTATAGATGTTTAAAATTGAACTCTTTGAATAAAGTATTAAAATGTAATAGTTTAGCTTATTTTTTGATCAGTTGAGAAATACTTCATCAAACTGTTAAGAATTTTTAGCCTTAACAGGAAACTTGATACAGACTTGCTTAATATAGAGATTTATGATTTCTTAAAGTGGGTCCAGAGGTAGTGAGAGACAGGAAAGACATCCTTTCACCTCTCATTGACCCAAACTGGAGAATCCCACGGACAGAGGAGCTTGGCAGACTATATACGTCCATGGGGTTGCAAAGCGTTGGACGTGACTGAGCATGCATATCCCTTTAAACCAGCTAGTGGAAAGGAAGATGAGATCACTTTAATGTATCAAAGTGTCCATTATCTGAGAGAAGAGTGAACACAAGAAACTGAATTAGGGTGTTACCATCATAGGGGAAGGGGCAATGGCCTTTGGGTTCATAGTCAGCACTATCTGCTACAGGTGGATTGATGACATGGCTATTGATGCATTTCTACATTACATGTTATACTAACACAGTAGGTGTTAGGCCTGGATGGTAGAGGATCTCTAAATATATCCTGAATGTCTCTCAGTTTTAAAATGGTTGCCCTGATACCATCACCTGTGATAATGTTTTTCATCTTTATTATGAAAAGAAGCTGGTTCTAGGTAACATGGCAAGTTCCTGAAAAATTCTAAAATAAAATTGGGTTATTTCTCTCATAAGTAATTACTGCATGTATTAAATCAGTGTTTTTTCCATAATAAAGATTGCAGAACCCTAGGGCTTTTTGAAGGTGCCTCAAAGAAAGGTGTTATTTAAATGAGAGATTGGTGAAATGGATTAAAAAACTTAATCCAAACTCTCTGCTAACTACAAAAGACTCACTTTAGATTGAGACACACAAATAGATTAAAAGAATGGGAAAAGACATTCCATGGAAACAGTAACCAAGAGAGCTAAACAAATAGACTTCAGCACTTTTTTTGGCTAGAGACAAAGAACAGCATGGAATGGTAAAAGGCTCAATCCATTGGGAATATATAGCGATCACAAATATATATATATATATATAAAACAACAGAGTCCCAAAATACATGAAGCAAAATCTGAGATAATTGAAGGGAGAAATAGTTCAGCAATAATAGTTGGATAATTTAATACCCAGCTTCCTATGATAGATGGGCAGACAAGACAGATCAGTAAGGAAATAGAGGACTTGAACAAGTAAACCAAACTAGAGCCAGCACTGTGATTGTGTACCATGACCAACACTGTGGAATTCCATCTCAGGAATGCAAGGTTGGTTCAACATGAAAATCAGTACATAAGTTGTATTAAGAGCATGAAGAGGAAGAAACATGATGCATGTCAGTAGAAACAGGAAAACCATTTAACAAAATCTGATACCCTTTCATGACATAAATACTCTACTAACTCACAGTAGAAGGGAAATTTCTCATCTTGGTAAATGCATGCATACATGCTCAGTCACGTCCAATGCTTGGCAACCCCATGGACGTATATAGCCTGCCAAGCTCCTCTGTCCATGGGATTCTCCAGGCAACTTCTCCAGGGGATCTTCCCAACCCAGGGATCAAACCCAGGTCTCCTACCTTGCAAGCGGACTCTACCATCTGAGCCACCAGGGAAGCTCCTGGTAAAGGGCATCTGTAAAGCACACAACATTGTAATGGTGAAAGAACTGAAAGTTTTCCCTCTAAGATAGGGAACAAAGCAAGGATGTCCAACATTGTACTGGAGGTTCTAGCTAAGGCAATTAAGCAAGAAAAAGAGGGGCAGATTGTAAAGAAAGAGGTAAAATTATCTCAGTTTGGAGATAACATGATATTATATGTAGAAAACCTCTATAAAGAATCCTTGAAACCACTCAGACCATTAGGACTAATTAACAAATTAAGCAAGGTTGAAGGATACAAGATCAGTATATAAAAATCAGTGGTGTTTATGTACAGTAGCAATTAGATATCTGAAAATCAAGACAATGATTGCATTTACAATAGTATTTTTTGTTGTTTAGTCACTAAGTTGTGACTAAGTTCTTTGTGACCCCATGGCATTACAAAGAATAAAATATATAGAAATAAATTGACCCTAAGTGCAAATTGTTGGAGAAGGCATTGGCAACACACTCCAGTACTCTTGCCTGGAAAATCCCATGGACGAATGAGCCTGGTAGGCTGCAGTCCATGGGGTCGCTAAGAGTCGGGCACGACTGAGCGACTTCACTTTCACTTTTCACTTTCATGCATTGGAGAAGGAAATGGCAGCCCACTCCAGTGTTCTTGCCTGGAGAATCCCAGGGATGGCGGAGCCTGGTGGGCTGCTGTCAATGGGGTCGCACAGAGTCGGACACGACTGAAGGACTTAGCAGCAGCAGCAGATTGTACACTGAAAGCTATAAAATGTTGCAGAAGAAAAAGTCACCCTGTGTTCTTGGAATTGTAGATTTAATATTGTTAAGATAGCAGTACTCTGCAAATTGATCTGTAGGCTCAATGCATTCCTTATCAAAATTGCAATTTCACTTTGCAGAAATAGAGATCTGATCCTAAAATTCATTTGAAAATTCAAAGGACACAGAATAGACAACAAAGTCTTTGAAACAAAAAACAAAGTTGAAGGATTCACATTTTTAAAATTTTGAATCTTAAGACAAAGGTACAATAATCAAGATAGTGTAGCATTGGTGTAAGAATAGATACATAGATCAGTGCAATAAAATTCAGATTCTAGAAAGAAATCCATATATCTATCTATGGTGAATTGAATTTTTAATTAAAGATTTTATTTCTCTGGAGTAGTTTTAACTTCACAGTAAAATAGAGAGGAAGGTACAGATATTTTCCATACATCCCCTGACCCACATGTACCTCTCCTGTCGTCCCCCAGCAGAGTGGTTGGTGCATTTGTTAACAATGAATGTGACTACATTGACTTGTCATAATTGCCCAAGGCCCATAGTTTATAATACAGTTCACTGCTGGTGGTGCACATTCTGTAGGTTTGAATAAGTCAATAGATTTTTGACAAAGGTGTCAAGACTATTATATGGGGGAAGAATAGTCTGGTGCTGGGACATCTGAGCATCCCTTGAAAAGAATGAAGTTAGATTCTTCAAATTCTACAAAATTTAAGGGCTTTCCTGGTGACTCAGTGGTAAAGAATCTCCCTGCCAGTGCAGGAGACACGGGTTCTATCCCTGGTCTGGGAAGATCCCACATGCCTAGGAGCAAGTCAGCCCATGACCCACAAGTATTGAGCTTGTGCTCTAGAGCCTGGGAGCTGCAGCTACCAAAGCCTGCATATTCTGCAGCCTGTGCTTCACAACAAGAGAAGCTATTGCAGTGAGAAGCCTGGACACTGCACCTAGAGAGTGGTCCCACTTGCTGCCACTGGAGAAAAAGCCCTCTCAACAAGACCCAGCACAACCAAAATAAACAAAATTTTTAAAAAATTTGAAATAGAGCAAGGACAAATATAAAAACTAAAACTATGAAATCCTTAGAAACAGGTGTACATTTTCTTGACCCTAGATCAGGTAATGGTTTCTTAGGTCTGACATCAAAAGCACAAGCATCAAAAGAAAAAAAATAAATTGAAACATCCATCAAAAGTAAAACTTAAAGACACTATCAAGAAAGTGAAAAGGCAGCCCACTGAATGGGAGAAAATGTTTGCCCATCATAGTCTGATAATGGTACAATGATAATAGGTAAATGTATCTAAAATATATAAGGAACTCTTAATATTAAGTGACAATCTCATTTAACAGTAGGCAAACAAATTGTAAAGATAGTTTTGTAAAAGTGACATGCAGATGGCCCGGGAGCACAGGAAAAGATGTTAAACAGCATTAACCACTGCATGTGTGTGTGCTCAGTTGCCTAGTTGTGTCGGACTCTGCGACCCCATGGACTGTAGCCTGCCAGGCTCCACTGTCCCTGGAATTTTCTGGGCAAGAATACTGGAGCGGAGGGAAATGCAAATCAAAATCATAAAGTACCACTGTACATTCACTACATATATATTTTTTATGTCTTCTATATAATGAAAGAAGGAGAGAAGGAAAGGAAGGGAGGGAAGTCAAAGAAAAAAACGGAGGGAGGCTTGTGTATGAATATTTCCAACAGTGTTACCAACAGCCAAAAAGTGGGAACAACCCAAATGTCCATCAACTGATCATACTCCTGCCATGAAATATTTATTCAGCCATAAGAGATGAAATGCTGGTACTTGCATCATGGATGAGCCTGGAAAACTCTGCTAAGTGAATCTAGATATACTTGGACCCAGAAGTCAAGAAAGTACCTCATGGTCAATAATTTGTTGAAGTCAATAGGTGTCACATTTGCAACTCATAATCTTTTTTGCTGTTAAGACTTGGAAGGTTTTAAATGATTTGTACTTTAAATTCCAACCCATGGGTTAACAGTAGGACAATAGGACTTACTACCTTTTGTCTACAAGTGCATTTATATAAATTCACTTGATTCTTAGAGCTCTGATGTAGGCAGGACATGGTAATATTCACTCCTCGATACCCCCTTTATACATAATTAAATATATAAGTAGTGTAACTAAGACCTAGAGAGAGGTTAAGTAGCTTACTCAAGGTTACCTACTACCCTAGACAAAGATTTGAGATTAGAAACCATGTCTAATGAAACTTAGATGACAGCCTTTCTGCAATGGTACACCACTTTTTGTGGTTCTTATTACTACATGTGACCTTGAGCAAGTTTACCTCGAGCCTTAGTCTTTCTGAACCTTAGTTTTATTGTCAAATAATGCCAGCTTACTCTTCTCAAGTGTTTTTATGACTGCACAGTATAATCTACGTGGAAATGGTTTTCAGGGCATGAACCCAGGCATGTCACTTCTTGAATAGTCTATATCTGCAAAATTTTGCCTGTAATTTAAGGAGATGCTTACGCCTTCAGAAGTCCATCTGTGGATGCTCTAAAACTAAGTCCCTTGGCCCCGGATTGAGAGGCCTTATTTCTGTCTGGTCTGGCTGTGCTGTGTCTTTGTTGCAGCACGTGGGCTCTCTAGTTGTGGCGTGCGGGCTTAGTTGCCACTGACAAGAGTCTTAGTTCCCCAACCAGGTATCAAATCCGCATCCCCTGCATTGGAAAGCAGATTCTTAACCACTGGAGGACCACCAGCGAAGTCCCAGAAGACGTTGGAGCAATTTAAAAGTGTCTTTCAGGAGAAGGCAATGGCACCCCACTCCAGTACTCTTGCCTGCAAAATCCATGGATGGAGGAGCGTGGTAGGCTGCAGTCCATGGGGTCGCTAAGAGTTGGGCACGACTGCGTGACTTAACTTTCACTTTTTACTTTCATGCATTGGAGAAGGAAATGGCAACCCACTCCGGTATTCTTGCCTGGAGAACCCCAGGGACAGAGGAGCCTGGTGGGCTGCTGTCTATGGGGTCGCACAGAGTCGGACACAACTGAAGCGACTTAGCAGCAGCAGCAGCAAAAGTGTCTTTCACATTGTACAGTTGCATAAGCATGCAATTTCCATTGTGATATTCCAAAAGAGGCAGATATTCAATTTTGTTGTGTGAGTGAAATGCTGATATTATATTAGAGAGTTTCTCTAATGAGAAATGCCTGTGATTTTCATGTCATTCTCAAATGGGTCTTTGACCTTAAAAAGCCAAGAATTACTGGTCTAGATGTTTTCTTATGTTACCATGTATCATAAAAGACTATAAATCCAAAGATCCTAACTAGATGAAGCAGTTTCTAGGATTTATGAAGTAGTGGGATTTTCTTTGGTTCTTTTGTTTGTTAAACCATAAGTGAAGTTCTGTTGAAGAATGTTCCAGTTATTGCTTCCCTTGTCCGCTAATGAAAGTTCTCATGGCTGAATAATATTCCACTGCATACAGTCAGCCCTTTTTTATCTTTAGGTTTTGCATCCATGGATTCAACCAACTACAGATCAAAAAATATCAGGGAAAAAAATTCTAGAAAATTCCAAAAAGTAAAACTTGAATTTGCTGTGTACAGGCAACTGTTTACACTGTAACTATTTGTATAACATTTACATTGTATTAGGTATTGTAAATAATTTAAAGGTGATTTAAAATATTTGGAGGATATGTATGGGTTATGTAGAAGTACTATGTTATTTTATTTAAGAGGCTTGAATATCCATGAGTTCTGGTATCTGCAGGAGAAGCCGGTTATGCCACATCTTTATCCATTTATCCACTGATGGACTCCTAAGTTGTTTCCATACCTTGGCTATTGTGAATAATGCTGCTGTATACAGGAAAGTGCAGATATATTTTTGATATGCTGTTTTCATTTCCTTTGAATGTATACTTAGAAGTGGGATTGCTGGATCATATAATTCTGTGTTTAATTTTTTCATGAAACTCCATACTGCTCTCCATTATAATGGCTGCACCGATTTGCATTCCCACCAGCAATGCACTAGGGTTCTGTTTTTTCCCCACCCTTCCAGCGTTTGTTATCTCTTGTCTTTCTGATAATAAATAACATTTTCTAATGGGCATGAGGTAACATTGTGGTTTTGATTTGCATCTCCCTATTCATTAATGATGTTGAGCATCCTTTCAAGTATCTGTTGCCATTTGTTTGTCTTCTTTGGAAAACTGTCCAGTTCCTCAGCTCATTTTTAATGTTTGTTATATCAATAGTTTTTTTGTTGTTGAGTTGTGTGAATTCTTTATATATTTTGAATATTAACCATTTTTGGTTATATGACTTGCAGATATTTTCTCCCATTTAGTAGGTTGCTTTTTCATTTTGTTGATGGTTTGATTGTTTCTTTTGATGAGTGGAAGCTTCTTAGTTTGATGTTGTCCCCCTTAATTGTAAAATTTTTAATTGGATGATAATTACTTTACAACATTATGTTGATTTCTGCTGTACAACAGTGCAAATCAGCCGTAAGTGTTTTTGCTTTTGTTGCTGTGCCTTACCATCAAAAGTACTTTTTTTACTGGTCTACAATTTGGGAGGAAAATCCTATTTATAGCCCATTTCAACGACCTTTTGACTAGTAAGCAGTTACACATGCCAAATCCCAAGTCTTGCTTAAGAAACAAGACGAAACAGCATCTAGGAAGTATAGGAACTCAAGACTCAAAAGTCCAGAACTTTTTTCCATATTCATAATACAAATAAAAGCCTCCAAAACTCCTTGTCTACCTAATAGTACCCTCAAGTGCACATGTGAGCATGCACGTTCAAACACCGCCACAGTACTTTGAACACCTCTTAGTACATCCCTGCGTGGAGGGAGAATGGATAGAAGGCTTTGGCAACACCAGAGGCAGAACCCTAATGGTACTGATCTTTAGCAATTACGATTTGAGGCACCTTCCAGGTAAAGCATCTCGATTAACTGAGGTTCTGACTGAAGGCATAGGAAGCATAGAAGGAGGTGTAGAAGAAGAAAATTATAAATATCAGCTCTCACCTTGGGAGCAGTTGCAGAAACAAGTCGTATTGAACCAAAAGAGGAACGGAGACCAGAGATGGGTAGAGACTGATGGGACTTCCTCAGGGAAGACAGTGAACCACTTTGATTGTATGAAGGATCATTGCCTTACATTAGATGGAAGCATGAAGTGGTTTGAAGGTTCAAAGCTAGCTGGAAGGGTGTGAGTGCTGCGAGCCAGAGGAGTGGGCCATGCTGGACATTGCCTATTGATACTTGGTACTAGGGTCTTCCCAGTTGGTGCAGTGGTACAGAATCCACCTGCCAGTGCAGGAGATGCAAGAGACACGGGTTCAATTCCTGAGTCAGGAAGCTCCCCTGGAGTAGAAAATGGCAACCCAGTATTCTTGCCTGGAACACTCCTTGGACAGAGGAGTCTGGTGGGCTGTAGTCCGTGGGGTTACGAAGAGTTGGATATGACTGAGGGCACACACACAGTCTTGGTACCAGGGCTGCCTTCTGAATTCTCACTGTACTGTTGGAGGTGGAAGCTTAGAAGCCACACTTCCTTGATTTCCTTGCTAAGAGGGTTTATTTGCAATCTCCCAGTGAGAGGTACATGTAATATTTGAAGAACAAGAGAAACAGAAGCCGTAATTGCTTTGCAGCATTGGAGGCAGAGAGCCGGGCTTGCTCGGAGGGCTTACGTGAGGTTTTGCAGGAGCTTCTGCGCTCTACTAATCACCTGCTTCAGTGCTGCCAGCAGCTGAGCTCATCAGCCGTGGTTTCCTGCAGTTCCTGTGACTTCTTGATTTCCTGAATTCACTGGCAGCTTTCCCTGAACTTCCTTTCACCCAGCCCTTCCAAGGTTTTGGAAGCACCTGTGTTAAATCCTGTCCTGTGTGATACCTTGAGTGCTTTCTCTTTTCCTGACTGAATGCTGACTACCAGGGAACAAGCATAAGAAGAGGTGCCTGTTCTTTCTTGCAAGAAAAATGCAAGTTAAAACTACAAGTTGGCCCTTTTCACCTATCAGCTGGATAAACAGTGGACGACTGGTAGCAGTATGTTGATGTGGTGGAAGTTGGCTTCCACGCTGCTGTAAAAAATGGAAATTGACATTAATCTATGAAATTGGTGATTCCCAGGTGGTGCTAGTGGTAAAGAACCTGCCTGCCAATGCAGAAGTCACAGGAGACATGGATTCAGTTCCTGGGTCAGGAAGATCCCCTGGAGAAGGAAATGGCAACCCACTCCAGTATTCTTGCCTGGAGACTCCCACAGAGAGAGAAGCCTGGAGGGCTATAGTCCGTGGAGTCACGAAGAGTCGGACACGACTGAAGCGACTTAGCATGCATGCTATGAAATTGACATTGATCCCTACAAGGGGTATTTTGGTAATATCTATCAAGTTTATTCATACATTTGTGAATTACATTTTCAAAATATACTTATTATAGCATTGTTTTGAAATACTGAAATGTTTGAAATGTGAGTGTCCTTCTATGAAGGACAAATTAAATCGGTTATGGTGCAACCATATGATTAGATGCTATAAAGCCATTGAAAACAATGAGGCAGGTCTGCATATTCTGTTATGGAAAGATATTAATTTTATTTTAACTGAAACTAGAAAAATGTAGATATGCCACTACCGTGCAAAGGTTAAAATAATATGCTTTTGTTAACATGCAGATTATTTCTAGAAGAATGCACACAAAATGACAAGGGTGATTGTTAGCTGCCCTCCTTTCACACATGAATGGGTAAGCAAGGGAGAAAAATTGGTGGCACATTCGTAGGCTTTCTGTGATGTAAAGAGTTTGAAACCAAGGATAATATTGGGATTATTATTGTTTTTTATTTTTATTAACTTTGTCATCTCTTAGGAAGATTTGAGATTTAAAAAGATGTGATTTGGGGGCAAGTAGACCAGAGAAGGGCTTCCCAGGTGGCACTAGTAGTAAAGAACCTGCCTGCCAGTACTGGAGACACAGTGAGACAAGGGTTCGATCCCTGGGTCAGGAGGATCTCCTGGAGGAGGGCAAAGCACCCCACTCCAGTATTCTCTCCTGGGGAATCCCATGGACAGAGGAGTTCTGTAAAACTTTTTAAAACCACATTTGCTCCAGACTTCTTTCCAAAGAATTAAGATGTTACAGAGTTTCACACCACCTCCACCATCCCCAGAGGCAGTTACCAACCACAAGATTGGAATACATACTCTATTGATACTTATTTTCTGTTTTTACTGCTTATGTATTAGTCCACAAACACTTCTGTTTTGTTTGCATTTTATTTTTTTATATGAATGATTTTTATTTTATTTTTTAAATATAAATTTATTTATTTTAGTTGGAGGTTAATTACTTTACAATATTGTATTGGTTTTGCCATACATCAACATGAATCCACCACAGGTATACACGTGTTCCCCATCCGGAACCGCCCTCCCTCATCCCTCCCCGTACCATCCCTCTAGGTCATCCCAGTGCACCAGCCCCAAGCATCCAGTATCATGCATCGAACCTGGACTGGCGATTTGTTTCATATATGATATTATACATGTTTCAATACCATTCTCCCAAATCATCCCACCCTCTCCCTCTCCCACAGAGTCCAAAAGACTGTTCTATACATCTGTCTCTCTTTTGCTGTCTTGCATACAGGGTTATTGTTACCATCTTTCTAAGTTCCATATATATGCGTTAGTATACTGTATTAGTGTTTTTCTTTCTGGCTTACTTCACTCTGTATAATAGGCTCCAGTTTCATCCACCTCATTAGAACTGATTCAAATGTATTCTTTTTAATGGCTGAGTAATACTCCATTGTGTATATGTACCACAGCTTTCTTAACCATTCATCTGCTGATGGACATCTAGGTTGCTTCCATGTCCTGGCTATTATAAACAGTGCTGCGATGAACATTGGGGTACATGTGTCTCTTTCAATTCTGGTTTCCTCGGTGTGTATGCCCAGCAGTGGGATTGCTGGGTTGTATGCCAGTTCAATTTCCAGTTTTTTAAGGAATCTCCACACTGTTCTCCATAGTGGCTGTACTAGTTTGCATTCCCACCAACAGTGTAAGAGGGTTCCCTTTTCTCCACACCCTCTCCAGCATTTATTGCTTGTAGACTTTTGGATCGCAGCCATTCTGACTGGCATGAAATGGTACCTCACTGTGGTTTTGATTTTCATTTCTCTGATAATGAGTGATGTTGAACATCTTTTCATGTGTTTGTTAGCCATCTGTATGCATTTTAAAATTTTGCAAATACTGTCATAGTATACAAATCTTTTTGCAACTAGATTTTTTTCATTTAGTATTTTTCATTTAATCTCACTTAATACTTAAAATTTTGAAATTTACTCACATGGATATATGTAAATTCCAGTTAATTCATCTTAGCTGCTACATAGTATTCTACTTTTAGGGCTTAACCAGTTTATCCATTTCCCCTAGACTATAGCTGTACCCCAGACCACCCTCCTGGTTTATTAATTTAGGTTTATTAATTTATTTAGCTCCTGGTTTATGCTCATTCTTTCTATATCAGACCGTTTTTAATTCAATGGCAAGTTCAAGATACATGAAGATAATTCTTCTAACATACCAGACCACTGGGGAAGTCCTGTTTACTACCATGTTGAAAGATCAGTTTACACCTTTCTAGTATCCCAACTCTAACAGTTCTTAGACCCCACTGGACCCTTCAATTCATTGACCTTTCCACTGCTTATTAACCTCTGAGTAGCCTCCTTCCCTTTATCTCCTAGCTTTAATGTCCTTGCTGATAATTCCCTTTCCTTTGCATATACCTTCAACTCTCCTGCTTTCTCTTACTTCATCTTACTCATTGGTGAAACTAAATCCCAGATTAAGTGCATCTCTCTTAACTCCTTTACACGTGCCCCTGTGGTGCTGAAGCAAACCCAGGAACAGTAGATGACCACACTGACTGGTCTCACTCTGTGACCGTGAGCATCGTGTTGGGCTCATGCTGCTTTCCCTCAGTCCATTCATTCTTCCTCTCTCATCAGTGACATTTCACACTGTTTCCTCCTATGTCTCCTCCTCAGCCTCCCATTTGGCCAAGGACTAGGAAGACTGAGGACGACAGAGGAGAATTTCCACAATCTCATCATACTTATCAACCAGCATTTGGCTTCACCTCCTCTGCCTCCCTGCCTCCTGCTCTCTGTGTTTTCTCTAAGGCCAGCCTCTCCACTTGTGTCCTGGGTCCGCTCTCCTCTGTTCAGTGGCTACTCCAGCAAGTCTCACCTCTCTCCTTCCTGAATGATTGATTTTATTCCCTTTCTACTGGAATTTCCCACCAACATACAAACATATCTTTAAAAACTTCCTGAAAGAGATGTATACTTTCTGAATCTAATTCTTCTCCCATAATCTCCGGGATCCACTCAGACTTGTCCCCAAAAATTCACCTGAACTTCAGCTCTTTTCCGAATGTTGGGTTTTTTTTTTTTCTCTCTTTAAAAATTTATTTTTAATTGGAAGATAATTGCTTTACAATGTTATGTTGGTACACAATATGTACAATGTATGTCTACTATACAACAACATGAGTCAGCTCTAAGTGTACATATATCAGCTCCCTCTTGAGCCTCCTCCTATCCCTCCTTGCGTATGTCTTTTGTTTTGTTTAGTTTAATATATAACTGTCTGTCTTACTCAACCTGCAGCAGCATTTGACAGGTGGTGATGGACCTGTCCAGGACCTTCTCCTTGGATGCTGTTTCCACTTACTTCCAGACACCCCATTCTTGGTCTTCCTCCTGTTTCTCTGGCTGCTTCTCAGCCTCTTTTGTGGATTCCTTCTTATCACCCTGACCTCACCTTGGACGACCTGAGGCTCAATCCTTGGATGTCTTCTCTAATTACATTCATCCCCTTAGTGGTTTTATGCAGTCTTATGGATGTATAAAACCATTAAGGGGATGTCTACTCAGTGAAACTAAGCCATGCCATGTGGGACCACCCAAGACGGGCAGGTCATGGTGGAGAGGTCTGACAGACTGCGGTCCACTGGAGAAGGGAATGACAAACCACTTCAGTATTCTTGCCTTGAGAACCCCATGAACAGTAGGAAAGGGCAAAATGATAGGATACTGAAAAGGGAACTCCCCGGGATGGTAGGTGCTTAATATGATACTGGAGATCAGTGGAGAAATAACTCCAGAAAGAAGGAAGGGATGGAGCCGAAGCAAAAACAGTACCAGTTGTGGGTGTGACTGGTGATAGAAGCAAGGTCCAATGCCATAAAGAGCAATATTGCATAGGAACGTGGAATGTCAGGTCCATGAATCAAAGCAAATTGGAAGTGGTCAAACAGGAGCTGGCAAGAGTGAACGTCGACATTCCAGGAATCAGCGAACTAAAATGGACTGGAATGGGTGAATTTAACTCAGATGACCATTATATCTATTACTGCAGGGAGGAATCACTTAGAAGAAATGAAGTAGCCATCATGGTCAACAGAAGAGTCCGAAATGCAGTACTTGGATGCAATCTCAAAAATGACAGAATGATCTCTCTTCGTTTCCATGGCAAACCATTCAATTTCACAGTAATCCAAGCCTATGCCGCAGCCAGTAATGCTGAAGAAGCTGAAGTTGAACGGTTCTATGAAGACCTACAAGACCTTTTAGAACTAACACCCCCAAAAGATGTCCTTTTCATTATAGGAGACTGGAATGCAAAAGTAGGAAGTCAAGAAACACCTGGAGTAACAGGCAAATTTGGCCTTGGAATGCGGAATGAAGCAGCGCAAAGGCTAATAGAATTTTGCCAAGAAAATGCACTGGTCACAGCAAACACCCTCTTCCAACAACACAAGAGAAGACTCTACACATGAACATCACCAGAGATGGTCAACACTGAAATCAGATTGATTATATTCTTTGCAGCCAAAGATGGAGAAGCTCTATACAGTCAACAAAAACAAGACCAGGAGCTGACTGTGGCTCAGATCATGAACTCCTTATTGCCAAATTCAGACTGAAATTGAAGAAAGTGGGGAAAACCACTAGACCATTCAAGTATGACCTAAATCAAATCCCTTATGATTATACAGTGGAAGTGAGAAATAGATTCAGGGATTAGATCTGATAGAGTGCCTGATGAACTATGGATGGAGGTTCGTGACATTGTACAGGAGACAGGGATCAAGATCATCCTAATGGAAAAGAAATGCAAAAAGCAAAATGGCTGTCTGAGGAGGCCTTACAAATAGCTGTGAAAAGAAGAGAGGTGAAAAGCAAAGGAGAAAAGGAAAGATATAAGCATCTGAATGCAGAGTTCCAAAGAATAGCAAGGAGAGATAAGAAAGCCTTCCTTAGCAATCAAGCAAAGAAATAGAGGAAAACAACAGAATGGGAAAGACTAGAGATCTCCTCAAGAAAATTAGAGATACCAAGGGAATATTTCATGCAAAGATGGGCTCAATAAAGGACAGAAATGGTATGGACCTAACAGAAGCAGAACATATTAAGAACAGGTGGCAAGAATACACAGAAGAACTGTACGAAAAATATCTTCACAACCCAGATAATCATGATGGTGTGATCACTCACCTAGAGCCAGACATCCTAGAATGTGAAGTCAAGTGGGCCTTAGGAAGCATCACTATGAACAAAGCTAGTGGAGGTGATGGAATCCCAGTTGAGCTATTTCAAATCCTAAAAGACGATGCTGTGAAAGTGCTGCACTCAATATGCCAGCAAATTTTGAAAACTCAGCAGTGGCCACAGGACTGGAAAAGGTCAGTTTTCATTCCAATCCCAGAGAAAGGCAATGCCAAAGAATGCTCAGACTACTGCACAATTGCAGTCATCTCACACGCTAGTAAGGTAATGCTCAAAATTCTCCAAGCCAGGCTTCAGCAATACATGAACCGTGAACTTCCAGATGTTCAAGCTGGTTTTAGAAAAGGCAGAGGAACCAGAGATCAAATTGTCAACATCGTCTGGATCATGGAAAAAGCAAGAGAGTTGCAGAAAAACATCTATTTCTGCTTTAGTGACTATGCCAAAGCCTTTGACTGTGTGGATCACAATAAACTGTGGAAAATTCTGAAAGAGATGGGAATACCAGACCACCTGACCTGACTCCTGAGAAACCTATGTGCAGGTCAGGAAGCAACAGTTCCAACTGGACATGGAACAACAGACTGGTTCCAAATAGGAAAAGGAGTATCTCAAGGCTGTATACTGTCACCCTGCTTATTTATATGCAGAGTACATCATGAGAAACGCTGGGCTGGAAGAAGCACAAGCTGGAATCAAGATTGCTGGGAGAAATATCAATAACCTCAGATACGCAGATGACACCACCTTTATGGCAGAAAATGAAGAGGAAATAAAAAGCCTCTTGATGAAAGTGAGAAAAGAGAGTGAAAAAGTTGGCTTAAAGCTCAACATTCAGAAAACGAAAATCATGGCATCTGGTTCCATCACTTCATGGGAAATAGATGGGGAAACAGTGGAAACAGTGTCAGACTATTTTGTGGGGCTCCAAAATCACTGCAGATGGTGATTGTAGCTGTGAAATTGAAAGACACTTACTCCTTGGAAGGAAAGTTATGACCAACCTAGATAGCATATTGAAAAGCAGAAATATTACCTTGCCAACAAAGTTCCATCTAGTCAAGGCTATTGTTTTTCCAGTGGTCATGTATGGATGTGAGAGTTGGACTGTGAAGAAAGCTGAGTGCCGAAGAATTAATGCTTTTGAAGTGTGGTGTTGGAGAAGACTCTTGAGAGTCCCTTGGACTGCAAGGAGATCCAACCAGTCCATCCTAAAGGAAATCAGTCCTGGGTGTTCATTGGAAGGACTGATGCTAAAGCTGAAACTCCAGTACTTTGGCCACCTCTGCGAAGAAAAGACTCTGATGCTGGGAGGGATTGGGGGCAGGAGGAGAAGGGGACAACAGAGGATGAGATGGCTGGATGGCATCACCGACTCGGTGGACATGAATTTGAGTGAACTCCGGGAGTTGGTGGTGGACAGGGAGGCGTGGTGTGCTGTGATTCATGGGGTCGCAAAGAGTCGGACACGACTGAGCGACTGAACTGAACTGATTGATGGATGTATATGCCATCTACATGCTGACAGTTTTATATTTCTGTGTCGGCATCTCTTGAACTCCAGATGGACATGTGTGTTCTCAGTCGTGTTCTACTCTGCAACCCCATGGACTGTAGGCTGCCCGGCTCCTCTGTCCATGGGATTTTTCAGGCAAGGATACTGGAATGGGTTGCCATTCTTTCTCCAGGGTATCTTCCCAACCCAGGGATGGAACCCACATGTCTTACATCTCCTGCGTTGGCAGGCAGATTCTTTGTGTCACTTGGGAAGCCTCCAAGTTATACCTGTCAATTCCCAATTCAAAATCTCCACTTGAGTGTCTGATGGATGCATCCAAGTTAACAGGTCCAGAAGTTAGCTTGTTTCTCCTGTCAAACCTTCTCCCACTGTTATCTGCTTCTTCTCAATTGATGGTGACTTCATCCTGGCAAACGATCAGGCATGCTGATAGTCATCTCAGTTCCTCACTTTGGCTCACATTCCGTATTTAATCTGTCAGGAATTCTATAGGTCTATATTTAAAATACACCCAACATCTTTTATCATCCTGGTCCGCGCTGTCATTGCCTTTCACTTGGGCTACTGCAGCAGCTTCCTGCTTCCATCCTTGCCCCCTCCCGAGTAGGGAGAGTGGTCTGTTATCCTGCAGTCAGGCCAGCTTGCCTCTCTTTTGAAATCCTTGCAGTGGCTACTGTTTCATTCAGACTAAAATGCCCAAGCCCTTGAGATGGCCACAGAACTCTGTACTAGAGTTTGTGGTACTAGGGACTGGTTTGTGGAAGGCAGTTTTTTCACAGACCTGGGGAGTGGGAAGGATGGTTTGGGGATGATTCAAGTGCGTTACGCTTATTCTGAACTTTATTTCTATTATTATTATTGCATCAGCTTCAGCTCAGATCATCAGGCATTAGATCCCAGAGGTTGGCGACCCCAACTCTATACCATCTGCCTGCCTCCTCATATTTCAGCCTAATATTCTCCCTCCGGGCTTCCCTCGTGGTTGCTCAGTGGTAAAGAATCTGCTTGCCAATGCAAGAGATTCAGGAGACTCGGCTTCGATCCCTGGATTGGGAAGATCCCCTGGAGGAGGAAATGGCAACCCACTCCAGTATTTTTGCCTGGGAAATCCCATGCACGGAGGAACCTGGTGGGCTATGGTCCATAGGGTTGCAAAAGTCAGACATGACTGCATGCGCCCGCGCACACACACACATACACACACACAGACACACACACACACACCCACACACACCCCACACACTCCCTTTGAGTTACTGCACTCCAGCCTCACTGGCCTCCAGCTTGTTTGTTTTTTTACCAAGGTCTGTTTCTTGTCTCTTTTTTTTATTCAAATATCTGTGCACAGTTTTCCTTATCACTTTGAAGTTTGTGATAACAGGCCACCTTCCAAATAAGGCCTACCACGATCTAATTTAATCGCTATTTGCAACCTACTCCTAATGCGCTTTCAGAGGGTGGCCTCTCCATGGAGCACAGTATGAACAGTGTCCTTGGCACTGTGGAAAGTACCATTCCCTTCTTACATGCGTAATAGGTAACCAACCAAAGTGTTATGCTTGCTATTTGTCTCCCTTACCTAATATGTAAGCTCTCCAGGGAGAGGAATGTTTGTACTCCCTGGTGTATCCCAGACATATTGAACAATCCATGGCTACACATAATGGGTAGTTAGTGAATACTTGTGAAATGAACAGACAACGAGATTGTTTTCAGTTCTTTGGTATTACAGATAATATTTGTAATAGAGTAGTGAGTACCTGTGATGATTAATTTTATGTATCAAGCTGACTGGGCTAAGAAATGCCCTGACATTTCATCACACATTATTCTGGGTATGTCTGTGAGGACATTTTTTTAGATGAAATTGACATTTGAATCTGTAGACTGCGTAAAGCCTCTGGCCCTCCCTAATGCAGGTGGACCCCATCCAACCCTGAATAGGACAGAAGGCTGGAGGGAATTCTTCTTGCCTGACTGCTTGAGACTTTGATCTTTCCTGGCCTTTGAACTCAGACTGAAATATCAGTTTTTCTTGGTCAGTGAGCCTGCTGGATTTTGAACTGAAACTTACACCTTCGGCTCTCCCGGGCCTTCAGCTTGACAGCTGCAGTTCTTGGGGCTTCTCAGCCTCCATAATTGCAGGAGCCAATTCCTTATAATAAGTCTCTTTATATATATCTATATGCGTATTATATGTATGTGTCTATGTGTCTACCTACCTATCGATAGGTAGTTACATACACCTGTGCCCTACTCGTTCTCTTTCTCTGTAAAACTGATTAATACAATATTCTCAGTTTGTCTCCTTGTGAGCATATCTAAGAATTTATCTAGGTAGATGATATGGGAGAGAAATTGCTTGGTCTTAGAATGTAGACATTAAATTTTATTAGATATTATAAAGTACTATATTAATCTGTATTTCTTTCTGCAACTGTGTAAAAGTTTGTGTTCCCACATCATTTTGCCAACCCTAATAACCAACCTGATGGTTATTTTTATTTATGTATGTATTTTTAAAATATTCATCTATTTGGCTGCACTGCATCTTAGTTGGGACCCGCAGAGTCTTTGATCCTCGCTGCAGCATACAGGATCTCTAGTCGTGGCATGGGGGATCTAGTTCCCCAACAGAGCCTTAGCCGCTGAACCGCCTGAGAAGTCCCAGCCTGATGGTTTTGAAATGGTATCTTTTAAAATGATTTTGTCCCTCACTGTACTAGTTTTACCTATATGAAATTGCATTTTTGTGAGCCAAAAACTATTGAATACTGATAATTCAATGGGGTCTAATCTGACAGTGACTGTCTCTGCAATTACAAACTCGTTGCCATTCATATTTCTTCTTTTATAAATTACTTGTTCATATGATTTCAACATTTTTCTATTATATTGTTTCCCCCAACCCCCTCATGGCCTTTCCCCATTTTTGAAATTCTTCTTCATATGAATACCTTTTCCTGGTCTATGGTTGGGAGTGTGTTTTCTCATACAGATATGTGTTATTTTAATGTCATCACATTTACCATTCTTCTATGATTTGTGCTGTTATTGTCTTAAGAACTCCAACCATACCCTGAGGTCATAAGTGTATTATCGTATATTTTGGTCTATCATTTAAAATTTTTTTAATTTATATTGAAGTATAGTGTCTCAGGTGTACAGCAAAGTGCTTCGGCTATACATATATGTGAAAAAAGTGAAGTTGCTCAGTCGTGTCCGACTCTTTGCGACCCCTGGACTGTAGCCTATCAGGCTCCTCACTCCATGGGATTCTCCAGGCAAGAGTACTGGAGTGGGTTGCCATTTCCTTCTCTAGGGGATCTTCCCGACTCAGGGATCGAACCCAGGTCTCCTGCATTCCAGGCAGATGCTTTAACCTCTGAGCCACATATATATTTTTTCAGACTTTTCCATTATAGGTTATTACAGATGTTGAATACAATTCCCTATGATACGCCATAAGTCCTTGTTGTTTATCAGTCTCGTATACAGTAGTGTGTATCTGTTAATCACAAATTCCAAATGTATCTCTCCCTCTTCTCCTTTGGTAACCATAGGTTTGTTTTCTGTTTGTGAGTCTGTTTCTGTTTGATAAAGAAGTTCATTTGTATCTTTTTCCTTTAGATTCCACATATAAGTGATTTTGTTGTTGCTGTTGTTGTTATTGTTCAGTTGCTCAGTCATGTCCAATTCTTTGCAACCCCATGGATTGCAGCACACCAGACTTCCCCTTCCTTCACTCTCCTGGAATTTGCTCAAACTCATGTCCATTGAGTCAGTGATGCTGTCCAACCATCTCATCCTCTGTCACCCCCTTCTCCTCTCCTTTACCCCCTTCTCCTTCTCAGTCTTTCCCAGCAGCAGGGTCTTTTTCAATGAGTTGGCTCTTCTCATCAGCTAGCCAAAGTATTGGAGCTTCAGCTTCAGCATCAGTCCTTCCAGTGAATATTCAGGGTTGATTTCCTTTAGGATTGACTGGTTTGATCTCCTTGCAGTCCAAAGGACTCTCAAGAGTCTTCTCCAGCACTACAGTTCAAAAGCATCAATTCTTTGGTGCTCAGCCTTCTTTATGGTCCAACTCACATCTGTACGTGACTACTGGAAAAACCTTAGTTGATATGATACTTGTATTTCTTTTTCTGACTTATTAGCATGATAATCTCTAGGTCCATCCATGTTGCTACAGATAGCATTATTTCATTCTTTTTTTTATGGCTGAGTAATAATCCATCATATATCATATCTATCTGTATCTATATACTACCCTTTCTTAAACCAGTCCTCTGTTGATGGACACTTGGGTTGTTTCCATGTCCTGGCTATTATAAGTAGTGCTGCTATGAACATTGGGTTGCATATATCTTTTCGAGTTAAGAGTTTTCTCCAGATATATGCCCAGGAGTGGGATTGCTAGATCATATGGTAATTCTATTTTTAGTTTTTTAAGGCACCTCCACACTGTTCTCCATTGTGGCTGCAATTTACATTCCCACCAACAGTGTAGGAGGATTCCCTCTTCTCCACATCCCCTCCAGCATTCATTTTTTGTAGCTTTTTTCCTCTACATTGTGTGACTTGTGGGATCTTAGTTCCCCAACCAGGGATTGAACCTGGGCCCTTGGCAGTGAAAATGCAGAGTTCTAACCACTGGACAACCAGGATATCCCCTGTAGACTTTCTGATGTTGGCCATTCTGAGCAATGTGAAGTGATACCTCATTGTGGTTTTGATTTGCATTTCTCTAATAATTAGCTACGATGAGCATCTTTCCATGTGCCTGCTGTCCATCTGTATGTCTTTGGAGAAATGTCTATTTAGGTCTTCTGTCCCTTTTTTGATTGGGTTGTCTATAAATCTTTAAAAGTTTTGCTTTTTCCATTAGTTTGGAATCATTGTGGAAATTTTTTTGGTATTCCAGGGTATGGTATGTGATATGGATGAGAGAAGGGGTCTTATTTTTCCATGTAGATTGAAAACTTTATCCTTTCCCCATCAGTTTGCAATGCAGTCTCCATTATCTTAAGTTCTAAGAAATGTGGGTTTCTTTTGGTTCCATCTTTCATGGCCCACTGGTCTATTTGCCTGTCCTTGCACCAATAACACACTTACTGATCACTGTCAGTTTATACTGAGTGTTGATAAATGAGAGGGCAACTATTCTTGCCTTGTTTTTCTTCAAATTTGTCTTACTGTTCTTGTATTACTTCTTTCAGTACTGGATAGAATTTTGCAGTGTGTTTTAAACTGAATTTGCTAGTCACTTGAAATATACCTTTTCATAAGGAGAAAAATATCTTTAACTTTGTTCCTTTGTTATGGTTGAGTTCGAGTGAGTTATGTGGAATCAGTGAATTAATTATCACCAAAGCCGGCAGGAAAAATCAACAGCCCATGACAAAAAAAAAAGGTTATGACAATAAGTGATCCATTCTCTACAGCAAATATTGTGACTTTCCTATTACAAGCATGTTCCCAGTAGCAGAGTTACAAATCAATAGTCTCTCGAACAATTTAGAATTAATATTACAGGAAAACATGATGACTTCATGATGTCAAGGTACAGAGTAAGTATACATTTAACTTTTTATAATCATAGGCCTGTAAATTTTTATTAATCTTTCCTTTACCTACCTAACAAGATGTAAGGGCTCATTCAGGGCTTAGAAACAGACTTCCCAGTTCTCCTCGCCCCCCTTCTCCAAGTTCCTGACTAGCAATTGCTAGGTAGCTCTTCCTGGCAGCCTCTGAGTCAAATGAGCCTTGCTATCCAGTCAGTGAATTAGTTAGTATTCAGCAGTTTTCTTAATGCTAGCTTGCAGATCTCTCATAATCTCTACTTTGGAACTTAATTTACTATTTAATTCATCTATTAAACTTTTGGTGGAGAGAATCAATTTTTTTGTTTCAATAACTATTTTTAATTTCTGTAAGTTTTATCTGTTTTTCAATCCTTCCTGTTCTGTTTTCATAGTGCCTATTCTTTGATTTTCTATTCCTTTCTTTTAAAAATCTCTCTAATTAATTTTTAAATATGCTTATTTCATGATATCTTTTAGACTATCCTTGAGGGGCTAATCCTGGTGCATCAGTGGGGATCATGTATTCAGATATATTATGTATTTTTCACTTAACCTTAAGTTTTATCTCCTGCCCTTGTGTGTCGTTAAATCCAGGCTCCTGGTGTTTAGTACCTACTGTTGGGTCCCCTGGGAGCAGCATATCTGTGTGTTTTCAACCATGGGCGTGGTCAATTCATGTGCATCTCAGCCTGCATTTCAGATCACTCTTTCTCAGAGACTTGTTTTCTTTTTCTGTGTTCCTTTATGTGTTATTTCTGTGGGTTTATAGTATATGGCATTCTACTTCAGGTCATTCTTCCATGTTGCCAGATATGGTAGTTAAATTTCTGCAAGAAAAATTTTTTTTACCTAATTTTTATATGTACATTGTTGAAAAATCTAAAGTCAAAAAATTATGTTCTACTTGAAGAGATTATTACTATTAGCATTATATTAATTCTATATCTTTGTAATCTTGTTTGTGCATATGTGTATATGTATGTGTGCAGGTGTGTAAACACTAATAAAATTACTGTTAGGTTAAAGAGGAATTATCCTCATTGTACTATTTAATAACATGATTTTCAAAAATTAAATATAATGTCAAAATATTTACATGTTAACCAGTGTATTCCTACTAGGTGCTTTTTAAAGGCTACAAGGTATACCATCATGATGCTGTAATGTAATTTATTCCACCAATTGCGTTGTTGGACATTTTTAAAATGTTTGTGGTTATAAACAACACTGATACAATGACCTTAGAAGTGCATCTTTGCCTGCATCTTTGTTTATTTAGAATAAGTTGCTGAAAGCAGAATAGCTGGGTAATATGAATATTTTTGTTATTTACTGACAAATTGAGTTGTTTTCTTCTGGGACAATTATCACCCAGACTCCCTTTCCTAAATTCTTGTTTACCAGATATTGAAGATTGAAATGACATGAACATATATTTATATGTATCTCTTCCTAGAGCTGTAGGCATAGCACTAACATTTTCTCCCAAGGTTAGGGAGTGAGTTTCTGGCATGTCTTTCCTACCTAACTCCACCCTGTCAGAGTTAATAGGAATTCCATGTGTCACACGTGCTCTGAAGCATCAGTACGTGCTCTGAAGGAGAAAGGGTTCTCTATGATTACTTTTCAACCTGAAAAAAAGTACATATGCCTCACATTTATCTGCTCCGCTTACCAGCACCCAGCCCCATCCTGCTTCAATGAACTTAATGAGATTAACAGATGCTATTTCTTTTTTTAATATACTTTTTATTTTGTATTGGAGTATAGCCGATTAACAATGCTGCGATAGTTTTGGGTGGACAGCTAAGGGACTTAGCCATCAGAATGTATCCATTCTCCCCCAAACTCCCCTCCCATCCAGGCTGCCACATAGCACTAAGCAGAGTTTCTTGTGCTATACACTAGGTCCTTGTTGATTATCTGTTTTAAACATAACAGTGTGTACTGGTCCACCCCAAACTCCCAACCTGCCCCATGTCTGCTTAGTCGCTCAGTCATGTCTGACTCTTTGCAACCCCATGAACTGTAGCCCACCAAGCTCCACTGTCCATGGGGCTTTTCCAGGCCAGAATACTGGAGTGAGTAGCCTTTCCCTTCTCCAGGGATCTTCCCAACCCAGGGATCAAACCCAGGGCTCCCACATCGCAGGTGGATTCTATACCGCCTGAGCTACCAGGGAAGCCCAGGAATACTGGAGTGGATGGCCTGTTTCTTCTCCAGGGATCTTCCTGACAGATGCTATTTCTTTAATCCGTGTTAGTGTACTGTCAGGTAACAGCATCATTCTGAGGTTACTAGAACTGAAGCGCAGAACAGTGATGAGAGATGGACAAACGAATCTGTGAGAGAATATTCTTCACGTCTTCCAATCTATACGTCCATCTGTGCTTCCCTCTAAAGTCATTTATGTAACAGAATGCTACATCAGAAAACTCAAAGCTGGCTTTTACTAAAGTATTCTTTGGTTACATTGTAGATTATGTAAAATCTTGCCATTTATTCTTGTTTAAAAACATTGAAAGGAGGCATGATATGACTCTAATAAATTATCATTAATTTTGTTACGTTTCATAATGGCATCTTGTCATAAAAGAATATGTTGTTGTTTAGACACTAAGTTGTGTCCAACTCTTTTGTGACCCCATGGACTGCAGCCCACCAGGCTTCTCTGTCCATGGGATTTTCCAGGCAAGAGAATACTGGGGTGGGTTGCCATTTGATATTCCCAACCCAGAGATCAAACCCTCAGCTTCTGCATTGACAGGCAGATTCTTTACTGCTGAGCCAACAGGGAAGCCTGTAGAACAATATACACATGGGAATTCGCCGGTAGTCCAGTGGTTAGGGCTCTGTGCTTTCACTGCCAAGGGCAGAGCACTAAGATCCTGCATGCTGTGCAGCGTGGCCAAAAAAACAATATGCATATGTATTTTAGACATGCGTATCAAAGCACATGAAGTCTGGGATTTGCTCTAAAATTCCATGGAGTGGGAGGGAGGGAGGGGGAGAGGAATCGGTGGATAGTTGAAGCAAGTGTGGCAGAACTTTATGGGGCCATTGTATTATTCTCACTTTGTGAACATTTGATAGTTTTCAAAATGTAGTAAAAAGGTAGTTTCTTAGGGCAAGGAAGAGAAGAGAGACATGGAGAGAGATATTGAGAGGGGTTGATTGATTATCCTGTTGAATCTCTGAGTTAAAAAGCCAAGGGAAACCTGTCTGACAAAGGGAGAAACCTGGCTGAACGGGGCTTTGTTGTGAATGAGCCGCCTGCTGCCATCTAAGAGCTACAGGTTCCCCGATGGCGCAGCGATAAAAGAATCCTCCCGCCAGTAGAGGAGGACCGAGTTCGATCCCCAGGTCAGGAAGATCCCTGGAGAAGGAAATGGCTACCCACTCCAGAGTTCTTGCCTGGGAAATCCCATGGACAGAGGAGCCTGGCAGGGCTGCAGTCCATGGGGTGGCAAAAGAGCTGGACACAACTCAGTGACTAAACAACAGGCCATCTAAGGGTACAACGAGAAGCAAGACTGTGTCTTTGTAGATACATCCCTCTACCCCATACACACACGCAGTTCCCGTTGCTCTAAGCCTGTTCTGTAAGAATGCAGTTAACTTAGGATTTAATAGTGGGAGGAATATTAGAGATCGTGCAACCTACCCTTTTTCTTGAGTAAATGAAGAAATCAAGTAAAATACATCTATTTCCCTGCATAAGCATCTTTAAAAATCTCATCTCATGTACCCTCACCGCAGTTTTGAAAGGTAAAAACTGGAGATGTTGCTCTGTTTTTATACACACAAGTGAGGCCTTGTGTGTGTTTGGGTGGCAGGTGGGACAAGTGTCTTTGCCACTTTAAAAAGTCTATACTGAAATGAGCTCTTTCCTTGAATTTAGACTTTTTCTTTTAATGAAGCTTTGTGTATTGACTTTTAAATTTTTACTTATATTAATTTCTTTGGCTGCACTGGGTCTGAGTTGCGGCACATGGGCTCTTTAGTAATTGCGGCGTGTGGAATCTTCTTTTAGTTGTGGCATGCGGGATCTAGTTCCCAGTCCAGGAACTGAACCAGGCCTCTGCATGATGAGTCTGGAGTCTCAAGCAGCAGACCACCAGGGAAGTCCTGCATCTAGGCCTTTTGAAATCTATCCCAGACTCCTTGTATTGTATTTCGTAGAACACTAGGAATTAACAAGCCCTTCAAACAGAATTAAAAGTTATTAATATCACTGATATGTGAGTAGGGAAACTGTTCTGACGCCATCTCGTTTTTAAAATTGAAGGCCCAAGTTTTGATTCTGATATCATAAATTCCCTTTAGCGGCTTGTGCACGTTCAAGTTCAAAAGTCAGTAGTGAAATGTTTAGAGTTCAGCAGTGACATTAAGGTCCGGATGAAAATATGAGATTTTATTTGTAAGACAAGCAGAATTATACAAATAATGTCACAATTCAAAATATATTTCTCCAAACCTAAGATAATCGTCCGTGACGCCTCTAATGAATTACCTCTGCCTGCTCCCCTGACTGCCTGTAGGTTCTAAAGGTAATGTCAGCTTCCCAAGCACGTTTAGTGTTTTTCTGTTTTCTGTTTTTCCTAATGCTCCTTCCTCTTTGCATGCCTTCTCTTGTAAGACTGAACTCAGATTCTACCTCCTCCAATTTGGTGAAATCTTCCTTACTAGCCTGCATCACGAACTCTCCCTGTTTCCTAGGGAAACTCTAACAAAGTAACACAGATGGAGAGGCTTAAATGATTGAAACATATCTCATACTCCTGAGAGCAGGATCAGCTCTTTCTGGGGCTGTGAGGAGGGCTGTGAGAGCCCTTCAGGCCCCTCCCCTAGTTTCCGATGCTTTGCTGGTGGTCTTTATTCCTTGGCCTCTGGCGGCATCACCCCCCAGTCTCTACCTTGGGCTTCACGTGGTGCTCTCCCTATGTGCATGTCTGTCTCTAAATATCCACTTTATTAAGGACATCAGACACGTTGGACTGGGCCACTCTGCTCCAGTTCTACCCCATCTGAACAAATGACACCTGCAACAGCGTATTTCTAAATAAGGCTATATTCTAAGGTAAGAAGAGTGAGAACTTCAATATGTGGATTTTTCTGGAGATCCCAATTCAACCCATAAAATTCCTTCTTTTGAGTTTTCTCCCCACTTCATTTATATTTCGTTCATGGAATCTATCACATTCTGTGTTGTTAACAGTCTTGACTCTCCTCCCAGACTGCAAGATCTTCCAGGTCTGGTTCATCTTCATACAACCGGAAGTGCCAAGGATAGAGGATGGGTTTGTCAGGGGCCTTATATAGTTTTCATTATGGCTGCCTCTGGTCCCCAGGTTAGGCTATACCTCCAAATGGCAACAGGCAGGATTTTATTAAAATAAAACTTCATTTTTTCAGGTACACAGTCTGTGTACCTGAATGCATGCAGTTAAGTTTTTGTACCCTTGTTGAAGGCAGGACAAAGTGATTTGGATTTGAAAGTCAGGTGGACAATCCAGGCTGTAATAGCCACTTGATGGTGTCAGCCAGGAGAGAGAGAGACAGAGTAGCAAGTATGACTTTCAAAAAAACCTAGGGAAGACTCTGAGTTAGTGGCTGAATGGGTGGATGCCTCAGGAGTAGTGGATACAAGCATTAGGATTATAAGAGCATTCTGAAACCTAATGCTAATGTTCTGGGGACAGAGATTCTGCAGGACTTGAAGGGGAGGAGTGAGTGTGAAGACAAAAACCAATTACCAGTAACCAGCACCAAGGGGCAGAATATCTGTGCCAGGGTCTGTGCCAGCCCCAGGATCTGGACAACACAAGCACAGATGTCAGAACCAAGAGGTGAGTTTGATCAGTCCATTGTCTTTCCAGAAAGCTTGCATCATTGTGAAGGAAGTCCCCCCAATCTGGGGAGGAAGGGATGGCTGGAGCAGGGAAGGGTGGCATGCTCCCCAGCCCAGCCTCAACAGCAGACTCACAAAAGGCCAGGCTTCGTTTGCTGTTCATGCAAAGTACTGAACTAGACAACTAGGGGAAAAAGTCATGGTCCCCTCACTCAAGAGGTTTACAGATCTACAGGGAATAAAACAGCCAAGAAAAAGTAAACAATCATCCAGTGCCCTACATTTGGGTAAGTTCCATGGTGAGTTGGAAAGGAGGTCCCTCTGTTGATGGAGATGCTGTTTCCAAGTGTGGCCCTTGGACGGTGGCATCAGTGTCATCAGGAGCTTGTTAGAAAGGCGGATTCACAGGCTGCACTCCAGACTTATGAAGTCGGGGTCACTGGAGGTGGGGCCAAGGAATCTGCATTTAACCAGCTTGGAAGGTAGGGGATTTCTTGTGCACATTGAAGTTCAGGAGGTACTGCACTTAGGAGCAGCCGGGAGGATGGGAAGCCGGAGGCAGGAAAGGAAATGGGGAGATGCGGACATGGAGTGAGTGATGTAGGAGAGGCTTTGGGGACTGATTGTGAATGTACAACTTTCTAAGCCTTTAGTTAGGAGCTTGGAATCTGCAGGATGGAGAACAGGGCAAGCAGGAGAGCATCACACTCCCCTGGATGCCAGAACTTGCCTCCCATCACTTAGATTAGCCTTGCCCCCAAACCAGAGATGCTCCATGAATAAAAGGATTCCAAGAGCAGATGACTGTGGGAAACGCCGGACTCTCTTCACACCTCCTAGAGATTTATAGTGCACATGAACACAATAAAGACATCAAAATTCTTTTTTAAAAAATAGGGATCTATTTAATAAGTTTTGGTCCTTTGCTCACTCAGCATGTGATCTGCAGACCAGCAGCATCTGTACCACCTGGGAGCTTGCTGGGAAATGCAGAGGGATTTCCTCGGTGATGCAGTGGCTAAACCTGCACACTCCCAATGTAGGGGGCCCAGGTTTGATCCCTGGACAGGGCACTATTAATAGATCTCACATGCTGCAACTAAGAGTTCGAAGGCTGCAACTGAGACAGGGTGCTGTCAGATAAATATTTTTTTAAAAAAAGAAAATGCAGAATCTTCGTCTCTACTCCAGAGTCAGAAACTTCATTCAACAACATCCCAAGGTGATGGATATGCTCATTAAAGTTTGAGAAGTGCTGGTTTAACCCATTATTCTTGTGGAATTCACTTTGGAAATGCTGCTTTAGGCAATGAGAAGCCAGTGATTTTGAACAGGAAAGCAGCAGGATAAGAGCAGCCTTGTCCTACACAAAGCCCCTGAAGGAGTCTTTCCCTTTCTCCTCCTGGTGCTTCCTCCCCTTGAGCGCTTCCGGTCATTCTCCTCCACTGCAGGAGACCTTGTTCAGGCATGAAGCACCACAGAGACTTTTCTGGGCAGTGCCACACTGGTGACCTGTAAACCAGTGATCCATGAGCTCCTTGCTTTCATGAAACTCAAATACCTTTCATTGACCTGGAAACCCAGCCATTGTTCTTACTGATGATCAGATTCTAGTGCTTCATCCAAACTTTCAAGGCATCTTTGGATCCCCATCTTTTAACAGTCCCTCTGTGCAGTTTTTAGATACGATCTACCAGGATAGTCTTCTTTTCAAGCATGGTCATTTCATTACACTTTCTTTTAAAAAAATAACTTGAAAATTATTGTGTTAAAGTGTCATTCTGAATTATTCGCTAGTTGTGTGCGCTAGTCGTTTTTGAAAGCAAAAATCTTGCTAGTCAAGTTTTGAACCCCCCAACTAGAACTTAGGGGGTTACTGAGTAACAACAAATGGTGGGAAAGCACAGGGTTTCCTGGAGCCATATGAGGTAGTGGCATTCAAAGGAACCCCACTTGTTCATTACATTCCAAAGGTATGAGCAAAGCAAAATCTTGTCCTAAAGGGGGTTAGCCGAGACGGTGACAGGTGAAAGGCTGAGAGATCCTGCGAGGACAGATTGTATAGGCACACCGTGGTGTGTGTAGGAGAGATTTGTGCGGTGAAGGAGGGGCTGATACATTCAGGGCTGGGAACACTGCAGGTAGAGACTCACACGGAAAGAGCATGGGCCAGGGCAAGAGACTGAGGACACGGGAGGCTGTTGCAGGCACGCTGGCAAAGCCGCACAGAGTCAACCTGAAGTCCGGAAGTGTAAGACCTCTTTGCGTCCCCTCCGACATCTGCCAGCAACGCCTGTCTTTGTGTTAACAGGAGGCCGGAAGGGGGAGCAAGTTAAAGAATGGGGACCTGTTTCCTCTCTTTGTGCCCCAGTTCCCCCTCCTTTGTATACACCCTCCATCCTGAATAAGCTCTGATTCTCAGGACTAAAATGCACAGCGTGTATCCTGCGGAGACACAAATACCGCCCAGGAGAGCAGAGCCAAAGGATCCCCAGAGTGCAGAGGTGAGAACACCCAGGTAACGCTTGGGGGGAATACAGTCTCTATAAAAGAACCTGTCAGCCGAATGAGGCCAACACTGACTTAAAGTTGTAGGTTCTTTCTCTCTCTTTCATCAAGAGGCAGAACTTGGAGAGAAGAGTGACTCGGCGACATGGTTTTAGACACACTGTGTAGCTACAGAGTCGGGTGGGACGAGTCCCCTCCTTGGGCGTCTTGGGACCTGAGGCTCTGACCACAGAGATGTCCTGGCCGCGTCTGCCATCTAGCGCCTCGCAGGAGGGGTCACCACGCCGGTGTATCCCGGCTTCCCCGGTAAATGTGTGCATATAGACTCAGTGTGAGAGCGTTATAAAATCAGCCAGATGGAGGTGAGTAGAGCAGATTCACGGCAAATTCTGTACAGATCGAGGAGAGTGGGAGAATGCAGTTAAGTGGACCTGAGGGGTAAGATCCCCTGGAAGAGGAAATGGCAGCCCGCTCCAGTATTCTTGCCTGAAAAATTCCTGGAGAGAAGAGCCTGGCGGGCTACGGTCCATGGGGTCGCAGAGTCCAACACAACTTAGCGACTGAGT
This sequence comes from Capricornis sumatraensis, assembly GCF_032405125.1. NCBI lineage: Eukaryota > Metazoa > Chordata > Mammalia > Artiodactyla > Bovidae > Capricornis > Capricornis sumatraensis. Next base: position 40,564,279 of record NC_091078.1, on the reverse strand, counting down.
GCGCGCGCGCGCGCACGCGCGCGCATACACAGACACAGACACACACATACACAGCATGTGCACCCCAGCTCTTCTCTTTTTCCCCCGCCTGTGCTTCGCCTCCCCTGCCGTCCACACTCTGCCCAGCCCTTCCTCCCGGGAAAGGTCAAACAATCCTCAGCCACCCCTTGGTTCAGTCCACTCAGAGGAGGTCGGCCATGTAGAATCCAGTAGATAACGATGCCTTCATATGAACAGACTTACATCTACGATTCATTTTGTAAAATAGATTTCTACGATAATAAAAATAACGCAGGCTCATTGTGAAAACTTTGGAACGTATAGAAAAGTGAAAAGGGCTCACTGTCTCCGCATCCTGATTATTATGTGGGGGCGGGGGGCGCCCGGTGGGGAGTGGGCTTAGATAAGAAATCCCAGCTTGAGAAGGCAAATGACTGCTAGAAAGGCGTATGGGGCGCCTGCCAGAGCTGGGCTAGGACAGCGCCCAGGCCCTAGGCGATCCCCGGGACTCCTACCCCGCAACTCTGCGCGCGTCGGCGGTCCTTCTGCGCATGCACACTGCCGGGTCGCCGGGAGCCCAGGTTCCCCGCGGTGTGACCCGCGACCCGAGCCTGGGCTGGGTGCTCGGGGCTCGGCTCGGACGTGCGCTTTGTCCCGTGCCCTGGCTGCCGGGGGACTCCTCCTTCACCACATCTGGCAGCTCTGTGACCCGAGGTCAAGCAGAAAATAACCTGTTTAACAAATCCAGTCAGTTATTTTTAAATCTAGAAAAGTTAAAAATAAGAAAGCAAAAATATCTCCTAGCGAATGCCTTTCTGGTCTTTAAGGAAATGACAGACATGGGCTTAAAACATGCAAAACAGCATAGAAGTTTTAAAATGAAAAATCAATGGCCGTCCTTCCGAGCAATCCCTCTTTTCAAAGGGAATGATTATTATGTCTGCCCCCACAATATGTACGTATTTATATATGTATATATTCATACCCTTTTAATATTTATACGATGTGGACTTTTAACTGTTCATTCTTCTGCTCTTCCTGCCTGCCCTCATCATACTTCTCAGGGACATTTCCACATTTGAACATCTAAATCTAATTATTTTAAGGATGCTTGGAATTCCATTTGTAAAGTACCATATTTCATCTAATATAAAGAAATTCTCAAATGCTTTGTCAGGCAACTCACAGATCTAGAATGCAACTGGACCTGCAAATCTGAGTATTCACAGCTGGGAGAGTTTTAGGCTTGGTTTGTGGTGATCTAGAAGCTATTCATTTACAAAAGTGCCACCAAAACGTCTCCATGAAATCATTTTATTCAATTTAATGCTACCAAACAGGGCCCTCTTAAAGCTTGGAAACAAAACTAAAATCGTCCTAGGAGTGGAAATGCTAAGTCTTAAAGAACTACACTAAAAAGGTATTGGTAGATTTTGTTAAATGGTCCTTTTACAAAGTTGCACAGATTTATACTGTTACCAAAATATGAATGAGGTTGAACATCTTTTTATATGTAAAATGGCAGCCAGTATTTCTTTTTCTGTATATTTCTTGTTCATATTCTTTGGATTTTTCTTACTGATTCAGCTGGGCTTTGTAAATGAAAGAAGTTATCCTTTGTCTATCACTGTGTTCTGCAAATGTTTTCCCCAGTTTGTCTTCTGTGTTCTACCTTTGTGTTTAGCTATTGATTTTGTTTTGGTTTGGTTTTACAACAAAGAAATGTTAACATTTTGTATGGCAGATTTGGCAGAGTGCCTTTATACTTGTGGGTTGTCTGTCTTATTTTGCAGAGCCTTCCCCGCTACAGTCAGTCAATTCACTCATGGCTTTTATTTAAAAGACACACACACACACACACTCACACACCTTCAATTGTTAGGAAAGTCATCTATTCAGTGAAGAAAGTTTGTAAGACACATATGAGCCAAGAGAAGAGTCTTACGGTCTAATTGCCAAAGATAATCGCCATGAACATTTTGCCATAAAAGTTCCATGTAATAATTAAGATTGTGTTTCGATAATGTCATGAACTATATTTGTTAATTATTTGAGCTCTATTTTAAAACAACTTTATTGAAGTATGATTATTATACCATAAAAATCACTCATTTAAAGTAAATGATTCTTAGTAAAATTACAGATTTGTGTCATCATTACAACAATCCAGTTTCAGAACATTTCATCACTGCAGAAAAAAGCCCTTTCTATTTGTGTTCTTTTGAAGTCACTCCCCACTCTTTCCAACCAGCCGTAGGCAACCATTAATCACCTTCTTGTCCCAATGGATTTCCTTTTTCTGGACATTTCATATACATGGAGTCACACAATATGTAAAGTTTTGTGTTTGGCTTCTTTCACTTAGTATAATATTTCTGAGATTCATCAATATCATAAGGTGCATCAATACTTCATTGACTTTATTGCGGAATACTGAGTAGCTCATTGACTGGATAGAATACATTTTGTCCATTTGTCAGCTGATGCACATTTGAGTTTTTTCCGCTTCTCAGATATTCTGAATTACGCTGTTTTGAACGTTTGTCAACAAGTTTTGTGTGGACATGTTTTCCTTTTCCTGGGTGTAAGTGGAATTGCTGGATTGTGTGCAAACTCTGAGTCAGCATTTATTTGTTTATTTACTTAGTTTTGACTCTGCTGGGTTTTCACTGCTGTGAGGTCTTTTCCGCAGTTGAGGAGAGGGGGGGTCTACTCTTCGCTGTGGTGAGTGGATTTCTCACTGCAGTGGGCTCAGGGCACACAGGCTTCTGTAGCTGCAGCCAGCACTCAGTAGTTGTGGTTCCCAGGCTCTAGAGCTCTCGCTCAATTGTTGTGGAGCATGGACTTGGTTGTTTTGCAGCATGTGAGATCTTTCCGGACCAGGGGTTGAATCCATGTCCCCCTGCACCGGCAGGCTGATTCTTTACCACCGAGCTACCTGGGAAGCACTCTACATTAGCATTGGATTCTGTATCTTGAGGAGCTGCCTGGGACCAATCTGTACTGAAACCTCCACCAGAAAAAAGGAGGCCCTTTTCATTCAAGCTCCTTTTCTCTGGAATAATGTCTAAGGTTCCAGGACTTTGCATAGAGCTTAGGGTTAACTTTGAGTCTTATTTTAGCAGAATGTTAAGATGAATTTCTTCCTGTCTGAGTTTTGACTGGGCTACTAATGTAATGGGCATTAAACACCAAAATGCATATAAGACTGAAACCTACATGAGCAAAATTTTTTTAAAAGTTCAAAGTTACAAAAGGGGAATCAGAACAGTATTTGCCCACCCGTGTTCATAGCAGCATTATTCACTATAGCTGAAAGGTGGAAGCAACCCAGCTGTCCACGGATGGATGAATGGATGCACAAAATGTGGTGTATCCATACAATGGAGTATTAGTCAACCTTCAGGAGGAAGGAAATTTTGACACCTGCTACAACATGGATGAACCTGAAGGACATGAAGTTAAGAGAAATAAGCCTCAGAAAAATACTGCATGGTTCTACTTACAAGAGGTACCTCTAAAACAGAGTAGGACCCTGTGGTCCTTGCCATCTGACCATGTCCTCTGCCTGTCTTTTGTCTGTGGAAAGCTTTAGTCAAAGAATAAGTTTGATCAGAGAAGTGAGATATGCGGAAACAAAGGAAAATAGTGAAAGGAGACTAATAATGACAAGTCATTAAGCACACTCAAGGACCTTTGGTTCTTTCTCAGGGGTGTAGATGCTGTTCTGAGCCATATCCTGTGAGTAGTCTCATAGCTACCAGAACACCAGGTGGAGAAGTTAACTGCGTGATGACCAGGTTGTACCCAGGACGTGAGCCTCCACAGTTCTGAGAACCGGCCGCAAAGAAATGGGAATAAATGGGCCCTGGAGCTGAAGATTACCTATACCTGAAACAACCAAGACGATGCTGGTAAAACCACTGATGACCAATTTGAAGATGACTATTAGAGATGACTGTGCTGTTTCTGCTTGTAACACCAATTCCGTCCATAAAAGCTCTTATCCCCTGCTTGTCAGGGGTAGGAGGAGAGTTGGCCTTTGGACAGATGTCCACCATGCTCCCCCCACAGTTGCTGGCGTCTGAAATAAAGCAACCTTTTCCTTCCACCAACCTGGCCTGTTTATTGGCTTCTGAGATCCCACACACTTTCAGTAACACCTATACTGGTCAGATTCATAGAAACAGAATGATGGGTGCTGGAGTTTGAAGAGAAGGAGGGTGAGGAGTTATTGTGAAAGGGTACAGAGTTTCAGTTTGGGAAGATGAAAACATTTTGGAGATGGGAGATGATGATGGTTGCCCAACAATCTGAATGTACCTAATTCAATTGAATCTTACACCTAGAGATGGTAAAATTTATGTTATATATATTAGAGTAATTAAAAAAAAGAAAAAGGTGGGGATCAGTAACCATTTGGACATATTTTAATCAAAAAAGAGAAATGTGAAAGGCAGGGGAAGGACAGCTGGGTTCTTGATGCTGAGACTCTGGGAGAAGGAGGCTGTTAGGGGCTCCCAGACCTTGCTGGTTTCATCCTAACCATCTGAGAGTCAGAGACACATGAAGAATCACAATGCCATATTCCCAAAAAAGGAGTGGGGTCGGGGAAGGAGGTTCCTTAACTCAGGCAGGACTGCCAGGAGCTCAGCCGCAGGCAGGTAGGGAGGTGCCCAGAGAAAGCTGATCCTGTTCTGGGTCCATGTTGCCCATCGGCTGCTTGGAAATGAGGCTCCAGCGAAGGCTTCTGCTCATCCACCAAAACCCCATCAACTCCTGCACGTGGGTCTTTGTGAACAAACTTCCTATTTGCAAAAGCAAAACAGGATTGCAATTTCTCTATTTTTCCTGAATTTAGAAATGTAGTATTGGAGTGAGTTATCATCTGAGGCATATGCTCAAGGATGAATCACCTGTGAGCGCTCTGCAGCATTTAGAGAAACTCCAGAAGGAAATTACCGAACTTCCCCCTGAAGACTGTGAGGAGAACGGATGCCAGCTGATGAGATTCGCTTTAAATTCTCAGACCTTGTGCATTTCAGAACTCCAGAGACATTCTTATGGGAGGACAGAAAGCTGGAGCAAACTTTTTTTAAACCTCTCTCTTTAGATGACTCCACCATATGCAAGTCACATTCTGTGGAGAAAGATGCAGAAGCCCACCCAGGTTTTGAAGGGAAGCACTATTTGTGTATAAACTTGGTGGAGCGGGCATGCTAAGTCGCTCAGTTGTGTCCGACTCTTTGCAACCCTATAGATTGTAGCCCACCAGGCTCCTCTGTCCATGAGATTCTCTAGGCAAGAATACCGAAATGGGTTTCCAGGCCCTCCTCCAGAGGCTCTTTCTGACCTGGGGCTCGAACTCCCACCTGCCTGTGTCTCCTGCTTGCAGGTGGATTCTTTACCCACTGAGACACCTGGGAAGCCCCAATTTGGAGATACAGATCATTAAATAGGAGAATTGTCCTTCAGTGCTTTTAGTCACATCTCATTCAAAATTTTCAATAAGAAAAGTTCTGAAACCTGTAATGGAAATATTTATTCAAATATAAATTTACTTATTGCAGTATCTTTCACCCAGAAATATTTTATTTCTACCCATTCTTTCTGTGCCACAGGTCCTCAGGGACTTCTGTAGCATTTGGAGATCTGGAGTCAACTGCTGACCAGGGCCCTTATCTGCACAGAGATGTTACATCCTAAAGCCTTTGTTAGTTGTCGTGGGGTACAGACTTCATTGTGTAAACAAAGATAAGCCTGGATCGGGATCCTGGGACATCAGACAGAGGTCCTCAGGGATTTTAGGTGTGTCCTGCTTATCTTTATCTCACCTCTTGCCTGGTTTTCTCTAACACCCGTGTGGGGAAATTCCCACTGTATTTTCCTCTTCTCGCATTCACAGAGCCAAGAATTGAGTAACCAAAATTCATGGTTTGACAGGAAAGAGAGGGTGTGAGGAAGGTGGGGAGGGGGCAGTGTAAGATGGGATATACCTTCTATGGTCCCTGCAATTTTTGAAATCTTTACAGAGTACCCAGAGGCAACTGCAGCAAGGAACTTCTAACAGAGTAAGGAGATGAATTCCAGCCCAGGAAGAACCCAGGCTTGTTAGACTGGTTTCTCATACATCAAATGTCGAGTAACAATTAGAATAAGACCCACAAAGTCCATTTCACCTAATGCGTCCGGACCGTGGCCAAACTGAAGCTTTAACAGTGGCATATATAATGTGCATGAACAAGTGACCAGTGGACGTCAACATCTGTTTTTTTTTATCTTAAGTGTGTTTCTTTGCCTTGTCACTGTGGAAGAAATCCCAGAAAAGTCTTGAAAGCTACTTAGCTCCAAATTTACTTTAGGAAAGAAAGGCCAAAGAGTTTTGATGACAAATTTTCTTTATTTCAGCTGCCAGGCTTGTCTTTGACCCTTTAACATGGGTGATTATTTATTTGCACATAGGTTCTTTGCTTCTTTCAATACAGACATCTCTTTCCTGGAATAGTCATCTGATTTCTGATTCCCATTTGCAAAGAATTTGCTGTTTCAAATAAGTTTTAAAGTACTGTACTAAATATCTCTTTTAATATACTGCTGCTGCTGCTGCTAAGTCGCTTCAGTCGTGTCCGACTCTGTGCGACCCCATAGACGGCAGCCCTACTTATATATAAAATATAGTAATATGAACTTCTCTGGTGGCTCAGACAGTAAAGAATCTGCCTGCAATGCCAGAAACCTGGGTTCATCCCTGGCCTGGGAAGATGCCCTGGAGGAGGGCACGGCAACCCACTCCAGTATTCTTGCCTGGAGAATCCCATGGACAGAGGAGCCTGGTGGGCTACAGTCCATGGGGTTGCAAAGAGTCAGACACGACTGGGCGGCTAAGCACAGCACAGCACATAATGTAATATAGATAATATATAAAATATATTTCGATGCACTATATATATATTTTTCCTTTATTAAATTCGTAAGCATTATAAGAGGGAAATGTGAGTTAATAATGGCACATGTTTTTTGAGTTTATATTTCCCTCCAAAGTAATGCTTTTTTTAAAGAACTCTGATTTCCTGTCTAGTTCACATATTCTTACTATACATATAAATTCTTTTCTACCCTCTTATCTTTTTCATTATATTTAAAATATGTTACTTTGATATGGATGAAGATGAAAAATGAGTAATTTTAGATGAGTTTTAAGGTTATCAGTGATGGTCCATTTTCTTGGAAGACCAAAATTGACTCAATTCCACCTCACTGTTATAATCACAAAGCCTCCGATGGATAGTGTCATTTTTGAAAGCATATTGTTTTTTATAAATATGCACATATATTTGAGAAATCTTTATATATGTGTATTATAATATATGGCATGTATATGAAGGAATCCACTGAGCCACACTCATTATATACCTTTTTCTATATTTTTGAGCAAAAAGTTTTTAGGGGGAAATGAACAGGCTTGTGTGAAAGATTCGGGATCTTGGTGGCCCTTTCGAGTTTCTGATCTGATGATGACTCAGTTCCCCCACTCACTCTGCTCTGATGGGAAAGGTGAGGGGATTCTTTAGAACTGTTGGCTAATTCTGAGACAGACTGGGGCCTGGGGCCCTTTGCGGCAGTGCTTGCACCTGGACAAACATCTCCTCGAGTAACAGAATGCAAAGAAATTATAAGCGACTAAAAATAACAGCCTGCATGCGCTGTTGGGGCAAGTTACCGACAATAAGATACAAAAAGTCCAAAAACCCAACTGCCACTTCTGAAGAGCAGGGAGCAAAAACAGAGTATTGTACATGCCTCTTGCACACAGTATCACCAAAGGGTGAGCAAACCACCTAAGCCATCCCTCTAGCCCAACCCCTGGGCACAGTCCCACCCTTACCTGATATTAAGAACCAGCTCGCCTCACTTTGGCGAATGAGCAAGGGAATCTATTATTTTCTCTCCCTGCTGCAGCCACAGGAGCCCCAGTAAAGACGTGCCTGAATTTTTTGTCTGGCCTATTTAGTTGCTAAGTTGTGTTCTACTCTTTTGTGACCCCATGGGTTGTAGCCCGCCAGGCTCAGAGGAGTTCATGGAATTCTCCAGGCAAGAATACTGGAGTGGGTAGCCAGTCCCTTCTGGAGGGGATCTTCCTGAACCACGGTTTGAACCCAAGTATCCTACACTGCAGGCAGATTCTTCACTGTCTGAGCCACCAGGGAAGCCCATTTTGCTTCTATTCTCTTTCTATTGATTGGAGAAGGTCAAGAACCCTGGTCAGTATAATTCCTTTGAAACAGCAGAACTCGCCATTTCTCCAACTCTCTGCACAGTGCGATTCTGCAGGGTCAGAAGCCTGTGTCTGTAAAGCAGCAGGACGTAGATCTTTCTGCGGGGCTTCATCAGCCTCTGCTGCCCTTTGGTCCTTGTGTAGGTCCTGAGATCGCAGGTCTGGACCTAGTCCAAGAAACTCAGTTTCCTTGCCAAAATACATGCAAGTAACAACATGGAGAGTACCACGTTTTCTTTTCTCTTTTAAGTATGAATTTGAGTGTCACTCATTCTCCTATACAAACTTATTTTCTCCTTGGGGGAGTGTGCTCTAGCCTGACTGCCATAAACACCTGGACCCTCCCGAGGTTAAGCCAGCTCCTCATCTTGCCCAGGAAGGACATTTACGTGTTTATAAACATTTTATTATAGATTGAAAATTTGAAGTCAACATTGTGGTAGCAGAGTTGCAAGCACATTTAGATTATTATTTTGTCGCTGTTATGTCAACTCTTTGCAATCCCATAGATGTAGCCCACCAGCTTCCTCTGTCCATGGGATTTCCCAGGCAAGAATACTGGAGTGGGTTGCCATTTCCTTCTCCAGGGGATCTTCCTGACTCAGGAATCGAACCCATGTCTCCTGCACTGGCAGACAGATTCTTATCCACTGTACCACTGGGCAAGTCCTAAATAAAGTATACTTTAGTAAAGGAAAGTGTAATAATTCTATTAAAGTAAGTTTTACTGCTATAGCAACAATAAAGCACAAAGACAACAAATAGAAGAGATCCATACTATGACACTCTATCACATTTGTAGGTAACAGGAGACTAGGGTTGAGAGATTGAATTCTTAGTAACTGTTAGCAAAACACAGCAGTCTGGTCAACTTCTGGGTCTTACTATTGGCATACTGTTATGGTGAAACATCTTGTTTATTCTGCTTTGCCTTTCACTGAGCCTAATATATTCAGTTCAAAAACTGTAAACTTACAATGCATGATTTATCATTTTTCATGCCTTCAAAATGACTTTCACAATAAATAATAATTGAGAAAATTAATATGTTATAATTATTACTCAATCATTGGATATTTATGTATTCACATTTTTTCTTTTCCTTTTGTAATATTTTGCTTCTACTGACAGTTTCTTACAGTAAATTTCGGGGAGTAAATTTCTTGGGTGAAAGTTTGTTCACATTTATTCATTTTTCTTCTTTAAAGATTTTTTCTCTTTTACACTTAACTGTTTTTGTTCTCAAGTTTTTAGAATCATAAAATATTTGAGTCATAAAAGTATACAGAATGTTCTCATTTCATTTATCTTTAAGAACTTCTCCCCTGTTGTGTAGGCACTTGTGTTAGTTTGAGAGTGTTAGTTGCTCCGACTCTTTGCAACCCCATGAACTATTGCTCACCAGGCTCCTCTGTCCATGGGATTCTCCAGGCAAGAATAGTGGAGTGGGTAGCCATTGCCTTCTCCAGGAGCTCTTCCCAACCCAGGGATCGAACCTGGGTCTCCTGCATTCCAGGCAGATTCTTTACCCTCTGAGCCTGCAGGGAAGCCCCTGTGTTAGCTTAAGGAGCATCCAATGAATGGAAGGTTACTCCTTCAGTGCTTGGGAATGTGGTTTTGAGATCAAGTCAAAGCGACAGGTCTTTATTGAGAATTTAAAGAGAACGCAAAGTGGAAAAGAGATTCTGGAACTTTGACTTGAATTAACTCACTCTCTTGCACTAATCCACAGGCTGTTGTTGGGACAGTTCCTTCCTCTGGGGCCAGATGTGGACCTGCACTGAGAGCTAGTCTCTCTCTTCTCATCCTATGGGAGAGAGGTGGCACCTTCACCTTAGTAGGAAGGAAGGGCGGGATCCAGGCCATCATTTGTACGGCGCCTTACCTAACTGTGGACACACTGAGTGTGATGGAACGCTCCATCTCATCCTTTCACGTTGAAAGATCTGCCTTCACAGCCTTCTCCAGCTCTCAGGTTAGGTGAGAGGGTGGTCCTCTCATATCCGTTGGGCAGAGTCTGAAATGGCCCCAAGGCAGCCTGATCAAGGGGTCTGGAGGAGGGGGAAGTTGGATATAGCAGGAGAGGACCCTGAGAAAGTTCTCACACGAGCTTCTTAAAGGAGAAATGTTACGGAGCAATCGTGATGGTGTTGCGCCCTATCGCATTTTTTAGTCGACTTCCACCCCCTAGTGGTCATTTCTGAGACGTTCTCTTCCACTTTATTTACTTTAAAAAAGTTTTGATGTTGACATTCCTATCTCATCATCTGTGTTTTCTTTTATAATGTTAAGAGCAAAATAACACAGTAGCACAACGGAAATAACCATCACAAGCATAAACACTCAGATGCTCTGAAAGGGTCCTTGGGGCAGGCACACGTGTTTTAGTCTGTTCCTTCTATACCATTTGGATTTTTGTTGTCTTGTAATATGATACTTATAATATGTGATTTAAGTTTTTAATTGAAAAAAGCTTTGTTGAAAATATAAATAGGAAAACTCAACATTAAAAGCCAAATAACCCAATTTAAAAATGGGCCAGGGGCATCCCTAGTACTTGGTGGTAAAGAATTTGCTTGCCAATGCAGAATACACGGGTTCAACACCTGGCTTGGTTAGACCCCACGTGCCCTGGGGAAACTGAGCCCAAGTGCCACAGCTACTGAGCTCGGCTCCACAGCAGGAGAAGGCATCCCAGTGAGAAGCCTGGACACTGAAACTCGAGAGCAGCCCCTGCTCACCACAACTAGAGAAGAGCCTGCACAGCAACAAACCGGCACAACCAAAAATAAAGTTATTTTAAAAGTAAATAAATAGAGCCAAAGGTCTTACCAGATACCTTACCAAAGATGATATACAGATGGCAGAGAAGCGTATGAAAGATACTCCACGAAACGTGGAAAATGCAAATTAAAACGAGATACTATTATACCTATAAGAATGGTGAAAATTTAAAACTGTGACAACACCAAAAGCTGAAAAGGATGTGGAGCAGAAGGAACTCTTGTTCTTTGCTGTGACAATGCAAAATGATGCAGCCGCTGTGGAAGACAGTTCCGTGGTTTCTTATAAAACTAAATACAGCCTTACCGTATGATCCAGCAGTTGCATTCGTGCCTTGGGTAAATGCTGCTGCTGCTGCTGCTAAGTCGCTTCAGTTGTGTCTGACTCTGTGTGACCCCATAGGTGGCAGCCCACCAGGCTCCCCCATCCCTGGGATTCTCCAGGCAAGAACACTGGAGTGGGTTGCCATTTCCTTCTCCAGTGCATGAGAGTGAAAAGTGAAAGTGAAGTCGCTCAGTCGTGTCTGACTCTTAGTGACCCCATGGACTGCAGCCCACCAGGCTCCTCCGTCCATGGGATTTTCCAGGCAAGAGTCCTGGAGTGGAGTGCCATTGCCTTCTCCGTGGGTAAATGCTAAGGAGTTGAAAACTATGTTCATATAAAGGCCTGCACATGGTTGTATCTAGCAGCCTTATTAATTAACTGCCCAATTTTGGAAGGAACCAAGGTGTCCTTCAGGAGGTGAATGGATGAACAAGTACACCAAGACAGCAGAATATTATTTAGCAATAAAAAGACTCGAATCATGAAAAGACATGGAAAAACCTACAATGAGAGAAGCATTTAATCTGAAAATGCTACATACTGTGTGATTCTAGCTATATGACATTCTGGAAAGGGCAAAACTATGGAAACAGGTAAAAAACCACTTGTTACTGGTGGAAATGAATAGAAAAGGGATTTTTAGGGCAGTGAGACTGTTCTGCAGGATACTGTAATGATGGATACATGGCATCACACATCTGTCCAGACCAATGTGCACGTGCTAGTCCAACATCAAAAGTGAAGCCTAGTGTAAACTGTGGACTCTGGGTGATTATCATTGATGGTGAGAAATGTAACACTCAGGCGGGGGGAGCTGATAATGAGGGAAGCTGTGCATGCGTCTGGGGATGATTATATGGTAACTTCTGTGAACCTAAAATTACTCTGAAAAAATAAAAAACCAGTTTATAAATATATATAAATAGGGGGTGTTTTGAGGAAGAATAAATTTTGGAAATTGGGGCAAAAGAAGTACTAAATATGAATATGAAAAAGGTTAAAAAGAAAAACATTAAAAATGATTATTTTTTAGATAAACTGTATAAAACATGAAAAATAAACATTACTTAAAAATTCATTTCACTTCCCCCTCTTTAATAGTTGTTTTACATTTTCAGCTCTTTTCTTCAGTTAATCCACAAGAAAACATTGTTTTAATCTAATCAATACAAGAATCAATCCGGATTTCCTGATGTGGAGTCAGAATTGTACAACTCATCTATTTGGAAGCATCATGTTTACAAACAGAACACGAGTGAAATCAGTAGAATTTTCTTTGCTTTAAATACTTGTTGCCAGAAGAGCAAGTTGCTTTTGCAAAATGAATTGTATCCGTGATACTCAGAGGAAGCCTGGAGTAAACCCTCAGGTACAACAGAGGGTCTTCTGTTGTGTAGGTTCTGATGTCTTATTGGCTAAGTTCTCATCTTGGCTCTGTCTCCATCTTTGTGATTGAGGACAAGAAATAGGCTCCCCAGGTCTGATTTCCTGGTGGATTAGTTTGCTAGGGTTGCCATAACACAGACTAGGTGGCTTAAACAACAGACATTTATCTCTACACAGGCGTGCAGGCTGGAAGTCCAAAACCAAGGAGTCAGCAGGGTTGCTTTCTTATGAGGCTTCGCCTTGGCTTGCTGGTGGCTGCCTTTTCCTTGGGTCTCGTCGCATCATCTTCCCTCTGTGTGCATCTGTGTCCAAATCTCCTCTTACAGGGACACCAGTCATGTGGGATTAGTGCCCACCCTAATGACCTCATTTTACCTTAATTACCTCTTAAAACCTCCATATCCAAATATAGTCACATTCTGAGGTGCTGAGAGTGAGGGTTTCAATATACAAATTTGGGAGGGGGGTGTATACAACAATTCACCCAGAGAAGGAAATGGCAACCCATGCCAGTATCTTTGCCAGGAAAATTCCATGGATGGAGGAGCTTGGCAGGCTACAGTCCATGGGATTGCAGAGTTGGACGTGACTGAACAACTTCACTCACAACAATTCAGGCTTCCCTGGTGGCTCAGAAGGTAGAGAATCAGCCTGCAATGCAGGAGACCTGGGTTTGATCCTTGGGTTGGAAGATCCCCAGGAGAAGGGAATGGCTACCCACTCCAGTAAGGCAATGGGCAACCCACTCCAGTACTCTTGCCTGGAAAATCCTATGGACGGAGGACCCTGGTAGGCTGCAGTCCATGGGATCACGAAGAGTCAGACACGACTGATCAACTTCACTTTCACTTTTCACTTTCATGCATTGGAGAAGGAAATGGCAACCCACTCCAGTGTTCTTGCCTGGAGAATCACAGGGATGGCGGTGCCTGGTAGGCTGCCGTCTATGGAGTCGCACAGAGTCAGACACGACTGAAGCGACTTAGCAGCCAGTATTCTTGCCTGGAGAATTCCATGGACAGAGGAGATTAGTGGGTTACAGTCTGTGGAGTTACAAAGAGTTGGGCACGACTGAGTGACTAACACTTTCACAATTCAGCCCATGACACCTAGGAGCATAGTTGGCTATCCCCATGCTGCAGAACTGTGTGACTGTGAGGTCATGTTTAGTAAGCTCCTATGCAATGCCAGGCACACCCCAGGCACTGATCACAGTAGAGGCTCAGAGAGCAAGTTGTTTCTGCTTCTTAAGTCTGGATATGGAATGTCAGATTTTCTTAGAGTGAGAGGCGTCTATGACAAAATCTGGGGCTTTTGATACTGGTTCAGAAAGCTCTTGCACGATCCTACTGCTTACATGTTGCAGACGTAACTCCCCTTTAAGGTGATACCCCTGGTAGCCTCTTCCTTGAAATCTGTCCTGACTCACTAACCGCCACTCTGAGGAATGCTTTCTGACTGACCAGTCTCGTTCTAGTTCCTCTGGTCACTCCAGCTCTTCCGAGGCAATAAACCAGCATGGATTCCGGAGTCCCATGGTGTCCATCATGTGCTAAGTCACTTCAGTCTGGCTCTGTGCAACCCTATGGACTGTAGCCTGCCAGTGGGCTATAGGCTCCTCTGTCCAAGGGATTCTCCAGCCAAGGATACTGGAATGGGTTGCCATGCCTTCCTCCTGGGGATCTTCCCAACCCAGGGCTTGAACCAGCATCTCTTACGTCTCCTGCATTGGCAGGCGTTCTTTACCACGAGCACTACTTGGGAAGCGTGGCTTACACTATGTGTGTGGGTGTGGCATTCAGTCTCTTCAAAGCCTCAGGTCACACGTTTGTAAAATGGGGGTGAAAGTCCTTGTCAGCACTTAATCTGCAGAGGTGTCATGAAAATGGAACGAAATGTCACAGAAAAGCCCTTAGCATAATGATGAAATCACAGGTGAGTTCCTCGTTTCTGTCAGCTTTTCTTATTTGCCTCCCTGTACTTGTTGCTCTCCAGGTGGCTGTTTTTAGGAAGAGCGTCCTCTCAGCGTGGCCTTTCCAGACTTTTGCGGTTGCCCCCGCGATATTCGTGAGGAAAGACAGCCGGGACTAAGGTCGCGCGCCCGCTCCCCGCCCTCACCCTGTGTGGGAGGAGCCCAGGATGCACACCTTCCCGGTCTCCTGGGCTTGCTGCCCCTTCTCACCTCCAGCCTCCCTTGCCTCACCGCAGTCATTCCATCATCTTCCTGTTCCCCTCTGTAATCACTCTTTGCTTTCTTTCTTTCCTCGCTGCCTTCTTATAAGCAGATTTTGTTGTTCAGTCAGTAAGTCGTGTCTGACTCCGTTGCGATCCCGTGGACTGTAGCAGATGTAAGAAACGCCGCGGGAAGAAGGAGCCACCCCTATGGACCGTTGATCAGGGCCTTTTATTGGGCGGTCGCTCTCGGGCAGAACTCCCCGGGGCGGGTAAGCAAGGAAGCGAGGGGGGTCTGCGAAGCAAAGGGAGTCTGCGAGGTATGAGGGGTGAGGAAGGGTTTTATAGCCCAGGCCGGGCTCCCATATAAGGAAGAAAACGCGGGCTCAGCGGTGATTGGTGTCCAAGGGCTTCGTGTCGGCTCCTGATTGGACGGCTTGGTTGTCGGCCTGCCTCCGGGGCGTGTCTGCAGCACTCCGCCAGGACATGTCTCGACATGCCCGGGCATGCCCAGGCATGCCTCAACACGCCTGACCTTGCCCTGATCTTTCACCCGCCAGGCTCCTCTGTCCATGGGATTCCCCAGGCAAGAATACTGGAGTGGGTCTTCCCGACCCAGAGACGGGGTGCACCTCCTACATTGGCAGGCAGATCCTTTACCACTGAGCCACCAGGGAAGCCCGTAAGCATGTTTACCCTATACCGAAAAAACCACTTTGGCTTTTCCTTTTTGGTTCCTGTGGCCCCACCATCTCCTTGACCTTCCACCTCCTGTCTGTGTTCCTCTCTCTGCTGCCTCTTTTTCTCCCTTGGGTCCATCTTCAAAAGTCTGCTTTGTTCAAATAACTGTCTGCTACTAAAGCTTTAATGGCTCCTTCTAGCCAACAGGGGACAAAACCCAAAGTCCTTGGCCTGGCATTCAAGGCCCTTCCCAACCTGGCTGTAACCTCTGTCTCTAACGTTGCCACCTCTGAATCCTCATGGAGAGGAGTTCTCAGCTCCAGTGGGTGGGGTTGACAAGCTGCACCCTTGCCCCACCCTTCCCCTTGCCTGGGAGGTCTCCTACCCATCTCTTTTAGGAAGGATTCTCCAGGCACCTGAGCTCGCAGGCTTTTCTGCCTCCCCTGAACTCTTACCTCATTTTTTAAAAAATTAATTTATTTTTTATTGAAGGATAATTGCTTTACAGAATTGTGCTGGTTTCTGTCAAACCTTAACATGAATCAGCCATAGGTATACATATATCCCCTCCCTTTTGAATCTCCCTCCCCATCCCACCCATCTAGATTGGTACAGAGCCCCTGTTTGCTTCCTGAGCCATACAGCTAATTCCTGTTGGTTATCTATGTTACATATAGTAATGTAAGTTTCCATGTTACTCTTTCCATACATCTCACCCTCTCCTCTCCTCTCCCCATCTCCATAAGTTTGTTCTCCATGTCTGTTTCTCCATTGTTTCCCTGTAAATAAATTCTTCAGTACCATTTTTCTAGATTCTGTATACATGCATTAAAATACGATATTTATCTTTCTCTTTCTGACTCACGTCACTCTGTATAATAGGTTCTAGGTTCATCCACCTCATTAGAACTGACTCAAATCCATTCCTTTTTATGGATGAGTAATATTCCACTGTGTATATGTACCACAACTTCTTTATCCGTTCATCTGCTGATGGACAGCAGGTTGCTTCCATGTTCTAGGTATTGTAAATAGTGCTGCAATGAACAGTGGGATACATGTGTCTCTTTCAATTTTGGTTTCCTCAGGGTATATGCCTAGGAGTGGGATTGCTGGGTCATATGGTGTTGTTGTTGTTTTTTTTTTCCTTAGTGTTTTTAAGGAAATCTCTATACCGTCTCCATAGTGGCTGTATCAATCTACATTCCCATTTCTCTACACCCTCTCCGGCATTTATTGTTTGTAGACTTTTTGATGGTGGCCATTCTGACTGGTGTGAGGTGATATCTCATTGTGGTTTTGATTTGCATTTCTCATAATGAGACATATTGAACATCTTTTCATGTATTTGTTAGCTATCTATATGTCTTCTTTGGAGAAATGTCTGTTTGGGTCTTTTCCCCACTTTTTGATTAGATTGTTTGTTTTTCTGGTATTGAGTTGTATGAGCTGCTTGAGTATTTTGGAAATTAATCCTTTGTCAGTTGTTTCATTTGATTATTTTCTCCCATTCTGAGGGTTGTTTTCTCACCTTGCTTATAGTTTCCTTTGCAATATATTGTGCAAAAGCTTTTAAGTTTAATCAGGTCCCACTTGTTTACTTTTGTTTTTATTTCTGCTAGAGGAGGTGGGTCATAGAGGATCTTGATTTGATTTATATCATCGAGTGTTCTGCCTATGTTTTCCTGTAAGAGTTTTATAGTTTCTGGCCTTGCATTTAGGTCTTTAATCCATTTTGAGTTTATCTTTGTGTATGGTGTTAGGAAGTGTTCTAATTTCATTCTTTTACATGTACCAGTCCAGTTTTCCCAGCCCCATTTATTGAAGAGGCTGTCTTTGCCCCATTGTATATTCTTGCCTCCTTTGTCAAAAATAAGGTATCTATAGGTGCATGGGTTTATTTCTGGGCTTTCTATCTCATTCCATTGGTCTATATTTGTTTTTGTGCCAGTGCCATAGTGTCTTGATGACTGTAGCTTGGTAGTATAATCTGAAGTCAGGAAGGTTGATTCCTCCAGCTGCATTCTTCTTTCTCAAGACTGCTTTGGCTATTCAGAGTCTTTTGTGTTTTCATATGAATTGTGAAATTTTTTGTTCTAGTTCTGTAAAAAATGCCATTGGTAATTTGATAGGGATCACATTGAATCCATAGATTGTGTTTAGTAATATAGTCATTTTCACAGTATTGACTTTTCCTATCCAGGAACATGGAATATCTCTCCATCTGTTTATGTTGTCTTTGATTTCTTTCATTAGTATCTTATAATTTCCTGTGTACAGTTCTTTTGTCTCCTTAGGTAAATTTATTCCTAGATATTTAATTCTTTTTGTTGCAATGGTGAATGTGATTGATTCCTTAATTTCTCTTTCTGACTTTTTATTGTTAGTATATAGAAATGCAAGTGATTTCTGTGTATTTATTTTGTATCCTGAAACTTTGCTAAATTCACTAATTAGCTCTAGTAATTTTCTGATACTATTTGTAGGGGTTTTTTTTTTATGTACAATATCATGTCATCTGTAAACAGTGAAAGCTTTACTTCTTTTCTGATCTGGATTCCTTTTATTTCTTTTTCTTCTCTTATTGCTATAGCTAGGACTTCCAGAACTATTTTGAATAATAATGGTAATAAAATAATAATAAAAGTGGAAACCCTTGTCTTGTTCCTGATCTTAGGGGGAATGCATTCCATTTTTCACCATTGAGAATAATGTTTGCTGTAGGCTTGTCATATATGGCCTTTACTATCTTGAGGTAGGTTACTTCTATTTTAATCATAAATGGGTGTTGAATTTTGTCAAAGACCTCTTCTGCATCTATTGAGATGATCATATGGTTTTTATCTTTCAATTTGTTAATATGTTGTATCACATTGATTGATTTGCATATATTGAAGAAATCCTTGCATCCCTGGAGTAAACCCAACTTGATCATGGTGAATGAGCTTTTTGATGTGTTGCTGAATTCTGTTTGCTAAAATTTTGTTGAGGTTTGCACCTATGTCCATCAGTGATATTGGCCTGCAGTTTTCTTCTTTTGTGTTGTCTCTGTCTGGTTTTGGTATCGGGGTGATGGTGGCCTAGTAGAATGAGTTTGGAAGTGTTCCTTCCTTTGCAGTTTTTTGAAAGAGTTTTAGAAGGATAGGCATTAGCTCTTCTCTAAATGTCTGATAGAATTCTCCTGAGAAGCCATCTGGCCCTGGGCTTTTCCTTTTTGGGAGATTTTTGATTACAGCTTAAATTTCAGTGCTTGTAATTGAGTTATTCATGATTTCTATTTCTTCCTGGTTCAGTCTTGGAAGATTGAATTTTTCTAAGAATATGTCCCTTTCTTCCAGATTATCTATATTAATGCCATATAGTTGTTCATAATGGTCTCTTATAATCCTTTGTATCTCTGCATTTTGTCCATTGTAACCTCTCCTTTTTCATTTCTAATTTTGTCGATTTGATTCCTCTCTTTTTTTTCTTGATGAGTCTGGCTAAAGTTTGTCAATTTTGTTTATCTTCTTAAAGAACCAGCTTTTAGTTTTATTAATCTTTACTATTGTTTCTTTCATCTCTTCATTTATTTCTGCTTGGATCTTTATGATTTCTTTCCTTCTATTATTTTGGGGTTTTTTTGTTCTTTTCTCCAGTTATTCTAGGTGTAAAGTGAGGTTGTCTATTCGATGTTTTTCTTGTTTCTTGAGGTAGGATTGTATTGCTATAAACTTCCCTCTTAGAGCTGCTTTTGCTGCATCCCATAGGTTTTGAGTTGTCATGTTTTCATTGTCATTGGTTTCTAGAAATTTTTTGATTTCCCTTTTGATTTCTTCAGTAACCTGTAGGTTATTTAGAATCAAGTTGTTTAATCTCCATATGTTTGTGTTTCTTACAATTTTTTCATTGTAGTTGATATCTAGTCTCATAGCGTTATGGTTGGAGAAGAAGCTTGATATGATTTCAGTTTTCTTAAATTTACTGAAGTGTGACTTGTGACCCAAGATGTGGTCTATCCTGGACAGTGTTCCATGTGCACTTGAGAAGAAGATGTATTCTTCTGCATTTGGATGGAATGTCCTGAAGATATCAATGAGGTTCATCTCATCTAATGTATCATTTAAGACTTGTGTTTCCTTATTAATTTTCTGTATTGATGGTCTGTCCTTTGGTGTGAGTGGGGTTTTAAAGTTTCCTACTATTAATGTGTTACTGTCTATTGCTCCTTTTATGTCTGTTAATGTTTGTCTTATGTATTGAGGTGCTCCTACATTGGGTGCATAGATATTTACAATTGTTATGTGTTCCTCTTGGATTGAGCCCTTGATCATTATGTAGTGTCCTTCCTTACCTCTTGTAATCTTTATTTTAAGGTCTGTTTTGTCTGATATGAGGATTGCTACTCCAGCTTTATTTGCTTCCTATTTGCATGGAATATATATTTCCATCCTCTCACTTTCAGTCTATATGTGTCTTTAGGTCTGAAGTGGGTTTTTTGTAGACAGCATATATATGGGTCTTGTTTTTGTATCCATTCAGCCAGTCTGTGTCTTTTGGTTGGAGCATATAGCCCATTTACATTTAAAGTAATTATTGATATATATGTTCCTATTGGCATTTTCTTAATTGTTTGGGGTTGATTTTATAGATCTTTTTTCTTCTCTTATATTTCTTGACTATATAAGTCTTTGCTATATAAGCTTTAACATTTGTTGTAAAGCTGGTTTGTTGGTACTAAATTCTCTTAACTTTTGCTTGTCTGAAAAGCTTTTGATTCAATTTTGAATGAGATCCTTGCCAGGTGCAGTAATCTTGGTTGTAGATTTTTCCCTTTCAGTACTTTAAATATATCCTGCCATTCCCTTCTGGCCTGCAGAGCTGCTTCTGAAAGATCAGTTGTTAAGCGTATGGGGTTTCCCTTGTATGTTACTTGTTGCTTCTCCCTTTCTGCTTTTAATATTTTTTATTTGTGTTTTGTCTTTGTTAGTTTGATTAGTATGTGTCTTGGCATGTTTCTCCTTGGGTTTATCCTGTATGAGACTCTTTGTGCCTCTTGGACTCGATTGACTATTTCCTTTTCCATGTTGGGGCAATTTTCAAGTATAATCTCTTGAAAAATCTTCTCATACCTTTTCTTTTTCTCTTCTTCTTCTGAGGGCCCTGTAATTTGAATTTTGGTGCATTTGATATTGTCCCAGAGGTCTCTGGAGCTTCCCTTGTGGCTCAGCTGGTAAAGAATCTGCCTGCAATGTGGGAGACCTGGGTTCGATCCCTGGGTTGGGAAGATCTCCTGGAGAAGGCAAAGGCTACCCATGCCAGTATTCTGGCCTAGAGAATTCCATGGACTGTATAGTCCATGGGGTCGCAAAGAATCAGACATGACTGAGCGACTTTCACTCACTCACTCACTCACTCACTCACTCACTCAGAGGTCTCTGAGACTGTCCTCAGCTCTTTTCATTCTTTTTACTTTATTCTGCTCTTCAGAAGTTGTTTCCACCATTTTATTTTCCAGCTCACTGATTCATTCTTCTGCTTCAGATATTCTGCTATTGATTCCTTCTAGAGTATTTTTAATTTCAGTAATTGTATTGTTTGTCTCTGTATGTTTCTTCTTTAATTTTTCCTGGTCCTTGTTAATTGATTCTTGCATTTTCTCCATTTTGTTTTCAAGGTTTTTGATCATCTTTACTATCATTATTCTGAATTCTTTTTCAGGTAGTTTGCCTATTTCCTCTTCATTTATTTGGACTTCTGTGTTTCCAGTTTGTTCTATCATTTGTGTAGTATTTCTCTGTCTTTTCATTATTCTTTTTTTAACTTATTGTGTTAACTTATTTGTGTTTAACTTATTGTGTTTTCCCAGGCTTCAAGGAAAATTTAATTATTTCTTCCTTTTGTTTCTGCCCTCCTAAGTTTGGTCCAGTGGTTTGCATAAGCTTTGTATAGGGTGAGATTTGTGGTGTTTTTGTTTGTTTTTCCTCTGATGGGCAAGGCTGAGTGAGGTGGTAATCCTGTCTGGTGACGATTGGGTTTATATTTTTGTTTTGTTTGTTGCTTAGATGAGGCGTCCTGCTCAGGGTGCTACTGGTGGTTGGCTGATGCCAGGTCTTCTATTCACGTGGTTTCCTTTGTCTGGGTTCTCACTATTTGATACTCCCTAGGGTTAGTTCTCTGGTAGTCTAGGGCCTTGAAGTCAGTGGTCCCACTCCAAAGACTCAGGACTGGATATCTGGTCAGGAATGAAGGTGCCACAAGTGGTTTGTTATGGCATTAAGTGAGATTACAACAAATATCCAATAATGAGAAACCATGAACCCCAGACAAATAGCAGTTACAAAATCAGGCAAATAATAATTAAAATAATGGAATATACACTTATACATATAAACCCATGAGCAAAGTCAAAACAGTCCAACAAAAATAAAGTACAGTAGATTGACCCAGCAAACAAAGGAAATAAAAAATTATATTTACCAGTTAAGAACAAAACTAACTAAAGCACAAACTGGAAAACAAAACTAAAGCAAGGTGCCAAGTGGTGAATGAAGCAATGAAAATAAAGCTAGCAAATGTGTTGAGAGGAAAGGAAAGAAAGAAACAAAGGAATAAATGTAGAAAAAATAATATTATGTTTGAAAAATTAAAATTATAAAAAAGAAAAGAAAAAAGTAGAAGAAGAAAGAAAAAAAGAAAACTCTACAGAACTGCAAAAGCCCAACATAGAGGCAGAAGTTTATAAAAACAATAAAAAGTGTGACTGAATATACACATATACATATACACCCATAGCAAAATCAAAACAGTCCAACAAAAATTAAGTGCAATAGACTGACCTGGCGAACAAAGGAAACCAAAAATTATATCTAGCAGAACAAAGCTAACTAAAGCACAAACTGGAAAAACACCTAAAGCTAGGTGCAGCTGGGGAATAAAGCAGTGAAAATAAAACTAGCATATATGTTGAGAGGGAAAGAGAGAAAGAAAAGAAAGAATAGATATGTAAAGTTAAATAGAGGTAGATAAAGAATATTTATATATATTAAAGATTGACTGAAAGGGGAGAAGAACAATAGGAAAGGAAAACAAAGGAATAAGTGTAGAAAAAAATAATAATAGGTTTAAAAAATTAAAAGTTAAAATTAAAAAAAGGAGGAAAAAAAAGGGAAAAAAGGAAAACCCACAGAACTGCAAAAGCCCAATGTAGAGGCAGAGGTTTATAGCAACAATAAAAAATGTGACTGAGGGAAAAAAAAAGCTCAAAAGCTTAATTGGATTTCTTAGTGCCAATAAAATCAACAACTAAAACAATGCCAATAAAATTGACAACTACAACAGGTTAGGGGGGCAAAAGGGGGACAAAAAGAAAAAAAAATCCAAAAGAATCTACAGAACAAGTCAAAACAGGAATGCTGCTGCTGCTGCTAAGTCGCTTCAGTCGTGCCTGACTCTGTGCGACCCCTAGACGGCAGCCCTCCAGGCTCCCCCGTCCCTGGGATTCTCCAAGCAAGAACACTGGAGTGGGTTGCCATTTGCTTCTTCAATGCATGAAAGTGAAAAGTGAAAGGGAAGTCGCTCAGTCATGCCCGACTCTTAGCAACTCCATGGACTGCAGCCCACCAGGCTCCTCCATCCATGGGATTTTCCAGGCAAGAGTACTGGAGTGGGGTGCCATTGCCTTCTCTGCAAAACAGGAGTAATAAATGTTTTTCTTGAGTCACTGCTGTCAGAGCCCTTCCCCTCGCTGGGAGTCCAGTCCACCTCACCTCCCTAGGATGCCCTCTAACACTGTGCTGGTCTCTGCTGTGGGGGCAGCTCAGATTCTAGTCTGGTCCTACTCCTGTGTGTTCTTGCCTCCAATGTCCATAGCTATCAGAACTAATGTGTTTTCTTTTGTGGTAAGTCTCAATGGCCTTTTATATATTCAATAGACCCAGAGTCTGCCTAGTTCGTCGTGTGGATTTAATCTGCAGCTTGTATAGCTGGTTGGAAAGGTTTTGGGTCTTCTTCCTTAGCACAGTTCCCCTGGTTTCAATTGTGGTTTTATTTCCACCTCTACCTGTGGGTCATCCACTGAGGTTTACCCCCTGAGGCTGACCTGGAGGGCTTGGGTTTGCCCCTGTGGGGGCCAGATGTGGAGGTGGTGCAGCTGCTTGCGTCACAGCAATTCTGGCAGCAGCAGGTACTCCAGGGAGTTGGTGGCTAGGGCAGCAGGAAATATAGTGCTCTAGAAGGGTATGGCAACCAGTACTGGCCAATACGCTCCAGTATTCTTGCCTGGAGATCTCCCCTGACAGAGAAGCCTGGCAGGCCACAGTCTACAGGGTTGCAAAGAGTTGGACACGACTGAAGCGACCCTGTGCACATAGATGCAAGACTGTTTTGCTTATGGCAGCTCTGCCCCAGTGAGAGTTGAGCATGAAGGTGGCGCAGCTGCTTAGCTTGCTGGACACTGGTGATGCCAAGTGTGCAGGGACACGGACTGCCTCTGCCGCAGGAGCTACGGTCCTATCAGAGTCTTTTCGAGCCTCTTGTAGATGGTGATCAGAAGGCGTCTTTGGCCAGTCTTTCTCCATAGCTCTGCCAGTTCAGGCACTTAGAGGGCTCCCTTGCCTGGGGTCCTTCTCTGTTGTTCGGGCATCAGGCACATAGAGAGGCCCCCCTGGTTGGGGTCCTACTCTGTAGAATGGCACATCAGTCACTTAAAGGAGCACCCTGGTGGGGTCCTGCTCCATAGTTCAGTGCGTCAGGCGTTTGATGGGCCAGCCTCTCTATTGTTCAGCTGCACATGCTGGCATGTGGGGAGAGAGGCTATGGTGATGGCTCCACCCCCTACACGTGACTCAGCAGTATCGCCTTGCTCCCGTGGCTGCCTGGCTTTCTTCCACTGGCATTTCCCACCACAGTCTCCTCCCTCACATCCCCTCTATCTGTCTCTCCGAAGTCAATAGCAGCCCTCGCCTGGGGATTGCTCCACAATCCCTAAACTCCAGCTCCCAGCCCTTGTGCCTTCAAGGGGACCTGCATCCCTGTCCAGGGTATGTATGGCTGCAGCAAGGACTGTCTGATTCTCATTCCATTTAGGCTGCCTCAGATCAGCTGTTTCACTCTCGGCCTTAAATGTTTTCCCTCTGACTCAGACAGTTGCCCCGCTGCAGGGATCAGACCCCTGCTTCAGTTCCGCCACCTGCCGAGGGCAGGTCCGGTCCTGCTAACACTCCTGTTTCTCCCCCAGTTCCTTCCTCCTACGGAGTTTTGTGTGGGTCTATATTTTCTTTCCACTGGTCAGGTACTCCTGTCTGCTCTCAGCTGGTGTTCTCCATGCACTTCTGTGTCTGAAGGTGTATTCCTGATGTATCCGTGGAGAGATTACTCCACGTCCACCTCCTCCTCTGCCATCTTGTTCTCGCCTCACTTTTTTTTTTTTTTAATGTCCATGTATGTTCTCCAAAGAACTGAGAGCCCTGAATGCAGACGCTGGATCTTACTTGACCAGGTTAGTGTTTGGGATGTGCTGCCTTTCACTAAACACAGTCATGGACACTTTCATCTTATATAAAAAAAAAAAAAAAATGGAGTCTTTCCTGCTTTCTCACATGGCTGTTGTCATCACTGAAAGAGCGCAAGTATGAGAAAACGCTTTGAAACTCCAGGGACATACACATATTGGCTATTCTTTATCTTTCCACATCACTCCAGAGCCCTGTGTTTGTTGTATGTCCACGTCCCTTTCCCGCTATCACGTGCTTCTTATGGGAGCTTCCTGAACCAGGGATTGAACACGAATCTCTTGCATCTCCTGCAGTGGCAGGCGGATTCTTTATCACTGTGCCACCTGGGAAGTTTGTGCTATTAAACAGAACTAAATCAGACTGTGCAGCCTAAGTGTTGCCTGGAAAGAACAGTTGCAAAGGGCTGTGTCTCCTTAAGCTCCAGGACATAAGACGATTAACAGCTGGGCACAGGGCACCCGCTCCTTCTGCCGAGTTGCTCAGATGACGGGGTGCCTGGGAATGGCAGATTTCTGCCATCTGTCAAGGTGTCTGGCTCCCACTCAAGGACGTGGTTCAGATTCTAAGCTGACAACACACATCTGACACAGGCGTGAACATCAGGATCTCTGGTATCCTGAGGATGATGATACAGGATGGTTCTCCTCCCTGTGTGGCCTTGACACTCACGTATCTTCTATCACCATCCAACCAGCAGGATGTGGGCATTTGGACTCTGCTCCCTCTATTTGCCACTACTGCCAAATGGTCGTTTGCATCTAAGGCTTTTCTCAACTGGCAAACATGTTGGTCTTCTCGCCTCCTTCTTTGGCCCTCATTTTCTCCTCCCCATTTCCCTCGAGTTAGGATTAAAAAGGATACAATGATTTAACTTTATTTCAATGTGTACAGTGCTTGACAGCTCTCTAGCCAAGTTTATAGGCTTATTCCTTATTCTTAGCCAGTTCTCTCTGAAGTAACACTCGTATAATAGTTGCTCAGTCATGTCCAACTATTTGTGACCCCATGGACCCCTCTGTCCACAGACCCCATGGACCCCATCAGGCTCCTCTGCCCACAGAATTCTCCAGGCAAGAACACTGGAGTGGTTACCATGCCCTTCTCCAGGGGATCTTCCCAACCCAGGGAAATGATTGCACTTGGTGCCTGAACTATAGGGCTACAGATCTATTGTACTCACCTGCTGCCTTGTTGTGTGCCCTCTTTATTTTTTGGGGGGTCAATCTTATTTTTAAATTTTTAAAATTTTTAAAATTTTGGTGGGCTTTTTTTTTTTAAGAGCAGTTTTAAATTTGCAGAAAAAGTGAGTAGCAAGTATAGAGTTCTTCTTTTTAAAGAATTTTTTTTGATGTGGAACATTTAAAAAGTCTTTATCAATTGGTTACACTATTGCTCCTGTTTTATGTTTTGTTTTTTTGGCTACAAGGTGTGTGTGATCTTAGCTCCCTGACCAGGGATCAAACATGCACCCCCTTCATTGGAAGGCGAAATCAACCACTGATCACCAGGGAAGTCTCCAAAGTTCTTACGTACTCCTCCCCAGGCTGCACCTGGCCCAAACGATTTACCCTATTATTTTAATTTTAATTAATTAAGCTGTACTGAGTCTTTGTCAGAGCACGCCAGCTCTTTGTTGTGGCTCAAAGGCTTCTCTAGTTGTGGTACTTGAGCTTAGTTGCCCCAACATATGTTGGACCTTAGTTCCCCCAGCAGGGATCAAACCAGCATCCCCTACGTTGGAAGGAGGATTCTTAACTGCTGGACCACCAGGGAAGTCCCTAAGCTATTATTAATCTCTTGCAGTTGTTGCAGTTAGTTTATATCAGGGTTCAGTCTTTGTCTTGTACATTATATGGGTTTTGCTAAATACATAGTGACGTACGTCCACCATGCCAGTGTCACACAGTGCAGAGTCCTCTAGAGTCCCCTGCGCTCCAACCATTCATCCCCATCCCCTCCCCAACCCCCTGGCTGCCTGTGGGTTTCTCTGTCCTAACAGGGAGGTGCTAATTACATGCACATTCAGTATCACAGTAATCCAAATCTATGCCCCAACCAGTAATACTGAAGAAACTAATCTTGAACAGTTCTATGAAGACCTACAAGACCTTCTAGAACTAACACCCAAAAGAGATGTCCTTTCAATACAGGGAACTGGAATGCAAAAGTAGGAAGTCCAGAGATTTGGCCTTGGAGTACAAAATGAAGCAGGGCAAAGGCTAACAGTATTGCCAAGAGAATGCACTGGTCATACCAAACACCCTCTTCCAACAACACAAGAGAAGACTCTACACATGGACGTCACCAGATGGTCAATACTGAAATCAGATTGATTACAATCTTTGCAGTCAAAGATGGAGAAGCTCTACACAGTCAACAAAAACAAGATCAGGAGCTGGCTGTGGCTCAGATCATTAACTCCTTATTGCAAAATTCAGACTTAAACTGAAGAAAGTAGGGAAAACCACTAGACCATTTAGGTATGACATAAATCAAAACCCTTACAACGAAACAGTGGAAGGGAAAAATAGATTCAAGTGATTAGATCTGATAGAGTGCCTGAAGAACTATGGTGGAGGTTTGTGACACTGTACAGGAGGCAGTGATCAAGATCATCCCCAAGAAAAAGAAATGCAAAAAGGCAAAATGGTTGTCTGAGGAGGCCTTACAAATAGCTGAGAAGGCAAAAAGGGAAAGATATACCCATTTGAATGCAGAGTTCCAAAAAATTGCAAGGAGAGATAAGAAAGCCTTCCTCAGTGATCAATGCCAAGAAATAGAGGAAAACAATAGAATGGGAAAGACTAGAGATCTTTAGAGATATCAAGGGAACATTTCATGCAAACATAGGCACAATAAAGGACAGAAATGGTATGGACCTAACAGAAGCAGAAGATATTAAGAAGAGGTGGCAGGAATACACAGAAGAACTATGCAAAGAAGATCTTCATGACCCAGATAACCACAATAGTGTAATCACTCACCTAGAGCCAGACATCCTGGAATGAGAAGTCAAATGGGCCTTAGAAACATCATTCCGAACAAAGCTAGTGGAGGTGATGGAATTCCAGTTGAGCTATTTCAAATCCTGAAAGATGATGCTGTAAAAGAGCTGCACTTAACATGCCAGCAAATTTGGAAAACTCAGCAGTGGCCACAGGACTGGAAAAGGTCAGTTTTCATTCCAATTCCAAAGAAAGGCAATGCCAAAGAATGTTTAAACTGCCACACAATTGTGCTCATTTCACATGGTAGTAAAGTGATGCTCAAAATTCTCCAAGCCAGGCTGCAACAGTACATGAACCATGAATTTCCAGATGTTCAAGCTAGATTTAGAAAAGGCAGAGGAACCAGAAGTCAAATTGCCAACATCCGTTGGATCATTGAAAAAGCAAGAGAGTTCCAGAAAAAACACCTATTTCTGGTTTACTGACTATACCAAAGCCTTTGACTATGTGAATCACAACAAACTGTGGAAAATTCTTCAAGAGATGGGAATACCAGACCACCTGACCTGCCTCCTGAGAAATCTAAATGCAGGTCAAGATGCAACAGTTGGAACTGGACATGGAACAGCAGACTGATTCCAAATAGGGAAAGGAGTAGGTTAAAGTTGTATATTGTTACCCTGCTTATTTAAATTATATGTCGAGTATATCATGTGAAATGCTGGGCTGGATGAAGCACAAGCTGGAATCAAGATTCCAGGTAGAAATCTCAATAACATCTGATATGCAGATGACACCACCCTTATGGCAGAAAGTGAAGAAGAACTAAAGAGCCTCTTGATGAAAGTGAAAGAGAAGAGTGAAGAAGTTGGCTTGAAACTCAACATTCAAAAAACTAAGATCATGGCATCTGGCCCATCACTTCATGGCAAACAGATGGGGAAACAACAGAAATAGTGAGAGACTATAATTGGGCTCCAAAATCACTGCAGATGGTGACTGCAGCCATGAAATTAAAAGACACTTGCTCCTTGGAAGAAAAGCTATGGCTGGCCTAGACAGCATATTAAAAAGCATTGACATTACTTTGCCGACAAAGGTCCATCTAGTCAAGGCTATGGTTTTTCCAGTGGTCATGTATGGATGTGAGAGTTGGCCTATAAAGAAACCTGCCAAATTGATGCTTTTGAGCTGTGGTGTTGGAGAAGATTCTTGAGAGTCCCTGGGATTACAAGGAGATCCAACTAGTCCATCCTAAAGAAAATCAGTCCTGAATTTTCATTGGAAGGACTGATGCTGAAGCTCCAATACTTTGGCCACCTGATGTGAAGAGTTGACTCATTGGAAAAGACCTTAATGCTGGGCAAGATTGAAGGCAGGAGGAGAAGGGGACAACAGAAGATGAGACGGTTGGATGGCATCACTGACTCGATGGACATGAGTTTGAGCAAGTTCTTGGAGTTGGTGATGGACTGGCAAGCCTGGCATGCTGCAGTCCATGGGATGGCAAAGAGTCGGACAGGACCGAGTGACTGAACTGGCTGGTTAGCAGCAATAGTAAACCCTGGATTGAGTGTCTGCATGGCTATCAGTATACACTCCTGTGTGCACAGGCATTGCTTATGGAACCACAGTTTCTAGCAAATCATAGAATAGTCTCAGCTTTTTATGAGCAGGAAGGTGGGAAGTCCCTGAGATAGGATGATATCTTCTTGATGGAGAAAGTGCTTTCACCAGCGTCTCCTGGGAAGGGCTGTGGTCTGAGTGTGGCGTGTTGCATTTCTGTCTAAAGGGCCCACAGAGGAGACCAGCCAGAGGAGCTCTTGGCCTTGGCCCTGGGCCAGAGGAGCAGCTGGGCTGTCAGTGAGCTGAACATTGTTCAGCAAGGGCTTTGGCAGGTGCCCAGCATCCTCGGGTGGCTCCTGGCAGATGTGACAAGAGTGTAGAAAAGCCTCTTTCGAAAGCAGCAGTGAAATTCAGCAAGTGTCCTCCCAACACCACTAGCTCATTCCATGTCATTTCCCGGAAAGTCAGGTAATGACAAAGGCTGATTCTGATTTGGGGGGATGACTTCCTTTGAAGAATGAACGCATGGAAATGTCTTGCTAATAAGATGGTAAATCTCCTTCTAGCACTTCATGTGAACTTCTGCTGGACCATCTTCTTTCTCAGCTGGGGTAGTGAAATGCGTAACAGCAGAACAGAAATAGTGAAGGCAGAAACTAGCAATGATCGACCCTATCACACATCACCCACGTCAAATATGTTATATCATTAGAGTAGTTCTGTAAGCATGCATGAATGGGAGGAATCCTTTACACGGATCATTTTTCAAAATGTCTACTTGCTGTAGAATTCATGTTTAGTTGCTTTCATAGAAGGTAGGCAGCTGCAGATTTATCAATTGCGCATAAACTAGGGTAGCCATAAAGTTGACTGATGCTACAGCTGAAGCTCCAATATTTTAGCCACCTGATGAGAAGAGCTGACTTATTGGAAAAGACCCTGATGCTGGGAAAGACTGAAGGCAAAAGGAGAAGGAGACGACAGAGGATGAGATGGTTAGATAGTCCCACTGATTCAATGGACCTGAGTTTGAGCAAACTCTGGAAGATAGTGAAGGACAGGGAAGCCTGGTGTGCCGCAGTCCATGGGGTTGCAAAGAGTCGGGCAGGACTTATTGACTGAACAACAATATAAGTTGACTGTCAATCTCTAAGCAAACCCTAGGGGGTGGGAGGTAGTGGGTGGTCGAGGAACAGGAAAAATCCTTGGTGAAACTGGAAACTATTCCCAAGTGATCACCACCAGCTCTGTAGTCTGCCTTCTCCTTCTGGGAATCATATCCTCAGCATATTCATGCCAGAGACTTTGAGATGCCAGCTTACTGAGAAGCAAGGGTCGGGTATCAAAAGTCCTCAAAATCCCACCAAGAGGATCAGTGCAAAAGTTTCTTAGCTGCCCTCCCCCTACACTGTGCAGGGTAGATGAGCCTTACACACCTGAAGAACAGTCTGGAATCGAGGTGGCCCCTCATGCTCTGTGTTCCATATTGGTGGGCTCCAAACTCTGTTTACCATTAAAAACAAAATCTCCTCAGTGAATTCATATTTCTTTCAAAATCAGTTTTAGACATTATTTTAAATTATGTGTGCATTGCTTTAGTCATGTCTGACTTTTTGCAACCCTGTGGACTATAGCTCCTCTGTTCTCATGCTCCTCTGTCCATGGGATTCTCCCAGCAAGAATACTGGAGTGGGATGCCACGCCCTCCTCCAGGGATCTTCCTGACCCAGGAATGGAACGTGCATCTCATGTCTCCTGCATTGGCAGGTGGCTTCTTTACTGCTGAGCCACTGGGGAAGTTCGTTTTAACTCATAAAACCCCTAAAAACAGAAATTAAAAAAGGATGAGATACACAGTGCTGAAAAATAATTTAAAAATGTATAGATTTAGGTTTGACTTCTTATAAGAAAAAATTAAAGTAAGTAGCATAAACAAGATAACAATTCTTTTTCTATCACATAAAGAAATTCAAAAGAAGGCAACTCAGGTGTGATATGACATTTCCACAAAATTGTCAAGGAGCCAGATTAATTCCTCATCTCTTCTTTACCACCCCTAGGCTGTGGCTCTTGTTTTGAAGGTCCAAAATGGCTTCCAGAACTCCAGCCATCATATCCATTATTTAGGATGCAGGGTGCATGAAAGAAAGATATCATGTCTATTTACTTTTTTGAGGTTAAAAAGGCTTTTCTTTGTGAAATGCTAGTGGTGGAAGTTGGTGAAAGTTTTTTAAAAGCTAAATTTCCTTAAAATGTTAGTAATATTATGTATCTGAACATCTTGTTATTTCTTAAGCTTTTACTGATCATTTGCAAACTCTGAGAGTCTGATAGCCACTCAACTGGTTTCCCTCTTATTTGCAAACACAGGAACTAGGAAATAAAACAATTTGCCCCTCAAACACACCGATTTAATTGGAGAAAGAATCCTCAATCGATTCTTGGATTCAAATTTCATCCTTTTTTTTTTTTCTTTTCTTCAGAAAATCATAGGTTCATCACTACACAATATGCCAGTAATTCCAGTTTTTTGAGGGTGATTTCATCATTGGATGGATTCAAATTCCAGATTGGCTAAATGTGTGAGCCTTTCTTCCCCAGGAACAGCTTTATAGAGACATGTATAGTTGACAGTGTTTTCCAGAGAAGTTTCGAGAACACATTTACTGGGGCTTCTCTTGTGGCTCAGTGGTAAAGAATCTGCCTGCCAGTGCAGGGTCACTGGTTTGACCCCTGGTCTGGGAAGATCTCATATGCTGTGGAGCAGCTAAGTGCATGTACCACAGCTGCTGAAGCCTGTGCTGCCTAGAGCCCACGCTCTGCAACAAGAGGGGCCACTGCAACGAGAGACCTGTGCACCAAGACGGAGAGCAGCCCCTGCTTGTCACTCGAGAAAAGCCTTGCAGCGTCGAAGACCCAGCGCAGCCACCCCCCCAAAAAAGAACACATTTACTTAACTCTCCATGAAGGGAGCCTGGAAAGCTGCAGTCCATGGGGTTGCTGAGGGTCAGACACGACTGAGCGACTTCACTTTGACTTTTCACTTTCATGCACTGGAGAAGGAAATGGCAACCCACTCCAGTGTTCTTGCCTGGAGAATCCCAGGGACGGGGGAGCCTGGTGGGCTGCCGTCTATGGGATCGCACAGAGTCGGACACGACTGAAGTGACTTAGCCATGAAGCACATGCAGGCAAAGGGCTAGCTGGGAAGGCATTTGAGGGTGGCCGCCCTACTCAGGCTGGAGAAGGCAATGGCACCCATTCCAGGACTCTTGCCTGAAGAATGCTATGGACGGAGGAGCCTGGTAGGCTGCAGTCCATGGGGTTGCTAAGAGTCGGACACGACTGAGCAACTTCACTTTCATTTTTCACTTTCCTGCATTGGAGAAGGAAATGGCAACCCACTCCAGTGTTCTTGCCTGGAGAACCCCAGGGACGGGGGGAGCCTGGAGGGCTGCCGTCTATGGGGTCGCACAGAGTCGGACACGGCTGAAGCCACTTAGCAGCAGCAACAGCAGCACACTACTCAGGCACTGGATGAAGGAGGCAACCTCTTCACTTTGGACTCTGGGACTGCTGGGTGACTTCCTGAGATTTGCTGAGCTCTCTCCTCTATGAATGTGCTTTGTTGACGGGGGTGTTATAAGCTCCTGTAGGCTGTGGTGTGTATCCATTTGAGGGGGTTGCTTTTCCTGCATTAGGGAAAGGTGAGCCAGAAATGGGTGCTGGTCAGACAACATGGGAAGTCAGCCGTGAGAGAATAGGCACGATGCTACAGAGCGGGTGGGCAAAGCTCTCCTAATCGCTGGCGGGGAAGAAAAACTCGGGAAAGAGAAGCCTTGAGGTTGCCGAGCTTTCTAACAGTAAGGCTGTCACGCATTACTGTGGTGGCCACGGCTGTGCCTGGCGTGTGAGGACTGTGACGGCAGCAGCGGCGTCCGCCGCGTGAGACGGGCAGCCCCAAAGAGGTCTGGGCGGCTGGCAGCTGCTGGCAGGAAGCGGCGGGTGGGAAGGCCAAGCGGCCAGACTGCTCAACTGACGAGAGGCAGGGAGTGGGGGACAGCGTCTCTCTCCTGGAGGAACTTGAAATAGGTGTAGATACGGAATTTCTTTAAAAAAAAAAAAGCTTTTTTTTTTTTTTAATGGAGGATAATTGCTTACAAAGTTGTGTTGGTTTCTGTCGTACAACAATGTGAATCAGCCATAAGTAACACATGTCCCCTCCCTCTTGAACCTCCCTCCCACCTCTCACCCCTCTAGGTTGTCACAGAGCATCGGTTTGTGCTCCCTGTATCATACAGCAAATTCCCACTCTCTGTCTATTTTCCATACGGTAATGTATATGTTTGTTGTGAACTGGCCCCTCCCTCTCCTTCCCCCACTGTGTTCGTAAGTCTCTTTTCTATGTCTGCGTCCCTATTCCTGCCTTGCTAATAAGTTCCTCAATACCGTTTTTCTAGATTCCATTATATATATGTGTGTGTGTTAATATACAATATTTGTTTTTCTCTTTCTGACTTAGTTAACTCCCTATAATAGGCTCCAGGTTCATCCACCTCAAATATGTTCCTTTTTTATGGCTGAGTAACTGTATTTCTATTGGAGAACAAAGTCTATTCGAGGAAGAGAGCGGCCAGGGGAAGAGCATACCTTAATGAAGAATTTACTTGTGAATAAATCTCTGAAAGATCCTGTTAGTCCTTCCTACATTTCATGTGGGAAACTGAGGCAAGAACAGGTTAAAAACATTAAGGTCCTACTGTATGGCACATGGAACTCTGCTCAATGTTATGTGGCAGCCTGGATGGGAGGGGAGTCTGGGGGAGAATGGATACACGTATATATAACTGAATCTCTTCGCTGTTTACCTGAAACTATCACAACATTGCTAATCCTCTATACCCCAACAAAAAATGTTTTTTTTTAAAAGAACGGGTTAAAAAGACACTGGATGATGGATCTCCGTGCAGCATAACATCAGGCAGCCTCTCTGAATGCTCTAATTTGACACACAAACCCACTCTGAATACCAGCTCTCTAGTGGACACCGATCACTGGAAGATGAAGATGTCACAGCGAGGGGTCAGGATGGCACGTCTAGAACGAACACCCACACTCCCCAAGTGTTTTCTCACTGTTAGAGCATTTCGACAATGTCCATTGCGGAAGGAAGGTTATTTATATTCTATATTTAGCCTAAAACTATGATAACATCCTTTGGCATGGCCTTTATCTGGTGGTATTTGAAACTGAACCAACTTCCTGCTTCCAGGCATTAACAAATGAGGGACTTCATGTTGTCTAATGTTATTTCCTGACTTGAAGATAGATTTTTTTTCTCCAATTCATTCAAGTTTTTTTTTTTAAGAAAAGATCTCCTTTAGACATTAAAATTTCCCAGAATTGTTTAAGCTTTGTTATTGTTCTCAATGAGAATATTTCCTATTTCACTCCAGCTCTGTCACTTGATGAGAATTCTTGTGACTATCCTTCACTGCCATGCTCAGATAATTTGCAGGAGATTGGAGAAATAAATCCACTAGCCTGTCGAGTATCAGAATCCCAATTTAGAACATTCATTCTAATAAGTCTCTGGCCAGAAGATCCAATGAAGAACAAGGATGATATCTACCTTCAAAGAGCTTACAATTTAAAGGAGTGATGCAAAGGGACATTATTTATATAGGAAATTATCATGTCCCAACTTACCTCTGGGCTTCCCTAGTGACTCAGTGGTAAAGAATCTGCCTCCAATGCAGGAGACATGAGTTTGATCCCTGGGTTGGAAAGATCCCTTGGAGAAGGAAATGGCAACCCACTCCAGTATTTTTGCCTGGGAAATCCTATGGACAGTGGAGCCTGGTGGGCTACAGTCCATGGGGTCACAAAAGAGTCGGACACGACTGAGCGACTAAACAACTTAGCTCGACTGACTTTTTCCTCTGGGAGTGAAACTAAGGGAAGGGGGGTGGTGGGGGAAATTATGCATGAAAATGCCTCAGTCTGAAGACTTATTACCTAAATATAAATCTCACTATATGAAAGGAGAGTGATTGTTCAGAGGCATCAAAAAACTGTCATTTTTGTTTAGTGAGTGATAGTGTGTCGTCACCGGAGAAGGCAATGGCACCCCACTCCAGTACTCTTGCCTGGAAAATCCCATGCACAGAGGAGCCTGGTGGGCTGCAGTCCATGGGGTCGCAAAGAGTTGGACACGACTGAGCGACTTCCCTTTCACTTTTCATTTTCATGCACTGGAGAAGGAAATGGCAGCCCACTCCAGTGTTCTTGCCTGGAGAATCCCAGGGATGGAGGAGCCTGGTGGGCTTCTGTCTATGGGGTCGCACAGAGTTGGACACGACTGAAGTGACTTAGCAGCAGCAGCAGCAGCAGCAGCAGTGTGTCGTCGCGGTTAGGAAAGCAGACTATTCTGCCAGGCTGCCAGGTTCAAACTCCTTCTCTGCCACTCACTATGCTTGTGATTTTGGGCACGTTCTAAAGTTTCTGTGCCTCAGTTATCTAGTCTGAAAATGGGTGTGATAATTGGGTTGTTCCAAAGGTGAAATACATTTAACAAGTTTAAATTGTTTAGAACAGTGTCTCACTGATAGTAAGTGCCCAGTAAATATTAGTGACTATTAGCCAGCTTCTAAAAGACTCCCATATTTTGAAGTTCACTGTTTTGGCAAAAGAGCTATACGATTTTCCCTCTCTGACGTCCTAGTTTTTTGCTATGAAATTTACTCTGGTGGCTCGGATGGTAAAGAATCTGCCTGCAATACAGGAGACCCAGGTTCAATCCCTGTATTGGGAAGATTCCCTGGAGAAGGAAATGGCAACCCACTCCAGTATTCTTGCCTGGAGAATCCCATGGACAGAGGAGACTGGCGGGCTACAGTCCACGGGGTAAACAGTCAGACATGACTGAAGTGACTAACACTACACCTATAATGGTTAATGCTCATTGTCTATGTCAGCGCAATCTGTAGATACGTGTAGTTTCAATAGAACACAACCACTGCTCCTATCTTGATGGGGCCAGGATCCCGGGCTATCGCTTTAGATTGCATTGGCATAGTGATGTCCCTCCATCTCTGCTCTAATGAAGATTTTGGTAGTATTTATGAGGGAAAGTTTTCCAAAAATTTAAATTAGAAAATATTGCTAGAAAAATTATCTCATCATTATTTTCTCTCAGTTATTCTTTCTGTAGGACACTGTATACATATCTCAATACCCAGAACTGAAATCCATGGCAAACATTGCTGGGAAGTAGCTATGGTAGTGGAGAAGGAAATGGCAACCCACTCCAGTATTCTTGCCTGGAGAATCCCATGGATGGAGGAGCCTGGACTAAAGGTGTCACTTGTTTACTCATAAGCAGTAGGATCCTTGGTGCTGAGCCTTCTCAGAACATTTAGAGTAGACACATTCTGGGTTGCTGCCCAGCTCACAGTGGTCCCTCCCTTCCCTCTGTGTTCAGAGGTGCTTTGCAGGCACTGTGCTTATCCTACACTCGTATGTGACCCCTCTTCCTTGCCTACCCTGGGCAGCAAGAGAGGCTCCTGACCTACTTTGGACATGAGTCAGGATCTCATCTGTAGAGATTTAGAACTGGCTCCATGGGACTTCCCTGGTGGTCCAGGGGTTAAAAATCTGCCTTACAATGCGGGGGATTCAGGTTCACTCCATGACCAGCGATTGAACTAAGATCCCACATACCATGGGGCAACTAAGTCCCTGGACCACAACTAAAGATCCCACATGCTGCAACTAAGACCCGCTGCAGCAACCCCACACCCCACCCCCCCCCCCCGAAAAAAAATATATTTTAAAAAGAACTGGCTCCCTGAGGGTCAGGCTTTCCCTGTGGCTGACTTATGAACATGGAGACTCGGGAGGAATAGAAGTAGATGCGCAGGAAAAAGAAGGCCGGAGGGAAATCGCCAGGGTCCTTCTGGTTTTCCAGAAGCTGGCTCTCATCTCTCCAGAGGACCCGATTCATTAGGCCTTTGAATTCTGTGAAACACCCACTGTATCCTCATGAAATTTCTTTTGACTTAGAGTATATTGGTTTTGGTTAGTTGTAGTTACAGAGTCCACACTAATACAGCATTGTGTGGGGATGATAAAGCTGTCATGAAATTAAGGAAGATTCCTGCAATATCTGTGCCAGAGATTTGGAATCAGTGGGTTTGTAAGTGAGAGTTCAGTTGAAGAAGCAGAACTTCCATCAGTGCTGTGAAATAAGGAATATGTTATAGAAATTAGACCTCAAAAACCATCGTGAGAGTGGCTGGAGAAAGGCTGTTAACCAGCTCTGGCGTGGGTAAAGGAGTCGGGGTGTGCAGGAAACTTGGAAATTGTGCAAGTCTGACTGTCAGAACAGGGCTGGGGAGGGGTTGATAGAGAAGTCTGTGTGTGTGTGTGTCCATGCGTGCGCTCAGTCGTGTCTGATTCTTTGTGACCCAGTGGATTGTAGCCCGCCAGACTCCTCTGTCCATGGGATTTCCCAGGCAAGAATACTGGAGTGGGTTGCCACTTCCTCCTCCAGGGAACCTTTCTGACCCAGGGTGTCTTCCTGTCTCCTGTGTCTCCTGCATCGGCAGGCAGATTTTTTTTAACCACTGAGCTACAGGAGGTCTACGGGAAGTTAATGCCTCTTTATGCCTGTGAGTTCACAGAGAAGCATTCGGGGATGTGTGAGCCTGGATATTGTCAGTTGGGACGAGAAAGGACAAGCTAGAACGAGCCAGCACCTCTGCGTCTGTCTCCACTGCCTCTCACCAGCAGTGGCCTTTCATGTGAGATGGCTGTTGCTTCGCTGCCTCCTCCCAGACAGCACACTTTTGGCCAGGGTGAGCAGTAACTATCCAGGGAAGGGCATTCTGCGGAGCAGAGTTCCTGGAGTAATCAAGCTGATGACAGAATAGTCCTGTGTACAAATCTTTGTTTGGCTAGGGATATACAATTCTACAAAGTAGCTAAGATATAAGCTTAGGAAAAAAAAATTCTAAGTGATTATTGTGAACAAACATATTGGGACCCACAGCTTTATGGCATCACCATCTGCTCAGCCTGGTCAACCAAGTTAAAAACCAGAGTCACCTTAGCTGCCTTCCTCTCAACTTCCCTCAGTATCCAGTCACCAAGTTTTATATAATTTTGCTTCCTAAAGTATCTCCTGAACAGGGCCCCCTCCTCTGCATGCTCATCATAAAAGCTCATGGAATCCTACCTGGACTGTTGTCTCTTCATAACAGGCCTTTCTGCACCTTCCACAGGTCCATCCTACTACCATTACATAGCAGTCTGAACCCTGACTGCACTTTAGAATCATCTCGGGGACTTTGAAACACCCAGTGTTTACACCCCACCCTAGGCCATACATCAGACCCTCTCATGACAACCTGCTGTGGTACACACCACCATTAGTTCTGTTTTGCAGATGAGCACATTGAAGATTCGCAAAGTTAAATAACTCCCCAGGGTTCACAGCTGAAAAGTACTGGGGTTAGCTATGCACACAGTTATCTGAGGGCAGAGCTTGTGCTCCTAACCACAGGTGGGATGCCTTCCAAACTGCGGTGCTGGGCAGATTAGAGGGATGGTAGGGCCAGCAGGTGAGGTGGGAAACACAGGTGAGCGTGTACAGTTGAGGGGGAGTTGAGAACAGCTTTGAACTTCATTGGTTTGAATGGTTTCTTAGACAACCAAGTGGTGATATTCAGGCAGCAGCTGAAAATGCAATGAGGGGTGTCGGGATGGGGAAGAATGGATGGACACAAAGGACAGTGCTGACCTAGAAGGGACAGGATTCAGTGAGCACAAAGGAGGCAGTGCAGGAGTCTGCGGCATGGTCTCCAGGTTTCCATCCTGAGGGGAGGGGCCAAGGGGAGAGGGCTCTCCCTTCAGAACAAAGCTGATGCTGGAAAAGCAGCAGTTTGGGGAATGGGCAGGAGAGGGCAGTGAGAGGGCAGTGAGAGGGCAGTGAGAGTCCTTCTGGAGATACTTCACTTGAGATACCAGCAGAGCCTCTAGGTTGG
The DNA here is from genome assembly GCF_032405125.1 of Capricornis sumatraensis. Taxonomy (NCBI): domain Eukaryota; kingdom Metazoa; phylum Chordata; class Mammalia; order Artiodactyla; family Bovidae; genus Capricornis; species Capricornis sumatraensis. The sequence continues at coordinate 40,524,603 of NC_091078.1, read as the reverse complement.
AAATATGAACTGAGTTTGGGAGAGAGGTTGCTGTCAAAGATACCAACTGAAATTATATCAGGGTAGTTGAAACCTTGGAAGTAGATGAGATAGTCAGATGCAGAGTGAAGGGTGCTCAAGAAGAAAGGAAGGCTGAGGATGCAATTCTGGGGAAGATGAATGAATGAATGGGGAGAAAGGAGAAGCCAAAGGAGGACACCCAAAGGGAGGAGCAGGTAGGGGAGGAGGACAGGGATGAATGGATGGAGAGATATAGATGCAAAGATAATAGAAGAGAGATTCATTTTAAGGAACTGGTGCATGCATTTGTTAGGGCTGGCAATTATGAAATCTGTGGGGCAGGTCACAGCCTGGAGGCAGGATTTGAGGCTTTAGTCTTGAGGGAGAGTTTTTCTCCTTCTGAAAGCCTCACTTTTTATCCGTAAGGACTTCAACTGATTGGATGAGGCATACCCATGTTATCAAGGGTCATCCCCTTTACTTACAGGCTTCCCTTGTAGCTCAGTTGGTAAAGAATCTGCCTGCAGTGCAGGAGACCCAGGTTCGATCCCTGGGTTGGGAAGATCCCCTGGAAAAGGAAATAGCAAGCCACTCCAGTATCCTTACCTGGAAAATCTCATGGACAGAGAAGCCTAGTGAGGCCTATGGGGTCACAAAGAGTCGGGCACAACTGAGCGACTAACATTTACTTACTTGCACCTACTCCTTTACTTAAAGTCAACTGACTGTAGATATAACCACAATTACAAAAGTGCATCTACAGAAATACCTAGACTAGAGTTTGATTAAACAGCTGGGTCCCCTAGCCTGGCCCAGCTGACATATAAGACCTACATCACAGTTCACTCCTGTTGACTTGGCATCCATACACATCTCCTTAAGCTGTTCTTTTCTTTTTTTTTTTTTTAATTATTCACTTTGTTTGTTAGCTGTGGTAGGTCTTCATTGTGGTGTGAAGGCTTCTCATTGCGGTGGATTCTGTCATTGTGGAGAATAGGCTCTGGGTTAATGGGCTTCAGTAATTGCAGCTCATGGGCCCAGTAGCTGTGGTACATGGGCTTAGTTGCCCCAAGGCATGTGGGATCATCCTGGACCAAGATCAAACAAGTGCCCCGTTGCACTGCAAGCATATTCTTAACCACCAGACTGCCAGGGAAGTCATCCTTAAGCCCATTCTTAGTCTCCAAGTAAAGACAATAACAAGTACTCCGCTTAACATGATACAGCTCCCCCAAGTGTAACTGTAAACGCACTAACCTTCTCCCCAGAAGAAGATGTATAGTCCTTGGGTGATGTTTACTCTTTCTCTTCATGCCTAGGACCTAAATACTGTGTTGTAAATTTAATTGTTATTAATACATCCTATGTTATATAAGTGGATAAGGAAGAGAAGGAAACAAAGGTAAATTATAAAATAATACATCAAATATCTTTGTTTCTTTCCCTTTCTTATCCATGTATACACATAGTCATAACAAAATAAGGAAGAAATGTTCATAACAAAGTTCTTAGTTGTATTAGCTGGTTGGAGCTGCTATTTCTAACTACCTTCTTCAACTGATCATTCTCTTTACCTTTGGGAAGCACCTCAGCTGGTCCTGGTTGTTTACCTGCTGGGGTGACCCAAACCTTCGCTCCTAAATGGTCTGGGCCATTAGCAGTCCTCCCTGAACTAGGTTGTTATAGTTTTCCATGGACTTTAGTCAGAGGGCATGGAAACACTAAGAGGTTCCCTGAGGGGTCTCCTACATTCCAGATGTATATGCTTCCTTACCTCCACTGTGGAAAGGCAGTCCAATGTCCCCTTAGTAGTCAGAATCAGTCATGCCAGCCAACACCCTAACTTGCTTCTTTGTTGACTCAGAGATACAAGCCACCCAAAGTAGCCAGGTGGTAATCTTAACTTCCAGTTAAATGCAATCATTGTTGTGTTTCTTCATGAAAACATTCCTCCCTTTGGAACTAACACCACCAGGTCAGCTGAGCATAAGGTTGTGGGAACAGAAGGCAAACCTTGTGCTAGGGCATCACTAGGGCTAATGGTGAGAGATGCCACGTCCATTTCCATCCCTGGATTCTTGGACCCATGAATCTGGTCTTGGGAGAAACAGCATCATATACTGGATCCTGATTCAGAGCCTCCACAGAGAGTTTCCTGGAGAACCTTGCCCAACTCTGCAAGATACTGCTATCTAGCTGATGCTGTGACTGAGTCTTCGAAAGGCTATTTCATTTCTCTACCCAGCTAGCTGCTTCAGGATGGTAGGGGACATGGTAAGACTAGTGAATTCTGTGAGTGTGAATCCACTGCCACATTCCAATTGTTGCGAAGCGAGTTCCCTGATCAGAAGCAATGGTAGTGGATAAGGCGTGCTATGAGCCTATGGATGGTAGTTTTGGCAGAAGCACTGTGTGCAGGAAAAGAAACTCAGTGTACTCAGTGTGATTATCAATTCCAGTAAGAACAGAATCACATTAAAAAAACTAAGATCACGGTATCTGGGCTCATCTCTTCATAGCAAATATATGGGAAAACAATGGAAACAGTGACAGGCTTTATTTTCTTGGGCTCCAAAATCACTGCAGATGGTGACTGCAGCCATGAAATTAAAAGATGCTTGCTCCTTGGAAGAAAAGCTATGACCAACCTAGACAGCATATTCAAAAGCAGAGACATCACTTTGCCGACAAAGGTCCATCTAGTCAAAGCTATTGGAGAAGGAAATGGCAACCCACTCCAGTGTTCTTGCCTGGAGAATCCCAGAGACAGGGGAGCATGGCGGGCTGCCGTCTATGGGGTCGCACAGAGTTGGACACGACTAAAGCAACTTAGCAGCAGCAGCAGCAGCAGTCAAAGCTATAGTTTTTCCAGTAATCATGTATGGATGTGAGAGTTGGACCATAAAGAAAGCTGAGCACTGAAGAATGGATGCTTTTGAGCTGTGGTGTTGGAGAAGACTCTTGAGAGTCCCTTGGACTGCAAGGAGATCCAACCAGCCAATCCTAAAGGAAATCAGTCTTGAATATTCATTGAAAGGACTGATACTGAAGCTGAAACTCCAATACTTTGGCCACCTGATGCAAAGAACTGACTCCTTAGAAAATACCCTGATGATGGGAAAGATTGAAGGCGGGAGGAGAAGGGGATGACCAAGGATAAGATGGTTGGATGGCATCATCAACTCAATGAATATGAGTTTGAGCAAACTCCAGAGGATGGTGATGGACAAGGAAGCCTGGCGTGCTGTAGTCCATGAGGTCTCAAAGAGTCAGACAAAGAGTCAGGTTGCAAAGTTCAGACTGAAAGACTGAACTGAACTGATCGCTTTGGGGAATGCTGCCATATTGTTGGTCTTGCTGCTGGCAGATTGGACCCTCGTTGGTGGCCATGGTCAGGCTGGCCTTGGTGAGTGGAAGTCTGTAATGCTGAGCCTCTGGATAACTTCCAGCCCTGCCACTATGATTGATTTGTTCATCAGCCTATTGGGCAATGTCAAGTAGCTGGAGAAGGAGGCTGACTGGTACCCAAAGAACAATGTCCTAGCCACTTGAGGATTACAAGCCTCCTCTGCTGAGATCAGACCATTCACCTGGGACACAGTATCTTGGAGTTTTTTGGCTGTTCAGAGAGGTCTATCCACCTACCTCTTCCTCAGATCACCTTGTCACCAATTTTCTAGTCATGTTCCTTTCAAATCCCTGACCATCCAGCCAAACCATTGGTCACAGTCCATAAGCTGGTGTCTACTTGTACTTCTGGGCATTTCTCTTTTGAAGCAGACTGAACAACAAGGCTGACTGCTCAAAGGTCAGCAAGCTGGGCAGACTTGCATTCACCACTGTCCTTCAGGGATGTTCCAGAAGGGGCTGTAGTATAGCTGCTGTCAACTTTCGGGTGGTGCCTGAACACTGGGCAGGCCTAAGTCTTCTCTTCCTCAATCAGCTGATCACAGGGAGCCCCCTGAGGCCACAGGTGCAGGCCAGGAGGGAGAGGGAGGCGGGGGCCTTGGGCGCGTGGGCCACTTCCTCATGTGACTTAAGCACGTCCTCTCGGTCTGCTTGAGCTGAGTCTCGTATGTGTCCATTCCATCTGATGATGGAGTGTTGCTGCACACCTGGACTCATGCCTGTGGTTCTGGCAGCACCCACTTCATGGCAAGCAGCTCAGCTTGCATGGTGATGTGTGGGCCCATGGTTAAATGATCAGTTACTACTAGGCCCAGTAGTAAGTAAAAGTCTGTTTCTCAAAGTCCACGGAGGATGGCAGGGCCTTGCTCTGTAATCTTAAGGGTCTGTGAGGTGACTCTCTGTGGGGCTCTGACCCAGCCTCCATCAGCAGCTACTACTGACTGTTGCATCTGCTGGATCACGTGGCTCAGCCAGCAGAGGGCAGCTTACAGTGCGACCTGGATGAGGTGCAGGGACTTCGCTTGTTCTTGGTCCCCCTCAAAATCAGCCGCTTTTTGGGTCACTTGGTAAATGGACTTGAGGAGCATTCCCGAGTGAGGAGCATGTTGTGTCCCAAACCCAAAGAGGACCATCAGGTGCTGTGTCTCTTTTTTGGTTATTAAAGTATTATTAGTCGCTCAATCTGACTCTTTGCGACCCCATGGACTGTAGCTTGCCAGGCTCCTCTGTCCAAGGAATTCTCCAGGCAAGAATATTGGAGTGGGTAGTCATTCCCTTCTCCAGTGGAATCTTCTTGACCCAGGGGCTAAACCCAGGTCTCCTGCATTGCAGGAAGATTCTTTACTGTCTGAGCCACCAGGGTCATATAAAGGGCCAAATGCAACAACTTATCCTTCACCTTATTTATTTATTTAAAAATATTTATTTATTTGAGACCATCGAGTCTTGGTTGCGGCATGTGGGATTTTTGTTGCAGTGCAGCGGCTTCTCTCTCGTTGTGCTGCTCAGACTCAGCAGTTGTGGCATGTGGGTTAGTTGCCCTGTGGTGTGTGGGATCTCAGTTCCTCATCCAGGAATCAAACCCATACCCTCTGCATTGGAAGGCTGATTCTTAACCACTGGACCACCAGGAAAGTCCTTATCCTTCACCTTAGAATGGATAGCCTCTACTACCAGACCTCTTGAAAACCCACTGAGAAGGAAATCTCTAGAATTTTTGTCAGATTTGCTTTCCACCCCAGGACATACAAATGTCTCACCAATAAGCCTAGAAGAGCTACTCTTTCCTACACACTAGGTCCAATCAGCATAACATCATCAGTGCTATGGACCAGTGTGAGGTCTTCCAGAACAGAAAGGCAAGAGGGTCCCTGCTTGACCAAATTAGGATGTAGGGCTGGAGAACTGACCTATCCTTGAGGGAGGGCAGTCTTCACTGTACTGCTGTTTTTGCCAGCTGAAGAAAGGCTGCCCTGTGGTTGGTCTTTACTAACAGGTATGCAGAAGAAACATTTTGCCAGACCAATACTGCATAGCAGACACTAGGGGATGTGTTACTTTGCTTAAACAGTGAAGCTACAGCTGGTAGGGCAGCTGCAATTGGAATCACCATCTGGTTTAGTTTATGATGACCCAGTGCCGTTCTTCAGGCTCCATCTGTCTTCACAGGCCACAGGGACGTGTTGAACAGGGAGGTGGCAGAAATCACCACCCGTGCATCTTTCAAGTCCTTAATGGTGGCATTGCTCTCTGCAGTCTCTCTGAGAAGGCAGTGTTGCCTTTGGTTATTAACTGGGGAATGCTGCCACACTGTTGGTCCTGCTGTTGGTGGATTGGACCCTCAGTGGTGGCCATGGTTAGACTGGCTTTGCTGAGTGCAAGTCTGTATTGCTGAGCCTCCAGATAACTTCCAGGACTGCCACTGCAACCACATTGCTCATCCAAGGCAGAGGCAGCTGTAGAGGCTTCCACTTGGCTCTTTCTCACAAAATAACCCTCACTTTAAGGGTCGTGGAGCCAATGTAGGGATTCTGCCACTTGCTGAGTATTATTCTAATTATTCTAACAGTGCATTCCCCTACTGGAGAAATAACCCCAGTATGGGTGCAGAGACCCCTATGAGATGGACCTGTGCTAAAACTCCATTCATCATCTGACCTCTACAAACCCTTGCTTGGAGGAGTACCGCAGGGATGTTCTGGATGCTCTGGACTCAGTGTCAGTTCAGAGCCAGTGTCCAGTAATTCCTGAAAAGTCTGATTACTTCCTTTTCCCCAATGCACAGTCACCCTAGTAAAAGGCCACATGTCCCTTTGGGGAAGGCTCGAAGAAAGAGTAATAGTATGTATTTCTGACAATGTTGCAGAATCTTGGAGGAGACAAACATCCCCTTTGTTCAAGGAGTTTTGGGTCTGCAAATTGACTCAAGTCTGGGAATTGATGGAGTCTCTCTGTTTTAGTAATTTAAGTTAGGCTTTTGTTTGCTTGACCAAGAACTTTCCTGCTCATACAGATCACATAAGAATTCAGTAGAATTCTCATCCTGGATTGCCATGACTAAACTGGTCAATGCCATAGGTCTGTGGGGGTCAGACTATTCTGGTTGCTGCTTTGCCTTTGCTGTCCATTACAGAAACCATGCCCACCCTACCTTGGGTGATTCATTGCCACCATTTGGCTCCAGCCACGCTGGGATCCAACTATTCTCACTGCATTTTAAGAACTCACACTGCAGTGGTGCAGTTTCCATGGTAATTTCTGATCTACAGAGAAGAGTTGACCAGGCATGCTAGGTCACAGAGTTATTTCTCAGAGTCACGGTGAATGCTGTGTCCTCTGGACCTCCTGGGAGTCAGTAAGTGGTCTTACGTGATAAATCTACGCTAATATTTCACTCCCCATAAGCCTTTAGATAATTCCTTTACAGTGTACCAGGGCAGTTCCGGCATTTCCACATCATTTAGTGCTGGTCACCTCTTGCCTCCCATTTCTGTCAACTAGCTAAGCAAACAGAGCTTGTTCTAATCTCACAAACTGCGGTGAATCCGGATCTCTGCTTGGCGGTGACCGTCATTACATTCAGCCTCATCCAATGGTTCCCCACACTCTTCATATTAACGCTCACATTCATTCTGTCCCACAACACTCCGACTTCTAAGCATGTGTGTTTTCACTCACATGGTTCTGATCTTTTGAAGGACCTTGACTCTCCTCCAGTTCTAGGACGGTCCTTCCCCTTCCTCCAGGGAGCCTTTCCCACCTTTCTTCACAAAGCTCCCTCTTACCGCCCTCCTCCCACTTCTACGGTGTTTCATGACAGACTTCTGGCTCTTGGCATATTCTGCTGTACGTCGTTATTTAGTTTTACACGCGCATGTTTATCTTCCCCGATGGGAGGCCGGGGAAGCTCCTTCAGGGCGAGAACCATTTCTGGCAGGTGCGTCTTCAGGGATGCTCCAGGAGACTCCTGAATGAACACAAGAGGAGGCGAGTGGGCTGGCTTAGGAGCTCAGCACGGATCGTAGTTGTGTCCTGGGCTGGCTGCCCAACGTGGGGAGGCGGATCTGGGGCCAGCCCAGTGCTGCCAGAAGATTCAAACAGTTGGATCCTCATTTCATGTAGAACTACTCGCCCCTCTGTCTTTCTCAGGGTGAGCTGCAGTCTCCCCTCATCCTCCCCCCGCCCCCCGCTCCTAGCGAAACAAGTCCCTCTCACTCCCTCCAGCGCTTCCATCAACCGTGTGGTCACTTCCCTAATTAGTGTCTGGGAGGCACCCTCGTAGATCACCCCTCCCGTCCCCCAAGGAGGGCCTCCTAGTCTCTCCCTTCCGGAACACCCGTCCTCTCCACCGCACTTCCCCTCTCATTTTCGTCCAACACCGACGGAGAGTGAAAAATAAGCTTTCCGAGGTCTGTGACCCAGGCTGCGGGCTTGCACGCCCTGCCCGCCCCAGCCGTCCGCTGGTGTGTGTGTGTGCGCGCGCGCGTGCCTGGCCCGAGGCTGGAGAGGAAACAGCCGGTCCAGCCCGGGAGGAGGAAGGAGCCTCCCCTTCCTCGCCAGCCCCCTCCCCACTTCCCGTCCGGCTCGGCCGTTAGCTTCCCCGGACGCGGGCCTCGGGTGCACAGAGCCCTCTGGCCGCAGCGGAGATGGAGAAGGTGGAGGCGGATCGGGAGGAGCCGGCGGGGCGCATGCTGGGCGGGGCTCCCCAGGGCGCCCCGGCCGGTGGCGGCAGGGGCCACCGCGCAGGTAGGGGTGCTGTCACGGCCGCCCGGCGGGTCGGGGCGAGGGTTCCTCGGCGAGGGTGAGCTCTGTCCTTTGGAAATAGTTTAGGTCCGAGGTGCGCCTCGGTTAATATCTAGGGCTTCTGCACTCTTGCGGGGTGAGGGAAACTGAGGCAGGGCGCGTGGCGTGCCGAGCTGAAGTCTTTGTCCGGCCTGAGGCTGCCCGCCAGCGCCGAGCCGGGCCAGGTCCTCCCGGAAGACGGTGCTGAGATCCCGGGAGCCGCAGTTCCCGCCCCCGTGGGTCCCGGTGGCCGAGGAAGGCGGCTTGAGCGCGCCGCTGGGTTTCGCTGCGCCCGGGGACTGAGCTAGCCGAGGCTCGCGGCTCCGCGCGCCCTCCCCTGCGCACTCGCCAGACAGGGGACGCCCCGCCGCCTGGTCCGGGAACAGCGTCCTAACACCCCGCAGAGTCTCGGGTTTCAGCACTCGAGGACCTGGAGGGAGGAGGTTGGGGTGGGATGGGGGACGCGGTGCTGGCACCGTCCCAAAGGGCTGCTCTGCGAGCAGTTTCACCTCCCACTTCCTCCGCGTCTGTGATGCCCTCGGCTGTCTCGGAGCTGGAGCCGGGGAGCCCCGGTCAAGCTGTCAACGCTGTCAGAGCTCAGGGTTGACACTGAGGCCGTGAAGTGCACAGTTGCTTTGCAGGAATGACAGGATGTCTCCTGCCACATCGCTTTTAAAATACACGTGCAAAGGAATTTGAGACTTTGGGATGAGAATGAGATTTGGAGTGAGGGAGTTATGTGTCCTTGCTGGACTGGAAGGAGGCCGGTAACTTTGACAGCTCTTTGAGTCTTCCCCGGTGGCTCAGATGGTAAAGCGTCTGCCCGCAATGCGGGAGACCCGGGTTCGACCCCTGGGTTGGGAAGATTTCCTGGAGAGGGAAACGGCACCCCACTCCAGTACTCTTACCTGGAGAATTCCACGGAAGGAGGAGCCTGGTCGCAGAGTCGGACACGACTGAGCAGAGAGTCGGACACGACTGAGCGATTTCACTTTCACTTTAGCAGCGCTGAACCTCGATTTCATCACATACACAAAAGAACGCTGGTAACCTCCCTCCTCCCCATCTCGTCTGGACATCTGCTGTGTGTGAAAGCACTTTGCAAAATGTATGGTCAGTTGGGCAGGCAAATGCGATTTGGATAATACCAGAGTCTTAAGAGCTGGAGTTTGAGACAGTTAGCTTGCATCTCAATCCTGCACTTAACTGTGTCTTAGTTGCCCCATTTATGAAATGGGGGCAATGACAATGACCTCACAGAGTCGCTGTGGGTTTGACTGTGGCCATGGATGTGAACACCCAACCTGGTGCTGAGATACGTAGTAAGCTCTAAATAAGAGCCTCAGATGCTCTTTTCACTAAGCAAAACCCAGTTAATTTGGAGTGGTGTAAAAAAAAAAAAAAACACCACCAGTTTGATTTGATTATAGTATGAATGTGTGTGTGTGTGTGTATTTAGTCGTGTCTGACTCTTTGCAACCCCATGGATTCTAGCCCACCAGGCTCCTCTGTCCATGGGTTTTCCAGGCAAAAATACTGGAGTTGGTTGCCATTTTCTTCTTCAGGGGATCTTCCTGACTCAGGGATCGAACCCTTGTCTCCTGCATCTGCAAACAGATTGTTTACCACTGTGCCATCTGGAAAAACCACATCTCTTGTGAAGTATGAATCAGCTCAGTTCAGTTCAGTTGTTCAGTCGTGTCTAGCTCTTGGCAACCCCATGGACTGCAGCACGCCTGGATTCCCTGTCCATCACCAACTCCCAGAGCTTCCTGAAACTCATGTCCATTGAGTCGGTGATGCCATCCAATCTCATCCTCTGTCGTCCCCTTCTCCTCCCACCTTCAATCTTTCCCAGCATCAAGGTCTTTTCCAATGTGTCAGTTCTTCACATCAGGTGGCCAAAGGATTGGAGTTTCAGCTTCAGCATCAGTCCTTCCAATGAATATTCAGGACTGATTTCCTTTAGGATGGACTGGTTGGATCTCCTTGCAGTTCACGGGACGCTCAAGAGTCTTCTCCAACACCACAGTTCAAAAGCATCAATTCTTCAGCGCTCAGTTTTCTTTATGGTCCAACTCTCACCTCCATACATGACTACTGGAAAAACCATAGCTTTGATAAGACGGACCTTTGTTGGCAAAGTAATCTCTGCTTTTTAATATGCTGTCTAGGTTGGTCATAGCTTTTCTTCCAAGGAGCAAGCGGCTTTTAATTTCATTGTTGTAGTCACCATCTGCAGTGATTTTGGAGCCCCCCAAAATAAAGTCTGACACTGTTTCCATTGTTTCCCACCTATTTGCCATGAAGAGATGGGACCAGATGTCATGATCTTAGTTTTCTGAATGTTGAGTTTTAAGACAACTTTTTCACTTTCCTCTTTTACTTTCATGAAGAGGCTCTTTAGTTCTTTGCTTTCTGCCATAAGGGTGGTGTCATCTGCATATCTGAGGTTATTGATGTTTCTTCCAGCAATCTTGATTCCAGCTTGTGCTTCATCCAGCCCAGCATTTCTCATGATGTACTCTGCATATAAGTTAAATAAGCAGGGTGACAATATACAGCCTTGACGTACTCCTTTCCCGATTTGGAGCCAGTCTGTTGTTCCATGTCCAGTTCTAACTGTTACTTCTTGACCTGCATACAGATTTCTCAGGAGGCAGTTCAGGTGCTCTGGTATTCCCATCTCTTGAAAAATTTGTCACAGTTTATTGTGATTCAGACAGTCAAAGGCTTTGGTGTAGTCAGTAAAGCAGAAGTAGATGTTTTTCTGGAACTCTCTTGCTTTTTCGATGATCTAACAGATGTTGGCAATTTGATCTCTGGTTCCTCTGCCTTTTCTAAATCCAGCTTGAACATTTGGAAGTTCACAGTTCATGTACTGTTGAAATCTGGCTTGGAGAATTTTGAGCATTACTTTGCTGGTGTGTGAGATGGGTGCAACTGTGTGGTAGTTTGAAAATTTTTTGGCATTGCCTTTCTTTGAGATTGGAATGAAAACTGACCTTTTCCAGTCCTGTGGCCACTGCTGAGTTTTCCAAATTTGCTGGCATATTGAGTGCAGCACTTTCACAGCATTGTCTTTTAGGATTTGAAATAGCTCACCTGGAATTCCATCCCTTCACTTGCTTTGTTCATAGTGATGCTTCCTAAGGCCCACTTGACTTCGCATTCCAGGATGTCTGGCTCTTTGGTGAGTGATCACACCATCGTGGTTATCTGGGTCAAGAAGATCTTTTTTGTATAGTTCTTCTGTGTATTCTTGCCACCTCTTCTTAATATCTTCTGCTTCTACTAGGTCCATACTGTTTCTGTCCTTTATCGAGCCCAGCTTTGCATGAGATGTTCCCTTGATATCTCTCATTTTCTTGAAGAGATCTCTAGTCTTTCACATTCTATTGCTTTCCTCTATTTCTCTGCATTGCTCACTGAGGATGGCTTTCTTATCTCTCCTTGCTATTCTTTGGAACTCTGCATTCAAATGGGTGTATCTTTCCTTTTCTCCTTTGCCTTTAGCTTCTCTTCTTTTCTCAGCTATTTGTAAGGCCTCCTCAGACAACCATTTTGCCTTTTTGCATTTCTTTTTCTTGGGAATGGTCTTGATCACTGCCTCCTTTACAATGTCGCAAACCTCCATCCATAATTCTTCAGGCACTCTGTCTATCAGATCTAATCCCTAGAATCTATTCGTCACTTCCACTGTATAATCGTTAGGGATTTGATTTAGGTCATACCTGAATGGTCTAGTGGTTTTCCTTACTTTCTTCAATTTCAGTCTGAATTTTGCAATAAGGAGTTCATGATCTGAGCCACAGTCAGCTCCCTGTCTTGTTTCTGCTGACTGTGAATAGCAGAGTATTTAAAAAGAAATTTAATCGTAATAAGTTCACAAGTGGCACATCAAATCTTCTGAGGGAATCTTCCCACGCAGGGATCAAACCCGGATCTCCCACATTGCAGGCAGATTCTTTACCATCTGAGCCACTAGGAAGCCCAGTTGAGAATCTGGCACTGAGCAAAAAGAGGCCTGGAGCTTCTTTCTAAGCTGTGTGTCCTTGATCCTCAGTTTCCTCAACTGTTTACAAAAAAGATAAAATGGGACAGTAACTTCTGGGTTAGGGCTGCCTGAGGATTCAGTGAAGTAAATGGTACGAGTACCTTGGAGCGTATGACTGACTGTGCAAATAGAAGATATCAGTGCTACCAGGAGTGAATAAGAAAGGCTGCAGTTCTTTAGAGCTTGCAGTGTGCCAGGCGGTCTAGCAGGAATTGCTGTGATGAAATGTGCCCCAGACCAGTTTAAGGTAGCTACTTATAATTTTCATTTTCCCCATACAAATCTGAGATGCAGATTCACCCCTCTTATTTCCAAGTCACATAGCCATTAAATGTAGACCCAGGGTTAGAACCGTAGGTTGGTGCCTCTCACAATTTTATTCTCAGCCACTGGCTGAACTAAAGTTATGGAGACAAGCTGATGTTCAGAGCAGGCCTATGTTAGATCACCGGTAACTATATACCCTACATATTTATAGACTCTAAAACATGGGTGAATTGTTAACTCTGGAGGAAGAGACTTTGAAATAATCTTGTTTTCATCCCTATGTAAAAAAATGCCATTTTAAGCTATCTTCTTTCCAAAATAAACAATGAAAATTTGCAGAGAAAAAAGTATTAAATTTTCATATAAAAATATATCACAAGAAATCATCAGAAATCTCCTTTTAAAAAATAATTGCTCTGAGAAAAAGAAAGAAAAAAGAGAACTCCTCAGAAATCTCAAAACTAAATGGAATTTGCATGAATGCTTTATTTTAACACACATATTTGCCAGGACCCTTAAGACGGCACAAGAAGGGTAAGCTGGGATTGAGGCTTTTGGGGTTATGATTACCTGGCAAGGCTGGGACCCAGGACATTTCTGCAGGGACCTCACTGCTCACTTGAGATGCCCCCAGCAATGGGCTTTCAGGCAAGGTCTGTGTACCTGAGGGAGAGTGAATGCCAGGTTTCTGTGCTGCAGAACCAATTCCCTGTTCCGTTGTTTCTCTTATTCTTTTTTCTTTTTCCAGAAGTAACTTGTGCTCTTCAGTTCAGTTCAGTCGCTCAGTAGTGTCTGACTCTTTGCGACCCCATGAATCGCAGCACGCCAGGCCTCCCTGTCCATTACCAACTCCTGGAGTTCACGACTCGCATCCATCGAGTCAGTGATGCCATCCAGCCATCTCATCCTCTGTCGTCCCCTTCTCCTCCTGCCCCCAATCCCTCCCAGCACCAGAGTATTTTCCAATGAGTCAACCCTTCGCATGAGGTGGCCAAAGTACTGGAGTTTCAGCTTCAGCATCATTCCCTCCAAAGAAATCCCAGGGCTGATCTCCTTCAGGATGGACTGGTTGGATCTCCTTGCAGTCCAAGGGACTCTCAAGAGTCTTCTTCAACACCACAGTTCAAAACCATCAATTCTTTGGTGCTCAGTTTTCTTCACAGTCCAACTCTCACATCCATACATGACTACTGGAAAAACCATAGCCTTGACTAGACGGACCTTAGTCGGCAAAGTAATGTCTCTGCTTTTGAATATGCTGTCTAGGTTGGTCATAACTTTTCTTCCAAGGAGTAAGCGTCTTTTAATCTCATGGCTGCAATCACCATCTGCAGTGATTTTGGATCCTCCCAAAATAAATTCTGACACTGTTTCCACTGTTTCCCCATCTATTTCCCATGAAGTGATGGGACCGGATGCCATGATCTTCTTTTTCTGAATGTTGAGCTTTAAGCCAACTTTTTCACTCTCCACTTTCACTTTCATAAAGAGGTTTTTTAGTTCCTCTTCACTTTCTGCCGTAAGGGTGGTATTAGGAAACTTACAAACGAGAAAAAGAACATTGAAAACCACAGTAATTCCACCAATGCAGATCAATAGTTTGGTGTCTCTGTTCTTATAATCCATTTCTGTACCATGTTCATTAATTTATATGTTTCCAAAACATTGCATGCAAACTATTATTGTTTAGTTAGATGACAAAAATAATACTTGCTCATTGTGCAAACATTAAGGTATTAGTTCAGAAAAAAAAAGAAGTCCAAATTTATTATGTTCATTAAAACATTCCCTTTTTTTAAAAAAAAAATTCTTGAAATTTTGACTGAAGAAGGATTAGAGATTATATCATTAATGTCTGAATTTTATCGTGATTTTGGTCAAAGTTTTATGAAAGATCTTCAGAGTGAAGACAGTGATGATCTTTGTGCATGCCAAGTTGCTTTAGTAGTGTCTAACTCTTTGCAACCCTATGGACCTCAGTCAGGCTCCTCTGTCCATGGGGATTCTCCAGGCAGGAATAGTAGAGTGGGCTGCCATGACCTCCTCCAGGGGATCTCTCTGACCCAGGGATTGAACCCGTGTCTCTTATGTCTCCTGCATTGGCAGGTGGGTTCTTTACCTCTGGAGCCACCTGGGAAGCCCCTGAAGGAGCCTGCTGCTGCTGCTAAGTAGCTGCAGTCGTGTCTGACTCTGTGCAACCCCATAGACGGCAGCCCACCAGGCCCCCTGTCCCTGGGATTCTCCAGGCAAGAACACTGGAGTGGGTTGCCATTTCCTTCTCCAACGCATGAAAGTGAAAAGTGAAAGTGAAGTCGCTCAGTCGTGTCTGACTCTAGCGACCCCATGGACTGCAGCCTACCAGACTCCTCTGTCCATGGGATTTTCCAGGCAAAAGTACTGGAGTGGGGTGCCATTGCCTTCTCCGCTGAAGGAGCATAGTCATTTACAAACCTGCTCATCACTTGAGGTCTTGTTTTGGCTGTGGCATGTGTGATCATAGTTCTCAACCAGGGATCGAATCTGCATGCCTTATGTCTTACCACTAGCGCCACCTGGGAAGCCCGGTGATGTTTA
This sequence comes from Capricornis sumatraensis, assembly GCF_032405125.1. Lineage (NCBI taxonomy): Eukaryota > Metazoa > Chordata > Mammalia > Artiodactyla > Bovidae > Capricornis > Capricornis sumatraensis. Next base: position 40,509,515 of record NC_091078.1, on the reverse strand, counting down.
AATAATAAGATCTGAAGCTTGGCACAGGACAGTTTCTGAGCCTAGAATTTTTAGATTAGTATCATTAGACCAGAATTAGAATAATTTTTTTTGGCAGTGATAATAGTAATTCAGTTTATATGCCAGGTTCTCATGCAAAGCCAGAAGAGAATACTGCTTCCAGGCAGGCCCTGGGCAGTCACCCTGGGGCTGGAGAGGGTCCCCGCTGGGCACTGCTGGTGCTGCCCTTGGCCAAGCACTTTCCAGATAGCAGAATCTAGTCATGTAAGGTTTTTTAGCCCTTGGGAGTCTTCTGTTGCTATTCTCAACTTGAACGCCTGTGGTAAAAATTCCTTGGCAAATATCTTTCATGCAACAGTCATGCCCTTTTAAAAATACCTGCCACAGATACCTGGACCATTCTGATCCATTTTCTCTTTTGAAATCAGTTTACCAGCTGCTTCTTTGAGCACAGACTTCACCATCAGCTTCCCGTTTTTCATACCAAGTGGAAGTGGGAAAGCAGAACTGTGGCTCACCAGTGAGTGACGTAATCTTTCTCTCTGGCTTTGGAAGGCAGTGGGGGCCCATGTGCTGTGCTCAGTTGCTGACATGACATGATTTTCTGTCTGCTTCCTTTTACTCGGTGCTCCTTCCTTTTGGCCACTTGCCTCCAGTCATGGCTCAGAAATGGATGACAGAGATGTGGAGCTTCCTGAGATCACTTGGGTCGGTTGGTGTTTATAACAGAATCTCAGAACTTACTGCTGGATGAAGCCTCAAAAGAGCAAGTGGTCAAACCTCTTGAGTTCTGGCTGGTGAGGCATGGACAAGTGTATTTATCAAGTGCAGGGCTGATAAATATATATTTGGTCCTTATAATGGTAAACATGATTGTAGAAGGGCTGGTCTCACATTAGGTAATTGAAATAAATAGCCCTAGATTCTCATTCCCAATCAACTTCAGGTAAATTTCTCAACCATGTTGCCCTGTGCTCATCCTGAAAACAGGTGGATATAATTCTACCTGTTCAACCCTTGCATTTGCCTTCCATGGTAGGACCACTTTTTTTTTTTTTTAATTCATTTATTTGGCTGTGCCAGGTCTTAGTTACAGCCCATGGGATCTTTAGTTGCAGTATATAGGATCTTAGTTCTCTAACCAGGGATTGAACATGAATCTCTTGCACTGGCAATGCAGAGTCTTAGCCACTGGACCACGAGTGAAGTCCCCTTGGTAGGACTTTTACCCTTTATTTGCAGATGGGTTTGAACTCTCAGAGAAATGCAGTTAAGACAGAAATTCCTGGTGGTTTGGCACCACAGTCTTTGGGGATAAGTCACACCAGAGTCCTGACAGTCTTAAGTGATGGTGGAGATCTCGGGATCTGGCCAGTTGACAGGTGTGGAATGTGGGTGGGAGCAGCAGAGTATTAGGACTTGAGTCCTCTCCGCTTACTTAGAACTGTTTCCGTTAAGTATGCTTCATTCCATAGTGCTGCATAATCCCCCCTACTTAAGTAATATTAAGTGAATCAAACCAAATCCTTATTTATATATTTTTGAGCCATCATGCTTAAATTTGTGAGTGATTCCTTTTTCCAATATTGTCATTGATCTGTAAGGCCACATCTGTTCACTAATCATTCGTCATTCAGTCGGCATTTAGAGTGCCTTCTTGGCCCAGAATTACGAATAGAGCCACACATGAGTAGGATGTCAATTTTGAACTTCAGTTTAGTTCAGTCGCTCAGTCGTGTCCGTGCGACCCCATGAACCGCAGCACCCCAGGCCTCCCTGTCCATCACCAACTCCTGGAGCCTACTCAAACCCATGTCCACTGAGTCGGTGATGCCATCCAGCCATCTCATCCTCTGTCGTCCTCCTCTCCTCCTGCCCTCAATCCCAGCATCAGGGTCTTTTCAAATGAGTCAGCTCTTCGCATCAGGTGGCCAAAGTATTGGAGTTTCAGCTTCAACATCAGTCCTTCCAATGAACACCCAGGACTGATCTTGAACTTAACCTAGAGAAAAACTTGCTAAAAAGTTGTCTGTCAGTGGAAGAGGCCATCTTGAAAAGTGTTAGCTTTTTGCCCCAGAAACATTTAAGTTAGTGTTGGCTGATTCTGGGGTGCCCATACGGGGGAGTCTGCATGTGGGTCAGGTGGGGGCTGCAATGGATGATGTGTGGGGACCCTTCCAGCTCTTGGATTCAGCGACTTTTGTCCTGGAAGACTGGGATTGTCTGGGACTTGGGGGACTGTGTGAATTTCCTAGTCCCTGCTCTGTGTACTCAACCACTCCAGTACTCTTGCCTGGAAAATCCCATGGACAGAGGAGCCTGGTGGGCTGCAGTCCATGGGGTTGCTAAGAGTCGGACAGGACTGAGCGACTTCACTTTCATTTTTCACTTTCATGCATTGGAGAAGGAAATGGCAACCCACTCCAGTTTCTTGCCTGGAGAATCCCAGGGATGGCAGAGCCTGATGGGCTGCTGTCTATGGGGTCGCACAGAGTCGGACACGACTGAAGCGACTTAGCAGCAGCAGCAGCAGCAGCTCTGTGGGGTTTCACATTTTGCCTCCTCCCCCCACCCACATGGTTGCATTTCAAGAGGCTCAGACAGCTCCCCGCAGTTAGCTGCCTGAATGCAATTGGTACTTGACCTTCCCAGGGTTACCTGTATCTAGGATTGATATTAATCATTAACACGATCATGTTCACTCAGGCAAACACAGCAACCAGGAATAGAAACGTGCATTTGACAGGTGGCCCTGCGTGGAGACTAAATGCTTTCACAGGTTGAAGGGGGGAAAATATCTAAATCTAATGACTGAATTGTGTCTTGAATGTAGAATCTGACTTTAAATTTGGTTTTGGGATGTAGACACCAACGTAACTTTTCTTTTTCATACCTGTGGTTTCTTAATTTGCAAGTAGATTAATAAGATGATTTGGCATAATTATTAGGCTTTATTTTTGACACAGGAGAAGGTGTTTTGCATTTATAAATAAAGCAAGTCTCATCTTACTAAAATACTGATAGCCAAAGAAGGACTGTTTCACAGTGGTCAAAAATAGATCAATGGGGGTTGTGTTTCTAATGTACTGGAAACATAGACTTGTGAATGCCGCTTTGAGATTACAGATCTTCAAATGAAAAAATTTTGCACATCTCAGTACAATTCTTTTTTTTAAAATTGAGATATGGTCGACACAAACAAGATTAGACTGGGTGTACAACATGGTGATCTGCTATTTGTGCACATTGTGAAATGATCTCCACAGTAAGTCTAGTTACATTCGCCACCTCACATGGTTACAAAGTCTTTTTCTTGTGATGAGATCTTTTAACGTCTACTCTCTTATAGACTCCGTACAATGATTAATATTTCCCTGGTGTTTTTCATTATAGCCATGGGCCAGGCATAGTGAAATGCGAGACGGCTGACCATGGGCATAGATATTCTACATTCAGTTCAGATAATAGACTTGGGGCCTCAGATTACCTTGACTCTGATCAGTTTTTTTGTTTTCCTTTCTCTGGTTATAGAATTCTCTTCTAAAGACTCTAACTTATCCATTTATTCACTCCACTGTATTTATCCATCTGTCCAGGAACACTCATTTGGCATCTACTGTCTGCATGGCACTGTGGTATATAGCAGTGTGTTTAAAGATGCATTGGATTGTCCACGAGGACGATCTGGTCTAAAGGGAAGATCTAATAAAGCCTGGTATTCTTCCCAGGTGATTTAAGGCAACCCTCAGAGCTTCACAGTCATTCTTAGGGTGCTTCTGCCAAAGGCATCTGTGTCTTCCAAAGACCTTCCCTGTGCCTTCGCAGTCCTGACACTAGTTTGTGTTAGTATTTCTCTGCTCAGTCCTTCCTGACAGTCAGGCCTGGATACTACTGCCAGGGTAATCTTTCCAAAGGAGAGATCTGATTAGATCACTCGTCCTTGTGCAAATACTCATTAGTGTCCTGCAGGCAAATTCTTCGCATTCCTTTCCAGGCCTTCCATAAAGTGAAACTGAAGTCGCTCAGTCCTGTCCGACTCTTTGCGACCCGTGGACTGTAGCCCACCAAGCTCCTCTGTCCATGGGATTCTCCAGGCAAGAATACTAGAGTGGGTTGCCATTTCCTTCTCCATAAACAGTCCACCAAATCCCTAAAACAGATGCTCTGGCTCGCTTGATTCTGCCTGCCAAGAACATGATGGCATCTTCCCTCTTTGTCCCAAGTCTCCACACCTCATTTTACTGTATCCCAATGTGGGGTCTGGCAGCTCACCACTCAAAAGCCAATAAAGAGGCAAGATTGGTGGAAAGGAAAGTTTGCTTTATTTTGGATGCCAGCAACTGGTAGGGAAGATGGGGAGAGCAGACTCCTGTCCAAATCAATCCCCCTCCTCTCCATTAACAATCAGGGGGCAAGATTTTACAGACAGAGGTAGGGGGCTACATGCAGAAACAGGACAGTCAGCTCTTGAAATTGGTCATCGGTGGTCTGACCAGCATCATCTTGATTGTTAATCTTCAGTTAATCTTCAGTTTAGGGTCAGTTTGTTCCCATTTCCTTGAGACCAGTTCTCAGCTTATGTCTTGGTTACAGCCTGGTCATCACGTGGTTAACTTCTTCCACCTGGTAGGGGCTTCAGTATCTATAAGATTGCTCATAGTACATGGTTCAGAATATTAGCTATATCCCCTGAGAAGGAATTATAGGTCTTTATACTTAATGTCTAAACTATATTATTTAGTATTGTTGGACTGTTTTCCTTTGCTTATGCATTTTCTCACTTTTCTGGTCAAACTTATTTTTTGGCTAAAGTTTTTCCACAGACAAAGGCAGGCTGAGGATGGGGTGGGGGCAGGGGAGAGGAGAAATAGCATCTTGAGCTGTTTCAATACTTCCAGCCTTCCCTGGTCTTCTGGAATCATCTACTCTTTGCCACTTGTATTCTGTTGCAGGTTATTTTGTTTCTTAACCTGCTTACTGCCTCCAGTGTAAACCCCTTCTGCTCAAGAAAGCTCTCTGGTTATCTCCTTGTCTCTCATGTATGTAGTACATCATAGTTTACTGCACTCTGAGTTGAATTAAATGCTTTATTGTATTTTACATTGAGCAATCCAGTGGGTGGATAAACCAAGTCTGTTAATTTTTATATATTTTGAAACCAGAGTTCCAGAAGTTCATTTCAGTTCAGAAGTTTATTGTAATGCACAAATCACATTGCTGGATACCACGGTAGCCTTTCAATTAAAAAGAGAATTGTATAGATTGTTGTTCATACCCTTGACAAGTCACAGTGCAGCAGAGAAAGGAGAATTCATTTTTTGGCGTTTCTGGATGCTGTTTCATCAGAATGATTGGCCATTGGGATACACCAAAATTATCAAGAAGTGACCAGCAGCTAGTGGGTGTCCAGTGAATATTTTATAGGATGGATGGATGGATAGCTGGGTAGGTGAGTGGAAAAAGAAAGAAGGAATTTGTTAATTTAGAATTTATCAACTGCAGTGTTTATTGCTAATTATAATAATTGTGTTGAATATTATAGTGTTTTTTATTATTTAAAAAATTTTTACAATGTTGTGTTGGTTTCTGCCATACAACAATCTGAGTCGGCCATCAGTTCAGTTCAGTCGCTCAGTTGTATCTGACTTTGCGACCCGGTGAATTGCAGCATGCCAGGCCTCCCTGTCCATCACCAACTCCCAGAGTTCACTCAGACTCACGTCCATTGAGTCGATGATGTCATCCAGCCATCTCATCCTCTGTCGTCCCCTTCTCCTCCTGCCCCCAGTCCTTCCCGGCATTAGAGTCTTTTCCAATGAGTCAACTCTTTGCATGAGGTGGCCAAAGTATTGGAGTTTCAGCTTTACCATCAGTCCTCCAATGAACACTCAGGACTGATCTCCTTTAGGACGGACTGGTTGGATCTCCTTGCAGTCCAAGGGACTCTCAAGAGTCTTCTCCAACACCACAGCTCAAAAGCATCGATTCTTCGGCACTCAGCTTACTTCACAGTCCAACTCTCACATCCATACGTGACTACTGGAAAAACCATAGCCTTGACTAGATGGACCTTTTTTTGCAAAGTAACGTATCTGCTTTTGAATATGCTATCTAGGTTGGTCATAACTTTCCTTCCAAGGAGTAAGTGTCTTTTAATTTCCTGGCTGCAATCACCATCTGCAGTGATTTTGGAGCCCCAAAAAATAAAGTCTGACACTGTTTCCACTGTTTCCCCATCTATTTGCCATGAAGTGACTGCAAGGAGATCCAACCAGTCCATTCTAAAGGAGATCAGCCCTGGGTGTTCTTTGGAAGGAATGATGCTAAAGCTGAAAGTCCAGTACTTTGGCCACCTCATGTGAAGAGCTGACTCATTGGAAAAGACTCTGATGCTGGGAGGGATTGCGGGCAGGAGGAGAAGGGGACGACAGAGGATGAGATGGCTGGATGGCAGGAAGCAACAGTTAGAACTGGACATGGAACAACAGACTGGTTCTAAATAGAAAAAGAGGTCCGTCAAGGCTGTATATTGTCACCCTGTTTATTTAACTTATATGTAGAGTACATTATGAGAAACGCTGGACTGGAAGAAACACAAGCTGGAATCAAGATTGCTGGGAGAAATATCAATAACCTCAGAAATGCAGATGACACCACCCTTATGGCAGAAAGTGAGGAGGAACTAAAAAGCCTCTTGATGAACGTGAAAGAGGAGAGTGGAAAAGTTGGCTTAAAGCTCAACTTTCAGAAAACGGAGATCATGGCATCCGGTCCCATCACTTCATGGGAAATAGATGGGGAAAGAGTGGAAACAGTGTCAGACTTTATTTTGGGGGGATCCAAAATCACTGCAGATGGTGACTGCAGCCATGAAATTAAAAGACGCTTACTGCTTGGAAGGAAAGCTATGATCAACCTAGATAGCATATTCAAAAGCAGAGACATTGCTTTGCCGACTAAGGTCCGTCTAGTCAAGGCTATGGTTTTTCCAGTAGTCATGTATGGATGTGAGAGTTGGACTGTGAAGAAGGCTGAGCGCTGAAGAATTGATGCTTTTGAACTGTGGTGTTGGAGAAGACTCTTGAGAGTCCCTTGGACTGCAAGAAGATCCAACCAATCCACCCTAAAGGAGATCAGCCCTGGGATTTCTTTGGAGGGAATGATGGTAAAGCTGAAACTCCAGTACTTTGGCCACCTCATGGGAAGAGTTGACTCTTTGGAAAAGACTCTGGTGCTGGGAGGGATTGGGGACAGGAGAAGAAGGGGACGACAGAGGATGAGATGGCTGGATGGCATCACTGACTCGATGGATGTGAGTCTGAGTGAACTCCAGGATTTGGTGATGGACAGGGAGGCCTGGCGTGCTGCGATTCATGGGGTCGCAAAGAGTCAGACATGACTGAGTGACTGAACTGAACTGAAAAGAGTTGGACACGACTGAGCGACTGAACTGAACCGAACTGAACTGATGGGACCAGGTGCCATGATCTTAGTTTTCTGAATGTTGAGTTTTAAGCCAACTTTTTTACTGTCCTCTTTCACTTTCAACATGAGGGTTTTTATTTCCTCTTCATTTTCTGCCATAAGGGTGGTGTCATCTGCATATCTGAGGTTATTGATATTTCTCCTAGCAATCTTGCGGAGAAGACAATGGCACCCCACTCCAGTATTCTTGCCTGGAAAATCTCATGGACGGAGGAGCCTCGTAGGCTGCAGTCCATGGGGTCGCTGAGAGTTGGACATGACTCAATGACTTCGCTTTCACTTTTCACTTTCATGCATTGGAGAAGGAGGTGGTGGCCCACTCCAGTGTTCTTGCCTGGAGAATCCCAGGGATGGCGGAGCCTGGTGGGCTGCCGTCTGTAGGGTCGCACAGGGTCAGAAACGACTGAAATGACATAGCAGCAGCAGCAGCAGCAGCAGCAGCATTCTTGATTCCAGCTTGTGCTTCTTCCAGCCCAGCGTTTCTCATGATGTACTCTGCATAGAAGTTAAATAAGCAGGGTGACAATATACAGCCTTGACTCCTTTTCTTACTTGGAACCAGTCTGTTGTTCCATGTCCAGTTCTAACTGTTGCTTCCTGACCTGCATATAGGTTTCTCAAGAGGCAGGTTAGGTGGTCTGGTATTCCCATCTCTTTCAGAATTTTCCACAGTTTCTTGTGATCCACACAGTCAAAGGTTTTGGCATAGTCAATAAAGCAGAAATAGATGTTTTTCTGGAACTTTCTTGCATTTTTGATGATCCAGCGGATGTAGGCCATTTGATCTCTGGTTCCTCTGCCTTTTCTAAAACCAGCTTGAACATCTGGAAGTTCACGGTTCACGTATTGCTGAAGCCTGGTTTGGAGAATTTTGAGCATTACTTTACTAGTGTGTGAGATGAGTGCAATTGTGCAGTAGTCTGAGCATTCTTTGGGATTGGGATGAAAACTGACCTTTTCCAGTCCTGTGGCCACTGATGAGTTTTCCAAATTTTCTTGCTTATTGAGTGCAGCACTTTCACAGCATCGTCTTTTAGGATTTGAATAGCTCAACTGGAATTGCATCACCTCTACTACATTCCAGGATGTCTGGCTCTAGATTAGTGATCACACCATCATGATTATCTGGGTCGTGAAGATCTTTTTTGTACAGTTCTTCTGTTCTTGCCACCTCTCCTTAATATCTTCTGCTTCTGTTAGGTCCATACCATTTCTGTCCTTTATTGAGCCCAGCTTTGCATGAAATGTTCCCTTGGATCTCTAATTTTCTTGAAGAGATCGCTAGTCTTTCCCATTCTGTTGTTTTCCTCTATTTTTTTGCGATGATCGGTAAGGAAGGCTTTCTTATGTCTCCTTGCTATTCTTTGGAACTCTGCAATCAAATGGGTGTATCTTTCCTTTTCTCCTTTGCTTTTCACTTCTCTTCTTTTCATAGCTATTTGTAAGGCCTCTGCAGACAGCCATTTTGCTTTTCTGTATTTCTTTTCCATGGAAATGGTCTTGATCCCTGTCTCCTGTACAATGTCACAAACCTCCGTTTATAGTTCATCAGGCACTCTGTCTATCAGATTTAGTCCCTTAAATCTATTTCTCACTTCCACTGTATAATCATAAGGGATTTGATTTAGGTCATACCTGAATGGTCTAGTGGTTTTCTCCACTTTCTTCAGTTTCAGTCTGAATTTGGCAATAAGGAGTTCATGATCTGAGCCACAGTCAGCTCCTGGTCTTGTTTTTGCTGACTGTATAGAGCGTCTACATCTTTGGCTGCAGAGAATATAATCAATCTGATTTTGATGTTGACCATCTGATGATGTCCATGTGTAGAGTCTTCTCTTGTGTTGTTGGAAGAGGGTGTTTGGTATGACCAGTGTGTTCTCTTGGCAAAACTCTATTAGCCTTTGTGCTGCTTCATTCCGTATTCCAAGGCCAAATTTGCCTGTTACTCCAGGTGTGTCTTGACTTCCTACTTTTGCATTCCAGTCTCCTATAATGAAAAGGACATCTTTTTGGGGTGTTAGTTCTAAAAGGTCTTGTAGGTCTTCATAGAACCGTTCAACTTGAGCTTCTTCAGCGTTACTGGTTGGGGCATAGGCTTGGATTACTGTGATATTGAATGGTTTGCCTTGGAAATGAACAGAGATCATTCTGCCGTTTTTGAGATTGCATCCAAGTACTGCATTTCGGACTCTTTTGTTGACCATGATGGCTACTCCGTTTCTTCTAAGGGATTCTTGCCCACAGTAGTAGATATAATGGTCATCTGAGTTAAATTCACCCATTCCAGTCCATTTTAGTTTGCTGATTCCTAGAATGTTGACCTTCACTCTTGCCGTCTCCTGTTTGACCACTTCCAATTTGCCTTGATTCATGGACCTAACATTCCAGGTTCCTATGCAATATTGCTCTTTATGGCATTGGACCTTGCTTCTATCACCAGTCACATCCACAACTGGGTATTGTTTTTCCTTTGGCTCCATCCCTTCATTCTTTCTGGAGTTATTTCTCCACTGATCTCCAGTAGCATATTGGGCCCCTACCGACCTGGGGAGTTCCTCTTTCAGTATCCTATCATTTTGCCATTTCATACTGTTCATGGGGTTCTCAAGGCAAGAATACTGAAGTGGTTTGCTATTCCTTTCTCCAGTGGACCGCATTCAGTCAGACCTCTCCACCGTGACCCATCCATCTTGGGTCAGCCATAATTTTACATATATCCCCTCCCTGTTGAGCCCCCTTCCTTTCCTCCACATCCTACCCATCTAGGTCATCACTGAGCACCAGACTGGGCTCCCTGTGTTATTCAGAAGCTTGTCACCAACTATCCATTTTGCACATGATAGTGTATATATGTTGATGCTAAATTTTTTCCATTAGACCTACTCATTTCCTTCCCCACTATAATTTTTAAGACGGTTTACTTACGTATTGATTTCCACACATGTATATAACATGGGCTGCTCTTTATCTAGGAAGAGAGATACTAGTTCTCCATCTATAGAAACTGTGTCAATTTCCTGGCCGTGGTTTGCTCAGTTTCTCAGATGTGCTCTTCTCAGGAGGCTCTGTGATGTCTGTTGCACACCTTTCCCAGCCTAGGGGAGGCCCACAGCTGTCCGGGGTGACAGGAAGCAGAGTGTCTCAAGCTGATCCCACACTGATGACCTCATCCTCTGCCCAGCTGCCTTATTGGCCCTGGGGATTGCACGATGAGTTCTGAACTATTTCCCCACAGGGCACCTTTTGTGCATCTGCCTCGATTTGGCTCAGATAGTCATTTGAACAGAAAAATGGGCAAATTCTGTCATTTTAATCCAACTGTTATATTGTCTTGACTTTATGATTTGGGATTATTCAAATACATTCATTCTGATATTTATTGTATAAAATGTTTTTGAAACTTTTCTGAAAAGCGTAAGGTGATATACAAGGAGAGCTAATGATATCACTCTCATTTTTTCCATTTTGCTGAGGTGGAATAGGGCTCAGTGAAAATAATATGAAATATCCCAAGGGGGTTACTGACCTCCAGCTGATCTTGGGATACGTTTATATGGACTCTGCTTTTATTTATTTATTTTTTAAATTTTTATTTATTTATTAAAGATTAATTAATTTATTTTAATTGGAGGCTAATTACTTTACAATATTGCAGTGATTTTTGCCATACATTGACATGAATCAACCATGGTTGTACATGTGTTCCCCATCCTGAATCCCACCTCCAACCTCCCTCCCCATCCCATCCCTCAGGGTCATCCCAGTGTACCAGCCCTGAGCACCCTGTCTCATGCATTGAACCTGGACTGGTGATCTGTTTCCCATATGATAATTTACATGTTTCAGTGCTATTCTCTCAAATCATCCCACCCTTGCCTTCTCCCACCAAAACAGACCAAAAAGTCTCTTTTGCTGTCTTGCATATACGGTCATCATTACCATCTTTCTAAATTCCATATATATATGCATTAGCATACTGTATTGGTGTTTTTCTTTCTGACTACTTCACTCTGTATAATAGGCTCCAGTTTCATCCACCTCATTAGAACGGATTCAAATGTATTCTTTTTAATGGCTGAGTAATACTCCATTGTGTACCACAGCTTTCTTATCCATTCGTCTGCTGATGGACATCTAGGTTGCTTCCATGTCCTGGCTATTATAAACAGTGCTGCGATGAACATTGGGCTACACGTGTCTCTTTCAATTCTGGTTTCCTCGGTGTGTATGCCCAGCAGTGGGATTGCTGGGTCATATGACAGTTCTATTTCCAGTTTTTTAAGGAATCTCCACACTGTTCTCCATAGTGGCTGTACTAGTTTGCATTCCCACCAACAGTATAAGAGGGTTCCCTTTTTCTGCACCTTCTCCAGCATTTATTGTTTATAGACTTTTTGATAGCAGCCATTTTGACTGGTGTGAGATGGTACCTCATTGTGATTTTGATTTTCATTTCTCTGATAATGAGTGATGTTGAGCATCTTTTCATGTGCTTGTTAGCCATCTGTAGGTCTTCATTGGACAAATGTCCGTTTAGTTATTTGGCCCATTTTTTGATTGGATTGTTTATTTTTCTGGAATTGAGCTGCAGGAGCTGCTTGTATATTTTTGAGATTAATTCTTTGTCAGTTACTTTGTTTGCTATTATTTTTTCCCATTCTGAAAGCTGTCTTTTCATCTTACTTATAGTTTCCTTTGTTGTGCCAAAGCTTTTAAGTTTAATTAGGTCCCATTTGTTTATTTTTGCTTTTATTTCCATTACTCTGGGAGGTGTGTCATAGAGGATCCTGCTGTGATTTATGTCAGAGTGTTTTGCCTATGTTTTCCTCTATGAGTTTTATAGTTTCTGGTCTTATATTTAGATCTTCAATCCATTTCGAGTTTATTTTTGTGTATGGTGTTAGAAAGTGTTCTAGTTTCATTCTTTTACAAGTGGTTGACCAGTTTTCCCAGCACCACTTGTTAAAGAGATTGTCTTTTCTCCATTGTATATTTTTACCTCCTTTGTCAAAGAAACGGTGTCCATAGGTGCATGGACTTATCTCTGGGCTTTCTGTTTTTTTTTTCCATTGATCTATGTTTCTGTCTTTGTGCCAGTACCATACTGTCTTGATGACTGTAGCTTTGTAGTATAGTCTGAAGTCAGGCAGGTTGATTTTTCCAGTTCCATTCTTCCTTCTCAAGATTACTTTGGCTATTCAAGGTTTTTTGTATTTCTATACAAATTGTGAAGTTATTTGTTCTAGTTCTCTGAAAAATACAGTTGGTAGCTTGATAAGGATTGCCCTGAACCTATAGATTGCTGGAGTGGGTTGCCATTTCCTTCTCCAGTACTCATTTTCATTATATTGATTCTTTTGATCCACAAACATGGTATATTTCTCCATCTATTTGTGTCATCTTTGATTTCTTTCATTGGTGTTTTATAGAATTCTCTATATAGGTCTTTTGCTTCTTTAGGTAGATTTATTCCTAAGTATTTTATTCTTTTTGTTGCAATGGTGAATGGAATTGTTTTCTTAATTTCTCTTTCTGTTTTCTCATTGTTAGTGTACAGGAATGCAAGGGATTTCTGTGTGTTAATTTTATATCCTGCAACTTTACTATATTGATTGATTAGCTCTAGTAATTTTCTGGTGGAGTCTTTAGGGTTTTCTATGTAGAGGATCACATCACCTGCAAACAGTGAGAGTTTTACTTCTTCTTTTCCAATCTGGATTCCTTTTATTTCTTTTTCTTCCCTGATTGCTGTGGCTAAAACCTCCAAAACTATGTCAAATAGTAGTGGTGAGAGTGGGCACCCTTGTCTTGTTCCTGACTTTAGGGGAAATGCTTTCAATTTTTCACCATTGAGGATAATGTTTGCTGTGGGTTCATCACATATGGCTTGAGGTATGTTCCTTCTATGCCTGCTTTCTGGAGGGTTTTTTTTTTTTTTTTAATCATAAATGGATGTTGAATTTTGTCAAAGGCTTTCTCTGCATCTATTGAGATAATCATGTGGTTTTTATCTTTCAATTTGTTAATGTGGTATATTACATTGATTGATTTGTGGATATTGAAGAATTCGTTCATCCCTGGGATAAAGCCCACTTGGTCATGATGTATGATCTTTTTAATATGTTGTTGGATTCTGTTTGCTAGAATTTTGTTAAGGATTTTTGCATCTATGTTCATCAGTGATATTGGCCTGTAGTTTTCTTTTTTTGTGGCATCTTTGTCAGTTTTTGGTATTAGGGTGATGATGGTCTCATAGAATGAGTTTGGAAGTTTACCTTCCTCTGCAGTTTTCTGGAAGAGTTTGAGTAGAATGGGTGTTAGCTCTTCTCTAAATTTTTGGTAGAATTCAGCTGTGAAGCCATCTGGTCCTGGGCTTTTGTTTGCTGGAAGATTTCTGATTACAGTTTCAATTTCCATGCTTGTGATGGGTCTGTTAAGATTTTCTATTTCTTCCTGGTTCAATTTTGGAAAGTTATACTTTTCTAAGTATAACTTCCAAGTTGTCCATTTTATTGGCATATAGTTGCTGATAGTAGTCTCTTATGATCCTTTGTATTTCTGTGTTTTCTGTTGTGATTCCTCCATTTTCATTTCTAATTTTGTTGATTTGATTCTTCTCCCTTTTTTTTCTTGATGAGTCTGGCTAATGGTTTGTCTATTTTATTTATCTTCTCAAAGAACCAGCTATTAGCTTTGTTGATTTTGGCTATGATATCCTTTGTTTCTTTTGCATTTATTTCTGCCCTAATTTTTATGATTTCTTTCCTTCTACTAACCCTGGAGTACTTCATTTCTTCTTTTTCTAGTTGCTCTAGGTGTATAATTAGGTTATTTATTTGATTTTTCTCCTGTTTCTTGAGGTGGGCTTGTATTGCTATGAACCTTTCCCTTAGCACTGCTTTTACTGAGTCCCATAGGTTTTGGGTTGTTGAGTTTTCATTTTCATTAATTTCTATGCATATCTTGATTTCTTTTTTTATTTATTTTGTGATTTGTTGGTTATTCAGAAGCGTGTTGTTTAGCCTCCATATGTTTGTATTTTTAATAGTTTTTTTCCCTGTAGTTAACATCTAATCTTTCTGCATTGTGATCAGAAAAGATGCTTGAGATGATTTCAGTTTTTTTGAATTTACCAAGGCTAGATTTATGGCTCAGGATGTGACCTATCCTGGAGAAAGTTCCCTGTGCAGTTGAGAAAAAGGTGAAATTCATTGTTTTGGCGTGAAATGTCCTATAGCTATAAATTAGGTCTAACTGGTCTATTGTATTGTTTAAAGTTTGTGTTTCCTTGTTAATTTTCTGTTTAGTTGATCTATCCATAGGTGTGAGTGGGGTATTAAAGTCTCCCACTATTATTGTGTTATTGTTAATTTCCCCTTTCATACTTGTTAGCATTTGTCTTACATATTGCAGTGCTCCTATGTTGGGTGCATATGTGTTTATAATTGTTATATCTTCTTGGATTGATCCTTTGATCATTATGTAGTGTCCTTCTTTGTCTTTTTTCACAGCCTTTATTTCAAAGTCTATTTTATCTGATATGCGTATTGGTACTCCTGCTTTCTTTTGGTCTCCATTTGCATGAAATATCTTTTTCCAGCCCTTCACTTTCAGTCTGTATGTGTCCCTTATTTTGAGGTGGGTCTCTTGTAGACAGCATATATAGGCGTCTTATTTTTGTATCCATTCAGCCAGTCTTTGTCTTTTTTGGGGGCATTCAACCCATTTACGTTTAAGGTAATTATTGATAGGTATGATCCCGTTGCCATTTACTTTGTTGTTTTGGGTTGAGTTTATAAACCTTTTCTGTGTTTCCTATCTAGAGAAGGTCCTTTGGCATTTGTTGAAGAACTGGTTTGGTGGTGCTGAATTCTCTCAGCTTTTGCTTGTCTGTAAAGCTTTTGATTCTCCTTCATATTTGAATGAGGTCCTTGCTGGGTACAGTAATCTGGGCTGTAGGTTTTTCTCTTTCAGTCTTATTCTTACAGTAGCCTCAAGACTTCTCTGTCTATACAGCACCAATGATAAAACATCTAGGTTAATGGCGAAAAGATTCTCCACAGCGAGGGACACCCAAAGAGATTCACAAGAGTTAAGTAGAGAAGAGAAGCGGGAGGGAGGAGATAGAGGTGACCTGGGGGAGAAAAAGGGGTAAAAAGTGGAGAGAGCACTCAAGCCAGTAATCACACTCCTAAGTAAAAATGGGTACTGAAGATTGGATTCTTTAAGGTACAGAATTGATAACAAATACCAAAAAAGCAAAGATTAAAAATCTAGAGTAGAGGTTAGACTCTCAAAAATATAATATAAAAAAAAAGTTGCCAAAGTTATAAAAAAATATGAAATTTGCTTTAAAAAGAGGGTCTTTTTTTTTGCAAGGTAATAATAGGTTTTAAAAATGAAAATTAAAGGAGTGATAAAGAACTTAAAATTTTTTTTAAGTTTTAATAGAAAAAAATATATAGGAATTTCTCTGGAGATGTTGAGGGCATGTGGAGTCAGTTCATTTCCAGCGTGTACTTCTCAAGGTGTACAGCCCCCTTCCAATGTAGCCAATGCTGCTGCTGCTGCTGCTGCTAAGTCACTTCAGTCGTGTCTGACTCTGTGCGACCCCATAGCCGGCAGCCCACCAGGCTCCCCCGTCCCTGGGATTCTCCAGGCAAGAACACTAGAGTGGGTTGCCGTTTCCTTCTCCAATGCATGAAAGTGAAAAGTGAACATGAAGTCATCCATCGTGTCAGACTCTTCATGACCCCCTGGACTGCAGCCCACCAGGCTCCTCCATCCATGGGATTTCCCAGGCAAGAGTACTGGAGTGGGGTGCCATCGCCTTCCCCCGCAGCCAATGCTAACAGGGTTTTAGTCTGTTGCACCTGTCACTTCCAAAGCGGCTCCCTCTTCTTCGTTCCTTTTGGCCTCCTCTCTTTGCAAGTCTCTTCAGTGTCTAACTTCCGCCCTGACACGGGGGCAAAGGTGGTCATTTATTCTGGCTCACTTGTTTGGTTGTGCTGCGGGGAGGGAGGAACACTGCAAACAAATATCACTGGCGTGTGTGGGGAGTGCTTGCAGTGTCTGGGCCGCACTGGGTTTGCCCCTGCTCATGGCATGTGTGCTTTCCTGGTCTACACTGCTCAGGCTCCAGGTTGCTCTGTTGGAGAACCGTCTAAGGTGGGCCCTGGGATGCATGCACTTCCCAGGCATAAGCCACTCAGGTTCAGGTTCTTGGGTACTCCGCAAGGGCACAGACTCAGTTGGGCCTGCGTTTTGTGCCCTTCTGAGGTCCGAGCAGCTCAGGCGACCAGGTGCTTGGCGAGCGCACTCTCCCCAGGTAGGGGTGCGTCTTATCGCCTCCCGGGTCCCAGCCACTCGGGAGTGCCATCTCAGGTGTGCCGTGCGTCTCCTCTGGGGAGCTAATCTCTATCTGCGACCCTCCTGGCGGGTGTCAACCGCCCAGAATCCCAGGAAGAGTTGGTTAGCAACTGGGAGCCTGCTGGCAGTTTGGCAGAGGATGTCTCTGGGGCCGAGTTTGCCCCATTCTGGCTCTGGCTGTCGCCCGCCTGCCTCCAGCGGGGGATGGGCCAGTCCGCGGCTAGCCCTCCTCTGGTATTCATTCAGTCCTTTGTTCTGTGAGCGGGTCTGGCAGTGCCTTAGGTTAGAGCTTTTCGCAGGAAAGTTCTCTCTCTCTCTTTCCTCTTTTTTTCCTCTCTCGGGCTATCCCACAGTTTGGGTTGCTGTCTCACGTCAGCTCCCTCAGATTGCCCTCAGGGCATTCAGGCCCGGTCCTTACCCGCAGCAAAGCAGCGCGGGCCTCCCTGTTAGCCCCGGCGTGTTGGTGGTGGATGCGAGTGCCTGGGCTACTTCTCCGCTGAGAGTTGCGCTTAGGCACGTAATCTGTGGGTTTTATTTATTTATTTTTTCCTCCTGGTTATGTTTCCCTCTGAGATTCCAAAACTCCTCATAGACCCGTCCGTGAGGGGGTTTCCTGGTGTTGGGAAACTTCTCTTTCACGACTCCCTTCCTGGGACAGGTCTCCATCCCTCTTTTTTCTGTCTTTGTATCTTTTATAGTTTGTCCTACCTCCTTTCGAAGACAATGGGCTCCCTTTCTGGGTGTCTGGTGTCCTCCGCCAGTGTTCAGAAGTTGTTTTGTGGAAGTTGCTCTGTGTTCAAATGATCTTTTGATGAATTTGTGGGGGAGAAAGTGGTCTCCCCATCCTATTCCTCCGCCATCTTAGGACAGCCAGTGGACTCTGCTTTTAAAATTGTATTCTGCTTTTAAGGAGTATATGATCCTTAAAGAAAAAAAAAAGAAAAAAGCAGTTGTCGTTGTTTAGTTGCTCAGTTGTGTCTGGTCTTTCTCCCCTGATAGACTACAACCCACCAGGCTTCTGTAGCCCTCCTGTCCATGGAATTTCCCATGCAAGAATGCTGGAGTGGGTTGTCATTTCCTTCTCCAGGGAATCTTCCTTCTCCAGGGATCGAAACATCGTCTCCTGCATTGGTAGGTGGGTTCTTTACTGCTGAGCCACCTGGGAAAAAAACAATATCATATCCAAATTAGAAGACTGCCTTTCCCAATAAAATGATTAATTATTCACCATTACAGAGCCAGGAAGGGGTGAGTCAAGCAGAAATTTAGCAGAAGGAGAGAAACATTAGTCTGGGCTGAATATCTTTGTCTTATTTATCTTCTTATCATTTGTGTTAGATTGTAGTAGGAGTAAAGACTTACTGAATTGCATTGGCTTAAGCTAACATGCATAATTTGGCCACTGTGGCATGCAGAAGAATTGCTTTCCAACCAGTGGTGGGTCCAGAAATGTAGCCGGGGGAGGGTTAGGCAGCATCTGGGTTAGAAAAGGCAGGATGCAGCATGTGTCTTAAAAAGTTGCTTCTGTGTACAAACACACTATATAAACATGTTCTTTTTTTTTTTTTTTTTGACCACAGTATGCAACATGTAGGATCTTATCTCCCCGACCAGGAATTGAACCCATGCCCTGTGCCTTGGAAACACAGAGTCTTAACCACTGGACCTCCACAGAAGGCCTTCAGTTCAGTCACTCAGTCATATCTGACTCTTTGTGACCCCATGAACTGCAGCATAACAGGCTTCCCTGTCCATCACAAACTCCCAGAGCTTGTTGAAACTCATTCCCATCAAGTCAGTGATGCTATCCAACCATCTCATCCTCTGTTGTCCCCTTTTCTCTCCTGCCTTCAATCTTGCCCAGCATCAGGGTCTTTTCCAGTGAGTCAGTTCTTCACATCAGGTGGCCAAAGTATTGGAGTTTCAGCTTCAGCATCAGTCCTTCCAATGAATGTTCAGGACTGATTTCCTTTAGGATTGACTGTGGTTGGATCTCCTTGCAGTCCAAGCAGTTCAAAAGCATCAATTCTTCGGCACTCAGCTTTCTTTATAGGCCAACTCTCACATCCATACATGACCACTGAAAAAACCATAGCTTTGACTAGACGGACCTTTGTTGGCAAAGTAATGTGTCTGCTTTTTAGTATGCTGTCCAGGTTGATCATAGCTTTTCTTCCAAGGAGCAAGTGTCTTTTAATTTCATGGCTGCAGTCATCATCTGCAGTGATTTTGGAGCCCAAGAAAATAAAACCTGTCACTATTTCCATCGTTTTCCCATTTATTTGCAATGAAGAGATGGGACTGGATGCCATCACCTTAGTTTTTTGAATGTTAAGTTTTAAGTCAACTTTTTCACTTTCCTCTTTCACTTTCATCGAGAGTCTCTTTAGTTCTTCACTTTCTGCCATAAGGGTGGTGTAATCTGCATATTTGAGGTTATTGATATTTCTACCTGCAATCTTGATTCCAGCTTGTGCTTCATCCAGTCTGGCATTTCACATGATGTACTCTGCAGAGAAGTTAAATAAGCAGAGTGACAATATACAGCCTTGTTGTACTCCTTTCCCAATTGGAACCAGTCTGTTGTTCCATGTCTGGTTCTAACTGTTGCTTCTTGACCTGTATACAGATTTCTCAGAAGGCAGTCCGGGTGGTCTGGTATTCTCATCTCTTGAAGAATTTTCCACAGTTTTTGTGATCCACACAGTCAAAGGGTTTGGTGTAGTCAATAAAGCAGAAGTAGATGTTTTTCTGGAATTCTCTTGCTTTTTTGATGACCTTTGGTTTGATCATTTGATCAAATTTGATCTCTGGTTCCTCTGCCTTTTCTAAATCCAGCTTGAACATCTGGAAGTTCTCTATTCATGTACTGTTGAAGCCTAGCTTGAAGAGTTTTGAGCATTACTTTGCTAGTTTGTGAGATGAGTGCAATTGTGCAGTAGTTTAAACATTCTGTGGCATTGCCTTTCTTTGAGATTGGAATGAAAACTGACCTTTTCCAGTCCTGTGGCCACTGCTGGGTTTTCCAAATTTGCTAGCATATTGAATGCAGCATACTTTCACAGCACCGTCTTTTAGGATTTGAAATAGCTCAACTGGAATTCCATCACCTCCACTAGCTTTGTTCATAGTGATGCTTCCTAAGGCCCACTTGATTTTGCATTCCAGGATGTCTGTCTCTAGGTGGGTGATCACAGCATTGTGGTTATCTGGGTCATGGAGATTTTCCTTGTATAGTTTTTCTGTGTATTCTTGCCACCTCTTCTTGATATCTTCTACTTCTGTTAGGTCCATACCATTTCTGTCCTCTATTGTGCCCATCTTTGTATGAAATGTTCCCTTGGTATCTCTAATTTTCTTGACGAGATCTCTAGTCTTTCCCATTCTATTGTTTTCCTCTATTTCTTTGGATTGATTGCTGAAGAAGGCTTTCTTATCTCTCCTTGCTTTTGCACTCTGCATTCAGATGGATATGTTTTTCCTTTGCCTTTAGCTTCTCTTCTTTTCTCAGCTATTTGTAAGGCCTCCTCAGACAACCATTTTGCCTTTTTGCATTTCTTTTTCTTGAAGATGGTTTTGATCATCCTGTCTAAGGCAAGTCCTTAGACTGCATATTTAAGATCAGTACAAGTAGCAAAAATTTCTAAAGGCTCTGGCATTCACATATTTCACAAGATAAAAATGTCGGCTGCCCATGTTGAAGCACGTCATCATGATTTTAGTTGGAGTACCTTTTTTGGAAGGCTGAGGAAGCATGTAGGGGGTGAGCACCCCAGGCTGACTTTTGACACTGCTCCTTTCCCCTCCCCCAACATCCTATTACTCAGGATGTTCATCACTTATCAAGATGTATTGTGAATTTCTGAAACATTGACCAATGGATCTTTTAGTGGAAGTGCAGATACAAAGAAGTACATGGCAAGTTTCATTTAAATTGTCATCAATTACTTGTCCTTATTGTGGGTAAACCATGGTTAACCATGGCTGACTTTGTGGCCGGATGGATTGGGGGTCAAGACCCTGGGCAAATCCTTTAACATCTTTGGATCTAGTATCCTTCCTTGTGGAATTGTGGATGAATTTATCAGCCCTCAATGTAGCATTGTGGTAAAGGTCTAATAGAATATTTATATGGGTGCATCATAATCTGTAATATTTGTGGGTAAAGCACTATCTTGATTGTAAACTTGCTGACATTGTCTCTAACAGCAATCCTGTCTGTGATCTCACTTCGCCTTAGAGCTTTTCCCTTGCACCCTAATCCAGGTCCCAGATCCCTTATCTGAATCTCATTAGTATTTCTGCAGCAAAATCAATGCTTATGCCCTTAACTCAGAGGGATAAATAAGCTGTCCATCACTTTACACCTGTGCATGTGAGGATGCGTGGACTCCTGCAGGTTGTTTGAAGGGAAGCCTGTGGTTCTCAACAGGGACTTCTGAGTTTGGAATTTTAGATGCTTAATCAGGAGTTTGTATTTAATGGTTGTTATACTTGCTCTGCTTCTTCTCCCCTTTCCCTCGTTTCCTCGCTCTCCATTTCCAATTCTCAGCCTCAGTTGCAGTTGTATTATCTCTGTTGTTTCTGAAATGGGCCCTTGATACACTGCCTTTGTTGAGAGACATAAGCCAGCTTGCATCTGGGGTGAGCAGAGGGACAGAGGCATGTCCCAGGGGAGGTGGGAAGCAGGACCCCATGGAGGGTGTTGTTGTTCTGTTGAGTTTCAGCAGGTTTCCAGAGCAGGAAAGCAGACTGACCCCTCTACAAGGCAGCGCTGGCAGGCAGTCTGCTCTGGGGGATTGGGGGCTCTCAAGCTCAGCTTCCAAGATGGTGTGCTCACCAGGCCTCTCCAGGTTTTGGTCCTTGGTCTGACACCTGGATTCTCTGGCTTTGCCTGGCCCTTTAGGAGGGCTGGGTTGTGGAAACTGTCTTGCACTGGCTTTGACTCTTCTCTGGATGCTTCTGCCTCTTGGATTCATCCTTTGGGGTCACATTTTGCAGCCTGAGGGCAAAGGATACCCTACCTTCTACTCTTCCTGGGCTCTGGAGCCCCTGCGTGTCTTGGAGGGAGTTTGGGACAGTTTCTATCATTGATAAGCTGGAAGGAAAAGGGGTGGAGCTGTTATGGTGCCTCCTTAGATGCCCACCACCACCGAAAGTCAACGTGGGCAGTTCCTTTGGTTCTTATATTGCTGTCTTGGGCTGTGAGCGCTTGTGGGCTGCTTGTGGTAGGGAGGCTTCCCATGACTGATTGACACCAAATGATCATAGAGAGTGAAGGCGGTGTAACAATACATATGGGTTGGCTCTGGGGAGGAAATTCTGGAATTCTGGTTCTAGAGCCAGTCAATCTTCACTTTGTTCAAGGTGTCATTTAAAAAATTTTAAAACTGTATGTACATATGTATATATTTAAATTCATTTTTAATTGGAGGATAATTGCTTTACAGTGTTGTGTTGGTTTCTGCCATACAGCGTGAATCAGCTGTAAGTGTACATACATCCAGGAGGAGGAAATGGCAACGCACTCCAGTATTTTTGCCTGGAAAATCTCATGGACGGAGGAGCCTGGTAGGCTACACTCCATGCGGTCGCAAAGTGTCAGACACGACTTACCAAATGAGCACACATACATATATCCCCTTCCTCTTGAACTCCCTTCCCAACACCCCCCCCCCCCCATCCCACCCCTCTAGGTTCAAGGTGTAATTTAATTTGCGTTTGTCCTTCTGAAATTTTCACCCACGTGAAATGTACACTCTGTGATTCACTGTTTGGCTTTTGGTTTCTCAGCATCCCCTCGGATGGTTTGCCTTTCCTGTTGCAGAAATTCTCTGCTCTTGCTGCTATCATTTCACACCCAAAGAGGGCATTCTAACCTTAGAAGAGCTTCAGCTTAGCAGTGCACCTGCCCTTTCTCTCTAAGCACAGAGTCTGGCCTCTTGCTCTCTCTCTTTTTACTTTATTTTACTTTACAATACTGTATTGGTTTTGCCACACATCAGCATGAATCCGCCACGGGTGTACATGAGTTCCCAATCCTGAGCCCCCTCCCACCTCCCCCTACATCCCATCTCTCTGGGTCAGCTCGGCTTCCCTGGTGTTTTGGCTGCGGGGAGGAAATCGTCACAGCCCACACGTACTTAATAAGGCTGTGATGGAAATGGACCCAACCTGAGTGCAGGAGGGGACAGAGAGGGGCCTGCTGCTTGCTCTGCCACCAAACTTCACGGGCTCCCTGTACATTTCTGGGGCTGCTCCTCGTGGACTGTTTTCACTGAGGGACAATTGTGACTACTCTCTGTGAGGCTGGGGACTTGGCAAGTCAATTGGCTAATTGTTTGGGTGTTCTTTCAGCGTTGTGTGCAGTGAGTGTGGGAGGCAAAGACCCTTCAGTGCAAAGGTAATGCCAGCTTGTTCCCTGGAAGCCCACGGGAGCCAGAGTCAAAGGGACTTTTTGTTTTACCAGGAGAAGAACCTACAGGAAATCTCAGCTTGAGCTATTGCTCCGCAGTCTCCTTGTCCCATCAGAGCTGGCTGTGCTTTGGCCTCCTTTGTGGGAGGCAGTAACTTGAACAGAAAACAAAGAAATGAAAGGATGCTGCTCACAGTGGCCGGAGTGGAGCACTCCTGCTGGGCCCACTAATATGCAGGGGGGAGCTTCCCCTGGGGCCGCTTCATGCTGTTCTGAGAATCAGCTGTGGTCTTAAGAGTAAGCTCATGAGCCCAGCCTCTGCCCTGTCATAGGCCATCTATGTTATTATTGAGGGGCAAGTGTTAGGTTTCAAATTGCTACCAGCAGTTCTGTCTCTTGCTTAGGTATATGACCAAGAATAAGTCATTTATTAATAATTTCTCTTCCGCTGTAAACTGAGCAATAATAATGCTTATTTCATAGACCTGTTGTGTAGATTTTATGAGACACATGCAGAGGGCTTAGAAAATTGTAGCTTATTAAAATAGGTGAGCTGTACCTCTAGCTGTGCGGGCCAGGTCCCTCCAGGAGTACAGGTGGAGCCCAGGGGAGAGTGGGGCCAACCCCCAGCCTGGGCTATGGTGCTAAGGAAGGCATGCCTGCTTCCAATTCATCATCTCAGAGGGGTCACCTTTTTCTAATTTATCCGCCCAGAGGGAACATATTTTTATAGTTCATCACCCCGGAGGGGGTAACTTTTAAAAATTTTGCACACAGGCACCATATCTGCTAGCTGCAGCCCTGTTGACAAAAGAAAGATGCTGTTATTAGTGTAGCGGACAGACCCTCCTGGAGAGAGGGCACGCAAGGCATGCTTTGCCTGGCTCCAGTTGGCTCATTTCACTTTAATTCCAAAGATACGATTACCACAGGCAGAGGAGCAATTTTGCTATTTCCTCAGTTCTAAATTTTGTCTAGAATTTTCCTTGAGGCCAAGGACGATAATCTGCCTCCTAAGGCTCCCTCCTCACCACTGCCTTGCCCCTGTCCTCTGGAATGCACACTTGCTAACAGGCTGGAAGAGAATGAGAGAGAGCAGCTGTGGGATGCTGGTTGTTGGCTCGTGGTCCCCCACCCATCCTTCTGTGCTTTGCTCCTTTCTGTTGGGGCCGAGAATCAGACACGTTTCTGGCTCCCTTGCCAGCCCTTTCCCCAGGCTCTAGAACCAATGGGCATAACCTCTTCAACAGCCCAGCAGACTGAACAGGCTAGGGATGCAGCCCAGAGCATCAGTGCCTGACCTCTAGCTACTCTCCTTTTCATCTCCCTTTTTTCTCCTCCAGTTCTTTCCATACTTTGTGACTAACTCCCTGTACTAAATGTCCTCTGTTTGGCATGCCTGGAGTGGTCTTAGATTTCTTGCACTCTGTGTGCAGTCTCTGTGGATCTGTTGGGTGCTTAGGGGCTGGGCCCACTCCCCAGGATATCTTCCTTTCTGTGTCCATCTCCATCATGCCTGTCGGCATCATTGCCATAGCCTTTACAATAGGTTTTTAGTTTAGCCTCATCCTAATCATGGTGTCATTTAATAGTCAGATTAATTGTCCTAAAACTTTAGTTCACCTGGCTCACACATCTCAAAACTCGAACTCTCCAGCCATTTGATAAAGGTATAGTCATCTGTGACCTAAACCACAGTGGCGAGAATCGTAATTATGGACACCACCTCTGCAATCTTAACAACAGACCTCTGTAGTCAGAGGGTCGTTCTTCGGCCCTGGCTGGAGGCAGGGTGTTAGTCCAGTGGCAGACACACCAGCAGTGGGTGTGAGGAAGCTTGCAGACCCTGGCCCCAGCTCCTGCTGCCTCTCCTTCCCTCCTCCCCACCTGCCCAGACCAGGGCCTTGGGGACAGGGCCCTGGGCGGCACTGGCCTCTCCTCCTCTCCCGGAAGACAGCGTCAGTGCACAGATCCCACGAAGTCCTGGGATTAGGGAGAACAGAGACTGGGAAGTTTAGACCATGATACTTCTTATAAACTGGTGGAAATAGGTGTACTGTGAAAAGTGCAGATGAGCTGTGAGCCCAGATAAGAGGTTACTGTCTTGGGAGCAGGGGCTGTGTTTCTCACCCTGACAGATTTCCTCACTTCTTTGGAGTAATGTTTTTAGGAAATTCCAGAACGAAGGGATTGGCAAGACTCTCTTAAGGGAAATAAAAGGGACATAATAGGGTTAACTGGAGGAAAAATAATACAGTTAATGTTCAAACATAGCTTTATTGTTTCCATATAAAAAACAAAACATAGGTATTATAACAAGTCAAACAAACCTGAAAAATACACGGTGGAAGAAGTGATCACTGAAGAAGTGATCACCTTCTTCACTAAATTCTTTAGTGGTCATCCTTCTGAAGGGTTCTCAAGCCTGTGTTATACACACATGCAATTTTACAGAACTGGGATTATGTTACCTTGTTTTATTAAAAATTTTTTTATTTGTTTATTGGCTGCACTGGGGCTTCATTGCAGCAAGTGGAGGCTGCTCTCTAGTTGTGGTGCTTGAGCTTCTTATTGCTGTGGCTTCTCCTGTTATGCAGCACGGGCTCCAGGGTGCATGGGTTCATCAGCTGTGGCTCATGGGTACTAGAGCACCATCTCAGTACTTGTGGTACATGGGCTAAGTTGCCCTGTGCCTTGTGGGATCTTCCCGGACCAGGGATCAAACCCATGTCCCCTTCATTGGCAGGCGAATTCTTCACCACTGAACCACCATGGATGTGGCCATGCCTCGTGGTATGTGGAGTCTTAGTTCCCTGGCCAGGGATCGAACCCATGCCTCCTGCACTGGGGGCCTGGAGTCGTAACCCCTGGACTGCCAAGGAAGTCCCTATGTCACCTTGTTTTCTAATCTAATTCTTCCCACTTATTAGTATAGCAGAGAAACAGTTTCATGTGAGCTAATACTGCTTTACTTCATTATTTCTAATGACTGCACAGTATCCTATGTTTGCACCATAAATTACTCACCCAGCCACACTAAACTGGAGTGCTTACAGCTGTCTCCCTTTAGAACATGCTAGCTTGTGTTAAGTTCCTGTGCTTATGGTGATGCTAAGGCTCTAAGAGGTATTCTGAGGTACCAGTGCTTAGAGCATCAGAAGTGTATTTCTTTCCTGTGACGTTTACTTCTTCCTCCCTTTACCGGCAGTTATCCTGAAGCACTGCTCGGGTGGACGGGAAGCACTGCCTTTCGTGGCCATCCAGGGACTCAGGCTGACAAAGGCCTTTAGCATGTGGTTTCCAAGGTTGTTCTGTCCTTTGCCATCCAGCCAGGAGTTAGTAGAAAAGAGAGAGCAGATTTCATGGGGGCTTTATAAGCATCAGAACTGGAAGTGGCAGACTCCACTACTGCCCACATCGCGATAGCCAGGTGAGTCACATGGCTACACGGAGCTGCAAGGGAGGCTGGGAAATTCACTTAACTGGATATGAAGGAGGAAAAAACCTAGGTTTGGCTAACAGCTCCTTCTAGTGGTCACCAAATCCTGGTTCTTGTGGCGCTAGTAGTAAAGAAGCCGCCTGCCAATGCAGGAGACATAAGAGATGTGGGTTCAATCCCTGGGTCAGGAAGATTCCCTGGAGCGGAGCATGAGAACCCACTCCAGTTTTCTTGCCTGGAGAATCCCCTGGACAGAGGAGCCTGGCGGGCTACAGTCCATAGAGTTGCAGAGTTGGACACAACTGAAGCAACTTAGACTGCACCCCGCCCAGGAGAGACATGTTGAGGCCTATGCAGTCACTCCAGATGACTTTTCTCCTCATGAGGACCCTGGTTTAATGATCCTCAGAAAATGAGGTTCTGTGACTTACAAACTAAAAGGGAAAACATTTTATTTACCTCATCCTTAGCCCCTCCCAGTTTTTAGTGGTGGAGCAGAGACAGAATGGCACAACAATAAAAATTCCCCTTTGGACTGGGTAAAATAGGAGATCCACCATAGTCACATGCATCTCCAGGCTCAAAGCAGATCCTAGAAGCCAGTGGGTAGGCAAGGTGCAGGCGCCCAGCCAGGAGGTTGGAGAGCTTCCTCCACTGGCCCTTGATTCTGTCCAGAGAGGACGTCTCCTGTTGATTGTCTCCATGGCCCCTGGTCTGTCCTGCCGGGTTCATCCTTGGCCTTTAGTTTCCATGGCAACATCTGAAGTGGTTGCTGGGGAGTCTGCCATCTTTCTCTTAATCAAAGAGCTTTTATTTATGTATTTATTGGTGGTTGCACCGCATCTTCATTGTTGTGCTTGGGCTTTCCCTAGTTGTGGTGAGTGGGGCTCCTCTCCAGCTGCGGTTCACAGGCTTTCATTGTGCTGGCCTCTCTCGTCGTAGCAGCTCGGGCTCTAGGCTCTTGGCTTTCCCTAGTTGTGGTGAGCGGGGCCCCTCTCCAGCTGCGGTTCACAGGCTTTCATTGTGCTGGCCTCTCTTGTTGCAGCAGCTCGGGCTCTAGGCTCTTGGGTTTCCCTAGTTGTGGTGAGCGGGGCTCCTCTCCAGCTGTGGTGCACGGGCTTCCATTGTGCTGGCCTCTCTCGTTGCAGCAGCTCGGGGTCTAGGCTCTTGGGTTTCCCTAGTTGTGGTGTGCAGGCTCAGTTGCTCCACAGCACATGGAATCTTCCCAGACCAGGGATCAAACCTTTGTCCCCTGCATTGGCAGGCGGACTGTTAACCACTGGACCGCCTGGGAAGTCCCATGAAGCTTGATTTATTGTATGACTTTATCACCCCATACCCTTCCATCTCAACTAAATGGTGGTTACCTTGAGGTCCCCAGACTCAGACAGGAAGGCATCACTCTTACTCAGTTTTTTGCCATAGTCTTTGAGTCTTTGGGTCTTTGTCACTCATAAACTTTTTCAATCTTATTTTTTACTGTTTGAGACTTAGAAGCAGACAGTTTTTACAACCCTTTAAGCACACAAATTTCTGAATTCTATCCTCTTTCATTTATGCCTGCAAACAAACATATTTGTGACTGAGTATATTTTTTCTTCAATATTACTTTAATATTATTTTACTATCACTTTTATTTTATTAATAATTTTCTACTTTTCAAATCCCCCCATGGAGCTGCAAGCCTGGTTGGCCCTAGGTCTGCTTTCTTAGTTATTGCAGATGATGATTTTACCAAACATTCTGCCATTGCGTTACTTGGATCTCCATTTTTCCAGGCTCTGATATCAGTTTGCTTGCTATTCACTTCCTGGTTATTAAGTCAGTACCACTTATTTTATTAATGTCTACTTTAAGGCACCAATTTTTGCACTCGTTAACCCCTGCTGTTGTAATATAAAACCTAACTTCTCAGTAGCATATCATTTTCAAAGTTTGTTTCTTGCTGATATAAGCTATATTTTGAGGCAAGGGTGGTGGTGGTGGTGTTTTTTAGGGGACATCATTCTACTCTGTGTGGTCATTTAGGGAGTCAGGTGAACCAGTGAACCTCCATTTTCAACATCTGGCTTCCAACGTCTCCCAGAACATCAACACCTAATCCATAGACAGAGGAAGAAGGGCTGTGGAATGACCACAAAGAAGGTTTTTATTAGCCAGGCCTGAAAAGTGGTGGTCATCATTTCTGTCCAGTTTCACTGGCGAGGATTCAGTCACCTGGCTACACATAATTTCAAGGGAACCTGGAAATGTGGTTTACCTGTGTGTCCCAGAGAAAGGGGAAATGTGCTGGTGAATAATTATCAGTTTCTGACTGAATGCTTATGTAGCAGAGACTCTTCTAAAAGCCTTACATGTATGAACTCTTTTTATTCTGTGAGATAGAAACTGTTGATAACTTCACTTAACAGATGGGAACTTGAGACACTGAGAAGTTAAATAGTTTCCCCAAGGTCACCCAGCTAACCAGCGTTGGAGACAGGATTTGAAGCCAGATGACCTTGTCTGGTCTGTGACCTTATTCACTCTCTATATTGATGATATAGGAGACAGTTAACAGTAAACTATAAAAAAGGATAAAAGGGAAGACCACAGACTCAAAGATTTAAAAGTGAGAATTAGAAGTGATCGATTTAAAAACTACATAAAATAAAGAGAAATACTAGAGTTGATAAGCAAAGAATACTAGCTTAAAAGACTGATACATAACCTTCAATGTAATATGAGGGTAAAATGTGATAAATAAAACACAATGGCTAAATATGAAAGAAACTGGAAATTAGGGAAAAAATGCTTATAAATACCTGTCAACTGAAAAAAAGCACAAAGATGAAGTGAAAAAATAGTGAAATATCACAAAAGAATAAAAGTATTAAATAAGGAAAGAACAAGTTGAATAAATGAAGATTAAAGTATTAAGAAAGGCAAACTCAGGGCTCCATATTCGGTGAGGCACAATATAGCTAATGTTCAGAGCAATTAAAATAGAAATTTCCTGTATGCAAAATAAGAAAAAGGTTAAACTAAACCCGCAAAATGATAAACGAAACTAAAATAATAGAAAATTATGAACTCTTACAAGATAGAGGAATTTTAGAAGGAATTCACAGAAACAGTTAAAATAAGTTATCGGCATAAACCCTGTTCTCAGATTGCTCCAATCTGAGTCAGCGCCTGTGATTTGGGGTCCCCAGTGGACATTCTCAGGGCTGAGAGCTGGTGGGTAGGAAGGTGTCTGGGGTCTCCCTCTCTTCATAGGCCCTGCTGCTGCTGCTAAGTCGCTTCAGTCGTGTCCGACTCTGTGCGACCCCATAGACGGCAGCCCACCAGGCTCCCCCATCCCTGGGATTCTCCAGGCAAGAATACTGGAGTGGG
Organism: Capricornis sumatraensis; assembly: GCF_032405125.1. Classification (NCBI taxonomy): domain Eukaryota; kingdom Metazoa; phylum Chordata; class Mammalia; order Artiodactyla; family Bovidae; genus Capricornis; species Capricornis sumatraensis. The sequence goes on along the minus strand of NC_091078.1, from coordinate 40,479,432 downwards.
TTGCCATTTCCTTCTCCAATGCATGAAAGTGAAGAGTGAAAGTGAAGTCGCTCAGTCGTGTCTGACTCCTAGCGACCCCATGGACTGCAGCCCACCAGGCTCCTCCATCCATGGGATTTGCCAGGCAAGAGTACTGGAGTGGGGTGCCATCGCCTTCTCAGTCATAGGCCCTACAGTACCTGAATGTAATAATGTCAGCAAAATGGGGGTGGGGGTAGGAAGCACCAGGTCCTTGTTCCTCCCTGGAAATTTAAAAACAAACAACAAACAATTAGAGACCAGAACAAGCAACTTTACAGGAGCTTTGGAAAATGGTCAGAGAAAGTAAGTGAATGCCCAATTCAGAAAGAGCCACATTCAGAATGGTAACTGAAAATGTTAGTCACTCAGCGTGTCCAACTCCTTGCGACCCCATGGACGCCATGCGCTAGGCTCCTCTGTCCATTGGATTTCCCAGGCAAGAACACTGGAGTGGTAGCCATTCCCTTCTCCAGGGGATTTTCCTGACCTAAGGATCAAACCTGGGTCTCCTGCATTGCAGGCAGATTCTTTACCATCTGAGCCTCCAGGGAAGTCCTCAAAATGGTAGGTTCTACAAAGTTTAAGTGTTAAATGCACAGTTATTGTTCAGCCGCCCAGTCGTGTCTGAGTCTTTGCGACCCCATGGACTGCAGCTTGCATAAGGATAAATACATAAGGAATTATTATAAATCCATGTGGATGATGTAATTATAGAGGTGTAATTTATAACAGCAGTAATGCAAGGGGGTTGGGAGGAGCCGTGGGAAATGGAGTTTTTGTTCCCTATTGAAGTTGTTGGTATTAATTCAAATTAGATTATTATCACTTAAGATGTTATATGTAATCCTCACGGTAGCCACAAAGAAAACATCTATAGAAAATGCACAAAAGGAAATGAGAAAGGAATCAAAGTGTCCCACAAGACACAAAGGAAAGCAGTAAAAGAGGAAATGAAGGACAAAAACGCCATCAGACAAGCAGAAAACAAATAGCAAAACGGCCAAAGTAGGTCTTTCCTGATCAGTAATTACCTTAAATATAAAAAACTCTCTAATCAAAAGGCGTAGATTGGCAGATGGATAAAAACATGATCCAGTTACTTGCTGTCTGTAAGAGACTTACTTTAGGTCTGAGGATACACAGAGAGTGAAATTGAAGTGGTGGAGAAAGAAATTCCCTGCAAAATTGTAACCAAAAGAGAGCTGGGATGTCTATACTATTATCAGACAAAGTAAAAAACTGTTACAAGCAACAAAGAAGGGCAATATATATATATATATGCGTGTGTGCATGCTAAATTGCTTCAGTCCTGTGTGACTGTTTGTTACCTTATGGATTATAACCCACCAGGCTCCTCTGTTTGTGGGATTCTCCAGGCAAGGATACTGGAGTGGGTTGCCATGCTTTCCTCCAAGGGATCTTCCTGACCCAGGGATCAAGCCCACATTGCTTACATCTCCTGTACTGTCAGGCAGGTTCTTTACCACTAGAGCCACCTGGGAAGCTCATGTGTATGTACATATACAGATATATATATATGTATATATATATTTTTTTATTTTGAAATATTTTTTGGAATATAGTTGCTTTTTAGGGTTTCCTTGGTGGCTCAGTGGTAAAGAACCCACCTGCCAATGCAGGAGACATGGGCTCAATCCCTCGGTCAGGAAGATCCCCTGGAGAAGGAAACGACAACCCACCCCCAGTATTATTGTCTGTGAAATCCTGCAGATAGAGGAGCCTGGCAGGCTACAGTCCATTGAGTCGCAAAGAGTTGGATGCCACTTAATGACTAGACCACCACTACCACAATGATAGTTGCTTTACAATGTTTTGTTAGTTTCTGCTATAGAACAAAGTGAATCAGCTATACAGGCTTCCCTGGTGGCTCAGAGGTAAAGAATCTGCCTGCAATGCAGGAGACCCAAATTTGATCGCTGGGTCAGGAAGATCCCCTGGGGAAGGGAATAGTAAATGCATTCCAGTATTCTTGGCTGGAGAATTCCGTGGACAGAGGAGCCTGGCAGGCTACAATCCATGGGGTTGCAAAGAGTTGAACACGACTGAGTGACTAACACTTACTCTTTTTTGGATTTCCTTCCTATTTAGGTCGCTGCAGAGCATTCAGTTCTGTGTGGTATGCAATAGGTTCTCATTAGTTATCTATCTTAACATAGTAGCAATAGTGTATATAAGATATTATATACTGATGAAAGACTCAATTCGCCAAGAAGATATGATAATTATAAACATATATGTACCAAGTATCAGAGCTCCAAAATATGTGACACCAACACTGAGAGATGTTGCAGTCCATGGGGTTGCAAAGAGTTGGACACGACTGAGTGACTGAACTGAACTGGCTGAACACTGTGAGAACTGAGGGGAGAAATAGCTCTAGGATCCCAGGCCTGTGCAGTGCAGGGGGCAGGCCAGCCTTCTGCTCTGTGCCCGCACTGCTGGAGGTGGACCCCAGAAATAGCTCTAGGATCCCAGGCCTGTGCAGTGCAGGGGGCAGGCCGGCCTTCTGCTCTATGCCCGCACTGCTGGAGGTGGACCCCAGAAACAGCTCTAGGATCCCATGCCTGTGCAGTGCAGGGGGCAGGCCGGCCTTCTGCTCTGTGCCCGCACCGCTGGAGGTGGACCCCTGTGTGTCCAGTGGCTCCCTGCTGCCTATTGGTGTTTGAGTCCCTGTCTTGCACGTGAATTCTGACTTTGGCTATATGTTCCCTAAAACTTGGTGATCCGCATCCCCACCTTAGTTGTGTCCCCTCTGACCCTCCTCCCTGAAAAGCCTCTCTTTCCTCCACACTCCATCTCCTCTAGGAAGGTTTTTATGAGCCCAGGTTAATGACTCTCATCCAAGTGCACCCCGACCTGGCGCACAGATTATCTCACCCCCTCATTTAGCGCATCATGTTTAGTAGTATTCTTTTCGTCGTTGTTGTTGACCATGCTGCAGTATGTGGGATCTTACTTCCCTGCCCAGAGGTTGAACCCAGACCCCCTGAATTGGGAGTATGGAGTCTTGGAACACTGGACTGCTAGAGAAGTCCTAGACACATATATTTCTTTTATAAAAAATTATTTATTTATTTTTAGTTGGAGGATAATTGCTTTACAATATTGTGTTGATTTCTGCCATACATCAACACGAATAAGCCATAGGTATACATATGCCCCCTCCCTCTTGAACTTCCCTCCCACCTCCCACCTCATCCTGCCCCTCTAGGCTGTCAAAGAGCACTGAGTTTGAGCACCCTGAGTCATACAGCACCTTCTCACTGACTGTCACTCACTGTCTGTTTTACATATGGTAATATAAATGTTTCCATGCTACTCTCTCAATTCATCCCACCCTCTCCTTTCCCCATTGTGCCAGACACATGTATTTCTATTTTGTCTATTTGTTTGATAGATCTTGAGTTTCTTGGGGTCTAAAGCTTCTTTAAGTCACTGGCACTCAGCTTTGTAACCTGAATGTAGAATTTTAATTTTTTAAAATTGAATCAGGAGATGTTTTTCAAAAGAAAGGAAAGGAAAGAAAGGAAAGAAAGAAAGAAAAGAAAGAAAGTGAAGTCGCTCAGTCATGTCTGACTCTTTGTGACCCCATGTACTGTAGCCTACCAGGCTTGTCCGTCCATGAAATTTTCCAGGCAAGAGTACTGGAGTGGATTGGCATTTCCTTCTCCAAGGGATCTTCCCAAACCAGGGATCAAACCTGGGTCTCCCACATTGCAGTCAGATGCTTTCTCGTCTGAGCCACCAGAGAAAACTTATTCCCAAGCAATGATCTTAATCCTAATGATTAGCTAATGGACACATCTCAGATATGAAGGTGGACAGACAGAGCTAAGCTGCTTAAATTTGTGAACCTCAGTTGTCTTACTTTTGAATCTGGGGGGATCCATTTTTTGCCTCTACTATGTACTAACATCGGGCCATGTGCTCTTACTTGAGCATCATAGCAGCCTAGGGAGATGGGTGCTGTTCTCATCCCCATTTTTCTGATGAGAGAACTGAGGCCTAGCAGTGTTCAGTAACTCACCAAAGTTACCCAACTCATAAATGGAAGAGCTGGAACTTGAACCCAATCCCACAACTCCTTTGCTTATTTTTATTTTCAGGTCTCCCAAAGACTCACTGTCCCAATTCTTTAACTTCTTCATCTTGCCTGTGATCTAAGTTCAAGCCCTTCATTATATCCCACCCCCCCTTTCCCAGTGGTAGCTGTGGTGGGCAGAATGATGCTCCTTCAAAGATGTAGTCATTGGAGTCCTTGGAACCTGTGAATATGTTGTGTTACAGTCACACCGTGGATGTGATTAAGTCAAGACTTGAGATGAGTAGATCATCTTGGATTATCATGATGCGCCTGATGTGCTCACAGGGTCCTTCGAGGTGGAAGAGGGAGGCAGGAGTCAAAGTCAGAGAGAGATTAGAAGATGCTCTGCTGCTGGTTTTGAAGATGGAGGAAGGGGCCCCAAACTGAGGAATTCAGGCAGCTTCTAAAAGCTGGAAAAGTCAAGAAAATAGATTTCCCTCTAGAGTCTCTACAAGAAAAGTAATCCTGCTGGCACTTTGATTTTAGCCCAGTGATAACCACTTTGGATTTCTGACCTCCAGAACTCTAAGATGATAATGTGTGCTCCTTTAAGCTATGAAATTTGCAGTGATTTGTTGTGACAGCAATAGGAAATTAATACTGTTGTATTTCTGCTTTCTTTGCTCTTTTTTTCTGTCACATCTCTTTCCTCTGTCCCCATTCTAAGTGGTGTTCCAGGGCTCTTCTTTGCCAACTGGGTTATCACTTTCTGTGTGCATGGAAACATTCTCCTTCTGCTAAAGGCCACACCAAGGTAATTATCTTCCTGGCTGTTTTCTCGTAAAAGGTGGTGCCAAGAAAAGAGAAGAATGGCCCACATGTGGTCTTAGCAGAACAGGGAACGGTAGGTCTTCTACATCCTTTAACCTGCAAGCTGAGTCTCTCCAGTAGGTTCAGATGGTAAAGAATCTACAATGCAGGAGACCTGGTTTGATCCCTGGGTCAGGAAAATCCTCTGGAGAAGGGAATGGTTACCCATTCCAGTGTTCTTGCCTGGAGAATTTCATGGAGAGAAGAACCTGGTGGGCTATTGTCCATGGGGTCACTAGGAGTTGGACATGACTGAGAGACTTTGACTTTTGAGTCTCTCCAGTGTCTGCCAATGTCATGCTTAATTTTGGTGCTTCCTGTGGCTCAGCTGGTGAAGAATCCGCCTGCAATGAGGGGACCTGGGTTCGATCCCTGGGTTGGGAAGATCCCCTGGAGAAGGGAAAGGCTGCTCCTTCAGTATTCTGGCCTAGAGAATTCCATGGGCTGTATAGTCCATGGGTCTGCAAAGAGTCGGACACAACTGAGCAACTTTCACTTTCACATGGCATCACACTGGCTGCTCAGTTCAGTTTATTGTTAACTGCAATCCCTAAGCTTTTCAGATCATATGAAAGCCAGAGACATTATGAATTGTTCTTGTATCTTGTAGACTGTCTGTCATCTTGAGTCATGTAGCTTTTGGCTCAAAGAGGGGGAAAATGTACTGATTTAATCTCTCCAGGGAAAGATTTAAAGACCAGGCTAGTAAGGAAGACAGATGGAGTTCTGGGGAAAATAAATTCTGGAGCTAATCAAATTAAAGGGCGATGAGAACTTTTCATTGGTACATAAATAAGATATAACAATCAGTGTCAGCTGAGAAACCCTCAGCAAATATCTAATCTCATTATTATTTTTTTCAGCTTTACATAGAAAGGTTGTTTTAAACAAATACTGGTATGATACAAAAGAAGCTGAGAGAAGCAGAGAGACACAGGATATCTGCTTGCCCACTCTCTCTATGCCCCCTCACCCCACTCTTCAGAGGGCATGAGATCTCCCAACCATTTCAATCTGTGACACACCTGTGACACCACCAGCTTGAAGAGTAGGGTAGAATGCTTTCAGGGAAAAGGATTTCATCCATGCCTGGCCATTATGGACTCTGACGATGAATGGAAACTTGAGAATGCAGAGAGGAGAGTTCAGGGCTAGCTTCAGAGAAGAAAGATCCTGAGGTTATTGAGAATTCTCAGAGATGGAATAGTTCTTTCCTTGAAAATTCAAAATGGCTGTACCCTGAACCCTCTGGGCTTCCTAGAATTTTGTGTTTAAATGTTTATGCATTTCCCAGGAAAACATTTTAAACAACGCAGCTAAGGTGCTATACCTCCAAAACAGATAAAGTAGTTGGCTGCCTGTCTGTGATTCCCTTGCACAACGTGGCAGAGAGAAGGCAGGTCAGGAACCCATGTCTTGAAGGAAATTCTTACAGAACACCTAGGAGATAGTGCCCCCAGAAGAAAGAGAAAAGCAGTTGGTGAGATTGTTTCCATTAACTCTAAGGTATCCAAGAGAACCACGAAAGTCTGTTTTGGGTAAATCTCAGGCAGTCCAAAGGTTGTCAAGGGATATAGGAAGAAAATTTTACTTTGCACACTTGAACTTGGCAGTCTGTCTGACCCCTTTGGAAGTTACTTCTAAAGTGGCAGAAGCAGGGCTTCAATGCGTCCTCAGCTTTGGTGACCTTTCCTCAGCCCTCCATCCTGATCACTATAGGGAAGTTATTCTGCCTGTGTGATCTGTGTTGTGTTAACACACGCAGAGAGATTGCCATTTTAATGTCCCCTGGATGTACTTCATCCTCCCTGAGTTAAGATCGAATTGCTTTCTACTTCAGTAAATCCAATCCAGATTTCTAACTGATTATTGGTTAAAGTTTTAATTTAAAATTCCTTTTCTTTTAAAAATTAGCCATTCAAATTGCAAGGTTCGTAAGGCAGCTCAGATCCCGAGACTGTTGGTGTTGGAAGGGGCCTTAGCTGTCATCTATCGTAAGGGATGCTTTGTGGAGTTTTTGGGGGACAATGAAAAAGCGAGTGTTAGGTCACTCCATTGTGTCTGACTTATTGCAACCCCATGAATTCTAGTCCACTAGGCTCCTCTGTCCATGGAATTCTCCAGGAAAGAATACTGGAGTGGGTTGCCATTTCCTTCTCCAGGGAATCTTCCCAACCCAGGGACTGAACCTGCGTCTCCTGCGTTGCAGGCAGATTTTTTACCATCTGAGCAACCAGGGAGGAATAGTCATTACTTTAACTAGATCACATGTAATGATGTAAGTGAAAATGCTTTGTAAATTTTAGAAGACTTAACAGATATTAACTATTTTTTAAAACTGAAGTATAGTTGATCAACAACTATTGATTATTAGCATTTGTAAAGATGCTTTTCCATTGTTGCCAGCTTTATTTATTATAACATGCATTTTCATCTTGAATTCCTATTCTTTTTGTGAATAAGAGTAAATAACTTTAAAATTACTTAATAACATTTTCCCCCCACACACTCATTCCTATACTTCAGTAATTATGGTGCACAGGCTTAGTTGCTCTGTGGCATGTGGAGTCTTCCTGGACCAGGGATTGAAGATTCTTATCCACTATACAGGTGAGCGATGTGTCCCCAGAGGTACAAGAGATGGTTTTCAGAGTCACAGGATGTGACATGGAATGCCATTGGCTCACCTTCTCATGTTCTCTTGCTGCCAAGGAGAATTCTCAGTTTGCTGCTAGTGTGTCCTTGGTGTGTGTGTGCTCACCTTCTTTAAAACTAATTTCCCTTTGTAATAAAGTCAGAGCCGAGCAGGCTTCTGTTCCTCCTCCTCCTCCAAAAGGCTAGTTTGTTTGCATTGTCTTTATTTATATGTTGTTGTTCAGTTGCCAAAATGTGTCCAACTCTTTGTGACTGCAGCATGCAGCCCCGTGGACTGCAGCATGCCAGGCTTCCCTGTCTCTCATCATCTCCCGGAGTTTGCCCAAGTTCATGTCCATTGATTCAGTCATGCCATCCAACCTTCTCATCCTCTGTCACTCCCTTTTCCTTCTGACCTCAATCTTTCCCAGCATCAGAGTCTTTCCCAGTGAGTCGACTCTTTGCATTAGGTGGCCAAATAATTGGAGCTTTGGCTTCAGCAACCATCCTTCCAATGAATATTCAGGATTGATTTCCTTTAGGTTTGATCTCCTTGCTCACAGGGATGATATGGAAAGAAAAATCACAGTGGGGAGGATACCTGAGGACTGTCAGGAGGAACAACTGGGTACAGATTCAGGAGTGATACTTATGTCCTCAAATGTCTTTATATCGATGCACAAAATAGTGACTGTAAGCAAAATGAAATGGAAACATTTACGTCAGGGAAAAAATGTGCGAACTCTTTAGGATTTGGGTTGGAAAGTCTGTGAGAATATCTTTGCAGCTTGCCTCTCTGAGGTCTATTAAAGATTTCTCATCACTAAGATTGTTTCATTGATTAAATGAGGGGGTTGCATGGAGAATGCTTTGATTAGTTGGAGTATGCTATGCATATGTGTGCATGCATGCTCAGTTGCTTCAGTCATGTCCTTCTCTTTGTGACCTTATGGCCTATAGGCTGCCAGGCTCCTCTGTCCAGGGGATTCTCCAAGAAAGCATACTACAGTGGGTTATCATGACCGCCTTCAAGGGCTCTTCTCAACCCAGGGATCGAATTGGTATCTCCTGCATCTTCTGCATTGCAGGTGGATTATTTACCCACTGAGCCACCTGGGATCCCTGAGGTATGCCATACAAATGTCAAAATGATCGTTCTTTCATGAGTTGTATTATTACTTTATATTGTCTGCATTATAACATTTACATTCTATTCTGTATCAGTACTTTTCATCATTGTCTAGCCTTAGTGCTTTATTTCAAAGGATCTGGTGCTTGCTGGTAGTCTTTTTAAAAAGGATCCTACCATTCCTAAATCCTGTACTATGATTTATTGCTTGGTTGTCTGAATTTCACCATCCAGAGATTTTCATCAAGAAAATCCGTGACTGTTACAGTGCCCAACATTAATGCATATTGAATAATGACTTTTTGTTGTTTTTATAGTGTTTGACAAGTTGGCTGGGTATAAAATTCTTGACTGTCCCCATACCAACCCCCAAACTGTATAGACAATGTCACTTGGCATTGAATGTTACTTTGAAAGCCCTTTATATGCATAACTTGAGTTTTCTCCAAGGTTTACACAGGATTCATACTTTTTCTTTGGAGTTAGGTGATTTTACCATATATGCTGGTGTTGGTCATAATATTTCCTGGATGCTGTGTATACCTTTTATCTACAGATTTAGATTTTTATTCCATAGATGTTTTCTTCTATTATATCTTTGGTTCCCTCTGTCTTTTTTTCTTCTCAAGGGACACCAATCATTCATATATTTGTTGCTCTGTATATATATCATCTTCTCTATAATGATTTTCTCCTTACCTTTTCTCTTGCATGTTTTCATTATTTTAAGGTGGCATTCTAAGTTGTTGACTCTCTTTTCAGCCGAAACTATACTTCTTGCTGCTTCTGAGATTGTTCTTGGAGAGACAGCAGTGAGCAGTCTTGAAGCCAGGTCTTATTTCCCTGACCAGGAATTAGACCTGGGTATTCTGGATGAGAACCAGGAATCCTAGCTCCAGGTCCATCAATGGATAGAGGGTAAAAGCAAAGTTGCCCTGACTCTTGCCCTGTTTGAAAGCATGAATGTTTGAAGGAGGCAAAAACTGTAGAAACAGGTACAAATTTTATTATTAGAGACATAGCACATCGTGTGGGAGAGCACACAGAGAAACAGTTTATTTAAGACAGAAGCAAGGCAGAAATACACACCTGGAGAGGAAGAGTATGGGCATCCCTAATGAGGAGAAGTGCAGTAAAGAGGCAGTTAAATCGTTTATATAGGGCAGGTCTTCCCAGTCTTTGTTTACCTTTGGCCAATCACCTTGCTTCTTTCCTCATATCTGATCTGCCCTAGGAACCCAGCCAATATGCATTTACATCTTTTTGCCAAAGTGGATTCCAGTGCAGAGGCCTGTGGGAGCTTTGACAACATCAGTTATGGAGTGGCACCCCCTCCTTTTTGACCCCTGAGGAGCATGCTTGTGCATGTGCAGTCAGGGAGGTTTCCTTGACCTCAGGAGTGATAGATGTGGTCATCTTATCTCTTTGCTCCAGCAGAGCTCAGTTCCTGCCATAAACTTGGTCCTTGGAGTTTCTAGGGAAAGCAAAGCTTCAGTTTACTCTGCTTGACAAACTCCAGCTACTCACCCCAAGGGCCCCTCTGTTGCAGCAAAAGAAGAAATAAGTGAACAGTCTTTGGCACATACCAGGCAAACAGTTCTGAAAGAGTTAAGCAATCTTGGTTATTCCTTAGCTGTTACTGCTAGTAAACACTTGTAGCTAGCTTTGTCCTTCACAAAGCGAAACAAAGCTGACTTCATATGAGTAGTAACCTGTACTTGGCATTTCTTCTCCCCTTACACTCTCTTGTAGCATTCTGCATTTCACAAAGGTCATGGGCCGATAACTTCAGGGACATCAGACCAGGTTGCTGAGTTGCCTGATGCTAGCTGTGGCCATTTTGAAACTTTGCAAAAGAAAAAAAGTATAGGACCTTCATGAAGATAGAAAACCTCTCTCTATTCCTGATAGAAAGGGGGCACAGTTCTTGAGGCACCAGCCTCCTGTGTTTCCCTTTTGCTTGGCAAGAAGAGTAAAGCTACTCTTTTTTCTGTTTCCTTCAAACTCTGCTCTGTATTTCTATTTGGCATTGGTAGACAGGAAAGCAAGGTTTTAGCAACGTGTCTACCTCCTACCTCAAGATGGCTTCATTTTATAACTGAACTGAACAGAACACCCAGGCAGGCATCCACTGGCCTAGGGTAAATCCTAGGTATTGTTTTCTAAAAATTGTACTGTTACTACTGTTTCTTAAATTAACAACTGGCCGCCAGCTGCCCTATTCTCATCTCATGCCTGCCTTCTTCATTCTTCTGAGTGCAGCAGCTCAGGAAAAACACTTCTTTCCTTTTCAAGAACTGAAGAGGAAGGTATTGATTTGGGTGTCTGCTATTAATTTCATCCATATTTCACAGTGTTTGGAGAATATTCCTCAGAGCTTTGAGAAGCAGCATGGCTCTGGAGCACTCTGCTTGTGTTTTAATTTCTACCTTGCCAGCTACCAGCTTTGTGAGGCTGGGCAAATTACTTATTTTCCTCATCTGTGAAAAGAGGCTGGAATAGGGCTGTTAAAAGAATGAAATGAATTAATGTTTGTAAAATGTAGATAATGATGCCTGGCGTAAATAACAAATAGGCACCTTATAAGGGCCTATTAAATGGATATGGCATATGATCGTGCATTGCCAATAAAGTTTTCTCTCCAACTTCTCACAGTTTGTCTATTTCAGTGGACTTCACAGAGGTTCAGTTAACTTACTTTTATTTCATTCTCTTTCTGGATTTGTTTGCTCATAAATGTTTGTTTAAGCATTCATATCTAGTGTATGTATCTGGCTGACCAACCTATAACTTTTTACTTCTTTGTTTTAAGTCTATTTTTAATTGAAGTGTAATTGATTTACAATATTGTGTTCAACCTATAACTCTTAGATTCTACTTTTTTCCTTCTTGGAACCAGAACACTTGCCAATCTTGGTCCACGGTAGGTGTGTGCATATGTGTTCAGTTGTCCAGTCATGTCCAACTCTTTGTGATACCTTGGACTACAGCATGCCAGGCTCCCCTGTCCTTCACTATCTCTTGGTGTTTGCTCAGATTCATGTCCATTGAGTTGGTGTCACTATCTAACTATCTCATCCTCTGCCACCCCCTTTTCCTTTTGCCTTCAGTCTTTCCCAGCATCAGGCTCTTTTCCAATGAGCCAGCTCTTTGTATTAGGTGGCCAAAGTTTTGGAGCTTCAACTTCAGCATCAGTCCTCCCAATAAGTATTCAGAGTTGATTTACTTTAGGATTGAATTTCTTTAGTGTGGATAATAGTTTATGTGACCTCATTTGAGGATATGAACTCATTTGAAGTGGCTGGGTGTTCTCTATCATTTTGCCTCTCGAGCTTCAGTTCCTCCTAAATTATGCTACCACCATTCTTTCCAGTCTGAATGTCACTTTTAGTAGAAATGAGGTTGAAGCTTGGAGCTGTGTGATTCTCTCCTGTCTTCTCTTATTTGTTTCCCTTGTGCTGTAACTAGTGGGCTTGTCCCTGGTAGCATGACTTTCTTATCCTGGTTTGTTGGTTGGCTGGTTGGTTGGTTGATTTGAAGCTCACTTCCCCTGCCCCCCGCCCCCCCCCTCCCCCCGCCCCCACCGCTTTTAGCATATTTACAGAAGGAATAACTCCTGCTAGCCTTTTAGTCTTTTGACATTTTTCTTATTGCTTCATGACCCCTTTGTACTTTTCATGTTATTTCCCTTCTGTTTATTTTTTCCCTTTGAAAATTTCTGCCTCTTGGAAAGCCTCCTTTCAATCTCTGAAGTTCTTGTAGATGCTGCATTGGGGTTATTATGCTAGTTAAGTGATTGGGCATTGTGAAAAGCACATATTCCTAGATTTCCTGCTTTAGGTATTCTAGTTGGTAAGGACTAGGGACTAGGACTGCCCCTCAAACACTTCCTGCATTTTCACAGGGCTTCTGGGTGACTGCTGCTGCTGCTGCGTCGCTTCAGTCGTGTCCGACTCTGTGTGACCCCATACATGGCAGCCCACCAGGCTCCCCCTTCCATGGGATTCTCCAGGCAAGAACACTGGAGTGGGTAGATGCATGTAATCCATGGACCACACTCAACTCTAGCTGCTTTGGAGTAAAAGTGTTTGTTCTCTTTCCTCCTTCAAGCCATGAGTGAAGGTGACTCATGAGTGAGATTCTCTGGGGGGCTGACCGTAGGGTCAGGTACCTGCTTCTGGCTTGACAACTTTAATCCTGTCCCTTCCATTCCCATTCAAGAAAGATAACAGAATATGAGAGAGAGTAACATGGACTTGAGTATATTCCAACTATAACAAATTAAATAACTCACAGTTTTAGTGCCTCACTCTCCCTACCCATCTCTGAGCCTCCTTTTGGGGCAGTTTCTAACTCCAGCTTGACCTGGGCACCCCTTCGCTTTTGTGTAACTGATACTTTTTGGGTGGCTGTCAGATGACTCCTGATGTTCCCTGGGGAGGACCTTTCCTTAAGAGCCTCTGCTTGAAGCTGAACTGACTCTGGCATATTTTCAGCTTGGAAACTTTTGTATAAAGGACTTTATAAATCCTTCCAGGCAGTTACATTTGGACATTATCCTGGGTGCTGTTTTTCTTAGAGTTGTTGTTGTGCAGTCACTAAGTCATGTCTGACTCTTCGCAACCCCATGGACTGTAGCATGCCAGTTTTGCCTGTCCTTCATTACCTCCCAGAGTTTGCCCAAATTCATGTCTGTTGCGTTGGTGATGCTATCTAACCCAGGTCACCCTCTGTTGCCCTCTTTTCCTTTTGCCTTCAATCTTTCCCAGCTTCAGGGTCTTTTCCAATGAGTCATCTCTTTGCATCAGGTAGCCAAGTATTAGAGCTTCAGCATCAGTCCTTCCAATGAATAGTCAGGACTGATTTCCTTTAGGATTGACTTGTTTGATCTCCTTGCAGTCCAAGGGACTCCCAAGAGTCTTCTCCAGCACCACAGTTCAAAAACATCAATTCTTTGGCACTCAGCCTTCATTATGGTCCAACTTAGTGATGTTAGCAATCTCCTTGTTCTGGAATATTTTACATGTAATCAGTGAGTATCACTGAGCACTTCTGCTTTGGAAATTGCATCTGAGTGTTTGCAAAGGTCATACAGGCCTTATATACTCCTTGAGATCCAGTCTCAGCTCTAAGAGATCTGTTTGTACCCCAGACTCTCATTCCAGCATCAGGGTCTGTTACCAGCAGGACAGGGTTGAGGTTGAGTGGAGGCCAGGCTTCCCAGTCCTGGCTCCAGCATTAAGTAGCGGTGTGACTTTGGACGAATTTTTTTCTCTTCCATAAGCCTCAGTGATCTTATTTTTGAAATGAGGTGATAATAATCCTGACTTTATTAGGTTTTGGTGAGGATAAAATGACATAAACTTGCACAGGTTAGAATGTCCTTGGCTCTTGGCTCAGTGAATGTTGAAGGAGTCAGTGCACATATAATGATGTCAAGTTCATCAAACTTTTTTTTTTTTGTAAAAGGTCTAAGTTTATTAATCCTCTCATGAAAAATCTGCACAATCACCACAGATACAGTCACTGCAGAATCTTTGCTCCTTCTTTCTGCAGCACCGACGTGACCTTTGCACTCCCCCTGACTTTCTTCATTCTGTTCTTGCATCCCTTTCACTGTTTCCTTGAGGTACTTTCCTTTTCACACAGTTCATGTCTTGCAAGCCTGTGTTTGGGCTCATTCTTCTTTGCGTGATCATAAAGGAATCGTAAATCATGCCAAAGCCAGTTGCCTTGCCCCCACCAAAGTGGATTCTGAATCCAAATACAAAGATACAGCTGGTGTTATCTTGTACATTTTGGCTAGTTTTCCCCAAGTTTCTGTCTTAGGTACTGTTGCCTTCCCAGGGTGAAGGACATTGATGACTATTTTTGTCTGCTGAAGTAGTTGATTGGTCGCAAACTTCCTGGTCCAGGTAGTTACTGTGTCGTTCATGATGGCTGTTGACCTTCAAGCAACCAGGATGGGAAAATCAAGCTGGTTTTTGCTGTTATTTCCATGGTTTGCATTCTGAGTTGTTTTCGAGATCACATCTGTTGGGTGTGCCACAATGCTTGATGATATGGAGGGGAAGGTGGAAGTGGGAAGCAGTGTCATGGGAAGTAACCAGACTGTTGCGATAACAGTGTTTGATTCATAAGCTACGGGATAAAACTGGGCTATCACTCTTAGAAAATAGCATTAGGAAAACTTTTCATTTCTATAACACTTTATAGCTTAAATGTGTTTTCTCATGTCCTATTTCATTTAAAGATCTCCCAGGTGGCACTAGTGGTAAAGAACCCACCTGCCAGTGCAGAAGATAAAAGAGGCTTGGGTTCGATCCCTTGGTGGGGAAGATCCCCTGGAGTAGGAAATGGCAACCCACTCCAGTATTCTTGCCTGGAGAATCCCATGGATAGAGGAAACTTGTGGGCTCTCATTTAAACAGAAACTTAAGTGCATGGGAAAATGGTTT
Organism: Capricornis sumatraensis; assembly: GCF_032405125.1. NCBI lineage: Eukaryota > Metazoa > Chordata > Mammalia > Artiodactyla > Bovidae > Capricornis > Capricornis sumatraensis. Next base: position 40,464,275 of record NC_091078.1, on the reverse strand, counting down.
TTCTTTATGTTCCATCATAAGGAATGGAACAATATGAGGAATATCAATAACCTCAGATATGCAGATGACACCACTCTTATGGCAGAAAGTGAAGAAGAACTAAAGAGCCTCTTTTTAAAAATTTTATTTTAAATGTAAATTTATTTTAATTTTAATATTTACTTTACAATAATGTATTGGTTTTGGCATATATCAACATGGAGGGGGGTTCAGGATGGGGAACACATGTATAAAGAGCCTCTTGATGAAAATGAAAGAGGAGAGTGAAAATATTGGCTTAAAGCTCAACATTCTGAAAATGAAGATCATGGCATCCAGTCCCATCACTTCTTGGCAAATAGATGGGGAAACAGTGGAAACAGTGGCTGACTTTATTTTCTGGGCTCCAAAATCACTGCAGATGGTGATTACAGCCATGAAGTTAAAAGATGCTTATTCCTTGGCAGGAAAGTTATGACCAACCTAGACAGCATATTCAAAAGCAGAGACATAACTTTGCCAACAAAGGTCCGTCTAGTCAAGGCTATGGTTTTCCCAGTAGTCATGTATGGATGTGAGTGTTGGACTATAAAGAAAGCTGAGCACCGAAGACTTGATGCTTTTGAACTGTGGTGTTGGAGAAGACTCTTGAGAGTCCCTTGGACTGCAAGGAGATTCAACCAGTCCATTCTAAAGGAGGTCAGTCCTTGGTGTTCACTGGAAGGACTGATGCTAAAGCTGAAACTCCAATATTTTGGCCACCTGATGTGAAGAGCTGACTCATTTGAAAAGACCCTGATGTTGGGAAAGATCGAAGGCAGAAGGAGAAGGGGACAACAGAGGATGAGATGGTTAAATGGCATCACCGACTCAATGGACATGAGTTTGGGTAAACTCAGGGAGTTGGTGATGGACAGGGAGGCCTGGTGTGCTGTGGTTCATGGGGTTGCAAAGAGTCAGACACGACTGAGCGACTGAACTGAACTGGACAGCCAATATAAGGCTTCCCCAGTGCCTCAGTAGTATAGAGTCTGCCTGTAATGCAGGAGATGCTGGTTTGATCCCTGAGTTGAGAAGATCCCCTGGAGGAGGGCATAGCAACCCACTCCAGTATTCTTTTATTTATTTAATCATTTATTTTTTACTTTACAATACTGTATTGTTTTTGCCATACTTCAACATGAATCCGCCACGGGTGTTCCCATGTTCCCAATCCTGAACCATGCTCCCACCTCCCTCCCATACCATCCCTCTGGGTCATCCCAGTGCACCAGCCCCAAGCATCCTGTATCCTGCATCGAACCTAGACTGGCGATTTGTTTCTTATATGATAGTATACATGTTTCAATGCCATTCTCCCAAATCATCCCACCCTCTCCCTCTCCCACAGAGTCCAAAAGACTGTTCTGTACATCTGTGTCTCTTTTGCTGTCTTGCATACCGGGTTATCATTACCATCTTTCTAAATTCCATATATATGTGTTAGTATACTGTATTGGTGTTTTTCTTTCTGGCTTACTTTACTCTGTATAATCGGCTAAGTTTCATCCACCACATTAGAACTGATTCAAATGAATTCTTTTTAATGGCTGAGTAATATTCCATTGTGTATATGTACCACATCTTTCTTTTTTATTTTTTTACTTTATAATACTGTATTGGTTTTGCCATACATTGACATGAATCCGCCACGGGTGTACATGAGTTCCCAATCCTGAATCCGCCTCCCACCACCCTCCCCATATCATCTCTCTGGGTCATCCCAGTGCACCAGCCCCAAGCATCCTGTATCCTGTATTGAACATAGACTGGTGATTCAATTCTTACATGATAGTATACATGTTTCATTGCCATTCTCCCAAATCATCCCACCCTCTCCCTCTCCCACAGAATCCAAAAGTCTGTTCTATGCATCTGTGTCTCTTTTGCTGTCTTGCATGCAGGGTTATCGTTACCATTTTTCTAAGTTCCATATATATGTGTTAGTATACTGTATTGGTGTTTTTCTTTCTGGCTTACTTCACTCTGTATAATCGGCTCCAGTTTAACCCACCTCATTAGAACTGATTCAAATGTATTCTTTTTAATGGCTGAGTAATACTCCATTGTGTATATGTACCACAGCTTTCTTATCCATTCATCTGCTGATGGACATCTAGGTTGTTTCCATGTCCTGGCTATTATAAACAGTGCTGCGATGAACATTGGGTACACGTGTCTCTTTCAATTCTGGTTTCCTCGGTGTGTATGCCCAGCAGTGGGACTGCTGGGTCATAAGGCAGTTCAATTTCCAGTTTTTTAAGGAATCTCCACACTGTTCTCCATAGTGGCTGTACTAGTTTGCATTCCCACCAGCAGTGTAAGAGGGTTCCCTTTTCTTCACATTCTCTCCAGCATTTATTGCTTGTAGACTTTTGGATCGCCACCATTCTGACTGGTGTGAAATGGTACCTCATTGTGGTTTTGATTTGCATTTCTCTGATAATGAGTGATGTTGATCATCTTTTCATGTGTTTGTTAGCCATCTGTATGTCTTCTTTGGAGACATGTCTATTTAGTTCTTTGGCCCATTTTTTGATTGGGTCGTTTATTTTTCTGGAATTGAGCTGCAGGAGTTGCTTGTATATTTTTGAGATTAGTTGTTTGTCAGTTGCTTCATTTGCTATTATTTTCTCCCAATCAGAAAGCTGTCTTTTCACCTTGCTTATAGTTTCCTTTGTTGTGCAGAAGCTTTTAACTTTAATTAGGTCCCATTTGTTTATTTTTGCTTTTATTTCCAGTATTCTGGGAGGTGGGTCATAGAGGATCCTGCTGTGATTTATGTCAGAGAGTGTTTTGCCTATGTTCTCCTCTAGGAGTTTTATAGTTTCTGGTCTTACATTTAGATCTTTAATCCATTTTGAGTTTATTTTTTTGTGCGGTGTTAGAAAGTGCTCTAGTTTCATTCTTTTACAAGTGGTTGACCAGTTTTCCCAGCACCACTTGTTAAAGAGATTGTCTTTAATCCATTGTATATTCTTGCCTCCTTTGTCAAAGATAAGGTGTCCATAGGTGTGTGGATTTATCTCTGGGCTTTCTATTTTGTTCCATTGATCTATATGTCTGTCTTTGTGCCAGTACCATACTATCTTGATGACTGTGGCTTTGTAGTAGAGCCTGAAGTCAGGCAGGTTGATTCCTCCAGTTCCAATCGTCTTTCTCAAGATTACTTTGGCTATTCGAGGTTTTTTGTATTTCCATACAGATTGTGAAATTATTTGTTCTAGCTCTGTGAAAAATACCTCTGGTAGCTTGATAGGGATTGCATTGAATCTGTAGATTGCTTTGGGTAGTATACTTGTTTTCACTATATTGATTCTTCCGATCCATGAACATGGTATATTTCTCCATCTATTAGTGTCCTCTTTGATTTCTTTCATCAGTGTTGTATAATTTTCTATATATAGGTCTTTAGTTTCTGTAGGTAGGTATATTCCTAAGTATTTTATTCTTTTCGTTGCAATGGTGAATGGAATTGTTTCCTTAATTTCTTTTTCTACTTTCTCATTATTAGTGTATAGGAATGCAAGGGATTTCTGTGTGTTGATTTTATATCCTGCAACTTTACTATATTGATTGATTAGCTCTAGTAATTTTCTGGTGGAGTCTTTAGGGTTTTCTATGCAGAGGATCATGTCATCTGCAAACAGTGAGAGTTTTACTTCTTTTCCAGTTTGGATTCCTTTTATTTCTTTTTCTGCTCTGATTGCTGTGGCCAAAACTTCCAGAACTATGTTGAATAGTAGCGGTGAAAGTGGGCACCCTTGTCTTGTTCCTGACTTTAGGGGAAATGCTTTCAATTTTTCACCATTGAGGATAATGTTTGCTGTGGGTTTGTCATATATAGCTTTTATTATGTTGAGGTATGTTCCTTCTATTCCTGCTTTCTGGAGAGTTTTTATCATAAATGGATGTTGAATTTTGTCAAAGGCTTTCTCTGCATCTATTGAGATATAATCATATGGCTTTTATTTTTCAGTTTGTTAATGTGGTGAATTACGTTGATTGATTTGCAGATATAGAAGAATCCTTGCATCCCTGGGATAAAGCCCACTTGGTCACGATGTATGATCTTCTTAATGTGTGGTTGGATTCTGAATGCTAGAATTTTGTTAAGGATTTTTGTATGTATGTTCATCAGTGATATCGGCCTGTAGTTTTCTTTCCTTGTGGCGTCTTTGTCAGGTTTTGGTATTAGGGTGATGGTGGCCTTGTAGAATGAGTTTGGAAGTTTACCTTCCTCTGCAATTTTCTGGAAGAGTTTGAGTAGGATAGGTGTTAGCTCTTCTCTAAATTTTTGGTAGAATTCAGCTGTGAAGCCGTCTGGACCTGGGCTTTTGTTTGGTGGAAGATTTCCGATTACAGTTTCAATTTCTGTGCTTGTGATGGGTCTGTTAAGATTTTCTATTTCTTCCTGGTTCAGTTTTGGAAAGTTGTACTTTTCTAAGAATTTGTCCATTTCTTCCATGTTGTCCATTTTATTGGCATATAATTGCTGATAATAATCTCTTATTATCCTTTGTATTTCTGTGTTTTCTGTTGTGATGTCTCCATTTTCATTTCTAATTTTATTGATTTGATTTTTCTCCCTTTGTTTCTTGATGAATCTGGCTAATGGTTTGTCAATTTTATTTATCCTTTCAAAGAACCAGCTTTTGGCTTTGTTGATTTTTGCTATGGTCTCTTTTGTTTCTTTTGCATTTATTTCTGCCCTAATTTTTAAGATTTCTTTCCTTCTGCTAACTCTGGGGTTCTCCATCTCTTCCTTTTCTAGTTGCTTTAGGTGTAGAGTTAGGTTATTTATTTGACTTTTTTCTTGTTTCTTGAGGTATGCCTGTATTGCTATGAACTTTCACCTTAGCACTGCTTTTACAGTGTCCCACAGATTTTGGGTTGTTGTGTTTTCATTTTCATTCATTTCTATGCATATTTTAATTTCTTCTGTGATTTGTTGGTTATTCAGAAGCGTGTTGCTCAGCCTCCATATGTTGGAATTTTTAATAGTTTTTCTCCTGTAATTGAGATCTAATCTTACTGCATTATGGTCAGAAAAGATGTTTGGGATGATTTCAATTTTTTTGAATTTACCAAGGCTAGATTTATGGCTCAGGATGTGATCTATCCTGGAGAATGTTCCGTGTGCTCTTTTTTTGTTGTTGTTAATTAATCACTTTAATCCGTGTGCTCTTAAAGGTGAAATTCATTGTTTTGTGGTGAAATGTCCTATAGATATCAATTAGGTCTAACTGGTCTATTGTATCATTTAAAGTTTGCATTTTCTTGTTAATTTTCTGTTTAGTAGATCTATCCATAGGTGTGACTGGGGTGTTACAGTCTCCCACTATTATTGTGTTATTGTTAATTTCCCCTTTCATACTTGTTAGCATTTGTCTTATATATTGCAGTACTCCTATGTTGGGTGCATATATATTTACAATTGTTATATCTTCTTCTTGGACTGATCCTTTGATCATTATGTAGTGTCCTTCTTTGTCTCTTTTCACAGCCTTTGTTTTAAAGTCTATTTTATCTGATATGAGTATTGCTACTCCTGCTTTCTTCTGGTCTCTATTTGCGTGGTATATCTTTTTCCAGCCCTTCACTTTCAGTCTGTATGTGTCCCCTGTTTTGAGGTGGGTCTCTTGTAGACAACATATATAGGGGTCTTGTTTTTGTATCCATTCAGCCAGGGTTTGTCTTTTGGTTGGGGCATTCAACCCATTTATGTTTAAGGTAATTATTGATAAGTTTGATCCCATTGCTATTTACTTTATTGTTTTGGGTTCAGGTTTATACACCCTTTTTGTGTTTCCTGTCTAGAGAGTATCCTTTAGCATTTGTTGGAGAGCTGGTTTGGTGGTGCTGAATTCTCTCAGCTTTTCTTGTATGTAAAGTTTTTGATTTCTCCTTCATATTTGAATGAGATCCTTGCTGGATACTGTAATCTGGGCTGTAGCTTATTTTCTTTCATCACTTTAAGTATGTCTTACCATTCCCTCCTGGCCTGAAGAGTTTCTATTGAAAGATCAGCTGTTATCCCATTGGGAATCCCCTTGTGTGTTATTTGTTGTTTTTCCCTTGCTGCTTTTAATATTTGTTCTTCGTGTTTGATCTTTGTTAATTTGATTAATATGTGTCTTGGGGTGTTTCGCCTTGGGTTTATCCTGTGTGGGACTCTCTGGGTTTCTTGGGCTTGGGTGATTATTTCCTTCCCCATTTTAGGGAAGTCTTCAACTACTATCTCCTCAAGTATTTTCTCGTGGTCTTTCTTTTTGTCTTCTTCTTCTGGGACGCCTATGATTCGAATGTTGGAGTATTTAATATTGTCCTGGAGTTCTCTGAGATTGTCCTCATTTCTTTTAATTAGCTTTTCTTTTTTCCTCTCTGATTCATTTATTTCTACCATTCTATCTTCTACTTCACTAATCCTATCTTCTGCCTCTGTTATTCTACTATTTGTTGCCTCCAGAGTGTTTTTGAGCTCATTTATTGCATTATTCATTATATACTGACTCTTTTTTATTTCTTGTAGGTCCTTGTTAAACCTTTCTTGCGTCTTCTCAATCCTTGTCTCCAGGCTATTTATCTGTAATTCCATTTTGATTTCAAGATTTTGGATCATTTTCACTATCATTACTTGGAATTCTTTCTCAGGTAGATCCCCTATTACTTCCTCTTTTGTTTGGTTTGGTGGGCATTTATTCTGTTCCTTTACCTGCTGGGTATTCCTCTGTCTCTTCATCTTGGTTATATTGCTGTGTTTGGGGTGGCCTTTCTGTATTCTGGCAGTTTGTGGAGTTCTCTTTATTGTGGAGTTTCCTTGCTGTGGGTGGGGTTGTCAAGGTTTGGCTTGTCAAGTGGCTTGCCAAGGTTTCTTGGTTAGGGAAGCTTGTGTCAGTGTTCTGGTGGGTGGAGCTGGATTTCTTCTCTCTGGAGTGCAATGAAGTGTCCAGTAATGATTTATGAGATGTCAGTGGTTTTGGGGTAACTTTGGGCAGCCTGTATATTGAAGCTCAGGGCTGTGTTCCTGTGTTGCTGGATAATTTGCGTGGTATGTCTTGCTCTGGAACTTGTTGGCCCTTGGGTGGTGCTTGGTTTCAGTGTAGGTATGGAGGCATTTGATGAGCTCCTATCGATTAATGTTCCCTGGAGTCAGGAGTTCTCTGATGTTCTCAAAATTTGGGCCTAAGCCTCCTGTTTCTTGTTTCCAGTCTTATTTTTACAGTAGTCTCAAGACTTCTCCTTCTATACTGCACCATTGATAAAACATCTAGGTTAAAGTTGAAAAGTTTCTCCACAGTGAGGGAAACCCAGAGAGGTTCACAGAGTTACATGGAGAAGAGAAGAGGGAGGAGGGAGTTAGAGGTGACCCGAATGAGATGAGGTGGAATCAAAAGAGGAGAGAACAAGCTAGCCAGTAATCATTTCCTTATGTGCGCTCCACAGTCTGGACCGCTCAGAGATGTTCAAGGAGTTATACAGAAAAGAGAAAAGGGAGGAAGGAGACAGAGGTGGCGAGGAGGATAAAAAGGGGAAATGAAAAGGAGAGAGACAGATCCAGCCAGTAATCAGTTCCCTAAGTGTTCTCCACTGTCTGGAACACACAGAGATTCACAGAGTTGGGTAGAGAAGAGAAGGGGGAGGGAGGAGGCAGAGACAATCTGGTGGAGAAAAAGGAGAGTCCAAAGGAGGAGCAAGCAGTCAAGCCAGTAATCTCGCTCCCAAGTAAAAGTGAGTACTGAAGATTGGGTTTTTACAGGTACAAAATTGATAACAAATACGAAAAAGCAAACATTAAAAATCTAGAGTAGAGGTTGGATTTTCAAAAATACACTATTAAAGAAAAGAAGAAGAAGAAAAAAAACAAAGTCACAAAAAGTATTAAAAAATATATATATGAAGTTTGCTTTAAAAATAGGGTCTTTTTTAAAAAAATAATAGTAGGTTATAAAAATGAAAATTAAATGTGTAATAGAGGACTTTAAAATTTAAGAAAGTTAAAAAAAAGAAGAAAAAAAAAGAATGATTGTAAAAATAGTAAAGATATACCTAGGACTTTCTCTGGTGTTGTTGTGGGCAGTGTGGGGTCAGTTCATTTTCAGATACTTCCTTGGTCCGGCTTATATTTCTCAAGATCTATAGGCTCCTTCCTCTGTAGTCGGTACTAACGACAGGGTTTTAATCTATTGCACTTGTCACTTCCAAGGCGGTTCCCTCTGTTTTAGCTTCTTCTGTTTGCTGGGCTCTTCAGTGTCTGATTTTCGCCCTGACACAAGGCGGGCGGTGGTGGACACTTTTTTTTAGGCTCACTTGCTCAGTCGCGCTGTGGGGAGGGAGGGACGCTGCAAACAAATAACTCTGGTGTATGCTTGCAGTGTCTCAGCCACACTGGGCCTGCCCCTGCTCATGGCACACACAGCTCAGGCTCTAGGTTGCTCTGCTGGGAACCCTCTGAGGCCGGCCCTGGGCTGCATGCACCTCCCAGGTCTAAGCCGCTCGGGCTCAGGCACTCAGGGAGTCCTCAGACGTGCAGACTCTGTTGGGCCTGCGTTTTGTGCCCTTCCCAGGTCTGAGTAGCTCAGGTGTTTGGCGAGCGTGGTTGCTGTGACTTATCGCCTCTCCTGTCCCTGCTGCTCAGTTTTCTGGGTGTACAACTGGCACACCTTCTCAGGCGGATGATGACTGACCAGAACCCCAAGAAGTCTTAGTTAGCAAAGAAGCCTGTTTGCAGTTGGTAAATAATATCTCTCTGGGGCTGCGATTGCCCTCCTCCGGCCCTTCCTGCTCTGGCTGCCTGTCACCGGAGGGGGATGGTCTGCAGCCAGCTAATTCTGTTCCATCCTTTGTTCTGTGCCAGGTCTTGGCGGTGTCTTGTGTTAGAGCTTTTTGCGTGGTAGCTATCCCACTGTCTGGTTTGCTAGCCCAAGTTAGTTCGCTCTGGTTACACCCGGGGCATTTGGAGCATTCGGGCTCTATCCTTAAAAAGCCATGCAGCCCACACCTCCCTGCCCAGCCCCTGCTTGCTAGTGGCAGATGCAGGTGTCTGCGCTGCTTCTCCGCTGGGGGAGTTACCATTGGGCTCGTTATCTGTGGGTTTTAATTATTTATTTATTTTTCCTCCCTGTTATGTTGCCCTCTGTGCTTCCAAGGCTTGCCACAGACTCGGCAGTGAGAGTGTTTCCTGGTGTTTGGAAACTTCTCTCTTTTTAAGACTCCCTTCCCGGAGCAGAGCTCCGTCCCTACCTCTTGTGTCTCTTTTTTTTTCTCTTTTATATTTTTCCCTACCTCTTTTCTAAGACAATGGGCTGCTTTTCTGGGTGCCTGATGTCCTCTGCCAGCCTTCAGAAGTTGTTTTGTGGCATTTACTAAACGTTTAAATGTTCTTTTGATGAATTTGTGGGGGAGAAAGTGGTCTCCCCATCCTATTCCTCCGCCATCTTAGGACCGCCCCCTCCCATTCCAGTATTCTTGCCTGGAAAATCCCAGGCACAGAAGTAGCCTGGTGGGCTACCGCCCATAGGATCTCAAAGAGTGGGACACTAATGAAGCGACTGAGCACGCATGCATAGCCAATGTAATGACAAAGCCTGACGAAAATAACCTTGAACTTCACCTCCTACACAGAGTGAGGGTTTGTGTGGTGTTCCTGATGAACCTTTGTTTCCACCCCACCCCCATCCAGACTCGCCCCTGATTTTGATCCTGTCTGGCCCTCTCCCAGGATTAGTTGTATAATTGAAAATGTGCCCACAAACATAATCTCTGGATTGGTGGATTTAAACCAAAGCTGATTAGAGAGTTCCAATTGTAAGTGTATGCAAAGAACATCTCTCTTTGAAATATGTTATTGATAATGAAAAGCAGAGACCCTCAGTGCTCTGCACACAGCTCGTGTGGCCTTTGTATGGTTTCACACACATCCTCTGTGTGTCCTGCTCTCGAGCTAGGCTCCTCCTAACCACACAGTGTGACACTGTGTCGGTGTTTTGAAAAAAACAGCACATCTGTTTTCCCTTGGGCTGAGCACTGGGCTCTGGGGTTCGTCTCCCTGCCTGTGCCCCCAACCCTACCCTAGAAGACTTCTCAGAGTTTCCTTGCTCTGGGGCCTCTCTCGTTGAGAGTGTGCATTCTGAGATAGGAATCTAGGTGTGAAGGAAGATTTCATGTGAAAACAGTTGCAGGTTGATATTTGACTCCAAGAAAATGGTTTGTTCTGTAATTATATATAAGTGTATATATGTGTATGCATGCATGCATGCTCAGTCACTTTAGTCTATCTGACTCTTTGTGACCCTATGGACTTTATAGCCAGCCAGGCTCCTCTGTCCATGGGATCTCCAGGCAGGAATGCTGGAGTGGGTTACCATGCCCTTCTCCAGGGGATCTCCCCTATATACGTCTATATAATTCTATAAACTTTTCCTTCATACACATGTTTACTGTCAAAGTTTCCTTAGCTAACAGGTCACTTGGGGTGGCTGAGCATTCCTAGAAGCACCTGTGTGGCATTGCCTGCATCCTATGGATACTGCCATGATGGGGAATGTTAGAGGCCCATGTGCACCATTGCTGTGCACCCTTCAGTGGCTTTCTGGTGGAGGGTTTACCCTGTCCTTGTCTTGTCTTCCAACCTTAAGGGTCCTTCTTTGTTCCATTGCTGCCTTGGGTGACATCTTTTCCCCATAAGCTGGATTTCCCTTGTCCTGGTGTTACTGAACCAAACTTGGGTTTACTCTCTGACACTCCGTAAGGCCGATCTACTGACACTGGGTTGTGGTGAAGGAAAGAACAGTGTTTATTGTAAGGCGCCAATACAAGGAGGATGGGTGGCTTGTGCTCTAAAATCCTGAACTCCCCAAAGCATTTTTAAAGGCCAGGTGAGAGAGGGGTGTTTCAGGCTATATGATCAGCTCCTGTTCAATTATCTGATTGGTTGATGGTGGTCAGTCATGTGGTGCCAGAAGTTCTGGGGGCTATGTGCTCATGATCATCAAGTAGCAATTTCTTCCATTTGGTGGTGGTTTTAGTATCTAAAAAACTCAGAAAATATGCGTGAGATACTGTTATCTGGGTACTGCAAAGAGAAACTACAGCAGAGGATAAACGGTATGGGGCGGGAGGGGGTCTGTCCCTGGGAGGGCTCCATAGGGTCCTTCTTGGTTACACTGGTAGTTGTGAGCGTATGGCAGGTGTATTATAGTCCTCTCCCTTCCCCTCCCATTATTTAGTTGAATTATTTTTCTTTCTCAGCATAGAGCAGTTATATGAGTCTCCTCCCTTTTGAAACCTTTTCCGGTCTTAATTAACTCTAATCCATCATGCTGGAGAGGATAGGGAAAAGGAAGTCCCGAATCAGGGAGCTGGGACCCTCCCACTAGCCAGCCACCCATCCAAGACTTGGGGCCCTTTTGCCTGGACCTGTCACTCACCAGCTATGAACCCACTTGCCTCTCCTACTGGTCCTACTTCCAGGCTCTACTTGTAAACAGGGAAATTGGGGGAGTCTTTTTCAGATCTCTTCGATGAAATCCAGAGATATACATCTACCACCTTTCCCCTGGTTTACTGTACTTGACTTATTGTTGTTGTTCAGTCACTCAGTCGTGTCTGACTCTTTGCAACCTCATGGACTGCAGCACGCCAGGCTTCCCACTCCTTCACCATCTTCTGGAGTTTGCTCAAACTCTTGTCCATTGAGTCGGTGGTGCCATCCAGCCATCTCATCCTCTGTTGTCCCCTTCTCCTCCTGCCTTCAGTCTTTCCCAGCATCAGGGTCTTTTCCAGTGAGTCAGTTCTTCACATCAGGTGGCCAGAGTATTGGAGCTTTAGCTTTAGCATCAGTCCTTCCAATGAATATTCAGGACTGATTTCCTTTAGGATTGACTGGTTTGATCTCGCTAAAGTCCAAGGGACTCTCAAGAGTCTTCTCCAATACCACAGTTCAAAAGCATCAGTTCTTCACTGCTCAGCTTTCTTTATGGTCCAACTCTCACATCCACACATGACTACTGGGAAAAACATAACTTTGACTATATGGACACTCCATTTAAAGTTATTATAAATGATTGGCTATATTCCCTGTGTTGTATGTATCTTTGTAGCTTATTTGTTTTATACATAGTAGTTTATACCTCTTAATCCCTTACCCCTATCTTGCTTCTACCTCTTCCCTCTCCCTACTGGGAACCACTAGTGTGGACCCTCCACATCCAAATGGCATTGTAATTGTTGTAATTGGCATTATTTCATTCTTTTTTTTTTTTTTTAATAGCTGAATAGGATTCTGTTGTATATATGTACCACTTCTTCTTTATTCATTAGCCTGTTGATGGACACTTAGGTTGCTTTCACATCTTGGAAATTTGTAAACAATGCTATGAGCATTGGGGTGCTCTATGTTTTTAATTAGTGCCTTTGTTTTTTTAGATAGATACCCAGTAGGGGAATTGCTGGGTCATATGCAAATTTGGAAAACTCAGCAGTGGCCACAGGACTGAAAAAGGTCCGTTTTCATTCCAATTCCAAAGAAAGGCAATGCCAAAGAATGCTCAAACTACCGCACAATTACACTCATCTCACACGCTAGTAAAGTAATACTCAAAATTCTCCAAGACAGGCTTCAGCAATACGTGAACTGTGAACTTCCAGATGTTCAAGCTGGTTTTAGAAAAGGCAGAGGAACCAGAGATCAAATTGCCAACATCCACTGGATCATGGAAACAGCAAGAGAGTTCCAGAAAAACATCTATTTCTGCTTTATTGACGATGCCAAAGCCTTTGACTGTGTGGATCACAATAAACTGTGGAAAATTCTGAAAGAGATGGGAATACCAGACCACCTGACCTGCCTCTTGAGAAACTTATGTGCAGGTCAGGAAGCAGTAGTTAGAAATGGACATGAAACAACATACTGGTTCCAAATAGGAAAAGGAGTATGTCAAGGCTGCATACTGTCACCCTGCTTATTTAACATATATGCAGAGTACCTAATGAGAAATGCTGGGGCTGGAAGAAGCACAAGCTGAAATCAAGATTGCCAGGAGAAATCTCAATAACCTCAGATATGCAGATGACACCACCCTTTGGCAGAAAGTGAAGAGGAACTAAAAAGCCTCTTGATGAAAGTGAAAGAGGAGAGTGAAAAAGTTGGCTTAAAGCTCAACATTCAGAAAATGAAGATCATGGCATCTGATCCTATCACTTCATGGGAAATAGATGGGGAAACAGTGGAAACAGTGTCAGACTTTCTTTTGAGGGGCTCCAAAATCACTGCAGGTGGTGACTGCAGCCATGAAATTAAAAGACACTTACTCCTTAGAAGAATGTTATGACCAACCTAGATAGCATATTAAAAAGCAGAGACATTACTTTGCCAACAAAGGTCCGTCTAGTCAAGGCTATGGTTTTCCCAGTGGTCATGTATGGATGTGAGAGTTGGACTGTGAAGAAAGCTGAGCACCGAAGACTTGATGCTTTTGAACTGTGGTGTTGGAGAAGATTCTTGAGAGTCCCTTGGACTGCAAGGAGATCCAGCCAGTCCATTCTAAAGGAGATCAGCCTTGGGATTTCTTTGGAAAGACTGATGTTGAAGCTGAAACTCCAATACTTTGGCCACCTCATGCGAAGAGTTGACTCATTGGAAAAGACTCTGATGCTGGGAGGGATTGGGGGCAGGAGGAGAAGGGGACGACAGAGGATGAGATGGCTGGATGGCATCACCGACTCGATGGACATGAGTTTGAGTGAACTCCGGGAGTTGGTGGTGGACAGGGAGGCCTGGCGTGCCGCGATTCATGAGGTTGCAAAGAGTCGGACATGACTGAGCGACTAAACTGAACTGAACTGAATGGATGTTCTATTTTTAGTTTTTTGAGGAATCTCTAAACTGTTTTTCATAGTGGCTGCAGAAATTTACATTGCCACCAACAGTGTTTGAGAGTTCCTTTTCCTACACATCCTCACCAAGTTTGTTGTGTTCATTTTGATGATAGCCATTCTAATAGGTGTAAGGTGATACCTCATTGTGGTTTTAATTAGCATTTCTCTGATGATTAACAATGCTAAGCATCTTTCCCTGTGCCTGTTGACCATCTGTATGTCTTCTTTGGAAAAAAATGTCTATTCAGACCTTATGCCCATTTTTTATATTTGGTTTTTTATTTTTTTGGATGTTGAGTTATATTAGCTATTCATATATTTTGGATATTAACTTCTTACCAGTCATATCATTTGCAAATATCTTCTCCCATTCAGTAGTTGTCTTTTCATATCATTGATGATTTCCTTTGCTGTGCAGAAGCTTTTAAATTTAATTAGGTCCCTTTTGTTTAGTTTTGCTTTTATTTCCTTGGCTTTCGGGGACAGATCCCCAAAAATATTGCTACGTTTTATGTCAAAGAGTGTTCTGCCTTTGTTTTCTTCTAGGAGTTTTATGGTTTTGGTCTTACATGTAGGTCTTTAATCCATTTTGAGTTTATTTTTGTATATGATGTTAGAGAGTGTTCTCATTTCATTCTTTAACATAAAATCTGTTAATTTCCAATTCTTTTCATAACCCTGCATTTGTACTCTCCTCCCATCACAATTACTGTTTTTAATATCATGTTTTACATCAAATTGTTTTCTGTATCCTTTAACTGCTTATTGTGGATATGGATGATTTTACTACTTTTGTCTTTTAACCTTCCTGCTAGCTTTGTGTATGGATAGCTTTGTACCTTTACTATATGTTTGCCTTTACTGATGAGCCTTCTCTTTTGTAATGTTCATGTTTCTAGTTTTAGCTTTTTCTTTTTAACTTTAAAGAGGTTCCTTTAGCATTTTTTGTAAAGCTGGTTTGGTGGTGCTGAATTCTTTTAGCTTTTGTTCGTCTGTAAAGATTTTGATTTCTCCATCAAATCTGAATTGGAACCTTGTGGATAGAGTATTTTTGGTTATAGATTTTCCCCTTTTATTACTTTAAATATATCATGCCATTCCCTTTTGATCTGTAGAGATTCTGCTGAAAAATAAGCTAATAGCTTTATGGGAGTTTCCTTGTATATTATTTGTTGCTTTTCCATTCCATTCCATTTTTAATATTCTCTCTTTAATTTTTACCATTTAAGTTACAGTGTGTTTTGGTATGTTTTTCTTTGACCTCATCCTGAATAGAAGTCTCTGTGCTTTCTGGACTTGGGTGACTTTTTCCTTTCCCATATTAGGGAGTATTTCAGCTACAATGTCTTCAAATATTTTCTCAGGTCCTCTCTCTCTTACCTCCTTCTGAGACTTCTATAATGTGAATGTTGGTATGCTTGATGTTGTCCCAGAGGTCTCTTAAACTGTCCCCATTTCCTTTCCTTCTTTTTTCTGTTCGGCTTCAGTAATTTCCTCTACTCTTGTCTTCCAGACCACTGATCCATTGTTCTGTATCTTTTAGTGTCCTGTTGATTCTGTCTAGTTTACTTTTCATTTCCCTTATGGTATTCTTCATCTCTGTCTGGTTGTTCTTTGTACCTTCTGACTCTGTTAAAAGCTTCTAACTTCCTGTTCTGTGCATCCATTCTTCTCTCACGTTCTTTGGTCATCTTTATGATTATTCTTGGAAGAGGCATGGCAACCCACTCCAGTACTGTTGCCTGGAAGGTATGGAGAGAGGAGCGTGCAAGGCCTCAGTCCATAGGGTTGCACAGAGTTGCACACGAGTGAAGTGACTTGGCATGCACTCAGGATCATTACCTTGAACCCGTTACTTGGTAGCCTGCCTGTCTCCACTTCATTTCATTCTTCTTCTGGGCTTCTCTCCTTTATGGAACATGTTCCTCTTTCACCTTTCCCCCTAACTTGCTGTTTTTATTTTTATGTATCTGGTGGTTGTGTTTCCCAACCTTGGAGAAGTGGCCTGCTGTAGGAGACGTTCTGTGTCCCACCAGTGCATTGCCCTCTTGTTACCCAAGCAGTATGCTCTAGGGGTTCCTTCTATGAGGGCAGCTTGGGTCCTTCTGTTGTGGGGGGCTGACTATGTGGGTAGTCTGGTAGGCTTGGTTGGCTCCCAGTTTGACTGGCTGCCAGGATCTGCCTTGTATGAAGGCTGCAGGCCACTTGCTGGCAAGGGCCAGGTCATGGGGTGACTGACTGCCAAACCCAGGAGGGCCCCAGGGCCACTGCTGGCTCACTGACGGGTGGAGTCATGGTCTAGGAGACTCTGGGGAAACTGCCACTTTGTTGGTGGGTGAAGCCAGGTCCTGGGGTTAGTGCTGGGTCTACTGGTGGGCAGAGCTTGTCTTGAGTCTGGCTGTAGGGCCCAGGACTCGCTGAAGTGGTGTTGGATTGTTGGTATGTGGGGGTCAGTAACCAGACATAGTTGGGTACAGGATCTGGGGTGTCCTGCTAGTGGGTGGGGCCAGAGTCCAGTCTGTCCCAGTGGGCAGGTTGGTTCCACAGGCCCTGAGACTGTGATTTTCTTGTGTCTGGTTTCTGTCCCCTGGTGGGTTAGGCTGGTCTGGAGGCTAGAGCAGGCTCCTTGGAGGGCTAGGATGGGGCCCAGGGACTGGTGCCTGCCCACTGGTAGGTGGATCTGGGTCCTGGGCCCTCCAGGGGACAGGGCTGTGTCCAGAGGTGTCTGCGGCTCAAGGATTCTTAAGGCACCTTGTTCACTGGTGAGTGAGACTGTGTCCCTGCTCAGTTAGTTGTTTGGCTTGAGGCATCTCAGCTCTGGTGCCTGTAGGCTGTTGGGCTAGGGAAGGGCTGGGTCCTGGGGCTAATGAGCTAGAGGGAGGGTTCCACAGTGGCTCTCGGTGGCACCAGTGTCCACATGGTATAAGAAAGAGCTCACCCCAAACACCTGCCACCAGAGTCTGTGTCCCCAGAGTGAGCTGCAGTTGCCTCCTGCCTCTTTAGGAGACTCTCTGAGAATCAGCAGGTAGGTCTGACCCAGGCTCCCATGAAATCACTGCTTCTGCCCCAGGAACCAGAACATATGTGATTTTGTGTGAACCCTTTAAAAGTGGAGTCTCTGTTTCCCCAGCCCTCTGAGACTCCTGAAAGTATGCCCTGCTGGTCTTTCAAAGTCAAATGCTCTGGGGGCTTCTCTTCCTGGGCAGGACCCTCGGACGAGGGAGCCTGATGTGGGGCTCAGACCCCTCACTCCTTTGGAAGAACCTCTGCAGCTGTGATCACAACCTTCTCCAGCTTGTGTGTTACCCACCCAGGATGGGAGGAGGGACTTGACTATGTCACGAGTCCATCCCTCCTTAGCTGTCTTGTGGTATTTCCTTCTTTATGTCTTTTGGCTGTGGGAGGTATTTTTCATTGCTGATTGTCCCATAAATACAGTTGTGATTTGGTGTCCCCATGAGAGGAGGTGAGCTCAGGGTTCTTCTACTCTGCTATCTTGACTGATCTCTCTCTACTGTCTTTTTCTTTTTATTAGTTCTTGCTTAAGTAAAGTTAGTTGGACACGATTCACTTTTTTAATAAAGCATTTATTTATTTGGCTGCATCGAGCCTTAGCTGTGGCACGTGGGATCTTTTGTTGCGATGCAGACTCTCTAGTTGCAACTCATGGGCATAGTTGTTCCCCGGCATGTGGGATCTTAGTTCCCACATCTCCTGACCGGGGATGGAACCCATGTCCCCTGCATTGCAAGGTGGATTCTTAACCACTGGACCACAGGAGGAGTCCAGACACGACTTACTTTGAATAAACCGTGTAGGCGTCCTCCATTTGTAAGTGTTCATATAACATCCCTGTGATTAACCTTTGGCAGCTCATCTGGTGTCTGTGTCCTGCGCATTGATTTGCAGTTGCTAGGCTTCAATTTGCAGGAAGGATCTATTTCCCTTTTTAGAACCCGGGAGGGTGCTTTTGTGTTTCCAGTCTGTTGGAGTGTCTCCTGTTCTCCCAGATTGCTTAAAGAACACCTCAGCAATCCTCTGATCTCATTTTCACATTCCTTCAGTTAATAAGTGAATTAAAGCCAATTTATTACCCAGGATTGCCTCATTTGTTTCAAAATAGCCTGTGTACAGAGGAAGCTCTATTCCCTTAGTGAGAGTTAACTCAAGTTTTAAAACCCATTCTAGAGAAAAACAGACTCATCTAGTTTGTTTTTGCTATTAAACACGTTTTTAAAAAAGGAGTCGGCCTTTGGATATCAATGGAAGTTGAGAAAAATAGCCCAAAGACTGAAAAGGGAAATGAAGAGAGAGAGGGACAAAACCCTTGATTCTGAGTGTTCTGAAAAAAGTGTGAAATGTCATTCTTTCCCTTAATAGTTCCCTTAAGGAACATGAGAAAGTTTTCAAAGCAGTGGCTGGTCGAGGCATGCACATGGCAAGGATTTCTGTACCTCTAGGGGAAAATATAGATCAATTAAAATCTTCAGGAGTTTCTTACATTTGTCAGAAATTGCTTACAGACATCTGATATCTTTCTAATAATTTGGGAGTTTCCATGGACTTCTGTGTTTTATAGTCACCCATTTATTTTCTCTCTGCTGTCTCCTACCTTATTAAGAAGATAAGAAGAGAAAACAACAACAACAACAACAACAGCATGAAACTAAGTCTGAAGCAGCGGACTCTGTTGGAAACACGGAATAACAGAAATAACACAGTTCAGGAAAATTGTAAGATGCTATTAGGATGCAATGATGTCTTCTGGTGCCCAAGAACTTGAGGAAAGAAGCTAATTTTTTGAGCCTGTGTCACCACTAATCACAAACTCTGATGGGCTTTTGGAAATACATGTCAGTGATTTTATCGTATCTTCAGAACAGTCCTTCAAGATGTGGGGATTATGGCCTTTCTTTCTTTATTTTCGGCTGTGCTGGGTCTCTTTCACTCCCTGAGGGCCACTTTCTAGTTGTGGTGCACAGGCTTCTCATTGCAGGGGCTTCTCTTGTTGAGGAGCATGGACTATACTGTGCGTGGCCTTAGTACCTGGGTCTCATGGGCTTAGTTGCCCTGCATTGTGTGGGATATTCCCAGAACAGGGATCAAACCCATGTCCCCTGCATTGGCAGGTGGATTCTTAAGCACAGGGCCACAGGGAAGTCCCCATGCCTGTTTTATACACAAACTGAGGTGTAGGTGGGCTGAGTCACTTTCTCACATCACATAGATGGGAGCTGACAGAATCCAGCTCTTGTTTGTGCAGCCAGATCCTCTCTCTGAGTCTTGAACTGGGAACCTCATACTTGACAGATGAGGTTAGTCATCCTCAGAGGAAACACAGGGCTTGTCTGTAGACATCGTGGCTCCAAGATGACATGGCTGCAATGCCCGGAAGGCAGGACTGAAGTGCGCTCATAAATACAAAACTGACATCTTACACACCGTGTGGGTCTAATCTGGAGAAAGATGCTAACACAGAGACGCTCCCTGGCGGGGGAGTAGGGAACACTGACTAGGAGGACAGAGGACAAAAGCACTGTTTTCACCCTTCTGGGCCCGGGGAGAGGGTGGGGATTGGTGGGAACATTCCTGTCTGCAGGACGGACAGGCAGCTCTGCATTGTGGTCCATGCGCGGCCAGATGTGGCTCAGAGCAAAGCTCTCTAGGGCCTCTCCATTGTGAGGAGATTGTTAACAGTCTCCAGGTGAGAAAACCAAGTTCAAAGAAGGTTTACGTTGACACGCCAAGGAGCTCTGAGGGGCAGAGGTAGGTTCAGACTCTCTCTTTCTAAACAAAAAAAGTATTTATTTTATTTATTTTTGGCTGTGCTCGGTCTTTGTGGCTACATGTGGGCTTTCTCTAGTTTCCGGGAGCTGGGGCGACTCTGTAGTTGCGGTGCTCGAGCTTCTCATTGCAGTGGCTTCTTCTGTCGCAGAGCGCGGGCTCCAGAGTGCACGGGCTTCAGAAGCTGTGGCAGGCAATCTCAGCAGTTGCAGCTCCCCGGCTCTAGAGCACTGACTCAGTAGTTGTGGCCTATCGGCTTAGTTGCTCTACGGCATGTGGAATCTTCTAGGACCAGGGATTGAACCCATGTCTCCTGCATTGCCAGGCAGATTCTTATCCACTGTACCCCCAGGGAAGTCCCAGACTCTCTTGAGAATGTCATTCTTCCTTTCACAAGTCTTGTCATTCCTGGGATGCTGAGCCTCGTGGATGATTGATTGTGGGGCCTGGTCCCATGGGTGGCTTGAACTCCTGTGTGTGTCTGCTGGGCCGTAGCATCCCTTGATGCACACACATCTCTCTTGGAAGCCTGGACTGCAGAAATGATTCCCTGGGTGATGTGGCTCGTGCTGGCCTGGCCTGGCTGTGATATCTGGGGGTGTCATCACCATGCTCTGAACACCAGCCTCCAGGGGAGCAGCCAGCATCTCCCTTGGCAGATGGTCCTGATCTGAGAATTTTCTGTGATACCCTCCCTGATAGTAGTGACTGGTGGAGACAATAGAATCTCATCTTTATAAAAAAAAAATCGCAAAATACCTCATTTTGAGAACAAAAGCTTTCAAAAGGAGTTGCGTGATGTTTAGCTGCTTTCTACGGTATGGAAACATACTGATATAACCAAAGCACACTTGAGATATTTAAGCATCAAAGCATCCGTGGAGATTTATTCTTAAGAGTAAAATGTATTGCTTTGTTCGCATTGATTCCAGTGTGAAGAGGCACTCCAAAGGCAAGAAGACACAAGGATTCTGTATAATGAGTTTGTGCTGTGTGAATGTAAATGGGTACTTGAAAATAGTTTGCTCTCTTAAACATCCTAAGTATTCCCCACTGCTGTCTTCCAGAAAGTAGGACTGTTTAAACAAACCCCTTCTTTGCAGGTGGTGCAGAGGTTAACTCCAGTCCAGCCCCTGCCTGGTTTTCATCCACTCCAAATGGTAATGGCGTTTGAATCAATCAGAAAGATTTGAGTTTCCTGGATGGAGAGATGGCCTCTTAAAACTTGGATGCTATATATAGTATCTCAATATGAAGTGAGACTAGAAAAGTTTTATGAAAGAAGAATCCTCAAGTGCTGAAGAAAGACAATCATATTCTGTTATAAAATATTTCCTTACATCTAAGACCCAGTTAAGTGACAGGTCACCCTCAGCACCCTCCCCCATGCTCACAGTGGCTTAGAACATCTTTATAACATAGGAATCATTTCATTTCTTCACACCAGGGCATCAAGTATTTCCACACTCCAGTATTGGAGTGTGGAAAAAAATAGCAAATTTCCTCTTGTTTTCTAGTAGGACCATACAGCAGACATTTGCTGCTTGTATCATTTTTAAGGACAGGCATGTAAAGTGGCACCTACCTTTGATATGGGCTTAAATTCTGAGTATTATAAAAATTTAGTGCAAAGTAGCGATTTCCTTGAAAGACAGGCTACTACTTATGTGTGAAGTGCTGACAACTTAAGAGCATTTTTTAATAAACACATCTCAAATTTGGCATGCAAAGAGGGGCATTTAGAAAGCCATGAAAATAAGCCAGTGCATAAAATACAGCATGAAAAAGGTTAACTGTGAACTTTACAGATGGACAAGTCTGAGCAAAGCTCTCTTTTGTTAGGGTGGATGTGAGAACTTACGGTTCTTTGCTGCAAAATTAAGAGTAGAAACTTGTTTTGAAGTAACAGCTACAGAGAGGGCTCCTTCTGGTTCATCCATATTTTATTAGGGTAGCAGTTAAAAAATTCATTAGTGACACCCATCTGGAGCTAACAGCACTCTTGAGAGGGTTCAGATGGTGATCAGATTTTTGAGTAGCACTTTACATGGAAAGAAAAAAGACAATCGTTTATGAGAATTAATAGTACTGTGGAGGCTGCTCAGTGATTTCAGAGCAAACCCTTTCATGAGTTTTATGAGTCTCTAGTTGCTAACTTCCTCTACCACTTGCTTCACCTGGAGGAAGGAGATCCAGGGGTAAAAGGGAAAGAAAAGAGAACTCAGGACATTGGATCAGAGAGTTGGGCAGGTATTGGCCGACGAGAATGGGTGGGTTCAGTGTCCAGGGATACCATGCTAGGTGCCGTGTGTGTTGGCCTCCAAGAGCCTCCTCCTGCTCTGGTTTATCTTTACCTTAAGTTTGGTCTACAAGGCTTCCCTGGTGGCTCAGATGGTGAAGAATTTGCCTGTAGTGCAGGAGACCCGGGTTCAATCCCTGAGTCAGGAAGATCCCCTGGCAAAGGGAATTGGCTGCCCACTCCAGTATTCTTGCCTGGAAAATTCCATGGACAGAGGAGCCTGGCAGGCTGCAGTCCATGGGGTTGAAAAGAGACATGACTGAGCGACTAACATGTTCATTTTCACTGCCTACAGGGGGCCATGTCCAGGTGCCTTGGCTTTCAGATGATACTTTTGCTCTATTCCTGACTTGCAAGTAAAAATAGCTTTTGAATGATTACTCTGTGCCAGGCTTGGCAGAGGGCAGTGAAACTCGTAGCCTTCTCTAGTGTCTCAGCAATGCCGTGAGGTGGAGTCCCAGGCGACAGACCAGATAACGCAAGTGGCAGAGTCGCAAGTCACCCAGCAGCACTCACTTGGAAGTGTCAGAGAGAGACTGTAAATGCAGGTCATCTTGTCTCCAGAGCCTGTACCATTTCCTACTGAAAAACACAGGTCCATAATTTGTGTGTGGGTATGTGCATGCTTTTTAAATAAGCTTTTTATTTAGGAATACTTATGGATTTATAGAAAAGTAGGGAGGATAATACAGAGAAGGCAATGGCACCCCACTCCAGTACTCTTGCCTGGAAAATCCCATGGGCTGAGGAGCCTGGTAGGCTGCAGTCCATGGGTTCGCTAAGAGTCGGACACGACTGAGCGACTTCACTTTCACTTTTCACTTTTATGCATTGGAGAAGGACAAGGCAACCCACTCCAGTGTTCTTGCCTGGAGAATCCCAGGGATCGGGGAGCCTGGTAGGCTGCAGTCCATGGGTTCGCTAAGAGTCGGACACGACTGAGCGACTTCACTTTCACTTTTCACTTTCATGCATTGGAGAAGAACATGGCAACCCACTCCAGTGTTCTTGCCTAGAGAATCCCAGGGACAGGGGAGCCTGGTGGGCTGCCGTCTAGGGGGTTGCACAGAGTCGGACATGACTGAAGTGGCTTAGCAGCAGCAGCAGCAGGAAGGATAATACAGTTTCCTTCACCCAGGTTTCCGTATGCTAACGTATATAATATGTTATAATATATATTATATATTTGTTGTTGTCCAGTTGCTAAGTTATGTATGTCTGACTCTTTGTGACCCCATGGACTGCAGTCCACCAGGCACCTCTGTCCATGGAGTTTTCCAGGCAAGAACACTGGAATAGGTTGCCATTTCCTCCTCCAGGGGATCTTCCCAATGCAGGGATCGAACCTGCATCTCCTGGGTCTCCTGCGTTGGTATATAAATTCTTTACCACTGTCCCACCTGGGAAGCCCTGTATCATGGTAGGATAATTAAAACTAAAAAATTAACATTGGTACAATGAGCTAACCTACAGCTTTTATTTGAGTTTCACCAACTTTACATGAATATCCTTTTATTGTTCCCAGATCCGATCCAGGATCCCACACTGCATGGTGCATGTGTGGGTTTGACCCTTAAACACCAAAGTGGGCTGAATGTTGAACCGTGTTTGGGTCCTGCTATCCTGACTGCAGGTGGTGGGTGGAGGAGGGGTTTGGGGAAGTGAGAAAGCTGCTGGCCTCCTGGGCCTTCCTCATGGTCATGTTGGGGGCAGGAAGGGCGGGGGTGGGCGGTGCCCAGGCCTCCCATTGTCTTATAGAAAGTGGAAACCCTATGTGGGGGAGAAGATTTAGAACAGATGTATGGGGACAAGTTTTAAATACCAGATCACACTGGGTCCGCATGTAGTGGGCAACAACTATAGCTGCATTCCAAGAAACAAAAGAGGAAGATTCTGCGAGGAAACAGGATCTACAGTGCCGTGAATAAGTTTAGGGTAGGCTTGAACTCCCAAGTGTTCTAGGAGGTTATTCAGGACTCCTCCGTAGAGCAGAGGCTCCCAGCCCTACTGCCTACGGGGTCACTTAGGCAGCCTCCAAAGGACTCAGACCCTCTCCCCAACTCTGTGATGTCATCAGCCTGGGTTGTGGCCTGGACTGGGGAATTTTTAAAAGGTGACATTTCAAAGTGACTCTAATGTGCAGCCTTGTTTGGGAACCACTGATCCAAAATCTCAGCATTTCAGCTGCAGAACTAAAGCCAAGGACAGCGGTGACAGCAGCTGGACACACAGGCTGCGTTGGTGTAATGGTGTCCCTCACCCAACACCTTCTGGAATCACCAGTGGTTTCCTTTTGGTTCTTTCTCTCCTGAGCCCACCCCTTCTGCCAGAATTCCTCCTTAACTGGCACTGTCCTTTCTCCAGGCTCTTCTGTTCTCATTCATTCCTCTTCTCTTCAGCACAGGTCCCTGCCTCATACTGCGTCCACCTGGAAGCCCTCCAGGCTTGCCCACAGCCTGCCGTCCCTTCTTCCCCTGTGGCCTTGCCCTGCCTACTCTCAGTGATTCTGAGAAAGAATCGTGCCATTCCTGTGTATTTGCTGTTCCCTCTCCCTGCAGATTCTTTACTGACTGAGCCACCAGGGAAGCTCATGTATATATATAATCTACATTCCCATAAATATCTGTGTATGTACATACACACTTGCGTGTGTCTTTTTGTTATACTCTGGCATGTATGAACCTGAGTATGCATGTGTGCACGTGCACACACACACACACACACACACACACACACACACACACACACACACGGCCTGGTCCTCCCTGCCCATTGATGACGCTGTTGAAAATGTGCTTTCTGTTGGACTTCTGATTTTGGCCCCCGATTTAAGCTTTAAGCTTAAGCGATTTAAGGTTCTTGAGGATGCAGCTGGCTTGTTTTAGGTATGGGGAGTTTTATATGGATATGTGTATAATGGTAGAAGCTGACAAGGAAAAATAAAGACATTTTTGGCCTAATGGATGTTTTTAAAAATGTAGGCATCTTGGTAAACTAGTTAGGATGATTCTGAAGGGGTTCTTAACAGAAAGATTGAGAGTCTCATTTATCTGGCCCTGAAGTGTTTCTTTGCCTAAGTGTTTCTTGGGGACGTAACTCATGGTCTAACGGTTAAGAATCTGCCTTGCAATGCAGGGGGTGTGGGTGCGCTCCCTGGTCATGGAACTAAGATCTCACAGCCACGGAGCAACTAAGCCTGTGTGCTGCGCTAGCCCGTGCTGCAACTGGAGAGTCCAAGCGCCACAGTGAAAGGTCCTTCATGACCTAATGAAGATCCCATGTGCCACAGCTAAGACCCGGCACAGCCCCAAAACCAAATATTAAAAAATTAAATGTCGTCAGAGGGTGGTGGAGGGTGGGCAGTGTGCCCAAAATGCTCAGAAGAAAGTGTACTCCCTGGCCATTGTTACGAGGAGTCCTGGGGTGGCTGTGGCGCAGAGAAGGACGCAGACATCAGGGGGATGGCTCTTCCTGGCTTGGTGCCCCCTGCTGTGTGTGGGAAGCTGCGGGCTTCCTTTGCCCTGGGTTTGGTGCCTCCCAACTGCTGTCCTTGTGTCCTTTCTTGTTCCTGCCTGGTCTCTCTCCACAGAGAGAATCTCGTAAAACATGCAGATCAAATTCCGCCTCGTTCCAGAGATCACTCTCAGAACAAAGAGCCAGTCCCGGTGCAGCCGGGTGCAGCGGCTGGCTCCATCCTGCCACCTGCCTGTCACCAGGGTCCCCCATCTGCCCTTGCACCTCCGTCCCTTCCTCTCTCAGGATCTTCCCAGCAGCCTCCCCCGCGGCCTCCCTGCCTCCCGCTCACTCGTCAGATCTCAAGACCCCACTAACCAAAACCAGGGCTCTGTTACCTATGGCTGGGCACTGCCAGTCTGCCCATCACCCTCCCCGTCTCTGTTCCTCCGTGTGCTTGCGTGATTGCCACTGCCCCCTCCCAGGAGGGCAGGGGCCCTGAGAGCTCACCATGCTCCCTCAAGGACAGGGTCTGTGTCCTCTGAGAGGCAGGTGCTTGGAGGGGAGGGATGTGGGAGAGGTTTAGGGAGGTGCCCCTGAGGATAAAGGAGAGGGCAGGGGAGTCTGCCAGGAAGACAGGGAAGGAGCAAGTCTCACAGACCAGGAGGCTCTGGTCAGGCTGACGGGGGGACTCTTGGGCGCAGGTTGCTTATAAGAGTTGTCCTGTCTCCCCTGGAACAGTCTGTGTTCACTTTGAAAGTGAAAGTGAAAGTGAAAGTGAAGTCGCTCAGTCCTTTCCGACTCTTTGCGACCCCGTGGACTGTAGCCCACCAGGCTCCTCCATCCATGGGATTCTCCAGGCAAGAATACTGGAGTGGGTTGCCATTTCCTTCTCCAGGGGATCTTCCTGACCCAGGGATTGAACCAAGGTCCCCCGCATTGCAGGAAGATGCTTTAACCTCTGAGCCACCCTTCCCTTTAACTGCAGTAGGTGAGTTTTGGGGTAGCACATACAGTGAGGAGTACCCTGGAGCTCAGAGAGCCCTCTGCTTTGCTGTCAGGTTAAACAACTGAGCCAGCTAGGCAACTCCACTGCGTGTGTGCACAGTCGCTTCAGCCGTGCCCGACTCTGTGTGACCCTGTGGACTGTAGCCTGCCAGGCTCCTCTGTCCTTGCAACTCTCCAGGCAAGAATACTGGAGTGGGTTACCATGCCCTCCTCCAGGGGATCTTCCCGACCTAAGGATTGAATTCATGTCTCCTGCATTGGCAAGTGGGTTCCTTAGCACTGGCGCCACCTGGAAGCCCCAGGGAACTCCACTGCTGCTGCTGCTGCTGCTAAGTCGCTTCAGTCGTGTCCGACTCTGTGCGACTCCATAGACGGCAGCCCAGCAGGCTTCCCCGTCCCTGGGATTCTCCAGGCAAGAACACTGGAGTGGGATGCCATTGCCTTCTCTGGTAACTCCACTAGCTCACTTCATATGGAATTCTCCATTCTCTGTGGTTGATTAGTTATTCCATCTTGGGACGGTTTTTGTACATGACTGACATCCTGTGCTGGATCATAAGCAGTCTGGGGGTGGGGATACATCCTCATCCGGAATCCTGTGTTCAGTGAGGATTGGTTTTGTTGGTGTGGATCGCACAATTAAAATGGAAATGCATTAAGGCTTGATTTATTTCTCTCCAGCACTTGTCTCGCTCACCAGATTCTTATTACAGTGACCTCGAGGCACTTCCGAATCCCCAGGTGCTCTCTGAACTGTCTGAGAAAGATGAAGTTGTGCTCAGTTGAGTGTTTGTGCTTAGTGTATATGATTGGATTCTGGTTCTTGGAAAACAAGTTAATCCTCAGGGATGTTGGTTTCTTTATGATCCAGAGCCTCTGGTTAACCTGAACATTTTATAAAAGTCTATGCCTTGACCATGAAAAATAGGATTAAAATTCCTTCCTTGAAAAGAGTATATTCACTTATGTTTCCACTGTATATTGATACACAGGTCATGTTTTGTAGTCATCATGTGCTTATATGTCTCTCACTATTCTACACATCCTCAACAGTGCCTCCGAGTCCCTGTGTTTCCCCTTCATGAGGCAGAAGTGCTTTCCCCATGGGGCTTTAGCATCACCGAGCACCTTTCCCAAACCCACATGAGCATTTTGTGTAGATTTTAACTTGGGTATTGGCTTTAAGGTCTTCCAAGTAAACTCATGAGTATGTTAATTGTGTAGTTTAGATTTCCTAGTCAAAAATGAGTATGATCTGGTCAATGTATGTTAGACGCCTTCTCTGTATACTAGGGTTTGGGCAGGGGGCTGTTGTAAGGATCGCATGGAGCTTATTTATAGCATAAGTTGAGAACAGTTTATATACACCAGCGAGAATAACTGACCAAGCTGGGTGTTAATTAATAGGGACTCTTAATAAATGTGGGCTCTTGGTGAAGGCCTGTGAGCTGGGGGATCTGGACAAGGTAGCTGATGGATCAAGGGAGAGCCTTAGAGGTGGGGCAGGCAGGATCCTTGCTGACCTGGCTGGAAACATTGGTTTCTCCCATTTTCTGCATAAATTATGTAAGCCGATGCTCCTGGGTATCTTATCTGGGCTGGGCTGTGTGTGGGAGCCCCATGACATCTGGGCCGAGTCGCAGCCCTCGTCTTTCACTCCCTTCAGTCTCAGAGCTCACTGGGTGGATGCAGGTGGAGACAGGATCCCACATAAGCAGGGACCTGCCAGTCTGCACTGTGAAGAGGTGAGGACTGTGCTCCCCTCCCCTGGAGCTGCTGTGGAGTGTGAGGCTGCCAGGGAAGGAGGCAGCTGCTGAGGGCCTGCCTCCGCCTCAGCCTGTCTAGGGCCAGCTGGGCAGACTGGAGCCCTCTCTGGGTTTACATGGAACAGAGGGCACAGCTGGCTTTAGGTCCTGCCCTCGTCTTGCCATAGTCGACTTCTTGCCCACTTGAACCTGTGTTTCCAGAGCTGACTGCAGCAGGGAGCCAGAAGGACTCTCTCTCCAAGGGCTGAATGCATTAGAAGCCTTCCTTACCGCAGAATGTAAAGGCTGGGCTTGGATGTCAGGGTGGATTTCAGGCAGGATAGATAAGTAACAATTGGTTTCTGGTCAGAGGGACGGGGCTTCCCAGTTGGGAACCTGCCTGCCAATGCAGGAGACTTAAGAGATGAGGATTCGATCCCTGGGTTGGGACGATCCCCTGGAGGAGGGCATGGCAACTCACTCCAGTATTCTTCCCTGGAGAGCCCCATGGACAGGGGAGTCTGGTAGGCTACAGTCCATAGGGTCACAAAGAGTCAGACATGGCTGAAGTGACTTAGCATGCACACACAGAGGGACATCAAGTGAGTGTGGGTGTGTTAAGTTGTTCAGTCATGTCTGACTTTTTGCAACCCCATGGACTGCAGCCTGCCAGGCTCTTCAGTCCATGGGGATTCTCCAGGCAAGAATACTGGAGTGAGTTGCCATCTCCTTCTCCAGAGGGACATCATAGATGTCCTCAAATAAACAATTAAAAAATAAGTGGAGAAAGTTTTCAGAGCAGTCATGTGCTCTGTATGGGTTTCTTATACTCCTTCTAGCTCATTCCACAGGTGCCCTCCAGATCCAACACTGTCAGCTCCTCTGCCCTCTCTGGAGGCTTAGGATTGATACCGTGTGACAATCTCTGTTTCTGGGGTCACATTCTGGGAAAGCTCACACCTGAGGGGATGTCTGGTGTACAGGAGGATTCAGGGGCTGGGCTACCCCCATTCCCCAGCCCTACCTCTCAGCCCCTCATTTGATGAACAGTGTGGCCTGACGGCATCTTACAGGCCCCTCCCCTCCTCCCATTGGGGAACTGCTTGGATGGCAGCTGGGCCAGGCCTGGGGAGGCTTCAGACCCTTGGTTGAGTAGCTTTACGGAGGGCTACTCAGACCCAAGGTTCTACAGGCGTTTGAAAAAAAGTGAAATTTCAAACAAATTATTTTCTACTCAACGTTGCTCCTTTAACTTCAGAAGAGTTATTTGTGTGATTGGACTTGCATAAAAAAATTAGCTTAAAGTCTCTTTAAGCCAAAAGACAATACAGATTTCACAGGACTCCATTTTGAAGGTATGAAATTGCTGAATAGTTTTCCTTTGGTAATTGAAGCCAGAATTCAGTGTTCTCTCTGCTTCCTTCTGGATTCCTTGTTCTTCAAAAAATATTTTGCCAGTTTCACAGGCAGAGGAGAGTTAGATCTTCTTGGCATCCCTCTGCCCTGTCCTGAGATCCTGCAGCCCTGTGCTGACCACCTCCGGGTGCACGGGGCAGCCTCAGATGGCGAGAGCAATGAGGGAAAGGATGGGTCTCCTTGGGATCACAGAGCATAGTGACCTAGTTTGGTCTATTAAAAAATTTTTTTTATTGAGGTGAAACACGTATAACACAGAATTATCCTTGTAACCATTTTTAAGTGTACAGTTCAGTGTCATTAAGGACATTAACATTGTTTTGTTTCTGTCACCACTGTCCATCTCCAGAACTTTGTTATCTTCCCAGACTGAAGCTCTGTTCCCCCTGAGCACTAGCTCGCAACATTCTCCTACCTCCAGCCGTCTGCCTTCCTATAGCACCTGGCAACCATCTTTCTGCTGTCTGTCTCTATTAATTTGACTCCTCAAGGTATCTCATATAAGTGGAATCAAACAATATTTGTCCCTTTGTGACTATCTTATTTCACTGAGCATCATGTCGTCAAGACTGAGGTTCATTCATGTTGGAACAGGAGTCAGAACTTCCCTTTTTAAAATAAGGCTGAATGATTTCCCATCGTGTGGATATAGCATAGCATAGCTGCTATAGCATCATGCCTCTGAGAGGCATCAGCAGTTTCATTGTCTCTATCCTTCTCGCATAGCTGGGAGGGGAACACAGCCCTTGGTTTGGAGAACACAGCAAACAGGGCCTCCTGTAATTCATTGTGAGATGAATTGATGGGCATAGGGTCTCAGTCAGCTCTCCACGGTCCACAGGCATGCAAAGCCATGGAAAACTCAGGTAACCAAACCATACGTGTATCTTAAGAGCAGCCAGAGTAGGTGATTGGCTCTCATTCTGAGGAGTGCGCTGGCATTCGGCTTCAGCTCGTTTGCTTCCCAGGCCACTCCAGGATGAAAGCGCTGATGCACTTAAAAGATCAACAGGCAGGATGCTAGAGGCTCAGAAGGAACTGCCAATGTTGTGCTTGAGACATGTTAGCATAATAGTTGTGCCAGCTGCTCTGCTGAACAGAGGAGCTGGGACACTGGGCTGTGTCTACACATCCCCGGGGTTGCTTCCTGAGGATCATCAGTTTCTTTGCCAGGTTGGCCTGGTGACCACTGAGCCAGCATCTCTGTTTGACAGATGCCCAAGGGATGACCTCTGAGCCTGGGGTTGTTTTCCATTCCATTTCTGGCTGAGCCAGAGAGATGTGTGTGTGTGTGTGTGTGTGTGTGTGTGTGTGTGTGTGTGTGTGTGTGTGTTTATGATGATGTTTTCTCTCTCTCTCCAGGCAGCCAAGATTGCTCACCACCTGCAGCGTCTTTTCGGAGGAGGCGGCTGGCACGGAGGCCGGGCTACATGAGAAGCACAGCTGGGCCCAGGATCGGGTTCCTCTCCCCGCCAGTGGGCGCTCCGTTCCGGGCCCAGGGAGGGGCATGTGGCGAGGAGTCTCACCACCCTGAGTCCAGGGCCAGCCCGTGTGGCCTTGACCCTGGAGGCCAGTGGCGAGGTCGCTCAGTTGGGAGCCTCATTCCCAGGAGCACGGCCGCCTCGGCTCTGACCGTGGGGCACCGAGGATCAGCTCTGACGGCCATGAGAGGAAGCCCAGGGCTCCTTGGGGCTCAGCCCCGAGCTGGCACTGCCCTGCCCAATAGGCTCAGCAAGCTGAGTGGCCCCAGGGCCACTGGCTGTCGAGGGGAGCTGCCGTCCATGGACACTCGCGAGGCCCCGAGTCCTTGCCGGGAAGCCTGGAACAAAGGCTGTCCATCCCCGGAGGACATGAGTGACACCAGCTGCAGCCTCGGAAGTGGCCCCCAGGCACCCTCCGTCCCCGCCAGCTCTCAGGACGTCTTTACCTCCAGCTTTAGTTTCATTCGCCTCTCCTTGGGCTCTGCTGGGGAACGGGGAGAAGCAGAAGGCTGCCCACCCTCCAGAGAGGCTGAGGGCCCTCATCAGAGCCTGGAGGAGATGGAGGCCAAGGCTGCCAGCTCGGGTGGACCCCACGATCACCCTCGGCTCCTCTCTCTCCCCTTCACTCTCAAGGCTTCTCAGGGTCTGGCAGATGCTGCCCAGACCTTGGGGGGCAGCCCCGGGCTGGAGTGCCAGACTCTTCCGTTGTTGGACACGGATGCTGCCTCCTCCTGCTCCCTGGATCCCTTGTGGTTTGAAGCCAGCAGCTCTGCGGATGCTCACCAGTGGGACCCGCTGCTCAGCAGATGTGAGCCAGCGCTGCTGCACTGCCTGCAGGGCCAGCGGAGGCGGCTGGAGGTGGGTGTCTTACCAGCCTTCGGGTGCGGGATGGTCACGGCTCAGATTAGTTCTAGGCAGAGGGCCAGAAACGACGCTTCTGGGGTTGACCGATTTCCCACTGGAAAATATGGCAGCACCTTTGGTGGTTGGCTGCAAAAAGATATTGCTCCATCTCTGCTTCTTCTCTTTCAGCCTGAACTCAAATCTGTTCTCATTTTCTCTGTCCCTTGGACGCTCAGGTTTGTTGTTTGTTGGGCCACAGGCTCCTCTGCAGTTTCTGGCATGGGTGACTCAGGGTTGGCTCAGCGTAACTCTTCTTTGAAGCAGGAGGTCAGGACCACGGAACAGGGCACTGGAGCTGGCTGGTGTGTGGATGGATGAGAGATATAGAGGTGGTGATGCTCCACACTGGGGCGATCCGGAGTTGCTTCTGCATTTCCAGCTCATCTCCCACTGCAGCTCCAGGAGCTCCCCGCATGGAGTCAGGGGCTCTGTTTCTGGTTCCTAAACCTCTCAGCCCCTTAGTTTCCTTGTTTAGAGATGATAACACCACGCAGGGTTATTCCGTGGTCTGGTGGGAATGTAAGTGCTTTGGAAATTGGGATGGACTGTAAGTCCTGACACTGCAACATTGCTGGCCACCCGGTTATCTGAGGGGTGGGTCCACCTTGGAGTAGGCGGGGTTGTTCTACCCTAGAAAGTTCCCAGGGAAACCCGGGCAGAGGTGCTTTGTGGTGACCCACTGACTCGTCCTGTTGAAAGACTGTTTTCCTTCTGGGGTGTGCATGCATGTATACGCACACATGTATATCTATGTGCATGTATGTGCAAGTATGTGCATGTGTGCATATATGTGGATGTGTACACATGTGCATGTGTGTGCATATGTGTATGTGTGTGTGTGTGGCGTAGGTACATGTAAGTAGGGAAGTCGAGCCTCTCTCATCAGGATTGGAGGGAGGACCTGAAAATGTGAGGCTCATGTTCATTCTGAGGGACTGATCTCATCTGCTCTCAGCCCCTCGTCTGTGGCCTAAAGTCCCAGCCACCTCCCTGTTTGCCCTGTTCCAGACTGGCCATCAGATTCATCACCCAGGGAGAGAGAGCAGCCGGGCCAGTGTGCAAGCGACAGTGCGGTGTGCAGTATTCCCAGGCGAGGCGTGGAATCTTTGAGTCAGGCATGTCCCAAACTGACACCACTGTCTTACCAATTAAACCGGTCCTAACAGGTGTCACTGTTGATCTGTAACTGTTGATTTGAGCTAATAGAATGCACCCAGCTCCTTAGAGGAGCTGCAGGTTCTCCAGCATCTTCCCTGCTGCCCTCCCAACCTCTGCTCCGTCTTTAAGTGCCCTCAGTCCTGCTGCTAACCTACTCTCACGGCCACGGCCACGGTCCCTGCCTGGTTCAAATCCTTGTTATGTTTCACCCGAGTTTGGTAAGGGGTCCTGACATACTTTCTTCCAGAGTCTCTCTTCCCCAATTCTTCCTCTGCGAGGTCAGCAGCATTGTCTTTGGGAATACTGCTGGGATGCTGTTATTCCTTGGCTTAAAACATTTGGTGGCTTCTTACTTCCCTTAGGATGGTCTCCTAACCCCTCATCCTGACAATGGAGACCTTTCCCGACCTGCTGCAGCTGCCCAGTGCCTTCCTCCTCCGGCTCGGCTGCTCTCTCTTCCTGTGTCTTGGGCCTCTGCCTGGAGTGAGCTTCCTGCCTTGTGCCACCTGCTAAGCTCTTCTTATTCCTTTCAGTGTGGCTCCAAAGCCACTTCCTTGTGAGACCTCTCCTCCCTTCCTCCCGCCCCGAGACTGAATGAATCCCTCCCTCCATCCCTTCCCATAACCCTTTGGATGTGCTCTGTGACAGCACTCGTCACTTTAATAATCAGTTGTTCGCGGTCCAAGTTCCTTACTTGACCACGAGCTCTTTATCTCCAGCTCACTTCTCTTAGCCATTTTTGGATGCCTGATGCCTGGCATACTGCCTGGTGCTTGATTAAAATTGTGGTTTTAGTGAAATAATTTATCTTGGTAAGATGGGCTGCAGGAATCTAATTGATAGACTTCTTGGATTGAATGTCTGAGGCATAAGGAGAGATGCTGAGAGGCACACACACAAGGATCCAAACACTCAGTGGAGGTTTGCACCATCGTGATTTTGGGACTCTGAGTGCCAGTTTTCAACACTTTATTTCCAAAGTATTTTGAGAAAAATCTCAGCAACATATCTGCATTTCAAAAATCCAAGTTTTGACACAGGTCAAGCAGAAGTACAATGTGGTTATAAAGACCAGCTTTCCTTCCTCCTAGATAACCAAGCAGAAAATCACTTGGCAGTGGGTCTGCTGTAGTCAGTCCACAATATCCAGTCGCTGAGGTTTGGTAGAACCAACAGTTTTTCCTTTCCTTTCAAGTCCTCTTACCAAGATATAGGGGTCTTCCCAGGTGGCGCTAGTGGTATAGAACCCACCTACCCATGCAGGAGACGCAGGAGATCTGGGTTTGATCCCTGGGTCGGGAAGATCGCCTGGAGGAAGGCATGGCAACCCACTCCAGTATTCTTGCCTGGAGAATTCCATGGACAGAGGAGCCTGGTGGGTTACAGTCCATAGCGTCGCAAAGAGTTGGCCGCGACTGAAGTGACTTAGCATGCATGCATGTATCTAGATATAGACCAGGATATCTAGTCCTGGCCTAGATTTTTTGATACTTTGGAGTTTGTGAAACCCTGAGCAGATATGCTTTCTGGGGGCCACAGACTCACTATGCCAGTCTCTGAACTACCAGGACATTGGGGTGCCTGGGAGCTGGAATTCTAGGGGCTGTGGTTGCAGAAAACCACCTTGGCTCACCTTTTAGATTCTATGATCTTTAGTTTTAAAAAGAAATGAAACACACCCTAGCTATATCTCTTCTTATAATTAGTTATAAGCCACTGGAGAGTTGTTTTATGGGGTCTTGGTTTCTGGAGGATCTCCTGGGGGCTTGTACTCCTGGCATGCTGGCGGGACTGCCTGACTGGTAGCCTGCTGCTTTCACTTCCTTGCTGTGTGACCTGAAGTCATCTCCTTCATTGTTCTGTGCCTCAAGATGCTCTTGTAGTAGCTGGAGGTAACTGCAGTCCCCACCTCATAGATTGTCGTGAGGATGAAAAGTGCCAGTCCATGTGCAGTGCTTCAGACTGGTTCTGATGCCCAGCAAGAACACAGAATATTGCTCATTGTTATAGAGTATTGCTCATTAGAGAAATGGCTCAGGCGAAGAGAATTTGAGTCAAAAGGGGAATTCACTCTTCTTCCTTGTTGACTTAAAAAATATTCGCAACCTTTAAAAGAAAATTCACAACCTAAAAGTTGAGAGTTATGTTTTATTTGGTGGGAATTTTTAGGACTTAAGCCCAGGAGATAGTATCTCAGGTGACCTTGAGAGATGCTCCAAGGAGGCAAGAGGGGGAGCCAGGTTATATAGAAGTTTTGCAACAAAGGGAAGGTAGTCTGAACATCAAAAGATTATTGTTAATTAACAAAAGCCAGATATCCCAGGTTAAGTAGTTTAGCACTTTTCTGTGTATGGGAAGATGCAAGAGTCTGGGCTCACTGAAATCATGCCTTTGATACGCACCTCAGCTATCGGGGGCCGATATTCTGTGTTTTCCACATTCTGAGCTTCCTTGGGGCTCACCGTAGGGAGTGGCTGCAGTCTGATGGCTGCGAGATGACAGATATTTTTTTCCTTCCTGAGTTCCCTCAGGGCTCACCGGCTCACATTGGAAGGCTGCAATCAGTGATGACTGTGACATCCATGTTTACTGATATGGCAGGAAATATTCCATTTCTCACCCTACAGTTCAAATTAAACTCACATCTTGTCTCAAATGATAGGATCTGGACACAGTTGATCTGTAGTGTAATTTCCTTTGTCTATCCAGCACCTGGATAGTGAGTAACATGATGCTTTCCAGTGATTTGCATGTCTGTTGTGTGGAAGAGGGATGACCTTTATTCAGGGTCGTGGAGTGACAAAAGGAACTCTGTCCAGGGCGAAGGTCTTACAGGAGTGCAGATTTTGCTTCAGATGGAGGAAGAGGCTCCCCACAGTAGAGTTGTGCTTGATGAGGGGGGCCTTGCTTTTTCCACCATGTTTGTGCAGAAACCTCAGATTGCTCATTTGGGCTGAAGAACTGGGGAAGGGTTGAGCTACGGATCTTCAAAAAGATCCCTTCAAAGATTGGGATTTTAGTGTTCTGGCGCTTTTTAAAATATTTTATTCCAATTCCTTAACCCCTCTTCTCTCCCCTTAAGGAAAATGAAAATCTCAGGAATTTGAATTTTAGCTCCTGTTAAATGCAGTCCATCCTTCGTATCCGCAGATTCTGTATTC
Source organism: Capricornis sumatraensis (assembly GCF_032405125.1). NCBI lineage: Eukaryota > Metazoa > Chordata > Mammalia > Artiodactyla > Bovidae > Capricornis > Capricornis sumatraensis. The sequence goes on along the minus strand of NC_091078.1, from coordinate 40,427,971 downwards.
GGGAATTCACTCACTTGTTAAAACTTACTGAAGCCCAGGGTCAGGGCTCACAGTGCTTCCCTGGTCTTTTGTGGATGTGCATGCAGTCACTCAGTCTTGTCTGACTCTTAGGGACCCTTTGGACTGTAGCCCATCAGGCTTCTCCGTCCTTGGGATTTTTCAGACAAGAATACTGGAGTGGGCTTCCATTTCCTCCTCCAGGGGATTTTCTTGATCCAGAAATCAAACTCAAGTGTCCTTTGTCTCCTGCATTGCAAGCGGTTTCTTTACCTGCTGAGCCATCAGGGAATCCCTCTTGGACATGCACAGAATGACTGAAAGTCTGGGCCACCCAACATGCATGTTCTAGCTGAGGTCTTGTTTCAGCTCAGACTGTAAACTTGTGTACTTTGCTGCTGCTGCTGCTACTAAGTCACTTCAGTCGTGTCTGACTCTGTGTGACCCCATAGACGGCAGCCCACCAGGCTCCGCCGTCCCTGGGATTCTCCAGGCAGGAACACTGGAGTGGGTTGCCATGTCCTTCTCCAATGCATGAAAGTGAAAAGTGAAAGGGAATTCGCTCAGTCATGTCCGACTCTTCGCGATCCCATGGACTGTAGCCTACCAGGCTCCTCTGTCCATGGGATTTTCCAGGCAAGAGTACTGGAATGGGGTGCCATCATGGCCTGTTTTTATAAAAAATTTTTTTAAAATTTTATATACAGTTTTTTTTAAACAAATTTGTTTTTACTGAAGTATAGTTGATTTACAATGTTGTGTTAGTTTCAGATGTACAGCAAAGTGATTCAGTTAAATTTTAATGCCATGCTTTTCCCACGTTTGATTTGTTTTTTGTTGGTGAGGTCACTGTTTAAGCTGGTTCCCAAGCACAGGACTGGCAGTGCCGTCTGGCTCTTGTAAGCACAAGAAGGCTGCCGTGTGCCTAAGTGGAGAAAGTACGTGTGTTCAGGTGTGAGTTGTGAGCTGAATGTTAATGAAGCAGAGATAAATATTAAATACAGAATCTTTAAGGGCTTCCCAGGTGGCGCCTGTGGTAAAGAACCTGCCTGCCAATGAAGGAGACATAAGAGATTTGAGTTTGATCCCTGGGTCAGAAAGATCCCCTGGAAGAGGGCATGGCAACCCACTCCAGTATTCTTGCCTGGAGAATCCCATGGACAGAGGAGCCTGGCAGGCTATGGTCCATAGGGTCACAAAGAGCCAGATACAAATGAAGCTACTTAGCATACACAGACAGTATCTTTAAACTGAAACACACATAAAACAAGGTTATATATTGATCAGTTGACAAAAATATTGTGACCTAACCCTATTTTTCCCCCTGGAAACAGTGGTTCAGTATTTGCTAACTGAGCTTTCCCAGTGATTCTATGGAACTTAACGACCACAAATGAGACTTGACTGTGTATTTTATATTGTTTAGAAATAGCCACCCAGGGACATTACCAGGGGTTGGGAAAAAGTGCTTATTCATTGGAAGAAAAGCTATGACAAACCTTGACAGCATATTAAAAGGAGAGACATTACTTTACTGACAAAGGTCCATCTAGTCAAAGCTATAGTTTCTCCAGTAGTCGTGTATGGATGTGAGAGTTGGACCATAAAGAAAGCTGAGCACCAAAGAATTGATGGTTTTGGACTGTGGTGTTGGAGAAGACTCTTGAGGGTCCCTTGGACTGCATGGAGATCTAACCAGTCAATCCTAAAGGAAATCAGTCCTGAACACTCATTGGAAGGACTGATGCTGAAGCTGAAGCTCCAATACTTTGGCCACCTGATGCAAAGAACCCTCCATTTGAAAAGACCCTGATGTTGGGAAAGATTGAAGGCAGGGGAAGATGGAGATGACAGAAGATAAGATGGTTGGATGGTATCTCTGATTCACTGGACATGAGTTTGAGTAAACTCTGGGAATTGGTGATGGACAGGGAAGCCTGGCATGCTGCAGCAGTCCATGGGGTTGCAGAGTCAAACATGAATAAGCAACTCAACTGAACTGAACTGAGAAAATTGTGGTGAAAGGAAATGCTAGTTGGGGTGCAGGGGAGGGAAGTAAGTGGGAGGACCCCGAGTGTTGGGTCCCACCTGAGGTTGTGGAGCTGGAGGAAAAGGACACAAAGGGCCTGCCTCACATGGTCAGTGTGGCTGGATAAGACATGCCCATTAGTGACTGTGCTTCCAGCCAAGATGGACATTCAGACATATCGCAGGGCAGCAACTCAGGGTCCTACAAGGATAGTTGGATGAAAGGGTAAAGTGAGGTGGGCACTGGCTGCAAATTTTTCTTTGACCTTCTTTCCTGTGGTTTTTTTTTGCATCAACTCATGTGGTTGTGGTGATGCTATAACTTCACATGGCAATTGAGCTGGGCATTCAGCCTGTCTTCCATCCTGACTATCTAAGACTAAGTAAGTAAGTAAATGAAGTCGCTCAATTGTGTCTGACTCTTTGTGACCCCATGGACTTTAGCCTACCAGGATTCTCTGTCCAAGGGATTTCCCAGGCAAGAGTACTGGAGTGGGTTGCCATTTCCTTCTCCAGGGGGTCTTCCTAACCCAGGGATCGAACCTGGGTCTCCCACATTGTAGGCAGACACTTTACCATCTGAGCCACAAGGGAAGCCCATTTAAGATTAAGTTCCTGGTAAAATATGCACTTGTCATGTGGACCAACTCAATGATAATTGTGATCATTCATTCATTCCTTCTGTCATTAACTTGGAAATCACGTGCCTACTGCTAAGAGTACACCTCATGACTGGCTTGGAGGCTGTGTTGGTTGGAGTAGGTTAGTAACAGACAGCAGCACCATACGAGAGGCTTCACATAACACAGCTGTGTTTCTAGCCTATGAGTCATGTTCCACAGGGGTGGTTGGGGGCCCTGCTCCGCCCCTGAGTGCATAGATTGGTGTGGTGTTGAGTGGTGTGGTGTGGTGTGGTGTGGTGTGGTGACCACTCAGGTCACAGTCCCTGAGACGAGGAGGAGAAGGCTGAGGGATCCACAAAAGCAATTCAGAGCACAAGCCACCTCTGTTTCCTCCACGCACACCCCGTGAAGCAGAACAAGGACAGGAGGGCAGTGTAATGCCTCCATGAGCCCAGAGCAGTGGAGAACCAAATCAGGGTGAGCACTGTCGTCTTCTACATGGACACAAAGAGGCTCTTGCACTCTAGATGCTCTAGGTTGGATGGAGTGCTCAGACACCACACCACACCACATCACACCACATCACATGACACAACACCACATCACACACACCACACCACACCACACCCCAACATGACTCCACAATACACCACACCACACCACACGACACACGATGCTATACCACACAATACCACACCACATGATACCACACCACACCACACCACATGACACCAACCACACCACACCACACAACACCACCCATACCACAGCACACAACACCCCACAACCCATACCACCACCCCACCACACCACACCACACCACACAATACCCCACCCCACCACACCACACAACACCCCACCACACCACACCACACCACATGACATCATACCACACAACACCCCACAACATCCCACCACACTCCACCACACCATACCACACCACATCACATGACACCACACCATGCCACACCACACGACATCACCCATACCACACCACACAACACCACATCACACAACACCACACCACATGACACCACCCACACCACACAACACCACCCACAACACACCACACCACTCACACCACCCACACCACACCACACCACACCACATGACATCACACCACACCACTCACACCATACCACACCACACTACTCACACCTCAACACACCACACCACAGGACACACCACACCACACCATACCACTCATACCACGCCACACCACACCACTCACACCACACCACCCACACCACACCACACCACTCACACCACACCATTCACACCACACCACATGACATACCACACCACACCACACTACTCACACCACACCACAGCACACCACACCACACCATACCACATGACACAACACCACACCACATGACACCACACTACACCACACCACACCACACCACACCATAGCACCCACACCACACCACACAACACAACACGACACCACACCACCCACACCACGCCACATGACACAACACCACCCACACCACATCACACCACACCACACAACACCACACCACATGACACCACCCACACCACATGACACCACCCACACCACACCACTCATACCATACCACACCTCTCACACCATACCACCCACACCACACCACACCACACGGCACACCACACCATTCACACCACACCACATGACATCACACCACACCACTCACACCACACCACACCACTCACACCACACCACCTACACCACACCACACCACACTACTCACACCACACCACACCACTCACACCATACCACACCATACCACACCACACGACACACCACACCACACCACACTACTCACACCATACCACAGCACAGCACACCACACCTTACCACATGACACAGCACCACACCACATGACACCACACTACCCCACCCATACCACACCACACCATACCACATGGCACCACACCACAACACATCACACAACAATAGCTGTTGCCTGGTGTGATAGGTACTAAGAAAACTTGCAGCTCCATCCTTCTGTGGCTCACACCAAAAACTTGGCATCCTCCTGGCTTTGTCATCCCAACACGGGATGTGTTGGTGAAATCTGGTGGTTCTGTCTTCCACCAACTGTCTTCTGGGTATGTCCACAATCACATCACTTCTCCCCATCTTCACTGCTCCTGCTAGAATCCAGGCTACCACCATCTCTTTCCTGGGTTATTTCCATGCCCTCCTCCCTGGCCACCTGACTTCTGCTCTTACCCACAGCTGTCAGGAGGAAACGTCAGACATATATTGAATCATGAATTCTGTTATTCAGAGTCCCCCAGTAGCTTCCCAAGCCCTCCAGAGTAAAATCAGAACTTATTTTGACACACCCATGCAGCATGTGGGATCTTAGTTATCTGACCAGAAATCGAACCTGTGCCCTTGACAGTGGAAGGCTAAGTCTTAACCACTGGACTGGCAGAGAAGTCCCGGAAATCAGAACTCTTAAATGTCTTCATCCCATGTTCCTCATGACCTTTCTGACCTCCTCTGCTACAGTTTCCCCCTTTAACCAAGACTCTTTACGCATGGCTGGCTCCTGTTAACTCTACGGTGCCTGGGGAGTTGCTGCCTGCAGCCTCTGTGGCAGTTCTGCCTTCTGCTGGAACATGTGTCTCCCAGACAGCCTCAGGGTTGGGATTCTCCAGGCAAGAGTACTGGAGTGGGTTGCCATTTCCTTCTCCAGGGGATTTTCCTGACCCCGGGATGGAACCCGTGTCTCCTGCATTGGCAGGCGGGTTCTTTACCACTGAGCCACCAGGGAAGCCCTACCACTCATATATCTTTGCTCAAATATCATCTTCTCAATGAGATATTACTTAAAATTGCAACCCAACTGTCTAACAGCCTTCCTGGCCCCCCTTACATGGTTCTGCTTTTTTTCCTCTGTCCTAGCACTAATCCTTTTCTAAGGCCTTGTAAAACTTACTTATTATGTTTATTTTTGTCTTCTTATACAAAATGGATAAGGCTAGAGGGCTAAGAATTTTGTGTTGTATCTGTAACCCCTCAAACAGTGCCTGACACTTAAGAGTGAATATTTGCAAAATCGTTTAGATCATGAGCACAGGTGAGGTTGTCAGTAGAGAAGCAGGACATCTAATGTGGACTGGAGGGGGTGATGCCTGAAAGAGGTGTGAAAGGAGAGGTAGGTATAAACTGGCAAAGGATGGCAAGAAGCTGGTTTCCAGGGAGCAAGATTAAATCCATTTATTGATGGACCAAGAATGTCCCTTCAGAAAATCCCAGAGCTTCCTGTTGAGAAGAGAAATAATGAGAAATGAATGTGTTGGTAATTCTCAGACAAGTGATGGGATCACTGAATCTCGTTCTCATGCTCAGTTCTAAGTCTGACTCTTTGTGACCCCATGGACTATAGCCCTCCAGTCTCCTCTGTCCATGAGATTCTCTAAGCATGAATACTGGGGTGGGTTGCCATTTCCTTCTGCAGGGGATCTTCTCGACCCAGGGATCGAACCCATGTCTCCTGCAGCTCCTGCATGGCAGGCAGATTCTTTACTGCTGCGCCACTGGGGAAGCCCATCCTTAAGTCCACACGTGGATTAAGTAAGACGGTGCCCATTTCTATAATGGAAAGATCCTTAGGACTTCTTTGATGAAGTCTTTCATTCTCACCCAGCCCTCAGGACAGCCTGCTGAGTTGGAGTTCATTGTTTTCTTTTCCTGGTTTCTGCTCTAATGTTGGTGTGTTTATTTTCATACATTTAATATGATGCTTTTGAACAGAAAACACTTGGTCAGGTCAGGAAATTTGTATTCCTTTTTATTATGCGTTTTTCACACAGATGAGGGTACAGTGTGATGTTTTTGTTTAAAAATGACATTCCAACTCTTTTTTTGGTTTTATGCTCAAATTACGCTTTTTCTTTATGTAACTTTTTTTTTGAGAAATGAATGCATATGGCATTGGAAAAATGTACATTTGTGGTTCTTTTTTTAAAGGAGAATAGTGTGGTTCAGCTTCAAAATAGTTTCTAAGTGTTCTTAACTGTAACAAAATTAGTTTGTGTGAACAAGATTGTAATTCAGTTTTCATTTTTTTGCCTTTCAAACCAACATAGATAAAATCCTTAAGATTAAAGCTTCAGAAACTTCAAGATAAAGCGATTGAAGATGATGACTATGATAAGGGTGAGTTTTGCTTTGTTTATTGATTCTTTCTTCTCTTCCCATAATGTGCAATTTTGCTTTCCCTCCTTATTCACCTGTATCCTCCACACTGCAAATGAATTGTGTAATCTGTTCCCTGATCACCTGCACTCAGTAACAGTTGACTATTTTACAGCACTGTTGTTTTCTTAATTTCAAAGCAGTTTGGGAGGAATAATCCTTTGGGTCATAAGTATAACCTTATTGATTTTCCAGAAGCACTCTGAGTACTTGCACAATAAGAGTTATATTAAGTCATCATCTACCTGTCTAAGGTATGATGTTGTTGTTGATGTTTAGTTACTAAGTTGTGTCTGACTCTTAGCAATCCCATGGACCGTAGCCCACCAGGCTCCTCTGTCCATGGGATACTCCAGGCAAGAATACTGGAGTGGGTTACCATGCCCTCTCCAGAGGATCTTCCTGACCCAGGGACTGAACCCGCATCTCCTGCACTGGCCAGTGGATTCTTTATCATTGAGCCACTCAGGGAAGCTCCAATTTGTGATGTAGCTATACTTTATTCACTCATCAAAAAACATTGGTGAACACCTACTATGTGGCCAGCACTGTGGCAGGGATAGGGGAGTAAGAGAATACAGTTTCTGGCCTTGGGATTCCTGTGAGTATGAGCCCTTGTGGAGCTTTCTGACTTCACATGCTTGGGGACCAGGTGTAGGAGTTGGGATGAGCTTAAGAGATGATGCCAGTCCCTGTGAGTGTGCTCGGATGTATTGAATTCCCATGTAGATGGCTTGAAATAGTCAAGCTGGAAAGAAGTCATGACATGAAGATGGAAGAGTTGGTCAGAAGCAAAAAAACCCACACCAGAGTGAGGCACCCAAATAGGAGTCAGGCCAAAGTGGACGAAGGTATCATGGCTGCCAAGTGGACGCTGGGTTGACTATGTCAGAATGGTTGCAAGTCTGGTTGGATTGGGAAGGATCTTAAGGACCTGGGTACCAATTGCAAGATCTCACACTCATTTCTGCTGGGTCTTGGGGATAAGAGAGGGCCTTAGAGGACTTCTTGTTCCACCAGGCACTGATAAACTTGAGAACTATGCTGGTGATAACCAAGCTTAGCACAGCGAGTATTGGCCTGGAGATATTTTAGATTTAAGGCTCCCCTGGAAGCTGGTTAGCCCTGAGGCTTGGTCTTCAACCTCATGGGGCCATATTCTGCTTTCCCAGAGAATAACTGACCATTAGGAACTGGGTGCTACAGGAATGGGGCAAGTGACTCCCAAAAGGAGGGTGCAAATCCTATTCTAGGAAACACACGGAGCAGAGCTGATGCCGTCTGGTGTCCTTGTTCACCACGGGCTTTGGGAGGAAGGAGAGGAATTTGGGGATGGAGCTCTTTACTCTGCCACTCCGCTTTGACGGGACATTTTGATTTCAGAATGATGCCTGGAGGAGGATGATGTATGTGAAAGAGGAGCAGATGAGCTATTCCCAGACCCAGGTGTCCCTGGGGACTTTTGTCAGTGGGAGACACCTAGGCTTTGACATTCCCACTATGGCACAGGTTTTATTTTCTCTTCCAAGGGCTGTGCCTTGGTTCCTTTGACAACACAGCTCTGTCTGTAACACACAAAGCTTCAGACACAGGTGAAAAACCACACCCTCTTTTTCTGATCAAGAAAAACCTCAACTTTTCTGGATGCGGTGCTCTCAATGGGCTTCATTAAATGAAGGCCTCACTTCTTTTGTCCTTTCTCCAAATGTCTTTGAAACACTGCAGGGGAGAAGTTGAATAGGACACACCTCACAGGGAGGCTGAAAGAATAAAGGTGACTTTATTCAGTGTTTCTGCCTGTTTATTTTCCTTGTTTGTATGTCGCTGTCCCCCGAAGGAGATGTTTGGGGGTAGGCCAGCATTCTGTGTTTCCTCAAGCGTTCCAGGTGATTGAGGTGTGTGCTGATGCCCGGGAAAACATGGTGTAGGACTTTCTTCCTTGGAAAATCAGGCCTGTGGTACAGTGGCAGCTGAGTCTAGCCAGTGAGGCTCAGTCCATGGGCCATGTCCCTCCTGGTGAAGATGACTGGGCCCTGAGGTGTGAGTAGGATACACTGGAAGGGCAAAGAACTGGAAGAGCCACCATTGCTTATGAGCCACCATCCCAGAGTCTGATTGCCTTGAAAGGAGATTTGAAACCAGCTCTGTTATCTAAGGGCTTCCTTCGTTGCTCAGTGGTAGACAATCTGCCTACAACGCAGGAGATGGGGGTTCGATCCCTGGGTCAGGAAGATGCCCTGGAGGAGGGTATGGCAACTCACTCTGGTATTCTTGCCTGGAGAATCCCAAGGACAGAGGACATTGGCTACAGTCCATGGGGTTGCAAAGAGTTGGATGTGCCTGAAGCCACTTAGCTTGTGTGTGTGGCTGTGAAGTACATTCAGTCATGTCTGACTCTTTGTGACCCCGTGGACAGTAAGCCACCAGGCCCCTCTGTCCATGGAATTCTCCAGGCAAGAATACTGAAATGGGTTGCCATTTTCTTCTCCAGAGGATCTTCCCAACCCAGGGATTGAACCTGGGTCTCCCCCACTGCAGGCAGACCCTTTACGAGCTGAGGCACCAGGGAAGACCGTGTGTGTGTGTGTGTGTGTGTGTGTGTGTGTGCTAAGTAGCTTCAGTTGTGTCCGACTCTTTGTCACCCTTGTCACCCTATGGGCTGCAGCCTGCCAGGCTCCTCTGTCCCTGGGATTCTCCAGGCCAGAATGCTGGAGTGGGTTGCCATGCCCTCCTCCATGGCTTGACCCAGGGATCGAGCCCGTTTCTCATGGTCTTCTGCATTGGCAGGTAGGCTCTCCCCTGGTGGCTCAGCTGGTAAAGAATTGCCCCTGGAGAAGGGAAAGGCTACCCACTCCAGTATTCCGGCCTGGAGAATTCCACGGACTACAGTCCATGGAGTCTCAAAGAGTCTGACACGACTGAGGGACTTTTACTTTCACTTTTCTTTACCACTAGCGCCACCTGGGAAGCCCTTAGCACATAGCACATGGCATCTGAAATGGATCTCTGCAGGGCCCAGAGCATGGACTGGCACATAGCAGGTGCTGGATAAGTTGTCATAAACTACTTGCCATTCAGAAAACTAAGATCATGGCATCTGGTCCCATCACTTCATGGCAAATATATGGGGAAACAGTGGAAACAGTGTCAGACTTTATTTTTGGGGGCTCCAAAATCACTGCAGATTGTGACTGCAGCCATGAAATTAAAAGACACTTGCTCCTTGGAAGAAAAGTTATGACCAACCTAGACAACATATTAAGAAGCAGAGACATTACTTTGCCAACAAAGGTCTGTCTACGCAAAGCTATGGTTTTTCCAGTAGTCATGTATGGATGTGAGAGTTGGACTGTAAAGAAAGCTGAGTGCCGAAGAATTGATGCTTTTGAACTGTGGTGTTGGAGAAGACTCTTGAGAGTCCCTTGGACTGCAAGGAGATCCAACCAATCTATCCTAAAGGAAATCAGTCCTGAATATTCATTGGAAGGTCTGATGTTGAAGCTGAAACTCCAATACTTTGGCCACCTGATGGGAAGAACTGACTCATTTGAAAAGACCCTGATGCTGAGAAAGATTGAAGGCAGGAGGAGAAGGGGAAGACAGAGGATGAGATGGTTGGGTGGCATCGCTGACTCAATAGGCATGAGTTTGAGTAAACTCTGGGAGTTGGTGATGGACAGGGAGGCCTGGCGAGCTGCAGTCCATGCGGTCACAAAGAGTGAGCCATGACTGAGCAACTGAACTGAACTGAACTGAAACTAATTGCCAAGTAATTAGGGAAGTTGAGGTGGAGAGTTTGTGGTCATGAAATGTGTTGACGTAAGAGCTGAATAAAGCTTCCTTTCTCACCTATGATAGTTTATCCATAGTTACTAATAAACATTTTCAGGGTTGCTGAGATGTCCTTGCCACTCAGTATTTAGTCTTTGTGTGGACTCTCTCCTTGTTCTGAGAGGAGCTGCTCTGCTGCTGTGCGCTGTCTCTAGGGAGTGGGTCTGCTGATGTCCACAAGGTTTTCCAGGAGCACGTAGAGGGTGATCTTATCCCCCTTTGTTTTGTTTTGTGTTTTTGCTTTTCTCTCTTTCTTTCTAGTTTCATTTGTAATGACAACTTTGTGTTCCAGGGAAATGAGCCATGAGCACAGAATAGAAAGGTCCATGTTTTGTTATCTCATTAACATGCTGAAGCTTTACCTGTAATGCCCAGTGAGGAACCTTCTCAGATCTCTAATGACATCTCTCCCTCACTAGGGAAGGAAGGTTGCTATGTTCTCATATTCTTGCAGAAAGCTGGGAGGACTGAGGTGAAAAAGATGTTGCTGTTTGGTATTTTCTTGGGGTCTCTCTTGTAGAGACTCCACGTGCTCTTTGGTTTTCTCACTTGACTGCTTGTCCCATGTCAGCTGAGGGGCAAGGCTGAGACCTGGGAGTCCCACGGGGGAGAGCCTGCCATCCAGGGACTGGGGGTGAGAGGCCCGGGTCTGTGATGTGCAGACAAGGAGAAAAGGAGAGTGTGGACCGCGGTGTTTGACATGGTTACTGTCCTAGTGGTTGCTGTGTGGATTTGTGGCCTCTAACATCCCCTGGCCATGCGTGTCCATGGGTGACCACATCACACATTCATGAGGAGGCCGTGAGGTGGTGACTTCAGCTCTCCAGTGGCCCGCATTGCTGTGCCATGGAGCAAGCTGGCTTTCCTGCTTGCCTAGACTTTCTTTCTTGCAGTGGAGAGTGGCCAGCACTGAATTCCTTTCTCTCTCCTTGTGTCTCAACCAGTAGTCACTGCGACAAAATTCTAGCACAATAAAATGTGAGGCATTCAGAGAAAGGTGATCCAAGCAGAGGCCAAACATGAAACCATGAAAATGGCCAGCTCTTGTCTAAACTGCCATCATCTTCTTTTTTCCTGAGTTCTTTCCTTAGCAAGCTTCCTCCATCCACAGTGGATCCTTGGTGATAGTGTGCAGATCATCCAAGCTGACAGCCATTTCTTTCCCAGGGGCCCACTCTAAACATCCACCCACGGCTTCTGGAATCTAATACATTCTTGTCTTGGGACTACAAATGTGACTGAACACAGTGAAAACCCACGGGTTCCTTTTCACTGTATTTCATTTGAGTCTAGAAAGCAAAAAACAAGACTGAGTAGAATCTGGTCATCTTTATATCCACAGGACAGCAGAGTCAACGGGAGGTGGGCCCCATTCTGGCTGCCCCAGAACAAAAATGGGATTCTTGGCAGCCTGTGCTGTTTCATGCTCTGCCTTGGAAAGAGCTACACTGAACCCCAGGGCTTCTCAAGAGATGCAGGTTTTCCCTGGGCCAGGAAGATCCCCTGGTGCAAAGCATGGCAGTCCACTCCTGTATTCTTGCCTGGAGAATCCCATAGACAGAGACTGGTGGGCTACAGTCCACAGGGTCACACAGAGTCACACGACTGAAGCAACTTAGCATGCACCCAGAACCCCCATGTGAATGTGGGTGCAGCTTCTGTCTGCAGCCCTCTGCCCACACCCTTGCCTCCTCTCCCTGCACCCCAGTCTGGAAACAGCATCCTTCTGACCCGTTATGCAGAGGGCTCACCCCCTTTGGCCCTTGAGTGTCTCCCCTGGTCCTGGGATAGTGAGGCTTCCATTAAAAAGCACAAAAACAGAAGCTCAAATCTCAAGTAGGTGTTACTCGACTGACTGCATCCTTGAGTGCTTTGAGCTCAGTTGCCCAGTTGTGTCCAACTCTTTGTGACCGCATGCTGGCCAAGCTCCTCTGTCCATGGAACTTTTTAGGCAAGAATACTGGAGCAGGATGCCATTTCCTGCTTCAAGGGATCTTCCTGACCAAGGGATTGAACCCACATCTCTTGCGTCTCATGTATTGGCAGGCGGATTCTTTATGGCTGAGCCATCAGGAGATTGCAACCTTTGCACTCATGAAAAATGCCAGCGCACGAACCAGCCAAGTCACCATCAGTTGGGATCTTGGCCAGTTCCCAGGAGGCACTGTCACCAACCCCTTTCTTGGGCAAGGCCCTGGGTGCTGCTCAGAGAGGACGAGCATGTGCTCCGACCTGGAAGGATCCAGAGCATCTTGCATCCCAATGTGGAAAACAGCTTTGTAGCAGTTGTGGGGGACAAAACCCAGGTAGAAAGGTTGTGGATTCTGGCAACTCATTTATGTGACCACTGAGGGAGGAGCAAATGAGGGCTTCATGCTGGGGAGGCATCAGGAAAATGGCCCATGATCTTATCTAAAAACATTAGGCTGTTAGGAACTGAGCACTTGCCTTGATTCAATGTTAATCTTTAGCATCATTCTCACAAGAGTGGAAGCTCCTGCGTCTGCCTCCTATTTTAGGTAAAAACTGAAAAATTGGGCGATAAGTTATACATATAGACAAATGCTGCACAAAAAGAATATGTGTAAAATGCCATTCACTTCTCTTGATTACATTGTCTCAGGTTCTTGTCCTGTTTATAGAAGAGTTTCTGATTTGTGAACTAAGGGCAGAGATCTCAGCGGATGGCAGCTTTCAGCATCACTGTGTTTTTTGGCAGGTTTGTGTGCTGGCGTTTTTCAGTGTGCCAAGGGCACAGTCAGCTATGTAACACCTACGTGGGATTGGAGCTTTGTGCACAGACCTTTGTCTGCATGGATATGCATCCCTTTCATTTGTAGCAGATTAAAACATATATTTCAGCATGATGCCTTTTCTCCCCTGTGTTCCAGCTGGGTGTCTTGGTGTTAAGTGTGGAATATTAACCCCCTGCCCTCACCGTCACTCTGGGGGTAGAAGCTCAGGGGAGTGAATGTCCCTCTTCGTGGCCACGTCACGGGTTCCCAGGTGGCTTCTGCTTTGCTTCCCTGATTGTGAGGAAACTGGCCTGCCCTTCAGGGACCACATGAGGTGTGGCCACAGCCATAACTCATGATGGAACCTGACAGCTCCAAGGTTTTATATGCTTCTGAGTACAAAACACTAAGACAAACAAAAAAATCTTTTTTTTCCCCCAGCTCTTCTCCCTCATTAGTTGGAACTTGGTCACCCTTTCCTACCTGCTGAACTGCAGCACTTTTTATTTTATATTTTGGGTCAGTAGCTCTTTAAAAAAAATAATTTATTTATTGTAATTGAGGGATAATTACTTTACCATACTGTGATAGTTTTTGCCATACATTGACCTGAATCAGCCAGGGTGCACATGTGTCCCCCATCCTGAAGCCCCCTCCCACCTCCCTCCCCACCCCATCCCTCCAGGTTGTCCCAGAGCACTGACTGTGAGTGCCTGGCTTCATCCATCAAACTTGCCCTGGTCATATGTCTTACATGTGATAATATACATGTTTCAATGCTGTTCTCTCAAAACACCCCACCCTTGCCTTCTGCCACATAGTCAGTCCAAAAGTCTGTTCTTTACATCTGTGTCTCTTTTGCTGCCCTGCATGTAGGACCGTCATTGCCATCTTTCTAAATTCTCTATGTATGTAATATACAGTATTGGTGTTTCTCTTTCTGACTTACTTCACTCTGTATAATAGGCTCCAGTTTCATCCACCTCTTTAGAACTGACTGAAATGTGTCCCTTTTTATAGCTGCGTAATATTCCTTTGTGTATATGTACCACAGCTTACTTATCCATTAAGCTGCTGACGGACATCTAGATTGCTTCCATGTCCTGGCTGTTGTAGATAGTGTGCACTTTTAAAACTGGTATTAGTAGGTGGTTGTGTAGTAACAGTAACAGTAAACGTGTCTTGATCTCTTTGTGTATCTGCCTGAGACTCACTCCCCTTGATAGGCATTCCAGACTATAGAAACGTCAACAACTTTACCTTTTCAAGTGAAATAGAAATTTCATTTGTTTTCAAGGGGCATTTCCCCTCTGTCTGCAGACTGTGAAGTAGCAAACACACCTAGAAGGGATGTGTCTGTGACCAGGGGCAAAAGCCGGAACAGGACTGAATCTTCCCACTACAATCATTTCAGGTCCAACCTATCTCTGTTTTAAGCACAAATGGATGACTTTCCTTTAATAGGAGGAATGTGCTAATTCCTCAGGCTGCTATAGCAAAGCACGACAAGACTGGGTGGCTTAAACACGAGCCATTGATTTCTCGTAGTTCTGGCTGGAAGTCCAAGGTCAAGCTGCCAGCAGGGTTGGCTGCTCCTGAGCGCTTCTTGGGGTGTAGATGCCATCTTCTGCCTGGGTCCTCGTGTCTGTGTCCTAATCTTTCTCTTCTAAGGATGCCAGTCTTGTTGGATTAAGGTGCACCCAAAGGACTTCATTTTATGTTAAAACTCTTTAAAGACTCTGTCTCTAAATACAGCCACATTCTGAAGTCTTGGAGGATAGGATTTGGGGCGCACAATTAAACCCATAATGAGAGGCCTAATGGGCTCAGAGCAGAGCTGAGTACTAAACACATCCAGGCATTTGCACAAAAGTGGATACTTGTTTGACCATTCTGTGGTCATATGTAGACATTTGATAGAAAAGTTAAAAAAAAAAAAAAGGCAAACTTTTGTGACTTTGAGTAAATGGGTTGATTACTCCTTTCCCTGTCCACAGATGAAGCTGGCTGTCACTGGCATCTTGTTTTGTCCAAAATGCCACAGTTAGGAGCAGAGCCTGGCTCTTAAGCCAGTACATCATACCGTACCTCACTCTTTCATATGAACAGCTATTTAAGGAATATTTGTCAGGTTTACCAGGCTGTGGTAAACCAACACATGTGTGAGAGGTGACCTCCCCTCAAGGAATGTTTTCCCTGAGCTTATTTGAGGTAAGCAATAATTATACAAGTAGGTAAAATTTCAGTTAACATTAGAATTGATTTTTTTTTTTTTTCACGAGGACTGTCTACTTTCAAGAGGAAGAGAATCAACTTAAACTAGTGCTGGAAGAAAAGAGGACTTACTGATGGGGGTCTGGGGTCAGGGGGTCGAGGGGGTCAGGACGCTCACTTTTCTGTCTCTGGGTTGACTTGTTCTCTCAAACCACTCGTTTCACCTGGTTGCTATAGCGGTAGGCTGAAACACGGCCGGCTCTAAAATAACACGTGCATGTGTGCTCGGCCATGTCCAACTCTTTTGCAACCCCATGGACCTTTTGCAACCCTGCCAGGCTCCTCTGTCCATGGAATTTTCCAGGCAAGAATACTGGAATGGGTTTCCAGTTCCTCCTCCAGGGGGTCTTCCCAACGCAGGGATCGAACCCGCATCTCCTGTGTCTCCTGCATTGGCAGGCAGGTTCTTTACCACTGAGCCACCTGGGAAGCCCTTCTGTAAAAGGGAGGCACACTTGCTCCCTGGAATTTGTATACTTAACAGTGGTTAAAATGGCACATTTTGTTAAATATATATATATGCGTGCATGCTAAGTGGCTTCAGCTCTATCCAACTCTGTGATCCTATGGACTATAGCCTGCCAGGCTCTGTCTGTCCATGGAATTCTCCAGGCAAGAATACTGGAGTGGGTTGCCATACCTTCCACAATTTAAAAAAGTAATGTACCAAAACTGGTTGAACTGTACACTTTAAATAGGTGAATTGTATGGTATGTAGATCACACTCAATAAAAGTGTTTAAGAAAAATGGTGACAAAACTTACCTTCCTCATGAACCTACAACTGGTCAGGGCAAAATGGGTAGAGCTCATCTCTGCTCTAGGCATTCACTGGGCAGTTTGAAGGCTAGAGGTGGGGACCGTGCTCAGTCACGTGTCTGGGGGTTGGTGCTGTCTGCTGGTGCCTGACGGGGGCCACGGCTGGAGCACTTATCTGTAGCCTTTCCATGTGACTGCTTGGCTTCCTCATATGGTGATGGCATCCTGAGGGAGAGAGATAGGCAAAAACAATCACTTATTAGGGATTAACCTTGGAAATCAGGTAGTGGTACTACTGCTACTACTGCTGCATTCTATTCCCTAAAAGTAGATCACCAAGTGTGACCCCCTACTCAAGCACAGAGTCATTAGACCCTATCTGTTGATGGGAGGAAGGTCTAAAGAATTTGCAGGCATCTTGTTAAACCACAACAGACCACCCTCTCTTCTCAGATGCTTTCACATTTTCTCCATGTGCGAAATATACTCATTCCCTCTCAAGACCCCTTAAAGCTCTCGTATGTTAAGGCATCAGGCACAGACTTGATGTCCCCATTTCCACGTCTAACTCAGATGCAGGTGCCAAGGAGGCTTCTCAGGGGTGATTTCTTGAACACAGCGTCTGGGTTACGGTTTCTCTGGATGATCTGAACACCTGTGCACTAACGAGCTGGCTGTTGGTTGGTTTTAGTCGCTAAGTTGTGTCTGACTCTTGCGACCCCGTGGACTATTGCCTACCAGCCTTCTCTGCCCGTGGGATTTCCCCAGCAAGAATACTGGAGTGAGTTGCCATTTCCTTCTCCAGGGGAATCTTCTCAACCCATGAATCAAATCTGAGTCTCCTGTGTTGCAGGCAGATTCTTTGCCAACTGAGCTATGAGGGAATCAACCCCTACAAACCCAACCTATGATGGTGGGACGGATAGGGTAACTGCTAAAGATACTTGTTCAAAAGGGGTAAGTGGGAGGCCTGCAGCAGCGACTGGTGCTGAGCAGTTCTGAAATCCACCTGTTGTCTGTTCCTTGATAAAGATTTAGCCCTACTGCCTAGAAATTATTTTCTATATCTCTGACCTCTGGGCTCTTGGTTCTACACTCTGAATCATGCTTCCTTTTCCATAAGAAATAGTCTGAGTGTATAGCCTGCTTCCCATTCATACAGGTTTGGGGGTCCAGATGCCTTTTTTTCATTTTGTACTTTCTCTTTAATTTTTCAACTTGGCATAATTCTTTTTAAAACGTTTTGGGTTTTATGTGAATCCATTTATAATCTGCTCCATCAGACAAAAGCTATATCCACAAGTCTCTTCAAGAGAAGCCTCTTTTCTCAGGCTTCCTGTAAGGCTTTGAGGGGCAGGGGTTAACACTCTTCAGAGTCTGAAGGGGCTGTTTGACTGTTTGAAAGGGTTGGTGATGACCCTTAAATCTTTCTGGGATCTTAAAAAGGACTTTACAGTATATAGCCTTGGCCTCATCTTTTGACCATATTTTCCTGACAGAACTCTGAATTTGATTCTTTGCCTGGAAGCTGTTTCTAAATCTTAGCATCATTTGTTATCTGGAGAAGCTAGGAATAAGAAATAATTTGAATTTCCAGCCCTATACATCCTGGTTCCTTTATAGTGACAGTTATTTCTTTGGCTTATTCTCTTTTCTCACATTGTACTATGGGGATAGAGAAGCAATTCCGGTAGTCCCTTGGAAGTTTGACTTCAAAACCTAGAAGTTGAAAGTTTTCAATAAAAATATTGCTAACCAGCCTTCCAGCTTCCACTAACATTTTTCTTTCTTTACTTCCTTACCAATAGCCTCTTCAAGATCAATCATACTTCTCTTTAAGGCTCTTCCAACTTCCATGCAGCTCCGCAGCCCCATATCTATGACCACGTGTTTGATTCTTTGTTATGGCAGCACCAACGTGGCACCAAAATCTGTTCCTGGTTACCTGCTGCCGTGTAACAAACAACTCCAAGTTTAGTGGCTTATCAAAATAACAACAATTATTTTGCTAAAAAATTCTATAACTTGGGAAATCTCAGTAGAGAAAGCCCTTCTTCACTCCATTTGACATTAACTGGGACACACGGTCATGCTCGATTTGACATTGGGCAGTGGTGCTGGCTGTAAACTGGATCTCAGCAGGGTCTGCAGCTCATGAGGCTGCTTGAATTACTCGCAGTGTGATGTTTAATGTAGGGGGGAGAGAGAAGGGGCATTGGAAGAGAGGGAAAGAGGAAGCTGAAGGGAGTTCTATCATCTTTTAAAAAAATTTTAAAATTGGAGTAGAGTTGACTTTCAATGCTGTGTTACATACAGCAAAGTGATTCAGTTGTATATATTTTTATATATTCTTTTTCAGAATAGTTTCCATTTTAGGTTATTGTAAGACATTAAGTACATTTCCCCATGCTGTGCACTAGATCGTTCTTGTTGATTTTATATATAGTAGTGTGCATCTATTAATCCCAAACTCCTAATTTATCCTCACCCCACATTTCCCCTTTGGTAACTGTAAGATTGTTTTTGTTTTGTTTTTTTTTTTTATGTCTGCAAGTCTGTCTTTGTTTTGTAAATAAGTTCATTTACAATGAGGTATCACCTCACACTGGTCAAAATGGCCGTCACCAAAAAGTCTATGAATAATAAGTACTGGGGAGGGTGTGAAGAAAAAGGAACCTCTCTTCTTGGCTCCAGTATGAAAGCTTTCACGGAGAGCTTGCATCAGGTGATGACTTTTGGGGGACCAATTACTGCAGCTAAAGGTACGGCAGGTAGAAAAATGTGTTTACTTGTGTCTGTGATGAGGTGAGATTGTCTATTGTGGGAAGAATGACTGATAAAAAATCACCTCTGTAATAACCTATGTTGGAAAAGAATCTAAAAAAGAATGGATACATGTATATGTATAACTGAGTCATTTTGCTGTCGAGCAGAAACTAATACAACATTGTAAATCAACTATACTCCAATATAAAATAAAAGTTAAATTAGAATCGCCAGTCTATGTCCGATGCAGGATACAGCATGCCTGGGGCTGGTGCACGGGGATGACCCAGAGAGATGTTATGGGGAGGGGGGTGGGAGCGGGGTTCATGTTTGGGATCGTATGTACACCCATGGTGGATTCATGTCAATGTATGGCAAAACCAATACAGTATTGTAAAGTAAAAAAAAAGTAAAAATAAAAATTAAAAAAAAAATAATGAGAGCAACATGTGAATTTCAAAATGACGGATGTTAACAATATTCAAGAAGATTAGGATGAAAACACTCTCCAGAGTCCATTCATTTAGGTGTCCAAGCACTGCAGGATGGTGGGGAGTGTGGTGGATTACACACAGTCCCTCCCCAAACCTGCTCTCACAGATTGGATTGAAAATTGCCTCTTATTAGAGATTTTCCAGAGACGTTTGTCCTAGTCCCCCCAAGGAAGCAAGGTAATCTTTGATTTGTCTCTGACTGTGGTAGCCTCTTGGGTGGCTTTGTGAGTTCATCTCATAAAGTCAGTCCATCAGCAGGTTATTATGTACATGTATATAATATGGTGCCGATTGGCCCACATCGCCTGTCACTGAATTGAAGGATGGTTGAAATCAATTGGCAGAATCAACTCTCCTATTTCTTACATGGGTTAGGGAAGCTTGTGTCGGTGTTCTGGTGGGTGGAGCTGGGTTTCTTCTCTCTGGAGTGCAATGAAGTGTCCAGTAATGAGTTATGAGATGTCAATGGGTTTGGAGTGACTTTGGGCAGCCTGTATATTGGAGCTCAGGGCTGTGTTCCTGTGTTGCTGGAGAATTTGCGTGGCATGTCTTGCTCTGGAACTTGTTGGCCCTTGGGTGGTGCTTGGTTTCAGGGTAGGTATGGAGGCATTTGATGAGCTCCTGTCAATTAATGTTCCCTGAAGTCAGGAGTTCTCTGATGTTCTCAGGATTTGGACTTAAGCCTCCTGCTTCTGGTTTTCAGTCTTATTTTTACAGTAGTCTCAAGACTTCTCCTTCTATACAGCACCGTTGATAAAAGGTCCAGGTTAAAGATGAAAAGTTTCTCCACAGTGAGGGAAACCCGGAGAGATTCACAGAGTTACATGGAGAAGAGAAGAGGGAGGAGGGAGTTAGAGATGACCCGAATGAGATGAGGTGGAATCAATAGAGGAGAGAACAAGCTAGCCAGTAATCATTTCCTTATGTGCGCTCCACAACTGGACTGCTCAGAGATGTTCATGGAGTTATACAGAGAAGAGAAGAGGGAGGAAGGAGACAGAGGTGGCCAGGAGGATAAAAGGGGGGTGTCAAAAGGAGAGAGAAAGATGACAGTTAGAAATAGTTTACTCTTATTCAACCTGGGGGAGTCTGTAGTTAAAAACACCTTTAGGAGCTGTGAAAAATTCACCCAGTGTTTATTTACATATTTAGTTTTAATTCTGTATATTTTCAGTTGAGGTGTAATTTACCTACTAGGAGCTGTGAAGTGTTTAGTAACCAGCTCAGCATGCAGAGTGCACACTCCCAGGATTGGGTGAGGTGACCTAGGGTCAGTGTGACAGTGTCCTTTCGTCTTGTCATCTGTCCTTGAGCACCAGTTCGCTCCTGGATAAACTGGGGATAATAATCCCTGTGCTGCCGTGTGGCTGGAAGGTTAACCATGATAATGGTGTGTGTGAGGTGCCTGGTGCACAGATATTGATGGATTGCTTGTTCTCCTTTCCCTGCCCACTCCTCACCATTATCCCACATCCCTGGGTACCACGGGTTAGAAAACGCAGTGCAGAGTGGGGCTGCTTCTGAATCATCTCTTTGCCAGCACTTAGCATCAATAGCAGGCAGAAAATAAGATAGAATGGTTTGGCTTCTTATTTTCTATTTGGCAATAAGCCGCTTATTTGCACATAACCTGATTTCTTTCAAGCTGCAAAATTTTGGAAATGAGGTAAAGCAATATATACTCAAACATGCAGATTATAATGAGGCATTTAGAGTCTGACTGCTCTTCACATTTTCCTGGCAAACTACTTTTCTTCTCTGTGGTCTAAATTTCATGACCTTGAGTTTCTTGTTCTCTGCCTCATTTTCTGTTGAATGACATTGGATGACATTGTGAAAATGAAGTTGAAAGACTGCTTGGGCTTGAAAGAATTGGTTTCCCTGGTTTTGAGGGTAGTTGGAAAAAACAGGAAAAAGGAAGAACATGAGACATAAATGGAGGGCTAAAGACAAGGACAAAGAAGAGATCGACGAGAGATTGGTCCTCGGTTCTGGTCGTTTTTCTGTGGGTCTCTGCTGTCTTGTGACCTGTACCCTTGTGGGCAGAGAGAGTGAAGATGCAGGTCCAAGATGATGATCTAATCCATTTAACAGGCTCACTGACAGACCTGGCGTCCATTTCTTCTGCATAACGGCAATGGTACAGTGCCCCTGCTCATTCATGGGGCTTCTTGCGTGGGGTGATGCGTCACTGGACAGATACTCTTTTTTTAAAAAATAAATTGTCCAGACACTTACTTAAATCTTGCATCCCCTCTAATAAAGAAATTGACAGTAAGCATACCAGTAGCATATTGTAGATGACAGAGACACGCCAGGGGAAAATGACTGGCTAGTCCCTTCCATTTTCACAAGCTCTGCGGACATCGTCTGCTGTTCTCTCTGCCCATGGCTCCAGCTCCCAAACCCATGAGGACTGGAAGCATGGTGTGAATCCATCAGCTGCTCTGGAGCTGGAATTGTCTTTGGAAGACTAATTATGACCCACTTAAGAAAAGTTATCTAGGAAAATTTGCATAAGTTTTCTGTAAGATTTGGGTACAAAAACCTTTATGGTATATACATGCTTGGAGATTTACCCAGGTCTTCAGTTGGATGGAGGCAGATGCTCTGGAGAAGGAAAGGAGATCTCCTTGGTTGTGGGTGGAAAGTTATGGAAAGAGTTGTTCACTTCTGCTTTGGCAGTGGTTGCTGGTCAAAACAATCTGGAGTCTTGACAAGGTTTTTAAGCAGCCCTCACTGCTGCCTCTGCCTGACTGAGTCACTAGTGTGGGTCCTGCTTTGGCCTCTTGGTCCTATTTGTCAAGGAGAAAAGGCAGACCAAGTGAATCAAGGCGGCAAGGCATGCATTTGGAACAAGAACTGAGTGGGTTGTAAAGTTCATCAGTGAAAAGAGAGACGACCTCAGCCATCTAGTCTCCAAGCCCAGAAACTGAACAACTTTCTGTTGTGTTCTCTCAGCACATTCATCAGATAATTCTGCCACCTCCTAGTTTCATTTGCCCACTGGTCCTAGCCTGAGAATTGTTTTCATTGTTTGTTTGTTTTTGGACAGTCAAATATCTCTGAAATAATAAGAAACTGGCCAATTTGTGACATCTTCCCACTCCAGTATGACTGTGTAGAATGTCCAGCCTAAGACCCAAAGATGGCACTTCTCCTGCCATCCCGCCCTGGCAGGATCAAGTCCCGGGCTCTGTTAGGTCTCAACCCAGCTTCTCTGACTGCATTTCCTCCTGCACTGAATGGCAAGTCAGGATAGAAAAACTGGGGGTCGTGCTAGATCCTCCCCTTTCCCTAGACACGGAGCCACTACGTCGCTTGGATTTCGTCTCCTGAATATCTCTTTCTTCTGTCCTTAGATCCATCAGGTTCTGCCTGTTCTCATGCACTGGTCTCTCCAGGGTCCCCGCTTCCATTCCCACTCTCGTCCAATTCGGCTCTCACGACTGCCAGCTGCCCTTCTCCACTGCCTGGGGGACCACCTTCTCTTTCACCTCTGTCCATGATTAACATCCTCAGGATAAATGTTCAACTTGGTCTATAGCAACACCTTCTCGCCCTGACCACTGTCCACTGTCTGGCCTGCTGATTTCACTTCTTGCCACTCCTTTCCCCCATGTAACCCCCTCTTCAGCCCTTCATGGTCCCTGGAGGTGGCTACCTTTCCCACATGGCACTTCGCCTTTGCCTGCACGCACTGCTCCCTTTCCATCTTAGATCCTACGAGCCATCATGACTTGGTTTCAGGGTCCCTTCTGTTGAGTGCTCTGTAGGTTTCCCTAGCCTCATATACAGCATGTGTTAATATAGCTGTTTGCTGTGGCCTTGGCTGAACTATAAGCTGCCTTCTGGGAGAGGCAGTCTCCCTAATTTCAGCCTTTGTCCTCCGCACCTAGCATCATGCCTGGTCAAGGTAGACTCTCAAGAAATGGTTGTTGGATGAGCTAGTGAATGTTTAAGATACATCTTATCAATAAATGATGATGATGATCACTGTTATCATGTTATTAATAGTTGACAATTCTACTAACAATTGAGTCATAAACTATTAGTGCCTTTCAGGTCACAAAGTCAAGTTCTGCCACTTTCCAGCTGTATGAACTTGGACAAATTACCTAATCCTTGCAAGCTGCTGTTTTCCCATCTGTAAAATGGGATAATAGAGTTGTTTTGAGACCTAAATGATATGGTATAGACTAAATATATGGGTTATATATAACACTGAATGAATGTCAGTTACTGCAATTAAAATCACAGTTAAATATTTAGATATTATGAGTCTATGTAGATAATGTATTAAACTTACTGTCTTTGTGTTTTTCTATTTAAATTTGTTTGCAAACAAGATTTTGTCATAGTAGTAGCTGAAATACCTTGGAGTGACAAATTTAGTGGCTTCCTAGAGCAGAGAGAAACCAGAAAGCCTATAGCAGAGGGACTCTTGAATATTTCACAGTAGACAAACAAAGTTACTTTCCGTCACGGCAGTGTATTGGGTGGGATGACCTTTATCAGTTGATGACAGTGATGTAGCAGAAGGGACAGTTTTCCACTTGACCTTTATACAATGTGCCAACTTGTCTCCTAACACAAACTGGGTTACAATTGACAGGCTTGAGAGAATGCTAACCTGATGGAAGCTTATTATTTGGGAGGAGGCGGGCACTGAGGCAGCCCGTTAGCTCTGGGATGTGGTGACTTGCATGTCCCTGGGGTGGCTGTGAATGAATGCCTGCTGCCTGAGTCACTGCAAGAGCATCTCATGTAATTAGCTCCTCTGGGAGTTTGTTTTTCACTGAGGTTTGTTCATAATGAATTTTTAGTGCCATGGACTTGATCACTCTGTGTTCTTATGACTTTCTGTCTTTGTTAGCTCTCTTCCTCTCCTTGCCAGAACGTCACAGGATGTTTTCTGCTCACTGTTTCTTGCAGCTTCATCTTTGCATTTCCCTCCACTTTACTACTTCCCTTTAGTTTTCTACCATTGAGTGATTCTTCATGAGAGCTGTCTGTGAACTTTGCAAGTTTGCTCCTTCTCCAGACGGTTCTGGGAAGCAGAGGGAGTGTGCGGAGGTTCAGCCTGGTGGTTGTGGTGGAGGGATGTGCTGCTGGGAAAAGGTCCACTTGGGTTGTCTCCCTAGTTCTGGTACCAACTGCACGGATGACTGCAGTTAATCAACTTCATCGCTTTAGGAAGCCCGTGGAAGGATTACGTTTTTGTTTGGAGTGAGGGCCACAGGCAGTCCTGATCAGGAATATTAAAAATGGAAAATGCATGTGTCCTTCTGCAACTTCTTCCAGAGCCAGATCTGCTTGGTGTGAGAAAGCACTTCATCTACTAAATGGGTGCAATTGCGTTTGCCCTGTTCACTCCCCTGAACCCATGTGAGAAACAAAGAGAATAATGGGTGCTTTCAAACTGTGATGCTGGAGAAGACTCTCGAGAGTCCCTTGGATAGCAAGGATCATGGGTGTAGCAAGCAGATCGAACCAGTGAATCTAAAAAGAAGTCAGGCCTGAATATTTCCTGGAACTTCTGATGCTAAAGCTGAAACCCCAGTACCATGGCCCCCTGATGCAAAGAACTGACTCATTGGAAAAGACCCTGATGGGAAGCTTGAAGGCAGGAGGAGAAGGGGATGAAAGCAGATGAGATGGTTGGATGGCCTCACCGACTCAATAGACATGAGTTTGAGCAAACTCAGGGAGATAGTGAAGGACACGGAAGCCTAGCATTCTGCCACGAATTTGCAAAGAGCTGGACATAGCAACTGAATAAAGACAGCAATGGATGCAGAAAGTGGGCTGATTCAAAGAACTTTGCCAAAATGTTAACAGGGCCTGTCTCTGGTTGGGATGTTGTGGATAATGGTCTCTGTTAATCCTTTCTACATTACAAAAAAAAAAAAAAAAAAGCAGAAGGAGAGAAAAGTTTTTAGGAGGGAAAATAACATGCTTTGGAAAGTTAGAAATCTGATAAAAACCCTCAGTACCAGAGCTTGGAACTTAGCCTCTTGTTTCAGATGAGTGAATCTTGCTGAGATTAATATTTTATACATATCTATGGAATCAGAAATTCACTCACATTGTTTAAATAAGAATTTCTGTCTATCAAAACAGTGCGTGAAGATGTAAACCTTTGTTTTTCTTGACTCATAGCATGAAATGCTCACTTACATCCTGTCAATTTGAGGCAGATTCACAAAAACTTGGCAACTTACGTTAATCAAGTCATGTCTGACTCTTTGGCCACCCCACGGACTGTAGCCTGCCAGGCTCCTCTGCCATGGAATTCTTCAGACAAGAACACTGCAGTGGGTTGCCATCTCCTACCCAGGGCTCGAAACTGGGTCTCCTGCCTCGCAGGTAGATTCTTTACCATCTGCTGCTGCTAAGTCACTTCAGTCGTGTCTGACTCTGTGCGACCCCACCGACAGCAGCCCACCAGGCTCTGCTGTCCCTGGGATTCTCCAGGCAAGAACACTGGAGTGGGTTGCCATTTCCTTCTCCAATCTTTACCGTCTGAGCCACCAGGAAAGGAAGTATTTACAGCTCTTCAACACTGTTGTGTCTATGTATTTTCTTCAGAATGCCAGAAGGCTGTGATTTTCAGGCTGTGTTCTCAGGGGTCCCAGGCTGGAGGAGGGGACCATCCAGAGCACCGGAGCCTCTAGGCTTTGTCTGTTCTTAACACTCCTGTAAGGGTCATCACCAAATGGGTTCCATTGCTAAAAAAGCAAAGCAAAACAAGCCAAAAAAAAAAAAAAAAAAAACAAGAAGTAAGCAAAAATATTGAGAAGTATCATGATAAGAACTTAAAGATGATAGCTTAGAAACCTTGAAACTTTGTAGAGAGGAAAGAAGAGATATCCCTTCTGTCTCCAGGCTTCTTTTTCATATCTAATGAAAGTTTCACCTTTGAGTGTCTAAAAACAGTATACCTCAGAGGGACTCAGCCTGGAAGGATGATGGCGCTTGAGTCTAATGAGGTTCTGAATAGTGAGTACAGGACTGGCAAGTGTGGTTTGCCAATCATACTGAAACAAATCCTTCTAGTTACCTGCGGGGCATGAGTACTTCCTATGAGCTCATACAAGGGTGGTTTTTCAGCATAAACAGCAGTGTGCTTCCAGTGCCATTTGTCCCAGTCAAGGATGTTATTCCGTGTCCATTCCACTTAGAGGGATTCATTTTCTACTTGGCAGGTGGAACCAATTGCTTTGGATCCACCATGCAAACCTTCACATCCTAAACCAAACTCCTATTAATGAAACTTCCCAAATTTTAAACAAAACAAACAGATACACAGAGCTCACCATTACCCCTTTAGACAAAAGAAAAAGAAGATTTGGATGGAAGGATATGCTCATTCAAGATCAAGGAAGCATCCTGTTCCTCTCTGTCTCTCTCTCTGTGTCTCTCTGTCTTTCAGGATAGCAGCTGTTTGGATGCTGGCCATGGGACTGAGAATATCAGCTCGTCATTTCTTCCCACCTCAAGACTTTTCCCACTAATGTCCTGGTCCCCTATTATGGTGTGAAAAACCACTATTGTTCAATGTCAGTGTTTGGACAATTAGATTTCTATAGGGAAAAGTTCCCATCCAAAAGTGAATAGAAAAATATGCCATGATTAATGTCATTTATGGAAACTGAACTTTTGGGGCCAGTACATCATGAGAAACGCTGGGCTGGAAGAAGCACAAGCTGGAATCAAGATTGCTGGGAGAAATATCAATAACCTCAGATATGCAGTTGACACCACCCTTATGGCAGAAAGTGAAGAGCAACTAAAAAGCCTCTTGATGAAAGTGAAAGAGGAGAGTGAAAAAGTTGGCTTAAAGCTCAACATTCAGAAAATGAAGATCATGGCATTTGGTCCCATCACTTCATGGGAAATAGATGGGGAAACAGTGGAAACAGTGTCAGACTTTTTTTTTTTTTGACTCCAAAATCACTGCAGATGGTGCCTGCAGCCATGAAATTAAAAGACGCTTACTCCTTGGAAGGAAAGTTATGACTAACCTAGATAGCATA
Organism: Capricornis sumatraensis; assembly: GCF_032405125.1. Classification (NCBI taxonomy): domain Eukaryota; kingdom Metazoa; phylum Chordata; class Mammalia; order Artiodactyla; family Bovidae; genus Capricornis; species Capricornis sumatraensis. The sequence goes on along the minus strand of NC_091078.1, from coordinate 40,400,231 downwards.
TTCAAAAGCAGAGACATTACTTTGCCAACAAAGGTCTGTCTAGTCAAGGCTATGGTTTTCCAGTGGTCATTGTATGGATGTGAGAGTTGGACTGTGAAGAAAGCTGAGCACCGAAGAATTGACGGTTTTGAACTGTGATGTTGGAGGAGACTCTTGAGAGTCCTTTAGACTGCAAGGAGATCCAACCAGTCCATCCTAAAGGAGATCAGTCCTGGGTGTTCATTGGAAGGACTGATGCTAAAGCTGAAACTCCAATACTTTGGGCCACCTCATGAAAAGAGTTGACTCATTGGAAAAGACTCTGATGCTGGGAGGGATTGGGGGCTGGAGGAGAAGGGAACAACAGAGGATGAGATGGCTTGATGGCATCACCGACTCGATGGACATGAGTTTGCGTGAACTCCGGGAGTTGGTGATGGACAGGGAGGCCTGGCATGCTGCAATTCATGGGGTCGCAAAGAGTCGCACATGGCTGAGCGACTGAACTGAACTAAACTGAGGACCATAGCTGAGCACTCCTCCTCCCCCTGGTGGCAGCATGTATTAATTGCAGGCAGAACGTTTGGGCAGGAAGTCACTTGCTCTGCCGACTCTGTAAGGTGATGACAGTCACCCCTCTCTTCCAGAAGTGTTGCTATGAGGTCAGATACCCTGACAGTGGACTTACTCTTTTGATAGAGCTTATTTCTGGTCCAGGTGAAGTGACAGTCCTTCCTTATTACACACATATCAAAGGTTAGATTTCTTATAACACGACGAGTACATCAGACTTCTCCAAAGCCCAGAGCAGACTTTTTAAAATATTGGTCCAACTCTGGTTTATAACTTACAGTTTAGAGCCTGCTCTGGAGACTTTTGTGCCATTGATTGGGCTATTATCCCTTTACCCCCTCAGCGTTCTCCTCAATTCAGTGTTGTCCTCAGACTCAGCCTCCTAGCTCCTGCACCCCACTTCCTGCAGACACCTCTGCTATTGACGCCAGCTATTGGGATGAGGAGCCCCCAGAAGAGGTTCACCCAGGGAGAGGTTCACCCGCTCCCTCCCTTCTTCTTCCCTCTCTTGGGGGTTGTGGGGCTCATCCGCTCACCTGAGGAGTGTCTGGGGCAAGCGTGCAGCTGTCTGGACACTTAATTCTCCAGGTCAGTGGCTTTCTCAGCTTTTGGCAGTGACCCACAGAAAGAAATACACCTGATCCTACACATACATGGACAAAAACACAGCCCCCTCCACACTGTGTTTGTTCTGGTTAGCTCAGGAAAAAGGAATGCTGGTCTCCACCCTTTAAATTGATATCAGCAGCCACTGGCTTCTGTGTGCACACACAGGGCAGACTCGTCCTGGAATTCCTCCTCAGTGGTCTGTGATATGACAGGTGGATCCAGAGCCCAGACTTGAGGATGAGGCACCTTGTCATCTTCTGTTCTGAACCATGGCCCTTGTCCATTGTAATCCCAACATCACTGAAACAGTTCCACCTCTTCCCAGGAAGGCAGGTTCACAATGGTTATTTTGCCTTCTCAATTCTCACTCTGGCTCAGTGAGGCTCATCGTCCAGGTGACCATGATTACCGAGTGCCCAGCACAGTTTTGCTGTTAACAAACAATATGCCAACCGCCACTTGACCAGATACACTGTCTTCTCTGCAGGGTTGGGTTTTTGTCCACTCCTGTTCTTTGCTGTCCCCTTAAATGGCAACCCACTCCAGTATTCTTGCCATGGACGGAGGCGCTTGGGAGGCTACAGTCCACGGGTCGCAAAGAGTTGGACACGACTGAGCGACTTCACTTTCACTTTCACTTCACCATGGGTGGGTTCTCCAGGCTATGGGGTCCCTGTGTGTTTCTAGAAGCAGAGAGTTGGGTCCCTAGTGGCCTGTTTTGGCTCCAGGCCCTCCACCCGACTTGCTGCCAGTCTTGGTCCTGAGAGATCACAAAGAGGGCTACAGGAGTGTAGAAGCGGACATGGGGATCAGGCCAGGTCCCCGCTAACCACAAGGAGGTCCCCAGTGGTCAGGCTCCATGGAGAGGCCATGATCAGAGGGGACTGAGTTCTCCCTTGGTTACTGAGTTTAATGATTCTCATACTTTACACCCATGAGGCACATCCTGGCATAATGGTGCTGTTTTTACCACGTGCTGGGAAAGTCAAGTTTGTCCTGCCTGAGTCAGTCCCTGTGCCCACACGCTGAGGGGGTGGTGCCAGCCACCAGGGGGTGACCCAAGCCACCAGGGGGCGAGGCTGGCCTCTGAGTTTTGGATAAACGGCACCCCAGAGTCAGCCGCAGCCCCTGTACTGGACGCTTGCCCTGGCATTGCCAGGGTGTCGTGGGCAGGGTCAGGACAGCTGTGTAGGCAGGCGGGCAGCAGTGAGTCTGTTCTTCCTCTGGCCTCACAGCCTCCCTCTCTAGCAGAGCCTGACCGCACCCTCTGACAGCCACAAGGGCGGGTGTTCCACTAAGTTCCAGCCCTGGCAGGACAGAGCTCCTCTCCTTGTCCCTGGGCAGGTGTAAGGGCTGGGGCAACAGGGAAAGCCCTCCCCGTGGATGCCTGGGGAGCAGCGGGGAGGCATGATAGCCATGAGGTCATTGCCATGATATAGTGACCACAGTCCTGTTAGTCGCTCAGTCATGTCTGACTCTTTTTAAGCCCGTGGACTGTAGCCCACCTGCCAAGCTCCCCTGTCCATGGAATTCTCCAGGCAAGAATACTGGAGTGGGTTGCCATTCCCTGCTCCAGGGGATCTTCTCAACCCAGGGATCAAATCCGGGTCTCCTGCATTGCAGGCGGATTCTCTCTTGTCTGAGCCACCAGGGAAGCCCCATTTCCTCTGTGTGTGTGCGTGTGTGTGTGTGTGGGGGGGGGTTTAGTCTCTCATTTGTGTCCCACTCTTTGAGACTCCATGGACTGTAGTCTATTAGGCTCCTTTGTCCATGGGATTCTTCAGGCAAAAATACTGGAGTGGGTAACCATTTCCTCCTCCAGGAGATCTTCCCAACCGAGGGACTGAACCTAAGTCTCCTGCATTGCAAGCAGATTCTTTACCGTCTGAGCCTCCAGGAAAACCCATTTCCTCCCTACATGATGTCAAAGACAATATCCCCAAATTAGTTGACTTAGTAGGGGCTAGTTCTTACAGGTGGATAGTATCACCCCAAAATGCATTTAGGGAAAATTGATTCTGAGGTGGCCAGTACATTGTGGTCCCAAATCACGTGGCTCTGCTGCTCTGTCCTAACTCAGGATGTGGTTTTAGAATCCAAGAGAAAGACATGGATGTACTGCATGATCCTTCTGGAAATACACACATCCCTTCTTAGGCTTTGATAGGTAAGGGTCAATGGAGAGATTTTACCTCCCTGCAGGAGTCTGGTGTGCAACAATTCAGGAATGTTCATTCAGAGAGGACTTTGTGCTTGATAGATCAACCTAGTTGTAGAGTTGTCAAGTTAATGCCATCAGTACTTGGTCATCAATATTATTACATGTTTTTTCTTAGAAAACCAATGCATTAGTGCCTGATACCACTTGTGTGCTGGTGTTTGCAAGATAATAAAGTGGATGGACATGTGGCAAAAGATTAGCAGTGAAAAACTCAGAAAGTCTTTGTTTTGCTTAGTCCTACAGTTGCTTTTTTCTCTCTTTTCTTCATGGACACCAATGGTGCTCACTATAATTTTATATGGCACACCTATGGGTATTTCTGTGAATGCAAATGATGGAATTTTATATTGGTGTGTCATGGTGGTCCTTGAAGGACTTTCTGACTTCCAGATGGCTCTGAACCACTGGTACCCCAGAAGCTGAAGCCCATGTGAATGGAGGATGGGCTGGGAAGGAAAAGGAGGGCCAGGAAGCTGATGCACTGTTAACATCATGATAAAGGACGCACACAGTAAGACTTGGCATAAACTCCTCCATAGTTGACAGTCCTCCAGGTACTGGGCCACATGGAATGTATGCTGAATTTTACATAGATGTCATCTGAGTTGAATTAAATCTGAATCAACAAGTTGGGCCCTCACAACAATCTCTTTGAATCATTTTTACGTTTTGTAACAACTCTGCCACTTGTATTTTTTTAAACTTTTCACAGGTATTCTTTTTTTGCCATTTCAGAATTAGACACTGGCACAAGTTGATTATTCAGGTATCTTCAGATGAGGAAACTAAGTATACAAAAATTAAATAACCCCAAAATCACTGCAGATGGTGATTGCAGCCATGAAATTAAAAGACGCTTACTCCTTGGAAGAAAGTTATGACCAACCTAGATAGTATATTCAAAAGCAGAGACATTACTTTGCCGACTAAGGTCCGTCTAGTCAAGGCTATGGTTTTTCCTGTGGTCATGTATGGATGTGAGAGTTGGACTGTGAAGAAGGCCGAGCGCCGAAGAATTGATCCTTTTGAACTGTGGTGTTGGAGAAGACTCTTGAGAGTCCCTTGGACTGCAAGGAGATCCAACCACTCCATTCTGAAGGAGATAAGCCCTGGGATTTCTTTGGAAGGAATGATGCTAAAGCTGAAACTCCAGTACTTTGGCCACCTCATGTGAAGAGTTGACTCATTGGAAAAGACTCTGATGCTGGGAGGGATTGGGGGCAGGAGGAGAAGGGGACGACAGAGGATGAGATGGCTGGATGGCATCACCGTCTTGATGGACATGAGTTTGCGTGAACTCCGGGAGTTGGTGATGGACAGGGAGGTCTGGTGTGCTGCGATTCATGGGGTCACAAAGAGTTGGACACGACTGAGCGACTGAACTGAACTGAACTGAAGATCACAAAGTTGGTCCCAGTGAATCCAGGACAAAAATCTGGGTCTTCTGATCTGTAAGCAAAGAAATCATTTAAATTTTTTGATTTTCTTTTCATCTTACAGGATTTTCATCAGAGAGAAAGGAATCACACCACTTCATTTTTAAATATATACCTGATAATTTTATACATCTTTAGATACTTATCTTCAGGATAACATACAACCTATGGCACTCATCTTTAAGATTCTAGTTTTCAGGATTACAATGCCAAGATTTGTTCTGAGAGTGTGCATATAGCCCTCTTCACTCACTCCATAAATATTGACTGGGTTAGATGCTAGGCAGAAAGCCATCCACAGGGCAACATCGTCTTCCACCTATAGGAGCTCAGTCCTCCCACTCCTGGGCAGTAAGGCTGGGAGTCCCCATCTGGGTCCAGCAGTTGGACTTCTCCACCAAGTAAGAGTTATTGATCCTCCACCTTCTCTTATTTTTTTAACTCAGGGGCTTGGAAGCTCTGCTCTTGGAGTCATGCTTAACTAATGAAGGGCCTGATGGCCAGGGACCATGACTATATGCCACATGGAACCACGCGGGGAATTTATTTGGTTCTGTCAATAAAAAGACATTTGCTCCTTGGAGGAAACACTATGACAAAACTAGACAGTGTATTAAAAAGCAGAGACATCACTTTGCTGACAAAGGTCTGTATAGTCAAAGCTATGGTTTTTCCATTAGTTATGTATGGATGTGAGAGCTGGACCATACAGAAGGCTGAGTACTGAAGAATTGATCCTTTTGAATTGTGGTGCTGGAGAAGACTTTTGAGAGTTCCTCTCACAGCAAGGAGATCAAGCCATCTAAAGTCAATCCTAAAGGAAATCAACCCTGACAATTCATTGGAAATTGGAGAAGGAAATGGCAACCCACTCCAGTGTTCTTGCCTGAGAGAATCCCAGGGACGGCGGAGCCTGGTGGACTGCCATCGATGGGGTCGCACAGAGTTGGACATGACTGAAGTGACTTAGCAGCAGCAGCAGCATCATTCATTGGAAGGACTGAAGCTGAAGCTCCAATACTTTGGCCACCTAATGTGATGAGCTGACTCATTGGCAAAGACCTTGATGCTGGCAAAGACTGAGAGTAGGAGGAGAAGGAGGCAACAGGGAATAAGATGGTTGGATGGCATCACTGACTCAATGGACGTGAGCTTGAGCAAACTCTGGGAGATAGTGAAGGACAGGGGAGCCTGGCATATTGTAGTCCATGGGGTCACAAAGAGTTGGAAATGACTTAGTGACTGGACAGCAGTAATCAGTACAAAGGACTTGAGGTTTTTCTTTCTCTGTTTTAAATATATGTATATATGATTGAAGTATAGTTGACCTACAATGTTTCAGGTAGACAGCAAGATGATTCAATTATACAAATACACATATATTATTTTTAAAATTATTTTCCATTATAGGTTATTATAAGATATTGACTATGGTTCCCTATGCTATACATTAAAACTTTGTTGCTTGTTGCGTATCTGTTTTTAAATTAGAAATCTAGCATTCTATTCATCCTAAGTCAAACAAGTGGAATAAAAATGTCATAACTTTTTAGTTAGGAAAAAATTCACAGGTTTTCTAAAATATTATATATGTATATATGTATACAGAAGCATTTCTACTACACTTGATAAAGGCTTGAGATAGAACACCAGAAAAAAGAAGAGATGGAAAAATTGGAGAGTATAAACTGAATGAAATGGGAGCACTGAATATGAAACACAAAAAGTTAAACAAATGAGATAAAAGTAAAAGATCATCATATACTCCAGTTGTTTTTAAACATGACTGCTCCTTAGAAACATATCTGGAGCTCTGGAGAAAAAAAGCAGTACCTGAGCATTTGTATTTTTCAAAAAAACTCAAGATAATTCTGATATGCATTTGGATTTTCAAAAGCGATTACAGGTTTTCCTATTAGATCCTAGTTTTGGTGATACAGAGTTCTATTATTTTTCTGTTGACCAATCATGATACAATGGTGTTAAATGACGAATAGTTACATAATCACAATAATGAAAAATGTTTATCAGTTTTCACAATCAATAGCCAGACAAAAAATAAAAGATAATCACAATTGCAAGCTATAATGGGAACATGATTAACTTAACAATATAAAACAGTTAACATAAATTTGGCGGGGGGGAGTCAAACAGAATGATATGGTGAGTGGAAGTGCATACATGCACATGTTTTCATCTACCCAGTCAGTCTACATCTTTTGGTTGGTACATTTAATCCATTTACATTTAAGGTAATTATTGATATGTATATTACCATTTTCTTAATTGTTTTGGGTTTATTTACTGTAGGTCTTTTCCTTCCCTTGTGTTTCCTGCCTAGAGAAGTTCCTTTAGCATTTGTTGTAAAGCTGGTTTGGTGGTGCTGAATTCTCTTAACGTTTGCTTATCTGGAAAGCTTTTAATTTCTCCATCATATCTGAAGGAGAGTCTTGCTGGGTAGAGTGTTCTTGGTTGTAGGTTTTTCCCTTTCATCACTTTGAATATAATCATGCTCCCTTCTGGCTTGTAGAGTATCAGCTGATGGCCTGATGGGAGTTCCCTTGTGTGTTATTTGCCACTTTTATTATGACAAATATGTTATATCATATGTTATTTGTTTTTTCCTTGTTGCTTTTAATATTTTATCTGTCTTTACTTTTGTCAGTTTGATTACTATATGTCTTGTTGTGTTCCTCCTTGGGTTTATCCTTCCTGGGACTCTCTGTGATTCCTGGAGTTGTTTGGCTATTTCCTTTCCCATGTTCAGGAATTTTTCAGCCATTATTGCTTCAAATATTTTATCAGGCCCTTTCTCTCTCTGTTCTCCTTCTGGGACTCCTATACTGCAAATGTTGGTGCATTTAATGTTGTTACAGAGGTCTCTTAGGCTGTCTATATTTCTTTTCATTCTTTCATTTTCTGTATTCTGTTCTGTGGCAGTGATTTCCACCATTCTGTCCTCCAAGTCATTTATCCATGCTTCTGCCTAAGTTATTCTGCTATCGACTCCTTCTAGTGTTATTCGTCTCTGTTTTTTTGTTCTTTAGTTCTTCTAGGTCTTTGGTGAACTTTTCTTGCATCTTCTCAATCTTTGTTTCCATTCTTTTTTCAGAGACCCTGAATCATCTTCACTATCATTATTCTGAATTACCTTTATGGAAGGTTACCTATCTCCACTTCATTTAGTTGTTTGTCTGGGGTTTTATCTTGTCCCCTCACCTGGGACCTAACTTTCTGCTTTTTCACCATGATTAACTTTGTGTAATTTGGTTTTTGTTTTAGTTGCTGTGATACTGTGCTTCCTCTGTCTGCCCTGTGATGAATGAAACTAAGAGGCTTGTATAAGCTTCTTGATGGGAGGGACTGGTGATGGGGAAAACTGGGTCTTGCTCTGGTGGGCAGGGCCTTGCTCCACAAAGCATTAGTCTAATTATCTGCTCATGGGTGGGGTTGCACTCCCTCCCTGATAGTTGTTTGGCCTGAGGTGACCCAGCTCTGGGGTCTGCAGGCTCTGTAGTAGGGTTAATGGCAAACTCGAAGAGGGTTTACTCCAAAGGGGAACTTCCAGTGCCCCCGTCCCTGTGGTGAGCCCCTGCTGACCCGCACCTCCACAGGAGGCCCCCCAACACTAGCAGGTAGTTTAGGTTCAGCTTCCTGTGGGGTCACTGCTCCTCTCCTCTGAGTCTTGGTACGTGCAAAATTTTGTTTGTGCCCTCCAAGACTGGAGCCTCTGTTTCCCTCAGTCCCCTGGAAGGCCTATAATCAAATCCTGCCAGCCCTGAAGGCCAGGTTCCCTGGGGATTTCCAGTCCCTCTGCTGTGTCCCCAGACTGGGAATCCTGACGTGGGGTTCAGAAAATTCACAGCAGTACAAGAATTTCTTGGTAGTATTGTTCTCCAGTCTGTGGGTCACCCACCCAGTGGGCATGAGATTTAATTTTATTGTGATTGCACCCCTCCTACCATCTCGCTGCAGCTTCTTCTTTGTCTTTGGATGTGGGGTATTATTCAATGGTTGTCCAACAGGTAGTTGCAATTTTTGTGCTTTTGCAGGAGAACATGAGTGCAAGCCCTTCTACTCCGCCATCTTGAAGCGGAAACCTTGAAGTGTTTCTTGTATCTACTTTTAGTTACTGTTGCATTCCTGCTCTAGGAAAATATTCCTACTCACTCCAGTTTTTTTTTTTTTCCCCCTAAAATCTTCAAGGTACCTGAGGACTCTAGGTCTAAAACTAGAGAGCCTTTCAAGTCCCAGTAGCTTCTCCTTACTATTTATAGGGGCATTGCATGAAACCAGTACAAGTACAGGCTCACAGCTGAAAGGGTTGCTGTTTAGTAGCAATTCTGATCACTGGCTGCTGTTTTGTAATTTCTCTCTATTAACATCGCCTTTGAATTGAAGGTCACAGTTTTATTTGTTGTGGTGCTTCAGCCAAAAGAAAACAGCTTAGTTCTATTTTGTTCCAAGGAACTAATATTCTAGCATGCTTGATTCTTCCTGATTGGATTTCAGCCTAATTGGAATGGCTGTGGCTGGGGGAAAGAATTTATTTAATCTTCTTAGGTTTTTTTTTAATATGCCATTTTATCTCTATCCCTTTGTGCCACTCAAAGAATTTAAGCTGTTTATGTTGCCATGCCATTAGCCGGAGATCAGTTTAGGAGAATCCTTTGGCATGAGGCATCACGTTTGGAGTATTCTATTTGTCCATTGTTGAAGGGGACAGGCACATCAATGTGGTTTGCATTATATTTTTAAAATGACAGTGGTTGGTTAACAGTGCACTCCTAATATTCTGAATTCCATTAGAGATGGATATATTGAAAGATGTTCTATTTAAAAAAAAATGAAGTCCAAAAAGATTACAGGTTGTGATGATTACTGTCAAAAGGATGAGAGAGCGTGTGGTTTTTGAGTGGTGACAAGCAGATGTGTCCAACTAATTCCACATGGAAACACCAGCAGAGCAAATTACTCATGAAAAGTCTGTTCATAGGAACTAATTGAATGCCATGTCCAGTTTAATAGTGAAAATGGAGCGCAGCCAAAACCAGTGGCGAGAGATGATGAATATGCATTTGAACTCTCTCACTTGGCTGACTTCTAAAAACAGCCTTGGGGCCAACGGAAGGTTCACAGGGCCGAGAGACACATCACCTCAGTCCCAAACCCTCGGACAGATGTGGAGAAAGGTAAAGGAGCCCGTGAAGGAGAAGCTCAGAAGAGACCACTTGGATTTGCAATAACGTCATTCTGCAGGAGGTCGAGGAATCAGTGGCTGAGTCTTTAAGCTGTGCCGCTGGTTTCCAGCAATGCCCATAGCCTTGCAGCTGTGGCCAGTCTGCTGAAAAGCTTTGTCCTTTTCACCCTAATAAACCTCCAGTATTCAGTCTACAGAGGTGTTCCATTTACCAGCCGTGTGCCTAGATTGCTAAGTGAGTTAGTAACTGACTGAGTGAGTTAGTAATTGCCTAAGCGATTAAGCCATTTTGGTAATGACTGATCATATATCGAAATTCAGTTAAAATGAGGAACATGTCGTAAAAAGTTGTTTCACGTAGGAAGATCTGCCATTACATTTTAAACAAGAGTTCCTCTTTCACAGTTTATACAGTTTCAAATGGCTGAAAAAAGACATGCCCAACTGTGGCATAATTAGTGCTAGTTGACCCCAGGTAGGCACCCTACTTGCTGTTACCTGAATGAAGCAGCTGATAATTACCTTTTCAAAAGTGGAATTTATCTATCAAAATTCATATTTATTTATTGAAGAATAGTTGATTTGCAATGTTGTGTTAGTTTCAGGTGTATGGCACAGTGATATATACATATATATATATATATATATATATATATATATATATATATATATAAATCTGTGTGTGTGTCTCTGAATCACTTTATGGCCTTCCCAATGGCATTAGTGGTAAAGAACCTGCCTGCCAACGCAGGAGATGCAGGAGACCCAGGTTTGATCCCTGGGTCGGGGAGATCCCCTGGAGGAGGGCATGACAACCCACTCCAGTATTCTTGTTTGGAGAATCCCGTGAACAGAGGAGCCTGGCAGGCTATAGTCCATGGGGTTAGCAAAGAGTCAGACACAACTAAAGCAACTAAGCGCATGCGCACACACACACACACACGCACACATGCACGCAAACAGAAAAACTCAAATGAACATTTTGGCCAACCCAATATATTCTTTTTCAGATTGTTTTCCCTTATGTGAAGTGAAAGTGAAAGTTGCTCAGTCATGTCCGACTCTTTGTGACCCCAAGGACTGTACAGTCCGTGGAATTCTCCAGGCCAGAATACTGGAGTGGGTAGCCTTTCCCTTCTCCAGGGGATCTTCCCAACCCAGGGAGTGAACCCAGGTCTCCCGCATTGCAGGCAGATTCTTTACCAGCTGAGCCACAAGGGAAGCTCATTTTCCCTTATAGGTTATTATAAAATGTTGAGTGTAGTTCCATAGGCTATAGTAGGGCCTTGTTAAGAAATACGCTCTATATAAAGACATAAAAGGGTTTAAAGTAATATCACATAAACATGTATCATCCTAATACTAATCCAAGCTAAGCTGGACTGGATTCTTTTAGGTAGCATATAACTGAATCTTGGTCTTTTACCCAATTTATATCTACCTTTTAATTGGGGTGTTTCTTGTGGAGTTGCTAAGTCATGTCCAACTCTTTTGTGAACCCATGGACTGTAGCCTGCCAGGCTTCTCTGTACATGGGATTTTCTAGGCAAGAATCCTGGAGCAGGTTGTCATCTCCTACTTCAGAGCATCTTCCCAACCCAGGGGTCGAACCAGGGTCTCCTGTGTTAGCTGCATCTTTACCACTGAGCCACCGGGGAAGCCCAACTGGGGGTGTTTAGATGCTTCATATAAAAGTGAAATTTTAAACATAATTCAGTTCAGTTCAGTTCAGTTCAGTCGCTCAGTCGTGTCCGACTCTTTGTGACCCCATGAATCGCAGCACGCCAGGCCTCCCTGTCCATCACCAACTCCTGGAGTTTACTCAGACCCATATCCATCGAGTCACTGATGCCATCCAGCCATCTCATCCTCTGTTGTCCCCTTCTCCTCCTGTCCCCAATCCCTCCCAGCATCAGAGTCTTTTCCAATGAGTCAACTCTTCTCATGAGGTGGCCAAAGTACTGGAGTTTCAGCTTTAGCATCATTCCTTCCATAGAACACCCAGGACTGGTCTCCTTTAGGATGGACTGGTTGGACCTCCTTGCAGTCCAAGGGACTCTCAAGAGTCTTCTCCAACACCACAGTTCAAAAGCATCAATTCTTCGGCACTCAGCCTTCTTCACAGTCCAATTCTCACATCCATACATGGCTACTGGAAAAACCATAGCCTTGACTAGACCTTGAGTCAACAAGAGTTGACACATTGGAAAAGACTCTGATGCTGGGAGGGATTGGGGGCAGGAGGTAGAGGGGACAACAGAGGATGAGATGGCTGGATGGCGTCACTGACTCGATGGACGTGAGTCTGAGTGAACTCCGGGAGATGGTGATGGACAGGGAGGCCTGGCGTGCTGTGATTCATGGGGTCACAATGCTTTGTTGGCAGAGTAATGTCTCTGCTTTTGAATATGCTGTCTAGGTTGGTCATAACTTTCCTTCCCAGGAGTAAGCGTCTTTTAATTTCATGGCTGCAGTCACTATCTGCAGTGATTTTGGAGCCCCCCCAAATAAAGTCTGACACTGTTTCCCCATCTATTTCCCTTTAGTTTATGTTTAAAGCAATACATGATCATTGTAAAAAAGCATCTAGTAAGTTCAGAAATATAAATTTTAAAAGTCATCTTTATTCTCAAGAGGCATAGACAGCCATCCACTCTTAATATTTTGGGGTGTGCTCTCTTCACCTTTTCCATTGTCCTGCCTTTCTTCTCTTGTCACTTCTTTTGGGTTCTCTGCTTTGCAGCTATTTGGAAATGAATGTTCCTCCATTTGGAAATGCTTTCAGCCCCTGTCTTGTAATAAGTAGCTGGCGTGTTGGGTGGGGCAGGACAGTAGGCAGTGGCGGCTGGGCAGGTGGTAATGTTGGGAGTGGAGGCAGTGGCAGCAGAGGTGCTGGAAGTGGTTGGAATCCTGGGGGGGCCTGGCTCTTACAGAGATACGGACCACAGTTGCCAGTAGAAATCCAGCCACCGCAAATTCTGAACGATGAGCTTGGAGCACACAGATGCAGTGGTCCAGTTTTCAGCAGCATCTGTGGAAACATACTTTAGAGACAGTTTTTATAATTATGAATATCTCGGGCTTTTATAAAAAGTAACCAAAATTCAGTTGGTCAGTTACTTGCCCTAGGGCATTTGGTAATTGACATTTGGTGAAAGAAATATTTTCTTGTGAATTTAGTTTTGAGAGCTAAGGCAAAGAGTATTTTGGAGGGACCCATAACCAAGCCTTCCTTTGGCAAACTCACGATCCTGAGGAATTCTTAATGTTTTGTGTTGTGTCTGAATATTGCGACTTGAAGCATGGTCTGCAGGCCAAAGGACAGCATTTGTATGCACACTCCTACACACACACACACACACACACACACACACACACACACACATATTTGCTAGTCTAATGACACGTCCCAGACCTGGGGAAGAACCTGGAAGTTTCATTACCTTTGCTGTTTTGATCGCTCACAATTGATTTTGCCTGGTAAATTCTTACTGAGGAAGAACAGATGCTTCAAACCAAATATTCTATGCAAATACTTCAGAGAGAATCAACAAATATTTGTTAAGAGCAAGGTGATAGGCTAAATGCTGAGTGAGCAAATACCATGATTAAATCATTGCTTGTCTTCTGAAATTTTTGTATCTCCCCAAATGTTTGTTTTTCCTTTTATGCCACAACCAAGGTAATTTCTTAGTCTTCTTTTCACACGTTGGTGAGCTTAAAAATATAACATTTCTGGAAATCCTCTTTGGGATACACTGAAAAGATCTATGACCCAGGGAGACCAGGCTTACCTTAAGCAGTTTAGCATTAAGAATAGGAGGAAGCCAATTTCCATTTTTTTATGCAGAAATCAAAGAGTGGGATAAGAAACCAGTAGGCTTTCAAAAAATAGAATACTTTCCTAAATACTAAACAGCTCAAGATTTCACAGCTGATTTTATAAGAAGTGAAATTGAGAAAAGGTCACCTGCAATTGCATGACTGATTGCCAAAATTCTTAGTTCCTCCCAGATTAAAAAAAAAAACATATTTATAAATAATTATGGACCCTGTGCTGTGTTGCGCTAAGCTGCTTCAGTCGTGTCCAACTCTTTGCAACTCCATGGCCTGTAGCCCCTCAGGCTCCTCTGTCCATGGGATTTTCCAGGTAAGAATACTGGAGTGGGCTGCCATGCTCTCTTCCCGGGGATCCTCCTGACCCAGGAATCGAACCCGTGTCTCTTAATGGCTCCTGCACTGGCAGGTGGGTTCTTTACCACTAGTGCCGCCTGGGAAGCCCCGTGCTTGTAATATTGTATCTTGTTTTTCTTGTGTAATATTAAAGTGCTCCCTCGCAGATTTTCTAATTGTGTTTCTACGTAGCATTCCATATGAGTGGCTAAATACCATAATTTATTTAAACATCCCCCTAGAATTGGGTCTGAGTCTGTTTCCACTTGTGCCAGTTCTTTTTTTTTTGTTTTTGGTTTGTTTTGGCTCCTGAATGCTTCCTGTGAGAAAAGGGGGTCAGACGAAAGATGAGTTGATAGAGTAGTTTGCGTTTGCATGACGTATGGATATGTGTTAGTTGTTCAGTTGTGTTTGACTCTTTGCCGCCCCATAGGCTTGAATACTGGAGAAGATAGCTGTTCCGTTCTCTAGGGGGTCTTCCCAACCCAGGGATCACACCCAGGTCTCCTACATTGCAGGCAGATTCTTCACCATCTGAACCACCAGGGAAGCATCCTGTATAACACATCCTGGTGTGTATTTCAGGATATGGTCTACACTGTAGGATGTGATCTTCCCTGTAGAACAGGTTTTGGGGTCAGACAGACCTTGGTTTTATTTCTAAATCCACATAGTGGTACAACTAACCCAGAAAAAACATCTCTTAACCTTTTCATGAGCCTCAGTCTTTTGATCTACAAAATGGGAACAACCATGGCCCCCTCATGAGGTCACCGTGAGGCTAGCAAGGCACTTGACACTAGCAGTGTGCATAGACTGGTTGTTGTTTTTCCATGACTACAGCATTCTTCATGCAAATGTAGACACTCATTTATTTATGAATGAATAAAATACCTAGTACCTTTGCCTAGTACCTACTGTGAGCCTAGTGCTGAACTGGGTATTGGCAGAGATGATTAGGACTCAGCTCTGCCCAGTGGGTGCCACTGCCTCTAGGGACCCACACAGATGAATAGACAGACAGCATCTCTGTGTGATGGGGGAAACTGTGGGTGCTGGTACAGTTTTGGGGGTGGCTCTTGGGAAGTCTAATAGCAAAAGCCTAGAGTTTGCCACCGAAAGAGTTCACATTCTGAAAACTGAAAGTGAAAGTCACTCAGTCGTGTCTGACTCTTTGCGACGCCATGGACTATACAGTCTATGGAATTCTCCAGGCCAGAATACTGGTGTGGGTAGCCTTTCCCTTCTCTGGGGGATCTTCCCAACCCAGGGATTGAACCCAGATCTCCATACTGCAGGTGGATTCTTTACCAGCTGAGCCACAAGGGAAGCCCAGGTCTTGTGCAAATGACTTAAATTCTCTGCATCTTAGGTTCTGCCATTGAATTCCTGCCGTAGAAGTCCCGTGAAGCTCAGAAATAATGTATATATGGTGCTGGGCCTGTAATCGATGCTCAGAAAGGATTATTATGCTTGAAGGCTTCAGTGCCCCAAGAGTAGCTGATTTTTATGATAATGAATCCAGCGGATTCCAACACACTGAAATGTCAGAGGCTGTCTCCGGTCAGTCTGAAATACATTTTATCGCAGTCTTATGCTTTGTAAACTGGTCATCTCACATGGTGTGTATGGTAATGTGGAATTGTTACACTATCCAGCTCTCAATGAATAGCATTTCTCAGCTATTACGTAAAAACCAAGGCAGAGTGACTTAGGAAGACATTGATTGCTTCTTAACTTTAAAGGGCCCCCTTAGAATGTAGAATGGCTGCACGGCCAAGAAAGGGGTTTACACCATCTATTCTGTCATCCCATAGATGGAACAAGGCGGTCGGAATTGAGGCTGTTTAGCAGGATGCCTTTAGGTGTGAAGATTTCTTATTGCTCTGTAAATGGTTGTTTGCTTCTTTATCCATAGATGTAGAAATTACTTTTCCTTCATTCTGTTTCCATCTTGTAGCCCAAGAAACAGGTGCTTAGGGCTAATGTGCCAAGGAATAACAGATGAGTGCTGCCCCTCAATTAAACATTAATAAATATGTTGTAGCAACATCAGAAAAAGCATTTGCTTGATCCAAATTGGAATGAGATGTTGGTTAGCGTTTTCACTGCTGAGGTCCTATAAATAGTGTATTAGATTCATAAATTAAATACCTAGTATCACTGAGAACATATAATACATCATTTTGCTTACTGCTTGGTGATATCTTTCCTGGTTAACTTTGAGTTTATTTGTTTTTGCATTTTACAAAATGCAACCCCAGATTCTAATGTTGGGACTGTTCTGACAGTCAACCACATTTCCTCAGCACCTGCTGTATGCAATACTCTCTAAAACTCTGGCTTTCAGACTTGAGCTTCAAACTGAAATCAGATGAACAATATGTGCAGAAAGCTTGCAGAGGTGTACAAGAAAGAAAAGCCGGAGATAGTGAGTTATGTTTCCTCAACCACTGGCCAGATAGAATGATAGAAGGGATTTTCGTAAAGACAGAGCGGAATTCAGACAAATGATGTCAAGTCACAAATACCGGATTTAGTTATGCTGAAGTTGTGTACTTGTAAGTTTTATTTTTTATTTACTTTTTAAATTAAACATTTTAAACAAAATTTACTTATTTGATCGTGCTGTGCTTTAGTTGCAGCCCGTGGGATCTTTGATCTCCGTCGCCACATGTGAGATCTATAGTTGCAGGTACGTTGGATCTTAGTTTCCTGACCAGGGATCAAACCTAGGCCCCCTGCATTGGGAGCATGAAGTCTGAGATACTGGGCCACCAGGGAAGTCGCTGTTTATAAGTTTTAGAGAGAATTTATTTGGAAATAATTCCCCACTTACAGAAGTTGCAAGTTCAGTACAAAGAGCTCACATCTCTCCTTCCCTCTGGGTCCCCCGCAGGATGCGTGTATCACTTGCTTGAGAGTCAACCGCGGATGCAATACCTCGGCAGCCCTATGTACCCCACACACATCCCCAAACAAAGATCCTGTCACACGCCCCCACCCTGCAACTGTCTCAGTCAGTCGAGGAGTCAACACTGACCACCGTTCCTGTCCGGCCCTCAGACTGTTCACACATCGCCGACTGGGATCCAGTGCTGGGCGTTCATCCTCACTGGACTGGAACACGTGTTGCACGTGGTTGTCATGTTCCCTCAGTCTCCTGTTTGAAACAATTCCGCAGTACTCGGTCCTATGTCCTTGAGAGTTTTAAGGCGTGCAGACCTTACGTTTTGTCGGATGACCTCCAGTTTCCTCGTGACTGGACTCAGGCGGTGCAGCCTTGACAGAGACGTGATGGAAACGCGGGTCAGGGACTGTGCGCTTCTTGGTGTATCTTAGCAGGTATATCAGTAGGCAGACGACTCTGGCCACCGCTGATGCCAGCCTTGACCATCTGGTTATACCCACGGCTCCCAGGCTCCTTAGCATGCGTTTACCGTTTGTCCTCTAGAAACTGATTAAATGCTAAGAGTACACTTCTGCCCTGCACCTTACCAAAGAGCCATTCCTTTTTAGCAGTTGGCACTCTGTTGGCATGGATGCAATTGCAAGACTCCTGTTCTATTCAGTGGGTGGTACTTCATTCATGGCGTTATTTATTTGATTCACGAACTATTCCAGATTTGGCTTGTGCTGTGTGTGTGTGCTAAGGAGCTTTACTCGTGTCCGACTCTTTGTGACCCAATGGACCATTGCCTGCCAGACTCCTCTGGCCATGGAATTCTCCAGGCAAGAATACTGGAATGGGTTGCCATTTCCTTTTTCAGGGGATTTTCCCAACCCAGGGATGGAACCTGCATCTCTTCTGTCCCCTGCATCGGCAGGCGGGTTCTTTACCACCAGCGCCACTTATGGGAGCTCATGCAAGGTAGTTCTTGATACATCCCCATCAGTCTTTAGCTTGTCCTTATTATTTGTACAACAAGATATTCCAGACTCATTTTGAACTGGCCCTGCCTCAGACTTAGAATCAGCCCATCTTACAAGGGCTCCCGTTCCTTTCAAGGAGGGTGGTGTTTAGAAACCAGAATCTGTCTGCCCACGGCTACTGGGGTACTGTTGTATCTAGGCTTTCTCAGTGGATAAAGATAGAAAATATCTGTAGACAGTCACATATAAATCTGTATTTCCATAATTATCTATGTCTGTGTTAAAGATGGTGCTAGTGGTAAAGAATGCACCTGCCGATGCAGGAGATAGAAGCGATGCGGGTTCAGCCCCTGGGTCGGGAAGATCCTCTGGAGAAGGAAATGGCAACTTACTCCAGTATTCTCGCCTGGAGAATTCGATGGACAGAACAGCCTGGTGGGCTACAGTCCATGGGATTGCAAAGAGTCAGACATGACTTGAGTGCGCTGCGCGTGCACACACACACACATCCAATTCTAATATAACAATCCTAAGTTCTTTCTGCCCTAATCTCTTTCCATAATTGTAAGAATGTCCTCTAATAATGAAACATCTGGCTCTCTTTACCCTCCATGCATTCACTTACTTGTTCCATCAGTTTATTTCTCAGTGTGACCGGCCTCCCACCCATCTGGCTGTCCCTGCAGTGTGCTCTGCCCTCAGGCACCGGTGGGTGTGTTACCAGCTGGCCCCCCAGGCCTCCGTGTGGCTTCCTGAGGCCCTGCCGCCTGCACCCTAGTGCTGGCAGGCACATACACGGCTATGTGCTCCTTCACACGCCCCCTCTCCCAGTGGGACAGCTGGCTCCCCCTCCTCACGGGCAGACAAGACAAGGCCTGTTTGTAGTTTTGACCCCCTGTCCCCAGTCACCGGGTCCCTGAACAACCAGGACTGTGTCTTACTCATCCTGGCAACCCTACAGCCAAACAAAGTTCAGTTACCAGAATATTTGTTAATGGAATGAATACATGAAATAATGAATATGTATGTTATTTAGAAAGTGAAAAACTCTATTTCCAGTCATTTTCAAGCACACCATCCACATGGGTAGATGAAATGGGCCACTCTGGCTGAAGCATCCCCTCCCCACTGTGAAGCATATGATGGACTGATTGTTTGCGTCCCCCGGATCCATATGTTGAAACCCTAAATCCCGAAGTGGCGGCATTAGGAGCTGGAGCCTTTGGGGTGATCAGATCATGAGGATGGAGCCCCGTGCATGGGTCAGTGCCCTTGCAGGAAGAAGCTCTCTTTCAGACCTGTGAGGTTGGGCATGGTGCCAGTCTGCCTGCCCCCCGACCCCAGGAGAGCACCTCACAGGGCCCAGTATGGCCTCAGTGACCTCCAGCCTCAGAGCTGACAGAACATGTCTGTTGTGAGCTGCCCACCATCTCTTAAACATCTCTTTGCTGTTTAATCCCAATTGTGACTTCTTTAGACCCCTGAGGAGACCTTCTTCCCATTTAGTGGATGAAACTCTGAGACTTAAATGGGGAAGTGACCTATCGGACACTGAAAACCAACAGCATTGAAGTTGGTGACGGAATTCAGGTGCTTCTTATTTTTTATGCACTAAAATTTTTTAACTGAGGTAAAATAGAGAATAATGTAATAAGGTGCATGCTAAGTTGGTTCAGTTGTGTTCAACTCTTTGTGACCCCATGGACTGTAGCCCACCAGGCTCTTCTGTCCATGGGATTCTCCAGGCAAGAATACTGGAGTAGGCTGCGATGCTGTCCTCCAGAAAATGTTCCTGACCCAATGACTGAACCCACGTTTCTTATGTCTCCTGCATTGGCAGGTGGGTTCTTTACCATTAGTGCCACCTGGGAAGGCCAAAAATGTAATAAGGTGCATAAAGCTGTATTGTACGGTGCAAATCTGCCTGGAGGCCAGGCAAGTCCTCCAGGATTCAGAACTTTTTTTGTGTGTGTGTGCCCTCTGTAACCACCACCTAGAACGGGATGCAGCATATTTCCAACACTCAGTGAGACTCCCTCATCCCCGTTTCCCAGACACTATCTCTACCACCCCCACGATAAGCATTATTCTGACCCATATCAGCATAGTTTGGTTTTGCCTGTTTCTGAGCTTTCTATAAATGGAGTTGTATGGTGTGTATATGAGAGTCATCCATGCTGTTGTGCACGTAGCAGTAGTCAGTTCAGTTTTTACTGCTGTGTAGTTTATTTATCTGTGGTCCTTTTGAGTTATTTTGAGTTTTGAACCATTATAAATAAATGTATGACTGTTGTCCTATGTCTTGTTTGATGGAAGTGTTTTGGACATATCCCTAGGAGTGGAATTACTGGATCATGGGATATAGCGTATATTAGCAGCTACTGCCAAATAGTTTTCCAAAATGGTTATGCCAGCTTGGTGCCCCGATTCTCAGTGTTTAGATTCTGTGTTCTTTTCAAGAAGTGCTGCCACTGCATCACTCTGGGGCAGAGTGCAATGGGGGAGGAGTGAGCTAGGCTACACAGCGTGGCTGTGCTCCCCAACACCAGGCATAGACATTTGGCTTCTGTCCTGGAGGCCAGGCAAGTCCTCCAGGATTCGGAGAACTTCTTGTGATAACGTGTGACAGTCTCTGAATTCCTGTGTCCGTTCACTGGCTCATGAGCTGCTCACACCCGAGTGTCGTGATGTGCAGAGATGAAATGGTGGAGATATGAGCTCCTGGGTGGAAAGTAACTCAGCTGCAGAAGTGGTGAGACTTGAGCTGGACCAGACGCAGAGCAAATGGAGAAGGTGTGAGTGTGGGGGAACCACAGGGAGGATCACCAGGATCACCAGAACCTGGAGTTACAGGAAGAAGCCAAGTCAGAGAATGCACAACTGCAGGCCCAGATGGTACCTTTGGAAGGAGGAGCAGAATCTTGTGAGGTAGGCAGTAGACTTTAGATTTGATGAGTGTTACGATTTTATACTCATCCAGCTGCAAAAGAGAGCTTCCCTGGTAGTGCTAGTGGTAGAGAACCCGCCTGCCAGTGCAAGAGACAGGAGATGTGATTCGATCCCTGGGTCAGGAAGTTCCCCTGGAGTAGAGCATGGCAACCCACTCCAGTCTTCTTGCCTGGAGAACCCCATGGACAGAGGAGCCTGGCAGGCTGCAGTCCATGGCCTCTGTCCATGGGGTTCCAAGAGTCAGACAGGACTTAGCAATTAAACTGCAACAACTTTTTGTTCTTTTGGTTTCCATGTATAAATGACATCATAATGGTATTTGTCTTTCTCTGTCTGACAATAAATTAGTATGCTAATCTTTAGATCCATCCATGTTGCCGCAAATGACATTATTCATTCTTTTTCATGGCTGAGTAACATTCCATTGTATGTATGGACCACCTCTTCTTTATCCATTCATCTGCGGATGGACATGCAGGTTGCTTCCATGTCTTGGCTACTGTTAATAGTGCTGCTGTGAACACAGGGGTGCATGTATCTTTTTGAATTATGGTTTCTTTTGCATATACACCTAGGAGGGGGATTTCTGGATCATATGGTAGCTCTATTTTTAGTTTTTTAAAACCTCAATACTGTTTGCCATAGTAGCTGCATCAATTTACATTTGTACCAACAGTGTAGGAGGGTTCCCTTTTCCCCACACCCTCTCCAGCGTTTATTGTTGTAGGCTTTTTGATGATGGCCATTCTGACCGGTGTGAGATGATCTAGTGTGCTTTCTAAAGTCATAAAATAGAAATAATGTAAAGTAAGTGGCGGCATTGAACGTAGCTAATCACAGTTGTCTGCTGGGATAACCACAATGACTTCTCCTTTGGTGTTTATTGTGAATCTGATTTTTGGCAGCCAGTTGCCCATTTCTAGTGTTTGCTTCTGCTAGGCCAGCTAGGGTTCTCTGCGGACTTCTCCTGTGGCAGCGGACGGTGCCATTTACAGTGCAGTGCCCAGTGGAGGGGGCCCGGCCTGGGTCTCTAACTTTCTCGTGGACTCTTGAGGGCCAGCACACAGTGGTGTAACTAATAATAGCCAGTCCTTCTGGACACATGCCAGGCACCAGGCGCGGTGCTAAAGGCTTTGTGTGGATTATCTCATTTAATCCTCAGACGACCTTGTCATGTGTAGACTATTATTAGGCCTGTTTCTGCAGATTAGGAAATGGAAGCTTAGAAAGGTTAAGTTATTTGAAGGTCACGCAGCTAGAAATGGCAGAACTGAGGTGTCAACTCAGTTTCCTACCAATCTCTGTGTAAGAACATCTTGACACATCTTTATCACTGTATCAGGATTGCATCAGTATGCTATTTTAAAGCATATAAGGTATTTTGCGCTTGCTTTTCACTGAAGTTTTGGTTTTATATAGCAAGCTGCTGGTGCTGCTAAGTTGCTTCCGTTGTGTCCAACTGTGTGCAACCCCACAGACGGCAGCCCACCAGGCTCCCCCGTCCCTGGGATTCTCCAGGCAAGAACACTGGAGTGGGTTGCCATTTCCTTCTCCAATGCATGACAGTGAAAAGTGAAAGTGAAGTCGCTCAGTCATGTCTGACTCTTAGTGACCCCAGGGACTGCAGCCTACCAGGCTCCTCCATCCATGGGATTTTCCAGGCAAGAGTACTGGAGTGGGGTGCCATTGCCTTCTCCCTTATACAGCAAGAAGTAAGTCAATAACTAAATAATAAAGCAAGTAAATTAATAAAAATGTAAACATTAATTAAAATGAAGTATTTTAAAAGCATGAAGCCTGGTGTTAGAGAACGGGTCGGGTCGGGTAACTGTGGGCGCAACCCTAGTAGACCTGTCAGCCAGACTCCACCGTGTGTTGTAAGTGTGGTGCCTGAATTGGTTCCACCGTCCTTCTGAAGAAGGTGGCTCAGACTAAGAGCCCTGGCAGTACCTGTACTGGATCTCCAACAGGACGCAGATGACCTGTGCCGGTGTCGCTAGAATGAATTCTTGGCAAATTCTCTCAGCAAGCTTCTGGCTATTAGCCCCAAGGTCTGCAGCAAATTGATGGGAAGATCTTGCCATGGACACTCCCAGAGACTTGGGGCCGCTCCCCATGACACCTGGGCCCTCATCTCCTCCAAGTACGTGTTGCTGCCCGAGAGGGGTGCCCTGTGATCAGCACTGACCTCCGCTGGTGTAGCATAAAAAGTGTGTTCAAAGAGCTTTCAAAATAACAAGCTTGTTGAAATAGCGTTTCCACTTAAAACTGAGTCTTATAGAAATGGCTCACTTGGAAAATGAACTGTAGGGCCGTAGAAATGTGAACGTATATTGCGAGCTAGGGACTGGTGGCTCAGTGACAAAGAATCCACCTGCCAATGCGGGAGGCGTGGGTTCAGTCCCTGGGTTGGGATGATCCCCTGGAGAATCCCATGGTCAGAGGAGCCTTGAGGGATAGGGCTCATGGGGTCACAAAGAGTCGGACACAACTGAGCGACTAAACAACAGCAACAAGAGGAAAAGAGTGTCTTTAAAGAACTTCCGTTTAAGTTTTGGGGCTTCTCAGGTGGTGCCCGTGGTAAAGAATCCTGCTGCCCATGCAGGAGATGAAAGAGACCCAGCTTCAATCTCTGGGTTGGGAAGATGCCCTGGAGTAGGAAATGGTAACCCACTCTAATATTCTTGCTTGAAAAATTCCATGGACAGAGGAGCCTTTGGGGCTATCGTCCATGGGGCCACAGAGAGTCGGACACGACTGAGCGACTTAGCACACTCTGTAATCTAGGCCAGAGCCTCCGGAACGTCCTCTCATGGCACACATAGTAAAGGATGTGTGTGTGCAAAGTTGTGTCCGTTTGTTCAACCCTGTGGACTGTAGCCTGCCAGGCTCCTCTGTCCATAGGGTTCTCTGGGCAAGAATACTGGAGTGGGTCGCCATTTCCTCCTCCAGCGGATCTTTCCGATGCAGGGATTGAGCCCGCGTCTCTTGTCTCCTGAATTGGCAGGCGGGTTCTTTACCACTGTGGCCCCTGGGAAGCCCTGATAGTAAAGGGTAGTATTTGCGTTGCACAGTAGGGTCAGCAGGTGGCGCTCGTGGCTGGAGGTGGCTGCCTGGGATCTCCGGGGCCGCAGAGCCCAGCTACTACCAGGAGGCAGAGGGGATCACCGTCCTTCCCACCTGTCAAGGACCAATAAGAGGGAATCTCTGACTGATATATTTTTAACTCCAGTCCTTGCATTTCTAAAAAAAATAGCTTTATGGGAAACTTTCCAGTTCTTGAGGGTTTGATTATGAGGATAAGTTCTTGGTTGATGGGATTCCAATTTCTGCAGCTTATTTTCTTTGAAGAAAAAATGTCTGGCAGTGATCACTGTGTATGCCTTCTCTTAGGAGATTAAATGTCTTTGAAAAAAATAATAGGAGCCATCCTCTGAGCTGAAGTGGATCTCTGCTCATCTGTAGCACGACAGAGTTTGAGCATCACTTCGGTGACTTGGTAACTGTGAGTGAGTCTCTCTTGATGAACAGTGTCTAAGGAAACATTCTCAAAATCAACACTTGGGCACTGATCTTTTTCAACTGGTTGTACAGAACTCATCAGAATTAGGTCTTCTCCTAAGTGATCATCATGGTGTTAGAAATAATTCGTGTGAGGTATGGGCTTCCCAGGTGGTGCAGTGGTAAAGAACCTACCTGCCAACGCAGGAGTTGTAAGATGCAGATTCGATCCCTGGGTTGGGAAGATCCCCTGGAGTAGGAAATGACAACACACTCCAGTATTCTTGCCTGGAGAATCCCATGGACAGAGGAGCCTGGCGGGTTACAGTCCCTGGGGTCACAAAGGGTCAGACACGACTGGCTGAACAAGCGCAGGATGAGGCATCCTCCTGTGTGATGGCCACAGTGACGATCATCATATAAATACATGGACTGCAACCTCTGAGACCTAGAAGAATGAAAGCTAAGGGGGCTGCCTTTTCAATAAAAAGACAGGAGATACTTAAAAAACGTCAACCTAGAGATGAAGAGTGCTGACCTAGAGCATGTGACCTTTCTGTTACGTCACTGAGGCGACCATGGGCTGGGGGTGGGGCCAGGGACCCTGGGTTGTCTATTGTGAGTCGTATGTTTCTTTATTTCTCTCTCATCCTTTTGGGTTTCCAGCCGAGATGATCCAACAAAGGTTAGAAGCCCTGGAGAAGGAGAGAAGCAGCCTGCACTTTCAGCTTCCTTCTCAACAGCCCGCCCTCAGCGGCCTCCTTGGCCACCTGGGGGCCCAGGCCCAGGCGTCCCTGCGCTGGGCAGCTCAGCGGTAAGTGCTCTCCCAGGGTCCTCTTCCCTTCTCCCCACTCCCGAGTGAGGAAGAACACGTAGGAGTCAAGCCCAGGAGACCCTCCCTTCTGTTGGTTGGGCGGGGGTGGGGGTGGAGTGGTGTTCCTTCCAGAGGGCGAGACCTCTGTGGGTCACACGCCCCGAGAAGCCCTTCTGATCAGTGGCAGGAGGGCCCCTTAATCTGCACGGGCCCGGCTGGGCGCTAAGCTCCCCGGGAGAGCCCACCTCCTGAGCAGGTGGGGTGGATTTCCTCTGGTCAAGGGCAGCTGTAAGATCGCAGGAGATCCCCTCTGACTGAGGGATGAAAATGCATCCTCCTCCTGACTCCACCTCTAGGCATCTTCCGCTGTTTCCTCTACCCAAGGGTCTCCCAGGACCAGGACTAGATGGAGCGCAGCTGCTATTTCTAATTCGGTGGATCTCAGGCCCGCCTGCCCGTCTGAGTCACCTGGAGAGTTTTTGAATGTCCAGCTCCTACCATAGAGCAGCTAAGTCTGGCTGTCTGGGGCTGGGTCCCAGGTGTTGGCCTGTTGGAATGTCTGTAAGCGGTTGTTCTCTGTCTGCTGGTGACCTCTCTTCGGGTTTTAAAGACTTGGGCAGAAGGGGTGGTGATGAATGTGATTAGCCGAGTCACAGCACAGGTCTGCTTCTGCTCGGGTACAGACATGGCCACGGCAATTACATTTTATTTCCAGCTTCCGCTTGGCTCTGCACTCAGTTACTGAGTGCAGTTTCAAGCCTGCGTGACCTAGTTCTCACTCACGTTCGGTTGATCTTAGCGGCTCCCTACAGCCTGCCTTGCAGTGAGGCTGGTTGTTTTCTCGCTTGCTTGTCCTGCAGTTTTGCAGGAAGCATAGAGCAGTGTGTGTGGTTGCTGGTAGCTGCTTCCTTATACATCCTTGTTGAGTGAACTTCTACCTCTTAAGGGACAGGTGGACCTCACCTCCTGTTTTTATTTTTATTTTCGTCTGCCATTGAGGTATCAGCTTGTTTCCTGTCCCTTTCTCACACGGGACTGTCACAACCTGACTTTCTACTTAATTCTTTCTTTCTTTTGATCCTTGGGGTTGTTTCTGGTCCTGCGCCCCAGTCATGGGCCATTTGTAGCATCTGCCAATGTATTGTGTTTCTATTCATTTAAAAAACACTTGTGTAAGAGTTACTGAGTGTGTTAAAAAGTAACTCAGTTTTTAAATTTCCTTTGTGATAAAATGAACATAGCATAAAATTTACTATTGCAACCATTTGTGAGTATACAGCTTAGTGGCATTAAGTACATTCTACTATCCATCTCCAGAACTTCTTCATCTTCTCAAACTGAAACCCTGTCCTCATTAAACACTGACACCCTATCCTCTTTCACTGTTGGTAGGAATGTAAATTGGTGCAGCCACTGTGGAAAATAGCGTGGAGGCTCCTTAAAAAGCTGAAGCTGGAGCTAAGCTAATTGCAGGTAGGATCCTGCAGTCCCACTCCTGGGCATATATCTGAAGAAAACTCTAATTCAAAAAGATACAAGCACCCAGTTCATAGCAGCACTGTTTACAATGGCCAAGACAGGGAGGCAGCCTAAGTGTCCATCAACAGATGAGTGGGTAAAGAAGCTGGGGTGTATACATACACACAGTGAAATACTACTCAGCCATGAAAAGGAATGGAATGATGCCATATAAGCAACATTAATGGGCCTGGAGAGTGTCGTACCAAGTGAAGTAAGTCAGATAAAGGCAGAGGATGACAAATATCATCTAGTATCACTTATATGTGGAATCTAATATATGATGCAAATGAACGTATTTCCAAAACAGAAATAGACTCACAGACTTAGAAGACACACTTACAGTTACCAAAGGGGAAGGTGGGGAGAGGGATAAATGAGGAGTCTGGGATTCACAGATACACACCACTATATATAAAATAAACAACAAGGCCCTACACAGGGAACTATATTAAATATCTTATAATGAACTATAATGGAAAAGAATATGAAAAAGAATCTCTATCTATATATATCTGAATCACTTTGCTATACACCAGATACTAACACAGCAACTGAATCACTTCGCTGTACATCGGAAACTAACATAGCATTGTAAATAAACTATACTTCAATTAAAAAAACCCTCTCACTCCATTGTCCCCTCTCCCCTAGCTCCTGGCAACCACCATTCTGCTTTCTGTCTCTGTGAGTTTGACTAGTTTGGGTACCTCACATAGTTGGAATCATGCGGTATTCGTCCTTCTGTGATGGCTTATTTCACGTAGCCAAGGTTCGTGTATGTTGTGGCAGGTGTCAGAATTTCCTTCCTTTTGGAGGTTGAATCATGTTCCATTGCATCATGTACCATAGTTTGCCTATCTATTCATCTTTTGATGAACAGGAAGTAATTTACTGAATCCTCAAGACAATTGTAGGGGGTAGTGGAGTTTGTATATTGCTATCAATACAGAGACCTACACCGTCATCTGCATCAGTGTCTGTACTTAGAGCTGAGGAGACCAGGCACAGGAGGGCTTTGGGGGCCTGTGCCAGACCCCCGTGTGTGTGTACGGAGCCCGGGCACAAGCCTGGCATTCGGCTTGAGGCCCAGTTGGGAACTCGCTCCCTGTGGGTTCTAAGTCGGAGCTGGGCCCTGCTCTCCAGTGATCATCTCTTTATCTGCACAGGACGTGGATGGAGAGCGTTGCTTGGCTGTGGTCTCAGAATCTAAAATATGCTACAGATGAACTTATTTCCAACACAGAAACAGACGCACCGGTTAGAAGACAAACTTAAGGCTATTAATGGGGAAGGTGGGGAGAGGGATATGTTAGGAGTCTGGGATTAGCAGAAACACACTGCTATGTATAGAATAGGTAAGCAACAATGTCCTAATACATAGTGCAGGGAATTATATTCGATATCTTGTAATGAACCATAATGGAAAAGAATATGAAAAAGAATATATACGTGTATATATATAAATATTTATCAGAGGCACTTTGCTCTACACCAGAAACTAACACAGCATCCGAGTCACTTTGCTGTACACCAGAAACTAACAAAGCATTGTAAATAAACTATACTTCAATTAAAAAAAACCTCACTAACTCCATTGTCCCCTATGAGTATCTCATAGGGCACTGTGAACTAAAAGGCAATGCCCTACATTATCAGGTTATATCACCTGGCATTTCTCATATGTAATTGTTTGTGACCCATAAAGATAGCATATTCATGTCACTCAACTTAATATGTCCTTTACAAAAAGATGTATATTATAGTGAAGTCGCTCAGTCGTGTCCAACTCTTTGCGACCCCATGGACTGTAGCCACCATGCTCCTCCGTCCATGGGATTTTCCAGGCAAGAGTACTGGAGTGGGTTCCCTTCTCCAGAGGATCTTCCTGACCCAGGGATCGAACCCAGGTCTCCTACATTGTAAGCAGATGCTTTACCGTCTGAGCCACCAGGGAAGTCCAAAATGATATTATTAACCATTTGTGAAGCTCATAGAAACCCTGGCGTACCTTGTTAACCCTGTTGCCTTTGCTCAGTGAACTACCTGGATGCTGTGTTTTTAGTTCCTGTTCACTTTTGGAGCCCACTGGGATTCGATTTCTATCTCTAGCGTTACCACCTGGCAAGGAGGAGGTCCACAGTGCCTTGAAGAACCTTGGACTAGAGTTCTGGAAACCTGAGTCCGATCCTGTCTTTTCCACTAATAAGCTCTGTGTGACCTGATGTGGTTTCCCACCTTCTCCACACTTCACTCCCCTCATCAGAAAAGGGGGGAGGGGTTAATTAGATCACTGTTTCCCAAATCAGTTATTTAAGTATTATCTTGGCTTTTCTTGTGCTCAATCCACCTGTCCTATTGTTAGAAGATAATGCCTCAAAATCAACTCCTTTCTTATCTTTTTCTATTGCTGCTGCTGCTGCTGCTAAGTCGCTTCAGTTGTGTCCGACTCTGTGCGACCCCGTAGACGGCAGCCCACCAGGCTCCCCTGTCCCTGGGATTCTCCAGGCAAGAACACTGGAGTGGGTTGCCATTGCCTTCTCCAATGCATGAAAGTGGAAAGTGAAAGTGAAGTCACTCAGTCGTGTCTGACTCTTAGCGACCCCATGGACTGCAGCCCACCAGGCTCCTCCATCCATGGGATTTTCCAGCAAGAGTACTGGAGTGGGGTGCCATTGCCTTCTCCGTTTTCTATTGCATGTTAACAAATTACATAGTCATTAATAGTTTAAGAAATTGTGTCTCAAGTGTGCCGACTGCACGTGCAGCCTGTGACATTTGTCAGCGGCAGGATTATCTGGACCTGGCAGGTTTTCTCTGAACCAGGGGCTTTGGCTGCAGTTCTCACAGAGGCCACCAGGGGGATGTGCCCTCCGGCTGGAGCTTGCGCAGCCACAGGCCAGGGGCTCTCTGAGCCCAGGGGGAAGAGAATGCTTTCCAATTATTTCCTGAAGAAATAAAACAGTGGTATTGACATGGAAAAATTTCAATACTGATTAGTAACACAAATAAGTGCCTCTTCACCTTGTTGAGATCAAGGATTTCCTAGAGGAGCTAATGAAAACGATGGGTTTCTTTCATCACAAAACCACATATGTACAAATGTATGGACGGTTGCATACAGACATTTGCGTGCAGATCTTCTCAGCTTATTCCTCTCTGGGAGGAGGAGCTTCGGGTCTCTAGTTAAGAAGATTTGAATAAGATCTGAGGAAATGTACCCAAGTACACCCAGCTACTTCATATCTTAATTTTCCCTGTTTAATTCAACTTTTTAAAAAGGTATGTTTAATTCCCTGAGCTTTTCGTCCTGAGTCACACTCTGTTTGTCCAGCTCCTTCCAGAATCCCAGAGAGTGTTAGCTGTCACCGCAGGGGTTAACTGGGCTCCTCTAAAGCAGATAGGGTACTCAGATGGTTTAGCATCTGTCTCTTTCTGGCTTTGGTTCCGCACCGCTCTGTACTATAACTGGTTCACTGGGGTGTCTCTGCTCAGCAGGGGTACAAACGCATCGTGGTTTGCCTATTCTCTGCTCTGCTGTGCTCTGTTGAACACATCTTTCCCATTTCTCTGTGGTATCTTGGGCAGATCATAACAGATGTCCGGGGCATTTTCAGTTACTGATGCTCATCCTGTCAGTCCAGTTTGAAATGCCAGTTGTATGTCCAGTTCAAGTCTTTCCTTGTCCAGTGGAATCCTCTCTTTGTGGGCCATCACTGCTCCCCTGGCCAACACAGACTTTCACACCCCCATGAACGCGAGCCTGCATGTTCCCTCTTGGGGAACTCAGATGTGGGGTCCCCAGAGGCCACTGCAGCGCCTCCCTGATCTTGACGTGAATGCAGTCTCTCCACTCCATGGGGGCAATCACTGCTTTTTACATGTCACCCAGCCTGGTGGCTCAGAGGTTAAAGCTTCTGCCTCCAATGCCGGAGACTTGGGTTCGATCCCTGGGTTGGGAAGATCCCCTGGAGAAGGAAAAGGCAACCCACTCCAGTACTCTTGCCTGGAGAATCCCATGGACGGAGGAGCCTGGTGGGCTACAGTCCACGGGGTCGCAAAGAGTCGGACACGACTGAGCGACTTCACTTTCACTTTTAGCCTCTTCCTGTGAGCCCCCTTGCCCAGTAGGCACACTGGTTGGGCAAATCCCTTTTCGTGTCCACTTGATTCCTGGGAGGCTCTCATGTACTGTCACGCTGAGTGGTGGTCTTGCAGCGGCTGGGGTGAGGGTGCGGGTGTGGTTCCCAGTGCTCTGCCACAGTTCTCCCGTTCCTTCATCCCTGCTTGACAGGCAGCCACTGAACTGTTGTAATCCCCCTGTAGCTGTGGTAACACCCCACTGAAGCAGTTATATTATGGAGCGGCGCGGAACCAAAGGTAGAGAGAGAGAGATGCCATCCCTGCTCACAAAGTTGGTGTGTGGGTGGGCCTTGCGGCAGAGACACAATGCCCAGAGTCCCAGCCCCTCAGCCGTGCCCACCGTTCCCTCTCCAGCTGTGGACGCCTTCGTGCCCAGTGACTGCTCTGCACCTCAGCACCCAGCAGGCTTCTCCGTCATGGGGCTGTCTCTGAAGCCTGTGAGGAAGGGGCGTGACTACTGCCCCTGAAGGCAGCCCTTAGCCCCAGGGTGGGAGCTGGCGGCTTAATGCCCTTGCTGCCCCACCCCCAGGGGGATGGCTCTGAGGAGCATTCCACACATTTTCCCCAGAAGGTTCCTAGTTGGTTGGTGCTCCAGTGGCCTGGGTGGTGATCAGCTCAGTAGCTCACTGTTCACAGACTTTTCCTCCTTCTCACTCCTTCACTCTAATTCCTTGAGAATTGTGTCTCCTAAAACCAGCCGAACTCAGCTCCTCGTCTGGGACTTGGCTCTGAAGAGGAAGAGAGGCAGATGGAGGTTCATGTGGGAGATACAGACCTCGGCCTCCGTTACGGGGCGCTCCCAGCTGGAGGAGAGGGTCTGGTCGAGTGGCTTTTCTTTCACCTGATCTCAGTGGGAGAGTTTGCTGCCTCCCGTGTGGGGCTGGAGGTGGGGCTGGGGAGCATCCCTCATCAAGGCTCCATCTCCTGCGTGACCAGCAGGTGTGTGTGTGTGGAGGGTGCTGGGGTGGAAGGTGGTGATGCTGTGTGCAGCCTGGGGTGGGCACCTCCCCTCATGTTCCCAGCTGAGGGTAGAGGGCTTCAGGCCTGTGTCCTTCAATGTTTGCTTCTAATTCTGGAGCAACCAGAAACTTCCACCTGAATATCCTCTCACTGCAATGATAGGAAGAGAGCAGAGAGGCATCTATTCTTGCTGTATTCATCTAGTCCAAAGAAGGTTGTATTTTCCTTTCTCCTAAGACAGAGGTTTGGTCTACTGTGCACATATAACTGATAATTTTCTCATTAATACTTTGCATTTCTCTGACTGCAGCCTATGTGTTTTCCCATGGGACCTCCACCAATGCGTACATGAAAACTGGTCATATTTACAACTTCACCTCTGTGTGTGTGTGTGTGTGTGTGTGTGTGTGTGTGTGCGTGTGTGTAAAATGTCCTTTATCAAAGACCTTTTACCAATAAATAACTTAAAATACAAGTAAACAAAGTACAACAGAAGTTTAAAAGCAAAGATATGCAGAGGTTTTCCAATGTGGCTTATCAAGGCCCAATATTTCCTGCTCACATCTCTTCTTTCTGATGGGAACGGAAGAGATGAATGTTATGTAGCTTCTGGTGTTTCTGGACTGAGTCCTTTTCCCTCTGACCAGGTCTCTGTCTCTCCCCTTTGAAAAATGATTCTTTATTTCCACTTAAGTGTCATGTTGGGGCCATAGCATTCAGTGACCATCAGCTCTAAGTTCACAGTCTGGAATGGAGATATACCGCTAGAGGCTAGGAAATAACTCACATAGACACATTCTATGCAAGATGCAAAATGAGGTGGCATAAAATGATCACTCTTCCCAACACGCCAGGAGACATTTCAGAACCCTAATCACAGCTCGGGCCAAATGAGGATTAGCATGGCCTGTACCCCCGAGAGGACCCACCTCCAACCCCTCGTCATCATGAGGAGATAAGCGAGGAAGGAAAAGAGGAGAAAAGCCAGTTGATGGGAATCACAGAAGACTTCCTGAAATTTGTTTTAAAATCAGTGGATTATAAATAAAAGCTTCCAAATACAGACCTTCCATCCTCTCGGCTCCAACTTACCTGAAGTCTGTCTGAAGCCTGTTTTATTGGACTTGGTTCCTATAAACCCAAGTGGACGTCCATGTGCCCTCCTGCAGGGCTGTCATCTCTATGTTTCAGTTCAGTCCAGTTGCTCAGTCGTGTCCAACTCTTTGCGAGCCCATGAATCGCAGCACGCCAGGCCTCCCTGTCCATCACCAACTCCCGGAGTTCACTCATACTCACGTCCATCGAGTCAGTGATGCCATCCAGCCATCTCATCCTCTGTCGTCCTCTTCTCCTGCCCCCAATCCCTCCCAGCATCACAGTCTTTTCCAATTTAGAAACCAATAATGCCCACTTTCCTAAGGGGTATGAATTTTACTCCGCTCTCCTTACTTTTAGACCCCAATCAGATATATAAGGCAGAACTGTAAAGCTGCCTGCATCGTCTCTGACAGTTTTGCAATGTTTGATTGTGCCATCAGAGTGGCCTCTGTCATTTATGGACATTGTTGGCCGAGGAACCTATTTCCAGATTTAAAGCACGCTTCAGTGACTGGCCCAAACCACTTCCTTATCACCATTTTCCCAGCATGGGGGAGATGGAAACATATACGTCAGACGACATAAATTTGATAGCATAGTGACAGATACAAGCAGCAGTTGGCAAAGGTGTTCAGAAAGTCTTGCTCAAGTCTTGTTTTTGGAAGTGGTCATTGGAGCTGAAGTTTTCCTCACTGTGGAAATGAGAGCATCAGTTTTGGTTCTTTGCTCAATTAAAACTATGATTCCATGGGGCTTCCGAGATGGCTCAGTGGTAAAGAATCCTGCCAATGCAGGAGACACGGGTTCGATCCCTGATCTGGGAAGATCCCACATGCCACGTGGCAACAAAGAACGTGCGTTACAACTACTGAGCCTGCGCTCTGGAGCCCAGGAGCTGCAACTGCTGAGTCCATGAGCCTCAGCTGCTGAAGTCTGGGCACCTAGAGCTGGGGCTCCGCAACAAGAGAAGCCGCCACAGCAAGAAGCCCGCACACTGCAGCCAGAGAAAGGCCCTCACGGCAACCAAGACCCAGGTCAGCCAAAAATAAGTGAATAGTTACATTAAAAAGCCTCTATGATTCCAGCAGTGGCAACAAAGCAGCATCGTGTGACTGTCATTTCTGCCTAGAAACAGACCCTCTGCGTTACACGTACAACTATATAAACCACACAGTTGCCATGAGCTGTTCTGGCACCAGGTGTCCTAGCAGGTAGAATGCCTGGGCTCCCCTCGGCCCTGTCACTCTGGACATTCCTGAAGGTGGTCCTTTGATCAAAGGCAGTGCATTGGAAGGCTTCATCCTTTGCTCAATATTACTGAACTCTGCACTCACGAAAGTCAGGTGGCAGATGTTTTCCCTGGGATGAAGAACGCTCTCCTGTGTAATTTGGAGCTATGCTGTTTTCAGGGGTGTAGGAGCTTATTTTACCAATGGCTTTTTTATCCTTCTTTAAGTGATTAGTGGAAAAGACAAAAGTAGAAAGGCCAGGGATTAGCCAGCACTGGGCAGCTGAGGGCCTGAAACTCAGGGCTGATGGTGGGTTCCTAGATACCCCGATTCCCTGTGGGCAGTGAGTGCTGTGCTAACATTGCAACCCACATGTTTTTAATTCTTGCCCCTGAGGGGTTTGCTCATTTTCCATACTGATTAGTTTATAGCAGCACAGCTAATTTGCAGTGACATTCGGGATTACACATTAAGGTTTATTAGAATAAAGGAAACAACACTGTGGAATGTTGTAGCAGGGGAGCCTGGCTCTGAGTGCTGGAGAGCTGAGATGCAAACCCATCCCTGGCTTCATTACTGAACTGCCATGTGTCCTGGGGCACAGCCGTCTGTGCCCAGCCTTCTTCACCCAGAGTCAAAATCTGAGAGACGTAAAGAAGAGTTTGGGTGAATCACAAGGGTTTTCTTAAGGATTAAGTAATGAATGTGATTAACGATAGATGGGAGAATTCCCACTCACTCACCTGTCGCTCCCCCGCAGCACATTTTCAATTCTGTGTTGATTTCCTCCAATAACTCCTGTCCCAACCCAGATGGCATCTATTTAGGAAATTCAGGAAACTCGTAATACTTGCATAAGCAGAGCAAATTGAGAAATAAATTAGTGTGAAGCAATGATCTCATGCAATAGAAAGCTGAATATAAATGGCTTTTGGATTTTTCTAGGCCAGGGATTCATGAAGTCACTCAGTAAATATTTGTGAAGTCCTACCCAGTGCTGGACCCTGGAGATAACAGCACGGGATGGGCTGAGGTTCACCCTTCCGAGCGAGAGGCTGGGTGGACAGGCCAAGACCCTGGGGTCCAGGGGAGGAAGTGGGTTTCACTCACACAATCGCTGATGTGGTTTCCTTCCAGGGACCCCCTCTTCTGACACCTGGAAAGGTTGTCAGAAACGCCTCTTCTTTACTCTTCATTAAAAAGGACAGTGTGTCCACTGGATGTGAGCACAGCGTTCCCTCTCCTGATGCACACATTGATGTGGGCCAGGAGCGGGTGCAGCCAGCTCCCTGAGGACAGAGAACAGATGTCCCAGGGAGAGGGCAGAGTCTGCACACTGTAGACACTCAATGGTTGTTTGCTGAATAGATTTGTTCCCTGTAATCCGCTGTACAGGGAAGGTATCAACATCAGGATTACCACCATCATCCTCATTTTGTAAATGAGGGAGGTGAGCTTCAGGGAGGTTTGGTAGGGTTAGGGTGAGTAACTTCAAGGACACACGGCTAGAAAAGGGTGGCATTGGGTCTTCTCGCCCCTGTGCAGTAAAGCCAGTCTACTGACACCTAGTGGTGGTGGAGGAAAATGCAGTGTTTATTGCAGGCACCAAGCAAGGAGTCGAGGCAGCTAGAGCTTGAAAGGTCCCTGAACTTGCTAAAGACTTTGAAAGGTTTTTTTTTTTTTATTTTTTATTTTTTAGCTGGTAATTATGTTTATTTTTTTTTCCTTTTGACCATTTTATTTTTTTATTTTTATTTTTTTTAATTTTAAAATCTTTAATTCTTACATGTGTTCCCAAACATGAAACCCCCTCCCACCTCCCTCCCCATAACATCTCTGTGGGTCATCCCCATGCACCAGCCCCAAGCATGCTATATCCTGCGTCAGACATAGACTGGTGATTCAATTCTTACATGATAGTATACATGATAGAATGCCATTCTCCCAAATCATCCCACCCTCTCCCTCTCCCTCTGAGTCCAAAAGTCCGTTATACACAGCTGTGTCTTTTTTCCTGTCTTGCATACAGGGTCGTCATTGCCATCTTTCTAAATTCCATATATATGTGTTAATATACTGTATTGGTGTTTTTGTTTCTGGCTTACTTCACTCTGTATAATCGGCTGCAGTTTCATCCATCTCATCAGAACTGATTCAAATGAATTCTTTTTAACAGCTGAGTAATACTCCATTGTGTATATGTACCACAGCTTTCTTATCCATTCATCTGCTGATGGACATCTAGGTTGTTTCCATGTCCTGGCTATTATAAACAGTGCTGCGATGAACATTGGGGTACATGTGTCTCTTTCAATTCTGGTTTCCTCGGTGTGTATGCCCAGCAATGGGATTGCTGGGTCATAAGGTAGTTCTATTTTCAATTTTTAAAGGAATCTCCACACTGTTCTCCATAGTGGCTGTACTAGTTTGCATTCCCACCAACAGTGTAGGAGAGTTCCCTTTTCTCCACACCCTCTCCAGCATTTATTGCTTGCAGATTTTTGGATCGCAGCCATTCTGACTGGTGTGAAGTGGTACCTCATTGTGGTTTTGATTTGCATTTCTCTGATAATGAGTGATGTTGAGCATCTTTTCATGTGTTTGTTAGCCATCCGTATGTCTTCTCTGGAGAAATGTCTATTTAGTTCCTTGGCCCATTTTTTGATTGGGTCATTTATTTTTCTGGAATTGAGCTTCAGGAGTTGCTTGTATATTTTTGAGATTAGTTGTTTGTCAGTTGCTTCATTTGCTATTATTTTCTCCCATTCAGAAGGCTGTCTTTTCACCTTGCTTATATTTTCCTTTGTTGTGCAGAAGCTTTTAATTTTAATTAGATCCCATTTGTTTATTTTTGCTTTTATTTCCAGAATTCTGGGAGGTGGATCATAGAGGATCCTGCTGTGATTTATGTCTGAGAGTGTTTTGCCTATGTCCTCCTCTAGGAGTTTTATAGTTTCTGGTCTTACATTTAGATCTTTAATCCATTTTGAGTTTATTTTTGTGTGCGGTGTTAGAAAGTGATCTAGTTTCATTCTTTTACAAGTGGTTGACCAGTTTTCCCAGCACCACTTGTTAAAGAGATTGTCTTTACTCCATTGTATATTCTTGCCTCCTTTGTCAAAGATAAGGTGTCCATATGTGTGTGGATTTATCTCTGGGCTTTCTATTTTGTTCCATTGATCTATATGTCTGTCTTTGTGCCAGTACCATACTGTCTTGATGACTGTGGCTTTGTAGTAGAGCCTGAAGTCAGGCAAGTTGATTCCTCCAGTTCCATTCTTCTTTCTCAAGATTGCTTTGGCAATTCGAGGATTTTTGTATTTCCATACAAATCTTGAAATTATTTGTTCTAGTTCTGTGAAAAATATGGCTGGTAGCTTGATAGGGATTACATTGAATTTGTAAATTGCTTTGGGTAGTATACTCATTGTCACTATATTGATTCTTCTGATCCATGAACATGGTATATTTCTCCATCTATTAGTGTCCTCTTTGATTTCTTTCATCAGTGTTTTATAATTTTCTATATATAGGTCTTTAGTTTCTTTGGGTAGATATATTCCTAAGTATTTTATTCTTTTTGTTGCAATGGTGAATGGAATTGTTTCCTTAATTTCTTTTTCTACTTTCTCATTATTAGTGTATAGGAATGCAAGGGATTTCTGTGTGTTGATTTTATATCCTGCAACTTTACTATATTGATTGATTAGCTCTAGTAATTTTCTGGTGGAGTCTTTAGGGTTTTCCATGTAGAGGATCATGTCATCTGCAAACCTTGAGAGTTTTACTTCTTCTTTTCCAATTTGGATTCCTTTTCTGCTCTGATTGCTGTGGCCAAAACTTCCAGAACTATGTTGAATAGTAGCGGTGAAAGTGGACACCCTTGTCTTGTTCCTGACTTTAGGGGAAATGCTCTCAATTTTTCACCATTGAGGATAATGTTTGCTGTGGGTTTGTCATATATAGCTTTTATTATGTTGAGATATGTTCCTTCTATTCCTGCTTTCTGGAGAGTTTTTATCATAAATGGATGTTGAATTTTGTCAAAGGCCTTCTCTGCATCTATTGAGATAATCATATGGTTTTTATTTTTCAATTTGTTAATGTGGTGAATTACATTGATTGATTTGCGGATATTGAAGAATCCTTGCATCCCTGGGATAAAGCCCACTTGGTCATGGTGTATGATCTTTTTAATGTGTTGTTGGATTCTGATTGCTAGAATTTTGTTGAGGATTTTTGCGTCTATGTTCATCAGTGATATTGGCCTGTAGTTTTCTTTTTTTGTGACATCTTTGTCAGGTTTTGGTATTAGGGTGATGGTGGCCTCATAGAATGAGTTTGGAAGTTTACCTTCCTCTGCAATTTTCTGGAAGAGTTTGAGTAGGATAGGTGTTAGCTCTTCTTGAAATTTTTGGTAGAATTCAGCTGTGAAGCCGTCTGGACCTGGGCTTTTGTTTGCTGGAAGATTTCTGATTACAGTTTCAATTTCTGTGCTTGTGATGGGTCTGTTAAGATTTTCTATTTCTTCCTGGTTCAGTTTTGGAAAATTGTACTTTTCTAAGAATTTGTCTATTTCTTCCACGTTGTCCATTTTATTGGCATACAACTGCTGATAGTAGTCTCTTATGATCCTTTGTATTTCTGTGTTGTCTGTTGTGATGTCTCCATTTTCATTTCTAATTTTATTGATTTGATTTTTCTCTCTTTGCTTCTTGATGAGTCTGGCTAGTGGTTTTTCAATTTTATTTATCCTTTCAAAGAACCAGCTTTTGGCCTTGTTGATTTTTGCTATGTTCTCTTTTGTTTCTTTAGCATTTATTTCTGCCCTAATTTTTAAGATTTCTTTCTTTCTACTAACTCTGGGGTTCTCCAATTCTTCCTTTTCTAGTTGCTTTAGGTATAGAGTTAGGTTATTTATTTGACTTTTTTCTTGTTTCTTGAGGTATGCCTATATTGCTATGAACTTTCCTCTTAGCACTGCTTTTATAGTGTCCCACAGGTTTTGGGTTGTTGTGTTTTCATTTTCATTAGTTTCTATGCATATTTTGATTTCTTTTTTGATTTCTTCTGTGATTTGTTGGTTATTCAGAAGTGTGTTGTTCAACCTCCATATGTTGGAATTTTTAGTAGTTTTTCTCCTGTAATTGAGATCTAATCTTAATGCATTATGGTCAGAAAAGATGCTTGGAATGATTTTGATTTTTTTTGAATTTATCAAGTTTAGATTTATGGCCCAGGATGTGATCTATCCTGGAGAAGGTTCCATGAGCACTTGAAAAAAAGGTGAAATTCATTGTTTTGGGGTGAAATGTCCTATAGATATCAATTAGGTCTAATTGATCTAATGTATCATTTAAAGTTTACATTTCTTTGTTAATTTTCTGTTTAGTTGATCTGTCCATAGGTGTGAGTGGGGTAAGTCTCCCACTATTATTGTGTTATTGTTGATTTCCCCTTTCATACTTGTTAGCATTTGTCTTACATATTGCGGTGCTCCTATATTGGGTGCATATATATTTATAATTGTTGTATCTTCTTCTTGGATTGATCCTTTGATCATTATGTAGTGGCCTTCTTTGTCTCTTTTCACAGCCTTTGTTTTAAAGTCTATTTTATCAGATATGAGTATTGCCACTCCTGCTTTCTTTTGGTCTCTATTTGCATGGTATATCTTTTTCCAGCCCTTCACTTTCAGTCTGTATGTGTCCCTTGTTTTGAGGTGGGTCTCTTGTAAGCAGCATATAGAGGGGTCTTGTTTTTGTATCCATTCGGCCGGTCTTTGCCTTTTGGTTGGGGCGTTCAACCCATTTACGTTTAAGGTAATTATTGATAAGTATGATCCAGTTACCATTTACTTTATTGTTTTGGGTTCGGGTTTATACACCCTTTTCGTGTTTCCCGTCTAGAGAATATCCTTTAGAATTTGTTGTAGAGCTGGTTTGGTGGTGCTGAATTCTCTTAGCTTTTGCTTGTCTGTAAAGCTTTTGATTTCTCCTTCGTATTGAATGAGATCCTTGCTGGGTACAGTAATCTGGGCTGTAGGTTATTGTCTTTCATCACTTTAAGTATGTCTTGCCATTCCCTCCTGGCCTGAAGAGTTTCTATCGAAAGATCAGCTGTTATCCT
Organism: Capricornis sumatraensis; assembly: GCF_032405125.1. Lineage (NCBI taxonomy): Eukaryota > Metazoa > Chordata > Mammalia > Artiodactyla > Bovidae > Capricornis > Capricornis sumatraensis. The sequence goes on along the minus strand of NC_091078.1, from coordinate 40,359,826 downwards.
TATGGGAATCCCCTTGTGTGTTATTTGTTGTTTTTCCCTTGCTGCTTTTAATATTTGCTCTTTGTGTTTGACCTTTGTTAATTTAATTAATATGTGTCTTGGGGTGTTTCGCCTTGGGTTTATCCTATTTGGAACTCTCTGTGTTTCTTGGACTTGGGTGATTATTTCCTTCCCCATTTTAGGGAAGTTTTCAACTATTATCTCCTCAAGGATTTTCTCATGATCTTTCTTTCTGTCTTCTTCTTCTGGGACTCCTATAATTCGAATGTTGGTGCGTTTCATATTGTCCTGGAGGTCTCTGAGATTGTCCTCATTTCTTTTAATTCGTTTTTCTTGTTTCCTCTCTGATTCATTTATTTCTACCATTCTATCTTCTATTTCACTAATCCTATCTTCTGCCTCCGTTATTCTACTATTTGTTGCCTCCAGAGTGTTTCTGATCTCATTTATTGCGTTATTCATTATATTTTGACTCTTTTTTATTTCTTCTAGGTCCTTGTTAAACCTTTCTTGCATCTTCTCAATCCTTGTCTCTAGGCTATTTATCTGTGATTCCATTTTGATTTCAAGATTTTGGATCATTTTCACTATCAATATTCGGAATTCCTTCTCAGGTAGATTCCCTACTTCTTCCTCTTTTGTTTGGTTTGGTGGGCATCTCTCCTGTTCCTTTACCTGCTGAGTATTCCTCTGTCTCTTCATCTTGGTTATATTGCTGTGTTTGGGGTGGTCTTTTTATATTCTGGTAATTTGTGGAGTTCTCTTTATTATGGAGCTTCCTCACTGTGGGTGGGGTTCTATCAGTGGCTTGTCAAGGTTTCCTGGTTAGGGAGGCTTGTGTTGGAGTTCTGGTGGGTGGAGCTGGGTTTCTTCTCTCTGGAGTGCAGTGGAGTGACCAGTAATGGGTTATGAGACATCAAAGGTTTTGGAATAATTTTGAGCTGCCTGTATATTGAAGCTCAGGGGAGTGTTCCTGTGTTGCTGGAGAATTTGAGTGGTATGTCTTGTTTTGGAACTTGTTGGCCCTTGGGTGGAGCTTGGTTTCAGTGTAGGTATGAAGGCATTTGATGAGCTCCTATTGCTTAATGTTCCCTGAATTCAAGAGTTCTCTAATGTTTTCAGGCTTTGGATTTAAGCCTCCTGCTTCTGGTCTTCAGTTTTGTTTTTACAGTAGCCTCTAGACTTCTCCATCTATACAGCACTGATGATAAAACATCTAGGTTAAAGATGAAAAGTTTCTCCACATTGAGGGACACTCAGAGAGGTTCACTGAGTTACAAGGAGAAGAGAAGATGGAGGGGGTAGTTAGAGGTAACTGGAATGAGATGTGGTGAGATCAAAAGAGGAGAGAGCAAGCTAGCCAGTAGTCACTGCCTTATGTGCGCTCTATAGTCTGGACCGCTCAGAGGTATTTACAGAGTTATATGGGGAAGAGGAGAGGGAGGAAGTAGACAGAGGTGACCAGGAGGATAAGAGAGAGGAATGAGAAGGAGAGAGACAAATCCTGCCAGTAACCAGTTCCTTAAGTGTTCTCCACCGTCTGGAACACACAGAGATTCACAGAGTTGGATAGAGAAGAGATGGGGGAGAAAAGAGACAGAGGCCACCTGGTGGAGAAAAAGGAGAGTCCAAAGGAGGAGAGAGTGGTCAAGCCAGTAATCTCGCTCTCAGGTAAACTTGGGTAGTGAAGTTTGGGTTTTTAAATGTACAAAATTGACAACAAAAACCTAAGAGCAAAGAGTAAAAATCTAGAGTAGAGGTTGGATTTTCAAAAATACAATATTAAAGAAAAGAAGCAGAAGGAAAAAGGAGGAAAGAAAGAAAGAAAGAAAAAACAAGAATTATTAAAACAAACAAACAAAAAAACAAAAAACAAACAAACAAAAAAAAAACTACCAACAACCATCCAAAGGCTATATATGGTGTTTGCCTTAAAAAAAAAAAAGTCTTTTTTTTTAAAATAGTAATAATAGGTTATAGTAATAAAAATTAGAGGAGAAATAGAAGACTTAACAGTTAAAAAAAAGTTAGAAAAAAAAAGAAAAAAAAAAAAGGAATGATTTTAAAAATAGTAAAAATATATCTGGCCCTTCTCTGATGTTTTGGGCTATGTGGGATCACTTCCAAGGTGGTTCCCTCTGTTTAACTTCTTCCGTTTGCTGGTTTTTTAGGCTCACTAGTTCAGTCACGCTGTGGGGAGGGGGGATGCTGCAAACAAATAGCACTGTCGTGTGCACACAGTGTCTCAGCCCTGCTTGACCTGTCCCTTCTCGCGTCGCACAAACTGCTCCAGCTCTACGATGCTCAGCCAGGAACCGTCTGGGGCCGGCCCTAGGCTGCGTGCACTTCCCCGGTCCAAGCCGCTCAGGTTCGGCGCTCAGGCAGCCCTCAGAGGCACAGATTCGGCTGAGACTGCACTTTGTGCCCTTCCCAGGTCCGAGTAGCTCAGGAGTTTGGCGAGCGCGATTGCCGCGACTTGTCACCTTTTCTGCCGCTGCTGCTCAGCTTTCTGGGTGGACCGCTGGCGTCCCCCGTGAGGCAGATGGTGACTGTCCAGCACCCCCAGAAGTCTTAGCAAAGAAGCCCGCTTGCAGTTAGGTAAGTAAAGTCTCTCCGGGTCTGCAATTGCCCCTTTCCAGTCCTTACGGCTCTGGCTGCCTGTCCCCGGCGGGGGATGGTCTGCAGCCGGCTTTTTCTGTTCCGTCCTTTGTTCTGTGCTCGGTCCTGGTGGTGTCTTATGTTCGAGCTTTTCGTGCGGTAGCTATCCCACAGTCTGGTTTGCTAGCCCAAGTTAGATCGTTCTGGTTGCGCGTGGGGCGTTCCTGCCCGATTCTTACAAAGCACTGCAGCGCGCGCCTCCCGCGCGTCCCTGCCCTGCCCCCACTTCCTAGTGGTGGATGCAGGCGTCTGTGCTGCTTTTCCGCTGGGGGAGTTACTGTTGGGCTTGTAATCTCTTGGTTTTAATTATTTCTTTATTTTTCCCTTCCTGTTTTGTTGCCCTCTGTGTTTCCAAGGCTCGCCACAGACTCGGCAGGGAGAGTGTTTCCTGGTGTTTGGAAACCTCTCTTCTTAAAATTCCCTTCCCTGGACGGGCTTCCCTTCCCGGGACGGAGCTCCCTCCCCACCTCCTTTGTCTCCTTTTTCGTCTTTTATATTTTTTCCTACCTGTTTTTGAAGACAATGGTCTGCTTTTCTGGTTGCCTGATGTCCTCTGCCAGCCTACAGAAGTTGTTTTGTGGAGTTTGCTCAGCGTTGAAATGTTCTTTTGAGGAATTTGTGAGGGAGAAAGTGGTCTTCCCGTCCTATTCCTCCGCCATCTTTATGCTCTTCTCCTGAAAGGTTTTTAAAGACAGAGTGAGGAAGGGGGAGTTATGGGTTGTGTGATCAGCTCATGGACATTCTTCTTATTGGTTGGTGGTGAGGTGGTCAGGAGTCAACATCATCAGCCTTCTGGGGTCTACATGCTTGTGGGCATCATACAGTTAACTTCTTCCACCTGATGGAGGCTTCAGTATCTGCAGAATATCTCAAAGGACATGGCTAAGAGATTAACTATAGCTCTGGAAGAGGAACTAAAGTTTCTTGACTTAGTTTAGTGGCTAAGCTATTATTATTTTGCTTGACTGTTTTTCTTTCTTTCTGCATTTTTTTTCCAGTTGAATTTATTCTTTGACTAAAGCTTTTCCTACAGATAAGTGGTAGGTGAAGGACATGGCAGGGGGAGTCCTGTTCTGGAAAGGCCCCCATTGGGCCCCCAGAGCAAGTTGTTGAAGTCTCTCTGATGCTCTGTTTCCTTGTTGGCAAAGCTGATAACACTTGGTGTACAGTAAATTCTCAATTCATACTGAATTATTTTGTTATTACCAGTTAAATTTTTTCATTACTACTACCACCATTGTATTTTGCCTTTACACAGATGAAACAGAGAGTAGCAAGTCTTAAAATAAGCTTCTAAATTGCGTGGTATGTTGCAATAAGTAAGCAGCTTTCAAGATTATTCAGAGTCTGAATCTGTGTCAGGCCCAGAAAGGCAAGCAAGGCTCCCTTTTCTGAGGCTGCTGGTTTTTAACTTAGGAAAGCCTAGATGACATATTTTCTACCGCTGTCTCTAAGAATATCAGGGTTGCCTCACTGCAGGGCTTGGCTGGCCTCCTTGTTTTGTAAGGGCCACGTTAAGATGCAGGAAGTGGGAGCACGGCTTCTGCCTTTCCACTTCTGCAGTCTGTCTAAGCCTTGGCAGGAATGTTTGTCCATGGCTTTGGTTTATCCATCACCTCTGCTCTGTGCAGAAACCATGTCTTGTTTATTGCTGTGTCTGTGGCTCCCAGCAAAGTTCATGGCACATAGTAAATGGGCTTAAGAATAGTTCTTCTTTTTCTGAATGAATGAATGAGTACATCAAATTGATAGGAGTGAAAAGAAATGGACAAAATAACCACACATATTTGGATTAGCTACTCACTTTCTTTCCTAAGGAATATGGGGGTTGTGTGATCCTGCATGAATGTACAAATCAGAACACACACCTCTCCCACTTCAGTGTGAGGGACCCTGAGGTCAACATGGCAGCCACGCTCAGGGTGTGTGGAAGGAAGTCCCAGTGAAGAGCGGACAGGGTGGTTCATGCCTCACACCCATCAGCGGGACCTGCTTCTCTGCCAGGAAGACACCCTTGATTGTTAATGTATGGATAGGATTTATTTCTGATGTATACATATCTCTTTTGCCCAAGACCTGGAACCGGTTGGATATGTTAGAATGTTTAATGATACAACTACTTGTGTCTGTGGTAGAAGACATTTTTATTATCTTATTGTTTTTCTTTCATTTTATTGTTTGTATTTTATAGTTATAAAAAATAATATATGCTCATTATAGAAAAATTAGAAAATAAAAGATTGGCCAAAAGAAGTAATTCCATCACACAGAGGTAAAAGCTGATAACATTTTGGCAGATATTTTCTCATCTTTTACTTAATATATGTTATTGTTAGAATAGTTGTTCCATGCTATATGGATTACCAAATACCTGCTTTAGAAAATAGCTATAAATAGTGAACATTTTCCATGCAATTTAATCTTCTTTGGTGACCTAATTTTAGTGGCTGCAGAGCCCTCCTCAGGGTGGATGTACCATGGTTTACTGCTCTGGTCCTAACTCAGGGTCACAGTTGCAATGTTTTTGGTTTGGGCTACTAAGGAGTGTGGTATTTTTTCTGTAGCTATTCTTTATGCGTACCTATGATTACTGTTGTTGTTGTTTAGTTGCTAAGTTGTCTCTGTCTTTTGTGACCCCATGGACTCTAGCCCACCAGGCTCCTCTGTCCATGGGATTTTCTGGGCAAGAATCCTAGAGTGGGCTGCCTTTTCCAGGCGATCTTCCTGACCCAGGGATTGAACCTGAGTCTCCTGCATGGCAAGCAGATAATTATTTACATATTCAATTCAGTTCAGTCACTCAGTTGTGTCCGACTCTTTGCGACCCCATGAACTGCAGCACGCCAGGCTTTCCTGTCCATCACCCACTCCCAAAGCTTGTTCAAACTCATGTCCATTGAGTCGGTGATACCATCCAACCATCTCATCCTCTATTGTCCCCTTCTGCTCCTGCCTTCAATCTTTCCCAGCATCAGGGTCTTTTCCAATGAGTCAGTTTTTCTTATCAGGTGGCCACAGTATTGTGGTTTCAGCTTCAGCATCAGTTCTTCCAATGAATATTCAGGACTGGTTTCCTTTAGGATGGACTGGTTGGATCTGCTTGCCATCCAGGGGACTCTCAAGAGTCTTCTCCGACACCACAGTTCAAAAGCACCAATTCTTTGGCACTCAGCTTTCTTTAGAGTCCAATTCTCACATCCATACATGACTACTGGAAAAACCATAGCTTTGACTAGACAGATCTTTGTTGGTAAAGTAACATCTATGCTCTTAGTATGCTGTCTAGGTTGGTCATAGGTTTTCTTCCAAGGAGCAAGTGTCTTTTAATTTCATGGCTCCAGTCACCATGTCTGCAGTGATTTTGGAGCCCAAGAAAATAAAGTCTGTCACTGTTTCCATTGTTTCCCCATCTATTTGCCATGAAGTGATAGGACCAAATGCCATGATCTTAGTTTTCTGAATGTTGAGTTTTAAGCCAACTTTTTAACTTTCCTCCTTCACTTTCATCAGGAGGTTCTTTAGTTCTTCTTCACTTTCTGCCATAAGGACGGTCAGAACCCCATGAATAGTATGAAAAGGCAATTTACATATGATTAATTTTTAAAACCTGGACAAGAGGATCCAAAGGCATGTTTTGGATCTAATTTTTATTCCCTGTGCTCACCAAGGAATTATGGTTTCTGAAAGCTTTTGTCAGTTGTTATATGAAAAATGATATTTTATGTTGTTTGAATTTGTTTGAATGGTTTTAAAACCATTTTTGATGATAAACCATCATAATTTCTCTTTTTTTGAGTTTCTGATAGATGTACTCATCTTTTTCTTCTTCTGTTGCTAGCACGCTTGACATTAGCAATATTTCCTTTTCCCCAACTTGTTGTTTGCCTTTTAACTGTAGTCAACGGTGCTTTCACAGACACTATTTCCTTGGATTGTTGGCATAGTTTTGCTTAGGGTAGACTTTTTCCCCATCCTACTGCGTTCAGTTAGGAATTGATTTGTCATCCTTTGATGAGAAACACCTGCAAGGTTTCTGCAAGGCCAGCTCACCCGCGTAAGGTGGCAGCCTGAGCCACATCTTCACCAGTGTTGCTTCAACCAAATATGCCAACTCCTGTGAGCATAGGAGAAAGAGCCAAACAGATTTTAAGTGTTTTTTTGATAGTCTTCTAGCACACTTTTTCTGAGAAGCTCTGATCCAAACATCTTCAAATCAGCCATCCGTCTCTGTCATGTCCACAGCCAAGATCTGCCCCAGAATTTGGCTCTGGATGGGTCCAGGCAGGGCTGTCCAATGATGTATAATGCAAACCACATGCATGATTTTAAATAATATGGTAGCCACAGTAAGATTTTTTATTTAGTTTTGGCTGTGCTGGGTCTTTGTTGCTGGACTTTCTAGTTGCAGTGAGCAGAGGCTACTCTCTACTTGCCGTGCAGGGGCTTCTCATTGCCTGACTTCTCTGGTTGCAAAGCATGGGCTCTGGGTGTGTGGGCTTCAGTAGTTGCAGCACGTGGGCTCAGTACTGGTGGCTCACAGGCTCTAGAGGGCGGGCTTAGTTGCCCCTTGGCATGTGGGATCTTCCTGGAGCAGGGATCGAACCCATGTCCCCTAAACTGGCAGGCAGATTCTTAGCCACTTTACCTCCAGGAAAGTCCCTACTCTCCATATTTTTTAAAGGTAAGAAAAAAAAAAGTGAAATTAATTTAAGAAATACATTTCATTAAACCAGTGTATCAAAAATGTTGTCATCCCAACATGTAATGAATGTGAAAATATCATTAATGAGATACTTGGCATTCTTTGTTTTCATACTAAGTGTTTACAATCTGATGTGTATTTTACAGTTTCAGTACAGATAGCTACACGCATAGTTATGGAGCCGGACAGTGCCCAGTCCAATAAAGCAAGGTGACTCTAGGCAACCGCTAAAGCCCCAACAGATTATCATTCAAACAAACACATACACTAGGGACCTCTTCCCCATGACCCTTCTAAGGACGAGGGCAGCTGGGGGTCACTTTGTGTGTCTTCTTTGCATTAACATTCATGTAGATCTGAAGATTTCAGGTCATTCATATCTGTGCCTATATATATGTGTGTGTGTGTGTTTTAAGAGCTGGCAGTGACGACCCCCAAGCCCGTCTGAGAATGGATCTAAAGACGTTGGAAGCCGCTGCTCAGGACAGTTTGCGAGTGTCCATCACCAGGCGAGACTGGCTTCTCCGAGAAAAGCAGCAGCTACAGGTGAGCAGGTGAAGACTCTTTATGAAGCAAGACAGCATTTTTCTAACACATGTGAGCCAAATGCAGCAAAGTGGGTCTTTGCTTGGATGCAGTCCTTAGAGAGTTGGCAGTGCACCCAGGAGCCACGAGGCAGAGCGAGGGGTGGAGACGGCTGGAGGGCTTGTTGGAGTCTCTTTACAAACAAGGGGTTGGAAGTTCAGCAGTGTTTGTGCTTGTTTTTGCTAGTACTTTACCTTTTGAATATGCTTTCCTTGTGTGCCAGGCCAATTTGTCACCTCTTATCATTTTGTCCTTGAGAAGTTTCTTTCGAAAGGCAGAAAAAAAAAAAATCTGAGCTGAGGCAATCCTTTATGGAAACTGCTATCAGATTGGGCTGTGGGTAGCGACTGTCGGGAGGCAGAGCCGTGAGTGGGGACTGGGCAAGGTGGGTGGAACTGGGAAAGACTGGGAATGACTGGGCTTCGTGGGAGCTCTGGGTTGTCCCGGAGCAGTGGAGGCAAGTTGGCTGAGAATCATGGGGGGCTGGAAATCTTGGTGCAACTCTGAGTTATAGACAGAAGGTGACCAGGGCCTCTGGAAGTTGACAGGGCCCCCCAGAAGCAAGCAGCCTTGAAGTTCTGTCCACACCTTCCAAAGCCTAGAGGACTTGAAGCCTGACTGGGGAGCAGTGAGGGAACACGGACTTCTGGAAAATGTAGAGCTCTTTAACACGTGTGTCCACAGTGTGGCTTAGCCGCTAAGGCCGAGTGACCTTAGACAAGTGAATGGGTCGTGAAGAGGTTACTGGAAACCCCAACCTCCCATGCAGAGTCTTCTTGTTATGAGTTCACCCTTCCAATTCCATATGATAGCAAGGCAGCAAAGGGAGGCAAACATCATTGCAATTTGAAAAAAGTGAAGTGAAATCTCTCAGTTGTGTCCGACTCTTTGCGACCCTATGGACTGTAGCCCTGTAGCCCACAAGGCTCCTCTGTCCATGGGATTTTCCAGGCAAGAATATTGGAGTGGGTTTCCATTTTCTTCTTCAGGGGATCTTCCTGACCCAGGGATTGAACTCAGGTCTGCCACATTGTAGGCAGATTCTTTACCCTCTGAGCCACGAGGTTTGAAAATGATGTTTTTTAATTGCTAAGTCATGTCTGACTCTGCAACTCCATGGACTACATGTAGCCCACCAGATACCTCTGTCTGTGGAATTCTCCAGGCAAGAATACTGGTTGCTATTTCCTTCTCCAGTTTGAAAATATTTTCCAGTAAACTGGTGCTTTCACACTCTTGAGCTCACCACATTGAGCACACTTGCTGAGCAAGTTCAGGTAGCTGAAAATGTGAAGTCTGATTTTTGATTCTGAATAATATTCACCAGCTGGAGGTGAATATTCCTGATGATGTCAGAGTGCACAGAACATACTTTTAGCCCAGGCTACCTAGTGTTTGAGGGCTTTGTGGTAAAGAACCTGTCTGCCAACGCAGGAGACATAAGAGATGTGGGTTCGATCTCTGGGTTGGGAAGATCCCCTGGAGGAGGGCATGGCAACCCACTCCAGTATTCTTGCCTGTAGAATCCCATCAGAGGAGCCTAGCAGATTACGGTCCAGAGGGTTGTGAAGTTGGATATGACTGGAGTGACTTAGCGCACATGCATATACTGAGTGTTTGAAGGAAGCATTCTTGGCACAGTGCTGGGGGAGAAGAGGAGAAAATCAGTGATGGGGGGTGGCTGGCAGGCCTTTGTGAAGTCTTGGGGTTTTTTATGACTGGAATGCGAGCCATGGAGTGGGGTTGGTTAACCAGTGAAGTGATGTAATTGACCACATTTCAAAAAGGCATTTTGACTTCTGTGTGAGAATAGGGTGGAGGGCCACTGTGGAAAACAGTATGGTGTTTCTTTAAAAAATTAAAAGTCGAGTTACCATGTGATTCAGCAGTTTCACTTCTGGGTATAAGACTGCAAAGAATTGAAAGCAGGGACTCAAAGATGTGTTCACAGCAGCATTATTCACAATAGTCAAAAGGTGGAAGCAACAACCCAAGTGTCTATCAACAGATGAATGGATAAGCAAAGTGCACGTTGCTCAGTCCTATCTGACTCTTTGCAACCCCATGGACTGTGGCCTGCCAGGCTCCTCTGTCAATGGAATTCTCCAGATCAGAATACTCGAGTGAGTAGCCTATCCCTTCTCCAGGGGATCTTCTCGACCCAGGAATCGAACCAGGGTCTCCTGCGTTGCAGGCAGATTCTTTACCAGCTTAGCTACCAGGGATGCCTGGGTAAGCAAAATGTGGTATATAAGTACAATGAAGCATTTAAATTCAGCCTTTAAAAGGAAGAAAATTCTGACACATACTACAGCATGGATGGACCCTGAGGACATTATTCTAAGTGAAATGAGCCAGCCATAAAAGGACAAATACTGTATGATTCCACGTGTAGACACCCGGAGGAGTCAGAGTCACAGAGAAATAAAGTAGAAAGATGGCTTCCAAGGCTGAATGCAGGGGGAGAGGGGGGTCAGAGTTCAGTTTGGCAGGATGAAAAGAATCCTGGAGATGGATGGTTAAGATGGTAAGTTTTCTATTACTTGTATTTTACTACAGTGGAAAAAACCCAAACAAACAAAAATGGAAAGAATAGGGATGGGAATTCAAAGGTAGGAAGTAGGGAGGTGTGGTGGGAGACCCTGTCAGTGATACCATGATCTTGGACCAGTGGGATACACGCTGTTGTCTTCTTAGCGTGTCTTAGCCATGGATCTTCAATACCTCCTCCTGTGTCTCTTCCCGCCCCGACTGGAGGAGGGGTCAGCAGGTAGATCAGGTAGGGTGGTCGGCATCTTGGGGTTGCAAGGACATGGGTGAGATGGGGAGACAGCCAGTATTAGAGCTGTGCGCTTATCAGCTGGCAGCCACCGCAGGAAACATGGGCGTATGTTAATTAAAAGAGTCTCACTGGAGATTCAGGATGCTATGGGCACTGAGATGATTATCTGCCATAATGCTGTGTGCACAGCGGGCATTCAATTACCTGCTGCTTGTTTTGTTCATTGACCTCAAGATTGGATGATACTCAATTCTTGGGATTTGGGTTGTCATATTAGTGGAAATTAAATTTATTTAATATTTTTATGAACGTTAGGCTGCATAGCCCTATCTGTGGCATCTCACTGTTCTTTCAATCCTTAGACTTAGGAAACTATGACTTCTAGTCTTTCTCTGCATTCTGCATTTGCATGCTTGGGGGCAGACCCGCCAAGGCTTGTTTGCTTTTCCTGTTTTGGTCGTGTTAGCTGCTTTGCTGGCCTCTCAAGTCCCTGAAGTTTGTTGCACTCTGTTCTGGCTCTATCACCTGAAATGAAGTAAGTGGTTTACATATTTGCTGGATTCTTCCAAGTCTAATTCTTGGCTCACCACCCACAGTTATTTAATGCTTGGGAGGGAAGCTTTTTCCTTATGCCAGCTAATCAGAAATACAAAGCTGGCATGATTTTTCCAGTTCAGCAAACCTCCAAAAATCTGCCCGCCTTCAAGGAGAGCTTCACGGCCCTCATGCAGGTGGCGAACTCTCCTGTAAAGAGAGAGTTCTCAGCAGTATAGTCGACCGTGAATGGGGTTAATTTACAAAACCTGCTCTCTCCATTCTCTGCAGAAAGAAATTGAGACCCTCCAAGCCAGGATGTCTGTTCTGGAAGCAAAAGATCAACAGCTGAGACGGGAAATTGAGGAGCAGGAGCGGCTTCTCCCGTGGCAGGGCTGCGACCTTGTGGGAGGATTGTCCCTGGGCGAGCTACAGGAGGTCACCAAGACCTTGCAGGACACCCTGGCCTTGGGCGAGCAGATTCCCCTCCGTGCAGAGCCACCTGAAGCCATCCAGAGGTACTGGTGATTTCCTAAGTGATTTTGGATCTCTTGCCTTGTCGATCTGTTTATGGGATTGATTTAGTCTGCGGTCCTACATATGTAAATAGTGGGTTGGCCAAGGAACTTTTCCGTCAACTCAGTATTTTCCAAGCAGTGCTGTGTATTTTCAAGGGAAAGTTCTCTCGGCATTTTGAGGGTCAAGGCCCTTCTTTGTGTGGGGCAGCCCTGTGCACTGCAGGACGTTCTACACCATGGCTACCCAACCTATTGGACTTCCTAGGTGGTTCAGTGGGTAAAGAATCTGTCTGCACTGCAGGAGACACAGGCAGATACGAATTCGATCCCAGGATCAGGAAGATCCCCTGGAGGAGGGCATGGCAACCCACTCCAGTATTTTTGCCTGGAGAATCCCATGGACAGAGGAGCGGTTGCAAAGAGTCAGATGCGACTGAGCAGGATGCACCCAACCTGCTAAATGCCTCTTTCTCTCCATTCTGCTCAGCACCTTCCCCATTTCCTAACGCCCCCCGGGCGCCTTCTCTCTCTTTGGGATCTGTTGGAGTTTGATCGGTTGGAGAGTCTGATGCCAACCTTTACTAAGGACAATCGTCTGGAGACAAGGGGAATGTTAGAAAGTGTTAGTCGCTCAGTTGTGTCCGACTTGTTGCGACCCATGGACTGTAGCCCACCAGACTCCTCTGTCCATGGAATTCTCCTTGCTAGAATACTGGAGTGGGTTGCCATTTCCTTCTCCAGGGGAATCTTCCTGACTCAGGGATTGAACCTGGGTCTCCTGCATGGCAGGCAGACTCTTTATCATCAGAGCTGCCAGGGAAGCCTGGAGACGAAGGAGGGAAGGAGCTACTAAGAGGGGAGACTCAATCAGTGACCAGGAAGAAGAAATGATCATTCATGACAACCAACATTTATTGAGTCTTACTATGTGTCAGGCGCTGTGCTAAGCTTTACACTATGAGTGGTGTCTATTATTATATCCATTTCACAGATGAGGATAAGAGAGCTTAGGAAGATCAAATAGTTTGCCAAAGTCTCAATTGATAAGAGGCAAAACTGATACTAAAATTCGTGTTTGTTACATCAAAGCCTAGTTTCTTACCCACTTGTGGAGGGAGAACCTTCCCTGTGTTCTCTGTTGAGGAAGACACAAGAAATACGTGTGGACCTCTGACCTTCTGGGAGGTCATTACCTTATTCTGGCCAAAGATGGAACCTGCCCTTACTCCTATTAGACAGAAGTCGAGCTGGTGGCGAGGCTTGAGGGGGCAGCGGGTGCAGCAACGAGGAGAATGAATGTGCTGCTCGATAATTATCTGCAGAAAACACTTAAGAAATCCTCACCACCTGTAGCGGTTGAGAAGAGGGACTCTTGCTATCTACTCATCCACATATTAGTCAGAACCACTATTATCGGGGGGCTGTTACTTGGATGAACTGAGTTAAAATGTATCAATATAAAGGTCATATGATGATGTTATGGGGAGGGAGGTGGGAGGGGGGTTCATGTTTGGGAACACATGTAAGAATTAAAGATTTTAAAATTAAGTTAAAAAAAGTTAATTAAAAAAAAAAAAAAGGTCATATGATGGTGCCTGGGTGGCAGCACGCCCCTTTACGGTCATATAATGGTGCCTGTCCTTTTCATCACAGGGATTTCCATCTTCAGAAGCCTTCTAACTGCCGTCCAAATGTGTCTTAGACTGTTTAGCAAGTATCTGCCCTCGTACACACGCCACACTCGGTGGTATCAGCTGGGATGCTCATCCAGGAAGATGCTCACCATGTCCCCTCCCCGTCCCAGCCCTGATATTTCCCTGCAGAGCTTTAACCCTGGGCTCCATCCACAGGGAAGGGGAAGACGTGTGTTGTTGCCAGATTTTAGTCAAAGGAAGCTGACCATCAAGCCTGCCTGTGCCCTTTCTCCTTCACCCCCACTGTACAGCCTTGGCCTCTGGGGACCTTTCCTACTCCTGCTTCCCATATCCCTCCTGTGGAAGTCTTTCTACACACACACACACACGTACACACACACATGCACACAAACATGCATATACAAGCACACACATATGCATGCACACACACACATATATACACACACACACTTACACATGTGCACACACATGTGAAAGTGTGAAACTGTTAGTTTCTCAGTTGTGTCTGACTCTTTGCGATCCCATGGATTGTGCCAGGCTTCTTTTTCCATGAAATTCTCCAGGCAAGAATATTGGAGTGGATTGCCATTCCCTTCCCCAGCAGATCTTCCTAACCCAGAGGTTGAACCCGGGTCTCCTGCATTGCAGGCAGATTCTTTACCATCTGAGCCAGCAGGGAAGCCCACACACACATATATGCACACATGCGCACACACACAGAGACAACACACACATGCATGTAGACACACATGATGTTATGTGTCATGTGTAATCATGCATGTGATGTATGCATGATGGTAGACGGATGTGCTGACATACGGGCTTCCCTGCTGGCTCAGATGGTAAAGAATCCTCCTGCAACGCAGGAGACATGGGTTCCATTCCTGGATTGGAAAGATCCCCTGCAGAAGGGAATGGCAGCCCACTCCAGTATTCTTGCCGGGACAGAGGAGCCTGGCGGGCTGCAGGACTGAGTGACTAAGCACACACACACACATTAATATATAAGGAATACGTAGATGACATGAGCTATACATATACATTTGTTTCTATAAACGCAATTCACACCCGAGGCTGAAAGTGAGCCTCTTCTGCCCCTCTGTCCAGATGTGTCCTACTTATTTCTCCTTTCGCTTTGAGCAGCAGAGAGGCTGGTGACTCCTTTTATGTCACTCACAAGCTCTTCGAGGGGAAAAACCGGGGTGTGCTTACCTTTGACCCTGCTGCAGGATTCACAATGCCTCTGTGCTTTGAGCTGAATCCCTGGGCAGCGTCCCTGCAGGTGTGCCCATCCCTGCACGGAGATGCCCCGGGCAGAGGCTGCTTTCTCATTCATCAACTCACGGCTCGCAGAGCAACCTGCGTGGTGGGCAGGCTGGGCTTGTTATTCTATTTAATGACTGAAGAAATAAAAGCTCAAAGTTTCCAGGGGATGCAGCTAGTTAGAGACTACTTATATCCACCTATAGGTGCCTCTGGGTCTGAACCAATGAAAGAGTTTCCACTTAGAGGCCTCAGTCTAAAACAAGAGACTCCCGAGTATGGTGGTTGATGGAGCTTGGCTCCTGAACTCAGATCTTACCATCTCTAGTCTGTTATGATGCCCACGTGCTCCAGCTTTGCCTTTTTAATCAGGATGAGATGCAGTCGAAATAAAAGTATGACTTTTGCTAAGTCATCCAGTGCTCTAATCAACTGAACAGGCTCTTGAAAGACCTTTCAAGGTGTGTGGCAATCCGATTCTACAACATTCTTAGGGAAATCGGATGCAAGGCTGGCTCTTAAATGTGCTGCGATGCTGGCTGGGGGCTCCTCGGGAGGACCCATCATCCCCGAGTCCACCTGTGCCCAGGGAGGTTACAGAGTTCAGGTCAAGAGCAGTCTGTCACTTTTTGTGCCTCTCTGCCTGTGGGAACACCTGGGCGTCTCAGTGACCTGAACCCAGCAGGGCTCTGTGTAGGAGCCAGAGTCTTAGGAATAAAAGGACTAATTGTTGCCCAGTGAGGGTAGGAGGGAAGATCCCAGGATCATTAAAGGTAGAGATCAACATGGGAAACTTACCTGCTGGTCCAATGGCTAAGATGTTACACTCTCAATGCAGGGGTCCTGGGTTCAATCCCTGGGTTGGGAAGATCCCCTAGAGAAGGGAATAGCAACCCACTCCAGTGTTCTTGTCTGGAGAACTCCTTGGCCAAAGGAGCCTGGTGGGTTACAGTCTGTGGGGTTGCCAGGAGTCAGACACAACTGAGCGACTTTCACTTTCAGCCCCTCTGTGGCTTATAGCTGGCTCTGTATCCATGGTTTCTCTGCATCCCCAGATTCCACCAACAACCAACCACCAACAGTATTTAGTATTGAAAAATAGCTGTGTATAGGTGAACTCTTGCAGTTCAAACCTGCGTTGTTCGAGGGTCGACTGTAGTTTCTTCTCAGACCCGTTGGAGAGATCGGGACAAATTGTGAAACAGGAAAATCTTGGTCTTAGGAAGAGAGGTTAGAGAAAGCTGGAGAAACAGACCATTCAACATCCTAACCATCTTTGTCATCATCCATGAAGGTTTTTCATAGGCCAGCTATAAGCTTAGGATGCTGTCTCGGGAGGAGCTGCTTCTGAGCGACTCTATCAACAGTGTGCAAATTCAAGGGGAGGCTCTGCTTCTTTGCCTGGATAAACCATACACTGGTTTGGGGAGGAGCTTCCTAAGAGCACTGGGCATTCCTGAGATAACTGCTGCTGGAGACTCTGCTTACATGGGTGCCACGTTCTGACTGTAGCTTGCTGGGGAATCCTTGGGCCGATGTTTGAGAAAGACAAAGTAGAAGGCCACGTGCTGGGGATAAGAGGCCCGGTGGCTTTATATTTGGGTATTTTGGTAGAAATCAAAGCAGCAGTTTGAATTTTCTGATGTCTGTGTCTTGGATAAAATAACACGTGTATGCGTGTGTTAGTTGCTCAGTCATGTCCGACTCTGCGACCCCATGGACTGTAGCCCGCCAGGCTCCTCTGTCCATGGAGTTCTCCTAGCATGAATACTGGAGTGGGTTGCCATTCCTTTCTCCAGGGGATCTTCCTGATCCAGGGCTTGAACCCTGGTCTTCTCCATTGCAGGCAGATTCTTTACAGTCTGAGCCACCAGGGAAGTCCAGGATCAAATAATTTATCAGGATGGAATGAAGAGCTGCCTTCTCAAATATCCGAGTTGCCTTCTGATGGAGCCAAAGAGAGTAGATTTCTTCCTCCAAACAAGAGGAGAATGTTTTTAACTACTTGGGAATTAGACATTTTGCAATATGAAAGCTTACAGGGTAGGGATGGGTGAGGGACAGGAGCCACTCAGAAGACGAATGTTCACTGCAATTTCCCTCATCCCTGGGATTCCAGTCCTTTGGCTTTAGAACAAACTCCTCGTTTCTTCCTGCAAGTCTTCCTATGATGGGAGAGGTCTAGAAGGACAGCTATTTTTCTAGTAAGCCTGATTCACTCTCCCTTGGGAACCTACCCTTCCCTTCTCTGTAGTGGGATTGAGGGGTGGAGTAGGGGGTGGGAAGAATGGGGACAGAGGGAAGGAGGAGGTGACAGTTTCTGGGGTTTTCCTGAGGGATGTGTGTGTCCGTCTGTTTATTTCCGTATGTGGAGGAGGGCTGTGCTTTGCAGCTCATCTGCCTCCAGGGCGGTCAGCTCAGCCCCTCTTGTTGGTCTGGGAGCCTTGAGCATCAGTGGAGGCAGGGCCGGCTGTGACCCTGGCTGACTGCAAACCCAGGTAGGAATGTAGTAGTAACTGACAGAGCCGAGTGAGGGCTCCATTATTTGCTAACATTCTTTAGAGATGCTTGGCTGCTTTGCATTAGTCTGTGGTTGAGTTCTTCATTCTTGGCTCCTGGAATTTTTCATACTTCAAATGAAATGTATTCTGTCAGCTCATGGATGAATCGTCTCTGGTTGTACAGTTGGAAGAAACATGTCACATCTTTTTACAAACCATTGGCACAAACTGCAAAACAAACACAAGCTCTAGTTACTGCGAGACTGGTTGGACCTTGGTAGGTGTGTCTGAGTTGCTGGGGGTTTGGATGGAGAGCCGGGCCTGTTCCCTGGGCCTCATGACTTAACCTCCTAGGGCCCCTTGGCGTGGCTGACCAGTTCTTGGAGGTGCTCAAGCCTCCCATCATACCTACCCTCAGCCCACAGTGAGCAGCCAGGCTGATGCCACAACTCTGTTTAAGTGAGATTTGAAATAATGAAATTCAGCACAGTTCACAGTTGACTGGAAAAGAACCATCAATAGTCCCGCTTTCCTCTCAGATACTTATCTTATTACAGTTAAAAGTCACAGTGAAACAGCAAGGCCTGAATCAGAAAACAGACTCCAGGATGTGGGACGAGCATAGCTGGTTCTCAAAGGGTGTGTTCAGGGGTAGGGGAAGCAGCTGTGTGTGTCCTGGCGATGCGCCTGGGGGATGGCACCACGTTGGGACAGTGCAGAGTTCAGAAGAAATGCTCCTGATCTCCACGCCTCTTCTCCACTTGCTGTGATCGTGTGCTTCAGTCTCTACTTCTGGTCTTTGCTTTTCTTCTTTCTCGCCTTTGTCCTTCATCTAGTTGGTTTGTCAAGACAGGGGCTTGATGGGACTGAAACTACAAGGACTTATCTGGAGGAGGGGAACTACTTTGTGTTGCTAAAACTGCTAGGTTTTGCGGTGAGATTCTGACTTTTCTTCCTTTATTTTTAAAACAGACACCTTGGTTTTCCCACGGATTCATGAGGCAGGCAAATCTTTGCCCAGAGAATCAATGAATGCAGTGAGGTTGCAACGTATACGCAGCATGAGACTGACACTTCTTGCAGGAAGTGTTCCTTGATTAGACGGCGTCCTCAGTGTTCAAGACAGCTCTCATGTTTATCAATCATCTTTCTTATTTTGATTTGCAGTATAATAATACATTAAGGCCCTCACTTTG
This sequence comes from Capricornis sumatraensis, assembly GCF_032405125.1. NCBI lineage: Eukaryota > Metazoa > Chordata > Mammalia > Artiodactyla > Bovidae > Capricornis > Capricornis sumatraensis. The sequence goes on along the minus strand of NC_091078.1, from coordinate 40,341,432 downwards.
GGCTTCCCTGGTGGCTCAGATGGTAAAGCATCTGCCTGCAATGCAAGCGACCTGGGTTCAATTCCTGGGTCAGGAAGATCCCCTGGAGAAGGAAATCTAAATCCACTCCAGCACTCTTGCCTGGAAAATCCCATGGATGGATGAGCCTGATAGGCTACAGTCCATGGGATCGCAAAGAGTAAGACACGACTGAGCAACTTCACTTTCACTTTCAATACATTAGTTTAAATATCACTATATGCTTCCCTTGTGGCTCAGTGGTAAAGAATCTGCCTATAGCTCAGGAGATACAGATGGGAAGATCCCCTGGAAAAGGAAATGGCAACACATTCCAGTATTCTTGTCAGGAAAGTATCACGGACGGAGGAGCCTGATGGGCTACATAGCCCATGGGGTCTCAAAAGAGTTGGACGTGACTTAATGACTAAACAATAACAAATTATTTACGAAAGTTCATTTCTGCTCACAACTCTATGAGGTATGCTGGGCAACACACTGGTTTTTGCAATGTGTTTTGTAGATGAGGCTGCTGAGGGTCCAGATTCACACTGCAGTAGGGTCCTGAGGCCTTTGGCCAGGTTTGAAAATGGAGGGGAGAGAGGTGGTTAGCATGGATGGTCTGGAAGAGAGCGGGGCTTGGAGCAGATACACCTGATGGGCAGTGGAAAGGTGTGCAGCTGATCCAAGCAAGAGAGAATGCTGCCATTTCAGGCCAGCAAGTTCTCTCTGAGCCCAACGGATCACAAGGTGGCACCTGAGAGGGATCAGAGCAAACACGTCTCCAAACACAGGCAGCCTGGGGAGACCACCAGGCAACTGACTAGGTCAGAGGGGTGGGAGCAGTTTCAAAGACAGGAGTGCAGGAGAGGAGTCGCTGGAGGAGAGGAGCTGCTGGGCGCCCACAGAACAGGAAGTCTTGGTTATCAGTGGAGGTTTGAACTGGATAACGCTGGAGGTCCCGTCCAGATCTCGAACACTTTTCACTTTCAGAATTTGTAAAATAGGTTAAAATAAATGGCTTCAAAAAATCGGTCATTCTGTTCCTCGTAGCCCCCAAATATGTTCCCCTGTACTGTTCCCTAGTCAGGTGACAACCACCCAAAGCTGCAGCACTCAGGCTTGCTCTTTTCCAAATGAGTCACTGCTGATGGTGAGCAGATGGTCTATTTGGTCAGTCGTGTCCAACTCTTTGCGACCACATGGACTGTAGCCCACCAGGCTCCTCTGTCCCTGGGATTTCCCGGGCAAGAATACTGGAGTGGGTTGCCATTTCCTTCTCCAGGGGATCTTCCCGACCCAGGGATGGAACTCGGATCTCTTGCGTGGTCTCAGCTGGATTCTTTACCAGCTGAGCCACCAGGGAGGTCCCCTGGATGAGGACGGAGTTGGTCTCCCAGTGGCCACTGTTTAGAGTTGGGAATGACGGTCGTGTCCTCCCGTTTCCTTTGGAAAGTCATCATCACAGGCAATGGAAAGTTTTTACAGGGCCACACCTTGGAAAAGAAGGAAAGGCTTGGAAAAGAAGGAAAAGACTTGAAACTACCACCTGTCTGGACATGTGTGGATGCCACTTACCTGGAGGAAACAGGACCCTGACTTCTGTATTTTGTTTAGTACATTTGAGAAATCCCGAGGAGGAATCTTATCTTACTTACGGATTAAAATAACAACAACAACAACAACTTTATTTTGTGCTAAAGTAAATTTATTAGGACTGAAAAAATGTAAAACAAAGGAAGATTTAAAAAAAGAGCAGGGGAGGATGAAAAAGTGACTATATATTTTAATGTTATTTATTTATTTGGAAGTATTTACTGATTTATTTGCCTGTTGATGTTCACTCGCCCAGTCATGTCTGACTTTGCAGCGTGCCAGGCCTCCTTTGCAGCAGCCCATAGGCTACAGCACGCCAGGCCTCCCTGTTCCTCACTGTTCCTGTTTCCTAAAGTTTGCCCAAGTTCATGCCCATTGCGCCAGTTGTGGCGTGGGCATGAAATCTCCGAAAGAAAGTGAAGTCACTCAGTTGTGTTCGACTCTTTGCCACCCCATGGACCATAGCCTACCAGGCTCCTCCGGCCATGGGATTTTCCAAGCAAGAGTACTGGAGTGGGTTGCCATTGCCTTCTCCGGAAGATCTTCCTGACCCAGGGATTAAACCTAGGTCTCCCACATTGTAGGCAGATGTTTTACCATCTGAGCCCCCAGGGAAACCTGGGCCCCCTTGCATTGCGAGCACAGAATCTTAGCTATTGGACCACCAGGGAAGTTCCTGTGGCTATTTATTTTTAAATGCTGCATTTTCATATTTTATAAATTCTCTGTGCTTTGCTTTCTTCAAGGAATTTACAACATTTATTATTATTTAGGTAGTTATTTTGGGAAACTTGTAATATATGGACTTATCCATTCTTCTTTTATAGCTTGGGTATCTGATAAACTATTTTTGACTCGAGCCACATGGATTCTCAGAGACTGAAATGACTGTAGCTGGTTCTCCGGGTGCTATGACTGTGAGTCAGCTCTCAGCCTAGGTGAATGCCTGTGGTCTCTTCTAATAGTTTTTACTCTGGTCAATTTCAATTTTAATTTTTCATTATTGTCAACTTGAGAATTGTCCTATGCTTAATTTCTATGTAACTTGTGTGTCTTCTACAATCCTCCATCCCCCTTCATCAAATTTTCTTCTTCCTGATAAATCCTGAACGTGTTATCGTGTCCTCAGGCTGTAGGTTTTTGGTTCCTGCTGTAACTTTTCAGATGTTAAAGAATACGCCCAACTAAACTGTTCTTCATACTTTGAGCTGAAGGTTTAAAGCTCTTCCAGCAGAAGTCATTGAGTTCTGCTGAGAGACCCTTTCCCAGGGACTGCAGCAAATGTCCCCAGGTCTGGAACACGTGCTCCTTACTGGCTGGGACTTCAGTCGGTTAATAGCACGTCTTTTCCAAGCTGCACCTGGGCTTCCCTAGTGGTTCAGATGGTAAAGAATCTGCCTGCGATGCAGGAGACCTGGGTTTGATCCCTGGGTCAGGAGAGAGAAGAGAATAGTATTCTTGCTTGGAGAATTCTACGCGCAGCGCAGCCTAGCGGTCTACCGTCCAGAGGGTCACAATAAGTTGGACACGACTGAGCAACTAACACTTCCATTTTTCCAAGCTGCTCAAGGCCTGCCCTGCCCTGCACTGATTCCTAGGCTGCTGGGAAGTCATGTACCAGGACCTCTAGGTTTCCTTTATACACGGGCAGGGAGGCGCGGTGCCTTATACATGGGGGTCATTTGTTTGTTACTGTGCTCATCCTGGGCCACCATTATCAAAATTACTTTGTACATCCTTTTGGACAAATTCCCTCAGCTTCCTCTTTGAGTGGTATTGATGTTGGCATTTGATTATTTATTCAATTGTTTGTTTAGTCAGCTAGACTTTTTTCCTGCTCTTTATTCATTTTGCTCATGAGCAGTCTATTTTTGCAATCTTTTATCCAATAAAATGTGTAAATCTTTAGCTTACTCAAGGAAGCATTTTAGGAAATGAAATTTATAGTATTCCCCAGTTTCAGGAATCTGATGTGTTGCTTTGTCAGCGAGTTTTGAAAGAGCCTGAGAGAAACGTAAGGTTTAAGCCGCGTCTGCAGCTTTACGTGCATATGCTTGTTCCTGGCCAGATGGCAGATAGTTAAAGATGAATCAGAAAAGCATCAGTTCAGTTTAGTCACTCAGTCATGTCTGACTCTTTGTGACTCCATGGACTGCAGCACGCCAGGCCTCCCTGTCCATCACCCACTCCCGGAGCTTGCTCAAACTCATGTCCATTGACTTGGTGATGTCATCCTCTGTCCCCTTCTCCTCCTGCCTTAATCCTTCCCAGCATCAGGGTCTTTTCCAATGAGTCAGTTCTTCACATTAGGTGGCCAGAATATTGGAGTCCAGCTTCAGCATCAGTCCTTCCAATGACTATTTAGGACTGATTTCCTTTAGAGTTGACTGGTTGAATCTCCTTGCAGTCCAAGGGACTCTCAAGAGTCTTCTTTAACACCACAGTTCAAAAGTATCAATTCTCTGGTGCTCAGCTTTCTTTAGAGTCCAACTCTCACATCCATACATGACTAGTGGAAAAACCATAACTTTGACTAGACGGACCTTTGTCGGCAAAGTAATGTCTCTACTTTTTAATATGCTGTCTAGGTTGGTCATAGGTTTTCTTCCAAGGAGCAAGCGTCTTTTAATTTCATGGCTTCAGTCACCATCTGCAGTGATTTTGGAGTCCAAGAAAATAAAATATCTCGCTGTTCCCATTGTTTCCCCATCTGTTTGCCGTGAAGTGATGGGACCAGATGCCATGATCTTAGTTTTCTGAATGTTGAGCTTTAAGCCAACTTTTTCACTCTCCTCTTTCACTTTCATCAAGAGGCTCTTTAGTTCCTCTTCACTTTCTGCCATGACAGTGGTGTCATCTGGGTATCTGAGGTTACTGATATTGCTCCCAACAATCTTGATTCCAGCTTGTGCTTCATCCATCCTGGCATTTCACGTAATGTATCCTGCATTTAAGTTAAATAAACAGGGTGACAATATATAGCCTTGACGTACTCCTTTTCTGGTTTGGAACCAGTCTGTTCCATGTCCAGTTCTAACTGTTGCTTCATGATCTGCATACAGATTCCTCAAGAGGCAGGTCAGATGGTCTGGTATTCCCATCTCTTGAAGAATTTTCCTCAGTTTGTTGTGATCCACACAGTCAAGGGCTTTGGCATAATCAATAAAGCAGAAATAGATGTTTTCTGGAACTCCTTTGCTTTTTAAACTCAAAACAGAAAGTAAAACCTTTCGGGTAAACCTTAGAGTTATAGAAAGTATACATGTTTAGAAATTTAGGGGAAACAACATACATTAAAAAAAATATTTGGATTAAGTGGAAATGCAAACATTTCTTTAAAAATCCTGAAAGCAATGGGATATTACTTATTAACTAGTCAGAATTAGGGGGACAGTGAAATGGAAATTGGATGTTACCTTTGGATCCTTTAACAGAATAAACCCAGAGGCAGGATCATATTCCCCAGGATCAAATTGTAGGGTTTGAAGGATTGAACTCACAGGAATTTTGTGGCGAAAAGCTCTAGAGGCCCAAGAATAGAAATCTTTTTGAATGTTTAAATACATTTGGGTTATGACAGTAGTTGAAATCTGACACCATCTTGGTTACTAGTCTTCAGAAAATAAGAGACCAGTAATGTATTTTCGTACTGTATATAAAAAGATATCTTTAAAATAACTTGGGAGGAAGAGGTGGAAAGGAGAGTAGTTATGATCTAGACATAGGGTCCTTCATTTTTGTGACTCCGTTCATTTTTTTCTTTATTGGGCAACTAAAATCTCTTGCAGACAAATGCCTCTAAGTCAAAATGTTTTTGGCACATGCATTATAATTTCAGTTTGGAATATGATTGTTTGAGAGGCAGCAGGAAGAGTTGGTTGGAATACCACTTGGAATATTTGGATAAGCCAGATAACAGATTTGTCAGTTGAAACCAAGCTGTGGTTGGGACTTCCCCGGTGGTCCAGTGGGTAAGATTCTCTGCTTCCAATGCAGGGGACACAGGTTTGATCCCTGGTCAGAGAACTAAGATCCCACATGCCGCATGGTGCAGCCAGAAGAGAGCTGTGATTCTTGACGGAAATGGGCCTCTATGCAAGGTGTGACTCTGCAAAGTCAGGCAGTTTGTCAGTGGAGCTGGAAACTGGCAAGAGATGGCAGGGGCCAGGCTGTGTGTGTATGCATGTGTGCACGTGTGCTTGCCTATGTGCACCGTTTTATTCATATCAACTGATTTGGGAAATTCTATATATCCAGTAAATTCATTATTAAGGCTCTTTCCTCTGCTCAGCATGTTTCCATCAGTACCTCGACCCCAGGAAGTGTTGTTTTTTTTTTAAAGAAATTGGAAATCCTTGTGTTTATTCTGTCTTTCTCTCTTAGATCCCTTTTAGGAGTGCTTATATGAGTTTCTTGGTGGTTCAGATGGTAAAGAATCTGCCTGCAATCCAAGAGACCCAGGTTTGATCCCTGGGTTGAGAAAATCCCCTGGAGAATGGAATGGCTCCCCATTCCAATATTGCTGCCTGGAGAATTTCATGGAGAGAGCCTGGCAGGCTACATACAGTCCATGGGGCCACAAAGAGTCAGACGCGACTGAGCAACTAACACTTTCACTCTTTTCACTTTCATATGAGTGACAGACATCTTTTATTAAAAAGAGTGCATGCCCTAATAACATTTGACATCTCAGCGTGAGTTTGCTGAGTCAGTTGGAGAATTTGGACTTTACCACAAAGATTCAAGAGCAATAGAGTGAATTATCCTTATTCAAGTTTAGACTAAGATCCCTGAAGTTCAGAGAAATATTTGGTAAGGATATGAGTCACTAATGTGATCCACATTTAGAGAAATAATCAACAGACCAAAAGTCCAAATATTTCTCTGGCCAATTTTGCTTTGGTTCTTTTATTTAACCTCTTCTGCTTGGGCTAGAGAGAAAAACGTCAAACGTATTAGTTAAAAATGCACGTGCCCAATTTTTGTCAGATTACTTGTAAATATTTCTTACTCTGATATAGGCATGGCTATTTGTAGAAATGATTTATTTAAAAAAATCTTTCTATACTTTATTCTGGCCCATGTTCCCCACACATGAGCTAGCGTTTTGAGTCAGTCCTGTGTGTGGCTCCCTCCCCTGCTGGACAGGGATTCTGTGCTGTGCCCAAGGTGACAAGGATGGCCTGCAGTGCCCTGCTGCTGCTGCTAAGTCGCCTCAGTCGTGTCCGACTCTGTGTGACCCCATAGACAGCAGCCCACCAGGCTCCCCCGTCCCTGGGATTCTCCAGGCAAGAACACTGGAGTGGGTTGCCATTTCCTTCTCCAATGCATGAAAGTGGAAAGTGAAAGTGAAATCGCTCAGTCGTGTCCAACTGTTCGAGACCCCACGGACTGCAGCCTACCAGGCTTCTCCATCCATGGGATTTTCCAGGCAAGAGTACTGGAGTGGGGTGCCATTGCCTTCTCCGCTGCAGTGGCATAGAGGTTGGCATATATCTCTCTTCACTGCTTGCAGCCTTTGCTCAGAGTAAGTGTCTCAGGCGACCAGCTTCCTCGCTTTTACAGCCGCAGAGAGTGGCTTACCTCTGATGACTGTGTGTCCCGTTGTGCCTTTATGAGATCATCTGAAGCCTGGAGGAATTCTTGGCATTTTTGTTGTCTGTGCTCCATCTATGTCCCACTGGTGACATGTGACATTATCAGCTGTGAGGAGAGGAGGGTCCAAGGAAGGGAAAAAGCCAAGTAGATGAAGTCCTGCATTTCCTAAAGCTGTTTTTGCTGTCATTTTCTTCACCACTTGCCCCTGACAGAAGGTTGGAGGCCTGAGCAGTAATTGGCAAGGTTGTTAATGTCAAGGATTCCTGTATCTGTATATATATTTTAATTCACCACCAAGTAGTGCCTGTGCTAGGCCAGCTGTCATCTTGCCCTTTATGTCACTTCTAGTTTGCTTCAGTAACAGTCTCTCCTTCTTAAACTTGTTTTCACGAAACAAGACAAGGGATGGAGCTGGGGATGGGGACAGGGGACAGGGAGAAGACTGGAAGCTGAGCTGACGTTCCTGCTCCTGCAGCTTTTGGCACATGGTCAGACCTACACAGGCAGAAAGTTGGGTGCTCAGTGGCCAGCAGACAGCAGACTTTTTGCACAATTCTGTTCTGAGGGCAGGAACACTCATGTCTTGCTTAGTAAAAATGGCCTTATATTTCTGCCTCTGTCATTAATGCTCTCTGGCACTTTGCATAACTGATGTGTTAAAAAAGTGTTTTTTTAATGTGGACCATCTTTTAAAGTCTTTATTGACTTCGTTACAATACTGCTTTTGTTTAAGTTCTGTTTTTTTGACTGTGAGTCGTGTGGGATCTTCACTCCCGACCTGGGGTTGAATCCACACCCCTCCACTGGCAGACGTATGCTTGGCATCCTGGGTGTGAGTTTAATGCTGATGGCCAAGGCTGGTGCTGAGGGTAGTCATGGCTGGCTTCCTGGAGGTGAGAGAAAGCATCACTAATGGAGGAAGAAAAAATGCGTGTGAGGTGGTTTCTCTAGAACATGAACACAGAGGCGTCCTCCAGGCTGCCTCTCATGTGGCCCAGAGCAGGAGGCCAGTGGAAGCAGGAGGACCTGCCTCGTATCCCCATCCTGTGGTCTGTTCTGCACTGTGATGGGACCCTTGGCCTGCATGTCTAAGACCTAGCCACACCTTCCAGGTAGTCACTGCTTGATCCCTGCAGTGTGGTCCACCCTTGGGAGGAAGACCTTAAAAAGGGGCCCAGGCAGAGAGTAGGTTCATTGCTCTCTGGGAAGGCTCTTCTGGTCTCAGCTGCCTTCACCAGCTTCTGTGTGGGCATGTATTAATACCTTTGGCCCCATAGATATTTTCTTCCAGGAGTAAGGAGAATAAGGGCAAAGCCCTCTAATGCCTGGATCCATGAAAGGCGTGGAAAGAATTACTATGAGAGGGCACAGATTCAAGTTTCTGATGAGTCTTGTGAGTTATGCCTCCCAAAGTGATAGCATCTGGAGAAACGGAGTAAATAGTTGGTTGCTAGTTGAGCAGGGCATGGGATTCTGTAACCAGATAGATGCCAGATGCAGCTGTACGTGTTAGCAAGGAAGATTAGCAAGGTGCTCTGGGCTGCCCTGGTGGCTCAGATGGTAAAGAATCTACCTGCAGTCCAGGAAACCCAGGTTTGATCCCTGGATTGGGAAGATTCCCTGGAGGAGGCCATGGAAACCCACTCCTGTATTCTTGCCTGATGAATCCAATGGACAGAGGAGCCTGGTGGGCTACAGTCCATGGGGTCACAAAGAGTCAGACACAACTAAGTAACAAAGTACTGAACATGGGTGGCTTACACACAGACATTGTGGTTAGAGGTCCAAGATCAAGGTGATGGTGGGGGAGAGGTTGGTTCCTTCTGAAGCCTTGAGGTAGGATCCGTTCCAAGCTTCTCCTCAGCTTGTAGAAGACCATCTTCTCCTACCATCTTTTTACACTGTTTTCTGACCATGTGTGTTTCCGAGTAAAAATTTCTCCACCAGTTAAATAGGAGTGGGGCCCACCCTAGCAGCCCCATCTTAACCAATTGCATTTGCAGTGACCTTATCGCCATTAAAGTGACATGCTGAGACATGGGGGATTAGGACTTTAATATATGAGTTTTAGGGGGACACAATTCAACCCCTACATGTTCTATGAAAAGGAGCCATCCAAAAGAGATAAGTCAGAGAGAGCAGGACTTCTAGGAGCTGGGATTTAGAAGGAGGAGAGGAGGTCGTCTTGAGTGGACACCATGTCTTTAACCTCTTCTTCCTCTCACATAAACCTCCACCCACGGCAGGCTGGTGAGGAGCAGTGTGTGTGAGCTGAGTCCACCAAACTCCCCTGTTCATGAGATTTTCCAGGCAAGAATACTGGAGTGGGTTGCCGTATCTTCCTGCAGGGGATCTGCTGGCCTGGGATTGCACCCTTATCCCCTGCATCTCCTACACTGCAGATGGGTTCTTTACCTCTGTACCACTGCGGGCGGGGGGGGGGGGGGGTGGTCCCTATCCTTGGAACAATGAAAGGAAAGCTCCAGTGTCCTCAAATGCCAGTGAGGAGGAAGGGTGGCATGGGAAAGAACTGGATGTGCATGGAACTCTTAGTAGCCTGGCCTGTTCTTCAAGAGACTATATTGAATGAATTAGATCTTTCTGACCTTCCTGCCTGAGCTGGAGTTCACTGATTTGATTACTATCCTGCACTATTTCTTAAATCAATATTGCATTCATGCGTGCCTGCGTGCATGCTAAGTTGCTTCAATCGTGTCCAACTCTTTGTGACCCATGGACTGTAACCCACCAGTCTCCTCTGTGCATGGGATTCTCCAGGCAAGAATACTGGCGTGGGTTGCCATGGCCTCCTCCAGGGGATCTTCCCAGCCCAGGGACTGAGTCCATGTCTCTATGTCTCCTGCACTGGCAGGCGAATTCTTTACCACTAGAGCCGCCTGGGAAGTGAAGTGAAGTCACTCAGTCATGTCCAACTCTTTGCGACCCCATGGACTGTAGCCTATCAGGCTCCTCTGTCCATGGGATTTTCCAGGCAAGAGTGCTGGAGTGGATTGCCATTTCCTTCTCCAGGGGATCTTCCCGACCCAGGGATCGAACCAAAGTCTCCCGCATTGCAGGCAGACGCTTTACCGTCTGAGCCACCAGGGAAGCCCACCCTTAATCCCCACTTGCGCTGGGGCAGTAGGGGTGTGGAGCAGAGAGGGAGCCTCTCACCATCCTGTGGTTTGAGGGCATGTCTGATAGAGATGGGGATGTTCCCACAATGCCCCACCTGGTCCTTAGAAAGAAGACAAGAGGGTGCTCATTCACTCACCACCCTCTATGCTCCAGGTATTTCTACATGGAAGAGCCTTGGCCTTGTGGAGCTTTCCTACTAGTGCGAGAAGAAAGCAGATATAAACAATAAATAGAAACAAGCAGTAAGCACGATTAATAAGTAAATCACATCGTCGGTTAGGAGGCAGTGAATGCTATGGGGGAAGACAAAGGACGAGATGTTAAGTGTGCAGGTTTATAGGCAGTAATCAGTTTGGGCTCCCTGGGGGTGTGGAGTGCTTAGACCAGAGCAGGGACTGGAAGGTGGGAGGGACTGGTCTGGTGTGTGTCTTGGAAGGAGAGCACCAGCCAGAGGGGTCTGCATCAGTGGATTTGATGAGCATCAGGAGGCCTCTGTGGCCAGGCAGAGAAAGTGAAGGAGGTTGTTGTAGGAGAGAAGGTCAGAGAGGTTATGGGAGAGGGCCATGCTGGTCCTCGTGGATGGGCTTTACCTGAGTGCATTAGAGAATGGGTTTATGGGTTTCATGCAGGGCCTGAGAAGGCTCACTCTGGATATAGGATTAAGAATAGACAGTAGGGGTTAAGGACAAAAGCAGGGGACCACTTCAGAGCCCACTGCAGCATTTCAGGGGAGGAAGTCCATGGTATGGGTCAGTGGTCGCAGCATACGTGGACTCTTCCTTCAAACTGTATTTCATCCTGAGTCACTGAACCCGAATTGCCTGGCTGATATTTTCCCCTAAAAATGTCTTATTCTGGCCCTTAACCATGTCTTGGCTTCTACTGTTTAGATTCAGTTCAGTTCAGTTCAGTCGCTCAGTCGTGTCCGACTCTTTGCAACCCCATGAATTGCAGCATACCAGGCCTCCCTGTCCATCACCAACTCCTGGAGTTCACTCAAACTCAGGTCCATTGAGTCGGTGATGCCATCCAGCCACCTCATCCTCTGTCGTCCCCTTCTCCTCCTGTCCCCAGTCCCTCCCAGCATCAGAGTCTTTTCCAATGAGTCAACTCTTCGCATGAGGTGGCCAAAGTACTGGAGTTTCAGCTTCAGCACCAGTCCTTCCAAAGAAATCCCAGGGCTGATCTCCTTCAGAATGGACTGGTTGTATCTCCTTGCAGTCCAAGGGACTCTCAAGAGTCATCTCCAACACCACAGTTCAAAAGCATCAATTCTTCGGCGCTCAGCTTTTTTCACAGTCCAACTCTCACATCCATACATGACTACTGGAAAAACCATAGACTTGACTAGACGGACCTTTGTTGGCAAAGTAATGTCTCTGCTTTTGAATATGCTATCTAGGTTGGTCATAACTTTCCTTCCAAGGAGTAAGTGTCCTTTAATTTCATGGCTGCTCTCACCATCTGCAGTGATTTTGGAGCCCCAAAATAAAGTCTGACAGTTTTTACTGTTTCCCCATCTATTTCCCATGAAGTGATGGGACCAGATGCCATGATCTTCGTTTTCTGAATGTTGAGCTTTAGGCCAACTTTTTCGTTCTCCTCTTTCACTTTCATCAAGAGGCTTTTTAGTTCCTCTTCACTTTCTGCCATAAGGGTGGTGTCATCTGGATATCTGAGGTTATTGATATTTCTCCCGGCAATCTTGATTCCAGCTTATGCTTCTTCCAGCCCAGCGTTTCTCATGATGTACTCTGCATATAAGTTAAATAAGCAGGGTGACAATATACAGCCTTGACATACTCCTTTTCCTATTTGGAACCAGTCTGTTGTTCCATGTCCAGTTCTAACTGTTGCTTCCTGACCTGCATATAGGTTTCTCTGTGTAGATTCGTTACTGTGAAAAAGTGAAAGTGTGAGTCGGTCAGTCATGTCTGCCTCCAAGGACTGTAGCCTGCCAGGCTTCTCTTCCACGGAATTCTCAAGGCAGGAATACTGGAGTGGGAAGCTATTCCCTTCTCCAGGGGATTTAAGGGAGCCCCTTTTCACTCCTAACCTGAAACTAAGGCATTTGTGTGCTTTTATACTAACCCAAAGGCTTCCTCGGTGGCTCAGATAATAAAGACTCTGCCTGCAATGCAGGAGACCCAGGTTCAATCCCTGGGTTGGGAAGACCTTGGAGAAGGAAATGGCAACCCACTCCAGTGTTCCTGCCTGGAGAATCCCATGGACAGAGGAGCCTGGCGGGCTACAGTCCACGGGGTCGCAAAGGGTGGGACACGACTGTGCGACTACCACTTCCACTTCAAAGGCCCCATAATCAGTTTTTAAAAACTCAAAGACATTGTCACATGCAATTTTTTATAGCCACCTATCCTTAGAGCCTACACTACAAGGCAAGAATGTTTACAATCTATTGTGGGAGAGGTTTTCTATTTCCCACTTGGGTGAGTTGAAAATGAAATCATCTACTAGTCTGAAACAAGCAGAAGGGCCATCGTGACCACATGGAGTAGACTTTTTTCCTTGGACCCTGGAGCAAGCTGGAATCAAGACTGCCAGGAAAAATATCAATAACCTCAGGTATGCAGATGACACTACCCTTATGGCAGAAAGTGAAGAACTAAAGAGCCTTTTGATGAAAGTGAAGGAGGAAAGTGAAAAAGTTGGCTTAAAACTCAACACTCAGAAAACTAAGATCATGGCATCCATTCCCATCACTTCATGGCAAACAGATGGGGAAAAAATGGAAACAGATTTTATTTTCTTGAGCTTCAAAATCACTGCAGGTGGTGAATGCAGCCATGATTTTAAAAGACACTTGCTTCTTGGAAGAAAAGCTATGACCAACCTGCTGCTGCTGCTGCTAAGTCGCTTCAGTCGTGTCCGACTCTGTGCGACCCCATAGACAGCAGCCCACCAGGCTCCCCCGTCCCTGGGATTCTCCAGGCAAGAACACTGGAGTGGGTTGCCATTTCCTTCTCCAATGACCAACCTAGACAACATTAAAAAGCAGAGACATTACTTTGCCAACAAAGGTCCATCTAGTCAAAGTTATTGTTTTTCCAGTAGTCATGTATAGATGTGAGAGTTGAACTATAAAGAAAGCTGAGCACCAAAGAATTGATGCTTTTGAACTGTGGTGTGAAGAAGACTCTTGAGAGTCCCTTGGACTGCAAGGAGATCCAACCAGTCCATCCTAAAGGAGATCAGTCCTAAATATTCATTGGAAGGACTGATGTTGAAGCTGAAACTCCAATATTTTGGCCACTGATGCAAAGAATGACTCATTTGTAAAGACCCTGTTGCTGGGAAAGATTGAAGGCAGGAGGAGAAGGGGACAGAGGATGAGATGGTTGGATGGCATCACCGACTTGATGGGCTTGAGTTTGAGCAAGCTCCAGGAGTTTGTGATGGACAGGGAAGCCTGGCGTGCTGCAGTCCATGGGATCACAAAGAGCTGGACATGACTGAGAGACTGAACTGAACTGAACTGGAGCACCAGGTATAGGGTCTTAATAACACATGTAATAATCATACTGTTAAAAATGGAGATTTCACATATGTTAGTTTGCTCGAGCTGCCATGACAGACTCCCACAGACCGAGGGGCTTAAATTAACACAGTGCTGGAGGCGGGAAGTCCAGGATCAGGCATGGGCGCTGCTGGCTCCTTCTAGGGCTGTGCGGCGAGAGTCTGTGCCAGGCTCTCTCCTCGGCTCGCAGGTGACTGCCTTCTCCCCGTGTTCCTGTCTGTGGTCTTCCCTGTGTGTGTGTCTCTCTCTGTGTTCGAATTTCCCCTTTTCATAAGGACACCAGTTATATTGGATTAGGGTCACCCGGATGACCTCGTTTTAATTGATCACCTCTATAAAGACACTATCACCAAATAAGGTACCCTTCTGAGGACACTGACATAATGAATTGGGGTTGGGGGCACTCTCAACCCGTAATAGACCCCTGTATACTCAATTTCCTTTCACCACCACCAGCCTCAAGCCCAGCTGCCCCTATTGTACTTTTCTGTATAGCACATTCTTCTTAATAGTCTCAACTTTTTCTGAGGCTTCATGTGTTGAGGGTGAATTTCAGTCAAACGATTTAAGTACCATTTGTGAGTAGAGGATAATGTCCATTTACAAATAACGAATTTGTGTTGTAAATTCAGGGCCTCCCTGGTGACTCAGACAGTAAAGAATCTGCCTGCAATGCAAGAGACCTGGGTTCAGTCACTGGGTCGGGAAGATCCCCTGGGAAGGAAATGGCAGCCCACTCCTGTTTTCTTGACTGAGAAATCCCATGGACGGAGGAGCCTGGCGGGCCACAGTCCATGGGGTTGCAGAGAGTCAGATGTGACTGAGTAAACTCAACACCATTCTAAAATAGGATTCTAAAAACCAGTGTATACAGGGACAGTATACCTCAAATAATTACACATCTTCCGGAAGAGCTAGCATAATTTAGTGGTTAGAAGAACAGACAGCTAAACCGCCTGGGTTATCATTCTCCCATTTACCAGCTAGCTGACCCTGGGAAAATTACTGAAATCTCTCTTGGAGTGTTCCCGTTTGAAGATGTAGATATTAGGTACCTACTTCATAGAGTTATGTGAATTTCAAAGGCTAATCCATGTAAGGAATACAAGGGAGAGTGCCTGGCACACAGTAAGTGCTCAATAAATGTTTGACACTATTATTCCTAGGGTGGCTGCTTTTCAGGAAGACACTCATTTGAGTAAATTAGGCCTGGTGTGTTTGTTAAAACATTATGTGCTAATTTGTGGAGACAATGTGTGTTTCCAGGGTACCGCATAATTTGATCTGAGAGAGCAGTTTACTTGTCATTAACCATATGCAGGCTTCAAAGAAATGTGGGGATTCATTTTAATCACTGAAGTACATGTAACTCATATTTATAAACATTTAACTCCTCTAATTTGGTGGTTTTCAATTTGTATTCCTGCTCCTGGAATCATGATTTGGGGACCCCTGGAAGATCCCCTGGGAGAGGAAATGGCAACCCACTCCAGCATTCTTGCCTGGAGAATCCCATGGACAGAGGAGCCTGGTGGGCTACAGTCCATGGGGCTGCAGAGCTAGACGTGACTAAGTGAATGGCACGCCTGGGTGACGGTGGTAATATTCAGTGTGCAGGTCCGTGTGACCTCATTTGTACCCCAGGTCAGACATCCCACCTCAGTCAGAGTAATCCCCTATTATCTATTGTATATATTACTATTCTGAGTAAAAGTTCATTTGAAAGAGCTCTACTACTAAAAATAGCTTGAAAATCACTCGCGTGGAGTATAGATGATTTATATTCTTCTGCCCCCCATTGCTTCCATTCTGTGTGTACCCCAGGGATGCAACTCATGCTAATATTAGCCTAAGCAAAACATAATTAGGAAGGTGAATCTACTGTGAAAAGTAATATAGCATAAATTAAATAAATTAAATATAAATCAAATCAAATATAAAACAATGCATTCAATTATCTGCCTCTCTGCCTCCCTGCTTTAACATCAGTATTTGAGAGGAGACTAATCTTCTTTCTGGGACAGGGCCAAGACTGGGCCAAGACCCATGAACATGTCAAACCCTGGAAGGACGGTGCTTGACCCGCTGGGCACGAGCCAAAGGCGCTGACATTTTGGTCAGCTAAATTCTGTCTTAATTGTTGATACATGAACTAGTCTTTGTATGTGGCTGGGAAAACCTATTTATAAGATACTATTATTATTACTTTTAATTAATTCATTTAAAAAATTGAGTATACAATGCATTAGTTTCAGGGGTACAGCAGAGTGACTCAGTTATGTATGTATATGTGACTTCCCAGGTGGAGCTAGTGGTAAAGAACCCTCCTGCAAACACAGAAGAGGTAAGAGATGTGGGTTTGATGCTGGGTTGGGAGGATCCCCGTAGGAGGGCACGGCAACCGACTCCAGTATTCTTGCCTGGAGAATCCTGTGGACAGAGGAGCCTGGTGGGCTACAGTCCACGGGGTTGCAAAGGGTCAGACACGACTGAATGAGGTGCACACACATTCACTCATATAGCTAAGCTAAGTCACTTCAGTCGTGTCCAACTCTGTGCGACCCCATAGACGGCAGCCCACCAGGCTCCCCCATCCCTGGAATTCTCCAGGCAAGAACACTGGAGTGGGTTGCCATTTCCTTCTCCATGAAAATATTCCATAAATGAATTTCAGTAACTCTTAAACATTCCACAAAATTTCCTAAGAACCTGTGAGAGTATAATACCTGGCAATCCTCTCTAAAACAGAAATTCACCTATCTGCTACATTACTGCTGATGATCTGAAATGTACATGCATATATGTATATTCTTTTTCAAATTCTTTTCCCGTATATTGAGATATTGAGTATAGTTCACGGTGCTATACAGTAGGTCCTTGTTTATCTATTTTATATATACTAGTGTGTATGTGTTAACCCCACATTCATAGCTGACCCTTCCTCCCCATCTTTCTCCCTTGGTTATCACGTGTGTGTGCTCTCTCAGTCGTGTCTGACTCTTTGTGGCTCCTTTGTACTTTTTCTCTCATAGGTAACAGTGATAACAGTGATGGAAATCAAGTCTGAGAGTTCCTTTCATTCATTCACTTGGTCATTCTGTAGATATTGACTGAGTCCCCACCTGTAAGCTCCAGGAATTATCTTGTACACCAAGGACACAGGAATGGACACAGGAGGATGCAGGCAGTTGCTCCAACTGTGGAACTCTTATTCCAAAGAGGGGAGAAAGAAATTACATGAGTAAATAAATATGTCAAGATGCATAGTGCTAAGGAGAAAAAAGAAGCAGGGAAAAGCCTAAAGAGCAGAGAATTCTATTTTAGAAACTTTAAATATATGTATCTTCTCTCTGCTGCGCCTCCCTGCTAAACCCAGAAGATGCTCGGAACATATTGAGTGAATTATTAACCCAAATAGATTATATTGGATCACCTGACTGTGAGACTACCCTGGATAGACCGTCCTTCTTGAAAGGTGCTTGTAGGAATGTAATTTGATATTTTGCTGCCAGAAACACATCTGAGTTGTTCACTCTGTCAGTGGATGTGCTTATGGGAATGCTAACAGATTTCAATACTAGCCTAGGTAGAGTGTGATTAGGGAGGGAAAACTCAGTTTCCTGAGTGAGTGAGTGAGTGAAGTTGCTCAGTTGTGTCCAACGCTTTGCGACCCCATGGACTCTAGACCACCAGGCTCCAGGCTCCTCTGTCCATGGGATTCTCCGGGCAAGAATACTGGAGTGGGTTGCCATTTCCTTCTCCAGTCAAACAGAACCAATTTGGGATCTTCTTTCCTACTGTTCTTCAGCCATTGGGCTGATAGAAGCTTCACTGTTTTGCCATCTTGTAAACATGTGGTAGGACTGAGCATTTTACCAAAACCAATGTCCTCTTTTCAATTCTTCTAGCCTCCAGGAAAGGATAAAGTCCCTCAGCTTGTCACTTAAAGAAATCACTGCTAAGGTAAGTACCTTTCTATGCCTACTTTCTAAAGAAGTTGCTGACGTTTTCTTTTGATATAATTTCATGTCACAGATCACCTGGGCTCTGGACAAAATATAAACTTGGCAAAACCATTCTGCAGGCTAAGTGATGGGCCAGCCCACGAGCCAGGGCCGAGGGCGGCTCCTCTGGTGGATGTTCTGGCTGTGGTCCCCAGGCATCGACGGGCTTGGCCTTCAGGGAAGGAAACATGATTACAGCTGTGCAGAATCAAATGTCTTTGCTTAAAAAGCCTTCTAGGATGGGTGTAATCTGACAAGTTGAACACATTCCCTTCCTGAAGGGCTGGGTTCAGGTTTTTCACAAACAGATGGAAATGGTACAGTAGGTGCTTTTTTTTTTTTTTTTTAAATAAATTGACTTTGAAATCATTTTGCCTATCTTACCTACCATTTATACTTCATGTCAGCACCTTGGTTTGCATAGAGATAGAGGACCCAACATTATTCCCTGGGAGCACATAGTCAATTCACGTAAATAGTCAGTGTGCAGCCAGTGAGGGTAACCACAGTTCACGAAACAAAACCCTCCTCCACAGAGATAGTTACTCCCCACCAAGTTATTGATGAACTATGAAGCAGGATCAATTACCCTGTAAATTATTATTAGAGGGGAGGCAGGGAGAGAACTAGGTCTGAATCATTAATGATTTGTGTTGGGTCTGGGAACCAGGGTGGTTGTAAGATGGTTGAAATATGTAAAGGTCAGGATTCTGAGCAGGGAGCAAAGCAGCCAAGAGTCCACCGGCTAGAGGGAAGATCTTGTTCTCCGTCCCCAGGGCGGAGAGCAGGAAGACCCGTGCGGGGTTTGTAGACCCCAGCAGAGCCAAGACAGTGGATGTATTCTTGGCAAAAAATGTCCACAGTGGCTCTGGTCCTTTTCCTGGTTTTTGTGTCTAGTTCACTTTTGAAAAAAATTTTATATGATTTTGCTAAAAACCACAACAGCAGTTTGATGGGCAGTTCTGCTCCGCACCGAAAAAGAGCTTCCTGTGAGACTGAGCCTTGGACCCCAGAACCCTCGAAGTCCAGCTGCCTGCCTTCCCAAAGAACCACCGCAGAGCGCTCACCCAGAGCAGGAGGGCGGGATGAGACTCAGGCGGCCATGTGGGGACCTGAATCCCATGCAGAACTTGGGAAAGAGCTTTATTTCAGGCTCCCAGTCTGAGTGTGGCTGATGCCTTGTCTCCTGCCCAACTGGAGACACTGGAGCCAGTGCCAATACTGGCTTGGTTTACCAGCTCTGTCATAGGAGGCAAGAGTGGATGCTCGACAGCACACCTGGATTTCCGCCTTATCCGTGACGGTGATGTCCCTTGGACATTCCTGTCCCATGCACTCTGTGACCTCCAGTGCAGCCACTGGGGAGGTGAGGTGGGGCCAAAGCTTCCTGGATGGGGAGGTGGTAGAAGCATCTCTTTCACTTCCTACTAGAAATTATGCCATTTATAAGTACATCCTAATTTCAGTGTAGAATTAGAACGTGAAAGGACTCTTGGGTTTGGGTTTATTGAGCATCAGACAAACACACATACTGTGTGTGTAACATGAATGAGTCTGGATCCCAACAGGGAGGATGTTGGTGTGTGTAATCTGTAACACAGATGGTGTTTGTACGTGTGTGTTTTCTACGACATCTTATTTCATGTGCACACACAGGTACACATGTGTGCACGACACTGGGATTCGTTGGTCGTCTCCAGCTGCTATGATATGCCCAAATGCCAAAAGCCTTTTGCTTTGTTTGTATCTTTTCTCTAAAACATTCACACAAAAAATTGCAATTCCCTTGCTTTTCCATAAAATTAACAAATGCATGCCTACGATTTTAAAATGTAAATCGAAAAGCTCCATTTGATAATGAGTTCCTTAGGGTCTAAGTTTATTTGGAAATAAAAATAGAGATGCAGGTTTTCTGGGTCATGCACACCTGCAGGCATGGGTGTTTGTGTATATAGGTGGGTGTGTACATGTGCACATACATGAATGTGTGTGTGTATCAGGGCCATATATTAGTCTATAGAGAATTAAAACTGCTCAGTCGCACACAACAACTTTCTCTCTACTCTGAACTTGATTGACCGGTGACCTTGAAGTAAAAGTCACAGCTTGGCCCAGCCTTCTTTCTTCGGTGTATTAGACACAATAACCTGATATTCTTTCAACTCCTTCCTCAAAGAGAGCTGGCACCTGCCTTCCACTCATTACATTTTTTGACTTATGGGTTACCCAAACCAAAGGTAATTAGGGGATAAAGGAGTTGGAAGAAAGTGTTGGAAATAAATGGGGTATCTGGAGGTTGGTAGATATTAGATTACATTCAGCAGTGCCGGAAAGAATGTACATTGCAATTTAATAAGAAGATTTAGAGGTTGTTTTATATTAATAGTGACAGCTCGCTCAATAAAAGAGAAACTGACCCAATTGTGGTTAAGAGAGACTGTGAGCTAAAATCAGAAACGCTGGACGTACCTGGATGAGGTGCAACAATTATGACCGGGGTGATGGAGTGGACAGAAATGTCCTGGGACCTCTGGTGACACGCTTTTGACCAAGGGGAGGGCATGTTCCTGTCATCAGCATGGGGCCCATGAGACTGCTTGGGCGGATGTAACAGCAACTTCCTTTACCTTCTGGTCCCGCCCCTGGGACGAATCTCAGGGCCATTGAGAGGGGTGTCTCCAAATTGATGGCTTTGGACAGTGGTTGCTCAGCTCTGCTGGTGCAAGCTTTGGGGTAGAAGCCTTTACACTGTCCCTTCATCCAGAGATTTTTATGAAGAGATTTATAAGAAGAGTTTTATAAAGCGATTTGGGAGATTACAGCTGCTTAATGGAAAGGAATATGCTGAAGACCATGGGGGCAAAGGCGTACTGTTTTAGGCAGGGTGGGCGAGGTCTGTGTTGATTTTAGAGTCTCTGTTGAAGTCTGAGGTCAGCAAAGCACTTCAAGGTGATAATGTCTAGCAGGAGCTGGAAACTTCTGGGGAGATTAAATTTTATATTTTCTCTGGGCTCTGTGAACCCACCTGGGTTTTTATTTCTTGAATGGAATGTTGGGGTTTTGGTGAGGAAAGAAAGGTGCTTCTAAGTAACATCCTTTGTGGATCCCCCAGATGTCTTCACATATGTATTCATTGTTATTCAGCTGTGCTCTCTGCCCTCGCTGAACTGGAGGTTTTTTTAGGTAGTTCATTAATCTCAGTATAGGTAGCAATTGAATACAAGGTTTTTACTCTAAATAAAAGAAACAAAATGTCATGTTTTAGCTTCAAACATTGTATTAAATAGCCTAAGACATCTGGAAAAACAAACTGAGATTTAAGATTTTTGCTATTTTTTAAAGATCAAGAGAGATGTAGGAAGTGAAATGCTAAAACCTGCAAACTTTCCTGAGATCTACTTGTCTATTTTTCAAATCTGGCTTCCCAGCAAGTATTTACCCTCAAGTTTTATTAGACAGCGTCCACTAGGAACTCTCTGCCCTTGATCGCAACATCTGTGCATCGTTATTTCCTGCCTACTATGTGCCAGACACAGAATGAAATCCCTGCTCCCATAGCGTGTGTCCTCCACAGAGAGTCAAGAGAGAAATGAAGGAGAATGACAGCAGTGTGTCAGCTGGAGAGGGCGTTATGGACAGACAACCTGCAGGGGCAGGTGGAAGGGGAGGAAGGGCTGAGGGGTGCTTATGTTCTGTGGGTGATCCAAACGGCCCTTCCTCCCAAGGCAAACCCTGTGGGCTGTGCCACCAGGGACAAGCCAAGCCACACAGAGGAGGATGCCAGCATGCAGAGGCCCTGGGGAGGGAGCAGGGAGAGGGCTCCAGTTATTTCCTTGTGGTTGTATCCACTTGTGCAAGCTCATCTCAGTCTCTTCCCTCCCTCCTCCCTGCTCCCTCCCTCCTCCCTGCTCCCTCCTCCCTCCCTGCTCTTTCCCTCCTCCCTCCCTCCTCCCTGCTCCCTCGTCCCTCCCTGCTCTCTCCTCCCTCCTCTCCCTCTCTCCTCCCTCCCTTCTCTTTCCCTCCTCCCTCCCTCCTCCCTGCTCTCTCCCTCCTCCCTTCTCCCTCCTTCCTCCCTGCTCTCACCCTCCTCTCCCTCCCTCCCTCCTCCCTGCTCCCTCCTCTCCCTGCTCCCTCCTTGCTCTCTCCCTCCTCTCCCTCCCTCCCTCCTCCCTCCTCTCCTTCCTTCCTCCCTGCTCCCTCCTTGCTCTCTCCCTCCTCTCCCTCCCTCCCTCCTCCCTCCTCTCCCTCCTTCCTCCCTGCTCCCTCCTCCCTCCCTGCTCTTTCCCTGCTCCCTCCCTCCTCCCTGCTCCCTCCCTGCTCTTTCCCTCCTCCCTCTCTCCTCCCTGCTCTTTCCCTCCTCCCTCTCTCCTCCCTGCTCTCTCCCTTCTTCCTCTTCCCTCCCTGCTCTCTCCTCCCTCCTCTCCCTCTCTCCTCCCTCCCTGCTCTCTCCCTCCTCCCTCTCTCTTCCCTGCTTCTCCCTGCTCCCTCCTCCCTCCCTGCTCCTTCCTCCCTCCCTGCTCTTTTCCCTCTTCCCTCCCTCCTCCCTCCCTCCTCCCTGCTCTCTCCCTTCTCCCTCCTCCCTCCCTGTTCTCTCCCTCCTCTCCTCCCTCCCTCCTTCCTCCCTGCTCTCTCCCTCTTCCCTCTCTCCTCCCTGCTCTCTCCCTCTTCCCTCTCTCCTCCCTGCTCTCTCCCTCCTCCCTCTCTCCTCCCTGCTCTCTCCCTCCTCCCTCTCTCCTCCCTGCTCTCTCCCTCCTCCCTCTCTCCTCCTTGCTCTCTCCCTTCTCCCTCCTCCCTCCCTGGTCTCACCCTCCTCTCCCTCCCTCTCTCCTCCCTCCTCCCTCCCTGCTCTCTCCTCCCTCCTCTCCCTCTCTCCTCCCTCCCTGCTCTCTCCCTCCTCCCTCTCTCCTCCCTGCTTCTCTCTGCTCCCTCCTCCCTCACTGCCCCCTCCTCCCTCCCTGCTCTTTCCCTCTTCCCTCCCTCCTCCCTCCTCCCGCCCCCTCCCTCCTCCCTCCCTGCTCTCATCCCTCCTCTCCCTCCCTCCTCCCTCCCTGCTCTCTCCCTCCTCTCCCTCCCTCCCTCCTCCCTCTCCTCCCTCCTCTCCCTCCCTCCTCCTTGCTCACTCCCCCTCCCTTCTCCCTCCTCCCTCCCTGCTCCCTCCCTCCTCTCTCCTCTCTCCTCCCTCCTCTCTTCTCTCCCTCCTCCCTCCTCTCCTCCTCCTCCCTCCTTCCCTCCCTCCCTCTTTTCTTTCTTCCTTCCATCCTTCCTTCCTTTATGTGTTGCTTGTCTTTTAAGAAATTGCCTGTGGTTATTCTGTATCGCCCCTTTACCGCTTATAAACCTAGGAATCTGGCTGGTGTTCTGTCGCCCTCTAATCTTTACCTGAGTAAATGATGAGTCATGGCTGCCTCTCTCTTTCTAGGTGTGTATGAGTGAAAGACTCTGCAGTGCCCTGAGAAAGAAGGTTAACGATATTGAAATCCAACTGCCAGCACTGTTTGAAGCCAAAATGCTTGCCATCTCAGGTACCTGGGACAGAGGGGACGTGGAGACAGCTGGAGTGAGTGATGACAAATGCCGCACCCCTTTCTCGTCCTGGGTTGACATTCTTCCTGTGCCTGAACGTTGTGTAGCATTCTACCCGTCACTTGACAACTCAGAGCCTTCCCAGGGAGTCTCACTGAAACTCATGGAATAGATGGGCAGTGTGGCTTCTTTATAAGGGATGGGTTGTTATTTTTTACTTGCTAAGTCGGGTCCAGCTCTTGTGACCCCATAGACTGTAGCCTGCAGGCTCCTCTGTACATGGGATTTTCCAGGCAAGAATACTGGAGTGGATTACCGTGTCTTTCTCCAGAGGATCTTCCCGACTCAGGGATTGAACCTGCATCTCCTGCATTGCAGACGGAGTTTTTACCACTGAGCCACCAGGGTACTCCTATAAGGGATGCATCAGTTCAGCTCAGTTGCTCAGTCATGTCTGACTCTTTGTGACCCCATGAACTGCAGCACGCCAGGCCTCCCTGTCCATCACCAACTCCCGGAGTTCACTCAGGCTCACGTCCATCGAGTCAGTGATGCCATCCAGCCATCTCATCCTCGGTCGTCCCCTTCTCCTCCTGCCTCCAATCCCTCCCAGCATCAAAGTCTTTTCCAATGAGTCAACTCTTCACATGAGGTGGCCAAAGTATTGGAGTTTCAGCTTTAGCATCATTCTTTCCAAAGAAATCCCAGGGCTGATCTCCTTCAGAATGGACTGGTTGGATCTCCTTGCAGTCCAAGGGACTCTCAAGAGTCTTCTCCAACACCACAGTTCAAAAGCATCAATTCTTCAGCGCTCAGCCTTCTTCACAGTCCAACTCTCACATCCATACATGACCACAGGAAAAACCATAGCCTTGAGTAGACAGACGGACCTTAGTCAGCAAAGTAATGTCTCTACTTTTGAATATGCTATCTAGGTTGGTCATAACTTTCCTTCCAAGGAGTAAGCGTCTTTTAATTTCATGGCTGCAGTCACCATCTGAAGTGATTTTGGAGCCCCAAAAATAAAGTCTGACACTGTTTCCACTGTTTCCCCATCTATTTCCCATGAAGTGATGGGACCGGATGCCATGATCTTCGTTTTCTGAATGTTGAGCTTTAAGCCAACTTTTTCACTCTCCTCTTTTACTTTCATCAAGAGGCTTTTTAGTTCCTCTTCACTTTCTGCCATAAGGGTGGTGTCATCTGCATATCTGAGGTTATTGATATTTCTCCCGGCAATCTTGATTCCAGCTTGTGTTTCTTCCAGCCCAGCGTTTCTCATGATGTACTCTGCATAGAAGTTAAATAAGCAGGGTGACAATATACACCCTTGACGTAGTCATTTTCCTATTTGGAACCAGTCTGTTGTTCCGTGTCCAGTTCTAACTGTTGCTTCCTGACCTGCAAACAGATTTCTCAAGAGGCAGGTCAGGTGGTCTGGTATTCCCATCTCTTTCAGAATTTTCCAGTTTATTGTGATCCACACAGTCAAAGGCTTTGGCATAGTCAATAAAGCAAAAATAGATGTTTTCCTGGAACTCTCTTGCTTTTCCCATGATCCAGTGGATGTTGGCAGTTTGATCTCTGGTTCCTCTGCCTTTTCTAAAACCAGCTTGAACATCTGGAAGTTCACAGTTCACATATTGCTGAAGCCTAGCTTGGAGAATTTTGAGCATTACTTTACTAGCGTGTGAGATGAGTGCAATTGTTCGGTAGTTTGAGCATTCTTTGGCATTGCCTTTCTTTGGGATTGGAATGAAAACTGACCTTTTCCAGTCCTGTGGCCACTGCTGAGTTTTCCAAACTTGCTGGCATATTGAGTGCAGCACTTTCACAGCATCATCTTTCAGGATTTGGAATAGCTCAACTGGGATTCCATCACCTCCACTAGCTTTGTTCGTAGTGATGCTTTCTAAGGCCCACTTGACTTCACATTCCAGGATGTCTGCCTCTAGATGAGTGATCACACCATCGTGATTATCCAGGTTGTGAAGATCTTTTTTGTACAGTTCTCCTGTGTATTCTTGCCACCTCTTCTTAATGTCTTCTGCTTCTGTTAGGTCCATACCATTTCTGTCCTTTATCGAGCCCATCTGTGCATAAAGTGTTCCCTTGGTATCTCTAATTTTCTTGAAGAGATCTCTAGACTTTCCCATTCTGTTGTTTCCCTCTATTTCTTTACATTGATCGCAGAAGAAGTCTTTCTTATCTCTTCTTGCTATTCTTTGGAACTCTGCATTCAGATGCTTATATCTTATAGGACTCTTAAAAATGCAGGAGCACACATTATATAAAATAGCTATTTGTGTAGTTTGCTTTTCCAGTTTCTGTTTAAGAGTTTAGAGATGAGATGTACTCTGGATGCCATGTAATTCTAGCCAGGGTTTCTATAGATGTATGTATCTGGAGATGCTTAGTGAGGGTGTGATCAACCGCTTCCTATAGGGGAAAGAGTGATAGCAGGAGACAAACTAATGTATTCAGAGTAACAACCTAGTCATAGATAAGAGATTCCTGGAGGATTTTCAGTGGATCATTATCCTTCCTTAATTTGGTAGTTATAAAGGGATATACTTTTCCATTAATCAGTAGGCTGAAAAGATGAGTGTCTGAAAATAGGATCTTACTCTATCATTTGAATAGTACTTAAAGAAAAGATTTATTTAATGTATTGGCTGTGGGTCTTTGTTGCTGTACGTGGGCTTTCTCTAGATGCGCTGTGCAGTTTTCTCGTTGTGGTGGCTTCTTATTGTGGACCATGGGCTGGGTAGTTGTAGCCCACAGGCTTAGTTGCCCCGAGGCATGTGGCATCTTCCTGGACGAGGGATTAAACTGGTGCTCCCTGCATTCTTAACCTCTGGACCACCAGAGAAGCCCCTGAACACTGCTTTTGAGCATTCCTCGCGTTTGTTATTATCTTTCCACATCAGCTCTATCAGGTAGGAGGGAGAAACACTGTGATCCCGAGGAAGAGAGGGAGAGGTTGAGGCCCTGGAACGTGTCCTGTGGTCCAGTTAACCCCATTAACGGTGTGCTGCTAGATCAGGGCTAGTGTCCAGGTGTGATGTATGGGTTTTTAACCCAGTTATGCAATGACAGCCTGTTTTATAAGCTGAATGAATCCATAGTGCATCAACTCCAGAAGAAACATAAAAACTTAATGAAAAGGTATAATAATTACATGTATGGGTTTTAAATGGCATTTTAAGAAGGAATACAATAATTGGCAGCTTCTGCTCTTCAGATCATTAAACAACTAATGTTGGCAGCTAACGAGCAATTTGGTGCCTGGTGCAGTCACGCGTATTATTTACAGCCCGTAGAACACGCGGGCGCGCGTGTGGGGCTCGGCTGTCGACAGCTTCACATTCCATTTCCTTCGAATTATGGCCCCATTTGCTAAGAGGAAAAAAGATTGAATACAGTCTTGCTTCTGAATTAGGGTTTTTGCCTTTCTTGATCAATGTATCTTTCTCAGGAATGCAGGTGGATGTGTCTCTGTTAAGCCCAGGGGAGGAGATGCATCATTTGGGCAGCAGAGAAACCCTCTCTCAAATGTGAATTATCTCCTGTTTAGGATCCAGGGAAAATTCTTAAGATGGTATCTTGCACAGAGGGCCTGAGTTTTCTGTGTAGTTTTTAGATCAGCTGAGAAACTGGTGAGAACTGATTGGATGAGGGGTTCCCCGAGTTAACTGGGGTGGGAACACACCCCCCACATCCTATTTCCCAGACACTCTTGAGCCCCGTGGTGAACAGCCCTTTCAGTCCATGGACCGCCCTGTGGGTTGGATTGGTGACACATGCTCATCATCAGCTTCTGTGGTGGTGTTGGTTTAGTCACTAAGTCCCACTCTTTGCAACGCTGTGGACTGTAGCCCACCATGCTCCTCTGTCCATGGGATTTTCCCGGCAAGAATACTGGCGTGGACTGACATTTCTTCCAGCGATCTTTCTGACCCAGGGATCAAACCCACGTCTCTTGTATCTCCTGTGCTGGTGGGCAGATTCTTTACTGCTGAGCCACCAGGGAAGCCCCTTAACTTCTGTACGTGATGCAGTTTCCATTTCCTTTTGGGCTGTGCTCCACAGCAGGGAGGGTCAAGGTGGGAGGAGGTACTCTTTTTAGGATTCTGGCAGGTCTGTTTTTATATAGTCAGAATAGCAAACCCTCACTCTGTTAGACAAAAGCACAAACATCTCCAAGAGAGGCCTTTCTCTATTTTAGGATCTCTGTGAGGATGCTAGGACAATGCTCCGAGGTTCTTAGAAGCCCTACTGAATGAGAGGACCCTATGGGATACCCTTAGGTTCTTAGAGGCCCTTTTGTTGGTCTGAAAGTGTCTAGATCTCCCATCCTGGTTTTGATCAACGGACTGAGGCTATCCTCTTGATTTAGGAATCATCTGCTCTCTGCAGAGAAGTGGAATAATAAAAATATATTGGTTAGGTACAATGGCAGCCTGAAATCCTCCTTGTTTTATGTGTGTGTGTGTGTGTGCTTGCTTAGTCGCTCGGTTGTGTCCCACTCTTTGCAATCCCAGGACTGTAGCCCGCCAAGCTCCTCTATCCAGGAGATTTCCTAGGCAAGAATGCCATTCCCTTCTTCAGGGGATCTTCCTGACCCAGGGATTGAACCCGCGTCTCCTGTATTGGCAGGCAGATCCTTTGCCACTGTGTGATTTGGAGGGAAATAGGAACATTCTTAGAAATAAAATTCATTTTTCTAGGTAATACAAAATATTTGCTTTTCTCTAAAAAGTTCATGGTTTTGATCAATGGCTGGGGGATCTGATAGACTCAGTAAAGGTTTTTCAAAGATGATGTTTATCCAAGGTGGAACTAGAGACCTGCCAAATGAGAAGAAGGAAAGGGTATTGTTGAAACCTTAATAGCAAGGGAGTCAACCACCATCACTTATGCTGTGGCAGAAGCTCCAAGGCAGACAGAGGAGTGGGAAAGCTTTGCAGTGGAAAAAAAAGGAGGTTCCAGTAAGGAATGGAAGCTGTTGGCCTCGAGGAAGCTAGGGGTGAGGTAACTAGAGCACCCAGTGTGATTGCTTAGGGGAGCATATTTGGCTTTCTCTGATTGGTCCTAAGCTGGAAGCAGGGACAAAGGTTAGGGAAGCTGTTATCAATCAAGTGCTGGCTATTTAGGGCCGGTTGTTACAGAAGCTGTTGTTTAGCTTTGTGGGCTGTGGATAGAGAAAGCGTCTGCCTGCCTACAAGTCTGCCTTATAGCTGGCTGGCCTCCTCTGCTGGTTGCTGTGCTCAGGGCTGTGTTTCCTTGGTGCACTGCTGCAGGCTGGGATTCTGTTCTACGTATGATCTGGCCACTGTCTATCTGTATACTGTATACTCTCCAGGCAGCTCATTTTCTCAAGCTAGTTGAAGCAGTCTATGTTTTATGTATTAATAAAATCCTGTGTTACAGCATTCTGTTCCCCGCATCTCCTCTATGCAATGTGGCCATTTCCAAAATGTTTGATGTGCAGAGCCAGTCACGGAACTTGGCTCACAGAAGATGTTTTTCAGTGTCTCAGGAAATCATGGTGGCTGGAAGAAAGAAACAAAACCAGCAGAAAATAGCAGATTCTAGCTGAAGGAGCTACCACGGATAGGGGGATGGGTGCAGTTGGCTGGTGCTTGATTGTGGCCTTGACATTGCTGAGGGCGGTGCCTAGAAGGCAGACGGTGTGGACTTGAACTTGGAATTCCTCAAAAAATCTGGTGTCACACCAGAGAAGAGATGCAGGATTCTATTAGTTAGGGGTTTATGTTCAACACTGGCTTTATTTCTTTTTCCCTAGTCAAGCATAGCTCAAATTTGGGTAGGTAGAAGAGGATGGGAAGACAGAGAAGCCTGGCATTCTGCAATCCATGGGGTCAGAAAGAGTCGGACACAACTGAGTGACTGAACTGAACTGAACTGAAGAGGATAATTTTAGGAGAATCATCACAAATGGAAACACACTTGGCCCAGCGAGTACCATGCGTGTGCACGTCCCCGTGGGCGGACGTCATTGTGAGGCCTGGGCACTGACCGAGTGAAACAGCCCCTCTGAGCACAGGATTCAACTCACCTTCTTGTGGTTCCCTCCCTGTGTGAATGACTTGTGGCCATGTGTTTACCAAGTCCCTTACTGAACTGTATTTGGTAGAATGAGCACCTACCATGAGGTTGGAAGAACCAAGTCTTAGGCATTATGAATAGGAAGTCACTATTATTCCATAATTATTTGGAGACTTATTTGACCAAGTGACTTAGGAAGACTGTTCTCGGGAGGAAGTTGCACACTTTGCACCTTCTGCCTGGAGTCTCTGGGGCCCAGTTGGTGCTTACCCCACATTTTATTAACTCTGTAGCCTTGAGAATATGGCCCTGCAGGATGAGAGTGAGGGTGAGGGTTAGGTCTGGGGTATTGGTGGGGGCTCCTTCAGCCCAGGCTGAGAAGGGAACTTGAAGGTGCCGCATGTGCTGGGACTGCGTTGTTCATCGGCAACCACACCTCTGGGGCAGGTCCTTGGGCTTCTTTGGGGCCCTTCTGGGGGTTTCACCAGTGGCGGCCCTCACTGGCCATTTTTCAGACAGAAGTCATGGATCCAGAAAAGTTTCAATTGTGTTTCCATTTACAGCTCAAAGTTTGTGGAGTCCAGCCTGCTCTGCTTATCAGGACTTTGGTTTTCCTAAGTGGTCCGAACCCCACTGGCTTGACTTTAGGGGCTTCCACCAACTTCTTGGCTGCGCTAGGCTCCACCTCAGTCATACGCCTCCCACCAAAGATGAGGCTCTTTGCTTAACCAGGTTCCCATTTCTTCTTTGGAAACCTTACATTTTTTCCTGGAGAACCTGCCTCCATCTCCCTTTCTGGAATTATCTCCTTTCCAAGAACCCTTCTAGTGAATATTTGCATATATATATATATATATATTTTTTTAACCATACATCTTATCCCCCCTCCCCCTCCTTTTTTTTGATATGTACCATTTTTAAAGTCTTTATTGGGTTTGTTACAATATTGCTTTTTCTTCTTTTTTTTTTTTTTTTTAATGTTTTGGTTTTTCAGCCATGAGGCATGTGGGATCTTAACTTCCCACCAGGGACTGAACCCACACCGCCTGCATTGGAAGGCGAAGCTTCAACCACTGGACCACCAGGGAATTCCCCAATTTCTCCCCTTTATTCAAGATAACTTCCTGGAGAGCAGGGACTGCGCCTGTTCCTTTCTGTATACGCCCACACAGTGAGAGACAATAAACAGTCTCAAAAGATATTTATCCAGTCATGGAATTGGAAACTGGATTTCAGTAACAGAAATGATATTTTTTGGGTATTCAGAATGCCCTAACATGGAAAAAATTTTTGTAACCTTTTCCATATTTATATAATATTGAAATCTGCCTATTAAATAATCAAAATGAAGAAATAAATAGCACAGTCTATTATTCTGGAGACTTCTGGAGTTGTATTTGAGTTGGAAACTTGCCCTGCATTTTACTGCTATGGAACCTTCAGCAAGATATTTAGTTCTCTAGATTTCACTTTTCTCCACTATAAAGCAGAGATAACAACATGTATTTTAGTGAACATAAAATGAGCCATTATTTTATATAGTACTAAGAAAGAAAAATTGCTGTCAATTAAACAATGATGCAATGCTTTCTGTGGCTTAGACTTTTTATTTTATACTTACTGAAATAGCTCTTTTAGATGTACTTAAGCTTTTGAAAAGTCACATATCACTCTTTAAAAAGAAAAATGTAAGGGCAATGAATTGGTTAAGGTTTTTCTAAAATGTTTCATATTCAGACTGAGTGTCCTGATACACAGTTTGACTCAAGTCAAGACTCCTGTTTCTCCATACATTATCATCCTCTGCCTCAGTGAGGCTATTGGTGATGTAACTTTTTTCCTCCAAGAGTGAACTGTTTTCTATAGGATTTTCTGCCAAGCTGCTTACACCATTCTTCAAGTTTTAAATGCTGGTGTTTTCCTGATCTTACAAATCTATATCAACAGTTAGGACTCAAATGGTCCTTGCTGTGAGAGGTGGACCATAAAGAAGGCTGAGCACCAAATAATTGATGCTTTTGAACTGTGGTGCTGGAGAAGAGTCTTGAGAATCCCTTGGACTGCAAGGCAATCAAACTAGTCAATCCTAAAGGAAATCAACCCTGAGTATTCACTGGAAGGGCTAAAGCTGAAGCTTCAATATTTTGGTTACTTTATGCTAAGAGCTGACTCACTGGAAAAGACCCTGATTCTGGGAAAGATTGAGGGCAGAAGGAGAGGAGATGGCAGAGAATAGGATGGTTAGATAGCATCAAAACTCAGTGAATGTTAATTTGAGCAAACTCCGTGAGATAGTGGAGAACAGAGGAGCCTGGCTGCTGTCAATGGGGTTGCAAAGAGTCAGACGCAACTGAGAGACTGAGCACATTCTAGAATTTAATATCATCAGAACCTTGTAGGGTACCCTCTCTTGTGTCTTTTTGATTTACTTCCGTGTCACTGCATGTATGAAGAGTTCATGCCTGTTTCTTGGAGAGTGGCCTTCCCATGTGTAGATGTATCGCTTTTTCTGCGTTCTCCAACTGATGGATGTTTCCGTTGTCTTCAGTTTGGGGTTGTGAGTAAAGCGACTGGGAAGATCCGAGTCCAGAATTTTTGCTTTTGTGTTTCATTTGTCTTGGGTAAATACCTAGCAGTGGAATTGTTGGATCACAGGATGGGTATATGTTAAGGTTATAAGAAGCTGGCAGAACCCTTCTCAAAGTGGTTGTACATTTCAATCTCCACCATGTGGGGCAGTTCCAGTAGCGGGTTGTCCTTGTTAACTGGTTTCAGTCCAATTAATCTGAGCCACCTGATTGGTTTTGCAGTGGAATCTCCACAGCTTTAATGTCCATTTTCCTGGCAACACTTTTTCATATGCCTCTTGGCCGTGTGTATATCTTTGTAATGTGTCTGTGGCATCATTTGTCCACTTTCCAGTCAGGTTATTTGTGATTTAATTATTGAGTTGCAGGACTCAAGTCCTTCCTCAGATATATGTATTGTAAATATTTTCTCCCTGTCTGTGGCTTGCCTATACATCTTCTTAATGGTATTTTTTGAGAAGTAGAGGTTTTTAATTTTGATGAAGTCCATTTATCCACTTTTTCTTTTATAATTGATATTTTCTGCATCCTTTATAAAACTTTTGCTGACTCCAAAGTTAGATAAATATTCTTCTATATCTTCTAGAAGCTTTACAGCTTTCACTTCTTCATTTAGGTTTGTGGTCCATCTCTAATTAAATTCTGTGTATGGTTTGAGGTGTGTATTAGGGTTACTGTTTTTCCCGGGTAGGTAGCTACTTGTTCCAGTATTTCACTGAAAACACTCCTTTTTCCTCATTGACTTGCTTTGACACTTCGGTTGAGAATCACTTAACTCTGTGAGTGTGTGTCCACTTCTAGACTGTCTGTTCTGTTCCATAGAGCTGTTTGTCTGTCTCTATGCCAGTACCATACTGTCTGCATTTACTGTAACTTCACTGTTAATAAGAAATCAAGTAGCAGATGCCCTCTAACTCCATTCTGCCTTTTAATGATTGTTTTGGTTTAGCATTTTCTTGTACATTTTAGAATAAGTTCTTCAAGTTCTACAAAAGACTCATATAAGGTTTTGATTGAAATTATATTGAATCAATAGATCAATTTGGGGAAAATGAAAATCATAACAAAATTCAGTTTTAATATATGTGTATATGATGGTTGTCTAATTATTTAAGTCTTCCTTAGATCTCTCAGAAGCTTCAAAATGGTTTTCTGTGTAGAAGTTTTCTCACGTTTCTTTAAATTTATCCCCAAGTATTTTGAGTTTTAAAATATACATAGTATTTTAAATTGTTTGCTGCTGGTATTTAGAAATACAGTTAATTTCCATGTGTTGACCTGGATTGTATTGACCTGGATTCTTTCACCCCTGATAAATTCAATGTGCCATATATTTTGCTTAAATTTTATAGAATTTCAGGTTTATTCTTGCAGTCATCTCTAATGCAGGCATTCATTTCAGTTCAGTCACTCAGTCGTGTCTGACTCTTTGCGACCCCATGAATCGCAGCATGCGAGGCCTCCCTGTACATCACTGACTCCCGGAGTTCACTCAGACTCACGTCCATTGAGTCGTTGATGCCATCGAACCATCTCATCCTCGGTCATCCCCTTCTCCTCCTGCCCCCAATCCCTCCCAGCATCAAAGTCTTTTCCAATGAGTCAACTTTTCTCATGAGGTCGCCCAAGTATTGGAGTTTCAGCTTTAGCATCATTTCTTCCGAAGAAATCCCAGGGTTGATCTCCTTCAGAATGGACTGGTTGGATCTCCTTGCAGTCCAAGGGACTCTCAAGAGTCTTCTCCAACACCACAGTTCAAAAGCATCAATTCTTCAGCGCTCAGCCTTCTTCACAGTCCAACTCTCACATCCATACATGACCACAGGAAAAACCATAGCTTTGACTAGACGGACCTTAGTCGGCAAAGTAATGTCTCTACTTTTGAATATGCTATCTAGGCTGGTCATAACTTTTCTTCCAAGGAGTAAGTGTGTTTTAATTTCATGGCTGCAGTCACCATCTGCAGTGATTTTGGAGCCCCCCCAAATAAAGTCTGACACTGTTTCCACTGTTTCCTCATCTATTTCCCATGAAGTGATGGGACCGGATGCCATGATCTTCATTTTCTGAATGTTGAGCTTTAAGCCAACTTTTTCACTCTCCACTTTCATTTTCATCAAGAGGCTTTTTAGTTCCTCTTCACTGTCTGCCATAAGGGTGGTGTCGTCTGCATATCTGAGGTTATTGATATTAGCACAATCATATTCTGTAAGAAGTTTGCCCTGAAATTCCATATGCTAATTTTTTTGCTCCAGGTCGTACAGTTTGAGTTACCAGGGGAGTATGGTTTGAATTTCAGTCTAGTTTGACTCCAAGGCCCAATCCCTTTCCACCCGACTGTAATATTTCACCTCTTTGACATTTAGATGTTTGAATGGAGTGATACCATGTAGCTTCCCTGGGTTTCACGGGGACATTTTTGTGTCATTGTGTTTCAGAAGGACATGAATTAATCAATGGAACCTCTGAAACAAAATACCACGAGAAAAGGTGGAAAAGTGACTAGAGGTTTCTCTAGTTTAAAAAGGACTGTCAGCGTGCTTCCTGATTCCTCCACAGAGGCCATTCATGCAGCAGCTGCTGCTGCTGCTGCTAAGTCGCTTCAGTCGTGTCCGACTCTATGCGACCCCATAGATAGCAGCCCACCAGGTTCCTCCATCCCTGGGATTCTCCAGGCAAGAACACTGGAGTGGGCTGCCATTTCCTTCACACAGCTGCAAATTCCAGTTTCCTTGCCTCACATGGTTGTTGTTGCTGAGTTGCTCAGTCATGCCCGACTCTTAGCGACCCCACGGACTGCAGCACGCCAGGCTTTCCTGTCTTTCACTGTGTCCTGGAGTTTGCTCAAACGCGTGTCCATTGAGTTGGTGATGCTATCTAACCATCTCATCCTCTGTCGCCCCCTCCCCTCTTGCCCTCAATCTTTCCCAGCATCAGGGTCTTTTCCAATGAGTCAGTTCTTCACATCAGGTGGCCAAAGTATTGGAGCTTCAGCTTCAGCATCAGTCCTTACAATGAGTATTCAGGGTTGATTTCCTTTAGGACGGACAGGTTTTATCTCCTTGCCGTCCACGGGACTCTCACTGTTAGCACCTGTTTGCTATGGCTGAGTCTTCTGTGTGTAGGGATGCTCTAATGCTTTTTCCCCTCCTTCTCTCCCACAATGCGCTGCAGGAAACCACTTCTGTACCGCCAAGGAGCTCACAGAGGAGATCAGATCATTAACGCTGGAGAGGGAAGGGCTGGAGGGGCTTCTCCACAAGCTGTTGGTACTGAGTTCCAGGAACGTCCAAAAGCTGGGAAGTGTGAAAGAAGATTACAGCAGGCTCAGGCAAGAACTGGACCAGGGGAGAGCTGCCTATGGTAAGTGGTCGCACGGTTGCCCGGTGAAGTATGTGTGCCATTATTGTACTGCTTCACAGGTACCCTTCACTGTGAAGGCTGTCCTGAAGCCACACAGGATATTTTTGCCAGGAGCCTTAGAAAACAGGGCACAATTTATTCAGCGTTTGTTTTGCTATCAATCTGATGCCTTTTCATTTCCTGTCTTTCCTCCTTCTCTACTCTGTGTTTGCTAATGGCCTTGTGATTGCTTGAGGCAATCTCCCCCTTGGCACAGGTCTTGAGAATTTTCTGGTTGACAATTATCTCCCTTTTGTTCCTTGGCTCGGTCTTCTGGCTTGCACAGTCGTACACGAAAGCAGGCGGGCTCTGGGAAAACCAAGGAGAGACCATGGAGTGCCTCTTCTCTGTGGGCTTTTCTGAGAGCTGCCCACAAAGAAGGGGCAGATGCAGAAGACACTGCCTTGGCCAAAGTATCCGCTTGTTGCACGAGTTAAACTGTTCTTGTGGTCTCTCCTTGTCTAGTTGTTATCAGTAAATGAGGTCACCTTGAAGTTTCACTCTGAGGGATAATTTCAGCAGATTGTGGTTTAGCCCGAATTAATAAAGTCAAACCTGTTTCTTAAAAAAAAAAAGTAGTAAAGAGTTTCTGATGATTCAGTGTCTAATATACAGAATGAAATCATAGGGAGAAAATTTAAAATACAATAGATGCTGAAACCCGTTTCTTCACCAGTAAAATGAGATGATAGATTATCCATCTCATAAGCTGGTTAAGTGATACAGATTAATTGCATTAATTTATTAAGATCCTGAGATTGTGTGTGTGTGCATACACCTTTGCCCTTCCCTTGGGAACTAGAGGTTGTTGGAAGGCAAAGTTCATACTAGTAAATCATATTTCCTAAATAAATGTTTACTAGATAAATGAATGACATTCATACTAATAAAGAACTATATTTATCAAGTATACTTGTTTAAAAATTTCTAATGAGGTGGATGAAACTGGAGCCTATTATACAGAGTGAAGTAAGCCAGAAAGAAAAAACACCAGTACAGTATACTAACATATATATATGGAATTTAGAAAGATGGTAATGATAACCCTGTATGTGAGACAGCAAAAGAGACACAGATGTTTAGAACGGACTTTTGGACTCTGTGGGTGAGGGAGAGGGTGGGATGATTTGAGAGAATGGCATTGAAACCTCTATACTATCATGTAAGAAATGAATCACCAGTATATGTTCGATACAGGATACAGGATGCTTGGGGCTGGTGCACGGGGATGATCCAGAGAGATTATATGGGGAGGGAGGTGGGAGGGGGGTTCAGGATTGGGAACTCATGTATACCCGTGGCTGATTCATGTCAATGTATGGCAAAACCAATACAGTATTATAAAGCAAAATAAAGTAAAAATAAAAATAAAAAAAAAAATAAAAAGAAACAAGAATGAAGGTATTAGGTAGCCAGATTTGAAATAAGTTCACCCTGGGCGCTCACACAGTAAAGATTCCACCTGCAATGCAAGAGACCTGAGTTTGATCCCTGGTTTGGGATGATCCCTGTGGAGGAGGGAATGGCTACCTACTCCAACATTTTTGCCTGGAGAATTCCCTGGACAGAGGGGCCTCATTGGGTATAGTCCATGGGGTTGCAGAATCAAATGTGACTGAGTGACTAACACTTTTAACACACTTATTTGAAAATACTCCACAAATTGAAGTAAATGAAGATTAGTATTTAAAACCAAACAAATATGAAATCAGCTAATAGAAATAGGTGTGTCATTTCACTGCTAATACGTTTTGTTTTAAAGGCTTACTAAATTTTGCAGAGAGAGGTTCCTTTGTAGTTATCTGAACGACAGGTGCCGCTGTCAGCCATTGTTGTGTCTTCTCAGCCGTGGACACCTCTAAGTTGGCCTTATCTTTTTTTCACCTTTGCAGGTCAGAGCTTTGTGTTTTGCCAAATATGTAAACTAGACACTGTGCATTTGAGCCTTAGTATATAACTATAGTCCTGAGAAATGACAACGTGTTCCTTCAAGATGAAATGCTGCAGTTTATTATGTTATTGTAGGTCTAACTTTGTAGTTAAATAAATTTTGCTATAAATTTTTATAAATTTGTTTTAAAATTTTAAAAATATAAACAAGGAAAACTATGAGATGTCTTATGTTGCCATCATAAGACTTTTGGCGCAAAACAGGAAATTTATATCTCAGAGAAAGGATGAAAACAAATTTGGACAAATTTAGTTCACAATATTTTCTTTTTTTAAAAAAACTTTATTGAGGAATAGTTGATTTACAGTGTTGTGTTAATTTCTGCTATACAGCAAAGTGACTCATATATATATATATATATATATATATATATGTATGTTTTTTCATATTCCTTTCCATTATGGTTGTCACAGGATATTGAATAGAGTTCTCTGTGCTATACAGTAGGATCTTTTTATCTATCCTATACATAATAGGATGCAGCAATATTTTCATTTGAACAGTTAAGCTCTTGAAAGCCATTAATATCTCTTTTTTTTAAGGAAAAATAAAAGCTGTGCGGTACTTTTTGAATCTCATCATTGTCACTTGACTAAGTATTTTCAAAATGATGAATACAACATAAACAAATGGAATGAGAGATTGTTACCGTGGATGATTCTAAATTGCAGATGGCTCATTACTGTGAAGGCATTCTTTATGTTTTATCCTTGGATTTTGCTGGATCAGCTACCCTTTCCCTGTGCTTCGTGTTTGTGTGTGCGCGCACACACTGAGTTGTATTCGGCTCTTTGAGACCCTGTGGACTGTAGCCACCTGGCTCCTCTGTCCATGGGATTTTCCAGGCAAGAATACTGCAGTGGGTTGCCATTTCCTTCTCCAGGATGTCTTCCCCACCCAGGAACAGAACCTGCATCTTCTGCAGCTGCTGCTTTGGCAGGTGGATTCTTTACCACTGAGCCACCTGGGTAGCCCTTCCTTGTGCTAATTTTTAAGCAATCTGAGGTGACTTGGCGTTAGGCCAACCAAATTAATAATCTTGGGTTGGTGAGAGTGTAAGAGACAAAGAAATAAATTCTTAGTAAAGTGAAGCTTTTATCCAGTGATATGATATTAAACTAGACCAATGTCCATATTCTGTTATTTGTTGGGTTTGAGAGTTAAAAATCTGGAGTGAGCTCTGTGCTCAAGTTTAAATGTAGAGCAAATACAAAGAAGTAATGTGCTTCTGCATATTACTGAGATGGTTGGATTGCATCACCGACTAAATGGACATGAGTTTGAGCAGACTCCAGGAGTTGGTGATGGACAGGGCAGCCTGATGTACTGTAGTCCATGAGGTCGCAAAGAGCTGGACATGACTGAGCAACTGAACTGACTTTACTAATGTGCTACTGCAGGTATTACCATGAGCTGACTCTTTTTTTTTTTTTTAATTATTTATTTACTTTACAATATTGTATTGGTTTTGTCATACCTCAACATGAATCTGCCACGGGTGTACATGTGTTCCCAATCCTGAATCCCCCTCCCACCTCCCTCCCCATACCATCCCTCTGGGTCATCCCAGTGCCCCAGCCCCAAGCATCCTGTATCCCACATCAAACCTAGACTGGCGATTCATTTCTTATATGATATTATACATGTTTCAATGCCATTAATCTTAGATAAAACATCTTAAAGTAAGACTATTAAAAAGTGAGCAATGTGTAGTGTTCTTAAAAACAGATTTTTATTTATATATTAAAATTTTTTTCTATATGTTATTCCCTATTTTATTTCTTTTTTATTAAAAAACATTTTTTTTACAAGTGTGTTGGTTTCTGCCATATAACAAGCAACCATGATTACACCTGCATCCTCCACCTTTGAGCCTCCCTCCCCTCCGCCACCCCACCCCTGTAGGTCGCCGCAGAGCGCCAGGCCGGGCTCCCTGTGTTACACAGCCAGTCTTCACCAGCTGTCTATTTCACACGTGACAGTGTGCATATATGTCGGTGCTACTTTCCCCATTCTTCCCACTATCTCCCTCCCCCACTGTGTGCACAAGTCCATTTACTACGTCTGCGTGTCTGTTCCTTCCCTGCAGATTGGTTCATCAGTACTATTCTTCTAGATTCCATATGTCGAACTGGCTCAACTTTGTTCTTTTACGGCTGAGTGATATTCCACTGTATGTATGAGCCACACCTTTATCCATTCATCTGGCGATGGACATCTTGGTCGCGTCATTTTCTGGCTATCGTAAATAGTGCTGCAGTGAACCCTGGGGGTATATGTGTCCTATAGGATTGTGGTTTCCTCAGGGTATATGCCCAGTAGCGGGGTTGCGGGGTCATATGGTAGCTTCATTCCTAGTGTTTTAGGGAATCTCCATACTGTTCTCCATAATGGCTGTATCAGTTTACATTCCCACCAGCTGTGGAGTAGGGGTCCCTTTTCTCCACATCCTCTCCAGCATTTATTGTTTGTAGAAATGGCTTTGCAATGTTGTGTTTTTTCTGCCCTACAGCGTGAATCAGCCATAAGTATACATGTATCTCCTCCCTCGTGAGCCTCACCCTATCCCACCCACCCCCACCCTGCCCCTCGAGGTGTCACGGAGCACTGAGCTGAGCTCCCTGCGCCGCACTGCAGCTTCCCACTAGCTGCCCATCTGACACATGGTAGTGTGTATATGGAGAAGGCAATGGCACCCCACTGCATTACTCCTGCCTGGAAAATGCCGTGGACAGAGGAGCCTGGTAGGCTTCAGTCCATGGGGTCACGAAGAGTCAGACATGACTGAAGTGACTTAGCAGCAGTGTGTACATGTCAGTGCCACTCTCTTAATCTGTCCTGCCCTCTCCTTCCCCTACTGTGTCCACGTCCGTTCCCTATGTCTGCGTCTCCATTCCTGCCCTGCGAATAGGGTCATCAGTACCACTTTTCTAGATTCCATGCGTGTGTGCATGCTAGTGGTCACAATAGTCAGGGACCCAGGCTCTGTGATGTCGGCTCTAGGTAGGCTGACCCAGCCATGTGTGTGTCCACATCCAGTCGGGGTCCTGTGTCTATAGCGGAAGGGGAGAGCTGCAGTCTTAGCGAATAATTAACAATCTCTGTCATTCAGAGGGTTCTTAATGATGGGGAGAGTGTATGTAATGGTGCATCGCAGATGAACTTGCTTTGCTAAATCACTTACAATGTCATTACATCTCACGTCTCTGGTTCAACTGTGAGCCCACTGAGGTGAAAGGACGGTCTTTAGGTTTCATTTTTGTTGTTGGCAGTGTCCACCATGATGTCATTAAAAACAGTAAATAGGCCATAAATATTTGTTCACTTACTGGGGCCAGATGGTGATAAGAAACATTAGTCCTTTCTTTCCTTATTTTGACTCACAGACCCAGACCTTGGATCTTCTTTTTTTTCAAATGTTTAAAATTCATCTCCCAGTCTAATTAAGGCAGTGATAAAGTTTTTTTAAAGTTTTTCATGAAAGATGCTTGGGTTGTCCGAGTTAGATATACAGATTGGGGTGGCAGCAGATGGAACAATGTGATGAGAAGGACTGAAGTAGGCCAAAGTACTTGGGGGCAGGGAGACAGAAATCATTATGAATCTATTGACTTTTGACTCAGTGACACAGAGTCTGTTTAAAGAGGGGAGGAATACCCCGGGTGCTTATACCCCATCAGTGGTTCCTAAGACTTCAGGAGAACGCATATGAAGTCTGAGCAGTTTTAGGGGCAGAAAATAGATTAAATCTATCTTTCAACCTTTGAATACTTGTGGAAATTAACTATAGACCTTTAATTATTGTGGATTTCAGTGTTTT
This sequence comes from Capricornis sumatraensis, assembly GCF_032405125.1. Classification (NCBI taxonomy): domain Eukaryota; kingdom Metazoa; phylum Chordata; class Mammalia; order Artiodactyla; family Bovidae; genus Capricornis; species Capricornis sumatraensis. Next base: position 40,300,208 of record NC_091078.1, on the reverse strand, counting down.
CTTTTTTTAAGGGAGAGTGGTATGAAAAAGAATCAGTAACATTTTTAAGTTTGCTACGTCTGTTTTTCAGAAAAAAAGACAACCCTGGGATTTACAGAACCGTGTTTCCCTCTCTTGTGTATAAGTTGGTAATCTGTATTGTCCTTTATTAATATTGTTGATTTCATACTGTAACTTGGATATAAAGGAAGCAGACGTCAAGGGGAGAGATTTAATCACAGAATAATCAGGGCCAGAATTTTAAATAGGACATCATTAGCATGGTAATGAATTTTCCCACTTTATGCCAGCTGCCCGAGTAGAAAAGATGCTACAGATGTAGCTCAAAAATCCGGCAGCGCCTGTGGCCCAGTGAGCTGTCAGGAATCCACGTAGGACCTATGAAATGCGTGAAAGAATTCTCAGTGCGGGTGTCAAATGGAGTTTTTTTTCTGGGAGTGACAGCTGGCTGTGTCCAGACTAAACTCATCTGTTTGCCTTTCAGTGAGTATGGAGGAAGAGGCAGTCAGATAAGGGGCAGTTTTTAAAGGTGATAAAGTGGGCGTGGCTCCACTTTTCAATTATGGTTTGGGTCTAATATCTACTTTTTCCTTTAGGCTAGAAAGGCCACATTCACATAATCCTACCCTTCTTCTTGGACTACCTCCTAACAGGTAATAAAAGGAAGTTTGATGCCGTTTAGTGAGATACCAGTTTTTTAACTCTTCAGTCCACTGGTGACACATCTTTTGTAAATCACTTTAAGAAAAAGCTTTTGGTTTAGAGATCATGTGATTTAACAGGCTTTGCATATATAGGCAGTCACTCCTTTTCCACATTTATTATCTATATTTAGGTGAAATTTTCAAGAAAAACTAGAACGGGGAAAAAAGTCTGTCTTTTTGGGGAGGGGGTTGGGGAAGAAATGGAAAACTGGAATTTATATAAATATACATCAAAGATGGACACAAAAAAATTAACAAATATAATGGAAAAGTTGAGACAGAAGAAAATGCAAGTGATGAGTGTTAATTATTTCGGTTGAGAATATGATGTGATCATGAACTTCCTAGAAGCCAGAGCAAAAAAGACCAATAAAGCATCATCTGTCCTCAAAAGTAGCTTAAAGCATGAAGTTTTCAGGAATATGGAGTGGTGTTAAATCCTTAAAGGTGATTTTTCTTGAGAGCGTGATGGAAAGTCTTCATGAGTAGATTTATAGCAAATGAAAAAGCTGCTACCAACCATTTCTGACAAAAAAAATAACAGATGAAAGCAGTAGTCCATGGGAAGCCTGTGAACCCGTGCACAGACTTCAGATCTGCGAGTCTGCACATTGTTTTCCACAAAAAGATCCAGTTACTCAGCAGATTTTTGAGGGAGTCAAAATTTCCTTCAAATTTTAAGTTCCTCCAAATGTTAAGAAACTGTTAACGTATAATTAGATGGAAGTCAATCAGGAAGGCCTCAGGCTCATTGAGTTTAAATATAGGATCTTCCGGGGAGCTGACGTCAGTGGTTCTAAGTCCCTGGAACCTGAAGGGGTCGTTGCTGCTGCTGCTAAGTCGCTTCAGTTGTGTCCGACTCTGTGTGACCCCATAGACGGCAGCCCACCAGGCTCCCCTGTCCCTGGGATTCTCCAGGCAAGAACATTGGATTGGGTTGCCATTTCCTTCTCCAATGCATGAAAGGAAAAGTGAGAGTGAAGTCGTTCAGTCATGTCCGACACACAGCGACCCCATGGACTGCAGCCTTCCAGGCTCCTCCATCCATGGGATTTTCCAGGCAAGAGTACTGGAGTGGGGTGCCATTGCCTTCTCTGGAAGCGGTGGTTAGAGACCCCTTTCTGTAGATGCATCACAGGGATTTCTAGGTGGCCGGAGTGGTAAAGAATCCACCTTCCCGTGCAGGAGGTGCAACCGATGTGAATTCAATCCCTGGGTCAGGAAAGATCCCCTAGGGAAGGACATGGCAACCCACTCCAGTACTCTTGCCTGGAAAATTCCATGAACAGAGGAGCCTAGTGGGCTACAGTCCATGAGGTAGCAGAGAGTCAGACATGACTGAGCGGCCTGAGCTATTTGTCTGGGAACCAGATGAGTGTTGCAGTATTTCAAGGTGAAGGAACTTAGTTTGTTATATGGCAAGTATTTTATTAATGTCTGCCTCTCTAACTGGAAATCTTTATTTGTTTAGATTGAATATATGTATAATATGAATATTTTGGAGAAAAACTTTCTTTAAAATTTGAAAATTTCTTTTCCCAGGTTTTTCTGTGAGCTGAACTTTCACATCTCTAATCATCTTATTAAGTTATCAGAATCCCAGTTAAATATACATTTTCATTTTTTAGTTTCTCTCCATAGTTTTCTTCTTTCCAGTTTATTCTTACATCACTGTGAGTATGGTTATTTCCCTTCAGACTCTCTTGCTGTAAAATTCTAAGCTTGAAATTCGTGATTAATTTCCTTCCTCTTTTATTAAATAATCATGATAAGTCCTTTGGGAGGCCTCTCCACAACAGTGCAAGAAGCCTGTGTTAGTTTGTGGGTGGCCTCAGCTCAGTTCTGTTGCTTCTCCATCATCTGTGTCTCATCTGGCACGTGTGGCATCACAGTGTGAGGTTGGATGAGTAAATTCTTTCTGCTTCCCAGGTGTTTGATGTAAGTCACGGCAAAGCCAGGTCTCTGTTTCATTTCTCTCCACCCCTCCATCATTTAAATTCTGTTATTTAAGTATATTTGGTTTACAATCCTGTATTAATTTTTGCTATATAGCAAGTGATCCAGTTACACATATATGTATTCTGTTTTATATCTGTCCATTATGGTTTATCATAGAATGTTGAATATAGTCACCAAGCTATACAGTAGGACCTGTCGTTTATCCATTCCATGCATAGAACCTTACCTCTGCTAACCCTAACCTCCCCCTCCATCCTTCTCCCGACCCATCCCCCTTGTCAACCACAATCTGTTCTCTAAGTCCATGATCGTGTTTCTGTTTTACAGGTAAGTTTATGTCCTGTTTTAGATTTTACATGTAAGTGATATTACACATAAGTGATATTACATGGGATTTGTCTTTCTCTGTCTGAACTTCACTTAGTATGATAATCTCTAGTATCATTTGAAAAGAAAGTGAAAGTGAAAGCTGCTTAGTTGTGTCTGACCCTTTGTGACCCCATGGACTATACAGGCCATGGAATTCTCCAGGCCAGAATACTGGAGTGGGTACCTTTTCCCTTCTGCAGAGGATCTTCCCAACTCAGGGATCAAACTCAGGTCTCCTGCATTGCAAGTGGATTCTTTACCATCTGAACCACCAGGGAAGCCCAAGAATACTGGAGTAGGTGGCCTATCCCTTCTCCAGGGGATTTCCCCAACCCAGGAATGGAACCGGGGTCTCCTTCATTGCAGGCAGATTCTTTACCAGCTGAGCTGTCAGGGAAGCCCCTAGTAAAGCCTCTGTGTTTCAGAATGACTCAGACAGTTCCTGCAAGAGGTGAAATCACTGGTTACTCTAGTCCATTCTGGTCTTGAATTCCCATGATTCCTTCCAATTTTGTTCCTTTTTTTTTTTTATTGACTCTCAAACATTTTTTTAAACTGTGGTAAAAGTCACATACTATGAAGTGTACTGTTCCAACCATATGTAATGGTACCATTCAGCGGCACTACATTTATTCACATTGTTGTGCAACTTTTCATCATCAGACTCTTGAATTTCTTACCTTCCTAAACTGAAACCCCCTGTCCTCCCATTAAACACTAACTCCTCATACCCATTCCCTGCACTTTGGCCCCTGACATCTGCCAATGTACTTTCCGATTCTATGAATTTGACTATTCTATGGGTCTCATGTAAGTGGAATCAAACAGTATGTGTCTTGGCCTAATGTCCACTTCTGATTTCTTTTTTCCATTTTTATCCATGCAGTTAGTTTTAGAAATCCTCACTGATGCTACTCCTTTTTCTACATGTATCTCCAGTTGCTTTTTTCCCCAGAGATTTATTTGTTTATTTTTGGCTGTGGCAGGGTTTCGTTGCTGTACATGCAGGCTTTCTCTAGTTGCAGTGAAGGGGGTCTGTTTTCTAGTTGTGGTACCCCGGCTTCTCACAGTGGTGGCTCGTTGAGGAGCAAGTGCTCTAGAGTGCTGGGGCTTCAGTAGTTGCAGCACTGAAGCAGGCTAAGTAGTTGTGGCAAATGGGCTTAGTTGCTCCACAGCATGTGGGATCTTCCTGGACCAGGAATCAAACCAGTATCCCTTGCATTGCAAGGCAGATTCTTAACTGCTGGATCACCAGGAAAGCCCCTCCATTTGTTTTTAACACTCCTATAACAATATTCCCTCAACAGAGCCCCTAGGTGGGAATAGAGTGACAATTTTAATAGTATTTCATACCCAATTGCAGCAGGCAGTTTTTTAACATGCTGATTTGTTTGGAGCAGGAAGTTGGTTCTATGTTATAAGGTGGGTCCATGTGAATCTTAAGTACTTGACAAGTGTTCTGCTTTCTTTCTGGAACATTCTTGTCAACCAGTGCCTATGTTAGTCTCTGTCTACATTTCACTTGGACTCAGGGCTTTTGATGGCCTTAGTGTGTGCACACACATGCACACTCATACAAACCCTCCTGAAAATTAAGCTAAAAATGGTGGTAAGTGGGATGCCACAGTTCCTGGTGGAAAGCCCCTTGGCCAGGGTTGAGGGAGGGGTTATTCATTTCATGGGGCTGTACCCTGACTTGCAGAATGTTTCTCATCCTTCACATTGTCTTTTGTGCATCGCTTCCTCCCCCACCTGTTTTTAAATGTTCTTGGGTGGGAGTTTCCAGTAATCATGTATGGATGTGAGAGTTGGACTATAAAGAAAGCTGAGCACTGAAGAATTGATGCTTTTGAAATGTGTTGTTGGAGAAGACTCTTGAGAGTCCCTTGGATGCAAGGAGATCCAACCAGTCCATCCTAAAGGAATCAGTCTTGAATATTCATTGAAAGAACTGATGCTGAAGCTGAGGCTCCAATACTTTGGCCACCTGATGTGAAAAGATTGAAGAACCTGATGCTGAGAAAGTTTGAAGGCCAGAGAAGGGGATGACAGAGGATGAGAGGGTTGAATGGCATCACCAACTCAATGGACATGAGTTTTGAGTAAACTCCAGGAGTTGGTGATGGACAGGGAGGCCTGGTGTGCTGCAGTCTGTGGGGTCACAAAGAGTCAGACACGACTGACTGAACTGAACTGAGTGGGAGTGGTACCACCCTCAGTAACCTGAACAACTTCAGCATTATGTTATGATCTGAAAATAGAATATTATTGTTGTGATTATTAGAACTTAATTGAAATTAGGGGAATTTAATTCTCTAAATATTATCCTTAATATAGAACCTTATAGATTTAAAAATGAATTCTTGGGATTTCTCCTTCCTGTGGTCTTTATTGTTTGTATTTAGCATGTGTTTATTAGATCCCTTGCTGTGTGCACAGATTAGCTATAGCTTTAATAGATTTGATATGTTCTTTGAAAGGAAGGAATGATTCCCTGTATGTTGTCACTTTCTCTTCAGTAACAAATGTTGGTTTCTCTTCTTTTGGGCTAAGGCTGCATGTGCATTTGGTTGTCTGATCCTCTGGACACTTGTGCAGCTGGCCTAGTACCATCAGATGGAGATGATAAGACTCAGGAAGGATGGGAGTCTTCTCTGAAGTCACATGGATGGGAGGGGTCAGGGCTAGGATTTGAATCCATGGCACCCCACTCCAGTACTCTTGCCTGGAAGATCCCATGGACAGAGGAGCCTGGTGGGCTGCAGTCCATGGGGTTGCTAAGAGTCAGACACAACTGAGAAAATTCATTTTGACTTTTCACTTTCATGCATTGGAGAAGGAAATGGCAACCCACTCCAGTGTTCTTGCCTGGAGAATCCCAGGGACAGGGGAGCCCAGTTGGGCTGCCATCTATGGGGTCGCACAGAGTCAGACATGACTGAAGCGACTTATCAGCAGCATATTGTGATTTCACCTTTTATGTAGATTTATATTCTTTATGAACCTGATTCCTGACATGAGGTCTTTCCACCCTCCCTTACCACTGGCTTACTACCCTTATTGCCAGCCACCTCCATACTGCACTCAGAGTCGCGATTATGGAACAAAAGTCCACTAACATCATCTCTTGAAATGATGTTGAGTGTCCTGAAAAGAGAGGCTGTTTTCATTTTTGAAATTTCTAAGTACACATTCTATATTTCATGCCCCAAATGACGACCTGCTGTCTGCAATATTCCTACACTCATTGCATCAGGGAACTTGACAGGAGGTTCTCTAGGTTATCAGCCATGTAATACTCATATTTTGTATTAAAACCCAAATTCTTTATTTTGGGAGGATAACTAATAGGGACTTACCATTACTACCACAAATGAGAAAAAAGTTGAATTATAGCAATTTAGTTGGATACAAATATGGTAACTTCACACCACTTTTGGATATTTTATTTTCAAAGAACTATGGCTAGTTCTGCTTCCTGTTCAAAAATGCTTAAATGTCAGTGTTTTCCTTCGTAGTCCTGTAAGATCAGGCATTGATAGTATATTGATATCCCAGTCAGAGTTTTTGGGGGAGAAACCCCGTTTGCCTTTAAGAATTTACTAACATGCCATCCAATTGGTTATGAGAAATTAAGTTGCAAAAGTGTGGCTCAGATGGTAAAGAATCTGCCTGCAGTGCGGAAGACCCAGGTTCAATCTGTAGGCTGGGAATATCCTTTGGAGAAGGGAATGGCAACCCACTCCAGTATTCTTGCCTGGGAAATCCCATGGACAGAGGAGCCTGGCAGGCTACAGTCCATGGGGGTCCCAAAGAGTCAGACATGACTGAGCGACTAACACATTCACTTTTCTTTCAAACCCCTATTTGCCTGTAGAATTTACTGATATATCACTCAATAAATAGTAAGGAATTAACTTGCAAAATTTGATGGCCATTGTTGTGAGTTTCTTTTGAGTGAGCTTTTGAACTTTAAATAAGCAACATGAACAATATTCTATCATTCAAGGCTTTGAGAGATTAAGACTGATTTTTTTTTTCTGAGTCCAGTTTTTTTTTTCTGAGTCCAATTTTGTGAATTTTTGCAGAATTAAATGTTTTTCCTGCTAACTATGATGCATTTTGGAGAAGGAAATGGGAACCCACTCCAGTGTTCTTGCCTAGAGAATCCCAGGGACGGGGGAGTCTGGTGGGCTGCTGTGTATGGGGTCGGACACATGCCATATTTTATACTATCACAGTATTTTTAGTGCTTAATCTAATAGGAAATGTCTTGTTTTCCTCTTTGACTTTGTCATGAGTTATGACCTCCTGCCATTTTCTCTTTGTTCTTCTTCTTTGAAGCTGCCATATGTTTTGTAACCCAAGAAAGAGAATTGTTTTTGAGAGGTCATCATTTGTAGCTAATTTGGCTTTTCAGGTTCTCTTAGCTCTTGTAAAGAAGACAGGGTTTCATGGTAAGTGTTTTCTGCCCTCATTGCATTGTTGCACCAAATTTTGTTGCCCTGTGCCCACCAGACTTTGGGTGATGGCCATCCTGCTTCATTTACTTTACCTTCAGACTTTTATGGAATTGACGAGGGTTGGATCCTGTTCAGTTCAGTCGCTCAGCCATGTCCGACTCTTTGCGACCCCATGGACTGCAGCTCTCAAGGCTTCCCTGTCCATCACCAACTCGCAGAGCTTGCTCAAACTCATGTCCATCAAATCGGTGATACCATCCAACCATCTCATCCTCTGTCATCCCCTTCTCCTCTTGCCTTCAGTCTTTCCCACCATCAGGGTCTTTTCCAATGAGTCAGCTCTTCACATCAGGTGGCCAAAGTATTGGAGTTTCATCTTCAGCATCAGTCCTTCCAATGAATATTCAGGACTGATTTCCTTTAGAATTGACTGGTTTTATTTCTTTGTAGTCCAAAGGACTCTCAAGAGTCTTTTCCAACACCACAGTTCAAAAGCATCAATTCCTTGGTGTTCAGCTTTCTTTATAGTCCAACTCTCACATCCATACATGACCACTGGAAAAGTTGTAGCTTTGACTAGATAGACCTTTGTTGGCACAGTAATGTCTCTGCTTTTTAATATGCTGTCTAAGTTTGTCATAGCTTTTCTTCCAAGGAGCAAGCGTCATTTAATTTCATGGCTGCAGTCACCATCTACAGTGATTTGGAGCCCAAGAAAACAGTGTCACTGTTTCCATCGTTTTCCCATCTATTTGCTGTGAAGTGATGGGACCTGATGCCATAATCTTAGTTTTCTGAATGTTTGAGTTTTAAGCCAACTTTGGATCCTGTTCAGTTCAGTTCAGTTCAGTCGCTCAGTCATGTCTGATTCTTTGCGACCCCATGAATTGCAGCACGCCAGGCCTCCCTGTCCATCACCAACTCCCGGAGTTCACTCAGACTCACGTCCATCGAGTCAGTGATGCCATCCGGATAGATAATTCTAAGCCAATGCACTGCCATTTAATATTTATGACGTGGCAGAAACCATCAAGGGCTGCTTAAAGGTCTACTGACTTGACATCAAAAATGTATAAACCAGGTATACTCATAGCTCACATGCTCCATAGTTACAGAAGGTAATTTTATTTGTCTTTTGACATGAAACTCTCTGAAGTTTTTATAACTCATTAAGAACTGATTGCATGCTTTGCTTTAGGTTTACTGATAACCAGACTTGTTTTTCTCTTTTAATTTGCCAAAGTGATGTTAGAATTTTGGTTATTTTAGCTTGTTTTGATCAGCTCTCTTTTCATCTGTGTTACTAAAGCTGTTTTACACTGTATATATTTCTAAATATTATATTACCCTTCCCACAAAAGAATCTAATGCAAATATATTATGATACCAGGGTGTGATTAATGAAAGGAAGCCTGGTCTTGCTGGAGCAAGGTGACTGGAGTCTTGAGCTTCTTGTTAACTTCATATTTGACCCAGCATTTGACTTTGGTCGTCAGGTCCCCATTGTATCAGCGTAACAGATAAATTAGAATTTGGTGAATGTCTGTGTGCCCTCCATACAACCCTGCATCTTTTTTTTTCAGAGGTTGAGGAACAGTAGGGGACTGAATACCAAATTCCAGGTCTGCCCTAAGAAGGCCACCCAATACTGAGATCCCCCTATATCTAGAATCCTGAGAATGTAGTAACCTTTGGAGGTGAAGTAATTTCCCCAGTGGATTATACAAGAATCCTCTGTAGTTGAAGCTTATGAAATCCCTAGAGTTTCTCTAGTGTGATTTTTTTTCAATTTTTAATTTATTTCACAGAATATCATAGAATAAAAAACATTTAAAAAGTTGAATGAAAAATGTCCACCACATAACTTCCATAGCAGAGCCAGGGTCCCTGGGTGCATTTTTGGTGTCCCACCCCTCCCCACCACTGCTGCCAATGCCTAGAGTACATGTAGACCTTTTACACACGTGTACTGAGAGAGTGGGCACCATCATACCTTTATAGCCTTATGTAGCAAAAATGGGAGCATTACATGACTCAATCCTCATTGCTATACATTCAGAAAAATGTGTCATCCCATTCTACTGATGCTGAAACTGAGGGTTAGTGAGCTAGGAGGGCTGTAGATGGATGCAGAGAGCTGGAACATGGCTTAGATCTGTGCAGCTCCAGAGTCAGACTCAGACTCAGCACAGAGTTAGATTTCCTTGTAACACAGAGTTCTAGGTTAGTTTCTAGAACCTTAATAACATTCCAAGAATCAGTATACCATGACCTACTTAACTTTCTCCTTATTTTGATGTTTCTAGCAATCATTTTATAAATTTCTTTCTGAAGATAAAGTGAGATTGGGATTTCTGGGCCCAAGAGCAGAGTCATTTTGTGACTTGACACATCCTACAAAGACTTTCAAAAGGATTATACCAGTTTAGTTTATACTCCCATTCATCCTTCCTACACTGTTATTTCTTAAGAAATTATGTAGTATAATAACAATTTAAAAATGTTTTTAATTCAGGCTTTATTTTGGAATCTATTTGACTAATAATGAAGTTGAACTTGCTTTTTTGGTGCCTTTATACTTTTTTCTATTGTCTGTTGTTCATATCTGTTGTTTATTTTTGGAGCGGGGGCAGGAGGAAATTTGATGGTTTCCTTATCTTTATATAATGTGGTTATTATCATTTTTCTTGTTTGTATGCTGTGTGTATGTGTGTGAAGTTAACCCATTATCATGATTAATAATGGAATGAAAAGAGAAATTTTTTAAAACAATGATAACATGTTGAAGTTGCAGTTTAGAGTGAATTTTGAAACTTCTTAAGGCTTAAGATGCAATAGATTTAACAAACAACATAGGTTTTCTCGGGAAAAAGCATTCTGTTTCCACTCCATGCATTAGTATTCACTGGGCCTGGCCTTTAAAGCTAATGCAATATCGAGGGAACAGCTGTAACTGGGACCATAATAAACCAATCTCATTTTTATAATAAATCTGTGGAAGGCATCCTTTTTACGTTTTCATAACCATTAAAATAAAGAAGCTGAGAGAAATGTGCAGTTTCATATCCATTGCTTTACTTTTTCTGTATCCCACATCTCACATTGAGTACTTTACCATATTTGGCCTTTTACAAAAATATGCTGTTTTCTTAAATGGATCCATTAGAAAAACAGCTCCTGCCAATATGATTTTTTTTCTTGACAAGCATGCTGTTATTTCAGGGCCTATAGGAGAGTGTCTGTTGGTGCCTGGAGCTGCCGAGGCTGCAGCTGTGGGAGTCACAGGACTTGGTGATGGATGGTGGCCGGGTGGGAAGAGGGATGGACGGGATGACCTTTTAGACTGTCACCAGCTTTTCATGGAGAGGATCTGGGTCTGTAACAGCTCCTGCTCCTTCTCTCCACAGATAATAACCAGTGCAGGGTATTAAGTCAAAGGTCCTTTTCTGTGGACCATGTGTCATCACTGTAAATTGCTATGATTGGGGTTTACGAAGGCACATCCTTGCCAGTTGCCACTGTTGGGTATCAGATTCTCCACCACCCCAACCACATCTTCCTACAGCTTTTTGCTGTGGGTTTCTTTCCTCCCTCTTTCAGATATTCCCACACCCTCATCCACCCAAGTGCACACTCCCTGTCTCTGTTCTGGGTATCACCTGGACAACTCCTTTGACCTGCTAAATTTCCCATGGTCTCTGCATGCTCTGGATACCTTATATGAGGCACTCCCACACCTCTCCAGGACCAGCTCCTCTGAGGTCTCTGTGAGGATGCCCTCCAGCCGCAGAACCCACCGACTTACCTCTCTGTATACTCTGTGTCCTCCTTGACCTTGTATTTCTATCCCTTGACTTTTTCTTCTGGCCCTGCCTGGAGCTTGGCTTGATACTCTGGAGGGGATCATTGTCCCCAGCCCCCTCCAATGTTCCATGATTATTCATTCCATTTTTCCATGTTTAATGGAATATTTAACAGCATCTATGAAGAAGGCTGAAGACTATAAATAAATGCTCTCTTTGGTATTGAAAGGGTTTTATACAATATAAAATTTAGAGCACATTTTCCTCAGGAGCCCTGACATTAATATTCATCATGAGCCCCAAAGAAGAAGCTATTATATTTTAGCATAATGAAGTTTACCATATGTTTCAAAGTCACTTGCAATTGTGCTTCTCATCATGACAATTAGAAAGGTCATCTTGTCGTGCCAGGCTGTGTTAAATACATCACCCAGCTCCTGGCTGTCAGTGTGTGCACATACATACGGGGAAGATAAGATGCTTCTTATAAGAAAGTATTGCTGTTTTCATCTAATTACAAACACGAAACATGCCTGTTGTTTGGCCTTAGATGATATGTGGACCCAGAGATGGAAACATCTAAAGCAAATCCCCTTTTGTGCTCTCTGTGACTAAATTATATGAGGTTATTTTTCCTTCCTTGAAGCATGATGGTGATGAGGCTTCTCAAACCTTGGGTAGAGGAATTTGACAGCAAGACAATAGTTTGTTTCTTAAAAGTGGATTTTCTGCCTTTCTTAACAGTATGGCAACAATATTATATTTAATTCTCCATATATGAACTTGGATGACAGGATGAGGAGAAGGAGAGAGGTGGTGATGGGGCTTCTTACGGAGCTTGTGGAGGGACAAAGATGCAGTAGGATTAAAGCAGGTAATTCTTAGGAACCTGAGCATGCAACTGGAGGAGCTGGTCATGGGAGCTGATGCTGGAAAAATTGTTCTTCACCATTATCTACTAATGTTATTGCTGTTGATGTAGCTGAGGCTTCCTGAGGCTTGGCCCAAGGTCATATCCCTCCAGACAGCAGAGCCCGGCACGAGCCAAGTCTGTTTCTCTCGTTAGGCCCGTGGAGCTGAGTCAGTTCCCAGGCAGGTTGATAAGAAGTCCAGGGATCCCCAAGGAGAGTTAGTTAGTTAGTTAGTTCAGTCACTCAGTCATGTCCGACTCTTTGCAACCCCATGAATCTAGCACGCCAGGCCTCCCTGTCCATCACCAACTCCCGGAGTTCACTCAGACTAACGTCCATCGAGTCCGTGATGCCATCCAGCCATCTCATCCTCGGTCGTCCCCTTCTTCTCCTGCCCTCAATCCCTCCCAGCATCAAAGTCTTTTCCAATGAGTCAACTCTTCGCATGAGGTGTCCAAAGTGCGGGAGCTTCAGCTTTAGCATCATCGCTTCCAAAGAAATCCCAGGGCTGATCTCCTTCAGAATGGACTCGTTGGATCTCCGTGGAGTCCAAGGGACTCTCAAGAATCTTTTCCAACACCACAGTTCAAAAGCATCAATTCTTCAGCACTCAGCCTTCTTCACAGTCCAACTCTCACATCCATACTTGACCACTGGCAAAACCATAGCCTTGACTAGATGGACCTTAGTCGGCAAAGTAATGTCTCTGCTTTTGAATATGCTATCTGGGTTGCTCATAACTTTTCTTCCAAGAAGTAAGCGTCTTTTAATTTCATGGCTGTAGTCACCATCTCCAGTGATTTTGGAGCCCAGAAAAATAAAGTCAGCCTCTGTTTCCACTATTTCTCCATCTATTTCCCATGAAGTGATGGGACTGGATGCCATGATCTTCGTTTTCTGAATGTTGAGCTTTAAGCCAACTTTTTCGCTCTCCTCTTTCACTTTCATCAAGAGGCTTTTTATTCCTCTTCACTTTCTGCCATAAGGGTGGTGTCATCTGCATATCTGAGGTTATTGATATTTCTCCTGGCAATCTTGATTCCAGCTTATGTTTCTTCCAGTCCAGCATTTCTCATGATGTACTCTGCATAGAAGTTAAATAAGCAGGGTGACAATATACAGCCTTGACGTAGTCATTTTCCTATTTGGAACCAGTATGTTGTTCCATGTCCAGTTCTAACTGTTGCTTCCTGGCCTGCATACAGATTTCTCAAGAGGCAGGTCAGGTGGTCTGGTATTCCCATCTCTTTCAGAATTTCCCACAGTTTATTGTGATCCACACAGTCAAAGGCTTTGGCATAGTCAATAAAGCAGAAATAGATGTTTTTCTGGAACTCTCTTGCTTTTTCCATGATCCAGCGGATGTTGGCAATTTGATCTCTGGTTCTTCTGCCTTTTCTAAAACCAGCTTGAACATCAGGGAGTTCACGGTTCATGTATTGCTGAAGCCTAGCTTGGAGAATTTTGAGCATTACTTTACTAGCATATGAGCTGAGTGCAATTGTTCAGTAGTTTGAGCATTCTTTGGCATTGCCTTTCTTTGGGATTAGGATGAAAACTGACCTTTTCCAGTCCTGTGGCCACTGCTGAGTTTTCCAAATTTGCTGGCATATTGAGTGCAGCACTTTCACAGCATCATCTTTCAGGATTTGAAATAGCTCAACTGGGATTCCATCACCTCTACTAGCTTTGTTCATAGTGATGCTTTCTAAAGCCCACTTGACTTCACATTCCAAGATGTCTGGTTCTAGATGAGTGATCACAGCATCGTGATTATCTGGGTTGTGAAGATCCTTTTTGTACGGTTCTTCTGTGTATTCTTGCCACCTCTTCTTAATGTCTTCTGCTTCTGTTAGGTCCTTACCATTTCTGTCCTTTATGAAGCCCATCTTTACATGAAATGTTCCCTTGGTATCTCTAATTTTCTTGAAGAGATCTCTAGTCTTTCCCATTCTGTTCTTTTCCTCTATTTCTTTGCATTGATTGCTGAAGAAGGCTTTCTTATCTCTTCTTGCTATTCTTTGGAACTCTGCATTCAGATGCTTATATCTTTGCTTTTCTCCTTTGCTTTTTGCCTCTCTTCTTTTCACAGCTATTTGTAAGGCCTCCCCAGACAGCCATTTTGCTTTTTTGCATTTCTTTTCCATGGGGATGGTCTTGATCCCTGTCTCCTGTACAGTGTCACGAACCTCATTCCATAGTTTATCAGGCACTCTATCTATCAGATCTAGGCCCTTAAATCTATTTCTCACTTCCACTGTATAATCATAAGGGATTTGATTTAGGTCATACCTGAATGGTCTAGCGCTTTTCCCTGCTTTCTTCAATTTGAGTCTGAATTTGGTAATAAGGAGTTCATGATCTGAGCCACAGTCAGCTCCTGGTCTTGTTTTTGTTGACTGTACAGAGCTTCTCCATCTTTGGCTGCAGAGAATATAATCAATCTGATTTTTGTGTTGACCATCTGATGATGTCCATGTGTAGAGTCTTCTCTTGTGTTTTTGGAAGAGGGTGTTTGCTATGACCAGTGCATTATCTTGGCAAAACTCTATTAGCCTTTGCCCTGCTTCATTCCGTATTCCAAGGCCAAATTTGCCTGTTACTCCAGGTGTTTCTTGACTTCCTACTTTTGCATTCCAGTCCCCTATAATGAAAAGGACATCTTTTTTGGTTGTTAGTTCTGAAAGGTCTTGTAGGTCTTCATAGAACCATTCAGCTTCAGCTTCTTCTGCATTACTGGTTGGGGCATAGACTTGGATTACTGTGATATTGAATGGTTTGGCTTGGAAACGAACAGAGATCATTCTGTGGTTTTTGAGATTGCATCCAAGGACTGCATTTCAGACTCTTTTGTTGACCATGATGGCTACTCCATTTCTTCTGAGGGATTCCTGCCTGTAGTAGTAGATATAATGTTCATCTGAGTTAAATTCACCCATTCCAGTCCATTTTAGTTCACTGATTCCTAGAATGTCGATGTTCACTCTTGCCATCTCCTGTTTGACCACTTCCAATTTGCCTTGATTCATAGACCTGACATTCCAGGTTCCTATGCAATATTGCTGTTTACAGCATCGGACCTTGCTTCTATCACCAGTCACATCCACAGCTGGGTATTGTTTTTGCTTTGGCTCCATCCCTTCATTCTTTCTGGAGTTATTTCTCCACTGACCTCCAGTAGCATATTGGGCACCTACTGACCTGGGGAGTACCTCTTTCAGTATCCTATCATTTTGCCTTTTCATACTGTTCATGGGGTTCTCAAGGCAAGAATACTGAAGTGGTTTGCCATTCCCTTCTCCAGTGGACCACATTCTGTCAGAACTCTCCACCATGACCCACCCATCTTGGGTTGCCTGTCCGGCATGGCTTAGTTTCATTGAGTTAGACAAGGCTGTGGTCCTGGTGTGATTAGATTGACTAGATTTCTGTGAGTATGGTTTCAGTGTGTCTGCCCTCTGAAGC
Organism: Capricornis sumatraensis; assembly: GCF_032405125.1. Classification (NCBI taxonomy): domain Eukaryota; kingdom Metazoa; phylum Chordata; class Mammalia; order Artiodactyla; family Bovidae; genus Capricornis; species Capricornis sumatraensis. The sequence goes on along the minus strand of NC_091078.1, from coordinate 40,284,534 downwards.
CCTCTTGCAACACCTACCATCTTACTTGGGTTTCTCTTACCTTGGGCGTGGGGTATCTCTTCACGGCTGCTCCAGCAAAGCACAGCCACTGCTCCTTACCTTGGATGAGGGGTATCTCCTCCAAGGAGAGAGGGGTCTGGAATTCTCAAGTAGGAGGAAAGGACAAACTGTTTTTCCCCTTTACATCCCTTACTCTTAGTCACATAAAATGTTTTTAAGTCTTGAACTGATGATTACACAACAGACAACTCAGTTTAAACTCTGTACTAAGGATTAGATAACAACAGTGTATCCTGCTTAAGGACAGTTTCTCCTTCCTGAAAACCTTCTGGCTAATCTTGTCATCTTAAAATGTAAATTATAGGAGTGGGTCTAGTGAGATCTTTACAACCTCTAGACATTCTTTTGATTCATTGTAATAACTAATTAAAAAGTATATAACTCCCTTGCTAACACTAGTGAAGGGAGCACTTTCTGCCCTCTTCTGACGTCTGTGTCAGAAGCTTTCTCTATCCCTTTTATGCTTAAATAAAACTTTATTACACAAAAGCTCTGAGCAATCAAGCCTTGTCTCTGGCCCTGGATTGAATTCTCCTCTGGAGGCCAAGAATTCTGGTATCTTTCGTGGTTCAGCAACAACCTTTCAGGATTGCACCCTGGCCCTCAAGGAGGTGGAGAGGGGCAGAAGCCACATTTCTTGGCCTAAGAGTCAGGCTGCACACTAGCTGTCCAGCTGATGGTCAGTGTCTGTTGTACTGTGCATCCTGCTGGTTCAAATTTTACAAATGGGAGAAAGTTTGAAATGTTTTTATAAGTGCTTAGTCTCAGAGAGGGATTGGCTACTTACTGTTTCATCCCCAACTTCTTAACTTATGCTGTTGGCTAAGTTCAGTTTGGCTTCTTTTCAAGGAACTGCAGCTTCCCTACAGGGTGTTTATGGTGACACCTTGAAAATCTTGTTCATTTGTTGGTCAGTTCAGAGGTTTCTCTTAGGCCCCTTAAATATCACTCAGGTTGTAACCCAAGACAACCACATGGCTGAGCAGAGCTGGTAATTTACCAACATAGTCAGCTGTAGAACGGAGGCTGGGGAGATAACTCCTTAGAGAAAAAAAAGCAAAGTATTAAATAAAGAGGAACAGGAAAAAAAAAAGATGAAGAAGATGAAGAAGATGAAGAAGATGAAGAAGAACTCTTTGCAGATTTTAGTTTTTTATTTAAACACCTGTTTTCCCAGCCTCTGTGGCAGCTCTTTGAGGTCATCATTCCTCCCCACCCACACACACCACCCCCAGGTCTATGCTCTGCATATAGAATATGGGTTTAGTGAAGCCTGGATAAATTAGGTGGATGCTGAATTTGAGAACTGAGTAGAATTTGTGATGTGAGGTATTTCGAAGTATCATTCGCCAGACATTCCTATATTCAGAATCATTCTTGTGCCAAGTCCTGTGTAGCTACTTCTGGAGGTGATATAGGAATTATTCCTCATGAGTCCTGTGAAGGCTGTATTCTTTTCCCCATATGACGAAACTGAGGCCATGCATGATGAACTGACTTTCTGAGTGTGGGTCCTGGCAGAGTTGGGGCTGTGTGGATACACATGCAAATTCAAGTTATGAAGTGGGACATGAGATGGGGTAGCTGTTTAACTTCCGTGACCCTCAGTCTCTGCCTCGTTTACTCATGTAACCAGCAGCAGATCCAGGTCTTAATGGGCCCTAAGACATGCAATTTGTAGGTGGGTCTTATTTAAGAAAAACTTGCTCAGTCATGTCTGACTCTTTGAGACTCCATGGACTGTACAGTCCATGTAATTCTCCAGACAATAATACTAGAGTGGGTAGCCTTTCTTTTCTCCAGGGGATCTTCCCAATCCAGGGAGCAAACCCAGGTCTGCTGCATGGCAGGCAGATTTTTTTTTTTACCAGCTGAGCCACAAGAAAAACTATACACATAAAACTATGAATCAAAATTAGTTACAGGGCCTAAAAGGGACCCACTGAAGGTGAGGGGCCCTGAGTTGTATGTATCATTAGATTCATGGAAAATTTGCCCTTGGTTTCAATTAATTTTTTGTAGCAGCCACTGAGAGTCCAGCCCTCAGAGATGGGAAAACTCTGGGAGATACCAGCAGAAAAGAGATAATTGCAGTAAAGTGTGAGAAATGTTCTGATGGAGAAGCACAGGGTGCCAGGGAAAGAATTCTGGAATAAAGGATACCTATTCTGAAGGAGATCAGCCCTGGGATTTCTTTGGAAGGAATGATTCTAAAGCTGAAACTCCAGTACTCTGGCCACCTCATGTGAAGAGTTGACTCATTGGAAAAACTCTGATGCTGGGAGGGATTGGAGGCAGGAGGAGAAGGGGATGACAGAGGATGAGATGGCTGGATGGCATCACTGACTCGACGGACGCGAGTCTGAGTGAACTCCTGGAGTTGGTGATGGACAGGGAGGCCTGGCATGCTGCTATTCATGGGATCGCACAGAGTCGGACACGACTGAGCAACTGAACTCAACTGAACTGAACTGAAGCTGTGGCTTAGGACATGGAAAAGCTGAAACAGAAAAGTATGGGAAGCACATTAGGGGCAGGAGAAAGCTGGGCTTGAAGGTGAGAAGGAATGCTCTTCATTTAGCAGCTGTAAGAAGTTCAGTGGGCTTCCAGGTGGCGCTAGTGGTAAAGAACCCACCTGCTAATGAAGGAGACATAAGAGATGCTGGTTCGATCCCTGGGTCAGGAAGATCCCCTGGAGGAGGGCATGACAACCCACTCCAGTATTCTTGCCTGGAGAATCCCATGGACAGAGGAGCCTGGCGGGCTACAGTCCATGGGGTCGCAAAGAGTTGGACCGAACTGAAGTGACTTACACACAAGTGACACACACAAGCACACAGAAGCTCAGTGTGTACAATTTCTCCATGGGATGGGGCAGGGGGAGCTTAACCTCCAGGGTCAGGCAGGCTAGTCAGGCTTGCATGCTAATTAAGGTGCTTGGACATTATCATAAGTGCAAGACTCATATCTTTTTCATTATAGGTGGTGAGGTGGTGAAGTCGCTCAGTCGTGTCTGACTCTTTGTGACCCCGTGGACTGTAGCCCGCCAGGCTCCTCCGTCCATGGGATTCTCCAGGCAAGAATACTGGAGTGGGTTGCCATTTCCTTCTCCAGGGGATCTTCCCGACCCAGGGATCGAGCCCAGGTCTCCCTCATTGGAGGCAGACGCTTTAACCTCTGAGCCACCGGGGAAGTGGTGACACTCATTATAAGTGACGTGTATGTCCTGTAGGACTTTCAGCAGGTTCCTTAGCCTCTCTAAACCTTCAGCTCTCATGTCTGAGGAATGTAGGTATCAACAGGTATTATTTATTGAGCAGATACTGCTTGTAGAGCTCCTTGTACATGTTGGGCGGTATAGATGGTGGTTCAGATGGTAAAGCATTTGCCTTCAATGCAGGAGACCTAGCTTCGATCCCTGGGTGGGGAGGATCTCCTGGAGAAGGGAACGGCTACGTGTTACTCATCACAACAGTCCTCCAGTGTGGAATCATTATGCTGATTTTACCGAAGAGGGAACTGCTGCTCAGAGAGGTTGAGCAACATGCCCAGTTTGCCCAGGTCAGCATACTACAGGGTTCTGAAGATGCCTCTATGTGTGGTGCATGTGTGTGAGTGTGTGTGTGTGTTTGTATGTGTGTGTGTGGTGTTGCTGTGCTCGTCAAGTAATCATTTAGGTTCTACGCAGGTATGTGATTTTAAGTTAAAGACAAAGACTGTAGACAACTGTCAACTTGCAAGAGAGCTCAGGTGCGTTTTTGATCCCGTGTCATCTTTGTCTTTTAACCACCATAGCCCTTGATCTTGTACGAATTTTGTGCTCTTGTGGGCACATGCCCAGTTTTCTCCTGTAGGCTGAAGACTATTAAGAGCAGGGACTGGCTTTTGCTTCCCACTGTATTCCCTCCAGTACTCAATCATTATTTTTTTTGGGTAGCTTGAGCTGAATAAGATTTGGGGAGCACGGGGTGGGACCTAAAAGAGCTTTGTTGTTGTTTAGTCACTAAGTCATGTCTCACTGTTTTGTGCCTCCATGGACTATAGACTACCAGGATTCTCTGTCCTTGGGATTTCCCAGGCAAGAATACTGGAGTGGGTTGTCACTTCCTACTCCAGGGGGTCTTCCCAACCCAGGGATGGAACCCATGTCTCTTGCATTGGCAGGTGGATCCTTTGCCACTGAGCCACCAGGGAAGTCTCCCCAGCACTCACTATGGTGTAAAAATATCACCAAACCTGGGGATGCTCGAGGTTTGTCTGTCTTGATCAATTTTGATTTATGATATTTTTCAGTGAAAAGAAATTTCCTGCTGGAGGGCCAGGTTCAACATGGAGAGGGCTGACGTGGTTTGCTAATAACAGGAGTCAGCCAGACTGGGTTGGTGCATGCTCTGTGCCCTGGGCAGGGCACAGAGGGAGGCAGGAAGGATCCAGGAACAACCGCCAGCTGTGTTTGTTCTGTCCCTGCTGGCATCTTGGATGGCTAAGTCAGGACAGAGTGGGCATAAAGTGTGATCCTGTGGCTGAAAGCCCTTAGGGAGTGAGGGATGATGGCAAACTTTACCATCAAGTAAATCTGCTGCCTCTTGAGAGACTTGCCTGTTTGTGAAATGATGTCTCAAACAAGCTTGGGCTTGAGTTGTTTAAAATTCCAGCAAACCAGAAATGTCTCTCATGTGTCTTTGGGATGATGAAAGTCTTCCAGAGTTGTAGAGAGCACAAAATAGACTCTCTCCTTTGATCCTGACAGGGGATATTCTGAATTAACTATGTGGACAGTTACAGGTTGAAAAAAGATCAATGCTAGAGATACTAGTACTAGACGAATGGTAAGTGGATTATCACTCTATTAACAAATGCACTAAGGGAAACAAGGGTTTTCTCTGTCTTTTATGAAGTTGCAAAAGCGTAATATATCAGAATTGTTTGAAAAATGCCAAAAGTATGTTCTATTTTATGGGAGCATGTTTGGTTTACTTTTTATCTTGAATTGCTCTGATATTCTTTCCTTTTAGGAAGCTTTGAGGCCCTGGCTTTTTGCTCTGTTTCAGCCAGTCATCAGGAAGCGTGGGAGCCACAAATAGCTCATTGTTTCAACTTTAAATTTCCCTGGGCTCTCACCTAGTCATCTCAGGCACCCTTAAAGGGAGGCTGGCATCAGGTGTGTGTGAAGGTCAGAGCAAGGGCAACAATGTGCCTGGGAGCACGTGTCTGGTGAGGTCTGGGTCTGATAAGGCCCCTGACTTTCCATAGAGTAAGACTTGCCTCTTCTACACCTTCTGTACATTTTAATACCTGCATTTAAGTGCATACATTTAGTACTTATTGCTGTAAATATCCTTACATGTTTGTGGTCTTTCGCATTACAAGAGCCTCTGAGTACATTTTCAAGCTGAATTTGTCTATGAGAGTTTTAAGTGCAGAAGAACTCACTTGTGTATTGGTGGTATCTACCTTTAGGTAGATCACTTCTTTTTCTCAACATTCTATCCTTTTGAGAAACTGTGAGCGCAGAGATGACTCCCCTGACCAGCTGAGCTCCTATCACAGGAAGCAGAGCTGGGACAAGGTATCGGCTGTAAGACCTGGTGTAAAACGGAGGCAGCCCTGAGCAGCAGCCACAGAACGGAGCCCCTCGCCGGCCAGACCAGACGGGTGGACCTTCGCGCAAGTTCAAAGTGGGTGGGAACGTGACCATTCTATGCTTCCAGTGCAATTGCGAACCTGAAAGGAGAGGACAACCCCCCAGCACAGTTATGTCTGTGGTACAGGACTTTAACGACCTGGGATGAGGGAGCCGATGGAAGAGCAGGGCGGTAAAGGGGAGGAGTGGGAATGCAGGTTAGAGGTGGGACCATCGTCTGAGGCGAGTGCAGTCCCCTAGTCTTCTGAGCCCCTATTTTACCAAAGGCTTATAATATAAAATCGGATCGTTGTATTTGGAGAGGGAGAGGCGAAATGTCAACCCAGGAGAAGACTGAATAAGGGCGCCTTTGGCGGGTAAGTGAAGGGATCAGCAGGCGCTGACATGCCCTCCTTATGGAAAAAGGTGCTTAGCGGGAGGTCTCTCCTCCAAGGGGCGTGCCTGCCTGGGACTTTTGTGGGTACGGCCATAGTAGCACCGTCAGGACGGTGGTTGTAATAAATTTGAGTCAACTCTAGTGAGGTGGGTGGACCTGGAGTTTGTCATACAGAGTGAAGTAAGTCAGAAAGAGGAAAACAAGTATCGTATATTAACATGTATATATGGGGTCTAGAAAAATGGTTCTGATGAACCTATTTGCAGGGCAGTAATAGAGGCACAGACATAGAGAACAGACTTCTGGAGACAGCGTAGAGGGGAGGAGAGGACGGGATGGACTGAGAGTAACACTGACGGATATGCGCTACGTGTATTAGACAGACAGCTAGCAGGAAGCTGCCATGTAGCACAAGCAGCTCAGCCCAGTGCTCTGTGATGATCGAGAGGGCTGGGGTAGGGGCGGAGGGAGGCTCAGGAGGGAGGGGGTATATGGATACTTATAACTGACTCACGTTGTTGGACAGCAGAAACTAACAACGCTGTACAGCAATCATCCTCCAATTAAAGTTAAAAAAGAGAAAGGTTCAGTGTCAGCTTAAGCTCAGACAGCTAGTAAGTGATGGAACCTCCAGAACAGGACTGACAAAAAATTCAAAATTGTTTTAGCTCTTCTACAATGGTCCAGGGCTATCTTATGTTGCAATATTTGAAGGTTGCTTTTAGAACTGATCACTTCTTCAATCACTCTGAATCTTTATCTCTGAGCTTTATTCACCTCGGGTTTTGGATTTGGAAGGCTCTAAAAGCTATGGATTGGTGTCCCGTTTTCTTTGAATAAGTAAAGAAAGTGACCTATACACAGGAAAGAACACAGCAAGGGTTTGAAGGATATAAACACAGTCGCTTTTGCTTTTATATGTGTCTTCTGTATATACGTCAGCTTTACCCCCAAAAAAGTCAGTCTCATGATTAGTTTTTCTAATATTTTGTAAGTATTCAAATGCTGACGTTGGGAGAAGCTACAATATATGCGCCTGATCTTGTTTGAATCAGGGGTCCGTTTGGCAAGAGTGGCTGCTGCTTCTATGTCCTCAGCTTCCAAGTTAACTCAGTCGTTTGTTATTGGTTTAGACTTGCTCTCTGCCTAATGTGGCACTAGAGTCATGGGCTGTGTCAGCCTGACCAACAGCCTGGTCACAATGAGGACAGCCACTAATTCCCTTCCCATATGGGGTGAAGTCAGGAGTGAGGAGGGCTTCCCAGGCAGCACGGTGGTAAAGAACCCACCTGCCAGTGCAGGAGACGTGTGAGATGCGGGTTTGATCCTTGGGTCGGGCAGATCCCCTGGAGTAGGAAATGGCACCCCACTCCAATGTTCTTGCTTGAAAAATCACATGGACAGAGGAGCCTGATGGACTACAGTCCACAGGGCCGCAAAAAGTCAGACATGATTGAGCACGCGCGTGCACACGCACGCAGGAGTGAAGACTACCAGGGAGACCCACTTGTCAGATTCTCAGTGATAATGAGAAGGGAAAAGTCAGGGCTTTTTTTTTTTTCCGGTGTGAACGGGAAATAGAATTGTAACTAACTTTCAGTTTCTCCACTGTGCAAATCCCATCTTAAACTACTGGGGATTATGCCAGATAGTTTTGGATTTGGGCCCAATATTTGACCTTAGAGCAACTCTCTAGAAGATTAGACTGTAGTTGAGTGGAGAATGCCCCCCGGACTTGATTTTTAAACAGAACCAGATGAATTCCACTCTTCTCTGCTTTTAAGAGCAACACAGCTTGGGGATATATGAAAGCTGTGTCAGACAGCTTTGCTGATACTTGCCTTATCATTCTTTCTGGAAGTGTTTAGACTTCTTTAATAAAATGCTACTGTCCTTGGAAAAGGACTGGAGAGAAACAAAATAATCCAAGCTTGCGACGTCCCTGGCGGTCCAGTGGTTCCGACTGGGCTTACAAAGCAGAGAGTGTGGGTTCGATCGCCGGTGAGGGGACTAGTATCCCACATGCCTAGTGGCGTGGCCAAAACAGAACAACTCATCTTAAAACAAATCAAGCCTTAGTCTTGAGACAGTTAAGAAATGACAGGGTGGAGAAGAAGCGGAGCAGGCGGGGCTTCCGGTCTTAATGGTGACTGAGGGGTGCTAAACACAGGCTGCAGACAGGCTCTAGGCTGGATCCAGCGCCAGGATCCAGCCTGGGGTCGGCTCTGCGTCTTCCCTGCCTGCAACCCAGAGTTTGTGCTTGTGCTTGAAGCCTGAGGAGCCTAGTGACCCCGATGGGACTAGAGAGACTAAACTGACAGTGTAACCTGCTGGCTATTGCAAATGATCGCGGTAAGCTTAGCATCACCGCAGACAAAGAGCCAAGCTGGGGACGGTAGGATGGCAGGCCTAGGGCGACAGTGCCTGACACAAAGACACCGGGCCTCACGGGAGATCATCACCCTGGGGCTGAAACCAATCCACAGACGAACAACCTTGCCAAATGAGACCACCTTCTGCATGGGCTTTGTTGATTGGGTGAAGCCGGGTTTTAATCCTGATTAACCTCTCACTGGTGTAACTGTGTGTGAGTCATGTAACTTCTTTCTCGCTGAGCCTCAGATTTCCCACCTATAAAATGGGGGTAAATCCTATTATAGCCATCATGAGGGATAAATAAGGTAACATATATGACAATATAAAAGATCATAAATGTGATAGTACAAAATGTATAAAACTTTTAGTAAAATGCCATAGTTGTAAGATGTGTGTCCAACTCCTGACAACTCCTAACTAATATTATGTATACTACTATGTGTAATGTACATGTAATATTACATATGCATACTACATATACTAATACATGTAATTCTCTTATCTAACATATAGAGAAGTACATATAAAATTTCTAATCAAATACCTGGCTGCAATTATGAAATCTCATGTACCCTTCCTTAGCTTTTCATCCTTTTGCAAATCTTTACAGGAGTGCCCTAAATTTGTTATATACTGAAAATGTTCAGCTTTACATCCGAGACTTCAAAGCTCTGTCTATGATTCCATGCGCCACATAGTTTATGACTATATACTTGGCAGGAGGTGATATAAGAATCTAAGGAAACTTTTAGATAAGGAAAGAGGTTTATTGAGTAGGTTTTTAAAATGGAGGTAATTGTGGTTTTCGATGTCAGTGCAGTTTCCCTCCACAAATTATTGAATTTGTAAATGCCACTTCTGAAACCTGATACCTTATTCTAGGTTTAATCCTTAATTTTACACTATAATATAAAGACTCATATAATAGTGTCTTGTGTTTATATAATACCTTTCTATCTTGTCACCTCACCCACAGTGATAAAATGCAATTAAGCTTGATTTTCATCCAATCTTCCCTGCAAATCTTGAAATTCTACTTTTTTGCCCTCTCTTTTTAAAGCATAATTCCTCTTGTTGTATTATTTACAACATACAACTCACACCACACATACTGGAGGGCAGGGACTGGGGAGAGGAATAAAACTGGGGTGTTACTCATATCCTTAAAGCCAAACTCTTGTCTGCTCTCCGTTTCCTAAGTATGGTTTGTTTTGCCAATCATGAGACTATTTTATGGATGATTATTTCCAAAGCGAAGTGCCCCTCCTCCTCCCTTTTCTTCAGCTGATCCATTTCACAGTCAACAACAGTGAGCCTCCAAATTGGAACTTGATTCAAAGCCTGGATACATCTGTCTTCACTGGCCGTGTTCACGTGCATATTCTAAAAAGGGCTTCTCATCACAGGGTCTGTTTGATAAAGTATGCAAATTAAACAGCCACCCTACTGTTTAAATTCAAATCCTAAAATTGCCCTGAGAATGCGAGGGCTTGTGCTGGAGGCCCCTGCACTTACAGCTTTGTTTTTGGCTTGGTGCTCATGCTGACAGCTTCAGAGAACATGAATTCCTACCAATGTTTGTCAAGCTGTGAGCCTGAACAGTTCATTAGCTGCTAGAGTTATGGGGTGGGAGATGGGTCACCCAATTTGGAGGGTGACCTTTATGAGCTCTTAGCTGGATTGCATATTTCTGTGTCAGAGTGTATTGGAATTTAATGAATCTGACCTGAAGGGAGAGGAAGACGGTGGCAAGTCTGGGAGTCTAGGACAGTAAACACCCCATTCCCCTGTTCTTTGGGGTGTCCCCTCTGCTTCTTGGGGTTACTGATTAAAATGTGGTAGGTAATGCAGAAGCTGCTTCAAAATCAAATTTGGTCAAACATCTGTATAGGAATCTGTCCTAGTGGCTTTAATACTGAATTTGCTTGTGTGTTCTTTTAGCTACTGCAGGCATGTGCGTCGTTTTCCTCCCCTTCCTGCTCAGGTGGATTCTGCTGAGCTCAGGGTAGGACTTCTGGTTGAAGCCCCTGCCCCACGCAGACTGTGGGTCCTCATGTAGCCCAGCCGTGGGGAGTCAATCTATTATTGTTATTATTTTGGTTAGAAATTATTGGTTTTTTTTTTTTTTATTTTGAAAGAGACAAAAAAGCAAAAATAAAACCAAAACAACCATGCGTGCATGCATGCATGCTCAGTTGCTTCAGCTGTGTCCGACTTTGTGACCCGAGGCACTGTAGCCCTCCAGGCTCCTCTGTCCATGGGATTCTCCAGGCAGGAATACTGGAGTGAGTGGCCATGCCCTCCTCCAGGGGATCTTCCTGACCCAGGAATCTAACTGGCATCTCACCACTCCTGCACTGCAGGTGGATTCTTGCTGAATCACTGGGGAAGACCCCAAAGCAACCATATATATCAATAATTGGGAAATATGTGACTACACACACATATATATAATATATACACACTCACTCATATATGTATGCATGAAATTACATGAGGAGAAGAGTAAGATGTCTGAAACCAAGAATGGGCTTGAACAGATTTCTAGCAAAATGCAACAAAAAGTTTTGCTTCAAGTGTCTAGGCTAGATAGCGTGGCCCATGAAGCACAGGAACACTCATCTATTAAACTGATTAAAAAACTTTATATTCACTTTACCTGGATTACTGCCCCTGAACCCACTTTCAGGAAAGGGGAACATGAGGTGTCAGGTCCCCTGGCGTGTGGGGAGGAAGCAGGCCGGGGAACCACGGTCTTTGATCAGTTGATGGCGCTGGGCATGCGCCATGAACACACCAGGCCTTGGCCTCCTGACAGCAAAAGTAAGGGTCTGCACTACATAACTCTGCAAGGGCTTTGCAGTGTTTTTTGGTGATGCTGTGAATCTAAAACTAACACAGGAAAACAATAATCAGCCTTGTTGGCTAGAATCCTGAAGTTAGCTGCGGTCGCTCTTCAGGCCCGAATGCAGCCACGGTTTCCTATCGTCAGAACTGCATGGGCCACGCGGACATCGCTGGAGCAGGGCCGTCGGGAGGGGAGGTCCCCTGCCAGATTCAATGTCACTTGCTTTCTGTGGCTGTATTTTCCAAACACCCTCTAACCTTGTCCGAAGAGACACCAGGTGCCCGACACCCGGCGTTACCCGGCGCTGAAGTCACGTGCCTCCCACGCTGAGCAGGGGGAGGAGCTTCGCTCAGCTCTGCCCCCAGGCCACCTCCCAGGGGAGTTCAATCCTGGGCCTGCTGCGCTAGGACCGTCTTAGGTTGAGCTGGCAGGACATCAAAACAAGCAGCCATATGTGCTAATTCCGTTGTTTCAACAGAAAAGGTAAGGCCGATTTTACTAAATCAATGGTTCAGGTGCCCATGAAATAGAGCCTAGCTGAGGTCCCTGCGGTGTTCTCGGAGGCTGTAAGTGGGCACTGCTTTGTAGCTGGGCTTTTCTCCCCGGCTGCACTCAGAGCCACCTTCTGGTCATAAGTCTGTGGGGTTAGGGGTGGAGTGAGAGGTATTTATGTCAGGGCTCCAGGTGACTGTAATGTTTGCTGCTGCTGCTGCTAAGTTGCTTCAGTCGTATCTGACTCTGTGCAATGCTATAGATGGCGGCCCACCAGGCTCCCCCATCCCTGGGATTCTCCAGGCAAGAACACTGGAGAGGGTTGCCATTTCCTTCTCCAATGCACAAAAGTGAAAAGTGAAAGTGAAGTCGCTCAGTTGTGACCAACTCTTCGGGACCCCATGGACTGCAGCCTACCAGGCTCCTCGGTCCATGGGATTTTCCAGGCAAGAGTACTGGAGTGGGGTGCCATCGCCTTCTCCGACTGTAATGTTTAGTCAGCTTATAATTAATTTATAACTGATTGCCTGTGTGCTAAGCTGCTTCAGTCGTGTCTGACTCTTTGTGACCCTATGGACCGTCGGGCTCCTCTGTCCATGGGGTTCTCTAGGCAAGAATCCTGGAGTGGGTTGCCCTGCCCTCCTCTAGGGGATCTTCCTTACCCAGGGATTAAACCCTCCTGTCTCATGTCTCCTGCATTTGCCTGCGGGTTCTTCACCAATAGCTCTACCTGGAAAGTCCTTATAACTGATTACCAGACTTCAGATGGGTAAAACCAGCTGGCTCTTACGGCTCTCTTTCAAAGAGAGCCTTGTTTTGAACAAGGTCTTGTTTTGAAAGAGGTCTTGTTTTGAACGTCTGAAGTTTCGTGCACTACTGGCCCCTGGCTGAGACAGAGGTGCCGCTGCTCTGGTTTCTCTGCACCCTGCCTTCCTGCTCTTTGCTCACCATTCCGGAGTACTTTTGTTGTTCAGTTGCAGCTTATAATTTGGAATCAATCCCTGTAGTTTCCCTTTTTCTGTTGATTTTCCCCCCTACATTTAATTAATTTATTTATATTTAATTTTTGCCTATGCTGGGTGTTCGTTGCTGTACACGGGCTTTCTCTGGTTGTGGTGTGCGGGCTTCTCTTCTTGCAGAGCACGGGCTATAGGGCGCACGCTTCGGTAGTGGTGGTTCTCTGGCTTAGTTGCCCTGAGGCATGTGGGATCTTCCTGGATCAGGGATTGAACTGATGTCCCCTGCATTGCAAGGCAGACTCCCAACCCCTGGACCGCCAGGGAAGCCCTCTGCTGACCTTCAAAAGGTCTTGTGAGGTCAGAGCTCCTTCCCTGTGCTGGCTCTCTCTGGAGCACTGGAGGGCCCCCCTGCTCCAGTGCTTTTGGCCTCTTTGGTGCTGTGATGCCTCTGGCTTGGCTCCTTAGATGTGCTTGTGCTGGATGTCTGGGAATGTGGAAATCTCAGAAAAGGGCCATGGATGTCAGACACTGATGCATTGCCTGTGACCTTGAAAGCGATATTGATGGTCAGTGGTTTCCAGGAAAAGCCTTCAAAATGCAGAAGATGCCGTCAGATGATGGGGTGCCCTGAGCATCGAGGAGTCAGAAAGCTGGGGCTCTCTTGCCAATTCTGAGTTAGTCAAAGACTGAGGATCCAGAGAGGGCCCAGCCAAGCTCCTTGTGGGGAGGTCCTCCCTACCTCTGCCCACATGTGAGCTCACATGGCGAGGTGACTGCATGCTTTCACAGCCTGTAAAGGGCTTGGTGAAGAAGGAGGCTAAATCTAGCGCTTCAACCTGGCTTTGGGTGGAGGATTGACACCTATACCACAGACATCTGGAAATCTAAGGGTGAAATGTGTGGGTATCTTTAAAAAAATTGTCAAAAAATGAAGACAGGAAAGATCGTTAATGATCTTCAAAATATAAGTGTTTAGTGGTATTTCCCTGTTGGTTCAAATCTCCCTGCCAAGGCAGGGACGCAGACTCAATCCCTGATCTGGGAGGATCCCACATGCTACAGGACAGCCAAGCCCGTGCGCCACAACTAGAGAAGCCGTTGCATCTAAAGACTAGCCCCTGCTTGCTGCAACTGGAAAAAACCTGTGTGCAGCAATGAAGACCTGGCCAAATAAACAAATAATAAAAGCTTAAAAAATGTTAAGTGCTTACATTAAGAAAGGTAGTGGTGTCTGTTACATTCAGACTATTTCTTATTTATAACCAAAATTAATTTGATATTGTTTAAGGCTTATTATCAATTAATCTGTAATGCTATTAAAATTTTAAAGAGTCTGGTCTCTGGTTGATTTTTTCTGGTTTATGAAAAACTGAGTACTCTAAGCCGAAGACACATTCAGCATAATATCAGTTATGTCTCTGTGAGGTGTGTATGTGCCCATGTGTGTGGGGAAAGGCAGCTTTAGAATCGCTTCAGTCAAGAGGAATTCCTGTGATCACCCTGGTGCGCCTGGCTCTTCACCTGGCCCAAGTGACCCGCCATCTGTGTGACGTGGCGGGAAACTGGCTACAGCTGGAAAGATCTGCACCCATCTAAGAAGTGGGTTAGGCAGTGACGTGGGGGAGAGAAATGAGTTGCATTCAGGCCAAACGTCAGTTTTTCCGTTTTTATGGGTCCTTCTCGATTAATAGAGGCTTCACAGGTGGCACTGGCTGTAAAGAATCTGTCTGCCAACAGGAGATACAACGATGCAGGTTAATCCCTGGGTTGGGAAGATCCCCTGGAGGAGGAAGTGGCAACCCACGCCAGTATTCTGGCCTGGAAAATTCCATGGGCAGAGGAGCCTGACGGGCTATAGACCATGGGGTCGCATAGTGTCACACCCAACTGACCGTGCCCACACATGCAAGTTTAATAAGGCACGTAAAGATAGCAAAAGTGTGGAATGAGAGGATGAAATGCTTGGTAATAGTAGGTCTGAAGTAGAGTGTCTTCAGTGGGCAAATACCTTATGACTTGCACCAGGAAGGGGAAGAATGTCCACTCTTGTCTTCTTAAATTTTTTCCCGAAAATGTTCAGGGGGAAAAAAAGATAGGTAAGTGTTATACAAAATACAGAGGCTGTTGTAGGGAAACAGAGAAAACTTTAAGCTTTTTGTTTTGTATTGCGGTATAGCCAATTAACAATGTTGTGGTACTTTCAGATGAACAGCTAAGGGACTCAGCCATACATATACACATATCCATTCTCCCCCAGCACTTCTCTGTCTTTTAACTTGTCTTTATATTTTGGTAGATCTTTATTAAATATTTTATTGAAATATAGTTGATTTACAATGTTGGGTAGGTTTTAGGCATACAGCAGA
This sequence comes from Capricornis sumatraensis, assembly GCF_032405125.1. Classification (NCBI taxonomy): domain Eukaryota; kingdom Metazoa; phylum Chordata; class Mammalia; order Artiodactyla; family Bovidae; genus Capricornis; species Capricornis sumatraensis. Next base: position 40,269,413 of record NC_091078.1, on the reverse strand, counting down.
AGTGGTTCAGTTAGTTACATATATGTGTATATATATATATATATATATTATTCTTTTTCTTGGCTGCACTGTGGGCTTGGGGGATTTTAGTTCTCAAACCAGGGATTGAACTCAGTCCCTTGGCAGTGAAGACATGGTGTCCCAACCACTGGACCACCAGGAATTCCCTGTATCGATTTTTCTTTAAAGATTCTTTTCCGTAGGAGGTTATTGTAAGACCTTGAGTATAGTTCTCTGTGCTATATGGTAGGTCCTTGTTGTTTGGCAATATTTTCACATTATGAGTGTGATCATCCCAAAACGACTCACAGTGCAGAACAGAGCTGGAGGTTTCCAGCGCATCTGGCACAGCTGGAAGGACTGGATAGATTTTACTTCGTTTGTCACCTTGAAGGTAAACACTGATGTTTTCAGTCTGCTGTGTAGGTAAAATCTGCCTGTATTCACATAGCAAATAAGTGGCAGAGCTGGTATTTGAGTCAATTTTGCTGGGCTCTGAAAGGCTTGCTCTAAAAGGTTTTCATATGGTCAGTGGTCACCCCATTTTGATAAGGGGTAATAAGCAACAAACATGCCTTCATCAGTTTCTGGGTCAGCACCCAGGGCTGCACATAAAAAACTTCATAATGATGCCGCCTTGGGGTGTGCAGCCTCACTGCTACAAAAATATTGGATTAATAAAAATTCAGTTATGATTGACATCATTTATGAAATGTTCTTTTAACAAAAGTATAGTTTCATGTCAAATTCAGATAAATTTGAACGATGACTTTTAATAAGACAGTGTGGTTTCTTTCAGATGCTTTGTGTAGATTAAAGTCATAAAACTGTCAAGAGACAGATCACAACTTCTTTCCAACACCCACATCTTTGGACTAGTCCATTTCTTTCTTTGTCCTGAACTTTTAAGAAAGTAGGGTAATGAGTCCCTTGTTTCTAGTCTCTGTAAAAAGAAAAGGAGGCTTTGCCAATGTCTAGTTTATTCCCAGTCCCCTGAGGCGCAGTAGGGAGGGAAAGAACCAGCTAGATCAGAAGACCATGAGAGGAAACTCAGAATAAAGAGGATATTGAGTTCTTCCCTTTCTTGGGGGAAATTACTGTGCCCCTAAAGAGAAAAATACCCCTTGCAAATCTTGCACAGGGGAATTCTGTTTTAGTGCCTCTTCAGATGAAAGGACTGTAATGGCTGACACGGTGGATGTTTTTTAATGAACATCTTTTTCATACATCCTTTTGTAGAGTATAGACCACTAGCAATATAAGAGCTTCTGAGCTTAAACATAGCTTTAGCTGTGCAAGATTAACAATATAAAACATGCAAGACTCATCCTTCTTATACAGTGATGCTCATAAGTTTTCACTACTCTCATTTCTGAGGGGAAATTTTCAGATGAAAGCAGGAAGAAATTTTAGAAGTATTCATCTCCTGCCCCATGTCATGTTCTCATGTGTCTTCTATGGATGTCAAGAAAGACTTGATCTTCCGATTATACGACTCATCAAAGTTGCCTCTATTTTGTACACAATGGGATTCTCATTAAACCTGAGGAAGAGATATGACAAGTTTTTTCATGACTGCACTGCATGTATGAGGTGTTTAAAAAGTATGGGTGTAAGAAGCATATCTTAAAATTCTTGTATGTTGTTCCTACAACTTTCGTTTTGTTTGGATTTGTGATGTCCTATGTTCAGTTTTTCATTCTGCATTTGCAGATGATTCCACGAAGGGAAGAGAGAATTAGAAAGATTTGGCGGGGGCTTCCCTGGTGGCTCAGTGGCGAAAAATTCTACTTGAGACGCAGGAGTCACAGGAGATTGCAGGTTTGATCCCTGGGTCAAGAAGATCCTCTGGAGGAGGGCATGGCAATCCACTCCAGTATTCTTGCCTGGAAAATCCGAATGCACAGAGGAGCCTGGTAGCCTACAGTCTATAGGGTCACAAAGATTCGGACATGACTGAAGCTCCTTAGCATGCAAGGACACTGTAACCTTCAGTTCAGTTCAGTTCAGTTGCTCAGTCGTGTCCGACTCTTTGGGACTCCATGAACCGCAGCACACCAGGCCTCCCTGTCCATCACCAACTCCTGGAGTTTACCCAAACTCATGTCCATCGAGTTGGTGATGCCATCCAACCATCTCATCCTCTGTCGTCCCCTTCTCCTCCTGCCCTCAATCTTTCCCAGCATCAGGGTCTTTTCAAATGAGTCAGCTCCTTGTATTAGGTGGCCAAAGTATTGGAGTTTCAGCTTCAGTATCAGTCCTTCCAATGAACACCCAGGACTGATCTCCTTTAGGATGAACTGGTTGGATCTCCTTGCAGTCCAAAGAACTCTTGAGAGTCTTCTCTAACACCGCAGTTCAAAAGCATCAATTCTTTGGTGCTCAGCTTTCTTTATAGTCCAACTCTCACATCCATACATGACCACTGGAACAACCATAGCCTTGACTAGATGGACCTTTGTTGACAAAGTAATATCTCTGCTTTTTAATATGTTGTGTAGGTTGGTCACAACTTTCTTTCCAAGGAGTAAGCATCTTTTATTTATTTATTTATTTATTTTTTGCGTCTTTTAATTTCATGGCTGCAGTTACCATTTGCAGTGATTTTGGAGCCCCTCAAAATAAAGTCAGCCACTGTTTCCCCATCTATTTGCCATGAAATGATAGGACTGGATGCCATGATCTTCGTTTTCTGAATGTTGAGCTTTAAGCCAACTTTTTCACTCTCCTCTTTCACTTTCATCAAGAGGCTCTTTAGTTCTTTTTCACTTTCTGCCATAAGGGTGGCGTCATCTGCATATCTGAGGTTATTGGTATTTGTCCCGGCAATCTTGATTCCAGCTTGTTCTTCTTCCAGCCCAGTGTTTCTCATGATGTACTCTGCATAGAAGTTAAATAAGCAGGGTGACAATATACAGCCTTGACATACTCCTTTTCCTATTTGGAACCAGTCTGTGGTTCCATGTCCAGTTCTAACTGTTTCTTCCTGACCTGCATATAGGTTTCTCAAGAGGCAGGTCAGGTGGCCTGGTATTGTAAGCTTAGTACAGTTGAAATCTTTTTTGGAAGTTTTTCAGTTTTGTAGCTGGGGATAGTACCTTTTGGGCTCAGATCACATTATGATGATTGACAGCCTTCAGAGATCCCCTGGTGAATCTGTTCTACAGAGGAACAAGCTGAGGCCTGAGCATTCGTGCTGCTAGCCGGGGTCCTATGGCTCATGAGTGGCTGAACTATGACGAGAACCCATCTTCCCATCTCTGTACTGGAGCTCTTTTCATACAAACATGCTGACTTGATGAATTTAGTGTTACCATGTGCTGATATTTCATACTTTTTTGAAATTTCTTTTTTTTAAATTTATCTTGTTTATTTTTATTTTTTGACTCCATTGTGAGACATGTGGATCTTAGTTCCCCAGCCAGGGATCAAACCTGTGTCCCCTTGCATTGGAACTGTGGAGTTTTAACTACTGGACTGCCAGGAAAGTCCAAATATTTCATATTTGAGGTCCACGTCTTTGTGTCTGTTTTGGAAGGGAGTTTTGTACCATTCATTCATGGCCAGTCTTCATATTTGCTCAACACCACCAAATGCACGGACAGAGGAGCCTGGCGGGCTACCGTCCATGGAATTGTAGAGTCAGACATGACTGAGCAACTAACACTGCAGATACATGGCAGTAACTGTGTTTCCCCGTTTGTTGACAGGTCAGTATTAGGTGCTGTCAGGAGATCAAAGGAGGTTAAGAAATCCCAGAGGTTGATCTGAGAAGTTCTGGTAATATGTTGCCTCGTTGTCTTGGTTGTATATGAGTTTTAATCCATGATAAAATACTCTGTAGCCCAGTAAAATCAACATTAGGTTGAGATTTAAAAGTCTAAGAACTAAGCAGTCTGCAGACTGGCATATATTTCCTTGGTGATATTGGCCAGATCCACAAAACAGTAATGCTCCGTCACCCCGTCCCCGACCTCTGGTCACCCCTGTTCTACTTTCTGTCTCTAAGGACTGGTCTGTTGTAGCGACGCTGTATAAATGGGATCCTCCCACATTTGTCCATCTGTGGTGTGTGCGTGCGTGTATAGTCGCTCAGTCATATCCGACTCTTTGCCATCCCATGGACTGTAGCCCACCAGCCTCCTCTGTCCATGGGATTTTCCAGGCAAGAATGATGTCTCTGAAAGCAAAATGAACCGAACCTTTCCATGGGAGAATTCAGTTCCATAGACTACGTGGCCTCTGGAATCCACATGTCAGAAGATGTGGGAGTTTACTCTGCCAGCACATTTACAAGCCTGAGATGTTCGCTGCACGCGTGTGTAGTTATCTTCGGCCTCCTGAAAGGGTGAGAGGTCAGTCCTTCTAGGCCCGTTCTCAGTCTTCGGTAACAGGTGTCGCCACCCTGACACTACCCTAGCAGATAATGGAGAGGGCTGACCATACCCCTGTGACCGGACCTCTGGCTAGGAGGCTCTGCCCTGGTCCCACGTGCCCCTCACACCCGTGGCCGTGCACCAGTTGTCCACAAGCCACTCACTCAGAGCAGCGGGTGTGGAGGGCTTGGATCTCGCCGAGCCAGGGGAACTGAATTCTCATTTCAGCTCTGCTGTGGCATGTCTGGGTGACTGTCACTTTGTTCCTTCAAACTGGAGATTTCCCACCTGTAATGTGAGGCTCTTGGACTTGATTATCTCCAAAGTCCCTTCAGTGCATATGTAGCAGTTTTCTAATGATTAAACAGACAACAAAGACTTGGTGGCGCAGTGGATAAGAGTCTGCCTCCCAAATGCAGGGGACACAGGTTCGATCCCTGATCCAGGCAGATCACCCATGCTGCAGAGCAGCTGAGCCCACGCACCGCAACTGCTGAGCCCAAGCTCCGGAGCCCCCGCACTGCTCCTGCTGAGCCGAAGCGCAGCAGCTGCTGAAGCCCTCGTGCCCAGAGCGTGTGCTCTGCAGCCAGAGAGGCCACCGAAACGAGAAGCCCACACACCACAGCCAAGAGTGGCCCCTGCTCGCCGCCACTAGAGCAAACCTGCACAAAGCAATGAAAACCGAGCACAACCAAAATCGGATTAGTAAATAAAGTTTAAAGGAACAACGATAACAATGACCACCAGCTGACATGCACTACGAAACTTAGGCACTTTCAAAATCGCTTTGCATTCACCTTCACAGCTACCTTAGGAAAGAGGTACTGGACGCAGAGAATTAGTAACTTGCCTAAGGACAGCCTGCAGGCCAGAGCACTGTGCCTGGAAGACAGAGTCTGACTCCAGAAGCCAGGTCTCAACTATAGTAGCATTGAATTGAAAGAGCATTGAAGAGAAATGACGTCACAATAAGAAGAAAAAAGCAAAAAGCACAGCTTCTCCTTTCTAGCAATCATGCTTTGTATGGATCCTTCTAACCCTGATGAAAGGGTGTAATTAATCTGTAATTAAAGTAATAAGGGGATTTCTTAGACAGGGAAGGCAGTTAGGGAATGACGTCCCTGTGGCTCTCTGGACGCTAGAGGGCGCCCTGGCAAAGCTTACTGTCTGCACATCCTCTGTCTTAGGAGAATGCAACTTCCCCGGACCAACTTCAAAAGAAATATGGCATTTCTAGGACTTCACCCATCAACGTGAGTCAGCCAGTTTTGATTCCTGTAAAATTCAGAATAGAAAAAGACATATAAATCAACACAGCCACACCCTTCCTTGATAACATCAGAGCGTTCTTCAGGCCTGACTTCAAGCCCCTGGTTCTGTGCTGTGTTGCGAGTGATGTGTGCCTTCTCACAGCTCACCTTAGTACAGTGCTCCAGATGGTCATATTCTTAGCAGCAGATAGACTTAAGCATGATAATGAGGGATATTTTATTTAAATCCACTCTTTATCTTTCATTACTTATTCACATGTATGGTTTGCGATCACACTGCCATTCCATGTGATGGGAAATGAGACAGATTTGAAGAAAGTAATTATTTAATATTCAACAGATATACCTATTGTGCTTCAGACAAGAACAGACAGCACTAAAGAACTGCGGCTGCCTCACAGAAACGCCCTGTGGCTGGATCTTAGGTACTAAGGAGCCATTTGGAACTGTGTTTAAAAATAATAGTAGTGGGGGCCTTCCGTGGCAGACCACTGGTTAAGCCTGTGAGTTGCTAATGCAGGGGTTGCAGGTTCGATCCCTGGTCAGGGAACTGAGATTCCCACACGCCTCTAGGCATAGCCAAAAGATTTTTAAAAAATAGTAGTGGAGGGAACCAGGAGAAGCAATGGTGCCTAAGAGAGCTGCAGAGAGTCCTGTGAGATATAGAGATGCTTTTCACTGTTAGTCTGCTGGGAAACCCTCCTGAGTGTTCAGGACAGGAGGAGGTCATTGTGCAGCCTTGTGGCCCCCGGGTTATCATCCTGTTACCTCTCTTACTGTGTCCATATGTAAAATAGATCTTCACATACAGTTGTGTTAAGTTAGGAAAAGATGTTAAGTCCTTGTATATGATGCTAAACAGAAGCCCTAGAAAGCCTGTTTAGGCTCAGCACTGTGTTTGGCTTAACACAAGGGCAGTCTTTTTCATCTACTGAGCTGTGAATTGTTCATGTGGTTAAGATCGTCTCTAGCAAGTAAGCAGAACACTTGAAGCCCCGCTCCTGGGAAGGGAAGAAAAGCCCCTCAGGCCCTTAGCTTCCCCCTGATAACACCCCATTTGTTTTACAATGAGTGTGTGTTGGTGCTGAGCGAATGTGAAAACTCCTGCTTAGCTGACAAGGCAAAAACCCAAACTCAAACAAAAACACACATAAAACAGAAACCTCAGAGGACACTTGTCTCTGGGGGAATAAAAAAACAAACAGTTGTTTCTGCTTTTGAAAAAGCCACTCGTGTGCAGCTGGAGTTGGTACCTGGCCCCAAACTCTCCGCGTGTCCCTGAGGGGAGCTGCCTCCCGCTGCCCTTTCTCGTCTGTCTCATTTTTACCTCTTTCCTCCCCCGCCTTCCCACTCCTTCCTCTACTCCTTGTTTCCCCGTCGATCCCTTTCCTTCTCCTCCTGTTTCTTTTTTCATCTCTCTCGTTACTCCTTCTCGGGGTTGGGCAGGACTGGTCTGAGGCCCCTGCTGGCTTCCGGGCTAGGTTTGGACCCCTCTAGCCGAGCATCCTCAAGACAGCCATTAGCCCAAACACGCTGAGTTTGTTCTTTTTGTGAGAGCAGTGAAACAGATAATAGGGGCTTCCCAGGTGGAGCTTGTGGTGAAGAACCCAGCTGCCAATGAGTGGGACATAAGAGATGCAGGTTCGATCCCTGGGTTGGGAAGATCCCGTGGAGGAGGGCATGGTAACCCACCCCAGTGTTCTTGCCTAGAGAATCCCATGGACACGGGAGCCTGGTGGGCTGGAGTCCATGGGGTGGCGAAGAGTAGGACATGACTGGAAGGACTTAGCACGCATGCACACGTGAAGAAGATAACAACATGAAATCCAACCCAGCACCTTCAGAAAGGGTCGGTAGTTGTATTTTTCTTGAAATTAGTAGTGGGGATTGCTGTCAGGGAACTGGTATTAATTAGGACAAGAGCTGGGGTAGGTGGTCCCTGAATGGAAGGAAGATGGGATACGGCTGGACCCATAATGGGAGGTGCTTCAGCTTAGGAGAGGGAGTGCTGACCTTCAGGAGATGTAGTCCAGGGGGAAAATACTCAAAAACATCAGGTTTCTGAAGAGAGTGAGCAGGGAGGGGGCGAGTGAGGGACAGGCAGAGAAGTAAGCGGATGGCTGGACCCGTTTTTACAGGCATGCTTCACTCAGAAGTGCAACTGTGATGGTTGATGTGGAGTGAAAAAGGTCAGCGTGGGCCCTGACACAGACCAGCCCAAAGTTTTCAGGGTTAGAGTCTCGCCCAGAAGATCTTGAGATGAAACAGTTTGGGCCTTGGTTCCTGAGAAGAAGTGTTCATGTTAGTTCCTTGGTCATGTCCGATTCTTCGCAACCGCGTGAATCTGTCCTTGGAATTCTCCAGGCAAGAATGCTGGAGTAGGAAGCCATTCCCTTTTCTAGGGGATCTTCCCGACCCAGGGATTGAACCTGGGTCTCCTGCACTGCAGGCAGATTCTTTACCGTCTGAGTCACCAGGGGAATCCTCATCACTCAGTGGTTCTTTCCTGGGAGAGGTCTTGCCTTGCTCAGTTGTCTGGGTGAAAGCTCTTCTGTCCTTGGTCCCTAGAGGAGAGCTGGCATCTGAGGAGCCGAACCCAAGGCTGAACTTCCAGTAGGAAGAAGCTAGAAAAGAAACCACCTCTAGGGGGCACTTCTGGAGCCCACGAGCCCAGGGGGAAGGAGTCTGGAGGTCCTGGGAGCCTGGGCATGGTGGGTCTCTGTGGGGGTATGGGGAGGCAGAGGAGAATGAAGGAGGCACCCTGGTGAGGTTTGAGCAACTGGTGACTCTTTGCCTGACAACTGGGAGAACTGCTATGGGATCATCCTTTTCAGGGCAGCACATCAAAGTAGCAGCGACCTCAGCTCCATCCACTAGGGAGTAGAACTGGCCCTCTAACTATCAGGGGCCAGAGGAGCCAGCCTGTGTAATGCTTGGAATACAACATGAAGAAGCAGTTACAACAGCAACACCCTTAGACCAGCGAGGCAGAAAGTCCTAATGATTGATGCGCACCTTCCCTCCTTACCCCTGAGTGGGTCTGATGACCTCCGGGGGGTGGGTTTGCACACTTCTCACCCGGGTGTGCTCAGCAGGTGGCCAGCCCTGCAGTCTCTTGAGACCTGCCCTCAGGGCCGGCACAGCCGGCTGGGTCACCCTGAGCCTGTGCCATGAAGGCTACCGGACATGGGTGTGTGGTCGGCAGTGATGCCCTCTGTCCCCACCTGGCAAGCTTAATGAGGAGTGGACATTGGCAGCAGCCTAGAAAGGCCACCAAAACCTGTTAATGAAGTCAAACACGAATGCTGGGCTTAATTTCCCTCTTGCCATCATGGTAAGTTACTATAGACTCTGCTTTTAGAGATTAACAGTTAACCTTCCCCCCACCCCCAAAATTGTTTCCTACCTTTCTAAACTGATGCATTCCTGGTGGTATTTATAAGTGGTGAATTTTGAACATCGATTCAGATGTTTTAAAAAATAAATATTTTTCTTAAAGTTATTTATGGAATATTGTGACTTTAATTTTGCCCTAGGAATATAGTTTCTGAGGATAAACTTACATCCATCTTGTGTTTCGTGATGAGTTTCCAGCATTTTTCTTCTTGTTGCTGTTGGAAGTGGGGTAGACCAGCTCACTGAAACCTTCCAGGGCCTTCGGAACAGACCTCACCCACGGATGTAGCAGCCTGGAGCCCTGCCGTCTTCCCTGTCTTACTGGCTTGGTGCCTGGAAGTTTGGGCTCACAGACTCCTCCTGGACTGGGCTCCGTACACTGTGCAGAGGCTTCCCCTTAGCTGTCATTGTCTCCTCGGGGTTTTGCTGGGTTCTGAGGGCAGCACTTAAATCTATTTCTCACTTCCACTGTATAATCATGAGGATTTAGGTCATACCTGAATGGTCTAGTGGTTTTCCCTACTTTCTTCAATTTAAGTCTGAATTTGGCAATCAGGAGTTCATGATCTGAGCCACAGTCAGCTCCTGGTCTTGTTTTTTCTGACTGTATAGAGCTTCTCCATCTTTGGCTGCAAAGAATATAATCAGTCTGATTTCAGTGTTAACCATCTGGTGATGTCCATGTGTAGAGTCTTCTCTTGTGTTGTTGGAAGAGGGTGTTTGCTATGACCAGTATGTTCTCTTGGCAAAACTCTATTAGCCTTTGCCCTGCTTCATACCATATTCCAAGGCCAAATTTGCCTGTTACTCCAGGTGTTTCTTGACTTCCTACTTTTGCATTCTCTTCAAGAAAATTAGAGATACCAAGGGAACATTTCATGCAAAGATGGGCTCAATAAAGGGCAGAAATAGTATGGACCTAAACATCACTTCATGAGAAATAGATGGGAAAACAGGGGAAACAGGGTCAGATTTTATTTTGGGGGGCTCCAAAATCACTGCAGATGGTGATTGCAGCCATGAAATTAAAAGACGCTTACTCCTTGGAAGAAAAGTTATGACCAACCTAGATAGTATATTCAAAAGCAGAGACATTACTTTGCTGACTAAGGTCCGTCTAGTCAAGGCTATGGTTTTTCCTGTGGTCATGTATGGATGTGAGAGTTGGACTGTGAAGAAGGCTGAGTGCCAAAGAATTGATGCGTTTGAACTGTGGTGTTGGAGAAGACTCTTGAGAGTCCCTTGGACTGCAAGGAGATCCAACCAGTCCATTCTGAAGGAGATCAGCCCTGGGATTTCTTTGGAAGGAATGATGCTAAAGCTGAAACTCCAGTACTTTGGCCACCTCATGTGAAGAGTTGACTCATTGGAAAAGACTCTGATGCTGGGAGGGATTGTGGGCAGGAAGAGAAGGGGACAACAGAGGATGAGATGGTTGGATGGCATCACCAACTCGATGAAAATGAGTTTGGGTGAACTCTGGGAGTTGGTGATGGACAGGGAGGCCTGGCGTGGTGCGATTCATGGGGTCGCAAAGAGTCAGACACGACTGAATGAACTGAACTGAGGGCAGCGCTTGGCAGGGGTAAGAGAGGAGCCTTTGTGGAGAGAAGAAGCCCCTTTGGGCGGAGGGAAGGGTGTGGGAATGGTCACTGGACGGGCACAAGCCCCCTTGATCCACTTCGTGCATTTGGTCAGAGTGGTGCCGACTGTGACACAGACTCTTGTCCCAGGTGTGAGGCGGTGCTGACCAGGATCACACCTTTGGCAGAGGAGAAAAGTTTCGTTCAGACCATCTATGGCTGGTTTCACCTTTCTGTTGGTGGGTTCTACCTCGATGCACTGACTCTCTTTTCATCTCCACTTCTTTTCTTGTTGAACTGCCTCCAGCCAGACAGCCAGTGTGTGCACAGTGGTGTCCAGCTCTCTGGGGCCCCCTGGACTGTAGCTCCTGCCAGACTCCTTTGTCTGTGGAATTTTCTGGGCAAGAATACTGGAGTGGGTTGCCATTTCCTACTCTGGGGGATCTTCCCAACCCAGGGATTGAACTCACGTCTCTTGCATCTCCAGCATTCGATTCTTTACCAGCTGCTTCACCTGGAAAGCCTGATTTCTGACTTAAAACCCAAACTTCAACCTTTGTAGGCATACCCTTCTGCTGGGGAGTGAATTCCTGCAGCCTCAGAGTCTGAAGTCAGGTTTGAACCTGCTTGCTGGCATCTTCCATCTCTTTCTCGGGTCCAGTATAACTCCTCACCTCCAGCCCTTGTTTTGACTCATGGCTTTGAACAGTTTCTTCCCTTAGACTGGCTTTACTTTAGATTGTGGGATAGAATGCATTTCAGGAGCCACATGATCGAAGGGCATCTCTTACATTTTCTTCTTCCTTTTAATGATGAAGTTTGCTTTTAGGTCACCCAGGCATAGCATTGCTGAGTTCAGATTGAATGTTTGCACACCAAGGGTCATACACCAGTGCTGCACCAAGAGGCCACATTGACACGTCCCCAGGGACTCGCCCTCCTCCTGCCCATCTCCCCACGGGTGCCCTGCCTGTTTTCATTTCTGAGTCCTTTTTCTTTCAGGTTGAACACTGACTCGGTCGCTGATGAAAATGCTGTGGGTTAGGTACTCCCTGAAACATGTAGACAGTGATGCTGACTTTCTGCAGGCACATTGGTTCGAAATCTTTTGATCTGGAAAAACAGCCCATAATAGTCTTCAGATTATGATGTCATGCCAATGGAGTGTTCCCTCTGAGGTCAGTCCTTCACAGCCTGCCCATGGCTACTGCAGGTTCCTTCTGGTCTGGCCCTGAGGCAGTGTGATGGGCCTGGATATGCTGGGGCAGGATCTGAAATACCCTTATTTCTGGGGTCCTGTGCTTAGGGGAACTGAGAGGCCTAACTCAGCACTGACCTCTAGATTAGCAGCCTCTCACATGGAAGGGTGATTTTCTATCCATTTCCCTGGCTTGGTGGGCCCAATCGCTTGCTCCCAGGAGTGGGCAAGCCCTGCATTATGTCTGGGTCTCCTGAACAAGAAAAGTCATCCCCCAGGGTGTGGGCAGTCACTGTCAAGGGGGAGCTGTGTGTTGTGTTCTCAGTAACTCAGTCATGTCTGACTCTGCAACCCCATGGGCTGTAGCCTGCCAGGCTCCTCTTTCCATGGGCTTTTTCCAGGGAAGAATACTGGAGTGGGTTGTCATTCCATCCTCCCAGAGAGGCTTCCCTGGTGGCTTAGTGGTAAAGAATCCACCTCCTAATACAGGAGACGCAGGAGACACAGGTTTGATCTAGGTCAGGATGATGCCTGGAAAAGGAAATGGCAACCCACTTCAGTATTCTTACCTGGAATTCCATGGACAGAGGAGCCTAGTGGGCTGCATACGGTCCATGGGGTCCTAAAGAGTCGGGCACGACAGCATACACACACATGCACACCAGGGGATCTTCCCCATCCAGGGATCGAACCCACGTTTTTTGTGTCTCCTGCATTGTAGGCGGATTCTTTACCACTAAGCTAGCTGGTCAAGGTGGCAAGAGAGGACAAAACTCACCCCTCGGCCCAGCTTTGCAGTCGATCCCTTAGCCTTTACCCTCCCTGACAGGGGCCCTGATTTCTAATCTGCCTGTCCAGAACCCCACATGCTCCTGCAGGGACTGACTCTCCCTGTCCCCAACCTCTTCTATAGCATTAAGTCAGACCTATTTGACCTCTAACCCCGGTACCCTGACCCAGCCCTGCCCTTGTAAGAACAGACAGCCACGTTGATACCAACTTAACTGGCCCTGATATAGAGAAAACAGCTTTAAACTTGAAATTAAGGGTTGCTGGGGGTGAGACCTGCAGTCACCTGCACCACCCCTGGCCTGCCTGCCAGCTTTCAGTCAGGAAATAGCAGTTAGGATGTAGTCACAGAGACTTCCTGTATCCAGTGGCCAGCAGAGTTCACAAAGTGCCCCTCTTCCACCAGCCTCTTCCTAAAAGCAGGTTTTCAGGTAACAACTATGTGAACATGGAACATATGAGCAGTTCCATGAGCACGATTTCGACATCACTCATGACCTCTCCTGTTTATCTTAAAAAAGTGATCTGATCTTTATGAACCTCCATTCATCATTTTATCTTGTTATTGTAGCCAGGTGGAGCCTTGAGGGTTTCATCTCCCTTGGAGACAGGGCTGAGCAGCCTGGATTCCTAGATGTCACTGGGGATGGGGCTGGGGTGTCTGGAGGGGCCTGAGCCCATGGTGCTCCCAGGCTGAGACATCCGCACAGCTCCCTCTAGAGACACGGGTTTCTATTGGGGGCAGGATTCGACTCATCCACAAACCTGAGTGACATTGCCAGGACCCGATGTCATGGTGCCCGCGAGGGTCACCTGCAGGCTGGATGCCCACTTGGGTGGGGAGACAGGAGGCGCGACAGGAGAGGGAAAGAGCAGAGGCAGTGTGAAGATAATCAGAACTGGAGGAGAGGATGAAGTTTGTGCGTGTGTGTGATGTGTGTGGTGTGTATGCACGTGTGTGGTGTGTGTGGGGTGTCCGTGTGTGTGTGATGTGTGTGGTTTGTGTGTGTGTGTGGTGTGTGCTTTGTGTGTGTGTGTGTGATGTGTGTGGTGTGTATGCATGTGTGTGGTGTGTGTGTGTGTGTATGCACGTGTGTGGTGTGCGTGGGGTGTCTGTGTGTGTGTGATGTGTGTGGTTTGTATGTATGTGTGTGTGTGTGGTGTGCCTGGGGTGTCTGTGTGTGTGTGATGTGTGTGGTTTGTGTGTGTGTGTGTGTGTGTGTGTGGTGTGTGTGGGGTGTCTGTGTGTGATGTGTGTGGTGTGTATATGTGTGTGGTGTGTGTGTGGTGTGTGTGTGTGTGTGTGGTGTGCGTGGGGTGTCTGTGTGTGTGTGATGTGTGTGGGGTGTGTGTGTGTGTGTGGGGGTGTGCATGGGGTGTCTGTGTGTGTGTGATGTGTGTGGTTTGTGTGTGTGTGTGTGGGGGGGGGTGTGTGTGGGGTGTGTGTGTGTGTGGGGGGGTGTGCATGGGGTGTCTGTGTGTGTGTGATGTGTGTGGTTTGTGTGTGTGTGTGTGTGTGTGGTGTGTGTGTGTGATGTGTGTGGTGTGTATGTATGTGTGTGGTGTGTGTGTGTGTGTGTGTGTGCTGTGTGCTTTGTGTGTGTGTGGCATGTGTGGGCTGTGGAGTCAGGACAGGGAGGGCGCTGGGGAACTGCTTCCAGGGCCTGGTGGTGGCACAGGGTGGCTGCCATTGCCCCTCATGTCTCCCTCCTCTCCAAGGCCTGATGTAATCCATTGGGAAAGCTGCTGTGTGTGAGTGCTGGATTCACTTTTGGAGGTTCCAGATGCACCATCTCCCCACCACAGAGCAGCACTGGGTGCCCTCCTCGTGGTGGGCGGACCTGTGGACCGAGCGTGGGAAGCCTCCCTGCCCCCTGCTCTGCAGCGTGCAGAGAGCCTGATTTGATGCAGTCCATGCAGGTGTTCCTGTCTGGGCAGGTCAATTCCCGGGTCTCAGAAATGAGGACTTTTGCCTTGGTGCTTGATCATCGACTGTTGAATTATGTAGGCACTTTACTCCCTTTAACACTGGCTTGCTTTCATTCTCTTAAAAAATTCCTCATCTTAGTGATGGAAAAAAATGTATGTGTCATGCTGGTTCTTGCTGTAAGGTTATTTCTCCCCATTTGCCTGAAAACTCTGTCTTACCACTCCCAGCCCCTTTGATTTAACTCCTGGAAAAGCTCCTCACACCCGATTCTGCTCCCTGGGTCCCCCTGTGTCTAAGTCTCTAACAGACCCCCAGTCTGATATTGGCTGAAGACAGAATAACAGAGGTTCTTTATCTTGAGAGTGTCTGCAGGCTAGCTTCCAGCATGTCATTCTAGGACTGAAGCTGTAGCTGTTTCCTAGACTTCTGTTTATTTTCCGTTCCTTTACCCACTACTGTTTGAAATCTGGCTGCTGTTTGCATACTTTCGCCTTTATGTCCCTATTTCCATCTGTCCTTAAAAAAACCCCAACAAACCAAGTGAGTTTTATTTTAAACCAATGCAGATGACAGGAGCAGTCCTGACAGTGCCTTGGGAACCAGGAGAAGAATGTTCTCGTTAAATCACTCATCTACTCACTCAGCGCAGGTCCGTCTACACTCTATCACCAGGTTTTCTGCGTATCTCGAGACAAGTGCATGTTTCTGAGGCAGCTTCCTTCACCCCAGATAAGCAATTGTTTAAGAAATTGATTTTGACATATGCTTTCGGTTTTAATGTTTCCTTTTACATTCTAAAATAATCTCCCGTTTCATGTAATTTCCTGCTGCCACATATAAAGATGTCTTCCAGGGATCCTCTCGGGAGCTTCCGTTTGCTTCCTGCAGATGTGGCTGTGGAAGGTTGACAGAGGAGCCCTGGTGCCCTCTACTTGCGGCTGTGAAAGGGACTCCACCTGGGTCCACTCAGTCCTCCTTGTGCCCAGACTCTAAAAGATCTCCTGCACACATGACCATTTTAAGGAACCCTAAGGAGGAAGACCTTATGAACTAGTATTGTGTCACCACAAAAGATATGGGCATCCTTTCTCATCAAGGCCTGATGAGAAATGAGGAAGAGACAGGGGTAGAATGACCTGCTTAGTGTCTGCGAATGATTCTTGAGCTGAGACCGCGTTAGGGATTTCTAACAGGGCAACACATCAGAAGCAGCACTAAGGTCAGTGTGGTGAGCCGTCCCAGGGCTATGTCTCAACCTTTGGCCAAGAGCCCACCCTGCATCCTTTTTTTAGCACCCCAGAGCGGTGAGACTCAGTGTTAGTCCCTCAGTCGTGTCCCAACTCTTTGAGACCCCATGGACCATAGCCCGCCAGGCTCCTCTGTCCATGGAATTCTCCAGGCAAGAATACTGGAGTGGGTTGCCATGTCCCCCTCCAGGGGATCTTCCCAACCCGGGGATAGAACCTGCAGGGTCTCCCGCATTGCAGGCAGATTCTTTACTGTCTGGGCCACCAGGGAGGCCCTGGACTTTCACAGCAGCCCACTAATGATGTGAAAAATGGAGTGAAGGCAGTACTCATAGAATGTAACAGAACCAGCAGGTAAGGAATTGAGAGGGAAGGGTTTAGGATTATAAGCACAGGTGTGCTAATGATAAATCATCTTAGGCAACCCATCAAGGAACATTCATGCAATAAATTTCAAGCTATTAAGGAAAAATCAACCCCACAATCAGATCTTTCCTATAGAGATCCTCTCTATATGGGAGACTCCCAGAACAGAAAGTCAGAAGTGGGATTCTGGGGGGAAATGTAATTGAAATGCTCAAATTCCAATTTCACAACTAGGAGGAGGGCATCTTGAATAATCTTAAATAGTGCTCAAATGTAGGTCTGGTCAAAGACTTAGAGGCTAACACATTTTCATGACTTTTGTCTTTTTCACTTGAAAATTTTTTTGTTCATAGCCTTCTATTTTGAGAAAATAAAACACAGTGCATCCCTTTAGCAGTCATCTAAATTATTCAGAATATCATAGTTCTAACTGAGATACTCATGAAGGCACTAAAGCTATTTCCAGCAGAATCCAGGGTGCGGGCATTAGAAGCCCGCAGGGTCTGTTCCAAGCATCCTCTGGATGTGACCGTAGGAGACCAGCTCTGTCTGACCCCAGTATGACCTCAGACTTGTCTAATATATGGATATAAAAACTGAGAGAGAAATCAATCTGCCCTGCCTGGTGGCAAAGTGAATTTTCATTAAGCCTGTGATCAGATACTTACAGCTGTAGTATTTGGAGGCAATGACCTGGGGTGCTGTTAGTTAGAAGGAGAAGCTGTCTGCTAGCTGAGTATGTGGGGAAACCAGCCTCAGCCAGCTTTGGGCCTAGGTGAATGAGGCCACCATTGTTGGGTGTTGGCTGCCCTAAGTAAGCAAGTAAGTGTTAGTCATTCAGTCGTGTCTGACTCTGTGCAACCCCATAGACTGTAGCCCGCCAGGCTCCTCTGTCCATGGGATTCTCCAGGCAAGAATACTGGAGTGGGTTGTCAAGCCCTCCTCCAGAGGATCTTCCTGACCCAGGGATCAAACTCAGGTCTCCTGCACTGCAGACAGGTTCCTTACTGTCTGAGCCACCATGGGACTCCCCCCCCCCCTTATTGGAAACTGGGTGCACTGATTGCGTGTCACCTGCTGTGGGGACGTCCAGCTATAGACCAAAGCCACAACGTTGACGCTTTCAGCACGACTGACAACTTGAGGGGTCTCAGGCAGTTCACTTTCCTGGTTTTGAGCTCATGTTTCTTCTTTTGTAAATAAGTGGAATGGCTGAAATGATCCATTAATTCCCCTCTAGCTCATCTGGGTCTGTCTTATCTGAACATATTGGCTTGGTGTCACTGAATTGTTCTCGCTCTAAATGGCAAAACAGAAAGACCCCATGGCCACCTGTCTTGCAGCAGCAAGGGCTGCATGGCTGTGCTCTTCTGCTCCCATCCACCTTTCTCCTGAGATCCATCGTGGAGGATTTAGAGAGCTCACGAGTCCCTAATAAATAGAACCAAGGGGGAAAAAAGAATAGAGCAAACCGTACCAGAAGGTATGTGAATAGCCAGGTCATGTTGAGACCATTTTGTTGCCTGTTAACTGTTTCCCAAACATGCTTCTGCACTGGTTCCTGGTGGGAAATGATGTGGAATGCAGGCCAAAAAAGGTCTGAGAGCCCTGGCACATAGTGGCATAACCTGAAGACCTTACCCCATGTCATATTTCTTTTAGTTAAGTTTCTAACTTGTTAGCAACAGTGGCAGCACCTAACTCTCCTAGTAGTCATGAAGGGCAGTCATATCTTTTGCAGAAATGGCCTGGGTATCACTGATCCACAGCAGCTGCATTCTGTATTTTAAACTTTGGGTCTGAACATCTCCACTGATTTAAGTGTATCAGAATCCAGAACTCTGTGCAGCAAATGAGCATCTGGAGGGCTTCTGGTTTTTTGGAGGCATAGCAGAGATATGCAGGGCACTGTGGCGAATCAGAGCTCTGTGGTTCTCGTCTGTCTGATGATGCTAGGGGCTGGGATGTGGACCTCTTTTGTCCTCCCACCTCACTTGGTCCCCTCCTTGGTAGTGGTGAAGTGTGGAGCCATGGGGGAATGTGGGGTACGAACAACATGCCCACAGCTTAGGAGTCTTGTGCGCATGCTTAGTCATGTCTGACTCTTTGCGACTCTCTGGACTGTAGCTCGCTGATCTCTGTCCATGGGACTATCCCAGCAAGAATACTGGAATGGGTTGCCACACGCACCTCCAGGGGATCTTTTTGACCCAGGGATCGAGTGTGTGTCTCCTGCATTGCAAGTGGATTCTTTACCCACTGAGCCATCAGGGAAGCCCCACAGCTTAGGAAAGATGGTTCTGTCTGGATGGAGAACAGTTTCAATAGCAGCCATACTACATGTGCTGATTTTATATCCAGCTAAAGGAGCACTCTGGAGGGAAACTAGACTAGGGGTCACACGGAAATCTCCCCCACGAACAGTGGATGAAATGAGAAAGGGGGCATTTAGTTTAATACAAGGATGTCCTTTTCTATCAAGAGGTCTATAGGATGTTATGACACCCACCATTCTGGCTGTGCTAAATTCTGACTGCAGAGCCCAAACCTGAACAGCCAGGAGAATTAATTGGATGATCCCATATGTCATTTTCGTTTATAATGTTCCTGATCCAGGTAATAGGCAAATTATGTTAGACTCTGAACACTAAGGGGATAACATCATGTTCCACTTCATGACCCGTCATGAATCTAGTAGCTAAATTCAGTGTATACTGGGACTAAAACTTATCTCCATTACAGTTTAAAGAAAAGTCAAGACACAGGCATCCAAAGTTTTGTATTTATTTATTTTTTGATAACATAGGGACACAATTTAATGATTCTAGTTTTTTTTACAAGTCACGTGTCATAAACATTCAAATAATCCATCTTTAAAAAGTATATTTACAACATTGAAAGTAATAAGGTGAAGTATGAACACAAAGTTTTGTTATTTTTGTAGCTCATTTACTGGTGGAGGGAAAGGAAGAAGTATTTCTATATTCTCACTGGATAAAGATCTGGATGCTGACTCTAGGCTTCTGTGCCCTCATCCTGACTCGAGTTTAGGAGCTGGGTTACTCAAAACATACTGGGGTGCTCCGAGTTACTGATTCCTGGTCAGAGTGGGGTTCAGTGGAGGTTGGGTGTCAGTATTATTTTAGGTACTCTCAGTTTAGGTACACTCTGTGAGGCTGTGAAAAACACCAGTTGGCTCAGCAGGTAAAGAATCATCCTGCAATGCAAGAAATACAGGAGACATGGGTTTGATCCCTGTGTCTGAAAGATCCCTTGGAGGAGGAAAATGGAAACGCACTCTAGTATTCTTGCCTGAAAAATCTCATGGACAGAGGAGCCTGGCAGGCTGCAATTCAAAGGTTTACAAAGAGTCGAACACAACTGGGCCACTAAGCAAGCAAGCTGTGAGGCTGAATGATGAGGCTGTCTACAACCCTGGTGAAACGTAGATGTTCAGATCTGTGGTTTGGTTCTTTTTCCTCCAAGTAACTTTGCATTCTGAGTTTACATTTAAACAAAACACAATTAGAGAACAGGCATGAATGACTGATCTGCATGAATCAGCTTCTTTCTACTGAACACATGTAGATCAAAAGTGACTTAATAGCTGACTTCAAATATACACAGAAAGTATGGAAAATGGAAATTCCATGGTATCTCAGTTCATATTCACTGAGGGCAAGATGGGGATAAAGGAACTCAAATTGCAGCAGAAAGGAGTTAGACATCAGGAAGGAAGCTTCCTAACTTTGGAGATGTCTGACGGAAAAAAATGAAGCCACTGTCTTAGGATGGATCAGTGTCTTAGCCCATGAATATTTATGGAGTGAATACATGCTACCAGGCAGGTGCTGGGCTTGGCACTGTAGATCCAGTCTGTAGAACAGACAGATCTGCACTCTGACCACACAGCTTTGAAGTCTAGTGGGGGACACAGGTATTAGGCTAAGACACAAGCAGGTAATTATAAGCTGTGACAATTATCATGAAGGGAAATCTGAGAGTATAAAATGGGTACACAGCCTAGGGCCAGGAGGCAGAGGAAGACCTCTCCAAGGAGGTGAGGGTTGAGTTGAGGTCTGAAGGATGAATAGAAAGTAACAGGTGGATGGAGTAGGACATGAAGTTCAGGCCGGCTGAGCAAGCAGTCTGTGCAAGGACCAGGGGTCAGAGGAAGCTGTGGCTTCAGGGGATGGAGAGAACAGTGAGGCCAGTGTACCTGCAGCCCAGGATGGGGAGAGGAGTGTGGGGAGCCCTGTGTTCAAGATGTAAACCAGGACCCAACCAAGAAGCTTTCGAAGCAAGTTAAGGACCTTGATCTTTCTATAAAGAGCAATGGGATCATCAGTGTTGTTTTTCCCTTTATTTTTTGTAAACTGAAGTATGACAAGCTGTCAGTCCATTCGACCTGCTGTGAAGAATTACACAGACCCAGTGCCTTATAAACGGCATCAATTCACTTCTCACAGTTCCTGAGTCTGGAATACTGAGCCCAGGGGGCCAGCATGGTGGAATTCCAGTGAGGACTTGCTAACAGGTTGCAGATGAGATTGTTCTCCTCATGTCCTCACCTGGCGGGGAGCAAAGAGCAGGGGGTTTTCCCTCGACTCTTACAGGGGCACTAATTCAACCTGTGTGTAGAGTCCTTGGGACCTTGTTTCTCTTAATCACCCCCTCAAGGGCCTCATTCACCTCCTAATAGCATCACTTTGGGGGAATAGAGTTTCAAATACCATCTCGGGAGGGACACAAACATTTAGTCCACAATCATGCCTACAGAAAAATGCCCTAACAGGTCAGCTTATCAATTTTCACAGGGCATACATTGATCGTGTAACCAGTACCCAGGCCAATACACAGAGCATGATGAACACCACAGCACCTTCCCAGTCACTAGCATGCTCCCAAGGAAACCCTTTCCTGGCTGTTAATGCCATAGACTGACTTTGACCAATTCTGAGCTTTTACATAAATGGAGGCATACCCCGTATTCTTGGTTTAGCTTCTCTTACTCAACAGTATGAGATGCATCCGCTGGCCGTTTGCAGCAATAGCTTAGTATGTGAATATAACATAATTGATCAGTTCTACTATTGATGGACAGACATTTGGGCTGTTTCCTGGGTTTGGCTCTCTGGAATAGTGCTACTGTGAAATACTTGGTGATTCTATTTCACTTTTCTATTGGCTGTTTTTCTAAGATTGGAACTTCTGGAACTTAAGGTGTAACTCTTCCTTGACTTACGACGAGGTTACTTCCCTATAAGCCCATTGTAAGTTGAAAACACATTGAATACACCTGACCTACTCAACATCATGACTTTTAGCCCAGCCATCTTAAGCATGCTCAGAGCACTTCCATTAGCCTGCAGTTGGGCAAAGTCATCTAACACGAGTCTGTCTTATAATAAAGTGCTGAATATCTCATGTAATTGATTAAATGCTATACTGAAAGTGGAATGCAGAATGGTTGTCTTGGGTCTAATGTGGTTGTAAGCGTATCACTTGTTTGCCTTTGTGATCTCAGATCTGACTGGGAGCTGCTGCTCACTGCCCAGCCTCACAAGAAGGGATCTAAACACATATCACTAGCCTGGGAAGAGAGCACAATTCAAAAATAAAAGTAGGGTTTCTACGGAGTGTATATCATTGTTGCAGTGTTGTAAAGCTGAAAAACCCAGCCGTCCTGTCTGGGGTTGTCTGTATGTGTGTTAAACTGTAGTGCATCCTGACAAGCCGTTTTCTAAGGTGTCTGTTCTGACTTTCTCCCCCACCCACAGTGTGGGAAAGTTCTCACAGGTTTTTCTGCAAACAGTGCTTTGATCAGACCTGTGTTTTTCCAAGACCATGTGGGCCACTAGGAAGAGAGTGGATGGTAGAGCACAGTGTGCATGGAGGGGCCTGGGGGCTGTCCTGGTGGGTAAAGGACGACGGGTGGGGATGCGGCGGGTGAAGCCAGGTGGGTGGAGAGAAGTGCACGGATGCAGGAGAGACTGGTGGGGCACTGCCGATGGCCCCAGGGGATGAGCTGGGGGTGGGAGTGGGAGAGGTGACAAGAAGGACCTCTCACTGCTGTGCTCACCTCTTACCACCATGACCAGTTAGGTGGTGGTGTCTGTCCGAACTCTGGTGATGGGCCAGGCGTGGGCAGGCGTGGATCCTGATTCTAGTTTGGGCCTGTTGACTTGAGGGTCATCAGGGCTGTTCAAGTGGGAATCAAGGAGGCAGTGAGACAGAGGCGCCCGACTCAGGAGGGCAGGAGGGCTGGTGGGCCTGTGGTATTGATTTTCACAGAAGCACTGGTGAGAGGAGGTCACCTGGGAAGAGAGCAGCCAATCCAGTCCCATGACTTCCTAGTTTCAGAGCAGTTTTTCCTAATGTAACTTTTGAACACATTTTAAAGGAAAAAAAATTATTTTATTTCAAGTTGAAGATCATTAGGCTACTGTGTATGTGGTGGGGACATGAGTGGGTAAGTGGGAAGTGTGTCTGTATTTGCTGTAGGACACCATGGGGCTGGGGGCAGAGTATCTCTGTCGCAATTTCTTGGGCCATCTTAACAAAATACCACACGCTGGGGGGCGCCATCAGCAGTTTGTGTCCTCACAGTTGTAGGGGCTGGAAGCGCGTGATCATGGTGTCGGTAGGGTTGGCTTCTCCTGAAGCCTTTCTCGCTGACTTGTTGATCGGTGTTCCCTCCGCGTCCTTACGTGGTCCTCTGTCCCAATCTTCTCTTCTTACGAGGACATCAGTCAGTGGGTCAGGGTCCAGCCTGGTAACTATCTTCCCTCTTTCAGGACCCTGTCTCCTGGTAACCTCACACTCTGAGGTCCTAGGGCTTAAGGACCCCAATGTATCTTTCCCAGAGCAATCTGCTTTTTCCTATGATACCCTCTCCATCAAGGTCCTGCATTTGGACCAGAGCTCACTTGTCCTTCACCCTGCACATTCAGGAAACTCTAACTTGTCCCTACTTTGTGTCTCACTGGCAACCAAGCTAGGCAGTTAGAATTTCTAGAGTCAGCAAAAATTGTCTTATCATACAAGGCTTCCAAGTAACCAGAAAATTTGAAGCAAAGCCATAATAATCATGACCACAGACCTTGAATGTGTGCCTTTAACTTGTTTCACTTGTTTCTTTTCAAATTCACATCTAGCCCCTGCCCTCCACCTGCCCCCCTGACTCTGTGGAGAAGGTATTATTTCCCACGTCATCGAATTGATGAGCAACTTGTGATGTGGGTTACATGCTTGGTCAGTAGAGATGAGGCATCTGTCCAGGCCTGCCTGCCACCCCTCTCCATCCTGCTGCGGGCTCGGGCCACAAGGGACGCACCAGGACCTGGCTCCTCTCTCAGGCTTTGAAAACACAGTTTAATTCGAAGGAGCAAATGTTGGCTCAGTGATTTTTAATAGTTATCTTTTGGGTGCTGCTGCTGCTGCTAAGTCACATCAGTCGTGTCTGACTCTGTGCGACCCCATAGACAGCAGCCCACCAGGCTCCCCCGTCCCTGGGATTCTCCAGGCAAGAACACTGGAGTGGGTGGCCATTTCCTTCTCCAATGCATGAAAGTAAAAAGTGAAAGTGAAGTCACTCAAGTCATGTCCGACTCTTAGCGACCCCATGGACTGCAGCCTACCAGGCTCCTCCGTCCATGGGATTTTCCAGACAAGAGTCCTGGAGTCGGGTGCCATTGCCTTCTCTTTTGGGTGAATGTACTGTTTTTCCCAGTTCAGGCTGATTTACTTGCAGGGCTTGTAGTCAGGGCTCTGACAGCTATGGAAGAGATTATCTTTAATACTCCCCAGAACCATGAGAAACACCAGATAAAGAAGCACGTTTCACGGTGGCGCACGCTCCCCATCATCTCACACTGAGCAGTCTCCAGCATTCCCCACATCCTGTCTCATCCATTCATGAAAAAGAGTGAAATAAACCTGACTGGAATTAGATTTGGAAATCTCTGGGAGAAAATGTGTTTTTGAGTTTTCGGTTCTACACCTCACAACAGTTTATTCTGTGCTGTTCTCATCTGTCTGCCTGACTTTCTTCTCACACAAATCCTTCAGGCATCACTTGAATAAGCAAAACATATTAAATAGGAAATGTCTCGTTTCTCATGTCCTGTCTCTCTGTGGTACCTGTGCCGTTTGTATATCATCCGTTGTCTGTACAATGAGGTGGTTTTACGTTTCTGTTGAGAAGCTTCAATCACTGTCCCTCATCAGATTTGCCTCATGGAACCGAATGGTTGATGTGTATTTGAATGTGTCCTTGATAGCATTAGGCCCATGAGTTAGCTCAGAGAAAAGATCCCTTTTCCAGATGTGAATGTGGAATGGCTTAAAATGTATGGCCAGCCCACAGTGTGTTCATCATTGTGCTTAATGTTAGGCCTGCAGAGATGCTTGCAGCATTCAAGGTGCACAGCTGGGTACTTTCCTGTTTGTATCAGATACGTAGGAGAAGAGGGAGTGGGGTGAGAGGGAGAAAAGCAGGAGAGGGGGATGGAAACAGAGAACACAAGAGCAGAGCAAGGCAGTTCCTTTTTCCAGAGGCCTCTAGCATAGCGCTGAAGACACGCAGGAAGCTGAGCAGTCAATATGCGGAGCAACAGACGCTACACAAACAGGTACCTGCAGGCTGTTGCAGGCAGAAAGACACACGAAGGGAGGACAACAAATGGGACTCCAGACCCTGTTCTAGGTGCAGAAAATAGAGCAATGAGCAAAAAAGCCACACCCCGTCTGCCCTCGGGAAGCTCATATCCTTGTAGGCACAGGGTGGTCAGGCAGCCAGGTGGGAAGGGTGGGCCTGGAGCTGAGAACGGCACAGGCTTTAGAGTGAGGTTTGAACAATCCAGTGGATATGGGGCAGTCAGAGGGAAGCTTCCCTGGTGGCTTGCATGGTAAAGAATCTGCCTACAATGCAGGAAACCCAGGTTTGATTCCTGGGTTGGGAAGATCCCCTGGAGAAGGGAATGGCGACCGACTCCAGTATTCTGGCCTGGAGAATCCCATGGACAGAGGAGCCTGCCAAGCTATAGTCCATGGGGTCACGAAGAGTCGTGACATGACTGAGTGACTTTCACTTTCAGAGGGAGGCAGGCAGGGTCAACACCAGGCCCCCAGGAAAGCGTCTGGATACCAAGCCAGGGAGCAGAAACTGTCTTCTGAAGGCCACGAGGAGCCCTGCTGGTTTCCATGAGGGTCCCGAGGTTAGACTTGGAGAGCTTGGCAGAAGTGTGCAGGATGGAGAGGGCAGGGCTCAGGCAGAGCCCACTCAGGACCTTAGGAGGGGAAGGTACCTGTGGACACACACAGTGGGCCCGGGGGCAAGAGGACAACGATTCCATGGTGGGGCAGTGCTGGGGAGCGTAGGGGTGAGGATTCTGGAAGGACCTCCAGAGTTCTAGCTTTCCACTGCGTCATGACACCATTCACTGAAGGATGGGACGGATGAAAAGGGTCAGGTCTCAGAAATTGTGCTGAGTTCAGATTTGGCCATCTCTCTTGTAAATTACGGAATTCCTCATGCTTCACCCGGGAGTGCATCAGAAGGATGAGGTCTTCTTACTGGCATTTGTGGAGACTTGCTTCCCGAATGTATTATTCCTCAAAGATGTCACATGTCCTCGGTGTAGCAGGGACTGTTGGAGGGACTGTTAACACCTTCATGGTGGGGAAAGGAAACCAAGGCTGGCACTGGTAAAAAAGCAGAGTGTGGGGACCCAGAGGATGTGTCTGGGTGAGCGACACCAGATCTAGTGCTTTTCCACTAAAATCCCCCAGGTTTTTCCAGGGCTGCCTGAACCCCCTGGATGGAAAGTTAGGTGATACCAGTTCCCACCCCCATGTCAGGGGGTCAGCCAACTGAATGGCAGCTCCTGGTGTCCTAAGGTGAGGTCCTGGTGTCTAGGGATCTAGGGAGGGTGGTGGGGTAGGGGCAGGTCTGGATTCCTGCCTCTCTGCATCCACCATCCCAGCCACTCAGCCAGTGCCCACCCGTGTCTGGTGGATAAGTTCTCTCTTCTGAGATGTTTTTGCCTGTGAAAATGCCCTTGCTGTGGGTGACAATGGCACTTTGTGTCTGACACATATATTGTTGATGTGTGATACTATATGTTATCAGTTCAGTTCAGTCACTCAGTTGTGTCCGACTCTGTGACCCCATGGACTGCAGCTCGCCAGGCCTCCCTGTCCATCACCAACTCCCAGAGTGTACTCAAACTCATATCCGTTGAGCTCATGATTTCATCCAACCATCTCACCTGTCATCCCCTTCTCCTCCTGCCTTGAATCTTTCTCAGCATCAGGGCCTTTTCAAATGCGTCAGTTCTTCGCATCAGGTGACCAAAGGATTGGAGTTTCAGCTTTAGCATCAGTCCTTCCAATGAATATTCAGAACTGATTTCCTTTAGGATGGACTGGTTGGATCTCCTTGCAGTCCAAGGGACTCTCGAGAGTCTTCTCCAACACCACAGTTCAAAAGCATCAATTCTTTGGCGCTCAGTTTTCTTTATATACCAGCTCTCACATCCATACATGACTACTGGAAAAACCATAGCTTTGACTAGACGGACCTTTGTCAGCAAAGTAATGTCTCTGCTTTTTAATATGCTATCTAGGTTGGTCATAACATTCCTTCCAAGGAGCACCATATGTTATGCTAATAGAATAAAAATAGCAGGAAACTTGGGGTGGGAATCTGCAATGTGTCTTTGTGTGATCCAGTTTTTTGGAAGGAGTCAGTCCAGGATGGGAGAAAGAATGACTTAAGACAGGATTATCTGACTTGGAGGGCTTCCCAGGTGATGTTAGTGGTAAAATCCCTGCCTGCCAATGCAAGAGACCTAAGTGACGAGCGTTTGATTCCTAGGCTGGAAGGTCCTCTGGAGGAGGGCATGGCAACCCACTTTAGTATTCTTGCCTGGAGAATCACACAGAGGAGCCTGGTGGGCTACAGTCCATAGGGTGGCAAAGAGCTGGACGTGACTGAAGCGACTTAGCGTGTGACTTGGAGGGGCGTAAAGGGAGGGTCCCCCCTCTTTCCATCCTCCTCCCTCCTCTCTCCACCAGTATCTCCCACCATTTGTGGTATCTAAGGCTTGGGGCAGACCGGCTTTAGAACTTGTTATTAATAGATCACAGTGCTTATCTTCATGGAACAGAGAATTACTGACTCTTCAGTTGACGCCTGGTTAGCAGGCAAACAATTTGACACCAGCTGGCTGTAAAAGGCATTTTTAATAAAACTTACCTCTGATTTAAAATAAAAATGCTGCCTCAGAGATTTTGGACTGCAACAGATGAGAAACTGACAGGTGGAATCTTTCATGCAAAACTTTTGCTGGGGCTAAAGGGAAATATCTGATAAGATTGCTTGCCCAGGGAGGAAGGAGTAATTGGGTTTTCTCTCCTGCCCCCTTGCATCTAGCCTGCTGTTATTATGACAGGACCACAGAAGTTCTAAAAGCTGAATCATAGTTTATATTTTTAGCATTTCTGAACTATTGAGATAAGATGGAGGGAAGGAGTGCAGTGGGGGAGTAAGTTCTTGCCCCACTTCTGTGATAATTATTGTCTGCGTGAAAGTGTGAGGCGAGATATTCAAACCTGATTTAGCTTGTCCACAGCAAGCTGTCGGGGAATCAAAGCCTTAGCTGAAGACCATGGGCTGAAGTCCAGGAGTCCATCTTTCAAAACCTCAAGACAATGACTTCTCCTACTCTTGTGTGTGGATGGTGTTACCGTTTTCTGGGTCTTTCCAGATCAAATAAGTTTATGTGTCCATCTTGTGGATATGCATTCTCTGAATACATGAGGTTCTGAAGAATTTTCTCCCTAATCCTGCTTGTGACAGTGGAAGAGGAGGAGGGGGAGGAGGGGGAGGAGGAGGAACAGGAGGAGGGGGAGGAGGAGGATCGGGAGGAGGGGGAGGAGGAGGAATGGGAGGAGGGGGAGGAGGAGGAATGGGAGGAGGGGGAGGAGGAGGGGGAGTAGGAGGATCGGGAGGAGGGGGAGGAGGAGGAATGGGAGGAGGGGGAGGAGGAGGAACGGGAGGAGGGGAGGAGGAGGATCGGGGGAGGAGGAGGATCGGAGGAGGGGGAGGGGGAGTAGGAGGATCGGGAGGAGGGGGAGGAGGAGGATCGGGAGGAGGGGGAGGAGGAGGATCGGGAGGAGGGGGAGGAGGAGGAATGGGAGGAGGGGGAGGAGGAGGAATGGGAGGAGGGGGAGGAGGAGGATCGGGAGGAGGGCAGAAGGGGAGGAAGAGAGGGAGGGGGAGGGGGGAAGAGGAAGGAGAGACAGCCCTGGGAGCCTGCAGCTAAGATAAAAGGAACTGAGATTATGACAGTATTATTCTCCCTCGGCTGTCATACTCCTTATAACGATGAGGAATAACCTTATGGTGATTTTACTTATCAAACATTATTAGCAAGTCTCTCTCTTTATTGTTTGCTCATGGGATGTCTTCAGAACCCTTGAGTAGTTTCTGTGGGTTACAAGTTCCAGGTAAGTTTGATCATTGAGGAAATAATGTTCTTGAAGGAAAGATGTATCTGAGTTTTTAAGGAAAGAACACACACGTGAGGACAACCAAAATGTTCATTTCTCTCCCTTCCTTCCCCTGGGCGCTGGATGCCGTATCTGGGTCAGTCCAGCTGCCATCTTTATTTCCAGATGTGTGTCTTATGGAACACGAGTAATACGGATTTCTCAAGTCTTCTAGCAATTTATTCCCCTTAGCTAAATTTTGCAAAATGATTTAAACCACCCAGTGCTCGGCTCTGAAAGGCACTAAAATGGGATGAAGGCATTGGACATGACTCGGAAACAAGTAAAACAGAGCAGACCTGTCTTCTTTCTAATATAATTTTATTTTAAATGCAAGCTATTGCTCTGCTCTCCCCAATATCAGACAGCTGGTTCCTTCTTGAAGCAACTCGTGACGACAGATGGACCAACCGTTTTCTCAAAGTCTTGGCTGCTTCCATGACGCCATTTTCCCAACCCGCTCAGTGCCCCAACTTCTTCCCATGCCAACCTCCGTCCTCCTGGCACTAAGCAGTTGTCTAGAGTTGACTTTTTATTTTCCATTTAATGTTGGGAAGATGAACATAAGGTGCCAGGCTGGATTATTGTGTTCATCGACAGATGGATTTGTTCTATTTCCATAAGCATTCATTCCCTTTGTGGAGCATCTGAGCCCCAGTACCTCCCTTAGAGAGTGTGTAGCCCTCCCCTAGCTTTTCTCTCAAATGTGTATGTTGTGAGTTATGCCGTTAAATCGATGGGACCAGGTGGTGGTTACCTGGCCTTTAGTCCATTTTCCTGTGTTCTACTATACGTACCTATTTCTGTTCTTTAAAGCATGGAATTATTTGTAAGTAATAACTCTAGAAACAAACCTAGCATTTATATTAATTACAGATATCAAATCGGTATAAGAGAGGAAGGAAAATAAAGCGGGGATTGACAACTGTTATCTGTGTCCTTTGAATGTTAGGACACTTTACCTTACTTCCTCACGTCGATTTTCTATCCAGAATCGTTGCTTTATAGATGGAGTATTTCTTTTATGAACGAGTAAACAAAATCCTGTACAATTATGAAAGTGAACAGACTACAGCTACACATAGCAACATGGATGAGTTCCATATACATAATCTCAGTGAGAAAAACAAGTTCCCGAAAAACATATGCAGTGCAACACCAATTATTTAGAAATGTGCAAAACAACGTTTTACTATGTTAAAGGACACGTACATATGAAGGAAGAGCATAAATCCATGTGTGGGAACAATAAGCACCTAAAACTGCCCCCTCTGGGGCAGGTAGTGGGGTTACGCCCCCAGAAGAGGGGTCAGCGCCACCAATATGGGCTTTCCGTCCCTCTGTCCCTCTGCCCCTTCACACCACACACACACGCTTCCCTCTGTGCAGTCCTGCCTCTTTTTCTTTTTTCTTTCCATCTACTTTTTCCCCCATGTAGACGATGCATGCTAAATCACTTAGTCGTGTCTGACTCTTTGCAACCTATAGACTGTAGCCCGCCAGGCCCCTCTGTCCTTGGAATTCTCCAGGCAAGAATACTGGAGTGGGTACCCATCCCTTTCTCCAGGGGATCTTCCCTACCCAGGGATTGAGTCTTACGTTGGCAGGCGGGCTCTCTACCACTAGCACCACCTGGGAGATACATGTAGACAATGGACATTTTTTTTTTTTAATTGAAGTATAGTTGACTTACAATGCTGTGTTAGTTTCTGTTGTACAAGAACAGTGAATCACATATATATATATAGATGAAACCTTCTCCACATTCTTTTCCATTGCGTGTTATTGCATATGTTGAATAGTTCCGTTTGCTGTACAGTAGGTCCTTGTTGTCTATCTATTTTACATATAGCAGTTTGTATCTGTTAACCCCAAACCCCTAGTTGAGCCCTCCCCTCCGTCCCCCTTGGTAACTGTATGCTTGTCTCCTGTGTCTTTGAGCTTTTTTCTGTTCTGCAAAGAAGTTCGTGTCGCATTTTAGATTCCACATGAGTGATATCATGTGGTGTTTGTCTCTCTCTGTCTGACTTCACTTAGTATGATCATCTCCAAGTCCATCCATGGTGCTGCGAACCACATTATTTCATGCTTTATGGCTAATATTCCACTGTGTGTATATATATATATATACCCCCATCTTCTGGATCTGCTCATCTTTTGGTGGACCTTTAGATTGCTTTCATACCTTTGTTGTTGTTTAGTCGCCAAGTCGTGTCCACCTCTTTGTGACCTTGTAGACTGAAGCACTCCGGGCTTCCCTGTCCTTTACCACCTCCTAGAGCTTGCTTAAACTCATGTCCATTGAGTCAGGGCTTGGTTATTTTAAATAGTGCTACTGTGAACATAGAGCTGCATGTATCCTTTTGAATTATAATTTTGACCTCATATATGCCCAGCAATTGGATTGCAGCATCATATGGTAGTTCTATGTTTAGTTTTCTAAGTCACCTCCATCGGAGAAGGCAATGGCACCCCACTCCAGTACTCTTGCCTGGAAAATCCCATGGATGGAGGAGCCTAGTGGGCTGAGTCCCTGGGGTCGCTAAGAGTCAGACACGACTGAGCGACTTCACTTTCACTTTTTACTTTCCTGCATTGGAGAAGGAAATGGCAACCCACTCCAGTGTTCTTGCCTGGAGAATCCCAGGGACGGGGGAGCCTGGTGGGCTGCCATCTCTGGGGTTGCACAGAGTTGGACACGACTGAAGTGACTTAGCAGCAAGGCACCTCCATACCGTTCTCCATAGTGGCTGCACCAAGTCACACGCCTGCAAACAGTATAGGAGGTTCCCTTTTCTCTGCTCCAGTATTATTGTTTATAGACTTTTTAATGATGGCCATTCTGACTGGTGTGAGGTGATACCTCATTGGCTTTGATTATGAGAAATATTAACTGCTCCCTTTGAGAATTACTTTTTCAAAAGGTTTTTAGAAGAGCAATGTTGCTCATATCGTGTGTAGTTCATAATTCAGGTTGTGCTCAAAAGACTGAAATCAGTTAATACTAAAAGGAGCTGTGGTTTGTTCCACATTTGTGGTTCTATTATTTTGGGGGATTTTGGAACTGTTGTTACAAGGAATTGTTTCTCCTTAACTCCAGAATTTGCTTAGAGAGTGTTTTTCTCCTTGATTTGCTGAAATTTGATTTCCTCTCATGGATTTTTCAAGGTGTGCCATAAGTTGGTAGCTGCTCTCCATTGTACCAAACTTTACTGTAAACCATGCATATTTAACTCCCATGTATACATGGGAGTGATCTCTGCCTTTGATGGCTCCAGTCTTGTGTAAGCGAAAAGCATAGTGACTGATCAAATAGACGGAAGGAAATCTCTTTTTCCTTCCCATGGGAACCCATAGTAAAGTTCCCATGAAATTAGTGCTGTGCATACACAAAATAGCAAACTGTCTACACAGCATTCATTGTGCACAAATTTACCTTCACAAAGCAAAAAATAAAAGTCAAACAGAGAAGGCACATCTGCTATATATTTATTTTTATTTTTAAAATAACATCACAGAGTGTTTGGAATCCCTTTAAATAACGCTCTATGTGATTCCACTTATATAAAGTACCTACAGTTGGCAAATTCTTATAGACAAATGTGGAAGAAGGGTGCCAGGGGCTGGGGGAGGGGGTATGGGGAGTTAGTGTCTAATGGAGACAGAGTTTCAGTTTGGGGTGATTAAGAATGCTTCAGAGATGGGTGGTGGTGATGGCTGTACAACCATGTGAACATAACTTAGTGCTATTAAATCATACACTTGAAAATGGATAAAATGTTAAATTTTATGTTATGTGTATTTTACCACAATTTAAAAACAGACACTATATCCTGATAATTTTGACAAATTTCCCATTTACTGATAAACCTGAGCATACGTTCTTTCTGGATATTGAATACATTTTGATTCTTTTCCTTCGGGTGTCCTGTTCAGCATTTTAGATTATTTTAATAGCTAGAGCTATGCTCATGTTTTCCTCCCGTGACAAAGAGTGGGAATCAGGTGTTCGTCTCTCACCGTCTGTTTGACAGCAGCCCTGAAGCTTCATGGGATTGGAGGGTGGAGTTACTCACATGGAGTTACCTTATCCTACTGCTTCCTTGCCCACTGGCTTGGCTTCCACTGTGTTAAAAAACTGCAGCCATGAAATTAAAAGATGCTTACTCCTTGGAAGAAAAGTTATGATCAACCTAGACAGCATATTCAAAAGCAGAGACATTACTTTGCCGACTAAGGTCCGTCTAGTCAAGGCTATGGTTTTTCCTGTGGTCATGTATGGATGTGAGAGTTGGACTGTGAAGAAGGCTGAGCGCCGAAGAATTGATGCTTTTGAACTGTGGTGTTGGAGAAGACTCTTGAGAGTCCCTTGGACTGCAAGGAGATCCAACCAGTCCATTCTGAAGGAGATCAGCCCTGGGATTTCTTTGGAAGGAATGATGCTAAAGCTGAAACTCCAGTACTTTGGCCACCTCATGCGAAGAGTTGACTCATTGGAAAAGACTCTGATGCTGGGAGGGATTGGGGGCAGGAGAAGGGGACCACAGAGGATGAAATGGCTGGATGGCACCACTGACTCGATGGACGTGAGTCTGAGTGAACTCTGGGAGTTGGTGATGGACAGGGAGGCCTGGTGTGCTGCAATTCATGGGGTCGCAAAGAGTCGGACACAACTGAGCGACTGAACTGAAACAGAAAATTTGAGATAGAGATAGAGCAACAGATCAGGAGGCAACTGCCACTGACAAGGTAGTTTGTTATTTAATATCACAGATTCCAAGAGGAGAGGCAGCCATGACATGGGGGACCACATGGGGAAGCTCTGCGGTCGATCAGGAGGCAGAAGGAGGGGGAAAGGGTGAGAGCCTTTACTGTGGTTTCCGTGAGAAGGAACAGGAGAGGCAGGGCCAGCGGGCTCAGACTTTGGATCATTTAAGGGCTCTGATGTAGGGGTTTCCCTGGCTGTCTGACTCCTAGCCCCAGGTGACTAGGCAGTGGTGAGGTGGGGAACTGAATGCCCCACAGAGGGTGTGCTGGGAGGGTGTGGACTTTCTTGGCTGCTCAAAGGGGAATTGACCAGCCTTTAGCCAGGACCTCAAAACTGAGTCAAGGGAATGTTGTTAAAAGCTGTGTTCCATCCACCAAGCCATCTCTTCCCAGTAGAAAGGCAGCGTTTCTGGGTGTTACAGCACCAGTCCGTGTGGACTCGAGCATCCGTGTTTGAGCGGTGGCAGTAACCTGTGGCCACCCCTTTCTCAAGGCTGACTGCCGCCCCAACTCAAGAGAGATGTGTTTCCCTGCACTGACTGACCCAGGGGGGTTGTTTGGCCCAATGCCATGAATGCTTCAGGATAGGGGTTCCAAATACGTCACAAATGGAGGTCCCTCACCTCAGAGCCTCTTCTGGGCTTAGCTGCTCTACACAGAGAAAAAGCTTGACAGCATAGTTACCTCCTTGGGAATAACCACCCAAAGGTGAAGAGTGTTCAGGCCTCAAATGGGTGAGGCGGGCATGAGAAACCAGAAGCAGGTTTCACAGAAGTAATGCCTTGTTCTCCATAATGACCCTTCAAGAGCATTGACTCCATTAGCACAGAACAAGAAATTCCCAGCTCATTTATTCATTCAGGAATATTTGCATGAGAGGCAGCATATATGATGGTCAAAGGCATGGGGTGTGGCGTCCGGACGGCCTGTCAGTGGCTCCCCTCGCTCATGATCTGTGTTCTCAGGTGAACTGCTGAACCACGCAGTGCCTAGGTATCCTATGTGTAAAATAAAGATGATAATACAAAGCTCATAGGATTCTTGTAAGGACTGAAGAACACAGTGATAGAAAGATCAGAGCTATACATGTTAAAGAGCATGGTGATTATGGTACTTTACCATTCATCTGTGCTCGGTATTAAGGTGTGTGAGATGCGGTCTCCATTCTCATGGAGTCCACTGGGGGAAATGAATATAAAAACAGGCAACTGGAGAACAATTGGTGAGTTTTCTTATTTGGAGCATAAAGGAAGGGGTCACCTCACTTTCTGGGGTTATCAGGGTAGACAAGTCACATATGAAAAAAGAC
Organism: Capricornis sumatraensis; assembly: GCF_032405125.1. Lineage (NCBI taxonomy): Eukaryota > Metazoa > Chordata > Mammalia > Artiodactyla > Bovidae > Capricornis > Capricornis sumatraensis. The sequence continues at coordinate 40,234,626 of NC_091078.1, read as the reverse complement.
ACTTTATTTAAGTATTAATGGATATACAAACAAAGGGAAGACAATTCTCCGAGTAGGGAATAGCCCATGTAAATAGCTGCGAAGCCTGGTCAGTGTTTTAGAATGTGGCATACTCCGGAATTAAAAGCACAACATGTGGCAGATTGGGGGAGGTTAACAGCAGGTCATAAGCTTAGAGTGAAAACTCAAACCCAGATTCAGAAGAACTTGGGTCATGTGTATGTGTGTGGCTGGTAAAATTCCATAGTCTTGAAAGCTTTACATGCTAATAACTGATACATGGAATCAGATAATATACTTTCACATCTGCCTATCACCTTTTATTCAGCATAATATTTTTGAGGTTCATCCATGTTTTGTGGGTATCAGTAGTTTACTCTTTTTTTAGTGCTGAGTTGTTTCCCTTTATATGAGTGTAATTTATTTATTCATTTTCCTGCTAATGGACATTGAGGATTGTTTCTAGTTTTTGACTAATGTGCCTAAAGCTTCTGTGGACATTATTATATACATCTTTCCTGTTTTCATTTTACTTTAAAGTGTAGTTACTGGGTCATAGTGCAGGCACATGTTTAATTTAATCAGAAACTTCCAAAATTGTACCATTTTATATTTCTATCAACATGGTTGGAGAGTTATAATTGTTCTGCGTCATTACTAACATTAGATGTCATCTGTTCCTTTCATTTTAGCCATCCTAAATAGCTATTCATTTGCGATACACTGTTGACTGTTGGTATTGAGCAATTTTTCATGTGTTTATTAATCATTTATATATATGTGTGTGTATACATATATTTGTGTGTGTGAAGTGCCTGTCTATGGCAAGCCACTCCAGTGTTCTTGCCTGGAGAATCCCAGGGACGGGGGAGCCTGGTGGGCTGCCATCTATGGGGTTGCACAGAGTTGGACACGACTGAAGTGACTTAGCAGCAGTGCCTGTCTAAACCTTTTGCCGAGGGTTTTGTTGGGTTTTCTGTTAACTGTTAACTTTTCAAGGAAGCTATTTATGTATTTTGAAATCGAGTCTTTGGCCATGTATATTTATTCCAGCTATTTTCTCCTGCTCTGGGGACTTCCCTGTCTATTTCTTAATGGTGTCATTTGATGACTAAAAATTTCTAATTTTGTTGAAATCTATTTTATACCTCTACCAGATTTCTATGAAATTTCTTTACTACCTCTGTTATGGTACATTGATTGATTTCCACACACTAAATAATGTTGCTTCCCACACAAACCCTACTTGGTCATGAAATATTATGCTTTTTACATATTGTTGGATTTGGTTTGCTGCTGTTTGATTAAGGATTCTTTGCCTATGTTCATGAGAGTAATTGGTTTATATTTAGATCAGGGTTATGCTGCCCTCATAAAATTGAGAAGTATTCCCTTCTGAAAGTTTGTGTAAAATTGGTATCTCCCCCCTCTTAAATATTTGATTATATCTAACAGTAAAGCTACCTGACTTTGGAATTATCTGAATAAGGCTCAAGATTACAAATTCAACTTGTTTAAATAAATATAGGGTTTTCAGATTAAGTATTCTAATTCTTGTCTTCTTTTGGGGAGGATGTAATTTGCATTCTTGGGGCTTCCCTGGTGGCTCAGTGGTAAATATAGGTTTGATCTCTGAGTAAAGAAGATCCCCTGGAAAAGGAAATGGCAACCTACTCCAGTGTTTTTGCCTGGGAAATCCCATGGACAGAGGAGGCTGGAAAAACCACAGCCTATGGGGTCGCAAAAGACTTGGATACAACTTAGTGACTAAACAGCAACAATTTGCACTCTTGAGAAAATTTTGTGTCATCTAATTATATTTACAGTATATATGGTGTAACATTATTTGAAAATAGATTGCTTAATTCCTAAACACTTGGGGACTTCCTAGATATCTTTTTGTTATTGCTTTCTAATTAAATTATGTTGTGTTCAAAAAACATTTTTGGTATGATTTTAACCTTTTTTGAAGTTATTGAGACTTGTTTTACAGGTAACATACTGTTTATCTTGGGTAATATTCTCTGTGCACATGAAAACAATGTAATTTCTGCAATTATTGGGTATATGTTCTATAATGTCAAGGAAGTTATATTGATTGATAGTGTTCAAAGGCTCTCTATTCTTACTCCTTAACGTCTCCTTGCTATTCTTACTCCTTAACGTCTCCTTGATCTATCAGCTATTGGGAGGAGTATGTTGGAATCTCCGTCTGTGATTCTGTCTGTTCCCTTTTTAGTTCTATGAAACAATATATTTCAGTGCTGTATTATTGAAGCGTTTTGATGCTTCAAGTATTTTGATGCTCTGTTAAAAACATACACAGTTGGGATCATTAAGAGTTCCTGACACAGCGTCCACTTTATTGTTTTGAAATGTTCTTTTACCTCTGTCAATACTCCTTTTCCTGAAGTCTACTTTATCTGGTTTGAATATAGTTATTTCAGGTTTCTTATGATTAAGTGTGAACTTGATGTATCTTTTTCCACTTATTTGCTTTTAACCTATCTGTGTCTTTATATTTAAAGTGGGTTTCTTGGAAATATACTATAGTTTGATATTTGCTTTTTTGTCCAGACTGGCAATTTTCTCCTTTAACAGCAATCATTAATCCATTTATATTTAATGTGATTATGATGTTTGACTGTAAGTCTACTGTTTTGCTGTTGGTTTTCTATTTTTTCTGTGTGTATTTTTTTTTAATTCTTTTTCTGTCTTCATTTACAATTGAGTCTTTTTCAGCATATTTTATCACTTCTCTTTGATTACTACTATTCCACTTTGTTTTACTTTCTACAGTGTCTGCTCTATGGTTCACATTGTGCACCTTTAATTTATCACAATCTGTATTCAAGCAATGTTATACCATATATATTACAGATATAATTAATCTAAAGTAATGTGTGACAGGTGAAAGTGAAAGTCGCTCAGTCGCGTCTGATTCTTTGCGACCCCATGGACTGTAGCCTGCCAGACTCCTCTGTCCATGGAATTCTCCAGGCAAGAATACTGGAGTGGGTAGCCATTCCATTCTCCAGGGAGCAAACCCAGGTCTCCCACATTGCAGGTGGGTTCTTTACTACATGAGCCACCAGGGAATTTTTATCAAATATAGTAAGAATTTTACAACTATATACTTTCATTTTCTCTTCCCTTTTTTTTTTTTGCTGTCATTCTTTTACTTCTCTCTCTCTCTCTCTCTCTATATATATATATATATATATGTATTATAAACACAAATCAGTAAGACTTTCAAAATTACATCATTGTCCCTTTTTCTGGGATAAACTGTTATTTTCAATACCATGCTGGGTTTTTGCTAATTTATCTTTGCATCCATATTGGTAAATTAAATTAAATACAGTGTTGTCTCTTCACACTGTCTTTTACCAGTCTTGGCACCGAGGCTATATTAGGCTTGTAAAGTGACTGGGCAAGTGTCCTCGTGTTCTCTTCCCAGGTCTCCATCCATCTGGGCTGCTGCAGCAATCTGAGAGCTGGTCTCTACCCATCCCCTCGTTTTGACATATACTTCTGCTCCCAACACTATTTCCCAGAGTGCAGCGATTCTTCTAAAATACACATCTTTTGATAGTAACTAAGTATCTATTTGTTTTCTGGGGTTTCTCTACACAGCATTAGCTACAATGATGTCATCTGGCCAAAAGGCCAGTACTGGCTCACAACAGATTTTCTATCACCATATTCCCTCTTCTTGTGGAGTTTCAGTTGTATCAATGATGGTATTAATAGCTGCTGCCCCACCGTCATTTTTCATGCAATTACTTGTATGCTGTGATCTGGAGCCTGGTTAGATGGGGATATTCGGGGAATGGTCAGGGGTATGGCAGTGCAAAAGCAGTGGCCTGACACTCTCTGTATTTTCCCTGAATTTGGGGTCCAGGGCAGCCTGTTACAACAGGCATATAGATAGTGTTTAAATAATTGGTGCAAAAGTCTGTCCAAAAAAGATTGCCTCTTCATAGAGTTCTAGACAACCCTCCAAGATATAACTTGTACTGAGAACTAGTCCTTCTGGAGATGCAGGCAAGGTGCCATTTCTGAAACTTTTGGAAAAGAAATAAGTCAAGTGCCACATTGTTTTTCCATTTTAGTTTATGCTCTTCCCTGTTCTCCCTTCATCAGTAAATGGTGGGGTTCCTTAACCTTCCTGGTGCCCTTGTGGGAAGTGGGCTAATGCACTAAAAGGTAGCCATGCCAGTTTTATCAAGGAGCTCATTGAGGCTCACACAGGGTGTGTAAATGGCCCCCCAACACATGTGACCAAGCAAGCCTGCAAAATAGGCCCCAGGGCCGGACTCGATTCAGAGCTCAGTGCTGTGGTCTCTTCACCAGTGCCCTCACAGGACTGGCATGAGGAATTAAAGAAGCTGGCGCATAAAGTGTGCACCCAGTAAAGTTGCCATCACTGGGGACTGAAGCACTGTCTGTAATTCATTCTAACAATTCAGTGGAAGGTATTTTTGAGTACTGACTTGCGAGCCACCAGACCTTTTGTCAGGTTCTGTGGGTGAACAAAACGTGATTGAAAAATGATCCCCAGCATCACTGGCTGGTATGGATGAGAATCACACAGGATCAGGCATGTGACCCCACAGGGCTACACCGGCAGAGCAGCGGGAGCTGGGAGCAGGAAGGGGCAGGTGATTCATTTTGCCTGGCAGGGTTTTGCAAGACTTCAGAGAGGAAGTGGCAGTCGAGGTAAACGTTGAAGGAAGGTTGAAATTTCATCAGATAGATGATGTGGGCAGGGCATTTGGAATAGAGGGAGGGCGGGTTGTAGTCAGACCTTGGTGAACTGACTCGGGCAAGCTTCTGCTGGAATCGCAGGGGGTCTTGGATTAATAGTCAACCTTGCTGTCATTTCTTTGTTACTGTGTCTTTTCTTTGAAACGAATGGGGCTTTTTGATCTTTTATCCTTGTTTTTCTCCTTTCTGGGTTACAGTGGCACATTGCTTTATTTTCCCCTGATAAATTGACTGGTCCAGATAGCATTTCAGTTATCACTTAATGAAACAAGGCCAAAATATTTCTTTCACACACACCACTGACTAAATTGTCCTTTTCTTTCCCTTCTTCCACAATGACCTTCAGCCTATTTGTAACATCTGAAGAACTCCTTTGCGGTGACATTTTGCGGTCATTTATTGTTGAGTCGACTGCCTTGGGCTGCCGTCAGGGCTGGATAGCAAAGTTACATGGCTGATTTTGAGCTGGTCTGCATGCGCTGGTGTAACACCCAGGCCCCGTGGTGCATTTAACACTGTTTATTTCACACCTGCTCACTGGCATATTCAGGAACAGACAGCACTTTCCCTGTCAGTTTCTCCTTTAGGGTTAGCTTAAGCCAGGGCTGTCTTAACTTTTGCTTTTTTTTTTTTTTTTTAAATCAGAGAAAAATCTAGTTTCAAGCAGTGAATCACCAAAGGAGGATTTTAGAGGCTCATTCCTAGAGCAAGGAGGATGGAGAAGGTACTTGATTCAATATATGCAAGCAAATATGTTTTGAATCTCATTACAAGAATATTTCTACTTCACAAGGAGTTGGAGATTTGGTTGTGGCCCTCAAGGAATGTAGAATCATGAAGAATTATATTAAAATGTTAGATATTAATATTAGACAACATAGCAAGATGTAATTGAGTGAATTAAAGCAGTATAAGCTGTACACAGAAGTGTGAGCTGAGAAAGAGCCAAGTCTGCATCCACTTGATCTAGGTCAGTCATGACTTGGACCTCCAGCAAACATTAAATAATGGTAATAATAAGATTTCATACAACCACACATAATTTTCCAACCACGTGCGTGTGTGTATACTTAGGGTCTTAAAACATAACAGATCTTAAAACAAAACAGTAACACACTGACTCTCAGAAGAAAGCATTCACATTCTTGCTTTTCCATTGTTTCAGTGTTGAGGGGGAATGGCAGGCCGCTCAGGAGGACAGATGTTTAGAAGACAAGGGGTGCTCACCAGGAGTGGCTGGGATCTATGCTGGGCAGGGGAGTGGAGGGATGGATATTTTGACTGAATAAAGATTTCCTCTAACTGAATTGCAAGGGAGGCAAAGAGGATAACAGTTTGGACTTTTATCACTTCACCATGGAAATTTCTAGAGTCAATTGAAGACCTTAAAACAAAATGGAATTTGGAAATCGATGCTGAAAGTCAGCAAGTAAAGTTGACACTTTTTTGCCGTTTAGTCGCTGTCGCATCCAGCTCTTTGTGGCCTCATGGACTGTAGCCTGCCAGGCTCCTCTGTCCACGGGATTTCCCAGGCAAGGACTGGTTGCCATTTCCGTCTCCCGGGGGTCTTCCTGACCCAGGAATCCAACCCACATCACCTGCATGGGCAGGCAGATTCTTTACCGCTGAGCCCTGGAGCTGAAAATAGTTGCTAACTACTTCCATCAATAAATAATTAGACCAGCTGGGACAACCAGGCAACAAATAATACCAGAAAATTTCCAGAATACAGTGTGGTTTCCCTAATCTGTCAGTCACAAACGGATTGTCCATCCTGAGAATTTTCATACTAGTTTCCAAGGCAGGAAAAGAGTAGAATTCTAACTTAGGCTCCCTACTTAAATCTCTGGGGCAGTTGTTTGCAAACTATAGTGTGTATCACATTCACCTGGTGGATACATTTAAAACAGAGTTTCTGATTCCCCAGATAGGGTGTGAGATGCGGTATATATAAACAATGGAATACTGCTCAGCCACAAAAAGAGTGAAATAATGCCATTTGCAGCAACATGTGTAGACCTAGAGATGATCATAGTAAGTGAAGTTGTCAGACAGAGAAAGACAAATACCATATATCACTTACATATGGGCTCCAAAATATGATGCAAATGAACATATTTACAAAACAGAAACAAGCTCACATAGGGAACAGATCTATGGTTACCAAAGGGGAGAGAGGGGAGGGGAGGGATAAATTAGGAGTTTGGGATTAGCAGGTACAAACTACTATATATAAAATAGATGAACAACAAGGACCTACTGTATAGCGCAAGGAACTATATTCAATATCTGGTAATGCCCTGTGGTGTGGAGAAGACTCGTGAGAGTCCCTTGGACTGCAAGGAGATCCAACCAGTCCATTCTAAAGGAGATCAGTCCTGGGTGTTCATTGGAAGGAATGATGCTGAAGCTGAAACTCCAGTACTTTGGCCACCTCATGCGAAGAGTTGACTCATTGGAAAAGACTCTGATGCTGGGAGGGATTGGGGACAGGAGGAGAAGGGGACGACAGAGGATGAGATGGTTGGATGGCATCACGGACTCGATGGACGTGAGTCTGAGTGAACTCTGGGAGTTGGTGATGGACAGGGAGGCCTGGTGTGCTGCGATTCATGGGGTCACAAAGAGTCGGGCACGACTGAGCAACTGAACTGAACTGAACTGAATGCCCTGTGGGCTTCCCAGGTGGCTCAGTGGTAAAGAATCCACCTACCAATCCAGGAGACGCAGATTCGATCCTTGGGTCAGTAAGATCCCCAGGAGAAGGAATGGCAACCCACTCCAGTATTCTTACCTGAGAAATCCCATGAACAGAGGAGCCTGGCGGACTACAGTCCATGGGGTCACAAAGAGTCAGACACGACTTAGCAACTAAACAAAAACAACAATATTCTATGGAAAATTATCTGAAAATTATCTGTACATTATATGCATATATGTATAACTGAATCATTTTGATGTACACCTAAAACTAACACAACGTTGTAAATCAGTTATACATCAATAAAGGGACTTCCCTGGTGATCCAGTGGACAAGACGCCACCCTTCCATTGGAGGGGGCTTGGGATCGATGCTTGGTTGGGGGACTTGATCCTGCATCCTGGGCAATATAGCCAAATAAATAAATAAACAAACCTCCAAAGCTCAGTCATGTCCGGTTCTTTGTGACCCCATGGCTGTAGCCCGCCAGGCTCCTCTGATATTTCCCAGGTAAGAATACTGGAGTGGGTTGCCATTTCCTGCTCTAGGGGATCTTCCCGACCCAGGGATTGAATCTGGGTCTTCCACATCACAGGCAGATTCTTTATCACCTGAGCCACCAGGGAAGCCCCAAGATATATATAAATCTGAGATATTTCTACCCAAAACAGAAACCTGAACATAATTATGAGAAAATACCCAACAAACTCAAATGGGAGGAAATTCTATATAGCAACTGACCTGTAATCTTCCAAAGTGCCAAAGTTATGGAGGTTAAGGGAAGACGAGTGGGCCATCCAATACTGAAGGAAGCTGAAGAGAGAGGAAAACTGCACTTAGTGTGGGTTCTGAAGGGGCTGGCAGTCTACAAAAGAGTATTGGGACATTTAAAAATTATCAATGAAACCTGAGAATTTGGTGGTAGTCTTTGGTGGTTTCTCCTGGCTCAGACGGTAAAGTGTCTGTCTACAATGCAGGAGACCCGGGTTCGATCCCTGGGTTGGAAAGATCCCCTGGAGAAGGAAATAGCAATCCACTCCAGGACTATTGCCTAGAAAATCCCATGGACAGAGGAGCCTGGTAGGCTACAGCCCATGGGGTCACAAAGAGTCGGACACGACTGAGCGACTTCTCTTTCACTTTCCTGCTTAAGTAGGTTATGTACTTGTTTGTAGGAAATACACACTGAAGTATTCCAGAATGAAGGGACATAGGGTCAACTCTCCAATAATTCAGAGGAAAAAAAGTTCTTCATATTGTATTTGCAGCTCTTCTGAAACTTGTGATTGTTTAAAGTAAATCCACTGAGGGCATGCATTTTGATCCATGAATCAGGAGACATACGCACAATGCTTGATTGTTTGGGCTGTTCTTGAGGTTAGCACTCTACAACCACAAAATCCTCTCCTAGAGATCATAACATATTCCTGGTGCTTCCTGCAAGTGGGAGGTGGGGTGAGTCCAGGGGGAATATATGTCCTTCCTCCAGATAGCACAGTGTTGGGTGAAAATAAGAACAAAGCAAAACAAGACAAATGCTGACTGTAGCCCACCTGGTAGCTGTCAGAGCCGCGCTGCACTCTGTATTAGACGCTGCTGTTGTTGTTTAGTTGCTAAGTCACGTCCAACTCTTTTGTGACCCAGTGGATGTAGCCTGCCAGGCTCCGCTGTCCATGGGACTCACCAGGCAAGAATACTGGTGTGAATTGCCATTTCCTTCTCCCGGTTCTCTTCCTGACCCAGGATCACACCTTTGGCTCTTGCCACACCTCCTGCATTGCCTGCGGATTATTTACCACTGAGCCATCCGGGAAGCCCAGTAGATGCTGAAGGTTGTCCAAATCTGCTCAGGTTAGATGGTGCCTTGACTGTGCTTCTGGGCAGATACTGTGTACGTGTTTGTTAACTTCCTTCTGAGGCAAAACATGAGCAGCATACGTAATTTCTATTTGTATTTGTCTATTCTGTCTATTTGTGTTTGTACCCAGTAGGTTTCTATACACCAATAGAAGGAAGCTTTGTGCTTAGTGGATTTGTTTTTATTTCCTTCCAGTCAATCCTTTGAGTGAATAACTGCATTCAAACAATTTGTCAGGATGTAATTTTTTAAGCTGAAGAGCCTTGTCTTTTACTTCTGTGCTTTGTCCCTCTCCAGGGGGACATCCATAATCCCATGTTGGCCTGCAAGCTCACCCCCTCTGGCTGGTGGGCCCCAGTTTTATCTCTTGTTAAGGCTGTCATTTGATGGCTAATGCTTATTAATGCTTCACTCTAGGATAGAGAAGAAATTGGCCTTTCCAGCACTAAAGGCTTCAAATGATAAGACTCTCGGTTAGCTTCTCCTGCCAGCTTCAGGCAGAGGCCTCTTCTAGAAGGACTGCACTTCTTTCCTTTCCTCTCTGCTTGAGGCAGGGCAAGGCTGGGCCTGGGGTGCACAGAGGCACCAGTACATAGAATTCAACTCTCAGGGTTGTGCGTGGGCAGGGTGAGTGCCTTCTTAAATGTACTGTAGGCCCAGGGGAAGCTAGTGGTAAAGAACCCACCTGCCAACGCAGGAGACGTAAGAGACGCAGGTTCGATCCCTGGGTCAGGAAGATTGCCTGGAGGAGGGCATGGCAACTCATGTTAGTATTCTTGCCTGGAGAATCCCACGGACATAGGACCTGATGGGATACAGTCCATAGGGTCTCACAGAGTCGGACATGACTGAAGTGGCTTAGCATGCACACAAGCACCTCACTGCCTTGTCTTGGTCCTGGCCATGCAGCCCGGCTCACGACCATCTGGGTTCGTCTTCATTTTGTTAGGAAGCAACCAGCAGGGGACTTCCTTGATGGTTAATAATCCGCCTTCCAATGCAGGAGACTCAGGTTCGATCCCTGATCTGGGAACTAAGATCCCATATGCCCTGGGGCTACTGAGCCCACTCGCCACAACAGAAAATATCCTACTATGTTAAAACAAAGATCCCCCATACCACAATGAAGACCCAGAATAGCCCCCCAACCCATATTTTAAAAAGAAGCATCCAGCAGATGCCAGTGATCTGATTTTTCCCCTCCATGCTTTCTGATGTCACAGCTTCTCTTGGCAAGTAGCATTTCCAGGGTACAGTCGGTGACAGTTTCATCACGTTTTCCCCATCACACAAGATACCAGATTTCCATCCACATGCTCAAAGCTCTCTCTTCTCTCTTTGGCCAAGTTCTCACTTTGGTTCTGTTTCTCGTGGCATCCTACTTGCAGGTAAAAAATTCTGTATCAGTGAGGAATCAGTGACAGAAGCCTCCATATAGTGCTGATGAGGATTTTCTTTCCTTTTGAAAATTTTCTGTTCTCTTGTAACGAGAACCCTGGAAGCAGGCGGCCCAAGGTTGGCGTGGTGACTTCCTGAGACCTAGGATCCTTCTGTCTTTCCACTGAGCCGTCCCTACTGTTGCTTATCCCCCCTTATGTTCACAATATGACTGTCTCTTCTCCAGCATTACATCTGCATTCCAGGCAGAGAGCAGACAAGGGGCCAAAGATGCATGCCAGAGGAGTCTACTTCTCTAGTAAGCAGGTTTCTCACAAGCCCAGCCTGTAGCTCATGCTTCCATCCCACTGTGTCCTTCAGGAACCCTAACTGCAAGAGAAGCTGTAATCTAGTTGTTGCTGTTTTTTTAAATTTTGTTTTGTTTTAGTTTACTTACTGTTAGCTAAGCATATTGCAATCCCCAGGAAGAGTTTGGTTATGATGAGGGGAATAGCTATTGGGTAGAAAACTGGGAGTTTTATCACAGTTCTGCTTGGCCCCTTTTGCAAACATGTCAATTCATGAGACAGGGAGAATAGCCATCAAAGTGGCCTTTGGCAGGCTCCACCTTGCAACCCCGCCTTATCATCCCTACCGCAGAAAGGAAACCTTTTCTTTTGCTTCCTGTGTGTCAGTCTCAGGGAGGACTCTGGTTCCTTGTGGGTGACATGTCCATCCCTGTGGTCATCTGTGCCTTACACATGGGGAGGGGTGGCTTCCCTGAGGATGGGAGAATGACAGGCAAACAGGTGACTATGGGTGCAGACACTGCTGTCCTGAATTTAGAAAGATCTGATTAGTTAATATATATTAACAAAGACAGAGAGGCCTGTCTAGATGGAGAGAAAATTATATTTGAGGCAGAAAATGTACAGGGGGACCTGGGTGGCAGGAGTCTGTACTTGCCCCTCTCATCAGCCCATGGGTGTTTCCTCTGAGAGGATTGGACTGTATCTTTGCAAACAGCCTGGGGCACATCAACAGCAACATTTACAGGGTTATAAAGAAAAGCAGTTCTTCATGGAACAACTTAGAATCTCAGCAGCCATAGGAAGTTTTACGTACCGTTCCTGGGCACACATCTGGACAAAACTCTAATTCAAAAAAGATACATGCACCCCAATGTTCATTGCAGCGCTACTTACAGTAGCCAAGACGAGGCAACAACCTAAATGTCTATCAACAGACAAATGGATAAAGAAGATGTGGTGTGTGTGTGTGTATATATATATATGTGTGTATGTATATATATATATATATATATATACATACATACACACACATATATACACACACTGGATGTATATATATTTCAGTTCATATTTCAGTCACTCAGTCATGTCTGACTCTTTGTGACCTCATGGACTGCAGCACGCCAGGCTTCCCTGTCCATCACCAACTCCTGGAGCATGCTCAAACTCATGTCCATCGAGTCGGTGATGCCATCCAACCATCTCATCTTCTGTCCCCTTCTCTTCCCGACTTCAATCTTTCCCAGCAGCAGGATCTTTTCTAAGGAGTCAGTTCTTCACATCAGGTGGCCCAAGTATTGGAGTTTCAGCTTCAGCATCAGTCCTTCCAATGAATATTCAGGACTGATTTCTTTTAGGATGGACTGGTTGGATCTCCTTGCAGTCCAAGGGACTCTCAAGAGTCTTCTCCAACACCACAGTTCAAAAGCATCAATTCTTTGGTGCTCAGCTTTCTTGATGGTGCAACTCTCATATCCATACATGACTACTGAAAAAACCATACCTTGACTAGAGAGACCTTTGTTGGCAAAGTAATGTCTCTGCTTTTTAATATGCTGTCTAGGTTTGTCATAGCTTTTCTTCCAAGGAGCAAGTGTCTTTTAATTTCATGGCTGCAGTCACCGTCTGCAGTGATTTTGGAGCCCAAGCAAATAAAGTCTGTCACTGTTTCCACTGTTTTCCCATCTATTTCCCATGAAGTGATGGGACCGGATGCATATGTGTGTGTGTGTGTATATATATATGTATAAATACTATATATTTATAATGGAATATTAGTCATGAAAAAGAATGAGATAATGCCATTTGCAATGTGGACCTAGACATTATCACACTTTGTGAAGTAAGACAGACAAAGATAAATACCGCATGATATCACTTATGTGTGGAATCTAAAGCATGACACACATGAACGTGTCTGCAAAACAGAAACAGACCCGCGGATAGAGAGAGCAGACTTGTGGTTGTGGAAGAGGGAATTGGGGAGGGAAGGACTGGGAGTTTGGGATTAGCAGATGCAAATTATTATGTATAATATTGATAAAACACAAGGTCCTACTGGGTAGCACAGGGAACTATATTTAATAACCTGTGATAAACCATATAGGAAAAGAATATGGAGAAGACTGTATATATATGTGTAACTGGGTCACTTTAAGGTACAGCAGAAATTAACACAGCATTGTCAATCAACTATACTTCAATAAAATTAAAAAATGAAGTTCCACTAATTTTTAGCTGAGATAGAAAAGAGTAGAAGAAAGTTTTCACCTGGAAGTCACCTAACTGAATTCTCCAAGGAGGCATCATAGCATCAGATTGTGTAGGTCAAAATTTCTTAGAAGGATTCTGAGTTCTTAGATCTCAAATCTGCGATTTCTCCTGCATAGGATTTGCACGCCACAGCATGCCCACTGTGACCAGAGGCACAGTTCGTTTGACCAGAGACCTCTTATTTGATGATACTGTTATGCACTGAGCCCGTATCTCCGAACCGACCGAGAGAGCAAGTCCACCACAGTAATGCAAAGGCAAGAAGGGAGTTTATTTCTAGCGCGCTAGGGCCCAAGTCTCTTCCAGCACAGTGGAATCCGACAAGAGCCCCGAACAAAGGAGTATGGCGGCTTATATACAGGCAGTTCTTTGTCTCAGTTACAGGAGTAGCTGGCGTTACATGATTGGCCAGGCAGGATGAGCGCATGTCCTGTCTCTTTCTGGTAAACATGACTCAGGTCCTAGAGCCCGTCGTTTGGTCCCTAACATTCCCCCCTGTCCTTAGATCATATAGAGGAATCTTCCTCTTGGTCCTGAGACACAGTTTGATATTGTTGCCAAAGCACAAACAGCTGTACTGTATTTATGCGTTCCTTTACAAAGGCTACAAGTCTATTGATAATACATGGGCCAAAGGTAAGCATCAGTAGAAGTACTAGCAGGGGTCCCAGCAAGGTGGAGATTAGGGTGGTCAACCAAGGGGATTGTTGAAACCAAGACTCAAACCATCCCTGTTGAGCCTCACGTTCTCGTTTACTTTGGGCTAGTCCCTCTCTTACTTTGGCCATAGATTTTCTAACTATTCCTGTGTGATCAGCATAGAAACAACGCTCTTTTCCTAGGGCAGCACAGAGTCCCCCCTGTTGCAGAAAGAGCAGATCTAATCCTCTTCTGTTTTGCACAACTACTTCAGATAGGGAAGTTAAAGACGATTTTAAATGACTAACAGATTGCTCTATATGGGTGATGTCCTCATCTATGGCCGCTCTCAGGGAGTTAAATCCTTGGCTTTGCAGGGACAAAGCTGTTATTCCTGTTCCGGCCCCGGCTATTTCAAGACCGAACATAGTTGCTATGGTTATGGCAGTAAGAGGTTCCCTCTTGACTTTGTAAGTTCTTTCTTGAGGATTTAGGGTCAATTTTTGGGCCCAGTAATCATATATTGTTTCCTCTGGTTGGTACAGAATCTTTGGCACGACTGCTATCGTAACACAGAATTCTTCTTTGGGATCAAAGATTGAGCTGTGTAAGCATGGAGTCAGCCCCATGTGTGAACAGACCCACCATCCTCCCATCCGTGGTATTAGCCACCTGGCTATGGGCAAGTCCGTAGGCTCAACGAAATGCACACACAGTGGAGACCTCTCTGATAATACCTTGCCCATACATAACCCTTTTCCCCATATCTCTCTCATTGTAAGGCCTACTTTTCGGTCTCCCCATTGACATTGAGGAGGATCGGTGCCGTTGGCCAGGTCGTAAGAGGCGTTGAGGCCTACTGCCTCATAATAAGGGGGAATTAAGTTGTAACATAACCAACAGGATTTAGTTGCCTCAGGATGGGTTTGATTTAAGGTAGCATAAGCTGCCTTTACTAATTTCCATAGTGGATCTGTTTGTCTGAGTTTAGCAAGGGGGCCCGCTTCTGGGTCTTTTGTTGGTCCCTGGGATGTAGGTAGGGAGGTTGTCGGGTAGAGAGTTGCATGGACCTGTTCAACGGGGTTTGGACCGATACTATATATTTGTACCGGTTCTAAAACTTGACTCACAACAATGATCCCATTATAATACTCCCGGTATGGGAACCCGTCAGTTCTGGTCTGAAGCCCCCATGATATCCCGTTGACCCAGGCCTTTTCTTTTTTTGCTTTGTCAATGTTAAACCTTATTTTTACCTGGGCAAAGTTATGATCCTTTTCCCAATCGGAGTACGGAGGTACGGGTCCTACAAATGAGAAGTTAAGCAAGTCCCGATTTCCTACATCCCACCGTCTATACCCTGGAGTCTCCGACCCATTATTGGAAGTTACGCAGTCCCAAGATTTACAATAAGAGTCCTGTATCCCCCTACAGATCTTCCAGTTATGCCTGGGCACACCTGGACATGCCCAGAATGCATGATTCTGGAGCTTGCCCCTCTTCCAGGGTACATTTACCACCGGCTTAAGGTCAAAGTATAAGTCTGGCCACCAAGTATTTGGTGGCTGTATTGTGGTGGTGGAGTTAAGCATCTCACGTGTTAGTCTATTTTGCAGTTTCCAGGTGATTCTGACGGGTTGGTGCGGGTTCACACTGGCAGCTTCGGAGTGGAGTAACATGGTCATCCATAAGATGGTCCACACGAGTTGTCTTGGTCCTGTCGACGACGCCGGAGCTTCAGCCTCAGGGGGTTGGACGGGTGCAGAGACGCTTTCCAGTATTTTTAGCGTCTTCCTGCTCTGCTGAAGTAGCTGGGCGTACGTGGTTGCAATGCACCCAAGGCCCAATACTGTCGACCTTTAGGGCAGTTGGGGTGGTAAGAAGAACAACATAAGGACCCTTTCATTTGGGTTCTAGTGCCTTGGTTTGGTGCCTTTTGACCCATACCCAATCTCCTGGGCCAATGTCATGTGAGGGAATAGTTCCCTTATTTTGACCCACATGTATTTTCTGGAGCAGTTTCCAGACACGAGAGTGCACCTTGCTTAAGGCCATCAAGGCCTCTTGGAATTGTCCCAATGTGGGAGGCGGTAGTTTCTTCCCTTCAAATATTGGACATACAGGGGGAGGTCTCCTATACAGAATTTCAAATGGGGTCAGATTAAGTTGATTACGTGCACGGAAGAGGGCGAAGGGAAGGAGGGTCACCCAGTCCCCACCAGTCTCTATAGCTAATTTAGTTAAAGTTTCTTTGAGGGTCTGATTTATTTTTTTTACTTGCCTTGAGCTCTGTGGACTGTATTCACAATGTAACTTTCATTTAGTCCCCAGGGCTAGGGCAAGGCTCTGAACTATTTGACTCACAAAAGCAGGTCCATTATCAGAGCCGATGGTCACTGGCAGGCCAAACCTGGGAACTATTTCTTCTAAAATCTTTTTCGCCACTATCATCGCGGTTTCTCCCTTTGTAGGAAAAGCCTCCACCCACCCTGAGAAGGTATCCACCAACACTAACAAGTACCGGTAACCATACTTGCCTGGCCTTACCTCGGTGAAATCTATTTCCCAGTGTTGCCCTGGTCCTTCTCCCCAGTACCTCAGTCCTGCATGTTGTCCTTTTCCTGGCCTTATCTGTTGACATGCCTTATAAGCATGCACTATGTTCTTTACAGTTGTCTGGTGCTGGGGAAATCGCAGGCGTGCAGTTTGAAAGAGCATCAGAGTCTTTTTTTCTCCCAGATGAGTAGACAAGTGTAAATGCTCACATAGTTGCCGTCCCAACTGAGCAGGGAGTATCAAGTAGCTGTCTGAGTCTTGGTACCATCCATCTTCACCTTTTTGAAGGTTGGTGTGTTTTTGGATCCAAGCAAGGTCTGTGGATGAATACTCAGGAGTTGGGGGCAGAGTTCCCATACCTGGAGGTGGAAGTCCGATCGCCAACACAGGGGTGATGAAATCTTCATCAGCTACTTTTCGAGCTGCCAGGTCTGCAGCACAATTCCCTCGTGCCGTGGGGCTGTCACCTTTCTGATGTCCAGGTACGTGTACTATTGACACAGCCCGAGGCATCTGTACAGCCTCTAAAAGTCTACGGATTTTAGGCAAATTTTAAATTTCTTTTTCTTTAGCTGTCAAAAACCCCTGTTCCCAATATATCGGGCCCTGGATGTGTACCGTGCCAAAAGCATAGCGACTGTCAGTGAAAATAGTTATTCTTTTTCCTTTGGCTCTCTCTAATGCTTGAATCAGGGCAATTAACTCTGCCTTTTGTGCTGAGGTATCCGGGGGAAGGGCGTCTGCCCATATTGTCTGTCCAGAGTCATCTACTACTGTGGCTCCCGCCCGTCTCTGTCCATCTTTTACATAACTGCTGCCGTCTGTGAACCATCTTAGCTCACTGTTATCCAGTGGAGTATCGGTTAAGTCCTTTCGTATTGCTGTTACCCCGGCCAGTATCTCATCACAATCATGGAGGGGGCTATTTTCCTCCAGATTGGGCAAAAGAGTGGCCGGATTTAGAGTGCAGGGCGTTTGGAAATGAATCCGTGGGGTGTCAAGTAGCAAGGCCTGGTAGTGCGTCAAGCGGGCATTAGAAATCCATTTACCTGGGGGTTGCTTTAAAACTCTCTCTATGGCATGAGGAGTGTAGACCAAGAGTCTCTGTCCATAAGTCAGTTTATCGGCATTGTGGACTAAGAGCGTGGTGGCCGCGATGATACGGAGGCAAGGTGGCCATCCGGCTGCCACTGGGTCCAGTCTCTTGGAAAGGTAAGCTGCAGGTCGCTTCCATGGTCCCCATCTCTGTGTTAGTACCCCTTTTCCTATCCCCTGCTTTTCATCTACAAATAATTGGAAAGGCTTAGATGGATCAGGGAGGGCAAGGGCAGGAGCTTCTAGCAAGGCTCGCCTGAGCTCTTGGAAGTCCTCGTTCATTGGCTCAGTCCATTTCCAGTCCTTGTTTTCTTTGGTCCCTTCATATAGGGGCCTGGCCTTTTCTGCAAACCCCAAGATCCATAACCGGCAATATCCCGCAGTTCCCAGAAATTCTCTCACTTGTCTAGGGTTAGCCGGCTCAGGGATCTGGAGGATGGTTTCTTTCATAGCCTGTGTTAGCCACCTCTGGCCTTGCTTTATCTTATAACTGAGGTATGTAACCTCTTGCTTGGCAATCTGGGCCTTTTTGGCACTGGCCCTGTAACCTAAAGTCCCCAAGGTTTGGAGAAGGTCACCTGTTGCCTCTTGGCACTCTTTCTCTGTAGCCGCTGCCAGCATAAGGTCATCAACATATTGTAATAAAACAATGGTAGGGTGTTCAACCCGATACTCATGGAGGTCTTCGTCCAGGCGAGTTTTTGAAACCCTGTGGTAAGTGAGTCCATGTCAGCTGCACAGGGGTCTGACCACCGTCTTCCTGCCATTTGAAGGCAAAGATCTCTTGGCTTGCAGGGGCAAGAGGCAAACTGAAAAAGGCATCTTTTGAATCTAAAACAGTATACCAAATGTAGTTTTGGAGGCAAGTTGCTTAGCAATGTATAAGGGTTAGGAACCATAGGATGAATATCACTCACCCATTTGTTGACTTCTTGTAGATCTTGAACTGGTCTAAAATCAGTTCCTCCAGGCTTTTTCACAGGCAACAGGGGAGTGTTCCATGGGGACCGGCACCTTTTCAGGACCCCAGTGTCTATGAGGCGTTGTATATGAGGAGTAATTTCTTGTCGAGCCTCTTGACTCATGGGATACTGCCGTACCCTCACCAGGGAAGCACTGGCTTTCAGTTCCACAATGACAGGGGGCCTCTGTTTGGCCAGTCCCATTCCTGCTGTTTCAGCCCAGGCCTGAGGGTATCTTTGAACCCATGGTTGTATTTTGGGGCTTATTGTTGCTGGGGCCTCTGGCAAGTAGAGTCTGTATTCATCTTTTAATGCCAGAGACAGGACCTGAAGAGGATGCCCGGTCCCATCTAGAACCGACACTTGTCCGTGGTCAAAATGAATTTGGGCATTTACTTTAGACAGTAAATCCCTTCCCAACAAGGGTGCTGGACACTCAGGTATCACCAGAAAAGAATGGGTCACCTGGTGGGCCCCCAAGTTCACATGCCGTTTTGTAGTCCATCCATATCGTTTAGCCCTGGTTGGTCCCTGCACCCAGCTACTTTTCTTAGACATGGGTCCATCTTTTTGGTTTAAGACTGAGTATTGGGCTCCCGTGTCCACCATGAAGCCAACCGGTTTCCCCTCCACATTTATAGTTACCCAGGACTCGGGGAGGGGCTTCGAGCCCTGACCCCCCGAGTCGCTGTCCTCACCGTGTAGAGGATATGACTGTCTGGAGAGGGAGTCTCGTTCCTGGGGTTCTTGGACCCCTCTTTTAGATTTTTTTGGGGGCATTTATCTTTCCAATGTCCAAACCCTTTACAAAACGCACATTGGTTTTTCTCAAGCTTATGCCTTGTTGTTTTTTCTTCAGTTTTTGAGTCAAATTTTTTCCCTTTTTGGAACCTGTTTTTGTTTTCAACCCCAGCAAAAAATATCTGGGCCAGCTCTTTTTGATTTTTACGGTTTTCTTCAGCTCTAAATTCTCTTTCTTCTCTTCTAATGCGGTCCTCTCTTCTGGGGTCTCTCTATGATTAAAAACTCTCTCGGCTGCCCTCACTAGATCTTGCAAGGATTGTTCACTTAACCTCTCTATCTTTTGTAACTTTCTTCTAATATTGGGGGCTGCTTGACTTACAAATGCTAACATAACTGCCCCTCGTGACTCATCTGCCTGTGGGTCCATAGGGGTATACTGTCTAAAAGCTTTCATTATCCTTTCAAGGAAGGCTGCTGGGCTCTCATTTGGCTCCTGGCTCACTGAATTTATTTTGGCCAAATTAGTTGGCTTCCTGGCGACCGCTCTAAGGCCGGCCATAAGAGTCTGGCAGTACACTCGGAGACGCTCCCTACCTTCAGCGCGTTCAAAGTCCCAGTTGGGTCGCACCAAGGGGAACCCCTCCTCAATGAGGTTAGGCTGTATTGTGGGCCTCCCATCCACCCCTGGCACATTCTTCCGAGCTTCTGACAGGATCCGCTCACGCTCCTCTATAGTGAAAAGCACCTGTAACCGTTGCTGACAATCATCCCAAGTGGGATTATGAGTAAAAAGGATAGACTCTAAAAGATCAATAAGACCCTGCGGTTTTTCAGAGAAGAAGGAGTCTGGGTTTCCAATTGCACAAATCACTAGTGGAGAAGGGCCAATACTGATATGTCCGCTCTCCACCCTCTCTGGCTGGCCCCGCCCGGACCGGAAACGCGTGAATGGTGGAGGAGGGGACTTCTGGGCCTTTTTTTTCCGCTACGCTGGCCATTTCCCTTGTTCTTCCCCGAGTTCCCTGGGCGGGGCCCCCTTCTCTGGGAGGAGCTGAAGGCTCGGTTCTCCTCCTGGCTTCTCCCCATGAAATCTGTGGAACCTGTGGAAGCAAGGGCAGATGTGGATCCGCATACGGGGGTGGGAACAATTCGGTCTCCAGATCTATCAGATTAGGATACAGAGAAGATTCCTGGAAGACTGGCTTTGGTCGATTCTCGTCCTTTTTTCCTTCTTTTTTTTTGGAAGACTTCATGACTAGCACCTGTGGGCTTGGCGAGGTTGGAGTTGGGGAAGAGGGACGGGGAGGTTTAGGAGGTTTAGAAGGAGTGAGAACAAAGGGTTTAAGCCATTCTGGCGGGTTTCTCACTAGATCCTGCCAGACCAGAATGTAGGGAGTCTGATCTGGGTGCCCGGCAGGACTAGGAGTAAGCACCCTCTCTTTAACTGCCTGGATAATTTTGGGATTGAAGGTTCCCTCTTGTGGCCATCTGACGTCAAAGGTGGACCACTCAGCGGAACAGAAAGTCACCAATTTGCTCTTCTTCACCAGTAACGAAAGATTCTGAGCTCTAGACTTGAAATCAGAGAAGTGGTTAGTCATAAGAGATAAAGGAGTAGAAGTTGTTTGTCCCATGATCACAGAAAAGTACCCTGGGAGCCAACAGAGCACACAAAGAGCAACACAGACACCACAAATAGACAAACAGATAACAAACGCAAGGTGGCCACCAACAATGCACTCAATCTTACCTGCAGGATGTTCACAGAGCCAGCTGCCTCCCCAGCACGAAACCAGGCCCCGGCCTTACGCTGGACTTAATCCAGTAACCAGAGCCAGCCGCCTCCCCAGCACGATACCGGGCCTTGGCCTTACGCCGGACTTAATCTAGCAACTGGAGCCAGCTGCCTCCCCAGCACGATACTGGGCCTCAGACTTAATCTGGGCTTCTGCAATGTTAGCACCGGTGCTCAGAGCTCTTATCTCCTAACGAGGTTACTCCCTTCTACCAGGAGAGTTGTCCTCCCCGGCGGGACGGACATCCCGGACGAGCCCCCAAATGTTATGCACCGAGCCCGTATCTCCGAACCGACCGAGAGAGCAAGTCCACCACAGTAATGCAAAGGCAAGAAGGGAGTTTATTTCTAGCGCGCTAGGGCCCAAGTCTCTTCCAGTACAGTGGAATCCGACAAGAGCCCCGAACAAAGGAGTATGGTGGCTTATATACAGGCAGTTCTTTGTCTCAGTTACAGGAGTAGCTGGCGTTACATGATTGGCCAGGCAGGATGAGCGCATGTCCTGTCTCTTTCTGGTAAACATGACTCAGGTCCTAGAGCCTGTCGTTTGGTCCCTAACAGATACATTTTTCTTTTCTTTGAACATCCACAGTCTTAAGCTGTGGCCAGCAAAGCTGCCAGAGCTATATTTAACCCACTGCTCCTGTTAATGATGCAGATATCGTGGATGATGGATTTATTCTCCTTGAGAAGATGAATTCATTTTGGCTGTAGTGGCTGAGCATTGTCAGACAAGTTGATTACCGGGAGACACCTAGCAGGTGAGGCGGGCATCTGTGTATTGGCTTTCTGCAAGAGTCATAAACCGCATCTTCTCCGGATTTGCCTTTTTATATGGATTCCATTGTGGCAGAAGTGCCTTTTCTCAGTGACCAGTTGGGTCATCCACACTCTTTAGGGATGTGACATGGAAATGGAAAAGCTGTAAGGAATCATCATAATGTTAAAATGCAAATACTTTGTCATTTAATCATTAAGAACAAAGACTTTTAAAACTCCCAGAGTTGGAAACATCAGGGTTTACAAGAGCCTGGCACATAATGGAGGCTACCTCTCTCAAATATACTTAATAAAGGATCATCCCATCTTTTTCCCTGAAGCTTTACTGGGCAAATCTAATTGTTTGAAAGGCTTCTGTTCTACTGAGAAGAAATCAAATTTGAGAGGGAGTGTATTTCATCCTCACTGAATGAATACATCTCACTTTCTGTAAAGAAAATACAGGTATGCCTGATGCCTTGATGATATGAATTACAGTGGTCTGGGGAGTGTGTTAAGGCTTCCAAGATGCTTTATGTAATACTGTGGCCTCCAAATAGGATAATGTACTGTTAAGAATCACATAGACAGGCATTTTTATAATGAGGAAAATTCAGGTTAAGAGCTCTGTTGGCTTTCCTGAGGTTTCTCAGGAATGATCTTGTTTTTCCTCTCCCTCCGCCTGTGTCTTTCCCCTCTGGATACTACAAGCTAGAGGAAACCAGGATGGGTCAGCAGTCAGGGTGGAGAGAGCACAGTGGCTGGCCCTAGAGAGATGAGCTATTTGGAAGGAACAATTTTCCTCTGTTCTTCTAGGTTCTTCTGGCTGGCTTAAAACTTAAATTGACATGAGACATTAACAGGAGAAAAGAAAAGTATTTGCATACATACAAGGGCTCCATAAGAAATATGAGGATAGTCAGGCAAGTGAGACTTACATGCTGTTCTGAGCTAAGGGGAAGTGGGGTGTTATGCCCAAGGTCCCAATCCCCAGAGCTGAGAGAACAAGACATCCACAGCAATGCAAACGCTAAAAGGGAATTTATTGCTAGCTCGAGCTAGGGCCCAAGTTTCATCCAATGTAGTGGAGTGGAGCAAGGGCGCCGAGCCCTGGATTGCAGCAGTGTTTACAGGGTTAAGACAAAGACAGGGAATTGGCAGGGGCGGATTGGTTGCAAGGGTTCCTTAGCATCTGCTAATTGGCTAGATTTTCACGTGCGCGGGCTTTCTCAGGGAGTTTTCATCCTCGTCCTGATAAGCCTGAACCAGGCTACAGGGAGTACACTGATTGGTCGAGTCCTGGCGCCAGCAGAGGATGATCTCAGCTCCTCCTTGGCAATAACTCAGCCCCTCTGTGAAGGAGACTTAGGCCTACCTTGGCCGCCTGAAGCCTGTCATGGCATCTGTTTGATCCTAACAGGGGTGGTCAGGGACCTCAGAGCAGGGAAGTCAGTTCACGAAAAGCATGCGTTTGGTAAACAGATATTTGCTGGGCCAGATGGAGACAAGAGGACACAGAGAAGTTTTAACAAACAGGCTCTGCTAGGTTCTTCCCTGTATGCATACCTAGTTCACACTAGTTACTAGGATGTGAATGGCTCCCTTCCTGGGACACACCCACTACCAAATTCTCATGATGATCTAAGGTTAATATCGTGTATACTAGTTATTGGGTTTCCCTGGTGGCTCAGACAGTGAAGAATCCGCCTGAAATGCAGGAGATCTGGGTTGGGAAGATCCCCACTCCAATATTCTTGCCTGGAGAATCCCCGTGGACAGAGGAGCCTGGTTGGCTACAGTCCATGGGGTCACAAACAGTCAGACATGACTGAGTGACTAAGCGTACCACACACTAATTATTAGGGGCTTCGCTGATGGCTCAGATGGTGAAGAACCTGCTTGCAACGCTAGAGACATTGCGGGGTTCAATCTCTGTGTCAGGAAAATCCCGTGGAGAAGGAAATGGCAACCTGAGCCTGGTAAACTTACAGTCCATGGGGTCACAAAGAGTTGGACAGGACTGAGTGACTAACACTTGCACGCAAACACATACTAATTATCAGCTAAGTAATAGTCCTTGATTGTTTATATGATCACACTTCATTTCGAAGACCATTTTCATACTCAACATGGTGGTCAGAAGCGGCAAGCTGATTATCTTCATTTTGTGATTAAAGCTGAGATTCCAAGAGGCTAAACTATCTGTGTTTGTGAACAGCAAAAATTAGAATTGGAAGAGCAACACCTGACTCCAGGTTCACGGCTTTGTCGGCACGGTGGTCACGTCGTGGTCTGTGGAGTGCGGTGTGGCGGGGCCCATCACTGAGGGCCACGGGGCTGCTGTGCTTTGAGTTGTGAGCACCTTTGTGACCTATGTTTCTGCTTTCCTCTCATCCAGGCTCTGAGCTATATTTGTGAGAGAGATGTTCCTGTCTGTTTCACCTCTTTGCTATTTTGTTTCTTTTCATCTCATGGGATCTCTGAAAGGAGAAAACCAAGACCATTTAGAACTCTAAGTGTGGTAAGGAGGACAGACTGGGCTGAGGGTAGACTGTCCACAAAGTTCACAAATGCAGTGAGTAACCTCCTTGTAGACTCCTGGGTGACTATTCAGATTTTATTATTATTTTATTTTTGTAAATTAATTATTTTAGTTGGAGACTAATTACTTTACCATATTGTAGTGATTTTGCCATACAATGACATGAATCAGCCATGGGTGTACATGTGTTCCCCAACCTGAACCCCCTCCCACCTCCCTCCCCATCCCATCCCTCTGGGTCGTCCCAGTGCACCAACCCTGAGCACCCTGCCTCATGTATCGAACCTGGACTGGTGATCTGTTTCACATATGGTAATATACATGTTTCAGTGCCATTCTCTCAAGGCATCCCACCCTCAATTTGATGTCTGGTTCTGGGTTGTGTCCCAGCTGTGGAGTTTGTTGCCTCACGTCCCAATCAAGCACAGGATTCCCAGGTGGCTCGGTGGTAAAAAGTCTGCCTGCCAATGCAGGAGACACAGGAGATACGGGTTCAAACCCTGGGTTGGGAAGAACCCCTGGAGAAGGAAATGGCAACATGTTCCAGGATCTATGCCTGGAAAATCCCATGGACTGAGGAGGCTACAGTCCATGGGGTCGCAAAGAGTCGGACACGACTGAGCGGCTGAACTGAACTGAACTGAGCATGCGCGCACGCAAGTGTGGTCATAGCCCTCACCCTGCCTGTGCACTCTCGTGTGTTACGTGTGTGACTGTAGGTAACTGGTGCAGAGCAGTTATTTGGTAACAGAATATTTGTAAAATCCAAGGATGGTTTTAAAGTCTGCATTTTACCTGCAGTTATCCTGTAGGACCGCTGGTTAGGAGAAATAGATCTGTCTTGTTCTGAGGGTTCCTGGATATTTTTTAAGCGCTCTTTGAATGCTTACAAGGGTTATGAGACCCTAGGCCAGCAGGAAGGAAGAGACAGCTGGGGAAGGAAGGCAGGAGACGGGAGCAGCCAGAGGAAATGAATGCAGATTTCCACACCCGGAGGCATTGTACACAGTGCCTGCCTCCAAGACCTGGAAAGCAGCTGTCCCATTGTGACCTAATTTTGGCTATAGATTTCCTTTCTTATTTACATGTTTTCTACATTCCATTCTCTATAGAGTTTTTTCCTTCTTCAGCTTTTTATGCTCAGTTACTAAGTCATATCTGACTCTTTGCAGCCCCATGGACTGTAACCCAGCGGGCTCCTCCATCCATGGAATTTTCCAGGCAAGAATGCTGGAGACATTTCCTCCTCTAGGGCATCTTCCCCACCCACATACTGAACCTGCGTCTCTTGCTTCTCTTGCATTGGCAGGTGGGTTCTTTACCACTGGTGCCACCTAGGAAGCCCATAACTTTCTATAAAGGCCCTCAATTATACAGAAAAATGTGCTTTTCCTAGGGTTTAACTTGCCAGCATCTATTTTCTCTCAGATTTTCTGGTTGCACTAAAAAACTTTTGCTGATGAGTGAATCGATGGTTTTTAAGCCACAGAAATACCATTTTCTCTCCTCACTGATGGATTTTCTTGATGAATCATGAGTATAATGTATACATAGTTCAGTGGCACTCGTCTTGTTTGGCTGTTTTTCTTAAGACAGCTTTGACAATAAGCCGCTACTTTGTCTTTGATTCTTAATTCATCAGTGATAAAGCATCCATTTGTGTTATCCTTGATTAACAGTGAAAAAAATGTGCTTCAAACTTTGCTGTGCTTGTTCTCAAGTTCTTGGTGGATTTTCTTTTCTTCGATGCTTAAAAGGTTTAGGGAGTGAATGAGAGGTCACGTGGGAACAGCTAAGCTTCTCCTTGGCACACAGACTTGCCACTGAAGTGTTTTTGTCCCAGTGGCCGAAGTGCATGTCTTTCTGGATACTGCATGGAAATCTGCTGTGGGGCTTGGGGTTAAATCCATCCTTAGGCAATCTCCTAATTTTACTTTTGTGGCTGAAGTGCTTTACCAGACATATTGCTGCTGAGATTGGACAGAAAGATCTTTTTTTGATAAATTCTTAATCTTTATTGGAAGGAGTCAAAACGAATTCTGTTAGGGTGTCTATTTTTTGGCTATGAGTAATAGCTATCACGGTCTCTGACAAACAGAATTTTGTATGTAAAAATAATGTGCAGAGTGATTAAAAATAGTTTTTAGGTGTGCCTTGATACAACTAGGATTTGTGCACTTTCATTTTCCTGTGGGAACCTATTGTTTGTGATCAGTGGTGAAGTTTACATTCCCAGGTCCAGGACAAAATCTGAGGGTTTCCCTGCATCCCTCTAGGGCAGGGATTCGTAGCCTCTTCACATTTGTAGCCCCTGGTTACAGAGGCTCTCCAAGGAGTGCATTGAAGATGGATAGCGGCCTCTGCGTATTAGATGCCAGTAGCACCTCCTCCTCAGTTGTGACAATCAAAAATGTCTCCAGACTATGCCAATGTCCTTGAGGCTTGGGGCTACCAGAATTAGCAAATAAAAACTTGGGACACCCAGTTAAATTTGAATTTCAGATAAACTGTAAACATTTTTTATTGTGGTTACATATCCATAACACAAAAATGACCATTTAAACCATTTTAAGTGAAAAGTTCAGGGGCATTAAATTCATTTCCTTGTTGTGCAGCCATCACCACCGTCCATCTCCAGAACTCTTTCCATCATCCCAAACTGAAATTCTATCCCCATTAAGTTGCCCCAGGCAACCATTGTTCTACTTTCTGTGTGAATCTGACTAGTTTAGGTTCCTCATAGAAGTGGAATCATATGATATTTGTCCTTCTGCGTTTGGTTTGTTTTCCTTAGCATAATATCCTCCCGGCTTCATTGATGTTGTAGCATGCAACAGAATTTCCTTTCTTTTTTGAGACTGGATAATATTCCTGTTATGCCCAGAGTCCGAGTCCCCAAAACAGAGAATAAGACGTCCACAGCAATGCAAAAGCATAAAGGGGTTTATTACTAGCTCGAGCCAGGGCCCTGGCTCCATCCAACACAGTGGAATAAGGCCAGAGCCCCGAGCTCTGAATCACATATACTTTTGTATAGACGGTTCTTTGTTCCTGTAACAGCATAGCTGATTGGTTAAACCGTATGTGCACGGGACTTTTAACCTCGCATCCCTATCCGGATTGGCTCAGGTCTGACGCGGGCGGGGGGCTACAGGGATTTTTTCTGATTAGTCGAGCTACACTGCCTGTGGGAGTTCCCAGTGCCTCAGCTTTCCTAGAGACTAAACCTCAGGCCTAGCCTGCCCCCTAGAGCCTGTCCTGGCTTCAGTTTGGTCCTAACATTACCCCCTGTCTTCAGCTACATAAAGGAATCTTCCTCTTTATTTTGGGGCAGGGCCGGATGCTGTTGCCTCAGTACCATCAGTTGGACGGTCTTTTACAAAGGCAACAAGCTTAGTTATTATGCATGGACCAAAAGTAAGTATTAGTAGTAGCACTATTAGAGGGCCCACCAGGGTAGAAATTAGCGTTGTTAACCACAGGGACTGTTGGAACCAGGACTCAAATTAATTTTGAGACATTTTTTTTTCTTTTTTTGATTTATCCCTTTTCTTATCTTGGCCAGGGACTCCCTGATTACCCCTGAGTGATTCACATAAAAACAACGTTTTTCCCCTAACACAGCACATAGGCCCCCTGAGAGACGTCATACTCAAGATACTTTTTGGGAATTGGGGCGGAGGTCTCTTTTTTCTGTAATTTTTTCCTGCTGTGCATGGGCGTAGGCCTGCCTAGCAGAGCAGAAGTCTCTCTCTACCTGATCTAAGTTGGGGTTTTTCACATCTGAAACCAGCTTTTACCCTTGTAGTTGCAGCAATTTAGTTGGCCCCTCTCAGAGATGAAGTAGACGAGGGCCAAACAAGAGACCTAACAGGATGGTCATCTCATGTCCCCGGAAACAGAAGGCAACATTTGGGGTGAGGGTTACAGGGTTTGTGACCCCTTCTGATTGGTTGGTGGTGAGGCAACAGAGCAGTGCCCCGAGAATCTTGTGTTCAGTCTGAAGTCTTTTACCTGAGTGGGGGCTCAAATACATTGTTATGCATATTTCCTTGAGTAGGAACTAGGACTCAGTCTGGAGGCTGTACCAACCTTTGATAGTTTCTGTTTTTGTATCCCCTCCCTTCCCTGATTAGCAATTGTTTGAATCTATGCCTTGGAATTCAGGGAAGGCCAAGGAGGCTGAACAAAGTCTATATCTTACAGA
This sequence comes from Capricornis sumatraensis, assembly GCF_032405125.1. Lineage (NCBI taxonomy): Eukaryota > Metazoa > Chordata > Mammalia > Artiodactyla > Bovidae > Capricornis > Capricornis sumatraensis. The sequence goes on along the minus strand of NC_091078.1, from coordinate 40,206,036 downwards.
TAAGAACTGGAGAACACAGAACAGATCTGTACTCCAGAGCCCCACAGAGTCCCGCTCAGTTTTAATTTTAGGGAACTAGGCAACAATGACTATGATAACTTCCTGTCAAAATGGGGCATAGGACTGCCCCAGCTTGGAGCAATACAAGCTCTAATCTGAAAGTACACCCATAGCATCACCTAGTTATTTTCCAGGATATCTGAACCGTAGCTACTCTATTTTGACTTTTAACTGTAAGCTATTTTTTATATAGCCAAAGCAGATTTTACCGTTAATGACGTCAGTGTTTCTCTAGATATGAGAAGATGCAAGAATTGGGACTCATAAAATCTTTTCCTGAAAAGATCTAACTATCTGAAGGCCTGTTCTGCCAGTTTTTCTCAGAGCACAGAGTACCTCATTCTTGATTTTTACCCTGAACTCCTTTCAGGGGCGTTGAAAGTCAGCAGTTGCAGCGGCCATGATTGAATCTTTGTAGATGCAGATGGCGAGTGTCAGTCTTCAGTTGGCAGAGCCCCTTTTAGCTCATAAACTTGACCATGATTATGAGGGGGGCACTTCATGACCATTTTATCCCATGGTGCTGAGAGTGTCCATTCTCAGGTAAACAGGCCACTCAATGTGCTGTTGCTGGACTAGGCCATGAAACAGTATCTAAAATTCTCTGGCCCACCTGTCTTACTAGCTTTTTGGTCCAGGAAAATATTTCCTCTTGTTGCTTCTTGCCATATCTAGAGTTACCATCATTGATCTCATATGGGACTATATATTATTCTATTAGAGGCCTCACACACATACAGTGTAAGAAACAGCAATTTTGTAAAACAGGTGAGATGCAAATAACATAGCCAGCAGTATTAGTAAAGTCACAAGTAAGACTTATGTTAAGAACTTCCATTAGATGTAGCCCAGTATATCTTCAGGTCATCTGACTTAGTCTGCCCTGTAGAATCTTTATCTTTCAGGGAAATTATATATTGGCACCATCTATAAGGAACAAAGCCCAGTTTTTTAGTGTCACTAGACTGATTATCTTTAGTATGATTTAATTTTTTAAGTAAATTTTCTCAGGGCCAACCAGTTAGAGTCTGGTAATAGAGAAATTTACCAAGGTGACCCAGAACTAGACACAGGTTATTGGCCACAAACCTAACAATTGGATTGATTTTGAAACTAGCATAGGATTAGGCCTATGATAGAAAAGCATTCGACTTATATGCAAAGGTCTAAGAAGTCAAGAAAACATAAATGATCATACAAATCAGGTCCCGCATCTTGGGGAAGCTGTCTCCCTCTGATGTCATCATCTTCTCATCCTGGTGTAGTGTAGTTTCTCCTGATAAAAAAGTCCTTCGATCCATGTTGGAGACAGCCCCTTAAATTATGTCTTTTTCCAGTCCTGGTTGCAGGTCATGAGGCATCTGATCTTCATCCAAAGATAGATTACTGAGATAAGCTTCAGAAACAAACTTAGGGTGTTCTTTAAGAATTTAATTAAATTTTACATTAACATTACATAACAGCAAAGAACTATCTAAGAGATGAGTCTTACTAGATGCAGACCTCCATTAACAAACTAGTATTTAACATTTTGAAATATCTTTTTTTTTCTTAAAGTTACCCTTATTTTTATTAAATATAACCAAATTAAGGCTAGTTTGTTTGCAAAATAAGTCTGTTTTTACTGATTTTGGTCTGATGATTTTTATAATCATAATTGATCATAGGCTTTTTATTTTGCTGAAACATTTATAGAGTCTCAGACTGAACTTTTAAAATAAAACAGGGCTGGGAATCTCACAGCAAAGGCTTATCACAGATTTTGCCTAACAAATCTAGGTGAATTTTTCCCTTTTTAAGGTCTCAAAAATTTCTTGAGATTTTTGTATCCGTGAGATAACCTTCCTAACTCATTTGATAAACTTACTGGGAACCTAAGAACTTCCAATTTTTGGAGGAGTCAGATAGAAAATATAATTGTTCTGTTTATATCGTTTAATTTTACCAAAGTATTGTCGTAATTAGTTTTAGAGGAAGATTTTCCCTACTCCCTGAAAACATAAGATTTAACCCCATAATTTTTCAGATAGAAACCATAAAAGTTATAAGCATATTCACTGGTTCATTCAGTCCTTTTGTTAACTTTTGTGAAGTCATCAGGTTTTCCATTAAAATACCAGGACATATCAGAATGTTAAAAACTCCATATAATTTTTAGGATTATCTGTATTAGTAATTTTACCCTACATTATAATATGAGCAGATTTATTACTCATTTGATAATCTTTTTTATGTAATTTAACCAACCAAATAAACACAGTCCCCAAAGTTAGCTAGAAGCTAAAAGTGCTTCATAGAATGATTTAGGAAGTTTTGTCAATAAATATCAGAAAGCTTTCGAGCACTCAGTCAGATGGGACTATAGGTCACTGTGAAACAATAGCTATTCACTCAGCCAAAGTAACAATATGGGATTTCAGAGGCAAATACAGAACAGACCATTTAAGAAGCAAATGAACTTAAATCTATTGTCAAATGCAGTTCAACCTCTGAAGAAAGTGTGTCCTTTTAACAGAGAGAAAAGCCAAATTCAAGTTTTTGTGCCAGCTTATTTTTAGTCATTAACAGTCCCACATTTCTTTAGCTTCTTTGTAAGAGGAAACTAATGTTCAGTAATAAATGTTTTAAAATCTTACTCTATTTGGAAATGAGCTAGCTAGTCAGTGAACTTCCATCACTTAGTTCAGCACAACCCAATTCAAGTTACCCCAATTTGGACAGACTATTTCAGACAGACATTCCTAAAGCATAATTATTTTTAATAGAGTTTATCTAAATGCTCATATCTCATTTACATTTTTTTTGAAGTTTTTTACTTGAGGTAATTTTCTTGTTGACAAACTTGTAACAGATATAATATTTAACATATTAAACCTAGGTACAATGAAAATATTTTTTTTAACGTTAATTACTCTAAGACATGTCTATATTAGATAGGTCAACAAACAAACATTAATATCAGGTATTTAACATTGAATATTTCCCAGTTCACATAAACCTGGAATTTATTGTTTAATTTAGAATTACTTGATTTGTAAGTGCTTACCTTTTTTAAGCCAGATAAATAGATCTCATATACAAATTAACCTCAAAAATATTACCCAGAGACAGAGACATACCAAGACATATTTAGACAGACACAGTGCAAGATCTAGCTTAAAGTCTTTTTTTTTTTTTTTTCTCAGTGTCAGGAGTTAGAGAGAGTCTAGATAAGTGTTCTTAAGAGCCCTGGTCTCAAGGCACAGGGAAAGAAAATCAAGTTCTAACAAATGGCGGCAGGTCTAAACCACATGGTGGCCAGACAAAGCAAAATGGCCATCAAAAATCACTACACAGATCACAGAGTTAAAACACACACATATAAACCCCGCAGTCCTCATCAAAGTGAAGGTGAAGTCGTTCAGTCGTATCAGACTGTTTGCGACCTGTGGACTGTAGCCCACCAAGCCTTTCCGTAACATCAAAGATTTTAAGTGAGGAAAGGAAGCCAGGTTGAAAGAAGAAGGGGGAGGAGGCAGGAGAGGGGGGCAAAAGGGGTGGCCTTACAGACGTCTCCTGCCACCTACAGATACCCAGGTGTTACGGGACTTTTCCCTGGGCTTCCAGAGGAGGGAGGACTGGAACTCGGCCCTACCAGAAATCAGAACCAGAATTCGAGTTCTCTGCCAAGAGGAGGTGATCAGTCTCCAATCCTCAGCTCAGGCTGAGGGCCCTTCGACCAGATTTCTGCGTCCAGGACCAGGGGACTAGAAAAACAGGGAAGGATAGGAAGGGTTAAGGAGAGGAAAGAGAGAGGGAAGGAGAGAGAGATCAATAAAGTCTCTTGTTTCTTACCGGTCAGGGCACTGCGGCCAGTTGTCCGCGTCAGGAGGAGACCAGGGACAAAAGGGTCCCAGTTGCAGCTGCTGGGTCTGGTCCATTGGCAGGCAAGCTGGCCCCTGAGTACCCCGAGTGGTCAGGATGTCAGTCTCAGCGAAGAAGAATCCCACCAGAGTCACTGTTTGTTGCAGGAAGAGGGACTCCTTCCAGGGCCCGAAACTGGGCTCTTGCCTAACACTCAGAAATGAATTGTCCGAGGAGACATATATGCTGACAAAGCAAGAGATTTTATTGGGAAAGGGCACCCGGGTGGAGAGCAGCAGGGTAAGGAAACCCAGGAGAACTGCTCTGCCGCGTGGCTCACAGTGTACAGGCAGTGTCTCCTTTAAACCTTTCCCGAACTCTTCCGGTTGTTGGTGGAGGCCTATTAGTTCCGTATTCTTTATCAGGATCTGCTGTCATAAAACAACTCATGCAAATGGTTACTATGGTGCCTAGCCAGGGTGGGGCGGTTTCAATCAGTGTGCTTCCCCTAACAATTCCCCCTGCAAGATGGGGCATATAGCGGCGCCGTTGGTTCAGGCTCCTTGAGATTCTTTGGGTTCTTTCTTACATGTGTCACCAACACCTGAGGGGTAGAAAATCCCTGTTGAGGCAAAAAAGGTTTTACCCAAGGAGGAGGGGGGCTTGGTCAGGGTGTCCGATCTGCAGTCGGAAGATGATATCTCGGACTTGGTGTACAGTTCCCAAGTCAAAGGTTCCTTCTGAGGGCCAGCCTACATGGAAGGTCGGCCATTCTGTGCTGCAAAAAGTTATTAATTTGTTCTTTTTCACCAGCACTGATAGATTCTGTGCTCTAGACTTAAAATCAGAGAAGTGGTCAGTCATAAGAGACAAAGGAGTAGAAGTTGTTTGTCCCATGATTACAGAGAAAAACACAGGAGACCAAATGAGCACACAAAGAGCAGAGACAGTGCCGGCACTCACACAGACGCAACAAACAGACAACAAATGTACATCAGACTAGGTCTTCCCGGCCCGCTCCCCCCCCCTTTTTTTTTTAACCTTTTTCTTCCCTTGAGAGTATCTTACCGGCAGGGCGTCCACAGAGCCAGCCGCCTCCCCAGCACAATGCCAGGCCTCGGCCTTACGCTGGTCTTAACCAGAAAACAGAGCCAGCCGCCTCCCCAGCATGATGCTGGGCCTCGGCCTTACGTGGGACTTAACCAGAAAACAGAGCCAGCTGCTTCCCCAGCATGATGCTGGGCCTCAGCCTTACGCTGGACTTAACCAGAAAACACCGGTGTTCAGAGATCTCTCCTCCTAGTGAGGAAACCACTTCTGCCGGGAGAGTGTTATTCTTCCCAGTTAAAGGGATCCCAGACGAGCCCCCAAATGTTATGCCCAGAGTCCGAGTCCCCAAAACTGAGAGAATAAGACGTCCACAGCAATGCAAAAGCATGAAGGGGTTTATTGCTAGCTCGAACCAGGGCCCTGGCTCCATCCAACACAGTGGAATAAGGCCAGAGCCCCGAGCTCTAAATCACATTTACTTTTATATAGACGGTTCTTTGTTCCTGTAACAACATAGCTGATTGGTTAAACCGTACGCTCATGTGGGACTTTTAACCTCACATCCCTATCCAGATTGGCTCAGGTCTGGCGCGGGCGGGGGGCTACGGGGATTTTTTCTGATTAGTCGAGCTACACTGTGGGAGTTCCCAGTTCCTCAGCTTTCCTAGAGACTAAACCTCAGGCCTAGCCTGCCCCCTAGAGCCTGTCCTGGCTTCAGTTTGGTCCTAACATTCCGAGTTATGACACGCTGGACTGGAAGAAACACAAGCTGGAATCAAGATTGCCAGGAGAAATATCAATAACCTCAGATATGCAGATGACACCACCCTTATGGCAGAAAGTGAAGAGGAGCTAAAAAGCCTCTTGATGAAAGTGAAAGTGGAGAGTGAAAAAGTTGGCTTAAAGCTCAACATTCAGAAAACGAAGATCATGGCATCCAGTCCCATCACTTCATGGGAAATAGATGGGGAAATAGTGGAAACAGGGTCAGACTTTGTTTTTCTGGGCTCCAAAATCACTGCAGATGGTGACTGCAGCCATGAAATTAAAAGACGCTTACTCCTTGGAAGGAAAGTTATGACCAGCCTAGATAGCATATTCAAAAGCAGAGACGTTACTTTGCTGACTAAGGTCCATCTAGTCAAGGCTATGGTTTTTCCTGTGGTCATGTATGGATGTGAGAGTTGGACTGTGAAGAAGGCTAAGTGCCAAAGAATTGATGCTTTTGAACTGTGGTGTTGGAGAAGACTCTTGAGAGTCCCTTGGACTGCAAGGAGATCCAACCAGTCCATTCTGAAGGAGATCAGCCCTGGGATTTCTTTGGAGGGAATGATGCTAAAGCTGAAACTCCAGTACTTTGGCCACCTCATGCGAAGAGTTGACTCATTGGAAAAGATTGTGATGCTGGGAGGGATTGGGGGCAGGAGGAGAAGGGGAGGACAGAGGATGGGATAGCTGGATGGCATCATGGACTCGATGGACGTGAGTCTGAGTGAACTCCGGGAGTTGGTGATGGACAGGGAGGCCTGGCGTGCTGCGATTCATGGGGTCGCAAAGAGTCGGACACGACTGACCGACTGAACTGAACTGAACTGAGTGACTATAGCACAGGTTGTTTATCCATTCATCTGCTGGTGGACATTTGAGTTGCTCCCACATTCAGCTATTGTGAATGGTGCTGCTCTGAGCATTGCTGCTCCTGGTCTATTAGTGAAATGTGTCATGTGCAGTTTCAGAACATGCTCACATTTGAACAGATGCACTGCTAATCCGCTACTCAAATTAGCTGGCCATCCTGTATTTGCTTTTGTCGGGTAATCCTACTGAGTGGAGAACCGCGGCCATAGCCCCTTCCTTGGGCCTGGCTTGGGGCTGTATGGACAGCTGTGATCCCTGTGATTGTCATATATTCAGTTCAGTTCAGTTGCTCAGTCGTGTCCGACTCTTTGCGACCCCATGAATCGCAGCACGCCAGCCCTCCTTGTCCATCACCAACTCCCGGAGTTGACTCAGACCCACGTCCATCGAGTCCGTGATGCCATCCAGCTATCTCATCCTCTGTTGTCCCCTTCTCCTCCTGCCCCCAATCCCTCCCAGCATCAGAGTCTTTTCCAATGAGTCAACTCTTCCCATGAGGTGGCCAAAGTACTGGAGTTTCAGCTTTAGCATCATTCCCTCCAAAGAAATTCCAGGGCTGATCTCCTTCAGAATGGACTGGTTGGATCTCCTTGCAGTCCAAGGGACTCTCAAGAGTCTTCTCCAACACCACAGTTCAAAAGCATCAATTCTTCGGTGCTCAGTTTTCTTCACAGTCCAACTCTCACATCCATACATGACTACTGGAAAAACCATAGGCTTGACTAGATGGACCTTTGTTGGCAAAGTAATGTCTCTGCTTTTGAATATGCTATCTAGGTTGGTCATAACTTTCCTTCCAATGAGTAACTGTCTTTTAATTTCATGGCTGCAATCACTATCTGCACTGATTTTGGAGCCCCCCAAAATAAAGTCTGACCCTGTTTCCACTGTTTCCCCATCTATTTCCCATGAAGTGGATGCCATGATCTTCGTTTTCTGAATGTTGAGCTTTAAGCCAACTTTTTCACTCTCCACTTTCAGTTTCATCAAGAGGCTTTTTAGTTCCTCTTCATTTTCTTCCATAAGGGTGGTGTTATGTGCATACTTTCAGGTAAAATCTGGGATATTCCAAGATCCCCAGCACAGCTAAGTGCATGCAGAACAATGTGAACGCTGTTAAACATCTTAAACCTCATGAGTCCATTTGCTCTCAATTTGGGAAAGGTGATGGAGGTGTTGACCTACTGTTTTGCTCTAATTTTCACCCACAGTGGTTCTGGCAAAGTAATATTTATTAAGGACTTCCCAGGTGGTGCTAGTGGTAAAGAACCCGCCTGCCAATGCAGGAGACACAGAAGACACAGGTTAGATCCCTGGGTCGAGAAGATCCCCTGGAAGAAGTCATGGCAACCCACTCCAGTATTTTTGCCTGGAGAATCCCATGGACAGAGGAACCTGGCAGGCTACAGTCGACAGGGTCAAAAGAGTAGAATATGACTGAAGTGACTTAGCATGCCCCGAGGTGCTTATAGAAAAAATAGTATCACAATTGGATTTTTCAAAAAGTCAATTTAATTACAAGTTGAGATCCTCACTGGCTACTCATCTCCATTTCAGATCATTTTTCTTTTCCCATTTTGCTTTTTCTACCACCCAGAGAAGCCACTTAATGGATTATTTTTATGTGATTGAGGACAGTCGTGTGTGACCACCTAGAACTTTGCCTCTGAGGCACAGGGACTTGGGTGGATCCTGTCTCTGCATCCTCAGCTTCAGTTTTCTCATTAGGATAAAAGTAATGATGGGAATTCTGTCCTTAGTAAGGTCCCCAGGAGGATGGAGGAGATCATTCAGATCCAGGTCTGACTGTGGGAATATCGAGTACCTGTGGGTGTTCAGCTCCACTCAGCTGTGGAGCTGGGGTGAGGTTTTGGTGGCAGAAAGACAGCAGTAGTTGCTAACACTTATGAAGTGTTTACTGTGTTCTGCGTAAAAGCCTAAAGTCTTTGGATGCTTCGTTGCTTTTAATCCTTACATGGAGGCCAAGAGGCTTGCGTGAGTGCTGAGTAGCTTCAGTCGTGTCTGACTCTGTGCGACCCCATGGACTGTAGTCCGCCAGGCTCCTCTGTCCATGGGACTCTCCAGGCAAGAATACTGGAGTGGGTTGCTGTTTCCTTCCCCAGGGGATCGTTCCGACCCAGGAATCGAACCTGGGTCTCCTGCCCTGCCGGTGGATTCTTACCACTGAGCTCTGTGGGAAGCTCCATGAGGCTTCGACCACTGTAATTCCCTTTTACAGATAAAGAACTGGAGCCCAGGGAAGTTAACTTCACAGACAGTGAGTGGGGGAGCTGGGGTTGGCCTTGGAGCATCAGGCATCCGGACTGAATAGTTGTCCTAAACACTCGGCTATACTGAGTTGCCTGGAAGGAATGCAGGGAGCAGAAATGAGACGTGGGCAGCACTGAGCCCAGGGGTCCCCCTCAGACTCCAGAAAAGGTGCCATTGCAGCCCCTCAAGTCCAGTCACAGGAAGGTTGCTCTTTTTTGTGTGTGGACCATTCTAAAATCTTATTTTATTTTAATACCAAAAGCATTTTGTGTTGGGGTATAGCTAATTAACACTATTGTGATGGTTTCAAGTGAACAGTGAAGGGACTCAGGCGTATATGCACCTGTTTCCATTCCCCCGCAAAGCCCTATTCCATCCAGGCTGGCACATAGCATGACGCGTTCCCTGTGCTCTGCAGAAGGTTTTTGTTGGTTATGCATTTTGGTGCAGCAGTGTGTCCGTGACCTTCCCAAAGTCCTCAACTATCCCAAACCCCTGGCAACCGTAGGTTTGTTTTCTAAGTCTGTGAGTCTCTTTCTGTTTTGTAAGTAAGTTCATTTGTATGATTTCTTTTTAGATTTTTGTGGACTGTTTTTTTTAAGTCTTTATTGAATTTATTGCAATATTGATTCTGTTTTATGCTTTGGTTTTTGGCCACAAGGCATTTATGATCTTAACTCCCTGACTAGGAACTGAACCTGCACCCCCTGCATTGGAAGGTGAAGTCTTAACCCCTGGGCAACCAGGGAAGCCCCAGGATGTTGTTTCTAAAACAACTTCTGTGTTCCTACCCTGCTCAGAGCCTCTTTCTGATTCTGGCAAAATGTCTTCCACCTGGCAGTCAGGATTCAAGCCACCAATCCTCAGCTTGAGAAAATGCAATGCTTATTTTTACAAAAACCAAAATGGTTCTGATTTTTCTATACTGACCCATATAAGGAGTCAGTCAGTTATCACTTAGCTCTCTGTGGTCTCGGGCTCCCGGGGCTCCACACACTTGTTCTCCTGGGGACCGTGCCTCCCAAGCCACCCATTCAGCAGGTGTTCCCAAGTGCTGACAGTTTAAACTGTTGGTGGAAAATGTGGCCTCTCTCTCTCTCTTTTTTTAAATTCTGTGATGTTTTACTTTGGGGCCTGGAAAGGAACCTTCACTCACTGACTGCTGCAGGTTAGACCTCACCTCACTGGGGGTGGTTTTCTTCACTGAGAAACTTCACACCCACAGGCACACTTTGAGACGTACCTGTGAGATGCACATTCAGACTACTTTTTAGGGCTTCTGCCCAGAAAGCAGGGCTGCTGGGGGTGAGTTTGGCCCATGTGTTAACACACATCGTGCAGGAAGGATGTTGGCAGTTAGTCGTGTGGTTTTCGAGATCCGTCCACGACAGCTTCACACAGGGCATCCGACGGTGAAAACTGGAGCTGCCTGGGAACTAAAAGCAGGAATTCTGCTCTGAACAGCTTCAGTTTCTGGCTGCAGCACTGTTACCCAGAGAGGAGGCCTGATGAGGGCTCAGGGGTGTGTGTTTCTGAAGTTACAAAAGCGAGCGCTTGTTTGCGTTCATCGGGCAAGTCCTGCTGCGTCCCTTTTCTTGTTCTCTCCTGTATTAAGGGCTTCAAAGTAGCTCATTTCCCTGAATAAATTTGGCTTTATTTTCCCTGACAACTTAGTAATGATTTAATGACAGAATTTGAGGAGCTTGTCATAGAAACACATGTAAAGGGAAAAAGGTGAATGTTTCCCCCAGTGAGTAAGGCAGCTGACCATCAGTCCAAGAAGAGCAGCAGGAAAGCCCTGTTCCTCTGTCCCTGGGGGTGGCCCGGACCCGAGCCCCCAGAGCCTTGGGGTGAAGCTCACTCAGCTGCACCTACCAGGGATGGTGTGTGTCTGCTCACAATTGGATCAGGGAGTCTCGTCAAAGGAGGCATACTGAGCTCCAGGGCTGCATATGGGACAAAAATACTCTCCTGGAAAATCTACTGAAATACTTTCAGTGTTCAGCAGAGGGTGTGTGGGGTGGATACATGCACATGGCTGATGTGAGGATAATGTGGCCATGTGAATGATGCGGGGAAAGGGGAGGAGGTGTGATCCTGGGAACCCTGATTCTGCTTAAAGAGATGCTCTGTATCCTCAGCCAAGCATAAGGGGGACACAGCCGCTCTGTTGAGAAAATGGAAGGGTATCTGCAACTCAAAGAAAAAAAATATGATTCTCTTGCTCTGATTATTGGCCTGGCATCAGTCATCTCAGCATTTGTCAGTCTTATGAACATGGTGAGGTTGGGGTGGCCTTATAAATGCCAGATAATTCTGGCACCTTGAGAACACATCTAGAGTTGGGAGGAGACTTGAGAACTCATCTAGAGACTTACCCCCTCCCCTGTACTTGCTGCAGGAGTCTACTCTGGCCTCAGTTTCTTCATCTGAAAGTTGAGGATAATAGGATTAGCAACCCCATGGTGAAGTTGTGCACCCAGGACAGTCTTTAGGAGCCCCAGAGCTGTCTGAAGTGGCCAGGGCTTCCCTCAGAGCTGAGACTTCCCTGGTGCTGGACTGGTCCAGGGACAGCTGACTGGCTGCTGTCAGGGGTCATAGCAGAGAATGTTCACAGCCATGGAGGTGGGGACAGGATGACTTCAGAGGTTTCCTCCACCAGTGAGATAACACAAAGTCCCCCTTATGAAACCTGTAACAGGGGTGAATTGTACCCCCTCCCGAAAGACAAGTCCAAGTTCTGACCCCTGGTACCTGTGAACGTGAACTTGCTCAGAAATAGGATCTTTGAAAATATAACTAATTTCAGCATCTTGAGATGGAATTATCCTGGATTTAGGGTGGACCCCAAATCCAATGGCTGGTGTTCTTTTAAGAAGAAGGAGAGGGAGGTTTGAGGCATGGAGACCACAGAGGGGAAGCCACGTGGAGATGCAGGCAGAGGTTGAAGGGCTGCATCTATAATCAGGATGCTGAGGGTTGCTGGTCACCACCAGGGGCTGGGAGAGAGGCCTGGGACTGACTCTCCCCTGAGCCACCGGAAGGTGCCAACCCTGTCACACTGATTTTGGTCTTCTGGTTGATGGAACTGTGAGACAATAGATTTCTGTTATTTTCAGCCACCCAGTTCGTGTACATTGTTACAGCAACCTCAGGAAACGAATTCAATTCCTGACCCATAATAAGCGCCCCATGAACGTCAGCTATGAAGACGCCGCTCTGGTGACTCCTGGCCCCGGGAGGACAGTGTGTTCCTGCAGAGAATTAGTTATTCCACTTCCGAGAGTCTTCCTGACCTCAGATTGTTGTTGTCAGCTAACCTCTTCGACATCCCCTGTTGGTGAACACATTTCAGAGAGCAGGATTGCTTTTTTAGGGATTATCAGTAGTGTTATCATTGTGGTGGCTATGTGGTAAGTCACTTCAGTCGTCTCTGCCTCTTTGTGACCCATGGACTGTAGCCCACCAGGCTCCTCTGTCCATGGGATTCTCCAGGCAAGAATACTGGAGTGGGTTGCCATGCCCTCCTCCAGAAGATCTTCCCTACCCAGGGACTGATCAAACCAGCATCTCACATCTCCTGCATTCACAGGAGGGTTCTTAACTACTAGTGCCACCTGGGAAGCCCAGATTTATTATTGGTATTTATCAGTAGAATGTCTCTACAATCCAGACCCATATCGAAAGTAGATGTGTATAAAACAGTGGTGTGTTATCTCCCTGAGTATAGCATATAAAGTTCAGGGAAGTACAGGTCCAAATTCAGACCCAGTGTTACAACGTCAGTTTGTGTGGAGGTGAGGGGTGTTCATGGGTGTCTGTCTTACCTACACATTTCAACAGCTGTCTGTCCTTCTGGCCTGGGACAGTTGGATCTGGAGATTGAGCTGTTGTGACGTTTATAAGCTTGATGATCCGTCTCAGGCTCTCATATCTCTATTTGACCCAGTTTCAGAGGCCACCTTTGAGTCTGAAAGTCAAGAGGTCAGGCTCAAGGGGAGTTGGGGGTGTAATAACACTTTTACACATAGTGGGAGGAAAGCCAAAGGGACAAAGAAAGAGGCCGCTCCTTGGACTGAAAGTCAGAGGCAGGGATTTATCTTCCACCAAATCTAAGGACCGAGAGTGGAGTGGGGAGAGGGCTCAAATGCGAATTCAGTTCTCATGCGCCCTTCCTGACCTCCTTGAAGAAAGGCCAGCTTTGAAAAACGAGTCTTTCCCAAGGGGTATGATGCATTGTCTTCATCGCTTCGTGTGCTTTGCTCAGAAGTCCATTGGTTTCCTGGAATTTTTACTTAGAATCCACGTAGCCCAGCAGTGGTGTTTTCACCCACACTGAGGATGGCACACGTGTCCACCGCAGTGTGCTTTTATACCCTAGTCACAGAGCCCTGGGGACCACCCGAGATGGTCCTTCCAGCTCTGTGTCCTCCCGCTGGGAGGAGAATCCCCCTTTCTCTGAGACAGAAGATGGGAAGGTTTAGCATCCTCATTCTCTGTCTGGACTCCACCCTCCTGCATCTGGGTCATGGGATCTGTCTGAGTCCAAGACCAACCGTCCTCCCAAGCATGAGGCATACGTGCACACTTCAAGACTAGGAGCACTAAGACACGACCATCAGGTTTCTTATTTATTTTTATTGGAGTATGGTCGATTTACAATGTTGCCTTAGTTTTAGGTGTACCACGCAGTGATTCCGTCTTTTCATCGACTCTGCTCCATTTAAAGCTGTTACACGATGATGGCTGTATTTTTCTGTGCTGAATCTTGTTGGTCGTCTGTTTTTCACACAGTTGTTTGTATCTCGTAATCTCCTCCCCCCATCTTGTCCCTCCCTGCTTTCCTCTCCTCACTGGCAACCACAGTTTGTTCTCTGTAAGTCTGTTTTGTTATACACCCTCGCTTTGTTTTTTACATGTCACATTTAAGTGATACTGTAGAGTATTTGTCTTCCTCTGTCTTGACGTTTCACCCAGCATAAAACTCTCTAGGTCTATCCCTGTTGCTACCTCTCTGTTATGGCTGAGCAGTATTCTATATGTATATATGCTCGTCTTCTTTAGGGACTCCCAGGTGGCGCCAGTGGTAAAGAATACACAATGGACTATTACTCAGCTATTAAAAAATAACGCATTTGAATCAGTTCTAATGAGGTCGATGAAACTGGAACCTATTATACAAAGTGAAGTAAGTCAGAAAGAAAAACACCAATATAGTATATTAATGCATATATATTGGAATTTAGGAAGATGGTAACGATGACCCTATATGTGAGCAGCAAAAGAGACACAGATATCAAGAACAGGCTTTGGGACTCTGTGGGAGAAGGCGAGGGTGGGGTGATTTGAGAGAATAGCATTGAAACATGTATATTATCATATGTGAAACAGATCGCCAGTCCAGGTTTGATGCATGAGACAGGGTGCTCAGGGCTGGTGCACTGGGATGACCCTGAGGGATGGGATGGGGAGGGAGGTGGGAAGGAGATTCAGGATGGGAAACACATGTACACCCATGGCTGATTCATGCCAATGTATGGCAAAGCCACTACAATATTGTAAAGTAATTAGCCTTCAATTAAAATTAAACAAAAAAATCTGCCTGCTAATGCAAGAGACACAAGAGACATGGGTTTGATCCCCGGGTCGGGAAGATCCCCTGTAGTAGGAAATAGTGCCCCACTCTAGTATTCTTTGTTTGGAAAACTCCATGGGCGGAGGAGCCTGGTGGCCACAGAGAGTCAGAAGCAACTGAACACACACACATCTTTTTTAATATTTATCTGTGGATGGACACTTAGGTTGCTTCCACATCCTGGCTGCTGCGGACAGTGTTTCTGTGAGCATTGAGGTGGCCTGTGGAGACGGCCTCTGCTTGCCTGCCAGCGGGGTGTACTCAGGGTGAAGGCCGTGCCCTCCTGGGCCTGCACCGGGCAAGCCGTCCACGGGGCCATGCTATTGTTCTCGCCATCCTTCCTCCCCTGCTCGCCTCCCCCATTCCTGACAAAATATGGAAATCCTGTCCCCGAGCAGCCGTGATCACAATGCACCATCTCACAGCCAAAAGCGTGTATTTTTAACCCCGAGACTTCGAAAATGGCTTAAATCATTCCTGCCGTCGTCTGTTAGTCTGCTGCTGGGTGGTTATGTTTCCCAGCCATAATGAGCCTCCCAGCCCTGCTGCCCAGAGCAGACGGCCGGCTCCGGGCCCAGACGGACCGCCGGGTTCCAGCGCGGGCGTCAGCCTGCTTGGAACAGCCAGGGGCGGTGGGTGCTCAGGACCTGGGAGCAGGTGCGTCGTGCAGACTCTGTGCAGCAGGTCTGGGTTGGGAAGCCCAGGGTGGCTCAGGCTTCAGTGGGCAGAAGAGAGCTTTTGGTGGCTTAAAACCAGATGGAAGAAAGAAATAAATGCAGGAGAAGCCTGATTTTCTTTGGAGACTGAGAGAAAGGCATCCCCCCTTTATAAGAAGGCATCCCCCCTTTTTGCTTCCTTGAGGGAGAACCACTCTTGACTGTCCCTGGGTCTCGTATTTAAGGGCATTTGCGGAGGGCATGCTCAGGGCAGTGGCTGCTTGAGCCTGACTGAAGTGTGGGGCCAGGTGTCTGGATGCCAGAGGGGTCTGTGAAGCCAGCCCTAGGCTGAGGACCTCCAGCTTGGAGTGAGAGGTTACCCAAAGCCTCTGGGACCCAGGACAAGACAGGGAGCCTGACCTTCACTATCAAGCAGGCCCTCACTATGAATATCACTGGAAAAGAAAAGGAAAATTTAAACAAAGAATTTCAGAAAACAAATTGACAAAACGTTCCCATTAGCATTTTCCTTTGGGGTTTGAATTGGAAAGACTGCAGAGATCGGGTGTTTCATCTCCTGCAACGTACAGATCAGGCATGTGAGGTCAGACAAGTTTTAGTGGAAGCCTCGAGTCTCAAGTTTACAGGGAGCCCAGAGCCATGTGCGGGTCTTTTGGCTGCCTGTCCAGTATTCTCTCACTCAAACACTTTGAGTGTTTCTTTCCCAGCATCCTTCTAAGTGACTTAAATGCAAACACACTGAATCTTCACCATAACAGTGTGAGGTGGCTGCAGTACTTCTGATCCACTTTTAGACAATGAGCCAAGACATACATAGCAGGGTTCAATCTGTAGGCCAGCGTCCCATGGCCAGGAAGTGACAGTGGGATTCCAGCTGGGCGGTGGGCCTTGGGAGCTGTGCCCTGGGCACTACCCTGCATGGCCCACTTCGCCTTTTGGTAGGTAATCTGAGATCCTGACCACCATTTATAACATCCCGTCCCTTGGGAAGCATGTTCTGGGTCCTGAGAGAGAAGATGCCCATCAGCACAGACAGGTACCAGGGGGCCTGGGGACTCAGGGCTGTTGCTGGCTGCAGCTGTTTGGCAGAAAGAATGGTGTCATATTAGGTGCTGACGTCTTGGGAACTGAGCAGGGGAGATTGCCAGCCTGATGCAAGTCTAACTTCAGGGGCCCACGGGTGAGCAGAGGGCTGGATGGAGACCTGGAAACCATAGGTTTAACTCTCGCTTCCCCATTGCTGCTTCAGTAGCCAATGCCACATTTCCTGTGTCTCACTGGACAGACTCAAGGCTGGGCAAGTTGCTTCCCTTTTGGTCATTCTGCTTTTGGCCCACTTGTGAATATTGTTTCCCAAACTAGACTGTGCTTTAGAGACCTGCCTTGGCTAGTCTTCCTCTTGGTTGCCCAGACTGGACCCAGACCACCCCTGCCCGCTTTAATGTGGTCCTGATTTCCTGATGGTCCCTTGCCTGAAAAGAAGCCAGAACCAGCCTGGGCACAAGATATTCAGAGCCCTTAACAGAAGTCACGCTAATCGCAGATGGAGGAGTGGGTGAGTTTGTACAGCTCCTCCCTGTTATGATGCATTTGTGGGCCTGTGGATCTACAGAAGATGCCCTAGGGACTAGCTTATAATGTAGTAACCAGGCGTGGGTTCACTTACAAACCTTTGACTTGACTTAGCGGTTCCTAGCAGGGTTCATAAATAATTGTTGAGTCAGTAAGTGAATGAACCAAATTAGGCTAATAAGTGTTTCTAGAGCAATAGGAAGTCTGCACTGTTCTGACACACAATTAGTTGTGGTACCTGCTGTGTACCTCAGCATTGATTTGTGTATTGCTCCTGGCTTTGGGGAGCCAGACTCTTCGTACCATGTGGTTATTTCTCCATATTGACACCTAGTGGCAGTGTCCTTAATTGCAGGCACAGTGCCTATTAAATCAACGGCAGTGTGGTGCTAGAGAAGACTCTTGAGAGTCCCTTGGACAGCAAGGAGATCAAACCAGTCAATCCTAAAGGAAATCAACCCTGAATATTCATTGGAAGGACTGATGCTGAAGCTGAAGCTCCAGTATTTTGGCCATCTGATGTGAAGAGCCTACTCATTGGAGAAGACTCTGATGCTGGGAGAGATTGAAGACAGGAGGAGAAAGGGATGAGAGAGGGTGAGATGGTTGGATAGCATCACTGACTCAATGGACATGAGCTTTAGCAAACTCTGGGAGATAGTGAAGGACAGGGAACCCTGGTGTGCTGCAGTCCATGGGATTGCAAAGTGTTGGACATGACTGAGCAACTGAACAACAACAACAAAAGTGTTAACTCATGGTATTCCGTGAAATTATCCCCTTGGAGTTATGTGGTAGCCCTACCTGGGAAGATGTAACCTTGAAAAATAATCTACCAGAATGACAATGAGCCTCTTGTCTTCTCTTGCTTGTGTGCATGCTAAGTTGCTTCAGTCATGTCTGAGTCTGTGACCTTATGCAGCCTGCCGGGCTCCTCTGTCCATGGCACTCCCCAGCTGGAGTGGGTTGCCATGCCCTCCTCCAGAGGATCTTCCTGATCCAGGGACTGAGCTCACATCTCCTGCATTGCAGGCAGTTTCTTTAACCCTGAGCCACCAGGGAAGGCCTGTCTTCTCTTAGGACTGTGTATTTAGGACTGTCTGGCTAAATGGTCTGAATTAAGTTTCTAATTCTGAGAGTAACCTAACACATAGGAATAATTTTTCTCATTTTACATATTAGGAAGTATAGCTAAAGTCCAGTAACATGCCTGATTCATGTCAGGGGCTGGGTTTGAATCCTGTTTTGTCTGACCTCAAAGTCTGGTCTTCCTCTGACCTTCAGTGGTGCCACCTAACTCCAGGTTCATTATCTGCATGAGAGGCCCTGTGCATAGTGCAACATGCAGCTGTCCTTTCCATCCTCACTCCTACCCATCAGGAGCTGGTTTCTTACTTGGTTCAGTATTCTAAGTTCCGTGAGTGAGTGAAGCTATGCACTAACCCTAAAATGCATACTAATGTATACTCTATTAGATACATTTAATATTTATCTAGTATCGACATACTATAATTAAAAGCTTGTATTCTTCTTGCAACCTGTGAAAAGTTGTATCATGCCTCTGGCTCTCAGCCTCTGATTGGAGCCCTGGAGAGCTCCGGTCAAGTTGTAGATTTCCGTTATAAATTTGGGCTCATGTTAGAAAAACCCAGCATAGAGATATGTGAAATGGAGGCTATCTACTGTCCCTCTGCCACCACAACATTGTTGTGATGGCAACAGTGAAATTGATGATAATGACAGCAGCAGAAATGATCAAAGTTAACAGTTACTGAGCATTTTTTCCTTGACACCTTACAGCCATCTTATGAGGGAAGTACAAGTTTGTCCTGATTTTTAGATGAATAAATGATGTACTTGCCCAAGTAGACTGAACTGATAACTCACAAAGCTCACCCAGGTTAGTGTGAGTGCAAAGTCTTACTTTTAACCACTTATACTGTCTCTCAATTATTAGAAGAGGTTCAGACTCTGAAAGCGAACACAAGTTAGTACTGTAATAATAAACCCCCAAATATGCACAAAATAAATCATCCAGCCACCTATTGCCACCTCTAAAGCAATTCTGGCTAAAACACACAACGTTTTGATTAAGACACACCAGTTGCATCTTCTTCAAACATTTATACTTATCCTTAGTTTTGTGACATTTCAGGATATCTGATTTTTGTAGGGTAAAATGTGATTTTCCCCCCCAAAAAAAAATTCAAAAGCTCATTTTAACCTGACTTCTTTCAAAATTGAATGTATTTCATCATGTTCAGCATGTTGATGAATATTATAGACTGAATATATGTTCCCCCAAAATACATATATTAAATCTTAATGCCCAAAATAATGGTATTTGGAGGTGGCACCTTTGGGAGGTGAGGACACAATGAAATGACCAGAAAAATATCTCTAATCAGACACCAAGGGCTTCCTTGGTGGCTCAGATGGTAAAGAATCTGCCTGCAATGCAGGAGACCCAGGTTCAACCCCTGGGTCAGGAAGATCCCCTGGAGAAGCGACTGGCTATGCACTCCGGTATTCTTGCCTGGAGAATCCCAGGGACAGAGGAGCCTGGAGGGCTGTAATCCATGGGGTCACAAAGAGTCGGACATGACAGCAACTAGCACTTACTTAATCAGGTGCCAAACCTTGTAGTACCTTGATCTTGTACTTCCCAACTTCCAGACCGTAAGAAATAAATTTTTTATTGTTTATAAACTACCCAGTCTGTGGTATTTTTGTTATTGCAGCCTGAATGAACTGAGACAGTGGGGAAGACCTGGTGTTCTAAATTCAGTAGGGATATACTTACAACCCAAACGTTTGGGACAAAATCAAGCAGTATGTCCGCTGGCCAGAGTCCTCCCCTTGGCTGGGCCTCCCACCTCCCCAGATCTGCGTAGCTGTGGGTCACCGAGAACCTCCCCTAGGACGTGAAAGAGCCGTCCTTCCCTCCCTCTGCAGGCTCTGCTATCCAGACCCCAGAAAATTCTAGTGTGAAAATGAGATTGAGAAGGAAGTGGAAAGCAGAAAGCCAATGTTAACCTACCTGTTCCGCCTTCACCCCACCCGAGGCTTACCCCACGATGTCTCTGGAAGGAAGGATGGGGGAAAGAGACAGCAGAGGGAATGGAGAGGGAAGAACTGCGGCGGAGAAGCACGCGCAGCAGTGGCTGGGAGGGCCCCGGTCTCAGGGGGCATACCTTCTGCCCAGGGGACGCCGCTTCCATGCCCGCCCCCTTCCCTCCTTTTGGTTCTATGGGAGTAGTTTTCAGTTTCAGTGGACCCATCACTTACTTCATGGCCATGCTTGGGAAACAGTACCTGTAGTCAAGGATGGGGGTTCTTAGAGTATCTGTTCTGGGTGTGAGTGGATGTCACATTAGTACAGGTAAATGAAAGGAAAAAAGGAATGATCTTTTTTAAGCAACACAAATCCAGGTGGAAATATTAAACTTGGAAGGTGAAATCTCATATCACAGTCCTTTGAAATTGTAAGATGTATATTTTTTATATTGTCACTTAATTGGACAAAAGCAGTTAAATGAATTATTGTTAGGTGTCTTATGTGAATGATTTGTTTGATGAAGTTACAGAAAATGTGTAGTTCCTAATTTTTTTAATTTTTGAAAAATTTTATTGAAGGATATTTGATTTACAATGTGTAGATTTCTGTTATACAGCAAAGTGACTCATTTATACATACATATTTTTATTTGTATGGGAAATGGTTAGATTTCATAATCCAAGCTTGAATTCCATTTCCAAGGAGGTGATTGGAAGGTTCTGGACAGTGAAGGGAGTGTCTAGGTCTCCCCCACTGGAGGGCAGAGCTGACTCTGGACTGGTGTCTCCCACTGGAGGTGATTTAGAGAGAGGCTTGGTAGATCCAGGAAAGGGTTTATCTCTGAGCCTCTTGCTCTTGTTTGCACAGCCTGCAGGGATTAACTCCTGGTTGGGTCTGAGCCAGAGAGATAAATGACACAGCACTTGTGTGCTCACATTCGGAGAGAGCATTTGCCAAAATGGGACAAGGAAGGATTGTGGTAAAGAGAGTGCAGGACATCTGAGTAAAGCAGGATGATCCGCGCTGTGCCCTGGGCTTTATGGAGAGCCCAGAGCTGAGCCTCCGGGCCTGGGGCCCATCCTGAGAATGAGAGTTTAATGTGCAAATGGCCCAATGACTAAGGGAGGCTAAGCCACTTGGGAACAACGGTGGCTGGGTCCTTACTTTTCTTTTTAAACACAGAATTTTTTTTTTTTTTCCCAACCACCTCATGAATACAAGGGAAATAAATCCACAAAAGGGATGGGGAGAAAGTGCTACATTTTATTAAAATGATTCTCAAAATTCAGATCCTGGATTTTCCAAAGCAGTAAAGTTTAGATTGAAGGTGGGGTTCCTGAATTGCACACGTTGTCCTTCAGGTACAATACAGAATGGCTCAATGAGAGCTGGCTTCACAGAACACATCAGCGTAAAGTCTTTTACGAGGAAAGCCATGAAAACATCCTTCTAATCCTTGCATCCCTGTCTAATCCAAGTGTTAACTGGTCAGCCTTCAAACTCAGGCCAGTTGGTAGAGAGACAGTCACCTTATGCGGGGGTTAGGTTTCTTTTTTGGTGTGCCATGGGGCATGTGGGGGTCTTAGTTCTCCATCCAGGGATTGGGCCCATACTCCCGGCAGTGGAAGTGTGGAGTCTTAAGCACTGGGCCACCAGGAAAGTCCATGGGTTGAGTTTTAAAGGTAACACTTAAGGCAGTTATTAATTACCTGTAGGGACTTCCCTGGCAGTCCAGTAGTTAGGACTCAGTACTTTCAGTGGCCTGAGTTCAGTCCTTGGTCAGGGAGCTTAGAACCCACAAGATGCACAAAAACAAAATGAAAAGCACGTTTAAAATTGCCCCTGAAAATCTCTTAAGTTGCCCATGAAATAAAGTATATAAACTTACATATATATGTGTATATGTACTCCCTGATTTGAGTAGATATAAATGTACAACACGTAAGCTCCCCTGGAGAAGAAAATGGCGACCCACTCCAGTAGTCTTGCCTGGAGAATCCCGTGGACAGAGGAGCCTGGTGGGCTACAATCCATAGCTTTGTAAAGAGTCAGACACGACTGAAGCGACTTAGCACAGCACAAATGTCATGCAAAGTAGGATTTTCCAGTATTTTTAGTGCATTACACAGTTACACAGAACCCACCTAGCTGAATGCTTGGAACTTACTGACAGCACCTTGAACCCAGCCCAGCTGCCCTCTGCTCTGTCTCACACAGACCAGCTGTTTTCATCCTGCTGTGCTCGCCTAGCATCCAGCGCCATCTGGGCCCAATTCTGCAACCCCTCGGAGCAGATCTCTGGGCACTGTTGTCTCTCTAGCCCAAAGGGCCTAGAGGTGGGCATGTCACAGAGGACAAAGCAATACACTCTGTCCAGGAGTCAGCCATGTGTTTCTGGGCACCAGGCAGCCACGTGCGATTATGCGGGGTGGTCCTTGTCCCTCTCCGGCCCCTTTGCCCACATCACGGAAAGCAGCGACAACATTGCAGTCTTTGTTTTAAGTGAGCTTCTTAAGGTTTTTATTGGTGGAAGGTAGATAGTAAAAAGAATTACATAATTAAAATAGCATAGGTGTGAAACTGGTGGGGCTCAGTTTATGAAAAGGTGGACGAACCTTTCAAAAAATTCAGCTGTCAAAATGGCAGCTGTCATAACAGAGGCCAAGGCCACTTAATGTCTCTGGATCTCAATACCTATAATTAAGAACAAGCCCAACAGGGATGTATATTCAGTATCTTGTAATAGGCTGTGATGGAAAAGAATGGGGGGGGGGGGAAGGAATGTATATATGCACCTGAAAAGTGAAAGTGTTAGTCACTCAGTCGTGTCCGACCCTTTGCGACCCCGTGGACTGTAGCCCACCAGGCTCCTCTGTCCATGGAATTCTCCAGGCAAGAATACTGGAGTGGGTTGCTATTCTAATCTCCAGGAGATCTTCCCAATTCAGGGATCAAACCCAGATCTCCTGCATTGCAGATGGATTCTTCACCATCTGAGCCAGCAGCAAAGCCCCATATATATACATATATATGTATAACTGAATCACTTTGTCGTACATCCGAAACTAGTACGATATTGTAAATCAAGTATACTTCAATAAATTTAAAAAAAGAAAATGTCCATAGGAGTTTCATCTATTCTATTTCCTGACTTTTATTTTTTAATTTAAAATTATTTATTTTTAATTGGAGGATAAGTGCTTTGCAATACTGTGTTGATTTCTGTCATATAGCAGCATGAGTTAGCCATGGGCATACATATGTCCCCTCCGTCCTACCTCCCACCCCATATTTCCTGATTTTTAAACAAAATAAATCTGCTTTCATAAACTTGAAGGCTTACTCCCTGTTTGGACTTCCCTGGTAGTCCAGTGGTTAAGACTTCACCTTCCGCTGCAAAGGGTGTAGGTTCAATCCCCGGTCAGGGAGCTAAGATCTCACATGCTTCAGGGCCAAAGGACCAAGACGTAAAACAGAAGCAATATTGTAACAAATTCAATGAAGACTTTAAAAATGGCCCACATTAAAAAAAAATCTAAAAAAAGAAAATACCCCCAAATGAAAAACTAATTCCCTGTTAAAAGTTTAATGGGATCTTGAGGTGATAACAGGGCCATCTGGTGTTGTCTGTAAAATCAAAAACTCAGCTGTGGCTTCCTATTTTTTCTTTTTCATTTCGGTCAAAGGGTCACCATCCAACTCACATATTTATAACATGACCCTGTGATAAGGAGAAACTGCTTGCTTATCTCTGGGTCCGATGATAGAAAGAGTATCAGAAAAAAGACACTGCAATCCCTCAGCCACATGGAGACGCGTGAGGAAAATGACACTTTAATCTGTGGTGGAGCAGGTTCTGTCTTCCATTAAACCTGCAGCCCTACTTTATTACACAGTGGAGCCAGTTATGGATGACTCACTGGGAAAGTGCATTTTATGATCTTGTCAGAAGAAATGGTTTCACTGGGATCGTTTTAAGCCAATGATTTTATACCTGCCTCCTCCTAAATATCTAGGACATTAACTTATTAACCGTTCTAGAGTCAAAGCAAATGCATTTTAAATACCTAAAACAAATGCCAGGAAACCGTGGGGATTGGAGAATAGATTTTCCGTTGGCATTTAGAGTTTCCCATATCAAGGGATCAATCTCAGCGGATTTAGTAAGAAAGGGCTCCCTCCTCTCCCCGCCCCCTGCACACGGAGCCTTCATTTTGTTCCACGGGAGGGAGAGTGAGCGTGTGGGATAGAAGTCAGGCTGATTCTTTCAAAACCAGGCTCGTGTCTCTTTGATGAGGTCCTGGCGCCCAGCCTGTGTGGAGCCATGTCCCCTCCGTGCAGCTCTGCCGGCCGATCCTGGGTGGGTTTGGGGGACGTGGCAGCCTGGGGAACAGCAGCCTGGTAGGAAGTGATGTGGAGGAGGGATTTCTGAGTGTGCGAGTGTGTGTGTGTGTGTGTGAGGGGGCAGGTGCAGATCGCCTTCTCTTGTGAACCCAGGTGACCCTTTCTAGCTCTCTGGTCAGTGTCTAACCCTGCTGACACCTGGACATGTTTCGCCTTTCATTAGCTTTTCTGTGGACCCTGCCCCTCTGGGGATCCTGTTGCTTCTCTGATCACCCCATCTCGGTCATCTTTGCCAGCTCCTCCTTCTCTGCCCCATTTTAAGGTTTTGTTCCTTTTCGGATTCTGTCCCCAGCCACTTTTTCTTGCCATGCTGCATGGCTGGCACATTAGGTGAATCAGTTCAGTTCAGTCACTCGGTCGTGTCCGACTCTTTGCAACCCCATGAACTGCAGCACGCCAGGCTTCCCTGTCCATCACCAACTCCCAGAGTTCACTCAGACTCACGTCCATCGAGTCAATAATGGCCCCCAAGTAGCCACGCCCTGGTCCCCAGAATCTGTGACTAGGTGACGTTACAATGGCTTTGAAACATGTATAATATCATTAAAGAAACGAACCGTCAGTCTAGGTTAGATGCAGGGTGCAGGATGCTTGGGGCTGGTGCGCTGGGATGACCCGGAGGCATGGTGTTGGGGGGGAGGTGGGAGGGGGGTTCGGGATTGGGAACACATGGACACCCATGGCGGATTCATGTTGACGTGTGGCAAAACCAACACAATATTGTAAAGTAAAATAATAATAATAATAATAATAATAAATAAAAGTGAAAAAAAAAAGAGCTCTGCAGATATAATTGAGGTTGAGGATCTTGAGGCGGGGAGAACGTGCTGGGTTATAAAGAGCCCAATCTAATCCTAAGAGCTTTTGAGAGCAGAGGACTTTCTAGGCTGGAAGCAGAGGAGAGATGAGGCAGAAGGAGGCTTGGAGAGATCTGAGGTGGGAAATGACTTGACACGGGGTTGCTGGCTTTGAAGTTGGAAGAAGGGGGCCCTGGGCCAAGGCATGTGGGTAGCTTCTGGAAGCTGAACCCCACCCCTGGTGGGGTCCCTGTTCTCCGCCTCGTGAATCCCTTCCCCTCCTGACCACTTTTTATGGGTCAGCTCCACTTGGATATCTTAAGGTCATGCCCAAGTCTGCCTGTTAGAAAGTGAGCTCAGTTTCTGTCCTCCCAAATCTTTCTTTTCTGGTGACGCCCACTGCCATCAGGCTTGCCCTTTCCTCTCAGTTGCTTCTCACGTGGCCTCACCTCTGCTGGGTGTTTGTTGGATTGTCACCATCTTAAGGGCTCTTCTGACCACCGTATTCACAGCGGCTGCACGCAATACACACACGGTCCCTTTCCACTCACAGCAGCTGGTATATTGTACCTACTTCTTGGCTTCTGTCTCTCCCCACTTGGAATGTAAGCTCCCTGTCTGTTCTATTTTATTCATTCTATTTAAGCAATAACCCAGTAGTTCCCAAATAGCAGGTACTGCCTGGAACATTTTTATAAATACCCACTGATTTCTCATTCTTCTCTGATAGTGCCCAGTACAGAGTGGCTGCTAGGTGTGCAGTAGTTGAGTGAATAAATTCAACCCAACACAAAATCCTGTCAATTCTGTTTCCTTAATAGTTCTGATATCAACCTGCCTTTATTCACCCGCAGGCACTTTCTGGTTCCAGGCCTCCCTCATCACAGTAGCAGTGTTCCGCTGATCCGGCTGTGTCTCATCTCACCCCCTTACAATCCGTTCTGTACACTGCAGAGAGACTAATGACTAGGAGACCGGGTCTGTGATGCTTCCTGGTAGACCTTTGCATGCCCCTTCTCTTTTTAAATTTTAGTTTTTGACCACACTGTGCGGCATGTGGGATCTTAGTTCCCTGACCAGGGATTTGAACCCATGCCCCCTGCATTGGGAGCTTGGAGTCTTAACCGCTGCACCGCCAAAGAAGTCCCTGAATGGCCCTTCTTGTCATGCTTTCTCCATCCTTGTTTCCCACCCTCCCCTCCTTCCTTACACTTTAATCATCTGTGGTCTCAGCTTCCGGTTTCCCAAATATGCACTTCCTCTCCTTACTTCCAAGTCTTTGCACATGGCTTCTTGCCCCCTTCCCTCTTGCTACCTGCCCTGCTCCCTGCTCGTCCCTCCTGTTTCTCCCTGGCTGTTCCCCTCCCCTGACGCCTCCGTGGCCTCCATCCATCTCCACCACGGGAAATGCCTAACCAGCTAGCCCATCCTGGCCTCTGCCAGCGTGCTGTGAAAACCCCTTTACATGGGCGATACCCTCATGAGTTCACAAGGTTCTTGAGGCACTGGGCTGGTGAGCAGCGTCTCCTTCAGCACCTCGCACCCCAGCTGGCACCTAGCAGGGGCTCAGAAAGTACCCGCGAGCCTGTGACTTGGCTTCTTGGGGCCGGGTGAGCCCAGGCCAGGCGCTCTTGCCAGCCAAAGGGCCCCTTGTTCTGCCAGGATTGATTTACAAGCGCAATTATATGTGTAAATGCATTTTCTCTGTTCTGCCTTAGGACCCAATTTTTGAAAATTAGATTTTAAATGTCCCATCCTCCTCACTCGAATTTGCTGCTGCTAGACAGTCAGCGCATAATTTAAAATGAGAGGCATAGAAAATTGGACTCATTTAGTTTACTCTGCTTGAAACCCATGTTAGGCTATTTTTAAATTCTCACGGATCGTGTGCTTGTCAGGGTGTGGGAGAGGGAGCAGAGACAGGGCACCGGAAGCTGCTGGAGATGTTACTGCACTCTGTTGTAATACCTTCAGTTTTCACACTAGTGTTGTCTCAAATACAATGTCCGGAGTCAAAGCCTGAAAATCAGAGTCAGCCTCAACACATGCTGCATTTTTGTTGTCCACTGTGACAAGGGGCTGTGGCCAGCTTGCCCCTGAGTTCTGGGGGAGTGAGTACTGACCTTCTGTCTTCTGCTTACAAGCCCACGTGTCGCCCTGTCTGTCCTGTGCCCCCTGCAGACAGAGGATGGGAGCAGATGAGGATGCGGGTGTTCGCAGGGGCTGCCAGCCACCCACTTACAAACAGTGCTCTCACAGCCGTCCCTGTAAACAGACGGGGGCGTTCTCTTCACCCACAGTCCTGAGTCCCTGCTCTCGGATTAGGAGTTGGTGCCAAACCTTCTGATTTCACATCAGTTTCTACCTGGAGACGCTCGGCTCATCTGGGTGTGAGTTTGAGGCTTCTTGCAGGTGGGCGGTGCTGCGTGTTGACACTGAAGTTGACTGTGGAAGGCACCAGTGTCTCCTAAAGCCAGTAACACAGCCAGCTTTCCAGGGATGCCGAACACCCAGTGCTTGTGCTCATGATGAGGCTGTTTTCACATGTGCTTTACAGAGCAGGAGTGGGGCTCAGCACCGGGGAGGCCAGGCCATGAAATCAGACGCGCTTTGTAGCAGAGCGGCTACACAAGCTAGCTAACAGACACACTGAGAACCACTATGGGGGGCTGGCCTCCTGAAACTTGAATTCTAATGGGAGGGACGGAAAAGTAAAAGTAGAAAACAATATGCATGCTAAGTCGCCTCAGTCCTGTCTGACTCTGTGACCCCAGGGACTGTATGTAGCCTGCCAGGCCCCTCTGTCCGTGGGATCTTCCAGGCAAGAATACTGGAGTGGGTCGCCATGCTCTCCTCCAGGGGATCTTCCTGACCCAGGGATTGAACCCATGTCTCTTATGTCTCCTGCATTGACGGGTGAGTTCTTTACCACTGGCGCCATCTGGGAAGCCCGTGTAAATGAACCCATAAATAAAATAATTACAAGATGCTCTAAGTCCTCCAGAGTCAAGAGTCAGGGATCAGAAAGAAAATAACTGAGTGACAGTCACTGGCTCCAGGGGAAGCGCCCTCTAAGGAGGAGACATTTAAGCTAGAGCTTAAAGGATAAGAAAACCACCCCTGCAGGGGGTGCAGGGAGGGGCCTGCCAGGCGAGGATGGGGAAGAACCCGGTGTGTCAGTGAGGCCAGACGTGGGTAGAAGGGATGGGTGGACGAGACACGGAAGGGGAGACCTGCAGGCATCGTGGAGGGTCTCGGTATTGTTCCAAGGTCAAAGGGAAGCCAGTGTAGGGTGTTAAGCAGATTTTGTGGGCTCTCTCTCCAACCAGAAGGACCCTGTGAGGAGGGGGAGTCGGGGTCCAGCAAAATGGCCTGGAGGAGGGAGAACTCATGATCTCCACCTGAGCTCTGCACTCAGCCTTCTCTGCCCCTCAGCCCTGCTGCTGGGAGGACATGGAAAATGCGGCAGCCACGTGTGGCAACCCTTGGTTCAGGGCGTCGTGTCGGGGCCACAGAAGCCCGGCCAGGGTGGGCATTCCCAGCCCCCAGCTCTCTACCCCTGTGCTGAACCCCCAGCACTGCCTTCCTGCGTCCCAGATGCTGCCTCCGGGAAGGTACCAGTTGGATGTCTCATAACACGTTCTCGCTGGGCTCTGATAGATCAAGGATTATGTTCCCTGTCGGCTGTCTTGATAAGGCTGAAATCCAGCTCTTTCACAATGTCGTGTTCCTAGCTGATAAGGCCTGTCTCTTTCTTTCCCCTTGTCCATTATAGAATTAACTGCAAATGTTGGTGAGAGCAGGCTCATCAGTAATACGCACGGGGCTGGGGGCAGAGATACAGCGCACAGACTGTAGATATGGATATTTAAAGTTGTGAATCAGTCTAGTCAGTGGCTAAATACAGCTTGTCCTGTTGTCTTAAACTGAGCTTTAAAATGTAGGTTTTGTTATTACTCATGTGTGGTGGGGCCAGTAGCTCAGATCACTGCCATTGAAAAGAGAGTTTGTTACTCACGGCTCCCAAGAGGAGGGACAGTCAAGCTATGCAGAGTCCCAGGAGATGCACCGGGGTGGTAGGAGGAGGCAGAGAGAGGGGAAACTTGGGCAAGGGGGCTTTACTGAGGGTTGTGTGGGGAGGAACAGGTGAGGCAGGGTCAGTAGAGAAGGACGGGCCAGTCTGAATTAATTCAAGGCTCTGGAGTGTAGGGGCTGTCCCTGGCTGGCTGGCACCTGGCCCTGGGTGATCAGGAGAGCCTACAGCGGAGGTTGTTGGGTGCAGGCTGTGAGGCGGTTGCTTTGCTGTGAAAGGCCTGCCCTCAGGTGAGGTATTTTCCCTCTCTAGCAACTGGCCAGCCCTGGGAGGGGCAGTTCTTCCAGGACCAGCAAGAACCAGATGTCAAAGCATCCTAAAACAAAGAAAGTAGGAAATGTGATTAATAGACCTGACAAATATAACTCTTTAATGGCTAGGGGACCAGCTAGGAGAGATGTGGTTTTGATCCCTGGGTTGGAAAGATCCCTGGAAGGAGGAAATGGCAACCTACTCCAGTATTCTTGCCTGGAAAATTCCATGAACAGAAGAGCCTGGAGGACTTCAGTCCATGGGCTCGCAAAGAGATGGACATGGCAAGCACACACACGCGTGCACATGGGAGGGGCAGACCTGCTAGGGTCAGGAAGACCCCAAGGGCAAAGCATCCCCAAGTAAAGAAAATAAAAAACATGGTTAATGCCCTCGACAAATGTAGCTCTTTAACGGGTAGGAGACCAGGGATTTAGAATTCTTGGACCCTGTGGATTCTGTGCTGGAAAGCAGAGGTGAGGGAGAGAGCTGGCCACAGCCCCTGGCCTCCCCATCCTTGCCCGTCTCCATCATCTGTCACCACAGGCACCTCCCATACGGGTGTTGGAGAGCCAGCTT
This sequence comes from Capricornis sumatraensis, assembly GCF_032405125.1. NCBI lineage: Eukaryota > Metazoa > Chordata > Mammalia > Artiodactyla > Bovidae > Capricornis > Capricornis sumatraensis. Next base: position 40,176,107 of record NC_091078.1, on the reverse strand, counting down.
GCATGTCCTAGCTCTGGCCACTCCTCTGCGTGGCCTGAGCCCCCTTCTGGAAGGAGAGGGGGTTTCCTCTGGACTCTGGGCATACTGTGGGCACAGGGCCGTCTTGTACTCGCTGTAATGCAATCTTGGAATCAAGAACTTGGGAGGATGAGTTGCTTCAGGGCAGAAGCAAGGGATTCCATCCAGGCTGTTTTCCTATATGATTTTATATTACAGGAATATAATATATTATGTCATTTATTATTATAATTATTATTATAATGCTCGGTCCCTCCACACCTGGCTTGCGTTTGTCCTGAGGAAGCAGATATGCAAAGATTCATATTTTTCTCTGTTAATTTTGTAAACCTATTTGTTTTATCACCCATGCATCATCTGAGCATTGAAGGAAAGGACAGGCATGTTGGTTTGGCGTTGGGCTTCTGACAAGATTTGGTCCATAAGCAAGAAGTGCCCAGCAGGTGTGGACTGGTCGTGGGGCTGCGTGGTTTTGATGCATGAGCCTGGATGTGGGCACCCTGTGTGTGTGTTCAGGGTGGAACTTAAGAGCCAACTGAAAACCCACTTCTTCTGTAAAAGGCTTAAGAAAATAAGGCAATGAAAAAACTGTAATGTTTTTCCAAAGTGCATGTATTAATAGAAGATTTACCAGGATAATCATTGCATTCCACCATGACTTGGAGTTTCCATCTGGTCTTCTCAGGGGTGTCTTGTTGAGGTGTCTGATCTCGTGGGGAGAGGTGGGGTACTGTGAGCTGGACCCCGGGGCTGAGTTGGCTGCGCTCGTGCCTGGGAGGTGAGTGACATGCACTGATTGGACAGGCACACTCCTCGCCCAGAACCTCGTGTGGAACCAGACCCCAGGTTTCCCACCTCGTGTAGTGCTGGTCCCTGTCTGGCCTGTAGGAAATAAAAAGCCAGTTCACTTGTGGACTTTGTCACAGCCTGTAAGAGCTTCCCAGGTGGTGCTAGTGGTTAAGAACCCTCCTGCCAATGCAGGAGGCATAAGAGATGTGGGTTAGATCCCTGGGTGGGGAAGATCCCCTGGAAAAGTGCATGGTGACCCACTCCAGTATTCTTGCCTGGAGAATCCCATGGACAGAGGAGCCTGGCAGGCTACAGTCCATAGGGTTGCAAAGAGTCAGACATGACTGACTTAACACACACACACAGCCTGTAAGAGGCTGGGAACATCTGTGTGGCCCACACGAAAGGGTGGGTTTGCACTGTTTGGGTGCCTGGCAGGCCAGCACCTGGAGCAGAGATGAGCAGGATGCCAGTGGTCTGTGGTGCGGGTGGCCTTGTGGATGGATTAGTGCCTAAGATGAGGGCTTTGAAATCATCCCTCTTTATTTCACTCCCGTCACAAGCCTATGTCTTCTTCCATATGTTTTGCTTTGTATGAGAGACTGAAGCATGCCCTGTGCTCACGTCCTTCTCAGCTCCAGGATTCTGTATTCTGTATTCAGTAGCCTGCATGGCCCCCTCTCTCCTTCTCAGGCTGGGCTGCATTTGTGTGTCCTCCACCCTCCAGTCAGGCTTCATAGGTGGCACTGGTAAAGAACCTGCCTGCCAATGCAGGAGACACAGGAGATGCAGGTTTGATTCCTGGGTCGGGAAGATCCCCTGGAGGAGGGCATGGTAACCCACTGTAGTATCCTTGAGGGAGAATCCCATGGACAGAGAAGCTACAGTCCATGGGGTCACAAAGAGTGGGACATGACTGAGCGACTAACACTTTCATTTCTTTTTTAATCCTCTATTAATACATGCACTTTGGAAAACTGTAGGGTTTTTTCACTGCCTTATTTTCTCAAGCCTTTTACAGAAGAAGTGGGCTTTCGGCTGGCTCTGAGATTCCACCCCTAACACACACGCACAGGGTGCACACGTCCAGCTCTGTGTCTCCACCCCACGGACGAGCACCCGCATACACCACCCTCCAGTAATTCCCTGTTCGATGACCTCAGTTGCTCAGCATCCTGAGAATCTGTTCTGACTTCTGTTTTTATCAGGCTGTCTGTTCCTTGAGACTATTCATGTGTCTTCCTCATGGTGGCTTCCCCTGTGACCAGCACAGCATTGCCCCTGGGGGGAGGGGCATGAGGTGCTAGGCACCATTTCTGAGCCCAGGACTGTACTGGGCTCTAAGGGTTCAAAGGACATAGCATCCATGGCTCTGGCAGAGAGCTGGGAATGCCCAAAGTGACCTCAGTGTCTCTAGGATGGTTGTAAAGGACTGCAGGACCCCAGAGAGGGAGAGAGCACGTGGGAAGAGGGGCTGCAGGGCAAGAGAGCAGAAACATTTGGGGAGGGTATTCCAGGCAAAGGCAACAGCAGGAGAGTCTATACTGGCCCAGATCGGTCCCCTGGAGGCTGCGGGGCAAGGGGCGGGGCCTCGGGAGCTGTGAGGACTCCCTCCCTCCTCTGCTGACCTCTCTCTGAGTGTTACCTCCACCTGGCCGCCGTGGCTGCAGCCCTCATTCTTCAGCGTGAGCCGGGGGAGGCAAGGGCCTCTTCACTTAACACGGTTTGGAAACACTGGCATAGGAGCCTGACGGCCCCTCACTGGAGGGCAGACTCTGCTGAGAGAGTGGTGGGGGCTAGGACCTGCTGGCAGGGGACCAGGCTGATGATGAAGCTGATGAAAGTGTTAGTCACTCAGCTGTGTCCAGCTCTTTGAGACTCCATGGACTGTAGCCCACCAGGCTTCTCTGTCCATGGCATTCTCCAGGCAAGACTACTGGAGCGTGTTGCCATTTCCTCCTCCCGGGGGTCTTCCGGACCCAGGGTCTCCTGCATTGCAGGTGGATTCTTTGCCATCTGAGCCACCAGGGAAGCTTGATGATTATTCGAGCTCAAAAAGAAAGGTGTGGTGCAGGGAGACCCTCTCCCCGAGGAGGTGGTCATGGGTGTGATATTCCATGGGGCTGTAAGCACAGGGGTTGATGTTAAAATCTTGCCCTCCCCCTCCCTATCACCACACTGCCAAAATCTGGGTGCAAGTTACTTCCCAAGACGGTGCAGCGGAGTACCTCCAACAGAGATATACCGTGTAGCTGGGGATCTTATCAGCTTCACATGGGCCAATCCTTGCCCTGGATTTCCTTGCCATGTTCTGAGTTTTCCAGCCAGCATGCTGGGGTCTCTTTTCCAAGGGCTATAGCTCAGACAGACCCTCAGTCCTAGGATCCTTCTGTGGTCAAATAGAGAGAGTCCAGTTTCAAACCTTTAATAGATGTTAAGCCTCAGCTCTAGAGGGAAAAGTAAATACTTTCTGTGAAATACAGAAGTCCTTCAGTGAGGTTCATAAGTTATGTTCCGTAATAAATGAGCAGCAGTATTGCGTATTTGAAAAAAGTAGACTCTGGAATTAGGCCGAATGAATTATTTTTATTTGTGTTTAAATGAATTTTCTTCAGGTCAGGCTCCTTACCCTCATAAGGGATTTAGAGAGTTAACTGTGAAAATTAAGGGCGATAACGCACAAAAGTAAAGCCCCACACCAGCATCTAGTGTGAGCTCACTCTCCTTAGCTTAAGAAGATCAAGGTAATAGATTGGGAGTCTGGGATTAACATATACATACACTATTATATATAAAACAGATAACCAACAAGGACCTACTGTATAACACAGGAAATTTGACTCAATATTCTGTAACCTAAATGGGAAAAGAATCTGAGAAAGAATATATATATATAACTGAATTGGGCTTCCCTGTTGGCTCAGCAGTAAAGAATCCGCCTACAATGCGGGAACCACAGGAAATGTGGGTTTGATCCCTGGGTCAGGAAGATCCCCTGGAGGAGGGCACGGCATCCCACTCCAGTGTTCTTGCCTGGAGAATCCCATGGACAGAGGAGCCTAGCAGGCTACAGTTCATAAACTGAAGTGACTTAGCACGCATAACTGAATCACTTGGCTGCATACCTGAAATGAACACAATATTTTAAATCAACTACGTTCCAATATAAAATAAAAAAATAAAATTAAGATCAGGTGTGGATTTGGGCTTAAAGTTTTTTAACACTCATTGTTTAAGAATACAGTGTTCCACTTTAAAAACAAAGTCCCCAATTCTATTCCTTGTCTGCCTTTAGAAAAGAATGAAGAGAACTAAATCCTGTGGGCGTCGGTGGGGTGTGTGCGGTGTTTGAGGGAAGAAAGGAGAAAGAATCAGACTGGAGTGTAGAGTCTTGAATGGACAGTCCCAGGCAAAACTAGTAAATAGACTTTTTAAGCAACTTACACAATATTGTCAATGGATGTCAGACCACAGCTCTTCCAAGGATATGCGCTAGGAAGGACGAAAGCAAACCCAAGCCCTTCTGTCAGCAGGGAGACCTGGGGAGTCGGTGGGAAGGCTTGATTGTCGGGTATGTGAGTGGGGGTGGCTAACGTGGGCAGAACTAACTGTTTGCATTTTTTCTGTCTTGCTTTCCATACCGGGAGTGCTTGGTTTTCTTTTTGTCACTGAGTAGTGTGGATTTATTAGGCCTTGTGCTTCAAGGGCACGGAGAGATTGCATGTAGGAGCAAGTCTGAACAGGGAAAGTGAGAATTACTGTATCAGATGATACCCAATTAACTGGTGACAAGCACAGCAGGTGAAATTGGAACCGGGGCTTTATCTGTTATGTAGAGTGAGTGTTTGCTGTATAGTTAACTGTTTTTAAACCTGGGGGAGCTTCCCTACTCATTCTCTCCCCTTTCCTCCTGCCCAGGCTCTCTTCCCATCTAAGCAGTCACAGTTTCTACTGACATGAGTATCCGGACTAAGTCCCTGAGATGCGCTCTGGGTTCAAGGGTGAGAGGGCTTCTCCTGGGGCATCACACCGCGCTGGACTGTGGAGGCGGAAACATACACATCAACACAGCTCAGAATAACTGCTTTGACTTTCTTCACGGACAACTGAATCATATTATGATGCTCCAGTTCTGAAAAGGCTTTCCCACTCTCTGCCTGCCTTTGAAGTTACCATAATAGCTTGACTCATATCGCCCAAAGGAGAAAATCTGGATGAAGCAGTTAATCTTTACATCCACTTCTGGGAGTGGCCAAGACAGGTGATGGAGGCTCAGAGCCTGTGCTTTCGGACCTTCGGACCTGCCTGTCTCCTGTCGCCAGCTTGTGTGCTGCACTGCGTGACCTACCTGTAAGCTCAGGGAAAAGTGATTCAGAAATTATTGGGAAGATAAGGTGATATGGCATTAAATGCCTGATACTCTAAAACACAAATCTTATTTTATGTGCACCTGATGGTTTGGATTATGCTCGCCTCCTCCGGCTTCAGCCAGTGTGGAAAAGCCTTTAAGATCCCTACTCAGTCGCTTCCACCCGGAGTCATGTTTACCCCTTCCGCCTGGGCTGAATCTCCTTCCACGGTGCTCCCCGAGTGCCAGATGCTTTATCTTTCTATCACTGGACCAAATTTGTTGCTTTTATTAGCTATCTGTTTGTCTGTCTTTATCTCCAAACCTGGTTTTCTCTAGGCTGAGAGCAGCGCCACGTTCAGTTCTGTAGCCGCAGTGGATACAACCTGGCACGCAGTGGGCGTTTCAGAAATGTTGGATGGATAGAAGAATGAGAGTCAGATGGAACCCCAAAGAGAGGCCTGCTCTTAGTTAGCATCTGTTAATTTGGTAGGACCTGTATCTGATCACTTTTCTTCTCTCTGGAAATTTGGTATCAACATCAGAGAAAATTAACAACAGCATACTGAATGATGTCCTGCTGATGAGAAGTGAGCCCATTGCTAAATTAGTGATGGTGTTTCTTTGGTTCCAACCCTAGAGGATGTGCACATCAGCACAGCTTTTACTCTTCATGGACAGCTGAATCATATTATGATGCTCCAGTTCTGAAAACTGATAGACCACTCTGAAGTCTAGCAAGAATTATATCCTATTTAACTTGGGATCTCTCTCTTGAGAGTTCTGTGTAAATGACCACCACATGCAGTGATGGCAGAAAAATGCAGTAAAAATTATCTATAGAGGCAAATAAAATCTTCTTGTAAAACCACATGAATATGACATTGTGGGAGGAGTGACTCAAGCTGAATATAAGACTTGGAAAATTAAGTGATCATTCATTAATCATTTTCTCATTGCAAACTACTTTGAGGGCTTCCCTTGTGGCTCAGTTGGTAAAGAATCCATCTGCAATGGAGATCCAGGTTCGAACCCCGGGTTGGGATGATCCCCTGGAGAAGGGAATGGCTACTCACTCCAGTGTTCTTGCCTGAGAAATCCCATGGACAGAGGAGCCTGGAGGGCTACAGTCCATGGGGTTGCAAAAGTTGGACACCACCAATAACTACTTTGTCTTACTCCTTGGCCTATACTATATAAATATATATATGTATATATAATGTACACACACACATATATATCATATATACATGTATATATACTAAGTGTATATATGTGATGTATATATGTAAAAGACACACAGTGGTAATACAATGGTAATGTACTTTACTCTGATATATTAGCAGTATTCTTCCTCACAGTTGATGTACAATTAGGTTTCCATCTTTTGATGGCTGTGTTTTGTGATTGCTAGTGCTCTTTGTAACTCTGACTTTTTACAGCAGTCTTTGGCCTCTCCTGAGTTTAATATGTTTGAACGCCGTCACTTTGTTGGCAGCCGAAATTTCACACGCATTTATTCAGTGTGCATTTCCTTACTCCCATTGTGTTCTTTAAAATTGAGCTTGTGATTTGTAACAGTGGGCTCTGGAACTGTCCTTCACTAGCTGTGTGACTTGGGTCCCTTCGTTTCTCTACGTGCAAAATGAGGATGATAATGGCTGCTGCTGCTGCTAAGTCGCTTCAGTCCAACTGCACGTCCATTTCTTCCTGTTGTTCCCTCCCTGGATTTTGGTTGGTGCCACTTCACTATTGCATCTCCGTGTGTGGTTTAATCACCCAAGTAAACAGAAGTGCTTCCATTAACTCATGCGGAAGAATGGCACTTCAGATGGTCAGAAGTTTCTCAGAATTCTAAAATTCCTCCTCTGTCTTTCACATCTCCCTTCTGGAAGATTTCACTAATGAGAGTTCATCTTGTCTAAATTTGTCCTTGAATAATGATCTTTGAAATCTGATGATTTATTTTTATAAAATGAGGTCCTATCTCACATGTAACTTATGTTATTTTAGCAAATGTCAATAAAATGGATAATGTTAGAGAAAATTTGTGATTGACGCTAAACTGATGAGGGCCCTTTGCTTCCACTTTCAACGTTGAGGTCATATGGTGCTTATCTCACGATGCTGTCCTTATTAACTGGGGTGGTGGGGCTGAAGCTCTTCGGAACCCGCTGCTTCCTTCAACCTCACGGCAGGTGTTACTCATTTCCCATGACGACTCCTCCTGTCCTTCTGCTACACAAAGGATCTAATACAATGAAACTCAGTTAGACCTTTTTCCACTTGACATTCTCCTATCTTATCCTGAAAAGGATATTGCTGGTAGCTTGGTTTTTTTTTTTTTTTCCATTAGACTCGTAGGGATATTTTTGGATCATCAGTTATGATGAAGATATACAGAAAATGTTGCTATGCCCCCCAGGGTGTTGTCAATGTTAGTATCTGACTCTACCTTGCTCTCTGGGCCCCTTGAGGCCATGTCTCTTTTATACGTAAACAGTGCCTAGGCTAGTGTGTTTGGAGAAAGTAATGGCACCCCACTCCAGTACTCTTGCCTGGAAAATCCCAGGGACAGAGGAGCCTGGTAGGAGGCTGTCTATGGGGTCACACAGAGTCAGACACAACTGAAGCGACTTAGCAGCAGCAGCAGCAGCAGCAGTCAGCTAGTGTATTGCATGAAGTAGGGCCCAAATTCCATTCCTGTAACATGGATTTGTGTTTGTGCCATGCACTCTGATAAATGTTTTTGCAGATTTTCTGTGTTTAATGATCAATTGGATTCATAAAACGATTTCATTCTGATGTTTTGGCCTGATTCTGGATCTCAGATTCCCTTAGCATGTGGGGAGGAGGAAGTATTCCTGTCTCTTCCCCATCAGGATGCCTGGTGACCCCCGGTCTCCTTTTCCCTTTGGTACTCAGCTTCCCTTGGTGCTGAAACCATTTGCCTCAGGTTGGGACTTGAACCCATGTGGCAGGATTCAAACCCAATCTTAACCCAGGGTCTTCTGAGACCACAGACCCGGTTTCAGGATCTAATGAAACTCAGATTCTTTATGTCTCATCACAGAAGCATTCAGTGACAGACAAAGTGATAGGTGAGAAGTGGATTTATCCAGAGAAAAAACACACTCCAGAGACAGTGCGGACCCATTTGATTCTAACTGGCTTATGCTGTGTGCTTGGGTTGTATCATTCTTTCAGAAGTGCCCTGCTCCCTTCCTTCCTGTTTCAGCATCGTCTTTGGTTCTTGGAACCTTGTCTCACCACCATTACTGTTCTCTGTGTCCCTGCTCTAAGATGCTGGGGAAAGGAAGGAGGAAGAGGGAGAGAGAAGAGAAAATGAGCTCTGTTCCCAGTCAGTGTGTCTGCAGGCATCTGTTAGGAAGTTAAAAACCTAAACTCCCCATCTGCAATCTGGGCCTCTCTGGAAGGTGGTGAGTCAACCCAGGAATGAGTGAGCAAGGCTGGCCTGGGTGATGAGTCAGGATCCAGCAAAAGCAATCAACACAACATCCTCTGCAGATGACAGCCTCAGGGCAAGTGGACAAGATGTTCCTGTGGGTCCAGCAGGTCACTAACTAGAGCTTCAAGTGGTGAGATGACTCAAGTATTTACTGCCTGATTCCTTAGCAAAATCATTTATAGGGTGTACCTCTGGATTATTTTGAACTGGAGAATATGGCTTTCTTGTCCTCATGGGAGGTGCTATGAATTTTTGTCCCTTGGATAAAAGGTGCTATCACAGTATAATCATAGTTATATGGAATCATCAAGGTCTTCTTAAGTTACTCTTAATCCCAGTGTGATGACATCTCTCCTCCTTGCTTCAGTTGCCAGGGTCTTCCAAGTGTCCATCTGTAGTTCAGACCTTCTCCAAGGCTCATAATCCAACTTCATACTTGACAGCCCAGCTGGATATCTAGTAAACCTAAATTTATCATATCTAAACTTGAACTCTTTTTTTTAAAAAGTTTTTCAATTGCTTTGATTTTTTCCAGCTTTACTGAGGTATAATTGACAACATGTGATATTTAAAGTGTACAATGTGGTGTGTGATATACATTGTGCAAGAATTTCCCCTCATCAAGTTAATTAACACATCCATCACCTCACATATTTACCTTTTTTTTCCCTTTGATGAAAACACTTAAGTTCTACTTTCTTAGCAAATTTCAATCCAAGATTAACTCTTGCTTGTGTCCACAGATTGGTTTCACCTGAGATCTTCCCATCTTGGTTGATGCTAACCCTGTTTTTATTTCAGGAGCTCAGGGCAAAAATCTTGTACTATAGTCATTCTTGACATGTCGGTTTTTTACACACGCAAATCCAGTCCATCAAGAACTCCCACTGTCTCTAAAGTATACCTAAAGTCTGCCCCTTAGCACCATCTCCTGCCGATGCCCTGGTCTCAGTTCCCATCAGCTGACCTCCCTGTGTTGCTCTGATTCTCTCACCTGCTGCCACGATCTGTTCTTGGCACAGCAACCAGGAGCCAATTTATTGCCATTCTTTTGCAGTGCTTTGCCATTTAGCTCAGAAGACCCCAAATCCTGACATGCACTTTCCAGTTACTAGAGCTGTGGAACAAATTTTCCCCCAACTTACTACCAACTATGTCTTACATTCACAAATTCTGTGAGTGAGGAATTTAGACAGGGAGCAATGGAGATGGTTTGCCTCTGTTTCATGAAGTCTGGGTTGCTTCCCCAGACTGAAAGGCCCAAATATCTGGAAGCTCACTCATTCACACATCTGGTGAGTGATGCAGGCTGTAGGCTGAGATCTTTGCCTGGCTTTCAGCCTGAACAATTCTGCACGGCTTCTCTGTGTGGCTTGGTCTTCCTCACAGCATGGTGGTTGGGTTCCTAGGAGAAGGAGAAACCTGGACTGGGCCCCTAATCTCAGAAGCTAAATAGCATCCTTCCTGTCACACTCAACGGTGGGAACAGTCTTAGCCTGTTCGAGTCAAGGGAAAGGAAATAGATTTTCCTGCCTTAATGGAGAGTGGCCAAGCTCTAGAAGAATGTGGGGGCCAGAAAGATTGCTGTGGCCGTGTTTGGAAGTAGAGTCTGCTGCAGTAGCCTGTGACTGGACCTGGGCTCTTTCTCTGTCTGCATTGCTTCACCCTGGGAAACCTTCTGCTCAAGCCACGTGTGGCTGGGGCACTCAGGCAGACTCCGCTGGCCCTCTGCGGCTTTTCCCTCCCCACTTTGCCCACTCATGTACTCCCCCCCCACCATCTTCATGCTTTTATTCAAATGTCAGCTTCTCAGCAGGGCCTACCCTGACCATCTTGTAGCCGCACTCTGATCTCCTTCTCTTGCTTTATAATACTGACCACTCCCTAGTCGTCTGTGGAATGTTATATACTTATTATTACCCTCTAGAATGAAAGACCCAGGCATCTTTACTGATCCTGTTCACTGGTTTATACTCAGGGCTTAGAACAGTGTGTGGCACATAAAGACATATAGGATGTGAAACAGAATTTCTGGTTGGAGTATTCTGAATAGGTACTTATTCCCAATGAACTGGTGAGATCTATGCTCTGAGGAACCACATCACCGCGACTGAATCCCCAGGTTGGCACACAAGCTGACACAGAGTAGAAACTGAAAACAAATATTTAACTTATTTATTTGGAGAGAAATTTAGCACAACTTAACTTGTAGGTTTTCTTCTATTTCTTTCTATGATCATTGAGGAAGGCTTTCTTATCTCTCCTTGCTATTCTTTGGAACTCTGCATTCAAACAGGTGTATCTTTCCTTTTCTCCTTTGCTTTTCTCTTCTCTTCTTTTCACAGCTATTTGTAAGGCCTCCTCAGACAGCCATTTATCAGTGCAAAGAAATAGAGGAAAATAATAGAATGGGAAAGACTAAAGATCTCTTCAAGAAAACTAGAGATACCAAGGGAACATTTCATGCAGAGATGGGCTCAATAAAGGACAGAAATGGTATGGACCTAGCAGAAGCAGAAGATATTAAGAAGAGACGGCAAGAATACACAGAAGAACTGCACAAAAAAGATCTTCATGACCCAGATAATCACAATGGTATGGTCACTCACCTAGAGCCAGACATCCTGGAATGTGGAGTCAAGTGGGCCTTAGGAAGCATCACTATGAACAAAGTTAGTGGAGGTGATGGAATTGAGCTATTTCAAATCCTGAAAGATGATGCTGTGAAAGTGCTGCACTCAATAGGCCAGCAAATTTAGAAAAATAAGCAGTGGCCACAGGACTGGAAAAGGTCAGTTTTCATTCCAATCCCAAAGAAAGGCAATGCCAAAGAAAGCTCAAACTACCACACAATTATACTCATCTTACATGCTAGTAAAGTAATTCTCAAAATTCTTTAAGCCAAGTTTCAGCAATATGTGAACCATGAACTTCCAGATGCTCAAGCTGGATTTAGAAAAGGCAGGGGAACCAGAGATCAAATTGCCAACATCCATTGGATTGTCAAAAAAGCAAGAGAGTTCCAGAAAAACATCTATTTCTGCTCTGTTGACTATGCCAAAGCCTTTGTGTGGATCACCACAAACTGTGGGAAATTCTGAAAGAGATGGGAATACCAGACCACCTGTGTGGGAAATTCTGAAAGAGATGGGAATACCAGACCACCTGACCTGCCTCTTGAGAAACCTGTATGCAGGTCAGGAAGCAACAGTTAGAACTGAACATGGAAAAACAGACTGGTTCCAAATAGGGAAAGGAATACGTCAAGGCTGTATATTGTCACCCTGCTTATTTAACTTATATGCAGAGTATATCATGAGAAACGCTGGGCTGGAAGAAGAACAAGCTGGAATCAAGATTGCTGGGAGAAATATCAATCACCTCAGATATGCAGATGAAACCACCCTTATGGCAGAAAGCAAAGGAGAACTAAAGAGCCTCTTGATGAAAATGAAAGAGGAGAGTGAAAAAGTTGACATAAAGCTCAGCATTCAGAAAACTAAGATCATGGCATCCAGTCCCATAATTTCATGGCAAATAGATGGGGAAACAGTGGAAACAGTAATAGACTTTATTTTGGGGGACTCCAAAATCACTGCAGATGGTGACTGTAGCCATTAAAATTAAGACACTCCTTGGAAGAAAAGTTATGATCAACCTAGATAGCATATTAAAAAGCAGAGACATTACTTTGCCAACAAAGGTCCATCTGGTCAAGGCTGTAATTTTTCCAGTGGTCATGTATGGATGTGAGAGTTGGACTGTGAAGAAAGCTGAGCACCAAGGAATTGGTGCTTTTGAACTGTGGTGTTGGAGAAGACTCTTGAGTGTCCCTTGGACTGCAAGGAGATCCAACCAGTCCATTCTGAAGGAGATCAGTCCTGAATATTCATTGGAAGGACTGATGTTGAAGCTGAAACTCCAATGCTTTGGCCACCTGATGTGAAGAACTGACTCACTGGAAAAGACCCTCATGATGGGAAAGATTGAAGGCAGGAGGAGAAGGGAATGACAGAGGATGAGATGGTTGGATGGCATCACAGACTCAATGGACATGAGTTTGATTAAACTCTGGGAGTTGGTGATGGACAGGGAGGCCTGGCATGCTGCAGTCCATGGGGTCGCAAAGAGTCAGACATAACTGACCGACTGAACTGAACTGACTGAACTTGTAGGTTGGGGCAGCACAAGTCAATAAAATAAGAGGCCAACTTAAACAACATATATTTCACTCTGTGTGTTTCTGTTTTAGCCATTAGCTATTAACAACTAATGAACCAGAACTTTTGTTGTATTCCCATCTAAATATTTGGTTTCTTGATGAGGAATTTTAAGGTACTTTTTCTGGTTTCCAGTAAAGCCCCTGTACCTCAGGCTGTATCAGAGCTTCTCCCCACTGTACCATATCTCCTTCACATTAGTAAAGTGGTTCTTTGGCCCTTTGAGCTTTGTGTGGGTGGTAGTTTCTCGGTGGTGTCTGACTCTTTGTGACCCCATGGACTGTAGCCCACCAGGCTCCTCCATCCATGGGATTTCCTAGACAAGAATACTGGAGTGGGTTGCCATTTCCTTCTCCAGGGGATCTTCCTCACCTAAGGATTAGGCCTGGGCCTCCTGCATTGCAGGCAGATTCTTTACTGCGTGAGCCACCAGGGAAGCCTTAAGAGTCATCTATTCCTTCAGCATTTGGTGTGATGAGGCACTGAGTTCATCTCTAGGAGAAGCTGCCCTCACAGCTTGGGAGCTGGGCAGTTAATGCCAACTTATTGTCTGCATCAGATTTCTATTTGAGTTTCAATGAAAGGGTCTGCAATCTTCAGCTACCACCGGTGAAGTTCTCTGATTCATCCCTGAGGTGGGATGTTCTTCTCGCTCTTATGCTCTTTCCCAAACTCTGCAACCAAGCACTTGGCTACCAAGTGGGCAGTGGGAGGGGCACAGAGTACAATGGGATCCATGCCAGACATGTGAAGAGCTGCCTTTGAGAGCTCGTGGTGAAAGGCATCACGCCTTTTCTCCTGACTCCAGCTCCTGCGGCACCTGGAGGCCTCAGACCCCTTCCAGCGCATCCATCCAGACAGCCCCTCCAGTGGCTCCGGATGTTCTCCAAACATAGGATGTTATCACTGGCACCTTGACTGTGACCCTTTGGGTTTTGGCTTTTAGTTGAGCGGTTCTGGGTTTTGTTCAATCTTTGACTCCAGTTGCATTCATGTTGGATTTTTGTTTTGCAGAAACCAGTGTGAAGGTCAGTACTATGAAGTACATGGAAATGCTTGAGGAGAAACTGCACAGGTAAGGAGGGTGATTTCTTCATCACAGACTCAATGGTACATCTGGATCCTTCATTATAACAGAATTTAGTGAAAGCAAAGAAAAAGGCTAGCCAATTCGTCATAAATTACCAAAGTAAAACACACACAAAAAGGAGTTCTTTGAACCCTGTAACAGAAGAATCAGGTGTCATGCAAACATCTCCCAGCACTTTTTTCTTTTTATAAAATGTAAGTAGATTAAGATGTTGAAAAGTGTCTGAGGGAGATCACAAGAGAGTTTTCATATTTCAGAAGAAGAAGAAGAATCTTCCTTGGTATGTTAAATTCAGAATGTATGCCTCGGTCTGTCTTCCTGTTCTTTTAAACGTCTGAAGTGGGTGTTATGGATGTTGACCCGGCTTATATATGTTTTGGAACCATAGAAAAATGCCCATCTTAGGTTCTGTTTTGAATCTTGAATCAAAACCAGCATGAAAATTCTTGTGCCTTTTTTTCTTAACCCAATTAGGCATTCAGATTTGAGAAACATTAGGGATGCTGCGGCATGTCAAGATGTTTCTGGAGTTTATGGATGTGTACTCATGAAAATAAACCCCAGCCACCAGGCTCTGTTCCTAATTAAGGAAACACATACAAAAATGTAATATGTGCTTTCTTCCCTGGGACTCATTTAGCTTTATGGAAAATGTTTTGCTACTATTTTGGAAATTGTTAAATAACTCTTTAAGTAGGCTATGCCTTCAACCTTGGTCTGCCAGGGTAATGCCGTCGGCTAAAATACTGCTTCTCCCTTAAGATGTTAAGAGGAGCTGCCTTGCTGAGCTCTGCTCTGCAGGGTGGATTCTAATGCGTGGAAAGCAGGTTCTTCCAGCCCTAGAGGTGGGGAGGAACTATGACAAAGGTAGTCAGTAGTGTGCCTGGGGTGAGAGCGTGTGCAGGTGAGAGGCATCCTCTGAGGAGAGGTCTCTCCGCCTTAGAAAGTAGCGTGCTCACCTGGCTCAGGTGTGCTGCCCTGCCTGGCACGTGCTCTCCCACGTGTTCTGCTGGGGAAGGTTTCTGCACATCCCTTTTGGTCTTAACTCTAGTTATCATGCTTTAGCCATAAACAGCACACACACACCCCAAGTGTTCCGTTAGGTGACTGGACGGTAGGTTGGGGTTGTAAGATGTGGGTATAGCTAGAGGGTGCCCCTTTATTGTTTTTTTATTGGAGGATGATTGCTTTCTGCCATACAACACCGTGAATCAGTCATAAGTATACGTATTCTCTCCTTCTTGAGTCTCCCTCCCCCCATACCACCCCCTTGATCATCACAGAACGCCAACCTCACCTTCCTGTTTTTTAGCAGTTTCCCGCTAGCTATCTGTTTCACGCATGCTAGTACATATATGTCGGTTCTACTCTCTCAACGTGCCCTGTCCTCTCCTTCCCCTGCTGTATCCACACATGCGTTCTGTGTATCTGCACCTCAATTCCTCTTCTGCAAATAGGTTCATCAGTACTGTCTTTCTAGATTCCATGTGTATGTGTTAATATACTATATTTGTTTTCCTGACTTACTTCATTCTCTATAACAGGGTCTAGGTTCGTCCACCTCACTACAGCTGATTCAAATTCGTTTCTTTTTATGACTGAGTGATATTCCATTACATGTACATGCCACATCCTCATCCATTCATCTGTTGATGGACATCTGGGTTGCTTCCATGTCCTGGCTGTTGCAACAATGCTGCAAAGCACCCCTTTAAATTACAGCTCTATCACTTACCAATTGCCTGACCTCAGGGAAGCATTCACCTACCTTCAGTTTCTTTATCTATAAAACTGATGGATGGGAGTGTGCATTTTATTGTTCACTGTATATAAAGCACTGTTATGGTCAACTGCCAACAAACGTCCGTTCGCTTCGCCTCTTGCTACTTTCCAGCCTTCCTTGCCTTAATCGTCAAACTGGCTGAACAGTCGTGCACAGCCTGAATCTTTTCCCCTCCAAGCCGGGCCCCTCTGCTGCGTATGCAGTCAGGGAACGGCCCCTCGCCCAGCTGCTCGGGCCGTCCCACCTAACACCTGTGCGGAACCAGGGCCTCCATTCACTACCCCTTCCCTCCTCTCCCCCTTGGAGTCAGTCAGTGGTCCTGCCACGTCAGCCCCTGTAGGACCCTCTTGCCTGCCTGCGTCCACCACACCAGTGTGGGTCTCCCTGAGTGACTCTCACGGCTACTTTTTACATGCTTTCTGAATCCACTGTTGCCCTTTCTACCCCATTCTCCAGCCGATCCTGAGGGAGCATGTTAAAATACACATCTGGCCCTTATGTATCCCCATCCTCCTAAGGATAAAGCTTAAATGTCCCGCCCGTGGCTCCTGCCATTCTTCCGTGTGGCCTCCGTGGGAGGTCGCTCAGTATCAGCCATCATCACTGGTCGCCACCCTACTGCCTGCTGATTCTCTTGTTTCTTAATGCCACTGTGGTGTTTTTCTAGAGAGAACATAATTCAGAATGGAAAATGGTCAAGGGACATTGTTCAGGGAAGAATTAGGCTGAACCATGTGAAATTACTGATATTAGACCATTTTGACCTAGAAAATGACAATTTCTTATGGTTCAACCAAATATCTAGTGATCTGGAGTCATCTGCAGTGGTCAGACACTACGGCCTGAGACTGGCCAGTCTGCTTCCCTGTGATGCACCAGCCCATGTGTGGACATGAGAACTCTCACCTCCTCTTTGGCATATGCTCCAGGGGGCTCTCTTATCTCCACCCCACCAGCCCTCCATCTGCATAAGCCTTGTTCATCCTTCACGTTGTAGACATCTTCTCTTTGAAGCCCTCCATGACTCCCCAGGACCAAGCCATGTGCTTGCACTGAATTAGTCTCATTTTCAAAGTGCTAAATGTCAGGTATGGAAGATTACGTGTCTTGTTCTGAATGTATCCTCAGTGATTTGATAGGTCGGAACAGTTTAGAGTGCCAAACAATATCTGCTGAACGAATAACTGAATAGATGAATGAATGAATGCTGCCAATCTGTAGACACTGTGGTGTCCTATCTGTCACCTCTTCAGCCTTGTGCATGCATGACGGACGGATGTTTGTGACTTGGGATCCGTCAGCCGTTTCCAGGGACCAGGGTGGTGGCTGGCTACCTTCCAGCCTACTTCCTGAGGGCTCTTTCCATGACTGTTTCAAGTTTTGAGGAGGTCTGGCCCACATTTGTTTGAACTGTTGTGGTGGAAACACACGAAGAGACAGGAGAAAAGGCAGTGGGGTCTGTGATCTCTGAGCAGTGGACAAAGGAGCAGAGAGAGGCTTGGAACTGGTATGCCCCCAGGGGCATCCTGGCAAATTATTGCTGCCTCAAAGCAGGAGGCCAGCCTGGGGGCCACGGAAGTGTGGTCATGGTTGGCCTCTCCCTCCCAACACAGAACCGCCCTCCCTACTGGACTTGATGAGTGATAGTTGCACAATCCTGCTACAGTCAGTTCTTTCTAAGAGAATCAATGTTTTAAAGCACAAAAGCAGTTTTTAGCCCTTGATATCTTTTGCATCATGGTGGCTGCTCAATTAATATTGCAAGATGTTGACAAGAGCAAGGTGATAGATGCCAATGAAAATCTTGGTTATTGATTTGCAGTGTTTGTAGTGTCTCTTGAACATTCAGGGGTTTAGAAGGACAGTGCTGACAAATGAATGAACTGCTCATTTCCCGACGAAAGTTGTTGAGGACACACTGTACCATCAGTGTCACCGCGAGATTTGGATCTGGCCAGTCATGATTTTAGGGTTTCCCTGGTGGCTCAGTTGGTAAGGAATCTGCCTGCAGTGCAGGAGACCTGGATTTGATCCCAGAGTCAGGAAGGTTCCCTGGAGAAGGAAATGGCAACCCACTCCAGTGTTCTTGCCTGGAGAATCCCATGGACAAAGGAGCCTGGCCGGCTACAGTCTATAGGGTTGCAAGAGTTGGATACGACTTTGCGACTAAACCACCACAGTCATGATTTTGGAGCCACACCTAAATGACAACAGTATCTTTGTTGAGACCTGGACACTCAGGTACTGAGACAAACTGAGGTGGGTTCAATGTTCCTCTCTCTATCAAGAAAGTCAAATGAATCAGAAATTAGGAAATAATTGACTCTGTCAGCAGCCCAAAGGGATCTCCTCACAGTACAGAACAAAAAGTGAGCAAATATTAAATAGGGGTTTCTAGTATATAGTAACTGAGAAGGCAATGGCAAGCCACTCCAGTACTCTTGCCTAAAAAATCCCATGGATGGAGGAGCCTGGTAGGCTGCAGCCCATGGGGTTGCTACGAGTTGAACACGACTGAGCAACTTCACTTTCACTTTTCACTTTCACACATTGGAGAAGGAAATGGTAACCCACTCCAGTGTTCTTGCCTGGAGAATCCCAGGGATGGGGAAGCCTGGTGGGCTGCCATCTATGGGGTCGCACAGAGTCGGACACGACTGAAGCGACTTAACAGTGTAACAGCAACAACAGTATATAGTAAACAAATAATTTGCCTTTTGATAATCTGAGTTATATAAAAAATGGAATTTCCCTCTAAATTTGAATGTTTGTAAAAACATTAAGAAGGTTTTTAAAAATCTGATTTTTTTAAATATAATTGTATTATTTCTTGATGAGATTACAGTCAATTTTATTTTTTCTTAAAAGTTTCTGTATTTTCTTTATTTTTTATTTTTTTATTTTTACCTTATTTTACTTTACAATACTGTATTGGTTTTGCCATACATTGACATGAATCCACCACGGGTGTATACAAGCTCCCAATCCTGAATCCCCCTCCCACCTCCCTCCCCATAACATCTCTCTGGATCATCCCCATGCACCAGCCCCAAGCATCCTGTATCCTGTATCGAACATAGACTGGCATTTCGTTTCTTACATGATAGTATACATGTTTCAATGCCATTCTCCCAAATCATCCCACCCTCTCCTCCCTCAGAGTCCAAAAGTCTGTTCTATACATCTGTGTCTCTTTTGCTGTCTCACATACAGGGTATGGTTACCATCTTTCTAAATTCCATATATATGTGTTAGTATACTGAATTGGTGTTTTTCTTTCTGGCTTACTTCAGTCTGTATAATCGGCTCCAGTTTCATCCATCTCATTAGAACTGATTCAAATGTATTCTTTTTAATGGCTGAGTAATACTCCACTGTGTATATGTACCACAGCTTTCTTATCCATTCATCTGCTGATGGACATCTAGGTTGTTTCCATGTCCTGGCTATTATAAACAGTGCTGCAATGAACATTGGGGTACACGTGTCTCTTTCAATTCTGGTTTCCTCGGTGTGTATGCCCAGCAGTGGGATTGCTGGGTCATAAGGCAGCTCTATTTGCAATTTTTTAAGGAATCTCCACACTGTTTTCCATAGTGGCTGTACTAGTTTGCATTCCCACCAACAGTGTAGGAGGGTTCCCTTTTCTCCACACCCTCTCCAGCATTTATTGCTTGCAGATTTTTGGATCACAGACATTCTGACTGGTGTGAAGTGGTACCTCATTGTGGTCTTCATTTTCATTTCTCTGATAATGAGTGATGTTGAGCATCTTTTCATGTGTTTGTTAGCCATCTGTATGTCTTCTTTGGAGAAATGCCTATTTAGTTCTTTGGCCCATTTTTTGATTGGGTCGTTTATTTTTCTGGACTTGAGCTGCATAAGTTGCTTGTATAATTTTGAGATTAGATGTTTGTCAGTTGCTTCATTTGCTATTGTTTTCTCCCATTCCAAAGGCTGTCTTTTCACCTTACTTATAGTTCCCTTTGTTGTGCAGAAGCTTTTAATTTGAATTAGATCCCATTTGTTCATTTTTGCTTTTATTTCCAGAATTCTGGGAGGTGGGTCATAGAGGATCCTGCTGTGATTTATGTCGGAGAGTGTTTTGCCTATGTTCTCCTCTAGGAGTTTTATAGTTTCTGGTCTTACGTTTAGATCTTTAATCCATTTTGAGTTTATTTTTGTGTGCGGTGTTAGAAAGTGATCTAGTTTCATTCTTTTACAAGTGGTTGACCAGTTTTCCCAGCACCACTTGTTAAAGAGATTGTCTTTACTCCATTGTATATTCTTGCCTCCTTTGTCGAAGATAAGGTGTCCATAGGTGTGTGGATTTATCTCTGGGCTTTCTATTTTGTTCCATAGATCTAAATTTCTGTCTTTGTGCCAGTACCATACTGTCTTGATGACTGTGGCTTTGTAGTAGAGCCTGAAGTCAGGCAAGTTGATTCCTCCAGTTCCGTTCTTCTTTCTCAAGATTGCTTTGGCTATTTGAGGTTTTTTGTATTTCCATACAAATCTTGAAATTATTTGTTCTAGTTCTGTGAAAAAAAAATCTGATTTTTAAAACTGATTTTATTTGCTATCAGTGTTAACGCTGCCAGATATTTGATGCACATAAAATTATCTCAACTATGTTATTTTATATGCTTAGGATATCTATTCCATCAAGTATAATTGTAAATAGGTCAATAGTAAAATCATTATTTGTAAATTACACCCATAAACTCTTTATTTCATGTAACATACATGAAAATAACGTGGGTTCTCAGTCCTGTCCAACTCTTTGCAACCCCATGGACTGTAGCTTACCAGGCTCCTCTGTCCATGGGATTTTTCAGGCAACAATATTGGAGTGGGTTGCCATTTCCTCCTCCAGGGATATATACACATATGTGTGTTTATATACACATTACACAAACATACAATCTTGCATTTGAAAAATAAACATTTCATAGTTCTTATGTTTATTTGGAAAATTCCTTTTTAGTAACATGACACTGAGTGAAAATTCATGGATAAGAAGCAGGTGATATTCTTTCCTTTATATCAAACTTTATGATTTGGAGTGACTTGGAGGCTGGGGAGAATCTGGCTTATTATTTCTCTATCACTGAAAGGCAGAGAAACAACAAACCTCTGGCAAATACACCTGTCTCAAGAAGAAAAGGAACTGATGACAAAAAAATCTGAGTTCCAAGTTAGGTACATGTATGTTGCTGCTCAGTTCAGTTCAGTTCAGTCGCTCAGTCGTGTCCAACTCTTTGCGACCCCATGAATCGCAGCTCGCCAGGCCTCCCTGTCCATCACCAACTCCCGGAGTTCACTCAGACTCACGTCCATCGAGTCCATGATGCCATCCAGCCATCCCACCCTCTGTCCTCCCCTTCTCCTCCTACCCCCAATCCCTCCCAGCATCAGTCTTTTCCAATGAGTCAGCTCTTCGCATGAGGTGGCCAAAGTACTGGAGTTTCAGCCTTAGCATCATTCCTTCCAAAGAAATCCCAGGGCTGATCTCCTTCAGAGTGGACTGGTTGGATCTCCTTGCAGTCCCAGGGACTCTCAAGAGTCTTCTCCAACACCACAGTTCAAACACATCAATTCTTTGGCACTCAGCCTTCTTCACCTGTTCTATAAAGGAGATGGGATTTGTGGATTTTCCCCACCTGTTTCAGAGGTGTCCCACCTCTCCCTTCTCTACAGCCAGGGAACCAGGAGGGTGGCTGCTGTCAGTTACAGGGTCATGGTCATTTCACAGACCTACTCCCTCTGGGATTTCCCCTCGGCTCCCACTGCTGCTGCTCATTAAAGCATGTAATACCTCCCTCCTCCTGTCCCCCCACCCTCCTGTTCAGTACACTCTGCCTCGGCAGCCAGAGTGACTTTGTCACTGCTCTGCTTACAATCCTTCTAGGCTCTTTTGCATCTGGCATAAACCCCACAATCCCCATCCAGGCCCCCAGGGCTCCCCATGAGGGGCCTTCAGCCTGCTGTCCACCTTGTCACTGTGATCCCCACCCTCACTGGGTGCTCAGTGCTCCAGAGGAGCCTGTGCTCAGTTCCCCAATTCACCCCCAGCAGCATTTTTTGGGGAGTCCTCCCCATGCCAGCCCCTGGGTGCACCCTCACCGCCAGACTCAGCACAGTACCCCTTTCTCTCCAGAGCCTCTCTGGCCTCCTCTTGCTTCCTTCTAGGTCCCCACAGTGGGAGTCACTTAGAGCAATCTGTTGCATTGACTTCTGTTTTATTCTCTTGGACTGTGAGCTCCTTGAGAATGAATGGGTTCCAGGCCAAGCCTGCTTTGTGTTCCAAATGGCTGGCATGCTGTTTGGCATGGGGTAAATATTCAATAAAATTAAGAATGCAAGAGTGGATAGATAAATAGCTACTGTATCTTAAAATGTTATTTTCAGCTATTCAATTCAAAAAATCAAGGCAGCTTAAGAAGATGCAATGCTCCAGAAATCCATTTGTCTTGCCATAAAATCTTAGTGAGATGAAATAGAAAAGGAAAAAATCTACTCTTAACGAGTCTTCTCCACTTCTTTTACTCCTTGGGTTTACAGAGGTATGATAGTAATTAAGCATGATATTTTGGCTTCAATCACATTCACTTACAGCTGAATCTTGCTTGAATTTCTATTTTCTCAATTATTATTATTTGAGGGTTCCATTTGTTCATTTGTTTTATTTTTTAGATTCCACATAAAAGTGAAAGCATACAGAATTTATCCTTTTCCATCTGACCTATTTCACTAAGCATAATACCAACCCAACCTCCCCCCGGCATGGTCCATACATGTTGCAAATGGCCAAATCTCATTCTTTTTTAATGGCTGAGTAATATTCTATTGTATATAGAAGATGTGGTATCTGTTTTCTCAAATATTACATATTCTCTCTTAACCGTCTTTCTCACAGAGGCAAAAGGAATATTCAGAGGTCTTGTAGATGAGTTTCATTTTCATTGATTATATCTTTTCAGTTCAGTTCAGTCACTCAGTCATGTCCAACTCTTTGTGATCCCATGCACTACAGCACGCCAGGCTTTCCTGTCTGTCACCAACTTCCGGAGTTTGCTCAAACTCATGTCCATTGAGTCGATAATGCCATCCAACCATCTCATCCTCTGTCATCCCCTTCTCCTTTCCCAGTCTTCAATCTTTCTCAGCATCAGGGTCTTTTCCAGTGAGTCAGTTCTTTGCATCAGGTGGCCAAAGTATTGGAGCTTCAGCTTCGGCATCAGTCCTTCCAATGAATATTCAGGACTGATTTCCTTCAGGATTGACTGGTTTGATCTCCTTGCTGTCCAAGGGACTCTCAAGAGTCTTCTCCAACAACACAATTCAAAAGCATCAATTCTTCAGTGCTCAGCTTTCTTAGTAGTCCAACTCTCACATCCATACACAACCACTGGGAAAACAATAGCTTTGACTAGAGGGACCTTTGTTGGCAAAGTAATGTCTCTGCTTTTGAATATGCTGTCTAGGTTGGTCATACCTTTCCCTCCAAGGAGCAAATATCTTTTAATTTCATGGCTGCAGTCACCATCTACAGTGATTTTGGAGCCCAAGAAAATAAAGTCTGTCACTGTTTTTATTATTTCCCCATCTATTTCCCATGAAGTGATGGGACCAGATGCCATGATCTTTGTTTTTTGAATGTTGAGTTTTAAGCCAACTTTTTCACTCTCCTCTTTCACTTTCATCAAGAATCTCTTTAGTTCTTCTTCGTTTTCTGCCATAAGGGTGGTGTCATCTGTGTATCTGAGGTTATTGATATTTCTGCCAACTTTTATCTTGTATCTAATCATGTATGGAAGTAATTTATCATTGTCCAATGGTCAGCTCACCTCTGTGGCTCATGGGCACCAAGTCCTCCACCCTAAGGCTCCGCTTAGACTTGTGGAATCTCTTGTATACATGCCTGATAGTAAAATTTCTCTTTTTTCTACATTTTTTCCCCGAAGTTAGATGTTAAAAACTGCCACAAACTATAGGTGCAGTTTAGTGGATTATAGGTTGTTTCCTTGTACTCTTCTGTGTTTCTCAAGTAGGTTTTTTTTTTTGAATATGCATCATACTTTCACAATCAGAGAAGAAAGCAGAAAAATCATTAAAGTCTGTTTTGAATATGGCAGTAATTAGATACTTTTTTTTTTATAGGCCTTCTTAGCATGAGAGGGACAATCAAAAACTCCTTGATCTTAACCTGAAATTTACTTAGAGACTGATATATTTTTCCAAAGGTGGTTTGGTCCTTTTTTTAAAATTAATGTTTACTTTCTATTTATCTTGCAATTTCAATATATTCAGCCTACAGGGAAGCGGTAGCTCAGGGAATTCACTCTGCCTGGTGGCTAGCAAGAGAGGAGCTCCGTAGTGGGTTCAGCCTGGACCCCACCACTTTCCTAGCTTGTCTGTCTGGACAGCTCTGCCTTCATCCCAGTCATTTGTGGGCAAAGCTGTCCTGGGTTCTAAGCCAACACAGTGTACCATGTGGAGGACATCAGGAGACTAAGGCATCATTTCTCTGCCCACAGGGCATGCCATCTGGACGGGGAGCAGCACTGTCCACATGCACTTCAGGGTTTAAAGTCTGTCCCCTTACCCGAGGCTCCAGGAGCCCATCAGTCAAGGCTAAAAGCAAGTGTTGATGACCAGGTGCCCCCGTCTCAGGAAGATGGGAATTAGGGCTGAGGATGGGGTCTCCAGAACACTTGTTTTCTAGACAGCTGCATGTGAGACGGTCCCCTAGGATGTGGGGAGAACACGTTAGCATTTCTGTTTCACTTTTTCATTTCACTCATTTAGGTTTTGTCTTTGAACATGCTTTATATGTGTACAGTGGTGGTGGTGGTGGTTTTTCAGCTGCTCAGTCGTGTCTGACTCTTTGCAACCCCATGGACTGCAGCACGCCAAGCTTCCCTGTCTTTCACTATCTCCTGGAGTTTGCTCAAATTCATGCCCATTGAGTCTGTGATGCTATCTAACCATCTCATCCCCTGCCGCCCTCTTCTTCTTTTACCTTTAATCTTTCCCCGCATCAGGGTCTTTTCCAATGAGTTTGCTCTTCACATCAGGTGGCCAGTGTATTGGAGCTTCAGTGTATAGTGGTACCTGCATACAGTTTATCAAATGTGTGAGTACGTTTGTCATTTTCTCACTGATGAGTGCCTGCATAATAAAAAAACAGAGACAGTGCTGAATTAGTGTTCACTTATTTTCCAATACTGAGTCCAAGGCCACATTCAGTATATGACCATGCTATGCAGCAGCCCTCTTTGTCTTCACATCCGCAGAGGAAAAAAGGAGTTAATTCTGTAAGAGGAGAGCCGGCTCTCAGATGATACAAAGAAGATGAAAGAGGCAGAGGCAAGCGGACGGAAAGGGCAGGATTACAAACAGCATGAGAGAGGGAATTTCAATGTGGAGTTGTTGGTAACGTCAGGCAGGAATTCAGGAGCCTTGTTCAGGTGTGTGGTCCTCAAGAGCATAATAGCTGACAGCCCAGGCGGCCGCTTATCCGGGGAGTGTGGTCCACACTTGACTGAGCGGCACTTGCTTCCAGCCGTTCAGCAGCTTCCCAACAGGAGTTTAACAATGAATAGAATTCTTTGGGGTTCCACATAGAGTGTTCTTTATTCTGAATTATGCAAGGCAATTTTTGACGTTTCTGTGCACCTGGAACAATCCATTTTCAACCCACATTGACCTTATTTCAAAGGCTGTTGAGGGAAGTGACTGTAAGAAGTGGCAGCCAGCAGATAGGCGACCGGCTGCCATGGGAACCCCTGCCCCCCAGGTGCAAAGAGAGAGAGAGCTGGATGCCCCCATCTGCGTTTTGCACTTTGGTTTTATTGTTTTGCTTCTGACCTTGGTCTTCCTCCTCCCCCTCTTGACAGGCACAAGTCAGACATGTTCCTCTCTCCTCAGACTTCACTGCTTATCCACGGCCTCGTGCCGTTTGTTCCTCCTGAGTCTCGGGAAGGCAGGGTCTCAGCTCCACTCTCTTCCCACCTTGGTTTGCCGTGCCCCTCCTGTGTTCACCTCCGTTCTCAGTTGGGAGCTGTTTGTGTTTGCGTCAGCTCGATTTCTTTCCTCTTTGTCTGTGTCCATCTCTCGATGTGTGTCTCTCTGTCTGTCTATGTGTCTCTCTGTGTGCCTCTCTGTCTCTCTGGGTCTCTCTGTCTCTCTGTGTGCCTCTCTGTCTCTGTGTGCTTCTCTGTCTCTCTGTGTGCCTCTCTGTCTCTCTGTGTGCCTCTCTGTCTCTCTGTGTGCCTCTCTGTCTCTCTGTGTGCCTCTCTGTCTGTCTGCTCTCCTCCGTCTCTCTCTGCTCTCCTCCGTCTCTCTGCTCTCCTCCGTCTCTCTCTGCTCTCCTCCGTCTCTGCTCTCCTCCGTCTCTGCTCTCCTCCGTCTCTGCTCTCCTCCGTCTCTGCTCTCTTCCGTCTCTCTCTGCTCTCCTCCGTCTCTCTCTGCTCTCCTCCATCTCTGCTCTCCTCCGTCTCTCTCTGCTCTCCTCCGTCTCTGCTCTCCTCCGTCTCTCTGCTCTCCTCCGTCTCTGCTCTCCTCCGTCTCTCTCTGCTCTCCTCCGTCTCTGCTCTCCTCCGTCTCTGCTCTCCTCCGTCTCTGCTCTCCTCCGTCTCTGCTCTCTTCCGTCTCTCTCTGCTCTCCTCCGTCTCTCTCTGCTCTCCTCCATCTCTGCTCTCCTCCGTCTCTCTCTGCTCTCCTCCGTCTCTGCTCTCCTCCGTCTCTGCTCTCCTCCGTCTCTGCTCTCCTCCGTCTCTCTCTGCTCTCCTCCGTCTCTCTCTGCTCTCCTCCGTCTCTGCTCTCCTCCGTCTCTGCTCTCCTCCGTCTCTCTCTGCTCTCCTCCGTCTCTCTCTGCTGTCCTCCGTCTCTCTGCTCTCCTCCGTCTCTCTCTGCTGTCCTCTGTCTCTCTCTGCTCTCCTCCGTCTCTCTCTGCTCTCCTCCGTCTCTCTCTGCTCCCCTCCGTCTCTCTCTGCTCTCCTCCGTCTCTCTCTGCTCTCCTCCGTCTCTGCTCTCCTCCGTCTCTGCTCTCCTCCGTCTCTCTCTGCTCTCCTCCGTCTCTGCTCTCCTCCGTCTCTGCTCTCCTCCGTCTCTCTCTGCTCTCCTCCGTCTCTCTCTGCTGTCCTCCGTCTCTCTGCTCTCCTCCATCTCTCTGCTCTCCTCCGTCTCTCTCTGCTCTCCTCTGTCTCTCTCTGCTCTCCTCCATCTCTGCTCTCCTCCATCTCTGCTCTCCTCCATCTCTGCTCTCCTCCGTCTCTCTCTGCTCTCCTCTGTCTCTCTCTGCTCTCCTCCGTCTCTCTCTGCTCTCCTCCGTCTCTCTGCTCTCCTCCGTCTCTCTGCTCTCCTCCGTCTCTCTGCTCTCCTCCGTCTCTCTCTGCTCTCCTCCATCTCTCTCTGCTCTCCTCCGTCTCTCTGCTCTCCTCCGTCTCTCTGCTCTCCTCCGTCTCTCTGCTCTCCTCCGTCTCTCTCTGCTCTCCTCCATCTCTGCTCTCCTCCGTCTCTCTGCTCTCCTCCGTCTCTCTGCTCTCCTCCGTCTCTCTCTGCTGTCCTCCGTCTCTCTCTGCTCTCCTCTGTCTCTCTCTGCTCTCCTCCGTCTCTCTCTGCTCCTTCGTCTCTTCGTCCTCTGTCTCTCTCTCACTCTGTTTCTTTCTCTGCTTCCCTCTCTGTTGTGTCCCGTCACTTAGTCATGTCCGACCCTCTGCGACCCCACGGACTGTAGCCCACCAGCCTCCTCTGTCCATGGAATTCTCCAGGCAAGAACACTGGAGTGGGTTGTCATTTCCCCCTCCAGGAGATCTAGCCAACTTAGGAGTCGAACCTGCATCTCCTGCCTTGTCAGGCAGATTCTTTCCCACTGTGCCACCTGGGAAGCTCGCATACTACACTTGATCTTAGTTCCTGTCTCTCTCTGTTTCCCTGTCTCTCTATCTCAGTCGCTTTATCTCTCTGTCTCTTTGTCACTGTCTCTCTCTGCCTCTCCCTATTTCTCTCTGCCTCTGCCTCCTTACTAGCAGGAGACGCATAGAGTGCAGAGGCTAGGCAATAGACATCACCCCTTTCATTCCTGCCTGTTTCGCCATCGCTCTGCAGCACTGACTCCTGTCTATCCATTCCAGACTGTACTAAGGAGCTGTTGCCCACAGTGATTCTCATCCTCTGGCTCCTGTCTTGTTCTCTGTTTCTTGCCTGTCCTTTGACTGCACCGTCTTGGGTCATGAACTTCCTTTTCTGTCCATGTTCTGCCTTCTCACCTCAGTTGCCCACTTGGCACTCTGTCTGTCCACCCAGAAGATGCTGTGACTTCACCCACTGTGGATAGAGACACTGTAGCAAGTCCATGCTTCCTTATAAAACCAGATGGGTTGATCTGACATGGCATAGACACTAAAGCCTTCATGGAAATATTCATTGTTAGCTTTGCCCACTTTTGAATATTGAAACAATTTGGTTACACTATCTAATTTTCCAGGGGAGACAAAGATCTAGAATACCTTACTATTTTGAGGGGACTTTGCTAGTGGTTAAAAAATCCACCTTGCAGTGCAGAGGACATGGGTTTGATCCCAGGTTGGGGAACTGAGATCCCACGTGTTGAGAAACAGCTAAACCCAAATGCCACGTCTATATTGCGCATCTGCACTGCGACAAAGGAAGGGTCCTGTGTGCTGCAACAAAGACCCAAGGCAGCTAAATAAATACATATTAGAAAAAATGAAATAAAACGCCTTCCTATTTTGAGAGTCAAACTGATAAGAAATCTTAAAGCACTTAATTCTACAAAGGTCTACATAATCACTAACATGTAACCATCGATTGTTCACATCAAGAGGCTGCTTAGTTCTTCACTTTCTGCCATTAGGGTGGTATCATCTGTGTATCTAAAGTTGTCGATATTTCTCTATGCAAACTTGATGCAAGCTTGTGATTCATTCAGCCCGGCATTTTGCATGATGTACTCTGCATAGAAGTTACATAAGCAGCCTTGATATCCTTTTTTCCCAATTTTGAACGAATCTATTGTTCCATGTCGTGTTCTAAGTGTTGCTCCTTGACTTGCACACAGACTTCTCAGGTTTCTCACACACACACACACACATATATATATTTCAGGTTTTTTCCATTATAGGTTATTACAAGATATTGAAATAGTTCCCTTTGCTCTACAGTAGGACCTTGTTGTTTATCTGTTCTATTTATAGTAGTGTATATCTGTTAACCCCAAATTCCCAATGTACCCTTTCCCCTTTTGGTAGCCATAAGTTTGTTATATATGTCTGTGACTCTGTTTCTGTTTCATCAATCAGTTCATTTGTATCCCTTTTTTAGATTCCACAAGCAAGCGATATTGTATTCGTCTTTCTCCATCTGACGTACCTCATTTAGTGTGGTCATCTCTAGGTCCATCCATGTTGCTGCAAAGGGCGTGACTTCATTCTTTTCTGTGGCTGTCGTATTCGGTTGTAAGTGTGAACCACGCCGTGTTTACCCGCGCCTCTGCTGATGGACACTGAGGCTGCTTTGCTGGCTTGGCTGCTTGTACCTAGTGCTCCTATGAGCATCGGGGTTTGCGCATCTTTTTGATTTATAGTTTTGTCCAGATGAAGACCTTCTCTGGGGGCACAGATGGTAGTGAATCTGCCTGCAGTGCAGACGACCCGTGTTTGATCCCTGGGTCAGAAAGATCCCCTGGAGAAGGAAATAGCAACCCACTCCAGTGCTCTTGCCTGGAAAAATCCCATGGACGGAGGGGCCTGGTAGGCTACAGTCCACGGGGTTGCAAAGAGTTGGACACGACTGAGTGACTTCACTTTGTCCAGATATGTGCCCCAGAGTTAGATTATTGGATCATTTTTAGCTCTATTTTTAGTTTTGTAAGAAACCTGCATACTGTTATCCACAGCGGCTACACCACTTTACATTCCCACCAACAGTGTAGGAGGGTTTTCTCCATGCCCTCTCTAACATTTATTATTTGTAGACTTTCTGACCATTGTAGTTTTGATTTGCATTTCTCTAATGATTAGTGATGTTGAGCATCTCTTTATGTGCCTGTTGGTCGTTTATATATGAGAAGACAGATCTTTGCCTGCAGCATCAGAATTAAAAGCATGGACCAAAGATCTTGGTCGCCTGTCACCATTTTCTGCCCCTGATATTTCAGCCCTTCATTGGACGTGGGGCTATTCTGAAGAGATGGCCTGAAAAATGAAAAAAAAAAAGATGACTGTGATTTTGTGTAATAGGAAATGGACAGGAGATTGACTATTACTTAAAACAGAAGGCTCTGCTCACAGACTCCACTGTGGCTTGTGCTGTTCAACCCAAAGTGTGTGTTTTAAATCAGCGATGCGATCACTCTGCCCACTGAGATCAATTAAGGAATCAGTCAGTATTTAAGGAGGCCTGAGGCTTGGCATGATGCCCAGTGAATCCTCTTTCTTTACTGTGTTCAGTTTCAGTGGCACCAAGCTCTTCCATGGCGATCACTGTGTGAACCTGAACTTCAGGCAGGAGTGGGTGGACGTTATGTTCCTTGTGCTCTCTGGGCCCCTGTGCCTTGACTCTGGATACACCACTGTGCTCCACTCTGTGCCTGTTTCAAGGGTCCTGTCACATTCTTTAAAAGTTGATTGTAATAAGAAAGCTGAGGGCTGAAGAATTGATGCTTTTGAACTGTGATGTTGGGACTCTTGAGAGTCCCTTGGACTACAAGGAGATCCAACCAGTCCATCCTAAGGGAGATCAGTCCTGGGTGTTCATTGGAAGGGCTGATGCTGAAGCTGAAACTCCAATTAATCAATAGGGATGTCCAAACTAAGATGATTTTTCAAGCTCAAGAGAAACCATTATAGCTTGCGTGTTCCTGATGCATTTTGGCAGGGAGCTGAGAAATCTTAAAGAAAAATTAATTGCTATATCGATGGAAACCCCAGTAGGTAGATATCCAATTTGTCATTAATTAAAACGAGAAGACTTTTAATGATTCAAGGAAGCATTGTCAAGATTGTGTGATAGTTTAATTTGCTAACGTGGTATGAACCTGTTAGCTTCAGACGCATGATTAATACAAGTGAAGCTCCTCCTGGAATTTCTCCAGCACTCACTTTCAGCCTGCAGTCATTTTTTGAGTATGCTCAGTGCTGCTATCTCACGTGAAGTGAAGTGACAGTTCTGCAGTAACCTTGGCAAAGGTAGGTTAGATGAAATAGTACACACACGTTGTGGCTCATTTTTGCTCGTGTTTTCCTCCTCCCTCCCCTATCATACAACAGCTGTATGAACGTTAGCTGCAGAGCAGGCTGCAGACACTCTCTGTGCTGGCCTGCTCCCCTTCCACCTAGGAGTTCACTCCAGGGTGGGTTCTAAATCCCTGATTCCAGCCTTCTCAGGTGGGAACCAGCCTTTTTCCTTCTGTGGCGTTGATATAAGGATGCCATTTCTTGAACTGGAAGAATTGTATGTGATTATACTATATGTGTGTATGTGTGTTCAGTTGCTCAGTTGTGTCCGACTCTGTGTGACCCTGTGGACTGTAGCCTGTCACGCTCCTCTGTCCGTGGGATTTCCCAAGCAAGAATACCTGAGCGAGTTGCCATGTCCTCCTTCAGAGGATCTTCTTGACCTAGGATCGAACTTGCATCTCTTGAATCTCCTGAACTGGCAGGTGGGTTCTTTACCACTGCACCGTCTGGGAAGGGCCCTGACGGTATTATATGCTAAGCCTGAAAAGATAACTTTGTAGCTCTCATTCATTACCCAACAAGGCCTTTTAGTGATGCTTCTTTTTTGCTTTTTAAATTTTATTAAGTACAGTTGATGAAGATGAAGTACATCTTTAAGATATTGTGTTAATTTCTGCTGTATAGCAAAGTGACTCTGTCTTTTTTATATATATATATATATATATATATATATATATATTCTTTTTCATTTTCTCTTCCATTGTGGTTTATCACAGGATATTGAATGTAATTCCCTGTACTATACAGTAGGACCTTGTTGTTTATCCATCCTATATATACTAGTTTGCATCTGCTAATCCCAAACTCCCAAGCTGTTAGTTGTGCTTCTTAAAATAAAAGTTTCCCAAAGAAATCATAAAATTATTTAGTGAACAATGTGGAAACAGACTCACCAAGAGGGTGACTTGTGACAGTTACACAAAGCAGTCCGCCTGGGTGTTTTTCTCTCTTATTCTGAGTTTGGGGCAGCAGGGAGAGGTGGCCCAGTTAGGAGCTGTGGTTCTGCACTAGGCACGTCCCACCTGGGCAGGCTGGTCATGGTGCCGCATCACTTTGCTCTGTAAGTGAACTCAAACCTGTCTCTTTTTGCTGACACTTTGTCTCTAAATTTTCTTGGTTTATAGCCGTTCAGTGGAAGCTATTTTTGTTTTGATGATGAGGGTTGCCCGCCCCCTGTGGTTACCGGGAGGCGATGGTTCTCAGTGTTGCTTTGGTGTGCACGTGCTCACTTGGGTGGCTTACTGGAGCATGAAGTGGGTATGCGTTTGTGTAGGTGGTCTCACCCTCCTGCTTGCTGAGGGGCAGGGTCTCACCTGGAATGTTTCATCTGCTCCTGTGTCTCTGTAAGTGACTACAAGTCCTTTCAGTGAGAAGGAGCCACTCCAGTGTGTCTGAGTGACTTCCGAAGGAATTTGGTCCCACCTCTATTTCCTGGGCTGTCAGCACATGGGCCCTTATGTGGCAGCTGTGATAACGGGGCCCTGACTTCTCAAGGCACGTTAGTCCATCCAGGAGGGACTCTCCCCTGAGATCAGTGGGGCAGTGTCTGGAGACTCACGTCCTGAGAGAGGGGCTCGTGAGAGCAAACCAGCCAGCAGCGTGGCCCCAGACTGTGCTTCCCTGTGCAGGCCTGACCCTTGACGACGGCTCCGATACTTTGGGACAGGATTATGGAGGCAGATCAAGAAAGCAGGTACCAGCCTGTTGCTCCCGCAGTCTCTGCTGAGGCATCAGTGTCACCTGAGCTGCAGGGTAAGAAAGGACGGAATGAAACCAGCTATAAGGTTTAGGGGAAAGCTAATACGCTGCTCCTGAGAGCAACGACTGTATTTCATTTCTAGGACAGAGTCCCATGTGAGGCCTGGCCCTCGGACTCTGTCTCCTTCTCCTGTGCCTTTTCTACACACACCCTAAGCAGTCTGGCCCCACGGTATCTGATGGAGCCTGACCCATTATAACTTTGGGGAATGTGCGGCTAACCAGGTCAGTGTTTTGCTCTTTTTTAAATTTTTTTTATTTTACTTTACAATACTGTATTGGTTTTGCCATACATCAACATGAATCTGCCACGGGTGTACACGTATTCCCAATCCTGAACCCCCCTCCCACCTCCCTCCCCATACCATCTCTCTGGGTCATCCCAGTGCACCAGCTCCAAGCATCCTGTATCCTGCATTGAACCTGGACTGGCAATTCGTTTCATATATGATATTATACATGTTTCCATGACATTCTCCCAAATCATTCCACCCTCTCCCTCTCCCACAGAGCCCAAAAGACTGTTCTATACATCTATGTCTCTTTTGCTGTCTTGCATACAGGGTTATCGTTAAACCATCGTTCATAAATTCCATATATATGTGTTAGTATAGCGTATTGGTGTTTTTCTTTCTGGCTTACTTCACTCTGTATAATCGGCTCCAGCAAGTGTCTTCCTCTTTTAAGGAATAAGTAAGCACTTGAGAGAAGGCCACAACTTTATTCAAAGGTGTAAAAATGAGAATTCCTGGGATGGGGACTGTGGTTCAAGATAATTTTGATCAGGGTGCTTCAAAGCCACCTCATCATATGGGCCATGAATACACTGTGGATCTTGTTCCCACACACGGGAGTAGGCATCTCTAAGGATGTGAATTATAAACATTATCTACAATCCCTCAATGGCTCAGTTAGTTTCTCTTCCACTCAAAGTCATGAGTTCAGAACTGTGGAGTTTTTGTTGTTGCCATTGCCTCTCTTTTCTTTTTTTAATGTGGGAGCTTTAGTTGCGGCATGTGGGATCTACTTCCCGGACCAGGGATAGAACCCAGGCCCCCTGTATTCTATCCAAGAATGGAGTCTTGGCCACTGGACCACCAGGGAAGTCCCGGATCTGTGTTAACTGTATAATCACAGGCATCTCTCAGGCTTGGCCCAACAGCTGCTCAACGGTGAAATTAACAGTGAAATTAACATTTCCTTACCAATGGAGACGCAGAATCAGGTTGGAAGCCAGGCATCTGTTTACACAAAGAGTTGTTTTAGTAACAATAATAATGAGCCACTATATACAGTACTCAATATTTTCAAGGCTGAAGAAGTCAGTCAGTTCAGTCGCTCAGTTGTGTTTGACTCTTTGTGATCCCGTGGACTGCAGCACGCCAGGCCTCCCTGTCCATTGCCAACTCCTGGAGTTTACTCAAACTCATGTCCATTGAGTCGGTGATGCCATCCAGCCATCTCATCCTCTGTCATCCCCTTCTCCTCTTGCCTTCAATCTTTCCCAGTAGCAGGGTCTTTTCAAATGAGTCAGTTCTTTGCATCAGATGGCCAAAGTATTGGAGTTTCAGCTTCAACATCAGTCCTACCAATGAATATTCACGACTGATTTCCTTTAGGATGGATTTGTTGGACCTCCTTGTAGTCCAAGGGACTCTCAAGAGTCTTCTCCAACACCACAGTTCAAAAGCATCAGTTCTTCAGCAGTCAGCTTTCTTTATAGTCCAACTCTCACATCCATACATGACTATTGGAAAAACCATAGCTTTGACTAGATGGACCTTTGTTAGCAAAGTAATGTCTCTGCTTTTGAATATGCTATCTAGGTTGGTCATAACTTTCCTTCCAAGGAGCAAGCATCTTTTAATTTCATGGCTGCAGTCACCATCTGCAGTGATTTTGGAGCCCCCAAAAATAAAGTCTGACCCTGTTTCCACTGTTTCCCCATCTGTTTCCCATGAAGTGATGAGACCAGATGCCATGATCTTAGTTTTCAGCCAACTTTTTCACTCTCCTCTTTCACTTTCATCAAGAGGCTTTTTAGTTCTTCTTTACTTTCTGCCATAAGGGTGGTGTCATCTGCATATCTGAGGTTATTGATGTTTCTCCCGGCAATCTTGATTCCAGCTTGTGCTTCATCCAGCCCAGCCTTTCTCATGATGTACTCTGCATATAAGTAAAATAAGCAGGGTGACAATATACAACCTTGATGTACTTCTTTCCTGATTTGGAACCAGTCTGTTGTTCCATGTCCAGTTCTAACTGTTGCTTCCTGACCTGCATATAGAAGAGGTCAAAAGTGAGAAAATCAGCATTTTAATCATTGACAGGCTACTTAAGAGGTGAAGGACTTTCCTTATTCCCACCGCAAGCTGACACTCTCTTTCTCTGAACCTGTGACTGTTTCTGTGGTTCTGAGTTAGTGGTGACTTTTTTTCCCCTGCAATACTGTTGAAGTATATAAAAATTTTATTGAACAGTGATTTACAATGTTGTGTTAATTTTGGCTGTACAGCAAAGTAATTCAGTTACACCTATGTACATATATTCTTTTCTATTATGTTTTATCACAGGATATTGCATATGGTTCCCCATGCTGTACAGTAGGACCTTGTATGTCCATCCTATATATAACAGTTTACATCTGCAAATGTCAAGCTCCCAGTCCTTTCCTACTCAGTGACCCCCTTGGCAACCACAAGTCTGTTCTTGATGTCTGTGAGTCTGTTTCTGTTCATAAATGATTTCATCTCTGTTGGATTTTAGATTCCACATATAAGTGATACACTGTGATATTTTTGTCTTTCTGACTTACTTTGCTTAGTATGATAATCTCTAGGTCCATCCTGATGGTTACAAAAGGCATTACTTCATTCTTTTTATGGCTGAGTAATATTCCGTTGTATATGTGTACCATATCTTCTTTATCCATCCATCTGTCAATGGACTTTTAGGTTGTTTCTGTTCTTGTAAATAATGCTGCTGTGAACACACGGGTATGCTAACTCTTTTAAATCTAGTTTAGCATTATAATAAAATGAACCAATAATACCAACCTATGGAGTAGTAATTTTCTGCAAGAAATGTCAAAGCCTACAGAGTAATTTGAAAGATATTTTAGGCCTTGCTCACTAGTGTATTTATTGTCTAAAGAGTGCTTCTTGGTTCACTGTGTATTCTTAAGTCTTGTGGCTTCTGAAACAGGAGGGAGGCTAGGCTACAGTGGACACTGTGGTCCCCTTCACTCTAGTGTGTCTCAAGGCTAATGTCCTAACTATTTTGGTGCAAATGAGCCTTCAAGTCCCATCTCCAACTATGTGTGTTACTCCAAACCCTAAATGAAGTTGAGACAGCACAGTGTGGGGGGAGGGGTGTTTTTAAAACTATTGATTATTTCACAGCCTCTGGGCATCAGCAGGGACTCCAGCTTCCTGACCCACAATGGCACCTGTTGCTACCAGTTAGCAGAGAGGAGTGTGCTTTTGAGAAGGAGCTGACCCCAGGAGAGGTACTGAAAATTTCTTCATGAAGAAGGAACTGGTCTGACCTTTCTTGCAGCTGCTGCAGGAGAAGTATCTTTGGGACAGGAAAAGGAAGTTCCCTCTTCAGTTTACATAGGATGGTAAGAGTTGTGATGCTCTGTTCCATGGTGAAGACTCAGACACAAGGACAGAAGGACAGAAGGACCATAGCGTGTTTGGAGCCTGAGAGACCAGCCAGTCATTTTCCCAGGACGTGGCTTATTTCTTGACAGCTTCCCTGTTGGGCTTCACTCAGGACCTTTGGTTTGAATTGCTCATCATCGCAGGAGACCATCAGAAGAAAACAATCAAACAGACACAATAGTTTTTAAGCACAGAATATTGGTGATTTAAGTAGATCCTAAATACCTGTGTCACAAATACATTTGAGGGGATTCATTAATTCAAATAAAAACATTATGATTGAGACTGTCTGGAGAAATTATTCAAATATTTGCTGGAAAGCTGGAAATGACATGCAATGATGATCTATGTAAACAGCTGACCTTTAATAAGAGATATTGTATGAAGGTAATAGGAGAAGGCAGTGGCACCCCACTCACTCCAGTACTCTTGCCTGGAAAATCCCATGAATGGGGGAGCCTGGTAGGCTGCAGTCCATGGGGTTGCTAAGAGTCGGACACGACTGAGCGACTTCACTTTCATGCATTGGAGAAGGAAATGGCAACCCACTCCAGTGTTCTTGCCTGGAGAACCCCAGGGATGGAGGAGCCTGGTGGGCTGCCATCTGTGGGGTTGCACAGAGTCAGACATGACTGAAGTGACTTAACAGCAGCAGCGTGAAGGTAATCCATGAAACACTTGAGATAGATTGTTTAAGTGAAGCCTCCCAACAACCCAGTGAGCTGCAGGCTCTGTTATTATCTGAATATATAGGGACCTGAGCAGAGATCAAGCACCTTGCTTCAGGTGCTTCAGGGTGTACACTATGGCTGTGTAATCTGTCTCAAACCCCCTAAGAGTTCCGTTCTCCAAGGCTAATGTTGGCACAACATTCTGGAGTTGGGTATGGGACAGAGGTATGAAACTTGGAAACAGTGTCTTAAAAATGAACTATTTTTTTTTTTTTTACTTCCCTGGTGGTCCAGTAGATAAGAATATGCCCGCCAATGCAGGGGACATGGATTTGATCCCTGGTCCGGGAAGATTCCACGTGCTACGGGGCGACTAAGCCCGTGTGCCACTGAGCGTGTGCTCTAGAGGCCTGGAGCCACAGCTACTGAGCCTTTGTGCCGCAGCTACTAAAGCCTGCACACCCAGAGCTTATGCTTTGAAACAAGAAGCCACAGCAACGAGAAACCTATGCACCACAATTCAAGAAAGCCCACGTGTGGCACCATAGAACTAGAGTAGCCAAAAATAAATAAATAAAAGCCCTTTAAAAATGAACCATTTGGTTTAAATTTCCTTAGTAAGACTTTATTAAAAAATCCCAATACAGTATACTAACACATATATATGGAATTTAGAAAGATGGCAATGACGACCCTGTATGCAAGACAGGAAAAACGACACAGCTGTGTATAACGGACTTTTGGACTCAGAGGGAGAGGGAGAGGGTGGGATGATTTGGGAGAATGGCATTCTATCATGTATACTATCATGTAAGAATTGAATCGCCAGTCTATGTCTGATGCAGGATACAGCATGCTTGGGGCTGGTGCATGGGGATGACCCACAGAGATGTTATGGGGAGGGAGGTGGGAGGGGGGTTCATGTTTGGGAACACATGTAAGAATTAAAGATTTTAAAATTAAAAAAAAATAAATAAAAATAAAATAAAATTGAGTTGCATCAGCTGAAAAAAAAAATAAAAATAAAAAATCCCAACTATTGTGGAAATTTTCAAACATATGCAAAGCTAGGGAAATTATAAAGAAGCCCTATGTGCACATCTCACAGATCCAACCATTTTCAGTACTTGGCTGAGCTGATTTCAACTGTCCTCCCCTCCACTTCACCACTGTCCTGGTTTCCTACAGCTGCTGAAACACATAACCATGAACTAAGCAACATGAAAGAACCCAAATTGACTCTCTCCCAGTTCTGGAACCCAGATGTAGGTCTCACTGGGCTACAGTCAGGGTGTTGGCAGGGCTGGTTTCTTCTGGAGGCTCCAGGGGAGGATCTGCTTCATCTCCTTTTCAGCTGCTAGTGGTCGCCTGTGTCCTTGACTGGTGACCCCTCCCTCCATCTTCCGAGCACATCACTCCAGCCTCTGCTTCTGCAATCACATTGCCCTCTGCCTGCCTCTTACAAGAGTCGCTAGATGACGTCATTAGACTGACCAGAGAGCCAAACATAATCTCATCCCCAAATCCTTAATTATGTCTGTGACGTCCCCCTTTGCCATATAAGCTAACATTCGTGGGTCCTGAATTTTAGGACTTGAACACCTTTGGGGAGCCATTATTCAGCCTACAATACCACCCAGCCTCCTACAAGAGTATTTTGAAGGAATCTCATTTTATTTAACCCATAAATATGTCAGCACTCAGCACTCAGTTACTATGCCGTGTCCGACTTTTTGCGACCCCATAGACCATAGCCCACCCAGGCTTCTCTGTTCATGGGATTTCCCAGGCAAGAATACTGGAGTGGGTTGCCATTTCCATCCCTAGGGGATCTTCCCAACCCAAGGATTGAACCCAGGTCTCCTGTGCCTGCTGCACTGGCAGGTGGATTCTTTACCACTGAACCAGCTGGCAAGCCCTAAATATGTCACTAAACATCTGCAAGAAGATAAAGACGTAAAGAACAAACAGTAATACCATTGTTGTTGTTCAGTCACTCAGTCATGTCTGACTCTTTGCGACCCCATGGTCTGCAATGTGCCAGGCTTCCCTGTCCTGCACTGTCTCCTGGAGTTGGCTCAAATTCATGTCCATTGAGTTGATGATACCATCCAAACATCTTGTCCTCTGTCATTCCCTTCTCCTCCTGCTTTCAATCTTTCCCAGCATCAGGGTCTTTTCTAGTAAGTCAACTCTTCCCATCAGGTGTCCAAAATATTGGAGTTTCAGCCTCAGCATCAGTCCCTGCAATGAATATTCAGGGTTGATTTCCTTTCGGATTGACTGGTTTGATCTCCTTGTAGTCCAAGGGACTCTCAAGAGTCTTCTCCAACACCACAGTTCAAAAGCATTAATTCTTTGGCTCTCAGCCTTTTTTAGGGTCCAACTCTCACATCCATACATGACTACTGGAAAAAGCATAGCTTTGACTATACAAACCTTTGTCAGCAAAGTTACGTCTCTACTTTTTAATATGCTGTCTAGGCTTGTCATAGCTTTTATTCCAGGGAGCAAGTGTCTTTTAATTTCATGGCTACAGTCACCATCTGCAGTGATTTTGGAGCCCAAGAAAATAAAGTCTGTCACTGTTTCTATTGTTTCCTCATCTATTTGCCATGAAGTGTTGGAACCATCCGCATGGAAAAGAAATGCAAAAAAGCAAAATGGCTGTCTGGGGAGACCTTACAAATAGTTGTGAAAAGAAGAGAAGCGAAAAGCAAAGGAGAAAAGGAAAGATATAAGCATCTGAATACAGAGTTCCAAAGAATAGCAAGAAGAGATAAGAAAGCCCTCTTCAGCGATCAATGCAAAGGAATAGAGGAAAACAACAGAATGGGAAAGACTAGAGATCTCTTCAAGAAAATTAGAGATACCAAGGGAACAATTTCATGCAAAGATGGGCTCGATAAAGGACAGGAATGGTATAGACCTAACAGAAGCAGAAGATATTAAGAAGAGGTGGCAAGAATACACAGAAGAACTGTACAAAAAAGTTCTTCATGACCCAGATAATCACGATGGTGTGATCACTCATCTAGAGCCAGACATCCTGGAATGTGAAGTCAAGTGGCCTTAGAAAGCATCACTATGAACAAAGCTAGTGGAGGTGATGGAATTCCAGCTGAGCTATTTCAGATCCTGAAAGATGATGCTGTGAAAGTGCTGCACTCAATATGCCAGCAAATTTGGAAAACTCAGCAGTGGCCACTCAGACGGTAAAGGGTCTGCCTACAATGTGGGAGACCTGGGTTCGATCCCTGGGTCAGGAAGATCCTCTGGAGAAGGAAATGGCAACCCACTCCAGTATTCATGCCTGGAAAATCCCATGGACCAAGGATCCTGGTGGGCTACAGTCCATGGGGTTGCAAAAGAGTCAGACATGACTGGGCGACTTCACTACTCACTACAGCAGTGGCCACAGGACTGGAAAAGGTCAGTTTTCATCCTAATCCCAAAGAAAGGCAGTGCCACAGAATGCTCAAGCTACCGCACAATTGCCCTCATCTCACACGCTAGTAAAGTCATGCTCAAAATTCTCCAAGCCAGGCTTCAGCAATACGTGAACTGTGAACTTCCTGATGTTCAAGCTGGTTTTAGAAAAGGCAGAGGAACCAGAGATCAAATTGCCAACATCCACTGGATCATGGAGAAAGCAAGAGAGTTCCAGAAAAACATCTATTTCTGCTTTATTGACTATGCCAAAGCCTTTGACTGTGTGGATCACAAGAAACTGTGGAAAATTCTGAGAGAGATGGGAATACCAGACCGCCTGATCTGCCTCTTGAGAAATCTGTATGCAGGTCAGGAAGCAACAGTTAGAAGTGGACATGGAACAACAGACTGGTTCCAAATAGGAAAAGGAGTATGTCAAGGCTGTATATTGTCACCCTGCTTATATAACTTATGTGCAGAGTATATCATGAGAAACGCTGGACTGGAAGAAACACAAGCTGGAATCAAGAT
Source organism: Capricornis sumatraensis (assembly GCF_032405125.1). Classification (NCBI taxonomy): domain Eukaryota; kingdom Metazoa; phylum Chordata; class Mammalia; order Artiodactyla; family Bovidae; genus Capricornis; species Capricornis sumatraensis. Next base: position 40,135,067 of record NC_091078.1, on the reverse strand, counting down.
TGCTGGGAAAAATATCAATAACCTCAGATATGCAGATGACACCACCCTTATGGCAGAAAGTGAAGAGGAACTAAAAAGCCTCTTGATGAAAGTGAAAGAGGAGAGTGAAAAAGTTGGCTTAAAGCTCAACATTCAGAAAACAAAGATCATGGCATCCAGTCCCATCACTTCATGGGAAATAGATGGAGAAACAGTGGAAACAGTGTCAGACTTTATTTTGGGGGCTCCAAATCACTGCAGATGGTGATTGCAGCCATGAAATTAAAAGATGCTTACTCCTTGGAAGAAAAGTTATGACCAACCTAGATAGCATATTGAAAAGCAGAGACATTACTTTGCCGACTAAGGTCTGTCTAGTCAAGACTATAGTTTTTCCAGTGGTCATGTATGGATGTGAGAGTTGGACTGTGAAGAAGGCTGAGCGCCAAAGAATTGATGCTTTTGAACTGTGGTGTTGGAGAAGACTCTTGAGAGTCCCTTGGACTGCAAGGAGATCCACCCAGTCCAACTGAAGGAGATCAGCCCTGGGATTTCTTTGGAAGGAATGATGCTAAAGCTGAAACTCCAGTACTTTGGCCACCTCATGGGAAGAGTTGACTCATTGGAAATGACTCTGATGCTGGAAGGGATTGGGGGCAGGAGGAGAAGGGGATGACAGAGGATGAGATGGCTGGATGGCATCACTGACTCGCTGGACATGAGTCTGAGTGAGCTCCGGGAGTTGGTGATGGACAGGGAGGCCTGGCGTGCTGCGATTCATGGGGTCGCAAAGAGTCAGACATGACTGAGCGACTGAACTGAACTGAACTGTGGGACCAGATGCCAGCATCTTCATTTTTTGAATGTTGAATGTTAAGCCGGCTTTTTCACTCTCCTCTTTCACTTTCATCAGGGGGCTTTTTAGTTCCTCTTTGCTTTCTGCCATAAGGGTGGTGTCATCTGCATATCTGAGGTTATTGATATTTCTCCCCGCAATAATTCCAGCTTGTGTTTCATGCAGCCCAGCATTTCTCATGATGTACTCTGCACATAAGTTATATAAGCAGGGTGACAATATACAGCCTTGACATACTTCTTTCCCAATTTTGAACCAGTCCATTGTTCTATGTCTGGTTCTAACTGTTGCTTCTTGACTTGCATACATGTTTCACAGGAGACAGGTGTGGTGGTCTGGATTCCCATCTCTTTATAATTTTCCACAGTTTGTTGTGATTCACACAGTCAAAGGCTTTAGCATAGCCAATGAAGCAGAAGTAGATGTTTTTCTGGAATTCTTTTGCTTTTTCTATGATCCAACGGATGTTGGCAATTTGATCTTTGTTCCTCTTCTAAATTTGATCTCTGATTCCTTTTGTAAATCCAGTTTGAACATCTGAAAGTTCTCAGTTCATATACGGTTATCACACCTAAAAATACCATTATCACACCTAAAAACGTTAAGAAGACTTTTTTAATATCATCAGATACACAGTTTTCCCAAAACTTTATTTTGACATATGACTTATTCAAATTAAGAAATGAGTCTTAGGTCTCATTTAACATATAGGTTCCTACTCCTTTTTACTTCACGTGCTTGTTTCTGAAGTCACCAGTATTTTTATTCTATAGAATTTGACTACTTGTATCGTTGTAGTCATTAACATGTTTCTTTTTTCTCATGTATTTCCCATAAACTGGTAGCTAAATCTATAGATTTGATTATATTGAGGTTTGATTTTATTGTTATAGTGCTTCATTGATAGTGTTGTGACTTTCTATATAAGGAGGACAATACTATCTGTTTTTTAATCTCCTGTGGTGTTGAGATTGGTTGCTGGGTTCAAGTTTTGGGAGCCACACATGTGAAAAATTTGGCTTAAAGCTCGACATTCAGAAAACGAAGATCATGGCATCTGGTCCCATCACTTCATGGGAAATAGATGGGGAAACAGTGGAAACAGTGTCAGACTTTATTTTTTTGGACTCCAAAATCACTGCAGATGGTGATTGCAGCCATGAAATTAAAAGATGCTTACTCCTTGGAAGGAAAGTTATGACCAACCTAGATAGCATATTGAAAAGCAGAGACATTACTTTGCCAACAAAGGTCCGTCTAATCAAGGCTATGGTTTTTCCAGTAGTCATGTATGGATGTGAGATTTGGACTGTGAAGAAGGCTGAGCGCAGAAGAAAGCCTCTTGAGAGTCCCTTGGACTGCAAGGAGAATCAACCAGTCTATTCTAAAGGAGATCAGTCCTGGGTGTTCTTTGGAAAGAATGATGCTAAAGCTCCAGTACTTTGGCCACCTCATGCAAAGGGTTGACTCATTGGAAAAGACCCTGATGCTGGGAGGGATTGAGGGCAGGAGGAGAAGGGGACGACAGAGAATGAAATGGCTGGATGGCATCACAGACTCAATGGACATGAGTCTGAGTGAACTCTGGGAGTTGGTGATGGACAGGGAGGCCTGGCGTGCTGCGATTCATGGGGTTTGAAAGAGTCGGACACAACTGAGTGACTGAGCTGAACTGAACTGAACACCCTTTGTATCAAATTTTCCATCAGCTTTTTGCCTAAAAAAGGTAATTGGTGATTATTGACTGGGTTTATTATTTCATTATTAGACTGCAAAATAACCCTCTGTTTCCATCACAGTCTTCATTTATTTATTAATTTTTTTACATAAAATTCTTCAGTAAAAAAGAAGTTTCTTTGGGTCATTTCAAAGAGGGTTTGTGGGCATGTGGAAACAGCTATGACCGGAGACTACAGCTCTCCACAGGACATCTCCGCAAAATAGTGCTGTTTTCCTGAAGGGAGGAAAGGTGATTTATGACTGGTGATATGAGAAAGTTAGTAAATGTCTCAGAGTTTAAAAATAAAATTTCCTTCAGTGTCTATTTGATTGTTCTGATTTATAATTTAAGAAAGGAAATGCTTGATTCTTTTTCTTATGCACCAGTTTCAGAATAATAATTGGTTTTCTAGAATTCCTAAAGGTCAACAAAGAAGTTTGTTTGCACACACATGTGTGTATAGCATTATGAAGTCATGGATGTTTAACATATTTGTTATGTTTCAATTATTTGCAGACATTATCCTTTTTCAAATTTTCCCATCATTGGCTAAGATCCCATTCAGATTGGCTCCTGAAGTTCACATCAACCAAAATGCTTCCTTGTTTTCTGACATAACAAGATGTTTTGGGTTCATCTTGAATATTTTCTGGCCCAAGTCAAGAATCAGTATTTTCTGCAAGGAGCTCTTATTACTCTTAGTAGGAAATGATATTTAGAGACCACAATCTGGGCCCTGGGGGTGCTAACAGGTACTGGATTATTGTTATTTTAAAACTTTTAAGTAGACAGAGCTAGGATTTTTTTTCAGACAAAGACATTATATCACAGATTTACACTGTTATTTCTAGTTCAAATTTATGTTTGCATAGTTTTACTTCTTTGATTTTATACTTGGATTTCTTTCCTCTTATGCTGAAAAATTTTATTCCTTATATCATTAAGAGACTTGTAAACCTATCTATCTTCATTTATCTTTGTTATAAAGTATATTTAAATACATGAATGCAGTATATTAGGACTTCCCTGGTGGCTCAGACAGTAAAGCATCTGTCTGCAATGTGGGAGACCCGGGTTAGATCCCTGGGTTGGAAAGATCCCCTGGAGAAGGAAATGGCAATCCACTCCAGTGGCTCAGACAGTAAAGCATCTGTCTGCAATGCGGGAGACCCGGGTTAGATCCCTGGGTTGGGAAGATCCCCTGGAGAAGGAAATGGCAATCCACTCCAGTGGCTCAGACAGTAAAGCATCTGTCTGCAATGCGGGAGACCCGGGTTAGATCCCTGGGTTGGGAAGATCCCCTGGAGAAGGAAATGGCAATCCACTCCAGTACTATTGCCTGGAAAATCCCATGGACAGAGGAGGCTGGTAGGCTACAGTCCATGGCGTCACAAAGAGTCGGACATGAGTGAGTGACTTCACTTTCACTTTCATGCAGTATATTGCATTATGTGTGTGTGTGTGTGTGTGTATCTATATGTGTGTGTGTATCTATATATATGTTCTATTGGGGTTTCCCTGCTGACTCAGTGGTAACGAATCCATGTGCAATGCACAAGACTCAGGAGACATGGGTTTGATCCCTGGGTTGGGAAGAGACCCTAGAGGAGGGATGGAAACCAACTCTAGTGTTCTTGCCTGGAGAATCCCATGGGCAAAGAAGCCTGGTGGGCTATAGTCCACAGGGTCACAAAGAGCTGGACATTACTGAAGTGACAGCACCTGTGGCACACACAGGTATATATTATATTATATTTGGTATAACCATTTTATGTATGGTTTCAGAATAACACTAACATTTTAATTAACAATATAATAACTGAAAACATCCTAAGACTTCTTAGCAGTTCTTTTTGTTCTTAGCATATATCCCACTAGGGATGCAGAGTTAAATTACAGAGTTTGAAAATCACTTTAATTAATTCCCCTTGGTGTCATTCAACCATCAACTCAGTGCATAGTTAGCTCAATGCACAGTAGGCTAACCTTTTTGTCTTTTATTTTAGTGGTTGCTTCTTTTAGAAATATGTAACACAAAATTTATTTTCAAAGTTAAATGTACAAAACAAGGTGCAATCAGAGAAGTATAGCTGTCTTTCCCTCGCTTCAGCCTCTTCTTAACTTTTTCTTACAGGAACCCGTCTTAATTCAGTTTTGGTTTATCCTTCCACTGCTTTTTAATAACATACCCATGTATTTTCATAACCCTCTCTTAGATGAAGGGTGCAGTACTGTACCTGCTGTCCTGCATTGGACAGCATTACTTGTGAATGTAAACCTTCCTGAGAGTAGGGTATAGCACCCACAGATTGTTAAGCATCTTTGTATTGTAAACCCAGCAGTCCATTTAATCAGAAAGGGGTCAAGTCGTAAAGAACAGCGAGCCAGAACCCTCTTTAGATTTCAATTGTGCAGAGCTCTGTTTGTGACCCATTCTGTGCTATCATTTTTATCTTCCTTCTCATATTCCAAGATCTCCCAGGACTCACAACAGTTATAATTAATTGTATAAACTGATTTTGGAAATACTGTTTTTTTTCCAACCAGGTTGGTTTGTCAAAAATATTTTTCTCTGTTACCACATGACAATTATAACCACACTTTTCAGAGTAATTAACATTCCAGTAAGTACACATATTACAATTTGCTTAACCATATTTCATTGAAGGACATTTTTTGTTTTCCAATTTTTTGTTACATGGAAAACTTAAAAATTAATTTCTCTTTGCTCAAGAGGCTTAAACCTTTGAACTGTTAGGACCAACACCATTTAACTAATAGGCACCTGTGTCCTTTCCTCAGGTCCTTGTTTCCAGGGGTGGAAGTATGAGGAAAGATGTAGCTCGTTCCCGAAAAGTCTTTTTTCTTAACAATTTCAAAAGAAGAAAACTGTGAAACATACACCAGATGAAAATAGACAGGAGGAGGACCTTTAAACCGAACAAACACCTTTGTGAAAATTCTCATTTCTGAGTTTTTCCAAAGAAGTTTTTTATATAAGGCACATACAAAGTGTGTCATATTAGATTTAATATTGGAATAATGAGAAAGATTGTGATTTGGGCCAGATGACTATCTTAGAGCCTTCTAGGGGAACCTAGACAGCATATTGAAAATCAGAGACATCACTTTGCCGACTACATAAAGGTCTGTATAGTCAAGGCTATGGTTTTTCCAGTAGTCATGTCCAGATGTGAGAGTTGGACCATAAAGAAGGCCGAGAGCCAAAGAATGGATGCTTTTGAACTGTGGTGTTGGAGAAGGTTCTTGAGAGTTCCTTGGACTCCAAGGAGATCAAACCAGTCAATCCTAAAGGAAATCAGTCCTGAATATTCATTGGAAGGACTGATGCTGAAGCTGAAGCTCCAATAACTTTGGACACCTGATGTGAAAAGCTGCCTCATTGTAAAGGACCCTGATGCTGGGAAAGATTGAGGACAAGAGGAGAAGGGGATGATATGAGATGGTTGGATGGCATCACTGACTCAATGGACATGAATTTGAGCAAACTCTGGGAGACAGTGCAGGACAGGAAAGCCTAGTGTTCATGGGGTTGAGAAGAGTCAGACATGACTTCGCGACTGAACAGAACAGAACAGAAGAACAAGATCTTAGATTGCCCCAAGGCAGATTCTCCAGGCCCTAGAATTCACATTGACCCTCAACCAGAAGGCTGTCAATTGTCCTCATTCACCCTTGCCCAGTACTCATTCAATACCTTACTGGAAGCCACAGAGAACTAAGGAGCTCAGGCATTTCTTTTGATAATATGAGGAAAAACAACATACATGTTTACTAAAAGATTCCTGCTGTTTCCTGGAGGTGACAGAGGAGTGTGTTAGTGACCCCATGGTTGCCAGTGTTTGTAGGGAGTTTGAGCTATCCCCTACGAGAATCTCAGTGAAGGAGAACCCCTATGAATGGGCCCTGGGATGAGGGTGGCCTGGCTCACTCATGGGGCTGGGGAGAGCCAGTCTGAACAGGCAGAGGGGCTGTCGCACCTTGATGAACAGTACAGCTTGCTAGGCAGCATGGAGCAAACATAGGGGGCCTTAGGAGGGAGACAGTATGTTTAGGCTGGATGAAACAAGTCACAACTGGCCTGTAAAGAAGAGAGGAAGGGCTCAAAGAAAAGCAGGGTTTTTGAAAAATTCATTGGCAACACTATTCAGAATAGATTTAAAAGGAGAAAGAACTTGGAATTAGAGAGGCCAGTAAGTAGGCTATTGGACTTCCCAGGTGGCTCAGTGGTAAAGAATCTGCCTGCCAGTGCAAGAGATTCAGGAAACATGGGTTTGATCCCTGGGTCAGAAAGATTCCCTGAAGGAGGAAATGGCAATGCGCTCCAGTATTCTTGCCTGGAAATCCCATGGATAGAGGAGCCTGGTGGGCTACAGTTCATGGATTCGTAGAGTCAGACACAACTGAACGACTGAGCATGCAAGTTATTAAGATAGTATAGTCATGAGTTCATAGAAGCAGGACTGATGTGTGGAGAAGGATGGAACAACTGGAAAGGAGACAGTAGAAGAAAGGGCAAATTTAACTAAAAAAATCTGTGGGTCTTAGTGACCAAGTATAGGAAGTCACTGATACTGGGGCTTCCAGAATCTGAGGCAGCCGTGACTGGGAGAGCAGGTAATAGAAGTAATTCATTAAATGTAAAGGCCGTTCCAACAAGGACCTAGAGTCCTCCTTTTTAAAAACAAAACAAAACTTTCTTATTCTCTCTTCTCATCTCGTTTATACAACTATTTATCAAGTGCTCCCACATCTGACACCTCTTCCCCGTAGCCCCGGCAGCTAACAATCCAGGCGCAGTCTTTGCTGTCACAGCTTGCATTTAATTAGGGAAGGAGGCAGAGGAGAGAATAAGGTAATTCATGCAGTGGTAAGTGTTCTGAAGAAGGGGAAACAGGACCATGTGCTAGATGGTGACTGAGGGCTCTTGCAGGTAGAAACCCTGGAAAGTGACTTAGAGGAAAGGCCCAAGGAGCCAGTCGTGGAAAGGCTTGGTGGGATTTCAGGACATTCTGGAAAATGAAAAAGATATCTTAAGACAAGAAAAGGCTTGGAGTGGGGCTTTCCGGGTGGCTCAGTGGTATAGTCCAGCTGCCAGTGAAAGAGACGTGGGTTTGATCTCTGGTCAGGGAAGATTCCACATGCCACGGAGGAACTAAGCCCATGTACAACTGCTGCTACTGAGCCTGCGCTGTAGAGCCTGGGAGCCGCGACTGCTGAGCCACGCGCCTTAACTACCGAAGACCGAAAGCCCTAGCACCCGTGTTCTGCGACAAGGGAAGCCACCACGATGAGAAGCCTGTGCATTGCAGCTAGAGAGTAGCCTCTGCTTGCCACAACTAGAGAAAATAGCCCACACCGCAACGAAGACCCAGCACAGCCCGCCCCCCCAAAAAAGAATAGGCTTGGAGTGTATGAAACAAAAAGAAGGCTGAGGGCCCTGGATGGTTCCTAATAAGGGGAAGGAAATGGGAGCAGAGAGTATTTCAGTCAAAGTCTAATAAGGAGACAGAACTCAGACAAGTAACTTGAATGGGGACAGTATTCAGTTCAGTTCAGTTGCTTCAGTTGCTCTTTGCGACCCCATGGACTGCAGCACGCCAGGCCTCCCTGTCCATCACCAACTCCCAGAGTTTATTCAGACTCATGTCCATTGAGTCAGTGATGCCATCCAACCATCTCATCCTCTGTTGTCCCCTTCTCCTCCCGCCTTCAATCTTTCCCAGCATCAGGGTCTTTTCGAATGAATCTGTTCTTTGCATCAGGTGGCCAAAGTACTGGAGTTTCAGCTTCAACATCAGTCCTTCCTATGAACACCCAGGACTGATCTTCTTTAGGATGGACTGGTTGAATCCCCTTGCAGTCCAAGGGACTCTCAAGAGTCTTTTCCAACACCCCAGTCCTAAAGCATCAATTCTTCAGCACTCAGCTTTGTTTATAGACCTCACATCCATACATGACCACTGGAACAACCACAGCCTTGGCTAGATGGACCTTTGTTGGCAAGGGACAGTATGTGGGCATATTAAGTCACTTTCGTCGTGTCTGACTCTTTGTGACCCCATGGACTGTAGCCCACCAGGCTCCTCTGTCCATGGGATTCTCCAGGCAAGAATACTGGAGGGGGTTGCCACACCCTCCTCCAGGGGATCCTCCCAGCAGAGGGATCGAACTGCATCTCTTATGTCTCCTGCGTTGGCAGGTGGGTTCTTTACCATTAGTGCCACCTGGCAAAGAACTATTCATTATAGCAAAGTATTGAAGTAATGAGGGATCCACAGAAGAAGTAAAGAGCATTTAGCTGCTAATCTCAGGGCCGAGATCAGGAACCCTGGCCCGCAAGCTAAAGGGTATGACCAATGCCAGTCAGGAAGCCTGAGGGGCCGCACCAGTGCACCTGTGGGCCAGCCTCTACCTGGAACTTCCTGGGAACTACCTTCCAGGGATCCCAAGAGGATGGTTCATAGGGAGTTATCTCCCCAGGGGCAGTCTGCTGACAAAGTGCTTGAGGAGGTTCTCAGAGAAGCTGTGGCCTTCCAGGAGCTGCTGACACGCTGGTGTTGGAGCAGCTGTGCCTGCTTCTGGGGCTTGTGCAGGAGAAGCTGTTCACATAAAAGGAGCTGGATGCTGGGGAAGGAGCCTGCATGAGCTGGTGCTGCAGAACCCATAAAACCAACCTCTGGGGACACCACCCTCCCTGCAGGAGCTGGGAACCGGGAGATTCCCACGCGTGCTCTGGGCCCTGGGGGCGGCAGCAGCTGTTGTGTGCTCTGGGAGCTGGATCTAGAGGAGCCAGCCCGTTAGGATCATGCTGAGTGACCCTGTGGACTGTAGCCTGCCAGGCTCCTCAGTCCATGGGATTCTCCAGAAAGGAACACTGGAGTGGGTTGCCATGTCCTCTTCCAGGGGATCTTCCCAACCCAGGGATTGAACTCCTGTCTCTTTTGTCTCTTTCATTGGCAGGTGGGTTCTTAACTAGTAGCACCACGTGAAAAAAAGCCCAAACCAGGACCCTGCTCCTCTAAGAAGGTCTCTCCAGCGCCCTCTGCTGGCAAAGGAAAACGTTTTAAAGGGTCCATCTAAATGTTTGCACAGCAGGCAGTGAGGGAGATTTGGAGCTGAGTCAGGGAACTCTTAACTGGCATATAGCCGGGGCCCTGAACTTGGAGGACCTTGTAATGGAGGTGATGGTGATGATGACGGCAGAAGTATTGGGAGTGGTGCCTATTGCATCCAGACCTTGTTCTCAGTGCTTTGCATATTTTAATTCATTCTGTGGTCACAGTCCAGTGAGATGCTATCATTATCCCCACTTAGCAACTTCCCTTTCACTTTTCACTTTCATGCGTTGAAGAAGGAAATGGCAACCCACTCCAGTGTTCTTGCCTGGAGAATCCCAGGGACGGGGGAGCCTGGTGGGCTGCCGTCTCTGGGGTCGCACAGAGTCGGACACGACTGAAGCGACTTAGCGGCAGCAGCAGCAGCAGATGAGGTAACTGAGGCACAGAGCAGATAAGTTGCTTGCCTGCAGTCAGCACTCAGCTGTGAGCAGTCTGACCCCGAGTCCATCTGACAGATTCTGTCAAGTCATTACTGAGCTTGGAACAAACAGATACATCTGTCAGACAACGTAAGTCCTTTAAAGAGTTTTGCAGTCATGCCTTTTGTGATCAGGCTTCCAAGGTCGTGCAGCAGGGAAGAATCTGCCTGGCAATGCAGAAGACACGAGACACAGGTTGGATCTCTGGGGTGGGATGATCCCCTGGAGTAGGAAGTGGCAGCCCACTTCAGGTATTCCTGCCTGGAGAATTCCACAGACAGAGGGGCCTGGCAGGCTACAGTCCATGGGGCCGCAAAGAGTTGAATACAACTAAGAGTGCACACACATATACACACAATTTTGCAATGAAACCAGCCACCTCTACTTTATATATTTTATAAACACAGGCATTTTAGTTACTTTAAGGTACAAATGTACCAGGGAATGTGGAATAGAACACGTGGGGAAGGTGAAGAAATTGGGTAACTGGTGCTACTAAAATACTAGAAAATAGTATTTTGAGTATGGTTTGATGGACTGGGGGCTCCTTTAGTGTAACAAAAACAGAAAGGGGGAAAAGTTCAAAATTATCATTATAGGGATGAAGAGATGTCACTCAGAAGATCTTCACAAGTGTTTCTCATACCCTTATGTGAGGAGTGGGGCAGAACCATGGTCTCAGAGGGGCTGGGGGCAGTTCTTTGTGCAGGATTCATGGTGCCCCAGACCCCAAGCTGGGTGGGTGGGGAAGGGGGACCTGACCTTGGGGAGCTTGCTGCCTGGTGGCTGAGACGTGGCTGCTTCTTTAGTGCAAGGCAAGGTGAGAGTGCCAATAGTCAAGGGAAGGTAGCAAGAAAAGACAGCACCCAAGCTAGAAGAGTTGCCAGAATGTCTGGAGAGAGCAAGGCATTGTTGGTTTGGGGCCAGTGCCTGGCAAGGACCTAGATGGATGAGGGTTTGGGAAGAAGGGTGATGCGGGGTCCAGAAGATGGTCCTGGGTCAGATCATCTGATCCTGGCCTCTGTTTTGTGACCAGGTATGCATACTTAGTCGCTCAGTCATGTTTGACTGCAGCACCATATACAGCCAGGCTCTTCTATCTGTGGGATTCCCCAGGTAAGAATACTGGAATGGATAGCCATTTCTTTCTCCAGGGGATCTTCCCAACCCAGTGATTGAACTAGGGTCTCCTGCATTGCAGGCAGATTCTTTACTGTCTGAGCCACCAAGGAAGTGACCTGGGAAATTATTTAATCTAAGTTTCAGTTTTCCTGTTTATTTAAGAGAAATATAACAGTGAAACCCTCACAAAGCTGTTATGCAGATTAAATGAGATACATCAGGCCTACTTTCACCAATAATGGGATAGGCTCAGTAAATGTTTGTTGCCATTATTATCTGCAAGAATAATATTATTTATAATAATAATTATGATTGTTACTATCATTATTGAAAAGGCTATTATGATGATGATTACTATTATTATTGGAAAAGGCTGAATGTTGGAGTTTGAGGAGTGTTAAGGGGACGACCGAGGATGAGATGGCTGGATGGCATCACTGACTCGTTGGACGTGAGTCTGAGTGAACTTCGGGAGTTGGTGATGGACTGGGAGGCCTGGTGTGCTGAGATCCATGGGGTCTCAAAGAGTCGGACACGACTGAGCGACTGAACTGAACTGAAGGATTAGATTTAAAAGTGTTTCATAACATGTGTGCATGTGTGTGTATGCGTGTGTATGTAACAGAATTTTGAGATAGTTTTCATTTGAAATCCTTTTTTGTGTGTGACAGGCAGTCTAGGGAAATGCTCGGTTTTGTACGTAATAACGAATGCCTGCTTTGTCTGTTACCATTTACAGCACCTACTGTTATTTCTGTCATCTCAAGAGAGATGTTCCTATGTTGGCACAAAAATGAGCAAGATCTATCACGAAAAAATTACCAGGTATGGGTGACTGTATGGGTCTTACATGTTTTGTTTGGTTTTAGTATAGAACAGGAAATTGCATTTCCCAGATGGAGAGGGAAACTAAATATTTCTCACAAAATGAGTGAAAACCTAATGCCATCGGGTCATGGGTTTTGTCATCAGGATGGGATTCAATCTCAGCTCCACCAACTAGCTAGCTGGGTAACTGAGCAAATACCAGACCCTCGAGTCCACACCCTGATCTACAGAGTTGAGAGCATCGTCATAAACATACTCACCTTGGTAGTGAAATCTTACAAGAGAATGAAATAACGTGTGACAAGTGCCTAAAGCCCTGGCAGGCACAGTGAGGGTGGTACCGGTCTCCTCTCAGCCTGCACCCTCTAATTCAGCTCTACCCGTTCCCAGCCTTCCCCGTCTGGGGAGCTCTAGTGGCTAATGGCCAATACGTGAAGCTGCCATGTTTATCTGGACCTTGAGGCAGACAGTAATTGGAAATTCAATGGTGAGGTAGCCGGTGCAGGGGAATGGGTTTTCAGGTGCTGCATCAAGTCAGAGAAATCTCTCCTCCTCTTCTCTCCCTGCATGCATCACTATATGGTCTATTCTTTTAAGACAAAAGTGCTCCATGCTGCAATAGTGTTCCCACCAGGGGCTGAAGGAATTGACAGCATTTTTTTTTTTTTTAGAAAAAGCCATAACATCCCTTAGTTCAGAGAGATTATAAATCCCACATCCTGCAGATTAGATAATGCACGTTCAATATCAGTAGGAAAGAAACAGAGAAGTAAATATTTGCTACAAAATGTCTTTCTGATGTCTTGAAAATTAGTTAATTTCCTGCACCTGACAAGTCAGTTCTCAGCTACATCCGCCTCCCATTTAGAGGCAAAGGGAAAACAAGCCCCCACAGCAAGGAGCCTGTCACTTGGGAATCCAGGGGAGATAATGTGACCACAGTGCCGTGGCATTGAATATTGATAAGGATGTGACAGGCCATGCTTAAAGTTTGGTGTCACATTCCAATGACTGGCTGAGAGATGAAAAGAAAACAAAAAATTAATCCCCCTCTTGGAATCTCCTGCAGATTCACTTAGTGGTTGGTTGCAGCTCAGCGGTCCATCTCTTTCTTTCCCCATTAATAATCGTAATCAAATATCCATTATTGGTTTTCAGCAACAGTGTAATTGCTTTCGCTTCCTTATTTCCTGGGACAGTAGGTCTGCTGGTGAGAAAGGGCAGTTGTGTAATCGTTCTTTCCACGCAAACTCGGAGAAGTCAGTTGTGCCCTGCGGATATTGATGTCAGCCGCTTTGCTCTCTGGTGAAGGGAAGGAAGGAAATAATTTCATCCTGCTATTTTTAGACTTCAATTTGGATTTCAGCCTTTATGATACTTTGTGTACTGGGGATAGAGCTGTAGATGCACAATCCGGCGGCTGTCAGGAGCTAGGCTTTCTACTTGCCCCTGTAGACTCCTGTCTCAGGACCGCATCTCAGCACTGCTCAGCCCTCGGGACCCTCCTTGGTGGCCAAAAGCCCAGCCAGCCTGAGAGGGCTAAGACCCACTCTGTATCGACAGTCTTTGCCAGTGGAATTTGCTGCCAGCAACCACTTAGGCTTCATTTTGCCTGGAAAGGTTTAATCTGATCTTTCATATGCATAGATATTCGGCGCCACACACATTCTCTATAAACAAAATGAAGTTGCTTGACCATCCTTGTTTTTCCTGTCAGTTTCCCAGAGGTGGTAGATAAAAGCCAGAATGAGGAAAAACTACTCTCTTCGCTGGATTTCCTTCTGAACTCACAAGAAGGGCCCAGACACCTGGGACTCTGGGTTATCTTTCTTCAGCGGTGATGGAAGCCAGTCTTCCTAGCTCTTCCATACTAATGATGAGCTGGTCGTAAACCCCAAAGGCATTTAGGAAGTGCCAGTGATACTTGTCTGAGCTTGCCTCCTGCCAGGTGTTTCTTGTCACATGTGCTAAAATCTAGACTGGTCAGCATGGCCCTGAACCCTGTGGGTGCAGGCCGTGTGAGCCCCAGAGGCTGTAGGTTTCAGCAGGTAAGACCCTGCTGTTCAAGGTGCGGCTGCAAACTGGCAACACGGGCACCATCCAGATGTGGCTGGAGGGCAGAGTCTCAGGCCTGCCCTGGCTTGGGAACCAAGAACACCAAATAATCCATGTGTACATTAATCCCTTTTTCTTTTCTTTAAAAAAAAAAATCACATGCCTTTATTAGAATCTCATGAAATCTATGACTCCTATTCCCATGCACTCTCACATGAGATTTTGCAGGTAATTTCAATGAGTGAAGCCCCCATGAACTTCAGTCAGACCTGCCACTCAGGAGCTCTGAGTGCATACCTGGTGGGACCCCCGATGCCACGGGCCCCCCCTGCGCTGCGACTCAGTTGTCCTGTGGACCAGCCTTCACTGTGATGCCTGATCTCATACATTTAAGGAGAACTAGCTCAGGGCAGGTCTTTGCTCATCATCTCTCCAGCCCCTTCAACCCGGAGACTCTTGTTTACCAGCCCTTCTGTTCTGATCCTTTTGTGGCCACTCTGCTTTCTGGCTCTCTCTTTCCTTGGTTGGCTTATAGCCAGGGTCTTGGATTTCCCAGGTGGCTTAGTGGTAAAGAATCTGCCTGTCAAGCAGGAGATGTGGGTTTGATGTCTGGGTTGGAAAGATCCCCTGGAGAAGGAAATGGCAACCCGCTCCAGTATTTTTGCCTGGATAACCCCATGGGCAGAGGAGCCTGGTGGGCTACAGTCCATGGGGTGGCACAGAGTCAGACATGACTTAGCCACTAAACAGCAGCAGCAGCAGCAGCCAAGGTCTTAGAAAAACCTGCAGCTGCGAGGCATAGGCGCCAAGGCCCTTGCCCAGGCGCAGCATACATGCTCCTGAGAGGTAGGAAGGTTTCTGTGGTCTTCCTGCTCTTTGTGCTGACAGCATCCTTTCTGCCGGCCCGAGGGGGACTCTGGGCTTTGATCTCCTCCAGCCTTGATGGTGGCCTGAGGACAGTGCAAGACAGACTGAGTGTCACCCTGGACACTGAACACTGAAGTCTGTTCACTCCCTGATTCATCAAGGGCACACTCTGACCTCGAAGGTGTCTTTGCTTTGAAAGTGAAAGTGTTAGTCACTCAGTCGTGTCTGACTCTTTGTGATCCCATAGACTGTAGCCCACCAGTCTCCTCTGTCCATGGAATTCTCCAGACAAGAATACTGGAATAGGTAGTTCCCTTCTCCAGAGGATCTTCTTGACCCAGGGAAAGAACCCAGGTCTCCTGCATTGCAGGCAGACTCTATCGTCTGAACCACCAGGGAAGTCCTGTCCTTGCTTTGGAAGGGAGCAAATATATATGGTTAGATGGTATCACTCACTCAAAGGACATGAGTTTAAGCAAACTGCAGGAGATAGTGAAGGACATGGAAACCTGGCGTGCTGCAGTCCGTGGCGTCGCAGAGTCAGATACAACTGAGCAACTGATCTACAACAACAGCAACAAACCTATGTGGGTGATTACAATCTAGGATGCAGGTCAAAGCAGGAGTGTGGGCTGCAGGGCCATGAACGAAGGATGTTCACGTGGTGCGCCCACTGCTCCTAACGTTGTCATCCGGCAGCTCAGCGCCTCAGCCCCCTGTGTGGGGCTGTCATGGAGCACCCCTGTTTCACCCCTGCAGTCTGTCATTTGTGAAAAAGTCTCATGTGAGCTCCTTTTGCTTGGCGTATACATTGATCACGTCTTTTGTTTGGGGGATCGGGGCTCCGCCATGATGAGGCTGCAGCTGGCCGCTGGGCTCCCTTTCGTGTCAGAGGCTCCGGCCCTGGCTGTTTGCTGTCCCTGGAGCCTTGACTGTGGTCTGTTTGGAGCTCATGTCACACTTCCTGTGGCTTATGGACTGAACCCTCCAGCACCAGGGAAAGCCCACCTAAGGCTCTCACGGTGGCGGCATGCGCTGATGGCCTCTGCTGCTCCAGGCCCTCAGAATCTCCAAGGCTCTCACACTGTGCCAGCAGCGTCTCCGGGCTGGGGCTCGGGGTGTCACTCATTCCCAAGTAGCTTGTACTCTTCTCCGTAGAACACAGTTTGGGGACATTTTTGTCTTCTTTTCCATAAGGCCAGATGAGCATGTCTATGGAGCTGTAGGGATCTCTGCCTCTTTGACACTCTGACTGATTGTTTGTCCCATGAAACATTCAGAAGGGAGCCCTTTGGCAGGTCTCTCTTCCCATCCCAGCCCTGAGCTGTCTGTGGAAAGGCGCCTGCTCTGAGAGGTGGGGAGAATCACAGCCTTCACCTACAGGGCGGGATCTGGCTCCTTTTCTCTTCAAGTTGAGCTACTGGACAGTACCCAGGAGAGGAGCTGGGGGGCGATTTATGAAGCTCTCTCTTCCCGTCTAGCTCCTGTTTCCCTTTAAAATTCCTTGGCTGCCCTCGGCGTAGGCATGTGTTTCTGTTTATCCTATGGCTCTCAGGACTGTGTAGCTCCTACTTCTGAAAAGCTCTGATTAGGAAGCCCTTTCCTCAACTGACAGCTTGCAGTGATCACACATGTGCCCACAAACTAGGACAGTCTCTCTGCAAAGGGAACTGTGCAAATTTTGGCCAAAAGGCCAAAGGAAAAGCAGTGGGTAAACTTTTTAAAAATTTAGATTTCCTTTCTGTTATACAAATAAAGGATACATGTGGTTTATTTGAATGCAAAAAAAAAAAAAAAAAGATATACAGCAGAAAGCAGTAATCCCCCATGCCTCTCCCAACTATAAGGAAACAGTTTCAAGTATATTCTTCCAGAAATATTGTACTTGTGCATAAGCATATATGGATGCATATGTCTGTCCTTTTGTTATTTTTTAAACTTCAAATGAGATCTTAACAGAATACTGTTTGTTCTGTGCTTTACCTATTTTGATTTAATTTTTTTAGAAGCCTTTCCATTATTTTGAGAAACATAGCCTAGCCTTCTGTTGTGAATGGTTGCATTGTGTGCAACAGTAAATCTGGTTGATTTGTTTTTTCCCTTTGGTTGTTTCCAGTTGTTTCTTGTGATGCAATTACTGTACTTTTCCACACAGCTCTTTTTTCTTGTCTGAATATGTCTGTAGGGTACATGCTTCGAAGTGGAGCAGCTAGATCAAAGACCATATGCTTTTTTAATCTTAACAAGCATTGCCAAATGACTTTCCTAAAAAAGGGTAATGCTTTATTTGCACATCTTTACCTTGAAATGTTACTGATCACCTTTTTATGTATTTATTGGTCATTTCTTTTTCTTCCTCTGCTTATTCTGTTTTTTTTCTTGGAATGTTTGCTTTTCCTTCTTATTGATTTTCAGAACTCTGGAAGGTTAAGGAATTTGATTCTTGGACTGTGCAATGTATTAGAAATATTTTTTCCTAAATAGACCATTTGAATTTTGATTTTCATTTATGGCATTTTGCTGTCTAGAAGTTGAAATTTGCATGTATCTGGATTTGTCCCTTTTTTGACTTCCAGGTTTTTGTGTCTTCCCCACTTTAAACTTGTAGTCAAATGATTTAAAATTTCCATTTAGTCATTGAACAGCTTAGAAAACAATGCAGCGCTGGCACGGTTGAGTGGCATATTGAGACCTTAATTTTTAATGTAGTCAGTCCACTGGGATCGCTTATCAGGAAAGCTTTTCCCCTATTAACCTTTATTAGGGTGGATATTTTTTCACTTAATTGTTTTATCTGCTTCAAATTGGAGGAGTTCTTTTAGTGTATCTTTCCCGAAAGTTCATTCAGTTAATTAAATACTTACTGAATTCTTATCATGGTTAATACCTTGCTAGACTGTATGATTCACAGGTTTTTTTTTAAAAAAAGAGTATGAATTATTCTCAAACTTCATTAGGAACCTGCAGTAGAAGGTGTATGTACATCAAAGTCAGACATCAAAGCAGAATATAATAGCTATATTAAGAGTACTACCAAATGCCATAGGGGTTCAGAGAATGGAGACTATACACGGTGAGAGGATGAGGGAAGAGCTCTTTACTAAAGTGACATTTGAGGTGGGCCTTGATGAATTGGTTGGCTTCTTAACAGGTAGGGATTTTGGAAAAGAAAAAGCATAAGTAACTGTCTGAAATTAGAAACTTGTGCATTTGTCCTGGGAAGAGCGAGTGATGCACTTGGGTGTCATCTGGGAACACGCAGGGGAGCCGTGGGGAGGTGTCCAGGGCAGGGCTGAGATCAACTGGGAAGGGCCTTGGCAGAGCTGGCTCCCGTCTGGCAAGCAGTGAAAGCCACTGACGGTTTTGGAGCAGTGATAGATGTGTAGATTAGAAAGGTGGAATGTCTGAGGGCAGCAAGGCTCATAATTAACTGCAGGGGTGACAAAATGAATTGCTTAATTCAAGGCAGAGTCAAAAAAGGAAGAACACACCTGAACGGTGTGTTTATGATCCGTTTATGATCTATAGTCCGATGATGGAGAGAAAAAGGTTGAAAGTGACCATAATGTCTGGCCTTCATTCAATTCACTCTTCTCCTTTTTTTAATCGAAGTGTAGTTGATTAACAATGTAGTGTTCACTGGTTCAATCTTTCTTAAACTTTTTATTTTATATTGGAGTATAGCTGAGTAACAACATTGTGATAGTTTCAGGTGTATAGCAAAGTGATTCAGTTATACATATACATGTATCTATTCTGTTTCAAATTATTTTCCTATTTAGGTTGTTACATAACATTGAGTAGAGTTCCCTGTACTGTGTTGGTTGCCTGTTTAAAATATAGCAGTATTTGCATGTCAGTTGGGGTGCATGTGTTGAGTCTTAGTACGCGTCACATTGTGCTAGGTGCAGGGAACAGCAGTCAGCATGGCAGACAGGATTACTGCTCTCCAAGGATGGAATTCTAATGGTGCAAAAGCAACAAATAAGCCAAGAGGAGGCAGGAATAAAGAGAGCATGAATATAAATGGAGAAACTAAGAGGAGGAGCTGGGTTGATGGAGATTCCTGATAACCTGGGTTTCATGTTATAAAACTGAGCGTTCAATTGTTCAAGATAATTATCTGTCTATATATCAATAGCTATTTCTGGTGATGTTCTCTTCCCTTTTTTGTCTCGGTGTTTACAGCTGGGTGATGCAGTGGGCAGTGGGGGGTGGGGTCGGAGGTTGGGGGGAGTAACAGTTTGAAAGAAGCTGCCAAGTTGGAAAGCACTTCTAAAATTTGTGGCTGATTGGCCTGTCTACAAAGGAGAGGGAATTGAGCAGACTCATGGTTAGACTATATCTTTGGCTTTTGAGGATGCCTTAATTTTCTCACCTGGAAAATGGAGATCTCTCCCAGCACAACCATTTTACTTTGCTCACAACTTTGTGGGTCATAACTCAGGAAGTGTGAACTGTGGTGTTGAAATGTGGTGTTGAAGAAGACTCTTGAGAGTCCCTTGGACTGCAAGGAGATCTAACCAGTCCATCCTAAAGGAGATCAGTCCTGGGTGTTCATTGGAAGGACTGATACTGAAACTGAAACTCCAGTACTTTGGCCACCCCATGCGAAGAGCTGACTCATTGGAAAAGACTCTGATGCTGGGAGGGATTGGGGGCAGGAGGAGAAGAGGACGACAGAGGTTGAGATGGCTGGATGGCATCACGGACTCAATGGACGTTCATGGCTGGGCAGTTATCACTAGAGGCTGTAGTCATGAGGCTGAGGTTGCTGTCTCGCCAGCTCAGCTGGACAGCCAAGGTGCTCACTTGACTGGCAGCCGAGAGTAGCCATCAGCTGAGACTGTAGCTGGCGTCAGTGACCAATTTGCATTGACCCCAATTGCATGTAGTCCCCTCAGTGTGCTGATTTCAGAATAGACAGACTTCTTGATTGGCAGCTGGCTTCCCTCAGGGCAAGTGTCCCAGAACAATTGGTGGAAACTGCAGTGCCTTTTCTGGGATCCCTTGGTTACAAGAAAGTCAGTAAGGCAGTCCAGAATCAAGAGGAGAGGACGAGACTCCAGCTCTCAATTGTAGGAACGTCAAAGAATTTGAATTGTAATTTAAGTCTTCCACAGTGTTGCCATACTGACTACTTCATAAGGTTATTTTGAGGTAACAACTTTTAGAACAACTTCTGACCAATCACTGTTAATTAACAGAAATGATGATGAGGGTGGTGGTGGTGGTAGTGATGGGAGATGGATGATGGGGATGATGGAGATGAGGAATTTGATAGAGGTGATGGAGATGATGCAGATGATGAAGGTGATGAAGTTGATGGAGATGATGGAGATGGAGATGATGGGGATGATGAAGATGATGGGGATGATGGGGATGATGAAGATGATGGGGATGATGAAGATGAGGAAGTTGATGGAGATGATGGAGATGGAGATGAAGATGATGAAGGTGATGAAGTTGATGGAGATGATGGAGAAGAAGATGATGGGGATGATGAAGATGATGAAGATGATGAAGGTGGTGAAGTTGATGGAGATGGTGGAGATGAAGGTGATGGGGATGATGAAGATGATGGGGATGATGAAGATGATGGGGATGAGGAAGATGATGGGGATGAGGAAGATGATGAAGTTGATGGAGATGATAGGAATGATGAGAATGATGAAGATGAATAACTACTACCTTTCTGCAAAACATCTGTTATATTGTTGGAAGGTTAAATCTTGGGTGGAATTAATTAGTGGTCTCACCCAATTTATATTTTTTATATAATAGTAGGAGAAAAATAACTAGGGCCCGTGATGACCATATCCTAGCCATCATACATGCACATTTAAGAATGATTTTCATTTTACTAGTGCCTACTGCTATTCAAGATTTGAGAACTTCGATACTTTTTCTACTACTGTTGCTCTTTTATATATTGTATACATCATTTTGTATCTTTCTTTTTTATAAACCATCCTCTGAGATAATAATAAGAGATATTATATTACAAATGTAGAAACTCAAACTGAGAGAAAGTACTTCCCAAAGATCACCAAACTTTATGCTACTGCTAAGCTACTTCAGTCGTGTCCGACTCTGTGTGACCCCATAGAAGGCAGCCCACCAGGCTCCCCGGTCCCTGGGATTCTCCAGGCAAGAACACTGGAGTGGGGTGCCATTGCCTTCTCCAGTGCATGAAAGTGAAAAGTGAAAGTGAAGTTGCTCAGTCATATCCGACTCTTCGTGACCCCATGGACTGCAGCCCACCAGGCTCCTCCGCCCATGGGATTTTCCAGGCAACAGTACTGGAGTGGGGTGCCATTGCCTTGTCCACACCAAACTTTATAGTAGAGGCTAAATTCAAATCAAAGTCATCTGATCGTGACTGAATCAACTCTGTGTTCAGCCACAATTAGTAGGCATACAAATTCTAACTGGCTTAAACAAAAGTAGGATGGACACCTGGGTTGGCTGAGTTAGCAATTCAGACTTGTCATCAAAAACTCAAAGATTCTTCTGGTTTCTTTTTTTCCCCAATCATTTCCATTCACAATGCATCAGCTTTGCCTGTAGGATGACTCCATTAGGTCACAGGATAGACACAGTGGTTTCTTTGTTCATTGCTGTTTGGGGAGAGAAAGCGAAAACTATTCCCCACCCACCAGCATCTCAGCATGGGCCATAGAACTTGGTCGGATTGACTTTAGCTATCTGGATTGCCAACCCCTGTACTGTAAAGGATTGCCCAATAAACTGTCGTAGGTTACCTGTTTTCATCTAGTCACAGTCTATCTGGGGAGCTAGGCTTATCATCCAGTGAAGTGGAGTGAAGGTGCAAGCTGCTCAGTCCTGTCTGACTCTTTGTGACCCCGTGGACTATAGAGTCCATGGAATTCTCCAGGCCATAATACTGGAATGGGTAGCTTTTCCCTTCTCCAGGGGATCTTCCCAACCCAGGGGTTGAACCCAGGTCTCCTGCATTGTGGGAGGATTCTTTACCAGCTGAGCCCCCAGGGAAGACCATCCAGTAAGACCCAACAAAGGCGGGTTGTTTACCTGAATACTCCCTGAGTTCTGTTAGGAGGAATAAGAGAAAGGAACATTGACTGGTCAAATAACAGTATCCACTACAGTTTCCTAGACAAACACTTTTTTCATATACTACGTTTCCTCTTGTCAGAGTTTCAGATAGCATTTTGGGAAGCAGGCTAAATTATCTAAAAGTCTTTGCTTAGGGGAGGATTGTATTAATCTTTCTTTCCTGGAAAATAGAAGACAAAGGAATGAACTTTAAAAATGTCTACGAAAATCAGTTTCTGAAAGTTGGAACTTTAATCTTTGTTGTGCAAGGGATGAAAATATTTTAGACACATGAGGACTGGTGGTGTCTAAGCAGTTTGCAGTTGAAGGCTTAGTACCACTGGGCATTCACATATGGGTTTGATAGTTGACTCCTTTATGGTTCTGTGAAAAGACCTGGTTATTTTCAAGTTTTCTAAAGAATGAGGTAAAATGCTAATACTCTATCATTGAAAATAGTAATAGGTCAGGAAAGAGAATTTAGTAAGACGAAATGAAATTGTGAGTGTCTGTGTTAGACACAATTCTCTCACTGTGAATTGTGTTCGAATTCGCTCACTGTGTTAGAATTCTAACTCACTGTGAACTATTTCCATTTCTAAAATGAATAGAAACTTGCCCACAAATTTCCTGCCTAGCCCCTCTTTTAACATCATTCTCTGTAAATAGCACACTCATTCCTAAGTTCCAGCAAGATTCAAGCCACAATCTGATGATCTCTCTGGGACTTCATTTAGCTTTCAAATGAGGAATAATAGGAATGATGAATCTCTATTCACTATTCAAGAGCTTCCCCAGAAACACTGAACCTGTGTCTTCAAATTGTCTCATTATTAGTTGTAAAAACATCACCAAAGATCTCACATAGCTCAAATGGCTGTAAGTCATTTGTTTAAGGGATTGTTACTAATGACCTAATTATTCTCCTTCATGGGAGAGACTCTGAAATTAGCCACTACGCTTCATTACAAATGGATTCAATAAGAAGATATTTTAAAAATCTAAACCTTCATGAGATTATTACGTGAACTATAATGAAGCACTGTAATTTCACACCTACATGATTTGCTTACCGTTCAGTTTGTGTCTCTAAAACTGATTTCCAAACTTTGACATATGCATTCTAAGAGGTATTTCAGGATAAGTGTCTTTCATTTTCACTCAAAGACCACACATAATGTATCTTATTAAATAGGAAATGAACACAGAGTTCTATAATGTAGAAAATTGTTTATAGACTCAGCAAACTGTTTCCCCTAGGAACAGATGTGAACCCAGCCCTGCACACACCATTAGAAATAAGCCAGAGAGATGCCAGGGGATCTGACAAGTTAATAATAAAAAATAACTGAGGACCCTCCAGGCAACTGAAGGTGATGTGGTCACCATGTGGGAAAGAAAACGATGATAAAGGGGAGAAGGGGTTTTGGGACATGCCCTTTTCTTTCTCCCACATTGCCTGGGAAAACCAGTACCCATCGTGTTGCTTCTGGAAAGAGACAAGCACCTGCAGGCCAGTGAATCAGAAGAGCTGCCCCGGGAAGGCTTGGATCTTCAGCACTTCTCCAGCCCTCTCTGTTCCATGGAGCGTAGATAATTGAGGGAGTCTTGTGTATTTCTGCAAACACAGAGGTACAAATTATTCTATCAGAGACGACAGCCCACCTAATAGGTCAGGCACAAGTTATGGCCTTGGCATTATCCCCTTCTCCAAAGACCCATCACCAGCTGAGGTGGTTAATATGCCTAAGCAAACATGAACTCAGTGGAATATACATGAGGCTTCTTAGGAGGGCAACTGCTATAAAGGAGCAACAATAATGGACTCTTACGTGAGGAAGCGTAATTAGACACAAGATGTCCAATAGTTGCATCATACACTTCCACAAGGTAAAGGAGAATATTGGAAACAGGCGGTAAAGTAGGAAGCCATAAACCCAAATGGAAATTCGGAGAATACAGAATATAAAAGTTGAAAAAAGTCTCAGTAAATGGGTTGAATAGCCAAGTGGATTCAGTTAAAGAACCAATTAGTGAGCCAGACAACTATTCAAATACTCTGAAGGCCTGAGGAGCAGACAGAGAGAAGGAAAAAAAATAAAAAAGCTAAGCAATGTACAGAATAGAGTTATTTGATCAGTGTTCATATGAAAAAAAAAATCCCCAAAGAAAAGAAAACAATTAATAGAGGAGAGAGAGGAAATATTTGAGAGACTAATGACTGAGAATTTCCCAGAAAGAAAGGGAAAGATATAAGACCTTTTACTGACGGGCTTAATAACTCTAACAGAATAGGAAAGGATGAGGGGATCAATAGGTTGCAATTAAACTTCATATAAAACAAAGATAAAAAGAAATTGTCTAAGGGCAGATCATCTAGAAAGGGGTAAGAATTAGGCTGATCGCAGACTTTTCAATAACATCATAGAAGGCAAGAAGGCAGAATATTAAACCTAACCATTATTTAGAGTTTGAGTATGAAATAAAGATGTTCTCAGACCTGTAGGTCCTTAAAAGATTTACAAAACACGTTTTCTTTGAAGTGTTTTTCAAGGAAATATTTCAGCAATACAAACAATAAGTTCAGGAGGGCAGTGTGAGTTATGTGAGAGAGAATCGAAAAAAACTTTAGTAAATTGTACTGTTGATGAGATAGAGAACTTACAAATAAATCAGGAAATGTATGAAACTAAAATACGGCCTCAGAACACATCCAGGTGTATCCCCTTTGAGGTGGAATGAGAATAGAATGAAGGGGCGGTGGAAGTTTGCTAAGAGGCAGCCAAGCAGGCTCATTCCTTCCATGATCCAGTGGGAGCCTCTCAGACAACAAATGAACATTTAATTTCACACAGAAACCTGTGCGCAAATGTTCATAGGAACTTTATTTATAATAATCCCAAGCTGGGAAGAACATCACAGATGTCCTTCAGTGGGTGAATATTTGAATAAACTGGTTCAGACAGTGTGGAACACTATGCAGCAATAGAAATGAACTGTTGGTGTGTGAATCTCCAGGGAGCTATGTCGAATGAAAAAAGCCAATCCCAAAGTTGCAAAATTTATGATTCCATCTCTATAATATTTTTGAAGTGATAAAATCTGGAAATGGAGAATGGATGTAGTGGTTTCCAGACACTAGAGATGGCAGTCAAGGTGGGAAGCAGTGATGTGGTTATAGCAAAGGGTATTAGGATGCTCGGTACCTTGAATGTGGTGGTGCATACATGAACTTGCACAAGGGATAAAATTATGTAGAACTGTAGCCACGTACACACACACACACAAGCGAGGACATCTGAATAAGATCAGTGGATTGCATCAGTGGCAGTTACCTGGTTGTGATATTGTACTATATTTTTGCAAAATGTTACCATTGTCAGAAACTGGGTAAAGGATTCATGGATCTCTCTGTATTCCTTTTCATGATTTTATGTAAATTAATAAAAAGAAAAAGGAAGATAGGAACAAACAAAGATGTAAAAATTAAGAATCTTGGTTGTAACAAATCAGAAAAACAGCCATAATTATTAAACAGTAATTATAGTAATTCTGAACACATAGGTGAAATAAATTCCAGAATGGATTTTTGTAAAATTCAGCCAAATGTGTTGTATTGCATTCATTTCTGGAAAAAGAAAACTGGGTGGGATGGGGTGGGGGGACTGGGGCAGGTTCAAGAAGGAGGGGACATATGTATACCTATGACTGATTCACACTGTTGTACATAGAAGGCAACACAGTATTGTTAACCAAGTATCCTCCAATTAAAAATAAAAAAAGGAAAAATTTAAAAACAATGTGAACATAAAGTGTGGTAAAAGGAAAAATTGAACTAAAAGAGAGTTGGAGTAATATTTATAATATTAGAAAAAATAACAGTATATGTAAAATTTGGGGGGCAATAATGTCATAAATTAGAAGTAAGTCAAATTCAATTACAGAAAAATATGAAAAATCAGGAAGTTTGATGGTAGGTATGCAAGTGTCTTTTAAATTATTTTTCATGTTTTTCTCTATATTTAAAATATTTAATAGTTTTAATAGTAAAAAACATTTTATAGTAAAAAACAAAAATATTGGAGATGATTAAGGTATTAGATGGAGAAGGCAATTGCACCCCACTCCAGTACTCTTGCCTGGAAAATCCCATGAATGGAGGAGCCTGGTGGGCTGCAGTCCATGGGGTTGCTAAGAGTCAGACACGACTGAGCAACTTCACTTTCACTTTTCACTTTCATGCACTGGAGAAGGAAATGGCAACCCACTCCAGTGTTCTTGCCTGGAGAATCCTAGGGACGGTGGAGCCTAAAAGATGATAAATCTAAAGAATGAGAAAAATAAAGATAAGATCAGAAATCAAGAAAATAGAGAACAAAAATCAGTATCAAAGATGAACAAAGCAAAGTGTTCTGTGCGAAGGTTAGTAAGCTAGCAAGACTCTGATAACACTGAACAAGATTAGTCAGAAAAGAGGTAAATGTTTAAATAAAATACAGAATGAAAAGGAAAAATGTCTATGGAGAAAAGTGATTTTAAAATTTATGAACAAACATTATAATGCATATGAAATCTGTGAGAAAGTGGATTGACTTCTATAAAAGGTACAGTGTTAATGTTAAACTGCTGCTGCTGCTGCTGCTGCTCAGTGGCTTCAGTCGTGTCTGACTCTGTGTGACACCATAGACAGCAGCCCACCAGGCTCCCTCATCCCTGGGATTCTCCAGGCAAGAACACTGGAGTGGGTTGCCATTTCCTTCTCCAATGCATGAAAGTGAAAAGTGAAAGTGAAGTCGCTCAGTTGTGTCCAACTCTTTGCGACCCCATGGACTGCAGCCCACCAGGCTCCTCCGCCCACGGGATTTTCCAGGCAAGAGTACTGGAGTGGGGTGCCATTGCTTCTCCGAATGTTAAACTAGACACTAGGAAAAGGAAAACTGAGTAGACTCTAAAAATTAAAAGATCTTCAACTGGCAATAAAATGCTTCCTTTCACATGGCTCAGTCAGTAAAGAATTTGCCTGCAACTGGGAGACACAGGTTCAATCCTTGGGTCAGGAAGATCCCCTGGAGAAGAAAAGGGCAATGCACTCCAGTATTCTTGCCTGGAGAGTTCCATGGACAGAGGAGCCTGGTGGGCTACAGTCCATGGCGTTGCAAAGAGTCGGACACAACTGAGTGTCTAACACTTTTCACACTTTCAGTGAAAACCTTAGAAGAAGGATCGGGAACCCAGAAAAGGAATAAACTGACAATGGATCAGGAGAGATATTTCACAGGAGAAAATCTGAGTGTCTAATAAGTGACTGTAGTGGAGAAACTCAACTTCAAGATACTACTTGTCACACATCAGATTGGCTACAATTAGGAAATTGGAAAATAGAGTCTAGTGTTTCTAATAAGGATGATCTCTTCTCATGTGTACAAGACCCTATTCCTGCTCTCTTGATCCAGGATGTGGCTAAGGAAATCTGTGTCTTTTCTCTCTCTTTTTATTATTTTATCTCTTTAAAAAAAATTTTTGGATGCGTCATGCAGCACGTGGGATCTTAGTTCCCAGAACCAGGGATGGAACCTTGTCCCTGAAGTAGAAACTTGGATCCCTAACTACTGGACCACCTCTTTTTATTATTTTAGACTGCATATAACACAATGAGAAAGTACACACATTGTGAACATACTGCTTGATGAATATTCACAAAATGAACATACCCATCACCAGCACCACTGACAAATAAAAAACGCTTCTAACATGCCAGCAGGCCTCCTGATGCCTCTCGCTGTCATTACTCCTCTTCTCTCCAAAGAAGCCACCATCTTGATGTCGAATACCATGGGTTAATTTTTCATGTTTAAAAATATAAAACAAAACACCAATACAGTTTACTAATGCATATATATGGAATTTAGAAAGATGGTAACGATAATCCTGTATGCGAGACAGCAAAAGAGACACAGATGTATAGAACAGTCTTTTGGACTCTGTGGGAGAGGGAGAGGGTGGGATGATTTGGGGGATTGTCATGGAAACATGTATAATATCATATAAGAAATGAATCGCCAGTCCAGGTTCGATACAGGATCCTTGAGGCTGGTGCACTGAGATGACCCAGATGGATGGTACGGGGAGGGAGGTGGGAGGGGGTTTCAGGATGGGAAACGTGTATACCCGTGGCGGATTCATGTTGATGTGTGGCAGAACCAGTATAATATTGTAAAGTAATTAGCCTCCAATTAAAATAAATAAATTTAAATTAAAAAAAAAAACAAATAGAATCATAGTACCTCCTCTTTGCCTTTTTGTCTAAGCTTATGTTTTTGAGATTCATCCATATTCTTGCAGGTTGTATTAATTTGTTCATCTTTGCAAAAATTCCAGTGACTGGACATTCCACAGTTAATCCATTCTTCTATTTATGGACATCGGTTTTCCCTCCCAGGTTTTGGCTGTTACAAATAATGTTGTCTGATCATACATACAGTTGGTCTTCGTTATTAGTGGATTTTGAATTTGTGAGTTTGTCTACTTACAGAAATTTACTTGTAGCCCCCAAATCAATATAAATCAGAGTTCTCCCTGTTATTCAAGGACATGCCCAGAGTGGCTAAAAATTTGAGTCACTTGATGTGCATGATTCCAGCTGAGGCTGAACAAGACAGTGCCCTGCTTTCTGGTTACAGTTGCCATACTGTCGAGACATCCCCTTTTTGCTGACTTTTTAGTGCCATGTTTTTCACATCTTTGTGCTTTTTCTTGGTGATTTTGCTGTTCAGATGGCTCCCTCCCCAGCATAGTGATGAAGGGCTGTCTGATGGTCCTAAAGGCAGGAAAACTGTAATGTGCCTTACGGAGGGCATATGTGTTGGTGAGCTTTTCTCGGGCAGGAGTTATAGTGCTCTGTATGGGACTAGTGTTAATGGATCAACACTATATTTAAAACAGGAACACCCATAAAACAAGATTGCAAGTGTGCTCAGTTGTGTCTCATTCTTGGTGATTATGGACTGTAGCCCACCAGCCTCCTTTTGTGCATGGGATTCTCCAGGCAAGAATACTGGAGTGGGTTGCTGTGCCCTCTTCCGGGGGATCTTCCTGACCCAGGAAGTGAACCCATGTCTCCTGTGTCTCCTGCATTGCAGGCAGATTCTTTACCCACTGAGCCACCTGGAAGCCCATGATAATGTTGCAACCAAAGGCTGACAGGAAGCTAGCCCTGCATTTCCTCTGAGAGCAGTGGTTCAGCATCTGCCAATTTAGTGCTCATAGTGACTGTAGAAATGACTACTGTGAATTAACACACGTCCTAAATATATACTCGTGAAAGGTATGTATTCCTAAGAGTTGTGGTGCTGGGTCCTATGATTGACATGCTTTCATCATTAGTACATCTGTCTGCGAGATTTCAAAGGCACTGCGTTCATGCGTCCTCCCACCAGCAGTATAGGGGAGGACCAGTCATCTCTGGGGTCCCAGGTGTCACATGCGCATGAGTGCTCTCAGTCATGCCTGATTCTCTCAGTTGGGTCTCGCTCTGTAGTTTAGTGTGGACTTTCCTGATGACTGATGTTGCTGTACATCTTTTCATAAAGGACTCATTGGCCATTTAGATCCCCTCTTTTGTGAAATATCTTTTCCAGTCTTTGGCCAAAATTGGGTTGTCTGTCTCTTTCTTGTTTTGTGGGAGTCCTGTTTATAGTCAGGAAGCAGTTTTTTGTTGGTTGTATGTATTACAAATAACTTCTTCCACTTTGTGGCTTATCATTTCATTCTCTCAATGGCTTTGTTTTTTGATGAATGTAAGTTCTTAATATTTATAGTCAAATTTCTTACTTGTTTTCTTTATAGCTAGTAGTTTTTATATCCAGTTTGAGAGATCTTTGCTTACCGCAAAGTCATAAAGATATTATCCTATTCAGATACACCTCAGAGACATTGTAGGCTTATGGTCATGGTCTAGAACCAAACCTGCACTATCTCTGAGAGAGTCCTTATTTAAAAAAAAAAATGCTAGGAATAAAACCACTGTATGACCCAGCAATCCCATTACTAGGCATATACCCTGAGGAAACCAAAATTGAAAAAGACACATGTACCCCAATGTCAACTGCAACTCTATTTACAATGGCTAGAACATGGAAGCAACCTAAATGTGCATCGACAGGTGAATGGGTAAAGAAGCTGTGATGTATATATATGCACAATGGAATACTACTCAGCTGTAAAAAGGAACACATTTGAGTCAGTTCTGATGAGGTAGATGAAACTAGAGCCTATCGTACAGAGTGAAGTAAGTCAGAAAGAGAAATATAAGCATCATAATCTAATGCATGTATGGAATCTAGAAAGATGGTACTGATGAATTTATTTGCAGGGCAGCAATGGAGAGACAGACCTAGAGGACAGATTATCGGACACAGTGGGATTTGGGGAGGGAGAGGGTGAGATGTATGGAGAGAGTACAGGAACTTACAATGCCTTACGTAAAATAGATAGCCAATGGGAATTTACTGTTGAGGGAACTCAAACAGGGGCTCTGTATCAACCCAGAGGGGTGGGATTGGGGGGGAGATGGGAGGGAGGTTTAGGAGGGAGGGGACATAGGTGTATCTATGGCTTATTCTTGTTGATATTTGACAGAAAACAACAAAATTCTGTAAAGCAATTGTCCTTGAATTAAAAATAAATAGATTTTTTTTTAAAAAAAGAAAAGATAATGGTGCTGATAGACTTGCTTGACGCAGGGTTGCCATAAACCTTCAATTTGCAAAAAAAAAAAAGCACACTATCTGTGAAGTAAAATAAAATGAAGCATAGTAAAGCAAGATATGCCTGAATTATTTTCTAGAAGTTTTATTCCTTTTTCTCATTTTGATCTGCAGTCCACCTGAAATTGATGTTTGCTTAGTGTGGGCCAATAATCATGGATTAGATTTTTTTCCCTATGGTGTGTGCATGCTAAGTTGCTTCAGTTGTGTCCACTTCTTTGCGACACTATGGACTGTAGCCCAGCAGACTCCTCTGTCTTTGGGATTCTCTAGGCAAGAATACTGGAGTGGGTTGTTGTGCCCTCCTCTGGGAGATCTTCCCAACTCAAGAATTGAACCAAGGTCTCTTAACGTCTCCTGCATTCATAGGCAGGTTCTTTATCACTAGCACAACCTGGGAGAAACACAAGCTGGAATCAAGACTGCTGGGAGAAATCTCAATAACCTCAGAAATGCAGATGACACCACCCTTATGGCAGAAAGTGAAGAGGAGCTAAAAAGCCTCTTGATGAAAGTGAAAGAGGAGAGTGAAAAAGTTGGCTTAAAGCTCTACATTCAGAAAATGAAAATCATGGCATCCGGTCCCATCACTTCATGGGAATGGGGAAACAGTAGAAACAGTGGCTGACTTTATATTTTGGGGCTCCAGAATCACTGCAGATGGTGACTGCAGCCATGAAATTAAGAGATGCTTACTCCTTGGAAGAAAAGTTATGACCAACCTAGACAGCATATTGAAAAGCAGAGACATTACTTTGCCGACTAAAGTCCGCCTAGTCAAGGCTATGGTTTTTCCTGTGG
The DNA here is from genome assembly GCF_032405125.1 of Capricornis sumatraensis. Classification (NCBI taxonomy): domain Eukaryota; kingdom Metazoa; phylum Chordata; class Mammalia; order Artiodactyla; family Bovidae; genus Capricornis; species Capricornis sumatraensis. Next base: position 40,103,436 of record NC_091078.1, on the reverse strand, counting down.
TCATGTATGGATGTGAGAGTTGGACTCTGAAGAAGGCTGAGCACCGAAGAACTGATGCTTTTCACCTGTGGTGTTGGGGAAGACTCTTGAGGGTCCCTTGGACTGCAAGGAGATCCAACCAGTCCATTCTGAAGGAGATCAACCCTGGGATTTCTTTGGAAGGAATGATGCTAAAGCTGAAGCTCCAGTACTTTGGCCACCTCATGCAAAGAGTTGACTCATTTGAAAAGACTGTGATGCTGGGAGGGATTGGGGGCAGGAGGAGAAGGGGATGACCCAGGATGAGATGGCTGGATGGCATCACGGACTCGATGGATGTGAGTCTGGGTGAACTCCGGGAGTTGGTGATGGACAGGGAGGCCTGGCGTGCTGCGATTCATGGGGTCGCAAAGAGCCGGACACGACTGAGCGACTGAACTGAACTGAACAACCTGGGAAGCCCATTCGTATAGTGATATTAATCCAGTTGACATGAGTATATTGAACAGGCTGTCCTTTACCCATTACACTGTATTTCTTATGCCTTCGTGACATATTTCCGTTCTTTTGTCTGCAACCTGTTTGTATCCTTCTATCTAATGATGTATGTGTCTTATAAGCAACATGGAATTGGATTTTGATTTTTTTTATTCTAGTCTAAAATCTTTGACTTTTAAATACTGCATCTATCTATTTATATTTAATGTAATTCCTAATATATTAGGGATGAAGAGTTCAATGTTGCCATCTTCCCTATCTATATCACATTCATTCCTATCTTTATTGCTTTCATTAAACCAATACTTTAGTATATTTTAATTTTAAAGCTGTCACATATTGGCTCATTAGTTATACGTTCTCTAAATCTCTCTGCTTTATGATTACCATAAGGAGTTCGATATGAATCCATGAGTTTTTAAAATTTAATACATTGAGCACTTTACTACTTTCTGGAAACTCAAGGACCTGAAACTATTTTCATGCCTTTCATTCCCTCTTTGTCATGTATTTTAAGTCTTCATATATTTTAGATCACCAAAGAAATCATTGCTGTTTTTTATATTACTGTCACTTAAATTTAGCCACATATTTACTCTTCCATTGTTTTCATTCCTTAATGCATGTCCTTGGGCTTTCTCGGAGGCTCAGTGATAAAGAATCACCGGCTAATGCAGAAGTTGTGGGTTCAATCCCTGGATTGGGATCGGAGAAGAAAATGGCAACCGACTCCAGCATTCTTGCCTGGAAAATCCCATGGGTAGAGGAGCCTGGCAGACTATAGTCCATGGGGTCATAAAAGATCTGGATGTGACTTAGCAACTAAATAACAACAATAATGCATGTCCTTGCTTCCAGCTGGGATCATTTCCTTTATTGTGCATATACTGCAAGGAATTCTTTCCATTTTTATTTATTTGAGGATACCTTTTTAAACTTTTATTTTTGAGTGAAATTAAAATAATCGTATAATTTATAGGATGTTACCTTTTCCCCACTGTTTTTAAGATGTTGCTTTGTTACCTCCTGGCATACATACACCATTTCTGTCACGCATGTTATGGCTTCCTTGAAGTGAATGTCTTTTTTTCCCTCCATCTGTTTTTAAGAGATCTGATCTGTCTTTGTTGTTCAGCAGTTTGACTAAGATGAACCTGGGTGTGTTTTTAAGTTTGCTTCTCCTGTCTTTGAGATTCTATCTGAATGTGTAGTTTGATGTCCCTTGTCAATTACCTGAAAATTCTCATCAATTGCTCTTCTAATATATAGCTTCTGTCTCATTTTTCCTTACTTACTTTTGTATACATCATTTATAGTTACAGGCTTTAAAATAATGATGATCCATATATTTAGGAAGATAAGAGGACATGGTGGATAATTTCAGAAGAGAACTGAAACGTAAAAAAAAAAAAAAAGTCAACAGAAATTATATAACTGATAAAATAACCAAAATTTAGAACACAAGACATTTGAAAAGCAGATTAGACACAGTGGAAGGAAAGATTAATAAGTGGAAGATAGTTGTATAGAAAGTGTTCAGTCTGAAGCTGAATGGATGATGAAAAATATGTTTTCATTTAAAATTTGGGGCTTTTGGCTTTCCATTAAAATCAAAATTTTTGTGGACATTGAGTCTACACTCCTCATAGCTTTATCTGGCCTGAGCTGATGAAAGGGCTCCCTGTAAAGGGATATGTCCTTCCTACTAGCAAGAGTACATGTCTCTCTTACTACATTCTGTTACTGAGGCAGGCTGACTGCTATTATGGTTTATATTACCCTTGCACTGCTTCACTCATTTACGTTGCCTGGATGAACATGGGTCGGTAAGGGGAAAAGGTCAGGGAGGGACAAGCTAGGCAGATGAAGTTCAGTTCAGTTCAGTCGCTCAGTCATGTCTGACTCTTTGCGACCCCATGAATCGCAGCACACCAGGCCTCCTTGTCCATCACCAACTCCCGGAGTCCACCCAGACCCATGTCCATTGAGTCGGTGATGCCATCCAGGCATCTCATCCTCTGTCGTCCCCTTCTCCTCCTGCCCTCAATCCTTCCCAGCATTAGGGTCTTTTCCAATGAGTCAACTCTTTGCATGAGGTGGCCAAAGTATTGGAGTTTCAGCTTCAATATCAGTCCATCCAGTGAACACCCAGGACTGATCTCCTTTAGGAGGGACTGGCTGAGTCTTCTTATAGTCCAAGGCAGATGAAGTAGCAGATGAAAAAGCGCTTGCCCTGAGGGAGCTGGGCAAGTCTAGGGACTCAAGTGAAGGCAGCAAGACAAGAGGGCAAACGTGAGTAGGGTTGTTGTATTGAACCACTGAGTCTTGAAAAATATTTAGGATCTCGGATATCCCTACAGACCAAGTAGCTAAGAAGGACTATACTTATTTCACTGTTACTTGATGGTATACGAATTTGGCCCCTCTGGATCTTCTGGTTGAAATAATCCATCATTATGTAAAAGTAAGTTGTTCACTCTAACTTCTTAGCCAGGTGGAAGAGCTATTGGTTTGGTATGATGAAACAGCACTGAATTAATCTTTATGCCTTTGTTTCTTCTCTGCCTTATAGCTGCAAGTGTCCGCTGCTTGAAAAAGTGTGGGAAGCTGACTTGGAAGCTTGTCGGTTGCTTATCCAGAGCTTGCAGCTCCAGGAGGCCAGGGGCAGCCTGTTTGCAGATGAGAGACAGACGGATGACTTAGGGGGAGGTACTTATACAATGGCTCTGGCCAGCCCCCCGAGGTCCCACCCTGAAGAGGAAAGGAAGACCCCTTTGCAAGCCTTTGAAGAGTGGACGGTGCACCTGACCCCCTCTCCTCACAGTGCTAGCAGTGAACAGAAAGAGGTCTGTCCATCCTCATAGGATTAAGGATTCTTACTCTGAGGGGGGCTTTGGGACCACACTCCAAATGAGAGCAGTAAATCCTGGGTGGGCTTCCCACTGAACCACCCAAACTCTTTAAAGTTTTAACAACTCCTAACATGATTTCAAAATGATGTAGAAATTTTACATAAGTTGTTTAATATATAGGAGAATGAAAAAAAACTTTTGGCATATTTAGTTCTATTTTATTCTAATTTCATGGCTCTAGTCAGAATATATAAACTAATATATAATTACCGTATATATATAGCCCACAGTCTACATATCATGTATCACATGTAGCTGTTGTCTGTATACATATTATATATGTTATCTATATTTAATTCTATATTTAGAATACATATCCTACAATATTTATTCATTAGAATCAAACAAATATATGTATATATTCCATTAACTGTTTTTGCCAAAGCAAGATCATAATGAATGTTAGAATTTGCTCTTTTCATTTAAAAAACCTAAGATATAGCCTGTGATATATGCATTAAAAATTAAAGTGTAGATTTATTCATTGTTTTACCCCAGGGCTGACCTAGATTCACAGAGATCTGAGTTCCCCACCCCTCCCCTCCCTGCTTCATCTCTCCTTTCTCTCCCTTCTCCTCGCTCACTTTCCCTTTTAGCCTTAATAAGATCCTTTCAACAAAAGGGCTCTAGGAATTTCTTTCCAGTTTTGGTGCCATGACAGGAGGCTTCAGAGCACTTTTCTGGCCAGATTCCCAGGTGTTCTGAATATTAAAAGAAAATAAAACCTTGGTGAAGCTGGAGGAGGGGTTTCCCAGGTGGTGTAGTAGTAAAGAATCCACCTGCCAGTGCAGGAGATACAAGAGACATGGGTTCGATCCCTGGGTGGGGAGGATCCCCCAGAGGAGGAAATGTCAATCCACTCCAGTGTTCTTGCCTGGAAAATTCCATTGGCAAAGGAGCCTGGCAAGCTGCAGTCCATGGGGTCACAAAGAGTTGGACATGACTGAGCGACTGAGAACGCACACCCAGATCTGGAGGAACATGTCATTCCACATCCATGTCTCACAGTTGACATTAGGTGTGCCACTGGGTCTTTGCCACTGCTCACCAGGGAACATGTCCGTGTGGGTACCCCGCCCCTGTCCTGGCTGCAGGACCCTGGTCTTTAAGAGCACACACCCTCTGATGACCTGTGCTTACAGTCAACGCCTTCTGGACTTTCCTGGATAATTGATACTTGATCATATATTTTCATTGAGCAACCTTATGAGAAAGCAAGCTGCTGTCATTCTCTGGAATCCTGCTGGCCTCACACAAGGAGCCTCTACACCGAGCTGTGGATGATCTCAACTCCTTTGTTAGCCGAGGCCCTGCAGGTGGAATCCCCTGAAAAGCCTGGCTACCTCGTTTTTGATTAGCATTGTTGAAAACTTGTGGCCTGTCTCAGTGGGCCAGCTTCGAAGAATATTCTGATGCAAGGGGCACGCTCCAGTTCTGTGTCCTTCATGTTCCATGTACTGGCCCTGCATTGCTTTCTGGGGTTTAGTCCGAGAGGAAGGTGGGCATCTTTGGAACGCTTGAGCTTCCTTTCAGAAAAGGACAAAATTATAGAAACAGAAAACTGAACAGTTGTTGCCGGGGACTGGTGCGGAGAGGTGGGGATGAGGGGTTGGTGGGGGTGGGGGGAGGGGCACCGGTCACAAACAGCAACATGAAAGCGTTGGGGCTGGGGCGGCAGTGAGACAACTACTCTGTGTCTTGAGTGTAGTAGCGGCTATGCAGCTGTGCACGTGCGCACATGCTAAGTCACGTCGATCGTGTCTGGCTTTTTGCAATGCTATGGGCTGTCGCCCTCCAGGCTCCTCTGGCCATGGGATTCTCCAGGCAAGCATACTGGAGTGGGTTTTCACGCCCTCCTCCAGGGGATCTTCCCAACATAGGGATTGAACTGCGTCTCTTCCATCTCCTGCACTGGTAGGCAGGTTCTTTACCACTTGCCTCACCTGGGACGTCTCTGCATAACTGAGTGCCTATGTCTATGTAAAATTTATAATTTTACACCAAAATTTTTACTGCATGTAATGTTACAAAAGTGACTGTAATTTAAAAAATAATACCTCCATATGTTAAAAGTGAGGCTCTCGCTGTTCGATTTGGTTGTTTGTCTCAAGGCTATTGGAAGGCAGTACAGCAGATGAGCAGAGCCGAGGCCACTGGGCTGAATAAAGACTGCGTTTCCTCATCTGTTAAAAAACAAAACAAAAAATGAGGACAATGAAAAATATCTCGTGAAAGAAGGTTGTGGAGATTTAAATAAAACAATGCATCTAAGCGTGAGTGACACATACACGGTGGAAGCAGTGTAGTTGCTGAGTCGTGTCCGACTCTTTGCAATCCCGTGGACTGCAGCCCACCAGGCTCCTCTGTCTGTGGGATTCTCCAGGCAAGAATGCTGGAGTGGGTAGCCTTCTCCCGGGGACCTTCCTGACCCAGGGATTGAAAACCTGTGTCTCCTGCATTGCAGGCAGATTCTTTACCATCTGAGCCAGCAGGGAAGCCTTGACACGTGGTACAGGCTTAACTCATAGTTGTGTGTGTGTGTGTATCACTCTTTATGGCAGTCACCACAATCTCTAAGACCTTTTTAAAATAGTATACCCTGCTTCTTTTATTGACAGAAAAGACAGCAATGAATCCGTGGAAGATATTCAAGTAAGAAAGGTTTCGTAAAGGGACAGTCTTGTTTGTATTTGGATGAAGGCTTCTAAGCTCCTGAAAGTTGGAACAATAACCAAGGGTCTCATTCAGAGGAAGGTGCTTTTGTTTTCCTGCCTTGGTCTCCAGGGACTCACTGGATTCTGGCTCCTCGTGTATTTATCCTGAGGCCATGGTGTCTGTTTGCTTGGTAGCACTGAGTTGCTTTTGCTGTGGAACTCCCTGCTGGGTCTGGCCACCCCACACTGGCTTCTCTCTTGAAACCTGGTGCCCTGAAGGCAGTTAATTACTTTCTAACCTAAATCTTCCATGAAAAATTGCTGACTTCTTCTGGAGGTCCACAGGGAGATGGATTTTCAAAGCCTTGCCTGTGCTTATCTGCCCCACGTGGGTACGTGCATTTCGGTTGCACCGGTTCTCACAAGTACTTTGTCATTAATTAGAGATTTTGCTGTGTTTAGGGTCCCACCGGGCTTCTCGGCACCATTTCCCCCATTTTACAACTGGGCCCATTAAGGCACAGTAATTTGCTCTGGGCTTTGTTACCTAGGAAGCTGGCCACAGGGTGAAGGGCCAATTTTCACTTGTGCTTCCTCGATGGTAAGAGCCCTCTTCTTTTTCAGCTTCATTACAGCTCTCCTGCAAGTGTTGCCTCAGCCTCTGGAAACAATCAGCTGCTGTTGGCCCTGCTTTATAGACATTACAGAAATTGCATGGGGGCCAGACAGAAGCTGGGGAAATCAGTGAGCCAGCTTCCTCCACTCTGAAGTTGCTCTTTTGTACTTGCTGTTCTGGCCGTTATACCTGCGTAATTCTCTTTCCTGTCTGCAGCCTGTCCTGCTGGGGTGCTTTCTGTTTTTACTACAAAGTGGGCTTCCCTTCTGCGAGTTCCCCTGGACAGCATCACTCTCCCTGCCTTTTGCCTCCGGCTGCTTCCTTTCCCAGCCAGGAGCTGCTCAAACAGGCTCAAAGAGGCTAAAAAAGGCCCAGCAGCTTTGAGCATCTCACACAGGATTTGAGTAGCCAGGGTGTTAAGATGTCTGCAGTAAAGGGCACTAGCAGTAAGATACAGGGTGACTTTATGCTGTTAGTTTCTGTTTTGTGGTTGAAGTCTAGTTGACTTACAGTTTTCGTTATTATTGTTGTGGTTGTGGTTTAGTCTCCAAGTTGTAGCTGACTCTTTGTGACACCATGGACTGTAGCCTGCCAGGCTCCTCTGTCCATGGGATTTCCCAGGCAAGAAAACTGGAGTGGGTTGCCATGCCCTCCTCCAGGGGATCTTCCTGCCCTACAGATGGAACCCAGCAGGTCTCTTGCATTGCAGTGGATTCTTCGCCATCTAACCCACCAGGGAAGCCCTTTCGTTACTATATAGGTCTCCAAAAATGATTGCCAGTGTCTCCCAATTTCATTTTATTCCATTTCACATGAAAGGAAAGCTGAAGAAACCAATATGTGGTGAAGTGTGTCCTCACCATCTTAAACTGATTTATAATTCTAGAAACATCTGTGGTGGTTGAAGGGCTTATTCTCCAGTCCTGGCAGATGCGGTTTTGCTTCTCTCTCTTTCCCATCACTTCCTGGCTCCCCTGAGCTCTCAGCAGGGCAGCAGCCTCACCAGTGAAGCAAGGTACACAGAGCAGGGCCTGAACTACATGTCCTCTTTTTTTTTAATTTGTATTTTTAATTGGAGGATAATTGCTTTACAATGTTGTAAAGCATTGTATGGTTCCTGCCCTACATCGCCATGAATCAGCCATAAGTTACATACGTCTCCTCGTCTTTGAACCTCCCTCCCACCCCACACCCCATCTCACCCCTCCACGCTGTCCCAGAGCACCTGGTTGAGCTCCCTGTGTTATGCAGCAGCTTCGCACTGGCTCTGCTTTACACGTGGCGATGCAGATGTCTCAGTGCCTCTCTCTCAACTCGCCCCACCCTCTCCTGCCTCCACTGTGTCTAGTGTGTTCTCTATGTCAGTGTCTCTATTCCTGCCCTGCAAATAGCTTCAGCAGTACCATCTTTCTACATCCCATATATATGCATTAATATGCTATAGTTGTCTTTCTTTTTTGACTTTGTATAACCGGCTCTAGCATCCACCTCACTTAGAACAGACTCAAATGCATTCTTTTTTATGTAACAGTCCATTGTATATATGTACAACTTCTTTATCCGTTCACTTGTTAATGGACATGCTCTTGGTAGCTCGTCTCACTTGAAATTTGTGAGACAACCCCCAGGGTAGAATGCTTACTTAATCGTTAGCTACTTTTTCTCTTTCTGTCTAAGGCCTTTGAGGAGAAAGCAGAAAACTTGGCAATTTAGTATTTTGTGTTGCAAACCCAACCTCCTTACCTCCAAGAGGAGAGCAGTAGAAGCAATTAGGTTGCCATGAGGATTGGTAATTGATTGATTGATTTAAAAGCCAGAGAATTGTAAAAAATGATATATGTGCATTGAAATTTTTAAGTTTATCTACTAATTTTTACTACTTATAAGAACAAGGCTTGGCACACGTTTGTACAGGTTTTCCTGACTGGGTTTTCCCATGGCTCTTCTTGCAGAAACCTCACCAATAATGCATCAACAAATTTCCAGTTAGTGTTTCTTTAAAGAGGCCTGGAAATTTCTAGAACACTTACAAAACAGTCCTCAGTCCCTCCCTGCTTAAATATTATTGAGTTTTCCCAAGGTTTGCAACATGGTTTAGATGGAGACAGGAACTCCTCTTCCTTCCCACTAATATTTCATTGCTTTACATAGTATTTATTTAAATTATGTCATTAGAATTTTAAGTACGGCTGGCACCAAAAGGTTTAGAAGAAACTCTGTCAGTAGGATGGGAAGTTGGCAGGCTGACCGGCACCACCCTGGCCCTGGCCTTGGCCCCTGGCTTCAGGGGAGGGCGCCGAGCCCCAGACACCTTTCAGGTGGGAGGAGGGGGCTTCTAGGCCACCATTTAACTGGTTCCTGCCGCTTCTCTCAGTTAATTGATGTTATCGGCCTGCCAGCCTCCTGCCCAAGGAGAGGAAGTGGATGCCTCTGATCTGCCCGCTCTCCCTGCTTTTGGAAAATTACGGAACCACTCTCTTCGCTCCAGGGCCTAACTGTGGCGCCTCTTCTACTAATTAAAAATAGTTCTGTGCTTCTGAGGAAAACTACCTCGGGGCCTACGGAGCCTCCTTCACCTTGGAAATTCCTTGTCACTGACTGATGAACACTTGAGCGGTTGAGAGAGGCCGGTCACAGGCTGGGTGGTGAGGACGGTTACGCTTGTACACAGTTTCCTTTGAGAAACTGAGAGATTTTGAATCCAGGCTTTTACATCTCTGCAAAGTGTACTAATGCTCTGTTCAAAGCAGTGATTCTAGTCGTCTCATAGTTGCATAACCCACAGAAAAACACTTAGAAATTCAAAACAATTTTAATCTAAGATGAACACAAATGGAAGCTGGCATTTGAGTCTGAGCTTGTAGTTCAGTACTTCTTAGCGACAGGCGGCTGGCAGGGCTTCCCAGGTGACGCAGTTGGTAAAGAACCCACCTGCCAATGCAGGAGACACAGGCTTGATTCCCTGGTTGGGAAGATCCCCTGGAGAAGGAAATGGCAACCCACTCCAGTATTCTTACCTGGGAAATCCCATGGACAACGGAGCCTGGAAGGTTACAGTCCATGGAGTCCCAAAGGGTTGGACATGACCAAGCACGCACGTACACGCACACACACGCAGGACACATCCCCTGAAAGGCAATCCCCCCACAGGCGTTCTGTCTTCATTTTCTCATGCAGAAGGACCTTAGAGGTTATGCTGCCGTCACCAGAATCTGAAGTCTTGTGTTAAACAGATTGTTTAGGTATTCACTGATGCTATCAATCTCATTTACAAATAGATTTTTCCTCCAAAGGTTCCAGTACAGTTTGGCCTTATGCAACATTGGTGTGCCAAAGGAAGCAGACCAGAGTAGGAAATAGGGCTTTCTAAAGCTTGCCTTTCATGGGAACTAGAAACCACAGGCCAGTGAACATACATGAATTACCAGGCCACTTCTTCTTTCAGCCATATCTTTTGTTCTATTAATGGTTCTATTTGGAACTCATTTCTTAGTGTCTTCTTTGAAATAAGCATGCAGATTTGTCATTTCGTTGCTTTAGTTGCTAAGTCGTGTCCGACTCTTTGCGACCCCGTGGACTATAGCCCACCAGGCTCCTCTGTCCATGGGATTCTCCAGGCAAGAATACTGGAGTGGGTTGCCATTTCCTTCTCCAGGGAATATTCCCCCGACTCAGTGTGCAGATACTTGAAGACAATTAATTGACGATTTAGCTCTTTCTGACCTGCTGCTGCTGCTGCTAAGTTGCTTCATTCGTGTCCGACTCTGTGCGATCCCATAGACGGCAGCCCACCAGGCTCCCCCGTCCCCGGGATTCTCCAGGCAAGAATACTGGAGTGGGTTTCCATTTCCTTCTCCAGTGCATGAAAGTGAAAAGTGAAAGTGAAGTCACTTAGTCGTGTCCGACTCTTAGTGACCCCATGGACTGCAGCCTACCAGGCTCCTCCATCCATGGGATTTTCCAGGCAAGTGTCCTGGGGTGGGGTGCCATTGCCTTCTCCGTTGTTCTGACCTAAAGACAGACATCTAAATATTTCAGATGCTTTCCTTACCACCAACAATATCTGGATGCTTTTAAAAGAAATACCCACTTGCTCAGGGTGTAACCATATAGTCTGTATGTTTGGGTGAATACATGTGTCTTATGGAGTAGTAACGATGTACCGTTAGTGACATACCATGAGCCTCTCTGCTTGTTGGCATTACATAACAACTGCAGAACTCAGCATTTATGTGAAAACACGAATACTTACAAAATCGATTTCAAATAGATTGTGAAAGATATCCTTTGTGGTATTGGACAGCAGTTCGAGGTAAATATTCTTTACGTGAACAATAGAAAAAGGAAAACCATATAGCATTTCTGGAATGTATTTGCCAAGCTTGTATTTTGGAAAACAGCCCAAAGGAACATATTTAAGGCTGTGATTTTAATACTGAACTAAGGAAATGCTTTAATGCATCAGCTAAGCTCATGGATGGTGGTAATCACATCTGGTTTACCTCAAGCTATAGGAGAGGGGATGAAACTTAAGAACGGAACAAACATCATGAGGCTCAAGATCCATCTTGGTTTGTAAGGATGCATGTGGGCAGTGCAGGATTTTTAATTGATTCTGAAACATAAGTACTGCTGTGGCTCAGCAGTCCATAAATGCAGATACTCTGTTACCTGTCCTTTCTTTGTGATGTAGCCTGTGACTTTCACTGCAGGAATTAGATATTTTTATGGGTAGGCCTCTATTGCTATTGCCTTATTACATGCCAAGGAAAGTAGGGATCTGAGTAGGCTGGTAGGGCAGAGAGGGGGCTGTCCAAGTCAGAGGCCTCCCCTGTTAGCACAGGTCCTGGCCACGAACTGTGGGAAATATTGATGGCTAATTTTTCCTTTTTTTTTAAATTGAAGTATAGCTGATTTAAAATGTTTCAGTTAATGGGTAACACTACTGTGTGTAAAACAGATGGCTAGTGGGAAGGTGCTGAATAACACAGGGAGCTCAGGTCAGTGCTCTGTGATGACCTAAAGGGGTGGGATAGGGGTGCATGGGAAGGAGGCTCAAGAGGGAGGGGATATACGTATACATATGTATAATTCATGTTTTTATACAGCAGAAACTAACATAACATTGTAAAACAATTATAGGCCAATTTTAAAAAGCGATTCCATTAGATACATATGTTTTTTTCAGATTCTTTTCCATTATAAATTATGACAAGATATTGAATATGGTCCCCTGTGCTATGCATTAGGTCCTTATTGTGCATCTTATATATAGTAGTGTATATATGTTAATCCCAAAGTGAAAGTAAAAGTCACTCAGTCGTGTCTGACTGTTTGCGACCCCATGGTCTATATAGTCCATGGGATTCTCCAGGCCAGAATACTAGAGTGGGTAGCCTTTCCCTTCTCCAGGGGATCTTCCCAACTCAGGGATTGAACCCAGGTCTCTCCCATTGCAGGCGGATTCTTTACCAGCTGAGCCACAAGGGAAGCCCTGTTAATCCGAAACACCTCATTTATTCCTTTCTCTTTCCCCTTTTGTAACCGTAAGTCTGTTCTCTATGTCTGTGAGTCTGTTTTGTGCAGAAGTTCATTGGCATCTTCTTTTAGGTTCCAGATATAAGTGATGTCATAAGGTATTTGTCTTTGGCTTACTTCACTTGGTATGATAATCTCTAGGTCCATCCATGTTTCTGCAAATGGCATTACGTCATTCTTTCTCGTGGCTGAGTAGTGCCCCATTACATATGTAATGGAATATATATATGTGCTCACGTGTTCTTTGTCCATTCATTCATACTGATGAGTTCCTTAAGCACATCGCCCAGCGTAATGTGTTTCTCACATGGGATATAGTCCTGAAGGGTACTTGTTGATTTCCTCAGCTTAATTTTTAAATCACAGCAAGGCTTCTTACCTCAGTTATCAGGTTTATCTTGTCCTGCTACTTGTTATCATTTCAGACATCATACTGCCTTGCCCTTTAGAACTACTTTTGTCAGCGTTTTAAAACATCAGCTATTTCAATGTTCTTTATCCAGTGACTTAACCCAAGGTGGAGCCAGTCTGCTCAAGTCTGCAGCAGGTCACTGCTGATGAATAACATTTCTGAAAGCATATGCTCTGTTAGGTGTGGCAGTCTTGCATAAGGAAAGTTGGCTGCTACAGCAGTACTTACCTAACTAACAATGTAACCTAAACAGTTTCTATTCCAAATACATTTATTCAGGAAATAATGTGTGTATATATGTGTGTGTATGTGTGTGTGTGTGTGTGTGTGTGTGATACATATGATTCTCTCATCACTTTAGATGTAGCCAGATGAAATGTTACCAGATACTTGTTCTTATCAAAGCAATTATTGTTATAATATAATTTAATCCTTACCCTTTTTTTTTTAGTACTTTTTATGAAGACCATTTTGAAAGTCTTTATTGAATTTGTTACAATATTGTTTCTGTTTTATGTTTTGGCTTTTGGCTATGAGGCATGTGGGATCTTAGGTTCCCGAAAAGGGGTTGAACCTGCACCCGCTGCATTGGAAGGCAAAGTCTTAACCACTAGACCTCCAGGGAAGTCCCCCCTTCCCTTTCAATATGAGCTCTAGTTTTAAAACTTTAAATATTTATATCTTCCAAATTTCATAGGCAAGGACATAGTCTTCTTTATGGGAAAATCACTAAGTAATAAAGTCCTTGGAGAGCCTGACCATGGAGTCTGTGAGTGTGGTTTTCAGCAGTGTGTGGGGTGCAGGCATCAGCTCAGGCTAGCAACTGAATGCATTTTTGGATCCAAGTATAAACCTTTCTAGATAAATGTTTTTAGAAAGTCATTTTAATGAGAAAATCCTGCCCAACAAAGGAAATCCTTCTTTCTGTTTTAAATCATGCTTCTCCAGTTTAGTGAGTAGGACAGAAATTTGACATCAGCCCTAATTCAACACAGCTGGAAATTTCTGCCTGAATACTCAAGTCTACGGGTTTTGATCATGAGGTGAGTTACGCAAATTCTCTTTGAAATATTGCCTGACCAAGTTAGGGCTACCGAATCAGACATGTGTGGAAGGGCAGGAGGGAAGATTTAGGGCTCTTCTCGAGGCTGATAAAAGGCAAGTGTGTGTGGGAGGGCGGGGACAGACACACAAGACCCGCTCGCTGCCCTAGAGGCAGGAGATCATCCCAGGCTAGCTGCTCTTGGCTGCATCCAGGGGAGGGACTGAGTCTAGAGACATCTCACACACTTGGTGGTGAGAGGCGGCCTTGGCCACGGCAGGCTGAGAAACCGCATGGCTTCCTCAAGACCTGCCAAAAAAGAAGTCTCCATTCCTTGCTTCAACAAATGTGTCCTGAGCATCTTTTGAGAGCTAGGCAAGTTGCATTGGAATTCCAGGGATGGCAGGACCCCATTCTACCCCCATCTAGTTGGAGAGATAGGCAGGTGCATACATGTGAGAGAAGTTCTGTCCATGGTACAGGAGGAACACCCCAGCCTGGAGTTGAGTGGTAAGAGATTCAGCGATTCAGGAGCATGCCTGGAGAAGTGGGGTCTGCAGGGCTTCCAAGAGGAGAGAGGGCATCCGCCAGGCAGAGAAGGGAAAAACTCAGTAAGAGGCCCTATTCCTGCGATAGATTTTTTCATTCTGGCCTGTGGTGAAAATAGGTACTCCTAGGGCTAAATGATGGAATAAATGTGTAGAAAGAAAAAAATAATAATTTGAATGGCTGAAAAGACTGCCTGATGGGACAAATTACTAGAGAGTTTTCAAAGCCACTTTGAAATGCCAAACAACCTGTACTTTATCTGTTCAGAATTGCAAATACTACAGAGCTCCATTTCAGCCAGGAATACCAATGATTTTGTAGTAGGGGCTATTTTAATTTTCAAGTATCAGTCATATAGTCATGTAACATTTTTTGGGCCACTTTTAATTTAATAACTAAGTGGGAGCAAATGTTACCAATTTCACACTGAGAGGAGCCCAGTGCATGAAGAACTACTGAATGTGGTTCAGAAAATGTTCACTGGGAATCTGGCAAGGAGATGGGAAAGATGGGCAGTTAAGGCTCTCAAATCCTGGAGGGGTAGTGGTAAAGAATGCGGGTTCCATCCCTAGGTCAGCAAGTCCCTTGGAGTAGGAAATGGAAACCCACTCCAGTATTCATGCCTGGAAAATTCTATGGAGAGAGGAGCCTGGCCAGCTACAGTCCATGGGGTCACAAAGAATCAGGTATGACTGAGCAACTGAACACGCAGATAAATGTTCTTATTCAGAAAGGAAAACTGGCCATCCTTCCCATGTGACTCACCTGCTGTCCTCTGCCTCCAGCCTTGGGTTTCATGGCCTTGGAGACCAAAGGTCCCTCGCTCACCACTGCATCCCAGATTGTCCTGGTTGCCATCATCACCAACATCTAGGTGATGTGTATGCAAGTCATGGAGGGGGTACCTCTTTGGGTGAGGCTGAGCCCTCAGGGAAACAGAACAGATTTTGCCAAGCTTTGAGGGAGGAAGGAAGAAAAGAGACAGCTTCTGGTGCTGTTTGCTTCTCTGAGTCTTTCTGTCATCACCTGTAGCCCCCTCAATCCTGCCATGGGTCAGCCCTGCACAAACCCCTTTCTGTGTCCCTCACCCCACCTCCTTGCATCATGGTTAAGTCCAGATCCAGAGGAAAGAGCTGGCTAGATGTGGGAAGACCTCTGTCTTGGACCCCAACCCACCACTTTCTCTTTGTGTGACCTTCAGCAAGTCACAAGACTCTTAGAGATGATTCTGATGTGTGTATAAGGAGGAACTGAATTAGATGAGACTTAAGTTCCTAAGCCCACCAGCTCCAATTCTCTCTGCTTAGGCATGAAGATACTTGGGGAAGCACCTGTGACATTCTTAGCAGCCCTGACTGTGGTGGCCCTTTGTACATGCTTGCATGTGATGTCCTGGGAAACAGGCAAGAGTGAAAATGAGGGACTCCACTTTCTTGCAGGTACATCCCAAGCTGGGGCCTCAGGAGCAGTGCACTGCTTAAAGAATGCACTTGTTTTGGGTTAAAGAGAAATGCCAGCATTGCCAAAGAGCTGTTGAAAGACAACTGCTTTGAAAAAATGTTCCCTTTCTGTTAAGACTAACCAGCAAACAAAAGCCCTTCTATGGCTCCTATTTCCTTTACCTTTTTATTTGATTTTTTTATCGATTATTATGATAATCACTATATAATATTGTGTTGGTTTCTGCCATACATGAATGTGAATCAGCCACAGTAAGGAAGCAGAGAAGGCGATGGCACCCCACTCCAGTACTCTTGCCTGGAAAATCCCATGGATGGAGGAGCCTGGTGGGCTGCAGTCCATGGGGTCACGAAGAGTCAGACGCGACTGAGTGACTTCACTTTCACTTTTCACTTTCATGCATTGGAGAAGGAAATGGCAACCCACTCCAGTATTCTTGCCTGGAGGATCCCAGGGACGGGGGAGCCTGGCGGGCTGCCGTCTATGGGGTCGCACAAAGTCAGACACGACTGAAGCGACTTAGCAGCAGCAGCAGCAGCAAGGAAGACAAGAGACAGCTTCTGGTGCTGTTTGCTTCTCTGATTTCTTTCTTTCATCACTTTGTAGACCTCTCAGTCCTGCCCTAGATCAACCCTACCCAAATCCCTTTTGGTGTCCCTCCCTATTCCATCACAGGTTAGGCAAATACTATGGGTAAAATTAGAGACTAGAGTAAAGTTGACAGTGAAGCCCGCTGCTCTCCTGCCAGGGGACCTCTGTATAGTGAGCCTAAAAACCAATGCCTTAAAAAGGACGTACTTGAGAAAAGTGTTCTCAAAGCAAGAGAGACATAGTGGTAACAGGCCTGATGCCTCCCGCCAACACCGTGCCACCCTGGGCCAGTAGAGCACACGCACACTTATGTTCCGAGGAGGAGGTAATCCTTGGGGATTTACATAGGATGGCGATTTTGTTCTTCATCCTAGGCAGTGAGTGTGTCCCCAGGGGGGCTGAGATCTAGAGACAGGAATCCATTCATCTAGTACACTTCTGCCTCTCAGAGGAAGCATCTTGCTGTACCATATCCACTAAAGAGTCATTTCCCCAAAGCTAGAGGGAAGCAAGCTCCCATTGGTTACATCCTGAGCAAATAATCCTATTCAGACTATGCACCTGCATATTTGACCAGAATTCGGGGATCTGGGGACCAGTGGCCAACAGCAGTGACCACTCATTGCGATCTTTTTCTTACTCTTCTCAGGCTCATGGCTCCAGTTCCCAGCACAGCTGGGTGCTCCCTTCCCTGAGACAAGTCTGGGTGTTAGCACTTTAGTGCACTTCAAGATCTGATTGGTCTGGGGGCCAGAAGGGGATACCTCTTGCTAATGTGCAAGGGTCCTGTCCATTCAGTCAGGCTCCCATGTGGTATATACCCATGTTTTAGCTTACTATGATCCTTAACACATAACGCTCAGCTTAGTGATAAAGAAAAATTCATATATGCATGGACCTGTGAGGAGGACTGTCTTTGCCCCACATCGTCTGGGTGTTTAATGAATCACCTGAAGGCAGGTCCTTAAGTTGTCTGAAGGCTCAATCCTGCTCGTTCCTGGCTATTGACTGGGCCTTTTGCTGGGGCATTCAGCTTGACACCTACACCTGGCCAATCCAAGTGACTTGGGCTTCCTCACGACATGGACCCTGGGTTCCAGAGCAAGTGATCTGAGAAGACATAGCACCTCTTAGGATGTTGACCTGGAAGTCAGGCATGTCAGTTCCAGAGGATCCTTAAAGGACCAGCCAGGTTCAAGGAGGAGAAGTATTAATAATAGTCTGTCTCCTGGCAGCACAGGTAAGGTTCTGGAAGGCCATACTGCTGTGGCCACCCACACATTCCGCCCTGCCTAGGCTCAGCAGGGGAACAGCAAGGAGGTTCTACCCGGCACCTCCAGGCTGTGGTCCACAGGCAGGACGTCCACAGCTTTGTCCGACTGATGTGCACGACTCTGGGTCCATCTGGCCCTCTGTGGACAGATGGAATTTCTTTGAATGATCGAGAATTTTTTATCAGATTGATAAAATATATAAATCTTCCCTCTCGTTAGCTGTCCCTTCTCAGTTTAGGTCTTGAACTAATTCCATTCCCATGCTTCCATATGAGAGCATTATGGTAAAGCCGTAAACCATTCAACTAACACCCAGGTCACACGTAGTGTCCTTTCAGTACAGGATCAGAATCTGTCAGTAGTGATTTGTGCAGGAGTGTGGTGGAGATTCTGTAACTTGAAGAGGCAGTCCCATGAGAGAATGCCAATCAGCTCTTCTGTTACTGATCAGAGAACCTTGATCTCACTGAATTCGTTTCCCTGTGCCTCTTTATGCCTTTTAATCTTTTTTTTCAATTATTGAAGTATAATTGATTTACAAGTTGTGTTTCAGATGTATAGCAAAATGATTCAGTTGTTACATTTTCCATTATAGGTCATTACAAGGTATTAAAAATAGTTCCCTACACTATACAGTTGGTCCTTGTCGGTTATCTATTTTATCTGGAGTAGTTTGTATCTGTTAATTGCATACTCCTAATTTATCCCCTGCCTTTCCCCTTTAGTAACCATATGTCTGTTTTCTATTTCTTGTGTTTTTTAAGCTTTAAAATCGTTTTTTTTTTTTTAATATTCAGTTGTATGTCTTCCATACTTTTTCATTATGGCCTGAATTAATGTTCTTAGTGACTTTTTTCTTTTCAGAGATGTGGAAAATACAACAAAACATTGAGAAGAAAATAAAAATGTACTATAATGCTGGCCCTCCAAATAATTGTTAATATTTGAGTATTTCCTCATTATTAAATATTCTTATATTAAAATGATTTTAATGGCTAAGTACAAATTGAATATACCAGGACTTATTTTAACCGCTCCCTTTATTGTTGGACACATGTTGTTTCCTCTTTCTTGTACTCTTAATGCAATTACTTTTGTATTACCAAAATAATAATAAATTTTTATTTAACACATATGATAGAGATTTTCTATATTTATTAAAATGCTTGATACATTTTTTTAAAAATTAAATATATAAATTTTCTTTTTAATAAATTCCAATAAAGGGGCTTTGAATCATAGACTACAAATAATTTAAAGTTTTGCTGTTGTTGTTGAGTCGCTAAGTTGTGTCTGACTCTGTTGCAACCCCATGGACTATAGCCTGCCAGCCTCCTCTGTCCATGGAATTTTCCAGACAAGAATACTGGAGTGGGTTGTCATTTTCTTCTCCAGGGGATCTTCCTGACCTGGAGATCGAACCTGCATCTCCTGCATTGGCAGGCAGGTTCTTTACCACTAGCATTATCAGGAAAGCCCAACGTTTTTCTATATGGTCTTAAATCACTTTTCCAAATTCACACAATCACTATCAATCTGCACATAATTTAAAAATAAAAACGGGCAGGAATTATGTATTTGGGGGAATATGTAAAGCCATATTTTAAATGGACTTAATTTAGCTTTGATTTCTATTTGTTTTAGCCCTAAAATGAAAATTGAATCACTTGATTCCATCAAAGAGTGTTTTAAATTCCTTAGTTTCATGTTCTGATTCTGTGCTTTTGTGCCTCTTTAAAGTGTAATCTCCGTCGTATATATTTCCCCACTAACACTGTATTTTTCTCCTTCGCGTATGGCTTGCGGTTTCACTGCTGTCAATCATTTTTCTCCAGATGTTCTTTCTCTTGGTGTCTCATTTAGTTCATGCATGACTGTGCCATTACTCACTGCCCGTTGTCTCAGCTTCCATGTAATTTGTCTACTCTGTAATTCTGCATCTTTGAATGACAATGTTACCACTTTTAGAGCAGTAAAATATACATGTATATGTGATTTTTACATATTTACTGTTTTCTCCTCATCACTACTATGCTCAGTTAGGAACAAACCTTCACACATGCTTCACATGCTTTCTTGTATAATCATGTCCATTTCTCTGCAAAATTGTATGTTGTCACTAAGTTTTTTGTACATATATTAATTTATAATATGTTAGATATCTTCAGTATTTACGGTAGTTATGGGTACTTCATCTGCACTGTTTTCTTCTAATGACCATTTGGGATATAAACTTTAGGGAATTCTGGAGTTGATATAGTGAATGTTAAATTACATATCTTGATTAAATGGTTATTTTTGGACTCCAATTATACTATTATACAACTTGTTAACTCTAAGGACTTTTAAAATATTGCCACACCTGGGCATTTTGTTGTTTCTTTTCTAGCCATTAATTATAGCTTTTTTAGTAACTGCAATTTAATCTGAATAGATATCTCAATTCTTTTCCCTATGCAAAATTATTTTTATATACCTTCTAGGACTTTCACCAGTAGTTGGAAAAATATTAGTTTTATTTTTGGTTACTTTTAAATTCTGAGCTCTCTTTTTGCTGCTTATTTATTTACTTATTATATTTTATTGAGATATAATTGACATATAACACTGTGTAACTTGAAATGTACATTGTTTTTATATGATGCAGGTTATTACAAGATATTGAATATAGTTCCCTATGCTACACAGTAGGTCCTTGTTTACCCATTTTTATGTATAGTAGTATATATACGTTAATCCCAGTCTCCTAATTTATCCCTCCTCCCCCTTTCCCCTTTGGTAACCATAAGTCTTTTTTCTATGTCTCTGAGTCTGATTCTGTTTTATGATAAGCTCATTTGTATCATTTTCTTAGATTCCACATATAAACAACATCATATGACATTTGTCTTTCTGTCTGACTTACTTAATATAGTAAAGATTCTAGGTCCAGTCATACTGCAGATGGCATTATTTTGTCCTTTCTATGGCTGAGTAATATTCCATTGTGTATATAGGGACCGCTTCTTCTTTATCCATTCATCTGTTGATGGACATTTAGGTTGCTCCCATGTCTTGGATATTGTGAATAGTGCTGCTGTGAACACTGGGGTGCATGCATCTTTTTGAATTATAGTTTTCTTTGGATATACATTCAGGAGTATGATTGCTGGTTCATACAGCAGCTCTGTTTTTCGTTTTTTAAGTAACCTTCATTATTACTCTCCACATGGTGGTTTTGTACAGAAAAGTGACATAAAGAGGGCTCTTCTGGTTCATGTGTTGGATACAAGTGTGAAGGGGAAACATTTCAGAAGGCGGGAGGTCCCAGACTTGGCTATTCATTCATGGAAACAATGAATGCCGTGTGCCTACCATGTGTCTGACATTGTGCCAGGAGCTCTGAACCTAGCAGTGAGCAAGCCATCATCGTCCGAGCTCTTATGGGGCTTGGCATGGATTGTCCCTTCTTTTATGGGACTTATGCCCTGGTGTGAGAGAGGGAAAAGAGTACTTGCACTGGTGGTGATAGCAACCGTACATATAATACAGGTCTCCTGGCATTTAAAGTCTCCTTGGGAATGCTCTTGCACTGTTGGTGGGAATGTAAATTGATACAGCCACTATGGAAGAAGGTATGGAGATGCCTTAAAAAACTAGGAATAAAACCACCATATGACCCAGCAACCCCACTCCTAGGGATATACCCTGAGGAAACCAAAATTGAGAAAGACACATGTATCCCATTGTTCACTGCAGCATTGTTTACAATAGCTGGATCATGGAAGCAACCTCGATGTCCATTGACAGATGAATGGATAAAGAAGTTGTGGTACATACACACAGTGGAATATTACTCAACCATAAAAGGGAATGCATCTGAGTCAGTTCTAATGAGGCAGATGAACCTAGAACCTATTATACAGAGTGAAGCAAGTCAGAAAGAGAAAGATAAATATCGTGTGAGTGAGTGAAGTTGCTCAGTCGTGTCCGACTCTTTGCGACCCCATGGACTGTAGCCTACCAGGCTCCTCTGTCCATGGGATTTTCCAGGCAATAGTCCTGGAGTGGATTGCCATTTCCTTCTCCAGGGGATCTTCCCAACCCAGGGCTCGAACCCAGGTCTCCTGCATTGTAGACAGACGCTTTACCGTCTGAGCCACCAGGGAAGTCCCACTCGTGCATACATACAGAATCTAGAAAAATGGTTCTGAAGAATTTATTTGCAGGGCAACAGTGGAGAAACAGACATAGAGAATAGACTTATGGACTTGGGGAGAGGGGAGGAGAGGGTGAGATGTATGGAAAGAGTAACATGGAAACTTAGTTCAGTTCAGTTCAGTTGCTCAGTCATGTCCAACTCTTTGCGACCCCATGAACCACAGCACGCCAGGCCTCCCTGTCCATCACCAACTCCCGGAGTTCACCCAAACTCATGTCCACTGAGTCGGTGATGCCAACCAACCATCTCATCCTCTGTCATCCCCTTCTCCTCCTGCCCTCAATCTTTCCCAGCTTCAGGGTCTTTTCCAATGAGTCAGCTCTTCGCATCAGGTGGCCAGAGTATTGGAGTTTCAGCTTCAGCATCAGTCCTTCCAATGAATATTCAGGACTGATTTCCTTTAGGATGGACTGGTTGGATCTCCTTGCAGTCCAAGGGACTCTCAAGAGTCTTCTCCAACACCATAGTTCAAAAGCGTCAATTCTTCGGTGCTCAGCTTTCTTTATAGTCCAGCTCTCACATCCATACATGACCACTGGAAAACCTTACATTACCATATGTAAATAGATAGCCAACGTGAATTTGCTGTATGGCTCGGGAAACCCAAACAGGGGCTGGGGTGGGATGGGGAGGGAGATGAGAAGGAAGTTCAGGAAGGAGGGGGCATGGGTGTACCTGTGGCTGATTCATGTTGAAGTCTGACAGAAAACAACAAAATTCTGTAAAACAATTATCCTTCAATTAAAAAATAAATAAAAGTTTTAAAAAATCATTAAAAGTCTCCTTATTATTCTAGCTTTCAGGGACTGTGACCAGTGTACAGATACATGTTCAGTGCCCTATTAGAGCCCTGTGCCCCTGAAGGAACATCTCTCTGTTCTTACAAGTCAGCCTCTCTTTGGTTAGCATTCCTATTCCAGTGTGAGTTTGCCCATGAATGCAGTTCAAAGACCCAGGCTTCCCCTTTGATAAATCCACTTTAGGAGTTGATATACTGGGTATAAGTCTTAGAAACGACCAGATGCAGGAGATAAACTGTGGAGTCATGTAGATACAGCTTATCATTCAGTAATAACCTGAAATTGCCATTCTCAAGAATGACCTCTAGGGAAGACAAAGTTTCTGGCATGATTCCAATGGGATGCAGAAGGTAGCAGAGCTGTGTTGGGGAGTCTTCCCTTTGTGGACCCTTGGATAAATCACAGATGTGTTCATAGCCCTGAAAATACCTGTAGTTTACTAATGATATATTTTTCTTTTTCCCTGGCCAGGAATCTTACATCTTTTCAGCGGAACTTGGAGAAAAATGTGAAACCATAGGCAAGAAGCTATTGTACTTAGAAGATCAGCTGCACATGGCAATCCACAGTCATGATGAAGATCTCATTCATATCCTTTTAATCCTGCAGGTGGAGCACCTGTTAGGTTACTTTGTAAAAGAAAGTCTTAAAAAATTGCACAGTTTTCCTATGCCTCAGCAGATGGAAACCAATAGATACTCCTGGTATTTAGAGTTCAACACACCTCTGATCTCTGAGATTATTCAGTATGCGATGTTTTCTCTCTAGGTTTTGGTAAGTTGGCATTTTTGATGACTAAACCTGACTGCTAAAAATTACCAAAGAAATTCAGACATGCACAAAATTAGGCCAAAGAAAAATGTAGTTTTGGGGGTGTGCAGCTGGGTTTGTGGGGCTCAGATGGTTGTGAGTCTGACTGCCTCGGTTTTCTAGGGGCTTTCTGAATACCGAGAAACCCAAATCCATCTTCAGCTTCCTCTTGTATCACATTAGTGGGACTTCATATCGCTCCCTTCCAATTTTTTCTCATACAAGAGTCAGTGTATTTCCTGTCACATCTGCAAATCCCTTTATCAAAACTAGTTGCCAGTGAGCAAGATGGCACAAGAAACTACTGGCTTAGGTGTTTGTCCACGTGAAGCACTGAATCTCATATTAATCAGTGTATGGTTTGTCCCTGGTTAGCTCTTCTGAGGGCAGATGAGTGCGTGCAAGATGGATGAAGGCATATACAGCTTCGTCCTGTATTTTTTTTTAAGGTATTTACTCATAAGTTGAAACTTCTCTAGATGAAAGTACTTCTTTGTTCATTTATCCTTTGTGTTCAATAGTATGACTTTTATTAGATGTATTTGTGAGAAATGTGGCTATTTTGAACTTTATTTCTCATTGCTGTCTTTTCAGAATTCTAGTTCTTATCAGAGTTTATCTGGAATATGTGTGTGTGTTTAAAGAGATTTGAATGGTCAAGCATTAACCATAATCACAAGTATTCAGATCCACAGTCTAATGATGGATTCAGCGTTGTGTTTCCTTTCTCCTTATAACCTTAAATCTTTCACCTTGCTTATTAAATTTAGCAGGAAAAATTTTTTCAGCTTAATCAGTGATTATTTCCAATTGCTCAAGGTACATTTTTAATAGCAGACATTCTGTTTTTTGTAACTCCCTGCCCCTAATAAACTGTTATTTAAGCTCTCATTAAAAAGCTGGCCAAAGAAACAGTAGCAGTATATTTGCCTTTCACTTTTGTTTATTTCATGTTCATGGATCCCACAGATTTGAGCAGTTGTTAGGGGAGTGTGGCCTCCAGCAGATGGACAAGTGACAGTCTGCAGCTGGGCATCTGGGAGCAGGGTCCTGCCAAGGGCCAGTGCACACCGAGTGGCTCCTGGCCAGCAGGTGGGCTTGTTCCTCGGTGGGAAAACCCCCCAGCTTCTGGTGGGCTCAGGTAGCAGTTCTGACAGCTGCATTTGAGGTCTGTGTTAGCTTCTCATTTAGAAATTTACAAAAATGTTAGTTTGATTCTGGGGAATTGGGTTTTCTCCTTAATAGATATGGGTAGTGGGAAGGAGGCTGAGAGGGGACAGAGATGTGTATAAATAGGATGCTTTTAGTGTTCCCAAGCCAGATTCAGGAGCAATGGGATCATGGACAGTGGATAATGCCTCTATCAGTTCAGTTCAGTCGCTCAGTCGTGTCCGACTCTTTGTGACCCCATGAATCACAGCATGCCAGGCCTTCCTGTCCATCACCAACTCCCAGAGTTCACTCAGACTCACATCCATCGAGTCAGTGATGCCGTCCAGCCATCTCATCCTCTGTCGTCCCCTTCTCCTCCAGCCCCCAATCCCTCCCAGCATCAGAGTCTTTTCCAATGAATCAACTCTTCACATGAGGTGGCCAAAGTATTGGAGTTTCAGCTTTAGCATCAGTCCTTCCAATGGACACCCAGGACTGATGTCCTTTAGAATGGACTGGTTGGATCTCCTTGCAGTCCAAGGGACTCTCAAGAGTCTTCTCCAACACCACAGTTCAAAAGGATCAATTCTTCAGTGCTCAATTTTCTTCACAGTCCAACTCACATCCATACGTGACCACTGGAAAAACCATAGCCTTGACTAGACAGACCTTTGTTGGCAAAGTAATGTCTCTGCTTTTGAATATACTATCTAGGTTGGTCATAACTCTTCTTCCAAGGAGTCAGTGTCTTTTAATTTCATGGCTGCAGTCACCATCTGCAGTGATTTTGGAGCCCAACAAAATAAAGTCTGACACTGTTTCTACTGTTTCCCCATCTATTTGCCATTAAATGATGGGACCAGATGCCATGATCTTCGTTTTCTGAATGTTGAGCTTTAAGCCAACTTTTTTACTCTCCTCTTTCACTTTAATCAAGAGGCTTTTTAGTTCCTCTTCACTTTCTGCCATAAGGGTGGTGTCATCTGCATATCTGAGGTGATTGATATTTCTCCCGGCAATCTTGATTCCAGCTTGTGATTCTTCTAGCCCAGTGTTTCTCATGATGTACTCTGCGTAGAAGTTAAATAAGCAGGGTGACAATATACAGCCTTGACATACTCCTGTTCCTATTTGGAACCAGTCTGTTGTTCCATGTCCAGTTCTAACTGTTGCTTCCTGACCTGCATATGGGTCTCTATAGGTTTAGAGATGCCTCTATAAGCACATCTAACGTCAGATAACAACATGTACCTGTAGGTTCCCAGGTGCCGCAAGTGAGGAATCTGCCCGCCAGTGCAGGAGATGTAAGAGAGTGGATTCGACCCGAGTCAGGAAGAGCCTCTGGAGGGGAGGGCACGATAACCCACTCCAGTATCCTTTCCCTGGAGAATCCCATGGACGGAGGAGCCTGGCGGCTTCAGTCCATAGGGTCACAAAGAGTAGGACACAACTGAAGTGACTGAGCATGCACTCACTAAGGTTTTCATTTGAGTTAAATGGGTAATATTCAGGAGATGTGTTGAACGCAGTTCTTAAGTAAGTAAGTGAAGTCGCTCAGTCGTGTCCAACTCTTTGTGACCCCATGGACTGTACCCTACCAGGCTCCTCTGTCCATGGGATTTTCCAGGCAATAGTACTGGAGTGGATGGCCATTTCCTTCTCCAGTGGATCTTCCCGACCCAAGGATTGAACCCGGGTCTCCCGCATTGTAGACAGGTTTTACTGTCTGAGCCACCAGAGAAGTCATGGTTAAGTGCTTGGTTTTAGGTAGAAAAACATTTTCATTGTCAGTGTCTCAAGATCACACCACATCCCATTTTTATATGAGGTTTCAAGATAGATTGATTCAATCATTTTGTAATAAATCCTTGAGAGAACTTATTGGTAACCCTACAATGACTTATATGAAAAGTCATTTCATTTTGATAAAATTTCTATGGACAGATAGGGATTATTATTTCTACTTGATAGTTGAGAAGACTGAGGCTTAGAAATTGCATGACTGTCCAAGATCATTTCTGACGAATGGCAAAGCATCCAGCCACCAGCCCATGGTCCTTCATGGCCAATCAGGAGGTCTGTAAGTAGCTAGACAGGCTTATTCTGTGGAACACACAATTACTATCAAAATGTTAAGCTTTAGTAAGAGGTGTTTAGTGAAGATATGTTTATTGAGAATTTTGCTGGTCCTTGCTGAAATAAATGGAAACGTAGAGGGAACATGTCAAACCAGGATTGGGAAACACGGGTTTAGGTACTGAAGTCACCCTCCACCAATAAAATTTACACCACAATATGGATTTCAATGCAGACTTTCCTCTGCAACTCTGGCTTTGTTCTGTGTCACTGATTGAGAGTAAATACAAAGAAGGTATCTTTGAATTCAAACAGTGGCGCTTACTGGATCTCGGTGCCTTGAGATAGAAAGACACATTTACAAGGCACTGCTGAAGCTTCTTACACAAACCGAAGCCCTTGTTTCAAATGAGAGCTTATCTCGATTCAAAGAGGCTGCTGAAATCCTCCAGCCAGGCTCCGACTGGTTTGTGTTTCCATTCTTGATCAAAGAGACAAAGCTGAGTGCAGTTGAAAGAAACAGCTTGCCGTCAACAACAGGAAAGAATTTCCCAGTGAGCGTAGTATTTTTGTTTGATTCCATTAAGGACTCTGCCAGATCCTCCTGTGTGTAGGCTGCAGAGCAAACATGATTAATTCGAGCCCACATCAATGTCCATGTCCAGAAGATTCAAGCCTTGGACACTCCAGATGCGGAGGCCCGGAACTTTGCATAAGCCACGAGTGCGAGAAAGCTCTGGCGCTGCAGCATCAGGAGAGGGTGGGCCAGTCGCAAGCAGTGGGGCTGACCTTCCCAGCAGATCCTCTGGGCATCCTGATTTAACATCAAGGCCGTGGATGCTGACTTGCAGTCTCTTGTTTTTATGAAGAAGTCCCTGGATTGACAGAGTGGAGGAAGGGGAGAAGACAGGCCGTGTCTCTTCATCCTCCTGACAGGCTCACTAATCACACCGAGTAACAGCACCAACCCATCAGGAAGCACACGGCAAGCATCTGAGAAGAGTCTGCAGTGTTAATTGGAAGAGCCGGTGCCACAGAGGTGGCTCACGCCTGGCATCTAAGGCGAGGACGGGAGGTGCGACTTCACTGCCACTCAAGCTGGGATTTCCAGGAGTGTTTGTCTGAGTCTGTAGTATAATTTCACAGTCACTTTGGATCCTAATTAGCAGTTGTGTTTTGAAAAAACATGTTGAGGGGATGGAATCATTCTTCCACGTACATAGTGCTTTAACCGAAAACCGTCTAGGTTAGGTGGATGTTTTAGCAGCGGTTTTTCTCTTTCTCCTTCATCTTGTACAACACACTTTCAGAAGGAAAGAAGGACGCCTAGGAGTGGGACACTGAGCATATTTCAGAGCCTCGAGGGTAGTTCTGCCCACCTCTGAATCCTAGATGAGACGGCACAGACTGATTCTATCTGTGGTTCTATTTGCATTCATGTCCAGGAAACCCTCCTGGATTTCTGTTCTTTCTCTTTAATTGGAATGCGTGGTGCCCAGTCCATTAGTCTTGGTGGTGCTTGATGGCATGCAAACACTCTAAATATATCCAGATACGTGCAAAATGCCACATGAGCTTAAGAGCCTTTGCTTGGTTCAGCTTTAAAACATGCAGCTGTAACTGACAAAGGAAATGGGAGTTTGGGGGACTTGCTCTTGCCTCCTTGGAAATGCTTTCATCCTCTAGAACTGAAGAGCTGGAAGAGGGATTGTGATCATCATGGGGTCATAGATGAAAGAACTGAGACCCTAAGATGCTGCAGTTTGACCGTTGTGTGCCACTAGTCTGATGCAAATATGGGGGCCGGGGTTCTTCCCTCTGGTCCCCACGAAAAGGAGTGGAATGGGAAGAGGAGGCGTGGGAGCCCAGGAGAGGTGTGGACACCTGGCTCCTACTGCAGGCTTAGCGCGGGTGAACTTGGTCCTGGGCGGCACCACAGGAAGTGCGCCTGCGCAAGCTTCACACCCTTTGAGGCTGCTGGCTGTGGGCAGGGCTTTCCTCTTTGCTCGTCCACAATTGGGCCCCTCACTTTTGGCTTTGGGAGTGAAGGAAAGTTCTCAGGACTGTGGCCACAGGGCCTGCAGAGGGATCACTGTTGATAATGAAAAAATAATTTAGCAAATGAGTAACTTACTTCTTTTGGAAGCAAAGGGGATCAGATGAACTGAAGACCATCGTTTGACCCAGCTAATAAAATGATCGCTTAGAATCACAATCGGCAGTAAAATACTCAATTGTTTTTGATGTATAAACAAAAGATCCCTTTGAAAAAATCTGAGGATCTTTGGACATGGCTGCCCTAAAGGACAGTGTTGTCTTAGCACCGGAAGACACATGTGAAACGTGCCTTTATTCATTGCAAACACACTCTGCACAATTTTACTATCAAGAAGTAATGTTCTTGGCACTTCCCTGCTGGTGCACTAGTTAAGAATCCGCCTTTCAATGCAGGGGACGTGGATTCAATCCCTAGTCAAGGAGCAAAGATCTCACTTGCTTCCAGGCAGCCAAGCCCATGTAGCAAAACTCAGGAGCACATGTGCTACAGCGAAGACCCAGCACAGCCAAAATTTTTAAAAACATTTTTTAATTGTAAAAAAATTTTTTAAAGAAGTAATACTCTTGCCTAATACACCTGTAGTCTATAGCAAGGTGGTCTCGGGTTCAAAGGGGTTTTTAAAGATACTGGCATGGCAGTCCTTGTGCCATTGTTGAAACTTATGTGCTGATTTTCTCAGCTGCCACAGGTCTTTGGGGGCGTATCTGTTACAGAGAATGAAATACCCACTTGGCTGAGAGGCTGCTAGAGCACAGACATGCTAAGAATCATTTAACTCCTTGTAGACCTCTTCTTGCACCTAGATGTAACGAGCACCTCTGTCACGTATACATAGATTCCAGCACCAAAGTTTTACTCTGTTTCCCCAGAACTTTCACAAAACACGTGGTCAAATATCAGTCGGCTTTAACTATGAACTTATTGGGGGAGCAGTCAGGAAAATCTGCATTTTATAAGTAAGATAATGAAAGCATTGGATGGTTTGCCAGCTTCCCAGAGCTGATGGGCACATCCTCAAATCTCCATCTTCTCATTCCTCCCTGTGTCCCTGGAGACCATTGTCTGAGGGGCTGAGACTGTCTAAGATTATTGTCTGAGTGTTATTTTCGTTGTATAACAGTCTTTTTCTTTTGTGGCTTCTCCCTCACTTTCTTTTCAAAACCCGTTTTCAGTGTGTTCTCCCAGTGCTAGACATTTTATGACTTCTTTAAGAGGCAGTTGAGTTTGGTTCAGTTTCTCTCTCTAAAAACCTTGGTTGTCATTCAGCATATCACAAGAGTGGGGCCTGTAGTCCCAGACTGCCTGTCAGAGGTAATGATGTCTCAGGAGTTTGTCAAGATTCATAAACTGCTTAAACTCTATGTTTATTCTTTATAAACGTAGCTTAACTTCGTGATTAATTGGCAGCTTGGTATTTGGTCTGGGACCACTTATGTTCTTGCTTGTGTAAAGTCATATGTGTTTTCACTAAAGATTAACAGAGCTGTTCAGAGAAACAGAAGAAAATGAAGTCTTTTAAAAAAGGAAAAAGACAAGTATTGGATGCTTTCTTCTCTTGGATCTCAACTCCGCCCTCATCCCCCCCACCCTCAAGTTCAAGTGCAAGGAGTGAATCATCATAGTAGATGTATGTAAATTAGGTAAATGATGAAGTCTAGTGAGGCTTCAAGAGCAAGAATAACTGCCAGAGCCTTGTCAGGGTGGCTCAGCGATTTTTGCTTAGGGGAGGTTCATTTGCATAATTCCCAGGATCCTTTGGAATTCTTTATTTAAAAAAGAAAAAAGAAAGCTTCCTATAGTCATAACCTAAAGGTATCTCTATCTCTTGACACTGCATCAACATCGCATTTGGATAAAACAACATTGTAGTAGATGTAGGCAGTTTGAGTGGGAAGATTTCTGCAAGCTGCTTACCCTAAAGCTTTCTGTTTTCTCCATATCTGATCTAGTAATATTTAAGTCGTCTGACCTTTTGTGATGACTTAATAGCATTTAAGTGGTGTCAACATGTTTCTGTGTTTCTTAAGTTCCTGTTGGATGAAGTTAAATTAGTTTGCTTATTAAATTAAGAGAATCTGATCCACCACTCATTCTGTATTTGTCTTAGAATTGTTCTGACTGCAGGTACACCAGGAAAAGCTGTGGACAGACAGGAAGACAGCCGTTGGTTAAATGTTCCTGAGCTTAAACACCTAGAAGAGAGCTCATCTCTTTAAAGGATGGTAGTCATATTATTTATTCCACAGGATTATTTGCTAAATTCTCTGTGATTGCTTTACCTACAGGAGAAACAACTTTATAGGTTAGGAAACTAAGAGCCCAACAGTTTAAAGAAAAATGTATCAACCAACTAGCCAACCCAGAGAATGCAAGTTCCCTGCCTTCTGTCAAATCTCTAGTGCCCTGAATGGCTGTTTTACAAGTACCCTAGAGCATAATAACACGTGACAGCAGATTAGAACCCAAGGGGTTTTGAAGTCATTGTTTCAGGAGAAAACTGAGATTCAAAATGATTTACACAAGGTGACAAGGCTGGCCAGTGGCCGACAGGCACTGTAACTCATGACTGAGTGTGGACCCATGCTGGCGCCCAGTCCTGGCTTTCTCCAGGAGACTCTGGTTTCCAGCCTTGTTTCCTCTCCACTGTCACTTGGATGTGCCAGGGGCCCCCACCCCAGCAGGGGGCTTAGCAGAAGTACAGTCACGCTGACCATATTCCGTGGAGCATCCTAGCTTGCCATCTGTCTCAGCCTAAAAGCTGACTCTTCCTTTTCCTGTTGGAAACCTTCCTTGAGACAGTCAATGACCTCGGGCCTTGTAGGAACTGCAGTCGCTCTTAAAAGAAGTGTAACATTTGTATTAATATTTAATTGGTCCAATTTGGAGGAACTTGAAACTGCAATTAGAGGGCAGTGCCCATCTGCTTTCAACAGGCACGTGGCTCTTAGCAGATCCCTGGGAGGCTGCAGGGGCCGCCCATCACCTTCACGTGTGTTCCTTAACAACGTGCGCACAGTCTCTCAAGGGGGAGCTCCAGATGGTGAAGGAAACTCTCCAGGCCATGGCCCTGCAGCTCCAGCCAGCAAAGGAGGTGGGGGAGAGGGAGGCTGCAGCTTCCTGTGTGACAGCTGGCCTCCGGGAAGCACAGTCCTGAGGCCTGACAGGACAGAGGGTGAGTGACCGTGTTATCAGCATGAGTGCTGGGGGCCTCTCCCATCCCTTCTGCATAACCAGTGTGCCTGAACCCATTATGGAGATGTGCAGCCTGGATGCCCAGCCAAAGGGTGGTCCTCTCTCCTGGGGCTGAGTTCAGGGGAGTTTGCAGATTGGAATATGCAGGGCGGGGGCGGGGGGTGATCTGCTGATTTCCTTCTGTCAGTCTGAGACACTTTTACTGTGTCATTAACAAGAGCATTCTCCAGAGGATTTGAAAAAAATCTCTCCGTTACAGACCCCATTAGACAGACAGTGAAACTGTTAGTTGCTCGGTCGTGTCCAACTCTTTGCGACCCCATGAACTGTAGCCCCTCAGGCTCCTCTGTCCATGGAATTTTCCAGGCAAGAATGCTGGGATGGGTTGCCATTCCCTTCTCCAGGGAATCTTCCCAACCTTGGGATCAAACCTGGGTCTCCTGCATTGTAGGCAGATTCCTTACCATCTGAACCACCAAGGAAACCTCATTAGACAGAAGTTGGGGTGAATTCTGCTAGAAAGATGTCTCTTTCCCTGCATTATCTTGCTTTCTGCTGCACTTAAAATAGCTCCTGATTTAAGAACTTATAAAAAAGGAAAGCATACATGTCTCTCTCATCATACCTGCTACACTTTCCTACAGGCGCGTGTATAAGGGAGCTAATTAACCCTAGAATCTGGAAATAACAGGTTCTCACCTTAACTTCTCCTGTGATTCTCTATCATCTCAGGAGAATTAAGATCAAAATTTTCAGAAGGTATTTTTAAAGAGACAGCCTATCATGAGCCCCAGCCCTCTGGTTTTCCTGTTGTGGCAATGCCTATCTTTATAGAATGGCCCCTGATGTTTCATCAGTACTTGCTGAAATTCACTGACAACTAGAGCAGAAAGGGAGTAGGGGCCATAAGTGGGTTGGGAACTTATTTAAATATTTAAGCCTCTCGTATATTCCCCTGAACCAGTCTCACCCAGGATCAGGCAGGACATGGAAATG
Organism: Capricornis sumatraensis; assembly: GCF_032405125.1. NCBI lineage: Eukaryota > Metazoa > Chordata > Mammalia > Artiodactyla > Bovidae > Capricornis > Capricornis sumatraensis. Next base: position 40,070,624 of record NC_091078.1, on the reverse strand, counting down.
GAAAGCTTCAGGGCAGTATAGTGCTCAGTGAGGCAGGGCTGTACTCAGATAATCAGTGCTATACTGAGTTAATCACTGCTGTGCTTGGTTAATCAGTGCTGTACTCAGTCATGCAGTGTTGTATTCAGTGAGGCAGTGCTGAACTCAGTTAATCAGTGCTGCACTCAGTGATGCAGTACTGAACTCAGTTAACCAGTAATATACTCAGTGAAGCAGGGCTGTACTCAGATAATCAGTGCTATACTCAGTTAATCTCTGCTGTGCTTGGTTAATCAGTGCTGTACTCAGTCATGCAGTGTTGTATTCAGTGAGGCAGTGCTGAACTCAGTTAACCAGTGCTGTACTCAGTGAGGCAGGGCTGTAGTCAGTAATAGTAATGTGGGGCACTGAAGGCCCCTCCCTGGTGAGGTGGCTGTAGAATAGGCTGAACTCACCCAACAGCGCTTCCCAAGGTGCGCTGAGGAGGGCAGCCTTGAGAGATGCTCTGCAGACACACCACTCTCCTTTGGCATGTTTGGGAAGTGTCCTATGCCATCATTTCTGCCGGAGAGCAATGGTGCAATCAGCATATTAGCCTTTGAGAGTGCTTCAAGTAAGAAAACCCTCTTGATTCTGTCTCACCCCAAACTCCCCAAGTTTAATGGATCATAGTTTTTAAATTTAAATTCTATTAATGTTCCGTCCGTCTACTGCATTCTCTGGGGGTGTCATGATCCAAATGCTGGTTTATGTCACTTATGTATGCGTTAGAGATGAAACTCAAAACCTTTGCTGTGCTGTGCTTAGCCGCCCAGTCGTGTCTGACTCTGTGTCCCCATGGACTGTAGTCCACCAGGCTCCTCTGTCCATGGGATTCTCCAGGCAAGAATACTGGAGTGGGTTGCCCTGCCCTCCTCCAAGGGATCTTCCCAACCAGGGATTGAATCCAGGTTTCCCACATTGCAGGCAGATTCTTTACTGACTGAGCTACCGGTAAAGCCCCAGATTTTTGCAGTGTTGAGTTAGTAAGGACTGGCCACAGTTTGTAAGTGTAATTGACTAACTGGTGTTTTTGTATTTCTGTCTCTTGATGCTTACAGGAGTAGTGACGCTCCTGTCTTCATTCGGATCCATGGACAGTAGACAATCTTTGTCATTTCCTGAAGTCTCACTGCCATTTCCAAAGGCAGCTGGTGCTTTGCTCAGCCTTCCGTGCTGTGCAATGCTTCCGTCAGGAGATGGCCCTGTTTAAGCCAGCAGGTGGCCACAGCCCAGGGAACCAGCAAAAGCACAGCACATGAATTTTCTGATTGTATTTTCTACAATTTTCTGGTGAGCACTTAAAAAATATATACTATGCATATTTTAGTAATAATATAATTAGTTTGTTCTAGGAATGCTTTTCAATGTTTTTCAATGATGGAGCAAATGCCTGAATTATTTATCATGTCTAAGCAATATTATGTACTAGTCACATGGCACATGGAATTCCTCAATCCTTGAATTAATTTCAGTGAAGCAAAACTTGTGAAGTCAGAATTGTCTCTAACAAATCCCTGCTTTGAGAAGTGTCATGTTAAGAAACCCCACGAGACATTTTAGCAGTCACCTAACTCAAGGGTTTTATATTACTCAGGTACCATCATGAATAATTCTGTGAGGTTATGATGTATCTGAAAATTCTGGAAGCCAATAACTAGCTGAGTGTGCCCCAAATAAGTGTTCTCCAGTGCCCTAGGGGGCAGCATATCCATCTCCTTGTTGAGATGCCAGATCAAGGTGGGTGAATGATGCTTTAAGCACCTGCTGCAGCTCATCCCCAGAGAAGGTGATGGCACCCCACTCCAGTACTCTTGCCTAGAAAATCCCATGGATGGAGGAGCCTGGTAGGCTGCAGTCCATGGGGTTGCTAAGAGTTGGACACGACTGAGCGACTTCCCTTTCACTTTTCACTTTCATGCATTGGAGAAGGAAATGGCAACCCACTCCAGTGTTCTTGCTTGGAGAATCCCAGGGACTGGGGAGCCTGGTGGGCTGCCGTCTATGGGGTCACACAGAGTCGGACATGACTGAAGTGACGCAGCAGCAGCAGCAGCAGCAGCAGCAGCAGCAGCTCATCCCTAGTCTGTGCTGGTGTCAGAGGCAGCCAGGATGCCTGCACAAGGCCAGGGTGTTTCTTCTGCCCACACGACCTTCTCACGCCCCTCTTCAGCCACTGTGACCCCCAAAAACCCAGGGCTTTGTATCTGAAACCATAATATAAGACAGTTTCTGTTAGGGCAACATAAGAGGAGATTAGAGCTTGAATTTAAAAGCCACAAAGCAATAACAATAAAAAAAAAAACTAAGCTTTTATGGAGACAGTCAGGACCACACGCACAAGTGCAGATGGAAAATGCTGACTTTGGATCTGATTCCATGGCACCACGCAAGAGAAGCGATGATAGATTACATGGTAGTCTGCACTGAGCTGCTGGCACCTGAATGCCAGACATTCGTCTTCCACCAGCCTGAGCTGTGGCATGTTCTCAGTCAGTGACATTCCCGGTTCCTCCTAACTTCTTGAAATTTCAACATCAAAATGATCTTCCTCAAATCAGATGAACGTGTAATATTAGAAACTATTCTTCATGCATTGGAGAAGGAAATGGCAACCCACTGCAGTGTTCTTGCCTGGAGAATCCCAGGGACGGGGGAGCCTGGTGGGCTGCCGTCTACGGGGTCGCACAGAGTTGGACACGACTGGAGCGACTCAGCAGCAGCAGCAGCAGTCTTCCTATGTAGTAGGGGTGGGTTCCCCAGCACAGGAGCGTGGAAATGCTCACATATGTGTGTTGGGACTGTTCCAACACCTTTATAATCGTTTTCATCTTAGTTCTTACTCCAGCCATATGGGGCAGGTGTTTGTAGTTGATGAAATTGAACCTCGGGAGACTGATGAACATTACCCACAGCACAGAGCAAGTGAATAGGGGACCAGGAGCAACAGTTAAACCGCTGAAGACAGGTAGACCACTCTTACCTGTGTTCTTACTAAAGTGCTTTCAGTGTCTTTGGGGGACTGAGAGCCCTAGAGCTTATTTGTTCCCTTGAGAACAGATGGTCATCTTGGAACTCCTGCTTGAGACTCAGAGAACTGAGCCTAGGGAAACCGTGGCTCCTCACACCCTGAGATGAGCCTCACTGCACTGTGACCATGAAGTCTAGGCTCAGACAGGCTTCCAGGACCCACCACCCACCGCAGTCCTAATCCACCATTCATTCCCCATTCCCTGTAAAGCCATGCCAGGAACAGCCACCTACTCCCTGACAATAGGCAGATTTTCTTGAAAACATCCATCTAATCGGTGTTTTTCAGAAAACATTAGAGAAAGCAGCTTTACACTCACTGGTTAATGGCTTACATTAAGAAATAATTTGATGCTGTAATTCTGAATACCTTCATCTTATCTAATCTTTGAATTTTGTCATGTAATCTATTACTTCATGAAATTTACTTTTTATGTGTTAAACTAAAAATGTTACCCGAGTCATTGGTGCACCTTGAACATTTGTTTTTTATCTTCTGGAGTATGGAGGATAGAAAAATGTATCAGCTTTACTTGTCTCATCTTTCTGTTTTGGAATGAGTCATGTATTTACATTGCACAAAATGTTTCTAATAAAGCAATGCTTTAAAAGTGTGTATGTGTTTACTTTCAGATATTAACCAGTCAGAAAATGATGGAATTTTATATTCCAGACCCTTTGAAGATATTGAAAATAACATTACTATTAAATGGGGAATAGGACAGAGTGCCCACTAACAACACTGAAATATTTTACTGGAGATACTGGCTTAGACAAGAAAAACAAATGAGAGTTACGATCTGGAAAGGAGGAGACACATTAACAGGTGATGTCATTGTAAGCCAGACAACCTAAGAGTATTAACAAACACAAAATTTATTTACACAAATAACAACACAATCAGCTTACCAAAATCAATATGCTTGACATATACAAATAATAATCAGAACATAAAGTATAAGAAAAGACCTACTTTCAATAGCAGCAAGAAAAGAAAACAGCTAGGAACAAATTTAAATAAGAAACACGTAAGCCTTATCTGAAGGAAATTTTAAGATGAAGAACACAAGAGGAGAACTGGATACAGAGAATGACATTAAATTTTGGGTAGAAAGTCTCCATAAATTGTCAGACCTCTGTAAAAAAATTCATAAATATTACCTGATCCCAACAGAGTCACAAATGTCTAGATATTCTCAGCAGCCATTCTCTGCTTCATCCTTTCTAGCAATTCTTCATTCAGGTGCTTAAACTACAAATGTGCTCACACATGAGCAGAGTTGCCATATGCATCTTACTATTAAAGCAGTTAAACAAGGAATCCATCAGCCTGAGGGAGCTCCAATGCCCTGGCACCTATACCAGCAAACCCACATCTATTCCTGTAAATGCTTCAAGGTTATGAAATGGAAGCCTGAGGACGACCAGTCACAAACAGCCAATTAGGCTTTGGACTGTAGCCAGGCAGTCCTCCCCTTGCTTCCACGTTTTCTCTGTGAAACTTTCTCTTCCTCCTGTTGGTGGTGTCTCCCAATTACTTCTGGTTTGGCACCACCTGATTCCGATTGATTTTTGCTCAAAAAAACTCTTAAAAAGTTTAAAATGCCTCAGTATATTTTTTAACAGCCCTATTGTTTGTAAGAGAGAAAATTGGAAACAAGCTAAATTTTCATCCATAGCAAACTGTTTTTAAATAAATTATGGCACAGCCACACTATGGAATGCTTTGAAGTTGCTAAAAGGTCTTTCTATACATGTCTAGCTGCGTCTGCAGAAATATCACTGCAAAGGGGCCCACTTAACTTGGGGCAGAGGGTTGGAAGGAGATTTACTTTTTCTGTGTCCTGTTCTTTTAAAAATTTGTACCAAGTGCTTCTGCTTATTTATTCAAAAAATAAATTCTTTAAGAAAAAAGCCAGGATCACAGAGACTGGAAGTGGGCCCTTGGGTAGGGCAGGGCACTTGGGCCCAGGCCCCCCAGCACTGCCTCGGAATTTACCCCCTCGTAAGCACCCACTGTGTACCCAGCACCATACTGGGGAGCGTGCCACATATTGGTGATAAAAAGACAACTGTCAGATATTATGATCAAATGATCTGAAGGAAGTAACTAATAATATTTACAATTACAAATAATACAAATTATAAAATATTATAAATATTACCATTTTAAAGACAAGGGATGAATTTTGTTTTGACACTTGAACAATGATGTCAGGTGGTAAAGTACGAAAAATTCAATCCCTTCTGTAATTCCAGTTCTGGTCCTGGGTTAGGGAGGTGGGCAAAGCCTCCTTCCTTGGAACACAAGTCTAAGAGATCGAAGAGAGCTGTGGTTGGCTGTGAAGACAGAGCGGGGCTGGGGGAGTGGAGTTACATCTCTCCCCCATTGCTTCTTAGGAGTTACTTGTGCAACCAGTGTTTTACTCAGATAGGTATGCTTTTAAAGGTACCTACCACATATACATTCACCCTGGAGGAAGGAGGTTCTGACAGACATCAGAGTGAAGAACAGTCCGGAAAATATCTCTTCTCATTATTAAAATAACACATAAGAACTGGTTGATTTTACTCTGCTGTTTTCAAGAGGTTGAAGCATCTATTGGAAACAGCTCAAGTGCATGACAGGAATTTGATCTCTTCCCGTTGTCTATTTATTCACTCCAGAAACATTTATTGAATTCTTATTATAAAAGTTGTTCTTCCTATGATGGATAAATTTGGGACTATTTATAAATTTATAGAAGTTAAAATCCTAGTGAAAATCATTCAGCCAGTAATGAAAATATGCAGTTTCTCAGAACCCTTAGTTTTATATCTACATGATAAATTGTAAGACAATGCACACACAGAAAGACACCCAATAGCAGTTAACTTCATATTAAGCAAGAGTCACTCATTATTTTGTTGCCTATATTATTTTATTTATAAGAACAACATTAAAAATTGTTTTAAAAGATTCATGTATAAACCACTAATCTTCATTTTTCTATTCATCTACACAAAAATATATTTTCATTAAATTGCAGCTGGTCTATTTTTTATTCTTCTTTTTATGTTTAAGATGATGGTAGTTTCCATTTTGCTACACAATCACGGTCATCTTTGTCTTTGTTGCTGTGTACTGTTCCATCAAGTTGACCTGCTGTAGCTTAGATACTCCGATGTCCATCCGTCTGTCCTCAGTCACTTCAGTTTTCTCTGACTCTTTGCGACTCTCAGGTTCCTCTGTCCGTGGGATTCTCCAGGCAAAAATACTGGGATGGGTTGCCATGCGCTCCTTCAGGGGATCTTCCTGACCCAGGGACAGAACCAGTGTCTGTTAGGTGTCCTGACACAGCAGGTAGGGTCTTTACCACTAGCACTACCTAGGAAGTCCCTATTCCTGTGTCAGTTCAGTTCAGTTCAGTCGCTCAGTCGTGTCCGACTCTTTGTGACCCCATGCATTGCAGTGTGCCAGGCCTCCCTGTCCATCAGCAACTCCCGGAGCTTACTTAAACTCATGTCCATCAAGTCGGTGATGCCATCCAGCCATCTCATTCTCTGTCATCCCATTGTCCTCCCGCCTTCAATCTTTCCCACCATGCGGGTTTTTTTCAAATGAGTCAGCTCTTCACATCAGGTGGCCAAAGTATTGGGGCTTCAGCTTCAGCATCAGTCCTTCCAGTGAATATTCAGGACTGATTTCCTTTAGGATGGGCTTGCTGGATCTCCTTGCAGTCCAATGGACTCTCAAGAGTCTTCTCCAACACCACAGTTCAAAAGCATCAATTCTTTGGTGCTCAGCTTTCTTTATAGTCCAACTCTCACATCCACACATGACCACTGGAAAAACCATCGCTTGGACTAGACAGACTTTTGTCAACAAAGTAATGTCTCTGCTTTTTAATATGTTGTCTAGGTTGGTCATAGCTTTTCTTCCAAGGAGCAAGCATCTTTTAATTTCATGGCTGCCATGATTTTGGGGCCCAAGAAAATAGTCTGTCACTGTTTCCACTGTTTTCCCATATATTTGCAATGAAGTGATGGGACCAGGTGCCATGATCTTCATTTTCTGAATGTTGAGCTTTAAGCCAACCTTGCCAACTCTCTTCTTTCACTTTCATCAAGAACTCTTTAGTTCTTCTTCTCTTTCTGCCATAAGGGTGGTATCATCTGCATATCTGAGGTTATTGATATTTCTCCTGGAAATCTTGATTCCAGCTTGTGCTTCATCAACCCAGCATTTCTCATGATATACTCTGCATATAAGTTAAAGAAGCAGGGTGACAATATATAGCCTTGACATACTCCTTTTCCTATTTGGAACCAGTCTGTTGTTCCATGTCCAGTTCTAACTGTTGCTTCCTGACCTGCATACAGGTTTCTCAGGAGGCAGGTCAGGTGGCCTGGTATTCCCATCTCTTTCAGAATTTTCCAGTTTATTGTGATCCACACAATCAAAGGCTTTAGCATAGTCAATAAAGCAGAAATAAATGTTTTTCTGGAACTCTGTTGCTTTTTCTATGATCCAAAGGATGTTGGCAATTTGATCTCTGGTTCCTCTGCCTTTTTCAAATCCAGCTTGAACATCTGGACATTCATGGTTCATGTATTGCTGAAGCTTGGCTTGGAAAATTGTGAGCATCAGTTTGCTTGCATGTGAGATGCATGCAATTGTGCAGTAATTTGAACATTCTTTGGCATTGCCTTTCTTTGGGATTGGAATGAAAACTGACCTTTTCCAGTCCTGTGTCCACTCCCAAGTTTTCCAAATTTGCTGGCATATTGAGTGCAGCACTTTCACAGCATCATCTTTTAGGATTTGAAATAGCTCAACTGGAATTCCATCACCCCCACTAGGTTTGTTTGTAGTGATGCTTCCTAAGGCCCACTTGACTTCAAATTCCAGGATGTCTGACTCTAGGTGAGTGATCACACACATGGTGTTTATCTGGGTCATGACGATCTTTTTTGTATAGTTCTTCTGTGTTCTTGCCCCCTCTTCTTGCCATATCTTCTGCTTCCATTAGGTCCATGCCATTTCTGTCCTTTATTGAGCCCATCTTTGCATGAAATGTTCCCTTGGTATCTCTGATTTTCTTGAAGAGATCTCTAATCTTTCCCATTTTATTATTTTCCTCAATTTCTTTCCTATGTCATTGGGTATTAAATCTTTCCAATATTTTGCTGTTATAGCCAAAGCTGCAACAATATTTTCATGCATATAGACTTTCCTTTCCTTTGAATTTTGTTCCTGGGAGGAATTCCCAGGAATGAGAATTCTGGAGTAAAAGGTAAGAAAGAGTGACACATTTGAAATTAAGCTTAAATTAGGGGACAAATTGACGACAGCAACCAGGCTGCAAGCATTCCTTCCTCTGCTGAGGGGATTCCCGACCAGGTATTGATTGGTTTCATTGATTTTGTGGTGCTTCCTCTTGTCACGGATATATCCACAGTTACCACAGCAGGCAAATCACAGCCGGGCAATTTCTGCCATTAAAATGAGCAGCTTCAGCTCGGCAGCGGCATTCCACTCCTCTCCTCACCGATCCTGCCTTCTTGTGGGTCTGTGCTCTGCCTCTTGAAGGTCCGTATTCTCTCCAGGTGAGTGTGTGGGGTCCCACAAGCATCCAGGATTTAGAAGACCAAAGACCTGGCCTGAAGTCATTTTCCACTTGCCAGTTGCCTTCTTGATCCTTTGTTTGAATATCTGCAAAATGAAACTGATAATAATAAACCCTGCCATTTGGCATGGTGGAAAGACTCAAAGAGATCAATATAAATGAAAGAACTGAAAGATAAATCAACATATATAGGCTTTTAAAATGAGGACATTTTCTAGTATAGAAAGTGAACAGAATCAATGTAAGTGTGAATGCAATCCAGTCAAGACCACTGTGTGCACCCCAAAGGGAATCACTTGAGTTGTACGCGGAGTTTTCTGTTTCGACTTGTTCTTGAACTCTATATTTTAGTATTCTGATTTAAAAATTTAATCTTATAGTTTTTATAGTATATTATACAATTATAATATTAATATATTTTCTTATTGTGTTAATAATATAAATGTGTTTGCATAACATTTTTCTTTTACTTTGTACGTTGTTTATGATATAAATTTTGCTCGAATTTGTTATGGATTGGTATTTCTCAGATGTTCCTTGAAATCGTCTTGGTTTCTCTGGAGAATCAGGTACATATGCTTATAAAGAGATCCTTTCTTGTTCAATTAAAACACTCCTTCCACATTTGCGCCTTCAATCGCCCCTTCTCCCAGCTCCCAGGGTGGCCTCAGATACTCTAGAGAACATGAAAGGTTCAAATAGAAAGTGCCCTGGGGAACGTCTATTTAACCGACTCAGTCCAGCCTAGCTGAGGAGTAAATAATCATAAGCACCCATGGCTCTTTCTAAAGCATCCTCCCCAACCTGCAGACTTGCATATGAACTAGAGCTTGGCTTTGAAGGACCAGAGCCAGAACACTCCCCCTGCCTGGCCCCCAGACATTTCACATCCTTAGCCCCTGAGCAATGCAGGAATGCAGATTCCAGGCCCCTGTGAGTTACCCCAGCTCCTGGTCTCCTTCCACAGCTGTATTTCAGTACCCTGTCCCTTGACGCACCATCCTTTTTATCTCCACCCCACTTCAACCACCTACTTTCCTAACATTTACTGATTCTTCCCTCTTAGGGCTTTGATGATTTCCATCTCTTTTTCTTACCTAATTTATTTGCTTTTCCTCTTTAGAGGGGAAAGGAAAAGTACAGTTCCTGATGACTTGAGAGCTCCAGGATGAACTCTGTGGTTCGAAAGCACCCTCTTCATTTATTAACCTTGAAGGGACTCTGGCTGGGGCTCCGGCATTTATCTTGCCTGCAGTGGGGACTCCTGCTCTCAGCAGGATAAGAGCATCTGTAACAACCACACAGCTGGAGCTGCTGGGAATGGAGACTCTGCTTCTGTAGGAGTCTTTATAAGCAGGAACCTGCACCAAGGCTTTCTTCACCGGGATGGAAGTGTCTGATGCTTTGTGTCTGCCAGACTTCCATTCTTTACAGGCAGAGTGAGTAAGAATTCCTTGACAGAACATGAGGGGACTCAGAGAGACTTTGATAATCCCTGCTGTGGGCAAAGACACTGCTGAAGGGTGTTTTTAAAAATGAAGATGACAATAAAACATGCACTCTTATGAAAGATGGGAGAAAATAAGAAAGTAGTAGGCTGGATGGCATCACTGACTCAATGGACATGAGTTTGGGTGAACTCCGGGAGTTGGTGATGGACAGGGAGGCCTGGCGTGCTGCGATTCATGGGGTCGCAAAGAGTCGGACACGACTGAGCGACTGAACTGAACTAATGAAGCCAGAGGGAGGCAAAAGATACATTGTAAATTTGGGGGGGGGGGTGGAAATGAACATATAAAAGACTTGTGTGCAATGGCAGGTTCCACACGAAGTGCAGGAAATCTCTGATTTATTTGTCACACAAGGAAAATCAGATGCACAGAGGGCACAAGCCGAGTGGGATCTTGCTGAGTGGAGTTTTGACTTTTAAGGGCAAGTGTACATAGGCATCTCTTCTGAGCGTGGAGAGCTGGCAGTCACCAGGGAGACACTTAACCTCCAGGGGCTTGAAGTGAATTAAAGTGTCTGGTTATTTGTAAAGTATTTTATGTACTTGGCTGTGCTGGGTCTTAGTTGCAGCATGAGGAATCTTCAGTCACAGCATGCGAACTCTTGGTTGTGGCATGAGGTATCTTAGTTCCCTGACCAAGGATGGAAACTGAGGCCCCTGCGTTGGGAGCGCAGAGTCTTAACCACTGGGCTAGCAGGGAGCTCCCTGTCTGGATATCTTGTGCTTGGAAGACCCTGGGCTCTTTGCCATTGTGAGGCCAATGAACCATGATAGGTCTCAGATGTAAGGAAGATTCTAGACCTCGAATTCACAGACAAAGGGTTTCTTTGGTTCCTTGTTTCTTTCCCGTGAACAAGCAGTACTTGAGGTGCATGGCGTCAGGTCTGGACCTTGTCCTGGGAGGCTGTGCCCTGCTAGATGCCCAGAGTGGAATTCTAAAGGCAGTCAGCAGACAGGCCAGTGGAAGATGGACCCAAAGCAAGTGTCCTCAGGGATGACACCAGCTCATCCACGTCAGGAACTGAGACTGACTCAGTTGGGGAGGTTGAGAACCAACACTGAATCATTTCCTTGCTCTCCCCACCCCAGCCCACCCCTTCTCCCTTTCTCTCTCTTGTTAAACCACTTTCTTGTTAAATCAGCTATTCATTGGTGATGGTATGGCAAATCTGAAATCATAGCCACTAAGAAGATTGCAATAATTGCTCTCAAATTGCCTAGTTCTTATTTTTCCCTTTGTTATGTTATCAAGACACTATGACTCACTCTGCCATAATGCTTTTCCCTGAATCATAAAGAGACGCCTCTCTCCCATAGAGGAAGTGAAGGATTTTCTTGAACTACTGAAAGACTTCCCCAATTAGGGGGGAAAAATTCATAAAGGCACACAAAATGAAACCTTTTATCCCTCAGACATTTCCAGAGGTAGGCATGTGATTCCCACAAGTCAGCCTAGTGGCGTTGTCGGGATAAAAGTTGTATTTTGGTTTAGAACCATGATGGGAAGTTAAATAGAATTGCCAAAATGGGCATGTTTCCTGGGCTCATCAGAAATAGTTATCTGCATGGACTGAAGGGCTAAAATAATTCATGCCCAGGCAACTACCAGAGAACTGGGAAGCTTGAGTATAGAAGCATCTGGGATAAAGATTCAGTACTAGAAGTTATTGCTACAGCCTTGGGCTCTCAGATCCCACGCTCACTCTGTAGTCCCCAGGGGATGACTCTTGTCTCCCCCACCTCATTAAAACTCTTTTGGTGTATGGCCTGCCAAATCCCATAGCGTTTTCTCAGTCTTCATTCCACTTGACCTTTTGGTAGCTAAGTCCAGTGTTGAAACAAATCTATTCTTCACTGAATCTCTCTCTCCCCTCTGAGGTTCTAGGACTCTACACCCCTTGAGGTCTCATCCTGCATCAATATTCCTGCTTGCTTATTCCTTCTCCTGCTTCAAAGATCAATACCCTGAGCCTCTGTCCTCAGACCTCCTTTCTCACTGGGTGATTTCATCTGCTCCAACAATTTTAACATTATCTTTCTAGAGATCATTCCCAAAGTTATGAGACAATTGAAACTGTTTATTGAGCACCGCCATATGTGTTAAGCAGTTGTTGTTGTTGAGTCACTAAGTGCTGTTGTTGCATCTCTTTTGTGACCCCAAAGACTGTAGCCTGCCAGGCTTCTCTGTCCATGGGATCTCCCAGGCAAGAAAACTGGAGTGGGTTGCCATTTTTAGGTGCTGGGTCCCAGATTCCAAACTATGTGTGGTTCCTGACCCAGGAATTGAACCTGGGTCTCCCACACTGCAGGCAGACTCTTTACCATCTGAGCTACCAGGGAAGCTATATGTGGCTCAGTATTTTCCTATCATTCTCAGATTTTGTCTTCTTTTCAAGCTTTAGATTCTGCTGGAGATTCCTGTCACTACACCTTCCCAAATTCAACATGTCTAAAGCCAATTTCGTTTTGCTCTTCCTTCTAAAAATCTGTCTATCATTCAGCTGTCCTCGACCATGGTTCCTGGCATATTTATCTTCTGGGAAACAGACAAGAACCCTCACTGTTACCTTATACTCCTTCTTCCTCATCCCAAATCCAAACAGGAAAGTCTTAATGCTTCTAGCATTTCAAGGTTTTATCTCTCTCTTATTTTCTCTATTCACTATCTTGTCCAGTTTCTCATCATACTTACTTGAACTATTGCTATAGGTTTCTAATTGGTTTCTTTGTCTTGCATGTCTCATAATTCAAATTCGTGGTCAAAGTTATTTTCCTAAACCAATGGTTAGATCAGGCTCAAAATCTTTCAGTGATTTGTTGTTGCCCAGAAAATAAAATTTTTATTCAAGGGTGATCATTGTCTGTAACCAGACTATCCTTCCAAACCCATCTTAAGCAACCTCCTCCCAGTTACTCTGGGCTACTCACTATTCCTCAAATTCTCACCTGTTTCCATACCAGCCTTTGCTCATGGTTGTGCTCAGAGCCTTGATTCTTGGGTTTCACGTATCTCACTTCATGATCATTTGTCCAGAGTGTGAGGGAAGAAAAGCAATGAAACCCTGGGTTTGGGATCTGAGCAAGTGAGTAAATAGTGATATCATTATGGAGGTAGAGAAGAGCTTGAGGAAGAGGGTGAGTGTGTGTGTGTTGGAAGAGGGGTGCAGGGAATGGAAATTGCCAGCCAGAATATTGAGTAGGCAGCATATATTTAAACTGGACCAGGGAGTCATGTCCTGTTGTGTTGTTGCTAAATTGTGTCCGACTCTTTGTGACCCCATGGACTTCAGCATGCCAGGCTTCTCTGTCCATCACCAGCTTAAATGATAATGCCATATAGATAGTGCTTAAAGCCATAGAACCGTGTGGAACAAGTAGGAAGAGAGGAATACTTAAAACGGAGAGAAGTGCAAGTGGAGAAAAGGAAAGAAAGTCACAGGAGATTATAAGAGTTAACAAAATCCTTGGGAGTTTTAATGTGAAGAAGAGCAGAAACATGATTCCATATTCAGCAGAGAACTTCCAAGGGATTTGCATGAATAATCTTAATTATAACAACAACCCCACAGGTAGTTAACTGTTATCCCTCTTCTACAGATAAGGAAACTTAAACTTATGATCACTACCTATAAGGAGGATGTATTGGATTGCCTCAGTCCAAAAACCGAAAAGAGCAATGTTACCAGGAAATAGAAACACCTTGATTCCATTTTCATGTTGTCTTATGATTAAAATACAGTGACTTTTAGCTATCACACTGGCTGATTCGCTTCTCTTCTTACGGAGTCTTGCACAGTATTTAGGTGTCACTGAACTAATATATCAATGGCTTGTGACGCATGTTGTTGTTGTTTAGTCGCTAAGTCTTGTCTGACTCTAGCGACCCCGTGGACTGTAACCCGCCAGACTCCGCTGTCCATGGAATTTTCCAGGCAAGAATACCGGGATAGGTTGCCATTTCCTTCTCCACGGGATTTTACCGGCTGAGGGACTGCACCTGTGTCTGCTGCATTCCCCGGGGGATTCTTTACCCCTGAGCCTCTTGGGGAGCTCTTGTAATATATATGACCAGTTTATCTTAGGTAACCCTTGAGAATGGAGGAGCTGGTGAGCACCCACTGTTTCTTGGTAAACTGTTTAATTGGAACCTGGCAGCAGAGTTCATCTTCAATATGATTACAACTTACTTAAAGTTTATAATTAGGGTCCTCCTTCTTTCTACATCATTTTCCTCCTTTTTAGGAACTTCTGTTCCTCAAAGTACTTGGCTCTTGGATACAGTCAGACATCTCTGGCACTCCAGACTTATGCATATATGATGGTCTGATCTGCCCTTCTTGAGACCAGCTCTGGTCCCCTACTCCTTCCCTTGGAAGCCTGGACACCCACCTGACGTGTGAATAAGGTAAGTCCCTTCCCCAGGTCTTCTGCAATTGTGGTTTTCATTCTGTCTACCCTCTGAAACATGGGCCACTGGAGAAAGGAATGGCAAACCACTGTAGCATTCTTGCCTTGAGAACGCCATGAATAGCATGAAAGGCAAAAAGATATGACAATGAAAGATGAACCTCCCAGGTCGGGAGGTGTCCGATATGCTACTGGAGAAGAGTGGAGAAATAGCTCCAGAAGGAATGAAGAGGCTGAGCCAAAGCGGAGATGATGCCCGGTTGTAGGTGTGTCTGGTGGTGAGAGTAAAGTCCGATGCTGTAAAGAACAACATGGCACAGGAACCTTGAGTGTCAGGGCCATGAGTCAAGGCAAACTGGAAGCGGTCAAAGAGGAGACGGCAAGAGTGAACATCACATTTTAGGAACTGGTGAACTAAAATGGACGGGAATGGGTGAATTTCATTCAGATGACCGTTATATCAACTACTGTGGTCTAGAATCCCTTAGAAGGAATGGAGTAGACTTCATAGTTAACAAAAGAGTCTGAAATGCAGTACTTGGGTGCAATCTCAAAAATTACAGAATGATTTCAGTTCGTTTTTAAGGCAAACCATTCAATATCAGAGTAATCCAGATCTATGCCCCAACTACTAATGGCAAAGAAGATGAAGGTGAATGGTTCTAATGAAGACCTATGAGACCTTCAAAGGACACCAATAAAAGGTGTCTTTTTCATCACAGAAGAGTCAAGAGATACCTTGAGTAACAGGCAAGTTTGGCGTTGGAGTACAAAATAAAAGACGGAAAAGGCTAACAATTTTGCCAAGAGAATGCACTGATCATAGCAAACAATCCTCC
The DNA here is from genome assembly GCF_032405125.1 of Capricornis sumatraensis. Taxonomy (NCBI): domain Eukaryota; kingdom Metazoa; phylum Chordata; class Mammalia; order Artiodactyla; family Bovidae; genus Capricornis; species Capricornis sumatraensis. The sequence goes on along the minus strand of NC_091078.1, from coordinate 40,055,211 downwards.
TCCAACAACATGAGAGATGACTCTACACTTGGACATCACTAGATGGTCAATACTGAAATCAGATTGATTTTATTCTTTGCAACTGAAGATGGAGATGCTCTATACAGTCAACAAAACGACCAGTAGCTGACTGTGCCTCAGATCATGAACTACTTACTGCAAAATTCAGACTTAAACTGAAGAAAGTAGGAAAAACCACTAGGCCATTCAGTTATGGCCTAAATTAAATCCCTCGTGTTATACAGTGTAAGTGACAAATAGATTCAAGGGATTAGATCTGATAGAGTGCCTGAAGAACTATGGCTGGAGGTTCGTAACATTGTATAGAAGACGGTGATCAAAACCATCCCAAAAGGAAAGAAGGGCAAGAAGGCAAATGATTTTCTGAGGAGGCCTTACAAATAACTGAGAAAAGAAGAGAAATGAAAGGCAAATGAGAGAAGGAAAGATATACCCATCTGAATGCAGAGCTCCAAAGAATAGAAAGGAGAAATAAGAAAGCCTTCCTCAGTGATCAATGCAAAGAAATAGAGGAAAATGATAAAATGGGAAACACTAGAGATCTCTTCTAGAAAATTGAAGATACCAAGGGAACATTTCATGCAAAGATGGGCACAATAAAGGACAGAAACAGTATGAACCTAAAAGAAGCAGAGGATATTAAGAAGAAGTGGCAGGAATACACAGAAGAACTGTACAAAAAAGATCTTCATGACCCAGATAACCACAATGATGTGATCACTCACCTAGAGCCAGACATCCTGGAGTGTGAAGTCAAGCGGGCCGTAGGAAGCATCACTTCAGAAAATCTAGTGGAGGTGATGGAATTCCAGCTGAGCTATTTCAAGTCCTAAAAGACGATGCTGTTAAAGTGCTGCACTCAATATGACAGCAAATTTGGAAAACTCGGCAGTGGACTTTTCATTCCAATCTCAAAGAAGGGCAATGCCAAAGAATGTTCAAACTACCACACAAATGCACTCACTTCACATGCTGGCAAGGTCATGCTCAAAATCTTTCAAGCTAGGCTCAAAATTCTCCAAGCCAGGCTTCAACAGTACATGAATTGAGAACTTCCAGATGTTCAAATTGGATTTAGAAAAGGCAGAGGAACCAGAGATCAAATTGCTAACATCTGTTGAATCTTAGAAAAAGCAAGGGAATTTCAGAAAAACATCTGCTTCATTGACTAGGCTAAAGCCTTTGACTGTGTGGATCACAACAAACTTGAAAATTCTGAAAGAAATGGGAATACCAGACTACCTTACCTATCTCCTGAGAAACCGGTATGCAGATCAAGAAGTGGCAGTTAGAACTGAACATTGAAGAACAGACTGGTTCAAAATTGGGAAAAGAGTATATTAAGGCTGTATACTGTCACCCTGCTTATCTAACTAATATACAGAGGACATCATTCAAAATGCTGGGCTGGATGAAGCACAAGCTGGAATCAAGATTGCCGGGAGAAATATCAGTAACCTCAGATAAGCAAATGATACCACCCTAATGACAGAAAGCAAAGAGGAAATAAAGAGCCTTTTGATGAAGGTGAAAAGGGAGAGTGAAAAGCCTGGCCTAAAACTCAGCATTCAAAAAATGAAGATCATGGCATCCAATCCCATCACTTCATGGCAAATAGTGGCGGGGTGGGGGGGAATGGAAACAGTGACAGAGTTTATTTTCTTGGGCTCCAAAATCACTGCAGATGGTGACTGCAGCCATGAAATTAAAAGATGCTTGTTCCTTGGAAGAAAAGCTCTGACAGACCTACACATCGTATTAAAAGCAGAGACATCACTTTGCCAGCAAAGGTCTGACTAGTCAAAGCTATGGTTTTTCCAGTAGTCATGTAGGGATGTGAGAGTTGGACCATAAAGAATGCTGAGCACTGAAAGATTGATGCTTTCAATATGTGGTGCTGGAGAAGACTCTTGAGAGTCCCTTAGACTGCAAGGAGATCAAATCAGTCAATACCAAAGGAAATCAACCCTGAATATTCATTGGAAGAACTGATGCTGAAGCTGAAACTCCATTTCTTTGGCCACGTGATGGGAAGAGCTGACTCTCTGGAAAGACCCTGATGCTGGGAAAGATTGAGGGAAGGAGAAGAGGGCAACAGAGGATGAGATAGTTGCGTGGCATCTTCGACTGAATGGACATGAGTTTGAGCAAATCAGGGGGATAGTGAAGGACAGAGAAGCCAGCCACACTGCACTCCATGGGGTCACAAAGAGACACGGCTGATTGACTAAACAACAACTTCCCAATGTGCAAGTGATAGTTGGACTTTGCCTGGTGTTATTGAATCACAGGACAATTGTCATGAAAAATATAAGAAGCAGCTGGTCAAGTAAATTCTTCCGTGTTCCTGGGAATTGAGGAGAAAAAATTGAAATGGTAGTGGTAGGAGATATTTCTTTCTTTCCCTGATTAATAATCCTTATGTCCCCTAGCACAGAAGGAAGATCTGAGCAGAATACGCCGAAGAATGATTAAAAATCAGTAAAGTATATAACAACCAATAGACCAAAGGTTATCCATTCAAGGGACTAATGCTTAAAAGGTAGGCTTTCCAGGAGATGATAGTCTTACTTTAATGAGTGTAATTCTTCTTTTTGAATTGTCTTCAGATCCAGTTTCTACACCTCACCACCCTGGGCACACAAGCCTGTGCACGCTTGCCCTCGTCCAGAGAAGTGACGTGATTTTGGCCACCATGTCTCAATTTCACAAGGGGTTCTCTCCTTCCATTCAAATGATTGGAAGCAAGGTTGTCTGAGTAATCTAGTTCTTTCTTGGGATACAGTGAAGAGATGAGAAGGGAGTGAGAATGGATGCTGGTTCCTGAAAACATCTAACACGATTACTGCTCACATTTGTTACTCTGAGAAAACTGTCATGGAAACTGAAGGGAAGAGCTGTGATCTGAACACAGGTTTACCGTAATTAGGACTTCCCTGATAGCCCAGTTGGTAAAGAATCTGCCTGCAGTGCAGGAGACCCCAGTTTGATTCCTGGGTTGGGAAGATCCCTTGGAGAAGGGATAGGCTACCCACTCCAGTATTCTTGGACTTCCCATGGCTCAGCTGCTAAAGAATCTGCCTGAAATGTGGGAGACCTGGGTATGATCCCTGGGTTCGAAGGTCCCTTGGAGAAGGGAAAGGCTACCCACTCTAGTATTTTGGCCTGAAGAATTCCGTGGACTACAATCCATGGGGTCGCAAAGAGTCGGACATGACTGAGCCACTTTTGCTTTCAATTTACCTTAATCTAAGCTCATACTCTTAACTGGTACAATGTACTTGGCTGTGTTTGACTGTGGTTAACTTCAGGTTGTTTTCAAAGAACAATATATGCCTTCAAAAAAGATCTGGCACACTTAAAGTTTTCCAAAACTGACTCTGAAGACAGTTTTGAAACTGAAGTTTCAAAAATGTTTTGCATTATGACAGTAACACTAGAAAAAAGTTTAAAAGCTTCCCAAAGAATCAAGACCATTTTGGTGGTTGTATAAATTATGAAATTTTCAATGACTCAAAATTCCTGCTAAACCATGGCATCTACCATCTCTGTGTGCTTTCTATTGATGGAGACACATCACAGGGCCCAAGTCCAACCTCAGTAGAGTGCAAGCGATCCCCCACTCATTGCAGGCACAAATGTCCTGTAACTGTGGGCAATACAGCATAGGGGAAAGTAAATATTTGGAAAAAACAAAATAATCTACCATAGCTTGTGAAAAAGGAAAAAGAGGACAGGGAAACAAACTAGACAAAGAGCCAACTTAATAACGACAAAATTGGAAAGTGAAATGCATTTTCCAAGAGTCATAAAAGGAAAGAGAAACATATTGGTCTGTTTATTAGATTCAGGGCAAGGTTGAGTGGAAAGACTTCTCTTAACTAAAAAGGAAAGAAGTAATTTTGCAACTGAAAATACAGAAATTTCCAGAGACTGCCCCCTTGGAGATCAAATAATTTGAACACAGTCATGTCAAACAACTGTGTTGCCACCACACACACTGGATCAGGGAAGGAAATAGTTTAAAATTGCTCAGATTAATGGAATATGTTAAAATCTGAAAAAACCTAATAATTAAATCCTGAATTATCTGGGAGTCACAAAGTAATCTTTAGAAAATTACAAAGGACTGGTTCATAAAGGGGCTTCCCAGGTGGCTCAGTGGCAAAGAGTCTGCCTGCCAACGCAGGGGACGCAAGAGATGTGGGTTCAATCCCTGGGTCGGGATGATCCCCTGGAGAAGGAGATGGCAATGTACTCCACTATTCTTGCTTGGAAAACCCCATGGACAGAGGAGCCTGGCGGGCTAGGGTCCATTGGGTTGCAAAGAATTGAACATAACTTAGTGACTGAGCACATAGCACAGCATATAAACAGTGAAAAATATTGTGCATTATCATTTAATTATTTTTTCCATTTTTGTTTTAGTGTTATGGATAAATTAACATAGTAAAACTTTATTTAATGTTTGTTCCCAGAAAAATATATAACAGTAAAATAGTTCTATGAATATATAATAATATATTATAACCAAGTGGGATCTATTCCAGGAATACAAGGATAATTAAATATCTTTAAATCCTTTAATGTAATTCAAAATACTACTGAATCACAGGGCAAGTCACGTGATCTTCTCCATCAATGCTGAAAAACCCTGGAAATAAATAGAAGTCAAGATACTTCCTAAACATAAAAAGTATACAAATATACTATATCTGGTATATCTATCTCTATAGATCTCTATATTTATCTCAGCTCCCAAACTAGCATCTTGTTTGACGAGGATACTCTGGCATCCTTGCTAAAATCAGGAGTAGTAAAGTCACCATTTCTCATTGTCTTTGAAATATTGTTGTCGTTGTTCAGTTGATCAGTCGTGTCTGACTCTTTGCAACCTCACAGACTGCAGCATGTCAGGCTTCCCTGTCCTTCACTGTTTCCCAGAGCTTGCTCAGACTCATGTGCATTGAATCAGTGATGCCACCCAACCATTTCATTCTCTGTCACCCCCTTCTCCTCCTGTCCTCAGTCTTTCCCAGCATCAAGGCAAGCATCATTGCCCTGCAGCATGTGGGATCTTAGTTCTCCGACCAGGGATGGAACCCATGTCTTTTGTACTGCAAGGCAGATTCATAACCACAGGGCCACCAGGGACGTCCCTTTTGAAATATTAGTCAACAGTTTAACATGCACGTGCCTAGTAGACTCTACACAGAGAAATAGAACATAAAAATGTAGAACACCAATTAGAAGATGAAAACAAAGATTTCATCTACAATATTGATGAGGCATAAAAAAATACTTAGGCACATCTTAACATGTAAGAAAACTTGGAAACACTCCTGAAAGCCGTGAAGATAGAATCAGTCACATGGAAAAGCATATGTACTTTGGATAGAAAGACTCAGCATCACAGGTGCTCGGGGGGTGGTGCTGTTGGTGGACACACTTCCTTTATGGCCTTTCATCAAGACCTGTGACTTCACCTGTGCAGGTCTGCACATGTGTAAGTGTAGGGACAGGAATAATAAATGGGATCAAGAGCTAAAAGTTATCCTGGATACTAAATATGACTCTTCCTGAAGTCTAAAGAAGAAATTAACATTTTATAGAGGCACTCCCTGTATTGAAATCTGTCCTCTCTCTTTCCTTGGAAGGACAGCCACTCACTTCTATTTTAAGTAGTACAAACTACATTCTTCTTTTGGAAAAATCCCACTGCCTTCTCACAGGGTTAGAATCCTACTGCCTTCTACCATCAGGGCAATAACGCAGTCTACTCCCAAATTCTGAGCTAGTCAGTGAAGCTGCTGCACTGGGAAGTGAGTAGAGATGGCAAACTCTCAATCCCTGGGTTGAGAAACACTTTAAAAAAATTATTGGGGTATAGTTGCTTTATAATGTTGTGTTAGTTTCTGCTGTACAGCAAAGTGAATCAGTTATACATACACATATATCCTGTCTTTTTTTTGGATTTCCTTCCCATTTAGGTCACCACAGAGCAATGAGCAGGGCTCTCTTGTGCTATACAGTAGATTCTCATTAGTTGTCTATTTTATTCATAATATCAATAGTGTGTGCATGTCAATCCCAATCTTCCAATCCATTCCATCCCTCCTTCCCCACTTGGTATCCATACACTTGTCCTCTATTTCTGCTTTGCAAAGAAGTTCATCCATATCATTTTTTCTGGATTCAAGGTGTGGTACATACATACAATGGAATATTGCTCAGCCATGAAAAGGAACGGGATTGTGCCATTTACAGAGCTGTGGATGAACCTAGAGACTATCACACGACTAAAATAAGTCAGAAAGAGAAAAACACTTGGGTTTTGTCACCTCAAATCCAGCACTGTGTCCCAACGAGGTCTCTTATTTGCTGTGAGGTGGACATACACCTTGTTCTTCCTGGGACCCTCCAGTGGCCATCTGCTAGGTGAAACGTACAGGCTTGCATCTCAGAATTCACAATTTAAATCAACAGAAAGGAAGAGATAGGTTTTCTTCAATGCCACATAATCTCCAAAAGTTGCCTGTCTGCACTAGAGGTAATGTTCCAGCAGAGGAATACAGTTCCCCCTTGTTCAGCCTCCTACTTTCAGACTCTGACAAATCTCTTCTGACGCACAAGAAACAGGATCCAGTGTGATGCCTTTTCTAACAACAGAGCCATCTACCTTCAGTGGCCCACACAAATAGGGCTAAACTTTGCAATGACCCTGGGCTGGATTAATGTTTGACAGGAGAGAGTCCCTCACTTGCTTCAGTAAATGGACAATAACCAGCATAAAGATATATAATTTCTTATTCCTGGTAAGGCAATACCTATTATGTCAATATCCATATCATCTATATACATTATCTATGGACTTCCATCTAGGCTCAGTGGTAAAGAATCCACCTGCCAAGCAAGAGACCCAGGGTCAATCCCTGGGTTGGGACGATCCCCTGGAGAAGGAAATGGCAACCCACTCCAGTATTCCTGCCGGGGAAATCCCATGGACAGAGGAGCCTGGTGGGCTGCAGTACATGGGGTCGCAAAAGAGTCAGACACAACTTAGCAACTAAACAACAACACCCCCTTTACCCTGAGTCGGGGACTTCTTGATCCTCCAGTTACAGATCACAAAAGATAAATAGGCAGATTCACCAAAATGTCTATACTATTTATGGCTGGGTGGCAGGGGAAATTTTGTTTGTTTGTTTACTTTTGTCGATATTTTTCACTATGGAGTCTGCTTCTCTTGCATGTAAACGTAAGTCTTAAAAGGGTAAAATGAGGAATAATTAAGCTACAGAAATAAGAAATGCCTCACTGTGTGTAAGAATAGTTTCTGGGTAATCACAATCAAGGAATTTACATAGGCCAGTACATTAAGCAACATTCAACAATAAAGTCCTAAGAATAAAAAACAAAACAGCTGTGACACCAGCCTTAAATTTTAGGGTTTTCAGTTTCATAGTCATTTATTGAGTTCTGTGATATGCTAAATGCTAGAGATATAAAAATAATTAAAATGTAACCTTGAATTGTGGCTTACTGGTCTCTGCTCTTTTCTTTAGGCAGCCTCATATGAAAACAATATCTTCACACAATGAGACATTCCCTTCATACTTCACCAAATTCTGTAGTTATGAATTAACAACATACAAGATGATCAAGTCAGCAGCCAGGGCTGCTGGGGTCTATTCAAGGTTGAATCTCCAGAACCTAAAATCGTGCCTGATATAAAGACAATCAATCAGTCCTCATAGAATAAAGAATGATTGCAAATAATACCTGGAGAAGGCAATAGCACCATACTCCAGTACTCTTGCTTGGAAAATCCCATGGACGGAGAAGCCTGGTAGGCTGCAGTCCATGGGGTCGTGAAGAGTCAGACACGACTGAGCGACTTCACTTTCATGCATTGGAGAAGGAAATGGCAACCCACTCCAGTGTTCTTGCCTGGAGAATCCCAGGGATGGGGAAGCCTAGTGGGCTGCCGTCTATGGGGTCGCACAGAGTCGGACACGACTGGAGCAACTTAGCAGCAGCAGCAGCAACAATAAATAGTACCTTCAATTTATTGTTGGCTGTGTCTCATCCAAACATAAGCTTACTCAGAAATTTGTGAATTAGAAATTCTAACCAACAAATTATTTTCAAATGCAGTGTATTTATGAGTAATAATTTAATGTGTAATGGATAGATGTAATGTTATATGAACAATCCTATGTTAATTTTGATATGGTTGGAAGTATTTTAAGAGCATTTTTTTCATATTTTAGGTATTTTGATAAAGTAACAGTTGTGTGTTGTTGTTTAGTTGCTAAGTTGTGTCCAGCTCTTTTTGAGACCCTATGGACAGTAACCCGCCAAGCACCTCTGTCCCTGGGATTTCCCAGGCAAGAACACTGGAGTGGGTTGCCATTTCCTCTTCCAGGGCATCTTCCTGACCTAGGGATTGAACCCAGGTCTCCTGCATTGGAATTCTTTACCACTGAGCCACCATGCTGTGTTGGTGTTCCCTCCAAAGAGCCTAAGGATATAGTGTGGGATGTGGAGAGGCAGTGAAGGTAGCCTTCATGGAGGGGAAGGGAGCGTGGCAACTTCTTGCTGTTAGAGTCCAGCCAGTCTGAGTTGCCCAGTCCTTACGGGCGGGGTCCCACTTCCAGATGAAGCCTGATGCTGGTTTTGTTTGAGCTGCTGCTTGAAACTTGTTTGCAGCCCGGCTCAGTGCAGAAAGTCCTCTCCCAGCTCATCTCCAGGATCCCCATGGGGGGCTTCCCTCTTCCATATGTTCCCCTGAAACTGTGCTGCCAACGTCTTGCTTCGAGGTTCCCTGCGAATGCATCTCTGAAGTGCTGGATGTGCTCTTTCTGGATGCCGCCCAATTAGCCTCTTGAGATCAGAATTGCAGGGCACATGCTTCTGAGGAGAGAAAACAAAGGATTCCCCAGGGGGTTTAAACAGTCTGGGGCCTCTGGTGGGAAATGAGGGCTGTAGGAAGAAAGCTGGCAGAAGGGGCTGGAAGCAGACAGAGGGGCAATTAGAATCATGGTCAATAGAGGTCATCGATCCCAAACCCACCCGCTGCCAACCCTCCTCTCCTCTGGGTCACGCCTAAGGAAGCCAGTCTCATCACCAGAGAATACTATCAGTATCAGTTAAATGTGATGACCACACCTGACTAATTACACCTGAATCTGACTGCCTGCTGTATGAAAACAATGTCTCTAATTAAGCCTTCGAGAGTAAAAAAAAAAAAAAAGATGAAAGATGTCATTTTTCTTATGTATAGCTTGCGCTGATTTTGTGCTTAGGCATTTATCACTTTTAATTCACAAAGTCACAGGAAGGGATAGACTGATTCAGACCACACATCCTGCAAGTGGCAGATCTGACCTGTATACCAAGGATGGTGGGACCAAAGTCAGGGCTAAACCACCTCCATCTCATTGAAGATCCACCCTCTCTATTTTCCAGACCTAGTGTCCTTTTGGATATGAGCCCTGCCTTCTTGCCTGAGGGACACAGACCCTTTCACAGTCCTGCTCTCTGTCCTCGGGTTTTTAGTGGTCCGACAATGATCTGGTGAACAACACTCTATCGGGTCACCTGACCAGCACTGGGTTGATGACTGTTTCCTTTGTTCTGTTGAGATGGCAACTGTGTAGCTTTGGTCAGCTCTCTCAGAAGCAGATTCTGAGAGAGAATTTGAATGCAAGTGGCTTATTGTTGAGTCGATTCCAGGAAGCCCTGGTAGGGAGGGTGGAGGTGAGACAGACAAGGAAGGAATCCAGTCAGGAAGACCCTCTGGGCAGTTCAGTGCCCTGGGACTGAGCCAATTTTGGGAGACCTCTGAATACTCCCTTCAAAGGGGTGCAGGTGCTAAAGATAACTTCCTTCTCAAAATCAATTCTCCAGGCCGGGACCTCTCATCAATTAGAGTTGATATCCAAGGTGGAACCCAATTCATATCCTTCCTACCTACTAGTCTATGCAACCACTAAAGACTTCGTGTAATGGTAAAGCTGGGGCAGGTGACCTCTACAGTCATACTTTTCTATGATTATGTCACCATACATATCAATGGACTTGACTTTGGTCGAATCAGTTTTCTTGGAAGTTTTTCTATAAGCACTGGAGCCAACTAAACACTCAAGTTCTGTTTTTTTTTTTTTTAATTGAAGTATAGTTGATTTACAATGCTGTATTAATTTCTGCTCAAGGTCCTTTTCATAGACATTCCTATCATTGGTGTCTTATATTATGTACAGGTGAGGCTGACACTCTGAACCTGAGTTAAGGACTTCACATTGATTCCTTAAAAATTTTATCATGTTAGTTTTGGGATCTATCATTCCAGCTTTCTTTTTTTTTTTTTTTTTTTTTTCCTCCTCACAGTGCAGTTCTGTCATCTAAGAAATGAGCCATCTCCTCAAACTTCAGGCAGCTGCACATTTGATAATCAGGTTGGTTTTACAAAAACTGTTAGAAATGTTTAGCAGGGTGGGGCTGAAGATAAAGCCCTTGATTGGAGACCTCCCGTCCTGTGACATGTGGTTCACTATAAATGGTGAAGGGTTCCAGGGCAGGGATGCTTGAGGTCACTATGCATGCTGGACTCCCAGCCATTTGAACCAACCTAATGGAGAGAGTACAGGGCAAGGACCCTGGGCATTTGTCCCATCAGGATGACTCGTTGCCCTTGGTCAAGTGCATCATTTCCCTTAGTGGATTTCCTCAGTCAAAATGGAAGTGACAGCTCTCATCTAGGGATGCTTGTAAAGCCCTCAGATCTCTGGCTGGGAGCTGGTATATATAACACATATTTAGGTAACACTTCATGATTGCTACTGCAGTTTCTAAAGCATCTTCTTCCTCCCTCTCCAGCTTGGTGTGTCCTGTGTTTCTCCTTCAGCATTTCCCTGTGGCTAGCATCTGCTCAGTTCTATTCTAACTCTCCCTCCTGAGAGCCAGCCAGCTGTCCACACCAGGTGAATCTTTGGGAGGACACCGGACTTGAAAGTATTTGCGAGTGTGTCTATGAATGTACCTGTGTGTGTCTGGGAGTGTTTGTGGAAGGGGATGGGGTGAAAAGGAAGGTGTAAAGTGGCTCCAGCCCACCTGCTTCACATGAGAGATGTTTCTGCGCATTTCCAAACAGTGCCATTCACACCACTTCCTGCAGGAGGTGGGGGGTAGCCTCCTGCCAGCATCGCCTGGGCACTTGTTCCACGCAGCCTTCTTTGTGCCTCTGCTGATGGCTTTGGCTTCCTCCAGGCTGCTCTGCTCTCCCCACATCCTCTGAAATGCTGTTCCATCCCAAGCACCCCTTCCCAAAGAGTGGGAAGGTATAGGTTGCAATGAATAAGTACAAGTGAAAAAGACAAAGTGCTTGGGTCCAATGGCCATTTCAAGAGAGACTTGACTCCTTTTGCCAGCATTTGCGACCTGGACCTCTGATACCTGGGGGACCCCTGTTCCACCCCATAAACTTTGATGTTCATCAAAATACATCATTTATGAAAGAACTCAGAATAAAGTGCTTTGAAAATTTTCAGTCTTTGTAAAACATGTGAAATATTTGTGGAGTGTGATTTGTGAAGCCTTTATAGACCCCTATCTATAATTCATGTACAATTACACACACACACACACACTCACACACACATACAACAGTCATGTCTTCCTCACTTCACATGTGTTGAGCCGGCCCTGAAGGACACAGTCTAGTGGCCTGTTATCATGAATAAGAAATGCTAATGAGCAACAAAGAAGGAGCAAGCAGAAAGCATCTGTGCACATGACACTCGTAATTTCTGTTCCTAGTTGCTTCACTTCCGTTCCATTTACCTGTCTGAGGATCAGAGGGCTAAGTGATGGATATGATGCTAGAATACCCCAGCACACCCTAGAATGGACGCACCCTGCCTGGCTGACCTTCCCACACTGAGATGAGGGTATTAGCTATGACTATGTCCTCATGCATGAAGAACGATGCTGCTAAGACTGTGACTTCATTCTTTCTGGGTGATGCTTCCCGCGATCTGTGTCTGTGTACATGGAACCCTTCTAAATTCTTCCAGCTTTTCCAGAGGGACAGTCCTCTTCCTGTCCAGCTCCATGGTCTAGCTGTGTGTCCTGTCCCAAACTGTCATTTGAAGTATGAAGAAAATAAGAGTGGTTCCAACCAAGACAGCGCCTGTAGCCAGGCCAGAAAGCACTCACCAGCTGCTCCAGCCCCTGTCTGTTCTCTTCTCCCACCGGGCATTACCCCAATTTTATGCAGTGTGTTTATGTATTGAGAGCAGCTCTTAGCTCATTTGATCTTCCCAGAAGCCTTGTAAAGTCTGGAAGGCAAAGGCTTTATGAGCCCCATTTGAGACATAATGATATAGGTGTCTCTGGAACCTTAAACATAGAAGACTAGCTCCTATACTCCCTTTTATGACAGGGTGAATTACTGAAGAATTAACAATAATGCTATCAGTTTTGATCTTTGGACTTACCAGCAAAGAAGAGAAAATACAGAATTGCCTACTGCACCCTCATAGAAGGGATCACTGGGCCACCAGGATCTGGATTCTGGCTAATTCACCCTCTGGGCAGGCTGACTTCTCTGAGAAGTGTGAGGGTTAGTTGCTCAGTCATGTCTGACTCTTTTGCTTCCCCATAGACTGTAGCCCACCAGGATCCTCTGTCCATGGGATTCTCGAGGCAAGAATGCTGGAGGGGGTAGCCATTCCCTTCTCCGGGGCATCTTCCCAATGCAGAGATTGAATTCAGGTCTCCTGCTTTGCAGGCAGATTCTTTACCATCTGAGCCACCAGAAAAAGTTTATTTTGTTGCCAACCTTAGAATACTGGGGAGACTGTCCCATAAATTATAGATATCTGACTTCTCTTGGAAATGTTGGAAGTCTCATGGTGGAGATCTTCAACGTGGGTGGATAGTTGCTCTAGGGAGCAGGAAGTAATAAGGTCCCATGGCAGGGTCTGATGGGGAGAGGGGAGAAGGGCACACGTGGGGGTCTCCCTCCCAGCCCCATGTCACCCAGCAGCCAGAGTTCTGGAACGCAGTCTCCAAAGGCTGAAACCTGGAAGGCCTTCTCCATTGTCCCAGGCCGCATTAGCCACAAGGCTTTTAAAAAACTCCAGGAAGGCCAAAAGAAAGGAGGACTCCCTGAAAATGACTGAGACTGCATCTTTTTGAAGCCTTAGAGCCAGACATAATTTATTTCAAAAATGAAAAAACAGAACATGACATGCTGACTGGAGCTTTGGGGACTTTGTGATAACCAAGCTTTTCTGTGTAAAGGCTTTCTCCTGTAGAGATCTAGGGTCTCTCCCTACAGAGAGGAAGTCTCTTTACTCCTAAACAGAGTCTTTCTACTTGAAAAATACAACATTCTCTGAAGATTTATTTTTCCAATCAATAATTTTAAATTTGATTTAGATGTTCTTTCTTTTAAAGTAATACTTGTTCTTTGTAGATAGTTTAGAAAATTCAGAGAAAAAAGACTCACACTGGAATTCCTACTATTCAGGTATACTGTTAATGTTTTGGTACATAGATGTAGAAAGAAGCCGTAGAGAAAAAAGAATGAAATAATACCATTTGCTGCAACATGAATGGACCTAGAGATGATCATATTAAGCAAATCAGACAGAGAAAGAAAAATATCATATATTACTTATATGTCGAATCTAAAAAATGTGATACAAAAGACCTTATTTACAAAATAGAAATAGATTCACAGACATTGAAAACAAACTTAATGATTTCCAAAGGGGAAAGGGCACCAGAGGGATAAATTATAAGTTAGAGATTAACAGATATACATCACTATATATAAAATAGATAAACAACAAGGACCTGCTTATAGCACAGGGGACTATACTCGTATCTTGTAGTAACCTACAGTGGGGAAGAACCCTAAAAGTTATACATATATATATATATGAAATTAAATCACTTTCCAGTAGACATGAAACTAATACAATATTGTAAATTAACTACACTTCAGTTTAAAAAAATGATACCCTACAGGTACAATCTTACTATTACTTACATACTAGCAAATATACTCCAAATAAAGTGAAAGTGAAGTCACTCAGTTGTGTCTGACTCTTTGGGACTCCATGGATTGTAACCTACCATGCTCCTCTGTCCATGGAATTTTCCAGGCAAGAATACTGGAGCTGGTTGCCTTTTCCTTCTCCAGGAGATCTTCCCAATCCAGATACTGAACCTGAGTCTCTTGAGTCTCCTGCATTGGCAGGCAGGTTCTTTACCAGCTGAGCCACCAGGGAACCCCTGTGTGTGTGAGTGTGTGTTTATGTATACATGTACCCATTTATCCGTAATTTTATGGCCTGGTGTCAGAGGTTAAAGCTTCTGCCTGCAATGCGGGAGACCTGGGTTCGATCCCTGGGTTGGGAAGATCCCCTGGAGAAGGAAATGGCAACCCACTCCAGTATTCTTGCCTGGAGAATCCCATGGATGGAGGAGCCTGGTGGGCTACAGTCCATGGTGTCGCAAAGAGTTGGACACAACTGAGCGACTTCACTCACTCACTCATTCATATGTACATATATCTATGTACAACTATATAGACACAGTTTGCCAAAACCAAAATCTTTCCCACTTTTAAATCAGAGTTGAAGGCCTCCTTCCTCCAGGGAACCTTAAAATCAGTTTCCAGCACCCCTTTGTCTTCCATCTTCACCTCAAGATATTCCCCTCTACTGATTATTTCTTTTTCAACCTGGCATGATATTTTGGCTTCCCACGCCTCTCCTGTTTGTAAATACTTCAAATGAAGATGGACGTGTTTGAAAGTAAGCATGTAATTACTTGCTTCCAAGTAACAGGGACTTCCCAGGTGGCTTAGTGGTAAAGAATCTGCCTGTAATTCAGGAGATTCAGGTTCGATCCCTGGGTGGAGAAGATCCCCTGGAGGAGGAAATGGCAACTCACTCTAGTAATCTTGCCTGGAAAAGCCCATGGACAGAGGAGCTTGGCAGACTACCATCCAGAGGGTCACAAAAGGTTAGTCGTGGCTGAAGCGACTTAGCATGCATTTAATTACAAAGGGACTTCAAATATTGTCCAATCGACTTCTCCAGGTGTGGTGTTGTGAGCTTGCTTCTGCCCGCCAATGGCTCCATCTGAGGAACTTTGCCATCTTTGCTTCTTGGTCGTGGCTCATGCAGTTAGTTATTTATTTTGCATTTTACCATTCTTTGTTTATAAAATGAATAGGGAATGGACAGATAAAAGAGTTGTATTCCGGTGCTGAGAAGATTAAATGATACAAAGTTAGAGCATTTAGGTGGGCTCAAAGTATCACATTCAGCCTCAGCAAAATAGCAATTGGGCTTAAGCCAGTGACTATATTGGACTATAGCCAATGAAACATTTATTGGCTATAAATAGGAGGTAAGAAAAGTCACTTGCAATTCTAAGTAACTTGAGAAGTCAGTTATAAAATTATTAATCTAACTGTATCTAGAGATTTACAATTCTCAAATTCTAAATTATTCTTCTCTTCTCCACTCCTCATTTCATTACCTCCATCACACAAAAAGTGCTTTTTCTTAGGCAATTCTTTTTTCAAAACAGGTGATTAATTTATGTTTCAGGGAAACAGAAACAATAGACAATGCTAGAAGTTTGGAACTTTCAACTTTTGACAGAATTTGCATTCCAGTGTAAACAAAAATAGGACACGAGCAAATGACATCTAATAATACCTCATTAAACTCATTCGTGGTGATTTCTAACCAGTTCATTGGTGATTTCTAACCAGTTCATTACTTCAACTCAAAGTAGACAGATTGAGTCAGTCTCAGCAAACCTGTACTTATGTGGGCCCTTGATTTTTGACAAAGATGCTCCTGCTATGCGAGGGGAGAGGGTGGTCTTTTCAATAAATATTCATGTGTGGAAGAGGGGAATGTAAAATGAATATCTGCATTAAAAAACTCAAATCCTACCTCACACAACACACAGAACTGTTACTAATTCTAAGTGAATTGTGCATCTAAATGGGCAAGATAAACAGAAAATTTCTAGAAGACAGTTTGCCGCTGCTGCTGGTGTAAGTCGCTTCAGTCGTGTCCGACTCTGTGCAACCTCATAGACGGCAGCCCACCAGGTTCCCCGGTCCCTGGGATTCTCCAGGCAAGAACCCTGGAGTGGGTTGCCATTTCCTTCTCCAATGCAGGAAAGTGAAAAGTGAAAGTGAAGTTGCTCAGTCGTGTCCGACTCTTCACCACCCCATGGACTGCAGCCCAGCAGGCTCCTCCATCCATGGGACTTTCCAGGCAAGAGTACTGGAGTGGGGTGCCATTGCCTTCTCTGAGAAGACAGTTTAGACACTGAGAAACCAAAAATTTTTTTTAAAGAACACACATACAAAAACAGTATAGAAGACTGACAAACTGGGTCTCATTAGTATTTAGAGCATTTGTTGATCAAAAGATATGAATAAAGGAGTGAAAAAGAAATCTACGAAGTGAAAGATATTAACAATATATTTAACTGACATAGGACTCAATGCAGAATATTTTAAAACTCCTAAAAGCCATTAAGAAAAAAATAGGCAACCAATTAAAAAGGGGCCAAAAACTTTAATGGATATTTCATAGCAGATGATACCAAGCAGCTCAAAATCATTATTAATTGAGGAAATAAAAAAGGTAAAACACAAGGTATTGCAACACCCCCAAACCCTCCCTCCCCTTCATCCTTGGGCAGAAATACCAGAAATACCAAGAAAAGTGGTGTCAGAAATACCAAGTATACAGTATGCAACAGTGAGGACTTGGATCTCCTCTTCGCTGCATATACCTGAGCAGATCATATATATTCCTACAAACCAGCCTTTCTACCTTAGATGTCTACCAGTAAAACTGAGCACATATGTGTACCAAAAGATGTGTATGGCAATGTTTATAGCAGCATTGTTTTTATTACATCAGGGATGCAAATAGTACCATGAATATTATGCAGCCGTGGAAATGAATACATTACTGCTACATTCAGCAACATGGAGGAATTTAACAAATATAATGTTCACTGAAGCAAGTCATTCCCAAAATGATATATGCTGTATAATTCCATGTATGTAAAGTTAAAAAATAGTCAAACCTATGGTATTAGAAGTTGAAATATAGGTTGCCTTTAAGTAGAGATTAATGACTCCACATTAACACACTTTTCTGTTTAAATATAATACTTCATTAAAATTAAATATAATAATAATCATGTATCATAATAATAATAGTAGTATATTATTATTATAATTTATAATACTGTCATTTATTATTATTTATAATAATATTTTATATGAATAAAAATAATCATTCTTGGCAAAACCTTCCCTTCATTCTCATCTTTGAATTTATGAGCAATTGGCAGAACCCCATCATACATTTCCTTGAAAGCTTTTTCAATTACTTCTGTGCCTACAATGTTAACTCCAAGTATTTTATTTAGCTTTGATACTATGTTCTTTTACCATTCTTTACTTTTAAATATTTATATCAAACATTTATATGGTGTAGTTTATGGTATATTATGGTATGCTCATGCTCAATTGCTACAGTCATATCTGACTCTTTGCAACCCAATGGACCACAGCCCTCCAGGCTCTTCTGTCTGTGGGATTTTCCAGGGGAGAATACTGGAGTAGGTTGCCATGCTCTCCTCCAGTGGGTCTTCCCCAACCAGGGATTAAATCCAGGTCTCCTGCATTGCAAATGTATTCTTTACCGTCTGAGCCACCCCCTGGTATAGTGAGAATTTAATACATTTTCTTGCATGGTATACTGAGACTCTAATACACCTTAAAGGAAATCAGTCCTGAATATTCATTGAAAGGACTGATGCTGAAATTGAAACTCCAACACTTTGGCCACCTGATGCGAAGAACTGACTCATTTGAAAAGACCCTGATGCTGGGAAAGACTGAAGGTAGGAGGAGAAGGGGACAACAGAAAATGAAATAGTTGGATGGCATCACTGACTCGACGGACATAAGTTTGAGTAAGCTCCGGGAGTTGGTGATGGACAGGGAAGCCTGGTGATCTGCATTCCCAAAGACTCAGAAATGACTAATAACTAAACTAAACTGAATACATTTTCCCCAAAATTACTTAGTTATTATCTGAATGCAATTTAATAATTAATAGTCTCCTTCCTTTTGACAATTCTGAATACAAAGGAAGTGTATATTCTGTTCCAATGACTTAATTCTATATTCTTGCACCAATACATTTTAATTATAGTTAAATTGTGATATATTTGTAACTCACTGTCATTTGCCAGTTTAAAATTTTTTCTCCCAGAATTGTTTCTATATTCTTTTAAAAAAAATTTTAATGGAGGATAATTGCTTTACAATGTTGTGTTGGTTTATGCCTTACAACATGAATTAGTTATGAATATATATATATATATATACACACACATATAATCCTCTCTCTCTTGAGCTTCCCTCCCCACTCCCATTCCACCCCTCTAGGTGGTCACTGAGCACAAGGTGGGCTCCCTATGTTATATAACAGCTTCCAACTAGTTACCTGTTTTATACAATAATGTGTATATGTCAACACTACTGCCTCAACATGTCCCACCCTCTCTGTCCCACAAGTCCATTTTCTATGTTTGTGTCTATATTCTTTCATACTGATTGTTCTGATAAAATTCAGAATTAATTTTGTGATGCAAGAAGAAAATTGATAGCATGCACGCATGCTAAGTCGCTTCAGTTGTGTCCAATTCTTTGCAACCCTATGGACTGTAGCCTGCCAGAGTCTTCTGTCCGTGGCATTCTTCAGGCAAGCATACTGGAATAGGTTGCCGTGCCCTCCTCCAAGGGATCTTTCTGACCCAGGAATCGAAGCCATGTCTCTCATGTCTTCTCTTTTTGGCAGGTGGGTTCTTTACCGCTAGTGCCACTTGAGAAGCCCATTAATAGTATATAACTGCAATTCATTTGGAAACAATTGTTATTATTGTAGTACTTAGTTGCCTCCTGCTCTTAAATGTTTTCCACCCACATTTGTTCACATCAGGCACCACTCCTTTGATATAATAGAAAAGAAGTCAAGAGGTCTAAATTTTAGTCCTTGTTTTACAACTAAATCCATGTGTGGCTTTGAGACAGTCAGTTCACCATAGGGATATTGTATTTCTCCCTTTGTGAATTGATTTTTCATATCTTCTAATCACTTTTTCTTTGAAAGAGTTTACTTTTATTAACTTTGATACATCATTGTTTTGTTTGCTCTCTGTGTAGAGAGTGTTGAATTTCCTTTTTGTGATTTTATTATTTTATTGGGGTTTAATTCATATGATGACATATATGTAATGGTTAATGATTTCTGACAAACCATACACTCCCTGTATTACACAGCCTGTTGAGATATAGAACTCTGATTATTTTTAATATTTGTCTCTGTTTGTTTGGTCATCATTGTTGTATTCTAAGTATCATAAATGCTGTGTCATTTAGTTTTTTCCCCAATTGTGTGTCAGTCTTTATTCTGAAAGGTTGTTAATTTAGTCACAAGCTTCAAGCCATTAAGAAGTGTTTTTAACATGTTGTTGGATTCCATTTGCTAGAATTCTGTTGAGGATTTTTGCATCTATGTTCATCAGTGATATTGGCCTGTAGTTTTCTTTTTTTTTGTGGCATCTTTGTCTGGTTTTGGTATTAGGGTGATGGTGGCCTCATAGAATGAGTTTGGGAGTTTATCTTCCTCTGCAATTTTCTGGAAGAGTTTGAGTAGGATAGGTATTAGCTCTTCTCTAAATTTTTGGTAGAATTTACCCATGAAGCCATCTGGTCCTGGGCTTCTGTTTGTTGTAAGATTTTTGATTATGGTTCTGATTTCTGTGGTTGTGATGGGCCTGTTAAGATTTTCTATTTCTTCCTAATTCAGTTTTGGAAGGTTATTCTTTTCTAAGAATTTGTCCATTTCTTCCAAGTTGTCCATTTTATTGGCATATAGTTACTGATAGTAGTATCTTATGATCCTTGTATTTCTCTGTTATCTGCTGTGATTTCTCCATTTTCATTTCTGATTTTGTTGATTTGATTCTTCTCCCTTTTTTCTTTGATGAGTCTGGCTAATGGTTTGTCTATTTTATTTATTTTCTCAAAGAACCAGTTCTCCTTTGTTTCTTTTTCATTTATTTCTGCCCTAATTTTTTTTTTTATTATTTCTTTCCTTCTTCATTGGGGTTCTTCATTTCTTCTTTTTCTAGTTGTTTTAGGTGTGAACTTAGGTTATTAATTTGACTTTTCTCCTGTTTCTTGAGGTAAGCTTGTATTGCTATGAATCTTCCCCTTAGCACTGCTTTTACTGAATCCCATAGGTTTTGGGTTGTTGTGCTTTCATTTTCATTCATTTCTATGCATATTTTGATTTCTTTTTTGATTTCTTCTGTGATTTGTTAGTTATTCAGAAGCATGTTGTTTAGCTTCCATATGTTTGTACTTTTAATAGTTTTTTTTTTTCCTGTAGTTGACATCTAATCTTACTGCATTGTGTTCAGAAAAGATTCTTGACATGATTTTAATTTTTTAAAATTTACCAAGGCTAGATTTACGGCCCAGGATGTGATCTAGCAAACAGAATCCAAAAACATATTAAAAACATCATGCATCATGACCAAGTGGGCTTTATCCCAGGGATGCAAGGATTTTTCAATATTTTCAAATCAATCAATGTGATACACCACATTAACAAATTGAAAGATAAAAACCATATGATTATCTCAATAAATGCAGAGAAATCCTTTGACAAAATTCAGCATTCGTTTATGATAAAAACTCTCCAGAAAGCAGGCATAGAAGGAACATACCTCAATATAATAAAAAGCCATATATGATAAACCCATAGCAAATATTATCATCAATGGTGAAAAATTGAAAGCATTTTTCCTAAAGTCAGGAACAAGACAAGGGTGCCCACTCTCATCACTACTATTTAATGTAGTTTTGGAAGTTCTAGCCACAACAATCAGAGAAGAAAAAGAAATAAAAGGAATCCAGATTGGAAAAGAAGTAAAACTCTCACTGCAGATGACATGATCTTCTACATGGAAAACCCTAAAGACACCACCAGAAAATTGCTAGAGCGAATCAATGAATACAGTAAAGTTGCAGGATATAAAATTAGCACACAGAAATCCCTTGCATTCCTATACAATGAGAAAACAGAAAGAGAAATTAAGGAAAATATTCCATTCACCATTAAAATGAAAAGAATAAAATACTTAGGAATAAATCTACCTAAAGAAACAAAAGTGAAAGTGAAAGTCGCTCAGACGTGTCCAACTCTTTGCAATCCCCATACAGTCCAGGGAATTCTCCAGGCCAGAATACTGGAGTGGGTAGCCTTTCCCTTCTCCAGGGGATCTTCCCAACCCAGGGATTGAACCCAGGTGTCCCACATTGCAGGCAGATTCTTTACCAGCTGAGCCACACAAAAGACCTATATATAGCAAACTATAAATCACTGATGAAAGAAATAAAAAATGACACAAATAGATGGAGAAATATACCATGTTAATGGATCAGAAGAATCATTATAATGAAAATGAATATATTGCCCAAAGCAATCTATAGATTCAATGCAATCTCTATCAAGCTATCAACAGTATTTTTCACAGAACTAGAGCAAATAATTTCAGAATTTGTATGGAAATACAAAAAAACTCGATAGCCAAAGCTATCTTGAGAAAGAAGAATGGAACTGGAGGAATCAACCTGCCTGACTTCAAGCTCTACTACAAAGCTACAGTCAAGACAGTGTGGTACTGGCACAAAGACAGAAATATAGATCAATGGTACAAAATAGAAAGCCCAGAGATAAATCCACACTCTTACAGACACTTTGTCTTTGACAAAGAAGGCAAGAATATACAATGGAGAAAAGACAATCTCTTTAACAAGTGGTGCTGGGAAAACTGGTCAACCACTTGTAAAAGAATGAAACTAGAACACTTTCTAACACCATACACAACAATAAACTCAAAATGAATTAAAGATCTAAATGTAAGACCAGAAACTATAAAACTCCTAGAGGAAGACATAGGGAAAACACTGACACAGAAGGATCCTCTATGACCCACCTCCCAGAATATTGGAAATAAAAGCAAAAATAAACAAATAGGACCTAATTAAACTTAAAAGCTTTTGCATAATGAAGGAAACTATAAGCAAGGTGATAAGACAACCTTCAGAATGGGAGAAAATACTAACAAATGAGGCAACTGACAAAGAATTAATCTCAAAAATATACAAGCAGCTCATGCAGCTCAATACCAGAAAAACAAACGACCCAGTCAAAAAATGGGCCAAAGAGCTAAACAGACATTTCTCTAAAGAAGACATACAGATGGCTAACAAGCACATGAAAAGATGCTCAACATCACTCATTATCAGAGAAATGCAAATCAAAACCACAATGAGGTACCATCTCAAGCCCGTCAGAATAGGTCTATCATAAAGTCTACAAACAATAAATGCTGGAGAGGGTGTGGAGAAAGGGGAATCCTCTTACACTGTCAGTGGGAATGCAAACTAGTACAGCCACTATGGAGAACAGTGTAGAGATTCCTTAAAAAACTGGAAATAGAACTGCCATATGACCCAGCAATACCACTGCTGGGCATACACACAGAGGAAACCAGAACTGAAAGAGACACGTGTACCCCAATGTTCATTGCACACTGTTTACAATAGCCAGGACATGGAAGCAACCTAGATGTTCATTGGCAATGAATGGATAAGAAAGTTGTGGCACATATACACAATGGAATATTACTCAGCCATTAAGAAGAATGTATTTGCATCAGTTCTAATGAGGTGGATGAAACTGGAGCCTATTATATAGAGTGAAATAAGCCAGAAAGAAAAACACCAATACAGTATATTAACACATATATATGGAATTTAGAAATATGGTAACGATGACCCTATGCGCAAGACAGCAAAAGAGACACAGATATAAAGAACAGACTTTTAGACTCTGTGGGAGAAGGTGAGGGTCATATGATTTGAGAGAATAGCATTGAAACATGTATATTACCATATGTGAAATAGATCGCCAGTTCAAGTTCGACGCATGAGACAGGGCACTCAGGGCTGGTGCACTAGGATGACCCTGAGGGATGGGATGGGGAGGGAGGTGGGTGGGGCTTCTGAATGGGGGACACATGTACACCCATGGCTGATTCATGTCAATGTATGGCAAATACCACCACAATATTATGAAGTAATTAGCCTCCAATTAAAATAAATTAATTAATTAAAAGAAAGAAGTATTTTTAAAAGTTTTGTTTGGAAGCATGTAAAATAATTTTTTCTCTGTGGCTGGAATATCCTGTTCTTATGGCCTTGTCTTGCTGGAGTCTTTGCTGAAAGCTCAGCATATTCAATGATGTCTGAAGTGTCTTCCTACTTGTACAAATTTTAATAGCTTCCAGGAAATGTTCTTTTTGCTAGTACTTGTTTTATATCCAGTTGTTGTTATTTGCTAGAATTAGTGATTTCTTGCTCTTTATATGAAAGCTTAGTATTTGACCAACACCTCACGAGTGCTCTCGTGCAGCTTTCTTTTTACAGTTCTCTCTTGAAACCTGTTCTGAAAATTTCAGCTGATTCGGTACCCCAAACTCCAATGTCTGTCTTCTCCGCTCAGTGAAATCACTGTGGTCTGCTTTATCACCATCTGGAAAGTGCTTCCCATAAGAAAGTTTGAGTAATTCTGAGGTTTTCCTCAGTTTTTCCTTTCTATAGAAATCACAGGCCTGTGCTGCCTGTGGTCCGGTCTCCAAAAACAGGAATTTAATATATTTTTTCAGTTGCAGATTTATAAATGGCAGAGGAAGATAGTCTCATATTAGTTTCTCAGTGTGATTTATGGTAAAATCTTTTTAGAAAAGTTTTGCAATGTCTATCAAAAACTACAATGTATTCTTCTCTTCCAAACCAATAAAATATTAATTCTAAGAATGTAACTGAAATAAATCATCCAAACACATAAAAATATACATGCATCAAGATATTTTTATAGCATAGCTAACAGCATATAAAAAATTATGAGAAATCCAAATAACTAAAATATAGGAGTAGTTATATAAATTATGATTAACTAGCTTAATGGAATATTATATGGTCATTACAAATTATGATTTTGCAAATTTTGAAATAAAACAAAAATTTTAACGTAATAACAGATGAAAAGAGGAATACTGTTTGTTCCTATAACTATAATTATTAATCTAAAGATATCTACATATGAAAAGTTATATAAATTTAAGTCACTATCATAAGGTGGTGGGGGTTAGATTTTCTCTCATCTAAGCTCAAATATTTTATTAACATGAACAGATTTTTTTTCTATATCACTTTGATATGGGGTTTAGTGAACAGCGGGGTTTAGTGAACAGCTGGGTTTAACACCAAAGGGAATCAGGGTTCTGAATTTTCAGGAACATTGTCAGGTAAGTAAATAAAAAGGGGGAACTACAAAAATTTCATTCATAAGAATAAATCATGTGAAGATTTGAGGATGGGTCATTAAAGCTTAGGAGACTTGAGAAGGACAAACACCAGGTAGAGAGCAGGAGCAGTACCAAACCTGAATTCATTCAGGACTAGTCAAACTTATGTATGGAGCTATTTTGTTGGTGCTGTGTTTGTTTACTTATTTTTAAAACTCATAATTCGAAATGGGATGTAAATAAAAGGGAAACACATCAGAAAGTAGTTATAAAGACTTAATAGGTTGAGTTGAAACCAGCGAGGGACCAAGGAGAAAAAGTGGCTGAGATAACCTCAGAGGAAGGCAGAGCTGGAAGAAATCCATTCATAGGACCGTGAAATCAGGGGAACAGCATTAGCAAGATTTGTTCAGTGATATATGATTAAATAAAAAACCCCCATGTCCACACGCGCATGTGCTTAGTCACTCAGTCGTGTCCAACTCCTTGTGACCCCATGGACTGCAGCCCGCCAGGCTCCTCTGTCCATGGGGATTCTCCAGGCAAGAAAACTGGAGAGGGTTGCCATGCCCTCCTCCAGAGGATCTTTTCAACCGAGGGATCAAACCCAGATCTCCCGCACTGCAGGCAGAGTCTTTACTATCTGAGCCACCAGGGAAGCCCAAGAATACTGGAAGGGTAGCTTATCCCTTCTCCAGAGAATCTTCTCAACCCAGGAATCAAACCTGGGTCTCCTCTACTGCAGGCGGATTCTTTACCAATGGAGCTACCAGGGAAACCCCACAGGTACATATTGCTCTATAATTATTGTTGTTTAGTCACAGAGTCATGTCCCCTCTTTGTGACCCCAAGGACTGCAGTGCTCCAGGCTTCCCTGGCTTTTGCTATCTCCCAGAGTTTGATCAAACTCATGTCCATTGAGTTGGTGATGCCATCCAACCATCTCATCCTCTGTTATCCCCTTCTCCTCCTGCCCTCAATATTTCCCAGCATTAGAGTCTTTTCCAATGAGTCAGCTCTTGACATAAAGTGGCCAAAGTATTGGAGCTTCACCTTCAGCATCAGTCCTTCCAATGAATTTGCTTAGTCACTTCAGTCGTGTCCGACTCTGTGCGACCCCATAGACAGCAGCCCACCAGGCTCCCCCGTCCTGGGATTCTCCAGCCAAGAACACTGGAGTGGGTTGCCATTACCTTCTTCAGGGTTAATTTCCTTTAAGATTAACTGGTTCTATCTTCTTGTGATTTAAGGGACACTCAAGAGTCTTCTCCAGCACTGCAGTTTCAAAGCATCAATTCTTTGGCATGCTATGGTTTACTTTCCATGTGAGTACATAAAGATCTGCATCATCCTTTTCTATGGCTTTAGAGTAGTCCACTGGAATTATTTAATCATTCCCTTCAATTGCTTCCAATAAGGGCTCTAGAGAGCAGTGCCGTTTAACAGTTTGTACAATTATGAGCAATATTACAAAGTTCCAGGAAGAAAAAGGATCCTGGAGAAAATAGGCCAAGTAATCAATGAGCAGGATTAACATTAATGCACAATATCAAGTTTTCTACAGCATAAGATAAACAACTTGGCCATTTACAGAGTGATATAGACCATGAAGGAAAATTTGTAAGTTTGTATTAGTTCTGGATTTAAGTACCCTGTGCTTACATGAAATAGCTTGTCATAACTATTTTATGAGCAAACGTGGGTCATTATTTAAGTGTTAAGATTAGCTCAACTCAGAATCATGGGCCAAAACTTTTCTGCAGACATGGTGGAGGTAAAAGGCTGAGGCTTCTTGCACCTCTGTTGCCTCTGTTATACTCCTCTCAACAGTCTTGAATCCCCATATTTCAGATTTTTATTTTCCTCAGACTATGCCCATCCAGTATCCCATTCTCTTTTAAGTATCCATTAGCTGCTTTTATTGTTCAGTTGCTAAGTCGTGTCCGACTGCTTGTGAACCCAGGAACTGCAGCATGCCTAGGTCCTTTGTCTTATGCTATCTCCCTGAGTTTGCTCAAACTCATGTCCATTGAGTCTGTGATGCCATTCAATTATCTCATCCTCTGTCACTCTCTTCTAACCCTGCCTTCAATCTTTCCCAGCATCATGATCTTTTCCAACTAATTGACTCTTTGCTGGAGCCAACCTTCAGCATCAGTCCTTCCAATGAATATTCAGGGTTGATCTCCTTTCTGATTGACTGGTTTGACCTCCTTGCTGTTCGAGGGACTCTCGAGAGTCTTCTCCAGCACCACAGTTCAAAAGCATCAATTCTTTGGCTCTCAGCCTTCTTCACAGTCCAAATCTCACATCCATACATGACTACTGGAAAAACCATAGCCTTGACTAGACGGACTTTAGTCAGCAAAGTAATGTCTCTGCTTTTGAATATGCTATCTAGGTTGGTCATAACTTTCCTTCCAAGGAGTAAGCGTCTTTTAATTTCATGGCTGCAGTCACCATCTGCAGTGATTTTGGAGCCCAAGAAAATAAAGCCTGACACTGTTTCCACTGTTTCCCCATCTATTTCCCATGAAGTGATGGGACCAGATGCCATGATCTTTGTTTTCTGAATGTTGAGCTTTAAGCCAACTTTTTCACTCTCCTCTTTCACTTTCATCAAGAGGCTTTTTAGTTCCTCTTCACTTTCTGCCATAAGGGTGGTGCCATCTGCATATCTGAGGTTATTGATATTTCTCCCGGCAATCTTGATTCCAGCTTGTGTTTCTTCCAGTCCAGCATTTCTCATGATGTACTCTGCATATAAGTTAAATAAGCAGGGTGACAATATACAGCCTTGATGTACACCTTTTCTTATTTGATCCCCCAGTGGTCCCTAAATCCTTCATTCTTCTTTCAGCTCTAGACAAGCACTGTTGATGGAACAAGTAGCAAGCTGTAATTTAAAATTTTCCAATAGCCACACTTAAAGGAAATAAAGATAAATGGATGGTGTATATTAAGTTAAAGCATGCTGTACACCTTGAAGGTACACAGTATTGTATGTCACTACAGGAGCTTCCCAGGTGGGGCTAGTGGTAAACAATCTGCCTGCCTAATTCAGGAGACATTAGAAACTCAGGTTTGATATAAGGGTTGGGAAGATCTCCTGGACGAGGGCAGGGAAACCCACCCCAGTGTTCTTGTCTGGAGAATCTCATGGACAGAGGAGCCTGGTAGGCTACAGTCCATAGGGTTGCACACAGTTGGACACTATAGAAGCATC
Organism: Capricornis sumatraensis; assembly: GCF_032405125.1. NCBI lineage: Eukaryota > Metazoa > Chordata > Mammalia > Artiodactyla > Bovidae > Capricornis > Capricornis sumatraensis. Next base: position 40,027,448 of record NC_091078.1, on the reverse strand, counting down.
TTAGCATGCATGTACACCAGCATTTCAATTACATCCCGATAAAACTCGAGGGAAAAAAGAAATGGATGAAAGTAATTGTAAGAATCTCTTTTATTTAGCCCAGTATATCCAATAGATATGGTTTTTGTACAATAGTCATGTACAGATATGAAAATTGGACCATAGAAAAAGATTGAGCACTGAAGAATCGATGCTTTCAAACTGTGGTACGGAGAAGACTCTTGAGAGTCCCTTGGACAGCAAGGAGATCAAACCAGTCAATCCTAAAGGATATCAATCCTGAATATTCATTGGTAAGACTGATGCTGAAGGTGAAGCCCCAATATTTTGGCCACCTGATGGGATGAGTCAATTCATTGAAAAAGACCCTGATGCTGAGAAAGATTGAGGGTAGGAGGAGAAGGGGGCATAGAGGATGAGATGGTTGGATGGTATCAACGATTCAATGGATGTGAGTTTGAGCAAATTCCAGGAGAGAGTGAAGGCCAAGGAAGCCTGGTGTGCTGCAGTTCATGGGGTCACAAAGAGTCAGACACGACTTAGTCACTGAATGACAAGAAGGATCCACTATATTGGGCTTCCCATGTGGCTCAGTGGTAAAGAATCTGCCTGCAATGCAGGAGACGTGGGTTCCATCCTTGAGTTAGGAAGATGCCCTGGAGAAAGGAAATGGGAACCCAATTTTCCCCCTTAGTGTCAGGTAAGAAAATGCGATTCAGAGTTGACATCTCCTTGGATTTGTCTACTCAACTCTGATACACCACGCACAGAGCAAGCCTGTTTTCCCCTTTGCCTTCCTTGTCTCAATAAATGCCATGACAACCACACTGCTGCTTTATAAAGACCCCAGGGTCACCCCTAGTTCCTTCTTCCCCTCACTTCTCATACCCAGTCCATCAGCTGCTCAACTCCTCTCAAATCCAGCCTCTTCTCTGTATCTCCTGGTGGCCACACTGGTCCAAAGCAATCATGATCCCCTGGATGCTCTTTGTTTCAAGTTCAAAGCCCTGACCATGGCCCTCTTACTCTAGTCCAAATCCTCTTCAACTCATATCCTACATTTCTTCTCTTTCAGAGCACTCCAAACCTGTAGAATTTCTGTGATTAACACTTTATTGTACCATAATTTATGATGAAAGAGAATCCTTTTGATTTTTAAACAGTAGAAATTCAGTGCATCCTAAAAAATAAAAATAGTCCTCAGAATGGGCAACAGAGCCCTAGACAGCCTCAGATTTGTTTCTATGTACCTCTGGGTGAGATAGTGAGGGTAGAGACAAAATAGTGGAAGAAATTTTAAATACATTTCAAATATTTAGGGCTGTATTACAACTTGTACATTCCTCAGCTTAAACTTGCTACACCTTTTTTTCTTACAAGAGCACTTCAAAACCACTTTTAAAAAACTAATTTATTTTTTTAATTGAACTCATTTATTTTTTTAGTTGATTTATAATATTGTGTTAGTTCCAGTTGTACAGCAAAGTGATATCCATATATCTTTTTCAGATTCTTTTCCCATATAGGATATAACAGAATACTGACTGCGGTTCCTTGGGCTATGCAGTAGGTCCTTGTTGTCTGTTTTATATATAGTAGTGTATATATCGGAAAGGGCAATGGCACCCCACTCCAGCACTCTTGCCTGGAAAATCCCATGGACAGAGGAGCCTGGTGGGCTGCAGTCCATGGGGTCGCTATGAATCGGACACGACTGAGTGACTTCACTTTCACTTTTCACTTTCATGCATTGGAGAAGGAAATGGCAACCCACTCCAGTGTTCTTGCCTGGAGAACCCCAGGGACAGGGGAGCCTGGTGGGCTGCCGTCTATGGGGTTGCACAGAGTCGGACACGACTGAAGCGACGCAGCAGCAGCAGCAGCAGTGTGTATGCGTTACTCCCACATTTTGAATTTACCTGTCCCCCACCACCACCTTTCCCCTTTGGTAACCACAAGTTTGTTTTCTGTGTTTGTGAGTCTGCTACTTTGTAAATAGGTTCCTTTGTGTCAGTTTTTAGCTCCACATGTAAGCAATGTCACATGTCTGTCTGTGTCTGACTTGCTTCACTCAGTATGCTAATCTCCAGGCCTATCCATGTTGCGGCAAATGGCATCATTTCATTCCTTTTTGTGACTGAGTAGGATTCCTTTGTATACCACATCTTTTTTACCCATTCCTCTGTCAATGGACATTTAGGTTGCTTCCATGTCTTGATTATTGTAAATAGTGTTGCTATGAACCCTCAGGTGCTAATATCTTTTCAAATTAGTTTTCTCCAGATATATGGATTTCTGGATCATACGGTAACTCTGTATTTAGTTTTTTAAGGAATCTCTATTCTATTCTCCATAGTGGCTGTACCAATTTGCATTTCCACCAACAGTGTAGGAGGATTCCCTTTACTCCAGAACCATTTTTAATGCCTTTTCACCTTTTGAACCAGGAAGTTCTTTTTAATTCCTAACGTGCATCCTTCAGCTTTAGTTCAGCTTCAGCTGACCCATTTTAGGTGGGCTCTGGTGGGCATGCCCAGCCCCACAGGGAAACCTGCAGGAAGGTTGGTGCTGGGCCAAAGCAGAAGGGCCACAGTACAGCTGGGCTTCCAGAGGATCTTCCTTTCCTCCTGAACCTGGATGCTAGACAAGATGCTGTCTGCAAGCTGTGACTTCTGAGGGGGTCCATCCCTGCATTGCTCAACTGGTCACCAAAGATACTTAGTGTCACCTACTCTCCCATCCAAGCAAGCCCTACAGGGTCTGTGCTGACTCTTCAACCACACGGAACACCTTCTGAGAGCAAAAGGATGAAAGGTGCAAGGATTCCTGCTACCTACCTGGTGCAGACACGCGTTTTCCCTCTCTCCCCAGCCCAGGTGGCTCCATGGCTCCTTCCCGGGAGAGATCACCTAGAGCGTAAGCTCTAGATCCCTGACCTTGACATGCAGTTGATAAGGATCTCATCTTCCTCGTCTTTTCCCGTAAAAGAGAATAACAGAAGAAAATGGATGTGTGCGCATGTGTATGTGTGTGCAGGGGAGGTGAGGTCCATAATACAATGGCACGGTTTTAATTTTCATACTGCCTTTCATGTTGTGTATAAAAATAATTGGCAAATTCATTTACATTTGCAAGACTTTTCTCAATAAATGAGAAAACGCTTGTAATACTTTTTTGGAAAAATAAGAACTTTTTGTACCTGGCAAATAACAGAGGTGCAATAGATATTACTGAATGAATGAACATTATAAAATAAAAAAAACTCAATACCTTCCTCCTGTTTTCCTGCAGTGAGGAGTTTGCCTCACTCTTGAGACCCATATGTCTGGGGTTAAGAGTGAGTGTTTGCTAGGATGAGTCTGGACACACTACTGTTCTCAGAATGTTTATAAACTCTGGGTAATCCCAAGCTGCCTGCCAGTGCAGGAGATGCAGGAGACATGGGTTCAATCCCCAGGTCAGGAAGATCCGCTGGAGGAGGAAATGGCAAGCTACTCCAGAATTCTTGCTTGGGAAATCCCATGGACAGGGGAACCTAGCAGGCTACAGTCCATAGGGTTGCAAAGAGTCGGACACGACTGAGCACGTATATACTGAATAATCTAATTTCACTCTCTTAAGGAATGTCTATTTACCTGAGATTTACAGAATTCAGGAAATTCTGATTGTTAGGAATTTTAGTCTAATTCTCTTTTAGCAGTGTTTAGCAAAAAGGATGACTTAAAACTCAACATTCAGAAAACTAAGATCATGGCATCTGGTCCCATCACTTCATGGCAAATAAATGGGGAAACAATGGAAACAGTAACAGACTTTATTCTTTTGCGCTTCAAAATCACTGCAGATGGTGACTGCAGCCATGGAATTAAAAGATGCTTGCTCCATGGAAGAAAAGCTATGACCAACCTAGACAGAATATTAAAAAGCAGAGACATTACTTTTACAACAAAGGTCTGTCTAGTCAAAGCTTTAGCTTTTCCAGTAGTCGTGTACGGATGTGAGAGTTGGACTACAAAAAAAGCTGAGTGCCAAAGAATTGATGCTTTTAAACTGTGGTGTTGGAGAAGACTCTTGAGAGTCCATTGGACTGCAAGGGGATTCAACCAGTCCATCCTAAAGGAAATCAGTCCTGAATATTCATTGGAAGGACTAATGCTGAAGCTGAAACTCCAAACCTTTGGCCACCTGATGCGAAGAACTGACTCACTGGAAAAACCCTGATGCTGGGAAAGATTGAAGGCGGGAGGAGAAGGGGACAACAGAGGGTAAGAGGTTGGGTGGCATCACCGACTCAATGGACATGAGTCTGAGTAAGCTCTGGGGATTGGTGAAGGATAGGGATGCCTGGCATCCTGCAGTCCATGGGGTTGCAAAGGGTTGGACGTGACTGAGGGACTAAATTGAACTGAACTGAGAACAAAGGATGATCAAATCTGCAGTTTTCCAGCTACAGTAGGGAGACTTGAAGGTGTATCTGGGAAAATCAGATGAGCAGGTTGGATACAGTTACAGCCTTCTGGGGGTTCCATTTTGCTCAAAGCATGAGGGGAAGGTTTAAATTTTGTGCATACATAAAGCATACCAAAGCTGTGGCAGCTGCCTCTTTAGGTTAGCCCCCATGAGGAGGTTTACAGTATAAAAGTTGAGGGGAGGGTTTAAAGAGAACCCCTGGGTTTGGGGTATTTAAGAGAGGTTGGAGGGCAGGAGTGGTTGTGAGGGTTGGGGTTCGGATTTAAATGACAGACATGAGAGTTTGAGGTTTTTTCCTCTGAAGTCTGAGACTTGCAGATTAGTGTGAACAGAACTGTAGACTTACTCTACATAAATTTAGGAAAGTAAGCACTATTTTAAAAGGCATGTGTGTGCTAAGTCCCTTCAGTCATGTCTGACTCTTTGCAACCCTATGGACTATATGGATCCTCTGTCCATGGGATCCTCCAGGCAAGAATGGAGTGGATTGCTGTGGCCTTCTCCAAGGATAAAACCAGCATCTCTTATGTCTCCTGCATTGGCAGGCAGGTTCTTTACCACTAGTGCCACCTGGGAAACCCATTTAAGAAAGGAAAACATGTAAAAATTACCTGTAGGATCTCATGGGATACTTTGATTCACAAGTAGATCCCAGAAGATCAAATAATGCATAGTGCCCTCTTTCATTTTCCCTATCCAATGCCAAATTTGTATCAAGAGGTGGAGCCACAGAAGAGTAAGGATTCATGTTTTACATCCATAAACCAGCACCGCTGTCTCCTCATCGTGGAACTATTTCCCCCCGCCCCCTGCCAGAAGTAAGGACCAGGAAGCTCCATCTGGTCCCTGAGCTCCCATTTTTGCTGTCTGCAGAGTGACACCCGTTCTTCCTAAGGGATGACATTGTATGCTTGTAAATTTCCATTAATCAACAAAGTCAGTTGGAGTTTTACATTTCTCCACCCCAGGGTAGAAGCTTCATGCTGAAGACAAGATTTAAAAGACCATTTTGATGTCTTATTACTTCCACCATTTTTCAAAAATAACAATTGCCAGGAATGTACTGGTTTCCAGCTGTTTTCTTTCAGTCTGGTTCACAGGCCACACTGCATTAAAAATTCAAGTTCTATAAAGAGGGCTTCACAGCATTGTCCTGTCTCGTATTTTAACAAGGATAAAATATGAAATTTGAGCTGGGAGCAATATTACAATTTTGATATCAGCAACTCTGCACATGTGGTTTTACCTCCCACGTCTTCCTTTTCCTCAGAGGAAGTTTTCTTAAAGATTTTTCAGCAGGCAGATTTATTACTTGTCATGATTTGGGGATTATCTGTTGGACAGTCTTGCTATTTTTTCTGATACCAGCAACTAAAAAGAGCAGATCATTTGGCTTGAAGGGACGTAAGCTGCATTGTAATCACTTCCATCCTGTGAATACGACCTGCAGTAACACACGTGTAATTCCTAATTGAGAGACTCTCTTTTCATGGACCTAATATAGAAATATCAGATTGTTGACTGTCTTCTGAGGCTATTTTTCACCAGATGATTTGTGGATGTGAGGGGATTAGCGGAGTTTAGTCCAATAAACTGTTATCTCCAAGGAATATTTTTGATGGGGTATCACAGTGACATATGTCACATATTTTAGTTTTAATACAAAGGGCATTCTGAAAAGTGCATTCTGTCACGTGGAGACAGATCAAGACCCTAATGCCAGAGACAATTTGACACCTTTATCATCAGTTTTCGATTATCTGCTTCTCCTTCCATCTCTCTTTCTTCTCTCACCATTTGCTCTATTCTTTCATTTTATCCTATTTTTCCTCTCTAATTCTCTTTCCCTCCATTTTCACTTAATCTTATTTCCAATTTCCTTCATGAGTTCCAGCCCCTCTTTTTGTTTCAATCCCCTCTTTAAGCCCTAGACTTCCAATAAGGATCTAGCATTGCTTGATCTCAGAAAAAGTAGGTCTAAAGTAATGGAATAGTCTCACACTTTAATAATCATCTTTATTCCTATATTAGGTCATTGCATTGCACTGGTTCTACACCAGTTATTATGTCTAGAAATGAAATAATTCTAGCAAAATCCTAGTTGCAACTTGAAGAACAGTGTTAAACACAAAATATTAATAAGTTTAAGAAATATATCCATCCATTAGGAGATCAAAGTTTTAGAAACCCCTATACAAACCAGAGACAGGCTAATTACTTTGTATTCTTATTTCCATTAAAGCAAAGTTCTCAAAAGTCTTACAAACACCTCTGTTAATGACTTGTTTTTTCAAACTGCCTATAGTATAATGAGAGATGAGAGAGATGAATTAAAGAATGAATCAATCAGTTTTTAATAAAATTTAGAGAAAATATTAAAAGCCCATTCTGTCCTTTCAGCCAGAAGAATTTGCAAATTAAGAAAAGTCCCCAGGTCAAAGGTCGGCTTCCCAGGTGGTGCTAGTGGTAAAGAATCTGCCTTCAGTGCAGGAGATGCAGATGTGAATTTAACCCCTGGGTTGGAAGATCGCCTGGAGTAGGAAATGGCAGCCATTTCAGTATTCTTGCCTGGAAAATTCCATGGAAAGAGGAGCCTGGCAGGGTGCTGTTGATGGGACTGCAATGAGTCGGACATGACTAAGCATGCATGTACACAGGTCAAAGGGACTGACAACTGAATCCAGCAGGTTTTAGAACTGTGATGGGCAGTTGACTCCATGTCTTTCCCTTTTCCCATGTTTTTGAACAAAGGTATCTGACGGGTACCCTCTCCCTGTCCACTCTTTTTATGTCAACTTTTCTCTAGTTCACATGTCTTCAGATTGAGGGGAACTAAATTCAGGCAGCTCAACTGAAGGAAATATAACTTGAGAAACCTCATTTGCAAAAGGAGTAGGACCTCAAACCTGAACCTGGTGTCAAGTTGATGAGACCTTCTGATTTTAGAAAGAGAAAGTATCTTTTGCACTTGGGAGGAATCATATAATTACTGTCCAGGAATGGATTTTGCTGGTTTGCATATTTCCAAATTTTTGGGCACTCCCTGCTGTGGCAGAGGAGGGATCTATGTCTCTTTTCCTTAAATCTAGGCAGAGCTACTTGGTACCAAGTGGACACCATGTTAAGTGATGCTATGAAACAGACTAGGTTTGAAGAAACCCTGACACTTCTGTGTACTTCTCTTGGGACACACACTTTTAAAACCTGAGGAACACTGTGCAGCACAGAAACCCAAGCCACAGACATGTGAGTGAAGACAGCTTCTGTGGATTTCAGCTCCAGACTTTGAACAACCCCAGCCTTCTAGTCTTCCACATTGAGACCCTAGACGTCATGGTGCAGAGACAAGATATCTTAGCTGTGCCTTGCCTGTATTTTTGGCCCACAGAATCTGTGATCATCATAAAATTATTTGGGGGATAGCAATAGTAATGAGGACGCTGACGTTATTGTGTAAGAGTGTAAGGAATTGGTGTTATTGCATATAAATCTATAGAAAATAATTCAATGAAAACCTTATAACCGCCTTCCAACATTATCTGTCATTTTTACTTCAGGGTATTACTTTTTTTAAGTAGTAAAATATTATAAACATTGTTGCAAATTTCATGTCCTATCTTTTTCCTTGGAGGAAATAGAATTTTTTATTTGTTATTTCCATTCAGTTTTTGTGTTATTATTACATACAAAGGTGTCAAAAATAATTTGGAAAATTTTACTTGAATTTGAACTTTACATAAATGGCATCATAAAATGTTTGGCATTTTGTAACTATCTTTACACTCAGCATTATCTTTTTGGAGTTACCCATGTTTACATCTTTAACTCCTACTTTTTCATTTTCATTGCTGGATAATATTTCATCATCTGTACATATGATAAGAAGAAGATCAAAAGAATCAAACAACAATAACAACAAAAACTTGATCTTGAAAGAAATGGATTAATTTCTGTACAGAATATAAAATAGCTTCAAAATAAATGTCCCTAGAGATTCAATAAGTTACTGCACCCACAAAATGAGGGGGAGAAGGATTTTGAAAAATTAGACAGAGGGCTTAACAAAAATTGATTGCTAAAATAAGAGAAATTCAGTACGAAGTTTGGGAGATAAAGTCAAAGTAATCTCCCAGAATGTAGACACAAATACCAAGAGATGAGACAAATAAAAGATTAAGAGATTTGGAGATGGCTCAGCATTCCACTACTAACATTTCCAGAAAGAGATAACAAAGAAAACAGATACATTATCAGGGAAATAACACAAGAAAACCCCTAAGCAGAAGAGAGACCATATTTCCCAATTGAAAGTCATATAAGTGAAAAAGACTCACATCTAGAAACATCACTGCAAATTCCCAGGACACAAAGAATAAAGATAAGATCATAAAAGCCTCGAAAAAGAGAGAAGACAAAAAAAAAAAAAAGATATATTCTTATAGATGGATTGAAGAGAAATGAGAATCAAGTTGACATTTGCTATAAGAGACTGCCCAGAATCAAGACTGGCATGAAAAAACTACAGGAAAGAAATGATAACCAACTGTATATGTAATATAGGGCCTAAACATGGTGTAATTTTCAGCAAATCATGACTAGTAGGGAAAGAAGCTCCTTTTGAATACTGTTGACACTAGAAGTTGACATTGGAAAGGAGGAGATGTGTGTGTAAAATAAAACTGTGCAAACTATTTCACCAAGCAAGTGCCATTCAGAAGCCCAGACTGAGGTTCCGGGGACAGTCGCCTGTCACAACAGGGCTCAAGAAGGAGGCAGAGTCGGGGCTGTGACTGTAAGTCTCTCCTGACACTACCGTTCCCTTCCGTGGGCACCTGGTGGGGGTTAAGCTCTACTGGTAGTCATACTGGAGGGAGTTAAGGGTGCTATGTATCTTATGCTGGTGCTGAGAGCCAGCACAAAGGGCTGCTCTCCTCTCCTCTGGGTTCAGCTACTAGGGAACAACATTAAAGCTGGCCCTCTCTGAGGCCATCAGGATGGTGAAGAGGATAATGAGCGAGAGGTCAGGGGGCTAAGTGTATCTCAGTTAGAAAGAGAAGCGCAATTCACCTGCTCCTCCCCCCAGGGACATTCTCTCTCCATTGTCAGTCATGAGAATATAGGTTTTCAAGGGTTTTACTCATTTAACATTTATTGAGTATCTACTATGTGCCAGCGCTATTAATAAGTGCTGGTTGGTGAACAAGTCAAAATCCCTACTCTAGTGGATTAAAGGAGACAAAAAATATCATTATCTCAAGTATATGAGATGAAATTTAAAGCTCATTTATCATAAATTTCTTGCAGACTAAAAGTGGAAGAGATCTACTCAGTTTGTGGATGCCGTAACTTAATTGAATCTCCAGGAATTACATTTATTTTGAAGTTATTTTCTGTTCTCTACAGAAGTTAGCCTATTTCTTCCAAGTGAAAATGAAGTGAAAATGTGAGTCACTCAGTCATGTCTGACTCTTTGCCACCCCATGGACTGTAGCTTGCCAGGCTCCTCTGCCCATGGAATTCCTCAGACAAGAATATTGGAGTGGGTAGCCATTTCCTTCCCCAGGGAATCTTCATGACCTAGGGATTGAACTCGGGTCTCCCACATTGCGGGAAGATTCATTACCATCTGAGCCACTAGGGAACGCCAAGTCAGGTTTTTGTTTTTATTGTTTGTTGGTTCAGACGGTAAAGAATCTGCCTGCAGTGCAGGAGATCTGGGTTCGATTCCTGGGGCGGGAAGATCCCCTGGAGAATGGAATGGCTACTCACTCCAGTGTTCTTGTCTGGAGAATCCCATGGATAGAGGAGTCTGGTGGGCTACAGTCCACGGGGTCGCAAAGAGTCGGATATGATGGACGCGTCTGAGCATGCACACGTGCATATCAAGCCATGAAAAGACATGGAGGAAGCTGAGATGTGTGTTACTAAGTGACAAAAGCCAATTGGAAAAGGCTACATACTGTGTGATTACAACTTTGTGATGTTATGGAAAACGCAAGGCAGTGGAGACAGTAAAAAGATCAGTGGCTGCCAGGGGTTAGGAGTGGAAGTACGAATGGTAAGCAGAGCTCAGAGGCTTTTTGGAGCCATGAAACTACTCTGTAGGAGACTAAACTGGTGGATAGATGTCATTACTCGTTTGTTCAAACTCATAGATTATATGGCACCAAGATTGAGCCCTAATGTAACTTTTCTTCAAAAGATTCAAGTTCCATGTTTCATATCTGATCTTTAATATATCTAAAATTGCATAGTGTGAGATAGGAAATCTAAATTTATTTTAGTCCATGTGGATAATCAATTGCCACAGCACCTTTATGGAAAATGTTATTCCTTACCTATAAATTACAATGCTGCCTCTATGCTCAGTCATGTTTCATTGTGTATTTAGGTCAGTTTCTGGGTTCCCTACTGTGTGGTGTCAGACTATAAACTGGGCTGTGCCTGTGGGCCAGACAATGGATAAATAATGCCCACTTGATGAAACATGAGAGGATCAAAGCACACTGCCCTAGAATGGACTAGCATGGTAGTAAATATTCCTGAAATGGAAAGACATCAACTCTTCTCCTTGGTATTTTTCAGAGGAGAGTTCCGGAGTGGGTTTCAACCTCTTGCCTGGGATGTGGGAATGAAGGTTTCATTGTAGAAGAGGATTTGTATCCTGCTCTTCTGTTTAGATTGTAGTTATAATGCCAAACATATTGTAAAGAGGATAGTCACATCTGTGTTTACATCCTTGAATTCTGGTTTCTCTCATTCATCAATTCCCTCACATGCTATTTGCCATAGCACACTCACAGTTATTTCAAACTGGGCTGTGACTTTAGTAGAGGGCCCAAAGGGAACGCAGTTGTGGGGTACAGAGTCGCTGAGCGGAGATGGGTTAGTGGCAGAGTTTTGAGCTGTATTTGAAGCAGACACCGATTGCATTTTCTTTGAGCCAGTAAATTCACAGGGCTTGCCTAAGTTACCAGAATACAAACAGGAGCATTTCCATGGGAAGTCTAGGGTATTGGGATGAAGGACTTTCTTTTTAAGTATTTATTAGGTACTTATGTGTATGTAGACTAGACCTAGAAAGGTGGACCTCAAAGAACAGGGAGAATGTCTACCCTCATGCAGATTCATTGGAAAGACCGATGCTGAAACTCCAATACTTTGTCCACCTGATGCGAAAAGCCAGCTCATTGGAAAAGGCCCTGATGCCAGGAAAGACAGAAGACAGGAGAAGAAGGGGGTGACAGGGAATGAGATGGTTGGATGACATCCCTGATTCAACAGCATAACTTTGAGCAAACTCTGGGAGATAGTGAAGGACAGGGAGGCCTGACGTGCTGCAGTCCATGGAGTCACAAAGAGGTGGGCACGACAGAGCACGCATGCTGAGAGTTAAGATCCCACATACCTTCCAGACACACAATCAGAACATAAGAAACAGAAGTATGGCAGCAAATTAAATAAAGACTTTAAAACGTGGTCCACACCAGAAAAAGAGTCCCTTTGCTGTACACATAAAACTAACACAACATTGTAAATCAATTATAATCCAATATAAAATTTAAAAATGTGAAAAGGCTGTCTCATTACCGGCTCTAAAAGATGTCTTCATCTCAACTGATATTTGTTATGTACCAAGCATCCAGCATGCCTTTTTGAGGCAATCGAAAGAAGAACAAGAGGCAGTTCCTGGAATCAAGAACGTAATCATGCCTTTGGGACTTTGACATTTACTCTTATGAAACAAGTAAACAAACGGTTCAAGATGGAGTGTTCAATTTGGAGGGAGACAGTGAGTAAAGACAGCAGGTCTAGAAAGGCCATGGTTTTATCGCTGCTTCAACAGTGAAGGTCATATTATGTCAAGTGGTGGCAACTGTTATTGCTTTACTTTATGTCAGCTGGCTTTTTAAATATTAATAAAAGGAGAGCAAACATTTCCCATGGCCTCTTTGGTGGATTCTTGATGGCTATTGGACTCTTAGGTAGTTTGACAGATGTGAGTAGGAGGGGTGGGTTTTCTCCAGGGCTAAGTATCCAGGAAGAAATGGGTTGTCATAAACTATTTTCTCTTGTGTGCAAAATTGTGAAAATTATATACTAGAGGAATAAAGATTTAAGTCTTTAACATAAGTTATCTGAGGAGGAGCACATTCTCCTGGGATGTGGCTCTCAGTAGTCATACATTGTGTAACTGGGAGTCCCTCCAATCTGGTGGCTGAAGCAAGGGATAAGCCGGCTGCCCTGGGTCATTGCTGGTCAAGGACAGTGTTGCTTAGAAAACTGACTGTGGGTCTCTGTTTTCTTTTCAAGCATTCTTTAGTTTTCTAGACTTGAAACTGCAATGAAGTTACCTCTGGCAATATTTAAACACCATTCTACATCTCTAACAGATGGCAAGAGATTCCTGGGTGCAGTTCCTGGAGTTAGACACAGTCCACTCCCTTCTGATGCTTTGGCAGAGTTCACATTCCACAGAGCCCCTTATCCAATGCTGTGATGGTTCACTGTTTTCACAAGAAAACTTTTCAATCAGCTGGTCGCCTGGAATATGGCTCTTCTTTCAACCAGCCTATAGTTTTATCAACAATCTTCTTAGAAAATGATACAAATGACCAAAACAGGAACAGGCTCCCAGACTTCAAAAATAAATTTATGGTGACTAAAGAGGAACGGGAGACATAAATTAGAAGTTTGGGATTAACATATATACAGTACTATATATAAAATGGATAAATAAGAAGAACCTATTATACAACACATGAAACTCTGCTCAGTATTCTGTAATAAGCTAAATGGGAAAAGAATTTGAAAAAGAATAGATGTATGTATAACTGAGTCACTTTGCTGTACACCTAAGACTAACATAACATCGTAAATTAAGTACATTTCAATATAAAATAAAGAAACTAAATTAAAAAATCTTTCTGTCTTGGAGGAAGTAGATGAGAGTCAGCATTATTTGGTATCCCATACTTCCTAAGTTTAAAGCTCATCTATCCCCACCTCATTCCCCCAAACTCCAGCATAACTTGCCCAACATAAAAGAAAATAGAGCCTCAAAGAGAGGGGTGGACTTGCCCAGAGTCACAGATGGTGGCAGATTCCAGGAGAAAGTCTGACCTTTAGATGTCTCAGACATCAAAAGGTTTGAGTAGGACCTATTAGCACTCCACTCCCCCGACCACAAGTAAACATCAATGCAATGCATAACCATAAAATAAATATGAAGAAGTGCAATGCAATTTTAGTTTTTTCCACTGGTGTTAACTTTCTTTTATTTTTTGAGATTTCAACAGTCAGGCTCTTAACCGTCTTTGATTTTTGCTTTGCAGACGCATTTAGCCAACACAGGGACTGCTGACATTAACTCAGACTCAGTTCTTTTGTCTCTTTGTCCATACCATACCTACTGCAATCCACCCCCTCCTGCCATCCACAACTGGCATACCCTTCATTATTTCTGATCACTGTTCTTTGTGACACTTTGTGATGTTTTCCACAAAGGTGGCTTGCTTGCCTTTCCTTCGTCCATCACAATAATCCAAGCCGGCTTCCTCCAGGCAGTCTCCCCAGACTTTAGATAACTGTCCTTTTGTAAAACGTGTGGCCCTCTGTCGCTGAGGACTTCCCTGATAGCTCAGCTGGCAAAGAATCCACCTGCCAATTCAGGAGACCCAAGAGATGTGGGTTCGATCTCTGAGTCAGGAAGGCCCCCTGAAGTAGGAAATGGCAACCCACTCCGGTATTTTTGCCTGGAAAATCTCATAGATAAAGGAGACTGGTGGTGAGCTACAGTCCATGAGGTCACAAAGAGTCAGACATGACTGAACATGTATACATGCAAATATGCTGTCACTGAATGTCCCAACTAGCAAAAAGAGCATTAGAACTCTGTTTTTACTGGAAAAATTGTTTCTTTAAGCTTCTTTCCCTTCTTTCCTCCTCCTCAAATGTGTGAGGGATGGAAGAGAGACAGCTAATGTGGGGGCATCAGAAACCCTCTCTGCCAGGCAAAACAAGGAACAAAAAGCCAAAGGGAAAGTGTTAGTTGCTTAGTTGTGTCCAACTCTGTGAACTCATGGATGATAGCCCACCAGGCTCCTCTGTTCATGGGATTCTCCAGGCAATACTGGAGTGAGTTGCCATTCCCTTCCCCAAGGGATCTCCCAGGCCCGGGGAACGAACCAGGGTTTCCTGCATTACAGTCAGATTCTTCACCATCTGAGCCATCAGGGAAGTGACAGGATAAACAAAAGGTTTTATATGGCTTGAAATTTCGGCACCATTTTTCTTTCCTTCTGCTGCAACCCAGCAGACACGGGGACACTTGGCCTGGGGCAGGCGCTGAACACAAAGTCTGTCTGGGGCTGCAAGAAAGTGAGGCCCCAATCAGGGAGAGAAGAGATAATCCATCTAAACCCTCCGTGATCTTAACCACAGAAAGAGCAGGCGAAAAGAAGCTTGAAGTCTAGACATCTGAGGGGATGTTGCCCTTTGAAGATCCTTTCAAGTACAAAGCACAGGGCCTCATATGATGCTGACACAGGCAGGGAAATAAATATCTACAAACACACACACATCCGGCAGAGCCGGGCACAAGAGGTGCCCAGCAGGGTGAGTTTTCCGGGGCTTAAGCTTTTCTATTCCTCACCTCCAACCTCCAGGCCTTGAACCATGAAAATCCAAGTAAATAAACTCTCTCTCGCTTTGTGTCTGACTCCCAGAACTCTTTTGTCACTGGTAACAAAAGAAAGCACTATGATGGCATAGGAAACTCGGTCTAAGGAACGGTGCTGGTGATAGGTGGCCAGGAAGATTTCTGACTCCTTCTGGAGGGCAGGTGGGGCTACGCAGCCATGTGTCTCCACTGAGAGCTGAGTCCTGCAGCATCGTTCTAGCCATTTACAATAGCAGTAGGTACAATGACTGCACACAAGCCTCCTATTCTGGTCCTGCCATCACCTGGGTGATCTTGGGCAATGTCAGTTTCCTCACGTGTAAGATGGGTATAAGGAGAGCACCTACCTCACAGAGTTAGGGTAAGGATGGAAGGGATTCTGATGGTGCTCAGGAACCACAGGACACACAGCAGACACTGGGATACTCGCCGCTTTAATGTTTAATGCCTTCTTCCCTCCAAATCAAACTGCACTGATTCAATTAATCCAACAAGATAACTGAACAGCCTACCAATCTGGTCAAGTCACTGAAAACAGTCAAGCTGGTTGCTTGACATATAGTAGCTGAACATCAACCTTTCCTCTCTCCCATTTGTAGTTATGATGTCATATAGCTAACTGTTTTCAAATCCACAATTTCACCTAAGATCAAATGGAGTAATTGATCTGCATGTTGTGGGTGGTAAGGGAGATTGGACAAGTGGAGTGTACAGTCCTGGGTGCCAGGCACCATGAAGAAGATGCTCCAAGAAAGTGGTCAACAGTTGAGCAAGTGTGCCTGCTAAGACTTGCCCTGTACTCATTATCCCAGGCCAGCGGATCAAGGTCACAGGGGTTCAGCTGTGAATAAAGTCTATTTCCTTCTAAAAATAGCATCCAGTTCTTGGATTCTGCTCCAGACAGCCAGTCTGAACTACTTTTAGGCACATATCTGTGTAGCAGGCAAAACTGTAGCAAAAACGCTGAAGGGAATTTATGAGATTGTCAAACACTTTGCAGGTTGGAGCTCAAATTGATGGAGGCTTAGGAGAGACTGGGCTGTAGGCTGGTCACTGACTGCCTAATTCAGGGTAAATTTGCTCTACACAGGAGGGCAAGATACAAAAGGTTTGAATCCTTGCTCATAAAGAAGCTTGCACACCTAATAGAACTTTGGGGTTGGAGTGAATTATATGATTATAAATTATTTTCCAGCTACAGGATTTCATGATTACTTATGAAGACTGTTAATGCAGCGGGTTGAGTTTGAAAGGTCGTGCATATGTTGGATTGGAATCTGTTCGGTTATTTGTAGGTCCATTACTTTAAGCAAGGGGATTAGTCCCCTAAACCTTAGTTTCCACATCTATTAAATAAAATGAGGGTATCTACCACAATGAATTATTGTAAAGTAGCTATGTGTTGAAATTAGTTAAGGCTATCTCAGATTGTAATCTTATACATTTATAGTCAAAATGATACATATAGGTAGAAATGCTTTTAAAAAAATCATGATACCTGAATATGATTTAGGAGACCTATTAAATATATTAGGTATACCAGAAAATGGAATAGTGCCCTCATTAAGGGTGAAAATGGGGTTTATCTATATAGTTTGACATAAAAATGTTTATAACACACTAACTGAAATAAAAGTAGGTTACAAAACAATACTTTTATTGTCTTTCAAACTTTACATTTTGTATTGGGGTTCAGTTCAGTTCAGTTGCTCAGTCATGTCTGACTCTTTGTGACCCCCTGAACCGCAGCACACCAGGCCTCCCTGTCTATCACCAACTCCCGGAGTTCATCCAAACCCATGTCCATTGAGTCGGTGATGCCATCCAATCATCTCATCCTCTGTTATCCCCTTCTCCTCCTGCCCTCAACCTTTCCCAGCATCAGGGTCTTTTCAAATGAGTCAGCTCTTCACATGAGGTGGCCAAAGGATTGGAGTTTCAGCTTCAACATCAGTGAACACCCAGGACTGACTGCCTTTAGGATGGACTGGTTGGATCTCCTTGCAGTCCAAGGGACTCTCAAGAGTCTTCTCTAACACCACAGTTCAAAAACATCAGTTCTTCGGTGCTCAGCTTTTTTTATAGTCCAACTCTCACATCCATAAGTGACCACTGGAAAAACCATAGCCTTGACTAGATGGACCTTTGTTGACAAAGTAATGTCTCTGCTTTTGAATATGCTATCTAGATTGGTCATAACTTTTCTTCCAAGGAGTAAGCGTCTTTTAATTTCATGGCTGCAATCACCATCTGCGGTGATTTTGGAGCCCAGAAAAATAAAGTCAGCCACTGTTTCCACTGTTTCCTCAGCTATTTGCCATGAAGTGATGGAAGCAGATGCCATGATCTTAGTTTTCTGAATGTTGAGTTTTAAGGCAGCTTTTTCATTCTCCTCTTTCACTTTCATCAATAAGCCCTTTAGTTCTTCACTTTCTGCCATAAAGGTGGTGTCATCTGCGTATCTGAGGTTATTGAGATTTCTCCCGGCAATCTTGATTCCAGCTTGTGCTTCTTCCAGCCCAACGTTTCTCATGATGTACTATGGTTTTTCCTGTGGTCATGTATGGATGTGAGAGTTGGACTGTGAAGAAGGCTGAGCGCCGAAGAATTGATGCTTTTGAACTGTGGTTTTGGAGAAGACTCTTGAGGGTCCCTTAGACTGCAAGGAGATCCAACCAGTCCATTCAGAAGCAGATCAACCCTGGGATTTCTTTGGAAGGAATGATGCTAAAGCTGAAACTCCCGTACTTTGGACACCTCATGTGAAGAGCTGACTCATTGGAAAAGACTCTGATGCTGGGAGAGATTGGGGGCAGGAGGAGAAGGGGATGACAGAGAATGAGATGGCTGGATGGCATCATGGACTCAATGGACGTGAGTCTGAGTGAACTCTGGGAGTTGGCAATGGACAGGGAGGCCTGGCGTGCTGCGATTCATGGGGTTGCAAAGAGTCGGACACGGCTGAGCGACTAAACTGACTGAACTGACTGACTCTGCATAGAAGTTAAATAAGCAGGGTGACAATATACAGCCTTGATGTACACCTTTTCCTATTTGGAACCAGTCTGTTGTTCCATGTCCAGTTCTAACTGTTGCTTCCTGACCTGCATACAGGTTTGTCAAGAGGCAGGTCAGGCAGTCTGGTATTCCCATCTCTTTCAGAATTTTCCACAGTTTATTATGATCCACACAATCAAAAGCTTTAGCATAGTCAATAAAGCAGAAATAGGTGTTTTTCTGGAACTCTCTTGCTTTCTCCATGATCCAGTGGATGTTGGCAATTTGATCTCTGTTTCCTCTGCCTTTTCTAAAACCAGCTTGAACATCTGCAAGTTCACAGTTCACGTATTGCTGAAGCCTGGCTTGGAGAATTTTGAGCATGACTTTACTAGCGTGTGAGATGCGTGCAATTGTGCGGTAGTTTGAGCATTCTTTGTCATTGTCTTTCTTTGGGATTGGAAGGAAAACTGACCTTTTCCAGTCCTGTGGCCATTGCTGAGTTTTCCAAATTTTGGAATTTTTGAGGTATTGGGGTATAGCCAATTAACAGTGTTCTGGTAGTTTGAGGTGAACAGTGAAGGGACTCAGTCATACAAATGCAGTATCCATTCTCCCGCAAACCCGCTTCCCATTCAGGCTGACACATGACGTTGAGCAGAGGGCCAGACCTTTGCAGTAGTGTGCATCTTCATTCCCACACCTCCAACTTCCCCTGACATGTAGTTTATTGGAAGTGTGAGTGGGATCACATTACTGCCCAGCTTTAAGTCAAATCAGAGGTTCCCACGAGTGGCCTTAGCTCCTTCTCTGCCTCCCCTTCCCCCTCCCACACTTCCTCACTCCTTCACAGAGTTCTATGCCTTTCCTTATAGTGTCATCCTTCCTTGTTAGTCTGTGGATTTGTACCCATCTTCCCAGTTCAAGCTGGTAAATTTCCTCTCTGAAGTCTTCTCAGATTGATCTTCTGTCTATGCCCGTTCCCAGCCTTCCAACACCCACGTGTTTAGTCACTCGTGCATGTCTGACTCTTTGTGGCCCCATGGACGGTGGCCCTCCAGGCTCTTCTGTCCCTGGGATTCTTCAGGTAAGAATACTGGAGGGGGTTGCCATTTCCTTCTCCAGGGGATCTTCCTGACCCAGGAGTCAAACCTGTGAACCCTGTGTCTCCTGCACTGCAGGTGGATTCTTTACCCGCTGAGCCATTGGCGAAGCCTCCAACACCCACACCTCACCCCAAAAGACTTAGGGACTCATTTCTCTGAATCCACACACACTTCTCTCTAAACACCTACCTCAGAGTCCTTCACTTATGGGGTTACAAATCTGCTTCATTCTTTTAAATAGGTATTTCTTTTTTAATGTAAATTATTTATTTGTTGTATTTAAGCCATTGTTTAGCGCTATGGTCCTAAAGATGAAATCAATCTTGTTTTTTGGCCTCATCGCACACGGGACCTTCATTTCCTGACCAGCGATCAAATTCTAACTCCCTGCAGTGCAAGTGTGGAGTCTTTTTTTTTTAAACTAATTTATTTATTATACTCCAGTATAGTTGCTTTACAATGTTGTGTTAGTTTCTGTTGTACAGCAATGTGACTCAGCTATAACTATACATATATCCCCTTCCTCTTGAGCCTCCCTCTCACCCCTGCCTCCCACCCCTCTAGATCATCACAGAACATCGAGCTAAACTCCTGTGCTATACAGCAGCTTCCCACGAGCTATTATACACATGGTATTGTATATATGTGACTACTACTTTCTTGATCTGTCCCAGCTTCTCCACCCCACCGTGTCCACAAGTCCATTCTTTATGTCTAAGTATCTAGTCTTGAACATGGGACAACTAGGTAATTCCCTTAACTAGGAATTTCTTGATATTAGAGAATCTATTGCATTTACCCACTGCCCCCTTTTTGCATTCCCAGCATTTAGTAAGTGCTGAACAAATATTTCTTTAACAAATGAATGGATGAATGCATGAATGGATTTTAATTGAATTCCAGAGCTAAAAGATATTTTTAAGGCCATCTGTTTTATCCCCCACCCCCACCCCCCAACACATGTGTTAGATAGCATCATTGAATCAATGGACGAGTCTGAGCAAACTCCAAGAGATAGCCACTCCAGTATTCTTGCCTGGGATAACCCATGGACAGGAAAGCCTGGCAGGCTACAGTCCACAGGGTTGCAAAAGGTCAGACACGACTCAGTGACTGACCAGAAACAACAACAAACAAGGGTGTGAAAAAGGAGAATTACAAACTCTCAATGGCTGAGACTTTCAAAAGTGTTTCAAAAATTGATCATTCATCAAAAGTGTTATGCTGGCTGCTATGTATAAACAATAGGAGATCAGGGAACAAACAGGAAGCCTGGTTAGGAGGCTACAGTCAGCAATCCAAGCCAGAGATGGTACATCTCAGATCAGTCAACGGCAGGGGGAGTGGTGAGAAGGAGTTGTTTATTCGATCAGTTGTGTCCATCTCTTTGCCACCTCGTGGACAGTAACCCTGCAGGCTCTTATCACAGGCAAGAATACTGGAGTGGGTTGCGATTCTCTTCTCCAGGGGACCTTCCTGAATCAGGGATTAAATCCACACCTCCTGCTTTTCCAGGCGGGTTCTTTACCATTGAGTCACGAGGGAAGCCCGAGAAGGAGTTAGTGTGTGTATGTGTGTCAGTATTAGAGCCAACAAGTTTTCTGCCCAACTTAGTGTGGAACAAGAAAGAAACAACCTGTAGCAGACCACATGTTTAGTACTTAAGTGAATTCTCTCTGTTCATTCTTTAAATACTTGAACAGCTAGGACAAATCAGAGTCTCTTCATTCCATGCCATCGTGGCCTCTTATTTCAGTGTTTCTTTGAACACATTTTTGTTTTAGTTTGCAAGGTTTGGGACCACAGATTTCAATAAGCAACTTTGATGTAGAGTTGTAAGGGACATTAGATAAACTTCCTTTTGAGTAAAAATGAGTTAGAAACTAATAGGTACCATTTGTTGAGTGTTAATTCATGCTCCTTTTAAGCCCTTGAGCAAAAATGTGGGGTACACATTGTTTTCTCCCATTTCATAGATGAGAAAACTGAGGATAGTCAGGATTAAGTAATCTGCCCTAAATCACACGGGTAGCACGTGACAAAGTGGAGATCCGGACAAAGTTTTGACTCTCAGCCTTTGCCTTCTGTGCCTTTTCTACAAGCCCACAGATGTTTCTGACCCCTGGGCTAGAGATGGGGGACTGAAGATGGTGAGTGTATAGAAACAAGAAGGAAAGGCCTTGAAAGTAGGAGTTCTAAGAAAATGAAATGAATGTGAATGTGAAGTTGCTCAGTCGTGTCCGATTCTTTGCGACACCATGGACTACAGCCTACCAGGCTCCTCCGTCCATGGGATTTTCCAGGCAAGAGTACTGGAGCGGGGTGCCATTGCCTTCTGACACAGGGGTCTTCCTGACACAGGGATCGAACCGAGGTCTCCCACATTGTAGGCAGACACTTTACCATCTGAGCCACCAGGGACTCAATGGAGGATCTCAAGAAAAGGAAGATTACTGCCTTACCTCTTAGGTTACTGTAGTTGCCATTGTCCACAGAGGGGAGGAGGAGACTCATCTGCTGGTCATGCTTACAGAGGGATTGTTAGTCAATTAAAATTATTTTTCTTCCCACCTTCTTGTTGAGTCGATCATATTAGCAATTGACCAACTCAAGGGTCTTAGCAATTTCAGCCCTGGATTCTTCCCTACTGCTCTTTGTCTACCCTGTGTCAAGCCCTTAGAATTCCTTTGGCCTTTTTCTTTTTTCTTCACGGTTTGACTTGAGTAACCTCAGCTCCCTTATGAACTCTTTTCCCAACTCCCAGGGCACCCGACACAAGAGCATGGAGTGCTAAAGAATGCATGTAAATAACCAACTGGAGTCTGCAGTCATTTTCCTACCCACCCGAAGTCTCCAGAAAAAAAGAAATTCCCTTTGGCCATATACATCTGGATCCCATATGGGATGAAACAATGCTGCCCACAGTTCAAGTCTAGCAATACGAGATGCAATCAGAAAAGGAAGTAACTTGACCCTAAGACTGAATAAGACTCACCATTGCCCCCGATCACTAACTTAGCTTGAGTAAGAGAATCAGCCAACCAGTCCATCCTAAAGGAAACCAATCCTGGATATGCATCGGAAGGACTGATGCTGAAGCTGAAACTCCAATACTTTGGCCACCTGATGTGAAGAACTGACTCATTGGAAAAGACCCTGGGAAAAGATTCATTGGAAAAGATTTTGGGAAAGATTGAAGGCAGGAGAAGGGGGTGACAGAACATGAGATGGTTGGATGGCATCACTGACTCTATGGACATGAGTTTGAGTAAGCTCCGGGAGCTGGTGATGGATGAGGAAGCCTGATGTGCTGCGGTCCATGGGGTCACAAAGAATTGGACATGACTGAGCAGCTGAACTGAGCTGAAGACAATCAGACCCACAGCTGTGATCTCTTCCCTCAGGTGTCAATGCCATCCCATCTCCCCTCGAAAGGCAACAACGCCAATACTCTTCCCCACCACCAACCATCTGCTCTCTGACAGCTGTACCTCTGACCAGGTGGTCTGCGTGGTCATCCATCCTCAGTGACTGTCGACTCTGTCTCCCACAATCACCAGTGGAGTTCAGTATTGGTGTGAGAGCCCAGAGAGGCGAAACAGGGGGAGGGGCATGGGATGTGGACATCTGGGAACCACTCCCCCAACACTGCCCTGCCCTTTTGCCTCCTGGCCATCTGAGCAATTTGTAACCTCAGACCCCAGCTGTGAATCACTCTTGTCTCTCTGGATACAAAGCCAGAAACCTGGTAGGGGGGTGAGAAAGGAAAGATATTGTCATCGACTCCACACCACACTGAGTCTGTGTTTATAAAAAGGGCGGGTTGGGGGATGGGGTGGGATAAACAGCAGTACCCAGACTGACCTAATGGTTTGGGCTTTGGGGCTTTTGAAGGCACTGAAATTCTGCCCCCTGCCTCTTGTTCACACAGTGCAAGAAATGTGACCTAGGAGAAACCCTTCAGATAAGTTCATCTGGCAATCGAGAGGTGAAACGACAAATACTTAACCCAACTGCTCCGCTAGGAGGTCAGGCCGAATTGAATGATAATTATGGGGGCAGACGAATCAGGGGTGGTTAAGGCCTGACTTCTTTTGCTGTCATGTTTCTGGGGGCACATTTAGCCCAGTAGACTATCCAGAAGGTAGACTTTGGAAGGTGATTAGAAAGGTGGAGTTCACTTGCAAAGGGAATGTGCTAAGAGGCTGGCCCTCTTCCTGTCTTAACTTTGTTTTAAATCTGTATGACTTAAAACTCAAACTCCTTTTTCCAGGCAGACTTGAGGGAAAGAACTTGAAAAAATTTTTTAATCTTGTTTTTTTTATTGAAGTTTACAACATGATGTTAGTTGCAGGTATACAGTGAAGTGATTCTGCTATATGTGTGTGTATATATGTGTGTGTGTGTGTGTGTGTGTGTGGATACAAATATATATATACACACATATATATATACACATACATATATAAGGTTGTCCAAAATGTTCGTTCAAGTTTTTCTGTAACATCTTATGCAGTGTAAGGTGGATTATGCATATCATATCGGAGAAGGCAATGGCACCCCACTCCAGCACTCTTGCCTGGAAAATCCCATGGACGGAGGAGCCTTGTGGGCTGCAGTCCATGGGGTCGCTAAGAGTCAGACACAACTGAGCGACTTCCCTTTCACTTTTCACTTTGATGCATTGGAGAAGGAAATGGCAACCCACTCCAGTGTTCTTGCCTGGAGAATCCCAGGGACAGGGGAGCCTGGTGGGCTGCTGTTTATGGGGTCGCACAGAGTTGGATAAGACTGAAGCGACTTAGCAGCAGTAGCAGCAGCATGCGTACCATATATATATATATATATATATATATATATATATATATATATATATACACATCTAAGTGAAGTCACACAGAAAAAAGACAAATATCATGCTCTTTATATTGAAATATATATAAATAATATAAATGATCTTATTTACAAAACAGAAATAGACTCACAGACATAGAAGACAAATATATGGTTACCAAAGGGGAAGTGTGGAAAGGGATGGATTAAGAATATGAGACCAACAGATACACACTACTATATATAAAATAGATAAGCAAAAGGATCTAAACAGTGCAGGGAGTTATATTCAGTATCTTGTAATAACCTACAATGGAGAAGAATCAGAAAGGACCTTGAACTAATAACAAAATAAGGAGGTCAACTGAGGGTGCCGTATGTAAACACTTGAGTTTGATGAGCGGTGATCATGAAAGATGCTTCTAAAGTTTTCCTGGGCACTTTGTTTCAGATTGAATTTGTTTCTGTTACCATAAGAAAGAAATTTAAAAAACACGCAGGCCACTTGTCTCAGACATTGTTCATTGCTAATTTTTCAAAATGTATTTTTTAATTGAAGGATAATTGCTTTAAAGAACTTTGTTTTCTGTCAAACCTCAACAGGAATCAGCCATAGGCATACATATATCTCCTTCCTTTTGAACCTCCCTCCCGTCTCCCTCCTCACCCCACCTCTCTAGGTTGATACAGCATCCCTCTTTGGATTTCCTGAGCCATACAGCAAATTCCTGTTGGCTATCTGTTTTACATATAGTAATGTAAGTTTCCATGTTACTCTTTCCATACATCTCACCCTCTCTTCCCCTCTCCCCATGCCCATAAGTCTGTTCTCTATGTCTGTTTCTCCATTGCTGCCTTGCAAACAAATTCTTCAGTACCATTTTCTAGATTTCATATATATGTGCTAGAATATGATATTTATCTTTCTCTTTCTGACTTGCTTCACTCTGTATAATAGGTTCTAGGTTCATCCACCTTATTAGAACTGATTCAAATGAGTTCCTTTTTATGACTGAGTAATATTGCATAGTGTATATGTACCATGGCTTCTTTATCCATTCATCTGTTGATGGACATCTAGGTTGCTTCCATGTTCCAGCTATTGTAAATAGTGCTGCAGTGAACAATGGGAAACATGTGTCTTTTTAAATTTTGGTTTCCTCAGGGTATGCCTAGGAGTGGGATTGCTGGGTCATATAGTGGTTTTTTCCCTAGTTATTTTTAACAAATCTCCATACTGTCTTCCGTAGTGGCTATACTAATTTACATTCCCACCAACAGTGCAAGAGTGTTCCCTTTTCTCCACACCCTCTTTAGCATTTATTGTTTGCAGACATTTTGATGATGGCCATTCTGACTGGTGTGAGGTGACATAAATAAAAGGAATCCAGATCAGAAAATCCAGATCATGCTCACTGTTAGCAGATGACATGACACTGTACATAGAAAACCCTAAAGATAATATCAGAAAATTACTAGAGCTAATCAGCGAATTTAGCAAAGTTTCAGGATAAAAAATCAATACACAGAAATTACTTACATGTCTATATACTAACAACGAAAAATCAGAAAGGGAAATTAAGGAGTCAATCCCGTTCACCATTGCAACAAAAAGAACTAAATATCTAGAAATAAACTTGCATAAGGAGGCAAAAGAACTGTACACAGAAAATTATAAAACACTATAAAGAAAGCTGAGCGCTGAAGAATTGATGCTTTTGAACTGTGGTGTTGGAGAAGACTCTTGAGAGTCCTTTGGACTGCAAAGAGATCCAACCAATCCATCCTAAAGGAGATCAGTCCTGAGTGTTCATTGGAAGGATTGATGTTGAGGCTGAAACTCCAACACTTTGGCCACCTGATGCAAAGAGTTGACTCATTTGAAAAGACCCTGATGCTGGGAAAGATTGAGGGCAGGAGCAGAAGGGGATGACAGAGGATAAAATGGTTGGATGGCATCACCAACTCAATGGACGTGGGTTTGGGTGGACTCTGGGAGTTGGTGATGGACAGGGAGGCCTGGCATGCTGCAGTTCATAGGGTCACAAAGAATTGGACACGACTAAGCGACTGAACTGAACTGAACTGAACTGAATGAAAGAAATCAAAGATGACATAAACAGATGGAGAGACATTCTATGTTCCTGGGTAGGAAAAATCAATATTGTGAAAATGATTATACTACCAAATGCAATCTACAGATTCAATGTGATCCCTATCAAATTACCAATGGTGTTTTTCACAGAACTGGAACAAAATATTTCATAATTAATATGGAAACACAAAAGATCCTGAATAGCCAAAACAGTCTTGAGAAAGAATGGAGCTGAAGGAATCAACTTTCCTGACTTTAGATTATACTACAAAGCCACAGTCATCAAGACAGTATGGTTCTGGCACAAAAATAGAAATATAGACCAATGGAACAAGATAGAAAGTCCAGGAATAGACCCATACACCTATGGTACCTTATTTTTGACAAAGGAGGGAAGAATATACAATGGGGCAAAGACAACCTCTTTAATAAATGGTGCTGAGAAAACTGGACAGCTACATGTAAAAAAATGAAATTAGAACACTTCCTAACACCATACACAAAGATAAACTCAAAATGGATTAAAGACCTAAATGTAAGACCAGAAACTATAAAACTCTTAGAGGAAAACATACGCAGAACACTCAATCAAAGCAAGATCCTCTATGACCCACCTCCTAGAGTAATGGAAATAAAAACAAAAGTAAACAAGTGGGAGCTGATTAAACTCAAAAGGTTTTCCACAGCAAAGGAAGCTATAAGTACAGTGAAAAGACAATCCTCAGAATGGGAGAAAATATAGCAAGTAAAACAGCTGACAAAGGATTAATTTCCAAAATATACAAGCAGCTCATACAACTCAGTGGCTTCCTTCTCGGCTCAGTCAGTAAAGAACCTGCCTGCAATGCAGAAGACCTGGGTTTGATTCCTCGGTTGGGAAGATCCCCTAGAGAAGGAAATGGCAACCCACTCCAGGATTCTTGCTTGGAAAATCTCATGAACAGAGGAGCCTGGCAGGCTACAGTCCATGGGGTCGCAAGAGTTGGACATGATTTAGCAACTAAACCACCACCATACAATTCAATACCAGAAAAACAAACAACTCAATCAAAAAGTGGGGAAAAGACATAAACAGTCATTTCTCCAAAGAAGACATACAAATGACTAACAGACACATGAAAAGATGCTCAGATGTCAACATCACTCATTATTCATTTCAGTTCAGTTCAGTCGCTCAGTCGTGTCCGACTCTTTGCGACCCCATGAATCGCAGCATGCCAGGCCTCCCTGTCCATCACCAACTCCTGGAGTTCACTCAGACTCACGTCCATCGAGTCAGTGATGCCATCCAGCCATCTCATTCTCTGTTGTCCCCTTTTCCTCCTGCCCCCAATCTCTCCCAGGATCAGAGGCTTTTCCAATGAGTCAACTCTTCACATGAGGTGGCCAAAGTACTGGAGTTTCAGCTTCAGCATCATTCCCTCCAAAGAAATCCCAGGGATGATCTCCTTCAGAATGGACTGGTTGGATCTCCTTGCAGTCCAAGGGACTCTCAAGAGTCTTCTCCAACACCACAGTTCAAAAGGATCAATTCTTCGGCTCTCAGCCTTCTTCACAGTCCAACTCTCACATCCATACATGACCACAGGAAAAACCATAGCCTTGACTAGATGGACCTTAGTCGGCAAAGTATTAGAGAAATGCAAATCAAAACTCCATTGCTAAATTAACTTACAAGTCAGAGACTTTTTATCCCAATAAAAGCTTTGGACTCTCTACTAATCCTAATTGTCAATATCAAACTGGTTAAATGGTAATGAGGCAGGAAGCTGTAGATGGCTGTGACATCCCAGGAGGGTATCACCCTCTCTGCCAAATATGTGGATCAACAGCCAGCCATCAGCTGCAGTGTGATGTAATTATGTTGGAAGAGCTTTGTACAGATGGCTGAGATGTTTCTGTTTACAGTGCAATTCTTCCCCTTACTCCAAGTGATGTCTTTCTGGCTAAGCATTTTGAAAGAATAACCTGTTCACTTTTTTTCCTCTCCAGAACTTCCCCTTTTTAAAACCTCTCTTTGCCCTGAGTTTCTGTTACAAGAACATGGAAAGATGAAAAGTCTCAAAAGTTGACTTTAAACCGACCAGTAAACCCTATAAGCCAACCTGTATAAAGCAAGAGGGCACCAGAGCTCTGTCAGCTGTGACAAGATAATCTCAGAAACAGATCCTGCTCAAGTTCAAGTTCAATGCAGGCAGAGATTTTAAAAATAAAGTGGGCTGGGAAGGAGAATGATCCTACTTGACCTAACTCCAAAGAAAAAGGCATGATCTGGCCCAAATTTCAAAAATAGAGAACAGTCCAAGAATAATAATAGTATCTTGCTGGGAAAGACTTTTTATCTTAGCTTAGGCAGAAAAAATAGAACGTAAAGCTTTTCCCAGTCTCTCCAGCCCCACGGTGGGAACCCTGGGTGTTTACTAGTCCACTCCTAAGCCATGAGTGGGTATGAATGGCTGTGGGTAGCTTGCCAAGGAGAGACTGTGGATAGGTAGAGACACAGATGTGGCAGAAGGTAGATGGAAATCAATGGGTGAGGACCATGAGGACAAGATCCTTGCCAGAACTGCTTATA
The DNA here is from genome assembly GCF_032405125.1 of Capricornis sumatraensis. NCBI lineage: Eukaryota > Metazoa > Chordata > Mammalia > Artiodactyla > Bovidae > Capricornis > Capricornis sumatraensis. Next base: position 39,998,691 of record NC_091078.1, on the reverse strand, counting down.
GTCTCCTGACAGCCCTGCTACGCTTTCGCAGTGTGCCCTTGCACTCCCTCTGATGACCATTGTTTCCTTGTCTGATTTATTCCACAAAACTCAGTTGGTGAGGGCCTTCTCTGGGAATCCCTCCTTTTTTTCGTGATTGAATCAACAGCCTCAGACCATCTCCCAGAGTGGAACTGACTCTGTCTTGGACACTACCCTGTGATTTCTTTGGGTGCAGGGACATTCTGCATCTGTCTGTGTCCCATGTGATGTCAAAGGAACCAGTGGATGTTTCTTGAATTGGATTGAATTGGAATGGAGTCGAATTGAATTGACAATTAGATTCCCCTTCTCAGTGGCTTCTAGCTTCTAGAATGTTAAAGTGATATGTTGATGTTGAAACTGTTCTTTACCTGGTGGGAGTAAGGCCAGAGAGAGAGATGACTTTGAGCTGTACCTAAAACCCCAAACTCAAGTGACTCTTTCTCTTTTCAACCAACATAAAGCCATTGATCCCAAACTGGCAGGTAGTGGTTCAAAAGTGACTGCAAATAAGGGCTGTGGACATTTTAAACCCACACACCTGATAAATGTGAGACTCAATCAACAGTGTATGTTAAAGATTTTGTCTTTTCCTTTATACATACATTGTTAGGATCTTGGTGAGGAATCTTCAGTTCAGTTCAGTTCAGTTCAGTTCAGTCACTCAATCGAGTCCAACTCTTTGCGACCCCATGAATCGCAGCACACCAGGCCTCCCTGTCCATCACCAACTCCTGGAGTTCACTCAGACTCACGTCCATCGAGTCAGTGATGCCATCCAGCCATCTCATCCCCTGTTATCCCCTTCTCCTCCTGCCCCCAATCTCTCCCAGCATCAGAGTCTTTTCCAATGAGTCAACTCTTCACATGAGGTGGCCAAAGTACTGGAGCTTCAGCTTTAGCATCATTCCTTCCAAAGAAATCCCAGGGTTGATCTCCTTCAGAATGGACTGGTTGGATCTCCTTGAAGTCCCAGGGACTCTCAAGAATCTTCTTCAACACCACAGTTCAAAACCATCAATTCTTTGGTGCTCAGCTTTCTTCAGTTCAACTCTCACATCCATACATGACTACTGGAAAAACCATAGCCTTGGCTAGATGGACCTTTGTTGGCAAAGTAATGTCTCTGCTTTTGAATATGCTATCTAGGTTGGTCATAACTTTCCTTCCAAGGAATAAGTGTCTTTTAATTTCATGGCTGCAGTCACCATCTGCAGTGATTTTGGAGCTCCAAAAAATAAATTCTGATATTGTTTCCACTGTTTCCGCATCTATTTCCCATGAAGTGATGGGACCAGATGCCATGATCTTCATTTTCTGAATGTTGAGCTTTAAGCCAACCTTGCCAACTCTCTTCTTTCACTTTCATCAAGAGGCTTTTTATTTCCTCTTCACTTTCTACTATAAGAGTGGTGTCATCTGCATATTTGAGGTTATTGATATTTCTCCCGGCAATCTTGATTCCAGCTTGTCCTTCTTCCAGCCCAGCGTTTCTCATGATGTTCTCTGCATATAAGTTAAATAAGCAGGGTGACAGTATACAGCCTTGATGTACTCCTTTTCCTGTTTGGAACCAGTCTGTTGTTCTTAGAGATATTAAAAAAAAAATTTTAGCCGGTTGCACAAAGCACACTTTAAGCTCCTAACAATCTTTCATTAAATCAAATTGAAATTAGCCAAAGAGAAAATCTCACTTGATTTTTTGTGTGTTCTCTTGGGGTTAAGAGAAACATTATGGTGTGAAAGGCTCTAGAAAATTGATGATAGTTTAGCAGTCAGATCGACCTGGGTTCAGATAAAAGTACCACATAAAAGTAGAACATTTAGCCTTTCTATTTGTTTCTTTTTAAAGTAAAATTATATAGAGTAAATCACTTAGCTCAGGGCCTAGCACATAGGAAGACATTAATACATGGTCATTACTGTTATTATTGTCTACCACCAGATGTTCTAACCCAAGGTGATGAGATCAGGCAATTTGCTGAGTGCTTTTATTCATCACCATCTTCTGAGTAATCACTTTCAACTCCTGATGTAATGCTTGCAGTATATAAATAACACAATTTGAACGTAGCATCTTGGCTACCAAGTCAATTTTTCTCCAGCATATTGAATTTGATTATGGCATTTAATAAAGGAACAATTATAGGAGACTTGTTTTATAAAGAGATTAAAAGCTATCACTTTAAAAGATCTAATTCATACCTTGCTTGGCAACAGCATTAATTCAGCTCTCAATACACATAGCAGAGTAGGTTCAGAACAAGTTGACATTATACCAAAGATCTGAGTATTCATCTGAGCATGCAAGGTCTTCCCCTGTAACTCATTCTACTTTACATCATACCAGTTACAGTAAAGTTCATATAGCTCTCTGTTGACAATGAGCAACAAGCACATAAGTTAGTACAATAAAGTTGAAAGAGCACATACAAGAAGATGGACACGAGAGCTGAATTCACAAAAGAATTCAGTAGAAATGAAAAGGCATGTGGTTAGTGCGTTTGTCTAGTTTGGGATAATTATTTTGACTTAAAGATTATGCTTATTCTGTGCCTGATCTAGGCCTAGTGGATTATGAAATAAATAAAGAATATGATGGGATAGCTCCTGTCTAAACAGCATTGTGGAACCACTGTAAGTATCAGCAAAATCCATTACATATGAGAACTTGATTAATGGCAAGATTTGGCTAAGATCAGGGTTATCTGGTTATTAATCAAAATTACTAACTAGAGTTTCAAATAATATCAGGAAACATACATTCCCTAAATAACCAGATAATGTCCTCATTGACTCACTTTCAATTATTTGGGAGTATATGTATAAGATCTACATTATACATAAGATCTATGCACTGTATCTACTACTGCAGGCAGGAATCCCTCAGAAGAAACGGAGTAGCCATCATGGCCAACAAAAGAGCCCGAAATGCAGTACTAGGATGCAATCTCAAAAATGACACAATGATCTCTGTTCGTTTCCAAGGCAAACCATTCAATATCACAGTAATCCAAGTCTATGCCCAAACCAGTAATGCTGAAGAAGCTGAAGTTGAATGGTTCTATGAAGATCTACAAGACCTTCTAGAACTAACACCCAAAAAAGATGTCTTTTCATTATAGAGGATTAGAATGCAAAAGTAGGAAGTCAAGAAACATCTGGAGTAACAGGCAAATTTGGCCTTGGAATACAGAATGAAGCAGGGGAAAGGCTAATAGAGTTTTGCCAATAGAACACACTGGTCATAGCAAGCACCCTCTTCCAACAATAGAAGAGAAGATTCTACACATGGACATCACCAGATGGTCAATACTGAAATCAGATTGATTATATTCTTTGCAGCCAAAGATGGAGAAACTCTATACAGTCAGCAAAAACAAGACTGGGAGCTGACTTTGGCTCAGATCATGAACTCCTTATTGCCAAATTCGTACTTAAATTGAAGAAAGTAGGGGAAATCACTAGGCCATTCAGGTATGACCTAACTCAAATCCCTTATGATCATACAGTGGACGTGAGAAATAGATTCAGGGATTAGATCTGATAGAGTGCCTGATGAACTATGTATGGAGGTTTGTGACATTGTACAGGAGACAGGGATCAAGACCATCCCCAAGAAAAGAAATGCAAAAAGGCAAAATGGCTGTCGGAAGAGGCCTTACAAGTAGCTGTGAAAAGAAAAGAAGCAAAAAGCAAAGGAAAAGGAAAGATATACCCATTTGAATGCAGAGTTCCAAAGAATAGCAAGGAGAGATAAGAAAGCCTTCCTCAGTGATCAGTGCAAAGAAATAGAGGAAAACAACAGAATGGGAAAGACTAACGATCCCTTCAAGAAAATTAGAGATACCAAGGGAACATTTAATGCAAAGATGGGCTCGATAAAGGACAATAATGTTATGGAACTAACAAAGCAGAAGATATTAAGAAGAGGTGGCAAGAATACACAGAAGAACTGTACAAAAAGAGATCTTCACAACCAAGATAATCACAATGGTGTGATCACTCACCTAGAGCCAGACATCTTGGAATGTGAAGTCAAGTGGGCCTTAGGAAGCATCACTATGAACAAAGCTAGTGGAGGTGATGGAATTCCAGTTGAGCTATTTCAAATCCTGAAAGATGATGCTGTGAAAGTGCTGCACTCAACATGCCAGCAAACTTGGAAAACTCATCAGTGGCCACAGGAAAAGGGCAGTTTTCATTCCAATCCCAAAGAAAAGCAATGCCAAAGAATGCTCAAACTACTGCACAATTACACTCACTTTACATGCCAGCAAAGTAATGTGCAAAATTCTCCAAACCAGGCTGCAACAGTACGTGAACCATGAACTTCCAGATGTTCAAGCTGGTTCTGGAAAAGAAAGAGGAACCATAGATCAAATTGCCAATATGGGTTGGATCATCAAAAAAACAAGAGAGTTCCAGAATAACATCTATTTCTGCTTTATTGACTATGCCAGAGCCTTTGACTGTGTGGATCGCTACAAACTGGAAAATTCTGAAAGAGATGGGGATGCCAGACCACCTAACCTGCCTCTTGAGAAATCTGTATGCAGGTCAAGAAGCAAGAGTTAGAACTGAACATGAAACAACAGACTGGTTCCAAATAGGGAAAGGAGTGCATCAGGGCTGTATATTGTCACTCTGCTTATTTAGCTTATATGCAGAGTACATCATGAGAAACGCTGGACTGGAAGAAACACAAGCTGGGATCAAGATTGCCGGGAGAAATATCAATAACCTTGGATATGCAGATGACACCACCCTTATGGCAGAAAGTGAAGAGGAACTCAAAAGCCTCTTGATAAAAGTGAAAGAGGAGAGTGAAAAAGTTGGCTTAAAGCTCAACATTCAGAAAACGAAGATCATGGCATCTGGTCCCATCAGTTCATGACAAATAGATGTGGAAACAGTGTCAGACTTTATTTTCTTGGGCACCAAAATCACTGCAGATGGTGACTGCAGCCATGAAATTAAAAGACGCTTACTCCTTGGAAGAAAAGTTATGACCAACCTAGACTACATATTAACAACAGAGACATTACTTTGCCAGCAAAGGTCCATCTAGTCAAAACTATTGTTTTTCCAGTGGTCATGTATGGATGTGAGAGTTGGACTATAAAGAAAGCTGAGCACTGAAGAATTGATGGTTTTGAACTGTGGTGTTGGAGAAGACTCTTGAGAGTCCCTTGGACTGCAAGGAGGTCCAACCAGTCCATCCTAAAGGAGATCAGTCCTGGGTGTTCATTGGAAGGACTGATGCTGAGGCTGAAACTCCAACCCTTTGGCCACCTCATGCAAAGAACTGACTCATTTGAAAAGACCCTGATGCTGGGAAAGATTGAAGGTGGGAGAAGGGGACAACAAAGGATGAGATGGTTGGATGTCATCACTGACTCAATGGACATGAGTTTGAGTAAACTCTAGGAGTTGATGATGGACTGGGAGAGCTGGCTGCTGCAGTCCATGGGGTCACAAAGAGTCAGACATGACTGACTGACTGAATTGTACTGATACGCATAAGAGTGGAAAATGGGCTATATGATAACTCTATATTTAAATTTTTGAGGATACCCCAATTAGTTGACATTAGCCAGCTTACTGTGAAATCATTAATTTCCTTTTGTATACTTTTTTCCACAGCAGCTGCACTATTTTACATTCCCATTAGCAAAGTATTAGAATGCCATGTCTCCACATTCTTACCAATATTTGTTACTCTCTCCCTCTCTATTCCTTTAAATTTATATAACCATCTTAGTTGGTGTGAAGTAGTAATTCATTGTAACTCTGAGTTGTATATCCAACTTACGATGTTGAGTATTTTTTGTGTGCACTTATTTTCCATTTTTATGTCCTCTTCAGAGAATTGTCTTCTTAAGTCCATTGCCCATTTTTCTTTTTTTTTTTCATTGCCCATTTTTCAATTGGGTTGTCTTTTGCTGTTGAGTTGTAGGAGTTCTTTGAACATTCTAAATATTAAGTACTCCAGATAAATGATTTGCAAGTATTTCCTCCCCTTCTGTAGGATGTCTTTTCGCTTTCTTAATGTCATAAAAGGTTTTTTATTTTATTTTGATGAGGTCCAGTTTATCTAGTTTTGCTGTGTTGTTGTTGTAGCTTGTGGTTTGGATGTCATGTTTAAGAATCCATTGTCAAATCAAAGATCATGGGTACTTAGCCTAGTTTTCTTCTAAGAGCTTTATGGTTCTAGCTCTTATATTCAGGTCATTGACCCAATTTGAGTTAAAATTTCAGTTAAGTTCACTTCAGTCACTCAGTTGTATCTGACTGTTTGTGATCCCATAGATTGCAGCACGCCAGGCTTCCCTGTGTATCACTGACTTCTGGAGCTTGCTCAAACTCGTGTCCATTGAGTCAGTGATGCCATCCAACCATCTCATCCTCTGTTGTCCCCTTCTTCTCCTGTCTTTGATCTTTCCCAGCATCACGGTCTTTTCCAGTAAATCGGTTCTTTGTATCAGGTGGCCCAAATATTGGAGGTTCAAGTTCAACATCAGGCCTTCTAATGAATATTCAAGATTGATTTTCTTTAGGATTGACTGGCTTGAACTCCTTGCAGTCCAAGGGACTCTCAAGAGTCTTCTCCAACACCACAGTCCAAAAGTATCAATTCTTTGGCACTCAGCTTTCTTTATAGTCCAACTCTCACATCCATACAAGACTGCTGGGAAAACCATAACTTTGACTAGACAGAGTTAAAATTTGTGTATGGCCCAAGGCAGAAGTTCAAATTCCCTCCCTAGCATGTGGATAAGAAGCTATCCAAGCATCATTTGTTGAAGAGACAATTCTTTTTCCATTAAGTGGTTTTGCCACACTTGTTGAAAATCAAATGGTCATAGGTTTATGGGTTATTCCTGGACTCTTAATTCTATTTAATTGGTCCACATGTCTATCCTTACATTATTGCCACACTCTTTCGATGACTGTAGCTTTGCCATAAGTTTGAAAACCAGCAAATGTAAACCCTTCAACTTTGTTTTTCTTTTTCAAGATTATTTTGATTATTCCAAATATCTTACATTTCCATATGAATTTGAGGATCATCTTTTCCATTTCTGTGAAAAATGCAGCTGTAAGTTTGATAGGGTTACTTTGGCTGCTTTGTGTAGAGTGCTTGGGGTTTGTACAGATTCATTGCATTGTGTAGATTCCTTTAGATAATAATGGTTTTTAAAAAATATTAAGTCTTCTATGAGCACAGGATGTCTTTCCATTAATTTGGATTTTCTTAATTTTCAGCTATATTTTGTAGTTGCATGGAGAAAGTGAAGAGGAACTAAAGAGTCTCTTGATGAGGGTAAAATAAGAGAGTGAAAAAGCTAGCTTAAAACTCAACATTCAAAGAACAAAGATCATGGCATCTGGTCCCATCACTTCATGGCTAATAGATGGGAAAAAAGTGGAAATAATGGCAGGTTTTATTTTCCTGGGCTCCAAAATCACTGCAGATGATTACTGCAGCCATGAAATTAAAAGATTCTTGCTCCTTGGAAGAAATCTATGACAAACCTAGACAGCATATTAAAAAGCAGAGACATCACATTACTAACAAAAAATCATAAAGTCAAAGCTATGGTTTTTCCTATAAACATGTACAGATGTGATATCTAGACCATAAAGAAGGCTGAGCACTGAAAAATTGATGCTTTGGAATTGTGGTGCTGGAGAAGACTCTTGAGAGTCCCTTGGACTGCAAGGAGATCAAGTCAGTCAGTCCTAAAGGAAAGCAACCCTGAATATTCATTGGAAGGGCTGAAGCTGAAGCTAAAGCTCCAATACTTTGGCTGCCTGATGCGAAGAGCTGACTTACTGGAAAAAACCTCGATGCTGGGAAAGATTGAGGGCAGGAGGAGTAGGGAGCAACAGAGGATGAGATGTTTGGATGGCATCACTGACTCAATGGACATGAGTTTGAGCTAATGCCAGGAGACAATGAAGGACGGGGAAGCCTGGCATGCTGCAGTCCACGGGGTCTCAAAGAGTCAGACACGACTTAGTGACTGAACAACAACAACAACATATTAATATATACGGGCTTCACATGTGGCACGGTGTTAAAGAATCTGCCTGCCAGTGAAGGAGATGTATGAGACATGAGTTCAGTCTCGGAGTTAGGGAGATCTCCTGGTGAAGGAAATGGTAACCCACTCCAGTATTCTTGCCGGAAAAATCCCATAAGTAGAGAAGCCTGGTGGGCTACAGTCCATGGGTTCACAAAGAGTCAGACATGACTGAGCAACTGAGCACATACACACACACACACACTCACATATATATGTGTGTGTGTGTGCATGTGTGTGTATATACATAAACTCTTCGGTTACATTTATTCCTAGTATTTCATTCTTTTGATGATATTACAAATAGAATTTTTCATTAATTTCCCTTTCAGATTGTTTATGTCAATTATCCAGAACTGCAATTGATTTTCATGTTTTGCTCTTAAACTTTGTTGAATTCATATATTAGCCCCAGTAGCTTTTTTGTGGATCCTTTGGGAATTTCTGTATAAAAGATCATGTCATTTGTCATTTCCTACTTCAGGAGATCTTCCACATCGAGAGACTGAAACTACGTCCCCTGCACTAAAGGTGGTTTCCTTATCACTGAGCCACTTGGGAAGCCCCATTGATTTCTAGCTTCATTTTATGATTGTCAGAAAGTTACTTTTCTTGATTTCAATTATTTTAATTATGTGAAAATTGTTTTGTGCATAATACATGGTCCATCCTGAAGAATTTTCCATTTGTACTGCAGAATTCATCTGCTGCTGTTGCTGGATATAGTCTCATATAAATATATATCTGTTGGTTGTGTTGTGTGTGTTAGTCACTCAGTGTGTCTGATTCTTTTATGAATCCATGGACTGTAGCCCGGCAGGCTCCTCTGTCCATGGAATTCTCTAGGCAAGAATACTGGAGTGGATAGCCATTCCCTTCTTCAGGGGACTTCCTGATCCAGGGATAGAACCTGGGTCTCCTGCACTGCAGGCAGATTCTTTACTGTGAGCTGCCAGGTTGTCAGGTTAGAATGTTTTAAAAGTTCTCTTTTTCCTTATTATCTTCTGTCTCTGCTCTACCCTTTACTGAAATTGTTATATTGAAGTCTGCAGCCATTATTGTAAAACTTTGTATTCTTCTCTTCAATTACATCAGTATTTGCTATATATATGTATACAAAATGCATCATCTTATGCAAACTGAAAAATCCCGACTAATAAAAACTAGTGGATTTTTCATTTTACTTATTTGACTTTTCAGCTCTAGAATTTCTATGTGACCAATTTTTCTGATTTCTACACTGTTTTCATATTCTTCTTTAGTTCTTATTAAAGATTTCCTATAACTCTTTTAAAATAATCAAGATACTTGATTTAAAGTCTTTGTGTACTAAGTCCAATGACTGAGCTTCCTCTTCCTCAGAGAATGTTTCTCTCCATGTTTTATTTTTCAAATGAGCCATACTTTCCTGTTTCTTTATATGCTTTTCAATTTTTTGTTGAAACCTGAAAATTTGAACATTATAATATTATAACCCTTAAAATCCGATTCTTTCCCTTCTCCAGGATTTACTCTTTGGATTATTGGAGGCTATAGACATTTGTTTCTTTAGTGGCACTTTCAAGCTCCTTTAACCAAACTGTATTCTATGTTGTGTGCAGTCCTTGAAATTCCTTTAGCTTGAGCTCAGCTAAGGTTTTGACTATGACTTCCTTTAATATCGAGAACTAAAAAAAAAAAAGCAAAAACTAAACAAAACCAAAACAAAACCCAAGCACACTTTTCCTGGCTTGCAGATGGCTCTGTGTTGATAAACTTTTTCAACACTTAATAAGGCTCTTACAACTCTGCCTCAACTTTCATTTCCTGGTTCTGCTGAGCCTAAAAATAAACTGAAGTTGAAAGTTTAGAATTGCCCCAAGTCTTTTCTGAGCATATGTCCTTCCTTTGGCATGCATGTGGCTTTCTAGATTTCTCTGTGTACTTAACTGCTTTTGAATGACCAATAGCCTAAAAGAAACTCTCTCCACAGTTTTTCCTTCCAAAAGTTGGTGATGGTTTAGTCACCAAATTGTGTCCGACTGTTGTGACCCCATGGACTGTAGCCTGCCAAGTTCCTCCGTCCATGGGATTTTCCAGGCAAGAATAATGGAATGGGTTGCCATTTCTTTTTCCAGGGGATTTTCCTGATTCAGGAATTGAACCTGGGTCTCCTGCATTGCAGGCAGATTCTTTACTGACTGAGCTACAAGGGAAGTCTACCATAATGTACGTGTTCTATGTTTTTGTCCCAACTACAATCTTTTGCAGCTGCAAGTTTTTCATTCACTTTACCATATTGTTGAGCAATGCCTGCTGCTTTTCAGCCCCCAGAAGTGAAAGTATTAGTTGCTCAGCTGTGTCTGACTCTTTGCAACCCCATGGGCTATAGCCTGCTGGGCTCCTCTGTCCATGGGATTCTCTAGGCAAGAATACTGGTGTGGGTGGCCATTCCCTTCCCCAGGGGAAATTCCTGACCCTGGGATTAAACCTGTGTTTCCCACATTGCAGGCGAATTCTATACAATCTGAGCCATCAAGGCAGTCCTGAGTGAGTTCCAAAACAGAGACAGGCAAAAAAACGATGAACAGCTTGTATCAGTTCTTCAAGTAGCCTCCATACAGAATATAAGAGACAGACACAATAGCTTTTTAAAAAAATATCTGCTTGGTTATCTCCAAAAGCAGAAACTAGGTTCCCACACTGGGAAAGGAAGTTGCCATTCTCAAGATCTCTACTGAACTAGCTGAGCAAGGGCGAGTAAAAATACCACAGAGCTTTCCTTCTGTTTTTTACTTGTCTTTTCTTGATTCAGCATTTACTTGCTTCTATAAGCCTTTAACGGTCTTCCAGAGTCCTGTCAGTACTGGTTCTGGCAGTTCTGCTTGTTGTTCTAACGTTTCTGTGGAAGGATGCAAGTTTGGAGTTACCTACTCTTCCATTTTGCTGATACCACTCTAATTTTTTCTTGATAATTTTTTTCTCTGTTCTGTGTGTTGACATTGATAGGCCTCAATTGCCAAGTGTAATATTTTAGACTGTCTATGGTAACTTACCCATGTGATTGCTGAAATGCTTGGAAAGTATTCCACTAAATTAAAAACAAACTAAAGGAGTCAAGTGTGAAGCAATTCGCTTGTTTACAATTTCAACTTTGCTCTATGAAAAATAAGCAATCACAGATGAAATCAGGGGAATAAAAGAATTTAAATAAGAACATAGCTTATGAAGGGGGAAGGATGGGGGAAGGGATAGTTAGGGAGTTTGGGATGGATATGTACACATTGCTATATTTAAAGTGGATAACCAAGAAGGATGTACAGTTTAGCACATGGAACTCTGCTCAATGTTAGGTGGCAACCTGGATGGGAAGGGACTTTGGGGGAGAATGGATACATTTTATATCTATGTCTGAGTCCCTTCAATGTTTACCTGAAACTATCACATTGTTAATTGGCTATGTATCCCAATACAAAATAAGGGTTTTTTTAGAAAAGGATTAATATAAATAAACACTCTAAAAATAAAAAGAACACAGCTTATGATAGTTGCTTAGATGTGGAAGAGTATAAAAAACTCAAGTAATGATGACTAGTTAGCTATGAACTGAGAGTTCAAAGCCACAGGGCCTCATTTCAGTTTTACCTTTAACCGGTAGGGTAACTGAGGCACATCCTAGTGACCTCTCTATGGCCTGTCCTCTCCTGGCAAATGAATGGGATGGACCTCATCATTAGTTTCCAAACTGAGTTCCAAAGAGACTGGAAGAGGTTCATAGGGGAAAGGGATACTGGAGAGATTTCCAGGCTCTCTTTCCAATCTGAGATGTTCCACTTCAGTTATTTACTTGAATTCTATGTAAGGTTTTATTTGACAATATGGTTCTTCAATTTGAAAAGCCTGAAAGCATAGAATTAGATAATCTCGAGGATTTTTTCAGATACAAAAATCTTTTCTGTATTCTATCAAGGGCATAGCCTAATTTAGGAGAGGATTAGAAATTAGAATACATAGACTGGCTCTTCTGTTTACAGCCCTGGAATTTTAATCATGTTTATCATCATTCTGTCTTCATTTTCTTCACCTACAAAAAGGAGGTACTGATAATTCTCTACGTACTTCCTGGAGCTATAGAGCAAATAATAAAAGAAAACAGATGTGAAGTACTTTGAGAAGTTTAAAGTATTAAGCAAGTCTAAGCTTATTACCATTTGTTTTTAAAGCCCTTGACTGTACCAACCATAATGAGTCTGAGATCTTGAAAGACAGGACTGAGTATTACAAAAAACAAGAAATAAGTTCTCATTTTGCAAGGATGACTGTATGTAATGTACTCCATTAGCCTAGCTCTAGTACATAATGCCCCAGCCCCTGGCGGCCCCATTCAGGCTGTTTGATAGAATGTCCATGAGTAAGGGAGGAAAGAAGGAGAAGCCAAGGAGGAGCCTTGATGTGGAAGTGTGTAACGCTATCTCTGACTGCGGGGTCTCTGACGTCTTAGGCACGCCTGGCCCATGTCTGACCTTGACTCTCATTCCCTCTCCATCTTGACTAATCATGCCCCAAACTTTCTGGTCTTGCTTTAGACTTGCAATCTGTTGACATCACTCACAGCTGGGTGGCCTCATGAGATTCCCCCAAATCAGCTAACTCTCTTCTAGCCTCACCTATTTGAGCTTTCTCTGATCTTGGCAGCAAACTAATTATATTTGAAATCACAAAAATAGAGTAGGCAACTCATTCTGATTTCCTTGGAAGTTTCACAGTTTTAAAACTGGAAATCCTATGTCCTGGGAACCTCTTCAGTTTTAGGCAAACCAGGAAAGTTGGTCACCTGGCTTGTCAAGACATTTAAAGAAAAATATTAAAAAGAGATACAGATCTATAGATCAAAGGCCTCCGACCCTGCTTATGAATATCCTGCTTTTTAAATAAAACTTTCTGGCTGAATCTAGTTGATGTAGACATAGCAACTGAAGTCTGATTCACTACAAATATTATACCTATTTCCTTGAGTGGCCTGGAGCTAAAATAATCAGTGCTATAGCCTTTGGAATGCCCTTTCTTGGTCAGGGCATATCATACCCATGGCATTTTTCAACACACATTTGAGCCTGCTGTGAAAAGTGTACATGTCAGAATGCTTGGTGGATTTCCTAAACAATACATGTAAGCACTCGAAGAATTTCAAATCTATTCATTTTTGGGGGGGATTTCTTTTTATCTAAGGTCTTCATTGATCATTTAATGAAAAAAAAGTACAAATTAAGATTAAAGGTGGGTAAACTATGGTCTGTTAAGAAAATGTTAGAAAAATTTAAAAAGTGGTTTTTAAAATGTGTACATTTTGTAGGACTTTCCTGGTGATCCTATGGATAAGAATCTACCTACAATACAGGGGCCATGGGTTTGATCCCTAGTCTTGGAAAATCCCACATGCTGCGGGGCCAAAAACTGAAGAAAAAAAAAAAATATGGTGAATACATATGAAAAAAGTAAGCCATGTATGTTTAATATATTTATTATTTTCTAACATTAATTATTTGTTTCAAGTAGAGCTGAGTGAGTGATTAGCAAGTAAGAGTCCCATCATGTGTTTTTGTTTTTATTCGAATTGGGAAGAGAGTATCTTTGGGATTAATATATCTATATTTTTAAAGCTAAAGATATTTTTTCTTCAAATTTGCCTAAACCAGAAGGATAAGAATAAACTAGAATATGTGAAAGGGCCATTTATGGGCAAAGATGAGACATGGATCAAGCCGTGCAGTCTGAGAGCTGGGAAGACTAGTGTCTCAAAGCCCAGGGGGTGGTGTGGCTACAGCTGCGGGATGCGGCATTGACAGACACCCTAGAAGCGAATCTCTGAAGAGCTGTGCGTAGTTATAAGATCCAGGTCCTGAAGTGTTAGCTGTGACAGAGAGAGGGGAGAGGTAAGGAAGTTTTCTTAAAACAGAGAGGATGGAAAGACAAGTATTAGTGATACAATTGTGGGTAACAGTTGGAAGTAACACCCTGGGTATCAAACATTGTACAGTTTCAAATGTGTAGACGCTGTATCTTGACAGGAATTTAGGTAATAAAAGGTAGTAGTTAACTTGGTAATGTTTCCTATCATTATTTAGTAGAACTTTGGAGTTTCACAAACTCACGTGCATTTCTTTCTTACTTTTCCAAAAATTCTGGACGTCTAACAGGCTGCTGTGAATAGACACTGACCTTGCAGAGAGTTCATGGAAAAGAAAATAACCAGCGCCACCCCTTCAGAGAGAAATTTGACAGTAGTTATGTAAATTTTATTTGTGCATAATTTCAGGCCCAGCAAACTCTTGCTTCATGACTATACCAAGAGAAGTCTGGCATATCTGCCTGAGAGACACACAGAAGAATTTTCATTGCAGAAATAGTAGGAAATTGTCTAAATAAGTGTGGCAATTCATATGATGGAATACAATATAATCATTAAAAAAACTACTGAAAGAGATGATATTAACAGAGCTTTAAAAACTAAACAATGTTCAGGTTTCTGCTCACAGTATGAAGCCGTCTATGCAAAAGTTTAAAGCACGATGCTTTTCTTGCCCAGGGACTCATGTATACACAATGCCAAGTTATAAAATGTGGGCTAGGAAACACATATCAGATTGATAACAGTAGTTAGTTTTAGGAAAAAGGCAGATGACTAGCCTGGAATAGGAGAGGAAGGAATCTGTAGTTTTACTTGTCATGTTTCATTTTATTTATTTAAAAAAAAAAAGACAAAGCAAACATTATGAATGAGGATTGCTAATCTGGAAAGGAGACACAGATGTGTATTTCAGGATTTTCTTGACTTTTCTAAAAACTTCAGAGTTTTTTAAAATTAAGAATATTAGAAGGATAGAAAATGTAAAGAAAGGAGGGAGGAAAGAAGATGACCTCTGTAAGGCTGGCTTTGTAAACCTGACCTCAAATAAGGGAGGTCATGGCAGATATCACAGGGTTGCCTGAGTATACTGAAAAACACCCAAAGCAACAGTAATGGACCGAACAGCAAACTCACAATAATAAATTTAAAAAATTTAATAAATTAAAAAAAAATTTATTAATAATGAAAGACTTTTGGAATAGTTTGCTTGGAAACCCAGGGCCATCAAGAACAGGTTGGGCCCCACAAATTAAACAGGGATCCTGGAACTTCCCTAGTGGTCCAGAGGTTGGGACTCTGCCTTCCAATGAAGGGGGTGTGGGTCTGATCCCTGGTCAGGGAGCTAGGATTTTCCAAGCCTCTGGGCCAAAAAAAAAAAAAAAAAAAAAACCACCAACCCAAAGCATAAAACAGAAGCAATATTGTAACAAATTCAATAAAGACTTCAAAAATGGTCCACCACCAAAAATATTTTAAAAACAAACAAATAAACAAGCAAAGCTCTTGCAGCAGAAACCACACAACCCGCTGGGGCTGGATGCTGAAGTGCAGGCCAGCTGGCCCAGCCCCTCCCCAACCTCCCATGGAAATGAAACCCTGATGGCTGGCCCTGGTTTCCTTGTCCCAGCACTAACCCTCTTGGTGCCACATGCTGAGACTAGACTCAGTTCTTGTGGAAACACCGCCATGATCCTTAGGGACACACCTGGACTGATATGTATTCCAAAATGTAATGTATTAATTTAAAAAAAAAGTATAATAAGGCTTGGGCTTTTCTGGTGGCTCAGTGGTAAAGAATCTTCATGCCAAGTAGGAGACTCGGGTTCAGTCTCTGGGTTGGGAAGATCCCCTGGAAAAGGAAATGGCAACCCACTCTAGTATTCTTGCCTGAAGAATTCCATGGAAAGAGGAGCCTGGTGGGCTACACTCCATGGGGTTGCAAAGAATCAGACATGACTTATCAGCTAAACAGCAACATAGTAAGGCCAACAGATCAGGAGACAGCCTCCAATGAAAGGAGAGTTTGTTACCCTTGGCTCCCAAGAGGAGGGGCAGCTATGCTATTCAGGGCACAAGGGAAGCACCAGGGTGGTCAGGAGGCAGGGAGAGGGGAACACAGAAGGAGGTCTTTACTGTGGCTTCTGGGGTGAGGGAGTGTCAGCAGGCTCAGTACTGGCCAGTTTGAATCATTTCAGTGGACTCCAGGTGTAAGGGCTATCCCTGGATTTTAGGTCACTAGGGTGGAGGGAATAGTGATCCTGAGTGTGAGACCCCTATGGAGGAGGTGGTCAGGGAGTAGATATTTTGTGCTCCAAGACCAGTTGTTCACCTTCTCCAGGAACTCACTAACCCTGGGACAGGTCAGCAAACCCCAGATGTCACTGGAATATAAAAAATAGCTAATACAATATAAAACTTAAGAAAATAATGACCACCATTAAAAAGGTCTCTGTTACCTCGCTTGGCACCTGTGAATCTTATGGAATCGGTTTCTGGGGCCTGGGGTCCCATTGGCCTCAGTGTCAGTCACCCCAGCAGGACCTACAGTCTGCTGTTCTGCAGTAGGAGATGAACTCTCAGGAGCTGAAATGCCATTGTGGCCAAGGCTTCATTCCTCCTGTTTAGCCAAACCCAAGTCCTGTTGGCTGGCAAGTGTCTGTGAGAACGCAGAGACCAGCGCTGGGCTGTGTTAATGATGTTGAATAAAATCACTCCATTATTTTGGGAGAAAAGAGAGGACGGAGAGGCAGGTAGATGGCTTGCTGTACCAGCCACCTACATCAGTCTGTCTCCCTCCAAGGAAGTTCTCCCTGATTATGGTCCCTGGGGGGCCATGCTGCTCGCTGAAGCCCACCTGGCTCCCTCTCATGTGGGCTCTTGCCTCCCAAACCTGCTATTTTCAGCTCTGGCCACAAAGAGCAGTGCCTAATTATTGTGATTTGATCAAAAGCTGCACAGAAGTGCTACCATGTTTATTTTTCCCCCGTGCCAGCCTGGAGGGGAGAGGGCTTTTGTTTGGTTCTCTTGTTCCTCTGTCTCCTGGTGAGCATAAATCCTAAGCAAAGTCTAGCGATGAAAGAGCAAGGCAAAACCCACGTCCAAGCATAAGCAGGCCCAGGACACGAGAGGGCTTGAGAAAACAAACACTTCTTCCTTCTAGCTGGGATGTAGCTGAAGTCCTCGCATTAAAGAAATAGGAGAGAGAGTATCATGTTAAAGCTACAGCAGTGAAGGGTCCATAAAGTGAGACAAGAGCTTTCACATGCATCTTTTGATCTGCAGTAAACATGGCTGACCACTCATAGCCCTTCTGTTCAGCTTTCAGTAAGACATTACGAGTTTCTTTGTGGATTATGGTTTCCTAAGATTGTTGCTATAGAGATAAAAGACCTGACTATTTAATTTCACTTTATTTAATTCCATTCCCTCATACCTAGTTGGTAAATAATCCACCTGCAATGCAGGAGACCCCAGTTTGATTCCTGGATGGGAAAAATCTGCTGGAGAAGGGATAGGCCACCCACTCTGGTATTCTTGGCCTTCTCTTATGGCTCAGCTGGTAAAGAATCCGCCTGCAATGCAGGAGACCCTGGTTGGATCCCTGGGTTGGGAAGATCCCTGGAGAAGGGAACGGCTATCCACTCCACTTTTCTGGCTTGGAGAATTCCATGGACTGTATAGTCCTTGGGGTCACAAAGAATTGGACATGGCTGAGCCACTTTCACTTTCAATTAAATTTCACTAATTTCTTTAAATTAACTTCATCAAGTTCTTTTTCATGAAATGTCATTTAACTTCTTTCTTGGGGTCTTGAATAATGCCTTGATCCATCTGTGATCTATTGGCTAAGTTAGTTTGGGTTTTTCGTAACATCTTACAGAAAAACCAGAACAAACTTTTTAGCCCACCCAATATTAAAGAAATGATACCTGCTGTTGTGATTTAGTCACCACTCATGTCCAGCTCTTTGAGGCCACATAGACTGTAGCATGCCAGGTTCCCCGTCCTTCACTGTCTCCCAGAGTTTGCTCCGACTCATGTCCATTGAGTTGACGGTGCCATCCAACCATATCATCCTCTGTCACTCCCCTCCATTCTTGCCCTCAATCTTTCCCAGCAGCAGGGTCTTTTCCAATAAGTCAGCTCTGCACATCAGGTGGCAAGTCTGCAAGTCAACTTTTCCAAATTGCCTTTAGCTGTTTACTTGGGAAAATGTGAGTTGCTCTGAAGTGGAGCAAAGATAAATGGGTACAGGCAAGAATACTGGAGTGGGTTGCCATTTCCTTCTCCAGGAGATCTTCCTAACCCAGGGACTGAACCCGGATCTCCCACATTGTAGGCAGACGCTTTACCATCAGAGCCACCTGGGAAGTCCACAAAACTTCCAGAGCCTTTTCTATTTCTCTTTCATGTCATTGCTGTGAGGATGTGCCAGTTGACATCCAAACTCAACTGGTTGGACTGCAACAGAGTGGGTTGCCCCCAAAAGTTCTGTTTGGGGCACCTGGCTTGCAGGAGCAATTCCACAGAATCCTGGGCTCTGCTCCCTGAAATCTGCCTGCCCCTCAATCCTGCCTTGGTTCAGTGATGCAAGGCCATCAGTAATTCAAGGCTGCTATCTCGAGTACTTTACAGAATCCTCCCCAATATCCGAGTCACAAGGGGAGAGTGAGTGCCTGCACAGACCTAGCTGAGGGAGAAGGGGCTCTACTAAGGCTGCTTTTTTTGTGGTGCTTGGCAGATCATACCCAACTGTTCTGTCTACTACTACCTGCCTGACATAAGCTGGGCAACCTCAGAACACTTGTGGACCTTGAAAACCATTTTCTTCATACTTTCTAGATGTCTTTTCTATTGAAGTTCTAAATAAAAACTTCTAATTTCATCCAGGAAGTTATTAATTTCCTTTAGCCCATACCCTTCACCAAAGTCATTCTTTGTTCATTTTCCTGGAAGAATGGCCACCATCTCTTCTAAGAAAACTTTATATAATAGACTAAAATGGTAACTAGAAAAAAAATTTTTTTAAAGAACAGGAAACCATCTGTGAGGAAATGCAATATAACTGTATACTGTGTTTGGCACCAGATATGTTTCTGAAAGAAAGAAAGAAAAAAAAAAGCAAAACACCAAACTTGTAAGTAAACTACATGAAGTAATGTGCTGGGAGGTTCTTTTCTATCCACTTCCTTTATAGATTGGTTTTAGTGAAATATTGTAACTCCTTTAAAGTATTCTGTTTTAACAAAAAGTTCTTGGAGGAAAGCCTGTGGCTTTAAATATGGAGATTCTTACCCAGTGTCAGAATAAATAACTTTTATGGTTTGTAACACAGCTTGTTAGGCATT
Organism: Capricornis sumatraensis; assembly: GCF_032405125.1. Classification (NCBI taxonomy): domain Eukaryota; kingdom Metazoa; phylum Chordata; class Mammalia; order Artiodactyla; family Bovidae; genus Capricornis; species Capricornis sumatraensis. The sequence continues at coordinate 39,979,345 of NC_091078.1, read as the reverse complement.
TCATCCCTTTCTTCAGCAAATGGTTATCTGGTACCTGCCTGCTCTGTGCTACGAGTGACTCACAGCCTCAATTGTTCACTCAGCCTAATGTACCTTGTCTATTTCCAGGTGCCTCTAAAAAGACTTATGAGAAAGTTTGAAATTTAAGGGCAACAAAAATAACATCAATAGTACCCTATTTCTATTCAGTTATTGCTAAAAATAATTTTCTTTGCTTTATTTGAAAGTTAGATTTATTGGTTTCTTTAAGCAGCAGCTGGAATACGTTTGTACTTTGCTTTCCATCTCACCTTTGTCAATTATTAGTCTGACCATGAGATGGAATTGGGAGTTTGGGGGCAGTAAGAAGGGGTCATGATTCTGCGTTCCATATGTTCTTTATCCTTTCATCCGTCGATGGACATTTATGTTGCTTCCATGTCAACAGTACTGCAACAAATGTAGAGAGTGGGCTTGTGGACACCAGGGGAAAGCAGAGGGTGTGGCAAACTAAGAGAGCAGCGTTAATGTATAGACACTACCATGAGTAAAATAAATAGAGATGGGAAGCTGCTGTATAGCCTGAGGAGCTCAGCTCAGTGCTCTGTGATGACCTAGAAGGGTGGGATGGGGGTAGTGGGAGGGAGACTCAAGAGCGAGGGGATGTATACTTATGGTTGATTCATGTTATTGTACCACAGAAACTACATTGTAAAGCAATTATACTCCAATTTAAGAAAATATTTCATGTTCTATATGGGAGGAAAGTTTTATTTTTAGAAAATCAACACGACTAAGTCTGATCAAAATTCCACTGGGATTTTGACAAAATGAATTCCAAAATTAACCTGAAAAAGTCATGGAAGTGTTAGTTGCTCAGTTGTGTCCAGCTCTTTGTGACCCCAAAGACTGTATACCTGCCAGACTCCTCTGTGATGGAATTCTCCAGGCAAGAATACTGGAGTGGGTTGCCATGCCCTTACTCCAGGGGATCTCCCCCAGTCAGGGATCAAACCTGGATCTCCCACATTGGGAGATTATTTACCACCTGAGCCACCAGGAAAACCCAGATCAAGGGGCAGTTTAAACTTACAGCATCTCTCTGAATACAGACAATTGGCTGGAAATTTCATTGCAGATACTTTGACTGCAGTTCTTAAATCTCTCTGCAAAGTTTCATGAAAATTAAGAAAGAAATGCACAAAAGTATGATACCAGAAGAATCATGCCATTCAATGCTCTCTTCTGAGTATTAATAATGGCCCCAGTGCATTCCTCTGACTGGGTGACAGGGGTGGTACTCACCACTAGGGCTGTGGTTGAAAGCGGAATCCTCTAGTTCAGTGAGGAGGGTGGTGACAGCACCTCCCCTATGAAGGGATTTTTCAAGATATTTGTAAAGCAAAAGGGCAAAGCACAACTACCTCCTCATCTCTGAGGGGAAGCAGGGGACTACACACCCATGACTGCAGAGTATGTGTTCCTTAAGCTTCTCCATTCGAAATGAGATTATTGAAGTGTCAGAGATTTATGATGAAATGGATATTAAAATACCTTAAATAAGGGCCCATGGGTGGATGAATGGATACACAAAATGTGGCATATCCATACAATTGAATATTATTCAGCCTTCAAAAAGAAGGGGATTCTGACACTTGCTACCACATGGCTGATACTTGAGGACATGATGCTGAAAATAAGCCAGTCACTAAAGGATAGATATATGATTCCACTCATATGATGTACCTAGAGGAAATAAATTCATAGAGACAGCAAATAGAAGGGTGTTTGCTAGGTCTTGTGGGCAGGCAGAATGGGGAGTTGTTATTTAATAGGTACTGTTTTTGAATTTTACAAGATGAAAAGAATTCGGAGGATGGCTGGTGGTGAGTACATTCACTCAACAATGTGAATGTAAGTGATACCATTGAATAGTACATATAAAAACAGTTAAGATGGTAAATTTCAGGTTATGTGTATTTAAATACAATTAAAAAATTTTAAAGTCCATTAAACATCATTTTCAGTGCTGATGTGAATGGGATTATTAAGGTGAAATTTTCTCCAAGTGTGTTTGGGTGATGTTTAGCCAATCTACAATTCACATATTAATGATCCCATGACTAGAAATTTACCAATTTGCTGAGATTGCTAAGTGTGTGAATGGTTCATATTGTCACAGTAAAAACCTGTAGCAACTCAAATTTCCATTAATGCAAGGCAATTAAATAAATTACAGTGCTTCTATGAAAGAAAGACTATGCAACCATTATAAGGGCAGTTGTGTCAGTATGGAAAGAAATGCAAAGTTAAACGTGTAAAATAGAGAATGCAGATCAGTGAGCATAGTGTGATTTCACTAAGAAGATGAAAACAAAAATAAATATAATAAAAATGTAAATATATGTTATATATATGTGTATGCTTGGAAAATCTCTCAAAACGTATCTCACAAGATGGTAATAGTGGTTACCTCACCAGTCTTAAATACGGCCTAAGAAACTCACATAAAAAGGAAAATTATAAAACCCAAACAGTGAGGAAAGTGTTGTCGGTTTTGGGACTTGATTTTTCATTTTCCATGCTTTTATATTGCTTAGTTTTTTATACTTTATTTTATGAAGAGCAAGTAAAACTAATTGAAGTGTTCAAAAATCAAAATAAATTTACAAATACGTTTATTTTCTTAATATATTTGCATAATGAAAATAAAAGAAAAAAGTAATACAAATAAAAGTGAGGACAAGGAACTGCCAGAAAACAACGTGTGAGGAAATGATTTCTTCCAAATGCCCAGGGAACAGACTCAAAACCCTCAGTGGTTTCCTGTGCTTGTGTCTGTGAAGCCTGGGAAACACAAGAGTGTTTGACCAACAGCCAGTTGAAAACAAGCTCTTGTTTGCCATTGTTGTGGAATTTGCGGACTCTGGTTCTTGGCCTCACAGAGGGCTTTGTGAACCCCTGAGCATGAAAAGTGACATTTATAACTCCCGCTGGAATTTCCATGCACCCAGGATCCTGCCAAGCCGAAGGCTGAATCACAGCTTCTTAGAATTGTGGAAGCCATTTTGGAAACAGCTGCCAAGTAACTCATGCTCTTAAAAATAGCTCTCACTCTCTAAAAAATGAATTGCTTATTTTAAGAAGACAAGAGTGGCTTGAGTCTGTCCTGCTTGTGATTTTCATCTCCTTGGGCATAGTGCCAGTGGGTCCAAGAAAGCCTTGTTTGTCCGATGGGAATGCCATCTGTGCCCGTGATGCCAAGTCTGGGAGAGATCCTGGCATTTCTAGGCTGGGGTGTCTAGGGTAGAGTCTGAGTCACACTGCCTGGAATCCACCTCTTATGGGGTTAGGACCGTGGGGCATGAATTTTAACTCGGCTTCCTTGCCTAGAAGTATGCTCTTCAGATCAGGGGTCCTAAAACTATGATGTTTGCATCAGGGCATGGGTAAGATGCTCCACTGGAATACAGAAAGAAGATACTAGAAGGTCAATCAACATTTGTGTTTTTTTGGTCTAATGAAAAACCCCTGGAGTAGGAAATGGCACCCTACTCCAGTATTCTTGCCTGGAAAATTCCATGGGCAGAGGAGACTGGGGGGTTACTGTCCATGGGGCCACAAAGAGTCAGACATGACTGATCATGCACTAATGAAAAATAAGAAAAAATTTAAACATTACTTAATATGGAGAGTTACTCTGGCATCTTGATGAAGTCTGTGTGGGGCAATTGCCCTTCCCTGGAAATTCCACATGGCCTCAGAGTTGACAACAGCAAGGTCTCATGTTTGTTTATTTTGTCTATGCTGTGATCTACTGCAGTGAACCAATTTTTGGCTTAAATAGTGTCAAATATAAATAAAGCTGGACGCTAATGTGGTAAGGACAGGTTTTAATCAGTAACACACTATTGTAAAAGGAAACTGAACTCAACTTTGATTTGTACAGATGTGACTGGGTCTCCTAAAGGGCAAATGAGGGAACAGGTGTAGTCAGGGAAAGGAAAATTACAAAATACCGGAAGGAGAGGGTGGATCCATATGAAACCATCCTGGTTTGCTAACTGGCATTAGCAAGTTGAGCTCCTACCCTCCCACAGAGCTGGACGATAGGAGCTCTATCTTCAGGTACTGGCTGGAATAAGCAGTAAATTCTTTTGCAGTCTTGAGCAGACCCTTTAAGGAGGTGTGTGTGGGTCAACTCCTTGAGCTGTTAGAAAGTATGTTTTTCTTCAATTCTTTATAGACATAAATGATCATTGAGCTCAGAGAAGCCTGGCTAGAGTTTGAGCAGGGAGGGACCCTTTGTCAATAGTCCTGTAGATGTTATCTTAGAAAAGAGAGTCATTGTAAAATTTTGTAATAATATGAGGGAATGACCATGAAAATAATTCATACCTCTTAATCCCAGGGCAAATAAACTAGAGTGAAGTTTAAATTAGAATGAATTAAATTAGGTGAATTAGAGGGTTTTCATTTATCCCAAATTTGGAGACTGTTTGGTGATGACATCATTGTCGGTAGGATGTTTTTAAAAACCAGACAGAACATGCATCCAGGAAGAGCACACGCCCATACACAACACACAACACAGAGGCGACAAGTTAACATGGAGATGGGAGGCTTCTCAGAAGCATCTCGTGCTGTGGAGAGAGCAGTCTGCAAATATTTCCAGTGGTCATTTATTTTTCCAAAAATGATGTATCTTTACTCTCCCAAACCCTACTATCTGTGTTGATACAAGACCCAGTTCATTATATCAGCACTCCCTCTCGGCCCTGCCCTGTGGAGAGCCTGGCAGCCATCTGCCCTCATTCCCAACCTACCTGCTCTCCCTCCTACCCCAGGGGCCAAATGCCAAACCTCAGACAGCCTCACCCAGCATGTGGGAGCCGCAGCAGAACCCTGGTCCAGCCCCATGGTTCTCCCCAAGCGTGTGGCTCTCCCCAGGCCTCTCCCCGGAAGTCTCTGCCTACATCTGAGAAAGGACATAACCCAGAAGCTGCAGGAGTTAAACTAGTTCATTTCCTCTTTTCCCATGGTTACATTTTCTGTTTTTGAGCAAGTGTGGATAATGTAATATATTTGTTTATATTTGTAATAATACATAGGAAGCCCATGCTCCAATGTTTTTCACTCATAGGGCTTTGCTATCAGAAAAGTCAAAAGTCCATTGCTTTAGACTGTGTGCTTGGAAATATACTCATTCCTGGTTGGGGGCAGGGGAAGGGAAGAACTTCAGACCTGCCATATACCTGCGGGTGGAAGAGCAGCTTCCTGGAGAGGCTACAGAGGAAGATGCAGTGATCTTGACAGATGTCAAGCCTTTAAGAGGACCCAGCTCCTAATATCACCCAGACTACTTTCTGTGGGGATCTTCCCATTAGATGTGATGTGCAGAGCATGCTCAGTGCCTTTTGGAGCAACAATCGGCTCCTAAGTATTCACTCACACCTTGGCCATCATCAGCTCTGCCCCTCTTTTTGTTCTGGCATTCTTTCCATCCTCCTTAGGGCCAGGTTAAGTCTCTGTGAGTTCTACACACAGAAAATAATGTGAGCTGAACCTATCCCCCGAGTTGTAATTAAAACAGTGTAAGAACACAGTTCTGACAATTTGAAGACTTTCAGGGTTCTTTTTTTCCAATATCCTGTATCAAATTTTATTCTAAATTTTTTTTTTTATTCCAAAAATATTGACTCACTATTTTCAGTGTCTCTGATTTGGTATGAACCTTGCTTCATCTGCCTATGATGAATACAACACAGGGTCTCCTCCTCAATTTGGAGCCTTGGAAAGTAAGCAAGGACTGATGCTGATGAGGTGGAGAGAGCTCATGAGATCCTGGCACTGACTGTGAGAAGCAGTGCTATTATTAAGCAAGTTGTGATGACATGAAGGCTCACAGATGTGCCAGTGCGTGGAGCAACAGGCCACTAGATTAAAAAGTTCTGTGAGCTAGGCACCTGGTTTGAGCTTCTGTAAAGCTTCTGGAACTAACATCCCCAAAAGATGTCCTTTTCATTATAGGGACTGGAATGCAAAAGTAGGAAGTTAAGAAACACCTGGGGTAACAGGCAAATTTAGCCATGTAGTACAGAACAAAGCAGGGCAGAGGCTAATAGAGTTTTGCCAAGACAACACACTGGTCATAGCAAACACCCTCTTCCAACAACACAAGAGAAGACTCTACACATGGACATCATCAGATGGTTAATATCGAAATCTTTGCAGCCAAAGATGGAGAAGTTCTACACAGCCAGCAAAAACAAGACTGGGAGTGGACTGTGGCTCAGATCATGAACCCTTTATTGCCAAATTCAGACTGAAATTGAAGAAAGTGGAGAAAACCACTAGACCATTCAGGTATAACCTAACTCAGATCCCTTAGTATTATACAGTGGAAGTGAGAAATAGATTCAAGGGATTAGATCCGATAGAGTGCCTGATGAACTATGGACAGAGTTCCATAACATTGTACAGGAGACAGGGATCAACACCATCCCCAAGAAAAAGAAATGCAAAAAAGCAAAATGGCAGTCTGAGGAGGCCTTACAATAGCTGTGAAACAAAGCTGTTTCAATAGCTGTGAAACAAAGAGAAGTGAAAAGCAAAGGAGAAAAGGAAAGATATACCCATTTGAATGCAGAGTTCCAAAGAATAGCAAGGAGAGATAAAAAAGCCTTCCTCAGTGATCAGTGCAAAGAAATAGAGGAAAACAATAGAATGGCAAATACTAGAGATTTATTCAAGAAAATTAGAGATACCAAGGGAACATTTCACGCAAAGATGGGCTCAATACAATAAAGGACAGAAATGGTATGGACCTAACAGAAGCAGAAGATATTAAGAAGAGATGGCAAGAATACACCAAAGAATTATACAAAAGAGGTCTTCATGACCCAGATAATCATGACAGTATGATCACTCACCTAGAGCCAGACATCCTGGAATGTGAAGTCAAGTGGATTGTAGGAAGTATCACTACGAACAAAGCCAGTGGGGGTGATGGAATTCCAGTTGAGCTATGTCAAATCCTGAAAGATGATGCTGTGAAAGTGCTGCACTCAGTATGCCAGCAAATTTGGAAAACTGGGCAGTGGCCACAGGACTGGAAAAGGTCAGTTTTCATTCCAATCCCAAAGAAAGGCAATGCCAAAGAATGCTCAAACTATTGCACAATTGCACTCACCTCATGTGCTAGTAAAGTAATGCTCAAAATTCTCCAAGCCAGGCTGAAACAGTATGTGAACTGTGAACTTCCAGATGTTCAAGCTGGTTTTAGAAAAGGCAGAGGAATCACAGGTCAAATTGGCAACATCTTTTGGATCATCGAAAAAGCAAGAGAGTTCCAGAAAAGCATCTATTTCTGCTTTATTGACTATGCCAAAGCCTTGACTGTGGATCACAATAAACTGTGGAAAATTCTGAAAGAGATGGTAATACCAGACCACCTAACCTGCCTCTTGAGAAATCTGTATGCAGGTCAAGAAGCAACAGTTAGAACTGGATATAGAACAACAGACTGGTTCCAAATCGGGAAAGGAATACATCAAGGCTGTGCATTGTCACCCTGCTTATTTAACTTCTATGCAGAGTACATCATGAGAAACGCTGGGCTGGAGGAAGCACAAGCTGGAATCAAGATTGCCGGGAGAAATCTCAATAACCTCAGATACGTAGATGACACCACCCTTATGGCAGAAAGAGAAGAAGAACTAATGAGCTTCTTGATGAAAGTAAAAAAGGAGAGTGAAAAAGCTGCCTTAAAGCTTAACATTCAAAAAACTAAGATCATGACATCCAGTCCCATTCAGTTCAGTTCAGTCGCTCAGTCGTGTCCGACTCTTTGTGACCCCATGAATTGTTTCATGGAAAATAGATGGGGAAACAGTGGAAACAGTGGTGGACTTTATTTTTGGGGGGCTCCAAAATCACTGCAGGTGGTGACTGCAGCCATGAAATTAAAGGATGCTTACTCCTTGGTCTTCATAGCATAGAAAAGCTATGACCAACCTAGACAGCATATTAAAAAGCAGAGACATGACTTTGCCAACAAAGGTCCATCTAGTCAAAGCTATGGGTTTTCCAGTAGTCATGTATGGAAGTGAGAATTGGACTATAAAGATTGCTAAATGCTAAAGAGTTGATGCTTTTGAGGTGTGGTGTTGGAGAAGACTCTCTTGAGTCCCTTGAATCAGAAGGAGATCATCCAGTCCATCCTAAAGGAAATCAGTCCTGAATATTCATTGAAAGGACTGATGTTGAAGCTGAAACTCCAATCCTTTGGCTACTTGATTCAAAGAACTGACTCATTGGAAAAGACCTTGATGCCGAGAAAGAGTGAAGGCTGGAGGAGCAAGGGACGACAGAGGATGAGACGGCTGGATAGCATCATCGACTCAATGGACATGAGTTTGGGTGAATTCCAGGAGTTTGTGATGGACAGGAAGGCCTGGCATGCTGTGGTCCATGGGGTCGCAAAGAGTGAGACATGACTGAGCAGCTGAACTGAACTGAAGGAAGTGCTCAGGAAACTTCTGGTTGGGGCAGCACCTTGCTCTGTCTGGGAGCTCCTGCTGGCTTTGTGCTATAGCCCACTTCCTGTTATCATGTGCTGACTCTTTCTCTGCTTTACTCTCATTTACCTTGTCCCCCTTAGTCTTATCTTCCTACACTGACTCTTGGCCATTTTCAGTCCAGTTTCCATGCTGCATTAACAGATCTTACTAAAAGCAGTTTTGAACCTGTATCTCCCTTTATTTCAGAGAAGGCAATGGCACCCCAGTCCAGTACTCTTGCCTGGAAAATCCCATGAACGGAGGAGCCTTGTGGGCTGCAGTCCATGGGGTCGCTAAGAGTCGGACACGACTGAGCAACTTCACTTTCATTTTTCACTTTCATGCATTGGAGAAGGAAATGGCAACCCACTCCAGTGTTCTTGCCTGGAGAATCCCAGGGATGGGGGAGCCTGCTGGGCTGCCATCTATGGGGTCGCACAGAGTCAGACACGACTGAAGTGACTTAGCAGCAGCAGCAGCGCTATCTATTGTGCCATGGGTCCACCTCTGGAAAAGGGCCAAGGATCTGAATAGATATCTCTCCAAAAAAGTTAAAGAACAAGTGTATGAAAATAAGCTCAACACTTATCTGTGCCCGCATGCATATGTGCTCAGTTGCTTCAGTCGTGTCCAACTCTTTGCAACCCGAGGAACTGTAGCCTGCCAGGCTCTTCTGTCCATGGGGTTCTCCAGGCAAGAATACTGGAGTGGGCTGCAATGCCCTCTTCCAAGGGCAAATTCTTTACCATCTGAACCACCAGGGAAGCCTAGTCAGTCAGTTCAATTGTCAGTCATGTCCAACTCTTTGCTACCCCATGGCTTCCCTGTCCATCACCAACTCCCAGAGTTCACTCAGACTCAAGTCCATTGAGTCAGTGATGCCATCCAAGCATCTCATCCTCTGTCATCCCCTTTTCCTCCTGCCTTCACTCTTTCCCAGCATCAGGGTCTTCTCAAATGAGTCAGTTCTTTGCATCAAGTGGCCAAAGGATTGGAGCTTCAGCTTCAGCATCAGTCCTTCCAATGAATATTTAGGACTGATTTCCTTTAGGATGGACTGGTTGGATTTCCTTGCAGTTCAAGAGGCTCTCAAGAGTCTTCTCCAACACTACAGTTCAAAAGCATCAATTCTTCGGTGCTCAGCTTTCTTCACAGTCCAACTCTCACATCCATACATGACTACTGGAAAACCATAGCTTTGACTAGAAGGACCTTTGTCAGCAAAGTCATGTCTCTGCTTTTTAATATGCTGTCTAGGTTGGTCATAGCTTTTCTTCCAAGCAGCAAGTGTCTTTTAATTTCATGGCTGCAGCCACCATCTGTAGTCATTTTGGAGCCCAAGAAAATAAAGTCTGTCACTGTTTCCATTGTTTCCCCATCTATTTGCCATGAAGTGATGGGACTGGATACCATGATCTTAGTTTTCTGAATGCTGAGTTTTAAGCCAACTTTTTTACTCTCAGCCACTGTGTAAATGAAAACAAAATCCCAATGAAATACCAATTCACATCCAATAGTGCAGCTATAATCAAAAAGCAATAAGAAGTTTTCACACAGATGTGGGAATATTGGAACCCTTGCTCACTGTTGATGGAAATGTTAAATGATGTAGCTACTTTGAAAAACAGTTTGTGTGTGTCTCTGTGTGTTCGTCGCTTAGTTGTCTGACTCTTTGAGACCCCATGGACTGTAGCTTGCCAGGCTTCCCTGTCCATGGGATTCTCCAGGCAAGAGTACTGGAGTGGGTTGCCATTTCCTCCTCCAGGGGACCTTCCCAATCCAGGGGCTGAACCCGAGTCTCTTACATCTCCTGCTTTGGCGGGCAGGTTCTTTACATCTAGTGGCACCTGGGACGCACTGAAAAACAGTTTGGCAGTTCTTAAAAATATTACACATACAATGACCATATGACCCATCAAGTCTATGAATACTAGGTATATAAGTATTATTCATAATAGGCGAAAAGTGGAAACAGCCTAAATGTCCACCAATGGATGAATGGCTGAACTACAGTGGTTTGTCCACACGATGGAATATTATTCAGCTATGAAAAGGAATAACATATTGATACAGTTTACAACATGGATGAAACTTGAAAACTCTCTATAAAAAGTGAATAAAATCAATCTCAAAGACCAGGCATTGTATGATTATATTTAGATGAAATATCCGGAATGAGCAAATCTACAGAGACAGAAGGCTGCTGTCATGGTGTGTGGTGCTGGGAGAGGAGGTTGGGAGACACAGGTAGTAACTGCTAATGGGTATAGGATTTCTTTTCAGGGAGATGAAAATATTGTAGAATTGTAGTGACGGTTGCACACCTTTATGAATAAGCTACAAACCATTAAGTTTTACATTTTTAAAAATTAAAAAAAAAACCTCTTAGGACAATGAAACTTTGTATGATACTATAATGATGGATGTGTGTCCTGCATTTGTCAAAACCCATAGACTGCTCAACACCAAGAGTGAATCCCGACGTAAACTACGGACTCTGGGGGCCGGTGATGTGTCAGTGGAGGCTCATCCATCGTAACCAATGTACCCCTCTGGCGGGGAATGTCAATATTTGGGGGAAGTCTGAGTGTATATGTTGTGGAAGGTATTTGGAACTCTGTACTTTCTGCTCATATTTGCTGTGAACATGGAGATGTTCTAAAAAAATAAACCTATGAAAACAATGACAATGACAAGGACTCTGGATGTCTTCCCACCACACTAGAGATAAACGCATCTTCTTTGTCATTACTATGGGGGACAGGGCCCTGGGCCCTTGGACACACTGCTTCCCTTACTTAGAATGCTTTCCTCACTCCTCCCACTTCCACCTCTAATTCCTACTCAGCTCAGCATGCATACGCCTAAGAAAGGTTCCTCTGATTCCCTGGACTGGCCAGTTGAGGCCTCGAAGCAAAAGGCTTATTGTTCATTGCCCATCTCGTTAAGTGAAGTTTTGAACCTGTGTCTCTCCTTATTTAAACTACTCTGTGCTATCCATGGTGCCATGGAGCTGCCTTTAAAAATGGGCCAAGGTATACCAAAGGTAGAGTCCATCAGTGTAGGATAACTTCTTATTCACGACTGTGTGCCTGGAATGCAATGCAGAGGCCCTCAGTACATATTTGAGGAATGCCTGAGCTGCTTAATATTTACAGAGTGACTGCATTCATTTCCTATTTAAACCGCTCAAACTTGGAAGATAGGCATATTTACTTCATTTGATAAATAAGGAAAGCTGAGACTCAAACAAGTTAAATGACACTTTTGAAAAGCAGCAGAGTTTGGATTAGAATGTGTATATTGTAAACTCAAGTTCAATATTCCCTCCACTATTCCACAGTGCTGATCTCCAACATTTAAAATGTATCAGTCATCTAAATATATTATACATATTTGTTCTAACTGAAGCTTTTGTGAGCGTTGGGAATTTTCCTACTCATATTATTATCTAAGACACTATGCGTTCAGCAAAGTGTCTATTTCATCTATGCAAACTTCAGTCACTTTATTCCTAGCTGCATAGAAACACTGAGAACTGCACACACAGTGTACCTATGCGTGAGTACATGCAAGTGGTATGTCTACTATATAGTTTATGACATACTAAAATATCTTAAACATCCTGTGTATATCTTGCAGATGAACAGTTGTTTTGCAGACCTTGCTTAAGTATGTTCAATGTGGCAGAGGGCTCCTTTTTACAAGGTAAAAAATGATAGTGTACATATGTACATATGTTTAGACATAGTGGAGAAAAAGTAGAGTCTGCAACCCTGGCCACATCCAGGAGAGTTCAAGGAGAGGCCAGACAGGCAAGACCTCCCCAGCGGTCCCTCCTTGGAGGCTGCAGTAACTGAGTGTTATCAAGAGAAAAACAAGACTGCAGGTTTCTTAAAATCAAAAGGAGGCTATTTTTCAAAGAAGTTGAATTTCTCCTGATGACCAGATATTTGTTCCAATAGGGACAATACAAACCAAGGCAGAAAGGAAACAAAACAAATATATAAGTAGTCAATGTACAGGCAAATGTTCCAAAATAAATGAGCTTTGAGGATCAACAGTATTAAATCATTTAGAAATCTGTTTGAGAACCTATGATGAGTTGAGTGCTATACAAGATAGCATGGGCAAAGTATGTCTTCAGAGTCCCTTCCCTCAGGGATAGGATCAAAATATTATCATTTCACTAATTTTGTATTTTATTGTTAAGTGCTTGAACCCAGAAAACATTTTCTCATGCCCCCAAAAATAGTGCTTATTCTTCTTAATGTGCTTATTCTTCTAAGCTATGCCGGATTTCTATTGATAAATATCCCATACTCTGGATATTATTGATATATTCCAACTCTTCGAACCATCGCAGCCAAGTTTCAAAATTTAAAATTGAACAACTGAGAGCTCATCAGAAGAGCTGTATTGATAGTGCATTTCAGTATAACTACAAAATATATAATGTCAAGAATGGTTTTCTGGGAGATGGTATTAAAATTTTTAAGTATAAAACTAAAAGTATATTTCAAACCAAAAAATACTCTCTTTTCTAATATTCCCTAGGGTACCCTTGGGATATGTAAGAAACATCCTTTCCTTGGTCTTCTGAAAGGGCTCTTACCTGATGTACAGCCCTCATTCAAATCTCACCAATTATCCTATGAGCTTTTCTAACCCAGGACCCAATTCAGGATCACACATGGCCTTTAGTCATCAGGTTTTCTGCAGCTGTTACTCTGGAATCATCTTGTGGTCTTTCCTTTCTCCTTCACACTTTTCAAGAATCCTGGCCAGGTACTTTGGACTGTGTTCCTCAGTGTGGGTTTGTCTGCTGTGTGCTCATACTTAGATTCAGATTACGCATCTTGGGCAGACACACCGCAGAAGTCCTGTGTGTGTCTCAGTGCCTCACGCAAAGGGTCACATAGCCTCATCTTGCCTGTCCCACTCCTGGCGATGGTAACTCTGATCGCTCGCCCAGTTTCCTTCTGTAAATTGTTGACTTTTCTCTCTGTGGGTAATAAGCATCTAGTGAGAGGTACCTTGAGACCATGTAAGTATCCTATTTCTCACCACAATTTTGCCCTTTAAATTTAGCCTCCATTGATGATTCTTGCTTGGAATCTGTGTGTGTGTGTGTGTGTGTGTGTGTGTGTGTGTGTGCATGCTTGTGTGCACGTGTGTGTGCTCAGTCAGTCATGTCCAACTCTTTGTGACCCAGGAATTGTAGGCTGCGAGGCTTCTTTGTCTATGGTATTTAATACTGGAGTGCGTTGCCATTTTCTACTCCAGGGGACCTTCTCAACCCAAGGATCAAAACCAAGCCTGGGGACTCCTGCATTGACAGAGGGATTCTTTACACTGAGTCACCTGGGAAGCCCAGTGATCTCTGTGGTATTTGCCAGATGGTGATTTTATATGTCTCCGACTGAGCAAGGAGCTCCCCACCCCTTTACTGATTTCTTTATTCAATTGCATATTTATATCAGTATGGAAACGTGAATATGCTCCTAGTTCTGTTCACTGACGGGGTCTAGGAGCAGTGGCACCCGATCAATACCAATAAACTCGCCTGGTGTCCAAATTCTACCCCATTCTGATTCCAGGTCAGGGCCAAATGAAGTACTAGAGAAGCCTTGGGCGTCTTAAGGTGACAGGAAGTAAGGAAGATCTCAAAAAATCATGAGAATGTATCAAAAGTAGTACACTGTTGATACTATTTGTAAAACAGAGAACTAATGAGAACCTACTGTATACTACAAGGTGTGTGTGTGCTGGTGTGTGTGTGCTCAGTCGTGTCTGATTCTTTGCAACCCCCTAGACTATAGCCCACCAGGCTCCTCTGTCCATGCAATTTTCCAGACAAGAATGCTGGAGTGGGTTGCCATTTCCTACTCCAAGGGATCTTCCCAATCCAGGGAACAAACCCGAGTCTCTTCAGCTCCTGCAGTGGCGGGCAGATCCTTATCACTGTGCCACCTGAGAAGCCCATAGAACAAGGACCTCTACTCAGTTCTACTCAATGCTCTGAGGTGACCTAAATGGGAAGGAAATTAAAAAAAAAAACAAAACAGGGACATATGCAAACATACAGCTATTTCACTTTGCTGTACAGCAGAAACTAACACAACATTGTAGAGCAACTATACTCTAGTAAAAGCAAAACAAAAGAAAGTGCAAGGATGACCCCAACCTGACTGCACTCCTAATGGGCAGATCTGAAACCATCTGGGAAAAATAAGAAACAACCAGTTGCGGCCCTTAATAAGAATCCAATAGATATAAAAAGTAACTGGATATGCTTTTAAATGACGTCTCACTGATTTATGTTTCCAGTAGCCATAGCTTTAGTGATAAAATATCTGAATTCCAGGCGTGTGGATCTTCTTGACAGCACTGGAAGAAAGCTGCTTCTGATGGTTCAAGTATGAAAGGCAGATGGAGCTCCTCCAACATGCCCATTCCAGAAGAGTGGCCAGCATGTAGAAAGTCCTCGAGAAGTTTTAAATTTTTCTTCTTTTTCTTTTCTTTACTAAAATTAAAAAAAATTTTTTTTCTAAGATTTTATAAGTACTATTTTTCCTTCTTGGTTGACTTGACTATTTCACTGCTACATACCTCTTTATACCACTGAGATCCTAAGACAAAAATTGCGTTGTTTTCCTGAAAACAAACAAAAGCTATATAAAGTGCCAGACAGAAAGGAAGGTAGGAAAGCTGCATTTAGAGAGTGCCTGTTAGAGGCATCATGGTGGGTATTTTACATATGGTGTCTCTTTTAGGACAGGTCAGATGATATCCCCAATATCTCACCAGTCTTTTTTGGCTAGATTCAGCTATGAAAGTGCTTAAAGATATATCTCACCAGAGGAACCAGGAGATCGATGAAACACATGCCTTTCAGTGGCATCTCCCGATCCAACTCTGCTCCTGCGCGGTTAGATTGTTTGTGCTCCCACCTGGTTGTCATTTGGAGATTCCCAAGGTCACTGCACATGATGAAATATCGAGATCTACTCAACCTCAGAATGATATTCTGTACATGACCTCACAGGGTGCTCACCTGCTTGGCTATGGTTAAGTAAAGATTACACCGAAGCCTGAATTCAATTTCTGATCACTAATGTGAATGGAAAAGAAATGCAAAAAAGCAAAATGGCTGTCTGGGGAGGCCTTACAAATAGCTGTGAAAAAAAGAGAAGTGAAAAACAAAGGAGAAAAGGAAAGATATACCTATTTGAATGCAGAGTTCTAAAGAATAGCAAGAAAAGATAAGAAAGCCTTCTTCAGCGATCAATGCAAAGAAATAGAGGAAAACAACAGAATGGGAAAGACTAGCGATCCCTTCAAGAAAGTTGGAGATACCAAGGGAACATTTCATGCAAAGATGGGCTCGATAAAGGACAGAAATGGTATGGACCTAACAGAAGCAGACGATATTAAGAAGAGGTGGAAAGAATACAAAGAAGAACTGTACAAAAAAGATCTTCAAGACCAAGATAATCATGATGGCGTGATCACTCACCTAGAGCCAGACATCCTGGAATGTGAAGTCAAGTGGGCCTTAGAAAGCATCACTACGAACAAAGCTAGTGGAGGTGATAGAATTCCAGAGGAGCTATTTCAAATCCTGAAAGATGATGCTGTGAAAGTGCTGCATTCAATATGCCAACAAATTTGGAAAACTCAGCAGTGGTCACAGGACTGGAAAAGGTCAGTTTTCATTCCAATCCCAAAGAAAGGCAATGCCAAAGAATGTTCAAACTACTGCACAATTGCACTCATCTCACATGCTAGTAAAGTAATACTCAAAATTCTCCAAGCCAGGCTTCAGCAGTACGTGAACCATGAACTTCCAGATGTTCAAGCTGGTTTTAGAAAAGGCAGAAGAACCAGAGATCAAATTGCCAACATCTGCTGGATCATTGAAAAAGCAAGAGAGTTCCAGAAAAACATCTATTTCTGCTTTATTAACTATACCAAAGCCTTTGACTGTGTGGATCACAGTAAACTGTGGAAAATTCTGAAAGAGATGGTAATACCAGACCACCTGACCTGCCTCTTGGGAAACCTGTATGCAGATCAGGAAGCAACAGTTAGAACTGGACATGGAACAACAGACAAGTTCCAAATAGGAAAAGGAGTACGTCAAGGCTGTATATTGTCACCCTACTTATTTAACTTCTATGCAGAGTATATCATGAGAAAGGCTGGCCTGGAAGAAACACAAGCTGGAATCAAGATTGCCAGCAGAAATCTCAATAACCTCAGATATGCAGATGACACTACCCTTATGGCAGAAAGTGAAGAGGAACTAAAAAGCCTCTTGATGAAAGAAAAGTGGAGAGTGAAAAGTTGGCCTAAAGCTCAACATTCAGAAAACAAAGATCATGGCATCTGGTCCCATCACTTCATGGGAAATAGATGGGGAAACAGTGGAAACAGTGTCAGGCTTTATTTTTTGGGCTCCAAAATCACTGAAGATGGTGATTGCAGCCATGAAATTAAAAGACGCTTACTCCTTGGAAGGAAAATTATGACCAACCTAGATAGCATATTCAAAAGCAGAGACATTACTTTGCCAATAAAGGTCCATCTAGTCAAGGCTATGGTTTTTCCAGTGGTCACGTATGGATGTGAGAGTTGGACTGTGAAGAAGGCTGAGTGCCAAAGAATTGATGCTTTTGAACTGTGGTGTTGGAGAAGACTCTTGAGAGTCCCTTGAACTGCAAGGAGATCCAACCAGTCCATTCTGAAGGAGATCAACCCTGGGATTTCTTTGGAAGGAATGATGCTAAAGCTGAAACTCCAGTACCCTGGCCACCTCATGCGAAGAGTTGACTCATTGGAAAAGACTCTGATGCTGGGAGGGATTGGGGGCAGGAGGAGAAGGGGACGACAGAGGATGAGATGGCTGGATGGCATCACTGACTCGATGGATGTGAGTCTGAGTGAACTCTAGGAGTTGGTGATGGACAGGGAGGCCTGGAGTGCTGTGATTCATGGGGTCGCAAAGAGTCGGACACGACTGAGCGACTGAACTGAACGGAACTGAGCTGAATGTGAATGCAGAGGGAACAGGAAATAATTTACAACACACAAGCCTCAAGGAGCTGAGGCTCGGTGACCCTTCAAAACTGGGTCTCGGGTGCTAGGATGCGGTTTTGGGCTGGCCCTCACAAAAGCTCCAGTTCTCCAAATAGTGCTTCAGAAACAGGCGTAGGTGTGCTGAGGTATTGATCCTCTGAGCCCTCGGGGTTGCCAGGTAGACTCTGGGGCACCTGGACCCCCAGTTGCCTCCAGCCAGAAGCTTCTTCATCAGAGTCATAGGACACTGTGTGTCCAGTACACGACATGAAAGAGGTGAAAGAAACCGGGAGGCAGCCCCCCAGGGACCAACTGATCTCCTCCCTGATGAACCCTCTCCCCGAAGTCTGCAACCCCAGCCTTAGTTCTCCACTCTTGGACAGTGTCAAAGACCTGGTACTTTTGGTGAAGAGAGGAGCCTGGGAGGGGCAAGCAAGAGAGAAGCACTGGATTTCACATCGCATGGAAGGCTCTTATTTGGCTAAAGGTTAGTTAGCCCAGAGAAAGCATGGTTTTCATGATTGTCAAAGTCTTCAATGACATATGCTCTAGTGGAGAGAACCTCTCTCCAGATATTTTCCCCTAAAATGTGCCACCATGCTGCTGTTACCTTTGGGACCATGGACAGGGGCATTAGCAGATGGAGCTTCTGTTTCCCTGTCTGTAAAAACTATTGGACTATAGGACTTCAATGGTTATTTCTAGTTCTAAAATTCCATGAGTCCATGTGAAAGCATAAAGATATTGTCCATGTGCTAAAACTGGGTGGAAGAATGGCTTTTAAAATGGCACCAGGACCTCTAACTGAATTAATTGGATTGAACTGGGATAAATGAGGTCCTGGGAGAAAAAAGTGAGTTTCTGCTTACCCCAAGTGAAGTCCTCATTATAAAAACCATTAATGTTTTCTTTCCTTCAATATCCTTCTGGAACAATTGTGAGAAATAAAGGGTTCATTTCAATCAGTCAAAACTATGTTTATCACATTACTCATTTTTTATTTAGC
The DNA here is from genome assembly GCF_032405125.1 of Capricornis sumatraensis. Taxonomy (NCBI): domain Eukaryota; kingdom Metazoa; phylum Chordata; class Mammalia; order Artiodactyla; family Bovidae; genus Capricornis; species Capricornis sumatraensis. The sequence goes on along the minus strand of NC_091078.1, from coordinate 39,960,718 downwards.
ATCTAAATTAAATGAATGCATTATCACCAGTAAATGTATTTGTTTTATGAGGTATATGACATACAGTGGTGTTAGCACTATAAAGCATGAAAAGCAAGGATGTTGGTGGCATTTTCTTAAGCTGGGAGACAGAGATGGTTAGATGGGATTTCAGCGCACAGAGAGACCACCTGCCCAAGCTGGGAGCTCTGGTTGCTGTGAGGCTTGAGGCTGAGTTTGATAAGATTAGCAAGAGCTTCTGAATTTGTGGAAGAATGACCAACAGACTAATGTGGGGAAATCCAGCCTGAGAGCATAGGTTTCCCTTCCAGATACTAGAACTTAGGGGGAGCTCAGGGTCAGCAGGATGGATCTTCTGATTTCTTAAGTCCCCACTTGCCATTCCAAGGACAGTGGACTTCCAGGCTGTCTCCAAAAGTCACTGTGCACTGAATATGAGATTATGGGGGCTTCATTTCTTTCCTGTTGAACAACCACTCTCCTGGCATCTATTATGTGCTATAAAGAAGAGTAAGAGGAGCTCAAGTTGAATAGGAAAGTGATCTGAGGGTGGGGTAAGGAGGTTAAAACTTCGATGCATGATACAGGATGCTTGGGGCTGGTGCACTGGGATGACCCAGAGGGATGGTACGGGGAGGGAGGTGGGAGGGGGGTTCAGGATGGGGAACACGTGTATACCTGTGGCAGATTCATGTTGATGTATGGCAAAACCAATACAATATTGTAAAGTAATTAACCTCCAATTAAAATAAATAAATTTATATTTTTTAAAAAAGAAAAAAAAAATGTAAATCAAGACCAAAATGTAACAATGCCTCAAATCCAAGGTCAGTCATTAGGACATTATCATCTATGAAGATCAGGCACCAGTGAACATGTTTAGCAATGGAGTGCAGTTTTAGAGGTAGATAACCAGAAATGCCAGGTTGCTGGGTCATCAGCTTCCATCCACCGCAGGTCCTCTCCTTCTCTGTTCCTGGAGCAGAAGGCAGGCTGGGAGTGGGGAAAGTGTAAGCCTGCAATTGATTGCAAAGGCATAAAACCATAACAATGGCAGGAAGGGCTGTAGGACAGAGGAGCTGCTGCTGCTTCTGGGTCTGTGTGATTGTTCGTGTAGATCCAAGGTGATGGATTAGGCAGCCTGTCTGGTTTACATCCAGCTTTGAAGGTGTGCACCGCTCAGGCAGCTGCACATACCAGAGATCAATTTCAGTAAATCTGAAAAATAAACATCAGCAAGAGAAATCATAAACCGAGCTGTATCCCTCCGGGGCTGGAGCTGGGGCAGTAGGCGGGAAATCTCCTGGGTTCGTATTTGAGGTTATTTGGATAAGGCCCCTCCCTTATCCTCATGCAAATCCATCAATCCCCGTCAATGCAGGGGGCCAGGGAGGAGGCCTTGGATGCTCACATGACTGATATGGTAAGTTCCTGGGCATCACCAACTCGATGGACATGAGTTTGGGTGAACTCCGGGAGTTGGTGATGGACAAGGAGGCCTGGCGTGCTGCAGTTCATGGGGTCACAAAGAGTTGGACATGACTGAGCGACTGAACTGAACTGAATGGGGTGGGGAAGTGGAAACCATCTCTTGGGGGAGAGAAGAAAAGAGAAGAGATACAGGGACCATCAAAAAACCTGGCTTTCCTTAGATACAAAGGAGACAGTATTTTCCTTCTGGTTCCCAGGGCCTTTGCTGTTGCTGCTGCTATCATTGTTTTTCTGACTTAGCTACTTTGCAAATGTCACCTCTAAGATTTAATCTTTTAAGCATAAAAAAGTCTGATGATGTGTGGTAGAGAGAGACAGCCCTCCTACGGAGGCAGAGAAGGCATTCATGGTGCAAGGATGGAAGGGCCAGGGGTGGCACCACCCAAGTGTCCCCTGATGGAGAAAATTTGTGTCCAGGACTATTACCCCAACAGTGAGATGGTACTCCTTGCTCAGAGTAGCATTTCATCAAGACTGAAATATTTCTGCATAACATTTTGTTCTTGTGGAAGCAAGAACTTATGTCTAGTGTCAGCCACCAGAGTCTAGTTCTGAGAACCGGAAAGATAAGGCACTTTACAGAGGAGGAGACTTTTCCCGGGGGCTGCCTCCAGTTAGCAATCTGTGAATTCAGGGTGAGACCCCCAGCCTGACTGCCATCTTCACACAACTGAAGGACCCACAAAGTCTTAGCTTCCTTATGCAGGAAGAAAGTGATTGCAAAAACATCTCACCTTGAACTTGGCATTGAGTTTTTGCAAGAACTTACCTTTTTTTCCCGTTGTAACCCTCTCCAAGGGCAAAGGAGAGCAGTGGATTGATAAAAAGTAAGACAAGGAGTATTGAGAGACCAAGGAAGAAAGAAGAAACACTAGGGAAAATGGCATGAGACTGGCTTTCTTTGAGTTCCACGGCTTTGGTTCAACAACTGTGGAAAACAGTACAGCTGTTCCTCAAAAAGTTAGGCTTAGTGTTACCAATGATCCAGGAATTCCTCTTCTGCATATAGTCAGAAAATAATTGAAAGCAGGGAGTCTAACTTACATTCCACATTCATGATCAAAGTAGCATTATTCACAATAGCCAAAAGGTGGAGGCAACTCCATCAGCAGATGAACGGATACACACACACACACACACACACACGTATGTATATAAGAAAAGAAAGAGAAGTCACTTAGTCATGTCTGACTCTTTGCAACCCCATAGACTGTAGCCTACCAGGCTCCTATGTCCATGGGATTCTCCAGGCAAGAATACTGGAGTGGGTTGCCATTTCCTCCTCCAGGGGGGATCTTCCCGACCCAGGGGTCGAACCCAGGTCTCCCGGATTACAGACGGACGCTTTACCATCTGAGCCACCAGGAGGACTCATGTATGTATATATATTCATGTATATACGTATAGACACACAATGAGCTATTACTTAGCCTTCAGAAAGAAATAAATTCTGGCACATGGATCAAAACTGAAGACATTATGCTAAGTTAAATAAGCCAGACGAAAGGGCAAACTCTATGATTCCACTTATATGAAAGTCTTAGCATAAGCTCATTATTTATGAGACAGAAAGTAGAACGGTGGGTACCAGGGATGGGGGAAGGGGGAGGAGAGTTAAGATTTAAAAGCGGACAGAGTTTCAGTTTGGGAGGAACAGAAGGTTATGGAGATGGAAGGTGGGGATGGTTGCACAAAAATATGAATGTATTTAATACCACTGAATCTTATACTTGCGTGTGTGTGTGCTCAGTTATGTCAGACTCTTTGCAACCCCGTGAGCTATAGCCCACCAGGCTCCTCTGTCCATGGGATTCTCCAGGCAAGAATACTGGAGTGGGTTGCCATTTCTTACTCCAGGGGATCTTCCTGACCCAGGGATCAAACCCTCATCTCTTGCATCTCCTGCATTGGCAGGCTGATTCTTTACTCCCCGGGAAGCCCTTGAATCTTAAACTTAAAAATGGTTAAATTGTAGATTTCATGTTAGGTATTTCTTGCTACAGTAAAGAAAAAGATGTCAAAAATTGCTGGGCCGTGGACTAAGATCAAACCAGTGTAGTTCTGGGGAGGATCAATTATTCCAGCACAGGGGTCTCAGGATGCTTGCTGTCAGACCCTGCTGGATGGTAACGGTGCCTGCCCCAGGAGACTGGTGACAGGCGTATGCATGTGAGGCACACTGGCTGGGGCACATGCAGTACTTGATAAAATCAGCTTCTATTATTGTTCTGGGGGTTGTGTCATTGTTATTATTTTTCCTCAAAAGGTGAACTACAGTAGTTCCTTCATATTTAGACTCTTATTTTAAAAGTACATTGTTTTTTAAAATTAAAAAAATACATGGTTGTTAGAGAAAATTTTGAAAATATAGATTGGCAAAAAGAATAAAGTCCAAATCACCCACATCCTATCAACTGACCAGTGATCATATTTTGGTTTAAAAAATATAATTATACAGTATGTATTGTTTGTAATTTGTCTTTTTCACTTCATTCATTCATTCACAATTATTTATTGAGCAGTTTCTATGTTTTGGGTTTTCTAAACAGAAAGAGGAACACGTACAGTGGCCTTGGTGCAGGCATTATATTGTGGATCTTTTAATATTTCTATGCATTTGGAAGCTTTTCTGTTTAATCCATTAGTATCACATTGTACTCCCCCTGCATGGACAAAGCATCATTTATTTAATAGTCTCTTATTTGGGGACATCTAATGGACAGGGAGGCCTGGTGAGCTGCGATTCACGGGGTTGCAAAGAGTCGGACACGACTGAGCGACTGAACTGAACTGAACTGAACTGAAGTTGCTCTCAGATCTTTGCACAAACAGCGTAACGATGAAATTCTTACTTACAAATCCTTGGTCACGTCCGTTTTTCACTGTTGTTTACTAGTGCCTATCAGATGGTCAGTGGTCCCTAGTATTTGTTGAATAATTTTAAAAAGCGATGGTTTCAAGCTTAGCGTAATACCAGTAGTGAAATTGTAAGCTCGAATGAAAGTTAATCTCTAGTACCTTGAAGCTTAGCTCTGTTCTAAAATCTTTATAAAGATTAACTCACTTAATCATCCCCACAACCCTTTGAACTAGATACTGTGAGAATACTTATTGTATGGGGGAGAAAACAGGCAGAGTAATTCAGTAACTGGCTCAAGGTCACATAGCTCGAGGTCACCCTTCAAAAACATTAAAGGCAACAGATTTACCAAATATTTTCTGCATGTACAGAGCTTGCTAACCATCCAGCCTGCTCCATCGATTTTCTTCTCTACCTGTCACTCAGTCACTAAGCTCTTGCTATATTAAAGCTTCTCATTATGGCAGCTGGCTTCCAGCATTTTCAAAAAGATCTCTGACAGCAGCGCTCATTGGCTAATATTACTATAGACCTCCATCCTTAGTGGTTTAGCACAGAAGAATTTTACTCCTTGTCCATGAAGAACAAAATGGCAGCAGGTTGGTGAGCTGGCGCTTGTTGCACTCAGGCTTTTCTATCTGGTGGCTTCCTAGGACCTCCGGGTCCTCTCCTGGGTCCTCTGCCTCTGGTCAGCAGCCAGGCAGAAAGCAGCAAAGAGTCTCACCTGCCTGGCATCCATGGGCAGGCCTGGAAGGCGTGGGCTTCACTGCTGCCCACGTTCCTTTGGCCAACATTTCATTGTATGGCCACACCTCTTTTCAAAGGCGGCTGGGAAATGTAGTCCAGCTGAAACCCAGAAGAAAGGGAAACTGGTTTGGCAAACAGCTGGCTAGTCCCCACACCATGGGACCAGTATAATCCGCAGGAACTCTACCCAGGGGACTTAACACCCCGCAAGCAATACACAACCCATAGACAGTGGATTCATACTTCCCTCAAGTCTTCCCAGACACTGAATACCATTTAAAGTTAAGTCTTTGACAGGCTAAAGAGGCATTTCAAATGTTCTAATTTGCATTTTCTTGGACCTCTTTATGAAGCTGAACATGCTTTCATCTGTTTACTGGTCAATTTTATGTCTCAGTTTATGAGTTGACTTCTTCTGTTCTACATTTCCTTTTTCTTTAGAAATTCCTGTCTTATTAATTTATTTATAAGAGAATTTGTATGTTAAAGATATTAAACTTTGTCTCCAAAAATAGCTCAAAAGTTTTCTTCCAGTTTGCCATTTTTTTCACTTAAATATTTAATGCTTTTGGAATTTCTTTTGGCATAGGATATGAAGTAGGGAATCTAATTTTTTATCTAAATGCTTGACTCTTTCTCTCCTGAATCTTTAGATCACTTAGAGAATAATCTGTCTTGCCCCCAAAAGATTAATTGCTAGATGTGTCTCCTTCGTCAAGGGGAATGGGGTGACATGAGGAGCTTGGCTCAGTTAGCCACTGAGGCTGAAATACTGCTCTGAAAATAGTCCTCAAAACCACTGGCTGGCCTTGTCATTTGGATTTCAAATAATAAGAAATTACTTGAAAAAAAAAAAAGAAATTACTCTACAACATCTGCAATTCTAATAAGTGATGCCTATTCCAAAACAACCAGCCTGGAATGGCTTAAAGGGGAAACCCAGGACACACCCGTCACTTGCAGTCTCAGTTCTGATCTGTACTCCTGGGTCCTTTCTCAAGCCTGAAGTCTTCTGCTTGGAGGTTCAATTACTGAACTATGACCCAGGTTTGCCCTTGAATCACAAGTTTTGGTTTGCTTGAGTGCCGATTTTCTCATCAGAACCTTGGCTCCCCTTGACAATAATTCTAGTTTTCCCCTATTTGCCAGTCTTCCTGATTTAGCTTGTCCCCAAGATGCTCCTGCTGTGGCCAGATGGCTCTCTTACTCAGCTCTTCTGATCGCACACAAGGAGCTCAGTGACATTTGCCACGACCAATTTCTCTACTTCCTCGACTGTTAGAACCTCCAGGTTACAGGCACATACACTGTTAGAGCTGTGAAGTGTTTTGGAGACCCAAAGGGGTGCTATCCCCTCATTTGCCAAATGAGGAAACTGAAATGACCTTGTCCAGGGTCACAGAGCTACTTAATGGTAGAGCTGGGATTCCAACCTGGGACTCTGGTCCCTTAATTCAGTTTTCTTTCTGAGTCTCTGTCACAGTCCGTATTCTGAACTGTCTTTTTGGTTCAAGAACTTAGCTGATCCAGCAGGCAATGCTGTATAAACATCTAAGTGCCACTGTTATGACCCAGCGCTCCTACTTCATTAGACTCACCCATCACATAAAGAAACCAGCACACATTAGGGTACAATCAATACATAGGCCTAAAAAAAGGAAACAGCAGTGGCGTTGCTAGGATTCTCCACTGGTATTACATCTTAGGTATTTTAGATTGAGGAGAGACTGTTGGGAAGAAAGGGTCAAATTCAATGCTTATGAAATATAGATGAGGGAATTTATAAATTAATTACATGCCCTCCATTGTGATCCATGTTGAATAACATTAACATTTTAACTCTCTCCTTACAAATAAAGGCACCAATTCGACAATTTCTGAACAAAAATCTGATTAACTTTCCTACTCTCATATTCAGAATACCACAGTAGAAGCCTCGGGTGATCTTTCTGGATGCTTGAGTGATAAGGGGAAGCATCTCTCTTCCTGCTCTGTGGATTATGGAACCCCAGGCTTGCTCCTTGTGTTGCTTTCAGGGGGTAAGTTAGAGCTGACCGTTGGTGATCTTTCTCTGGTGTAGCCACAGGCTGAGGTGCAGAGTAAGTTTACATCCCTCTACGTCATTTCGTGTGGCTATGCCTCTCTTCCCTGGGTGAGCCTCTGCGTAGAAGTTACTTCCCTTGTAACTTTGAGCATCTCTGCTGATGAATATCGTGATCAGACTTTCCAAATCTTGAATCAGGGTATACAAAAGAAAAGCTTCCTGAGTTTCGTACCACTGGCATAAGGAATGGGCTGTTAGAAGCTGTGATGACCAATATAGGGGCCTATGTCAGTGGACAAGAAAGAGCTGGAAGACGTTTGAGGAGATGGCTGACCCCACCAAGGATAACCTTCTGTGATACTGAATGAGAAATAGCATGGGGGCAAGTTTTTTACTTAATTTAATGGCAAGAGATCATCTTTCAAGGGCCTAAAAGACCCCTAGTCCGTGATATTCTAATTAAGAATCAGCCATTTCTCTCCCTTCCCCTACTGACTGCCTCAGTGTCACATAGTATTTTCTGTGAATTAAACATCTTAATTCTATGCTAAGAGTGTTCCTAAAACATTTTCTTATACAGCACTTACTGCTGGCCCAGAAATCACAGATGTAAGTGCTTCATATTTTTAAGACTGGAAGCTCTTGGACTTGCTCATTAAACTAGCAATGCACAAAGTAACAGTCAGTGACCTACAAAACCAGCAAGCCCAGATAATAAATAACAGGGCTAAAAGGCCTGTTCAGGAAGCTGGGCAGGAAATTGCCGTCAAATCTATAAGGTTATGGTCCTCCCTCATCCCAGCCAAGCTGAACCAGCAACATTTCCAACTGAAATGGTCCACTCAGGGCTCCCTAGTCCCACGCAAAATCAGGAAAAAAAGAAAGAAAAATAATTTGCAGGAAAGGAATTGCTATAACAAAAAGACTCAGTTTGTTGAATCTTTCTCAGAAATAGAAGCTCCTGTTTTTTAAAAATAATTACCCACCATGGGCAGAAATACTGATATGTTTGCATAGTTGAGTCTCCAGGGAACATCCTTTCTATAGAAGTTCCAGGGGCAACTATACTGGCTTTTCGTAGGATCTAAACTGGTCATAGCTGCAGACCAGGGTGAAATCCAAAAAGATGCAAGACTTTGGGGAGAAAATTACCATTGGTTTAAGTATATGTCCCTAATACATATTGCATATGCCCACACATGCATGCATATGTGTACCATAAGGGGCTTCCCATGTGGTCCAGTCGTAAAGAACCTGCCTGCCCGTGCAGGAACAGCAAGAGATGTGGGATGGATCCCTGGGTCGGGAAGCCCCCTGGAGTATGAAATGGCAACCCACTCCAGGATTCTTGCCTGGAAAATTCCATGGACAGAGGAACCTGATGGACTGCAGTCCATGGGGTCATAAAGAGTCCACGTGCATCACTGAGCACACAGACCCATGGTATGTAACTGTGTGTTTGAGTAGACTGTACTATAAATAGCAGTCTAAAGATTCTCAATTTAGGGGTGATGAATCATTTTATAAAGGGCCCTTATGTTTAAATAGGTATCTTTATAGGCTTTCTTTAAATAGCAGAATTCTTTCCCTTAGTGCATTTTAAAGTGGTGCACGTTAATATTTACATATGACTTGTCAAGACCACATATGTTTTAGAGAATAATTTTTTCATCAGTACATAAGCTCCCGTGTATGTATAGATTTTACACTAACACCTAACGATGTTTTAGCAAAATTAATTTCATAAGTGATAGCCAAATAAATGTATTATCTAACATAATTTTTGTGATGACATGCAGAGATTCACACAAATGATATTATGTCACTGCCACTTTTTTCTCTGAAGATCAGCTGTGAGATCACTGATCTCCTACGTAGGACTTAACAGGCATATTCAGCAGGCCTCCCTGTGTCACTAATGGATGTATATGTGGCCCCTGACTCAGAAACCACAGTCCTGCTCCTGGGTCCCTCATGAGTAACTTCTGTCCTCCAAGTAGGACCAACTCTGGTCCTGGGCACCTGTCTCCAGTGGGAATTAAGAGACAACTCTCACACTCTCTGTCCCTAACCCTCTCCATGACCTCACCCTAGAGCCTGAATCAGCACCAGGAGTTATTTCTCTGAACTAAAACTTTATCAGTTAGGAAATTGCCAGGTGGTCCAGTGGCTGGGAATCCTGGCTCCCAGTGCAGGTTGCCAGGTTTGATCCCTGGTCGGGGAACTAGGATCCCACGTGCAACATGACCAGAAATAAATAAAGGAAGAAAAATAAGCTCAGATTTTTGCACTTTCCCTTCAGAAAAGTGCTATATTCACTGGCTTCCTTTAATTAAAAAAAAATTTTGTATCAATTAATGGACCTTCCTGGGCTTCCCAGCTGGCACTAGTGGTATAAAACCTGCCTGCCAGTGCAGAAGATATAAGAGATCTCTGGGTCGGGACGATCCCCCGGAGGAGGGCATGGCAACTCACTCCAGTACTCTTGCCTGGAGAATCCCATGGACAGAGGAGCCTGGCGGGCTACAGTCCATGGGGTCACAAAGAGCTGGACATGACTGAATTGACAGCATGCACTCTGGCAAAGGGCTTTCCTAACACTGGCACACCGACCCACTCAGTATTTAGCATAACTTTCTTTGCCACCCCATGGCAAGTGAGGTCCTAAGACTGGGGAAAGGCCCAGTCTGGAGTGCCAGACAGGAGCGTGAAGACAGCCCTGAGGCCATCACTGGAGGGGGGGACCTGGCCAGAGCAACCACGTGCCCGTACGTGGGGGAGGATGGGAAGAGGTGGGGGAGGTGACAGGAGCTCGGTACGGCCCTGCCGTCCAGGACGTGGAGGTGGCCGTGACAACAATGGGGCAGCAGAGGGGGATTCCTTTCCTGGCTTTCCCATGGGAGTGCATGGGCCCTTCTGGTATATTCTCCCCATGCTATGTCCTGTGGACGGTGTCAATACAGAGATGCCGAAAATGCCAATAGACCCAGTTAGCAGCCTTTTCTTCACCAGCTTGGGCTTTGGGGGTATGGAGGCAGGAGACATTAAACTACTTTTTAAAAGACAACTTGACTCAAATAAATGTAATGGTTGTTTCGCCTACTGAACTTTTAGAGGATCCTGAATGTGGTGTTGGGGTTTCCCCAGTGGCACAGTGGTAAAGAATCCACCTGCCAATGCAGGAAACATGGGTTCAACCCTGGGTCAGGAAGATCCCCTGGAGGAGGAAATGGCAACCCACTGCAGTTTTCTTGCCTGGGAAATGCCATAGGCAGAAGAGACTGGAGGGCTAAAGCCTGCTGCTGCTGCTGCTGCTACTAAGTCGCTGCAGTCGTGTCCGACTCTGTGCGACCCCATAGACGGCAGCCCACCAGGGTCCCCCTTCCCAGGGATTCTCCAGGCAAGAACACTGGAGTGGGTTGCCATTTCCTTCTCCAATGCATGAAAGTGAAAAGTGAAAGTGAAGTCACTCAGTTGTGCCCGACTCAGCGACCCCATGGACTGCAGCCCATCAGGCTCCTCCATCCATGGGATTTTCCAGGCAAGAGTGCTGGAGTGGGGTGCCACTGGAGGGTAAAGAGTCAGGCACAGCCGAGCACACACGCACAATGTGGTGTCGCAGTTTCCCTGGTAATTCCCACCAGGTTCTCCAAACAGGATCACTGTTGCTTTGGACTACGTCATTTTAATGTTTCCACCCAGAATTTTGGACATTTTCTTTCAGAACCTCCTCTAACTTTACTCATTTAGAATAACAATAATGATGACAAAGCCATTTTTAACCACTGTTTAAATTGATCCAGTAGATACTAATTAATTTTCCATAATCCTCAAGAAACACATTTACTCCTATGCTCCTGTGTGGTCCTTTAATGTTCCAAGGATCTAATATCTGCTTCTGCCAGTAGTTATTTTCAAAAAGATTCTATTGCCCCATCATTGTCTGTATTTTCCTTTTTATTTCTGTTGCTAAAGACAGTTTTGAAGAATGAGTTCAATATCTTGGCCATTTCAGACCCATCATTAATTTCATCCCCAGCCTGATTTATTAGCAGACCTATTCTCACTTCAGTATCTCTTTTCCCTGATGCATTAGTGAAAAAACCCTCCTATGCCTTTAACCCTTTTTACTAGCATTATCTTTACAACCTTCCCGCCAGTCACACATGATATGATTCTGTTCATCTTTCTTTTCTCTCCCTCTAATTCTCGGCATGGCTTTTCCTGACCAGGAAATCTGTACAGAATCATTCTTCAAATCACAACAGGGCCTTTCAATGTTCTTTATTTTTTTCTCTCCTTAGTGGAACTGTGGTTTTTCTGATATTAATTATTCCAATAGACAGTTTGGTTTTCTATGACAGGCGGGGGTTGCTTTCTTTGCTTGTTTGCACAGTGCTGCGTACATGCTTCTGATCGGTGTCTGTTGTTAGAGAGCTGAGCCTGAGAGTCTGCCCTCTGCCCGAGCAGCCAGCCCTGCTCTGTCATTACAGATCCTCTTCCTTCCAACTCTGAGACAGACAAGACCCAGGCAGTATGGGCACTTGTCTGCCAGTTATGAGGATCCAGTTTCACTTCAGGTATCCCTAAGGCAAAGCTGAGACAAGGGTAGACAGATTCCACTACCGGCCTTCCCCCTTTCCTCTTGGAGCATTTCTAGCTCACAGGGGTTCAGCATCTCGGTTTGGTCCCAGAGCACCTTACGACCTTCCACAAGCACATCGTGACCAGGTCTGCTCTCCCAGGAATGCATACCTTCAGGGACTGTCCCTGTTTTGCTCCGCACTGCTTGGAGGCAGCAGATGGAGCTGGGCTCAGCTGCTTCTCAAGAGATTGACAAGCCCCCAGTGATGCTGCCTAATGGCTCTGCTTCTTAGAGGAATCACACTGTCCTGAGCCCCTTTCCTTCTCCAGAATAGCTGTGCGCACATAGTGGCCTCTTCATTTACTTAAATAAGTTTAAAGAAATAAATTAAGCATCAGCAACAGGCCAGATTGGCTGGGGGAGCAGAGAGGGAAGTAATTATTCCTATGGACACATGCTGAGAACCCCAGACCCATCACCTAACTCAGTCCTCACACAGCTCAGACACAAAGAGGCACTCTTCAGGTTTGCCCAGATGGATCAGCTGGTAAAGAGTAGCTAAGCCATTGCTTAGCACTCAGGAATGTGTGTGTCCAAGGTTTGGGATGGTTCTGGGGTCTCTTTCCTTTGGCATGTTTTGGTGTGATGTCACCACTAGTAGGAGATGGGTCTGGCTGGTGTGGGGAGGACTGGGTCCCCACCAACAAGCCCACTCTGACCAGAGTCATTTAGTACTAACTCCACCTAAAGGGATCGACACCTGGAAGGGGGAGATCAGAACTGATGTGTAGGTGGCATTCCAATCACAGACGTTAAGTTAGTGGCCCAAGATCTTTGCATGAAAGGTGGGGAACTTTGGTATCACTTGCAAGGAAGTGAGCTGTGGAGCTGGTAACTCTAGAAGGGGTAGGATCCTTGCACTGCAAGCCTCCCGGGGCCGTACTGTGCACAGGCTTACTGGGATCCTCTGGAGAATTTAGAGAGGTGGGGCCCATCGCCCCATCCTCCTCCAACTAACAAAGCCTAGGTTCAGAGAGGCTGAATTTCTTGCAAAGCCATGCAACTAGTAAGGGGCTGGGCCTGGACTTGGTCCAGAGGAGTTGAGATGGGGCTTCCCATTTAGATGAGTGGCTCAGAGGTGAAGAATCTGCCTGCGATGCAGGAGCCGCAGGAGATGCGAACTCGATCCCTGGGTGGAAAAGAACCCCTCAAGGAGGTCATGGCAACCCACTCCAGTGTTCTTACCTGGAGAATCCCATGGACAGAGGAGCCTGGCAGACTATAGTCTATAGGACCTCACAGACTCAGACACAACTGAAGCTCTTAAGCATGCATGCATGCACTCACACAAGTTTGAATGGGTGAATATTTTCTCCATGCTGTAGTTATTAAAGTGCCAGGATTCGATTCAGAATTCGCCCTGAGAAACATGTGGACCACGTAGTTGCCTGAGAACTGGAGGAAAGAAGCGGAAACTTGGGATGGGGGTGAGGCTAGGAGAGCGAGAGATGGAGGTGCTCATTGGAGCAGGAGGGTCCCCGTCAAGTAGACAGAGCAGAGATGTGCCCCTGGGTAGCACACAAGGGCACAAAACTATCTCTGGAATAAACCTGGCTGATCTTGGCCCCCACATCCGCCTCACCTAACTATGTTGGGCATGAACTCCGACAGAGTAGGTTAAGCTGGAGTGGACACTGCAAATAAACAAGCTAATAAAACAGCAATGAGAAAACATGAAAAATCCAAGAAAGGGAAAGAAGGAAGGAAGTACCTTGCTCACCCAGGCAAACTCCCATCCTCTGCGGGTGCACCATGTTCATGAGCTCTCATGGCAGCTAAAAACTGTCAGTCAGTTTGAATTTTGTGAACGAACAAAGTGTACTCTGGTGCTAGTATTAAGAATGCATTCCATTATTTAAATTTTAAACTCTTGTTTATACCCCCTAAGAAGCTACTTCATTTGAGAAGTTACTGAAAAGAGGAGAATGAACAGAAAACAGTGAGACATATTTTACCAGAAATCTAGCTTTTTTATTTTTTAAAGCATCAATTCCTCGGCTAGTAGAAACAAATGATAAAAGGAATTGGTTTTTCCTCTAGTCATTAATAGAAAATCAGTTTCTCCTTGGCCCTACTAAATTTTTATTGAACAAATATTTAAAGTGCATTATCTTGAAGATGTGCCAAGTTATAAGCCTGCCTAGGGTGCCCACATGCCTGTCTGGCCCTAGTTTCAGATAGGACCTAGAGCCAGCACTGCAAATCTGGCTGGGAGGATAGAGGGAAGGTCAGAAAAGGTCAGCATTGGACCAAGCTGGAGGCCAGGCAACAGCCAAATCTATTCTAAAGGCTTGGAAGGCCAAGATGGAGTCTCATTCATAGCCTCTGTCACTTTTCCAGGACAGATCTGAGTGTTCCCAGATAGCCCTGCCCTGGGGAGCTAATGGAACCATGTCCTTTGCGACACTGAGTCTCCAAGAAGGGAGGGGCACCCAGGGGAGGTGGGCATGGCAGATAAGGACATGCAGGTCTCCTTAGTCAAATGAATATCTGCGTGGGTGGCAGAATTGCTAGCTGAGTGGGTGACAAGGAGAAGGGGGCCGAGGGCACAGGGCAGAGAGGAGGGGCAGGCAGTGCTCCCACAGATGGGTACGGCACAAGTGTGGGGGCCTCTCGGGCCCCAAGGCTGCAGAAGGTTCACTCTCCTGCCAGGGAGGTGGCACCTGCCTGACAACTAAGGGCTGTGGATCTTTCCCCCAGTCCCTCCTCCTTCCTGAACAAATTCTACAGCAGAGACAATCAGAAGACAGGGGAGGAAGGTGAGAAGCCTGGTTCCCTCCCCATTCCAGTCCCACAGCTGGAGAGTGGCGGTGGGCAGGACAGGAGGAAGGAACGCATCATGAAACCGCATGTGAAATTGACATGTGGAGCGAGACTGCATTGTCTGGGCTCCTGAAAGTGCCTGGAAAGCTATGGAATCTGCACCAAATGTCACTGGGTGATGGAAAAGGGTGTAGTTGCAGGAAGTGACTAATTAAAAAAACATACAAATCACTTCCCATTTGAATTCATACTGGATTCAGACAGTTCAATACATCAATCACAAAGGGTCACAAAGGGTCTGGTGCTCAGGGGCAGAGCTTTGCCGGTTTGGATAGACTTAAAGGTAAAGCGGGGAGGGCTGGGACCCTATAGCGCGAACACAAAGCCAGAAACCAGAGGGCAGACCCGTGGGCTAGACAGCCAGAGGGGACAGAGATGGGGGAGGCAAGACTTTGTGTGGAGAGGGGGCAGCCATGGGGACAAAGACGTGCCAAACATACAAGGCACACGGGAGTGAAAAACGGCAGGCACGTAGGGCAGCCAGGTGAAGGACCTACATTCAGAAATAACTTCTCTGCATGGGCCTTCGTGCCTGAATTGCTTCTTAAACCCCTAGAACCCAGCCCCCGCATGTATCTGGATTCACTTTTGTGCCACAGCCTTTCAACTTTGGTAAATGATAGCAAGGTCTAGTTCTTAGCAGTCACAATAGCAGCTCTTGATTATTGTGTGATTACCCTTGAACTTTCATGCCGACGGTAAGAGCCAGGTATGACTATTATCATCCCCAGCTCACTGAAGAAGAATCTGTAGCACAGAGAGTGTGGCAGACAGGGAACCGTCCACACCAGTCTGTCCTCCCCTTCTGTCATCGCCTTTCAGTGGCTGCTGAGATTTGGCTGCCCAGCTAAGGATATTTCCCAACTCTCCTTGCAACAAAATGCACTTCTCCATTTTCTCCCATACTTTCTGGACACTGACAATTCTGAGGGGACGATGGGGCTGCAAGTCAGAGGGAGATGGGGTCCCTGAGTCAGAGTGTGGAGGGCAGCCTTGCTCCAGTTAGGAGCATTGCCGTGGAGTGCAGACGTAAATGAAGAGTAAACTTCTACCATGCAGAGCTCCTTCAATGTTGACATTTATATGCTACGCAGCAGCTAGCATTATTTCAACTAGAACAGAGAAGGGGAGTCACTAAGCCAAGGTCACACAGGGAGTGAGAAGATGGGCAATAAACTCAGCTCTACCTGGAACACTCAGGTGTCTTTCCTTTCAAAACAGGTTCCATTTAGGGCTCCTTTCCCTCTGCCCACACAGGCTCCGCTTCCATATCTCCACACCCAGTACCTATATTCATGTCAGGAGAGATCTGGCTGAGCCACGGAATGGACACAGGATAACTCTTGCATCTGGGCAGTCCACTCAGGGGCTGGAGACTCAGCTGAGCTTGGGCCATCCAGGCGCTACCACTTTTGCCTTTACCAAGGACAGATGTGAACAGTGACAGTGACAAGAATAAATATTTTCATTCAGGTGGTGCGCTTGCTCATTTCATGTTCAGTCTTACGCGTGAGGGTCTTCCGTCAAGTGTATGCTGTAAGTGAGGAAACAGGAGTGTTGAGAGGCTAAACACTGACCCAGGGTCACACAAGCTGAGAGCGGCAGAGCCAGGACTCACAGTAACTCTCTGACCAAGATTCCTGCTCTGAATCACTGGTCCCCAGATGTTCTGGATTGTGTACTCCATCAAAGAAAGATAAAACACAAGCCAGTTTTTAAATGCATTTCATACATTACATTGCTGACAAAGGCCCATATACTCAAAGCTATGGTTTTTCCAGTAGTCATGTACGGATGTGAGAGTTGGACCATAAAGAAGGCTGAGCATTGAAGATTTGATGCTTTTGAATTTTGGTGTTGGAGAAGACTCTTGAGAGTCCCTTGGAATGTAAAGAGATCAAACAAGTCAAGTCTAAAGGAGATCAACCTTGAATATTCATTGGAAGGACTGATGCTGAAGCTCCAGTACTTTGGCCACCTAGTGTGAAGTTCAGTTCAGTTGTTCAGTTGTGTCCCACTCTTTGTGACCCCATGAACCACAGCACGCCAGGCCTCCCTGTCCATCACCAACTCCTGGAGTCCACCCAAACCCATGTCCATTGAGTTGGTGATGCCATCCAACCATCTCATCCTCTGTCGTCCCCTTCTGCTCCTGCCCTCAATCTTTCCCAGCATCAGGGTCTTTTCAAATGAGTCAGCTGTTCACACCAGATGGCCAAAGTATTGGAATTTCAGCTTCAACATCAGTCCTTCTAATGAACACCCAGGACTGATCTCCTTTAGGATGCCCGGTTGGATCTCCATGCAGTCCAAGGGGCTCTCAAGAGTCTTCTCAAATAGCACAGTTCAAAAGCATCAATTCTTCAGCACTCAGCTTTCTTTGCAGTCCAACTCTCACATTCATACATGACTACTGGAAAAACCATAGCCTTGACTAGACAGACCTTTGTTGGCAAAGTAATGTCTCTGCTTTGGAATATGCTATCTAGGTTGGGCATAACTTTCATTCCAAAGAGTAAGCATCTTTTAATTTCATGGCTGCAATTACCATCTGCAGTGATTTTGGAGCCCAGAAAAATAAAGTCAGCCACTGTTTCCACTGTTTCCCCATCTATTTCCCATGAAGAGATGGGACCAGATGCCATGATCTTCGTTTTCTGAATGTTGAGCTTTAAGCCAACTTCTTCACTCTCCTCTTTCACTTTCATCAACAGCCTCTTTAGTTCTTCACTTTCTGCCATAAGGGTGGTGTCATCTGCATATCTGAGGTTATTGATATTTCTCCTGGAAAGCTTGACTCCAGCTTGTGCTTCCTCCAGCCCAGTGTTTCTCATGATGTACTCTGCATATAAGTTAAATAAGCAAGGTGACAATATACAGCCTTGATGTACTCCTTTTCTTATTTGGAAGCAGTCTGTTTTTCCATGTCCAGTTTTATCTGTTGCTTCCTGACCGGCATATAGGTTTCTCAAGAGGCAGGTCAGGTGGTCTGGTATTCCCATCTCTTTCAGAATTTTCCACAGTTGATTGTCATCCACATAGTCAAAGGCTTTGGCATAGTCAATAAAGCAGAAATAGATGTTTTTCTGAAACTCTCTTGGTTTTTGATGATCCAGAAGTTGGTGGCAATTTGACCTGTGATTCCTCTGCCTTTTCTAAAACCAACTTGAACAGCTGGAATTTCACGGTTCACATATTGCTGAAGCCTGGATTGGAGAATTTTAAGCATTACTTTACTAGCATGTGAGATGAGTGCAATTTACTAGTGAGTGCAATTGTGCAGTAGTTTGAGCATTCTTTGGCTTTGCCTTTCTTTGAGAGTGGAATGAAACTGACCTTTTCCACTCTTGTGGCCACTGCTGAGTTTTCCAAATTTGCTGGCATAATGAGAGCAGCACTTTCACAGCATTATCTTTCAGGAGTTGAAATAGCTCAACTGGAATTCCGTCACCTCCATTAGCTTTGTTTGTCGTGATGCTTCCTAAGGTCCACTTAACTTCATATTCCAGGATGTCTGGCTCTAGGTGAGTGATCACACCATCATGATTATCTGGGTCATGAAGATCTTTTCTTACAGTTCTTCCGTGTATTCTTGCCACCTCTTCTTAATATCTCCTGCTTTTGTTAGGTCCCTACAATTTCTGTCCTTTATTGAGCCCATCTTTGCATGAAATGTTCCCTTGGTATCTTTAATTTTCTTGAAGAGATCTCTAAACATTCCCATTCTATTGTTTTCCTCTATTTCTTTGCATTGGTCGCTGAGAAAGGCTTTCTTATCTTTCCTTGCTATTCTTTGGAATTCTTCATTCAAATGGGTATATCTTTCCTTTTCTCCTTTGCTTTTCACTTCCCTTCTTTTATAGCTATTTGTAAGGCCTCCTCAGACAGCCATTTTGCTTTTTTGCATTTCTTTTTCTTTGGGATGGTCTTGATTCCTGTCTCCTGTACAATGTCACAAACCTTCATCCATAGTTCATCAGGCACTCTATCTATCAGATCTAGTCCCTTAAATCTATTTCTCACTTCCACTGTATAATCACAAGGGATTTGATTTAGGTCATACCTGAATGGTCTAGTAGTTTTCTCCACTTTCTTCAATTTAAGCCTGAATTTGGCAATAAAGAGTTCATGATCTGAGCCACAGTCAGCTCCTGGTCTTGTTTTTGCTGACCGTATAGAGCTTCTCCATCTTTGGCTGCAAAGAATATAATCAATCTGATTTCAGTGTTGACCATCTGGTGATGTCCATGTGTAGAGTCTTCTCTTGTGTTGTTGGAGGAGGGTGTTTGCTATGACCAGTACATTCTCTTGGCAGAATTCTATTAGTCTTTGCCCTGCTTCATTCTGTACTCCAAGGACAAATTTGCCTGTTACCCCAGGTGTGTCTTGACTTCCTACTTTTGCATTCCAGTCCCCTATAAGGAAAAGGACATCTCTTTTTGGTGTTAGTTCTAGATGGTCTTGTAGATCTTCATAGAACTGTTCAACTTCAGCTTCTTCAGCGTTACTCGTCAGGGCATAGACTTGAATTACCATTATATTGAATGGTTTGCCTGGGAAATGAACTGAGATCATTCTGTCATTTTTGAGATTGCATCCAAGTACTGCATTTCAGACTCTTTTATTGACCATGGTGGCTACTCTATTTCTTCTAAGGGATTCCTGCCCACAGTAGTAGATATAATAGTCATCTGAGTTAAATTCACCCATTTCAGTCCATCTTAGTTCACTGATTCCTAGAATGTCAACGTTCACTCTTGCCATCTCTTGTTTGACCACTTCCAATTTGCCTTGATTCATGGACCTAACATTCCAGCTTCCTATGCAATATTGGATCTTGCTTCTATCACCAGTCCCATCCACAACTGGCTGTTGTTTTTGCTTCAGCTCCATCCCTTCATTCTTTCTGAAGTTATTTCTCCACTGATCTCCAGTAGCATATTGGGCACCTACCAACCTGGGGAGTTCATTTTTCAGTGTCCTATCTTTTTGCCTTTTCCTACTGTTCATGGGGTTCTCAAGGCAAGAATACTGAAGTGGCTTGCCATTCCCTTCTCCAGTGACCACATTCTGTCAGACCTCTCCACCATGACCCATCCGTCTTGGGTGGCCCCACATGGCATGGCTTAGTTTCATTGAGTTAGACAAGGCTGGGGTCCATGTGATCAGATTGGCCTGATGTCTGTGATTGTGGTTTCAGTCTGTCTGCCCACTGATGGCCTCTCTCACTGCCTACCATCTTACTTGGGTTTCTCTTACCTTGGACATGGGGTATCTCTTCACAGCTGTTCCAGCAAAACGCAGCCGCCGCTCCTTACCTCTGATGTGGGGTAGCTCCTCTCAGCCACCACCCGCCAACCTCGGGCCTGGGGTAGCTCCTCTTGGCCGTGCCTGTGCACTGTCGAAGCTGCCATGCCTGTGAAGAGCTGACTCATTGGAAAAGACCCTGATGCTGGGAAAGATTGAAGACAAAAGGAGAAGAGGGTGGCAGAAGATGAGATGGTTGGATGTCATCACCGACTCAATGGACATGAGGTTTAGCAAACTCTGGGTGATGGTGAAGGACAGGGAAGCCTGGAGTGCTGCGGTCCATGGGGTCACAAAGAGTTGGACATGACTTAATGACTGAACAACAGGAACAAACATAGTCACTGTGTACATCAGTATCAGTAAAGTGTGATTCATTTTCTATATCTTGAGACAGGAAAAATGGATGATTTCTCTATTTCTCCCCTCCTTTGGTGGATAGTCCTGTCCCCCAAAGGATGGGCATGCTCCATTTAGAAACATGGTCTGGCTCATGCTGTAGATTGCCTGTGGATGCCAGGCCAGATATGCTCCAGGGACAGGATCTTTTTCCTGATGGGCATCTCTGCTCTAGAAGCAGACCCAGTTCATTCGGGAAGAGGGGAGAGCTCTGAGTGACAGTCTTTCCCCAGTGTCATCTTCATCACAAGAGACAGCTACTGTGGATTCAAAGGCTTCAGACCAATAGAAAGCTTGCTTTTTCTGCAAAAATGTCCAGACTGGGCTGAGAGGTGGAGATGGTGACTAAAGCCGGGAGACCCCAGGGGCTCTGGTTAGCGCTCTGTCAGCCAAAGGTGAAGACAGCCCAGTGGGAGACCAGGTAAATGTTCCACAGGGGGAGAAAAAGGCCCTGATCACCCTACTTCCAAGAGGTCCAGAACCTGCAGTTGTCTAGCTTGGCAAGGAGCTGGTGCTGATGGAGGCTAGCCAGTGCCATCTGCACCTTCTCAGCAGGCACGGCCTCTTCCCTGGAGCACATCAGGATGTCAGCACGGCAGGCATCCCAGCCTGGGCCAGCCCATCTTGGACGGTGTCATTCATAAAATATTGAAACAGTGAGGGTGCAGGGCACACACCAAATGGCCACGGCAGGTTACGTGCAGGGGAGCCTGTGACAGAACCCTACCCCCATTCATTCCTGACTCTTGTCTGGCTCAGGGCCTGCACTTCCTGGGATCTTGGGGGTGTGAACTCAGGCCAAAAGAGTCAGCCTGATGGTTCTGGGAATTAGCAGAAGCAAGCACTCATTGGTTGTGGATGATCACTTTGTAAGGGTATCACAGGCACTTTTAAAATGTTTTTCCACTTTCTTACTTTTATGTGTGTGTGTGTGTGTGTGTGTGTGTGTGTGTGTGTGTGTGTGTATTTCCCAGGTGGTGCTCGGTTCAGTTCAGTCGCTCAGTCATGTCCCACTCTTTGCGACCCCATGGGCTGCAGCTCACCAGGCCTTCCTGCATCAACTTCTGGAGTTTACTGAAACTTATGTCCATTCAGTCGGTGATGCCATCCAACCATCTCATCCTCTGTCGTCCCCTTTTCCTCCTGCCCTCAGTCTTTCCCAGCATCAAGGTTTTTTCAAATGAGTCAGTTCTTCACATCAGGTGGTCAAAGCACTGAAGTTTCAGCTTCAACACGAATCCTTCCAATGAATATTCAGGACTGATTTCCTTTAGGATGGACTGGTTGGATCTCCTTGCAGTCCAAGGGACTCTCAAGAGTCTTCTCCAACACCACAGTTCAAAAGCATCAATTCTTCGGCACTCAGCTTTCTTTATAGTTCAACTCTCATACCCATACATGACTACTGGAAAAACCATAGCCTTGATTAGACAGATCTTTGTTGGCGATGTAATGTCTCAGCTCTTGAATATACTATCTAGGCTTGTCATAACTTTCCTACCAAGGAGTAAGTGTCTTTTAATTTCATGGCTGTAGTCACCATCTGCAGTGATTTTGGAGCCCCAAAAAATAAAGTCTGACATTGTTTCCACTTTTTTCCCATCTATTTGCTATGAAGTGATGGGATTGGATGCTATAATCTTCATTTTTTGAATGTTAAGCTTTAAGCCAACCTTTTCACTCGCCTCTCACTTTCATCAAGAGGCTCTTTAGTTCTTCACTTTCTGCCATAAAGGTGGTGTCATCTGCATATCTGAGGTTATTGATATTTCTCCTGGCAATCTTGATTCCAGCTTGTGCTTCATCCAGCCCAGCATTTCTCATGATGTACTCTGTGTATAAGTTAAATAAGCATGGTGACAATACACAGCCTTGACAAACTCCCTTTCCTATTTGGAACCCGTCTGTTGTTCCATGTCTGGTTCTAACTATCACTTCCTGACCTGCATACAGATTTCTCAAGAGGCAAGTCAGGTGATCTGGAATTCCCATCTCTTTCAGAATTTTCCGCAGTTTGTTGTGATCCACACAGTCAAAGGCTTTGGCATAGTCAATAAAGCAGAAATAGATGTTTTTCTGGAACACTCGTGCTTTTTTGATGATCCAGCAGATGTTGGCAATTTGATCTCTGGTTCCTCTGCCTTTTCTAAAACCAACGTGAACATTTGGAAGTTCACGGTTCACGTACTGTTGCAGCCTGGCTTGAAGAATTTTGAGCGTTAATTTACTAGCGTGTGAGATGAGTGCAATTTACTAGTGAGTGCAATTGTGTGGTAGTTTGAATGTTCTTTGGCATTGCCCTTCTTAGAGATTTTGTTAGGGACCTTTTCTAGTCCTGTGGCCACTGCTGAGTTTTCCAAATTTGCTGGCATATTGAGTACAACACTTTCACAGCATCATCTTTTAGGATTTGAAATAGCTTAACTGGAATTCCATCACCTCCACTAGCTTTGTTCGTAGTGATGCTTCCTAAGGCCCACTTGACTTCACATTCCAGGATGAGTGGCTCTAGGTGAGTGATCACGCCATCATGATTATCTGGCCTGTGAAGATCTTTTTTGTACAGTTCTTCTGTGTATTCTTGCCACCTCTTCTTAATATCTTCTGCTTCTGTTAGGTCCATATCATTTCTGCCATTAATTGAGCCCATTTTTGCTTTAAATGTTCCCTTGGTATCTCTAATTTTCTTGAAGAGAACTCTAGTCTTTTCCATTATATTGTTTTCCTCTATTTCTTTGCACTGATCACTGAGGAAGATGGTGCTAGTGGTAAAGAATCCACCTGCCACTGCAGGAGATTCAAGACACAGGTTTGATCTCCAGGTCAGGAAGATCCTCTGGAGGAGGACATAGTAACCTACTCCAGTGTTCTTGCCTGAGGAAATCTACGGACAGAGGAGCCTGGCAAGCTGTAATCCATAGGGTCAGACGTGATTGAGCATGCATGCAGATCAATACATATTTATAAGCATAAAATGGGAAAGGATGGCTGATAAACCTTTGTACTAGAGCTGTTTGCTATAACTCTGAAAAATTATTGTGCACAAAAAAAGGTGCAGACCTTCCTTCTGACCACGCAAAGGATCTTGGAGTAGCCCATCAGTCCTATGGGACAGGGGCAGGATGCAGGAAAGAGGGATATGACAAGACACTGGATTCTACGAACGGTCCTGACATCTGTGAGTCCTGTAGTGAAGGGCCCTCCTCTGTGGAGTGTGCTGGGACAACCCGGGCCTGAGCGGGCTCCCCTGAGAGTCACTTCCCGACATGAATGACGGGGAGACAGTGTGCACTTTCCCAGCAGGTGCCGCCTCTGACTGCTTCTCCGCTCCTCACAGAACCCACCGCAGCCCTGTTCAGGGGGCCCTTTGCAGCCCAGCCAGGTGGACAGAGGGAAAAGGGAACCTGTCGCCGCCAGCTGGACTCCACACCCCCTACCTCCACTAAGATGGGCCTACTGCATCTTCTTTCCCTGAATTTGGAATCATGGCCAGAAGACACTCAGAATTCCCTCTGCGATCTTGAAATATGCAGTGATTTAACACTGAGCCATGTCTGACCCACATGTTGAGGAAGGAGGAGAAACAGAGAGAAGAGAGGCGTGGTAGTATGCAGAAATGGTGGAGCAGCCCTGGAGAATGTGGGCCAGGAAACCTCTGGTCTCCAGTCCCCAGATGCCAGCTCTGCTTGTGCCCTGCCTGTGGGTTCTGTGAGCCTCTTCCTGGCTCCAATAAATCCCCTTGGAGATTAGCTGGCAGGAACATTTCTCGTGTCCAGGGACCCTGGATGGGGTGGGACAGTTAGCCTTATAACCTACATCTCACCTGTGTAGTCATGAGATTCTGACCCAGCTCCCTCCTCTTTCACCCAGTGTGTTTATCAGGACCACCTTGGGACGCAGGGACGAGACACGGGATTACACTGAAGTCACCCACATGCTTCTCTCAACGCTCATCTAAGTTGCTTGAGAGAGGAAATAGAGTCACTTCCCTTTCCTCAACTGCCATCTGTGTTCCTGCTTCAGTGACCCCATTCGTAGCTCCAACATCCTTCCTCAAGTAGGACGTGAGCTGGAAAGTGGGCGGAAGTGGCAACAACAGCATTTATTTCTATGCTTCTCCCTTAAGCGGGCGAATCTAGGGGAAATATTTTGTGAGCTCCGCTTCATGCAGACCTAAAGGACGGTAATTGCTTCCCTTCTTTCTGGGGGGAAGAGCTTGAGGTGAGAGCTTCACAGGCTCCCTGGGATGGCGCACACTTGGGAGCTGAAGCAGGAAACAAAATTCAGAATACCCACTCTCAGCAGGGCACTTGCCTCTGTGCGGCCCCAGACTGGAAGGATGAGCAGAAGACGGAGACCCACACCTGGGCCGCGGCTCAGCTTACCTGCTCCCCAGGCAGAGCCCCCCAGTCCTGGGGGGCAGAGGAGCGTTAAATGCCTCTCGTCACCCCCTCCCAATCCCCGGAGCTTCCAGTTCAGTCCAGGGCCCTGGTGATGCCGATGGCACTTTCCACGGTCACACTCGGAGGAGCGGGGAGAGCCATTCTGTTCTCCCTGTCCTCAAGAGCTAGGCTAAAATGAGAGACCAGTTCAAACGTCCAGTTTCTATGTCCACAGTTCAGATTATGATCCCTTTGCTTCTCTGACTGCAGCAGGAGAAGGGTAGGATGCACATGGCCCCTGCCTCTCTAGCTGCAAATCGGGACCCCATACCTGCAACCAACCGTCGCACATGGGCACCTTCTCGGCCTGCTCGTCACAATTAGAGGTGACGGGCAGGTCACAGACACTTCTGGGTTTGGGTCTGCGGCAGTTCCACCCCTGCAGGGGCTGAGAGATGTGGTGGGTGTGTCCTGGAACCACCCAGACATCCTGCTTCTGTGGCCCTCTAAAATTGTGTGTGCCCGGGGGCCGGAGGGGCTCTGAGATTCGGGTGACATGCCCCACCTCTGTTTTGCCTCTAGAAAGGCCTGTTCTGACCTGGTCTTAGTTCAGCCAATGACTCCACTCCCATCTCCATGACCAAGCCCCATCCTGGGACTCGAGCAAGTGGGTCTCTCTCACTTTTTTTCCTATTCCCGAGCTTCTTTCTTGATAATCTGCTCCTGCCTTTATTTCCCAAAGCTGGGAGTTTATCCTCCTGTTTTCTGAGACCTCCTGTCAGGGAGGGGCAGCGGAGCTACCTCTTGTTCCGCTGACTGATCCTGTCACTGAGGTGACCCCTCCGGGGGAGACCCCAGCGGAACCTCTGGTCTGGAGCCCACTACCTGCCTGCCTCTCCTCCCGCCATCTCCCTGCCCGGGGGTGCCTGCTGGCCCAGCTAGACAGGTCCTGGCCCCTCCTCACCAGCCAGGCTGAGGCCTAGATCTGACAGAAATCAAAGCCCATCAGAGACGTCACCTCATAGAGTGTAATTATTATTTCTCATTTAGCTTCTGAACTGGATTGAAGTTTCACAGTCAAGACTCTTGGTTAGGAAACCGGCAGCATTGTGGCTTAACCAAAAAGTAGGACCTTGTGAAGGAAAGAAATATGAGGGTGGGAGCAGGGAGGAGAGAGTAGAAGGCGGGAGACCCCGGTGTTTCCCCTCATCCTCTTTGTGTCCTGGACTGTGTTTCCTTTGAATAAACTGTTCACAAATATTCACGTGACTGTGATCCTTGGACACAGGGTCACTACTAGTCACAGAAGAACTCACTTAACTTGCTGGCCTGACGGGGAGATGAGGGCACCTGTCTTGCCTTGGAGCCCTTCCATGGAAGGCATTTCTTGTTTTATTTTGGAGACCTTTTAAATGAAGTGGAGGGACACTGAAGAGAAAGAACTGTTCTATATTCACTGTGTTCTACCCAACATCATTATACTATGCCTCTTTTCAGCCCTAACATGATCTTACGAGGGTAACTAACACCTAATAGGTGTCTATGCTATGCAGTCACTGAAGAATTGATAAAGGATTTCTAGCATCTATGACTGCCCTCACAATGTGAGCACTGAGTTAGTCATGTGAAACATGTCACATTATACCTGTAACAACTCCCCGCATCACCTCATGTGATCTGTGTTCCTCAGGGGAGGGTCTAAGAGGTAGTAACAAGTTCAAGGTCACCCAGCTTGTTGGGGTGGAGCCGGGAGGTGGGCTCCACATTCCTGACCCTGCCTCAGTTCCCTTTCTGAGCTGCTCTGGTCATGATTAGATGGCTTTTCAATGGGGTTTAAGGCTCTGAGAGACAGAAACAGTTTTATCCATCTCAAGCTACTGGGAAAGAAGTGACTTCTCCAGATTCTCAGTCCCAGCCTGAGGAAGAGGAGGTGGCTGGTTTGGAAACTCCATCCTTACCTCATGATCAGCCAATTCCAAGCTCAAGCAGATCCGAGTCCTTGAAGCCACAAAGAGGGTCTGGGGTCCAGGCAGAACTGTGAATGTTGCCAAAAAGAAGGGGGCTCTGGAGAGGGCCAGGAGGTACTGGAGGTGGAAGAGATGGCTAGCTACACTGTGTTCAGCCTCCTGAGGCCCAGTGTTTCATTTTATTTTTAAAAAGTTTTAAGGTCTTTATGTTTTTTTGGGTACTCTGTGGGGCATGCAGGATATTAGTTCCCTGACCAGAAATCAAACCCAAGCCCCCTTCCATGGAAGAGAGAAGCTTTAACCACTGGACCACAAGGGAAGTCCCTAGTGTTTCATTTTAAATTCCTTACGTTGTGGCTCCTGAAACCCTACCAGGTGAATTCATTTTCCACACAAAGGCACTGGCTGAGGGTCTTTGAATGATTCCAGGAAAGGATCTAGGAAACCCCCATATTCTTGTTGACACCAGGGTATGAGCAAAATGACACAAAGGGGATGGTTGGCCTTCAGGGGAGACACGCTTCCAGGGCCAGAGGTGTCTGAGGAGGAAAATTCCCAAGAAGTCACGCAAACCTTAGGAAGGCAAGCAGGTCTCTGTGGGGGATTGAAGGGGGCTTCGAGCTGATTTTGTCTAAATCTTCAGAAGAGGCTTCACCTGCTTCCCAGTCACATCTTGGTGATGCTCAGACATCGTTGTGTGGAATACCTCCTTCCACATCTCTGCTGGGCCCTATCAGCTTTGAAATGTTGGTTTTTCCTTAAATGAATATCCCTAATGGTCCTAACACTTGAAAAAGATGGCAGTTTCTCAATCAGGACTCCCCTACAAAAATGGGGTTCCAATGCCCAGACCTGGGCAGCCTTAGGATGTAGAAAGTGAACTATGCTGCTTCAAGACGGTGCACGTTCTGTGCTGTTCTTGGGAGAGGCAAGTCAGGCTTTGCATCTTCCGGGTTCCATGTTTCTTTCAAGGACACGTGGTCCTGGCAGAGGGTGGAAGACAATGGCAGCAGCCACAGGTCTCCAGCTCTGTGAACCCATCTGCTTGTGACTCATCTCAGCTCTTCTCCTTGTGAGCCATACCTGGTGTTCTGCCACTTTCCCTATCCTTATTCTGGCTGGCTGCCCACCTGAGATGAGAATCCATTGTGAATTCTACCTCCTAAGTGCAAGGGCTAAGGGCATGGCATCTGGTCCCATCACTTCATGGAAAATAGATGGGGAAACAGTGGAAACAGTGACAGATTTTATTTTCTAGGGCTCCAAAATCACTGCAGATGGTGACTGCAGCCGTGAAATTAAAAGACATTTGCTCCTTGGAAGAAAAGTTATGACTAACCTAGACAGCATATTAAAAACTAGAAACATTACTTTGCCAACAAAGGTCCGACTAGTCAAGGCTATGGTTTTTCCAGTAGTCACATTTGGATAAGAGAATTGGACTATAAAGAAAGCTGAGCACCGAAGAACTGATTCTTTTGAATGGTAGTGTTGGAGAAAACTCTTGAGAGTCTGTTGGACTGCAAGGACAACCAGTCCATCCTAAAGGAAATCAGTCCTGAATATTCATTGGAAGGACTGATGTTGAAGCTGAAACTCCAATACTTTGGCCACCTGACACATTTGAAAAGATCCCAGAGCTGGGAAAGATTGGAGGCAAGAAGAGAAGGGGACAACAGAGGATGAGATGGGTGGATGGCATCACCAACTCAATGGACATGAGTGAGTAAACTCTGGGAGTTGGTGATGGACAGGGAGGCCTGGCGTGCTGCAGTCCATGAGATCCCAAAGAGTAGGGCACAACTGAGAGACTGAACTGAACTGAACTGAAGACAACCTAGGTTTCTCCATGTTTCCATCCTTTCTTTTCCTCCCACCTCTTTCCCAAGCAGTATGAATAAATTGGCATGACTTATTGGCAGTGTGGCATAAATTGGCAGTATGGCATGATTTCTGGAGGCAGAGTCCACCATTTACTTAATTTGTAAAATCAGTGAGTTCCTTAACCTCATGCCCTCATCTCTAAAAGGGACTTAATATTGACATCTGCCTTGAAGCATTTGTGAAGTGTGAAGATGTGGTCCAGGTAAAGCCCTTAGAATTAGAATTGGCCTTTAGATCTTATATTTTAGCCATTATATTAACATCATGTCAAACTTTGATCTCCTCAGGACTCTTCATGACCTGATAAACTTTGTCCTAACCACTCCTTCTCTTCCTGCTGGTCCCCACAACTGCTAGAACCCGGAGAGAGAAAGCAGCCATCCCGGGAGAAGCTGTGGGGGGAGCTGTCAGTCACCCGTCACCTATTGACCCAACATCTGATTTCTTTCACCATCTTTCCTTTGTGCTTCTGGATCAGTGTTACACACCATTAACTTTCTTTCCTAGCATCTCAGTATTCCAGACCATCCCAACACACCGTCACTGGTATTTCTCCCGTCAGGAGCGATTCTCCATAACGCAGGCTTTCCCAGAAGCCCAGTAAGAGGATCCTACCCGGGGGGAATCGTGCCCGTCATGGTCCATGTCAGCAGCGCTCCCACAGATGGAGCTGCTGTTTCCCATAATCGCAGCACAGTGGGGTCAGAGTTCTCCTCCCAGGTAAAGGCTGTCTACACAGCGTGAGCGCCTCTCATCGCTGACTTCAGGAGGCTATACCCTCCTACACTTCCCTGCAGTGGGATCTGCAAGGTGGGCTTTGGGAACTTTTTAGGGGACTGTTTTTGTGCTCTCCTGGGCATTATGCCATTTGCCCCTGCCCCACCTGCTCTAACCAAATCCCTTCTTCTTCCTTTGTTCTCATGGTCTGCCTCTGGCAGGAGATCTTAGATGAGTATTGTCTTTATTGAAAAGTGGGAGAAGGTAATAGATAGACACAGGATGTAGCCAACATAAGATTTCATTTTGAAAACATCTGGTGCAGAGTCACAAGTCACTGTGACTCCAGGCACTTGCATTTGGGATACTTCTATTGTTTGTGGGGGAGGGAACTGATTGTGTCCACTTGGAGATCTCTAATAGAAGGGATTAAGGAACTTGATCATTTGACCTTGATTTAACTGCATCTTTAATCCTCACCAAGACATAACCCAAGACACTTTTTGTGGCTTCCCATTGCCTACTTAATTAAGTTGAAACTTTTTATTTGTTATATAAGACCCTCATTCTCTCTTAATTATTTTTTGTTCTTATTTCTTTTATGTTTGCTTTACATGTAGAGTTTTCTCAAACCAAACAGAATTGTCGCTGATTTTCCAGAGACCATACTTCCAATCCCCCACACCACCTAGGACCGCCACCTCAATACTTTTACTTCTGCTGTTTTTTCTGCTTTGAATAACATCATTCAATATCACATCATGTTGAAATCCAACTTATTTTCTTAAATATGCTTTATTTTTAGAGCAGTTTAATTTCAAAGAAAAATTGAGTGAGAAGTACAGAGCATTTGCATATACCTACTCTTCCCTCACACCACCCGCACAGCTTCCCCTATTATCAACACCACCCAGAGTGGGACATTGGTTACAGCAGGTGAACCTATGAAAACATCTTTAACATGAAGAGGCCATAGTTTACATTAGGGTACACACTGGCAGTTGTATGTTCTATGGGCCATAATGCCATGTGTCCACCATTATAGCATCATACAAAATAATTTCACTGCCCTAAAACTGACTTACTGTTCAAGGTCAAAAACAAACGCTTCTTGTTTTAATCTAGTATGTATTCAGTAAGCCTTTAGTGAGTGTTTACTCTGTTTTAAGTACGAGGGACACAAAACTGAGTAATACCCCGACTTTGAGCTGAGAAGATAATAATACTGCTGGTTAGGACTCCATGCTTCCACTGTAGGAGGCGTGGGTTCCATTCCTGGTCAGGGAACTAAGATCCTGCATGCCACATGGCATGGCCTAAAAAAAATAAGTAAATAAAAATAAAACAACAACAACACACACACACACAAACCCATGAAAACAATTAAAGGGGCAGAAAATGCAAGTATTTATTTATACTTAAATAAAACAGAAAAATAAGAAAGCAATATGACAAGAAAGATGGTGACATCAGTGGATAATGGTGACACAGTGTGTCTCGGAGAATTCTGGGTGGAACAAATATCCTTCAGCAATTTCCAAGCATTTTTAATCTTTTGTACACACTACCAATTTTGACCCATAATTTTATCTGTCTCTTGGGTATCACACCTGAAAAATCAGTGATGTCTCAGGTAAATGGCCAATATCAGGTCCTAAACTGATCTATCCAATATAAGTCAATAAATTTGTCCTTTAATATCAAAAGTGTTGGGCCCTCTTGACTGCTAAGTGCTGTGTCTTCCGGATTGAGACAGTAATCTTGGAACTTGACCATTCTGCCAACAACCCTGGAGTCCCACAGGGCACCTCAGTTAAGCTACAGCACTTCCTGGTAGCAAGCAATTTCTCCAGCAAGGGCCTAAGGAAGCCTTTGCAGTTTATTTCCATTAAAAGTCCCTAAGGGGCATGTACATATGCTATCGCCATGTGGATACATGGAAAATGAAGGTTCTCCATCAACATGGAATATTCCAGACACAGTCATCACAGACACCTTCTGTGATGAGAGCTGGAAAAATTCTGACATCATCAGCAAAGCGAAGAGGGCTTGTTAGCTCCTTAGGTTGGAGCTTAAAGAAAGGCAGTTTCATTAGTCTTTAGCTTGCCTCTCAGATCTCTGCATGAATCACAGCTCCGACAGAGCAAATTCCTGTAATTTCATTGCAGAGTGAGTCCCTGCCTTATTCAAATCTTTTCTCAACCTGCTTAACAGCTGCCCGCTGGCAAACGTGCCACAGCCCGCCACCACTTTACTCACATTTTACGAAATCCAAGTTAATCTGATGGCCTGTTAACATTCTTGGTCTGGCACGGGCTGCAGAAAAAATACACCTAAAAACGAAAAGAACTGATAGGCTGCCAAAAAAATATTATCTCCCTGACTAAAGACCTAAATTATTGAAACACTGTGGCCTAAAGGAGAAATTCTGCTGAACTGATGTGAATGCAGTACTTTGAGAATAATCACACCTGAGGTTGCAGTTTTATTAAATTTCCTTACTTAACTTTGATCTGTAAAGATTTCTGGCAAAGTGCCTGGAATTTCGGACACTAGCAACCAGCTTAAGATGGGTTTGTTTCATTTACTTGGAATGATAGATTCTTCTGATGGGACTCCCCACTGCAGACAGTGTTCCTCTTTTGTTTCACAATTCCATCATACAGTCACACAGTTACACACTAGAGAGTCCCCTGTGTGATCCATCCTGACTATTGACCAGGCCATCTACTCGGAATATAACAAAAGACTACTGGTGAATATGCTGTGAAGGTAAGACTGTGAGGACGTGCCACCGGGTACCTCGGACCACTGCATAGGGAATTGAGAAGCATAGATAAGCCTGGGTACAGCCTTTGTCTCCAAATCTGAGCAGGTCAGAGAGTACAAGTCTGACCAATGTCTTAAAAATATGAATAAGGCTCACAGCTAAAATGACTACTCCCTGTTTGCTGTGTAGAAGATTTATTCTTAGAGGAGGGAGATCCAAAACTGAGCTGAAATTGAGGATGATAATTGTGGTATTATCAAGGAAGGTGAAAGAGGTTCTGGACACCTTATGAGAATATATGCAGACCAGACTGGGCTGTAAAGAAGATGATGAGGCAATTAGCTAGAGGAGAGAGTGATGATAACAGTAAGTAACATTTATGTGATTATTGAATTTTCACAGCAGCCCTATAGGTATATGCTATTCATATGCACTCCTTTTACAACTTTTTATTTTTATCTATTTTTTAATTTTCATTTTTATATTGGAGCACAGTTTCTTAACAATGTTGTGTTAATTTCAGGTGTACAGCAAAGTGATTCAGTTATACATATACATTTGTCTATTCTTTTTCAAATTCTTTTTCTTTTTAGGTCGTTACATAGGATTGAGCAGAGTTCCCTGCTCTGTGCCACTGCCTACAGAGATCCCCCTGCGCTGAACCACACTCACAATAGTCTTTTGTGCCCCAGTAGGTCCTTATTGGTAACCCATCTTAAATCTAGCAGTGTGTAATCATATACCCCTTTTTGGATGAAGAAACTGGAGTTGGCAGAGTTAAGTGGCCTGCCTGAGATCTCTCAGGTGCTAAGTGATTGAGCTGGGACTTGAAGCCACCATGTCACACTGTCTCTCAGAGACCCCACATAGGAAAGGTCCAAGGAGGTAAGTTGTGAGTGGGACCAAACCCATACGCACACAAGACCAGGCTGAGAGGGAGGGAAGCAGCAAGAGTCAGCTTCTCTCAATTGCTGAGAACTTAGGGGGACCGAGCAGAAGAGAGCCCAGGAGGTAATGGTCTCTGAAGACAACCAGAAGAGTGGGCATCGTTCTTCAGCGAGCATTGTGAGGGGAAGGAAGCAAGCAATTGTGGAGGAGGTCAGGCAAGCATTTAGAAATAAATGATCAGGGCAGGGACCTGGGGCAGACAAAGAGAGAAAAGGGAAAGAATTTGAATGACTCAGTGGGCAAAGTGGAAGTAGTTCAAGTCGAATCTTGTATATTTTCTAAGCTTCTATAAGAATTTGAAGGAGATCATGCAAGAGAGCTGAGAGTTTATCTTTTCAAAAACTTTACCTTCAATTTACATCTGGGGGACTAGGCTTCTGGGGGAAGGGAACACTTCCTGGACTGTTGGTGTGCACTGGATCCCACGGCTGTGCATTTGAAGGGAAGTCTGGAGCTTATAGAGACAACAAGCACTTTCTGGATGAGGCTTCTGTTGTGTGAGAAGCCCTGGCTGATGATGCCTAGCTGGGTGTCTCTGGGTGAGATGTCTCTGGGTGAGACCAGCAGAAAGGGAGAGCTCTTTCCCTTGGTGCTTGTAGTCCCCGAGCCCTTGGTGGATCCTACCTCCTGATGCTGCTAGGCTCACCTGAGTTAGTTGGTAGAATTCTTCATCTTGGCTGGAGTCTGGGAACAGAAAATCCATTCCCCTACCCAGAGACACCAAATTGCTGTTCGGGAAGCTCCTTCCATAGCCTCAAGTAGTAATAGCAGGGAAAAGTGGGAGCCATCTCAAACCAAAATGCATCACAGCCTATGAAATAGGTCAGAAATTGTGTGCTAAACTTACACAGGGTGACTGCATCCTAAAATGAAATGTTTCAATAGGACTCAGAATCTCCTAACATAATAGCCGAAATGACACAGATACAATAAAAAATCACCCATCAAAATAAAAACCAGGAAATCACAACTTGATTGAGAAAAGCCAATCAACAGATACCAACACCAAAGTGAATCAGACGTTGGGATTATCCAGTAAGGATTTTAGGGCAGCTATCATAAAAATGCTTCCACAGCAATTGCAAATTCTCTTGAAACAAATGAAAAAAAAAAAAAAGAAGAAGACGTCTCAGTGAAGAAATAGAAGGTGAAAAGTGAAAGTGTTAGTCACTCAGTCGTGCCTGACTCTTTGTGACTCCATGGACTGGAGCCCACCAGGCTCCTCTGTCCATGAAATTCTCCAGGCAAGAACACTGGAGTGGGTTGCCATTCCCTTCTCCAGGGGATCTTCCCAACCCAGGGATCGAACTCAGGTCTCCTGCATTGCAGGCAGATTCTTTACTACTAGCGCCACCTATATTAAATAAACAAATGTAAATTGCACAACTGAAAAATATAGTAAGAGGTTTTTAGAACTCATTGGACAGACTCAACAGTAGAGGTGAGGGAAGATGGGATTACTGTATTTGAGGACAGACCAATAGTGTTTATTCAATCTGAACAATAGAGAGAAAATAAACTGGAAAAAAAAAAGTAAACAGATTCCCAGGAACATGTGGGACAAAAGCAAAAAGTCAACATGCGTATCACCGGTTTCCTAGGAAGAGAGAAGAGAGAGTGGTGTGAGTGAAAAAGTATTCACAGATAATAGTTTTTAAAGAAAAATTTTCAATTTGGTGAAAAGTGTGAACCTGAAGAATCAAGAAGCTGGTAAAACCCCAAAAGTGACAAACCCAGAGACATCCACTGGGGGGACACATCGTAATTAAAATTCTGACAAGAAAAAAAGCCTTGAAAGCATCCAGAGAGAAATAACAGAAGCCCATAGAAGGAGATCAGTTCAAGAGACAGTGAATTTCCCATCTGAAACCGTGGGGACAAACATTCCAAGTAATGAAGCACAAATTCTATATCTGGTCAAACTATTCTTCAGGAATAAATGGAAAATAAATATATCCTCAAATGAAAGAAAATGGAAAGAATTTGTTAGTTGCCCACTATTGGGCAATACTGAAGCTGAAACTCCAATACTTTGGCCATCTGATGCGAAGAGCTGACTCATTGGAAAAGACCCTGATGCTGGGAAAGACTTAGGGCAGGAGGAGAAGGGGACGACAGAGGATGAGATAGTTGGGTGGCATCACCGATTCAATGGACATGGGTTTGGGTGGACTCCGGGAGTTGGTGATGGACAGGGAGGCCTGGAGTGCTGTGGTTCTTGGGGTCGCAAAGAGTCAGACATGACTGAGTGACTGAACTGAACTGAACTGATTGGACAATGGCTACCGAAAGTTCGTCCAACACAAGAAGTGGTGAAAGAAGAAATCTTGGAGCATGAGGAAGGAAGAAAAAACAATGAAAAGGACGCAAATGGGGGGTATACACCGGGCTATCCTTCTCTTGAGCTTTCAAACCGTTTGTGATGACTGAAGCAAACATTCTAACACCATCTGATACTAACAGCAATGATATTAAAAGAGGGGTAGGTAAATGTGCCTTACTAGAAGTAGGATTCTTGTCCTTCACTCAGAGTGATGAAGTCCTGACACCAGTAGACGAGCAGACACTGGCTACACATGCATATTATAACATCCAGAGACGCCTCTAAGGAAACCACGCAAAGAGTGAGACTTAAAGACACTCTAAATGAAGCAAAATGAAATCCTTCAAAATATCCAAAGCATACAAGAGCTTTAGCAAAGAGAAACAGAAAAATGAGCTTTAGAGAAAAGAAATGATGAAGTGTCAGTTCTATCAATAATTATGTTAAAAGGAAATGAAAAAGTAAATTAAAAAAAAAGAACAGAGATTAGGGGAGTGGATTTTAAAAACAGAGCTACCATATAATCCAGCAATCCCATTTTGGGGCATTTGGCTGAAGAAAACCATAATTTGAAAATACACATGCACCCCAATGTTCATTGCAGCACTATTTACAACAGCCAAGACATGGAAGCAACCTAAATGTCCATCAGCAGATGAATGGATAAAGAAGATGTGGTCCACAGAGACCAAGGAATACTCCTGAGCCGTAGAAAAGAATGAGATAGTGCCATTTGCAGCAGCGTGGATGGAGACTATCACACTAAGTGAAGTAAGTCAGAGAAAGATAAGTGTCGTATGATACCCCTTATATATGAAATCTAAAAAAAATATACAAGTGGACTTATTTACAAAACAATGACAGACTCACAGACTTAGAAAACAAACTTGGTTACCAAAGGGGAAAAGTGGTGTGTGTGCGGGAGAGTGTAAATTAGGAGTTTGGGATTAACATATATACACTACTATACACAGAATAGATAGGGAACAAGGACCTACTGTATAGCAAGCATAGGGAACGCTACTTGCTATACTGTAATGGCCTAAATGGGAAAAGAATTTGAAACAGGATAGATATACGTATATATATGCATAGAACAGAATAGATATGCGTATATCTTTAAATTAATCACTTTGCTGTACACCTGAAACTAACACAATGCTGTAAGTCAACTATACGCCAACTTAAAATAAAAAGTTAAAAACCCATACTAGCTGATACTGCTGCTGCTGCTAAGTCACTTCAATCGTGTCCGACTCTGTGTGACCCCATAGACGGGATTCTCCAGGCAAGAACACTGGAGTGGGTTGTCATTTCCTTCTCCAGTGCATGAAAGTGAAAAGCGAAAGTGAAGTCGCTCAGTCGTGAATACTACTCAACAGTTAAAAAGAGAGAACTATGGATATACACAACTATGTGGCTGAATCTCCAGAGAAGTATGCTGAGTGACAAAAAACAATCTCACAAGGTTACACACTGCGTGATGCCACTAATATAACGTTCTTTACATGACAAAATTCTAGAAATGGAGACCAGAATAGTGTTTGTCACGGGTTAGGGATGTGGGTGATAGGGTGGTAGAAAGATGTATATGATCAATGGTGGGTGTGATTATAACCAGGCAACGGGAGGGAGCTATGTGGCAACTGAACTGCTGTGTACTTACCTACGGTGCTAGACACACAAGCCTACATGTGATAAAGCTACGTAGAAACACATGCAAGTAAAATGGGAAATCTGAATAAGAGTAGCCAATTGTACTAATGTTAATACCCTAGTTGTGATATTCTATGGCTTTGTAAGATGTTATCATTGGGGAACAGGGCAGGAGATGTGGGTTTGATCCTTGGGTTGGGAAGAAGCCCTGGAGAAGGAAGCGGCGACCCACCCCAGTATTCTTGCCTGGGAAATTCCATGAACAGAGGAGCCTGGCAGGCTACAGTCCATGGGGTAGCAAAAGAGATGGACATGACTTAGCGACTTAACAACATCCATTTGGGAAAAATGAGTGAAGAATACATATGATCTTTCTGTATTATTTCTTACAACCGGGTATAAATCTACAGTGTTCTCAAAATAAAAAGTTCAACTGAATTCACCATTTGACTATATTTAAGTGAGTATTTTTTTTTTAAAAGCATTAAAAGAACTCTTTCATTCTCTCTTTGACATTTCCTTGCCCTGGTTGAGGGCCTTTGTCCCTCCTCCTTCCAGTAATCTCCTTCCCACTAAACATTACAGAGTTAAAATGAAAAATAAGATACATTTTAATTTTGTCATTTAGGGTTTTGTGCCTTTCTCGAGTTTATGTGATAAAATCATTACTGCCCTTTCCATTAACTAAAGGTCTTCCCTGTCTGTTAGACCCAACAATATCTTACATTTAAATGGAACACTACAGTTAGCATCAGTCCTTGTTTTGTTTTCTACAACTAACTTATGATTTGAAGGATAATTTTTAACCTTTAGAAGAAAGCATTTTTTTCTGCTGATAGTAGTTATAATATTTCTTTAAACAAATCTGTTATATACTATTCCAATTGTCCTAAAAAAGCAATTGTGGTGAGGAGTCTTCTCAAGAGAATTCAACAGTTTTTGTTATAAACAGCATGATTAACTGTGATTAACAGGACTTCCCTGGTGGCACAATGGATAAGAATCCACCTGCTAATGCAAGGGATATGGGTTTGATTCCAGGCCTGGGGAGATTCCACATGTTGTTATTCAGTTACTCAGTCATATCAGACTCTTCGTGATCCCATGGACTGCAGCACGCCATGCTTCTCTGTCCTTCACCATCTCCCAGAGTTTGCTCAAACTCATGTTCATTGAGTTAATGATGCCATCCAACCATCTCATCCTCTGTTAACCCCTTCTTCTCCTGCCCTCAATCTTTCCCAGCATCAGGGATTTTTTCCAATGAGTTGGCTCTTCACATCAGGTAGCCAAAGTATTGGAGCTTCAGCTTCAGCATCAGTTCTTCCAATGAATATTCAGCGTTGATTTCCTTTAGGATTAACTGGTTTGATCTCATTGCTGTCCAAGGGACTCTCAAGAGTCTTTTCCAGAACCACAAATTGAAAGCATCAGTTCCTCAAAGCTTATCCTTCTTTATGGTCTGACTCTCCCAACCGTACATGATTATTGGAAAAATCATTGCTTTGACGATATGGACCTTTGTTGGCAAAGTGATGTCTCTGCTTTTTAATACACTGCCTAGGTTTGTCATAGCTTTTCTTCCAAGGAGCAAGTGTCTTTTAATTTCAAGGCTGCATCACCATCCGCAGTGATTTTGGAGCCCAATAAAATAAAGTCTGTCACTGTTTCCATTTTTTCCCATCTATTTGCCATGAAGTGATGGGACTGGACGCCATGATCTTCATTTTTTTAATGTTGAATTCTATGCCAACCTTTTCACTCTCCTCTTTCACATTCATCATGAGGCTCTTTAGTTCCTCTTTGATTTCTGCCATTTGGGTTGTGTCTTCTGCATATCTAAGGTTATTGATATTTTCCCTGGCAATCTTGATTCCAGCTTGTGATCCATTCAGCTCAGCATTTACCACTATGTACTCTGTATGGAAGTTAAATAAGCAGGGTGATAATATATAGCCTTGTCGTAACCCTTTTCTAATTTTGAGCCAATCTGCTTTTTCATGTTTGGTTCTTACTGTTGCTTCTTGACCTGCATACAGGTTTCTCAGGAGGCAGTTAAGGTGGTCTGGTATTCCCACATTTTTAAGAACGTTTCACAGTTTGCTGCAATCCACACAGTCAAAGACTTTAGCATAGTTAAGGAAACAGAAATAGATGCTTTTCTGGAATTCCCTTGCTTTTTCAATGATCCAATGGATGTTGGCAATTTGATCTATGGTTCCTTGGCCTTTGCTATATCCAGCTTGTACATCCAGAAGTTTTCGATTCACATACTATTGAAGCCTAGCTTAAAGGATTTTGAATAGTACCTTGCTAGCATGTGAAATGAACGCAGTTGTGTGGTAGTGTGAGCATCCTTTGGCATGTCACTTCTTTGGGATTGGAATGAAATTTGACCTTTTCCAGTCCTGTGGCCACTGCTGAGTTTTCCAAATTTGCTGGCATATTGAGTGCAGCACTTTAATAGTATCATCTTTTAGGATTTGAAATAGCTCAACTGGAATTCCATCACTTCCACTAGCTTAGTTTGCAGTAGTGCCTTCTAGGGCCCACTTAACTTCACACTCCAGGATGTCTGGCTCTAGCTGAGTGACCACACCATTATGATTTAATACCTTCTGCTTCTGTTAGGTCCATATCATTTTTGTCCTTTATTGTGCCCATCTTTGATGAAATGTTCCCTTGATATTGCTAATTTTCTTGAAAAGATCATAGTCTTTCCCATTCTCCTGCTTTCCTCTATTTCTTTGCTTTCTGCATGCTGCAGGGCAACTAACCCCATGGGCCACAACTGCTGAGAATGTGTACTGTAGCTACGGAAGCCTGTATGTCTAGAACCTGTTCTCTGCAACTACAGAAACCAAGGCATTGAGAAGCCCACGCACTGCAAATGAAGAACAGCCCCTCCTGGCCGCAAGCAGAGAAAGCCCACTCAGCGACAAAGACTCAGTGCAACCAAAAATGAAATTAATTAATTTTTAAAAATTAAACAATGATTTTAAAAAAGTAAAATGTAATCAGCAAAGTGCTATTTACCCGCAGATGTGTGTCGTGTGGAGTTAGGTAGACCTGAGTTATATTAATAGAGGTACTCTCCAGGGGCCACTGTGCAAGATCTCTGTGACTGCAACCCTCTCATCTCTAGCAGAGCAGTAACCTAACCGTCCTTTGTGCATGCATGCTAAGTCACTTCAGTTCAGTTCAGTCGCTCGTCCCTTGGACTGCAAGGAGATCCAACCAGTCCATTCTGAAGGAGATCAGCCCTGGGATTTCTTTGGAAGGAATGATGCTAAAGCTGAAACTCCAGTACTTTGGCCACCTCATGCGAAGAGTTGACTCATTGGCAAAGACTCTGATGCTGGGAGGGACTGGGGGCAGAAGAAGGGGATGACAGAGGATGAGATGGCTGGATGGCATCACTGACTCGATGGACGTGAGTCTGAGTGAACTCCGGGAGTTGGTGATGGGCAGGGAGGCCTGGTGTGCTGCGATTCATGGGGTCGCAAAGAGTTGGACACGACTGAGCGACTTCAGTTGTGTCCAATTCTTTGCAACCCCATGGTCTGTAACCCACCGGGCCCCTCTGTCCATGGGGATTCTCCAGGCAAGAAAACTGGAGTGGTTTGCCATTTTCTTCTCCAGGGGATCTTCCCAACCCAGGGATTGAAACCACGTCTCTTCTATCTCCAGCATTGGCAGGCAGATTCTTTACCACTTGTGCTACCTGGGAAGCCTAACTGTCAATCATCCCTAAAACAGCTAGCAACAAATCTGTTTTCTGTAGAGTCAGAGTCAGTTACTTTGGCTTTTGAGCTGTAATGGTCTGTGTTACAACTGCTCAGCTCTGTTCTTTCAACAGGAAGGCAGACAAAGATAATCTGTAAAGAAATGGTGTGGCTGTGTCCAATAAAACTGTATGTATGGAAGCTGAAAGTTGCATTTCAGACAGTTGTCTTATGTCATGAACTAATATTGTTCCTTGGTTTTTCTTCAACCACTGCAAAATGTACACAGGCCATGCAAGAACAGGTCGGGGACTGCAGGCTATAAATGCTGACCCTTGCTTTAGGCCCTGACATGAACCTGGCAACTTATTAGCCCACCTTTTGGAAACAAAACCTGGGATATTAAAGTTGGTTATGAATATCTTAATGTGCGTTTTGTAGCATTAAACTCATTTGGGTAGTTTTCCCAAAAATTAACAAGAAGCATTTCGTAAGTGGAGAAACATTTTATTAAGAGATTTTACATATATTCTATATATATATATATATAGTTTATATAAATTTAATATATGTAATGTATACATATTATATGTATATTATATTCATATTCATTGAATAAATAAACAATAATGGAAGTTATTTTAGTATTCCTTTTCCATAAGCAAAGCATTAACCTGTAGACCATTAATTGCTCCTAAAAGCCACGCTTCTTGCTGCTGCTGACACCACAGAAACAGACTATATTCCTGTTCTAATCTGACAAACCTTGAGAAATGCTGCTGCTGAAATTTGAGTAAATTTGCTTTCATCTGCAGATTGCCTTCACCACGCAGCTCACAGGAATGTGAGCTCTGGCATTGTTGGAGCTGTCAGTCAGAGCAACTGAGATCCTGGGTGAAACTAACTGGATCACAGAAACATCAGATAACTGTCTGAGGAAGGATGGTGATACTATCTCCTTACCTACCTGGGGGAACCAGCCTGTCCTTCTGAAAGGCTCTGTTTGTTCAACTCTTTACTCTAGGCCTGAAAGGAAAGCGTGGACATCACTGGAGTCTC
This sequence comes from Capricornis sumatraensis, assembly GCF_032405125.1. NCBI lineage: Eukaryota > Metazoa > Chordata > Mammalia > Artiodactyla > Bovidae > Capricornis > Capricornis sumatraensis. Next base: position 39,918,971 of record NC_091078.1, on the reverse strand, counting down.
AGACATGTCAAGTCGTCATCTTCTCCAGTGATACATTCATATCCAATGAGAGCTGTCAAAAAATCCCGGTGATTTTAACTGGAGAGCAAGCTTCAAACATTTTTCAGAGCCTGTTATCATTTTGTCTTCCTTAGTTTTCAGAGGTTCCCCCCATCAGTGGTTGGAACTCTCATTTCTAGCAGGGGGTAACTCCATCCCTTAACTTAAGGCTTTGTGTAAAAAAAAAATGTGTGTAATTTTAAGCCAAATATAGCTGTTAGAGATATAGACTTCTGACAAGTAATTTTGACATCAAACAGCCATTTTTCCTGAAAGCTAGTTCTCAGCTGTTTTTTTTATTTTTTCCCCAAACTTCATCCTCCTAAAACACTCCCTCAAGCTATTTTTTGCGTATCTGCAACAGAAAAGAATTTTGTATAAAACCTTATGGGGACAAAGCACAATATGCTTTTTCAGGCTATCTGAGTCTCACCTTTCCCTTGTGAGTCTCAGAAGTTCCCCTCTCCAGCTCCCTCTTTGAGAAGCCATTTGCTCGAATGTCGAGGTTGGAATTATATCACTCAAGAATCCTTTACACCTCTGACTCTCAGATTTCTCTACGGCACTCAGAGTAATTTACCATTATGGACTAATTTTTTTTCTTCCTCAAAAGTCACTAAGCCATGTACAGTTTGATACAGGATGAAGAATGACATCATTTTCTTCCACTATGATTTCTCACTGACCACTGTCAGGAAAAGGAATCAGAGCATCTACCCCATGCAAAATCCTTATCAGGGTCCAACTATCTCAAAACAGTTGATCAGTTTCTCAGTACTGTAGTGACGCCTCTAGCTCTCTTCTGTACTTTTCCAGCAATGATGTGGGAGATCCTGAGTGACTGAGGAGGAGGAAGCGCAGTGTGGCTGCCCTTGCAGGCAGTCGTAGCTAGGTATCTCTTTCCTGGTCATAGTTCATTCAGCTCTGAGCCTGTGCCTGTGCTGTCTCAGCATATCTGCCACTTGCCCAGCGTTTAAGAAGGAATACCACTTGCCATGGAAGGAGAAACCCTTTGAGAGAAGATAAAGCCTGATCTGAGCAATGCAGTCAGCGGGAAGGAGCCTCAGGGTGGAAGTCGAATGGTCTGACAGCAGGCTTTGACTCTCTTCATGCCTCCTTTAGGGGAGCCAGCGCTGACGCAGCACTGTGGGCCAGGCCATGTCAGAACTGAGCAGTGTCACGAACGTTGTGGTGCCCACACCTCTCGTAAGGACCGAGGTGCTCATCCCTCTCCTGATCTATTGAACAGCTGGAGGCTGACGGCCAGATTGTTTTGCCAAGGTCATGCCCCCTCCCAAGACACTGCTTGATCAGGAGGGCATAAAACACTGAACCCATGGTTCCAATGCAGGACTACACTGAAAGTTCATCTAGGTCCCCAAGGATTGGCTGGGGCTTCTTGTGACCGCACTGGGGATCAGCTCTTCCCTCTCCACAGTTCTGCTTTCCTCAGTTCCCCAGAACCACCCAAATGAAGGCTACTCCCCAGTAAACTCCTTTTATGCAAATCCCTAGGCAGAATCTGTTTTTCCAAGGAACCCAGTTTAAAACAAGCAAAAGTCTTTCAGGACAGATTGTTATCTCTTAAAAAGTTCCTTCTCTTTATCCCTCTTGTAAGAAACGCCACGGGAAGAAGGAACCACCCCTATGGACCATTGAACAGGGCCTTTTATTGGGCGGTCGCTCTCGGGCAGAACTCCCGGGGGCGAGTAAGCAGGGGAGGGAGGAGGGTCTGCGAAGCAAAGGGAGTCTGCGGGGTAAAGGGAGTCTGTGGAGTCTGCGAGGTGTGAGGGGTGAGGAAGGGGTTTTATAGCCCAGGCCGGGGCTCCCATATAAGGAAGAAAACGCGGGCTCAGCGGTGATTGGTGTTCAAGGGCTCCGTGTCGGTTCCTGATTGGATGGCGAGGGCTTCGTGTCGGCTCCTGATTGGTCGGCTTGGTTGCCGGCCCGTCTCCGGGGTGTGTCTGCAGCGCCCTCTGCTGGGGCATGTCCCGACATGCCCGGGCATGCCCAGGCATGCCTGACCTTGCCCTGACCTTCATCCTGACCTCGCCCTGACCTTTCACCTTTACCCTTATGTACTGAGCTCCTATAATGTCCCAGACACTGTATTAGCTTTTACAATTATAAGGTGAAGAAGAGCTGCAATGAAGATTGTTAGCTAGGATCAATGAAGAATGCATTTGGAAGATTTAAAATATAATTAAATAGAAGTATTGACAGTGGGAAAGCAACGTTTAGGTGGTGGAAGAAGGTTACTAGTATCAGCGAATTCAAAACTCATGGGCCTGAGTGGCTATGTCGGTGTTCCTGTAGTAGCTGAGATTTGAAATTGGGTCTGGGAGTAAAACTGCTGACATGGGGGAAAAGAAGTTTAAATATCTGTTAATGTAGCACACAGGCCACTGCCTACTTCCTCAGCCTTTTTCCTTCCATTCTTTAGTCACGACTTTATGCTCCACTAAGACCATCTTGCTTGCAGCTCCCCTGCAGTATGTCAACTGTTTCTCCCATCTTTTTTCTTTGCCCAAGCTGTCATTTCTGCATTAATAAGCTTTTCCTCTACTCACTCTTTCAGGCTTTGTTCGGATATCAGTGAAAATGGCAAAGTAAGGTCCTCTGAAAACTCTCTTCTCCATAAGCTCAATGAGAACACTGGCAAAAAAAAAATGGTAAGAAATGACCATTTTCAGAAGTATCAAACTTAACTAAACACTTGCAACAATCCAGGAAGCATTTTTCACGGAAAACTGCTAGATCTCAGTAAGAACAGCTTTGTGTCACTTTAAGTTGTCTCTATCCCATTGCCTCTGCACGGCTCCACAATAGTGTTGAAACCAAAAGCCGCAATCAGGTGAAAACCAGAAACCAGGCAGCCGCTGGCGGGGGTGGGGGTGAGGGGTGGGGCAGTGGCGAGGAAGGGGGAGAAGTTTAACGATTGAGTGAATAGCTTGTTAGCAGATGCAGCTGGAGATCTGGGCAGAGATAAGATTCTAAAAGAATTTACATACTCTGTTATTGAACTTGCATTTTATCCTGAAAGTAATGAAGAATTAAGCAAAGCTTAGAGTTTCATTCCCAGGTAACTGTTATTATTTGACCTGTCTTGTAGTTCTCTGGAAGACTGTTTTTATTTGACCTGACTTGGTTTGCCTAGTGCAGTTTTTCCCAGGGTGGGAGTGAGGATGGGAGCATTTGTTAAAAACAATCAGAGGCAATTTTTTAGTTTCTCGGTTGCCTGAGGCAGTGGATAACAGTTGTAACAAGCAATAGGTTAACCAAAAAGTGAAAAAGAAAATCTGGGAAATGAGATTTCTAAGGGGTTTTGAAGATCTTAGGTAGAGTCCTTGGAATTTAGATGGCCATTTACATGTATAGGATTGTATGCATGCTCAGGAAAGACCTCTCTGCTAACACAGCCCTGCTTTCCAGAATGAACTCCAGAATAGCACAGGGCATGTATGGGTCAAGCAGGGTTTCCAGGACAGGATGCTGAACACAGAAAGGACTGAAGCCTTTTCTTTCTGGGCAGCAGGAGCCCATTTCATCAATGGTGGCGGGAGTTGGCAACAGACTATGGGAGCCTTGGGCCAAAGGCTGAGGAGAACAGACTTCCAGGAGGATTGATTCACTGCAACCTCACCGGAAGCCAATGACCAGGACCTTGCAGCCAACCCTCTGCCACTCAGGTCCTGCCAGACAGGAGCAGCAGGCACAGGCACCCAGGCAGAAGAGAGGCTGGTGAGCAGGAAGGGCCTGATGCCAGATGGCAGAGCTGGACAAAGGGCCTGCCAGCCAGCACCAGCCATGTGCCAATTGTTAGCAGGGCCCAAGGAGCACAGAGGCAGGCAGGAAGCATAGTGACTGCTCCAGCCACTCCCGGATGCCCTGCCTGCCCACTTTAGACCTGCCCCAGAACATGTGGTGAGCACCATGAAAAGATAGCCAACCCTGGGGTCATAAGACAGGAGTTCAAACCAGCGACATCTTAGTCATGGGACCTTGAGCAAATTGCATTACCTTTCCTGCTCTAAGCAGGGCTGTTGTGGTGACAAATGAACGTACAGAGAGCTTTTGCCAATAGCAAACTATAAATACGTATTACAGCAGTGATGTGATCCTCCGATACATTCATCTTCAACTGCTCTGTTTGTAGTTCACCTTTGAATATGAAAAATGCGTACCCACTTAAGGGATTAAAGGCTAACACAACACTGAAACAGTGAGTGGTGATCATAGATCAATTACTGCACAGTTGGCGGTGTCTCACTGTCTGTAAAGCATGTGTGGTCTGGCCACCGGCCGGGTCAGCCTCCCCATCCTCGTGTGAGATATATCTTTCACCGCCCTGCCCAGCCTCTCTTACAGTTTCGAGGCCACTTGCTGCAACCAAAGCATGGTGTGGCTGTGTCCCTGGCTGGTGCTGGGACTCTTACGTCTCCCTCTCAAGTTCACCTCCACCCCTCCACTCGATGCCCATTCCCTCAGTGCCCCTAGATGGACATTATAGAGACGGTGGGTACACTGAGTTGAAGCAAAAACAAACGTACATGTTGATCGGAACTGGGCAGCTCTTCAATCCCAGGAATGTTTTCACTCACTTGTGTGGGCCACCTGCTGGCTGAACTGTCTGATGTTGGGGGCCACCATCTCACCTGGGGGGAAACTAGGATGATGCAAGCGGGCTGAATTCCCTTATTTCTAAATCTAGAAAACGTCTAGCAACTCAAGTCTCTTTCCAATGAGATACTGTAAATTTTCTAAGTCTGTAAGCTTTTTATTCACCTAATTTATGTCAATTTCATCTAAACCATTAGTCATAGTGTCCCTGCAAGGAGTCAGATGCTGTGCTAGAAACTAGATGCTCAAATGCGGATAGGACACAGCTGTGCTTCAGGCTCTCACAGACCTTTCAGAAGGGTTTCCAGAGGAGGAGTCAGTTCCGTAAGGGTGTCCCAGGAGGCGCCCCCAAGGAGAAGGTCTTTGAGCAGAGTCTTAAAGAATATGTATTTTGCCCGGTGTCTTAGCCCCTTCCAGCAGTTGTAATGAACTACCACCAGTTGGGTAGTTTATAAACTGCAGAAATTGATTCCTCACAGTTCCAGAGGCTGGAAGCCCCAGATCAAGGCCCCGGCAGGACTGAGGGATGACCCTCTTCCTGGCCCCAGCCACCTCATCCTCTCTGTGTCCTCATATGGCAGAAGGGGCTGGGAGTTCTGGGGGCCTCTTTTATAAGATACTAAATCTATTTGTGAGGGTTCTACTCTCAGGACCTCAGCACTAGCATCAAGGTTACAACATAAAAGAACTTGGGCGGGGTGTGGGTGTGGAGCACACGTTCAGACCACATTGCCAGGTGGGAGCCCCAGGGTACATTCCCAGGTGGGGCAGAGTTTCCAAAGATGCAAGACATGAGGGCACACAAACTAGTGGGTGATGCTGGGTGCTGTGTGTATCGGGCAGGGTGAGAGAGTGAAGGAGGCCAGAGAGGAAATTTCCAAGCAGAGGACTGTGTGGAGGGGACAGCTAATGTCACCGTGCAGGGAAGCAGGTCAGAGTGGGTGCATCTGTGAACTTCCGAAAGATGTCAGTGATGCAGATTTTCTACAGATTTCCTGAATTTTAATCATTGGCCGTCGTGGTGCATGCTCAGTCATTTCTGACTCCTTGTGACTGTAGCTCGCCAGGCTCCTCTGTTCATGCAATTTTCCAGCAAGAATACTGGAATTGCCATTTCCTCTTCCAGGGGGCCTTCCTGACCCAGGGATCAAACCCATGTCTCCTGCAGCTCTTGCACTGCAGGTGAATTCTTTACCTGCTGAGACATCAGGGAAGCCCCCTTAATTCTTGGCAACCAATTTTTAAAAAGCACTGTCAGGCCAACTGCAGTGGATGCTGTTGTACCCATCCAGAGCCCCACCCCCCAGCTCCTCACAGTTTTGGCCAGCTTTCCCCTTCCCAGCCTCTCTCTCCACTTATCCCTGCATCCCACCTTCTCCTCTTTGCAATGTTTCTTTCTCTCCCCATCATAGCTGTTTCCTGACGCGTCCAAGCCAGGTCCCAGGTACTACAGCTGTTGAATCTGACCTGTCAGCAAGACATCAAGGATTCCAGAGGTGGCCTTCAGTCCATCTGTTTGAGAACCTTGAGCTAGAGTGTGGGAAGAGTCGGGGCGGTGGGGGGGAGTGGTTAAGGAGGGAGTTGAGGTGGGGGAAAGAGGCCAGGCCATGTGGCTGAGCTGGAAGCTCATCCCATCAGGAGACATCATTTGACAGGCACTCTGGAGCCAGTGCAGGCCTTTTTTTTTTTACACCAAGACTCAAATCAAATTAGGTTTCTGTAAGAGTATGCTGGCCTCAGCAGAAGAGGAATGAGAGCAGTCCCGCAGTGGCTCACCTCGTGCTTGGATGATAGCACCTGTATTGATCTGCACCTTGCTGGGTGCCCCCTCCAGTTTGCAGCCAGAGAGCCCCTGGCACAGCCAGTCAGGCCAAGTGTCCTCTCGTGGCCCAGACCCCTACGTGTCCTTCCCCTCATATTTCCCCCTCTCCCTTCTGCACCCCTCCTGGCAGGCTCCCCGCTCAGGACCTACACCTACCCCTTCCTGCCCCCTCACTCCAGTCACCACGTGATGCCACCTCCCCAGGAGGGCTGCCTTGGCCTCATTGCACAGAATCACACAAGCCTGTCTGTGCACACGCACGTTCCCCCACGCACCGTCCATCTGATAACTGCTGCGTCGTGGTGGAGATGGAGGGGCGGGCAGGTTCTGAAGTCCAGTCCCCATTCCCCTTGCTGGGTCCCAGTCCCCTGGGCCCCATCCCCAGAGTAAGGGAGCTGAGCTGGGCACACAGGCCAAGCCATGTCCTCGCACAGAGGACATCCGTCCACAATCTAGGCAGTGTGCCTGTACCAACTTGCATAATCAATCTGACCTCATTCTGTACTATTGTTGCTGTTCAGTTGCTCAGTCCTGTCCAGCTCTTTGCAACCCCATGGCCTGCAGCACACCAGGCTGCCCGCCTGTCCTTCACTCTCTCCTGTATATATATTCTGCATTATATCCTTCCTTTATTTCACTTATCATCATCCTACACAGTCTATATCTTTTTTTCTTTATCTTGTTTATAGTCTTTCTCCCTTACTAAAATGTTGGCACTATGAATTCCAATCAAAGTTATTTCCCAGGACCTAGAATAATGCTTGATCTACAATAGATGTGGATATAATGCCTGATTTTAGTAAATGTGATGCCTGATATGTAGTAGCTCAATAATGTATGTGAAGTGAGTCATGAGTGAGTAGATGGAAGGAGGGATGGGACGAGGAGGAAGGGAGGGAACAAGACAGATTAGAGGCAGGGACGTCCATTTGCAGGTGGTTTTAATAATTAATATGGGAGAGAGTGGTGGAGACTAAGGTGGAAACAGTGAAATCAGAAAGAAAGGGTTACAGTTGCTCTGAATGTCCTGTCTTTTCCTTTGGACCTGCTGCAGCCAGTTCCATTAACCAGCGGATCTCTGTAAACTCCAGGGCACACTGTTCCCAGTCCTATGATTCCAAATTCTACACGCTAGGTAGGAGGTGGCTTCTATGTGAGCCTGGTGCCCGTCATTTCAGTCTCTTGGTTCCTGGTTAGCTTTTTCATGTCAAAAACTATTTTTAATACCCCTCCCTCCATTTGTCTCATTTGAATTTTCACTTAAACCCCACTGATTTCCTAAGAGCTTGAATTCCTTATTGAGTCATTTGTCTTAGGACTGATGCAGGATGATGGCTGTGCTCCCTCTGGGGTTCTTAAGCAGTGGCTTCACCAGGAGTCTGGGGTCTAAAGCCATTTAAGGAATCTGCCTTCCTGGCCTGACCCCGCACCCCTGCCATTCTGAATGGCCTGCCAGTGACCTCCCTCCTTCCCAGATGGAGATGGCATTTCTGGGATGGAAGCCTCCTCCCCTGGTCTTGCTCCCTACTCAAGGGAAACATTTGCAGTCTGGGCGGCATTTGATGCAGTAAGGCTCACAGATGAAAAGTTAGTCAGGTTTTGTCTTTTCAGTGAAAGCCCTGGGTCCGGTTCTGAAACGAAGCACAGCAGGTGGGCACAAGCTGTCACACATCTGTGACTGGAGGTGGTTTTGTGTTTTTAAGCAGACTGGGAACCCCTATGTACCTGCTGGTCAGGCTTAGCTTTGGTAGGAGGGATGGGGGAGGAAGCAAGCATGATGCTGGACTCCCCTCCTTCTCTAGGGACCCACTTTGGAGACAGAGTGACTGTCGTCTCTACCAGAAAATTCAAATGTGATTTTTTTCTCCATCTCAAAGGAAATCGCTGTCCATGAAAGCTAAAAACAGCTCCACCCACTGAGCATATTTAAGTATATATACATATTCACATTTGTGATTATCTTACCCTCCAGAATATATTTTTTTAAGATAAAAGATCAGAGTCTGATGACTATAACTGTCTTTTCTCTTTGAGTTATTCAGGGTGGAATGGAGTAGGTGTGGGCTGGAGAACTCTGTGGGTAATTTCTTAATTTAGAACTAGGGGCCAAGGCAGCCATCCAAGCAACACTCATTAATGTATTCAAAAGAAATAAAGCAAGATTATTAGTGGAATTGCCCCACAAGGAGTACCTTCTGCATTTGCCATTTTGCTAATGGAAAGCTGGATTAGGATATTTTCTGAGCTTTCAGGGTTTCCCAAGAGAATTCTGTTTCGCTCTTTCAATCTCAGCTTTTCAATTCCTGGCCAACTTTTGGAAAGATCCTGTTGGAGACCCTGCCTTTATCTCTTCTCCTATTGAGTTAACACAGGTAAGATCTTTCAGAATGAAGAGAATGTCACTTAACGAGCATTCAGTCAAAGGAGGAAGAACCTTCAAATGGAACCTAAGCCCTTCCCTGGAGGCGGAGGCTGGGTGGCTGGGAGACGGCTCAGCCCTCAGGGGTTGGGTGGCTCTCAGGAGGAAAGGCTTGTCACCCAATACAGATTTGACATGGGACTAATTGGCACTCCTGAGTTATTAATAACTCATTTTTGGATACATTTTCTGATTTTTTAAAAGCCTCTCAAAAGCCTCTTCTCATGTATGATTCTCAAGGACCCTCCAAGAGAGAAAATAGTCTCTTAATAGTAATAAGAGTAGGCTTTGAGCCAGGCTTCATGTCTTCAATAATGTCTCCCAATATTTAATAGTAGAATCGAAGTAACGTTTAATGTCTCCTAATTTCTTTTCAGTACAGTATCTTAGATGTCAAAAGTTCTCATGTATACAAAAGGCACATTTTATGGAAAAACAGGGAAATTTATATTAAGAAACTTAAATATGGCTAAGGAGAGATATTTCTCTGGTTTTGAATATGCTTTTACATACACACACGTATATGTACATACTTATATATCGCTTTCCTGAAAGACATCTCTTTCCATTCTGGAAGATACAATCCAGATTGTGGCCAATTAGTTCTCAGTTCTGCTAAAAGCAAGTTTTCATATGTAGGATGGATAAACAACAAGGTCCAACTGTATACCACAGGGAACTATATTCAGTATCTTATGATAAACCATAATGGAACAAATATGGGATATATATGCATGTTAAGACACGTCAGTCATGTCTCTTTGTGACTCCAGCGGCTGTATATCACTGGACTTCTCTGACCACAGGATTCTCCAAGCAAGAATACTGGAGTGAGGTGCCCACCCTCCTCCAGAGGATCTTCCTGACCCAAGGATTGAAATCGTGTCTCTTACATCTCCTAGCAGGTGAGTTGTTTAACACTAGTCTCACCTAGGAAGCCCTTAATTTTGTATTGAAGTATAAATCAAGTATACGTCAATATAAAATTAAAATAAGCAAACAAAAGCCTCGCAGAGATAATGCACTTTTGTTGTTGCTGGTCTCTATTTTGTAGTCCAAGATAGTCTAAATGTATGACCTCCAAAATGTTACTAGTGAAACGTCTGCCCACATTGACTTGGGTAGATTATGGCACCCCTTTGCAGGGGAAGCTCTTTCTGCCCCATGCATATTCATCTATTTGCTATGTTCACCCCACATCCGCTCTGACCATTGCTTGATAATGGCTCAAAGCTGTCCCTTCTCCATAAAAAGGTCCCACAGGAGACAATGGACCAATGGAGGTGCAGGGCACAGGAGGCTGACCCCCTTGCTTAAGGTGGGACCAGGTTTACGGTGCAGTTTCTACTCCAGAGCTCCTCATGGGATCAGGCTGGTGACAGGCTCCAGGTGAGACCAAACCCTTGCTTAACATCTTCCTCCGCCTGTGGCTCATCCTCCGTCACTCCCCAGGCAGCACAGCGTCGGGAAGCCACGGGCACCTGAACCCCTGCTGAAGGACCTGAGTGATTCAAGTGAGCAAGAAGTTATATGTCAACACCTGGACTCAGGTGACCCTTTTTAGAAAAGTACAGAAGGCATTTTCACTAATAAGCTGTGAGAAACAATAAATTTTGTTTTTTCTTTCCTGTGCCTAACTTATACCCAAGATATATTCCAGAGGTAAAAAGGGCTATGTGATACTGATACCAAGCTTGTTGCCGCAGAATCATACCACTGTCCTTCCCATGACTGGAAACCAATTACTCTTACCCAAGTTTCAGGAAGAAGCTGTGAAGAAGATACAGTTAACCAAGAACTGGTCAGAACCAGCTAGGTTCAAGATGGTGGAAGACAACTTCCAGTAGACTTTTGAACCTCATTATATGCTAATTATAATATATTAGCATATTGAATGACACATTCACCACTGCCGTGACAGTTGATATCTGCCAAGACAACAGCCGGAAAAACCCATACAAGGACTGAAAAGAGGAACTGCTTCAGTTCCAGGTCCACTTCCCGGTTGCTGGGTAAGTCATGAGTATTCCTCCCACTTTCTTCAATTCCCTCTGTTTTACCTTGACTCTCCTATATATTTGGTGTCTCCACCCAAATTTAGTTGAGAAGTTGATTTGTGACCTAGATTCCCACTTCTCTATTCTTTGGATGTTGACTAAATCTTGTCCTGCTCCAGCCTCAGCATTGGTTTCATCATTGGCTGCAGGAATATGATCAGGGAAAGAAACTTCCTGATGGAGACAAGGGGTCTCCACCGGGCTAGGACCTCAGCGCAGGTCCAGCCCATCAATTTCGTAACAATATTACCAGAGCCTAGATTTGGAACCTTATGACTAGAGGCTGTCCTTTCACCAAGCTAGTCAGAAGAAATGGCAATGGCCAATATAGTGAGCATGTATTTTGGTTACAGTACAACTTAGAAACTTAAGTTTTTGATAAGGTGATTGTTTAAGATTTAAATGCACTAGACAGAAGGAGAGAAAGAGCATGATGGCATGGAAGAGTAAACGGTTTCTATATAAGCTTATGGCAATGACGCCTCATTTCTTAAGCATGTACACAAACACACACACACATGCAGATAAATCAGGTTAGTTTAGTCCAGAAGAAAGTGGGTATGTGTTTTGTTTGTTCTGTTTTAACCCTGATCTCACTGAATGTTAAACAGGGACAAATGCACGCATTAGAATATGCAATGACTTTGTAGAAAACAGAGCATCGATTTATTCGTTCATAATGAGAAAAGCATCAAGCAGATTGGAGACTCGTGTTTGGTTTTCAGTTTATTCTATCCCTCTAGGCAAACCTACAGGGAAACCAAATTAAAATCAGAATTTTTCCTCTTGAGTGTGGACTCTGAGGAGCAGGGGAGGGTTGGATGATTTGAAATGCTGATGTCACAGACCTGAGACAGTCTGACCCTCTCCCTGAGGGGCATGCCACCTGCAGATGGGCCACCCGTGCCCCTGGACCATGTTGCCTTCTCCCTTGAGTGAGGATGGAGGCACCTGGTCAAAAGGGACCTCTCATTCTTGTTTTCCTGCACCATCTTGACTGGCCAGCTCCCTTCTTTCTCCCTGCCATATTTTAGGCGCTGTGTTCTTTTCTAGAACAGTATTTTGATCCTATTTAACTGTTTTGTTCAATCAAAGACACATGGTCATCGTAAGACCTTTGGACAAAGGAAAGGCTCCCCACAACCTAGAGATCACCTCTGGTCTGTGGTGGCAGGGACTACTTCTGTCACAGTGAGGAAAAGTCTGTGTGGATAGAATTGAGGACATGGTCCAGGACATCAGGAAAGCTTAGGATTATCTTCGTCCTCCCTTTAAAGATTCTTTCCTTCAGGCTTCAGCAAACATTTTCTTTAAATAGCCAGATAGTAAATAATTTAGGCTTTGTGGCTTGCATTATCTCCATTACAATGCTTAGCTCTATGGCTGAAGCGCAAAAGCAACGATAGGCTCAGTTGAATAGATGTGGCTGTGTTCCAGTAAAACTTTATTTACAAAGAAGCGAGTATGTCACATTGGGCTCCCAGGTCTTACTGCACCCTTTCCTACTTCATCCTCTAAAGTGGCTTCAGAGGGCTTCCCAGGTGGTGCAGTGGTAAAGAGTCCACTTGCCAAGGTAAGAGGTGTGGGTTTGATCCCTGATCTGGGAGGATCCCGCATGCCTTGGGGCAACTAAGCTTGTGTGCTACAACTACCGAGCCTGTGCCCTAGAGCCCGGGAGCCGCAGCCATGAAGCCTGCGTGCCCTCGAGCCCAGTGGGCCACAACTCCTGAGCCTGTGCCCTAGAGCCCGGGAGCCGCAGCCATGAAGTCTGCGTGCCCTAGAGCCCGGGAGCCGCAGCCATGAAGCCTGCGTGCCCTCGAGCCCAGTGCGCCACCAACTCCTGAGCCTGTGCCCTAGAGCCCGGGAGCCGCAGCCATGAAGTCTGCGTGCCCTTGAGCCCAGGCTCCGCGACAAGAGAAGCCGCCGCCATGAGAAACACACGCACTCCAGCTAGAGAGGAGCCCCCGCTTGCCGCAACTGGAAAACAGTCAGAGCAGCAGCAAAGACCCAGCACAGCCAAAAATAAATAAAATTATCTCCAAAAGATGAAGTGGCTTCGGAGTAACGCATTCACTTTGTGATTAAGAAAATGTTTTATTTTCTAGTCAAACCATTTTGAAATGATTCTTCCCTTAGCTTCTGAAATATACATTTCTGTCTGGTATCTGGATCAATTTATAATTGCTCAATATCCTTGTTGGAAGTGATGGCTGCATGAGAAATGGAACATGTTTGCTGCCTGCAAATAGTAACCGCACATTACTCTTTAACTTTTAATTGAAATATGATTGTTGTACAATGTTAGTTTCTGTTATACAGCGAAGTGATTCAGTTATTCTATAAATACAGCTTCCCAGGTGGCTCAGTGGTAACGAATCCACGTGCCGATGCAGGGGCTGCAGGAGACACAGATCCAACCCCTGGGTCAGGAAGATCCCCTCGAGGAGCGCATGGCAACCCGCTCCAGTATTCTTGCTGGGATAATCCCACGGACAGAGGGGCACAGTCCACAGCGTCGCAAAGAGTCAGAGACGACCAAGTAACTGAGCGCACACACACACATCCCTTTCCATATTCCCTCCCATTACAGTTTATTACAGGATGCTGAATATAGTTCCTCGTCTACACAGCAGGACCCTGTTGACTGTTTATCTATACATAGAAGTTTGTATCTGTTGATCCCAAGCTCTCACTCCACCCTCCCCTGTCCGTGAGCTTGTTTCTAGTTTGTAAACAAGTTCATCTGCATCATATTTTAGGTTCCACATATAAGTGACATCATAGATATTCATCTTTCTCTTTCCGACTCACTTCATTTAGTGTGATAACCTCTGGGTCCAACCATATTGCTGCAGCTGGCATTGTTTCATTCTTTTTATGGCTGAGTAGTATTCCACCGTATAAACGCATCACACCTCCTTTATCCATTCATCCATTGATGAGCATCTAGGTTGCTCCTCATCTTGGCTATTGTGAATAGTGCTGCTGTGAACATAGGGGTACATGTATCTTTTTGAATTATAGTTTTCTCCAGATAGATCCCTAGGAGTGGAATTGCTGGGTCCTATGGCAACTCTCTGCTTAGTTTTTGAAGAACCTCCATACTGTTTTCAGTGGCCGCACCAATTTACATTCCCACTAATTGCGTGGGAGTGTTCCCTTGTCCACATCCTCTCCAGCATTTGTTATTTATAGACTTTCTAATAATGGCCATTAACAGCCTATTGAATGGCCCAGTGACCTAGGCATTTCTCCTCTCAGTATACGTTCTGCACATGTTCCCTAAGATACACATACAAGATATTCACGGCAGAACAAAGTAATATTTCAAAACTGTAAGCAATCTAACTGTCCATGGAATGGGAGGGATAAATAAATCATTGTTGATCATACCATAAAATAGTATATGGCTATAAGGATGAGCAAACTTCAACTACAGGCGTCCATCTGGGCGTGTCTTACAAACAGTACTGAGTAAAGAAAGAACCTACAGTTTGATTCTATTTTCATAAAGTTCAAAAATTAATCCATGATACTGAAGGGAAGAATAATGATTTCTCTTGGGAAGGGGTAGTTAGTGACTAGGAAGGGAAGGGGTCCCCTGGAGTGTTAATAGTACTATATATCTTAATACGGGGTGCTGATTTCATAGCTGCACTAAATTTTCTATGAGTATATTTAATTTTTTTAAAAAATTACCACCGTCATAATAACAGCTGACTTTCTTGAAAAACAACAAATACCAGGAACTGGGTTAAACACTTCATAAATATTATCTCATTTACTCCTCACAAAACTCCTCAAAGGTGGAATATAATGAAAACAAGATTCAGAGAGCTTAAGAAATTTGCTCAAAGTCACACAACTAGTGAGCTGCAAAACTGCCACTGACATGTATCAGAATGATACACAACTTTGTGGAATAGTCACTAGAATGGGCATCATAGTGAGAGAGCCTTATGGGGTTGCAGGGAGTGAGAAGTCTCAGAGATGAGTAAGAGGGGAGACCTGTCCTGTTTTGGAAGATGGAATTAGAACATCTAAACACCTATGTCGCCACAGGGCAAGCACATGGACAGGAAATGGAAGGTTTTTCCTGCTCAGCTCATCAGCTCTAAATCAAAATATACGGAAGCCCAAGCATGGGCATAATGCAAAGGCTGGTTTTCTTCCAGGAGTGGCATATGGTTCCAGAATGAATCGATGTACAGACAGAGCCTCCGTGGGCTATGACCTTGACTGTCATACTGGATTTCAAAAAAGACGGAAACGATCTTGGGGCTTAGACTCTGAGGAATACATGGAGGGGAAACAAAGAACACCAATGAACCAGTCTTTTCTCAGACAACTGTGAGTCTGTCTGCCCCTCTTCCCTCCCTCCCTCCTGCCTCCCCTCTTGCAAACTCTGATTGGATACTTGCTATTTGCAAGGCCAGTGCTAGGCACTGCAACTCTCATTTTTTAAAATGATGGTGTCACTATAACCTGACTCATACATTAGGTTGTGAAATTATTCGTATGTCCCCAAATAGAAATAGGAGAATCTATGGCCCAATAAACCAATATTGAGAACATTAGGAGCTTTCAAATATAGCTGATTTCCTGCACAGACAGTGGAATGTGAGCTTTTGAAACATTTGTCTGAGTCCCTGAAGGTATCAATAAACTTTTATATGGAAGAAACAATGTAGATAGTAGAATATACACACTATAACATTTTATGTTTTATTTAGCAGCAGTACATGAACTCCCCAAGGCCCACCAAGGTCCTGGAGGGCTCTGCCTTCTGGCATTTAAAAGAGATTCTCAGAATACTCATTTTAGCCATCCGACTGCAATGCTTTTTCCTTTGGGGAATCTGTGATTGCTGCTTTCAAAAGACTATTTCCAAAATTTAGTGAAGTAAAAACTATACAAAAGGTAATAATTTTTGAGTCATCTATGTTTTGTGTCCTAAGTGTGCATAGGAATCATTTGCTTTAATTGTGTCTAAATACCTTCTTTTTTATACTAGTTTTGTTTATGTATGCATATGCTAGCAAAGAGTTAGCTATTATGACTGTAAATTATTTCTGATACTGAGATTAATAGCCATACAAAGAGTGCTCGAGGGAATTAGGGGTCTGGTTTAACCATCTCTGTAATGTTTTTACTCCAAGAGCGATATTTCATGGGTGCTGTAAAATTTATAAGCCTATATTCACGAGGTCTGCATGATTCCAACCAGACAAGACCAGAAGTGTATTCTCAGCATCTAGTGCCTGAGAGAAGCTGCCTTCTGCTCCAGGTATCAAAATAAACAACGGTATCAGGGGTTAGAGAAGCTGAACTCCATGTTGGGTTTTTGAACCTACACCAGGAAGGCAAAGATCAATGGAAAACTGCCCCTTTCTTTTCCATAACAACTCAGGGGGGTGGAGGGGGCATGGGTGGGCAGGGAGGAGGATGGATAGGGTCATATCTCTGTAACTGCCACTTCATTAATCCCGCCGCTGCGGCTGGACAGGAAGAGGCAAGGACTGACTCTGTGCCTGTCGCAGCAAGGATGGAGACACATATCTTGCCCTGCTGCTGGGCTGGGGACGGCATTCATCAGCTTGTGAGAGGGGATCATTAAATTCGCAGGGATTTTGTGAGCCTGTTGTTCAACACGGCCTTGATTAAAGACAGACTCACATAAACTCACAATTAATGAACTATATTAAAAGGCCACATCAAATGCTCAAAATTCTTCCTTTCCTCATTTTGCTGTTGTCCGTGTCCTGCGGGGCAGCAGCCCCTGTGCGGTGGGGCTGTGTGACCTGTGCCCCCGTCTGTCTCTGCCCAGCTCCAGAGTCAGTGACAGCAGAGCGCTGGTTTGGACTTGGCCATGGCGGGAGTGCTCTTGCCACAGAGATGAGCAGATGCTAAGTATCAGGGCCAGTGTGTGTGTGAGTGTTGCTTTTCGGAAGACAGTTGTGGAATATTAACCAGCCATCATGGCTACATCCTGGGTGTTTTGTTTTTTTTTTTTTTTTGGTCACCCTAATTGCCTCCTCTGCTCCCCTCCCCCACTCCACCTTTCCCAACTCCTTCCTTCCCCCATTCCTCCCCTCCCCTGCCGTTCTCTGCCTGGTCCTTCTGCAAACAGTTGGAATAGGCTTTCCTTGTGTGGCTGAAGAGGAGCACCCCCCCAACCAAAAAAGTAGATGCCCTCTTCCATGTGACTCTTCATTGTGCATGAAATCCCCATTAACAGTGTGTCTAGGGGCTTCCTTGGAAGCCCAGAGGTTAAGACACCACGCTTCCACTGCAGGGGACTCGAGTTGGATTTCTGGTCAGGGAACTCAGATCCCATATTAGATCCCATATTCCACGGAGCAACTAAGCCACAACTGCTGAGCCTGTGTGCTCTGGAGCCCAAGCTCCACAACTACTGAGGCAACGCGCCACAACCAGAGAGCCCTGCTCCCCAGGAAAGGTCCTGCAGGACTCAGTGAAGACCTGGCATGCTGCAAGTTATTTCTTCAACCTGATGCATCAAATAAATAAATATTTTATAAAAAAGCACCTCTATTGGCATACCGAAGCCCCCAAAGCACTGCCCACTCTCTCTGCCTGTCTCGTAGCCCCAGGGCCTCAGGCACACTCTGAGTTTGCAGACTAGGAGGCAGGGGAGCAGAGCCTATGTGAGTGGGTACATCTAGGAATCAGAAAACTGGGATTTTAAGCCAATAATTTGTTACATCTTAACCTGTGACTTTTGAAACATCACAGACATTGTGTGAACCCTTATTTTTTTGATCAGGAAAATAAAGATGAGAAGAGTATCTTTCTTCCTTTGTAGAGTTGTTGAACCTCAGTTCGATGTGATCAAACATATATAAGATTATTTGTAAATGACTAAGGGCTCTATAATGGTCTAGTCACTCCTTACACTGCTGGGTTTTCAAAATATCCCTGTAAGAAGTCTCTTTTAGCATGTAACAGAGATAATATACTAACAAAAGTATGTTTAGCATCATAGAATGCTAAACCTGGAAGAAATCTTTCAGATCACCTATCTACCTGGTGCTCTAACTCATGAAAAGCTTAAGAATTTACAAAAATATCCACAACTGGTAAGATCAGGACCTGAATGTGAAACTCAGATCCCCCTGCAACCCAGCCTCCTCAGAAACTCTTTCAACCCAAACCAAAGGGCTGCTTCAGGATCTTTGGGTCACAAGACGCAAAGACTCCTTTAGTTCCCCCCAGAAGAGAGCCAGGGGAGGAGGGCATGTTTTTACAAACACAGATGTGGGGTGATGGGAAAGCGCATGGAAATGACAGTGATGCTGGAAACAGTCTGGTACTGCTTTCTGTGTGCCACGTATTACTTTGTTTAATCGTCACAGGCTGTGTGATGATTTTACAGATGAGGGGCCAGAGGCATAGACAGGTCAGGCGAGTACAGTCACAGCCAGCACTGTGCCAAGCTAAGATGTGAACTTGGACCTGTCCGACCTCAGAGCCTGGGCTCATAACCTTTGTGTTGTGCTCTTCCAGGAAAGCAGACAGCAGGACAGTTTGTCCCTTGGGAACAAAAACCGAGGGGCATTTGCTGAATTTCAGGGGGAAGCAGATCTCTCTTGCAGTGTCTGCCTCTCTCTCAGCCTCTAGCCCTTGCTCTCGGCTTCTAACTTGCAGGTGCCCACGGAACACAGTGGTGATTCCAGCTCCCCTGTGCATGCCCTCCTGCTAGCCCATCTCTGAGGTTCCAAATTTCAAACTGCCAAGGGCACCTTCTCCCTGGCCCTGCTCCTCTTTTCTGCTGGGCTGTGATTCACAGCACTGCAGCCTTCAGGTCAGGTCTCCACCCATGGTCCAATCAGCTGTGGGCATGCCGCCTAGACCAGCACGTCCAGGACAGCCATCCTGTTACAGCTGGATCTCCTGGTACCACTTACGGCCTCCTCGTTGGTAGCGCTTTGTGTATTCATCATATCTTCTCCAGTATATGGCAGGGGCCACGGACACAACATCCATATCCAATCCAGCTTGCAGCCCTAGCATCTGGTACAAGAGTGGGTCCTCTCAGGGGGCTGACTAAATAGGTGAACTATTTTGGCTGATGGAGAGGCCAGGCTATACTAGTTAAGAGAAGCATCTAATTTAAGTAGTAATCCAGGAAACTGAATGTTTACTGCTGCTGCTGCTGCTGCTAAGTCGCTTCAGTCGTGTCCGACTCTGTGTGACCCCATAGATGGCAGCCCACCAGGCTCTGCCGTCCCCGGGATTCTCCAGGCGAGAACACTGGAGTGGGATGCCATTTCCTTCTCCAATGCATCAAAGTGAAAAGTGAAAGTGAAGTCGCTCAGTCGTGTCTGACTCTTAGCGACCCCATGGACTGCAGCCCACCAGGCTCCTCCATCCATGGGATTTTCCAGGCAAGAGTGCTGGCGTGGGTGCCATTGCCTTCTCTGGAATGTTTACTACTTTGCCTCAATTCTCTGATTGTGTCAGTGAAAGTATCAAATCTTTGGTCTTTATTATTTAGATTATTAGGTTAACTCCCAGTTTCACTTGGCTGGTACCCATAAGGTGCTGAGAGCGAGTGTGCTCCTTGGCAACAGTGACTGAGTGTATCCGTGACCCAGAAAAGGGAGGAAAGGGAGCAGCCCCGGTGTCTCCCAGCCCCCAGGCCACTCCAAGGTGAGCAGGAGGGAGCAGACTTGCTAGTGGTCACCCCGTCCTTTCCTGCTCATCTTGCTGGGCCCATCAGAACACTGGCCGTCACTCCTGACAGCTGTGCGGGGCCGTGTAGTTAGTCATACCCGTGGACTTTGAGCAGAAGTGAAGCGAGTCATTTCCGGAGACAGTCGAGAGTGGGTGTGAGTTTTCTGTGTTTCTTCTTTTTCGCAGAGTGGGAGGCTGCAGGCTGAGATGACAGAAACACCAGATAGATCATCACAGACAGATCCCCTGGAGAGTCACCTGGCTGGCATCTAACTTTGCACGAACCAAAAATAAACCTTAGCTGTAGTAAGCTCTTGAGAGTTTGTTACCAAGGAATGTCATAACCTATCCTGATTAAGGCAACTTCCAGAACCCTCCACCCATAGCTCTGGGTGGACTCCCTCAGAGGTCACCTTCCTCTATTCGAGCCCATCAGGCGCGTAGCTCAGTGACTCAGAGGTAGCAGAGGTGATGAACTTAAGCGCTGATCAGATAGACCCAGATTCAAATCACTTCTGAAACTTCATAGGCATATGACCCTGGGAGGGTTAGATTCTCTGCTTCTCCTTTTCTTTATCTGTAGAATGGTGTGCAGTGATGTCACAGGCAACGCATGAGGATAAAATAAGATAAACGACTGAGTGTGCCTTCTATTATTTCATAGTCCCTCCCTTCCCCTCCTGTACCTTGTGCTCAGTCATGTCTGACTCTTTGCATCCCATGGGCTACAGCCCGCCAGGTTCCTCTACCCATGGAATTTTCCAGGCAAGAACACTGGAGTGAGCTGCCATTTTTTATCATGTCCCAGACTTATATAGAATCACTCAATGCAAGGGTCTTCTCTGAGTCTCTCACCAGCACAGTGCCATCTACCTGCTACCATCTCGTTGGGTCAGGGTAAAGGGAACTGAATTAAACTGGAAGATGAGCGTAAGCTGTGAGAGTCTCTGGCAATGGCCCATCTTGTCAAACCCCAAACCACAGGAGGGACTGAGTTTCCAGGAATACAGAGAACTTACTTGCTTCTTTATTGTGGCTTTGGAGCAACATACTATAGAGGAGGGGCTTCCCCAGTGCTCAGCGGGTAAAAAAAATCTGCCTGCAAGGCAGGAGACATAGGAGACACAGGTTTGATCCCTGGGTTGGGAAGATCCCCTGGAGAAAATGGCAACCCACTCCAGTATTTTCCCCTGGAGATTCCCATGGACAGAGGAGCCTGGTGTGCTACAGTCCATGGGGTCACCAGGAGTTGGACATGACTGAGTGACTAAGCGCGCATGTGCGCGCGCGCACACACACACACACACACACACACACACACACACACACACTGGGTCTAGATAAAAGTCAGGAAGTGTTCGATAAGTACCTTCAGCCATAGAGAAGGTTCTTAGTCCAATGTTTACCCCTTGGGGTTACGTAACAAGCCACCATCCAATAATTCTGGTTCTTTTTTCACTTGCCCTCCAGCAATGATCCTGTAAAAGTCCAGGCTCTGATCTTCCCTGATGTGTGAATGTGTGTGTGTGTGTGTGTTGGCAGGAGTGGGGGATGGGGGAGTGTCATGAGACCAGGTAGTCCCTAAAAGTCCCACCTGCGACATCTAGACCACTCCCCTTTGAGAGCATTCCACAACATCTGGAGTGATTCTAGGTAGCTCCAAAAAAAAAAAAAAAAAAATGACTCCAGTTCAGCGCATTTACTAAGATAAAATGAGAATTTTCATATATTCCCTAAATAGAGATGGAAAAATAACATATAGGAAATTGTGTGTGTGAAATAAACGGGAAAGAGTTTACTATTTAAAAAGTAAAAATAATGTCCTTAGAGCTTTAATTGAATAAGATATTGAGGGGAAAAATCTTTAGTAAATTACAATCTCCTACTATTCCTCGAAAGAAGTCCAGATGTAGGAATAGAACGTGTAGGGCACCCCCCAGGCACAGGTTCTGTCAACCTCCTATGCTCAAAGCTGGCCTGTATCATCTCTGGCACCAGTGATGGACGGCTTATCCCCCAAAGGTTCAACCATTGCTTAACTGGGTAAACTGGAGTGAACACCAGGAGAGGGGCTGGAATTAGATGTAACAGTGCCCTTGGCTTATGAGCAAACTGGAAAACATTAAGGTGGGGTGTGGGGGTGTCTGCTTGCTCCTTGGGGATTCACTGAGCTGGTGAAAGAAACTATCTTCCATAGACTATCTTTTCATTTTTGTTCCAGATACAACTACTGTCTTCTACTAGAAAACCCAAAGTATTTCTCCTGACTTCTCCCCAGAAACCTTCAGCCGTGGGATTTGGAAGAAAGGCATTGAGAATATCATTTCTGCAGAATGCCTGGGGCTCCAAGTCTGCTGGGATTCTAGGCAGAAGTCGGGAGCAGTGGCTTCGCTATGCTGGGAGCTTTTCTCTGCCCTGACCAGTTGGGGCTAGAACAAAGTAGATGTTAGATCTTTGAGAATCCAATGACCTGGACAACCATGGAACAAAAGCACTTATATGCACAGGACCTAATGAGAAAGGCAGCGCTACCCACTTAGCTCTCCGTTTCATTCCTGCTCTGATGAGGATCTGTGTTTATAAGGAAGTTCTGTCTGCTTCTGTTGCAGGCAGCTGCTTGCGTTTCCTCCTAGTGAGAAAGGGGCTGTAAGAAAAGATAAATGGACACGGGGCTCAAGCAAATTTTGCAGGCCTGGCAAATACTATTTCTACATGGTGGTTTTTTGAAAATTCCTATATAACGAGCCTGAATGGTCTTCTTGTCCGCTTCCTGATCTTGAACTTTTCCGTGTAGAGAGAGAGGGAGAGAGGCACTGTCAAGATTGCCCAGGAAGACCCCACAGCCCTCCGGACTGTTTGTGGCACACAGAAGGTCCTGTCCAGTATCGAGCCAGAACCTCTCCCGCTCTTGTCTGAACTATTAAAAAAAAAAACAGTCATCCATAGTGGCTGTGAAAAAGCAATTCATTTTTCCCTCCTCCTTTATTCCTCGTCTACCTTTCTCTTTTATTCCCCAAAGGCAAAATTTAGACAGATGCAAATCAGAAAGCACCACAGACTCCACTGTGAGCTGGAGACAAGAAAATGAAATCATAAAATGCTTAGCTCAACAAGCCCTCTCTTTGCTGGTTGGGGTCCTCTAATTAAACAGCTGATTGAATATATTCACCCACATCTCCTATGGTGCGTATCATAAAATCCAAGCACTAAACTTCGGGACTCTATTGGAAAGATTTTTCACACAGTACTAAGACAGAAGCAGCCTTTACCTTAACAAAGCTCTAGCTCTTTCCTGATGCTAATAGTTGGGTTTAAATATGAAAAGTCATTTTTGTGTCCTCTGCTCTTTAAGGATGTTCACTAACCTACACAAGTCCCGGTGAACTCCAAGGCAAATTAGGCTTGAGAAAATGAAAGTTACAAAGCTAGCATTTCCTTTTCTGTTGATCTATCAGCATGAAGACCCGCTCTCTCCCTGCAGTGTTAATAACCAAATATGAAATATTTAAATGGCTGCAAATTGCATCAATTAAAATTGTTTCCATTCCAAGTAAGCTCAGATGGCATGCATGTTTTGATCTAATGTCTTTTTATGTTTGATATACTTTCTTAATTATAAAGTACATTATATTAAGAAGAAAAAAGCATTGGTAATTGAAGCAGAAATGTTTCTTTAAGTTCAAAATTAAGAAAAATGTTTAAAAAGAAAGGCTGAGGTAGTTTTCTTTTGTAAGATATATACTAGGTATTCAGTTCAGTTGCTCAGTCATGTCCTACTCTTTGTGACCCCATGAACTGCAGCACGCCAGGCCTCCCTGTCCATCACCAACTCCCGGAGTCCACCCAAACCCATGCCCATTGTGTCAGTGATGCCATCCAGCCATCTTATCCTCTGTCATCCCCTTCTCCTCCTGCCCTCAATCTTTTCCAGCATCAGAGTCTTTTCAAATGAGTCAGCTCTCCACATCAGGTGGCCAAAATATTGGAGTTTCAGCTTCAACATCAGTCCTATGTATTACTGTTTCATTATCTTGGCAACGCAACAAGCCACAGATAGAAGGGGTGCTTTTTAATTCTGCAGCTGACCTTGGTTTCTGCCTCTAGGACCTGCTGACCACTTGGTATGGCCAGGACTTAAGCAGAGATAATGTGCAAGGGGGTCTAAGAGAGGACGGCAGTGAGTCCTGAGCAGGGGTCACTTCCAGCATTTAATGAGACCTTTCAGAAACGTAAATCAGATCAGCCTTTCTCTTACTTAATAATCTCTCCCCCCAAATGTTTCCATTTAGAACAAATCCAGGCCATTGACGGAAGACCCAAGGGCCCTGTACAAGCAGACCCACATTTCACTCTTTCCCTTACCCACCTCCCTCTAGCCACTCTGACTTTGTTTCCTTGGGAACTGAGATTACCCCCACCTCAAAACCTTTGCCTTTCTGCTCCCTCTGATAAGAGGGGCATCTCTTTAGAGAGATCTTCTCTCTAAAGAGAGAACAGAATATCTTCCTGACATACTTTTTGCCTTGCTGACTCTTTTTTTAGGCTCTGTTCAAAAATTCATTTCTTTAGAGAGATTTGCTCTGACCACTCAGTCTCTCCCTGCACCTCTGCCCGCTGTCACAGTGGCAGCACATTTGATGAAGGCCAAATGAATACTAATGATCAGATATACAGGGGCTTCAAAGAAAGGGAGAGAGGACTTTGCACTGGGCAGCTTATAAACGATCGTCACAGACTATATCTAAGGCTAAAGCCTTGAGACATGGACACGCATCTGTCCCTGTTTGGGGGACAATTGATTGGGTTGGAATAAAATATCCATACTTTTGATTCTGAGGTCACTGCTCTACACTTGTGATTACTTAAATTACTATGATGGGGTTTTCCATGATGGCTCAGCATTAACAAATCTGCCGGCAATGAAGGAGACACAGGAGATGAGGATTCAATCCCTGGGTCCTTGGAGGAGGAAATGGCAACCCACTCCAGTATTCTTGCCAGAAAAATTCCATGGACAGATGAGCCTGGCGGGCTACAGTCCAAAGGGTCTCACAGAATCGCACATGACTGAGTGCCTAAGCACACAAGCTAGTACAATGAGGTTGATCACGTTGACCCCTCAGGGTATCATCACACAGGGAAAGAACCTGATTGCCCAAATTTATGGGTTTTTTTTGAAGATTTTGAATCCATCTATTTTAAGCTCAAGATTACATAGATGAATGCATTATTTGAGAGAAGAGCAAGACCTTTTTCCTACTCTGCCAGTTGCCTGCTGGAAGTCTGACAATATTGGTTTTATTGCTACAATATTGGTTTTATTGCTACAATGCCTAGAATTTCTTGAGGTTAGCTCTTGCAAAGTGGGTTAGCAAATCCGGTTTTTGCTCCCTTGACCAGGGAATCACCAAGAAGATAAGATCTTGAAGGAGACCCTGAATTCATGAATCTCTTGTATAGAATCATGGGGCTTCCATCAGCTCCACCTCTGTGCTGCTCTGCGTTCACTGCCTCTGAGCAAGACACTGCCCTGCTCACACCACACTGCCCACACCTTAGCCGCAGGCGCCAGCTGCCAACCCATCTGGGGCTCCTGCTGCCAAATGCCAGAGGGTCAGAGGCAGGGAGGGACCTGCATCTTCTGCATTCCCTTCCATTTTAAGTCAGGGCGAGCCTCCATCTGTTGGGTTCTTGGGTGTGGAGCTAGTCTTAATCATTAATCATTTTGCGAGAGTGGTGAAGAGGGCTTCCCTGGTGGCTCAAATGGTAAAGAATCTGCCTGCAATGCAGGAGATCCAGATTTGACCCCTGGGTCAGGAAGATCCCCTGGAGGAGGGCATGGCAACCCACTCCAGCATTCTTGCCTGGAGAATCCCATGGACAGAGGAGCCTGACAGGCTACAGTCCATAAGGTCTCAAAGAGTCAGACATGACTGAATGACTAACATACTTGGTAAGGCAGACATTTAAGGATTGTCCCTTTGCTGTAGGAAGACAGGATACAGAGGAGCTTGCCTAGAGAAAGGCATCTGATGGGCAGATGCTTTATTAGAGAAAGCTTGTTAACTGTGCCATATAGATATAGATTTAGATATATAGATATAGATAGCCCCCTCCGACAGTATATATATATACGCCCATACATGTAAGTATAGATGCAAAAATATATTTCTTTTTCTGTCCAAATGCTGAATGTACTGTTAAGGCATCTGATGAAATGCTACCTCTGAGGGAAAATGAAGGATTGTCTCATATTACAGGCTGTTTCCATGGTAGCTTAATACCCTCGGGTAGCACCCTAATGATGAGTTATTACTTTTTAGCTAAAACACATTGTAGGGAACTGATTAATAATATAACTTGCATAGCCAAACAACAGGTTAATTTTTCTTATGTTTGTTCTCAGAAAGGAACACACACCGATACATGTGATAATTTCTCTCTGCATCTGACTCACTCATCTTAGCTCTTTCTTCACAGCTAACAAAGGAAGGGAAAAGGAGGATGGATAGACGCTTGGGGACTCCCTCAGGCAGAGCATGTAGGTGGCATCTTAGAGGTTATCCCGAGAAGGAGGGTTTTAATCAGGAGAGTCCCCTCTTAAAACTGCCAGACCGAGTGCTCTAGCAGCTGCATTCTGTCAGATGCGATTGTACCCCTGGCACATCCTCAGTGCTGTGGCAGGACTAATATAACAAAATGGGTTGACTGTTTACAAGGGCTTCTGGGAGGCAGTTTTGCCTGACATCATGAGAAACCTCTTCCCTGGAGGGGTAACCGAGTCTCTGTGGTTCTCGAATTTGACCTGCCAGCTTTAGAGGCTTGGGACAGTGTCCTCCTTGCAGCCGAGATACAAAGATGGCACAGGGCCCTTCGCAGAATCTCCTGTGGGAGAGGGGTGATGACAGGGGTTAATACAGACCAGAGACCAAACAAGGAAACACTGGGCTGTGTCAGAGCTAAAAGGCTTACGTAGGAACGGAGGGTGTGTTTGGTAACTTAAGAGGTTAAATCCCTGAATTTCACACAGCTACTGCATTCCTGGGATTCCCTGGTGGCTCAGACAGTAAAGCATCTGCCTGTAAGGCAGGAGACCCACCTCCTCCTAAGTCCCGTTTCCCCAGGCGAGTCTTGACACAGGGAAAGACCATCTAACATACATATTCAACACAGGAACACAATCAAGAGGTAGCGGGGTGGGGTAGATGTTTTGAGGGCTTTCCTGGTAGCTCAGCTGGTGAAGAACCCACCTGCAATGCAAGCGACCCCAGTTCGATTCCTGGGTTGAGAAGATACGCTGGAGAAGCGATAGCCTACCCACTCCAGTATTCATGGGTTTCCCTGGTGCCTCAGAAGGCAAAGAATTTGCCTGCAGTGTAGGAGACATGGGTTCTATCCCTGGGTGGAGAAGATTCCCTGGAGGAGGGCATGGGATCCACTCCAGTATTGTTGCCAGGAGAATCCCATGGACATACGAGCCTGGTAGTCTACAGTCCATGGGGTCACAAAGAGTTGGAGAGGACTGAGTGACTAAGCACAGAACACAGGCATTTTAAATCTCCCCAATGCATAGAAATCAGATTATCATCTTCAACTTAAAGTAAAGATTTTCAGGCCACATAGTTATCCAGGTATAAAGAAAATACAAAATAACAAACAGTAGATAAAATTACAACAAATAACTAAGATGTCTTCCATATACTGTCCTGGATCCACTAATCCTTGGAGATTAAAAAACAAAGACTGTAGGTATATTCTTAGTTACCAAAAATATGTATTCTCAAATTGATTATATATATATATATATTTGATTTTATACACACACACACACACACACACACATGATGGGGCTTCCCTGGTAGCTCAGCTGGTAAAGAATCCACCTGTAATGCAAGAGACCCTGGTTCGATTCCTTGGTCAAGAAGATTCCCTGGAGAAGGGATAAGCTACCCATGCCAGTATTCTTGGGCTTCCCTGGTGGCTCAGAAGGTAAAAAATCTGCCTGCAGTGCAGGAGACCTGGGTTGGGAAGATCCCCTGGAGGAGGGCATGGCACCCACTCCAGCATTCTTGCCTGGAGAATCCCCATGGATAGAGGAGCCTGGGCAGCTACACTCCATGGGGCCACAAAAAGTCAGACATGACTGAGCAATTAAGCAGTAGCGGCATACATGCAATACATGTTATACACACATAATGCTGTATATATGCACATATTAAAGTCAATGGAGAAAGTCGAAGAATAGAAAATGTACTATTACCTTACTAGATTTATTTGTATCATAATCCAGTTCAACTCAATTTAAATTTCAAAAGTAAACCAGTAAGAGAAAGTTGTCAATAAATATGCTTTAATCAGTCCAAAAGATTTTCAACAATTTGTTAAAAAATTGAATTGAGGATTATTTTAACACAGTTTGAAAAAGAAGACATGCCAAGATATCTTACCTAGAAATATCTTCTGGTGGCTACCAGGTGAAGAATAAAAAGGAAAACGTAGTGATATATCTGAGAGGAGGGGAAAGCCTGGTGTAGTTATACAAGAGAGAAGAACTGGTTTTTAAATTGAGGTATAATAGTCTTACAACATAATGTTAGTTGCAGGTATACAACATGATTCAATATTTGTATATGCTGACAGATGGTCACTAAAATAAGTTTAATTAACACTCATCACCATACACAATTACAGTTTTGTTTTGTTTTTTCTTTTTCTTCTGATGAAACTTTTAAGATATTCAAGCTTTCCTTGGGGATGTTGTGGGTTTGGTTCCAGACCATCCCAATAAAGTGAACACTGTAATAAAATTTGTTACATGAATTTTTGGCTTTGCAGTGCATATAAATGTTGTGCTTATACTATTCTGTAGTCCAATGGCATTATGTCTAAAAAAGGTACATAATTTTTTAGAAGTACTTATTGCTACAAAAAATGCTTACTACCAACTGAGACTTCGGTGAGTCATAATCTTTTTGCTGAAGGAAGACCTTGCCTCAATATTGATGGCTGCTAACTAATTAGGGTGGTGGTTGCGGAAGACTGGGGTGACTATAATGATTCCTTAAAGTAAGACAACAGTAAAGTTTGCTACACCTATTAAGGCTTTTTTTCACAATTTCTCTGTAGTACGCATTGCTTTTTGACAGTGTTTTACCCACAGTAGAAAGTGAAAAGCGAAAGTGGGGCTTCCCTGGTGTCTCAGATGATCAAGAGTTTACCTATAATGCAATGCTTTTTATAGTGTTTTACTAACTGTAGAACTTTTTTCAAAATTAGAGTCAATCCTCTCAAATCAACTAAGTTTATGTCATATTCTGAATCCTTTGCTGTCATTTCAACAATCATCATATCATCTTCACCAGGAGTAGATTCCATCTCAAGAAACCTCTTTCTTGGCTCACCCACATGAAGCAACTCCTCACCTATTCAATTTTCATCCCAAGATTTCAAGAATTCAGCAACACCTTCAAGCTCCACGCCTACTTCTCTTGCTGCTCCCATGACAGCCACAGTTGCCTCCTCTACTGAAGTCTTGAACCCCTCAAAGTCATCCATGAGGGCTGGAATCAACTTCTTCCAAACTCCCGTTAATATTGATATTTTGGCCTCTTCCCATGAATTGAGAATGTTCTGAATAGCTCTAGGATGGTGAATCCTTTCCAGAACATTTTTAATTTACTTTGCCCAGATTAATCAGAAGAATCACTATGTATGGCAGCCTCATGAAATGCATTTCTTAAGTGAAAGACTTGAAAGCTGAGATTAGTCCTTGATCCATGGGCTGCAGGACAGAGGCTGCGTCAGCAGACATGAAAACATCACGAATCTCCTGCGTTTCCATCAGAGCTCTTGGGTGACCAGATGCATTATCAATGAGCAGTAATATTTCGACAGGGATCTTTTATTCTGAGTGGTAGGTCTCAACACGGGGCTTAAAATACTCAGTAACCATGTTGTTAACAGATGAGCTGCCATACAGACTTGAAAAGAACAGAGTCCCTTAACTGTTTGGGTTCCCTTAGACCGCAAGTGATTTTGGTTTATAAGTGAAAAAATAGTATTTAAGAGCATTGGTTCACAACTCAATCTGCTCCTTTCTAATGTGTGATTGGTGAGGACACATTATAAACTGCTCTGATTTTTCACTTTCTTGTCCATAAAATGGGAAAAATGATATTACTTTGTAAAGTTTTAGGGAGATTAAACAGTGATATGTATGTTTTAAATTAACTAAACCTAATAGCACTGTATATATTAACTTATCATAACAGCAGATAAAATTATAAATTATGATGATGTGTTACTCATTTCTTTTGTTAAGTGAAATTTTCATTCTCCAATTGATGATGTTGAGACTTAGCACTAAATTTTGTGTCTCCCATGATCTATAAGAAATCACAAGAGTTAGGTTTTCCATACTGAACAAATAACAAAGTAGTAGAATTCTTAATTTTCTAGTTATATATAGAACAAAAGCATAAATCAGTAAAAGAAGCAGAAAATATTAGATAAAACAATCAATGCAAAATCTAGTTCTTTGAAAGAATCAGAAAATAAAATCGATAATTTCTTTAGACTGATAGGGAAGAGAGATAGAAAGCACAGATTGCCAATTGCAGAAAGAAAAAAAAAAAAAGACTATCTCTACAGACCCTACAGACAGGAAATTATAATCAATAGTATTATTAAATATTTTACATTGATAATATTCATAATTTAGATGAAGCAGACACATTTTATAAAAGACACAAACTATCAAATCCCATCCAAAGAACAATAGCTAGCCTGCCTCTTTATCTGTTAAATAAACTGATTATTGGTTAAAAACTTCCCACAAATAAAACTCCAGGCCCAGATGCTATCACTGGTGAATTCTACTAAATATTTAAGGAAGTAATATTACCAATTTATCATAAAATTTTTTAAAAAATTAAAGAGGAATAAAACTCTCCCTGCTATTTTGTAAGATTAATGTTGTCCTGATACTAAAACCTAACAAGATAATTACAAGAAAAAAAATTATAGACAGATATCTCTCCTAAACATAGATTAAAAAGAAAAACTTTAACAAAACCTTAGTGAATTGAATACATTAATTTGTAAAAAAGAAAATGCACCATGACAAGTTGGATTTTATCTCTGGATTGCCAGACTGATTCAATATTTAAAATCTAGCTTTCTTTGGATTAGTGTTTGAATTATATATCTTTTTCATCCTTTTAGTTTTAAACTTTCAGTTGTTGTTGCTCAGCCTCTCAGTCATGTCCTACTCTTTGAGATCCCATGGACTGCAGCATGCAAGGCTTTCCTGTCCTTCACTATCTCTCAGAGTTTGCTCAAACCCATATCAATTGAGTCAATCATGTCATCCAACCATCTTATCCTCTGTCATCCCCTTCTCCTCCTGCCCTCAATCTTTCCCAGCATTAGTCTTTTCCAGTGTATCAGCTCTTTGCATCAGGTGGCCAAAGTACTGGAGCTTCAGCTTCAGCATCAGTCCTTCCAATGAATATTCAGGGTTGATTTCCTTTAGGATTGACTGGTTTGATTTGCTGGCTGCCCAGGGGATTCGCAAAGGTCCCTTTCAGTATGGTTATATCTAAATTGTGTCTCTTACAAGCAGTGCACAGTGAGTTTTTGTGTTTCAATACAGTTACTGGGAAAAGGCTATAGGTTTTCTAAAGTTCCCTTTTAATTCTGCTTTTGTTTTTTTGTTTTCTTTTTTCCTTTTCATCTTTTGAAATTACATTATTAGTTGCAACAAATTGGGAAACCGAATATCTTGTTTGTTGAACATTTTTTTCATGATGTATTATTTCTGTCTCTACAAACAATTTTTACTTTAATAGCTATTTGTCTGATAAATTAGGCTAGATGAAAATTAAAAACTGCCCATCAGATATACTATTAAGTCCATTTAAAATATCAAGATGTAAGTAGAAAAAGACATATGCAACACATATGTCTGAAAAAAAAAACGCATATTCCAGAGTATGTAAAGAATATATAAATCACAAAGAAAGTGTCAGATACTCTGTTGCAAAATGGGCAAGACGTTTGGACAGGCACTGCAAAAAATGGTATCTAAATGTCCACAAGATGTATGAAGAGGTGCTCAATTTCATTAGCAATCAAGAACACTTAAACCACAATGAGTAACCACCACACTCACTAGAAGGGCTAACATTTATTTATTTATTCATTTTATTTTTTGGCCGTGCC
The DNA here is from genome assembly GCF_032405125.1 of Capricornis sumatraensis. Taxonomy (NCBI): domain Eukaryota; kingdom Metazoa; phylum Chordata; class Mammalia; order Artiodactyla; family Bovidae; genus Capricornis; species Capricornis sumatraensis. Next base: position 39,887,095 of record NC_091078.1, on the reverse strand, counting down.
AAACAGCATGCAGGATCTTAGTTTGCCGGCCAGGGATAGAACCACTGCTCACTGCGGTGGAAGCTTCGAGTCCTAACCACTGGACCACCAGGGAATTCCTAGAAGGGCCAAAATTTAAATATGAAAATGTTAAGAACTGACAAACATATGGGACAATAGGACCTCTCATAGAAATCCAGAGTCTATTTGTACATATTGGTATATTTTGGTTAACCGTTTTAGTAAATGTTGACAGTATACACTACATATATACACCTTGTATTCTGGCTGCTGCACTCCTAAATACATACCTGCAAGAAATATGTGCTCAGGTACAGCAAAAAATATGTATAAGAATATTCACAGCAGCACTGTTCATAATCACCAAAAACTGCAAGCAATCCAGATACTTATCAGTGGTAGAATGGATAAACTTGGTACATCAATAGAATGGAATACTACACAGCAATTAAAATGATTGAACTATTTCATGCAACAATTTGGATAAAAGTTGCAAACGTATTGAGCAATAGAAGACACAAGAAAATACATACCATATAATCCATTCATGTGTGTGTTAGTCACTCAGTCATGTCCAACTCTTTGCCACCCCATGGATGGTAGTCTACCAGGCTCCCCTGCCCATGGATTATCCAGGCAGGAACACTGGAGTGGGTCGCCATTTCCTTCTCCAGGGGACCTTCTTCACTCAGGGATCAAACCTGGGTCTCCTGCACTGCAAGCAGGCTCTTTACCATCCGAGGTACAAGGGAAGCCCAATCCATTTATACAAAGCTCAAAAACAGACAACCTCTTGTGTTAGAGATCAGAGTAGTGGAAGGAGTATAGTATAATTTTGGGAAGGAGAGTAAGGGTCTTTCTGGGGTTCAGCAGCTTTCAATTTATTGAACTAGGAAGTGGTCACACAGCTGTCTTTACTTTGTAGTAATCCAGCAAGCTCTGAATTTATAATTTTTGCACTTTTCTAAATCTAGGTTGTACCACACTCTAAATATTAATAAAAGTTCTTAACGTTTTGATTGAAACTGAATTTAACTCCTTTCCTGGGTGCCTTGACAGTGAAACTGTACATGAAAGATATTAAATTATGTGAAATTTACTTTTCTATGCAAAGAAAAATCTAGCTACTCTCAGTGCACCGTGTTCTGCTAGCCTTGCTTCTGGTCAATGCTATGCCTCCACTAACAGATCCTTCGTGTAATCTTTCCACATCAGTTTCCCCATAGGGAAAAGACTGTGTGTGGGATACCCTCTGGCTGGTCATCAAATTCCAGGGAAGCAGGAAGGAAGGTAGAGAAGGTGACTTTTTCATCACAGTTTTTTAGTTTCTAATCAAAACCATCAGTAATGAGAAAAAGTCTTGAGCAGCAAAGGCTTTGAGGTCATGGGAGAAAATTTTAACTTATATCCAAAAAGAAACAAAATAAGAGTCTTAGCTGATAGCCAGTGAAAAGAGAAAAGCATTCAAAACATTACACCCATCACAGAGCTCTGCAGTTAATGAAAAATCTCATCCGCTGTGAGCTTTTTGGAAAAAGGCTTCTAGATAAGATCCTTTGAAAAAGTCTCACATGGAGAACTATTGACCAGACCATTTGTTTTCCTTCTATGCTCTTGCTGCGATTGTAAACTTTGCTTGCTTGATAAGGGCCCTTCATGTGTAGGAGCCATAGATAACCTCCTCTGAGGTCTCTGGCTCATGCTCAAATGTCAAGATAAGGAAATTATTTGGTTCTTTAAAGTTGAAAAGAAGATGTGATTAAGCATGCCATTTGGTGGATATATGAAAAAGTTTCCTATAATCAGTTACCCAAAATAAACCATATATTTAGTGGATGTCTGCAGGGAGACAACCAAGCAGATATTTAAGACAATGAAGGAAGGTTGGAGATATCGCCAACATATTAAGTGCTTTCAAAAATTGTGTATTGATTTTGAAGTAGGCAGTAAGTTTATTTTTAAAATGATAGCCTGATATTGCTTTTATGAGACAGACTGTTTTCTACATAATATAGAAATTCATGCCATGAATTTTTACTTTCAAGCCTAGGAGGAAAACTATAAGATGAAATCTATGTACGATTAAGATTTTGAACTCTAAAGAATGTTTCCTTCAAATACGTAAAATCACATATTAGAAATCACAGGTAAATTGTGTCCCGGGAAGTAGTGAAGGAGGAAAGGAGAACTGAATACTTTTATAGTCACAATTATTTTGTTGCAGTTTAACCCTGGGATAGAAGGCAGGGGGCTACTTTCTTGGGTTGGACTGTAGCCTACACACAGATCCCCCCTCTGTTCCTTTCCTTCCTTTTCTCAACCCTCTTCTCCAAACAACCCATGCTTCTCTCTCTATTCCAAACAACCTGTACCTCTAGTCTGTCCCAAAGAACTGCCTCTTGTCTACCTCAGGATGTCCAGCTTCTGGGGATTGTGGCTAAGACAAAGAACATACACGCTTCACCTGCACAAAGGCCAAAGTCTGGGAGAAAGGACCCAGCAGGTAAATGATCCCACAAGTTCTTTTCCTAGCAACCAGGATGAGATGGGAAAGACGTTGATTTCTTGATGTAAAGAGGGCAAGAATGGGCAAGGTCTAGAATCGGAAAATGGGGATACTTTATACAAACTGGATATTCCCAGTCTTCATTTCTCCCTCATGGCCAGACACATACCCTTCAGAATCAGGCAGATAGCAGCTGAAAGGCCTGCCCAGAGTCCCTCAGCATCACCCACGTGGATTCCAGGGTTTGGGGCGGGCCTGCTTTAGAAATCATGGTAGAGATCCCTGAATGCACGTGCACTTAACTGGGGACCATTGGGGTAACATTAGCAAGCATTCCTGGGAGACTAGAGACTTCCCTCTCCATGTTCTTTCCTGACTTGTTCTTCTAGTATAATCTCAGATGGGATAATGTCCCCAAAGGGGAACTATGAGGAGACAAGGACAGCATGTCAAATCCAGGAATCTCTTTTGCACCAGTTACTCTTCTAGCCACTTACAAGGAAGCTCCAGCTTTAGGGCAATGGGAGAAGATGATGTCCCTGCCAGCAGCCTGGGGTGGGGCATGTTAAAACGGAGCAGGACCCCGTGGTCCTTACTGCACACGCCCTCATGTCCTCAGCCTGCCTGTGGTCTGTGGAAAAGTTTAGTCAAAGAGTAAGTTTAATCAGAAAAATTAGAACAAGTGAAAACAAAGGAAAAGTCAAAGGAGACCAAGTAATAATGTACTCCTTAAGCATAGTTAATGAGTCCATGCTCTAGTTCTTTCTCAAGGGCTACAGATGATATTCTGAGCCATATCCTGTGAGCTGACTTATAGATACTGAAACACCAAGTAGAAGAAGCTAACTACATGATGACCACACTGTGGCTATGACATCAGTTCAGTTCAGCCACTCAGTCATGTCCGACTCTTTGCAGCCCCATGAATTGCAGCATACCAGGCTTCTCTGTCCACCAACAACTCCTGGAGCTTGCTCAAACTCATGTCCATTGAGTTGGTGGTGCCATCCAACCATCTCATCCTCTGTCATCCCCTTCTCTTTTCCCAGCCTTCAGTTTTTCCCAGCATCAGGGTCTTTTCCAATGAATCAGCTCTTCCCATCAGGTGGCCAAACTATTGGAGCTTCAGCTTCAGCATCAGTCCTTCTAATGAATATTCAGGACTAATTTCCTTTAGGATTGACTGGTTGGATCTCCTTGCAGTCCCAGAGACTCTCAAGAGTCTTCTCCAACACCACAGTTCAGAAGCACCAATTCTTCAGTGCTCAGCTTTCTTTATGGTCCAACTCTCACAACCACACATGACTATTGGCAAAACCATAGCTTTGACTAGATGGACCTTCATCAGCAAAGTAATGTCTCTTCTTTTTAATATGTTGTCTAGGTTTGTCACAGCTTTTCTTCCAAGGAGCTAGCTGCAGTCACCATCAGCAGTGATTTTGGAGCCCCCCCAAAATGAAGTCTGTCATTGTTTCCATTGTTTCCCCATATATTTGCCATGAAGTGATGGAACTGGATGCCATGATCTTCTTTTTTTGAATGTTGAATTTTAAGCCAACTTTTTCACTCTTATTTTCACTTTCAGTTCCTCTTCACTTTCTGCCATAAGGATGGTGTCATCTGCACAACTGAGGTTGTTGATATTTCTCCTGGAAGTCTTGATTCCAGCTGGCGGTTCATCCAACCTGACATTTCGCATAATGTACTCTACATATAAGTTAAATAAGCAGGGTGACAATATACAGCCTTGATGTGCTCCTTTCCCAATTTGGAACCTGTCTGTTGTTCCATGTTTGGTTCCAACTGTTACTTCTTTACCTGCATACATTCTCAGGAGACAGGTAAGGTGGTCTGATATTCCCATCTCTTTAAGAATTTTCCACAGTTTGTTGTGATCCGCAGTCAAAGGCTTTGTCATACCGACATAAGCTGCCACAATTCTGAGAACTGGCCTCACCGAAATGGGAACAAACAGACCCCGGAACTGAAGATTGCTGCTGCTGCTGCCTCACTTCAGGCGTGTCCAGCTCTGTGTGACCCCATAGACAGCAGCCCACCGTCCCTGGGATTCTCCAGGCAAGAACCCTGGAGTGGGTTGCCACTTCCTTCTCCAATGCATGAAAGGGAAAAGTGAAAGTGAAGTCGCTCAGTCGTGTCCGACTCTTAGCGACCCCATGGACTGCAGCTCACCAGGCTCCTCCGCCCATGGGATTTTCCAGGGAAGAGTACTGGAGTGGGTTGCCATTACCTTCTCCGAACTGAAGATTAATTGTGCCTAAAACAATGAAGATGACGATGGTCAGCCCACCAACGATCACCTTGACACTGACTGACTGTCAGAGCCAACTGTGCTGTTTCTGCTGGTGGTGCCTCGTTTGTCTATAAAAGCTCCTGCCCCACTGGTCTCCAGCAGTGGTGGGGGCGGGGAGGGGGGAGGCGGGGGTGGCCTTTGGACAGATGCTCACCTTCCCCGCCAGTTGCTGGCATCTGAAATAAAGCAAACGTTCCTTTCTACCAACCAGGCCTGTTTATTGGCTTTTGGGTCGCGAGTAGCACAGCCCACACCTTTCAGGAACAGTGTGACACAGTCTCATGTAAGCTGAGGTGAAGGCAGGAGGTCTGTGGTTCTTTCTGGGTCAGAAGCACTTTTGAGTGTGAGAAGGGAGAAACAAGAGGAGGGGTGGGGTGGGGTGGGTGCAATGGTGTTTCCCCTCCTCCAGGGTTGTGAGCCCTACACGAAGCTGAGGAGGGGCTTTGTCTCCTTCTTTCCTCTTCTTCTTCCTCCTTCCCTCCCCCATCCCTGTCCCTGTGAAATTCTGAGCCCAGTGGTGGACAGGAGGTATGTGTGAGAGCCTGTGAGACTGTGTATATTAGTGAGGGGTGGGCAATTGGAAGGAGAATGATCAAAATTGTTTTGGAGGAAGGGAACAGGATCATCAAATTGGTTCCCCCTGCTCCTTCTACAACGCAGCATGAGTATTCTTGTGCACCTGAGGTCACTGGGCTTTCCATCGTGAAGGCAGAATTTGAGAGGCCAAGAAAGTGGGTGGAAAAGAAAAAAACATACTCTGGCCTCACTATCAGACAGGAGAAACCAAATCACACAAAGGCTGAGTGATTATAAGCTACAGCTTCTCTCTTATTGGAAAAAAAAAGATGAATGGAATCAGTTGAAGAGTCATTCAAACTATACCTGAGATCCTGAATGGTCATTTAAAGAAAACATAGGCTCACTCACTCAGGGACAGCCAGTCTTATGTTTCTCTGTCCAGTTTGCCTCTATCTTGGAAAAAACATGTTTCACCTAAAGAAGTCAAACATATTGAAAAAATATGCTTGACCAAAGAATATGTTTGAACCTCCTCAGTTCAAAACTGGGCTGAGAAGGTAACAGTGTGGAGCCTCCCCAAGATGAAGCCCCCTCATAAAGAGGGAGACCTTCTTCTTTTGACTGGTTAACAAGATTTTCCTTCTTGGGCCCTGCTGTGCTGAGAATATTATTGGTGTTCATTCCCTCAGCCATGTCTGACTCTTTGCCACCCCATGGACTGCAGCACACCAGGCTTCCCTGTCCTTCACTATCTCCCAGCGTTTGTGCAAACTCATGTCCATTGAGTCAGTGATGCCATCCAACCATCTCATCCTCTGTAGTCCCCTTCTCCTCCTGCCCTGAATATTTCCCAACATCAGGGGCTTTTCCAGTGAGTCAGTTATTCATATCAGGTGTCCAAAAAACTGGAGCTTCAGCTTCAACATCAGTCCTTCCAATGAATATTCAGGTTGATTTCCCTTAGAATTGACTGGCTCTAGGTGAGTGATCACACCATTGTGGTTGTCTGGGTCGTTAAGATCTTTTTAGTTCTCTGTGTATTCTGGCCACCTTTTCTTAATCTCTCTGCTTCTGTTAGGTCCATACAATTTCTGTCCTTTACTGTGCCCATCTTTGCATGAAATGTTCCTTTGGTATCTCTAATTTTCTTGAAGAGATCTCTAGACTTTCCCATTCTATTGTTTTCCTCTATTTTTTCACACTGAAGAAGGCTTTCTTATCTCTCCTTGCTATTCTTTGGAACTCTGCATTCAGATGGGTGTATCTTTCCTTCTCTCCTTTTCCTTTAGCTTCTCTTCTTTTCTCTGCTATTTGTAAGGCCTCCTCAAACAACTATTTTGCCTTTTTGCATTTGTTTTCCTTGGGGATGGTCGTGATCCTTGCCTCCTGTACAGTGTCGTGAACCTCTGTCCATAGTCCGTCAGGCACTCTGTCTATCAGATCTAATACCTTGCATCTATTTGTTACTTCCACTGTGTAATCATAAAGGATTTGATTTGGGTCATACCTGAATGGCCTAGTGGCTTTCCTTACTTTCTCCAATTTAAGAATGAATTTTGCCATAAGGATTTCTTTAATTTTAGTGCTTTCCTAATCTTCGTGCTTAGCCTAAAATCTTCAGTGTTAGTGAAACCTTTCCCCTCTCCTTCACATCTGAGGTTCAGCCTGACTTGCACTTGGCTAATCTGGCATCCATTTAAAAGAGAAGGAACATGTCATTTCCTGACAAGGTAATAGAGTATAGCAGAGTGGTCCCATGATTTCAGAGGCTGTAGGACAGAGGTCCTTGTGGACCACCTCGTGGGTCACCCCAAGGTGACCTTGGTTTGTGTTCAAAAGTGGCTACTCAGGGTCTCTGTTGGAGTAACCTGCTGGGAAGAGTGCATATGTGTTCTTCCTGGCTGTGAAAACTCCAAGTTCAAATCTTGGGAAATTCCATGAGTCTTTTGGTATCTGTTCCTAAATACCTTTTTCTGCTTAACCAACCTAGAATGGATTCCGTTCTTGCAACACTAATTAATACAAGAGGATATCGAGAGGATCTGGTGCGAGTGAGTCTGCTGATTCTTTAACAAGATGGTAAATCCTTGAAGGGACCTAATTCATCTTCTTGACAGTCTCTGCAGGACCTCGACTCTAATAGGCATTTCATACGCAATAGTGGCCACACAGTCTGATTGAGAATCTTCTGATTCTCTGATTTTTAAAGCTAGACTTGGTGCTTGTTGTTGCTCAGTTGCTGAGTTGTGTCCTACTCTTTGCAGCCTCATGGACTGCAGCACACCAGGCTTCCCTGTCCTTCACTATATTCTGGAGTTGGCTCAAACTTATGTCCATTGAATCCATGATGCCATCCAACCATCTCATCCTCTGTTGCCCCCTTCTCTTCCTACCCTCAATCTTTCCCAGCATCAGGGAAAGATGCTTTCCAAGCTCTTTTCGATGAGTTGGCTTTTCACATCAAGGGGTCAAAATATTGGAGCTTCAGCTTCAGCATCAGTCCTTCCAATGAAAATTCAGGGTTAATTTCCTTCAGGATTGACTGGTTGATTTCCTTGGGGTCAAGGGACTCTCAAGAGTCTCTTCCAGCATCACAGTTCGAAAGCATCAATTCTTCAGCACTCAGCCTTCTTTATGGCCTTGATATAATTTCATACACATACTCAGTGACCTTCATAGTTCTCAGTGAAGTTAGGTATCCTTTAGGGTAAGTAATCTTTCTCCATCTGTTAAGCAGAAGCTAGAAGGAATATCTAGTGGGTACCTGTTGATGAAACACATGGGCTCTTGGAAAGGGTGCTGTTTCAGACCAATATGGCTTAGACGACAGAACCTCTCCAACAGAAATTGAAGTGGTCTCTAACATTTGATCTAACCATAGGAATAAGAGACTTCAGCATGACAGAGGCTTAAGCTGGATCTGTTATTTGCCTGAACGTCTTGTGCATTTTGGAGTTCCACTTCCTGTTTTATGTCCAGAGGAAAATAAAATAAAACAGAAAAATCTCCAGCTGAGGCAGGAAATGTTCGTATTAAAAGTCCTATTTGCTTTCCTGGAGGGGCAGTGACCTCTGAGTTTGAATAATATTCACCGCTTCAAGGAAAGCTGAGGTGGGGGTGCTCTAATGGGCTGGGCTGCTTGCACGTAAGCACTGGTTTCCATCCTCATCCATCATCCATCCACCAGAGGCCTATTTTCCCTGTTTTTTTTTTATCTCACACTCCTTTGCTCTGATGGGAGAGAAGTTGCAAAGAACTAGGAGAACAATCGGGGCTTCTCAGGTGGCGCTAGTGGTAAAGAACCTGCCTGCCAATACAGGAGGCACAAAAGATGAGAGAGATGCAGGTTCAGTCCCTGGGTGGGGTAGATCCCCTAGAGGAGGGCACGGTAGCCCACTCCAGTAGTCTTGCCTGGAGAATCTCTTGGTCAGAGGAGCCTGGCAGGCTACCATCCATAGGGTCACAAAGAATCAACACGACTGAAGTGAGCATCAGGAGAAGAATCTCCATGACTGCGATGTCAGCAAAGCCAGGCTCTGAGTTTGCAGAGCAAGAGCCCTTGGATGCTTTCATCAAGATGATTACTCTCTGGACTTCCCTGGGGGTCCAGTGGTTAAGAATCTGCCTGCCAGTGCAGGAGACACGGGTTTGACCCCTGATCAGAGAAGATCCCACATGCCTTGGAGCAATTCAGCTCATACACCACAACTACTGAAGCCCACTCACCCAGAGCCCATAGTCCACAGCAAGAAGAAGCCACTTCAGCAAGAAGCCCTCACAGAGCAACAAAGAGTAGCTAGCCCCTACTTGCCACAACTGGAAAAAGCTGGAGTGCAACGATGAAGACCCAGCACAGCCATAATTCGTTAATTAATTAAAAATTTAAAAATCAGCTAAAAAAAGGACACCTACAATTGCATTGATCCTGGGAGATGGGGCCCCAGGGGACAAGGGCCTCACCTGGAAGCAACTGCACACACACACCAGCTAGTCTGAGAGAGGGAAACACCTAGGAAACTGAATGCAGGCTTACGTGTCAAAATAAAGAAGAACCATGAAACAGCAAAGTGGAGTTTCCCACATGACATCCTTGGCGTTTAGAGCAGGCTTCCTTGAACACACCTAACACTAAGCACAGATGACTTCCCTATAAGCCTGTGTAACAACTCTGGCCATTTCACAGAACAAGATTTACTCAGAGTTAAACAGTGCTGTGGGGGAAGGGCCTGTTGTTTGAATCAATAACACCCTCTCTTCAATGCCACAATGTTATCTTTACAATTTCCTTAAAGTTCAGGGGTATCACTAGGAAAAAATTTAATGATTTTGTGTTGGATTTTCGCAGTCACTGAAATGTCTGTTTGGGTGACTTTTACTCTTTTTCTGAACCAGTTTAAGAGTAACAACTATTTATAGTTTTATAACCAGTCAGTCCTAAAGGAAATCAACCCTGAATATTCACTGGAAGGATTGATGCTGAAGCTGAAGCTCCAATATTTTGACCACCTGATGCAAAGAGCCAGATCATTGGAAAAGACCCTGATGCTGGGGAAGATTGAGGGCTAGAAGAAATGAAGGTGACAGAGGATGAGATGGTTGGATGGCATCATTGACTCAATGGACATGAATTTGCACAAATGCTGGGAGACAGTGAAGGACAGGAAAGCCTGGCGTGCTGCACTTCATGGGGTCACTTCAAGAGTCACGTCATGCACTTCAGGAGTTAGACAGGACTTTGCGACTGAACAACAATACAGCTTTACTGTTTAAGATACTTCCTAAACACTATCCCACTGCTTTTTAACCCTATGTGGGAATATTTCTAACTTTCTTACTTTACAGATGAGGAAATCGGGGCTCAGGGAGGTGAAACCACCTCCCCATGTCTTGCAGCAGAAAGACAGGCTGCAGCTGGACTTGCCTTTGACCATTCGCTGTGAGGTTCTAAATGATGCTGACTTTCCACACCACCACATCAGCCTCATTTTGTGATGGGATAAAGGCCAGTATTGTCTCTCCTATAGTAAAGACTTGGAAAACTTTCAGTGGAGGATAACAAAACACACTCACATGTGATACGTCTGCCATCCCTGGCAAAACAACAAGAAAGTGTTTTCTGTACCCCTGCGGGGCACCTGCCTTTGGTCCGTCTGTTTCCCTGGCCTCATGCTGGGCTCATGCCATTGCGTCTGCTCTGTTGTAGGGCTGAATCACTGAATGGCAGACCCACACTCAGCAACTGATGGGTGGCAGGACTTCTGTTGAATGACTCAGCGCCTCTCCAAATCAGTGTGCTTGCAAGTAAAATGGAAATAGGGAAAAACACTGTACCACAAAGTGCTATTGAGGTGCTTCATGCTGTTGTTAGGAAGGTGGGCTGGTCAGCAAAACTGTTCTGCACCGGGAAAGTGCCTTCAAAATTACCCAGGATGGAGCCCCACTGCGCAAAGAGCTAAACCTAGTCAAATTTTCAGGGTTCTCTTCCACATACAGATCAGCCTCTGTGTCTTCCAAGACTGGAGTCTCTGTTTCCCCAGTCCTGTGAAAAGCTTTGTAATCAAATCCCGCTGGCCTTCAAGGTCAGACTCCCTGGGGATTCCCAGTCCCTTTGCTGGATCCTTAGGCTGGGAAGCCTGACGTGGGGTTCAGAACCTTCACAAACGTGGGAGGACCTCTTTGGTATTATTGTTCTCCAGTCTGTGGGTCACCCACCCGGGGGGTATAGGATTTGATTTTATCGTAATTGCACCCCTCAAACGTGCCATCTCACTATCTCTTCTTCTTTGTCTTTGGTTGTGTGGTATCTTCTTCTGGTGGGTTCCAGCAGCCTTCTGTCAGTGGTTGCTTAATAGCTAGTTGCAATTTTGGTGCTCTCCCAGGAGGAGATGAACGTATGTCCTGCTACCCCGCCATCCTGAACCGGCAGCCCCACGCATAGATCAGGCTCTGGGACATTCTGCCCCACTAGCCAAGCTGATCGTTTGTATAAAACCCCAGGGACAGTTTCATAAATGAGACTGAGGGGGGCTGTGGTGTCTACTGGGAATGGTTTGGGCTCGAGACCCTGGCAACCCCAGCCCTGGGCTCAGTAGGGATGCACTTCTCCCTGTTATTCTCACTGATCCTTTGTGATCAGAGCAGTGGACGGTGCTCCAGTTCAACCCAAAAAGCCGAGGGTAAACCAAGCTGTGACTGATGGCAGAGAAACTGGCTCTGAGTCAAGATGTGTCTGGTAGAGTGAGCCCCCCAAGGTAAATTTAAACTAAATCTGTCCAAACAGGCTTGCTCTGTTTCCCACTCTGGGCTGACATGTCTTTAAATAAAAACTATAAGAATTGAATCAAGCTCTGTTCCTCTTTTGTCTTTCTTATTCTCTCCTCTCCCCTCTTCCTCCCTTTCCCTCTTATTTTGAGAACATTTTTAACATATAAAATCCTGCTAGAGATGAATTCTAAGATTGGTTTTCAGGGCTGTGTCATAGCTATCCTAAAACCAAGAGAGTAATTCATTATATTAGTAAATTAACATAGTTAAACATTTCTCTCTGTAGAAACCATGGGACAATTCAACAGCTGATAGCTACTTTGGGCTAGGGATAGAGGTGGGGGCTGGAGGGTGGCAGTTCAGAGCAACCTCAGAAGTAGGAGCGTTTGAATGGGGATGGATTTGGAGGAGGGATGGTTCTCAGTGCACATCCAGAGCAGACTCTCCACTGGGGGTGATCTAGGGGTTCATGGTTCCTTTCTCCAGGTCATGACAGGGGTTGATGCCAGCTGTCAGACGAAGGAGCAGACTGGGGCTGTACATCAAGGATGTTGCTAAAAGTTAATTAAATCTTCCTGGGATGGTGGAAGTTGGGGGCAAGTACTCACATTTTACTAGGAATGTTCATCATCGTAAATGCCAAGTCCTAATTGCTACTAAATTCCTAGAGGTTCTTGTCAGTTTGCTCAGTAGGATTTATTTCTGACTCATTAGAGGAAAGAGGGCTTTTTTTCTCACTTCAAATTATTGTCCTTGCATAATAGTTGTACTTTTCACTTTTTCATCTCAGTAAATTAACAAATCTTCAAAACACTCTTGTAAAGCAGGTACCATCTCCACATTCATAGCTCACACCATGTAGAGTCTAAAAAAAGAAGCAGTCTACAACACTAAGCCGTTAATAATAACACCTTAGATGTTCCTGGTTTCACCCCCATCTAGTCTATAATTTAAAATTCACGTCCATGCCTAGCACCCCAGCAGCACAGTGTCCCTTCTATCTTACCTTTTGTATGTCTTCCTGAATGATGTGGGCTGGAAAGACAGAATATCCATTTTACAGACTCTGGATGCAAGGGCCTGGATAGCTCATTATGATGAGCTCTCATGATTTGGAAGGTGGAGGTAAGGTAGGAACTACCTGTCTGTGATTTTAGCTACAGCTCCTGGGAGTGGCAGTCCTGGTAATACTGGGCTGCCTGACTCAACACCCGGGGCTCAGCCACCTGCTCCAGGGATGCAGAAAAGACACTGTGGTTCCCAACTGCTAGACAGCAACTGGTGACATGTTCTTGAACCCTGCTGCTTCAGTGCTGGTCTCTTGATCCCCATTTCTTTAGCAGAGGTATTCATTTTTTCCAGTGGGCCAATTTGGTTTTGTTCTGGGAGCCATCCTACTTTTTAAATCCCCCAAGGATTCTATAGACTTCTTTTTTAATTTATTTACTTTTTAATTGAAGGATAATTGCTTTACAGAATTGTGTTGTTTTCTGTCTGATATGGAAGACTTTTTGCATTGAAAGTAGCTAAGATATTTTCACTTTCATGCACTTGAACCCTGACTGATATGCACTCCTTCTCTCCAGGACTAATCAGATATGGAAGTCCCAACCAATAGGTCATGTCTGCCTGTAGTCATAGCACCCCACTTCCCAGGTGGTGATGGTCATAGTTCCCAAGTTTTCTTCTCCTCCTGCTCCTTGTAATGACCCCTACTGCTAAGATGTCTGATGCCCATGAAGGCCCTTTGCTGGCTTCACTGCTGTTGGAAACTGAAGGGCACTGAAGGTGCCAACTGATGCTCTGCTGGAACTCTTCTGTAGGGACCCTCCATCCTTTGGTTCCCTCAATATGGCAGCACAGTGGGAACTTCTGTTAAAATGGGAAGAATCTCTTTCTCACCCCAGTATCACGTTGCCACACCTGCTGTATTTTTCCAATGACTCAGAGACTGTTGCCCAAATATGCTCTTCAGTTAGAATTTGCCAATTATGGACGGATGCTTGCCATCTACTTCTATAAGTATCCAGTCATCAGTGCTGAAGCTCCTGGTCTTCAACACCCCCTGGAAGGAGTTCAGGGTGAAGATCAGGAATGAGGCACTCTGTGCTTGGGGAAAAACTGGCAGAGTAGGCCTTTAGATAGTTAGATGTTTTCAGGAGAAGATTTTGTGAACCTGATTATTGCATGTTCTCATATCCAGAAAAGCCCTAAACTCAGTAATGGTGGCATCTGCTCCTCGTGACTAGCAGCAAGACTGCCAAAACGTATGCTTGACTATATACATCCCGTTTCACTAGATTCATATATGGCATGGACCTTTCCCATTACCCCTTTGGAGCAGTTGCTCAGAGCTATCCGAAGTGCTGTCTCCAGATTAGAGTCCTCACTTTGCTCCAGATAAAACTTACAGCTCCCATGTTGTGCACGTTTGTTTCCAGTTGACAGCTTGGAGGTTCTCACTCCCTGATACTTGCCCTAACGTCACTGACTGAAGAACTTATTCCACAAGTATCTGTAGGGCACTCAATGTAAGGCAGGCATGAGGCTACATGTAAAACCATCTGTTTATTCAATAACTGAGAATGATCTCCTTGCAGAGTTTGTGTCTGGATGCTTTGTTCCTGCTGAACAACGTCCCTCTGGGCATGAATGAGTTCCTCCAGCCACCATCCAAATACTCTGTAAGGCTTCCCAGCAGGTCTGCCAGACACCCCTGCCAGCTACGGGGGAAATAGTACCACCTGGACATCAGCCAGGAGGAGCGTGTGGAGGTTGGAGAATATCTGTGGATACCGGATCCTGGTTCCTCCCAGAGTGACCTCCCCAAAACCATGATCACTCATCCATGATGTCACCTCATGGATCCCAAGAAGTGTGATACAGTGGAGGCAGGGACTCTTTAAATAGCTGAGCTTAGGAAGTCATTGCTTTTGCTGACTCACGTTACTACTGCTTTCCTGAACCCAGTCCATTGTTGGAAGATGAAACAAATATACCCAATGGTCTCCTTACAAAGTTTGTCTCCTTGAAAGTTTCTCTAAGTATTGCACAACACCCCTCAGTATTGTACATAAAATCTTGTTTGTTTCATGTTATGAAAATTTTTTTTATTTCTCTAATAACATATCCATCATTTTATTTTATTTTATTTTATTTTCATCATTTGAGATATAACAATTATGACAAATGTTCATAGAATTAGAGAAGAAAAAAACATTTTAAATCTTTACTTAAATATTATTAAATTTGCATTTACTTGAGTTGTGTCATACTTTGCTATGGGGAGAAAAAGCAAGAAAAAGTAAGAGGAAACCTTTCCAAAAATGCTTTTTGGGAGAAGATTTTCTTCAAAAATATACTCAAGCATCTCCATAAGACAGAAAAGGGAAGAGAAAGGTCTTGGGAATTTGGAGGGGGAAAGTTTTTAATAAAACTGATTCAAGAAATATTTATTTATTTATTTGCCCAGTTTCAGAAGATGACCTCTGGGACTGAAATCCTGAACAGAGCAATGTGTTGTCTCCTGAGGTTGGTGGGGAAAGGGAGGCAGGGGTCTAACACATGAGCAAGCAATTCACAGAGAAGCAAAGTCCTAGAATTGGCTGGTGGCCCCTTGCTCCCACTGAGACCCAGAAACTAAGAAAGATGATAGTTAAAATTGCAAAATGTTTCCCTGAAAGATCCAACTTTGAGGCAAAGGGACTGTTTACTCTCTAAATTTGCATGTCTGGAGGAAATTTTATGAGTTTTGTGTGTGTACATGTAACCATCTCTTTCTTGCTCTCATAGATTTTAAGAATTTTTCTTTACCCTTTTATGTCCCAAACTTATACTAAAATGTGTCAAAGTATGGATTTTTGAAAACATGTATTCTACTTAGCACATTGTGAGTTTTTTTTTTTTTTTTTTTCTAAGGCCTCAGGCCTCTCTCTTTTCTGGAAAACTTCCAGGCAACACTCTTCAAATGTTGCCCCTCAAAGATCCTCTCTGTCTTCCATCTTGAGAACTCAGCAGATAAATATGGGGATTTCTAGATTAGCCCTCCATGCCCCTTAGCCTCTCTTCCATATTTTCTCATTCTTTGCTTCTGTGTGATCCATTCTAGAAGCTTCCTTCAGTTTCACCTTTCTTTCATAAATTCACTCTTGAGCTGTACTCAGCTTCTGCTCACCTCTTGGGTTTTTGTTCAGTAATTCTAACCTCATTTCCAAATTTTCTAATTCATTTTTTCTACAACCAGTCATTTCCAGTGGAACTGTTTTTCTCTCTCTCCTCCCTGAAGATGCAACCATACTTCCTTCAGTTGCAAGCTGGTCCTTGTGGGCACTTCCTGCCTGTCTTTCACGCTGCTCTACTTCTTCCAGGGGCCTCTTTTTTACTCATGTAGGGTCTGAGGGTTTCTGGAGAGATGATCTTATTCTCACTGTGGCTTCAGCCTGGGCTCTGGCAGGACTGGGTGTCTGGGTTCCCACACCTAGAAGTTGGGCTCCAGCCCAGATACATGAGAGTGGTTTGCTGCCAGGCCCAGACAAAAGGTGGGCATATATTAATAGCTCTGACCCCTAGCCTCTCCCGGATGACACCTGCTGGTACAGAGACCCATCTGCTGCCCTATGTGTGTGCCGTGCTCCAGACCTGGTCCCCGTTATGAATATGGGGCAACCCACACTTACAATTGTGAGGTTCCTTCTGCCTCTGTCATTTAAAGTGACTGCTTTGTTTCTTGTCTTTTCTGTTTTTTTTCATGTGCTTATAAATACATTAAAAAAAGGTTTTTTTTAATATGTGTTGAGGAAAAAGGGAAGTTATAGCCTGTGCTTTGTCCAACATCTGGATCCTTCTGACTATTCAAAGCTATGAATTTCTCAGGAGAGGACAGAACACTTGAGGTTCAGTAAAGACAGACTCTCCTCCTCATCTCTTCAAACACTCAGAGGGGTAGGGATGGAGTGAGAAATAACACAAGAGCAAAGAAAAAGACAAGGAAAAGCAGAATATCCCCACAGAGAGTTAAAAAAGACAGCATGGGAGTCCCTGAGGATTGTAGGGGCTCAAGTTGAGTCTCCCCATTTTTCAGGTTTCAGCCATGATTTTGGTTGATACATTCGGAGAAAGGAAGTTTAGCAAGTGATTATTTGTAAACATTTTTCTCATATTCACTTCATACCATGACATATGTTCATAGAATTTAAGTTTTACAGAATAAAAGTTTTTTATTGACTGTGGTTAGTAACATGTGGTTAGCATAGCATATTTCATTGCTTCTGCTTTTATAATAAAAATTAAATGTAAGCAAACTCCCTGTGGGTATTTGATAGGAGAAAGATGGAATGTTGCCTTCCAACCTTCTAGAACTTCTTTGGAAGCCTCACTAAAATTTAAATCTAATATTGAGGTTAATAACCTTGTCTCAGTGTTGCTGAGTAAGAGATATTTCTTTCCTAAGCCAAATGTAAATGTTTGGAGTTAATAATTCAGGCCAAATTCAAACCCTAAGAGGATAAGCCTGGCTTGATGCCCAGAGAGTCAGTAGACGTGGACTCTTAAATGCTATTTAGGAAAACCAGTCCCAAGACAAGAGTTCCTCATTAAAATGTAAAATCTGGAGACTTCTGAATTCATTTTTGATATTGCTGCCCTATATACCTACACAGATAAATACCCACTCTACTGGGCTGAACGGTGTCCCCAAAATGCATGTCCACCTGGGACCCTCTGAAGGAGACTTTGTTTGGGAATAGGGTCTTTGCAATGTAAGTAACTAAGATGAGGTCATTCTAGATTAAAGTAGACTGTAAATCCAATGGCTGGTGTCCTTATAAAGAGAAGATGATTTGGAGATACAGAGGCGACAGACAGAAGAAGGCATGAGATGAAGAAGGGAGTGACCGCCAGTGCCAAGGAACGCCACGGATGCTGACAACCACCAGACACGAGGAGAAGATAAGGAAAGATTCGCCCCTAGCGCCTTCAGAAGGAGTGTGGCCCTGCCAACATTTTGTTTTGTTTTGTTTTATTTTTTTTTAATTTTATTTATTTATTTATTTAATTTTAAAATCTTTAATTCTTACATGCGTTCCCAAACATGAACCCCCTCCCACCTCCCTCCCCATAACATCTCTGTGGGTCCCAACATTTTGATTTCAGAATTCTAATCTCTAGAACTATGTAAGAATAAACTTCTGATGTTTTGAAGTCTCTCATTTGTGGTTTTCTGTTACAGCAGCCCTAGGAAATTAATGCACCAGGGGATGAGTAGACACAGAGCCCATGTGACGTCTGTGATTGACATCCAGCCTTCAGTGCTAAGGAAGGCAGAGCATCTCTTTAGGAGAGGGCCACTGTCAGGCTCTTCTGCACTTTGGAGACCTCTGTCTGATGACCCAGGGTCAACTTTCATTGTGGGCTCCCCATCATAGACTTGTGGGGTTCAGATCAGACTTACTTATAAGGCTCTGCCCTTGAAAGCTTGCCAACTCTTGACCTACACAAAGAGTCACAGTCTGACTTAGAGAAAATCAGACAAGGCCCGGGAAGATCATTTAGAGCAATCGCTTTGATGGTCTTGCTTTAACTGCAGTAGAGCATCGGAGCCCTCTATCTGAGGCTTACCCCTCTAACCTACAAGTTAGGTGGGAGTTCCCATAACTTCTTTGATTAATAAGGTCTTCTGTCTGAAGTTTTTCTCATTTGTTTGATCAACCTACTTCACTGGGAAGAGGCTCGAAATGGGGGAAAAAAGAAAAAAAACAAAAAACAAAAAACAAAGAGCTGTAAACAACATTAGCTCTTACTTTTATGTAACAAGTTGGCAACATTTTATGATCCAAATAGTTGGCACCAGAATTCCTCTTGGGAAAGGAGCTGTCTTTTCCTGAGAAAATTTCTTGATAAGGCTTTCTAGATCCCTTTGGACCTGCGTGCTGGTTGGTACCAAGGCTGCTCTCAGGAGAGTTTTGCACCATGGTTAGGCCGGCTACAGTCCATAGGGTCGCAAAGAGTCAGACACGACTAATCATGGTATGCGTGCACACACACACACACACACACACACACACACACACACACACACACGTATAACTGAATCACATTGCCATACAGCAAAGATTAACACAGTATAGTAAATCAACTATACTTCAACAACATAAAAAATTTTTAAAGTACTACAATGCCAAGAAACAACAAGAAATTAGCAGTTTGAAATACTAAGAGAACTTGAAGTGAACTGAAAGTGGCTCACTTTCACATTACATCTGACTTTTTTGTGACACTGTGGACTGTAAGCCTGCCAGGCTCCTCTCTCTGTGGGATTCTCCAGGCAGAAATACTGGAGTGGGTAACCATTCCCTTCTCCAGGGGATCTTCCTGACCCAGGGATCGAACCCAGGTCTCCTGCATTGCAGGCAGATTCTTTACCATCTGAGCCACCTGGGGCAATTATTTAATCCAGCCCCTGTCATTTTGAAGATAAGGAAACAGACCAGAAAAATCTGCTTTATTTTCACAGATGACATAACTATGTCATGTGCTGAGGAGCTAAGTCACACTTCACAGGTGACATAACTAATCAGAAACATAGCTAGTGTTAGAATCCAGTTCATCTAAATCCTGGAGATAACTGATGGCAGCCTGTGAAGTGTTCAGCTCAGTTCAGTCTCTCAGTCGTATCCAACTCTTTGAGACCCCATGAATTGCAGCACGCCAGGCCTCCCTGTTAGTTACATTGAATTGTAAGACTGTACTGTATGCTCAGATTTGGGTATTTCTTTCAAGTCTGGATAAGGCATAGTGTTTTCTGGCAGAAGGGATTTATTGATTAGAAACCATGTGACTAACAGAAAACCACTATAAATAAGAAGGTGACTCTACGTATCTCTAGAACTCCAGAAGGAAGAGTTCATAAAGAAAGAAAAAGGAATCCAGAATGAGGAAAACAACCAAACACAAACAGGACAGGAAAAGTCTTAATAATTTCCATCATTAGCATTTTCTGAATGAAAAAAAAAAAGTTCTACATCACCAAGACAGATTAAAATCTCTTCAAAGATAAGGAGACTAGAGAGAAAAAAAAGAAAGAAAAGCTTAGACAAAAGGAAAGACTCCCCAGAGGAAATGACAGCAGAATGAGGCAGGCAGCCACAATGGGAGGAGACAAGGGGACAGCAAGAGAGAGACGGAAAGAAAGAATGCGAAACCAACATCAAAGTGTCCCCACCCCCAGCCCCTCACCCCTGCCCCCACTGCACACCTGGGAAAGCAGAGTTGGCAAATCGGCCTCCATGGCGCTGGGAAAAGCAATTTCTGACAAGGTGCATGCTAATCAGCCCGAAATGCAGGCTCAGTCGCCGCATCCATTATTCATGACTCAGAAATGCCCTCCCGCAGGAAGCAGGACGAAAGGGAAGTGATAACTGCCAAGCACGGTGGGGCCACATCCCACTGTCTACACCCCAGTGAGCCTCTAAGGATTCCCCGACTCCCATCTGAGAGAAGACATAAAAGGAGTCTCCTTGGGGGAGGTCATTTTAAAAAGGGAAAATGAACCAAGACCTGAAAGGTGAGGACCAAAAGCATCAGAGTGAGCTGAGGATGCAATGGAAAGAGGCAGGGAAAGAGCATTTGTCTCTGTCTGCCAGCTAGAGGAGCCCCTTTGTTCTGTCCTGATGACAAGAAATCAGAAATAAGAGGAGAGCTTCTTGAAAAGAAGCATTTTCCTGAAAGAGAAGAATGATTAAGAGCTGGGCTTTCATTTTCGGGGCGGCGGGGAGGCCAGATGACAAAAAGGTTAAGAATTCACCTGCCAATGCAGGAGACACAAGAGATATGGGTTCGATCCCTGGGTCAGAAAGATGCCCTGTGAAGGAAATGGCAACCCACTCCAGTACTCTTGCCTGGAGAATCCCATGGACAGAGGAGTCTGGCAGGCTACAGTCCAAGGGGTTCCAAAGAGTGGGACATGACTAAGCAACCAAGCATGCACAAGAAATCTGGATGCTTTAAATTCCCAGGGTGGTGTGGGGCCCCGTGGGACTTCCCAGGAGGCGCTAGGCCCATGCAGGAGATGTAGAAGATGCTGGCTTGATCCCTGGGTTGGGAAGATCCCCTGGAGGAGGGTCCTCTTCTCCTGGAGAAGGAGAATACTGGAGGCAAACCCCCTCCCGTATTCTTGCCTGGAGAATCCCATGGACAGAGGAATCTGGCGGGCTACAGTCCATGGGGTCTCAAAGAGCTACAGATGACTGAGTCTACACCATCACCACAATTGAGAAGGGTAAGGAGTTGGATTGGGTAGATGACAGAGCTGCATGAAGGGAATGTGAGTGAATGAGTTGTGAGGTACGAGTGGGGTTTAATCAACGGAGGTGAAATCCAGGAGGGACAGGATCTCCATACATGAATTACATAAGCGTGGGTGTTCCATCCATCTTCAATCCTGCAGGAGTTTCCTCTTGCTAACATGAAGCACATGTCCACCAGTCAGTGCATGTTGCCCCAGCTGGCATTCTGAAGTGCTTGCTCTTTGCTGGGGTGGTGAGCCCAGGGCTGACTGTCCCCCCAACCCCAGTTAGTTGGTGTGACATGGTCCCCTGTCTGGCACTCACTGCCTGCCCGGCTCAGGTCTCACCACCGTGCTGATATGTGACTTGCTCTTCTCTGGTCACTGCCAATTCTCAGCAAAGAGCAGCTCCCAGCACCCCTCAGGATGTCAGATTTGAGACTACATAATCAGCAGCCTGGGGCTTCCCTGATGGCTCCTTGGTCGAGTCTGCTTGTGATGCAGAAGACATGGGTTTGATCCCTGTGTCAGGAAGATCCCCTGGAGAAAGACATGGCAACCCACTCCAGTATTCTTGCCTCGGAAATCCCATGGACGGAGGAGCCTGGTGGGCCACAGTCCATGTGGTCGCAAAGAGTCAGACACGACCTAGCAACTAAATCACCACCAACCAGCAACCTGAATGTCACTTCTGATCAAGGTAGATGGGAGCAACAGAAGCGAGTCAGGCACCAAAAACCACAGTCCGGCCTGTGAGCCACCTCTAACTATTTGTGTGACATGCATGCATGCTAAAAGTGGCTTCAGTCATGTCCGACTATGCGACTCCACGGACTGTAGCCTGCCAGGCTCCTCTGCCCATGGGGATTCTCCAGGCAAGAATACTGGAGTGGTTTACAGTGCCCTTCTCCAGGGGATCTTCCCAACCCAGGGATCGAACCCACGTCTCTTACATCTCCTGCATTGGCAGGAAGGTTCTTCACTATGAGTGCCACCTGGGAAGCCCATTTGTGTGACCCAGAGCCTTAAACTCAGCTGGTTCCTCTAACAGCCTATGAATCTATCTCAGCTGTGTGTTCTAACATCATATTCCATTTCCCGCTGTCTCTGTATAAGACAAAGTTGCATTAAGCTTTGAGATACCAGCGAGGAGAGCATCTGGAGTCAGAACTGTGTAGGAGGGGATCCCATGACAGAGACTCAAAAGGTATTCCGTGGAACAAGAAGAGAACCATTGGGAGATTGGTAGGAAAGAGAACTGACCCCCTGCTCGGTACAAACAGTCATGGAACACACAGGGATGGGATGGTTCTAGCTTTAGTTCAGCGCCATCCCCACCCTCCTCTCCAGTTCCAGGAGGACCTACAGGACACTGCAGTCACAAACGCCTACCTCTCCTCCATGTGGCACGAGCATCTTCCTAAATTTCAAACTAAAAATCAAGCTGAGGCTCTCTCCCTGAGTAACGCTCTTGTTTATATGCCTTGCAGGCATTTGGTAAAGATGAGTTAGAAATCTTCAAACCTAAATTCCTCAGAAGAAATGGTAATAGTTGATTGCATTTCTGCAGCCCCAGTCTCCAAACAGCTCACGAAAGATAATCTTTAAATCCCTGTTTAACACTTTCTGTAGAAGTGAAAGCAAGGAGAATATAATTCTGATTCCATTTTACAGATCCAGAAACTCAGGCCCAGAGACCCAAGGTGACTGGGTACAGTTGTACCCTGATAAGACAACTGCAGAGTCATTGGACCTTGGATTTCTGGTGATCAAGTGTTTAAATCATTGGAAAACAGATCATTCAAACAACGTGTGCATTGCAAGAGGTTCTCTTTTATTGCCCAGTGGAAAATAACAAGACTACATCAGGACAGGAAATATGTGTTAAATTTTTAACAACAAAAACAAAGTCCAAAAAAGTAAGAAAGGAAAAATCCATCCAAACTAATAAAACTTTCTGAGCAGCTCTCCTCAGGATGACTCTTCAGTGTTTACTTAAATTTGCTGAGAATGGCTAGAGACTGTGGGTGATGAAAAAGAGGACGCTCTGCACTTGGTAAGAGTCCCACAGCCTCAAGTCCAATTTAACTAGGAGAACATTTATATAATCGTCTTATTCAGCATTTCCATGGTATGAGAATGACTGAGTGAGAAAATGTCTTCAGTGCCACAGACTTTTAAACCATGAGATGCTACCTTTAAAGGTCTCAATCTTTGGACTTCTAATTGTCGAAGGGTAGCTCCAGCCAGACTGAAGATGGCTTGCACTTTCTGTTGGAAAAACAAGCCCCCTTCTTCCAAAGGAAGGTGGAGGGTGTGCACAGACCTCGGCTCCACCCAGGGACTGGGTGAGGTCAGTGGCCAGGTCCATCCTGTAAACCTCACATCCATGTGATTGACCTCTGGACAATCGTCTAGTTGAAAAGGACTGTGCCATGTGGGCCCCTGAACCGTGATATGCATGAAAGTTCTCCCCAACCCCCTTTTCAGAACCTGCCACACACCTCGTGGCACACATTGTCAAGTTTGGCACACACGTGTAAATGTGTAAAATAAACACTAATGTCTGCACTGTGACTCTAGTTACAGAGAGCATTCCTGTCTTGCCTTATTTTCATTCCCCACTCTGTGCGCCAGGCACTCTGTCTGCTAAGCTCTGCTCATGTATGACTGCACTTTAAAAAGTCATGCCAGTCACTTGCTGCTTAGTAGTGTAACCGGAACTGAAAGCAGCTCTGTTAGACTCAAAGCCTGAGTCCTTAATCACTACGGTGCTCTCTCTGTCTCTGTGCGCAACTGATTCAGAGACGCATGGGTCAACCCCTAGGTAAGTGGGAGAAAGCAGAAGGCAGACTCAGTCATCTTCCCTTGTGCTACTGTGTTAGCACCACACTTCCTAGCTTGCTGCTGTCACTTTGTTCATATGAGTTCATATGGATTTCAAAATGACACAAGAAACACTTCCAAACTCATTTTACAAGACCCTGACATCAAAGCCAAATAAAAACACTATAAGAAAACTATAGAACAATATTCCTGAAGAATATAGTGCAAAAAACTCAATAAAATAATAACAAACCAAATTCGGTGGCACATTAAAAGGATCATTTACCATGATCAAGTGGGATTTATCCCTGGGATGCAAGGATGGTTCAACACACTCAAGTCAATAAATGTGATAGATAACATTAAAATAATGAAAGTAAAAATCATAGGATGGTCTCTAGAGATGCAGAAAAGGATTTGACAACATTTGATATCCATTTCTGATTTAAAAAAAATAACATTTAGCATATTAGGTATGGAAAGAATGTATGTCAAAGTAATAAAGGCCATATATGAAATATACGTTAAGGGGGCCATATATATGACAACTAACATTATACTCAATGGTGAAAGGCTGAAGGCTTTTATTCCTTGGAATAAAACAAGATAGTCCATTCTCACCAGTGTTATTCAAGATTGTACCAGAAGTTCTAGCCAGAATAATCAGATAAGAAAAAGAAATAAAAGAAATCAACACTGGAAAAGAAGTGAAATTGTCTCTATTTTCCAATGACATGATTTTGTATATACAGAAAATATGAAAGACTCCATTAACTAACTGTGAGATCTAATCAACAAACTCAGTAAAGTTTCAGCATACAAAATCAACATATAAAACTTAGTAGCCTTTCTATACTCCAATATAAGTTATCTGAAATGGAAATAAAGAGAACAATCCCATTTACAATAGCATCAAAAATGATAAATCATTTAGGGATAAACTTAATCAAGGCAGGGAAAAATCTCCGCATTGAAAACTACAAGATATTTATGCAAGACAGAAAAGACACAAATAAGTGGAAAGATATCATGTTTATGGACTGGAAAGATTAATATTGTTAAAATGTCCATACTATTCAAAGCCATCTATAGATTCAATATAATCCCTATTAAGATTCCAATGACATTTTTACAGAAGTAGAAAAAATAATCTTAAAGTTTGTACTGAACTGAAAAAAAAAAAAGCTTTGAATAGCCAAAGCAGTGCTGAAGAAGAAGAAAGCAAGGGACGTTACACTTTTGGATTTCAACGTATAGTATAATATCTGTATTCTTTTCTCTTGTTTTGTGTATATAGAAATGGAAATAGATGTTAATTAAGCTTATCGGACTTAGAAAGCATCACTATGAACAAAGCTAGTGGAGGTGATGGCATTCCAGTGGAGCTATTTCAGATCCTGAAAGATGATGCTGTGAAAGTGCTACACCCAATATGCCAGCAAATTTGGAAAACTCAGCAGTGGCCACAAGACTGGAAAAGGTCAGTTTTCATTCCAATCCCTAAGAAAGGCAATGCCAAAGAATGCTCAAACAACCACACAATTGCAGTCATCTCAAACGCTAGTAAAGTAACGCTCAAAATTCTCCAAGTCGGGCTTCAGCAATACGTGAACAGTGAACTTCCAGATGTTCAAGCTGGTTTTAGAAAAGGCAGAGCAACCAGAGATCAAATTGCCAACATCTGCTGGATCATCAAAAGAGCAAGAGAGTTCCAGAAAAATATCTATTTCTGCTTTATTGACAATGCCAAAGCCTTTGACTGTATGGATCACAATAAACTGTGGAAAAATCTGAAAGAGATGGGAATATCAGACCACCTGACCTTCCTCCTGAGAAACCTGTATGCAGGTCAGGAAGCAACAGTTAGAACAGAACATGGAACAACAAACTGGTTCCAAATAGGAAAAGGAGTACGTCAAGGCTGTATATTGCCACCCTGGTTATTTAACTTCTATGCAGAGTACATCATGAGAAATGCTGGGCTGGAAGAAGCACAAGCTGGAATCAAGATTGCCAGGAGAAATCTCAATAACCTCAGATATGCAGATGACACCACCCTTATGGCAGAAAGTGAAGAGGAACTAAAAAGCCTGTTGATGAAAGTGAAAGAGGAGAGTGAAAAGTTGGCTTAAAACTCAACATTCACAAAACGAAGATCATGGCATCTGGTCCCATCACTTCATGGGAAATAGATGGGGAAACAGTGGCTGAGTATTTTTTGGGAGTCCAAAATCACTGGAGATGGTGATTGCAGCCATGAAATTAAAAGACACTTACTCCTTGGAAGGAAAGTTATGACCAACCTAGATAGCATATTCAAAAGCAGAGACATTACTTTGCCAATAAAGGTCCATCTAGTCAAGGCTATGGTTTTTCCTGTGGTCATGTATGGATGTGAGAGTTGGACTGTGAAGAAAGCTGAGCGCTGGAGAATTGATGCTTTAGTACTGTGGTGTTGGAGAAGACTCTTGAGAGTCCCTTGGACTGTAAGGAGATCCAACCAGTCCATCCTAAAGGAGATCAGTCCTGGGTGTTCATTGGAAGGACTGATGGCTGAAGCTGAAACTCCAATATTTGGTCACCTTATGTGAAGAGTTGACTCATTGGAGAAGTCCCTGATGCTGGGAGGGATTGGGGGCAGGAAGAGAAGGGGATGACAGAGGATGAGATGGCTGAATGGCATCACTGACTCGATGGACAGGAGTTTGGGTAAACTCCCAGAGTTAGTGATGGACAGGGAGGTCTGGCGTGCTGCGATTCATGGGGTTGCAAAGAGTCGGACACAACTGAGCCAGTGAACTGAACTGAAGCTTACTGTGATGATCGTTTCACAATATAGGTAAGTCAGGACATTTTGCCATATACTTTAAGCTTGCCTAGTGCTGTGTGTGGATTATATCTCAGTAAAACTGAAAGTAAAAAAAAGACCTAAGAAATATCTCAAGGCAACTCAAACTTAGAGCAGTGTCCTTTTTATTGAGTTTGGTACTCATTTGACTTAACCACAAGGTGAAAAGGCATCATAACATCTTACATTACTCCAAGAGAACCAAATTAGAGAATGATTTACTCAATTTAAATTCACCCCATTGTCTTTCTGCTGTTCTTGGAATCTTAATCTCAGCGTTCAGAGCGTCCTAGCTATGTGTGCTGGTGCACAGCCATCTCCTTCCCCCTTCTCCTTCAAACTGAGGGTACTTTTATTAGAGAAAATACATAGAAATACGAGTCAACTTGCATTATGGTCCTGATAGTCCAGCTAACAGGTAGCCTTTGAAATTCAGAGACCAAACTAGTCCATCCTAAAGGAAATCCACCCTGAATATTCATTGGAAGGACTGGTGCTGAAGCTGAAGCTCCAATACTTTTTGGCCACCTGATGCAAAGAGCCAACTCACTGGAAAAGACCCTGATGCTGGGAAAGATTGAAGGCAAAGGGAGAAGAGGGCGACAGAGGATGAGATGGCTAGATAGCCTCACTGATTCAATGGACATGAACTTGAGCAAACTCTGGGAGATAGTGGAGGACAGGGAAGCCTGGTGTGCCGCAGCCCGTGCATCACAAACAGTCGGACATGACTTAACAACTGAACAGCAGCAATAGTCAAGCTCATGGGTAGCCTTCAAAATTCAGAGGAGTTTGTTTTTATGGTAAACTTGTTAGCTCAAATTCCATCAATCAGGCTTTCATCAATCAGAAACAGGTCAGGCTTATCATATCCACCATTTTTCTTCAATGTGCCCAAATGCTTTTGCTTCTACAATAAATAAATCCTCCTTCACAATACAAAAAAAAAAAAGATTAAAATAAAACCAGATTTTGACTCATTGCTTTCTCTTACCTTAAGGCCCTTCCTTCGGGATGCTTGAGAAAGTGTCTTAAATTTGAATGTGCAAGCATATCCCATGGTCAGGATCACAAATGCTTTAAGAGTTTCTGAAAGGATTTATGGAGGTTGCAATGTATGAACTGAGGCAGCTGGCAAAAGGAGACAAATTAAATGGACTTATAAGTGTAGCTGCCACTAAAGCAAAACACTCTTTCACTCTAAGGGGAAGGTGAGATGTTGTTGCTTTGTATTATTTTATTTTTTTTAACTCATTTTATTATTATTTACTTTACAATATTGTATTGGTTGGTTAGAGATGCAGTTTATGTACACAAATCATTTTACTTTTCATTTGCATCTTTGTGAGTCACTTAATTGTTGATCATTTAATTAAGAAATGGCTCATACTGAATCTCTGCTGTATTTTCTTCACTCACTTTGGGGATACTATCTCTCCCCACATTTGAACTTCAACATAGTTTATATAGAAATTTGCATTGTAATCTTAGCACGTAGAATATGTAATACAAATGCCCATTGTTCCACGCATGTGTGTTAAGAGAGAACCCTTTTGGTGGGCAAAATGCTTATAGACAAAACTATTTTTGATAAATTTTGCACATGCATGTTAATATTAAAATGAACTATTGTCTTCTTTTTTCTTTTTTATTGAGATATAATTGACATATAACATTGTATTTGTTTCAGATGTACAACATTATGACTTGATATTTGCATGTATTGTGAAATATTCTCACAATAGTTTCAAAATTTTTCCTATGTTGACAGCTTTTAGGATCTATTCTCTTGGTAACTCTCAAAATACAACATAGTATTATTAACTATAGTTGCCATGCTGCACACTACATCTCCAGCATCTACTCATTTTACAACTGGGGATATATGCCTTTTGACCCTCTTTACCCATTTTGCCCGTTCCCCAGCCAAAGCTGCTTCCTTCTGACAGTCAGCTTAGTGTTACTGGCATATACTCAGTTTGAGAGGAGCTAACCTCCCAAGCTTGCTGCCCTTTCTTCTTCTATCTTCCCAAACAGAATTAATCCCTCCACTTCCAAACTGTTCCCCTTTTCGTTGCTAATTAATCTAAGTTTCTCTTGCAGGCAGCCTCAGCTCTGTTCTGCAGTTGCTTACATGCCTATTCCCTAACCCTTCCCTTCTGTGTTTCTTCACTCTTTATCTCCCCCATCACTGAAAAAAAATTTACAAGGAGCCACTTTTTCTATTTAAGAGACCCGTGATTTGGAGACAGCATCATTAAAATCAAAGCACCACAAAAGTCTGGGATAGAGCCATCCCCTCTCAGGGTTTCTTGAGGATCCACGGGATCAGAGCTGAACATCTTCCAATAATTCAGCTTCACCCAGAGAGAAGTAGCTAGAAGTTGACCCAAACTCAAGCAGAAGGTTTGTTTGGTAGATGCAAATCCTTCACCTTCCTTTTGCTCTTCACTGACCTCCCAAGCATGAGCTGAAACACGTAAAATCTGGGATGAGAGGCTGCCAACAGCAACCACTGCAACATAAGGCTGGTGTGCCGATGCTTTCCTTCCACCCTCCATGCTGGGATATGAGACTGATGGTAAGTTTCAGCCAGTCCTTGGGCACCAGGCCTCCTGCTGTGGGCTGTGGCACTAAGACACACATGATTTTTTTTTTTCCTAGTAAAATGAAGCAGGAAGTTAAGCCAACTGAGCAAATATTTCAGCCAATATTTCTCCTCCCCCATCACACACCCAAGACATTGACCAAACATCTCCAAAGAATGCTTGCTGTTGTTTTTGTTATTATTCAGCTCTGAGTTGTGTCTCAGTCTTCATGTCCCCAAGGATTGCAGGACACTGGGTTTCCCTGTCCTTCACTATTTTCCAGATTTTGCTCAAACTCATGTCCATTGAGTCAGTGATGCCATCCAACCATCTCCTCCTCTGTTGCCCCCTTTCTCCTCCTACCCTCAATCTTTCCCAGCATCAGGGTCTTTTCCCACAAGTCAGCTCTTTGCATCGAGTGGCCAAAGTACTGGAGCTTCAGCTTAGCATCAATCCTTCCAATGAATATTCAGGGTTATTTCCTTTAGGAATGACTAGTTTAATGGCTAGGGAAAGTCTATAAAGTGTGACAAAATTATTGAAAAAACAGTAGAGGCAGGAATCTATCTAAAGAAAAAAAAAACCCACTTGCAAGGTAGCTTCCTCTTTACAGTTGATTGGTTATCTTCCTTATTCCTTAGGGTTTGCTTAGGTCCAATTGCCACCTGTAAAATACTGCCTCCAAAACAAAATAAAATACTCCACCATCTTTCTGTTCTCAGAGCCACCATTTCTTCCCCAAAGATTCTTTCCCTTCCTCTAATCTCCACTTCTCAGCCTTTTTGGGCTACCTATATATTTACCTTTTATTTGCTTTTCATTCTCTCCTATTACAGACCTTCTAACTAGGATGTATCTTTTAGAATTTTCTTAGTCACTGTCTATGGGTGGCAAACTCAATTTCTGCTTATCTGTCGTTACTTTGCTATTTTTAACAAAATGTATTGTATAGAATTATAAGATGCTTCTTTCAGTACATGGCCTCCCTTGTGGCTCAGCTGGTAAAGAATCCACCTGCAATGTGGGAGACCTGGGTTCGATCCCTGGGTTGGGAAGATCCCCTGGAGAAGGCAACAGCTACCCACCCCAGTATTCTGGCCTGGAGAATTCCATGGACTGTATAGTCCCCAGGGTCTGAAAGAATCGGAGATGGCTGAGTGACTTTCACTTTTCTGTCAGCACATTGAAGATATCATTCCATTGTTTTCTGTCTTTCATTGTAACAGTCGAAAAGTCATTTATGACTTCTGGTATAAATCAGGTATAAATCTGATTTATTATGATTCCTTTGAAAATGATGCTTTTTTGCTGGCTGCTTTTGAGATCCTCTATATTTTGGGATTCTGCATTTCCATGAAAATGTGCCTACGATTGTCTTTCCTTTTATTTGTCTTGCTGGAAATTAACTGGCATACTTGAATTTGTGGGCTGGTGTCTTTAACCAGTTCTGGGAAGTCCTCAGACGTTATTTTCATAAATATAGATTTTGGGCCCCATTTTCTCCCACTTTTCCTTCTGGAAGTCTGGGTTGATGTATGTTAGACCTTCTCTTTTCTCCTTATTTCTTATCTTCTCATTAAAAAAAATCTTGCTTTGAGTGTGTGTGTGCGTCTGTGTGCTGAACACTGGCTATTTTATTCTAACTTTCAGTATACAAAACTTCTCTTTATCTGGGTTAAATATGTTTTTATACACATCTATCGTTCTAAAACTTTCAATTATTAAAATTTTTCCAAAAGCTCTATCATTTTAGTCCTGCTAAGTCTTTTCAAAAATTTCCCTATTTCCTACATATATTTTGAAGCTTTCCTTTCATTGTGTTAAATGTGGTTGCTTTAGAGTTTCTATAACTTGCATTGTTCTATTATATGAAATCTTTATTCATCTGTTTCTGTTGAGTCTCATGATACATAGTCACTTGTTATTGTAAGCTGCTCAGTTTTATGGAAAACTACATTTGAAATCCTTGGATTTCAAATAAAAGCACCTTTCTTCAAAAGGAGTTTGCATTTGCTTTGCCAGTTGCCAAGTATCTTTATTTGTCTAAAAGTATTTTAAATTAAAATCACAGCTTGAGGGTTTGGAGATAACATACATGATATGATTAGGGTTTGGGAATATACAAGAAGGATTGCTTGTAGCTACAACTTCCCAAAGACTTATTTTGTTGATTCCGGCTTTGCTCAGTGCCAAAGATACTTTCCTTTAGCCTTTGGGTGCAGGCAGTTGTCAGTAGTGGTTAAGAACCTGCCTCCCAATGCAGGAGATATAAGGGACGTGAGTTGGATCCCCGGGTCGAGAAGATCCCCTAGAGGAGGGCATGACAACACACTCCAGTATTCTTGCCTGGAGAATCCCATGAACAGAGGAACCTGGTGGGCTACAGTCCATGGGGTCACAAAGAATCGACACAACTGAAGCAACTGAGCACACACATACACGCTGTGGTAGTGCAGGAGATGTTGGCTCACCCTGATCCTAGTTATGCAGCATTTTGTGTTCTTGGTTTTATGGGAGGAGATTCCTCTGTTAGATTCCAGCATTGGACAGCACTTTAGTGCACCGTCTTATAATCGCAGCTCCTCTTCCTTCCCTCTCAGTTATTCTATCCACTCTGGGCTGTCCTCTCTGTTGAATCTGCATGACCACCACGTGCAAAGGGCAGGATTGTTTTCTGGTTGGCCTCTGAAGGACAGATGCAGCCCAGATGTGTAGGATGTTTCTTCCTGATGAGACGAGACTTGACCCTCCTCGTAATGGAGGGTGGGAAGAAGGCTCACAGGTAAATTTCTCTTTTACTTGGACAATTCCAAGATGTGGGTCATTCTTATGACCCTTTCCAGGAGTCCCACATACTACCTAAACACATCTTCTGTGTAGCCAGCTGTGCCTAGTACCAGCTCGTTCTGATGCTGTAACCAACATGGAATGTACCTTTTCTTATCTCACTTTCCTCACTTTCACTGGCCTGGGCCTGCCCCTCTTAAATCACCTTAGAGCTGCCCTGGCTCTGCTATCATGAGGAGCTTGTCTGAGAAAACCTCCTTCATCGTGAAGTTCTAAGTTTTAAATTCTATCTGGTCTCCTCTGTGAGGGCATCAAAATCAAGTTTCAAGCCCCCTTGGGCTGATAAATTGCCTCAGGGCAAAAGTGGTTTGAAGCTCTGTTTATCTTGCTTCATCTCAAAGCTTGGCTTGATAATTCTTTATTATCTTGTCAGATTTTTGATGCCATTTAAGATCTATTTATATTTATCTAACATTTTTGAGTGCTTTCATTGGAAGGGTTGATTCTAACAACATAGGGCCCATGATTCCCCGATCTATTTTTCTCACAGCCATCAGAAAGCTATTTTAAAGATTAATATCTGACAGAGTCCCCACCCCCTTTGCTTAAAACCCTTTCAGAACCCAGAGTTCTCACAATGAAACCCAGGACATTCCTCATGGTTCCCATGATCATCGATCTGGCTTCTGCCTTCCTCTCGTTCTCACGTTTTTTACTGCTGTCATATTGAGATTCTTTCAGTTCCTCCAATAATATGTCCCTGATGTGAGGCATTTGCACACACTGCTCCCTCGGCCAGGAATCCTTTTCTTCCATATCCTCCATACCCTTCACTAGCTATCTCCTACTCACCTTTGAACTAAGCATCAATTCTCCTAAGGGGACTTCCCAGGGGAAACACTTTCAACTACATCAAATGTCCTTTATGGTTTTGCTTTTGTAGCATTCCTGATTCTCCAGTTAGGTTTTTCCATGACTCTGTCTATTGTTTCTGCGCTGCTGTAACCCTAGGCCAATTGTCCCCAGCGCATGGTCGGCCCCCAGTAAATATTTGTTGAACTGAATTCTTTCCTTTCTCAAAGGCATCAGAAGCGATCTCTGACACTTTTAATCAGTTTATCCTGAGGTTACCCTGGTACCCAATAGGCAGAGTATTCTAACTTCAAGTCTGCTGTGGCCCATAAGTGACTTCTGGAGGTTCCACAGAGCAAGCTGGAAGGTTGTAAGAACCCCTCAGGACTCTACACACTTGGCTGGAAAGATGGCTTTCCAATTAGGAGGTAGGTCAATTGGGCTCTTTGAGGAGAAATGAGTTTAGGTGAGTTTGTCAACTGTGAATTGAAGACACTGATTTTACCCCACATCAGCAGTTTCTTTAGAGTCCCTTGGACAGCAAGGAGTTCAAACCAGTCAATTCTAAAGGAAATCAACCCTGAATATTCATTGGAAGATTGATGCTGAACATGAAGCTCCAATACTTTGGCCATTTTATGAGAAGAACTGACTCATTGGAGAAGACCATGATGCCAGAAAAGACTGCGGGAAGGAGGAGAAAGGGGTGACAGAGAATGAGATGGTTAGATGGCATCACCGACTCAATGGACATGAGTTTGAGCTAACTCTGGGAGAGAGTGAAGGACAGGGAATCCTGGCGTGGTTCAGTTCATGGGGTCAGAAAGAGCTGGACGGAGTTTAGTGACTGAACAATGACCAACAGCGGCTTTGAATGTCTGCTCTGTGTGGGGCGCCGTGCTAATACTGGACACGTCGAGATGTGATTGGTGTAGTGCTTCTGTCATAGAGCTCTGAGCCTGGTAAGAGAGATAAGCTATAAAACTGAGATCATTGCAGTACTAAGGCAGTTTTCCCAAGGGTCAGATGAGGATACTGAAGGGTTTGAGTCATTTCTGAAGGTTTCTTCAGTTGGAGATGGGTCTCTGAAGCTGCCTGGTTTTGGCATATACTGTAGGAAGGAACTTAGCCAGAGGTTGGTCAATCTGGCCAAATTGATGATGGTCACAAGCTCAAAACATGGTAGAGGAGAAAGGTCAATTAATGATGTAAGTCAAGAATACAATGAGGAGTAGTGGGGCCTGTGGCAAACCGGAAGAGAATGACCTGTCTAAAGGGAATGAAGGCATCTCGACTCCTTGATGTTGTCAAGGTGTGAGACCACGGACCTTGGGATGCTACAGTTACTGCGTTTAAAGGAAGTGCTGGAAATCAAGTGTCTATGTGGTGATTCTCAATTTTTACAGCCTGTTCTAATTCCATCCCTAAAGCCATATCTATATGGTGAAATTGACCTATAGGTCACCTGTTTTCTATCTCTACTTTAGATGAAAACCCAAGTTTGGTAAATCATCTCATTTCAAAGTGTTTGCTCCTATCTTTCTGCATAACTATCCTAATAAACTGGTAATTCCTGATTCTGCATCTTCCATCACAGTCTACATCCTGAGCTTTATACCAATATTTATTTGCCTATCTGCTGTCTTCATTTGGAAAAGCACCTCAATCTCAGTATGTCTAGAACTAAATCTTTCTGCCCAACCCCCAATCCACTCCAGGCACTATTAACAGTACAGTTGTTTGACACTGGGCCTCTGTTTTAAGTCTGAGGAATAACAGGAATAATAGAAATAACTCGCCCTACTTAACCTTGAGGGTTGTTTGAAAGAGTAGGTAAAATGACACGTGTGCTGGACAGGAGGCTGCACGTCAACTGTGACTTTACAAACTGCCTCTGAGACTACTGTGTGCCCTGAGTCACACTTGTCCAGACCCATCTGCTGAGAGGAGACAGGAGAGACAGAGAGGCAGAGATACGATTTCGTCACATCTATTTGACTGTTAGCCTAGACAAAAAGAGGCAATAAGACATGAATTTTGTAACAGCCTTTGGGTATTCAGACGAGAATGTCCTCCAGAGCATCTGTGTGGAGCGTGGGGAGCATTGCCGAAGCTGTCAGTCATGAAGCATCTCACTGCTGCATTCAAGCAGCGTAAACTTATTGCACATTCTACAAAAATAATGGTAGGAACTAGCAAGCACTCCGTTGGTTTCCTGTTGTATTGGCCTCATCACCACCAATAAAGTAGGTGTGACTCTTCCCAAAGTCAGGAGTCTAAGACCCATTGCTGGGTTACATGGGATGGAAAGTGAGTTTGCTGAGGCTGGGCAATGGCTGCAGAAATAACCTATGATGACGGCAGCTTTCATGGAGAGTAGGAGGAAGGCAAGAGCACCCAACAGAGGAAAATCCTTTCTAAGTGTAGACACAAATATTAGAAATTATAGTTATTACTTTTCCATTTTTTAAGATAAGGGTGTTACATTCAATGAATGACTTCAGCAGAAACACTCTCCAACAATTCTGTTATCCTTATTATGCAAGTCAGTCAGGTACCCATTCTGTCACTGTAACTCCTACATGTCTGGAATCCACATTCTAGATCCTAATAAACTGGTTTCCTTACCACTGCCCCGATTCTAATATGGCTCTCACTCTCTGGTACTGGATTGTTTAACATCTTTCTGATTAGGGTTCCTCCCTCCATCTCACATCTCAACAATTCATCCTCCACTCTATGACTTGAGGTATCTTTCTTGTTGTTGTTGTTTTTTTGGCTGAGCTGAGTCTTAGTTATGGCATGCAGAATCTAATTCCCTGACCAGGGATTGAATCCAGGCCCCCTTCACTAGGAGCACAGAGTCTGAATTGCTGGACCACCAGGGAAATCCTCTGAGCTATCTTGCTAAGCACACGTCTAAGCCATGTCTCTCTAGCTCATAAAGCGTTTTCTTTGCCACCTTTTAAGTCCCGGCTCCTGCTACCATTTCGTCCTCACTGAGTCACTTTCCCACACACGCCCTGTGTCCCTGCCAAGCCTGACTGTGCATAAGCTCTCCAAGCACACCTGTATGTGCTAGGTGTCCTCCATGGAGCTCAGGCATTTAGAGACCTGGACACTCAGAAGTGGTTGCAGTGAGAGAGGAGAGAGGCAGGGAACACGAGGAGTCACTGAGACAGGGCAGATTTTTTCAGACTCGTTTCCCAAGCCCCACCTAGGTTCTCCCTAGGATACCTGTGGCTACCAGGGAGGGCAAGAGCGTGCAAGTCAATCCAGACTTCAAGCTGGCACATCTAAAGTAGAAGCCAGTCACCCAGCATCATGTGGATTTCTCAGATGCCCCCTTATTAAAATATCTACACAAAATAAACAAAACTCCGATGACAGTTACTGATGCAAATATTATGAGATCAACATAAAGCTGTCGTAGAGAAAACATATTTACATACCAAACTTGCCCTAAGCACTAATTATTACTAAACTCTGAATTTATTCCCATCTTTTTTTGTCGGATATTTATCATTAGTCATTTCGTCACTTATTACTTCTATTTCTGCCTCAGTACACCCCTGTCTTCATCTCATCTCCCCTCACCTCTCCTCCCAGCTCATATACAGCATATTCCTCCAGGTGGGTTTAACTACTACCACTTTTTCATGATCTTTGTGGGGAAGTCTCCCAGATCTCTGGAGAAGGAAATGGCAATCCACTCCTCTATTCTTGCCTGGAGAATCCCACGGACAGAGGAGCCTGGCCAACTACAGTCCATGGGGTCACAAAGAGTCGGACACAACTGAGCATGCAAACACACACACACACACACACTCCCAGACTTCTAGCCCAGACTTCTCTGGGGCTTTTGAAACTGTCTGTCAACAATGCATTTTCCCAACTCTGTGTCTCACAGCCATCTCAAACAGAACAGATCCCTGTATGGAGCTTTCCACTTGAATGTCTCTTATCTCAAAAAGGCACCACTATCCTTTCCTCCATGTTATTCCTCGGTGCCTCAGACAGGAAAGAATCTGTCTGCAGTGCAGGAGACCCAAGTTCGATCCTTGTATTGCATAGATCCCCTGGAGAAGGGAATGGCAAACCACTCCAGTCTTCTTGCCTGGAGTATCCCATGGAAGAGGATCCTGGCAGGTTAAAGCCCATGGGGTCACGAAGAGTCCGACATGGCTGAGTGACTAACACACACATCCTTCCCTCCAGGGCCTTCATCTCCCACTGCCTTTCAGTCACAGAACTATGGGATCCTGCTTCTTAAACATTACTCTGATCCATCTGTTATCTCTTTCTTTACCTTGGGTTCTTCAGTTCAGATGCCATGATTTCTAGCCTGAGTGATTGCAACAGTCTCTAAAGGGTTTTGATGCCCCTTGTTTTGTCCCTCTGTGTTGTACTGTAAAGTTTGGCCACATTCTTTCCAAAGAGAAAGAATGAAATACCATCTGCCTCTTCCTTAGACTAGTTCCTTCAGTTCAATTCAGTCGTTCAGTCATGTCCAACTCTTTGCGACCCCATGAACTGCAGCACGCCAGGCCTCCCTGTCCATCACCAGCTCCTGAGGCTTACCCAAACTCGTGTCCATCGAGTCAGTGATGCCATCCAACCATCTCATCCTCTGTTGTCCCCTTCTCCTCCCACCTTCAATCTTTCCCAGAATTAGGGTCTTTTCAAATGAGTCAGTTCTTGGCATCAGGTGGCCAAAGTATTGGAGTTTCAGCTTCAGAATCAGTCTTTCCAACGAATATTTAGGACTTACTTCCTTTAAGATGGACTGGTTGGATTTCCTTGCAGTCCCTTAGGTGGGTGCAAATCAGAGTCAACACACCACACCAACATATTGTTTCATTTAGTCAACAGTGTACTTAGGCTGCCTCAGTAATAAGCGGGAAACGATCACATTAGAGAAGAAGACTGAGTGATCTTTGCAGCTTCCCGGGTGTTTCTCCTCCCATCCTTTGCAGCTAATGGTGACATCCTCTCAGGCCCCGCGGAGCAGAACACCAGCTTGTTGAATGGTGCTTATAGAACAGTCTGTGTTTTGCACAGCACGGCCGTGGCTGAGCCTCAGAAAGAAGGCACAGGTGGTCAAGGGGAGGGAAGCGAGTCCTTCCAGGACTGCCCACGTTCTGGTTCTGTGCTTCCCCCAGGAGGACACCCTGAAGGCAGGACTTGGTTTCAATGAGATTAAACTGGAGTGGACAGAAAACCTGGTGTTGGAAAAGAATCAAGGAAGAAAAAGTGAAGCTGCAGCAGGTTGTCCTGCAGTCTTCAGATCAAAGCCTCAGGCAGGCAGGGCACTTACCTCCCAGATGGGCAGGTGCCGGTGCTTGGGGTTAAAATACTCCCCTGGGGCTGGAGCGTCCAGGGAGTGAGGATGGAATAAAGGAATGGAGTGCTTAAGAAGGAGCAAAGCAAAAGTCCTCTTCTCAAAAATAAAAAGAAAGCCCCAAACTGCCCTCCCAACAGGGCTGAGTTATAGCAGCTGTAAGCATGGACTAAACAAGAGTTAGCAGCAGTGATGACCGATCCACACATTCTGCAAAGCTCTTGCTGGCATCTAGGGCTGGGAGGGCGGGGACCCACCCCTCCTCCCTTGTACTATGTGGTGGTCTCGGCCTGCACACCACCAGTCACGCCCCACCCACCCCCTGGTCCCCAGCCAGTCCCAGCCAGTCCCACCCACCCTCTGAAAGCTGTCCTTCCACAACTGCCAAGCCCTGGCCGGCCGGCGGTGTGCTCCTTCACATTCATCACAGAAGAGGTTTGTGGGGAAGTGGGAAAATCTCTTCAGATCTCCCTCCAAACCTATGCCTGCCATCCAAGTCCGCCAATGCCTGCATCCAATCCCTGCTACGTGTTCATCCACGAGCGTGATAGGTCACCGCTGACTTCATCAGAAGTATGGAGGTGCAGAAGATCCACTCAGACGGTCCAAGAGCAGCATCATTTGAATGGGCTTAAAGAAGGCAAGTGTCTTTTGAGAAGCAATGGCCACCAGGCTCTTTGCGTTTCAGGTCTCACTGTTATCAATCAGACAAGCCTGCTTTCCTCACCCAGAGAGAAGTGACTAAGTAACACAGTAACTAAGTCAAGTAACTAAGTCACACAGCTGGTCTGCGGCAGGACCGGATTGTAGCCCAGGTCTCTCTGGCTCCAAGACTGTGACTGCTCTCTGTAGCAGGAACATGCATGTCTATACCCAAGGTCCATCTACGACCAGTTTGCAAAGCACGTCACACACACGACAGGTAAGTTACGGTTATGGTGTCAAAGGCGATCCCTGCAGTCTATTCTGGACCTGACCGTTTTCACCTTCTCTCATGGCTCCAGGCACTTGTGCCAGAAAGCTGAAATAAATACACTCCCTGACTGCCAGGCACATCCTGTCTAAACAGATGGACCAACGTGTGGAAGGAAAAATGTGGGGGAGGTGGGAAAGAGGGAATAGGAAAAACAAAAAGAAGGCCAAGCCCCAAGTGGAATAAATTATTTTATTAGTGTTTGATTTTGGCTGAGGGCAGATGCATTAGAAACCATCCAAAGTGCCCACACCGTAGATATTTAACGAGAAGATGCACTTAACTTCAAAGGGCAGTTGATCCAGAACCGCTCCAGGCCATGCAACCCATGGGTCCCATTTCAGGCCCTGCTCTTTACAATGTTTGCTGTCTGGAGCCTTCTTCTCAACTCTGCTGAGATTCCAGAGAAAACTGCCTTGATTTCACAGGCTCTCGGGGCTGTCTTCTGGGAGTGACAACACTGGGACCAAAGCTGTGACAAGTCTCCAAACGGCAGTCATCACCAGCCCCATAGTCATACATCTGTTTAAAGCTTTTAATGTTTTCACACGTGTGACTTCATCCGATCTTCATAAAAATCTGTGAGGCAGTCAAGGCAGATAACATTATGTATTATTATTATACAATAATGTGAGTGTGTGCTAAGTCGCCGCAATCACGTCCGACTCTTTGCGACTGTATAGAATGTGGCTCGCCAGGCTCCTCTGTCCATATGATTCTCCAGGCAAGTATACTGGAGCAGGTTGCCATGCCCTCCTCTGGGTATCTTCCCTACCCAGGGATCAAACCCGCATCTCTCTACTTGACAGGCCTGTTCTTTACCACTAGCGCCACTTGGGAAGCCCATTATGCAATAATATGACATACTTAATAGGGTGGCATGATATTAGTATTACATCAGTCTTATCCAAGAGGAAACTAGAGCTCAGTGAAGTGGTACAACTTACTCATGTTTGTACAGTCAGTGTCAGAACCAGGATTCAAGCCAGACCTTCAGCTCTCTGTGTGGTAGGGTTAGGCTGCATATGTAATGCCAACGTCAAATAGCAAGTTCCCTGGCTCGATTACAGATCTTGTTTCTTAACTTTCAGGGAGGAGGCAGAGGTTGAAAGCTGTGATTCCTCTTGTTCCTTTTATTTGCAGTCTGCACTGCCGAGTCCTGACTTTTTTCTCCCCTTTATGTGTATGGCTGATGCATGATGAGCAAGACTCTATCAGCTGGACTTGTAACATATGGTCTTTGATTGCAGAATGGGCTTGGGCCCCCCATTTCCATCTGAATTGACCTTCAGAGTCAATATATGTCGAGATGGAGAATTTCAAAGGCAGACCCTCCAGAGTTACCACGGTAGCCCTTCAACTTGGCAAGTTACTTAACCAATAGGATCCTTGATTTCCTTGTCTTTACTCTGGGGGCAGCAATGTCTATCTTGCAGGGACATTATGAATACTAAATGACAAACTAAAGATAAAGGTCTTGGCCCTAAAGAGATTCTCTGTCAATGGTAGCAATTCTCCTTATTCTGGAGTTATTTCTCTTTATACTTAAATTTTATACTTAGGTGAAATTGACACTTCCCTCCTTATCAAAAATGTTAGTTGTTCAGTCGTGTCCGACTCTTTGTGACCCTACGGACTGTAGCTCACCAACCTCCTCTGTCCATGGAATTCTCTGGGCAAGAATACTGGAGTGGGTAGCCATCCCCTTTTCCAGGGGATCTTTCCAACCCAGCGATCAAACCTGTGTCTCCTGAATTTCAGGTAGATTTTTTACCATCTGAGCCACTAGGGAAGCCCTCCTTATCAAAAGTTGCTCAATATACAGGATTGCGAAGGCAGAGGGAGGGAGGAGAAGTAGGGAAGCTCTTTCTAAATAGCTCATCATTATTTTAAAATGTTACATTATGGCAATTGACTTAGGCATCAAAGCTGAGTTCAAGTTTCAGCTGCAGGATGAGTCCTGGGAAAATCACGTATTCTTTTCCAATGTCAGCTCACTCACTGGCTGAGTGGGAGCCACAGTGCCCGCTGCATGACAGCAGTGGGCATGAAATGACGCCTGCCACGAGCCCAGCCCAGAGGTGCAGCTGGATGAGCGCTGCCTGCTGTTCTGACTTGTTTACAAAGGCCGAACCCGTGTGACCTGAGGAGATGACAGCGGGGCTCAGTGAGTTGCCTCTCTGGCTCCTATCTCTGCAGCTAGAACTATGGGCACCTCCTCCCACTGCTCCTTAGAGCCCCCCGGGAAGATTAAGTTGGGGTTGTTCAGCTGGAGAAAAGCATCTTAAGGAAGCCTAGCCATGCTCTTCCCCATTGGTCCTCTGTCTCCACAGGGACCAGAAACAGGGATGATGTGCAGGAGGAGGGCGCATCAGCGAAAGGAAGAGCTTCCTGCTCAGAAGGCGAACAGAGCCTAGGAGGACATCAGTCCAGGGATCTGGGATACTGTTCAAGGAGACCTTTAAATGCGGGAATGATGCTCATGCTTAGTAGCTGATCTGTTACAAAACAGGGGCCGGGGCCAAAGGATTTCTGAGGATTTCTTCAGTTCATGATTCCATGGTTTTCTAGAAGTCAGGATCCCAAAGATGTCCTGTGTATTAGTATGATATATGCTCAGAAGAGAAAGTCAACCAGGGTGAACACACACACACACACAATCATGTCATTCTCTGTGCTCAGGGAGCTCCATGAAGGCAGCCCCTTGTGAGGTCTCTTAACCTAATGAGCTGGTGAGAAGAGGAGACAGGGAGGTTTGTGCAGGAGGGGTGCGTGGGGAACTGGGCTGAAATAGCAGTGGGGAGTCGGGGGTGGTCTGTGCTGTCAAAATCGAGAGCCACCAGAGGTTAGGTCCTTGCCTGGACTGCTGCCAGCCAAGTTCAAGGACTTACGCCTGACAGCCCATAATGTGCTTGGCTCTTTCTTGGAAGCTTGGTGAGGCCACTGTGTAGATGAGCAGAGGGGGAGGCTTGGTCTGTGACCCCTAGTTCTGAATTGGGCCTTTGAACTTGTCCCTCCCTCTTCCTGATGCTCTTCCTCAGGCCCCTGTGTACCTGGCACCTTCTCATCATCACCTAGTGTCCTCAAAGGCCACCCATACATGGCTCTGCCCCACAACCTGCTCTCTTCAAGCTCCTCAGGATGCGCCTTGCTCTCTAAAGTGTTTTATTTATTTGTTACCTGTTTATTGTCTTTCCTCTCCCAGAGAGTAAACCCTCTGGGTCAGGGACCTTATGTCCTTTCACTTTTTCATTCCCTCAGTGAACCCAGCACACAGAGGTGCTCTATACAGACTTGTTGGGGGAAGGATGAAGCTGAATTTCCCCTAGTCCAATAACTGGAGAGGGCAAGTGGGCTGGTAGCTGTCCAGCCCTGTACCTCTCCCCCATGCCCATCTCCTGCCAACTAGCTTGCTGCTTCTGGATGAAGTTAATCAGGGTCAAAAATAAATCCTAGGGAATTTCCCTGGTGGTCCAGTGGTTGAGAATCCACCTGCCAGGGCAAAGGACGCAGGTTCCATCCCTGGTCCGTGAAGATCCCACATGCCATGGGGCAACTAAGGCTGATATCAGAACTGCTGAGCCCATACTCTAGCGCCTGTGCTCCGCAGCAAAAGTCAATGCAATGAGAAGCCCGGGCATGGAGGCTAGAGATTAGGCCACACTGGCCGCAACGAGAGAAAACACGTGTGCTGCAATGGAGACCTAATAGAGCCAAACATAAATAAAATAAATAAATAAATAAACCCTAGAATATTGACCAAAAATCTTCATCTGGACCTGAGGCTGGGCCCTGCCTGATTCTCCCCGTCAGCCCCAGTGTTCTAGAAGCTTCCTTGACTTTCTCTTCTAGCAGATATCTTGAAAACTTGTTCCCAGGTGAGTTTCACCTCTCACTGAGCCAGCTGCCAATAAGAACTCATTTCCAGGTGTTCCTGTTTGTGTTGTCGGGGTTTTCCCAGCCTTGGGGCTGGGCGGCTGCAAGCCGGCTCACTAAGCCTAAGCACAGCCGAGAGGAGCTACCCCACGTCCGAGGTCAGGGGCAGCCGGGAGGAGACACCCCGCGTCCGAGACCAG
Source organism: Capricornis sumatraensis (assembly GCF_032405125.1). Classification (NCBI taxonomy): domain Eukaryota; kingdom Metazoa; phylum Chordata; class Mammalia; order Artiodactyla; family Bovidae; genus Capricornis; species Capricornis sumatraensis. Next base: position 39,843,924 of record NC_091078.1, on the reverse strand, counting down.
TGGCAGCCGGGAGAAGACACCCTGCGTCCGAGGTCAGGGCGGCGGCCAGGAGGAGACAACCTGAGTCCGAGGCCAGTGGCAGCCGGGAGGAGACACCCCACTTCCGAGATCAGGGGCGGCCAGGAGAAGCCACCTCGCACCTGAGGCCAGGGGCGGTGACCTTGAGGAGCCACCCATGCCCGAGGCCAGGGCCGGTGGCCGGGAGGAGCAACCCGAGGAGGAGTGGCTGAGCAGGCACAGGAGGGCCTAGAGGAGCTATCCCACGTTGAAGGTCAGGAACGGCAGTGGTAAGGAGATACCCCTCGTGCAAGGTAAGGAACAGGGCCAGTGCTTTGCTGGAGCAGTCGTGAAGAGATACCCCACGCCCAAGGAAGAGAAACCCAAGCAAGATGGTAGGTGTTGCAAGAGGGCTTCAGAGGGCAGACACACTGAAACCATACTCACAGAAAACTAGTCAATCTAATCACACTAGGACCACAGCCTTGTCTAACTCGGTGAAACCAAGCCATGCCTGTGGGGCAACCCAAGATGGGCGGGTCATGGTGGAGAGGCCTGACAGAATGTGGTCCACTGGAGAAGGGAATGGCAAGCCACTTCAGTATTCTTGCCTTGAGAACCCCATGAACAGTAGGAAAAGGCAAAATGATAGGATACTGAAAGAGGAACTCCCCAGGTCATTAGGTGCCCAATATGCTACTGGAGATCAGTGGAGAAATAACTCCAGAAAGAATGAAGGGATGGAGCCAAAGCAAAAACAATACCCAGTTGTGGATGTGACTGGTGATAGAAGCAAGGTCCGATGCTGTAAAGAGCAATATTGCATAGGAAGCTGGAATGTCAGGTCTATGAATCAAGGCAAATTGGAAGTGGTCAAACAAGAGATGGCAAGGGTGAACGTCGACATTCTAGGAATCAGCGAACTAAAATGGACTGGAATGGGTGAATTTAACTCAGATGACCATTATATCTACTACTGCAGGCAGGAATCTCTCAGAAGAAATGGAGTAGCCATCATGGTCAACAAAAGAGTCCAAAATGCAGTACTTGGATACAGTCTCAAAAATGACAGAGTGATCTCTGTTCGTCTCCAAGGCAAATCATTCAATATCACAGTTATCCAAGTCTATGCCCCAACCAGTAACACTGAAGAAGCTGAAGTTAAATGGTTTTATGAAGACCGACAAGACCTTTTAGAACTAACACCCCAAAAAGATGTCCTTTTCATTATAGGGGACTGGAATGCAAAAGTAGGAAGTCAAGAAGCACCTGGAGTAACAGGCAAATTTGGCCTTGGAATGTGGAATGAAGCAGGGCAAAGGCTAACAGAGTTTTGCCAAGAAAATGCACTGGTCATAGCAAACACCCTCTTCCAACAACACAAGAGAAGACTCTACACATGGACATCACCAGATGGTCAACACCAAAATCAGACTGATTATATTCTTTGTAGCCAAAGATGGAGAAGCTCTATACAGTCAACAAAAACAAGACCAGGAGCTGACTGTGGCTCAGATCATGAACTCCTTATTGCCAAATTCAGGCTCAAATTGAAGAAAATAGGGAAAATCACTAGACCATTCAGAATGACCTAAATCAAATCCCTTATGATTATACAGTGTAAGTGAGAAATAAATTTAAGGGCCTAGACCTGATAGATAGAGTGCCTGATGAACTATGGAAAGAGGTTCGTGACATTGTACAGGAGACAAGGATCAAGACCATCCCCATGGAAAAGAAATGCAAAAAAGCAAAATGGCTGTCTGGGGAGGCCTTACAAATAGCTGTGAAAAGGAGAGAGGCAAAAAGCATAGGAGAAAAGCAAAGATATAAGCATCTGAATGCAGAGTTCCAAAGACTAGCAAGAAGAGATAAGAAAGCCCTCTTCAGCGATCAATGCAAAGAAATAGAGGAAAAGAAAAGAATGAGAAAGACTAGAGATTTCTTCAAGAAAATTAGAGATACCAAGGGAACATTTCATGCAAAGATGGGCTCGATAAAGGACAGAAATGGTCTGGACCTAAAAGAAGCAGAAGATATTAAGAAGAGGTGGCAAGAATACACGGAAGAACTGTACAAAAAAGATCTTCAAGACCAAGATAATCGTGATGACGTGATCACTAATCTAGAGCCAGACATCTTGGTATGTGAAGTCAAGTGGGCCTTAGAAAGCATCACGTCGAACAAAGCTAGTGGAGGTGATGGAATTCCAGTTGAGGTGTTTCAAATCCTGAAAGATGATGCTGTGAAAGTACTGCACTCAATATGCCAGCAAATTTGGAAAACTCAGCAGTGGCCACAGGACTGGAAAAGGTCAGTTTTCATTCCAATCCCAAATAAATGCAATGCCAAAGAATGCTCAAACTACCGCACAATTGCCCTCATCACACATGCTAGTAAAGTAATGCTCAAAATTCTCCAAGCCAGGCTTCAGCAATATGTGAACCGTGAACTCCCTGACGTTCAAGCTGGTTTTAGAAAAGGCAGAGGAACCAGAGATCAAATTGCCAACATCCACTGGATCATGGAAAAAGCAAGAGAGTTCCAGAAAAACACCTATTTCTGCTTTATTGACTATGCCAAAGCCTTTGACTGTGTGGATCACAATAAACTGTGGAAAATTCTGAAAGAGATGGGAATACCAGACCACCTAACCTGCCTCTTGAGAAATCTGTATGCAGGTCAGGAAGCAACAGTTACAACTGGACATGGAACAACAGACTGGTTCCAAATAGGAAAAGGAGTATATCAAGGCTGTATATTGTCACCCTGCTTATTTAACTTCTATGCAGAGTACATCATGAGAAATGCTGGACTGGAAGAACACAAGCTGGAATCAAGATTGCCGGGAGAAATATCAATAACCTCAGATATGCAGATGACACCACCCTTATGGCAGAAAGTGAAGAGAAGCTAAAAAGCCTCTTGATGAAAGTGAAAGAGGAGAGTGAAAAAGTTGGCCTAAAGCTCAACATTCAGAAAACGAAGATCATGGCATCTGGTCCCATCACTTCATGGGAAATAGATGGGGAAACAGTAGAAACAGTGTCAGAGTTTATTTTGGGGGGCTCTAAAATCACTGCAGATGGTGACTGCAGCCATGAAATTAAAAGACGCTTACTCCTTGGGAGAAAAGTTATGACCAACCTAGATAGCATATTCAAAAGCAAAGACAATTCTTTGCTGACTAAGGTCCATCTAGTCAAGGCTATGGTTTTTCCTGTGGTCATGTATGGATGTGAGAGTAAGACTGTGAAGAAGGCTGAGCACCAAAGAATTGATGCGTTTGAACTGTGGTGTTGCAGAAGACTCTTGAGGGTCCCTTGGACTGCAAGGAGATCCAACCAGTCCATTCTGAACGAGATCAACCCTGGAATTCTTTGGAAGGAATGATGCTAAAGCTGAAGCTCCAGTACTCTGGCCACCTCATGGGAAGAGTTGACTCATTGGAAAAGACTCTGATGCTGGGAGAGATTGGGGGCAGGAGGAGAAGGGGACGACCCAGGATGAGATGGCTGGATGGCATCACGGACTCGATGGACATGAGTCTGAGTGAACTCCGGGAGATGGTGATGGACAGGGAGGCCTGGTGTGCTGCGATTCATGGGGTCGCAAAGAGTCAGACATGACTGAGCGACTGAACTGAACTGAACTGGGGCTCTTGGGTGTTGCCTGTCTCGCCCCGAGGGCACAGGCCTAAGGCAAGCTGAGCCTGTGGGCCTCAGCATCTCCTTGAACCAAACACACTTCCTGACATCTCCGAGGGCTGGTTCTCTCATTCAGAGGTCCCGGTAGGACCCTAGTGTCCGGGCCCAGTTCCTTGACTCCTATTTGGGAAATGATACTCCCACGGAGAAGACGTTTGATGGCCAGATAGGAGGGAGGCACCCCCACCTCCCTTCCCACACTCTGTGCTGTGATTGTGAACTTGGTCTCCTGAGAACAAAAACAGCATCCTGTGTTTGCTCCCACTTGGTGGCCAGGCAGTCCAGCAGGCCATTTGGCAGTCAGCTCAAGGAAGGGAGTTTCCAGGTACCACTGCAGGGGCGGGCACAGGAGGGAGGACTATTTGTATTGACCTCATGCTATCTATGGGGTCGCACAGAGTCAGACACGACTGAAGCGACTTAGCAGCAGCAGCAGCAGCAGCATGGGCCAAAGGGCAAAGCAGCTGGGTGGTGGGGCAGGGGCATCTAACTAGAGGGAAGTGGGAGGTGCCTGGCCGCTGAGATTCCCAGGGAGACCCTCAGATCTCTTGTCCATGAGGAAGGAGCCTGAGCCCTCAGTCACTCCAGACCACCGTGGTGGGGGCGCAGAGCCGGGGCACCGGGGCACATTTTTGCGTTTGCCTCTCAGGCAGTCACTCCTACTAACTGTTGGGAAGGCAGCCATGTGGGTGGGACAGCAAGCATTACTGAAAATCTGTAGGCATGAATGGTTTGGGACATCCTGGCTGTTCCCAGTGAGTGATTTTGTTACTCTCTGTTCATTACCCACTTAGAGGAAAATAGAAACTTCTTTCCAGTTCTCCAGGGCCTAGACAGGGAAAGCTGCCAGACCTTTCTTCAAGGAAACAAAAGAGCTTGCAAAGTAAGGGTTCCCAGGAGATATGATCAAATGCCCTCAAGTCAACCGGAGAAGGTTGTGACCCTGGAAATGGCACCACTCTCAGGGTTGGTGAGTCACCTTGAATGACTGGAGACCACCCTCTAGCCTGGCACTCAAGGAGACCACCCCCTGTTCCAACCCCTCAGGAGACCACGCCCTACCCCATATCCCAGAGACACCAAGAGCACACAGGCTGTGGTACCCAGGGAAAAGTGAGTGGCCACTGGTTTAACAGCAACTGCCACCTTCCTCCTGTTCAGGAGCAAGAGCTGTGGATTGGTTTTATAAAATGCACCAAAGTTCTGAAAATAAACACTCTATCTTTAGTAAATGGAATGGAAATAGGAACAAACAAGTCAAAGGAAAATGAGGTGGAAGAAAAACCAGTCAATTTTCTTTTAATGCCCTCATATCCATAAATGTCAAAGGAACAGAAACCCTGAAAGTTTCCTATTCACACAGAATGCCAGGAAGAAAAAAAATCTCTTTTGGGGAAGATGCAGAGAAACTTGAGTTTAATAAGCCAAAACTTATTAGCCAGAAATAGGGAACCTGCTGCAAAATTCAATTCTAAAAACAGAAACTGGTTATTGTAACTTTTTCAAGCTCTCTAATTCTTTAGGACAATTTTTTTAGAACTCTATTCACAGACACAAATTGAAAGACAAGTATTTTAATGTCCAGTTAAGTTCAGTTAGAATGGCTTTTTTTGGTAAAGCATCTCTCCACCAAACATCTCAGCCTTCTAAGGAAGACTCAGTTAAACTCCCAAAGGAAGTGTGTGCTAAGTCGCTTCAGTCATGTCCAACTCTTCACAACCCTATGGACTGTAGCCTGCCAGGCTCCTCTGTCCTTGGGGATTCTCCTTCAAGAATACTGGAGTGGGTTGCCAGGCCCTCCTACAGGGGATCTTCCCGGCCCAGGAATCAAACCCACATCTCTTCTGTCTCCTGCATCGGCAAGTGGGCTATTTACCACTAGCGCCACCTGGATGTGGTTGTTGTTGTTCAGTGGCTTTGTCGTGTCTGACTCCTTGCAACCCGTGGACTGCAGCACACCAGGCTTCCCTGTCCTTCACCATCTCCTGGAGTTTGCTTAAACTCATGTCTACTGAGTCTTTGATGGCATTCAACCATCTTGTCCTCTGGCACCCGCTTCTCCTCCTGCCCTCAATCTTTCCCAGCATCAGGGTCTTTTCCAGTGAGTCAGCTCTTCACATCAGGTGGCCAAAGTATGAGAGCTTCAGCTTCAGCAACAGTCCTTCCAATGAAGATTCAGGACTGATTCCTTTAGGATTAACTGGTTTGATCTCCTTGGTGTCCAAGGGACTCTCAAGAGTCGTCTCCAGCACCACAGTTCAAAAGCATCAACCCATCAGCACTCAGGCTTCTTTATGGTCCAACTCTCACAACTATTCATGACTACTGGAAAAACCATAGCTTTGGCTAGGGACTTTGTCTCTGCTTTTTAATACATTGCCTAGAGTGGTCATAGCTTTTCTTCCAAGGAGCAAGCATCTTTTAATTTCATGGTTGCTGTCACCATCTGTGGTTATTTTGGAGCCCAAGAAAATAAAGTCTGTCACTCTTCCCATTGTTTCCCCATCTATTTTCCATGAAGTGATGGGACTGGATGCCACGACCTTCATTTCTTGCATGTTGAGTTGTAAGCCAGCTTTTTCATTCTCCTCTTTCACTTAGCACCACCTGGGAAGCCCCCCAAAGAAAGTTTCTATAAACGTGAACATTCTCTTCGAAAACTTTTCCCTCCAGAGCCCTGGTTCTCACCTTGTGCTCCACTCATTGAGTATTTTCATTTAACACAGATCAAAGCTTTAGAGGACGAAGTCCTTTCTGACAACGAAATCTCAAACACCAGCCTGTGGCTCGATAAGGAAAAGATAGGCATCAGCATGCACCACTGAACCAATACCAGGAACAGCTTTGGGTCAGGAGAGCTAAACCTTCCCCAAAACAAATCACACACACAAATAATCAGTGAATTTTCAGGAGAAAAAGTAGGGCAAGGTAATGTGCGTGCTGCAGAGAAGGCAATGGCACCCCACTCCAGTGCTTTTGCCTGGAAAATCCCATGGATGGAGGAGCCTGGTAGGCTGCAGTCCATGGGGTTGCTAAGAGTCAGACACGACTGAGTGACCTCACTTTCACTTTTCACTCTCATGCATTGGAGAAGGAAATGGCAACCCACTCCAGTATTCTTGCCTGGAGAATCCCAGGGACGGGGGAGCCTGGTGGGCTGCCGTCTATGGGGTCGCACAGAGTCGGACACGACTGAAGCGACTTAGCAGCAGCAGCAGCAGCACTGTGTTTGCTGGGTGTCATCCATACCTGTCTCTTTCCTCTAATGAAATTTGTACTAGCTCACTAGCGAGTGGGACTTCCCTAGTGGCTCAGACAGTAAAGAATCTGCCTGCAATGCAAGAGAACTGGATTCAAGCCCTGGGTCAGAAAGTTCCCCTTAGAAGGGAATGGCAACCCACTCTAGTGTTCTTGCCTAGAGAATCCCATGGACAGAGGAACCTGTTGGGCTACAGTCCATGGGATCAAAAAGAGTTGGACATTACTGAGTGATGAATATTCACTTTTCACTTGCTAATTAACTTCAGAGACCTAGAGCTGTATTTCATCCCCAGGTATGAAACTATTAACAGCAAACATAGTGTTTTTAGTAATATTTTGATAAAATTTTATCACTACAAATCTATTTGAATGTTTTATAGCATTATCATGTATCATTTATTAATTCATCAAATATTTATTGTATTCCTACCTGTGTGCTCTGGAAACTACAAAGATGAATTTAAGACCTAGTGTACTGGGAGAGTTTGCTAAACTTGTAATTTGTACTTGTACTATTATTAGCTGTAGAAATTATTATAACACAAGGCTAGAGAGGGAACAATCAAGGGGGCCAGAGGGACAACTTTATCTGACCAGTGTAGACCCAGGGCTGACGCATGGTAATCACTCAGTCAACATTATTACTTTAAGAAGGAACCAAACAAGGTAACAAGTGATGCTATAGACTGAAACTTTGTGGCCACTCAGAATTTATATATTAAACCCTAATCCCCATGGAATTATGTTCAATCACTTCAGTTCAGTTCAGTCACTCTGTCCTGAACTCTTTGTGACCCCATGGACTGCAGCACTCCAGACTTCCCTGTCCATCACCAATCTCCAGAGCTTGCTCAAACTCATGTCCATTGAGTCAGTGATACCATGCAACCATCTCATCCTCTCTTGTCCCCTTCTCCTCCTGCCTTCAGTCTTTCCCAGCATCAGGGTCTTTTCAAATGAGTCAGCTCTTTGCATCAGGTGGCCAAAGTACTGGGGCTTCAGCTTCAGCATCAGTCCTTCCAATGAATATTCAGGACTGATTTCTTTTAGGACTGACTGGTTTGATCTCCTTGCAGTCCAAGGGACCTCAAGAGTCTTCTCCAACACCGCAGTATATTCAATATCCTATGATAAACCATATGGAACATAATATGAAAAAGAATATATATATATATAAATATATAAAATACATATATAACTATAAATAAAAAAGAATGCCGTGGTGGTGATTTACTTGCTAAGTCGTGTCCAACTCTTTGTGACCCCATGGACTGTAACCTGCAAGGCTCCTCTGTCCATGGGATATCCCAGGCAAGAATACTGTAGTGGGTTGCCATTGCCTTCTCCAAGCATCTTCCTGACTCAGGGATAGAACCCATACCTCCTGCATTACAAGCAGAATCTTTACCGCTGAGCCACCAGGGAAGCCCCAAAAAAGAATGTGTGTATGTGTGTGTATCTGAATCACTCTGATGTACAGCAGAAATGAACAACATTGTAAACCAACTATATTTTAATAAAAAAATCCTGACCTCCTATGTGATAATATTACGAGGTAGGGGCTTTTGAAAATGATTAGATCATAAGGGCAGGGCCCTCACCAAACGGAGCAGTTACCTTCTAAGAAGAGATATGAAAGCTGGCTTTCTGCTCTCCTGTGAGCGCCCAATGAGAAGCTGGCTGTCCATGAATCAGGAAGTGGCTTCTCACCAGATACTAGACTGCTAGTACTTTGACCTTGGACTTCCCAGCTTCTGCATCTGTGAGAAATAAATTTGTATTGTTTCTAGGCCACCTGGTCTATGGTGCTCTGTGTTAGCAGCTCAAACCAACTATGGAGAAAGGCCTTAGAAGAGAAATATGAGGAAACTGGGAGATGGCCAAGTCACAGATGAGATTGTCTCAAGAATGAAAGCACGTAAGGTAGGGCTGAGAAAAGTTATTAAAAAGTGTTCAGTTTCAGCAAGGTGAAAAATAAATCCTAATGTTTAATTTTTATGCAGCTAGATAATGTTTTGAAATTAATTTGAAAGATTTTCCTCCTATATTTCCTCTTTTGTCCCCATTGCGCATCGGCTGCTCTCCTCCCCAAGCCATTCAAATGGAAGAAAGTCCTGCACTCCATTGCTTCAAGGGAAATGTGCCTGTAAGACGTCCTGGGCAAGCTCAGAGGAGAAAGAGGATTCACAGAGGCAGTAGAAGAGAGCCAGGGCTTGGCCGAAAGAAGCAGAGGGACTTGGAAGAAGTTAGAGGCAAAGAGGCACTTGATGTAAGAGAAAAGAGGGGGAGAGAGAAAGAGACAGAGAATTTCCCAGGACTGGGGAGGAGGAGTGAGACGGGTGCATGATGGAACGACGGGTGCCCACACTGCCTCCAGAAGCACAGCAAGCTCCCAGAAGGAAGGGCAAACCTGAGGTCACCGGGCAGTGGCTCCAAGGTTCTCCCTAAGTTCCATGTCCAAACAGGCACTTACCTTGGAGAGCCTCTGGTGGGAGAGCAATGGACACCCCAGTAGGAACTTGGGCGAGCAGATGACAAGGACCAGGGGTCACCATCAGTGTCTGACTCACATGTAGCCTCAGAATCTCAAAGAGACTCCAAGTGAAAAACCCCAAATGTGTGCGTCTAAATCTAATGTCAGAGCCCTCCCTCTTAATCACCATGCCTTTCTGGTCCTAATGGTTTAAAGTTTATCCAAATAATTTATACGGAAAAGAAAGAAATAATCAAAACATATGTGAATGTTTGTATACATACACACACACACGCATACCTTCAATAAGCATATAATCCTCCTTTTCCAGATTTTGTGGGATTTTATCTGCATCTTCTAGTGAACAGTCAAGTCCAACAATTCTTTTGACCTGGTCTAGAAAACGTTGCCAGGATAGAAACAACAATAATAACAGTGATAAGGCAGACTGGAGGGAAAAGTTCACATAAGAAGAGAGATGAGAGATGCATTTTCTCTGCTCATAGCCAGGAATGGGTTAATAGTAGTCAGTGGGGATCACTTTTACTGAATAAGAAACTGATAGAAAAGGGAGAAACAAAGAGAGTGTGGGGTGGAGAAGAAGAATGCAAATAAAGGTAGAGCAAAAAGAGAGAAAAAGCTTGATGGAGAGGAAAAAACATGGAGGGAAGGATATGATGGGCAGAAAGCAAGGCGATGAGTGTGTCCCCAGCAATCCAGCCCCAGGAAATCCTATTAGACAGCAAAAATTAGATTATTGTATTTTCACTTTGCCACTATATGCAAATGACTCAATTTAACTGCTAAACATGTTGTTATTGAATTCTGAGAAATCCCCTTCATAAAATGTAATATTTTTGTGACAATATTGTCAGCAATACCAGATTGCTTTTCTATTTTGGTTAAGCTTTTATCCGAGTCTAGTATATGTCATCCACTCTCAGATTCCAAGTGATTGCTTTTATGTAATTTTTGTATAAGCAAGAAATAATAACATGCTTAGAAATGTGAGAAATATGTTAACCTTCCCATTATTTTCTCATGCCCAGGAGAATTAGAGGGTGGGCCAAAATGGGGAATGTAATTATTTCTCATGATGAATTTTTATTTATGTTAATATCCTTGAGAGCCTCCATATCTGTTATTAACCACATTCATTTGTTTGGTCCCAGCCTTTATATCCTGTGGCTTTAATCCTTCTACTTTTAGAAGCTTTTGCATAAACTGACAAAGACTTTTAAAGCCTGTAAACAAAGGATTGTGAAATCACACTTTCTATCTCTGACACACTTACTACTCTTTGGTCACATCATTGTGATTCCAACCAAATTTAATTAAAAAAAAAAAAAAAGTGGAAACTCCACCCCTGCAGTCCCTAATACTATTCTGTCAAAGTGGAATTCCATGTATTTTTCATTTCCTAAATTTCTATTCATTTAGATGACTACTCAGATGCATAGCTTCCCTCCTCCAGAATTCATCAGTAAAAATTAAGGAGGGAAGCAAATGGAGGGAATGTTTGGTATGATCCATTAGTCATAAACAATGCACACGGTCCAGATCATAGCCACGCAGAAATCTGCTGTATCCAGTCGCTTAGTCTAGACAGTTCTATATGGTCAAGGACAACAGTGACTTTCTTAGGCATGATGACTTTGTCTGGGGAGTCAGTCAGCAGCAGGATTAGTGTGATGATTAATCTTCTGTGTCAACTTGACTGGGCCACAGTAAACAGATATTTAGTCAAACATCATGGCAGATGTTTTGGTGAAGGCATCTTAGATGTGATTTACACTTAAATCAGTGGGCTTTGGGTAAAGCAGATTGCCCTCCATAATATGGGGGGCCTCACCAGATCAGTTGAAGCCATAGTAGAAAAAAGACTAAGATCCCCTGAGGAACAGGGAATTATGCCTCCAGATAGCCTTATGAACGTGAATGACAGCCTCAACTCTCGCTGGATCTCTAGCCTGTCCACCTGTTCTCCAGATTTTAGACATATCAGCCCTCAAAATTGCATGAGTCGTTCTCTTAAGATAAATTACTCTCTGTCTATACACACACATGCACACACACACACACACACACAACACACACTATTGGTTCTGTTTTTCTGTAGAACCCTGACTAATGCGAATAGGTAGGGTCTAATTCGCAATTATAAACCATTGATCGGCTGGGCTTATTGTCCACTACTGAGTCACTGCTGATATCAAGGTTTGTCCACAACTGAAAAGCAGGCACAGAAATCATATTCTAAGACCATTTTCCTGAATTACCCTGTCTTTTTTGTTTGTTTGTTTTAACTGCCATATCAACAGAGTTACCTATGTAAATTAAGATCTCTCAGGAGACACGTAACTCTTACTTGAAGCAAGGTGATACCTGAACACCCCATATGCATCCATTTTAAAGACCTCCAGCAAAGCAGGTGACCTCAAATGGGACAGAGATATTGAGGCAAAAAACGATAAGTCCCTAGATTGATAGGGGCGGAATTTCCTGGTGGCTCAGTGTAAAGAATCTGCCTGCCAGTCAGGAGACTCAGGTTCATTCCCTGGATCAAGAAGATACCCTGGAGGAGGAAATGGCAACCCACTCCAGTCTTCTTGCCTGGAGAATTCCATAGACTAAGGAGCCTGGGGCTATAGTACACTGGGTTGCAAAGAGCTGGACAAGACTTAGCAACTGAGCACGAGGATGATATTGATATAAACCCAGTCATTGCAGGTATATCAGTTAGTTTTTGCTGTGTAACACTTTGCCCCAAATATAAAGATTTAACATTCTTACTATTGCTCCCAAGTCTGTGGTTCCCTGAGCAGTTCTGCAGTCAGCCCTGGAGCTGGCTGGTGCTTTGTCTAAGATGACTGACTTGAATATCTGGCCAGAAGGGCTGGCTGTCCATTGGTGCCAGCTGAACTCCATGTCTCTCATTGTTCTTCAGGTTTTCTTGGTCTTATTCATGTGGAGGCAAGGGTTTCTAGCAGAAAAAGAGGCAAAGCCCCAGTGCACAAGCACTTTCCAAGCCTCTGATTGTGGATCACATCACACTTGTTTATGTACCATGGGCTAAAGCCACACTGCCATGCTCAGATTTAGGGAAATGGGAAGAATGGCAAGGTCACATAAATAATCATGGTAGTCACATTGCAAAGAGGCATTTAGATAGGGATGGGAGGAACTTTGGGCCACATTTCACCACGCACAGACCCCGAGTGGAGCCAAGGTAGTGTACATATAAATGACCTCTCTGAGAAATTCATTAAAAGAACTGGTAAAAATTAAATGGAAGCTACAGTGATCAGGAGGGCCAAAGATGAGTTTCTTTCTTACTTCAGTTCAGTTCAGTTCAGTCGCTCAGTCATGTCTGACTCTTTGTAACCCCATGAATCGCAACTCGCCAGGCCTCCCTGTCCATCACCAACTTCCGGAGTTCACTCAGACTCATGTCCATTGAGTCACTGATGCCGTCCAGCCATCTCATCCTCTGTCACCCCCTTCTCCTCCTGCCCGCAATCCCTCCCAGGATCAGAGTCTTTTCCAATGAGTCAACTCTTCGCATGAGGTGGCCAAAGTACTGGAGCTTCAGCTTTAGCATCATTCCTTCCAAAGAAATCCCATGGTTGATCTCCTTCAGAATGGACTGGTTGGATCTCCTTGCAGTCCAAGAGACTCTCAACAGTCTTCTCCAACACCACAGTTCAAAAGCATCAATTCTCCGGCACTCAGCCTTCTTCACAGTCCAACTCTCACATCCATACATGACTACTTAGGTTCTTTTAAAAAGCTGAGACATAATGGGAAAGAATCAATGACATGTAAGAGACTCAAGATTTTGTGAAAAGAAGAGGTGCACAGGTGCAGATGAGGTCAAGCCAGGGAAAGTCTCCTTTTATCTGCTTCACAAATTGGACTCTGTGGAAAATTCTGTTTAAAAAAAATAAAAGGGTTCCATTTACTGAAAAACCTTTGCATAAAGTCACTACCTTCATAAAGGGAGAGTACTTTTGAGACTTTGAGACTCAAAAGCAAATGGGCAGACAGATTTACACAGAAAAGGACTGAGGTCAGAGGATGGAGAGACAATAAATGGGAGACGGAGTCAGCTCCTGAAGACCAGCGGCAGGGGTGATGACCCTGGCGGATGGGAGGGGGTCATCGGGGAAGAGCTCTGACTAGGGTGGCCTTGAGGGCACTGATGGGGGGTGGATCAGAGATGGCGAGGGAGTGAGGAGTTCAGCAGTCCTTTGTTGAGGGGAATACGTGCATTTTGCCATCTTTCTCCAGCCTTTCAACTCCAGGGTGGTCCGGGGGTGCATGGGGGTCCGCCTCAGTGTACAGATTGTGGGAGAGCAGACTGGAAGTCAGCAAAGTTGGGGCTGGGTGGGAGCCTGTCTAACTAGAAGGGCCCCCAGAGCCTGCTCTGGTCGGAAGGCGGATCCGACTGGTTGGAGGGCTTGGAGCTTGCACATTGTAGCTCAGTGAGTGTGAGGCCAGAGTTGCTAACTGCTAAGTAGATTTTGGTGCAACTTGACATCTAGATGGATGCAGTGCAAAATCATGTCCTATACCTCAGATTCCAAGGGCGCTGAGGCTTTCTCCATCTCACAGGCAAAGCATTCGATGTTTGAGTGCAAAGGAAAAAAATATTACCAAATCCCAGCTGCTTCCCTTGCTGTGCTGTGTTGTGCTAAATCGCTTCAGTCGTGTCTGACTCCTTGTGAGCCTATGGACTGTAGCCTGCCAGGCTTTTCTGTCTATGGGATTATCCAGGTAACGATATTGGAATGGGTTGCTATGCCCTCCTCCAGGGGATCTTTGTCGACCCAGGGATCAAACCCTCCTCTCTTACATCCTCTGCCTTGTCAGATGGGTTCTTTACCACTAACACCACCTGGGAAGCCCTCCCCTTGCTTTACACCAAGTGGTTTGATTGGGAAGGATCTTCTGATCTCTGGGCTACAGATTTTAAATGAATCAGATGACACAGGCTTCTCATTTGCACGTGGTAAAATATTCATAATGGTAAGTTACTAGAGAACAAGGACCAAGGCTGGTGTGGATCTATTAGGAAAACGGTGTGCTCATTTGATCCCTTCCTTGTTTCATCCCCATAGCAGCTCTTTCCTGGATTCTTTTCTAGATTCATAAAAGGAGAAGGTTTGAGGAAACGAACTCAGTGGTTTTGTGCAGAGGAAAGGCACAAACTTTCCCCCACTGCAGACCCAATTTTAAACCCAGCCATCAGGGAGTTTGGGGGAGAATGGATACATGTATATATATGGCTGAGTCCCTTGGCTGTTCACCTGAAACTATCACAACATTGTTTATTAACTATACCCCACCACAAAATAACAAGTTAAAAAAAAGTGAAACTGGCCACTCTGAGTTACTAATACGCAAGGAGCAGGTGTCTGCTAACAGCTCATGGGAGTCTGGGGAACAGCCCTCTCTGGATGCACACTCTGCCGAGAAGGCTCCATCACACCCTCTAAATAGCAGTCTGCATGAAGCAAATTTTGCCCCCGGCTCTTCAGATTTTTGACAGACTGTGGAGTCATGAGCACCTGTTTCCACAGGAACTTCGTGAACTGACAGCGGCCAGACTCACCTAGCGACAAGTGTGAGACAGCGGGTAGGGCAGGGGGCCTGCCAAGTCGGGTCATGGGTGAGTCAGCTGGGGAAGGTCAGACTTCTGCTGCGACTCTGATGCACTGAGGGCCCAGCAGAGGATGGCGGGCCTGTTTTTTTTTCTTGCTCTTCATCTCAGACTGAAGAGCTGAGATTAATCCCCTGTCTGAAAGGAAGCTCTTCCTTGCCCTGCTGGCACCAACAAACCTGATGGTGGCCCCAGTTTGAAGATTTCTCTGTGCTGAGGATGATAAGACAGAAGAGTTGAGGGAAGACCTTGTCCCTGACGGGTGGCAGGGGTGTTGTGCAAGAGGACAGCTCTCTCTGCTCCTTCCCTCCTATAGGCCACTCCCAAAAGATGATGCATAAAGTGACGGGGGCTAGGCACAAACCCTGGGCACAAACTGGCTTAGGAATCTGGAGGTACTAGGACTGATCCCTAAACTGGTGAAGCCTAGCACCCTTCTCCCAGCTCTTCTGACCTCTCACTGCTATTTCAGCCCAGCTAGGGGCAATTTCTGACTCTTCTCTTACATACTGACCACCAAAGCATCTGCTGGAAAGGACACATGGGTAAATACAGCCCAGCTAAGATCCTCTGCAATCCCAACCTACATTATGAATTGTTCAGAACCCTCCTCAGAAGCAAGAAAGAACACAGAGAGATATGAACAGGCTGGTTTACTTAGCAGTTCTGGATTTCAAAGCAACCTCCTAACCTCCCAGCCTCCGACGCAGTGCTGACATTGTGTGTGATTTCAGACCTAAAGCAGAGCTCTGTTCTTCTTTATGAGGCTTTGACCCTACGGGCAGTTTTGCCACCTCCCAGTCCCATAATAAATTTAATGGGTTGTGGTATTACCTTCATGTGCCTGGGAGTCTTGGCAAGGGTCACTGTCTATCAACTATAAAAAGACAAAATGCTGACTCCTTGGCCTCAAACTTCAGATTCCATTGTGATTGATTCATCAGATGGATGAGGCACAAAATTCAGCAGCTGTTCTTTGTTTGTTTGTTTGTTCTTTTCCCCCCAAGAGACCTATCTGATGGAAATCATCTTTGACCTCAAAAAACTCAAGTTTGTATCAGATTCCTCACCTGGTCACCCTTGGGTTTGGCAGCAGAATAAAAGAGTGATACTGGGGTGAGGAATGACCAGTGCTTCCCAGCTAGACAGCCCTCCTCCCACTACAGTCTCCTGTCCCCACCTTTCCAGCTGGGATTCTGCAGGCCACGCCCAGCTGCTGACTGGCCTCTTTACTACATGCGCACGCCTCCAGCACCCTCACCCCCACGGGCGCCCCAACACCCCCAGCTGCTACAAACTTCAGATTTAGGAGGTGAGTGGGGCTGGCTTGATCAAGAACTTTGAGGGACCCAGAGAGAAGGATGAGTTAAAGTCATTCTCAACCAATGGCTAGTGATGAAGGAATCCACATAATAAATGTTTTCAAAAGTCAGTTTATCCTCCATTTGGGGGCTTTGAGAAGAAGAGTTTTTATGATTCATCTGTTTAAAAGGCTTTTATGTGATAAGCTCATTGCATTCCTGGCAAAGTAGATCCTTCATTATTCACAAAGTCAATAATGGGGGGCCACATAGAAATTTTAATGAGTCTCGATTCTCAAACTTGCTGGTGTAAACATCACAGGGGAGTTTCTAAATACAGATTTCTGTGCCAGGACCTTAAGCATTCCAGTTCCAAAGGCCAAAGATTTGGAACTGAAATCTGCTTTTTAATGAACATCCAGAAGATCCCAATGTAGGTGGGCTACGGAACACTGTTTGCAGTTTACCATTTGCAGATAATCCATATTCACAGAATTATAATGTATTAAAAGTGAATCCATGGCAGAAAACCTAATAGGAGAGTAACTGAAAGTGGCTTTGGGGTCAACCATCTGAGCATTCTGCTTCATCATGCTTCTCCTGAAAATAAAAATAAACTCTGTGATTTCCACAGAAATATCAAGTGATGGGCTCATGTGCCATGGCCCCACCACGCACATGTTGGTGTTCATGTGGAAGGTCCCAGGGGAGGCTGGCTAAGGCCCCGTGACATCCTAATATCACCGGAGCACTAAGCCAGCTGCAGGACCCACAGCTCAGCCACCCCCACCCCAGGGCCTTTCTCTCTTTCTCTGTCCTTGCCGTTCCGGTGGTCCTTGGCACTCAGAGAAACTTCTGAGGCCATCAGGCAGGTGAACCAGAGAAGAAGCATTTGCAGAATCTTCTTGGACTTGGAGCCCATGGAAGGGGGCAGATACGGTGCATGGAACTGAGCAGTGTGACCGTCACATCTGGGAAAATCCTGGCCCAGCCAGGCCAAAGAGAAAGCAGACACAAGCTCAATCTCTGTGTGATTGTCTGACACGGCAGGCCTGTTTTAGGTCCTCCATTCACTGAAGGAGGAAGAGCTATGAACCGTGTGTAGGGCAGGTTTTCATTTCCTGACCCCTAGCAATGACCAATGACCTTCAGTAGGTCCCTGCGACCAGAGTAACTGGAGGGTTATACTCTGTCATTAATTCCTCCAGTTAAAGCCATTGTAGTGACAGGGAAAAGAGGTGGGGACCCAGGCCCTCCCCACACGGGAGCAAGTACAGACAGAGGGGCTAGAGTCTTTCAACATCTGTGACAGTGGCCCACAGAAACTCAAACCATGGGGCCTGAGAACATGTCTAACACCTAAGAGCTAAAAGGGAGCCTAGAATTGTTTCAGTTTAACGGTTTTATTTTACAGTTGAGAAACCAGCCCGCAAAAATAAAGTGACTTGTACAAAGTAAACTATAGAATTAGTTACACAACTAATGGAGATTAGCTGTTGAATTGTATCTTCACCCAAAGAAGCCGGATATACAAGCTTCTCTGTTAGAAATAAAATGCTTCTCTTTCATATAATTCTTCTTCAAATCTTGGTTGAATGGAGATAGAGATAAAGAGACCCCTGGAAAAATGCAATGAGTTAATTCAGCCTTCCTGATGATGGTGAGCATTTGACAGTGTGAAATTTTTTTTTTTTTGACAGTGTGAAATTTAAAGAGAAATGAATTCCAGACACGGAATCTTTTTTAAAATTAATTAAGTAATTGTATTTTTGTTCATTTATTTAGCTATGCTGGGTATTAGTTGTGACAAGCGGCATCTTCGCTCTTCATTGTGGCATGTGGGATTTTTATTTGTGACCTGTGGGATCTAGCTCCCTGACCAGGGATCAAACCAGAGTTGTCTTCATTGGCAGTGCAGAGTCCTAGCCCCTGGACCACCAGGGAAGTCCCTAGATACTGAAATTCTATAACCTCAATTCCTTTGGGAGCCTGATGTTTCTTTCCTTCTGTCCCTGCCTCTGAATGTCTATTGGAATGTGTTTTTTTTGGTGGCAGCTCTCCTTATGACAGTAGCATGGCTCTTGACTACTTAGGCCAAGCCTATAACAATGACCTTTAAAGGAATTTGGAGACAAATTCTTTACAAAGCATTCTGGCCCAGGTAAATCAAGCCTTTGCTTGCATCCCAGGGCTGGAAAATCAGGCAGGTCCAGCTACCTGTCAAGCCAATGGGCAACAAGACCTAGTTAAGCTGACATGCATGCCACATACCCCACCCTGAAATATCTAGAAAATCTTGACACCATGCACCCAGAGTTGGAAGAGATGCCCCAGCAGGCTCATGGTGTAAACTTAGGTTTATTTGGTCAGTCACCCAGTCGTGTCCAACTTTTTCTGACCCCCATGGACTGCAGCACGCCAAGCCTCCCTGTCCCTCACCATCTCCCGAAGTTTGCCCAAGTTCGTGTCCGTTGTGTCAGTGATGCTATCAAGCCATTTCATCCTCTGACGTCCTCATCTCCTTTTGCCCTCAGTCTTTCTCAGCATCAGGGACTTTTGTAGTCAGTAGGCTGTTATCATCAGATGACCAAAATACTGGAGCTTCAGCTTCAACATCAGTTCTTCCAATGAGTATTCAGGGCTGATTTCCCTTACAATTGACTGGTTTGATCTCCTTGCACTCCCAGGGACTCTCAGGAGTCTTCTCCAACACCACAGATCAAAGGCATCAATTCTTTGGCCTTCTGCCTTCTTTATGGTCCTGCTCTCATAACTGTACATGACCACTGGGAAGACCACAGCCTTGACTATATGGACGTTTGTTGGCAGAATGATGTCTCTGCTTTTCAACACACTGCCTAGGTCCGTCACAGTTTTCCTGCAAAGAAGCAATCATCTTCTGATTTCATGGCTGCAGTCACCATCTGCAGTGATTATAGAGCCCAAGAAGAGGAAACCTGTCACTACTTCCACCTTTTCCCCTTCTATTTGCCCTGAAGTAATGGGGCCGGCTACCATGATCTTTGGTTTTGTTTTTTTGATATTTAGTTTTAATCCAGCTCTTTCAGTCCCCTCCTGTACCCTCATCAGGAGGCTCATTAGTCCCTCTTCATTTTCTGCCATTAGGGTGGTATCATCTGCATATCTGAGGTTGCTGATATTTCTTCCACCTATCTTGATTCCAGCTTATAACTCACCCAGCAACTCACCCAGCCAGCATTTCTCATGAAGTGCTCAGCATACAGGTTAAACAAACAGGTGACAGACAGCAGACAACCCAGTCGTACTCCTTTCTCAACCTTGAACCAATCAGCTGCTCCATACAGGGTTCTAACTGTTGCTTCTTGACCCACATACAGGTTTCTCAGGAGACAGGTAAGGTGGTCTGGTATTTCCTTCTCTTTAAGAGCTTTTCACAGTTTGTTATGATCCACAAGAGGCTTCAGCATAGCCAATTAAACAGAGGTAAATGTTTTTCCAGAATTTTCTTGCTTTATCTATGATCCAGCAAGTGTTGGCAATTTGATCTCTGGTTCCTCTGCCTTTTCTAAATCCAGCTTGGACATCTGAAAGTTCTTGGCTCACATACTGTTGAAGCCTAGCATGCAAGATCTTAAACATGACCTTACCAGCATGGGAGATGAGTGCAATTGTCTGATGGATAGAATGTTCTTCAGTACTACCCTTCTTGGGAATTGGGATGAGGACTGCCCTTTTCCAGTCCTGTGACCACTCTTGGGTCTTACAGATTTGCTGACATATTGAATGCAACACTTTGGTGGCATCAACCTTGGGTTAGGGTGTTGTAAATTCCCAAACTTCATATTTTCTGATGCCTCAACAGCCCCACAAACAGGCTCGGAGCATCCCACCCAGATGACTAGGTGCACTCAGGTGACATGGCTGGTACCTGTCACAAGTTCCCCTTCTTACCCTCCCCTAACAGTGACCTAGTGTTTACATTCAAACACAGTAGTGAAATGCCCTCACACCTGTGGTTGTATTCTCCATCCTACCCCCACTTGCCCACAGGTCCTCACTTTCTCAGCTCCCCATCTGCTTGGGTATGCCTGCTTTCTTTCTCACTCTCACCCCATGAGCCTTCTTATGGCACGGATCTGAGTATAATAACTTTTGTTGTCTGCACCCCTCCCTCATGTCCCCTGTTGTGGCCACATCCGACTGAATATCATGAAAAAAATGCAAAGAGCAGGAGAGGACAAGGGGCTCAGCATGACCCCTGATGAACTTTCCCTTGCCTTCCCAAGGGCACACCCAGTGAGATTTCAGCCTGCACCGATGTACCACTGCCAACATGGGCTCACTCTGGGCTGGTGTGTCCACATCAGGAGCATAACGTCTGATTCTGGGTTTAGGGTCGTAAGTATGCCTTTGGAAAATGCACCTCTTTAATGCCCTGGTAGAAAACAGTGCTCAGGGTGGTGAAAAACCCTCCTGATACTGACAAAGAAGGAAAGATTGAAAATACCAGAGATGTTTGCCTGGAGAAGATGAGACTGAACAGGAACCAGAAGCTGTGTCACAGAGGAGGGGCCACTGGAGTGAGGTAGTGAGGTGGAAGTCTTCTTATTCTCATGGCTCTGAAGAGCAAAACTAGGTACAAATTTCCTTCCCATAGAAACACACGCTTTTTAACCAAAACTAAGCCTATTTAATAAAATTTGTAAAGTCCTATTTTGCTGAAAGTTTTCACTTTCATCTTGGGTTCAAAGGATTTGTTAACAAAATTAGTCACCAACATTGAATTATCTAGCTTACTTTCAATACACTAACATTAAAAGAAAAGAGAAAGAGAAACAACAAAGAATGCATCACCAATTGGGTTTTGACCAGCATCAAGACTCAACAGCACTGGGAAGTCCCGGATCACAGCACTTCCGGAGTCCCAGTCGGGAAAAGGTCTGAAGTAGCACATCCTCTCCATGGGTGAGACTTCAAAGACTGCAGCTTGAGTTCCTGCCTGTAACCCCAAGACAGAGGCAAACTGATATCTTCATCAATCTGTGAGGAAATAGCAGCTCTGGTTTCATGTTAATGCATAAAACTTGGAATGTTGTTAAGTCTGGGGCTTGACTGGCCAACCCCCCTCCTGGGGCTCAACAATCTCAAGATTTGGCGGCTATCTTATCTATGGTGCCGCAAGTCTTGCAGTCACTCACCATCAGGACAGCATCCAGGCAGGTGAAAGCAAAGTCAGAGGCCTGCTCTGCTTTGTCTCTGAAGCCTAAATAAGGCTATTTATTTTGTTTCCCTAGCAAGCACAAAGTCCACCATACACGGGAGTCTAGAAGGAGAGAGTGGGAAATTGTATGCATGAGAAGGGGCAGCTGGTATCCAGTCCTCTGCTAAGAATGGATTCAGTAACTCTCTGCCTACAGGGAAAGACTGCTTCTGAGTCAAAGTCCTTTCCTGTGTCCAGGGCATCCAGCTCTTTTGCCAAGTGGACCCTCAGTTGGGAAAGTGACACAGGTTCAGAAGCAACTAGACATCAGAGGGACACATTCACCTGGATTCTGTGTGCGATGAAGTGAAATTCAGAAAGATAAGCAGCCTTTCAGAGACTGTGTCCCTCTTGCCCTCTTCTTGTGTGAGACTCATCTACTGAGGTCATTCTTTCTGTTACAACTTTCCTTCATCTCCCTTTCTTAATCTCCCCTGTTCCTGGTGGTCCATGAAAGGCTGGTAGGAGTAGGAGGCCCCCAGCTGTCATTGAGGGATAAAGACAGGGGCGCATGGCTGTCAGCATCCACTCAGTCTATAACCCTTCTTAAGCGAAAACGCCTCCTTTCATCCTGTACACTGCACTTTACTATCTGTTTGCAGGACTTTGAAATGTAGCCTTGAAATAATTGCACCTTTATCTTATGATGCCTCTGGAATCACTGCAGCAGGTAACACTTGGATAAAGAGGGGTCCCTCATAGCCACATCTCTACAGAGCCTGAGGTTAAATTTTTCTTTTTTTTTTTTTAGACTTCAAACGTTTCATTTTGTAGTGGGGGTATACCCAATTAACGACGGTGTGGTAGTTTCAAGTGAACAGCGAAGGGACTCAGCCGTACCTACACATGTATCCATTCTCCCCCAAACCCCTCTCGCATCCAGGTTGGAATGTAACACTGAGCAGAGTTCCATGAGCTATACAAAGGTCCTTGTTGGTTAGCCGTCTTGAATATAGCAGTGTTTTACATGACCACCCCGAAGTCCCTAACTATCCCATCCCCCCAGCAACCATAAGTTCACTTTCTAAGTCTGTGGTCTCTTTCTGTTTTGTAGGTAAATTCTTTTGTATCATTTCTTTTTAGATTCCATGTGTAAGGGACGTCGCACGATCTTTCTCCTTCTCTGACTTGCTTCACTCAGTGTGACAGTCTCCAGGTCCGTCCATGTTGCTGTGAATGGCATTATTCCATTGTTTTCAATGGCTGAGTAATATTCCATTGTGTACATGTACCAGCTCTTCTTCATCTATTCCTCTGTCTATGGACATTGAGGTTCCCTCCATGTCTTGGCTCTTGTAAACAGTGCTGCAGTGAACATGGGGGTGCATGTATCCTTTCAGATCATGTTTTTCTCTGGATATACACAGGGTCCTATGGTAGCTCTATTTTAAGTTTTTTAAAGAACAGCATGAGGTTAAATTAATCCCCTCTTCCTGGAAAATAACCTGAGCCATCTGGGAGCCAGGACTGAAGACCAGCTCCTCTGGGATGGTGGGCATTTGAAATGGGACAAGGCACAGTTTTATCAGAGATAGTGTCTTATTTATGCTGAAGACTGGCCTGGGGGTTAACCAGGAACAACAGATGAAGATGAACTGCATCCCAGCATTTAATGACCACCCAGAAAGTAAGTTCCAGAGAAGCCAGGCATGGGTAATAATAGGATATCTAGGGACCTAATACAATGAGTTCTCCAAAAATGCAAGTGTGTGTGTGTGTGTGTGTGTGTGTGTGTGTGTGTGTACATAAAGGCATTATATATATGTGTGTATATGTATACATATGTGTGTATATTAATATACACATACACATATATAGACATTATAGATAACTACATTACATATATAATTGTCTTACACTGACATTGTATATATCCATATGCATAACTATATCTATATCTATATAGTACTGCCGCCCTGTACCCAGCACTTGACTGGGCCAGCAGTCCCTTTAGAGGTAGAAGGAGAGGAAGATTTCACTGTACAAACAGGATCATTCCCAACATTTAGAACTTTTAAATAACTCTTTTCATTTGGAATTCATGCACACTTGGACAGATCTCTACCCTAACTCCCATACTATCCTAGCAAGGAAAAAAATCAGGAAAGCCTTGGACCAGCAGGACTTCAGACATTGTCTGGCCATTCCCAGGAGGGCAGAGTCCAGCAGCATCCTTGGCCCAGAGGCAGGAGTTGGAGGCCCATCTCATCGGCCTTCCAGGGAACTGCAGGACGAATAAGGAGAAGCCAAGCTCTTCTCAATGTCCGTTCTGGGGTGCTGAAGAAGTTTCATGGAAAACAATAAAGAGCTTTCCAGTGTTAATCCATTTTTTTGCAAATACTTCCTCCTACTGTCTGGTTTTTTAAGGGTGAATGAAGATTGTTTATGTCATACACGTTTGGAAAATGCTAGAATGATAATAATGATTGTGATAATAATAACAAAACTTTGCAAAAAATTAAAAAATCTGGTAGTGTCAAACCAAGATGATAATTCTCAAACTGTGACCTGAGCATCTTTGGGGACTTGTTAGAAATGCAGATCCTGGGGCCACATTCATACCTCATGAATCGGAAACCCTGTGAATGGACCCAGCTTTGGGGGGCTGTGACAAGCCCAGGGGACTCTGACACATGGTCAAAAATAAGATCCTCTGGTGTAAGGTGACTTTAAGCTGAAATAACTAATTTAGAGAAAATTAGTTAATGACCCTTTCACTCAAGGATTTGGGGACAGGGAGAGAGTTGAGAGCCTGAGTGTTAACACCAGGCTCAGATGTGCGCTCTGACACTTCACAGCAAAGAACCACAGTCTCCTGGGTGGTCTAGGCCAAACTCTACCCTCCAGGTGTAGAAAGAGGATGAGGAAAACTCTCTGCACATTCTTAGTGCGTACATGCAAGCTAAGGCATTTCAGTCATGTCCAATTCTCGACTTCCCTGGACTGTAGCCCGCCAGGCTCCTCTGTCCTTGTGATTCCCAGGCAAAGATACTGGAGTGGGTAGCCATGTCCTCTTCCTGGGATCTTCCTGACCCAGGGATCGAACCCACACCTCTCACGTCTCCTGCACTGACAGGCGGGTTCTTAGCACTAGTGCCACATAAGAAGCCCTGTTAGCACTTGACAGTTTGTAAAAACATGTAAGTTTTACAAGTCTGTGTTTTGGAATATTTTAACTCTATTTTACAAAATTTTAAAAATTGACCTAAACGTCCATTGACAGATGAGTGGTGTGTATATATCTACACACACACACACACACACACACACACACACATATATATAATGAAATATAACTTAGCCAAAAAAAAAAAAAAAGTAATGCCATTTATAGCAACATGGATGGAACCAGAGATTGTAATAGTAAGTGAAGTAAGTTAGAAAGAGAAGGATAAATGCCACGTGATATTGCTTTATGTGTAATCTAAAAAAAAAAAAAATGGTACAAATGAACTTTTTTATAAAACAGAAACAGACTCACAGACATAGAGAACAGACTTTTAGTTACCAAAGGGGAAAGAAGGGGAATAAATTAGGAGTTTGGTATTAAAATATGCACATTACTATATATAAAATAGATAACCAACAAGGTCCTATAATGGAAAAGAATCTGAGAAATAACAGATGTATATATACACATATGTATATAATGTATAACTGAATTACTTTGCTGTATACTTGAAAATTAACACACTATTGTAAATCAGCTATACTTCAATTTTTAAAAAAGAGGGAAAAAAATTCAACATTTTGAGGCTCCAAAAGGCTCTCACAAAGTTACCTCACTAGCAGACTGGTGCCTGCAGCCCCACTCTGAGGCCAGGCAAAGTTCTGCTCCTGCAGACCTGCGCTCTGGAACAATCGCTTATTTCTGTGTTCTTGCCTGTCTTTTATTCGTTTTATTCACCTTTTTAGTCATGTTCTTCCTGAAAATCATCAGCTTAATTTCAAAAGTGCTCAGTTTTCACGAAAGAACCTGTCAAAGAAAGTGAATGGATAGTGAAAGTCACTCAGTCAGGCCTGACTCTTTTTGACCCCATGGACTATCGAATCCATGGAATTCTCCAGGCCAGAATACTGGAGTGAGTAGCTCTTCCCTTCCCCAGGCAATCTTCCCAACCCAGGGATCGGACCCAGGTCTCCTGCATTGCAGATGGATTCTTTACCAGCTGAGCCACAAGGGAAGCCCAAGAATACTGGAGTGGGTAGCCTATCCCTTCTCCAGTGGATCTTCCCAACCCAGGGATCAAAGCAGGGTCTCCTGCATTGCAGGAGGATTCTTTACCAACTGAGCTATTAGGGAAGCCCTTAGCCTGTGAAGTCACAGAGCAACTAAGGCTTAGAAGTCAGGTGCATTTGCTGGAGCTGCTGCAACCAAGTGCACTGTTAGTCTGGAAGGCTCCCAGTCTGGGAAGTTCAAGATCAGGGTATCTGCAGGGCTGGTTCCTTCCAAGGGCTGTGAGGGAAGGGTCTGCCAGGACCCCTCTCCTCAGCTTGCCCATGGCCATCTTCACATTCATAAGGCAATTTCGCTGTGTGTGAGTCTCTATGTCTAAATTTCTCCTTTTTATAAGGATGCCAGTTAGGTTAGATTATGGGCCCACCCTACTCTGGTATGACTTATCTTAACCAATTACATCTGCAGCAATCCTATTTCCAAATAAGGTGACCTTCTCAGGTGCTGGGAGTTAATATTTCAACATATCGTTTTTGGTAGACAAAATTCAACCCATAGTGAAATTATGCTGGAAATCACCATAGCATGGATATTGTTGCACTGGGCTGGTGCCACTTCCTTTTTGTCTTTAACCTAATTCACTTACTCACGAGGGGCTTTCTTGGTGACTCAATGGTAAAGAATCCATCTTCAATGCAAAAGACACAAGAGATGCAGGTTCAATCCCTGGGTTGGGAAGATTCTCTAAAGTAGGAAATGGCAACCTGCTCCAGTATTCTTGCCTGGGAAATTCCAAGGACAGAGAAGCCTGGCAGGCCACAGTCCATGTGGTCACAAGAGTCGGACACAACTGAGCAACTGAACACTCGCACACACTTACGCACAAGACAAGAATGCCCATTAATCACTTGTTTGGCACAGTGCTGCTGCGTGAGTTTGTGCTGGGGTACCTGTATGGGATAAAGCAGAGAAAGCAGGGAAAGGTCACCAGGGCAACAAGGCAGAATGACCTGCCAAACTCACTCATGATGGTGAAGTCAAAGAACACCAGTAGCAATCCATAGTTTTCTAGTTTTATTCTGCAGATGCCATCTGAGAAAGAAGAATCTGAAGGTGGTAATGCAGGCAGAAACGTTCTCTCCAAATGCAGAATTGTACTGGGCTTCCCAGAAGTATATGCATGTTAGAAAGGACCCTGCCACACACGCAAGGGACGATGGGGAGCACACAGAATGATGGAATTTTGGGTTCCATTAAATAAACACTACAGGAGACATGGGGGGCCAGCCTTTCCAGCTCTCTGGAAATATAGTCAGGCAGGACACAAAAGGCCCCTACACCATCCAGCGTTCAAAGTAGGCTTTTGCTTCCAGGAAGAGTTGCTTTCTCCACCCAATTATATAATGTGCTTCCAATTACATTCTGTGCTTCCAATTACTGCCTGGAGGAAAGAGGATCTGCCCTCCCAAATTTCCAAGGGGAGAACACTTTTAACTGTCAGAAAGAGGACAGAAGTCCTCAAAGTACATGAACTCAACTGTGTAAATTGCAAATAAATCTTAGATCTATCTGGGCTTGGGTTTTGTGGTTTTTTGTTTTTTTTTTTTTTTCTTCTGACAATCTAAAAGTAAAAGGTACAAATTTATCATCAAGAAAGTTAATAAGACACAGATAATGTGTGTTTTTCCCACCACCTCCTCACTCCCCCTGGTTCTCCAAGCTCTTGCTCAGTACACAGCTCTGATGCTGAACTGTGGCTGGCCCCCTTCAAGGTGCCCAGACTCACTGCTCTCTGGGTCAAATTTTCCAGGATCCTCAGTAATACGCATTGCAAGAAAACAAAAATAGAAGTGTTTGTGACTGGCTGCTCCAATCCCCCCTGCCCTCTGTATTTCAGCACATTGCTAAGGGTGTGGCCCTGAATCCTTCAGAAATAGTTCAGCTCAGTATCTGCACCATGTGTGGTCCATCTTTGGGCTCAATGACTTAGAGTGACCTAAAGAAGCGTGTGTACTAGTCCCCCTCGGTGCCCCAGAGCTATCTTTCAGCCTAGAAACAAGGTGTAGGTAGATGGTACAGACATATCAGAGAGATGCTGTCCTGGTCAGTAAGCTGCCTGCCCTGCCCACACTTTTATTGGGCCAGGACTGAAGTCTAACAGGTTCCCGTGAGTCCCACATCCCCTGGGAGGAGTGTGCATCTCAGCAGTCAGCTGTGTCTCATGGACCACTTGGGGAAGATGGTTCAGGTGGCCTAACCATCACCCCAGAGAAGCCCTCCTGCAGATAACACAAGGCCATTGCCTGAACCCACAGTTCAATAAATCAGGCTCACGTGAGGATGTTCATCTCTTTTTCTTCATTGTACTCACTTCTGCAAATATACCCCCAGAGCTTACGGGTGGTGTTTTCCAGTCATAAGAGTCCAATTGAGATAAGATTTATCATTTGGCTTGTAAATGTCAGCCTAGTCAATCAAATGCAAAAGATATCTCCAGTCTATGAGAATCAGACTAGGGTGGGGATTAGCAGACCTGTCGCAGACTGACTCCATCCACAGAACTGGGAAGGCTCTCCTCTCTGGTCCTGGAGGACATGACCTTCTCTTCATCCCAATGGTCACAAATAGACATGACGCTATTAACGTTATTAGGTTCGGGACTGTATCTGGCCTAAGAGGGATGCACTAAGCAACACCTCAGGCCCAAATCAGCAGGACCACACACGCCTGTGCAGCCTTTCTAAAAGGGTCTGTCTATAACCATTTGTGGCAAAGGTCTAGGTCATTCCAAACAGCACTGAGAGAGGATAGTAAACGCTTGCATACATGCTCAGTCACTAAGTCACGTCCGACTCTTTGTGATGCTATGGACTGTAGCCTGGCAGTCTTCTCTGTCCATGGGACTCTCGGGCAAGAATACTAGAGTGGGTTGCCATGCCCTCCTCCAGGAGAATTTCCTGACCCGGGGATTGAACTTGTGTCTCCTGCGTCTCCTGCATCGTAGGTGGGTTCTTTTCCACTGAGTCACAAGGGAAGCCCTAGTAAATGCTTCAGTTCAGTTCAGTCACTCAGTCGTGTCCGACTCTTTGCGACCCTATGAGTCACAGCATGCCAGGCCTCCCTGTCCATCACCAACTCCCGGAGTTCACTTAGACTCACGCCATCGAGTCAGTGATGCCATCCAGCCATCTCATCCTCTGTCATCTCCTTCTCCTCCTGCCACCAATCCCTCCCAGCATCAGAGTCTTTTCCAGTGAGTCAACTCTTTGCATGAGGTTGCCAAAGTACTGGAGTTTCAGCTTTAGCATCATTCCTTCCAAAGAAATCCCAGGGTTGATCTCCTTCAGAATGGACTGGTTGGATCTCCTTGCAGTCCAAGGGACCCTCAAGAGTCTTCTCCAACACCACAGTTCAAATGCATCAATTCTTCAGTGCTCAGCCTTCTTCACAGTCCAACTCTCACATCCATACATGACCACAGGAAAAACCATAGCCTTGACTAGACGGACCTTAGTCGGCAAAGTAATGTCTCTGCTTTTGAATATGCTATCTAGGCTGGTCATAACTTTTCTTCAAGGAGTAAACGCTTAATAGATACTAAAAAAAGAGCAATCTTGTGGAATAAGCCTGAGGGTGGATGAATAGTCTGAGTGAAGGGTCTGTTGCACTGACCACCTCTGCCTGGCAACAGGGAAATTGTCAGATGCCCCCCTCTGCCGTCTTCTGGGTGACTCAAGGCCAACACAGGTGCTGAGTGGGAATGGGCAGGACTCCTGGACCAGGGCGGAGGGCTTTCAGCCTCTCAGCCAACCTCTCCCTGCAGGGACTCCAGCGGGGATCAGAGCTCCAACAGAAAATGAACTGAGGGAGGATTTGCTCAGCTTGCCCAGGAATGTGGCAGAGCTAGGATCACTGCAGACACCTGGGGGAGATGTGAGCGTGCTGAACACCTCAGGGCACAGGGAACCCCAGGCAGGAAGGCAGGATCAAGTGATGCAGGTGGTCAGAGCATCTCGTGGTCCTTCTAAAGCCACTCCTCCAAGAAGCTGCAGAGATGACCTCCTGCGTCTCATATGTGCCAATCTGGAAGGCTGACACCCCTGTTGGGGAGTGCTGTCAGAGGGTATTTAGTGTGCATCTTGCTGTGGAGTCCCTGTTTCCAAATCAGCAGTATCTCCCATTGGGGCAGCAATAGGCGTGCTTCAGGGATGGGCATGGGTTCAACCAGGCTATGTGTGGGTGTCTTCTCAAACAGGAGTGAGCTCCCAGGGACTGACAGCCTGTGCCAGCTGGTGAGGCTGACACATCCCTAGTCCCTGGAGACTTGCTCCACTCAATGGAAGACTGTCATTAACAAGTCTGAATCTAGGGAAGTTTGACCAGACAACAACCACCCCGTCTGTTCCCAAGTCAAAGCTTCATGTGCTGGGGGGCGGGGGGGAAACTCTGACTAGAGATGTCGAAACAGTGGGCTTAGACCCGATGCACTGACTTCTCTCTGATGGTGAAGATGCACTCTTGCCAGTGTGAGTATTTCATCTCTTTGAACACCTCTGGGTGGAGAAGAATCAAATTCACTGCTAGTTCCTTCCTGGAAACTGATTCTATTGCCAAACCCAGGAGAGATGGAGGGGTGGGTGGGAAGGACAGGCCAAAAGATACTTCCAGGGGTTAAAAAAGTCAAAGGGAAAATTTATACATCAGTATCAAAAACATGGGTCTTCACTGTCGGCTCAGTGCTAAAGAATCACCTGCCAATGCAGGAAGCACAGGTTCAATCCCTGGGTCAGGAAGATCCCTGGAGGAGGAAATGGTAACCCACTCCTGTATTCTTGCCTGGAGAATCCCACAGACAGAGGAGCCTGGGGTCAGAGTCTGGCATGACTTACCAGCTAAACAACAACATTAAACACATGTGGCTTTTATTTCTCCTAATTTATTTATTTTTTGGCCATGCCATGTGGCATGCAGGATCTTAGTTCCCTGACCAGAGATCGAACCCATACTCCCTGAAGTGGAAGAGCTGAGTCCTAACCACTGGAATGCCGAAGAAATCCCTCTTTCTCCAATTTAAAAGAGCAAAATTCATCTAAAGTTCACTGGTTTCATAACATGCAGAAGTAAAACTCAGTGGAAGATGGTGATTTCATCAAGAGATGGGAGAATAAGACTTGTCCTTGGCAGAAGGGTTGCCACATGGATTTTGGGATGCCCAGATTCGAATTTCAGACAAACAACATATTTAATGTTAATGTAAGTATGTTCCATGCAAATTTGGGACATACTCATACAGAAACTTTCACACAAAAGTTGGAGAAGCCAGTGGCAGCCCACTGTAGTATTCTTGCCTGGAGAATCCCATGGACCGAGGAGCCTGGTGGGCTATGGTCCACGGGGTTGCAAAGAGTCAGATACAAGAAAACGACTAAAAGCAGCGGCATACTCAAATCATCAGCTTATCTGAAATTCAAATTCAGTTGGGAGTTCTGCATTGGTTTTGTCTTTGTGAAGTCTGGCAGCCCTTCTTAGAAGACGGTCTACACTTAGAGCCTTGGAGACTGCCTATCCCAAGTGTCTCCCCTCAACATGTTGCATCATCTAACGAGACTGTGCTCCATCCATTCATCTGAGGAATGAAACAGAGTCATGCAGGTGGCCCATGTCCAGGATTTGTTTTCAAAGCAGTTCAAAACAAATCAGCCATTAAATACAAGGTGTAAGGCCAGAGAGGCCTATTTTGGGAGAGAGGGTGGCCAAAACTGGTCCACGGTGATTCTAGATACCAACTGATCGTGCCTGACCTTGGCTAAGGGGGCCTCCCTGCTTCTAAAGCCAGCAGGGCCCCCTCTGCAGCTGGAGGAAGGGGGCTTTCAAAGACATTCTTGTCCTTGGACAAACCTTGAAATTGCTGAACCAGTGAACTGGGGGACAGGTCCTGTGTCTATTTATAGTGGAAAGATCTCATTTTAAGGGGAGAAGAAAGACAAGAGGAGCTGGCCCAGCAGGGAACCCATACTTCAGGAGAGAAGAGGGGCAGTTCTGAGGACTGCAGGGCTCTCCACTTGGCTGCCACCCCAAAGCCTGAGAGCTGGGAAGTTAATAATATTAATAGATGGGAACAAATCCAAATCCACCCACCCCCCCCATCCCCACCGAAAAAATAAAACATCAGGACCCAAGTACAACTTGGGGACCCTTCTTACAGAGAAAAAAATCAAAGAAGACAGATGTCTTCCCCAGAGTCACCAGGACTGACTATGCCCTCCAGCAGCTGTGGCACAGTGTGGGCTCCAGGGCAGTCCTGGCTGCAGGCTAGGGTCCGTTGGGGCTGGCAGGAGCCAAGCGGCCCAACTGAGAGGGGAGCCTGCAAAGAGGAGCCTCCCTTTGCTCGCGGAGGATGGGCTGTGGCTCCCAGGACAAGTGGTGATGGCCATTAGACACAGGGGCTCCAGTCACGGGTGGTGACGGCCATCAGGTATGGTGGCTCCAGTAGAGCACAGTGCCAGAGGCTGGGAAGACCTGGGATGACCAGCGGATGACCCTGAAGGCAGAGGTGACACCTGGCTGAACTGGATGTGATGTCCAGGAACAAATCGCTGGGGAGGGTCCGGGCCTCACACACAGTGGGTACTCAGAGGATAGGTAAATGAATGTGAGGTTTTGCAATGTTCACAAAGCAGGTATAAAAAGCCAACCCTCAGGACAGAAGGTGCCCAGGGTTCCCCACACAAGCTACCATTCTAATTACACCTGAGGAACCCCAGGTATTAATAACTGTAAGGACCAATCAGTCGATTTCCTTTTGGACACTGGGGGCAACTTTCTCTGTGCTAACTGAAGTCCCTGGTCTGCTTTCCTCCCAATCCACTACAATATTGGGGCTGTTTGGATGAGCCAAATGCTACTAATTCAGTCATCCTTTAAGCTGCAACTGAGGCTCTGTGCTGTTTTCTCATGAGTTTCTAATTGTGCCAGTGTCTCCCTTACCCTTTCTGGAGAGGGATATACTGAGCAAGGTCCAGGCCTCTTTTTTCATGAATATAGACCCCACTCTTTATAACTGAACAAAATGTAAATCCTAGACTGTGGGCTGATGGAAAAACTGTGGGTTACACACAAAATGCTGTTCCTGTCATTATCAAGCTCAAAGACCATCACCTATTTCTTAATCAAAAGCAGTACTCACTGAAGCCTGAGGTTAAGGAAGGGTTAAAGCCTATCATTGAAAATTTAAAGGAAGAAGGACAATTAATTCCCTGTAACAGTCCATACTGCACTCCTATTTTGGGTGTGAAAAAGTCAAATGATAAATGGAAACTTGTTCAAGTTCTTGCAGGTCAAGAAGCAAAGTTAGAACTGGACATGGAACAAAAGATTGTTTCCAAATTGGGAAAGGAGTACATCAAGGCTGTATATTTAACTTATATGCAGAGTACATCATGAGAAATGCTGGGCTGGAGGAAGCACAAGCTGGAATCAAGATTGCCAGGAGAAATATCAATAATCTCAGATATGTAGATGATACCACCCTTATGGCAGAAAGTGAAAACAAACTATAGAGCCTCTTGATGAAAGTGAAAGAGGAAAGTGAAAAATTTGGCTTAAAACTCAGCATTCAGACAACTAAGATCATGGCATCTGGTCCCATCACTTCATGGAAAATAGATGGGGAAACAATAGTAACAGTGACAGACTTTATTTTGGGGGGCTCCAAAAGTTGCTGCAGATGTTGACTGCAGGCATGAAATTAAAAGATGCTTGTTCCTTGGAAGAAAAGTTATGACCAACCTAGACAGCATATTAAAAAGCAGAGACATTACTTTGCCAACAAAGGTCCATCTAGTCAAAGCTGTGGTTTTTCCAGTGATCATGTATGGATGTGAGAGGTTGACTATAAAGAAAGCTGAGTACCAAACAATTGATGCTTCTGAGCTGTGGTGTTGGAGAAAACTCTTGAGAGTCCCTTGGACTGCAAGGAGATCCAACCAGTTCTTCCTAAAGGAAATCAGTCCTGAACTTCATCGGAAGGACTGATGCTGAAGCTGAAACTCCAATACTTTGGCCACCTGATGCAAACAAATGATTCATTGGAAAAGACCCTGATGCTGGGAAAGATTGTGACTGGAAAAGGAGAAGGGGTTGACAGAGGATGAGATGGATGGATGGCATCACCAACTCAATGGACATGAATCTGAGTAAACTCTGGGAGTTGGTGATGGACAGGGAGGCCTGGAGTGTTGCAGTCCATGGGGTCGCAAAGAGTCGGACACGATTGAGCATCTGAACTGAGTTCAAGATTTATGAATAATAAATGAGGCTGTGGTTCCTTTACACCCCGTGGTGTCTCATCCTTATACGTTATTGTATGAAATTTCTAAATGAGTCAATCAGATAGTCAACTTCTTAAATATCAATAGCTGTTACTGGAGGGACCAATAACTAAACTTAGAGTTTGTGGAAACTTAAACCCTACCAATCTGCAGCCAAGAAATTAAAAGATGCTTACTCCTTGGAAGGAAAGTTATGACCAACCTAGATAGCATATTAAAAAGCAGAGACATTACTTTGTCAACAAAGGTCCACCTAGTCAAGGCTATTGTTTTTCCAGTAGTCATGTATGGATATGAGAGTAGGACTATAAAGAAAGCTGAGCACTGAAGAATTGATGCTTTCAAACTGTGGTGTTGGAGAAGACTCTTGAGAGTCCCTTGGACTGCAAGAAGATCCAACCAGTCCATCCTAAAGGAGATCAGTCCTGGGTATTCATTGGAGGGACTGATGTTGAAGCTGAAACTCCAATACTTTGGCCACCTGATGTGAAGAGCTGACTCATTTGAAAAGACCCTGATGCTGGGAAAGATTGAGGGCAGGAGGAGAAGGGGATGACAGAGAATGAGATGGTTGGATGGCATTACCGACTCAATGGACATTGGTTTTGGTGGACTCCGGGAGTTGGTGATAGACAGGGAGGCCTGGCATGCTGAGGTTCCGGGGGTCGCAAAGAGTCAGACACGACTGAGCAACTGAACTGAACTTTCCTTCCAGAGAAAGTAAATGAATCCTTAGAATTAACTAACTATGTGACTCAGCTTTCAGCTTTTCAACCTCCTCATCAGTTGAAGGCTCCGCATGGTAGATTTCTCCACTTCAAGAAAAATACTTTCTTCGACTCTGCAAATACCTTCACCAGCAACAATCACATGTGATGCCTCTTCTTGATCTGATGACATCTAATATGGACTGATATAACACATTGTACCTTAACTATAGACATAATGTGACTTTCAATTTTGGTTATGTTTTAACTTGGTTTAACGACTATTCTGCCGTACATGAGAAGTGAAGTTGCTCAATCATATGTGACTCTTTGCAATCTGAGACTGGAGCCTACCAGGCTCCTCCACCCATGGAATTTTCCAGGCAAGAGTACTGGAGTGGGTTTCCATTTCCTTCTCCAGGGGATCTTCTCGACCCAGGGATCGAACCTAGGTCTCCTGTATTGTGAGCATATGCTTTTCCTCTGCCTTACATCTGTAACCACAGTCTCATTTATTGTTGGTGAATCTTGAACTCAGTTCAGTGGCTCAGTCATGTCTGACTCTTTGCGACCCCATGGACTGCAGCATGCCAGGCCTCCCTGTCCATCACCAACTCCCGGAGCTTACTCAAACTCATGTCCATTGAGTTAGTGATCCCATCCAACCATCTCATCCTCTGTTGTCCCCATCTCTTTCTGACTTCAATCTTCCACAGCATCAGGGTCTTTTCAAATGAGTCAATTCTTCACATTAGGTGGCCAAATTATCGGAGTTTCAGCTTTAGCATTGGTCGTTCCAATGAAGATTAACATCTAATTTCTTTTAGGATGGAATTGTTGGATCTCCTTGCTGTCCAAGGGACTCTCCAACACCACAGTTCAAAAGCATCAATTCTTCAGCCCCCAGCTTTCTTTATTGTCCAACTCTTACATCCATACATGGCTACTGGACAAACCATAGCCTTGACTAGGTGGACCTTTGTTGACAAAGTAATGTCTCTGCTTTTGAATATGCTGTCTAGGTTGGTCATAACTTTTCTTCCAAGTATGCGTTTTTTAATTTCATGTCTGCAGTCACCATCTGCAGTGATTTTTGGAGCCCCCAAAATAGAGTCTGTCACTGTTTCTGTTGTTTCCCCATCTATTTGCCATGAAGAGCTGGGACCAGATACCATGATCTAAATTTTTTTGAATGTTGAGTTTTAAGCCAGCTCTTTCACTTTCCTCTTTCACTTTCATCAAGAGGTTCTTTAGTTCCTCTTCACTTTCTGCCATAAGGGTGGTGTCATCTGCATATCTGAGGTGATTGATATTTCTCCCGGAAATCTTGATTCCAGCTTGTGCTTCATCCAGCCCAGCATTTCTCATGATGTACTCTGCATAAAGGCAGGGTGACAATATACAGCCTTGATGTAATAATTTTTATATTTGGAACCAGTCTTTTGTTTCATGTCCAGTTCAAACTGCTGCTTTCTGACCTGCTTACAGATTTCTCAGGAGGCAGGTCAGGTGGTTTGTTATTCCCATCTCTTTCAGAATTTTCCACACTTTATTGTGATCCACACAGTCAAAGACTTTGGCATAGTCAATAAAGCAGAAATAGATTATTTTCTGGAACTCTCCTGCTTTTCAGTGATCCAGCAGAAGCTGGCAATTTGATCTCTGGTTCCTCGGCCTTTTCTAAAACCAACTTGAACATCTGGAAGTTCACGGTTCACGTATTGCTGAAGCCTGGCTTGGAGAATTTTTGAGCATTATTTACTAGTGTATGAA
Organism: Capricornis sumatraensis; assembly: GCF_032405125.1. Taxonomy (NCBI): domain Eukaryota; kingdom Metazoa; phylum Chordata; class Mammalia; order Artiodactyla; family Bovidae; genus Capricornis; species Capricornis sumatraensis. Next base: position 39,807,294 of record NC_091078.1, on the reverse strand, counting down.
ATGAGTGCCATTGTGCAGTAATTTGAACATTTTTTGGCATTGCCTTTCTTTGGGATTGGAATGAAAACTGACCTTTCCTAGTCCTGTGGCCACTGCTGAGTTTTCCAAATTTTCTGGCATATTGAGTGCAATACTTTCACCGCATCATCTTTTAGGATTTGAAATAGCTCCACTGGAATTCCATCACCTCCACTAGTTTTATTCATAATGATGCTTCCTAAGACCCCCTTGACTTTGTATTCCGGGATGCCTGGCTCTAGGCAAGTGATCACACCACCATGATTAGCTCAGTCATGAAGATCTTTTTTGTACAGTTCTTCTGTGTATTCTTGCCACCACTTCTTAATATCTTCTGCTTCTGTTACATCCATACAATTTCTGTCCTTTATTGTGCCCATCTTTGCATGAAATGTTCCTTGGGTATCTCTTATATTCTTGAAGAGATCTCTAATCTTCCCCATTCTATTGTTTTCCTCTATTTCTTTGCACTGATCACCGAGGAAGGCTTTCTTATTTCTCCCTGCTATTCTTTGGAACTCTGCATTCAAATGGGTATATCTTTCCTTTTCTCCTTTGCTTTTCACTTCTCTTCTTTTCACAGCTATTTGTAAGCCCTCCTCAGACAGCCATTTTGCTCTTTTGCATTTCTTTTTCTTGAGGATGGTCTTGATCTCTGTCTCCTGTAAAATGTCACGAACCTCTGTCCATAGTTCATCAGGTACTCTGTCTATCAGATCTAGCCCCTTAAATCTATTTCTTACTTCCACTGTATAACTGTAAGGGATTTAAATCATAAGGGATTTGAATACCTGAATGGTCTAGTGGTTTCCCTATTTTCTTCAAGTTAAGCCTGAATTTGGCAATAAAGAGTTCATGATCTGAGCCACAGTCAGCTCCTGGTCTTGTTTTTGCTGACTGTATAGAGCTTCTCCATATTTCGCTGCAAAGAATATAATCATCTGATCTTACTATTGACCATCTGGTGATGTCCACGAGTAGAGTCTTTTCTTGTGTTGTTGGAAGAGGGTGTTTGCTACGACCAGTGTGTTCTCTTGGCAAAACTCTATTAGTCCTTGCCCTGCTTCATTTTGTACTCCAAGGCCAAATTTGCCTGCTCAGTTCAGTTCAGTCACTCACTCGTGTCCAACTCTTTGCTACCCCATGAATCGCAGCACTCCAGGCCTCCCTGTCCATCACCAACTCCCGGAGGTCACTCAGACTCACATCCATCGAGTCAATGATGCCATTCAGCCATCTTATCTGCGGTCGTCCCCTTCTCCTCCTGACACCAATCCTTCCCAGCATCAGAGTCTTTTCCAATGAGTCAACTCTTCGAATCAGGTGGCCAAAGTACTGGAGTTTCAGCTTTAGCATCATTCCTTTCAAAGAAATCCCAGGGCTGATCTCCTTCAGAATGGACTGGTTGGATCTCCTTGCAGTCCAAGGGACCCTCAAGAGTCTTCTCCAACACCACAATTCAAAAGGATCAATTCTTCGGCGCTCAGCCTTCTTCACAGTCCAACTCTCACATCCATACATGACCACAGGAAAAACCATAGCCTTGATTAGATGGACCTTAGTTGGCAAAGTAATATCTCTGCTTTTGAATATGCTATCTAGGTTGGTCATAACTTTTCTTCCAAGGAGTAAGCGTCTTTTAATTTCATGGCTGCAATCACCATCTGCAGTGATTTTGGAGCCCCCCAAAATAAAGTTTGACACTGTTTCCACTGTTTCCCCATCTAATAGTCCTTGCCATGAAGTGATGGGACCGGATGCCATGATCTTCATTTTCTGAATGTTGAGCTTTAAGCCAACTTTTTCACTCTCCTCTTTCACTTTCATCAAGAGGCTTTTTAGTTCCTCTTCACTTTCTGCCATAAGGGTGGTGTCATCTGCATATCTGAAGTTATTGATATTTCTCCCGGCCATCTTGATTCCAGCTTGTGTTTTTTCCACTCCAGCATTTCTCATGATGTACTCTGCATAGAAGTTAAATAGGCAGGGTGACAATATACAGCCTTGACATACTCCTTTTCCTATTTGGAACCAGTCTGTTGTTCCATGTCCAGTTCTAACTGTTGCTTCCTGACCTGCATACAGATTTTTCAAGAGGCAGATCAGGTGGTCTGGTATTCCCATCTCTCTCAGAATTTTCCACAGTTTATTGTGATCCACACAGTCAAAGGCTTTGGTATAGTCAATAAAGCAGAAATAGATGTTTTTCTGGAACTCTCTTGCTTTTTCCATGATCCAGTAGCTGTTGGCAATTTGATCTCTGATTCCTCTGCCTTTTCTAAAACCAGCTTGAACACCAGGAAGTTCACGGTTCACATACTGCTGAAGCCTGGCTTGGAGAATTTTGAGCATTACTTTACTAGCATGTGAGATGAGTGCAATTGTGCAGTAGTTTGAGCATTCTTTGGCATTGCATTTATTTGGGATTGGAATGAAAACTGACCTTTTCCAGTCCTGTGGCCACTGCTGAGTTTTCCAAATGTGCTGGCATATTGAGTGCAGCACTTTCACAGCATCATCTTCTGGGATTTGAAATAGCTCAACTGGAATTCGATTACCTCCACTAGCTTTGTTCGGAGTGATGTTTCCAAGGCCCACTTGACTTCACATTCCAGGATGTCTGGCTCTAGATGAGTAATCACACCATCGTGATTATCTGGGTCGTGGAGATCTTTTTTGTACAGTTCTTCTGTGTATTCTTGCCACCTCTTCTTAATATCTTCTGCTTCTGTTAGGTCCATACCATTTCCGTCCTTTATTGAGCCCATCTTTGCATGAAATGTTCCCTCGGTATCTCTAACTTTCTTGAAGAGATCTCTAGTCTTTTCCATTCTGTTCTTTTCCTCTATTTCTTTGCATTGATCGCTGAAGAAGGCTTTCTTATCTCTTCTTGCTATTCTCTGGAACTCTGCATTCAGCTGCTTATATCTTTCCTTTTCTCCTTTGCTTTTTGCCTCTCTTCTTTTCATAGCTATTTGCCTGTTTCTCCAGGTGTTTCTTGACTTCCTATTTTTGCTTTCCAGTCCCCTATAATGAAAAGGACATCTTTTTTGGGTGTTAGTTCTAGAAGGTCTTGCAGGTCTTCATAGCATCATTCAGCTTCAGCTTCTTCAGCAATATTGGTCGGGGTATATAGACTTGGATCACCGTGATTTTGAATTGTTTTCCTTGGAAATGAACAGGGATCGTTCTGCCATTTTTGAGATTGCATCCAAGTACTGCATTTCAGACTCTTTTTTTTTTGACTATGATGACTACTCCATTTCTTCTAAGGGATTCTTGCCCACAGTAGTAGATTTAATGGTCATCTGAGTTAAATTCACCCATTCCAGTCCATTTTAGTTTGCTGATTCCTAGAATGTCGACATTCACTCTTGCCATCACCTGTTAGGCCACTTCCAATTTGCCTTGATTCATGGACCTAACATTCCAGGTTCCTATGCAATATTGCTCTTTATAGCATTGGGCCTTGCTTCCATCACCAGTTCCATCCGTAACTGGCTGTTGTTTTTGCTTTGGCTCCATCTCTTCATTCTTTCTGGAGTTATTTCTCCATTGATCTCCAGTAGCATATTGGGCACCTACCAACCTGGGTAGTTCATCTTTCAGTGTCCTATCTTTTTGCCTTTTCATTACTGTTCATGGGGTTCTTAAGGCAAGAATACTGAAGTGGTTTTCCATTTCTTTCTCCGGTGGACCACATTTTGTCAGAAATCTCCACCATGACCCATCAGTCTTGGGTGGCCTACACTGCTTGGCTCATAGTTTCACTGAGTTAGATAAGGCTAACTGGTCAATGTGATTAGATTGGTTATTTTTCTGTGATTGTGGTTTTCAGTCTGTCTGCTCTCTGATGGAGAAGACATCCATAAAAGGCTTATGGAAGCTTCCTGATGAAAGAGACTGAATGAAGGGGAAACTGGATCTTGTTCTGATGGGCAGGGCCATGCTTGGTAAATCTTTAATCCAATTTTCTGTTGATGGGTGGAGCTGGGTTCCCTCCCTGCTATTTACCTGGGGCTAAACTATGGTGGAGATAATTAATATAATGGCAATCTCCTTCAAAAGGTCCCATGCATGTTCTGCTACACCCAGTGCCCTCAGCCCTGCAGTAGGCCTCCACCAACCCATGCCTCCACTGGAGACTCCTGGACACTCCCAGACAAGTCTGGGTCAGTCTCTCGTGGGGTCACTGCTCCTTTCCCCTGGGTCCTGGTGCACACAGGTTCTGTCTGTGCCCTCCCAGAGTCTGTTTCCCAGTGTGTGTAAGTTCTGGTAGCTCTATGGTGGGGTTAGTGGCGACCTTCTCCAACAGGGCTTATGCCATACCCAAGTCTGCTGCACCCAGAGCCCCTGTCCCTGTGGCACTCCACTGCTGACCCTTAGCTCCACAGGAGATGCTCAGACACATTTCTGTCTCGGTCTCTGTGGGGTCCCTGGTCCCTGGTCCCTGGTGCATACAATGTTTGTTTGAGCCTTCTGAGTGTCTCTGGTTTGAATGGGGTTTGATTTTAAACACAAATTTGCCCCTCCTACCATCTTGCTGGGGCTTATTCTTTGACATAGGACGTGGGGTATCTCTGCCCAGCTGCTCCAGCACCTACCATCTTACTGGGGTTTCTCTGACCTTGGACGTGGGGTATCTCCTCATGGCCAGTTCAGCAAAGCACAGCCACGGCTCCCGACCTTGGACATGGGGGAATCTCCTCTCAGCCGCTCGCCGCTCCAGTACCCTGCAGCCGCCACTGGCAAAGTGATGCTCAAAACTCTCCAAGCCAGGCTTCAAAGTGAGCTGTGAACTTCCAGATGTTCAAACTGGCTTTAGAAAAGGCAAAGGAACCAGAGATCAAACTCCCAACATCTGCTGGATCATCAAAAGAGCAAGAGAGTTCCAGAAAACATCTACTTCTGCTGTATTGACTAAGCCAAAGCCTTTGACTGTGTGGATCACAACAAACTGTGGTAAATTCTTCAATGGATGGGAATACCAGACCACCTGATCTGCCTCCTGAGAAATCTGTGTGCAGGTCAAGAAGCAACACTTAGAACTGGACATGGAACAACAGATTGGTTCCAAATCGGTAAAGGAGTACATCAAGGCTGTATATTGTCACCCTGCTTTTTAACTTATATACAGAGTACATCAACCGAAATGCTGGGCTGGATGAAGCACAAGCTGGAATCAAGATGGCTGGGAGAAATATCAATAACCTCAGATATGCAGATGATACCACTCTTATGGTAGAAAGTGAAGAACTAAGGAACCTCTTGATGAAAGTGAAAGAGGAAAGTGAAAATGTTGGCTTAGAGCTCAACATTCAGAAAAGTCAGATCATGGCATCTGGTCCCATCACTTCTGGCAAATAGATGTGGAAACAGTGTCAGACTTTATTTTGGGGGGCTCCAAAAATCACTGCAGATGATAATTGCAGCCATGAAATTGAAAGATGCTTACTCCTTGGCAGGAAAGTTATGACCAACCTAGACAGCATATTAAAAAGCAGAGACATTATTTTGCCAACAAAGGTCCATCTAGTCAAGGCTATGGTTTGTCCAGTAGTCATGTATGAATGTGAGAGTTGAACTATAAAGAAAGCTGAGTGCCAAAGAATTGATGCTTTTGAACTGTGGTCTGGAGAAGACTCTTGAGAGTCCCTTGGACTGCAAGGAGATCCAACCAGTCCATCCTAAAGGAGATCAGTCCTGGGTATTCATTGGAGGGACTGATGTTGAAGCTGAAACTCCAATATTTTGGCCACCTGATGTGAAGAACTGATTCATTGGAAAAGACCCCGATGCTGGGAAAGATTGAGGGCAGGAGGAGAAGGGGACAACAGAGGATGAGATGGTTGGATGGCATCACTGACTCAATGGACGTGAGTTTGAGTAAGCTTCGGGACTTGGTGAAGGACAGTGTAGTCTGGCGTGCTAAAGTCCATGGTTTACAAATAGTCAGACATGCCTGAGTGACTGAACTAAACTGCACTTTACTGAGGTGGGTGCAATTGTGTGGTAGTTTGAGCATTCTTTGTCATTGCCTTTCTTTGGGATTGGAATGAAAACTGACCTTTTCCAGTCCTGTGGCCCCTGCTGAGTTTTCCAAATTTGCTGGCATATTGAGTGCAGCACTTTCACAGCATCATCTTTTAGGATTTGAAATAGCTCAACTGGAATTCCATCACCTCCACTAGCTTTGTTTGTAGTGATGCTTCCTAAGGCCCACTTGACTTTGCATTTCAGATGTCTGGCTCTAGGTGAGTGATCATACCATCATGGTTATCTGGGTCATGAAGATCTTCTTTGTACAGTTCTTCTGTGTATTCTTGCCACCTCTTCTTAATATTTTCTCCTCCTGTTAGATCCATATTGTTTTTGTTCTTTATTCTGCCCATCTTTTTGCATGAAAATTTCACTTGATATCTCTAATTTTCTTGGAGATCTTTAATCTTTCCCATTCTATTGTTTTCCTCTATTTCTTAGCATTGATCACTGAGAAAGGCTTTCTTATCTCTCCTTGCTATCCTTTAGAACTCTGCATTCAAATGCATATATCTTTCCTTTTCTTCTTTGCCTTTAGCTTCTCTTCTTTTCTCAGCTATTTGTAAGTCCTCCTCAGACAACTATTTTGACTTTTTGGATTTTTTTCTTTGCGATGGTCTTGATCACTGCCTCCTGTACAATGTCACGAACCTCCATCCATAGTTCTTCCGGCACTCTATCAGGTCTAATAACTTGAATCTATTTGTCACTTCTATTGTATAATCGTAAGGGATTTGATTTATGTCATACTGGAATGGTCTAGTGGTTTTCCCTACTTTCTTCAATTTCAGTCAGAAGTTGGCAATAAGGAGTTCATTATCTGAGGGTTTGGTAAGACCTTTCTATTGTTAGTTCTAATCTTATTAATTTAAGATGTATGTTGTGGGAATGGGTCTGATAAAAATATATAAGGCCTTTATAAGACTAGCAATGAGGGCACTCTCTGTCCCCTTTCTGATGTCTTTGTCAGAAGCTTTCTCTGTCCTTTTTATACTTTAATAAAACTTTGCTGTGCATGTTAGGGGAAGCACACTGACTGAGACCGCCCACCTTGGCCAGGCATAGTAACCATTTGCATGAGTTGTTTTATGACAGGAGGTCCTGGTAAGGAACATAGAGCTAATAAGCTACCACCAACTGGAGAAGTTCGGGAAAGGTCAAAAGGAGACACCACATATTGGACCACTGAAGGAGTCTTTGGGCCTAGAAAGAAAACAACAGTCTCAAAGGCCCTTGCTAAATCATCTAACTTCGGAGAAAACAAAACAGAACTTTAGGTCCCACCCTGATGCTCCAGGCCAGTTGCATCTGTCTGGGACTTACCACTCCCTGTCCAGAAACCTTCCATCAGCTACACGAGCTCAAAAGACTTATCACCCCTTGCCCAACTACACATGCCATCTCAACTAAAGAATACCCAAAACATCCCGCCTGTTTCCCTTATCGCTTCCACAAACCTCCCTATAAATATGGAGTCTCCCTGATCCCTCTCCACACTCAACCTGGTCGTTAGGTCAACTGTCGCCCCTCCTTGCCTGAATAAAGTTAACCTACTTCTTATGGCAGAAAGTGAAGAGGAGCTAAAAAGCCTGTTGATGAAAGTGAAAGAGGAGAGTGAAAAAGTTGGCTTAAAGCTCAACATTCAGAAAACGAAGATCATGGCATCTGGTCCCATCACTTCATGGGAAATAGATGGGAAACAGTGGAAACAGGGTCAGACTTTATCTTTTTGGGCTCCAAAATCACTGCAGATGGTGACTGCAGCCATGAAATTAAAAGACGCTTACTCCTTGGAAGAAAAGTTATGACCAACCTAGACAGTATATTCAAAAGCAGAGACATTACTTTGCTGACTAAGGTCCGTCTAGTCAAGGCTATGGTTTTTCCTGTGGTCATGTATGGATGTGAGAGTTGGACTGTGAAGAAGGCTGAGCGCCGAAGAATTGATCCTTTTGAACTGTGGTGTTGGAGAAGACTCTTGAGAGTCCCTTGGACTGCAAGGAGATCCAACCAGTCCATTCTGAAGGAGATCAACCCTGGGATTTCGTTGGAAGGAATGATGCTAAAGCTGAAGCTCCAGTACTTTGGCCACCTCATGCAAAGAGTTGACTCATTGGAAAAGACTCTGATGCTGGGAGGGATTGGTGGCAGGAGGAGAAGGGGACGACTGAGGATGAGATTGCTGGATGGCATCACTGACTCGATGGACGTGAGTCTGAGTGAACTCCGGGAGATGGTGATGGACAGGGAGGCCTGGCGTGCTGCGATTCATGGGGTCGCAAAGAGTCGGACACGACTGAGTGACTGAACTGAACTGACTGACTTCTGTTGAGGTCATCTTTCCTTTTTCTGCCTGGGCCCGAACTATACCTTACAACCACCTCCCAGAACGCTTCTCGCTAGCATCCATCTTGGCTGAACAAGACATGCACCACCAGGAAGAACTCTGAGTCGGAATGATTGGCTAAAGACAACCTGGAAACTAATGCCATCACCATAAAACCCGAGACTGAGGGCCATGTGACAGAGCAGTTCTCCCGGGTTCCCTTACCCTTCTGCTCTCTGTCTGGGCACCATTTCCCAATAAAATCTCATGCTTTTGCAACACACACACGCACACGCACACACACACACACACACACACACACACACACAAATCCAACCCGAACCCAAATCTGAAACAAAGATTCTGTATCAGGCAGGGTTTTATAATCCCCACCCCCCAACACACACACACACACACACACACACACACACACACTGTAATGTCTCCACTGTGGCTAAAGACAACATCAGGACTCCGTTTCTGCTTCTATCTGGCACCTTTCTGGGTGGTAAACTGATTTCGGTACCTTTTTCAAAGCCTCATCACGAAGCTTCTACAGTTAGGTATAATTCATCAAGGTTAAGAATTAGCTCAGATTTCTCTAACTCCCTCTTTATTTTTTCACACAAGGCTTCTTGATTGTAGGTTCGGAACATTAAGATGCAAATAACAGAGGAAGGGAGAACCTTTCAATGTGCAGGGTTGGGGGTGGGGTGGGGCAGGCAAGAGGCAGTTCCCAGAGGAAAGAACCACAGTCCCCTGAGGCTTGTTAAGATGGAAAGGGGGAGGGCAGGAAAAAGGAGGGGGCCATTAGGCAGGTTTCTTTTGACTCACACTTTGCTTGTCAGGGTGAAAGAAAAAACTTTACAAGCTCTTAAAAACCGAATCACTAATCCACGGGCACTCTGAGCACAGACCCTGACTCAGCAGGGCACAGCAAAACTGGGAACAGATGGTCTGTTTTCTACCCAGAAGCTAAGCTGAGGTCTGACGGGTGTATCTTTCTCTTTCCCTTGGAGAGTTTGTGTGATCCAGTCTACTCTGAACAGAGTTGGTACATTTCCTTGGAACAGAATTAAAAATGACAAAGGGGAGAGGGAATGATGATGTAGGAACAGAGGGCAGGCTGTTCCAAATTTGTTCTCCCGGAAGTGTCACCACCCCCACGAGTGGCCAGGGCATCTGTCTTCCCGATCCTTTCTTCCTGGCCACTTCTCAGGTGCTTGCTCTGGATCTTGTTCTCCGCCCCCTTCCCCTTCTTCTCCCCCTCCCCTCTCCTCTCCACCCTCTAACCCTTCCCGTACTTCTTCCCCCCTCTAGATCCCTCTCCTCCTCCTGGCCCCCGTGTCCCTCATCCATCCATCCCTCTGGGCTGTAGCCCGCCCTCCTGGTCTGATCCTCCCTGCTGCAGTCACACACACGCTTCGCACTGGGCTCCATGCCCACATCTCTGAAGTCCGCCCACCCAGGGAAAGATGAGCAATGTGTTCTGGGCCTCGGGCCTTTGAGGATGGGCTCTAAGAAAGGGTGAGTGCTTCCCCTTGACTCTGAGCCAAGCTTAATTGGGGAGAAGCCTCTAACATGCTTGACTTGCCTGACAAAAGGACAGCTGAAGCCCTGCCCTGCTCTGCCCACACGCTCATGGACGGAAAGGAGAGCCGGGCCTGCTCTTGTCTCTGCTGACGATATTGCTGGAAGGCTTGTCAGATCATAGCTAAATGCATCTCTGGGTGGAGAGAGGAACTGCCCGAGGCAGGACCTGGAGTCCAGGAAGCCTCCCCATGCCAGAGGACCAGTGAGGGTCAGTGAAGGTGCCCAGCCGGCTCCAGTTCTGGGATCGCAGCCATGACCCTGGCCAAGTCTCTCACCTCTTTGGAGCTGCTCCTCCTTGGTGGGTGGGTGTTGAGGGAGGCTATACACACTTCTCTTGTCAGGGTGTCTCGTGAGTGAACTCATAGCATGCTGGGAAGCAGGGCAAGGCGCTGGCCATGCTCAGCCCCCTACTTCTCTGTCCTTCCTTCTGGGGCTTCTCAGAGAAGTGCCTTCTGTTGACCCATTGATCAAGGGGGTGCTCCTAGGATGGGCAAGGTTAGTGGGTAAGTTTTAACTATCCAGGGAGGGGTTTGCAGACAAGAGGCATTGTACCCTGTGCCTTCAACCTTTAGAGCAAGTCACTGAAAGCATCTCTGATCTGAGATGCTCCAGAGGAGAAGGCATGTCACCTGGGTAATGTGTCAGGTGAGCAAAGTAAGATCTGTATCTTATCATGATGTATTTTAAGATGCTAAGAGTAGGAATGCTTGTCTCAAGGCTTGTTTGGAAAGCAGCAAGACAATAGATAGATTTGAATTTTTTTAAAAAGTCCAAGAAGAGTTTCAGGGAAGCCTTGTCATGTTATATATATCCTATGATGGTAGTCCATGTGGTTGAGCTGGGACTTTAAAGTAGAAACTTCTCCCCCAGATTCCTTTGTTTTTAAGGGAACAAACCTTTGCAGCAGTGTCACACAGAGAGAAGGCGGGGTGAAGAGCAGCTGAGCAGGTTTCTTTGTGTGGATCCCACGCCAAGAGTTCACCCTGCCCTCACAGCTGGAGGTGTTGGTGTTGGTGGGGTGAGCCGGTGAGGTGAGGCGTCCCCTGGTGAGGTCAGCGCCTTCCTGCTTCCCTTGCCATGTTTGTCCCAGGGGATGTGTAGATTGGTGAACCTGGCTCCGCAGCCCCAAATCTACAGCCAGTTAACAGATACTCATTTGAGAACCAGCTCAGCAGCAGGGAGTGTTCACACTGAGCATCAGCCTTCTAGTGCCCACGCTTGTTTATTCCTTTCCCCAGGGATGTCGAGACACCCCCAGTGGGGGAAAAGCCTGAGAAGCTGGGGAGACCTAGGGGAGGGGCAAGGAGAGCCATCAGACTCTTCCAGCTCCAGGGATGGCACAGCCTCCCTCTTTGATTATTTCAGCATACAGAGGTAAGAGCTTATCCAATTGGTAATTAAGAGGTGTTATGTATTTCAGGAAAGCCATCCTTAAGTAGCTAAATCTACAAGTCAATTGAAAATGTGAAGAGATTTATAAAAGCTGTGCTTACACATGACCTTTAAGAAGATATTGTACTTGAAACGAACACTACACACTATTTGTTTTTCCCCACTGTCTCTATCATGAGATGATACACAAACAGGAAATGATGTGCCTCTAACAAAAGGTGCTACTCTCAGGAAAGCCCAAGAAGTATATGTGTGTACAAGGGTCTGAGTGTATGCATATATATATATATATATATGCACATGGTTTTATATGAAAGAGAATGTTTATGAAATTTAAAACGTAATGTAAAAACACTCATTGAGGCAATCATATTAGACAGAGACACAGAAAGTATAAGCCTGTCTCCTTGTTTTGTCACATATTTCCTCATAAATTTTTATAACCCCAGCATCTCTAATATAAAATTTGACTCAGAATATCAGTTTGGTACAGATTTCTCTGACACAAGTTGTGAATCATCCTATAAGATGTCTGTGAAGTTCTGCAGATTCCCCTAGAAACAAATATACATATTTATTGATAACATTCCCAGGAAACGAAAGTCTCCATAAAACCAAAAGTGACTCGCTTCCTATGTGCCCAGCTTCTGTCTCTCCAGTCTCCAGATACTCTTCATGGGGATTATAATAAGAAGCTGTCTCCAAACCCATCCATTGTCCCAGTGATAACTGTACCCCACAAATTACAGGATTTGAGGGGGAGTGGGCAGGGTCCCACTTGAGTGGTTTACAGATGTCATCAGTGTGCTGACTTCCTCTCCCCCTGGCCTCCTCCTGATATCCAGGGGCGCCTTTCTGTCTCTAGTGGAATGTACACAGCCACCCCACTTGGCTTTCTGCCCACTTTCACCTCTGGTCCTTGTCCCCAGTCACCTGACTGCCCAGAACACACCCTGTTCTCCCGCAGTCCCACCCCTCCTGGGGTGGGACTCGCCACAAGAGACGCATCTCTTGAATGGGAGGTGTCTGGAGCACTCTGTGGCTCCCCTCAGCATGCAGTAGTGGGCACAGCAGGGCAGTGTCAGAGAAATGACCTGTGTGATTTGGGCCACTCTCTCAGGTATGCCTGTTCCCTCCTTTCTGAGTTCCTATTCGAAGTCTGCGTGACCCCAGGATGTAGTAGATACATCCTGCAGTAGTCTACAGTAGAAATGAGGCAGGACGGATGTATTAGATATCAAGGCATCAGCAAGGCAGCTGGTGTGGGCAGAAGGCATCATTAAAAGTCAATATGACTAGGACTTCCCTGTGCTCCAGTGGAAAAGGGTCTGCCTGCCAATGCTGGGGACACAGGTTCAATTCCTGGTCTGGGAGGGTCCCACATGCCAGGGCGCAACTGCACCCATGTACCACAACTGCTGAGCCCACGTGCTGCAACTACTGAGCCCACGTGCTGCAACTACTGAGCCCACGTGCTGCAACTGCTGAGCCCACGTGCTGCAACTGCTGAGCCTCTCACCTAGAGCTGGTGCTCCACATGAGAGAAGCCACTGCGAGGAGGAGCCTGAGCACTGCAGCAGAGTAGCCCCACTTGCCACAACTAGGAGAAGCCTACCAGCAGCAGTGAAGACCCAGCACAGGCGAGATAAGCAAAGAAATATGACTAGCCTCTAGCTAAGGCCATGGCTTTTCCAGTAGTCATGTATGGATGTGAGAGTTGGACTATATAGAAAGCTGAGTGCTGAAGAATTGATGCTTTTGAACTGTGGTGCTGGAGAAGACTCCTGCGAGTCCCTTGGACTGCAAGGAGATCCAACCAGTCCATCCTAAAGGAAATCAGTCCTGAATATTCACTGGAAGGACTGATGTTGAAGCTGAAACTCCAATACTTTGGCCACCTGATGCAAAGAACTGACTCATTTGAAAAGACCCTGATGCTGGGAAAGGTTGAAGGCAGGAGGAGAAGGAAATGACAGAGGATGAGATGGTTGGATGGCATCACCGATTCAATGGACATGAGTTCGAGTAGATTCTAGCAGTTGGTGATGGAAAGGGAGGCCTGGCATGATGCAGTTCATGGGGTTGCAAAGAGTCGGACACAACTGAACTGACCTGAAGGAGCTTGCAACTTTCTCTCAGTATTTTAATGTTTGAAATTATTATGTGTGTGTTGCTTGTTTGGGTTGATTCTTATTCTAGACTTTCTTCCTCCTTCTTTCAACTATACCTTTCAACCAAGTCTCTTTCCAAGAAGCAAGAGAATTCCAATCCATCTCTTTAAGGGATCAGCTGTTCCTTGCAAAGATGGAGGGAGCTGGTATTAGTCTCATCTAGTCACAGCCCTGAAGGAAATGCTCCAGAGAAACCATGTCAGGAGCCAGAGCCTGCCTGCCTGACTACTTGATATTGACCAGCTGTCTGTCTCCTGTATTTATGTCTAGAGGAATGTGGAAGTTGGGTGCTGGGGAGTGACAGAGGCAGTCTCTCCTCAGTCCCGGCCTCCCTAACCACCCACTTCCAGCTCAGTGTCACCCTCTCAGTGCTCTGGTAGGGTCCTTTCCCACCTCCCTGCATATTTGCATGACATTTCTGCTCTCTGTCTCCGAGCATCCGGTCCTCACCTCCTGTCCATCTATCAGGGCCTGAAGCAAGTCCATTCCCCTCCCACATCCCCCTCTAGGCTTCTCTGACGTCACACACTATGCATCTCTCCACACACACCCATGCTCTGAATCACTCATTGCAGCACTTAATTGTGGGCTGCCTTGAAGGCTTTGACTTATTTTCTGTCTGTTTTAACATCTATAACTGAGAAGCGAACACTGAGCAGGGCCTGGATAAATATCTACACAAATTCTTTTTTAATCAATAAAATCTGTCTACAGGACTCTTCTAGAACGGTCTGCATAGTTAATCCTCAGAGTTGTGTGTTCTAAGGGCAGACCTCCTGTCTGCTCCTTCTTTGAAACTCCCAGGGTATGTAGTCTTGACTCAAAATTCACTTGACTTTTTGCTTCTTTCAGTACCCATTGATTACTTGAAACTCAACTTTAAGAATTTAGTTTTCTACAAAACAAATCCAATTTCAAACCTGCTGTCTAATTCCTTGCCTGCAATTTGTAAATGGTAATAGTACTTACCTTATACAGTTACAGAGAAGATTACATAAATTCTGCATGTTAACTGCTTGGCACAATAGATAGCCTGGCATAAAGTGAAACTGAAAGTGAAATCGCTCAGTCATGTCCGACTCTTTGCGACCCCTTGGATTTGTAGCCCACCAGGCTGCCTCGTCCATGGGATTTTCCAGGGAAGAATACTGGAGTGAGTTGCCATCTCCTTCTTCAGGAGATCTTCCCTACCCACGGATTGGACCCGGGTCTCCCGCATGGTAGGCAGACGCTTTACTGTCTGAGCCACCAAGGAAGTTGTAAGGCATAAAGTGAGCACTCAGTAAGTTTAACTAGTATCATTATTGCTGCTTCTGACTTGTAGCCTTCTTGTAACAAACTGCTTGCCTAATCTCCCTATTTCATATTTCCATGCGACTGAGGTTTGACTGTGCATCATCTAAGTGAGGGGCATACAAACATTAGCAACTTGGGCTCAGATCATTCTTCCAGGAATGTCTAAGATGGAAGTCTGGAGGGGAAGTCACATCTCTGATACCCTAAGTGCTATGAAAGGAGAGCTCGGTGGGACCTTTGGAAGCTGCTCAGAAGAGTGACTGTCCTTTGTTTGAACCAAAGAACATGGGTCTTTGGTTCTTGGACTTCCTGAAGATCACAGGGCTGTGAATGATCTCCTTTCTCCAAATATCACCATGAAATATGGTGTTCTGTCTTCTGGACGTCCTGTCTTGAAGCAGCGTGACTTTGTCATTTTAAGCTGTATTTTGGCACCAGCTGGTGCTTCAGTTCCTTTTGGGTAGAGCTAGAATTCAAGGCTCAGCTCTGTTTTTTCGAAAGGTTAGCTTTCCTTTTAGGTTGAAAGGATTCATTAACAAAGGAAACCACTCATAACACACAAACAAGCAATTTCAACTTTTTAAAAGAAGATTATTTGACTTAATTTCCATATACAGTCATTAAAAGAAAAGAAATAGAAATAGACAGAAGTAACAGTGTACACAACACCAAACTGTGCCAACTTACATCCAAACTTGAACATTGCGGCAAAGGCCAGAATGACAGCAACCTGGAGTCCCAGCTGGGAAAGGGCCTGGGTGGTGCATCCATCTCCCAAGTGAGACTTCAAATCGCAGTTTGGGGGGCTCCTGCTTATAATTCCAGGCTTCAAAGTGGTATCATCATCAGTTTACCTGCAAAAGTGCAGCTCTGGTTTTAACTTTTACAATGCTTCTTGCTTCACCGTGTGAATCGTAAGACTTCTTAAAACCCGGGGCACTGGGCAGCACCTAAGGAGCTGGAGAGATTCCAGGACCCACTCTCTTTCTTGTCTAAGGCGCTGCTTGACTTGCTGGTAACAACTGGTGTGCTTGCAGGCAGGCATGTCTTCCAGGCAGGGTCCAGGCAAGGTCAGAAGTTGCTCAGAGGCCTGCTTTCCTACTTCTGAAGCCTGAACAAGACTGCTTCCATTTTAATTTCCCTAACAAGTTCTCTGATGGACAATTATAATTTGTGAAACTGTATGACTATGAGGGAACACTTGAGATTGTGTCGAAAGAAAGGACAATCATCTTACTGGCGGGCTGGACACGTGGCCTAGACCTGTGTTTGAAGGCTGCCAGGCACATTTACAAATGGGCCAGAGTCCTTGACTGAGGGCCATGGCTTCCCCTCCTTCACTGCTGACTTGCTCTGGAGGTAAGTCCTGGAGGACACACTTGGACAGCTGAAGTCATACTGCTTCACCAGTGTGGTTGTATAGAGGATCTCCATAGATAAAGTAAAAAAGAGAAAGAGTAACTATATGGGTGTTTTTTTTCTTTTACAAAATGATCTTATTTGCTTGAAAGCGTATGGTTAATCCTTGTTTCTCTCCCAGCATAGAGCTTTGAAAAAGAGAAAAAGTATCCACAAAATATCCTAATTTTCATTCCCCTCGGCTGAACCGTACTAGTCCTAATTCCTGGCCATGACAGGCCAGAAATCGCGAGTCTGGCCAGCCCCTTCCTGGGTCTCAGCCAGATTCCCAACCAGAAAGAAAGAGGAAAGAGAGTGAGGAGCCAAGGATAGGACAGGCTCTTTCTAATGGGCTCATAGCCTACAGGTTCAGACTTGATCCTTCAAAGCCACCATTTCCAAGGTGTTTCTCTTCAGTTCCTAATGAGCTGTGATGAGGGCAAAGCTGTGTTGTTCCCTGGCTGCTGATGTGATTGTCACTCCTTGGAGGGTGCAAAGGGCCAAGGTAGACAGGAGAGGCCAGGACAGGTTGAAGGGGCCCAGAGCAGCAGAAGGGACCAGGGAAGATGGGAGTGGCCTGGACAGATGGGAGGGGCTGCAGGGCAAGACAGGCTGTGCCCAAACAGCTGGAGCCCAGGTAGCTACCGGCATCAGCTCTCCTTGGACAAGCCTGCAGTTTCTTTGGAAGAGAGGACAACACAGAGAACTTCTGGTCGAATTAGAAGCCCCAAGTCAGGGTACATGGGCACTGGAACAGGCCTGCATCTATGGGGTCTTGGGAAAGATCTGGCCCTGAGGAATGGTGCTGGGTGGATGTATAATTCATCCAAAGTCTAAGTCAGCTGGTGCATGTTCCCAGGTGAGAATACTGGAGATAGTTAATAACCAGCAACATCCCAGCGGATGACACCATCTGCAGCTGAGCTGATGAATGGAAATCTAAGTGACAGTGGCAGGAGCTGGAGAGAACCTTGCAAATGAGGCTGACGGAAGAGCATGCTGAGGGAATAGACCCTCCTTTTATATTGCACCGCTCTCAGAGGCACTCCTGTCCAAGCCTATAGGCTGCCAAGGATGGGAGAACCAAGGGCATTGCGCTGCAGGCAGCAGGCAGAGGGCTTCTCAGGACACAGCTGGAAGGAAAGAGAGAAACACTGGGCCTGAAATGTCCAGACCAGGTTGGCTCTTGCTTTTGCCTTGTATGAGCTACATGACTTTCCCATGCAAACTTGACCTCTCTGGGCCTTGTGTTTATTATTTCCAAAATTAATACATGCTGGACAGGACTGTTGGGAGACTAAAATGAGACACCATCAAAGCTATTTTGGTTTCAAAATGCAAAACTTCCATTTTTAGGCAAAATGGGGACTTTTTAAAAGAATGCTGGAAGATCTCACACACTGTAACTGAACGAAGACAGGAGAGCTACACCCAAGAGCTCCTAGAACCAGGGACTGAAATGCTCCCAGAACTTTCTCTTCACTCTTTGCTTCTCTGGAGATTTCCCTAGAGATTAATTTCCTGCATATGTTAGAACCCAAAGTCAGTGACAACCCCCAACTTTCACATCTACTGTTTTACCAACAGAGAATTGACTCTGCTCCCCAGAATTACAAGGAAGGACTCTGTTTGGCTCACCTAAGGTCAGGTGACCAACCCTCACTCAATCAATTGCAGGCAGGGGGACATGGTCTGTGAAACATGGGTTTTCCTACAGGAACCTCATGGAGGAGATGAGGTTAGAAAAGTCCCAGAAGATGGAGTAGTAGAATCAGAAGGTGGTGGATGGACAGATAATAGATGTCCACCCAGGACTTTGTAAATTATACAGGGCACTTTTCATGTAAAGTCTTGGTAATGGCCACTGGACAAATACCCTCAGTTCTGCGAAGCACTTTAGAGTCTTGTGTGCATGGAGACAGGCAAGCTTCAGTCTCTGTTTACTGGTCTTAAGGAAGACATCTATTCTCTGCCCTTATGGACTGTTGCCTTGAGGCAGTAGTTTTATACTTTCTGAGCTACTTTGGCACCTGTAGAATGCTAATACTGCTGGGAAAAAACTAGGAAGAAATCTATACATATAATCTGAAGGGCAATCAGCATTTGCACTGACGCTTTGAACTTGAACAGCAATCAGAAAAGACTAGAAGTCTGTGCTTAAGTGGGAAGAAAATGAACTTGTTGATGGACTATACTCTGTGGCTGGGGCAGATTACGTGAATCAGGAATCTAAGATAGTTAGCTCTTTACTGCCATGGCTTATTATCTGGTCTTGTTGTTCCTCTTCCTCCATGAAATAGATGGCCTGCTTTGCAAGTGGAGAGACAGGGCATGGGGCCATACTTTGCAAAGGGGGATAAGGGGAGAGGACATCTTCTAAGTATAATTAAAGTGCAGGGAGCTAGGCCCCCTTACACAGTACACAAAATGTTCTGCATTTCTTCCCACTTTTAACTTCTCACCTGGCAGAGTTTAAGTTTCTCTGAGCTTTCAGAGTGTGAACTGGCCTCTAGCCGGGCAGTCCCGGGAGGCCAGCGTCAGTGGCAGTGACCCGGCACCATCAACCCTCATTTTGTTTCTTCTAGTTTGTGCTTGCCATCTCCTAGCAATAAATCCTTCATAATCAAAGAATAAGGGGAGAGAGGAGGCAATCTTTAAAATGTTAATCCTGTCTTCATAAAAGAATCTTGGACTCTAAAACTGAGTAATTGTTTACATGGGCCAAACGCAGCTGAATTAAAATCTCTCCTTGTGCTGAACGAAAATCAAAGTGTTAGTTGCTCAGTTGTATTCGACTCTTTGCAACCCCATGGCCTGTAGCCTGTCAGTCTCCTCTGCCCATGGGATTTTCCAGGTAAGAATACTAGAGTGGGTTGCTATTTTCTTCTCTAAGGGATCTTTCCAACCCAGGGGTCAAACCTGGGTCTTCTGCACTTATCGTCAGAACGACCAGGGATCTGGTATCGATTCCTATGCAGAAAAGCACCAGGCACAGACAGTGCGTTCTCAAGGCCTGGCTGAGGATCAATGACTGGGTTTCACCACCTCCAGTCTGATGATTTTGTTTCTGTGGGTGAATTCGACAGGCCTTGGCCACATAAAAGGGCTTCCCTGGTAGCTCAGCTGGTAAAGAATCTGCCTTCAATGCAGGAGACCCCAGTTCAATTCCTGGGTCAGGAAGATCCACTGGAGAAGGGATAGGCTACCCAATCCAGTATTCTTGGGCTTCCCTTGTGGTTCAGTGGTAAAGAAGCTACCTGCAGTGCAGGAGACCTGTGTTTGATCCCTTAGTTGGGAAGATTCCCTGGAGAAGGGAAAGGCTACCCACACCAACATTCTAGTCTAGAGAATTCCATGGACTGTATAGTCCACAGGGTCACAAAGAGTCAGCCATGACTGAGTGACTTTCACTTGTCTCATAAAACTTTGGTCAGTGCTTTGCAATGAGCAGCTCTGGCATTAGGCCCATCTAACTCCTGCCTTTCGGCATCAATGGACAACAGGAAATGGGATTCATGCCAAGGAAGGGGAAGTGAGTGGATTGAAGCAGGAATTGGGAAGTTTAGGCATCTGTGTCCGCTCCACCAACCCACCTACATGGGCGAAAAGCTATGCCTTGGAGACTGGATTCTCTTGTACTTTATGTGATCACTGGAAAATATGAGTGATACAGGCATGGGTGCAAAGAGCAAATAGTAAAATAAGAGGTGGCCTGGAGCATAGAGCAAAGTGCCACAGCCTAAGAGTGAGGAGTGGAGCCTCCAGAGTCCCGGGAGGGAAAAGGTCCCGTGGTCTCGGGAGGGCTTTCTTAGCTTGAGAGTCTGAGGACTGGGCTGGTGGCACTGACTCAGACTTCCCTCAGATCTAACTCACTTGCTGCCCACAGCCTTCTGAAACGGCCACTTTTCTGCTCCATGACTGAGTTGACCTCTGTAGCCTACTTGACTGATGACGCAGGACCTTGGTCTTCGGTTCCGAAGTTCTCAAGATGCCAGGCATCCTGACAACACTCTCCCTGGGATTTATCCTCATGGTTCCCTCAGTGGATGCCTACCTTACTCTGTTTGGGCTGCTATAACAGAATGCTATAATATATTCTGTTTATACATGACAGAAATTTGTTTCTTACATTTCTGAAGGCTGGGAAGTCCAAGATCAAGTCTCTGGCAAATTCCACGTCTGGTGAGACCTTGCTTCTTGGTTCATATACTGCTGAGTTCTCACTGTGTCCTCACAGGGTAGAAGTGGCTAGGGAGCTCTCTGGGTCTGTTTTATAAGGGCACTAATCCCACTCTTGAGGGCCCCACCTCAGGGCCATGACTACCTCTAAAACCCCCACCTCTAATTTCTTCACACTGCACATTAGGATTTCAACATAAAAACTTTGGGAGGACATAGGCATTCATGCCATTAGGATGCCTGAAAGAATATAAATATATCTTAAAAAGAACCACAGAGGTAATCTTAAAATCAGAGTCTTCTATTTGAAACTATAAATTATAAGTGGAGCTTAATTGCTTATTGAGAGGGAAGTTTCCTTTCCAAGGGAAAACCAATCTTTTCTTTAATTTAGTGCAGATTAATAGTATCAGTGGGCTTCCCAATTGACTCTAGTGGTAAAAAGGACCTTCCTGCTAGCGCAAGAGACATAAGAGACGTGGGTATGATCTCTGGGTCAGGAAGATCCCCTGGAGGAGGGCATGGAAACCCACTCCAGTATTCTCACCTGGAGAATTCCATGGACAGAGGAGCCTGGTGGGCTATGGTCCATAGAGTCTCAAAGAGTCGGACACGACTGAAGTGACTTAGCAGCAGCAGTAGCAGCAGAAGTGACTTAGCATGCACACACAATAGTATCAACAAGGCTCTGGGGGTAGATTTTAAAGCATCTAATCTGGAGAATGCTTTCCAAGTACTCATTTCCAAATGAAAAGCTAAGCGTCTATAATCATTCGATGAGTTTCTGAAAAGACTTGGGTGTGAGGTGGGTGCTGAACTATGGGCATTACTCACAAAAACTTTCTTCTCAAAGTATTTGGCTTTTCAGTGCCACGCCTGTGTTGCCACCTTCTCCTTCCCTTCCCTTCCCTCAGCTCAGCACTGAGCAGCAGCTGACACCGCCACCTACTCACTGCCACACACACACACACACACACACACACACACACACACACACACACACACACTACAACAGAGCGGGAATCTGATCCTCGGTTTTCTGGCTATGGTGCCTTGTGCAGGACAGAAATAGAGGAATGTGAAATAGACACTAACCCACACTCAGCTTTCTCACCAAATATCAGAACAATGTGCCCTCGCACTTCTGTGGTTGTTATTGTTGCTGTTTAGTGACTAAGTCGTGTCTGACCCTTTGTGATCCCATGAACAGTAACCAGCCAGGCTCCATGGGATTTCTCAGGCATGAATACTAGAGTGGGTTGCCGTTTTCTCCTCCAGGGGATCTTCCCTATCCAGGGATCGAAGCTGCATCTCCTGCACTGAGAGGTGGAGTCTATACCACTGAGCCACCAGGGAAGTCCCCACTTTTGTTACTTTTGTCTATTTCTATCAGTGCAGGGCAGTGGCGCCAGGTGGGGATGAGGGCGGGGACACTACAGAAAAGCTGGGAATTTTCAGATGGTTCAGTACTTTGCTATTCTTTCTAAACTATCTCCCATTCAAACTTTGGGCCAGGTGCTATTTTTGAACACTAAGCATGAAACAGGAATGATGAATTGTTTGGTGCCAAGGACATAAAATTAAGAAGGACAAAGTAGGTAAAAATAATGCTGCTGTGATTTATGGGGTTTCTTTATGCTTTTTGTCTTTTTCCCATATTCTTCCAACTTTTTCTCAGTTTGCTTAAATAGTTTTTCTCACTTTTTCTCTTACTAGGAGTGAGAAAAGTACTTAGTCATGCTTTCACCTTTCCAAAGTTTGTTTTACAACAAGTAACTTTCCCTCCAAAGCCGTGCTCTTAATAAGCTGATGAAGATTCACTCAACAAAATTTCTTCAGCACCTACCAGATATCAAATGCTATGGAGGAAACAAAGTTAAACCATCAGCTGGCCTCAGGGCAAAGAGGCCACCCGGTGGCAGGGGCCAGACAATCATGGAGCTGCCCTGGATCCACGGGAGGTTGGAGGTCCCTACCCCACCCAGACCCAAGCACTGGCTAAGTTTGGGTAGGTGTTGGGTAAGGCTTCTGGAGAACCTCTTGGGGCAGTGGGGGTGGTTGATCATTCTTTAGTAGGGAACCCTTGGTCTACCACCTAATAATGAAGATTCGAGAAGCAGAGTAGTGGCTTTAGAGCCAGACTGCCTGGATTTGAACCCCACCACTGCTACGTGCCACATGGGTGACCTGGGGTAATTTACTTAACCGCTCCAAACCTCCAGATTTCTCCCTGATAAAATGAAAATGATAATAGAGTCTGTCTCACAGGGTAATTCATTAGCTGCAATAATATTAATAACAACAACAATAACTCAAGGACAATCCAGAACGAGGTTCATGGGCAAATATGTTCCCTGGTTCCTTAATTGATAGAAATTTATCAGAGGCTAGACAAGAAATTCAAGCAAGGCTTTATCACAGCAGCAGGGAACGAGAACAAACAGCAGGTTCCCTGGCTGGCTTGCTGAGGGGAGGGGCCAGCTGATTCCTTGTATGCAGTGAGGGTAGGGGTGTGTCCAGGGGTCAGGCCGGAGGGGTAGCTTGGTGGTTTGCCCACCCCTTTGGTGGCACTGTGGGCAGGGGGCATGCTCAGTACCTTGCTTTGGCTCCCAGCTCTCAGAAGTGCAGCTGGTTTTCAGTCTTTTTGTATCTTGTCCACAATTTGTCTCAACTGTGTGCACACTCAGCTGTCTTTAGTCCCATACAGTTGCTTTGTATTGTTGTAGCTCAAGGAGATGTTTGTCCAGGTGCAACCAGGCAGCAACGGATTCCAGGTTCCAAGTCCCAGCCTGTCTCAAAAGGGGGCCGCCGGGTCTGGGGGATGAGGGAGTCCGACCATTAGGCTGACCGATTGGTTTGCAGACACAGGTGTTCTGGTGCCAGAGTGGTTGTGAGAGGGGACCAAGCACTGAGGATGCAGGGGGAGATGAACACTGAAACCAGCGGCCCAGGCAGGAGGCCTGGAGCCGGGGCCCGCCAGCCGGTCTGAGGCCCTGGAGAGGGCATGGCTGGCGCCTGCAGGGCCCTGGGCCGGGCTCTTGTTGGCCCAAACCCAGGGAGCAGCTCCACCTGCAGGTGTTCAGGCAGCAGCCCCGTGGGCGGGGCTGAGTCAGCAAGTGGTACCGTGAACAAGTATCCTCTGAAGTCCCTGCTCTCAGGAGGTTTCATTCATGGAGAAGACATAAAAATCCACAGTTGTGAATATCCATGAAGTGTTACACTTGGGACCCTCCTAACACATGGTTATGAACTGAAGTTGGCTTGCCTGCAGTCCGAAACAGCTCTGCCGTGGACCCGCTATGTGATCCTGGGCAAGGTCTTCAGCCTCTCTGTTCTTTTATTCCCTCGTCTGTTAAATAGGCCTGATAACAGCAGCCATCTTGCTTTTAGAAGGAATAAATATAAAGGTAAAGTGCTTGGCACAATTCTAATTATCATTATTATTATTAAAACTAATTAAACAAATCCCAGCCATGAGACATCTACTTTGTCCTTTCAACCAACCACTGACTTCTTTTCCATGACTGTTTATTGGAGAATATTCATTACAAGATCTTTATCAGGGACAAGGACATTGGATGAAGCATGTGTGTCGTCTCTGGGGCTGATGACATGAGCGATTGTGGGGGAAGACAGAGGAACACTCGCACCTTTGGTCCTTGGGACAGGGCCGGATCTGCTTTAACTGGGTGATAGAGGAATGTCCAACAGGAAGTTGAGGTTTAACGGGTTGCTGCTGCCTGGCCCTGAGCTCCAGAGGGCAGGGCTTGGGTGTCAGATGTCTGGGGGCCTGAGTCAGATAGGGGAATGGCCCAGCCACAGTGGGACCGTGCAGCTCAGGTTCTTACAGCAACCGTGGCAAAGAGAGCTGAAGGTCAGTTGGGATCAAGAGTGGATGAAACATCAGCTCTAATTTTATCTTACTCCTGGCATTGGTCTTTCTGCAGAGATGAGGAAGGAAAACTGGAGATGGGAGGGCTGCCGAGGGGAAAGGGCATGGTGGCCTGACCAGAGGAAGGAGAGTAAACCTCCCTAACACAGGCATGGGGCCATCTTATCAGGACAACTGGGGCTCAAGGGTCAGCACACACTTTTCAGGGGGCAGGGAGTACAAGGGCCCAGAGTGGGGACCGCCTATGCAAGGGACAGCCAGAAGATCCCAGGATGTCCCTGTCTAGGGAAGCCCTGCACCACTGTGCATCTCGATAAGAGGAAGACTGGACCAGCTCTGCTATGACTGCAAGAGCTGGGGCGATGCCTGCCACCCACAGATGCTCTGGTCTGTGTTAAAGGGGCAGCCCCAACATTCCGCATCTCTGTCTCATCATCATGGCTGCTCCCTGTCTGTCTGCACTTTGGAAATGACAATGAATTAAGAGCAAAAGATTAACACTGCTGGCCGGCTGTATTTATATGCTCGACTTCCATGGAAACCCAGAAGGTAGTAAATCAGTCAAAAACCATATTTAATAACTCCTAGTAAAACCCAATTTACTCACCTGCCAACCATGGAAAAGTTGATTGCTTTGTCACAGGAACCCCATTCACTGCAGACCATTGTAACTACCCTAGACATAAGAACCACCTTTCTCCTTTTTGGATACGGATGATGCTTTGAAAATGAGCCATGAAGTAGCCTAGAAGCAGCATGTCTACAGTGCGTAATAGTGCTAGATTACTTTATTTGTCATCTACTCCAGATCTGTCTACCTTGGTAGCTGGCATCATCCCTGAATTTTTAACAAGAGGCCTTGTAGGGAAGGCAGAGGAGGCAAATAACCCTCGACTTGTGAGGGAAGATGTAAAGAGCCATGCCCTTTATTCCTGGCTGTTAGAAACAAGTATTTGGCCTTAGCCTTGGGGGATGATGTTAGCTGTTTGTATCACACCTTCTCAAATACCAATTGCACTGGTATATTTTCTGGGGTCCTTCCTACATCATGACCAGCTAGTTCAGTGAATGGAATGACCCGATTGAAATGATGGGGAAGCTTTCATTTCCACCTCATTGATTTCCACACACTATTGTGTGCTCAAAACTTTCTCCAACTCTGCCCACTGCCATCAGCAAGCTGCTTATTCCTGCGAAAATTCCTGATGCTTTCAAACTGTTTTCTAGATGCAAGTGCACTTTGAAAGAAGTATGAACCGAGATGGCTGAGTGCTGAAGAAGAGGCAAATGATGCTGGTCACTGGGTAACTGAGTGCCCACTATCCTGCCTCTTGCATTTTTTCTTTGCTGTATAATTATCAATTGTTTCAAATATGTGAAATGATTTCTGCTTCCAATCAGAGCCATAGAGCTGGCATAACATAAAATTTTCTGTATCTCTTGGGTGACAAAGAACTGGAAAACTTGCAGGAAGACTCCAGGATCCAGGACTGAGAGAGGGGCAAGGAACTTGGAGTCTGCATCCAACACCATGACTGGTGTGAGTGTCCTAGGATCCAGACCTTTCCCTCGGGCTCTGGATTCTGTCAATGCTGGGCTTGAGCCCATGTCTGCAAACAGGCCGCATTTCACAATCAGCTCACTAGTTAGAGTTCTATGCTTTTGTTTGTTGCAGACTAGCCTCATTTCTAGGGCTGAACTTGTCTCTTCAGAATTCTTTCACAGTCATAAGCAGGAGGATGTGAATTGTGCAAGCCTCCTGTTTAATGGGTGGGAGCTAAGTTTAGCTCAATATTTTAACAAATAAATTCTTTGCAATATTTCTCAAATTAGGCTAGGAAGATATGTTCTCAGTAATCAGAATCAATCAGAATGCTTGAGACTGTCTTATTCGTCACAATTCTCCCATACTTTACTTTTTTTTTAATTGTATAACTATTTCCCTAATATTATTAAAAACAATCCATATGTACTTTCTGATCATCAGCTCATGACTCCAGCCTGGTTTCTGTGTTTCATTTGGTTCCCAGTTAGACATTTGCACTGCATACATTTGTTTCCCTAATGGTACACTAGATGGGGCTTCCCTGGTAGCTCAGCTGGTAAAGAATCCACCTGCAGTGCAGGAGACCCAAGTTCGATTCCTGGGTCAGGAAGATTCCCCAAAGAAGGGATAGGCTACACACCCCAGTATTCTTGGGCTTTCCTGGTGGCTCAGATGGTAAAAAAACAAAAACAAAAACAAAAACTGACCCCCTGGAGGAGGGCATGGCAACCCACTCCAGTATTCTGACCTGGAGAATCACCATGGACAGGAGAGCCTGGTGGGCTACAGTCCATGGGGTCACAAAGAGTCGAGCATGACTAAGCACAGCACAGCACACTAGGCATCTTTCTTTGTAACTTTCAGTGTAGGTGCTGGTTTTATCTTCACAGAAACCCTGCAGGATGGCTATTGTCACTTGCTTTTCACAGAGAAGGAAACAGGCACAGAGATGCTATGTGCCCTGCCCCGAGGTAAGCTGAGCTGGACGCAGGTGGCCATTTGACCTCAGAGCTAGTAGCTCCTAACTGCTTTGCTATTCTGTCCTACCAGCTAATAGCATGTCACTTCCTATGTGGGGTTCCTCAAGTTGGGCTCCACAGAAACCAGGAGATTTGTGAGTTTATACTCAAAACTATGGTAAATTATTTTTCTGAAAGCAAATTTGTACATTACTTAAATTTGCAAAAGCACAAGCTTTGTGGTAATCATTTGGGGTTTAAATCTAGACAAAGGTCTTACTAGCTATGTGATCTTAGGCATGTTTCTTTGTATGACCAGCCTGTTCCCTTCTCTATTAAATGGGATATTGGTCTCCCCATGCGGTCATTCAGTTTCTGTTGGAGTTATGCCAGAGTCTGGTGAAGCAACACATGTACAACACTGGACATACCATGTTCAGTGAGGTCGTTCCCTCCTTCTCTCCACTCCCCCACCACGCCTTCCTCTTGTCAGCTGGGTGCAAGGGCTGTGGTCCTGAACTGGTGGAGCTGCAAGAGGAGAACCACCGTTAGCTGTGTCACTGACCACTCTTAGTTAGAGATGAGCCATTCACAGTTAACCCCTGGACTCTGCAAGGGATTCTTTCATGGATCCCCAAATCTCAGTTCAGTGCAGTCATTCAGTCGTGTCCGACTCTTTGCGACCCCATGAATCGCAGCACGCCAGGCCTCCCTGTCCATCACCAACTCCCAGATTTCACCTAGACTCACGTCCATCGAGTCGGTGATGCCATCCAGCCATCTCATCCTCTGTCGTCCCCTTCTCCTCCTGCACCCAATTCCTCCCAGTATTAGGATCTTTTCCAATGAGTCAACTCTTCACAAGAGGTGGCCAAAGGATTGGAGTTTCATCTTTAGCATCAGTCCTTCCAATGAACACCCAGGACTGATCTCCTTCAGAATGGACTGGTTGGATCTTCTTGCAGTCCAAGGGACTCTCAAGAGTCTTCTCCAAAACCACAGTTCAAAAGCATCAATTCTTTGGTGCTCAGCCTTTTTCACAGTCCAACTCTCACATCCATACATGACCACAGGAAAAACCATAGCCTTGACTAGACGGACCTTTGTTGGCAAAGTAATGTCTCTGCTTTTGAATATGCTATCTAGGTTGGTCATAACTTTCCTTCCAAGGAGTAAGCATCTTTTAATTTCATGGCTGCAATCACCATCTGCAGTGATTTTGGAGCCCAGAAAAATAAAGTCTGACACTGTTTCCACTGTTTCCCATCTATTTCCCATGAAGTGATGGGACCGGATGCCATGATCTTCATTTTCTGAATGTTGAGTTTTAAAGCCAACTTTTTCACTCTCCTCTTTCACTTTCATCAAGAAGCTTTTTAGTTCCTCTTCACTTTCTGCCATAAGGGTGGATATAGTGTATAATGAAGTCGCTCAGTCATGTCCAACTCTTTGCGACCCCATGGACTCTAGCCTACCAGGCTCCTCTGTCCAAGGGATTTTCCAGGCAATAGTCCTGGAATGGATTGCCATTTCCTTCTCCAGGGGCTCTTCCCAACCCAAGGATCAAACCCGGGTCTCCCACATTGTAGACAGACGCTTTACCGTCTGAGCCACCAGGGAAGTGTTATCTGCATAACTGAGGTTACTGATATTTCTCCCAGCAGTCTTGATTCCAGCTTGTGCTTCTTCCAGCCCAGTGTTTCTCATGATATACTCTGGATATAAGTTAAATCTGCAGATGCTCAAATTCTTTATATAGCATGTTGCAGTATTTGCATATAACCTATGGACATCCTCTTGTAGTCTTTAAATCCCCTCTGGGTTACAGTATAAATGCTATGTAAGTAGTTGAAAAACACAATGTGAACACTATGTAAATAGTTGCCAGCATGCTGCAAATTCAAGTTTTGCTCTTTGAAACTTTCTGGAATTTTTTTTCAATGTTTTTAATCCATGTTGGCTGAGCCCACTGATGTGGAGGCTTTGGATGTGGAGGGCCAACTGTCCATGCAGGTAAAAGCATTCTATGCACTGGGCAGATCATTCCAAAGAGATAATCATTTGTAGACAGCCGTTAAAGATGTAGTGAGGCTTCAGACAAGAGGCAAGATAAAATGTCCTAGTCTGAGGCCATAGCTCAAATTTTTATTTTTGCCATAAACTTGTGTGTTCTTGACCTGAGATTTCTTTTTAATATCTAAAATAAGAGAATTTTAATAGAACAGTGGTTTTACACTTTTTTTAACACCTAGAATACTTCCATCAAAAAAAGAAAAAAAAAGAATATATGTCCCCCAAAGCATATAAGTTTCACAGAGCATGACAGATTTGACCAATTTATAGCAGCTGTCTGGGCCTAATGGAGAGAAGGATTCTGTGACAATAGAGAAATCTGTGATGGATTAACAATGTCTGCCAGGGGTGCAAAAGGTAGACAGGGTTCCCAATGAATATCATCTTGTCTGGAAGACAAATATGATAAATAGGTAATGGGGAACATTTCAGACTCAACCAGACAGAGATCCCTGACTCCAGTTTTACTCTCTTTAGCAAATCTTTTTGCTACATGATCTTAGAATTCCTCCTAGCATCTCTGTCTATGATGTTAAATCTTGGAGGTAAAATACTAAAAAGCTATATGATAATTGAGACTTTGAAAAGAATTTTATGGTTAATTACTAAAATCTCCCCAACCAAACTCAGCAGAGAAAGTGAGAGTAACATCCCTGGAATTGGAACACTAAGCCCAGCCAGGATAACATCACTTTTTGCTTAAAGCTTCACTTTAATTGAGAGATGAGAAATAAATTAGGCTTTCAGGAAACAGGCGTTAGTACCAGATCATCATATTTGGCTGTGGAATGTTTAGTCTTCTCCTGCAGGCACCTGCTTCGTGTAATTGACTGTCTTGTGGGATGTTTTAACAGCCTTTTTCTAAGGGGTGAATAATGCCCACTGTATTGCTCCAGAAGCAAAAAAAAAAAAAAAAGGCCACAGCTGGGCAAGATGCTTAGCAACTGTTACTGTGTTGAAGAGATTTGCCAAACTCAGCAATCTGAGGCAGTAGAAATTTATCACTGTGGTCATGAGGTGACTCAGTGTCAGCTAGGATAGAGACTCTCTTCTGGCGGGAAAATAAAGACCCTTCGTTACAGTGCTGGGAAGACACCTGCCTAAATGCCCACCAAGCCTTCAGCACTCGGCACCCTCATATCGAGGTGCCAACTCTTTGCCCTGGGCACCTAGTGTTTGTGTAAGAGAATTTGCAAAGTATTAAGGGGGAGTAACCCTCAGCAACTATCCACAGATGGCTGTAAATTGTATTCTAATACAAAAGAAGAGGGGAAAAAAGCCCTTGGATGAAGAACAGTTAATGACATAAATGGGTAGTTTATAAGTATACCTGAAAATTAATTTTAGTGAATGCCACCTCCTTTATCAAGTTATTTGCAGTGTTGATCTTAAAAATATTGTTCCAGAATGGTGAAACTATTCACTTGAGGTTTGCTGGACTGGACAAGTGTATTGATCTTGTAAGTGTATGTAAGACATTAAATGGCCAAAAAAATTTTTTTAATTCTAACATTGGCCACGTCTTTCTTCCTGGATAATCCAGTGTCATGGGCAAGTTGCTGCTGCAAAACCAGAATCCTAGTTCTTCTCTGTAAATTGAGAGGGAAGGAATAGGAAGTAAAAATGAATTAAATGATTTAAGTCAATATTTTCAATTATTTACATCACAGAGTATTTACAAAGGCCCACAAATATATTATGACCTTGAAGACTAAGAACTAGCCTGACTTGGAAATAGATGTCATTATTTTTTTTTTTTCAAGCACATGTAAACGCTGTTATTGTCAGGCAGTTATGAAAGCCATCACGCGTGTCAGCTGTGTGTCTCCAGTCTGCTGGGTGTGTCTTCTTTCAGCCAATGTGTGCTCTGCCATCCATTCAATCAGCACATGGGAAGATGCTCAACAGCATTAGCCCAAGTCAAAGCCATGTGAGATACTACTTCATGACCATGAGAATGTCTCTAACGAAAAAGACCACAGCAAATGCTGGCCAGGATGAGAAGGAATGGGAGCCTCATACCCTACCGGTAGAGCAGTAAATCTGTGCTTGGGTGAGTGTGAAGTTATGTCTGACACTGGAGTGGGTTACCATTTTCTCCTCCAGGGGATCTTCCTGACCCAGGGATCAAACTCAAGTCTCCTGTGTCTCCTGCATTGGGTGGCAGATTCTTTACCCCCATGTCACTTGGAGATAATGGTACAGTGCTAAAGAAAAACAGTCTGGAAGTGCCTCAAAAAGGTTAAATATGGCATTACCATATGACTCAGAAATTTCACTTTTAGTAATATACTCGAGAAGAAATGAAAATACATGTATATGTATGGCTGAGTCCCTTTGCTGTTCACCTGAAACTATCACAACATTGTTAATCAGTTGTACTCCAATACAAAATGTTTTTGGTGTTGAAAAAATAATAAAATTTAAATTAGCAGCAGTATTCAGCTGGTTAAGAATCTGCCTGCAATGCAGGAGACCCTGGTTCGATTCCTGAGTCAGGAAGTTCCCCTGGAGAAAGGATAGGCTACCCACTCCAGTATTCTTGGGCTTCCCTGGTGGCTCAGATGGTACAGAATTGGCCTGCAGTGTGGGAGACCTGAGTATGATCCCTGGGTTGGGAAGATACCCTGGAGGAGGGCATGGCAACCCATTCAGGTATTCTTGCCTGGAAAATCCCTATGGACAGAGGAGCCTGGTGGGTTACAGCCATAGGGTTGCAAAGAGTCAGACACAACTGAGCAACTAAGCACACAGCATATTCATAATAGCCAGATCTGGAAATAAGCTCAGCAGATCATCAACTGATGAATGGTTAAATAGCATGTGGTATATTCATATCATGCAATATTATTTGGTGATGAAATGAAATTAAAAGAAGAAAAATGCAGTACTGATGCATGCTGGGTATGGGTGAGAATTAAAAATGTTATACTAAGTGAAAAAAGAGGCATAAAAGACCTTGAATTGTATGATTTCTTTTCTATGAAATGCCCAGAGCAGGCAAATCTATGGAGGCAGAAAGCAAAACAATTACTGCCTAGGACTGGGGAGCTCAGGGGAAATGGAGAGTGATTGTTGTTGGTGTGGGAATTTGGGGGGGTAATGAAAATGTTCTAAAATTAGTTCTGCTGAGAATTGCACAAGCTTATGATTGCTGGCTCGGATGTTAGAGTATCTGCCTACAATGCCAGAAACCTGGGTTAGATTCCTGGGTCAGAAAGATCACCGGGAGAAGGGCATGGCTACCCACTCCAGTATTCCTGCCTGAAGAATGCCATGGAGAGAGGAGCCTGCGGACTACAGTCCAGGGGTTGCAAAGACTCGGACGGGACTGAGAGACTAAGCACACATGATGATACTAAAGGTCATTAAATCGCACACTTGGAATGGGTGAGTTATGCGGTATGTGAATTGTATCTCAACAAAAACCATTATAGAAGAAACAGACACACCCCAGAAGAAACTCAGAATGTTAATAGCCTAGACTAGCTAATTAGAACAAGAAATCAATGGATGAAAAAAGAGGCAAGAAATATGCCATAAACTCAATATGTGATAAAATTTGCACTCCAAATCAGTGGTGAAATAATGAAATTATTTTATTAATTATTCAGTAAATTATGCAAAGAAAGTGGCCTGTGAAAGAAGAATAAAGTTAGATACTATGCTCACAGTATCAATATAAAAACAAATTCCAAATGAGTTTAGAGGTAAATGGACAAAATGATACACAAATGTTTAAAAAATAGGCAAAGAATTTGTCATGTAGAAGGCCTTTCTAAACAAGACATAGAACTGAGTGTTCTAAAGAAAAAGGCAAGCAATTCTGAATACTTGGAAATTAAACAATTTATGACAAAAAATGATAAAAATTTTAAAAATAAGCAAGACTATTAAAAATATGGCAATGGACAAATATTTAATGAATAATATAGAGAAAGAGTTCTTACAAATCAATAAATAGAAATAAATTTTAGAAAAGATAAGAGAAGATAATTAACTAACAAATTTATACTATATATAATTATATATATTATTTGTATATAAGGCCAATAAACACCTGAAATGTATGCATAGAAGTTAAGATAAACAACAATTTCTTTTACTTGTGTGATTGGCAAAAATTAAAAAGACTGGAAATACCTAATTTTGGTGATAAAATGTTCACTCTCATTCAATATTCCTAGGAGATAAATTGTTAATCTTTGAGGGATCAAAATTTGGCCATATATATCTAATTTTTTATTTATGCCATCATGGTAGTTCCAATTTAAAAATCTAGCCTTGAAAAAATGCTTGTGCAGATGCACAAAATTATAAGTAAACAAAATTGCAACACTGTTCATAATAATAAAATATTGGAAACAAACTAAAGGACTATATTGCTGGGGAATTATTGCATAAACTAAGGTACATCCCTACCATGGAATATTTTGCAATTGTTAGAGTAATGTATACTGAATGGAAAGACATCCAAGATAAATTCTTAAGGAATGAAAAGCAAATCTCAAAACAATAAGCATGGAAAGATTCCATTTATATAAAATAACTAGGTAAATATACAAAATGATTTGCAGTGTTTAACACAACTACTGTGGGGCATGTGATATAAGGAAAAGTTTCTCTTATTTTTACTTGTTTTCAATGAAGCTATATTTATGTATAATTTAATTTATTTCAACTGCTTAATAAGGGACACAGTTTAGATCAATTTTCAGTTTCTTTACAGTTCTCCCACTCTATGAATCCATAGCAGCATCTGTGGCTGCTGCCTCAATCTACCTTCACCTTGACAGAGGCAGACAAGAGAACCTTGCCAGCTCTAGACTTTGTGACTCAAAGCCACCTCCAATCTGATAAAATACACAGGTTTAGCAATTTTGCTTTAACCGACACCTTCCAGAGTAAACACATCTGGTTGTAGGTCAGACTGCGAGACAGTAAGCTTATCTTTGACAGTAAGCTGTGTCTGATGGCATGACCCAGGAGATGGTCCGCAACGGGGTGCCTGGAGGCTGGAGAGAGTGCTCGCTTTGCTTTTCTCTAGCTGTATCTGCTGTGGGAAACTGGACACACACGTGCCGAAGAGGAAATCGTGCACAGGGGGATGGGGGTGCTGTTGACCCTTCAGCCCCTGCTCCAGAGGACACATGGATTAGCAAGAGAAAGCAGGGCAACCATCCCATCCGATAGCATCAGCTGCGTCTAAGGTAGACTCGGGCAGTGTCACCAGAAATCTAAGTGAGACCTTAGACCCATGACATACATAGACCATCTTGGTTAGGAAACTGATGGCAAAGAACAGAAAAACTCTCAAGCTTTCATTTCACACTTCAACATACAAAATGCAAAATTATATCTGGGCCACATACAGAATAAAACTGGAATATGAAGGTGAGCAGTCGGGACCAACTTGGCCTTCCCCACCCCTTCCTCTCCTCTCTGTCTCTCTGTCTCTTACACACACACACACACACACACACACAGAGCTCTTATCACTTCTGAGGGACCAAATATTCCTTCTCCTTATCTTTCCTTCTTCCTGCCTTCTCTCTGTCCATCCATCTGTCTGACTCTCTCTTTCTCTCTCTCAATCAATCAGTGGGCTTCTTCTGCTTTCAGAAGCCCACAATAACCATTTATTTCAGATAAGCACCGTGACTTCAGCCTTTGATATCCGAATTCTAAATCAGAAGTGAAAGATCTGGCTGTCTCAGACCAGCTTAGGAACTGGGCCTCAGTAGGTCCCGGTAATTGCTCTTCATCTGAGCAGTAAGGAAGCAAGAGAGAGGCAGGCAGCAAGAGCTGTGGGCAGCCTGGGCTCAGAGTCTCTGGGAGGAAGGCCATTGTTAGAAAAGGGCTGGATCAGTCGACACGATAGAGTCTCGGATTGAAAGGGCACTTGGAATAACCCAGCTTCCTCCCTAGGGTCCCCTACGTGACCTTCCTCACATTTGTGTCTGCCAGAATGTTCCGGGAGGGAGGGGGGCAGGGAGGGGAGGGGCTGCTTGCTGCAGCTAATCTCAGTTTAAAGCAACACTGACCGGGACTAGAGTCCTGATACTGACTCTGAACCCTCCTTCTGTACGCCAGCCAGCCTTTTACTCTATGTTCTTCGTGGGAGTCACGCCAACTCCTGAGAGTTATGACCATCCGTTCTTGGAAGACTTTGTAGGAGCATGTGCCTGAAAGTTGTATTTCCACAAATCAGTGTGAAATCAGTGAAGAAAAGCACCCCTTCTGTCTAGGCAGTTCTTACACTCCTTTATCCTGACACTCAGTCCACTTGGTGGACTGTTGGCCTAGTTGCTGAACTGGAATTCATTAGTTCCCACAGGCATACATTCATTCATTCAACAAATATTTACTGCATGTCTACTTGGTGACTTCCCTGGTAGCTGAGCTGGTAAAGAATCCACCTGCAAGGTAGGAAACACTGGTTGGATTCCTGGGTCAGAAAGATCCCCTGGAGGAGGGCATGGCAAGCCACTCCAGAATTCTTGCCTGGAGAATCCCCGTGGACAGAGGAGCTGGGTGGGCTACAGTCCATGGGGTCGCAAACAATCGGACATGCCTGAGCTACTAAGCACAGCACAGCAGTATGTGGCAAGTACTGTGGCAGGCACCAGGCACACAGTTTGACCGAGGAACATATCTCTGCCCTCATGAAGAGAAGGGAGTTAGAAAGAGAACTGCGCAATGGCTACCAACAGAGGGATGGATAAAGAAGATGACATACTACTCAGCCATGAAAAGAATAAAATAATGCCATTTGCAGCAACATGGATGGTCCTAGAGATTATCAAACTACGTGAAGTGAGTCAGACAGAGAAGACAAATACCGTATGATATCACTTATATGTGGAATCTAATAGAAAAAAGATGCAAGACGTCCTTGGTGGTCCAGCGGTTAAGAATCTGCCTGCCAAAGCAGTGGACACTTTTTCCATCCCTGATCCCGGAAGATCCCACATGCCACAGGGCAGCTAAGCCCATATGCCACAACTACTGAAGCCCGACACCTAGGACGCGCGCTCCGCAGCGAGAGGAGCCACTGCAAACAGAAGGCCACGGCCTGCCGCTGGAGAGTGGCCCCCACTCACTTCAACTAGACGAAGCCCACGCTCAGCAGCGAAGACTCCGCACAGCCAGAAATACTACACAAATAAAAACTCCAAAATGGTACAAATGAACTTTGTTGCGAAGCAGAAGCAGACTCACAGATCTTGAAATCAAACTTACGGTTACCAAAGGGGAATGCTTTCCAGTCGCCCGGTCGTGTCCGACACTTTGCGATCCCACAGGCTGCAGCACACCAGGCCTCTGGGAGGGGGAGATAAATTAGGTCTTTGGGATTAACAGGTGCACACTTGTGTGTATAAAATGGACACAGCACAGGGAATATTACTCAATGTCTTGTAATAACCTGTAATGAAAAGGAATCTGAAAACGTGCATATATGCTTATGTGTGTGTGAAACTGAATCACTTTGCTGTATACCAGAAACGTTGTAAATTGAGTATACATCAAAAAAAGAAAAGAAAAAGAACTGTACATATCATTCACAGGATGAAAGAATTGTGAAAAAAAAAACTAGGAACTGGGAGATGGTAGCAGAGAGGGACCAGCTGGGTCAGGGTGATCAGAACGTCTCTTCTCAGGAAGTGGGGCCCAGGTTAAGGACAGTGAAGTGAGGTCGCTCAGTCGTGTCCGACTCTTTGCGACCCCATGGACTGTAGTCTACAAGGCTCCTCTGTCCATGGACATTTCCAGGCAAGAGTACTGGAGTGGGTTGCCATTTCCTCCTGCAGGGGATCTTCTCAACCCAAGGATCGAACCCAGGTCTCCCGAGTTGCAGGCAGATGCTTTACCGTCTGAGCCTCCAGGGAAGTCCTGGTGGACAGTAGCAGGCAGGATAATTTATAGAGGGAAGCGAGGCCTCTTGGGACAGAGAGGAGCCTGCGCAGGCCCAGAGGCAGCGGGAGTTTGACCAACTTGGGGCAGGAGGAAGAGGCCAGTCTGCCTGCAGGTTAGCGAGTGAGAGGGAGATGGGGGAGAGGAGGCTGCCAGCAAAGCTAACGGGGCACAGCCAGAGGAGCGGGGAGGGCTGCCGCCACACCCCAAGCAGGCAATGGAGTGGCCGTATTTTTTTATTTTTACAAGCTCACCCTATCTGCTGAGCAGCGTAAATTAGAGAGAAGGCAGAGTGGGCAGGAGAAGGGCAGGTGGGAGGTACCCTGGATCACCAGACGAGAGCTACTTGGACCAGGCGGGAGGGGAGCAGGAGGGACAGTAGAGTTGGAACAACATCAAATTCAGTAGATTTTAAGTATATTTTGAAGGCGGAGGACTTTGTGATTGGAAGGGGAGGGAGAGGGGTGAGTCGTATTTATTGAGTCAAAGAACGGTAAGAGTGTAGATGTCTCATAAATTCAGTGCGGGCCCCAATATATGAGTGATGCTTGGGAAACACCAAATACAGATGTCAAAATTCTAAATGGAAAAAAAATGTCTAAGTTGAAGTCTGTAGTAATTCTAACTAGAATTCTGTGGGCAGCTTTTACTGTATTGCTGAAGAGCAAACCCTAGCTCACTGAGATTCCAGTAGATAGTATAATTCTTCACTGTTTTATAAATGTGGAACAATCAAAATGCAAACAATCATTTTGTGAATAACACATCTCGAGTAAATATGTTTATCTTTGGCATTTGGGGGAAATGAGACTGTTTCAAAATCCAGCCACCATGTTTCTGTGAAGCTTCCGTTTTATTACACTCTCCTCCTCCCTCACCTCTTTGTTGGTTGTAATCTGTCCATGCGGATGACTTTCTGGGCTCTCAGGCCTCCTGGGGAGAGTAGGTGGTGGTTCTGTGACAGCGTCAGCGGGACCAATTTCTAATTAGAACCCAATGTAGGAATCCTGATAATGAATAGTGACACCTTCAAAAAACAGCTGATCAAAACCCATCTGCTCAGAGCTGCAGCCCAATATGAGGGTGGTTCTTGGAGCTGCATGCCTGTAGGGTGAGCCCAAAGCTCTCCAAGGCAGGGTGGAGGGACAGAGGGGGCAAGGGCAGGCCCCTGGATTCCAGACCATTCAGTTTGTACCACACTGCCCCTCTCTCATCTCATCCAAGCCCACAAATGAAGGGTAGTTGACACCACCTGTCTCAAAGGTCTTAGAGCTGCCTAAGGCTGATGCAGATCCTACCTGGGTGTGTCCAGTATTTTGTATTTACAATAACGAACAGGGATCCCCAGGCGGGGGACTCAGACTTGCAGGCTTGCCTTGGGCATGTCTGTTCTCTTCCCTCGGGATGTTAACTGGGACTGGCCTCCCAGGCTTAGATGAGTTGTCATACTTCCTCCTGTCCCCCTGCACCCTTAGCCCCCACCCATCCTGTTAATTATTTGTTCAGAAGGTCCTTGGCCCAAAGAAATCTCTGTTCATTCCCACCCAGGCTCTGGCAGCCCCATTGTGAGATGAGCAGCTTGTCAGTGGCTGGGTCTTTATTTGTGCACAAACAGACCCAGAGCCCTGGGCCCCAGGGGTCTTTGCCACAGCCCAGCTTCACAAGGGCCCCTGAGACTCGGAAGGGTGGTTCCCAAGGCTACCAGCCAGTAAAGGGAGGAGTGATGATGGAAACCTGCCCACAGATGGGGGAGGACTGTGCTTTTGAACTGTAGTGTTAGAGAAGACTGTTGAGAGTCCCTTGAACAGCAAGTAGATCAAACCAGTCAATGCTAAAGGAAATCAGTCCTGAATATTCATTGGAAGGACTGATGCTGAAGCTGAAGCTTCAATGCTTTGGCCACATTTATGCAAAGAACTGACTCACTGGAAAAGACCCCGATGCTGGGAAAGATTGAAGGCAGGAGAAGGGGATGACAGAGGATGAGATAGTTGAATGGGATCACTGACTCGATGGACATGAGTTTGAGCAATCTCCGGGAGTTGGTGATAGACAGGGAAACCTGACGTGCTGCAGTCCATACGGTCACAAAGAGTCAGACAGGACAGAGGGACTGAACTGAATTGAGGGCCAGGGTGTGCAGGGCAGAGGGCTCCCTCCCTTGATTACTTGGAGAGCTGCCTGTCCTCTGATGCTGCATGAAGCTGCTCAGTGGCTCCAACACTGTTCTGCAGTGACAGCATCACAGAGACAAAGCAGCTTCTGTTTGGAGGCTTCAGTTTAGATGCACTTTCTAAACAGCCTGGGAGAGGGTGGGGGGAGGTGTTTCCAGGCAGCTGGGTAGGGCACATTTGCCTCTGGCTCTGGGATTGACCTTGACCCAGTGGCCAGGAAACAAAGGGCCTGCTGCTGAGACAAGGATGGGGAGGAAGGCTGGTCCACTCCTGTCCTGGCTGGGCTGTCTGGTCCTCACTGCTCTTCTCTGGAACCACCATTCAGATGACTTCACAAGTCTAAGGTTTTCCTCACTGCTCAGACTTCCTTTCACCTGGTGTTTCACCCAGAGCAACTTGGCTTCCCAAGTGACTCAGCGGTAAAGAATCCACCTGCCAAGTAGGAGTTGTGGGCCTTGGGTCAGAAAGATGCCCTGGAGAAGAAAATGGCAACCCACTCTAGTATTCTTGCCTGGGAAATCCTATGGGCAGAGGACACTGGCAGGTTACAGTCCGTGGGGTTACATTGAGTCAGACACTGTAACTTCGAGATTAAACAACAACAGCCAGAGCGATTTACAGGTCCAAGAGGCTGGCCACAGGCAGGGCTCTTAGTAAGCATATGTATTTCTGGACGTGGGATTGGGCCAACAAGAATGGTGCTAGCTTTTATACATCAACCGGCTCAGAATAGGGTGTAGAGGAAAGGCCACACCCAGGTAGCATGGATGTTATTGAGGTGGGCAAATGACC
Organism: Capricornis sumatraensis; assembly: GCF_032405125.1. Lineage (NCBI taxonomy): Eukaryota > Metazoa > Chordata > Mammalia > Artiodactyla > Bovidae > Capricornis > Capricornis sumatraensis. Next base: position 39,767,532 of record NC_091078.1, on the reverse strand, counting down.
ATGCAGACCTGTCTTCTCAAAGTAGCTTTGGGTTTAGGGAATTAATCACCATTCTCACTGTGACCTCCATCTTGTTCCTTTAGGGTCTGAGAAGCATTTGGTCTGGGGAGCTGTACTCATTCTCACAAAACTCACTAGAAAATTAAGTATACAACCAGAATGTCTGTTTTTAATTTTAGAATGAGAAATTGAACTGTCAGGTAGACCAGATGTTCACACTGGTCTGCCTGCTAACACTTTTCTCTCCCTGTGGGCAAGTTATATGAGAAGTGAAATATGAAAATGATATTTGGTGAGAATAGAGTATATATATACAAACAGGTATGATAGCACACACAGAGAAAAATGACTCTCATGAAGGAATGAAGGAAGGAGTTATAAAAACTGTAAGTATAGAGCTCACAGATCCCTAGAAACAGGAGCCACAGTGTGACATGTCGAGAAAGACCAGGGCTGGTCAGGAGGCAAAGGGAACAGGGAAAATGTGAGCAAGAGGCTTAAAGTGATTTCCATGGGAAGGAACAGGTGAGGCAGGGTCAGCACCTCAGATTTGGCTAGTTTGCTAATTCTCAGCAGTTTCTGGGGCAGAGGGGCTGCCCTAGTTGTCTGTGCCTGGCCCTCTGGCCCTGGGATGATTAGGGCAGATGGATAGGGTTAGGGTTACAGCCTAATAGAGAAGGTGGTTGGGACGTGGGCTCTAGATTCATTGAAATGAAAGGTACATTTCCAGGTGAGTTGTTCATCTTGCCTCAGTTCAGTTCAGTTCAGTTCAGTCTCCCAGCGGTGTTCGACGCTTTGCTACCCCATGGACTGCAGCACACCAGGCCTCCTTGTCCATCACCAACTGCTAGAGTTTACTCAAACTCATGTCCATTGAGTCAGTGATGCCATCCAACCATCTCATCCTCTGTCGACCCCTCCTCTTCCCACCTTCAATCTTTCCCAGCATCAGAGTCTTTTCAAATGAGTCAGTTCTTCGCATCAGGTGGCCAAAGGATTAGAGTTTCAGCTTCAGCATCAGTCCTTCCAATGAAGATTTGGGACTAATTTCCTTTAGGATGGACTGGTTGGATCTCCTTGCAGTCCAAGGGACTCTCAAGAGTCTTCTCCAACACCACAGTTCTAAAGAATCAATTCTTCAGTGCTCAGCTTTCTTTATAGTCCAACTCTCACATCCATACATGACTACTGGAAAAACTATAGCTTTGACTAGATGGACCTTTGTTGACAAAGTAATGTCTCTGCTTATTGATATGCTATCTAGGTTGGTCATAGCTTTTCTTCCAAGGAGTGAGCATCTTTTAATTTCATGGCTGCAGCCACCATCTGCAGTGATTTGGGAGCCCAGAAAAATAATGTCTGTTACTGTTTCCCCTGTTTCCCCACCTATTTGCCATGAAGTGATGGGACCAGATACCATGATCTTAGTTTTATGAATGTTGAGTTTTAAGCCAGCTTTTTCACTTTCCTCTTTCACTTTCATCAAGAGGCTTTTTAGTTTTCTTCACTTTCTGCCCTGAGTGGTGTCATCTGCATATTTGAGGTTATTGATATTTTCCCCAGCAGCTTGTGCTTCATCCAGCCTGGCATTTCTCATGATGTATTCTGCATGTAAGGTAAATAAGTAAGGTGACAATATACAGCCTTGATGTACTTCTTTCCTGATTTGGAACCAGTCTGTTGTTCCATGTCCTGTTCCAACTGTTGCTTCCTGACCTGCATACAGATTTCTCAAGAGACAGGTCAGGTGGTCTTGTATTCCCATTTCTTTAAGAACTTTCCACAGTATCCTGTGATCCACACAGTCAAAGGCTTTGGCATAGTCAATAAAGTAGAAATAGATGTATTTCTGGAACTCTCTTGCTTTTTTGATAATCCAACAGATGTTGGCAATTTGATCTCTGGTTCCTCTATCTTTTCTAAATCTAGCTTGAACATCTGGAATTTCATGGTTCATGTACTGTTGAAGCCTGGTTTGGAGAATTTTGGGCATCACTCTGCTAGTGTGTGAGATGAGTGCAATTGTGCGGTAGTTTGAGCATTCTTTGGCATTGCCTCTCTTTGGGACTGGAATGAAAATGGAACTTTTCCAGTCCTGTGGCCACTGCTGAGTTTTCCAAATTTGCTGGCATATTGAGTGCAGCACTTTCACAGCATCATCTTTTAGGATTTGAAATAGCTCAACTGGAATTCCATCACCCCCACTAGCTTTGTTCGTAGTGATGCTTCCTAAGGCCCCCTTGACTTGTATTCCAGGATGTCTGCTCTAGGTGAGCCATTGTGATCATCTGGGTCATGAAGATCTTTTTTGTACAGTTCTTCTGTGTATTCTTGCCACCTCTTCTCAATATCTTCTGCTTCTGTTCAGTCCATACCATTTCTGTCCTTTATTGAGCCCATCTTTGCATGAAGTGTTCCCTTGGTATCTCTAATTTTCTTAAAGAGATCTCTAGTCTGTCCCATTCTATCGTTTTCCTCTATTTCTTTGCACTGATCACTGAGGAAGGCTTTCTTAACTTATCTCTCCTTGCTATTCTTTGGAACTCTGCAATCAGATACTTATATCTTTCCTTTTCTCCTTTGCTTTTCACTTCTCTTCTTTTCACAGCTATTTGTAAGGCCTCCCCAGATAGCCATTTTGCTTTTTTGCATTTCTTTTTCTTGGGGATGGCCTTGATCCCTGTCTCCTGTACAATGCCACGAACCTCCATCCATAGTTCTTCAGGCACTCTGTCTATCAGATCTAATCCCTTGAATCTATTTCTCACATCCACTGTATAATCATAAGGGATTTGATTTAGGTCATACCTGAATGGTCTAGTGGTTTTCCCTACTTTCTTCAATTTAAGTCTGAATTTGGCAATAAGCAGTTCATGATCTGAGCCATAGTCAGCTCTCAGAGTTGTTTTTGTTGACTGTATAGAGCTTCTCCATCTTTGGCTGCAAAGAATATAATCTATCTGATTTCAGTATTGAAAATTGACCATCGACCATCTTGATCATCTTCCTTAGAAATGAGTTAAACCCTGGGAGAGGATGGAAAAGCACTCCATCCAGGGTTACTAAGGCCCCACGAGAGCAAAGCTAAGATTATAGAATAATAGAATAAAAAGGCATGATTGATATAGTATATAATCTTCTTATGTATGTTTGTGAGTGATTTGAATGTTTAATAGAGTCAGTAAATTTATTGCCCTAACATTGCCTACTATGGATAAGTTGTACACATTACCCCTGCCTTGTTTGAGCTCGTTGTTTAGCATCTATCTCTAGAAGCCCAGTGAATCTTTGTCCAAAATAAGAAAATAAGGATACACCCAGCTGAGACTTGCCTTCACCCAGTTGAGCATGCTGTGTGATAGTGCTCAGATGGGCACTGCCAACATCTGTCTCTATGACTTTGCATTTTCTGACTTTCTATACCTGTCCTGACCATGTTCTGAAGGATGTGGTCCTTGTTTAGGTACAATGATATATCTAATTAGGCCATAGACCACACTCTTTGGCATAATAGCCTTTCAGCTTCTTGCAGTTGATTTTACATAGCTCAGTCCTGTGCAGATTTCATCATTTAACATGTGTATCTTCAAGAACCATCTTCAAGGCTGATTCCACACATTCCAAGAAAGAAAACTCTGGGGACTGATTGCAATATGTGATTTCTCAGACCAAGATGTCCCAGAATCATAACCATTCCCACCGTCCTAAGAAATACCCTTTATCACACTCCCCAAGTGTGGCTTTCAGAGGGGAGGGGAGAGAAAGTTTGGAATAAAACCTTCCCCTTCAGAGCCAGTCGACTCAGAATATGCCACGGAGGTCATGTGTCTTCAAGGAACTCTGGCAGACATGTTTGTGGTGTACACAGTCCCAACACTCTAAAGAGAAGGTCAACATGAAGCACAGTGAAACACCCATTATTTTAGCAATTTCCGTCTCACAAAGGTCCAGTTCTACCATGGGGTTTTCAGGTCAGCATTTGCAACCCAAGACACCATTCTCAGGAGGAACAATGTTACCGAAGCCATGCTGCATGACTGTTCCCCCAAACCCGCTTCCCTTTGTCTAGAAGGCCCAGCAATGGTGATGAGCAGCTCATGCAGGGATTAGGCAAGTTACCCGAAGATGAAAACACCAGTTCAGGTCAGTTCAGCTGCTCAATCGTATTCAACTCTTTGCGACTTCATGGACTGCAGCACGCCAGGCTCCCTGTGCATCACCAGCTACCAGAGTTTACTCAAATTCTTGTCCATCAAGTCAGTGATGCCATCCAGCCATCTTATCCTGTCATCCCCTTCTCCTCCTGCCTTCAATCTTTCCTAGCATCTTTTACAATGGGTCTTTACCCACAGTCTTTTCCAGTGAGTCAATTCTTTGCATCAGGTGGTCAAAGAATTGGAGTTTCAGCCTCAGCATCGGTCCTGCCAATGAACACCAGAACTGATCTCCTTTAGGATGGACTGGTTGGATCTCCTTGCAGTCCAAGGGACTCTCAAGAGTCTTCTCCAACACCACAGTTCAAAAGCATCAATTCTTCAATGCTCAGCTTTCTTTACAGTCCATCTCTCACATCCATACATGACTATTGGAAAAACCATAGCTTTGACTAGATGGACCTTTGCTGGCAAAGTCATGTCTCTGCTTCTTGATATGCTGTTTAGGTTGGTCATAGCTTTTCTTCCAAGGAGCAAGCATATTTTAATTTCATGGCTGCAGTCACCATCTGGAATGATTTTGGAGCCCACAAAGATAAAATCTCTCACTGTTTCCATTGTTTCTTCATCTATTTGCTGAAGTGATGGGACCAGATGCCACGATCTTAGTTTTCTGAATGTTGAGTTTTAAGCCAGCTTTTTCACTCTCCTCTTTCACCTTCATTAAGAGGCTCTTTAGTTCTTCTTCACTTTCTGCCATAAGAGTGGTGATATCTGTATATCTGAGGTTATTGATATTTCTCCTGGCAATCTTGATTCCAGCTTGTGCTTTATCCAGCCCAGCGTTTCTCATGATGTACTCTGCATAGAAGTTAAATGAGCAGGGTGACAATATACAGCTTTGATGTACTTCTTTCCTGATTTGGAACCAGTCTGTTGTTCCATGTCCAGTTCTAACTGTTGCTTCTTGCCCTGCAGACAGATTTCTCAAGAGGCAGGTCAGGCCAGGTGGTCTTATATTCCCATCTCTTTAAGAATTTTCCACAGTTTGTTGTGATCCACACAATCAAAGACTGGCATAATCAATGAAGCAGAAGTAGATGTTTTTCTGGAACTCTTGTTTTTTCAATGATCCAACAGATGTTGGCAATTTGACCTGTGGTTCCTCTGCCTTTTCTAAGTCCAGCTTTGGTGAATTTAACTCAGTTGAGTTCAGTCACTCAGTCGTGTCTGACTCTTCGCGACCCCATGAATCGCAGCTCGCCAGGCCTCCCTGTCCATCACCATCTCCCGGAGTTCACCCAGACTCACGTCCATCCAGTCCGTGATGCCATCCAGCCATCTCATCCTGGGTCATCCCCTTCTCATCCTGCCCCCAATCTCTCCCAGCATCAGAGTCTTTTCCAATGAGTCAACTCTTCGCATGAGGTGTCCAAAGTAACTCAGTTGACCATAATATCAACTGCTCTGTGCAAGAATCCCTTAGAAGAAATGGAGTAGTCATCATAGTCAATAAAAGAGTCCAAAATGCAGTACTTGGATGTGATCTCAAAAACAACAGAATGATCTCTGTTCATTTCCAAGGCAAACCATTCAATATCACAGTAATCCAAGTCTATGCCCTGACCAGTAATGCTGAAGAAGCTGAAGTTGAATGGTTCTGTGAAGACCTACAAGACCTTCTAGAATTAACACCCCCAAAAGATGTCCTTTTCATCATAGGGGACTGGAATGCAAAAGTAGGAAGTCAAGAAACACCTGGAGTAACAGGCAAATTTGGCCTTGGAATGGGGAATGAAGGAGGGAAAAGACTAATAGAGTTTTGCCAAGAAAATGTACTGGTCATAGCAAACAAACACCCTCTTCCAACAACACAAGAGAAGACTCTACACATGGACATCACCAGATGGTCAACAGCAAAATCAGATTGATTATATTCTCTGCAGCCAAAGATGGAGAAGCTCTATACAATCAACAAAAACAAGATCAGGAGCTGACTGTGGCTCAGATCATGACTCCTTTTTGCCAAATTCAGACTTAAGTTGAAAACAGTGCAGAGACAATAGCCAGGTGTGTGAGGCCAGCAGCCCAGAGACTCCAGGATCCTGGTAGGGAAAGCTCCTCCCAGTACAAGGAGATCTTGCAATTGGCCACTCTGTGCAAAATAAAGGTATAAGGATGTGAAAGTAGGATGTTTTCATGGGGCCAGCCCTTGCACAAGTAGGCAGATCTTGCCTTCCTCATTCCACCTTCAGTCTTCTCTGTCAGCACACAGGTTCTTCCTTCTTGGTCTCGCACTGCCTACTTGAATATCACTTATTGAACTGATCAGGATGACAGAAAAACCTAAGTAAGCTCCAAAAACCCTCCCATGATAAGGAATCCTGGTGGATGTACAGACAGTGGGGGTCCCACTTCAACTCTTTGCTCATCCATCTGAGCATGTGCTCCAGGTGGGAAGAAGGGCCTCTTCCTCCCACATCTTCCATCTTTCCACTTGTGTCTCATTAACCAGAGTTTAGTCAGGGGGCCAGAACCAACTCCAGGAGGAAACAGGTAATACCTTCTGTAGTTATCAAGTCCAGGCTCAGACTGCTTGGTGCATGACAGACTTATTAATCAAGAGATGAGTTGTTGGGGCAAGGAATAGACACTTTATTTGAAAGGTCAGCAGACTGAGAAGATGGTGGACTAGTCTCCCAAAGAACCATCCTACCTGAGTTAGAATTCAGATTTCTTTTACACCTAAAGGAGAGGAAGTCTGGTTGTTTGTTGCAAACTTTGAGATGTCAAATCGTTTGTTCTTACAGCTGTCAGTGTAAATCAGGTCAGGATGTTTCTAAAAACCCTCAACAAGACAAATGATGTTCTCTGTTCAGCAACTCTTTATCTCTATATAAATAGAAAAGTAGGAGTTCCCTGGTTGTCCAGTGGTTGGGAGTCTGCCTGCCAATGCAGGGGTAACACGGGTTCTATCCCTGGTCTGGGAAGATGCCACATGCCGCAGGATGACTAACCCTATGTACTGCAACTGCTGAGGCCTCGGGCTGCAACTACTGAGGCCTCGGGCTGCAACTACTGAGGCCTTCATGCCTAGAGCCCATGCTCTGCAGCAAGAGAAGTCACACAATGAGAAGCTCAGAACCCCAAGAGAATTGCTGCCGCTTTCCAAAACTAGAGAAAGCCGGTGCACAGCAGTGAAGACTCAGCACAACCAAAAATTAAAAACTAAATAAAATTTTAAATGGAAAAGTATTATTCCTTTAAAGATCAGAGACTTGAGGATGAGCTATCCTCCATATTCAAGCTGTAGGCAACATTCTTAACTTGTAGCAACAAGTTGGAGTCACATTTGTTCTTCCCTATTATGCTGTTCTCCTATGTTGGAGAAGGAAATGGCAAACCACTCCAGTATCCTTGCCTGAAAAATCCCATGGACTGAGGAGCCTGGTGGGCTGCAGTCCATGGGGTTGCAAAGAGTTGGGCACGACTGAGCTACTAACACATGATGCTGTTCAGAGCACCAAAATATGTCCTCTCAGTTCCCATAGTGTTTCTGTGAATTAGATGATTATTATCCCAATTTAGTGATCTGGAAACTGAGGCCCAGAGAACACACCAGTAGCTGGCAGAGAGGGGATGTGATGCTGCAGGTTTAACTTTTTTTGCCCTGAGACCAGAAAAGGTCTAAGCATGTAGTGGGATCAGTCTGTGCAGGACTTGGGACTGCCCCTGTCCATGGCCGCAGATGCGTGAGCATCCCACGGCTGCATGCACACATCCCCTTGTTAACCCTGCAGGTGGGAGCCTGCCCTCCTGCCAGGACACGGCTGGGCGGTGACTTTCTTCAAGTCCCCACGTGGCAGTTTTGCTCTCATTAGGTCACAGAGTGCCCTCTGTCAATCCTGCTTTCTTTTAGTATCAGTCACTGGTGGTTTCAATTGTGTCATTCTAATGCCAGGCATAAAAATGGCCTCCAGCAGCAGCAGCAGCACCTGCCAGATTAGGAAGGTGCTGCCCGGCCTGCAAATGTCAGAGGTCAGAACTGCACGCAGCGAACAGGAAGTGGAGCCACAATGGAGACCAGGGGTAAGGGAGGGACGGCCCCTGCCACACCAGTGGAGTCCTTACACAGATGGCGTTGCAGCCGATCTAACCCCATGTCAACCCTTGGATCAGAGGGGTGCCGTCCATGACTTGAGGGCACTCAAGTCAAATCACAGAAGAGCTGGTTCTATCACCAAGGGGATCCAAGATGGGAGGCAGGGTCAGGAGAGAGAATAGGGGACAGGCCAGGGCCCACAGAGGAGCTGGCACGGTCAGGTGAGAACCAACAGTTAAGGTCAGGGTCCAAAGCCAGAGGCCAAGGCTTGGAGTCAGAATGGTCACCAGGGCCTGAGGATGGACGCTGGGGCCATGTAGGCGGGCTAAACCCTGCCTGTGGACAGAACTGACCACTATGCTGGCGTCCGGGACGCAGACTGACCCTCCCCCCATGTGTGGTGCAGTTTGGGACTATGGTGAGAGGGCCCTGGAATCCAGCCCTGGTGCTTCGGGCCTCACTGTGAGTCTGATCTGAAGAAGGGCCTTCCTGAGGGACACCCTTCCTAATTCATACCAAGATGCCTCAGAGGCCAGGGGCAGGCTTGGAAGTAGTTGTGTCCACCAGAGGACATTCCCCGAGGCGTCGCCTCTGCCCCTGGCTTCCACCCCAAGACACACACAGATGTCTCCTAGGGTACAAGTCAGAAACCTTGGAGTGAGAAGGGGCCTCAAAGACCTGTGCTGGGCAGGAGTCCCTCCCTAAATGTCCCATCCTAAGGGGCCTCCTGAAGGGCTCAAATTCTGAGCTATGACCCCTCTGCCTCTCATGCTAAAGCCTCCAGTTACTTATGTATAAGCCTTACCTGCCCAGCATGTTCATGAACTAGCTGCCTCTATGTCCTCCAAAATATCCAGCCCAGGCCTCGGAAGAGAAGGCTTGAGAATTCTCACCACTCCCATCTGGCCTTGAGCTTCCCTGGGGATTCAGTGGTCCTCCCAGCCAGATGGAAAGGGACTGAGTTGGGGGACTGACCACCCCTGCCCTCCAACACACACAAAAAAGAATGATAATGTGATAATTATAAGAGACTCTAACCACACACCTGAGCCTATTGGGAAGTTCTACTCAATGAGCGCCTACTACTTGTCGGATGTCTTAAAGACAGCTTATCATTTAAGCTCCACCGCAGGACGATGCATTTCCTGTTACTATACTCACTATTCCATTGAGGGACCAACAACTCAGAGAAAGTGTTAGTCTCTCAGTTGTGTCCAACTCCTTTGCCACTCCAGGAACTGTAGCCCACCAGGTTTCTCTGTCCTTGGGATTCTCCAGGCAAGAATACTTGAGTGGTTTGCCATTCCTTTCTCCAGGGCATCTCACTGACCCAGGGCTCGAAGCCAGGTCTCTAGCATTGCAGGCAGATTCTTTACCATCTGAGCCACCAGGGAAACCCAACTGCTCAGAGAGGGTAACTGATTTCCCTAAAGACATACAGCAGAATTGAAACTCAGTTTTTATGCCAAATCCAAATATTTCTTTTTTTTTTTCCTTTTCCCATATACCACCATTTTTTCAGTTCACAATAAGCCTTTTCTTGAACATTTAGCATAATGCTAGGCACTGTGGGTCCAGTGATAAATAAGACACAATCTCTACCCTTAAAACAATTTTGCAGCAAAGAAAGATCATCTGAGTGGAAATGATATAATTTTACGAGTGTTAGCAAACGCATGATCAAGCACAATGGCCTCTGGAAGTTCTCCCATCACTAGGTTCACAGCCCAGGATTACAAACGCAGACTTTTCCAGCCCTGCTGTGTCAGGAGGGCACCCATTGCCTCTCCAAGGCCACGGCCAGTGCCCACGGACTAGGGCCTGAAGACAGAAGCTCAGCCGGAAGTGAACGAGCTTGCTGGGCCGTGTGCACAGCTCTCAGAGCTGCCTGGGCTCCAGCTCCGCACAGAGCTGAGCGACGGAGGGCAGACAGTGCTCACGCTCCCTCCTCCTCCCGCACCACCCTGTGCCCCCAGCTAGGGCTGGTCCTGGGTCACAGCATGGTTCCAAGCTTTACCCAGGGACTCACTTTGCAGAACAAATAGCAACGGGTCCGGTTGGTGCAGTGGGGTGCACAATGGAGAAGGAAACCGGAGCCAGTATTCTGATTCACAGGGTTACACTGGGAAGAGCCCTCGGGGCAGCTGTCAAACAGTTTTATGGAGCCAAGATTCCAGTTGCTATGTGATTCCCCAGGAAGTTCACCCTGCATGCAGTCCTGGGCTAAGCTGGGGCTAACTTGCCATTGACTAGCAGACAGGAGTCCAGGCTGTGAAAATTTGAACCTAGTTAAATGTCATTGAACCAGAAAAGATGCAGAACAAAATGGTAGCAAGATTTTGGGAGGGGGTTGGATGAGAAAGGGGGTGTAGAGAGATGCAGGCAGAGGTGAAGGCTGGGGGGGACCCGTGGCAGACTCCAGGAGCCTGGACTCTGTGGGTACCACCAGCTTTATGGGATGAGAGGGAGACTCAGTAAGTAGCTGGTGATCAGCTTTTCTTGAACATTGGAGGACTGAAGAGGGCTGCCTCTTTCAGCAGGGTGCAGGGGAAGTACCCTGCTCTTCACATCCCTGCACCAAGTAGGTGGACACACACATCCATGCACCTCTGTGCGCATGTGCACACACACACACACACACACACACACACACGAGTCCCATTGGGTCTATGGGACCCAATGTAATCTGTAGACCAACCTCTCCAATAGAAACAGGATGCAAGCCAGCTACGCCAGTTAAAACTTTCTAGCACGCACATTAAAAACGAAAAGGGACAGATAAAATTCACTTTAATGATTTATATTGTTAACCAAATATATCCAACAATATGATCATTCCACCATGGAACTGAAATAAAACTGGCAAACAATTGACAGAGAATGAGATGGTTAGATGGCATCACAGATTCAATGGATATGAGTCTGAGCAAACACCAGGAGGTAGTGAAGGACAGGGAAGCCTGGAGTGCTGCAGTCCATAGGGTCACAAAGAGTTGGACATGACTTAGCTACTCAACAACAACAACATGTTTTTATATGTCATGAAACTGTGACTCTGATGAGCCCACTGAGAGGTCAGCCGAATTCTGATGTTTGCTGGGCATCACCTGGATGAGTCACTCATTCATCTGCTTCCAGCTTCCTGCTTGTAAAATGAAGGACTCAGGCCAAGGGGGCACCTTGGGTGGGACAAATTAGCCCTAGAATTTGAGCTTGGGGAGCCTCCCACTGACAGTGGTGGCTCTAGCATCTCTCTCCTCCTGGGATCAAAGAGGGAGATGGGGCTGTATCTTAAGCTGCAGTCCCTCCAACTTCATCATGATGCTTATTTAGGATGGTTGTATGGAGGGAAGAAAATTTGGAAGAACGCTCAGAATGTTCTGGAAAACCAGCTTTCCTAGAAATGCAAAGCCCTGATTTATCCATGCATGATGTAGATGCTCCCATTATGGCCCATCTCAAGCCCCTGATGGCGTAACAACCATCTTGCAAACTTCCCTAAATGTATCAACTGGCTTGTAGGAGGCAAGGAAGTGCCCAGGGCATTGCAGTGAGATTCAGAGTCTGATCCTGAGAAGGAAATCCATTGGTTGTGGTGTGTGTGAAGGTCAGCTCTATGGCTATGCAACCATGAATGGCACAGAGGTTTATTACTCTGTGGTCATTGCCTGAAAATTCTTATTAACTAAGTTTTTAATTCGTGTTATATAAATGAAGTCTTTGGGGTATGAACGAAGCCTGTCCCATGCATGGTTTGGCTGCAGGTCGAGTGTTCCTTGGACAGGTCCTCAGATGCCGGACCCCCCTCACACCCTGCATCTCAGATCCCAGCTGGCCTCCCCTGGGCCTCCCTCAGCAACCACTGCCATCCTCCCACAGTGGAGACCTGAGTGCAGCACTGGAGAATGCCAGGCTGGGAGGTCGTGACAGCAGGGGGCCATGAAGGTGAGCCCCTTGCTTGCCCTGATCCAGGTACCAAGCGTGTCTTGGTTTTTGAGTCTATAGTTCCTTAGGAGCTGCTGAGCACTGGCCCAGGGTCCCTCACTGTGGCTGGCCCAGCTGAACCCCAGAGTGGAGACCCCAGGAGCCTCTAAGGGTCTACACTCACCCAGGGAATATTCCTGTTTCCAAGGGCATGATGCTACATAGTGAATACAAAACAACATGGCGAGAGAAGGAGAGAATAGAGAAGAACACCTTTCCATTTTAGTGTCAACAGCACTGTCTCCCTGCTGTTTGGACAAGGAGATCTACATTTCCACGGTGCCCCGGGCCTGCTTAGAAAGATGGCCCTGGTAAGCACCGTCTCTGGCCCTGCTCAGCCAGGGAAGAACAGAATTTATTAGGCCAGGACTGTGTCACCACACTCCTAAGTTCAAGGCTGACTCCATCATGGAAAACCCCTTGTTGGCCTTTTATTTTCATTTACCTCCATCTCCCAACTGCACTTTGCATCCACCTTCACGAGATTCACAGAGGTCCATCCAATCCATTCTCTGCTCGTTAATTGATGCTTAAAACAAAACAAACAAACAAAAAAACCTGGCTGCACCATACAGCTTTTGGGATCTTAGTTCCCCAATCAGGGATCAAACCCATGGCCCCTCCACTGGAAGCACAGAGTCTTAACCACTGGACCACCAGGGAGATTCTCATTTATATCTGCGAACAAGCGTACAAAAATCCTTAGTCATTTTCTACTATTTATTGCAAATTTTATCCAGATGGTATTGTGCTATAATGCTCTTCCTTTTTTCTCTGTTCTGCACTCACTCTTGTGCCTTTGAGGACAGATTCTTGGTCCTGCAGACCTAGTTGATGCCCTCTGGTTGCTGCCAGGGATTTCCCATGTGAACAGCATCAGGCCTGACCTTCTCTTTTCCTAGTGATAGACACCAAGGCTGCCAAAAATGTTACTGTCACAAGCAGAACCATGATGACTTTCCTCAGACATGTTCCCTTGTACACAAATGTGCACACTTTTTTTTGTGCCTGTATAGTATGGGCCTCCCAAGTGGCACTAGTGGTAAAGAATCTGCCTGGCAATGCAGGAGACGTAAGAGATGCGGGTTTGAGCCCTGGGTCGGGAAGATCCCCTGGAGGAAAAAAAGGCAACCCACTCCAGTATTCTTGCCTGGAGAATCCCATGGACAGAGGAGCCTGGTGGGCTACAGTCCATGGGGTTGCAGAGTTAGGCACAGCTGAAGCAACTTGGCACACACGCAAACAATGGTATTTCCCTGCTCCATTTCAGCAGATGCCCACTGCCTGGCTGCTTCCCCAGGGGCTGCAGCAGGCCCCACTCCAGCCCACTGTGCATAAGGACCCCGGTTGTCCCTCATAACCAATTCCTACCACCCAGCTTTTGAGCCAGCATGGATGATTTGTATTTCTCTGTGATTTCCATTTGTCTGGCTCTGATCACTGGCGAGGCTGAGAACCTCTTTATATCCTTGTTAGTTAGGGTTTCCCCAGCTGTGACTTGCCTACTCAGATACGTTGCCTGGTTTTCTATTCTAGTTATGTTCTTCCCTGGCTAATTTGCTGGAGTTCTTTTCATATTCTGCTGCTGCTGCTGCTAAGTCGCTTCAGTTGTGTCCGACTCTATGCGACCCCACAGTCTGGACTATGCAGCCCACCAGGCTCCGCTGTCCCTGGGATTCTCCAGGCAAGAACACTGGAGTGGGCTGCCATTTCCTTCTCCAATGCATAAAAGTGAAAAGTGAAAGGGAAGTCGCTCAGTTGTGTCCAACTCTTAGCGACCCCATGGACTGCAGTGCATCAGGCTCCTCCATCCATGAGATTTTCCAGGCAGGAGTACTGGAGTGGGGTGCCATTGCCTTCTCCATTATATATTCTAAACACCAACATTTATACATTATAGAATATGCATAGAACTTATCCCGATAATATTTTCAGCCATCTCCTTTTTTTTTCCTTTTGGTCTCAGATCCCAGACGTGGAACAGAAATCTTGACTTTCCATTTTTTCAATATATATTTTGTTGTTGTTAAAGTATAGTTGATTTATAATGTTTTAGTTTTAGGTATACAGCAAAATGATTCAAATTTTAAGTATATATATATATATATATATATATATATATATATATATATATATACACACACATATGTATATGTATTTAACACATGCATACATATTTTTTCAGGTTTTTTCCATCCTAGGTTATTATAAAATATTGAGTAGCTGTGCTATATAGTACATCCCCATTGTTTATCTGCTTTATATAGAGTAGTTCAGTTCAGTTCAGTTCAGTTCATTTCCGTTGCTCAGTCGTGTCCGACTCTTTGCGACCCCATGAACTGCAGCATGCCAGGCCTCCCTGTCCATGACCAACTCTCAGAGTTCACTCTGATGACATGCAGCCATCTCATCCTCTGTCATCCCCTTCTCTTCCTGCCCCAGTCCCTCCCAGCTTCAGAGTCTTTTCCAATGAGTCAACTCTTCGCATGAGGTGGCCAAAGTACTGGAGTCTCAGCTTCAGCAAAGAACACCCAGGACTGATCTCCTTCAGAATAGACTGGTTGGATCTCCTTGCAGTCCAAGGGACTCTCAAGAGTCTTCTCCAACACCACAGTTCAAAAGCATCAATTCTTCGGTGCTCAGCTTTCTTCACAGTCCAACTCTCACATCCATACATGACCACAGGAAAAACCATAGCCTTGACTAGACGGACCTTTTTTGGCAAAGTAATGTCTCTGCTTTTGAATATGCTGTCTAGGTTGGTCATAACTTTCCTTCCAAGGAGTAAGCGTCTTTTAATTTCATGGCTGCAGTCACCATCTGCAGTGATTTTGGAGCCCGAAAAAATAAAGTCTGACGCTGTTTCCACTGTTTCCCCATCTATTTCCCATGAAGTGATGGAACCAAATGTCATGATCTTTGTTTTCTGAATGTTGAGCTTTAAGCCAACTTTTTCACTCTCCTCCTTCACTTTCATCAAGAAGCTTTTTGGTTCTTCTTTACTTTCTGCCATTAGGGTGGTGTCATCTGCTTATCTGAGGTTATTGATATTTCTCCTGGCAATCTTGATTCCAGCTTGTGTTTCATCCAGCCCAGCATTTCTCATGATGTACTCTGCATATAAATTAAATAAGCAGGGTGACAATATACAGCCTTGACGCACTCCTTTCCTGATTTGGAAACAGTTTGTTGTTCCATGTCCAGTTCCAACTGTCACTTCCTGACCTGCATATAGGTTTCTCAAGAGGCAGGTCAGGTGGTCTGGTATTCCTATCTCTTTCAGATTTTTCCACAGTTTCTTGTGATCCACACAGTCAGACTTTGGCATAGTCACTAAAGCAGAAGTAGATGCTATTCTGGAATTTTCTTGCTTTTTGGATCATCCAGAAGTTGTTGGCAATTTGATCTCTGGTTCCTCTGCCTTTCCTAAAACCAGCTTGAATATCTGGAAGTTGATGGTTCATGTGTTGCTGAAGCCTGGCTTGGAGAATTTTGAGCATTACTTTACTAGCATGTGAGATGAGTGCAATTGTGCAGTAGTTTCAACATTCTTTGGCATTGCCTTTCTTTGGGATTGGAATGAAAACTGACCTTTTCTAGTCCTGTGGCCACTGCTGAGTTTTCCAAATTTGCTGGCATATTGAGTGCAGCACTTTCACAGCATCGTCTTTTAGGATTTGAAATAGCTCAACTGGAATTCCATTACCTCCACTAGCTTTGTTCATAGTGATGTTTCCTAAGGTCCACTTGACTTCACATTCCAGGATGTCTCAGCTATTATATAGTCATTATTTATAAAATGTGGGGCAAGAGCCTGAACATGCCATCTTGGCCCATTTGCTGTCTTCCCACACTGGTGATGAGCTGTAATAGCCTAGAATGTGGCAATTATATGTTCCTGGAGCATCCCTACACAAGCTAAGCATTCCCAGGTAGGATTCCCTTTTATCCTAGGCTTCCTTTGTAACCAGGTCTCTGTCCCTTGTCTTATACTCTGTCATCCTCTGATGTGTTGAGCACTTGATGTGAAGCCCAGCAATGCCTGGCCTACTGGTCTCCTCTTCACACACAGACACATAGGGCCTGCACTAGCTGTGAGCCTGGAGGGCTGCCCTGTGTCTGGCACAGGCTGGCTTGTCACTCCCCATTTCAGATCCTCTCATTTTGTGAGGATACAGCCATTGGGATCTGCTTACCTGCAGCGGCTCCAGACTCTGCATTCAGTCTCACAAAGGAGGCTGGCAAGGAACTGTATAACTGATAGTACCAGAACTCCAGGGGCTCAGGGGGTCTCAGCTGGGATGTCACGCACTTTCTGTGGCCATTCTGAGTCAGACTCCAGCTTCCTCGATCCTTCCCACAGGCATCCACCGAGCACCTGATACCTGGTGACTGGATGCTAAGAAACAAGCAACCATTTGAATAAGAAACTCATGTGCCAGTTGCAGACAGTGGCACGTGAAAATACAATCTGATAAGTGTGATGGCCGAGCGTGCTGTCACTATCAATGTGCATTTGCCAAGCCCCTGGCATATGCCAGGCAGGAGTATAGGAGTCAGGACAGAGGGTGGGGCAGGGGCTCTCCATCTGGAAGGGATATTTAGAGCTAGCTTTTATTGAGTGGTTCCTTATGTGACAGGTACTTTTCTAAGTGCTTTGCTTGTCTGCACTTGTTCGTTGGCTGAACGAACCTTTTGGCCAACCCAATATTACCGTCCTTCGTTTTATTTATTTGCTCATTTGGCTGCATCGGGCCTTGGTTGCTGCTGGTGGGCTCTTTGTTGTGTTGTGGGCGATCTTTCATTGCGGTGCACTCTTGAGTTGTGGCACGCAAGCTCAGTGGTGGTAGCTTGCAGGCTTAGTCGCTCCATGGCAGGTGGGACTTTAATTCCCTGACTAGGGGTCGAACCTGCATCCCCTGCATGGCAAGGCAGATTCTTAACCTCTGGGCCACCAGGGAAGTCTCCATCCTTCTTTTATATGTGGGGAAACTGAGGCACAATGAAGCCACGTGGCTGGTTCAAGGTCACACAGCTCATAAGTGTCAGTATCCTGGATTTGAACCCAGGCAGTATGGTGCCATGGGCTTCCCAGGGGGTGCTAGTAGTAAACAACCTGCCTGCCAACGCAGGAAGCATAAGAGATGTGGGTTAGATCCCTGAGTCGGGAAGATCCCCTGGAGAAGGAAATGGCAACCCGCTCCAGTGTTCTTGCCTGGAGAATCCCATGGTGAGAGAACCCTGGCGGGCTACAGTCCACAGGGTCACAGAGTCAGACACGACTGCAGCGACTGAGCGTGCATACACAGCACACACGGTCGGTGCCCTGTGGTGCAGCCCCACAGAAGAGACCCATGCTGAAGGAGCCCAGGGGCGAACATGCACTGTTCTCGGAATTCAAATGTCCTCCTGGCAGCAGCGGCAACGCAAAGGGACACCCAGGACACATTTTAGCGTGCGCTAATATGATGCTGCTGCTGCTGCTAAGTCGCTTCCGTCGTGTCCGACTCTGTGCGACCCCGTAGACGGCAGCCCACCAAGCTCCCCTGTGGGCATCCTATAATCTCAGTTTTGGGAGCAACAGATGTGAGCTAGGCACATACTCTGGGTCAGATGATGTAAGGGATTAAAAAAGAGTGCTGTCAAGTGAGCGGGAGGCACTTACTAAGTGTCTGTTGAATGAATGATGATTAAGAGAGTAATTGACAAAATGAGTCCATTCATTTGATGTCTCTTTTTTAGGTAGGTCAGGCAGGTGAGTGATATCATCATGGTCCATATGATGGCTCAAAGGCAGTGAAATCGAGAAGGACATGTGACTGGAGGTGTCTAGAGAGGAACGCATCAGGGGAACTCACAAGCAAAGTTGTTCCTGGGTGTGGATTTGAAGGAAGAGCGTGAGACCATTAGGCAGAGAAGACGGGAGGAGACATACGAATGAGGTAGAAGCCAGACAGTGTGGTGGGTTTAAGAAGCCAGTGGGAGTGTGAGGATACAGGTGGGCACAGAAGTGCTGGCCAGAAAATTCAAGGCTGGGAGGCTGGGTTTCATGCTGAAGCCCAGAGGCTGGGGGCTTGCCTAGTGTAATGCAGGAGACCCCACTGTGATTCCTGGGGTGGGAAGATTCCCCCAAAGAAGGGATAGGCTACCCACTCCAGTATTCTTGGGCTTCCATGGTGCCTAAGAAGGTAAAGAATCTGCCTGCAATGTAGGAGACCTGGGTTTGACCCCTGGGTTGGGAAGATCCCCTGGAGGAGGGCATGGCAACCCAATCCAGTATTCTTGCCTGGAGAATCCCCATGGGCTACAATTCATGGGGTCACAAAGAGTCGGACATGACTGAACAACTAAGCACAGCACTAAGAGCTGGGCAAGGCAAGAAGGATGTCTCACAATAGCCTCCTTCCTGCAGCATGATATTGGGGTCATGTGGAGACAGAGTGGGGAGAGCCCAGGGGACCACTCAGGAGTTAGGTGCCAAATTCCAGGTAGGCAGTGGCAACAGTGTTGCTTGGGAGAGAGTAAGGAAACTCGAGGACACATTTTCTGGGTCGGGACTTTAAATCAGCAGCAACCCCTTTGAAGTGTATCTTGATGATGGATTAGCCAGTGAAGAGGCAGGGTGACCTAGGCTGACTCCCAGACTCCCGGCCTGGGTATGAGGCGGACGCCATCACCCACTGAGATGGAGATGGGGATGCAGGGCAGAAGCTGTCTGGGGAGGTGGTGGGGGTCGGTGATGATGCCTAATGATGACTCTCTCCTCCCTGCAAGACTGTTCTCTGACTCAAGCCTGGATAGTCACTCCTTCCCTAGGCTTCATGTGCTTTGCTGGAAGTTGGCTCTGGCCAGCTGGGTTCTGTGTCAGTTCTAGTGGGCTCTGAAAGTCTTAACTCAACCCTGCCTGCTGTGATGAGCTCTGAGATGAGGATGCAGCCCCAGGTTGCCCAGCTGAAGTGAACCTTCTGAGTCTTGCTGAATCCTTGGCGCTGACATGTGGCTTTTCCTTCTCTTTCTCCCTCTGATTCTCCTTCTTTCTTTCTGGAAGCAAGGAAAGAAATAGGTCGCCCTGGGAGGCTGGGGTAGCTACCCTGGCAGCAGCAGAAGAGTCAGTTTTACAAGGACGTGGACCTGCGGAGCTAGACAGACACACAGACAGAAGCCAGGGCCTGGGGAGCATGCCTGTGCCACTTGATGAAAGCCCTTCAGAAGCCTGTTCAACCTTGATTCCCTGTTCTGTGAGCCAGAAATTCCCCTAGGGTTCAAGTCTGTTAGAATTGGGTTTCTGTTAATTATAATTGAAAGCATCCTAATTGACATAGAAGAGCAGATGCCTGGTTGGGGAATCTCAAGCTTGGAAAGGGAATTGACGTAGAGAAGGAGGCGCAATGAGCAAAGATTCTGTTCCAGGTGAGAGGAGCCAGTGAGCCCTCGCAAGCAGAGGGTGGTTCATAGGCTTTGAAACCATCAAGGCCTGCAGGAGTAGGATGGAGCGGGGATGGCTCCTGGAGGACTGGCCAGGGGAGCCTGAAGGGAAGGCAGTGGGGCAGCAGTGATTAGCCAAACACCATGGCCAGTGTCCTGGGAAAGGTCTGGAAACCCTGAGAAGCTATTGAATCGCCCTGTGCCAGTGGCTGGCATGTGGAAAATCTGTAGTGAAAGGTAACTCTACTTGGGAAGATGAAATGGCTATCTGTTTTGGCCACCACTGGTGGCCCTCACGAGAGCCGTCAGGATGGAGGGCAGCAGTGGACATGGAGGTCGATTCTGGGGCATCTTGGGTGAACCTGCAGACAAGTGGGGAGAACCCCTCATCATCAAACACAGGTCAGACAAGGAGAGAAGAAAGGCAGCTGTTAGCAAAGGGGTTTTTCAAGAAAAGAGAAGGCAAGTGACATCTACAAGCTTCATGGAAGGAGACTGTAGCGAAAAAGAGGGTGGGAATATGAGAGGGAGGCGGGGATGGACAGTGCCCTTAAGAGAGGAGGAAGAGACTGGGATAGAGAGCCTGGGAAGAGCAGAAGGACTGCTCGCCTTCCGGGATGGCAGAAGGAGGAAGATGGGCAGGAAGGGAGCAGGTGAATGAGTCTCAGGATGGCAGAGAGACATGGAGCCAAAGCCTGGAGGGTGTGGCCAGAATGGGGTGTCAGAACTCACAATTTCAAAGGAGAAGAAGGCATGTCCAGGTGTGGCCTTGGCAGTGGGTAACAACTCCACAGGAAGCAAAGGCCATCCTGTGTGCACCCAACCAAGGCCCACATGCACAAAGGCCATCCCCCCATCCGGCTATGCGCTCCTGCCCCATCTCACCTCTTACCTGCTTCCTGCATACGTGCTAAATCACTTTAGTCATGACGGACACTTTGGGACCCCATGGATGGTAGCCAGCCAGGCTCCTCTGTTCATGGGATTTTCCAGGTAAGAATACTGGAGTGGGTTGCCATGCTCTCCTCCAGGGGATCTTCCTGACCCAGAGAGGGAACCCACACCTCTTACATCTCCTGCATTGGCAGGCAGGTTCTTTATCACCAGCGCCACCTGGGTGGGCTTCCCTGGTGTCTTCCCAACCTGTCCCTGGGTTGGGAAGATCCCCTGGTGAAGGGTATCACAACCCACTCCAGTATTCTTGCCTGGAGAATTCTTAGCCCCTCAGAGGTACAGTCCACTGCACAGGCGCTGTGGTCCAGGTTTCTAGCCCCCAGCGGACAGACTGAGGTAGGAGAAGGAGAGGAAAGCGGTCCAGGCCTGCTGGTTCCCATCCCCACCAACCAGAGCTCCCTGTGCTCCCTTTAACCACAGGTGGCTTTTCACCTGGCCCCACAGCAGGGTTCCTGGAAGGGTCCCTGCTGGCTGTGCGAGCAGCAAGCCCTGGTCAAGCCTCGACCTGCTCCAGACCACTGCTTCCTGTTCTCCTTCCAAAATCTGGAGCTTTGACCCCAAAGCCAAATGTACTTTGCACCCAGCCTAGCTGACATGTTAGATCTCATCTGGAGTGGGGAAACCAGGATCCCAGACTCAAGAGGGGAAGTCTATCTCAGTGCCTCCCAACATCCAGATACCCACTCTGCCGTTCACCCGAGCATGGACTCACCATGTGCTGACAATGTTGTCTCCATCTTTCATGCAATTCTGTGGGAGAAGCTTGGAAACCTCCCCTGCAGAAGAGCTGGCTGAGCCGCAGCGTGGGGCATGGGGCTGACCTGGTTGGCGCGATCCCCAGCAGTGTGGAGGTTAGGCAGCAGTCTTGTGTGGAGCAGCACAAACAGGAAACAGCCTGCAGGTTGTTCCTGGGTCCCTGCAGGGACTCCCGCCCAGGGAAACCAGTTCTGGACATCTGCTGGAGCCAGGCACAAGCTCAGATCGCTTTTGTTTTGCCAGGTTTAAAAATGTAAAACTTGGGAGGAGGGTGGGAAATGCTTTCTCTGCAGGAGTTTACTTTGGCACGGGAGACAGGCTGGCATTCCTTAAAATGAGTTGGCGCCTCACTGGGAAAATGCATTATTAGGTCTCTTTGCAGCTCTGTTCACAGCCCAGGGTGCCCCAGCCCACTGCCCTGGTGAGATTCGAGGGGAGCTTGGAGCTGAGACCCAGGAGCCAGGTCTCCTCCCATGTCCTGGGTTTTCTATGCAGAGAGGGATGACCAGTCAGCCATCTGGGACTTCCCCGTGCCTCCTTCCAGGCTCAGCCTCCTTATTCTAATCTGTCCCTGAGTGACCCAGACCAGGAAGGGGCTGCCGCTGCTTAGAGCTGATGCTCTGGGGTGGCCCAGGTGAGTCTCACCTGCCTAGGGGCAGTAATGTGGCTCCTTCACCCTGGGCACCTGGGCTGCCTGGGGGTTCCCAACTCCGTGGTAGGTCCTGCCTCCTTCTGTTGTCCCATTGGGTTTCTGCCACTGATGCCCATCAAGTCTCGGAAGACAACACACACACACACACATGAACACACACACGAGCTGGTTCACACTGTCTGCCTGAGCGTGCGGTTTCCACCAGCACTGCCCAGCTTGAAAGCAGCCATCCCCTATATAGGTGTTTGTGGGTTTGAATTGAGAAAATAGTCCATCATAGTGGTGCACACTGGCAGGAAAAGAAAGTGACTTTACAGCAACTACACTTCAATTAAAAATATATGTATATATTCCTATTGGACAGCACTGGTATATAAGATGCATTTTCTTTCTTTTCTAAAAATAATTGCTGCAAGATTGATTTTTATCCTAAGTATCACTCATGCTTTTTTATTTATTTCTTAAAGACTGTCAATGATATTTTGGTACATTCTTCTATATACTGCCAACCATATGGGTCTGGAGGACAGAAATGATCTAAAACAGTTGAATTATGTCATGTCATAGGATGATTTCAAGAATTCTCAACTTTGAGGACCTCAAAAAAGATGTTGATTCTATTACTTTAAATATCCTTGATCATTCTCTTTGACAAAGAAATTGTCAAAATGGGGGGAAAAGGACTTTGTGAAGTTAACCTCAAATCTGATAGATTTCTGGTGCCCAGGGTGTAAGATGTTTTCCTATCATGCCTGGGAAGAGAGTCTATCACTGTGCATCTCTCAGCAACAAGTGGGAGATGGAATGAAGACCAGATGAGTTGTGGGGTGAAGGCTAGCCAGCTGGTGGTTCTGGGACCATCCTCCTAGCAGCCCTTCCCCTGCCCGCCCACCCCCCACCCCATATCACTTGGTTGGTCCTTGCGTTGTTACAGATTCCACAGCAAATTGTGTTATCTGGTCATAAAGTCATCTTTCCCACAGCATCTTTCCCTTGGAGACTCTGGCTGTCTGCTCAATGCCCACCCTGTGTCTGCCCCACAGCAGGTAGTGCAAATAGTCTGGGTTAGGGGAGGAAGGGGCTGGGGAAAGAAAGAGCATGTCATTGGGGGTGGTTAGGAGTTATGTGTCAGTGGGAGGTGATCCGCTGATTATCCGTTTACAGGACAAAACTCCCAAAGTACTAACATTGTATATGAGAATATTATCCATAAATTATCTAGTTCCTAGATTCTGCTAAGGAAAAAAGGTCCTGATATGAGATGGCTCTTCCAGGGTTTCCTGATATTTGAGAAATTTGACCCAACTATCCCTTTTTTTAAAATTATTTTTTATTTTTGACTGCGCTCGGTCTGCACTACAGCGTGAGCTTTTCTCTAGTGGTGAGAGGCTGCTCTCTGCTAGAGGTGTGCAGGCTTCTCACTGCGGCGCCTTCTCTTGCAGAGCACAGCCTCCAGGGCACGTGGGCTCAGCAGCAGCTCCTCAGCTCCAGAGCGCTGGCTCAACAGCTGAAGCACATGAGCTTAGTAGCTCCTCGGCATGTGGGATCATCCTGGATCAGGGATCGAACCTGGGTCTCCTGCATTGGCAGGCAGACTCTTCACCACTGAGCCACCAGGGAAGCCCCCAGCGATCCCTCTTAAAAAGCACAGACTGTGGCCACCTAGTTCCTGCAGGTGGAAAATGGGCAGAGAGCATCTCTCTCTCTCTTTTTTTTTTTTTTTTTTACTAATTAATATTTTGGCTGCAGTCACTCTTCACTGTGGCACAAGGGCTTTTCGTTTCTGCACACGGCATTTTTCTCATTGCGGTGCTCAGGCTTCTCACCATAATAGTTGTGAAGCACAGGCTCTAGAATGCAAGGTGTCAGTAGTTGCAGGGTGTGAGCCCAGTAGTTGCTGGTGGAGGGTTCTAGAGCTCAAATTCTAGTTGTGGAGCATGGGCTTAGTTGCTCCTCGTCATATGGGATCTTAGTTCCCGGACCAGGGGTTGAACCCACGTCCCCTGCATTGGCAGGCAGATTCTTAGCCACTGGATCACCAGGGAAGTCCCTGCAGAGAACGTCTTGAACAAGAACTCACTGATAGTCTCAGCCTTCTCAGGCAGGCTCTGCCCCTTCTCTGGAACCCAGCGTGGGGGTGTTCCTGGTGAAGGACAGCAGGGTGTGCCACTGTGGGGTGACGTATCCTGTCCGGGCAACTATTTAAGAGAAGTTACCTCTTAACTGCAGAGCTGAGTCACACTCTAAGCAGAGGGGTCAGCCAAGGGCATGTGAACACTCAGCACTCTTTCTCTTCCTGCCAAGACTGGCAAGCGGAAAGGAAGCAGAATTTGGGGGCGTGCATGTTAAAACTCTGTCCTCTGCTTACGTAATAGTCAAGGGCACAAAGGGTTGTTTCCCAGCTCCCAAGGCCTGTAACTGCCCACAGCAGTTCTGTGAAAACAAAGACCACCTGACTAGCCCTTTGATAACTGCTGAAGGCACTGGCCAACCATGACCTCTCCAGGTAAAGGTGCCATGACTGATCAATGGGAAGCCCCAGAGGTTCTGAATGGAAGTGGGGAGCCCTGACCCCGTGTCCTCCACGAGCACATTTGCCATCCACCTGCCTTTCTGGATGGACTCCATCAGCTTGGGTGCAGGGCTGGGCTGTATATTTCTCCTTTTTGAGGAACGAGAAACTGGTCAGTCCTCCTAGCACCTCTGCAGTGGTGATGTGCAGCCTTGGAGTCTTGAATCTGACCTGCTCTACAGCTGTGCCTTGATTTTGCTCCAGGATTCAATGGCCAGGGAGAAAATTACTGTGGGAGCCAGGCTATCAGCAGGTTCAATACAGGAGAGTTTATGATTTCAGGCAGTGTTGAAATATTAGGGCTCCCACAAAGATTCCTCATCTCAAAGGTATCCAGTGATGCTTCCTCAGTTTTACTTCTCGGTCTTGTTCTAACTTGACTGACATTAATCAAATCTTGGGTACCGGGACTTCCCTGGTGGTCCAGTGGCTAAGACTCTGCACTCCCAAATGCAGGGGCCTGGATTCCATCTCTGGTCGGGGAACTAGATCTCACATGCCACAAGGTAGAGTTCTCGAGGTGCAACTAAAAGATAAACCACGTGCCACAGTGAAGATCAAAGGTCCCTTGTGCTACAGCTGAAACCCAGCGCACCCAAATAAATAAATGAAAATGATATTTTAAAAATCTTGGGTACAGGTATCCTTACCCAAAACGCAAACAGTGTATGAAATTCACAAACACAGCACTTCCTTCCCTGTGACTGAAGAACCACCTTATCGCAGACCGTGTTACACACCTGGCCTTGCCTGGCTTCCCAGCCCTCAGTCCATCCATCCAGCACAGAGTCCTTTTTTATATAAAGTGAAGGGGTTGGTCCCTTCGAGCTCTAGGCCTCTTCCTTCCAATCAGTACCAGGGCCTTCTCTTTGTTTTTCCTTCCTCTGAAGCATGGTTTCCAGGCTTGAGAATCCTCAAGCACCCCTGAAGCTATTCATCTTTAATCCTTTCCCTGCTGCCCTGGCATCTGATCTCACCCTTTAGCTCATCCAATCTCTCTGTCCTACCAGATGCTACAACTGCCGAGCTAACTGTGAAAATTTAGGGCCTGGAGCAAACATTTCAGAATCGTTCTTCCTCTGCTTTGCATTAATTACCAAATTAATCACTCTTTGGAGAGAGGGCTTCTTCCTCCATTGCTTCTCCTGCGGGCCTCCAGAACTCGGCTTCTTGGAATGACGTCTGTCTGAATAGATGGCCATCGATCAAAGTCTGGCTGCTCTCTGACATCCGGAGAGCACATTGGTGGTGGTATATTTCCTTGCATTTGTTCCAACAAGCCTTTGAGGTAAGATTGAACTTTCTGGTGTCTCTATACTTGTCCATCTCAAGTCCCCACAAACAAACTCATTCAGGTTCCCACTCCCAACTTTTTAATAAACAATTTATTCTTAATTGTGATGAATTACACATCAACTTGGCCATTTTCACCATTATAAAGTGCTGAGTGCATTGGTACTGAACGCATTCATATTTTGTGCAATCACTACCGTCCGTTATCCACATCTTCCCAAAGCGAAAGTCCATGTCCATGAACAACACCTCGTTCTCCTCCCCCAGCCTCTGGCAACCATCATGCTACTTTCTGTGTCTATAAACCTAACTACTCTGGGTACCTCCTGTAAGTGGAGGTTGTCCTTTTTTTTCTGGCTTATTTAGTGTGATGTCCTCAGGTTCATCCATGCTGGACCCTGTGCCAGAAAGTCATTCATTTTCTAGGTTGAATAAAGTTCCTTAGTTGGTATAAACCGCATTGTTTTTCCGTTCACCCATCAATGGGCACTTGGATTGCTTCCTCCTTTTGGTTCTGGTGAATCTGGGCTACTGTGAACATGAATCTGTAAATATCTGAGTTCCTGCTTTCCATTTTCGGGGAGTAATGACCAGAGTGGAGTTGCTGGATCACATGGTATCTCTGTTTAATTTTCTGAGGAACCCTCATTCAGTTTTCCATAGTGGCTGCACCACTTTACATTCCCATCAACTATGCATCAGGGTTCCAGGTTCGCCACATCCTTGCCAACCCTTGTCCCAGCCCTATCCTTTTCATTTATGATACAATTCATCACAGCGCATAACTCAAGAGGAGACAAGGCCATGCGTGATGAAATCTCAGAGATGAATAAAGGTAACAGGTTTCTGTAAGAGGCAATGGTTATCGCAGAAGGCCTGGCGGTGTCAAGATTTCCAAACAGGGTATTGAAAATGGTCATATTGGCAAATATTTTTATAAATAAAATGTGCATCTATAAGTTAGATGCTAGCATCCATTAATGTAATGTATTTATATGGTAGAACTAAGCTCATTCACCCAAGCTGTTCTTTGAACGAGTGAAGGTGGGATTTTTTTAGGCATCTTTCTGCACATGGCCACATTATTAGAAAACATTTAAACAATATAATTTCTCATTTGGAAATCAGTGTCAATGACAGGAATAATCCTCATACAGACAATGAGACATCAGACCATTAGGGTAGCCAAATTTAGTTAAATTTTACATTTCAGGACAAATCTCTTAAGAGGCTCCTGCTTTGAAAGAATAGAACAAGCCCTGTTCAGTTAGGAAGAAACACTGGATTTCAGAGTTCATCTCCACAATGAAGTTAGTATAAGCAGCATGTCCCCCATATGCTATTCTCTTTAACTAGGTTACCACCATGCCTCCTTCTATTTAGAGCTCAGCAACTCAAGAGATGAAATGGTTTTAGAGTGATGTTGACTGAATGGTGGTCTTTGAATAGTTAGAGTAGTGATAAAAAAGATTCAAGGAGTTGAGGAGTTAAACCTTCAGACCCCTGAGCTCTGCTGTCAGAGAGGGTCCCTTTTCCCCCTGAACAGTGCTGAGTTCTCAAGTGCTTAATTTACAGGGATACAGAAAGCCCAGTCTCAGAATTCCCTATTCATGGCAACGGGAATTGTGGGTTTTAGCCTGCTGTTTGGCAAGCCCGTAGCCCAGATGGGGCTCAGTAATGACTTCTGCAAGGTGTTTAATCAGATCCTAGAAGAATCCATGACTGCCATGTTTAATTATTCCGGTTTAATGGAGCATTCAGTGAGATCCCACTTGGTTTGCGATCGATGATTACGGTCATGGGGAAGAGAGGCGAGGATCCAGATGCCCAGGCCCCACTGACGCTCTGCACAACGATGGAGAAGCTCTGCCAGCGGCTGACATCTCCGGCTGCAGATGTGTATTTATAGCCATTTTCTCCAAGCCAGCACCAATTTAGGCAAGGCAGAGGATTTACTGAAAGGCTATGACTCTGAATCCCCTTCTGTACATGAACTTCCTCCCCATTTCAATGCACAGGGAAAGGCTAGCGGAGGAGCTGATATTTAAACAACAAAAGTTCCTTTACATCAGCACTCAACGGACTGACTGATGGATGCTGACGGCCAAGACATGGATAGTCTAACCCTTAATCCTGTTCTCTAATAAGCGGCCAAATGGTATTTGCATGTCAAAGGGGTTGATGATTTTCTTATCTGCACGTGTGAAAAACCAAGCTGCTCTGCAAATTTTTGGTAGGTCGGATATTAGGGATGGAAAACAGAGGGTGGTATGTTTCAGAGTCTGCTAATTGAATAGTTGAATTTTCTAATATTAAGATGAACTAGAGGGAACTTAAAAATATATATATATATTTTAAGTAACAGTTCCTGAATCTTACAAGTTAAAATATCAGAACGTCACTTTTGGAAATGATGCTCATTTAAACCTTTTGTAAAATTCACTAGAAGACTTTCTTTGGGCTTAAGCTTTTGTGTAAGTCTTATTATTGGCAGTCAGGGTATGGATGTGAGAGTTGGACTATAAAGAAAGTTGAGTGCCAAAGAATTGATGCTTTTGAACCGTGGTGTTGGAGAAGACTCTTGAGAGTCCCTTGGACTGTACGGAGATCCAACCAGTCAATTCTAAAGGAAATCAGTCCTGAATATTCACTGGAAGGACTGATGCTGAAGCTGAAACTCCAATATTTTGGCCACCAGATGCAAAGAACTGACTGATTCGAAAAGACCCTGATGCTGGAAAAGATTAAAGGCAGGAAGAGAAGGGGACAACAGAGGATGAGATGGTTGGATGGCATCACTGACTTGATGGACATGAGTTTGAGTGAGCTCTGGGAGTTGGTGATGGACAGGGAGGCCTGGCGTCTGCAGTCCATGGGGTGGCAGAGTTGGACGTGACTGAGAGACTGAACTGAACTGAACTGAGGAAGCTAGGTCTTTGGGTTGACTTGGAGGTCATAGGTCAGAAACCCAATGCATCCCTTTTACTTTTGCACGTCTCCTACCACGTTCTCTCTGAGGAGCATCAACAAACACATTTCCCTCCCACCTGCCTTTAAGCAGGTGTTGAATTAAACCCAGTCAACTCTGTCCACTTTCCTTTCTGCTAGTGCGTAATATGCATACTGCATTGGCTAGAACTAGGGGAGTGGTTTTACATTTGTAAGCACCAAATCCACAAATGCTCAAGTGAACTGGAACTGATTCTTACCAGTCACCCAAAAGGGCAAAGCATCTATAAATATCTTCATCATCTCTTCCTGCAACCCCCTCTTCCCCTGCACCATCCCCCAACTTGGAAATTCTGAAGAGCAAACATTGGCTTGATTTCAGAGGATGTGAGATGAATCAATAACTTTCAGAGGCTGGGACTAAAAGTGGTGGGCCTTTGTCTCT
The DNA here is from genome assembly GCF_032405125.1 of Capricornis sumatraensis. Taxonomy (NCBI): domain Eukaryota; kingdom Metazoa; phylum Chordata; class Mammalia; order Artiodactyla; family Bovidae; genus Capricornis; species Capricornis sumatraensis. The sequence continues at coordinate 39,738,246 of NC_091078.1, read as the reverse complement.
CAGAAAGGTTTGTGTGAGTCTAGTTCACAGGGACTGTGGCAGAGAGTGGCTTTGCCATAGATGGTGGCTTGTTCTAGTGATTCACCTTCCTTGCGGGAAAAAGAGTAGGGTCAACTCTTCAAGAGCATATTCACGGCTTCTCTACCACCAGAGTTTTTTGGTCAGTCTAAGTTTCATGTCTGTTCTCTTCTTAAACCGCAATCCAGGCTTCCCAGGCCCATATTTTACACAAGGAACAAGGGATGTTAAGATCCATGTTCTCCATTACTGACCATTGTCACAGTTCTTCATGAGGAAATCTATGAAGAGCATGCTTCTTACTGTTTTTTATAGATATCTCTTTGATCTTTGGCTCTGCAGATGAGCACTATGGTTTATGGTTTCATGAGTTTGAAGGAGACCTCAGTTAATGACATGTCATCAATTTCTGCATTTTAATGGGTTAGCAGGACAGACAATTCCTGGCATTTCAAAGATAACTATGATATCAGTGAAGGCAGAACTATATTGTTATATTCTCTGCCCATGCCCAAAGTAATTTATATTTTTAATGATAAACCTGCTCCTAAAGACTGAGAATAGCGGGATAAAGCCTATGAAATACAAATTAACTTTGTCATATGTGAAAATGGCCTTAACACATAATAGATCACTGCATGTGGTTAGGGGAAACCTTGCTTGATATTACTTATTCTGAAATAAAAATGACTTTTACTGGATACAGTCTAATATTTAGTTTATACACAGCAAGTCCATACAGAAAACTGTGCTGAGCTGCTAAGGGTACATTTTGTAATTAACAAGTGTCCATGAGGACATCAAGTTGCTCAAAACCATGTGCACTATGGGAGGACCGTGATTTTCTACAGCTTGACTGCTGACTGGAAACATTCATTTGACGCAAGTCCCATAGGCCCACACAGGGTCATGTTCTCTGGCATGGCCTTTGGGGGAAGACTTGAGAGATGGTTCATTCTTTGCTAGTATCAGGCAAGAATACTGGCGTGAGGAGCCATTTCCTTTTCCAGGGGATCTGAGACTGAACCCAGGTCTCCTGCACTGCAGGAGAATTCTTTAGTGATTGAGCCACCAGGGAAGCCCTAGAATAGAGAATTATTTCTTCAAAAACAAAACAGAAACCTTCTGGTGGGACCTCTCTGGCAGTCCAGGGGTTAAGACTCTGTGCTTCTAGTACGAGTGGCCTGAGTTCCATCCCTGGTCAGAAAACCAAGATCTCACATGCCATGTGGCATGACCAAAAAACAAACAGAAGCCTTCTGGTCTCGTCTATAGGTACAGCTTAGGGAGGTGGGAAGACTGTCCATCAGGGAGGCTAGATCAGGTTCCTTTGTTTTCTCTAAATAACATCAACTTTTGTATCTGCTTGGTTACCCTGTAAAGCAAACGCATCTGCCTGGCTTCAGCCTTAGTTTACTGAGCTGGAAGATGGGAATCCCAGCACCCAACTAGGAAGGGTAATGCTAGGGTTCAATGAGATGGATGAAGAGTGCAAAGAACAGGGTCTGGCACGCGCCAACCATTAAACGCTACTAGTAACTCTTCACTTTAAATCAGGTTGGGATTCTGTAAGCAGGCTAAGTAGTACTCAGTATAGATTAAGGTCCCAGAATAAATTCTCATACACTCAGACTGTGGACATTTCAGAGCATCAAAGTCTACATTCACCTGATAACACTGTTCCTTGTGTGGACTCATTTTAAACATTTATTAAAAAAAGCAAAATGTACGTTCATCTCAAATAGAACAGTTAAAAATGGTAAAGCAATACAAACAACTTGTTACTAGCAGCATCCAGTTGTTAGAAGGTCCGGCCCCGCTCCTCACTCTGCTCTGGCAAGCTCAGCCTCTTCTGAGCCCTCTGCCACCTACACCGCCCTCCGTCATAGTGCAGGTGAAACCAAAGTTTATAAAATTAACAGTTTAAGGTTAAATAAGCTTAAATAAGGGTGTTAAATACAAGACACTTCATCAAAGCTTCTGTACAAAGATAAACAAATTTGGCATTGTACAAGTGATTCTGCTGGCTCATGGCACACAGGAGGGCTCTCGTAAGTAAGCAGATTGACGCTTTTTTTCAACAGAGCATTAACTATACAAAAGTGAACTAAGAGTTGAAGTGACTACTCAGTGAGCCGTTTACAAGGCATATGAATCTTTTTTTAATCAGAACACTGTTAATATTCAGGCACCGTTTGCTCCTGCAAATAAATAAGTCTCTAAAGGAACTGCATTTGAACTTGTGTTAGACACATCAGTGCTTTTTCTGTCCCCCCGCCCCGACACGGCTTTTCCAACTATTTCATCTGCTTCTTTCTTATTGCTATGATAATGTGGCTGTGGAAATAAAACTACTGTACATCCAAAAAAATAGAGCACCTTTAACATTAAAGTATATGTCTGATTATTTGTTCTCATGTTTATTTTATAATTCTAAAGCCCAAACTATGGTAAACTGCTTTAATATCTCTACCGGGTCACCTGATACATAAAGCCCAGCCATCGTCCCTTGTGAGGTAAGCCCACACAGAGCTCCATTTCAGCAGAGCCTGAAAGGTCCACACTGACACCAGCGTTACATTCATCTTCACGGGTGTTGCTCTCTGCGGTCACACGGTGGCTCCCTGTCCTGCTGGGGGCATGGTGCTAGACAGAGCGGGACAGCAAACACAGCTACGATGGGCCAGAAGCACAGCAAGAAACCACATGTTGGCGACTATGAAGGGACTCCGGGCTTCCCCGGGGTCCCCGGTTGGGCGGTGGCCTGGTTACGGCTTCTTGTCGATGGTGTTGAAGAACCACTCTGTGAACTTGCGCAGCTGGGCCGCAGCTGTCTGCGACTCCTCCTGCAGCCGCAGGTTGTCCTGCCGCAGGTGCTGCACCTCCGCCTGCAGCGCTGCCTTGTCCTGCTTCTCCTGGGAGAGGGGGACGGAGACAGACAGTCATGCACCTGCTAGACACAGCCTCTCCTCCCAGCTGCAGTCTGAGCACTTCTGTCCCTACTTATGTATTTTACTGATTTGTTTATTTATTTCTTGGTGGCAGAGGGGATCTGAATGAGGGTGAGAGTAAGTAACTAAGAATATTCTTTCCTTTCATCCCACTTTGCTCCCAATAGGAGCCAAGACAGCTGTTATATGGGAAGATGATAAACCAGTTTCGATCATCTTCTCTCTGAAAAAGGGGGCCTGGGAAGAGGTGTAGCCTTGGATAGGAGGACAGAGCTTCCACGGCATGCCTTCTTACTGGACAAGTCAGAATCTGCAGAGCTGCTGATTGTGGGTTTGGTTTCCACCATCTCTTCTCATCTGAAAGCTTTCCTGAGAAGCTGTATTTCCATAATAACCTTCAAAGTGTGCTACTAAAAACTGTTCAAATAATCAAGACTTTTCAGAAGAATCACAGTTTCCAATAGACAGTAATTTGTGTCCAATACACACAAATTTGAGCTCCCAAATGCTGAAAGGGATGTCTTGACCAAGAGAGAAAGAGGAGGTCATCCTCACGGTGAGTGCTATTTTTAAAGGGAGGTGACTTGTTTGTCAACACCGCAGACACACCTGCAGCACTGAGCTGGGAGCTCAGGGCTCTTCAGGACACTGGCCCCCTTAGTATGTCTGGTCCTGTCCTTGACGTTTGCTCCTTTTTCCTGTTCCTCCACAACCCGTCCCCAACACCACTTGCCTCATCTAATGAGCAAAGACACCAGTCTCAAGAGGAGGCTTAGATTAGGACTGGTTGCTAACTCAGCCCACTCAAGTCTGGTCTTCTCTTGGTCACTGCAAGAGGCTCAAGCTCCTGTTCTCCCCTAGCTCGGGGCTCTCATTCCCAACACAGCTCAGACATCCCTGCTGCAGCCCAGCTGCCAGCCTCTCATGACCCCCAGCCCTTCTCCTCTACCCACGGAGTGTGTCCTGTCACTAAAACCTTCTCTAAACACCTTCTTCCATGACTGTTCCTTTAATTTCAGCTGTAAATGAGTCTTGGCTCTCTCTTGGGGATGCTGCTTTCCCAGCAGCTCAGAATGGTGAGGGCTTGTTTTGAAGAGCACGTTGGTTAGAGGCAAGGCAGGCCAACACCTTGCCCCTGCTGCCCAGGGCAGGTAATTGCTCTCCCCTAAAATCCCAGCTCCTTTGACAGCAGGACATTGGCTGTAAGACCTGGCACCCCTGCTCTCTGCCATGGTCAACTGTATCTCCAGCCCTTGCCATCATGGAAGATTCTAGAACATGGTTCACTTTTCTTCTTCCCTTCTCCATTCATCATGTCTGTTAATGACTTCAAGACCCAGTAGACAATCCATACGATTCAGCCTTTCTGTGATCTTAAGCCCACCCTCCTGACTACCCCTCACCCCACCTCAGCTATATCCTGGACCTTGAAGCTATTATTGATAACTGCACATGTTCCTAAATGTTTCAAGCCCTGACTGCCTGATCACTGCCTGTTGTCTTTTTAAAATAATTTCTTCAGTATCCACCCCTCAAAAATGATCTAATCCACCAATCCTGCCTTATGGTCAACGTCCATTGACACCCACTGCAGGGACATTATTCCACCTCACCCAGCTTAGACTCTGAGTCCCTCAGTTTAATCATGTCCTTTACAAACTGCGTAACTCTAATATTGGTTAAATTCAACTCTCCAATTATTCTACACCTGTCGAGAAACAGAGTTACCAGCCATCCCAGTTGGTCTGAGACGTTCCCGGTTCCAGCTCTGAAAGTTCTGTGTCTAAAACCCACCAGGTAAACTAGGACAGTTGGTCCTCCATGTTGGAGGAAACACCTAATTCATGCTACAGTCCCACTAAATACCCAATTACCCTCCATTCTACACCTTCCCTCCATCCTTATAGCTCTCACCGTCTTTCCCACTGCTCACTCTCAGTTCTGGAATAAAGACGTAAACTAGAGGAGAACTTCGTCAACCTGTCTCTATTTGGACTACAGCCATACCTCCCTTCACTAGGCTTTGCAGAGACTGATGTTTTACAATTTGTAGGTTTGTGGCAACCCTGCATTAAGCGAGTCTCTCAGCACCATTCAGCCAACTGCATCTGCTCACGTCATGTTTCTGTGGCACATCTGGTAATTCTGCCAGTATTCCAGACTTTTCCATTGCTATTACATTTGTTATAGTGATCTCTGATCTTCAGTGTTACTACTCTAACTGCTGTGGCACTTTTTAGCATAAAGTATTTTTTAATTAAGGAATGTACATTGTTTTTGTAGACATAATGCTACTGCACCACTTAATAGACTACAGTACAGTGTAAACATGAACTGAGAAACCAAAATATTCATGTGACTCAATTTATCATGATATTCACTTTACTGCAGTAGTCTGGAACCAAACCTGCAATATCTCTAAGGTAGACTTGCACTCGTGCGTGAATCACTCATACACACTCTGCTCTGGTAACTATTGAGAATAGTCCCTACTCACATCTGGGGCTACACCCTCCTTGTTAGGCTTAGGACATTACACTCATTATTCCCACCATTCTTTCCCTCCCAACTGGGTTATTTCCACCAGCATTCATGTCAGCTGTTACTTCTCCCTTCTTTCACCAACAAAACCCTCCCCACCCAACTATCACTCTCCAGCTACTGTACTCCACTTCATTTTCCTGGGGAGTGAAGCAGCTACCCAGCATGGCACTGATAATTCAACAAGAGCTCAGCAAATGTCCATGGAATAAACAATGTCATGTTTTTTGAGGACTGAGCACACACAGGTTGCTGGGTAGAGAAGACGCTGGCTCACTGGGGGGACCATAGCTTGGGGTGACCATGCTTCCTGGCACCAACTAACTCCTTTTAGGTCAACTCATAACTGATAACCCACTGAACTGACAAATGCTAGTATGCTGCGTGTCTACCTCACTCTGAAGACCGGCCACCCAAAGGCTCATCCTCGTTCAGTCATATCTACTGGGTCCTGAGTCTCCTACAATAAAATACAGTAGCTGTGGGCAGGAGATGGAGTCAGACCTTGGGCATCTCCATTCCCATTTACTGTTGGGCTTTGACGAGGGCACTTATTGTTCTCAAGGGTCTTTCTTTTTATTCCTAGTAGTTAAAAGGGGTTGATTGTATAAGAGAAAGAGTTCTGAGCAGGAACTTCCAATTGATTGTTTTACCTTCCGAAGGTCTGTCTGCAGCTGCCGAAGAATCAACTCCAGCTGGTTGACTTTCCCAGTCAGTGTGGATGGAGACCGCTCCCTAGCAAGGAAGGAATGACTTAGAACAACTCAAGAGTGCTGAAGTCAAGCCAGGGCATTCAGTAAGTTGGCAATGTTTTCATATAAGACATGCTATCATGTGCTGAGAGCACAGCAAGGAAATAAATAAGATTATGTCAGATGTTGAAGGTCAACATGTCACTGCTTTGGTGGAAAATCCCTCCTGGGTTGCTTTTGACTTAAAAGGGGCTTCAGAATCTCTACTGGCATATACACTAGTAAGAAAACAAAAGAGAGATGATCTAAATGCATTTAGGTAGCCGAGATTAGGCAGACCAGAATCAAGTCCTGGGAACCAAAGAGAGACCCAATTTCCCCAATTTGCCTTTCTCTATCAAGAAAGTATCAAGAAATTCATCACCAAGATGATCATGCAAGTCGCTGGCCACTCAAGCTGACAGAAGAGTGGGAATTAGGAGTGGATGGCACTGAGACAGTATCACTCTGTGGGTGACGGACACATCAAGAACGCAGGGACAGAGGGACTTCCCTGGTGCTCTGGTGGTGAGGACCCCGTGTCGGCCATGCAAGGGGTGTGGGTTCAATCCCCATTGGGGAACTAAGATCCCACATGTCGTGTGATGCAGGAAAAAGTATTAAAAAAAAGAAGAAGAAGAAAGAAGAACACGGGGGTAGAGACAGCTGGCTCCTGGCATACTTCAGTGGGAGGTGAGGGGCTGGGTGGAGGCCCAGAGTTGAGGGGAGCGTGTGTGCTCAGGAGTTGAGTACGTGCAGCCCAGCAGAGGGAGGGTGGTCAGCAAGGTATCCTGTCCAGTGCTGCTGCTGTGATCAGGTGGCAGACACTGACTGGGGCCACCCCCTCCCACGCGGGAACTCAACCTCACCATCCAGAGGTCCACACGTCTTGGAGGCAGGACTCGCCCGTGGAGCACAAGCTCCATCCAGCCCAGCGGGGCAGGAAGCAGAGTCAGGCCTGCTCAGTCCCTCCTCTGGGTCCTTCAGGACTAGGTGAAGACAGGTGAAACAGTTTCCTGGCTGCTTTGGGCTGAGTTTCTGTTAATTGCTGGGGCCTGGGACATGGGAAGGAGGCACACCACAGGGGACACATACCCAGCTGGGTCCATGAAATCTTTGCCGCTGCCAGGATCGACACATAAAGGCAGCTCCTGGGCCCCTTCCAGGTCCTGCTCAGGGTGCATGTCTGTCAGGGTACAGAAGGATGCCACTCTCTGGTCTGGGAAGGGGAGACACACACAGGCAGAAGCGTTAGGAATAGCTGCAAGGCACTGTCTCCTTGTGGAAATGAACAGTTTCTAAATAAAATCTGCCCCTCCCCCAACCAGTTATTGCCCTGTTTTAAAGAAAACAAAGAAAAACAAACTCAGGCAAGCTGCTGACAATCAGCAAGCATTCAGATTGGCTGTCCTGCTGGGCTGCACAGCACACAGACACCACAGCCATGGGGAAAACAAGCAGACACTGGATTTGCTACAGCCAATCTTTCTTCTGTGCACATCCCAAGAAATGCCAAAGCTGTCACTGGTTGTGAAAGAACGGCGTTGGGTGATGAACAGAACTCGGGAGAGGCACCTCTCTCCAAACCTGGAGAGCATCCTTGAGACACGATGGCCCGGACATGTCACCCTGTGCATCCCCAGCCCTCCGCGCGTCTATGACCATGCACACGTGCAGATAATGAAACAGAAAGGAAAGGCTATGGAGGACGGAGCGCCCACAATCAGCCCCAAACAATCACCTAGATAGGATGTGTGATGACACAGCAGCCCAAGTTCTTCATCTGAGTCAAGACCTGAAATAAGATTTACAATTTTCCTTTGAACGGTAATATCTCTCCTCACTCGAGTGCCTCTGGGGTACATGTAAGGCGCAGGTGATGGGTCCTATGAAAAACAGATGTGTGGGTTTGAGAGGGCCACATGTGTATACGTGTGTGCGTATCTGCAGATGTGTGTAAGTGTGTGTGCATGTCTGCCGGTGTGTATATGTTGTGTGAAGCCAAGAACTGCCCTGAGAGACTGTAATACAATGCCAAAGAATGTGGTCAGAGTGTACGTTTCACATGTGATGGTCCTGGCTGGACACACAGCTGTCATGCACAACAGTTAAGTTGCATGCCACACACACGCCAATCCAGCTGCAGGAAGGTGTGAGCATTCTGGGCCTGCTTGGATGACCTGCTCCCTGAAGGTGAAGATGGTGGTAGTGAGAGAGATTAGCAAATATTTTCACTAAAGCCCTTAGAGAAGATCTGCAGCACGGGCAGCAGAGCTCAGCGTGACTACCTTCCCTCCCCCCGCCCCTGCCCCCAAACAGCACAGGGCCATTTCTGTTCCCAGCACCAGTGACTTCACATTCAATGTCTGGAGCTGGGCAGGAAAGGGAATGTGATATTCTTTGAAATGGGCACCAGACTAGCCCAGCTCTGAGGGCTGAACACAAGAACACTGGCCCAGAAATGCTGAAAGGCATGCAGAGAAAACCCTGCTTTTCAGCAAGGTGGAGGTGAGGACCAAGGATGCATCTCACCGTCCACACGGACTCCCCTCCACACGCCCATGCCCGAGCGCGTCTGCAGCTGGACTCTGAGGGATACAGCAGGTGCCTTAGCGCTGCTGCCGCTTTCTCACATGATTTGATTAATGGCTGAGAAACCACACTGGGGTCCGTGTCACGGGTGCTCTGTGCTTAATTTAACCTATTACGTCTCCCCCTGGCTGCTGGCTGCGTCTCCTAATGAAGCTACCTGCTCAGCCGGTGGTTTCTGGAGGGTCCCACACAGCCCATTAATGAGAGAGGATGGTGGAGCTGCCGGGAGCTCTGGAAGGAGCCAGGCGGCAGGGCCAGGGTGCCGTGCTGAGCACCCCACCTGAAGGAGCATACAGCAGGTTCCCAGCCGCACGTCCCTGTCCCCCATCAGGACTCCTCAATGCCTGCTGACAGGCACTCAGGTGTCCTTCAGTCAACATTCCGGAACGGCTTAAGGGCCCGCTCCACACTTGGCACCTTCTATAGGGTGACAGACCTTCTATAACTATACATTCCTGAGAGATGACCATGTTCCCAATTGGATAGACTAGTAGGATTTATACATCTGGTGAAATAATTTGTAATTTAATTATGATTAACAGCATATAGAGAATGAACCTATGGTTGCTGGGGAGGGCAGGATGGGGGGTAGGGATAGTTAGGGAGTTTGGGATGGACATGTACACACTGCTATGTTAAAAATGGATAACCACCAAGGTCCTATTGTATGGCACAGGGAACCCTTCTCCATGTCACGTGGCAGCCTGGATGGGAGGGGAGTTGGGGGGAGGATGGATACTTATCTATGTATGGCTGAGTCCCTTTGCTATCTACCTGAAACTATTACAACATTGTTAACTGTTATAACAATTGTTAATTGTTATACACCAATATAAATGAAAGAAGCTTTTGAAAAAAGATTAACAGCATAATTTGGGCATTGCCTGCTTTTACGCCTGATAAGGTGTGACCAGCAGAGGTGGGGCAGGAAGGATGGGTGCACAGGCTGGGGGTGAGTGGCTCTGGGGAAGGGTGGGGGGTCTGGGCTGCCAGGGTGCCAAGATAACCTTCTGTCCTGTGACAGCCCTGAATCAGGAAACAATTCCCACTTGAAAAACAAAACAAAACAGCAGGCACATTTTTTATTTCACAGCGAATTTAACTACTGAACAAAAGGAATGAAAGAAAATTTATTTTTCTCACTTTTTAAAAGTTTTGCTGACTCATCCACATTTTATGCAACCCAGTGATACTTCAGTTAGTTTCTATCTTTCTTAATATAGTTGGTTCTGATCATCAAGTCTAAATATCTCAATGAAAACATCTTGGCTTGCTTCATCTATTTTTACCTGAATTGATAAAATACCCGCATATTTGAAGAACCAGAACTTACTACTGGCAGCCATTCAAACATTCCTTGGGGAGAAACGAGGTCCTACCAGTCAGGAGGCAAGAAGCCAAAAATAAAGAGTTTTGCCAACAACGTAATTTCACAAAGAAGATTTCACTTTGAATCCAAAAAGCTTGGGAGGTTGAAATGCTACTAGAATGCTACTTGATTAAGTACAGACACTAAACTACTTTGTAAAATGGCTAATTTAGTGACAGTTTCCAGTAGAAGCTTTATTCCTCCAGAGCTTATTTTGGTAATAACAAATAGTCAGTAACCAAGAAATTACTGACATTGAACCAAAAGGCACAGACAAGACTATAAGAAAAAGGGAGGCTCAGAATATGAACTTCATGTAAATGGTGAGCACAGCAAGGATCCAATTACCCACACTGTACATGTTTTCCCTTGAAATCATCTTTAAAAAACCTGATTGCAATGTCAGTTTCTTGTTTTTAAAGTGTATTTTATTGAAGTATAGTTGATTTATAATGTTGTGTTGAGTTCTGCTGTAGAGCAAAGCAATTCAGCTATATAGAGATATAGACATTCTTTTCCATTATGCTTACTACAGGACATTGAATATAGCTCCCTGTGCTACACAGTAGGACCTCGTTTACTGTCAGTTTCTCATCTTGGTGCATTCAGCACTGAACAAGAGGATGCACAGTCAGAAGGCTACTCCATATCCGTGTGGAGCTGAGATCGCTGACACAACAGTTGCCTGCAAATAATCCCCATGACCCCAGGCCAGCTGTGTGGAGCAACGAACCCCCTAAGGCCAAGCCTTCTTTGTGAGGGATGAGTGCTTGATCAACTAGCCATGTCTGTTGAGGGCCAGGAACAGGAGAACAGATATGCCCCAGATGCATGCCGTACAGGACATGCATGCGTGAGGCTAAATTAAATGAAACCCATTTCCACAAACAAAGCTGTCCTAATGTCTTTGCTACACTACGCATTATAGAAAAGTTGGGGCTCTCTAGCTACAAGTGGGCACACACACATCGCTGTATAATACAGGGAACCCAGCCTGGCGCTCTGTGATGACCCAGAGGAGTGGGTTGGGGGTGGGTGCAGAGGAGGCTAAAGAGGGAAGGGATATATATATATATACACACATACCCTTATGGCTAATTTGAGTCATTGTATGGCAGAAATGAACACAAAATTATAGAGCAATTATCCTCCAATTAAAACTTTGTTTAAAATGTATGCTTTTCATGCTCTGTTCAAGAAAACAAGGGCATAGGTAACCTAATAAAAGTGTAAACTTGTACTTCTCCGGAAGATACACTTACATGAACTATTTCATTTCTACAGTGGTGTCTGATAAATGAGTTAATTCTGCACATGCCACGAGCTCACAATAATTACCACCAGTGGGGAAGAGCTGAAATCTTGAGGGGAGGAAAGGCCTGCAGGGAGCCGTGTGGGATACTGACATCTAGTCTCTGATCATCGGTTTATAAAGCTGCCTTTAACGCTTCGTTCCACTTAAGACAACATCATCCACTTAACAAATGCCCAAGAACACGCCAACTGGCCACCCCTGATATTCTGACAAATGAGAACCACCTTGAATCCTAGGACTTTTAAAAAGACTCCACTCTCCTTCTCCTGTTTCATTGTCCAACCCACAGCCAGCTTTGCTAGTTGGGTTTGTTCACTTGACCAGACTGCGGGGATAGGATCTCTCTATATATCATTTGGTCCCTCTCTACCCTACATTATTCCTTTCACTTCATACATAAAGGAAGTGAAAAGTGTGCAAGGGTGACAGATGATGGCCTCAGTGTATAATAACATTGATGAGAGGTGCTGTGTCGGAGTTCTGATGGGCAGAGGGTCACATCTCACCCCTTTCCCTGAAAACAAAACAACTGCCCACATGGCAGCGAGCCAGGACTGGGACTCAGCCAGTTTTCAAACTATCACAGGAGAATGGAGTGGCAGGCGTGGACCCTGGTGAGAGGCACTCTGCACTTGACTCACCTTCTCTCTCACAAGCTTATGAAGGAGTTTTCAATTTTTAGATACTGGTTTTGGAGCAGAGTTGCATAACATATCTATTTACTTATTAATTAATGTTTAACAACGGTGCACAGCATTTCTGTATTGAACGGTTTCTATTCTTTTGAATCATTGCCAGTAAGCAAGTTCTCAGGAGTGAGATTTCTGGTCAAAGGGTGGGTACATTTTCTGGCTCTAGTTATATGCTGTCATACTGCTTGAACACAAAGATGGATTGTTTCATAATCTTTGTGACAATACCAGCTGAGAGTGTTCTTCGTAACTGTTCAGAGCGGCTGCGCGGTTTTTCATACTCGCAATGTAGCTCATTTTTGTCCACACTTACATGTGTGGCTGAACACTTTTCAAGTCCTTACTTATTGTGTGATCCTTCTCTTGGACCGTGTGTCATATGTCCTGACCATTCGTTTCTCGGGCATTTGGTATTTTTTGGTGGTCATGTTCCTTCATTCATTGGAGACACTTAGGTTTCACCTATCAAATGTATTACAAATCTTACCCATGTTCCCCAGTTCCCCCTTTAATGTTCTCTTCCAGGTTCATAAAAGATTTAAACACTTTTATCTGGTCCCATTATATTTTGCGTGTTCTCTCACAAATCCATAGTTATGGTACTGGCATGCTTCTAAAACATTAATCTTTGTCTTTACTTTTTCTAGAATCGACTTTTCCAATTCCTAAATCCAAATGGAGTATGGAAATCCCACCCCACTCCCATTTGACTCTTAAATATACACAGGTTTTGGTCTAGGCTCTTTTTTTTTTTCCTTCAAAAGGACTAATTTCTATTTTTTGAATCATTACTATGTTGTTTTAATTATTACTGACTCGCAGTAAACTTTTATTGTTGACCATTATTCATCTATTTTCCAAATGGATGCAAGTATCCTACAGATATTTGAATTGAAATGTTACAAACTCTATGAATTAACTCAGGAAGGGCTCTCATCTTTCCTGTGTGCTTTCTATCCATTCCTATCCTTCCATATATCAGGACTTTTCAGGTATCAAAGTGCCCAGTGCCTTCTCTCCTTATGATTCTAATGATGGGTGAACTCCCAAGGAATTTACTTTGACCTTGCTAAGGTTTCCTTTATGACTCTATGTGGACGACTGCACATGCCACTCCTCATACCAGGAGGAAGAGCCTACTTCCATCCTGGGATCTGGGCTGGCCTTGGACTTCCTCTACCCAACAGGATGTGGTGGATATAACGTTCTGGGTCTTGAAACATCACATATCTGCTGCTTATGCTCTCCTCACTCCTTAAGCCACATGTGAAGAAGTACAATTACTTTGCTGGGGACAAGGCTCCAGCCAGATCCCAGTGTTCCAGATACAGGCATATGAGGAGTCACCTTAATGCTCCAGACCCAGTTGAGCTCCAGCTGAATACAGGTGCATGACTGACTGCACTGCATCAACTGAAAACAGGAAACAGAAGAACCACTCCGCTGCGCCTGGCCAACCCATGGAATCATGAGACATGACAAACTATAGTCTTTGGCCATTAATTTTAGGGTGGTTTGTTATACAGAAATAGATAACTGAAAAGGCTAATAACAATGTGTTGAAATGAGGCTTATAAAAATATGAAATATACTTTAGAATACCTACTTTATAATATCTAATAATTTCTTTTTGATTTATATTTTCTAGATATAGAATTATATCCACAAGTATTTCCTTTCAAAATTTACTCTTTTGAACACTGGATTCCAGTGCAAATTAAAGGACATGATCTCTGAGGATGTCCTTGCTTAGCCTCTAGACTTAAGTGATACACTTTAAACATTAAAAATTTTTTTCCATTAAGTGTTATTTGGTATAGTATTATATAACTATATTCAATATCCTGTAATATCTGTAAGGGAAAGGAGTATGAAAAAGAAAAAATAAATATTTATACACACGTTTGTATATATAATATATATATATCTGAATCACTTTGTTTACAGCTGAAAGTAACATAACATTGTAAATCAATTTTAAAAGTATTATGGAATAAAGTTGATATTCTTTTTTAGGGTTTGAAGATATCTCTCGATTCTTAATTTTTATTAGAAATAGGTCTTAATTCTATTATACATACCCTTTCTGAGAAATTGATATGACAACTGTTAATGACTTCATCTATTATAACTTATTATGATTACAAGTTTTCTTTGATTAAACCAGCTAACTTCTTGCTAATAACAATGAATATCTTTTCAATTTATGACTGAGCTTCATCTAAGCTGTCTCACATCAACATGAATGACTAAGATTGTCTTACAATTTTTCTTTTCTATGTGTTATGAGGAAAGAATCCTATTATGCAATGAGGCTGCTAATACATTTCAAGAAAAATTTATGCAAGGGCATTATCGTTCTTTGAAACTTTGAAATAATTAACTGTACACATTAGTTTTGGGTGATATTCGGGATCTGGAAATATTCTTGCATAATTTTTTCAATGCCCTCCACACTCTGACTTCTACTTACTGTTTCTCATGCTCTCTCCCCCCTACTTTCTTGCAGGAAATATCCAATTATCTTATTCATCAGATTTATTCCTACATAGGAATAAAGTGACATCCCTTAATCATGCTATCATTTCTCATCTATTTAATACTAATTTCCTTCCTCATTTCTAATTTTGTTCACTTGTGTGTTCATTTTCTGAACCAATTTATATTGGCTTACCAATATTCAAAGAAAAACATGATCATTATGTAAATTTACAAGTTGCACAGAAATTTCAATTGAAAGTTTTTAAAGAAAATCATTTGATTTCTTTCTTCCCCTTTTTTTTTGTTTTCTTTCATAACCTCTGTAGAATGTTTTTGAAGTACAGTTACTTAAGTTTCACTTTGTTTTTCCATTTAAATATAAGTTTCTGAAGCAGTCTTTTTGTTTAAGGCCTACTCCCTGCTGTAGTCCGAAGACTTCTCTAGGTAACCTCTTCTTCATCTTCACTTACTAGAAAAGAAAAAGATGCTCTTATCATAGTCCTAAATTCTTCCTTGCTTCTGTTGTGTCCAACTCTCTGCAACCCTATGAACTGTAGCCTCCCAGGCTCCTCTGTCCATGGGGTTCTCCAGGCAAGGATACTGGAGTGGGTTGCCATTCCCTTCTCCAGGGCATCTTTCCAACCCAGGGATTGAACCCATGTCTCCTGCATCTCCTGCATGCCGGGTAGATTATTTACCTGCTAAGCCACCTGGGAAGCACAATCATCACTAGACAAATATTTAGAACTGTCTGAATTGTTAAAGATTTTCGTTTATGTTTTGCTCCTATTTTCTGATTTAATTCCCATTTCATGCCTGTGGAGGGAAGTGTGGGGAAAGGTGCCTTCTCTTAGTGACCCCTGGGGAATGCTATGCACAGGATGCTTGGAGAATGTTGTATTCCTACACCACTGTGAATGCTATCTTCTGTGCACCCAGAGAGCACACTGTGTACCTGGAGAGTTCAAACATGTTTAAGCAACCAACACTGGGGCTGATTAATTTGGTACTGCTGCTGTGTTCTTTTTTTTTCATATTTGATAGGAGCTTCTTCCTTGGTTACAAAACCCAAGCCCATATACAAAATTAGAAACACTTTTAGACGCCTCTTTTGAAAGACTGTTTTAGTTCTTTTTAACTGAGTTAAAAAAACAAACAAACAATTTTTCAACACTATTTTGAAAACTAAGTTCAGGAATATACTTAGTTTCCTTTTATCCACAAAATGGTGCAATTCCAATTCCAACCAATAAGGTCACAACAGATTGGATCAGGCCAACGTAGAGGTTCTTTTGCACTGTGCTGTGCTGTGCTTAGCCACTCAGTCATGTCTGATTTTTTGTGACCCCATGGACTATAGCTCACCAGGTTCTTCTGTCCATGGGGATTCTCTAGGAAAGAATACTGGAGCGGGTTGTCATGCCTTCTTCCAGGGGATCTTCCCAACCCAGGGATTGAATCCAGGTTTCCCGCATTGCAGGCGGATTCTTTACCATCTGAACCACCAGGAAAGCAAAGCCCATGAACACTGGAGTAGGTAGCCTATCCCTTCTCCAGGGGATCTTCCCATCCCAGGATCGAACTGGGGTCTTCTGCATTGCAAGTGGATTCTTTGCCAGCTGAGCTACCAGGGAAGCCCACGTCTGCACTACCTGAAGATAATGTTCACTTATGTTAGTTCTCACTTAAAACACCAGAGGAAATAGGAATCGGCATGGGATAGTAAAACCAAATTCTTAAACCCATGTGTCCAGTGTCAATTTTAGCTCTTAAATAAAGGTGTGGGACATAAATGAGGCAGAACAGAAGGGAAGAGTCATGCCTGCTAGGGACAAATAACAGTATGGCATTATACAAGGCTCATGGTATCTCAACCCAACAGATACAGTCCATTTTTTAAAGCCTGTCTTCAAATGTGCTGACTAATCATGTGTGGGTCCAGACTTTTTCCCGAGGGGTCTGAGCTCAGTAAGGCATCTTGAGATGCCTTGATTACTTTGTAATGATTAAATAGGCACACAGGGGCTTTCTGGGCTATCTTTTCTTCATGAAGTTGAGTCTAGCTCAGGAACAGCTTTGAGAATTGGTGCAGAAAGATAAAGTCACAAGCAGGGCAACTGGTCATCCAGTAAAGACCTTTCTTTTTAAAGTGCTGAGGGATGCCTATGCTCACATCAGCACTATTCATGACAACTGAGATGGAAACAACCTAAATATCCATCAACAGATGAATGGATAAAGCAGATATGGTACATGTATACAATGGAATACTACTCAGCCATGAGACAGAGTGAAGTAATGCCACGTGCAGCAGCGCAGATGCACCTAGAGATGAGCATGCTAAGTCAGAAAGACAGATATGTGATATCACTTATATGTGGAACCTAAAATATGACAAAATGAACTTATCTACGAAACAGAAACAGACTCACAGACAGAGAGAACAGACTAGGAATTGCCAAGGTGGGGGGGAAGGTTAGGGGAGGGATGGACTGGGAGGTTGGGGTTAGCAGATGCAAACTATATTATATATAGGATGGATAAAACACAAAGTCCTGCTGTATAGAGCAGAGAACTATAAACCACAATGGACAGAAAGAATATGAGAAAGCACGTGTGTATGTATATGCATATAACCGAATCACTTTGCTATGCAGCAGAAATTAATATAACATTCTAAATCAACTATACTTCAATAAAACTAATTAATAATAATAAAAAAAAAAGTGGTCAAGGGGATGGATCACATGGTCACCACCGTGTCCACTTCCATCACAGTGGAGCTGACACTGATACAAAAGGATCTGATTAGCCAAAGGTCTGGAGTTGCAGATTTTTGAATCTTTCTGAACTGACTATTGTCTCAAAATGGCATACTACCCTATGGTTTGGCACCAAAAAGTGAGTGGAACTTTTACACACGACCTCAACTCCCTCTATATTTTCTGTAGAATGTTGTTTGGAAAGTTCAGAAAGGCCAGGGAACCAAAGTCTGCTCCCCTAGCAAACAGAATCCCACGTTCTATCTGTTCAACTTGGGCACTCCTGCCCTGAGTCACTGGCTAGCAGGATGTCCCTGCTTTTTCCTCCCTTGTCTGACAGGGCCAATGCCCAGCTGGCCTCGAACATCAGCTCAGAAACACCCTGATGAAAGGAATGTGAGGGTAGGGCTGAGAGGAGCTTGCCAGGTCTCTGGAAAGATGAGCAGGCTGAAGCCCAGCGCAAGTGTGTACCTCAGAGGAATGGTGATCAACCTTCAGCGTTGCAATAAAGCACATAGCTGAGTGACTTGTTCAAAGGCCCGCAGCCCACAGTAGGGCTGCAATTACAATCACAGTCCACAGATGGATAATCCAGCCACTGCTGTCTGTGCCCCTGTGCTATCTGGACCTCCCACCCACAGCCCAGCTCCCTGCAAAGTCCCACTTGATAGTAGCGATTTTATTCTGCAGAGGTAGAAGGGAACCAAGCAAAGACACAAATGATGGTGGAGACAGACATGGAGTGTGTATACATGGTGGCGGTGGCTGAGTCGCCAAGTTGTGTCCACGTGTCTGACTCTTGCGACCCTGTGGGCTATAGCCTGCCAGGCTCCTCTGTCCATGGGATTCTCCAGGCAAAACACTGGGGAGGGTTGCCATTCCCTTCTCCAGGGGATCTTCCTGACTCAGAAATCGAATCTGCCTCTCCTGCACTGGCAGGTGTATTCTTTACCGCTGAGCCACAAGGGATTCCCCTATACTCCCACACACACACTGTTGTAAATCAGAATAATGAATACACGATGCGAAAGGATCTCAGAGGTTAAAATCTGTACCATGAGCTGCAGCAGCTCAAAGGTGCAGGGAGCCTGTGCACCTTATACCTCCGGCTCCTCTGTGCTCGCTCTCTTCATCTGGTTACCTTGCTGCGCACTTGATAAATACAGATAGGATAAACTTAAGAAACAGTTTTCCTTTGAGAAACTCATTGCTCAGTAAGAAGTGACAGAGATGTGAATAACGCAGAACAGAGTGGGATGTACTGTGCAAATATTTATGTGGCGGGGGGGAACAGAGAAGACGGAAGTTCTTAGATTCTCACTGGGCAGTGAGACAAGAGTGTGCACAGGACATGCTAGAGAAAATGCAGCTCCCTCCTGTCTAGGCTGCTCTGGACAGAGGTGAGACCTGTCATGCCTTCTGGGGCTCTGTCACACCAGGCTAGTCTTGGGAGCCTGGGAAATCACTGGAGCTTTTATAGTCCACTCTAACCAACTTCTGGTTGAAAGAAATGAAGGCTGCGTTACCAAGCAGACAGGAGCATTCTCAAGTTTTCACACAGAACAACTACTTTGTGAATCCAAATGCAAACCCCACGAGTACTTGGCAGGTCCAAAACAGTTGTCCTCTCTCCATCAAGGGAGCAGGAACAGCTCATGTGTTTTGCAGGAATTTCTTTCTAACAGTTTCCCCTTCTCATCTATCAGAGCGAAATGTCCCAGAGCCCAGACTAACTCACTTCCTCCTTAGACCCCACCCTGAAAGGTGCTTAGGACCAGCGGCACTGATCCCAGCTGATGAGTGAAACTGACTAGCAGGGCAGCTTGTGAAGAGAGGCAGTCAGGGCGGCAGACTCCACCTGAAGCAGTGTGACTGCAAAGTGTACCTGTCCCTCCTGGGAAAAGAATGTGGATTCCTTTCCTGAAGCCTGCACATCACAGGTGATGAGGACTGACTACTCGAGCAGGCAGTGACAGGGTCGGGGGTGAGAAGGGCCCATCAGGTGGCGCTGTCCCTCTATGGGGGTGGGGGCTGGTGGCAGTGAACACTGTTGCTATAACTCAGACACACGGGAGATCCTCAGACAGGGCCCCAGAATGGTCTGCCCTCTGCGGATCCTGCTTGTTACCCAGGAGCCAAGGCTGTAGTCATGGAAAGAGTTTGGCAGCAAATGGAAGAAAGTCAGGAATCCTGTCACTGGGGGCCCCTGGGTCCACATGCAAGGTCCTGAGGATGCCTGGGAGACAGAGACAGGCATGCCCTCTGCCTGTGGCCCCTTTATCTTTAGGTGGGAGAAAACATGTTTGCCATGGAGCAGCTTCCCCTCTGAAGTTCACTGAAATATTCACCAGAGATGGTGGGAGGCAGTGAGGCAGTCGGAGGGCCCCAGAGATCAGCCAGCTCAGCACTGTCCCCAGCCACAGGGTTAGAGGGGGAAGCCAGGGCCAGACAAGGAGACACTCGCTGGGTCAAGGAGGCCCCACCAGAGTCTGCATGGACTCTGAGCCACTGGACTCCCAGGCCTGCGCCTGTCCTGCCAAACTGGGCAGCCTGGACCTCTGCAGGGCCTTCCCATCCTGTCTCACCTCATCAAGCAGGGTGGAAACATACAGTCTGTGTCCTAGGTCATCACCTTGACATTCCACATAAGAAGATAGAGGTGGAAAAGGAAAAGTGGCTGATGCCAGACCACAGCTGGTACCTGACCTGGCAGCAGGTTTGGGGGTCCCTTTGCCTAGGGGTCACTTCACCACATGCCTGGGTCTCCCTAAGGAAATGCCCCAAGTATCAGCCCAAGCTACCCCCTCGGTTCCCTCCTGGAAGATGTGCAGAGCATCCAAAGGCTGACCCAGACGACCCCTGCACTGCCATCCCTAGCCCCAGTGGCTGAATGTCTTTACCTTCAAATGCCCGGGCAGCATCCACGAGGTGGGTCCAATCTAACCCTGTGGCCGTGTCTGGGAGGGGCATCAGGCCAGGATCTGTGCACTTGGATTTATCCGATAAGGACCCATCGGAGAACCAGAACTCATCTAGACAGAAAAAAACCCAGAGCGTCAGTCAGATAGCAGTGTGGGTACTGGCTGGGCCTTCAGAAAGGCCCAGGGGGGTTCTTGTCCCAGGAAAGAAACAGACATCCCACCACTGTTTGTGAAAGAGCCACAAGTGCCAGGCTCACTTAGGGATCGCCAATAGGCAGGGGCCAGTGCAAGATCAGGGCTGAGGCTCCCATGAACAAGAAACGCAGAGGTGAGCTCCTCCTGGGCAGGCTCCTCTGGAGGACACTACCTGGGTCTGACCGCCCTGAGGATCACATCCTGTTTTCCTTGGGATGACTTCCCCATGGGAAGAGTGTTGCAAGCCTCTACCATAAAAATGGTTTGGTACAATCTCTCTTCTACATTTTGCTATGTATAAAACTGGTGATTGAATTTCACTTCTGACTTAATGAGATGGTCTGATCAGTGGCTAAACCAGAACCCGCTCCCCATCCTGCACTGAGTATTTGCTAGTCTTCTGTACAAAGACACCTTGTACACTTCTTCTCCTAAACTCTCATCACAGGACGTGAAGCGTTTACGTCACTAGTAATACTGGCTGTTAAGAAGTCATTATGCATCTGCAGACACACTTCCCGAAGGCTAGAGCTCCCCTAACACGCCTCTTCTGGACCTGCCCAGAACCATGGCCCACAGCTGCTCACGGACACATCTGACTAATTAGACCAATCAAAATAATGACCACCTGGCTGGCTGAGCCTGCAATTAAGTTATGGAGGGGCCGTAATTAACCAAGTGCACCTGTAATTTCAGCTCCCACGTCCTATGGGGTGTCTGTGAAGTGCTGGCATCTGGACCGGGATGGAGGGAGCCTGGGATTTGCCCTTGAAAGACACTAACCCTCCCTCTCCAGCACCTTCCACGTGAGCTCTTAGCCTACTCCAGCAGCTGCAGTTAACAATGGAGCCACTCTGCTCTTAATACCACCCCACTCAGATGTGAAGCCATCACCCCCTCCACTTATTACTTTTAAAGACTTTTTTGATGTGGGCCCTTTTTAAAAGGCTTTATTGAGTTTGACACAATATTGCTTCTGTTGCGTGTTTTGGTTTTTTGGCTGTGAGGCATGTGGGATCTTCGCTCCCCAACCAGGGATGGAACCCACGCCCTCTGGATTGAAAGGTGAAGGCTTAACCACTGGACTGCTAGGGAAGTCCTGCCCCGTCCATTTTGCAGGGAACCCAGTGACAGGTACTTTACCAAGGTCGCTCCTGCCACCCTCCCTTTCCACTTGCTCGTGCTTTAG
Organism: Capricornis sumatraensis; assembly: GCF_032405125.1. Lineage (NCBI taxonomy): Eukaryota > Metazoa > Chordata > Mammalia > Artiodactyla > Bovidae > Capricornis > Capricornis sumatraensis. Next base: position 39,716,489 of record NC_091078.1, on the reverse strand, counting down.
ACTAACAACCCTTTCAGCATGTTCTATGCATGAGGTTCTCTGTCCTTGTCTGTTCCTCTCCCGATGGGCCCTCTGAACCCAGGGAGGCACCACAGGGCAGAGGCTGGACTGACTCCACCCAGGTCCCATCTTTACCCAGAGTTTAAGGTTCAACCCCCCAGGGAGAAAGATCAGGAAGCCTGGGGACCTTCAGTCATTTGCCAATCACTTCCTTCATCTCAGAGACAGCAGCTGAAGTAGGTTTTCTGCACCAAGTGTAAAAAAAGTATTTGACTTGGTGGCAATTACTCTTGCCACTGATTTCCCTGCAGTGAGATATATTTACCTGCATCTGGCAGCTCTGGGAATGGTGCCCCAGGGCGGGCTGGAACCCAGCGTGCATGAGGCACCCCCCCACCCCCTGCCTCTCCTTCCCTCACTGGAGACGAAAACATCAGAGAGTGAGAAATTGTTCAGATGAATGGACATTTCTACAGAAAGTGTACTCTCTCGGTCACGTTTTGCTAAGAAATGTCAACATGAGGATTTTCTTTGCCTTTGTGAAGAAACAGTCCTTCACCCGAGCTTTCAGCATCTTGGAGCCTAAAATCAGACCCAATGCACACTCTGCGTGCTGTGTGCTTTCTCCCCGGTGCCACCAGACGATGCCGACTGGCTCTAACCCAGGGGTCCCCAACCTTCAGGATGGAACGCCTGGTGACCTGAGGTGGAGCTGATGTAACAATAATAGAATTACAGTGCACAGTAAATGTAACATGCTTGACTCATCCTGAAACCATCCACCCAGACCCCCTGCCACTGGTCCGTGGAAAAATTGTCTTCCATGAAACCAGTCCCTGGTGCCAAAAAGGCTGGGGACTGCTATTCTAGCAGGAGCCAGGCAGAAAGGAAAAAACAGCAGAGACAGGAAAAGGGCCAAACGCAGGGAGAGAGCAGTGCTGCGCTAGAGTCCATCGTACCTGCGTCCTGTCCCTATCGCTCTGTGGGCTCAAAGAGCATCTTTCCCAAAAGCCCAGCGGGGTAACCGACAAAGGAGACCTGGCTCTGATTTTATGCGGCACAAATCTGAAGCTTGTGGTCAGAAGCTTCTGCCCAGAGTGAGTGAGGTGTGGGTGAGTGGGCCCCGCAATCCCACAGCAGGGCTCGTCACAGCCACAGGCAAAGCCAGGACATCCTTTGAACCTTCTCCAACTCTGATGGAGAACCAGGAAAGAAGGGATGTGTGCATGCTAAGTTGCTTCAGTAGCATCCAACTCTTTGTGATCCTACGGACTGTAGCATGCCAGGCTCCTTGGTCCATGGGATTCTCCAGGCAAGAATACTGGAGTGGGTTGCTATGCCCTTCCTCCAGGGGATCTTCTTACCCAGAGATCGAACCCACATCTCTCTGTCTCCTGCATTGCCAGGTGGATTCTTTACCACTGAGCCACCAGGGAAGCCTGAAAAGCACCAATTATTTTAAATAATCAACAAGGACCTACTGTAAAAAATAAATAAAAATAAATATAAAACAATTTTTTAAAATACCTAATTTTTTCTAATGCTTGGAAAATCATATAACTGGGTAAGGCTTCAAACCCCCAAAAGTTCTTTATAATATTTGAAACTGACATTAGGTTCACCCTGGGGATGCCTACTCTGCACCCGCTGTATTCCAGGTCCCGGCAGGTACCATATCCCCAGCAGCCAGGGACGGAATATCCTGCAAGATGTGGGTTCCGCCCTTGAGGAGCCATCAAGGAGCAGGTGAGTCCTGCAGCTGCTGCTCTGCAGCCTGGGGAAGCACACGCAGGAGCTAGCCCCTGTGCTTGGTGCAACCACAGCAGGTGTCACCAGCTTGTTCCCTGGGCTTTACAGATGGGGAGGACAAGGCGTGACTTAGGTGCCGAAGCCTGCTACTTCTGGGCCAGTGCTCTCAAGCCAGCGCTACTCTGGAGTCCCTGCTGCTCTCCTGGCCGACCCAGGAAGGGAGTCATGATTTCCGAAAGACGGCTGAAGTGCAGGCAGCGCTGCCTGGGCCTCCGCTCTCTGGCCTGGACATTGATTGTGTGGCTTCCTGTTTTTTATCCCGACCCTGAAATCTCGGGGGCCATCTATTAAATCTGACTTTACTGCTGCTGTTATAAATGCTGAAGAGCCTTCCTGACAGCATTTCCTGGTGGTCAAATAGCTGTGGTTTCACAATTACTCTCCAGAAACCGAGGGCTCTTCATTATAGGGGAGACAGAGAACATTTGAAATAGAGAAAGAAATGCCACATGGAGTCAGAGAACACCCTGCCTCTAATGTCTGTGGACACTGTCTGTGGGGCGAGCGAGGGCCACACACATTGAGTCTCCTGCTGGGGTCTACGGCATCTTAAGTGGCTATTAAATTAAAAGGAAATTATTCTTTTACTTCTATTAAATCTTCCTCATGCCTTTTAAACTTCACGGATCATCCTTTGTGAGGGGCTTAGGTGTCACAACTATAGGATGTGGGAACACACAGAACCTAATACTCTTTTTCTTTTCCAAAATTTAAGAATTCTTATTTGTCTACCTACCTATGCAGATTTCTAGGGTTTCATATATTCCATAAAAAATCATGAGTTCTCTTTAAACACGCTCTAAACCTGCCAATGCTTGGGACTGCATTGAGTGAAGCCAGATAACCACGTGGTCTGGGAGGAGAAAGATCCTATGAACACCTTTCGGTATCTTTGGCTTTGGGACCTGTGAACTGTGTGTCAAAATTTTCCACTTTTTTTTTCTACCTGGCCCACTAAAGGAATTTTATTCTGAAACCAGTGATGGAAACAAAGGCCCTAAATGTAATGCAGAAACATCTCAGAGTTTTTTCAATTGTTCGAGCAAGTCATTTTTTTGTACCTCCAAGTTGAAGACAGAACGATACAGCACATTCAGGGTCCTCCCCCACCTAGGAAATATATATGAATTGTGACATGAATCGCACCTAGAATGTGCCTATTAAGTGTCATCTGTCTCCCAAGGCTGGATTAAGATCCTGGTCTCAGGAGAAGAAAGATTCTGAGACAGGCCCAATTTTGAGACATGGAGAAGCTAAAGCTATCAGAAGGAGAAGCTTGTGACTGGTAATTACATGGAGAAGAGAGACAGCGATGAGGTCTCACGAGATTCACTGTGAAAAGATAGGTTTGCCAACCCTTCCTCACACTGTCCTTGGTCCAAATTAGGAACCAGATCCAAACGAGTCTCTATGAGCAGAAGGTCAGATGCTTGCAGGAGTAATGATGGTGAGACTTCAGGAGAATACACGTGCCTTCTGCATACTCTAGCTCCACCGCTGTTCCTATTTAAATATCTGGTGCTACCTGCCCTGGCAGCACTAACCTAACTTCCGATCCAAGACGTGAAGCTAAGTCTCTGAAACTAAGAGAAACTCCTAGGCAACCCCAAGTAGTCCTCGTTTCTTGCTCAAGATGTCTGCTGGGCACAAGATTTCATGTGTCCACTCTCTAGTGTGTTCCAGGGTCAGCCTGTTGGAACTACTCTCAGAGAGAGATCTACTTACTGGGGCTCAGCTGAGTGATTAGAAGTCACAGAAGGCAAAGGATGATGGATATCTGCCTTGAGTAGACACAACAGAGATAACCACACAGGTCATCCCACAATGCGGTAACCAGCGGGAGTCAGGGGTCCCAGGGGTGAGCATCTTCCCAAAGATGACCAGGTCCTTAGAGCTGAATCTCTTGGTGGGAAGGGAGGAGAGAGTCACAAGTTTTGGGGAGAAGACATACTAATTCAAATTACTCCCAGCTGCCTTACTGACATTTTGTCATTCTATCCATCAAACTCACAGAATTTTTTTCTGAGTAGGTTGTTAAGTTTAGAAATTGGAGGAATCACATGCCCTGATGGTTCAATGGTAAAGAAGCTGCCTGCCAAGGCAGGAGAGATGGGTTAGATCTCTGGGTCTGAAAGATCCCCTGGAGAAGGAAATGGCTACCCACTCCAGCATTCTTGCCTGGGAGATCCCATGGACAGAGGAGCCTGGTGGGCTTTCGTCCACGGGGTCACAAAGAGTTGAACTCCACTTAGCGACTAAAACAACAGCAACAACATGGCCAGGGAAGATCTCACTTGAGAAGAGCAAACAGCAAGGGCCATTCTCACCGCTTTTCCTAGAGGAGTAGGCAATGAATTCAAGTCAGGCAGCTTTAACCTTGAATAGTGAACAGTCTCTCCTGCCTGTTTTCAACTGTGCCTTTGAACATAGTAAAAAAAGAATACAGTTCTTTAGTAGGTAAGTGGAGAAATAAATTGGCATATCTAGATAATAGCACAGTAGTCAGCACTAAAAGGAAGTGAGCTATCAGGCCGTGGAAAGCCAGGGAGGAACACTGGATGCATTTTACTAAGTGAGATACTAAAGAAACCAATCTGGGAAGGCTATCTCCTGCACGATCTCAACTATACGACAATCTGGAAAGAATACAACTATGGAGACGTAAAATGACCAGTGATTACCAGGAGTCAGGAGACAGGGATGAACAGGGCGAGCACAAAGGAGTTTTAGGGAGATGAAAACATCCTGTATAATACTATAATGGTAGATATGTGTCGTCATGCGTTTGTTCAAACTCATAGGATGAATGACAGGAGTGAACCCTAGCGAAAGCTATGCGCTTTGGGTAATGAAGATGCGTCAACGTCCTGTAACGCACCCCATGATGAGCGGTGTTGATGGGGAGACTGTGCCTGTGGCGGATAGGGGCTGTGTACGTGGGAATCTATGTGCCTTCTGCTCACTTTTGCTGTGACACTAAGATGGCCCTAAGTAAGTAATGCTTATTAAGAAAAAACGGCAAACAAAAAAGAGGATATACAGTTGACCCTTGAGCAATGTGGTGGTTAGGTGTGTGGACTTCCCATGCAATAGAAAATCTGTGTGTAACTGTATAGTTGGCCCCTATATCCGAGGTGCTACATCCCCTGATTCAACCAACCGTAGAGCATACATGACTGTGATATTCACACTGGAAAAAATCTGTGTGTAAGTGGACTCCTGCAGTTCAAATCTGTGATGTTTAAGGACCAATTGTGCTTTCTCCACGAGGAAGCAAATGAATGCGAGAATGTGAGAACTATATTAACATTTATCCTGTAGATTTCACCATCACACCTCAAGCATTGCAAGTGAAACATATAACATGTGCAAGAACATAGTTTTACTGGTTTCAGGAAAGCTTTTAGGAGGCCATTTAAGTCATCTATTTACAAAAAAGGACACATATTTGCAGAAATATTAGGGTATTAGAATATGTCTGTCTGACCTTCATATCTTTATCAAGAAAGAGTATAAAGGTTTCTCCAGTTTGGGCAAAAGGACTTTTCATAACAAGCAGGATATTATGTTACTTAAAGAAATAGATTAAGAATTTTATGAGACCAGGTTCATTCCTAATTATGTTAAACATTAGAAAGATTATTAGAGCTTTTATGTCATTTAGCCTGGGATTTACATGTGTATTATGAGGTTCAAATTGGTTCTAAAGGATTCTAAAGATAATGCTTTCTATGATGAAATTCAAAAAACAAAACAAAAAAAACCCTGATGACAGATATATTTGATTAGATCCTCATTCTTTCTACACAACAGAAATTAACTAGGAACAAAGAAAATAAAGCTAACTAATGTTAAAAAAAAAAACCACCCTTCAACACTGACATGTTAATGAGGAACTGCTGCTGCTGCTGCTAAGTCGCTTCAGTCGTGTCTGACTCTGTGTGACCCCATAGATGGCAGCCCACCAGGCGCCCCCATCCCTGGGGTTCTCCAGGCAAGAACACTGGAGTGGGCTGCCATTTCCTTCTCCAATGCATGAGAGTGAAAAGTGAAAGTGAAGTCGCTTAGTCGTGTCTGACTCTTTGCGACCCCATGGATGGCAGCCCACCAGGCTCCCCCGTCCCTGGGATTCTCCAGGCAAGAACACTGGAGTGGGCTGCCATTTCCTTCTCCAATGCATGAGAGTGAAAAGTGAAAGTGAAGTCGCTCAGTTGTGTCTGACTCTTCGCGACCCCATGGACTGCAGCCTACCGGGCTCCTCCATCCATGGGATTTTCCAGGTGGGGTGCCATTACACTACATAAAAAGGAAAGATTTTAGGATCTGAAGGAAAATCATTTAGGAAGTACCTAGTCAACCTGTGGCTAACAGTATCTTAAGAATGAACTGGACACAGAGAATCTAAGTGATGGGGCTTGGGCCCACATATCCTGCTGCCCAGCTGCCACCCTCACCATCACCATCAGCGGGTCTTAAAGGTTAGGAAGCAGCGGACACAGAAGGTGAGGAGATCAACCTTCGTCCCTGCATGCTGACCACCAGGAAATATGCCCCGTGCCACCATTTTCTCTTTATAGAATCAAATTTTAGACATTTTTTCTTTATAGACATAATAGCCCAGTTACAGTAGAGTGGTTAGTTTTTTTCCTCAATAAAAATGTTTAATGTGGGATTTTCAATTTTCTGCAAAATTGGCAGTAGTGCTTAACTTTTGAAAAATGTTCACTTTGGGGCTTTATCACCTTTCAGTTCAGTTCAGTTCAGTCGCTCAGTCGTTCCCGACTCTTTGCAACCCCAGGGACTGCAGCATGCCAGGCCTCCCTGTCCATCACCAACTCCCGGAGTCCACCCAAACCCCTGTCCATTGAGTCAGTGATACCATCCAACCATCTCATCCTCTGTCATCCCTTTCTCCTCCTGTCCTCAATGTTTCCCAGCATCAGGGTCTTTTCACCTTTAAAAATTACTAAAAAAAAAACCCCAAACACCCAACCAAATCATATATATAGATTAAAGAATAAGCAAGTCCCCCCAGCTTCTGTAAGAGACCCACCCCAGAGAGCCCACGAGGCTGGCGCAGTCCACCCCGGGCACTCACTGCGTAGGCTCCCCACACTGGGCACAGGCTGGGTCCGGGGTGGCAGGGTGCTGTGGTAGGGCGGGGTGGTGCTGAACAGGATATCGTTGGGCAGTGCCTGGTCAAGGATGGAACTGCGGGAGCTGCCAAAGGAAGAGCCCCTGCGATGGCTGCAGATGCTTTCGTCCGAGAGCGTGCGGTACAGTGAGCGCCGTGGAGACAGGTTCCCATAGAACGAGAACTAGGGGTTCACACGGGGGAGAGAGGAGAACAGATGTCAGAAAGCTGGAAGCGTGGAGCTCGTCTAACTCGGGTGGGTCCTGAACCTGCCCTGTGGGCATCTCTGAGCTGTGCCCAGGAAGGCGCAGGGCTGTGGCTCGCGATGTTACACCAGGCACTCGGGTCACAGAGGCAAACGCACAAAGGCTTCCTGCAGTTATTGATTTGGGTGTTTTCCTCCTCTGACGTTCTGTGAAATATTACCAGGAATTAGAGACATGCACAGCTTTATTAATTCTGAAATGTTAAATGGCAGCTCCATAACCACATAGCCACAGCAGCTTCTGGAAATACAGAAGGTCGCCATTCCAGGTAATAGTTATTTGAAACCACACTGACTGGTGGCTTGATTTTAATTAGAAATGACTGCATTTTAACATTAGGTGATTTCTGTACCAATCACCTACATGTGAGGTTCAATCTAATCTAGATAATAATATCAATTTTTTGAACAGAGCAGCTTTCTAAGTAGAACAAACAGGTTCAAGAAAGACAGTATCAGTCCAGGAAAATCTTATTGTCTATGCACCTTAAAGTAACACTCATAAAAGTTTATTACGGTTATTGAAAATTGAGTTATAGGAATCAATCATAATCAGATTTAAAGAAACCATTAAAAGTATTGTTAAATCATAGACGGAGTAAGGAAAATTCATACTAGCGAAGCAAGCAGTCAAAAACTCAAGACAAATTTAATCAAATCTGAGTGTCTAACTCCTATATCCTGAACCACATTCCTTATTCCTTTCGCATCAATAATAGTAAAAGCCAGAAAGTTTGCATCAAGCAAATAGAGAAACAGCGATTTACGTTTGCCAATGCAGCCACAAGGCTAAAAATATTTCCATTGTATGTGTTCCTTCCATTCTGTCGACGCTGTCCAACTGATGAATGGGAACCAGAGTGTGCATGAACTACAAAGTTTACACCATGAAAAGAAGGCAGTTTCTCTTAGAAGAAAAAAAAAAAAATGTCAAGGAGAAGTTCGTTCCTATTAAAAGAAAAGGCATTTGCATTTTTGGTACAACAGCCTGCACCCAAGCTCATACAGAACCATATACATGACTGGATACAAGTTAAAAAAAAAAGAAAAAAAGACTCATTCTGTTGAATTCTACTGGGATTCCCTCTTCACACACGACCAGCAGGCTCTTCAGAACTTGATTACAGACCCATTAGATTAAAGCAGCTTTGAGGTAGCATCTCATTAGACTGTTACTCTCAGAACACAATTAGGTTAATTGCAGCATTGTTTTATTATAGGGAAGATAGGGGAGCACAAAGACTTGCTGTTTATGCTGATCACAGTCAAGACGGCAATGCCCGACTTTTTTCTTTTCATTTGGACAAGAGAGTGCTGAATTAGCAGGGAGAAGGCTGCACTCCATTGCTGACTGCCACCAAATACTTATGGGCACGTCACATGTCACCATTCAGGGCCTCAGTTACTTGCCAAAAGAGGAGATTGGGCTAGATTACCTGTGAGTTCTTTTCATACTTTCTACACATTAACAAATTGGCTTGAGAGACTGTAACAATTAATAATAACGCTAAAACAAATAAGGACAATAAGTACTCTGATGGTAGCAACAGGCAGCAGAGTACCTAACTCCTGCCCATTTGTGAGACAGGACGACAACACAGCAGGATGGCTTAGAGAACCTACCCGTGGTACAGTTCTGGAGCAAAAAAGTCAGGCAGTGTGAGTTTCAACAGCTCCTGTTTCTGACTACCCGTCACGGATGGGTCCCGTGTGAGGCTGGTTCTTATGTCTGCTATAAGCCTGTAAATTCTGCAGTACACTTATCATTGCCTCCTTTTTGCAGAGGACGACACTCGGCTCAGAAGTTAAGTCACATGTACAAAATCACATGGCTAAAAGGTAAAAAAGCAAATCACAGAGCCAACGTAGAAAATCACATGGTGAAAAGGAAAAACAAAAATGAAAAAAACACGCCACATGGCCGACTGTCCTTGCAGCTAAGAGGTGAGGCCAGGCCTGCCTGCTTGCAGCTCCCTCTATCCGTCCAGAAGTCTCCCTTCCTGACCTCTCTCAGCCTTACTCTGCTTCCTGGTGGAATATCAGCGTGAAAACGGCCCTGGGAATCCTGGCGTCTCTTCAGGCGTTTCCTTAGTGTTTCTGGTAACTTCAAAGCTACACAAAAGTCACTGACCTTCCTCCTCCCCTCCTCCACCGAGGGGCTGTCGGGAAGCATCAATTTCAGAAAGTCTTCTTTCGAGAGCACGTGCTGAGTTTCTGAGACAGTATCTCCCACAACTGCTTGCTGCTGAGCTGCCGAGGACAGCAGGTCCATCTCACCATACAGCCTGGGAGGAAATTGAGACAGGTCATCAGCATATGTAAAGTGCCTGTACCCTTATGAACTAAAATCCAGTCTCCACCTTTGACCACCACATTCACACACACACACACCCAACTCTTCATTATTGAGCGGGTTCCTTTTAGCCACATCTCCTCCGGATCCCCATGCCATCTCACATGTGTGAAATGAGCTCAACAGCAGAGTTAGGGTCCTGAATAATTCAGAGACAAATCAGATCCCCAAAGCCCTGAATGAGAAAACAGAGAGTCAACTTTTCAAACAAGGCTGTGTGTTCCCTTTCCTAATCGGTATCAGAAAACACAGTTTCAATAATTCATCAGAGATTATCCTGTGTTCTTTGAAGAAAGCCTGGTGCTTCTCAGGAAATTCAGAGAGCCTTTCTCTTGTGGCTGGACAACCACACCCCACCGTCCACCCAGCAACACAGCGTGCAGGACCCTGGGGAACTTGACACTGAAGAGTAATCGATCTGGGCACATGCCAAGCATTTTTATTATCAGCAATTTCACAGAGCCGCTTGAATAAGTAAAGAAGCTGCCTCCCTTATCAGTGTACAGAAATGTATTTATGGACAACAAGACTATCTAGCTGAGTTACTGTTTTCGCTCCTCTTCCAGGGAGAAAACTGGGGAGTTATTTTTTGAAAGGTTTGGTCTGGAACATTTCTGAAGACGTGGTGAGTATAGAACCGGGGGCTGGGCTGTCAGCAGAGATGGACAGGCCATGTGACCCAGAAATGTGATGGGAGGCAGGCCACAGAGGATGACCTGTGTCACCGTCCTGCGCCACAGAGGTGACCCCATTTCTAAAGCAAGGCTGTTGCGTCGCAGGGGAACGGCTTGCTGAGAAGTTATCAGGATGTGAAACACACAGATATGCTCGACATTATGAACCATTTATCTGAAGTTGCTACAGCTCTTGCTTTGTTCTCGAGTTGGGTGTGGGGTCCCAAACTTTTTGGCGCTGGAAGCACCAGCAATAGCGACTGGGGCAGAAACTATAAAAATCTCTAAATGTGACTGAAGATCTGGTCGGCTTTGCAGGATGGCAGGGCATGCAGACGGAGCTAAAAAAGAACCCAAGACCCGGGGGGATAGGGGTTCTGCACAAAAGCCATGTGGGAAAACTGACCCTGCAGTTTTTGTGAAGAGGGCTTCAGATGTGCGCAGCTGTGGGCCCTGAGATTTGGGGTGGAGGCATGCAAGAGCTCCAGGTCCTATTTACTCTGGGAAAGACATAGGGGAGAAAAACCCAAACCCGGGTCTTACCAATAACTGCTAAATGAAAACGTAATACCTAGAGTTGCTGATAAATGTACTATCCCAGTTTCCCTATGTTTTTGAATAAAATCGCTAGCTTTTTCTGCTAACTTAAGTGACTTTATTAAAATTACCAAATGATATATCAGTAAGTGGGCTTCCCAGGTGGTGCAGTGAAATAATACATCTGTGAACTGCCTATAAAATACTACAGTTAGTAACTGCTACCCTTTCTCTCCTCCCTGAGATGGGGTAGTCTTGAAAACGGGACGTCAGATGTAATTAGCTTTGTATCTCTGATGCCTACTGTAATTCTCCACGTGGGTAAACCCAGCATGGTGGTGACCAAGACCATGTATCTAGAGTATTCTCGGGACACTGAGGGTCTGCAGATGGTATGAGCTGCACTGTGCTCAAGGCGCACATTCACGGCTGCTTAACAATGAGCCAGTAAGCAGCTCTTCTTTGCTGCACTTTAAAACATAAGATTATATTATTAACAAAAATAATCAACAAGGGCCTACCTATAATATGACTTTGTTATTTAGCCGCTAAGTCACGTCCAACTCTTTTGTGACCCTATGGACTGTAGCCCGCCAGGCTCCTCTGTCTGTGGGATTCTCCAGGCAAGAATACTGGAGTGGGCTGCTATTTCCTTCTCTAGGAGATCTTGCCAACCCAGGAATCGAACCTGAGTTTCCTGTGTCTCCTGCTTTGGCAAGTGTGTTCTTTACCACTGAGCCACCAGGGAAGCCCCAGAATATAACTTTACGGGCAATTTCTGCATCATGAGGAACTTCAGGGGGGCACAACTGGTTTATATTTTGTGTACATTGAGACACAAATATTTGCTAGTTCTCAGTGGGATACACATGATGCTTGGCTGATCTTTTTAAAAGTATATCCTTCAGTGATGTGGTAACACATTATTTTGACAAATCTCAATATAGTTGGCAAGTCCTGGAGGACCACAGTCATGACACATTACCATGTCTGCGTTAGATGGACGATACATCTGACAGGATGAGCAGGGCCCATGAGAAGAGCCGGGGGGAGGCCTGGGTTCGAGTTCCAGCACCCAGCTGGTGTGATGAGGGGAAATAACCCCTCTGCCCTCCAGAGACATGAACCCCTTACTCACAATACTCCCCATGCTGGCTCTCTTTTATGAAGTCAGTGCTGCTAAACGAGTGTTACAATGCACCAATGGTGAGGCTCTCTAGGGAGAAATGTCCAAGTGGGTTCCTTCACCCTTTCCTGGCTCTTCAAGGAGACCCTTAGGGAAGATACGGCCTCTCAATGATGTGCAAAGCACTTCTACAAATAACTGGTGGAACATAGGAGCCTCAGAACGGACTCCTGTGAAGCACTGGAAGACTATCAGACAGAAGTGCCAGTGTGACCCGAGGAACACGTGTTCATAACATGTGGTTATCTCTTAAAAATTTCTTTCTAAACAACTCCTTTGCAATTACTGGCATGACGTTTTTTTTCCTGGAAAAAAAAAAGATAAGACTGCATGTCCAATTTTCATTTTATTTAAGTTGCTATTATTTTTTTTAAAAATGAGTGATCTAGGATGATCTTTTATTTATTTATCTATGTTTTGCTGCATGGCATGTGGGATTCTCCAACCAGGGATCAAACCTGTGCCTCTTGCATTGGTAGCATGGAATCTTAACTTCTGGACCACCAGAGAAGTCCTCTATGTTCAAGTTTAGCATTAAAAGTAATTTTAATTTAGAAGGCAATACCATGCTAGACATGTTTAAGAAGTGGGGTCATTTCTTAAGGGAAAAAGTGATCCTAGCTCATGGACTAACCTTAAGGTCTAGAAGAGCTCTCTGAAGACAGCTGTAGCGCTCGTGTACCGTTCACACTGATGACATAAGCAAACACAGCAAAAGACTGATGTCATCATTTAGTGCCTGTGAAGGTTAATTTTTAAGGCTGTCCTTAAAAAATGTGAGCTTCCCTGATGGCTCAGTTGATAAAGAATCCACCTGCAATGCAGCAGATCCAGGTTCGATTCTGGGTCGGGAAGATCCGCTGGAGAAGGGATAGCCTACCCACTCCAGTGTTCTTGGGCTTCCCTTGTGGCTCAGCTGGTAGAGAGTCTGCCTGCAATGTGGGAGACCTGAGTTCAAAGATCCCCTGGAGAAGGGAAAGGCTACCCAATCCAGTATTCTGGACTGAAGAATACCATGGACTGTGTAGTCCATGGGGTCCCAAGGTGTTGGACATGACTGAGCAACTTTCACTTTTTTCACATCAAAGAATAAGCAATCCCCAGCTACTATAAATGGCCCTGACCAGGCCATTGATTTGCATTCTCAAAATGTGATTGCTTTGTCTCTTCAAAGACATGGCAGTCTTCACACATGTTATGGAACTGGTTATCAGTATTTTTTATCTTTTCTTTTTTTCAACAGATACAAAACATCCCTCCCTACTTGCCCCTACAAATGTGACAACTGAAAGGGAAATCAAAGTCATGTTCAAATTCGGAGGAATAGAGACTTTTCTGGAAGGCCAGTGGTTAAGAATGCACCGTGCAATTCAGGGGACGTAGGTTCTATCCTTGACTGGGAAACTAAGATCCCACATGCCTCAGGGCAACTAAGCCTGAGGGTGGCAAATACTGAGCTTACATGCTACAACTAGAGAGTCCATGTGCCTCAACGCAGATCCTGAGTGCTCAGCTAAGACCTCATGCAGCCAAATCAATCGATTAATTAACTTTTAAAAAATTAGGTGGGATTTTTTTCTTTCGTGCTATCACACACACGTTTAGGAAACACACAGGCTTTGTGGGACATGCTATCACACAGCACCTTTAGGAAACACACAGGCTTTGTGGGAATTCACACTGTCGTTGACCTTAGTTATTTACAGGATGTAAACTCACACCATGGGCCTCTCTGGTGGCTCAGACGGTAAAGAACCTGCCTGCAATGCAGGAGACCTGAGTTCAGTCCCTGGGTTGGGAAGATTCCCTGGAGAAGGGCGTGGGAACCCACTCCAGTATTCCTGCCTGGAGTGGACAGAGTGGCCTGGCAGATTGCAGTCCATGGGGTCACAAAAGAGTCAGACACGACTGAATCGATTTAGCAAGCATACTCACACCATCACTTAGCACACAACCCTGATTTTTCTATTGCAGGCAGCTTTTTGAATATAAAAACGAGGAACAGAGATCTGTTTTAAAGTTATCATGGAAAGAGAGACCTTTTCAAGGCAATCATCAATGCCAACATTTAAAGAATTTTACAAAGATGTTTCTCAATTATTCTGTTTGAGAAGATTTGTGTCTACTGGGGAAAAAATACGTTAGCTTAGTCCACGCCCCAGACACCAAGGCTGCCACCAGATACCACCTTACCCCTGACACTCAGCCACTTCAGGCTCCTCAGGTGGCGGGCTGTCTTCCGATTTCTTCCAGCCGATGATATATTTGTTCACTGCCCCCTGCCTGTGGTAGGGCTTGGACATGGGCCCTGGGGCCTGTTGACCACTGCCCTGAGACACGATGTAGACTTTGGAGGTATCCAGAGACCCGCTACTTTTCGAACAGTGAGCCGAGGGGCTTCCTGAATGGTGTGAGCCGCTGGGGAAACAGACAGACAGAAGCTGTGATACGATCAGATCCCAGCAGTGTGGGCACGTCGCCGATCTTGGAGCCACCATGCCTGACTCCTGTCCTCTGTGAGCAAAACTGGGCTGTCTCTCTGCTGAGTCTTTCTTCCCACAGGCTGAGGATGTTCACAGCACAATTAGGAGAAATCTAAGAGAAAAATGAGCACCACACCGATGCCTCCAAAGAAAAGAAACTCAAATGGTAAATAAACATAAGAGAAGGGGCTCAACCCAGGGAAACGCGCGTGCAAACCATAGCAGAGTATCAGGCGTGTTCTCCTGATTGGCAAAAACGGGACAGTCTGATGATGAGGGCCCAGTGTTCACCAGGATGTGGGGCAGTGACTCCTCCCACTGCTGGTGGGAGTGAGAGTGTGCAGACAGTTTGGGAAGCAGTCTAGGCATTACCTGTAAAGGTGCGCAGCTGCACAGCCAGCAATTCTACTCCTAAGCGCACACCCGAGCCACGCCTCTGCACGGGTGCAGCTGGAAACAGGCAATGGGAGTGCTGACAGAAGCATTGATTCAAACAGCTCCCCATGGAGGCATCAGCAGTGAACGGAGGGTCAATTAGCAGACACGGTGAGGAAAAGAAAAACTCCAGGAAAACACCAGGAAGGAGTAGGCAGAGGCTGTGGACAATTGGGGTGAACTTCCCAAACAAAGTGGAAAAAGGAGCAGGTCACACAGAAAGCATCAAGCATGGCTCCATTTTTAAAGCGAGTTCATAAACAGGTGAAACTGAAGGATATGTTGTTCGGGAATGTACCAATCCACAGCGAAATGGAGAGAAAAGCGAGGGGGACGGTCATCGCCAAAGCCGGGGCAGGGGCCACCTTGAGGGGGAAGAGAAGGGCGTGTGACTCCTGGACAATACTCGGGGATCCTGACACAGAAGAGGTGATTCCTCAATCCAGTGTGGGTATATGCTGTATCACTGTGTGATATGAAACAACATTCAAAAGACAAAATCCCTAAAAACAACTTAAAGGTCAGCTGAAGCCAGAAGGACTAATGACTCCCATGGGCTATATGACCATGCCTAGAAATATAAAAACCTCAAGATCTTTTTTTTGAATTCAGGAAAATCAAGATTCTAATGTTTTATGAAATATAAGTAAGAATAGAGATCAGGAATTATTTTATGAAGTCGTAAATGTTTCAGTTACAGTTCTAATAACAGAGTTTAGTAAGGCAGGTGAGCATTGCTTTCAGAAACCCTGACATACAAGTGTGCCTCAAGGGTTCTGGAACCAGACTGCTGTCACTGCTTAGTTCAGGGGAGACCCTGGACACGTTTACTAAGCTCAGCTTTCTGATCTGTAAAACGCATACAAGGGCTGTCCAGTGGTTAAGACTTCACCTTCCAATGCAGGGGGTGTGGGCTGATCCCTGGTTGGGGTGCTATGATCTCACATGTCTTGGCGCCAAGAAAACAAAACATAATATTTGTTACAGTATTCAGTAACAAATTCAGTAAAAAATTTTTAAATGGTCCATATCAAAAAAATGAAAACTTTAAAAGCAAAACAAAACAAACAAAAAACCTGATAAATACTCTCCACCTCAGAGAATTGCTCCGAAGATTTTTCTGAATTAATATTAGCAAAGTAAATGCCATTAATTTGCTTTTTAGAGTGATGCATCAGAGAATTATCCACAAGTTCTTGCCATTGGGAGAATTTACCACAGGGTTCCTCACATGATAAGCCCCTAGATAAAATAAAATCTTATTCTGAAATCAAACCTGTATACAAAGCAAGCATCATTCAATGGCAGAAGCTAAAAAAAAAGTCTAATATTAAAAAATGATTTTGAAATGGACTTTTTATAAAGGCTCTGAAGGTAAAGCAAAACACAGGTAACCCATCTTTGGGTCTTTGTATGTTGGAAACATGGTGGCATTTGAAAAATTATCACACAAAACAAAATAAAACACGGTATCTATTTGCTCCTCTGAATCACTTGGCTCCTGTGATAAGTCTGGTGTCCCTTAGTAGGATGGTGGTGGCGGTGGAGTCGCTCAGTTGTGTCCAACTCTTTGTGACCCCATGGATTACAGTCCACCAGGCTCCTCTGTCCATGGGATTCTCCAGGCAAGAATACTGGAGTGGGTTGCCATTTCCTCCTCCAGGGGATCTTCAAGACCCAGGAATTGAACCCAGGTCTCCTGCATTGCAGGCTGATTCTTTACCACCTGAGCTACAAGGGAAGCTCTAGTAGGGTGGAGGCTCCCTCAATTTGGGACCCAGGTCCGTGCCCTGGGAAAGATGTTGTACTACTGTCCCCTGACCCAAGGTCCCCTGACCTAAGCAACAGGCAAGGAAATAAATAGGCAGTAAGAGGTGGTGCTATTATAACGAACTCTCTCCACTCCCTGGGTGCACACCAGTTAGTAATCCCCCAACAGGAAAACTCCTTCTGTTGGCAATGGGTTCTGAAGGCCTGTATATCTTTCTCCTCAGCTTCTTATTTTGAAAAACTCCAGATCTACAGAAACGGTATAAAGACAGGAGATATCCCGTCGTCGAGATGTAATAGTTGTTACTCTGGCTACAGCTGCATCGTTTTTCTCTGAACCATCTAGAAGCAGCTGCAAACTTCATGACATCATACTTTATATTTCCATATATATTTCCTAATAATAGAGATACTCTCCCACAGAGGACCAATGTGATAATCACAAGTCAGGCATTAATGCAATATTATTACCTAATACCCACTCTACAGTCTCATTTCTCAGCCGTCCAACAATGCTTAGGGCTTCAGTTTCCCCATTCAGAACCCAGGGCAGGACTGTGCATTGCCTTTAGCTATCACGCATTTCAAAGCCTTTGATTATCCCTGAGTTATTTTAGAGTTAAAGTCTAGGGTATCCACGCATGCATGCGTGCTAAGTCGTTTCAGTCATCTCTGACTCTTGGTGACCCTATGGACTGTAGCCCTCCAGGTTCCTTTGTCCATGGGGATCCTCCAGGCAAGAATACGAGAGTGGATTTCCATGCCCTCCTCCAAGGGATCTCCCAGACGCAGGGACTGAACCCGTGCCTCCTGTGGCTCCTGCACTGGAAGGTGTGTTCTTTACCACTAGTGCCACCTGGGAAGCCCAGGGCATCCCTAGTCTAATATAATTAATACGATGCATGGAACACTCAAATTTAGCTTCTGAAATCACCAAATGGAACGTTTTTGGAGAATGTGTTGTGAATAACAATAGTATGGTCCAAGCCTGATGGGTTTTTCCATTTGTTTATAAAATAGATTTTCCTCACTTAGGCTTGATTAAAAATGTCTTTTACTCGAATCGTAAGAAATTTTAAAGTTAAACTCTAAGAACAAATGTATTGAATCCATTTGACAAGCAATGTGGCAAAAACCTGTGTTTAGCAGCAGTAGCATTGTTTTTCTTTGAAGCTGGTAAACATCCTAGACTGTTAGCAATAAAATTTTGGGGAATCTTTTCCTTCTAGACTCAAGTTATTATTTTAGAGTTTTATTGCCAACTTCCCATCCTTTGTACTAAGAGTGTGATGACATGAATAAGGGTAAGCAACAGATAATCACATGAGCCATTTACAGAAGAATACAGAACATGGGTTTTTTTGTCTTGTTTTTTTGGCAGTTGATTTATTTCACTTTGCAAAAGCTTGGTTAGGCTCAGATGAATACAGCTTTGTATTCTGAGCTCTTATCTAAGAGCCCTGCCCTTGCAGGAAAAAAAAAAACAAACCAACCCAAAAGGGTTTGCTGAATTAGAAGCCCGGAGCAGCAGGAGAGAACAGGCTGGGGATTTGCTGGTGCTGTTAATGGGTGGTGATTCCTGCACATCTACCCCTGCACCCCGTTCCCCCCTCACACCAGTGCAGCTTGTCTTTACGAGTTGTAAATCTCTTCCCTGTTCTCAGTACAATCCCAGAAAAATACCACATACACAACTCACACTTGCTTTATTCCTGGATGGCTGTTGGGAGCATGCGCGTGTGTGGCGGGGCTGGTGGGGATGGTAGTGGTCGTTGGTGACGAAAACCCAGAATCAAAGCGTGAAGGGTGTTTCATATACAGGGCTGGGCTCCGGACACTGGGAACAGTTAACCTCTGCACCTCCGATTTCCCTTGGCTATCCAGGCACTGGTTTACTAACTCAATCAACAAATGCTTATCAACAGTCTTCTTAGACTTCCTTCCTGCATTCAACAAACACTGCAATGCCTACCATGTTTAAGAGCCTGTGCTAAGTGCTGCAGGTACAAGTGAAGGAGACAGGTCCAGGCTTTTTACTGAAGGGAAGACTGCAGCCGGGGTTGGGGGCGATGTGGATGGGATAGGATAAGCTGTGAGCACAGACCACCTCACTGTGGAATGAAAAGATCTGCTGCCACGTTGGTGGGCAAGAAACGTCACAGCCATCAGCGGTTTCTGGCCTCCAGAGGTGAACGAGGGCTCCCCGAACAACAAAAGGATTGTCACAAGCTGAAAGTAGAGAGTTCCCTTATGTGGTCGACATCAGCCAGGGCGGGAGTGCTGAGAAGCAGCTGAGACAAGGTGAGATAGCGTGTGCGGGGTGGGGGGCGACTAGCCAGGATGCTCAGTGCCGATGCCAGCCCCTGAGAGCCTCTTCTCCTCTTTCACTCCCTGGACCACTCCTGGTCACAACTGAGACCCTGGGCAGTGGGCCTCAGCTCCGAGCTGACCATACAAGCGCACAGCTGACGGCACTCATCATCACGGAGAACGGGTGCCCCAGGCTGGGCCCCAGCATTTCTGGATCTGCCAAGTCTCAGCACCGCTGAGGTAGCTAGGTCCGTTATGCGCTAATGAGCCAAGTTCCTTTTGCCTTGACACACCAACATTTCAAATCTTACTTTAAATATACAATATTAATATAGATAGTACTTAAAAATACTTAAAAACATTTTAAAATTAAAAATCATTTAAAAAATTTAAAACTAAAAAATTAGAATATTTAAATTATTACTTTCTCTAGCCCTTCTGCAGGGGACAGACAGGAGGAAGAAGTGCTCAAAAGATTTAATTTATTGACAAATTCCACATGAACAAAAGCCTGCAACTGAAGTTGAAATGTGGCTTTAAAGTCACTGTCCACTAAGAATGGCAAGAAAAAGGCTTCTGGGTGGCAAAGAAGACCCTCACTCGGCCCATGGCCCTTCTACAACCACTGTGCACATGTTCAGTGTAAAGCAGGGGCGGGGAAGGAGAAACATCAACCAGAAATGCAGTCTAGCACCTCCCAGTTCTTTCTACTCATCTGACCCATCACATTAATGGATGCTTAAGGTACTCCAGAGGAGAAGGCAATGACAACCCACTCCAGTATTCTTGCCTGGCAAATCCCATGGATGGAGGAGCCTGGTAGGCTGCAGTCCATGGGGTCGCTAGGAGTTGGACACAACTGAGCAACTACACTTTCACTTTTCACTTTCATGCATTGGAGAAGGAAATGGCAACCCACTCCAGTGTTCTTGCCTGGAGAATCCCAGGGATGGGGGAGCCTGGTGGGCTGCCGTCTCTGGGGTCGCACAGAGTTGGACACGACTGAAGCGACTTAGCAGCAGCAGCAGCAGCAAGGTACTCCAGAAAACCTACTTCAAATCCCTATTGATATCCCAACTCTACTCATAAATGAAGGTGCTCTGAAAGCAGAAATTTTCCTCAACAGTAATGCAAAATTCTGTTTGTGATGCCATTTACACTTGTCTAGCAAGGTTATCAGAAAACCAGCCGCTTTACAAATCTGCTACACTTTGAACAAACATTAGAAGGTTACAAAATGATCATTTGTGCTACTAAGACACAGATGATGATGTTAGTGACAGGAAAAGAAAAGCAGGAAGGCAGCAGCAAGCATGTGTGTGTGTACAGGCATCTTCGTGCTTTCAATTTATGTAAAAAAATTAACATGTTAATTTCCAGGACTAAGAAATATCAATAACCTCAGATATGCAGATGACACCACCCTTATGGCAGAAAGTGAACAGGAACTAAAAAGCCTCTTGATCAAAGTGAAAGAGGAGAGTGAAAAAGTTGGCTTAAAGCTCAACATTCAGAAAATGAAGATCATGGCATCGGGTCCCATCACTTCATGGGAAATAGATGGAGAAACAGTGGAAACAGTGTCAGACTTTATTTTTGGGGGCTCCAAAATCACTGCAGATGGTGACTGCAGCCATGAAATTAAAAGACGCTTACTCCTTGGAAGAAAAGTTATGACCAACCTAGACAGCATATTGAAAAACAGAGACGTTTCTTTGCTGACTAAGGTCCGTCTAGTCAAGGCTATGGTTTTTCCTGTGGTCATGTATGGATGTGAGAGTTGGACTGTGAAGAAGGCTGAGCGCTGAAGAATTGATGCTTTTGAAATGTGGTGTTGGAGAAGACTCTTGAGGGTCCCTTGGACTGCAAGGAGATCCAACGAGTCCATCCTAAAGGAGATCAGCCCTGGGATTTCTTTGGAAGGAATGATGCTAAAGCTGAAACTCCAGTACTTTGGCCACCTCATGAGAAGAGTTGACTCATTGGAAAAGACTCTGATGCTGGGAGGGATTGGGGGCGGGAGGAGAAGGGGATGACAGAGCATGAGATGGCTGGATGGCATCACAGACTCGATGAATGCGAGTCTGAGTGAACTCCGGGAGTTGGTGATGGACAGGGAGGCCTGGTGTGCTGTGATTCACGGGGTCGCAAAGAGTCGGACACGACTGAGCGACTGAACTGAACTGAACTAAGAAGTCTAAAACTTTTCTCAACAAGGTGAGACATATCCTATGGTATCAGTCATGAAAATCAAGGCACCGCTGATGAGGTCTCTGCCTCAACTGAGAGGACGGCCGATGCAATTCACGTGTCCGTGTGAGGTCACAGCGAGCCTTGCTATGGTCCATTGGTTCATCCCTCCAGGCTCAGCAGAGACCACATGAGGATGAGGAGAAGGTGGAGTGAAGGGCAGGGCCAAGGAGCACGAGGCCTGCGTGTTGAACCCAGTGCTGGCCTCGAGCGTCGTCACTGGCCATGGCCCTGGATGCCTGGAGGGACAGTCCTATCACCGTTCATCTGGCTACAGTCCAGCAGCTGGAAGAGTTCTGGGGGAAAGTTAGATGATGACTCAGAGCTGAAGGAGGGAAGGCTTTGCAGACAAGAAGGAAAATGACAGGGGTCGTTGGTGTGCAGGAAATTCTAGCCACGGCCAAACCTGTATCAGTGCAGTTCTTTGCTTAGTCTTTGAGGGGAGGAATCTCCAGTGATGCGTTTTAAAGTCACTGTACACTTTTGTCATATGGGAATTGAAAACTACTCATAAAAATATATTAAACATCTATAGTTAGAACGTAATTCCTTTAAATGTAACTAGTCATTATACTGAAAAAGAAAGTGGATCATCAATCTGAACACATTTCCAGCACACAGTTGTGAAAGGGGGCCTGTGGAACAGGAGAATGGGGCATAGGCTTTCAGGCGGCAACACAGAGACCACCCCTCCTTACTGTCCGTCGTCACCTGAGTACCGTCCAGCTGGTACCACACCTCCTGAAAATCTGGGACAACAAACTGAACCTTTCACTTTTTGGGAGGCGCATGAGATCTTAGTTTTCCAACCAGGGGTCGAACCCACGCTCGCTGCAGTGAGAGCATGGAGTGCTAACCACTGGGTCACCAGGGAAGTCCCAGGGACAACACAGTGAACTGCAGAGAAACATGAGTGGCCTGATGACTGCCGTGAGCATCTGTTTCATTTTCTCTCCAATTTAAAGAGAAAGGAAGATGTAATCACAAACTTGTTTACATGCACATTTCAAATGAGACTCTGGACATAAGCCCTCCATCTGAAGCCAGGCAGTTTGGCCCACAGGTGACAATGATCTCAGGCACCTTCTGGTCCTATTTCAGGCCCCTGCCCCCACCCCAGCAGCAGATGACAGCACCCAGGGTGCCCCGAGTAGCTGCCGGTCACAGCGTGGGGAGGTCCTTACCTGGAGTGGGATGAAATCTCGCTGAGGTCGCCCAGGCTGCCGTCGGCAGCCCCACTGGTGGAGATGCCAGGCGCATAGCCATGGGCCGCATACATCCTGGCCTGCTCGTCGTCAGGCCCCGGGATGTCGGAGTCGGCCCAGTGCTCTGCCCGCCCGTGGATCAGGGACCGGCTGCCCGCCAGGTGCACGGGGCCCAGGACTGCAGCGGGCATGCACGGGGCCGTGTCAATGCCACTGTCCGTGGAGGCCCCCTTGATGTACGTCAGCCCCAGCAACTCGGGATCCATGAGGTCCCCAGACCCAAAGTGCTTGTCGTCGCTGTTGCTGGAGGTGTTGCTGGAGAGCGTGTTGCTGCTGGAGTGGCTGGAGCAGCTCTTATCTCCGATCTTGAGAGGAGAGAAACGGGGAGGCTTCAGACAAACCCTACACTTTGCTTCTACACGAAGGCGATTATTCTCCCCAGACTCACGAAGCTACAGACCTGATGATTTCACCTGAACCCTTTCTACTCGCTTGTCAGCAGGAAGCAAGGCAAGAATTTACTTTTCAAAAACATCCTGGTTTCATGCAAAAGTCCCTGAGTCATAATTCCTCCCATCATTCATCTTAAGTTAAATGGGTATCTTTTCAAGTCTTTGTTCAATTATCTGTACATCAACACAAAAGTATTGCCACACTGTCACTAATCGGAAAGCAGTTAACGAAGGTTCTAGAAGCTGGGGAAGTACATGGGGAATTATGAGGAGGAAAACAGCCTTTCTTCAGAGAATGCTCCTGTGACAAGGGACAGGGCCAGTCCTGGGTGTGGGGTAGAAGACCCAGGTTTGAATCACAGTAGGGGGGATCTTGGCCAGTCACTCAGCTCCTCTCTGTGCTTATTATACTGAGCACAGGGATTACTGTGCAGACCCAACCAGCTCACGCGTGCAGAAGCCCTGTTTAAGCATGAGCCACACCCACCCCCACAGCCCCAGTCAGGGGAGACCCGGGGTTGATGAGATGGGGTGCTCTTGGGGGTTCATGGAGGTGTCTGGAAGATGAAACCAAGAGAGCAGACTAAACGTCCCATCTGATGATGTTCTGGTACAGACACGACCCCTCCTCTCAGCCTGGATGGTCAGCCAAGGGCTGTGGAGTCATGAGACCCAGCCACCTGTGATTTTCAAGTGGTCTGGCCCTTCCTTCTTTCCGTCTTCCCTTTCTTCCTTCCATCCCTCTCTTCTTCCTTCTTTCCCTCCACCCTATCAGATCCTTAAGCAAATCCCGGTGCCCTTTGTTATCACAAGTGGGTCTTCTCAAGTTCACCCTTCCCCTCCCCCACTCCCCGTGTGCTGGCGCCATCAGTTGGCTCCGCGAGGCCGGCTCAAGACAAGCTGAGAGACGGAGGCCACATGTTTGCAGGTAACAGCTCTGAGGCTGGCCAATGACACGTGGAGGAGGAGAAGAAAAGGAACAGCTTGGGTCAGGACCTGATAAGACGTCTGCAAATTTTGAAAAATGAGCTACTTTATAAGGTTGGCTTCATCTGGCAACAACTAAAATCCCTGTTTGCACATTTAACTGGTAGTTTCATTTCACTGAGCTACAGTCACCTACATGGCTCCTTTTCATTTCTGCAGAAAGTAAACAGAACCACATGGGCGCTGTGGGACCACGGGAAGCCTGGCAGTTGGCTGCTGCCGGTGTCCCTGCGTGCCGTCTGCAGCTGCTCCCTGAGCGGCCGGCACCAGGCACAGCATCACCCACCGCACACCCTGCTGCACAGGTTCTGCTTCTGTATTTTGCCCACGTGCGGATAATAGTCAACAGATTAAAACTACCAAGGATCAAAGGCTGAGGTTACAATCCTGGCTTTGCCAATAGTTTACTGGATGACTTTTCTCTGTATTTCTTTATAAAAGGAGAGAGAGAAAAAGAACCCCCCCCCACTTTTTTTTTTTCTTTTTAACTTCACCCAAGACCCTTATGAGATAAGCGATGCCACTGAGAATCCCTGGCAACAATGCTAATAAATTATGAGTGCTGAGATGAACAGAAACGTTAGTTCATGACAAGACTCACGTGAGAAAGCTTATTGGGAGAATCCTTGCAACCTCCATCCTTCTGCAGGCCTCTTTCCTTATAGGAGCTCAGGACTTTGGAAGGCGGGCCATGCCATTTGGTTTCTGTCACACACAGAGAGAGAAGCCTTAAAGATCTAATTTCTAGCATTAACAAAGGAGCAGAGAAACTCAGGGGCCAAACACATGGTTCAGTGACCACAATCAGGACTGGTTGTAGGACCTTCTGGTCCTACCCACAGAGAGGCCCTCAGAGCAGACAGAACCACCCCACGATGCTCACGGTCAGTTTCCTAGGCACCACCAGCTATGAGCACATCCCGGATGACCTTGGGGGCCCAGCAGCTACCCTGCACAGGGCAGGATGGTGCTGGCCAGATGGGAATGGATGAGTGAACCAGTGAAAGGGGAGGAAGGGGCAGGAGAGAGGCATGCTTGGGGCGGGGTCCGGGTTACCGGCGTGTCTGCTCCCTTCCGCGGTGTCCTCCCGCTCCCTGGCCCCATCACATTCCAAGGGGCCGGAGCCCTGGTGCTCCAGCAGCAGGGGAGACTGGCACCTGGAGAGAACACAGAGCTGAGGCGCGCCCGCCTGCTGTCTCGCCAGTGTCCCCGTCGGTGCTGGTTCCGAGGGGCAACCCCATGGATCCCTCGTCAGAGGCTCTCTGCTGCCGCAGCCCTGCCTGACAGAACAGCTTAGAGCATCTGGACCTGGGGGCTCCCCTGTCACCCCTGGGTCCAAAGAGGCACCCGGATGACACCATTTACAGATAACAGGAGGAGGCCAGCACCAGGGGCTGAAAGGACTGTTCGGGTCCCTGTGGACTGAACATGAGCTCGCTGCTTTTGCTGCCACTGTTTCTCCTGAATACATGTACTGATGCTTCTTCATATCAAATTTTTTAAGGAAAAAGAAAATCAGATCCATTTGCTGCTAGACTACATCTGGCCGGACTTTTGTTTTATGAAAATTCCCAAATAGGACAATTTACTCTTCCAAGGGAAACTGCAGAAAACTTATTCATGTTATAAAGGGACCCTTTCTTCCAGAATCCCAGTTCTAAATCCTGATCTGCAGAAAAAGCCAAGACGTGGTTTTTCCACTGACATAAAGCCTCCCCCACCTACTTTAAAAATGCAACTCAAACAAGAAAGATTTCTGTAGGTACAACATTTTTGTTATTGTTTTTCAGTCTCTAAGTTATATTCAATTCTTTGTGACCCCATAGACTGTAGCACACCAGGCTCCCCTGTCCTTCACTATCTCCCAGAGTTTGCTCAAATTCACGTCCATTGAATCTGTGAGGCTATCTAGCCATCTCAAAAATTAAAAAAAAAAAGTACAACTTTTAAGAATCCCATCCAGCATCTAAAGCAGGGGATGCATATAACTCGGACTATAAATCTCTACTTCTCAGCCCAAACCAGAAGGAGAGAGGGTCCCAGGAGAGGGTTTCCCTGGGCACATGTGGGAGGGGGAACAGAAGCATCTCTTATCTGGTGCAAGGCCCCCCAGCTGCCTGGACAGTCCATCCTCTCAGCAGTGCACCCAGCTCCTTCAAGCGGCAGAGGCATCACTGGCTTGCAACAATGCACAGAAACACTGCTGCTGGGGGCAACGCCTGCACTTCCTTATAAAAATACAGCCACATTCCTGGGGCAGCCCTCCTCTTCCCAAGAGTGTGCAGCTATTTCCTTGAGTTACTGCGTCCGTCCATCCTAGGTCCTGTCCATAGGTGCCCTCAGGCCCCTGGGCGCTGTGTGCACACAAGGGACAGCCCTGCCCCCAGCTTCCACTTGCTCTCAAGGAGGCAGAGGAAATGTGTCACATGTTAAATCTGCCTCCTCAGACTCTGGGCTGTGTTTTGGAGAGAAAAACACTTTCAAGAAAGACTGTGAATTTATTCCTCGTCAGCAATGTAAGTGAAGGGAAACTCCCAAGGGCCATCACCCACAGAGTCTCCAAATTCTTAATTTTCATGTGTTCAAAAAGACTCTCCCTTATTAAGAAGAAAAGAAAAGAAAACAGACAAGTTCAGAATATAGACAAATGAGTCCACTTTCACAGAAACGATGAGCTACCCAGTCTGGAAGCACTGGCCCTAACAAAGTGCTATCTGAGTCTCTCTGTCCCCAGTAGCCTTGTGCACAGTAAGCGCTTCTGAATGTGCCCTGAAGACATGTCCCCCCAGGAGCCCACAAAAGGGGAAAAGGAGTGGTACCCGTCGTATCCAACTTGTGGTCTCCAGGGTCCGCTGCTGCCTGGTCCGGGGTCGCTGGACGATGACTGATTGCTGGGTGAACTTCTGAAAGGTTGACTACAATCAGTAACAGGCATGGAGGTGGGCTGCCAACATCTGGACCTGGCTTGTTTTGACTTACAAATGAATTCATTTTTCAATGACGAAAAAAAGGGGAAACACACACTGCGGTCATGGACAAATAAACAGAATTGGTGATGCCATGAGATTTCAGAGGTATTATGGTTGGTAATTTATTATAGGAAGGAGATGTGGCAGGAACAAGGCTTTACCATCTAAAGATTGAAAGCACAGCTAATGATCCCAGTTAAACATGGGGGATAGCAATAGGATACACAGAATTATGAAAACATCACTACGATTTGGTCTATGAGACATTGCAAGGGACGCTGTGGTTCTATATTTAAAACCGAGGCAGAGAGAAAACCCTAAATTTGGCGAAACCATTTATTTCTGCACATGTATTGAATGTAATCCTATTTATTTCAGACACACAAAAATGAGTGACACTTGTGAGAACTCATTTGAGGAAGACGTGCTTGCCAACTTTTCATTTTGCTATTAGAAGCCTTCCTTGTGTGTGCGTGTGCATGCTAAGCGGCTTCAGTCCTGTCCAACTCTTGCCAACCCTACAGACTGGTTCCTCTGTCCAAGGGATTCTCGAGGCAAGAATACTGAAGTGGGTTGCCATGCCCTCCTCCAGGGGATCTTCCCAATCCAGGGACTGAGCCCAAGTCTCTTTATGTCTCCTGTGCTGGCAGGTGGGCTCTTTAACACTAGCGCCATCTGGGAAGCCCCAAAGAATTCCTTATAAGTTAGTAAATTATATGTTAATAAGGGAGGTTCTATAGACCCTTTCCCTTCCAGATGAAACCCCTTTACACCCAGGCTACCTACTGTATGCATTTCTCTGAATATAAACTCAGCAGACCTTTGAGAAGGGAGATCCAGAGCCCAGATGATTGACTGTCAAGTTAGTTACACCATTCTTGCACTCATTTGAGGAAAAACAGACTGGAGAAGTCAGAGGAAGACCACATGTTTTAATCCTGGTAATCATTATTAACACCTATAGAGACTTACACCTATGGGCCAGGGGTGTTCTAAGCAGTTAACCTCTGTGGATTGATTCAGCCATCATAATGCCCTGTGGAGGTCTCTATGATAGCCAAGTTTACTTTTCATAGGAGGAAACGAGAATGGGAGAGGCCAAGGTGATGACACGTTCAGCGGGCAGCCCGGCTCAGTGTCTGCTTACAACATATGCTCTATTAGATGAAAGCCTAACAAGGAATTGTGAGGAAACTCTTGGTGTCTCCACAGCCCATAAGTTATGTGAACGTTAAAACAAAGGGCCCAAAAGTCAATAGCAACAACGAATCTACTATGCTGTTCACTTTAAACTACCTCTCTGTGTCATGTCTCTAAATTCCCAGCAGCTTCTAACGCTATTGGATTTCACTCTTAAACAGGTGCTCCCTCTCAGGGAAAAACTTAATTTTAAACTTAACTCCCTCTGCTTAAAATGAGAGAGAAAAGCAAAGAGATGCCAGTGATCTTAGGACCTCTGAAAATACTGTGACCGTGAGGATGATGAGATTTCATCAGTGATTTTTGTGGCTTTGTTTTCTTTATACTCAAAACTGTTCACGCTTATCTAGAGGCTCCTGCAGAATGGTTTCCCAATGTGGTTTGGAGAGCGAGTTGACAGGAGGATTACCACAGAGAGGTACAATGGTGGCCCTGGGGGGTGGTGTCCATGGCACCACAGCTGGCTGGGACCACAAGAGCCCCAGCCTTCGGGGCCTGCCCAGCGGCCCTGCCATCAGCACCATTGCTGGCTGGGACCACAAATGCCCCAGCGTTTGGGGCCTGCCCAGAGGCTCTGCCATCAGTACCACCACTGGCTGGGACCACAAGTGCCCCAGCGTTCGGGGCCTGCCCAGCGGCCCTGCTGCCCACTTGGTCAGAACAAGCTAATTCAGAAGTGACTAAGCCACACACAAGTCCCCCACCATGTGAAGTTCCAAGCCAGTGCTTCACCAGGGCCACCAGCTTACCTGGTACCATCGGGCAGCTTTCGGTCGAAGGAGGTGCTGCGGGGGATGGCGGCCTGGCTCTGCGGGAGCAGGGGCTGGCACTGCAGCCGGTCGGGCGTGCCGGGCACCGGGGAGACCCTGGGCAGGGGCTGCAGGGCGGGCGTGGGCACGCGGTGCCACGTGGTGTTCCTCCGGAAAGGGGTCTTGTACTCACAGGGGGCTCCCTCGCTGTCGAGCTTGTACTCCACCATGGGGATCCGGCAGAGCTCCGAACACCCTCTGTGAGCCGAGAAGAGATGGTCAGGGGGTGCTCAGCACTGAGCAGCCAGCCCGACTCACTGACGGCCTCGCATGTGCTTCTCGGGGCTCATGGACGATGGTCCAAGGCCATCCACCCTCAGCAGTAGACCTGGCTGACCGTGACCTTGTCTGCGTGTCACCCAGCACAGACCAGGAGGATCTGGTCTTAAGCCTGTGGCTTTGGTTAACCCTGGCTGTCAGGGGTTTCATGCACAGGCTCTGTCTCTCCAAGTAGTTTGCAAACTCCCTGGGCAGATTGGGGTTGATCTTTAACCAATCTGCATACGTGGAATTATTTGCATTGAAACTGGGTGATAAATAAACATTAACAGATTAAAAACACTTCATATATAATCTGAACAGATACATGAAAGTACAGTCATATAATCAGGAATTTGAGTCACATGTCACCTGTTTCTCCTGAATCTGAGAAAAGTGAAAACAAATTAGACAAAAGCTGCCACAAGTCAAGGAAAAGCCTGAATGCCCATCCTGCTGGAGGCACATTAGTCAGTCACTTAGTTATCACTTCGTCAGTCGCTGCTTGTCAGTCACTTAGTTGCCATGGTCACTTCCTTGAGCTAGTGTCGCGGCTCCCCACAAACTATCCCCCATGGGCTCAACTGACCAGTCAGGGATGTAAGACCCTTTAGCCTGAAAAATGTGATCTAAGGCAGAGACCCCTCAAGTTACACTGTGTCCACATGACTGATACTGCTGACTTAACTAAAGTGACCTGCAAAGCCAATTGGTGTTTGCCCAGGGCACAGGAAGACTGGGCGAGTCTCGACTTTGAGTGGTGGGGTAACTTGTCCCTTTTTAGCATGTGGATGAAGCCTTGCCCCTCCCTAGACATTCTGAAGTCGACAGAAAAACTCTCACATTCACCCTCTAAGAAATATGGGGAGGGAGGAGGGCGGGGGGTTCAGGATGGGGAACACGTGTCTACCTGTGGCGGATTCATGTTGATGTATGGCAAAACCAATACAATATTGTAAAGTAATTAACCTCCAATTAAAATAAATAACTTTATATATTTTTTTAAAAAAGAAACCTATCAGGGCAATAAGGTGTCACTCTTTAAAGAGGAGAATTGCATCCTCAAGTCAGTGGAGTAGAACTTTCCAGAATCATTACAAAGGAACAAAGAACAAAAACCAAAACAAACTTGATTATCAACAAAGCTTGGAGACACCAAAACACAGTACATAAGGATAGAAGGCAAATGGTGGAACGCCAACAGTGGAGCAGAGAAAGGCAAACCCAGGGATGTGCAAAGAGAAAGACAGGGAGAAGCATGCCCATCCCCTTTCACACCTGAGCAGGTGCAGGAACAGGAAGCATCAGGCGCCACAGAGGGTGGAAGAGAGAGGGAAGGAGTGAATAGTGAGCCCCCAGCCAGCACTGGGCCCCTCAGGCAACGTCCACCCCCACCTCTAAGGGGCAGCAGCAATGCTCAAGGGAACACGACCTGAAAGGAGGAACTCAATGCCAGGAGGTACCCAGAAGAGCAGAGATGAAAGCAAAAGGTGAAGTAAAAGCCTTGCTGCAAACAAGCTCCCCGAGTTACTCCTCGTTCCTGCAAACCCAGCTTCAGGATCATCCTGCAAAGGACAGGGGTCTTTCTCCACAATAAAGACAAGCAGGTGCGAGCCACCCAATCACCCTGCCACGAGGCTCACCACCCTCAGGGAAAGAGAAGGAACCTGTGAAAGTGTTAGTCACTCAGTCGTGTGCCATCTTTGCAACCCCCTGGACAGCAGCCCACCAGGCTCCTCTGTCCATGGAATTCTCCAGGCAACAATAGTGGAGTGGGTTGCCATTCCCTTCTCCAGGGGATCTTCTCAATCCAGGGATCAAACCCAGGTCTCCTGAATTGCAGGCAGATTCTTTATCACTGACCCACCAAGGAAGCCCGAAATTTAAAAAGAGGATGACTGAAATTCAAAATAAAAAACTCTAGTAGGACAGACGGAAGGTAAACAGAGGAGCTCTGCCTCAAAACCCAGAAAATCCAAGTTCAATCTACAAAGTCTGAATTCACCTAACGGAGAAAGAGGAGAGGAAAATGTGGGGAGGAAATGATCAACAAATAATACACAAAAATTTCCAGAACTAAAGGGAATAAAAGGTGTGTCAAGACATATTATGGTAGAATTCAGACTCCTGGGTTAAAGCAGAGATCCTGAGTGTCTGGAGGGGAGAAGGCAGGGGAGGGCACAGGCCCTACACAAAGGCAGGACACAGAAAAGTTCATTCTTCCCAACAGCAAAATGGGGTAAAAGTTCTCATCTGTCAAATCAACAGTGCTTGGCGCTTGGGTTGGAGAAAGAGAGAGAAATCAAAAACCGTTCTGCTTTTTGGATCTGGAAGCCAAACGAATGGTGGTGATAGCTACCCTTTAATAGAAGGGATGAACTAAAAGAAGCATCATAAAAAGATAAGATGTCTGTTGTAGCGAATGGGTAGGGATTATCTCTTTATCAGTAAACCTGACTTCTTATCTTTTAACTCTTTCCCCCAAAGCAAAATTCATCTCTTTTACTCAGGCAAGTTTAAATTACTCTGGATTTAATGAATGTGCTAAATAACTGGAAAAATTTGATAAGCTGAGATTTACACTGGGTTGCATTTTTTAAAATAAAGTGCTAAGATGCTACAATTTTTTGCTCACGGATTTATACTGTTTCCAAGTGTCTTTCTATTTAATTAGACACAACATCCCCTGGGACTTACTGATTCGTGCACATGGCCAATGACCTAATCAGAAATCATAAAGGTGGGATATTAGCATACATGAAAACATCAAGAAAACTGAATCCTATCTTCCACCCTATAACCTATGTTGTAAGCAGATTCAGGCTTTGGGGTCTCAAAGCCTAAACTGCCTGAATCATCCAAGTCAAGGAATCTCTTAACAGTGAAAAGTCCTGGAATTGTGTTTTGAATGAAACACATGTGAACCTTGAATCTTAGGGAAGAAAGGGCACCCTGCATTTCCAGAGGTTGCTTTGTGTTTCCAGTTTATTGGGTTTGGTTTAAAAAGAAAGAATGAAAAAAGAAAAGACAGACAGCTGGGTACAGCGTCTTTAATTCATGCTCACAGACTACAGTCTTTAGTAAGAGGCTGTAATTTAGCTTCAATCTTGGATAAAAAAATGCTATATAAATGCATAATCATGACTAATATTTGAGAGAGCACTGACAAAAACTTGTGCCACACATTAGGCTGAAGAGAGAATGGGGGTTGGGTATTTCATTTCCATCCTCTTGCACAAGGTCATATGTAAATGATCTTTTAATACTAAACACGGGCATTCTTTTGCCCTCATGAAAATAAGCCTAAAGAATGACTTAATTTTAAAATCAAAATTAATTCTGCTATGACACTTTGATGGTAACTACTCTCACAAACTAGATATTTGCTTTGTTTACTTCTTATGACCAAGACATCAAATAAATATGACTATAACATATCATCAAACGTAGTCAAATTCAGTTCTGTTCCATATGTATGAGGAAATCCTTGAAGGATACATATGGAAATTCAGCCAATTTTTAGGGAAATGGGAAGAGGTGTAAAATAAAATTACAAATGAACCTTCAGAGGTGCTCAGGCTGCAGGCGGTGTCAGAAAGTGTACCTGCCCTTCAGCACACTGCTCTGTCCGCCTTGTGTGGTCTGCACACAGGATGCCAAGCAAGAGCCTCACTCATCGGAGCATCCGGCACTGGTGAAGGGCACTTGGCACACATTTCTGGCCAGTGAATAAAGGACAATTCAAACCCAAACTGACCAAATGCAAAAAAGATCCAAGGAGTCATTTCTGAACACAGTCGCACAGTCATGTCTAACTCTTTGTAATCCCATGGACTGCTGCCCGCCAGACTCCTCTGTCCATGGAATTCTCCAGGCAAGAGTACTGGAGTGAGCTGCCATTTCCTTCTCCAGGGGATATTCCTGACTCAGGGATCGAACCTGGGTCTCCTGTATTGCAGGCAGATTCTTTACCAACTGAGCTACTAGGAAAGCCCATTTCTGAACAAGTGAGCTGGTAATCTTGTGTGCAAACTGAGCTGTTGAAGAAAAGACTTCCATCTTTTGCTTTCCTATATTAGTGGAGAAATCACAGACCCCACTGATAAACGTGCTCCATCTCCTTTCAATACTCCAAATTGAGTCAGTGGATTTGAACTGTATTTCTAGTTTCTGGCACCGTTTTCATGGTGTGCCTGCCAAAAGAAGACACTCGAAGGCATAGATAAGGCTGGGGTGTCACTGGCACGTGAGCACTTACACAACTATGTCTTTGCTCCATAACGAACATCATCTACGTGTGCTTCTAATTACCATGCTAGGTAGGGATCAAAACAAACTCAGCTTCAGGGATCAAAACAAATTTAATTTTTAACATTGATTGTCTAGAGAATAACTTTTCTGAGTCTCATAATCCCTCCCAGTCATCTGTCCTAGAAGGGAAAACATTCTGTAGACCAAGAGTATCAAGAACAACATGCTGGTTAAAAAATGTGATGCTACAAAACTATCAGAATAACAAGGGGCTCCCTTAGCTGGAGCCCTCAGAGCATCCTAGGTTTGACTGCTTTATTCTGACAAACAACCCCACTTGTTCCTCTGCACTTGGCATTGTGGACTCCGTGCGACAGC
Organism: Capricornis sumatraensis; assembly: GCF_032405125.1. Taxonomy (NCBI): domain Eukaryota; kingdom Metazoa; phylum Chordata; class Mammalia; order Artiodactyla; family Bovidae; genus Capricornis; species Capricornis sumatraensis. The sequence continues at coordinate 39,682,774 of NC_091078.1, read as the reverse complement.
TTACTCCTCTAGCAGGGACACTGAGTAACTGCCTTACGTCCACACTCTTCCATGCTCTCCCTGCTTCCAGAAGCTCCTACACCAGGGGTTCCCACCTTTAAATCTCTAGTCTGTGGCTGCTCCCACTTTCCAGCTTCTAGGCTCAGCAGCACAGAGGCTGTGTGCCCTCTGGCTCACAGCTGACAGGCACTCATGATCACTGCTCAGCACTGTAGCATGGACCCGGGACTTCAGGGACAACCGGGAAGGTCGCCAAGATGGCATCACCATCCCTTCCAAGTGATACCTCCGGTTTTCTGGAAGAGGACCCTCCCTTTACCACTAATAAATGGGTGCTTGAAACCAGAATCACTGCTGGCCGGGCAGTAAACTCAGCTCTAAAGGGGCTTCAACTTGGACCGCCTGACCATCAGGACTATCACTGTTGATGCCCAGCCAAGCTGCCTTATTTATTATCAGTAGAAATGCTCTACAGTAGTCAAACCGTTTTCCACCTAAGGGAGAGAAGTCAGTGCCCTGTGCTCAAAACCCAGATCTGCCACTATGCAGCTCAGAAAGGGGAGAGACGCTTCGGACCCATGTTTTACCTCTTGCCAGTGGAACAGTAACAGCGGAGGATGTGTCAAGATTAAATTATGGAAGTATGCAAGCTTCCCAAAGCGAAAGCATCAAGGAAAGAAATTAGTTTCAAACTGATAATGTGACTTTTTGATCCATAAAGAAAGACAATATAAAACAACAAAAGGCTCATCTACTTTGCTGAAATTTCTTTTTAGATAATATATATTTACAGAACTACAAAATGGGGAAGTTTAACTTTATGTAATAATCAGAAGCACAGAAAATTTTGGAGCTGTAAAATTCCCTGTGTACATTCATCGATAGAACAATGAATCATTATTTTGATACTTTGTTCTTTACTCTCATACCAAAGTTGGATATATGACTTTCAAAAAAGAAGAGTAGGAGAAATCCTAGGGATAATAAATAGGGATAAATACTCTTGAGGTGCAACAACAACAACAAACTCCCAAAGAACTGAGAAACAGAACTGAGAAAGTTTAAAGGAATGAGATGCATTCTTACCAGGAAGAAACAAAAAAAAGAGTTGAACAAATTAGCAAAGTGTGGATTGGGTAAACCATGGACCCACAGCACAGCTAAATCACGTAATTACAACTTGCATTTACTCTGAAATTGCCTGTTGGTTTCACTTTGTTGGGAGAATTTCGGTGAACCTTGACCTCAACCCACAAATCTCATGAAGTCTTCCAACATATTGCGATGCAGTCCTTTGCTTCTAACCCACACTTCCCTTGAATGGCACTTTGCAGGTTTCCACCTACACTATACCATTTCAATTTCACAGAGATGTCTGCGGTAGTACAAAGGACATCTACAATTTGCAGAAGGCTCAGAGACTTGCAAAGGTAAGACAGCTTTCACCCTAGAACACGGAAGCTGACTCCTAGCTCAGCACTCTTTCTAACGCACTCACCCATCTCCTTTGGAAACTATCAAAGGACATTTAATGAGCCCACGTCGTGTCAGTTTCCACTAGGAGCTGAAAGATTCTCTTTGGCAACAAAGGCAGATAGATCCCCTCAAACAAAATATCTGATTCTTTTACATTATGCACTTTGTTAAAGAGACTTTATAGCCTTAGGGACTGAAGTAATCACCGATATTTTCATCATTTTAATGTCTGTTATGCTAATAGCCTGCTAATAGCTGAAAGACTCTTTCCAAATTATCCAACAAGGTGACAGGGATAATTGGTGCTCATTCACTCGAATCACAAACTCCTTCTGTTGCATAAAAAAATCAAATGCTTCTAATAGGGAGATAACCACCCAGTGTAACTGACTGTAAAGGTAAGGGCAGTGTCACATGTGAAATAGGTAGGCACTTGATGAAATATTAATTCACTTTTCTACCAACTTCTTTAATTTATAGATAGAAATAGAGAGACCCTGAGACTACAGTGAAAGAGATATCTAAACCAGAAACCCACCTGACCAAGCCCTTTGAATAAGGTCTTGGAATGGACAAGGTATGTGTCTATTACACAGGAAGTGAGGCTGGCTCGCACCGAGTAAGTCATCAACTTCCTGTGTTTCGTTCTCACCAGACATGGGGTGGAGTGTGTCTTCACCCACTGCACCCCAGACCAAACACAGCATTCACCATAAAACAGGGCCAGTGGGAATTTTCTGTACGATGCAGGGAGCTCAAATCTGGTGCTCTGGGACAAACTAGAGGGATGGGATGAGGCGGGAGGTGGAAAGGAGGTACAAAAGGAATACGACTTTTGAACTTGATTCATGTTGATGTAAGGAAGAAACCAACACAATATTATAAAGTAATTACCTTCCAATTAAATAAATTTTTTAAAATATTAAAAAAAAAAAAACCAGGGCCAAAAAGTTCTTCATGAAGCCAACCACTTCCTTTTTCTTTCCCCCCTCTGAGAAAGCTTGCTGAGGAAAAGTATTCTATTACAAAGTTCAACAGAAGACTCAATAGCTATATAATACCTGGTTTCTGATAAATAAAATTTCCACGAGAGACTGTATTCACTGGCTGTCCATCACCATTGCCCAGCGTCATTGGACAATGATCAGGACAAAATATAAATGGGAAGTATTTTATTTATTTTTGGCCACACTGTGGCATTCAGGATCTTAGTCTCTCAATCAGGGCTCAAACCCACGTCCCCTGCATTGGGAGTGTGGAGTCTTAACCAATGGGCCACCAGGGAGGTCCCAGAAGTACTATACTTTAGAATGCCACACAGGTGAAAAGGAGCCCAAGAATGCAAAGATTATGTCTGTTCTTCCCATGTTTCATAGCCCTGGACAAGCTAGTTCAGAGTGAAGGAATGAATGAACAGTAAATAACCTACCTTATATTCGTTCTATAATCCAGTGTTCTGACTTCCCGGAGGGAGAAGATAATCTAAACGTTCTATCAGAGGACTGGGCAGAGGGCACAAAATATGACTGTGCCTCAGGTTACCGTGAGAACCTGAGGTTTCATACTTGTTTTTTAACAGTTCACATTACAATTCATTACATTAGAGTCTATGAGACAACACCAGGTAGAACTGGTTTCACATATCCAAACAAATATAAGGAACCCTAATCTAAAACCTCGCTCTAATCCAGATTTCAACTCACCACCTACCTGTCTATTTATCTATCATCTCTGTCTGTCTCCCAATCTACCTATAATCGATGTTTTCATCTATCTGTACCTATCTATCAATTGCTAACCTGACAAAATTGAGTTTTCTTCCCCATTTCTCTCTCTCTGCCCTACTCTGTGTACTTCCGAGAGTTGAATGGTCAAGGTCCTGGCGGCTATGGCTTCAGTTTTATAGAATGATCAGAGAACAAGAATTTAGATTCATGACAACATGAGATAATTGCCACTGTTTTGCATTATACAGAAAAATACGTCTTGGACAATATGTCAATGAAGTATGAAAAATCACACAAAACAGATGCACCACAGCATGGAATTTCATTTCCATTTTTATTGGACATATTTACTAAATCACTCACATTGTATCACAACTCATGCATAATTCTGATGAGCTGTTATTTCCTTTCTATCAGCCTTTTAAGTTGAGGCACTTTCCTTAAAATGACATTGATAGAATGTCAGTCACCTTTGAAGGCTAGGGACTGAGGCCATGCCCTGCCTTTCAAAAAACCAAGAAATGCTTAATTAAGCGTCTTGGAAACTCTTCTTCATTTTTGCCACAGAGACTGTCTGCTTTGGAAAAGCCCTCACTCCCTCGCAAACCTCATTTCCTTTTGAAGAGCACTAGTCCCTAACTGCTCCTGGCCACTCATTCCCAATCGCTATGAAGCCTCTCCCAGATCCAGTCGCAGCAGGAGATCAGCTAATAAGCATTCCCAGAGGGAACCTTCCTGCTCCTTGCCTGCTGGAACTCCACAAGGAAAACAAAATTGGGTTCTGCCTTCCTTTCAAGCCTGGGGACAGCTGAGTTATCATCACCCTGAGGCTTGAGAAAAGGACTTCAAAATGTGGGATGCCTTTTGATTCCATATAAATACTTTCCCAGCTAAAGACTTCATTTAATCCAGCAGCTTCTGAGTCATAAGCAAATACCTTCTGACCTACAGACAACTAGGAGCGAGTCTATTAAATGACAGGCCTCTCCCACTCCTGACAGAAGCAGATGGGCTCTGGGGGGAATTTCTTCTCCCGGATATTGTGGAGGACAAAAAAAAAAAAGGCTGACAAATGGCAAAAATTAACTGAAGCATTTTTCACTCTATTATTCATGATGTTTATAAAGGCTGAAATATCTTGCAATTCATGAACTTGGCCATTTTAGTAGTCCTTATGGCTCTTACACTAAAGACAACTTAAAAAGGAAAAATTACACACACGTCCATTTAAATTAATATTTTCATTTGGCCACCTCACTGATAAGAGCTGATTTGTGAAAGATGGCGCCTTTTCCCACGCCACAAATCAAAAGAATAGTTCTACCTAAAGGGCCATCTTTACATATTTTGCTGTAGGAATCAAGGTACGAAGTGATATTTCATTTAAAAGGTTGTGATATCAACAAGGATCTACTGTACAGCACAAGGAACTCTGTAGAGATCTCTAATAACCTAAATGGGAGAAGAATCTGGATATATGTGTATGGATAACTGAATCACTTAGCTGTACACTTGAAACTTAATACAACTTTGTATCTAATACATCAACTAAGATCCAATATAAAATAAAAACTAAATTTAAAAAAGGTTTGCGCTTTAATTTTCAAAATGAGTGAAGCATTGCTCCTTTCTCCTTTTATACCCTCCTCTACAGTCTCATTAATAGAATCTAAAAACGCAGAAGGCTGTTGTTGCTTAGCTGTGCTGTGCTCAGTTGCGTCTGACTCTTTGCAACCCCATGGACTGTAACCTGCCAGGCTCCTGTCCTGGGGATTCTCCAGGCAAGTATACTGGAGTGGGCTGCGTGCCTTCCTCCAGGGGATCTTTTCAACTCAGGGATCGAACCCAGGTCTCCCACACTGCATGCAGATTCTTTACCCTCCGAGCCACCAGGGAAGCCCAGACTTGCTTAGGGTGGGGATGAAATGTAGACATTTCATCTTCAGCGTGCATGTGCACATGCTCAGTCACTGCCAGGTTCCTCTGTCTACGGGATTCTCCAGGCAAGAATACTGGAGTGTGCCACCATGCCCTTTTCCAGGGGATCTTCCCAACCCAGGGATCGAACTGCATCTTCTGTGTTCCCTGCATTACAGGTGGATTCTTTACCACTACTGCCATCTGGGAAGCCCTCATCCTCAGCATGAGAGTCTAAAGCCAAAGGCTGTCACTTCAAGGATAACTTCCAGTGATGTAAGGCTGCTGGAAAATGATGAGTCCTTTCATCAGGCTGTCCAGAGAGTTGCTGGCACAGAACATGAATCCAAAACTAACAACAATGTAGATCTGCAAATTTACGGATTCAAATTCACAGAAAATTGGAAGCCTGAAGTGAAAGCATCTTAAATGATACATGCTAGGCTTAAAAGCTTCCTGACTTGTGGAAACGTGGATGATAGGTGGACCACTTCTGGAGAGTCACTACCAGGTACACAGCTTATTCTCATCCTGGCTAAGGTTAAAAATATAGAAGACAGTTATTTCAGATTAATCAGGAGAAAAATGTGTATCTTCAGGGAATAACATTAAGGAGATTCTGAGGAGACAAAGGCAAAATCTCTAAATTATCTCGAACAGTTTCAGTAAGAGAATTTACATTTAAAACAAAGAAAGAATTAATTACGTGCAGACCAAAGCAGATAACAAATCCTTGGATAGAAAAACAGTAGGCAGAACTTTAATGTGGTAGCTTTTGTTTATTTGCTTTAGCTGAAAAACAATTCGGTATTACTTAAGAAATTCTACTTTTCTAAATCATACACTTTAAATACCAAATATAATGATAACTCCAACATTTTTATTAATGATATCTCTTGGAAGCTTAAAAAAACATGTCTTAGTAACATCAGACCAAAACTAAAAATAGGAGAAAAATGTTTTGCTTTTTTTTTTAATTTGGGGAGAACATGGTAACAGTTATGTCAGTTCAACAGAAGTAGTCAACCCTGAAGACAGCATAATATTTGATTCTCACCACAAAATTCATAAATCTATAACTCCAGTCAATGAAGAAAAAAATCTTACCATGTGGAAAAATTTCTAATAAGTGGCTTATAATTTATTTATAATAAATAAAATCTATTTATTAAAAGACTTTTACTTACAAATATTTTAGCTTCAAAGATTAAAGGATTTGCTTTCTGTTATATCCAAGTCTTGTTTTTAGGAAAATAACTTTTGTCTCTGATTTCCTTGTACTCATACCCCTAGGAGTGATTCACAGGATTCTTGGGGAGTAAATGAATTTAATGGGACAGAATCTGGCAAGGCAGCAAGAAATAACTTGGTTATTTCCTGTGATATGTGGCTGCTACTCTCAAGAATTTCAGCTCATTAACCTTTACTCTATAACCTTACTGGGCAGATATAGGAAATCAGACCATAGAAAGTTAAGCAGGGAGCAAAAGGTAAGATAACCAACAGAAACACAGTTTTGTAAAATTCTGTACATTAACCAGAGAGGAAGGTGGTTTACTACTGGCTTATTTTCTTAAAAGATCATGGTTTAGAACTAGTGTATCCCCAGGTAGCTCAGTGGTAAAGAATCAGCCTCCCAATGAAGGGGACTCAAGTTCGATCTCTGGGTTGGGAAGACCCCCTGGAGTAGGAAATGGCAACCCACTTCAGTATTCCTGCCCGGAAAACTCCATGAGGTGGGCTACACTCCATGGGGTCACAAAGAGTGACATGACGGAGCATACAGGCACGCACACCATCCAATCAATATGGCAGCCACAAGCCAGATGTGGCTGATGCAGCCTTAGTTCATTTATTAAAATAAAAACTCCATTTTCTCAGCTGCATTAGGCACATTTCAAGCTACTCATGTGGCTAGTGGCCACTGTTTAGCTGGAACAGACATAGAGCATGTCATCAGAGAAAGTGCTATTCGACGGTGCTGATGTGGAGGCTGGGAGGCAGGAAATGGACAGAGTACAAAGAGGGGCCTCAGTTACCACAGGAACAAGACCAGGGAGTGGGCACAGTCATTTTGCTATCTTTGAGTAAGAATTTCTTTTACAGCATGAAAAAATTCAAATGACCATCCTAAAGGGTGTAGTCTTTTGTGTGTTTGTTTTTGACTAAATGTGTGGGGTTTTGACTATGCCAGGGGTGCAGATTGCTTTACATATTATCACCTTATTTAACCTTCATCAACAGTATGAAGTAAGCAATATAATAATCCCACCTTACAGATATTAAGTGAGGCTTAGAGAGAGCAAGACCGTGATGCTGGGAAAGATTGAGGGCAGGAGAAGGGCACAACAGAAGATGAAATATTTGGAGGGCATCACTGACTTGATGGACCTGAGTTCGAGTGAATTCCAAGAGATGGTGAAGGATAGGGAAGCCTGGCATGCGTGCTGCAATCCACGGAGTTGCAAAGAGTCAGACACGACTGAGGGACTGAAAATAAAAACTAGCAAGGGACAAACCCAAAGTCACATAGCTAGTGCCTGGCCTGGATTTCAAGCACGCTTATCCCTCCTAAGCCAGAGCTCTTGGGGGGGCCAGAAGGACCTCCATTTGAGATGGAGGCAGAGAAAGGATGCTCCAGATACCACTATACATACTACCTACTGTACAAGGGGGGCCACAGCCAGGTGGGTGGGTTGTTCTTTCTCCTTTTGGCATCATACCCCTGTGATGTTGAGCCTGAGAACTTTCTATTTACATTGCCACAGTATCCTTTTCTGATTCCACTCTTGTTCCTATTCCTCACACCCATCCATCTCTGAGCTTTCCAAGTCCAGTCACTTCTATGTTTCCCATGACTGCTTATGAGAGAGCCCTGAACCAGTTCAACCAGAATGGAGTGGTCACCAAACAGTGTATCTGATTTCCCAATATTCCATCACACATGCAAGTACATATTCTGAACCCAATGGCTTCAATGTACCAAAGGAGAGCTTAGAAAATGAGAGTGTATCATTTATTATATACTAATGATTTTTTTAAATAGATCTTTTAAGTTGTGCTAATGGTGGATGTCCAAACAACTTAGGTGGAAGATGCGCATGACCTCGTGTTCTGAGGGTCTTACAGGAGAGCACCTGTCATAGAGGTCAAGGAGTGCTCATGCACGGGAGCCTTACCTCCGAGGTGAGCCGTCATCGTGGGGTTGGATGATGACCACCTTCACAGTCACCGAGGTCCGGAGAAGGTCGATCATCTGCTCATGGGTCAGTGTGGCCACGGCCACCTTGCAGATCTCCACGAGGCGGCTACCCTGGCGAAGGCCGGCCTTCCACGCAAAACCGAAAGGTTCCACGTCTGCCACAATTCCCTCGAAGTTCACATGGAAGCCCAGCTGGCCCAGCCCGTTCCTCCTCAGGGTCATTTCCACCGTCTCGCAGCCTCTCGTCACAATCTAAGGGTGAAGGGGACGATGAGAGGCAGGGCTACGGGGGGCACCAAGGCCCTGCCCTCCAGCCACCCCAGTGACAAGAAAACAAGACAGGGACACGGTTCAACCTAAACTTTATCGTAATTATCCTTGGCATCAGCCGCAGAGAAATAGCACAAATAAAATGATGGTTTCATTCTTCAAAGCCAAATCGGATACAGGTGTCCTGCTTTTTCCTAGAAGCCAATGACCCAGAGCTTCTCAGAGCCTGAGAGCTTAAGATGGGCTCTAACTTTTCCCTCTCCTTGCGGCATCACCTGACTTGGCGCTCAAGCATCTAAATTCCATTGTTTCAAATAGACTGAAGCAACTGAAAAAACGTGAAGCCTGTCACCCATCAAAGCAATAAAGCCTAATAGACAATTATCTTTATTTTTTTTTTCCCCAACTGTGCAGCTTGCAGGATCCTACTTTTCAACCAAGGGTCGAACCCAGGACCCCAGCAGTCATAGCACCAAGTCCTAACCACTAGATGCCAGGAAATTCCCTACTAGGCAATGTAATTCAACTTATAAAATGGCCCAGGGGTGCATCAGCTATGAAAAACAGTAGGGCAGTTCCTCAAAAATATAAAATAGAATTACCATGTGACTCAGCAATTCTACTTCTGGGTATAAATCCAAAAGAATTGAAAGTAGGGTCTCAAAGAGGTATGTATACACACATGTGCTTAGCAGTGTTATTTACAATAATCAAAATGTGGAAGTAACTCAAGTGTCTATGGATGGGAGAATGCATACATAAAGTGTGGCATATACAAACAGTGGAAAAAAAAATGGCCCAATGCCTTTCCAAGCTAACACTTAGTGATCTGCCCCCCAGGATGGGCAGCAGCAGGAAGTCCAACTGTTAGGAAACCAGAAGTGTTCTCTATAGCAACCTGTGGACATCCTATTCTAAACCCTGGGACCCCCTCTCCTGGGACTGCCTCCCCGTGCTTGCCTGGGTGGTGAGGACCATTCAGATCAAACGTGGGCCAGGCAGCCAGCCTCCTTACTTCTCTGGACAAGGGCAGCATGCAGAAAGGCACTCCTGCAGGAAGCATCTCACTGCTGCTGTTGCTGCTAAGTTGCTTCAGTCGTGTCCGACTCTGTGCGACCCCATAGACGGCAGCTCACCAGGCTCCCCCGTCCCTGGGCTTCTCCAGGCAAGAACACTGGAGTGGGTTGCCATTTCCTTCTCCAATGCATGAAAGTGAAAAGTGAAAGTGAAGTCGCTCAGTCGTGCCCGACTCTTAGCGACCCCATGGACTGCAGCCTACTAGGCTTCTCCATCCATGGGATTTTCCAGGCAATAGTATTGGAGTGGGGTGCCATTGCCTTCTCCGAGCATCTCACTAGGCACACTAAAGCACCAATAATTAGTTAATGCCACCCTCAAAAATTCTTACTGAGAATAGCCCACATGAATGGAAAGAGAAACATGGGGTCATTGAAGATATAATTTGATGACATATTGTCATTGTTGTTTAGTGGCTAAGTTGTGTTGGACTATTTGCGACCCCACAGACTGTAGCCTACCAGGCTTCTTTGTCCGTGGGACTTCCCAGGCAAGAATACTGCAGTGGGTAGCCATTTCTTTCTCCAGGGGATCTTCCCAATGTAGGGATTGAACTTGTGTCCCTTGCATTGGCAGGCGGATATCTCACCACTGAGCCACCAAAGCAGCTCTTTGATGACCACAGCATCACTTACTTGTGGGTAATTTAAAACCGGGAGGTATCATACCCGTATCCCCCAAAGCACAGAGCTCAGGTGTGAAGTTTCCGTTTTAAAAATAAATTCTCTGTGAAACAGGCTCTGAATACACAGATTCCTATTTAATAAGACCTATAGAGCCGTGGGACCCAGACTGGCGCAGTGTTGTCACCCGTGTGGCTGACGTTGCCACGGTTACCACCCCAGTGCTCACACTGCCGATCAGTTTCTCGTAGGTGCATTGACAGTCTGGGGCTTAGGAAAATGGGGAAAGGGATTGTCAGTCTTAGTGGTGACGTTTTGAAAGATTGAAGTTTCCAAAGCTATGAACTGAAGTAATTCAAAATTGTTGCACAAGTACTTTTGTAATATATACAACTTGAATACATTTTTCTTTCACTTCTTTTTTCAGCTTTGTTTCAACTAAGCTCGCTGACCAAAAGATCACAGAGGACATGGGGCCAGCCTTCTTTCCAATAGGAACATAATTCTCAGTTGAAATTTAGCATCCACATCAGGGAGAAGAGTGAAAGGCCAAGCTTTTCCCGAGTCCTACGTGTCGTCTCTTCCTCTTATTTCTTCCAACCACCCGCCACGTCCCCTACTTTTTGCAGTTTCGGTCTCCCTTCTGTTCCTTGCTCCTTAACATTTACAAAGGCTGAAGGATCATGCTCTCCACTGACTTGGAGTTCCTCACATAATTACATGATCAATAATCACATGGTGGCCTCCTACCTATGTACCTGGGACTGGCTACACAATTTGTGAAATCTGGTACAAAATAAAAATGTATGGCTCCTTTGACAAAACTTTCTGAGTTTCAAGATGGCAACAGCAGAGCATTCAACCAAGCCTGGGCTCTTTGGAGAGTGACCGGCCCTGCTTTTCCCTTTGGGCAGGAGTTCTCATTTCCCACCTGTGTCTTTACCTGCGTAACAGGCACTTCTGTTTTCACCACTAGAAAATGCAGAGTTCACCACCTGTCCCACAGTGCCCCTTCCTAATCTCTCTGCTATGACAGCTTCATCCTCTTCCTTTCCATTTCTCCGTCTCCTGCCTGGCACCAGCCTTATGTTCTAAGCCCCCAGCGGTCTTTGGGTTGGTTTATTTCTGCCATCTCCCATTATAAGTCATCCTAGATACAGCATATTGCATTGGCCAAAAAGTTCGTTCAGGTTTTTCTGCAATATCTAATGGAAAAAACCAAACGAACTTTTCGGTTAACTCAATATTTCCTCAAATATATTCCAGCTATCAGGCAGCTTAGTCACACAGTCACTTTTCTAGAAAGATGGTACAATGGGGTCCTTGGAATAGTGAACGTATCAGACCCTCTGGGACGTGCATTTTGCTGGTTGGTGAAGGGACATGTGTTTGTGTTGTATTTTCCAGAGTACAGGTTATAATGACTCAGTGGGTCTCTGAAAAATAAGTATTTCCAGGATTACCGAAAGCACGTGTCCTGAGACTCACCAGATAATTCAATTCTCCAGATACATAAACTGATCACACACTTAATCATCCCCAAATCACATCATGGTTTGTCCACATACGCCCTCAATACTGCTGAACACTCTGAGGCCCTTCCTGTAAAGAGTGCCTGCAAATTACAACGTTATTTCTCCAAAGCCAGCAGACACCGCCTTGATTGCATTGTCTCTTCTATGTGGTCTGGAATAACAAAAAGTTTGTATTTGGTGGCAGGAAAGGGGGCAGGAAATGGGTATAATTTCTCCTTTTTCTCATGATCCATAACTGACTAAATCTTTTCTAATGAATCAGATACACATCCCCTTGGGGGAAGATTTACACATGAAAAATTCTTTTGTCAAATCATATTTTGTTCTTTTATTTGATTTATTCTTATAATTCTATTGTATGTACTCAAACTAAAATCTGTATCTTCCTTGTTATACTGAGAATTATAAATACAACTGCTAAATACCATGGACATCACTGAAGGGTTTTGCTTTCTACTGCAAATAACAATCTCTTTCATGACTTTTTCTTTTAAATCTTTCTAACTTACGAGGTAATTCTATAAAACCTCTGCAAGAAACTGGCTGCAAGATTAATAACATATTTCATCTGGCAGATGAAACAGAAATACTGCATAAAAACGCACAGAGTTGAAGGGGCAAATAGGGCTTACTCTGACCATCAATATGGTCAACGGTGATTCTATGCCTATTAACCTCCTCTGGGTAAGATACTGTCATGCAAGTCTCTACACACACACAACCTCTAGTCAGTTCTGTCCTTCCTTCAACCACTATAAAAATAAGGCCCAATGTTCCCTTTGGAAAGCTGGCTTCACTTTCATTTCTGATCAACTGCTAATGGATGCTTTTCCACCATTCATGGATTCAGTAACCACTCACAAGGACAGTGTTTAAAATCAGTTCTACCCATGAGGAAAAGTACTTCACTCCCCAGGTAACACATCTGGGGTGGAACTTCCACAGCGGAAGCTATGAATAGGAAGTTGAAGGCCTAAGGGCAGTGGAAAAACAAAACCTGTACTTACGCCCAGGCGCTGGACAATCTCCCTGATGTCTTCAGCACAGCTGTCCACTGAGGACAGAAGGATGCATTCTCCTCGTTCATAAAACACCTTGATACTCATTAACCCAGATGTCCACCCAATGACATCCCTACAGGAACAGTTAAAGACCACGTTCTTGGAATCCTTCTCGATCAGCATTATGAACTCATTGGAAACCCCAAGGAGACACTCGATGTCCGCAGACTGGCCAAAGTCTCTTGCCACGACGTGCCACATGATGGCCCCCACACTGAACAGGTGGGCATCCTTCCTGGGCTTCACCTTCTCCTTCTTCTTGGCGCCCAGAGTGATGAAGCTGAATTTCGCGGACGTATCCACGGTGGCAGTTGTGACAAAGTTCTCCGCCAGGTCCTTCAAGTACTCCTGCCTCGTCCGAGTGGCCATCGCTCGAAACTTCTCCGATTTGTGGGCTGCGTTTTCTGCGTTGATGACTTTCGCTAAAAGGAAGTCCCGAAATACTGCCGACTTGGGGAAAGTGACACCTTTGGGAATTGGTGGGCCAAATGGTGGCACATCCTTCGACCTAGAAACTCCAACGCTGAGGGAGGAAACGGAGAAACAAATTGAACTGCGATGCCATAATAGTTACCTTCAGAAGTGTAACTGCTGAGCACACCTTCAACTGAAGCCATCTACTTCACCGCCTCTTCTTTCCCACATCAAGTTTTTCTTTGTTTTTAAGCAAAACTTCCAAATTTAGTAGGTGCAGGGGAGGGGAGCTATAGGCTGAGTAGCCTCCCTTCAAAATTTGTATGCTGAAGGCCAAAACCCCAGTAACTGGGAAAGTGGCTGTGTTTGGAGGCTGGGTCTTTTCTTTGAAGAGATAGTTAAGTCAAAATGAGATCATGACAGAGGGCCCTAATCCAGTCTAACAAGTGTCCTTATAAAATGAAACATGAACACACAGAAAGACAACCAGAAATGCAGACACACAGAACAGAGACCATGTGAACACACAGGAGGAAGACGCCCATCTGCAAGGCAAGAGAAAGGCCTCGGGGAGAACCAAACCCGCCAACACCGTGGCGCTGGACTTCCAGCCTCCAGAACTGCGAGAAATAAATGTCTGCAGTATAAACTACCAGTTCTTTGGTTTGCACCATGACTGCGAGCTGACTAAGGAAGGGGCGATGGGTGCGCAGCCAGGTTGGTGCTCTTTCGATTCTGTGGCTGGTCACCACTGAGAGGCAGTGACCCTCCAACAGCTGACAGTGAGATCTGCCCTGCTGGTGCGCCACTGGGCACAGGGACCATCCTTACAGAGCCCAAATTTCTGAATGTCCCTTTTTTTTTAAGGAAATGCTCACTTGATCACATTTTGGAAGTCTAAATGAAGATTTTATGGAAACAACCTTTTACGATATTTCAAACATAGAGTGATAGCAATCATTTTAATATGGGAAAACCAATAATGCTCCCCTGTATCAGACAGAAGCTTTCACTGCCTCAAATCTGTTTTGGAATAAGAGTTAATTAATAAATTAGCAGATGAAAGACTGGAGTGAGTGAATGAATGAACCCTCCAGTATCTACTCCCCAACTACTGAGCAGCGTCTGCCGACCGAGAAGGAGAGCCAACCCCACATCTGCCCAGGCTGATATTTTCTGTGTTGAGATAAATAAAGGAAGTCATCTATGCTTCACTTTCTTCACTGTAGAAAACCCTGGAAGAAGTGAGTTAAGAAATGAAAGCAGGTGTGAAATCTTCTGGGATGTAGCTGGTGAGACTCTAAATAGATCGAAGTCCCCAGGGATCTCCCACCTTTGCTGCAACCTGCACACCCTGTAACAGAGTTAATTGTTTCTGGGAAAATGAGCTGTAAGACAGAAGACAGTCTGGGCGGGGCCTCAGCTAGTATGAAAGGACAGGGAAGGACTGCCTGTCTTTGGGACAGACAAGCAAACTCCGCCGTGTGTGTATATGCTCACTCATGTTCGGCTCTTTGTGGCCCAGTGGACTATAGCCCACCAGGCTCCTCTGTCCAGGGGATTTCCCAGGCAAGAATACTGGAGTGGATTGCCATTTCCTCCTCCAGGGGATCTTCCCGACCCAGGGATTGAAACCATGTCTCCTGCATTGGCAGGCAGGTTCTTTACCACTGAGCCACATGGGAAGCCCATGAATGTTTATGAGCCACTTTTAAAACCCTGAAGCATTCTGCTGCTTTACACTTGAACCTCATTAGTAAATGATAACTTAGCAATAACGTGTGGTTTCTCAAAAGGCAATGACCCTGTCTTTGAACCATTTGTATACACTGTCTTTCACCACAGAAAATATAACGCAAGCTGCTTTGTTTATAAGCAAGATCTATATCAAAGGCACCCCCCCCCAGTAATCTAATTAAACCCAGAAAGCTCTAAAGAAATAAAAATGAAAAGGTATTACTTATCTTTTAAGATTTTTTTGTGCTAATCAACCACCTCATGATAGAAGAATAAACTAAAAATAGAAAGTAATTAAAAATACCCAATTTGACCTAAAAATAGCAGCAGATAAAATAACACCAAATACAAGAACGCCCTAGGCTCATGTTTCCAATCCGTTAGGGAAGTTCATTTAAGATGATTCTTCATAATTACCATTCATGGGGGAGATCCCAGAAGAATAAGCCAAATGAGCATGTTTGCACTAACGTTATTGGATTTAGGCATATCGTCCCTGGTGGCTCAGATGGTAAAGAATCCGTGTGCAATGCAGGAGACATAGGTTCAGTCTCTGGGTTGGGAAGATCCCCTAGAGGAGAGCATGGCTACCCACTCCAGTATTCCTGCCTGGAAAGTCCCCATGGACAGCGGAGCCTGGCGGGCTACAGCCCATGGGGTCACAAAGAATTGGACATGACTGAGCAACTAAGCACATATCCTTTATACAGGCTAGATGTCTTTTTTTTTCAAATATCACTTCTTTAAAAAAAAACTAACTGAAATCTGAGCATTCATTCTTCTTAACTACACATTGAAGTCAATACTGTTATCCTTACTTTTCAGAGAAGGAATTGAATGGCCCCCAAAATAAGGACTTCCCTAAAGCTCAGATGGCAAAGAATCTGCCTGCAATGCAGGAGACCTGGGTTTGATCCCTGGGTCGGGAAGATCCCCCGGAGAAGAAAATGGCAACCCACTCCAGTGCTCTTGCCTGGAGAATCCCACGGACAGAGGAGCCTGGTGCGCTACAGTCCACGGGGTTGCAAAGAGTCAGGCACGACTGAGCAACTGACACACAAAAATAAGCTAAGCTCTAAACCTGGCAGGAGATCTGGACCCTCACTCAGGTCAGAGACCCACTCTTCCAACAGCACCCCACTAGACGGCCGCTTCCCGGAGAAGAGCAGGGGTGGAGGAAAGGCAGGCCCCGCCAGACTGGCCTGTGATTCTTGGGTGCCAGGCTGGCCTTTTGAAAGCACCAAAGCATCAAACGCCCGTCTTGAGAGCCCCACGAGTGTGAGTGTTTCCAAGACCTTGGACAAGAAGAGATACTGCGCCATCACCATATGTTTCATTCAGGGAAGCACTGACAAGGCCGCATCATCCACCTCTGGGGCTGCTATCCACCAAGCGATGGCGCTGGCAGGGCTGGATGATGTCCTGAATGCTCAGGAAAGGTGTCACCTATGCTCATGAACTGCTGGGAATTTCACTGTTTCAAAACGGGAAGAAGGTACTTACAGAAAGTACCTGAATGATAACCATGAGAAATGTAATTAGGGAGAAAAAAAAAATCAAAGGATAATTAGGGGCTGAGAAAGAATAATTGGAAAACAAAGATATTTTGGGAAAAGAGGACCTGTTGGAACAACTCTGGGAGCACGGAGCGCCAGGGGCGGCTGACTCACCTGTAGCACACGTTTTCCGTACATGGATTATGCACTTTGACGATGACGAAGACGTGTTGAAAGTGGGACCGGATGCTTTTTGGAGTAAAAGGAAGTGCTCCAGGCTCTTGGAAGACAATGGTCACGATGTCATTTCCTATATGCCTTTTCCTCAGGAGCTGCGGTCAGGGAAGTGAACACACACACACACAGTTACAGACAAGGTTTTCTGTAAAAACAAGATATGTAAGTATATACAATGCACTCAGCTTTCAATTTCAAGGGGTTTGTTTTAGAGAAGCAGAGATGTTCTTAGGAAGTTCAGCTTCCTCGATGTGGCCACGCTTCCAAGACTGATGAAGAGAAAAGCCTCAATACTTAAGTTCATCTTTTACTTTAAAATGTGACTGTCATTTTCCCTCCTTTTCATCTTTATCATTTTTTTTTAACCCTGAAATAAAAGCCCATTTAGAGCCAAAATCGCTCTAAGGAGATTTGTGGCTTAAGCTCTGCAACTTAAAGGCAGGAGATGGCATGGCATCCAAGGGAAGGTACAGTGGTTCCAAGTCCTCCACTTAGTGCCTCAGGGGAGTAGTTGTGTACGTGCTTCCACAGACACGTGCTTTTCTGCGACAAAAATACAGACGGCTGGGGGCTTCCCTGGTGGCTCCGTGCTAAAGAATCTGCCTGCCGGTGCGGGAGGCACAGGTTCAATCCCTGATCTGGGAGGATCCCACGTGCTGTATGACAACTAAGCCCACGTGCCAGTTATTGAGCCATGCCATAGAGCCCAGCAGCCACAGCTACTGAGCCCACATGCTGCAACGGCAGAAGCGCGGGCACCCAAGAGCCCATGCTGCACAAGAGAAGCCCTCCCGGTGAGAAGGCTGCAATTAGAGAGCAGAGTCTGCTCACCACAGCTGGAGAACGCCTGTGCAGCGACACAGACCCTAAGCTAAGCTAAGCCGCTTCAGTCGTGTCCAACTCTGTGCGACCCCACAGACGGCAGCCCACGAGGCTCCCCCGTCCCTGGGATTCTCCCTGCTCAGCCATAAGTGCATATATAAAAATTTAAAACCAGTACAGAAGGCTGTTATTTTGGTGGCTAATATTTTCAAACTAACTAACTGAAATCTGGCCTTTTCAAAATGCATGTTGGAAACACAGAATCCACCTGGAAAGCCCAATAAATGACATCTGCAGCAGAAGAGATGGAACCCCATAGCGGTAACACTGAACATTTTTACTTGAGATGTTCCTTCTGCCAAGAACACCCCCTTCACCCCAAGTCTCTCCTAGACCACGCGGGTCTGAGCTACCACAACACCAGGAAAAATGTTCTTGGCAACATTGCGCATGCCCTGCAGCCACACGCCAAGCTCAGGGCAACAACATTAGCTGTCTTGTCCTCTTTTAAGTCTCGGCTTACTTCTCCTGTGTCAGGCCATAACCATCAGGAGGGCAGGAGACGTGTCTGACTGAGTTCTGGTCTCCTGGGTTCTAACGGCCTGCCCAGGACACAGCAGACACCCCCTACCCAATACAAATGATACAAATACACAATCACAGCCACACAACACTGCACAATAACACACTTAACACTCTGAATCCACGCTGATAAACCCATACACCCCATAAGCTGATGCACCTAAAGCCACTAGGATCTGTGCTCATAGGGCCTGTGATCCTCGGTTTTCATAGAGGCAGTAATCTTTACAGGAGTCGGTGATGTCACTGCAGGAACAGGGTAATCTCAGGTGGTAAATCTCTCTTTACGAGCAATAACAAAGGCAACAAGCTTGTGTTCAAATTTATTTGGCACCTACAGAACATACTTCAGTGTAAAGAGCATTAAGTTTGACTTTTAAAACCTTTTAAACCCAGATACAAAAACGATTTCATTGTCAGGCCCCTGACTTGTGATTTAGCATGATAAAAGGCCTGGAAAAGTGGGAACGAAATGTCCATTCTTCCAGAATTCACTGCTTGCCCGTTAAATTGCTGATTCTTATGCTAGAAAATTCCTATTTAAATCCCCATGGTTAAAGTTATAAACACATGAAAATCGTTTTACCGCCCAAGTGAAGTTTTGAAAGATATATTAATATCCATTAATGAGCCATCTGCTGTTTCAAAAATGTTTGTTGGATATTTAAGTATGAGGTGCTACTTCAGAAGCATGTAAAAAAATCAGTAGCAAACTAGTTGTATATTCACTGTGTTATTTACCCATTCAATCGTGGACGCAGATGTTAACTACAATAAACATTTCATGGAAGGAAAAGAAAAGCAGGCAGGGACATAGATCTTAAACAAGCACCATGGGACGCCCTGGCAGTCCAGTGGTTAGGACTCTGCATTTCCACTGCAGGGGGCTCGGGTTCGACCCCTGGTCGCGGAATTAAGATCCCACATGCTAAGTGGTGCAGCCAAAAAAAATAGAATAGAATAAATAAAATGAGGACTTCTCCGGCGGTCCATTGGTTAAGAATCCGCCTTGCAATGCAGGGGACATGGGTTTCACCCCTGGTTGGGGAACTAAGATCCCACATGATGCCACAGAGCAACTAAGCCCTCATGGCACCACTAGAGAGAGTTCAAGCACCCCAGCGAACGGTCCGGAAAGATGCGATGACGAATCCTCATGCTGCAGCAACGAATCCTCATGCTGCGGCAACGAATCCTCGAGCCGCAACTAAGGCCCGAGGTGGCCAAATAAGCAAGCAAATAAATAAATATCTTAAAACTTTTTAAATTAAAAAAGTAAAACAAACACGACGACAAGCTGAAAATAGTACAAGGCTACGATATTCTTCCTTCATATCCCCGATAAACGGAAACATATCATTTACATGTACTGTAATAGGACAAGAAAATTCAGGAACAAATGAAAAGTTTAAAAAAATAAAAATATCTCACAATGTCTTCAGTGTATTCACTGAGCACAGATACAGTGGCTTATGCTGTACTTTCCTCAAAATACAGGAAATCTCAGACTGGTGAGAAGAGAGGTGGCCAAGGCCACACAGGGGACTCTGGGCCCCTCCTCCCCAGTGACCACCCTCCGGGCCAATCTTGCAGGGTGGTCTGGCGCCTTACTCAGTGAAGTGTAGGTAGCTATTCCTACCCATTTCTCTCCCTCCTGAAGGAAGATGTTGGGTCCAATCCCACACTTCACTTCGGGAAGCACAAAATTTAATGCCCAAGTGAAAGGAAAATTTAAGGCTACTTATTTTGATAACATGCCAGTCTGCTTTTGTGTCTTTTTAAACATATTCTTTTGCTTCGTAAAATGGGCTGTGCTCAGACGCTTAGAGTCATGTCTGACTCTTTACGACCCCATGGACTGTAGCCCGCCAGGCTCCTCTGTCCATGGGATTCTCCTAGGAACACTGGAGTAGGTTGCTGTGTCCTCCTCCAGGGGATCTTCCCGACCCAGGGATGGAACCCTCACCTCTTACATCTGCTGGAATGGTAGGCGGATTGTTACCACTAAAAATGTATTCTTGTGCTTTGTAAAACGGGCTAGAAATATTTTTAACATTCTGGTTAATTTAACCATGATCACAGAATGCATTTCGTAGAAAAAGTGGGGGTGGGGAACATGGGGATTCATTAAGAAGAGGAAAATAACATCTCAAGCTCTTTGTAGAGAATAGTGCAAGAAAATGAACACCTGGCCCATTAACAGGATACCTGAGTCTCTTCAGAGACTAAAGTAATACATCTGACAAGTTCTCAGAAACATTACTCATTGTCGGACATTAAATAACCTAAGTAATAGGTTATTTATATAACTTATTACTTATATAGGTAAGGATTTCTTATGTAAAGGTAAGGGTTCTCTTTTGTAGTTAGTTGTATCCTGTTGTAACTTGTCAATGAAACTCTGTAGAATGGACTCCAGAAGTGGAAGGGAAAGGGCGTGGCAGCCTGCACAGACCACAGTGGTCCACACAGGAAGGCAAGCTGCTAGTCACTAAGAGGTCCCTGACACTATTTCAGGAATTAAGAAATGATGACGTCTTCTAGGCCTTTCTAGACATAAGAAGCTCCTAACACTTGTCTCACTGCCAACTTAGTGTCTTCAACTGAAAAAGTGAGTTAATAAATATTATATTAGATTTACATAGTCAGTTCTGCTAAATTCCCAACATTGGATTCAAGCTGTGAGATAGGAATAAGCTCTTGTTATGACAAGGGAAGTGAATATATGATTCTTCACCCAATTCCACGATGAAAAAGCATATAGATGCTACAGAAATAGCAACATGTGGGTTTAAATTTTCAATTCCTTAAACAAATTTCAGAGTTTCACAGGTCCAGTTTTAACCTGGTGCCACAACCAGAAGCAAGTGAAAGCAAGCAATCCCCAGGCAGTCTCGTATACATCAAGAACGGCATAAAGTTGAACCTGGTGAGATCTACTAGCCTCTGGGCAAATAGGTTCATCTGTTACACTCTTTTTTTAAAAACCTAGCAAGATAGGAAAACAAAGCAAAACAAAACACGCTACACCTAATTTTGGAAGAAAGGGGAGAAAAGGCTACACCTAAAAAGAGGAAGTAGGTGAGATGTGGTTCAGAAAACACCTCTAAACGTCAGTGATGTGAAAGCTTAATTTGAAACTGGAGAAGGCAGATCTCCAGAGAGACTTTCTTGTCTTAAAAAGCAAACAGGTGAAAATGAGCATGATTTCAAAGAGAAAACTGCATTGTTTAATGATTACAAGTTCTGAAATTCAAAGAGATGAGTGCAGAAGTGAGCAAAATATGAAATGTATTCCCATTCAAAACAACAATCATAAATTCTGGATCTCAGTCCTTCAGGTGTCATGAGAAAGTCTGGCAGGATGAGCCGGGCTGATAAAGACTGATCTGGCCTGATCCTTCCCCCAGTCTGACTGGTCACATCCCCCTTCTAGACAGCCGCCTGTTGCTGGTCGCTGCAGTAGGCACCTTGTGTTTGCTAACTCTGCTTAGGAAGTGTCTGCCCTTGGGACTTCCCTGGCAGTCCAGTGGCTAAGACTCCGCATTTCCAGTGCAGCTGCGGGTGTGGGGGAGTTCCACCCCCTAGTCGTAAACTAGATCCCACATGCTGCAACTAGAGATCCCACACGCTGTAATGAAACTGAAGACTCCTCATGCTGCAACTCAGACCCAGTGCCACCAAGTATTTTTCTTAGAAGTGTCTCCTCTTTACATGCAGGGCTAGCTTCTCCTCCTTCAGAGACTCCCTTAATTTTGCACAAGGCACACAGAACATACACACCACACGTGCATGCAAGCATTGCCCCCACCCATATATTCTATACTCAATAAAGCATACACCAGTGGTTAGAACTTCGCTTTCGTTTTTAAGAGACATCTATAGAGCTTCCTGTATAATGAAATGGAAAAAGTGAACATGAAATAGTAGTCTGAGTAATAAGATAGAGAGGGAAAACCCACACACGTTACCACATAAATACAGAGGATCTATACTTAAAGAAGGAAAACCTTGCCTTTTCACTTCCATAGAAAAGTGACCACAATCACTCTGATCTCAGATCAGCAAGGAGATACCAAATTTAATTGCCACTTCAAAGATGCATTTGCTGATTCACCATATAACGAACGTAAAAATATTACATACAATATTTTAACAATGACAAGAATGAATGTACAAACCAGTTAAGCAAAGCTGAATATTCTGGAAATGGAGAAACAAACCATGAATGTGGATTTTTAATGATTTAATAACAAAGTGAAGATAAGAAAGGATTATGAAGATACAACTATTTCTCTTCTGAAAATGAGTAGTGCCAGCCTACTCAAAAAGCAGTAATTCTTACTGTGTGAGTATATATCCCTTTTTCTGGCCTGGGAATAAAGCTAATCATGAAAAGCTGAATAAGCACCTTATGCTTCCAAAATAGTCTAGATGCCTATTTATAGGTGAATCCAAGAGCAGTCAGGACCTGCTTGTATAGAACTTAATGCAGTGGAACTTAATGAAGAACTTGATGAAGCTGAATGGTTCCTCAGCTTCCCTGGTGGCTCAGACAGTAAAGAAATCTGCCTGCAATGCAGGAGACCTGGGTTCGATCCCTGGGTTGGGAAGATCTCTGGAGGAGGAAATGGCAACTCATTCCAGCACTGTTGCCTGGAGAACTCCATGGACAGAGGAGCCTGGCGGGCTACAGACCATGGGGTCACGAAAGAGCAGGACACGACTGAGCGACTAACACTTTCATTTCACTTCCTCAGCAGTACCAATGAGGGACTCAGAAGTGCGTACACAAACTGACCATTTGCCCAAGTTATATGGTGAAGGGGTTCCAGCCTAAGAAGCTCTGTCTCTATTACTTCTGTAGATGTCAAGTCCATCCCTGGAGAAAGACCAGGATTCTTCAGATGGAATCTCAGAAACCCAGGAGTTTGGTCTTTTTCCTTAGGGACCTCCATGGATCTCAGATACCCCTTCCAAACAGAGCAGTTCTAACATGAAAGCATTAAAAAAAAAAAAAAGGTTTACTCTGTGCCAGGACCATGCTACGTTTATCTGTTTTATATACTTAGCTTGAAGAAAAAGGTTTCTCTGCTAAAGTGATGTTTTGAGCTAACTTGTGGGGATCTTTCCACTGATAACACCACAGGATAGCTTAACTATGGTTTATCTACAGGACAAGTGGGAGGGGAACAAGCACCCAGGGGAGACAGTGCTGGGAAAAGCAGACTGCCTGCCAAACAGACCTGGGGGACTTCACTGAAGAGGGAAAACATTCAGGAACGGGTTTCCTCTTCACTCCCCAGGTCTGGCGAGGTTTTCTTTGTAAGAGTCAGACACTCCAAAGATTGAACTCTTCTGCAACTGTGGTGAACTCTCTAAATACTTTTTACTACATCTTGGAATAAGCTTTCAGCTTGATTTATTATAAGAACAAACACAAGAAATTCTATGTGATGTGGACGGGTCTGGATCACTTAAAGAGTCACAGATACCATGGTGTTAATGAGGCTGACGTCAGAGGCACAGCTCACATACAGACAGTTAACTGTGCTAAGCTGTGGCCTCAAAGAGCAGTCATGAGCCCAGATGGTCATTTCAGACACTTACGCCCTTGGTAGTAACACACTCCATGGGCACAGGGTGGGGGGGTGAGGATTTGGTAAAGCAGCACAACCCACAGAAAGCTGAAAAGTCCATGTTCCAAAACTGCACAGAGCCATCACTGATCTATGACCAGAATATTCTGATGACAACTTACAACTAGCAAAATATTAAGTATCAAAGTTAAAATAGTTTTCTGAAATTGTTGATAATCAGTCCCTCATTTTCTTAGCTATTCAGGCCTTAGCTTTTCATGATAAATCTTTAGGACTGGGAACAGGAAGATGAAATGCAAATTAAGTCATCTGAAATACTTGTCCTCTATATCTCATAAGTTATAAATTTCAATAAACCCCCAAATTTATTGAGCACACTCTGTGCCAGGCACTATTTTAAGTGCTTTATACATATTACCTCCTCTGATTCTGTCAACTGAGAAACATTCATTAATTCATTCCACAAATGGTAACTGACTGCTCTCTGCATTCTAGGCATGTCTCTGTACGCATACAATACTTAGGAAAGAGAAGAGGTAAATGTCTCTGTCTTCAGCAATAAAGGAAAATAAAGCATAGAAAAGTTTTTTGTGACCTAAGATCACAAAGATAGTAGCTAGGAAATGTGGTTCTAGAATTCCTGCTCTTAACGACTATATTATTCTGCTGAAGCTTTTTGCCAACCTAGAAGGAGGAAGCCTCAAAGAAAGCCCTAGAATCACAGAATTCTAACACCAAGAGGAAGATGTTATGTATCATATTGTCCAGATATACTCACGTGTGTCAATCCTCACGTCCAAACCTTCGGAAGGGATCGCAAACATACAGCATTCTGTCTGTTTGAGCTTGGGTGTAGACTCCTTCCTTCTCAGCGCAAGGTTCTAAGCACCCACGACTGGCTACCTAGACCACAGCCTCATTACACACCACTGCTGCAGCTAAGTCGCTTCAGTTGTGTCTGACTCTGTGCGACCCTATGGACAGCAGCCCACCAGGCTCCTCCGTCCACAGGATTCTCCAGGCAAGAGTACTGGAGTGGGCTGCCATTTCCTTCTCCATCCTCATTATATAATTATCACTTTTCTTGAGAGACTAAGAATCTTTGCCAAGGCCGCAAGGTAAGTAACTGGCCACGGTTAAGTTCAGAATGCAAGCCCAAAGATTTTTATCCCACACCCTACATTCTCATCCTTTTTACGTGATTACCTATGTTGAATATGTAAATTTCCCAATGAACCACATATAAGATCATACATATTCCATATATATAAAAGCAACTGAAAAAAGCAAAACAGTTTTTTTTTTTTAATACTCTATCTCTAATCTATCAGCATAACTTATTCAATACCATGGATTCTCACTCAAGTTAAAAAAGAAAAATGAAAATGGAACCAAATAAGTCTTTAGGCTATAGAGTGTGTGATGTACTGTTTCAGTGCAAGGGACTTTTTTTTTTAAATCTCCCTTTTGGGAAACTGAAAGCACTCTTGTATCCCACTCCCCATCCTCTGTGCTTCCATCCACATTTTTGTGTGTAGGACCTTTCAGGGATAGTTTCAGGGAAAGAAAGTCAGGTATAAAGAACTCATAAAACCACCATTTTAATTACAGTTCAATAAAAATGGGGTAGAGGAATCTAGTATTGAGCTCTGTAAGAGCAAAGTGAAATGAGCGTTGGAATTCCAGAGGTTGCCGCCTGAGAAACAATGGATGGATTCAGTCTGGAGTCCACCAGGGGCTTCTCCGGTGGCCCCATGGTTAATGCAGGGATGGGGGCTGGGTCCTTGATCTGGGAACTAAGACCCCACATGCAATGGGGCAACTAAGCCCACAGGCCATAACTACTGAGCCTGCGTGCCACAAGCAGAGAGCCAGCGTGCCGCAACAGGTGGTCAAGAGTACTGTGAGTAGGAGCTGATGCAGCCAAGTGAATGAATAATTTTTCTTCAGTGACTCAGGTGATTGGGGAGCTGGCAGGACCTTGGGGTTCAAATGCTCCATAAGTGGGGTCCAAAGACACTCGTTATATTTTTACTAATGTGCTGACAAGTTCCCTGGGTTTGAGTTAAGCCCTATGAGATTTCTAAGCAGCAACTCACCCTGAATTTAATTACTGGATGATTCGTAAGTATCTGCAGGACAACTGCATGGTCTAAATTGAGCTTCTTAATAAGAGTCCCATGGACTGCAAGGAGATCCAACCAGTCCATTCTAAAGGAGATCAGTCCTGGGTGTTCTTTGGAAGGAATGATGCTAAAGCTGAAACTCCAGTACTTTGGCCACCTCGTGCGAAGAGTTGACTCATTGGAAAAGACTCTGATGCTGGGAGGGATTGGGGGCAGGAGGAGAAGGGGACGACAGAGGATGAGATGGCTGGATGGCATCACCGACTCGATGGACATGAGTTTGAGTGAACTCTGGGAGTTGGTGATGGACAGGGAGGCCTGGCGTGCTGCAATTCATGGGGTCGCAAAGAGTAAGACATGACTGAGCGACTGAACTGAACTGAACTGAATATCTAGTGAGTCCACATGGCATTATTCCAAATAAACGTTTTAAGAGCTAGAAATCTTAGTTTACAATATATGTATACAAATTCATACACGTGATCTAGGGATTATATCTCCATCTCATAAAAACATACAGACATGTGATCAATAGAGAGATCCTCTGAAGGTAGTGGGCAGAGCTCAGATTACTAGAAAACCCTGTAGAATATACAAGATGGACAAGGAGCTGAGGTCAAGTGTTAGGAAGAAAAAACCCATCTAGCAATTACTACAAGATGAAGAATAAACAGGAGCTGCAGCCCTGAACGGGACAAACGAGGCTGGGGGCCGGGGACCTCCTTCTCTTCCCGGCTGTGAGATCTAAGGTGGTTCTTGCCACCTGGGACAGGACAAGTAGCCTCTTCGGAAAGAAGCATCCTTTGACTACTTTCACGGAATTTCACAAGCACTCAGAAAACACATAAAAAGAAAGGCCAGTTCTCTGCAACAATTAAGTTTCATTCATTTGACAAATACTTACTGAACAACTACCATGCAGTCTTTGGTGCTTTAATTTAGAGCAAAGGAGTGCAGTTAAGTGACATCAGGAAAACAAAGGTTTCTTAAGCATGAAAACAAACTTTGCTTTAACTCTGGGTTTGCCCCCAAATATAATCAAACTCCTAAAATTAAAGAATGCCACAAGTGAGTTATAACATACTTTCTTACAGTAACTTATCTACCCACATGCAGAAATCAAAGTTCAGGTTACATTTATCGACTTTTTTTGCAAATTGTAATTAATACGGTTGACACTGGTTCCCATTAAGGTTTTGCTTGGCAAGCAATTCACGTGAGTGTGGGAGAGTATTTAAGTTTTATAAGAAAAAAGTGCAATGAAACTTGTGCAGTAATAATCACTTTAAACCCAAAATGCTTCCCAATGATAAGTCAAAGATTATTAATGTCATTTAAGGAAAAAAAACAAAAAACCCTAGCAATTCTTTGCAAACTCTGAACACACTAATACCACCAAAGAGCTGCCCTTGGATTGGCACGTGCTGTGGAAGTAGCGGGAGGCTGTACCTGCTGCCGGTTGTTCGGC
This sequence comes from Capricornis sumatraensis, assembly GCF_032405125.1. Classification (NCBI taxonomy): domain Eukaryota; kingdom Metazoa; phylum Chordata; class Mammalia; order Artiodactyla; family Bovidae; genus Capricornis; species Capricornis sumatraensis. Next base: position 39,655,404 of record NC_091078.1, on the reverse strand, counting down.
GTGTGGGGGAGCATGGTGCACACGTGGAACATGAGCTCGTAGTCTTTGTATGTCGTGTACAGGGAGTGCGTTCCTGTAGAATCAGCTGAAAACAAAGATTAATTACAAGAACAAGTCAGGCCACTGCAGATTAGCAATTCAACACTTAGAAGGTCATTATCACAAAAGGCAATTCAACTGAAAGGAACAGGCGGCCCAACTATAAAGGAGCAGTGTCTCCGTGGCCCTCACACCAGGCACTGTTACTACCACTTTCCAGCCCGTGGTAGCTGCCTGGGTTTTCTTCATTTGCTCTCACACGTGCTTTCTACTGAGCACATGGTTTCCCCTCTTTTCTCTTCTGCCTTCCTGCCTTCCCAGGGCTGATGAGCCACATGGGAGAGATGCTTCAGCCATGAGGGGTACAGGTCAAGAGAAGAGGAGGAGGTATGGTTTGGCGCAGGTGCAATGATTAGATGGGGCTGAGCTAGTCAGAAGCTGTCCTTGCCCCATATTGCACGTGTGTGTGTGTGTGTGTGTGTGTGTGTGTGTGTGTGTGTTTACAGTTAATTCTTAGTTATTCCTGGGCACTTGACCCTCCAGAACTCAGAAAAATGAAACAGGATTGACTTCGCACGGAAATATGGACAAAAGATATTAAGGATTTCTTTCCAGAATCATGGAACTAATTTTCTTTTCAACAGGCAATGTGACGATGCAGTCATATGATTAAGACCAAGAAGAATGAATGAGACCTCTTACTGTATATTATGCACTGACACGTGTTAAAAAACGATGACATCTGAATCCCTGTTAATCATACAGCTAATTCATCTTTTCAAAAGCAGAGCGATTCTTTGCAAATTCAAGACCCATCTGTATCATCAACAGATTACCTCACTGAGAATTTCAGACGCCAAGCCAACATGGTGACTATGAAACATCTAAGTAATGATTTTAGGATGGGGTTTTGAACCACGTTGCATACAGATAAAAAGATAAACAGAAATTAAGAGGTAAACAGTTCTTACTGTCTTTCTCAATCCTTGAGCTGTATCTATTTTTCCACCTTTTAAAGAACAAGGAACAATACCATTCAATATTATTTAAAATGAAGTTTATTCCATTGGGTTTACTGGGAAAACTCAAAATAGTTACCTAGGGCTAACTCTCTCTTTTTTTTTTAATCTGAAATTTAAAACTTTCTACTTTAAAAACATTAAAACACTTAATCTTCATGAGCATTTATTATTTTCTTTCTAAATCATGTAATATTTTATTTCCAGCATTTATATCCAATTCAGAAATAGTCCTGAAAATACTTTAGAAAAAAAATATACAGTTTTGCACTGAAAAGGTAGTCATAGAAGGCAATTTCATGAGTAAGGAGAGTATGTAGAATGTTTATCTATGGATATTGGTAGATTAACTTGCAGATGGTCAGAGAGTATATTCATCTAATAAGCTGTATACTATCAAGTCCCCAAATAAAGACATTTTCTCTTTTAACTATTCATTAAATGCATATTTGTTATTTTTTCATAGGACTTTTTAGGGAGTAATCCTCCATTTCAACTGTCTTCTCTTAGGATCTTGACAGTAAAAGTGGCTCTGGAAGAGAGCAGGCTGGTCATGAAGGAACGAGGACTGTTCTTTCCATGAAGAAATGACAGTGAAGGTCAGAGCATGAACTAACCCCGCAGGTTCAAGGACTCCCATCGCAACACTTACTCCGATGTTTAAAATTCAGTAAAAGAAATGCTGACAGATGCTTACGAGTCTAGTCAGTGGGCTTCAGATTCAGGAAATTGCAATGAAAAAAGAAAAGTGCAATTCTGAGGGGAAGGGGGAGAAATTTTAAAAAATGTGGTCATAGCTTGTCTATCTCAAGCCCATACTAAAGGATGAATTTCAGAAATTAAGCATTTTTAAAGTTTTCATCTCAGCTATCAGTATGGCAACGGAAAAGGTAAACTCACAAGCTTGGTGGGGTTTGCCGCAAATACTTCTACTAAAAAAGAGATAAAGGGTCATCTGTGGCAGTCTTTGGTTCTATCTCTGCACCTAACTAAAGAAAGGTGGCCACAGCCTGGGGTCTGTATTCTACAGCTCAGCAAAGCAACTCAGCAGCTCATGGCCCTTCGGTGCCTACCCCACGTCATTCTGTACTCAAGAGAGAAATGGCTCATTTTAAAGCTGGAGGGGACGTCCCAGACACTCTAGCCCAAATACTCTGAATTCTCTTTGTGAATAAAATATGGCCCAGATTTTACCAAGGTCCTGCAGCAGGCACAGTTAAAACGGAAACAGCGGGGGACTTCCCTGGTGGTTCCACTGGTTAGGAATCCACCTTCCAATGCAGGGGACGTGGGTTCAATCCCTGGTTGGAGAACTGAGATCCCACATGCCTCTGGGCAACTAAGCCCACTGGCAACAACTCGAGATGCCCATCTGCCAACCCCACATGCAACAACTAAGACCCAGTGCAGACAAAAATAAATAAATAAACATTAAAAAATTAAACACTATTCTCCTGAACTTAAGATTTTTTTGCCCATCGCATAAAAGGTGTAACTTTCATCTGACCATTCTATGAAACACAACTGTTAGAAAGTTCCTCTAAAGGGAAGACGTGCCATGATTTCTTTGTCTCTCATAGAACACCTTGCTCATAAAAATATGAATCAACATGTCAAAATTTTGTTCTTATTTGCTTGAGCTAACATGATTAGCATGACATCTGTAATGTATTAAAGATATCTCCTAGGTCATAAAAACTCAAAGCTGATGTCAATTCTGTACATAGGGGAAAAAAAAGTATTTGCACTATCTACGCTGTAGTTTTATGGAATGTATACATCAGGAGCTTTTAAAATGTCCCCTCACCCCTCCCACAGCAGAAGGACAGCAGACATGCAGAGCAGCAATGAGCCCATGAAGAATGAGCTCATTCTTCAGGAAGGCGTCCCTAAGGGCAGCATGCTTAGCGGTTGTATGGTAGTCTGTAGGTAAGGGGAGCTTGGCAGAGAAAAAAGAAAGAAAATTCAGAAAAGACCTCAATGAGCTTTCTTAAAAGAAGTGGACACTCACAATAGGTATCATATATTATTTTCTAATCTTTACATTTCTGAGGCATGAGCAAACACATTCAACTTGATAGTCAAGCTCCAACCTTGACATGACACACAGGGCCTTGTACGTGAGCCAACTTTTCTCCAGATATTGTGATCTATCCTCTAAGTGTCACTTTCAAACACAGGAAAACAAATACTGCAGATAAGCACGTGTAAATGGAATCTAGAAGAACAGTGCTGATGAATCTGTCTGCAGAGAAGGAACGGAGACATAGAGAATGGACTTGTTGACACAGTGAGAGGAGAGGTGAGGAGGAACTGATAAAGTAGCACCGTCATGTATACACAATGATGTGTGGTCAAGAATCTGCCTGCCAAGCAGGAAACTCAGGTTCAGTCCCTGGGTCAGGAAGATCCCCTGGAGGAGGAAATGGCAACCCATTCCAGTATTCTTGCCTGGAGAATCCAGTGGGCAGAGGAGCCTGGCGGGCTACAGTCCATGGGGTCAAAAACGAGTCAGATACGACTGAGAGCACACGTGTGGACAGACAGCTGCTGGGAAGCTGCTGCACAGCACTGCGAGCTCAACCCCGTCCTCTGCGACGACCTAGAAAGGTGGGACGGGAGGCGCTCAAGCGGTGGGGAGGCTCAACATACGGATACTTATGGCTGATCCACACTGTCGCATGGCAGAAACCAACACAGCGTTGTAAAGCAATTATCTTCCAGGTAACTTTTTTTTTTTTAAACCCCAGAACTGATGACAAGCCAGGCACAGGAAGCGCAGCACCGCTCTGTTGTAGGCACGTGTCACTGATGGTCGCAAGGTGAGCCCTGGGCCCCAGGGCCTTGGTTCCAATCCTGGCTGACGCTCCCCCAGGACAGGTTCCCACTGACCCCTCCTAGAGGGCTGGATGCCCTCACAGATCCACCTTTTACTCACTCTTCAGTAAAAGGGCAAGCAAATCACTGCTTGACAATAGGCAGAATTTCCCCAAATACACAAAATTACCCTACCTGGTATTTTCAGGTGTGTTGAGAGCAACTAAGTAACAACACAGATACAAAGGCTGAATATTTAGAGTTTATGAGGACCATAAGGAACAGGATTATCGAAATGGAGAGATAAGACAAATTCATACATAGGAGGGAACCCATAGGTGCCCTGCTTGAGAGAATCTGACTAAGGTCCTTGGAAAACAGGATGTGTCAGCTTTTTAATCAGAGCTTCAGCTCCCCAGGCAATACTATGAGAAAGGCTATGAGCAAGATAAGGCTGCAAGCACGGCCTGCATGGATGTGGAAGTATTTAGACGTTTCAGAAATGAATGCAAGGTTTGGTCAAGCTGCAGTGGGACAGGGTGGAACACAGAGGTGAGGCGAGAAGAAAAAAGAACATACTAAAGGATTCTTCGCAGAATACTGGGGGATCTCTGCTCTTGTTACAAAGGAAGAAGAATTGACTTTTTGAGATTATGTCAGACACAATGCCCTTGAGAAATGTGCTTTCCTTGCTCATCTGAGTACATGGGTGTGCTTAGTTGCTCAGTCGTGTCCAACTTTGGTTCCCCATGAACTGTAGCCCACCCTGCTCCTCTGTCCATGGAATTCTCCAGGCAAGAATACTGGAGTGGGTAGCCATTCCCTTCTCCAGGGGATTTTCCCAACCCAGGGATTGAACCCAGGTCTCCTGCATTGCAGATGGATACTTTACCACCTGAGCTACCAGGGAAGCCCCCCTGCTCATCTGAGGAAATCGCAACTCCATTCCCAGTAAGCCGGCTCAGCCGCTGCTGGGGTCAGGAACAGGAGGGCACAGGACCACTCACTCAGACGTCTGCGGTGTGCCTACCTTTGAGGAATTAAATTTGTGCAGACACCCAAGTCTGAAGCTTACTTTTATTGTCCAGCTGAGCTCGATATTTACTAAATCCTTTCAGCCGCACTCTCTGGCCCAGCAGATCAAGGAATTCTTCAAAAGCTGGACCTGCCGTCTCGTTGTTATACATTTCCTCTTCGGTACTCTGGCCAGCTTTGCAGTACAGAATCCCGATCTTGTGCTGAAAGCTCAGCTGAAATGGGGGAGAAAGGTAAATTACTTGGCAAAAAGTATCAGATGTGTACACCTGAAACTAACACAATATTGTAAATCAGCTATGTTGTTAGTCGCTCAGTCACGTCCGACACAGCCCGCCGGGCTCCTCTGTCCACGGATTTTTCAGGCAAGAATAGTGGAGCAGGTACTATTCCCTTCTCCAGGGGATCTTCCTGACCCATGGAATGAACCAGGGTCTCCCTCATTGCAGGCAGATTCTTTACCATCTGAGCCACCAGGGAAGCCCATACTCCAATATAAAACATAAAATAAATTTAAAAAATTAAAAAGCATCACACAAGCTAACTTCAGCAAAATTAAAATTATAGGAGCTGAGAATTCTGTTCACAGGAAAGCATGCCAGGACAATTTCCAGAAGCTAAAAAAAGTAATCAACTGTCATTCTGCAAAACCCTACAAATTCATAACAAATCCAGAGACCTGAAAATAACAGCTGGAGAAATGTCAGACAACCTAAGAAATACAGTGAATGGCCCTGCCTACATGGGAGTTTGCAGGTTTCCAAAGCAGACAGCTAGGTTCAAACATTTATTTAAAAATAGAGTTGTGGAAACATCTTATACCCTCTGTATAGTAAATAGCATTATCTTCAAAGTTAGAAAGAAAAAAAAAAAGCTGTATATTTTCAGAAGTTTTCCCTCTCTGGTTCTTAATGCTTTTTTGTTGCCATTATTTGAACATTCATGGAAATATGAAAGACTGTAATGGAAAAAACAACTCAAATTAAGGTCTGGGGAGGAAAGACTCCCACTGAAAATTGTGATCCATGTATATTGATAGAATAATGTCTTATTTCCACAAAAGTAACTCTGGCTGAGCCATTACAGTCATTTCTACATTTTTGACTATCTTGAAAGCATATGCTAAGTATACAATAGACCGTAAAGAACTTTAATAGCAACTGAAGGGTTCCTGCTATAATTCTGTCTCTCTGTCCATCCATGCCATGATGGAAGCTACCACACTACTTCCTCCTAAGGCAGGGGAGACATGGGATCCACCTTTACAGCTTTTTAATTTTCCCTAAAGAGGAACTACCCATCAAACACAAAAGCAGGGCACTTTATCCTACGAGCAGCAATCTGAGCCTCAAAGACTGACGAATTATCAGCCCTCCCCAATTCCCTAAAGGCATCTGTCCACAACACTGTTCACTTTTATTACCAAACTGTAAAACAGAGCCTTTAATCAAAACTCAGAGCTGACTGTATCAGTAAAATAGGGCAACATGGTACTAATTTCTCTCGAGTAGCACAGTGATGGCAGCAGTCTCATCCGAGTGACCTATGACACTTACAATCCAAGAAAGGGAGGGATACGTCTGCTATGCATCTCAGTGGAGGGGCTGGGGAAGCTCAGAGCTGAGCAGGCAGCTGAGCACCAGTACACGTGCTGTGCCCTGACTGAGAGCTTTGCGGGAGGGGAGGAGCCAAAGCGATGACTCCCTGTTCACCATCTGACCATGCCCACCTACGGGGATGGCTTCTGGGGCTCGGGGGAGGGAGAGGGAGACAGCACACGGGCCTGATGTTCCTGTCTGCCCAAATCACCCAAATCACACTGTGAGGACACGGCTCCAGGCTCTGAGTGTGGGCCTGTGAGATGCTGGGTTTAAGCTGCTAGCATTACGAACTGTGCTGATTCCCTGGTGGCTCAGACAGTGAAGAATCCGCCAACAATGCAGGAGACGCGGGTTCAATCCCTGGGTCGGAAAGACCCCCTGGAGGAGGGAATGGCTCCCCACTCCAGTACCCTCGCCTAGAGAATCCCACGAACAGAGGAGCCTGGCAGAGAGTCAGACATGACTGAGCTACTAACATTTACTTACTAGGTCTTTAGTAACATCAAGACAAAACACACTTCCATGCACCCAGGGAGTGAGGAATAAACGTTTCTGATCAACTCAAGTAACGAAACAAATGAGACACCACATTTATTGCAAAGGGACCATCATCTTAAAAAAAAAATAAGTATAAGACAAATGCCTTGTACTATTTCACTATAAACGCTCATTGTTCTGAGTGATTCGGAAAACACTGTAGGACCTTAAAGTACTTTAGGAAACACTTGGGATTGACAAGTGTCACCGCCGACGTGATGACATTGGTGACTGTCAGAATCTGGGTTAGTTCTCTAGTGTGACCCCTGGACGACTCTCCACCTCCTCAGAGCTGTGATGTTTTGACTTCTCTTCTGCCCTCTCCAGCTGTCTGGCCCCAGCCTTACAGCGAGTCCCCCTGAAATTCTGTGGTGTGATTAGCAGGCGCGCGTACCCAGCATCCCCAGGACCACACACTCCCGCACCCCCATCTCCTCTGCACCCAGCAGGGGTGGCTGCACCGTCAACTGCATCCTAGGCGCTCACTGTCCCAGGGCTGCTCCCCACCCTGCTCGCTACTCCCCTGGAGCCCTGTCGCCTCCTCCAGCACCACCCCGCCTTCTCCGTGCCCTCCCACACCTGTGGCTTGTCCCAGGGTGCCCCACCATCTCCAGCAGCAACCTCTGGGGAGCAGGCCCGGCGCAAAGCCATCTCTGGTCCCAGGGTTAGGGGCTGGGGTGGCCCTGGTGGCTGAAGCAGGGCCCTCTCTGGACACACATATTTTCTCTCCAGTCCCTACCCTTGTGGACATGATGCTTTTGTGACTCAAGAATAGTTAATAGTGAAAGTCGCTGAGTTTTGTCTGACTGTGACCCCATGGACTATACAGTTCATGGAATTCTCCAGGCCAGAATACTGGAATGGAGTGGGTAGCCATTCCCTTCTCCAGGGGATCTTCCCAACGCAGGGATCGAACCCAGGTCTCCTGCATTGCAGGCAGATTCTTTACCAGCTGAGCCATGAGGGAAGCCCAAGCTGAGGTCAAATACCCAGATAACTGAACCCCCTCAGGGCTTCTGCACTGAGTGCAGGGCTATCCGCTCACATATCCTTTCTTCCAGCTTCCGGACAAACGAGCGTGTCTACATCCCAACTGGGAAGAGGACTGGCCTTTCATCCAAGAAGTCCTGGGCCCATGGATGTGGCTAGGAGAGGCTTCAAAGTCCCCAGGTGTCCTTCCCAGCCCCCAGAACTCTGCTCCAATGGAGATGCCCTCTCACACACACACACACACACATACACACACCACTTGGGCCTCCCCCCCCCGACACACACTCACCGGCTTGTCCTCTGTGACCTGTGTGCCAGTGGGAGAGGATGCAAGATGGGACTTTGGAAACAGAATCGTCTCCAGCGACTGAGAATTAACCAGTGGCCAGTGTAGTGCAAGTCCAGTAAAAGAACAGAATGGGACGTTGCGTGGAGGAAGACACAGCTCTCCGTCTCTTAGTAACCTCATGAAATCAACAGCAATGCAATATACCGAGGCTGACCCCTCCCACCCACGGTTTATCAGAAAGCTGGCACGATTCCAAGAGGAGGACAGACCTCAGCTCTCCATGAACTAAAACCCCCAATTCTCTTGGAACAAGCTTCGTCTCTAAGGCCTCTACACCTACACCTGAGGTCACCTTTAACCACACCTTCACTCCCACTGACCCTCCTTAACTGTTCTGATGTGAACTGCACCAGGCTCACAGTCCTGGGGGAACCTCAGGGAACCAGGAACCTCGGGCATCACCACAGTCAAAAACTAAAAACACCCACTTGTCAAAACTCTATACTGCTTCCGTGTCCAGGGCTGAACACACAGACCTTGCATAGACAGGCAGACGATCCCCAGCCCCCTGAGAATGGATCAAGACTGCACGCTCTGTACCCAAGGCCAGAAACTCTGTAATTATTGACCAGAAAATTTAAAGGAAGGTAGCAAAAGACAAAGTCTCAGAATGGCCTTGAAAATAAATTCAAGTGTGCAGGAAAGTCCTGCCACTGCACTTTCTAAACTCAACCACCTGTTCTAAGTTGTAGTCTCGTGTGTTCAGACCGTTTTGATTTCCTTTCAAGCAAACCTGGTGCATGAGTGAACATATATCTGGAGGGGCAGTTGGCTTAAGAACAAACGAATCCAAAGATGCCATAATATTCTAAGTCAGTAAGCTGTCATAACCAACCTGAATTATTTTTTTTACAAAGTCAACCTAGTGGGGAGGTACAAATTAAGACTTTTGCATTAACATAACACACTACTATATATGGTCTTCTCAGGGGGCACAAGCAGTAAAGAATCCGCCTGCCAATCCACATAAGACACATGGGTTCAATTTCTGGGTCAGGAAGATCCCCTGGGGGGAGGGCATGGCAACACACTCCAGTATTCTTGCCTGGAGAATCCCATGGACAGAGGAGCCTGGAGGGCATAAGTTCACAGCATCACCAAGGGCTGGACACAACTGAAGTGACTTCATACACACTATGTAAAAAAGATGAAAAACAAGGACCTACTGTACAGCCAGAGAGCTCTACTCAATATCCCATAATAATCTACAGTAAAAAGCACATACATACATATATAATATATATGTATGACTGAATCACTCTACTGTACATCTGAAACTAATACAACATTCTAACTATACTCCAATTTTTTTAAAAAGTCAATGTATATAATCTTATGAACTCACTTGTTAGAAAAACTAGGAGAGTCTTAAAAAAAAGGATCTTAGAAGTGGATGAATTTATGTACATAAAGTAACAAAACTTTCAGGTGCTGCTCAGTATTACTTTCTTTATTACTCTCCGTGGCACGGAGTCTTCCTGCTGAACACATCTTATCAAATGTAAAGAATGGAATGAATGACCTGGGACCTACCATACCTCTCACTATTACAGCATCTCTTGTACAGAGCAGATAAACTCAGTGTCAAACCATGAATAGATTCCAAACTCCAAGAAAGCAGAAAACAACAATCTATCCTTTGTAAGTAATTTTTTGAGATTAAAACCCCTTAAGAATAGAAACATAAAAATTGGCCCATTCCCTCCCTGGGCAGCTTTTCTATTAGGAAAGTGGATAAGAACAGCACCAACTGGAAGAAACTCTCAAACACCCCAACTGATGAGTGTAACTTTTAGAGAACCTTTAGAAACTAGAATATGAGATAAGATACCACTAAGATACCTTTAGATATCATTAAGAATTGTGGGAAGTCAAGACATCATATTGTAGCAGAGTCAAATAAATATAATCTCAAAAAAAAAAAGCACTCGAAACATATAATTGGAACTATAGGATGCACTGGTTTCCTTAAAATAAACACTGCACTCACCTTCATCACAACCTGGCTTGACTCTGTGCAGGCAAGCGGACCCAAGTCTGGCTCAGTGACAAATGCTTCACACCAAGCCTACCTGAACCCTGAGTCCCCAGACCAGCAGCAACACACCTGCTCTGCCCCTCCATGACAACAGGATTTTCTCAGCTGCCTCACGGCCATTATAGACCACACACTTTACTAGCGATAACCATGGTGAATGCTTCTGTGCAATTTTAGAAGTCAACTACTCGGGTTTAGTTGTTGGTTTGAATATGTCAGGCCTCAATGTTGAGAAAGGCGGATCTCAGGATTATCCATTCTGAATATCATGGTGTCTGCTTCCTCTGGCTGAGAATGCAGTGTTCATTTGCTAGAATAATTACAACTTCATCTCTTTTAGACTTCCAGCCATCCAAGAGTATCAAACACTCCACCAATACAACACAATGAGTGTTACTGGGTCAGCCAGGAAATACCACATCTTCCCTCCAAAATGTGCCAAAATATTTTCCTTGGAAACTTCTGGAATGACATCACAATTGTCTTTTTCTTTTGTTTAAACCAGGTGAAAGAAAAGTGAAAAGCGCCAGTCGCTTAGTCATGTCCAACTCTTTGCGACCCCATGGACTGTAGCCCGCCAGGCTCCTCAGTTTATGGGATTCTCCAGGCAAGGACGCTGGAGTGGTTGCCATGTCCTTCTCCAGGGGATCTTCCTGGCCCAGGTCTCTGGCATTCCAGGCAGGTTCTTAACTGTTTAAGCCATGAGGGACTTAAACAGAAATCCACTCATTTAAAACAAACTGCATACACTTGGGCACCTACCTCTCAGTTTTGCCTACAAATTATCTTACATCTGAAGTTAAAAGACCTCTTTCCATCTTCTGGGCCAGCATCTACATCCTGTCCATCACTGTCTCCCGGATGATGTCAATAATCCCATAGCTGATTATTGTGTGATTCACACCATGGGCTCCAGGCCACCATGAAGCTCTGCCTTCACCTGACTGTCCAATTCCCTTCTACCAGAATAATCTTCCTAAGGACAACTACCAGCATGTCATGTCCCACTCGAAAACCTTCAATGCTTCCTCCTGCCTCCCATACCAAGCGCACAAGCCTCAGCCCAGCACTCACTCTTCTATGCTTACTGTCGTCGTTTCAACTCTCAGCTTCCCTGCGTGCGCCCTTTCCTTGAAAAGAAAAGAGTCATAGTTTCTAAAAGAGCTAAGTACTCATATCTCCCTGTTGGAATTCTACTCAAATCTCTCTCCCTAGAACACACTGCACTTCGGCCCCTTCAAACCCACCACGGCCACATTCTGCCTTGCAAGGGCCTTTGTGCTCTGTCATAGCGACCTCCCCAAGAGTAAGGACCAGGTCTTAGCGTCTCGATTCTCCTGATGCATGCTGTTCACTGCCATCTGTAATCCTGATGCTTTGCACACAGTAAACAACAATAAATGTTAGTTGAGGGAAAGATCCAATGTGAGTCCTTTAAACCCGGGGGATGGACTTCCCGGGTGGCCCAGCAGCTAAGACTCCATGCTCTCAACACAGAGGGCCTAGGTTTGACCCCTGGTCAGGGAGCTAGATCCCACATGCCACATCACAGACCCACATTCTGCAGCTAAGACCAGGCATAGCCAAATAAACAAATGAAATAAATAAATTTAAAAACAACATCAACTACAAAAACCCTGGGGAAAGGACACCAGCGATCTCACGGTCAGGAATCAGATCTGCTCCTGCTGGCTGGGACATACCAGACCTTGATAAAAATAATGCACGTCACAGACTTCCCTGGTGGTCTAGTGATTAAGGATCCACCTACCAAAGGAGAGGACAGAGGTTCAGTCTCTAGTCTGGGCAGTAAGATTCCACATGCTGCAGAGCAACTAAGCCTTTGAGCCACAACTCCTGAGCCTGTGTTCCAGAGCTTGCGAGCCACAGCTACTGCGCCCACATACGTTAACTACTGAAGTCTTTGCGCCTACAGCCTGTGCTCTGAATGCAACAAGAAGCCACCAAAATGAGAAGTCATCACACACAGCCAGAGAGTAGTCCCTGCTGGCCACAACTAGAGAAAACCCATGTAGCAACAAAGACCCAACGCAGCCAAAAATAAATAAGTAATTTTAAAAAGAGAACAAGTACACAATCATCTTTTAAGAAAACAATGCAAGTCACAACTCAGCAGGAGATGCATTACTTAATAATAAAGGCATCGTAACTAGCAATAGAGGCACATTTGGGGAAAACTGGAGAGAAAGTGCTTTAAGGCGTTAAAAATAAATAATCTTAAAAGGGAGATGGATGGGAAAATTCTGAAACATTCAGGACCATGGACACCAACTGTCAGACACTTCCGTCTCATACATGATACACACCCCTTGCTCATCGAGCTTGAGCAGTTGCTCTGAGACCTTGGGTGAGCTGGAGGCTTGCCTCAGGCACTGGATGCTGAGCTCAGGAATGACGTATTCCAGAACTTCTTTGAGCGGGAGCCCACGTGCAGTCCCATGCCTGGCGGTAGAGGGTATGGCATCTTCCAAAATTGCTCCTCTCAGCGTCGTCAGCTGTGGGGCAAAACAGCACACACTGCAGTTAACCTCGACTCTTTAAAGCATAATGTTTCAATTGCCTTAAAAAAAAGAGGAAGAAAGAGAAGGCTCTTTTCTAAGTGAGTACAGGAGACTACAGTTCTCAGTCTGAAGAAGCAGATTCAACCTTTGTCAGTCTTTACACAGAGGTATACAGAAGTCAGGAAGGAGCTGGGTGCGGCTGATATAACCAGATGTGCCCAAGGCATGAGGAGGAGGGGGCACTGCCCCACCAGGGAGACATAAAGACACACCCCCCGCAATCAGAGCCAACAGTGCTGCCAAGCCAGGAGCCGCAGGGCTGGGCCAGTCACGGCCACCTCCTCCTCCTTCCCTTCCCTTTCCTTTCTCCCACGGTCCATCATCTTCTTTTCTTCTACTCTTTTCGGTTTTGTTTTTTTTTTTTTTTGTATTTTTCCTTTTTATTTGTTTTCTTATTTTTTTCTGTCTTCTACTCTTCATGTTCTTCTATTTAACTTCCCACTGCTGACAATTCCTGAGGCTGGGTGGGGCCACTCTGAAACCCCTAGGGGCAAGTGACTCAGGTCCAAGAAGGCTCTTCCTCCCTATCTGGGACATGTCCTCATGGAGTCACCGTTCTGACACAGCAAATCTAATCCCGGGTCTAATGTGCCGAGAAAGGAACCCAGCAGCACTGCCAGCCTAGAGGCCTGGCCCTCACCCCACCCCACCCCACCCTGCACTCTTGCTACAAAGCAGCCGCGGTAATGGAGGTAGCAGTGGCGCTTAGCATTTGCACAGTGCCCAGGGCACGCTGTCCAACAAGACTTTCTGCAGTGATGAGATCGTCCCCCCGCTGCACTGGCTGGCCCGGGAGCCATCATCCCCCAAGTGGCTGTGAAGCGCGTGACCTGTTACAGGTGTGGCAGCGGAGCCATATTTCTTACTCAATCCCCTTCAATTCAAATAGCCACCTGTAGTTAGCGGCTACTGACCCGGATGGCACAGGTCCACAGCTTAAATTATGCCATCTTCAGAGAGGGCTTTTTTCTCCTACTTATGGCCCAGAACCTGGGCCCAGGCAAGTAGACACCAAGTACTAGGCTTGGGCAAAGTCTTCGAGGGGCTCTCTGAACTCAGATCCAGGAGTCGCCAAAATACACATTCAGGACTGTGTGACCAACACATTCCCATCTAATTACAATGGTCAAGAGGATAAAAACTAAAGTGCAAATCAGATCTGGTTCTTTACATAAATCAACATTCCCATCTACGTGCCTCAGTCATCTGTGTAACAGCCGTACTTTTCACTCAAAGCAAGACCAGTAGAGGAGTAACCTGGTTGCTGGTGGGAGGAAGTGTGGGTCCACAGAGCTCCTGGAGCCACAGACAAGCTCAGCCAACACTCAACTCATGGATGGCTTCCTGGTTTTCTGCATTTGATTCTAAAGTTGTTTTTCAATTTTGACCTGAATCATATAGTTCAGATTTGTCCTCTGCCTTATGCCCAAGAACCTTGCATTTTGATGATTTTATCCTTTCTGTCCTGTGAGATGACAGTAAAATCACTGCCACTTAACATCCCTCACAAGTTTGCAAATCTTTCACTTGGAAACAGTGTAAGCCCTTTCAGTCATCTTAACTGGTGTGATCAACATTGACAATAAAAGCAACACACTGTGGGAAACAACCCAAGCAGTGACCAGAGGTCCAGCCCAGGGCAGACGCCACGAGCGCCCAGTACCTCACTTGTCCTGAAAACCACTCGGTAGTTGAACTGGGGCCCTTCCTTCTCCTTGGGGTCTTCCACCTTCTCCCTCCGGACACTGACTGCCACAGGGCCGAGGCTCTCATCGATTCCAAAGTAGTTCTGATGCTCTGTGATGGAGAAAGTGGAGGCATGAGAAGAAGGAAGCAGGAAGAGGACAGGGATTTTGCAACTTGTGTATCTAGTCCAGAAGATGCACCAGGGTCTCTGGTGCAGGATTTCCCACAAATGCGATCAATTTTTTTGTCTCCAACTTAAATGCACTTTTCTTGTTTATTGCAAGAGGACACTTGCTTCACAATATTGCGTTGGTCTCTGCCATACATCAACATGAATCAGCCACAGGTATACATATGTCTACCCCCTCCTGAACCCCCTTCCATCCCCCGCCCCACCCCACCATGCAGTGCTCTAGAACGGCACAAAGCACTGGGTTGAGTGCCCGCCTGGTAGGTGACTATGAGGCAGCCAGCATAGGGACCTCCAAGGACATTCCTCCTAAGAGATGATCATTAGTCTCTCACTCACAGAACACTTGTGTGCCAGACATGGTCCTGGCCGTGGGGTCACAACCCAGAAAAACTCCCCTGTCATGAAGCATGTATTCCAGAACGCTGCCAGTGACGGCAAGCTCAGCTCTGGGAGAAGCCCTTCTGGATGCATAAGTGAGCTCTGCTGAAAGAAGTATGAAAGCTTCACTCCAACCACACTTTTTAAGTGTCTTCTTCTGCAAGGACCCAGACTTAAGGCAACACTCAGATGTGGTCCAACCCATATGACACGGAGGGTGCAGTTACCCCCATGTTTATTCATGCTGCTTCTCTGTTTTAGCAAACCTTCATACCAACAATCCATGCAAAGTGAGCGCTCCATGCAAAGCCCCAGGTGTTGTTCATTTACTTCTTAACGAACTGCTGCCCAGTCCATTCTCCAAGGTGCACACTTACAAAGCTGGTTTTTTTCACCCTGTATGCAAAATCACTTTAATAACCTCCCCCTTTTTTACTTTTATCCCTTTGCAATGTCACCTTAGTGGTTTGGGCCAATCTTTCTGATGTATAGTTTTCAGTTAAAAAGAAACATGCTCTATCACATGTTTGTAAGCTTGAAAAAAGCCATAGGTATTCCAAACTCTTTGGGTTATGCTAACATCTTCTGCTGCAGTAATTTCTGAAGGAATAAGGAATGTTATTCATAAAGTGGAAAACAGGTTAAGTTCAACAAAGAAAAACAGTATCACTCAAGGAAAACATTATCCAAAGCCACTAATGAACACTGGCTACATCTTCAAAGGCAGACCATTTACTTTTTACTTGCAACCAAATGAGATAAACACTGACAGACTTTCCTTCTGAACCAGTCAGGACTGGAAGCAGCAAGTCCCCTATTTCAGGCACTAAAAAGGTGAATTACTGCCTCGGTCCTGGGCTTATACAACAGGAAGTGAGTCTCTGTTTTTCATGGATACCTCATCCTTGTAAATTATGTACTGGTAACAGTCTGCTTAACTGTTACAAACATGCACAACTCCAGCGAAACTAAAAACGAATAAAAAATTGACTAATAAATTAAAAATACATTGCAAAAAATGAATTATTTACCAACAATGAGTTATTTATCAACAGCCTGATGCATTAAGAACATATTTCAAGAATTACTTGCAAAAATGCTCAGATCAGTTTCTTGGTAGGCATTTGATAAAACCTGTGAACATGAATCAAAAGAAAGTCAGAGGCTTCCCTGGTGGTCCAGTGGTTAAGAATTCACCTGCCAATGCAGGGGACATAGGTTCAATCCCTGGTCCAGAAGATTCCAAATGCTTTCAACTTCTTTTTCAAAAAAAAAGTATAGCTAATTTACCATATTGTGTTCATTTCAGGCATAAAGCATAGTGATTCAGTATTTTTATAGACTTTATTCTATTAACAGTCATATACAAAATAATGGCTATAATTTCCTGTGCTGCACAATATATCCTTGTTGCTTATCTATTTCATCCCAAACAGCCCACATCTCTTCATCCCCTACCCCGACCCTCTACCCTTTCCTCCCCTCACTGGTTACCACTAGCTTGTTTTCTGAATCTGTGAGTCTGTTCTGCTATATATATCCAGTTGTTTTATTTTTTAGATTCTACATACCAATCAATAATTACTTGTCTTTCTCTGACTTATTTCACTAAACATAATATTCTTCAAGTACAATCACACTGCCACAAATGGCGGTGTTTCATTCTTTTTTATGGCTGAATAATAAAGAACGTACCCTTTCTTTATCCATTCATCTGCTGATGTACACGTAGGTTGTTTCCACGTTTCGGCTATTGTGCACAGTGTTACTATGACCACCGGGGTGCAGGTATCTTTTTGAACTATAGTTTTCTTCAGGTATATGCCCAGGACTGGCACTGCAGGATCCCATGGCAACTCTATTTTTGGTTTCTTGAGGAACCTCTATACTGTTCTCCATACTGGCTGTATCAATCTGCATTCCCACCGACAGTGTAGGAGGGTTCCCTTTTAATCCACACGCTCACCAACATATCCCATTTGTGGACTTTTAGGTGATGGCCATTCTGACTAGTGTGTGGTCATCTATCATTGTTACCTTGACTTCTCTAATAATTAGTGATGTTGAGCATTTTTTCACGTGCTGATTACCCATCTGTATTTCTTCTTTGGGAAAATGTCTGTTCAGGTCTTCTGCCCATTTTCTGACTGGGCTGTTTGGTTTGTGATATTGAGTTGGATGAGGCATTTATATGTTTTCATTATTAACCCCTTGTTGGTCATCATTTACAGATACTTTCTCACATATGGTAGAATGTCTTTTAGTTCTGTCAACAGATTCTTTTGCAAAAGCTTTTAAGTTTAACTCGGTTCCACTTGATTATATTTGCTATCATTTCTTTTGCCTCAGGAGACAGGTTCAAAAAAATACTGCTATGACTTATGTCAAAGAGTGTTCAGCCTGTTTTCTTTTCAATGAGCTTTATGGCCTGCAAGATTTAGGTCTTTAATCCATTTTGAATTATTTTTGAAGATGGTGTGAGGAAACATTCTCATCTCACTCTTCCACATGCAGCTGTCCAGTCTTCCAAGCACCAATTATTGATAAGACTGTCTTTTCTCCACTGTATATTGCCTCCTTTATCATAAACTACATTTGACCATAAATGTGTGGGCTTATTCCTCAGCTCTCTGTTCTGTTCCATTGATCCGTGTCTGTTTTTGTGCCTGTATCATGCTGTTTTGATTACTATCACTTTGTAGTATAATCTGATGTCTGGGAGGTGGTACCTCCAGCTTTGTTCTTTTTCCTCAAGATTGTTTTGGTAATTTAGGGATTTTTGTGGATCCACAGGAATTTTAAAATTATCTGTTCTAGTTCTACAAAAAACATCATGGGTGTCCTGATAAAGACTGCACTGGATCTGTAGACTGCTTCGGATAGTAGGACCATTTTAAAATCCTTCCAATCCAAGAGCACAGGATATCTTTCCATTTCTTTGTATCATCTTCAATTTCCATTTCTTTGTATCATCTTAATTTCCTTCATCAATATTTTATAGTTTTCAGAGTTAAGTTTACTCCTAAATATTTTATTCTTTCAGATGAAATTTTAGACAGGATTGTTATTTTAACTCTCTCTTTCAGTAGTTCATTATGAATCTATGGAAAAGCAACTGATCTCTGTATATTATCTTGTATTCTGAATCTTTGCTGACTTCACTTATTAGTTCTAATATTTTTAGGTAGATGTGGGGAGGCCATGACTGGGGAGAAGCCTTGGCTATGGGATGCAGCGGTGACCCAATCCCAGAGCCTGGGTAGGGCAGCAGCAGTCACCGCTGGCATTTACTCAAGCAGTACTTTTGCCTGGCAAATCCCATGGACAGAGGAGCCTGGTGGGCTGCAGTCCATGGGGTTGCGAAGAGTCGGACACGACTGACCGACTTCACTTTTACTTTTCACTTTCACTTTTCACTTTCATACATTGGAGAAGGAAATGGCAACCCACTCCAGTGTTCTTGCCTGGAGAATCCCAGGGACGGGGGAGCCTGGTGGGCTGCCATCTATGGGGTCACACAGAGTCGGACACGACTGAAGTGACTTAGCAGCAGCAACAGCAGCATCTTAGAAGCAGCCCAAAGCTCTATGCAGGCTACTCCACCACAGCTCACTCCACCAACCTGCTCTGTGGAGCAGACTATCTTCTGATGGCCTGTCCCCGCCACACACTGACCTCCAGTGCTGGGGGAGGAGTCATCCTCCAAGTGCAGAACCGTCCTGCTCATCAGTTAACTCTGGCATACCTTGCCTTATGTGGCACCTTCCTCGTTTGCTCCTCTGTGGCTTTATGCCATTTTTGTACTCCTTCACCATCAGTTTTTTAGTGGTGTTTGGGAGGGAGAGAGAGAACATGTATGTACAAATGGCCAAGTTTAACTAGCATCCCTAAATTCATTTACTCTTAAATATCTATAATTCTCTCCAGTATTCTTGCCTGGAGAATTCCATGGGCACAGGAGCCTGGCATGCTACAGTCCATGGGATCACACAGAGTCAGACATGACTGAAGTGACTTAGCATAAGCATCTATAAGTCTAATGAGCCTGATAATCAGTTTCTGAATCTGAGCTTTCCTACTTATTACCTACTTAATAACCCTGGGTCGTTCTTAACCTCAGCACCAACCCACCACTCCAAAATATATATAGATAATACATGTATCATCAATAACCTGAGAAAAGCATTATAGTTGAAGGCAGGAATCCTACTGACAAAAAACTCAGTGAAAAACAAAAAGAGAGCAAACATAAAATGAACAGCATTATGGGCATTTTGATTTTTGAGCCCAACACAGCTTGAGTCAAACTGCAGGAGATTCATACTTGTAGTCTCAAAAAGTTAATCTGTAATCAGAGGTTACATTACATTCAGGATAGTCTTTTAAAGAAAGCAGTGGCATATATAATATTTTACTGAGTAATTTCTATCAGGAATTCTTTTTTTTAAAAATATGTATATTACCCTTTCCACCAAAGATGGCAAATTATAGTAAGAAAAACATTTTTTTCCTTTGGGTCTATCTTTCCAAGCCATGCCCCACACTTGTTTTTGACTCTTTTCTCCATCTTTCACAGACACACACTATCTTTTTCTTCCCAAACTTCAAACTTTTTATTTTGTATTGGGATATAGCCGATTAACAACGCTGTGGTTGTTTCAGGTGAACAGCAAAGGGTCTCAGCCATACGTACACATAAATCCATTCTCCCTCAAACCCCCATCCCATCCAGGCTGGCACGTAACACTGAGGAGGGTTCCACGTGCTATGCTTATACTGTTGGCTATCCATTTTGAATATAGCAGTGCAGACACACGCTTCTGAATGCAAGGAGAGGTGACTTTTCTGCTGTGTACAACCACCACACCTTTGGACTCACCAGTTCTGAGTCCCTGCAGCTATTTTCTAAGGAATCTCTCCGTGCTAAAGTTTCACCAAGGAATACAGCAGGTTACCTGGATGTGTTTCTAAGGTAATACTATTATCTTCTGCTGCACACTGGGGCACTATGTCTAGCTTTTACATAGGGCATTCCACATATCATGAAGGGAAGCGCAGGAAAGGTGCTCCCTGTGTCTCCAGGAGGGAGCCGAGGTAACCCTCAAATGACTCCTGGTCCCTTTCAGGACTGCTCAGTCTGCTCATGTGCATCACAAGAGCCTTGCCCTCTGTGGGACAGGACAATCAGCCCCTCACCCAAGGGGCCCATCTTCATCCCAAGCACCTGATTTCCATAAAACTGCTTCAAATAAAATCCTTCCTTGGCAGAATAGAAGCTGTGAAAAGACTGTGGGAAAGCTGAATGAAAATCCACATATCATCCAAATAAAAGGCCAGATTAAAAAAAAAATCGATTAAGAACATTTCAGCGCAGGAAATGAGATTCAGCACATCGTTGTGGTGCACTTTGTTCAGTAAAGAAAAGAAAACATTCTAATTTGGAAGAGCTGTTTTTTCTTTTTTAAGCGCTATGCGGAACCTCAGTCCAAAGGCTGTTTCCAGGCACGGTCACATCTTGGACGGCAGACGTCCTGGGTTCATCTCATGCACTGAAGAGGCAAGGATCCCAACGCTCCAGGCTGCCGAGGCCAGCATGTGAGAGAAGCCCTGCGCCTCTCCCTCACGAGGTTTCTCACCTGGTCACGGTGCCACTAGCAAGTCCACCAGAACCACGGGTGACTGGGTCGGGCCCCTTCCCCCTGCACTGGTCAGTACACACAGCAAAGCTTTCCTTTCATGGTCCTGTGCTTTTCCAACAGTCAGCTGATGATTTCACTGTCAGCTCACTGCCTCTCTGGGTTAAACCCATGGCCGCAGGTGACTGCTGTCTAATCTCCTACCTATGATGGATCTTCCATCATCTTCCCCTCCAAACCACTATTCAATCACCTCCTCTGTTCCAGGAGTTACACAGACATGAACAAGGAATGACAAATTCATAAATGAATGAATGAAGAAAACAATAGGGCCTGCTTTCACAGATACTTACATTAAGAATCATTAGAGAACCTCAAGGAACTTCAAACTCCCTGCTAATGTTTCATCGATTAAAGTTATCAAATTTGATGAGGAAAATGATGCTTTTTGGTTATATGAAGGCTCTTTTGACCAAAATTTAACCAAAGCATCAGTGAAGCTTAAAAAATCCAGTGTATTACAGTGAAAATAACAGTATTAAGGATACCTAACATAAATTAACTCATTCATCTCCATACGTATGAGCAGGTATTCCCATTTCACAGAAAGTAATACTGAAGCTGACAGGTCAATGGCATGCTCAAAGTCAGAAGCCCGTGTGACTGGGTCAGGATGCAAGCCTAGGCGGTCTGGCTTTACAGCTCCTTCACGTCAAGCAACTCAAGTGTGAACAAACTTATGGGTGCCAGCAGGGAGGATGGGGAGCAGGGATGATTAGGGAGCTTGGAATGGACATGCACGCACTGCTCTATTTAACATGATAACCAACAAGCACCTACTGTACAGCACAGGGAACTCTGCTCAGTGTTACGTGGCAGCCTGGATGGGCGGGAGATTGGGGGAGAAAGCATGCATGTATGTGTATGGCTGAGTCCCTTTTTGTCCACCTAAAACTATCACACTGCTGTTAACTGGCATTGCTTCAATACAAAATAAAAAGTAAAAAAAAAAAAAAGACAACTCAAGGGTGACGACATTACTGTGAAGATTTAAATTGTAAAAATCAACTCATACACGGTAAAATGAACACAACTTAAAGATGAGACAGCAAGCCTCTCCTGAATGTAAGGATGCTATCTTAGGAGACACAATTTTAAGAAAGCCTTGAATAAAAAGTGTAACTTGCGAAGTAAGGTAGATACCGATGAGTTCCTTTGATAAGGTATACATTTTAGTATTATCCGCTATGAGAACGGGGAGGAGAAAGAAAATACTACAAGAGCAAGAAAGGGTTTCTGCATAAAAGCTGAGAGGGCCAGTCACTGCTGAGGGGAGGAGCTTTCCAGCTGTCCTTTAATTTTTTAAGTGGGGCAAAGAATGAAATTAATTTTGGATCCGAACAAATACAGGGTTCAGTTCAATTCAGTTCAGTTGCTCAGATGTGTCCAACTCTTTGCGACCCCATGAATCGCAGCATGCCAGGCCTCCCTGTCCATCACCAACTCCCGGAGTTAAACTCATATCCATCGAGTCGGTGATGCCATCTAGTCATCTCATCCTCTGTCGTCCCCTTCTCCTCCTGCCCCCAATCCCTCCCAGCATCAGAGTCTTTTCCAGTGAGACAACTCTTTGCATGAGGTGGCCAAAGTATTAGAGTTTCAGCTTTAGCATCATTCCTTCCAAAGAACACCCAGGACTGATCTCCTTGCAGTCCAAGGGACTCTCAGGAGTCTTCTCCAACACCACATTTCAAAAGCATCAATTCTTCGGCGCTTAGCTTGCTTCACAGTCCAACTCTCACATCCATACATGACTACTGGAAAAACCATAGCCTTGACTAGATGGACCTTAGTCGGCAAAGTAATGTCTCTGCTTTTCAATATGCTATGTAGGTTGGTCATAACTTTTCTTCCAAGGAGTAAGCGTCTTTTAATTTCATGGCTGCAGTCACCATCTGCAGTGATTCTGGAGCCCAAAAAAATACAGGTAGGTGGGTTTTAAGAAGTTACTAGGTGGAGAAGGAAATGGCAGTGTTCTCCAGTGTTCTTGCCTGGAGAATCCCAGGGACGGAGGAGCCTGGTGGGCTGCTGCCTATGGGGTCGCACCGAGTTGGACACAACTGAAGTGACTTAGCAGCAGCAGCAGCAGCAGGTACTCTGAGACCTAATGTTCCAAAGACCCTAATTTCCAACTTTATTGTACCAGTGTTACCACAAATAAGTTCATGTGACCTAAGCACAGTGCGGCCAAACAATCCAAAACTCTGAGTTTGGAATACAGGTTTACTGCAGTGCCATAAGGAGACGAGAGGCTTGTGCTCAAAAATTCCTCAACTCCCCCAAAGGGGTTTAGAAAAGCACTTTTAAATGCAAGGTGAGGGAGAGGTGCGGTGAGTTGTAAGCTTCTTGGGGTTCAGAATCCTTTGTTCTTACAGCCATCCACATAGGTCAGATCATGATGTTCTGTAGACTTCCAGTGAGACAAACGCTATTCTCTCTTCTGCAACTTTTTATCTCCATAGGAATAAGAAAGTATAATACCCTTAAAGATCAGCACCTCCAGAATGGACTCTCCTGTATATTCCAGGCTTTAGGTACCATTCTTAATTTGTAGCAAAAGCAATAGTATACGAAGGTTAAAGTAAAAGAAACAAATCTAATAAGGGGGCAGATTCATTCTTCCTTGTCACAGCAGTACCAAAATGCAAGGAAGTTCTCCCAGTTAACTGCCACATTGGTCAAGCTAGACAGAAACATTAGAGTATTAATACCTCATCCAGGAGAAATATGAGAGCGTTACTCCTCAGTAGTTGACTGAGGACACGCCTGAGGCCAAAGGATGGACACGATGAACCAGCGTACAGCTCTAAGGTGCTGCAGTGGGCGGGAACTGTGACCTCCCCAGCACAGTATGTATGTTTCTCCAGCCACAGCCCCCCCACCCCATCTGCCACACGGAACCCATATGACGGTAACCCACAGGCTGAATCTCGGCTGTAGCTGGGTGATTCCTCCCTGCTAAGAGCCCCTCTGGACCTCAGTGGGAACTCTGTGGAGGCACTGGCCAGGCACTGAAGTTAAGAACTGAGCTGACTGTGCCCACTAAAGGAGGAATTTGCATCTTAGAATAGTATTATTGTTAGGTGGTACTCAGTTCACCCGTATGAATATAATAGTGTTCAATTCCCTATTAATTCTCCTCAGTGACTGTATAAAACCAGAAGAGGGGGGAAAAAAAGAAGCCACCAGGCATGAAATTCAAAACAAATGCAGCCATGCATCGCTCAGGCATGGGGTTCATTTCATATGTAAAATTATCCTCATGCCCACAACTGCCACATTAGTGAAACTCAAGTGACTGTGTTTGGAATGGAGTGGCAGACTTCACCAGATACCTTTCCCTGGGGCCCACTCTCCCATCTGGTTCTCTCTACTTTTTTCCCATCTTTTAACAATTAAAAGACTGCCCTTTAACTGCTGTACCAGAGGTGGGGATAATAGTTCCTTTTCAGAGCAAAGTCTCATACATTCCTTTTCAGAGGAAAGTCTCATACATTTATTTAAGAACTCTTGGGAGGACAAGAATGCACAGAATGTAACAGGCACTGCTCTAAACCCTTTCTTTATAGATTTTTTTTTTAATGATCCCATTTTGTAGATGATTAACAGGTACAATGAAGTTCAAGAATCTGCCCCAAACTGAGTTGGGATGTAAACCCAAGAGCCTGATTTCAGTCTACGCTCTTTCCATCAAGATAGGCCAACTCGCTGCCTAGAAGGGAGGGGAGTTTGGGGCAGGATGGATACATGTCTATCTATGGCTGAATCCCTTTGCTGTTCACCTGACACTGTCACAACACTGCTAATCGGCTAAACCCCGGTACAAAATGAAAAGTCTTCTAAAGAAAGATGCAGCACAGTCACAGGCCCCGGCTACCAGAGTGGACAGACATCTCTGCCCACTGGAAAAAAGAAGCCCACTGCCATAGAACCATCAGCTGATAGCAAGAGGGGCGAGTGAGCAGTCACACATATTCTAGAAGAATCCTTTCTTACTATATGCTCATTCGGCAGACATACAAAACAAGCATGACTCTTCAGTTAAAACATCAAGACAAAGACTGCCATCAGAGAAAAGGGTAAATTCACATAGATCAGGGTAAGCGTAGTTTTAAAAATCAGTGAACTTAAAGATCAGCTGGAGGTATGACAGACCCGCTGGGCAGGGCTGGGCCAGACCTAGGAAGGGCCTTCAAAGCTGAAGAGCTGGCATCTTAAGGTGTGAGAGTGAACGTGAAGTCACTCAGTCGTGTCCGACTCTTTGTGACCTCGTGGACTGTAGCCTACCAAGCTCCTCTGTCCACGGGATTCTCCAGGCAAGAATACTGGAGTGGGGTGCCATTTCCTTAATCTGACTTCATACTGGTACTGTTTCTTTTACTTTAACCTTTGTACCCTATTGCTTTTGCTACAAGTTAACAATGTTGCCTGCAGTCGGACATACACAGGACAGCCCATGCTCAAGGCTCTGACCTTTGATGATACAACACTTCCCCATTCATTGAGCGATTAGAGAGAATAACATTTATCTTGTTGGAGGGTTACAGGAATGTCACAATCTGACAAACCCGGACAGTGCAAGGACAAAGGATTCCCACCAACAAGTTTACAACAGCCAAACACCCCTCCCTCACCTTTCAGTATTAGAACACCCTGAATTCCAACTCTAGTTAAGATGGATCTTTAGGACACTAGCCTGTCTTCTCAACCCGCTGGTTTTCTGAATAAAGTCGCTATTCCTTGCCCTAACAACTTGTCTCGACTTGTTAGCCTGTCGTGCAGTAAGCTGTATGACCCTGGACTCCACAACGGGCTGCAATGGACTTGGGAAAAGCCAGGAAATACCCTACATTGCTGTATGGATACGGCTTTTGTTGGATACCTGGTCCACTTGGAAACAGCTAAACACTGTTTTCTGGAAAGTTCCAACCTTTTTGAAAAGAATTCCAATCTGCCTACCCCTAAGAACTCTTGTAAAGCTAAGATGGGAAGGGGAAACCGAAGTTCTCTGTCATATTCAGGAGCACACGGTGGAGCTATAAACACTAGGACCCCTAAGAACCAGGAAGAGGGGAGAAAATGAGGACAGCTAAGAACTCATTCACTACAGAGTCTGCCCTGTAAACCCACCCAGCTCCTCATGAGGGACTTCTACAAGATACATATTTCTTTCATTGTACTTGTCACCAAAAATCATAAGAAAAAAATGAGTAGGGCACAAACGCCTCCTTCAGAGAGTTCAGTGAAGGTGTGGGGGCTACAGCACCAAGGACAATCCCAAATAGTCCCTCAGCTTAACCTGAAGATTTCAAGGGGTGGGGGAGATTTAAAGAGGATATCTTGTGCGTTTCAATTCAGATAGCAGAAATAGGAAATCCTACAGCTTGACAATCCTCCTGCCTCTCAAATTTGAGAAAGATACTCATGGCAAGTACGTACAGGAAGGGCTGTACAAAACTGACAGCTTGTTAGTTTTCATTCTGTTTTAAACAGCGGAGTCAGCGGTTTGCAGAATCTTAATGGGAGTTGGATAAAGTAACAACAACCTGTAGGGTTGATACCCAAGAATCATATTTGTTTTTTCTTTCTTATTTTAAAGATTCTGATTGTAAATATATCATGTGAATTTATAACTAAAAATTTTTTTTTAATTGGGTAGACGATTAAAAAATTTTATGATTTACAAAAAGTTGCAAAGATGGGAGAGTTCTCTTATGCTACTCACCCAGCTTTCAAGCTGTTAACATCTTCCATACTTTGGTTTATTTGTTCAATTAATGAACCAATAGTGATATGTCATTATCAGCTGAAGCCCATAGTTTGCTCAGATTTTCGTACTGTTTACCTAATGTCCTCTTCCTGCTTGAGGACCCTACTTAGGATGCCATGTGACACTGTCACCCTGTCTCTCCAGGCTCCTCTAGAGTAATGGTTTCTCAGACTCCCCTTTTCTCATGACCATGGCAGTTCTGAGAAGTACTGGGCAGGGATTTTTCTAGAATGTACCTCAGCCGGGATCTGTTTAATGTTTTTCCCTAAACTGACTGACGTTATGTGTTTGGAGAGGAAGATCACAGAAACGCCACTCCCATCACATCAAGGGTATAACCGCCCACACGGTTTACTGCTGTTGATGCTGACCTGGATCACCTGCCGGGGCAGTGTTTGCCAGACTTGTCCCCTCTTCCCACACTCTGTCCTTTGCAGGTGAGTGAGCACAGCCCACATTTAAGTGGAGAAGGGGAAGGCTATGACTTAAATTTTTATAATTTTCCAAATTTTATAAAATGTAAGCATTTTTATAATAACTTGCTTTTCAAATAAAGATTATTAAAATGAATATTCATCAATATATTTTACATGAGTAGCTTTATAGATGTAAGACATAAATGTCTATTTCTGTGCTCCTGTCAAGTTCATAGGTCTTTTTTGTTTAAAGTAAAGCAAATACAGTCATTAACTCTTCTGCTAGCAAACACCTGGCATCTCCCCATGCACCCACGGGGGATAAATCACTGACCATGACTCTTAGCGTGCTAATGAGCTCTGTACACAATGACAAAAGTGTCCATGAAGGAAGCATGGGCACCCAAGGCAAGCTCCACAGCACCCAGTGGAGAAGGTTATATTTACATGTGTTTATCTGCAAAAGAAGAGGCCTAGCAGGATAAAGAGGAACCGTTCCCGGGAATTCTCTCCCACGGACTAGAGTAGTTTTCTTTCTTTTTCCTTTGCTTCTCTACCTCTTCTTATTTTCCCACAATGATCATACAACATTTATATGCCATTTAAAAATTATAAACCAAAAAAAGCATATTAAAAAGCGAAGATATCACTTTGCTGACAAAGGTCCGTACAATCAAAGCTATAGTTTTTCCGTGTATAGATGTGAGAGTTGGACCACAAAAAAGGCTGAGCACCCAAGAATTGATGCTTTTAAATTGTGGTACTGGAGAAGACTCTTGAGAGTCCCTTGGACTGCAAGGAAATTAAACCAGTCAATCCTAAAGGAAATCAACCCTGAATATTCATTGGAAGGACTGATGCTGAAGCTGAAGCTCCAATACTTTGGCCGCCTGATGCCAAGAGACAACTCACTGTAAAACACTTGATGCTGGAAAGACTGAAGGCAGAGGTAGGAGGAGGCAGCAGAGGGTGAGACGGTGAGATGCTATCACTGATCCAATGGACAGGAATCTGAGCAAACTAAGGGAGACAGTGAAGGACAGGAAGCCTGCTGTGCTGCAGTCCATGGGGTCGCAGAGAGTCAGACACGACTTAATGACTGAACAACAACAACAACCTCCCCCACCAAAAAAAAAAAAAAGAATAAATATTGTAAATCATAGTATTTTCCCCCACATTCATAGAAACACACATTCCCAAACCAGACACGTGGCCCTCCCAAGACAATGCTCCCAAAGGCTCAGACACAATTCTGTCATTTTTCACTTCACTCCTGAGTCACCAAAGAAGTGCAGCTTTATCCTTCTATTTGACCTCTGTTCACCCCGAAGTGACTTATTTCACCTTCTGGAGTCATTCTTGGGTGTGTGAGCTGAATTAAGGCTTTGGACAGCTTTAGAACTCATGAGCAACTCTCAGGTGCACAACCACCTAAACAGCACAAGACACACAGAGCCCACAGCCTGTGTGCTGAGCGAGTGGCTGCGGCTCCAGCCGCACTGGGGACAGCCAGTTGCTCACTAGCGGCTCTACATGGCTCAAAGCCCCCAGGGGTCTGCTGTGTTCCAAGGAAAGCTAAAGGGAACTGATTCAAATGTGTTCTTTTTAATGGCTGAGTAATGCTCCATTGTGTATATGTACCACCGCTTTCTTATCCATCCATCTGCTGATGGACATCTAGGTTGCTTCCATGTCCTGGCTATTATAAAGAGTGCTGCGATGAACATTGGGGTACATGTGTCTCTTTCAATTCCGGTTTCCTCGGTGCATATGCCCAGCAGTGGGATTGCTGGGTCATAAGGCAGTTCTATTTCCAGTTTTTTAAGGAATCTCCACACTGTTTTCCATAGTGGCTGTACTAGTTTGCATTCCCACCAACAGTAGGGTTCTCTTTTCTCCACACCCTCTCCAGCATTTATTGCTTGTAGACTTTTGGATCGCAGCCATTCTGACTGGTGTGAAATGGTACCTCATTATGGGAACTCATGAACACCCACGGCGGATTCATGGTGATGTGTGGCAAAACCAATACAATATTGTAAAGTAAAATAAAGTAAAAAAAAATTTTTAAAGCACAGGAAACCAAATAAAATTTTAAGTTGTGAATACTAAATAAAACTTTTGGATGTATAACAACAAAAAAAAGAAAGCTAAAAGGAGTTCCCCCACCAAGTCCACAGCAGGAATCTCCCTCCATCCAGGGGGCCTTAGCTCCCAGGAGGAAACCATAAGTTCACTAGTGCTCCATTATGCAAAAAGCAGCCTAGCCCAAAGCAACACGGTCACCGCCAGCAGAAGGAAGGGACATTAGGGAGCATTCACCAGGCTGGCTACAATCCCCATGCTCTTTCAAAAAGCTGCTTCACTGAAGGCTACAGACGGATTTGCCCAGACAAGCAATGCTGCCCACAGGGCACCACGGCAGGACACTCCCCTACATAAATCCTTTTGCAAAGCCATTCGGTGACTCTGTGTCACAGGAATACACGTCGGCACAAAACACAGCCATTTCATGTTAACTGCCCAGTAAAGAGTCCACCGTCTTGTTAGAGACAGGGTCTTTAAACCTTTCCCAGAGACTGGGAGCCATGTCATTCTTTTGAAAATGAAGTTTCACAGAGAACAATGAAGAATCATGAAGGAAATAAAAGGCATTTTGGAAAGTGTCAAAAGATTCTGTGAAAGCCCTCTTCCAAAGAGAACAACTGAGCGAAGGGAAAAGAGAAAGGGGAAAGAAAAAAGCTACCTGCAAAAACACCCTCCCTATCTGGGCCAGTCTGCCCAGGGCCCCTGCTCCTGAACAATGCTGTTCCTCCAACATGTGACATGTTGGGGCTTATTCCAATGGTTGAAGCTGGTATGAATCCGGCTTGATGCAAAAATGAGGGGAAATCATTAACTCAATCATTGCACTTTATCTGGCAGACACATGCTTTTAAGCATGTGGTCCTTGGAAAAAGCCTGGCTCCATTCCCACACAGAGGAAGCCTTAGCCACCTGGCCACCAGAAACCCAGGCTGCTGCCTGTGCCTTTAGTCCTTAATGGCCGGACAGAGAGACCAGCCAGAGCATCAGCAGCTACTACTGGAGCTGACTGCATTCTGAAGTCGCATGGGCCCACAGGAAAGAGCTAAATACAGGAGGACGCAAGCACCGTCCATGGCGACATGAGCGCGCTGAGCAGCAGGGCTGGGCAGGCTGCTTCTGTCTCCTCCTGCTCCCTCCCGGCCCCAGGTCCCATTAGCTGCAAACAGCCAGGGCGCCCAGTACTCCCGGCCCCAGGTCCCATTAGCTGCAAACAGCCAGGGCGCCCAGTACGGACCGCAGCGCACGAGAGGAAGGGCCTCGGCGGTGGCTGCCCGGCTCCCTCATCGTGCAGGATTTGCTGAGCAGGCTAGGATTTAGCTGTCTGGCTCATTCGCAGACCCAGGGGGAGCCCAGCAACCCCGAGCTTTCAAACCACACGTCTACGCTGACCTACAACTCACCCACAGGTCTTCTGTGCTCAGATTTTTTTCTTCTTTATGTTTTATCTCACACTCAAATCCACCAAGTTTAATGGTGTCATTCCTAAAGTCCAAGAAAATCCTCAGGAGCAAGTTAGAAAAAGTGGAGAAAATAAGCCACTCACAGACAGCTCTTTCTAATCATCAGGAAGTCACAGTAAGAGTTCAAGAGAAAAACTACAAAAAGCAGCTAGAGGATCAAGAAAATCTGGCAAACGTAAATCATCTCTTGGAATAGACCCTAAGGACATTAAATGGATCAGAGGGCGGCCACCTTGGGTGCAGAAAACCTTGGTTTTTTATTCTGTATACACTCTGTAGACTTACTACACTAAGATATGCAAAGGAATGCAAATGAGATGCCAGCAGTAAGTATCTGTATAAATATGCATCATACATGAACACATGTATATCCTTTTTTTACATCCTAATGTTTTAAAGGGTGAATCACAAAAACTACTTACTAAACTCAATTTGCCAGCATGACTCACTGCTTAAGGATTTCAGGGTGTAATAACTCTAAGAGACTATTTTATTACTAGCATTGACAGCTTCATCAATTAAAAAAAAAATGATCTTAAGCAGGAAGTCTATTTCTCCATGGTTCAGTTCAGTTCAGTCGCTCAGTCATGTTCGACTCTTTGCAACCCCATGAATCGCAGCACACCAGGCCTCCCTGTCCATCACAAACTCCCAGAGTTCACTCAGACTCATGTCCATCGAGTCAGTGATGCCATCCAGCCATCTCATCCTTTGTTGTCCCCTTCTCCTCCTGCCCCCAATCCCTCCCAGAATCAGAGTCTTTTCCAATGAGTCAACTCTTTGCATGAGGTGGCCAAAGTACTGGAGTTGCAGCTTTAGCATCATTCCTTCCAAAGAACACCCAGGGCTGATCTCCTTCAGAATGGACTGGTTGGATCTCCTTGAAGTCCAAGGGACTCTCAAGAGTCTTCTCCAACACCACACTTCAAAAACATCAATTCTTCAGCGCTCAGCTTTCTTCACAGTCCAACTCTCACATCCATACATGACCACAGGAAAAACGATAGCCTTGACTAGATGGACCTTTGTTGGCAAAGTAATGTCTCTGCTTTTGAATATGCTATCTTGGTTGGCCATAACTTTCCTTCCAAGGAGTAAGCGTCTTTTAATTTCATGGCTGCAGTCACCATCTGCAGTGATTTTAGAGCCCAACAAAATAAAGTCTGACACTGTTTCCACTGTTTCCCCATCTATTTCCCATGAAGTGATGGGACCGGATGCCATAATCTTAGTTTTCTGAATGTTGAGCTTTAAGCCAACTTCTTCACTCTCCTCTTTCACTGCTTTTTAGTTCCTGTTAACTTTCTGCCATAAGGGTGGTGTCATCTGCATATCTGAGGTTATTGATATTTCTCCCAGCAATCTTGATTCCAGCTTGTACTTCTTCCAGCCCAGTGTTTCTCATGATGTACTCTGCATATAAGTTAAATAAGCAGGGTGACAATATACACCCTTGGTGTACTCCTTTTCCTATTTGGAACCAGTCTGTTATTCCTTTCCCAAAACAACCATACTTCTATCTCGAGAGCATCCATGAGCACAGTTTTATAACGCACTGCCCCTGAGGGCCATGACTTATTTCTGGCATAGACTAAAGAGAAGGTCCTGGGTTCTGTGAGTTCACTGGCTCTAAGACAACAGCTCACACTGGTGATACTGAGGGACCAGGGCTGAGATGGGAGTGCAGGGGACATAGCCGGGGAGCCAACATGTTGAGAAAATTATTTCAGTCACACCATGTTGTCAGTACAACAACAACTAAAAGTATATGACCAGTCACCATTCCAGTGTCTGCTTACTTAGCTATGGGTGCTTATCAACATTACATTCACTTCATTAATTTATATGACTTCATAATATTGTGATTATGGATGATTGGTTAAATTTAGATTGATGCAAAAGTGGGGGAAACTTATTCATTTAATAACTCATTTATTCATTTAATAAATGTAAGCGTGTAGTCCCTAAGAAGGCTCCAGGGACTGTGTGGATGAAGTGACCTTCTGAGGTCAGAGTTAAATCATCTCATGGAACAGATCCTCAGGACATTAAATGGATGAGACGGTGGCCACCCTGGGTGCAGAAAACATTGGCTCTTTACTCTGTATACATCGTGCAGACTTGCTACACTAAGATGTGATAAGGAATGCAAATGA
Organism: Capricornis sumatraensis; assembly: GCF_032405125.1. Taxonomy (NCBI): domain Eukaryota; kingdom Metazoa; phylum Chordata; class Mammalia; order Artiodactyla; family Bovidae; genus Capricornis; species Capricornis sumatraensis. Next base: position 39,622,554 of record NC_091078.1, on the reverse strand, counting down.
GATGCAGGCCGTAAGTATTTACTGACCTAACCCCAAAACAGCTGGAGTCAGACTGCAGAGAAGCATTCTGAAGATAGAAACCAATACTAAACAAATTCAGAGTGCAGTCAGCTCAAACTTATCCATGCCAGTGGCAGAATGGTTTACTCACGAAGGAACAGGAGGAGAGCCTCCCCCAGCTGGCTGGGCCACCTCCACCAACTCAGCGCTCTAAGGGGAATGTCAGGGTGGAGGGGCTGGCAGGGGAACCTCGTTCAGAAAAAAGAAGCCCGGAAGAGTGTGTCGGGAAGGAAGGGGAAAGGAAGGCAGTCACACCCACTAAGAAGGTGGGGTGAGTCCCTGGGTGCTTCATTCCACATGTTTTACTTGTGTGCATGTAAAACACGTTTCTCTGTAGGTCTCTGACACACAGTGGATTCTCATGTCTCTGGAATAACTGAGGGCACACTGAAAGGCTGAAGACCGAATCACATAATTTCTTGTACTTCTTTTTTTTTTTGGCCTTGCCACACATCCTAAAATATCATGTGGCATTTTAATGCCCCGACCAGGGATTGAACCCATGCCCCTAGCATTGGAAACATGGAGCGCTAACCGCTGGACCACCAGGGAAGGCCTCAACTACATGACTTCTGAGGGATGTATCCTTCAAGGACATACAAACAAAAGTAAACATCAACTGTCATATATTACATGTACTTAAAGAACTTCTAAAATAACAATCGCAAAGAATTATTTGTATCTTAACCTTTAAGCCTATTTGTAAAAACACAAGAAACCTAAATCTGCCTGTCCTACTAATTCATACATTCATACATTCTTTCAACAAGATTTGCTTAACACTTCCAATAGGCACGGCAATGCAGTAGGAGCTGTGAAGACATAAAATTTAAAAGATGAAGCCAAGGTACAGGAGAAAAATACAGAAAAAACTAGAGGCAAAAGGACGAGAATTATTCACTGTTCACAGAATAAAAGACTATTCAGAGGATGCAAGAGCAACAGACTTCATCAATGAAGACACGCTAAACGGAGTAAACCTAGATGGAGTCTGACGTCCGTGATGCTCACAAATTGGCTGAGAGAAGGAAAGAGTAGGTGTTTCCATATCAGGGACCAGGGATCAGTGAAGGAAGGGAACTGGGGATCTCTACAGAAGAGATCAGGGAATTCCCTGACAGTCAAGAGGCCAGGGGGCTTCCCTGGTGGCTCAGCTGATGAAGAACCTGCCTGCCAATGCAGGAGATGCAGGTTCGATCCCTGGGTCAGGAAGATGCCCTGGAGAAGAAAATGAGAACCCACTCCAGTGTTCTTGCCTGGGAAATCCCATGGACGGAGGAGCCTGGAGGGCTACAGTCCATGGGGTCACAAAAGAGGCAGACGTGACCTCGGGACTGTGGTTAGGACTTCTGAGCTTCTACTGCAGGGGGCACTGGTTTAATTCCTGGTTGGGGAACTAAGATCCAGCATGCTGCACAGTGTGGCTGAAAGGTTTTAATTTTTTTTTTTTTTTTTTAATAAAGAATGATCAGTCCAACAATGGTGGAGGCTCCAAGATACAGAACAAGGTCAACCCCAGTGGACAACGGCCTCAGACACCCTGATGGTGATGATCTGACGCAAAGTTGCACGTCACAAGTGGCCCCAGGGAGGGACCCCGGGACACACAGGGGTGTGTCCTTACCTTTGCCGTAGAAGAACTTGCGGTAGTAGTAGGCCCCCAGGTCGATGTGCTCAATGACATAGCGCTTCACCTTCTCCCTGTGGATGGGCTGGTTCTCCCTGGGCACCTCCAGGACTGAGACGCCTGCGTTGGTACAGTGAGAGCTGAGCGAAGACTCGAAGGAGCAGCTCTCCCCAGAACTGAAGGACGACGAGTTGGCCCTGGACAGGGCGATCCTCCGGTCGCCTTCCCCGCCTGTCTCATTCCGGAAGTAAGGGCAGCTGAGGACCAGGTCGTTGCTCTTGCCATCACCCTCATCGGCATCGAGGTTCTCTTTGGAGTTGAGGTCCTCCTTGCTCCCCAGCGGGGAGTCGCAGCTGCCCGGCGGGCCGGCTGGCATCTGAGTTTGGGATGCCGCCGAGGCCCCGGTGGTGATGTTTTTCCTCTTGCCCACGTTCACCCTCGTGGCCATGGCCTCGTTGATATTGAACAAGATGCTCTGGACATCATAGTGTGCAAAACAGCGCTGGCAGTTCCAAGGGCGGACCCCCCTCTCAAGACGCCCGTCTTCCAGCTCGCAGGTGAACTTGAACGCCTCATGTTCGCTTTTCACGGCCCGCAGCTTGCGGAAGAGGGACGTTTCCACCGACTCTGACTTCAGCCTCCGTTTGAAAGGCTTGTCCCTGTCTCTCCCCAGGAGGAGGGCGCTGTCCATATAGTCTAATCCTGAGATGCGTACAAACTCGCCTCTAGAAATCTGTGCTGCGGCGTGAAGGCTGGGGGAGATCGCTGGGTCGCAGGGGAAGAACTCGGGGAACCCGAAAGGGGCCGTGGCCTTGTGGTCACAGTTCTCCAGCCGATACCCTCGAAGCATAGCAAAAAAGTTCTCCCCCGACAAGCCCTGCCGGTCGATGGACGATGTGCTTCCGTACTCCCTGTGCAGGGCAGCCCCTGTGTTGGGGTTCACTGCATTTTGGTCTAAGACGTCTTCCGCGTCGATGTCGCTGATGGTAACATCACTATTGCTTCTCTGTCTTATGGGGTGCAGTCCTCTTTGCGGGGAGTGCACAAAGATGTCCCCGATGGGATACTTTGCCTCCACGAAGTCCAGATCGAGCGGCTCCTCCTGTTGGCCATCGCTCCCATCATTTTGCCCATTGTGTATAATGGATGCGACACTTTCATAGCTGGTCTGGGACCGGCTTTCCCACAAGGTCTTGCAGGTCAGCTCCTTGGAGCAGTCCTTTTTAGGAGGCCACTCAGACACCCTTGCTCTCACACCCATCTTGGGCACAGCCGGGGTACCATTAGCTGGACCACCACCCTCATTGGAACTGGAGGCAGTTAAAGAAGTGGTGGGTCCCATGTTGCCATTGATGGCTTTAAATTTTCGAGCAAAATAATCATCTGACTGCATGATTCTGGGAGGATCCTTGAACTTCGAAGAGGCTCTGCCAAGCTTGTGCTTTTCTTCTTGTGACTGTCTGGGGTCACTCATGTCTGCCAAGGCAAGGAGCTCCAAGTCTCACCAGAAAGACTGCTGTAAATCTAATTACATTGTTATTTACAAAGGCTTCTTCTAGAGTTGTATTTCCTCTTGTTAACCAAAAGCAAACAACATCCTTAGAGTATGGTTCCCCCAAAACCAACTTGCTTCTCAGTCTGTGATAATTTTGTACATCTCCGTCCTTTCCAACAGCATCCCTTAAGACAACTGGCCAGGAGTGTTTCCTTCACCTGAATTAAAAAACAGAAAATAGCCATTAACAATCACTGCAGCTCAAGTTCAACACATTCCCCATACAGCTTCTTACCAGCCCTTCTCTCCAGTTCCCCACAAACTGTCAGGAAGTTTCATGGTTCACATCACGCTCCTCTTTTCTCCAAATGCTCTGCCCTCTCACTCTACTTGGCAGCCTAGCATTTACATCACACAATCAAGCAGCACCCTCCCACCACGGGCCCACATTTGAGCAAAGCGTGCTTCCTCTGTGTTTCCATAACACCTGCATCCACACTACCACAGCAGTTTCTCTTATACTCTTCTGGTTTACCTATCAGTCACCTCCACTAGTGAACTGGAAGCTCCCCTAAGCCAGGAGCTATGCCCTTCATCTCCATGTCAACATTATCTAATGATGTAGCTGGGCTTAACTCAGTTAACCAAGCAACATTTCAATTAGTTACAAGAGTAACACAACAGTAATGCAATTGTTTGAGTATTCTTAAACTGAAACAGGTAAACTCAAAATGTCCAGCAGCAAAAAAGGTCAGTATCAGGCATTAACAATGAGTTTTCAGAATGTTTTCTTGCAAACAGATAGGAATTCACAGAGACCCTCCTGACAGTGAGAAGGAGTTTCTAAGAATCTGGTGTCAGATTCTTAATCTACTGTATAGCACAGAGAACTCTGCTCAATGTCAAGTGACAGCATGGATGGGCGGGGAGTTTAGGGGAGAATGGATACACGTATATATATGGCATGTATGTAATATATGTACTGTAATACATGTATTATTTTCTCTATAATTTAGATTATCATCAAATCTGTTCCTAGAAACAGAAAAAATGACAACTGAGAAATGAAAGAAAACAACTTCTGGCCTGATAGTTCTCTGCGAAAATGATATTTGCTGCCCATCTGAAACTATCACAACGTTGTTAATCGGCTATACTGCAATATAAAATAAAATGTTAAGGAAAAAAAAAGAATCTGGTGCCTAAACAAGCACAGTTTTCTAGTTCATTACGCCAATAGCAACTTGACAAATATGTGGGGGAAAACAGAAGCTTAGAGATTTAAAACATAATTCACCTTTGTGGCCGGTAGAAAACTTGACCTCATTAACCCTCCGCTTTAATTATAAATAATTTTTCAATTTATTGTTTTTAATTAAACAAAAATATTTTCCAGGTATTACATACTTCCTGAACTCACGGCTGTCAAGGCATCTTGCTGCTGGATAAGGAATTTTAAAAAAAGAATGATTTTACTTCTAAGAATGATTTTACTTCTTCTGAAAACAATGATGAGAATAAAGGCATAATATAGCTAGCTGCTTTCCCTCAGCCTTCACCAAAGCATAAAAAACAACTGCAGTTCAGTTAGGAGTAATGTTAAAATTCCGAATAGCTAAACAGTGTAAGGACTCACTCCAATGAGTTCTTAATGACTTTCTGATGACCATGTGGTGATCTCCAGAAATAGCAGATATTATGATGGCAGCTTGCTTTCTTCTCCATTGGAGAAAAATGATAATAAGTTAGAGTGGGCATGACAACATGCTGTCTGCGCCCAGGGCAGCTTCATAACTGAGGGAATAATGATATTCTAGAATGAGGAAACCGAGGGGGAGCGAGCAGACAGATGCTTCCCTGGACTCAGCAGACCAGGATCTGCCCAGAGTGCTCAGACAGGGACCAGAGCTGAAAGCATCTTATCTATTTCACTTATAAGTATTAAATTTCAAAGAACCACAGATGATTCTGAATTATAGTTATGCCCTCTATAATTTAGATTATCACCAAGTCCTTTCCAGGAAACTGAAAAAATGACAACTGAGAAATGAAAGAAAACAACTTCTGGCCTGGTAGCTCTCTGCTGAAATGGGGTTTGAGTCACTGTAGCAGGCGTCTATGTGATGTATACACTCTGTTGATAAGTCCGAGGCTTACTGAACACTCAACACAATCTGAAAGGGTAAGGATGACGTCTAATGGTTGGCACAGAGCTATGTGAATTCTCGAGGCATTAATGTGACACCCCTTTTCATTATCTACTACTAATCTGTATCCCTGCTGCAGAAGAAAGAACCATGCCCTACTAAGGATCCAGTTCCAAGCACCTAACTGTGAGGTTTCTAGAAATACAATCAGAAACTAAGTGCTCACCACCTCAACAATAACAAAATGCACCAAAAGAAACCAGAAGAGAAGGTATGAAAAAAGATAAAAGTTGAAATTAATGGAATGGGGATAGAAAAAACAGACACATCCCAAAGGGGGATTTTTTTTTAAACATTCTTTTTAATTTTAATTTTTTTAACACCAAAAACATTTTGTATTGGGGTCCAGCCAATTAACAGTTTTGTGGTAGTTTCAGATGAACATCGAAGGGACTCAGCCATACATATACATATATCCATACTCCCCCAAGCTTTTTTTGAAGAGTAAGAAAATGGATACACTCCTTCCCAAATCTGAAATAAGGGAAAGAAAGAATAATCTTACACAAGTTTGGAAATGAGAGAGGGGACATGATCACACACACATGTCTAAGTGAAATAAAACCAAATGAAAAAGAATTACACCACAAACAACTCTACAGTAACAAATTTAGAAACAGAGAAGAAACTAAGATTTCCTGGCAAAATACAAACTCCCTAAACTGATCCAAGAATGGAAAATTTAAACAACGTGATTACCGCTGAAGAGGACAGAAATATGACCACCCCTTTATTCTCCCATTTGGGTTTCCCTAGCGGCTCAGTGGTAAAGACCCGCCTGTGATGCAGGAAACATAGGTTCAATCCCTCAGTTGGGAAGATCCCCTGGAGCAGGAAATGGCAACCCACTCCAGTATTCTTGCCTGGAGAATTCCACGGACAGAGGAGCCCAGCGGGTAAGTCCATGGCGTGGCAAACAGTTGGACACAACTGAGTGCCCGAGCACACACACAGTACGCACAACACGTTTTATGTTTGCCACTAACAACTCAAAGTGCTCAAAGTCAAACAGTTCTTGACAGTCACTGAGTAATACACTAAAATCTAAAGCTGCAGCAGAACGCCTGCAAGTCCCTTCCTGCCAGCTCGTAGTCCTGGCCACATTTTCCAGCTTGCCGTAGCTCCCCAAATCTAATGACAGAATTATAGAGGGCACCTTTCTTTTAAAAGTGTCTCTAAAGTACTCATATTGTTTAACATTGTGATAAAAATAAAACACCCGAAAACAATGACAGCATTTGTTTTTCAGTAAGGTAAGTTAGAAATAGTTATATCACGTAATTTAAAAAAGTACTGTGGTTCATGGGGAAGAATTGAAACCAGTGTCTTTGAAAAGCAGATGTCAAGACAGCCGGAAGGGCAAAGGCACTAAAGGGGGCGAAGCGCAGAGAGAAAATAATGGAGAGAATGAAAAGCCAAAGCATGAGCTGCGGTGACCTCTGGAGCAATCCAGAACCTGGATTTCAGACTCTGGGTGAGAGGGAGGCAGAGCCGGGCACAAATGTGTGCACAGGCATAGGACGCCCTATCCCAGCGGGCCAGCCCTGCGGGGCCTGCACCCCACAGAGCGCAAGGAAGGGCCCCGGACCAAGCTGCCTGGCTTACAGGAGCCTGAAACGTAAGACCTCTCTGTTTCTCATTATTTTTAGCTCTTTCGCTAGTTCTAACCTTCTTCCTGTTTTCATACAGCATGTGGTTGAGACGTTTCTAAAAGACAGGGATTCACACTCTTAGTAGCAAGTACCTGAAAGCAATGAAGGTGTAATCCAGGAAGCATCCTGCAAACACCTGTACGCAACGCTGTCCTTTGTACTGATCAGATATTTATAATCCTCTGTGCTCACATCTACAACGTATGTCAAGAGTAGGGCAGCGTGCCATGCGGCTGACTGCTCATGATTCCCAAAATGATGGAAGGGATAGGAAAAGGATGACATTTCAGAGAAGAGTCTTGAAACAGTAGCCTGCAGAAATGAGAGGGCTCTGACTGGCCTCCAGACAAAGCAGAGAGCAGACAGTTACAGGCCGGCATCACTTCAGAACTGGGAAAATGCAACCCCCAAAGTATAGAACTCTCTTTACCCAAAGTCGTGCAGGGGGTGTTGAGTCTGTGACACTAGTGTGGAATACAAGCCAATTATCAAGGTCGGTCCTGTCCTTGTCATCCCCTGTCCATTCCCTGTAGCAGCTGCTGAAAGGCCTTCTTGCCCCAGCATCTCAGCAGAAACTGCAGCTTCTTACTTCTCAGATAACAAAGAAGCCAACCCATTTCTTCTGACTTCTGTCATCACTTAATGAACTTACCCTCTCCTGACCCTGTTTCTCCAGACAGTGCTCTCCCTTTCCTTGAGTGCGTTTCTAATGTCAAGGACATCCTCCCCTAATAGTTTCCAATTATTCTTACACTACATTAAGTTCTATGGATTTTGCTCTTGATGGGGGAAAAAAAAAATCAGAAGGTGTAACCAGTACTCTGTGAGCATTTTAAAATCTACATGCGAAGCTGTCTGACTTCACAGGTGGCGGGGCAGTCTTGGGAGGAAGTGCTGAAGACCCAGCAAAAGGCCACTCAGAGAAACTAAAGAATTTCAGAGCCAGAAGGACCAAGGTGTTCTCATTCTAATGATCTTGGTAATAATTCTTCAAGGACAGAAATGGAGAAAATGTGATATTTAAGCATAGATGTGTTTAAATAGAATGTTTTCCCAAGTTTTCCGTGAGACGTCAGTGAGTCTTCAAGAGCAATATTATAGTAAACGATTGAGCCACTTACCAGGACTGCACCTGTAGCAAATGGATTGAAAACCACAAAATACACAAATTATGAGCCTCATTCAAGGAGAAAAAATGGTTAAAATTATATAACAGATTTATAATAAAATATAACTACCATAAAAACATGCATCTTTCATACTCATATTCTACCGATTCTAATACTAACATGTATATCTGAGTAGGAAATAGAAACAGGAACAAACGTTCCCTAGGTTCATCCTCTCTGTGGTCAGGAAGACGATAGAGCTGAGGTGAGTTCATGCGCAAGGTCTAGGCACCTGAAGCACACGTCTCATGATATCATTATGTTCAAGCACATTCAGCCTGGTATCAATGAAGTTATGACTAAGGAGCTGTAAAACAATCCACTAACCTGAATCTTTATCATAGTAGACCACGAACATCAAGGATATGAAAAAATTTGACAAATGGGCTACTATCCCATAATGATGATCATAAATGGATATAGACAGTTCATAATAACCATATTTTGGTAGACCTGGAGAAGGGCATGGCAGCCCACTCCAATATTCTTGCCTGGAGAATTCTATGGACAGAGGAGCCTGGCAGGCTGCAGTCCATGGGGTCACAAAGAGTCGGACACAACTGAGTAACTTAGCAACCACAGCATGCATGGACATGAAAATTCATTCTTAGCCATTTATCTTGAATTAAACATTCAGTTCAGTTCAGTCACTCAGTTGTGTCCGACTCTTTGCGACCCCATGGACTGCAGCATGCCAGGCTTCCCTGTCCATCACCAACTCCCCGAGCTTGCTCAAATTCATGTCTATTGAGTCATCGATGCCATCCAACCATCTCATCCTCTGTCGACCCCTTGTCCTCCCGCCTTCAAACTTTCCCAGCATCAGGGTCTTTTCAAATGAGTCAGCTCTTCCCATCAGGTGGCCGAAGTATTGGAGTTTCAGCTTCAACATCAGTCCTTCAAATGAATATTCAACACTGATATCCTTTAGGATGGACTGGTTGGCTCTCCTTGCAGTCCACGGGACTCTCAAGAGTCTTCTCCAACACCACAGTTAAACGCATCAATCCTTCTGTGCTCAGCTTTCTTTATAGTCCAAGTCTCACATCCATAAATGACTACTGGAAAAACCGTGGCCTTGACTAGATGGACCTCTGTTGGCAAAGTAATGTCTCTGCTTTTGAATATGTTATCTAGGTTGGTCATAACTTTTCTTCCAAGGAGTAAGTGTCTTTTAATTTTATGGCTGCAGTCACCATTTGCAGTGATTTGGGAGCCCCCCAAAATAAAGTCTGCCACTGCTTCCACTGTTTTCCACTGAATTAAACATTGGGATGGTACAAAAGGTAAATATTTGGGGAAATGAGAATATTAAAAAAGAGAAAAATTCATCTCCTGAGGCTTCGTAACATTTGTGGAGAATAATTCTTTTGGAGGGGATACTTCTCACACTGGTGTTAAACGGCTTTTTGAAGCACTCCATGTTGCTGTTTGGAAGAATTTCTCAAGTGATGGCCCTAGAAAAGCAATGCCCTTGCTGTAGTTAAGGACTTCTTCATCAAAGTAAAGTAAAAAAGTGTCTGAAGGATTCAGTCTCCTCTGGATCCCTGTATTGTGACTACCTGATGCTGAATCAGAATCCATGTTGCACATATAAAATGGAATAAAAAGTAGTGCAAATGAATGTACGTAACAAAACAGAAGCAGACTCACAGACATAGAAAACAAACTAGCGGTTACCAACAGAGAAGAGGAAGGGAGAGGGGCACATCAGGGGTATGAGATACAAGCTACTATGTACTAGTTAACAAACAAGGATATAGAGGGAATTACAGCCATTATTTTATAGTAAGTTTAACAGATTATAATCTGTAAAAACACTCAATCTCTATGCAATATACCTGAAACTAACATAATTTTGTAAATATACTATGCTTCAATAAGATTCCTGGGGGCTCAGAGGTTAAAGCGTCTGCCTGCAATGCGGGAGACCTGGGTTCGATCCCTGGGTCGGGAAGATTCCCCTGGAGAAGGAAATGGCAACCCACTCCAGTACTCTTGCCTGGAGAATCCCATGGGACAGAGGAGCCTGGTGGGCTACAGTCCACGGGGTCGCAAAGAGTCGGACACAACTGAGAGACTTCACTTTCACTTTCACTAAGATTATATCAATTGTAATTATTCTAATTCCTCAAAATCTTTAATTAATAAAAATGACTTTTAATGATTAAAAAAAATAATCTGTGCTCCATAAAAGGGTCAAACCAAAGGTTTCTTAGGTGGAGCTCTTATGTGACTTTCTGGTGGTCACATGCTCCACCAGAGTAGGGTTCTGGCCCACTCTGTCCACCACTGACTAGGGCCTGGCACTTAGTTGGCACTCACGATTAGCTTCATCCATCCATCTAAACTGTAATGGCTGCAAATCAAACCACTCCAAAGTACTGACTCAACATACTATCATGACACTATCAGGGCACAATGATTCTGGATTCTTCTCTTTTTTTGGTTTCTTGGCTGGCCCCTCCTCTGATTTTCTTCAAGAGTTGATGCTTCTCAGGGATTATTCGAGGCTGCCTTCTAATTCTGTCCATTTTCTTGTGCAACTCTAGCAGCTTCATGTGAATTTGTACACTGAGGACTCTAAAATCTATGCACAGCCTGAAGATGACTCCATGACCACAGGGCCACACTATGCTGTGACAGCTCACACCCTCCAGCACAGCCCCTAACCATCTACTCCCCCCTGCCCCATGCCCAGCTCAGGAATGGCCCGCCAGGCCCCCGTGCCCACGCCAAGCAGTCGGGACTCACCCTGCCCTCTGTTCACAGTCCATGCGTAAACTGCGATCTGTAGCTTGACCTTCCAACTGTTCTCAAATCCACACAGACGGAGCCGTCTCAACTGCCACCACCGCTCTTATTTTTCCTAGATGATCCTAAAACGCTTCAGTAATTCCCCAACACAGGTCATGCAGGGTCTGGCCCATGAGTAGCTAACCAGCCCCTTGCCTGCTGCTCGAACCCCACCCCAGGCCCACACATGCTGCCCTTTGACTTTGCTCAGGGGGATCTGCACAGCGTGGCCCCTGCCCAAACGCTCTGCAAGGCTTCTTCCCTCCACTCTACTAACAGGTGTCAGAAGTGAGAGCTCAGTTCATAGATGAGTTCTCTGGAAACCTTCTCAAATTTTACCGCTGGTTCTAAAGTTATCTCAATGCAGGCTCCCCTAGCAGCCTGCCTCCTTTCTCACTCTACATTAACACCACACACACTATTTTATACCAGCCTGCTCACATGTCACAAACCCCCTCTAGACTCTCAGTTCTGGGCAGGCAGAGAGACTGCTTTGCACGTGATGCTCAGCAAGCAGCCAGGCTCTACCACAGGCTAGCTGAGACCACAGCAAAGTGACTTATCCTTTCTGACCCTCAGTTTCCTATCTGTATAATGGGAATAATCCTTTGATATCAAAGTATCAGCCTAAAGATTTAATAAGATCCAAATGCCAAGTGCTTGTCTCTATGTTTCCTAAATTCAAAGTTTGAAAGAATATTAGTTGGAAGAATCGATCTATGTATGAATGAATATTTACTGATAAACTAACTGACTGCAAATCAAGCAGCTAAAATGAGTTCAACACATCACTGTCCCCAAAGAGTACAGTCATGTTTATAAACCCAACATAGCTACTGTTGACAGATTTACATGGAAAGACTAACAGAACACAAAGCAGAAACTGAACTGCAATAGCTAAGCTGATTCTCCAAGAGGCAAACAGAAGCTTCCAGAAGATGATCTCAATCTTCAGTCATGTGCCAATTGCTTCCCAACTACAACTTCTAATTAAAATAATTTTAGGGGGACTTCCCTGGTGGTCCAGTAGCTAAGACTCCACGTCCCCTGTGTAGGGGGCCTGCGTTGGATTCCTGGTCAGGGAACTAGATTCCACATGCCAGAACTAAGGGTTCACATGCCACAATGAAAGATTTCGCATGCCACAGTAAAGATCAAAGGTTCTGGGGTGCCTCAACTGAGACCTGGACCAGCCAAATAAATAATAAATAAATATTTAAAAAATTATTTTAGGGACCACAACTGAAGCCCACTAGGCTCCTCTGTTCATGGAACTCTCCAGGCAAGAGCACTGGAGTGGGTTGCCATTCCCTTCTCCAGGGGATCTTTCTGACCCAGGGACGGAACACAGGTCTCCTGGATTGCAGGCAGACTCTTTACCATCTGGGAAGATTCACAACTATATTACAACAAGATTATTCTGGAGTTGGAAACTTCTAGTGTGTCAACAAAAAATAGTAACTCACTCCTGGTAGAGTAAGCTACTTTCAGCCATCCCTCCATCCATGTATGTGTATGTCAAGAGAGAATAAACAAAGAACCATTTTCTGAAATGGAATATTTTGATCATGGAACTTTTCCAAGGAGACAGATGAACAGCTGTGGGTATTGACTATTTCCCATTAAATCTTTTAAATCAGAAAGAGATAAAAAGAGATGGCTCTGCACCTCTTTCCCTCAGGAGGTGATTAGTTATGGCATTTTGTCAGTCATGTGGCCCCTGACTTACAGATGACACAGTAGGAAATCAGACATTCCAATTAATAATTTAAGCTGAGGCATTTGGGTCTTAGGGAAACACAGGGAAAGAAGAAAAGAATTCCTACTTGGTGCCAAGTGATTTAGACTATACCTCTGTTATCTGCATTTAAATATCATAGAAAATAATCTGTTCGATTCTTTAAATGAAGGTTTAATGACACTAGGTGACCAAGACAGGGACCTAAGCATTTTATAATAAACACCTGGGAGGCTGGAGCCTTAAAAACTACATTTAGGGATCTTTCCCATTGTTTACCTGAAAGAGAAGCAATCCTCTCACTTTCTTCTCACTCCTGGTATGTCCTAATGAATCCACAGTGAAAACTCTTGCAGAGCAAAGGTTCTGTCTCACCTCGCTCAACAAAACTAAAATCAATCAATACTATTGAAAACTGAACTAAACGTACAAAGCAGCTACCTTCAATGCGTTCTTTGTTAAAACCCAACAAGTAGACCAGAAAACCATTCAATCTGAGGATGCTTCCTTTCAATTGAACATAAAGGGCATGAAAAGAAAACCGCACCAACCTAGACAATAGTCTAGTATTTGATTTTTCAGAAATAGTAATTTTAGCAGCCAATACACAACAAACTCCATTCACTAATCACACAGTCTCCAAGCTATCTTCTCATTGAGCTCGTTTATCTGAATTACAGGATACTGAGTTTTGCTGAACAGCTTTATGAGGTTTATTGTGTGATACAAAAACCCTTTTGTTACTCCAGTAAATAAATGTATTCAGTTTTATTGGGCCCTGGACTGGATGCTGGGGGGCCTGGAGGAGCATTAAACATGAATGACAGAGCTTCTTAATCCTCAAGAAGTCTCTTAGCTGGGTGAGAAATGCACACGCAATAGGAGAAATGTAGCTAAAACAACAGGACCCCACTTCTGACACTATTTGCAGAAGGCACCCTCTCTGAACACCAATAAAGACAACTGTACAATACATTCGACTCATACTCATCACCTGAAAAATCTACCTAAGAAGTAAGAGATGTGGCAGAAAACTTGCATAGAAAGATATTCACTCCAGAACTTTAAGACCGAAAATCATGATACAAGTTTACCAGCCAGTGTGTGCGTGCACACTCAATCACTAAGTTTTGTCCCACTCTTTGTGACCCTATGGACCATGGCCCTCCAGGCTTCTCTGCTCATGGAATTTGCCAGGCAAGAATATTGGAGTTAGTTGCCATTTCCTTCTCCATGTGATCTTCCCGACCCAGGGACTGAACCCACATCTTCTGTGTCTCCTGCACAGGCAGGTGGAGTCTTTACCACTGAGCCACGTGGGAAGCCTAACAGTCAGTGAAAAGTGAAAGAAAGTGAAGTCGCTCAGTCGTGTCCGACTCTTTGCGGCCCCATGGACTGTAGCCTGCCAGGCTCCTCTGTCCATGGGATTTTCCAGGCAAGAGTGCTGGAGTGGATTGCCATTTCCTTCTCCAGGGGATCTTCCCGACCCAGGGATCGGACCCAGGTCTCCTGCATTGTAGACAGACGCTTTACCGTCTGAGCTATCAGGGAAGTTTCAGGGGTAAATACAGTTAATATGGTACAACGAAATATTACACAACCCCCAAATTTCTGAAAAACAAGGATGGCTTTGGGGATTTACAATATCATAATATGTGAAAGGGGTCAAATACAAACCTTTGTGTTAAAAACCTACAGACATAGAAATACTGCAAAGAAACACCCCCATATTATAATGAAATTCTGTTGTTTAGTTGCTAAGTCATGTCCAACTCTTTTGTGACCGCATGGACTATAGCCTGCCAGGCTCCTCTGTCCATGGAATTTCCCAGGCAAGAATACTGGAGTGGGTCAGCCATTCTCTTCTCCAGGGGACCTTCCCGACCCAGGCCTTGAACCCGCATCTCCTGCATCGCAGGCAGATTCTTTACCACTGAGCCACCAGTGCATGCTAAGTTGCTTCAGTCATGTCCGACCCTTCGAGACCATGTGGCCTGCAGCCCGCCAGGCTCCTCTGCCCATGTAATTTTCCAAGCAAGAGTACTGGAGCGGGTTGCCATTTCCTACTCCAGGGGATCTTCCCAACCCAGGGGTCAAAACTGCATCTATCTCCTGCATTAGCAGGCAGGTTCTTTACCTCTAGCACCACCAGAGAAGTCCCCATACTAGTATAGTGAGCCTCTATTATAGGTAGGCTAATAGCTGGGTTTTGCTTTCTTCTTTGCATTTTTCCCTAAAGTTCCAAACTTCATAACTATACATAAATATGTAAATCCAAGTATATATAATTTAAGTTCCATAAATCATCACCGTGTACTCGGTCATGTCTGACTCCTTGTGACCCTATGGACTGTAGCCCGCCAGGCTCCTCTGTCCATGGGATTCCTCCAGGCAAGAATATTGGAGTGTGTTTCCATTTCCTACTCCAGGAGATCTCCCCAACCCAGGGATCCAACCCATGTCTCTTGGGTCTCCGGCACTGGCAGGAGGATTCTTTACCACTAGCACCATCTGGGAAGCCCTAAACTCCATAAATAGAATATTTTAAAAACAATCACCCATAATATCAATGCATGTTTAAGTTACAGAGAACATATTACTCTATCACATAAGCAGAGGTGACCGTCAACTTCCTTTCCTTCAAGTCTCACAGTAAGATATTTAAACATGGAAACAGATATCAATGTTAGATGAGCAATGCCTATTGTTTAACTTAAAGAGCATATGGCTTTTTTATAGCAAATATTCACAAAGATGGAGCCTTCCATTCTCACACACTGGGAATTACTCTGGTTAGAAAAATAATGGCTTACATTTGCATCTATTTTCACATCCCTACAACCTCCTGTGACCCTGGGTACACTGCAAGACAGTACAAAGGGCTCAGGATTAAGAGAGCGGTGTCCACTTCTGAGGACAGGATCAACTGTGGGCCTTTCAATCATCCAGGCATCCACTGAGACTTAACAACACGTGTGTGATGGGGATTCAGTCTGCTCTGCACACCTCAGACAGGCCCTGGAGACCAAGTGAGAGCTCACATAAGATACTGAACCACACAAAGGCGCGACATGAGCACTACTGCCACGCCGTGCGGGAAGGAAGCGGGAGGAAAAGCCCATGCTGCCTGTTTGATTCTCCTGCAGGGCGGTGGGCTCAGGGGCTGGAGGATTAGGATGAGGGATGAAACCAACCTACTGGGGGAGGGGGAGACTGTCCCCAACAGAAAACAGCTCAGCTTCCAAAAGCCTGGGCCATGATAAACCCAGGACCTAGCAGGTAAGGAAAAATTCTGCTAATACCAGTGTCCAGTCCGGATTCTCCATCTCTATGTTTCAATAAACTTATCCTAAGAGAAAACAGGACCCTGCAGCACAGACACTGGTATCAGCGAAACAGAGAAGGGGAGGGCCGCAGAGGAGGCTTCCTTCACGCCCCCTCACTGTCTGATTTCACCCCGAAGTGTCCTCATGTCATTGGCACAAAGTCAGGAAGTGCACTCAAAACTCTAGGGCTTCCCTGGGGGCTCAGTGGTGAAGAATCCTCCTGCCAACACAGGACACACGGGTTCGATCCCTGATCCAGGATGATCCCACACATCAAGGCGCAACTAAGTCCAGGCACCACAACTACTGAGCCTGTGCAGTGGAGCCCAGGGGCCGCAACCAGTGAGCCCACCGGCCACAGCCACTGAAGCCTGCACGCCCTAGAGCCTGTGTTTCAAAACCAGGGAGGCGGCCACAATGTAGCCAGCACACTACAGCTGGAGAGTAGCCCCGGCTCTCCACAACTCGAGAAAGAGCCCACGGGCCACAGAGGCCCAGCAGAGCCAGAAACGAACACAGAGAGCGTGAAGAAAGGCACGCTAGAAGACGAGGGGTCCTGCAAACTCAGAGCCGGGGGCGCTTCTGCAAAGACTCCTGCAGGAAGTCGTTCCCCATCACATCCTTCTTTAATGAGGCATTTGCTTCCAGGGTGCCACATTTTCATTCCACTAGTCACAGAGAATGGATTCCAGCGCACTGAAGAGGAAACACTCCCTCATCACACTTCATTTGGAAGTTTAAAAGTATGAAGTGAATGCCAAGTCTATAAACCACTTTCAATTATAGATGCATAATAATTAACTTGGGCTGATTATATTTAATAAAGTACCTAAGACCCAAGATCTTTACCTGAAGAAAAAAGTAAAACAATGGCCACCTAACATACGCACACTACTATATATAAAATCGATAAATAATAAGGACTTGGTCAACAAAGGTCTGTATAGTCAAAGCTATGGTTTTTCCAGTAGTCATATATGGATGTGAGTTGGACCATAAAGAAAGCTGAGTGCCAAAGAATTGATGCTTTCAAACTGTGGTGCTGGAGAAGACTCTTGAGAGTTCCTTGGATTGCAAGGAGATAAAATCAGTCAATCCTAAAGGAAATCAACCTTGAATATTTATTGGAAGGATTGATGCTAAAGCTAAAGCTCCAATACTCTGGCCACCTGATGCAAAGAGCCGACTCACTACCAAAGACCCTGATGCTGGGAAAGACTGAAGGCAGGAGGAGAAGAGGGCAGTGGGGATGAGATGGTTAGATGGCACCACTGACTCCACAGACACAAATCTGAGCAAACTCCGGGAGATAGTGAAGGACACGCAAGCCTGGCGTGCATGCTGCAGGCCATGGTTTCCAAAGAGTTGAACCAGACTGAGCGGCTGAACAGCAACAATAAACAACGAATAAGGCCCTTCTGTACAGCACGGGGAACTCTACTCAATACGCTATAATGACCCGTATGGGAAAATAATCTGAAAAAGAAGGAATATAAGTACAGGCGTAACAGGCTCACTTCACCATACAGCAGAAAGTAACACAGCATGGTAAAGCAACTATACGCCAATAAAAATTAATTTAAAATCAGTAAATAAAGTCTCTTTTTAAAAAAAGAATGACCACCTAATACAACATATAACAGTTTATTAAAATAACAGAAAGAATACTAGGAACCCTATTTCCTTACAAAAATGATGGTCACAGAAATCATTACTTTCTTTGAATCTCTAGGTCAACAAGTAAGAGAGAGATGAAGACAGGCAGGTCTGATGACTACCTGTTCTGAGACCTATACGGAACGACAGCCATGGAAACCTGACCTCACGTCGCTGGCAAGGCAATCGTCTGGATCACCAGAGGCTCCCTAAAAATCCAGGGTGGGCCCAGAGAACTTGCTTGACTAACCAATATCCTTTATCATAAAATGTCAATGTGAGTGCGTTACATTTATTTAAGGATTTACCATTTCCCAAATCCTTTTCTGTTCATTTGATCCCAGGAAGACCTGTGAAAAGATGAGAGAGAGACTGCCCTCCCATTTCAGATAAGGAAATCTTAGGCCAGCTAATTTAGTATAATCAAAGGACCGTCAGGGAGATCAGAACGAGAACCCAGGCAGCTTCATTCGTTCCACCCATTGCTTCTCAAAGTTATATACGGTCTTAATAAAAAGCAGTAAAAAAAATTACTGGCTTTATAAAAAAGAAGTCGACCTAAGGCAAATTTGCTAACTTCAAGCACAGTACAAGGACCTGTCTTCCCTGCTCTGCGGCCTACGGGAAGGTATGGTTGAGGGGGAGGGGGTGCGGGCGACGGGCCTTGAGGAAGGTGGCAGTGCCCCAGCCCAGCTGTACTAAGCACACCTGTGCATGGGCCCAGCTTGTAAGCTAGTGGTCCTAGTCGGTTCCTTTGCTGTTCAGCCTCTCAGTCGTGTCCAACTCTTTGCAACTCCATAGACGGCAGCACACCAGACCTCCCTGTCCCTCACTATCCCCTGGAGTCTGCTCAGACTCATGTCCATTGAGTTGATGATCCATCCAACCATCTCATCCTGCTCGTTACTCAATATCCCGAGGGAATCTCCAGTGTTTCTTAGGGCAGATTCCACATAATCTAGCCACAATACCACCAAATAATCTCAAAATTTCCACACCACCACCACCAACAGCATTTTTACTTGGTCCTTTAGGTTTTGCTGCAAATAACCATCCTTTCTTCCTTTACACCAAAAACCACTGTCTGGTGTTTTCAATATCAACCACCCACTCAGTCACAACGTTAGAGCTTAAGGGAGACGTAGAATCTATTCTGACACCCCCACTCTATAAACCCAGAAGTTAACTGATTTGCCAAAGGCCAAACAACTGGTTCGGAACAAAATGGATCTCCTACTGGGGTGCCCAAACACTCACTGCTAGCAGCTGCTCTTTTTCCTTTTTTAGTTGAATGTGATCTTAATAGAAATGATCAATTTTGGTTCATGCATCTCACTAAGGCTAGGTTCTGCACAATCACCCCCCTGGGCCCTCCCCATACTACGTTTTTGCTTAGAAAAGCCCCTTGCTTCCAAAGTCTCTCTTCTTCCATCAGATGTGAACAAAATCTAGCTCATTCAAAGCTACCACCCAGGATCACATCCGCCTGCAACTCACTCTGTTTACCCTGAAACTTTCCCTTGAAAGGATGCTCCGTTCCTTCACTGTATCATAGTCTCCATCAGATTCATCCATGTGACAAACACCCACTGATCTACCTACTAAGCGCCAAGCTGGGCACAGAAGGATGGTGACACAGCTCTTGGCTGGGAGAAGATCAATGCAAACTTCCAGGGAAAGCAACTCATGAGCCAGGGTTCAGGAGCGGAGCCAAGAGACTGGCCCACTGAGGGCTTCCTGCTTTTGCTCCTGGTTCAGATGACCTAAAATCATGTTCAGAGCCGTGCACCTTCCCTATTCCAGTCACCTGGATTACAAGCCCACCCGTCTCTAAAACTGGGAAGCCCCAGAGGACATGGGTAAGAATGGTGGGCAAAGCATCACCTTTCTCTCTCACCTCGGAGACAAGGAGTAAAGAGTTGCAAATTTTACGTTTTTTCTCATGGGAAAAAAAGTAGGTGTTGCCAATTCTGGCCAACACAAGGCAGGAGTGAGCCCTGGGCCCACGTCACATCTCGAGGGCAGCCCAGCCTCTGCTCTCACGGGGCCATGCGTCGGGAGCCGCACTGCACCACCAAGCTGGGTGACCTGGGGGAGCAGCACTGGTTCCCAGACTCAGGGATGAGTCGTCATGGTGATTAAAGCAGAACTCCTCTGACCTCTGTATCACCGAAGGGGAACCAACCTGTTTTTCCCGCATTCTGTCCTGTTGAGCCAGAACTCTCAGCATGAATCACCATTGATTCTACTTCCCTTATAGATCCAGTCTTATTTTAGCCACACATTCTTTTTTTTTAGGCACAGGCCTAAGTCCCTCTGTAAAGATGCAGGGTTACTAGAAAGGTTTCTTCAAACTTCAGAACCTCTTTCTGAGCAAAATATTCCTTCTTTCTAAGAATACACTGTGGGCGCGGGTCCTACTTTTCAAAATTACCTGAGACACTGATACCTGGATTCGCTTGCCCCAAGATCCTGGTTCAGAGGGCCCTGGGGGAACCCTCAGTCTGTAGCTTGAAAAGGTGATTCTCCTACACAATTCGGATCAGAAGTTACCAGCTTAGACACAATTCTAAAGGATGAAAAATAAAGCTAAATGCATAATTCTCAAATGTTCCTATGTTCCCTTTCTCAAGTACTAATATCTTACTCAGATATAACAGCTGGCAATTTATTTACTCACAGTATTTTTTAGTTAGCTTTAAGGAAGATAAATGAAATTAAAATTGAGAAAACTCTAGAAACCATTTACATAAGTTCAAAGCGCTACAAGTTTTCTACTCCGGTGACCAGAGTCCAGGCCTGCTCTGCTGACAAGATATACTCGGGTCGGGGTGCGTGTGTGTCAGCGGGGGGAGGGGGGTGTTAAGAGTCTGGAGTTAACAGATATACACTGCTACATAGAAAGTGGGTAAACAATAAGGGCCTGCTGTATAGCAGAGGCAACTACACTCAGTATGTTGTAATAACCTACAATGGATAAGAATCTAAAAAAGAATACACACACACACACATATATATAGCTATATATATACTCACATAAAACTGAATTGCTTTGCTGTACACTTAAAACTAACCCATTATAAATTAACTACAGTTCAATAAAAAATAATAAAGACACAGCATATGTGCGCTCAGTCACTCAGCAGTGTCTGATTCCTTGCAACCCCATGAACTATAGCCAATCAGGCTTCTCTGACCATGGGATTTTTCAGGCAATAATACTGGAATGGGTTGCCATTTCCTTTTCCAGGGGATCTTCCCAACCCAGGGATGGAACCCACATCTATGTCCCCTGCATTGGCAGGCGGATTCTTTACCACTAAGCCACCTGGGAAGCCCCAATAAAGATACCGTGTCACATTTTTTAAAAAGATATATTCTAATCACAATATATATTGAGCACTTTTTAAGTGCCAAGCACATTCTTATCAAGTATTAACTCCAATAACTTTATGTGGTAGGAGTCACTTTTATCCCCAATTTAAAACAAAACTGTTCAAGCCCCTCAGTATGGCATTTACAACTCTTCCCAAACTGAGCTCCATTTGACCAACACCACCCTTAGAATCTCCTCTGTCTCCCCAAAACACCATCCCATTCCCACCTCCGTGCTTTCCTGTTGGAGTTCACTCCCATTAAGAACTTAGACGCTGACATTAGACTAAAGTTCAGCCTGGATGAGTCACTTACAGTGTCTCCCTTGGGCAAATTCCCGAAACCCCTACAATCTCAGGTCTATCATCTGTAAAAGAGGTTTTACTGTACCTACTGCACAGAGAGTTGCGAGCCTGCTCCATTCTGGGCACTGTTGTAGGATGAATGGACCAGAAAAGGTCCTGCTTTCACAGAGTATCTAGTCTCGGAAGTCACATAATAAAGAGGACAAATAAACACATAACTTGTCAGCGGTGAGTGCCATAAGGGCAGGATTAAAATGGCTGGGACGTTTAGGTGCGGGTGTGATGTTACCAGAAGGGTCAGGTGGCTGCAGGAAGAGCTGGAGGGAAGGAGGAGGGCCTGGCCCACACAGGCGGACAGGAGGAGGCCAGGGAGAGGGTCTCCTATCAGGGACAGCAAGACTGGAGCTGAGGGCAGACTCTAAGATCAAGGAGCCTGGAAAAGGAGCTGGACTAAGAGGGGCTTTTATTCCAGAAGGTTCTGAGCACAGGAGTGAAGGTAACCTGTTTTCAGTAAGAACAGGCTCCAGTAGACAAAGGTCAGGCCACTGCGATCACCAGGCACGACAGGGTGACGGGGCGAGAGTGTCTGCTAAGAATGACGGATTCTGGGAGGGGAAATCGGGAATGAGAACTCAGACCCAGCAGCACGGGCTGATGAATGGGCTGAGCAAGAAAGGTCAAGGAAGACTCTGAAACGTGGGGGCCTGATTAACAGGAAGGCAAAAAGTTATTAAGATGGAGACGATCATCAGAGGAGCAGGGATTCTAGGGTCAAATGTGATCATGTGCACAGAATTCTTACCAGCACAGGCCTGAGACATACTGAGAACCTGATCCACACCAAAAGTGATTTTTGTGGCTGTCTTCAACATCGCAGGCCGAGCTTCAAACCCTGCCCACCCAGCTCAGGCCAGGCTCTCCTTAACTGTGAACCAGTTAATGTCTCATTCACCTGGGCACATGATACACACTGACCTGCCTTGCATTTTTTGTGCATTTTTCCTGAGGATGATGGGGAAGGGGATGAAAAGTAAATTCAGCTTCCAAAATTTTTCACACACTTCTTGAGGGTGATAAAGCACAGCCCATAATACCTGTTAAAATGAACTGCAGTGTCTAGAGAACTGGGGTGTATATTCTGCAAAAAAAGATTCTGAGGCTTAGCTGCTATACTCTCAACAAATACCCAGCCTTCATGTCTGTGCCTGGTACCTAGAAAGCACTCAATAAATTTTACAATTGGAGTGTATCTTTTTTTTTCCTTCAAGTTAGGGTTTTCTGTTTTCCTCACAGAGGAACACTAGGCAGGACTTTAGAAGCAAGGTCCCGAGAGTAAAAAAACAGGAGATGAGCCCGATTAGGGCCAACCCTGCCTTTGGGGACAGGGCTCTGTCTGTGCCCAGGTCTGGCCTGTCAGATTCTGAACTGGAGATTTCAGAAGTGGCAGAGAGGACAGTCAGGGCTTCCCAAAAGGTTGTCTGTGGACCTGCCCCAGACCAGTTGCTGGAAAACTGGCTGAGGAGAGTCTGTCAAAATCCCAAACCCTTTAGCCACTCTCCTAGAACTGTGACTCATGCAGCTGGGCGTGGGGCCCCAGACTGTTTTTCACAAGTTCCTCAGACGTCTCAGGTTGATTCATCTCTGAGATCCACGGGGCAGGAAAGCACTTTGCAAAATCTAAAACATGACACAAGCATGTAGTGTTACTAAACCATTAATTCAAAAGCAGTATTAGTGGCTGCCTTTTAAAGCCACCCACATGTTCTCTACAGTGATGCATTCACCCAAGTCCATACTTCTCCAAGGGCTGGATCCTAGCTGGTCCAGGCCTACACACCGAAGAGCGTGGCAGGGAAGACCTCGACAGAAAGCGAAAGAATGAAAGCAGGTTTTAAATCCGAGTTAGGTGTCCAGGGGTCAGAGTCCAGCCTAAAACATGAGAAGAACAGGCAAAGTGGTGGGTAGAAGAGAGGACAAAGCTGGTGCACGTACAGACGGCCACGGTGGACAGAGGCGCAGAGAGAGGGGAACGATGTCACACACACTTGGCTAGACCCTTGGTACCCAATATGCAAACACTTACACCACGCACACTTAAAGAAGACGAAGCCACAGCACTGAGACCCCAAAGAGATCCATCTGACGTCAACATGTTAAGTGTGGCAGAGCAGGAGTCTAACCATGTCTGCCTGGCTATACGCAAATCTGCACTACTGCCAAAAAATAACATGTATTTAAAAGTATATGATTGAAATAAATAGACACGCCATGTGCATAGACTGGACAACTTAATATTGTTAAAGTATCAATTCTACCCAATGTGACGTAAAGATATAACTCAGTCCCTACCTAAATCCCCATGATGTGCTCTGTGACTAGAAAAATCCATCCTGAAATTCATACAGCATCTCAAGGGACCTCAAATAGCCTCTTTTTCTTCCTGAAGAAAAAGAAAGCTGGAGGGCTCTCGTATTGATACAATTTCAAAACTTACTACAAAGCTACAATAATCAATACAGTGTGGTTCTGGTAGAAAGGCATATGGATCCACAGACCAGATACAGAATCCAGAAATAAACCCTCATGTGTGGGTCCAATGACCTCTCAAGAGGAAGACGTTCAAGAGGGAAAGCAGAGTCTCCTCAGCAAATGGTGCTGGACAACTGGAGACCCACAGGCAAAGGAATGCACATCCTTACCTCACACCATACACCCAAATTAACTCAACATGGATGAGAGGCAGAAGCATCAAGAGCCAGAGCTACAAAATTCACAGAACTTTATAGGAGACACAGGTCAAAATTTTCACAGCACTAGATGTTGCCATTTCTTGGACAGGACATCAAAAGAGGCAATGAAAGCAAAATTATGAAGTTGGACTTTATCAAAACCAAAAATGTCTGGGCATCAAAGTGCACTACCAGCAGACTGATGGGAAAAGGCAATCCAGGAATGAGAGAAAGTATCTGCAAATCATACCTCTGATGAGGAAGAGCCAAAAGCACACGCCATCCGCACTGACCCCAGGGGCTGGCATCAGGCTTGGCCATCACCACCACAGAGGGGTCCTGCTCATCTGGCAGGGCAGAGGCCAGGGCTCTGGATCTTTCAGAAAGAAGACCCTCTGTTCCAGCATCTACCTGCAACCACTCAGTGAACCCTCCCATTACATGCTCCCCAACCCAGCTTCCACCCTCTTACAATGTCAAGAACTTCCCCACATCTGAATAGTATATGAAAATAAACTAGTTGCATAGAGTATCTGCTGAGCTTTGACAAATGGAATAAATCAGGTGTAACTGGTAGCTTTATACTCATAGTCTAAAATGGCAATTGACCCTTAAAAATATAATATGATACGACAGGAGGGAATTACTTCCACTGACAACACCAGAGTTTGATCCTATAGGAATGTATCTGATAAGAGTTCCTGATCACCAGACTCTAAGCTGTAAGTTGTGAGTCCGTGAGTCCAAAGAAAGATAAAAGAATTTAATAAATGGCTGTAACATCAAGAAGCTAGGTTCCAAAACTGCCAGAGAGAAGACTCCCAGAGCCTGGGAAACATCCACAGCATGTGTTTTGTTAAAGCTGTCATAATTTAAAGTCTCTCTAAACATCTACTGTTTAATCTAATTTTCCTTCATGCACGTTTGGCTTCGGCTCAAATCGAATCAACATTTCTATTATAAATCTCTATTTTCACATTTTTCTGGTTTGATTGTAAAACGTCTTTAGTCTGAAAGATGACATGAGCAGAAGCCTGCATGTTAATGCTCTTCACTGGCAAAACGGTTTCACTACAAAACCAAAATCACAGTTTTCTGCAAACCACATGTCTGAAAGTTAGTCTAAAGCAAAACAAAAAATAAAATTCTATAACGTATTCTTCAATTGCAAATTTTCTCATTCTTAAAAAACAAAACAAAACAAAACTTCTGCTAGGCATATCACGCACCATGAAACAGTGGCCCAACGTTGCCAGATGCCAGTCATGACTCTTGGCATCAAACACACCCCTAGTAGTAAGGGATTCAGCACCACACCATCGTGACAGCTCTTTTCACAAGTACTCAGTACTGTGTGCATTACAAATGTTGAAGAGCAACAATAACAAAACCTCTACTAGTCATTTCTACCAGGGTTACCAGTTTTATACATTTGTGCGTGCTAAGTTGCTTCAGTCATGTCTGACTCCTTGCAACTGCATGGACCAGAGCCTGCCAGGCTCCTCTGTCCATGCGAGTCTCCAGGCAAGACTACTAGAGCAGGTTGCCATGCCCTCCTCCAGGGGATCTTCCCAACCCAGGGATCAAACCCGAATCTCTTATCATCTCCTGCATTGGCAGATGGCTTCCTTACCATTATGCCCCCTGGGAAGCGCCAGTTTTACACACATTAAAGCAGAAAAATAAGTGAGGCACACTCCACATAAAAGCAGTTTAACATTCAGTCAGAGTTACAAATACCACGGTGCTGACTGTCTTCCCCGAGGCCCATGCCCTGCAGCTCCAGCAGGAGAGAATGCTCTGACACTCACACCCAGCATGTGATGGGAGCCAAGGCTAAGGGCACACACATGCTGCCTGGACCTGCGGATGAGGCCGGCGCTCTCCAGACCCAGAGGACAGACCTCCATCAGAGAGACGGGGGCTGCAAAGGGGAGAAAACCACACAATGGGACCCAGGAACCAGGGGCCGCCCTCTAGCTCCTGTTGCCGGGATCCCCACCATCACCCTCATCAGCACTGGCAACATGGCTCTGCCTCAATACTCGGAAGCAAGGCATCCTCACCAGTTTCTTACACACAAGGATGGTTTCACGGCCCTGCCCCAGTACTCGGGAAGCAAGACGTCCTCACCAGCTCCTTACACACGAGGATGGTTTCACGGCTCTGCCCCAGTACTCGGGAAGCAAGACGTCCTCACCAGCTCCTTACACACGAGGATGGTTTCACAGCTCTGCCCCAGTACTCGGGAAGCAAGACGTCCTCACCAGTTCCTGACACACGAGGATGGTTTCACGGCTCTGCCCCAGTACTCGGGAAGCAAGGCATCCTCACCAGCTCCTTACACACAAGGATGGTTTCACGGCTCTGCCCCAGTACTCGGGAAGCAAGACGTCCTCACCAGCTCCTGACACACGAGGATGGTTTCACGGCTCTGCCCCAGTACTCGGGAAGCAAGACGTCCTCACCAGCTCCTTACACACGAGGATGGTTTCACAGCTCTGCCCCAGTACTCGGGAAGCAAGACGTCCTCACCAGTTCCTTACACACAAGGATGGTTTCACGGCTCTGCCTCAGTACTCGGAAGCAAGGCATCCTCACCAGTTCCTTACACACAAGGATGGTTTTCAGCAATACGTCCTTACCACTTCCTTACACACGAGGATGGTTTTCACGGCTCTGCCTCAGTACTCGGAAGCAAGATGTCCTCACCAGTTCCTTACACACAAGGCTGGTTTCACGGCTCTGCCACAGTACTCGGGAAGAAAGACGTCCTCACCAGTTCCTTACACACGAGGCTGGTTTCACGGCTCTGCCCCAGTACTCAGGAAGCAAGACGTCCTCACCAGTTCCTTACACACGAGGATGGTTTTCACGACTCTGCCTCAGTGCTCGGAAGCAAGACGTCCTCACCAGTTCCTTACACACGAGGATGGTTTTCACGACTCTGCCTCAGTGCTCGGAAGCAAGACGTCCTCACCAGTTCCTTACACATGAGGATGGTTTTCACATACAGAAGATTCTTTAAGGAAAACTGAAGGGAATCCAACTTAACAGCAAGGAGTCCACGCTGGTCAACACCATGATCTAGATCTAAGGGACCAAAACAAAGCCCCGCCCACCACGTCCCTGTCACAGCTTGTAAAGAAACGCTCCCTGCACTCTACTTCGAACGGTACTCAATGCCAGTCACAAAATCCCAGAGACTGAAAGCAAAAGTCAAACCTAAGAGGAATTGGGCTACAAAATAAACAAGTCATTGGGCTGATAGCTCACAACACTGATAAGAGTCTGTATGCAGACTGGTGAAAAGTTATGAAAACAAACCCCAAAACCTAAGTTCTAAGTCCCTTCTCTCATAACTGCAATATTCCTGTGAGTGACTGCACTTTAACAAATGAAATAAAAAGCTCTTTTGCCCCCCCCAAAAAAAGAAGAAAAGAAAACCTGAGCTGACTGACAGAAGCAATAGGTAAAGTGACGCAGATGAAAACATTAGAAACCAGTCTCTCTTGTGTGCGAGTCTCTAAAGATCTAACGGCTTAAATGTTAGCATTCTAAAGACCGTGCTGTAGCATTCACTGGAGGTTAGTACAGTGGTACCGAGCAATTTGTAATTTTAGAAGCTCCTGTCTCTTGGAGCAAATCCTATTTTGATCAATAAAATTAGGAAATATCCATGTGTAGACAAATACAAGACGAAACCAATAATAGGACAAGGAAAACCCTTGAGTTGCTTAAAAAGAACAAGAGTAGCAATCCACCGGTCTTTGTGTTCACGCTGTAGTTTCAGTCATGTGCAACCCTTTGCGACCCCATGGACTCGAGCCCACGAGGCTCCTCTTTCCATGGGATTTTCTGGGCAAGTATACTGGAGGGGGTTGCCTTGCCCTCCTCCAGGGGATCTTCCTGACCCAGGGATCAAACTCGAGTCTCTTGTGTCTCCTGCACTGGAAGGTGGGTTCTTTACCACTAGCGCCACCTGGGAAGCCCTCATCCTTCTTTTTATAGTTCCTATATTAAATATATAGTGGCATTCCCAGATAAAAACATGAAGCCAAACAGGATGCTTCCTGAACTGGGAACATTTTTAATTTTCCTGACTTAAAAATTCCTAAAAATTGACATTTCTGCCCACCGTCCTTGTTTGACAGGAGATTTTGTGTACGAGTGGCTGTGGCATCAGCAGAGGTTAGACCCCCAGCTGTGCAATCACTGACTGTGTGACTTAGGCAAGTAAACTGAAGTTTTTGAGCTTCAGTTTTCTCATCTGTAAAATGGAGGTAATGACAGAATTGACCTGAAGATTAACCCTGGTGATGCAAATGGACCTCAGAACAGCGCTTCCCCTGAGTGATGAGTTCGACAGTCCTCAGCTCAGTTTCCTCCTGAGCCTAACACTCACCTAACATGTGACAAGCTATCTCTAAAAAAAGTGGTTTCATTAAAGTCACCCTGGCAAAATAAGGGAAAAATATTCTGGGCGTGACCTTTTTAGTCAAGTATCATTGAAGTTATCTGTGACAGTCTCCTGCATCCCATCAGTGACTAAATGCTGGCTTCAATCCCCACTGCGGGTGTTAGTTTAGTCATTAAGTCATAGCTGACACTTCCTACCCCATAGACTGTAGCCCGCCAGGCTCCTTCATCCATGGGACTTTCCAGGCAAGAATACCGGAGTGGGTTGATATGTCCTTCTCCAGGGGATCTTACTGACCCAGGGACCAAACCCGTCGGTCTCCTGCATGGCAGGCAGATTCTTTACCAACTGAGCCACCAGGGAAGCCCGCATTAACACTTGCTAAGTATGAATCCCCAAAAGTCTCAGTAATGTCACAGGCAACAGTGTAAGCTCAAACACTCCACTCCAGCGCCGGTCACCAGGAAGGGCTTGGCATACCTGTCTGCCATGAGGGTAACAGGACAGACTCCACAGCTGAGGCGGAGGAGGAAGGGGCCCAGAGGAGGTTCCGGCTGTTTCCAGCACAGCCAGCCTGGCGTGGCCCAGGCCCATCTCTGAACCCCACAACCTGACACCCCCTTCTCAAAGGTAGCGGAGGGGAGGGACTGACCTGAGTAAGAGCTCACACCTAGAGAATGACTCAGAAGAGGAGCGCTGCTAACACAGCGATTTCTGCTCCTTTCAAAGCACCTTCTTCCAGGAGAACACACCTCTGGGACGCACAGACCGCCTTTCCAAAAAACCCACAGCCACTTTCCACCAATGGTACTCAACCGGCATAACTTAAAACTCAGTACCTAATCTTGCTGGTGTCAAGCCGCCCAGACAAAGAGACTCACTCTAGAAAACCTGTCAGCGCTTTCCTTAGGCTCGTATCTGCTCTGCATAAACCTGGAATCCCCTAGGTGTAACGAGCTGCCACTGCACATAAGCCCCAGAATGCACGCATACACTCGCATCGCACACACGCACCCGAGAAGAAATCGCTATTTCCAGACCTCTGTGTCCCTTAGAGGGGCTGTGGCTAAGCGGTAAAACATCTGCCTGCCAATACAGGAGACACAGGAGATGTGGGTTCCACCCCTGAGTTGAGAAGATCCCCTGGAGAAGGAAATGGCAACTCACTCCAGTATTTTTGCCTGGGAAACCCCATAAACAGGGCAGCCTGGTGGGTTCCAGTCCATGGGGTCACAAAGGAATGAGACCCAGGGGTTGCCTAAATTTGGGGTAGAGAGCTCAACCTCTCCCTGACTTGCTTTACCAGTCCACTAAGAATGCCATCGTGGGCGGGCTGACTCACCAGGCATGAGGAAGACAAAATCTGACCTTGGTATTTAAATCTGCAAGCTGTAGAATATGAAGTAATTTCTCCTAGTTTTGTCATCTGCTCAGACCAGGGACAGATACTCCAGGGATACGAGTTTTGTCTGCATTGCTTTCAATGCATCCTAAACCTGTCTGACCTTGGCTGCGAGTGCTAACTACGCAGTCTGTCTATGGCACCCTGGAAGGAGCCGCCCCACCTGGGCCCCTCTGCAGAGCAGACAGGCAGTTCCTCCACTTGGCGTCTGCGGTCTGCAGTCTCCAGCCCTCTCCTGAGTTTGTCATTGTAAGGAAAGCAGCAGAAGCCCCGGACGAAGGTCCCAGCTATGAATCATATCTCTCAGCTCAGGGTGGCCAGCTGACTTCTCAAGCAAGGCCTTGAGGGTTCAAAAAGAGTCCCTCCCAGTACTCCATCCAGGGGTGAAAAGATGCTGAGGTTGAGGGTCTCGTCAAACGTGAGGCCAGAATACTCCATCTCAGTTTAACTTCCTCATTTGATAGATGAGGTGGAAATGAAGTGGATTCCTTAGTCACGCTGAACCCAGAAAGCCCTTTTATGAGGAGCGGTGAGGGCTGAAGAAGAGATTTCCCTTCTGCACTACTTAGGAAGGAACTTCTTGGGCGATTCAGTACTCCACAGAGGGAATCAGGGCCCAGATGGCCTTAGCCTTGAACCATGACCTTAGAAACCCCGTGCATCACTGCGCTCAACCCTGAGCTGGACGGAGAGCAGAACACTCTCACTCTACGTGCGGGAGAGAAGCTGAACGGACTGAGGAAGCAGCTCTTCCTCAGCTCTGCATGCCCCATCCGCAGCCTTCTGGAAGCCCGGAGCTGCACCTTGGGGCCCCGCGTCCACCCACCAGGAGCCTGAGGATGGTGCTCAGGCATCAGAAGGCCCCAGTGACCTGGCAACCAGAACTGCCTTGATTCTACCAGGTTTCGTGATGAACTGCTGTTTTTGTGCAGAGGGGAAGGCCCAAGGAGGACCGATCTGGAGACCCGTGGTGCACCTGAAGGCCTGCACATGCTCCCTGGGTGCGCCATGGCAGAAAAAGCCCAGCCAAGCCCCAGTGCCAAGGCCAGAGCTGGGCAGTCCATGGCATCAGCCTCTTTTCTCCCCGTAACTCACAAGATCGTATCAACAGCACTCACTGGGACAGCCAAAGAGCAATGAAATGCACAGGCGTCTAAATTCCCCTGAATCCTTTTCCACACTTTCATTTGCGCAGCTGCACCCCTGCACTGTTGCTTCAGACACCACCTGTTCCCTCCCTGCAGACAGAAACCCCACAGGCTGAGGACCCTGAAGTAAAGAGGGAAAAGAAATATAAGGACAGAAGTCAGCCAGGGTGTCTCCACTGATACACAGAAGAGTTCCAAGAAAACAGCTCTGAAGTCTACCAGATAAGCTTAACCAAAATACATCTGAACATGTAAAACCCCTAACAGCTTCCTGCATTCTAAGATCTCAGTGCCAATAGGAGTTTCTTTAAGAAATGATATCAAGAATTGATTTTTTTTCTTCATCTAAAACACTGTCAGGTTTACTGACAGTGGACAGCCCCTAAATTATTTTCTTGCCTGTATCTGAATCTATGTATTAAAGTAGTAAGTTAACACAATAACTCTTAGACAATAAAAGTGTTCAGCAGGATTTAGTCTTTATTCCTTCATCAACTTACCTGCTCCTTGATGCTTCTAATTGACATCGATGAAGTTTAGGGCAGGCTGCCCCCTAAAATGTCACTTTGGCATTTTATTATTTTGAATTAAAGTTATTTGAGAAACAGCCAGTACAAGAAGGACACTCTGACCCTCCTTTGTCCCCTGGAAAGCAAGAAACAAAGCTCCCATGGGAAACATCCTCCCTGTGCCCGGAGGGTGGAGGGCATCCTTGTCGCTGGAGAGCGGGAACTCGGGCAGAGGAAGCTGCATGAACAACTGCGTTGCTTCTTCATGAATCTGCTACTCCAAGCCTAGACACTTTTTGTTCTGTCAAACCTCCACAAATAACTGTTTGTCTAAAAAGCCATGTACATTTGCAGCAATATAAATGGCCCTAGAGATTATCATACTAAGCGGAGTCAGTCAAAGAAAGACAAATACTATATGATATCACTTATATGTGGGATCTAAATTACTACACAAATCAAACATGTCCATGAAACATAGACCCACAAACACAGAGAACAGACTTGGCCAAGGGGGAAGGGAGTGGAGGAAGAAAGGATTGGTAGTTTGGGGTGAGCAGAAGCAAGCCAGTACATATAGGGTGGATGAACAGCAAGGTCCTACTGTACAGCATAGGGAAGTATATTGTATCCTGTGATAAGCTGTAATGGAAAAGAATATGAAAAAGAATATATTTACACCTATATACCTGAGTCACTTTGCTGTACAGTAGAAATTATCACACCATTGTAAGTAAACTATACCCCAATACAATTTAAAACAATAAAATAAAAAGACATGTAAACAGCTTGTTTGGGTCACTTGTTAGGTGCCATACCTCTGGGGCCTCTGTGTATGAAATCAGTTTTTCTCCTGTTAATCTCTCTTATGTCAATTTGATTATTAGACCAACCAAAAGAATGCAGAAGGGAAGAGGAAAATTTCAAAAACCAAAGAAATTGTGAAAGAAAATCACACCAACACTTTGAGAAACCAGTCTTCACTGTACCTCACAAACAAGCTATCACCAAGATCACTTCCTATCTAAGAACGGTCCATCTGCTTGACCTGGAGGAAAGACAACCTTGATACTACAGATAAACAGAAAGCAAACGGGGCAGGGAAGCAATGTGCAGGCTTCAGCTGAGCCTCTAATCTCTATTTCTGTTTACTGTTTTAAAAACACCTACCCAAACCCGTAACAGACAACACAAAATGCTTTCATTCCTTTTTAAAAATCGTGTTGAATCTAAGAAAATACCCTCTGAATATTTAGCATTTGCAGGTAAAGATGTAGTAATTTGGGAATTTCCCGGCAGCCCAGTGGTTAGAATTCAGCACTTCCAATTCAGGAGGCCCTGGTTCGATCCCTGGTTGGGGAACGAAGATACTGTGTACTGAATGACACAGCCAAAAAAAAAACACACACACAAAATGTGATCATTTAAAGCTATTAAGATAAATACAAATAGCACTGCTACCACTTACTTACGTCATCGTGGGAAAGTGGCTCAGACAGTAAAGAATCTGCCTGAAATGTAGGAGACCTGGGTTCACTCCCTGGGTTGGGAAGATCCCCTGGAGAAGGGAATGGCTATCCACTCCAGTGGTCCTGCCTGGAGAATTCCGTGGACAGAGGAGTCTGGTGGCCTATAGTCCATGGAGTCGCAAAGAATAGAATACAACTGAGCAACCAACACTTTTACTTTTTCTCAGGGCTTCCCTGGTGGCTCAGAGGTTAAAGTGTCTGCCTGCAATGCCGGAGACCCGGGTTCGATCCCTGGGTCGGGAAGATCCCCTGGAGAAGGGAATGGCTATCCACTCCAGTGGTCCTGCCTGGAGAATCCCATGGACGGAGGAGCCTGGTAGGCTACAGTCCACGGGGTTGCAAAGAGTCGGACATGACTGAGCGACTTCACCTTCACCTACTGCTTAAAAAGGGTAAATTTCATTTTATAGCGAGTTAAGCTGCAATCAGATCATTTCAAAGATACGCAATGTAAATAACAGATCCTGCAGTTTTAACTAATTCAAATTTAAATCTATGTCATATGTGGTCCATTTAGTCAAGGCTATGGTTTTTCCAGTGGTCATGTATGAATGTGAGAGTTGGACTGTGAAGAAAGCTGAGCACCGAAGAATTGATGCTTTTGAACTGTGGTGTTGGAGAAGACTCTTGAGAGTCCCCTGGACTGCAAGGAGATCCAAAGAGTCCATTCTGAAGGAGATCAGTCCTGGGTGTTCACTGGAAGGACTGATGCTAAAGCTGAAGCTCCAATACTTTGGCCACCTCATGCTAAGGGTTGACTCATTGAAAAAGACCCTGATGCTGGGAGGGATTGGAGGCAGGAGGAGAAGGGGAAAACAGAGGATGAGATGGCTGGATGGCATCACTGACTCGATGGACATGAATCTGAGTGAACTCCGGGAGTTGGTGATGGACAGGGAGGCCTGGCGTGCTGCGATTCATGGGGTCGCAAAGAGTCGGACATGACTGAGCGACTGAACTGAACATGTTTGAAAGTGTGGGCATTTCATCCATTAGAAATTATTCATCTCTAGTAGGTCCAATCATATGATGATTGGAAGCAAAGTGCACCTTTAAAGAAGTTCTCTTATATATGGTTCATAATTATTTTGTCTTAAAGTTCTAAAATGCATCAACCTCTGATAATAAACACAGGACCAGAATAACCTTCATGAAGCACATGTCTGATCATCACAGTCCTTCAGAACTTATTAAAACCTCTGGTTGTTTGCCTTTGCCACAGATCGAACACAAATTTCTCAGCATGGCTATCAGGAGCCCCAACAACCCAACGCCAACCCCAATCTATAGCATTCCTGGCTATCCAAGAAGCCAGAGTATCAGTCAAAGGAACTTAAGCCAAACTGCACAGAGGGATGGGGAAAAAGACACAGTTGCCTCCCATCTATGGGAAGTCCTATCAAGGTGTCTCATTTAACTCACACAGCAATCTACTGCAGAAAGAATTAACATCATGTGTACAAAGGAAGAAACAGATCAAAAGTAGCTAAGATCACACAACTAGGAAATGATCAAGCCAGTGTCTGGTGGTCTGGGCAGAGCCACCTCATTTCCAGGAAGCCGCTGAGCCCCCCAGGAACTGCTCCTTTCTCCTACTCACAAGTAGTCCTCCCAAAGTCTATGCAAACCACCCAGGGCTGAGAACAGAACAGACTTGTTTGTACACAGTGGCATTTGCACATGACAAAAATCAGGCTTTGCCACCTACTAATTCCCTTGGCGACAGCAAAACAGCTATGTTTTCCAAGAATCTGCAAGAAGCTATTTTAAGTACATTTCATAAACGTGTGCTCCTCCAGGACGCTCACTCAGCTTGCGACAGCCCTCCCCAGGATCTCTGTCCAGCACTGGCCAACCGCCACTGCGTCTGAAGGCAGGCCCACAATCGGCTGCTGGGAGGTCAGACTCGAGAGACCACGGCAAAGCCACAGCACTTCTGTTTTCACCTGAGGTCTATCCAATTAACAAGAGAAAAATGTGCCGTATATAAATAAGCGTAACTTGAATGATTTCCTGAAAGATATTTTTTATCATGATATAAAACAATTGATGCTTCAGAAGATTGGAATTTCTAACTTTGCCATAATATTTTCCTAACAAATGTTTTACATATGGCCATAGGGCTTCCCTGATGGCTAAGACATTAAAGCGTCCGCCTGCAACGCGGGAGACCCGGGTTCAATCCCTGGGTTGGAAAGATCCTCAGGAGGAGGAAATGGCAACACACTCCAGTACTCTTGCCTGGAAAATTCCATGGACAGAAGAGCCTTGTAGACTACAGTCCATGGGGTTGCAAAGAGTCGGACATGACTGAGCGACTTCACTTCACTTCACAGGCATCCCTGGTGGCTCAGTAAGTAAAGAGACCACCTGGGTTCAATTCCTGGGAGAGGAAGACCCCCTGGACAAGGGAATGGCTATCCACTTGAATTCTTGCCTGGGAAATCCCACGGACAGAGGCGCCTGGTGGGCTGCAATCCATGGGGTCACAAGAGCCAGACATGCCTTAGCAACTAAACCACCACCATACACGTAGAGGGATACAGAAAAGCATTTGCATTTATTTATGTAAACCCAGCCCCCTTCACAAATCTTCCTTCTTTCTGCTATAAAAATTATATTTTTATCCGCATCTACATGGAAGAGGCATTGAACTGTTTCCACGCTCTGGGACATCTTGGGATACAGGGAATGTTTTACATGATTTATTTTCTAAATATGAAAGTGCTTAAATGACAATGATGACCTTAACCTCTCCAAAATAATATCTGCCCTAACATACATGAAACAAGCTTGGTCAATGAAGTTAAGAAGTATGATAGCTGGAATCATAACAACAGCTGCAAACATCCCCACCTGCTGAGTCAGCCTATTTCACTATCAAAAGGCACCTAATAACAACCACAGCAGTGGTACCAAGTCTTCCTAAAGGAAAAGAGACAAACGCACCCCAGTGTCTGGAATATTCTCAGGCTCTTATCTCAATCAAAACAAGCTCCTAAAACTGGCCCCCTTTCTCTCAGGCTGTAGTGTACCCACTCCCTGTATGTGAGCATGGAGCCCTCTGCACTCTGGGTAAGCATGGGCATTTTTTTTAAAGGAATTATCAGGACTCACACATCTGTACACAGGCTAGACCCAGCAACAAGGCTGTGTGCTCCTTTCCAAACTCTCATACTTTACAACAAGGTAGTTCCAGGCTTCCCTGGTGGTCCAATGGTTAAGAATCAACTTTGCACCAGTTCGATCCCTGGTCCAGGAAGATCTCATGTGCCGTGGAATAACTAAACCTGTGAGCCACAACTCCTGAGCCCACACTCTGGAGTCTGCCAGCCCCAACTACTGAAGCTAGTGTGCCTCCAGCCTGCGCTCTCCAACCAGAGAGTAGCCCATGCTTATCGCAACTAGAGAAGGCCTGCACAGCGACAGAAAGCCACCACAGCCAAGAAATTAAACACATAAATCTTAAAAAGAAAAAAAAAAAAAAAACACGGTAGTTCCACTTGCAAGCAGGCATTACAATC
Organism: Capricornis sumatraensis; assembly: GCF_032405125.1. Classification (NCBI taxonomy): domain Eukaryota; kingdom Metazoa; phylum Chordata; class Mammalia; order Artiodactyla; family Bovidae; genus Capricornis; species Capricornis sumatraensis. The sequence continues at coordinate 39,585,887 of NC_091078.1, read as the reverse complement.
ACAAGAAGCCTGGAGCAACTGTTAAGCCCAGGGATTCTGACCAGACAACCCAGGGATTCAGGAAGCACACACTGGTACAAAGCTCCCTGCAGTGGAACACTGAGAATTTGGGGCCACAGACAGTGTAACTGATTTCCAACTTCTCACTTCTCAGACACATTTCTCATCTAATTTTGGCATGTGATTCAAAAGTTTAAATTAAAGCTCAGATATCTAACAGGCTCAGGTGGGAGCTAGGTACCCTAGGAGAACCAGAGTTGACTTTGGTTTTTCATGAGTAATCTGCTTACCTTTAAAAAAAAAAAAAAAGGGAACAGACAGAAAAATCAGTGTTCATACATAAGATCACCGCCCTTACAGAAGCTGTGGCTTTTTATTTTTGTCCGTTTTCTTTTAGCTGCTTGTCACCCCTCCCCCCAAAATTGAGAAGTCATAATACCTTTTGACTCTGATAAAGTACGAGAACTATTTCTAAAAAAATTTAAACTGTCCAAAAAAAGGAAAAACTATTATGAAGATGTCCTTCTAGTTTTCTAATAATGATTTACATGTTCACAATGTAACAATAATAGAATTTCACCACACTCCAGACGCAGTGTTATATAAATACTAGAGACACAATAGTGTTCTCTTTTCAATTAGTATATCCATGACTTCTTTCCATGTCAATAAACAGCCATATTACTTCTTTTAATAAGTGACTATTGGCTTCCTTTAAGAGCTAAAGTTATGATGCCAAAGTGTCGGATAATGTTTCAGAACATAAACTATTTACAGGCTCAGTGGGGGTTCCAGTCTTCCCTCCTTTTTCTGGTATCACTGATAGAGGAAGACCAGCAGCCACGCTCCTTAGGTGGCCAACTGCAGGTCGGTTAGGAACTCTCAGATCACAAAAATGAAAAAATCCTTCTGATCTGCCAGCAGACCCAGAGCCAGGTCTAAATCCCAGGGCTCACAGAAGCTGCAGGGATCCAGACAAGGAGCATGGAGTAGCCCCATGCTCCTGAAGACTAGGAAAGTGCAGGGTGTGGCTCCTAGGCTCCCTGTCGCCAGCTGATCCTCAGCGTGACCCCACTTTTGCCTGTGAAGACGCCCCTCTCACCTCAGAAAGCACCTCAACTCTTGATACAAGACTTTCCTTTCCCACTGCCCGGAGAAGAGAGAAAGTCTAAAAGGTCACTCTTACTCTGAGATTTCCTCCTTCATCGACTTACCACTTCTCATCTACTTTAACAAAAGGGTTTCATGGCCCACTCCTCCTCAGTTAGAGTCAATGACTTTACGAACCTGCTGCTTTGTCTGGTGAGAGATGTGGAAGGCAGAGGCTGCCCAGCCAGCCGTCAGTGGGAGGACTGGTCACATGGCCCCAGACAGCCCCACGCTTGGCTCTCAGGAAGGTGCCAGGTGTGACCAGGTGTGACCCAACACACTTCAACCTGCTCCTCGCGGGGTAATGGAAAGCCCCAAGCATGACACGCTAATGACCACAAGTCACTCCACTCAGTCTGTCCCAGGGACTATGCCAGGCAGTGGGCATTCTGGAAGACAAAACGCAGCTCCTCAAAACAGTATGTAGTCCAGGAAAGGGTGAGGCAGAGAGTTCTACAGTATTGCTGTGGGGATTGGAGAACAGGCTGCACGGCACTAACGAAGCATCCAGAAGAAAGCTGCCTCGAGAAAACAAGAGATGGGGCTGGTCAGGAGAGAGGCTCAGAAGCAGTGAAACCTCCTTCACACAGAGGAGGAGCAGGAGGCAAAAGACGCGCCTTCTGGGCAGCAGGAGTGGGTGACAGCCCCGAGGCAGGACAGAGCGGCAGAGCCGTGGCCGGGGCTGGGGGCTGGCTGCCGCTGAGAGGACCAGGGCTCTCAGGAGAGGGGACAGGACTTCAACGGCGGTCAAGTGGTACGAGTCTGCCTTCAGATGCAGGGAGCGCAGGTTCGACCCCTGGTTGGGGAACTGAAGTTTAAGAGTTTACATGCCTGTGGTGCAGCCGAAACAAACAAAATCCTTTAAAAAAGAAAAAAACAAAAACAAAAACAAGGAGGCTGAAGCCATATGATGGCCCAGGGCTGTGTCTCATGTCTGCTGTGTGCTTTCACAGGCAATGAGTCCATGGAGACTGACTGTTAGGAAGACAGGGGGACTGGATATTTCCTTGAAGGAGGCTTCCAGCAGCAGATCAGTCAGGGCTCCACCAGGGAAACAGAATGAGCGGCGCCTGTGTAGACACATACAGGGAAGGGGAGGAGCTGGCTTACACAACTGGTGGGGGAGGGGTGGGTCCTGGCAAGTGTGAATTCCAAGGATGGGCTGGAAACTGGAGACAAGAGCCAAGCAGAGACTGCAGTCCACACACAGAATGCACTCTTCCTCCAGAAAGCCTTGGGTTGGCTCCAAAAGCCTTGGAACCTATGGGATGGGGCCCGCCCAGATCACCTTCTTTACTTAGTCTCTTTTAGTTAAGACTGCAGAAGTGGGTCACGTCTAGAGAATACCTACTCAGCAGCACTGGGCCAGCACCCTCGACTGGACAGCCAGGCGTCACAGCCTAGCCAGGGCAACATATTAAACTGGCCATCACAAGGTGTGTGCTATCTGCTGAGCGGAAGAACGAGCGTGTGGCTGAGTGACGCACAGGAGGCAGAAACAGGCCAGAGACGAGGGCCCAGAAAGAGGGAGCCACCAGGGCGCCTCAGGAGAGGGAGGGGTGCACTGGAGGCTGGAAGGGGTCATGGAAGCTGGGGGCTGGAGACGTCACACTGGGACCCAAGAAATATTCAGGAAGCGTCTTCTGTAGCGACTCAGAGACAGGATTCTAGATTCCAACACAGATTTACTGATAAACTACCACCTACCCCCTACCCAACTCTAAAACACGTAAGCTGGGGTGTCTGTCCTCAAACTCACAGTCTAACTTTGATGAGTCAAATGACAATAAAGGACCATATACAGTTAAAGGGCAAGTTTGGGCCAATAGATTGTACAAGGCTAGCGTGGTCAGAGATGAGCGGGGAGTCGGCAATGGCAAGGACACACTGGGTGAGGTGTGTTCTCCAGGGCAAGGAGCAGGAGCAAGAGCAAGAGGGGAAAATGGTCTGGAACTTTCTGTCAGCGTGCCAATGAATCATACAGTGTCTGAGGAAATGGGCAAGGAGAGAGTAAGAATGCTGGTTAGTCAAGAAATGTTTCCTGGACGGGAGGGTTTGTTGCCACATCAGGCACCAGGTCTGTCTCACCCCCAGGAGTGCCAGGTGCCTGCCAAGAGGGCAGTCACTCTCTCACCTGGCCTTCCAGAACCATTTAAACAGAAGATCAACAAATGCCTTTTTCCAAACCAACTTAATTTCTATATAAAGCTAGGGAATTTAAGAAACATACTTAGAGATGCAAGGTTCTGTTCACAGGCTACCGTTTTAGGATTAGACATAAAGAATATTAGTATCTGTATGAATGCGTGTGACACACCTCTGGAAGCATGGGCGAGAGGCTGACGGCAGCAGATAATGCAAGGAAGGGAAGTGAGAGAAAGACATCTCACCAAATATGCTTCGGACCATGGGAGTACATCTCTCCAAATAAATACAAGGCTAAATAAATAAGTAATAAAACAAACTCTGGCCCCAAACCTTGCCTCGCCTCGCCTAAAAGAAAACAGATTTTTGTATGTAGGATCCATCACTGGAATAAATAACAACAGGAGATTACTATCCACAGGTTAGCAAGAAGCTGGCTTCTCGGAGTCACATCCAGGTGACCCCTGTGTGGGAACACAGCCCCTGTAAGACACAAAGCCTTTCTGGATGAGGGGTCACAGCGTGACCATCAGTCACTCCAAGGGACAGAATCACAGGTCTCTTTCTAGTCATGTGTGTCTAGAGCCTTATTTTCAAAATGTGTTCTGAGGATCACTTTGGTGAGGGTGGACAGAGCACAGTGATGAAAAGTAAAATCCATGAAAAAGATCAATCTAAGAGTGTCAGCACCTCCATCAACTGAACCACATTATTACCAAGATTTTCTTGGAGGCCTTCTACGGTGTTTACTGAAACAATTCCTGTTGATAAGTGATGAACCAACAGTCCACATTTCATTTTCAAATTCCTTCGTCTTCATGCAGTTTTCTCCAAAACACTACAGACCTGGCCAAGATCTCTCACCTGCAGGGCTGCGGCTGACTGTGAGTCAGGTGGAGGCACAGACTACTCTGCTGGTGGCTGGTTTAACACCCGTGCTGTGCAAAGGCCACAGAGAATGGCCTGCACTAGGGCCTGACACAGACTGTGTGTCGTTACTCGCTTAGTCGTGCCCGACTCGCTGTGACCCACAGACTGCAGCCTGCCAGGTTCCTCTGTCCGTGGGATTTTCCAGGCAAGAATGCTGGAGTAGGTAGCCATAACCTCCTGCAGGGGATCTTCCCAACCCAGGGTTCGAGCCCACATCTCTTACGTCCCCTGCACTGGCAGATGGGTTCTTTACTACTGCCACCTGGGAAGCTCTGACACTTGATTGGTGGTCCCCAAATGGGATTCCTACTCTTTTCAATCCCCCTAAGAGGAAGTAAGAAGCCAATTTTCCGGAGAAGTAATTACGCAATACATTTTTTACAGACAAGCTTTTCTACAGAGCAATTACTCGAGCAAAGGAAAATAAATATTAGTATGAACATTGTTATTAATAATCACGCATACACTGGAAGCAGAGCCCGAATCACAAAGGTGCTCACAGAGTCTGTAAACCACAGATTCGAGAACTGGATGGTTTCCTTCTGCAGCTGCCCTGTTAGCAGGCTCACAAGATTGGGGTTTGGTAGAATAAGCAAACACAGCTGAAGAGCCACCCCCCTACCCCAGGAAATATTCTCAGAGACACAACAAACAACTTCACTCACCACCTCTATTTGCTTCCTACCCTGTGTATGCTTTCCTCAACTCACAATCAGGACGAAACACAGAATAGCTGTATTGTTTGGCGTTTGCCTTTCTACAATATTAAGACTTATGGAGGATGAAACACTTGTTTCATAACCCCCAAGACTGATCAGCTCAACTGACACACTTCATCCATGTATTATTTATGCAAACATTCACTCTGTATCTAGCGTAGGGCAGGTGTAGCTAAGCCCCACAGGGACAGTGGGGAGAGGGACGCAGACAGGCCTCTCTGTCTGGTCTGGGGATGACAGGAACATACTGTCCCATGGGATTCCAGCTCCCTGAACTGGTCTGGATGGCAACCCAGCCAGGTCCTCGCAGGGCCGCTCACGACACCTGGGCCAGGTGCTAAATAAGCAAGGGTGTTGGCTGCAGTGGAGTGTGCAGAGGCAGGAAAGGGCACAGAGTCTGGTCCATGCAGGGGCTGGATCTAGCTGGATCCCGGTTGGTCCAACGTGAATGGAAGTGTGCTTTAACCAGTTTTGCTGCACTACTGGATTAAGCTCTTACCTGCCTCGTTTTATACCATTTGCTCAGGATTGCAAGTGAGCTGACATGCAGAGAGAAGAGGAGCCTCATCTAACATCTTGGCAGCTCACAATTAGTGCTTTTGGTTCTTTACTTGGGCAGAAACATGGTAAAGTAATACACTAGTTTTGGAAGATAAGCCTGGACAGTATGAAAATGTTCAGTCTGGGCACAGTGTTTAACCCTGGAACTGCACCTTAAGCGTCAGCAGAGGAACAGAACACTCTGCTAGCCATGTGCCCACTGCAGTTTATAAGGAATCACAGAAGGCACCTGAGTGTGGGCAGGTCTCTGAGAACCTTATAGTTTCTTGACCAGGAAGGCCCAGAGACTCTTCCAGGTTTCCTACGAGATGAAAACTTCTCATAATGATACTAAGATAGGACTTGGCCTTTCTAAACCCTTCTCAAGTAAGCAATGGGAGAAGGCAATGGCACCGCACTCCAGTACTCCTGCCTGGAAAATCCCATGGATGGAGGAGCCTGGAAGGCTGCAGTCCATGGGGTCGCTGAGGGTCGGACACGACTGAGAGACTTCACTTTCACTTTTTGCTTTCATGCATTGGAGACGGAAATGGCAGCCCACTCCAGTGTTCTTGCCTGGAGAATCCCAGGGACGGGGGAGCCTGGTGGCTGCCGTCTATGGGGTCGCACACAACTGAAGCGACTTAGCAGCAGCAGCAAGTAAGCAGTGGATTCTCTAACTACACAACAATGGAAAGCTGATGCCGAGGACTTCCCTGATGGTCCGATGGTTGAGAATTCACCTTCCAGTACAGGTGATGAGGATTCAATCCCTGGTTAGGGAACTAAGATCCCACGTGCCACGGGGCAACAAAGCCCATACGCCACAACTAGAGAGCCTACATGCCGCAACCACTGAGCCTGTGCACTGAAGCAAAGACCCAGCACAGGCAAAGTAAAGCTGTTTCTAAAAAAGAAAGCACATGCCCTTGAGAGCCCAGATACCTGAGTAAAGGAATCCACGTCAATTTCTAATGTATTCATAAATTATAACAAACATGATGATGTTCATTTAAAAAACTATGCCAAGTGATTTTAAGATGGGCATGGTATTTGATGAAAGCTTCTATTATCTGGGAAACTCAAATAGGACACTTTTTCCTAATGATTACAAAACACTGAGGTCCTGCATGTGTCTAAAATTCTAGGGGATAAAGGGAAGGGGCTTGGGCACAAACGTGGGAAGAAAAACTAAGCCTTTTTGTTTTTTTTTAAGCTAAAGATCAAGCTTACATTTTCAGCTTTAAGTGTACGAAAATAATTAGTTTTTTTGTTGTTCTTCTTGATTGTTCTTGTTGTTCTTCAGTATTGTTGTTCTTCTTAATCATTTTAATTTTGTTTCCCTATGTGCCTAACTCACTGCATCCTGTTGTCTTACCATAATAACCTGCAAGGAGGAAGGCAGACTGGGTCACTGCGAAGCCCAGCCACACACAGACTCTTAGTAAATACAGTTGGATAATGGTAACTGTGATAATGAGTCTTTTTTTCATTCCTTCACAGAAGCAGAATAGAAACAGAATAGCTGTTGAAATGCCTGAAAACTCTTAACTATGTATAAGATGGAGTTTAGGATTTTTTGATCTGCAGCTACCTACTCTCACATTGGGTTTTTTGTTGCATAAAATATTAATAATGCCAATTCATCAGTTTACCAAATGGCATCTTGCTGTATTCAAAAGCGTGTTCATTACTCAAAAGACCATCTGTCTAAGAGCTCAACAGAAGGTTTAAATAATCACAATCTAGTGAAGAATGTATGGTCACATTATATCAAGTCAAATATTTACATTTCCCAGTATTTTAAATAAGAACATTCCTACCCCGCCATCTACCACAAGTCAGCCTTAATTACTATGCCTTTTCTTTCTTTTGTTATTTTTATCCTTTATATTTTCAAACTAATACAGAAATGGCAAGGATAGCTTCCACTCAGGCAAACAGGACTGCCGGTCACAAGTCTGTGCAGCACCTTCACTTAGGCAAGAAATAACCCTAACAGCAGCAGTATTTTCAACCAGAAAAGCATTCAACAGTATTACACAAAGCACAAAAACATTTCAGAAAAACAGCTGATTCTGCCTTTCTGAGCATTAATAATTGTGGTCATTGTTGCTGCCGCTACAAGCAAAATCAGTTGCCGTCACAGCTCTGCTGGTCTCATATCAAGGAACCCAACACTCCTGTCATCTTCGAAATGCTGGGCAAACTCTTTTCCACCTGGGCTAGTGGTACAGACAAGAAAACTCAAGAGGTATATGGGTTAAAACAGACAAACAGCAACAAACAAAAAGGCCTGTATTCAAAATGTCCTTTAAAATATTCAAAAACATGGATGGGACTTCCCTGAGGGTCCAGTGGTTAGGAGTCTGCCTTCCAATGCAGGGAGGGCTTCCCTGGTGGCTCAGATGGTAAAGAATCTGCCTGCAAAGCAGGAGACCAGGGTTCAATTCCCGGTTCAGGAAGATACCCTGGAAAAGGGACTAGCTACCCGCTCCAGTATTCTTGCCTGGAGAATTTCAAGGGCTACAGTCCATGGGGTTGAAATAGTCAGGTACCACGGAGCGACTAACACTTTTACAGTTTACTTCACTTTTCTAATGCAGGGAACTCAGATTCAATCCCCAGTCAGGGAAATAAGACCCCTCCCACATGCCACGGTACAACAAAGCCTGCACACTCCAGAGCCCATGGTCCACAAGTAGGGAAGCCTGCACGCCACACTGAGAAGCCCTTGTGCTGCAACATGAGTAGCCCATGTGCCTTAGCTAGAGAAAAGCTGCACACTGCAACAGAGGCCCAGTGGAGCCAAAAAGAATTATATATATATATACATTTCAGGAAAAAAATCAAGAATATGCACACTGCAACAGAGACCCAGTGCAGCCAAAAAAAGATTATATATATATATATATATATATATATATATATATATATATATACACTTCAGGAAAAAAATCAAGAATATGCACACTGCAACAGAGGCCCAGTGCAGCCAAAAAAAATTATATATATATACACTTCAGGAAAAAATCAAGAATATGCACACTGCAACAGAGGCCCAGTGCAGCCAAAAAAAATTATATATATATATATATATATATATACACTTCAGGAAAAAAATCAAGAATATGCACACTGCAACAGAGACCCAGTGCAGACAAAAAAAAATTATATATATATACATTTCAGGAAAAAAATCAAGAATATGCACACTGCAACAGAGGCTCAGTGCAGCCAAAAAAAATTATATATATACATTTCAGGAAAGAAATCAAGAATATGGAAATAGGAAGGAAAAGGAAAATGGGGGAAAGGGCAACATGGAAGAGATGCTGTTAAATCAGTTAATCAGGCTCCAGCTTACAGCAGAGACTGCAGATGAGGAACAGCTAAACAAAAACACAGAATTGAGAGACAGGCAAAGACAAGTGGAAACTGCAAGGACTTCAGAGAAGAAGCATCGTGAAAGGAAGGGGAATCCTCTTCCCTCCACCTACTATCTGGGTGGCCTTGGAGAAACTACCCTGAATCTTTGAGCCAGCCTCCCCATTCATTAAGGAATAATAAATGATGTGGTATGACAGGCAGGAAGATTCAATGAGATAATATGATGCTTGTGTTTGGCCCTCCAAAGAAAAAATTAAGTTGATTTCTCCTCTCATTTTCCCCTTGAATATGTTCTGCTTTTTAAATGATCCAGAACAAATTTTTCTCCACATACAAGATGAAAAGGTGAGATCTGAAACACTACACAATTGAGGGTCGCTCAGACCTTCAATATCCAAGGACTAGAGGGACGCTGAGCATGGCTGCTAGTGTGTTGACTGCTCCACGAGGCACTGATACCACAAACCGAGGGCGCCGAGCAGCAGGCATCTGAGCAAGTGGTGGAAACCAGGCCCTGTGCCAGACTGGAGAGGCGGGCGGTCCTCACAGCTCGATCTGTGAGAGGAAGGAGGCTCAGGGCCCAGGGCGCAGGGGAGATGGGAGCGTGCCTCAAACAACGGTTCTACTCTTATCTTCAAAGAGAGAAAAAGGGCTGCGCGCTCCAGGCTGCGCAAAGCCTCACAGAGGGTGATGGATAAACAGGTCTGGCCAGAGCAATCAATTCATGTTTAAACAAACAGTAAAAGCTATAGCTAGAAAGACTATTTAGCAGATGCGCTGAGCATTAAAAGCAAGGTCAAGGAACCGTAACTTTATCTTGAAAGCCCCAGGTTTTCAAGTCAGAGAAGGGTTTTGATCATAAACAGTATTTAGCCCTGTACCTGACCAAGAGGAATCAGTGATTAAAAGATAGCTTTCAAGGTCTTCCCTGGTGGTCGAGTAGTTAACACTTCACTTTCCAATGCATGGGTATAGGTTAGATCCCTGTTCAGGGAGCTAAGATACCACATGCCAGGAGGCCAAAAAACCAAAACATAAAATGGAAGCAATATTGTAACAAATTCAATAGACTTTAAAAATGGTCCACATCAAAAAAAAAAAAAAAAAAGCTTTCATCAGTATCAATAACAACATGCCTATAAATAACATCACGTTTTTCTTGACTCGAGGTACAAAGCTGCAACCAAGGGAGTGTGGCTCTCACTGACTTCGTAAGCATTTGCTGTATAAAAGAATGCATAAATAAATGGATTACCCCAGGAAATGGTGTCAGGGGAAGAAAACAGGAGAAAGAAGAGGGGAAGAGGCAGGACCAATGAAATCGAAAGTGATCTCCTGGAAGTGACAGGCTCTAGGCAACACAAGAGTAATAGGCCTCACCCCAGGCCCAGCTCCAGACGGGAGGTGGCCGCACTGCCCAGGCCGAGAAGCCCACCCGGACGCTGACACAGGCAGGGCCCTACCGGTTACTGTATTTACATTCTTCCCCTCTCTGGCAATTACTGGACGTTTTCCTCTTCTTGCAAGCATGCACGCATACATGCTAAGTCACTTCAGTTGAGTTGGACTCTGCGACCTCACAGACTGCAGCCTGCCAGGCTCCTATGTCCTTGGGATTCTCCAGACAAAAATACTGAGTGGATTGTCATGCCCTTCTCCAGGGGATCTTTCATACCCAGGGATCAAACCATGTCTCTTAAGTCTTCTGCATTAGCAAGTGGGTTCTTTACCACTAGCACCACCTGGTAAGCCATTTCCTCCCCTTACAAATGTATATAATATACATATATATCAGTTCAGTTCAGTCGCTCAGTCAAGTCTGACTCTTTGCGAACCCCTGGACTGCAGCACGGCAGGCTTCCATATCCATCACCAACTCCCGGAGCTTACTCAGACTCATGTCCACTGAGTTGGTGATGCCATCCAACCATCTCATCTTTTCTCATCCCCTTCTCCTCCCACCTTCAGTCTTTCCCAGCATCAGGGTCTTTTCCAATGAGTCAGTCCTTCACATCAGGTGGCCAAAGTATTGGAGTTTCAGCTTCAGCATCAGTCCTTCCAATGAAGATTCAGGACTGATTTCTCTTAGGATGGACTGGTCCAATTTCCTTGCAGTCCAAGGGACTCTGAAGAGTCTTCTCCAATATCACAGTTCAAAAGCATCAATTCTTCAGTGCTCAGCTTTCTTTACAGTCCAACTCTCACATCTATACTTGACTACTGGAGAAACGATAGCTTTGATTAGATGGACCCTTGCTGGCAAAGTAATGTCTCTACTTTTAAATATGCTATCTAGGTTGGTCACAGATTTTCTTCGAAAGAGCAAGCATCTTTTAATTTCACGGCTATAGTCACCATGTGCAGTGATTTTGGAGCCCCCCAAAATAAAGTCTCTCACTGTTTCCATTGTTTCCCCATCTATTTGCCATGAAGTGATGGGACCCGATAGCCATGATCTTAGTTTTCTGAGTGTTGAGCTTTAAGCCAACTTTTTCACTCTCCTCTTTCACTTTCATCAAGAGGCTCTTTAGTTCTTCTTCACTTTCTGCCATAAGGGTGGTGTCATCTGTATATCTGAGGTTATTGATATTTCTCCTGGCAATCTTGATTCAAGCTTGTGCTTCATCCAGCCCAGCATTTCGCATATGATGTACTCTGCATAGAAGTTAAATGAGCATGGTGACAATATACAGCCTTGGTGTACTCCTTTCCTGATTTGGAACCAGTCTGTTGTTCCATGTTCAGTTCTAACTGTTGCTTCTTGACTTGCATACAGATTTCTCAGAGGCAGGTAAGGTAGTCTGGTATTCCCACCTCTGGGAGAACTTTCCACAGTTTGTTGTGATCCACACAGTCAAAGGCTTTGGCATAGTCAATAAAGCAGAAATAGATGTTTTTCTGGAACTCTCTTGCTTTTTCGATGATCCAGCAGATGTTGGCAATTTGATTTCTGGTTCCTTTGCCTTTTCTAAATCCAGCTTGAACATCTGGAAGTTCACAGTTCACGTACTGTTGAAGCCTGGCTTAGAGAATTTTGAGCATCACTTTGCTAGCATGTGAGATGAGTGCAATTGTGCAGCTGTTTGAGCATTCTTTGGCATTGCCTTTCTTTGGGACTGGAATGAAAACTGACCTTTTCCAGTCCTGTGGCCACTGCTAAGTCTTCCAAATCTGCTAGCATATTGAGTGAAGCACTTTCACAGCATCATATTTTAGGATCTGAAATAGCTCAACTGGAATTCCATCACCTCCACTAGCTTTGTTCATAGTGATGCCTCCTAAGCCCCACTTGACTTCCCATTCCAAGATGTCTGGATCTAGGTGAGTGATTACACCATTGTGTTTATCTGGGTCATGAAGATCTTTTTTGTATAGTTCTTCTGTGTATTATTGACACCTTTTCTTAATATCTTCTGCTTCTGTTAGGTCCATACCATTTCTGTCCTTTATTATGCCCATCTTTGCATGAAACAGTCTGTTGGTATCTCTAATTTTCTTCAATATTAGAGAATATATACATTTAAATCCTCTCCAACTATAAAACTCATGTTAAAATTTGACCTCTGTGAATATTTCCTCTCTCTGTTACCAGACTCTGAATTCCTAGCACACACATAACATTTCCATTGACTATGGAGCTGGAGCCATCAAAGAGTGACCACAACAAAAATTTTCTGATTAAGAACAAATAAGGCATCAACAAAGTCAAACTTCCACGAACCTCTTCATTCCTGAAATCGGGCATTCATTAAGCATTTACTAATGGGCAAGGCCCCATGGCAAGCAGTGAAAGATACATAAACCCAAAGCTCTGACTTAAGGAAACTTATAATCCACTCAAGCAGGCAAGATGAACAAAGCCATCTTCCCACAACACTGCTTTCAATTTCTTCTCTAGAAAATATGAGTTTGTTCTTGGTTTTCTTTTTTCCCCCCAACAGAGTAACTATTGAGGATCAAAATGGATACATTCGATTTTAAATTTCTATATTGATTATCAGTCTGTACTTCTGAGTGACAGATGTTAACAAATGCAAAAATTATTTAAATGCAGTTACCAGAGAAAGTCAGAAAAGAAGGAGAAATCTCTAAGTAAAATAAGGCACATCAGTGGTAAGACTGCTTTGGAACTTCAGTATCAAGACAAATACGTTCCAATGAGAGACTGGCTCACATAGGAAAAGTCACAGGAAGGGGTTCTGCTAAAAGAAGGGATTATAAAATAGAATATTTACATTCAAGGTTCTATTTTTAACAAATTTACCTTAATCCAATCTCTCAAATAAGGAAGCCTTCAATAGGAAAACCCTTTCCACAAAGCTTACCTCAAATCAGTTTCCTTTATTCTTTCTCAGGATACTGTTTCGAGTTCTCTGCAGGTTGCTTTTGCAAGAAGGCTAGTCTAATGAAGAATGAAACAATTACTTATTTCAAGGAGTGCGCCATTTACGTAATGCAGACATATTTTGACACTATGGCACACGAAGGATGTTTTTCTTTCTAGAAACGGTATCTGCAGCCAGGCATGTCTGGGGTGCACCCTGGCCCTGCGGCTGTCACAGCGAGCTGGACGAGCTGGACGTTGTTCCCAGGAATTCCAGAGTTTATCAGTTTAATTTTAACAAACAGACTAAAAAAGTTTCACTTATTTTTATTAAACTAACAATGGGGAAATAATTTCCAACAATGAGTGTCTATGTGAGCAAGGCTGCGAACCATCCACGAGTGTCTGTAATTAACAAAACCAAAAGTCCTCTTTTCTCTCCCTATTAAGTATTTGACTTGCATCCTTACAATAAGTGCTTATGAGAGAAAAGCACATAAGTTGAACCAGAAGCTACATTTACAAATGGATGCACAGGGACTTCCCTGGCAGTCCAGTGGTTAAGACTCTGAGCGTCCAAGGCAGGGGGTGAGGATTCAGTCACTGATGAAGGAACTAAGATCCCACATGCCCCAAGGTGTGGCCCAAAACAAAACAAATAGATGTATACTCATTAGCCAATCCTGGCCGAGGCTTTTACTTCAAAGTCAGATATAACACAAACTCTATTCAAGGCTCTGAATCGCAGAGCCTGTGCTCATTAGTACTAGGGAAACAGGCTACACTTATACTGAACAAAGGAAACTGTTCAGAGAAATGTGTTGTGTCGTCTTGTAGTTGAGGTATCCCCAAGACAAATTTAAACAGGAAAGTGTTTAGACTCAAAAACACACCCCTACGGTACATAGGCCAGATCTGGAAAGCAGGCATTCCTGGAGGCAAGTCTGGAGGTAACCTGACTCAGTGACCCTGACCCTAACCTGGCGCTAACCTGGGGCTAGAGAATCCACAGAACACTCTCCAAACTTAACACCCGATGAGGGCGAGCATGGAGACCCCCACGCCGCCCACGTCCTAAAGACTGGCTCTAACCACGTGCCACAGCCCGCAGGTCCTACCACTGCTCTGCCATACACAGGCTCTCATGGAAATATCTCCAAGACAGAGAAGACAGCCATGTATAATCCACCTTTTTCAAGGCCCTCCAACAAAGCCCCCCAACTGCCAGGGTAATCTAATAATTAGCATATGTAAGGGTAAAGCTCTAGACCATGACATCAGCCTCACAGAAAATCAGCAGATTCGAAACCCACTAGCCCACTGGGTCTTTGGGAATTCCAAATAAATGAACGGATGAAAAGGACAGAACAGCAGGAGGAGAGTGGACCGCAGTCTCAGTCCTAGAAAACAGCAAAAACCATTTCTAAATGAAGCCATTCTGTGAATTCTCCATTGTAGAAGAATGGTGGTCGGGGTGGGGGGGTGGGGGGTGTTCATCCATCACAAGGGTATTAACTGAAAACCTGCTTCCCTGGCAACAATGTCCTTGAGCGGCATTCTGAAGCAGAGACTAGCCCACGTAAAAGCAGAGGACTGTCAACAGGTCAAGGATCGCCTCCCCATGGTGAGAGTCCCTGCGGAGCTAACATGGGATTTCTTAGACGCGACATTCCGACCAAAGATAGCAGGAGTGCTCAGGCTGAAGTACTGGCCTCAGGAATTCAGGGTCCGCTGCGCTGTTCATCGATGCTTCATGTGCAGACTGTGATTAAAGCTGATAACTCTGCCTGTTCTAGAAACTAACAAAGGAATGTGTGTGCGCGCTCAGTCACTCGGTCGTGTCCAACTCTTTGTGACCCCGGGGACTGTAGCCTGCCAGACTTCTCTGTCCATGGAATTTTTTCAGGTAAGAATGCTGGAATGGGTTGCCATTTCCTCTCCAGAGGATTTTCCCAAACCAGGGATCAAACCCACATCTCCTGCATCTCCTGCCCTGGCAGGCGGATTCTTTACCCACTGTCCAACAGAAGAACGAACTGAACTGAACCGAACCAAGTCTCTATCATCAAGGCTTATGCTGGTAGACCCTCCTATCTCCTCCACTTCGATTTCAGCATTGGCCCAATGTCAGCGTTGGGGCCCCAAGGCTTTTTGTAGGTGGTGGGGCTGCCACTGTCGCTCAACCAGAGATATCCAATTGGTGAACATCATTCACTTTGTTTTTAAATTTAGTTTTACTTTTTTGGCCATCCCACAGTATGTGGGGTCTTTAGTTCCCCCAACCAGGGATCAAACCCAGGCCCTCTGCAAAGGAAGTGTGGCATCTGCATCACTGGACCAGCAGGGAAGTTCCTTCACTTACTTTTTAAAAGAAAGACTGAAATCCAAAACTTCCCTTCCCTCCCTTCAGTGATACATAGGGCCACAGTGCAGTTTTAACGCACCTGGTGAAAATAAATTCTGCAAATATGCTCGAAGTGCCGCAGACCCTAACAGGAATGTGACCCCTGCCACTTAGGAGGCAGCTATGAATGGTACACAGGCTTCACGCAGATATGGGAAACTGGACACGTAAGTGTGCAGTTCAGAGACAGAACAAGATAAAGTCCAGAGAAAGGATGCATCACCAGGAGTTACTTTCAATCACACTTGAGAATCCTGAACTTCTGCTTTGTAAAACATTTTACCGTCTCTTCTACAGTGTTTTAAAAATAGAAGAAGACTGAAAGGCTCCGAGCTAATGAACACGGAGCTCAGACTTAGGTCTGCAAAACAACAAATAAGATTATGTACCCAAAAACCTTAAAGTACACTTCTTTTAAAAAGTTCATTTCAGGGGAGGAGTCAGGATGGAGGGGACACATATATACCTCATGGCCAATTCATACGGAGGTATGGCCAAAACCATCAGTGTTGCAAAGTGATTATCCTCCAAATAAAATTAATACATAACTTTTTTTAAAGTCCACTGCATTTCCATTTTTTAGATCCAGATACCAAATTTCAAAGAGTACAGAATGGAGGAAACCAGAACAGCCAAGAGAGAGACAAGAGAGACACTTATGACCATTCTAGGGCCACAGTCAGGAATGGAGAGAAAATCCTACATCCCACAAATGTAAATTTTCACCTGTGCTCCATCAGCAAACGATGAACAGATACTAAAGATGACCGCTAAAAAAAGAAAAAGGGCAGAAGGAGGTGAGAGGCTGGCAAGGTCAGTACCTGTCAAATCCACCAGAGGTGCTGGTGGAAAAATCCACTGAACAGACTCAGGAGGCTTACAGAATGGACAGGAGGACACAGCACACTGAAAGCCAGCTTCGGTCCAGGCTCCGCTTGAGGCATTCAACTTAGGGTAGGACGTCCAATGACGTGGTTATCAACGTCCTTGTTAAATGTGAGATAAGGGACTCAGAGAGTTTGGTTAGCTTTTCAGCTGTGGAAGCAACATACTATACTCCAGGGGTAGGTGTTTAATTTTAGTCTGAGTAAGTGAGTGAAGTCGCTCAGTCGTGTCTGACTCTTTGCGACCCCATGGACTGCAGCATACCAGGCTCTTCTGTCCATAGGATCTTCCAGGCAAGGGTACTGGAGTGGGTTGCCATTTCCTTCTCCAGAGGATCTTCCCGACCCAGGGATCGAACCCTGGTCTCCCGCATTGCAGGCAGACGCTTTACCGACTGAGCCACCAGGGAAGCCTAATTTTTTTTAGTCTAGGGTCTACAAAATTCTTCTTGTGTGTTTCTTCAACATGCATGCCACTGACTCTCCGAACCCCACAGGCTGCTAGACCCTATAAGACTATGACTTCAATCAGAAGTTCCAAGCCCAGGGATTTCCCTGGTGGTCCAGTGGTTAGGACTCTGCACGTCCAATGTAAGGGGCCCAAGTTCGATCCCTGGTCAGGGAACTAGCTCCCACATGCCACAACTAAAGATCTCGCATGCTGCAACTAAGGCCTGGCACAGCCAAGTAAATAAATAAGTATAAACATTTTTAAAAAAGAAGAATTTCCATTCGCTACCACTGAGCCCTGGTTACCCCAAACCCCGGGCACTACAGACTTCCCTAAATTCGGCAAAAACAGTTTCTCTGCAGGCAATGAGTCTTTTCCTGTGTTCTTACCAGCTCTGGGACAATGGCTCTCACCCACTTTGTATCCTGGCAAACACTACCCAATATCATTACTTATTTATTTACATGTTGTCTGTCCCCCTGCTAGACTAAGAATCTAGAAAGCAAAGAAAGTTATTCAATTTCCTATTCTCTCACTGTGCCTAACAAGGTACCTGGCACGGTGAAAATGCAAAGCAAAAAGCAACCAACCAACAAAACCTGTCAGCTAAACGACACAACGCCAGGCAGCCCGGAGCTAGCAAGCGCCACCCCGCCCAGCAGCCGGTACCAGCATGACGCCAAGTGCTACGGGACCAGGTGACAGACAGAGCCCACAGGTAAAACATTCAGGCAGAATGCTCTTATATAAACTCTTACATCCACATCAGTGAAGCAACGCTGGTGTGGAGAGGAAGCCAGAACAAAGACACAGCCCTACTGGAAAAAGTGACACGTCGTAAATAACACGGTTCAAACAGAACCCTACCTGGAGACTGGAGGCCATGGGCTTTCATCTGGAACAGGGAACCCTCCCCAGAGGCATGAGAAGCAAGGGGATCCACCACCAAATCCCACCACCCCCACCCCCCCCCACCACCACCCCACCCCTACCACCACCCCCACCCCCACCCCCCCACTATCACTCCCCCCACCCCCCACCCCCACCTTCCCCCCACTCACCCCCCCACCCTCCACCACCAGCACCACCAAGATTCAAATTTAAAAGAACAAGAAGCCTTGAGGGTTGTAAAATTTAACTGTTAAAGGTCTAAATAATGTAAATATATAATTAAGGAAGGCGTTTTGGTCAGGGAATGGAGATATGGCGAAAGAAGAAACCTATAGCAAACTCTAGCATCCTAGGGCAAAGGACCCCTAACCAGGGTGGAAAGGGTTAGGCGCTCAGTGGTGTCTAACTCTTTGCGACCCCATAGACTGTATCCCACCAGATTCTTCTGTCCATGGGATTCTCCGGGCAAGAATACTGGAGTGGGTTGCCATTCCCTTCTCCAGGGGGTCTTCCCGACCCAGAGACCAAACATAGGTCTCCTACATGCAGGCAGATTCTTTACCATCTGAGACACCAGGGAAGCCCGCTAGACAGGGCATCTCCTCTTAACTGTCACTATGGGGTCCCGCAATCCTTCAATTCACCCCTCTCCCCTTTTCCCACTGCAAAGGTGCCCAGCAACCTTCTGACCTCTGCCTACCTGGAGGCAGTGAACATGGGGACCAAGAAGAGGTCAGTATTCGGGGTCCCATGATGGTTATATTTATTTTTGTAAATTACTAATTGGGCATCTTAGCTTAGTGATCATAGTTAATGTGATTACGGGTCTCAGAGATAATGAAAAAATTGGGTCTGAGAGTGCACTGGGAAATATTTTTTTTCTTTTTCCTGAATGCCAAATAATGAATATTACCTACAAGAGTCTTCTGAAAGAGTTGGCTGGCACTTTGGCTGGCTGACGCACCATTCTGCATACTTACACATGTTCTCAAACTGCTACACCATGTCAAAGGAGTTTTACTGAGGGTAATCTCTCTCAGTTAACAGTGGGTTTTACAAAAGAGACAACAATCTACTCAGCAAGACTCATCATCCTAATGTAAAGCAGATTCTTCACCTCTTAGGGTAGAAACGTCACTGAAACAAGTTTGGCTTCACCAGTATGAAATTAATAGTGCTGGGGCTGCGCTGAGGCTAATGTCTGCAAAATTTAATTTGCAAAAACCAGCCCAAGGCTACCATGATATAAATTCCCTTGATGTGTTAATTTCACATTCTAGAGTCCTCATCCTACCAGTGGGGGGCAGGGGCTGGAGTGGGGAGGTAAGAGGAGAGGGGTGTTGGTGATCTCCAGTATGTAACGTAGGGGAGGACCTGAATTCACACAAGTTTCTGGACATCTGCAACTTCAGCTATCCAAGCCCCACAGGGAGTCAGAGCCCAGCTTCCCTCCTGCCAGCCCACAGGGGATGAAAAGGTGACACAGAAATCAGCCCAGCGAGGAAAAGTACTTCATTACGCAGAGCACCATCACTGGGCACCAGCATCTCATTCGATAAACTTTTCCTCAACATCGTCATACAAAAGGGATGTTCCAGATACAGGCAAATAATGAGATAAACTCAGCTCAGCCGGATCCAATAGGTGCAGAGTGCTTTGCATTCCACAGCCAAACGCACAAGCCTGGTAGGAAGTACAACCCCGGGACTTTCCTGGTGGCCCAGCATTTAAGACTCTGCACACCCACTGCAGGAGCCACAGGTTAAATCCCCGGTCAAGGAACTAAGATCCTGCACGCCGTGGGGCAACCAAGCCCACGCACCACAATTACTGAGCCCGAGCCGCAGCTAGAGAGCCTGTGCACTCAGGAGCCCATGTTCCACAACGAAAGAAGCCCACCACAATGAAGACCCAGTGCAGCCAAAATAGAATTAAAAATGCCTTGTGAGTCTTACACATTTGCTCACACAGATAAGGAGTCAGCTGATACAGACATTTCCTATATGGACCAAGTCTTTAGGAGCCACATCACAATCTCCAGGTTACCAAGGTCAAGTCGGGCAAATACGAGTTCCTGGACCTTTCTTTCACCTTCTAATGACATAAATGACCACCTTGTCCTCCTAGACTGTCTCCCCAACTCCACATCACAGTCTATCAGGGTAAAGGAAATAGAGGTTTCACACAAATTTCAAGAAGTGAGCTTTGCTTATTTTAAGTGAATTTGTAAATATGCACCTGGTCTGTCACTACGGCATCAGAATAAGGACTACATTTAGGCCTTGACTGGCTGGACTCTGAAGGGCCCCTCTTATGATCCTGCTTTGTTGTATAAAACTTGCTAACGACCTCTGAGAGATGGTGAAGGACAGGGAAGCCTGGTGTGCTGTAGTCCACGGGATCGCAAAGAGCTGGACACGACTTAGCAAATGAACCCACCAGCATGCAAAGTAACTGAAGCCCCCACTCAACACAAACATGAGACCACAACAATGACAAAGTGATACACTTAACAGTAAGTGTCTCACTGTACAAGGATTCAAGCTGGATCTTACACTGGTTACCTTTGAGTCTGGTCCTAGGTAGGCTGAATACAGAGATCACAGAGTCATCCCATGTCCCTCTCTGTCAGAGATGGAAAATAAATGAGCAGGAAAGCAATCTGTGTGCATCCAGGAGCAACGGCCCAGTGATCCTGCTGGTTATTTCTGCCACATCTACAATACGACACAGAAACAGGACAGTCCTCACCCATGACTGGCAGATCCTAGGTGGGACCCTGCCTAAGTTCCTTAGCACGCTGGGCTTGGAAGCCCTCGCCTATACAATGGCACTCTGAATGACAAGATGATTCCCAAACATGCAGAGGTCCACTCGGACGATTGCAGGAGAAGGATCCTATTTACAATACGAGCCTCCATCTTAACCTTGTCAACCAGAATCCAGGGGCAGGAGAGAAAGGGATGTGGGGAAGTGTGTGCAGGGGGCCTGGGAACGGCTAGTTCAAAACAGACCTCAGACGGAACTTCCCCGGCGGTCCAGTGGTTAAGACTCTGCATTTCCACTGCAGGGGGCACGCACGGGTTCGATCCCTGGTCAGGAACTAAGGGCCTGCATGCCACAGACCAAAAAAAGACCTCAAGTAGTGAGCAAGTTTGGAAACTAGACTCCTTCAGGGGCTTCCCAGGTGGCGCTAGTGGTAAGGAATTTGCCTGCCGATGCGGGAGACCCGAGAGTCATGGATTCAACCCCTGGGTCGGGAATATCCCCTAGAGGAAGGCATGGCAACCCACCCCAGTATTCTCACCTCAAGAATCCCATGGACAAAGGAGCCTGGTGGACTATGGTCCACAGGGTTGCAGAGAGTCAACATGACTGAGGTGACTTAGCAGGCGGTCAGGCTCCTTCAGGGATGGAGGCAAAAGGGCGCCAGAAAGTCAGCCCCTGCAGAGGTCCCAGAGACTCTGACAGAATAATCACGACAGCAACAGGGATGAGCTGCCCAAATCGGCAACAACCCCTCAAGGAGGTGTGAAGGGTATCAGATCCTAGAGAAATACTGATGAGACTCAAGAGGGGAAGTGACCCACATGTATCTGGGAAAACCAAAATGTTCCCCTTATCAAGACAGGCCAGGCATATCCCTACGGATAGGCATGGATAGGACCTAGGACATGGATCCTAATAGCACAGTTGAAGAGCCAAGGAGAATCACACATTCATAACACTGACACAAAGGAGTTAACACCATCCCTATTAATCACGCACGCTGTCATAGATAAGCTGGAGTCTGCCCATCACCAAGCACCAGGGAAGGGAATCTTCACTTGGCTAACTGCCTGGTGGAAAATGAGTATGAGACTGAACTTTATGAAGATACGTAGTTTAAAAAGTCAAAGCCATCTAGGGGCAACTCTAATACACTGCCTATTATAGGATTTTAATGAAGAGAGATAGAGAAAAAGAAGAAAAGAATCACAAACAATATCCACTCCATTATGTGGACACATTAAGGGGATCTCATTATTTCACGAGTAATTGTTTTTCCATTACAACTACTAGTAAGTCTTGCTTCTGCCTCCTAATGGATGGATGCATAGACTGAGACTGGATTAGGAACCAGTAAGGTCTGACTGTCATTTTTAAAACAAATTTACAATCACATCATACCGGCTTGCTGTTTAATCCCACTTGTTAAGCAGATCCAGATGAGGGGATCCCCTCGACGGAGGAAAACACATCTCTTTAGAAGGAGGGCAGAGACTCAAAAATAAGAAAATGCTTCATGAGTTCACTTTTGCCCCCAGCACTATGAACTATGCATATTTTAGCACATTTTAAGAGGAAAAGGAGACAAAATAAAAATTAGCAACCCAACATACACCTGTGAAACTCTGTGTCTGGAGAGCAGGGGCCTGGAGAACTACACAGACATCTGGCATCACCTGTCAGGCTGCCAAACCACTGTATTTTGAAGCTATTCAGATGCTTTCTAAAGAAGAAACAACAGAAAAAAATCCAACATGCCTGAACTGGGAGGCGGGAGAGCCTCCTTGTAACTCAGCCCTTGTCAGACAAAATCCAGCAGCCTCAAAAGGTTCAATAGCCTTTTTATAAAGCTATTGTGTGGGTTAGTGCCTAAAAATAGTACAGTTCAGCAAGCAGATCACACGGAGGAATCACCTCTACACATTCAACTTCCGAACAATAGACAAAGGGGTGGAAAGAACACCAAATGCACTCCGGGCAGCACAAGCTCCCGCGCTACCCCCTCCCTGGCTTCCTCACCTCATCTGAACAGCCAGCAAGCCAATTTAGCCCAAGAGCCTGCACAGGAAAATGGTGGGGGGTGAGGGCCCCATTCCTCTAATATTCACAGTCCCCTTTACGTGGGTGCAGTCACTCGGGGGTGGAGGGTGAGGCCCCCATTCCTCTAATATTCACAGTCACCTTTACGTGGGTGCAGTCACTCGGGGGTGGAGGGTGAGGCCCCCATTCCTCTAATATTCACAGTCACCTTTACGTGGGTGCAGTCACTCGGGGGTGGAGGGTGAGGCCCCCATTCCTCTAATATTCACAGTCACCTTTACGTGGGTGCAGTCACTCGGGGGTGGAGGGTGAGGCCCCCATTCCTCTAATATTCACAGTCACCTTTACGTGGGTGCAGTCACGGGGGGGGGGGGAGGTGAGGCCCCCATTCCTCTAATATTCACTCTCACCTTTACGTGTGTGCAGTCACGGGGGGGGGGGCGTGGTGAGGCCCCCATTCCTCTAATATTCACTGTCACCTTTACGTGGGTGCAGTCACTGGGGGGGGTGAGGCCCCCATTCCTCTAATATTCACAGTCACCTTTACGTGTGTGCAGTCACTCGGGGGGGTGAGGCCCCCATTCCTCTAATATTCACTCTCACCTTTACGTGTGTGCAGTCGCTCAGTCGTGTCGGCTCTGCGACCCCATGGATTGTAGCCAGGCAGGTTCCTCTGTTCATAGGATTTTCCAGGAATACTGGGGTGGGTTGCCATTTCCTACTCCAGCGCACCTTCCCGACCCAGGGATTCAACCCGTGTCTCTTTGCATTTCCTATGCTGGAAGGCAGATTCTTTACCACTGCACCACCTGTCACCTTTAGGAGGTCTGTTTTCCCCACATAAACAGACAGGAAAGAGAGACCCACATCATAGCGATTATTGCCTGTACCGCTTTCACAGTCCCTTACACTAAAGCAGAGTTCTCAGTCTTCCCCTGGGCAAGTTTTGAAAGATATAGACATCAGAAATTTAGTTTCCAACTCAGTTTTTAAGTATCAGTGTTAAATACCTGACAATTTTAAAAGCTTCTCTGGTGAGGCTAAGAACCACTGCTTAAGGAAACAAAGTTTTTATGCCAAGTCAGGTCCATTGCCCACTAGGTTCCTCTGTCCATGGGATTTCCCAGGCAAGAATACTGGAGTGGGCTGCCATTTCCTTCTCCAGGGGATCTTCCCCACCCAGGGACTGAACCTGAGTCTCCTGCATTAGCAGGCATATTCTTTACCACTGAGACACCAGGGAAGCCCCCCAAGGCGAGGGGAAGCCACCAAAAACCTAGAGGGTGGGGTAAGTGTGATCCCAAAACTGGGCTCACCTCTTGGTGGGTGCAGACACGACCAGGGCAAAGCATGGGAGAAGGAAGGCTATATAATCACTCACAAGGAATAAAGAGAACACTGGGATCCTTCCCAAACCAGTGTCTCCCTGAAGAGAAAAACTGAGAAATTTTAAGCCAAGGATACATGCAAGTTCATGAAGGGGCTTGAGTAGAGGAGAATTCAGCATAGAATTGGGGCAAAAGTCAACAGAGTCCAGGCTTTAACTGAAAGAAGTCTGAAGGGTCAGCATCAGCATTCCACCCTCCAGCTGGATGGGCCTTAGTTTCTGCAGAACTCAAAGGTGTAAGGAACCAAGGCCCTGCCCCCAGGGGGGACGACGGTTTCTTTCCTCTTTTAAAAGTCTCATGCATTTATTTTGGGCTGTGCTGGGTCTGCACTGCTGCGTGCAGGCTTTCTCTGGTTGTGACAAGTGGGCTCCTCATCGCGCTGGCTTCTCTGGATGCCGAGCGCGGGCTCCGAAGCGGGCGGCCTCGGGATTTTGGGCACACTTAGTGGCTCCACGGCATGTGGGATCCTCCAGGACCAGGAGTGGAACCCATGACCCCTGCGTTGTGAGGCAAATCCTTAAACACTGGACCAGCAGGGAAGTCCTACACTATTGTTTTCTGACTGCGCCTCCCTAGTTTCTGCATCTCCTCCCTTAATCACTGAGGCCTGTTCCAGGGAAAGCATTGTGGCCAGGCTTAGGTCACAAAATAGGTTAGGCGAAAATGGGTTCTCCTGTCAAGATCTCTTTCTCCAGGGACCCCTAACCTATCTGCTTACATAAGCACCAGGGATGAAGCCTGCAAAGGATGGGCCACCCAGAGGCCATGCGTGCTGCTCTTCTAGAAACCACTGCTGGACAGAATAAAAACCAAGCCACAACGGGCAGCTTCCAAAAACTCAGATAAGATCATGAGAAAATGAAAAAACGAAAACCCAAATTTTAATTCTCCTTAATTTCCGATTTTAACTTGGCATTTGCTTTTTTCTTCCTTGTTCTCAGTGTATCTACAAAAAGGGGATTCTACAAGGGCTTCCTTGCGGCTCAGACAATGAAGAATCCACCTGCAGTGAGGCGACGCAGGTTCAGTCCCCAGGTCTGGAAGATCTCCTGGAGGGGCGCATGGCAACCCACTCCGGCATTCTTGCCTGGAAAACCTCACGGACAGAGAAGCCTGGCGGGCTACGATCCATGGGGTCTCACACTGAGCAACAAGCACCATAGAGTTTCATTGTGGGGATGATAAAGCTGAGAGGGGGAAAATAAATAACAGTGTCTTACAAAGGGACTTAACGCACATTTATCAGATAAAATCAAAAGGAAATTAATAAAATAGCTAGATCAGTTATAACAAACACGGCCTCTCTGAATTCAAATAAAAATTTTATGATAAGTTATCATCTCCATTTTGCCAATATCCAAACTGTGACACATAAAAGGTTAAGTGAATTGCCCAAGGTGATAAGACAGGAAAGATCAGGGCACAACCTTTAAAAGAATGACCTAACCCAAGGGAACACAAACTGATTAGAACCAAACAGGTCCAAGATGGCAGATGAGCTGACTCCCACTAGACCTTGAGCCTCAGCACATGCTCACTGTAACCCACCAGCAAGCTAAGGGACACCCCCACCGCTGCCATGACAGTTCTAAGGCCCACCATGAAAGGGCAAAAAGTGGGTGGTGGCCCAACTGCTGGAAATCCCCACCCCTTCCTCAAAATAGCCGACACACTTCTCCCATTCATTAGCCTATGAAATCAGCCACCCCTATAAAACCTGACACCCCCACACCCTGGTGCCACTCTCACTTTCTGAGGTGGCCCACCTTTGTCTATGCAGCGTGTTTCCTCCCTGAATAAATCTTCTTTCACGTTAATACAGCTCACTCTTGAATTCTTTCCTGCACAAAGCCAAGAAACCACACTTGGCAGCCGCCCCAGGGACTCTGACATGGCCTGGGACCTGCATCAGGAGACCCACTCTCTTTTCAGCAACAGTGACATTAAGTTAATAACCTCGCCACCTGGAGAGCAAACCCTGTTGTCGTCCAACCTTAAAATGAAGGTTCTTTAATGCTCTTGTCACTAAACTGTTTTTCCACCAAGTCCATTTTCCAGATGCTTGTCTGCAAATACGTGGGAGTCGGCTCGGGCAACTGAGAGCGCGACTTTTCTGAAGTGTCTGGGTGACCTCTGTCCTTGGAGTACCCTCACCGACAGGGTGGGAAGACGACCTCAGAGCTGCTCCCACCGAAGGAAAGAGAAGCTTGAAACAGAAAGGGTTGGCAGCTGCCTCACTACATTGAGGAGAAGACAGAACCGAGGCGTCTGATTTTTACAGTGTGTTTAGGGGCTTCTCCGGGGGTCCACTGTTTAAGAATCCACCTTCCAGTGCAAGGGACACAGGTTCAGTCCCTGGTCAGGGAACCAAGAGCCCATATGCCGCACGGGGCCACCAAGCCTGCACGCCACAACGATAGAAGCCAGAGCATGACAACTAGAGAGAAGCTTCAGTGCCACAGAAAACACGCTCACCTCTGTTAGCAGGTTATTAAATACAGGTACTTGGGACATTTCTCCCAACGGGTGGACTCTGCTCCTTTCTCTGAACAACCTTCCAGAAGGGAAGGCTGCCACACCCTGACTCCTACTGCGTCTCAAGGCGTAAAGGGGCCCAAGGAGCCTCGTGGGCAGCCTCCCAGTCATAGAGGACGCAGGGCAGAGGGGCTGCGGAACGTGGGGTGGTTCTCAGAGGGGACACCTGCTTCGCTTCTCTGCTTCTATCAGACACTCTACTAATTACCAGGGAAGGTTGTTTTTATCAAGGAAAACCAATGTTTTACCTCAGAATCCAGATCTTAACACCACCCACTGTTCCAGCGTGGAGCGCTTCCACTGAAATCTTCCACGGATATTTTCTCCAAAGAGTAATGTTTAATGAAAACAGAGGAGGTGGTCCAGTGGTGAAGAATTCGCCTTACGATGCAGGGAATGTGAGTCCGATCCCCGGTCAGGGAACTAAGATCCCACACCTAGCCTGCGAGCCACAGCTAGAGAGAAGCTTGTGTGCCCCAAACAAGACCAGACACAGCCAAATAAATAAACTAAAAAAATATATTTTTAAGCAAACAAAGGAAAGAAAGCTTACAAAACTACACGTTCTCTAAAAAAGCCGTGTTGACTCTCAGGTTCCTGAACCAAGATGGGTGTGAGCAGCCTGTCTCCAAGGGAATACATTCTTTACAGCACAGAACTGTGGGTGTTTTATCAGTGGTAACGCTGTAGATAGCATACGCAATGTCTGACATAACGCATTTCAAATATTTCCTAATGATAATCCCTAATGCACTGATATTCATATTGGTCACAGCCACCCTTCAGAAATTGTGCCAAATTATCATTTAAACTGAGAAGCCACCAAAAAACCAACAAAGCTGTCAAAGATCTGGTACTCATAACCCTTAAGGACAAGTGTGTTTTAAGAGGCTTGAGACAAGTAGGTCTTCAGGCTGTGGGCGGGCCATTCACTCAGCATTCACTGCAGTTTCAGAATATGCACTAACTGTTCTATGTTATTCCACCACACATCCTTAAAGTGATGGTAGGATTCCATTTGGTTTTACACAGTATCAGTAGGCTTATCTTTACGAATGATCAATATATAGCCATTTAGCAATCCAACTGTACAAACTCTTCTTTCTGCTCCTCTCATAGCTGTCTGCAGAAGAGATCATGTTGGGACATCTCTGTAAGGCTAACAGGATGACTCAGCCTTCAACTGGACACCCTGCCCTGGGGCCACAGTCATAGTGAGTTGGGACAGCCCAGGTCCTCAGGGCTCCATAATGACTAGTTCTGTGACCCTGAACAAACCATTTATGCTCCCTTGGACCCAGTTCCCTTATTTCTACAAGGGGAATGGTAATACCTACTTCAGTGCTGCTGGAACATGACGTGAGTACCCAACAGTACCTACCACACAGTAAAGAGAAAGCAGATAAAGCTGCAATAATGCACAACCATAATTATTAGAAGATAAAGGGAATGGGCTGCAGATACAGTAAGACTATTTGATCGTGAAGTCCCCCTCATGTGATCAAATTGATCAGAATCACATATTAGGGGAAAAAAAATCATCTGTAATATAATGGGCACACTGTCATGTATTCAACCAGATAGAAATTAATGGAAGAACAAGAAACTGGAATAAAGAAAAAGAAAGAAATCCCTAGTTGTGTCATTGTGTCCATTCAAAAAGTAGTTCCGAGGGGCTTCCCTGGTGGCTCAGTGGTGCCTGCCAAGGCAGGAGATGTGGGTTTGATCCCTGCTCCGGGAAGACCCCACATGCTGCAGAGCAACCACACGTGTGCCACCACTACTGAGCCTGCGCTCCAGAGCCCGGGAGCGGCAACTACTGAGCCCCCGTACGTGCACCGCAGCTGCGCGAGCCCACACAGCCTAGAGCCGGTGCTGCACAGCAGGAGAAGCCCCACCCTGAGCGGCCCGCAGGCTCACTCGTGAGTGCCCCCACGCTGCAGCAACTGGAGGAGGAAAACCCAGGCAGCAACAAAGACCCACCACAGCCAGAAATTACTTAATTAATTGACTGATTTTTTTTTTTTAAAGAAGAAGAATTCCTAATACAAAGCAGGAATGGTTTCGTGTTTTAAATCTGCTTACACTGAACCAGTCCAAGAGAAACCAAGGTGCTAGACCTATCAAATTAGGGACCAAATCCTATTCTGTTCAAGTCATCACTTGAAAACAAGTGATGGGTTCAGGGAAAACAGAAAACTAATAAGCGTTCTCCCAGGCTTGGGAAGAGGAAGCCAGGAACCAGTAGGACTGGTCTTGGGATACAGGAGAAAGGTATCTTATGTGGGGGACTTTGGCCCGCCTGCCCTAAGCCCTTGGCGACCTCACCAAATTCTCATGATCTCTGGGTCCCATGAAATCTCTCAAATCTTCTCTTTCTGCACATCCTTTTTTTTTTTTTTTTTTTTGCTGTGAATAAAGTATACCAAAATGGACATGTCTAAATGCATTTATTTCTCCACTGAAATGTGTGTATTAAGTGCCCAGGGCATGCCAGGCATCGTGGAGGGGTCATCTCGGCTCACTAGCATTATCTCAGCATCTGATGCCTACAGGATGTGAACCCTGTATTAGAGCTACTTGTATGTACTTTTTTCTTTCCTGTTAAGATTGTAAACTCTTGAAAGGGAAGGGCTGCATTTTAATCATCTTCTTCCCCTTGGCACTTACCAGAGGGATCCACTTATAGAAATTATCCAATAAACAATTATTGAACCCAACCACCCTCCAGGACACGTGTGACTGGAGGATCCAGGGTTTCTCTCCCCTTAGGTCTTCAGATTTTAAGACTGTCTCCCTGAGGTGGGTAAGCTTTTCTAAATCTGGCTGCTAGTGGGATACAAATGTTTTTAAACATATTCTGGAGAATGTTAATGCCCCTTTAACTTTCATGAATATAGGAGCAAAAAAGACGAGCCTGAGGATGAGATTAGTCTTCCATATAAGCGAATGCATTTCCTGATGCCCAGGCGTCACAGTTTCACCTCACTCTTGACATCTGGGTCCTGACAACATACGGTATTGTTGGGGCCGTCAGCAAGCAAATGACCCCCACCCCCACCCCCTGCACCCGTTGATGCCGTTTCCTAATAGATCAAATTGAGAAACTAGGCTTTTGATTCAGAAACTTGGGCAAGCTCATGAGGAACTTAACAGTCTGAGAATATTTTAAGTGAATGGAGACAAATGACGGTGCCTCTGGAGGTCCATGGAGTCCTAGAATTCTATTGACCTTAACAAAACTGGCCAAAACGAAAAAAGGACAGGATCACAAAGAAGCCTAGCACCACCCTGACAATATTTATTTTCCTTCCAGAAAGGCAGGAGGTTGAATGTGAAGCTGAGAGCAGAGAAAGGAGGAACGAGATAATGGTCCAGGCATCAAAACAGCTGCTTTCTGATAAGAAGACGCCAAAGGAGTTAAAAATTTTTTACTAGAAATCTGAAGGACGAATGAAATGCACACCACTATCACACCATGGTACCGGCTGTCTCGGAAAATTTTATTCATCTTCGTAAGAGTAACAATTTGGAGCTCAACCCAAATTTTTCTAAGTAATCCCTTAATGATCATAATTGACTTATCCCACATAACAAGTCTTCTAATCCTCTGATAAACAGGCTTCTAAGCCTGGATGAGGGTTAAATAAGTCCTAACTTCATCAATGCGAAACGAGGACGTGGAATGATAAAATCATCTATTCAGGATTGTGCAACACTTCCCTTGTGGCTCAGCAGTACAGAGTCTGCCTGCAATGCAGGAGACACGGGTTCTGTTCCTGGGTCAGGAAGATCCCCTGGAGAAGGAAATGGCAACCCGCTCTAGTATTCTAGCCTGGAAAATTCCATGGACAGAGGAGCTTGGCAGGCTACAGTCCATGAGGTCACAAAAGAGTCAGACACGACTTAGCAACTAAGCAACAACAAAGCAGCTCGTCAATTACAATGTTCTCATTACATACAAATGTGTGAGAGTACAAGGCTTTGCAAAAGAGAAGAGGAAGAATCAAAACAAATGAACTCCACTCATGCTTTTTTTAAACAACAGGTTTGTTGAATAGATTTGTGATGCTGCCTGGAATTGGGTATAAAGATAACCCATGTTAAAACAACCCTATGAGGATTTCCACACAGACTTTTCTAACTACATCCACGTGATAGCTGAATAGCTGAAAGAAAGGAAGTAAGGAAAAGGAAAGAAGGAAGTGAAGAAGGAAGGAAGGAAAGAAAACTAATAATTGGAACTTGCAAGTGGCTGCCCCTGAGGCCCCCAATGTAGGCAACTCTAAACCAAAGAGGCTTCTCAGAGGAATGCTCATCCTGGTCTGCTGTACGTGTGTGCTAAGTTGCTTCAGTCGTGTCTGAGTCTTTGCTACCCCGTGGACTATAGCCTGCCAGGCTCCTCTGTCCATGGAATTCTCCAGGTAGGAATACTGGAGTGGGGTGCCATGCCCTCCTCCAGGGGATCTTCCTGACCCAGGGACTGAACCCGAGTCTCATGTCTCCTATGTCTCCTTCATAGGCTGGTGGGTTCTTTACCACTGAGCCACCTGGGCAGTCCGGTCTGCTCTGCAGGAGGGACAAATCAGAACATTCAATCTGCAAGCCAAGGGGAACAGAAAGCATCCTTTTTGAAAAGCACACTTTCAAACTGGAAGAAGCTGTGGAGGTAAGGATGGCTTCACAGGTCCGACCTGCTGACAGGCTTACCTGGCTGAGGTGGTAGGCTCCTGCTCACACGGCCAAGAGCAAGATCCTGCAAGAGAAGAAAGAGACCCAGCTCAGACTCACAGAGAAACTCCTGCTCTGAAGTTCTCAGAGTGTGATCTGAGGACCCTGGACTTCCCAAGACCCTTCCAGAGGTTCG
The DNA here is from genome assembly GCF_032405125.1 of Capricornis sumatraensis. Classification (NCBI taxonomy): domain Eukaryota; kingdom Metazoa; phylum Chordata; class Mammalia; order Artiodactyla; family Bovidae; genus Capricornis; species Capricornis sumatraensis. Next base: position 39,554,461 of record NC_091078.1, on the reverse strand, counting down.
CAGGTCAAAGCCATTTTCAAATCCAAATCCAAAGCCAAAACCAAAACCAGGACACAAAATGTAGTGCAGTCTCCTAGAGGCAGACACATCATGGTGTAAAGAGAGGGGTACCTAGCTTATTTTCTGATGCCAGATATGTAAGAGATTTGCAAAAAAATCTAAAACAAGGTCATCTGCTCACTGACGTCTTTTGTTTTGGAAAATAGTGATTTCATGAGACATATTATTTATAATAAAAACTATAGGGCTTATTGCCATTTCAAATGAATTAAGAAATATTTTTAAATGTCTTGACTTTAGTTCCAACACTGTATCAGTAGAGATAAGTGTAAGTAGAGATAAGATTTTGATTGTGTAATCAAAAGCTCCTTGGGATCCTGAGTCATTTTTAAGTGTAAAGGGGACCTGGGACCAAAATTTTGAGAACTGCTGCTCCAGGTAGCTATTTTGGAGCCAACTTCTATTAAACAGCAGGCTTCCCTAGTGGCTCGGATGCCTGCAATGCAGGAGACCCCAGTTTGATCTCTGGGTCAGGAAGATCCCCTGAGGAAGAAACCCACTCCAGTATTCTTGCCTGGAGAACTCCACGGACAGAGGAGCCTGGCGGACTACAGTCCTTGGGGTCACAAAGAGTCAGATACAACTGAGCAACTAACACTTTCACTTTTTTCACTTTCTGTTAAACAGCATCTGCTTTGAAGAACAGCGGTGGTCAGTACACAGGACTATGTGCCAGGCGCCCTACTAAATATGTGTCACTTACAAATTCACAGTCATCTTAAAAAAAAAAGCTCAAGAGAACCATATTTAATATTCTGTGTTAAACCTTAACGGAAAAGAATATAAAAAAGAATAGATATATATGGATAACTGAGTTATGTGGCTGTACAGCAAGAATTAACACCACATTGTAAATCAAATAAACGTTAATTAAAAAAGAAAAAAAAAAATCTGGCCTTTCCGCCTTGCCCCTGGAGTGGAGACTGGTGCTCTAAAGACTGGTTACTTGCCCAAAGCACCCAAAGCACGTCACAGAGAACAGGGTACGAACTCAAGTCAGCCTGGCTCCTAAGACCATGATCTCTTATTATACATAATTTAAAAAAAAAGAATCATGAGAATTTCTGCAAACTAAACTGGAGCAAAGTGGCTAGGGCCCACTCTCACACATGGCACTGAACGGACTCCATATGCAACAAGGTGAGCACAGCCTGGAAGAAACACTACTGACGGGCTTCTCTGCTGCCTGCAAGACACCCGCTCCACGCCAGGTTTACACCTGTTGTCCCCATTCAGTATGAATGGCGCCCCTAACACATTCTAGGGTCTCCTATCGAAAAGGCTATGATAGGTCTTGGCTTCCAAAAGCCTCCTTTTCTAATCTGCCTCAATTTGCATGAAGAATTGAAACCGTGGGTGAAGAGGTACTATTACTTGTCCTTCAATTGCAGCTGAATTTAAGATTATGTGCAAGAGGAAGAGGGAGGAAGGAAATTCTCACTGGCATAACTTATGCAGCCAATGTACCCAATTCTGAGTTTAAAAACCTAAAGCATGGTATGGAAAGTTTCTCAAAAAAAAAAGAATAGAATTACCATATGATCCAGCAATTCCACTTCTGGACATACATGGATATATACGCAAAAGAATTGAAAACAGAGACTAAAACAGATATTTATACCCCCAGGTTCATTGCAATACTATCCACAACAGCTAAAAAGGAAAAACAACCCAATTGACCATCAGACTATGCTTTATCCATACAACAGAGCATTATTATTCAGCCTTTTAAAGGAAGGGAATTAAGACGTATACCAAAACACGGACGAATTTTGAGGTCATTTCGTTAAATAAAGTAAGCCAGGCACAAACGGACAAGTACTGTATGATTTCACTTATACGAGGCAACCAGGAGTCAAATTTCTAGACTCAGGAAGGAGAACGGTGGTTGCCAGATCACCAGGGGACAGGGAGTTCGTGTTTAATAAATACAAATTTTCTGTTTGGTAAGGTGAAAATGCTCCAAAGACGGATGGTGGTGATGGTTGTACAACAAGGCGAATATAAATTAATGCCACTGAATTGTACACTTAAAATGGTAAAAATATCATATCTATTTCACCATAATCCAAAAAATACCATTCATCGGGCTTCCCTGGTGGCTCAGCGGTAAAGAGTCCACCTGCCAATGCAGCAGACACAGTTTCGATCTCTGATTGAGGAAAATCCCACATGCCAAGGAGCATCTAAACCTATGCACCCCAGCTACCGAGCCTGGGCTCCAGAGCCCGGGAGCTGCGATTACTGAGCCCACGTGCAGAAAATGCAGCTGCCTGTGCTCCCTACAGCCCATGATCCACAGCAACAGAAGCCACCACAATGAGAAGCCAGAGCCCTGCAGGCAAAGAGTGGCCCCCGCTCCCCGCAACCGCAGAATGCGTGCACGGCAACAGAGACCCAGCACGGCCCAAACAAATAAAGGAGTTTATACGTATAAATTTCAAACAAAAATAGCACTCATCAAAAAGGCTTCCTAACATCAGATAATCAGAAAATAACTTATTCACGGGTATCATATGGCTTCGATCTTCACTAATGTATTAGACCCACCCATGCATTCATCCACTCGGCAAATGTTCACCACCCGCCTCCTGGTTATGAGCTCCCATGCTAGGTAGGAGCTGGTGAAGGAGACAGTCGGTCTACACCTTGGAGCACACACACACACACACACACACACACACACACCCCAGGGCACCCGGGCACAGCAGTCCTTATACCAAAACGTACCCAAAGGCAGCCCACGTGGGAGACGCAGCTGCACTACACATGCGGAAAGCTTCTTGCTAACAAAGCACGAACTTGTACAATGACAAAAATTTTCAAGTCTCCAAGCCTCACGATTTTTCAAACTTTTAAGAATCTTTTTTATTTTTCTCTACAGAGGCTCTACATTTTTTATGCTGATTTACTATAAAACCCTCAACTCTAGTGTACAAAATAAGTCTTCAAAAATCCTCCTGATTAAACCATCTGCATTTCATGACTAAGTATCATGTAGTTAATTTCTCTTCACCCTTAAATTATGTTCTAATACCCCACACACAATGACTGCAACTCTGTAAAAGGCACTTTTCCTTCCTTTGGTACAGCAAACATCCTGTAAACAATTAATGCCCGGCTCTTGTAACCAGCTGCTTTTGTTTACAGACAGGAAGGGAAACCACAAATCCTCTGAGTGGCACTGGGGACTTGAGAGTTTTGCTCCATTTCCTACCAAGCAGGTGGTTTATACGAGGGAACTAGCTATTGTTTTGGCTCTGGAGAAAAAAAGAAGTACATTTTTCTTGCAGCGCGGCCTTTCCAAGCCGCAGACCTCGGCGGGGACCGTCACAGAGGATCAGGAAGAGGGGCCTTCCTCCCGCTGCCCAGAGAGGCCCCTCACACCTCAGCCAGAAGCTCCGCCAGAAAACTGTGTCTGCAGGCACAGCGCGGCCCGGCCCTCTGTCCCCACCAGCAGGTTCCTCAGCTGTTTCCCTAGTGAAACCGGGTTCTGAGAAAGTGAAGGCAAATATTTTCTTTCCACTGTGAAGAATACAAATATTCCCTCCAGCTCAAAAATCACCATTTCTCCATTGACTATAAGGACATGCTTGTTAGTACTCCAGGGCAAGCAAGCCAGCCAGCATCAGAGAATGGCCACATTTTATTCTTGCATTTTTAACTTAAAAATAAAAACTCCTCTCAAAATAATGAGATGCCTCCGAGGGGCCAAGTCATCAGCGTGGATTTCTATCCACGCACCTGTGACCTTCGATCTTGAGCAGCAGGGTTCCCGCCTCTTCCCGCCCTGCATCAGGGCCCAGGGGCCAGTAGGTGCGCCTCTGCCAGCGCCATGAGCCACGGTCACACCTCCCCATCATCAGAAGGCCAAGAACCCGAACCCAGACCTCACCCACTCCAGACGCACAGTCCACATGGATTTGCACCCAGGCCCAGATTCAAACAGCCAATCACATAGGGAGAGAACTTCTGAATCATGGGGGATTCTGCAGATGAATGTCAGATGATGCCACTTGCTCCAGGAAATGCATTCTGGACACCAGCTCACCTGTCGACGTCCAGCATTCAACACCAGTGACCACTCACCAGCACCAGTAACCAGGCCTGTCTCAATACTTGTACACACATACACACACACACACACAGCCCCAGTGCTCTCTAATACCGGTGTCCAGGCCACAGCAATGTCTAAATCACAAACAAGATGTCAGCTCAGTGTTAAAACGTGCTACAAACTTTGAGCAAACGACTGGCCAGTCAGAGGAGTCTGTTTTCACTGTGAATCAGGTCAGTGCAATGAGACTCTCAACCCGAGACATTTCCTCACCCCTCAAGTCACATTGTGATTCCAGTGTGCCCAACACAAAGCACTGCTGTCACTCAGGGACTGTTTTTATTTTCCCCCTTTGGTGGCTGTTTACACACACACACACACACACACACACACACACATTTTTTTTTTCCTAACTGTGCTAAGAATGCCGACTCATTGGAAAGACCCCGATGCTGGGAAAGATTAAAGGCAGGTGAAGAGGTTGACAGAGGATGAGATGGTTGGATGGTATTAGCAACTCAATGGACGTGAGTTTGAGCAAACTCTGGGAGATACTGAGGGACAGGGAGGTCTGGCGTGCTGCAGTCCACGGAGTCACAAAGAGTGGGACACAACTTGGTGACTAAACAACAAAGGAAGACAACATGAGATCAGCCATCATAACACATTTAAAGTGCACAATTCAACACTGAATTACAAGCATAACACTGCACAGCAGACTCTAGAACCTATTCCTTGTATGTACATGACTGAAACTTTATACCCACTGGACTGTAACTGTCCATTTCCTCTCCTACCCAGCCCCTGGCAACCACCCTCCTGCTCTGTGTCTCTGAGTCTGATTATTTTAAGTGGAATCACGCAGTTCTTGTCCTCCGGGGTCTGCTTATTTCACTGAGCATGATGTCCTCTAGGCTCATCCATGTGGTCACAGGACAGGACGACCTGATTTTTTAAGGCTGAATAATATTCCTCTGCATATTTACCCCAGTGTTTCGGGTTTTTTTCTAAGTTGGGTAGAGATAAGAAGAGAGAAAGGAACTGGAAACAGAATCCCTTTGCAGTTACTTTAACATTTAATAATACTCCTTTAACACCTCCCGCACTCAAACCCTTTCCTCAGCACTAGGAGCTGTTGCCACATGAAGCTTTCTGCCTGATGGAGCAAGCCAACCTCTCACTCCACAGAAGATGGGAACCAAGTGTCAACAGAATATAATGGAAGAGTGTCTGGCAGGTACTGTGAGAGGACTAAGGAGGAGGCCAAGCTTCAGCTGGGAGGAGAGACATGGAGAAAAAAGGGGGAAAGTAGGTTAACACTGGTGCAGCTGAAACAGCAAAGGTGTGGGGGGTCAGGGGAGCTCTGTCCCCTCACTCATTTTGTCAGGAAAGTCTGTACATGTATCCAACATCCACGCAGGCCTTGTCCTCTCCCCCACCCCAGCCCAAGGGTGAGTGAGGAAGAATTAGGACTTGGATGCCTCTGCAAACCTCATGGAAAATCCCACAAATCCCACAACACCACTCCTCACAGAGACCTCCATCAAGGCCTAAACACTCGCTTCTGAGTCTAGACTTCAGGAGACTGGGCGTACGTGCTACGTCACTTCACTCGTGTCTGACTCTTTTCGACACAATGGACCGTAGCCTAGCAAGCTTCTCTGTCCGTAGGATTCTCCAGGCAAAAGAACTGGAGTGGGTTGCCATTTCCTCCCCCAGGGGTCAAACCCGGGTCTCTTAGGTCTCCCGCACTGGCAAGCAGGCCCTTTACCACTAGCGCCGTCTGGGAAGCCCTCGGGAGGGCAGGGACCAGGTCTGGTTCACGACAGTATAGGCAGTACTAAGCACCGTATTTTTCACTTTAGAAGCACCTGGTAAATATCTTCCAGAAAGAGAAGAAAGAAGGGAGGAGTCGTAGGAGGGGGAAAGAAGAGAAAAGGCAGGAAAGAGTAAAGGAGAAAGCTATTGGCTTGAGCACCATGGAGAGTAAGGACAGGGGTAGGTGTGCGCCTAAGGAAAACGCTGGGCATTTTCAAATGGAACTCCCACAGGACAGGCTAAGCCATAGGAAATCACCAACATGGCAACCTGGAAAGGCTGCACGTGGTTCTAGCTGGTATCTGCTCCTCCCCAGTGGGCTTGCCTACTCTACATCCCTGTCTATCATCAGTGGCTTATTTGGGGACCACACCAGCCATTCCCGTCTCTCTGAGCCCCATCAGTCAGCTGCCACATGGAAGACCCACCGGTACCCCTAACTCAACATAGAAAAGAGCTCACGGCCTTCCCACAAGGCCTCGCTCCATCCCTGCTCACAGCCTGGGCACCAGTCCCATTGTCCCTCACATGCCTGCCTGCACCACCGACGCTAGATTCGCAGGCTCTGTCTGCCCAGCACCCCGTCTTCTAGCTCCAAAAGGGACCCCTGCCCCTGGGCCACTCAGGGAACAACCTCTCCCCTTCACCTCAGTGGCTAGATCAGGGTGGAGAACCAAAGCAAGCTGTCTACATGTTTTCTGGGATAATGCAGAGATCTTGGGAGACGGAAGTCAGTTTCCACTCAGGAAGCTAAGCCAAGGAGGATGTGAGCTGCTGGCCACCACCCTGCTGATCCCATGGAAAGCACTCAAGAACCCGGCAAAAGAGAGAAGGGGAGTCAAGATACAATAGAGAAAGAGCCTCCAGGCCAGTGTTGGACCCCTGGGTCCAGCAACATCTAAAACATGCTGCTCCCAAACCATCCCAGTCACTTGAGTAAAACCTTTCCTTTTCTGCCTAAGATGGTATAGATTGGGTTTCTGTCAGTCACAACCAACAGTCCAGATGGATGCACCTGCTCACAGCTGCACCACGCATAACTTCAACCTCAAAATAGCCTTCAAATAATTATACAAGGTGGACCCGAGCACCTGTGTAAAGCCACAGGTCATAGCCTGCAGTAAATGACCTTTCCCAAACAAGTATGTCCTGAGGTCTCTTGTTTCTGCCCCTTTTATCAAACTGTCCCCATCACCCAAACTACCAGGAGCCTTCACTCTCACAGAACTTCTCAGACATCTCCAGGGGGAAAGTTTCCAAGAAAACTTCCTAGACAGTGCTTCCTCTCTATGCCTCCAGAAGATCATTACTTGTAGCTTCTGCTTTTGCTCTTAACATTTTTCAGTCTGTCTCATATGTGATTTATTTACAAAAAATTCAATTTAATGAGCAGAAGCCTTAGGCATAGCAGGTCATCAATGAACAGTTGGTGAAATGAATACTCAAAAGTAGATAAACTTACATTTGCTGAGGATGGTGGTACAATTAATTCAAAGTCTGTATCCCTTGCCATACATTTATTACATTAATTTTTCTGTAACATTGAAGAAAAAATTACCATGACTATTAGAATGGCCTTGATATGGTGGAGGAAATACTCTGGGATCTTTCAGTATTTCCCACGAATAAGATAAATAAAGAAGATGTCTGGGAGCCAATATACCTCTGCTAATTAAAGCTAAAAAGCTTGAACTGCTCCATAACACTACAAAGTCCAAACTCTCAGCCAAGGCAACCAAGCCACCAGCAATCTCTCCAGCCAGCCTTCCAGGTCCCTGCACTTCCACCCTTGCTCATATACCCAGAGAGTTGTTTTCCGATTGCTTAGGCAGAGGGTGGAGCAGCGGGAAGTCCTGACACTATTCGGTGAACACTGCTCTCCTCTCCCCAGTGTGTAAAACATAATGAATAATAAAATAATATTAACATGGGAACCAGCAACAATTTTACTATCAGAAAGACGTACATGATGAATCCATGTGCATCCCCATAAGGATACCTATTTAGGAAAACAGCACACTGAACTCGGTATGTTCACTGAAACAGATTCCTATTCCATTACTGGCTAGGACGCAGTATCGTCTGCATGAAGACAAGCAAGACGTTACAAATAAGAAAACATCATTTCTTAAGGTGGTGTTTTATGTTCATTATCTTTTTGTTAAACTTAATTTTACAGAAGTATAATGTACGATGTTGTAATTTCTGCAGGACAGCAAAGTGATTCAGTTGTAAATATACATACATTATTTTTCACATTCTTTTCCATTATGGTTTATCACAGGATGCTGAATATAGTTCCCTGTGCTGTACAGCAGGATCTTGTTTATATATCCTTTACACAGTAGTTTGCATATGCTAATCCCTAACTCCAAACCCATCCCTTCCCCATCACCAACCACAGTCTATTCTCTATATCTGAGTCTATTTTTGTTTTGTAGATACATGTATTTCTAACATAACTTAGATTGCACTTATAGATAACTAACTCAGATATACTTTATATCATAAGGTATTAGGCTGTCTAGCTTATTTTGCTTAGTATGATCATCTCTAGGTCCATCCATGTTGCTGAAAATGGCATTATTTCATTGTTTTTTATGGCTGAGTAATATTCTCTGCAGATGGTGATTGCAGCCAGGAAATTAGAAGATGCTCACTCCTTGGAAGGAAAGTTATGATCAACCTAGACAGCATATTAAAAAGCAGAGACATTACTTTGCCAACAAAGGTCTGTCTAGTCAAGGCTATGGTTTTTCCAGTGGTCATGTATGGATGTGAGAGTTGGACTGTGAAGAAAGCTGAGCACCGAAGAATTGATGCTTTTGAACTGTGGTGTTAAAGAAGACTCTTGAGAGTCCCTTGGACTGCAAGGAGATCCAACCAGTCCATCCTAAAGGAGATCAGTCCTAGGTGTTCACTGGAAGGACTGATGTTGAAGCTGAAACTCCAATACTTTGGCCACCTCATGCGAAGAGCTGACTCATTGGAAAAGACTCTGATGCTGGGAGGGATTGGGGGCAGGAGGAGAAGGGGACGACAGAGGATGAGATGGCTGGATGGTATCACCGACTCGATAGACATGAGTTTAAGTGAACTCCAGGAGTTGGTGATGGACAGGGAGGCCTGGTGTGCTGCGATTCATGGGGTCGCAAAGAGTCAGACACGACTGAGCGACTGAACTGAACTGGACATTCTCTTCTGTATATACATATATACATACATACACATCACATCTTCTTTAAGATTTTTTTTTTTAACACAGACTACTTTTAAAGTCTTTACTGAGTCTGTTACAGTACTGCTTCTGTTTTATGTTTCACTTGGGCCACAAGATTTGTGGGGCCTTACGGAGGAGCCTGGTAGGCTGCATTCCATGGGGTTGCTAAGAGTTGGACATGACTGAGTGACTTCACTTTCACTTTTCACTTTCATGCATTGGAGAAGGAAATGGCAACCCACTCCAGTGTTCTTGCCTGGAGAATCCCAGGGACGGGGGAGCCTGGTGGGCTGCCATCTATGGGGTCGCACAGCTTCGGACACGACTGAAGCGACTTAGCAACAGAAGCAGCAGCAGCTTCCTGTCCAGGGAGCAAACCTGCACCCCTTGCATTGGAAAGCATAGTCTTAACTCTGGACCTCCAGAAAGTCCTTACCACATCTTTATACACCTGTTGATAAACATTCAGGTTGCTTCCCTGTCTTGGTATTGTGAATAGTGCTGCTATGGATTATGTTAGTTATTTTAGGAGTTGAATATTGATCCAATTTTAGGAGCACCCATTACTAAATGAAGCCGACTCACAGTCCTGTGACTTCCTATGCTCTCTACAGGTAGAACACAGTTCTCAGTAACGATGTTAGGATGTCACTTTAAGACTGGGGGATCCTCTATTATGAAAACTTGGAGTCTTGGTAAAGCACACTCTTATGTGCTCCGTTGAGTCCAACTCAGTGAGCCCCCATCGACTGTAGCCTGCCAGGCTCCTCTGTCCATGGAATTCTCCGAGCAAGAATACTGGAGTGGGTTGCCATTGCCTTCTCCAGGAGATCTTCCTAACCCAGGGGTCAAGCCTGCGTCTGCTGCATCTCCTGCACTGGCAGGCAGATTCTCTACCACTGCGCCGCCTGGGAAGCCAGGTGAAATAGTGGTCATTAAATCAATGAAGAAAGGAAAGAATTAAACTGTAAAATTCAAGTACATTCCCTATTTTTGAAAACAGATACTGTGAGCAAGCATAATAAGCTAAGAAAGTCTACATTCAAACAAAAGACTACAGGTGTCCATAAAAGATAAAAATGTCCCAAATGGTAACTTTGCTAGGAGGGCTGTCTCTATTCTCCTACACTGAAAGGGACAGAACCCATTATCAGATAAATTTCTTGAATCATCTTTAACTTATCACTAACACAATACACAAGATGGAAATTTATGAGGAGCTGGGCCAACCAGACAGAAGGAAAATGAGGCAGGGGAAATAAACTGACATAGATGCATCTGTTAGAGGTTTGGCCACATCTGCTGCTGCTGCTGCTAAGTCACTTCAGTCGTGTCCGACTCTCTGTGACCCCATAGACAGCAGCCCAGCAGGCTCCCCCGTCCCTGGGATTCTCCAGGCCACATCTAGGACAGAAGAAATAAATCTGCCAGTGCAAAGTTACATAATACCTGTGCTGTCATGTTTGGGAGAGAAAAGGAAAGTATTATAGCTGATATGTATCAAATATTTACCAAGTGATAAGGATGTATTTCCTTAAAGCCCCATGACTTCAAATTGTCCAGATTTTAAACAATTATGTATCTATTCAACCAAGATATATATCTTTATTTTATATACATAAAAATAGAAAATGCAAAGCTAACTCCTATAACTGATAACACAATTTCAAGAAAAACATCCAATGAAACCACTTGAAATGTAACAAAAAAGACTACCCTCTACCCATCCGCTTAGTTTAACCCCTGTATTCAAGAAAACCTAACATCTATCAGTTTTCTCAGGCCAATATATCAGATATTTAGGTGACAGTTCTAGAACAGTTAGCAAACTGTGCTTTTCTAGAGGCTAATGCTTATTTTCTAGCTAAGTCTCTATTTTCTCCAATAAAGGAGTCATTTTACAAGCGTATCTATGGAAGTCATCATAATATTATATATCATCACAGAACAATATAGGCTTTATTATACAAGCAGAGATGAAGAGGTATAGTTTCTAAGTTAAGTGGGACGGGGGCTGGGGAGAGACAGGCCAAAGGTTGAGAATTTTGCATAAATGGAAACTGATCAAGGAGGAATAATCTTTTTTCTTTAATATCCCTTTTCCTCCTCTCCCTTCCTTCCTATTTCTCTCACCTCCAAAATGTCTTTCTACTCCAAAGGCGCCAGCAACTTGATACCTGAGACCCTGTGCACAAACCAAAGAGTAAATAACTACAACAATGAAACAATACAAAGAGAGCAAGCAGGAAGAAACTGTCCCGGGAGACTCATTCTCTGTAATAAGGTTCCCTTCATCCCAATAACCAAATGAGGGGAAAAGCAGCAGCAAAAGGAGGCTGGAACTGAACACGCGAATCTCAGGGCTTGCAGAAACAGCAGAACACAAACATGCGGGGCTTGGTCATACGTAGCTATTGACTTGTGCACGCTTCACATAGGTCCGCTGAACTGAATGAAACATTTTATAGGATCAAAGGAAGAAAAATGTGGTAAGCAAGACTGAAAAAGGTAGTACCTCTAAATCTATAAAAACAATAATAGCAATAAAGAGAAAACTACGTAGGGAATAGAGTTGGAATGATATTTCAAAACAAAAGAACAACCCAAAATGAAGATAATATTTACTGAGCTTGGCTTCATCCGCTAATTCAGAAAAATTTCACATGAAAGAAAAACACAAGAGTTGATTACTCCTCAAAATCTTGTCTGTTTGCTTAGGGCAATGATGAGGCAGAACAGTGGGGATCCACACACTTCAGGCCACACTGTCCTCTGCTATTTTCTCCATCACTTGGGTCCTGTCTTTATCACAGTGAAATCAACTAGAAAGACAGTCAAAACATGCCATGTCTCTAGGTTTCCCTTGTACACATCTTCAGGAGCAGACGTCCCATAAGCTATTCATTCATATTTCATTGGATATTTTATCTAGATAACTGCATCATCTCATGATGCCTCTACAACTGGGGATTCCTAACAGGAAGAGCAGACGGAAATGGGGCCTTAACAGGCTCTAAAAGACTGACTCCAACCTGAGTATTCCTGGTTCACAGGAAGAGCGCCCCAAATCATCACACAAAATCAGAAAACTGAAGAGAAAAATAAAATGGAGCAAAATACCAACTCGCTAGTAACCAGCTGTCCTGGATGATTAAAATTTATTTATTTATATATACATACATGAAGATCATGGTATCTGGTCCCATCACTTCATGGGAAATAGATGGGGAAACAGTGGAAACAGTGTCAGACTTTATTTTTGGGGGCTCCAAAATCACTGCAGATGATGACTGCAGCCATGAAATTAAAAGACACTTACTCCTTGGAAGCAAAGTTATGACCAATCTAGATAGTATATTAAAAAGCAGAGACATTACTTTGCCAACAAAGGTCCATCTAGTCAAGGCTATGGTTTTTCCAGTGGTCATGTATGGATGTGAGAGTTGGACTGTGAGCGCCAAAGAATTGATGCTTTTGAACTGTGTTGTTGGAGAAGACTCTTGAGGGTCCCTTGGACTGCAAGGAGATCCAACCAGTGCATCCTAAAGGAGATCAGCCCTGGGACTTCTTTGGAGGGAATGATGCTGAAGCTGAAACTCCAGCACTTTGGCCACCTCATGCAAAGAGTTGACTCACTGGAAAAGACTGTGATGCTGGGAGGGATTGGGGGCAGGAGGAGAAGGGGACGACAGAGGATGAGATGGCTGGATGGCATCACTGACTAGATGGATGTGAGTCTGAGTGAACTCCGGGAGTTGGTGATGGACAGGGAGGCCTGGCGTGCTGCGATTCATGGGGTGGCAAAGAGTCAGACACGACTGAGTGACTGAACTGAACATACATACATACATTGGGCTTCCCAGGTGATTCAGAGGTAAAGAATGTGCCTGCCAATGCATGAGACACAAGTTCAATCCCTGTGTTGGAAAGATCCCTTGGAGAAGGAAATGGCAACCCATTCCAAGAATGCCTAGAAAATCCCATGCACAGAGGAGTCTGGCAGGCTACAGTCCAGGGGGTCCTAAAGATTCAAACATGACTCAGCGACTAAACAACAACATACATATATCCATATGCATACATATACATGTGTTTACATATATAATCACACACAGGGCTTTTCAGGTAGCTCACTGGGTAAAGAACCTGTTTGTCAATGCAGGAGACATGTTCAGTCCCTGTGTCAGGAAGATCCCCTGGAGGAGGGCATGGCTACCCACTCCAGCATTCTTGCCTGGAGAATCCCACGGACACAGGAACCTGGCGGGCTACAGTCCACAGGGTCACAAAGAGTTAACACACGACTGGAGCGACTTAGCAGGCTTCCCTGGTGGCTCAGACAGTAAAGCTTCTGCCTACAATGCAGGAGGCCTGGGTTCAATCCCTGGGTCAGGAAGATCCGCTGGAGAAGGAAATGGCAACCCACTCCAGTATTCATGCCTGGAAAATCCCATGGACCAAGGAGCCTGGTGGGCTACAGTCCATGGGGTTGCAAAGAGTCGGACACGACTGAGCAACTTCACTTCTCTTCAGTTTCCTTCATGGAGCGACTTAGCACTCATGCCTGCATACACACATAACCCTCCAAAGGCAGTAATTCTAACCCATGTGAGTGTAAATTAGTCCTCACTATCACCAAGATAAACTTCCTTAAAGGGAGAACAAAGAAAAGCATTGACAAGACACAACAAGGTATTCTTCTGGGCAGGGAAATCCCTCTCTTCTGGAAACACCCAAGAAAAACAAACTTCTGATACCTCACACATAGAAAACAAAGGAAACTGCCAAACCACCTAACCACAGAGCAAGAACACCAGGAACACAGGAACGAAGGGCACTGCCACTCAGCAGGACCGCCTTCACAAGCAACCTGCCCCAGCCTTTACACTGGGGTGCACCTCCCAATCGGGAAAAACAACTGCCAGCTGTTTCAGCTAAAACCGATCAAGGCTGCAGTTTTCAGTGCTAAGCTGGGTCTGCACAGCTGGGATGGGGACCTCCATGGAGCAGGAAACATACCGCGAAGGCCAGAGGACGAAGGAAGATTATGGTATCACAGGAGAGCCTGGGACAGGAAGGTCATGCAACTATTTCTCAACTTTTTTGTTACCTATAAAATACAAGTAAAAGATGTACTTTGATAGGGCTTCCCAGGTGGCGCAGGTGGTAAAGAATCTGCCTGCCAATGCAGGAGATGTAAGAGACATGGGTTCAATCCCTAGGTTGGAAGATGCCCTGGAGAAGGAAACAGCTCCCCACTCTAGAATTCTTGCCTGGAGAATGCCATGGACAGAAGAGACTGGTGGGCTACAGTTCTTACCGCTGCACATAGTTGGACACGACTGAAGCAACTTAGCATGTATGTACATACTTTGATAAACTTGATTTAAAAAAAAAAAACACTGAATTTATAAACCCATTCAGTTTCAGTTCAGTCAGTCAGTCGTGTCCAACTCTTTGCAACCCCACAGACCACAGCACGCCAGGCCTCCCTGTCCAGCACCAACTCCTGGAGTCTACTCAAACTAATGTCCATTGAGTCAGTGATGCCATCCAGCCATCTCATTCTCTGTCATCCCCTTCTCCTCCTGCCCTCAATCTTTCCCAGCATCAGAGTCTTTTCCAATGAGTCAGCTCTTCACATCAGGTGGCCAAAGTATTGGAGTTTCAGCTTCAACATCAGTCCTTTCAGTGAACACTCAGGACTGATCTCCTTTAGGATGGACTGGTTGGATCTCCTTGCAGTGCAAGGGACTCTCAAGAGTCTTCTCCAACACCACAGTTCAAAAGCATCAATTCTTCGGCACTCAGCTTTCTTTATGGTCCAACTCTCACATCCATACATGACCACTGGAAAAACCATAGCCTTGACTAGACGGACCTTTATTGGCAAAGTAATGTCTCTGCTTTTTAATATGCTGTCTAGGTTGGTCATAACTTTGCTTCTAAGAAGTAAGCGTCTTTTAATTTCATGGCTGCAGTCACCATCTGCAGTGATTTTGGAGCCCAAAAAATAAAGTCAGCTACTGTTTACTCTCAGTCTAATTCTTCAAAGGACTCCCTATATTTCTTGCATAACATACCAGGCACTGACTTAGATATTCAGGATGCATGAAGTAATGTCCCCAATGAAAGTTCCACTTTCCAGCAACTTGCACACCTCGCCTGCCCCCACACCACCCAGCACACTGTATGTGATCCATCTCATTTCTGGAATCCTCAATTAGGACAAGCCAGGTCTAGCTCCTGCTGCCTTTGGCAATTTTCCCAAAGGTCTTAAACCAACGACCCTCAAAAGTGTAAACTATGGCCGTGCTGGCATCCTACAGGGTCATCCAAGGGATCTGTGAGGTCAAAATACCTTCATGATAACTCTAAGACACTATTTGCCTGCTTGACTGCATCCATGGCACAGAATTACAGCAGGTAAAACTGCTGGCACATTAGCACAAGGCAGTGGCGCCAAACTGTCCTGGTAACTGTACTGCACAGCTGCAGTTAAAATGATCTGGTAAAAGAAGGGTCTCCTGGATAAAGAAGAAAAATAATTTTAACAAAGTTCAGTCCTGGAGTGCAAGCTTTTCAACATTCTGTGCATGAAAGGGCAGCACACAGCAAAAGCTACATGCCACATGCAGCAGGGGCTTCCAGGAAAAACATCTGGGAGAGCACACTAAGGGGCAAATGAGCCAATTTTTCATGAAACATCAGCTTTTACTTGAAGACATGATATACAAACCGGGGTGATTCAGACATGGCTTTTGGAAGGCATTTTATAGAAAAGAAGCTAAACCAGGGGGACTTCCCTGGCAGTCCAGTGGTTAAGACTCCTTGCTGCCAATGCAGGGGGCACAGGTTTGATCCCTGGTCTGGGAACTAAGATCCCACATGCCATGTGGTACAGCCAAAAGGTAAAAAAACGTGGAGCTGGAGGAAGCACAAGCTGGAATCAAGACTGCCGGGAGAAATATCAATCACCTCAGATATGCAGATGACACCACCCTGATGGCAGAAAGTGAAGAAGAACTAAAGAGCTTCTTGATGAAAGTGAAAGAGGAGAGTGAGAAAGTTGGCTTAAAGCTCAACATTCGGAAAACTAAGATCATGGCATCTGGTCCCATCACTTCATGGGAAATAGATGGGGAAACAGTGGAAACAGTGGCTGACTTTATCTTTCTGGGCTCCAAAATCACTGCAGATGGTGACTGCAGCCATGAAATTAAAAGATGCTTACTCCTTGGAAGGAAAGTTATGACCAACCTAGACAGCATATTAAAGAGCAGAGACATTACTTTGCCAACAAAGGTCCGTCTAGTCAAGGCTCTGGTTTTTCCAGTGGTCATGTATGCATGTGAGAGCTGGACTGTGAAGAAGGTTGAGCACCAAAGAACTGATGCTTTTGAACTGTGGTGTTAGAGAAGACTCTTAAGAGTCCCTTGGACTGCAAGGAGATCCAACCAGTCCATCCTAAGGGAGATCAGTCCTGGGTGTTCACTGGAAGGACTGAGGTTGAAGCTGAAACTCCAATACTTTGGCCACCTCATGCAAAGAGCTGACTCATTGGAAAAGACCCTGATGATGGGAAAGACTGAGGGCAGGAAGAGAAGGGGACGACAGAGGATGAGATGGTTGGATGGCATCACCAACTTGATGGACATGGGTTTAGGTGGACTCTGGGAGTTGGTGCTGGACAGGGAGGCCTGGCGTGCTGCTGTTCATGGGGTCGCAAAGAGTCGGACACAACTGAGCAACTGAATCGAACTGAACAGACAACTTCCCTATATATATTTTTTCACTGGTGATATTTGCAAAATGATATTTTTGTAAATTTATGAAAAATTATATATATCAACATTTGGGAGATTTTCCAAATGACCAATGCATAATATTCACAATCATATATGGAATAAGGTTTTAAAAGTTCATAGATCAGGTTTCAAAATTTATATCTCAACCAACCTTTAAGAAACCATCACTTGTTTAGCACAGCATTAAAGAATCTACATTTATCTAAAAAGATATTAACACACTCCCCCTGGGCATCTACTTTATTGTGGGGCTGGGTTTTATTCCTACATGAAAACCAAAACAATCATTATACCAGAATAAATATAGGTATAAGATGAGATAAGGCAGCTGTCTTCCATTAAGCCAGATATTAGCAATTTTTGTAAAAAATTATAAAGCACTCTTCTCAACCAGGTTTCTTTCGTTTCAGAAAATGGTGACTTCTCATAAAACTGGTATTTACGTTAACAAGCGGTTGGTTTGCTATTTTTTAAATTTAATAATGATCTTTTAAAATTTTTCTTGGATTTTATTCCTAACAGAATAAATATCAAAAGATATTTGTTACATACATAAAAGCTCCTTAAAGCTCTCAATAATTTTTAAGAGTATAAAAAGATTCTAAGACTAAAACATTTTTAAAAAGAACTTTAGGACTTCCCCGGCAGATAAGAATCCGCCTGCCAATGCTAGGGACACGGGTTCTATCCCTGGTCCAGAAAGATTCCACATGCCTCGAGGCATGTAGGCCTGTCTGTCACAACTACTGAGCCCACCCTCTTGAGCCCCAGAGCCGCCTCTACTGAAGCCCACGCGCCCAGAGCCTGAGTTCCGCAGCAAGAGAAGCCGCGGGGTTGAGAAGCCCGCACCTGCAGTGAGGAGGAGCCCCCAGTCACTGCAACTAGAGAAAGCCTGCACATAGCAAAGAAGACCCCTGCAACCAAAAATAAATGCTTCTTTAAATTTTCTTAAAAAAAAAAAAAAAAAGAGTAACTTTTGGATGGCAACTCACACAAGAAAACAAATTTGAGAAAAAAATTTACTGGCTTTCTTTAAAGCAAGTAAACTAACATGTCTTAATCATCAGAGAATAAAGCAAAACAGCAGTTTCACTTGAGTCCTTTAGCCAAGTATGCACTTATTGAGGCTTCTCTTTAGGGACAGACAAATGGTTAAAGTATTTAAACATTTGGGTCTCCAGTAATCTACAAATTTCCCAAATGACTAGTCTTGTCTGACAATACAGTACATTGTATGTAAATTCACCCAATTAGCTCACTGACACTTGTGCATTCTCCTAAATTCACCAGCATCCACTGCACTGTCTTTCGCCACCACTGGGTGAGAGACTTCTTGATGAATTATTGATTTTCTGCCAATTAATTACCATAGTAAGATTCAGTTAGTCTAATCTCTGTAGAAAAAAAAATTTTTTTCCAGCCCCATGTTGCTTGTATCCTTTAGCATCTGTTGAAGAATCAAAATAACTGGAAACCTAAGGATGAGACAGATACTGACTCCTAAAAATATCGTTGATATAACTAACAAATAATTCAGTTGTCAGACACTTAATTGGGCAAGGAAACTATTTTCCACTGGATTTCAGACTTGGCTGTTTCTCACTTAGGCCTTTTCTCAGTTCTCTGACAATTCAACAACGTCACTATGGGATCTTAGAATGAATCCATTGTACTAAACTCAGCCCAAGACTACAAGCATGTTCCTATATTTTCACTGTAAAAGTGGAATGCTTTAAGTCCATGAAGATTAACAAAGAACATTCATTATCTTAGGAAAGCATGGCTTCCCTGGTGGCTCAATGGTAAAGAATCCCCCTGCCAGTGCAGGAGATTCGGGTTCGATCCCTGGTGGGGATCAGGGAGACAATCTGGAGAAGGAATTGGCAACCCACTCCAGTATTCTTGCCTAGAGAATCCCACGGACAGAGGAACCTAATGGGCTCCAGTCCATGGGGTCACAAAGAGTTGGACACGGCTGAGCGACTGAACACACACACAGGAAAGCATTCTTGAAATAATACTTGCACAGCTAAGTGGACACTCTTGCAGCAGCTCAAGATTCACTACTTTAAGACTGAGAACCTCAAGCAATACAGTAAGGTCATCACTGCACAGGCAGAGGCTTCCTCTGCAGGTCTCTATAGCCCACATGAAAGCATCTGCAATCCAGGGATGCCAGCCCCATGCATGCCTGGAACATCACCTCTCCAACCCCTCACACCAAGGAAATAAGGTCCCCCGACACCTTATGGGACCACACAGTGGGACACAACGCCGTCCTCATGGCCCGACACTCGCCCACCCCCATCGCAGGGGTTTCATCAGGGCTGCTACTCACAGCCCCAACAATTTATCCCAAGAATGCCCATCGTGGCTCTTCTTGAGTTCTCTAAAATGTGGCTGTCACCAGTTTGAGCAGTGAGATTCCATAATGCTCGATTTCCTTTTGTGCCCAAGAGGAGGGAGGAGAAAGTAAATTATTTAAGAGGAAAAACTCTCTTCCAGCTAATAGCATACCAAAGTCACAGTATCAAACAGCAAATTCATTACCAGGCACTAGAGGAAGCAGAGTAGAGAACTAACCCCTGAAAGAGAGAACTGAAATGCGTCATTTAAACCACAACAATACAAACAGGGACGGCTGTGCTTTGTACAGGTGTCCTCAATGTAGTTCACAAACAAGAGGTACTAACCCTTGAACAAGCCGAAAGTCTACTTAAAGGCAAAGCCGGTGAGTCAGAACATGGTACTTAAAGGACTGCGGTTGTTTTCAGAGATGGTGGCAGAGTGGTCTCCGTCTCTCCCGGACGTGCTGGCCCCTCCGGTGTCCTGTGTGAAGGTTTCAGCCCAAACGGGAAGAATGAGAAAACAGCCAAGGGTATTTGAATGGAAAGACTTAGTAAAACAAAAATGAGTAACTCTGCCTATTACAAAAATATTACACACGTGATTCTCTGCTTCCCTGACCAAACTGGAAAATAATTCAACTGTTTACATTTCAGGGAGGTGGTTTAAAAAAAAGAAAAAAGAAGAGCTGAAATTTTCCATGCTGGTCAGCACGGGGTTGGAATCAGTCCTAAGCAAGGGGACAAGTTGGCCCTGTGCTGCCTGTCACGTCTTTCTCTACCCCAGGCCTGCCCGGGCATAGGGGACCGGGAGACGGGTGGGGGCCAGGGGCTCCCACTGGCCCAGACAGGACAGCAGGGTGTGCAGGGACCTGCCACAAAGGCGCTCCCAGCGCGCAAGGCTGTGGCTGTCTCCAGCTGGGTCTCCAGACAGACACCAGCTTAACCTTTAACCTGGCCCTGCCTGGCTGTCTGGCACCTCTGCCTTTTGGCCTTAAGCTGTCTCAGTGCAGTTTATCCACTGGTGTGGCTCTCTCTCAGCCTTCCAGTCTCCCCAGTGCGGCCACAACAGGACTGAGTCAAAGAAAGTCAAAAAGGGATGGTCCCGGATAGACATGAGATGAGCAAATGCTTCAGGGTCCTTGCACCAAGACTCCAAGCTGACCAGGTAGTCAGCGATGGAGGTGATTTCTATTTATAACAACCGATGGGCCTGGGCTACAAACCTAAATGATCCTTACTCCAGAGGATCCAAAATCACATGAGAATTTCATTTACTAGAATATATTAAGTTATATATATATATATATTATATTATGTTATATATTAAGTGATATATTTCTTCTTTAAGAAAATAAACACAGTTGAAATGGTAACAGCTGAGGTCTCCAAGCCCCGCCTTCCATGGGTGCTTCTAGAAGAGGGACATCCTCCTAATTCAGTGGACTAATCAGTGCTGGAAAGTGGCCACCAGAATCAGGGGGAAAAGATGACGTGATTATCTATTTCCACTAACTTACTGCAAATAAACCAGCAGAGAAAGAGAAGGAAAAGAAGTAAAATTATCAATTCTTAGACACAGACGTGCACACACACTCTTAGAGGCTGTCTGATAGCAAGAGAATATTTAGCACAGACATTTGCAGACACTTACTGTCTGAATTAAAATGGGAAGCTGCAGAGATGGAAGTCGGTTAAATAATTAGCAGCGAAGGCAATCTGACTCTGCTCTCTGCCAGATACAATTACTTTCGCTCCATCTCGGGGAGGTAAACGCGCGTCTAAACTGGTAAAGCTGAATGGGACCACCTGCCACTTGTTTTCCAAAACAATTGTGGGCCACCTAAAATGCTCACATCTAAAAAATAAGTCATATTCTATTATAAATCAAGACTGCTGATCTTAAATCAAAATAACCTTTGGTTTACATGTGAAAGTAAAACAAAAGCTGCTTTATCAAGCTGTCTCAGCACTTCTGGCCCTATGGCCTCAGAAGACTAAGAAAAACTTTCTGAATCATAAAAGAAAGGAATGTTTATTGTTTACCGAAAGCTTGGTCAACTGGTAAGTCTTCTAGAATTTAGGGAAAAACATGTTCTTTTTCAGGACCTTTCCAACTATTCCTTAAAGAACCTTAGGAAACTAGCAACAACTAATTTCTGATATAAAATAAAAATGAGCACTAATATTTCAAACTTGAGTTTATCCTTTCCATTATGTTCTGAGAAAAAGAAGGAAAAAAAAAAAAAAAACTGAAATGAAAGTGCCTCTCTCCTTAAATCGTGTATTTCAGACTTCTCTGTTGTTTTACAACCAGAAACATGGAAGAGGAGACAAAGACAGTTACAAATAACATAAGTTCCTTGTAATTTTTTAAGATCCTTCTTTTTTAATGTGGACCATTTTTAAATTGAACTTGTTACAATATTGTCTCTGTTTTATGTTTTGGGTTTTTGGCTGTGAGGCATGTGGATCTTGGCTCCCTGACCAGGGATCGAACCTACATCTCTGCTTCAGAAGGCAAAGTCTTAACCACCGGACCACCAGGAAAGACCCAACTCCTTTTCATTCTATTATTAATCTAATTCTATTACCGTCACAAGACTTTCAGTTTCTTGAAGACTTCAGACTTTCAGGATAGTGGCCCAATCCTAGGCCTGAGCTTACACGGGTAAATCTAAACTGAATTCGGAAAATCAGACACCGGTTCCAAAATGACCCTGATGACGTGTCTTCTCTGGGGCTACTTAAATGATCACATTTCATCCCACACGATCATAGCAAATACAAAAACAACTTAAGAAAAACAAGGTGATGGCTTTCTAAAAAGTTTAAAATCAAACATTCCACTTTCTCATCAAGATGTCTGTAAAATGTCATGCTGAATTATCTGGTCAAACTCCCATACGACAGTCAAGAAATGCACGTTTGCTTAATGGCAGCACTAATGATGGCTGAGTATACCAGGTCCTCGCTGTGCCCTGAGCCAGGCTATGCATTTAGCCTACGGCTAAAACGTCAGCCCTCCTTTTGAGATATTGTGAGCATCAGCAGGACGTTAACTAGGGGTGTTCTTTTCAAGGTCTGACCCACAGACTACATTATAGTTGTTTTTTTTTTTTTACTTTATTTTACTTTATAATACTGTATTGGTTTTGCCATACAGTGACGTGAATACACTACGGGTGTACATGCGTTCCCAAATATGAACCCCCCCTCCCACCTCCCTCCCCATAACATCTCTCTGGGTCATCCCCATGCATCAGCCCCAAGCATCCTGTATCCTGCATCAGACATAGACTGGCGATTCATTTCTTACATGATAGTATACATGTTTCAATGCCATTCTCCCAAATCATCCCACCCTCTCCCTCTCCCTCAGAGTCCAAAAGTCTGCTATACACATCTGTGTCTTTTTTGCTGTCTTGCATACAGGGTCATCACTGCCATCTTTCTAAATTCCATATATATGTGTTAGTATACTGTATTGGTGTTTTTCTTTCTGGCTTACTTCACTCTGTATAATAGGCTCCAGTTTCATCCATCTTATCAGAACTGATTCAAATATCTTCTTTTTAATGGCTGAGTAATACTCCATTATGTATATGTACCACAGCTTTCTTATCCATTCATCTGCTGATGGACATCTAGGTTGTTTCCATGTCCTGGCTATTATAAACAGTGCTGCGATGAACACTGGGGTACATGTGTCTCTTTCAATTCTAGTTTCCTCGGTGTGTGTGCCCAGCAGTGGGATTGCTGGGTCATAAGGCAGTTCTATTTGCAATTTTTTAAGGAATCTCCACACTGTTCTCCATAGTGGCTGTACTAGTTTGCATTCCCACCAACAGTGTAGGAGGGTTCCCTTTTTTCCACACCCTCTCCAGCATTTATTGCTTGCTGACTTTTGGATCGCAGCCATTCTGACTGGTATGAAGTGGTACCTCATTGTGGTCTTGATTTGCATTTCTCTAATAATGAGTGATGTTGAGCATCTTTTCATGTGTTTGTTAGCCATCCGTATGTCTTCTTTGGAGAAATGTCTATTTAGTTCTTTGGCCCATTTTTTGATTGGGTCGTTTATTTTTCTGGAATTGAGCTGCAGGAGTTGCTTGTATATTTTTGAGATTAGTTGTTTGTCAGTTGCTTCATTTGCTATTATTTTCTCCCATTCAGAAGGCTCTCTTTTCACCTTGCTTATATTTTCCTTTGTTGTGCAGAAGCTTTGAATTCTAATTAGATCCCATTTGTTTATTTTTGCTTTTATTTCCAGAGTTCTGGGGGGTGGATCATAGAAGATCGTGCTGTGATTTATGTCGAAGAGTGTTTTGCCTAAAACTGGTCAACCACTTGTAAAAGAATGAAACTAGATCACTTTCTAACACCACACACAAAAATAAACTCAAAATGGATTAAAGATCTAAATGTAAGACCAGAAACTATAAAACTCCTAGAGGCGTACATTATAGTTTTTAAAAAAGTAGCTCTGTAAACTAAGGAATTCTGAAATAACTCTTAGAAAAGATTTACTGTCTATAGGGTGCTTTTCATAAAATGATTTCTTATGGTTTCACTAAACTGATCAGAGAGCAACGTTCCAAACTGTCTATAAAATGTTTCTAGGCATCTTGAAAGTTAGCAGAGTGGCAAGAATTTTCCAACAAGTTGTCAAAATAAAAGGAAAAGATAGAAATTCTCAGCCAAACAGAGAACAACATAAAGATATCCCATTAAAGAAAAAAAAAAAAAAAAAAGACAACACCTCCCTGTGAAATAAGCAATATTCACAGAGCTAGAAGGATGAGCTTTAGAAAACCTGACTTTCAGCAAGCAAATATCTGGACCACCTGACCCAAGGGGTGTCTTCTCTCTGTGGACACTTCAAGGGCAGAGACCCTGCCTAGGCAGGCACGTTGAGCTCATGGAAATGATCAGTGCCAGCATACACAAGCAAACTCAGGCCCCTCTGTCAAGCCCGCTCAGCTGCTGCCCTGACTGACCCTCTGCCCAAGGGCAGGACCTCTGCCCTCTGACCCCAGCCTCCCACCAAGCACTGGGCTGGTTCCAGTTCCGTTATTTCTCAGTACCCCACTCCCCTCTGGTTTTCCAAGCCCCTCACTCTATCGCCCCCTCCCACGACCTCCCCGCACCTACACAAAAAGAATGTAAAACATGAACGAAAGGAGATGGAAAAGGAAATCATAGCCAGAGCCCAAAGCGGCAACGTCCACGAAGTGGGCCACAGGGGGAGAGTGAGTGAATAAAACTGGGTGGCTGGTCTCAGAAGAGAATGAAAACACATGAAGCCGAGTGCAGGAGCTGGTGTCCGAGACCACAGATCGGGGGAGACGCTGGCCAGCACTCGCAGGACCGGGGCGGGGATTCCCACAGCAACCCCACACTGAGCTCCTGGCCACACATCCCAGCAGCTCTGCCTGCTCCCCCAAACCCCATCCTCAGTCTCCTCCAGGACGAACCGCCTTGGACCAGCGCTGAAGGGAGCAGAGTTCAATTCCCCATTTCCCAGCTTTGCTCTAACGAGTCACCTCTCAGACCATGGGGTGCAGGATCAAGGAAGTCCCTGCCCAGGATGCCCAAATCCATGGATGCTCAAGGCCCTCACAGACAGCGCCCTGTACCCACAGAGCCGCACACACACAGAGCCCATGGACATCAAGCCCACTGTACCAACAGCTCCAGTTCCTCCCAGGCTGACGACCCTACATGCCCTAAGCCACCTCAACTTAATAAGTGCCCTCTTTTTTTTTTAACCACATCGCACAGCATGTGGGATCTTAGTTCCCAGACCATGGATTGAACCTGTGCCCCCTGCCAAACAGAATGCTCTGTTAAGCACGGATCCTTAACCACTGCACCACCAGGACAGTCCCAAATAGGCTGTCTCTCAGAGCTAGTCAGAATGCCTCCTGAAATTACCCAACAGCATTTAACTTTTAGAAAAACTTCAAGTCTGAAAACCAGGAAGAGAGGCAGTAAGCCAGGATGCTCAGAACAGGACAGCGCCCAGAGCTCCCGCAGGCAGTCCTGGTGCGGTGCAGCCCTGAGGGCCAGAACAGGGTTCATCCCATTTAATCAAAGTCTCTGGGGTGGGGCCTGGGCATCCCACTCATGATTCCAGTGTGCGGCCAAGTGTGATCCCACAAAAGAAACGTGAGCAAAGCCCAGTTCCGATTTGAAAGCAACAGGTTCCTGCTGGGCACTCACACCGTCCATCACCGCCTCACCTCACTGACCACTTTTCACTTTGTATAAATCCACCCTGCTGGTGGAAATCACTGCTTGACCAGCTAGGGAGGGGTCAGGCTGGATCTCAGGGTTGTTCCCTTTCATTCATACTACCCCGCCTGCATTTAATTTCCAGAGAGCACAAAGCCTTAGGGCAGTGAAAGAATTCCTCTGATCAACTGGCTAAAACATTAAACCATCAAAGAGAAAAATGCCCAAGTCTGGGTCCCTAAGCACAACTGAAGACATAGTGAAAAGTTTCAACCTGCAACAACTGCCCCCCACCCCCACTTCCCTACCCCCCACCCCCCTACTGCTCCAGCCCCATCCCCACCGCGTGGAGGGGCAGGGACCGAGGACAGGCAGAGGTCAGGAGCACACCACTCTTTGTGCTCAACCGTCACTGCTGCCACAGGGCGGGTCCTGGCTCTTTTCAGCTGTCACCTTCCTCATAAAGGAGAGAGGGCGGGTGGCCTGGACACTCTCCCTGCAAGCTAACTAATCTCATTCTCTCCAACTCAGACTGGGCTTGAGGTTTCCAGAGTACTCTATTGTGCTCCCACCACAATAGGGGTTGTCAGAATCCTGACTTTCATATACACTGTCTACAATAAGTTTTCCATGAGGGGCTGGGGGATGGGGAGGGACTATGTTCATATATATTTCCATCCATCGGACTAGAGTTTGTGTAGCAATGACCTTTTCCTCCCTCAGATAACATGCTCTCAAAATGAAAGAGGAACATCTGACTTTCAGAGACATCTGAAATTTGAGTTGTATTCTTTTTAAAAATTCAAAGGAAAAATCCTAGTTTCATTATGAATGGATCCACAAATACTAGCAACCTCAGCACTGACTCAGGGTATCTGTGCACACCGCCTTCCACGGGGGCTGGCACATTCCGCTATCTGCAAGTTTCACTGCTGCCTTTACAACTGCTCTGATTCCCTAATGATGCTCTCAGAGGGCCACCTTTATGAAGAAGTTATTTATAACACCAGGTCTTAAGCTGGGGGTAGGGGTGAGGGAGGTGCCTGTACACAGAAGCAGCGGGGGAGAAAAGCCAGAAAGGTCTTCCTTAACACCAACCAGATTCCAGCCAGTCAGGGGGCGAGTCTGGAAGCAGACCTACGCATGCTCCGTTCAGACAACCCCAGAACACAGCCCGATGTTCTGAGTTGACCTCTCTGTCTTACTCACCTGTCTTCCCTAATGACAGAGGGCCAAACATGAACAGCATTCCTGGGAACAGCCTTCCTACATTCTCATGGCTCCGGGAAAGCTGCCCCACGTGTTTACTACGTGAAATTAATTCTCTATTTCCACAGCCACTGCTGCCTGGCTTGCTAAAAGTAACTCAAACTCAGCACTGGACCTAAGCAGAGTACGGCTGGGTCCCAAATCGCAAACCAGGAAGGACCCTAACATAATTCTTTGGTCACTGAACTTATTCGTGCTAACATGAGACATTTAAAATTGGTCCCAGAAAAATAAACTGTTAAGGCATTGCTTGTTGGTCTTCCTTGGTGGTTGAATGGTTAAGAATCTGAGAGCAAATGCAGGGGACACGGGTTCGATCCCTGGTCTCGGAAGATCTCAGATGCTGGGGAGCAACTAAGCCGGTGCGCCTAGAGCTCCCGCCCTCCAACAAGAGAAGCCTCTCCAACCAGAGACAGCCTGCGCACAGCAACGAAGACCCAGCACAGCCAAAACCAAATAAATAAAAAACATTGCTTGCTTCCCCTTTTGGGGATCAACTAAAAGTAGGTATGTTCATATGGAGAAAGGGAATGTTGCTTTACTATTTGACTTCAACAAACACCTACGAAACACAGTTTATCTGTTTGGAAAAACACGATATTGGTATTAAAGAGCTTCTCTGGTGGCTCAGATGGTAAAAATCTGCCTGCAATGCAGGAGACCTGGGTTCGATCCCTGGGTCAGGAAGATCCCCTGGAGGAGGGCAGGGCAACCCACTCCAGTATTCTTGCCTGGAGAATCCCATGGACAGTGGAGCCTGGCGGGCTATAGTCCATGGGGTTTTAAAGAGTAGGACACAACTCAGAGACAAACATTTTCTTTCAAGATATTAAAACAATCGATAGAGGGAAGGAGAGTTTGGAAGGAGCCCACTGTTAGTGAGGAGGGCTTCTTCCATATGGAATTCCATATGGCTCTGGAATTCCTCCCCTCCTGAGATGGAGCAGCTGATCAGATGGGGCAGCAGCTCTCCCAGACCCAGGGCCCCAGGTGGGTCCCATGCTCTGTGGGCACATGGCCTCACCCTGAGACTATCTCAGCAGAGCCGCTCAGTTTTCACCCCAAGCTGAGCCTTCCAACTTAACCTCCACCAGTGACAAATGAGTATTCTGGCCGGTACTATTACTTTGCGTATAGCTCCCAACTCCATCAAAGCCTGGCCAGGAGAAGAGGGCACCACTTACTGAGTCTGTCAGAGATCCCGACATCTGTGAATGTGTGACAGCACCAAGTCCACTTTCCAAAAAGGACACTGGATCTAACATACTTGAGTCTTGGAACACACCTAAAATTAACATGTGGTATCTATAAACACACACACCCCTCCATCAGGATAGCTGAATTTGCATCACAGTTGGTTTAATTGCAAGTTGGCTGTTAAAATATATTAGAAAAGGTTACAATTTTAAAGAAATACTTATATCCTCATTCATTCCACAAACCTGACTGTTAGGTCTAAGAACTGTGCTGAAAACCAGGACAGTGAGGAGGTCACCTGGTCTCTGCAGGTACCTGCATCCCGCCTGGGAAGAGAGGCAAGCCCCAGGCAGGCATAGTGAGCTGCAGTTATGTGCCAGGTGAGGAAGAATGCATGGTGAGGGCAGGACTGAGTCCAAAGCCCGGAAGGGGATCAGAAAACGTGATCAGGAAAGTGCTCAGCACCGGTCTCACTGGAGAACTGAAGGATGAGCAGAGATGACCAAGCAAGCATAGAGTGAAAAGTCAGGGAAGTGGCCACCCCCAGGGCGAAGTGCTGCAGGACAAACAGTCTGGGTGTGACGGTGCAAGTGCGGATGATGGATTCACCAGAAGCCAGGTGACAACAGTCTCTGAGTTGGCCTGGAGCGGTCTGGACTTCAAGAGTTGATCTGGGAGTCAAAAGAATTTAGGATACCGATACAGCCATCCAGGCAAGAGAGATAACCTTTTGGCTTTGTAGCAGCAGTGAAGACTTTAGAAATTTCAGAGGAGAACCCCAAACTGAATTCCTTCTAGACAGGCTATACCTGGGGTATCTGCAAGAAAACTTTTGTAAGGCAAATAAACACCTCATTTCACAGAAATGTTCTCTGCAATAAGATCTTCACATCTCTATTTTCTTGGGGTTTTTTTGTTTGCTTGTTTTTTATGGACCACTTTTACAGTTTTTTATTGAATGTGTCACAATCCTGTTTCTGTTTTATGTTTGGGTTTTTTGAGGACACATGGGATGTGGGATGTTTTTTGGAGGCATGTAGGATCTTACTCCCCAGCCAGGGACTGAACCCGCATCCCCTGCATAGGAAGGTCAAATCTTAACCACTGGAAGGACAGGGAAGTCCCCTCCATTTTCTTAAAGCCAGACCCATAGCTTCTGAATTGCAGCTGGTCCTAAAATTGATAAGGCTTTCTGGTCACTGCACCTTCATCCTCAGCCTGGCCCTGAACTCCCAACTGCCCTTTCCTGGCTCTCCAAGGGTAAGAGACCGGCTGCTCTTTTGTGTTACTGTCCCTTTAAAAGCAACTTGTGCCCAACTGAAAGACATCTGTTGTTCTTTGGTTCATCCAGAAGGCATCAGTAGAGACCGGTGAGCCAGACTCAGAGATGAACTAGGACAATCAGGCCTCAGAAGCATCTCAAGTCTGAAACTGTCCCTGACCTCCTGGGAGAAGCTGGTCAGTGTGATGCATTCTGTAAAACAAGTTTATTCTCTGGCTAGAAGCTGGTCCCTGAGTTACGTGACATGCCCACCCCAAATAAAAGACTTCTCAGCCTTGGGATTTTTAGCTTGCACAGTTCAGTTCAGTTCAGTTCAGTCACTCAGTCATGTCCAACTCTTTGCAATCCATGAATCGCAGTATGCCAGGCCTCCCTGTCCATCACCAACTCCCGGAGTTCACTCAAACTCGTGTGCATCGAGTCGGTGATGTCATCCAGCCATCTCATCCTCTGTTGTCCCCTTCTCCTCCTGCCCCCAATCCCTCCCAGCATCAGGGTCTTTTCAATGAGTCAATTCTTCGCATGAGGTGGCCAAAGTATTGGAGTTTCAGCCTCAGCATCAGTCCTTCCAATGAACATCCAGGACTGGTCTCCTTTAGGATGGACTGGTTGGATCTCCTTACAGTCCAAGGGACTCTCAAGAGTCTTCTCCAGCACCACAGTTCAAAAGTATCAATTCTTCGGGGCTCAGCTTTCTTCACAGTCCAACTCTCACATCCATACATGACTACTGGAAAACCCATAGTCTTGACTAGGCAGACCTTTGTTGGCAAAGTAATATCTCTGCTTTTTAATACACTCATTTAAATTTAATTCAACAACTGCTGACTGGGCAATTTCCTGGATGACCTGAAATCTATCAGATCCTGTAACATCACTTCCCTGAACAAAGAAGGGGTACAAGCTGTCCGCTGGGTGAACAGCACAAGGTCACAGGCTTTAATACCTGGACTGCAACAGAATGCGGGTGGGGTAGGGGTTCCGGACCTGGATTACAGATACATTTTAAAAAAAAATACCTAGGGAGCTGCAGTTGGTCACCTGGAACACAGCAGGCTGCAAAGTTACCTATTCTGCCAAAGCCAGTAACAGCTCCACGTTCCATGGTGGACCTCATCCAATGGCTGTTTCCTGACATCTTGTATCTCCCACGAACTGCACCACTTGGCAGGAGGATTCAGGGCAACAGAACTGCAGACAGTTTTTCAGCAAAACTCTGCCAAGAAGAATTCTCGCCAAGGGCAAATTTTACCTGTTGCCGGAAGTTGCATCACCTTCTGTACGTTGAATGAACACGTGTGTGCTCATTTGCGACTCTTTGCGACCCCTTGGACTGTAGCCCACCAGGCTCCTCTGTCCATGGGATGCTCCAGGCAAGAATTCTGTAGTGGGTTGCCATTTCCTCCGTCAGGGGATATTCCCAATCCAGGGATCGAACCTGAGTCTCCTGCATTGCAGGCAGATTCTCTACCCACTGAGCCACCAGGGAAGCCCTTCTGTGCGTTATCAGATCACAACATGCTAGCAGGTCGGGGGGACCCACAATCCATGGAGTGCACCCCTGGGTACCCACCCCGAGTGGCTTGCTAGCAAGAAGTAGCCTTGACGGCTTTTTGTTTGGTAAGGGTGGCTGCACTGACCCCTTTGGGCTCTAAGATAACCCCCTCCTTGGACTCCCAGCAGATCCAGGCAAAACAGCTTTCTTTGTGCAAGGCCTAAGTGTCCCACGAAAATGAATGCCACCACATGCACCAAGGCTGGAGGGAGGCCACAGCACAAGCTCAGCAGGCTCTGCAGAAATGCACCACCAAGAAGTCCTCCTCAGACCATGCAGTAATCCCATCTTTACACGGGCCATCTCCTGTCTGAAATAAGAAGCACCTTCCTAAAGGTATGTCAGATGTATCGGATGAAAAATTCAACAGCAAACTGCACCAGGCATTAGAAAGCAAATGCTTGGGCTCTGCTTGCATCTGTGCAAGGCTCTTGCCAGAAGCACGGCAACGATCCAGGCCAGAGTTTATCGCCTGTCTTGGCCTACATTGGCTCTGAAAGCAAGACAACAATCCCTCATCAGCCTTGCCAGGGATGCTGAGAACTTCAAGCTCAGCTCTGGAAGGAACTATAAGCAGGAAAGCCACTTTGAGTTTTCAGTGTTGGCGATGCTTATCCCCCACCTCAAAAAAAGCCAACATCTCTTTGCCTATCTGTGAGGTGCTGTATTAAGCGGAATTAGAAGGCACAATCTGAAAACACAAAGCATACAATGAACTTTACCCTCCCTAATAAGGTTGGGCCAAAATAAACATGCTTTTTTATTTTCAATCAGGCATTTCTAACGTATTCTGGTTATTTCATGCTTGTACGGGCAAGACCGCCTCATCCTGGCACATGCCCGACCCCCGGTGAGGTGAAAGCTGTGAGTGGGAAGGGGTGAGGGGGTGAGTTGCTAGGATGACGGCATCAAACTCTCCTGCCTGAAACTGACTTTTTCTTTTTCTCTATCGCCTGGGGGTGTGTGTTTATATAATTTCCTAAAAGAGATGACAATCTATGTTAATGAGAGAGACTGCTGGATGACACAGCAAGGTCTGAGCTGGCCAAGCAGCAAGCAGAGGCTGGTCCTGGGCTCCTGCGGGTGCCAGAACAGGAGGCCCAGGGTCACATCAGGAAGGAACAGAAGCCTCAGGACACGCTGCAGCCCTGCAGCCAGCCGGAGGGAACACGATCATCCTCCCAGGCCTCTCAGGCTGGTTATGTAATGTTCCACAGAATCGTGCAGGCCTGTATAAAAACAGTTGTTTCCCACGACAAAAATACTTCCATTCCTCTCTGAGCATAAGGCGAGGAACCTGCTTCCTGTGGCTGGCAGTGGCCGAGACAAACCCACAAGGAGTGAGAGGGCTTCAGCTGCGGTTCCTGGCAGCACCTCCAAGGAAAACAGTGGCGCCCAGGGTAGGCCAGAGCCAGTGAAAATGGGATTCAGCCACATCTGAACACCAGGCTGCCCTGCCAAGGCCAGGCATGATGGAGACCAGCCTGCCCCACGGCTGTGGTCTTCCAAGCAAGGCGCAAAGCCCCAAGGGCTCCAAACACTCTCAGGAGTCCATGAGCAAAGTTCAAGGAGTAGCTTAAAGGGTGATTTCAAATCCTGAAACATGATGCTGGGAAAGTGCTGTACTCAATATGCCAGCACATTTGGAAAACTCAGCAGTGGCCACAGGACTGGAAAAGGTCAGTTTTCATTCCAATCCCAAAGAAAGCCAATGCCAAAGAATGCTCAAACTACCGCACAATCGTACTCATCTCACACGCTAGTAAAGTAATGCTTAAAATTCTCCATGCCAGGCTTCAGCAATACGTGAACTGTGAATTTCCAGATGTTCAAGCCGGTTGTAGAAAAGGCAGAGGAACCAGAGATCAAATTGCCAACATCCGCTGGATCATCAAAAAAGCAAGAGAATTACAGGAAAACATCTATTTCTGCTTTACTGACTATGCCAAACCCTTTGACTGTGTGGATCACAATAAACTGGAAAATTCTCACAGAGATGGGAATACCAGACCGCCTGACCTGACTTTTGAGAAACCTGTATGTAGGTCAGGAAGCAACAGTAAGAACTGGACATGGAACAACAGAAAGGTTCCAAATAGGAAAGGAGTATGTCAAGGCTGTATATTGCCACCCTGCTTATTTAACTTCTATGCAGAGTACATCATGAGAAACGCTGGGCTGGAAGAAGCACAAGCTGGAATCAAGATTGCCGGGAGAAATATCAATAACCTCAGATATGCAGATGACACCACCCTTATGGCAGAAAGTGAAGAGGAACTAAAAAGCCTCTTGATGAAAGTGAAAGAGGAGGGTGAAAAAGTTGGCTTTAAGCTCAATATTCAGAAAAACTAAGATCATAGCATCTGGTCTCATTACTTCATGGGAAATAGATGGGGAAACAGTGGCTGACTTTATTTTGGGGGGCTCCAAAATCACTGCAGATGGTGACTGCAGCAATGAAATTAAAAGACGCTTACTCCCTAGAAGGAAAATTATGACCAACCTAGACAGCATATTAAAAAGCAGAGACATTACTTTGCCAGGATGTGAGACCTGGATGGTGAAGAAAGCTGAGCGTCTAAGAATTGATGCTTTTGAACTGTGGTGTTGGAGAAGACTCTTAAGAGTCCCTTGGACTGCAAGGAGATCCAACCAGTCCATCCTAAGGGAGATCAGTCCTGGATGTTCATTGGAAGGGCTGATGTTGAAGCTGAAACTCCAATCCTTTGGCCACCTCATGCAAAGAGCTGACTCACTGGAAAAGACCCTGATGCGGGGAAAGACTAAGGGCGGGAGGAGAAGGGGATGACAGAGGATGATATGGTTGGATGGCATCATTGACTCGATGGACATGGGTTTGGGTGGACTCCAGGAGTTGGTGATGGACAGGGAGGCCTGGCATGCTGCGGTTCATGGGGTCGCAAAGAGTCGGACACAACTGAGCAACTGAACTGAACTGAAGGGTGATTTAAGGAATCAATTTCCAGATCTCCACCTGCCAATGAAAGGACACTCCTATCTTCCCAACAGCTCCTCTGTCACTGAAATCTTACCCTGATGCATTGTTCCAAAGTTTGGAAACCTCTGAGATACCAAACAAAGCGGGTAATTCAAAATAATGATTATCAGGGAGTCTCCTTATTGATTAACCACAACTGCTTAAACTCAGAAAGTTTCCCAATTTTATTCCTAAGCATTTTTCTGTTAGGAGCAAAACTTGGCCCATATGGAGATGTTCTGGATTCAGAGGAAAAAAAAAAAAGTGAGAAGAATAGGTTAATGATACAAATTCACTTAAAAATACCTGGAATTTTTTTCCCAAAATGCCAAACTGTTCAAGCCAAGCTAGAGATACAGCACAGACAACAAACATATTTGAACTATATACAAGTGGTTACTCACCTATACAAGGTGGTTAAAATCAAAATGCAAAAATTCTTTCAAGTCATACTGACAAAGATTTCTCCCAACTAAGTCAATTCTCATATATTTTCATCTTATCTGATATTTAATGTTTCCTACTTCTTGTTCACAAAAATAAATCATTTGAAGTTTTGATTTTTTAAAAAGGTCAGAAATCAACTTAAAATGTAAGTTGACATTACCTTACATAAAATGTAAGACACATATGCAGTCCCATGGGAAGGAGTACATAGTTTATAAAATATGATTTCAGAAGGTATGTGGACAAAAACAGTGGAAGATGGTACCCTAGAGACACCCCCCAAATGAGGGGGTCAGAGCAGCAAACACAGGTTGCAGGGCAGTGGGGAAACGTCACTTCCAGAAAAAGATGATGAGCCTGTAAGTCTTAAGGAGATGAAGGGGGGTATTGCAAGCAGAGAGGGATGAGGCACGGGAGAGAAGCAGGGGTCTCTGAGCTTGGAGGGCAGGTCAGGCGGAGTAGGGGAGTGAGCAGCGTAGGACACACGTGCTGTGCTGGGGGCACAGACCACATGTCAGTATCCAACAGAAGTTTTCAGGCAGGAGTGTGTCATAACTGACTCGCTGCTTCTACAAAGCAAGCACCGGGCGACCACAGAAAGGATGAGATGAAGAGGGTGAGAACTCACAGCAGAGAGGCCAGTTGTTGGACAGAGATGTCCAAGAGAACCATCCACCAGCTGGGCAGTGACGTCCAACACAGCTGGGAGTGTCCTGCTGTGCTCTCCAGTATGGCAGCCCCCAGCCACACACAGCTCCCCAACACCTGACATACGGCTCAAGAGGCTGGGGAGCTGAATTTCCATTTTCAACCCTAACTAATTTCAGTGTAAAAGGGGCCATGTGACTGCTGACTACCATTCCGACACAGAGGCTAAGGAGCTATTTCTAAGAAGGAAAATTCATCCAGACGTAAGGCAGGAGCAGTGGAGGTGAAAGAGATTCAAGAATTATTTCTGAAGCAGAAGATGACGGTGACCCACGGGACTGACTGGCGTGAGGACTAAGCTAGAGAGGACAGCGAGGCTGGTCTAACCAGAAGCCTAGGCTGGTACTGATAGCATAGTACCGGGAAGAAGAGAGTGTACAAGAGCTCCAGAATGGGCTCATCTACTTTGAAATGTATCAAGATCATCCAGGGAAGATGGCAAGAAGGTGATGAGAAAAAGTCAGACATGTATAGGTCTCTATCACAGAGTCAGTAAGACAGGCTACGAGGTGGGTAGGGTCAACCAGAGGGAGAAGACCAAAGGACTCTCAACACTTCAAAGGTACCAAGGGCAGGAGCCAGCATGGATGGCAGAGGGAAAATGACCAGACGCACCCAGAGGAGCAAGGGGAAAATGGGGTGTAAAGGAAGCTGCGGGGAAGATGAAGGTGTTCCAACACGTGGGGGTGTCCATCGGGGTCAAGTAGTGGAAGCACAAAGGACAGGCCTGAGGGCAAGTTGGGGACTTCTCATGAGGCCAGGAGCTGCCGAGTGTTGGAGGAGGACAGATGCTGGATGGGAAGGACCAGAGGGATGGGAGCGCTCCTGCAGGCCAGGAGCGCGGCGGGTCACACGGGAGGTCACAGTGATATTCAGATGCACCTGGGGCCCTCAGGCCCCACCCTAACACCAGCCACAAGGCTACCTCACCACTCTTATCAGGGTAACTTCCTTTTCTAGGTCCTAACGGAAGCATTCAGAAAGGTAGGTAGCTACCTGTTTCTGACTAAGGAAAAGGTATCTGGCAAAAGACACGTTTGAAATCCAGGAAGTTAAGTGACCAGGAAGCTTAACAGGAATGAACATGAAACTCCATCCACAAAATGCCTCTGGCCATCCTATGCCTGTCAGCTACATACTCTGTCTTTACATCTGAGCAATGGTGCTCCTCAAGCAGGCTGACCTGACTCCACACAGGGCTTAATTCCAGCCAGCAGAAGAACACAGCTCACAATGCTTCCTCAGCCAAGTTCAGAATTCTTCAAAGGCTTCCAGAAGGCTGCTCAGCTTGAGAGAGCCTCCCCTGCAAGATTCCAGCCAAGTTTCTTCCAATCAACTTTGTCTCCAACCCTCCAATCACTCGTGTGTGCTAAGTTATTCAGCTGTGTCCGACTCTTAGAGACCCTATGGACTGCAGCCCACCAGGCTCCTCTGTCCATGGGATTCTCCAGGCAAGAATACTGGAGTGCATTGCCATGCCCTCCTCCAGGGGCTTCCTGACCCAGGGATCGAACCCAATCACTCATGAAAGGAATAGTAATCCTTGGAGAGATCCTTGATTTGGGGGGTTTTGGCTTAAGCTGGCAGGCGGTAGTATCTGTTTCCTCTCCAGAACATCCCCTCCTGTGCTTTTAGCATGCCCACACATGAGGTAGGTGCCTCAGCTCACACTAGATGCTCAGTAATGCCAATGAGGAACACTGACTTCACTGGGCACCCACCATGTGCCAGGCAAAGCACTTGCACAAGCATCTTCAGTGATCTCACCACCAGCTTTAACAACAGGCACCACGTTCCATCACATTTAGAGACACGGTGGTCCAGTGATCGAGACTCCCATGCTCCCAATGCAAGAGGCATAGGTTCAATCCCGGGTCTGGGAACTATAAGACCACATGCCAAGACCATGGTCAAAAATAATAAAAAACATTAAGAGACATGCAAACCAAGTTGCAGCTCACCAAGGTGGCAGTGAACTCTGATTCGAACTCAGGGTTGCCACAGTACCCAAACCACCGTGGTAGATACTCAAGAGACAGGCTGAATAAACGTGGCGCCACACTTCACACTCATCCTATTAAGATTACACTGATATATGAAATACAATTTCAGAAACTATAAAAAAAATTTAGATACAGGATCTCTGATTCTCTACTAATCCATCACCCACCCCCCCCACCCCCCACACACACACATATGCACTGACTGTTCTCAGAGCCAGAGACAGTCACTGCGTTCTGACCACGGGGGAGGGCTGCTCTAGACACAGCATGTTCAGGCCACACATCTGTGCCACAGATGTGGGATGCTCACAACTGAAATACATTCAAGGGCACTAACACTGCATGTATTTTAGAGGCATCTTTCGTAACAGCACGAGAATGGACTGCATAATTGATTAATCCTCTTCATCTACAATCATTACAATCTGATGGATACTAAAAGCTGACTCCAGAGTTGCCATTCAAACACAATTCTTAAATCATTCTCTCATAAGTCATGTAGACTAATTCACAGAGAGACAATTAGCCTTTGACACTGCACTTAATTTAATAAGTCATTTCAGAATGTTAATAGGAGCACTAACAGGCATGCAAGAAGAATGAACTATTTTTTTGAGACCTTATAACTTACAAATTAGCTAATTTTTATTTTTAATGTAAATGTCAAAAAGCATAGTATCAAAGGGCCAGTAATTACTAATATAATGCTAAAAAAGACATGGATGTTATCTGAGTCAAGGTATCACCACTCTCAAAAATAGGCAAAGAGCTTCTTTTTTTAATTTATTTATTTTTAACTGAAGGATAATTGCTTTACAATATTGTGTTGGTTTCTGCCATACATCAACATTAATCAGTCATAGGTATACTTATATCCCCTCCCTCCTGAGCCTCCCTCTCAAAAATAGGCAGAGTATGAATGGTATTTTTAAAGTAAACACCAAACTCTCTAATTTAACTCTTAATAACAACTGGGTAAAATGTCTCCACAATCATGGAAAGATAGCTGTGAGAACTAAATAAAATAATGTATATAAACCCAAGTCATTCAGTGCCATACAAATAAATTACATTATTAATATTGAAAAGTAAATTCCCTGAATGAATTTAATGCCTTTAAAGTATACATAGTTTTTCCTATGCAACAAGTTTAAATGAAAGAAGGCAGTCAAAGGGTTACACGAATCTAATGCTTAAACTCTAACATACAAGATCAAATAATTTTCAAAGGACATCTACCTACATGATATTCAACTTAGATTATAAATGTCTTTATGGTAAAGAACATGTACTAAAAACATATTTATTAGACATAGAAGTAGCTAATAAATGTTTGCTAATTACTTGTCTTGAAAACTTCTGTTAAACATAACTCAAAAATACAAATCAAAAAAGATTACATAATTAAATAAAACCAAATTTTCATATGACGCCAAGAAACTATACAGAAACATACTAATAGTTTTAAAGGACACATGTATCTGTCAGAGGGCTTCCCAAGTGGCTCAGTCAGTAAAGAACCCACCGTCAACGCAGAAGGCCACCCCCAATGCAGGAGACCTGGGTTCAGTCCATGGCTCAGGAAGATCCTCTGGAGAAGGAAATAACAACCACTCCAGTATTCTTGTCTGGAAAAGTCCATGGACAGAGAAGCCTGGCAGGCTACAGTCCATGGGGTCACAAGAGTCAGACACGACTTAGCAACTAAAGCACCACCACCATACCTGTCTCTATAATTCAAATATTTTAATATTATGTTTTTCCTGTTATAAAATTAGAATGTTCATTAAAAAAAAGCTGGGAAAAAATGCAAAAAAGAAAATGATAATTAGACATAACACAATCATAAGTAATAACCACTCTAAATTTTTTAATGTATCCTCTTCTGTTAATGCATATGCATACTTAATTTTCCTGTGAAATGGGGAGCTATTATATACACGCTTAGCAATAAATTTTTTCATTTAATATTCTATGCACACTTTCCTATGTCATTAAGTGGCCTTATAAAACAAGCTATTTAATTGATTTAAATTACTTGATCATATGGAGAATCATAATTTAATGTCTTACTGCCGATATTTTTTCAGTTTCGCACACTATAATACTGCATGAGCATCTTTCTACATAAGTCTTTCAGAGCAACGGTGATTATGTCATTGGGGTAAATTCCCCACCTCAAATCCCCGCACAATTATTAACCTCCTACTTCACTAGAAACTGCACAGAGCTTGGCCTAGCAGACTGCAGTGACTGGAGTAGACAGGAAACGTACATCGTCCCTTCTTTCCTCTGGCCTGTTAACACTTGACCCAGAGCCCTGGAGGAGCAGCTTTGTTTGAAGTCTTTCAGCACGGGTGTAGGGTTACCTGGTAAAGTTTCCATCTCCCACCCAGATCCCACCTTTCATCTCTGGAGAGGAACAGACAGAGAATCTTAGGTACAGCCTCTCACAAGGGGACAAAGGTCCAGCAAGAGATGGCGCAGAGGACAGACCACCGGGAATAGGCACAAAAGACCGAAATATCAGAAAACAAACAAATGGGCTGTCCACTGCTTTCAATACTCTCTCTCTTGTCCCACCCTCTTAACACAATCTCCGCCAATTATATATGATCATTCTCTTACTCAAAATATTATCTTTGCATTCGGGTACTGTCAGATGACTCCAGTTAATAAAGGTTGTCTGTGTTTGCTGCACATTTGTATCTCCATGCACATATCGCACACAGGAGGAGGTTCATGTGCAGTTAGGGGTTGACCAGCACTCCTGGTTAAGACAAGCCCTCAAGGCAGAAACACCCACCAAGTGCCAGGCAGGCCAACCTGGCCAGAGGCGCTATGACGTCCCTCTGCCCTACCTTCATTTCCCAGCACAAAAGAACTCTTCCGGGACTTCCCTGGTGCTTCAGTTAACAGTCCGCACACCAGTGCAAGGGACAGGGGTTTAACCTCTGGTTGGGGAAGAGCCCACGTGCCACAGGAAAACTAAGCCCGAGCACCGCAATTACTGAAGCCCGTATGCTCCAGAACCCTTGCTCCACAGCACAAGACGCCGCTACAATGAGGAGCGCTTGCACTGCGATGAGGGGCAGCCCCCACTTGCCACAACTAGAGAAAGCCCAAGAGCAGCAGTGAAGACAGCGCAGCCACAGCTAAATATATATACGTCTTAATTCAAAACAAAGAACTCTTCCAAAGACCATCCTATCCACCAACTACTCCCTCACTATGGACCTGTCTTCATGAAGTCATATGTTGCCTAATGCTATTCCCCCACTTTTAAGGAGAGGCAGCTGATTTTAAAGTGATCTCTTTTCTAATGGCTTGTATTTCACAATTTAACTTCGCTTCTCTGAAGGGTAATGATCCACATCAACCACCTGCAGCGCTGTTTGGAAGCTGCTGGACTGGTATGGTGAGACTCATGACTAATCATGACCACTATGAGTATTAGCACTGTGATATTTTATAGTTAGTTGTCAACTGTGACATGAAAGTACACAAAATCCAGAATCCATTTTGTTCACCAAAAGACAAGCGTACGATAAGTTTACAGAATAAACTGGCCACCAGTGACAGATTCAAAGATAAATTGTGAAATACACAATTTGCTTACTTTTTGCATAAAAGTTTAAAGTGAATAAACTGAATTTACTGAAAGTGCTTTAAAATCTCTTCTTCCATTTCTATCAATGCAAAAATGCATGTCTTCCATTGAGAGGGTCTCTCTATAACCAGTGTTATTAAAACAAAACAGAGGGCTTCCCTAGTGGTCTAGAGGTTAAGAATCCACCTGCCAATACGGGGAACACAGGTTCAATCCCTGGTTGGGGAAGATTTCACATCCACAGGGCAACTAAGTCTATCCGCCACAACTACTAAGTCCTCACTCAGGCGCCCACACGCCACAGCTACTGAAGCCGGAGCACCCAGAGCCTGCCTCAGCAACAGGAGAAGCTCCCACAATGAGAAGCCGGCGCAGTGCAACTGAAGAAGGTCCACGCACAGCCAGGAAGACCCAGTGTAGCCAAAAATAAATAAATAAATGGATAACTCTTTCTTTTTTAAGCAGAAACTATTTAGATATATATTATCTCCTGCAAACAGCATGTCATCAATCTGACCCTGACTAGATAAATTAATAAGCAAGAAGCAAGCAAGCTCACTTACCACATTACAACCTTTAAATACTGATATGAGCGGTATTTGTTTGAAATTAATTGCACTTAACATGGGAAACTGCTCTTTTTTGCATTACTTTTGTTTGGTCATGTTACAGAACAAGAAAGCGCTGCGTGTGTACCTGTGATTCACCATTTTAATCCCCTAATGCTCAGCTTCAGTGAATGAACTGCACAATTCTTTAAATGCCTTTCTTTCTTCTTACGTGTATTGTGAGTGCATTCACAGGAGTGTCGTTTTCTGGGTTAAGTCTGCTGCTGCTGCTGCTAAGTCGGTTTCAGTCGTGTCCGACTCTGTGCGACCCCATAGACGGCAGCCCACCAGGCCCCCCCGTTCCCTCAGATTCTCCAGGCAAGAACACTGGAGTGGGTTGCCATTTCCTTCTCCAATGCATGAAAGTGAAAAGTGAAAGTGAAGTCGCTCAGTCATGTCAGACTCTTAGCAACCCCATGGACTGCAGCCTACCAGGGATTCCTCCGTCCACGGGATTTGCCAGGCAAGAGTACTGGAGTGGGTTGCCATTGCCTTCTCTGGGTTAAGTCTAAGGACTATCAAAAATGACAGGAAGGAGAGAGATTTGCTTATCTCTACAGATTTTTTAAAATGAAATACATGAGAAATTCTACTGAGTTTAATAAACAATAAAATATTTATAAGCTCTCTGGGGTCTGCCTTCCAATCTCACAAACAAACACAACTCCACACACAACACTGACAAGGACCAACCCTGGCAAGTGGATGAGATCCCAGGTCCCAGGATCAGCTTAGGGCTCAGGCCCCTCGG
Source organism: Capricornis sumatraensis (assembly GCF_032405125.1). Classification (NCBI taxonomy): domain Eukaryota; kingdom Metazoa; phylum Chordata; class Mammalia; order Artiodactyla; family Bovidae; genus Capricornis; species Capricornis sumatraensis. Next base: position 39,512,488 of record NC_091078.1, on the reverse strand, counting down.
CATGGGAGCCCCCCACATCCAACACCAGTCTCCACAAGCCTGAACTCATCACAGCACCAGGTCAAGTGCCTGACAAAAGCAGAATAAAGCGAATACATAAAGAGAAACAAAGGCAATACAGCTGGAGGAGGCACCTCTGTCCAGAAAGCAACTTTGACTCACACTTCTAAAATGAGTTTTTTAAAAAAGCCATACGTGCTAACAAATAAGACCCAAAACATAGAGGGCCAAGGATGCTCTCTGACCTTCAGCTTAAACTTCAGCTGAGAAGCTGAATGAGCAGGACGGTAAACAGTACTTTTCCAATGAACTTGACAAGGTCTCTATTCCAAAAGGTATTATGCTGAAAATATATCATTTTTATAAAACTCTTCATACGAGATTTTTTCACAGGTATGCTGATCAAGGCTTCAGAAGTCCCAGATCAGAGGCAAAAAGCAAAGTTACAGGTGGTCTCTAGCAGTCATATACGCCTCCAGTGGAGTCAAGGGGATGACCTCCAAGCGTAACGAGGGTCTATATGTTCTCCAAAGGCATCAAATAAAGAACTGTCTTCCAACAATTCTGGAAATTACCTATAATCTAAACATTCAGAGATGACATTATTGTTGATCATGACCAAGTTTAAAATTTTACTAATTTTGAAGTAAATTAAAAGATCAGTTCAGTTCAGTTCGGTCGCTCAGTTGTGTCTGACTCTGCGACTCCACGAATCACAGTACGCCAAGCCTCCCTGTCCATCACCAACTCCCGGAGTTTACCCAAACCGATGTCCATCGAGTCGGTGATGCCATCCAACCATCTCATCCTCTGTTGTCCCCTTCTCCTCCTGCCCCCAATCCTTCCCAGCATTAGAGTCTTTTCCAATGAGTCAACTCTTTGCATGACGTGACCAAAGTATTGGAGTTTCAGCTTCAACATCAGTCCTTCCAATGAACACCCAGGACTGATCTCCTTTAGGATGGACTGGTTTAATCTTCTTGCAGTCCAAGGGACTCTCAAGAGTCTTCTCCAACATGATGGTTCAAAAGTGTCAATTATTTGGTGCTCAGCTTTCTTCACAGTCCAACTCTTACATCCATACATGACCACTGGAAAAACCATAGCCTTGACTAGACGGACCTTTGTTGGCAAAGTAATGTCTCTGCTTTTCAACATGCTATCTAGGTTAGTCATAACTTTCCTTCCAAGGAGTAAGCGTCTTTTAATTTCATGGCTGCAATCACTATCCACAGTGATCTTGGAGCCCAAAAAAATAAAGTCAGCCACTGTTTCCACTGTTTCCCCATCTATTTCCCATGAAGTGATAGGACCAGATGCCATGATCTTCGTTTTCTGAATGTTGAGCTTTAAGCCAACTTTTTCATTCTCCTCCTTCACTTTCTTCAAGAGGCTTTTTAGTTTCTCTTCACTTTCTGCCATAAGGGTGGTGTCGTCTACATATCTAAGGTTACTGATATTTCTCCACGCAATCTTGATTCCAGCTTGTGCTTCTTCCAGCCCGGAATTTCTCATGATGTATTCTGCATATGAGAATATGCAAGTATACACACAATATACAAGAATATAGAAGAATACACAGAAGAACTGTACAAAAAAGATCTTCACGACCCAGATAATCACGATGGTGTGATCACTCATCTAGAGCCGGACATCCTGGAATGTGAAGTCAAGTGGGCCTTAGGAAGCATCACTACAAACAAAGCTAGTGGAAGTGACGGAATTCCAGTTAAGCTATTTCAAATCCTGAAAGATGATGCTGTGAAAGTGCTGTACTCAATATGCCAGCAAATTTGGAAAACTCAGCAGTGGCCACAGGACTGGAAAATGTCAGTTTTCATTCCAATTCCAAAAAAAGGCAATGCCAAAGAATGCTCAAACTACCACACACTTGTACTCATCTCACATGCTAGTAAAGTAATGCTCAAAATTCTTCATGCCAGGCTTCAGCAATACGTGAACCGTGAACTTCCAGATGTTCAAGCTGGTTTTAGAAAAGGCAGAGGAACCAGAGATCAAATTGCCAACATCTGCTGGATCATCAAAAAGGAAGAGAGTTCCAGGAAAACATCTATTTCTGCTTTATTGACTATGTCAAACCCTTTGACTGTGTGGATCACAAAAAACTGTGGAAAATTCTGAAAGAGACGGGCATACCAGACCACCTGACCTGCCTCTTGAGAAACCTGTATGTAGGTCAGGAAGCAATAGTTAGAACTGGACATGGAACAACAGACTGGTTCCAAATCGGAAAAGGAGTACGTCAAGGCTGTATATTGTCACCCTGCTTATTTAGATTAAAAGATCAAATTGACTTTAATAATATATTCAATGTAATACATCCAAAATTCTAACAAGTCATCAAATATTAAGAAATTAGTAAGATTTAAAAACAATTTAAATAAAATAAAAAATAAACATTCAGAAGAAAGCAACAAGGATTTAAAACTGTGAACAAAATCAAGATACCACTTTAGAGACAATATTAGAAGGATCTGGACACCTCCAAATGAAGTTATACTTCAAGAACAGAAAAGACAAAATGCCAAAAATAATTCTTGATGGGGATCAAATTGGTTCATTTCCAGTAAGGGTGCACTGAATAGGATCTTTCGAGTGCTGTGTGCCTGTTCAATCCACAGCAGGTGAACAACAGGAAGCCAGGATGGTTTGGGACACAACAACGTTTAAGAATTGTCCCCAGGGTTCAAAACAGGGCAGGACAGGTCTTTATTTTGAGTCAAAAGATAACAGAAGAAACTAAGTGGGAGGTGGTATGTAAAAAAAGCCACTTCTGTGAGAATTATTAGGATATCTGCAATTTTTTTGGCATCTTCTCCCACTCCTCCCATGAAAGACATAACCCCTGAGACACCAGCACCCTCTCCAGAAGCATTCCCTTTTCCTTCACACCATTCTACCTACAAATTAAACTCACTCAATACATGAGATACAGGCCCACACTCCCTGCAGGGGCTGCCAAATACTTCATGCAACAGCACAGGCTGGAAAAAAATGAAGGATTTGGGAGGATGAAATAGTGACTTATAAGAGCAAAGGCTGATGAAAATGTTTACCCATTAACTGAAAGTCAAAGTGCACACATTTTGGAGGCATGTCAGGTTTAGCCAGACGCCAATAAATCACCAGGTTAGTTTTCCTCCTTTACACAGGAGTTTAATATTTCAGTCAAGAGAGAGGCACCGTCCTCTGAAGTTATATACACTTGATCTAGCTGATTAGGCTCCACATGGGGCCCTTTTGTTCACTACAAATAAAAAGATGTTAAAAAAAAAAAAAAAACAAACTTGCCACAGTGCGAGCTGCAAACACACCATCTGCAGCTGCTCAGCCACAGCTACTGCCCCCAAAGCCAGTGACAGGCTTGAGGAGCGCTCCTCTTCGCTCCAAGTTATCCTCAGCAGCTGTGTTCTCATCGCTCAGGAGGTTCCCTGATTCCTTCCACGCTTAAGTTATTGGCAAAAACTAGCAAACTCAGCACAAGCCATCTGCACCGCAGCCTGAACAGACAGCAGCCAGTGAAAGGAAACCGAGGTGACTCCCAGATTGTCAAGAGGCCCTGATGTTCCTGCTGAAAGAAAAACTGCTCAGCCTCTCCAGCCTTAAAAAAGTCAAGCATCATTTATTTCAACCAGGAGTTTCACTTCCCCGCCTTTCACTGGTTACTGGAAAATGACGCAGGCAATTCTATCACTCAGATTGTCATTCAAGAACATGAACACTCCAACCTCCAGGAAAAAAAAAAACAGAAGTTTGGATAAACTCAAAGCTGGACGCAGTCCCTGAACTCCTCACGGTCCCAGCACATTACAGGTGCCATCAGGTGGCCCATGGGAGGAACAGCTATGTGTGGCACCACCAGGACCACTCTGCAATCCTTGGAAACCCTCAGGATGGCTAGAAAACACACAAGTCAGAGTCCATGCAGGGCGACCACTCCCCGCCCTCACCACGCTTGGCGCCCAGGGGGCAGTGACCTTGGCCCCTGGAGTCCAGGCAGACTCACATCTGCTCCCCTGGGTCCCTCAGGCTGCCCCTCCCATCGATCAGATTATCACTTCAAGAGCCTTTCAAGGTGCTCGCAGAGTCTACCAGAGTTATTTTAGGGGAAAGCAGTGTGATGTTGAGACTTCCCTGGTGGCTCAGACGGCAAAGCATCTGCCTACACTGTGGGAGACCCGGGTTCAATCCCTGGCTCAGGAAGATCTCCTGGAGGAGGAAATGGCAACCCACTCCAGTATTCTTGCCCAGAAAATCCCATGGACGGAGCCTGGTAGGGCTACAGTCCACGGTGTCGCAAGGAGTCGGACATGACTGCGTGACTTCGTTTCACTAGTGTGATGTTAGGGCTTCCCTGGCGGCTCAGACAGTAAAGAATCTGCCTGCAATGCAGCAGACCCAGGTTCGATCCCTGGGTTGGGAAGAGCTCCTGGAGAAGGGAATGGCAACCCACTCCAGTATTCTTGCCTGGAGAATTCCATGGACAGAGGAGCCTGGAGGAATGCAGTCCATGGGGTCTCAAAGAGTTGGGACACGACTGAGCAACTACCATGCACGCGAGCACACACAGTGTGATGTTAGCTCCTTAGAAGAGGGGGAATCACACGCACAACCACATCCTTAGGCTTCACCAGAGACCCCAACACAGCTCCTCTCTGAGTTGGAGACGCCCCAGGACCCCATGGAACTGCCTTCTGAATGACACACAAGCCAGAGCCCCTGGCCTCGCCGGGGAGGTTTCTGCTCCCCAGAAACCCTCGGGCTCCCGAATAAATGATTACCAGGGTTCCATTCATCAAGTGTCTCTTAAGCCTTCTATTATGAGACTGAATTTTAAACGGGGAACTAGGTCCTTTATTACATTCCCTAATCCATGTCCCCAGGAACATTTCTTTCCAAGTTACAGAATCTGTCTGCAACCTCATGATTATCAGACTTAATCCCTCCCATCCTCCACCCAGAACTGCACGTCAAGAAGACCAGCACTGAGCTGCTGTACAGCATAGGGGGCTCAGCCCGGTGCTCTGGGACAACCCAGAGTGGTACGCAAAGGGACCACGAGGGAGGGGATACATGTACACACATGGCTGATTCATGTCACTGTAGGGGGGAAACTAACACAACACTGTAAAGCAATGATACTCCATTAAAAAAATAAACTAAAAAAAAATAAAGATAACCACCCGAGAAGTGGAAAATAAAAAAAGAAGAAGACAGCACTGGCTCCAATTTAAAGAGAATTCCACCAAGAGCAAATACTACCAGGAGACCGACTCTACTTCCAGAATGAACATGCCAGAAGAGCAAAACCCCTGCTGCCTACCCACCCCAGAACCTGAGTCCCTCCCTAGGATGGCGCCTGGCAGGACAGAGTAGGCAGGAAGTATCTGACAAGTAAGTGACTCCATCTGAGCACATTCTATGTCAAAGGCAAGGCCACTTCTGCAGCATCAACGGGGACACTGCTCAGCACCCCCTGAGCGTGAGCCATGATCAGGTCACTGAGTTCTCTGGAGGACAAGGGCAGAAGTGATACAGATTCTTTCTGGAGTCTTCGGATGACCTCCTCCCCTTCAGCCAGCCTGAGTGCAGACGTGCCCAGTGGGTTCCCACCAACCAGTGAGGACAAAGACAGGAGGCAGAGAAACAAGATAGAAGGAACCCGGGTCCCTGAGCGTCAGCAGCCCACCTGCCCAGACCTCGAGCTGTCACTCAGGAAAGGAGTCAGCCTCTCTCTTGTTTGACAATGCGTTCTGGAGTCTCTTTTAGAGCAGGTAGAACTACCCTACCCAACGCAGCCTTAAAGAAAAGTCTTCACACACTGACAGCGCTGTGTGGGGGGATGTGTGTACACTATATATAAACTTTAAACCAGTACTACTGATGAGAACGTTTTTCTTGGTTTTGATCATACCTGGAGAGGTTTAGCAACTTGAAACTCCAGTAATAGTGAGCTGAGCAAAAGGGGCAGTTAATCCTGGCATTTTATTCTTAAGTCAACTAGGATTTTATTTTGCCAGCAAATATCTCCTCAGCACAGATGATTTTAAAATCTCCTAATATTTCAGCTTTATTTGGTTAGTTTCCTCTATACAGTGTCATAAAACAAAAGTCAGGAAATTTTAGTCTTCAGAATTCTTGCATTTGAACTAAAAATTACAGACAGCCCTCTGCATCCCCAGGCTCCACAAGTGCAGATTCAAGCAATCGCAGATTGAAAATATTTTTAAATTTCCAAAGAATCAAAACATGAATTTGCCACACACCTGCAAATATTTACATAGCATTTCCATTGTGTGAGGTAGTATAAGTAAATTAGAGATGATTTAAAATATATGGAAGGATGTGTGTAAATTATATGCAAATACTACACCATTTCATATAAAACACTTGAGTATCCCTAGAGTTTGGTTTCTGAGTTGGGGGCACTGTCCTGAAAACAATCCCTATGAATACAGAAGATCAACTCTGTTCCTCAAAGATGCCTTACAAAAACTTATTTTCTATTTCAAACTTCTTGAAAAAGTTAATCACAAATATAGGAATAGGTTTGCAAAAATAAAGAGATGTGCTTTCTTTTACCCAAAGGTTTCCCAGTAGCAAACACAATAAATGGATGATGCGTACGGCGGGTCTGGGTCCATCTCTTCAGAAGCCAGAGAGCCCGGCTGAATGCCTGGAGCTGGCCTGCAGCCCTGCAGCACACACCAGCAAGCCAACAGAAGCAGCACCGGGTTTTCAAGAGCCCCACTCAGAAAACGGCAATCTCAGACGTGAAAACCACACCCCTGTTGGGAAAGACGAGACTTGAGAAAAATATACAAATACCTAAGAGAAACTTGTTCCTGGTATCACTTGACAATAGGATCCTTGAAAAGAGCATGTGAGCACGTGACCAAGGCAGAGGTTAGCCAGCCTGGTATAGTATACTCAAAAGTGGACGGGAAAGTAGAAGTTATTTTGCTGAGAGACAGAAGCCTTACACAAAAGAGTACATACAGCCAGATTCCCTTTATATGAAGTTCAAGAACTGGCGAAACTTACTCAAAACAAACAGAAAAAAAGGGACAGCGGTTACCTAGGCTGGGCATAGGGAGGGAACACTGGGAAGGGACCTGAGATAACTTTCTGGGGTGGTAGGTATATCTTAACAGAAGTATGGGTTACATAGGTACATGTGTACGTGCATGCTAAGCTGCTTCAATCGTGTCCAACTCTTTGCGACCCTATGGACCATAGTCCTCCAGGCTCCTCTGTCTGTGGGATTCTCCAGGCAAGAATACTGGAGTTGCCATGCCCTTCTCCAGGGGATCTTCCCAACCCAGGGATCGAACTCACATCTCTTGTGTCTCCTGCATTGGGGGGCATATTCTTTACCACTACTGCGTCTCCTGCATTGCCGATGGATTCTTTACCATCTGAGCCACCAGGGAAGCCCTACCTAGCTACATGCATTTGCCTAAACTCCTAGAATGATACACTTAAAATGCACTTATCACTGTATAAACTTTGCCTCAAAAAAATTTTAAAGTTTTAGACTCAATTATGACATGTGTGCTGATGTGCTTAGCAGTGAAGTATATTGACTTGTGCCACTTATTTTGAAACACTTTCACAAAAAAAAAAAAAGAAAGAAAAGAAAAGCATTGATGGGTAGACAGAGATGGATAGGAATATACAAAGCAAATACAATAAAATGCTAACATTCTGTAGAATCTAAGTGGTGAGTATACGTGTCCAGGATACTACATAATTCTTTCTCTCATCTTACCTACGTGAAATTTGGCATGAAAATAAGCTGAGGGAAAGTATGTGCTAATTATGCTGATATCTCTTGTTTTAGAGCGTATAGGAGTACATGAATCTTACTCAGCATTTAGTACTACTTCACAGGACATAAAACGAGCTCATGGATAGCAACTGAACACTTGTCCCAGGGATGCCGGAGTGGTGGATGAGGTGTTGGAGGGACCGAAGCTCTCACTGTCCACAGCCATGCTTCCTAAGGCTGCCTCAGTGGAACACTGATTGCTCAAAAATATTTTAAAGTAAATCACTTTGGTAAGTCAATTACCAAAAGTTATAAGTTTCTAAATATAAAGTCTTAAAACAATGTGACCTTGAATTTCAAATATAATACTTGCGTGGTATTCTCTGAACAAACAACTGAAACAAAGTCAGTGATCTCATACCAAAATAATATGGCTAAAAGGTACAAATTTTCAGTTAATTAGATGCATAAGTCCAGGGGATGCAATTAATGTACGGCATGGCACCTATAGCTGGTAACAGTGTAAGGTGTATTTGAAAATTGCCAAGGGAGCAGATCTTAAAATTCTGGGACATCCTTGGTGGTCCAGTGGCTAAGACTCCGCACACCCACGCACGGGGCCCAGGTTCAATCCCTGGTCAGGAAACGAGATCCCACATGCTGCAACTGAAGATCCCAAGTGCCACAACAAAGACCCATCATGGCCAAATAAATAACTAAAAAAAAAACACGTTATAATTCCAAGAGAAAAAAATCGGTATCTCTCTATGTGGCAACAGACTATGTTAACCAGACTTACTGTGATAAGCATTTGACAATGCGTAAAAGTATTGAATCATATTCTATACCTGGAACTAGTATCATGTTATATGTCAATCACATCTCAATTTGTTTTAAAATGTTGGCTTTTCATCTCTGATGAGTCCAAAACAAACTCCTCTAGGAGTTTATTTTCTCCTTTAGGTTTACAGATACATTCTATAATCTTTAGCAAATTACAATGGGGGAGAGGAATCAGATTGACTATCTTACATGACAGATAAGTTAATCAACCACTCTGAAAGTATTGCCCATCACTTTTCTTAAAGCTGCTTTTGTTAATAAAATCCAGTTGAGAGGTTGCAAAACCCAAACCAGGCTGGGATCTAAGTTTGGTCCTAGGCAGAGTAAATTGATGGAGACAGTACTATGATCTGAGAAACCGCTAACAGAGAGAGGGTTTAATTTGTACCTGCTGGTCCATACAGAGCTATGAGTGGCTTTGCATATAAGAGCACTTCAACAAAAATTCAAACCTGACCATTTTCCAAAGCCTAATCCGGATCCTACCTTTTCCTTGAATGTTCTCTGACTATACGTACAAACACCATGTGCTCCATCACCCACAGTCTTCACTCTGAAAGAAGCTGCAGTGCCCATCAACCCAAGAGTCCCTCTTACATAGGAGTCTTCTAATATATGTGATGGACGGCCATCAGCCAGGCCAGATCACCTAACAGGGCAGCCCTTTCTACCAAAAACAGTGGGCCTAGGTGGCAAACCACTCTCTTCACATTCTCTTATTGATAAATTGGTACCAAGAGGAAGACTGATTCCAAGATAACCTCAAGGTTCCCCTGTGGCCTGAAACGTTGAGTCTGGTCATTTGCTGACTGTGCCACGCACTTCCCTGGGCCAGAAGCCTGGGATGGAGTTATCAGATCCCTGCCCTCAGGGCCTCACCCCCAGGACACCCCTTGGTAACCTGGAAATCTCAGATGCCAGAGTTTAAAGAGAACCTAAGATTGTGTGGCCATCCCCATTTGAAAACTGGCTCCTACTCACTGCCCTGGAAGCCAAGTAAGCCAGACACAGACACCGAACCACTCCAGCCTACCCTGGTGGCTCAGATGGTAAAGAAACTGAACTACGATGTGGTTCAATCGCTGGGTCAGGAAGATCCCCTGGAGAAGGGAATGGCAACCTACTCCAGTCATGGTAATGGAGAAATCCATGGACTGAGGAGCCTGCCAGGCTCCACAGCTTCCAAAGAATCGGGCGCAACCAACCACACTGAGCCACTCCACCAAGCCCTCATCCCACCTCCGTCTTCTGCAGTAGCAAAGAAATGCTACTTTGCTCTTCCAAGGGAGGTCCCAAATGCTTTTTTAAAAATTCTAATCTTTCTCCTTAGTTTTACCTTTTCCAGAAAGTTCAGTTGGGGGCTTTTAGGTTTTTTGTTTGTTGCTTTTTTTTTTGGCCACGCCACGTAGTTTGTAGGATCTTAGTTCCCTGACCAGTGATGGAACTCAAGGCCCATGGCAGTGAAAGTGCCACGTCTTAACCACTGGACCATCAGGGAATTCCCCAGAAAGGTCAGGGGAACGCTTGCAGTGAAAGTGAAAACACTGGTCACTCAGTCGTGTCTGATTCTGCGACTCCATGGACTCTAGTCCACCAGGCTCCTCTGTCCATGGGATTCTCCAGACAGTAATAATGGAGTGGGTTGCCATTCCCTTCTCCAGGGAGTCTTCCTGACCCACAGATTGAACCTGGGTCTTCCGTAGTGCAGGCAGATTCTTCACCATCTGAGCCACCAGAAAAGCCCCAAAGTTTGCAGGAATAGGTAGAAAACAAGCAAATGTTGTCCCTAGCCTGCTGCCTGGAGGCCAGGCCTCTCCGCATCCTCCTCCATGCTTCCCACAGCAGAAGGCGAGCACGATAAGCGTTTGTGGACCAAGTAGCAAAGGAAAGCCTAAGATGAAAGGCAGTGCCTCCTGAAAACCTCCCAGGGCCTGCTCCTCACTCTGTCCACGTATCCTGGGCCAACTCAACATCCCCTCTGTGATATAGCACGTCTGGGAAAGAAGTGTGAGCTGTGATGCTGTGATGCCAGGCCGAGAGGATAGATTTAGAAAGCTCCACATAGCCAGACACACAGCGACAACAGCCATCAGACATCACCCAGATTTAACTAGCCTAAAATTAGCAGGCGGAGCAGAGTAGTCACCGCACGGATGGCGTCAGAGCTCTTCTGACTGGCCGACTGCCAGTTTTAAACAAATCGTCCTGCTTTCTCTACCAGGGAAACAATATTTTGGAACAGAGCCAGCCAAGCATTTCTGCGGCTGTTTCCATTCTCGCTGTGCTATTAATGTTTTATAATTCAGTGACAAGGTGAGCAGAGCCTGTATGAGCTACGTCTGTAAGGGGGTTATTTTCTTTGTCGCGAGTTCTCATTCTTTGGATGTGTACTTTAGCGTGGTGGAGGAATCCTTTTAAATATTTAAATGCCTGAAATTTATTTAGGGCTTCACATTCAACTGACTTAAACAAAGATGATGCAAATCGGGTGAAGTATAAATGCAAAACGAAAATCGGTTTCCTCTGATCCTTCTTTTCATCCTGGCAAAGACTCAGGAGCAAAAGAAATGTTCTCCGCAGGATCACATGAGAGCCCTCTCGCTTCCCAGCAGAGAGGAGAGAGCCTGGTTCAATCAGCAGAACTGTTAAACTACAAAATTTCTCATGTATAACAGGATCCACTGGCTAATAGAAGGGTTTTAGGCTAGAACAATAGCTTTGCAGCCTGTTCCTGGCTACCACTTTCCACTTGGAGGGGCAGCAGTGACATAATCCTGGCTTTCTCCTCTGGATACACTTTCTTTACCCATGTCCCCCATTCTTTTTATGATTGATTGAGATCAGTAGGACCCCACAAGGTACCTAGGGTCCCACATGGGGGCAGAAAGCGAGTTTAAACTCTTAAGAACTAAGATTCAGAAAACCACGTGTGTTCTTGTCTGAAATCTCAGTTTTCACATCGTTGGTGGGGCGGCGGGCAGGGGGTTGTAAATCGCATCAGCCTTGTGTGGTTCTCCTTCGGTCTGCAGGAGACCACAAATAAAAGTTCAAGCACAATGGCTGTTTCAAAATCTACCTTCAGGAATCTCTCTCCCCAGTTCTTTATCCTGTTCCTAAGTCCAAAACATTAACCTCCCTCACTCGTTCCTCACTTAAAACTTTTTCTAAAAGAGAGCGGATATACGTATTTATAAAACTGATTCACGTTGCTGTATACCTGAAACTAACACAACACTGTATATCAAGTTAACTCCAATAAAAATTTAATAAAAAAATTAAACCTTTTAAACAGATCCATTATCCCAAGCAAATGACTTCCAACGATCTTCAAATAAACAAAGTTGTTGATAGATTAGGCGATTTTACTATTATTTAATCTCTCAGCCTCACCCGCAGCTCTTACAGCAAACCTTAATACCCACATTTAAACAAGCAGGAGGTACAACGACATCCCCCTGAATTCATGCACTATAGGAATTGGTACCAGGTCAGGATATTAGGATAGAAGGCTTCCACCCATGCTTAGGGAGCACCTACTGCACGTAAGGCACAAGTAATATTCCAACACACTCTGCAATTCTCAAAGCAAAAGGACTACGTTAGCAGAAGGGGTACAGACACTACTGACCGGTTTCACAAAATCGTTATTTCCTGTAGAAATTATCATCAGTTGAGAGAGAAAAGATAACGCTGAACAATTCAGACATCCTTTCTTCCCAGTTATCTTTATTAAGGAGTCCAAACCAGACCTGTAAGTGAATTGCAGCTTCATCTGATTCCAGTAAGGCCAAGGCCATGCAGTCGTGAGTTGGTATCAGACTTTGAAACCTGGGAAAGGTGTAAAGCACACCCTCTCACCCCGGGGTGCCCACCCTCCCCGAGCCACACCCCTTGGAATGGGGCAATAATGATATGACAGATGGAGTTCCGCTGTCACCCTCTTCAGAAACCACGTCTCCATTTTCACCACTTTGATATCACAGTTCAATTACAGGTCATTTCAAGTGACCCAGAAAAGATATAAAATGAGGCATAAAAGGCTGTTTAGGTAGATCATTTACAATAGAAATAATGAGAACCTCAAGGCAACACTTCCTTAGTTCAACAAAAGCCAAGACACACAGTGCTTTCGTGTTTAAACCCGGGGCTTTCAATCCTGCCTTTATCAAACATTTGTTTGCTAAGAGGCTATTATGTGGCCGAAACCAGGGCTGTACAAGGAATATAGCAGTAATGACCAGATATGTCCCTTCTCATAGGGCACTTACATTCTACGGAGGGGAGGGAGAAGATAACACAGGAAAACCACTGTACAACATCATGTCAGGCTAGAGAGCAAACGCCACAGAGTAAAATGGCCCAGCACTCGGGGAGGCTGGGTGGGGTGGGTAGTGCAGGCGGGGCTGGCGGCCACCAGGCCCTCCCCTCCTCCCCTCCAGCCCACGTGCTCTCCAGAAGCTAGGACTCTGCCCCGCCGTGCACCTGTGCACTACAGCCCTAGCCAGTATTAACCTGCACGTTCAAAACTGTTCTTGCTCTTTTTTTTTTTTCATTAATTTTTATTGCAGTATGGTTGCTTTTCACTTTTTTCACTTTTCATAGTTGCTTTACAACGCTATATTGGTTTCTACTGTACAGCAGAGTGAATCGGCTATACATACACATATATACCCTCCCTGTAGGAATTCCTTCCCATTCAGGTCACCACAATGCTTTGGTTCCTGGTGCCACACGGTGTATTCTCATTAGCTGCCTAATTTATACATCAGTACTGTATACGTGTCACTCCCAATTCCTCCCACCCCTCCCTTTCCCCCTTGGGGTCCACACATCCGTTCTCTAAACCTGTGTCTATTTCTGCTTTCCAAATAAGATTATCTATACCATTTTTCCAGATTACACACATGTTAGTATACAATATTTGTTTTCCTCTTTCCAACTTACTTCACTCTGTATGACAGTCTCTAGGTCCATCCACGTATCTGTAAATGACCCAATTTTGTTCCTTTACATGGCTGAGTAATATTCCACTTTTATTTCTGTTATACCTCCCCTTTATCCATTCCTCTGTTGATGCACATCTAGGTGGTTTTCTTAGCCTGGCTATTGTAAACAGTGCTGCAATGGATATTGGGGTGCATGTATCTTTCTGAACTATGGTTTTCTCTGAGCTAGAAGTTTCTAGATGAGCACATGATTGGTGACATCCTTCTATCCTCATTCTGGGTCTGTGTCTGCTATGCTTCAATAATATGATGCTCCCTAGACAGCTGAGTTCAACCAGAAACTCTGCAAGGAGAATGGTATCCTCCACCACATCATTACTCTCCCACCCCACCCCCAAGTTGAAACCTCAAGCTAAGCAACCCATTGCACTTCCCTGGTGGCTCAAACAGTGAAGAATCTGCCTGCAATGCGGGAGACCCAGGTTCAATCCCTAGGTCGGGAAGATCCCCTGGAGAAGGAAATGGCAAGCCACTCCAGTACCCTTGTCTGGAAAATTCCATGGACAGAGGAGTCTGGTAGGTTATAGTCCACGGAGTCACAAAGAGTCGGACATGACTCAGCGACTTCACTAAGCAACCCACAACCCAGTTGTGGAAGAAAACTGGCCAAAGTAAAAACTGTCCTCAGGATAAAGAACAATTACAGTAAACAGAAGACGTATGAAGGGCAGAGTCTGTCTTATGCTTCCATTCACAAGACCCTGCAGGCCCCAGAGAAACTGTTTCCAAACAACCCTGAACTATAACCAGAGAGGATGAAAGAGCAGTGGTCTCAGGACCCAGGCCACACATTTCAAAGGATAACAGGCAAACTCTCAGAATCGAAACACTCCAATATTCATTTAGGTTATTATCAGACTTCTTAAAATGTATATTATTATGTTTTATAATGTCCATCCCCTGGAGGAGGAAATGGCAACCCACTTCAATATTCTTGCTGGGAAAATCCCAAGGACAGAGGAGCCTGGTGGGCTATAGCCCATGGGGTTGCAAAAGAGTCGACATGACTGAGCAACAGAGCACGCACTTACAATGTCTATATTTAACATGGTAAAGTTATATGTGTGTGTGTGTGTGTGTGTGTGTGTGTGTCAGTCGCTCAGTCACGTCCAACTCTTTGCGACCCCACAGACTATAGCCTGCCAGGTTTCTCTGTCCATGGAATCCTCCAGGCAAGAATACTGGAGTGGATTGCCATTCCCTTCTCCAGAAGAACTTCCCAACCCAAGTACTGAACCCTGGTCTCCTGCATTGCAGGCAGATTCTTTACCATTTGAGCCATATATATATATACATATGTATGTATATATATAGGCAGGAGACATGGATTTGGTCCCTTGGTCAGGAAGATCCCCTGGAGGAGGGCATGGCAGTTCACTCCAGTATTCTTGCCTGGAGAATTCCATGGACAGAGGAGCCCTGGTGAGCTAAAGTCCATGAGGTCGCAAAGAGTCAGACACGACTGAGCAACTAACACTTTCACTTCTTTATACACACTATATTAAACACACACACACAAGCACATATAGACAAACATGTATGTGCACATATGTATATTAAGTGCAGTAGATTTGGTATAGTTGGGATGCACACTGGAAAAAGTTTAGAGACCCTACTACAAAGAAATCGTTGTTCTTTAGATTAAATCCAAACAACAGCATGTGTCCTGTATGAAGAACCCAAAGCATAATTCCTAAAATTACTTATTAGAAACTTCAACATAAAGAGGACTGTACCCCTACCCTATTTCTGAACCATGTGAATATCCACTGTTCCAAGGGGTACCACAATTATCAAAGTCCCCTGAAGACGGTGCACCCGCTACTGTGCCCTAAGCATTACAGTCAGAGATTTTTTTAAATGCCTACAGGATGATTCATCTAAGATACATAATTTTGTGTTCACCCAAGCATAATTACTTTCCACAGTAACCATTTTTAACACTGGCTCTTTACCTGGATTTTTTTTTTTCTTTCACTTCAAAGGACTTGAACACATTACTAAATAGCCTACTTTAGACTACTCTGATTTCTTAAACAGCTCAACTAACTGGGAGCTTCTCCTGGAAGATTTAGCAACTACACAAAAGTGAAAAGTATAGGGTAAACCAATTGGTAGCACTCAAAACACCCCTTACGGTTAAATGATTATTTATGAAACAGAAAGAAAAGAGTATCAACTAATTAAGACACAGGGAACTGGGAAAAGGTGGTGCCTGCCCCCAAATATGTGAAAGCCATTCAAAGTAAGACAATACCAGACTGCAAGATGTGTTTCAGAAAGTCCACAACATTCTGCTTTTTCCCACCATCTCTTTAGTGTTTAAGACCTCCAGAGGTCACAGGTCACAGAACAGCCCTAGCTTCTCAGTCTCTCCCTCAATATCTGAACATCTATTTCACAATTCCCCACCATGCAGAGCATGGTTCAAGTTACTAGGGACACACTGAAAATGAACTCAGTTCTTGGAGTAACCTGGTCAGTAGGACCAACAAAGAAGGCCTGACATGATCTTTCAGGATATCTGTCCACTAGAGAACTCATGGATAGTCCATGGGGTCACAAAGAGTAAGACACGACTGAGCAACTTTCACTTCACAACCAATCCTAGAAGGAAACTTCCAGAACACCATTCACAGTTTAGCCAGCAACTTTCTGGCCTGAAGAATCCCAGGGACGGCAGAGCTTGGTGGGCTGCTGTCTATGGAGTCACACAGAGTCAGACACGACTGAGCGACTTAGCAGCAGCAGCAGCAGAAGGTAAGATATCTAATGTGCAGACAGCATTTATTTGGGAAGGTTGGCAAAGGTGCTTTGATAATAGCATCAAATTCCCAAAAGCACTATGGGAAGTATCAGCCAAAATAAAATTTGACAAAGTCCAATGAACGCTAGGTCTTGCATTAGCATAGGACAGGAGGACGTGGCTTCAAGATACCATGTGACTCAGAACCAGGGGTTCACGTGAACAGGAAACTCTCTGAGTTTGAGTAAAAAGGTGAATGTGAACTTGACAGGACCTGCAAGTTGAAGGAAGGGCACCCCTATTCTACTCTGCACAGGTCATGAGCAGGAAGACTTCAGCTCCAGGCTGTACCTGGACAGGTACTGTCCAGTGAGTAACTAGAACACCTATATAGAAGGTTTAGTGTCAGAGGCCACCAAGGGGATGGAATTCCTATTAACAGATAGAATCAGATTTCAACTCAACAGGTAGAAAACCACGTTCCGGTCAAAACATCAGAAGGGTGGAACTCTCCATTCCTTACTAGGCCACGTGTGGATATATAAAGGGACCCCAACATCAAAGAAGGGTTACTTGAGTTGGTCAGTGATTTCCAAACCCTGGTCCATAGTGAAGTTTTCACTGATCTATGCAAAAGGAAAAGTGTCTGTGTATGGTGGTATATACACCTGTGGGAGTAATTTTAACCTATGCCCTCTCTGGACGAAGAACTTTCCCTATGTCAGTAAAACATACATACATGTCCTCCCTTTTTTTGTTCATTTCTTGTTGGTATATCAGTGTATCTTGATGAAATAGCTTGACAGTAGACAGGAATTGCTGCTGTTAATTTTCAATATATGTACATAGCAACATAAAAAGTGGCAAATCTGACAATCTATAAAATTTAATATTTGTCTCTGATTTTTAATTTTAGAAGTAGACAGAAACAAAAAGTATAGGAATGACATGAAAGGATAACCTTATGGATTTTTGTGGTAAAGAGATGCTATGACAACTAAACTCAACTTACCGCGTATCTTCTTCTTTGCTATCACCCAAATTAGCTATACAATGTTGTATGGTGGGGGGGAAGATTTTATATATATATAAAATATAGATATACACACACATGGGGCTTCCCTGGTGGCTCAGACAGTAAAGAATTCACCTGATCCCTGGGCTGTGACACAACTGAGCAACTACTGCTACAACACACACACACACACACAGAGGCTTCCCAGCTGCTGCTGGGAGTCAAGAACCCGCCTGCCGATGCAGGAGACATAGGAGAGGCTGGTTCGATCCCTGGGTTGGGAAGATCCACTGGAGAAGGGAATGGCAACCCACTCCAGTGCTCTTGCCTAGAGAATCTCACAGACAGAGCAGCCTGGTGGGCTACAGTCCATAGCTTCAGAAAAAGTCAGACACGACTGAGGTGACTTAGCACGCATGCCCGCTCACATACACACATATATAAAGGAATTGGGTTACACTAAATGTGAAACCTCCCAAGAAACAGAACCTCTACTGTAAGATCTGGCTTGCTTGGACCACTCTTTGGAACCAAAGTTTATGAATCAAGTTCACAAAGGATCACAATAATTTATCTCTGAATTTACGAGGCATTTAATTCCTATCACACTGTTATCCTTCCTTCAAAAGAGAGTCACAGCTAAATGTCACTGAAACAGAAAAGCAATTTCTGAATCCTTGATTTCCAGGTGTAAACCAAGTAAGGTGTAACTCTCATGAATGTTCACATGCAAGCTTTGCTGTTTAGTTGCTAAGTCAGGTATGTCTTTGTGACCCCATGGACTGTAGCCCACCAGGCTCCTCTGTCCCTGGTATTTCCCAGGCAAGAATACTGGAGTGGGTTGCCATTTTCTCCTCCAGGGGGTCATCCCAACTGGGGGATCGAACCTAGGTCTCCTGCTTGGCAGGCACTAAACCACCATACCAACTTATTATAAATCAAAGAAAGAAAAGACAATTATGAAAAAATATAAGCTAACCCAATCAGTCACATTCATTACTCTCTATATACATTTATTTAAAACATTAAAGAAACCTAACATTTTTGTCCTAAAAGGGATCATGAAAAAACTTTATCCAAGCTCGTCTGTGCCAGGCCCTAGAAGCAGGAAGCCAGAGGTTCCTGTCACATCACCCTGTAAGGGAACAGGTTCATTAATAGAAGGAGAAAATCTGGAATATGGTTCCCTATATTCTTTAGGCATGTATTTCATATTTCATTCAAGTTCAAGACAGGAAAAAAAAAAAACTTTGCTTTTCAGTGCGACCTCATGGACTGTAGCCTACCAGGCTCCTCTGTCCATGGGATTTTCCAGGCAAGAGTATTGGAAATGGATTGCCATTTCCTTCTCCAGGGGATCTTCCTGACCCAGGGATTGAACCCAGGTCTCCCGCATTATAGACAGACGCTTTACCGTCTGAGCCACCAGGGAAGTCCAATATTCTTTAGGCATGTATTTCATATTTCATTCAAGTTCAAGACAGGAAAAAAAAAAAACTTTGCTTTTCAGTCGACAATAATAGTCTAAATTTTCTTCAAATTCAGCATGTCTTTGAAGGGATTTGTAATCCTAAACCACCACCTTAAGCAGATCATAAGTTCAAAGACACAATGCCTTCCTCAATCTCAAAAAAAAACAAAACACACACACAAAAACCCTTTGCATCTATCAATTATGACTGGAGACGAGGGGGCTGTATCTACATAAACACACAGTTCTCTGGAAAGTATGCAGGAAACGCAATCCCTTTAAACGAGTTTCGATGACCAAACACAGCACTCTAAAACCAGTTTCAGTTACCAGTCCATTGCCTTTTCAAGATACCTCACTATTATTTCCTCACTTTGAAGAATAGATAGATTTCCAAAATGAATAACCCAATAACCCTTTGACCTCAGGTAAAGAGATCCCTCAAGGTGGACAGGTGTTTATCAAGCTCAGGTATCAGGGAACCCTTCTAAATACCATTCCAGTCTCAAAAGAAAATAAAACAAAACTTACAAACTGTATTCCACAGCTTTAACTACAATAAGTACCATAAAAGTCAAATCATGATGCTGACAATTTCCTTCTTTCATTCCAGAAAATTATAGCTCTTTGAGAAAGGCTAAGATTTAAACACATCAAAAGCACTTGATGGAAAATTTACACTTAAATCAACTAAAGAAAATGTGCAGCCCATACTATAAAGCCAGAAGCTCCACTTCCACACCTGCAATTTATCTCCTGGTTTATTTTCTAAACCAAATGCTTACACTGCTTCTTATCCAAGTTCATTTCACCCCATCTATAGGTAGCATGTGGGTACTGATAAAAGCTGTTTCTGATTTCATTTCATTCCCTACTTCCCAGATGTTTGCGAGAGAGGTCTATTTTTTTTCTTCCAGCTATTTGTGAATATGCTCTAATTTAGAACCAACAAATTTAACATATCATATTTTAAGCTGGGTAAGACACATACACAATAAGTAACAGCTATGAGAAATGTTGAGATATTTCTCCAGCTTCTAAATAAGTCTGCCTACCTAGGCAAGATTTGGACAGGCTGCCATGGTCTTACTTTAGAGAAAAAGTCCTGAAAACACAAAATTAAGAACCTGCTGCTACCTAAACAGCCAACTACAAGTCATGGTAATTTTTAAAAAAAGGGTTGTGCTTAGAAATGAAACACCCAGTATCAGCTGGGGAAATAAAAATGGCCCCAACACAATGTTTGACTCATACATGTATACTTCAACAACATCTCTTCCCCAAAATGCATCAACAGAGTCTTTAGAGAGAATCAATATTATGCGTACCAAAAACTCAAGAAAGATTGCACTTTCTCATGAATTACATTCTTTTATACTGTTCTGAATCAAGCAACCAGCTACTAAGGTAAGCAGAAAACATCCTTAGTAGAAATGTTATATTAAATAGAATTTTAAGTCTCGTAGTAGAACTTGAAATTTTTCAAGTAAGAACAGACATCCTTAAATTTGTGACTAAAAACTAACCAAGCTGTCTCCTGAAATACATCTTTAGAAACACCAGAAATAACAGACCACTTTATGACATCTACATAAATATTAGTTTTACAGGGAAGTAATCTATTTCAAAGAAAGCAATAGTTTTGGAGGTGTTTTGTTTTTTTTTTTTTCTCCCATTACTGATTGTAAAACGGGA
Organism: Capricornis sumatraensis; assembly: GCF_032405125.1. Classification (NCBI taxonomy): domain Eukaryota; kingdom Metazoa; phylum Chordata; class Mammalia; order Artiodactyla; family Bovidae; genus Capricornis; species Capricornis sumatraensis. The sequence goes on along the minus strand of NC_091078.1, from coordinate 39,491,920 downwards.
AAAATTACAACCTGGATTGCAGACAGCCAACTCAAAAGCGCAGTTTACTAAATGCCTGTCATAAGAAAGCCATCTAGCGTTAACATTTAGAAATGGAAACTGCAGACAAAAGAGGCAAAGAAAAGAAAAATCTAAGTGACTATTTGGAACTTACTGAGCAAACCTATGAGAATCACCAAAATTCTTTGTTTAAAAAAGAAGGCCATCCTTATCAAAAACCATGTCTAAGTCTAAAGAAAATTCAAAAAGTCTACAATTGCGTTTTGACCAAAATCAGGTTGTTGGTGACCACAATTCCGTGGCCAATGCACTTGATGTTTCCAATACTCACGCTGGAGTCATCTTGGGCTGAATTAATTTAACTGAAGCAGGTTAATGATGACAAATATCTCCCAGAGGGGCCATGCCAACTTGTTTTCTCTTCCCGAGAAGCATCGGCTCTCGCTCACAGATGATGAACCGAGATTGATTCTTTGGGTTTGCGGCGCGGTTGAAATTAATCTGTAGGTGCTCAAGGGGATACTCCCAGGACCTGGCCAAACTAGCTTCAAGGATACGCGGGCCCCCAGGCAGGACCGGGAGCGGAGGATGGAGCGAGCTGCGGACCCAGGGGAGCCGGGGAGCCGTCGGGCCACAAGGAAGGGCGCTCGCTGGCCGCTTGGGACCTTACAAAGAGGGGCGGGCGCCGCGAGGGCTCGCGCCCCGGGCACACCGCCTTCCCGGGGAATAAACCCCGCAGCAAGTTCAGCAAGTAACCCCGCCCGGCGCGCCGGGGAGCCGCGCCGGGCAACCTTTCTCTCTTTTCTCGGGTTAGTCACGGAGGAGTCGCTGCGCGCCCGGGGAGTCCTAGTGCTCGCGTCAACGAGACCGGGATAACCCTTCAGCCGATCGATAACTTTGAGAACGAACGGCGACGGCTCCTCTTCACCCCAGACTCCGGAGCGCGGGCGCATCTGCCAGTCGGACCCCCGCCCCGCGCCCTGGCCGCGCGGTCGGCCCCCAGAGGCGCGCCCAAGGGCAGTCCCTCACTTCAGGACGGTCCCGGGACACGACCCGGAGACTCCCGAGCGGACCCCGCCTCGCCTCCCGTCGCTCGTCGCCCCGAACGCACCTCGGAGACGCAGTCCGCCGCGACCTGCTGCAGCCCGCGAGCTCGCGGCGGCGCCTACCGGGGCCGCCTCCTCGCCACCCGCCGCTGCCCGGGGCTGCCCATCGGCCCGGACCCTGCCCGCACCGGGCTCGGGCGGGAGGCGGCCGGGACCCGCCGGCTGCGGCTGGAGCGATCGGCCTGCGCTCGAGCGAGCGGGCGGGCGAGCGGTCGGGGCGGGGGCGCGGAGCTGCTCCTCCTCCTCCGTCCTCCTCCGGCTCCGCCGGCTCCTCCCGGGCTCCCACTCTGCAGCGCCGGCTCCCGACGCCGCGGCCCGCCCGCCCGGCGGCCCCGCCCCCCATCCGCTCTGCCGCCTCCCATTGGCCACCGCCCGCCGGCCCCCTCGGCCCCGCCCCGCGATTGGGAGCGGGCGCCGTCCGTCCCGCCGCCCCGCGGGGCTCCGCGCGCAGACGGTGCGCGGTTCCCAGGCCCCGCGGTGCACTGGCGCGGCGCGGCCCAGAGAGGCTCGGCGCTCCTCCTGCGGGGAGGGGCGTTCGAGCGGCGCGGCGCCCGCGACCTCAGGCGGGGGGCAGCCTACCTGCACCCGCGGTCTGGGAACGCTGTCTCCGTCCTCCTTGGGATTCGTTTTCGCCCCTCTGGCAGCGATAAGTTAAAAATCCCAAAATCTGTTGCAGTGATGTCGTAATTGGCGTCTTACTGGGTTCTCAGCGACAGTTGCCGAAAATTCTTACTGAGCAAGACATAATCTTTTTTTAATTCCTGCAATTTGAGAAATGTGATTCTTAACTGGGGAAATTGACGCGTCGTGGGGCCCGCACGTTGAGCCAACCAAACCTGGCACGTTGGCCCCGCAGTGGTGTGCCATCTGCTTTGCCGTGGCTGCCCCGGCCTTACCGGGCTGGTCACGGGTAAAGGTCACCGTATTGAGGAAGTCCTGAACTTCCTTTGTTGGTTGAAGATGATGTTGAAGGCGATGAGAGGAACAAGGGGGCTGTTTGGCTTCTTCAGAAACGTAAGGCCTGGAATAATATCAGTAGGTCTCCGCCTTTGAGCAGATGAGCGCTGGCAAGCGCAAACTGGGAAACCATGCAGTGCGCCCGGCAGGAGACTCCTTATCTCGTATCACTGGGAAGATGGTATCAAGACTTGAGGAACATCGCTGGCTCCCTAATTCTCCCTTCCCCTTAAAAAGAATCTGCTTAATGTAGACAAACTGAACATATTGAAACTTACTCCTGATGGGCACCGTTTCGAATTTGCTTTCAGCAAGATGATCTGTATGGCACCTGACTCTTTCAAGAGTGACTACAACCTTCCCATGCACGAGATGCTCAACACAGACCTTGGGAGAATTCTTAAAAGTCCCAGAGCACCAAGCAAGGAGAGTCATCGCAGGGTCCTGAAAAAGAATCCACTGAGAAGCCTGAGAATTATGTTGAATCTAACTAAACCCACGTGCAAAGGCCATGCACCTGGGCAGGCTAAGGATCAAACCTCCAGCAGGATAGGGCAGCAGTGTCCCTAGAAGCCCGATCAGATGGGGAGGGGTTCCAGGCAAGAAGCCTTTAGTAAGCAAGAAAGGAAAGGAGGCTGTATTTGTAAAGAAACTGAAGAAGTCTTTGGCCGGGTGAGGGGGTGGGGGGGGGGGGTGTAGGGGAGGGGGTCGGCGGAGGCGTGGGGTTGGGGGAGGCTGCAGAAACCAAGAAACTGGCCACTGGGAAGACCCGCAGAAAACCCACCACGGAAGAGAAGAATCCTGCTGTACAAACTTGTCTGTTTATCCCCTGAAGGTCAACTCATTTTGGACAGCTTATTTTGAATAAAGACCTGATCAAAGAATCAGGGAGAAACACACACACACACATACACCCCCTCGAATCTGGCTCCGCGCCGCGCCCCTGGCAGTGTCCCTGCGGGGCCTACACTCCCCGGAATTGCGCCCCACCCCGCCCCACCCCCACGGCGCAGGGTCCCCGCCCCCCACCCCCCTCCACACACACCTCCCAGGAGAGCCTGAGCGTCGCCGGCCGACGACACAGCTGCCGGGTCCTACGCAGGCACCTGCCCCAGGATTGCCGCATCGCTGGTTCACGGGAAGACGGCAGGAGGGGCGAACCCTACTGTGTGCCCACTCCCAGGGCTCCCCAGACGTCCCCGGCGGCCCTCTGCCCCCAGGAGCTGGAGTGGGAGGATGCGCTCAGAAGCATGCAAGAGGTCAGGCGATGCCAGCGCGCAGGAATGCTGCCGAGAACAGAGCTTTCCGAGTCTGGAAGGGGGCTGGGAAAGGCGTGCGGTCTGGGAGCCCCAGCCCAGCCCCCGGGCCCGCCCACTCCGCCTCCAGGCCGCCCTCCACCCAAAGGAGAAATGCTCTTAGATCTTGATCTCGATGGAGAGAAAATGAACTTTTTTACCCACCTTTCCCTCTTTGCTAGGACATGTTGATCACCCAGGAAGCTTTACCTGAAACTATCTTGAAACTGTAATTTGCTCGACACTTGAATTGGTTGCTAAAAGATTAAAGGATCTCTGAGGACTTTTGAAGCTATACTGGAGTTGACTGTGCCTAAAGGTCCAGGAACAGGAACAGACCGCTAGGCAGACGATACTTCACCTTCCAGTCCCACCGCTGGGTTTCCTGAGCCGGCTTCACTGTGGCCCAGCTGCTGGGACTGTGTTTCCTGAGACTGAATTCAGAGTTTTCTTTTCAGTTCCTCCTTTTCTGGAGGTTCTTCCTGGAGAGATAATGTTCTCAGTACTTCCCTATCCCAAACACACCCTAGAACATAACCCTCTTAAAAGTTAGGGGCGGTCCCTCCCACGCTATATTTCTCTGTGATCTGAAGCATGTAAACATTGTACAGCCTTTTATATCTCTGTAAAAGAGGGCTATACAGTATGGGGATGCGTTTAATAGAACATGCCAGAGAGCAATATTGTGATGTGACCAAACCTCTGTGTTCTCCTGTCACCTCATTAGCAGTCTATACCGAGTTTGCAGTTTATTAACAAACATGTGCGGAGACCCTGTGATGTTCCAACAGGTGCTGGGGGTATAAACATTCAGAGGACTAGGCCCTGCTCTTCATCATCTCTCCATCTCACCTGTGCCCATCCCCACACATGGCAGGTACTCTACTAGAGGTATGGACACAGGAGCAGCCACCGACGGACACTTCCTGCAGGAGCCGAGGGAGGACAGACTGCCCCCTTCACACCATAGTGCTTCTCACTCTTCACAGAACTGCTCCGGCTGTGAGTAAAAGAGCCACGCCCCCCTCAGCCTTTGGACTCCTAAGGCAGTGACTGCATGAGTCTATGGATTGTCACCAAGGTGGCTCTTGGTGCTGAGGCTGCACTGTCTGCTGTCTGATAGATGAGGAAGAAGCTTTGACTTACTCCTTAATGTCCATAATGATCTAATAAGGAAGCCTTTTAGTTCTGATCAACAACCAAAACATACTTTGATAAAAAATAAACAATGTGAATGAAAAAACTATAAATATAACCAGTGATGAGGTGACTGCTCTGACATACATAAGTTTAAAATATGTCTACAGAAAGTTTAAAGAAAAATGCCTACAAAATTTATTAGTGCATCGAGCATAACTAAACTATTAAAGATATGAAATCCAGGAGTGTCCAAAATCTTATGAGAGGACATCAGTGGTTAATTTCATATATATATAAACATTAGCCATAGACTAGTTTGTTTTTTAACATTTTTTAATCTATTGGAGTATATAGTTGATTAACAATATTGTGTTAATTTCAGGTGTACAGCAAAGTGATTTGGTCGTTAGTCTTGCAAACTCAAATTGAAAAAGGCTAAATGAGGTTCCCTCACAGCTCAGTTGGTAAAGAATCTGCCTGCAATGCAGGAGACCCTGGTTCGATTCCTGGGTCAGAAAGATGTGCTGGAGAAGGGATAGGCTACCCACTCCAGTATTCTTGGGCTTCCCGTGTGGCTCAGCTGGTAAAGAATCTGCCAGCAATGCGGGAGACCTAGATTTGATCCCTGGGTTGGGAAGATCCCCTGAAGAAAGGAAAGGCTACCCACTCCAGTATTCTGGCCTGGAGAATTCCATGGACCATACAGTCCATGGGATTGCAGAGAGTCAGACACAACTGAACGACTTTCACTTCACTTTCACAAGCCCTTGGGCCACTATCAAATTTGGCAGCATTTTTTAAAATGCTTAAGGTTGACAATAAACTGTTGTGAGCATTTATGAAAGTCCTTCAGAGTTTCTTGCATTCCCAGAACCAAGGTCACATGCAGCCTTCCAGAACGTTCTAGGCCTCAGCAAACATGACAAAGCCCCTTGGCCAGGCCTGGCCAATTCTGGATGGTGGTGATCCCACCCAGGGCCAGACCTACAAGGTGTTGACTTTTGGCAGACCTTGAGATCTTCAAGAGACCAAGCCTAGGGATGACTTGGGATCTTCTTCACCAGAGAACATATTCTGGAAATCCTACTGGATGTAATGCGTGTGTCGGCCCTCACTTGTCTTCTTTCCTGCAGCCCTCCTGTTTCTTGCTTTTTCAGGGAAAGGAAACTTAGGCCAGAGCCTGTGGAACTGTAGCATCTTTCAATATATCGGGGCTTCCCCACTTACTCAGTGGTAAAGGAGCTGCAAGGAGCAATATAGAAGCTGCAAGGAGATGCGGGTTTGATCCCTGGGTTGGGAAGATCCCCTGGAGGAGGGCATGGTTAACCCTCTCTAGTATTCATGCCATGGACAGAGGAGCCTGGCAGGCTATGGTCCATAGGGTCGCAGAGTCGGACGGGACTGAAGCGACTTAGCCTGCATGCATGCATGCATTAATACATCAGTTCATCATTTTGGCCTTAGAATATCTTACTGAAGAAAACTCTTTTTCTATTAAAGCTATAAACTTCCCTGAAGTTTTAAAGAAGAATATCAACTCTGAAGTATGAAAATGTATTTGCATAAAAGCCAGAGTGAACAATCCTGAATTTCATCTCTTCACCTCGACCTTCCCTCAGGTCAAGATTCCCTGTTCTCTAAGCCTCACTTCTATCTTTCAGGTCTTTTTTCTCCTATGAATGAATAATATCCTAAGAGTTCCTAAAGCAACAAACTCAGGGGAGTAATGCTCTTTACAATTCTGAATTAGCACATAACTCCCTCTGAAATAATTCCAACATCAACCTTACTTATCTTCCTCTCAAAGGTGTAAAGAAGCCCAGAGTTCAAAGACATACCAGCTGTCTACCCCATTCCAAGATTGTGAGCTTGTTGGCCGACCTTGGCTGGTACTTGGATATATTTACCTTTGAATTGAGCAGAACGGGAGTTTGACTTCCTTGACACACTCCAGAAAGATTCCACTTACAGATGATATGCATGTACTGTAATAAACCTGAATAGCTAAGTCTAAGTTAAGTAAATCTTTCGAGTCCCACTCTCATTTCTCTTTTTCCCTTCCCTACCTTTTTGAAAGTATTTTTTTAAACTCTGTTTTTAAAAGTATTTCTTTTAAAGTCAACTCTCTTTTTTAAGTATTTCTTTTAAGTCAAATGAATATTCATAATTTGCAACAAATCTATATTAATTCCGTGCTACATTCAGTCCATTATGTTAGACTGGAAGGCTCCAAAGGGCTGTACACCGGAGCATGCGAAGTTCATGGGAGGTTGCTCCAGCACCACCAATGAGAGGCGCCCAGAGGCGCAAGAGAGCCAACTGTCTGCAGGTGAAAAAGCTTGGGCCACGCGGGGAAGGCTTCACCCAGGGCGTCAGACTGGCTGAGCCGGGAGGGGAAAAGGGTGCACTCCTAGCAAGAGGAAGCACGGAAGGCAACCCCACCGGAAGTGGCTGTGCGAGGCACGCTGTGGAGACAGCTGCGCCCTGAAGTCTCACTTCGCTAACAAACACTTACAGGGTGCCTCGTCCGCGTCAAGTCCTGTTTTCTTCTTAGAGGAGAAGCCCTCCCATGTGGACGCGCACTGGGCACGCTTCTCCTTTCTTTCCAAATGGAAACAGAAACTTAGTAGGATATGGCCTTGTGAGGCAAAATAAGAAGTGCCGAGTTCTGCAGCAATTTCAAAAAAAGTTAAGCTGCAGTTCAAAAAGCTGAGTTACTGATCCTAGTCATGACTATGCCAATAGTGCTGACAAAATTAAAGCACCTGTTCCTCTTCAAGTGGAACCCAGTAGAATAGGGTAAGAGTCATTAAACAGTGTGTTGTTTCACATATTATCCCCAGGAGCTAAGAAGAAACCCATCTAATAATTAGAAAAAAAAAAAAAAAAAAACACAACACCTCATTTCTGCAAGTATGTTTCGAGGCCTCGTGTGTTCTGCTCTGTAGTAGTAGTAGCGTTAGTTGCTCAGTCGTGTCCAACTCTGTGTGATCCCATGGACTGCAGCCTGCCAGGCTCCTCTGTCCATGGAATTCTCCAGGCAAGAATATTGGAGTGGGTTGCCATTTCCTTCTCCAACAGAAGATTATTACATAGAAATAATGAGACTGTCCTCAAGGAAGTACGAGAGAGCTGAGCTGGGATTTTTTACACAGGAAACAATTTGAAGAACAGTGGAAAGGCAACACGTTAAAAAATGTCATGTATAGACAGGTGCTATAGATATCTGGAAAAGCAATACTGGCTGGAGTGATCAAAGATTAGGGACCAATATCCTTCCTATATGTTGGTCCCTGTTGTAATGTTCCCAAGCCAATGTATCTCCAAGAATCGTCCAAGACAGATGGATTATTTCTTTTCTGATGATTCAAACTCTTGGCCACATCTCTTCATATTTCTACCCCTTACCTTCTCTAGTCCAGACCCACAGCTAAATGACTCGCACAAACGTTACCACCCTTAAAATGGCCTTCTGCCTTTTTGCTTCATCTCACTTCAAGAAAAAAGAAACAAAAAAAGGCCTAAACTGTATGTAACTCACAAACCTCTACCACTTTGTCGGGTCTTTTGTAGCCTGAACTGTTGATTTTTAGGAGCTCATCCACTTTGATGTCAGAAAACGCAGGCTCCGAATCTAGTTTCCAAGCTTCTTAGATACAGAACTATAGACAAATGATATCTCAGAATTCCATTTTCCTCATCTGAAAAGCGGGGACAGTCATACCTCAGAGGGCCATGGTGATGATTCCATATGATGTGGGGTATTATTAAGTACCAAAAACACAGTGGACCACCAACGTTTACCATTTCCTCTTACTATTTAAGGTCGGCACTGGGGTTTTATTTCGAGTCCTTCATACCAAAGCTAGCACAGGGGAAAGGCTTGATAAATATCTGATGAATGAATAAAGGAGCAGGTGGATGGATTACACAGTTCTTTTCAGCTTTGTTTAATTTGTTACAATTTTGCTTCTGTTTTATGTTTTTGATTTTTTGTGGGTTGTGGGATCTTAGATCCCCCACCAGGGAGAGAACTCACACCCCTCACATTGACAAGCAGAGTCTTAAGCACTGGACTGTCGGAGAAGTCCCAAAAGTTTAAACCTTAATGCTCCAAATTTTATTCCTACTTGAAGCTTAACAGTATGCTTTAAGCAGTGTTTTGGATTCTACCTTTAGGAAATAAAAAAGTAATAATAATTAACATCGAATTTGAATGGCTCTAAGAACAGCTGCTACTCTTTACCACTAGATGGCGTCTACCAATAATCACACCAAAAAGCACCAGGCACACTCTGCTGCTAGGTAATAAGAAGTGAATACAGAAAAGGTATATAGACACACGCACAAGTACAAATATATTTAGTTTTTACATACCATTTCTTTTTCATATTGGTTGTGAATTTAGAGCTGCAGGCGTGCTAAGTCGCTTCAGTCGTGGACTATAGCCTGCCAGGCTCCTCTGTCAGTGGGATTCTCCAGGCAAGAATACTGGAGTGGGTTGCCATGCCCTCCTCCAGGGGATCCTCTCGATCCAGGGATCAAACCCACGTCTCTTACATCTCCTGCATTGGCAGGCAGGTCCATTACCACTAGTGCCACCCAGAAAACACTTAAAGCTGCCTACAGTTTGGCAAACTCTTGCTTTCCTAATTTCAGCAGTCTCCTGTAACAACATTTTTAATTGTTAAACTCTAAGCAGCCTCAGTGTGCAAGACATTTCAAGGTACCTGGTGACTGCTGTCCAAGTCTTTCTGTCGTGTTGGTGGAACAACTTACCCCCTGGGGAAAAGATTAGAAAAAGCTGAAAGCTTAGTGAGAAAATAAAAAGGTCTTCTGCCTGTCTTCATTGTCCCTTTATTTATTGAACAACTTTATTTATTGACAAGCAGAGTCTTAAGCACTGGGCTGTCAGAGAAGTCCCAAAAGTTTACACCTTAATCCTCCAAATTTTATTCCTACTTGAAACTTAACAGTATGCTTTAAGAACTGTATAAAGCACTGAGGTTATAGTGGTAAATAAGACTCACTTTTGAGGTTGTACTTGCCCTCCCATAAAGAAAAACTATCGGAACTTTAGAGACAGATGTTTACAAAATGACACTTATATAAGGTGACAGTTGCTTCTCAGAAACTGTTAGGAGTTCTAACAGAGAAATAGAGGTAAATTCAAAATGTTTCTGATCAAGACTAGAGAGTTTCTGCTTTCCACTTCCCAGGAAAATTTAAAAGGTGTGCTTCTCCATTCTGACCTTCAGTTCTCTGTGATAGTTAGGCCAAGAATAGCTGCACTTGAACATCCTTGGGAGAGACCTAAGCAGAGAGAGAAAGAATAAGGGAAGAGAGACAGGAACATAAAGGGAACAATGGGTGGGGAGACAACCGAGGGACATATGAGAAGAGTGGCCAAGAATAAACCATGTAAATTCTTGCCACAAAATCTGAACCTTCAATCTTTGATGTGGAGAGAGTAAGACCATATTTTAAGATCAAAAAGTAAGGCAAAAAAGACAATAAAACCAACTCAAAACACCATAGTATTCCTAAATCCAATGTTTCCAGAAATTGTAAAATCGGGAGTGGAGAATGAGCTTAGACTAGTGTGAAATTTTACTTCTTTCTAGAATGGCAGAGATGTGATGGAGCAGAGAGCCGGTAGCAGCACCATTTTCATTCACCTACAGATAACCTCCATCAGTATTTTGCAACATTGCCTGCATCTCAACACACCTAAAGCCAAGTCTGTCAATCTCTCCCAAGGCCGGCTGCTCGTATTAACCCTGACATCTGTGACAACCGTGCTGTCTGTGAAACAGCAGACGCAGGAGGGTCTCCTTGGACCACTCTCTATCTCTGCCCTTCCCTGCAACGTGGAAGTACTCTGGTTTCCCCCAAGATCTCTCACACCAGTCTCCTTGGGCACCCTTCCCCCAGGTGCTTTTCTCCACGAGACAACTCTCCTAAATGAGATCTTTGTTTCGCACCCCTCAACTTTCTCATCACCAGATGTACATTACTTTAAGTATGTAGATGTCCAGGCCCTAGTCCTTCCGAGCTACGAGGTGCCTACTGGATAAGGTCCAAGTTCCCCTCACTGTGAGTGTGTGTGCGTGTGTGTGCACTCACTTGTGGCTGACTTCTTTGCAACCTCATGGACTCTAGCCTGTCAGGGTCCTCTGTGCATGGGATTCTCCAAGCAAGAATACTGGAAAGTGAAAGGGAAATTCGCTCAGTCGTGTCTGACTCTTTGGGACCCCATGGACTATACAGTCCATGGAATTCTCCAGGCCAGAATGCTGGAGTGGGTAGCCTTTCCCTTCTCCAGGGGATCTTCCCAACCCAGGGATTGAACCCAGGTCTCCTGCATGGCAGGCGGATTCTTTACCAGCTGAGCCACAAAGAATACTGGATTCGGTTGCGAATCCCTTCTCCAGGGGATCTTCCAGACCCAGGGATCGAACCTGGGTCTCCCACATTGCAGGAGGCTTCTTTACCGTCTGACCACCACCCCTCACCTCACTAACACTTAGATCTTCCGCAGTCTGGCTCCAACAGGAGCTTCGGCCCTCGTGGCAATGTTTTCTCACTCGCTCACCTTTGCCTCCTGCTCCTGAAACCCCTCTTGCCTCTGCCCACTCCTCACGCCCTCTGGAGTTCCTATTCTGTTCACGTTTGCTGCTCCATGGGGTTGCTTCCTACCCTTCCCCTCTCCCTAGGAAATCCCATCCTTACGGTGTTTATAGTTACCTTCCTCCTGCGGTTTACTATGAACCTCAGTACTGAGTCAGCATCTACCTGCATGCCTCAAAGGTGGCCCCAAATCAAAGAGGCCTCAAACAGAACATACCCCCAAGATGACCATCATATGACCGACCACTTATTTCCTGTATTCCTGTTTCAGTAATGCCATTTCCACCCACATATTTGTCATGTCAGAAACCTGGGACCTCCCCTTAACTCCTTCTCCGGTCTCATGCATTCATCCAGCCAATGACTTGGCCTTCAAATCTACCCCTGAGTCTCTCCTGCACATGTGTGCCCCGCCCATCCTCTGCACCATTGTATCTTGCCAAGGCAATGGCAACAGTCTGTTATGCAGTCTGTCTTCCTGTCTCCCGGGTCCCTCTTCTCTAGTCCATCTGCCCCGCTGCAATTTTTCACCCACACGAGTCAGATCACTCCCCTTGCTGCTCATACACTCTGTGATATATAGAACAGATAACCAGCAAGGACCTACTGTATAGGACAGGAAACTCTGCGCAATATCCTGTAATAACCTACATGGAGAAAGAACTCGGAAAAATTTGCTGTATACCTGAAACTAACACAATATTGCTAATCAACTATATTCCAACATAAAATAAAACTTAAAAAAAAAAAAAGATTTAGAGGCTTCCTACTGCCCCCAAGATACAACTTTAACTCCTCTCATTAAAAAAATAAACATTAAAAAAGAAAAAATATATATATATATGTACATATCCTAGAGAAGGAAATGGCAACGCATTCCAGTATTTGTGCCTGGAAAATTCCATGGACAGACTCCACTGGTGGGCTACAGTTCATAGGGCCGCAAAGAGTCAGATGTGACTGAGTGTGCATGCATGCATATGTGTGCACATATATATATATATTTATATATAGATATTTACAAGTATAATATAAATATATCTGAATCACTTTGCTATATACCTGAAACTAACACAACATTGCAAATCAACTGTATTTCAATAATTTTTAAAATTAAACTGAAATAAAACCTTACTTCCTTGATCTGGCCCGCCTCTCGCCTTGTTCTCTACCAAGCACTTCTCAGTTCATTCTGCTCCTCACACTTGACCTCAGAGCCCCCAGCAGACTTTTCGTGCTGCCTTTGTCTAGTCAACGGCCATCTATCCTTCAGGTCTCAGAGAGCACTCCCTCAGGAGGACCCTCCTTGACCCTGCGTTAGGTCAGGTCAGGTCACCCTGTGTCTTCTGTGGCCTCCCAAGCTGGCCCATCACAAACCTCCTCCTGCACCCTTGTGTTCAGGGTCTTTCTCTTCCCCCCTAGAATGGAAACTCTGTGCATGCAGTGAGTGTCTAGGGCCTTGATCGCCTCCTCCATGGAATGCTCTGTCACAGCCTGATCTACATCTGAATCCCTAAGAGCTGTTACCAAAGATCCCAGCTGAGCCCCAGACAGGTCTCTAGTGGTGCATCTGTTGAATGAGAAGATAGCCCCAAGGGGCACGTATTGACTCTCCAGAGGTTTGAATGTGCCTGCTGGGAATAGTTCATCCAAGGGAAAATGACACATATAGCCACTTATAGAACCTCAGAGTCCAAGGGAAGAGTGTATTTTAGGACATGATGGCTACCACCCATGTCAATTTATCTTGGAACCCACCTCCATATATCCATAGTGTATCCTAGGGAGAAATAACATCACCACTTTAAACTATCATTTGAAATCCAATGTGGCACAAGCAAGCTGCACTTGTTTTCTTCTATTACAGTGTGACCCAACACACTAAGATTGTCCCTAGATTCACCCTGATCTCCAAACAGCACTGGTGGGACTTCCCTGGCAGTCCAGTGGTTAAGAGACTGCCTCCCAATGCAAGGGACTCAGGTTCAATCCCAGGTCAGGGAACTGAGATCCCACTTGCTGCAGAGCAACTCAGCCCATGTGCCGCAACCACTGAGCCTGAGTACTGCAAGGGGAAGTCCCTGCAGCACAGCAAGAGAAGCCTCCCTGTTGCAACAAAGACCTAACACACCCAAAAACAAACGAGCAAAAACCCCAAAGCAAAACAGAACAGAAAAATGCACACAGCAGGGGCACATCCGCAGCAGTGCCCTGCAGGAGGTGACAGAAGTAGCCACGGGGCACCAAGGACTGGGCCAGGAGGCAGAGGATGCGAAGGACTCATTCAGCTGGTGGTGTCTGGCTGTGTGGCTTTACCCATTAAGGGAAGCCGCAGTACACCTGGTGGAAGCTACAAGATAGAATCAGTCATGCGTACTGAAGACTCAACCTCAGCGATGCTCAGAAATATGTGAGTCAGCCGATAATTTAGCAGAGGTGGTATTCTGTATTAGCAGATGGGAGTGAAAACCCAAGAAAGATCACTGTGAACACGGCCCTTTCCATACCTGAACCCAATCTAGGGAGTCTTCAGTCATGTCCAAATTGAGTGTATGTGTCACTGGGCTTTGTAGATATTTTCTCAAGCTCTTGGTTATTATTGTTATAGGTACAATCTATGTCTTGTCTCTCTAACTGCATTTGATAAGAGATGGAGATAAATCAGCCTTATAACTTAGCCTCTGTTCAGGGAGCTTTGAAGAATGCTATGAGTGTATGGTATTGCTTTGAGAATACAATACAGAGGGAGGCAGGACTTATATGTTTACACCCTCATATGTTCTTGAAAATGTACAGTCACGCCTTGGAGACACTGTAGCTTTCATTCCAAACCACGGTAATAAAGCAGATAGGGCAATAAAGCAAGTCACATGACTTTTTTGATTTCCCAGTTGTGTTATGTAAAAGTTACGTTTACACGCTGCAGAGTCTATTAAGCATGCAATGGCATTACGTCTCAAACAACAAGGTCCGCACCTTAATGAAAAAATACTTTGTTGCTAAAGACACTGACCATCTTCTGAACAGCATCAGAGATCACTGATCACAGGTCACTATAACAAGTAGAATAATAATGAAAAAGTTTGGAATGGTGCAATAATTACCAAAACATGACGCAGAACCACACAGTGAGCAAGTGCGGCTGGGGAAATAGGGTTGACAGACTCGCAGGACAGAGTTGCCGCAAACCTTCAGTCTGTGAAAACACAGTATCTGAGAAGCGCAGTACAGTGAAAGGTGGTAAAATAAGACATGTCTGTAAATGAGCTTTCTGCCTTTCAAGTACTTGGGGCCAGAACCCCACTTTTTTCATGATCTTGCTATGTTTTAAACATGGTCATTTCTCTCCATTATCTGCTTGACTGTTTCCCATAGGAAATTAGAGGAGCAGGATGTGAAGAGTGAGCGTTGAAGGTATATGTGGGCAAGTCATTATGATAAAATGTGCTCTCTAACTCCATGCTCATAACAGAAAGCAATTGCTTTCGGGTCACATATTAGGTTCATTTTCCTCATCTCTTCTCCATGCAACAGCAGAAGTCATCAATAATAGACTATGATTGTTTCCTCCCAAAAGACAAGTTATACGAGATAAAGCACAAAACAACAAAGTCTCAGATGAGATTCTTTACATTAACGTGTTGCTCAAGATGGTTTCTGATTTCTGGTAATTATCCACCAAGGACCAGCTCTGGTAGCCTGGGTTCCTCCGGAAAGGATGAAATTCCTCAAACTTTTCAGCACCGGGACAGGTAAAATACAACATCTCACAGTCACGGTAATCAGTCAAGTGCCCCAAAAGCACAATCTGATCATTTATTACCATACCTTCTATTGACTATTACTCAGTATACTCCCTGAGTAAATCCTGCCCTAGAGGGAAAAAATTATCCCTCTATGCATGCCTCTCCATACGTCTGTATACACATTAGTGATACTCTTCAAACAGGAGGCTCACATTGGCTCAAAGACCACACTACATTTCATTTGCTCTTATTTTGATCCTTTGATATTTTCACTGGTTTACCAGAGGGAAACCACTAGAGGAGACACACCCAGACAAGATTAAGCAGCATACAATTACCATCTTTAGTAGTCCCACTTGGAAAATTGACTGGTGTTCATGCAGAACAATAAAATCAAATTTGCTGGCACTTTAGTCCCAATTCATGGTTACAAAGAGCGGATCCGGTAGTGGGGGTGTCACTGTGTACCAGGGGAAGACACCAGCAAGGGAAGGGCATCTGTATCGATTGTAAACCTATAGTTAAATCACTGAGATCAGTCATTACAAATGGTCTGTTTCCCCTCTTTCCTGTAAAGAAATATCAGTACTCTGGTTTCTTATTTGTTTTTTTGGCGATGAGAGAATCGCTCCTTAGCATTGTCACTGATCAAGTCAGTGTGTGTTGAACTCTTGCTATATCTTGAGAACCTTCCTGGGGGGAGAGGTGCCACCGGTCCATTTCACAGGTGAAATTGGCTCATATCTAGTTTGGGACTGTGAAACCCCAAGAGGATAGGGCACATGACAAGGTCCCTTGAATAAATGTCTATTCATTCATTTTCCCCATTTATCCACCCACTCATCCACCCATCAAGCAGTCTTTGTGTGTTATTCTATGCCAAGCATGGTGCCAGGCACTGTGGTTCCAAAGAGAAATTAGCTAGAGCTCAGTCACTAGTGGAAGAGAAAATAAGTATATTAATATTTATTTTAAGTAGGATACTTTCAAGAATTTGAATCTGCTCCAGCAGTCAGGAAGAGACACGATGTGAAAGCTCCTAAAATACCAGATACTTAACCAGGTGGGGAAAAAGCCTGTTCTGGATTAAGATGCCTTTCCCACTTCTTTTTAGCTGTCATTTTTCTCCAATTTTCACTTATTCACCGCCTATTCACTCCTTAACTCTGATCAAGGCAATAGTTTCCTGTATTTTAACTTTACCACCGGCTTCCACTCAAGGTTATAATATATCAAGGTTATTCTTAAACCAAATCCAGGGAAATATTTTCCAGTTTAGAGATAATGTAAAAAGAAATCTTATATTCTTTAAGATGACATCTCCTGAACCTGAATTGACATTTACTACCTAAAGATTTTAAGTTGGTTTTCTATCTGAGATTGTTGTTTCGCTAAGGTTATATATTTTTCTTTTCTTTTTTATCATTTCATCCATTTTTGCATTCTGACTGGAAAGGAAGCAAGAAAAATCAAATTTAATTGACAGAGATGAGAAAATGTTTTTGTCTTATAAGAGAAAAGAATGTTGTCTTAATTCTTTCAGTCCTATATAACCCCATCTATATGGCATGGCTATAATTTTCAACCCTCCTTAAATTTAAATACCATAAATCCATTCAGTGATTTCAATCTGAATGAGTGCTTTTTTAAACAAACCAACAAAAATAAACCTAGAAACCTTAGCATAACCTCTTGCTCTTAAAAGTTTCAGTCAGAGTCTCTACTAACAGAGTTATTGAACTTTATAGGGAAGCCCTATTTTAGTTTAAGAGAATCTATATTTTATTCCTACTGCTGTTTGCAGATTGTACTGTTGTGTATTTATAGAAATTTAACCTGCTTTTCCACAGTTTGCTTGCTGCTTAGAAGGAAAGCTATGACAAACCTAGACAACACGTTAAAAAGCAGACACCACTTTGCCAATAAGGGCCCATATAGTCAAAGCTATGGGTTTTCCCAGTAGTCATGTACAGACGTGAGAGGTGAACCATAAAAAAGCATGAGTGCCAAAGAATTGATGCTTTCAAATTGTGGCACTGGAGAAGATGCTTGAGAGTCCCTTGGACTGCAAGGAGATCAAACCAGTCAACTCTAAAGAAAATCAACCCTGAATATTCATTAGAGGGACTGATTCTGAAGCTGAATCTTTAACACTTTGGCCATCTGATGCAAAGATCCAACTCATTGGAAAAGACCCTGATGCTAGGAAAGATCGAAGGCAAAAGGAGAAGGGGGTGGCAGAGGATGAGATGGTTAGATAGCATCACCAATTCAATGGACATGCATTTGAGCAAACTCTGAGAGATAGTGGAGGACAGAAAAACCTGGTGGGTTACATCCATGGGATCACAAAGAATTAGACACAACTTAGCAACTCAGCAACAATAGCAACCTGATTTTCCACCATCCTTAAGAACATAAAACTTGGATAACTAAGCTTTTTTGGTTCTTTCTAAAGGAAATAAGACCTAGAATATGAGGCTTTTTTCTTTTTGTAGTTGCTCTTAAAGTTTATCCCATTTATAAGTAGGAAAATAGATATGGCTAATTAAGAAGACAATGAAGCACATCAAAGAAAGAGACTGCAATCTGGCTTCCAGCTTAGGAATTGTTTGGACATCATAGAGAATATGACAATATTTTTCATCTTTGCTGCAATCCAATGATTCATCTGTGACCATTTTCACTCCCACGATTATTGTTCTTCATGGCAGAACTTCTATCATTCAAGTAAGACAGGTCCTACTACCCATATATTGAAAACTGAGGCTCTCCTACCTAGAGTCTCCAATTTGCCTCCAAGGGAAAATACAGCCACTGAGTCAACCTTGCCTATAACCACATTTGCAGTCAATTAAATTTCTTCTCTCATTGAACTGGGAGCCAGGAGGTTTGAGCACTGAGCCAGGAGGCTGCCAACAATGCAGGGGGAATTAATAATCTCTAAGATTCCTCCTGGCTCTTACCTTGTAAGAGTCTATAAGGAAAGGATAGGACTTAAGCAATCCTTCCAGTTTACCAGAAGCTACTCTGCTCTGAGTGGTTTCTGCTCAATTACAGAAGGGGAATATTCCTGATTCTTCAACATAATGCCACTTTCTAAATACAATTGGTTTGTGCTTCTGCATTTATTTTGCTAAAGCATATTGAAGGCAGGACATTTCTAAAAACCAAAGATTCAAAAGAGTTGAGTTTGCCTCCTTGAGACTTTATTTTCTACAAATTAAAGCAGTTGCAGATAGATTATGCAATCATTTTTATTTCATTTTAATGATTGGGTGGAGAGGAAGCTATTTCTGAGCAAAGGAGTCATAGATTACAGAATCTGAAAGTCTAAATGAACCTACAAACGTTTCCTGGTCGCTCCAGGAAACAATTTCAAGACTGACAAGAAACTTTATAGTCATTTTCTTTTTTGGTACTTTAAAATACTATTTTTTCTCAATAAATTTTAATGTGGTGTGTTAGTGTGTGTTTTCATTATTCTTTTCATAAGTATTGGTCTGTGTCAATCTGCTGCTGGCCTGTGCCTGCAAGAATCTTCTCTGTCAAAGTACTGGACTCAATACTTACAGTATCTCCTGGCCTAGTCTGTCACTAAGAAAGTAATTGTCACATGGAAATTTATCCTACAGTGACTCCTATTTTTTCCAGGAAGCGGGGTTGACTCTCACTTTTTCTTATTTTATCAGGTACCCACCTCTCCCTAAAGGAAAGAGACTTTAACTGCAAATCAGACTTGCTAAATGACAAGTAAGAAGATTTATGAATCTGCTTCTCTGAGCAAAAGCCTGTAAGTTTGGTCATCCAAAGAAAATGACTAAGTATATGAGTTTATCCCTTACAACAAAGGTTAATCCTATTGATTTTTATGTTGTGATGTGCTTCTTTTTAAGATCAACTCACGTGAAAATAGACATTGAAAGCCGTGGTGAAAAGAGGAAAATGAAAAAAGACTGAAAGCTTTTGGGAAGTGACAGTAAAATGTTATTTTTATTGATTAAAGTGCTGTTTTAATTGAATTAAATAGTTTCTTTAGGCCTTCGACAGTTTTGGTATCCAATGTATTTGAGGCAGTGGGGCAGACCCAGATTGGCAGATGAAAGCTTAAATAAATTTGGGTGCTCCCTTTAACAGAAAGATCATGAAATTATAAATAGAAAAGTAGGTATGAACGTGTACCTAGTCTCTCTGCCACTACCTACCTGCTTCTGGTGCTGAACACCATGGGACTCAGTCCTGCTGCTGCTGCTAAGTCGTTTCAGTCGTGTCCGTCTCTGTGCGACCCCATAGACGGCAGCCCACCAGGCTCCCCTGTCCCTGGGATTCTCCAGGCAAGGACACTGGAGTGGGTTGCCATTTCCTTCTCCAATGCATGAAAGTGAAAAGTGAAAGTGAAGTCGCTCAGTCGTGTCCGACTCTTCACGACCCCATGGACTGCAGCCCATCAGGCTCCTCCATCCATGGGATTTTCCAGGCAAGAGTACTGGAGTGGGGTGCCATTGCCTTCTCCAGGGACTCAGTCCTTCAGGGATACAAAGCCTAGCCCAGCCCCTTCAAGCCTCTGACTTTAATGGAAAGAGAAAAAGCCTCATGGACTGGCTTCCCTGGTAGTTCAGTGGTAAAGAATCCTCCTGCCAGTGGAGGAGACATGGGTTCGATTCTTGGTCTGGGAAGATCCCACATGCCGTGGAGCGTCTAAGCCCATGCACCGCAACTACTGAGCCCATATGGCCCAGAGCCCATGCTCTGCACCAAGAGAAGCCACTGCTGTGAAACGCCTTCACACTGCAGGGAAGAGCAGCCGCCACTCTCTGCAACTAGAGAAAAGCCTGCACAGCAGCCAAGAGCCAGCACAGCCCCAAATAAACAAACGCATACATTAAAAAAAAGAAGAAGGCTCGTGGATGCAAAAGGGAGGCATTTCTCCACACTTGGGAGCTATACCCTTTTTAGTCACGATTCACCTGGAAAGACAAAAACTATTCAGGGTGGGACACTATACCGGAGATTAAGTGATCTGAAAACCTAGACAGAGTAGAGGGAGGCAGCATAGTAATTAACAAGTGCAGACACTACTTCTTTCCCCAGGGAAGGAGTGACAAGGGTTAAAGACAGCAGAGCCCAGGCCTATCAAGTCTGCTATTAGCAAAGGAAGAAGCTGCTGGTGGGAACTGGAGACACATGTATTAGCTACCTGTAGCTGCAAAACAAATCACCCCAAACATTGTGGCTTAAAACTCATGTGTTATCTCACAGTTTCCAAGGGTGAGGAATCCAGGCAGGGTCCTAGCAGAGTCTCCAGGCTGTGGCTCCATCAAGTCTGTTATCTAGGGATTGGCCAGGGCTGCCGTCACCGGAATACCCAGTGTAAGCAATTGCTGGCAGGACACAGCCGCTCCCAGGCTGTTGCCCATAGATCTCCGCCTGCTTCTTGCCACACAGGGCAACTTACAACATGGCAGCTGGCTTCGTCAGAGCAAACGGGGGTGAACAAGACAGAAACCAGTCTTTTTATTCTCACCCAGTCTTGGAAGTGACATCTTGTGATTCTTGCCATGCTCTGCCCCTTAGAAACGTCCAGCTCACACTTATCCTTAAGGAATCATACAGGAGTGTGAATGCAAGGAGGCCCGGCTCCTTGGGAGGCCATAGCAGAAGCTGCCTATGGCGCGGGGAGATACAGCCCCTGCTGATGACAGCAGAGAAAGCAGAGAAGGGGGAAACCATTCTAGCTCATCCTTTCTCTCACCTTCTCATCTTCTATAGGCATGCAACAGACAGGAGAGTCATGGAAATGCACTTCTGAGCGCTACGTACAGTGGAGCAGGGCAAGGGCAGGAGTGGGTCTCAGAGCAGACTGGCTACTCGCTGGCATAGTATCCTTTCATATTTTCTGGAGTAATTGGACACATAGTTTATCTTTTAAAATAAAAGTTTGCATATTTATTTTTGGCTGCTCTGGGTCTTTATTGCTGAGCATGGTCTTTCTCTAGGTGCAGTGAGCATCAGCTAGAGTTACTCTCCACTGCGGGGCCCACGCTTCTCAACGTGCTGGCTTCTCCTGCTGCGGTGCACAGCCTCTAGAGCGCAGGCTCGGAAGTTCTGGTGCACAGGCTTAGTTGCCCTATGGCATGTGGGATCTTCCTGGACCAGGGATCGAACCCACGTCCCCTGCATTAGCAGGCAGATTCTTAACCACTGAACCATCAGGGAAGTCCCCAGTCTATCCTAAAGAGGACTATTTAATGATAAATGTGGCTCTTTATGAAACCAAAGGGTATTATTTTTGCTGTCTTGTAAGGTGGCCCTATGCTGTAATACCTTTCTTCTGATTAAAGGTCCCCCAACACCCACACATGCATATACACACAACCTTCGATCTTTGCCCTGACAATAGGTTATTCTTACCTGATTGGGAGCAGGCAAGACAAACCAAGCACCTATACAGCTGTACCTCAGAGAGGACAACTTTAACTAAGTAACGATCCAGCTTTGACTCCCTAACTGCATTAGATCATCAAGACAAGTCTTAGGATATCTGATTGATACCTTTCACAGAAACAGGTAAATGGGTAAAGAAAATGTACACTCAGTTGCTCAGTCATGTCCAGCTCTTTGTGGGACCCCATGGACTGTAGCCTATCAGGCTCCTCTGTCCATGGGATTCTCCAGGCAAGAACACTGGAGTAGTTTGCCATGCCCTCTTTCAAGGGATCTTCCTGACTCAGGGATTGAACCAGCATCTCCTGTACTGGCAGGGGAACTCTTTACCCACTGAGCCATCTGGAATCCCCAATATATGTACACACACACACACACACATAATGGAATACTACCCAGCTATAAAAAAGAATGAGTTTATACTATTTGCAGCAACATGGATGTACCTGGAAGGCATTATGCTGAGTGAAATAAATCAGACAGAGAAAGAAAAATACTGTCTGATATCAGTTCACATGTGGACCCTAAAAAATGCAACAAGCTAGTGACTTTAACAAAAAAGGGATCATTCACAGATATAGATGACGAACCAATGGTTACCAGTGGGGAGAAGAAAGGAGGAGGGGGGAAAAAAGGGCAAGGGACTAAAAGATAACAAAGTATTAGTTATAAAATAAGCTACAAAGATATGGGCTTCCCTCCTGGCTCAGTGGTAAAGAATCCATCTGCCAATGCAGGAGACACAGGTTTGATCCCTGGGTCAGGAAGATCCCCAGAGAAGGAAATGTCTTGCCTTTCTTTCCAGGTAAGAACTACTCCAGTGTTCTTACCTGGAAAATCCCACAGACTTACTGTCCATGGGGTTGCAAAGAGTCGGACATGACTTACTCACTAAATAACAAAGTAACAAGGATACACTGCATAAAACAAAGAATAAAACAATAACAATAAATGCAGTATTACTATAAAAATTGTGAATCACCATATTGTACACCTGTAACTTATATAATATTATACATCAAATATCAATTCGGTCCCTCAGTCATGTCCATACATCAAGTTCAGCTGCTCAATTTTGTCCGACTCTTTGCAACCCCATGGACTGCAGCATGCCAGACTTCCCTGTCCATCACCAGCTCCCAGGGCTTGCTCAAACTCATGTCCATCAGGTCAGTGATGCCATCCAACCATCTTATCCTGTCATCCCCTTCTCCTGCCGCCTTCAATCTTTTCCAGCATCAGGGTCTTTTCCAATGAGTCAGTTCTTCGCATCAGGTGGCCAAAGTATTGGAGTTTCAGCTTTAGCATCAGTCCTTCCAATGAATATTCAGAACTGATTTCCTTTAGGATGAACTGGTTGGATCTCCTTGCAGTCCAAGGGACTCTCAAGAGTCTTCTCCAACACCACAGTTCAAAAGCATCAATTCTTCAGCTCTTAGCTTTCTTTATAGTTCAACTCTCATATCCATATATGACCACTGGAAAAACCATAGCCTTCACTAGATGGACTTTTGTTGACAAAGTAATGTCTCTGCTTTTTAATATGCTGTCTAGGTTGGTCATAGCTTTTCTTCCAAGGAGCAAGCATCTTTTAATTTCATGGCTGGAGTCACCACCTGCAGTGATTTTGGAGTCCCCCAGAGTAAAATTTCTCACTGTTTCCATTGTTACCCTATCTATTTGCCATGAAGTAATGGGACCGGATGCCATGATCTTAGTTTTCAGAGTGTTGAATTTTAAGCCAACTTTTTTCACTCTTCTCTTTCATTTTCATCAAGAGGCTCTTTAGTTCTTCTTCACTTTCTGCCATAAGGGTGGTGTCATCTGCATATCTGAGGTTATTGATATTTCTCCCAGCAATCTTGATTCCAGCTTGTGCTTCCTCCAGTCTCTGTATATAAGTTAAATAAGCAGGGTGCTAATATACAGCCTTGACATACTCCTTTCCCAATTTGGAATCAGTCTGTTGTTCCATGCCCAATTCTAACTGTTGCTTCCTGACCTGAATGAAGACAGATTTCTCAGGAGGCAGGTCAGGTGGTCTGGTATTCCCATCTCTTTCAGAATTTTCCACAGTTTATTGTGATCCACATAGTCAAAGGCTTTGGCATAGTCAATAAAGCAGAAATTGATGTTTTTCTGGAACTCTGTTGCTTTTTCCATGATCCAGCGGATGTTGGCAATTGATCTCTGGTTCCTCTGCCTTTTCTAAATCCAGCTTGAACATCTGGAAGTTCATGGTTCATGCCTGGCTTGGAGAATTTTGAGCATTACTTTGCTAGCATATGAGATTAGTGCATTTTTGCAGTAGTTTGAACATTCTTTGGCATTGCCTTTCTTTAGGATTGGAATGAAACTGACATTTTCCAGTCTTGTGGCCACTGCTGAGTTCTCCAAATTTGCTGGCATATTGAGTGCAGCATTTTAACAGCATCATCTTTCAGGATTTGAAATAGCTCAAATGGAATGCCATCACCTCCGCTAGCTTTATTCATAGTGATGCTTCCTAAGGCCCACTTGATTTCACATTCCAGGATGTCTGGCTCTAGATGAGTGATCACACCATCGTGATTATCTGGGTTGTGAAGATCTTTTTTGTACAGTTCTTCTGTGTATTCTTGCCACCTCTTGTTAATATCTTCTGCTTCTCTTAGGTCCATATCATTTCTGTCCTTTACTGTGCCCATCTTTGCATGCAATGTTCCCTTGGTATCTCTAATTTTCTTGAAGAGATCTCTAGTCTTTCCCATTCTATTGTTTTCCTCTATTTCATTGTAAAGAAGAGAAGCCAAAGGCAAAGTAGAAAAGGAAAGATATACGTATTTGCATGCAGAGTTCCAAAGAATAGCAAGGAGAGATAAGAGAGCCTTCCTCAGTAATCAACGCAAAGAAATATCTCAAAATACTGTCAATTTTAAAAATACCTCACTGAGAAGGTGGGGAGTCTGTGAAGCCACTGTAACTTCTTTGGTTCAAAAACTTTAGCAGAATTTTTGCAATAAATCAATGCTCTGATATTTACTTATTACTCTTTTCTATAAAATAAATATTGTTGTATAGTCACTAAGTCATGTCCAATTCTTTGTGATCCTATAGATAAAGCCCACCAGGCTCCTCTGTCCATAGGATTTCCCAAGCAAAAACACTGGAGTGGGTTGCCAATTCCTTCTCCAGGGGATTTTTTGATCCAGGGACTGAACCCATGTGTCCTGCTTGGCAGGCAGATTCCTTACCACTGAGCCACCTGGGAAGCCCATAATATAAATGGCCAATTATTAATCTCATGGAGAAGGAAATGGCAACCCACTCCAGTATTCTTGCCTGGAGAATCTCATGGATGGGGGAGCCTGGTGGGCTGTGGTCCGTGGGGTCGCAAAGAGTTGGACACGACTGAGTGACTTCACCTCAGCTAATCTCTAGACTGCAACTAGGAAAGTAACAGTAAGCAAGACCATCTGATGTTCTAAGGCACCTTTCAGCAGGTTGCGTTTTCCAAAGGCAGCTGTAGAAACATGGTTCATTCCTCACGCTCCTGGCACTTGCTGCATCCTTATTAAGCCATGTTCATGTCCACTCCCCTTGAACCTGGGCAAGGTTTGTAACTGCCGCAACCCATAGAGTGTGGTGGAAGTGACACCTAAGGCTAAATCATAAAAGTATTGCGCATGTGCACCTTGTTCTTTCTTTATGCTCACTCTTGGAATCCAGCCACCATGTTGTAAGGAAGCCCAGGCAGCTGCAGAGAGGCCCCATAGAGAGGGGAACAGTGGCCTCTGATTCCAGATCCAAATTTTGCCCAGCCAACAGCCAAGACCAACCAACAGCTACATGAGTGCACAATCTTAAAATGTATTCTCCAATCTCCAGCTGAGCCTTTCTAGCTGACACCACTTGGAACGGAAACAAACCATCCACTCTGAGCCCTGTCCAAATTATAGATTTGTGAGCAATATAAATGGTGTTGTTGTTGCTTAAGCCTCTTGGCTTTGAGGTGGCTTGTTACACAGCAATAGAAAACCTGAGCACAGCTTTTGGGGAATTCCCCCAAAGCTGAGGTAGAGTCCACCAATTAGCAATGGGCTTGGCTAGAAGGACAGCAACCCTGACGTGACTGGCTTACACAGACAAGGATTGCTTTGCTCACATGGAGGGAACACTGGAGGTAGAATGCTGCTGGCATTGGTTTGGAGGATCAGCTCCATCAGAGCCATCACCTCTGAAACTCTCCAGCCCTTTCTCTCATGCTTGTTGCCTCACTGTAACTGATCCTGGCTCCAGGTGCCATGTCCATGTTCAAGGCAGGATGAAACAGAAGGGAAAGAGGCCATGTTAGCCCATTTGCTGCTTTAACCTTCTCCTCGAGCTCTCTCTGCCTATGGATCTTTTTGTACCCAATTTTGTTTGTTTATTTTTAAAACTTCTTATTGAAATGTAGTTGATTTGCAATGTTGTATTTGTTTCAGGTGTACAGCAAAGTGATTTGGTTATACATAAACATATATTCTTTTTTATATTCTTTTCCCTTATAGGTTATTACAAGATATTGAGTTTAGGTCCCTGTGCTATACAGTAGGTCCTTGTTATTCTAGTTTATATACAGTAGTATGTATATATTAATCCTGAGCTCCTAATTTACCCACCTCTCCCCTTGGTAACCATAGCTTGTTTTCTATGTCTGTTGTTGGGAGCCGTGTTAGGCATTACTGACAAAATAGAGGCACGGCCCTAAACCCCCTCCCTTTGTTCCGTAGGCACAGACTCAGAATAAAGGAGTTAGGCTTTGTGATTCTGACTTGTTTTTTTCTTTCCTCAGCTGAGTTGACTGAAGAGAATATTAAGGTGCTTATTGTTTTTGAGAGGAGCATGAGAAGGCATAAAGCCTTCTGCAGCTGTGCTCAAAGAATAATTCATAAAGTTAATCATTGACATTTGTTCAAGGACTTTTACAAAAGACTGTTCCAGGGTGAGGACGCAGGCCGCAGCTTGAGGCCATGGGAGGGATTGCTATCTGAAGCCCATTTGTGAGAAAAGTGTTTATGGCAAAGGAGTTTGCTGAATTTAGGGCTTAGAAATAATCAAAATAGTTAGAAACTAAAGATTTAAGGACTGCTATAATGTTAGCATATTCTACTATAGCTTATAGAAATTAGGGACTTTAGAAATATTATTAGCTAGAAGCCTTTTCTAAGAAATAGTGAGCTTAGGATACTAGGGGCAAATAGGACTTAGAAAGATAAGAAATAAACTGAGTAATGTGGTATGCAGCCCAGACATTAGCATGAGTTATAGTGTATTCACAAAGACACATGAAAAAAAGTAGATAAGAGAATCGCTGAGGAAGGAACTCCTTTTGAGGGACAACAATGATTTTTGGAGAAAAATAAATCTGGGTCAATGGAAACTAAAAATATCAAACCTCTGACCTAATGCTTTTGTAAAAGCATAAAAGAGAATCATAAGCTTAAAATAAACAGGCAGTCCAAGAAAAATGCCAAGAAAAACTGCCTCAGTTTCTCGCCGACACTGCTCACCCCTTCAGGTTGAATCCCTGGCTGCTGGAGCTGGACTCCGACAGTCTGTGAGTCTATTTCTGCTCAGAAATAAATTCATTTGTTTCATTTTGGTGCACCTCTAGCTGGAACAGAGGCAGGAATAACGAGCTTCTGCCTTTGCACCCTGTAGAGTGCTAGTGAAAGTGTGAATCACTCAGTTGTGACAGACTCTTTGTGATCCCATGGACTGTAGCCCACCAGGCTCCTATGTCCGTGGGATTTTCCAGGCAAGAATACTGGAGTGGGTTGCCATTTCCTTCTCCAGGGAATCTTCCTAACCCAGAGACTGAACCTAGATCTCTTGCTTTACAGGCAGAGTCTTTACCGTCTGAGCCACCAGGGAAGCCCAGTACAGAGACGGTGACAAAGGAGAGGGAACTGGGTCGATCTCTGGCACATAAAACAAAGTGTTTGGCCCAGGACTTTGCAACGGGTCCCAGCATGAGATGAGGAGACCTCAACTGAGCTGCAAGCAGGCTCTGAAAACAAAAGCCAAATTAAATGGGAAGCCAGACCAGTTTTATCCCTCAAGGAAAAATACAGTTTAGACTTTGTTGTTAAATATTTAATATTTTCAAAAATTGGTAAAACTCCATATCCATTTGAGCAATATTCATTTTCCTCCAATTCTTCAAATGTATCTTTGCAGATCTTTCCCAAATTTCTCTCCACCACCCAGCCTCTCCCTGAATTCTGATTCCCTACTTGTCAGAGTCTCAAGGTGGTTGGCCTCCCAACCACTTCCAAACCAAAGCCTCTAAATGACATCAGTTCAGATTAGCTCAGTTCAGTTCAGTCGCTCAGTCGTGTCCGACTCTTTGCGACCCCATGAATCACAGCACGCCAGGCCTCCCTGTCCATCACTAACTCCCAGAGTTTACCCAAACTCATGTCCATCGAGTCACTGATGCCATCCAGCCATCTCACCCTCTGTCATCCCCTTCTCCTCTGCCCTCAATCTCTCCCGGCATCAGGGTCTTTTCCAATGAGTCAACTCTTCTCATGTGGTGGCCATACTATTGGAGTTTCAGCTTCAACATCAGTCCTTGCAATGAATACACAGGACTGATCTCCTTTAGGATTGACTGGTTGGATCTTCTTGCAGTCCAAGGGACTCTCAAGAGTCTTCTCCAACACCACAGTTCAAAAGCATCAATTCTTCGGTACTCAGCTTTCTTCACAGTCCAACTTTCACATCCCTACATGACCACTGGAAAAACCTTGACTTGGCAGAACTTTGTTGGCAAAGTAATGTCTCTGCTTTGGAATATGTTGTCTAGGTTGGTCATAACTTTCCTTCCAAGGAGTAAGTGTCTTTTAATTTCATGGCTGCAATCAACATCTGCAGTGATTTTGGAGCCCCCCAAAAAATAAAGTCTGACACTGTTTCCACGGTTTCCCCATCTATTTCCCATGAAATGATGGGACCAGAGGCCATAAGCTTAGTTTTCTGAATGTTGAGCTTTAAGCCAACTTTTTCACTCTCTCCTTTCACTTTCATCAAGAGGCTTTTTAGTTCCCCTTCACTTTCTGCCATAAGGGAGGTGTCATCTAACTGACATCACCACCCACTAAATCCCTCCTCATCTGTCTTCCCTCATTAATGTGAAACTTTAGCCATGTTTAAGCCATCTTGCCCCCATTTTCCCTTTTTTATAACTTTATGGGAAATCTTGCCTCTCTGTCTTCTCTGTCACCAACTTAGCTTAGGTTCTACTAATTTTATCTAGAACTAGTGCAATAACCCACTCCAGTGTTCTTGCCTGGAGAATCCCAGGGATGGGGGAGCCTGGTGGGCTGCCGTCCATGGGGTCGCACAGAGTCGGACACGACTGAAGCAGCTTAGCAGCAGCACCAGCAGTGCAATAAACCCCTTGGTTTTTTCACCCCTACTCTCTCTTCTTCTTCTAATTTATCCTATACTCATTTGGGATATTAGGAATGACTTTTATATGGTTTGATATAGTTTTGTAATTTCCTAGGAAGGTAATGTGGGCTATATAAATGGCTTCTCCAGCCATCTCATCTGCCCTTTTGTAAATAAACACATCATTTACTCATCAAGAGGTCTCAGGCCCGGTCTTAAGGGTGCAACAGTGGATTCACCTTTCCTACCTCAAAAACATGGATGCAGGGAGGCGAAGTAAATCTTACTACTGAAATACCTTCCCAACTGAGGGCATAAGAAAGGAAATTCTGTCCTAGCTAACACATACAGATAGCATGGTCTTTCACATAAAAAAGGGAACGCCTGATTTTTCTCTAAGTTATCTTCTCCCATATTAGTAGGGGAGTCTTATTCAGATGTACATTTATGACTGAAGTGTCCAAAAATAACCCTTATGTCTACTTCAGTCTGGGAACCTGGTGAACTATTTTTATCCCCTCTTCCCTCCATTTTTTCAACTTGAAAGAACTGAAGAAATTTACTTGATATGCACCTCTCTCAGGTTAAGTTTGAGTCCAGCTCAGCCTTGCCCCTTTTCTGCTCACAGACCTCTGATGGCACCCCTTCTCTGGTCTCGCCTTCTCCTCATCTCCACTCTCGTCTCTCTCCACCCAGCTACCCTCGCCCCTCCAAGGCAGTGTGCCAGTGATTTTCACAGACTGCTTCTTCCATTTCAGCCACTTTCCTCCCACTTAACAAAATTCAGTGCAAAAGAAGCGTGAGGTCATGGAAGTGTTATTCATTTATCTAAATAATTTATAAGGGAATAAACCACTTCTTTCTGAGTTTTATCATCATGTCTTATATAAGTTTGGTACTCAGTGAATATTTGCTGGAAAAAGTTAATTTAAGGTCCTTTATCTATCAGCTATTTCCCAAACAGGTTCTGATTTACAAGATGTTTACAGTGATTGGGCTTCCCCTGTGGCTCAGCAGTAAAGAATCTGCCTGCAGTGCAGGAGACGTGGATTTGATCCCCGGGTCAGAAAGATCCCTTAGAGAAATGTACAGCGACCCACTCCAGTATTCTAGCCTAGAGAATTCCATGGATAAAGGGGGCTGGCAGGCTACAGTCCATGGGGTCGCAAAGAGTCGGACACGACTGAGCACGCTTGCCTCTGCAGTGATTGCCTGATTAACGAACTGTTGCCTGTAGTCGGTGATGCTGCTACTGCCACTTTGTACACAGGCATTTGTCCTGCATCACAATTCATGGTGCTTGCACTGACATAAACTACTGACAAATCACACATGGGCCGTTCATATCTATTTTTAAAATGAAGTGTAATTGGCCTACAACACTGTTCATTCCAGGTGCAGAATATAGTGACTGATATTTTTGTGCCTTACAAGGTGATCACCACTCATTCATGTGCTGTGAATTTCCCCACTACTACAAACATCAACATATTCATACCTCTGGCGCCTCCTCTAGGACTTGCCCTAATACCACAACAGAAGTCAAGGTATGGGAACTTCGGCGGGAAGTCATTTACACATCCAGATGCCTCCTGCATGCGGGGCCTCTACACAAGGCTCCTCTGAGTTCCTGCCTTGGCCCTAACCTGTTCCATGACTGAAGCCAGTTCATAAAGTGGATACAACCCCTAAATTAATTCAGCTTATTCTGCTCTGGTTTTCAGCTAGGCACAGTGGCAGCTTGGGCTTCTTTGTGGTTTGAGATATAGGAGATGCCAACCTTCATTCTCTGCAGCTCTTCTGCCTCATATCAGCAGCTCACAGAAGGCTCCAGCTTCTCCCTGTTTTGAAGCATGACCTTCCATTTGAATATTTTTCAAAGTTCTTAACGAATTCTCTACTTTTAAATTTTCTTGCAAATCCATGAGGTCTCCAGGCTCTATCCTATACAAGGTCTGTGCTTTTACACTGCATCCTCTTGAGATTTTTATACTATCTTCACAATTTATAAAAGTTTTCCAAGCCCACAGGAGTTAATATCGGAACACAAAGGCTGCCAGCTTACCATGTTAAAATCACTCAATCGTGTCTGACTCTTTGCAACCCTGTGGACTGTAGCCCACCAGGCCCACCAGGCTCCTCAGTCCATGGGATTCTCCAGGCAAGAATACTGGAGTGGGTTACCGTTTCCTTCTCCAGGGGATCTTCCTGACCCGGGGATCAAACCCAGGTCTCCTGCATTGAAGGCAGATGCTTTAACCTCTGAGCCACCAGGGAAGCTTTGTGGGAATGCAAACTACTACAGCCACTATGGAGAACAGTGTGGAGATTTCTTAAAAAACTGGACATTGAACTGCCTTATGACCCAGCAATCCCACTGCTGGGCATACACACTGAGGAAACCAGAATTGAAAGAGACACATGTACCCCCAAAGTTCATCGCAGCACTGTTTATAATAGCCAGGACATGAAAGCAACCTAGATGTCCATCAGCAGACAAATGGATAAGAAAGCTGTGGTACATATACACAATGGAGTATTACTCAGCCATTAAAAGAATACATTTGAATCACTTCTAATGAGATGGATGAAACTGGAGCCTATTATACAGAGTGAAGTAAGCCAGAAAGAAAAACACCAATACAGTATACCAACGCATATATATGGTATTTAGAAAGATGGTAATGATAACCCTATATGCAAGACAGCAAAAGAGACACAGATGTAAAGAACAGACTTTTGGACTCTGTGGGAGAGGGAGAGGGTGGGATGATTTGGGACAATGGCATTGAAACCTGTATACTATCATGTAAGAAATGAATGAATCACTAGTCTAGGTTAGATACAGGATACAGGATGCTTGGGGCTGGTGCACTGGAATGACCCAGAGAGATGATATGGGGGGTGGGGGTGGGAGGGAGGTTCAGAGTTGGGAACTCATGTACACCTGTGGTGGATTCATGTCAATGTATGGCAAAACCAATACAGTATTGTAAAGAAAAAGAAAATTACACACAGCTAAATACAGAAGAACATCCCTTGCACTCTCTCTAAAAGATGGCAATCATTGCTCCTCTTAAGGATATAGAGCATATAAAACCGAAAGACAGTACTGGGTAATGGAAGAAACCTTAGTTATCTTCTTTCTGCCTCTGTTTCTGTTTCGTAACTAGAGAATTCTAGTAGCCACTTTCCTGAAAGGCACTGCTACAGATTACAAGGTTGATTTTACTTGTATCATTGACTTATTCCCATTTGGTGTGTATTAAATATTATTGGTACGAATCAGTTACATGACATGGTCTCTGCAATAGTTCATGAATGTGTTTCTCATTATACTTTGTTTTGTTTTGTGCTTTTTTAAAAAACATTTTTTTCTTATAGTTCAGGCTAATATGATTACTATAACTCAGATATTAAATGTCATAATGTCAGAACACTACCAGCAGAAAATTAAATAATGTTGAGATTTTCCAGACGCAGATGTCTTTTATAATCAGGAAACATCTTAATGTTGTATGTTTGTATTTTGTCCTTGTGATGTTGATTTCATCTTATTCCTAATCCCATGTTCTATTTATTTGATACCTCAGGCTCTCCAGGGTTTTCCAGGTGGCTCAGTGGTAAAGAATCCCCCTGCTGATGCAGGAGATGCAGATTCGAACCCTGGGTCGGGAAGATCCCCTGGAGAAGGACATGGCAACCCACTCCAGTATTCTTCCCTGAGAAATCCCATGAACAGAGAGGCCTGGCAGGCTACAGTCCATGGGGTCACAAAAGAGTCGGATACAACTTAGCGACTAAACAACAAGGCTTTCCAGCGCGTCCTTCTCATAACAGCAATGAGCTCAGTGTTGGCTGTATTAAAGCCAAATGACCAGTGAGAACTTGGTCATAATTTGTTGAATGAAGAAAGAAGTGAATGAATCAAAACAAAAGCAACAACATTAACCTAAAAACAAAGACTAGAGTCTGTGTGTAATTTGGTCATACGAATTATAACATCAGGTCACACGAGGCTTACTTTTTAAGTTCTATTTGATAATAATTCAAGGCAACCATGATCAGCTGCCAAAGCTCACACAGTCAATGTAGGAGTTGGGTCTGCTACACAGAAATGTTTCAAACTCAAAATCAGAAAGCATATGCACACTCATAAAGTGAGAATGCTCCTCGGAAGCTCTTTGCCTTTTCCAGGCTAAGAAACGAAGACCCTGAGGAATGACATGATTTGTTCAGAAGCACACAGTGGAGGCAAGGTCATGGAACTTAGGCTCTTGACTTCCCTGGCAGCTTTTAACCCATAAAGCTGCTCTCCACCCCCAGCCCATCTGCTGACTCTGGGCATGGCATCTGTATTCGACCCAGCTTCTCAGAGCACATCAGCTGTGAGCCAATTGGATATAAGTACAAAGAGAACAGAAAACTCTCTTTTCCCAGGCAGCTGGAAAGTTTCACTTGGCATTTATTTTTAGCATCTTGTGTGCGCTGGGGAGCAACCATGGCAACAGAGGCACCTGGGAGGGCCTGCAGAGATGGTCACAGGGACAGGCAAAGAGCAGCAGAGAGAGGCCTTCCATGTCCATGGGAAAGTGTGGGCAAGCTGGACATGGCCCTAAGCCATCACCAGGAGAGAATAAACGCGGAAGCAGCAGGACTCGCCTCCACTTGGGCTGTCAGTGACTGATGAGATCATCTTTGTAAAACTGTCTTCCCCTCCCTTCCTTTCCTCCTCCCCGCGCAGCACCAATACAACGTGTAAATAAAGCCAAACAAGTCATGTCTGACTTGGAGATCTGATTGTATGTCATGTTTTGTTAAGTCCAGCCCTTTGTGAAACTTCAGTGCGCATAGCCCTGGAGGGGAAATGACTCTTAGGCTTCCACTGATGAGTGGCTCCCTCACCTCAGCAAGGATGAGATCAAAAGCTCCCACCTTGCCCGGAAAGAGCAGGTGGAAGGGTGACCACGCTCCCAGGGATGCACCGGCCCCAGAGAAGCCAGGCGGCTACCAGAGCCTTAGTACCTGGGGAAAACCTGTCTCATCTGACTTCACCCATGGCTCTTTCCCCACGCCAAGCTCTTCCATTTACTCCTGGGGAAAGGATGGAGCCCATTTAGGAAACTTTCCAGTTCCTGGACTTCTCTGTCTGGTTCTCCAACTCTGGGGGACCCAGTGAGTGATTTATACTAGGTCACGGTGTGTGTGCCTAGGGTGTTTGCAGATCTAGGCTTTCCCACCTTCTCATCTCAGGCCCACCACCATGTCCCTCTTTCCCCAACTTTCAGTGAAAATGTGACCCTCTCCCCTATGCTTGTGGGAGTAAAACCTGCACTGAATGAATCCAGTGTATACCTTTGATGAGAAGTCTGCTCCAAAGACATTCAGCTCATTTCAGCTCATTCTTGGGCATTTGCTATTTCTCTGCCTGTGTACTTTCTCCCCCCCCCCCCTTTTTTTTTTTAAATTGAACTATAGTTGATTTACAATGTGCCAATCTCTGCTGTACCAGCAAAGTAAATCAGTTATATATATATATATATATATTATACATATATATGTATATATACAGTTTTCAAATATTCTTTTCTGTTACAGTTTATTCCAGATTGGATATAGTGCCCTGTTTATGGACCTTGCTTATCCATTCTAAATGTAGTAGTTTGCATCTGCTAACCTCAGATTCCCGCTCCGTACCTCTCCCTCCCCTCTCCTTGGGAACCAAAGGTCTGTTCTTAACTGTGAGTCTGCTTCTGTTTTGCAGATAGCCTCATTTGTGCCATATTTCAGATTCCACATCTTAGTGATGTCGTATGATATTTGTCGTTCTCTTTCTGACTTGTCTCATTCAGTATGATGCTTTCTATTTGCCTCCTTGGTGCTGCGAATGGCATGATTTCACTCTTTCTGTGGCTGACTGGTATTCCACTGGATAGATGTACCACATTTTCTTTATCCATTCATCTGTCAGTGAACACTTAGGTTGTTTTCATGTCTTGGCTATTGTTAATAGTGCTTCTATGAACATTGGAGTGTTTGTATCTTTTTGAGTTATAGTTTTGTCCAGGCTCATGCCCAAGAGTGAGATTGTTTGATTATAACCCAGTCAAAAATCAGGCAGAAGACTCAATAGACATTTCTCCAAAGAAGACATACAGATGGCCAGTGGAGATGTGAAAAGATGCTCAACATCACTAATTATTGGAGAAATGCAAATCAAAACTACAATGAGGTATCACTTCATACCAGTCAGAATTTCATGATGACTTTAGAAAAGGCTTGAATGTTTCAAAATAAAATTGGTTTCTTTCCGAAGAATATATACAGATGAAATGTACTGCATTAAATTTGTGTCTGAACGTTATCTTGAAACATGATAGTGACTGATAAAATGTTTTTCATGAGAATAGCTTCCATAATTTTAAGCACATTTCAGTAAAATACCAAGTTTCACAGTAATATCACTGCTCTGGGTTAAGCTTATACACAGTCCTCTCATTCTCTCCTATTCAACATTGAGGACAGTGTTGCTCACAAGGAGGTATTCATAAATAATAAATAGAGCAGGAAAAGAAATCCATCATTGTGGTCACGTGGCTGGAAAGACCTCTATTGATCTTCACTTCCCCACAAAACCGCATAAATATGTAATGGTGGTATTGAGCCAACTCCCTCCAAGGAAATGAACTGTGACATTACCCAAGAGATATGCATGTTACTATGGAACAAAATCCTAAAGATAAAATGAGGAGACAGTCTCTTATTTGACCCCAAACTGAGGAAGGTTGGAGGGAGCTGTTCAATTTATTTCTACCTTCTGTTCCTAACAAATTCTGTGAAGCATGATAGATTCCCAGAATTGGAAAACATCCAAAAAGGCATATTCATTGTTGGTGGTTTTTTTTTTTTCCCCCATAAACTTCCAACCGCAATGTATCATACCGGGATGAATCAATCTCCAATTTTAACTTCCTAGGCAACTGTGTACTTACTAGAGGCCAAGCCCAGATCCAGGGTAAAGATGGTCCTTTACCAAAGAAGCTGCTCTGTGGATAGAAATGTCATCCCCTCAAAATGTCAATGTTCTCAAATATAGTCTTCCCTCAGTATCCTAGAGGGAGTGGTTCTAAGCCCCACACCCCACCTCTTGTCTTGGGAATACCAAAATCAGAGGATACTCAAGTCTCTACATAAATGGCATAGTGCTTGCATATAATCCATGCACATCCTCCCATATACTTTAAATCATCTCTAGATTACTTATAATACCTAACACAAAGTAAATGCTTCCTAAATTGTCGCCAGTGCCTGGCAAATTCAAGTTTTGCTTTTCAGAACTTCCTGGATTTTTTCCCCCAACATTCTCCATCCATGGTTGGTTGAATTTATGGATGCAGAATCCGTGGATAGGGAAGGTCAACCATATTACCATTCACAGTGGTCACTTTCCAGGCACAAATAAAGGCTAGCAGCAAAATATAAGCATTCAGAAAGGTTTTATATCAAAACTTCCCAGATGGTCCAGTGGCTAAGACTTCGAGCTCCCAATACAGGGTGTCTGGGTTTGACCCCTGATCAGGGATTTAGATCCTACATCCCACAATTAAAGATTCCAAGTGCTGTAACTAAGACCCAATGTAGTCAAAATAAACAAACAAACCATTTTTTTAAAAGAAAGATTTTAAAATAGTATGAATTATACAAGGCCTGATTTTAAGCGAGCAGCCTATTGTCAATTTAGAATATTTGCAGAATGTGTATTAGAAAGGAAAGCTGTGAATGGAAAATCAACTCCCCTGCATACTGGAGATAGGGAAATGGCCATCATATAATCTTTCCTCAGATGTAACGAGATGGCATTTCAAGTTGTGCTGCTCTCTCTGCCAAAAGCAAAAACTTCCTTTTCAACTGATATTTTCCCAAAATAGATGATAGGAAACTTTGAATTCTCCAGAAAGTAATTGTGGAGATAATTTTTAAGACTGTTTTAATATCTTCTGATCAATTCCAAGTAAACAAGTAGGATGTGGCAATTTTGGCACAGCCATGTGCCATGCAAGGCATACTTAACATCTTGAGGCCACATAGTTTAGACAGAACCTGGATCACTAAATTTTAGAAATGGAGGAAAATACTTAAAAAAACAAAACTGCAATACAAATTGAGAGGGTAAATACAGCCCTCAGTAAGGTATAGGCATTACACATCTCATTCCTGAATGTCCTCCAAGAATAGAAAATATGATTGCTCCAATAAAAGATTGTGCTGGAGAACGAATAAGCAGAAATAAATAGCATATTTCTAAAGCCCACATTCCATTAGCACGTCTGCTAAACCAGAAGGCTATCCACTTGCTCGTGTTATCTCACTCCTTGCCTTAGAGAAAGAAACCAATGGGTGCAATTTCTCCCTTGAAATATACCACAGTTTATATCTTCTATGCATGGACTTATAAAAAGAGAAAGAGACACGTATATTTTCACATAATTGCAAGCAACTTGACACAGTTGAAAATGCATGAGAACCACACTCAGTAAACTTAAATTCAAGGCCAAGTAAGAAACTTAATCTCTCTGAGACTTGGTATCCACATTTATACCTAGAGACTAATAATCCCTATACAATGGAGATGTCTTGAGGATTAAAGGTTCTAAGGCCTGTGAAAATGATATTCAAATATTGCTTTTAAAAGGACTATGGAAAATCATCTTAGCCACCTTTCCAGCTCTCAGCAGAATCACATCACAGTTTTCATGGAATGAGTTAACCAAGTTCAGAAAAGGAGCTGCAATAGAAAGTTTTTGGTAACATTCCAAATATGTGCTGTGCAAATCCTTCACATCATAACTTGACTTTATTCTTTTCTTCTCATCTAAAGACAGGGAAGTTACCATGTAATTTATGGCCTCTATTTTCATGCAGCTTGTAGAGTCACTCCTTAACCATTTTAGAGACAGAATCTTGTCAAAACTCCATCTCTAAAATCATGCCTGTAGGTACATGTTCGATCCCCTCCAATTTCTCTAGCTCATTTTCTCCTGGTCCTAGGACTCCACGAGTGGGAATTCAGTTCTTGCCCAGCGGTAGTACTTCTTGTTTCCCACTTGTGGCCCTCTCAGCCTCCTTTCACTATTGACAGAGTGTCAGCTCCTTGTCTGTTTTAACCCCTTCATGTTTTCACCATTAACACACATAGGCATTTTCCTCTGTCCTTGCTGTACTTTTCTCAGTTCATGTTGCAAATCTACCAAGCACACACTGAGTCCCTGTATTCCAAGGCCTCTGTCCCATCTGTCTCAGTGTTAA
This sequence comes from Capricornis sumatraensis, assembly GCF_032405125.1. NCBI lineage: Eukaryota > Metazoa > Chordata > Mammalia > Artiodactyla > Bovidae > Capricornis > Capricornis sumatraensis. Next base: position 39,453,877 of record NC_091078.1, on the reverse strand, counting down.
CCAGAAAATGAATGTAAGATGGTCTCAATCAGTGTTCGGGGGTTATGCAGTACTGAGTCTAGAACCAACAGCCTGTTGTTATGCAGTTTTAAGTTAGCATTGCCATCTTGGAAACATCGCTTTCATATACGAATTTCTCATCATGTGTAGGGTCACATAATGGCTATATAACTTAGCTCATGCAGTCCTACTTTTAGCATAGTACCTAGCTCAGAATAAAAGTCTGTGTTTAAAATAAAATACCTGTGGTTTTCCCTGGTTCTCTCTCTGGCTGATTATTGTCAGAGAAAAGCATTTTATTAGCCTGACCAAGTTCGTGCTTCAGAAAACTATGTTTTGCGGTTAACCAGGACTTTTGTCTTCTTTAAGGCAATTTCAAAAGGAGTTTTTCTGGGATGTAAGTCAGATAGTTAATACATATTGAGTAGAACTCAAGGAGATAGTGAAGGACTGTGAAGCCTGGCATGCAGCCGTCCACAGGGTCGCAAAGAGTCGGACACGACTTAGTGACTGAACAGCAACAATTAAGTAGAACAGATTCAATACTGACTTTTTAAAAAGTTAAAGTCGAGTTGTTTTGCAATGTTGTATTAGTTTCAGGTATACAGCAAAGTGATTCAGATATAAAATATATATGCATATTATATATACATGCACATCTATATTTCCAGATTCTTTTCTCTTAGAAGTTATTACAAAATACTGAGTATAGTTCCCTGTGCTATGTAATACACCCTTGTGAGTTATCTATTTTTTAATAAAGGAAAGTGTTTGTGTTAATCCCAAACTCCTAATTTATCCCTCCCCTACTCTTTTGCTCTGAGTTGATCCTTCGCTCACTTTCAGGGAGAAAGGAGAGTGACTTACTTAGGCACAAAGAGACATCTCTCCGTAACTGACCTGAGCAACAGGCTGATGACTACAGCCCCTTATGATGAGAGCAGGGGAAATGTATCCTTTCTCCATTTTGTCTCCAACCTCTAACCACTACAAGCTTGTTAACAAATGAAATAAACTTTGATTTATTAATTCAGTGAAAACCACATGCTTTGAATGCAAAGAAGAAAAATGGCTTCACTTAACACAGGGGAGATGTTTCAGACCAGCTGCTGGCTCAGTGGGTCAGCTTCCCTCTGTGGTAAGTGATGATTTGTACAGGCTTCCACATCAGCTCGACAATGACCACAGAGGGAACAATCCAGCTTATCTGGGGGAGAGCTACTAAGTGGCATGAGATTTCCCACTCAGGTCTAAGCTTTTGACCTTACACTTTGAAACACAGAAGAAGAATCTAAATCCGCACACTGAAGGTTATAGCCGTCATCCAAGCTAGACCCAGAAAGAACTGAGCCTTGGCAAAGAAGGCATACAAAGCCTTGTTCACCAAATTCTGGTGAATCTTTCACCCCACTCATTTCTTCTTCCCTCCGAAAAGCTTCTTACAACCCACACTTAAAATCTTCTACATATCTAGGGAGGTACTTTTCCCCATTATTTCCATTTATTTCCTCTATGATGATTGACTCTTTTTCAAAATGAACACGGAAATCACGTTTTCCTCCACATATAAGATTCATTCTAAACACCAGAGCCTTTAGACCAGAGATTCTTACTGAAATACCAGATTTTATTTTTAATACAACGTATTGCATGTATGAAGCAACTCAGTAAAGAAGCAGTTTCTATAAAATAATCTCTTGCTGAGTCGCTTTAAATAATATTCAGGAGGCTGAAAGGTAACCTTCTCTTTTGTGAGCAAATAAACTGAGAGATTGAAAACTAAAGTCACTTGTCTTAAATCAACCCATTCAATAACTAGTGAACGTTTAAAATGAACAAAGGAATATGAGAGTTACAAAGAAACTGTCTGATACAGTTTCTAACCCCCTCAATTTGTATTTCTGTAAAAAACAGCAAAGCTAGCATGCATGAATAACGTGGAAAAGAAGCAGAGGATCCAGTCCTATGGCAGAGAATCAAAGTGAGGTTCGATACCACATGTGGAAGAGGGATGGGGAGATTTAAATGAACTCTATGATTCTGTAATTCCATTAGAGGATTTAGAGGATTCAGTCACAATGGGTCAAATCCTATGGGTAGAACCTGAGACAAAGTTCAAGATCTAATGCCCACGGACATCCCTGGTGGTCCAGTGCTTAAGAATCCACCTTCCAATGCAAGGGACGTGAGTTTGATCCCTGGTCTGGGAACTAAGATCCCATATGCCACAGGGCAACTAAGCTTGTAGAGCACAACTAGAGAGCCCAGGTGCTCTAGAACCCATGAAAGTGTCAGTCACTCTGTCGTGTCCGATTCTCTGGGACCCCAAGGAGGACTCCTTTGTTTGTACAATTCTCTGGGCAAGAATACTGGAGTGGGTTGCCATTCCCTTCTCCAGGGGATCTTCCCGTCCCAGGGATTGAACCCCGTCTCCTGCATTGCAGGCAGATTCTTTACTGTCTGAGCTGCCAGGGAAGCCCTGTTCTGCAACCAAAGAAGCCATCCCATCCTGCAACAACTAGAGAAAGCCCACTGGCTGCAGCGAAGACCCAGAGCAACCAAAAGGAAAAAAAGCATGTAATATATATCAGAAACCCTGATTCTATGCAGTCAAGTACATACTTGGTACTTGGACTTCAGGAAGGGAATTATGGCAATCACAACCTCATGTGTCCAGGGAAGCTGGGCATATAGCCTCAGCCCAAGCCTGTTTGGAGGCGATGGTGTCTTCCTTCCTTCTGCGGGTGGAGGCTATGTTGCCTAATGCCACCAGAACTCATTTTTAAAAGCAACTGTAAGTGCAGACTTAGATGGGAAACTTTATCACTTAAAGTATTAACTGCCATTTTATGACTTTGAGACCTCTGCTTTGGGTAGTTCCAGTGTTTTATTTTTCTTTTTCTTTTTGGTGACGTATATTAGACTGAGCTCTCAGACGGTGAACATAGATGGTTTAGTGACCAGTAATGTCTCAGACTGTAAGCCATTATCCCCTGGACCATTGCATTGATATAAGCTCATTAATAATTGATTGTAAAGGGATTATCTACCTGACTTGACTCTACTTCTCAAGTATCCTAAGGGGTTTCTGTAGTGCAACTACTATTGAGTTGAAGAATATTTTAAATAACCAAACTGCTGCTTGGCCAGCAGCTATTATTCTTTATAATAGACAGAACCATCTAATATATGAATGACCTCAAGTCAGAGATATTTACCTTCCTAAGCTCAGGCACAAGCGATGTCACATTACAGTAATAATAACAGAAGAGTGGATTGCCTCCCCCACCCCCCCACCCCCCCGCTGTAGCGTAAGATACTCAAGGGAGAAACCTGAGCTTTGAAACAGTCTATGTGGAACCTATTTGCAGAGCAGGAATTGACACAGACACAGAGATTGGACATGCGGACGCAGAGGAGGAAGGGGAAGGAGGGACGAATTGAGGAGCAACACTGCCATATATGCACTGCCATGTGTGAAATAGCTGGTGGGAACCTAGCTATCGATTTAGATCGCATGTGGCATGCACAGAGAGCTCAGCTCGGTGCTCTGTGATGACCTAGGGGGTGGAATGGGGGTTAAGGTGGGAGGGAGGCTCCAGAGGGAGGGGATGTATGTATATGTACAGCTGATTCACTTTGTTGTACAGCAGAAACTAACACAACATTGCAAAGCAATTATATTCCACTAAAGAAAAAAAGAACTTAACATGCCACTTGAAAAATGGTTATTGCTGGGCTGTAATATCCATCCCAGTTGATTGGAGTTCCTTATAATGAATGCGTGTGTCCTCTGTCAGGACTGACTTTTTTGCAACCCCATGGACTGTATAACCCACCAGGCTCCTCTGTCCATGAATTTTTCCAGGCAAAAACGCTGGAGTGGGTTGTCATTTCCTTCTCCAGGGTGTCTTTCGGACCCAGGGATCCAACCGGGGTCTCTTTTGCATCTCCTGCATTGACAGGCAGATTCTTTACCATTAGTACCACCAGGGAAGCCCGTGTAATGAATAATCCTTTATATTCCTGTGTGCCTTTGCACTAATGCTTGGGAAGATAATTAAGGACCTCTATCAACGGTGCCATGCTATTTGCCCAGGATACAAGGGGAAGCTTCCCAATGCACCAAACAGAAAGCACATCTGACATGAGGCTGCTGGACACAGAGCAGGCTTATCAGATACCTGTTAAAGGCATGTTCTGAACGGCAGCCTAGGAATCAGCTCTCCTGCTGCTGGTCTCCTACAGATCCAGAAGTTGGCCACCCAACAGCTAATTGAAAATTCATGGAGTGTATGATTTATGTTAGGGGAAGAGGGACTGGGGGAAAGGGCCGTTAAAGAAGAGAATAATTGAACCCAAGTGCAGCAAGATTGGGGGAGATGTCAATTATCTCATTTTGTCCCTTTCTTCTGGAAGGGCCTATTACTACCATGTGATTTATGGGCCTGGAGAGAGCCGTAAAACTGCGGAGAATAGGAAACAGAAGAATCCAGGCTATTAAAACAATGTGAGGCAGGGCTTGTAGATTCTTATCCTTTATTTTTGAAAGAGCTCACTAAAACCTAAATAAAGGGTAGAAAAAAAGAGATGATTCGTTTTAAAGACTGTTCTGTCTTCTTCACGTGAATTTTTACTTATAAAGAAAACACAACTCCATCATTAAAGTCTTCTTTTTTCCTTACTGGATTTTATATTCAGTTGTTTTCATATCTTTGACCATAGGATTACAAGAGTCTAACATATGTTTTTATTGATAGTAAGGCCCAGAAAAAGGATATTCGTTTCATAGACCTGGAAAAAATAAGCAAAAGATAAAATCTGTGTTAATTTTTCCCTTATCCAAGCTATCACGTTAGGAAGTCTTTTGTGAACACATAGCCCGACTTTCCAAGCCATCTCCCCATGAAGCATATGTGGGTAGGAGGGAAGGCAGGCGTGTATCTTCAGCTGCATCCACAGTACATGAAGCCAGGGAACAAACACCAAATTGTGTCCAAGACAGAATGTCGACAGTCAGTGCTAGAGGAGCACCCAAAATGAGGAACAAAAGCAAGGGTGTGTGCTGGTTTGGAAAAACTAGAGCACAGGGTCAAAGGGTTGGAGATAAACCGAGAATGGAGACAAAGACTTGTGCACTAGGCAGGTGAGAACGGAGGAGCCATTGTGTAATGCTCAAGACCACTGATCAGTCCCCTTGCAGCCAGTCATCCCCAGAAAGGAAACAGGATGGAAACCCTCTACTTGGAAGGCTCTCATCTTCTACTACTCATCTCTGCAGTGCGCCTCTCATAAGGAAAGGCCTCCTCGGAACACATTCACTCTGCGCGGGCTTTTCTCACTAGCTCTCTTCCATCTTGTATGAATATTCCTTCATCTCTCCAACGTCAATATATCTAGTACGTATCCACCACAGTTTTGCTCAATGTTTATCTGAGCAAGTATGAGTTAACTATTGAACATAGATATTCTTAAAAATACTGTAGCTTTTTCCATATTGTCTTATCTTTATCCAAAGATAAGCATTTGTAAAAACTATCTTTTTAAATAAAAGCATGGTAAAATTCAAAAGTAAATAAGTACATTATATTTCTCATTTCTAGAACATATTTAGTTTAATTCTATTAGTTTTATTTCCTTTGTGTATTATTATGTTTCTAAGTACCAGACTGTGTCATGTAAGCTAGATACAAAATTACTTGTCTTTTTCCTTGCACAATTAGGGGAATATTTGTCCTGGTTTAGTCTGTAGACTTGCTATATAGGTCTATGTAAATACATAGAGTGACTTTTCTAAAAGTTATGAAAGTGTGGTTGGTCTTTAAGAAAGATTCAAAGTAGCATAAAGTTACCTTTTAAATAAGCAAATATATACTTATCCGCTAGATTATCCCCCCCCACACCGCCCAGAACAATTAAAGAAACATTTTATGCATTTTGTATAGCCAGAACATATTATAGTAATATTTTAATTACAAAAATAAATTATGTAATAAATTAATGCACATTTATGGTGGTTCAGATGGTAAAGAATCTGCCTGCAATGCAAGAGACTCAGTTTCTATTCCCGGATTGGGAAGCTCCCCTGGCAAAGGGAATGGCTACCCACTCCAGTATTCTTGCCTGGAGAATCCCCACGGACAGAGGAGCCTCGTGGGCTACAGTCTATGGGATCACAAAGAGCAAGACACAACTGAGCAACCAACGTTTTCAGTTTTTCATTGATGAATGCATTAGATATGAGACCTTGTTCCTGCACGTGTGTGTGTGTATGTGTGTGTGTGTGTGTGTGTGTGTGTGTGTGTGTGTGTGTGTGTGTATACTTCTCCACCTTTTGGCCTCCTTTTCTGAATTCCTTACACTCCAGACAAGTGGGATCACTCATTGTCACCTATATAATCCTGTGCTTTCACTGCTTGATTCACTTATTTTTTCACTTAGTATTTCTTAATTCAATCAGTTGTTGGGTCAGTGAAATAATTATATTTTAAGAGTGCTGGAAAAAATAGCCAGTGAAAATTCTTTAAAAATTAAGCTAATAACATAATTTGAGATAAACAAAAATTTGAGGGAATTTATCACCAGTAGACTCCTAGTAGAGTAAATATTAAAGGAAGCAATTCTGGGATGAAGAAAATGATTTTATGTGATAGCATAGAGACTCAGGAAGAATGAAGAACAATCTAAATGGTAAGTAAATAAATCAAATGGCAAATTAACTGAATATTGGCTATAAAAATCAACAACAGTGATATATGGTTTAAAACATATGGAAAATTTGAAAACAATAGTATACAAATGGGGATGGGGTAAAAGATGTTCAGTTCAGTTCAGTTCAGTCGCTCAGTCATGTCCAACTCTTTGTGACCCCATGAATCGCAGCACACCAGGCCTCCTTATCCATCACCAACTCCTGGAGTTCACTCAGACTTACATCCATCGAGTCAGTGATGCCATCCAGCCATCTCATCCTCAGTCGTCCGCTTCTCCTCCTGCCCCCAATCCCTCCCAGCATCAGTGTCTTTTCCAATGAGTCAACTCTTCGCATGAAGTGGCAAAGTACTGGAGTTTCAGCTTTAGCATCATTCCTTCCAAAGAAATCCCAGGGCTGATCTCCTTCAGAATGGACTGGTTGGATCTCCTTGCAAGCCAAGGGACTTTCAAGAGTCTTCTCCAACACCACAGTTCAAAAGCATCAATTCCTCGACGCTCAGCCTTCTTCACAGTCCAACTCTCACATCCATACATGACCACTGGAAAAATCATAGCCTTGACTAGATGGACCTTAGTTGGCAAAGTAATGTCTCTGCTTTTGAATATGCTGTCTAGGTTGATCATAACTTTCCTTCCAAGGAGTAAGCGTCTTTTAATTTCATGGCTGCAGTCACCATCTGCAGTAATTTTGGAGCTCCAAAAAATAAAGTCTGACACTGTTTCCACTGTTTCCCCATCTATTTCCCATGAAATGATGGGACCTGATGCCATGATCATTGTTTTCTGAATGTTGAGCTTTAAGCCAACTTTTTCACTCTCCACTTTCACTTTCATCAGGAGGCTTTTTAGTTCCTCTTCACTTTCTGCCATAAGGGTGGTGTCATCTGCATATCTGAGGTTATTGATATTTCTCCCAGGCAATCTTGATTCCAGCTTGTGTTTCTTCCAGCCCAGCGTTTCTCATGATGTACTCTGCATAGAAGTTAAATAAGCAGGGTGACAATATACAGCCTTGACGTACTCCTTTTCCTCTTTGGAACCAGTCTGTTGTTCCATGTCCAGTTCTAACTGTTGCTTCCTGACCTGCATATAAGGTTTCTCAAGAGGCAGGTCAGGTGGTCTGGTATTCCCATCTCTCTCAGAATTTTCCACAGTTTATTGTGATCCACACAGTCAAAGCCTTTGCATAGTCAATACAGCAGAAATAGATGTTTTTCTGGAACTCGCTTGCTTTTTCCATGATCCAGCAGTTGTTGGCAATTTGATCTCTGGTTCCTCTGCCTTTTCTAAAACCAGCTTGAACACCAGGAAGTTCACAGTTCACGTATTGCTGAAGCCTGGCTTGGAGAATTTTGAGCATTACTTTACTAGCATGTGAGATGAGTGCAATTGTGCAGTAGTTTGAGCATTCTTTGGCATTGCCCTTCTTTGGGATTGGAATGAAAACTGACCTTTTCCAGTCCTGTGGCCACTGCTGAGTTTTCCAAATGTGCTGGCATATTGAGTGCAGCACTTTCACAGCATCATCTTTTAGGGTTTGAAATAGCTCTACTGAAATTCCATCACCTCCACTAGCTTTGTTTGTAATGATGCTTTCTAAGGCCCACTTGACTTCACATTCCAGGATGTCTGGCTATAGGTGAATGATCACCCCATCGTGATTATCTTTTTTTGCACAGTTCTTCTGTGTATTCTTGCCACCTCTTCTTAATATCTTCTGCTTCTGTTAGGTCCATATCATTTCTGTCCTTTATCTAGCCCATCTTTGCATGAAATGTTCCCTTGGTATGTCTAATTTTCTTGAAGAGATCTCTAGTCTTTCCCATTCTGTTGTTTTCCTCTATTTCTTTGCATTGATCACTAAGGAAGCCTTTCTTATCTCTTCTTGCTATTCTTTGGAACTCTGCATTCAGATGCTTATATCTTTCCTTTTCTCCTTTGTTTTTCACTTCTCTTCTTTCACAGCTATTTGTAAGGCCTCCCCAGATAGCCATTTTGCTTTTTTTGCATTTCTTTTCCATGGGGATGGTCTTGATCCCTGTTTCCTGTACAATGTCACGAACCTCATTCCATAGTTCATCAGGCACTCTATCTATCAGATCTAGGCCCTTAAATCTATTCCTCACTTCTACTGTATCATCTTGCCTTAAGAACCCCATGAACAGGATGAAAAGACAAAATGATAAGATACTGAAAGAGGAACTCCCCAGGTCAGTAGGTGCCCAATATGCTACTGGAGATCAGTGGAGAAATAACTCAAGAAAGAATGAAGGGATGGACCCAAAGCAAAAACAATACCCAGCTGTGGATGTGACTCGTGATAGAAGCAAGGTCTGATGCTATAAAGAACAATATTGCATAGGAACCTGGAATGTCAGGTCCCTGAATCAAGGCAAATTGGAGGTGGTCCAACAAGAGATGATAAGAGTGAACATCAACATTCTAGGAATCAGCGAACTGAAATGGACTGGAATGGGTGAATTTAACTCAGATGACCATTATATCTACTACTGTGGGCAAGAATCCCTCAGAAGAAATGGAGTAGCCATCATGGTCAACAGAAGAGTCCGAAATGCAGTACTTGGATGCAATCTCAAAAATGACAGAATGATCCCTGTTCGTTTCCAAGGCAAACCATTCAGTATCACCGTAATCCAAGTCTATGCCCCAACCAGTAACGCTGAAGAAGATGAAGTTGAACGGTTCTATGAAGACCTACAAGTCCTTTTAGAACTAACACCCCAAAAAGATGTCCTTTTCATTATAGGGGACTGGAATGCAAAAGTAGGAAGTCAAGAAACACCTGGAGTAACAGGCAAATTTGGCCTTGGAATGCGGAATGAAGCAGGGCAAAGACTAATAGAGTTTTGTCAAGAAAATGCACTGGTCATAGCAAACACCCTCTCCAACAACACAAGAGAAGACTCTACACATGGACATCACCAGATGGTCAACACGGAAATCAAATTGATTATATTCTTTGCAGCCAAAAATGGAGAAGCTTTATACAGTCAACAAAAACAAGACCAGGAGCTGACTGTGGCTCAGATCATGAACTCCTTATTACCAAATTCAGACTTAAATTATAGAAAGTAGGGAAAACCACTAGACCATTCAGGTATGACCGAAATCAAAAGATGTTACAGAATCCTGAATTCCTTATCTTGTGTAGGAAGTGGAAAAAGGACTTATTTATATTAGTTTTAATAAGCCAAGGAGGGATGTTCTAATCTGTAAATAGATACCTTGGATGGAGAAAGAAATAGCACTCCATTCCACTGTTTTGACTGGAGAATCCCACGGGCAAGGAAGCCTGGAGGACTGCAGTCTGTGGGGCTGCAACGAGTCTGACATGACTGAGTGGCTAACAGGAAGTTAGCATGAGAGCAGTAAAAGAAGGAGGTGATGGGGGATAGATACAATAAAAGCATTTAATACAAAAGTACATAATAAAGAAGGAGCTAAGACAGAAAAGTGCTGGGACAGATAGAAAACAGAGTAATTACATTAAATTTAAATAGGCCATATGCTTCAATTGAAAAACCAAATTAGTGAGGCTGGATAAAAACAACTATATTCTGCTTACAAGGGACACTAGTCTGCTTATAAGTCTTCCCTAGTAGCTCAGATTGTACAGAGTCTGCCTGCAGTGTGGGAGACCCGAGTTTGATCCCTGGGTCAGGAAGACCCCGTTGAGAAGGGAATGGCAACCTACTCTAGTATTCTCACCTGGAAAACCCCATGGACAGAGGAGCCTGGCGGGTACCAATCCATGGGTTGTGAAGTCAGACACTACCAAGTGACTAACATACTCACTACAAGGGACACTACAAGCTTCATAAAGACCTGGGAGATTGAAAGTAAGAGGATGGAGAAAGATAGACTGCAAACTCCAAGCAAATGAAAGATACCGTAGCTATTTTATTATCAGACATAACAGACTTTAAAGGCAAGAAGAATTACCAAAGGGAAAGAGATGACGTGGAAGTTATAAAAGTTTGACAGTCATGTCTACCCAATAATAAGTCTCAATCTATAAAGCAAAAATTGACAGAACTAAAAATAGAAATAGAAAACTTAAAATCATAGTAGAAGACTTTAAAAGATTTTAACACTTTTCAATACCTGATAGAATGCACATACAAAAATCTGTAAGGATATGGAAAATCTGAAGAATGTGATTAACAGACTTGAGCTTATAACATATATAGAACACTGATCCCAGCAACTGAAAACTATACTTCCTTTTCAAGTTTACATGTAACAATTACCAATATCAACTATGAGTTTAGATAGAAAGCAATCCCTGGTGGCTCAGATGGTAAAGAATCTGCTTGCAATGCGGGAGATCTGGGTTCGATCCCTGGGTAGGGAAGATCCCCTGGAAAAGGGAATGGCTACCCACTCCAGTATTCTAGCCCAGAGAATTCCACGGACAGAGGAGCCTGGCAGGCTACAGTGCATGGGGTCACAAAGAGTCGGGCACAACTGAGGGACGAACAATCTCAACAAATTATGATGGTCTGTCCTGTAGATTTTGTCCTCTGATCTCTGCAGGATGTTAGTAAACTAGAAAATCTCTATTGGTACAAAAATTAAGGATTAATGTCTAAAGAGCACATTGGTAGAATAAGGAATCATAATGGAAATTAGAAAATATTTTGAATCAAATGATTAAGAAATTCCTACGTGGCAAAACTTTTAGGATGGAACTAAAACCACACATCAAGGAAAACTTAAGATTTAGAATTATTAAAGAAGAGAAACTAAAAAAAACACAAGTTGCCGTCTATCTGAAGAAGTTAGAAAACCTCAAAGAAAGTTTGAGGGAGGAAATAATAAAGATAAGGGCAGAATTTAAGAAGAAAATAAACACACCATACAAAGAATCAGAAAGCCAATGAAGAGTGCTTTGGAAAGAAAAACAAAATTTCATAAATTCCAGGCCCCCAAAACACAGATAAAAGAATGAAAACAAAACAAAAAAAACACCCACAACTAACCCATATCAGGGCAAAACTGCCTATAATACAGTTATTAAAGTAATTATAAGAGAATATAATGAACAACCCAATGTTAGTGTATTTGGCAATTTGGCAGTTTAGTTAATTGGACACATTCTTAGACAAATACAACTTTTAAAAATTGACTCAAAAAGAAAATAAATTCATAGTTAAAAACCTCAAAACAAAAACTGCTCACCCAGATGACTTCACTGGTGAATTCTTCCAAATATTAACAGAAAAAAAGTAATGTTATTGCATACAAATCCTTTCCAAGAATAGAAAGAGAGGGGAATTTTCCACATCTTTTAATGAGAACAGTCTAATCATGATACTAAGAATATACAGAGAAGTCCCAGAGCAAACATATTCCTTACTGTTAAAATGATGAAAGTTTTACCCCAGACACAAAGATGACCATTATAATCACTTCTATTCAAACTTTTTCTGAAAGTTCTAGCCAGAGAAATAGAACAAGGAAGAGAAAAGGCATAAGTACTTGAGGGAGAAAAAAACGTAACAACTAACAAGACTGTTATGCAGGAAATCTGAAGGATCTACAGAAAAAGCAGTGGAAATAATATGTGAATTTATCAAAGACTTTAAACTCAATATAAAAATTACTTTCCTTATATCAGTAATATATCAAAAAAGAATGTATAAAATGGTTCAATTGTTTTAATTTGTTTTTTTTTTTAATTGGAGGATAATTGCTGTACAATATTGGGTTGGTTTCCGCCATATATCAGCACGAATCAGCCATAAATATATACACGTCTCCTTCCTCTTGAACCTCCTCCCACCTCCCACCCCATCCCACCCCATCCCACCCCATCCCACCCTATCGCACCCTCTAGGCTGTCCCAGAGCACCAGGTTTGAGTTTTCTGCGTCGTACAGCAATTTTCCACAGGCTCTGTTTCGCATATGGTGGTGTGTATGTTTCCATGCTACTTTCAGCTCGTCCCTCCCTCGCCTTCCCCCACTGAGTCCACAAGTCTGTTCTCTCTATCCCCGGCAAACAGGTTCATCGGCACCATCTTTCTAGATTTAAAATGGTACCATCTACATTAGCATTAAAATGGACGGGCTGGGGCTGGGGATCTATGTATAGACGTAGATGAGTCGCTTTGTTGTACAGCAGAGATTGAACATTGTAAAGCGGTTATACTCCAATTTAAAGAAAAAACAAAGACATCAAACAGTAACAAATAAAAAGAGAGATACACAAGGCGTATACACAGAAACCATAAAATATTCTTGAGAGAAATGGAATAGAACTAAACAAATGGAAGGATAGACCATGTGGACGATGGAGAGGGTTCTTTTGAGGGCCTTCTACTTCTTGACCTGGGTGGCAGTGACTCAGATGTATTAAACGATGAAAGTCAAGTGGCAAATATATGATTTTTACATTTTTCTGCTTGTTATGTTGTACTTACATACAAAGTTCACAGAAAGTAAATAGATCAATGTCATTTTACAATATTAATAAATAGTTGTAAAATCATGTATGTGTATTTTCCCTTTTTGACTTTCTTTGGGACAGCTTGGTGTATTTGTGTCATTAAAGGTGATTCTAAGAACAGAACTATAATGATAACATTATATATATATAGGAAATGAGTTTTGATTTGTGATCTATCAACCAGTAATCAATTACCTTGCTGGCAATAGGAAGGGTCACACCTATGTCAATCTAATTACCGCCTTTAAACTGTGTGGAAGGGCATGAAGTATGGTGTAGTTTGGACCTTGGTACTCAATCCAGCGGCCGTATTGTCTGCCTGGGCCAGGCTCTGAGGTCAAGGACTAATATCACCATAGGAGACAGAATAGGATGCTCATTGCGACATGGGACCTGAAGGATGGACTGATGCTTCGCGTCACAGTCCAAGAGAGGAGAGAAACATTTCTCTGCGGTTCCCACAGGATGGCATTTTACCAAGACACTTAAACAAATTTATCATGAACATGATGGGATAAGTTGGGAAGGAAATGTGAATGGTGGGGTTGGCATGACAAATAATTTGACCATTTGGGATCTGAATTCTTATCTTACTTTTATCCCCATGGTGCAATGAGTGTATCTACTCAGGCAATTTCCCAGATAGGGATCCTGTTTTTACCTCTGGCTGAGTCTATCTTCTCTATGATTGTGATACTGATAAGGTAAAGATGTCAAATGGTTTTTTTCACTTCTCTAAGAATTTCTTCAAAGATTAGGCACGTTATTTTTGATTGAGCCAGGAAGCAATAGAGAAATGAGGAGCAGATGTTGATTGTTGATTGCCAGCTAGTTCCTTTTTCCGTCAGCTGGCAACCTTCATGCACTTTCACTCAGGCTATATTTACCCAAAGAATCAATACATTCAGTAAAAAAAAAAAAAAAAAAATTAGCAATGTAAATTAGACCAAAACATCTGGATATTAAGCAAATTGGCCAGATGTTTTGGTGGTTTATAAATAAAAGCCAAACAGAAAACAAGAAAAAGAAAAAAGGGTCACAGAGTGAGCAGGGACTTAAGATGCAGCAATGATTAGGTAGCATCACCAACTCAATGGACATGAATCTGAGCAAACTCTGGGAGACTATGGAGGACAGAGGAGCCTGGCGTGCAGCAATTCATGGGGTTGCAAAGGGTCGGACAATACTTAGCGTCTGAACAACAACAGCCATTTGCATCCTCTATCTCCTCAGAGTCTGTGGGGATGAGTCTGTGTGAATCATTATGAGAAGGTGAAGTTAAAGAGCTCATACAGTTTGGAACTTAGCCCTGAACAAAGAGGAATGACCTTCATTGTACCGAGAGGAAATGGAAGATTGCCTGAGACTTTTTTGTATCTAGAAATTATTTCTCAATTGCTCATGATTTTTAAATTGTATTTATATGGCTTCTCAGATCCCAGCCAAGATATCAGTTCTCTAAGAGAGCTGGATACTTTGCCAAATTGGAAATAGATTTGTTTCCCGTGTTGGAATTACTGATGAAAACAGCAGGCATTAGTTGCTCCCCATCTCCTTTTCTGTTTTAGAGGTGAAATGCATCTTGTTTGTTCTTCTTTCTTTCTCAACACAACATGAGTCACTGAATAATTTTTAAAACATTTTTGGGAATAGTTCTGGTTTGGGAATAAGTTTGTGCTCAAAATTAGGTTTTTCCTTTGAATTTTCTAACTTTGGGTAACTTAACCTCTTAGGGTTCCACTTTCTACCTCCAATAAGGCGGAAATAATCATTAACTCATTGTGCTATTGGGAGAAAAAAAAATAATGGATGTAACAAACATAAGGGTTTTCCCTGATCTTCCATAGAATTCCATTAAGGTTAAAATAATCAATATGAGATCTGTATTGAAAGATGCTGAGAAGATTTTGAACTGAGTACAAAGTAATAAAAAGGTGCATTAAGAAAACCTGGAAGCTAAAGGATGGAGCTGCCATATATTGGTTTATCAATGTTTTATCTAACAACAGATGTCAGAGGAGATTTAGATGAGAAAAACACTAAACGACAGAATTAAAACTGTTTCTGTAGATATTCGAGGTGAACTGGCAAGAAAAGATTATGAACAGAAGAGATTTGATCAGAAGAATCAAAGGACCAAGAGAGCTCAAAACATGAATAAAGATATTAAAATAAACATACAAGATAAAGCTGAAAACCACTCTGTAATTCCAAGAAAGCATTCTCAAAAACATTCTCAAAAAAAAAAAAAAAAAAAAAAAAAGGAGCACTTTGGAAATCCACCCACAACTAGATACAAGCTTACGGAAAGAGAGAAAAGGAGGGTTTTTGAAAGCAACCGCAATGGTCCAAGACAAGGCTTATATGTTACAAATCTATGGAAAACCAGTTTATCAAGGTCATCATAGCACTCTTTAAAAAGGACCATATCTCAGATTCAATTCTCTATCTCCTAAATCCAGATCACAGGGACCAAAAGTAATAGAACGAGTTAAAGGCACTAAAGTAAAGCCAATAAGAACACAAACTGACTTTCATGCAAAAAAAATTACAAAAATGGATTCTAAACTCAATATTCCATTACTACACGGTTTCCCTATAATCAGCAGTATTTGTTCAGCCTAAGCTGGGAAATGCCTACTTTTTCAGGTACCCTGGAAAGTCATCTAATTCTATGGCAATTCTTTCAGGACAAACCCAAAGTAATAGTGATTTCATGCTACGTGCTGGAGTCATGTAAATAAGCCATGCCCTGTAACAGTAATGGCTACTATTCCACTATCATGTCGAAAAGTAGAAACCAGAGTAAAGAAACCTACCATATCAGTTGTAGAAATGAAGTCAGAAAAAAAGGATCCCCCTCGGCTCACTCGATAGATATTACCCGAGGTAGATATTGTGTGTGTGTGCGTGCGTGCTCAGTCGTGTCCAACCCTTTGTGATCCCGTGGACTGTAGCTTGCCAGGTTTCTCTGTGCATGGAATTCTCCAGGCAAGAATATTGGAGTGGGTTACCATTTCCTTCTCCAAGGGATCTTCCCAACTCTGGGATCAAACCCATGTCTCTTGCGTCACCTGCACTGGCAATATTCTTTGCCAGCTGAGCCACCCAAGAAGCCCAGTGCTGCAGATGTTATCAGCGTCTCCAATGGTAGAGCTGACTTCAGTTTATCTCCCTCTAGTTGCAAAGAGGCATTTACTCCTCCTCTGAAAACCTGGATACAGGCAATGCTCAAAACTGTTTCATGTCACTTTGAGCAATGTCTGACTATAGATTTTATCTAACGCTATTCTGTGTGAATAGCATTAGGGCTTCCTTGATGCTGCTGCTAAGTCGCTTCAGTTGTGTCCGACTCTGCAGTCCCATAGACAGCAGCCCACCAGGCTCCCCCATCCCTGGGGTTCTCCAGGCAAGAACACTGGAGTGGGTTGCCATTTCCTTCTCCAATGCATGAAAGTGAAAGTGAAGTCGCTCAGTCGTGTCCGACTCCTAGCGACCCCATGGACTGCAGCCTACCAGGCTCCTCCGTCCGTGGGATTTTCCAAGCAAGAGTACTGGAGTGGGATGCCATTGCCTTCTCCCTTCCTTGATGACTCAGTGGTAAAGAACCTGCCTGCCAAGGCAGAAGATGTGGGTTCAACCTCTGGGTCGGGAACATCCCCTGGAGAAGTAAATGGCAACCCACTCCAATATTCTGCCTGGGAAATCCCATGAACAGAGGAGCCTGGCGGATCATAGTCTGTGGGGTTGCAAAAGAGTCAGAAATGACTTAGCAACTTAACAACAAACTTAAAAACATTTCTGAGCCAATAAAAGGTGTTGCTTCAGTCAAATGATAAGAATAACAAAGACTCAGTGAGAAATGCTAACAGGGTAGCCTTCTTAGGCTGCAATTTTTACTTTGCATTCTTTGCGTTTTATACCATCGTGGTTGAGCTGCCATTTGGACTAAGATACGGTCCTTCTGCAAGAAAGACACTGAAAATGTTGTTTTATGGGAGGAAAAATTAACAGAATAATCCCTCCACCAGAGTTATACTTTAAACAGAATTTTTTTTTCAAGGAAAATAGCGTTGCAAAGGGTTTGCCCCAGTAGTCTTATATTTTCAGCCATCGTGCTCTAATTCTACTCTATACGCTCTGGAATGATTACCCTATAAAATGCTATAGAAAGAAAATATCTTTCTGATATTGGTTAAGACTTTGGAGAAATATTTCAAGTTTCTAAGTTTTTCTTTGATATAAAGAAATAATTAGTTGGAAAAGAAATTAATACCACAATGAAAAGGTCTATCAAAATACCAGAAGAGGTTGCTTGAGAGTAGCAGTTACTAAAGGACTTTGAAGTGTCTGCAGGGAAGGAACTACAGAAATCAAAGTCCACTTTTTATTACCAGGCAAGGATTTCAGTATTTAACCTCCACAGATGACCTGGTCTCCTACCTCATACAGAAGATAAAGGAAGCACAAAGCATGTTTGGTTCCCATCTCCAAGTCTATCCCCCTGAAAATGTATCTATACCCATCTCCATTTCTAATTTATTTTTCATCAATACACTTTCCCTTTATTCCAAAAGTGAATAGCCTCACCAGATCTCAGAATCCTATGCCATTCAACCCATAGGAATGTTCTCCTCTAAGCTTTGGTCATTTCCTGACTTCTCTTCATTTTCCTTTCTCCTCTCTTTCTCCAACTTTTTACTTTGTACCATTGGCTTCTTTCCTTCTGTGTGAAAATATGTGTAATTCTCTCCCATCTTCAGTTCAGTTCTGTTCAGTCGCTCAGTCGTGTCGGATTTTTGCGACCACAAGGACTGCAACACGAGAGGCTTCCCTGTCCATCACCAACTTTCAGAGCTTGCTCAAACTCATGTCCATTGAGTGAGTGATGCAATCTAGCCATCTCATCCTCTGTCATCCCTTTCTCCTCCTGCCTTCAATCTTTCCCACCATCAGGATCTTTTCCAAGAGGTCAGTTCTTCGCATCAGGTGGCTAAAGGATTGGAGCTTCAGCATCAGTCCTTTCAACGAATATTCAGGACTGATTTCTTTTACAATTGATAGTTTGGTCTCCTTGCAGTCCAAGGGACTCTCAAGAATCTTCTCCAACACCACAGTTCAAAAGCATCAATTCTTCAGCACTCAGCTTTCTTTATAGTCAACTCTTACATCCATATATGACAACTGGAAAAGCCATAGCTTTGACTAGGTGGACTTTGGTTGGAGAGTAATGTCTCTGTGCTTTTCAATATGCTATCTAGGTTGGTCATAACTTTTCTTCCAAGGAGCAAGCATCTTTTAATTTCATGACTGCAATCACCATCTGCTGTGATTTTGAAGCCCCCCAAATTAAAGTCTCTCTCTGTTTCCATAGTTTGCCCATCTACTTGCCATGAAATGCTGGGACCAGATGCCATAATCTTAGTTTTTTGAAAGTTGAGTTTTAAGCCAACTTTTTCACTCTCCTCTTTCACTTTCATCAAAAGTTTCTTTAGTTTTTCTTCATTTTCTGCTATAAGGGTGGTGTCATATGTGTATCTGAGGTTATTGATATTTCTCCCAGCAATCTTGATTCCAGCACCGTGAGGCAGAAGCGCGCCAGCTGCGACGGACCGTGCAGAAGCGTGGCCGAGAGGAGCTACCTCTCGGCCAAAGTCAGGGGCAGTAGCTGAGAGGAGCAACCCCTCATCCAAGGAGCGGTGGCTGCGTGGGTGCAGGAGGGCCAAGAGGAGCTACTCCACGTTTAAGGTCAGGCAGGGTGGCGCTGAGGAGATACTCCTCATCCAAGGTAAGAAGCAGTGGCTGCGCTTTGCTGGAGCAGCTGTGAAGAGATACCCCATGTCCAAGGTAAGAGAAACCCAAGTAAGATGGTAGTGTTGCAAGAGGGCATCAGAGGGTAGACACAACTGAACCCATAATCATGGAAAACTAGTCAATCTAATCACACGGACCACAGCCTTATTTAACTCAAAGAAACTAAGCCATGCCCTGTGGGGCCACCCAAGATGGGTGGGTCATGGTGGAAAGGTCTGACACAATGTGGTCCACTGGAGAAGGGAATGGCAAACTACTTCAGTATTCTTGCCTTGAGAACCCCATGAACAGGATGAAAAGGCAAAATGATAGTATACCAAAAGAGGAACACCCCAGGTCAGTAGGTGCCCAATATGCTACTGGAGGTCAGTGGAGAAATAACTCCAGAAAGAATGAAGAGATGGAGCCAAAGCAAAAACAATACCTAGTTGTGGGTGTGACTGGTGGTAGAAGCAAGGTCCGATGCTGTAAAGAGCAATATTGCATAGGAACCTGGAATGTTAGGTCCATGAATCAAGGCAAATTGGAAGTGGTCAAACAAGAGATGGCAAGAGTGAACGACAACATTCTAGAAATCAGCACACTAAAATGGACTGGAATGGGTGAATTTAACTCAGATGACCATTATATCTACTACTGCAGGCAGGAATCCCTCAGAAGAAATGGAGTAGCCATCATGGTCAACAAAAGAGTCCGAAATGCAGTACTTGGATGCAATCTCAAAAACGACAGAATGATCTCTGTTCATTTCCAAGGCAAACCATTCAATATCACTGTAATCCAAGTCTATGCCACAACCAGTAACACTGAAGAAGCTGAAGTTGAATGGTTCTATGAAGACCTACAAGTCCTTTTAGAACTAACACCCCAAAAAGATGTCCTTTTCATTATAGGGGACTGGAAGGCAAAAGTAGGAAGTCAAGAAACACCTGGAGTAACAGGCAAATTTGGCCTTGAAGTACAAAATGAAGCCAGGCAAAGGCTAATAGAGTTTTGCCAAGAGAACACACTTTTCATAGCAAACACCCTCTTCCAACAACACAAGAGAAGACTTTACACATGGACATCACCAGATGTTAACACCGAAATCAGATTGATTATATTCTTTGCAGCCAAAAATGGAGAAGCTTTATACAGTGAACAAAAACAAGACTGGGAACTGACTGTGGCTCAGATCATGAACTCCTTATTGCCAAATTCAGACTTAAATTGAAGAAAGTAGGGAAAACCACTAGACCATTCAGTTCAGTTCAGTTCAATTCAGTTGCTCAGTCATGTCCGACTCTTTGCGACCCCACGAATCGCAGCACCCCAGGCCTCCCTGTCCATCACCATCTCCTGGAGTTCACTCAGACTCACATCCATCTAGTTGGTGATGCCATCCAGCCATCTCATCCTCTGTCAACCCATTTTCCTCCTGCCCCCAATCCCTCCAGCATCAGAGTCTTTTGCAGTGAGTCAACTCTTCTCATGAGGTGGCCCAAGTATTGGAGTTTCAGCTTTAGCATAATTCCTTCCAAAGAACACCCAGAGCTGATCTCCTTTAGAGTGGACTGGTTGGATCTCCTTGCAGTTCAAGGGACTCTCAAGAGTCTTCTCCAACACCACAGTTCAAAAGCATCAATTCTTTGGTGCTCAGCTTTCTTCACAGACCAACTCTCACATCCATACATGACCACTGGAAAAACCATAGCCTTGACTGGACAGACCTTTGTTGGCAAAGTAATATCTCTGCTTTTCAGTATGCTACCTAGGTTAGTCATAACTTTCCTTCCAAGGAGTAAGCATCTTTTAATGTATGACCTAAAACAAATTCCTTATGATTATACAGTGGAAGTGAGAAATAGATTTAAGGGCGTAGATCTGATAGATAGAGTACCTGATGAACTATGGACTGAGGTTCGTGACATTCTACAGGAGACAAGGATCAAGACAATCCCTATGGAAAAGAAATGCAAATAAGCAAAATGGCTCTCTGAGGAGGCCTTACAAACAGCTGTGAAAAGAAGAAAAGCGAAAAGCAAAGGAGGAAAGGAAAGATATAAGCATCTGAATGCAGAGTTCCAAAGAATAGCAAGAAGAGATTAGAAAGGCTCCTTCGGCGATCAATGCAAAGAAATAGAGGAAAACAACAGAATGGGAAAGACTAGAGATCTCTTCAAGAAAATTAGAGATACCAAGGGAACATTTCATGCAAAGATTGGCTCAATAAAGGACAGAAATGATATGGACCTAACAGAAGCAGAAGATATTAAGAAGAGGTGGCAAGAAGACACAGAAGAATGACACAAAAAAGATCTTCACAACCCAGATAATCTCGATGGTGTGATCATTCACCTAGAGCCAGACATCCTGGAATGTGAAGTCAAGTGGGCCTTAGAAAGCATCACTACGAATGAAGCTAGTGGAGGTGATGGAATTCCAGGTGAGCTATTTCAAACCCTAAAAGATGATGCTGTGAAAGCGCTGCACTCAATATGCCAGCAAATTTGGGAAACTCAGCAGTGGCCACAGGACTGGAAAAGGTCAGTTTTCATTCCAATTCCAAAGAAAGGAGATGCCAAAGAATGCTCAAACCACTGCACACTTGCACTCATCTCACACACTAGTAAAGTAATGCTCAAAATTCTCCAAGCCAGGCTTCGGCAATACATGAACCGTGAAATTCCAGATGTTCAAGCTGGTTTTAGAAAAGGCAAAGGAACAAGAGATCAAATTGCCAACATTTACTAGATCATGGAAAAAGCAAGTGAGTTCCAGAAAAACATCTATTTCTGCTTTATTGACTATGCCAAAGCCTTTGACTGTGTGGATCACAATAAACTGTGGAAAATTCTGAGAGAGATGGGAATACCAGACCACCTGACCTGCTTCTTGAGAAATCTGTGTACAGGCCAGGAAGCAACAGTTAGAACTGGACATGGAACAACAGACTGGTTCCAAATAGGAAAAGGAGTACGTGAAGACTGTATGTTGTCCCCCTGCTTATTTAACTTCTATGCAGAGTACATCATGAGAAACGCTGGGCTGGAAGAAACACAAGCTGGAATCAAGATTGCTGGGAGAAATATCAGTCAACTCAGATATGCAGATGACACCACCCTTATGGCAGAAAGTGAAGAGGAACTCAAAAGCCTCTTGATGAAAGTGAAAGAGGAGAGTCAAAAAGTTGGCTTAAAGCTCAACATTCAGAAAATGAAGATCATGGCATCTGGTCCCATCATTTCATGGGAAATAGATGGGGAAACAGTGGAAACAGTGTCAGACTTTATTTTTTGGGCTCCAAAATCACTGCAGATGGTGACTGCAGCCATGAAATTAAAAGATGCTTACTCCTTGGAAGGAAAGTCATGACCAACCTAGATAGCATATTCAAAAGCAGAGACATTACTTTGCCAACAAAGGTCCATTTAGTCAAGGCTATGGTTTTTCCAGTGGTCATGTATGGATGTGAAAGTTGGACTGTGAAGAAAGCTGAGCACCAAAGAATTGCTGCTTTTGAACTGTGGTGTTGGAGAAGACTTTTGAGAGTCCCTTGGACTGCAAGGCGATCCAACCAGCCCATTCTGAAGGAGATCAGTCCTGAGGGTTCTTTGGAAGGACTGATGCTAAAGCTGAAACTCCAATACTTTGGCCACCTCATGCAAAGTGTTGACTCATTGGAAAAGACTCTGATGCTGGGAGGGATTGGGGGCAGGAGGAAAAGGGGACGACAGAGATGAGATGGCTGGATGGCATCACTGACTCTATGGACGTGAGTCTGAGTGAACTCTGGGAGTTGGTGATAGACAGGGAGGCCTGCGGTGCTGCAGTTCATGGGGTCGCAAAGAGTTGGACATGAGTGAGTGACTGAACTGAACTAAAGTGAACACAGTCAAAGGCTTTGGGATGGTCAATAAAGCAGAAATAGATGTTTCTCTGGAAATTTTTTTTGCTTTTTCTGTGATCCAAAGAATATTGGCAATTTCATCGCTGGTTCATCTCCCTTTTCTAAATCCAGCTTTAACATTTGGAAGTCCACGATTCACGTATTGCTGAAGCCTGACTTGGAGAATTTTGAGCATCACTTTGCTAGTGTGCGAGATGAGGGCAATTGTGCAGTAGTTTGAACATTCTTTGGCATCTCCTTTCTTTGGGATTGGAATGAAAACTGACCTTTTCCAGACATGTGGCCACTGCTGAGTTTCCCAAATTTGCTGGCATATTGAGTGCAGCACTTTCACAGCATCATCTTTGGGGATTTGAAATAGCTCACCTGGAATTCCATCACCTCCACTAGCTTTATTCATAGTCGTTTTTCCTCAGGCCAACTTGACTTCACATTCCAGGATGTCTGGCCCTAGGTGGTGATCACACTATTGTGGTTATCTGGCTCATGAAGATATTTTTTGTACAGTTCTTCTGTGTATTCTTGCCAGCTCTTCTTAATATCTTCTGCTTCTGTTAGGTCCATATCATTTCTGTCCTTCACTGAGCCCATCTTTGCATGAAATGCTCCCTTGGTACCTCTAATTTCTTGAAGGGATCTCTAGTCTTTCTCATTCTATTTCTGTCTCATTCTAGTCTTTCTTCTTCTATTTCTTTGCACTGATCATTGAAGAAGGCTCTCTTATTCTCTCCCTGCTATTCTTCGGAACTGTGCATTATAATGGGTATATCATTCTCCTTTGTCTTTATTTTCTTCTTTTCTCAGTAAGGCCTCCTGAGACAACCATTTTGCCATTTTGTGCTTCTTTTTCTTGGGGATGGTCTTGATCACTGCCTCCTGTATAATGTCATGAACTTCTGTCCATAGATCTTTGGGCACTCTGTCTATCAAATCTAATTTCTTGAATCTATTTGTCACTCCCCTGTATAATCATAAGGCATTTGATTTAGGCCATACCTGAATAGTCTAGTTGTTTTCCCTACTTTCTTCAATTTAAGTCTGAATTTGGCAACAAGGAGTTCATGATCTGAGCCACAGTCAACTCCTGGTCTTGTTTTTGCTGACTGTATAGAGCTTCTCCATCTTTTCCTGCAAAGAATATAATCAATCTGATTTTAGTGTTGACCATCTGGTGATGTCCATGTGTAAAGTCTTCTCTTGTGTTGTTGGAAAAGGGTGTTTGTTATGACCAGTGTGTTCTCTTCACAAAACTCGATTAGCCTTTGCCTGGCTTCATTTTGTACTTCAAGGCCAAATTTGACTGTTACTCCAGGTATCTCCTGACTTCCTACTTTTGCATTCTGGTCCCCTATCATGAAAAGGCCAACGTTTTGGGGTATTAGTTCTAAAAGGTCTTATTAGAACTGTTCAACTTCAACTTCTTCAGCATTACTGGTTGTGGCATAGACTTGGATTACTGTGATACTGAATGGTTTGCCTCCCATCTTAAAAAAAAAAAAAACATAAAACACCACCACCACCACCATCACCACCACCTCTCGTCGCTAAGCATCTCCAACAAGGGTGTTCGTTAGTCTCTCGATTGTGTCCGACTCTTCACGACCCCATGGCCTGTGGCACACCAGGCTCCTCTGTCCATGGAATTCTCCAGGCAAGAACACTGGAGTGGGTAGTCATTCCCTTCTCCAAGGGATCTTCCCGACCCAGGGATCAAACCCATGTCTCCAGCATTGCCGGTAAATTCTTCACTATGTGAAACACCAGGGAAGTACTGCCTCTTGCTCAGCAGACAGTCCTTGGAGTTGCCTCCACTATTTCACCTCCCTGTCTATTCTCAGGACAATCTGGCATCTGGCTGTTTCAAATTTATTAGTTGGGTCAATGATGACCTCCTGTCTGCAAAACGCCAAGGGTGCTTTTGAATCCTTATAGCATTAGAACATTAGAAAGGTGACCTCATCCCACAGCAATTGGATATATGTTTTCTGCCAGCATGCTGGAAGTACAAGGACTAGGAAGAAGGTTCATGTGGTTTCTGTGTGACTTCTCTTGGCTTCTAAGAATCTGTTTGCCCTCGGCTCTTTTTCTACTTCCTTGACCTCCCTGCCTCAGTGTCTGTCTCTTCTCTTTAACAGTTGATTTTCCCTAGGATCCCATCATTAAGGCTGGACTTCACCCTGTGTCCTTCCTGCAGGCTCTTGATGGGCACTCAACCTGTGCGGTTACCTGTACTCAGAAGAGTCCTGCCTTAGACAGACGCTCTGGGGTTGCCATCTTACATTTCCTAATTTTTGAGCAAAGGCCTCTGCCTTTTCATTTTGCACCAGATCCCACAAATTTTACAGTCTGTCCTGCTTCAGGCTGTCTCATCTCTCACCAAGAATCCCGTTACGACCTGTGACTGACTAACTCTCTAGGTGTTAGACCTAGGACAGAATACAAACCTCTTCCTCTGAGAAATGTATCTTAAAACTCTAACTGCTCTAAACTTCTTAGCAACCCTGATATTTATGATCTGTTCTGAGCTTCTGGCTTTCTGCCCCCGAATGCCTTAACCCTTTCTTTCTGCAGATAAGGCCACGGTTTTTCCCAGAAAGCAGCCTTGAGTCTGTTTTAGCAAATGAACAAGAGTTTGATTGTGTCTCTGTAGGGCTGTGGTGCTGAGCAAGGCTCAGTTGACATTGTCTTGGAAAATGTTCAAAATGGATTTTTACTCATCAGTCCCTTCCAGGGCTACGGGAAAATCTTTAAAAATGTTTCTGTGAAATGTCTGTCGTGAATCTATCAGCCCCGATTAGCTGTAAAATGTGCCACCAGGTAACCCAACCAACTACATGGCAGGAATTTATTTGATTAAAACTAACAGTTCTCAAAACCTCTCCTTAATCATGCTTATATTAAAGGATGGTTAGTTTCAAGCCAGCTTTATGAAAAAGTTAGTTACCAGAATCTCATGTCCCTGCTCTTGGTTAACCTGAGTGATACAGACAGAGTAAAAAGACAAAATAGGTAGTTAAATAGTTAATCCCACTGTGGGATTGTAAGCAGAGAAAAAAGTATGGGAGACCCTCCTAAGTTAATGATCTCTCAAGAAAGCAGGTTTGTTTAATCATGAAACCAAGCAGGCTTGCTTAGCAACAAAGCCATGCAATAGAAGCATATGACACGCCCCCAAAAGATAAAACAATGGTGGAATAAGACTCATATCCTGCCCAGTGCACTCAGTAAGTTAATGATTCCTAAGACATGCTCTCTGGGCACACTAAAAGCAAAAAAATAAGGGAAGGACATTATACTGAAACCTGAGATGATTTACCATTTTTAGCATGTTGCCACCACATTTTTGCTTATTTCCATTGTGCTATGATAACTCCTGGCCTGACCACATAGGGACAGAAAAACTCCCCTGCCCAACGTGGAGGGGCAGCTCATGATGGAAGCTTGACATCTACTCAAGAACTAGGACGAAGGTAGTCTTCTTCCTTCTCCACTTCTCCTTTGACTGAAAGACTCTAGTCCACTAAATTTTCTGGGTGCAGAACCCTCTCACTCACCTGCATGCAAGCCTCACAAGCATCCTATTCTAATCAATCACTGTTTATCTATCAGTCTGCCTCTCACCAAATTATTTCTGCTCCAAGACATAAAGACTCCTAGCTCCTCAGAGCCTCCTGAGACACATTTCTGAAGTTCCATGAGCAGATGGGGAGATACTGTTTCCGTTTCTCTGTGACAGAGGCTATGTGCCCAGTTAATCTGAGAGTGACTTCATACCATTAGTGTTACTTGCTCAGTCATGCCTGACTCTCCATGACCCCGTGAACTGTAGCCCGCCAGGCTCCTCTCTCCATGGGATCCTCCAGGCAAGAATACTGGAATGAGTAGTCATTCTCTTCTCCAGGGGATTTCCTGGACCCAGGGATTGAACCCAGGTCTCCTGTTTTGCAGGTGGATTTATTACCATCTGAGCCACCATGGAAGGCTTTCATATCCTTAAAAAGGAAGTAAAACAGAAAACAGTTGAACTTAGCCTTGTTTTCTGCCACTGGTAACAGAAATCTGTTCTTGCCAACCCCGACATTTGCAATGCCATTAAAATTGTCATCTATACTAGCTTAAAAATAAACATTCTTTTCCTGGTATCAGAGCCAAAAGATGACAAAAAGTCATTAAAAGTGGCATTATCTTATATTGTCCTTTTCATATTTCTCTGAAAATTTATAGAAAATGCAAAGATGGCTGATGGAAGACTAATTGTTCTCAAAATCTTCTTGTTCCTCAAATAAAATATTGGAGTAGTAAACCCAAACCTATAGTTTTGTGTTTTGGTTTTTCTTTTTGAAAAGCAAGTTAGCATAATAATCTGAAGAAATAGTAGGCCAAAGTAACAGGCCATTGCTGTTGAGGGGATTATACATTAATTAATGAATCCCAGTAACTATTCTTTTCTCATTGTCCTTGGAATGCTATCCTGGAAATGAACCTCTTCATCCCCACTCCAAAGTCTCTTTCTTGTTATAAGCAGTCTGAAATTGTGATGATACTAAAGAAAGAAAGAAAAATCTTCCAGAGCCCTTCTTCTAGATCTGGTCCCTGCCTGTGTCTCCTAATGAATCATTTATGACATTCCAGCTCCAACCCTTGCTCCAGAACTTTTTGTAAGTGATTCTGTCTCCTCTGTTCAGTGGTCCTCGCTTCTGTTACATCTTGAGGGTAACTTATGGGAAACTGAAAAGGTCTTCAGAGCCAGGTAACATCAAAAGAGCAGACACCGCCACAGCAGCTCAGGCACGCCTGAGAAGGAAACTTCCACAAAGGTTTTACAGATGACATCTTTGTCCACATCATAGTATTACTTGCAATTCCCTCTTAATCCATAGCGTCCTGCCCACAGCACGTCTCACTCCCAGTTACAGAGTAGGGGCTGTTGTCTAGAGAGATAATAGATAACACCATTTGGGTGTTCACTTCAGTGCTCCCCTCTGGGTTTCCCTTTATCCACCTGTGGGCCATTGGCATCTGCAGATCAGGAATACTACCCAACAGGACTAAAGGTGCCAATAACTGCCGGGCGCTCCTGACCCCGAGGAGCTCAGCGTGCTCTTTAAGTTCAAGCCTGTTCCTCCCCAACCTGCAGGAAGTATTCATCAACATGAAAGCAGTGTGTGTCCAGGTTACCTGCATGTCATGGGAAAGGAGCCACTGACTCTCTGTGTCTTGATCATACACAAAGTCCAGAAGAGGCACCAGGTTTGTCAGAGAGCGCCCTGTTCAGATAAGGATAACTCTGGACTTGAGAGAAGTTGTCCTCCATCCTGGGAACGTTTTTCTTGTGTCTTTTATGAGTGAATGTGACACAGAGAAGATATTATTGATCATAGAGGCTTACACTCAGAGACTAGCAAGAAGAGAAGGGGCCTCAGCCAGGGCTGGATGTAAGACCCCCCGCATCATAGGCTGAATGGCCAGAGCAACTCCCTCACGCTGTTTCATGCCAGATCTCGCCCACAGCTGACAGTCTTCAAATGCATTCTGCTCTCTCATGCTGCTGGGTCTCCACATCTGTGATGCCTGCTACTCGGAATACCCTTCTCCGCCTGGCTAAATCCTACACCTTCGAACAGTTCAGCTCTCCTGGAATCAGCCTCCGTTGACCCCTCAGACTGAGACAGGTATCTTTGTTCCTTTTCTAGTCTTACTAAGGGAATGGCTCCCTCCATCAGCTCTGATTAGACAAGTCATTGTGCCTGGTTTGGCATATGTGAGTCACTGAAAGAAGGAAAGGAAGTGGAAGGAAGAAAGGAAGGAAAGAAGGGAGGGAGGGCAAGGTGGGGGAGGAAAGGAGAGAGGGAAGGAACGAAAGACCAGCAGGAAAACATGAATGAAGAGGCGAGAAAAGCAGGAAGGGCATGCTGAACACTCAAACTTGCTGTCTCTAAACACATTTAATTTTGGAAATTCCATTTCTAAAGAGTGTCACCCAGGTGAATAGCCTGGTGGGGACTGTTAACAGATGCATCTACCCAGCAAATCTGTGTTTTTCATGTGCAGTTCACAGAGATAAGCAATAATGGTCTCTGATTCAACCATTATTACTATCTCTATTAAAATATAACCCTTCACTAAGATCACATCACTTTAACTAAACACTAATAGCTGTCTTTGCTTAACAAGCCTTAAAGAAAGGTGCAGTTGAGAATTAACTTGCGCAAGGCAAGTGTTGTTTGGATTCTCAAATAAGTGAAAGGGCAGAGAATTTAGGCTTGAAATGAATCACTGCCAGCCTCTGCTTCCACTAGCCCTCCCCACCCACTATCAGCTCTGACCGGGACATCAGAAGTGAGTGTGCCAATTTAGACATAGAAAACACACTTATGGTTAACAAAGCGGGGGGCGGGGGGGTGGTGCTCATAAATTCAGAAGTTGGGACTGACATACACACTACTCTATAAAAAACAGATAACCAACACGGACCCACTGTATAGCACAGGGGACTCTACTCAATATCTTATAATAACCTATAAGGGAAAAGAGTCTGTGAAAGAATATATCTGTATGCATATGTGTGTGTGTAACTGAATCACTTTGCTGTACACATGAAACTAACACAACATTGTAAATCAACTATACTTCAATTAAAAAAAAATACAGAGCACCATGTGAGTGAAAGTGTTAATCATTCAGTCATGTCCGACTCTTTGCAACCCCATGGACTATGGCCTGCCAGGCTCCTCTGTCCATGGAATTCTCCAGCAGGAATACCGGATGGAGTTGCCATTCTCTTCTCCAGGGGGTCTTCCCAACCCAGGGATCAAAGCCAAGTCTCCTGCAGAGCAGGCAGATACTTTACCAGCTGAGCCACCAGACGAGAGTCACAGAGCACCAGAAGACCATCAGTTTCCAAATGAAAACAGTAACATTGCCAAGAGAGAAAGGAAAAAAGAAGTGAGTGGGTTGAGACTCTGAGCCCCAGAGCTGGTCTCCAGGACCCAGAAGGTAAGCCTTGGACATGTGTGTACATAGCTTCTGATTCAAATGAATCTCCCTGAGACCCATAACCTGTTTGATGAGACTCTCGATAGTTGGCCTAACTCTGGCCAGCCTCCCCTCTCGGGCAGCACCTGCTGAAGTCCTGCTCTTGGCAGATTTCTCATTCAGAACCCTAAGAGTGCTCCGTGCCTGAGGCGGAGGGCCATGCACCCCACCGGTGCGTCCCAGATCCTCCCCTCACTTGAACGGCCTTAAATGCTGTGCCAGTGTAAGCAGGCCCAAGCGCCCGTGCTTCAGGCAGGGAGATTAGACTGACTCTCAGCGAAGGGGCCAAGCCCACAGCTGGCTTGATTCTGCCATCACCGTTGTGCCCTGCCCTGTCTCTCTCCGTGTCTCTACCCACTCAGGCCTGTGAGGTGGCACCCTGAAGCGCAGCCAAGCTCACCAAAGCTGTGAAAATCTCCTAGAGCATGATGCAATCGGGTATTAGGGAGATGATTTGTCAACATTTATGAAATAACATGCCCTTACCATAGCAACATCCCTCCCATCAATTCAGAAATAAGATCCAGAAGAGTGAGGAGCTGAGAAGGTCACTCTGTGCTTGATTCAGAAAAGGAAGCAGCATGAAACTGAATGAAATCTGTGGGCAGAATGCTGTCAAGAGCTAGAGACAGTAATCAAGAATTTAGTAAGATAATAGAACCCTCATCATCTCCACTCGTTTTATATCTATTTATATCTATAATTTGTTTCTCATAATGGTTACCACTGAAACGCTCAATGTGAAATATATTAATATTAAAATCAGCTTGATGTCATCCCTGGTACTGTGATTGAAATACTCATGGTAAAAGAACACAGATGCAGGGCTAAGATTTAAAGTCACCATGCCCTCACCCCTGATTTTCAATCCAGTGGCCCTGATTCCCATTGTCAACCTGCCCAGAGCCTTCTGCTCTGCCCCACACACTCAGCACAGTCCCACTTTGAAAGACTCTTCAGAGGACTTCCCCGGTGGACCAGTGGTTAAGAATCTGCCTGCCAGTGCAGGGGACATGGGTTCTACCCCTGGTCCAAGAAGATCCCACCTGCCATGGAGCAACTAAACCACAACAAATAAAGCCTCCAAGTTCTAGAGCCCATGAGCCACAGCAAGAAAGGCCACCACGGTGAGAAGCCTGCACCTAGAGAAAGCCCAGGCGGCAACCAAGACCCAGCCCAGCCATAAACAAACAAACAAATGAAATAAAAGCATTCTCAGGCAGAGCCTTGCCTTCTGGTCTGGCTAACGAGTTCTGGAGCCCATTGGGCACTCTGGTTGGCATTCTGTCCCTGGCAGAGCAGAGGGCACCCTCCAAGTCCCCTCCCTTCCAACATCCCCCACCAACCACACCAACATCCTCAGACCCCATGGAGTCTCAGCGCCCTGAGACTAAGGTGTCAGCGAGGGGCCCCTCACTCCCCCTCCTTTATGCATGCTCCATGGACACTGTCCAGCCATACAGGGAATGGAACGGACAGTTTGTTTTCTGTTAAAACAGGTTGTTTTAAGAGGACAAGCCCTTTCCTCTGAAAGCTTTCAAGCACATTTGCACAAACACAAGTTTTTAAACAAAGTTAGAGCCAGGTCTCCTCATGGCTTGGAAAAGCTGTCTGGCCTCGGGGTGACTCATTCAGCCCGCCGTGAAGTGGGGAGTTTCTAATAAACAGCACCTGCCTTCCGAGGCCGAGAGGCTTGGCTGGCTCTCCCGGTGTTTCTGTTGCCACAGCGTGTGTGTATCTCCTGCTTCACTAAAGGGCAGCTCTGTGAATCTGAGTCACCCATGTGCGTGCGCATGCTGATAAAATTATATGCAAATCATGTCTTCCTAGCTTGGCAATTAGGTAATTAATTGAGATCCAGGGTAAACAGTTGAGACTAACGTCTAAACTGCATTAATTACTGTTTATGAAACTCAGTGAAAAGCCGATGGGGCAAGGTGCTATCTAAGTGGAGGATATTATTACTACTCTTGAGCTGCAGTTGTCAGAGGAGGTGGGAGTGGGGAGGGCTTGGGAAGTTCACTCAGGGGTCCTGGGTTCCTGATGCTGCCAGGTACCCATTTCGGCATTTGAAAGGAAGTCATTTCATTTGTAAATCTAATGCAATGTGCAAAGTCATTAAAACACTTGAGAATCTTTGAAACTTTATAGATGGGGTAACTAGAAGCTAGTTGATAGAAGGTGTAACTAGAGCATGAATAATCCAACAGTGGGGTAACAGCACTCACGGTATACAAACCAAGATGGGTTTCAGCAACACATCAGTGTCCAGTCAGGGGTTGTCCCTTAAAATAGTCACTCTGGAAGGTTTTGCTGCTATCAATTGAATCCAAGAAATATTTATTGAATATCAACTGTGCTGGGCACTTATGGGAAGAAAAAGATTTAAAAAAAAAATACCCATTTGCAGGAAGGCCGTGATCTTGCTGTGGAGCTGAGACATGAACACAGACAATTCAGGCCCTGAGATCATAGCTGAAAAGTTCAGAAAAGATACTTAGGTGGCTAAGGAAGGAGGTAAGTCTTAAGTTTGTCTGGGGCATCAGGGAAGCTTCATGAAAGAGTTGTCCCTTGATAAAAATTTTGAAGAACAATACTATTGGGGTCTTTTATGGTGGTGGTTGGGGAAGAGGCAGAAAGGTAATGGGAGGAGATGGAAAATGCAGAGAAAGCAATGCCGAGAAAGCCTGTCCAGGACCCTGGGAGCTTGTCACCACTTCCCTTCCCTACCCTCTCTCCCATCCCATCCAAATCTCCACCATCTGTGAAGGCATGACTGGAGGCCCACCACTCCCTTCGGTTGAAGACTGTGTTTATCCAGGGTGTAGACGGCGACAAGGCCAGACAGGTAAGTAGTTGGGAAGGAGGACTGAAGTCACTGAGATGTAGGAGGGTTTGGCAGAAGCTACAAGTGTCAGCAGGCAGAGGTCGAAACCTATACCACTAATTCATCTGCTTATTTTTTTTCGTTCAAAACACACGCGTCTACCCTGTTTTTGGCAGTGTGCTAGCTCTTGGGGAGAATAAAGAAAAGTAATAAAGGCTCCCTGTCCTCAAAGAGCTGGGCTAGGCAAAGGCAGGAGGACGTGGACACACGTGGGTAACAGCAGACAAGGAGGGGCTCTGAGGCGGGATGACCAAGTCCCCATAGGGCCACGCCGGACAGAGGTGAGGCGTCTGTGGCCATCAGACAGGCAGGCCCGCGGGCTTTATGAGGGACAGGAAAGGCCTGGCAGGATGGAGCTGGGCTCTGCCGCTCTGCCAGGGGGGGCGTCTCTCACTTGCGCATGTGAATGGCCTTGGCTGTGGATTAGGGGGTGGAGGTGTGCAGAGACCCCAGCCAGAGTGTGCAATTTGGAGCCTGACATTTGTAAAAGTTATCTTCAATGTTCATGAATGGGAAACAGAAAGAAACTCATTTTCCATTTGTAAACTTTTAGGGAATTGTCTGGTGGTCCAGTGGTGAGGACTCCACGCCTCTGTGTCAAGGGGCATGAGTTCGATCTCTGGTTGGGTAACTAACATGTCACAAGTCACGTGGCATGGCCAAATTTTCTTTTTCTTTTTTTAATATATATAGAAACATGTTAGTTTACTAATCAACACTCTCTGAATGCCCCAAGCTGAATCAACAATCTCAAAATGGTTGTCAAGTCTTCTTCCATTTTTCTAAAAAAAATCTATTCTCAGATTTCCTCTGATCTGAGTACTTCTGGAGAGACACAATGACTGATTGAAGGTGTAGACATTCCCTCTCCAAAACAGTGCTAAGCCATGCATTACTTGGTTTCAGGGTTTCAGCTCACTGCGAAACTTAAGCCTATTTGTCCCGAGTTCATCTCAAAATTCTCAGGGTAGCATCGGAAAAAGCTGTTTAAAATTTTTTCTCCCCTAAGGCTCTGTCAGAGTTCAGTGACAAAGGACCAACTTCTATTTCACCAGCTGGAGGAGAAGCTGTGCAGAGAGACCTGAGTTAATAAGCACTATGGTTTAAATTTATCTTAGTGATGCTCTATGTCCTCTTCTGATTTGCCCATGGGGAGCTGCCCAGGTGACCTGCCCTTTCATTTACCCATTGCTTAAGAAGAATTCCTACCTTGGAAGAAAGCAGAAATGAGATGGGAGGACTGTCTGCCCTTCACTCCTGGGTAAGTGGTGTGGAGTGCTTGGAGAACAGGAAAAGGGTGGTCTCTGAGACCTCAGTGCACCCGTGGCCTGCTCCCTTCGCCCTCTTGGAGTGGAGAAAGCACTCAGGGGTCCCTCATGGATGCTTTGGTAGGAAAGTCAGAATTTTGGCCTTCTTCACATTTGCCACTGAACAGAGTCCAGTGACAATAAGAACCTTAGGTACGAAGACTTCTCTTTCTTTTCAGACAAACATGCCCCAAATTTATATATCCCAACAAATGCTGGGTTTCCCAAAAGAGTCTCCTTGAGGAGTTCTCCAGTTAATCTCAAACTGCTGACCTTTTTCTAAATATAATTTGAAACTCCTCGTGTGGAATGACCATTAAAATCCATGTCACCTTCTTTGACCATTTATAATGGAGTTAGACTCTGACCCGAGGTTAATGAGTTGCAAAGTAATGTCGATGGTAAACACAGTCCCCTGTGCTTATCTAGCCTGGGACCAGAAGGCTGAAATGTACTGTAATCCAAGGTTAGAAAAAAAAAAAAAAATACCAAGATGGCATAGAGGAAGCTGGTGATTAATTCTGGCTAAAGTCATCAGAAACTATTTGTGAAAAAGTTTCCCTTTAAAAACTGCTTTGAATGTTGGTAATGGTTTTTATTTTGAGGGAGTGGGTTTTGAAAAACAAAAATGAGCTTCTTGGGCACACAAAGATGGGAAGAAAACAGTTGGGGAGAAAATCAAGGCGGGTAAGAGCCTTTTTCTCCTTTTCTTTTAGTGATGGGAAAAAAAAAAAAAAAACTTATCAAAGAATAGCAGGTGCCTGTCTCAGTACCATGAGGAAAATCATTTCTGTAGTTCTAGGATGTGCGTCAAGGTCAAAGGCACCCAGGGATGGGGTCTCAGTGTGGTCAGGAGGCTGTTCTCAGTGGGGGAGGTGAGTTCTGAGCAGAGGCTGCAGCCTCACAGAGCCCAGCCCTCCGCCTGGAGCCTTCCTTCCTTCTGCTTCATTCTCACTTCCTGAAACCTCACCTCAGGTCTAAGCTTAGGGGTCAGTGGCCCAACTGAGAAGAGCTGCCCTTTCCCCCGTTATGTACTTGTTGGTTAATTGCTCAGTCATGTCTGACTCTTCGCACTGCGCCACCAGGGAATTCCCGTCACGGATTGCTTCGGGTTGGTGCCTTCTCAGCCCAGACACAGCTGTAAGCATCCTCACTAGCTATGAGTCTAACGCAAGCACCAGCACTATCTGTCTAGGGTAACACTTTCCATAGCGATTTCAGGGATCAATGAGGCAAGTGGGTGCTCAGTTGCTCATCAGTTGTGTCTGACTCTTTGCAACCCTGTGGACTGCAGCCTGCCAGGCTCCTCTGCCCATGGGATTCTCCTGGCAAAAATACTGGGTGGGTTGCCATGCCCTCCTCCAGGGGATCTTCCCAGCCCAGGGATCGAACCTGCCTTTCCTGCCTCGCAGGCGGATTCTTTACCACTGAGCCTCCGGGGAAGCCCCAGTGAGCCTAGTGGGTCTTGGCATTTGTAGGCTGCCTAGAAGCTACGTTTGGAGAATATCCAGTTTTACAGACCTTGCATCTTCAAGAAAGAGTACAAAAACTTACCTACTTCTTTAAAGCTAAGGTATGGTGTGCGACCTCTTCTTCACACATCAGACCTACTTCTGATAGACTTTATTGGACGCCAGAGAAATAATACACTGTCAATGAGTTTTCTAAGTGCAAAGGCAGAACCATCAGCTTTCAAAGGTAGAATTATTTGTAAGATTGTGACCTTTGTCAGAAGTAGTACCATGGATGACAACTGTAACGTCCTTTGGCATTCAGTGGGGCAGAGGTCGTCAAGGTTTCTCATCAAGCCTACAGCATAATTGAGACCATTGTTCCTGGAATTTTAGCCTAAGCTGGGTTATCTGGTCTTCTCAGCAGTTTCATGAGAATCCCAAATCCTTTTATTAAACCCTTTTTATGCTTGATCAGTGTGAGTTGACATCTGTTACCTTCAACCAAGAATCCTGTCTGATGCACATATATTGATCCAGAATTGATGTAAAATCTCAACCTGAGGAAAAAAAGCTTTGAGAAAACCAAGATTTTATAAATCAGTTCAATTCATTACTGGTTTCTCACCAAATATTAAAGGAAATTTCATTTTACTCAAGAAAACATCTAGAAATCTCCTTTCACCATCTCTCTTTCTATTTCTGTCTTTCCTTTTTTGCGGGGGTGGGGGGCATGCTGCATAGCCTGTGGAATCTTAGTCCCCAGACCAGGGTTGAGATTGTGCCTTCTGCAATGAAAGCATGGAGTCTTAACTAACTACTGGACTGCCTCTTTATTTCTCACACAGACAGTAATGCCAACCAAAATCTCCCTTCTCTCTCAGACTTCCCCAGATTCACTGTCCACCCACCCAATTTGCCCCACTTTTCTTCTTACTCCCATCATCCTCCAACCAGCTCTATTCAACTCTCTTCCACCATAAACCCTTTGATGTTTTCAATGTGCGTCACATCAAATCAATCTGGACTCTTCATTCTCCCCTCACTTATTAGCCCTGTTCCACTGGGAAAAAACTGCAGAAAAACATCCTGTAGAATTCCAGAGAAACCATGAATCCAAGTTAAAAATTCAAGTCTTACGTAATCCAACTGAGGTCAGTAAATTGCTCGAAGTTAGCATGAGTTGGTTAGAGACTGGACCAGAATCCACGGATGCACATGGTCAGTAGAGAATATTTTCTAGCTGAGTGCTCTGCAGATGCCCCAGATGGTTGCAGCATCTTGGAGTTCTCCATGCAACCTTGGACCAGGCCAACATGTGCTCAGCTTCTAGGGGCAGATCAGGTTGAAAATCCTCAGGATCCTGTGGTCATGCATACAGAAAAATATTCAGAAAGAACAGAAGATGAGCTCCACGTTTTCCCCATTGGTATATCCCAAATATCTAGAACAGGGCCAGGCACATAAGAGATGTTTAATACATATCTGTTGCAGAATGGGGGTTTCCCTCATGATCCAGTGGTTAGGACTCTGAGCTTCCATTGCAGGGTTCAATCCCTGCTTGGGGAACTAAGATCTTGCATACCGAGAGGTGTGGCCAAAAAAACCCAAAAAGCCGAAGGAGAGGATGGGCCAGGCTCATCGCAGAAAAGGGGTTATTGGAAGGCTAGGGCAACTGCAGGCTCTATGGAAATATATAGGGAAAAGGAATATATACATATACACATAGGGAACTATACATACACACTTTCATATGCATGTGTCTGGCTGGCTTATTCTCAAAGGGGGTACAAATTTACTTAGGCAGCTTTAATAGTTTTTTTGTTTTTCCTAATACCCAGAGAAGTAAGAAAGCATGTTGTTCATCTAACCACTCTCATGCTCCTTCATTTATTCAATTTTATTTTTTAGCATTAGCTACAGAAATGGTACTTAATTTTATGGCTCTTCTTTTGAAAAAATAGGATTAAGCACCATACTAGAAGAGAAAGGCACTCAAAAATCTTTAAAATAATTGGCAAAAGTAGCTTCTGAGACATATGTAACTCTTTAGTTACATAACTGAAATCTAGTTACATAACATAACTCTTTGCATATCAAATTCAGTGGCTTCACTGAAAGGGATTAAAGACCTAGGAGTTAATGTTATCCCTCACCTGTCCAGTGAGAATCCACATCAGATATGGCCAAATTAACAATGTCCCTATTTTTAAATATTTCTTTTGCGCTCAGTAGTATCCGACTCTATTGTGACCCCATGGATTGTAGGCCACCAGGGTCCTCTGTTCATGGAGTTTTCCAGGCGAGAATACTGGAGTGGGTTGCCATTTCCTGCTCCAGGGGATCTTCCTGACCCAGGGATCTAACATTGACCGACTAATTCTTTACCAGTGAGTCACCCAGGAAGCTCCCCAAACATTTCTTACCTAAATTTCTATCCTTTGGTGTTTAAAGACCCTCATAAAAAATGTACATGTTCAGTTATTCATCAGAGTATCTATCAAATATCTATTATGCGCTAATATCTGGAGGAAAAAAGGAACTCAGACACAGTCATTGTCCTCAGGGGGTTCCCTGTCTGGCAGGAGATGGCTCATGAACAGATATCTTTGTCGGTGTAAAACCAGTGAAGGAGACGGCGTGCCCTAAGATTCAGAGCTGGGAAAAGATTTGCTTCTACAGATTCAAAGACTTGTTTCCATTTGGGAAAACTGGATAGCTACATGCAAAAGACTGAAATGAACCCTAATCTTACATCATACTCAACTATCAACTCAAAGTGGATAAGATGTGAAGGTAAGACCTGAAACTATAAAACTCCTAGATGAAAACAGGGAAAAGAACTTCATAATGTTCGTCTTGGCAATGATTTCATGAGTGTGACACCAAAAGCACAGACAACAGAAACAAAAACAAGCAAGTGGGATTACATTGAA
The DNA here is from genome assembly GCF_032405125.1 of Capricornis sumatraensis. Taxonomy (NCBI): domain Eukaryota; kingdom Metazoa; phylum Chordata; class Mammalia; order Artiodactyla; family Bovidae; genus Capricornis; species Capricornis sumatraensis. Next base: position 39,415,374 of record NC_091078.1, on the reverse strand, counting down.
CTAAAAAGTTTCTGCACAGCAAAGAAAGCAATTAACAGAATGAAAAGACAGCCTAAGGAACAGAAGAAAATATTTGTAAATTACATATCTGATCGGGGTTAATATCTAGAAAAATAAGTGACTCTCACAATTCAACAGTTAAAATCTAATAAACTGATTTTAAAAAGAGCTAAGGACTTAAACAGGCAATTCACCAAAGGAGACACGCAAAAAGCCCACAGTTCAGTTCAGTCACTCAGTCGTGTATGACTCTTTGAGACCCCATGAATTGCAGCACGCCAGGCCTCCCTGTCCATCACCATCTCCCGGAGTTTACTCAGACTCACGTCCATTGAATCAGTGATGCCATCTAGCCATCTCATCCTTGGTTGTTCCCTTCTCCTCCTGCCCCCAATCCCTCCCAGCATCAGAGTCTTTTCCAATGAGTCAACTCTTTGCATGAGGTGGCCAAAGTACTAGAGCTTCAGCTTTAGCATCATTCCTTCCAAAGAAATCCCAGGACTGATCTCCTTCAGAACGGACTGGTTGGATCTCCTCGCAGTCCAAGGGACTCTCAAGAGTCTTCTCCAACACCACAGTTCAAAAGCATCAATTCTTCGGCGCTCAGCCTTCTTCACAGTCCAACTCTCACATCCATACACGACCACAGAAAAAACCATAGCCTTGACTAGATGGACCTTAGTTGGCAAAGTAATGTCTCTGCTTTTCAATATACTGTCTAGGTTGGTCATAACTTTTCTTCCAAGGAGTAAGCATCTTTTAATTTCATGGCTGCAGTCACCATCTGCAGTGATTTTGGAGCCCAAAAAAATAAAGTCTGACACTATTTCCACTGTTTCCCCATCTATTTCCCATGAAGTGATGGGACCGCATGCCATGATCTTCGTTTTCTGAATGTTGAGCTTTAAGCCAACTGTTTCACTCTCCTCTTTCACTTTCATCAAGAGGCTTTTGAGTTCCTCTTCACTTTCTGCCATAAGGGTGGTGTCATCTGCATATCTGAGGTTATTGATATTTCTCCCAGCAATCTTGATTCCAGCTTGTGTTTCTTCCAGTCCAGCGTTTCTCATGATGTACTCTGCATGTAAGCTAAATAAGCAGGGTGACAATATACAGCCTTGACGTACTCCTTTTCCTATTTGGAAGCAGTCCATTGTTCCATGTCCAGTTCTAACTGTTGCTTTCTGACCTGCATACAGATTTCTCAAGAGGCAGGTTAGGTGGTCCGGTATTCCCATTTCTTTCAGAATTTTCCACAGTTTATTGTGATCCACACAGTCAAAGGTTTTGGCATAGTCAATAAAGCAGAAAAGGCCCACAGGTACATGAAAAAAATGCTCAGCGTCACTAATCATGGAAATGCAAATCAAAACCACAATGAGATATTACCTCACACCTGTCAGGTTGGATGTCACCAACAAAAAACAGTAGGTGTTGGTGAGGAATGTGAAGAATTGAAAACCCTGTAAAATGCAAAACGGTGCAGCCACTATGGAAAAGAGTTTTGAAGTTCCTCAAGAGGTTAAAACTAGAAATGCCATCTGATCCGGCAATGTCACATCTGGATATTTATCCAAAAGAATGCGATCAAGATACCAGAGAGATATTCGTACTTCCATGGTCTAAGCAGTATGATGATTCGTAACAGCCATAAATGTCTACTGCTGGATGAGTGGCTAAAGAAACTGTGGTAAATGCATGCGACGGAGTAGTATCAGGCTTAAAACAGAAGGAAATCTGCCACCTGTGACAACACGAGTGAGTCTTGAGGACATAATGCAGTGAAATAAGCCAATCTTAGAAAGACGGATGCTGCCCGATTCCACTTGTATGCGGTATTTAAATTGTCAAGATCATAGAATCTGAGCAGGAGGGTGATTGCCAGGGACTGGGAAGAAAGGAAAACGGGGAGTTACTAATGAATGGGCACGAAGCTTCAGTTACATAACATGAAAAAGATAAGCTCTAGAAATCTGCTGTATGGCATTGTACCCATGTTAACAATAATGTACTATGCATTAAAAATTGTGTTAGGAGGTGAAATATGACTCAGCCACAGAAAAGAATGAAATAATGCCATTTGCAGCAGCCTGCTTATAGTATTAGGTGAAGTAAGTCAGAAAGAGAAAGATAAATACCATATGTTATCACTAATATGTGGAACTTCAACACAGGGAGCTCCCTGGTGGTCCAGTGGTTAAGACTTTGCCTTCCAATGCAGGGGATGCAGGCTCAATCCCTGGTTGGGGTGCTAAGACCCTATATGCCTCTCAGCCAAAAAACCGAATCATAAAACAGACAGACTATTGTAACAAAGTCAATAAAGACTTTAAAAATAATCCACATAAAAAAAATTCTTAAAAAAACACAAAATATAGCACAAATGAGCTTATCTATGAGACAAAAACAGAGCCACAGACATAGAGATCAGACCTGTGTCTGCCAAGCAGCGGAGGGTGGGGGAGGGGAGGGTTGGGAGTTTGGGATTAGCAGACACAAACTAGTATATATAGGCTGGATAAACAACAAGGCCCCACAGTATAGCACAGGGAACTATATTCAATATCCCGTGATAAGCCCATAATGGAAAATAATTTTTAAAAGGAATGTATACATGTATAACTGATTCACTTTGCTATACAGCTTAAATTAATGCAATATTGAAAATCAACTATATTTCAATAAAATACATCAAAAATTTTTAGGAGGGTAGACCTCATGTTAAGAATTCTTCAGTTGAGTTCAGTTCAGTCACTCAGTCGTGTCCGACTCTTTGCGACCCCATGGACTGCAGCATGCCAGGCATCCCTGTCCATCACCAACTCCTGAAGACTACTCAAACTCATGTCCATCACGTCAGTGATGCCATTCAACCATCTTATCCTCTGTCATCCCCTTCTCCTTCTGCCTTCAATCTTTCCCAGCATCAGGATCTTTTCCAATGAGTCGGTTCTTCACATCAGGTGGCCAAAGTATTGGAGTTTCAGCTTCAGCATCTGTCCTTCCAATGAACACCAAGGACTGATTTCCTTTAGGATAGACTGGTTTGATCTCCTTTCAGTCCAAGGGACTCTCAAGAGTCTTCTCCAACACCACAGTTCAAAAGCATCAATTCTCTGGCACTCAGCTTTCTTTACAGTCCAGCTCTCACATCCATACATGACCACTGGAAAAACCACAGTTTTGACTAGATGGGACTTTGTTGGCAAAGTAATGTCTCTGTTTTTTAATATGCTGTCTAGCTTGGTCAGAGCTTTTTGTCCAAAGAGCAAGCGTCTTTTAATTTCATGGCTGCAGTCAGCATCTGCAGTGATTTTGGGGCCTAAAAAAATAAAGTCTGACACTGTTTCCACTGTTTCCCCATCTATTTGCCATGAAGTGATGGAACCGGAATTCTCACCATAACAAAAATGTTTTAAACTGTTAGTTAATTTTTATTTTTAAAAAGTATTGATTTGCTTCTTTCTGCCTATTCTGGGCCTTTACTGCTGCACATGAGTTTCTCCAGTTGTGGTGAGCAGGGGCCGCTGCCTGGTTGCGGTGCCCTGGCTTCTCCCTGCAGGGGCCCCTGTGGCCGCTGAGCGTGGGCCCTCAGCGCCCTGGCTTCTCCCTGCAGCGGCCCCTGTGCTGTGGAGCACGGGCGCTCAGTGCCCTGGCTTCGGTACTTGCAGCCGCCCCTATGGCCGCAGAGCACGGGCGCTCAGTGCCCTGGCTTCCGTACTTGCAGCCGCCCCTGTGGCCGCAGAGCACGGGCGCTCAGCGCCCTGGCTTCTCCCTGCAGGGGCCTCTGTGCCTGCGGAGCACGGGCCCTCAGCGCCCTGGCTTCTCCCTGCAGCGGCCCCTGTGGCCGCGGAGCACGGGCCCTCAGTGCCCTGGCTTCTCCCTGCAGGGGCCCCTGTGCCGCGGAGCATGGGCCCTCAGTGCCCTGGCTTCCTTAGCCACAGCATCAGGCTCAGCAGTTGTGGTGCTGAGTCGCCCTGGTGCATGGCAGATCTTCCCCCAACCAGGCATCAAATCTGGGTCCCCTGCTTCGGCAGGCGATTCTTAACCACCGGACCAACAGGGAAGCCCTAGTTAATTCTTTTAAACTTCCTTTTTCTTCTTTTCCTCTTGGCCGCTGGAAAGTTTGGGGCTAAGGCCTCTGCTCAGTAGTTTCCTTTCAGGTCTAGATTTCTGAGATTCCCATGCGCCCTACTCCATTACTCAGAGCTTAATCCACACATGTCATTTAGAGAGTTTTATTGTACTTGTGCTTTTCACACTCTTGGAAGTAGGCAGGGCATCAGTGGAAAATAAATGAATGCCTCTCAGAGGCACTACAGCAATGAAGGCATTAACACCCAAGCTGCCCGTTCATCAGATTTGTGGCTCTCTTTGAACACTTTTGCAGGCACTGAATTGCTCAAGACTTTGAAAAGCCATAGCTTTATTTTGGACCTCTAGTGGCATTTGCTTCAGGAGTTGAAACTGGAGGTAGAGTTGGGCAGGTGGAAAATGCTGAGCTCATCTGCATGGCACCATTGTGACGAAGGGCAGAGTGCAGAGAAGAAGCATAGGGAGCCCGGGGCCCCCTTTGGAAACTTACCCACAGCAGACTGGGAACACTCGTCCGCTGTCCCCCAGCATCCTGTCTTGAAGGCCAGGAGAACACCTTTCATACTCGTATCCCTGGCACCTAACACAGTGCCTGACTCAGGAGACACACACAACGAGAGGACACACTTGACACGTTTCTTCCGGGCTCATTGCTCCTGGGCTCTGGCCGTGGCGATGGTATTAATTCAAAGAGGGAAACGAAGAGGGGAGCAGGGGCGGAGCAATTGTGAATTTAGCTCCTGCAGTGCTGGGGATGAGAGGCAGGCCACCCAGATGGTGACGTAAATATAGATCATTGGAACAAAATAGAAAGTCTGGAGATAAATCCACACACCTATGGACACTGTTTCTTTGACAAAGGAAGCAAAAATATACAATGGAGAAAACACAGTCTCTTCAACAAGTTGTGCTGGGAAATCTGGTCAGTTGTGTGTAAAAGAATGAAACTAGAACACCATACACAAAAATGAACTCAAAATGAATTAAAGACCTAAATGTAAGACCAGAAACTATAAAACTCTTAGAGGCAAACATAGGCAGAACACTCTCTGACATAAATCACAGCAAGATCGTCTATGACCCACATCCCAGAGTAATGGAAATAAAAACAAATGTAAATAAATAGGACCTAATTAAACTTAAAAGCTTTTGCACAATGAAGGAAACTGTAGGTAAGGTGAAAAGACAGCCCTCAGAATGGGAGAAATAATAGCAAATGAAGCAACTGACAAAGAATTAATCTCAAAAATATACAAGCAACCCATGCAGCTCAATTCCAGAAAAATAAACAACTCAGTCAAAAAGTGGGCAAAAGACCTAAACAGACGTTTCTCCAAAGAAGACATACAGATGGCTAATAAATAAATGAAAAGATGCTCAACATCACCCATTATTAGAGAAATGCAAATCAAAACCTCAATGAGGTATCATCTCACACTGATCAGAATGGCCACCAAAAGTCTACAAACAATACATGCTGGAGAGGGTGTAGAGAAAAGGGAACCCTCTTACCCCATCTTGTGGGGATGCAAACTGGTGCAGCCAACATGGAGAACAGTGCAGAGATTGCTTTAAAAACTGGAAATAGAACTGCCATATGACCCAGCAATCCCACTACTGGGCATACACACCGAGGAAACCAGAATTGAAAGAGACACGTGTACCCCAGTGTTCATTGCAGACTGTCTATAATAGCCAGGACATGGAAGCAACCTAGATATCCCTCAGCAGACGAATGGATAAGAAAGTTGTGGTACATTAGTGGAATATTATTCAGCTATAAAAAGGAATGCATTTGAGTCAGTTCTAATGAGGTGGATGAACCTGGAGCCTATTATACAGAGTGAAGTAAGTCAGAAAGAGAAATACAAATACTGTGTACTAACACATATGTATGGAATTTAGGAAGATGGTACGGACAGTCCTACATGCAGGGCAGCAAAGGAGACTGATGTGAAAAGCAGACTTTTGGACTCAGTGGGAGAAGCCAAGGGTGGGATGATTTGAGAGAATAGCACTGAGGCATGTATATTGCCATACGTAAGCAGATGACCAGTACAAGTTCGAGGCGTGAAGCAGGGTACCCAAAGGCGGTGGTCTGGGACAACCCAGAGGGATGGGCTGGGGAGGAAGGTGGGAGTGGGGTTTAGGATGAGGGGGACACATGTATACCTTTGGCCGATTCATGCTGACGCAGGGCAAAAGCCATCACAATATTGTAATTATCCTCCAGTTAAAATAAATTGATTAACATTTAAGAAAGAAGAAAGAAAGAACCACCCAGCTAGATGTGATCACTTTCTCCTGTGTATTTCCTACCTGCTCGGGAAGTACGGAAGAAAGGACTTCCTAGGTGGTGCAGCAATAAAGAATCTGCCTGCCAGTGCAGGAGATGCAAGAGACGTGACTTTGAACCCTGGGTCAGGAAGATCCCCTGGAGCGGGAAATGGGAACCCACTCCAGGATTCTTGCCTGGGAAATTGCATGGACAGAGGAGGCTGTCGGGCTACAGTCCACGGGGTCGCAAAGAGTCAGAGACGACTGAGCAGGCACGGACACAGCAAGTGTGAGTTCTGAATGAATGACCCATAACATATCTGGCTTTGGATGCTTCTTCTCTGACCAGACTTCTGTCCCCGACTCAGCCCCTCTTTTCCAGCTTCAGTAGCGTCCTCCCCATCTCTCCATCTCCCTCACACCCAGTGCTGCCGGTGAGCTTTCTAGGCCCTACAGTGACCTAACCATCACTGCGGCGCCCACACTCACAACCCTCCGCAGCTCTCAACCATCATGGGGAAACCCGAAACCAACCTGGTGCTCTCAGCCTAGCCTCGTCTGCTTTCCCAACCTGGTGTCTAACGCCTGCCATCCCTACCCTTACCCTGCCATCCCTACCCTTACCCAGAGCAGAGGCATTGCTGGACTCGATGGCAGTAGCTGCAGCCCAGCAGTGCGCGGTCTGTCCGGTCACCCGCAGCTCGTCATTCATTCGCTAATGAACTTCTCGCTCATTCCCTTGCAGTGGTTGAAGCCCATGTCTCCAGGGCTTCACAGCTCTGCCTGACTCTCTGCAGGTGACTTAACCCCTCTGGCCTCAGCTGTTTTGCCTCTGATGTTCCTGTAAATAAGCCAAGGGAAGAAGGAATTTGGCACATAGGAGGGGTTCGATAAGCTTCTTCATTTCCTAAGGAGCCAGCCCCTCAGGTGTCTGAGGCCTGCTTGGCACCCACGAGTCTCTCTTCATGTAAGGAGAGGGCAGGTACCCAGCCAGACTCCTGAGATGACAGGAAACTCCAGTGCCACTCAGGGGTCTTCCTCCTGTGGGAGTGACCGTCCCTCCTTGGCAGTAGCCTTCCCAGGGGGCGCAGGTGGGTGTGAAGAGACTGAAGGTCTGAGGGAGATCACCTAGTCCAGTGACCTTGTTTTGAAAAAGGAAAAAGCTGGATCCTAACCTTGGGGGTTGATGCTGGTTGCAGGGTGAATACCATGCTTCTCAGTTTCTAAATCCAGCCCTGGTTGGCATCATCAAATACCTTTCTCACTGGAAAGACTTCACTACCTTTTTAAAGTATACAAATGCAAGCTGTTTCGAGACAGACTATGTTCTATTTATTGTTGAGTTCCTACCACCCAGAACAGTTCCCCACACAGTAGGTCCTTGCCATGTGTATGTTGAGTGAATGAATGAAGAAACTGGACACAGGTGTTCCAGGGTACTCAGGCATCCATGGGATTTCCAGGGCCTCCTCTAAGGGGTTCCCTGTTGTCAAGGTAGCAATGCGTAGAAAGCCTCCATCTGGTCCAAGACCTAGAATTAATAGGAAAATGTGGAAGAGCTTCACATCCATATGATGTCACTGGAGGACTGCTGAAGCACTCCCATGTGGACCCCAGGCCACTGTGCCCCCAGATAGAACACCTGGTAGGCCTTCGCAAAAAAGAACTTGACTGACTTGGAAAATGGCTCTTGACATGACACATTCCGGAAAAGAGAGGTGTTTCTTGGCAGAGACGTGACTGTAATTGCAAGGGACAACTAGTCATTATAGGCTGTCCTTTTCAAGACTCAAGAGTGGCGGCCAGATGTCCCGGCCACATGCTGATTTTTCCAGCCTCCTTTCATGAACAAACCTCAAGGAAACCGTGTGTCCAGGTGGCCTGGTTGCAAGTCTTTCTGATGGTTGTGTCTCTTGGTAAGGACATGACTGAAACACATTATCTCTATAGATGGGAACCCACAGAAAAGCTGACTCCAGAGACCCAGAACACTTTTCTTGGCTGGTAGGCAGAGTGCCGAGTCTGGGTCCCCATGTCCTCCTCTAAGCCTGAATTCTTAGGAAGCTGATCTGGGCTGACTGGCACTGCTCTGTGCACCCTGAACACACTCAATGAGAGTCATCCACAATAATTCAGAGCAAAGAGGAAACTGCGGTTCCAGGCCTCCCCAGGGGCCACCTGTCCCCGAATCAGTGCTGATGGGGAACGCAGGCCTAGGGAGGAGTTCTGTCCTGAAGACCATCCTTGTCAGCCCCATGCTCCTTTCAGGGCTGTGACTCAGCTCAGCAGCCTCCACTGCGGCTCAAAGGCCACATTAGCTAAACTCTGATCATCACCTCTTCCCCTTTCTCTGAGCCTGTGTGCAGAGTCAGGGCACCTGGCCCCTGTGCCCAAGCGCTGGGGGAGCAGGACTGTCCTGAGGCTGGCCGAGCTCTCACTGCGCAACTGGAATGACTCTGACCCCATCAGTCCACTTCTACCCCGGAGTCAGATGTCTGAAGTCTCTTTACTCTCCTTTGAATTCTTCCTGCTCTCTTTTCAGACTAAGTGCTGAGAGGAGGCTCTCCTAACCTGTGTCCAGTATTTCATGGTGAGCCCACCGGTCACATCTTTTCTGCTGGGAGAGAAGACAGCCGGGGCAGCCCGGGCTTGTTCCCCAAGGCTTCTCACACCCTGGGTGGCAGGTCGTTCTTAATTTCCCTCAGGACTTTCTTACCTTAAATAATGGCATTCACTTCTCCAAAATGACTCAGAGCCCAGGTGTAATGGTCATCCGTGGCCAGCTAGCTCCTGGTGCAGGCTCCTTTGGGAGAAGGTATTTGGGGTCGCCTGGCTTAGAGTCAGAGAGGTCTGAGGTCTGAGAGGGTTGCTCTCTCAGCAGAGGCTGGTTCTGGTCTGTAGTTTCACTATTTTCTTTTAGAGACACATGCTGCTCGTTTGTTTGTTTCTAAGAGGAGGACCCAGCCTGGTAGTTCACTCCTAGATCTCTGAACATACCTTTGTCCCAGAAGTTCCCCAGGGCTGGCTTGAAGGAGCCTTAGAAAGAGAGGGAATGAGCAGCCAGTTCCTTAAAGTCAAGGCCAAGCCAGGAACCCAGCTGGGTGGCCTTCTGTTTCTCTGATCTCCTCAGCTATCCACCCTCAGGCCTTCATCACCTTCCTGCCCATGTGCTCATCTCCTCTGCCTCCTGGGTCTTAAGCCATTTGTAACCTGGGATTCACTCCCAAGCCATCAAGGTTGTTCCCGCCCCACACCAGCTCTTAGCTTTCGCTTAAGTGCCTGGGGACTGACAGGGCACCTCCTTTGGCCTCTCAGGCTAGTTTGGTCAGTCCCTATGGGCTCCAGTCCATGGGGTCGCTAGGAGTCGGACACAACTGAGCGACTTCACTTTCACTTTTCACGCTCCTGCATTGTAGAAGGAAATGGCAACCCACTCCAGTGTTCTTGCCTGGAGAATCCCAGGGGCAGGAGAGCCTGGTGGGCTGCTGTCTATGAGGTCGCACAGAGTCGGACACAACTGAAGCGACTTAGCAGCAGCAGCAGCAGCAATGATGTTCCAAGCCTGAATGCAGAAAACACTTCTTTTCTGACTTAGTGCCCTTCTGGGCAGCTGCCAAACTAGCACCCTCTTCTCTCCCATCTTGTACTCACCCCGACTTTCAAGACAAGCTCGCTGTCCATATCTGGCCTGCCCCCTCTCTCCTCCAGGCCAGGGATTGGATTGTTTCTATGACATGATTTAGTCCTGCACATAACTTACCTCGGGGTGTGGATCTCATTGAGAGCAAACTTTATGCACTTCTTTTCCTCCAGTGGCATCTCCTGTGAATGGAATCTGACAACTGAGATGGAGCAGAGCAACCCACTGAGCAGGAAAGAAAGAAAAACACAGGTTTCAATGTTTCTAACTTGTTGTGAGATGGCTATCTCTAAGAGAAAAGCTCCGCTTTCAGTGGAATGAGAATCAGCTGTACTGAGCTTAACATCCCATCTCTTTCTACGCCAATGGCCAGGATGTGTCTGTTTTACTTTGCTCAGCCTGGAGTGGAGCATGTGTGTGTGTCTGTGCATGTGCGCACGCGTGCACTTGCGTGCATGTGTGGCCATCTGTGCATTTGCTCACTGTTTCCCACAGATCACTCTCTGGTGAGCTGAGAGCATTTTGTCTTTGAGCAGCATTACTCCAACGACTGTCATCTTGGAGGCTTGTAAGTCTGTATACTTCTCGGTTCAATCAGGAATAGACATTACCCTTCATTTCTCCTTTAGAGTTGAAATGAATGTTAATCGATATATAAAAAAAAATCCCTGCCACTTGGATTTTAAGTTATCTATCATATGTCAGCCCACCCCAGTATTCTTGCCCAGAGAATGCGCATGGACAGAGGAGCCTGGCGGGCTACAGTCCATAGGGCCGCAAAGAGTCGGGCACGACTGAGTGACTAAGCATGGCGCATCATATATCTCTACAGGATGAAATCAGCTACAGCTGCTCAGCTGGTATCTGCCAGGCTAACACACGCCATCCACAGGCCAAAGCAAGAGTTGTTTCTATTTTATTTTATATACCTTATATATTTCATGTCTTTATTTTATATCTCTTCCATGCAGAAATCATGTTGGTTTTATATTTCCTTAGCTTCAGTAAGTGGAGGAGGCAATGGCACCCCACTCCAGTACTCTTGCCTGGAAAATCCCATGGACCGAGGAGCCTGGTAGGCTGCAGTCCATGGGGTCGCACAGAGTCGGACATGACTGAGCGACTTCACTTTCACTTTTCTCTTTCAAGCATTGGAGAAGGAAATGGCAACCCACTCCAGTGTTTTTGCCTGGAGGATCCCAGGGACGGGGGAGCCTGGTGGGCTGCCATCTATGGGGTCACACAGAGTTGGACACAACTGAAGCAACTTAGCAGCAGCAGCTTCAGTAAGGGGCTTCCCAGGTGGCATAGTGGCAAAGAATCCCCATGCTAAGGCAGGAGACTCAAGAGACAAGGGTTCAATCCCTGGGCTGATCTGAAGGAAGATCCCTTGAAGAAGAAAACGGCAGTGCTCTCCAGCATTCTGGCCTATGAAATCCCATGGACAAAGGAGCCTGGTGGGCTATACAGTCCATGGGGTTCCAAAGAGTCGGACATGACTGAGTGACTGAGCTCACACACACACACACAGCTTCAATAAATGGCAGCTTATTTGGTTAGAATTAGTGATGGGCTTTTGTCTCCCAAAGAGTTTGAAGGATAAAGATTATAGAAGGCTACCAAATTTATTATTTTAAAGATCTGACCGTGCATCAATTGTCAGTAAATTGATGAGTGATTTTTGTGCAATATTGCCCAATCTGTGAAATTTATTTTCAGAGAAAAATATTATCAAATAAGTTTAGGAAATGCTAAGTATTGACTTCTCACCCTTGAAAAATCACCACAGTGAAAGATATGAAATATATATATATATAATATTAAGCTTATACTGAAAACTGAATTTCCCCAAGGAAAAGAGACCAAGTTGATTTTGTTTAATCTGGTTTGTGTCCAAGCTTGGTTATCACAGATAATGTACTTTCATCTCAGGGAACTGGTTTCTCTTAATACATCTGTTGGGCAATGTTGCCCTGATGTATATCCTCTTGGAAGTGTGCAGAGCTCCACTCCTCTCTCATCAGTAGGCAAGGCGCGTTTATTACTACAACATAAGATAATAGCTCATGACAGATAAGCCTCCTAAGAGCAGACAAATCGATTGGTTCATATTTGGGCTTTTTCTCAACTTCAAAAGGCCCAAGCGGTAAACAGCAGCACTTAGCCAATCTGCTTCCAATTTGCACATTCTGAAAACAGTCTGGCTTTCAGGTAAAGGCATGATGAAAAAAAAAACCCAGTCTTTTTTTCTTTTCCCCCGCATAGAAATCTGCCTTTTGTAAATGTCTTCAACTTTCTGGCTCCAGATAAATCAGAAATATCCCAAGAAAAACTGTCTTTTGAGTATTTTGGGTTTTTCACACCATCTCCAAGAAAATATCATAAGATTTGACCTCTAAGTTGGCAGAGATTCAAGTTGGCCGCATTCCATCTGTTCAGTCCTAATTCCAGCCTGGGACAGGAGAGTGAGGGGGAATCGAGGTATTCTGCATCACATCTGGGTACAGAAGACAGCAGAGGGTGGGTTTAACCAAGCCATCCAGGCACTGATGGTATGGGCCTCACAAGAATAAGTCTTGCTTTGAGTTGTCTGCTGGGCAGACTGCAGTGGGATGGGGGCAGGGGAGGCACCGGCTAGCCCCCCTTCCTCCATCCCTAAATGATCAGGTAGGAGGAGCTCATTTGCAGCTTACTTTTTCTTCTGACCGCCTGTCACATCCTGTACTTTAACTCTCCTCCTGTGATGTCACCCCATCCAGTGACCAGCACCTTTCATACTTCACGTCCCATCTGCAGAATGGATGGACAACAAAATTCTGCTGTAGCACAAGGAACTGCATTCAATGTCTTGGGATGAACCACAATGAACAAGAAAAGAAAGAGAAAGAATATATATATGCATAACCAAGACACTTTGCTGTACAGCAGAAATGAACACCGCGTTGTAAATCAGCTACACTTCAATTAAACAAAATCTGAAACAACAACAAAAAACAGCTCTCAGATTCTTTCCAACCAAGACGTGAACTTTTGAACGTTATTCTTCCTAGGAGTTTTTGAATGTGAACAAGTGTCTGAAATTCTCCTGAGATTTCTGCCTGGCCCAGGCCTACCCCCCATCTCAGCTGTTTCCAGGGAGAATCCAGCCTCTCCCTGCAATGATAACTTCTAGCAAGAATAGCCACAGATCGCTTTTCTGTCTGCATGGGAGGCGCTGCATTGCGTGCATTCTCTTGAGGACCCAGGAGGTCAAATGGTAGCTCCATTTTATTATTCTTACTTTGGCCATGCTGCCCGGCATGTGGGACCTTGGCTCCCTAACCAGGGGCCAAACCCCCGCCCCCTGCACCAGGAGGAAGAGGGAGGACCATTGGACTGCCAGGGAACTCCTGTTAGTAGCTCCATTTTGGAAACGAGGGGGAAAGTCTGAGAGTGGTTGACTGCCCCCCATGGATGGATGGCTGAGCTGGCTTCACAGAAGCAGAGGTCCAGACCACAGGCTTTTGATGGTTCTGCATGCTTTCTGCTGAGAGCCCAGCCTGGTTGGGTAGCTGTGGTTCTCAGCCAGCAGCTGGAGCTGATGGTGAGCAGATGCAGGAGGCCCCTGAGCCCCTCAGTGGCCCACAGAAGGGTCCACTCTGACCCTCTTCTTCCAAGAACCTCTACAGACACAGGACTTCTGGCAGCCCTCACCACTGTGTCCCTAGAATATAGGGCAAGAGATCGAGGATTTGTCCTCACTGGGAGTCCCTTCCTCCCTGTTCTTATTTCCTAGGATGGTGTCTCTGCTCCTGAGCGTCCATCTCCTGGCTCTCTGTATCAACCTCTCTTCCTCATATGAACCACTCCTTACTTTGACCACTTGACTGCGGGGAGGTAAATTATATTTAAAATACACAAAATGTGTTTTTATTACTGGTTGTCTCAGCATTTCCCCAAAATCACATCATACATGTGCATAAGTGTGACTGCGCTTTGGCACATTAGTCTCTGCACACAGGCACACACACAAACGTGCATAATACCTATGCCACCTCATGGTTAATGAGGAGAACTGTCCTTGCCACTTTGCTCCCCTGAACAAGTGATGCTTTCTGGAGAGGGAGGGAATCTTGGCTGACGTTCACTTTATGATGCTCATATGATTCTGCTTTATTAACATCGTGCCAGGGACTTCTGAATCATTAGGTAACTGAGTAGTGAAACCCTGACTGCTCCACAGCAGTCAATGTGAAGAAGATGGCTCCACCAATTTAGCCCTTAGAAAATTTAGCCCCCAGTAAACACATATAGAGGGTTTCCCAGGTGGCACTAGTGGTAAAGAATCCACCTGCCAATGCAGGAAATTGAAGAGATGTGAGTTCAATCCCTGGGTCAGGAAGATCCCCGGAGGAGGGCCTGGTAATCCACCCCAGAATTCCTGCCTGGAGAACCTCATGGACAGAGGAGCCTGGCGGGCTACAGTCCATGGGGTCACAAAAAGTCGGACACGACTGAAGCGACTTAGCATGCGTGCATGCAAACACATGCGGAACACCTAGCAGTAACAAATACACGATGGGCCTTGGGGATGCGAAATTGAAAAGACCCAGTTCTGGGGACTTCCCTGGCCGTCCAGTAGTTAAGACTTCACCCTCCAATGCAGGGCGTGCAGATTTGATCCCTGGGTGGGGAACTACAATCCTTAAAGCCTCACAGCCAAACATCAAACAGAAGCAACATTGTAACAAATTCAATAAAGACTTTGAAAATGACTCACATTAAAAAAAAAAAAAAAAAAACCTTTAAGAAAATAGCTGGTCCCTAATCTCATGGAGGGAATCTGCAGTCAAGACAGAAGAGCTATGCCTTCCGGGGTGACAACGTTGCCACCAGGGCCTTAGGGCAGCAGAAAGAGCAATGGCAGCAGAGAAGATGACTCCGTTCCTTATGAGCTGGAACTGGCTTTGCATTTTTGCCTTTCTTTAATTTGGAAATATTTGGTGTCTAAAACTAGATTTGAAGCCCCAGAAGAGAAAAAATCATCCTGCCTTTGTTCTCTCACTCTCCGTGTTGTCACTGAGCAGAGCCATCTGCCTGCAGTCGCACTGTAAGTGCAAAGGCAGCCTGCTTCTGTGCCAGGAAGGAGTGCGACGGAGAGACCTCAGGGGTGCTCAGAGGACCAGCTAACAGGAAGGGGGCCAAAGCGTCTCGTAGGTAAACTTGAAGAGAGTTTACCTCTTCAAACAGGAACTCCTCACCATGACCCAGTAAAGAAGAACAGTGCTAGAGCGTAGCTTTCAGACCCCAGTAGTATCTCTAGGAGGTGCTGTTGTTCAGTGGCTCAGTTGTGTCCAACTCTTTGTGACCCCGTGGACTGCAGCACGCCAGGCTTCCCTGTCCTTCACCATCTCCCAGAGCTTGCTTAAACTCATGCCCATTGAGTCAGGGATGCCATCCAACCATCTCATCCTCTTTTGCTCCCTTTTCCTTTTGCCCTCAATCTTTCCAGCATCAGGATCTTTCCCAGTGAGTCGGCTCTTCACATCAGGTGGCCAAAGTGTTCAAGCTACAGCTTCAGCATCAGTCCTTCCAATGAATATTCAATATTGACTTCCTTTAGGATTGACTGGTTTGATTTCCTTGCAGTCCATGGGACTCTCAAGAGTCTTCTCCAACACTGCAGTTCAAAAGCATCAGTTTTTCAGTGCTCAGCCTTCTTTATGGTCCAACTCTCAGATCCATACATGACTACTGGAAAAACCATAGCTTTGACTGTACAGACTTTTATTGTCAAAGTAACATCTCAGCTTTTTAATACACTGTATAGGTTTATCATAGCTTTTCTTCCAAGGAGCAGGAGGTGTTGAGGGAATATGAAAATCCACCGTGTGACCATGATCACATCAACCAGGGAGCTGTGGGGCGGACGCTGGGGAGGCCTGGGGGCAGAGGGACACCCTGCCCTGGCCAGAGGCCCATGGGCTCTAGTGCTCACTTTGGTGTGTTGGAGGGCACATTGCCTGATCAGGGATCATCTCTCTCCCAGCAGGCAATAGAGACTCGAATATATGACCGTCCATAGTGGTTGGATGTAAAACAGAAATGACAAGAAATCAGGGCTCACAAACTTCGTATGAGACCAATAGACTCTAAAACAAAGGACATAAAGAAAGATAAAGAAGGACACTGTGTAACAAGGAAAGGGTCAATTAGAGAAGAAGCTATTATACTCATCAACAAAAATGCCCCTAGTATGGGTGTATGCATGCTCAGTCGGTCAGTTATGTCCAACTCTTTGTGGCTCCGTGGACTATAGTCCACCAGGGGATTATAGTCTGTGCACAGAATCTTCCAGGCAAGAATACTGGAGTAGAATGCCATTTCCTCCTCCAGGGGATCTTCCTGACCCTGAGGTTGAACCCCCATCCCCTGCAGATTCTTTACCAATAGTGCCACCTGGAAAACCCCATGCCCCCAAAACAGGAGCACCCAAATACATAAAACAAATACTAACAGACATAAAGGGAGAGATTGATGGGAGCACAATAAGAGTAGAATACTATATATCCCATTGACATGAATGGACAGATCTTCTGGACAAAAACTCAATAAGGCAACAGAGATCCTAAATGATACAATGGAACAATTAGACTTAATTGATATTTTCAGGACATCACAGGCAAAACAAAAAACAGAATACTCATTCCTTTCAAGTGAACATGGAACATTTTATAGGACCAACCACATAGTGGTTGGAGTGTGTGGTCAATTCCACTTGGCGATCATCTTCTTCCTCCAGTTAAGGCTTCACTTTTGCTAATCCCCACTCCAGCCTCCTGCATGTTCCTACAGAGACTTGGTTGGAAATGCCTGGGTGGGGCAGGATTGTTGATAGTGTTGAATAAATGGGAGATGATGGCACTAGTAGTAAGCAGAGCACCACTCTGAACCTCAAAACTCTGTTTTAGCATCTGCTTTTTAACATTTGCTTTTATGAACATTTTGATAAACACGTAAGTAATAATCCATGAGAAACAGATATCTATACATCACATGTGTCAACAGATATACATTTAACTTCATGGATTCTATAAACATTTCTATGGATTCTTTGCCTTGGAATTTTCCTGATTGTAAAAATGAGTTGTGTTGTTCCTGTCTCAAAATTGTTGTCCTTCTTGATTGCTCGTCATCTGATTCTTATGTCACTATATTGTGATTGTCTATCCACATTTCTAGATCTTCCATGCGACTGAACTTCTTGGCAGTACCCTGTTACCAGTTTGGCATGGACAAGTCAGTGCTAAAGTTTCAGTTGAATGAATGAATGAATGGACACCATGTTTGATATGATAGAGGGGGGTCTTGGGCTCGCACTAAGGTTCTCAGTTGAGCCAAGATGGCTTTGGGTCTTAATCATTTTTCACACACGGGAGTTCGTACCCTCCTAAGCTGTGTTCATACTCACAAAACTTCTGTGTCCACCCTCAGAAATGCCTAATATATATAGCTTTCTATTTACATTCTGGACAATCAATTTGCAAACCAATGTAAATTTTCAAATTCTCTCATTTGAAAAAGACAGGGACAGACATAGTCCTGTTTTGCAGAATGAGATGAAAAAACAAAAAACCAAAGCTGTTTCCTCTTCTCCCTGCGCCATCAGCTCTGGGCGGAATGCAGTGCCACCTGGCTGCGTCCCAAAATTAGGGCTTCCCCTGCTGGGAGCAAGAGTGCAGATGCTACTGGAAATTCATCCGAGGAGTCTTTAGGCTCACATACAGGCTTCAGAGAATTCTGCACATGTGCTAAAATTATTTGCGGTTAGGTCTCCAGACTGACACATGAATAAACAGGGCTGCTCCTCACTGACGCATAAGAACTCGTTAGAGGGTATTAATAGAAGGCCAAGTATGTAAAGCATGAGGCTTCCCCAGTGGCTCAGTGCTAAAGAACCCACCTGCCATACAGGAGCCACAGGAGGCATGGGTTCTATCTCTGGATGGGGAATCTCCCCTGGAGAAGGGCATAGCAACCTACTCCAGTGTTCTTGCTGGGAGAATCCCCATAGCCAGAGGAGCCTGGCGGGCTACAGTCCATATAGTCACAAAGAGTCAGACATGGCTTAGCATGCATGCAAGCATGTAAATGATGAACCCCTTGATCTGGGAAATCAGAGGCTAGTGAATCCTAGGAGCCATGCCAAAGCAGAGAGGAGGTGCAAATTCCTTGGTCTCTGGGAGCAGGAGGTGAGAGGCCCGGAGTGCTGGCTGGGTCACAAGGGACTAAAGAGAAGGCATATCTTGGTTTGTGATGTGATGTGACTTTTTCCAATGTCATGTAACCCAATGGCCCAGGGAATCTGTAGGAGAAGAGACAAAGAAAGGAGAAAAGATGAAGAAAACTTGTAGTTGAGTTACACATTGCCTTGAAGAGATTGTATACCATTTGAGCAAAATCTACTTCCAGTTAAGTTAGTTCCTCCTATCCCACCCACTCATGGGAAGTTTTCAAACATGACCCAGCACTGGTGTTCAGGCCTGCTTTTAGCCTGAGCAAAGAAAGAAGACATTCTTCAAGTAAGTTCTTTAAATTTAGAAGACGTTCTGACCTAGATTCTTAACTCCCGAAAGAAAAGAAACAAGAAAAATCTCAAAGGGGCCTGGAAAGCATATTGGAGATCAGGGAATTGTTTCCCTGCACAGAAGAACAGTCCTCCCAGACAGAGGGTAGGCCCTGCAGAACCTCCGATGTGGGGAGGGGATGGAGCAGGCACCCACGGCAGCCCCATCCTTCTTGGGATAAATTGGGGTAACCAATGCCATCATTGGAGTATGACAGCGCCGTCTCCCTTTTGTCTTTACAGTTTGTAAAACACTTGTGCACAGCTCCTTTCACGCCCTCCTCACACAGCGGGGAGGTGAGCCAGGCTGTTTCACCATAATCCCACAGTGAATGGTTCCCCCATCACTGCCTTCAGAGCACTGCCCAGGCTGTGCTCTGGCTATTTTTCCTAAAGCACTAATGGGCTGGGGCATGTTGACGCTAGGCTGGAGAACTAGGGAATACCTAACATGGATCCCCAAGCACCCTTCCTCCCTCCTGATCCCCGGAGGGAGAAGTAGAGATAAGACATAGCAGATGAGGGACCCCAGGCCCCCTCTATTTTCAGCTGAGCTCCTGTGGGCAAATCTGCAGCATGAAGAGAGAACCTCTTCTACTCCCTAAACATAAACTGAGTGTTTAACTCCAAGCAAAAAGCCCATTGATTGGTGAAGAAGACAAAAGAGAATAAGAGACTCCACCCTGGCAGGGCGGTCTCTGCCTTTCTTTCTCCAGCTCTTTCTCACTCGGCGAGGCAGAATGAGTTTGGAGCAGGAAGGATCAGAGGGCGGCCCATATGGGACTTTCTAAAACCTGGTGGCCTTACCCACTGGAAAAGGAGGCCCACTCAGTGTCCCGGAAATGGGCTCCCTGGGACTAGAACTGGCGAGAGGGAGATGGGAAATTTGTACACTAACCCAGAAGGGTGCCGAGGGCAGCCTCGAGTCTCAAGCACCTCTATAGCCGCGGCCCCATGTGACCACTGTGACACACAGTGCCCTCAGGAGAGATTTCTCCTCTCTGAAAGAGCATGGGGCTCTGATCTCACGACTAGTGAGTGGTGGCGCTGGAGCCTGGGCTCGGGCTTTCTAATTGGGTGTGACTTTCTTTACATGATGTGGTTGTGCCACAGGACATCCTTCTCAGGCAAGTGGAAATGTGGCAGCTGAGTTCAGGAGTACTGTGAGTCTTTTGAAGTCGAATGCATATTTTCAGTGTGTGCATATTCTGGGGAGAGGCTCCCTGGGTCTCAAATGGGTCTCCTTCCCTCTCTTCTGAATGGATAGAATGCCCAAGACCTCCCTGTGTTCACATCTTCACCTTTGGAAGGTGTCTAACCTGTACTTTCAAATCAGGAGAATTGACTCACTTAGGAGTGCATTTTCTCTAACTTAAAAAAAAATTAAGAGAATCACTTTTCAGCCCTAAAATATATCATCTGTCAAGTGAGAACGACAGGGAATGTCATGAAGACTATTGAAAGACAGATGCTCCCATATACTAACCCCCACCAGTAACTATACTACCTTGGAGGATCACTAAAATAGTCACTTTAAAAGGCTCATTACCTCATGGATTCTGAGCTGGGGAACCAATAAAAGAACCAGTAATATTAGAAATATGCTCCAAAGGTTGTTGGTTTTTTTTTTTTTTTAGTTGTTTCTGGTGATGGCTAGGGGAGAATTTGGAGATACAGGAGGAAGGGAAGAAAACCTTCAGTGACTTAGTGAATTTTTCATATTTGTTACTTAAAATGAGTACTAGTCAGGACAGGGTTGACTGCGCTGCTGTAATGACTAATATCCAAATTGCAAGGGTTTAAAGCCATAAAAGTGTATTTCTGCTTATACTACAGTTACCACTGACTAGAAGGGGTCTCTGATCTTCAGAATTGCCAAAGGACCCAGGCTGGTGGGGGCTTCATCATTTTCTGACAATGCCAGCTTCACACAAGTTTTCAGAGGTGGCTGGAGTGAGGTCATTTCTGCTTGCATTCCTTTCAGCTACAGAAAGTCACATGGCCAAACTCAGCATCAAGAGAGGCAGGGATACCTTGGGTGGTATTTAATCCCCCAATCCTGTGTGCATCCAAAGGATGTCTGCATTCTTTTCTATCCTGAGATGAGTTCCAAATAGTCATGTGGCATAGAAAGAAACAAAACCAAGGGTTTCTGCGCTTCATCTAAATAACCATTTTTCAAATCTGACCTGAAGCTGAACAACCGTATTTACACTACAGAGTTGAAGTGTCCTCTACAAAAGATGCATGTCTAAAATCTATGGAAAGAATATGCTTGTTTGAAAAAGAATTTATTTATTTAGGTATCTGAATATAGTTGATTTAAAATGTTATGTTAGTTTCAGGGGAATCACAGTGCACTGATTCAGACAGATACAGGAACAGGTACAGAAACAGGTATAAACATAGCTATAGATATATACATAGATAGGCTTACCAGGTGCCGTAAGTGGTAAAGAACCCACCTGCCAATGCAGGAGACATAAGAGACATGGATTTGATCCTTGGATCAGGAAGATCCCCTGGAGGAGGCATGGCAACCCACTCCAGTATTCCTACCTGGAGAATCCCATGGACAGAGGAGCCTGGAGGGCTATAGTCCATAGGGCTGCAAAGAGTCAGACATGACTAAAGTGACTGAGCATGCACGCACATAGATACAGATATTCTTTTTCAGTTTCTTTTCCCTTTTAGGTTATTACAAAATGCTGAGTAGAGTTCCCGGTGCTATAAGTAGTTCCTTTAGGTTATCTATTTTATATATAGCAGTATATATATGTGGAGAAGGAAATGGCAACCTGCTCCAGTGTTCTTGCCTGGAGAATCCCAGGGATGGGGGCGCGTGGTGGGCTGCTGCCTGTGGGGTCACACAGAGTTGCACATGATTGAAGCGACTTAGCAGCAGCAGCAGCAGCAGTGTATATATAAGTGAATCCCAAACTCCTAATTGATTCCTCCCTCTTTCCCATTTGGTAACCATGAGTTTATTTTCTATGTCTGCGAGTCTATTTCTGTTTTGTAAGTAAGTTCATTGGTATCATTGTTTTATGTTCCACGTATAAGTGATGTTGTTTGGTGTTTGTCTTTCTCTGACTTACTTCCCTTAGTATGATCATCTCTAGGTCTATCCATGACGCTGCAAATGGCATTATTTTGTTTGGGAAGAATTTATTAACCAGTGCCTCCAACTAACCAAGAATCTACTTGGTGAGAAAGCACAATTAAAATATTCAGGCTCTAGCTGTCTTTCTAAAATGGGTGGTCATGGAATTCACAGTGCAACATTTCTGAAGAGGTGTGTTATTGCAAAGGAATTGCATTATGTTTAAACGTAGTTACTCTGGAAGGTGCTTTTGCACACATTGGTCACTTTCAGGCTATCAGCTAAGCTCCACGTGCTGTGCTGTTTCGGGTAGCAGGCGATAATTGAAAACGATATGGAGAAAATTAGCGTGGACTCTTCTCAAGGATGACACTCAAACTAGTGAAGCATTCTATATTTTGAGGAGAAGAGGAATAAAGTTCTGTGAAAGGATGATGGTGGTGGCTGCCCAACAGTGTGAATTATTCTTAATGTCACTGAGTTGTATACTTAGTGGTGAAAATGGTAAATTTTGTGTGATATGTATTTTACCACAATAAAAGTATCATGTTAAACTGATAATATTTTGGATATACTCAATTAAATAAAATGTATTATTATCATTACAAAAAAAGTCAGGGTGCTGGTTAAAACATAGCTGGTGCAGACATCTATCTTGCAGTCACAGGTTGTACTATAGAAAGGCAGATGCTGACTGTCTAATACCTATAACACTTTATTTGAGTAATGGTTGGCAAGTATCACTGGACCCAATCATTGCAGACGTAGTAACTTGTTCAACCCTTAAAACAACACTGATGGAGTTATTAGTCTCTGCACTTGACAGATGAAGAAACAAAGCCTTAAAGAGGTTCGCTGGTCCAAGGTCATTTGGCTGATAGGAGACGTTGTCGTTTAGTCACTAAATCGTGTCCAACTCTTTACAATCCTGTGGACTGTAGCCTGCCAGTCTCCTCTGTCCATGGAATTCTCCAGGCAAGAATACCAGAGTGGGTAGCCATTCCCCTCTCCAGGGGATCTTCCTGACCCAGGGATCAAATCCAATTCTCCTGCATCGGCAGGTGGATTCTTTACCACTGAGCCACCAGGGAAGCCCGGTAAGAGATGGGTCAGGATCAAAGCCAGGCAGACTAGCTCCCAAGCGACCAGACAGGGAAAGCAGATGCTGGGGGAGACGGGGTACCAAGGTAGGGGCAGAACTGGCCAGAAATCTAACTGACTAATTGCCAGCAGAGTCCCAACGCGAGGGAAGGCATGGATCAAGTAAACGCTGGCCCCAGAGAGAGAAGAATGAAGAGTTAGGGAATCTCAGGCTAGCACTTCACACTTCCAAAAGCAAGGGTCAAACGGGACTTCTTTGGCTGGCTTTGTGGCTCTCATTTACTGCCCCCTAATGAAAGACATCCTTCTGGGATCCTATCAGGCCATGTGTGCGCAGCCTGGTGTCTCCCACAGCTTCTGATGTTTTGACCTGACACACAGAAGAGTTGATATGCACTAATATCATCCTATTGATATATAGGCTGTTGTTTAAGCGGCCAAATGAAATCAGAGCTAAATAGCATCAACTGTCTGCTTAGCACATGCGTATAATTGTATAATCTCACATGAGGCGCAAACAGAGAAAGAGACAAAGAAACATCAATTTAAAGAGACTTGTTTGACCATCCGTGGTGACCAATAGCTCCTTGGGTGTAAACACTCACGTTGCTGGGTTCAAGTCTCCCAAACAGTCAGCAGGCAGAAGGTCTTTCTGTTTCATAATAGTCCTAGGCCTGTCAAGTTGGCTGCCAATCCTAATTTATAAGTTCTTTTCCCTGAGAGTCTGTACATGGGTCAGACTCTCAGTGACTCAGCATTGCTCTAGTCACAAGACAGATCCACTCCTCCCTGAATCTGCTGGAGGAAAACGATGCCATTGTTTGAGAGTTTGTCCCTTTTGATTCCTACTGAGAACTCGTAGTGCACTGTGCAAAGCATCCCACCTTCAAGAACCTCCCTCCTGCAACAGCCTGGTTGGGCTTTAAGGTTGTTGTGCTAAGTGAAATAAGTCAGACAGAAAAAGACAAATACTGCATGATCTCATGTGTATGTGAAGTCTAAAAAAGCTGAACTTGGGAGGGATAAATTGAGGGTTTGGGATTGACACGTATGCACTACTGTATTTAAAACAGATTAGCAACAAGGACCTTCTGTACAGCACAGGGAACTCTGCTCATATTATGTAATGAGTTATACGGGAAAAGAATTTGAAAAAGAGTGGACCCATGTGTATGTATAACTGAACCACTTTGCTGCACACCTGAAACTAACACAATATTGTTAATCAATTCTACTCCAATAGAAAATAAAAAATGAAATAAATATAAGTAGAGAAAGAGAGGGGTATGGAGATGAAGAGAGAGGAAGGTTTTGGATTTGGGTTTCTTTGAAAGAAATGAAGAGATATGGTAAAAGTGTGTGTGTACATGTGCACACACGCATGCACGCATGCACGTGTGGTGTGTGCATGTGTAGTAAATGCAATATGTATTCTGGATTGAGTTCTGGAACAGAAAAAGGACATTAGTGGAAAAATTAGTGCAGTCACTTACTCCTTGGAAGGAAAGTTATGACCAATATGATAGCATATTGAAAAGCAGAGACATTACCTTGCCAACTAAGGTCCGTCTAGTCAAGGCTATGGTTTTTCCAGTGGTCATGTATGGATCTGAGAGTTGAACTGTGAAGAAAGCTGAGCATTGAAGAATTGATGCTTTTGAACTGTGGTGTTGGAGAAGACTCTTGGGAGTCCCTTGGACTGCAAGGAGATCCAACCAGTCCATTCTAAAGGAGATCAGCCCTGGGATTTCTTTGGAAGGATTGATGCTGAAGCAATCAATCAATCAATACTTTGGCCACCTCATGCAAAGAGTTGACTCATTGAAAAGACCCTGATGCTGGTAGGGATTGGGGGCAGGAGGAGAAGGGGATGACAGAGGATGAGATGGCTGGATGGCATCACTGACTCGATGGACATGAGTCTGAGTGAACTCCGGGAGTTGGTGATGGACAGGGAGGCCTGGCGTGCTGTGATTCATGGGGTCACAAAGAGTCGGACACAGCTGAGCAACTGAACTGAACTGAACTGACGTAGTTTGTAGTTAAGTAAATAGTACTGCACCAATGTTAATTTCTTGCTTTTGATATATGTTCCATGATTGTATAAGATATTAAACTTGGGGGTATCTGGGTGAAGGATATAAGGAAGTCTGTGCTCTTCCCAACTTTCCCATAAATTTCTCCAAGATAAAATGTTTATCTTAAAAAAAAAAGTTGAACTCAGAGGAATAGGCAGTAGATTAGGGGTTGCCGGGGTCTTGGGAGTAGGGGTGGGGAAATGAAGCAATGCACACCTTCCCGTGAGAGGTGAATAAATTCTAGGGGCTTAATGGGCAGCATGGTGACTATAATTAGTTGTATTATATACTTTAAACCTGTTAAGAGAATAGGTCTTAAATGTCATCAACACACACACACACACACACACACACACTGATAATTATGTGAAGGAATGAAGGTGTTAATATTGCTTTAATGATCATTTTACAATGAATATGTGTATCAGCTCACCACACTGCACACCTTAAATGTATATGTGCATATATCAAAAATACCTCAATTAAGCTGGGGGAAAAAAAAGAACTCACTCTGAGTGGTTGTCTTTGGTAGTTGACCACTATGAAATCAAGAGGAATTGTCAAAGTTCTTGGTGTTTGTTTTCCTTTTTTCCTTACTTCACAATGCTCACACCTAGATTTTGTCTGGTGAACTTGAAAAGTCTCATTTTCCTTCTTGTATAAAATGTGCCATTGTGTATTGTCTTCCATTGGTAAAAGGCACAGAAGATGGCTAGGCTTGGGTAAGCTGGGGCTGTGGACTTACCCACAGCCACACAGGGGACCCCAACGGTGGGATAAAAAATCAGGAATAGCTGAACAGTCAGCATTGGTGGAAACCTTACTATGTAATGGATGCTAAGCAGTTTCAGACATGTTGCTCTCAAAGAAAATTCAGTGTGGTACACGCAATTATCAAGTTAGCAAAAGGTTAATCTTGTCACCAATAGGATGCTTTACATGATAAAAGGGTCCCTTTAAATGATGTCAAGAACTATGTTAAGAAAATATTTCGTTAAAGTATAGTTTGATCTACAATATGTGTTAATTTCTGCTGTACAACAAAGTGACTCAGTTATACATATATTTACATTCTTTTTCATTTTCTTTTTCATTATGGTTTATTACAGGAATATTGAATATAGTTCCCTGTGCTATACAGTAGGGCTTTGTTGTTTATCCATTCTTTGTGTAATAGTTTGCATCTGATAATGTCCAGTTGCCAATCCATCCTTCCCCAACCTCTCTTCCTTGCAGGCAACCAAAATCTGTTCTCTATGTCTGTGGGTCATCCCTTTCCTTTCACCCAAGAAATATTGGAACAAGTGATTTCTAATGAAATAAAAGTATCCACCAACTTTAAACCATCACCATAGCCACCAATGACTTGTACAGCTCCCTGATGTGTTCCAACACTGATGTTGAGTGAGAACTCTTTTTCTGGGAAAAAAAAGCAATTGAAGTGCAAGGATGCTTTATGACTCAGAGCTAGAAAGGAAACCAGACTTGCTGACTCCAACCTGAGTATGTTGTCTCCAAGCCCCATGGATTTTATAGACACAGGGGCCAGCAGCATGTCTGTTTCAAGAAGCTCAGACTCTGAAAAGTCCCTTCCTTCCACGTACGGTGGTGTATATGCTTCCATGACATTCTCTGCCTTCATCTCACCATCTCTCCTTCCTCTCCTCTGCCCGTGTCTGTGACTCTGTTCTCTATGTCTGCATTTCCATTGCTGCCTTGCAAATAGCCTCATCAGTACCACCTTTCTTGGTTCCATATACATGCGTTAATACACAGTATGTAAAATAGATAGCCAATGGAAATTTGCTGTATGACTCCATGGAACTCAAAGCAGGGCTCTGTAACAATCTAGAGGTGTGAGAAAGGGTGGGAGGTGGGAGGGAGATTCAGGAGGGAGTGTACATATGTACACCTATGACTAATTCATGTTGATATATGGCAGAAATGAAACCAATATTGTAAAGCAATTATCCTTCAATTAAAAATAAATCAAAAAATTTAAAAAGTCACTTCCTTGTCTTGTACTTCAGTTTTCTTTTCCTCAGTTCCAGCCAGACCAAGCTACCTTGTTTTCTCCCAAACATGTTACCCAATTCCTGTGTTTGCAACTTTATTCATCACCTTCCCTGGCCCCAAAGCCCCTCTTCACTCTTTTCCTTTGGCCTCAAGGCTTCTTCAAGGGAGGTCTTCCTGCCGCCCTTTCTTCTCTCTTTCCCCATGCCTGGGGATCTCTCACATCCCACCCCTATCACCTGCCATCTCTCCAACTCACTCAAGGCTTCAAAAACATCTCTAGTGTCATTAGATGTCTTTCCATTATGATATATTGGGTTGGCCAAAAAGTTTGGATTTTCCCATACGATGTTATGGTAAAACTTGAATAAACTTTTTGGCCAACCCTATATATACCACTTACAAGCAGGGATTGTGCCTTCTATCATTAACTAATTATATTTATGTTACTAATTACATATTTATTAAATAATTTATCACCCCCAATAGACTAAAGATTTGTGGTAGCTCACAAAAATGAATACGGTTGAAGAGGAGAAGATGAACGGTTGAAGTGGCTGGAGTGAAAGAGGAAACAAGGAAAGCAGAGGAATTTTCTCATCCCTAACACGCCCAATAGGGCCTCACTGACGACACTCATGGAGACTTTGTTGTTAATAAGAATTCATGGAGGACAAGTATGGAGAAGGAAATGGCAACCCAACAGAGGTGGGCTACAATCCATGGGGTCGCAGAGTCGGACATGGCTGAGCGGCTAATGCACACACATACACGGAGGACGAGATCTTATAAAGTTATGTTTCATGCCATCTGTGCATCACTTTATAATTTTTAAAGGTATTTATACCTAGTGGGGCTTCCCTGATGGCTCAGATGGTAACAAATATGACTGCAATGCAGGAGACCTGGATTTGATCCCTGATAGGGAAGATACCCTGGAGAAGGGAATGGCTTCCTCACTCCAGTATTCTTGGCTGGAGAATTCTATGGACAGAGGAGCCTGGAGGGCTATAGTCCATGTGATCTCAAAGAGTCAGACATGACTGGGCAACTAACACACACACACACACACACACACATTCTCAAATAGTACATCACTGGAACAAAGGTCCATGTAGTCTGGAGAAGGAAATGGCAACCCACTCCAGTATTCTTGCCTGGAGAATCCCATGGACAGAGGGGCCTGGTGGGCTACAGTCCACGGGTCGCAAAGAGTCGGACACGACTGAGCGACTCTTGGTTGGTAGTCAGAGCTATGGTTTTTCCAGTAGTCATGTATGGATGTGAGAGTTGGACTATAAAGAAAGCTGAGTGCCGAAGAATTGATGCTTTTGAACTGTGGTGTTGGAGAAGACTCTTGAGAGTCCCTTTGACTACTAGGAGACCCAACAAGTCCATCCTAAAGGAAATCAGTCCTAAATATTCATTGGAAGGACTGATGCTGAAGCTGAAACTCCAATACTTTGGCCACCTGATGTGAAGAACTGACTCATTAGAAAAGACCCTGATGCTGGAAAAGATTTAAGGCAGGAGGAGAAGGGGATGACAGAGGATGAGATGGTTGGATGGCATCACTGGCTCAATGGACATGAGTTTGAGTAAACTCTGGGAGTTGGTGATGGACAGGGAAGCCTGGCAAGCTGCAGTCTATGGGGTCACAGAGTCGGACATGACTGAGCAACTGAACTGAACTGAACTGGGACTAATGTATTCTCAGAAACATATTTTTGATCTTTACTTTATAGACAAGGAAATCAAGACCCAGAGATGTAGCCTGACTTGGCTAGGTGCACTGGCTGGCAAGCGGCAAGCTGGCACTTAAAATCCAGTTTTCCTCATGCAGTGCCCCATCTCCTGTAACAGCAAAGTTTATATGAAAAGAAAGAAAAGTGGAAAGTGAGAACATTCTTGGAAACTGAAATGGGGCTACCAACAAGCCAGGGAAAGAAAAAAAAAGCATCTATGGTGAGGAACTAATGTAGAAATCTCAAGCCTTTCCAAAATCAAATGTCTGCAAAAACATGTAATGACCCCTACAGGGGACAGAACAGAGTATCAGAACTATGCTGAGGGCCTGCTGATGGTACCTGGGGGATGCTGGAAAGCACTGCAGCTTAGGGCCATCACAGATTTAGTACACTGATGATCAGAAGTCTGTAGCCAGTTGCCACGGTCAGCGCTTGCCCTCAATCAGACTGTGATTTGACAGTTCTAGAGCATTACAAAGCAATCAAGTCTGTGGACCATCAAATGCCTCACATGTCTGCTCTGAATGATGAAAGTAGGGAGCAGAAAAGGTGAGCTGGATCAATGATCCATCTACACGTTGTCCTATTGAAAGAATTGTTGGTAGTGCTGTGAAAAGGAAAAGTTTCCATTGTCATTTAAAAGGAAGTATGAAAATTATTATAAATTTAAAAAAATACATAAAAGGACATATAATTGCCAATATTTGGGACAGAGTTTTCAAAGTTTGATTGAAACTTTTATCCTTTTCTGGGCATTCTCTTGGCCACAGCCCTATCTGGTGAACCAGGCCAGGCAGGCAGAGCTTCCTTGGGGGCTCTCACTCCGGGTACCCTGTGAATGCTGTCTACGTAGCTGGTGGTGTGATGCACTCAGCACACCAGCCAGCACCAAGCCCACCAGCATCCCCGTGTTCTGTCTGCCGGCAGAGAAACAGACCCCAGGGCCTTCTACGAGACAGCAGCCCGCGTTCTGAAACACAGCTCCTCTAGGAGTCCAATATCTTGAACAGAACAACCATTTTTTAAAATAGTTAAAGTGTATTTGAAATTAGAGCAATAATGGAATTTAAAGTAAGTCCCCTACATACGAAACTTCAAGTTGTGAGCTTTCAAAAATGCGGACATGCGTTTTATCAAGATGTGAATGTTCTATCAGGTGTGAATGACATTGCAGCTTGCCCCCCGTCTCCTGTTGCTGACGATCCTTCAGCTCTCCCATCTTCCGCCTCTTCTCCCTCCTCCAGTCAGTGACTCTTCTTGCCTGCTCACTCAGTGCCAGCCCCTATATGCCAGCTGTTGTACTGTGCTTTTCAAGGTACTGTACTGTAAGATTAAAAACATTTCCTTTTCTTTTGGGGTTTGCTTTTTATGTATTGTTTGAGTGACAAGTATTATAAACCTATTACAGTACAGTACTATAAAGCTGATTGTGTTAGTTGAATGCCTTGGCTAACTTCGTTGGACTTATAAACAAGTTGGATTTATGAACATGCTCTTGGAACAGAACTCGTTCATATGTAGGTCACTTCACTGTGTTTGTATTTAGAGTAGTAAAGCAATTAGAATAGTAATTGTGTCTGACTCTGCGACCCTATGGATGGTAGCCACCCCATGGATGGCTCCTCTGTCCATGGGATTCACTAGGCAAGAATACTGAAATGGGTCACCATGCCATCCTCCAGGGGAATCTTCCTGACTCAGGGATCAAACCTATCTTCCGCACTGGCAGGTGGTTCTTGCCCACTGAGCCACCTGGGAAGCCCACTGAGCCAGGTGCTGCAAAGTATGCCAAGTAGAGTCTAGTGGCAGAGAAAGCAGTGACTCTTGCCTTTGAGGGGACTAGGGTTCAAGTGATTAGAGACCGTCACTTGCCCCTAGTCTGCTTCTTCTTTTGGATTTGGGCCAGGTAATGTCTTAGACCAGTCAACTGCATCTAACTTAGGTTCTGGTTAAGGCCTCAGGCTGCGTCCTTCTTGATCCCCCATTGGAAGGATGCGATAACCAAAGTCAAAGAAAAGAAAAGGCATAGACACACAGACACTGGAAGTCAGATTGGGTGGTATGAGCTGTAAGTGTCTAGTCATTCTAAGAACCAAAGGATAATGCAGATAGAAATCAGGGGAAGGTGGCTTGAAGAAGGAGGAAAGAGGCAGAGAGGCCTGAGCAAAAATTCCAGTTCCTTTCCTTATGTAAGGGTGACCCTGGAAACATCAGTTGACCTTCCATGACTCAAGCCTCTTCATTAAACACAAAGCAAGGTTTGTTGGCAGCTTTTGAAGACATGGCAGAGGGTTTCACAAATTTAGAAAGTGTTACAAGACAGGAAATGAAAACCAATCTAGGGGTTTGCTCCTTGCGACAACTCTGCACCGGGGAAGCATTTATTTTTAGACTTTCTAAACCTTTGCAATTTATTTCAGAGCATTCAGGACAAGAGTATGGATTTTCCCTTTGGGATGAAATGAGTTCCAAAGCATGAGTCATCACTTGACCTGTGTGACCTGCTTCATCTGATCGTTCAGTTCAAGTTCCACAGGGCATTTCCTGGCTTCCTGGACAAATTCACAGTTAGGGGAGTGAGAGAAACATTAGGGACCTCTTCCAGGAAGACTGTTGAGTAACTGCAACCAGGTGCATCCCGGGGCAACGGCGGGCCTGGGAGGCGCAGCTGCACCCTGGGTTACTGCATTAGTTCCACAGTGAGGGTGGGAGCTTCCAGATCAGGGGATGAGATGGGGAGAAAGGGGTAGAGGCAGAAGCAAGCAGAAAGCCCTGGAAGCCAAGCAAGGACACTGAGAAGCTGAGAGATGATTTCCCTTCTCTCAGGCCATCAGCAATGGGTACTCTGGGCTCTTCCTGGAGCTTTTGCACCCTTGTCCAACTATGTGCCTGATTTCTGAGGCTCTGATGTTAAAGTAGAATCTGCTGGTGCAGCCTGATCTCACATCTGGTGCCCACTCAGCTGCTCCACTGGAGGAGCCCATGAAACTGGACTTTGTTAATCGATCAGGCCTTTAAATGTAGTCATAAAATGATGGTTCAAATCAGGTTAACAGCATGCTATGCATGCGTGCTAAGTAGCTTCAGTCATGTCTGACTCTTTGCAGCCCCATGGACTGTATCCCACCAGGCCTCTCTGTCTGTGGGACTCTCCAGGCAAGAAAGCTGGAGTGGGTTGCCATGCTCTCCTCCAGGGGATCTTCCTGACCCAGGGATAAACCTGTGTCTATTTCATCTCCTGCATTCCAGGCAGATTCTTTACCTCTGAGGCACCTGTAACCCTACACTACTCTTCAAAGTGACTTAGACCCTATCAGCATGATATGAATTTTATATTGACCCCAATGACCACATATTTTTGTCCTGAGATTCTCTACACCACAGAGAAAAGCTGAAGTGCTACAACAGAAAAACAAAACAAAAACAATAACACAAAGCACTTCTCCAACACTGCTTTATTTTCTTACTATCATCACTGCTTGGTAGGCACTGATTGACAAGTTCACTTTTTCTCTTAATTCATTTCTGACTTTGGGTAAACTGATGGCCACTGTGACTTTTAAAAGCACTGTGATTCCAGTTGTCCTCAAGAGACGTGGGTGTACACGCGTTACTCGCTCAGTCGTGTCTGACTCCCTGCGATCCTGCAGCCTGCCAGGCTCCTCTCTCTGTCCATGGGATTCTCCAGGCAAGAGTACTGGAGTGGGTTGCCATTTCCTTCTCCAGGGGATCTTCCTGACCCAGGGATCAAATCTGGGTTTCCCACATTACAGGCAGATTCTTTACCGTCTCAGCCACCAGGAAAGAGTGCAATTTAGATTTTTTAAGTTAACGGCATTTCTTTCTTGGAATTGCTGTCTACGTGCTTGTATTATTGTTGCTGAATAAAGTCTTTAGCTAAGTAGCTGTCAGGTGCCTTTTTCTAATCTATGTTAGACATTCCCTGGTATTTTGACCCAATCTTTCCTTCCTGGAGCCACATTCTGTGACCCTTCTCTGGGTCACCCTGTTAGCGTGGCTTTTTCTCTCACCCCCAAACCAAGATACTTCTTGGTCAAACAAATATTCCCCCACGTTCTCAAGGCTTTCCAGTTCTACTTCTTACCCAGCCCCACAAATGTGGTTACATTGGTTTTTCCTTTTTAAGGATTGTCATCTTGATTACCATTTTTTATCTTCAGATGTTGTGATTTTAAAGCTACAATTTTAAGAGTCTTCTCTCCTTTGCCGAAAGCCACATTTGTCTTTTTACTTAAATAAAAAACAGTGAAAAAATTTTTTTCCAAATACAACTCAAATATTAAAGAAAATCCAGATTAAAATATCTGTGGCAACAAAAATACGAAAGTAATATCAAAGTGGGCAAGCATCCATTTATAGCCTATTTATTTATTTTTAAGTTAATTTATTTATTTTAATTGGAGGATAATTACTTTTACAATATTGTGTTGGTTTTTGCCATACATCAGCATGAATCAGCCATGGGTGCACGTGTGTCCTCCCAGCCTGAACCCCCTCCCACCTCCCTCCCCTCATCATCCCTCTGAGTGGTCCCAGAGCACTGGATTTGAGTGTCCTGCTTCATTCATGGCAGAGAAGGCAATGGCACCCCACTCCAGTACTCTTGCCTGGAAAATCCCATGGATGGAGGAGCCTGATGGGCTGCAGTCCATCGGGTACTAAGAGTCGGACATGACTGAGAGACTTCATTTTCACTTTTCACTTTAATGCGTTGGAGAAGGAAATGGCAACCCATTCCAGTGTTCTTGCCTGGAGAATCCCAGGGACGGTGAAGCCTGGTGGGCTGCCGTCTATGGGGTTGCACAGAGTCGGACATGACTGAAGCGACTTAGCAGCAGCAGCAGCAGCAGCTTCATTCACTGAACTTGCCCTGGTCATCTATTTCACATATGGTAATATACATGTTTCAATGGAATTCTCTCACATCGTCCTACCCTTGCCTTCTACCACATAGTCCAAAAGTCTGTTCTTTACATCAGTGTCTATTTTGCTGCCTTGCATACAGGGTCATCATTCAGTTCAGTTCAGTTCAGTAGCTCAGTCATGTCCAACTCTTTGAGACCCCATGGACTGCAGGAAGTCAGGCTTCCCTGTCCATCACCAACTCCCGGAGTTTACTCAAACTCATGTCCACTGAGTCGCTAATACCATCCAACCATCTCATCCTCTGTCATCCCCTTCTCCTCCCACCTTCAACCATTCCCAGCATCAGGATCTTTTCAAATGAGTCTGTTCTTCACATCAGGTGGCCAAAGTTTCAGCCACTTGATGGAGTTTCAGCTTCAACATCAGTCCTTCCAATAAATACTCAAGACTGATTTCCTTTAAGATGGACTGGTTGGATCTCCTCACAGTCCAAGGGACTCTCAAGAGTCTTTGCCAACACCACAGTTCTAAAGCATCGGTTCTTCAGTGCTCAGCTTTCTTTAAAGTCCTACTCTCACATCCATACATGACCGCTGGAAAAGCCATAGTCTTGACTAGATGGACCTTTGTTGGCAAAGTAATGTCTCTGCTTTTTAATATGCTGTCTAGATTGGTCATAACTTTTCTTCCAAGGAGCAAGCGTCTTTTAATTTCATGGCTGCAGTCACCACCTGCAGTGATTTTGGAGCCCAAAAATTAAAGTCTGTCACTGTTTCCACTGTTTCCCTATCTATTTGCTATGAAGTGATGGGACCAGATGCCTTGATCTTAGTTTTCTGAATGCTGAGTTTTCAGTCAACTTTTTCACTTTCCTCTTTCACATTCATCAAGAGGCTCTTTAGTTCTTCTTCACTTTCTGCCATTAAAGTGGTGTCATTTGCATATCTGAGGTTACTGATATTTCTCCCAGCAATCTTGATTCCAGCTTGTGCTTCCTCCAGCCCAGCGTGTCTCATGATGTACTCTGTATATAAGTTAGATAAGCAGGATGACAATATACAGCCTTGCCGTGCTCCTTTCCCTATTTGGAAGCAGTCTGTTGTTCCATGTCCAGTTCTAACTGTTGCTTCCTGACCTGCATACAGATTTCTCGAAAGGATCGTCATTACCATCTTTCTAAATTCTATATATATGTGTTAATATACTGTATTGATGTTTCTCTTTCTGACTTGCTTCACTCTGTATAATAGGCTCCAGTTTCATCCACCTCATTAGAACTGACTCAAATGTGTTCTTTTTTATAGCTGAGTAATATTCCATTGTGTAGCCATACCACAACTTCCTGATCCATTCATCTGCTGATGGATATCTGGGTTGCTTTCATGTCCTGGCTGATGTAAACAGTGCTGCAGTGAACATTGGTGTACTTGTGTCTCTTTCATTCTGGTTTACTTGGTATGTATTCCCAGCGTGAGATTGCTAGGTCATATACAGCCTGTTTATTTTAAGCAAAACGTCAGTACATGAAGATTTCAGGGTATGGAGAGACCACCCTGGCAGCTGCCCATCATGCCAGGACTTTATTTGTGGTGCATTGTGATGCTTTGCAGAAATAAATATCAACACACACAGGCATGGCAGTCCAGCCCCTCCATCCACTTTCTTCCTAAAACTGGTTCTGTGGGTTGTAACCACTGGTTTATCAACCTTAGGGCTCAGGGCTCTAATTTCTATCTTAAAGTTCTCTCTCTCCCTCGGATTCCTCTTCCTCTTCCATGTATTAGATGCCGAATTTCTTTCTCTTTTCTTCCATGCAGATAGTTCAGTTCAACTTTACAGAATGTATCTTCACTCTTTCCCATTGTCTTTTCCTTGAGACCTACATATTGAAAACGTAAAAATGCATCAGTGTGTAATATATCCAACTAAGCTGCTCCTGAGACCCTGCCAAAGTGACTTGATATACTGACTGTGACATCTTATTTAATTTCCATGTGTTCGGATCATCCTCAGTAGGTTGTTAAGTGACTTGAGTTTGCAAACCATCCATCTCTATAAACACCTCCCCACCCAAAGTCTAGCTCAGTGCTTTATGCTTAGGTACTCCTTACGTTCTTATTGAATGAATAACTATCCCCTTTAGCTACAACAATTCTCTTTAAATCCAGCTGGAAAATTTCCAGTTTCAGACCTATATTCTGTATACTCTTTGCTCCATAGCCTTTGCCAATTTATCTCCTCATAAAATAGTGATAAATCAACGTTTCCTCTGCCAATATTTCTTGGGAAAACAGGACACGTGTAATGACTGGCTAGTCCCTGTGTGGGTGGAGAGCACGACAGAGTTGCCTAGCTGTTCTGTTTCAAGACCTAGTTCATCACTCTCTCCGAATATGTCACATATTACTTCACTGCTAAGGCTTATTTTATTTTCTTCATTCGAAAAGTTGGAAGCAATTTGGATAGCTCTTTTAGGAGTATGACTACGATTCATTATCAGTAAGTCCACAATTTCATCTAATTGTAATTAAATTTTAATTTTTTATCAAAGTAACCCAGAAGCAGCTTAGCAAGTCAAACAGTACCATAAGGCTTATCATAAAAGAGCAGTCCCCTTACCATGATTGTTTTTCCCTAGTTCCCACTACCCAGATGGACTCACTTTATACTCTCTTGGCTCTTTCTTCTGGTTTATATCTCACTATTTCGAAACAGCATCCTATAAGAAAAAATTTTCTTTTTATTTTCAAGTTTAGACATTGCCTATTAACCTTCTATTACAAAAATAAGGCTTGGGTCTCTCTCATGTCCCCCAAACATACATACATATACATACATACACACATACACACACGCACACCCGAGTACATATATACACGCATACACACACCCATACATACACACACACCCTCTTGTCCCTGCACCCAGTTATATTCTTACTTTGTTTAAATCAAGATTGAAGGTTTACATTCAGATGGCTAACCTATGATTACATCATTATTGTTAGCCAAGTCATTTAGCTTTATTTAATTTCTTTTCATGTAGTATATTCATTTAGTTTGTTAGTATAGTTTAACTATTACTTCTTGTGTGTGTGTGTCAGTCGCTCAGTCGTGTCCAGCTCTTGGCAACCCCATGGACTGTAGCCCGTCAGGCTCCTCTGTCCATGAAATTCTCCAGGCAAGAATACTGGAGTGGGTTGCCAGTTCCTGCTCCAGAGATTACTTCTTAGTTGGTTACCAATTTACATTTTATTTTATTCAGTCTTTTAGTTATTTAGATTTCAAGATTATTTCGTTTATTATTTGGTGTCATTTTTTAGTACGTTGCTTAAATGTTTGAATATTCTTTATATTGACTTATGATTGGTTTTGTTATTATTACATTATTTTTGGAAAACGTCATGTATTTCTTTGAAATTTTCTTTGAAACCTTCATTATGACTTCACATATGGTCAATGTTTGTGACTGTTTCATTTTGATTCAGAAGGGTATCTCCTCTGCCTCCTTTGGGTATGGATATGTACACATAGTAAGCTGTATACACGGGGTGTGTGTGCGTGTGCTCATGTCCGACTGAGTCATGTCTGACTCTCAGCAACCTCATCGGCTGTACTCTGCCAAGCCCCTCTGTCGTGGAATTTTCCAGGCAAGAGTACTGGAGAGGGTTGCCATTTCCTACTTCAAGGGATGTTCCCGACCCAGGGATAGAACCCACATCTCTCGCATCTTCTGTATTGGCAGGCAAATTCTCTGCCAGTGTGCCACCTGGGAGCCCCTATATACGCAGTACTTCAATCTTATTAATTGTTTTATTTATATTCATTTGCTTGTTTATTTTTTTCAGTGAACATGTATTCCACACCTTATTATTTGCTGGACGCCCTTCTAGGCATCAGAAATAACGTGTTAAACAAAACAAAATCCCTGCCTTTCATGGACTTTATATTCTAGGGGAGCTAATAATAAATAAATAATAATAACTTATACACACCCACAGAGTAGTGATAAATGCTTTGGAGGAAAATCAAGCAGGAGGGTGATAGAGAATTTAGGGTGTACAAGGCAAGAGTTAATCCATAAAGGGTGGGTCAGGAAGATCTTTCTGAGAAAGCAATATTTAAACGTATCTTTCTATGTTTGTTTATTTGTCTTTGACTGAGCTCTTATTTTGAAGATATATATATTTGTTTTTCTTTTCACTAGTATCTGATGTCCCTTTTTGGCTAGTATATTTTTTGTCTTGAATTCTGTTTTGTCAGATATTAAAATTTGAACACCTGTTTTCTTTCAATCCCCATCTGCATAACTTTCTTGATCTTGTTTTATCACTCGGTTTGAATCCCAGCTCTGACACTTGCTGGTTATTTCATCTTGGATTGGTTATTTAACCTCCAGGATTTAATGATCCATTGGTGAGGATATTAATAGTATAACAACTCTCTCATAATACCATTATGAGGATTAAATGAGTTAATTCTTGTCATGTGCTTAGGACAGGACAGTGCCTGGCACATAGTAAGTGCTGCAGAAGTAAGAAGCTATAGAAAAAAAATACTGTGTTTCAAACATTTGTTTGCTTTTATTTCAAATTTGTCTATTGCTAACAACAAATTCGATTTTAGTTTTTAAAATCCAGAGTCAATTTTAGTGGATGTTTTTTATCCATTTACATTCCCTCTATGTATTTTAACTATATTAGATCATATTCCTGTCACCTTCTTTACCGTTTTCCCATTTACTAACCCGTTAATATTTTTCCTTTGTTTCCTATTTTATACTAGCCATGCAGCATTTTCTCCCAACTAAAAACATAAGCAATTATTTGCACCTAACTTCTTAAGAAACCATGTCCTTCCCTTTTCCCAGTATTTCTGTTTCTTCTTCATTCCCTTTTATATGTATTTTGTATTATTGCTCATGAACGGTCATGTATATATGTTGATTCCCATTATACAGTTTCCATATCACATACCTTGTTTTTCCCCTTCCTATATCATCTCCCCTTCTACACGGTCTTTTTATACATCTGTGCTCACTGCTCTCTGCATATATAGACTGCCGTGTATGTATATGCAGGCAGATACAGACTGCCACATCCTTATCTCTGGTTCTAATTCCTCTCCTGATCGTACACCTGTGCATTCAGCTGACCCAGACCTCCCATCTGCATGCCCCTCGGTCATTTCAAACCCAGTGTATCCTAAACGGAACATCTGCTCTGTGTTTCCCTGCTTCAGGAATGGTACCACCAACCTCACAGTTGCCAGCCTATCACCTTGACGCTCCTCTTGCTTCCCCAACTTCCAATGTAACGTGGTGTTCTGTCAAATTTATTTCCTAAATTTGCCTTGAAAGTCTGTGTTGTTTTCTACCATCCTTATCTGGATTCTACGCCCTGTCTGAGCATCTCCTCCACCCTCAGCCCAGTATACTCTTCTACCCTTATAACCTGTGATCTTCATAAAATGAATATTTGATGATGCCATTACCTACTTAAAACTCTTCAGTGGCATTTTATCACCCTTTGGATTAAATGTTGATGCCTTAACATGGCTCACTAGTCCACAGGTGACCTGCTGACCCTTAGCTTTTCCCATCCCAAACTCGTTGAGGAATTTCTTCTAGCAGCTCCAATACATCAGAGCTTGTCTTACTTTCACACATTTTCACATGTTATTTTTTCTTCCTAGAACATGTTTCCTTTCTCTTTGCTCAGCTTTCAGACCTCTGTTTAGATGTTCCCTCTGAGAAGTCTGTCTGCCTCCTTTAGGGAGCCAGCATTCTCTCAAGCTCCCCTGCCTGCCCCTACCGCACCGCGTTTCCTCCTTAATATGGTTTTTTATGAATGTTTGGGTTTTCATCTTCAATTCAATACTCTCAGCAAAGACAGAGGCTATTCCAGGTAGAATCTAGGATGGGCCTGATGTAGGGTGAGTCTTCGGTGAAATGTATTGACTCAAGCTGCACATCCATGCTGTACTTGCAGTCTGTCGGATTCTTTTAACTCTATGCATTTCTTTCAAATTCCATTGGCTTCTTAGAGACATCCTAAACATCCCCAACTTTATACTTTGCTAACTGATATCTCACACTAAAATAATCCTAAATTGTTTACAAGATAATTTTCATAGACGGTCTCATTTAACTCTCTCCATGTTCCTGGGATATGATTAGGAATAAATTTGGCTCCCCATTCTACAATAAAGCATCTAAGTTCTGAAGAATTTAGTGAAATGCACAATAAAACCAGAGTCAGTTCATCTATGCAGGTTTTTTAAATTCAATTTGTACTTTTTTTTTTAATTGTGGCAAATATACATGGCATACGACTTATCATTTTAACTGTTTTTAAGTGTACAGTTCAGTTGCCTTACGTAAGTTCACATTGTCACGCAACCAATCCCCAAAACTCTGCACCTTACAAAATGGAAACTTTATACCAATTAAATGACTCTTCATTCCTTCTGCCCCTCAGTCTCTGACAACCACTGTTCCACTTTATATTTTAATGAATTCCACTACTCTGAGCATCTTACGTAAGTTGAATGAGACACTATTTTTCTTCTTGTTATTGACTTCATTTAGCATAATATCTTCAAGTTTCATTCAAGTCATAACATATGTCAGAACTTCCTTCCCTTTTGCTGTATGTATATTCAATCGTCTGTATATATTACAATCATAGGTATACACCAAATGTTGTTTATCCATTCATCTGTTGATGGACACTTGCTTGAGTCTATCATTTGGCTATTGTGAATAATGCTGCTGTGAACATGAGTGTGCAAATATCTCTTTGAGTCCCTGTGTTCAATTCTTTTGGCTATATACCCAGAAGTGGAGCTGCTGAATCACGTGGTCATCATATTTTTAATTTTTTAAAGAATTGTCATACTTTTCCCACAGCAGCTCTATCAGTTCACATTCCCACCAACAGTACACAATAGAGCTAATCTCTCTGCATTCTAGCCAACACTTCTTATTTTCTGCTTTTTGATAGTAGCTATCTTACTGGGTGTGAGGTAGTATTTCACTGTAGCTTTGATTTTCATTTCCTAATGATTAGTAATATGAAACATCTTTTCCTGTGCTTCTTTGGTGAACTGTTTATCCAAGTCATTTGCCTGCTTTCTAATTGACTGTGTGATTTTTTTACTATAATGAGATTATATATTTGGATATTAGTCCTCAACAGATATATGATTTGCAAATATTTTCTTTCATTCCTTAGGTTGTTCTTTAACCCCAATCACTGTGTCCTATGACTCCTGACACTGTTTTGAATGGTCTCTTTAGAGGATTATTTACAGAAGTGGTACAAAGCATAGGTGGAGTCAAGGCAAAAGAACCAGAGCCCAGTTATCAGAACAGACAGGGGGTGGATGCTGAGCCCCAGGGTAGGGGAATGTTGCGGGAATGGAGACACTGAATGTTTTCCTGCTTAGAGTACTTATTTGTCCTAGAGACTGAGATAGGCGTTCGCCAATAGATGGGGGTTGAGTGATCCCAGAGGGGAGTCCCAGGTGGCTCAGTGGTGAAGGATCTGCCTGCCAGTGAGGGAGATGAGAGTTCAATTCCTGGGTTGGGAAGATCCATTTCCTTCCCCGTTACAACCCATTCTGGTATTCTTGCCTGGAGAATCCCATGGACAGAGGATCCTGGTGGGCTGCAGTCCATAGGGTCACAAAGAGAAGACATCACCGAACACCCACACACACACACAACTGATCCCAGGAATAGAAAAAGGAGGAACACCAGAACTGAGACCTATTTAAGCCTCTTTTATTGAATCATATATAGAAGGCCAAAAGTTAGTTTCATTTCTTCTCTAAGAGGTTTGAACCACTATTCAAGTGGCAAGAAGTATCTGGGATAATCCCACCAGGTACTCAGAGAGACACCTAAGGATCATACAGTTGGGGACTTTTCTGGTGGGCCAGTTGTTGAGACTCCACCTTCCAGTGAAGAGGATACAGGTTTGATCCCTGGTCTGAGAATTAAGATCCCACCTACCATGGAGCAACTAAGCCCACACACAGCTACTGAGTCTGCTGCAAGCCACTATGACAAAACGCAGTTAAATAAATATTTCTTATTAGGACAAAAAAGAACCATACAACCAAATGTAGGTCTTGGAAGAACTAGCAGCCCAGGTTAAGGTCATTATCTGTTAATGGAATTCTTGCCTTTTATTAAGGAAGATCCGGGACCTCAGGCTAGGTATCACCAACTCAGTTGAGGTCAGGATTTATGATTTGTCCACAAGAGTGAAACCAGGAATTGTATGTTTCAATGTCAGATCAGCAGTAGTGAATTGGTGCCTTTCAGTTAAAGGCTAAAGCTACCTGAATCAAGTTAGAAATAAGATCCAGGTTACCAATTAACCAGGATCGGCAGACTAAAGTTGTTTTAAAAGAGACTCTAAGGGTGAACTGGTTTGTTGTCTGAAGTCCATAGGTGTCATTTCCCCCTATTTGTTCTAAAAGGATCTGTTTCCCCTCTCTGGGAGCAGATAGCCATATGTGACGTTATCTGTATATACCCTTAGCCATATAAATGAATACAGAATCATCTCTCTTTACAAGCTTTTCAGGTCCCAGTGCCACCAACAAACAACATTAGTGGTCTGCATACTCATTTCCAGCTTGGACACCATGCTGTTCAACAGTCTGTTTCTTATTGAGCTCTTTTGAGAACATCATTAAACCATAATATTTTTAAAGCATCACTGAGAAAATACCAAAAGGGTTCATAACAGAGACTTACAATTACAAGGAAAACAGAGGAAGTGACTTTTAGAAATGGAAAGTGGTGAGGAAATGGCAAATGGAACACATGTACCTGGGATGAGTCATTCGACAGGAGAAATGATTCTCGGGGATGAAGTGAGTCACTGGCGGCAACAGGCAAGATGAAGAAAAGAGATGGATGTTGTTGAAAGATCAGATGCTATTAGTCGACTGAGTAGGCTTTTTAGCTTTAGTATATTTGACTAAATCGTCCGAAGTTAAAAGATTTAAAGGGAAAGCACGGTGGAGGTGCTGCCAAGAAAACATCTGCCACAAGCCATGGATGGTTGGGTGAGTTAACAGCCCCTTCTTGAATCTGCACAAAAGCAAGGTGAGCAATGACAGCCATAGCAGATACATGTTGTGCGGCATCTAAGGAGTTAACAGACCACTTTCAGAGATCTTCAGGGATTAGAATGGGGATTAACTGCCTCTAAAACTTTTAATGCCCACAGATATCAGCTAGGAGATAACAGATGCCTAATTATAATGCTTCAAAGGCATGCCCCTTGCCTGTTTCAGTAGAGATGGATCCAGGGATTTAAAATTTAAAACAGCCTCCCTCCCTGTGAATTTATGAGCAAAGAACTTTTCAAAATGCCTTTTAGAATGGGATTGGTGCATAGGAAGAGGAACATCTGTGAATCTGTTGAATTTGTTTTCCATTTTTTCTATATTGGCTGCAAACTTGATGTAAATGCTTTCTCTGTCTTCATAAATATCACTGGTAAGCTATTTTAGACATGACCACGGATGATGCGTAAAGACATCCAACTGGAAGAACAGTTCCCACTTCACGGGCTTCCTGGGGAAAACCTGATTCCATGACCAAATAGACTTAGAAAATAATAAAACACTCAGTTAATAAAAAGCTAAATGTATTTCTTAAATAAATGTACTTCTTAAAACTGAGTGTTGTTAGAATGCACCTAGCTGACCTCCAGCTACAGAGAGCATAACTGACCACGAGCCTGCGCTGCTGCCCTTCAAAGCTAACCTCCACATGCGATGAGGCCAGTTGTCCGCAAGGCTGCACCCAGACAGTGCCCTTGACCCAGAGAACGGGGTCTGAGGTAGGCTTATTATTGGAAAACACAAGACTCTCCTGACCGACAACGTTGTCTCAGGGATTTCCTGGCAGGCTTGCTGAGCTGATAATTCAGACTCAGGCAGTCTAGAAGGTTCCTCAGTCTCTCCTATACTGGGGGTCAGACTTGCAGGATCTGATGGCTCTTCCAGACTTCCCCAGCTCCCTCCCACTTTCTCTCCCGGGCAGTTCCCCTAATAGAATTCTGCCATATTTAATTCTCTCTTGGTGTCTGCTTCTCAGATAACCCAGACAAACTATTAAAAAGCTTATAATAACTCATAAACCTCTGCACGCACACACAAAAATAGCAGCTAAATCTATGAAGCAAAACCTATTAGGAGAGGATTTATATAAAACAGTAATATTTGTGAGAGATTTTAATCCAACCCTTTAAAAATCAGTCATAAGTGACAGAAAAAAATTGAAAACATAAAGAAATTTATGAATCCATAGCTCTGCATATAGATAATAAAAGTATTTTCTAAATTAATGGAACAAAGAAAGAAGAGATTTTTAAAGTCCATATTTCTTACCATTATTCAATAGAGTTAGAATAAATAATAAAATATGACAAAATTATTACCCAGAAATGAAGGAATATGATCTCAGACAAATTTTAGAACAATGAGACAATCAAAACTGAAAGGTAGCATTAGTGGTACTAAGCGAGTGAAAGTCGCTCAGTTGTGTCCAACTCTTTGCGACCCCATAGACTATACAGTCAATGGAATTCTCCAGGCCAGAATACTGGAGTGGGTAGCCTTTCCCTTCTCCAGGGGATCTTCCCAACCCAGGGATCGAACCCAGGTCTCCCACATTGCAGGCAGATTCTTTACTAGCTGAGCCACAAGGGAAGCCCAGTTGTACTAAGTGAAGTGAAGTGAAGTGAAGTCGCTCAGTCGTGCCCGACTCTTTGCGACCCCATGGACAGTAGCCTGCACCAAGCTCTTCCATCCAGGGGATTTTCTAGGCAAGAGTACTGGAGTGGGTTGCCATTTCCAAAGGAAACATTAAATACCTAAGTGTTTTATTTAAAAAGAACGATTAAAAGGAATGAAGCTTATTCTGTATTACAGAAGATTAGAATAACAATAAAAGCAACCAAAAGAAAATATGAGGAGGATATTAGTAAATATTAAAGTGAACCATAAACAATAAAAAATAGGAGAATAACTAAATCACTGCAGAGTAACTAAACCCAAGGGCTAGTTTTGTGAAAATATCAAACAAACAATTTTGGAT
The DNA here is from genome assembly GCF_032405125.1 of Capricornis sumatraensis. Lineage (NCBI taxonomy): Eukaryota > Metazoa > Chordata > Mammalia > Artiodactyla > Bovidae > Capricornis > Capricornis sumatraensis. The sequence goes on along the minus strand of NC_091078.1, from coordinate 39,370,703 downwards.
GTAATTATGATAAAAATTTAAATGTTGAAATAAAAATGACAGAAAGATATACTTGATTAGGAATAAGGGAGAAAAAAACAACAACCATAAACTTAGAAGAAATTTTTAAAAAGAGCAACAATGTAATACCTCATACTAATTATCAGTAACAAATTTGAAAATCTAGAGGGTATATTTCCTATATACCACCTGAGTTCAGTTGCTCAGTCATGTCCGGCTCTTTGTGTCCAACTCTTTGCGACCCCATGAATTGCAGCACTCCAGGGCTCCCTGTCCATCACCAACTCCCAGAGTTCACCTAAACTCATGTCCATCAAGTCAGTGATGCCATCCAGCCATCTCATCCTCTGTCGTCCCCTTCTCCTCCTGCCCCCAATCCCTCCCAGCATTAGGGTCTTTTTCAATGAGTCAACTCTTTGCATGAGGTGGCCGAAGTATTGGAGTTTCAGCCTCAGCATCAGTCCTTCCAATGAACACCCAGGACTGATCTCCTTCAGAATAGACTGGTTGGATTTCCTTGCAGGCCAAGGGACTCTCAAGAGTCTTCTCCGACACCACAGTTCAAAAGCATCAATTCTTCAATGCTCAGCTTTCTTCACAGTCCAACTCTCATATACATACATGACCACTGGAAATCCATAGGCTTGACTTGATGGACCTTTGTTGGCAAAGTAATGTCTCTGCTTTTTAATGTGCTATCTAGGTTGGTCATAACTTTCCTTCCAAGGAGTAAGCGCCTTTTAATTTCATGGGTGCAATCACCATTTGCAGTGATTTTGGAGCCCAAAAACAAAGTCTGACACTGTTTCCACTGTTTCCCAATCTATTTGCCATGAAGTGATGGGACCTGATGCCATGATCTTCATTTTCTGAATGTTGAGCTTTAAAGCCACCTTTTTCACTCTCCTCTTTCACTTTCATCAAGAGGCGTTTTAGTTCCTCTTCACTTTCCACACCATAAGAGTGGTGTCATCTGCATATCTGAGGTTTTTGATATTTCTCCCGGCAATCTTGATTCCAGCTTGTGCTTCTTCCAGCCTAGCATTTCTCATGATGTATATTCTGCATATAAGTTAAATAAGTAGGGTGACAATATACAGCCTTGACATACTCCTTTTCCTATTTGGAACCAGTCTGTTGTTCCATGTCCCGTTCTAACTGTTGCTTCCTGACCTGCATATAGGTTTCTCATGAGGCAGATCAGGTGGCCTGGTATTCCCATAAATTACTAAAATTGACCCAAGATAGAGAACAGACAGAGTAATTGCCACAGAAGACTTGGAAAGGTGTTTCAAGAGCTACATCACTGAAGGGTCCATGTCCAGATGGTTTTACTGTTCTTTAAATTCTAACTCTAAACCATAAGAAAAGATGGAAAGGTCATCATGACTGTAGTTATGAAGCTGTCATAATTTCAGTACCAAATTCTGGTAAAGATAATTATTTTTAAATATGTAAACTAATAATTTTAAAATCTCAACCAATATCATATATAACTAAGGAAGTAAAAATTATAAACAAAATACAGCAAACATACTTCAATATCTTCCATATTTCCAGACATTAATATACTATGGCCAATTGGGTTTTATAATGCATTATATGGGTGCTTCAATTTTACAAAATCTATCAACAAAATTCATAACATTGATAAATTAAGGGACAATATGATCACATTAATAAATCCTAAAAAGGCATTTAGAAAATCTAATAGGCATTCTTAGTAAAAGCTTTGAATAAAGTAAGAACAAGTGGGGACCACTTGATGATGATTTGAAAAACTGACCTATCAAAACCAACAGAAAATATTTCAAATAATGAAAGAAAACCATTTCAGTTAAAATCGTAAGTATCATAGAATCCCCTCTATCTATGTTATTAATCACTATGATGTAGGTTCTAGTAAGTACAGTAACAAGGCAATAGAATAATTCACAAGAACTTAGAAAAGGAGCAATAATAATATCTCTATTAACTAAATTTCATACCTGGAAAACCCATAAGATTTCTTAAGAAATTACTTTAATAAAAGAGAAAAATTGGAAAATTGGATGGATGTTAAAAATACAAAATTCAACAGCTTTTCTTTATATTAGCAATGAAGACCTGCATATGAAAACAGAAAAAATAAAAGATTATTTGCAATAGTTCCCAAAATTGCATGAGCTAAGAATAAATGTAAAATGAAAGACAGAGGTCTAAATAAAGAAAACTATAAAACCAGTTGGAGAAGATAAATGCTGAGTAACGAGAAGGCATAAACTTTTTGAATTTGAAAACCGAATTCCATATGAAGTATATCTTTGCAGTTCTTTGTTACTACTATACTGCATTTGTTGCTGCCCTGTCACTCAGTCATGTCTAACTCTTGGCGACACCATGGACTGCAGCACCCAGGCTTCCGTGTCCTTCACCATCTCCCAGAGCTGGCTCAAACTCATGTCCATTGAGTCAGTGATGCATCCAACCATCTCATTCTTTGTCGTCCTCTTCTCCTGCTTTCAGTCTTTCCCAGCATCAGGGTGTTTTCTAATGAGTCAGCTCTTCGCATCCAGTGTCCAAAGTATTGGAGCTTCAACTTCAGCATCAGTCCTTCCAGGAACTAATCAGGACTGATTTCTTTTAGGATTAACTGATTTGATCTCCTTGCAGTCCAAGGGACTCACAAGAGTCTTCTCCAACACCAGAGCTCAAAAGCATCAATTCTTCAGTGCTCAGCTTTCTTTATGGTCTAGCTCTCACATCTCACTTACACAAACCATAGCTTTGACTAGATGGACCTTTGCTGGCAAAGTAATGTCTCTACATTTTAATATGCTGTCTAGATTGGCCATAGCTTTTCTTCCAAGAGCAAGGGTCTCTTATTTTCATGGCTGCAGTCACCATCTGCAGTGATTTTGGAGCCCAAGAGAATAAAGCCTTTCACTGTTTCCATTGTTTACCCATCTCTTTGCCATGAAGCGATGTGCAATTGCAGTTAAATCCCCTGGTAGAGAGGAATTCATTCTCTAGTGTGCATGCTCCTGTCTTAATAAGTACCCAGGGCTATTTGTAACAACACTGTATTTGCCAGTGCTCTGGAAAAACCCATGGTTCTCTCCTCTTTCTGCTCTACCTTCACATAGAACACTTCCCTTCTGACACCTCTCTGTCACTAAAAGTATAGGAACTTTTCCCATACTAAGTGATTCTCTGTGACACTAACTGGGTGTGCTACAATTTAACTCCGTTCTAGCGTGCTCTACCTGGGGATGGTATCAGATTCCACAGGTTAAGGGCTCAGTTCCACAAGACTGCCCCCATTTCAGATGTCATCCCAAACAGTACGTCCCCAGGTTACTCACAACTTCTATCCTACCTGCTACAAATCTGAGGTTCCCATGACTTCTTCCCCCCTTGGATTTGGTTCATTGCTAGAACAATTATCAGAACTCAGGGAAACACATTTACCAGTTTCTTAAGGGATCTGCCAAAAGATACAGATGAACAGCCAGGTGAAGAGATACATAGGGTGAGGTCTAGATGGATCCTGACTACAGGAGCTTCTGTTCCCATGGCGTCGGGGTGCACTATCCTCCTAGAACATGGAACATTTCCTGGTAGATGCCTGTGCTCACCGCATGAAATCTTCCCCAACCCCATACTGTTGGGATTTGTGGAGGCTTCCTCACGAAGGCATGAGCAAACATTAATGCTTTTCCCATCCCATCTTCTCTCTCAAGTAAGTGGTTGGGGCTGAAAATTCCAAGCATATAATTCTGGCTTTGTCTGCTGGTGGCCAGCCCCCCTTCCAGGAGCCGTCCAGGAGCCCATCCAGAGTCACCTCAAACAATGGACAAGGCTCCTAGTGCTCTTAGAGCTTAGGAACCTACAAGAGTTTCAGAAGCCTTGTGTCAGGGCCTAGGGACAGAGATCAGATATGTATTTCTTATTACAAATCACAGTATTACAGTATCTTTTTCTTCCTTTGCAACGGGACACTTTTGTGTGATCAAGTTCAGGCCAGTGGGGTGCAGATAGAAGTTATGCAGTAGTCCTCCCTTACCTGTGGTTTCACCTTCCATGGTTTCAGTTACTCACTGTCAACTGAGGTCTGAAAATAAGTGGAAAACTCCAGAAATAAACAAGTCATAAGTTTTAAATTTCTCACCATTTTGATGTGGACCGTCCCTTTGTCTGATGGACCCTACCCATTAGACTCTGAGTAGCCGTCTGGGTTATCAGATTGACTGTCGTCTTATCACAGAGCTTGTGTTTAAGTGACCCTTGTTTTACTTAATAGTGGCTCCAAAGTGCAAGTGTGATGATGGAGGCAATTCAGATATGCTAAACAGAAGCTATAAAAAGCTTCCTTTGAGTGCAAACATGTAAGTTCTTGACTTAATAAGAAAAGGAAAAAAATAATCATATGCTGAGGTGGCTAAGATCAACAGTAAGAATGAAACTTCTATGAAGTTGTGAAGAAGGAAGAAGAAATTAGTGTTAGGTTTGCTGTCACACTCAAACCACAAAAGTTACAGCCACTGTGCATGATAGGTGCTTGGTTAAGATGGAAAAGGCATTAAATTTGTACAATACTCCAAGAGAGTGCACATTCACATAATTTTTACTACAGTACATTGTTATCATTCTACTTTACTATCAGCTGCTGTTGCTCATCTCTTGCAGTGCCTGGTTTATGAATTAAGCTTTGTCATAGGCGTGTATGTATAGAGACAAACATGGTATGTATACGGTTCAGTACTTGCTACAGTCTGAGGCATCCACTGAGGTCTTGAAACATATCCCCTCCGGATAATGCGGAACTACTGCTTGCGCAACCTCCATTCTTAAAAGGGGGTGGCGTGGCTTGACCTCTTCTTTTCCATTTTGTCTTTTCTACTGGAAGGTAGGCGAGTAGCACACCATCTTGTATATGAAGCAGTAAAAAGAAAGATGGTAAAAAAAACCAGACTTGGTCTTTTACTCTTAAATCTGAGACACCAACCCTAGACTATTTATATTATCATTTTTGGAAAGAAAAGCACAGACAAAACTAAAACTCCTACCTTGTTTAAGCCACAGTTACTTTTGCTCTTAATTACAGCAAGCAAATCTCAATGATTTTTAAAGTCATTACATAAGATCATATACAAGTTTAAATGGGAAAATAAATGCCAATAGAAAAGTAGAAAAACCTTTTTTTTTTTAAAGAAGAAAAGAAACTGAAAAGGTGTATAAAGCATCTGATTAAATAAATAAGGCAATAGTTTGGGGATACAAACATAGATCAGTGAAACAAGGTAGTTAAGCCAGAAAAGCAAGTTTACATAAGAATCCAAAATAAGCAAATGTGATTTTTTTTAGTCGTGTGTGGAAAATGTTTGATTGAGTCAATGAACTGTCGCAACTGCCTACCTACATGAAAAAATATAAAACTGCACCCCCGTCTCAGATCACACGGACATCTAAATTCCACAAGGACCGAAGATCTGAAATGTAAACATATAACCACAAAAATCTTAAGAAAAAAAAACTAAGCGATCACTTTCAAAACGGAGAGTTACTTCTTAACCAAGACAGGAAGTTCAGAAGCTGTTAAGGAAAAACAGATATATTTACATGAAAGTTTATGTAGGAAAAGATAGAATGTAGATAAAGAGAAATTATACTTGAAATCTGATGGCAAAATAAAAATACTACTATACAAAGGGCTCTTACAAATTGACAGGATAAAGACCTACAACTCAATAGAAAAATGGGCAAAGTGTATGAACAAGCAATTCACAGGAAAGCAACTCCAAATGTTTGAGATGTATAATGAAAGCACATTCAAACTCACTAGTGTGAAAATTGCAAGTTAAATTAACAGTGACATATGACTTACATCCATAATGCTAGGTTTAAAGAAGAGCTTTTTGCTGGCAGGAATGAAGAAAAGAGCATACTCTCCAAATTGATAGTGGAAATGTGAATATTTATAGCCTTTTGGGGAAAGCAATTCACGATACCTGTTTAAAAATAAAATAAATTGCAATCCCACCCATGGCAATATTTTTCACTGGAAAAAAATATCAATATATCATAAGCCTAGATGTATAGAATGCTTGTATAAAGTGTTTGTAGGGTTAAAAATATAAACATGAACAGTACAACTATGAATAGAGAAATTCTTGAATAACTTATGAGACACCCCATCCGTGGAGTTCTAGAAAGCCATCACAAATAATGAATTACAGCTCTACTGAGCAGGAAAAGAGGATGCAAAGAAATATGATTCCATTTTTGTAAAACAAAGCCAGAGGACTATGTGTGAGTACAATTATATTTTATGAGCCTAGGAGGAAAGCAAGGAGGAATTCACATCATGTTGGTAAGAAAGCTAAATTTGAGGCAAGTCACTGGGTCAGCAGTTGGACAAAGACAGGAAGAGGAGGAAAAGAAAAGAGAAGGTGAAAGTCAGCTTTCAGAAGACCCTGCATGTGCAGCATCATCCCATTAGAGTAAAAGGACACACGAGCAACACAGGTGAGTGTAAATAGAATTAAGAGCTTACTGAACTAAAAAGCCTCTTGATGAAAGTGAAAGAGCAGAGTGAAAAAGTTTGCGTAAAGCTCAACATTCAGAAAACGAAGATCATGGCATCTGGTTCCATCGCTTAATGGGAAATAGATGGGGAAACAGTGGAAACAGTATCAGATTTATTTTTTTGGGCTCCAAAATCACTGCAGATGGTGACTGCAGCCATGAAATTAAAAGACACTTACTCCTTGGAAGAAACGTTATGACCAACCTAGATAGTATATTCCAAAGGAGAGACATTACTTTGCCAACACAGGTCCGTCTAGTCAAGGCTATGGTTTTTCCAGTAGTCATGTATGGATGTGAGAGTTGGATTGTGAAGAAGGCTGAGGGCCAAAGAATTGATGCTTTTGAACTGTGGTGTTGGAGAGGACTCTTGAGAGTCCCTTGGACTGCAAGGAGATCCAACCAGTCCCTTCTAAAGGAGATCAGCCCTGGTATTTCTTTAGAAGGAATGATGCTAATGCTGAAACTCCAGTACTTTGGCCACCTCATGTGAAGAGTTGACTCATTGGAAAAGACTTTGATGCTGGGGTGGATTGAGGGCAGAGGGAGAAGGGGACGACCGAGGATGAGATGGCTGGATGGTATCACTGACTCAATGGATGAGAGTCTGAGTGAACTCTGGGAGTTGGTGATGGACAGGGAGGCCTGGCATGCTGCGATTCATGGGGTCACAAAGAGTCGGACATGACTGAGTGACTGAACTGAACTGAACTGATGAGTCAATATAGAATTAAGAATTACTATAAGATGGCAGCTGCATGGGCACAGGAGAGCTGAGAGGACCTACTCCACATTCAAGGTCAGCAGGGGTGACCTCATCCAAGGTAAGGACCAGCGGCTGCACGTTGCTGGAGCAGCCGTGAAGAGATACCCCACGTCCAAGGTAAGAGAAACCCAAGTGAGATGGTAGGTGTTGCCAGAGGGCATCAGAGGGCAGACACACTGAAACCATAATCACAGAAAACTAGCCAATCTGATCACATGGACCACAGCCTTGTCTAACTCAGTGAAACTAAGCCATGCCCTGTGGGGCCACCCAAGACGGGCGGGTCATGGTGGAGAGGTCTGACAGAATGTGGTCCACTGGAGAAGGGAATGGCAAACCACTTCCGTATTCTTGTCTTGAGAACCCCATGAACAGTATGAAAAGGCAAAATGATAGGATACTGAAAGAGGAACTCCCCAGGTCGGTGGGTGCCCAATATGCTACAGGAGATCAATGGAGAAATAACTCCAGAAAGAATGAATGGATGGAGCCAAAACAAACCAGTTGTGGGTGTGACTGGTGATAGAAGAAAGGTCCGATGCTCTACAGAGAAATATTGTATAGGAACCTGGAATGTTAGGTCCATGAATCAAGGCAAATTGGAAGCGGTCAAACAGGAAATGGCAAGAGTGAATGTCGACATTCTAGGATTCAGTGAACTAACATGGACTGGAATGGGTGAATTTAACTCAAATATCCATTATACCTACTACTGTGGGCAGGAATCCCTCAGAAGAAATGGAGTAGCCATCATGGTCAACAAAAGAGTCTGAAATGCAGTACTTGGATGCAATCTCAAAAACGACAGAATGATCTCTGTTCTTTTCCAAGGCAAACCATTCAATATCACAGTAATCCAAGTCTATGCCTCAATAGTAACGCTGAAGAAGCTGAAGTTGAATGGTTCTAAGAAGACCTACAAGACCTTTTAGAACTAACAGCTAAAAAGGATGTCCTTTTCATTATAGGGGACTGGAATGCAAAAGTAGGAAGTCAAGAAACACCGGAAGTAACAGGCAGATTTGGCCTTGGAATGCGGAATGAAGCAGGGCAAAGGCTAATAGAGTTTTGCCAAGAAAATGCACTGGTCATAGCAAACATATTCCAAAAACACAAGAGAAGACTCTATACATGGACATCACCAGATGGTCAACACCGAAATCAGATTGATTCTATTTTTGCAGCGAAAGATGGAGAAGCTCTATACAGTCAGCAAAAACAAGATCAGGAGCTGACTGTGGCTCAGATCATGAACTTCTTATTGCCAAATTCAGACTTCAATTGAAAAAAGCGGGGAAAACCACTAGACCATTCAGGTATGACCTAAATCAAATCCCTTATGATTATACAGTGGAAGTGAGAAACAGATTTAAGGGACTAGATCTGATGGACAGAGTGTCTGATGAACTATGGAATGAGGTTCGTGGCATTGTACAGGAGACAGGGATCAAGATCATCCCCATGGAAAAGAAATGCAAAAAAAGCAAAATGGCTGTCTGGGGAGGCCTTACAAACAGCTGTGAAAAGAAGAGATGCAAAAAGCAAAGGAGAAAAGGAAAGATATTCCCATTTTTATACAGAGTCCCAAAGAATAGCAAGGAGAGATAAGAAAGCCTTCCTCAGCAATCAATGCAAAGAAATAGAGGAAAACAACAGAATGGGAAAGACTAGAGATCTCTTCAAGAAACTTAGAGATACCAAGGGAACATTTCATGCAAAGTTGGGCTCGATAAAGGACAGAAATGGTATGGACCTAACAGAAGCAGAAGATATTAAGAAGAGGTGGCAAGAATACACAGAAGAACTGTACAAAAAAGACCTTCATGACCCAGATAATCATGATGGTGTGCTCACTCACTTAGAGCCAGACATCTTGGAACGTGAAGTCAAGTGGGCCTTAGAAAGCATCACTATGAACAAAGCTAGTGGAGGTGATGGAATTCCAGTTGAGCTATTTCAAATCCTGAAAGATGATGCTGTGAAAGTGCTGCACTCAATATGCCAGCACATTTGGAAAACTCATCAGTGGCCACAGGACTGGAAAAGGTCAGTTTTCATTTCAATTCCAAAGAAAAGCAGTGCCAAAGAATGCTCAAACTACCACACACTTGCACTCATCTCACATGCTAGTAAAGTAATGCTCAAAATTCTCCAAACCAGGCTTCAGCAATACATGAACCATGAACTTCCAGATGTTCAAGCTGGTTTTATAAAAGGCAGAGGAACAAGAGATCAAATTGTCAACATCTGCTGGATCATGCAAAAAGCAAGAGAGTTCCAGAAAAACATCAATTTCTGCTTTATTGACTATACCAAAGCCTTTGACTGTGTGGATCACTATAAACTGTGGAAAATTCTGAGAGAGATGGGAATACTAGACCACCTGACCTGCCTCTTGAGAAATCTGTATGCAGGTCAGGAAGCAACAGTTAGAACTGGACATGGAACAACAGACTGGTTCCAAATTGGGAAACGAGTACATCAAGGCTGTATATTGTCACCCTGCTTATTTAACTTCTATGCAGAGTACATAATGAAAAATGCTGGGCTGGAAGAAGCACAAGCTGGCATCAAGATTGCTGGGAAAAATATCAATCACCTCAGATATGCAGATGACACCACCCTTATGGCAGAAAATGAAGAGGAACTCAAAAGCCTCTTGATGGAAGTGAAAGAGGAGAGTGAAAATGTTGGCTTAAAGCTCAAAATTCAGGAAACTAAGATCATGGCATCTGGTCCCTTCACTTCATGAGAAATAGATGGGGAAACAGTGGAAACAGAGTCAGACTTTATTTTGGGGGGCTCCAAAATCACTGCAGATGGTGATTGCACCCATGAAATTAAAAGGTGCTATCTCCTTCGATGGAAAGTTTTGACCAACCTAGATAGCACATTCAAAAGCAGAGATATTACTTTGCCAACAAAGCTCCGTCTAGTCAAGGCTATGGATTTCCAGTGGTCATGTACGGATGTGAGAGTTGGACTGTTAAGAAAGCTGAGTGCTGAAGAATTGATGCTTTTGAAGTGTGGTGTTGGAGAGGACTCTTGAGAGTCCCTTGGACTGCAAGGAGATCCAACCAGTCCATCCTAAAGGAGATCAGTCCTGGGTGTTCATTGGAAGGACTGATGCTGAGGCTGAAACTCCAATACTTTGGCCACCTCATGCAAAGAGTTGACTCATTGGAAATGACCCTGATGCTGGGGGGATTGGAGGCAGGAGGAGAAGGGGACAACAGAGGATGTGATGGCTGGATGGCATCACGGACTCGATGGACGTGAATTTGGGTGAACTCCGGGAGTTGGTGATGGACAGGGAGGCCTGGCGTGCTGCAACTCATGGGGTTGCAAAGAGTCAGACACGACTGAGTGACTGAACTGAACTGAACTGTTGAGGCAATGTAGGACTTTTTGTAGTGTAATTTGTTACAATATTAAGTAAATAATAAACGATTACAAAATCAAGCATAACTTATGTGTGTGTGTCAGTCATTCAATTGTGTCTTCCTCTTTGTGACCCCATGGACTGCAGCCCCCGAGACTCCTCTGTCCATGGGATTCTCTAGGCAAGAATACTGGCATGGGTAGGCATTCCCTTCTACAAGGGATCTTCCCAACCCAGGGATTGAACTTGTGTCTACTATATTGCAGGTGGATTTTTCACTATCTGAGCCACCAGGGAAGCACTGAGCATAGCCTATGGTTGTGTCTAAATAACATATGTGGAAAGAAAGACAAAGATTGGAAATTGTAGAGCACAGTTGGTGGGATTTTAGATTTCTCCCATCTTCTTTTTTAAAAAAATTTCTGTACTTATTTTTAATTTAATTTTTAATTTATATTGAAGTAGATTTACAATGTTGTGTTTCTTTCAGGTGTATAGCATAGGGATTCAGTATACACATACATATATCCATTCTTTTTCAGATTCTTTTCCCGTATAGGATAAGATAGAATATTGAGTAGAGTTTCCTGTACTATATAGTAGGTTCTTATTGGTTATCTATTTACCTCATATCATTATTATATATTGTCTTTAAAAATTTAAACAAAATGAATAAAAATAATAATCAGCAATGAAAGGCCGTGTGTCATGAATTTCTTGAAATTATAGACTCTATAGTGATGTCAAGATATCATATGAATTGGACAAACACTAGCAAGAGAACGTGGCGAATTTTGGCATCCTCTGTTTTCTCTGATTTTATGGTCATTTTTCCATTTACTACTTTCTGTCACTGAGTAAAAATGAGATCTTAAGATAATATGCTGATCCGCAAAAATAAACTTGGAGAAAAAAGTGCTTAAAATAAATGTGTGCAGTCACTGAAATCCTCTTAAGAAACCAGACAGAACCTTGGATGACTTCTGAAGAAATCAGCAATTCCGAAACTTTCTTCACTCTCCTTTCTTCTGCTCAGCCAGCCCTGTTCACAGCTGACCGACTCTGACAAGAGGTCTGGAAAAACAGGTTCTGTCAGATGGTTACAGGGCCCCCTGCAATGGTGTCGAGGACATGAAGACAGCCCCCTGGAGCGAGAGTGGTGGTGATGGGAGGCATTCAGTGACCGTCAGGGCAGCAGAGTGGAGAGGCAGCCAGGGAATCAAGTCCACCCAAGTCCGCAAGGTTCTCATTGCGTGGGTTCCCCTAAGGTCATTGGTTCTTTGAAGCCGATTATCAAAATGTTTGTGACAAGTGTGCTTTGCCCTCCTGAGTGGAGGTTTCCCATAGTGATGGCTCAAGATGGCTCTCCATGGAACTGTCCTGGGGACAGACAGAGGGCGACCTTGGTCCCCACCTTCCTTCTTGAGCACTAGTTTTCTCCAAGGTCAGAATTGCAGGGCTATAAAGGGCTGTGGCTGGGGAGGAGAAGCAGGTTAGCTATATCCATGTGCTGTCCACTCGGGCTGTCTTCATGGACCACCAATTCCCCTACGCCTGGCACATCACCTCAGACATGGTGGACACTCAAAGTTGCTCCCTTGAATGTATGCATTTTATACAAATCTGGAGGAAGAACTGAAGACCATCTGTGTTGCTGGGACACACAGAACTTCCTGTTGCCTCTCCTTGCCTGAGAACACAGTGGTTCCACACATACTATGCCTTGCATCCTGAGCTGTTGAAAGGAAGGCTTTGAACTGTCAGAAGCTCTCGGACTTGAAGGAAGCATGGGATCCAGATTTGCAGATGACCTGGATCTTTCTCTCACACTCACAGGCTCATTGTTCTTGCCTCTAAATGTCTGCAGTCCTTAAGGTGAATCATAGACACTCTGTGGGCCAGCTCTCTAAGCTGGGGTCATGGGCCTCCCAGGGAGGCAGTGTTCTACCTGGAAGCATTCCTGGGAAGGGGACTCTTGAGAACGCAGGTCCTGCATGTCAGCACACATCACTTGGGGGAGTTCTCGTCTTGTAATCTGCAGGTGTATGTTGGTAATTGCTCCTCAGGCAGCTCTGAACAACAAAGCATGTGAGTTGGCAACACCCTCTGCTTTTCACCTGCTCCTTCAGGCCCCAGGTGAACACATTTCTCAGGAACTACCCAGTTCCAGAATCACAGACCTGGCTTGTTTTCTCAGGAAGGGGCCTCAACAGAGCAGTAAAATAAAATGATGTTTCGTTTTTACTACAGAAAACCATTTTTCCCATTGGTTTCAACATAACCCTAGCATTGCCTGTTGTAGCCTACCCTTTCACCCCTATTCTATCTGCTACCTCTCCTGGCTGTGAAGCTGCAAATGAAGTCCTCAGACTATGTCTTCCTAAATTCCCTGGCCAACAGGAGAAAAGGTATTTTCAATGTGCATTTAACTGAAGGATGGGGCATAAGAAAGATGGTCCAGATTCATTTCACTAGTAAATCAGAGTGATCCAAAATCCTGTACATTAGTTTTACTCACGGAGGCCAAACTGTGCCATCAAATGCATCTTCACCATAGACAACTTCTCATTGTCCAAGGAAGTTAAATTTAGAATCCCATCCTACCTGGGCCTGAGTTTCCATTTTCTCATTCATCAAAGGTGACTATTTCAAAAAATCAACTAGCTCTCTTTAAAGTTCAGTAAAAAGTTATCATATAAGAAATGAATCGCCAGTCCAGGTTCGACGCAGGATACAGGATGCTTGGGGCTGGTGCACTTGGATGACCCAGAGGGATGGTATGGGGAGGGAGGTGGGAGGGGGGTTCAGGATGGGGAACACATGTACACCCATGGCAGATTCATATTGATGTATGGCAAAACCAATACAATATTGTAAAGTAATAATAATAATAATAAATAAATGATAAATGGTTTTTTTTTTTAAGTTGTCCTATCCTGCATTTTACACCTGCAAGATCATGTTGCTTTGTGAACATCTAGGTCACATGTTCTGTAGTTCTGTGTTCTCCTTAAAGGATTGAGAATAAAGAATGTGCATGCTATTTGTAAATAGCTTGAAGCTTTCTAGGATGCTCCTTCCTTGGGAAATGCACAGAGAAAGTAGTGAGCAGGTTTACCTGGAAGGTAAGTCATAAAGCTTGAAATGATTTAACCACCAAAGGTCAGTCTTAGTTCACTGGCACTGAGAAAGGCTTTCAGAAGTAATCCTTAGAAAGGGTTCACTTTCTTCTTTTTGGCATGACCTCACAGGTTTCCTGGCATCGCTTGGTGAGAAGGAAATACAATCCTGTTTCTCTTCTGAAAAAGAGGGTTTGGAGCCCTTAATGGTTCCTTTCTGTATATCTTGATAAAAAGCCTTTTTTCTTCCGCATTCCACTTTCCTTTACTTGGTCTTGTATTTTGGTTCATCCCCAAGAGTGCAAAGATGTCCTACACATTGCCAAGTCGAGCCCATGATCATCAGCAGGGAACCACTGAAGTCCCTTTCAGCTTCACTTTGGATTTTGTCAGCAGCCCTTCCTAGGACCCTCCAGCCTCTGTGCCATGGGGTCCTGGCAAGAACATCACTCAGGGCAAATTCTCAGATGGAGGGAGGTCCTATTGAAAGCCAGAGAACTTACACAAGGCCAAAGTGTGAATCCCTGCCAGGTGGGAGCTCTCTTTGTACACCCAGCTGATGCCCAGAAACTCTGTGAGCACATTAGTACCTGGGACCTCGCTTGTGCTTCACCTTCTTCCTTAAGGCTCCTGGGGACCTTCTGGTTTTTAGTACGGGGAGAAAGAAGGTGACTCTAATTCTTTCCCTACCATCTCCACCTGAAGTAGATGATTACTCTCTCCTGAGGATCTTTGAGTTCCTGGAACTGCTTCATATGAACACCTCTTCCTGTGATCTTGTCCATGATCAGGATATTTTGGAAGGTGATGCATGAAAGATTCTGTTCATCCTCAGATGGCCTCGATAGTTAAAGCACATCTTACATGACTCCCTGGACCTGAAAGTCCTGGTCAGGAATCCACTGACCCCCAAATAGATCCATGGATAGTAAGGATTCTCCAAATGCCTTAAAATTGTATGTGAATTGTTCTCTATATGTTTTTATTTTCCACAGTGTCCATCATATATTCAAAGAGTTCTGCAATGCTAAAATGATTTGAAACAGATGCTTGCTTGGGCCACTTTTCTCATCCTGACATTTTATGGGACTTTGATCATGATTGTAGCTTTACCATCAAACCCAAACCTAAAAAAAATATTTATCGAGAATGTAACATTGTCAGAGTGGAATTTCTGGGCTACATCAGTGCATGCTGAAAAAAACACTAGAAGTTCTGGAGAAAGCACGGCTCTCCCTCATCTTGGTGAAAGTAGCTCAATCACGTCTGACTCTTTGCAACCTCATGGACCACACAGTCCATGGAATTCTCCAGGCCAGAATACTGGAGTGGGTATCTGTTCCCTTCTCCAGGAGATCTTTCCAACCCAGGGATTGAACCCAGGTCTCCTGCATTGTAGGTGGAGTCTTTATCAGCTGAGCCACAAGGGAAGCCCAAGAATACCGGAGTGGGTAGCCTATCCCTCCTCCAGCGGATCTTCCCAACCCAGGAATCGAACTGGGGTCTCCAGGATTATAATTTCTATAGTTTCTAAATTTCTATAATTTTTCTATAATTTCTATAATTTTTGAGGCTTATTGGGTGGAACCATAGATTGTTTTCTGGGATTCCCAGGTGGAACTAGTGGTAAAGAACCCTCCTGCAGATATAGAAGACTTAAGAGACAGGGGTTCAATACCTGGGTCAGGAAGATCCCCTGGAGGAGGGCATGGCAACCCACTCCAGTATCCTTGCCCAGAGAATCTCATGAACAGAGGAGCTTAGAGGGCTACAGTCCATAGCATCCTAAAGAGTCGGACACAACTGAGTAACTTAGCATGCCCACATAGATCATTTCTCACTCTTCACAATAACTATTGTAATCAGAGTCTTCCTTGAGAAAGACGAAAGATCTGTTTGGTTCCTGGAGACTGTCTAAAGACCTTACTAAATGCTACCCCAATCCTGATCTTTTCCTGTCCCAGTCTTGTCTTGAAAGATCAGGACCATACAGGAAAAGCAAGATACATGTTAGACTCTTAAACTTTTAAAAGAGTGAGTCAGTTTCCTAGCACCTCTCAGCAACAACCAATGGTGGTTTTTCTTTTCAGTATCATTTTGAATTCATAAATAATAAGATATGTGATAGGTTTACCTTTTTTAAAAAGTACTATTCATTTTGAAAAACAAAGTGGCCCATCCTTGGTGAGTGGGGATCTTGTTAGGTTGAATTTTAAGCCCTGCAGACCCAACCTCAGTGGTTTTAGATTCTTGTATTTCTTGAAGAGATGAGTTGTTCCAGGTTCAGCTTGTCTATTTCCTGGACCAGATGGGAAGTAGCTGTTTCTCCAATGAGGTTTGCAAGAGGAAAACTTAGAGATCATACCTACTCATTGCTCCTCGGTCTATTTATTTGGCTCTTTCAATAGACAGAACTAGAAAATAAGCATTTTTCAAAGGGAAAAAGACTACCCCATGAGCATAATGGTATAGCATAATGAAATAGAAGTTAAGGAGTTGTTACTTCATGATTTTGTATTTGTAACTCTGATCACTTTTGATGAAAATCTTGTTCCTAGTGATGTGAACATAATTACTTTTTTATTTCATTTTATGTGTGTCTGTTTCCAAAAAACAATGACAATGTTACCAGTAACAAAATAAGTATTCAATACAGTTAACAATTTCTTTGGGGTTTCTTTTCACTATTAGTATATATCTCACTAGGGAGAAGGCAATGGCACCCCACTCCAGTACTCTTGCTTGGGAAATCCCATGGACGGAGGAGCCTCGTAGGCTACAGTCCATGGGGTCACTAAGAGTCGGACTTGACTGAGCGACTTCACTTTCACTTCTCACTTTCATGCATTGGAGAAGGAAATGGCAACCCACTCTAGTGTTTTTGCCTGGAGAATCCCAGGGACAGAGGAGCCTGGTGGGCTTCTGTCTATGGGGTCGCACAGAGTCGGACACAACGGATGTGACTTAGCAGCAGCAGCAGCAGCAGCAGCAGCAGCAGCAGCAGCAGGGAATATCAGTCAAAATTACTTTATTTTAGAATCACTTGAAGTAATTTACCTTTATATAGCTAAGTAACTATTTTAAACACTCCAAAAAGATTTATTTTTTGTTTACATAATCCTGTGTTTTCACATAACTGCAAAGGTTTTTCTTTTTCTTTTCTTTATGGGAGCATATTAAGTATCTAGGGATTCCTCATTAAGAAACAGAGAGGACAGACTTAGTGACTCCATGGCATACGGGATCTTCCTGGACTAAGGATCAGACCCACCTCTCCTGCATTGGCAGGCAGATTATTTACCACTGAGCCACCAGGGAAGCCTTGCCAAGGGCATGGCAGTAGTGACATTCCAAGAACGTAGAGATGGGAAAAGTAACATCCTACTGTGTTAATAATGGGAAAAATGTACACGGAAGTGGGATGGTTAGTTGGATTATGTAGTAGAAATGGAACCTGACAACAGGTGTCTGATTTCACTTCCTGTTTCCAGGCCACTCCCCAGCAGTGACTACAACACAATGGCCACAACTGTGGGAGAATGTCAATGAATTACCAGTGACTTTTCTAACAAAACTCTCAGATGTACTAAAAAATAGGTAACCATTTTCCATTGGTCTCTCTTCTAAGTAGTCAACACACATTTACAGAATCTTCTACCAGTCCACAGAATAACTTCACCCTGTTGCTCAAACTTTGTTTCACTTAAAACCTAATATTGGTTATTAGGTTAATAATAAACGTTAATACTGCCTTTATTTTATGACAGTATTTGGTCTTCAGGTTTCATGAATTTGTCTGTGGGTTGCATCTGCTCCATACCCTTTGGAAATTGTAAATGAGTTCACTATCTTTCTAGTTAAGTGAGGAGCATGCCGCCCAATAGAAGTGCCTGTGTTTTCTAAGAGATGGTAACTGCGACTTCTTATTTTATATAAGGATCTCCAGAATATCTTTTATGTGGCTTTTATACTCAAATGTTTCCTCAAGAGACAAATGCAGTAAGGCATTTAGGTATTAAACACTAGGAATATATATGTTTTTAAGTACCTAGGCAGTGCTCTGACAACTTGATTTTTCACGTATGTCAATTCTTCCCTTTCCATCTCTCAGCAATAAAAATGTATGATAGTTGTACAGGGACCCTGAGGAACAGGGACTGCACACACGTAGTGGCTGCGTTTTAGCAGCATCCCTCATGAGGCTGATAATGTGCTCTGGGCCCCCCGAGAGCTGCAGCGTGGCTCAAACAAATGATCAAAATCCCGAGAAGGCTCGTCTTAGCTCCGTGGCTAACTTGTTGGGTTGTTTTGGGGAAAACACTTACCTACTTTATGCTGATCTGACCATTAAAATACACTGCCTGCTGTGTAGCTTACAGGGGTGTGTAAGCAAGTGTCCATAGCACTCTCCAGGGGAAACAATTACAGACATCCAGGGAGAAATACGCATCTTCCTTATTATACCTACAAGTCAAGTCTGCTCTCTTGGCTTACATTTGTGGTATTTGCAACCCACATTTATTTATTCTTCTCCTCTTAAATTCCCGATCTTTTTGAAGGTTCTGTTCAAGACTCTATTCCTGACACTCTGTTCCTGAAAGCCACGACCAGCTCAGATTGTCTTTTTCTCCCTTCTCTTAGTTTACAGGACTTCCCCGGTGGCTCAGATGGCAAAGCGTCTGTCTACAATGCAGGAGACCCGGGTTTGATCCCTGGGTCGGGAAGATCCCCTGGAGAAGGAAATGGCAATCCACTCCAGTACTATTGCCTGGAAAATCCCGTGGACTAGAGGAACCTGGTAGGCTACAGTCCATGGGATCACAAAGAGTCGGACATGACTGAGTGACTTCACTGACTTCACTTAGTTTACAACTAAGCAGTGTAGACACAGAGCGATTTTTCTCATGCACAGAGGCCAACTATGTGTCCTGCTGTTCTCTGTGCAGAGCTGGGCTGTTTGGAGCTGTGATTGGCATCATTTCCACGCAAACCTGTAGGGTCTTTCAAGGCCTCTTTGCAAGTTTCCATGTTTCACGTTTTGTTTGTTGTGGTTTGAATAGGGCACAGCTGAATTTGTTCAAGCCTCTCAAGCATTCACAACAGAGAATTCTATTTATAATAACCTCTAATCTGCCCTGCAGTCAGGAAGGCCAAAACCCATTAGATGTAGTGACTGAACTCACTAAGATTCCATGCATGTCAAAGGCTTCCTCCTGAGCCTTAATATTTACTAAGGCCATATTGGTTTGTCAGCGGTGTGATTTCTTACATTTGATCTCTATACTGATTTATTTTTGTTTGTTTGTTTTTAAATCTTTATTTATCTGTTTATTTTTGGCTGTGTTGGGTCTCTGTCGCTGCATGGGCTTTCTCTAATTGTGGAGAGCTTGAGCTACTCTCTGGTTGCTGTGTGGACTTCTCATTGCAGCGGCTTCACTTGCTGCAGCTCACAGGCTCTCGGTGCAGGCTCAGTAGCTGTGGCATGTAGGCTTGGTTGCCCTGCAGCATGTGGAAGCTTCCCAGACCAGGGATCAAACATGTGTCCCCTGCATGCAAGGTGGATTCATAACCCCTGGAGCACCAGGGAAGGCCCTTATATTCGTTTCTTTAACTTTGTTAGGGAAGAACAACAAACTGAGCGACTTAAAACTATAAGACCTTTTTCTTTCACGGTTCTGAAGGTTGGACACTTGAGATCGAGGTGTTGGTTATTAGAGACACTCTCTCCCTGAGACTCTGGGTGGAATCCTTCTCACCTTCTCCTAGCCTCTGGGGCTAGCCAGAATCCTGTGCCTTCCTTTATTTGCACCATTCCAGTGTCTGTTCCTGCCATCATATGGCTCCTTCCTTCTGGGTGTGTCTCTGGGTCTCTCCCCGTCTTATAAGAACTCCAGATCTCTCCTCCAAGATGACTTCATCTTAACTAGTCATATCTTCAATAACCTTACATGTAGGTATAATTCCTTTCTAAAGATCATGGCATCTGGTCCCATCACTTCATGGGAAATAGATGGGGGAACAGTGTCAGATTTTAGTTTTGGGGGGCTCCAAAATCACTACAGATGGTGACTGCAGCCATGAAGTTAAAAGATGCTTACTCCTTGGAATGAAAGTTATGACCAACCTAGATAGCATATTCAAAAGCAGAGACATTACTTTGCTGACTAAGGTCCGTCTAGTCAAGGCTATGGTTTTTCCAGTGGTCATGTATGGATGTG
The DNA here is from genome assembly GCF_032405125.1 of Capricornis sumatraensis. Classification (NCBI taxonomy): domain Eukaryota; kingdom Metazoa; phylum Chordata; class Mammalia; order Artiodactyla; family Bovidae; genus Capricornis; species Capricornis sumatraensis. The sequence goes on along the minus strand of NC_091078.1, from coordinate 39,350,651 downwards.
AGAGTTGGACTGTGAAGAAAGCTGAGCATTGAAGAATTGATGCTTTTGAACTGTGGTGTTGGAGGAGACTCTTGAGAGTCCCTTGGTCTGCAAGGAGATCCAACCAGTCCATTCTGAAGGAGATCAGCCCTGGGATTTCTTTTGAGGGAATGATGCTAAAGCTGAAACTCCAGTACTCTGGCCACCTCATGCGAAGAGTTGACTCATTGGAAAAGACTCTGATGCTGGGAGGGATTGGGGCAGGAAGAAAAGGGGACGACAGAGGATGAGATGGCTGGATGGCATCACCGACTCGATGGATGTGAGTCTGAGTGAACTCCGGGAGCTGGTGATGGACGGGGAGGCCTAGCGTGCTGCAATTCATGGGGTCGCAAAGAGTCGGACACAACTGAGCGACTGAACTGAAATGAAAGTTCTGCAGGTTAGGACTTCACATATCATTTTGGGGAAACACAGTTGAATCCATGACACTCTTCTTCCTTTGTGGTGGTAGCCAACAGCTGTTTCTATTTCTGTGTTCCTTTACTGTCGCCTGTCGGCCATTTCCGCTCTTCCAGCACCTTCTTAACTAGTTCCCTGTATTAATTTTTTTCCTTTGAGTTCCCTGGGTTGTGCGTTGTTTTCTTGATTAAACCTCGATGATACCCTGAGAGAAGGGGCATGTCTCTTTGTTTGTTTCTTTGTTTTTTAAATATTCCTATTCCTTCCTTGTAGATACTAATTTAAAGAGGAAAAGAAGGTGGTGTTGAGTCTTTCCAGCTGAAGAATCAGAATCGATGTTTTCCCCCTCCAAAACAAGAGCTGCTAAAGGGCATCCATTCACTTTAGAAAAAGCCTTGGGCCCACTAATACGAAGACATAATCACTGTTAACTGTTCTTTTAAAATTCTAAGTGGATACGACATTCATCTCAGCTCATAAAGAAGTGCTCAACAGTTATCAATCACTTGGCTTCATCAGATGAGAAATATATCAAGAAATCAAAAGGGTGACTTGGACCATTTCTAATTCCCTTGGCCTTCATTATGTCTTCTGCATACGATTTTTTTTTTTTTTCAAAGAATTTCTTTTATTTTTCACTCAGCAAAAATCTTTACTTTCTCGTGCCTGTGAAAGAGAGACCCACAGGAGCTGGAACCAGCTATGCGGCTAGTGACAGTCTGTGGCATGGAAGTAATGACATCCGTCTCTCAGGGAACGACAGAGGCATTCTGCACGTGCTGCCATTCCATTGCTTTGACTCCCAGCAGACCTTGACAAAACACTGCCTGGGAAGGCGGCTTGTTCCAAGGATAATATCTGCTGTAAATGAGTCTTAGAGTGACTGGTAGGCAATCAATGGACTCTGCAAATCCTCCTAATATAATGGAGGTGGAAACATGCCCTGACTAGATCACGTGACACTAAAGTCACGGAGTGAAAAGGGCTCTAGTGGACTCTCTGGTGGTCCAGTGGTTAAGACGTTGCCTTCCAATGCAGGGGGTGCAGGTTCAATCCCTAGTCAGGGAGTTAGGATCCTACATGCCTCATGGTCTAAAGGCCGAATTATGGAATAGAAGCAATATTGTAGCAAATTCAATATAGACTTTAAAAATGGTTCTCATCAAAAAAATATTTTAAAAAAGGGAGAGGGGTTTAGTTTTGTCATTTATGGAAGGTGTGCTGACATCAAAAGATACACAGAATATGCAACTTGATTCATTCATTCATTGAGTTCATTCTTCCTTTCATTCAGCAACAGTCACCCAGGCCTGTTATATGCCAGGCCAGCTGCTAAACAACACTGTATAGCTGTGCTGTGTGCTGTGGTTAGTTGCTCAGTTGAGTCTGACTCTTTACAACTCCATGGACGGTAGACCGCCAGGCTCCTCTGAACATGGCGATTCTCCGGGCAAGAGATTCTTCCATCTCCAGTACTGCAGTGGGTTGCCATGCCCTCCTGCAGGGGATCTTCCCAATCCAGGGATCAAACCCAGGTCTTCCACATTGCAGGCAGATTCTTTACCGTCTGACTCACCAGGGAAGCCTGACATTATATAGTAGAAAGTAAGAAAGTCTTGCTTTTTTGCCTTTGTTCTCACAGAGCTTTAATTCTAGTAAGAGAAAGGCAGTTAATAAATGACAAAAAAATAGCTGTGAGTGACAGCTTTAATAAAATTAAAACAGAGCAATGTTAGGGAGACAGCTTAGGTTGCTGACTGGGAATTATCCTTGGTTTCTCTCTTCCCAAGCAGGGCAAGCCTCTTCAAAGAGATGCCGTTTGAGCTGGATTAGAATGACAAGAGAGAGCCAGCTTTGCAAAAACCTAGGGAAAGAACATTTCAGGCAGAGAAAACATGAAGTGCAAATTCCACAAAGCAAGAATAAACTCAAGGAGTCTGAGGAACTCCAGAGGCCTGGACACTGGAGCATGTTGAGCTGAGCAGCAGGGAATGAGACGAAAGCAAAGCAACACGCAGGCAAGGTCCAGCAGGGTCTTGCTGGAAATTCAATTTTATTCAGTCATCAGCGGTAGCTTTCTAGAGGGTTTCACAGTGTGGGAGATAAATTATATAATCTTTCTTTGTGTGCAGAATAGGATCCAGTGAGTGAAGAACGAATCCAAGGGGACAGAGAACAGTCCAAGTGAGAGACGGTCCCTGGGCTTGGTGTGGTGGCGTGACAACGGCTTTGTGAGACACACACCACCTTCCTTTTCTTGTCTGTCAATGATGATAATAACGTCTACAAGCTTATTTCCTAGAGTTACGGTGAGGATGAAAGGAATAAAAATACAAAATGCAGAGTACAGGGCTTGGCACACGGTAAGCACAGTAAATGGTGCCAATTATTATAATTAACTGACTTCTGCTAAGGTGAAAAAAAAAATCTACTGAGCTAACAAGTCACCTATTGCTCTTGTATTCATGAATTTAAAGGAATCTTCAAGAACTGCTTTACTTCATGATTCCTGTTGAGGCCTGAATCTTCACATCCTACAGGCTCAATTAGGGCTGTTTCCATAACTGTCTCAGTCCATCCCCACAAGTTCACTCTGTACCCACACGCACTTAGTGCCTCTACAACCACAACCTAGATCTCTCCTCCGTCCAAGCTGAGTCCTTCCCCCGCACTCGGGATCTTGTGTACTTCCTCAATGATATCTTTCCATCAATCTTCCTCTTCTCTTGAATGCTCAGTTTCCCTCAAGGCTCTAAACTACTTTCATCAATACTTAAATATGTTCTGGGCACACTTGTCTAAAAAAAAAATTCAATCACGTCACTGTCCTCATGAGACACTCTCGGCACCTCTCCCACCCCCTTCACCATCATGCAGAATCGTCCGCCCTCTGTCACCTCCACCTGACCACCCTTGTGCTCTGTACTCTGCCTTCTGTACCCTCCAGGTCACGGTTAGAGTTCTGCTTCTAATGTCACCAAAGACCTTGTTCTTATTCAGCCCAATTGAGCCCTAGGTTTGTGGCTGCAACCATTCCAGCCTATTGATAGTGATGCTCTCCCCCTCCCCCCACCATGGACGTTTCTCCTTTTAGAGTCAGTATTGTGGTTGGACCTGCCCTTGTGGTGTGGTTTTTAGTATAATTGCAGGACGAGCCTCAGCAACGATTATTAGGGAACTTGAAGGATCAAGCTTTATTACTCACAGTTACTGAAAGGTGCACGGCACAGTCAGTACCACACGGTGAGTCTGGAGGGAGAGAGAGCACCCTTACCGTGGCTTCTGCCTTTATTAGGGCTGAGGTTGTGATGCCTATGCCTAAACCGTAGGTTCACCATTTGTTGGCGAATTTAAGAGTGGGAATTAAAGCCCAGGACGCGAGGTGGTATCGGTCAAGTGGTCAGTTATTTAGGGCTTTTCGAAAGGGGAACCTGAAGGATGAGGCCACCTAGCTTTTTACCTAGCTGTGCAGCTGGCAATGCCTATAATTGAGATGGATGTCTTTGAATAGGTGCCTCAGCAATTGAAAGCTTAATGTCAGGCACTCACAGCACAGTCTGGCACTATCCCCCAAGGAGACTAATGGAGGTGCCAAATTTACTTTCACCGTTAGTGAAGGGGGTGGTATTTTGTCCTTATTGTTGAGCTCTATCTCAGGCATGGGCTAGGCTTCATGGCCTGCCCTACTTCTTCCAGTACCATTAATTGAGGATTGTAGGGTCATTTCCCAATGTGGGAATCTCAAGTAACACTACCTGGTACTCAAGGATCCACTTTACATAGAAGGAAGTTTGACAATGGGCACATCATCATGAAATCCACTGGTACTATCAAGAACTCTGGTACCCCAGAAGTTGTCCACCTGATGGAATATTGGAATGACCTCCAAGAGGCTCAGCTAAAGGACCAGCTGTGATGACCTCAGATGGCGTAGGAGCACCCTTCTCCAAGACATGGTATACTTTGAACCAACAACAATCATAAGATGCCATGTCCCCAACAGCAAGAATCTGCAGTCCAGAAATCAAGGACTAGAAGTAGGGTGGGGTCCTATCACCATTCTCAGACTTTGTGCATTAGCTTTAAGGTCTGTTGTGTTAGAAATTGGAATGTTTCCAACGAGGCAAACCATTCAGGGTTTTACTGAGCTCCAAGATGCACTGTGGCCTGATTGATTGGGACCTCTCCGCTCACAGCAGCAAAGGAAACATTCACTCTCTAGTGTGAGCGATGGCCATGGTTATCATGGAAACTAGAAATGCTGACACACAGACAGACAGGGGAGAGTGTCTGGAGCTCGAGAGACACACGGGGGTACTTCCTGCAGTTTCCATGTCTGCTGATAACCAAGGCTCTTGTTGCCATGGTGACTAGAGTGACTAGAGTCCAGACTCCTCAGGGATCAACTCTGGGTCCCACTGGACAAGTCAACTTAGACCAGTAGGAAAATCTGGAGGGTGAAAGGAATCCAACATATGGGTGGGAGAAAAAGGAGTGGATGAATACTAATTATGGTTTCAAGCCCAACTGTTGCGTCCCGCCACTGGCTCATCCCATGAGCCCTTTTAAGTCTTTTCAGAATTGTAAATGGGCACTAATTGCAACTGAGCCACTAGAGGCTTCCCTAGTGGCCCAGTTGGTAAAGAATCTGCCTGCAATGAAGGAGACCTGGGTTCTATCCCCAGTTAAGGAAGATCCCCTGGAGAAGGAAATGGCAACCCACTCCAGTATTCTTGCCTGGAGAACTCCATGGACAGAGGAACCTGTTGGACTAAGTCCATGGGATCGCAAAGAATTGAACATGACTGAGAGGCTAACACTTTCACATATATATGGTGATCTTTTTGTTTAATGACAAGGCTATTCACACAGAAATATCTGTCAGTCATACTTCTGGTAAACAATTTAGTTGGAGGAAAATCCTGGGTCTAGAAACAAGCAAAACATTTCTGCATCTCTGAAATGGTTTACAAAAAGCCACCTTTTCTTTAGCACCTAGTCCTAAAGTCCATTATCTACAGGATGTGCTTTTTTAAGACGCTTTGTCATATGGTTTTCCATACCGCAGAAAACAGAAAAGGAAGTTGGAAGAACAGCAAACGTGGTAGCGGTCATAAACTAACAGCGGAACACTGCTTGATGTGGCCAAAGGGACCAAGCAACAGAAACAACAGGAGGTCAGAAAAGAGCCACCCAGGACATGGGACACGCTCCATAGCCATCCCTGTAAACATGTGGTTGGTTCCGTGGAAGTTCCCTCAGTTACCAAACCAGAGAAAGCAACGTGTGTTTCAATGCAATTTACAACAACGTGGTGCAGTTGTTAAAGCTTTGACTTCTGGATAGTATAATTTAACTAGTCATAAAAGTCTTTGATGGAAAGTAACATTTCCTAAAACTGAAGAATAAACGAGCTTATGCCATATAATGTTTTTTATCTGCATCTTGCAGGTAGAGTGGGTAAGAGAAGGGCTGACCACACTTGTGTAGCGACCCACACCTCCCCTGCAAATCCTTTTAAGACAGGAAACATAAATCTAAATTCATGACAGCACTGGGAGACTAGAGAGTAACACGAAGGGGTCCTGGAATTGTGAGGAATTTCTCAAAGATAGAAAGCACATGGATTAAATTGTCAAGAATTAATGAAACTACAGCCCAGCTTATGCACAGGAAAAAAAAAAACTACTCGGGAAGATAAGAGCAGACATAGAGAAACCCAAGCTCACTGTCAGCAATTGGAGCAGAGGGTCCCTCGGTGATGATCAGGGTAATTAAAGAACTACTTTCCGGTCAGTTATAGCTACTCTCTCCTCTGGGGAAGAGCAAATCCAAACCAGCTATTCGTGGGACACTGGTTCACCTAGTTCTTCCTCCTTAGGTGTAATTAGAGGGAGTCAGAACACCAGAAGTTCAGGAGAAAACCACTAAAATACAGAAAGAAGAGACAGAACCTTGACTCAAGGGAAAACTTGTGAAAAAGAAATGAACTTATAAGCATTAAAATTAATCTCATCAGAGAGATGATCTTGCACAGTATAACTAGAATATGCTGTTAGGAAAAACAACCAAAAAGCAAGCAATAATTCTTGAGGTTCTAAAGTTATAAAGACAGGAGATATAATGGAAGGAATGAATGGACAAATGAACACAGCAATGGACAAATTAATGATCTAAAACGGAGGCTAGCAAAGGTTTTCCATAACAGGTCAGACTGAGGAAAAAGTTTAAAGTTGGGTTAAAAGGGTTTAAAGAGTTGAAAGTTAAGAGTCAAAAGAGTTAAAGAAAAAAGTGGAAACATTTCAAGAGTTCTATTGTGGGTTCTAATAGGAATTGCAGAGACAGAGAAGACTGAATGGAAGAAAATATGAAGAAAAATAAACGAAAATTTATCTTAACTGAAGAAAGACACAGATTTTTACATATGATGGGTCACTAGTATCATGTAAGAGAAATATAAATTGCCAAGATGTAGCTTTATGAACCATCAGAGCTGTAGAATAGAGATTTCTCAAAGCTTGTAGACATGGAAGCCCTCAGAAATAAACCTGCTCTAGAGTTGCAAGGATTATTTACAATGGAATGAAAATTCAACCCAAGGAGGAACCCACATATAATAAAAGCTAAATAATAGTAAGCAAAGAACCCAGGAAAAGATAGATAAATTGAAATATATAGTAAATAATAAAGTTCACAAATCTAAAACTAAATTCTTGAGTAATGTGGTATAGAAAGTAATGAGAGAGAAAGGGAAAATAATGGTGTGCTAAGATTTTGGATTTATAGTAAACAAAGAGATAAAACTTAATATAGATTAATATGCTAAAAATGTAAGAATAATAACTAACAAATAGAAAAAAGATGTAATAACATTTAAACCTCCTCAGTTCAGTTCAGTCGCTCAGTTGTGTCCGACTCTTTGTGACCCCATGAATCGCAGCACGCCAGGCCTCCCTGTCCATCACCAACTCCCGGAGTTCACTCACTCACGTCCATCGCGTCAGTGATGCCATCCAGCCATCTCATCCTCTGTAGTCCCCTTCTCCTCCTGCCCCCAATCCCTCCCAGCATCAGAGTCTTTTCCAATGAGTCAACTCTTTGCATGAGGTGGCCAGAGTACCGGAGTTTCAGCTTTAGCATCATTCCTTCCAAAGAAATCCCAGGACTGATCTCCTTCAGAATGGACTGGTTGGATCTCCTTGCAGTCCAGGGACTCTCAAGAGTCTTCTCCGACACCACAGTTCAAAAGCATCAATGCTTCAATGCTCAGCTTTCTTCACAGTCCAACTTTCACATCCATACATGACCACTGGAAAAACCATAGCCTTGACTAGACAGAACTTTGTTGGCAAAGTAATGTCTCTGCTTTTTAATATGCTGATAGGTTGGTCATAACTTTCCTTCCAAGAAGTAAGCGTCTTTTAATTTCATGGCTGCAATCACTATCTGCAGTGATTTTGGAGCCCCCAAAAATAAAGTCTGACACTGTTTCCACTGTTTCCCCGTCTATTTCCCATGAAGTGATGGGACTGGATGCCATGATCTTTGTTTTCTGAATGTTGAGCTTTAATCCAACTTTTTCACTCTCCACTTTCACTTTCATCAGGAGGCTTTTTAGCTCCTCTTCACTTTCTGCCATAAGGGTGGTGTCATCTGCATATCTGAGGTTATTGATATTTCTCCTGGCAATCTTGATTCCAGCTTGTGTTTCTTCCAGTCCAGCGTTTCTCATGATGTACTCTGCATATAAGTTAAATAAGCAGGGTGGCAATATACAGCCTTGATGTACTCCTTTTCCTATTTGGACCAGTCTGTTGTTCCATGTCCAGTTCTAACTGTTACTTCCTGACCTGCATATAGGTTTCTCAAGGGGCAGGTCAGGTGGTCTTGTATTCCCATCTCTTTCAGAATTTTCCACAGTTTATTGTGATCCACACAGTAAAAGACTTTGGGATAGTCAATAAAGCAGAAATAGATGTTTTTCTGGAACTCTCTTGCTTTTCGATGATCCAGTGGATGTTGGCAAATTGATCTCTGGTTCCTCTGCCTTTTCTAAAACCAGCTTGAACATCTGGAAGTTCATGGTTCATGTATTGTTGAAGCCTGGTTTGGAGAATTTTGAGCATTACTTTACTAGCATGTGAGATGAGGGCAACTGTGCAGTAGTTTGAGCATTCTTTGGCATTGCCTTTCTTTGGGATTGGAATGAAAACTGACCTTTTCCAGTCCTGTGGCCACTGCTAAGTTTTCCAAATTTGCTGGCATATTGAGTGCAGCACTTTCACAGCACCATCTTTCAGGATTTGAAATAGCTCAACTGGAATTCCGTCACCTCCACTAACTTTGTTTGTAGTGATGCTTTCTAAGGCCCACTTGACTTCACATTCCAGGATGTCTGGCTCTAGGTGAGTGATCACACCATCATGATTATCTTGGTCATGAAGATCTTTTTTGTATAGTTCTTCTATGTATTCTTGCCCCCTCTTCTTAATATCTTCTGCTTCTGTTAGGTCCATACCATTTCTGTCCTTTATCGAGCCCATCTTTGCATGACATGTTCCCTTGGTATCTTTAATTTTCTTGAAGAGATCTCTAGTCTTTCCCATTCTGTTGTTTTCCTCTATTTCTTTGCACTGAGCACTGAGGAAGGCTTTCTTATCTCTTCTTGCTATTCTTTGGAATTCTCCATTCAGATGCTTATATCTTTCCTTTTCTCCTTTGCTTTTCTCTTCTGTTCACAGTTATTTGTAAGGCCTCCTCAGACAGCCATTTTGCTTTTTTGCATTTCTTTTTCATAAGGATGATCTTGATCCCTGTCTCCTGTACAATGTCATGAACCTCCGTCCATAGTTCATCAGGCACTCTATCTATCAGATCTAGTCCCTTAAATCTATTTCTCACTTCCACTGTATAATCATAAGGGATTTGATTTAGGTCATACCTAAATGGTCTAGTGGTTTTCCCTACTTTCTTCAATTTCAGTCTGAATTTGGCAATAAGGAGCTCATGATCTGAGCCACAGTCAGTCCCTGGTCTTGTTTTTGTTGACTGTAATCTTAAGACAAGGGAAATCATGGAAAGTAGGGCTTCCCCTGTAGCTCAGTCGGTAAAGAATTTGCCTGCAGTGCAGGAGACCCGGGTTCGACCCCTGGGTTGGGAAGATCCCCTGGAGAAGGGAATGGCAACCCACTCCAGTATCCTTGCCTGGAAAATCTCATGGACAGAGGAACCTGGTGGAATGCAGTCCATGGGGTCACAAAGAGTCGGGCATGACTAAGTGACTAACACACACATCCTTATGAGAGAGTGGAGATTAGACACAGAAAGATTAGCCATGTAAGAAAAAGGGAGAGTTGGGACTTCCCTGATGGTCTAAAGGTTAAGATTTGGTGCTTCCAGTGCAACGAGTGTGGGTTCAATCCCTGGTCCAAGAAAAAAAGATTCTACCTGGTGCATGGCCCATCTGGAAACTTAAAAGATTTTTTAAAAATAGAGGGAGATTGGACCCACAGAGACACACAGAAGAGCCAATAGTGTAAAGATGGAGGCAGAGGATGAAGAGCACAGAGGAAGCCTCGCATAGGGTGACCCGCAGAAGCTGGTGATGCCTAAAGCTCAGCTTCTCTGTACACAGGTGCTGAATCAGATCTAGGAGACAGAGTTTTGGGTGAAGAAGAAAAAGATAGTTTTATTGCTTTCTCAGGCAAAGGGGGACACAGAGGGCTCGTGCCCTCAAAATTCCTGGGGAGGGTAGTGAGAAGTTTTCTAGTAATTGTTCAAAGAGGGACTGATCATTCCGACGACGTTCTTCTCATGGGTTGGTGATGAGACAAGCAGAGATCAACATCATCAAACTTCAGATCCACCTGGTCTGGGGTCTACAGGCTTGCGGGCAGCATACCACTGTTAATCATTAACATCTCCCACCTGGAGAGGATTTCAATATTTGCAAAATAACTCAAAGATACTGTTGTGTGTATCCTCTGTTGGGGAAGCAGAACCTTGCCCCAAGGCTGCTCCTGACCGGTTGCTTCTCCTTAGTATCCCGTCCCCTTCCTTCCGTAATTAACAGCTCCTTGAATCTGCCCGTTGGAACTCAGGGAAAGTCATGGAGGATGAACGAAGACTGTTTCCCATAATCAAAGAAAGGGGGACACAGAAAGTCTCTCTGGCAAGGAGCCCCACAGAGCCCTGCCTGGCATCACTGGGAGAGGCAAGCAAAGGTCCCCCTCCAGGGCCTCTGGAGGGAGCATGGCCCTTTGGCACCTCCATCTCAGACTTCTGGCCTCCAGAACTGCAAACGAATACAGTTCTGCTTTGAGCCATCAACTTTATGGTCATTTGTTACAGCAGTCACAGAAGTGTGTGGTACAACACCCCTTACCTCTACCGTAGATGAATACACACTACATAAACCCATGTAACTCCCCCTACCTGTGGCTGTGGCAGTGGTTTCCAGAGTCTGTATTGTTCCTGAGTGAAATTTCAAAAAATTATCTAACACTTTAAGTCATTTTTAAATGATCTGACACTGGGTTGTTCGATTTTTGTTCCCAAAATGACATGAAAGAAAAAAAGCTATCATTTATTATCATTAATTCATAAAAAGGATTTTTTTAATACAAAGATACTTTAAAAGGACAGTTCTTTAACTCAAATACATTTACATTTATTAAAAACTCATCATAATATCCTTAATCTTACTTGGCAATGGTGCTGATGGAATTTCACTACAGGTGGGTTCTTGTCCATAAATGAGGATTTGGGACCCAAAGCTATGTCAGCTTAAACCACGTTTACATATTTACCTATCTGTTTCTACTCCATTCCATGCACCGTTCCCGCCAGCTCGTGAAAGAATTTTGTGGAAATTCAAGAACTCTTCTCTTTTCCTTTCCTTCTATGAATTAGATTTAAGATCATGGACATACAGTCTTATATACACTGGTTGGCAAGAAGATCAATGAGAAGGTAAAAGAATAACTTTCCAGAATTCCCTGGTGGGCCAGTGGTTAGGACTCCACTGCCAAGGGCCCCCATTCAATCCTCAGTCAGGGAACTAAGGTTCCACAGGCCATACAAAGCAGCCAAAAACAAGCAAACAAACAAAACCCCCTAAACAGAAGAATAACTTTCTAATTTTTTAAGTACCAAAAAAACTCTTTCCATTAATTTTTAAAAGTGTAACACTCATAAGTTTTAAGGGCTCATTAATGAAAAGAGAGAAAAAACAAATACATAGTATCAAGAGTGAAAAATGGGATACAAAATTTAGGAGGAAATAGTAAATGATGAAGAAGATAAAAGATGGAAATGATCATATGGAATTTTCTTTGTTGCTATTTTCTTCTTGCTTCATTGGCCTCTGTTTGCCAATTCAGTGGCAGAGGCAAAAAATAGCTGAGAGTAAAGAAATTATCATCTAGATGGATGCCATTCATATTAGCAATCTATAAGAGACCTAGAGTCTCAAGAAAAATGTACAGTATATACTTGAAGAAAACTATTGATACAAAACTTAACTAATGTACATATTGGACAAACCAATCATCAGGCTCATTCCTTACTGGTATCATCCATCTCAGATCGAATAACTCTGCTATCCCTAGGCTCCCAATCTGAAACTAACCTCCTCATTTTGCTGGCAGAGATGAAATTAAAAAGATAAATTATTAACTCCTGGAATATCTCCAGGCTGCAAGCCTATTCTCCTAAAGCCATCAGGTAGATTCAAAACTGAACCTCAACCATAAGACTTAAGTTCCCTGACATCTTTTCCCTCTTGTTTTTCTTCTCTGCAGATTTTAGTACCTCTTCTTGTTTTACCAGCAAACCAACAAGATATTTCTAGGGAAAAAATTTTTAAAGAATTTACTAAAGTGCTCAAGTGAGAGTGATTGCTCTCTTTTTTTTTAATTTATTTACTTTAATTGGAGGTTAATTACTTTACAATATTGTAGTGGTTTTTGCCATACATTGACATGAATCCACCACAGGTGTACATGTGTCCCCCATCCTGAACCCCTCTCCCACCTCCCTCCCCATCCCATCCCTCTGGGTCATCCCAGTGCACCAGCCCTGAGCACCCTGTCTCATGCATCGAACCTGGACTGGCGATCTGTTTCATATATGATAATATACATGTTTCAATGCTATTCTCTCAGATCTTGCCACCCTTGCCTTCTCCCACAGAGTCCAAAAGACCGTTCTATACATCTGTGTCTCTTTTGCCATCTTGCATACAGGGTTATTGTTACCATCTTTCTAAATTCCATATATATGTTAGTATACTGTATTGGTGTTTTTCTTTCTGGCTTACTTCACTCAGTTTCATCCACCTCATTAGAACTGATTCAAATGTATTCTTTTTAATGGCTGAGTAGTATTCCATTGTATATATGTACATATACACAAGAGAGTGATCTCTTTAATCACTGTTTCCTAAGGTGAGGTCATTCTCAGTGCAGATAGCCTCTTTTTACCCCAAGCTTTTTCAAAAATTCTTAGCTGATCCTGAAATCACAAGTTAGACTCTCTGCTCCTGAATCAGATAACAAAGAAGTGGAGGAAGTTGTAACTTGAGAAAGGAGAATTTAGGATGAGACCTTGGTTTCTGTCTGAGAATCTCCCTGCTTCTCCATCATTGTTCTTAAAGACAGTGCTGGGAGAAATTTATAAAAAGAAAGGATTTGGATCACCTCATCTAATCTCTTTGAGATTTTTCAAGATGTAAAAACTGAAGTTCAGAGTGTATTTGCATCATCAATAGACACAGAGCCAGTTATGGGGAAGTACGCCTGGAGAACCCCAGGGACTGCAGAGCCTGGTGGGCTGCCGTCTATGGGGTTGCACAGAGTTGGACACAACTGAAGTGACTTAGCAGCAGCAGCAGCAGCAGCAGCAGCAGCAGCAGCAGGATCTTCAGAAGATCACAGATCCATTTTCACATCATCTCCTCCTTTCTGTTCTAGGAAGTTGGAAGGCAGAAAGTTCAAGAACAAGGAAAGAACCCTAACACCAAAAGGATTTTTACATTGTTGCAACGCTTAAGAAAAAGAAAAAAAAAAAACCAATATTAAATTGCATTGCCATTTAATTTTCCTACCTGGTCCATTTCTGTCAATGTCTAATTCCCTTATGCATGCAGGCAGAGACAGTTACACCCCCAGACTGTCCCCTCTCAATTATATAATGAAGTATTTAACAATTATCCAGACTGTTCTTTGGCAAGCTGATTTTTAAACATGTGTAGCCAGTTTGCCAGATACCACTTGTATGTTATTGCAACAATATCAACCAAAACCAGGTAAAATGTGCCTGTGTTAAAAGGTTGGCTTACCCTCACCAATCTTGGCTTTGAAAAAAATTCTGGGGAAAATTGCCAATTTGGTTTGGGAACCGAGTATGAGGAAGTTTGTTCAGGGTTCTTATTTGGCAGTTTCAGCTGTCTTTCTCTGAGGTTTATTTTTGCTTTTTAATTCTTCAAATATATGTGATTGGACGTTGACTTTGAGGCTTAGTCTGGCAAGATCTGAGTGCAGAGTTCCTTGTTCAGTTTCTGTTTTATTAATTGTGGATTTCACAGCCTTCCCTCCAGCCCTCTTTACAGCACCTTGGGTGGTTGTAAGCATTGAGACTGGGTTATTAGGATTGGAGCTTTCCTGAAGAACCTCTCAGGTGTGAACCTCCAGCATGTTCCTTGGTGGCAGGATATTCTTCAGTTCTACTAGTTACATGATTGGGAACATATCGATACAGTTAAGCTTAATGATCTCATACCAACAGAAGGCACTTCTACAGACAAATGGGTTATCAGCATTGCAGCAATACCATATTGCCGAATGGTGTTCATTCTGCCCTCACATCACTCAGCCTCGGCATCATCCACTGTGTCTTTTTGGGACAAGCAATGCTTTGCTTTCAACTAGCTTGAATACCCTCACAGTTAACTCCTGAGTGCCTGCTGTAAAGCCTACTGAAGCAGAAAACTGAAAGCCCACAGCATTTCCTGTTCCTCTGAGACTGGGAGTTTCTCCAGTGTGCACTTTAGACTTGGAGAAATAAGGTGACCTTTTGGAAATGGGACCTTCTCTTTCAGGTCTCTTAGTGGGTATCAATTTTCTAATGATTTAACTATTAACTTGCAGCAAATCAGCTCATGCAAACAGAACATTTTGACCTCAGCCATTGGGCATCATTTCCTATTCAAGTTACATATTAACTTAATGCACCCAATGAATCACTAGTGACCTCCAGCTGTCAGGGAAAGCAGTGAGTCTCATGCTGAAACTGAACATTTTTAGAGGAATTTTTTTCTCCCCAAGAAAACTGAATGTGAAGGATTTTCTCAAGAATGCATTTCCTATTTTGGAAAATGAGCAGGTTGCTAGGATGCCATTAAGTACTTTTAAGTCACTCACAAACAGGCACCCTGAGGCCTGGAAGAGTTCTAAGTCACTTCCTTACCTCTGTGACATGGGTAAGTGGCAGATTTTACCAGCCCACTTCCTTCATGGGATATAAAAAATGGTCCAGTCTATACCCTGAGTCACAGATGATGATGATAATAATAATAGTAATAATAAAGAATCTTGTTTTCAGGAAGCAGAGATTCGAGAAACAAATAAGAAATAGGGGATGGGGCCAGAAGCAAATCTCAGGCTCCAGTCATAGCTCGAAGTCCCTTTAACTTTCTTTGTTAAAAATCTTTCTCCCTTTCCTTCCTATACAGATCTGTTCAGTCTCCTTGTTTATGCCAAGTTCTTTTGTACCTACTATTCAATATGAAGAAAAGGAAAAGGCCTGTGTTGGATTCACTGTGGAGAAAAACTCTGAGTTTTCTGGGAGCTTCATCATTTACCAGACTTGGTGGTGCTGAAGTTTTCTTCCTTTTTTTTTTTGACTATGCAGGTTGCAGGGTCTTAGTTCCCCAAACAAGGATAGAACCCTGGCCCACAGCAGTAAAAGCCCAGGACTCTAACCACTGGAAAGAGAAAGTTGCTCAGTCATATGGAACTCTTTGTGACCCCATGGACTGGCCTGGTAGGCTCTATCCATGGAATTCTCCAGACAAGAATACTGGAGTGGGTTGCCATTCCCTTCTCCAGGGGATCATCCCAACCCAGGGAACAAATCCAAGGCTCCTGCATTGCAAACAGATTCTTTACCATCCGAGGAAGCTCCTAACCAACTGGTCTACCAGGGAATTCCCATGGTGCTGTTTTAAAACACCATGGATTTCTGGCTCATGTTTCCACTTTGGGTCCTAGAGTATTATTTGACCCAAATCAGCCCTCTCGTGTGTGGTTCAGCTGGTGATCTCAGCCTTTGGTCACATCCCCACCCCAAACCCCCATGGGGCAGTGGCAGATTCTGGGCACCCAGCTGACTGTGACCTTCCTCTGGGCCTGTCCCCCTTCCTCCTCTCCTGCTCTCCGCGGTAAGTCAACATCCACTGGAGCTGTTGCTGCAGGAACCACACACATAATTTACCCAGGAAAGAAAACATACCTTGGCTCTTAAACTAAAATAAATCTTCTGAACCAGAGAAAACAAAACATCCTCTGGGCAAATGGGGTCCCTGCTAGTGTGAGATGCATTCTTTTTCATTTGGCTTATCCCCAACAGTTTGTTTTAAGGACATCCACAAGTAGGATATCACAGGCACATTAATTTGCATGACAAATATTTAATGGAGCCCTGGGAAACTGAGAAGGCACAGAATGAATCAAATAGAATCCAGACCAGAGCCTCAAGGAGTGAATGTCTCCAAGGGGAGTTATTATACTCATTGAAAGTAAGACAGAAAGACACAGATAGAAAGCTGTTGGAATTCAAAGGACCAGTTAAGAGAGTTGCTTAGCTCTCTCTCAACTGGGAGAGCTGGGGAAGACGTGGATGCCCAGAAGGTCTAGAAGTCCAGTCAGATTTGTGTGTCAGGTTGGGCAAGATGTCAGAGGGCCTGGTCACAGGAGCAAGAGGAGGCAGAAAAGAAAAGTCTACCTTTGGATGGGTCCAGAATGGTTTCATTTCCTCGGTCAGTAACACAGGTCTTCAGTTCAGTTCAGTCGCTTAGTCGTGTCCCACTCTTTGTGATCCCATGGACTGCAGCACACCAGGCTTCCCTGTCCATCACCAACTCCCGGAGCTTGCTCAGATTGATACCCATCAAGTCCATCAAGTGATCCCATCCAACCATCTCATCCTCTGTTATCCCTTTCTCCTCCTGCCTTCAGCTTTTCCAGCATCAGGATCTTTTCCAATGAGTCAGTTCTTCAAATCAGGTGGCCAAAGTATTGGAGCTTCAGCTTCAGCATCAGTACTTCCAGTGAATATTCAGGACTGATTTCCTTTAGGATGGACTGGTTGTATCTCCTTGCAGTACAAGGGATTCTCAAGAGTCTTCTGCAACACCACAGTTCAAAAGCATCAGTTCTTTGGCACTCAGTTTTCTTTATGGTCCAATTCTCACATCTGTACATGACTACTGGAAAAACGATAGCTTTGACTAGAAGGATCTTTGTTGGTAAAGTAATGTCTCTGCTTTTTAATATGCTGTCTACGTTGGTCATAATTTTTCTTCCAAGGAGCAAGCATCTTTTAATTTCATGGCTGCAGTGACTTTGGAGCCCAAGAAAATAAAGTCTGTCACTGCTTCCATTGTTTCTCCATCTATTTGCCATGAAGTGATGGGACTGGATGCCATGATCTTAGTTTTTTTAATGTTGAGTTTCAAGCAAAACACAGATCCAAAAGGCAAAAAAAGGGCCACAGCCAATGGGTCTGCAGAAAAAGTTTCACCTAGTTTTTCCTTGACACATTTAATGGAGTTAGTTTCTATTCTTCCTTCCCCAAAGTTTCTAAATTGTCCCCATACCTATATCTGTAAAGAAGTTTAGTGAAATTAAAGTTTTTTAAATCACTTACTCTTTGCTTGGTTTACTGTGTGGTTTAAAGTGCCAGCAGATAAGCAGGTTGCAATAGCTGTTTGCAAAGCACTCTCTGAGCCGCAGGGCCATCAGCTCAGCCCCAGGGCAAGAGGAGCAAAGTTCTGGGAGTCTGCCCCTTTGTGAAGGTTGTTCTGTGATCTTCAGGGAGCACTTATCACCAGCAGGAAGTAAGAACACCCCAGGCACAGCCCTAAGTCATAAGTCTTAGAAGTTTTAGGAAAGGCAGGAGCCATAAAAAGTAGGCACCAGGCTTTGGGACAGGCTAAAGGCTGGGCAGAACTTTCCAAAATCAAGTGGTTTAGAAAAAAAGCAAACATCAGGAATTGCAGTTAAGTTTTTACATATGTGTCTTTAAAAAAAATGCATGTCCCACCTGAAAAGGTTAGTAACCTTGCTTAAAAACACTGTTTATGTTTAATGTATGGAGTATAAGTTCCCATATGTTTCCATGGGCATTTCTGGCACCAGACTGTCAATACTGGTTCACAGCCCTAATGATATGGGCTATTCAGATTTGGACTCTTAGCAGTATTTGCTCTTCAAATTCCTCTAGTCCAGGGGAGCCTGATTCTTCAGCTCTGTCCATCATTAAGGCTATATTTCTCCCATGATTCTCTTCTCTCTCTCTTTTCTTTTAAAAGATTTTTTCTTTCTTTTTTTTTTTGATGTGGGCTATTTTTAAGTCTTTATTGAATTTGTTACAATATGGTTTCTGTTTTACGTTTTGGTTTTTTGGCCCCGAGGCATGCGGGTCTTAGCTCCCTGACCAAGGATGGAACCAGCAACCCCTACATTGGAAGGTGAAATCTTAATCATGGGGCCACCAGGGAAGTCCCAATCCTTTTCTCTTGAGCTTGATTCTAATTGTCCTTTGTCCACAAAATCAGCCACAGATAACAAGGCAATATTATCAAGAACTGCTATTTGTTAAGTGAACTTTGTCCCAAGTTGTATCATTCTTCCTCAAAATATCACAGCACATAAGGCTAGAGGTTACCCCAGCACTGTATGTTCCCTCCTCCTGTGTGATGGACAAGCACTCTGTGAGAAATCCCCCATCATATTTGGAACTGCACTTTGCTGTCGTTATGGCCAAGAATTTCTTCCTAACACTTATACTACTTTTCTCTGCTGTAGTGAATCCCATAACTTCTCTCCCTATACTTACATGTGAATGGAGATCCACTGCCTGTGTGATTAAGACACTGTCTGTAAGACTGGAATCCAGCATCTGAAGAGCCAGTCCATCTATCTCTGCTCCAGAGTTAGAGCCCCTACCCGTCAGCTAAACCCTTATGGTAAATGGATAGTCATAAAACGACCAGCTTGAGTGCATGAGCATGAATTTGCACCAATCCATCACTGTGTTAGTGTTGCTGACCAAACATCAAGCTAATAATCAATATAACAGGTTTCACTGTCAACAATATTTGTTTATGGAAATTATTGCATATCTTTAAAAATATCCTCTTTTCTAGATTAAATACCCCAAGATGTTTTCTGCTTAGAATCAAGTTTCAGGTGCTTTTAGCTTTGCTTCTCCCCTGATTTCAGTAGTTTCCTATGACCCGCAAGAATTAAGGTGTGTGTTGTTTTTTTTTAACTTTTTATTTTGTGTTGAAGTATAGCTGATTAGCAATGTCATGACAGTTTCCGGTGAACAGCAAAGGGACTCAGCCGTACGTATGTATCCATTCTCCCTCGAAGGGATAAGGTTTAGTTCTCCTGGTCAATAGCTTTAGGGCACTAGCCAAAGTCATTTTCTTGGCCTCCCATTGTGGTGACCATATTTTTCTGACTCTCATATCAGAGAAGAAGGTTAAACAAGGAATTTGCGTACCATATTTGTATGTAAGAGTCAACCAAAATCAGTCTAGATGCTGTTATATTAGAATTCCTTGGATATTCTAAGAATTTGTGAGACTTCAGTATCCAATCCTGTAAATGGAAATAGGACTAGCCAGGAAATTTTAGACATGTGACTCCAACTGTGTTTCTGAACCTAATTGCCATGTTTTGCTATGTTTCATTTTGGGTTTTTTTCTTTTTTAAAGTATGAAAATATGATAACACATTTACAGGTGACTTGGAAAATATAGACCAAAGTTACAGTTCCGCTATACATTACAACTGCTTGTTTTAAGTAGATAAATTAAGATTTTTAGTTGGAGTGTTTCATTTCGAATCTTACTACCTAAGGAAGAAAGAGGATTTTTTAAAAATGTAAAGTTAAGTAAGACCTTTGAGAATCACACCAATAATGTTCAATTTCACAAATGTTTAGAAGCAAAACACATTTTCTAAGTAGATTCCGTTCTACTTCAATTCTTTCGTTAGCAAATGAAAATAGTCTTGAGATTGAGGAATCCAGTTACCCAGACACACTGGGATTTACTGAACCTGAATACCACCCAGGAGCTATAATGGAAGCTCCCAGCCTCAGCACTCCATGGATCAACTGGCAAACAGACTTCTTTCAGGGACTAAGGCACCGCTACCCACTGTTTTCAATTACTTTTTGCTTGATAAATACAGCGGAAGCTACTTGTGTCATTTCTGTAAACTCCACGAAGTGCAGAAGGAAATCTACAGAAGTCTCCCCACTGTGAGGAGACGGTCAAAGGCGTCTGTCACGTCTGTAGGAGAGGGACCTGGGAGGATCTTGAGTGTTAATAAAGACGTCTTAAGAGGCGACCTGCACTTAGAGCCCCTGAGCGTCTTCCAAGTGGTTTTTATTTCGGGCTTTTCACTCTTCTTTATTAGAATCAAGAAAACCTACATCAAGGAACTCTGATGGGAAATTTACGCCTCCTAAAGCTCCTGTACCCTTCAAGAAAAGTAGTTTACTGGATGGTGAAAAGTGTTTCTAGAAGTTGTTCATTATTCTTATATGTTTGTGTTCGTTTGTTTTGATTCCTTATGTCTTAAATAGCATGATCAAACGTTTCTATTGTCTCTTCTGAGAAGGGACTGCCAAGTAAGTACAGAGTAAAATAAAAATTGAATTAAATATAAAAGATATCGGTGTTCTCCTGCACTGTGTTGTTCAGTATCTAAGCTGTGTCACACCCTTTGTGACCCCCATGGGCTGCAGCTGTCCTTCACTGTCTCTTGGAATTTGCTCAATCTCCTGTCCGTTGAATCGGCGGTGCTATCTAACCCTCGCATCCTCTGCCCCCTCTCTTCTTTTGCCTTCAGTCTTTCCCAGCATCGGAGTATTTTCCAAATAATCAGTTCTTCACAGCAGGTGGCTAGTGTTAGAGCTTCAGCATCAGTCCTTCCAACAAATATTCAGGATTGATTTCCTTTAGGATGGATTGGTTTGATCTCCTTGCAGTCCAAGGGACTCTCAAGAGTCTCCTTTAAAAAAAAAAAAAAAAGATTCTGGAAACTTCTATAGAGGATAAATATTCAACCTTAGTTAAATAGTATTGAACTGTATTTTAAAACATGTATATTATATATGTCTGTACACACAGACATCTGAAAGACAGCCTCTTAGAAAGCCTGAGGCCTACTCTCCCACAGACTCTGAAGCCACTGTCCTCTGTTGA
This sequence comes from Capricornis sumatraensis, assembly GCF_032405125.1. Classification (NCBI taxonomy): domain Eukaryota; kingdom Metazoa; phylum Chordata; class Mammalia; order Artiodactyla; family Bovidae; genus Capricornis; species Capricornis sumatraensis. Next base: position 39,329,707 of record NC_091078.1, on the reverse strand, counting down.
GCTGAAGTGATACCAGTGGCTTCAGCATGCCCCCAGATGGAGTAGGCCTGGCTCAGCACACACCATGAAGCTGGCTGAGTATGCAGACAGCAGAAACAGTGAGTTTCCCCATGTAGAAGTACAGAACCCTAGGACTGGAGAGATACTTAGAGACCACTGAAGGTAATCTCCTGTTTTTTGCTTTCTGTTGTTTTTTTTTTTTTAAGAAACCAGGATCTGAGCTCAGGGAGATGAACTCATTTGTCCAAGGATATCAGCTGATTTTTGATGAGTTGAAGCTTGAGGTCAAACTTCCTTACCTTCAGTATGGAAGCTTTCCACTCACTGTAGGATGTTGCTTGTTTGAATTTAAGACAAGTATGAGAACCCAAGCCCCAGAGAAGTGCAATGAAAGACATAAACGATATGATATGATATCAGCGGTCATCCCTACTGCCAAAATGGTCTCTGCATCTCTAGGAATTCCAGGGCTGCTGTAGGGACTGAACAGGAATGAACCAACCTTCCAAAGACATCTTATCTCCCTTCTTCCTGAGTCTATTACCACTGACCCCTGGGTTGGGAAGATCCCCTGGAATAGGAAATGACAACTCGATCCAGTATTCTTGCCTGAAAAATTCCATGGACAGAGGAGCCTGGTGGGTCACAGTCCATGGGGTCCCAAAGAGTTGGACATGGCTGAGTGACTGAGCATACCTAGGGAACAAAACGGATACACAGAGAGGAGAAAGAAAATGATCATTGATAAATGGCAATAAATCAAGAGATTGAGACTGACATATACCCACGACTATTATAAAATAGGTAATTAATAAGAACCTGTTACATAGTACAGGGAACTCTACTCAATACTCTGTAGTGACCTATATGGGAAAAGAATCTAAGAAGAGTGGATATATGTTTATATATATATATATAATATAACTGATTCATTTTGGTGTACAGCAGAAACTAGCACAACATTGTAAATCAACTATACTCTGACAAAAAATTAATTTTTAAATATAGCAATAATAATTGTAATCATTCTAAGAGTGAAAACAATATTGGTTATTTAGAATGCACTATACACTGACCCAATCACATGCATTGTCTATTTCACTTTCATAATAATTCTGTGAAATGAATCCTTTCATTATTCCAATTTCAGACGAAGAAAATGAGACCCAGAGAGAAGAACGTGCCTAAGCATCCACAGCTAGGCAGTGGCAGTCCAGGGATTTGAATAATGACCATCCAGCTGCAAAATTAACATCTTCTTAATTCTTACACTATGAGACGGACAGAGAGGAGACAGGTGAGAATTTCAGATAGAAGACATAGTGTGGGACTTCCTTGGCAGTCCAGTGGTTAAGATTTCACCTTCCAGTGCAGGGGTTGGGGGTTTGATTCCTGTTTGGGGAGCCAAGACCTCGCATGCCTCACAGCCAAAAACCAAAACATGAAACAGAAGCAAAGCTGTAACAAATTCAATAGAGCCTTAAAAAAAAAAAAAAAAGCACATGCAGAGATGAACAGGATACCAGAGCAAATCCTGTTTGAGGAGCTGTGAGTATCCCACGAACCCACAGCTGTCGTTTTTGTTTAGTCACTGAGTTGTGTCTGAGTCTTTTGTTGCCCTGTGAACTGTAGCCAGCCAGGCTCCTCTGTCCATGGGATTTCCCAGGCAAGAGTACAGGAGTGGGTTGCCGTTTCCTCCTCCAGGGGACCCTCCTGATTTTGGCAGGTGAATTCTTTACCACTGAGCCACCAGAGAAGCCCTATAGCTCAGCGTGAGTCCAGGTGAATTCACTGTGGACAACGTGACCAGCAAGAAGGACTCGAACAGAAAACCAGCTTGGGAGTTTTACAGTAGATTTGACCTTCGGCAGGAGAATTGGGATGAAGAGAAAAGGACCAAGTCAAACACTGGAAATAAAAAATAAATAAAACCTAGTGGTTTCCTGTTTCTCCATCTCCATTGTATTCCCAAGTGACATGATAAAGTTAATCTATCCCTTGTACACATTGAATATGTTTCTTATAAAAGATACCACAGTAAAAATGATCAGAAGAGACAAATGAACTTACTTATAAAACAGAAATAGACTCACAGACATAGAGAACAAACTTATGGTTACCATAGAGGATATGGGGGGTAAATCAGGAGTTTGGAATTAACAGAAACACACTATTATATATAAAATATCCGAACAACAAGGATCTACTGTATAGCACAGGGAACTATAGTCAATATTTTGTAATAATCTATAAAAGGAAAGAATCGGAAAAAGAATATATACATGTATAACTGAATCACTTTACTGTATATCTGAAACCAACACATTATAAATGAACTCTACTTCAATTTTTAAAGTGCTTAAAATGTCTAAAAAATTATCAGTAAAGACATGTGACTAACTATAGGGGCTTCCTAGGTGGTTCAGTGCTAAGAAATCCTCCTGCAAGAGACACAGGAGACCCGAGTTTGGTCCCTGGGTCGGGAAGATCCCCTGGAGTAGGAAATGGCAACCCACTACAGTATTCTCGCCTAGAAAGTCCCATGAACGGAGGAGCCTGGTACAGCCCATGGGATCAAAAAGAATCAGACTCGACTGAGTGACTGAGCACAGGAATGCATAGGAAATATGGAGAAATAATTTCTCAGTGTTTTTCTCAGTTTCGAACTTAGTCATTATTGTACTTCAAATTTAACAAATCTTATTATGTGCTGTTCAATTAAAGTCATGTTTCACTTTAACATTGATTAGATTATGGGGGAGGAATTGTCTAAATAGAAAAACCAGTGAGGCAGAGACAGTTAATAAGTTTCTAAGCCTTGGAGCAAAGATATTGTACCAACCAAGAGATGCTTCATTCCAACAGGGAGACGGCATTTCCCACATTTGTCTTGATTACTTTTTTTGCAAGATGAACATGAGCAATTGAAAGGGAAGTTGAAATTAGCATATTGAGGGCTGTTTATTATTTATGAGATGGAAATCAAACTCCTATATAACCAAACTCATTAAGGCTCACATAAAGCTTTTCCCACCTTCTTCCAAGGACACTACTCCTGTAACAAGTAAATTTCAGTCCCCAAACACATTCACGTCTGAAACCCGAGTTTATTACCCAGGACTAATCCACTCCAGTGTTCTTGCCTGGAGAATCGCAGGGATGGGGGTGCCTGGTGGGCTGCCATCTATGGGTTTGCACAGAGTCTATGGGGTCGCACACGACTGAAGCGACTTAGCAGCAGCAGCAGCAGCAGATGGCTTTCCTCTAACCCCACACCTGCCTCCTCCGAGCAGAAGGTTCCGTAAGCCTCTTCCGGGAAGCAGGCACTTCTGAGAGCTGGGCGCTGCCCACTGTCTGCTTCTGTGCACACAGCACAGAGCCTGCAGTCAGCACCCACCACCCCGCTGGCTTGTGCCTTCCCCGCTTTGCAGCTCTGTCTCCTCTGTGTTTCACTTCCTCCTGCCGCTCTCCCTGTGGGGACTCATCCCTCAGCACCCTCGAGGGACAAACCCAAGAGCGGTCCTCTGCCCGGTCTGAATGGTCAGCAGGCTCGGCCATCCCATGTGTGCCTGTCTACCCCAGGTCGACCTGAGCTTGTTGACCATCATGTCTAGAAGGCGGCTCAGAAGACAGTCAATGCTCAGTAAAGGACTCGTCAAAGGAGAAAAGTAGACGAGCTGGTGTGCTATGTTGTTAACAAGAACAACAAAAATATACATTTAAAAATAATTCCATTAATCACATGACTAGGTAATTAGTCATATTAAGTAATGAGAAATTGAACACAATGTATACTTATTTCATCTACAAAAATAATTTTAAAATTAAATAAGTAAACAATTAAAATACATCTATTCACCTTTCCCCCATGGTGTCTGTTTTGGTGCTATGAATAGAAATTCATTAATAACTCCAAATTTATGAGGTTATTTTCACCAATGGATATGTCTATTGGGAAATATTTATAGGATATACATTGTATTGGCCAAAAATTTCATTTGAGTTTTTGCATGTTAAGGAACCAAGGCTGGAGATTTAGGTGCCTTATCTCTTCATGCACACAAAGGCTATTTTATGTTTAATTTTAGTTTTAAAGTTTCATTCCATCTGGAATTCACATTACCATTTGATAGGAATTCTTTTCAAGTTCATGGCTTTCTGATTCTAAAACCCATTGGAACTACATAGAAGAATCTGTATATACATACATGTCTTTGTATATAGATACGTGTGTTTGTGGTATGTGTATGCATGTATGTGAAAGAGAAAAAAGTTTCAGTCTCTCATCAGATGCTTTAAGAAGTTCATGAACTGAAAATTATCACAAATCACTGGTGTAAGAGGTAATTTTATTCTAAATGAAATGTTATTTTTCCTAACACTATGCATTAAAAACCCATCCTTTCCCCCATAATGTAAAATGTTAACTTTATCAAAAGTTATGACCAACATAGACAGCATATTAAAAAGCAGAGACATTACTTTGACAACAAAGATCCGTCTAGTCAAAGCTATGGTTCTTCCAGTAGTCATGTATGGATGTGAGAGCTGGACTATAAAGAAAGCTGAGTGCTGAAGAATTAATGCTTTTGAACTGTGCTGTTGGAGAAGACTCTTGACTCCTTGGACTACAAGGAGATCCAACTAGTCCACCCTAAAGGAAATCAGTCCAGAATATTCATTGGAAGGACTGATCCTGAAGCTGAAACTCCAATACTTTGGCCACCTGATGTGAAGAACTGACTCATCTGAAAAGACCCTGATGCTGGGAAAGATTGAAGGCAGGAGGAGAAGGGGATAACAGGATGAGATGGTTGGATGGCGACACCAACTCAATGGACATGAGTTTAAGTAAATTCTGTGAGCTGCTGATGGACAGGGAGGCCTGGCATGCCGCAGTCCATGGGGTCACAAAGAGTCAGACACGACTGAGCAACTGAACTGAACTGAACTTTATCAACAGCTAAGGCTCTGATGTTAGAAAGACCTGGATTGTGATTTGAATCCCAATTCAAATATCTACTACCTCTGTGATTTCAGACAAGTTACTTAACCTTTCTGAGTCCACATGCATATCAATAACATGGGATACTATAGTAGTATCTAAAAACCAGGTTTTAGAATTAAATTAGGTAATATTAAGTAGAGGATATAGCAATAATCTTGGTTCAAAGTAGACCTTAATAAATGTTAGCACTTATTAATATAATTCTCGCACATGGCTCTAGTTTTGAATTCCTTATATCATCCCTTGATATAGATATATTTGCCTATTACTCCAAGGTATGAATATTTTAAGGTCTTGGTTAAATAGCTAAATTGCTTTCAAGGAAGTCTGTCCATCCTCATCCCCACAGACAATATAGCAGAGTGTCACATTTCACCTTGTATTATTATGTCAAAGAATCTTTACTTACTTGAGGCATGAAAGGTATTATGTCACGTAACTTTTAATGTGTGTTTCTTTGGTTACTAATGAGCTTCGTGGATTTCCCCGTATTTACTGACAACGTGTATTTGCTCCGTAGTGAATGCAGGTGACCGTTCTCCCGTCAGAACAGCAATGCTGGGCTCGTGGCCACATAGCTCACACTGCGATTCCCGCCTCCCTTGCTGACTGTACCCATGTATCTAAATTTTCATTCATATAATGTGCACAACTCTCACCTCACCCACAGAGGGGGGGGGGTGTTCTTCTTTTCCTGATAAACGCATATATCCACAACTCATCCCACCAGGCAGACAGGGAGACTCCTCATGATGGAATGGAACGACAATCTGGAAGTAACTTAGGTCTTAGAGCAGAGTTGTCTCAACCTGCTGGACCACTAACTTTAGGATTATTATTCAAGAAAGACTTTTATTGTCTTTGAAAAAAAATGTGAAAGTGTTAGTTGCTCAGTTGTGTCTGACTATTTGCGACCCCACAGACCCCACAGAGCCTGCCAGGCACCTCTGTTTATTCAACCTGCTGTATTTTTGGATCTTTGTATTAATTATACATAGGGCTTCCCTGGTGGCCCAGATGGTAAAGAATCTGCTTGTAATGCGGGAGACTCTGGTTCGATTCCTGGGTTGGGAAGATCCCTTGAAGAAGGGAATGGCTACTCACTCCAGTATTCTTGCCTGGAGAATTCCATGGACAGAGGAGCCTGGCAAACTACAGTTCATGAGATCACAAAGTCAGACATGACTAAGTGACTAACACTTTCACTTATTAATAGTACATATCCTTTGTCAGGTGTTCAAGCTGGATCTTGAAAAGGCAGAGGAACCAGAGATCAAATTGCCAACAGCTACTGGATCCTGGAAAAAGCAAGAGAGTTCCAGAAAAACATATATTTCTGCTTTATTGACTATGCCAAAGCCTTTGACTGTGTGGATCACAAGAAACTGTGGAAAATTCTGAAAGAGATCGGAATATCAGACCACCTAACCTGCCTCTTGAGAAACCTATATGCAGGTCAGGAAGCAACAGTTAGAACTGGACATGGAACAACAGACTGGTTCCAAATAGAAAAAGGAGTACGTCAAGGCTGTACATTGTCCCCCTGCTTATTTAACTTCTATGCAGAGTACATCATGAGAAACACTGGGCTGGAAGAAGCACATGCTGGAATCAAGATTGCCGGGAGAAATATCAATAACTTCAGATATGCAGATGACACTACCCTTATGGCAGAAAGTGAAGAGGAACTAAAAAGCCTCTTGATGAAAGTGAAGGAGGAGAATGAAAAAGTTGACTTAAAGCTCAACATTCAGAAAACTAGGATCATGGCATCTGGTCCCATCACTTCGTGGGAAATAGATGGGGTAACTAAGAAACAGTGTCAGACTTTATTTTTTTGGGCTCCAAAATCACTGCAGATGGTGACTGCAGCTATGAAATTAAAAGATGCTTACTCCTTGGAAGGAAAGTTATGACCAACCTAGACAGCATATTCAAAAGCAGAGACATTACTTTGCCAACAAAGGTCTGTCTAGTTAAGGCTTTGGTTTTTCCAGTGGTCATGTATGGATGTGAGAGTTGGACTGTGAAGAAAGCTGAGTGCTGAAGAATTGATGCTTTTGAACTGTGGTGTTGGAGAAGACTCTTGAGAGTCCCTTGGACTGCAAGGAGATCCAACCAGTCCATTCCAAAGGAGATCAGTCCTGGGATTTCTTTGGAAGGAATGATGCTAAAGCTGAAACTCCAATACTTTGGCCACCTCATGCGAAGAGTTGACTCATTGGAAAAGACTCTGATGCTGGGAGGGATTGGGGGCAGGAGGAGAAGGGGACGACAGAGGATGAGATGGCTGGATGGCATCACCGATTCGATGGACATGAGTCTCAGTGAACTCTGGGAGTTGGTGATGGACAGGGAGGCCTGGCGTGCTGCGATTCATGGGGTTGCAAAGAGTTGAACATGACTGAGCGACTGAACTGAACTGAACTGATCCATTGCCCACTTACCTACTGAAATATTAACACTTTTTTTATTGATTTGTGGGGCTTCTGTGCTCTATTCAAAGCGAATATTTTTATGTAGTCATTTCATTATGCTGTTTGTGTGTGTGGTATTTTCTTTGTATTAGCTAAATAAGAAACTCTCTATACCACAGACATTATGTTTTCTCATTTTTATGTGATTATTAAATTTCTCATATAATTCATTGATCTAGCTGATGTTATTTCAAATAATGAATGGATAGTAAAATATATCAAAATTATTTTTCCAAATAATTCATTTTTTCTTACTTCTTAGGACCATTTAATAAAACAATTTCTTCTTTTCCTAATGATTAGTGATACTACCATCATCATATTCTATATACTAGTTGTACATTCGAAGATGTGTTTCCAGATTTTATATTTTGATCCAGTCATCAGTCTAGTCTAGCATCAATCTGATATTGTTTTAATAATTTTAGTCTTAAATTCGAGATGTTTCTTTTTATTACTGTGGCAAGGTGAGGGATGGCAGTTGCCACAATGTTGGGAAATTGAAGGAACAGACTTTCTGGGGAACCAGACAAGCCAAGGATCACTGGGACAGAGCACATGGTTCCAGTAATCTCAGCATCCCAAAGAGGAGCTATAACCCAGGGCATCACTGGACACACAGCGAGGCTGTGATCTGAAAGGGGTCCTGCTTCCTCTTTCTTTACCAGTTTAGAATGCGAGCAAGACAGCTGCTTTACATATGAATGCGCAGGTTTTCTTCTCTACCATTATATCAAATGGAAAAGAAAAATCATGTAACATGGAATCAACTTCATGTGGACTTCCCTGGAAGTCTAGAGGTTGAGACTCTTCACTTCCACTGCAGGGCTACAGGTTCACTCCGTGTTCGCAGAAGTTCTGCATGCTGTATGATGTGGCAAAAAAAAAAAAAAAAAAGGAAAAATCAACTTAATGTATCTTTTAAAATGAAAGTGAAGTCGTGTCTGACTCTTTTTGACCCCACGGACTGTAGCCTACCAGGCTCCTCCGTCCACGGGATTTTCCAGCCAAGAGCATTGGAGTGGGCTCCCATTTCCTTCTCCAGGGGATCTTCCCAATCCTGGGATCAAATCTGGGTCTCCTGCATAGTAGGCAGATGTTTTACCATCCAAGTGGGGTCAGGAAAGTTCCAGTGTATCTTTTAAAAAAGCAATAATAAATTTCAACTTTCTTGTATTTGAATAAAATTCTTTAATAAACTAATGGATAGCTTTTGGACAGAAAGAACATTTATAACAATATCCAGTCTCATACTCACCTGCTAAAATACATAAAAAATAAAAGTAGAGTTTGAGCATCCCAGTTAGAATTAAAAACAAAACAGGCCTACTCCTGTTCGCCCTTATTCTCTAACACTGTTCTGTAATTTTGAGCCAATGTGATAAAACCTGACATAGAAATAAGGACTATTAGGCTGCCAGTGCCAAAAGTAACATCAATACTTTTAGACTATATTTAGCATCTTCCAAATGTAAAACTGTTTAAAGTCTATCAGAAAACATAAGCAGGTAAACATAGGTAGGTGATTTTGGAAAAAGAAAATAGGAGAAAACAGCAGAAGTATCCATGAATGATAGCTGAAGGTTCAGGTTGTCTGACTGAGCCTTCCAGGACCGGAGACACCTCTCCCACAGATGGAGAGGCTAATTTTTTTCTCATTACTAATTTCTCTGTATTATTTTCCTTTATTCGCTGAAAGTCTACAGTGCATAGGGTCACACAGAGTCAGACACGACTGAAGCAACTTGGCACATATGTAGTTCCAGAAGAGTAGAACCTTAAGGATGAATTCTCTGGGTGAATGGAATTAATTCTGGGTTCTGTGGAATTCATTTTCTGATCTGACTTAAAGTTGTTATGGACCCTGATTCCAATGGGAAGAGGACATTGGTGGCCATGGCATGAGGTGACAAAACACTTATGTAACTTATTGGCTGTTGGGCTGGCAATCAGGTGCCCGGAAAAGGTAAGACTCTGAGCACCAAGCAATTGCTCCCATAGAGCACTCTGGTGAAAACAGGATAATGGGGCTGCTTGCTTGGTCCAGAGTATTGTGGAGACCTTAGGGAAAGGAAATAATGATGTCAGGGCTTTAACTTTGTACTTTAAGGACTCTGTGGGGACCCTGCACGTTTCATGAGTGCCCTAAAGGAAGCCTTTCTCCTGTAGCCAGTGGCCTGTCATTTCTGAAAACCAAACCTGAAGACTAATCTATCAGGTGGCTGAATTACAACTCACATTCATTTCCTAATCTAGCAGGATCTCTTATTTCCAAGTCAGAGTATTGCTTGTGAAGATGTGGTATACTGAATATTGGTTTGGGATAATATGGACAGTTTCATGGGCCTGGAGACCTTGAACCTAGTGCCATGCTGAGCTATTTTGAAGCTTAAAGCAAAAGGATACAGTCATTTATATTGATTTTGTCTTTATTAAAATTTTTGATCTTTTGTTCATCATAGATATTTTGTATCAGCTTTGGTATTTTAAATATTACATTAAAATGTTCTTTATTTTTATTATTGAATTGTTGGTGCCCTCTTAAAGTTTGCACCCAAAGCAGATGCTACACTCTGGTTTCCATCCTTCTTGAACCTCTACAATCTGCCAAGTCTTCTTGATGAGTAAAAGTAGGAGGTTATGATTACCCTTTTAAAGAGGTTAGGCTCTCTTTCCCGGAGGAATCCATAATGACCTCCTTGGAGGCAGCTGCCTTGAAGAGAGGAATGGTGAACTCCCTAGGGACTACCTCCACCACCCTTCACTGTTTCTAGGCCTGTGTGTGCTTAGTCACTCAGTGGTGTCCAACTCTTTGCAACCCCCTGGACTGTAACCCACCAGGCTCCTCTGTCCATGAAATTCTCCAGAGAGGAATATTGCAGTGGGTTGCCATGCTCTTCTCCAGGGGACCTTCCCTACCCAGGGATCAAACTCAGCTCTCCCGCATTGCAGGCAGATTACCGTCTGAGCCACCGGGGAAGCCCCTCTAAACCTATAGCCAAACTCAAACCAGAATTCTAATTGGCCTACCTGGTGAAGACGTCCTAGCTGGCATCATGTCGACTGGACTGGCTTCTCTGTTGATTAGCCAATGTTCATCAGTCATTAAGTATTCAGGCTTTTACCTCAAATATATATAATTAGTTATATTAATATGTTAAAATATTCAACATCCTGTTTTTTAAAATCTACTTGATATATCAATATGATGAATTGTGTGTCTATTTTATTTTGTGTATTTCTATTCTATTTTATTTCTATAGTAATTGTGTTTCTATTTTAATTTGTGGCAGTTTTGGTGCCAGATAGATAGATAGATGGGAGGGGGTGGGGAATTGGTTTTTTTGTGTGTTTTTATGCAGTTCAGCTCAGATAACTTACAATAACTTCTTCAACATCAACTATAGTTTTTCTAGTTTGGAAATATACCTATAAAACTGTCTGGGCCTGGTTATCATAGAAAAAAAATGGAAATAGAGAGCAATATCCAAAGAAAAAGTAAAATTTCCACATCTGGAGATAGCGCTTATGAAAATTGTGTTGTATATTTTACAAAAACTAAGATTACAAAGCATGGGTTGTTTTGGATAAGCCATTTTCCTCATTTTTCACATTAGAGAATCAAAAGAATTATCACCTATTTGAAGGTGGTAAAATGCTTTAAAGATACAGGGGCATATTATCTCGGCTGTGCAGGTAACCAACCAGAGAAGTGAAAACAGATGGATCAGTGGTGAGATTGAAGGGACACTTTCTAACCTGATTTTGCCTCCTTCTGTCAAAATTTTACTTTTAGGATGTGTATCTATTTCTTCTCAAATAACAAAAAAATTATACACATTTTTAAGAAGCCAAGAAAGATTTGTGTATCCCTTTAAAAAGGCACAAGTCAAATATGAAGAAAAGTCTGGGTATGAAGATTTTGAACTTCAGCATTCCACATTTTGTATTAGTATGTGCCACTCTAGAAGGTATCCCAGGAGAAAGCCCGTGGGGATAAATGCTCTTTGTACTTTATTTACAAATTCATTCAACTTATTTTTAGTAACACTGTATCTAATTATAAAAGGGCTTCCCTGGTGGCTCAGAGGTTAAAGCGTCTGCCTGGAATGCAGGAGACCCAGGTTCGATCCCTGGGTTGGGAAGATCTTCTGGAGAAGGAAATGGCAACCCACTCCAGTACTTTTGCCTGGAGAATCCCTTGGAGGGAGGAGCCTGGAAAAGCCAAAGTATAATTGTAGCAAATGTGAAATAAAGAAAACTGTACAGGAAATTGGAGAAGGCAATGGCACTCCACTCCAGTACTCTTGCCTGGAAAATCTTATGGACGGAGGAGCCTGGTAGGCTGCAGTCCATGGGGTTGCGAAGAGTCGGACATGACTGAGCAACTTCACTTTCACCTTTCACTTTCATGCACTGGAGAAGGAAATGGCTACCCACTCCAGTATTCTTGCCTGGAGAATCCCAGGGACGGGGGAGGCTGGTGGGCTGCCGTCTATGGGGTCGCACAGAGTCAGACATGACTGATGTGACTTAGCAGCAGCAGCAATACAGAAAATAGTAACATTGCCTATAAACCCACATCTGGAGCCAGAACATAGCATTTTATTGCATGTTTTAGCAACACTTCCCAGGGGGTGCTAGTGGTAAAGAATCCATCTGCCAATGCAGGAGACACAAAAGATGTGGGTTCCATCCCTGCGAAGGGAAGATCCTCTGGAGAAGGGAGTGGCAGCCCACTCCAGTATTCTTGCCTGAAAAATTCCATCGGCTGAGGAGCCTGGTAGGCTACAGTCCATGGGGCCCCAAAGAGTAGAGCATGAATGAGCACAGCAACAAGGTTACAGAGTGTCTATTATTTTGAATCATCCTTTTTCACATTGTAACACATTTATAACACACTGTGAATGTTTTTCCAATGTTCCCAGTTGCTTTCTTGCATTATCATTTGTCAGTGCTTCCTAGTCTTCCCTCGCTGGATATGCCATAATTCCTTTAGCAAAGTCCCTGTTTCAGTTGTTCTTTGTTGTTATGTCAGGCTCTTGAGATTCATGGCTTGAATTTGCATACTCACTACTGGCGCATTCTTAGCTAACTCACTTAACCTTGAAAACTAAGTGTTCTCTTGTCAAATGCAAGTTATACAGAGCACCTCACGAAGTTTTTACAAGGCTCAAATGAGATGATGTATATAAAAGTCTTAGCATAACACTCGGGCACGTGGTAAGTCCTGAATGAATGCTCGGTTTGTTTCTTTGGTCACTTAGTCGTGTCCAAATCTTTGTGACCCCATGGACTGTAGCCCACCAGGGATTCTCCTGGCAAGAATACTGGAGTGGGTTGCCATTTCCTTCTCCAAGAATCAATGGTAGCTAATTTTATTCAATATATTGGTATGAGCATACATGTAGATAAATTTTTGTGTGCATTTACGATGTCCTGATTAAAATAAAGTTTTAAAGACAAAGTAGCTGAATCAAAGGTATATACATAAAATTGTGTTAGGTATTTCTAAGGTTTCATCAAGGGATATTAACAATATAACACAGATACTTTTGCCTGAGATATGTGAGATAGCTTTTACTCCCCTTGACCAACTTTGGATAAGTCAGAGCTTCTTAAAATTGGCTATTTATATTGGCAAATATAGAATCTTGTTTTAATTTTTGTTTCTTTAATTACCATGAGATTGAACATTTTCATATCTCATAAAATATCACTTATTATTGCTTCTTTGGGGAATTGTTTAGTATTTTGCTCATTTTCCCAATTGACTTGTCAGAACATTTTAAAGAAAACTGCAAAATTCTTGCATAGTCAAATACTAATACTTTTATGGCTTCACCTTTAATCTATATACAGTTTATTGGGTGTTTGGTGTAGGTCAACTTTATGTTTCTAAGTTGTCTGTTGTACCAGGGCCTCTTGCCATGTGGATAAGAGTACACAAGCAAGTCTGAGCAATCAAAATTTTCAGTTCAAGTTTAAAAGTGTAGGAAGAAGTAGAATTAAATTAGTTCACTGAATTTATCAAAAGCACAAAAAATGAGTATATTTCCTTAGGCCTGGGCTTAACTGAAAGCACAGGGGCAAATTTTTTTCATCATTTGGAAACTATTTTCTCAAAATACTGAAATCTAGGAAGTTCAGACACATGAAGAAGTCCTGGGTTTTAGCCTTTCAAGTGAGAAAAAATAAATATAAAACGTAATGCTGCTTCACTTGTTTTTTAATTTCAGAATCAATAGCTTCATCTTAAAGTTATCATATTTCTTGTCAGCTACAAAATTGTGAAGTAAAATCAGTTTTTGCTGGTAAGAATATGGTTGTGGGTGAGCCATAAAGAAACTTCGGTTATGTGGTTCATTATATTCTTATGATCACAGAATCCCTGGTTCTGTCGCTAATTGAAAGAGTAGAATATAAGGCTTCCCTGGTGGTCCAGTGGTCAAGAAATCTGCCTGCCAATGCAGGGGACATGGATTTGTCCTGATCCAAGAAGATTCCACATGCACAGGGCAACTAAGCCCGTGTGCCACCACTACTGAGCCTGCACGCCTAGAGATTGTGCTCCGCGGAAAGAGACACCCATGCAATGAGAAGCCTGTGTACCATAACTGGAAAAAGCCCACATACAGCAATGTAGACTCAACACAGGCAAAAATTTTAAAAAAGAAAAAAGAGTAGAATATATAAGTGTATTTATAAATATACTATTATATGACTATGTATGTGTGTATTATTTTGCCAACAAAGGTACGTCTAGTCAAGGCTATGGTTTTTCCTGTGGTCATGCATGGATGTGAGAGTTGGACTGTGAAGAAAGCTGAGCGCTGAAGAATTGATGCTTTTGAACTGTGGTGTTGGAGAAGACTCTTGAGAGTCCCTTGGTCTGCAAGGAGATCCAACCAGTCCATCCTAAAGGAGACAGGTCCTAGGATTTCTTTGGAAGGAATGATGCTAAAGCTGAAACTCCAGTACTTTGGCCACCTCATGCGAAGAGTTGACTCATTGGAAAAGACTCTGATGCTGGGAGGGATTGGGGGCAGGAGGAGAAGGGGACAACAGAGGATGAGATGGCTGGATGGCATCACCGACTCGATGGACGTGAGTCTGAGTGAACTCCGGGAGTTGGTGATGGACAGGGAGGCCTGGCATGCTCCAACTCATGGGGTCACAAAAAGTCGGACATGACTGAGCAACTGAACTGAACTGATGTGTGTATTTTTTCCAAATATTAAGGATCCTTAATGAAACACCCTTAATTTACAAAGGAAGAAATTGAGGCTAGGACTATAGTTTCTAAATATTTTTTTATTTCACAATCTTAATAAAAATGGGTATGTATATGTATATTTCTGAATCATGTTCATCTTCTACTTATTAAAGTTAATGTATTTTATAAAACACACCACACATAGTAAACTTTCAAATGATGAAATGGAATTGGATCTAACTAGAGATACTGATATTGTTCTTCCTCACCCCAAAACATTATCCCAAGGACATATAAATAACCCCACTTTGAAATAACTAGTTTAAGAATTTAGCTGACTTGTCCACAGTCATGTGAGGTGGGAGAGAAATATAATTGTGGTTTTCTAACTCCAAGTGGCATTTACTGCTACTACATTGACCTTTTCCTTCCAAATATATCCTCAAGTTAGAATTGGGCCAGGATTGACTAGGTTAATAGCTTCCACTCTTGTAAACTCTATACTTAGAAATATCTTATTTCCACAAATAACTGAACTTTAGATTTCAGACTAATATTAAAGGTACACTAGTGCTAACCTAAAATTCCTCCAAACTGACTTTAAGGTTATGTCAAAGGGAAAGTTACAGATTATTAATTTTCTGCCAGTCTTGTCCAACTTTGGCTTAAACCTGCAGTTTATTCTTAGAAAGCGCTTCCTACCCAGACAGAAGGCACTAAAGCAACTTTTAAAATCCTAAAATTATAACACAGAGACATTTCTTACAGAACATAACTTTTGTCTTCTTGCCCTTGAAAAAGAAAAAATGTATTTTCTTAATCCAAATCCACCTACAATTGCAAATAACTTTACCATCTTATAAAGTGAACTTTTGAGATCTATCTAGCTTGATATGACCAGAATTCTCCTAAACTGAATGTTCTAAATTGGAAGCATTTATACTTGAGAATGAGCTAAGGGGGTTCGGGGGAGCGACAAGGTGTAAGTGCGTGGACCATGATTATCTTGACATCTGGATGAGTGTGATTGAATGTTTTCATCAGAACCCCAGGCACAGTGTGTTCTCCTCCTTCTAGCTCAGGATTTCTCAAACCAGGAGTATAGTTAGAGTCTGAGGGCTCTGAGCTCTCTTTAGGGCTTTTGTGTGTACGTGTATTTGTTGGTGTTTGCACATGCTTTCACAGCACAGTTATCAGAACCATATTTGTGAGCTCTGCATATTCTGGACCATCTGAAAGGTCATCTTAAATATCACCAGCTTCCCAGGTGGTTCAATGGTAAAGAAATCCCTGGCCAGTGCAGGAGACATGGGTCTGATCCCTAGGTCAGGAAGATCCCTGGAGAAGGAAATGCAACCCACTCCAGGATCCTTGCTGGGATAATCCCAGGGACAGAGGAGCCTAGTGGGCTACAGTCCACGGGATCACAAAGAGCTGGACATGACTGACTGATTTAGCATGAATGCACACATACATGTGCAACATTAGTGCCTGGATTTGCCTTTGGATTTATGACTGCAGCTAAGAGTGTGTGTGTGTGTGTGTGTGTGTGTGTGTGTGTGTGTGTGTATAACTGAGCCATTTTGCTGTATAGCAGAAATTAAACACATTGTTAAATCAATTATACTCCAATACTTTTTTAAAAAAAATAGCAGAAGACTTATCACAGCCACCAGAAGCCACCTCAGAAGAAGGAAAGAGCCTGTCCCTTTGGTATCCATGTATGATACCAGGGTGGGGTTTCCCAGGTGGCTCAGTGGTAAAGACTCCACTTGCAATGCAGGAGATGTGGGTTTGATCCCTGGGTCACGAAGATTGCCTGGAGAAGGGAACGGCTACTCACTCTGGTATTCTTGCCTGGGAAATCCCAGGGACAGAGGAGCCTGGTGGGCTACAGTCCATGGGGTCGAAAAAGAGTTGGTAATAATTTAGCAACTAAACGACAGTGATACTGGGTAGGGCTCTAACCTGCTTGGGTCATTTTCCGTCCATAGGGCCAGAAAGTTGAGTACTAGGATCGAAATCCAGATCACATGGGCTCTCCTTTGAAGGCTGAGTCACTGAGCTTTGCTGCTTATCCTTGTGTGGAGGTGGGCAAGGAGAGTTATGTAAAAGAAGGGATACTCGGAAGAAAAGAATCAGCCAATGGTCTGTACCACAGGCAAAGGAAACCAGAGCAGACAAATCAGAAGTGATGCATTTGAGCTAAATAAATGCCAGATAGCATTGCAGCAGGGTATATAATTAAAGGTTTCGCAGTAGTTTGAATAAAAAGTGGTAAAACTATGATCTCGTGGCACATGATAGCATGCCAGCTTTAAAAACAACGCCTTTACGGCATCAGTACCATAATATAATCATACTGCTAACGTGACTTTTAGTAGTTCCACTAACACTCTATCAGCATCACATTAAATTAATGTTTGCTCGATTTATTTGTTGATTTGTTGGTTTTTACTGGATTTTCTGTATTTAATCAGTAAACATTTTGATTTATTAATATATTTGTTAGGTAATTGCATGGCTACCCACCCCAGTATTCTTGCCTGGAGAATCGCATGGACAGAGGAGCCTGATAAGCTATAGTCCGTAGAGTTGCAATGAGTCAGAAACAACTGCTGCTGCTGCTAAGTCGCTTCAATCATGTCCAACTCTTAGTGACCCCATAGATGGCAGCCCACCAGGCTCCTCCGTCTCTGGGATTCTCCAGGCAAGAACACTGGAGTGGGTTGCCATTGCCTTCTCCTCAGACACAACTGAGTGACTAACAATTTCACTTTCTTTCATAGGCAATTGCATACATGGTTTATGGCTTATGCATTTTGCCAACATTATAGTAAAAAAAAATTTTAACCAATACTATGCCTGACTATTCTTTCTATATAAGAGAATCCATACAATATTTAGTTTCGAGAAGCCTTGCTAACTTATCCATTTCATCTGAGATCCACTGTCTTTTTCAAGGCTAAACACTATAATTCCCTCAATCTTCTTTCATATGATGAGATTTCTGAGTTCCTTTGGACTCAGGATTCCCAAATGGGGGGTGGTGCTCTTTGGAGGTATATTAGAATCATCCAAGGGGCCTTGTCCAGCCCTAAAGATGCCCCTAGCATTCTGAAATGGCCTTTTAGGAGGTACATTCTCCAAAAGGATGTTGAGAATGACTGCCACAGTAATCTGCATTCACAATGAACTATCTGATGTTCCTCAAGAGTACCAGGATGGAAAGCAGGGCAAGTATCTTGGCTTTTGAATGCCAACCCCCCTACATATAGCTCCCAGAACTGAACACAATGGTCTAGGTATGGTTTAGTTGCTAGAAGGCAGAAAAGCACTTGAGTTGAATCTATTTTTACTCATCGCATCCCTGGTTCTCAGTTCTGTCTCTCCATTCACTTTGAATCTCCAGATATTGACCATGGTGGACAGGGAGTGGGATGTCCAGATCTTCCTCGAAGGAAGGACTTGCTGCCCAGCAGCCAGCTCATGTAGTCTGTCGCAGAGCCTGTCTGGCCTGAGGACTATGGCTTTCCTTGGATATCCTGCCCTTAGTGACCATTTTGACCAGCCAGAGACACTGTGAGGGACGGTCCATGAGTTGGAGCCCCCTGGCAAGTCAGCCAAAGGAAATCCAAAAAAGAGAGGATACATGTATGTGTATAGCTGATTCACTTTGCTGTGCAGAAGAAACTAATGCAACACTGCAAAGCAACTATACTCCAATCACAATTAATTTAAATAAGATTCACTGGATCTTCATCACGGTTCACACCTTCCTCTGCCCCTGCCGGCTTCCTTTGTTATGGACTGTTTGTGTCCCCCTCCCTCCATTCATATGTTGAAACCTCATTCCCAGAGGGGTGGTCTTAGGAGGTGGGCCTTTGGGAAGTTTTGGGTCGAGGGCAAACTCCTCAGGAATGGGATTAGTGCTCTCATAAAAGAGACCCCAGAGAGCTCCCCCATCTCTGCCACCATGTGAAGACACAGGGAGACGACGGCCATGTATGAACAAGGAAGGGGATTTTCCCCAGGCAATGAATCTGTTGGCAGCTTGACCTTGGACTTCCAGTCTCCAGAACCGTAAGAAATGAATGTCTGCTGTTCATAAGCCACCCAGTGTCTTGTGTTCTGTTTTAGCAACAGAAGCAGCATAGACATGCCCCCTCCCTCTCACATGCTTGATGTCACATAAACACCTTGCACCCCTAACTCCCCCTCAGTGCCTGCGCCTGGGGACTGACCACGCTCTCCTGGCTGCCTCGCTGTGTGCTGACCCTGCCTGGACGCCTAGACAGCCCTGCTACTTCCTTCTCAGCCCGATGTGCTTCGTTGAGATACTTTACTCTGCTCAAGGATTCCCAGAAGCAGATCTCTGGGATATGGAGAGATCAAGAGCATTTTCAGATGAGCAGACTCATAATACCCTACATCTATGGAGTGCTTATTATGAGGTGAGTACTGTTTTAAATTTACACTTTGTGTGAATTAACAGGGCTTTCCTGGTTCAGTGGTAAATAATCCATCTGCCAATGCAGGAGACTCAAGAGACTCAGGTTCAATCCCTGGGTTGGGAAGATCCCCTGGAGAAGGAAATGGCAACCCACTCCAGTACTCTTGCCTGGAGAATCCCAGGCAGGGAGGAGCCTGACAGGCTACAGTCCGTGAGGTCGTAGAGTCAGACATGACTGAACAACTGAGCACACACACATGTGACTTAATTCATCACAACCCTATTGTTAATACTATTATTACTCCAGTTCTTTTAGGTGAGGAAACCGAGGCATAAAAAGTAACCAGACAGTGAGTTGGTAGAGCTAGGGTTTAAATTTAGGCAGTCTTGCTTCAGAGTCCACAATACTGATCACCGTGTCAGTGTTCCCATCTTCGAGGTGCACCAGTATCATACGGAGGACTGCCCCTCGTATGGTTTTTGATGAGGCAGATCCCAGGTGGGACTGGAATGTTTGCATCCCCAGCAAGTTTCCAGGTGACGATGCTGATGATGCTGTTCAGGGACTCCACTGTGCTTCATGAAACGACCTCCTAAGTGAAATAACAACTGCTGTCACTGGGGGTATAGCATAGCTTTCCACATGATAAACAAGAGTTTCCAAATATAATAAGCTTGCAGAACACTAGCTAGATAATCTTGTTATGGCTTCTCCAATATCATGCATTTCTCATCTTCTCTGTGCCAGGCTTGACTCTGTTACCCATATGTGGTCAAGTACCTATGGTGACAGGACCCTGACTACAAACCCAGTGTTGGTTTTCTTGGGTATTAATACGAGCCTAGAATGGATAGATAAAGGATAATATACTGAAGTGTGCTTAGACTTAGACTTTAAAAAAAAGGAAGAACAGCTATTATTAGCTCAGCCAATAATAGTAAGGCCCCCAAATTCACAGCATAACCCCAAAGGTAGTATTTCAGAAATTTTGCTAAGCAGGTTGTGTGAAAGCACATCTATTTTAAAAACAGCAATATGAATGTGATACTTTCGAATCTTGGAAACAATAAGATGATGTGATAGATTGTTTTTTAAATGTGAATCTTTTATTTGTTCAATAATGCATTGAGTTAATATTTAGTAAGTATCCGCAAGTCTATGGCATAGCCTTTGCCAAATTATATATCATTATAATTGTTGTAATAATAACCACTATTTTTTTTTAAATTGTACTCACTTTCTTGGGGAATTGAAATCCTTTCCAAACTTTAGGTCATTGGTTTTCACATCATCTTCATAAGTAAGATGATCTTGTGTGCTATTATGTCCTGTGTGTACCCCAGAAAGCTAAGGACCAGAGCGTCAGCACTGCCTCCAGGCAAAACTACATTGGAACCACAAGTAAAATGCAATCTTGGACTCTTACTCTGCCAGACAATTTTCTATCTCTGGAGAATTATTTTCCCTAAGTTTTCATGGTAAAATACTTATCTCTAATTTTACTTTTTTAAAACAGAAAAAAAGAATTCTACAGGATAGTTTTAAAAATTAATATGTTTGGCTCTCCCATGATTCTAGACAGGAAATCTGCTGCATGTACCTCAAGTCCCAAGAGGGGAGCTCTACTTTGCCCTCTATAGGGTTCTGTAATTTATAGCCTCTGGGAAGTAATATTCCAGGTTAAGAGAGAACTGCAAGGAAGTAAAAAGTGGGAATACATATGCATTCATGATATTGTAATATTACTATTATTTTTACTTAACTTGTGGGCAGATGGAATATCTTTGCCTTTTTAAAAAGACTATGATCTCCTAAGAACTGTTGTTATATACCTACAATTGTCT
This sequence comes from Capricornis sumatraensis, assembly GCF_032405125.1. Taxonomy (NCBI): domain Eukaryota; kingdom Metazoa; phylum Chordata; class Mammalia; order Artiodactyla; family Bovidae; genus Capricornis; species Capricornis sumatraensis. The sequence goes on along the minus strand of NC_091078.1, from coordinate 39,308,708 downwards.
ATTTATCTCTCATTTTATTGGAGGTTTAACAAGTCCAGTTAGACAAGAAAAAGTTAAAAGTACAAGGCTTAGAAAGGGAGTAACAAAAATATTACTTTTGTAGATGATATTACTTTATACTAATAAAAAATAAATTTTTAGAATTGGTAAGAGAGTTTAGCAAGTCTTATTGAATATAAAATCAATATTCAAAAACCAGTTGGATTTCCACATATCAGCAACAGTTAAAAGCACAGCTTATTAAAAGAAAGTATTAATATTTATAATAGAAACAAATAAATAAGGGGCTTAGAAATAAATTTGAGAAAAGCTGTGAAGGGTACTTATGGAGAATCATTGAGACATTAAAGAAAGCCTACATAAATGGAGAGATAAAGCATGCTATTAAATGGAAAGATTCTGTAAAGTTGAGATCTCACGACTTCTTCCCAAGCTGATGCAGATACTCCAATAAAAATCTCCACAGTGCTTTTCCAGGGACTTAAATCAACTCTGAAATATTTGTGCAAGAGAGAAGCCCAAAATCAGAGAAGGCATTTAAAGAAACATTCATTTGTTTTTTTAGCTGCACTGGGTCTTAGTTGAGGCATGTAAACTCAATTCACCACATGGCACCTAGTTCTCTGACCAAGGATTGAACCTGGGCCCCCTGAATAGGGAGTGTGGAGTCTTAGCAAGGGACCACCAAAGAAATCCCAAGAAAGCATTCTAGTAAGAAGGAAAAAAAAAATGGAATTTTCCCTACTGGATAGTAAAAAAAAATTTTTTAGGAAGTTATAGTAATTAAGACAGTATTGGTACCAACACGACAGCTCAAAATAAATTACAAAACAGAGTAGAAAATTAAGAACCAGAACTTTGAGTGCAATAAAATGATATATGACAGAAAGCATTACAAGTTTGCGGGGGAAAGAATGGACTTTTAAATAAATGACACTAGAACAACCAGCTATAAGGAAATAAAATTTGATCCCTATTTTACACTAAACACAAAGATCACTTCTAGGTATTACCATGTGTGAAAGTCAACACTTAAAACATTTAAAAAGAAAAAATAGCATAAAATATCTATGACCTCAGAGTAGAGATTTATTATAAAAGACACAGAAATCACTAATAAAAATGTAAGGAATGATAAATGTGATTATATTTTAATTGAGAACAAATGTCCATAAAAGTTTACTATAAAGAAAGTTAAAACATAATCTATAAACTGAAAATATTACAAACACACACATGCAGACATACACATAAACACATACATGTTTATAAAAAACTCTCATAAATTAACAGGAAAAAGAAAACCTGTAGGAAGATAGTCAAAAGGATAGACAAAGATAATAAATAAACCGCAAGTTGTTAGTTTCCTTAAGTAATCAGAAAAATGCAAATTAGAAACAAATGATACCATTTTTTATCTATAGCACTAGCAAAAAATAAAAATATTGATACTATCTGAAGCTGGTGAGAGTGTCAATTGATATGGCCCTTTTGAATAATAATTCTGGCATATTTCTTTAAAAGATGATATTATTTACAAAACTGAAGCAGATTCATAGATAGAGAAAACAAATTTATGGCTTCCCTGGTAGCTCAGCTGGTAAAGAATCTGCCCGCAATGCCGGAGACCTGGATTTGATCCCTGGGTTGGGAAGATCCCTTGGAGAAGAGAAGGGCTATCCATTCCAGTATTCTTGCCTGGAGAATTCCATGGACAGAAGAGCCTGGCAGGCTACAGTCTATGGGGTCGCAAAAAGTTGAACATGACTGAGCGACTTTTACTTTCACTTTCTTTCAAAGGGAAAAGGGAAGAGAGAGATAAATTAGGAATTTGGGATTAAGAGATATACACTACTATATACAAAATAAATAAAGACCTACAGTATAGGACACAGGGAACTATTAGGTTGGTGAAAAAGTAATTGCAGTTTCAGACCATCAATTTTAAATCATTATAACTAAGTTCAAACATCTTTATTAATCAAAATAGGAACCATTACAATCAACATATTTTTGCCAACAAGAAATACGTTTGTTTATTCCTATGGCAAGAAAATCCATCCTTTGGGATTTGATGAACTTTTGGAAAACATTTTCTGCCTTGTTCTGGTTGTGGAATCGTTTTCCCTGAAAAAAGTTGTCAAGATGCCTGAAGAAGTGGTAGTCAGTTGGTGAGGGGTTAGGTGAATATGGCAGATGAGGCAAAACTTCATAGCCCATTTCGTTCAACTTTTGAAGCACTGGTTGTGCGATGTGCAGTTGGGCATTGTTGTGCAAAAGAATTGGGCCCTTCGTGTTGACCAATGCTGGCTGCAGGCATTGCAGTTTACAGTGCATCTCATCGATTTACTGAGCATACTTCTCAGATGTAATGGTTCCACCAGAATTCAAAAAGCTATAGTGGATCAGACTGGCAGCTGACCAACAAACTGAACATGACCTTTTTCTGGTGCAAGCCTGGCTTTGGGAAGAGTTTTGGGGCTTCTTCTTGGTACAACCACTGAGCTAGTCATTCCAGGTTGTCTAGAAAGTCCACTTTTCATCGCACATCACAGTCTGATCAAGAACGGGTTTGTTGAAGATGGCAGAGGAGTAGGTGGACGTGGAGTACATCTCTCCATGGATAGATCAGGAATACACCTTCAGACACAGAAGTGCATGCAGAACACCAGCTCTGACCAGAGGAAAAGAATATATAAACCCACGCAAAACTTGGTAGGAAGATGAAACTAGGGGGAAATAACAGGAGTGTTAGTAGGACTGGACCTGCCCTCAGTGGGTGGGGAACCGAAGCAGGGGTCCCATCCCCACATCAGGGCAATTGTCTGAGTCACAGGAGAAACATTTAAGGCTGGGAGTGAAACAGACGACCTGTGGCAGCCTAAATGGAATGAGAATCAGGCAGTCCTTGCTGCAGCCATACATACCCTGAATAGGGACACAGGCCCCCTGGAAGGCACAAGGGCTGGGAACTGGAGTTTAGGGATGTGGAGCAATCCCAGGGTGAGGGCTGCTATTGACTATGGAGAGACGGTTTGAGGGGATGTGAGGGAGGAGATTGCGGTGAGAAATGCTGGAGGAGGAAAGCCAGGCAGCCATGGAAGCCAGGCGATGCTGCTGAGTCACGCGCAGGGGGTGGAGCTACCACCACAGCCTCTCTCTCCCCATATGCCAGCATCAAGCAGCTGAACAATAGAGAGGCTGGCCCATCAAACATCAGAGTAGGACCCCACCCAGGGGGGCCTCCCTATGGACCTGATGCACCAAACAACAGAGAAGGACCCCAGGCAAGGGAGCCCTCTAAATGCCTGAATGGGTGGAGCTACGGAGAAAGACTGGCCAAAGAGGCCTTCTGATTGCCAGCTACAAGAGGCTCGAAAAAAGACCCTGATAGGGCCATAATTCCTGCGGTGGAGGCAGCCCATGTCCCTGCACACGTGGCGCCACCAGGGTCCCTGCAAGCCAAGCAGCTGCGTCACCTTCACACTCAACTCTAACTAGGGCAGAGCTGCCACAGGCAAAAAAAAGACTTGTGGTCTATGTGGGCAGTGTCACTTCAGTCGTGTCCAACTCTTTGCGACCCTGTAGTCTGTGGCCTGCCAGGCTTCTCTGTCAGGGGGTCTCTCCAGGCAAGAATACAGGAATGATTTGGCCAGTACTGGTTGCCATATCCTTCTAGAGCGCTAAATTCCTGCTGCACTAGCTGCCAACCCCCCTGAGTACCTGGTGCTGCCAGAACCCCTGTGACCCAAGCAGCTGTACCAGCTCCACCCCTGGCCCTCACAGGGGCAAACCCAAGCCCTCCAGGGCAGCCTCAGAAGCAAACCCCAGTGGACAACCCACATGTAGAGGTGGAAATAAAACCACAGTTGAAACTCAGAGGCATCATGCTAAGAAAGAAGACCCAAAACCTTTCCAACCAGCTATACAAGCTGCTCTTTACAACATCGGACCTTGCTTCTATCACCAGTCACATCCACAGCTGGGTATTGTTTTTGCTTTGGCTCCATCCCTTCATTTTTTCTGGAGTTATTTCTCCACTGACCTCCAGTGGCATATTGAACACCTACTGACCTGGGGAGTTCCTCTTTCAGTATCCTATCATTTTGCCTTTTCATACTGTTCATGGGGTTCTCAAGGCAAGAATACTAACGTGGTTTGCCATGCCCTTCTCCAGTGGACCACATTTTGTCAGACCTCTCCATCATGACCCACCCGTCTTGGGTTACCCCACAGGGCATGGCTTAGTTTCACTGAGTTAGACAAGGCTGTGGTCCGTGTGATTAGACTGACTAGTTTTCTGTGATTATGGGTTCAGTGTGCTGCCCTCTGAGGTACTCTTGCAACACCTACCATCTTACTTGGGTTTCTCTTACCTTGGGTGTGGGATATCTCTTCACGGCTGCTCCAGCAAAGCACAGCCGCTGCTCCTTGCCTTGGACGAGGGGTATCTCCTCACCGCCGCCAGCCTGACCCTGAACATTGCGTAGCTCCTCTCAGCCTTCCTGTGCCCATGAAGCCACCGCTCCTTGGACATGGGGTTGCTCCTCTTGGTCGCCGCCCCTGACCTCGGGCGTGGGGTAGTTCCTCCCGGCCGCCGCCCCTGACCTTGGACGTAGGGTAGCTCTTCACGGCCGCTCCTGCGCCATCGCAGCCTGGCACTCTCAGCCGCCGCCCTTGACTTCGGATCCAGGGTAGGCTCCTCTTGGCTGCTGCACCTGATCTTGGACGTGGGGTAGCTCCTCCCGGCCGCACTTCTGTGAGGTCCATCCCAGCCTGCATGCTTCCGCCATGTGGTCTGTCTCAGCCGGTCTGTGAATCAAGGCAAATTGGAAGTGGTCAAACAGGAAATGGCAAGAGTGAATGTCGACATTCTAGGAATCAGTGAACTAAAATGGACTGGAATGGGTGAATTTAACTCAGATGATTATTATAGCTACTGCTGTGGGCAGGAATCCCTTAGAAGAAATGGAGTAGCCATCATGGTCAACAAAAGAGTCTGAAATGCAGTACTTGGATGCAATCTCAAAAACGACAGAATGATCTCTATTCATTTCCAGGCAAGCCATTCAAAATCACAGTAATCCAGTCTATGGCCCAACCAGTAATGCTGAAAAAGCTGAAGTTGAATGGTTCTAAGAAGACCTACAAGACCTTTTAGAACTAACACCGAAAAAAGATGTCCTTTTCATTATAGGGGACTGGAACACAAAAGCAGGAAGTCAAGAAACACCTGGGGTAACAGGCAAATTTGGCCTTGGAATACAGAATGAAGCAGGGCAAAGACTAATAAGAGTTTTGCCAAGAGAACGTACGGGTCACAGCAAACACCTCTTCCAACAACACAAGAGAAGACTCTGAACATGGACATCACCAGATGGTCAACATAGAAATCAGATTGATTAAATTTTTGCAGCAAAAGATGGAGAAGCTCTATACAGTCAGCAAAAACAAGACCAGGAGCTGACTGTGGCTCAGATCATGAACTCCTTATTGCCAAATTCAGACTGAAATTGAAGAAAGTAGGGGAAACCACTAGACCATTTAGGTATGACCTAAATCAAATCCCTTATGATTATACAGTGGAAGTGAGAAACAGATTTAAGGGACTAGATCTGATAGACACAGTGCCTGATGAACTATGGATGGAGGTTCATGGCATTGTACAGGAGACAGGGATCAAGACCATCCCATGGAAAAGAAATGCAAAAAAGCAAAATGGCTGTCTGAGGAGGCCTTACAAATAGCTGTGAAAAGAAGAGAAGTGAAAGCAAAGGAGAAAAGGAAAGATATAAGCATCTGAATGCAGAGTTCCAAAGAATAACAAGAAGAGATAAGAAAGCCTTCCTCAGCGATCAGTGCAAAGAAATAGAGGAAAACAACAGAATGGGAAGGACTAGAGATCTCTTCAAGAAAATTAGAGATACCAAGGGAACATTTCATGCAAAGATGGACTCGATAAAGGACAGAAATGGTATGGACCTAACAGAAGCAGAAGATATTAAGAAGAGGTGGCAAGAATACACAGAAGAACTGTACAAAAAGATCTTCATGACCCAGATAATCACCATGGTGTGATCACTCACCTAGAGCCAGACATCCTGGAATGTGAAGTCAAGTGGGCCTTAGAAAGCATCACTATGAACAAAGCTAGTGGAGGTGATGGAATTCCAGTTGAGCTATTAAAAATCCTGAAAGATGATGCTGTGAAAGTGCTGCACTCAATATGCCAGCAAATTTGGAAAACTCAGTAGTGGTCACAGGACTGGAAAAGGTCAGTTTTCATTCCAATCCCAAAGGAAGGCAATGCCAAAGAATGCTCAAACTACTGCACAATTGCCCTCATCTCACATGCTAGTAAAATAATGCTCAAAATTCTCCAAGCCAGGCTTCAGCAATACTTGAACCGTGAAATTCCAGATGTTCAAGCTGATTTTAGAAAAGGCAGAGGAACTAGAGATCAAATTGCCAACATCTGCTGGATCATCAAAAAAGCAAGAGAGTTCCAGAAAAACATCTATTTCTGCTTTATTGAGTATGCCAAAGCCTTTGACTGTGTGTATCACAATTGTGATCTGTGGAGAATTGAGTTAGAACTGGACATGGAACAACAGACTGGTTCCAAATAGGAAAAGGAGTGTGTCAAGGCTGTATATTGTCACCCTGCTTATTTAACTTCTATGCAGAGTACATCATGAGAAATGCTGGGCTGGATGAAGCACAAGCTGGAATTAAGATTGCCGGGAGAAATATCAATAACCTCGGATATGCAGATGACACCACCCTTATGGCAGAAAGTGAAGAGGAACTAAGAAACCTCTTGATGAAAGTGAAAGAGGAGAGTGAAACAGTTAGCTTAAAGCTCAACATTCAGAAAACGAAGATCATGGCATCTGGTCTCATCACTTCATGGGAAATAGACGGGGAAACAGTGGAAACAGTGTCAGACTTTATTTTTGTGGGCTCCAAAATCACTGCAGATGGTGACTGCAGCCATGAAATTAAAAGACGCTTACTGCTTGGAAGGAAAGTTATGACCAACCTAGATAGCATATTCAAAAGCAGAGACATTACTTTGCCAACAAAGGTCCATCTAGTTAAGGCTATGTTTTTTCCAGTAGTCATGTATGGATTGGAGAGTTGGACTGTGAAGAAAGCTGAGCGCTGAAGAATTGATGTTTTTGAACTGTGGTGTTGGAGAAGACTCTTGAGAGTCCCTTGGACTGCAAGGAGATCGAACCAGTCCATTCTGAAGGAGATCAGTCCTGGGTGTTCTTTGGAAGGAATGATGCTAAAGCTGAAACTCCAATACTTTGGCCACCTCATGCGAAGAGTTGACTCATTGGAAAAGAACCTGATGCTGGGAGGGATTAGGGGCAGGAGAGAAGGGGACGACAGAGGATGAGATAGCTGGACAGCACTGACTCGATGGACGTGAGTTTGAGTGAACTCCGGGAGTTGGTGATGGACAGGGAGGCCTGGCGTGCTGCAGTTCATGGGGTCACAAGGAGTTGGACACGACTGAGCGACAGAACTGACTGACTGATACAAGCTGCAGATTAAAACCACATGATCACCTAGGCAGATTCTGTGCCTATGGAGTATATAAAAGGACATTGAGAGTTAACCACCAAAGAAAACACACCAGGTCTGATAGCTGTGGACATTGGAGGCAAGAACACAGAGGAGTAAGACCTGATTAGAATCTGAGCTGCCCCCAGAGCAAGTCCAGAGATCAGCACAGTGTTGGAGGGCCTCCTAGGGAGGTGAGGTAGACTGTGACTCTCAGTGAGGGAAAGGACTCTGACAGCAGTGACTCAAGAAAAACATTTCTTATTCTTATATTTTGACTTGTTCTGTGGATTCTTTTGGATGTTTTTTTTCTTTTTTCACCCCCCTGTCTGTTGTAGTTGTCAATCTTATTGGCACTATGAAATCTAACTAAGCTTCTGAGCTTTTCTTTTTCTCAGTATTTTTTATTGTTGTTATAAACCTCTGCCTCTATATTGGATTTTGCAGTTCTGTGGAGTTTTCCTGTTTTTTTTTTTAATTTTTCCTTAGAAAGAAATATAATTTTTTAAAATTTTAATTGTTTAAACCTATTTTTATTTTTTCTACATGTATTCCTTTGTTTTCCCTACTGTTCTTTTCCCCTTGCTGTTAAACTTCAATGTATATAAACCTTCTTTATCTATCTCGATTTAACTTTGTATATCTATTCCTTCTTTCTTTTCATTCTTTCCTTTCCTCTCAACATATGTGTTAGTTTTATTTTCATTGCTTTATCCCCTAGTTGGCACCTTGCTTCAGTTTTGTTTTCCAGTTTGTGCTTTAGTTAGTTTTGTTCTTAACTGGTAGATATAATTCTTCATGTCCTTTGTTTGTCAGGTCAATCTATTGTATTTATTTCTGCTGGACTGTTTTGATTTTGCTTAGGGGTGTATATGTATATGTGTATATTCAGTCACACTTTTTAATGTTGTCGTAAACCTCTGACTCTATGTTGGGCTTTTGCAGATCTGTGAAGTTTTCCTTTTTTCTCTCTTTCTTTCTTCTTCCTTTTTTCTTTTGTCTTTTTAATAATTTTTAATCTTTTAAACCTACTATATTTTTTCTTAACCAGTAAGAGAAAAGTTATGACCAACTTAGACAGCATATTAAAAACCAGACATTACTTTGACAATAAAGGTCCGTCTAGTCAAGGCTATGGTTTTTCCAATAGTCATGTATGGATGTGAGAGTTGGACTATAAAGAAAGCTGAGCACTGAAATACTGATGCTTTTGAACTGTGGTGTTGGAGAAGACTCTTGAGAGTCCCTTGGACTGTAAGGAGATCAAACCAGTCCATCCTAAAGGAAATCAGTCCTGGATATTCATTGGAAGGACTGATGTTGAAGCTGAAACTCTAATACTTTGGCCACCTGATGTGAAGAGCTGACTCATTTGAAAAGACCCTGATGGTGGGAAAGATTGCAGGCAAGAGGAGAAAGGGATGACAGAGGATGAGATGGTTTGATGCTATCACTGACTCAATGGATATGATTTTGAGTAAACTTTGGGGGTTGGTGTTGGACAGGTAGGCCTGGCATGCCAAAGTCCATGGGGTTGCAAAGAATCGAACATGACTGAGTGACTGAACTGAACTGAAATATAATTTTTTATTTCCTTTGTTCTCAGAGTCAATTTACTGTACTTTATTTTTGTTGGACTGTTTTGACTAAGCTTATGGGTGTACAGGTATATGTGTATTTTCCATTGTTTTAATTATTATTTTTCTGATTTTGTAACTGCCATTCATCTGGGGTTCATCTTTTGTTTCTCATTTTTGGATATTTGTTTTAATCTCACTTAAAGCAAAATGGCTGTCTGGGGAGGTCTTACAAATAGCTGTGAAAGAAGAGAAGTGAAAAGCAAAAGAGAAAAGGAAAGATATAAGCATCTGAATGCAGAGTTCCAAAGAATAGCAAGGAGAGATAAGAAAGCCTTCTTCGGCAATCAATGCAAAGAAATAGAGGAAAACAACAGAATGGGAAAGACTAGAGATCTCTTCAAGAAAATTAGAGATACCAAGGGAACATTTCATGCAAAGATGGGTTTGATAAAGGATAGAAATGGTATGGACCGAACAGAAGCAGAAGATATTAAGAAGAGGTGGCAAGAATACACAGAAGAACTGTACAAAAAAGATCTTCACGACCCATCTGGGGTCATGAAGGTGTGATCACTCATCTAGAGCCAGACATACTGGAATGTGAAGTCAAGTGGGCCTTAGAAAGCATCACTATGAACAAAGCTAGTGGAGGTGATGGAATTCCAGTTGAGCTGTTTCAAATCCTGAAAGATGATGCTGTGAAAGTGCTGCACTCAATATGCCAGCAAATTTGGAAGACTCAGCAGTGGTCACAGGACTGGAAAAGGTTAGTTTTCCTTCCAATCCCAAAGAAAGGCAATGCCAAAGAATGATCAAACTACCACACAATTGCAGTTATCTCACATGCTAGTAAAGTAATGCTCAAAATTCTCCAAGCCAGGCTTTAGCAATACCGTGAACCGTGAAATTCCAGATGTTCAAGCTGGTTTTAGAAAAGGCAGAGGAAACAGAGATCAAATTGCAAACATCTGCTGGATCATCAAAAAAGCAGGAGAGTTCCAGAAAAACATCAATTTCTGCTTTATTGACTATGCCAAAGCCTTTGACTGTGTGGATCACAATAAATTGTGGAGAATTCTGAAAGAGATGGGAATACCAGAGCACCTGACCTGCCTCTTGAGAAACCTGTATGCAGGCCAGGAAGCAACAGTTAGAACTAGACATGGAACAACAGACTGGTTCCAAATAGGAAAAGGAGTGCATCAAGGCTGTCTATTGTCACCCTGCTTATTTAACTTCTATGCAGAGTATATTATGAGAAACACTGGACTGGAAGAAACACAAGCTGGAATCAAGATTGCCAGGAGAAATATCAATAACCTCAGATATGCAGATGACACCACCCTTATGGGAGAAAGTGAAGAGGAGCTAAAAAGCCTCTTGATGAAAGTGAAAGAGGAGAGCGAAAAAGTTGGCTTAAAGCTCAACATTCAGAAAACGAAGATCATGGCCAACCTAGATAGCGTATTCAAAAGCAAAGATATTACTTTGCCAACAAAGGTCCATCTAGTGAAGGCTATGGTTTTTCCAGTGGTCATGTATGGATGTGAAAGTTAGACTGTGAAGAAGGCCGAGCACTGAAGAATTGATGCTTTTGAACTATGGTGTTGGAGAAGACTCTTGAGAGTCCCTTGGACTGCAAGGAGATCCAACCAGTCCATCCTAAAGGAGACCAGTACTGGGTGTTCACTGGAAGGACTGAGGCTGAGGCTGAAACTCCAGTACTTTGGCCACCTCATGCGAAGGAAATCAAGATTGGAAAAGACTCTGATGCTGGAAGGAACTGGAGGCAGGAGGAGAAGGGGACGACAGAGGATGAGATGGCTGGATGGCATCACCGACTCGATGCACATGAGTTTTGGTGAACTGAGGGAGTTGATGATGGACAGGGAGGCCTGGTGTGCTGCAATTCATGGGGTAGCAAAGAGTCGGACATGACTGAGCAACTGAACTAAATTGAACTGATTCCGCATATGTCTAAAACAAACAAGCAAACAAAAAACTATTGTTATTATTTCTAACACTCCTACAAAATGATGATGGAACCTCACCTCATTTCAGAATAAAAAACAATCAAACTACTGTCACTGGCTGTGATGTTGCACACAGATCACAAACCCACAGGCTCTGATCAATAGAAGATGACAGGAAAGGAGCTGGTAATTTAAAATAAAGGAGAACGATTCAATTATAAAATGTGAAGTTCTTTATATGTTTACAACCCCCAGGTTTCACAAATATGTTCACTTTACAAATTTAGATTTTATCAGGGTGTCTTTCCAGAGTACTAAATACTCATTTAATATGCAAAAAGTGTCAAGTTAAATGATTTTTGCATTGATTGTTATTTATATCTTAAAACCTAATAGAGTTACTATTTGGGGAAAGTCTTTGGGACAATTTTGTCTATCAATATATACTAAATCATTAAGAGAAACGACAATATGAAAGGACTCAGGCTTCCTGGTTTTTATCCAAGTAAGCGTCAATGTAAACTCAGACTGTGATTTTTATTCAACTAAGCATTTGATAGTGGAATTGGTAACATTTACAAAGAAAAAAACTTAAATTATATCTTTCCCTGTCCCTCTAAGTATACATTGATTAAGTTAATGCTCTTTAAGTCATCAGGTTTTAGGTGTTAGTTGTAACATAAAATCTAAGATCATGAGAAATATAAATTATAAAACAGATTTACAACACAGTTTTCATGAAAGTAAAAGTGCAAGTTGTTTAGTCGTGTTCGACTCTTTGTGACCCCATGGACTATACAGTCCATGGAATTCTCCAGGCCAGAATACTGGAGTAGGTAGCCTTTCCCTCTTCCAGGGGATCTTCCCAACCCAGGGATCAGCCCACATCTCTTACTTCTCATATATTGGCAGACTGGTTCTTTACCACTAGTGCCACCTGAGAAGCCCTATACATAACAAAGCCCCACAAAATGGAGCATAAAGTTTTCTTTATGAAAAATCATGAAGTCAGAAATCAAAGCAAAAGCATCTAGGTTTGCAGGACAAGATTAATATTTACTAACAATGCAGTTTCAAGGGTGAAGACTTTTCAAATGCATGTTCTAGTCAATGAGAAACAGTTTTACTCCTTCATTAAGACATTTTTGAAATACCTTGCGGGTCTATTTTAATAGTCATAACAATAATGTTAGGGAAACACACTGAAACTGCCCACCTTGGCCAGGCACCATAGTAACCATTTGCATGAGTTATTTTACAACAGGAAGTCCTAGCAAGGAACACAGAGCTGACAAGCCACCACCAACCAGAAGAATTTGGGAAAGGTCAAAAGGAGACACCACACATCCTACTACTTTCCAGAATCCTTCTTGCTGGCATCCATCTTGGATGAGCAATGTATGCCTCACCAGGAAAGACCCTGAGTTAGAATGATTGGCCAAAGACAACTGGAAACTAATCCCATCACCATGAAACCTGAGATTGTGAGCCATGTAGCAGAGCAATTCTCCTTACCCTCCTGCACTCCACCTGGGCATCCCTTTCAATAATCTCTTGCTTTGTCAGCACGGGTGTCTCCTTGGACAATTTCTGAGTGCTAGACAAAAGTCCATTCTTGGGCTCTGGAAAGGGCCCCCCTTCCTGCAACTATAATAATAGTCATCATTCCTAAGCACCCCAAATTAAATGTTAGTTACTCTAAAAATCTAAAGGCTTGGCAGAGCTAATGAGCTCTGAGTGAGACAAAGAAAAAAAGGGAAAAAATGGAGGCAGCATGGAGGTGCAGTGTGGGTTGGGGTGGGGGGTGGTGGTGGTTAGGATGATACATCATAGTAAGTGAACTCTGCATGCTGTGGGGACATGGAGGATGAGAGGACTTATGTTTCTTGCCATATGACAATTTTTCCTTTATCAAGTACCATATTGGATCTGTTTCTGTGACTTTCAGTTCAGTTCAGTTGCTCAGTTGTATACAACTCTTTTAGACCCCATGGACTGCAGCATTCCAGGCTTCCCTGTCCTTCACTATCTCCTGGAATTTGTTCAAACTCATGTCCACTTTAATCCTTGTTTTGCTTTCTCACTTTTGTTATTAAGCATACACAATGGCCTGCATCAGGAAACACTGCCCCCTCTGCAAGACCCTTAAACTAAAGTGCCTTTGTTTAGCTTATGGGGAGATACCTTGACCCTGCCCATCTGTGAATGACTGTCACATTCTTGAGTTACTAGCACATCCGCCTGCCTGAGGCTTGCCATTCTAGGAGATATTTGCAAAATATTAAACGGGCTTTTTGCTTTGTTTCCTCACTTCCCCCCATCTCTGATCTATAAAAGAACCTGGCATCCAGGCCCCAACAAGATGGTTATTTTAAGACGTTAGTCTGCCATCTTCTCAGTCAGATGGCTCTTCATGTAAAATCATATTCCTTGCCTCAACACCTCGTCTCTTGGATTTACTGACCTATCGTGCAGAGACCAGAGCAAGCTTGGACTCAGTAACAGTGAGGCCTATCTCCTTGGCTTGCAAATGGCCATCTTCTCAGTGTCTTCTTGAGGGTTTTTGTCTGTGTGTACACACTTCTAGTGTCTCTTCTTTTTCTTAAAAGGACAACAATCCTATTGGATTTTGGCTCTACCTTAATGACATCATTTACCATTAATCACCCCCTAAAAAGCCCTGTCTCAAGCAGTGACTTTGGGGGTTATGTCTACCACATATGAATTTTGGCAGGACACAGTTCAGTCCATATAATACTGCCGTACCCTTTTCCATAATTGTTGCACCATTTTACAATCCCACCCACAGTGCACAGGGTTCTAATTTCTACATGTTCTGGCAGACATTTGCTCTTTTCCTTCTTCTTTTTTTTTTTTTTTTTTGACTGTAGCCATGGGTGTGAGGTGTGACCATGCCCCTTTATGTGGGGCCTGAGGAAGATAAGCCGAGTAGCCACACTTATATATTGAATTCTTTGCATTTATGGCAGGTAGTATTTCCCTGATATGCCAGGCTTTGAAGGTGGGGAGTGGAGAAACAAAGAAGACTGACATTTCCATGAAAGTGAGGAATAATTTAAGAAAATCTGAGCTAACTGAACACGGAGCCTGTTTCTAGCTGGGCTGGATTACAGTTTCCTTACATCGTTGCATACATCAAGAGTAGTCCTTTCAAAGAAGGCAGAGCTCACCCGTGCCTGGTATCATTTACAGCCTCAGCAGCAGCTGTAGCGGGAGTCCTGGCCCTCCAGCTGTCAGGCGGGCACTGAGCAGTCTTCAGAGAAGGTTCACACCCGGTGCCTCGACAGAAAAGAAACCTGCAGAGAAGCCCGGGTATCACAAAACTGGCAAGAAGAGAAGAGTGCTTAATCCTGTTTACTTTCATTTAAAACCTAGGGCCTTGGATTCAGTCAACCATGACTTCAAAATCTAAGGCAAATTGAACGCAGTAGGGTCTCTTTGAAAAGGTCCACACATTCTGTGAGGTTGCCCTTAGTTTTGAGAAAACCCTATTCTATACAAAAGAACACTGCAAATTGAGAGGAATCGGAGCTTTCTTTTAAATATTTGCTTTTTAAGTTTTTAGCTCAGGATATTTTCCAGACTTAGTCCTCTGCACAAGTAAGTCATATAGATATAGTATACACTTGGTTATAAAAATTCTCATATCTTTGGGACTTTGAAATGGTAAACATTCATGATGTGTGAAAGAGCATGATACATAACTGTATGATCTTAATTACATAAAAATAGAAGCTTGGCTGTGAAAATACACAAATGAGATCTAGAAGGACACATCAAACCATCAACTACTTGTGAGTATGAATGACTATGTTTTTTGCTTCTTGTGTTTTTTCGGTTTCCTATTATGTATGTGTTAACTTTTAAGAAATAAATGTTATTTTAAAAACCTTAAAAAATTATGTTCTCCATTTAAACATATGTCAAATATATCCAGGTCCAATGTACAGAAACAAGCTCTATGCTCACTGAAAGAAAGACCATTATGGAGCAGCATGTGAGGAATGAGGGTCAGCAACTCATGTGGGTCAGACAGAAAGAGTTTGCAAAAGAAATCCAGACTTTGGGATAAGAAAGATCACATCCAGCCAGCACCACCAGAAAAGAACTTCAAAAAGGACATGGTATTTGAGTTAGACTTAAAGAGAGCTCAAGTTTGAGGCTTGTGGAGAAGGAGAGAGGATATTCCAGGCAGAAGGAAAGCAGACCATAAATCCAGCATTGAGAATAGGAAACTTTGTGTATAAAAGAGTAACCATAAATGGCTCAATTTGGATGGCAGAAATAAAGGTGAGAAGTTGGTTGGGATCTGGTCTTAGAGGTTCCCATGTTTTTATCTAAAGTTGGGAAATGTCACTGTGCACTCAGCATTTTATGATTGATACATATACACCTACTTACAGAGTGAAATTTCCCTTTTGAAGTTCCAGTTCAAGACATGATAAACACATCCATATTTTAAGGAAAAATAAACTTTTAAATGTAAATTGTGCTTGTTACCTTAAAATATTGATAGCTGGTAGAAAGTTACAGCAGTAAATTCAGATATAATATATACATACACAGGAAAGGTGAGGAGGGCATTTCTTATTGTAGTTATGCAGCTGGCATTGAGAAATAAGGCAAGGTCAGAAGGAATTGCAAACACATGTGGCCTTTAAGATCTATAAATAGGAAGCCTGCTATTTATACATAACCTACTTACAAATACCCCTTAGTCTAAGTGCTACTTGGGACAGCCATCGCAACTTAATTCTGAGCTGTCCAGAAGCTCACAACTGCAGCAAGGAAGAGAAATTCCCCCCAGAAACATTATTATACATCGTGGTTAATTCCTACAGTCCTGAAGACCCACCACTACACTGTCAGAGGTTCCTAGATCACAGGACTGATCTGATAAGAAACATGGGAAACAAAACTCACTAATATTTTTTTATTACAAAAGCTTCAAAACATACACAAAAGTATCAAAAATAATGACCCTCACATACATTTCTCACATAGAGTCACTAATGATCAAGACTGGCACATTTGCTTTGTCTATTCCATTTTTTTTAGAAAAAATCCTGCAGGATTGTAAAGTGTCCCAGGCATCAGTCTTTCATTCCTACAATTCAGTAGGCATCTCTCACGCACAGGAATATTTTCTTAAATAATCGTAATGAGATTCACACAATGTTAACAATCATTCTTTTGTGTCATCTAAGTGATAGACATTTATATTCAAATTGCCCCTATTGTGTTAAACATGCTATTTCTTCAGTTCAGTTCAGTTGCTCAGTCATGTCCGACTCTTTGAGACCCCATGAATTGCAGCACGCCGGGCTTCCTTGTCCATCACCAACTCCCAGAGTTCACAGAAACTCATGTGCATTGAGTCGGTGATGCCATCCAGCCATCTCATCCTCTGTCGTCCCCTTCTCCTCCTGCCCCCAACACCCCCAGCATCAGAGTCTTTTCCAATGAGTCAACTCTTCGCATGAGGTGGCCAAAGTATTGGAGTTTCAGCTTTAGCATCAGTCCTTCCAATGAACACCCAGAACTGATCTCCTTTAGAATGGACTGGTTGGATCTCCCTGCAGTCCAAGGGACCCTCAAGAGTCTTCTCCAACATATCTATTTCATATCATGTCTGACTCTTTGCGACCCCATGGACTGTAGCCTACCACGCTCCTCCATCCATGGGATTTTCCAGGCAAGAATACTGGAGTGGATTGCCATTTCCTTCTCCAGAGGATCTTCCCGACCCAGGGATTGAACCTGGGTCTCCCACATTGTAGGCAGACGCTTTACCATCTGAGCTACCAGGGAAGATACCTATTTCTTAGATAGCCTAAATAAGAATCTAAAGAAGGTCCAGTCTTGACATTGGTGGTTACGTCTCTTAAACTCTTAATTTGGAGCAGCCACCTTCTTTCTCTCTCTTTTTGAACTTCTAATTCTATATTGGAATATAGCCAATTAGCAATGTTGTGATAGTTTGAGGTGCAAAGCAGAGTGACACAACCATAAATACACATGTGTTCATTCTCCCCCCAAGCTCCCCACCCACCCAGACTGCCACATAACATTGAGTAGAGGTCCCTGTGCTATACAGTAGGTTGGTTATCCATTATAAATAGAGCAGTTGGTACATGTCCATCCCAAACTCCCTCACTACCCCTCCTCCCACCTGCCCTCCCTAGCCACTGTAACCATTAAGTCCATTCTCTAAGTAGGTGCGTCTGTTTTGTAAATAAGTTCATTTGTATCAAGTCTTCTTAGATTCCACATTTAAGTGATGTCATAAGATATGTCTCCTTCTCTGTCTGACTTACTTCACTAAGTATGGGAATCTCTAGGTCCATCCACGTTGTGGGACAGCCTCCTTTTCTTCCTCCTTGCTCTGTGCCCTTGACTTATTTATACAAGGTCAGTTTTCTCATATAATGTACCACATCCTGCATTTGCCTCTTCATTTCCATGTGGTGTTATTTAACTGTTTCTGTGTATCAAAATGCATTTCTGAATTGGATAGTGTCAGTTTTCTGTTATATTAATATCCTCTTTGAACAGAGATGAATGAGCTAAAAGGATTTATTGGGATGAAGATAAGCTTTTATTTTCTCCCTCAGAGAAGCAGCACTGAATTTTAATGCCAGCTTCTCCACTTAATTGTTGTATAAATTCATACTTGCATATGTTTTAACTTCTCCAAGTTAGTTTTATTATCAATAATTTCATGGAGTTGCTGTGAGGGTTAAAGGAAGAGAATCTGTAGAGGACCTAATCCAGTGGCAAGCACACAGAAGAGGCACTGATGTCAGGTGAGTATAATCTCCTCGGTTCTGTCTCATCACAACAAAGATTTGAAGTGACAGACATTAAACCCTCGGTGCATCACAGCTCTTGGACAGACCATGCTATAGCTCTTAGACAGATCAGTTTTACAGCTCCGTGTTACAGCTCAGTTTTATTTAGAAAATAGCAGGAAAATACATCCTCGAGGAGTGAGGGAATGCCAACCCAAAGACGCAAAGAGAAGAGAGAGCCCCAGCCCTCTGGCTCTTTTTTTTTATATGTTTTTTCCTCCTCCGTGGGTCTGCCCGATGTAAATTGGGCTAGCCAGGAGTGCTGTCTGTTCTGAGGTCCTCACTCCGGTCCTCGGACCTTCCTTTGTTCTATTTTCGCAGACTTTCCCCTTCGTTGTCTTTTATCCACCGCCATTTTGGACTCCAGTTTCCTATTCTACCTAACACTGTGAAATGAGACTTTCTAGATAGTTATTTTAGTATCCAACTAGCTTATTTATGGTCAGAATCTCCTGAAAGATGGGCTGCTTCATGAAGTTATAAAGGCTTGGTTTAATTCCCAGATTTCAAAAGATAAGTATCTTACTAATTATGGAAACAACAGCTGGCTACATTTTTGTTGTTGCTCAGTTTCTCAGTCGTATCCAGTGCTTTGTGATCCCATGGACTGTAGCACGACAGGCTTCCCTGTCCTTCACTGTCTCCCAGAGTAGTTTGCTCAGACTCATGTCCATTGAGTCGATGATGCCATCTAACCGTCTCATCTTCTGTTGCCCCCTTCTCCTCCTGTCCTCATTCCTTCCCAGCATCAGGGGCTTTTCCAATGAGTCAGCTCTTTGTATCATGTGGCCAAAGTATTGGAGCTTCAGTTTAAGTGTCAGTCCTTCCAATGAATATTCAGGATTGATTTCCTTTAGGGTTGACTGGTTGAATCTCCTTGCAGTCCAAGGGACTCTCAAGACTCTACTTTAGCACTACAGTTCGAAAACATCAATTCTTCAGCACTCAGCCTTTCTTTACGGTCCAATTCTCATATCTGTACCTGGCTACTGGAAAAACCATAGCTTTGACTATATTCACCTTTGTCTTGAAGAAGTCTAAATTATACAGATAGTCATTTAAAATAAACCCAACTTAAAACCCAGTTCCATTAAAAAGAGTAGCTATTTACATTAGTCTTGACAAGACGGTTAGCTCAAAAGGCCCAACAGTGTTGATCTGCACATGAAAGAAATAATTCATGAATTAAATTATGTCTTTTAACCCTTCCCTATTGCTGAAGGCAAAAGGGTACCCAAGCTAAGGAACCTATGGGCTTACCCAAGCTAAGTCTTCCCTGGGCCAGTACAATGGCCTTGGAATCTTTAATCTAGGGTTCAGTCTATTGAGGGGGTTTCTTACAGTCTGTAAATTGGGCTGTTGTTGCTGCTGTATTTCTTCTCTTGGCTTGGGGCATGCTGACAGCAATGCTTCATCACTACAGGCTACCCATTTCTTTCCCTCCATTTCACTTGGAAAGCATGAGAGAGGGAGCTTTAATCACATGAGTCATTCTGTTATTCTATTGGCTTAATGATAATAACATTCTTATTACAAACATCACAGAAAGTAATCCATCTGTCCTCAATGTGCTAGAAATTAAGGTGATGGTTCTCAGAATCATCTGGACACAAGTTACAAATGTATTATCTATGGGCCCATTTTCAGACTTAGTAAATCAAAATTCCTGGAAGTAGAACACAAGAATTTGCATGTTAACATGCACACTACAGCTTGAGAATGTATGAGATAGTCTGGGACGAAATCTCCCAGAGGTGATGAACTCGAGCCAGAGTTACATGGTTATGAAATGGAGAAACTGATATTTTAATCCAGGACTCCTGGACTTAAAGCCTATGCCCATTGACCTCTGCCACATTTCTAATTGCCAAGGACTGGCATGTAAGTCTCACCAAACCATTCCGATCAACCATGTGTACCATTTAGCTTATTCATGAACCCGTCCATCTTCAATGGTCTTCTGAGGTGGCTCATAAGTGGTAAAGAATCCACCTGGCAAGCAGAAGACATGGGTTCGATCCCTGGGTTGGGAAGACCCCCTGGAGAAGAAAACGACAACCCACTCCAGTATTCTTGCCTAGGAAAACCCATGGACAGAGGAGCCTGGTGGGCTACAATCTATCGAATTGCAAGAGTCAGACACAACTTAGTGACTAAACAATAACAACCATCTTGAATGCCTTAAGATGCTGCATCTTTCCAATGCCCACTCCTTTCCAGAAACAGATTTTTCAAGAGTGGGGTTTCAGTCCTTCATTCCCTGTATCACTAGTGATGCCTTTGTTTATAATCCAACCCCCTTAACCCCTTCCCCCCTACTGGCCAGTTTTCCTCTTTATACTTCTTTTTTTTTTTTTAAGATTTTTTTTGATGTGGACCATTTTCAAAGTCTTTATTGAATTGTTACAATATTGCTTCTGTTTTATGTTTTGGCTTTTTGGCCAAAGTGCGTGTGGATATTAGCTCCTCAGCCAGGGGTCAATCCCACACCTTCTGCATTGGAAGGCAAAGGCTTAGTCCCTGGACCACCAGGGAAGTAAGTCCCTGTCCTCCTTAAGTGAAGAAGTTTCCCATATCAAATTCTGGCAAGTTTAACATACAAACTGAAAAGGCAATGCACAGCCTTAGTACCTGAAAAAAATTTATAGAATTTCTTTTAGATTATTTGTGCTTACTAATAGCAGCTCTTCCATGTGTATGATATGGGAAGTGGTAACCATGATTCTGATTATAAGTCTGTCCCTGATTTAATGACAGTAAGATGGAAAAGCTATGGCGCCCCCCCATCCAAAAGTATCTACGCTAATAGAAAGGGATGGAAAAAAAAACAAAAAGAAACAAAGAACAGGAGAGCCATGTTCAAATACTGCACACATTCTGAGCATAAAAGTTTTGTCATCTTTATAAATAGTAGAATATGTCAAGGAAAGTGTTATTAAAGTTATTAAGTCATGTCTGACTCTTTGTAACCCCATGGACTATAGTCCTCTAGGCTCCCCTGTCCATGGAATTTCCCAGGCAAGAACACTGGAGTGGGTTGCCATTTCCTACTCCAGGGGATTTTTCCCACCCAGGGATCAAACCCATGGCTCCTTGCATTGCCAGGTAGATTTTTAACCGCTGAAGCATCAGGGAAGCCCTAAGTAAAGGTTCAGCTATGACATTTAAAAATTTTCCACGTTCATAGAGCCAAACAGAAAAATAGCACAGAGCAGTAGCTTAGAGCCTGGATTCTGCAGCAAACTACCGGCTCAAATCCTGGCTCTGTGATCATGTACTAGTTTCTTAACAGTATGTGAATTATTTTCCTCATCCAAAAAAATGAGGTCGTTATAGTGTCAACTTTATAAATGTAAGTATTAAGTGAATTCATATTCACAAAATTCTTAGAACAGTACCTGGCACTTAGTAAATTCTTATTAAAACAAATGTTATTTTATTTATTATTTTCCAAACAGCAGGCACTTTTTAAATTTAAATATAGTAGATTAATAATGATTTGTTAGTTTCAGGTATACATATATATATTCATTTTCAGATTCTTTTTCATTATGGGTTATTATAAGGTATTTAATACAGTTCTCTGTGCTATACAGTAAGTCTCTGTTGTTTATCTGTTTTAGATAGTGGTCTGTATCTGTTAATCCCAATTCCAAATTTATCATCCTCATTTCATTCCATTTTGGTAACTGTAAGTTTGTTTTCCATGGCTGTTATTTCTGTTTTCTAAATTATTTGTATCATTCTTTTTAGATTCCTTATATAAAAGTCAGACATGACTTAATGACTAAACAACAGCAACAAACGACAATAAGACATTTACTTGCAACATTTTACATTATTTACAATGATAAAATCTTACTCTATATTGTAATGTCAGTGATGTAGAAGTGTCTGAGTAGAGAATTTATTATCCATGTAGAAACTTTATATATTATGGGAATAATGTTCTAATGAAGGAGGAACACTAGTTTCTTTGTCCATAACCTAAGTGCTAAAATTCCACATGATTAACTGTACTCAAAAGACATACCACAGGTATCTTCAATGAGGAATTTTATCTACTGTTTGTCTAGCACACATGAGCTCAATATCTCATTGCTTTTCACTTGTGAACACGTTGTGATTTATTGCTCTATGTCAGCCATCTATTAAGCATGTCACTAGATAAGCTTCCTCTGTAAGTACACAGTAAGATTCTGAAGGCTGAGAGCGGTATCTTCTATTTACATACTGCAATGAAATCTCCCTCATGAGTTCATACTAAAGCATCAAGTCCCTCTAGTCCTGAACTTGTTTTTGAGTTTCACAAGGTTCTTTTGTGTTCAATGTCATATAGTTTAACCATCAATTATAAAGATGTCTCAAGTTGAACATACATAACGTCTGGCAAGTATCTCAAACTCTATCTAGCCAACAAACCCAAAGTAACCTTTAAAAATCAAATCTGTGGGAGACTTATCTGGTGGTCCAGTGGTTAAGAAAGGCTTCCAATACAAGGGGGGGGGGTTCAATCCCTTGTTGGAGAACCAAGATCCCACAATTAAGCCCACAGATAGCAACGACTGAGCCCGCGCTACAGCTAGAGTGAAGCCCACATGGAAAGACCTGTTATGAGGCAAGGAAGACCCTGATGCAGAAACTGGGACTCTTCAAAACCAAAAATAAATATTTTTTTAAAAATCCACTCTGTACCTCTACAATTTTTTCTCTCTTAATAGCAGAAAATTTTCACCTATAACTTCTCTCTCACTCACTCACTCGTTTTAGCTGTTCTCGTGTTTGACTCTTTGCAACCCCATAGACTGCAGCATGCCAGGCCTCCCTGTCCGTCACCAACTCCCAGAGTTTACTCAGAACTCATGTCCATTGAGTCGGTGATGCCCTCCAACCATCTCATCCTCTGTCATTCCCTTCTCCTCTCGCCTTCAATCTTTCCCACCATCAGGGTCTTTTCCAATGAGTCAGCTCTTTGCATCAGGTGGGCAAAATATTGGAGTCTCACCTTCAACATAAGTCCTTCCAATGAACACCCAGGACTGATCTCCTTTAGGGTGGACTGGTTGGGTCTCCTTGCAATCCAAGGGACTCTCAAGAGTCTTCTCCAGCACCACAGTTCAAAAGCATCAATTCTTCGGCGCTCAGCTTTCTTTATAGTCCAACTCTCACATCCACACATGACCACAGGAAAAACCATAGCCTTGACTAGATGGGCCTTTATTGTTAATGTCTCTATTTTTTACTATGCTGATAGGTTGGTCATAACCTTTCTTCCAAGGAGTAAGCATCTTTTAATTTCATGGCTGCAATCAACAGCTGCAGTGATTTTGGAGCCCACAAAAATAAAGTCTTGCACTGATTCCATTGCTTCCCCATCTATTTGCCATGAAGTGATGGGATCAGATGCCATGATCTTCGTTTTCTGAATGTTGAGCTTTAAGCCAACTGTTTCACTCTCCTCTTTCACTTTCATCAAGAGGCTCTTTAGTTCTTCTTCACTTTCTGCCATAAGGGTGGTGTCATCTGCATAAATGAGGTTATTGATATTTCTCCCAGCAATCTTGATTCCAGCTTGTGTTTCTTCCAGTCCAGCATTTCTCATGATGTACTCTGCATAGAAGTTAAATAAGCAGGGTGACAATAGACAGCCTTGACGTACTCCTTTTCCTATTTGGAACCAGTCTGTTGTTCCATGTCCAGTTCTAACTGTTGCTTCCTGACCTGCACATAGGTTTCTCAAGGGGCAGGTCAGGTGGTCTGTTATTCCCATCTCTTTCAGAATTCTCCACAGTTTATTGTGATCCACAGAGTCAAAGGCTTTGGCATAGTCAATAAAGCAGAAATATATATCTTTTTCTGGAACTCTCTTGCTTTTTTGATGATCCAGTGGATGTTGGCAATTTGATCTTTGGTTCCTCTGCCTTTTCTAAAACCAGCTTGAACCTCTGGAAGTTCACAGTTCACATATTGCTAAAGCCTGGCTTGGAGAATTTTGAGCATTACTTTGCTAGTGTGTGAGATGAATGCAACTGTGTGGTAGTTTGAGGATTCTTTGGCATTGTTTTTCTTAGGAATTGGAATGAAAACTGACCTTTTCCAGTCCTGTGGCCACTGCTGAGTTTTCCAAATTTGTTGGAATATTGAGTGCAGCAGCACTTTCACAGCATCATCTTTCAGGATTTGAAATAGCTCCACTGAAATTCCATCACCCTCCCTAGCTTGCTTTGTAAGGCCCACTTGACATCACATTCCAAGATGTCTGGCTCTAGTTGAAAGATCACATCATCGTGATTATCTGGGTCGTGAAGATCTTTTTTGTACAGTTCTGTGTATTTTTGCCACCTCTTCTTAATATCTTCTGCTTCTGGTTGGTTCATACCATTTCTGTCCTTCTTTGAGCCCATCTTTGCGTGAAATGTTCCCTTGGTATTTCTAATTTTCTTGAAGGGATCTCTAGTTTTTCCCATTCGGTTGTTTTCATCTACTTCTTTGCAATGATCACTGAGGAAGGCTTTCTTATCTTTCCTTGCTATTCTTTGGAAATATAAACTTCTCTCTAATCAAGTTCTATTAAAAAATTCTGCCCTCACAAATTTCTCATATCTGTCATTTCCTTTTAAAGTCCACCAACCCTAACCACATTCAGGTCACAATTCTTTCATTAGACCACTGCAATTGCCTCCCCAAAAGATTGCACTGAATTGAATTTCTTATTAGTAGAACCCATCCTTTGTATTGATATTTGTACTGGTAGGTTTCCAAACATCAATATAATCACATTCATTAATGTTAGTTAGAATATTAGGCATGAGCAACAAAGGGTGGCCCAGCAGAAAAGGAAGAAACCTGATCTCTGAATCCCACCCCAGACATGCCCCAGTGCTGGCCCAGGATAGCTCACAAATATGCTACAAAATAACCACACTTTTCCAACTCCAGCACAAGCTCTGTAGCTACACAGTGGGTACAAACTAACCACAGGGGCATCTCCAACTCTGCACACGTGCCCTTGGTACACAGCTGTGTCCTCAGCACAAGTGATCTTAAGCAGCCAGGAGCCCATTCAGTCAGTCAGTCAGTCAATCAGTTCAGTTGCTGTCGTGTCCAACTCTTTGTGACCCCATGAACCTCAGCACGCCAGGCCTCCCTGTCCATCACCAACTCCCGGAATTCACCCAAACTCATGTGCATCGAGTCAGTGATGCCATCCAGCCATCTCATTCTCGGTCATCCCCTTCTCCTCCTGCCCCCAATCCCTACCAGCATCAGGGTCTTTTCCAATGAGTCAACTCTTCGCATGAGGTGGCCAAAGTATTGGAGTTTCAGCCTCAGCATCAGTTCTTCCAGTGAACACCCAGGATTGATCTCCTTTAGGATGGACTGGTTGGAGAGCTCATACATATTCTATACATACATACATACATCTGATTATAACGGTCTGAATTATGGGAAAGACATGGGCAATAGACCCTGTTGTTAAGTAACTTGCAACTGTCAATCAAACTGTCAGTCCATGCCCACCTAAATGAATATGTAAAAGCCCTGTTTTAAAAATTGCCATACCTCATCATTCCGGTGCCAGTGGCTCTGTTGACTTGGCCCACCTCCCCCTTGAGGTGCTCTTTGTCTTCTTCCCTTAATAAGCTTGTTTTTGCCATAGGTAAGACCTAGAGCCAAGAATGGAGGTGAGGGTCTTCTTTGACCTCCCCCTACCCAGTAACAATTCACTCAAAATAATGTATACCAAATAATTTCTTGCTATGGCATTCAAGGCTACTTGTGGACCTTGGTTTCAACCTGGCTGGCTAGCTTTTTGAGGTTAGAAGTATGTCTCCTTGAAACTAGGATAGAGCTATAAATCTCCCTCACCCCAGCATTTACGTAGATACATTAGTTTTTCAATTTTATTTATTTTAATTGGAGGATAATTACTTTTACAATATTGTGATGTTAATTCATCAGCATGAATTGGCCATAGGCATACACATGTCCCCTCCCTCCTGAACCCCCCACCTTCTCCCTCCCCCTGCTATCCCTCAAGGTTGTCACAGAACACCTACTGTGGGTTCCCTGTGTCATACATCAAACTCGCACTGGCTATCTATTTCACATATGGTAATGTATAGGTTTCATTGCTATTCTTTCAAATCGTCCCACTTTCTCCTTGCCCCACTGAGTCTATCTTTATTTCTGTGTCTCCTTTGCTGCCTTGCACATAGGATCATCAGTAGCAATTTTCTAGATTCCATATATATGCATTAATATGTGATAGTTGTCTTTCTCTTTCTGACAGTCTATATCATAGGCTCTAGGTATATCCACCTCATTAGAACTGACTCAAATGGTGTTCCTTTTTATAGCTGAGTAATATTCCATTGTGTATATGTACCACCACTTCCTTATCCATTCATCTACCAATGGACATCTAGGTTGCTTCCATTTCCCATTATAAGTAGCATTGCAAGAAACATTGTGGCACATGTGTCTTTTTCAAGTCCATTTCCTTAGAGTATATGCCCAGTAGTGGGATTGCTGGGCCATAAGGTAGTTTTCAGTTCATTCAGTCCCTCAGTCATGTCTGACTCTTTGTGACCCCATGTATCACAGTACGCCAGGCCTCCCTGTCCATCACCAACTCCTGGAGTTCACTCAGATTCATGTCCATCTAATCAGTGATGCCATCCAGCCATCTCATCCTCTGTCGTCCCCTTCTCCTCCTGCCCCTAATCCCTCCCAGCATCAGAGTCTTTTCCAATGAGTCAATTCTTTGCATGAGGTGGCCAAAGTACTGAAGCTTCGGCTATAGCATCATTCCTTCCAAAGAAATCCCAGGGTTGATCTCCTTCAGAATAGACTGGTTGGATCTCCTTGAAGTCCACGGGACTTTCAAGAGTCTTCTCCAACACCACAGTTCAAAAGCATCAATTCTTCGGCGCTCAGCCTTCTTCACAGTCCAACTCTCACATCCATGCATGACCACAGGAAAAACCATAGCCTTGACTAAACGGACCTTAGTTGGCAAAGTAATGTCTCTGCTTTTGAATATACTATCTACATTGGTCATAACTTTTCTTCCAAGGAGTAAGTGTCTTTTAATTTCATGGCTGCAATCAACAGCTGCAGTGATTTTGGAGCCCCCCAAAATAAAGTCTGACACTGTTTTCACTGTTTCCCCATCTATTTCCCATGAAGTGATGGGACCAGATGCCATGATCTTCATTTTCTGAATGTTGAGCTTTAAGCCAACTTTTTCACTCTCCTCTTTCACTTTCATCAAGAGGCTGTTTAGTTCCTCTTCACTTTCTGCCATAAGGGTGGTGTCATCTGCATATCTGAGGTGATTGATATTTCTCCCGGCAATCTTGATTCCGGCTTTGGAACTACCAAAAACTGGAATTAGAAATGGTCAAACAGGAGATGGCAAGAGTAAACATAGACATTTTAGGAATCAGTGAACTAAAGTAGACTGGAATGGGTGAAATTAATTCAGATGACCGTTATATCTAATACTGTGGGCAAGAATCCCTTTAAAAAAAAATGGAGCAGCCCTCATAGTCAACAAAAGAGTCCAAAATGTAGTACTTGGATGCAGTCTCAAAAATGACAAAGATCTCTGTTCATTTCCAAGGCAAACCATTCAATATCACAGTAATCCAAGTCTATGTCCCAACCACTAATGCTGAAGAAGCTGAATTTGAATGGTTCTATGAAGACCTATCTGGAGAATCCCATGGAGGGAGGAGCCTGGTAGGCTACAGTCCATGGGATCCCAAAGAGTCGGACACGACTGAGCAATGTCAATTTCACTTTCACTTTCACTATGAAGACCTACAAGACCTTCTAGAACACCCCCAAAAGATGTACTTCTCATTATAGGGGACTGGAATGGAAAAGTAGGAAGTCAAGAGATGCCTGGAGAAACAGACAAATTTGGCCTTGGAGTACAAAATGAAGCAGGGCAAAGGCTAATAGAGTTTTGCCAAGAGAATGCACTAGTCACAGCAAACACTGTCTTCCAACAACACAAGAGACCACTCTTCACATGGACATCACTAGATGGTCAATACCAAAATCAGGTTGATTATATTCTTTGCAGCCAAAGGAGGAAAAGCTCTATACAATCAGCAAAAACAAGACCGGGAGTTGACAGTGGCTTAGATCATGAACTGCTTATTGCCAAATTCAGATTTAAATTGAAGAAAGTAGGGAAAACCACTAGACCATTCAGGTATGATCTAAATCAAATCCCTTATGATTATACAGTGGAAGTGAAGATTAATAGATTCAAGGGATTAGATCTGATAGACAGAGTGCCTGAAGAACTACAGATGGAGGTTCATGACTTTGTACAGGAGGCAGTGATCAAGACCATCTCCAAGAAAAAGAAATTCAAAAAATCAAAATGGTTGTCTGAGGCAGCCTTACAAATAGCTGAGAAAAGAAGAGAAGCTAAAGGCAAAGGAGAAAAGGAAAGATACACCCATCTGAATGCAGAGTTCCAAGGAATAGCAAGGAAAGATAAGAAAGCCTTCCTCAGTGATCAGTACAAAGAAATAGAGGAAAACAATAGAATAGGAAGGACTAGAGATCTCTTCAAAAAAATTAGAGAACATTTCATGCAAAGTTGGGCTCAATAAAGGACAGAAATGGTATGGACCTAACAGAAGCAGAAGATATTAAGAAGAGGTGGCAAGAATATACAGAAAACCTATACAAAAGAGATATTCATGACCCAGATAGATAACCATGATGGTGTGATCACTCACCTAGAGCCAGACATCTTGGAATGTGAAGTCAAGTGGGCCTTAGGAAGCATCACTATGAACAAAGCTAGTGGAAATGATGGAATTCCATTGAAGCTATTTCAAATCCTTAAAGATGATGCTGTGAAAGTGCTGCACTCAATATGCCAACAAATTTGGAAAACTCAGCAGTGGCCACAGGACTGGAAAAGGTCAGTTTTCATTCCAATCCCTAAGGAAGGCAATGCCAAAGAATGTTCAAGCTACCACACAATTGCACCCATCTCACACACTAGCAAATTAATCCTCAAAATTCTGTAAGCCAGGCTTCAACAGTACGTGAACCATGAACTTCCAGATGTTTAAACTGGATTTAAAAATGCAGAGCAACAAGAGATCAAATTGCCAACATCCATTGGATCATTGGAAAAGCAAGAGAGTTCCAGAAAAACATTTACTTCTTTATTTACTATACCAAAGTCTTTGACTGTGTGGATTACAACAAACTGTGGAAAAGTCTTCAAGAGATGGAAATACCAGACCACCTGACCTGCCTACTGAGAAATCTGTATGCAGGTCAAGAAGCAACAGCTAGAATCAGACATGGGACAATGGACTAGTTCCTAATTAGGAAAGGAATATGTTTAGGCTGTATATTATCACCCTGCTTATTTAACTTATATGCAGAGTACATTATGCGACATGCCAGGCTGGATGAAGCATGAGCTGGAATCAAGATTGCTGGGAGAAATATCAATCACCTCAGATATGCTGATGACACCACCCTTATGGCAGAAAGTGAAGAACTTAAGAGCCTCTTGATGAAAGTGAGAAAGCGGAGTGAAAAACCTGGCTTAAAACTCAACATTCAGAAAACTAAGATCATGGCATCTGGTCCCATCACTTCATGGTAAGTAGATGGGAAAACAACGTGACAGACTTCATTTGGGGGTGCTCCAAAATCACTGTAGATGGTGACTGATCTGATGCCAGAAAGACTGAAGGCAGGAGGAGAAGAGGACGACAGAGGATGAGATGATTGGACGCCATCATGACTGGATGGACATGAGTTTGGGTAGGCTCCAGGAGTTGGTGATGGACAGGGGAGCCTGGCATGCTGCAGTCCATGGGGCCGCAAACAGTTGGAGACAACTGAGCTTTGGACCTGAACTGGATGATAGTTTTAGTCCTAGTTTTTTTTTTTTTTTCTTCTTTTTTTTTTTAAGGAATCTCCATGCTGTTCTCCATAGTAGCTGTATCAGTTTGCATTCCCACCAACAGTGTAAGAGGGTTCCCTTTTCTCCACACACTCCAGAATTTATTGTCTAGATTTTTCTGATGATGGTCTTTCTCACCAGTTTGAGATGATACCTCATTGTGGTTATGATTTCCATTTCTCTAATAACGAGTGCTGCCTTAGTTTTGATGTACTGAAATCATTAACATAACTCTCCTACACCTGGATGCCTCATTGGCGACGTGCCCACACTCACTGTGTGTGTCTCAGCGCCTCCTCACTAAGACAGAGCCCTCCATGCCACTTTAGCCCCATATCCTTATCTTTTGGGTAACCAGCAGCACAGAAGGCCGGTTGTGGACAATTAGCTGACTTTCTTTAGCCTGGAGATTGGAAAGGAAGCACTGGTTTACTTTTAATATTCCTGTGATGGATTTGACAGGCCTCCAAAATTGCATGGGCCCTGTAGTGATAAAACGTGACTCGAACAAAAAAAACATGCTTTTACTGCTCTCCCCACCCCGCCTCATTCATAGCTTCGGTATTATCATAAGCATTGTGTCAAGACAAATCTGGAACCCAAAGACGTACAGTGAGAGGCCAAAATTCCCACAGCAGCCGCATCTCCGACCTGTCAGGGCGCCCTCTCAAGTCTCGCGAGAGAACAAGACAGGCGCCGGGTTTTCCGTGTTTCTCGCGAGAACGAAGGACATCAGCTTTCAGCTCGTAGCGTCTCCGGGGCAACAGCAATGGCGTCCTCGGTGTCTGAGCGGCTCTTCTCGCTGGAGCTACTGATAGACTGGGTATGCCTTGAAGCCGGGCTGCCGCAGCCACCCGTGGTTGCGGAAGAGGAGCAAAAGGAAGAGGGAGAGGAAGTATCGCCGCCGCGGCCCTCGCGCAGCCTGTGCCCTGCGGTGGCCTTCCGCCTGCTGGACTTCCCCACGCTGCTGATTTACCCTCCCGCCGGCCCTGCCGTCCCCGCCCCGGAATCTCGGCCTGGCCTGGTTAGCTTCCGTCGCGGCAAGTCCTGTCTTTTCCGCCTGCAGCCCGCCACCCTGCACCGCCTGCTCCTTCGGACCCCGCTTTACACCTTGCTGCTCCAGCTGCCCCCGGGGCACCCGACCCCTGCCCCGCAGCTCCTGGGGGCCTGCAGCATCTCTCTGGCCGCGGCAGTCCACAAGGTCCTGGGGTCCGCCGCCCCCGGCAGCTCCCAGAGTCATCGGGGAAGTTTCCCGCTGTGTAACCAAGACGGGGAGCGGATTGGGGACATTGCCCTGTGCTACCGCCTGAGTGATCTGGGTAGCAGTTTGTTGGGCCATCTGGAGCGGCCAGTCCCTTCTACAGGAGGTGGAGTGGAGGGTATGGAGGTGCAGAAATCAGTGGAGGTCAGCTCCCAAACCTGGCAGGAAAACCAGCAGCTGCAGCAGCCAGACTCAGAGCAAAGCCCAGGAGATGCTGATAAGCCTCTGGTGGATGTAAAAATCTCAAGGGCAGGGAAAGATTTGAAGGGAAGAGCTTTTCATAGCAAGGCTGACTCTGATTACACGGATTCTATGGAAAATGGCAAAACCAGCTCCGTTATGTGTTCAAAGGGTAGCAGTGAGAGGAGTATTAGCCCCCCAAATCAGGAAGGCACAGAGGTGGAACTTGAAACTAACATAATTTGCCCTCCTCCTCTGTATTACACTCATTTGACTCAAGAAAAGACACCCCCTAAACAGGGTAAAATTACCATTGAGCCTCAAATTAATGCACCTGAGGAATGGGATGATGGTACTCTTCTGAAAGAAAACCTTGTAAATTCCCCAACACATACTAATCCTCCAGAACATACAAATTCTGTAACAGGTGAGAGTCGTCCAGTGCTTATAAATCCTGCACACGTTCAGGATACAGGCGCAAGTAATCAAACTACAGACCATCCTGCAACTGAACAAAATAGAATTAATACTATAAGGCAACTGCCTTTGTTAAATGCTTTGTTGGTTGAATTGTCCTTGTTATACAACCAACCCATGGCAAACCCTACTCATATACATCCTCACTTAGCCTGGTTATATAGAACTGAGGATAAGAAGTCACCAGAATCTTCAGTGAAATCCACCTGTAAATCTGAATCTAAAAAGGATAAGCTTTCTGTGGGGGAAAATGAGAAGTCAGTGAGTCTTCAGTATAAAAAGAACCAAACTGAAAACTTTAAGAAAGGTAAATATTTTGAAAAGAAAGGTGGTGCCCCCCAGAAAAGAGTTTCCAGGGGAAAACTACTTTATGGCTTAACAAACACACTTAAACTACGTTTAAAACAAACAAATCCTGATATGTTAGTAGAATATGAAAAGAGAGAACAGTCTAGAAAAATGCAAACACAAATGTTAGGTGCAAAACTCAGAATTCCATCATCCAAAGTGAAGATAATAAGCTTTGCTGAACTGTATCAGAAGCCACATGAACTGCCTAAAGATAAGTGTTTAGAATCAGATGCATCTTTCGCTGAAAATAGCAATACCTCAAAGCAAATTAGTGTAGTTGTTGATGACCCTAGCACAACCAAAGAAGCTAAACTGAAATGTGCAACTGAAAAGACAGTTGATTTTGATGAAAATAGAAGCAATAATGGTTTGGGGGGAGAAATTTTGAGTCCTGCAAATTCTGTTGTCTCAGAAAGGTTTATTTGTACAAATATTTTGGAAGGAAAAGTGGAAGTCCAAAGTCCAGGTGTTTTCCAGCAGGTTGCAATAGTTGACAGAATTGTAGTAGATAAAGAAATAGATGACAAGCAGGTCAAAATCACTGGTGACGACATTCTAACTGCTGATATCAATGAAAAGAATCCAAGTACAAGTAGTTGCTCTGAAAACATCTCAGAACTAAAGTATTCAGATGACTTCACCAGTCCTTGCTGTTCTGAAGACACCAGCAGAATTTTACGAGCTTGTGATAGCAGTCCAGGGACAGAAAATCCAAAACACAGTCAACGTATGAGCAAATCCAGTGAAACAAGATTGTCCACAAGGAAAAACAGCAGTGAAAAGAGTTCTATTCTTAGCCCACCTTTTTCAGCTGGATCTCCAGTACTCTCCTATAAAAGATTTCCTGTTTCAAAGACTCAAGATAAAAGTTTGGAGGAATCATCTTCCAGTGATTTCTCTTCATCACCCTGGACTGAGGAAAAAGAAAACCAGAGAGACCAAAACAGTATGCATAATTCTAAAGTTCTAAAGCAGGATTGTGACATATGTGCTAAACCTAAAGCAAGAAGAGGTTGGAAGTCCTCAGAAAAAAGCCAGTCACCTCGGACCTCTCAAGTGAGTTCTTACCTGCCTTCTAATCTGTCGGAACTAGAACTTAATGTCCTGGATATCAGTACCTTAGATCACTTTGAAGAAGACAGTGATGACCTTGGTTCACTAAACATTTCCAAGCAATGCAAAGATATTTGTGAATTAGTAATAAACAAACTTCCAGGATATACAGTGTAAAAATATGTGCTTTTAAATAACATTTAATTTGTTTTATAATCTATGTGTACTGTTAGTGAAATAATTTTAATAGCTGTATATAATTTTTAGTACATAAAGTTATGTCAATAATTCTTTTTCAGAATATAAGTGTTTGTCATTCCTTTGGGGTCTAAGTAAGATTCTGCCACTAAATCTGACAAGATTGATCATGAGATGATCTTATAAGTAAGATTTAAGTTGTTTAATCTTATAAAAATAAAAGTATCTTCCTAAACTGCCCCTATTAAAGTATCCTAAAGCTGACTTCATTCACACCATTGAAAACAGAAGGCTAGATAACAAAGATACCTTCAAATTTTAATGGGAATAAATCGTTTAATGGATATAGAATACTTACTGTATGAGACACAGAAAGGTACAAAAGAATTTAGGGTGTAGCCACTGCAGTTATAAGGGATAAACGTTTTATTTAGACGTGAATTCTTCCAGGAACCATACACGTTCCATATCTCTGATAGGTGAAATCCTTTTTATATGCTGTCATAGTGCTCTGTGTGCTTTTTTTAAAACCACAATTTGTGTGGCTACTTAATTAATGTTTATCTTATGCTAGACTTAAGTTCTGTGATTGAAGGGACCATGTCTGTTTTGAGCAGCAATATGGTCTTAGTGTCTGGCACAGTCTCTGGCATATGGCTGGGGTGCAATAAAAGCATTTGTTGAACAAATAAGTGATGACCATACACTTAACATACCTAACGAGAGGGATGAGAATTAAGCAGTAAAACAAGCAGAAACCTAAAAATATCCTTCTTGGATACTGCTTATTTAACTATAGTATTTTCGTTTTGTTGAAACACCTTTTGGTGTTCTCTGAAGTATTGGAGAAGGGAGCTAAAAAAGGTGTCTTCCTATACAGTTTATTGTATAGAAATTCAGTTTATTGTCATTTCAGCTTGTTCAAGTTATTTTTAATGTATGATAGTTTATTTCTATGAAATCTAGTGATCATTTCTTTATAATTTCTTCCATTGGTTTTATATTTAGATCTTATTCTGTGTGCAGATATTTACATGTGTTTTCTTCTGTGTTATATTTAAATTTTACACTTAATTTTTAATATAGCTAATACTTTTGGATATATGAGGTGAGGCCCTAATTTTCCTAAGTAATTAAATAATTATGTAGGTATTATCTTGACTGATCATAATAATCAAATTTAGTCAGATGGTTAGATGAAGAGACTATATTTTGAGGAGCAATATGAATAAAGAATAATGATGGGAATGAACACAGTGTTACAATGTACACATAGGACTGAGAAGACATTATGTTATCTTGATTAAAATAGTAGTGTCACACTGCAGAGTGATAGAAGAAAAATTTGTTGAGTAAGAAAAAGTCCCAGATTGTAGGAGCTTCAAATGTCAAGCATAGTCATACAGTCCAAAGCAGTAAAAACAGTATTTTAATGTATAAGTTGAACACTAGTAAGTAGTCTGACATTTTGAATATTTGAAATTATTGAAATAAATTTTTAGAGGTCCAGAAATTATACCACTGAAAATTTTGGAGTAGGAAATGTTTTTAATGGCTATGATCTTACTTTTTTGATAAATATAAAACATATAGTGTTTCATTTCACAAAATCAAGCTAACTTACTGCTAGAGGCTGTAGCTAACTATACAGACGACATCAGTTTGGCCTGTAAATTGTTAGCAAGTTTTCATTATCATGCAGGAAACAGAAAATATAAGCAATATTAGAATAATCAGAGAAATAATTCCTTAAAAACTATTTGTGAGTAAATCGTTGTGTATGATGAGAATGGGTAAGGAAAATGATGAATTCAACATATTTAAGGTACAACAAAGACTAAAGAACTTTAAATTACAAAATTGAGCAGCTAAATAAGCTTATCTCTGAGTTATTCCATGAACACCTATTTCTAGAATTGTGGAGGTGGTGGTTTTTCTAGCTTAATTCTAATGAAATACCTGTTTCATGTATTTAGTACTTCCTGTTTAAATCCTATATTCAAATTGTACTTCATGTTTTAATTCTAAAACCTGTAAACTTAGTACTTTAAGAATGTCATAATAGATACTACCCCTGAAGCCTTAATTATCTCCTTAAATTACTTAAAATCATTGAAACATGAAATAGTTGTTTTAGATTAAAAATGAGAAGAGAAGGATCCAGGAAGTCTTGGCTCACAAACTGTCATTCTGTACAAGGATCCAGATATTTTAATCCAAATTAAAACATAAATAGCCTGAAGGATGGCTATATCTCTCGGTCCAAGGACAGTTTATGATTAGGCAAATATAAATATTATGTATCTAATAGATGTAAATATTATTTATCTTACTTAGATGTTGCTTTGTTATGAAATGTCTTTGCCTTGCCAACAACACAATGTGATAATTAAAACCTTGTTTTTTAAAAATTGATAGTCTTTACCTGATAGTCCTGAACTTTCAGGGTCATAAATAGGGAAGAGTATCACTTAATGTTCAAGCTGGTTTTAGAAAAGGCAGAGGAACCAGAGATCAAATTGCCAACATCCTCTGGATCATGAAAAAAGCAAGAGAGCTCCAGAAAAACATCTATTTCTGCTTTCTTGACTATGCCAAAGCCTTTGACAATAAACTGTGGAAAATTCTGAAAGAGATGGGAATACCAGACCACCTGACCTGCCTCTTGAGAAATCTGTATGCAGGTCAAGAAGTCACAGTTAGAACTAGACATGGAACAACAGACTGGTTCCAAATAGGAAAAGGTGTACGTCAAGGCTGTATATTGTCACCCTGCTTATTTAACTTCTATGCAGAGTACATCATGAGAAGCGCTGGGCTGGAAGAAACACAAGCTGGAATCAAGGTTGCCGGGAGAAATATCAATAACCTCAGATATGCAGATGACACCACCCTTATGGCAGAAAGTGAAGAGGAACTAAAAAGCCTCTTGATGAAAGTGAAAGAGGAGAGCAAAAAGTTGGCTTAAAGCTCAACATTCAGAAAATGAAGATCATGGCATCTGGTCCCATCACTTCATGGCAAATAGACGGGGAAACAGTGAAAACTGTCAGACTTTATTTTTTGGGGCTCCAAAATCACCGCAGATGGTGACTGCAGCCATGAAATTAAGACGCTTACTCCTTGGAAGAAAAGTTATGACCAACCTAGATAGCATATTCAAAAGCAGAGACATTACTTTGCCAACTAAGATCTGTTTAGTCAAGGCTATGGTTTTTCCTGTGGTCATGTATGGATGTGAGAGTTGGACTGTGAAAAAGGCTGAGCGCCGAAGAATTGATGCTTTTGAACTGTGGTGTTGGAGAAGACTCTTGAGAGTCCCTTGGACTGCAAGGAGATCCAACCAGTCCATTCTGAAGGAGATCAACCCTGGAATTTCTTTGGAGGGAATGATGCTGAAGCTGAAACTCCAGTACTTTGGCCACCTCATGCAAAGAATTGACTCATTGGAAAAGCTCTGATTCTGGGAGGGATTGGGGGCAGTAGGAGAAAGGGACGACCGAGGATGAGATGGCTGGATGGCATCATGGACTCGATGGACATGAGTCTGAGTGAACTCGGGAGTTGGTGATAGACAGGGAGGCCTGGCATGCTGCGATTCATGGGGTCGCAAAGAGTCGGACACGACTAAGCGACTGAACTGAACTGAATCACTTAATTGTAAAACTGAGCTGCTGCAATCTGGCTTTTCTGAGCAGCTTAGGTATCTAAACTTCTGTGTTAGGGCTACCTCTCTGTAATATTAAGAGGCAGCTGTCAACAATGACAAGTTCTTTGAACTGTTACTAAAGCAGATTCGAAGAGGACTGTGCAGATGCATGCGTCCAATTTTTTTTTTTTTCTGGAGTCATCTGCGTGCTATTCATGACATTTCTAGATACAAAGAACAGTGATACTGAA
The DNA here is from genome assembly GCF_032405125.1 of Capricornis sumatraensis. Classification (NCBI taxonomy): domain Eukaryota; kingdom Metazoa; phylum Chordata; class Mammalia; order Artiodactyla; family Bovidae; genus Capricornis; species Capricornis sumatraensis. The sequence goes on along the minus strand of NC_091078.1, from coordinate 39,271,332 downwards.
CTCTTATGCACTTGTGGCTCTGTTGAGAGCCACCTGTTCACATCTTGATTTTATTAATTTTTCCGCCTATACAAGCAGTGCATTTATTATGCAATCACACTTAGGAACCAAATTTTATTTGTTACAAACATATAGGTCAAGAGTATCAATTAAAAAAAAAAAACAAGGTTTCGATTATCACATTGTGTTGTTGGCAAGGCAAAAAAATTCATAACAAAGCAACATCTAAATAAGATAAATAATATTTATATCTGTCTATTAGATTTGCCTAGTCATAAACTGTCCTTGGACCTAGAGATACAGCCATCCTTTGGGCTATTTATGTTTTAATTTGGGTTTAAAATATCTGGATCCTAGTACAGAATGACAGTTTGTGAGCCAAGACTTGCTGGATCCTTCTCATTTCTAACCTAAAACAGTATGAGGGTAATTTACTTGGTCAAGGACCAAAACATTTTTAGTGTTTTTCTCCAGAGATCTAACTGTCATGCCAGGAAATATTAGACTTCAGGATGAGCTTTATTAGGTTGGAGTGCCAAGCCATAGTATTAGAAATATTTTCTTATTTTCCAAATATTTCTCATATCTGTTATACAAGTAATATGTATATCAATTCTAGAAAAAAAAATAGAAAATTCAGATAAGAAAAAATTTTCTTTGCTTAAAAATTGTGTACTAAGGGAAGGTTATGGTCCTTTCCTTTCAAAAATCCCACTGAAATGAGAGAAGAGATATAAAAATAAGAGTTAGCCCATAGTCATCTCAGAGAATAAGAAAAATGCTGGTGGTGGACAAGATACTTGGAGGAACTTCCAGAAGAGACAAAGCAGATGGAATTAGGTTGCTGAAAAATGGGCTAGGAATCTATTCAACATAGCTCAGGGAGTTGCTGCTGGAGAGATGATAAGATGATGTTTTCTAACAAAGCCCTGGGATAAACAGTCAAATTCAGTGAGCAAACCTTAAGAAGGAGCAGGTTATGGGACGCAGGGTTAGAAACTGAACCCTGTGCTGGAGAAGCTGGGGCTGGGCTAAAGGTTATCTACTAGAAGATACCTACTAGAAGAGATAGCTACTAGAAGAGGTGTTGGGACCAAAGAGAAAAATATTTTTGCTTTGGATCACAAAACATGTTAGCAATGTCCTTCTGAATTTTATTGGAAACAGCACTAATCCTAGTGGCAAATTAAAGTGTTAAAGCCCTGGTCTTTGGAGACAGGTGGATGGATGGTGATTACATCTTTGATCCTGTTATGTATTTTTTTGAGATCATTTCTTCATTATCAGATTAGTTGGGGGATTGAATCAAATAACATTTATCTAGCATATATAACAGTGAATGCCCCTGGACTGTTGGTGTATTTAATAGCACAGAAAATACACCATGTATCTGTATTCTTGCCCTTCAGGGGATACATTTTCAATAAAATCTCAGTCAGGAAGTCAGCTCTTCCTTCCAAAGGTTAAAATAAACGTTCCATTTGACATTGTAACTGAGTAGGAGGACCCTTGGCAACAGGAATCCATGGAAAGTTTTGGGCTTTAATAAAGAATGTTTGTGTTTATCCAGCAGCAGGCCAAGGTGGGAGATCAGACAAGCTCTTGAGTAACAGTACAAGATAGCAGCTGAAGGCCATAAGGGAGAAAGAAGGCATGTGCAAGGGAACCGGTCCACAAATCACTAAATGAGTCAGTTATTAGAGGTTCAGAAACCTATACTTGCCAACTTGACTATTCAGGATACTTTGTTTTATTCATTTATATTTTGTTTTGTTTTCTTCTTGGTTTTAATGTAGTTCTCTTTGAACTATATTGTAGTTGAGCCCTAAGGACAAAATGATCTTGTAGTTGAGCCATAAGAGCAATAGCAGTTGGATTTGGCTATGGCTCATAATTGAGCTGAAACCCTACCAGAGGAGCGGTAAACCTGCAGGGTCTACATAGTGAAAGACAGAAAAAAGATCCAACCCCTCTTCTGTCCAGAGATTTATCCTGCAGCTATTCTCCCCAAGAAACCTTGGAGGGTTTTGCTTTTTGTTTCATTAAGGGAAGCCGCTCAGTTTCAAAGTTTCACACCCAACAGTGGCCTGGAGGACTGTATTTCCTTAATTGTGATTTTGATGAGGAGAGAATTGGGACGGAATTTGGATTCAGAATGACATAAATAATGGATTGCTTTGTATGTGGAAGAGCCTGTTGTCAGCAGTGTAGGTCTGAAAATGATTGCTGGCATATCCAGAATTCTTAAGGGTATTTCCATGTACTTTGGACAGTATTTGTCAACCTAAGGGAGATCTTTCTAATCTTCTGGAAAGGTTCAAGGCATGGATGCTGGCGTTGTGTCAGCAAAGCTCTCCATATCCTTGACTGCCTCCATAGTGGCCAGAAGCCAGGCGTTTAGGGAGGCACATTTTTTCTCTTCAGATGGCACTGCCTTGCATTCTAGTGCACCTTTTCTGAATCTAAGACTTCTCGCTACTCTCTTGCTACTTCAGTGATCACAGCGTGAGCTCATGCTGTCAGCATCTAAGAATCTACGTGAAAGATTTCACTCAAAGAATGGCCTTTTCACTGGAAAATAGGATTGCTGGGGGAAACAGAGTGTTTTGGTCTCCGTTATTGGCATTAATTTAATCCTAATGCTTCCTGACACTGATTAGCACCTTATAGCTGGTGAAGGACTTCCCCTGTCTCACTTCATCTTCACGAGCACCCCATGAGTTCTTAGTACAGATGAGAAAACAGAAGCTGTTTCTCGCATTCATTGCCTTTCTCACTTTCTAGAAAAACCGAAAGACTGTTGGTCTAAATCTCAGGAAGTTAATGTTTCTTCAATACTTCTATCATTTCCAGAATCAGAGTGGATAGCAATTATCTATAAGACTCCAATTTGAAACGTCATAAAGCTGTGTTGTATTTTAGGCCTCCCTATTATTTTTATGTATTTTAATTTTATATTCTAACTTAACTATTTTTACTAAGCTAGAGGTATGCTCTCCTGCATCAACAAAGAAGTACCCATCTCTATGCTGAGAATATGATTATACTGAATCATGGTGTGGTATTAAAAAGTAGCTGAAGGACTTCCCGGTGGTCCAGTGGTTTGGATGCCATGCTTTCACTGCAGTGGCCATGGGTTTGATCCCTGGTCAAGGAGCTGAGATCCCACATGCTGCAGCCTCCCTGAAATAAAAATAAAAAGCAGCTGAAATTTTAGACAAGTCAGAAAAGAAAGCTTGAATACATAGGAATGTGGAGCCAGAAAATACTTTGGAAATCGTTTAGTTCAGTTCCTCACACTTCATAAATAAGGACTGTGGCCCTGAATAATGAAGTTTATTAGTTTCTTACCCCCTCTTTCCATTAGAAAATGCCACCTCGTGTGTTAAACTGGGATCATTGCAAACCCAGTCTGTGTGTCTGGCAGGCTTTCTATAACATTCATATTAAAAACACTAACCAAAAATAAATGACTTAGAGATGTGGGAATCATACTCTTTGTCACAGGGAAGGCGTTTGTGTTTGGGATCAGACCTGTTGGAGTCCTGGCTTCACCACTTACCTGTTAACCTTGGCAAGTCTCTCTCGAGCTCAGTTTTCACAGCTATGAGATGGAGAAATGAATCATCATGGTGAAAGTCCAATGTGACTTTTTAAATAATATTCACGACCTTTCTACTACTACTGTATAGGTCAAGCCCAGGTAGGGGATGTGTACCAGAAGACGTGATTCTGATGGTGAGATACAACAGCCTCAGTCTTGCGGATGCATGGGTGAAACGTGAACGTTAACGTGAAGTCGCTCAGTCGTGTCCTACTCTTTGCGAGTCCCCATGGACTGTAGCCTACCAGGCTCCTCTGTCCATGGGATTTTCCAGGCAATAGTACTGGAGTGGATTGCTATTTCCTTCTCCAAGGGATCTTCCCAACCCAGGGATCGAACCCGGGTCTCCCACATCATAGACAGACGCTTTACTTCTGAGCCAGATACCACCTACTTTCGCCAAAAACTGGAAGACTGTCACCTGAGTCCTTGTAACTAAAGAGATCATGAACTGCTGGCCTCCTGAATTGAACTGCTCATCTCCACGTCAGCTGCAGCGCTCTACTTCTCCCTCCTTAATGAACGTTGCCATTGAAACCCCTGCTTCCATTCCAGGCCCTATTGCCTGGTCCTCAACTAGATGTGAGGAACCCAATTAAGTTACAGAAAAGAAGCCAGATTCTTGACAGCTATAGAGTAGCAACAGGTATGGCTCATCAGAAGCAGAATACATCAGAGGAGCTGTCTCATGTGCTTCTACACCCTGAAACATGTATATGAATTGCTGTGGGTTAGTGGGTGGGTGACCTAAGGAATGCTCCAACCATACTTGATATCCCCCTAAAGAGGAGTGTCTCAGAAAAGTGTTCGTAGGGCTGGTTTCATGGAAATGCAGCCTGTGCAGTTGTGTAAACCCTGTACTCAGAAGAGCCTCACGTTGGGTGTAATGCTCTGCTGTTGTCACCTTGAAATTGTTCATTACTTTCCCTCTGAGCTTGGGTTTTTGAGTGAAGTCTAATGGGACAACAGTACATCCACATTAGTGGGGGAGATGTGAGCCATGTGTGTGTCCAGTCTTGTTTCTTCCCATCCTATTCACATACAGCTTTCATAGACAACTAGCTTCTACTCAGGGCCCCACTAAGAAAAGCACAGTTCACGGTTTTAAGTTCTGTTATTACTGTCTTAAAATTCTTAACAATTTTATCTTTGAATCTGTGTTGTGTAAACATACAAGTGGGCCCTAGGAAACATCACTATGAACAAAGCTAGTGGAAGTGATGGAATTCCAGCTGAGCTATTTCAAATCCTAAAAGATAATGCTGTGAAAGTGCTACACTCAATATGCCAGCCAATTTGGAAAACTCAGCAGTGGCCACAGGACTGGAAAAGGGACAGTTTTCATTCCAATCCTAAAAAAGGCAATGCCAAAGAATGCTCAAACCACACAATTGCCCTCTTCTCACACACTAGTAAAGTAATGCTCAGAATTCTCCAAGCCAGGCTTCAGCAACACGTGAACCGTGAACTTCCAGATGTTCAAGCTGGTTTTAGAAAAAGCAGAGGAACCAGAGATCAAATTGCCAACATCCATCGGATCATGGAAAAAGCAAAGGAATTCCAGAAAAACATCTGCTTCACTGACTATGCTAAAGCCTTTGACTGTGTGGATCACAACAAACTGTGGAAAATTCTTTAAGAGATGGAAATATCAGACCACCATACCCGCTTCCTGAGAAACCTGTATGCAGTTCAGGAAGCAACAGCTGGAACCAGACATGGAACAACAGACTGGTTCCAAATTGGGAAAGGAGTGTGTCAAGGTTGTATAATGTCACTTTGCTTATTTAACTTGTATGCAGAGTCAAGGTGAGGTGAAGTCGCTCAGTCGTATCCAACTCTTTGCAACCCCATGGACACCAGGCTCCTCCATCCATGGGCTTTTCTAGGCAAGAGTACTGGAGTGGGGTGCCATTTCTTTCTCCAGGGAATCTTCCCGACCCAGGGATTGAAGCCAGGCCTCCCACATTGTAGACAGAAGCTTTACTGTCTGAGCCACCAGGGAAGTCCAAAAGCAGAGTATATCATGCGAAATGCCAGGCTGAATGAAGCACAAGATGGAATCAAGATTGCCGAGAGAAATATCAATAACCTCAGGTATGCAGACAACACCACCCTTATGGCAGAAATTGAAGAGGAACTAAAGAGCCTCCTGATGAGCGTGAAAGAGGAGAGTGAAAAAGCTGGCTTGAAACTCAGCATTCAGAAAACTTCAGTACCATTTTTCCAGATTCTGTATATATGTGTTAGAATACAGTATTTCTCTTTCTCTTTCTAACACACTTCACTCTGTATAATAGGTTCTAGGTTCATCCACCTCATCAAAAAACTAAGATCATGGGATCCGGTCCCATCACTTCATGGCAAATAGATGGGGAAACAATGGAATCAGTGACAGGCTTTATTTTCTTGGGCTCCAAAATCACTGTGGACAGTGACTGCTGCCATGAAATTAAAAGATGCTTTCTCCTTGGAAGAAAAGCTATGACAAACCTAGACAGCATATTAAAAAGCAGAGACATTACTTTGACAACAAACATCTGTATAGTCAAAGCTGTGGTTTTTCCAGTAGTCGTGTATGGATGTAAGAGTTGGACTGTAAAGAAGGATGTGAGCTGAAGAATCGATACTTTTGAACTGTGGTGTTGGAGAAGACTCTTGAGAGTCCCTTGGACTGCAAGGAGATCCAACCAGTCCATCCTAAAGGAAATCAGTCCTGAATATTCATTGGAAGGACTGATGCTGGAGATGAAGCTCTAAACTATGGCCACTTGATGTGAAGGGCTGACTCATTGGAAAAGACCCTGATGCTGGGAACTTGATGCAGCAGAAAGGGACAACAGAGGATTAGTTGGTTGGATGGCATCACCAACTCAATGGACATGAGTTTGGGCAAACTCTGGGAAGTAGTGAAGGACAGAGAAACCTGGCATGGTGCAGTCCATGGGGTCACAAAGAGTCAGACAAGGTTGAGCGACTGAACAAAAACAACAACAAAAATACCAATTCCAGTCTGATGGGGCAATGTAGTGTGAGCCTGAGTAAACAGGTACAACATGCATATTTATCTCTTTGCTGCCCTATTTGCATACAGTGTTCATGATATCCAAGGGCACAGAGTTCCAGGGACACCCAGTGTGTGGTAGCTCAGTGCAACTCAGCCTAGCACAGGTGAGTACATTCCATCTACACCTGGGCATTCTGAGAGGCCGGGCTCTCTGTGGGTGCCAGAACTGGTTTCACATGCAGAAAAAAGGCAGTGCTATTCCTAAAAGTATGAATGACTGAGGAACTCCATCATATTTTGACTGGCTTGCGTTACTTCCCTATGTTAGTCAACCACTGACATTCAAAATGATAATACAGGAGAAAAGAGAGCAACCTAGGGTTCCTTTTCCTTCCAGCTCTTCCTTAGTCATCAGGAAGCTGATGGTAGATGGTGTTAGTGGGATGTGCAGGCATCAAGAAGTGGAACAGAAGAGTTAGTTTAGTTGAGACCACATTTCCACTATCTGCATACCAGATAAATATTACATGTTACATAAATATTACAAGATGCTAACTGTGTGATTTTGATTTCCACCTACAAGTAAATATTCTATTCATACTTAAAACTGACATTTCACAATGTAAACATGAACAGTCAAAATTAGGTTAAAGATTTTCATTTTTCTTTACATTGAAGTACATTGAACAGTGAGACAGCATGCTAAAATGATCCCTCGATGACTTATGCCCTTGTACAATCCTCCCTTAGCAAGTTGGAAGGACCTGAAGTTTGCTTCTAACTAATAGACTGTGGCAGATGTGAAAGAGTTTGGTGGAGGTAATTAAAGCCCCTAATCAGTTAACTTGAAAGACTCAATAAATCAAAGTGACATTATCCTGGGTGGGCCATACCTAATCAGGCAAGCCCTTTAAAAGCATATAGAAATGAGACTTTTCTTCTGCTGACCTTGAAGAAATGAGCACCATGAGTCCTGCAGCTGGAAAAAAAAAGTTCTGCCAACAACAGCCTGAGCTTGAGAGTGGACTCCAAGCCTCAGATGAGATCCGAGCCCTGACCAACACCAAGACTGAGGCCTGTGAGACCCTGGGCAGAGCACCCAGCTACACATTCCTGGATTCTTGACCCACAGAGACTATGGGACACTACATGGGTATTGCTAGAAGTTGCTAAGTTTGGGGGTAATTTGTTATGCAGCCATAGGAAGTTAGTGCAAATAGCTGATAAAAGCACCATGACAAGTGGAGAAAAAGACCTTGGAAGAAAGGAAAAAGTTTTAGATTTTAGGCACTCTCTATTTTTGAATAGGTCCTGCATTTTTCCTTTCCACTGAGCCCTCCAGATTCTGTAGCTGGCCCTGGCTGTTACTCCAAGCTTAGTGAGGCACATCCAAGGACTGACAGGCTTTCTGCTTGACTATCCAGTGCACACGGGCTTTGGCACAGCTTTTCTGGCATGGGTGTTGTATATCATACTTGTGAATACGGGGCGGGGGGCTGGCTACACGTTTCCTCTGTAGAATCGGAACACCATCTTTAAATTTTTAATTTTACAGTCTGAACTCAAATGCCTACATTTCACACTAATGATAAATTTGGCTTCTGAAACTTTTATATAAAATTACTCATAGCAATTCTGTGGGGATAGAACTAATGTAATTCTGCATACAATATTTTTATTGCATAACAAAATGATTGAACAATACATAACCATTTAGGAACTGTGTCCTATTTATTCTTGACAGGTAATTTCTACAGTGTTTTTTTTTTTTTAAAGGACTGACTTTCTCCATAAGGCTTTTTTAGCACTAGTTGCACGCTTCTGCAATAGTGCTATTTCCTCAAAATTGTTAGTTTTGTGGATGTTCTGGGTATATGTGTGTGTGTAACCACTTTGACCCACCTCCCTGGTTTGGAGAACAAATATAATGATTCTCCTATTCTATCCCAGTAGATAGTGCCAGCTCCAGGTATTTGTGTTACAGGAAATTCAACATCAAACTTTAATGAACTGCCATCCCAAAGGACCAAGGTCCTGAGAAGCTTACTTCATCTTACTTAAGTAAGACCTCTCCTGCTTACAAATTGCAGACCAGCCTGCTAACTAAGCGGCCCTGGTTTTCAACTGTTGTGAATTCTGTTGCTGTGGAAAAGCGTGGTGTCTGAAGACCAGTCCCCTCCCTGGTCTTGACTCCAGCACAGTTTGTGAGGGCGCAAGTTACTCTGGCTTTTGTTCACGAGTTCAAATGCACAGAGTGGCTGGACCTGGAGCTGTCTTAAAGCCGTTCCTCCTGATGATCACTCTGCACAGAGCAAGGACCACTAGGACAGGGGCTTACTTCTCATGTCTGCTTTGGGGTCTTTTCCTCCCAGAGAGGCTTGACTGAAACTAGCCTAAGACATCACAGTTCCTAATTATTTCAAACATCTAAAGGGAAGGAGTCATGCATGGACTGGATGCTGCTCTTCTCTGAAGCCTGCTGAACCCCACACAAATCTATTCTCAGTTTCCATCAAATCACAAAAATGATTTGATTCCTAAAGCCTGTGATTGCATGTGTGTGTGTGTTAGTCGCTCAGTCATCTCCAACTCTTTGCTACCCTATGGACTGTAGCCCACCAGACTCCTCTGTCCATGGGATTCTCCAGGCAAGAATACTGGAATGGGTTGCCATTTCCTTTTCCACAAGATCTTCCCAGACCAGGGATTGAACTAGTGTCTTCCGCATTGGTTGGCAGATTCTTTACCATCTGAACCATCAGGGAAGCCCCAGAGAGACCTTCATGATGTTGTGAGCAGAGTCCAAGAACATTTCTGCAGAGTGTTCTATGTCCTGTTTTGGAAAAGCAGTGGGTAGTGCTGGATTAAAATAATAAGGAAAACTCACTTTCCCTGTGCCAGGCACCTCCTACATGTGTATGTGTTGAGAATGTCTTATTCAGTTTTGTTTTCCTCCATCATCCTTAGCAAGGAGCCCACTGCAGCCCCTTTCACAAAGTACACAATTAATGGATGCTGGTGGAGTTGACAGTTAAGTGCAGTCACTCAGTCAGGTCGGACTCTTTGCGACCCCATGAATTGCAGCACGCCAGGCCTCCCTGTCCATCACCAACTCTCGGAGTTCACCCAAACTCATGTGCGTCGAGTTGGTGATGCCATCCAGCCATCTCATCCTCTGTCGTCCCCTTCTCCTCCTGCCCCCAATCCCTCCCAGCATCAGGGTCTTTTCCAATGAGTCAACTCTTCACATGAGGTGGCCAAAGTATTGGAGTTTCAGCCTCAGCATCAGTCCTTCCAATGAACACCGAGGACTGGTCTCCTTCAGAATGGACTGGTTGGATCTCCTTGAAGTCCAAGGGACTCTCAAGAGTCTTCTCCAACACCACAGTTCAAAAGCATCAATTCTTCAGTGCTCAGCTTTCTTCACAGTCCAACTCTCGCATCCATACACGACCATTAGAAAAACCATAGCCTTGACGGACCTTTGTTGGCAAAGTAATGTCTCTGCTTTTGAATATGCTATCTAGGTTGGTCATAACTTTTCTTCCAAGGAGTAAGTGTCTTTTAATTTCATGGCTGCAATCACCATCTGCAGTGATTTTGAGCCCAAAAAAATAAAGTCAGCCACTGTTTCCCCATCTATTTCCCATGAAGTGATGGGACCAGATGCCATGGATCTTCGTTTTCTAAATGTTGAGCTTTAAGCCAACTTTTTCACTCTCCTCTTTCACTTTCATCAAGAGGCTTTTTAGTTCCTCTTCACTTTCTGCCATAAGGGTGGTGTCATCTGCATATCTGAGGTGATTGATATTTCTCCCGGCAATCTTGATTCCAGCTTGTGCTTCTTCCAGCTCAGCGTTTCTCATGATGTACTCTGCATAGAAGTTAAATAAGCAGGGTGACAATATACAGCCTTGATGTACTCCTTTTCCTATTTGGAACCAGTCTGTCATTCCATGTCCAGTTCTAACTGCTGCTTCCTGACCTGCATACAGATTTCTCAGGAGGCAGGTCAGGTGGTCTGGTATTCCCATCTCTTTCAGAATTCTCCACAGTTTATTATGATCCACACAGTCAAAGACTTTGGTATAGTCAACAAAGCAGAAATAGATGTTTTTCTGGAGCTCTCTTGCTTTTTCCATGATCCAGCGGATGTTGGCAATTTGATCTCTGGTTCCTCTGCCTTTTCTAAAACCAGCTTGAACATCAGGAAGTTCACAGTTCACGTATTGCTGAAGCCTGGCTTGGAGAATTTTGAGCATTATTTTACTAGCGTGTCAGATGAGTGTAATTGTGTGGTAGTTTGAGCATTCTTTGGCATTTCCTTCCTTTGTGATTGGAATGAAAACTGACCTTTTCCAGTCCTGTGGCCACTGCTGAGTTTTCCAAATTTGCTGGCATATTGAGTGCAGCACTTTCACAGCATCATCCTTCAGGATTTGAAATCACTCAACTGGAATTCCATCACCTCCACTAGCTTTGTTCACAGTGATGCTTTCTAAGGCCCACTTGACTTCACATTCCAGGATGTCTGGCTCTAGGTGAGTAATCACACCATTGTGATTTTCTGGGTCATGAAGATCTTTTTTATACAGTTCTTCTATGTATTCTTGCCACCTCTTCTTAATATCTTCTGTTAGGTCCATACCATTTCTGTCCTTTATCAAGCCCATCTTTGCATGAAATGTTCCCTTGGTATCTCTAATTTTCTTGAAGAGATCTCTAGTCCTTCCCATTCTGTTTTTTCCCTCTATTTCTTTGCATTGATCACTGAGGAAGGCATTCTTATCTCTCCTTGCTATTCTTTGGAACTCTGCATTCAGATGCTTATATCTTTCCTTTTCTCCTTTGCTTTTCACTTCTCTTCTTTTCACAGCTATTTGTAAGGCCTCCTCAGACAACCATTTTGCTTTTTTGCATTTCTTTTTGATGGGGACGGTCTTATCCCTGTGTCTTGTACCATGTCAGGAACCTCCATTCATAGTTCATCAGGTACTCTGTCTATCAGATCTAGTCCCTTAAATCTATTTCTCACTTCCACTGTATAGTCATAAGGTATTTGGTTTAGGTCACACCTAAATGGTCTAGTGGTTTTCCCTACTTTCTTCAACTTAAGTCTGAATTTGTCAATAAGGAGTTCATATCTGAGTCACAGTGAGCTCCAGGTCTTGGTTTTGCTGACTGTATAGAGCTTCTCCATCTCTGGCTGCAAAGAATATAGTCAATCTGATTTTGGTGTTGACCATCTGGTGATGTCCATGTGTAGACTCTTATCTTGTGTTGCTGGAAGAGGGTGTTTGCTATGACCAGTGCATTCTCTTGGCAAAACTCTATTAGCCTTTGCCCTGCTTCATTCCATATTCCAAGGCCAAATTTGCCTGTTACTCCAAGTGTTTCTTGACTTCCTACTTTAGCATTCCAGTCCCCTGTAATGAAAAGGACATCTTTTTTGGGTGTTAGTTCTAAAAGGTCTTGGAGGTCTTCATAGAACTGTTCAACTTCAGCTTCTTCAGCATTACTGGTTGGGGAATAGGCTTGGATCACCGTGATATTGAATTATTTGCCTTGGAAATGAACAGAGATCATTCTGTCGTTTTTTAGATTGCATCCAAGTACTGCATTTCGGACTCTTTTTTTGACCACAATGGCTACTCCATTTCTTCTAAAGAATTCCTGCAGCTCCTTTCACAAAGTATACATTTAATGGATGCTGGTGGAGATGAATAGAAACAATAATTAAAACTAGCGTCTATTCTTGGGGCTTCCCAGGTGGCGCTAGTGGTAAAGAACACGCGGGAAAGGAAACGCTGGTTCAGTCTCTGGGTGGGGAAGATCGTCCGGAGGAAATGGCAACCCACTCCAGTATTCTTGTCTGGAGAATCCCACGGACAGAAGAGCCTGATGGGTTATAGTCCATGGGGTCACAAAGAGTCGGACATGGCTAAAGGGACTTAGCACATAGCACACAATCTATTCATAGTTTACAAATTAAGGTCTTCTATACTCTGTCTGCCTCACCGCTTAGCTAAGAGCTCTGCCATGCAGAAATCTGGGTGCTGGGGCTCTGGGATTAGTGACCCATGAAACTAACTTCATCCCTTTTGATCCTAAAGAATAAATCAAGATTGAAACTCTTCCGTTGATTCCGCCATCCAATTCATTTGGCTGATAATCCTTAGGTCCACTTGGGTTAAGAATGAGATGACCACAGACCAGGAAGATACTCTGCACATCCTTGATGTCACTTTTGTTCTTCAAATTTACTCTCAGGTTATGCAAGCCGACTCCCCAGAATTCCCGGTGCACTTGTGTAGCGGATGTTTTTCTGGCTGACAACTATTCCAACATATGGCACCTCCTAAGAAGCACCAGAAGACTGAAATATTCTGATTTCCAGGCTTTGACTGCAGTTCTTGAAATAGCTTGGTTATAAAACTCACAACAAATAACACTTCCTTTGACACTCAGAGTGTGAGGAAGAGCTAGACTGTGGTGTGTATTTAGACCACTTTGTACCTGAATTTAAATTTTTAACGTTCTCTTTAGAGGCAAGCAGTTTCACCGTATGCATGTTAAAGAACAGCAATGCAAATGAATGCGTTTGGTCTCCAATCTGTGGACCCATTCACTTGTTTTTATCGTGTAGCATTTTAAAGATTGGGAATAATTATGACAAGAGACCTGTGTAAACCTCTTAACCCCATGCTGGCATTATGCCATGCTTTCTCTCTCTCTCTCATAAACAAACACCCAGCTACCTCTGAAAGCCCCTTGTGTGTCCTCTCCCACTCCTTTGCCCTCCCTTCCGAAGAGTAACTGTCACTCTAGGTTACTGTGGACTCTTCCCATTCTCATCGGAGAGGGCATGTAGATTGTTTCCAGATTTTTTTGTTGTTGTTACCAATAATGCTGTAATTAACATTCTTATCCCTTGTGCCCATGTGCTCAAATTTCCTTAGGATTTTGTACCTGGAACTGGAATTGCCAGGTGCTATGGTGTATGCGTCTTCAACACTGCCAAATCACTCTCCAAAGTAGTTGAACAAGCTTACTGTGCTGCCAGCAGCGTATGAAAGCTCCTCTTTCTTCATATTCTATCACAAAACTCAGCAAAGACTCAACGTTTTAATGTAGCTGCTCTGTTTAACCATTGTAGCTTTACAGTAAGCATTGATATCTAGAAAGGCAACTTCCCTGCCTTCTGTTTTTGTGTTGCTGAAGCCAACAGTTCTCAGACTTTTCGAGCCCTTTACACTCTTAGAAATTGAGTACTCCAAAAAGCTTTTGTTTATGTGGATTATTTCTATCAATATTTACTCACAATTGAAAATGAGAGTTTTTTTTTTTGTTTTTTTTTTTTTGAGGTGGACCATTTTAAAGTCTTTATTGAGTTTGTTACAGTATTACTTCTGTTTTATGTTTTGATTTTTTGGTCACGAGGCATGTGAGATCTTAGCTCCCCAGCAGGGCTCGAACCTGCACCCCCTACATCGGAAGGTGAAGTCTCACCCACTAGACCACCAGAGAAGTCCCCAAAGTGCAAAGTTTTTAAAATGTGTAGTTACGAATGCATTTAAAAGTGACACTAGTAAACCTACTACATGTGAGCATGAATAACACTTTTCATAAAAAAATAACTAATATTCCAAAACAAGAAGATCAGGATGGCACTGCTTTATATTTCTGCAGTGTCTTTAATGCCTGGTTTAATTCCCAGAGCTGCTCCTGCATTCAGTCTGTTGTGCTATTAACTATCACGTAGCCTCTGGACAATTCCAGAGTGAGGGAAAGAGAATGAAAATGGCAAATAATGTTTCAGTATTATTATGAAAATAATTCCGATCTCTTAGACCACCACCCCACCCCTCCAACACCCACAAGGGTCTCAAGGATCCCCAAGTCCTTGGGTCCATCCTTTGAAAATGCTGTTCTGAGCTATTCTTGGTTCTTTTACTGCCATGAGTTTCAGGATCAGCTTATGAAGTTCCACAAAGTAGGCAGGTGTGTGGAATTTATAGCTTAATTTGCTAGAACTGGCGTATATATGGTAGTGTGTGTGTGTGTTTTCTCAGTCATGTTCAACTCTTTGTGGCCCCATGGACTGTAGCCCACCAGACTCCTCTGTCCATGGAATTTTCCAGGCAAGAATACTGGAGTAGGAAGCCATTCCCTTCTCCAAAGGATCTTCTTGACCCAGAGATCAAACCTGTGTCTGATATCTCCTGGATTGGCAGGCAGATTCTCTGCCACTATACCACTTGGGATTCATAAATACACTAAATTATCCTGTAACTTGAAGCCCTGTTGAGTGTCCTACAATCACATTTTAACATTTTCTTTGTCAGGTCTTATATTTATACACTGTGCTTTAATTAGGTAATTTATGTGTTTGCTGCTATTGTGAATGGACTATTTTAAATGTGTTTTTTAAATTGGCTGGTTGCTGGCATATAATCAGAATCATGTTGATTTTTGTACAGTGATGTTGATTCCAGCAACCTTCCTAAACTCTTCTTTTTTCCTACGATCTGTCCATAGATTTTCTTGACGTTTCTATGTAGGTGATCTCATTGTCTAGGAATAACAGTTTTGAAACTCTTATGTCTCTATTTTTTTAGGTGGAGAAGGATAAGGGCTACATTATGTTGGTAAGGATCTCTTCTTGTCAAATGTTGTCAAGAGCTGATCTGAACAGCCAGGTGACAAGATGGTCAATTAAAACAAAATAAAATTACAGTAACAGTCAGGCCTTACTGACAATATAAGCTAGAGTCTGGGGGCCGCTTCCACCAGTGGTTGATTTTCCCTACAGAATGGTATTGACTGAGGGTCAGATATACCAGCCAAGAGGAAGGACCCTTTCATTGCAGTGGATGCTTCCCCTTCCCCCCAAAAGCTTCCTGCCATTTATGGACCCAGGACAGCCAGGGGAGGGGAGATGGGGAAGGGGCTGAGACAGCACTGAGTACTGTGTCAGAGTGGAGGGAAGTGTCTCCAAGCCACTCCCACACCCAGGAAGTCTTGGCAGAGGCACCCGAGAAGCACCTTGCCTAGGGCCCCCCAACAACATGGCCTCTGATAGGCATACTTGTACTGTGCAGGGGCGGGTGGGGGCTCAGTACTTAACTGCAACTTTTTCCCTCGGGACTGTGCACCACGCCTGCTGTGGGAAGGGCAGCTCTGCCTCAGGAGTCCTGCCGCACAAGGCCTGGGTCGTCGCCCCTGGGGGAGACGAGTGAGGGCTGAAAGACCCCACATAGGATTTTGGCCAAGAGCTGGATTCCTCAAGGTTAAATGAAGCTGTGCTTATGAGCACCCTTCTCTTATTCCTGACTTTAGAAGGAATGTTTCAAGTAGTTCACCAGGATATATGGCACTCGTTTGAGGTTCGTGATAGATATGCTTAGGTGGTGGTTTAGTCGCTAAGTTGTGTCTGACTCTTGTGATCCCGTGGATTATACCCCGTCAGGCTCCTCTGTCCGTGGGATTTTCCAGGCAAGAATACTGGAGTGGGTTGCCATTTCCTTCTCCAGGGGATTTTCCTGACCCAGGAATCAAACCCGGGTCTCCTGCATTGCAGGCAGTTGATTTACTGACTGAGCTATGAGGGAAGCCCAGATACACCTGAAGATGGAAGTTTCCTTTAGCACTTTGGTTGCTATTACTGCATTTTATTTCTTAATCATATATATGTCTTGAGTTTTATCAAGCACTTTTCTATATCTGTTGGATGAATTATATGCTTTCTTCTCTCATCTTGATTTTACCAGTGTTGAATCACCCTTGTATTCCTTTCTTGGTCCTGATACATTCTTTTCTGTACATTGCTGTATTTAGTTTGCCAATATTTTATCAGTAATTGCCCTTTCTCATACTATTTTAGTCTACTTTCCACTGAAAAAATAAATCACGGAATTTTCTATTTCTGTTCTATGGACTGGTTGGGATGAGATAGGAGTGATCTGACTTTTAAGGGTCAGTAACAATTTGCTTGTAAAACTATTTAAGCCTGGAGTTTCTTTGTGGTAGACTGTTTTGCTTAGACTGTTTGGGGGTCCTGATGTTATGTGATTAGAAAAACCCAATGGATTTGTCGTTCAATTTAGTATACCTTTTATACAGCAAAAAAAAGTATAAACGTGTTTAACTAAAGCTTTTATGCAATTTTGAAAAGTAAAAAGGGGTTCAGGATTGACAGACTCACCTGACCGACCTCCCCAGTGCACAGAGGGTATCTGCCCACTTTCTTTCTCCCACTCTGCTCTCCTCTCTTGAGTCACATTCTTTGGGGTATTCTCCTTTTCTGGACTCAGAAACAATCTTCTTTTGCTTATTAAATTAAAAAAAAATAATTTTAATGCACTCTGTTTACAATTATTACAAAATATCGGCTATATTCCTTGTGTTGTACAGAACATCCTTGTAGCCGATCTCACACTCAGTAGTCTGTGCCTCCCACTCTGCACCCCTATCTTGTCCCTCCCCACCCACCCCTCCCCTCTGGTAACCACTAGTGTAAACCACTCTTCTTTTTAGGCTCCTTTCACTCTGCATCTAAAACCCCAAATTTCCAGCTCTCACCCCTGCCTGTCTTTTCAGTCCGTCCCAAGTTTTCCAGGTATCTCATCTCTCCATTGCTTCCAGTACCACCTAGACAGTGATGACATGGGGATTTTAATTTCCAGTTCCAGTCCCAGAGGAGTACCCCCAATTTAACAGGTACAGAATGTAACCTGATTTCTTCCTGCAACACAGTCCGGCATTTCTGTGTTGCCCTTTCTAGGCCTGCACCGTAGCGTTCGCCCGCCAGCTCTCTCCGCTGGCTCTACCGCCTTTGCAGACAAACTGAATTTGGGGCCCTTCAGTAGCTGCCCCGGAGGAGATGGGCCCGCGGGAGGAGAGGGACGGCGCGATCCCGGGTCACTCCTCCGCAGTCGTGCTTCCCACTCCGCCCTCTCTGAGTGCCAGGGTCTTTTCAGCTGCGGATGCTGCTGGCTCGTTCCTTGTGGCACCAGGGCCCGCACCATCGCTGTGGTCCCCTTGAACTCCGCCAGTCTTCCTAAGTACTTCCTTCATCCAGCTTTCCTCAGTCACCCTGTTTGAGCGCTGAGATGCTAACTGCTGGGACTGCCCAGCGTTAGTCACCACGCCTCTCTGGCTGCTTCAGACAGAAAACCTCCATCTCCTCTTCCCATCTGCCCCCACTGCCCTCCCCACCCTTCCCGCCCTGTGGATGCTGCTTCCTGCACACACCCTGAAATGAGCCACTTCTCTCTGCAACTGAGTAGCAGCCTCTTTCCCAATCTCCCCATTTATACTTTTGCTTCTTTCAATCTATTCACTGCAGAATCTTTTCAAAACATAACCTACATTTTTCTTCACTGCTTAAACCTCACTAATGGTGTTGTCTTAGATTTTGAGTTAAATCCAAGTTCATCCTCACAAGCCCACAACGTCTTGCATGGTCGGACCTCTGCATGCCTCACTGAACCCATCACGCATGGCCGCTGGCTGGCACACTATGCTCCCAGCACACTGTCCTCCCAGTTGTTCCCTGAATTCAGCAAGCTCATCCACACCACAGGACCTTTTGTTTCTCCTTTTCTTTGTAGAGGAAACTCAGGATCCCCTCCATAGAAAACAATTACTCTGCTCTACATATATGCCTTAAAATTTTTTTATTGGAGTATAGTTATCAATGTTGCATTAGTTTTGGGTGTACAGCAAAGTGTATCAGTTATGCATATACATGTATCCACTCTTTATTAGATTCTGTTCACATACAGGTCATTATAGAGTATTGAGTTCCCTGTGCTATACAGTAGGTGCTTCTTAGTTACCTATTTTATGTATAGTATTGTGTGTATGCAAAGAAATCAATGCATATAAATCATTGATCACTGCAAAGAAATAGAGGAAAACAATAGAATGGGAAAGACTAGAGATCTCTTCAAGAAAATTAGAGATACCAAGCGGGAACATTTCATGCAAAGATGGGCAAAATAAAGGACAGAAATGGTATGGACCTAACAGAAGCAGAAGATATTAAGAAGAGGTGGCAAGAATATACAGAACTGTACAAAAAAGATCTCAGTGACCCAGATAATCATGATGGTGTGATCACCCACCTAGAGCCAGACATCCTGGAATGCAAAGTGGGCCTTAGGAAGCATCACTGCGAACAAGCTAGTGGAGGTGATGGAATTCCAGTTGAGCTATTTCAAATCCTAAAATATGATGCTGTGAAAGTGCTGCACTCAACATGCCAGCATATTTGGAAAACTCAGGAGTGGCTACAGGACTGGAAAAGATCAGTTTTCACTCCATTCCCAAAGGCAATGCCAAAGAATGTTCAAACTGCCACACAATTACA
Organism: Capricornis sumatraensis; assembly: GCF_032405125.1. Lineage (NCBI taxonomy): Eukaryota > Metazoa > Chordata > Mammalia > Artiodactyla > Bovidae > Capricornis > Capricornis sumatraensis. The sequence continues at coordinate 39,252,348 of NC_091078.1, read as the reverse complement.
GCCATCGCACACAGTTCAGTTCAGTTCAGTTGCTCAGTCATGTCTGACATTTTGTAACCCCACGGACTGCAGCACACCAGGCTTCCCTGTCCATCACCAACTCCTGGAGCTTGCTCAAACTCATGTCCATTGAGTCAATGATGCCATCCAACCATCTCATCCTCTGTCATCCCCTTCTCTTGCTGCCCTCAATCTTTCCCAGCATCAAGGTCTTTTCAAATGAGTCAGTTCTTCACATCAGGTGGCCAGAGGTTTGGAGTTTCAGCTTCAAAATCAGTCCTTCCAATGAACACCCAGGACTGATCTCCTTTAGGATGGACTAGTTGGGTCTCCTTGCAGTCCAAGGGACCCTCAAGAGTCTTCTCCAGCACCACAGTTCAAAGCATCAATATTTCAGCATTCAGTTTTCTTTATAGTCCAACTCTCACATCCATACACAACTACTGGAAAAATCAGAGCTTTGACTAGATGGACCTTTGTTGGCAAAGTAATGTCTCTGCTTATTAATATGCTATCTAGGTTTGTCATAGCTTTTCTTCCAAAGAACAAGTGTCTTTTAATTTCACGGTTGCTGTCACCATCTGCTGTGATTTTGGAGCCCAAAAACATAGTCTGTCACTGTTTCCCCATCTATTTGCCATGAAGTGATGGGACTGAATGCCATGATCTTCATTTTTTGAATGTTGAGTTTTAAGCCAACTTTTTCACTCTCCCCTTTCACTTTCATCAAGAGGCTCTTTAGCTCTTCTTCACTTTCTGCCATAATGGTGGTGTCATCTGCATATCTGAGGTTATTGATATTTCTCCCAGCAATCTTGATTCCAGCTTGTGCTTCATCTAGCTGGCATTTTGCATGATGTACTCTGCATGATGGACAGGTCATGGTGGAGTGGTCTGACAGAATGCAGTCCACTGTAGAAGGGAATGGCAAACCACTTCAGTATTCTTGCCTTGAGAACCCCATGAACAGCATGAAAAGGCAAAATGATAGGACATTGAAAGATGAACTCCCCAGGTCAGTATATGCCCAATATGTTTCTGGAGATCAGTGGAGAAATAACTCCAGAAAGATGAAGGATGGAACCAAAGCAAAAACAACACCAATTGTGAATGTGATTGGTGATAGAAGCAAAGTCTGATGCTGTAAAGAACAATATTGCATAGGAACCAGGAATGTTAGGTCCGTGAATCAAGGCAAATTGGAAGTGGTCAAACAGGAGATGGCAAGAGTGAACATCAACATTCTAGGAATCAGTGAACTAAGATGGACTGGAATGGGTGAATTTAACTCAGATGACCATTATATCTACTATTGTGGGCAGGAATCCTTTAGAAGAAGTGGAGTAGCCATCATAGTCAACGGAAGAATCTGAAATGCAGTACTTGGATGCAATCTCAAAAACAGATTGATCTCTGTTGGTTTCCAAGGCAAACCATTCAATATAATGGTAATCCAAGTCTATGCCCCGCCCAGTAACACTGAAGAAGCTGAAGTTGAACAGTTCTATGAAGACCTACAAGGCCTTTTAGAACTAACACCCCCAAAAAGTGTCCTTTTCAGGGGACTGGAATGCAAAAGTAGGAAGTCAAGGAACACCTGGAGTAACAGGAAAATTTGGCCTTGGAATATGGAATGAAGCAGGGCAAAGGCTAATGGAGATTTGCCAAGAGAACACACTGGTCATAGCAAACACCCTCTTCCAACAACGCAAGATAAGAGTCTACACATGAACATCACCAGGTGGTCAACACCAAAATCAGATTGATTATATTCTTTGCAGCCAAAGATGAAGAAGCTCTATACAGTCAACAAAAACAAGACTGGGAGCTCACTGTGGCTCAGATCATGAACTCCTTATTGCCAAATTCAGACTGAAATTGAAGAAAGTAGGGAAAACCACTAGACCATTCAGGTATGACCTAAATCAAATCCCTTATGACTCTATAGTGGAAGTGAGAAATAGATTTAAGGGTCTAGATCTGAAAGACAGAGTAGAGTGCCTGATGAATTATGGATGGAGGTTCCTGACATTGTACAGGGGACAGGGATCAAGACCATCTCCATGAAAAAGAAATGCAAAAAAGCAAAATGGCTGTCTGAGGAGGACTTACAAATAGCTGTGAAAAGAAGAGAAAAGAAAAGGAAAGGAGAATAGGAAAGATATACCAATTTGAATGCAGAGTTCCAAAGAATAGCAAGGAGAGACAAGAAAGCCTTCCTCAGCAATCAAGGCAAAGAAATAGAGGAAAACAACAGAATGGGAAAGACTAGAGATCTCTTCAAGAAATTACAGATATCAAGGGAACATTTCATGCAAAGATGGGCACAATAAAGGACAGAAATGGTATGGACCTAACAGAAGCAGAAGATATTAAGAAGAGGTGGCAAGAATACACAGAAGAACTGTACAAAAAAGATCTTCACAACCCAGATAATAATGATGGTGTGATCACTCACCTAGAGCCAGACATCCTGGAATGTGAAGTCAAGTGGGCCTTAGGAAACATCACTGTGAACAAAGCTAGTGAAGGTGATGGAATTCCAGTTGAGTGATTTCAAATCCTGAAAGATGATGCTGTGAAAGTGCTGCACTCAATATGCCAGCAAATGTGGAAAACTCAGCAGTGGCCACAGGACTGGAAAAGGTCAGTTTTCATTCCAATCCCAAAGAAAGGCAATGCCAAAGAATGCTCAAACTACTGCACAATTGCATTCATCTCACATGCTAGTAAAGTAATACTCAAAATTCTCCAAGCCAGCCTTTGGCAATACATGAACGGTAAACTTCATTCAAGCTGGTTTTAGAAAAGGCAGAGAAACCAGAGATCAAATTACCAACATCCTTTGGATCATCGAAAAAGCAAGTCAGATCCAGAAAAACATCTATTTCTGCTGTATTGACTATACCAAAGCCTTTGACTGTGTGGATCACAAGAAACTATGGAAAATTCTGAAAGAGACTGGAATACCAGACCACCTGACCTGCCTCTTGAGATACCTGTATGTAGGTCAGGAAACAACAGTTAGAACTGGACATGGAACAACAGACTGGTTCCAAATCAGAAAAGGAGTGCATCAAGGCTGTATATTGTCACCCTGCTTATTTAACTTCCATGCGGAGTACATCATGAGAAACGCTGGGCTGGAAGAAGCACAAGCTGGAATCAAGATTGCCAGGAGAATTATCAATGAGTTCAGATATGCAGATGACACCACCCTTATGGCAGAAAGTGAAGAGGAACTAGAAAGCCTCTTGATGAAAGTGAAAGAGGAGCGTGAAAAAGTTGGCTTAAAGCTCAACATTCAGAAAACAAAGATCCATGGCATCTGGGTCATCACTTCACAGCAAACAGATGGGGAAACAGTGGCTGACTTTATTTTTTGGGGCTCCAAAATCACCACAGATGGTGACTGCAGCCATGAAATTAAAAGACGCTTACTCCCTGGAAGAAAAGTTATGACCAAACTAAACAGAATATTAAAAAGCAGAGACATTACTTTGCCAACAAAGGTCCATCTAGTCAAGGTTATGGTTTTCCCAGTGGTCATGTATGGTTGTGAGAGTTGGACTATAAAGGAAGCTGAGCACTGAAGAATTGATGCTTTTGAACTGTGGTGTTGGAGAAGACTCTTGAGAGTCCCTCAAGACTGCATGGAGACCCAACCAGTCAATCCTAAAGGAAATCAGTTCTGAATATTCATTGGAAGGACTGATGTTGAAGCTGAAACTCCAATACTTTGGCCACCTGATCCAAAAACTGACTCATTGGAAAAGACCCTGATGCTGAGAAAGATTAAAGGCAGAAAGAGAAGGGGGTGACAGAAAATGAGATGGTTGGATGACATCACCAACTTGATGAACATGAGTTTGAGCATGATCCAGGAGTTGGTGATGGATAGGAAAATCTGGTGTGCTGCAGTCCATGGGGTCATAGAGTCACACATGACTGAGCAACTGAACTGAACTGTACTCATTTTTGTTAACTAACAAAAAATCTGTACATGTAAAAAATTGTCTAGAAAGATATATGTGGAAATTTCAGTGATTCTCTCTGGAGATAGAAATCCAAGAGATTTTCATATTCCATTTACACATTTAAATCATTTAGTATTAGACAAAAGTATTTACTGCTTTTCGATTCTGAAAAATCCATTCTTGTTTTTATATAGCTTTTTACTCTTTTAACTTATAAGGGACTTCCCTGGTGGCTTAGACAGTAAAGCATCTGCATGCGATGTGGAAAGCTGGATTGATCCCTGGGTCAGGAAGATACCCTGGAGAAGGAAATGGCAACCCACTCTGGTACTCGTGCTTGGAGAATTCCATGCCAGAGGAGTCTGGTAGGCTACAGTCTATGGGGTTGCAAAGAGTGGGACACACTGAGAGACTTCACTGTCAAACTGCATTGATCTATCAATGCACACCATCAAACTGCATTGACCTGATTGCTTGCAAACATAGCTGTTGACAAAAATAAAGAAATGTGTTTCTAATTTTCTAGATTCCTCGTAACTAAGAAATACCTCCTTTTTGTAAACAGTTATAAAATTCAGAGATTTCCTTTTTTTCTCTCTCTCTCTTTTCAGAAGTATCAGAGAAATAGTTTTTGAGACACCAGGAATGGCCTGGAAACGTTTTGGTCTTCAAACAGAGGTGTTTGTTCTAGAAGGACTAAAGAACACTCATTGTGGCAGAGGTTTAATTGTCTACTTTAACCAAATCAACAGAATTTTAAAAAGATAACTTTAGTCATTTTTGGCTGCCCTGGGTCCTCATGGACTTTCTCTAGCTGTGGCAGGTTGCGGTGCACAGCCTTCTCACTGTGGTGGCTTCTCTTGTTGTGCAGCACAGGCTCTAGGCAACGGGCTTCAGTAGTTGCAGCACACAGGCTCAGTAGTGGTGGCACATGGGGTCAGCTGCTCCACAGCATGTGGAATCTTCCCAAACCAGGGATTGAACCTGTGTCCCCTGTATTGGCAGGTGGGTTCTTATCCACTGTGCTACCAGGGAAGTTAAACAGAACTTTTTTGGATCTTTGTGAGAGTCCTGGAATTGAAGAGGGAACTGGTAAAAACTAATCAAAACCAATAACAAAGTACCCACGATGTACAAGAATTGTTTTGGTTGCAATGGATAGACCTACCAATCCAAAATTGTCTTGATTTTTTAGAAGTGAATGTACTTGCGTATGTATTTTTAGAGTCCAAGAATTAGCTCTTTTCAGCTGATCGAGTAGCAGCCAGTTTCCTTGTTTATCCGAGCACTGGCTCCATCTCCAGGCAGGTCTCTCCTGATTGCTTCCAAGATAACGTACAATACATTTTGTAATTCAGACCCAGTGGGAAAAAGAGAGGGTTTTTCCCAGAACAGTTTTAAAACACTTCCTGATGTAGAATCATATGCCTGTCCAATTACTGTTGCCTGGGAGAGGAAATACTCTTGTTGTTTTAAACTAGCGGTGGGATTAAGCTCATCAAACCTCATTGCTCAAGAGCTGGGGTTGAGGGGTTTCCCCAGAGGAAACTTGTGGCAAATATTTTATCCAGAGAAAAGTGAATCATTCAGGGTAGCAAGATTAATAGATGTTCACTACAGCCCTCCGGAAGATTATTTAAACAACAAAAAGAAGTCTAAAACACATCTTTAGCCACAAAATTTATCACAAGAGCAGTGGGAATAAATCTCAGACACATGAAAAAATAGCTGCAATTAAAGATTGAACTTACTAAGTGGGAAGTTAGTCCTACGAGCAACAGATGGGTCTCAGAGGAGGAGACATTGCTGTGTGTTTAGATAGTCAGACATCGTCCCTTCATCTAGTAAGAGCTTGGTGGTTTAAAATATTCTTGCCAAAGTCAAGTTGTACTGTTTTTATTCTTGACTTTTTGGCCACATTATTAAGTGATTAGTCTTCAGGCCTTAGACCCAGGTCTGAGGCTATGAAATAATTTTTTATTAATATCTTCTGCTTCTGTTCAGTTCAATTCAGTCACTCAGTCATGTCCGACTCTTTGTGACCCCAAGGACCGTAGCACATGAGGCCTCCCTTTCCATCACCAACTCCCAGAGTTTACTCAGACTCATGTCCATTGAGTCGGTGATGCCATCCAACCATCTCATCCTCTGTTGTCCCCTTCTCCTCCTGCCTTCAATCTTTCCCAACATCAGGCTCTTTTCAAATGAGTCAGCTCTTTGTAGCAGGTGGCCAAAATGTTGGAGTTTCTGTTTCAACATAAGTCCTTCCAATGAGCACTCAAGACTGATTCCCTTTAGGATGGACTGGTTGGGTCTTCTTGCAGTCCAAGGGACTCTCAAGAGTCTTCTCCAGCACCACAGTTCAAAAGCATCAATTCTTCAGTGCTCAGCTTTCTTCACAGTCCAACTCTCACATCCATACATGACCACTGGAAAAACCATAGCCTTGACTAGACTGACCTTTGTTGACAGAAGTTTCTGCTTTTTAATATGCTGTCTAGGTTGGGCATAACTTTCAAGGAGTAAGCGTCTTTTAACTTCATGGCTGCAGTCACCATTTGCAGTGATTTTGGAGCCCCCAAAAATAAAGTCAGCTGTTTTAAAGAAACTGTTTCCACTGTTTCCCCATCTATTTGCCATGAAGTGATGGGACCAGATGCCATGATCTTAGTCTTCTGAATGTTGAGCTTTAAGCCAACTTTTTCACTCTCCTCTTTCACTTTCATCAAGAGGCTCTTTAGTTCTTCTTCACTTTCTACCATAAGGGTGGTGTCATCTGCATATCTGAGGTTATTGATATTTCTCCTGGCAATCTTGATTCCAGCTTGTGCTTCTTCCAGCCCAGCGTTTCTCATGATGTACTCCGCATGGAAGTTAAATAAGCAGGGTGACAATATACAGCCTTGATGTCCTCCTTTCCCTATTTGGAACCAGTGTTAGGTCTGTCTTTTTCAGTGCTTTACCATTTTGTCCTTTATTGAGCCCATCTTTGCATGAAATGTTCCTTTGGTATCTCTAATTTTCTTGAAGAGATCTCTAGTCTTTCTCATTCTATTGTTTTCCTCAATTTCTTTGCATTGATCATTGAGGAAGGCTTTCTTATCTCTCCTTGCTATTCTTTGGAACTCTATATTCAGATGGGTATATCTTTCCTTTTCTCCTTTGCCTTTAGCTTCTCTTCTTTTCTCAGCTATTTGTAGGGTCTCCTCAGACAACCATTTTGCCTTTTTGCATTTCTTTTTCTTGGGGATAGTCTTGATCCCTGTCTCCTGTACAGTGTCACAAACTTCCATCCATAGTTCATCAGGTACTCTGTCTTTCAGATTTAGTTCCTTAAATCTATTTCTCACTTCCACTGTATAATCATAAGGGATTTGATTTAGGTCATACCTGAATGGTCTAGTGGTTTTCCCCTTTCTTCAATTTAAGTCTGAATTTGGCAATAAGGAGTTCATGATCTGAGCCACAGTCAGCTCCCAGTCTTGCTTATGCTGACTGTATAGAGCTTCTCCATCTTTGGCTGCAAAGAATATAATCAATCTGATTTTGGTGTTGACCATCTGGTGATGTCCATGTGTAGAGTCTTCTCTTGTGTTGTTGGAAGAGGGTATTTTCTATGACCAGTGCATTCTTTTGGCAAAACTCTGTTAGCCTTTACCCTCCTTCATTTTATACACCATGGCCAAACTTGTCTGTTTCTCCAGGTATCTCTTGACTTCCTACTTTTGCATTCCAGTCCCCTATGATGAGAAGGACACCATTTTTTGGTGTTAGTTCTAGAAGTTCTTGTAGGTCCTCATAGAACCATTCAACTTCAGCTTCTTCAACATTAGTGGTTGGGGCATAGGCTTGAATTACTGTGATACTAAATGGTTTGTCTTGGAAATGAACAGACATCATTCTTTTTTTTGAGATCACACTAAAGTACTGCATTTCAGACTCTTTTGTTGACTATGAGGGCTACTCCATTTCTTCTAAGGGTTTCTTGCCCACAGTAGTAGATATAATGGTCATTTGAGTTAAATTCACCCATTTCAGTCCATTTTAGTTCATTGATTCCTAAAATGTCAATATTCACTCTTGCCATCTCCTCTTTGATCACTTACAATTTATCTTAATTCATGGACCTAACATTCCAGGTTCCTATGAAATATTGTTCTTTATAGTATCAGACTTTACTTCCATCACCAGTCACATCCACAACTGGGTGCTGTTTTTGCTTTGCCTCCGTCTCTTCATTCTTTCTGGAGTTATTTCTCTACTGATCTCCAGTAGCATATTGGGCACCTACTGACCTGGGGAGTTCCTCTTTCAGTGTCCTATTTTTTTTGTCTCTTCATATTGTTTATGGGGTTCTCAAGGCAAGAATACTGAAGTGGTTTGCTATTCCCTTCTCCAGTGGACCACATTTTGTCAGAACTCTCCACCATGACCCGTCTGTCTTGGGTAGCCCTACACAGCATGGCTCATAGTTTCATTGAGTTAGACAAGCTGTGGTCCATGTGATCAGTTTGGTTAGTTTTGTGTGGTTGAAAAATGAAATCATTCTCATACTCTCTGTATTCTTTTTTCATTTAATAATGATAATAATGTGACAGTATTTCCATGTCAACATATATAATTATTATAATTTTGAATGACTACTTAGTATTTCACTGTGTGGGTATACCATAGTATATTTTAAAACTCCTCCCTTATTAAAGAACGTCCTAATTGGTTCTCTAACTTTAGTATTATAAGTGAGGTTGATAAATCATCACATGTGCAGTTTTAAAATTGAGGTATAGTTGTTTTACAATGTTACATTAGTTTTCTGCTATACAATGAGCTAATCAATGAATATAGTAAAGTTGCAGGATATAAAGTCAACACACAGAAATCTCTTGCATTTCTATACACTAATAATGAGAAAGTAGAAAAAGAAATTAAGGAAACAATTCCATTCACCATTGCAATGAAAAGAATAAAATACTTAGGAATATATCTACCTAAAGAAACTAAAGACCTATATATAGAAAACTATAAAACACTGGTGAAAGAAATCAAAGAGAACACTAATGGAGAAATATACCATGTTCACGGATTAGAGGAATCAATATAGTGAAAACGAGTACACTACCCAAAGCAATCTACAGATTCAATGCAATCCCTATCAAGCTACCAGCGGTATTTTTCACAGAGCTAGAACAAATAATTTCAAAATTTGTATGGAAATACAAAAAACCTCGAATAGCCAAAACAATCTTGAGAAAGAAGAATGGAACTAGAGGAATCAATCTGCCTGACTTCAGGCTCTACTACAAAGCCACAGTCATCAAGACAGTATGGTACTGGCACAAAGACAGAAATATAGATCAATGGAACAAAATAGAAAGCCCAGAGATAAATCCACACACCTGTGGACACCTTATCTTCGACAAAGGAGGCAAGAATATACAATGGATTAAAGACAATCTCTTTAACAAGTGGTGCTGGGAAAACTGGTCAACCACTTGTAAAAGAATGAAACTAGAACACTTTCTAACACCATACACAAAAATAAACTCAGAATGGATTAAAGATCTAAATGTAAGACCAGAAAGTATAAAACTCCTAGAGGAGAACATAGGCAAAACACTCTCCAACATAAATCACAGCAGGATCCTCTATGACCCACCTCCCAGAATATTGGAAATAACAGCAAAAATAAACAAATGGGATCTAATTAAAATTAAAAGCTTCTGCACAACAAAGGAAACTATAAGCAAGGTGAAAAGACAGCCTTCAGAATGGGAGAAAATAATAGCAAATGAAGCAACTGACAAACAACTAATCTCAAAAATATACAAGCAACTCCTGCAGCTCAATTCCAGAAAAATAAACGACCCAATCAAAAAATGGGCCAAAGAACTAAATAGACATTTCTTCAAAGAAGACATACAGGTGGCTAACAAACACATGAAAAGATGTTCAACATCACTCATTATCAGAGAAATGCAAATCAAGACCACAATGAGGTACCATTTCACACCAGTCAGAATGGCTGTGATCCAAAAGTCTACAAGCAATAAGTGTTGCAGAGGGTGTGGAGAAAAGGGAACCCTCTTACACTGTTGGTGGGAATGCAAACTAGTACAGCCACTATGGAGAACAGTGTGGAGATTTCTTAAAAAACTGGAAATAGAACTGCCTTATGACCCAGCAATCCCATTGCTGGGCATACACACCGAGGAAACCAGAATTGAAAGAGACACATGTACCCCAATGTTCATCACAGTACTGTTTATAATAGCCAGGGCATGGAAGCAACCTAGATGTCCATCAGCAGACAAATGGATAAGTAAGCTGTGGTACATATACACAATTGAGTATTATTTAGCCATTAAAAAGAATACATTTGAATCAGTTCTAATGAGGTGGGTGAAACTGGAGCCGATTATACAGAGTGAAGTAAGCCAGAAAGAAAAACACCAATACAGTATACCAACACATATATATGGAATTCAGAAAGATGGTAATGATAACCCTGTATGCGAGACAGAAAAAGAGACACAGATGTATAGAACAGACTTTTGGTCTCTGTGGGAGAGGGAGAGGGTGGGATGATTTGGGAGAATGGCATTGAAACATGTATAATATCATGGAAGAAATGAATTGCCAGTCTAGGTTCAATGAAGGATACGGGATGCTTGGGGCTGGTGCCCTGGGATGACCCAGAGAGATGGTATGGGGAGTGAGGTGGGAGGGGGGTTCAGGATTGGGAACTCATGTACACCCGTGGTGGATTCATGATGACATATGGCAAAACGAATACAGTGCTGTAAAGTAAAATAAAGTAAAATTAAAAAAAAAAAAAAACAAACAAAAAAAAAACCAATAACAACAAAAACAATGAAGTGAGTCAGCCAAATGTATACATATATCCCTTCTGTCTTGTATCTCCCTCCCACCCCACCATCCCACGTCTCTAGGTCACCAGAGAGCGCTGAGCTGAGCTCTCTGTGTTATATGACAAGTTCCCACTAGCTATCTATTTTATGCGTGGCACTGTAGGTATGTCAGTGCTTCTCTCCCAATTCACATCCCCACTCCCCTGTGCATATATTTGCTCCCCATTGTCTACACCTCTATTCCTGCCCTGCAAAAAGGTTCATCTGTATCATTTTTCTAGATTCACATACATGCACTAGTATATAATATTTGTCTTTCTTATTCTAACTTACTTCACTTTGTATGACTCTAGGTTCAAAAACTAAAACCAGAATTATTATATGACTCAGCAATCCCACTACTGAGAAAACCATATTTCAAAGGGACACATGCAGCCCAATGTTCATTGCAGCACTATTTTCAGTAGCCAGGGACATGGAGCAGCCTAGATGTCCATAGACAGATGAAAGGATAAAGATGTGGTGCACATGTACAATGGAATATTACTTGGCCATGAAAAAGAACAAAACTGGGTCATTTGTAGATATGTAAAAAAATTATGTAATTTTTTAAGAGTAAAATTCACAAAGTGTAATAGCTGGCACCTTTGAAAATTTGATTCATATTGCCAAATCATCTTCCAAAAAGGTTGCATGATTCAGCTCTCTAATGAAGAGTCTTGCTTATCTCTTGGAGAAGGAAATGGCAACCCACTCCAGTATTCCTGCCTAGAGAATCCCGTGGTCAGAGGAGCCTGGTGGGCTGCTGTCCATGGCGTTGTACAGAGTGAGACACGACTGAAGTGACTTAAGATGCATGCATGCATCCATATCTCTACCTATGTCAAAGGTGATAACTAGTCATACTTTGCTGTTTTAGCTTGAATTTCTTTGATACCTAAGAGGGTGAACCTTTGTTAATGGATGAATGATCAGTTTTTTATTGCCGTGTGGACAGCCACCTCAAAACTTATGGGGCTTGCAACTCCAGGTGGGTGGCTCTGACTTGACTGGAGTGGCTGGGTTCAGTCACAAGTCTGTGCGGACTTGCAGGTGGGCTGGATGACTTTGCTTCAGAGCCTGATGTCAGTGAAGCTGGGGCATCTTGACTTTCTTTCACATGATCTCCCAACATTTCAGCAGGAAATTCCAAGCTAGTTCACACAGTGGCAGTGAGGTTCCAGGAGAATGAATGGAATTATCCAAAACCTCATGATACTGGACTTGAAACTGACACAACATTACATTTGCTTCATTCTTTGGTATAAGCAAGTTCAAGGGGTAGGAAAAGAGACTTTACCACTTATGCAAAAAGCTACAAACTCACATTGCAAAAGGGGTGTGGATGCAGGGAGAGCAAAACTGGAGTTGTCTTTTCAAACGATATACCCTGCTTGTTTTTAAATATAAATAGTAAGACTAAAGCCTCCATTTAGCTCTTTTGAAACAAATTTTATTTTGGAAAATATTCAGATTTTTTTCTGAATGTGAAGGGTAGATTTATTTCTCTGTTTCTTGGGTTAATAAAAGCAACAGTTTGATGTCTTCTATTAGCTGCATCCTTTTTCTGCATTTCAGGTTAAATGACATGCAGTTTTTCCAAGTTAGTTTTTACCTAGCTCATTAAAATCAATCTATTAGCTCTGAATGTCTTCATATACACATTTTGATAGTTAGAATTACTGAAAAAGAGTAACTTTTTTCCATTAAAGTGCACAGTACTTATTATTTTATAAGTTCTGATAGCAATATATATACTGCCCAGTGGGAAAAAAATTCTTCTTCAACTGAATTTTCCTGGAAGTATATCCAGAAAATTTCCTTTAAGATTTTTCCCTGAATATTTGTCTAATGCTGAGATACTGGAGTTGACTATTTTTATTTCAGAGTGGAATGACATGCTTAGTAAAGAGTCACTCAGAAGAAAAAAACAAAAACAAAAAACAAAACCCTAAATATGAAAAATCCAAATATCCTATTTTGAATATGAGGACTCTTCATCCTGAAAGATCAATTCAATAAGATGTATAGTCACATGCTATAAATTTTGTATCTACCCTAATGCTTAAGCAATGTGGGGTGAATTTTGAGTTTTAAAATGTTCCAGTAGGCAAGGTGCCTACTCTCAAAACTGCTCACCATCACTCATTCATTCAATGAATGTGAAGTGTTTCCCACATATCAGATGCTGTGAAAGGCACTCTGGATATACACGAAGTCAGTAACTTGCTGTCCCTCCTCACTCATGATTTATATTGACTATATGATACAGGTAATTAAGCAAGTGATTAGAATAATATGCTGAGTATCCTTCACTGAAATTTCAGCTTCTAGTGATAGCTACTTCTGTAACATCAGAAAGTTATAAGAAAGCACCACAAGTTAGAAGAAAACATTTCTTTTATTTCACTATTATTATTATTATTTTGCATTGCTTTGGGGGAATGTAGAGAGTGAAGCATAGTATCTCTTAGAGATAACATCTGTCTAGGTTGCACCTTCCGGATCAGAGGGCTTACTAGGGTGCAGGACCCAGCCCATTTATAAAGGCTGTGGCCTTCCCCTTGTGTAATAGTGTGCGATTTTAATTTTGCAAGACCCTGGCCAGGAAAGAAAGAATAAAGGGTCAACATGACCTCCTATCTTGTTTAAATTTGAAAAATCCATTTCAAGAAGCTAAGCACAAAACGGCCTTCCTCAAAGAGATTTTTCTGCATTAAGGGTTTTAGCTATATATTTTCTAAGAAGATGGTCAATTTCTGTGTCATCCACCTTCTAAAAGCTTAAATCGTTACCATCTTTTTAAATTCCATATATATGTGTTAGTATACTGTAAGCGAGACAGCAAAAGAGACACAGATGTATAGAACAGCCTTTTGGACTCTGTGGGAGAGGGAGAGGGTGGGATGATTTGGGAGAATGCATTGAAACCTGTATAATATCATATATGAAACGAATTGCCAGTCCAGGTTCGATGCAGGATACCGGATGCTTGGGGCTGGTGCACTGAGATGATCCATAGGGATGGTACAGGGAGGGAGGAGGGAGGGTGGTTCAGGATGGGGAACACGTGTATACCTGTGGCGGATTCATGTTGATGTATGGCAAAACCAATACAATATTGTAAAGTAATTAACCTCCAATTAAAATCAATAAATTTATATAAAAAAAGCTTAAATCATTTTCTTTAATAGTAAAAAGAAAAAAAACTGCCTGAAGTTTTGAAAAGTTGCCTACTGTTTCTGGATACTTATTAATATGAAAGAAATCTAATATGTATTTGCTTGTTCTAGGAGTCCTAGATGAAAGCCAGGTATAACAATATTCCACACAGCATGCCTCAGATACCAACTATTATTTTTTGGAGGCATCGTGAGATTTATTTTTACCTTAACTTTATTATTACTTTTTCTTTTTTTTTTTTTTTGTCATTTTACGTTTTTATTTTTTAACCATTTATCATTTATTTGTTATTATTTTTTTTTACTTTACAATATTGTATTGGTTTTGCCATACATCAACATGAATCTGCCATGGGTGTACACGTGTTCCCCATCCTGAACCCCCCTCCCACCTCCCTCCCCGTACCATCCCTCAAACCCTGCAGTAGAGTCTTAACCACTGGACCATCAGGGAAGTCTAAAAACAAATTCTTTTTAATCCGGTTAGCGAACCAAGAAAACTAATAAGGGAAATAAAAATTTGTATTAAATCATTCAACAAAATCCAGGCTAATGTCCCCAGTACATTTAGATTCTAAATCCCTGGAGGGAAGAGTTGGATGAGTGAGTACAGACAACAAACAACTTTGCATTTTCCAATCCTTGTGCGCGTCTGTGCTTTGCCAAGCACCCTGTTTATGAGTCAGGTGATGGCTCAGCCCTGTTCCGCAAGTGATCCAATCTCATCACCAAATCTCTACTCAGCTGTCTCCTCCCCTGGCACTGACCAGGCATCTATAGGCAGTATCTGAAGTGAGATGCAGAAGGGTTCACTTCTTTTGAAGTGTTAGAAGAGTTGGGGGCAGAGTGGGCTTACCGGAAAGCACAGCATCCCTTTAGTGCTTGGTGCCACCACCGTCCTCCTTTGGCTGTCCCTGCTTGCTTCCCGAGTGCTCGGTGGCCACCAGGGCCTATGCATAGCAGATGTGGAAAGTTAGCTCCCCAGGCATGTGTGTATGAGTTCTTTGAGGAGCCTCGTTGGATGAAAGGGACCTTCCCTGTGCACACATTCCTGAGTTCATTCATCGTTTTCCAATAACACCCTATGGTGGGACACCCCACCTGCTCTTGCCAGATGACAGAGCCCTTAGATTGGGCCAGGATGCCTCAACTCCACAGTCTTCCATCATTCCACCTGGTCCACGGGAAACTCTCCCATTCTCACCAGGCCAGGAAGTTAGTGCTTGGCCGTACCTATCAACCCTCCACCATTTTCTTCAACTCCTCCTTTCCTAGTCAGACAGGTACCAGCAGCATCAGCAGGCATCCAACCCAAGTGGGAGCCAGTCTCCCCTTTCCCAATCACCCTTTGTATGTGACTCTCCCAGAACAAGGGTCAGCAGACTTTCTGCAAAGGGCCAGAGAATAAACATTTTTCAACTTTGTGAGCCATATAGTTTCTGCTTAGACTTTTCAACTCCACCATTGTAGTGAGAAAAGTGTTAGTTGCTCAGTTGTGTCAGACTCTTTGGGACTTCATGAACTGTAGCTCACCAGGCTCCTCTGTCCATGGAATTCTCCAGGCAAGAATACTGGAGTGGGTAGCCTTTCCCTTCTCCAGGGGATCTTCCCAACTCAGGGGTCAAACCTGGGTCTCCTGCCATTGCAGGCAGATTCTTTACCATCTGAGCCACTAGAGAAGCCCAGTGGTCAGAAAGCACCCATCAAAGGTGTGAAAATGAATGAGCATTGCTGTGTTCCAACACTACTCCACTTACAGAGACAGGTGGTGGACTGAACCCCTTCCCCAGAGCATCCCCTATTTGGTTTGCTGCGTCAGCATCCCAGAGAAAGGATTGCGTAAAGTCCAGCTGTCCACACCAAATAGAGGACTTAGAGCCAGATGCTTCTCTTTTCTCTTCTGACACCATTCTCCCCCTGCATCCCTACTCCAGGGTTTCTGCCTGTCTTGACTGCGGAGGAGCAGGGCAGGAGGGAGTTTCAGTAAAAGGAGTAGAACTGATGGGAGCTCGCTCAATAAGCCCTACCACACATGTGTCCAGAGCTGGCAGTTCTGAGAATGCAGGGCAATTGAGGCTTCTTTGTCTCAGTTTTACATCTAAGCCACTGAGTCTTGAGTATGATGAGAGCTCTACTCAATCTCCCATGAAACTTTCTATGTATCTCCATATTTTACTCTGTGGGTCAGTAAGAATGAAGAAGATTCAGGAATGAAAAAATACAGTTGTAGTTCATCAAGGGCAATTGATTTTGTCCTAGTCTCAGCTTGTCACATTCTTGGCAAAATTCAAATACTTTGCACATTCTAGAGTACATTCTAGTGTTGCACAAAATAATGAATTTTTTTTAATGTAGTTGAAGTTTCTCTTGCTTTTCTAGGATAGAAGGGTTTGCTGTTGTTGTCTTTAGTTGACCTCAGCTTTGGCCCAGAGAGATCAGTGTGGTCAATACCCAGACTGACATTTTTGACTTTTCTCTCTCCTACTCCCTCTCATCCTTAGCAAGCAAACTCTTCTTAATCCTGTTCCATTTCAAATAATTTCCTTTGTGACCTCCATAATAACTCCTCTTAGACTTCTTAGACTTCCTTTTATGGTTTTGCTTTTCCTAAATGCATATTTTCTCATCAGTCTAAGAATAACATTTGTTAGAAATTATTTTTTTCCCATTTCCACTGTGTCTTCTCCTATCTTGTATCCTCCTCTCCTGTCTCATGTTCCTGACTTGATGGCCCTATGTGCTGCCCTGGTAGCTATGATGAAATGAACTTAATAGATCTTCAGCTCCCCCTTTGGACCACACTGTTCACACAGAAGATATAATCATGAAGCTCTAACTCCTGCCTTCCAGAAGCTCACAGTCCAGGGAAGCAAGAAGATAAACATCTAAACAAGCTGGGACTTCCCTGGTGGTCCAGTGGTTAGGAATCCACCTTGCAATGCAGGGGACGCAGGTTCCCTGGTCGGGAAACTCACAGCCCACATGCTGAGAAGCAACTAAGCCCGTGAGCTGCAACAAGCCAAATACATAAAGCAAATAATTTATTTATCCAATGCAGCCACATAAATTAAATAAAAATCTGAAGATAAAAAATAGGAGCCACTGACACTGGGGTCAACTGGTTCTCTCCTTGATGGACTGTAGGCACCAGTGTCTATAAACTGGGGACATGCCAGGCTGATAGAGTCAGGCTGTGGGGCATTCTTGCACTCCACCACAAGGACAGGGGGTGACACAGCCGCCGTGCACGAGCTGCTGACTCCCCGTACAGCCCACTTGCACCATGCTCATCAGATGCGGTGAGCCCCTCCCCAGCCAGCAGTGTGCGCATGCGTAGTTGCTCTGTCCTGTCTGATTCTTTGTGACTCTGGACCCTGCCAGGTGCCTCTGGAAAATCTTCGGGGATTTTCCAGGCAGGGTACTGGAGTGGATTGCCATGGCCTTCTCCAGGACATCTTCCCAACCCAGGGACGGAACTTGAGTCCTTTAGGTGTCCTGCATTGTCAGGCTGGTTCTTTACCCTCACCCACCTGGGAAGCAGAGCCCTCTACATTTCTCAGCATAGGCCCTGGAGGAGGTCTGGGCGCTCTGCTGGCCTTGTGCCACTGAAAGGAAGAATGGAAATGGAACATGATCAGGGTTGTATGGGTCCCACAGAGGGTTCTGATTGCTCTCTATTAGATCTTGGAAGGGGAGAAGTACAAAGATCTTGTTGAGTGAGAAAGATAACCATAAGGCACAGAGAAGAAATAACTGAATAATTTTTGTGGGGCAACAGTATCAGCCAGCAACACTTTACCAGAGTGCCTAAGTTCCAGAAGACAAAAGATGAGAAGACAATATTAGTTACAGGTGCTTTTTTGAGGAGAATTTTGAGTATGAAGGGTTTAAATTGTTTCCAATCTTTGCTTTTATAAAAGCTATATTATGATGAACTTATCAATGCTTTTGTTTTATTTTCTCAGAACAAATGCCCCCAAATATAAGTACTAAGCCAAATGGATATTAAGGAAATAAACATTTTTAGAAATACTTGTTAGATGCTGCAAGATATTTCCCAATTGATTCCTAAAAGGATTACACAAATTTAGACCCCTCACTCCCAGTAGTATATAAGGGGCCCATCTCACAAAAACTCAAGCAGCTTTAATAATTATTTTTTTTTAACTCTCTGACATTGGTAAAAATATCTAATTTTTTTTCTTTGCATTCCCTTGACTATTAGGGATGTAAACATTTTATCATGGTTGTTAGTCATTTTTGTATACTGTTTATTAACCAGCTATTTCATTCAGTATTTTTCTTTCTTAACTCATCCCCATATATGAGTTAAAAAACAGCAAAAGCATAACACATAACCTGATACACTCTGTGATTTTGTAACATGATACTGATTAGGCAATCAGAGTTGAAAGGTATAGTTCTTAGGACAGACAGAGAAAGTGATGTTTATTAAGACACGAAAAATGATGGACCCTTTTAGAAGAAGACAAAGTTCTGTAATCGGAGTGGGCTAGATGTCTACTAGAAACATAGTGAGGAGGAAGAGAGTCAGCACCCTTCCTGAGGTGAGTCTGCATATTATCCCCAGATACAACATATCAAAACTGATATACAAAGCAGATTTTACTTTGTAAGTTAATTTTAAGGACTAGCAGTGTCAACAAAATGCTAAATTCTAGTGTGAAGTGATACAAGTCTGCATACAAATTAGGTAAAACTCATCCTTTGTTCGGAGAAGGGAATGGTACCCCACTCCAGCACTCTCGCCTGGAAAATCCCATGCATGGAGGAGCCTGGTTACTTTCATGCATTGGAGAAGGAAATGGCAACCCACGCCAGTGTTCTTGCCTGGAGAATCCCAGGGACGGGGGAGCCTGGTGGGCTGCCGTCTATGGGGTCTCACAGAGTTGGACACGATGGAAGCGACTCAGCAGCAGCAGCAGCAGCAGCAGCAGCATCCTTTGTTGTTGTTTAGTTGCTAAGTAGTGTCCCACTCTTCCGTGACCGCATGGACTGTAGCCCGCCAGGCTCCTCTGTCCATGGGATTTCCCAGGCAAGGACACTGATGTGGGTTGCCATTTCCTTTTCCAGGGGACGTTTCTAATCCAGGATCAAACCTGGATCTCCTGCATTGTAATCAGATTCTTTACCGCTGAGCCACTTGGGAAGACCCTAAACTCAACCTTACTCACCATCATTTAGTGAATTCATCTCAATTTGGGAAAAAGAATTTGGCATTATTTTTTAGCTTCATAATACATTAACACTAGGCTTTATAAAGCTAGGTTTCTATCAAATCTTAAAACAAACCTGAATAATAATGAAAGCTAGTTTCCAGGAGACATGAGAGGCACGGATGGGTTAGATCCCTGGATCGGGAAGATCCCCTGCAGGAGGCCATGATAACCCACTCCAGTCTTCTTGCGTGGAGAATCCCATGGACAGAGGAGCCTGGCGGGCTACAGTCCATGGGGTCAGAAAGAGCTGGACTTGACTGAAGTGACTTAGGATGCATGCAACATGTGAATATGTTTGGGCTTTCAGAGATCATGGGTCTATGCTTACAAATCCGTCACAGTTCTGTCTTTATTCACGATGATTTTTTCTTTTCCAGTTTTTAAATTGTAGTATAGTACACATAACAGAAAATTACCATCTCAACCATTTGTGAATGTACAGTTCAATGGTATTACATATGTTCATAACATTGTACAACCATGTCCACTGTCTCAAGAACTAGCTTCATGTATTAAAACAGAAACTCTGTGCCACTCAAACTACACCTCGGCATTCTCCCCGCCCCTGTCCCTGCAACCATTCTGCTTTCTCTGTCTACAGTGTTTCCTCCTCTAAATAGCTCATATCAGTGGAATAATGCAATATTTCTCCTTTTGTGACTGGCTTGTTTTGCTTAGCATAGTGTCCTCAGTGTTCATCCATGCTGTAGCACAATGTACAATTTCCTTCTCCACATTTTGCTTCTCCACGCATCCAATGGCACACAGTTGGGTTGCTTCCACATATTAGCTACCATGAATAATGGGTGTATAGATATTTAAGACTTTGCTTTCAATTGGATTTGCTGAATCCTACAGTAACTCTATTTTTAATTTTTTTAGAACAGATTACTGTATTTCACAGCAGCTGTGCCATTTTACATTCTTACCCAGAGTACATAAAGATTCTAATTTCTGCATATCCTCGTCACCACAGTATTTTCTATTTTGTGATAGAGTCCTCCTAGGGATGTGAGATGGCATCTCATTTTGTTTTTGATTTGCATTTCGCTAGTAATTAGTGACGCTGAGCATCTTTTCATGTGCTTGTTGGTTATTTGTATATCTTTTTCCTTTCTAATTGAGATGTCTTTTATTTCGTTCTCTTGACTAATGGCTCTGACTAGAATTTGCAGGACTCTGTTTATTTAGAAGTGGTGAAAGCAGCCATCTTCGCCTTTTTTCTGATCTTGAAGGGAAACCCTTCAGTTTTTCACCATTGAGTATGAATGCTACTGTAAGCTTTTCATGAAAAAAAAAAAAAAGTGAAAGTCACTCAGTGGTGTCCGACTCTCTGTGACCTCATGGACTGTATAGTCCATGGAATTCTCCAGGCCAGAATACTGGTGTGAGTAGCCTTTCATTTCTCCAGGGGATCTTCCCAACCCAGGGATTGAACCCAGGTCTTCAAAATTACTGGCAGATTCTTTACCAGCTGAGCCACGAGGGAAGCCCAAGAATACTGGAATGAGTAGCCTATCCCTTCTCCAGGCAATCATCCTGACCCAGGAATCGAACCAGGGTCTCCTGCATTGCAGGAGGATTCTTTACCAATTGAGCCGTGAGGGAAGCCCCATAAATTTTTTATATATGACCTTTATTATGTTGGTGGGCAGTGAGTTCAGTTGCTAGGGGTAGAGAAAGTGAAAGTGAAAGTGAAGTCGCTCAGTTGTGTCCGACTCTTTGTGACCCGTGGACTGTAGCCCACCAAGCTCCTCCGTCCATGGGATTCTCCAGGCAAGAATACTGGAGTGGGTTGCCATTTCCTTCTCCAGGGGATCTTCCCGACCCAGGGATCGAACCCAGGTCTCCCACATTGCAGGCAGACGCTTTAACCTCTGTACCATGCACCACCAGGGAAGGGGTGGAGAGAGCAGCTTAATCTTTTCAAGGCTTATTTTTAATCCTTTGTTATTGTAATTCATGCCTAGACATTATTCTAGGAGTAGATTTGTACTGCTGCTGCTGCTAAGTCACTTCAGTTGTGTCCGACTCTGTACGACCCATAGACGGCAGCCCACCAGGCTCCCCCGTCCCTGGGATTCTCCAGGCAAGAACACTGGAGTGGGTTGCCATTTTCTTCTCCAATGTATGAAAGTGAAAACTGAAAGTGAAGCTACTGAGGTACAACACCCTGGGTTTCTCTATTCAGTGCTCCAGTTTTTCAAGCTCTCTTCACTGTGGCTGAGTGAAACTTAAGTTGCCACAACATGAAAATGTGCAGAACTACACATCACTGCCACGTTCTTGGCATAAGTTTTGGTAGAATGGGAGAATTTTTGGACTGAGTGATGTGTTTCTGCCTTTGGGGCTCTTCCAGATCCCAACATGTCCTGCTAGCCTACATTGTTATCTAAGGCTCCCCTAATTTCTCCTTGTCCTCCCCAGACCTTGTTATCTATCGGAGGCCTGCTTCTCTCTCTGCCACCTTCAGGAAAGGATGCTGCTCTATCTCTTTGTTCAGCTACAAAGGGCTTGGTTTTCTTTGGAATCCCATTCATCCAGCATTATCCGTGTCTAACACTCCTAGTTAGAGGATGTTATAAAAGTATATTTTTGCTTTTCTGGGGTGTTCTTGTTATCATGTCCCAGGGTTACATGATTTTCTACATCCTAATTAAGCAGAGGTCTTCAAAACTCTTTTTAGGTTTTTACTTTAGTAATGGGTTTTAATCCCTGATGTAGTTGAGTAAATTGCTACATGAATACAGATTCATCCTCCTTATTGCCAAATTCAGGTTAAATTGAAGAAAGTGGGGAAAACCATTAGACCATTCAGGTATGACCTAAATCAAATCCCTTATGATTATACAGTGGAAGTGAGAAATAGATTTGAGGGCCTAGATCTGATAGACAGAGTGCCTGATGAACTATGGAATGAGTTTGTGACATTGTACAGGAGACAGGGATCAAGACCATCCACATGGAAAAGAAATGCAAAACAGCAAAATGGCTCTCTGGGGAGGCCTTAATAATAGCTGTGAAAAGAAGACAGGTGAAAAGCAAAGGAGAAAAGAAAAGATATAAGCATCTGAATGCAGAGTTCCAAAGAATAGCAAAGAGAGATAAGAAAGACTTCCTCACCGATTAATGCAAAGAAATAGAGAAAAACAACAGAATGGGAAAGACTAGAGATCTCTTCAAGAAAATTAGAGATACCAAGGGAACATTTCATGTGAAGATATGCTCGATAAAGGACAGAAATGGTATGGACCTAACAGAAGCAGAAGATATTAAGAAGAGGTGGCAAAAATACACAGAAAAACTATACAAAAAAGATCTTCATGACCCAGATAATCATGATGGTGTGATCACTCACCTAGAGTCAGACAACCTGGAATGCGTAGTCAAGTGGGCCTTAGAAAGCATCACTACGAACAAAGTGGAGGTGATGGAATCCCTGTTGAGCTATTTCAAATCCGAAAAGATGATGCTGTGAAAGTGCTGCACTCAATATGCCAGCAAATGTGGAAAACTCAGCAGTGGTCACAGGACTGGAAAAGTCAGTTTTCATTCCAATCCCAAAGGAAGGCAATGCCAAAAAATGCTCAAACTACTGCACAATTGCACTCATCTCACATGCTAGTAAAGTAATGCTCAAAATTCTCCAAGCCAGGCTTTAGCAATACGTGAACTATGAACTTCCAGATGTTCACTCTGGTTTTAGAAAAAGCAGAGGAACCAGAGATCAAATTTTCAACATCAGCTGGATCATCGAAAAAGCAAGAGAGTTCCAGAAAAACATCTATGTCTGCTTTATTGACTATGCCAAAGCCTTTGGCTGTGTGGATCACAATAAACTGTGGAAAATTCTTCAAGAGATGGGAATACCAGACCACCTGATCTGCCTCTTGAGAAACCTATATGCAGGTCAGGAAGCAACAGTTAGAACTGGACATTGAACGACAGACTGGTTCCAAATTGGAAAAGGAGTACATCAAGGCTGTAAATTGTCACCCTGCTTATTTAACTTCTATGCAGAGTACATCATGAGAAATGCTGGGCTGGAAGAAGCACAAGCTGAAATCAAGATTGCTGGGAGAAACATCAATCACCTCAGATATGCAGATGACACCACCCTTATGGCAGAAAGTGAAGAGGAACTCAAAAGCCTCTTGATGAAAGTCAAAGTGGAGAGTGAAAAAGTTGGCTTAAAGCTCAACATTCAGAAAACGAAGATCATGGCATCCGGTCCCTTCACTTCATGGGAAATAGATGGGGAAACTAGGAAACAGTGGCTGACTTTTTTTTTTTGGGCTCCAAAATCACTGCAGATGGTGACTGCAGCCATGAAATTAAGAGACACCTACTCCTTGGAAGGAAAGTTATGACCAACCTAGATAGCATATTCCAAAGCAGAGACATTACTTTGCCAACAAAGGTCTATCTAGTCAAGGCTTTTTTCCCAGTGGTCACGTACGGATGTGAGAGTTGGACTGTGAAGAAAGCTGAGTGCCAATGAATTGATGCTTTTGAACTGTGGTGCTGGAGAAGACTCTTGAGAGTCCTTTGGACTGCAAGGAGATCCAACCAGTCCATTCTAAAGCAGATCAGTCCTGGGTGTTCTTTGGAAGGACTGATGCTAAAGCTGAAACTCCAATACTTTGGCCACCTCATGCGAAGAGTTGACTCATTGGAAAAGACCCTGATGCTGGGAGGGATGGATTAGGGGCAGGAGGAGAAGGGGATGACAGAGGATGAGATGGCTGGATGGCATCGCCGACTCGATGGACATGAGTTTGGGTGAACTCTGAGAGTTGGTGATGGACAGGGAGGCTGGTGTGCTGCGATTCATGGTGTTGCAAAGAGTCAGACACGACTGAGCGACTGAACTGAACTGAACAGAACAGAGACATCCAAATGGAAGTGATACATTGTGGGCCACATTTATTATTTTAAAAGAATTTTTTACCCTTCTACCAGTGTCCCTACAGTATTAACAGTGAAGTGAAAGTGTTGGTTTCTCAGTTGTGTCCAACTCTTTGCGACCCCAAGGACTGAGGCTCTCCAGGCTCCTCTGTCCATGGAGTTCTCCAGATAAGAGTACTGGAGTGGATAGCCATTCTCTTCTCCAGGGGATCTTCCCAACTCAGGGACTGAACCCAGGTCTCCTGCATTGGAGGCAGATTTTTACTGTCTGAGCCACCAGGGAAGCCTTGTATAATTTAATCTATGTCCTCTGATATGAACTGGTTATGTTATAGCCTTATCTGAAAGGAATAGAAAGAAGTGGGGGAGAAGTTTATATATGTTTTTATATGTGTATCTTTCTTATCCAGTGTGTGTATAAGCACATATATTCATGCACAAGTGCACATACACGGACAAAGATGTGTTTAAAACCCACTGAAATTTTTCAAATGGAGGATCCTTAAATATGTTGAAGAATTTTATACCCAAAGAGAGTTGCTATAGGTGACACACACATTTTCTGCAATAAAAGTACACAGCAATGGAAACATCCCAAAACATTGATTTTCAAGATGCTGTTTCCATGTAACCAATTTCTTTTGAAAAGAAGCAGTTACTTTCTCTTTAAGAAAAGAAAAAAACAAACCTTTTTTCCCCTGAAGGGTAGGTTTGTGTGTGTGTGTGTTTTTCCTTTACAAAATGTTATCTTGGCTGCAGTATTGCAACAATCTTCAAATTAAGCCTGCTTGTGAAGTGCTGTCTCCAGTCGGCTGTCTGCACTGCTTTCACAATAGCTTACCTAAAATAACCGGGACCAGCGCCCGCTCCCCCACCATCTCTCATTAAGAAAAACCTTCACTGATTTGCAGTTGGCTTCAGAAGGAATGCTAATATCCTTGGGTGCTAAGGTGCTTCAGTCTAACTCTTTGCGACCCCATTGACTGTAGCCCGCCAGGCTCCTCTGTCCATGGGAATCTCCAGGCAAGAATACTGGAGAGGGTTGCTATGCCCTCCTCCAGGGGATCTTCCCCACCCAGGGATCTAACCCATGTCTCTTGTGTTTACTGAGTTGGCAAGAGGATTCTTTACCACGAGCATCACCTAGGAAGCCCTGCTAACCTCCTTTGTTGTTGTTCAGTTGCTCAGTCTTGTCCGACTCTTTGCAACCCCATGGACTGCAGTGCAACAGACCTCCCTGTCCCTCACCATCTCCCGAGGTTTGCCCAATTTCATGTCCATTGCATCAGTGATGCCATCCAGCCCTCTCATTCTCTGATGCCCTCTTCTCCTTCTGCCCTCAATCTTTCCCAGTATCAGGGACTTTTTCCAGTGAGTTGGCTGTTCTCATCAGGTGACCAAAATACTGGAGCTTCAGCTTCAACATCAGTCCTTCCAAAGAGTATTCAGGGTTGATTTCCCTTAAGATTGACTGGTTTGATCTTTTTGCTGTGCAAAGAACTCTCAGGAGTCTTCTCCAGCACCACAGTTTGAAGGCATCAGTTCTTTGGTGCTCCGCCTTCTTTTAGGTCCAGCTCTTACAGCCACAAGATAAAGCATCTGCCTGCCTTGCAGGCCAGGGTTCGATCCCTGGGTTGGGAAGATCCCTTGGAAAAGGAAATGGCAACCATTCCAGTATTCTTGCCTGGAGAATCCCATGGACAGAGGAGCCTGGCCAGCTACAGTCCACGGGGTCGCAAAGAGTCAGACACGACTGAGCAAGTTCACTTCACTTCTCACAGCCACATGACCACTGAGAAGACCACAGCCTTGACTATGCAGACCTTTGTTGGCAAAGTAATGTCTTTGCTTTTCAGCACACTGTCTAGCTTTGTTATCACTTTCCTGATAAGAAGCAGTCATCTTCTGAAGATTTTTCTGACGACGCTAACCTCCTTAGCACGTATACAATCCTTCACAGATACTCAAGGTCATTTCCAGACGTTCCTGGTTAAGTACTGTAGGTTGAAGTCTTCCTTCTTTCTCACTGCTCCCTGGGTATGGAGCAACTTTCAGATCTCTGCATATTTGCATATACTGTACTCCTTTGTCCAGAATATTCTTTTTCTTTCTAGGAAGTTTCTACTTAGCCCTTAAAGACCCAGCGTAGATAGCTTTTCTTGGGAAATTGTCATGACTCTCGTAAAGAGAGCTGATTTTCCACCCCCCACCCCAGCTTTGCAACCATTCTTCTGATCCCATTTGATGTTATGTAATCTGCTGGGAAGACAAATCTGCTTCCCTGATTAGACAGTGAACAGCCTGAGTGGTTTAACTCATCTCTGATCCCCTGCATTTAATTAAAAGGACCAGGTAGAAACTCAGTAATTGTTGCCATATTCACAAATGAAGCAGGTGGATGGTGACATACAAAGAAAATATGTCACAGCAAATTCTTAAATGTTTTACTTAAATGTTTTCAGTTCCTTTTATGATAAAGCCAGAAGGAAATCAAAGGAGGCCAGGTCATCAAAGATCAGAGAGTCCATTTTCATTCCTGGATTCTTCCAGAAAGAGATGACAGTTCTCATCCTAGCCTGCAGCTGCTTTTAGCTTGAGTTGCCTTGTTTTCAGGATTATGTGTGTTGATGAACTGCTAGGATTCAATAATGAGCAGTGAGATTAACTGATGCCTGAGGATTAATTTAAACACACAATCTTAAGTTGAGCTAGGATAAGATATTTTATTTTCCCCAAATCTGAAGTATTATTTATGGTGTTATCAGCAGTATAACTAGGAATAATAGATTGAAATTAAGAAAAGACCATTTTCAGAGGAAGACAAGAAAAATTCTCTAGACAGTGAGACCTACTAGACTGTGAAATAGGCTTTCAAGTAAAGTGATGGAAACACAGTCCCCGGGGACATTCTAAATGAAGGCACAATGAACTCGGAGGTGCCTTGCAAGGGAGCAGTAGCTAGGTAGCTGGAGCAGCAGGGAGCCTGGGGTTTGGGATGACAAACACAGCTGTGGCCCATGGACAGACTGCATGCCCAGAAAGGAGGAGGGTGGGCTGAGATCCATGGATGCTGAGGAGGGTTTGCTAAGGAGGAGAGAAGCAAAGACAGTGTCAGTAATGGAGCAGGAACACAAGTGTCAGAATTAACATGGTACACAGACAGGTATTTTCAGGTTGGTAGACAAGGCAGCTACAACCAGCACTGACAATGGGAAAAAAAAGTTTGGGTGGAAACAGTCAACTAGATCAAAGAGGAGCCTAACAGATGAGAAGAGTTTAATCTTGATTTGATGGGTAATGGGGAGCAGGAGCTGATCCCTGAACTGGAAATTAGCCCTGATGCCCTGGGTACAGTCTCTTTCCTTGGAAGCAGATGGGGATGGAACAGGTGTGACTTGTTTCTGGTAGCCCAGGATCTGGCAGAGAATGAATATTTGCTGAACATCTGTTGAATGAAGTAGGGAATGACTGGATAAGAGTTACATAATCAACGCATAGTTGTAAAGAAGATTAGTTTGACTGGGTGGGGAGGCGGGGGGTGGAGCAAATGAGGAGAGAGAAGCTAGAGTTGGGACAACCATTGAGAAGCCTCACAGAGCGTATTACAGAGTCCAGCTCTCAAACACTTCATCCAGGTGAGACATTCGTGCTGTGTTGTGACTCAGCTTACACACAAACCTCTATACTTGGATGCACAGGTGTGCCACAAAACAATGCGCAAAATAACAGTACTCATCATGAATGTATGATATGGTTTGAGCTTCCCAGGGGGCACTGATGGTAAAGAACCCACCTGCCAATGCAGGCAACATAAGAGGCTCGGGTTTGATCCCTGGGTCAGGAAGATGCCCTGGAGGAGGAACTGGCAACCAACTCCAGTATTCTTGCCTGGGAAATCCCATGGACAGTGGGGTTTGGTGGGCTATAGTTCATAGGGTCGCAAAGAGTCGGACATGGCTGAAGCAACTTAGCATGCATGCATGATATGGTTTGAAATTACTTTTTGTATTCTGTTTCATTTCTTTTTTTTTTTCAGTGCTGACTGGGATACACTAAACTGACTTCATGACTGGCTGATGCTAGTGTGGTTTGAAAAGCTCTGATCTGGAGATAAATAATCAATTAATTATAATCGAATGAGACACAATAAGCAGAATACATTCTTGAAGAACATAATAAAGTGCAGCTTTTCTCAAAGTGGGGAATTTCCAGCAGCTGACCGAAGGGTTACCCTATCAAAATGCAATACATGTGGAGGAAAGGCACTGTTACTTCAAACAAACTGTGAGAAATGGTCCATTTGAACCTTTCAAGGCCTGTGTTGGACTGTTATATGCTTCAAAATACAGAATTCAGAACATTTTTAGGAAATTTACTAGGGACTCTTAGTATGGGAATCAGTCAAATATCCATTCGATGTTTTGATAACTCAGAATAATGCCAGCATACTGCAGAAATCTCAAAAGAAAAAGTAATTATTTTTATTTTTGGCAGAAATATATTGTGGGCTTCTAATCTAGGACAAAGTTGAATTGAATTTGAGAGTTAAACATTAATCACACTGAGCTTTTCATATTTCAAAATTTTTTTTTGATGGCAGTCTCTTTTTCCAATCTTTTACAGTTCCTCTGCTCCAAATCTCTTGGGTAAATATATTTCAATTGTTCTAGGTTTCTGTTGCTCTTCGCACTGGCAGACATGGAAAGCCATTTTGCTGTCTTAGCTTCCAGACAAAGCTAATTCTCCCTTCATTTCTTAATAGGTTTAGAATAATCCTCTCTGGCACTGGTTTCTCTCCTGATACAGTAGTAAAAGAGCATCATACTTCCCTTCATCCCTCCAACAGACGATAATACCTCCTTTTCCTTTCTTGTCCTTAATTGGCATTGTTTGTACTCCTAGGGACCTTTATCTGCCTTCCTGGTAGTTTTGTAGGAAAACCACCTATGTCCACACCTCATTTGTCTCAGAAAAGTCCCTTGGGAAGCCTTGCTCGCAGTCACTCCATCCTTTGGAAACTTCTCTTCAGTCTTGGCCTCCTTTCTGGGTCTTAACACAATTAAGTTTCCCCAAATTCTTCAGCTTTCTCATGGGCATATGGATGGCAGTGCAGTGGGGGGTTCAATTAATGGATCCTCTAAGAGAGATGATTTTATAATCCACTGAGTTTGCTTTTTTTTTTTTTAAGGCAAAGCAAAATAATTGTTATAAGACATGGGAAACACTGTTGGTTTACTTTACAGGCTCAGGGTGGAGAGGCTGTCCTTTGTGTGCATACTAAGTTGCTTCAGTCGTATTCGACTCTTTGCGACTTTAGGGACTGTAGCCTGTGAGGTGCCTCTGTCCATGGGTTTCTCCAGGCAAGAATATTGGAGTGGGTGGCCACGCCCTCCTCCAGGGCATCTTCCAGACCAAGGGACTGAACCCGCATCTCCTGAACTGACTGGCAGTTGGGTTCTTTACCACTAGCACCACCAGGCTGTCCTTTATCACCCTCTTTAAGAAGCACATGATGGAAGTGTTGAATCCTTGTGTGGCAGAACTGGAAGAGCGTGGGTTTAGATGTGGACACACGGGTCTTCACGCTGAATCTGCCACTTATAATTCACTCTGTGACTTTGACTGGCTACTTAGTCACTCTGAGCCCTGGTTTCTTCATCTGCAAAATAAGTGCAGCACTATTTACTTTAATAGAATAAAGGATTAAATGAGGCCATGTCTACTAGGTGCCTAGTACTGTAGTGGTTCTCAAACTTGATGTCTGTCATAATCAGAATTGCTAAAATGGACAGAAGCCCAAGTGCATTGAGGTAGGAGAAGATTCTTTGTCTTTTTATGAAACTCCATGTGAGATTCTCACCAAAGCTTGAAAACCATTCATGTAGCATATGGTAGACCATCAATATGCATAAGACCTTTGCCCCATTTGCACACTCAGAATAGATGAAAAGTTCAGTTCTGTTCAGTTCAGTTCAGTCGCTCAGTCGTGTCTGACTCTTTGCGACCCCATGGACCGCAGCATGCCAGCCCTCCCTGTGCAACACCAACTCCCGGAGTTTGCCCAAACTCATGTCCATTGAGTAGGTGATGCCATCCAACCATCTCCTCCTCTGTCGTCCCCTTCTTCTCCCACCTTCAATCTCTCCCAGCATCAGGGTATTTTCCAATGAGTCAGCTCTTCTTATCAGGTGGCCAAAGTACTGGAGTTGCAGCTTCAGCATCAGTCCTTCCAATAAACACTCAGGACAGAGCTCCACCAGGATGGACTGGTTGGATCTCCTTGCAATCCAAGGGACTCTCAAGAGTCTTCTCCAACACCACAGTTCAAAAGCATCCATTCTTCGTGCTCAGCTTTATTTATAGTTAACTTTCATAACCATATTGGACTTCCCTGGTGGCTTAGATGGTAAAGCGTCTGTCTACAATGTGAGAGGCCTGGGTTGGATCCCTGGGTTGGGAAGATTCCCTGGAAAAGGAAATGGCAACCCACTCCAGTACTCTTGCCTTGAAAATCCCATGGACAGAGAAGCGTGGTGCAGGCTACTATCCATGGGGTCACAAAGAGTTGGGCACAACTGAGCGAATTCACTTTCTTTCTTTCACAACCATATAAGACTACTGGAAAAACAATAGCTTTGACTAGACAGACATTTGTTGGCAAAGTAATGTCTCTGCTTTTTAATATGCTGTCTAGGTTGATCATAACTTTCCTTTCAAGCAGTAAGAGTCTTTTAATTTCATGGCTGCAATCACCATCTGCAGTGATTTTGGAGCCCAAAAAAATAAAGTCTGCCACTGTTTCCACTGTTTCCCCAACTATTTCCCATGAAGTGATGGGACCAGATGCCATGATCTTAGTTTTATGAATGTTGAGCTTTAAACCAATTTTTTCACTCTCCTCTTTCACTTTCATCAAGAAGCTCTTTAGTTCCTCTTCACTTCCCACTGTAAGAGTGGTGTCATCTGCATATCTGAGGTTGTTGATATTTCTCCTGGCAATCTTGATTCCAGCTTGTGATTTGTCCAGCCAGAGTTCCTCATGATTAACTACATATAAGTTAAATTAGCTGCATATAAGTTAAATAATCAGGGTGACAATATACAGCCTTGAAATACTCCTTTCCTGAGTTGAAACCAGTCTGTTGTTCCATGTCCAGTCCTAAGTGTTGATTCCTGACCTGCATACAGATTTCTCAAGAGGCAGGTCAGGTGGTCTGGTATTCCCATCTCTTTCAGAATTTTCCACAGTTTGTTGTGATCCACATGGTCAAAGGATTTGGCATACTCAATAAAGCAGAAATAGATGTTTTTTCTGGAACTCTCTTGCTTTTTCAATGATCCAGCAGATGTTGGTAATTTGATCTCTGGCTCCTCTGCCTTTTCTAAGTCCAGCTTGAACATTTGGAAGTTCATGGTTCACATACCGTTGAAGCCTCGCTTGGAGAATTTTGAGCATTACTTTACTACCGTTTGAGATGAGTGCAATTGTGTGGTAGTTTGAGCATTCTTTGGCATTGCCTTTCTTTGGGATTGGAATGAAAACTGACCTTTTCCAGTCCTGTGGCCACTGCTGAGTTTTCCACATTTGCTGGCATATTGAGTGCAGCACTTTCACAGCATCATCTTTCAGGATTTGAAACAGCTCAACTGAAATTCCATCACCTCCACTAGCTTTCTTCGTAGTGATGCTTCCTAAGGCCCACTTGACTTCACATTCCAGGATGTCTGGCTCTAGGTGAGTAATCACACCATTGTGGTTATCTGGTTCATGAAAATCTTTTTTTGTATAGTTCTTCTGTGTATTCTTGCCACCTCTTCTTAATATCTTCTGCTTCTGTTAGGTCCATACCATTTCTGTCCTTCACTGAGCCCATCTTTGCATGAAATATTCCCTTGGTATCTTTAATTTTCTTGAAGAGATCTCTAGTCTTTCCCATTCTGTTGTTTTCCTCTATTTCTTTGCACTGATCTCTGAGGAAGGCTTTTTTGTCTCTCTTTGCTATTCTTTGGAACTCTGCATTCAAATGGGAATATCTTTCCTTTTCTCCTTTGCTTTTCTCTTCTCTTCTTTTCACAGCTATTTGTAAGGCCTCCTCAGACAGTCATTTTGCTTTTTTGCATTTCTTTTTCTTGGGGATGGTCTTGATCCCTGTCTCCTGCACAATGTCTATAGTTCTTCAGGCAGTCTGTCTTTCACATCTAGTCCCTTAAATCTATTTCTCACTTCCACTGTATAATCATAAGAGATTTGATTTAGGTCATACCTGAATGGTCTAGTGGTTTTCCCTACTTTCTTCAATTTAAGTCTGAATTTGGCAATAATGAGTTCATGATCTGGGCCACAGTCAGCTCCCGGTCTTGTTTCTGCTGACTGTATAGAGCTTCTCCATTTTTGGCTGCAAAGAATATAATCAATCTGATTTTGGTGTTGACCATCTGGTGATGTCCATGTATAGAGTCTTCTCCTGTGTTGTCAGAAGAGGGTGTTTGCTATGACCAGTGCGTTCTCTTGGCAAAACTCTATTAGCCTTTGCCCTGCTTCATTCTGTACTCCAAGGCCAAATTTGCCAAATTTGCCTCCAGGTGTTTCTTGACCTCCTACTTTTGCATTCCAGTCCTCTTAAATGAAAAGGACATATTTTGGGGGTGTTAGTTCTAGGTGCCTTCAAGGAAAACACTGATGCTTTCCTGAGGACCCCTACCTGGGTCTTGAGCTTCTTCCTTCTTCTAAGCCCACCTTTTAGTGAATCCTTCTGGTAGAAAAGACCACTTCTGTGCCTTATGTAGATTCCAGCTTCCAGCAGCAGGTGAGCAGAGTAGGTCCAGGCTTCCTCCCACCGCAGCAGGCTGTGTTTCTGCTCGTGTCTCGTGTCTCTCTTGCTATAGCTTCTCTGCAAAGCATCCTTCTCAGAGGTCTTTCTGGGCTAGCATAGCCATGAACACTTTTGTGTATTCTCTTCCAGGGTCCAAAGACTGACCTAAGTGCAATATACTGCTAGCTGCTTTACCCATCTGTTTGGTTTTATAGGTTATGACTGCTCCTGGTATAGAATGTCAAATAGTTCTGTTACCAATTCAGATTCGGCTGCTCACTGCTCAAAAATCAGTAGAAGGAGGGGAGCATGCATTGCAGGCAGATTCTTTAAGGAACGGAGTTATATTGAAGGTAAATCTTTTGTGTCTCAGTCTATAGCTCTAGAGAACTGAATTTGGGCCAGATACTTCAGCCTAGGTTCACAACTTTTTACCCATAATGGTCATCTTATAAATATTAATAGGAAAGTATATTCTCAATCTTCACACTTAGCAAGTTTATTTTCATTAACTGTATTTCATAGTTTGTACTTTTACTACATTATCATTAATATTTAATAATCCTTTTAGAACATGGCATCCTTTTTCTTTTTCTTTAACATCTCAAAACCCTATGTTATTTGTTGCTTTGATAGGAGTATCATCTTATTTTATTTATTTTATATCATGCCTCATTCCAAATAGTATATGGGCTTCTAGCTTCTTCCAAGGATGTAGAAATTGGGAAAGAGCGCAGCTTCCACTTTAACAACTGGAAAAAGTCAGATAACCTACAAAATTGTACCTTATCTTCAATTTCTCAAAGCACTTAAGGCACAGGGCAACCAAGGGTCTGAAACTTAAGGAAATACAGGGACTTCCAAGGAGTAATGATGGACCATGAGCCAGAGTTTACTTGCGAGAGAGGAAAAAGAGGCTGCCATGGAATTAGTTTAAGCGATTTCAGCTAACATTTTAAGCAAATTTCTAAAGGTTAAGTTTTGCCTAGCATGAGAACGTAGACTCCTTGGGAGTCACAGATACAGGAGGAGTCCTCACTTAGCCACGGACCTCACTGTGAATATCCAGGAATATCCAGGGAAGAGCGGGAGACCAAGGAAAGGTACTTCCGTTTTTATTTCTGAACATCCTCCAGCTCTTCACATGGATGCACCATCTTAACACTTGTCTCAACTCAGATGGAACCTCCTCAGAGAGGCCATCCGTGGCTGTGTTATATAAAACACCTTTCCTGTAACTTCTTTATTATATGGCTTGTTGATTTCTCCCTCAATGATAAGCAAAATTCTTTTCATTCCTGTGTTTGTTTATCTTGTTTCCCCATACCAAAATGTAAACTCCAAGACAGCATGGGCCATTTATTTCCTGTCATGTATGATTAAGTTGGTAATTTGTCAGAGGAAGATAAAGAATCTGCCTGCAATGCGGGAGACCCAGGTTTGATCCCTGGGTCAGGAAGATCCCCTGGAGGAGGGAATGGCAACCCACTCCAGTATTCTTGCCTGGAGATTTCCATGGACAGAGGAGCTTGGCAGGCAGCATTCCATGAAAGAGTCAGACATATTTGAGCGACTAACACTGCTACTACTGCTATAGAGGAAGATTTAACATTATTCTTTTCTCTCTTTTACTTTATATTATGAAAATTTCAAACAAACATGAAAATGAGGAACAGTGTAATTATTCTTTACACCCATTACCCAGCTTCAGTATAATTGATATATGGCTAGTCTTACTTTTGGGCTTACCTGGTAGCTCAGGTGGTAAAGAATCTGCCCGCAATGCAGGAAACCTGAGTTCGATCTGGGTTGGGAAGATCCCCTGGAGGAGGGCATGGCAACCCACTCCAGTATTCTTGCCTGAAGAAGCCCCATGGACAGAGGGGCCTGGCAGGCTACAGTCCGTGGGGTCACAAAGAGCCAGACTCGACAGAGCAACTAAGCACAGCAGAGCACAGTCTTACTTTATCAATACCACCTTCCCTTCCTCCCAAGTCAAAAATTCTAAGGCAAATCCCGGACACATTATTTCACCTATATATATATATGTCAGTACATGATGTTAGAGATAAGAACACTTTCTTTGATATACTACGGTACCTTTTTAACGCCTAAAGAATTAAAAAATTTTTCTTTATTTCACTTGTCTGTAATTAATAGTCGATTGTTCAAATAAAGATCAAAGTCCACCTCTGCATTTGGGTGACGTGTAATTGTTTCCCTTCCTCTGTTGTTTTTTTAACTGGTATTCATTTGTCAAAAAATCTGATCATCATTTTATAGACTTTTCTATGTACTGGATATGACTGGCTGCATCTTTTTTATTCCATATATTTTTTTAAGTGGAAACATAATTCATATATCATAAAATTCACACTTTCAGGGTATATAATTGAGTTTTAGTACGTTCAACGTCACCCCACTCCAATACTCTTGCCTGGAAAATCCCATGGACAGAAGAGCCTGGTAGGCTGCAGTCCATGGTGTCACTAAGAGTCGGACACGACTGAGCGACTTCCCTTTCACTTTTCACTTTCATGCACTGGAGAAGGAAATGGCAACCCACTCCAGTGTTCTTGCCTGGAGAATCCCAGGGACGGGGGAGCCTGGTGGGCTGCCGTCTATGGGGTCGCACAGAGTCGGACACGACTGAAGCGACTTAGCAGTAGCAGTAGTACATTCACACAGTTGTATAACTGTCAACATTATCTAATTGCAAAACTTTTTTAAACCCCCAGCTGGGGAGTTCCCTGGTGTTCTATTGGATTTGGCGCTTTCCCTACTGTGTCCTGGGGTCGTTCCCTGAGAGCTGAGATCCTGCAAGCCACATGTCGTGTGACAAACAAATAGACTCAGAAAGCAATCGCTCTCCATCACCCCTCCTCCCCCGTCTTGGGAACCACTAGTCTACTTTCTGCCTCTATGTTGCATATTTTGCACATTTGCATGAAAGAAATCATACAATATGTGGTTCTTTGTGACAGACTTCTTTCACTCAACATAAATTTTCAAGATTTATTTATGTTGTAGCATGTGTCAGTAATCATCCCGTTATGGCTGGATAATAATTAATAATTAATTTAAAATATATTTCAAAATAAAACAACAATGTCATTGTGTTGTAATTCTTTAATAACTGTCAAGCCATTCATTCACTTATTATTCATTTATTCATTTAACAAATATGTATTGAATACTTACTCTGTACCAGGTATTATGCTAAGTGCTGGGGACATAGTAGTGATTAAGACAAGCAGGGTCTCCTTTCCTCTTAGGAAATAAATGGCAACTCAGATCCAAGCAGAAAATGAAAACGGGATCACCAGAATATCCCATTCACAACCATTCTGGACAAATAGGTGTACGTACATTGCAATAGAATCACGAGGACATGTCCTGGCTCACGGTGAGTTCTTGGGAGAAGTAGAAAGCATTTGCAAGTAATTTCCTGTGTTCTCCTTTTTCTTGGTCACTTGGTACTTCATTCCTTCAAGAATTCCAGAGTAGGCTTTCAATGCCTTTGGTAGGCCCTTTTCACTTTTCCCACCTTTTCTATTTATTGTCTTCCTCCCCATTTCCTCTAAGAAAAGCACGATGGCATATTTCCTTATTTAATCAATTCATTTCTTGAATGTGGAGGGCAGGATAGGATGTAGGAATAAATTAAGAAAGCCACCAAGAGGGTGGTACAATTTGGGAGACTCTAGGGCTTCCCTTACTCATCAATGTCTGATATTTCATATTTAAACATTCTTGCTCCAGAAAGGTATGTACTCTGGCTGAAATGTAAATACCCCTGGGGAAATCATATTTTTGAGCCTTATACATCCTTTCTGTATTGGGGTGAATGAGTTTATTTAATTCTTTTCAGAGAGAATGGTTTTTGGGTAGGAGAGAGAAAAATTGTGAGCAGTAGATAACTGAAATTATTTGGGGAGGAGGTAGAGAAGGGAAGTGAAAGTTGCCACCATTACAGAAGAGAAACAAGTCAGTTTTTTGAGCTGAATTGAATTGACTTTACTTTCAAACTGTATTGCTAAGTTCCTGTAAAATTTTCTCTAAACATGACACAAAAAATTAAAATTAACCTGATGATAGGTACTCAAATTTCGCTGAATGTAACACTTGGGATTATATGTAACACTAGGATTAAAGGAACATATTTAGAATTCCTCTGTACATATTCAGGGCCTCTTATGTATTCCTTCCTGCAAATCCTTTTCCATCTCTGTCTTAAGGGTGAGAATTCCTGGCATTCTGAATACAGACTAGTAAAGTCAGTGGACCCAAAATCAAAATTTAGGAAGAACATGAAAAGATTTTGGAATGATCAAAGAAGCATTAAAATTTAGAGACAGATACTTGTTAGAATACGATACACTAAGATATACTGTGCCCTTCTGTGTCAATTCTTGCCTCATACACACGAACCTAGATGTTTCTGTACCAGTACTCTCATTGTCCTCAACAACATAAATCAGGTTTTAGTCATTCATTTCATTTCAGTAGGGTGGTTATAATCATTTTTTTCAATTTCAACTGGTTAATTTCAATGATAGATTTTATACTCATATTAAACAATAAGGTTTTTAATATGAAAGAAATGCCTTAACAAACCCAGTCTTTAAATGAATAGCAGTTGTGTGAAATTGTGTGTGATACCATCCCATATAAAATATGTGGACATAACAATTACAGACCATCTGTTAAACTGGCATCTTGCTTGTACAGGAATGAAATTTCCATTAAGTTTTATTATGAGGAAGTGTAAATGACAGATCCCATACAAAAGTCCACAGCCAGTAAACTGTCTAAATAAAGAGTGGGATGTCATACAGTTAATGAGTTGGATCAGGTTCCCTGATTACAGACTTTGTAAATAGTGTGTTTGTTCACCAGATCTTAAAAATGAGTGCTGTTGGTAAGTGTGGCAGTTGTTTTTAAAGAGATGCCCATATGGAAGGTAAATTGGAACGGCTGTGCAACACCATCCAGAGTCGTCTGGTTAATGTTGATTCACCACTTCAGCTGGAGAGGCTGAAATTAAATCATGCATTTGATAAATGGATATGAAAGGAGAGGAACACAAATCATATCTCAACAGCCTCTAATAAATTCTGATTTGCTGGGAGTCACGTATCTATTGCCTGAAGACCAGTTCACAGCTCTGAGGAACTGATGTCATGATCTAACAGGGGTTTGACTGTGGCTGAATCGTCCCAGGAGGGCGAACGTCTGACACTGTCAGCGAGTCTCAGGACCAGGGTCTGGATTATGAATGAGAACAAACGGCTTGTGAGTTTTAGCAGTGAAATATGTCTCATCACTCAACGAACAAGGTCCTCATTTCCTAATCTGTCACTGTTATTCATGTCTGTTCTTGATGAAGACAGTCAATAAAAGAGAAATCACACCAAAATTGTACTTGTTCAAGTAGTAACTTGGAGAGTTGTCAAAATAAGTCTAATTTTCATTCCCATAAAATAAGCTAAAAATAATCTCAAGCCATTTCTCTTCCATGCTCTTCTGAAAAAACATAGAGTTAAGTAGAGTTGTAATTCATCATAGAAGCCATAACCCACAGCTGCAGACCCTTGGAAAGTTATCTGAACTCTTCCCAGACTTTTGCTGAGTAATGTCTGTGTGATTCAGCAGCCAAACTCCTGCCCTGGACAGGACTTGCCAGAGGCATCTGCAGCCTTGGTGACCTGTCCCCTCTGGGCTCAGACTCTTCCACATTCCAAGGTTCCTGGATGGATATCCTGTCCCAGAAAGTAATGTCTCCAGTGACTTTTACTGTTCATCTGCTCTTCCAGCTCTTAATGGAGAGTGTTTTTTTCTTTTCCTTTTTGGTACTGCCTTTTGAAAGAGAAAGGGCAGATGACAAGAGCAAGGAAAGTAAGCTTTTTACGTGGATGGAGGCTAAGGTGTACATCTGTTGGCAGTAAGGCGGAGAAAGTAGTACGTTATACACGTGGCACTCAGGCCGTGACTAGCATTGGGGTGTACCAGGAGGCAAGTATCAAGACTGCAGGTGAGTTTTCACTAATTTTTAAGATTTTTTTTTAATGGTGATGTACTTTACAAAGAATGAAATATACATATCTTACGTTCAGTCATTTTGGACAAATGTCCATGTAATTCACAAGCTTATCAATATACAGAACACTTCTATCACACTAGCAAATTTCCTTGTTCCCTTTTCCAATCAGTCCCTCTGCCTCAACCCACCCCTTCCGTGCAACCACTGACCTGATTTTGACCACAAAATGAACACAGATTCATTTTTCCTATTGCAGATGATATACAAATGAAATCGTGCCATTTGTGCTCTTTTGTGTGAGGCCTCATGAAGAGGGCACTCCTTGCGTGAGAGAGTTTGAAGAGTTAATCCATGTTGCGTGTAGCACATATCAATCATTCACCCATTTCTATGGATGAGAAGTGTATTCTGCTGCATAAAAATAAACAAACAGAGAGCTTATATGTTTTTCTATTAATGGACTTGCTGCTTCTAGCTTGGAACTATTCTGCGTATAGAAGATATGAATATTCTCGTTTAAAATTTTTGTGGATGTTTTACTTCTGTTGGCTTAATATCTAGGAGTGGGATTACTGGGTTATGGGATCGATGTATATTTACCTTTCTGAGAAGTTTCCAGTGTTCAGTGATTGTACCATTTTGTGCTGTGCTTAGTCGCTCGGTTGTGTCTGACTCTGCAGTCCCATGGACTGTAGCCCACCAGGCTCCTCTATCCATGGGGATTCTCTAGGCAAGAATACTGGAGTGGGTTGCCATGCCCTCCCCCTCCAGGGGAACTTCCCAACCCAGGGATCAAACCCAGGTCTCCCACATTGCAAGTGGAGTCATTACCATCTGAGCCACCAGGAAGCCCAAGAATACTGGAGTGGGTATCCTATCCCTTCTCCAGAGCATCTTCCTGACCCAGGAATCGAACCAGGGTCTCCTGTATTGCTGGAGAAGGGAATGGCAGCCCAGTCCAGAATTCTGGACTGGAGAATCCCATGGACAGAGGACCTTGGCAGGCTATCATCTGTGGGCTCACAAAGAGTCAGACATGACTGAGTGGCTAAAACTACTACTACTTCTGCATTGCAGGCCGATTCTTTACCAGTTGAGCTACCAGGGAAGCCAGATACACATTCCACATAGGATATTGGAGTGGATAATTGTTACCTTCTCCAGGGGACCTTCCCAACACAGAGACAGAACCCAGGTCTCCCGCATTGCAGGTGGATTCTTTACTGTCTGAGCCACCAGGGAAGCCCAAGAATGCTGAGGTGGGTACCCTATCCCTTCTCCAGCAGATCTTCCCAACCCAGGAATCAAGCCAGGGTTGCCGGCATTGCAGGCAGATTCTTTACCAGCTGAGCTACCAGGGAAACAATTTTACATACCTGCAATTTCTCCATATCCTCAACATTTGATGTTGTTTTGGGGATGGGGGAGCCTGGTGGGTCTCCGTCTATGGGGTCGCACAGAGTCAGACACTATTGAAGCGACTTAGCAGCAGCAGCAGCTGTAAGTAGGTAGATACTGAGTTACTTCCAATGCACTAAACAACAGCAACAACCTAAGAGGGCTAAGGTCTAGAAACTGGAAATAAAGAACCTAGATTTGAAGTTTGTACCAGCTCTTTAGGAGTCAGGGCCTTGAAGGTTACAGCTGTGAAACAGTAAGATTTGGCTCATGAGAAGAGGTCTAGAGTTTCTATCCACATCTAAGTCAGATGCACAGAAGTCATCTCGTACCTCCTTCCCTCACTTCCGCCTCCTGGCATCTCTCTGGACACGAAATCCTGTTAACCCTTCCTCCTTCATGTCCCCCCACTCAGTTTCCAGTGGCCCCTCCCAAGCTGTCATGCTTTATTTTGGTTTTCTCATCACCTGGCCTACTCACTGGGAGTGATGCTTCTAAAATGCATGTCTCCTCCTGACACTTCCCTGTTTAAACTCTATCCATTGTTCCTCATTTCCTACAATGTAGGAAGGTAATAAGAGTTCATGATATACTGGGCACTGTATTTTTATTATGTTATTATTTTTACATTGCTTTGGTAACTCTTTAGAACAAGGATTCATATTATCCCTAAATACACGTGGTGAAACTAATGCTAATAGAATGTAAACATCTCTCCGGAGCATCAAATCCATGATAGGAATGCAGAGCCAGAGACAGTGACCCCTGTGGCATGATGCA
The DNA here is from genome assembly GCF_032405125.1 of Capricornis sumatraensis. Classification (NCBI taxonomy): domain Eukaryota; kingdom Metazoa; phylum Chordata; class Mammalia; order Artiodactyla; family Bovidae; genus Capricornis; species Capricornis sumatraensis. The sequence goes on along the minus strand of NC_091078.1, from coordinate 39,211,099 downwards.
ATAAAACTTCCAGGCAGGGAGTTCTGCTTCTGGAAGGCTGGTTAAGGAGTTCTGTGGGCTCACCCCCCTATCCCAGGAAAAAGAGTAACACTGGTGAACATTAATTTTTTTAAAACACCAAGTTATGGAAAGTCTCTGAAAACTTTCCTAAGAGCATGCGTGCATGCTCAGTTGCTTCAGGCATGTCCGACTCTGTGCAATCCTGTGGACTGTAGCCCGCCAGGCTCCTCTGTCCATGGGATCCTCCAGGCGAGAATACTAAAGTGGATTGTCATGCCCTCCTCCAGGGATCTTCCCAACCCAGGGATCCAACTGGCGTCTCCTGGATCTCCTGCCTTGCAGGAGGATTCTTTACCCACTGAGCCACCTGGGAACAAGTAAAGAAACAAGTTAAATGTTTATTCAAGGAAATCGACTAGCACTCAGAACACAAGCAGCTGTGGTATTTAAACAGCAACCCATTTTTTCCTTCTCTCCCACCCCATCTCAGCTCAGTTTGATAGAATCTCCACTGCAAGTAGCTTGTGGCCAAAAAACACATCTTCCCTCTTCCCTCAACTTCCAATCAAGGATTACCAGCTGCTCAGAGGGGTAGGTTGGTTGTCATGCATCACCTCCTCCAACTCCAAGGTGAAGTGGTTAAATTCCTGGTGAGTATGGTTGAGGGGTTGGGGCCTACCTTCCTCTACCTAATCCATACTCAGAGAATGGAACTCTACCATCAGCAGATAGTGGTTTAGTCACTAAGTTATGTCCAACTCTTGAGCCCACCAGGCTCCTCTATCCACGGGATTCTCCAGGCAAGAATACTGGCGTGGGTTGCCAGTTCCTTCTCCAGGGGATCTTCCTGACCCAGGAATTAAACCCAAGTCTCCTGCATCGCAGGCAGGTTCTTTACCTACGAAGCTATGAAGGAAGCCCCATCAGCAGGGCAGGCTGAAAATCTTTGGCCCCTGACAGCCTCACCTCCCCTTGATAATACAGATTCTAAACCAGGAGGGGAGAGTCAAGCAGACCAGAGAGATCTCTGAGGCAACAAGCAGAGTTATGGCTCAGATGTTTTGTCCATGGGGAGAAGCAAGCGATAAAAAGGGAACTCCAAAACTCCCCAAAGGAACGGACTTTGTTTACAGGGAGTTCAAACCTAAGGCTGGAATTTAAAACATTTCCTCTTGATTAAGAGCAACAATCTAGATCAGGCCTGCTAGCTCAGCAGGGCTGGCATGAAATAAGCTTGGCTCCAAAATGTTGGGATGCGTTGTGAAGGTTAGGGTGGCCAGAAAAACGGTGATTTCACCTCTCTAAAATCCCAAATTGCCAAAAGAACAAAGTCTGACTCCCCTGGCTTAGCTAGCATCCTACACCTTGGTCAGAACACAGCAGAAATCCTTAGTAGAGCCCCATGCAATGGTGCAGGTGTTCTCTAGAGGATAATCAGAAAGAAAAAGGACAAGGGCATCCAACAAATTCTCTGAGGATCTAAGTTGAAGTGACCAGATTAAGGAAGGAGGAACTCTTGGAAGGATGTCTCTGAGCATCTAGAGGGTGAATTGGAAGAAACAGTGATAGTAAGATATAACCAGTTTTTCTTTTTTCATTCAAAAACACTGATTATCTATTATGTGCCATGCATGGGCTTGAAAATGTGAGTGTAGAATGATAGCCATTTCTGGTTTGAATTTTTAGTTGTATGGCAAAGACTGTGTGTGATGTGCTGGAATTTGAGCTTTCAGCCAATTTGTCTGAAGATCCATTACTTTTCTTAGTGAAACTGATAGAGGTTTTTAATGTTTCAGATATAGGACATTGATAATACTAGGTATCTTAACCCAAACTCACTTCTGAAGAATGCTAAAATTTTAGGACTGGAATATAAAAGTGTCATTAAAACCAGCATTTTATTTTTACTGCTTTTTATTCATTGTTAGGTTTTGCTAAGTAAATTTCCTTCCCCTCTCCTTCCTTTCTTTCCTTCTGTAACCCTTCCTTCCTCCCTCCTTTTCTTGCTTCCTTCCAATATTTCCCCAATATTTGGTATAGAAAATCAGTATGGTACAGCAATCAGCTGCCCAGAAATTCTTCAAGCCTCTGAGGCAGAGAAGGAGTGTTGACACAGGCAGCGAATGAGACTGGGAACTTACTCCCTGAATAACAGAGGGGAAAAGGTCATTCCTAATCATGGTTGGCAAGGAGACCCAAGAGAACCTGGGTTGAAAGCAGGTTATCACCAGGAATCTTCCCTCCCTTTCTTTCTGGTCAGACAGGAAAATGTCCTTCCATAGCTGTTGGAGCCTACTGAAAGTTATAAAAGAGCCTTGTGTGCAGAGAAATGTCCCATGTAGGTGAAAGCCTCAACGAGCCTAGGAAACCATAAATTAATTTTGGTGAACCATTCTGAAGAGAAATATTGTTAAATGGTAAGAAAGTAAGCATGAAATAGAAAATAGTATAATAGATAACTGTGAATTGAGCTATAAAGATTTTATTTTAATTAATACACAATTGGATACAATTTAGAATGTGTAATGATTACTATAGGATTAGGTATTTTCTTTTCCATTCTGTATTGACTATGCAACCCAGTCTTGAATTGAAAGTGTAGATGGATTGTTTAGTCAATACCCAAAATTTGAACAAGTGCACCCAAATTGCACAGGATTTTACTGAAAAGTGCTACAGGCTTGTAATTCTATGATTTTCTGCTTTTGTTCTATTGTGATGGGTTTGAGGATGTTTGCCAATATCGTCGGAAAACACTTGTAATGGCATTGAGAGGGAGAGATTATGCTCGCATGTGAGAGGGTGATTATGCTTGAGTGTGAATGTGGCAGCTGTGGTGTGCTGGATCAGCAGGCTGCCCAACACCTGGACGGCAAGTGCACCTGGGAGCCCTCATTCTGGAAGCATGCCCTGCGGCAGGGTTTCCACATCCCGCTGCCTGTTACAATCACCTGGGGAACCTTTACAGCTATCAGTGCCTGGGTCCCACTCTGCACCAATAACATAGTGTCCTGGGGACTAGGCCTGGCTCTTTTCTCAGATCTGTCTGGGTTGTTACAATTTACAGAAAGAGTTGAGAACCATTGTCTTTAGGAGAAGCAGGACAGCAGATAAATTCCCTGCAGAACTGACAGTGACTAAAGAATGGAGATGAGACTAGTGGGAAAGGTGGGGGCAGAAAAAAAAATCAATGCAAGGGAGGAGGGCATGATGGGTTTCAGACTAAGAAGCCAAAGGATGCTCACATTTTGTCCAAAGTGGGAGAGAGAGCTGGAGTGTTACTTTTTCCAAGAGTCTGAGACACAACAAAAGAGCTGGAATATTGTTGGAATTCCTTGAGCATAGGGGATCCCTAAGAAACTTCAAACTATTGTGAACAATGGTTCCTTCAGACGGTGGTTCCTTTTTAATTTCAAAGACCAGGAACAAATCCAAACATAAGATAAGCTTTGAAGAACCAGGATATCTCCCCCAAGTTAACAATGGCTACCAGGCAGACAGACCATGTTCTTCTTGTTGGAGGCTGTCCACGTTCAGCAAGAAAACATTAGTAATAGGACAGATTCAGAGGCTACCATCTTCAAAAGGCATTTATGAATTCAACCTGGCATTCCAGTTAAGGTCGCCAGGTAAACCACAGGACACCCAGAAAAATGTGGACTGTACATAAACAGTGAAGAACTTTTTAGAATTGCATGGGGCTTATTTACACTAAAATTTATGCATTTTAAAAAATATACATTTATTTATTTGGCTTCATTGGGTCTGACTTGCAATACGCAGGCTCTCCATCGTGTCACGTGGGATCTTTTGTTGCGGCACACCAGTTCTCTTGATGTGGCTGTGGGCTCAGTAGTCATGGCACACAGGCCCCAGAGTGTGTGGGCTTCACAAGTAGCAGCCCTTGGGCTCTCCATTTGCGGCATGTGGGCTCAGTTGCTCCGCAGCATGTGGGATCTCAGTTCTCTGACCAGGGATCTAATTCGCAACCTGCATTGCACAGTGGGTTCTTATCCATTGGACCACCAGTTCATTTCAGTCGCTCAGTTGTGTCTGACTCTGTGATCCCATGGACTGCAGCACGTCAGGCTTCCCTGTCCATCACCAACTCCTGGAGGTTGCTCAGACTCATGTTCATTGAGCCAGTGATGCCATCCAACCATCTCATCCTCTATCATCCCCTTCTCCTCCTGCCTTCAACCTTTCCCAGCGTCAGGGTCTTTTCCAGTGAGTCAGTTCTTTGCATCAGGTGGCCAAAGTATTGGAGTTTCAGTTTCCACATCAGTCCTTTCAGTGAATATTCAGGACTGATTTCCTTTAGGATGGACTGGTTTGATCTCCTTGCGAAGTCTGCAGATTTATTATTTACTTGAAATTCATACTTAACTGGGCATCCTCTACTTTTATTTGCTAAATCTGGCAACTCTAATTCCGAGTGACTTTCTAGTAATATTTTCTAAAATGCTAGTGTGGAAGATGGCAAATAGCTGAGTAATGGAACCAGGACCACCTGGACACTCAGATGAATGGAGCCAGCTGAGCACAGGGGTGGTCTGACGGGAAAGACAGACTGTTCATGAGGTACAGACATCAGTGTTCACTGTGAACACAAGGTTCACATGGTTTCCAGCCAAGATGCCAGAGTCTCTTCATAAGAAGTGTTCATAAATCAAGGTGCTCTGTGCAGTACTGGAAGTTTCCTGGTTGGTAGTCAGTACATAGGGCAGTCAACAGGCTGCAAGCTCTGGTCCCAGGGGAATACCTAATGTGATCCAAGTAGACACCCAGAACTAGCAGTGCACTGAGTGCTAGACTAGCACCTACAAGAAAGGCTAAGAGGGAAGCTTGGTTAGTGCAGCTGGGGTAACGCAACACCTGTCCAAACTAGCAGCAAGTGGCAAGCTGTACACACACATATCCTTACCCATCTACCTATCTGTATCCATCTATCTTCCTATCTATGTATCATCACTGCCTCCCTATCTATCTACCTATCCTCTATCTATCTTCTCTATCTATAGCATCTATCGTCTGTCTACTATCTATCATCTGTCTGTTCCATCACCTATTATCTATCTATTAACAGGGTCGCGAAAGAGTCAGACTGACCAGGTGACTAAGCAACATCGTCTATCTATCATCTATCTATTGTTGTATCATATAAACTATCAATTATCTATCTATTTATCTACCTATCTATCTTTTTAGAATATCACGTTAGGAAACTGGCCAAATACTTCCTGCCTCAGACCAAAATTGCTTCTGGGGACAAAGTACATTGCTGAGCCTGCTAGTGAGGATAGCCTGGCTGCAGCCATCAGAGGGGGAATAATTGCAGAACCATGGGATGGAGACCCAGACCTAAGCTGGCAGGATCTCTATAGGGTTTGCAAGCATCTTTTCAAAGCAGACTGGATGATGACTTTGAAGGTCAGCTAAGCTAACGGCTTGATACAAGGTAGACCAGTCAATGTACTGATTGAAATTTTCTGCTCAACGAAATGTCTTGAAGAGGGTATGTGGCTCCCATCTAAGGTTAACCTTTGAAATGGAATATAATGATATTGATCATATTTGACATCATCAGCAACTTTTGATACCTTTGATCTCTGATTAGATGGTTAAAAATAAGCGGTCCATTGGAAGTATGCTCTAGAAGTGGATAAATTTGTTCTAAAGCAGTTCTTTAATAATGGCACAGTTCTGTCCTTTTAATGATTAATAAGAATTAGATGATGGTTTCTGAAGCTGAATGCTGGATATGCAACCACTTCTTGAGCAGGAGTAGCAGGAAGACTGGGCATTATAAGGCAGATGGAAGGATGACTTGTAAGGAGAGCAAAGATGGCCTAGAATTAGGTGAGAACTCTTGAGTTCCCTTTTCTTTCTCTCCCTTTAGAACACACACCCAAAGATAAATCTACCGAGTATTTGTACCTCCTTTTATAATTGAAGTACCAGGAAAGCAGATTCTGGCAACAACAGAAAACACCTTGCTATTTTATTGTGAGCATCCATCGCTGTATAAACCAATTTAATAGGCTACCATAGTTGCCAAGTTGTCTAATCTCCAGATTTTCTCAGCATTTCCCATCTGCTCACACAATAGCCAGAAGATGTTTCCTTCCTGGATGTAGAATAGTGCTTTAAAACTGCCTGAAGGAATCTACTAGCCCAAGCTGTTTTAATAAGGTTAAGTATATAAAATATTCATCTCACAGGATATACACCCATATGCCATCATATCATTAGTCACAAATGTGAACAGTTGAGCATTCTGGTCACTAACATCCATCTTTATGGCTAGAATGCAAGGGACATGCATCAAGCTGTCTTATTTATCTCTGGCAGCATTTTTCATCTAGTGCACAGGGCTTTGTCCACATTGTCATATTTTATTTGTGTATCCATCTTGTAAATGCTTGCTCCTTGTTGTCAAGCATTGCAGTGTATTTAGTGGCAGATGGTCCCCTGATTCTACATAATACCCCAAACCATCTCCTTTGAGGCTCTCCTATGTTCTTAAACACTCACTGAACACTAAGATTCTGTTCTGTCTTTATCGAGAGCCAGGAAGGAAGTTCCTGGAACAAAAAGACCATAAACTGTTGATTGGAAGCCTCCTTCCCACTATTTCTAGATTCAAAAGTTCCAGCCCTCCTACAGATTGGCCAATAAAAAGAAACTGCTTTCTATAAAGGGGAAATAGAAACCTTGGGCTGAGGAAAGGACATATAGTAATTTTTCTCTCTTCTCTCCCTATTGAAAATTATCACTCAGATTTGGCATTTAATGGAGAGAGAATTGGAGAAGGGTGTGGCAACCCACTTCAGTATTCTTGCCTGGAGAATCCCATGGACAGAGGAGCCTGATGGGCTACAGTCCATGGGGTCACAAAGAGTTGGACACAACTGAAGCAACTTAGCATGCACGCATGCAGAGAACGAGAATAGGTGAATGGGTCATTAAGATTACGTTTTCCCAGAGGCAGAATTGTTTGTACTTTCTGTTCACAATATTTTAAAGTCAGAATACATATCAGATACATGTATAATTCAACTGCAGATATTATTATATACCTGCTTACATACCTGTCTATGTATATTTCTATTTATACATATATATGTCAAAGGATACCTACTTAATATTAAAAATAATTCTCTCTGGGTGGTGTAATTATAGGTGAATTTTACTTCATCCTGTTTGTTTTTGGGTAGTTTACAATTTTTTTATCCAAGTATATCTTTTACCTAAGTAATAATTTTACAAATGTTAAAGCAACCCTTGAATGCAAGGTATGTGTGAGTGTAAACGATGCATGTCTGTCACAATTATATAAGCCATGGGTGTCCAAAGACGGCCTCGTGTCTGTCTCTCCCGTGGGTGTGCAGCTGAAGTGCATGTGTGTGCCTTGCCCACCCTTCTCGCAGAGCCCTAACAAGCAATGAGGGAGCAGTGCTCTGGGGGTCAGACAGAGCCATCACAATCTTCCACTTTGATTTCCCGAGAAAATAGCGGTAGGCAGGAACATATACGCTATAAAAAAAGAGAGTAGAAAGAAACTGATGTTTAGTAAGTGCCTCTTGATGGCCTGGGTGTGTGATGTGTGTGTCGTTTCATTTTCCCTTCATTATCTGGCATCATTCCTATTTTGCAGATATGGACACTGACCCAGAGTCTCTCACAGTGACTCACTAACCTATGACAGAGCCCGGGGTTGAACTAGTCCTAAAAACTGCAGCTCTACCCACTTACCCTATTGCGTTATGTTTCCCAATTATGGAGAAGATAAGGCAGGCTCGTGCAACGGAGACGGCTTATCAGTCCCTGTGACTGCTGTCTCTCTGGTGCTTTCCTGTCAGGATTTCTCTTGACGTCGGGATGTAAAAGCCCCCCAAACTCTTTAGAAGGCTATATTTTCATTATCCTTTTAGTTTAAAACCCACCCAATTAATAAAATTATTTTGGACCTTTGACTGAAAACCCATGGGTATAATTTTGAGATTTTAATTTACACCATGCAGGAGATGCAAGAGAGGCAGGTTCAGGCCCTGGGTTGGGAAGATCCCCTGGAGAAGGAAATGGCAACCCACTTCAGTACTCTTGCCTGGAAAGTTCCATGGACAGAGGAGCCTGGTGGGCTACAGTCCATGGGGTCGCAGAGTCGGACACAACTGAGCAACTGAGCGCACAAACACAAAACTTACACGACAGTGACATTGGTTAACTAGCTTACTATTAGTGTGAAAAGAACCATCTGAGAGAAGTCAAAAAGCCTTGACATGTGCTAGTCAGAATGGCTGCCATCAAAAAGTCTACAAACAATAAATGCTGGAGCAGGTGTGGAGAAAAGGGAACCCTCTTACACTGCTGTTGGGAATGCAAACAAGTACAGCCACTATGGAGAACAGTGTGGAGATTCCTTAAAAAACTGGAAATAGAACTGCCTTATGACTCAGCAATCCCACTGCTGGGCATACACACCAAGGAAACCAGAATTGAAAGAGACACGTGTACCCCAATGTTCGTCGCAGCACTGTTTACAATAGCCAGGACATGGAAGCAACCTACATGTCCATCAGCAGATGAATGGATATAAAGTTGTGGTACATATACACAATGGAATATTACTCAGCTATTAAAAAGAATGCCTTTGAATCAGTTCTAATGAAGTGGATGAAACTGGAGCCTATTATACAGAGTGAAGTAAGTCAGAAAGAAAAACACCAGTACAGCATATTAACCTATATGTATGGAATTTAGAAAGATAATAACAATGGCCCTATATTCAAGACGGCAAGAGAGGCACAGATGTAAAGAACAGACTTTTGGACTCTGTGGGAGGAGGAGAGGATGCAATGATTTGAGAGAACAGCACTGAAACATGTATACTATCATATGTGAAACAGATCGCCAGTCCCAGTTCAATGCATGAAACAGGGCACTCAAAGCTGGTGCACTGGGATGACCCTGAGGGATGGGGTGGGGAGGGAGGTGGGAGGGGGATTTGGGACAGGGGTGCTGATTCACGACGATGTATGGCAAAAACCACCACGATATTGTAATTAGCCTCCAATTAAAATAAACTAATTAATTATTTTTTAAGAAACTCTGACATGAAACCACTGATGACCCCTCTAAATCTCCTTCTGGACACTGATTGATCGATCATATGTGGAATGGATAAGTATGGGATGAATCTGTGATCAGCCAGGGTTTTTTTTGTTTTGTTTTTTACTTGAGTCACACTGATCTGACGCTTGACTTGGAAGGTGCTCCACAACCAAGCTGGTCCAGCCTCCCATGAAGCTGCCTTAACAGGCCATTGCCGTGGGAGCCCCATTAGTGATGGAGACGGAGGCGAGGGTGGGAACTCACCATAGGTTTGGAAATCCTTGCTTATATTGACTTGCAACCTACTTCCCTGCAGCCTCACTCAGAGTAGATGGAAGGCTCCCCAAACAGTACAAAACTGTGAGTCAGTCTCTCTCTAATGTTGCCTCTTCTCCAGGTTAAACCTGTAGTTTCTTTGAACCTACCTAAGCAAATCGTTGTTGTCCCATCACTAAGTCATGTCAGGCTCTTTGCGACCTCGTAAACTGCAGCATGCCAGGCTCCCACGTCCTTCACTATCTCCCAGAGTTTGCGCAAATTAAGAGTTTACAATGTGTTCCTCCTTGATTTTCTCTTCATTTTCACACATCCTTGTGGGGAAAATATAATGGTCTCTAGACCCTCCCCATCCTTGTCGCTGGCAAAGGATATACACTATAAGACTGATGACACTGCTCTGCACACTACCTAAATAGGACCAAACCTGCAATCCGTCTCCAGCCCATCTGATTCAAGTGGAGAAGGTCAGGCTCCAGCACTTTCTCCCAACTGGTGTTCTCCAGCAGGCCCACAACACTGTCTCAGACCATGGGCAGTGACACGTGTAGGCTAGCACCTTTCAAGATACATTTTTTAAATGAGCCAATAGGGCTAAGCGCATCACCATTTACTCTGGCAAGGCTGAAAATAGCTGCAACCAACAAATATTTTGCCCTTCATGTGGCTTCTTGCAGTGTTGCAGCTGTTGCCTCATCCAGAGAAAGTGCCAGGCCTAAGGGTAAACAGACACTTAATTAGATCAGGGTAAGCTCCAAAACCTTGCAAGCAGGCAGAGCAATAATGCCCCAATGCTTTCTCACCAAGAACACAGTGTGTGCTAAGAAATAACTACCTTGGGCCCAGAGAGCGGTGGTTCCTCCCCACCCTCCTTGTTTTAAACGTGCTTTCTTGGAACTCTGTGGCCTGATAGTGTTTCCTGACAAAGAACGCGGCACTGCCATTTCCCTCCAACCCTGCAGTAACAGTGCATGTGACCAAGGCCTGGCATCCAGGGTGGATCTTTGGAGTCATGTTTCAGCATCAGACAAGTTTCAACAGCCATTGGTATCAACAGCAGGGGCCGATTAGCAGAAGAAAAACACTCCGTCCCTGGCCAGGCACAAAAATCAAAACAGACATGCTCCAACCGGGAAGAGATGCAGTTGCTGAGAAAACTTCATGCTTGATAGGCCTCAGCGTGCCCTGAGGGGCCATTGTGGACATTTTCAATATGTTTCACTATATAGTTTACGGTTGTTATTGTACAAAACGACATGCGCCTGCTCCCCACCGGCAAGGATCCCAGACGGTGAAGCTGGAGTTCAGTGAGCCTGTTGCCTTCTGAGTGTGGCCAGCCCTGTGACTCTTCCATCCCTCATTTCAGCCAGACTGAGGGACCTCTGTTCCTTCAAGGGCCAGAGAAAACGAGATCACAGATGGGCTTGGCAGAGTGCCTGCTTTAGACTGCTCATTTTTGTAGGCCTGGGGCCTTGTTTAGGGTGCCCATATTTTGTTCTTTTGTTTGTTTGAACTATGCTGTTATGCTGGTTTTGTGGCGTGTCCACTTGACCAGACTAAATTACACGCCCAAGAATTCCCTTTCAAGCATGTGAGAGGCTGGGCTGAGACACCCTCTGCTGAGGGCTGAGGAAGGGGAGCTGCAGGCTTTTTGTAGCATACACACCCTTCCCCCAGGTATTTGACCAAACACGCATCTAGTGCTATGAAGGGACTTTGAGTAGTTATCGAAGTCTTTATCAACTGACTTTAAATTAGGGAAATTACCCTATGAGGCCCTTACTTAATCAGTTGAAGAGATTCCTCCCTTTGGACACTAGTTTCTGCCCATGCTCATGGGGTCCCAACTGCTCCTAATCTTCCCTTCCTGACAGGCTGCCTCAATAGACTTTAGATCTAGAGCTTAACCACGTCCCTGGTGGTGCAGTGATGAAGAATCTGCCTGCCAGCGCAGGAGAACCAGGTTTGTTCCCTGGGTCGAGAAGATCCCCTGGAATAGGAATTGGCAACCCACTCCAGTATTCTTGCCTAGAGAATTCCATGGACAGAGGAGCCTGGAGGGCTGCAGTCCATGAGATCACAAAGAATTGGACACAACTGAGCCCACAGCACATGCAAACACACACATGCACACACACACACGCACGTGCACACACATGCACACACACACAACCAGCCCCAACAATTGCAAGAGTGAATTCCTTGTGTTAGATTCATGGATCCCTCTATCTATCTGTCCATCCATCTGTCTGACCAACATCTATCACCTATCTATCTATCCTACTGCTTCTGCCTGTGGTTCGACCCAGGCTGATGTAGCTATAAAATCCTTAAGGTCAAAAACCATGCTTTAAAAAAAAAATCACCATAGCTCATAGCAGAATGTTCTGTAAATACCTGGCACATTAAAGATGAACTCTTGGATTTTTTTTAAATGAAGTGCAGTTACTGTGTGACTTGTTCACCAGACGTAGATCTGCTTGGTAACTCTCTCAGATCCATTCAGTGTACCAATATTGACCAAGCACCTGTTAAAGGGATAGGTGTGTGTGTGTGTGTGTGTGTGTGTGTATGTGTGTTGTGTGTTGTTGTGTGTGTATGGGTGTACATACGTGCACACGAGACAAGAGAGAAAACCAGATTCAGCTCTGGGCCTAAAGCAGACCCCAGGCCTTCTTCACTCGCCAGCAGGGTTTAGTGAAGGAGCTAGTAACACAGAAGTGAGGTTGCTTGACCTGGTTTATCAATATTCATCTGATGTTCGATTTATCCTTCACTCAATTTCCGGTCATTGTGGCATAAAATGCAAACCTATCCATGCAGAAATATCCATTGAATTCACATAAATCTTAAAATATTTGATCCACTCGGGCTATCATTCATCATTAGTCCAACTGATATGTTAGGCTATTTGCAAGCGAGGGAATTATATTTAAAAATACTGAGAGAAGAGGTTGTCTATCAGGAATGTGTTTCAAGTAGTAAAGGAAAGAGGCTAATGTGTCCCATGGAGATTGAAGAAGGAAGCCTAAATCTAAGGGGAAGGCTGACAAAATGGCCAGGTAGTCATCCAGTGTAATCTCCAGAGTTCAGGCACCACGCCTAGAGTGGCATCAGGACTGGGTGACTTTCCACTTTCCAAGAAGATCCCTGGGCTGCTGGACATGGGCACTGGGGGATGTCTCTGGGTCTCATTTCCCTACATACGAAATGGGAGGGCTTGCCCTTTGCTTTATGATGCTAACCACACACGGGGTCATTTTTCCAAGACCAGTAAGATGATGTTGGCAAATGTTTTAGCCTCTTATGAACAAAAGCAATGCACAGATCTGAGCATGGATTAACAACCGCAGGAAGCTGATCCTTGCTTTTAAACGAGATCAGGCACATTCAGGGTGTCCATTCAGGGTGTTAGGGTGTAGACACAAACTTGGTTTTCAGACCCAATTTCACTGACTCATTGAATATCATGATGTAACTGCTGGCTCCCAGTCATAAGATGCAGATCCCAGTTAACACAGCATCATAAGCTCATTTCCCATTATGATGTGATCTTGGAAATGAGTTTTTAATGATTATTTTCACAAAGCATCCACAGATGGTTAGCCTATCATATTGGCCCATGAGCTGAGCAATCCCAGACTGGCATGATGACGATGATGATAATTACTTTTGCGCTGAAGGAGATAGTACCTTCTGCACCAACTAGAAATGATTTCAACAAGAAATTCTTTTGACTGTATTTAAGAGCAAAGTTGTTTTTTTCTCCCTTCCTCCTCTCCTATCTTAAACTAGAATCATTAAATATCCAGAGAAGGCCTCCTCCACACCATGTTAATAGCTCGATCCTCAGATGATTTCTCTCCAGACTGGAGGGCATAAGGTCCTGCCTGTTGAGGAGCCTCCCTAGACCTTACCCTGAAGGCACAACCCTCCCTGTTCAGTTGGAGGTGGGAGCTCTGAGCTGAGGAGCTGGTCTCAGCTCTGGCATCTCTATGGAAATGTAGAGAGGGTGGAGGGTGATGGTACCTCCTCCCACATGAGACAAGACGGTTCATTCATTTCTCATCCCTCTGTTCCTTTGATGGCTCTGGAAGGAATGGAGGGGTGAGAGAGCAGATGTGCCCGGGGCTGCAGGCATGTCCATGGCGGTCCCTTGGAAGACAGCACGGTGGGGAAAGGCCAAGGGGGAGTGAGGGCTGGGCTGTGCCTCCCTGCCGCTGCAGTGACCGTTTCTGAAAACTAGCAGCTGTCTGCAGACAAGGCTTGAAATGTCAAGGTGCTGATGTCACGATTCAGGGACAGTGGAGGGAGGAGAATTGCAGTGACTGCTTGGGAAGTTTAATCCATAGAGTGCAAACAAGCAGCCTGTGGGCTGGACAGGACCCGTGAGTGGGTTTTGGTTTTCCCCCACAAAGCTGGACCACATTGTGTCTTTAAAACTATTCCATTGCGCATCCTGATATCAAAACAGATTTCACATAACATTTGAAAATTCCATCTTCTTGAAGAATCGGGATGCCTGGTCCCCCAGAAGCACCATCCCTCCAAGCAGTAACCCACAGGGGCCCCTTCCCATGAGGCCAAGCTTCCCCAGGGGCATAAATCCCACTGCTTTTGGTTGTCTCCCCAAAACGTAGCCCAAGGGTGATCACGCATGTCAGCATACATATTTAATATGCAAGCACAATGCAGAAAGAACTTAAGGAGCTTTTGTGAAACAAGTTGGGCATTCCTACCCATGATAAATAATATAAAGAATGATGAGTGATGTACCTCTCCCCCATTTGTATTACCTCCTCGGCTTTGTTGGTGTTGGCCTTTGGGGGAGCTCGTAGAGCTTTTGGGGGAGGGCAGGTCTCTGGCCTCACAAAGAAAGGGCTTCTGGAAGGGAGGAGGAGATGGGGTGACCAACTAGGCAGGCTTCCCCAGATTGGAGGGTTTTCCTGAGATGTGGAACATTCAGTGCTAAAACCAAGAAACTACCAAGACTTAAAGAGCAGTCACCGAAAAGAGGAGGCTCAGCAGAGGTGGCCCAGGGATCCCCAGATAAACCCCAACTTCCTCACAGCCTCACCAGAGACAATTCTGGGCAGCCACCCCATCACTCTCCTTCCAAGGGACCCAGGATCTCACTCATCCCTGAGGACTGTACACCAGGAATACGGATGGGCCTTCTCCCCTCGGTGTGGGTTTTGACTTGGCATTCCTTTGAGGAACTCCCGAACTGCTGGTCGATTTAGTGTGCCTTGAGCCGAGACCCTCACCCCAGCCTCTCTCTGAGATGGAGAAAGAGTGGCTGGGAGTGATTCGATGGGCACCTGGGGACCTGGAGAGGGCAGCGGCGACACAAGAAAGTCGCTTGACCTGGTTTGCCCTGTGTTTCAGTACAGATCCCTCGGCCAGAACGTCCCCTCAAGTCATCTTTGTTTTAACTGAAATTTTGGGCGGTGTAGTTGCTTTACAATGTTGTGTTAGTTTCTGCTGTACAGCAAAGTGAGTCAGCAGGATGTGCGCATACATCCCCTCTTTTCTGGATTTCCTTCCCATCTAGGTCGCCACAGAGCACTGAGTGGAGCTCCCCGAGATACACAGCAGGTTCTCTTTAGTCATCTGTTTCATACATAGCAGATGCAGGAAACTCAAGTTCAGGCCCTGGGTTGGGAAGATCTCCTGGAGAAAGAAATGGCAACCCACTCCAGTATTCTTGCCTGGGAAATCCCAAGGACAGAGGAGCCTGGCGGGCTACAGTCCATGGGGTTGAAGAGAGTCAGACATGACTGAGCTACACGCACCCCAGTGTATATATGTCAACCTCCATCTCCCAGTTCATCCCACCCCCACTACCCCTTGGTGTCCATCCATGTATTCTCTACACTTGTATCTCTATTTCTGCTTTGCAAATAAGATCGTCTATACCACTTTTCTCGATTCCACATAGCTGCACTAATATGCACTTGTTTTTCTCTTCCTGACTTACCCCTGAAGTCATCTTTAAGAGAAAATTACTAATTCTCCCTGTCGGAAGCAGATCTGTAGAATGGCCTCTTTTCGGGTCCTTTTCCTTCACAGGCTGAGCGTCCCCCAGCTTCCTCCTGCCAGCCCCCATCCCTCTCAGCTCAGCACAGCACGTCCCTCCCTCAAGAGTCTTTTCTCATCCAGCCCTGCCTGACCTGCTCACCACCGTGAGTCCTGCATCCCCAGGGGCCCCTGCGTCCCCATGACCCAGCTCTGTATGTGCATGTGATTCAGATTTCACTGGTTTGGAATTCCTGAGAATTCCATCTGGGCTGAGCCAAGTTTGACTGTGACATATTTTATGAGGAAAGGTTTTCACAAAACAAATGAATACTGACAACAAAATTACAAGGATGTTTGGTTTAATAAACGGGATAATCTGCCAAGATGCTATCCCCGCTTTGGAGTCTGGTTTGAGCCCCTGGACAGATGGAGTGTCTGGTCCACAAATTATGCCGGTTCCCCTGCTCTCTCCTCTTCTTGAAACCTTCCCTCACCATCCCCGGAGCTGACCCCACACCCTCCGCCTCCTCGGAGCCTCAGGGCACTTCTGCACCTGTAACTTCTTCCCCTGCATTCATCACTTCTCTAGAAAATTCTCTTTAGAGAGTTCTGTGATTCAGACAGCTCTTTTTAAAACAGCTTTTATTAGAGCGTAGTTGCTTTGTGATGTTTGTTTCTGCTGTACAGCAAGGTAAATCAACTATGCATACACATATATCCCCTCCCTTTGGGATTTCCTTACCATTTAGGTCATCAAGAGCACTGAGTCGGGTTCCCTGTGTTATATAGTCAGTTCTCATTAGCTATCTGTTTTGTGTGCGTGCTAAGTCGCTTCAGTCATGTCCGACTCTGCGACCCTACGGACTGCAACCTGCCAGGCTTCTCAGTCCATGGGATCCTCCAGGGAAGAATATTGGAGTTGGCTGCCATGCCTGCCTCTGATCTATTTTATACATGGTATCATAATGCATGTATGTCAATCCCAATCTTGCAATGCATCCCACCCGCTTCCCCTTTGGCATCCATTGAGTTTGCTGTCTTCCTCTGTAGCCAGACGGCTCTTGCATTGCCACTGCTGACATCTTGACCTCATCCTCCTCGGGGCCCTTGCCACTGTTCTTACCAGTCGCCTTGCAACCATGAGTTCTGCGTGTACTCTGACCAGCTCCATGTGACACAGTCCTACGTGCCTCATCTTGCCCATGCCCTGTGTCCCTGCCCAGTTGGTGCTGCCACATGAGATGTTACACGGCCCACCAGGTGCCCATACCTGCCCAGCCCAAAGTGTGGGAGAATTAACACCCGTGGAGAAAATTAAGCCCCATAGGACACACGAGCCAGAGGATAAATTCTCCCTTCCTCTGTGCACACATGTGCGTGTGGGCTCAATCGTGTCCAACTCTTTGCAACCTCATGGACTGTAACCCACCAGGCTCCTCTGTCCATGGGATTTTCCAGGCAAGAATACTGGAGTGGGTTGCCATTTCCTATTCCAGGGGATCTTCCCGACCCAGGGATCAAACCCATGTCTCTTGAGTCTCCTGCATTGGCCAGAGGATTCTTTTACCACTGCGCCACCTGGGAAGTCCCCCTCTTCCTCTATTCTGGAGCAGTTACCCTGAAACATCTGTTTTTACATCTTGAGGGAACATGGCCCCACATGACAAGCACTCACTCAGTGGAGGCTGATGGGCCATACATCCTGGATGGCTCTCCATCCTTCCCCATCTCACCCCTCTTTCCTTGTTCCCTGGGAGTATAATGCCTAGTGAATCAGTGACCTGTTAACTCGGGCCTCAGGCAGTGTTTCTGAAGAACTCAGGCTAAGACACCATCTATCTGTCATATTCTCCTCCCTGTCACTTCCTACCTACCCTGCTTTCAAGTGTCTTGGAGCCAAGCCAAGGTGGAGACTTGGAGATGAGTCCAAGCAAACAGTCAACGGGGAACGGGTGGGGTCTGGTGGTTCTTAGCTCAGAAGGAGGAATTGTGAGAGCCCCATAGAGAGTTCCAGAGCTGACTGTGGTGTTAGCTGATCTCTTCCAAAGAGATCAGCTCTTTTTTTTTGTTTTCTTTGCTGACCTGAAATGATTCTCATTTTACATTGTATTTCACTGTTTTACATTAATGCTTCATTGTGTACATTTTTCATCCTTGCTGAGTAAATAGTGCACATAAATTTTATTTCCCAACCTGTGCATTGTTCATGCACTTTTCCTTTTTTTGTAAGAGCTTAAAGATTACAAAGTGCAGGGTCCTCAGAGAATCAGCTGAGGGCCTACACCAAGAAGAAACTGCAATCTGCCTTGTCATCCAGCCTCTGATGATAAAACACATCATTTTTTCTTTTCCTTAAGCCAAGTAGGCTTGGACTTTTCTAGCACCTGCAACAGAAAGAGTCCTAGTTGCTGCTCAGAATCTGTGGCAGCAATTTGCTACTAGTCAGTAAACTTAAAAGTAATACAATGCTTCCTTTAAAATATTTAAGAATTCTGCTTGTTCAGAATTGTTCAGAATTTGGATATACTTCCAAATAGTCTTTAAAAAGGATGGGGAACTCATGTACATCTGTGGCTGATTCATGTCAATGTATGGCAAAACCAATACAGTATTGTAAAGCAAAATAAAGTAAAAATTAAAATTAAAAAAATAATAAAAAAAAAATAGAGTTACCACAGAAATTAGTAGTGTTAGTCATGTAGTCGTGTCTGATTCTTTTTGACCCCATGGACTGCAGCCCACCAGGCTTCCCAGTCCTTCACTATTTCCCGGAGTTTGCTCAAACTCATGTCCATTGACGGAGAAGGCAATGGCACCCCACTCCAGTACTCTTGCCTGGAAAATCCCATGGACGGAGGACCCTGGTAGGCTACAGTCCATGGGGTCACTGAGTCGGACACGACTGAGCGACTTCACTTTCACTTTTCACTTTCCACTTTCATGCATTGGAGAAGGAAATGGCAACCCACTCCAGTGTTCTTGCCTGGAGAATCCCAGGGACGGGGGAGCCTGGTGGGCTGCCATCTATGGGGTCGCACAGAGTCAGACACGACTGAAGCGACTTAGCAGCAGCAGCAGCAACGTGTCCATTGAGTCAGTGATGCCATCCAACCTTTTCATCCTCTGTTGTCTCAGTCTCCTTCTGCCTTCAGTCTTTCCCAGCATGAGGATCTTTTCCAAAGAATTGGCTCCTTACATCAGGTGGCCAAAATATTGGAGCTTCAGCATCAGTCCTTCCAGTGAATACTCAAGGTTGATTTCCTTTAGTATTGACTGGTTTGATCTGCTTGTTGTTCAAGGGACTATCAAGCTTCTTCTCCAGCCCTGCAGTTTGAAAGCATCAGTTCTTCAGTGCTCAGCCTTCTTTATGGTCCAGCTCTCACATTCACATATGACTACTGGAAAAACCATAGCTTTGGCTATATACACCTTTGTTGCAAAGTGATGTCTCTGCTTTTTAATAAGCTGTCTAGGTTGGCCATAGCTTTTCTTCCAATGCCTTTATATAATAATGATTTCTGTTACATGTGTGTGCCTGTAATTTAGGGACCTGAGATGTTGGCAGTCAGGAGCTTGTCCTCCTTTTTCCTGGGAGTCCCCAAGGCCTCTGTCCCCACCGTGTTCTAAGCACTCAGGGGGCGCTGCTGACTTATCATGGGGAGACGTTAGAATGGTTTGAGGACAGTTGGGGTTCTAGACACAGAGTTCTGCACTCCACCTCTGGGTGTCAGGGAGCTTACTAGTCGAAAGACAGCTAGAAAGAGGTTTTTATGTAATCCCAGCGAACCTTCTCCTAATTCAACACAGGATTTGAGAGAAGAAATATCGGAAACAAGAGAAGGAACGAGGGATGGGGGAGCTGTCTGTGGGGTCATGTTTGTCGCTCTGAGCGGGGCGCTCGGCGTGGGCTGCACTGGGTGGCATCACCTCTAGGTGGCGCTGGCACCTCCTGGTGCGGGGTCGCTGGCGGCCTGGTTGGGAAGCTTGCGAGGAGCCAGGCACTGGGATTACCTGTTTCCTGGTCTAAAAATGTCACTGGGGGGTAGCTCTCAAATGACACTGTACCAGTCACTCACTTCTGCTCATCACCAAATCCCGACCGTAGATTTTGTTACACTGTGGTAAAATAAAACCGACACACCATTTCCCATCCTAAGGTAAGGGCACGGTTCAGCGGTATTTAGCACATTTACATCCTTGCGAAACCATCACCCCCACGCACCCCAGAACCTTGACATCTTCCCAAACTGAAATTGTCCCCATTAAACAACAAGGTCTCCCTCCAGGTCCCTCCCCAGCCCCTGGCAACAGCCCTTCTACCTCCCATCTCTATGAAGCTGACTCCTCTGGGAACCTCACGTACGTGGGAATCATACAGTATTTGTCCTTTTGTGTCTCACTTGTTCACTTGGAGTAAGATCTTCAAGCTTCATCCATGATGTAGCAAGTACTAGAATTTCTGTCCCTTTTAAGGCTGAATAAGTTACAGGATTTTGAAGATGAAAATTCTAGAAATGTTCCTTCTTTGCTAAGAGGAAAACCAACTGAGAACCAGTGGGTTTTCAACTCCAGTATCGGCCGACTGGGACCCTCAGTGGCTGCTGCCTGGGTGCCTACAGGGAGTCGCTGGGGGAGCTGGTCTCCTTGCTGGCCTTGGCTGCAGACTCGTGGCAACTAGGGGGAGGAGGGTGATTGCCAGGGTCTGGGGACGGGGCGGGGAGGTTGTTGTTCAAAGGAGACAGTTTCAGTTGGGGAAGATGACAAGGTTCTGGGGTGGATGGTGGTGATGGTAGCACAAGGATACGAATGTACTAAATACCCCTGAACTGCGGAAGAAGAGGCAGAACTGCTCCCAGCGTCACCCAGGGCAGCCATCTCCATCAACCCAGTCCTAGGCTTCTGTGCAACTGCACTGCGGGAAGAGGAATGGAATTTTGCTGCTTGAAAACCCCTAGAGTCACTCCTGTCTCATCCTCTTCCCTTCTCCTACATTTCTGCCCCCACCTATTCTCTCCCCATCCAATTGTTCCTGAGTAGGTATGAAGGTGTCCCCCTTACCCTGGGTCTTTGAGAAGGAGCCAAGACCCTGCTCCCATTCAGACCTCACCCAGGATGAAGAATGATCGCCCTCCCTTCTGGTTCAGAATGGGTGAGTTTTCACTAGTCCAAGGAAGGACTAGGGCCTACCAGGTGGCGCTAGTGGTAAAGAACTCACCTGCCAATGCAGGAGACATTAGAGACATGAGTTCGACCCATGTGTGGGGAAGATCCCCTAAAGAAGGGAGAATCCCATGGACAGAGGAGTCTGGTGGGCTACAGTCCATGGTGTTGCAAAAAGTCAGACACAACAGAAGCGACTTAGCATGGAAGGAAGGACTGAGTTCAGCTCTGAGTACACATTACCTCTAAAAAAATTACTATATTTTTTTAAAAATTACTGTTCACTGGACTTGAAAACTAACTTCACAGGCTGAAATGGAACTTACTCAATTCTTTCCCTCCCAGTCTTTACCTGGCTCCCTCCCACATGAGGAAGAAAGCCAGAGGCTTTGATAATGATAAATGGAAAGACCACATCTTGCATTCCAAGCTCTCCAAATCCTATCCAGACTCCTGACTTCCTTCACAGTCGATGGCTACAGAACGAGATTCCTTCTGTCTTCCAAACACACCCTCAGCCTCCCCACTTTAGTTCATTTGCTAAACACCTCTTCTCCATCTGGAAAGGGCTCTGTCTCTCAGCATCCACTTGCCACTGTCTGCACCAGAAGCCTTAAGTGGTGTTTGCCACCAGGAGGATCAGCTGCACACAGGTACTGAAATATAAGAGCCAAATCTGCATGGTCACCAAAAGCTCCTCCTGACCAGCAGTGTTGGGGCATCTGGAAATAGTCGCCTTGCCCCAGCTGGGAGTCTGGCGAGCGTTATGGAAGAATGTGGTGCCCGGGGTTCCCAAGGATAACTGGACTTCGGCTTGCCTGTTCTACCCAATCTGGGGGAGCTGGGCTCCATACTGGCCTTTTGGTGCAGACTCATGCAACTAGAACCTCCTCCAGCCCTCGTAGGGCTATGTGATGTGCTTGCTCAGAAACCAAAGACTAGAGAAATGGGGGCTTTGGCCCCAACACCAGTATTCTTTATACTTTAATGTTATACTGTATACTTTAATTCTGACAAAAGCTACTGCTGACAACTCCACTCTGCTGATCCCAGGAGGTCATTGCCAGAAACGTTAAAGTCTGTCTGTCTCAAGACCATCATGCGATCTCAATTCCAAAGAATATCTTAACCAACATGGCTCTTTCTGTCAGTATTTATTTATGGATAAATGACTGTGAAGGGCCACAACCACAGGCAAGATGGAAAACCCCCTTCATCGGGGAAACTAAGCGCTGGACTTACAACGGACTCCATTTTATCCCCACGTTCTAGTGACCCAGAACGCATGTACTGAGTGGACGTGGTTCACAAGGTGTCCAACCATTTCCCTGCACGACGTCTGACCGCAGCTTCTGCCCATCCACGTTGCTCTCCAGACTCTCTCGTCTCTAACTGGTTTCAACTCCACGCTGCTTCTGGGCATGTTGCCTGCTTGTTGTTTTTCAGTCACTAAGTCGTGTGCGACTCTTTGTGGCCCCATGGACTGCAGCACATCAGGCTTCCCTGTCCCTCACTACCTCCCTGAGTTTGCTGAGACTCATGTCCATTGAGTCAGTGATGCCATCCAACCATCTTATCCTCTGTCACCCCCTTCTCCTCTTGCCCTCAATCTTTCCCAGCATCAGGGTCTTTTCCAAAGAGTTGGCTCTTCACATCAGGTGGCCAAAGTATTGGAGTTTCAGCTTCATATTCAGTCCTTCCAGTGAATATTCAGGGTTGATTTCTTTTAGGATTGACTGGTTTGATCTCCTTGTTGTCCAAGGGACTCTCAAGAGTCTTCTCCAGCACCACAGGTGGAAAATACCCCCTAGTAATTGCAACCAGTCCCTACATGTTTGATCTCCAGGCTGCTTAGACAGATGTGCAGGCCATCTTCACTAGATACTTTGGCAAATGACAAGTCACAAAGAAACTTCCTAATTGGTCCCTAAAAATAAACCCTGCCTTACCTCTCTGCTCACCTCAGTTAGTCTCAGCCTAAGCTTCCCATGACCCCCACCAACACCTGGACTTAACCCACACCACCCTTCTCAATCCCCCGGACCTCTGTTCTGGGCCCTGAGGAGCTCAGTCCTTGGTCAAATCCTCTGTATGGGACTGCTTCCTGGAAAGCTCTCTCCCTTCTCACCTCAGTGGAAACGTGGCTGCCCTCAGAGGACGCTGCATCCGCTGTAGCCTCTAAGGTGGTACCTGCTGTTTGTTTTTCCACATCCCCTGTGCTTGGGCCCAGAGTAAAACAAGTGCTCTCCTGTCCTTCATTGCCACTTCTAGAACATTGCTTCTCCTCCCTCCGAAACAAAAGCAAACCAACAAAACAGTAAAGCAACCCAGCTCGTTCGGAGAATGTGCTGTCTGACTATTCTGCCTCCCCCTGCCCCTCCTTTCTGTGGTCAGTCACCCACTTGCAGTCATGCAGCCTTGTTCATAAATGACTTTACACCTGGCCCGCTGATTCCTGTCTGCTTCCTGGCAACTTCAACATACACACTGAAAACCACCCCCACCCTGCCCTCCTCCACCCTCACCCTCTCAGATCCTCCATCTCCTCCTCCCCCAGCCCAGCCTCTCACCTCAAGGTCACGTCCTACCTTGTCATCACCCAAAACAACCTCGGCTTTAAATTCTTGATTTCCACCATCCCAGTCTCTGACCACAGCTTCCCATCATTGGGGCTTACCTGCCCAAGCTTCCCATTCCAACACTTCCATGCTAGGACCTCTGATCAGGAGGCCCACCAGCTTTCTCCTCCCCTCTGCCTTCCCCTCCCCCTAATATCCTCACTTCCTTCTTGTCTAGCTTAGATTCTATGACCTGTTGTTATTACCACAACTCCCTTAACCATTCTCTTCCTATATATCACTCACCAGGAAAACCCTCAGATAGAGTCAAATCCAGCTCTCCACCTACTGCACACCTGCATCTGAGCAGCTGACTATAGATGCAGAGAAATACACAGCCATGCTGAGGGGTCTTCCTTTAACGTTATGACCATATTGCTCAAGAGGCCCACAGCTTGACTCCTGACCCATGACACTCCCCTGGCAACATGACTCCTCCTCTCACTGGAGATCTTGCTTCTTATTTCAGTAGGAAAGTACAAGCTCACAGGAGCTGTCATCCACCCATCACCAGATCCATCTGTATCCTGTGGTCCTATCTTCTGTCTTCCTGCTGTTGCAATGGACCATAATGATAAGAAGACAGAGAACTAACATTTCATTGAGTGTTTACTATTCCAAGCATAGTTCTAAGTGCATTACACGGGTCAATGCACTTAACCCTCATCGAAATCCTGTGTGATGGATATATGATCATTTTTATTTTGCAGATAAGGAAATGGAGCCACAGGAAGGGCAAATTGTGTGGGGGTTTTTGTTGTTGTTGTTGTTGTTGTTTCGCCTAGCCACATGGCTTTCAGGATCTCAGTTCCCAGACCAGGGATTGAAACCAGGCCACAGCAATGAAAGCCTGGAATCCTAAGCACTAGGCCACCAGAGAACTCCCAAACTATGTGTACTTTTATCTAAGAAACCACTCTTCATTTGTCCCTTAAATTTTTGTCTTCTCACCTCCCCAAGGATAACGCTTCTAGCCCTAACCCTTAACTTCTCTCTTTCCATGGCTTACTCTCTGCCAGATTATTCCCATTAGTATGCAACCTTGTTGAAATACCTTACATCTTGGGTAAAAATATGTCTCTGTCTTCCAGCTACTGGTCCATTTCTCTGCTCCCTAGGATGGCTAACTTCCTTGAGAAATCCACCTCTCTCCTGAATGTTCTTGTCAGACCACCATACCCATCGTCCACTGAAACCCTGACACCAAGATTGCCAGTGCTCACCACATCCTGTCTTTCTCACTTCTCAACAACCAACCCCTCCAAAATCTTTAATCCTGAGGGATGGCTTCCTCTTGATTCTCTCCCGACTATTCTGGCTGCAGCTTCTCAGACCCTTTTGTAGGCTTCTCACCTCCCCAACCTAGAAATATCGGACAGTCTTATAGCCTCTTTCTTTTCTTTCTTTTCTTCCAACATGTGTGTGCTCAGTCGCTTCAGTCTTGTCTGGCTCTTTGCAGCCCCATGGACTGTAGCCCACTCAGGCTCCTCCGTCCAAGGGATTCTCCAGGCAAGAATACTGGAGTGGGTTGCCATTTCCTTCTCCACGGGATCTTCCTGTCCCAGGGATCAAACCTGCATCTCCTGCATCTAACGCACCGAAGGCAGATTCTTTACCCACTGCACTCGCCCTCTAGAGAATCTGTGTACTGGATTTTCCCGTCAGCACCCAAAGAGGCATCACTATCTTTCTCAAAGATGGGTGGTCAGCGTCTTTCCCTCTTCAGCTCCCTCTGTGTTGCAGAGGCACTCGGTATTTTGCTATTTCTTCCTGAGCTTCATCTACCCAGAGCTTTGCCCAGCAGCAGCCTCACCAGCATAATAACAGTGATCAAAAGGAGGCAAATTTGAAGTCTGTGTCACTCTAGAAAGCTCAGGTGTCTGGGTTAACGTGGGTCTTCTCACTAGGGGTTACATCTTGACTTTCCTCCTGTCACCTAGTTGTCTGAGATCTGTCCCTAAATAGCCAATCACTCTGGTGCTAAGACCCTAGCTTAAATTTTGGTCTCACTTTATTTTTTCCCCAAACTTTGAACTTCTTATTTTGTGTTGGGGTATAGCCGATTAACAATGTCGTGGTAGTTTCAGATGAACAGTGAAGGGACTCAGCATAGATATGCATGTATGGGCTTCCCAGGTGGTTCAGTGGCAAAGAATCTGCCTGCCAAATAGGAGGCTTGGGTTTGCTCCCTGGTTGGGGAAGATCCCCTGGAGAAGGAAATAGTCTCGCTTTAAAAATCTGCTCTTACATCTGTTTTGATGGCCAGCAAATGGCCCATTAGTAGCACTAGAGTTTCATTTTGAAGTTTTGCCTGGTCAATACATCTGCTCCTGCAGATCAACCAGGGTCTCACAAGGTCCTTCAGAGCCCTCCATCTCTCCCTACTTCCACCCACTCTCCCCAGCTAGTCACCTGGCTGTGACTCATCACACAGTTCCTGGAGTCATGCCTTGTGCGTAACAAATACTCAAGAAACATTAGTCGAATTGAATTAACCAGACAGTATTTCAGTCACCATCCATAGCTGCAGGGAAAGAAACACTCTAGTAGAACAATTTACCATTTCTCATGACTCTGTGGGTTGACTGGGCAGTTCTCTGTGATTGTGTATTTCTGCCAAGGTGCTGGGATGGCAACGCAGGCACAGAGACACCTCGTCCTTAATCTCCTGGGAGCCAAGCTGGGACTGTGGCCGTGGACTGTGGTTTTCTCTCCCCTTGACTACTGAGCTTCCTTAAAGCAGAAGGGCTAAATTCAAAGTTCTGCTTGTCATATGCTATCTGAGGCCATGCTGGCCAATGCTAGTCACTTAGCTAAGTCCAGGCAGTATTGGGAGACTCCACAAGATAGCTGGGAGGTCTCTGCACTGGAGACTCCCCAGATGGTACCCCTTGATCCCTGTGGAGGCACTCATCCTCCAACATGTCCCTCACTCCAGGTCACTGCAGAGCTGTCATCAGGTTAGCAAACACCATTCATGTCAGCACACACCTTGGCCCAGGCACTGGCTCCATCATCAGTAGCCTCGTATGGGTGGAATACGCAGCCTCCTTCCCATTTAACTCAACAGCCATGAACCATCACATTTACATGGTCCTCTGAGCAACCCCCAAATCTCCATCTACTCACCCTCATTTTTATGCCCGTGGAGGTCGGGAAGGAGGCTGTTGCTCTGCCCTGTTTTACAAATGGAGTTTAGACCATCACTGGGGGGGTGTCTCTATTCTACTGTTAGGCAAAGAAGAGTTGTCATCTTTCTTCAACTCTCTTAGTATGTGCACTGTCAGTTACTGAGAAACTGTCAATAAGAGTGGTGGAATAAACTGAGGGGAAAACAAGAAGTAATGTACTCTTAGCACATTAGTACTAAGACTATTTTGGAATTAAAGGACATACAATCTAATATGGCTTCCCTCGTGACTCAGACAGTAAAGGATCTGCCTACAATGCAGGAGACCCAGGTTTGATCCCTGGGCCGGGATCTATGAGCTGGGCCACCAGCGACTATGGCAAGTAGATGGAGCACCAGTGCAGCTAACGTCTTCCCATTTAGCTCTGAAGCCAGCTCCAGCAAAAAAAACTCAAGTGCTCCCTCTGGGTTTTTATTTCACAAGGGGCAAGCAAGGTCCCATCCACGATGACAGAAATGTTGTTTTCCCAGAGCAAAACTAGACTGTGCTCTCTCCCAGAGAGGAAGAATGCTCGGCTGGCTCTGGGTGCATCTCCTTAGACTCAGGAGGAAAGCAGCTTCTAGTCTTGCTGGTCAGGAAGCAGATGCAAAAGTGGTCCCTTCCCTCAGACCCTGGGACTCCCTCGGGTCCTCCTCCTTGCCCCTCTTTCCCACTGCAGGACACACTAGGGGAAACAAACTGTGGGCATCAAACCGGAGGCTCCAGGGTGAGGAGGGCACTTCAGAATCTCCTTCTCCTTTGGGAAAGTACGGAATTTCCTGAGGGAGAGGCTGAAGGCATCAGGCTGAGCTATGGAAGGACAGAGCTGTAGAAAAAGCAAGTGATGTTGAGGAGAGAGAGACATGAGAAGCACCCTCTTTTCCAAACCTGCTGGGTGTGGGACCCTTCTCTCCTACAGAGCAAGAGGACACCTATGTTGGACCAAGTCACAACATCTGCTTGGAGATCTGACCGTCTCTTTGGCAGAGAATGTTGAGTTCCCACCACCGCAGTGGCTGGGTGTGGAGATCAGGGTGTACTGGGGAGAACAGGGCTGTGCCAGGGAGACTAGGAAAGCTGGAGGGGACCCAGAAAAGGAAGAGCAAAATCATATTCCTCTCCTAGATAAGATTCCAGGGTGCTGGGGGCTACTTCATTCCAGGAACCCATATAAATGCCATCATGCAAATTTAGAAAAAGATGTTCAAAATGGGGAGGCCACAGATTTCTGGCCGATGACAGCTGTAGACGTGGAGGGGCAGGCAGGGACCCGACTACTCTTTCCCCTCAACGGAGCAGCTTGTGTAGCCCCGCCTCCTGATTGTTCCCCATGTATGACAAGGTAAACACTGGAGTCAGAAAATGAGGGGATTTGTCATAGCCTGGTTGTAAGAATCTTAGCTACATTCTTGAGAGCTTCCTGCAGGTCACGCCCTGAGCGAGTACTTCCCTTTGGCTGCCTCCTTCAACCCTCCCCAGCAGCATGCTGCCCACATCATCCGCTCCTCTGCGAAGGAGGCTTCTGAGGCGTCTAGAGTTGTGACCTGTCCCAGAGCAAACAGCTGGTAACCAGCAGAGCCCCTGCTTGCCAGCTTTTCTCTCTGGACCTCAGCCACCTGTCTGTCTCCCTACTTAATGTTTGGAAGACTAGCTTCTCTGACCAAATTGGTACAAAAGGTTTTGTCTGTTTTCTGTTATTTTTATTTTATTTCACCAGTTCTCATCAAACTGCCCACAGATTTGGGTAAGGTCAGAGTTCCAGGAAGTGGTGGATCAGAAAAGTTCTGCCTCCCAAGCCTGGGCTCCTCTTGCAGCATCACCCCTGGGTTTGTCTGCTCCTGCCCAAATCTGGTGAACTTAGCCAGCACCATCCATCTGGTGTGCCTGGTGCAACAGAGCTGGATCCAAAATGCCTCGTGTCAGCTGGACACACGGGGCATCGTGGCTCCATGGACCCTGCAGACAGACCCCATCTACTTTTCTGCTCCTCGATTCGAGTGAAAACTTGCGGTGACCAATCTCAAGGACAGCTGCTCCTTCCATATCCTCCCCAACAAAGAAATAGTCATGGAGCAATTCCATTTTATAGTCTCTCATCTTCACTCTGAAGAATCCCCTCTGTGTGTGCATGTGTTTAGTTTTAGTTAATATTTTCCTTTTCTCAGTTTTGATCATTAACATTGTGATTTATCAAGTATGCAGTCTTCAACGTTTGAGAACCCTATAAATATGTATTATTTGGTCTTTATTAAATGAGAGCTCTTGGGAGATTTCCCACTGGAGGAGCTGGGTGTGCCTTCTTCAAGTTCTTGTTATTCATCTGTCTGTGGAATGAACCATCTCAGAAGCAGGAAATGCGTATACATGTGGCTCTGTTGAGATGTATGTGTGTATGTAGCCTTTCATTCATGAATTTATCATATTGTTGATTGTTTATGTTCATGCCATTCTCAATGAACAGCTTATATAGACAGTAAGTTGGTAAAAAGAGTGATGTGCGTACTCAGTCATTTTCATCATGTCCAACTCTTTGCATCCCAATGGACTGTAGCCTGCCAGACTCCTCTGTCCCTGGGATTCTCCAGGCAAGAATACTAGAGTGAGTTTCCACCCCCTCCTCCAGGGAATCTCCCCTGACCCAAGGATTGAACTTGCATCTCCTGCATTGCAGGCAGATTCTTTACTGCTGAGCCACCTGGGAAGCTCCAAATATGTGTCAATAATTCCCTTCCCTTGAGAGTGCAAACTGATGAGCTGGATTGCCTTTCACACAGGTGGTTCCCTCTTCCCACCTTGAGGCTGTGCAGCTGCCCATGTCCTCCACTGCGTACAAACAGTCATGGTGGCCCCTCAGGGTAGAGCAGAGAGTTGCCGGGTGCATCTCCCGGGTGCATCCCGTGACAGAGCTACAGCCACCGAGGGGAAGGACAATGCGACAGAGACACTCCGTGCTTCCTGAGAGGTTCAGATGCGTCTCCATAGGTGCGCTTTCAACTTCAGATTATAGACAAAAGAAGCCAGAAGCGTGGTGTTTTGTAAAAACAAATCTGGTCAGGATGATTTATGTGTAACATTATGTCATTTAATGAGATGCAATGTTATACAAATGCTAATTTTAAAGAAAAAAATGTTTATTCCCCACGTTAGAGGTTTTGACAGGTTTTCACAGCCTCTGAAAAGTGGGGGTCAGGTGTTGGAGAAGGCAGTGAGCTGACCACGTGGAGTTCAAGGGCAGCAGGAACTGTAGCCACCGCAGTGGAAGGCCCTGGAAGGGTTGCTTGATTTAGCAAACAAATATGCAGATTATCGTTGTCCAGTCACCCAGTCGTGTCCAACTCTTTGCGACCCTATGGACTACAGCACGCCAGGCTCCCCGTCCCTCACCATCTCCCAAAGTTTGCCCAAGTTCATGTCCATTGCATCGGTGGACAAAGCCCCAAATGGGCTAAGCTGGAAACATCACAGCAAAAAAGAGGGGTGACAACCAGGGTCAAAAAAGAGGCAAAACATCAAAGACAAGGAACTATAGGTTGTCTTTATCATTCATTCTTATGCTGATGCACCTTCAAAAAGTGTTTCCAGTCAACTCCATATCATTGCTGGCCATAAGAGAATTAGAAGGAGACATGTAGAAAGAAGATCCTAAAATCTGCTTTGCTCTGTGCTTGTGTCTCTGTTTTTCAAAATCTCTGTCCGAATATCTGGCAGATCACTTCTGGTATCAAGACCTGCCCATGGAACACCCAGCAACAACCCAATAGGATTGATTAAATAAATGGTCTGCAAATATTTCTCAGCTAGCATTTATTGTGCATCCCTATCAACTAAGTTCTGAATTCCCAAATGTTTCAAGTCCCACACATCTGACAACCTCCTCTGTAATTGCGGGTGTTGGGCACAGATTCTTATCTTCCTTGAATTTGCTGGTCCTCCTGTTCGTACTTACAGAGACAAATGTCAGCCACCCTCCCCAGGATCATCCTTCCAGCCCCTCTCATTCTGTCAGGGGCTGTCCCCGTGGGCAGTCTCTAACTCACAGCCTGTCTCTTTCGGCTGTTTCTGGGCTTGATCTGCCTAAGCTTTGTACTTGAGCCCATCACTCTGCATGACAGGGTGTTCTTGAGAGAGCTACACTGTCACCTTTTGTCCCTTTCTTCAAACAGAGATGAATTCTGTTACGCAATCACTGCCCGACATACAATTTGTTCCTGCTGTGATCTGGTTGACAATTGTATTAATACATTAAAAGAAAGCCTCAAAGCCAACAGCACCCAAGCTGAAATCCTCTTATTATTTCCCAAAGAGAGAACAAAAAATCAAAGTGTAACAGAAAATATTGGGGAGATATGGAAGACTTTCATTAGTACTGGATGACCAGCTCAGCACTGCTAGAATTCCAGGGGCTATAATTCAGCAACTGTATTGACTCATTCCTTTTGGCCCATTTTCGTGGCCATTGTGACTGTCTCCTTTGTTTTTTGTGTGGAACTCCTCTTGAGATCAGATGTCTGCCACCTTGTTCTAGTTCACCATGCCTTTTGGCTTGAAGATATGTTGTGTATTTAAAGGAGACATTCAAAGTGATGCACTTGAATGACAGTTGTGTCGTTTGCAAGGTCCTGAGGTCTGTACTGGACATGAGAACTTTACGTTCTTTACACATACCTTTGGCAAAAATCTTATTTATTTCCTGGGTTAGTCATAGTTGCCAATAGTCAGGATGCCTCTGAAAATGACAGAATGTTAACACAGGGAAACCCTTTAAAGATCATGTAATAACCCTTATGGCAGAAAGTGAAGAGGAACTAAAAAGCCTCTTGATGAAAGTGAAAGAGGAGAGTGAAAAGTTGGCTTAAAGCTCAACATTCAGAAAACGAAGATCATGGCATCTGGTCCCATCACTTCATGGGAAATAGATGGGGAAACAGTGTCAGTCCATTCTGAAGGAAATCGGCCCTGGCTCTTCTTTGGAAGGAATGATGCTAAAGCTGAAACTCCAGTACTTTGGCCACCTCATGCGAAGAGTTGACTCATTGGAAAAGACTCTGATGCTGGGAGGGATTGGGGGCAGGAGGAGAAGGGGACGACAGAGGATGAGATAGCTGGATGGCATCACTGACTCGATGGATGTGAGTCTGAGTGAACTCCAGGAGTTGGTGATGGACAGGGAGGCCTGGCATGCTGCAATTCATGGGGTCACAAAGAGTCGGACACGACTGAGCAACTGAACTGAACTGAATCCTTTTCAGATTCTCTTCCCATATAGGTTATTACAGAATACTGAGTAGAGTTCCGCATGGTATAAAGCAAGTCCTTGTTGCTTTTTTAAATTTTATGTATAGTATATTTAGTGTGTATATGTTAATTTCCAACCTCATAATTAATTCCTCCCCTCCTTTCCCCTTTGGGAACCATAAGTTTATTTTTTAAGTCTGTGAGTCTGTTTCTGTTTTGTAAATAAGTTCATGTATATCATCTTTTTAGATTTCACATATGAGTGTCATCATATGATATTTGTCTTTGTCTGACTTACTTCACTTAGTGTGATAGTCTCTAGGCCCAACCATTTGCTGTAAATGACTTTATTTAATTCTTTTTTATGGCTGAGTAATATTCCATTATATATATATGTACCACCTCTTCTTTACCCATTCCTCTGTCAATAGAAACTTAGGTTGCTTCTATGTTTTGGCTATTGTAAATATTGATGCAGTGAATGTTGGGATGTATGTATCTCTTCAGATTAAGCTTTTCTCTGCATATACGCCCAGGAGTGGGGTTGCTGAATCATATGGTAGTTTGATGTTTAGTCTAAGGAACCACCATACTGTTCTCCATAGTGGTTAAACCAATTTACATTCCCACCAATTAGTGTAAGAAGGTTTATTGGTTTTGATGATGGCCATTCTGATTGGTATGAGGTGATATCTCATAGTTTTGATTTGCATTTATCTCATAATTAGTGATACTGAGCATCTTTTCATGTGCCAACATCATACTCAACAGTGAAAGGCTGAAAGCAATTCCTCTAGGATCAGAAATAAGACAAGAATGTCCATTCTTGCCACTTTTATTCAACATAATTTTGGAAGTCCTGACCATGGCATTCACAGAAGAAAAAGAAGCAAAAGGAATCCCAAGTGAAAAGGAAGTAAACCTGTCACTGCTTGCAGATGACATACTATATACAGAAAATCCTAGAGATGCTTCCAGAAGACCATTAGAGCTCATCAGTGAGTTAGGCAAATTTACAGGATACAGAATTAAATATACAGAAATCACTTGCCTTTCTGGTCCTGTCTAAATGAATACACCTGTTAATCATTCTCTGACTCTGTTTACCATTCCATTTCCCTTACAGGTTTGGACTTCCTCAAGGGAATAAACATTATTCTGTTCATCTTTATTATTTTTTTTTGATGCCCACAAAACTACCCATAACAAAACAAATGTTCAAAGATGTTCTTTTTGAAATAATGAACTTAGTCCCCTTGGCAATCACATAAACATAATCGCCTCACCCCACGTGCTGAGGAGCAACATTCGGGGATTCCGTTGCCTTTTATTGATTCAGTTCTCTGTTGATTCTCCCCTCTCCTGACTATGTCCTTCGCTGTTGATTTATTTTTCCCCTCTTGGCTCTGTGTCCCGTTCATGCTTTTGAACATTGCCTTGAAGCTGTGATTCTCGGTCATGTAATAGCTCCCTTTAGGTAAAAGTCTCTAAAAATGTTCAGAACAATAACAATTCAAATTTCCATCCATTAAACTTTAAATAAATAAAACATGCCTAATTTGGGTGGAGAGAATTAGAGAGGAAGTTAAGGAATCAAATAAACAACATGATGTTGCAATCTCCGGAAAGCTGGGAAAGGCCTGCCCCAGGGGGCCAGAGACCATATCCTCTTATTAGTGCTGGGCCTCACCATCTGAAGCAGAGCCTCATAGAAATCGATCTTGTTAAAGCAACATTTGTCAAGCTCTGCTGCTCACCTGGTTTTATTCTTACTGGGAGTTGGAATCACCACGAACATGGTCACAGAGTGGACTCATGGCTCCGGTGGCCCTTTTAACAGTAATCAGAAGGGCTCCTAAATGGAGTTATTATGAAGTCAGCTTTTCGTTGACATGGATAGTCCTTCTCTGTGCTTCCCTTGTGGCTCAGCTGTTAAAGAATCCGCCTGCAATGCAGGAGACCTGGGTTCCATCCCTGGGTTGGGAAGATCCCCTGGAGAAGGGAAAGGCTACTCACTCCAGTATCCTGGCCTGGAGAATTCCATGGACTGTATAGGCCATGGGGTCGAAAAGAGTTGGACACAGCTGAGTGACTTTCACTTTCTTTCATTCCTTCTCTGGAAAGCTATGATAAACCTAGATGGTGAATTGAAGATATCACCTTGTTGACATAAGGTTTGTCTAGTAGTCATAAGTTTTTCCAGTAGTCATGTATGGATGTGAGCATTGGACCATAAAAAAGGCTGAGTGCTGAAGAACTGATGCCTTCAAACTGTGGAGTTGGGAAAAACTCCTGAGAGTGCCTTAGACTGCAAGGAGATCAAACCAATCAATCCTAAAGGAAATCAACCCTGAATGTTCATTGGAAGGACTGTTAAAGCCAAAGCTTTTACACTTTGGCCACCGGACGCAAAGAGCCAACTCACTGGAAAAGACCCTGATTCTGGGAAAGACTGAAGGCAAAACGAGAAGGGACAAGCAAAGGATAAGATGGTTATCTAGC
Organism: Capricornis sumatraensis; assembly: GCF_032405125.1. Classification (NCBI taxonomy): domain Eukaryota; kingdom Metazoa; phylum Chordata; class Mammalia; order Artiodactyla; family Bovidae; genus Capricornis; species Capricornis sumatraensis. Next base: position 39,177,003 of record NC_091078.1, on the reverse strand, counting down.
GTCACCAGCTCCATGGACATGAGTCTGAGCAAATTCCAGGAGATGGTGAAGGACAGGCAAGCCGGGCGTGCTGCAGTCAATGGGGTTGCAAAGAGTCAGCTACAACACAGCAACTGAACAACAACAACAGGCCTTCTCTGGGCTTAGTTACACTCCCTGCCCTGGTACTTAATCTTATTTCTTCTGAATAGAATCTGAAGAGTATTATACAGTCAACAAAAATTATTTTAAAATTTAGTCTATTTTTGTAGCATCTCTTTCAATGATTATATTGACACTTGTGTCATAATCAAAAGAATAGGTCTCAACTATTTTTAGGCTTAACTATTTTTTTTTTTACTGTATTTAAATTCATTGACCATTGATCAATTGGCTGGCAAGTAGAAAGCAACGAATCTTTTAGGGAGACTACAGGGTAGTGTATGCGCTGGACCCTTGCAGTTTGTGATATCTTCATATTAACTCTACACATAGAAGACAGTTTGGTTATTGTATCATTCCATTGTTCTGGAATGGAATGCTGAAGAACGGTCTGTTCATTTCCTTGAAGATAGCTTTTTTATTCTCTGTATTTCTTCAGGTGTATACATATTTTTTTACTTTATGCTTGAAATTCATATCCTTCCCCCAACTAAGACAAAACATTAATCTCTTTTGTTTCTCTCTAGTACTCAGCAAGACTTTTGATACTGCTAAGTCTTTCCTTTGTTTGGAAACTTTTCTTCCAATAATTGTCTCTTTTCGCACATTGACTCTCTTTTTTGGGAATTCCCTATGTTGCTCATATTTTACTCTTCAGCTTTGCATTTCTTTTTCCCTTTTGGTGAGTATGTGTTCTGGTGGTGCTTCTCTTTGGTTGATGGTGGTATTCCGTAACACTGGTATTCCATAGCACTGGTATTCCATAGCACTGGTATTCCATAGCACTGGTATTCCATAGCACTGGTATTCCATAACACTGGTATTCCATAGCACTGGTATTCCATAGCACTGGTATTCCATAGCACTGGTATTCCATAACACTGGTATTCCATAGCACTGGTACTTCATAACACTGGTATTCCATAGCACTGGTATTCCATAGCACTGGTATTCCATAACACTGGTATTCCGTAACACTGGTATTCTATAACACTGGTATTCCATAGCACTGGTATTCCATAGCACTGGTATTCCATAGCACTGGTATTCCATAGCACTGGTATTCTGTAACACTGAGTGTTCCATAACACTGAGTATTCCATAACACTGGTATTCCATAGCACTGGTATTCCATAGCACTGGTATTCCGTAACACTGAGTATTCCATAACACTGGTATTCCGTAACACTGAGTATTCCGTAACACTGGTATTCCGTAACACTGGTATTCCATAACACTGGTATTCCATAGCACTGGTATTCCATAGCACTGGTATTCTGTAACACTGAGTATTCCATAACACTGGTATTCCGTAACACTGAGTATTCCGTAACACTGGTATTCCGTAACACTGGTATTCCGTAACACTGAGTATTCCGTAACACTGAGTATTCCGTAACACTGAGTATTCCGTAACACTGGTATTCCATAACACTGAGTATTCCATGACACTGAGTATTCCGTAACACTGAGTATTCCATGACACTGGTATTCTGTAACACTGAGTATTCCATAACACTGAGTATTCCATAACACTGAGTATTCCATAACACTGGTATTCCGTAACACTGGTATTCCATAACACTGGTATTCCATAACACTGAGTATCCCGTAACACTGAGTATCCCGTAACACTGAGTATCCCATAACACTGGTATTCCATAACACTGAGTATTCCATAACACTGATATTCCATAACACTGAGTATTCCATAACTCAGCTGGTATTCCATAACACTGGTATTCCATAACACTGAGTATTCCGTAACACTGAGTATTCCATAACTCAGCTGGTATTCCATAACACTGCTCCCCTTGGGGTTCTGCACCTGGCCATCCTGTCTGTCATCTTCGTTCAGTGTCTTATGCTTTGAGAAATTTGTCTTCTCTAGGTTTATAGATGTCTGTGTGCTCAGTGACTCCAGTCATGTCAGACTCTTTGCAACCCCCTGGACTGTAACCTGCCAGGCTCCTCTATCCATGGGTTTATCCCAGCAAGAATACTGGAGCGGCTTGCCATTTCTTCCTCCATTATAAATGCTTATTTCTCTTAAATCTTGCTGAGAATCGGAATTTGAAAATTAATTTAACTGCTTTATCTTTCAGTGTGTCTTCTGTTTGAGATTTCTGGGTCAAAGCCCACCAGGCTTCTCTGTCTGTGGGATTATTCTCCAGGCAAGAATACTGGAGTGGGTTGCTGTGCCCTCCTCCAGGAAATCTTCTCAATCCAAGGATTAAACCTACATTGCTTGTCTCCTGCATTGCCGGTCAGGTTCTTTACCGATAGTGGCACTTGGGAAGCCCTGCATTGACCTGCCTTGGCTGAGAACAAATGCCATTCTTTGGGGGATGGCTTAGGTTCAAGGATAGGAGCAGGGGGATTGGTTAGAAGCTACTGCGACAATCTACAGCAGATGGGAGCACAGGTGGTGGGAGAGATCAGGTTCTGGGTGGAGTCTGAAGCAGAGTGGATGGGGCTTACTAATGGTTGGGATATGGAGTATGGAAGGTGGAGATACATGAATTTTTTACTTGAGCAACTGTGATGGGAAAGGACTTATAGGGAGAAGGTTTTGGATACAAATCAGTAGTTTGGCTTTGAACAGGTCAAATTTGAGAAGCTTATGGGAGACGTTAAGTAGGTCAGAGTGAAATTCAGAAAGCAGGTCCAGGATGAAGAAATAAATATGCAAATCTTCCTCTTATATATGCCTTTTTGTGGGGGCAGGGAGTGAGCATAGAAAGAACACTGGACTTAAATTTCAAAAGGACTCTTTGACAAAGGACTAAGAACTGTGGATTCCTGGAAGGCTAGTTCTGGGAAGTGGAGACAAGGAGGAGAAGTCATTGGTGAGACTGGGGCTGAGAAGGAATAGGGACCGCAAGAGAAATGTCCTAGAACCCCGAAAAGAAATCTATGGAGATGTCAGGAGTCACCGAAGACAGAGATGCTGCCCACTGGATTCAGTGATATACAGGTCACCTTGACAAGCACAGAGCTAGAGGAATGGTGGGATGAAGGTCTGGCCTTTGTGAGAGAATGAGCGAAGGGGAAGAGGAAGAGGTTGGTATTGGAACAACTCTTAGGAATGTAACTGCAAAGGGAAGCAAAGAAAAGACACAGCCCGGGGAAGAGGACATAGATCAAGGGAGATTCCTTGTAATCATGGTGCTGTTAGGGAACTGTTGACTGAAACCACTTGCCTTGGACAGGCAGTGATGACTGCTTTCCCGAGCTGTGTCACAACAGGACACGTACACAACAGTTCCTTAACCGAGGGTCCTGATGAGGAACATGCTACTGCTGAAAACTAACCGGGAGGATCTGGGAGGGGCCAAAGGAGGGAGGAGACCACCAACCTTCCAGAAGTCCTCACGCTGGAATCCATCTTGGCTGAGAGATGTGTGTGCCACCAGAGAGGACCTCGAGTCAGACCAAATATGGGCCAAGCAAGATGACTGGCCAGAAACTAACCTCATTACCATAAAACCTGAGACCACAAGCTCCATGGAGAGCAGTTCTCTTGGGTTCCCTCACCCTGCTGCTCTCTGCCCGGGTGCCCCTTCCCAATAAGGTCTCTTGCTTTATCAGCATGGGTGTCTTCTCTGACAATTCATTTCTGAGTGTTAGACAAGAGCCTACTCTTAGGCCCTGGAAGGGGTCCCTGTTCCTGCAACAACATTGTGGTCACTGCTGTTGAGATGGGAGCCCTCACAGCATGCTTACTCTATAGAGGGTGATGGAATTGGAGGGCTCAGGTATCGCACCCAGGGCGTACAGGATGCGGAGGCAGGCAAAGTGGGGGATTGCAGGACTAGATGCGTGCAAGCGCTCTTCTGATACTTCCATTTTCTCAGAGAAATAAGCAAGGTCAAGAGCAGAGTGTGAAGCCGGGAAGGTGCTTGGCCCTAGGGGGTCTGATGGCTGTGTCAGAATTTCTTCAGGATTCTTTCTTTGCTTTTACCTTTATTGAAAATAAAGTCCAATGAGTTGAGTCCTTACAGTTGATGATTTCTAGAACTTCCCCTTCTCACTAATATATTCTTCAAAATGCTGCTTCAAATTTAAAGAGTTGGGCTTCTCTGATGGCTCAAGCAGAGAAGAATCTGCCTGCAGTGCAGGAGACAGAGAAGACATGGATTTGATCTCTGGGTAGGCAAGCACCCCTGGAGGAGGAAATGGCAACCCACTCAAATATTCTTGCCTGGAAAATCCCACGGACAGAAGAGCCTGGTGGGCTGTAGTCCCTGGGGTCGCAAAGAGTCAGACACGACTGAGCACATGCTGGGTGGATGGATTTAATGAGTTAATGGGATTTTTCATGACGTGGCGAATCTCCATTTCTTCTGTGCTGTTGTAATGGGGATGGTATTTTACATCACATTTAGAGGAAGAGTCAATTCAATTCAACAACTCAATTCAGCAGCTCTCGACGGAGTGCTACGTGACATGTACTTCTGGCCCAGTGTCCAAGTTACAGGGTGGTTTCCATGGACAGTGCCATCACTGGCTTTTGATGTAACATAATTCAGTGCCTTCTGAGGGCAGTAGCTGTCACGACTGCTCTTCTTGGCACGTTACTGCTCAACCAGCACCAGCCCAGGTTACCTGGACTGTAAGGAGCAGTCATGAAAGCTGCCCACTGTATTAATATTTGGAGGACCATTTGCCTCAGAGGGGAAAAAGAGAAAGAAAGAAAGACTATAAGCTTAGGTGACTTCTCGATTTGTTCTTGGCTGGTTATTTTGGAAAGTAGGTTTCACTTTATGTCTTAAAGAGAAATACAAACTTCAATTGCTCTCCATATTACAGCCCCAGTGACACATCTTTTCAGAGACTTAAAAAGCACCATTTTCAAAAGTAGACAGTAGACATTCGGTTTATGTCACTTTGTACCTACTTACTACTGCTGGCTGCTGTCCAAAAGCATGAAACAGTTTTAAAATTACAGTTTTGGAAAAGGCTATCCTTGCTAATATATCCTTTTGTTCATTACTGAGACCTGAAGGTAAAGGGATTTGAGAATGTTTCTTTTGGGTACTGAAGAAAGAGAGAGAGAAAGGAGAAAATATAAGTTGATCTGTTTGATTAGGGGCAAGAACCACTTAGAAGCTCTGAAAAGAAAAAATATGGTGATAATAAAATAGCTGTTGGAAAATGGACTCATCATAATTTACTAATGAAATAGTGACTCTGCAGTTGCCATTATGTATGGGGAAAAGAAATATTTAACTGGTGGGCACTATTAGCAATATGTAAAGTTGCTTTTTTAAGTTAAATAACAAAAGCATGGAAGAAGCAAGTTAAAGCACCTGAAAAAAAAAAAAAGAAAATCTAACTTGCAATAAAATTTTCCATGGAATGATTCTTCACTCTTGTCCCAAACCTGCTGTTATTTTTAAGAGTATGCTGCTCCCATCCAAACTGATTATAAATTAAGTTGTGGTTTCCATCCTCAAAACGCAAGTAACTCAACATTAAGAAAGAACCAGAAATTCTGGCCCTCAAGTTATCTGGGGAGATTGCCTTCCCCTAAGAGTGCAGCACTTGAGGAATAAACACAGGAAATAAAGCAACTCTGTCTTACTGCCCCATCACTGACTTAGTAAGAATTGATTGGGAATTTACCAAGGCAAGGAAGCCCACCACACTCACCACCACTGTCTATCCATGGGCCTCTTACGCTCGGCACTGGGTTCTCACAAGTTCCAGAGGCACCTACAGGGCCAGCTTTGCACCAGGCCTAGGGCGGATGTTGGAGGTGATACAGAGGTGACTGGCACCTCCCTCTTTCCCAGGGGCTCCCAGAGTAGAAGGCGAGATCACCACATGCGTAAGTGACCACAAACCAACAGGGATACAGACTTCCTGGGAGACACAGGGGCAGCAGGAGAGAGGGTCTGGCAGGCCCCACAGGTGAGGCACCCTCTAAGTAGGGACTGGAGGTGTCAGTGGCTCTTTGACAAGCCCAGGTGCTCAAGAAAGACACTTTGTCCATCTGTGATAACCACATTTTTAGTTTCTAGATGGGATGTTTTGGCCTTTGGGGCCAGAGAGGGGACTTCCCCTCCCAGAGCCAGGCAGTTCCTCCAGACAGTAAGCAGTGCAAATAGAAGCTCATCTTTCACCTGCCAATCAACCCATTCAGAGCCCGCACTCCACTGCCTCCTCTGAAAGGCTCCCAGTCTCCCCCTGCCCTAGGCACCCAGGGCCAGTGGCCAGACAGCTAGGGTCAGACCTACACCCCAGAGCCCTGAAATGATTCAAACCAGCCAGTCCAATGCAGTTTCCTGTAGGCTTAATGCCAGCATGCATACATGAGTGTATAAGACTGTCTATGGTGGGTTCAGTCACTCATTTTATTGAGTTTATATAAGTTTAAGTAAAAGAAGCGTCTCAAGCATTCTTAATTATATATCTATATGCAGTGTCCATACTATAAGTAACACACAATGTGATTTTAGTATAAAGTTTACTCCCTTCTATACTTGTTAAGTCCCTAATAAGAATCACTTAAATAAAATAGAAGGTTGTCTCTCTCACATTCAGCCTGAAAGTAGGTGGTCTAAATCTGGTATGGTTCCTCTACTTAATAAAATACCCAGTCAACCAGATCCCTTCTATTTTGCCACTTTATCAAGTGTGGTCCTCAATCCCAAAGTTGCTTCATGGTCTAATGTGGCTGCTTGAGGTTCAATCATCACATCACAGGTTCATTTCAGACAGTGGGAGCATAAGGGCATGTCTCTGCATTTTAAGGACCCTTTCCAGAATTTTAGTTGGCCAGAATTTAGCCATATAGCCACAATGGGCAGCAAAGGACCCTGGAGGATATAATTTTCACTCTGGGTAGCCATACGTGCCAGCATGAGTTTCAGTGGCTCCGTTAGTAAAAGAGGAGGGGACAGCTTGCAGGCTCTGCTTTCCCTTCTCACAAGGAATCACAGGGACCTCTAGGAAGATGTGACTAAATCCAGTCCCTCCACAGTCCTGTCTCTTCTCATCCCAGCTCTGTATCTCAGTGCTTTTCCTCTGCGTTTCCTGGGAAACCATGTCCATTGCAGTGGTCCCTGGAATGACATTTTCCTGTGTCTTCAACAGAGGAGAGAGGGAGCTGAGACATTTAAATTTTTTGTACTCCTTTTCTGGCCAAGCTGTGGGGCATGTAAGATCGTATTTCCCTGACCGGGGGACTGAACCCATACCCTATGCAGAGGACGCACAGAGCCCTAACCACTGGACCACTAGGAAAGCCCCGCTGAGGTGGTTTCTATTAAGATTTGTTACTCATTTATGGCTGTGCTGGGTCTCCATGCTGCATGCAGGCCCTCTCCGCTGCAGTGAGTGGGGTGCTCCTCTGGCTTTGGGGTGTGGGCTTCTCACAGCAGTGGTTCTTCCTGTTGCAGGCGTGGGCTCTAGAGTCCTGGCTCAGGGGTTGTCGCCCATGGGCTTTGTTGCTCTGAGGCCTGTTGGACCTTCTGGGACCAGGGATTGAACCTGCGTCTCCTGCATCGGAAGGCAGATTCTTTACCACTGAGGCACCAGGGAAGTTCTGTTGAGGTATTTTTAAAACAATGTTTTCCAGCCCTCACCTCACTGGTAGAGGCAGTCAGGTTGTGATGCCTGGAAGAGTTGAGCAGGTTTGGAAGCCCCAGGAGGGGTAGATTCTGGTGACTTCTCTTCCTAAATTAGCAGTGTCAAGTAGACGCAAGCTCAGCGTTTAAGATTTGCTTTTCTCCCAGGCAGTCTCTCTGAAGTGAAAGGTTTAGCTGCTTATGAGCAGGAAACAGTCTCCCGTTCCCCCCCACCCTCAACCCCTGTTCTGTCCGTCTCCTCTCTCCAGGGTTGCCATCTGGGGTGGTGACAGGGCCTACTTTGCGTTTCTGATACAAAGAGACAGCTTCTAGGGCGTGGAGCACCTGAAAAGGGCTCTGTCCGTTTGTGGAAGCTGGCCTCTAGGATGCGTCGATGTTCAAATGAACAGCCCAACATCCCTCAGTTTCTTGTGACTTTGTTCTGACTAGTGGCACATAGTATACATACCCTATAGGGACCTCCTGGCCTTGGAGAGTGAGAAGGGCACACCTGGCATTCCATATGGAGCTGGAAAAAACACTTGTGCACCTGCATGGGAACAGATCATGTTTCCAGGTTCCACAGCCACCTGGCTTCTTGCTGCTGCTGCTAAGTCGCTTCCCTCGTGTCCAACTCTGTGCGACCCCATAGATGGCAGCCCACCAGGCTCCCCCGTCCCTGGGATTCTCCAGGCAAGAACACTGGACCGGGTTGCCATTTCCTTCTCCAAAGCATGAAAGTGAAAAGTGAAAGTGAAGTCGCTCAGTCATGTCCGACTCCTAGTGACCCCATGGACTGCAGCCTACCAGGCTCCTCCCCCAATGGGATTTTCCAGGCAAGAGTCCTGGAGTGGGGTGCCATTGCCTTCTTGACCTGGCTTCTTAGAGATGCCCAAAGTATTGCACCTCGAGCCATGCTCAGCTGCTGTCTTTTCTCATCAGAAACTCATGTACCGCAGAGAACAGAGCCTTCAGCTACCACTGTAGTGGGTAATCCAAACGTCCCTGCTTTCTATCTGGCTTCCCAACCAGGGAATGGAGGAATGGGGAGGGTCTAGTTCCCTCCAGGGAGCTCCCAGGCTCCCATCAGACCCTGAGGATGGAGCTGCAGAAAGATCAGGGCCCCAGGGCTAACCGTGGTCACCACCCTGGCCCCTCAGGGCCTGCATTGGCTCAGACAGTAAGGAATCTGCCTGCAGTGCAGGAGACCTGGGCTTGATTCCTGGGTCGGGAAGATCCCCTGGAGAAGGGAATGGCAACCTCTCCAGTATTCTTGCCTGGAGAATCCCATGGACAGAGAATCCTGGTGGGGTTGCAGAGTCAGACACTTAACTTTCTCAGTGTGCACACCCTGAGGGCTTATATCCAGTCTCCTTGGGAAGTGGACTGAAGGTCAGACCTCTGGTTCCTAGCTGTGGTAAATCAGCATTAAGTTCCATAAGAAAATCCTTTTTTTCTCTGTAATTTTCACTGGGTAAAGAAAAACATTTTACCCTTTCCTCAAAGCCTCAATTTTCCTGAGATTTATAGTATCCGATTTTTAAGAGCACAGTGATTGCTTTGTATATTCCTACACAGAAATGCCTCATGGATATATTTCTTCCATTCCCTGGGCTTATATGTTGAGGCCCTAAAAACCATATCAATTAATTTTTACCTCAACCCTTGTCACCAGAATTGCCTCATAGTACTGTTAGGAGAGTGTGTAATTTCCTTGGTTCTGTCTCTTCACAACAAAAATTTGAAGCGACTGATGGACCAGCATTACAGCCCTCGGACAGACCAGTGTTACAGCTCTAGAACAGGCCAGTGTTACAGCTTCGTGTTACAGCTCAGTTTTATTTAGACAGTAAAGGAAAATACATCCTCGAGGCGTGAGGGCATGCTGACCCAAAAGATGCGAAGAGAAGAGAGGCCCCAGCCCGATTTTGCTCCTCTTTTTCTGTGTTTTTCTCCTCCCCCTGGGCCTGTCCTGTGTAACCTGGGCGAGCCAGGAGTGCTGTTTTTTCTGGCTGGGGTCCTCTCTCGGGTCCTCAGACGTTCCTTTCTTCTATTTTCGTGGGCTTTTCTTTTCTTTGTCTTTTAGCCACTGCCATTCTGGACTCCTTTTTCCTATTTAACGACCTAACAGTAGGCCATCATATTTTCTGAATCCCAAATCATTATCTAATGCATGTTTGGGCTTAGCGCATGTTTAGATCACAGAAAATTTAAATTGTGACTGACCTGGAAAATCTGGGGCACTTGCTTGATGAATCCCTTGTGTCCAGACAGAGAAGATGGTGTTCTGGGGGGCTCTGCTCTGTGGCATGATAACAATAATATTTATTGTGTGTTTTCCATGTTCCAGGCAGTGTGCTAAACGCTTTCAAGGCAAAAACACGTTACATGTAAGGATTCTTGGGAGAAACGTGTTTCAAAGCCAAGGAGTAGGAAGAAATACTCTTCTCCTGAGGAAGTAACTGAATTCTATCTCATGAATACTGAGACTCATATAATTGGTTATATTTTTCTGATTGACTTGCCTAAATGTGTGCCTAGTTTGTCTTTCACTACTTCTTTTTGCCCTTATTTTCCATTCCTTCTGGTTTATTCTTCAAATTCTGAGGTATGTATAGTTTTGGAGGCCACCTGAAACCCCCTTTTGTTAGCGTGGTGTGCAGATAAGTAAAAGGTCACTCACCCAGGACCTCACTAGCTGCTCCCGACTCAAATGCTCCTTTTTTTGTTGCCAGCTTTCCTCAACATTAGGAGAGTCCCCAGGTACCATCCAAAACCTCACATGCAGTGACAGCTTGTCCATCACTTCCTCAGACCGGAGCCAGCATTAGCTGAGAGTCCTGGGTCTCTGAAAAGAAATCTGAGGACACTTGTCAAAAAGAAAGATGGACACAAGGTTTCTCAAAGACAGCTAAGTGTTCTGACAGGCCATTACTTCTCCTATTCAGCCTCACCCAGACATTCAGAGCTTGGCAGTTGGTGTGTGGGGAAGCACTCTCTCATATCAGCAGAGTGCCTCTCCGACACCTGGTGATTCCAGCCACTGAGGCTCGGAGATTAGAGCTGGAGTCAGGGGTCTTGCCAGCCAGAATTGTGGCAGCCTAAGCCCAGGAGAGACCCGTAGAATTCTCTTTGCAAACCAGTCCTGTGGATGAAGAGGGTTCAAAATGTCAGGTTGAAACTGTAGGCTTTTGAGAAATAGATCTAAATGTTAAAAGAGGGGAGGTAATAAAAGCAGAGGTCTGGATCCAGCTACCATTAACCGTTGTTTTATTTCAAGAGCATCTCTGCTTGCCATTATAAAGGGGACCACATTCCTTTTACTGAAATGATATTGCAGGAACTCTGAGTCTCTGTTTCATGTGGTGGGTTATTTAGGCAGGAATGCGTTTGACAGTATTTTAAGGTGCTCTTTGCATTTTAGACTCACCCTCGGTGTCAAATATTGCCAAGGAATACTCAATTGTCTTTGAGCCACGGCTGTTTCCCTTTAAAAATTGTGCTAGATTGCACAAATGATCACAAGGTCTTCTCCCCGCTCCGTTATTTACACCCTGGCTTGTGGCTTCATAACTCCATCCATCAAGAGCTCAGGTCTTGCTTTACCCTGTGCTTGGGTTGACCATGTAGCCTTCTGTGGATAGTAGCAAAATGATGCAGTCAGAGACTTGAAAAGCACTAGTTGCTGCACGTGGAATCTTTCTGTCCCATGTCAGTAAGCCCAAGCTAGTCTGTTGGGTGATGAGGGATGTCAGTTCACAGCATTCCACCTCCAGCACAGAGCCTGTGAGCTGAATTGGAGTGGATGGATCACTGACATGCGTTTGAGCCCTACCAAGTCCAGCAGAGATGAACCAGCTGGCTGAACTCAGCCAAAACTGGCAACCTTCAATTTAAGAGATAAGCACATGCTAATTGTTTGCTGCTGCTGCTGCTAAGTCACTTCAGTCGTGTCCGACTCTGTGCGACCCCGTAGACGGCAGCCCACCAGGCTCCCCGGTCCCTGGGATTCTCCAGGCAAGAACACTGGAGTGGGTTGCCATTTCCTTCTCCAATGCATGAAAGTTAAAAGTGAAAGTGAAGTCGCTCAGTCGTGTCCGACTCTTGGCAACCCCATGGACTGCAGCTCACAAGGCTCCTCCGCCCATGATTTTCCAGGCAAGAGTACTGGAGTGGGGTGCCATTGCCGGCCGATTGTTTAAGCACGGGCTTTTTCTAGTTAAGGTGACCAGGGGCTAGTCTTTGTTGTGGTGAGTGGGCTTCTCATTGCAGTGGCGCCTCTTGTTGTGGAGTACAGGCTCTAGTCACACAGGCTTTGTTGCTCCGTGGCATATGGGATCTTCCCAGACCAGGGATCCAACTCATGCCCCCTGCATTGGCAGGTGGATTCTTAACCACTGGATCACCAGGGAACCCCCCAATCTTTTTAAGGTTGAATAACATTCCATCTTGTGTATATACTACATTTTGCTTATCTAGTCATCATAAATGAACACTTGAGTTGCTTCCACATTTTAGAATGGGAAGGATTCTGGGAGGGATTGAGGGCAGGAGGAGAAGGGGACGACAGAGGATAAGATGGCTGGATGGCATCACTGACTCGATGGACGTGAGTCTGAGTGAACTCCGGGAGTTGGTGATGGACTAGGAGGCCTGGCGTGCTGCGATTCTTGGGGTCGCAAAGAGTTGGACACGATTGAGCAACTGAACTGAACTGAACTGAATGATGCTGAACAGCTTTTTATGTGCTTACTGGCCACTTGCATATATTCTTTAGAGAAATGTCTATTCAAGTTTTTTTTTCCATTTTGAATTTTCCATTTTGTTCTTGAGTTGTAGGAGTTATCGAATTACTCTGGATGGGGCTTCCCTGGTGGCTCAGCCGTAAAGAATCTGCTTGCAGTGCAAGAGACATGGGTCTGACCCCTGGGTCGGGAAGACAAGGAAATGGCAACCTACTCCAGTATTCCTGCCTGGAGAATACCATGGACAGCTAAGCCTGGGGGCTGAAGTCCATGGATCTCAAGAGTTGCACACGACTTAGCAACTAAACCACCACCACCATACATTCTGGATAGTAATCCTTTATGTGATTTGCAGATATTTCTTTCCATTCTACGTGTTTCTTTTTCACTTCCTTGTTGGTGTCTTTTGATGCACAAAATGATTACATTTTAATGAAATTCAATCTGTCTGTTATTTCTTTCATTGCTGGTCCTTTGGTATCATATCCAAGGAAACAATGCCAAATACAACGTTATGAAACTTTAGTTCTATGTTTTCTTCTAAGAGTTTTATAATTTTAGGTCTTACATCTTTTAACACATTTTGAGTTGATGTTTGTTTATGGTGTTAGATCAGGGCCTAATTTATTCTTTTACATGTAGATATCTAGTTTTCTCAGCATTATTTGTTGAAAAGACTGTTCTTTCTCCCAATGAATGGTCTTGTCACACCTATCAAAAGTCAAGGGTTTATTTCTGGGCTTGCAATTCTAATCCAGTGGCCTATATATTTGTTTTTATACTCTATTGATTATTATAGCTTTGTAATAAATTTTAAAATCAAGAAGTGTGAGTTTTCCAGGTTTGATCTTCTTTCTAAAGATTGTCTTGTCTATTTGGAGTCTCTTGAGATGTCACATGAATTTTAGGATGCAGTCTCTATTTCTTTCTTTTTTTAATTTTTTTAATTTTAATAATTCATCCACTAGTATTTTATTTTGCTATTTTGTAACTTTTGTATTACAAAATCTTTGAAATATATACAAAATTAGAATCTGTTCTAAAGTCTAAGGAACACTCAACCCCTGGATCTATTCATTCTTGGCCCGTCTTTTTTCTTTTAAATCCCCACCCACGCTCCACCCACATTCTACCAAATTATTTTGAAGCAAATTCAAGAAATCATACAATTTCGTCGTAACAGTTCAGTTCTTGAATATCAAAGATGAAGAATTCATACTACTGTTATCACACCAAAACAATCAAAAGCCCAAACATAAACCAATGCCATAAAATTAGCAACCATCAGGCGAGTACTGTGAGCCCCCAGTGGTCTCAGGAATGCTTGCCCCTTGTTTTGCCAACAGTTGTGTTGAGTCGGGGGCGGAATGAAATCCATACATTGCGGTTGGCAGGTGTCTCTCCCGAGTCTCCTCAGCTCTCCGTGCTGTGTTGTTTTGTTGCTTCACTGGCAAGTTCATTTTTAAAGAAACCTAGGTTCACTGTCCTGTAGCGTTTCCACAGTGCTTCCCATTGGAGTCACTGAGATGTCCTTCTGTCCCTAACGTTTCCATAAACTAGGAGTGATAATGGGAGGCCACCCAGATTCAGGTATGCCTCTTTTTGTGTCTACTGTGTCATGGATGGTGCCCTGACCTTCACTGGGCTATGAAATAATCAGTCATTGACGATCATTCATTCATTCATCTAAATCTACTGATTCATTCATGGGTGCAAAACTAGGAGTCTTACATTTTCCTACTCTTTCTTCACTTAATGGCTAAATTATTTCTATATAAAATGACTTTCCCTCCTTAACTATTTGAAGTTCCTAAGGGTGCATCTGACAAAGGAATGGCAGAGTGGATGCTTATTTTTCTTTCCTGTGCCATTTTTTAAACAGTCCAGTTAGTTGGTTCTCTAACATTATGCCAAGGGGACAAATAAAATGTTATGTTTGCTTTTTTTAGAGTAATTTTTAATATATGGATTTCAATATTTGATATATTTCAATTAATTGCAGCTTTTATTCTTGTAGATGGTACAATGATCACATTTCAAGCTTAGGGGAGGGGATGCTCTTGAGGTTGCCTCCTGAGTTTTTCTGAGACAACTCAAGTGGCCTTTGATGGCTTCTTTATTCTCTAGGATAACAAGGTGCCCGTCACTCCTCTTATCCATTTCCTTCCATTGACCTGAGAAGCAGCCGTTTTCATCTGATTGGAGCACAGGAGTGGCCAAAGTGAGGTCTTGTCAGCGTACAGAGCTAAGGAAAGCATTCTCCACAGCACACTATGACTGTTCTGGATGCTTCCAGTTCATCTTGAGGACTCTAGGGATCTCTTCCGGACCTCTTCCATCCTATGTCTCTGTCTTTCTCTGCTGTGCACAGACTTCTGTCTCTGCAGGTCAATGTAATTATTCCTTTGTCTTCGTCTGCAATACACACTCAATTGTTTCAGAATAATGGTTTTGTGCAACTCTAGTCCTTATTGACTCGGAGAAGGCAATGGAAACCCACTCCAGTACTCTTGCTTCTAAAATCCCATGGATGGAGGAGCCTGGTAGGCTGCAGTCCATGGGGTCACTAGGAGTTGGACACAACTGAGCGACTTCACTTTCAGTTTTCACTTTCATGCATTGGAGAAGGAAATGGCAAACCACTCCAGTGTTCTTGCCTGGAGAATCCCAGGGACGGGGGAGCCTGGTGGGCTGCCATCTATGGGGTCGCACAGAGTTGGACTCAACTGAAGCAACTTAGCAGCAGTAGCAGCAGTTCTTGTTAACTACAGAAAACCCTTTTGTGTGATTTTTCTTTTAGTCCTCAGGGTATGAATTGCACTAGATAATTGAAGCAAAATTACTGCTTTGAAATTGAAGGAATTCAAGTTTGTATGGTTGGGCCATCAACTCAAAACATAGTTAATTTCACTTTTGGTTTTTGAGGTTTTTCAAAATTGACATAATTCTGTCTATTTCTGAAAAAAACGTATTTGTAGTTTTGATAGAGACTGCTTTGAATCTGTAGAACACTTTTGGTAAAATCAACATCCTAACACTATTAATTCTTCTAGTCCATGAACATGGATATTTTCCCACCTGTTTATGTCTTTAATTTCTTTCAGCAATGTTTTATACACTCTATTGTATTCACCTTCTTAGTTAAGTCATAAGTATTTTATTCTTTTTAATGGTATTGTAAATGAAATTGTTTTTGTGGGTTCCTTTTCAGCTCATTTATTGTTAGTGTTCTGTATATGTCTGTGAAATCTACTTGGCTTATTGTTGTTAAAATCCTCTGTTTCCTCACTGCTTTCTGTCTGCTTGCTCTATACATTCTTGAGAGTGGGATGGGGTACTGAAGCCTCCAATACTGTTGTAGAACTATCTATTTCTCCCTTCAATTCTGTCAGCTTCGGCTTCATTATTTTGATGGTCTAATGGGTGCATAAATGTTTATAATAGTTATGTCTTCTTATTGTACTGAACCTTTTATTAGTGTATAGCATTCTTTGCCTTGTGGACTTCTAAACATGTTTGTGTTTTCTTGTTGTTGTTGTTTTTGTTTTGTGCCTGTGCTGGGTCTTCATTCATCAGCTTGTGGTCTTACCCCATGGCGTGTAGGATCACGGCTCCCTGACCAGGGATCAAACCCACGTCTCCTGCATTGGAAGGTGGACTCTCAACCACTGGACCATTGAAGCCCCCTGAATCTTTTTGATTTAGAGTATATTCTTTCTGATAGAGTAATCACTCTTGCCCTCTTTTCATTACTATTGGCATGAAATATCTTTTTCCATCCTTTCATTTTCAAACTATTGTGTCTTGGATCATATGTGAGTCTCTTCTAGACAGCATAGAGTTGAATCATGTGTTTTTATACGTTCTGCCAATCTTTGTCTTTTGATTGGAGAGCTCAAGCTATTGTTTACATTTAATTAGTGAAGAGGGACTCAATTTTGTATTGTGCTATATGTATTATAGCATTTTTGTCCTTGATGTCTTGTGTTACTGTCTTCTTTTTGTATTTTATTTGATTTTTTGCAGTGAACATTTAAACTTCATTCTCACTTCTGTGTATATTCTATAGCTATTTTCTTTGTGGTTACCATGGGGATTATACATTTAACATCCTAATGTTATAAAACTTTAATTTGAATTAATATCCACTTGACTGAACTGACATACACAAATTCTGCTCCTTTACAGCTTTGTCCCACTCCTTTCAGTTGCTGATGTAATAAAAAAATTACATCTTTAGACATTGTGCACCACCAAACATAAACTAATAATTCTTTTAAGTTCATTAATCTCTTAAATTCTGTAGAAAACAAGATTTGGAGTTATAAACCAAAGTTACAATAATCTTAGCTTTTGGACTAATAATTATTTTTCTTTAAGTATATTAATCTCTTAAATCACGTAGAAAACAAAATGTCCAGTTACAAACCAATGTTACAATAAGCCTAGCATTTTAAAATTACCCATGAATGTGCCTCTGTTGAGTTGTTTATTTCTTTACACGGCTTTAAGGTGCCCTCTTATGTTCTTTATTCACCCTTTAGAACTTTAAGTCAGGTGAAGTGATAATGAACTCATCCAGCTTTTGTTTATATGGAGATGTTATAGTTTCTTACTCATATTTAAGAATAATTTCACCAGATGCAGGATTCTTGGTTGATTGACAGTTTTATTTTATTTATAGCACTTTGAATACCTAATCCCACTGCCTTCTGGTCTTCAGAGTTTATGGATATATTAGTTTCCTACTGCTGCTGTAATAAATTACCACAATTTAGGGATTCAAATTTAGGACTTTCAAGACAGTTTAGGTCTTTCCTGTGGCTCAAATGGTAAAGGATCTGCCTGCGATGCAGGAGATCAGGGTTCGATCCCTGGATTGGGAAGTTCCTCTGGAGAAGGGAATGGCAATCCACTCCAGTATTCTTGCCTGGAGCCTTCCATGGACAGAGAAGCCTGGTAGGCTACAGCCTGTGGGGTCGCAAAGAGTTGGACATGACTGAATGACTAACATACATAACACAGGGATTCAAAAAGCACAAATATATTATCTTACAGTCTGGAGGTTCTAAGTCCAAAAACATCAAGGTTTCAGTACGGCTTTGTTCCTTCTGGGTGCTCTAAGGGACCCCTTTCCTAAGCCTTTTCCAGCTTCTAGAGGCTATTTGCATTCCTTGGCTCATGGTGTCTTCCTCCATCTTTAAAGCCAGCAATGGCACATTGAGTCCCCACATCACCTCACTCCAACCTTGCTTTCAGCATCACATCTGACTCTCCTCTTCTGCCTCCCTCTTCCACTTATATGGACCCTTGTGACTACGCTAGGCTCACCCCAATAATCCAGAATAATCTCTCCATCACAAGGTCATCTGATTAGTAAATTTAACTCCATTTGTGACCTTAATTCTCCTTTGCCATGTGACCTAACATATTTGCAGATTCTACAACATGGACATCTTTAGAGGTCATTATTCTGCCTACCACACTGGACAAACCATTCCCTTATTTTAAGAATTCCTTCTTCCTCTCAGACACTGAAGCCTGGAATTTTATGTCAGAGAGCCATTCCTCTTTGTCAGAGTGTCTCTGTAGGAGATACCAGTCAGCCTTCAAGAACCTCAAATTATTTAGCTCTTATAATTCTGATTTCCATCGCTCTAAGTCACCCTCAAAGATTCATAATCCTTCAGTTCCCAGACTTGTCATGTTTATTTTTTTGGTTTGTTGATATTCCTTTTGGGAAACTGTTTACAGAGGTGAGTCTTCAGCTCTTTCAAGCTTGTATTAAAGTATGGATCACATAACTATCAGGAGAGACACAAATTGAATGAGATTGCTCCTCAGTCAGTTCAGTCACTCAGTTGTGTCTGACTCTTTGTAACCCCATGCAGCACACCAGGCTTCCCTGTCCATCACCAATTCCCAGAGCTTACCCAAAATCATGTCCATCGAGTCAGTGATATCATCCAACATCTCATCTTCTGTTGTCCCCTTCTCCTCCTGCCTTCAATCTTTCCCAGCATCAGGGTATTTTCCAATGAGTCAGCTCTTCACATCAGGTGGCCAGCATATTAGAGTTTCAGCTTCTGCATCAGTCCTTCCAATGAATATTCAGGACTGATTTCCTTTAGGATGGACTGGCTGGATATCCTTGAGTCCAAGGGACTCTCAAGAGTCTTCTCCAACACCACAGTTCAAACGTGTCAATTATTTGGTGCTCAGTTTTCTTTATCGTCCAACTCTCACATCCATACATGACCACTGGAAAAACCATAGCCTTGACTAGATGGACCTTTGTTGGCAAGGTAATGTCTCTGCTTTTCAATATGCTATCTAGGTTGGTCACAGCTTTTCACTCTCCACTTTCAGTTTCATCAAGAGGCTTTTGAGTTCCTCTTCACTTTCTGCCATAAGGGTGGTGTCATCTGCATATCTGAGGTGATTGATATTTCTCCTGGCAATCTTGATTCCAGCTTATGCTTCTTCAAGGCCAGCATTTCTCATGATGTACTCTGCATAGAAGTTAAATAAGCAGGGTGACAATATACAGCTTTGATGTACCCCTTTCCCAATTTGGAACCAGTCTGTTGTTCTATGTCCAGTTCTAACTGTTGCTTCTTGACCTGCATACAGATTTCTTAAGAGGCAGGTCAGGTGGTCTGGTATTCCCATCTCTTTCAGAATTTTCCACAGTTTATTGTGATCCACACAGTCAAAGGCTTTGGCATAGTCAATAAAGTAGAAATAGATGTTTCTCTGGAACTCTCTTGTTTTTCCAATGATACAATCGATGTTGTCAATTTAATCTCTGGTTCCTCTGCTTTTTCTAAATCCAGCTTAAACATCTGGAAGTTTACAGTTCACGTATTGTTGAAGCCTGGCTTGGAGAATTTTGAGCATTACTTTACTAGTATGTGATGAGTGTAATTGTGTGATAGTTTGAGCATTCTTTGACATTGCCTTTCTTTGGGATTGGAATGAAAACTGACCTTTTCCATTCCTGTGGCCACTGCTAAGTTTTCCAAATTTGCTGGCATATTGAGTGCAGCACTTTCACAGCATCCTTTTAGGATCTGAAATAGCCCAGCTGGAATTCCATCACCTCCACTAGCTTTGTTCGTAGTGATGTTTCCTAAGGCCCACTTGACTTCACATTCAAGATGACTGGCTCTAAGTGAAGTTATCACACCATCATGATTATCTGGGTCGTGAACATCTTTTTTGTATAGTTCTGTGTATTCTTTCCATCTCTTCTTAATATCTTCTGCTTCTTTTAGGTCCATAATATTTCTGTCCTTTATCGAGCCCATCTTTGCATGAAATGTTCCCTTGGTATCTCTAATTTTCTTGAAGAGATCTCTAGTCTTTCCCACTCTATTGTTTTCCTCTATTTCTTTGCACTGATCACTGAGGAAGGCTTTCTTATCTCCTCTTGCTATTCTTTGGAACTCTGCATTCAGATGCTTATATCTTTTCTTTTCTCCTTTGCTTTTCACTTCTCTTCTTTTCACAGCTATTTGTAAGGTCTCCCCAGACAGCCATTTTGCTTTTTTGCATTTCTTTTTCTTGGGAATGGTCTTGATAACTGCCTCCAGTACAATGTCACAAAGCTTTGTACATAGTTCATCAGGCACTCTGTCTATCAGATCTAATCCCTTAAATCTATCTGTCACTTCCACTGTACAATCACAAGGGATTTGATTTAGGTCATACCTGAATGGTCTAGTGGTTTTCCCTACTTTCGTCAATTTAAGTCTAAATTTGGCAATAAGGAGTTCACAAACTGAGCCACAGTCAGCTCCTGGTCTTGTTTTTGCTGACTGTATAGAGTTTCTCCATCTTTGGCTGCAAAGAATGTAATCAATCTGGTTTCAGTGTTGACCATCTGGTGATGTCCATGTGTAGAGTCTTCTCTTGAGTTGTTGGAAGAGGGTGTTTGCAATGACCAGTGTGTTCTCTTGGCAAAACTCCATTAGCCTTTGCCCTGCTTCATTCTGTACTCCAAGGCCAAATTTGCCTGTTACCCCAGGTGTTTCTTGACTTCCTACCTTTGTATTCCAGTCCCCTATAAGGAAAAGGACATCTTTTGGGTGTTAGTTCTAGATGCCCTCAAGGAAAACACTGATGCTCTCCTGAGGACTCCTACCTGTGTCTTGAGCTTCTTCCTTCTTCTAAGCCCACCTTTTTAGTAAATCCTTCTGGTAGAAAAGACCACTTCTGTGCTTTCTGTGGATTCCAGCTTCCACCAGCAGGTGAACAGAGTAGGTCCAGGCTTCCTCCCACCACAGCAGGCTGTGTTTCTGCTCGTGTCTTGTGTCTCTCTTGCTACAGCTTCTCCTAAGACTACAGCAAAGTATCCTTCCCAGCAGTCTTTCTGGGCTAGCATAGCCATGAACACTTTTGCATATTCTCTTCCAGGGGCAGAAGACTGACCTAAGTGCAATATACTGCCTAGCTGCTTGTACACAACTATTTGGTTTTATAGGTTATAACTGCTCCTGGTATAGAATGTCAAATAGTTCTGTTACCAATTCAGATTCAGCTGCTCATTGCTCAAAAATCAATACAAGGAGGAGAGAGAGAGAGAAAGAAATGTTGGTAGAAAGGGATGTTGCTTTTAATGAGAATGCTGGCAATCTGGAGATGGTGGACTCAGTAGCCTCCAAAAGCCATCTCTGAAAATTTTGCTTGGCTATGAAAGTATTTAAAGGGAAATAGCAAAGTAATCTTAGTGAATTAATTGAGATGGGGGGTCAGAGTCATCGCGATCACCCACTGTATTCAGGCTTGTCCATTTCTTGTGATCTTTCTTTAGAATGCTATCTTATTCACACAGTTTGTTCACAAGGTTACTGAAGGGGAAGCTAGGGAAGAGATCTGGTCATGTGTTAATTACTTATTCCTCATATCTACTTCTTTGATCTGTAGAAAGAGCCAACAAGTTAGCAAAAGTATTGTGTAGTCAAGAGATTGTTTAGTCTTTAAGTCATGTCAGATTCTTTGTGACCCCATAGACTGCAGCCAATCAGGATCCTCTGTCCATGGGATTTCCCAGCAAGAATGCTCGAGTGAGCTGCCATTTCCTTCTTCAGGGGCTCTTTCCAACCCAGGGATCGAACCACATCTCCTGCATTGGCAAGTGGATTCTTTACCACTAACGGAGCCAGTAAAGAATCTGCCTGCAATGCACAACACCCGGGTTCAATACCTGGATCAGGAAGCTCCCCTTGGAGTAGGGAATGGCTACCCTCCCAGTATACTTGCCTAGAGAATTCCATGGACAGAGGGCCTAGTGATTGGACTACAGTCCATGGAGTCTCAAAAAGTCTGATGTGATTGAATAGCATGGAGGTGCTTGGTTTAAGGTTAGTGACAAAGCAAAAGGGGCCCCCTCTAGAGAGCTCTTTTCTGCCAAAAGTTGCTTATGTTTCTGCAGAAGAAAACCAGCAATCTTCTACTATGCTCCTCCACTCTCCCAAATTTCATGTTCTCCATACAGACATTGTAACAATTTAGGTGCTTATGTATTGCTGTTTCTAGATATTTTAATAGCTTAGAAATGATTACCATTTGTTATTTTGAAAATCAGGGTTTCACTCTCTTACTTCCCACACCAGTCACACCTTTCTCTCCCATACTAATCTTCCCTCCCACTCAATTTAGTTACATAATAATTTTTATATTTGGCATTTTCATTTTGACCCTGTCAATAGCAGCTTAGCTATTAATTAAACTCTGATTACATTTCCTTTCTTAAACAAAATATGTTGTCCCTGGAGTTAGAAAATTACTTTGCTAGAGGTATACACCTGCCTCAATACTGTAAGAGAGGTTGTCTATGAGTTTTATTTTATCATGGAGCCCTTCTTCCTGGACCCCTCTGCCCTCCTGCCAAATATGCAGATCGTCATGGCCTCTCTTCAGCTTCTCCTGGGGACTGCTTCTCTTCTCTCTGGTTTCTGGAGTCAATATCTTTCTCTTTCTAGATTTACTCCTCAGTTTTCAAAGAATACACATTAATAAGCAGCTTTATAAGAACCATGGTGGATTCATGTCAATGTATGGCAAAACCAATACAGTATTATAAAGTAAAATAAAGTAAAAATAAAAATTAAAAATAAAGCATGCATGAGAGGGTTTTCTGTTTTTTCCTTTTGTCTTGATCTTGTGTATCTAAAAATGTCTTGACTGCTACAGTTATACCTCAAGATCTGTGCCATCATGAAGAATCTTCACCTTCACTGAATCCACTCAAAGCTGTGGGAAGATGAGCCGGACTCAAAGAGGCTCATCAAACTGGAGGAGCCCTAGGGGGTGTAGGACTTAGGGAAGGGGCCCTGTGGCCTGTTCTGTGGCCCTGCTGGTGGAAGAGAAGGTATGAGGGGAGATCTCTCAGATGGAAACAGGAGGTGTGGAAGACACAAGGGAGCTGAAGAACAGAGCCACAGAAGAGATCAGTAAGCAGAAAGACCCCACTTGAACATGTTTTTGCAAAGAAACCAACCAAAGGCATGAGATCACGCACATGATGAAGAGCTTTGAGACAGAGCTGAAGAAAAGGAAAGGAATAGAGATTATGAAAGCAGAAAGTCAAGCTGAAGAGTATAGTCTTGTGAACTTTCAGAAAGCATCCTCAGAAAAGACAGTGGGGATGTCTCCTAATTGGATGTTAAGTAGCATCCCCAAGATGGACCTCCACATGATGCTGAAATGAAACGTATTTCCATGGAGAATGCTAAGGCCCATCTGCTGGAAGGTCAGCAGATCAAGAAGAAAGACAGTGAGACATCCTCTACCTTTACCAACATGTGTGAATTATGAGCAGTACATGGATCTTATCACAGTGTACTCAATGCCCCCAGATGGGGAATAAAGAAGAGGGCAAGGCCAGCCTTTGGAAAGAGTCTCCACATCCCTATCCATGCGAATCCTGCTAAGGACTACAGATTTCTATCACTATCAGAAGTTCAAGAAAAAGAACTGAGAATGGCTGAAGGGGAGGAGGGCATGGTGAGATGTAAACAGAACCTTCCTTCAAACCCTCTCATAAGAAAAGGCTTCCTGGACAGAGGCCTGCTTGATTGCTGGCAAACAGATCCCAAAATAGACTCTATTTGCCCTGTTGTTTACCTGCAGGATTTCTCAAGCACTGAATTTATAACCTTTTAAAATAAAATGATATGCAGGTTTCCTATTTGGAAGCAGACTCTAGCCTTGTGTGCATTATTAAGTCTTGTTGGGGTTTTTTGTTGTTGTTATTTTCAAGTCTTTATTTTCCCCTACTTAATTGATAGTTTTTCTGGGTATAGAATTCTACATTGAAAATTGTTTTCTCTCCAAATATTGAGGCCCCTGCTCCTATATGGGGAGAAAGCAATGGCACCTCACTCCAGTACTCTTGCCTGGAAAACCCCATGGACAGAGGAGCCTGGAAGGCTGCAGTCCATGGGGTCGCTGAGGGTCGGACACGACTGAGTGACTTCACTTTCACTTTTCACTTTCCTGCATTGGAGAAGGAAACGGCAACCCACTCCAGTGTTCTTGCCTGGGGAATCCCAGAGACAGGGGAGCCTGGTGGGCTGACGTCTATGGGGTCGCACAGAGTCGGACACGACTGAAGTGACTTAGCAGCAGCTCCTATATGGATGGGAGAAGTGAGATATTATTTATTTATGAAAGATTTTAGGATCTACTCTTTGCCCGGGCATTTGTTTGTGAAGTGCCTTAATGGATTCTGAGGGCATTTTGAATTTCAGTTCTAGGAAGTTTTATTGAAATATTTTGGATAATTTTATCCTCCACTTTTTTTGTAATCTTTTGTTCTGGAATTCTCAACATTTTGATTTTGAGCACAAGATTAATCCCTTACCTTTCTTAGCTTTTTCTATTTTTAAAATTTTTTTGCTACTTGATTCTTTATTTCAGATTTCTTCAACATTTTTTACCAAATCAGCTAAAGAATTTAAAAGTTCTTTTTACTAAAGTGTATACTTAAAGTGTATACTTACAACCATAAGTATATAGCTTACATGCTCAGTCACTCAGTCATGTCCAACTCTTTGTGACCCTAAGGACTGTAACCCATCAGGTTCCTTTGTCCGTGGGATTTTCCCAACAAGAATACTGGAGTGGGTTACTATTTCCTTCTCCGGGGATCTTCCTGACCCAGAGATAGAACCCGCATCTCCTGCATTGGCAGATGGATTCTTTACTGCTGTGCCTCCAGGGAAGCCTATATAGTTTGATGAGTGCCCTCCAAATAATCACATCTTGTCTCCACCCCACCTTTTATGGAGAAATAAAACCATATCCCCACCCAAGAAGTCTCCAAGAATCCCTGTCTCTCAGGTGCTTCCCTTCCCTCCCCTCCAAAGGTGGCAGAAGTTCTGATTTCTAACACCAGGCTTCAATTTTGTGTACTTTTGAACTTTGTATAAATGGAGTTATATTGTATGAAGACTTCTGCTTCTGGTTTCTTTGACTCAACATTAAGATTTTCAAATTCTTCCCAAGTTGTTGCATATAGTGGAAAATGTTTAATTGCTTTAGACTATTAATCTTTTGTTATATCTATCTATTCTATTGACAGATATTTAAGTTGTTTTTGATTTGTGACCATTATTAATAGCATAGCTATGGTAATTCTTATACAAGTCTTACACACACACACATACACAAGTAAAATTGCTACCCTAAGTCATGAGTTTATCAAACATTAGTGGATAATGTCAAACCATTTTCCAAGGGTTATACTACCTTAGCCTTCCCTTGACAGTTGATGTGGGTTTTATTTGCTCAGTCACTCAATCACATCTGACTCTTTGCAACCCCATGGACTGTAGCCTGCCAGGCTCCTCTGTCCATGAATTTTCCAGGCAAGAATACTGGAGTAGGTTGCCATTTCCTCCTCCAGGGGATCTTCCTGACCCAGGGATTGAACTCAAGTCTCCAGTATCTCCTGCATTGGCAGGTGGATTCTTTACCACTGCCTTTATTTTCTCTATATCTTTGCTAATACTTGGTATTGTCTGCCGTTTTCAGATGGTTTTAATTTGCACACTCATCATTACTAATGATGCTGACCACCTTTTCACCTGCTTATTAGCCATGTGGAGATTGCTCATGAAATGCCTGTTCAAATCTCTTGCCTATATTCCTGCTTGGTGGTCTGTCTTTTTTCTTAATAACTCAATATCATCTGGATTGGAACCTTTTGTTGTTATATGGGTCGTGGCTCTATTTCTCACTCCGTGGTTAGCCTTTTCATGTTTTTGTGTCTTTGATAAATAAATTGTCTTGAGTTTAATGTACTTATTATGGGTTTTCAGTCTTTTCTTTATGATTAGTGGTGTTTGTATACTTTTTAACAAATCTTTTCCCCTCCCAAGGTCCTGATGATACTCTTCGTGTTATCTTGTTGAAGTTTCATTATTCAAATTTTCACATTTAGTTCTAAAATCCACTTGGAGTTGATTTTTGTACATAGCATGAGATGGGACTCAAGTTTCACCTTTTTGCATATGGATATACATTTCATTCTTCACTATTTATTGAAAGACCACTTTTTGCCCAGTGCTCTGAAAAGTCATCTTGGTCAAAAAGCAAGTGTCCATATATGAGTGGGTCTGTTTTTGGATTCTATCCCCGGTCTGTCAGTATATTTGTCTCTGCTTGCCCAGATACCTCTTTTTAAACTTACTGTAATTCTCAATAAACTCAAAACCCAGCAGTGAAAACCCCTCCGCTTTGCTCTTCTCCAAGATGTCCTTGGCTGTTGTTAACCATTTGCATTTTCACAAAAGTTTTTGAATAACCTTGTGAAAATTCACTAACTGCTACTGGAATGTTAATCCAGATTGAATCTAGATGTTGCTGTGAAGGTATTTTTCAGATGAGATTAGTGTTTAAATCAGTGGACTTTAAGTAAAGCCAATTAATGTGGATGGGCCTCATCCAATCAGTTGAAGGCTCAAAGAGAAAAGACTGAAGACCCTTGAGGAAGAAGGAATTCTGCCTCCAGACTGTATTTGGACTCAAGCTGCAATACCAACTTCTTTCTGGGTCTCCAGTCTGCCAGACTTGTAAGTCCCCACAAGCTCATGAGCCAAATATTTTAAAAAATCTCTCTCTCCATATACATATATACACACATTATATATATAATGTATGTATGTGTGTGTATATATATATATATATATATATATATACACACACACACACTGTGTGTGTCTGTGTGTGTGCTCAGTCAATAAGTCATGTCTGACTCTTTGTGACCCTGTGGACTAGACTGTAGCCCCATGGACTATATATATATACACACACACACATATGTGTGTGTGTGTGAGTCACTCATTTGTGTCTGATTCTTTGCAACCCCATGTACTGTAGCTCTCCAGGCTCCTCTGTCCATGGAATTTTCCTGGTAAGAACACTGGAGTGGGTAGCCATTCCCTTCTCCAGAGGATAGTCCCAACCCAGGGATCAAACCTAGTTCTCCTGTTTTTCAGGCAGATTCTTTACCATCTCAACCACCAGGGAAGTGTGTGTGTGTGTGTGTGTGTGTGTGTGTGTGTGTGTGTGTGTATAAATATATACATCTTCTATGGGTTCTTTTTCCCTGGAGAGCCTTGACTAATACATAGGTCCTGTCCATGGCTGTCTAAGCTATCCCTGAATAATGTTGGGCCTATATTTGGTTATTGTCATCATCCACTCTGGTTGGTGATACTAATTCTACTTTTATTTATTCTGTAAATAACTTTGAATGCCTCCTATATTCAAAAGTTTCAGGACTTTTGAGCAAAAATAGCTGTGTTTTGAGCCCCAATTTCATTTATTAGTGAAAATAACATTTTGGTTCACTGGGGTTTAATGAAACTTTTTAAAGATGAGCTATCAAATTAATTTATTTCTGTTACTTGAAAGAGTTGTACATACACATATAGGGAAGAGTAATAAAGAGACTTGAACTCAAAAGCTAACTCAAGTAAAGTGATGGTGACTGCCTAAGAAGCAAGAGAAAAGGACCCATTTGTGATGTCCCCCTTGGACATCAAGGGATAATAAGCATCCTCCGTACCCTGTTTTTGTCATCTCCAGATTCTGCTTCTTAAGAACTCAGTGAGCTTGGCCTTGAAAGTCAGGGCTTGGTCATGTTAGTGCTTGGGGCTGGAGGTGTTGTAACTTTCTGTGAATTATCTACCAAGTAACTGGTCATGGCCATCTGTGCTGCTCCAACATTGTGTTTGCATAAATTAAACAGAGGAGTGGGTGTTGTTTACTGCAGTTATTCACAGTTGTTCCTATGATTTATGTTTGGAGTTGGCCTCCTTACATCTATTGCGAATGGCTGAGACTACAAGCAATGTTGTTCCATTAGAAGAGAAAAATGCTCATTATAAAGCATAATACAATGACTCATGCTCATGTACCCTAAAGGGCTGCCTGACATGAGGAAAGGGAGAGGAGATATGTTTCTGGTCACAATGCTTTTATTCCATTATTAAGGCTATTCATCTTTTGAGAAAAAAAAATTATAATGCTTCCAATGAAGGTGCCAATTAGACTACAAAACAATTCTGCAAATTAAAGGCATAAGTAATGCATTCTGTATTCACAATGCTGAAGGAATAGAGTAAACATCTGATGTGGTGAAAACCTGATATCATCTGCCAGTTAATAAACTTGCTTACCAATGTCACTTTTCTTATAATAAAATCCAGACTCAGTTTTAGAGTCTCTTCCTGGGTATAGAATATTGCAGTAAAATCTTGGGATCGAGCATTTAACTTCTCGGGAAGTAAAAAGCATTTTAAAACAACTTAGAGATTAAAAACTAAGAAACGTAGATGGACTCTGAGTTCAAGAATTTAGAATTTTACTAGAGATGTCAAATTCTCAGAGGAATCTCGTAGGTATCTTCTCAGGAGTAGTAGTTTATTTTTAATAAATTTGCACAACTTGGTCAAGTAAACAGTTTAACTGATTTTTTAAATTTCCTGACTTGATTGGTTGCAGATTCACTTGCCCATGTGAATTCTTACTTTGGCACAATGATGGCAAGTTCTGTCAGTTCAATGATGGATCACATATTCCATTTGTACATTAAGCGAGGTGGATAGTTCACCAACAGCACCAGCTTTCCTTTCTTAAGAAATTGGTCTCTTCCTCAGTATTAAAGTGGACTCTGTGGGAACTTTTATTTTAACTGTGCTATGTGAAGGCACTTAGCAAATCTTGATTCAGACTCCCACGATGTGGAAGGCTGAGTCAGGAAGCAGAGTTAAGCAACATTAAGCCCATTAGTTCTTCCAGATCTCTGGTCCCATTTGGTAAATTGCTATGTAGGTTCCTTGGGTCCCGAGGAGACCCTGACTCACTCACTTGTGATCATCTGTCTGCTGACAGCTGGCAGTAGGCTTGGAGAAAAGGCAAGTGTGGCTACCCAACCACAGCAGTGGCAAAGGGAACCTTCCAGCCCTCTTCCCCCACCCAGTGGTTCCTATGCAATGCCAAGTTGGTGCCTCTTTCTCTGCTGTGGCTGTGAAGCCAGGAAAGATTGCATTTATCACGAGGTTAAAGGTAGAGGAGTGCTTTTCCATAAAGGGTTGGCTCTTGGTGACAGGATCGATTCTGTGACACTGATCATTGTCACATAAGTCAGGCAGAGACATGGTGTCAGTGCCCAGTGCCGTTAGAGTTCACCAGAGGCCAACCCAAGAGTCTGCCATCTTGCTCTCTTTTCTTCTCCCTTGTGGACTGGGTTACAGCTACCATCTCAGACTCTGGGAGCTGGTGGTAAACAAAGCCATCCTTCATTACAAAGCCATTTGCTGCATCATAACACAGATCAGAAAGGAGGAAAGAACGAGGAGCTGCATGAGCAATTCCTCCTTGGCTGCCAGACTGTGCATATAGCAAGAAGACTGTGACCTTGATGTGACCTTGAAGTTCCAAAGACTCTTAACAGGTATCTATAAACGCAGATGCTATAATTAGGATCTCCCAGCACAACAACACTGGGCTGGACCTTGGAGTTTGTTGTTTCAGAGTGAAAAGGATCACCGATAACCATCTTCCATCTCAATGGAAGGAGCCATGACTTGGGCCGTTAAAGGACGCTTATGGGATTACGAAGGGTTGAGTTTTCAAATATTTTCCCCTTTGGTTTGGAACAAGACAACATGGGCATACATTTACCCACTGACATGGTTACCAGAAGTATCCAGTGTGAGAGGTCACAGAGTAGTCTTGCTGGCTGGGTCAGCTTGCGCAAGAGACAGGACAGATGGGTCTGAATTCTTCTGTGTCATCATTTCTGTATTTCTGGGTTATGCCTCACTCAGGATTGCAAAGGCAAATTGCAGTGAATTGGAATGACCTGACATTTCTGTGACATCTGCTTTTGTTGCAACTCAGTTCTTCCAGACACCACACCACACAAGGGAAACGCATATGGAAAATATCTCATTAACATCTCTTTAGACAGACAATAAAAACAAACTACTCAGAACTAGCAAAGATCCACTTTGAAGCCCGAGGAGCTTTCTATGGCAATTTATGATGAACTGATGAAATTTTGTAGCTAATTGTTACGTGCCTATATTACCTTCTTGATGGAGGGTGCTGTCATGGCAGGGTGCTGTGAATTTGATTGAAATTTTCTAACAACTCTTTAGCCCAGAGACATGCTTAAGAGAAAAATGCAAGGTGTTAGAGCTGGAAGGGAACACAGAGACTGCTGGGTCCCACAGCTTATTTTTCCAGATGCAAAATCACATGCAGTTAGGGTACTTGACCTACCCAGGACCACACAGCTAACTGTGGCAATGCAGGCACTGGATCCCAAGTCTGAACACCCTGATCTGTAGTTTTTTTTTAATATAAATTTATTTATTTTAATTGGAGGTTAATTACTTTACGATATTGTATTGGTTTTGCCATGTACTTTATTTAAAGACTGCATTGTCCCTCTAAGAATGGTAGGTCTGTGTGTGCACAAGTGGCCAGACTGATGATGCTCCACTGACTAACTGAAATAGGCCAAGACTTCCTTCATCAGTCAGGAAGCCAGAAAGGCAAGGAAAGGATTTGGTCTTACAGGGTGGAGACAAAATGTCTTCTTTCAATAGATCACTAAGTTCTCCATTTAATAGGAGCCAAAGAACAAGATCAGACCCCAAGCAGCTTACAAACAAGATTCTTCCTTCACCCAGACATCTGCACATTCGCAGTGGAGGCCATGGACCATCAGGGCCATGTCACTGTGCTGGCAGTGAAGACTTCCCTGTTATGTGGCTATAGCATAATTCTCATTAAGGAGAGGTTAGCTCAAATTCAACCGGATGGCTTAAATTCAAACCAGGGTGCAGCACCCGCTGTGCATTGGTGGCAGTGGCACATCAAAGCTGAGAGAAAAGGGGCTGGGAGTTTTCTTGCCCCCACGAAGGCCCTGGAAGCACTGTTCAGCAGCAAGTGGAGGAGTCTGTGTCTCATTCTAGGTGCAGTTATGTCCGGTGATGCTGCAGAATCACCTGTCCTGCCACGTGGTGCTTTTTGTTCAAAAGGCTGGACCTTGCCTTGATGTGAGCTGGCAAAACCCAAGGACAGTGGGCCACTGGGAAGGCAGAAGAAGCTGAATCCTTCAGGTCCAAATTGGTTTCCCTACTTCACACAAGCAAAAGGACTTGTTTTAAGAAGGGCTCTTCACTATGGAGAACAGTATGGAGATTCCTTTAAAAACTAGGAATAAAACTACCATATGACCCAGCAACCCCATTACTGGGCATATACCCTGAGGAAACCACAATGGAAACAGAAGCCTGTACCCCAGTGTTCATTGCAGCACTATTTACAATAGCTGGGACATGAAAGCAACCTAGATGTCCATCGACAGATGAATAGATAGAAGCTGTGGTCCATATACACAGTGGAATATTACTCAGGCATAAAAAGGAACACATTTGAGTCAGTTCTAATGAGACGAATAAACCTAGAGCCTATTATACGAGTGAAGTAAGTCAGAAAGAGAAAATATCATATATTAAAGCAAATATATGAAATCTAGAAATATGGTACTGATGAACCCACTTGCAGGGAGCAATGGAGACACAGACAGAGAACAGACTTGTGGACACAGTGGGGAAGGAGAGGGTGGGGTGAATGGAGACAGCATGGAAATAAATATTATCATATGTAAAATAGATAGCCAATGGAAACTGCTCTGTGACAACCTAGAGGGGTGGGATTTGCTGGGAGGGAAGTTCAAGAGGGAGGGGACATATGTATACCTATGGCTGACTCACATTGATGTATGGCAGAAACCAGCACAATATTGGAAAGCAATTATCCTTCAATTAAAAATAAATAAATTTTTTAAAAGTAACCCTGAAAAAAGAATGCTAGTAAAATGATGAGTAAAAATAATAATAATAATAATGAGACGGCTGTTAAGAAGACAAACATGAACAAGGGGCCATGCAGGCTGAGACTGAGAGGGGAACAGAGGGCTGGGGTCAGCTGGGTTGACTGAGCACCTCCTTGGGCAGGAAGCCAAGGGATGGGCAAGGTCTGCCCTCAGAGTGACTGCCATTTCCCGCCCACTTTCTTATCACCTGGATTTCCCTAGTGGCTCAGACAGTAAAGCATCTGCATACAATGTGGGAGAGCCGGGTTCAATCCCTGGGTTGGAAGATCTCCTGGAGAAGGAAATGGCAACCCACTCCAGTATTCTTGCCTGAAAAATCCCGTAGACGGAGGAGCCTGGTAGGCTACAGTCCATGGGGTCGGAAAGAGTCTGACACGACTGAGGACTTCACTTTTCTAGGGAACAAGGTTCATTTGTTGTGGGTCCAGAGCGGGAGAGACTTGTCAGACTGGGAACACTTTCCCAGTGGAGACATTTGGTTTGGACTTTACTGGGTGGTAAAGTTTCTATGTAGGATCCTCTCCTGTGAACAAGTAAGGCTATATCAGTCTTATTA
The DNA here is from genome assembly GCF_032405125.1 of Capricornis sumatraensis. NCBI lineage: Eukaryota > Metazoa > Chordata > Mammalia > Artiodactyla > Bovidae > Capricornis > Capricornis sumatraensis. The sequence continues at coordinate 39,144,561 of NC_091078.1, read as the reverse complement.
AGGAGAGAAGAGCCATCTGACTCTCACAGACAGCACTCCCCTTGTGATAGGATCCAGTACTTGGTAGCTCAACGGTAAAGAATCCATTTTGATGCAGGAGACTGTCTGAAATGCAGGAGACACGAGTTCAATCCCTGGGTTAGGCAGATCCCCTGGAGGAAGAAATGGCAACCTACTTCAGTGTTCTTGCGTAGGAAATTCCACAGACCGAGAAGCCTGGCAGGCTACAGTCCATGGGGGTCGCAAAAAGTTGGACACGACTTAGAGACTAAACCACCACCACCACCAGTATAAAAAACAGTGAAGCCAACAGCCTTTCAGGTTCATGTCTGTGACTGCCTAGCTTTCCCGACTAATGGTCCCTGCCACACATCAAAGCCTGGACTGTGGATCTCAGCTCACTCTGACCTTGAAGGCTGCAAAGAACACCCACGTGCTTGCTCCGTTTTACTCCCATGCACACTGTGATTCAGGTTTTCCAGCTCCTGCCAGACCCTCTGCCTGACCTCCTCGATAATTACCCAGATTCACAGAAATGGACACGTACAGAACCCTTGCAATCTCTTATCCTAAACGGACCTTCATGGAGCTCTGGTCTTTTTCTCTCTTGGGAAAAGTGGCAATAACCCATCTCTTCCAAACTTACATTCATCCATTATTCTTTCCTTCCTTCAGTGCTATTAATTGATCACTGACCTTGTGTCAAGCACTGGGCTAGGTGCCAAGGGTTCAATTAAAAACACAGGTGGGACTTCGCTGGTGGTTCAGTGGTTAAGAATCCACCTGCCCATTCAGGGGACACGGGTTCGATCCCTGGTCCAGGAACTAAGATCCCACATGCCACAGTGCAACTGAGCCCCTGAGTCACAGCTACTGAACCCTGCACACCCAGAGCCTGTGCTCCTCAACAAGAGAAGCCACCACAGTGAGAAGCCCGTGCACCCCAACTGGAGAAATCCTGCACACAGCAACAAGGACACAGTGCTGCCAAAAGTTAAAATTGAAAATCTTACTTAGTATCTATGACTATAGATACTTTACGACTATAGCACTTTAAAGAAATCCCTGCATCCCAGTGATGCCTTAGCAGAGGAGCAGAGGGTTTTCTCATTTTACAGGTGAGGAAACTGGAGATCCTTGGAGGTGACAGGGCCAGCCAAGGTCATACAGGAGCCCAAAGTAGAAGTTGAATAGTCAGCAAGGCCCATGACAGGAGGGGAAAATGAGAATCTACTGCCCAAGGAGAACCCAGCTAATACACGGTATAAATTCTTAACAAGATCCTTTTGCAAAACCAAACTCCCTGATTGAAACTTAATCAGGAATGTAGCGTGCAGGTTGGGACACTGAAGGTCAAGACTGTGGAACTGCACTCCACATATCTCTTATCCTGCCTCCTAAAATATAGCCAGACAGAGAACCCTGTCCCCAGGCAGGTCCTCTGTCTTGGGAAAGCAATAGGCTTCACTAACTTTCTATGTAATCAGTCACCGGCCAACAGCAGACTGAGCGGTTTTGATTCAAGAGGGGAAACATAAAACAGGTGACCTTTGATATATGAAAATGCAGAAGGAAGGGTCCAGGAGCAATCATTCTAAACCACAGATAGATAGTGACCTATTTTCTCTGTTTTAAAAGGAGCTGAGCAAAAACCACTACAATATTGTAAAGTAATTACCTTCTAATTAAAATAAATAAATTTTAAAAAAATAAAAAATAAAAGGAGCTGAGGATGGCACCCTCCACCCCAGATCTTTATTATGAGGACAGCATGAGTTAAAATACATTAAAGCACTTAGGGCAGTGCTGGGCATAAGCACTCAATTTCTTAGCTGTCCTTGCCCTCAAGTTCTTGTAAAGATATGGGCACCCAGTTTGAGAAGCATGTGTGCAAAATGGCTTCAGTCATGCCCAGCTTTTTGCAACCCTATGAACTGTTTCACATCAGACTCCTCTGTCCTTAGGATTCTCCAAGCAAGGATACTGGAGTGGATTGCCAGGCCCTCCTCCAGGGGATCTTCCCGACCCAGGGATCGGACCCAAGTCTCTCATGTCTCCTGCACTGATGGGCGTGTTCTTTAACATTAGTGCCACCCTAGAGAAGTCTTCCAAAAGCACAAAACTCCCCCAAGATCCAGCAGCACTTATGATTGTACCTTTAGGGAAAAAAAGATCAAAGTAGACACAGGACTCTTCTCCCTGTAACACCCAGTGTAGAAAATCCCACACTTCACTGTGCAAGCAAGGCTCACCATACAGCCGTGGAGGCTGACTAATTTACAGGTGTTCATGTAAAACAGCACGGCAGATCCTAGCGTGAGCAATCAAGAAGAAGTGACTTTGGGACTTCCCTGGCGGCCCACTGGTTAAGAATACACCTTCTAATGCAAGGGACACAGGTTCAATCCCTGGTCCAGGAACTAAGATCCCACATGCCACGGGGAAACTAAGGCCACACACTGCAACTACTGAGCCCAAAATAGAAGAGGTGAGACTAATATAAACTGAATATGTCCCATAGGAAGAGTGATGCAGCTAAAAGTGTGATGTTGCAAAACAATCACAGGTTTTAAATTTTATTTGTAACAATGTGATATTTAATTAAATATATAATTTATAAAAATCACTGGGAGATGATCTGACTGAGATATAAAAAGGAGGGGAAAATAAACTATTTTCCACTTGAAAGGCCATCCTTTCGAGTGCCTTACATCAGTTTAACAAATCCATACTTGCTGTCCTCCCCACTGGGGAGGTCCTGACTAAGCACAGAGAAATCATCAAACGGAAAAAGGTGTAGTGGGATAACCCTGTGTATACACACAACAAGCCTGTGTGTGCACATAACATCCCTGTATACATACATAACAACCCCATGTGTGCCTATAACCAGTGGGGAACCAAGAAGGGGGTCATTCAGTAAAAATGGCGGATCCTTCATCCCAGTCTCTGGACAAGAGATTCTGTGAGGAAGGAATAAACTCCACCCTTTGGGGAAAGCCTTTAACCCTTGAAGTCACAGTGAGAGGAGATAAATCTGTGTAGTCAAAATCATCCTTAAAAATCTCTTTAGTCTTCTGTGCAAACAAGAGAGCTACAGGCAGCCAGGGGAGTTTCAACGACAATTAAAAGACAATTCTTCCTTTTAAAAGGCACTGGTCATTGGTCAATGGCTTCTAGAGCAGACGAATGGTTAGTGTCTGCACCTTGAAATTTTTCTCCACCACATTTAAGATCAAATCATTTTATTATTATTTTACAACTTTTTACTGAATGACCCCCTTCTTGGCTCTGCACTGGTTATATGCACACATGGGGTTGTTGTGTGTGTATACAGGGATGTTATGTGCACACACAGGCTTGTTGTGTGTATACACAGGGTTATCCCACTGCACCTTTTTCCGTTTGATGATTTCTCTGTGCTTAGTCAGGACCTCCCCAGTGGCACAGGGATAAAGAACCTGCCCATCAATGCAGAAGATCCAGGAGACATAGGTTCAATCCCTGGGTGAGGAAGAGCCCCTAAAGGAGGAAGTGGCAACCCACTCTAGTATGCTTGCCTGGGAAATCCTGTGGACAGAGGAGCCTGATGGGCTACAGTCCATGGGGTTCCAAAGAGTCAGACACAACTTAGAGACTAAACAACTTCTTTGTATGCTTTTCTACAGAACTACTTGCTTTGACCTCCTGGGGGCAGCTTCCCCCCCACCCCACCCCACCCCACCCCCCCACTCCCCCACCCCACCCCACCCCCCCACCCCCCCACCCCCCACCCCCGCTCTAGATTTAATCAGAGTGTATTTGCATAATGATTTTTCTCATCTGACTTGCATGCAGCCATGGTGGGAGTCAGCATCTTTCATCTTGGCGGCAATGGGCCCTGCCTGGGGCCTCCTGTCTATTGAAAGAACAGAAGCACTCTGAAGGGTAAGTCTGACTGCTGTCTGACACTCCTTTCACCTGCGATGCATAATCTTTGGTCTGTAAATGTTTACTTGATAACGACTTCAACATTTTCAATATATTTAATGCTTTGTTTAATTTCAAACACAGCTAAGTGCCAGCGCTAACACGGACTATTTATCTGACAAAAGATTCATGTCCAGAATATATAAAGAAGTGTTACAACTCACTTACAAGAAGACAAGCAATTCAATTAAAAGAAGCGAGAGGGGACCATTAAATAAGACATTTCTCAGAAGAAGAAATGTGAATGGCCAGTTAGCATGTGAAAGATGTTGAGCATCATTAATCATCAGGGAATGCAAGGTAAAAACATAATATTTCATTTAGAGATAATATTTTTTAAAAAGGCCCGACAATACCAAGTGTTGGCAAGAAGGTGGAACAATTAGAAATATTTTGTACGTTTCCAGTAGCAATGAAAAAGCTTATAACTGCATTGGTTATTTGGCAGTTTCTTATAAAGTTAACATATGGTCCAGCCATTTAATTCCTAGGTATATTTACCCAAGAGCAATGAAAATACATATCCACACAAAGATGGGGGCACAAATATTTATAGCAGTTTTTTTCTTGGTGGCAACTTCAAATTGTCAACAGTTCAAATATCTATCAACAGATGAACAAACTCCAATAAGCACAAACAGTAGAACATTATTTAGCAATAAAAAAGAAGAGCTCCTGAAAATAAATTCATTGAACTATTTCTTTCCATACCTTGTTCAATGTCAGCCTGTGTTCCTTCTTCCTCTTTTCATTTTATCTAGCTTTGTAGCTGAGTTTACACAGGGTCCTATATAGAGTTCGTGAGACTTCCCAGGTGGTGCTAATGGTAAAGAATCTGCCTCCCGATGCAGAAGATGTAGGAGGTATGGGTGTGATACCTGAGTCAGGAAGATCCCCTCTAGGAGGGAATGGCAACCCACCCCAGTATTCTTGCCTGGAGAATCCCATGGACAGAGGAGCCTGGCGGGCTGTAGTCCATAGGGTAGCAAAGAGTCGGACATGACTGAAGCGACTTAGCACATATGCACACATCGAGTTTATACAGGTTGTGATTCGTGGAGTTAACAACATGGATATTACAAGTGAATAAAACCAAATACACACAAAAATATATACTATATGACATTCCAAGTAGGAATTACTAGACTATTTGCTAAATGTCAGTGTATGCATGGTTTTTTTGTTGTTTGCTTTTTATCCCTATGGGGTAGTGCTATTGATATTTGAAAAAATTAGGGATGATGAAATTCTTTATACTATGTAACCCTTTTATGTCTGAAAAGAATTACATTACATGAAAAGAATAGTGAAGCACTTTGAAGGCTTTAGGACAACAGAGGAGAAAGAAAACAGCTTAATGCTTGTCTCCCTTCTCTAACAGTTTCCTTCTTTGTAGAAGCACATAGGAGTATCACATATTTTAGCACATTAAGCATCTAATCAAAACTCGGGTTTTAGGACCACCACAATTTAAGGTAAGGAAATATATATATAATAGTTCACAATGATAACATTCAAGCAAAAAAATTAATCAATTTTTCAATGAGCAGAACTCTAAGCAGATCAGTATGTGTATGGTGTGTGGACGGCTGTGGGCTTGTCTGGAATGGGGTACAAGAGAACTTTCTCAGGTGATGAAAATGCTCTCATGCATTCATCAAGATAGGGCTTCTCTGGTGGCTCAGTAGTAAAGAATCCACCTGCCAGTGCCGGAGACATGGGTTAAATCCCTGGGTCAGGAAGATCTCCTGGAGATTTGGAAGAATTGATGCAGAAGTGATGCCTTCAAATTGTGGCACTGGAGAAGACTCTTGAAAACCCTTTGGAGTACAAGGAGCTCAAACCAGTCGATCCTAAAGGAAATCAACCCTGAATATGCATTGGAAGGACTGATGCTGAAGCTGAAGCGCCAATACTTTGGCCATGTGATTCGAAGAGGTGACTTAGTGGAAAAGACTCTGATTCTGGGAAAGACTGAAGGCAAAAAGGAGAAGAGGGCAGCAGAGGATGAGATGGTTGGAGAGCATCACCAACTTAATGGACTTGAGTTTCATGGTGAAGGACAGAGGAGCCTGGGGTGCTATATAGTCCATGAGGTCACAAAGAGTCAGGCACGACTGAACAAATAAAAAACAACAATTCAGTAAGACAGATAGAAATGTGTATATCCTTTATTTTTAAAAGTGTCCATCTCAGTAATGTGGCTGTGTGGATTAAAAGAGACGCCCATAGAACATTAAACATAGAGCCCAATGCATAATTGGTCTAATTTCTGAAATACTAATGTATCAGAAATTTCTGGTTTTAAAGTGGAAACTATAATGAACTACAGAAAAACATGTGTTGTAAAAATTATCTATCAATTTAAAACTTCTCCCCAAATCCTGAAGACTTGGGACATTACGAAAACAAGTGTAAGAACTTCAAGGGAAATGAATTAAGGAAAAGAAGGAAAATAGCTTCTCTTAAAGAGATAAGAAAAGAAAGATTAATTTTCTTTCCAACTTATAATAGTGCCTTTGTTTGTAGAATTAAACTACCACTTATTTGTAAGACCTAGTTAGACATGCAAGGTGTGCACATTCCAAGTTTGCAACTTAACAAAACATGTTTTCAATAAAGCAAGAGAAGCATTAATTAAAAGCTTGTTTGTTTGTTTAAATTACAATAGGAGACCATGAGGTAGTTTAGCAAAGTCCTTTGGTTTTCTAAAAAGAACTCCAGGCTTAAAGTTCACAAGTAGCTTAAAAGTAATTTATTTCCATATAAACTTGCATAGGTGCTTCGATACTCTTAAATCCAGGCCGTTGGAACAAATCAAACCCAGTACAGAGAACTCCCTTTATCAAGTGGAAAGGTGAATTTGACAGTGGTTATTTTGTCCAAAAAGAATTCAGAGAGTTAGGGCAAAAGTGCAGATTTCTGCCATATTCGCAGGTATAAAAAGGGTTCTGAAAAGTTTTTTGAAGTAAACTCATAGCTATTCATTTCTGAACCCTGTACAAGGTCAGCGTGTGTTCCTTCCTCTGCTTTTCATTTCCTCTAATTTTTGTAGCTGGATTTATAAGAATGGGCCAGGGGGGCATTGTTACATTGTCTTGTCAACTAGTTCTGGGACAAAATGTGCTGCGGATGACCCCTGGGCGCCATCATGGGCACTTGGTGTCCCCTAAACCAGCCAGGAGTTGACCTAAAGCAAGTAGACTGCCATTATTTCTGTAGCAAAATTTGGTTTATTTGGAGATTTGCAAAGAGTTGCAATTGGGGGTCTGCAATCATGGTGTGAACATGTGTGTGCTAAGTCGCTTCAGTCATGTCTGACTCTGTAACCCTCTGGACTCTAGCCCACCAGGCTCCTCTGTCCATGGGATTCTCCAGGCAAAAACACTGGGTGGTCAAGCCCTCCTCCAGGGGATCTTCTTGATCCATCTCTTCTGCATCTTCATTGGCAGGCAGGTTCTTTATGACTACCACCTGGGAAGCAGTCATAGTGAGCCACATGCAAATCCCCCACAAAAATGGAGGGGAGCGCTGTTTCATAGAGGAGAAAAGGAAGTTGAGGTGGAAGTGGAGTAGAGAGTCCCCGGCTTATCATTGGTTAAGAGATACTCTCTCATTAGCTGAGTCCTTGCCATGAAAGAAGAGGGGTCTTTCTCCTTCCTGTTGGTCTCTGCTATCAGCATAGGGCATGAGAGCGCCCCCTCCTGGTCTCCCAGCTCTAATCGAAATTTCTATATTACACAGGCCTGGCCTACTCTGAAACGCCGAGTTCTTGCAAAGCAGAGTAATATTTGTAGGCAGAGACAGTACTATTCATGTAAAGTGTCAACATGCCAGTACCACTGAGCTGCAGACTTAATATGCTGTGTGTGCAACAAAGCAAAGACTCATCTTTCCACTTACACAAAATGCAATGGTTTGTAGACCAGATACCTATAGCATTTTGAACTTTTCCTATGGCCAGCTTACTAAGTCACTATTTCCTGATGCTTGATGGTTAGAATACAGTGGTGTAATTATCTTTAGGCCAGAAATGACAGTGGGAAATGTTGTCATTGAACTGGATTGCCTGCATTCACTGGGGATTTGGGGGCCCTGAGGTGTCAGGGTTAGGCAGAAGCATCACAGATGAGGACATGTGGTCATGCACAGGAGAGCCAAAGCTATGCAGTCATCAGATATGAGACAGCATAATTCAGCCAAGTAAAGTTTGAAGATCTCATTGGTTTTATTAAGTGATTCATGAACTAGGCAGCATAGTATTTAGGAAGCAGAGGGGAGCTCCAGGGGCCACAGAAGGGAAAGGTTTTTAAAGGCAGGAGGAAAAAGTCAAAATCAGAAAAAAGGATTATTTCAGATTAAGTCATTTCCCTTTGGGGACAAAAGGGTCTTATCAGGGGGCTTACCTCATCTTCCCTTGGGGGATTGAAAGGACCCATGGGACAGTGACTTCATTAGTACTGACCAGAAAATTCCTGCCTCACTGGTTAAGACTAAGTGTCTGGGGGAGGTTGAAGTTTCACTTAGGTTCTGTATTAAACCCCGGTTTGGAGGTGTGGCCTGGCATAAGTGGCTCTATTTTGGGCCTGTGGTTTTTGTTTTAACACAGACCATTCAGTAATTAGAATAGTCTGAACTGCAGTGTCTTTGGTGATGGTCACCGTGCCTCTAGAAGTGAAAGACTTGGGAACTTCCTAAAGTCTTACTTTGTGTAAGTGGAAAAGCTCGACATCTGTTGAACAGAAGTCTGAGCTGAGTCACCACAATAAACTGTTAACAGCCTCTCAACGTGTTCCCAGATTTGAGTCTTTCAAGCTCAGCTCTGGGCTAGGTCTCTCGGGAGGCAAGAAAGACCCCCAGGGTGCAGAGTCGGAGAAGGCACTCCCTCCTGGGTTATGCAAGTGCAGGATCACGGCCGTAGGACCTTAAGAGCAACCCCCTCCTTTAATTCTATGCAGGAGTCCCCATCTTGCTTTGCCCTGGCCCCAGCCAACAGAGGCCCTTGCCTGAAAGGGAGGCCAAGTCCCCCAGAGGAAGGATGGTGCTACACAGCAAATGTTTAGACTGTAAATCTTCCTCCAAAAGGCCCTGTGGTCATTTACCAGAGGGACTGTGTATTGAGGAAAGGTAAATAATCAGACTTTTCCAGGATTACAGAACACTGGCTCTACACTGAAAGGGATTTATGGAGCCAGAACACCACTGCGCTCCACTTCCTAGTCAGAATGGGGGCTTATGTAGGGCAGGTGAGTGCATCGAGACAGAAATCCATTTCATAGTGGGCTTAGGGAGTCCTGAACACCCCCTTTGGTGATTTCCGCAGTTTGGAATGCACTCTTGAAACATCCCGTCGGGCAAGGTGGGCTCTGGGTGAGGGTGAGTCACTTGCATCTTATAAGAAATGGGTTCCTTGTTTCTCTGCTGTAGCGTCTGCAACGCAGCTTCTTCCTGAGCTCCGGGTACTGATGGCAGATCTCACCGGAAGGTGGACCCTGCAAGCCCAGGAACAACCCAGAGGAAGGAGGAGCCCAGGCCTGGCCCCGCCCCCGAGGCTGCGGCGCCGCACACCGAGCCCTCTGCTAGGACCTAGGTTGCAATCACTACGCTTCTGACCCCATGTGTCTTTGCACCAGCAGTACCAAATTCAGGCCAAGGACGGGAATATCTGTTTGTGCAGCCCTGATCACTTGCTTTTCCTTTCCTTAACTGCATAGGCGGCTGGAAACTAGGTATCACATGTAAAGAGGTGAACCGTTCCCCAAACACAGGAAAGGATGCTGGGGAGCTAGAGTGAACCGTCAAGTTGAACTATGCTTTTTCATAATATTGCTGTGAGAAACAGTGATGTAAGAGCTTAGCAAGTGCTTGGCACATAGGAAGTGAGCCGAATATTTTTTATGTTTCATGAGGAGGAAGTGGAGGGGAAGTCTCTACTTGAGGAAGACTGAACTCTACAAATCCGACGTATCTGGACACATCCAGAGGCACGCAGGGGCGGACTGCTGGATCAGGTCTCCTGATGGAATAGCAGAATAGGAGAAACACGCGTCACAGAAGGGAAGGCTCAACTGTACCACGAGGAGGCAGCACCTCAGCAAATCCTTGATTGCAGGATTTGAACAACAAGGGTAGGACAGACCAGCAGTTTCTTTATCAAAGAAATCGGGAGGGGGTGGGGAGGGAGAGAGAAAGATGGAAGGTTAAATTGAAGGAATAAATTAAAGCAATGCAGGACTTCCTTGTTGGTCGAGTGGGACACTCTGTGTTCCCAATTGCAAGAGGCCCAGGTTTGACCTGATCAGGGTGTGTGCAGTCATGTCTGACTCTTTACAACCCCATGCACTGTAACCCACCAGGCTCCTCTGTCCAGGGCATTTTCCAGGCAAGAATACTGGAGTACATTGCCAGTTCCTCCTCCAGGGGATCTTTCTGACCCAGGGATGGAATCCATGTCTACTGTATTGGCAGGTGGATTCTTTACCACTGAGCCACCAGGGAAGCCCAAGAGTTCACATGCCACAGCTAAATATCCTACATGCCGCAAGGAAACTCGAAGATCCCAGGTGCTGCAACTAAGACCTGGCACAGCCAAATAAATAAATAAATATTTTTTAAAAACTTTAAAGAGATGCAAGATGTTTCAACTAATTACAATATATAAATCTTATATATTGTGGTTACATTTTTTAGAGTATCCTAATATTTCAGAAAGGTGTATTAAAATAGTTATCAATGAAATGATATGATGTCAGATATTTTGCTTGAAAAAACCCAGTGTGGGATTAGGAGGAGGGGAGGGATGAGGAAGAGCAGATGAAACGAGGTCAGCTGTGAGCTGGTAATTGCTGAAGCTGGTTCTGGGTCCAAGGGGCTTATTATCCTATTCTCTCCACATTTTTACATCTTTGAAATTTTACATAATAAAAATTTAGAAAAAAAAAAAAAGAAGAAAGCAAACCCCCTAGAGTATAAAACAAGTCTAAGAAATGCCTCTAAGAGGAATGTGAGAGCTCAGAGAAGGTGCAGTTACCCAGCTGGCAGGTTCGCCTTCCAGGCTCACAGGAGCTCTGGGATCTAGTAAACTGGCTGACAGACTTTACATGATTTAAGAGCCTCTCCATAAATAATCTCACTTCATACTTGCAGCACACCTGAGGGTCCTGCAGGGCAGGAATTTCATTTTCATTCTTTTGGTTGTGGACACTGAGGCTCCAAGAAGTTGCACAACTTGCCTAGGGTAACATAACAAGTTGGTTCTCAGCTCAGCCACTTGAATTACCACTTTAAGGCTCCTTCCATGGTTCCACGCATGTATTTCTATCTAATGTGACCGTGCTCAGCTGTCATTTGAGCTCCTGTGGCAGGAAGCCAGGCTGAAAGGCCCAGGTTTCCCTCGTTAAGGTGTGGAATGTCAAGTCTTCTTGGGTAAAGATGGGCGGTGTCCCCACTATTAAGCCTCAGGTCTGTGGGATGGCAGGGGGCTGCTTGTCTGGGGTGGGATGGTGGGCTCTGTGTATGCCCAGGGTTGGGTGTAATTACATGAAGCAGACTTGACATTCACACAGCCTTATTTTCCTTCCACCGCTGAGCTCAAGCACATCACATCGTTTGGTCCTATTCTTTTTTTAAGTTTTGGGTTTTTTTTCCTGATGTTGGTCACTTTTTCAGAAGTCTTTATTGAAATTGTAACAATATTGCTTCTGTTTTATGTTTTTATTTTTTAGCCATGAGGTATGTGGGATCTCAGCTCCCTGGCCAGGGATTGAACCTGCAACCCCTGCATTGGAAGGTGACATCTTTACCACTGCATCTCCGGGAAAGTCCCCATTTGGCCCTATCCTTTCCCACTTTCCCTTCCACCTTTGCTCCCTTGCCGCTCCAGTCAGCGTACCTGGGAGAGCAGTCCCCCAAGACCATCTGTCAGCCATGTACACAGAATCTGACTTGTGGCAGCTGCAAGAAAAGAGCAGGACTGGGCCTGGGACAATCATGGATCTTCCAGCGACCAGTGCTGAAGTATTTAGTTGGTGTTCTTTACTAGGGACAGAGAGGGAACAGGTGTCTCATTATCCTAACCCAGCCTGAGGGGCCAAATTAGCAGTCCCAGAAGCACCCCTCCCAAGTACCTTCACCAGCCCTTACCAGACTCTGGTTTATCAGCTTCCAGATCTAACGAAACCACCTGCTGGATGAGATCACCCTGGAATGCTGGAGTCCCTCTGCACCACTGAAGGTCTCTCTTCTGATCGTTTCCTGCTCCTCATCTTCACCCAGTCAAGTAATGCATCTTCTACGGCCCAGCTCAAGACACACCTTCTCCACAACTGTTCTCTGACCGCTCCAGCCTTTGCTAATCTCTTTTCTTCTGCCTGACTTTCTATATCTGATTTCTTTAATTTAAAGTTTTTAATTGTGGTACAATCAGTTCAGTTCAGTCACTCAGTTGTGCCTGACTCTTTGCGACCTCATGGACTGCAGCACGCCAGGCTTCCCTGTCCATCACCAACTCCTGGAGTTGACTTAAACTCATGTCTGTTGAGTCGATGATGCCATCCAACCATCTCATCTTCTGTCATCCCCTTCTCCTCCCACCTTCAGTCTTTCCTAGTATCACGGTCTTTTCCAATGAGTCAGTTCTTTGCATTAGGTGGCCAAAATATTGGAGTTCCATCTTTAGCATCAGTCCTTCCAATGAATATACAGGACTGATTTCCTTTATGATGTACTGCGAGCCGGCACCCTGAGCATGGCCGAGAGGAGCTACCCCATGTCCAAGGTCAGGGGCAGTAGCCTAGAGTGCCAGACTGCGACGGTGAAGGAACAGCCGAGAGGAGCTACCCTGCTTCAGAGGTCAGTGGCAGCCGGGAGGAGACACCCCGTGTCCGAGGTCAGGGGTGCCCCAGGCCAGGGGTGGTGACCCTGAGGAGCCACCCCGAGCCAGAGGCCAGGGGCGGCAGCTGGGTGGAGCCACCCACGCCCGAGGCCAGGGCTGGCAGCCGGGAGAGGCAACCTGAGGAGCAGTGGCTATGCAGGCGCAAGAGGGCCTAGAGGAGCTATCCCATGCTGAAGGTCAGGAACGGCGACGGTAAGGACATACCCCTCGTCCAAGGTAAGGAGCAGCGGCTGTGCTTTGCTGGAGCAGCCGTGAAGAGATAGCTCATGCCCAAGGTAAGAGAAACCCAAGTAAGATGGTAGGTGTTGCAAGAGGACATCAGAGGGCAGACACACTGAAACCATACTCACAGAAAACTAGTCAATCTAATCACACTAGGACCACAGCATTGTCTAACTCAATGAAACCAAGCCATGCCTGCAGGGCAACCCAAGATGGGCGGGTCATTGTGGAGAGGTCTGACAGAACGTGGTCCACTGGAGAAGGGAATGGCAAGCCACTTCAGTATTCTTGCCTTGAGAACCCCATGAACAGTATGAAAAGGCAAAATGATAGGATACCAAAAGAGGAACTCCCCAGGTCATTAGGTGCCCAGTATGCTACTGGAGATCAGTGGAGAACTAACTCCACAAAGAATGAAGGGATGGACCCAAAGCAAAAACAATACCCAGCTGTGGATGTGACTGATGATAGAAGCAAGATCTGATGTTGTAAAGAGCAATATTGCATAGGAACCTGGAATGTCAGGTCCATGAATCAAGGCAAATTGGAAGTGGTCAAACAAGAGGTGGCAAGGGTGAACATCAACATTCTAGGAATCAGCGAACTAAAATGGACTGGAATGGGTGAATTTAACTCAGATGACCATTATATCTACTACTGTGGGCAGGAATCCCTCAGAAGAAATGGAGTAGCCATCATGGTCAACAAAAGAGTCCGAAATGCAGTACTTGGATGCAATCTCAAAAACGACAGAATGATCTCTGTTCGTCTCCAGGCAAACCATTCAATATCACAGTAATCCAAGTCTATGCCCCAACCAGTAATGCTGAAGAAGCTGAAGCTGAACAGTTCTATGAAGACCTACAAGACCTTTTAGAACTAACACCCAAAAAAGATGTCCTTTTCATTATAGGGGACTGGAATGCTAAAGTAGGAAGTCAAGAAACACCTGGAGTAACAGGCAAATTTGGCCTTGGAATGTGGAATGAAGCAGGGCAAAGACTAATAGTTTTGCCAAGAAAATGCACTGGTCATAGCAAACACCCTCTTCCAACAACACAAGAGAAGACTCTACACATGGACATCACCAGATGGTCAACACCGAAATCAGATTGATTATATTCTTTGCAGCCAAAGATGGAGAAGCTCTATACAGTCAACAAAAACAAGACCAGGGGCCGACTGTGGCTCAGATCATGAACTCCTTATTACCAAATTCAGACTCAAATTGAAGAAAGTAGGGAAAACCGCTAGACCATTCAAGTATGACCTAAATCAAATCCCTTATGATTATACAGTGGAAGTGAGAAATAGATTTTGATAGAGTGCCTGATGAACTATGGAAAGAGGTTTGTGACATTGTACAGGAGACAGGGATCAAGACCATCCCCATGGAAAAGAAATGCAAAAAAGCAAAATGGCTATCTGGGGAGGCCTTACAAATAGCTGTGAAAAGAAGAGAGGTGAAAAGCAAAGGAAAAAAGAAAAGATATAAGCATCTGAATGCAGAGTTCCAAAGAATAGCAAGAAGAGATAAGAAAGCCTTCTTCAGCGATCAATGCAAAGAAATAGAGGAAAAGAACAGAATGGGAAGGACTAGAGATCTCTTCAAGAAAATTAGAGATACCAAGGGAACATTTCATGCAAAGATGGGCTCGATAAAGGACCGAAATGGTATGGACCTAACAGAAGCAGAAGATATTAAGAAGAGGTGGCAAGAATACACAGAAGAACTGTACAAAAAAGATCTTCACGACCCAGATAATCATGATGATGTGACCACTAATCTAGAGCCAGACATCCTGGAATGTGAAGTCAAGTGGGCCTTAGAAAGCATCACTATGAACAAAGCTAGTGGAGGTGATGGAATTCCAGTTGAGCTGTTTCAAATCCTGAAAGATGATGCTGTGAAACTGCTGCACTCAATATGCCAGCAAATTTGGAAAACTCAGCAGTGGCCACAGGACTGGAAAAGGTCAGTTTTCATTCCAATCCCAAAGAAAGGCAATGCAAAAGAATGCTCAAACTACTGCACAATTGCACTCATCTCATACGCTAGTAAAGTAATGCTCAAAATTCTCCAAGCCAGGCTTCAGCAATACGTGAACTGTGAACTCCCTGATGTTCAAGCTGGTTTTAGAAAAGGCAGAGGAACCAGAGATCAAATTGCCAACATCCACTGGATCATGGAAAAAACAAGAGAGTTCCAGAAAAACATCTATTTCTGCTTTATTGACTATGTCAAAGCCTTTGACTGTGTGGATCACAATAAACTATGGAAAATTCTGAAAGAGATGGGAATACCAGACCACCTGACCTGCCTCTTGAGAAATCTGTATGCACATCAGGAAGCAATAGTAAGAACTGGACATGGAATGACAGACTGGTTCCAAATAGGAAAAGGAGTATGTCAAGGCTGTATATTAACTTCTTATTTAACTTCTATGCAGAGTACATCATGAGAAACGCTGGACTGGAAGAAGCACAAGCTGGAATCAAGATTACTGGGAGAAATATCAATGACCTCAGATATGCAGATGACACCACTCTTATGGCAGAAAGTGATTAGGAGCTAAAAAGCCTCTTGATGAAAGTGAAAGAGGAGAGTGAAAAAGTTGGCTTAATGCTCAACATTCAGAAAACGAAGATCATGGCATCCGGTCCCATCACTTCATGGCAAATAGATGGGGAAACAGTGGAAACAGTGGCAGACTTTATTTTTTTGGGCTCCAAAATCACTGCAGATGGTGACTGCAGCCATGAAATTAAAAGACGCTTACTCCTTGGAAGAAAAGTTATGACCAACCTAGATAGTATATTCAAAAGCAGAGACATTACTTTGCCGACTAAGGTCCGTCTAGTCAAGGCTATGGTTTTTCCTGTGGTCATGTATGGATGTGAGAGTTGGACTGTGAAGAAGGCTGAGCGCCGAAGAATTGATGTGTTTGAACTGTGGTGTTGGAGAAGACTTGAGAGTCCCTTGGACTGCAAGAAGATCCAACCAGTCCATTCTGAAGGAGATCAGCCCTGGGATTTCTTTGGAAGGAATGATGCTAAAGCTGAAGCTCCAGTACTTTGGCCACCTCATGCAAAGAGTTGACTCATTGGAAAAGACTCTGAAGCTGGGAGGGATTGGGGGCAGGAGGAGAAGGGGATGACAGAGGATGAGATAGCTGGATGGCATCACTGACTCGATGGACGTGAGTCTGAGTGAACTCCAGGAGTTGGTGATGGACAGGGAGGCCTGGCGTGCTGCAATTCATGGGGTCGCAAAGAGTCAGACACGACTGAGTGACTGAACTGAACTGATTGGATCTCCTTGCAGTCATAGGGACTCTCAAGAGTCTTCTCCAACAACACAGTTCAAAAGCATCAATTCTTTGGCACTCAGCTTTACTTATAGTCCAACTCTCACATCCATACATGACCATTGGAAAAACCATAGCTTTGACTAGACAGACTTTTGTTGGCAAAGTAATGTCTCTACTTTTTAATATGCTGTCTAGGTTGGTCATAATTTTTCTTCCAAGGAGCAACGTCTTTTAATTTCATGGCTGCAATCACCATCTGCAGTGATTTTGGAGCCTCCAAAATTAAAGTCTGTCACTGTTTCCACTGTTTCCCCATCTATTTGTATGAAGTGATGGGACCAGATGCCATGATCTTAGTTTTCCAAAGGTTGAGTTTTAAGCCAGCTTTTTCACTCTCCTCTTTCACTTTTATCAAGAGGCTTTTTAGCTTTTCCCTTTCTGCCATAAGGGTGGTGTCATCTGCATATCTGAGGTTATAGATATTTCTCCCAGCAATCTTGATTCCAGCTTGTGCTTCATCCAGTCCAGCATTTCCCATGATGTACTCTGCATATAAGTTAAATAAGCAGGGTGACAATATACAGCCTTGATGTACTCCTTTCCCGATTTGGAATCAGTCTGTTGTTCCATGTCCAGTTCTAACTGTTGCTTCCTGACCTGCATACAGATTTCTCAAGAGGCAGGTCTGATGGTCTGGTATTCCCATCTCTTTAAGAATTTTCCACAGTTTATTGTGATCCACACAAAGTCTTTCTCATAGTCAATAAAGCAGAAGTAGATGTTTTTCTGGAATTCTCTTGCTTTTCCAATGACCCAGTGGATGTTGGCAATTTGATCTCTGGTTCCTCTGCCTTTTCTAAATCCAGCTTGAACATCTGGAAGTTCACAGTTCACGTACTGTTGAAGCCTGGCTTGGAGAATTTTGAGCATTACTTTGCTAGAGTGTGAGATGAGTGCGGTTGTGTGGTAGTTTGAACATTCTTTGGTATTGCCTTTCTTTGGGATTGGAATGAAAATTGACGTTTTCCAGGCCTGTGGCCACTGCTGAGTGTTCCAAATTTGCTGACATATTGAGTGCAGCAGTTTCACAACATCATCTTTCAGGATTTGAAACAGCTCAACTGGAATTCCATCACCTCCAGTAGCTTTGTTCATAGTGATGCTTTCTAAGGCCCACTTGACTTCACATTCCAGGATGTCACCATCGTGATTATCTGGGTTGTAAAGATCTTTTTTGTACAGTTCTTCTGTGTATTCTTACCACCTCTTCTTAATATCTTCTCCTTCAGTTAGGTACATACCATTTCTGTCCTTTTTGTGCCCATCTTTGCATGAAAATTTCCCTTAGTATCTCTAATTTTCTTGAAGAGACCTCTAGTCTTTCCCAGTCTATTGTTTTCCTCTGTTTCTTTGCATTGATCACTGAGGAAGGTGCTCTTCTTTGGAACTCTGCATTCAAATGGGTATATCTTTCCTTTTCTCCTTTGCCATTCACTTCTCTTCTTTTCATAGTTATTTGTAAGGCCTTCTCAGACAACCATTTTGCCTTTTTGCATTTCTTTTTCTTGGGCATGGTCTTGATAACTGCCTTCTGTACAATGTCATGAACCTCTGTTCATAGTTCTTCAGACCCTCTATCAGATCTAATCCCTTGAATCTATTTGTCACTTCCACTGTATAATTGTAATATGGTACAATACTCATAACATAAAATATACCTTCTTAACCCTGATGGTGCAGAGGTTAAAGCGTCTGCCTGCAATGTGGGAGACCTGGGTTCGATCCCTGGGTCAGGAAGATCCCCTGGAGAAGGAAATGGCAACCCACTCCATTATTCTTGCCTGGAGAATCCCATGGATGGAGGAGATTGGTGGGCTACAGTCCACGGGTCGCAAAGAGTCAGACATGACTTCACTTTCACTTTCACTTTCAACCCTAAGTGTATGACTCATGGTGTTAAGTACATTCACAATGCTGTGCAGCCGTCACCACCCTCTACCCCCAGAACTCTTTTCAATTTGCAAAACTGAAACTAAGCTCATTAAATAATAACTTCCATCTCCTCCTCTCCAGGCCCTGCCAACCACCATTCTACTTTTCATCTCCATGAATTTGACTATTTTAGGTGTCTCACATATAAGTGATTGTTGTTGCTCAGTTGCTCAGTCATGTCCAACTTTTTGCAACCCCATGGACTGCAGCACGCCAGTCTTCTCTCTTCACTATCTCCTGGAGTTCACTCAAACTCATGCCATTGAACCATCTCATCCTCCGTCTCCCCTTTCTTCTCCTGGCCTCAGTCTATCCCAGCATTTCCCAATGCGTTGGCTCTTCACATCAGGTACCCAAAGTATTGGAGCTTCAGGTTCAGCATCAGTCCTTCCAATGAATATTCAGGATTGATATAAATATATATACATACATATATATGGAATCGTACAGTATTATCCTCCTGTGTCTGGCTTACTTCACATAGCTAAAGTCCTCAAGGTCCATCCATGTTGTGGTATATATCAGAATTCCCTTGTTTTTTAAGGCTAGATAATATTCCATTGTGTGGATATACCACATTTTGTTTATCCTTTCATCTGCTGATGAGCACTTGGGTTACTTCTACCTTTTGTCTCTTGAAAATAATACTGCTATAACATGAGTGTACAAATATCTCTGTGTCTCTGCTTTCAATTCTTTTGGGAATTACTCAGAAGCAGAATTACTATATTGATTTATATGGTGATTCTAAGTTTTGGAGGAACTGCCATAGCATTTTCTACAACAAACTGTGCCATTTTACATTTCTATCAATGATACACAAAAGTTTTAATTTTTCTATGCTCATCAACACTTGTTATTTTCCATTTTTCAGATGGTAGACTTCAGCTGAGTGCCAAAGAATTGGTGCCTTCGACCTGCCGTGCTGGGGAAGACCCTTGAGAGTCCCTTGGACAGCAAGGAGATCAAACCAGTCCATCCTAAGGGAACTCAACCCTGAGTATTCACTGGAAGGACTGATGCTGAAGCTGAAGCTCCAATATTTTGGCCATCTGATGCAAGGAGCTGATTCATTGGAAAAGACTCTTATGCTGGGAAAGATCGAAGGACAGAGGAGACAGCGATGACAGAGGATGAGATGGTTGGATGGCATGACTGATTCAATGGACTTGAGTTTGAGCAAACTCCGGGAAATAGAGAAGGACTGGGAAGCCTGGAGAGCTGCAGTCCATGGGGTCGAAAAGAGTCATATGTGACTGAGCAACTGAACAACAACAGCAATAAAACTATTAACAAAAGAAAGATTTTTCAAAACTGTTCCATTTAAAATACTGAGTTGGAAATTCATTTATTTAGCAAGCGTAACTGAACACCTAAATGCTGTGGTTATAGTGGTGGAAAAAGCTGGAACCAGTTCCCTCACTCATAAAGCTTTTATTTTAGCAGAGGAGAAAGTAATTTTATAAATTTAAATATCTACATTATTCAATTACAACTATGGTAATCGAAAAAAACTACAAGTTCAGAAACCTAAAGGAGCATTTATCAGGGACACCTGGTATGTACTAGGGAGCCAAGAATGCTGGATAAATGTGAGTTAGAGGAAGATAGGCGAAAATAGCAACCCACTCCAGTATTCTTGCCTGGAAAATCCCATGGACAGAAGAGCCTGGTGGGCTACAGTCCATAGTGTTGCAAAGAGTCGGACATGACTGAGCATGAGCGTGCGTGCACGACACGCAATGAAGGGAAGATGGGAGCACAGAGAGCCTTTGAAGCAGAAGAAATAGCATGTGCAAAGGCCCTGGGGAAGAGAGCACATGAGACTTTTGGGCACCTGAGAACATTTACTATCTCCTCCACACCAGGCAAGAGCCCTAAACAACTAAAGACTGGCCTGGTCCCCCTATCCAATGTCATCATTTCTACATCCAGGCAGGGCCTCCCAGGAGCCAACTACCCTCAGCTCTTCAAACATAAGGGTCTGAGGAGCAGGGAACAGGACAAAGCATTGAGTCACTTTTCTCACCTCTCTTTGTGACTCAGCTGGGAGCATTGTCTGAAATAAGAGCTGGAGGCAAAGTCCTCGGGTAGATAATGTTCTGAAGGTCTATGCATGCGCATGGGCTCAGTGTTGTGCCCAAGTCGCAAAATCTCCCAATGACCACCAGGGAGCCGGTATCCGAAGCAAAAGCGAGAAAGTTTTTATTACCAAGCTCGAGCTGGGGCTCCCACTGGCACCGACGCAGCAGCTATAGGGAGGGAGCCCCAAGTTTTGGATTACACTGCTTATATAGGGAATATTCAGGTGAAAGGGTAACAAAAAGGGGTGTTCAGGCTGAAGGACTACTCATTGGTTACCCTCTTCTATAGGGTTGTATGTGGATTTCTGATTGGTTTTTTCACTTACACGGTGAATCATTATTTCACAAAGGTAAATCATCACTTCCAAGGTAAATCACAAATGTCACAAATGTAAATCATTACTTCCAAGGTAAATCACAAATCCTTGAACTTAAAGTCAGGAGGTTTATCCTAGGGCTGATTGGCTTGTGTATAGTGGGGCAAGTTTAGGCAATATCCAAAGTCTAAGTCTGTTTGTCCGGTACCTTTGCAAAAATGGAGTTCTTTTACAAAATGGAATAGTTTAGGCTTTTCACTAAGCAGCTTCAGTCGTGTCCGGCTCTTCACTAAGCAGCCTCAGTCGTGTCCAGCTCTTTGTGACCCCATGGACTGTAGTCTGCCAGACTCCTCTGGCCATGGGACTCTCCAGGCACGAATACTGGAATGGGTTGCCAGGCCCTCCTCTGGTGGATCTTTCTGACACAGTGATCGAACCCGTGTCTCTTACATCTCCTGCACTGGCAGGCAGGTTCTTTACCACTAGCACTATCTGGGCAGCCCCTGAATGTCCATATCCTTGTGAAAATCTGCGCTCACACTGGGGTGACTGAAATGCAGCACCTAGGATATCTGTGTAGGCTTGTTCAGGGAGATAGGAGAGAGCAGAACCTGCCTTACAAAGGCCCGCAGTTACTTTTTGGCCAGCCACAGACTAATGCTTTATTTCTCCAACCCACCAGATTTCAGACCTCATTGGCATTAGGAGGATGATGAACTTTGGTCCAGGAAAGGAATCAATGACGTTCTTCCTCAGGAAGACTGAAAATACACAATAGAAAGGAAAATGAATTATTCCCTAAGTTTCCTCTAGTTTTCAGCCAGCAAAACCTTTTATCAACTTGTTGGCAAATGGAGCTGAAACCATGCCCTTAACTAGGAATGGACCAGAGGGCGTGGGAGATGGGGAGGAGAACCCAGGCTCCCATAAGGATGAAGATGGCTAATTAACACCCACGGTCTCTTTTGCCTGGGCTAATGGTGCAAACAATTCTGGGGATGATGTATTTTGACCAAATTAAAAAGCAGTTAGTTTCCCCTGCAGATTATTTACAGGAAAAGACAATGAAACTTGAATAAATGTTGTTAAGCTTGTACCTAGTCAGAGGAGAGGCACCACCTGATGTAGCTGTGCTGAGAGAGACTGAGGCGGGAGGAGAGGATGTCTGACTGATCCCAGCAGGAGGACAGTGGCTGTGTCTCTCTGAGGACCTGCAGCCTCACACCCAGTGAGATTTGGGGCTGAGACGGGGGCCTGCTTGGCTCACCCCATTATTTACAGACCCAGGGATCTCCGAGTTAGCTGGTCCACGCACACAGATGTGATAGGAATTATTATCCTAGACAGCCCTGGAGGAGAATTAGAATCAGAAAGAGCTGTCCATTCTCTTTGTCCTTCAAGAACTACCTTAGATCTCTTAGGTACGGTAAGTCCCCTACATGTTATAAATGTTATAGTTCAGTCGCTAAGTCATGTCCGACTCTTTTTTGACCCTATGGACTCTAGCCCGCCACGCTCTTTTGTCCATGGGCTTTCCCAGGCAAGAATACTGGAGTGAGCTACCATTTCCTTCTCCAGGGGATTTTTCCAATCCAGGGATTGAATCCACATCTCTTGCACTGGCAGGCGGATTCTTTACCACTGAGCCCCCAGGGAAGCCCCAACGTCCTCTACATACAAACCTTCAAGATGGGAACTTTCAAAGATAGGAACATGCCCAGCTGTTTTGCTGTACTTTTCAAGGTACTGTACTGTCAGATTAAAATGTTTTCTTTATTCTTTGTGTATTCTTTGTGTGAAAAGTATTATAAACCTATTACAGTACATTGCTATATAGCAGATTGTGTTAGTTGGGTACCTAGGCTAACTTTGTTGGACTTAGGAATAAACTGGACCTACAAATGAGCTCTTGGAACAGGACTCCTTCATATGTAGGGGACTTGCTGTAACATGATGCTTGTTTTCCTAGAAGAAGGAAAAGTAACCAGTGGAGCAGGTTTGTAGTCCTCACGTGAACTTTTCACTTTAAGATGTTGCCCATGAACTATTTTCAGGACAAAAGGTAAAAATCTGTATCAGACAGACTCTGGCACCCAAATACCTGAGTTTGAATCATATATACACATGCACAGATATACATATATATGCAGACATGCACACAATTACACCTGAATACGCATGTGTGTGTATATGCACGGTGGTCTTGGGTCAGTTCCTTTGTCCCTCTCTATTTTGGTTTGTCCATAGATAAAAAGAAGTTTTGGTGAGGATTTAAAAAGTTACTATAATTTTTAGTGCTCTGAGAACTTGGCACATGGTAAGCACCAGGTAAATGTTAGCTATTACCTTTTGTTAAATATGTCTAAGTATTACAAGGTTGGAGGCCAGAATGCAATGCCAGCTTTCCCAATGCCAATTGCTATTCAAAAAGGTAGGTAATCTAAAGGGGTGGAAAAGGAATTCTTCCCTCAGGAGCTCAGATAAAGGTATTTCCATGTTGAATGAAAAATAAGAGCTCATGGATATTTAATGTTTAAAAAAATTTAAACCTAGGTATATAAGTCTGCTGACTAAGGTCCGTCTAGTCAAGGCTATGGTTTTTCCTGTGGTCTTGTATGGATGTGAGAGTTGGACTGTGAAGAAGGCTGAGTGCTGAAGAATTGATGCTTTTGAACTGTGGTGTTGGAGAAGACTCTTCAGAGTCCCTTGGACTGTAAGGAGATCCAACCAGTCCATTCTGAAGGAGATCAACCCTGGGATTTCTTTGGAAGGAATGATGCTAAAGCTGAAGCTTCAGTACTTTGGCCACCTCATGCGAAGAGTTGACTCATTGGAAAAGACTCTGATGCTGGGAGGGATTGGGGGCAGGAGGAGAAGGGGACGACAGAGGATGAGATGGCTGGCTGGCATCACTGACTCGATGGACATGGGTTTGGGTGAACTCCGGGAGATGGTGATGGACAGGGAGGGCTGGTGTGCTGCGATTCATGGGGTAGCAAAGAGTTGGACACGACTGAGCAACTGAACTGAACTAAGTCTGCTGACCAGTGTTTTTTAAAAGTTATTTATTTTTTAATTGAAGGATAATTGCTTTACAGAATTTTGTTGTTTTTTAACAAACATCAACAAGAATCGGCCATAGGTACACCCATGTCCCTTCCTCCCGAACCTCTCTCCCATCTCTCTCCCCATCCCACCCTTCTAGATTGTCACAGAGCCCCTGTTTGAGTTCCCTGAGTCATACAGCAAATCCCCATTGGCTATCTATTTTACATATTGTATTGTAAGATTCTATGTTACTCTCGCCATACATCTCACCCTCTGTCTTCTCCCCTCTCCCCATGTCCTAAGTCTGTTCTATGTCTGTTTCTCCATTGCTGCCCTGCAAATATATTAATCAGTATCATTTTTATAGATTCCATAGATATGCATTAGTATATATTTAAGCTATTTCAAATGTATCTTTGATCCCTACTATGTACCACAGTGCAGTGTCTGGAATACAATAAGAAAGAAAGGAATGAAAGAAAAGAAAGGAAAGAGAGAGGGGAGGAAGGTGAATATATTAAATAACCAGCTCTATTTATATCAGGTGTTGAATATTCATTAGAGACAGCAATTTATTTTTTTATTTTTTTGGTTCCTACACATCAGAGGCCGATTCAAACCAGAACAATTGCCATATTATTTTGCAAACAATAGACACTCCACTGATGGGATCCCAGTGAAATGAATGAAAACGAACCTGAACAAAACATAGTGTTAGCGTTCCTGAGGAACGAGACAGCCAAACAGAAGCTCTGCTCCTTCTCCCTGGACCTCTCAGCTTGTCCTTGGTGGTTGACTCTTAACAACTTTCCCTATTGACTCCCGTTATCTGTGAAGAAGCTAAGTGCCTCGTCTCTGCTGGCTCACCATCCTCCCTGACGTGACTCTCCTCTGCTTGGTTTTCTGCATTCGCTCTGATCTGCGCTGTGTGCAGGTGCTCAGTGACGTCCGACTCTGTGCGACCCCGTGGACTGTGGCCCCCCAGGCTCCTCTGTCCACGGGGTTCTCCAGGCAAGAGTACTGGAGTGGGTTGCCATGCTCTCCTCCAGGGGATCTTTCCGACCCAGGGATCAAACCCAAGTTTCTCGCATTGCAGGCGGATTCTTTACCGTCTGAGCCATCAGGGAAGCCCAGTCTGATCATAGACACAGTTAAAAAAAATTGTTTATTTTAATCGGAGGCTAATTACAATATTGTAGTGGTTTTTGCCATACATTGACATGAATCAGCCATGGGCACACGTGTCCCCATCCTGAACCCCCTCCCCCACATCCCTCCCCATCCAATCCCCCAGGGTCATCCCAGTTCACCAGCCCTGAGCACCCTGTCCCATGCATCGAACCTGGACCAGCAATCCACTTCACATATGATAATATACACATTTCAATGCTACCCTCCCAAATCATCCCACCCTCGCCTTCTCCCACAGAGTCCAAATAACTGTTCTTTACATCTGTGTCTCTTTTGCTGTCTCGCATATAGGGTCACCATTACCATCTTTCTAAATTCCATATATATGTGTTAGTATACTGTATTGGTGTTTTTCTTTCTGACTTACTTCACTCTGTATAATAGGCTCCAGTTTCATCCACCTCATTAGAACTGATTCAAATGGCTGAGTAATACTCCATTGTGTATATGTACCACAGCTTTCTTATCCATTCATCTGCTGATGGACATCTAGGTTGCTTCCATGTCCTGGCTATTGTAAACAGTGCTGTGATGAACATTGGGGTACACGTGTCTTTTTCAATTCTGGTTTCCTCAGTGTGTGTGCCCAGCAGTGGGATTGCTGGGTCGTAATAGTCACAATTTTTAAGAGCACACAGCACAGCCAAGTGGTGTGCCCAGAGTATAGCCCAGGGCCAGGGACACCAACCATAGTCAGAGAGATTAGAAAACATATATATAGCTTTCCATTGCCCCTTACTTTGAGGCAGCACTTCTGCAAAGCTCCATTTTCCCCAACCCTATACAAGGATATAGTGCCTACAAATGTATAGTAACTGGTCAAATGAGATGAGATGTATACAAATATCCCCCAAACCTATAAACCTATGCATGTGCAAGTGTGCACACAAACACACACAACAGTTACTCCTAAGTATATTTTTTTTTGCAGGAAGAGGGATCCCTTCCAGGGCCCAAGAGTACACTCTTATCAAACACTCAGAAATGAATTGTCTAAGGAGACACTTGTGCTAACAAAGCAAGAAACCTTATTGGGAAGGGGACACTAAGGTTAACAGCAGTGGGGTAAGGGAACCCAGGAGAACCGCTCTGCCAAGTGGTTCACATGTCAGGTTTTATGGTGATAGGATTAGTTTCCAGGCTGTCTCTGGCCAACCATTCTGACTTAAGGTCCCTCCTGGTGGTGTGAGCATCACTCGCTCGAGATGCATTCCAGCCAGGATTCTGGGAGGACCTATGGACTGGCATCGCCTGTTTCCTTTTGACCTTTCCTGAATTCTTCTGGTTGGTGGTGGCTTGTTAGTTCTGTTTTTTACCAGGACCTCCTTTTGTAAAATAATCCACGCAAGTGGTTACTGTGGTGCCTGGCCAAGGTCAGTGGTTTCGGTCAGTGTTTCCCCTAACAAGTCTGTACTGACATAATTTAAACTCGGCTTCCCAGGTGGTGCTAGTGGTAAAGAACTCGCCTGCCAATGCAGGAGACATAAGAGACATGGGTTTGATGCCTGAGTTGGGAAGATTCCCATGGCAACTCACTCCAATATTCTTGCTTTGAGGGCTATAGTCCATACGGTCACAAAGAGTCAGACACAACTGAAGCGACTTAATATACACACAATTTAAACTTGGATTATGTCCTCAGTACAGAAAACAGAACCAAGATTGTGGGTACTGCAGATGTAAAAATATGAAAGTGGGGAAAAGTGAATCTGTTTTGCCAGCCTGGCATTCATTTGCCCCTGTGGAAGTAGTGCCTAAATTCTCCTTTGGGGAGCATCCCTCCCTCAGGCCTGGTCTCTGGCATTGAAAGGGGAAGATCACCCCCCTCTCCAGGGAAGCACTTGACCCAAGCCTGACCAGTAACATCACTCCATCTCCCTGGCTGTGGGACTGGCTCCAGAAATCACATGACTTAAGCTAGGCTGGTCACACAGAAACACATGGCTTTTATTTCACCTATATCTCCTTCTAACCACCTCACTCCCTGCCACTCCAGATTGAGGACAGCCACCCACTATAGTGGTGACTGGAACAGAGGCACAAAGGGATAGGGGACCTAAGAGGTGTCCCCTTTTGCTCTCTGCAGTTGCCTCTCACTCATCCTCCAAGCAGGCTCACAGTCACTGGACTGGGAAGGCTTTTCTCATCCTCCTGGCACCTCACCAGCGCTCACTCAGCCTCCGTTACAGCACCCCACGATTGTGACAGCCCGAGGCCTCTGCTGCTGCTAAGTTGCTTCAGTTGTGTCCGATTCTGTGCGACCCCACAGACAGCAGCCCACCACACTCTCCCGTCCCTGGGATTCTCCAGGCAAGAACACTGGAGTGGGTTGCCATTGCCTTCTCCAATGCATGAAAGTGAAAAGTGAAAGTGGAGTCGCTCAGTCACGTCTAAGACTCTTAGCGACCCCATGGACTACAGCCTACCAGACTCCTCTGTCCATGAGATCTTCCAGGCAAGAGTACTGAAGTGGGTTGCCATTGCCTTCTCCAGAGGGTCTTCTCTAGCCAACCAATTAAAAATTCCTCAAAAGGCAAGAATCTAAAGGAGCTCTTCTTATTCATGTCTTTATACAACACAGATAGCACAGACCGTGTAGCATGTACATCCCTTACTATGTGCCAGGAACTGTTTTAGGTGCTTGGATGCAGCAACACAGAAAACAGTCTCTGGAACTGTAGAGACTTCAGATGTATGCTTACTAACTGCTTTAATAAACAGCTGTACTGCATTCTATCAAAAGTGAGCCGGCACCCAGTTCCTGTAGGAAGAAAGAACTAGAATCACCTGTTCCTTAGGTAATTATACCCTGGTTGGATAGTAAGCAAAAGTTAGATGCAGCACGGTAGTTTAATAATCTATTTATTTGAAAATGGGTGACTAATCATGTTTGCCTTATTGTTCTTAATCTCTTAAGATAAGGTATTTCATCGGTTGTGACTGATGTGTAACCCACAAAGGAAACTGTACAAATCAAAGACTCAGATCAATTAATTATTATTATTAATTGATATCCATTTAGTGAAGATATCCATGTAAACTGCCCAAACAAATAGATTTGATGGAAAAAGAACGTCCAACTTCAGAATAATTTTTTTTTTATTCTGAAATATCAGTCCTCTACATCTAGTCTACCTAAACTGAGGTCTGCTGGTGGCTACCAGAATTCCAGGCATAACTTCAAAATACAATAATCCATCTCCTGGTGAACCCTGCAAACACAAACTGCTTCAGTGATGGAAATCCTACACAATTAGCACTTTAAAATAACTGTTTTTATAAAAAGAAGATCATACGTACATATTTTTTTCTTTTGGAAACTACTCTGTGGGCTTACTTGACTATATTAGCTGTTCTTGACTCCAGCTTGCAATGGAGGTGAAAGAAATCTGGGTGGAAGGCCCTACCTGACCAGTGATGCAGCGTTATAAATGTCGCACAAGTAATGGTGACAACTCGACTGAACACATCTGACTTTTACATGATTCCTTTTCAAACAGTAAGAAATGGAGGTCATCTGACTGATGAATAACCAGGCTAAGAGGAGCTCTGGAAGTCCTGTGTGTGCCCACACAATTAAGATGAGCACTCAGTGAAATTGCTTTCCCAGACAGGATGAAGGATGATCGATCACGAAACAAACTGTACATATATTACACTGAAAGGGCTTACAAGTAACTCTGGCCCAAGGCCACCGCCATTTCGTTTCGCAGGATCAAACCCCTCAAGGGGTTAATTGAGGGGAAAAAACCAGTTAATGCTTTGCACAGGAAGATCCTCCGGCTGGGTCTAGCGTTGGTTTACATTTATGAGACGGTAGCAAGAGGGGGAAATTGTTCTTTGTATGCACGATTGAAGCCGGGGCTATAGAAACTGCCGGAGAGTTTCAACAATATCAGAACTATCCACATGCTCAGGGCTCGCCCAAGATCAATCACTCCGAATCTCGGGAGTTGGAGCCCACGCATGAGGCACTTTTTAACCAGGTAATACTACACTGCAGCGGTGGCTGACAACACTGGGTGAAGTGAAGTCGCTCAGTCGTGTCCGACTCTTTGCGACCCCATGGACTGTAGCCTATCAGGCTCCTCCGTCCATGGGGTTTTTCAGGCAAGATTACTGGAGTGGATTGCCACAACACTGGGTAAGTAGTTCCAATTGGAAGCAAATCCTCTTTCTTTTGGGAAGGCTTCTAGGACCCAAACTTCTTTCAGGAGGTGTCTCCCCGCAGCCTGGGGAAATTTCAGCTCCCAGGTTCGGTCCCAGAGCTTCGTAAACGGCGCTCAGCTGAGCAGCACTGGTTTAGTAAAAGGCTTTTAAGCACACCTCCTCGCAAACACCCTACCTAAGTCCAACACGGAGACTGAAGCACACAGACCCTGGGAAGACCATACTAACCACCCTTGCGTCACTGAACGATGGTCTCGGCGAGGAACGTAGCTGGAGCGGAGGGCGCAAGCGCAGACCGGCGCCGAGCGCAGAGGGCGGAAGCGCAGACCGACGCTGAGCGCAGAGGGCGCATGCGCGGCCTTACGGCGCGTTGCTTCCGGCCGGCGGAGGAGGGGACTGCAGCCCTGGGGGGCGGACCCTGGGTCGCGACCTCTCCCCCGTACTCGGCTGGGCGACTTCTACCCCACCCCTACCCGGGCCGTGACCCCCACCCGAGCCTACCCGTATGGCCCGGCACGTGTTCCTGACTGGGCCCCCAGGTAATCTTGCACGTGTCCGCACCCTCCACGAGGCCGAGGGGTGGGCATGGGGGGCGCGTGGGGTTGCGGCAGCCGGTGCTCTCCGCCTCTAAAATTCCAGGTGTTAAGTTACAGGCTTGGTGGTCAGAAGCCTGCGTTTCCTTTCCCGGAAAATGTGATTGAGTCCATAAGGTAAATGAAATGAAGCCAACTTCAGGAGGGCGAGACCAGCTTGTGATGGGATAGCATCTGGGCTTCCGTATTAAGGTGTTACGTAGGATTAAAGGCAGAAGTGTTACTACCCGGGGTAGCTCAGACGGTAAATAATTCGCCTGGAATGTGGGAGACCCGGGTTCGATCCCTGGGTGGGGAAGATCCCCTGGAGGAAGGCGTGGCAACCCATTCCAGTATTTTTGCCCGGAGAATCCCGTGGACGGAGGAGCCTGGTGGGCTACAGTCTGTGGGGTCGCAAAGAGTTGGACAGGTCTGAGCGACTAACACTTTGAAGTTGTGATGTGCACAGGCCATATTTCAGGATCTCTGCCACCACCGAAGTGTCTGATTTCTGTCGAAAGCCACACGCGCCTGCATTTATCATGAAAGAGTGGAATTCCGGTTGCAGGATAGTACAACCGTGTTCCCTATCCACCTTCACTGACGGCCCCACCCCACCCCAATTTCCTGCATGAGTGAGGTCGCAGGTTGAGAGCCTTCGTACCCCAACACAGGGGGGCTGGGTACTGGGCACCCCCACCCAGACCCTACCTTGGTGCCTGGTCCCTTCTAATGCAAATCCCTCCAACCTTAGGCTGTGAAGGTCTCATCTTTGAAAAGGGAGGTAGTGTGAGAGACTGGTGGAACAGATAGATGCCTTTTAAGCCAAGATGCTGCACATAGTTAAGGCGTTACTAAAAGAAGAGGCAGGAAGGTTGTGGCAGCATCAGATTAAGTCAGCATCATACAGATTAAGAGAGAACAGCAACAAAAAAAGATGGGTTTTGAGTGCAGAAAGTGATTCTTTAGCTTCTTCGCAGTTTCAGATTAGCTGTGGATTCAGATATCAACCATTGTAACCCCAGCCCTGAAATTCTCTTTCACCTTTTTTTTAATGAGCATCTTTAGCTTTTAGGACCAAAGGCTAACTTAATGTTGCAGATTCTGGAATTTTATATTTATAGGGCAATGGTGGAGTGATGAGGAGGAGGGTGTTTTGAGAAATTTCTAATATCCAGAGGTACTCCTTGATATTGTAAAAGAATGCCTTCTAAAAGTTGATTTGTCAGTCCTTTATTTGAAACTTTATTTGAAAGTTTTCTCAGCAGCCTGGCCCCAAGACATCTATGTGTTTCATAACAGAGGTGGCTTATTTTTATGATTGTACCTGCCTGAGTCCTGGAGGTGGGTGAGGACAGAAGCCGGCCAGGGCAATACTGGTTCTTCTTTCTATTTCCTTCTTTATAAAAGTTCTATATGCATACACATGATTGAAAGACTCAGTGCTACAGTGTAGCTTTCTTAAGCCTGGCCTTAAACCCACTAACTTTCTCTTCCTCCCAGTTTTCCCAAAGTAGTTATACTCTAATTTTAATTAGCTCATTGGTCAGTGTTGATGGTATTTTGACTATAAAAGTAAACCACAGAAGAGCCATGGAGCCAAGAGTATCTATAATGTATTTTCCCTTTATGCACAACATTTCCCCCCCCCCCCCACCTCTTTGGAGTTTTCTAATGTTTTTTTTCATTGACTTAGTATCTTTCTATCACTAACCCAATCCCAAACTCTGCCTGCTGTCTGAACCTCTACATGTTCAGACATCAGGTATCTTCTCAAAGATACTCATATACACTCTCAGGGCCCCACTCATGTGTCCTTCACACTTAACATTTCCCCCCCAACTTCCAGCTGTACAGCCTGTGACCCTGGAGGGCCTTCTCTGACCCCTGGACCCCACCTCTGCCTGCACACAGGGCAGGCCTGAAGGGCCCGGGAATTCCTGTCCCCTGAAGCAGCCTTGACCCTTGACAGTTGGAAGTTGGTGGCTAAACTCCTTCCTCACTCATCACATGAGAACTCTGAATCCAAAGCTGTCTCCTGGGATTTCCCAGTGAGATTAAACTACCCTCTGATAACTTGTTTGATAATGCAGTCACCTCCCCACCAGTGTGTTATCTTCGGGTGTTGCTTCCCAAATTAAACAGCCTGCACATGAGTCTTTATTTCACGGTCCACTTTATAGGAGAACCAGAACCAAAATAATTCTGGGGTTTCCAACCTGTTCTTTGTGAATGTGGTGTGGGCCTTTGTGTTTGGGGTCTCCTTCCTACAGGTCACTTCTTAGCCAGTGTAGCTAGCACTAGGGTAGTTAAATTAACAGAGATTAAAAATTAGCTGAAAAATTTCTAGAGCTGAAGAGGAAAAAAGAGACTAGAGCCAAATGCCTCCTTTTGGTTTAAATCTTCTCCCTAACAGATCAGACCCACGATATTCCCTTTTATTACAGCTGTTCCATTTTGTCTTTGCATAATGTAAATACATTTGCTTTTTTCTTAAGAGTAATATTCACTGTAAGACCAAAAAAAAAAAAATCTAGAAAGTTATAAAGAAGAAATTGAAAGTCCCTCGGATTTACAACAATATAGAAACAAAGACTATAAATCTTTCTGTTCTTCTCAACAATTTCTTCTGGAGACACCTATATGCTTCACTTTTTTTTTTTTTTTGAGATATAGTTGATTTACAGTATTCTGTGAGTTTCATGTGTATGAGAGTGACTCACAGCTTTTCAGGATTCTGTTTATAGGTATCGTAAAATATTGGCTGTATACAATATATCCGTGTAGCTCATTTGTTTCATACGTAGTAGTTTGTGCCTCTTAATCTCCCCATCATACCCCTTCCCTCTCCCCACTGGTAACCACTAGTTTGTTCTCTCTGTCTGTGAGTCTGTTTCTTTTCTATTATATAAAACTAGTTTGTTCTATTTTTTAGATTCCATATATAAGTGAGACCACACAGTGTTTGTCTTTCTCTGCCTGAATTGTTTCACTAATCATAATACCCTCCAGGCCCATCCATGATGTTGCAGATGGCAAAATTTCATTCTTTTTTTACAATTGAATAGTATTTCATTGTATTGTATACCATATCTTTGTCCATTCATCTGTTGATGGAAACTTAGGTTGCTCCCATATCTTGTAAATAATGCTGTTATGAACATTTGGGGGTACATTTATCTTTTCAAAATAGTGTTTTCGTTTTCTTTGGATATATACCCAGGAGTGGAATTTCTGGATCATATGATAGTTCTGTTTTTAGTTTTTTGAGGAACCTCTATACTGTTTTCCATAGTGGCTGCACCAGTTTACATGTAACAGCGTATGAGGTTCCCTTTTCTCCACATCTTTGCCAACATTTGTTATTTGTGGTATTTCAAAAAAAAAAAAAAGTAATGGAATACTACTGTATATTTCTGCTGTTTCTTAACCTGCTTTTTCTCCATATATTATTTTCATATGTTGTGGTCTATTTTCCATGCTAAGCAGTAAGCTCTTTCCAGAGGTAAACAGTGTTCTCTAATGGTTGCATGAGATTCCTGTGGGTTTATGTCATTATACACATTATACCATAATTTAACAATCTGTTATGAATCAACATTAAGTTGTTTCAGAGAGTCCCAAATTACACATCAACAGAGGCCACTTGCCTGTGTTAAGCGGATTCTTCTGTGCCTTCCCTAAAGCAGCAGTTACTGAGGGACAGAGGTAGGGTTACATTCTCTCCTAGTGCCATGAGTGTGGGCTGCTGTTCATGTTTCAAAAGGCCATTGTTTGTTAGGGTGAAATTTGTTAGGGTGAAATTTGCAGGAAGAATGAACTAAATGAGAATAGCATCATATTTTATTTCAAGTAAGCTTCAAAAGCTTCTTAGGGAACCCTGATGACCCTGCATGGGCAGCCCTAGGAATAATATGACTTGCAACCCTGTCACATAATAGCTGTGTTGCAGACTTGGTTTCCCATTTTGGGGTAATTATGATGCCACTGACTTATCTATATGAGAACAAGGTTCATATGAAATAAACAGAGTCATGGTGGCAGATGAAGGCCCCTGTTAAGCTGTATGTCCTCTCTCAGTTGTCTAACCGTGGATAAGTTGTGCTTCAGTCTCTTCTGAAAAATAGGTACAAGGGTGGCAACTGCTTCAGAGGGCGATTGAGAAGAATTAAGCAAGAAAATGCTTGTGAGGCATGCGAGACCAGGGCCTGGCTCCACAGTGTCAGTGAGTAGTAGTATTAAATAGTATTTAACTTATAAGCACCCAAGGGTTAATCAGAGTAGTCCATGGGCCAGGCTGGGAGGAAAGGAAGGGGTCCTGGGTGGCGAGGATGAGTGGGTGGAGGTACATTAAGTTATAATTTGGGAAGAGGTTGGGGGCAAATCAAAGGAATACTTGGGAATATTCTAGGAGGTGATGGAGATCAAAGCAGTCAATCCTAAAGGAAATCAGTCCTGAATAGTCATTGGAAGGACTGATGCTGAAGCTGAAACTCCAATACTTTGGCCACCTGATGCAAAAAACTGAATCGTGGGAAAAGACCCTGATGCTGGAAAAGATTGAAGATGGAGGAGAAGGGGATGACAGAGGATGAGATGGTTGGATGACATCACCAACTTGATGGACATGAATTTGAGCAAGCTCTGGGAGTTGGTGATGGACAGAAAAGCCTGGCGTGCTGCAGTCCATGGGGTTGCAAAGAGTCGGACACGACTGAGCAACTGAACTAAACTGAACTGAACTGAGGAGGTGATGGAAGGCATGGCCAACCTGATGGAATTGCTCCTCTGGAAAAAGTTGAAAAATTGCCCTTTCTAGCAGTGTTGGAGGTATCCAAGAGTCCCATTTTGGGGAGCCATACATTGTAAATCCAAGGAGAAATGAAGGGATGTTCCCACTGTTAAACGTAGGTTCAGAGTGTCTTGAAATCCTAACTTAAAGCATCCAGCCTTTGCCTGAAGCTTGACCAGCTTTACTTTCTAGGTGGAAAAGTTTGCTCCCTCAAGAAGAGTAAACCTAGGAGAAAACAAAAGCTTGTCTTGTAGGATGCAAATTGCACTTGAAATTATCATCAGAAAACCACTCAATTGGTTCTCCGATTATGTATGTGACAAAACTAGTAATGTCTCAGAATTTAAAAATAAACTTCAGTGTACCATTCACATTTTTATTATGCTTGTTTTCTACTTGAAATTGAAAAGTTTTAACACCTGGAGCAATCAAAGGTAAGTGAAGTTAATATTCATAAAAGCTGTTTGAAGCCCATGTCTCTCCTGGTTGCTGTGCTCCAACAAGGCAGTGGTTCCTGACGGGCTTTTTTTTTTTTTTCCTCTAGGAGTTGGCAAAACAACACTGATCCAGAAAGCCACTGAAGTTTTAAAGTCCTCTGGCGTGCCTGTCGATGGGTTTTATACAGAAGAAGTCAGACAGGGAGGAAGAAGAATAGGGTTTGATGTTGTCACGTTGTCTGGCATCCGGGGACCTTTATCCAGAATTGGGTACTGCAGCTTCATTTCCGAAGTGTTTTTTTTTTTTTTTTTGACCATGCCTCACGGCATGCAGGGTCTTAATTCCCCGACTAAGAGATCAAACCTACGCCCCCTGCACTGGAAGGGCAGAATCTTCCAGGGACGTCCCTCTGCGGTGTTTTATTCTCCTGGGGCCCAGGGCTGAGCCAGGTGGTCCCTTCTGTCTTAAAGAATCTTGAGCCTTTATGGCTTTCTTGACATCAAAGAAAACAGAGGTTGAAGTCATCATATGAAACCCAAGGTTGAAAATACCATATTTCAGTGCAGACTTATTCCACTGAATAGTAAGCTCTTCTCACTTGGTGCCTTGTGGCCCTGTTTCTGTCGCTCTTTTAAGATAGGTGACACGCCAGCTTCTTGGAGGCAACTGCCAGGCTGTGGGTAGTGGTGTGTACCAGTTTTAGCCCTGTTCCCAGGAGAGAAGGAGGAATCAGATCAGCATTGCTCACTGCCGCTCTCTGTGTAGGTGATTTTTAAGGATCGTTTAGCACATGGAGAAGGCCAGAGGCTCAGTGGAGCAGCTAAAAATCAGAAGTCAGTACGGGGGTCTCTCAACAAGGGATGTACTATCTTTTTCTTTCAGGTCAGAGCCTCTGCCTGGAAAGCGTGAGTGCCGTGTAGGGCAGTACGTGGTGGATCTGACGTCCTTTGAGCAGCTGGCGCTCCCAGTCTTGAGGAATGTGAGTGTGTCTTTCTGCTTTTGAAGCCCTGCTGTTCTTAGTTCCTTGTGGGAATTGCTAGCCCTGGGAACAGAGTGGCTTTTGCTCTACTGAGATGCCAGTTTTGTGTTTTATAGCTTAAAAGTCTTCAAGTGATTGAGCTTACGTAATTTACCGTCACTCTGCACTACAAGTAAATTCCTTGTCACAGAAATTCAGTACATGTAAAGGACTTTATACCGGGTGGGCTTTGATGCCAAGCTTCCACAGTCCCCAAAGATAAGTCTTTCCTCTGATCTTCCCCTTGTTTATATTTTAACCCTATCTTCACAGCACAACAAATAAATATTTAGGAAGGTAAAATGTCATTATATGAATGTAATGGTAAGAACTTAATACATTACATCACTGTATTACCTGTTATTATTATTTTTTTTAAAAAACAGCATTACTGAGGTATGGGCTTCCCAGGTGGCTCAGCAGTAAAAAATCTGCCTGCCAAAGCAGGAGACGTAGGAGACACAGATTCAATCCCTGCGTGGGGAAGATCTCCTGAAGCAGGAAATGGCAACCCGCTCTAGTATTCTTGCCTGGAGAATCCCATGGACTGAGGATCCTGGTGGGCTACAGTCCATAGGGGTCACAAAGAATTGGACATGACTGAGCAACTGAGCACATATTGAGATATAATTCACATACTCTACAGTTCACCCATTTAAAATATACAGTTCAGTTTTTTTCTCATATACTTATAGGATTGTGCAATCAACTATCACAGCCCAATTTTTGAACATTCTTGTCATCCCCCAAAGAAACCCCATTCCCGTAAGCAATCTCCATTCCTGTGTCTCTGCTGTTCTTTGCAACCACTATCCTACTTTTTTGTCTGCAGATTTGGCTATTCTGAATGTTTTCTGAGAAGGAAATAATAGAGTATGTGGTCTTTTGTGACCAGCTTATTTTATTTAGCGTAATGCTTACGGGGTTTATCCATATCACAGCGTAAATCAGTACCTTGTCCCTTTTATGGCTGTATAATATTGCATTGTATAGCTACACCACAGATACTTTATCTGTTCTTCAGCTAATGAGCATTTGGATATGTTTCTACTTTTTGCTATTATGAATGATGCTGCTCTGAACATTTATGTACAAGTTTTGGTGTAGATATCTGTTTTAGTTCTCTTGGGTATATACCTACAAGTGGAAATGCTGGGTCATGAGGTAATAATTATATATATAACTTTTTGAGAAATCATTAGTGTTTTCCAAACCGGCGGTACTGTTTTACATTCCCACCTGCAACGAATGAAGGTTTCATTTTCTCTATAGCCTTGCTAACTACTGTCTCTTTCTAATTAGGTACAGTCTAGTAGGTGTGACGCAGTATCACATTGTGGTTCTGATATGCGCTTCCCTTTTGATCTCTGATGTTGAGCATCTTTTCACGTACTTATTGGACATTTGTATATTTTCTTTGGAGAAATGTCTTTTTCTTTGGCCCATTTTTTAGTTGCTTCAGTTGTCTTTTTATTACTGAGTTGTAAGATTTCTGTGTGAGTTCTGGATACCAGTCTGTTTTCAGATAACTGATTTGCTGGTATACGGTTGACTCTCTGTATCTGTGCATTCCCCATCTGTGGTTGTGGAAGACAAACTGCTGTGCCATTTCATATGAGAGATTTGAGCATCCTTGGATTTGGTGTGTGGGGGTGGGCCCTGGAACTGGTCTCCCTTGGATACCAAGGGACGCCTGTATTTATCTTCTCTGTAGTTGTCTTTACTTTCTAGATGTGATGACACAAATGATTTTATATTTGAAAAGCCTAGTCCATCTATTTTTCTTATGTTGTTTGTGCTTGTGGCGTTTTACCAAAGAAGGCTTTGCCTGATGCTGTTTGATGGAGATTTATTTCCATCTGTTCTTCCAAAAACTTTATAGCTTTACTAATGCATTTAGGTCTGTGGTCTACTTTGAATTGGTTTTTGTGTATGGCGTAAGGTATGGATTAAAAGTCATTCTTTTTCATGTACATATCCAGTTGTTTCAGAACTGTTTGTTGAAAAGACTTCTTTCTCCATTTAATTATACTGACACTCTTTTACAAATCAGTTCAGTTCTGTTTTCAGTTCTATTCAAGTTTATCCTCATGTCACTTCCATCTGTTCTTATATCAGAATGACAGTGTTTGATCACTGAAGCTAGGATGTGGATAGAGGTTGTGTTGGTTATGTCAATCAGTTCGGGGAGTATTGCCCTCTTGGTGGTGGTTAGTCACTAAGCCATGTCTGATTCTTGTGATCCCGTGGTCAGGCTCCTCTGTCCTTAGGATTCTCCAGGCAAGAATACTGCAGTGGGTTGCCATTTCCTTCTCCAGGGGATCTTTCCAACCCTGGGTCTCCTGCATTGCAGGCAGATTCTTTACCGACTGAGCTATGAGGGAAGCCCCATTGCCGTCTTAACAATATTGAGTCTTTTGACCCATGAACATGACTTATCTTTATATTTACTTAGACTGTCTTTGATTTCGTTCAGTCACATTGTTCTGAGGTTTCCAGCATACAAGTCTTATACTTCTTTTTAAAAGATTTATACCTTTTTGTAAAAGTTTCCCAATTTTATTTTTAGAATGTTCATTACTAATGTATCCTGCAACCTAGGCAGACTAATAGTTCTAATAGTTCTTTAGTGAATTTCTTAGAATTTTCTATTTACAAAATGATATCATCTGCAAATGGGGAAAATTTTACTTCTTCCTATTTGTTTTGGATGCCTTTTATTTTTTCTTTCCTAATTGCCTCAGCCAGAAGCTCAATTTGGTGAGTTTGCGAAGAATTGGTATTAATTTTTCTTGGAATGTTTGCTGAAATTCACTAGTAAGGCCATGTGGGCCTAGGTTTTTCTTCACGGGAAGCTTTCTAATTATGAATTCAATTTCTTTACTTATTATACATCTGCTGTTTTTTTTTTTTATTTCATGCTGAATTAGTTGTGGTAATTGTGTGTCTGTTAGTAATTTATTTGTCCATGTCGTTAGATAGTAAGTTACTTAATTTGGCATACAGTTGTTCGTATATTCCCCTATAATCCTTTTTACTTTGTAAAATCTGTTAATATTTTCCCTTCTTTCATGCATTTTAACTGTTGTCTCTTTTTGGACTTAATAACTAAAGGTTTGTCAGTTTAGTTGATCTTTTCAAAGAACCAACTTTCGGCTTTATAGATTGTGTATTGTTTTCTGCATTTATTCATCAGATATTTATCAAATCCTTGATAAATAGTCATGAGCAAAACATGTTTCTACTCTCTCAAAACTCTCATTCTAGTGGGAAATGTAGATATTAAGCAAATAAATGGATAATTGTCATAAATGCTGCCAAGAAAAAAAAATGGAGTGCTGTGTGAGAGATGAGAGGAGCTGACTTTAGATCTGGTGACCGGGAAAGAGCTCTGGGGTGGCAGCATTTGGATGAAATGAAAAGGTGAGAAGGGCACCATCACTTGTGGGAGAGAATAGCGGGGTGTTTCGTGGAGGTCTGGGGAGAGCCTTGTGGGTGACAGGAGCAGAGACGCCGAGGCCTCGGGGCCCTGGGCAGGAGCAGGTGGGGAGGGAGGGATGCTTGCTGAGGTGGGCGGAGTCACGCCATGCGAGGTTTTAGTGGACCATATTAAGGAATATGGGTTTTATATCATCTGTTATCGACTTACAACTTTGATGTACTTTTGTGAAAATCGAATAGTGTGGACCTGTCTCGAGAG
This sequence comes from Capricornis sumatraensis, assembly GCF_032405125.1. NCBI lineage: Eukaryota > Metazoa > Chordata > Mammalia > Artiodactyla > Bovidae > Capricornis > Capricornis sumatraensis. The sequence continues at coordinate 39,104,844 of NC_091078.1, read as the reverse complement.
GCGGTTCTTTATCAACTCTGTGCTGTGTGGCCTTCCTGCAGCCCGTCCTCCTCATCCTCCCGCACACGGCTCAGCCTGCCCCCCACGTGCCAACCTTCCGCCCTTGTCATTTGCCATTTCTGTGGTCAGCGGGCTCTTCATATCTTGGCTTCTCTGCTCTTTTTTTTTTTTTTTTTGATACTCAGGGCTCAGCTGCAATAGACAGGCTTTGGTAAGTGCTCAGGGCTGCTGGAAATGTTGTGTGCCTGCAAAGGGCAGCTTCTGACTCCGAGGGCCCTTGGGGTCTTGCACCTGCTGCTCCTCTACGCCCACCTGCCCCTTGGCTTTGTTGCTCCCTGCCTGCTTCCTTTACCTTTTTTCTTTAATTTCCTCTTGGAACTTTCTCTCATTCCCTCTGCTGGGGACTCTGGTGCCTGTTGTATTGTGTGGAAGCTGTCAGGAAACATGGTATTTTTATCTCTAGTTATTTTCCCACCAGTACATACCTCTCCACTTAAATGTTAGAGAAGCAAGTGAAATACTTCAAATAAAATTCCAGATGATGACTCTGGCTTTGGGTACTGGATCGATAGAAGGAATTGATTTTTATGCACCTTGCTTAGAGCAGACAATCCCGGGAGGGCCAGTGTGTACATATGGGCTTGATGTCTAGCTGCAGGATTGTATAAGAAATCGTGTACTGACTGGAATAAGAGCTAGAATAAAAGAGAAAAAAAAAAAAAAACAGGCTTTTCCAGTATTTTATAGTTTGATTACCAAACCCAGACTTTCACATTCTAGGTAGGAAAAATTCCAAGGCTGCAGGTCAAGGTCATCAGTTTCTTTTCTGAAGCAGAAATTTTTCTTCCATCTCATGTATTTCATTGAAGTGAAGAAAGGGAAAGGAATTAGTGTTTTGCCTTTATACTGAAGAAAACAAAGAAAGAAAAGAAACATTTTTATAGTAACTGGGCAACAAAAATAGGAGCTTAGAGAGAGACAGATTTTATTATTGGCAATTGGAATGACCAATTCCAATTGGTCATTGGAAACTAAAGTTTACTAAAGTAAAACTTTCTGCTAAGTCACTTCAGTCGTGTCTGACTCTGTGCGACCCCAGAGGGCAGCCCACCAGGCTCCCTCATCCCTGGGATTCCCCAGGCAAGAACACTGGAGTGGGTTGCCATTTCCTTCTCCAATGCAGGAAAGTGAAAAGTGAAAGTGAAGTCGCTCAGTCGTGCCAGACCCTCAGCGACCCCATGGACTGCAGCCTACCAGGCTCCTCCGTCCGTGGGATTTTCCAGGCAAGAGTACTGGAATGGGGTGCCACTGCCTTCTCTGAAAACTTTCTAAAGTTTTAGAAAGCATGTTTAGGCAGGTCAGAGCCTATTTAAAAATTTTTTTAAATTAAATATAGTTGATTTACAGCATTGTGTTAATTTCTGCTGAATAGCAAAATGACTGTTACATGCATATATACATGCTTTTTTATACTATTTTCTATCATGGTTTATCCCAAATATTGAATATGGTTCCCTGTGCTGTACAATAGAACCTTGTTGCTTCTCCAGTCTGTATATAGTAGTTTACATCAGCTAACCCCCAAGGGCTGCCCTGGTGGCTCAGTGGTAAAGAACCTGCCTGCAGTGCAGGAGAGCCAGGTTCAGTCCCTGGACTGGAAAGATCCCCTGGAGAAGAGAATGGCTGCTCACCTCAGTATTCTTGCCTGAAGAACTCCATGAACAGAGGAGCTTGGTGGGCTACAGTCCATGGGGTCACAAAGAGTCAGACACGACGGAGTGACTGACACCCCAAACTCCCAGTCCATCCCTGCCCCTGGTCTCCCTTGGCCAGCACGAGTTTGCTCTCTGAGCTGAGAATCTACTTCTGTTTCCTAGATGAGTTCATTTGTGCTATATTCTATATTTATTTTTATTTTCCTGTTTCTTTGCTTATTCCTTTGGCTGTGCTGGGTCTTCAGTGTGGCACACAGGCTCCCCACTGCTTCACAAGGGCTTTCACTAGCTGAGGTGCACGCCTGTGTCACTCTGGTGCCTCCTGCTGTTCAGAGCACAGGCTGCAGAGTGCGAGGCCTTCAGTAGCTGCAGCGTGCGGGCTTAGTTGCACTGCGGCCTGTGAGCTCCCAGTTCCTGGACTAAGGACTGAGCCTGTGTCCCCTGCATTGGCAGGTGGATTCCCAACCTCTGGCTTCTCTGGGAAGCCCCTCTGCCGTACAGATTCCATGGATAAGTGATAGCATGTGATACTTTTCTTTCTGTTTCTGACTTCCTTCACTTAGTATGATAATCTCAAGTGGCATCCGTGTTGCTGCAGATGGCATTATTTCATTCTTTTTCATGGCTGACTAGTATTCCATTGCACGCGCGCACGCGCGTGTGTGTGTGTGTGTGTGTATAATATATATATACACACACATACAATGTATATATACAATACAGTGTAATATTTTATATATATTATGTAATGTATATTTATATTATATAATAACTTCTTTGTCCGTTCTGTCAGTGGACTTTTTGGTTATTTCCATGTCTTGGCTACGGTGAATGTGCTGCTATGAATGTAAGGGGTGCGTGTGTCTTTTTGAATTAGAGTTTTCTCTGGATATATTTCCAGGAGTAGAATTGCTGGATCATACGGCAACTCTTATTTTTAGTTTTCTGAGGAACCTCCATACTATTTTCCATTGTGGCTGCACGAACTTGCATTCCCACCAACAGTGGAGTGTAGGGTTCCCTTTTTTCTCCACATCCTCTCCGGCAATTATTATCTGTAGATTTTTTTTTTTAATGTTGGCTATTCTGACCAGTGTGAGGTTGTGCTTCCTTGTAGTTTTAATTTGTATTGCTCTAATAATTAATGATGTTGAGCATCCTTTCCTATGCCTATTGACCATCTTTATGTCTTCTTTGTAGAAATGTCTATTTAGGTATTCTGCCTGTTTTTTGATTGGGTTGTTTGGTTTTTTGTTGTTATTGAATTGTATGAGTTGTTTGTATATTTTAGAAATTAAGCCCTTGTTGGTTGCATTGTTTGTAAATATGTTCTTCTCATTCTGTATGTTTTTTCATTTTGCTTATGGTTTTCTTTGCTGTGGAAATGCTTGTAAGTTTGATTAGGTCCCATTTATTTATTTTTGTTTTTATTTCTACTGCCTTGGGATCTAAGAAAACACTGGTACAGTTTCTGTCAGTGAAGTCACTCAGTCATGTCTGACTCTTTGCAACCCCATGGACTGTAGCCTACCAGGCTCTGAGGAGCCTCTCAGTCCATGGAATTTTCCAGGCAACAGTACTGGAGTGGGTTGCCATTTCCTTCTCCAGGGGATCTTCCCAACCCAGGGATCGAACTTGGGTCTCCTGCACTGCAGGCAGACACTTTCCCGTTTGAGCCACAGGGAAGCCTTCAGGTCCCATTTGTTTATTTTTGTTTTTATTTCTACTACCTTGGGATCTAAGAAAACATTGGTACAATTTGTGTCAGAATGCTTTGCCTGTGTTGTATTCTATGAGTTTTATGGTGTCTTGTTTTTATTTTTTAAGTCTTTAAGACATTTTGAGTGAGAGGATACCTTCTATTGATTTTCATGCAGCTGTCCAGCTTTCCCAACAACACTTGCTGAAGAGTGTGTCTTTTTCCCATCATCAGTTTCTCAATACATTCCTGCCTCCATTGCTGAAGATTAATTAACCCTAAGTGTGTAGGTTTATTTTTGGTCTGTCTAGTCTGTTCCGGAGAAGGCAGTGGCACCCCACTCCAGTACTCTTGCCTGGAAAATCCCATGGACGGAGAAGCCTGGTAGGCTGCAGTCCATGGGGTCGGGAAGAGATGGACATGACTGATCGACTTCACTTTCACTTTTCACTTTCCTGCATTGGAGAAGGAAATGGCAACCCACTCCAGTGTTCTTGCCTGGAGAATCCCAGGGACGGGGGAGCCTGGTGGGCTGCCGTCTATGGGGTCGCACAGAGTTGGACACGACTGAAGTGACTTAGCAGCAGCAGCAGCAGCAGAAGTCTGCTCTGTTGGTCTATATGTCTGTTTTTGTGCCAGTACCATGCTGGTTTTATTACTGTAGTTTTGTAGTATTGTCTGAAGTCTGGGAGGGTTATGTCTCCAGGCAGGTGAGAGTCTTTATACAGATAGACAGTTTCCATACATCCAGTTGCCCAGGATGTATGGAAACACAAACTCTGACAATAAGTTAAGAAATGCCTCTTAAGTGCCTCCTCTGTGTAAGAAATTTCACTATGGTTGAAAAATATCCTGAGTTTTTTTATTTTTAAATACTCTGAGAAGCATAAGAAAAATTATTCTTTGATTAGGTCAGCAGGGCTGTTCTTGTGGGTTGGGAAATAAGAACATACATGTGTGTTGAAAAACAGCTGCTTGAGGCCAGGGAGAGGCCTGGAGGGGGAGGCCAGCCTGCTGTGAGGTCTTGCTCAAGCTTCTCCTCAGGCGGTCACCATCATGGGCACACGGAATGAAATAGGGAGCAGGCTGGAAACATTCTAGACGCAGTAAGGCTTTTAGAAAGTCCCTTGTAGAGTTTACTGTTGCTGGGTTTTTTTCATTCCATAACTACATCTTCCCTTATTTGACATCATTTACTATTTTCTTGAGTATTAAATTTCCATATACTTAAGGTAGAAAATGTGTAAAAAATATAAGATAAGAAAATATGGATAACTCAGTCTTATCACTGAGTTAACCATTCTTAGCATATTTTCTGCCCTTTTTTATACCTGTTTTTTTTTTTAATAGTCATCCAGAATTGGGGAAAATGCCAAATATAGTTTTATTGGTGTGGGCTTTTTCATTTAATATTATTGAGCAAAACGGGACTGGTCTCACATATGATCTTCAAAACTGTGATACTTTGGGATTTCCCTGGTGGTCCAGTGGTTAGGACACAGTGCTTCCCCTGTAGGGGGCACAAGTTCAGGTGTGGTTGTGGAACTAAGATCCTATAAGCCATGTGGCATGGCCATAAAGAAAAAATTAATACTTTATTGATTGCATAATATATTGGGGTATGGATTTTCATCTCTGATGTAACTATTACTCCCTCAGTGTCAGACATTGAGATTATTTATCACTGTTGCAAGTAACTTTGCAAGACTCCCTATTTGTATCTCAGTCTTTATCCAGCCATGGTTGTTTCCCTGTAGGGACCTACAGGTGGAATAATGTAGAATACTGGGTGGAGGGCGTGGATTTCCAGGGTTGTTGCGTGTGTGACACGTGTCACTTTGCACCTCCTGCTGTGTGCAGGCATGTTTGTCTTGCTGTACTCCTGCCAACACTGAGCACTGTACTGACTTTTGATAAACATGTGGCTTTGTTTTGATTTGCATTTTTAAGGTACTAATGAGGTTAAAATTTTTTCAGTTGTTGGGTATTTTTAAACATCTAAGTTGTTCGTTCATTTCCCCATCTTTTTTCCTTTTAGCTTAAAGAGATCTTTTGTAACGTAAATAACTTTTTAAAAAGTCTTATTGATTCCATTTCTCAGTTTATCACTTTGGTGATTTCCTTTTTCTTTATTTCTTTTTTTAACGTTGTAAAAGTCTGTCCCTATTGTAAGTTAATATAAAATTGTACCTATATGTTTCTTCTTTGTGCTTTTTTAAAAAAAAAATCTTTAAAATCCATCTGGATTTATCTAGAATGTAATATTCAATGAGACTCTCAATTGATTTTCTTCCAAACACTTAGCCGGTTTTTCAAAACCGTCTGTTAATAAGTCATTTCTCATTAGTTTATTATGCTAAATAAATTTTATTAAAAAATACACGTGTGTATAATGCTTTAGGGTTGTCTTTTCTCTTCATTGATCTGGTGCTTGCATCAATATTCTGGTAATTGCTTGTGTTGTTGTTCTTGCAAACAATGCCTTATCCATTCTTGTTTGCTCATTCTTCCAAATTGTGGTGATATTGGTGGTATTAGTAATGGTGATGAACACTGACCAAGTGCAGATTGTGCTCCAGGCACTAACTCATTTCATCCTTCAGACAAGTCTGTCACTGTTTTCTGTTTTACAGATGAGAGGAAACAGGCATAGCATAGGTTTGCCCGATGACAAGCAGCTTATAAGCAGCAGAACCGGCATGAGTTGAACTCCTTTACAAAGTCTTATATGTTAAATGGAGTGATTGAACGATGCAAAACTGTAGTTACTTTGATATACAGAACTTGCTAATCTTCCAGACAGTTTTCATTCTCCACAGCCAAAAACAGAGTATCATTCTCTTTCTAGTTCTTCTTTTAAAGAAAATGTTGTGAGGTTTTTCATAGATCTTTTTATTTTCTGCTGCTGCTGTAATTAGGATTGCCTTTCAGTTTCCTAATGATCAAGGCTGTTAGGATAATGCTGGCCTTTTGTGTAATAGTCTACTTGCCAGCCATCCTGAATGCTGTATTAGAATGTGATGCAATATAGGATTGAACATTTTGTTGGCACCCAGTGTATCTCCTACTCACAGAAAAAGACAGTAGTAGATTATAAGATTTTGAAGAACAGGAGACATCTACTCAAAACCTTATTTTATAGGTTGAACAATCTCATTTTTTGTAAAGATCCACGGAAGGAATAATGAGTTACAATCAGAAGATCCACATGGTTTGAACATTTTCCTGTTTTGTTCAAAATGTGGCTTTCAATGTATATTTCTATTTATGAGCAGGATTTGCTTTTGATTCTGAAATAAGAATCTGCTTCAGATCTTTGAAACTTCATTTGAAGGTGAGAGATCAACTCCCTATGGAAAGGTATTTTTTTTCTTTTTACAAAATCAGTTGACCTGGAAATGCTGCTTAGTATTTCTGGCCACTGAGCTTTAGAAAGAATTTAGAAAAATCAGGTTCTGGTCAGTATATCCACTCTTGTAAGGCTGACAAGAGCCCCACTCGGCTTTAGCATTTCCTTCACTATTAGCAAGCTTGGCATTTGTGTTTTGGTCCCTCCTTACTTTCTATTTCTGTATCTCATGATCTTGCATATATATTACAAAATCATCAAGGGGAATTAAAAGCTATCTGCTACAAACATAAAAAGGTAAAAATTGTCAGTAAATCATTCCTGCAGTGAATCAAACTAGAAGATGAGCCGAATGTTCTGTATAAGGTCGGCTGCACAGTTCACCCTGCAGGGTTAGTCGTGGCAGCCCCTCCCGCGATCTGCGGGATCCCCCTGGCGGGTGGGCGGGGTCGTCACTTCTCAGTGCCGGCCACGGAACTGCTCTGTGGAGTGACAGCCCCGCGGGCCACTGCCCGGGCTGCGTCATCTTCCTGAAACGCGGGAGAGTCACGTGCTCCGCCCGTGGGACTGGCAAGCGATGTCTGTAACTGGCCTTTCTCCCTCTTCCCGCCTGCTCCGTCCGTCCTTCTGATCGTCATCCTGTGCCCTTTGGCCTAAAGCCCTGCGCTCCATCAGAAGAAGCTCACATGCCAGGAGTTGATGGTTTTCTTGAATCTGACATTGAGAAAGTGTGCATATGAGTGTTTTCTTTTTGTGTATTGATTCCAACTTTTTAAAACTTTATTGGGATATAATTTTAGTCTTAGAGAAAATTATAAGAATGACGATAGTGCAGGACCCCCTGTGGACTTGTTATTTTAGAGTCACCTATTTTTAACATTCTCCTTAGTTTTTTCCTCTCCGAGTGTGTGTGTGTGCGTGTATAAACGTATAGATTCGGGGGATGGGAACCCTTTAAGAGTATGTTGTAATCATCAGAGTACTTAGGTCCTGTAGTGTTTTCCCTAAGAATAAGGATATGCTCTTACATAATTGGCACAGTTACCAAACCTCAGTCAGTTTTGCAAGAGAAAATACTTTGATCTAATCTATCATTCATATGCTGGTTTTGTCAGTTGACTTAACAGTGTTCTTTGTAACATTTCTTTTCCTTCAGTCTGTTAGATACTACCTTTAGTTGTCATATCTTCATAACCTCCTTTAATCTGGAACATTTCCACAATCATTTTTTTAAAATCTTTTGCAACACTGACATTTTTGAAGAATACAGTTTTGTCTTAAAAGAATATTCCTCTTCTGGGGTTTTCTGATGTTTCCTCATGAATTAGATTCCCCTGAAACACTTCAGTACATGGTGATACATTTTTCTCAGTGTCTTATCTGGAGACATGCGATGGTTAGTGACGTTAACTTGATCACCCACTGAAGGTATTGTCCAGTTTCTCCCCTGTACGTTTACTCTTTTTTCCTTTGAAACTAATAGCTGTGAGTAGAGAGCTACTTAGTGACTTTGCACAGCCTCTTCATCAAAATTTCTCCCAGTTAATTTTTGTAATTTTTAAAAATCTTTACTAGGTTATCTTAAGATAATAATGTGAGGTTTTAAAAGCAAATTAGCTACCACCTATTGAAATACTTTCTCTAGCAAGGTTAAACAAACATAAAATTACTGTATATTCAGAAACTGAACTGTTGATTGGTTGCTTTTTCAACCAGTCAGAATGGTTGATTTTTCCTTGTCTAAGCTGTCCTCCTCTGTTTGTATGTATTTACCTCATTAGTTAGAAAAATAGTCACCACCATTTCACTGTAGCAAAAATAATCAACTTTATCTCCTTTAGGCAATTTCTAGTAGAAGGTTCATTATATTTGTGTGTTCAGTCATGTCTGTCCCTTTGTGGCCCCATGGACTATACCCTGCTGGATTCTTCTGTCCGTGGGATTTTCCAGGCACGGATACTGGAGTGGGTTGCCATTTCCTGCTCGGGGGATCTTCCCGATCCAGGGATCGAACTTGTGTCTCTTGCATCTCCTGCATTGGCAGGCAGATTCTTTACCACTAGCACCGCATGGGCAGCCCCAAGTAGAAGACTGAACTGAAGTGAAGTGAAATTGCTGTCATGTCCAACTCTTTGCGACTCCATGGACTGTAGCCTACCAGGCTCCTCTGTCCATGCGATTTTCCAGGCAATAGTACTGGAGTGGATTGCCATTTTCTTCTCCGGGGATCTTCCCTTATCAGGGATTGAACCTGGGTCTCCCACATTGTAGACAGGCGCTTTACCATCCGAGCCACCAGGAAAGTCAGTAGAAGATTATCAGGCATCAGAAATACCAAACTTTTACCAAAAGCTTAAACAGTGATTAAAATTTTTTAGTAAGCAATTGAAATTTTAAAAAAGAGTTATTGTGAACACTGTGAGCTGGTAAGGAACATTCGGAAGTTGATACAGGCGCAGTTACTGTACTTTGCGTCTACTGCATTTTTTGCAAATTGAAGATTCCTGGCAACCTTGTGTTTAACAAGTCTATTGATGCCATTTTCCTGCAGCATTTGCTCATTTCATGTCTCTGTATCACACGTTGATAATTGTCAATATTGCAAACTTTTTCATGATTATTATATTTGCTATGGTGATCTGTGATCAGGGATCCTGATGTTGCTGTTGTAATTGTTTTGGGTGCCACAAACAATGCAACATAAGACGGTGAACTTACTCAATAAATGTTGTGTGTGTTCTGACTGCTCTGCTGACCAGCCCTCCCCGTGTCGCTCTTCTCCTTGTTGGGCCTCCCTAGTCCCTGAGACACAGCAACGTTGAAGTTGAGCCAGTTAATAACCTTACAGTGGCCTTTCAATGTTCAAGTGAAAGGAAGAGTTGCCTGTCATTTTAAATCAGGAGCTAGGAGTGACTAAGCTTAGTGAGGAGGGTGTGTTGAAAGCTGAGACGGCAGGAAGCTAGGCCTCCTGTGCCAGTTAGCCAGACTGTGAATGCAAAGGGAAAGTTCTTCAAGGAAATTAAAAGTGCTTTTCCAGTGATCACATAAATGATAAGAAAGTAGAACAGCTTTATTGTTGAAATGGCGAAAGTTGTAGCATTCTGGATAGAAGATAAAACCAGCCACAACATTCCTCTAAACCAAAGCATAGTCCAGAGAAAGGACCAAACTCACTTCCACTCTATGAAGGCGGGCTGAAAGAGGTGAGGAATCTATAGAAGAAAAATCTCAAGTTGGCAGAGGTTGGCTCATGAAGTTTAGGAAAAGAAGCCATCTTACAACATAAACATGCAAGATGGAGCAGCTAGTGCTGATGTAGAAGCTGCAGCAAGTTATCCAGAAGATCTGGCTCAGACAGTTAATGAAGGTGGCTGCACCAAGCAGATCTTCGGTGTAGAAGAAACGGCCTTGCCCTGGAAGAAGATGGCATCTAGGACTTTCGTAGCTGGAGAGGAGAGGTCAGTGCCTGCCTTCAAAACTTCACGGGACAAACTGACTCTTGTTAGGGGCAGTGCAGCTAGTGACCTGAAGTCAAAGCCAGTGCTCATTTGCCATTCTGGAAATCCTGGAACCCTTCAAAATTATGCTGACTTTACTCCTTTTCTGCTCTATACATGAACAACAAAGCCTGAGTGACAGCGCATCTGTTCACAGCAGAGTTAATGAGTATATGAAGCCCATTGCTGAGTCCTACCACTCAGAAAAAAAGGTTCCTTTCAAAATGCGACTGCTTATTGAGAATGAACCTGGTCACCCTAGAGCTCTGATGGAGGTGCAGGAGGTTCATGCTGTCTTCATGCCTGCTGATATCCATTCTGCAGCCCATGGATCAAGGAGTAACATTGATTTTCAAGTCTTATTTAAGTAATATATTTTGTGAGGGTATAGCTGCCATGGATAGTGATTCCTTTGATGGATCTGGGCAAAGTCAACTGAAAACCTCCTAGAAAGGATTCACCATTGTAGATGCTATTAAGAACATTCATGGGAAGAGGTCACAGTATCAGGAATTTGAAAGAAGTTGATTCCAGCTCTCATAAATGACTTTGAAGGGTTCAAGACATTAACAGAAGCAACTGCATATGAGGGGAAAATAGCAAGACAACTAGACTTAGAAGTGGAGCCTTGAAGCCGTGGCTGAATTGTTGCAATCTAAGGATAAAACTTTAAGGGATGCAGAGTTACTTCCAGATGACTGAAGAAAGTAGTTTCTTTTTAAAAAGTCACTTATTTCTTTAAACACGTTTTAAATTTATGTTTGGCTGTGCTGAGTGTCCGCTGCCAGGCACAGGCTTTCTCTAGTTGCAGAGAGTAGGGGGTACTCTGTGGTTGTGGTGCGTGGCTTCTCTTGTGGAGTGCGCGCTCAGCACTAGGTGGTGTGTGGGCTCAGCTGCCCCACAGCATGTGGAATCTTCCTGGACCAGGGATCGAACCCATGTCCCCTGCGTTGGCAGGCAGATTCTGATCCACTGGACCACCAGGAAAATCTAAGAAAGTAGTTGCTTGACATCGGAATCTACTCCTGGTGAAGATGCTATGAAGATTGTTGACATGACAACAAAGACTTAGAATCTAACATGAACATAGTTTATAAAACAGCAGCAGGGTTTAAGAGGATTGACTCCGGTTTTGAAAGTTCTGTGGGTAAAGTACTCTCAAACAGCACTGTACACTACAGAGAAATCATTCATGAAAGGAGGACTTGGTCAGTGTGACAAACTTCATTGTTGTCTTAAGAAAGTTCCACAGCCACTTCAACCTTCAGCAGCCACCGTTGAGATCAGTCAGCAACCATGAACGCTGAGGCAAGATTATCCACCAGCAAAAAGATTATGGCTTGTTGCAAGTTCAGATGACGGTTAGTGTTTTTTAGTAATAAAGTATTTTTTGATTAAAGTATATTGTTTGTTTAGGCATGCATTTGCACACTTAATGGACAAGTGTACAGCACGAATATAACTTTTAGATGCACCAAGCAGTCAAAAAATTCACATGACTCACTTTAATATGATACTCACTTTATTTGGGGGGTCTGTAAGTAAACTCTGCATCTCGCCAAGGTAAGCCTGTGCACATTGGGCTACCTGGGCATATCTTCTCTGCTGTGTGCAGAGGTGAGCTCCTGGCAGAAGCCCCTTCACCTGCAGAGCACATCTGCCAACTAAAGGGGACCATTCTCTGTATGTGATACAATGAGGTTAGTACTACTGTTCAATATATTATATTGAAAATAATATGATTAATCCAGAAAAAAAAATAGGAGTTTTTGTGGCTGTGCCTCTATAGAGACCCTAGAAACTAAAACACTCTTCCTTCCCGTTGGTGAGAAAAGTGGTTTCTTCGTGGTGACGTGACTTCTCATGCGCAGTTTGTTTTTATTTCATGTTAAAACTATGCAGGTGGAATTGCCTGCAGGGTGACACTGGGTTAGCCTCCTAGCCCTGTTCCTTGGGACTGGGTAAGTCACTTAGTCCCTGGCTTTCTCTAATTATAAAACAGATGTTAATACCTGCTACGTGAAGTTACTACTAGGAGTGAAAGCGATCTGCTTGTAAGGTGAGTTAGTGCCTGGCCACTAGATGGTGCAGAGCGTAGGGATGGTTATGATTATTTTTCCTGAGAAGCCCCTTGAGGGGATGGGCGTGGTCCCTGGGGAAGATGTCACATTAACAGTCTGATCTGTGTTTGCTGGGAACCAGGGTCCAGAGCTGGCAGTAAATCCACCATGGGACCCACAAGCCTAGACGTCTAGTCTGGTCCCAAGGTGCTGGGATCAGAGGACGACTGGGTTCTTAATCCGCCAGGGCCGACTGTCAGCCAGCGGACACTGTTTCAGCCCCAGGATGGTTCTTACAGCTTGGGAGATGCCAAGGTGCATCATGGCTCTCTGTGGCCAGAAGCTGGTGTGGGGGCCCTGGGGAGGCCCGCGGGGACATCCCAGAGGAGCCACCGGCCTCCTCCGCAGCATGTGTGGTTGGGGGTGGCTCTGCCCAGCGTGTACTCCATGCTGAGGGGTGTGTTGGGTTGTCTAGACATCCTGGCTGCTAGCCTGGGATTTTACTCCCCGGGGACATGCAGTCGACCCGCCACCAGGCTGCCAAGGGACGCTGAGACTGTAAAGCTTGGAATAAACACATCTGAAAGTCTGATTGGAGTGCTGCCTTTCACTTAGTAAGATGGTCAGGGCATCGGGCTTGCTCGACTGTGGCTGTGTTTTCACCATTTACCCCTCCAGCCTCCCCAGGACTTGTGGCTCTTTGCGGGGCAGGCTCAGTTGTGCTGCCGGTGCTCTGGCCATGGCCCCCTGCTTCCCATCACTTTTGAGACTCGCTGTCCCAGACAGGCAAGCTCAGGAAGCCAGTCTGTGTGTGATGTTAAAAAAGTAATAAATGGCAACCTAATACCACCAGAAATAGGTATTATTTAAATGATCCAAAATAAGGCAGAGGTGACTTTAATTAGCTTTTTCTTGGTTCAGTATTTTGGTTGGATGAAATTGCTTATTTTACGTTTACATTTTCTTTGTATCCTTAAAAAGGACACCTAAGGATTAAACAAAGTACCAAAAGAATCGCACTATTTTCAGCTCTCTGGCAAAGCTGGTATAAATAAAGCTACTTCGTTTGTTGCCCTAAATTGATTTAATCTTTCTGGAAAGCAAACTAGCTGAGTGTAACCAAAGCTAGAAAATTATTCATAACTTCTTTTGCCCCTGGCTGGTCAATTTTAGGACTCTCTCCCACGGAAATAGCTTCTCCCTCAGAACCAACAGAGCGACTAAAATATGCTTTGCACAGAGAAGGTTTTCCTGTGCTTTGTGGCAGTGAGAATGTGCAGTCAGCAGAAATGTAAGCTGTGGAGAGGAGCATGGGGCATAAAGGACCGCAGTGATCCTGAATTGTTCTGGGGTTGGGGGAGGGACGCTGGGAGAACGGCTGCTCCCTGGATGGTGTGCACAGTGCTCTTAACGACATGGCCTAGAGCCCCCAGAGTCCTCTGCGGGATCCTCACCCCATACCCGTGTGGAACCCACAGCCAGAGACGAGGCCAGGCCAGGCTCCTGGTGGCTTTCAGACCAGGGCCCTCGTGCTGTGCTTGCTGTGTCTCCATCAGCTCAGACAGTCATTGAGAATGGTGGAAATGGGGTGAATGCTCACTGGCTTATTTTCTGTTTCCTTTTAAAATGGAATTTATACAGGAAAAAAAAAAAAACAATTCTGAACATAACAGTAGTTCTTTTATTAAGCTGGTGAATATGCGTTCTTTGTTGTTTAGAAACACTGACTGACTGACTAGGCTTCTGAGTAGTTCAGCCTCTGGTAACTGACTCTCAACTGAGCAGAAATAATCCAACTTTTCATTAAAAATCCCAGACTTTTTGAGATTTCTATAGTTTCTGTATAAAGAAAATCCCTAATTCTGGACAGAATGGAGATTTTATTGTAAGCTAAGGTTTTTAAATGAGGCATTTTCAGTTGGTAGAAAACAATGTCTGCATGTGTGGCCAGGTATCTTTGCAGCAGTTTAACGAGGTGGGGGAGTGCTCACGGGTGAACGTTGCAGGGTGGCTGGGAGCCCTGTGCCTCGCGTTGGACCTGTTCGCATGTGTTCACATACACGGCCACATGGATTTGACCCCCTTGTGTACATGCACCCACTGAACACAGACAGGGGAGCTGCCACGTTCTTTTCATGTTGTTCTTTGTCTGACCTGAATGCTTTCAGAGCCGTGGTTCTGGTGTGCTGGGCTTGAGTCCTGTCTGGGCTTTGACAGCAGGCACCAGAAGGATAGCATCTGCAGGTGTCCTCAGTCTTTGGGGGCAGCAGGAAGCCCCAGGCACCCTTAATCACAGGCAGGTTGGTCGGGATGGCTCGCTGTTGTGAGCGTGTCTGTTTTTATGCTGGCAAACAGGTGGCCAGTAGCTGTTTTTTTTCCTCCACAGTCAGGCATTCATTTCTGAAGAAATTGTTGGCATAGTGACCTCCCCCACACCCTCTCTCCCTATATCGCCCACCAGCGCAGGGCAGCATCGGCTGTGTCAGCCCAGCCGTGCACCGTTCACCTCCACAGAGAAGAAAAAGATGAGTAACACCTCGTCTCGGCTCCTAGGAGGGAGGCAGGGTAGCCGTGTGTATGTAAATGCATGCAGATAAATTCAGCCGAGAGGTAAACATGAAGTGTATTAGAAACACGGAAATTTGAGTGAGATTTAGAACCTCTCTTGGATGATTACAGTAGACCCATTCCTGGTCTTTCTGTCAATAAAAGGAGTAGAAAAATATATCTACTTGATAGCAAGCAGGAAAATTAAAGGAGGACCGCTTATAGAAAAGTTTGAAAACCAGTGCCCTGAGGCTTCCCTCCAGGCTCATATGTCTGTTCCCAAAGAAGTCTCCCCTGTCTTCCTGGCCCCACACAGCAAGCAGCCTTTCAGGCACCACGTGTGCTCCTCCCGCACTTAGACTCTCAGCCGTTGGGCAGCATCCCACCCTCTGCACACCACACGAGGCTCCAGGAGCTGCCCCCAGCCCTGTCTGTCACTCGTCACCATGGGCACCCCCCCTGCAGCCACACTGGAAGAGCTTTGGTATTAGTATTTAGAATTTGAGCAAAATCTAGCTTAACTCAGCCATTCATTGTGAGAATGTGTTGATGTCCGTATTTAAGGAGTCTGAGAACTTATAGTGAAACATACTTGGTAAATCAGCTTTACATACCATTTTCAAAATAATCATTTATACAAAGATACAGAAATATGTTTGTTACTCAGCAGCCATCAAAGTGCTTATTGTATGTTCCATTGTGTCCCTGCTGTGGAAAAACTATTCAAAGTCCTACCAGCTTTATTGGTTAGCTTTTGCTGTGTGACAAATTACCCCAAGATCTAGCAGTGTGAATCAACAAATGTTTATTATCTCATACAGTTTCCCTGGGTTAGGAATCCAGAAATGGCTTTGCTGGGTGGTTCAGGCTCAGAGTCTCTTATGAGGTCAGAATGCCCTGAGGCTTCCAAGTTCACAGTGATGGTTGTGGGGAGGTCTCGGATCCTCCCTGGCTGTTGACATGTGGCCTCAGTTCCTTATTAGCTGGAGATTACCATCAGTTGCCTGTGTGTCTTCACAGCATGGCAGGCATCTTCCCTGAGAACAGGTGAGCCAGGATGGATGGGTGGATGGATGGGTGGATGGGTGGGTGAATGGGTGGATGGGTGGATGGGTGGATGGATGGATGGATTGGTGGATGGATGGATGGGAGGATGGATGGATGGGTGGATGAAGACCAGGACAGAAGCCGTTATCTTCCTAATCTCAGAAATAGCATGTCATCCCTTCTGTCGTTCTTTGCCATATAATGCAGGGCAGCATTGTACTATGGGGGTAGGGTCTGTAGAGGGTGCCAATCCTATAAGCTGGGAATCTTGAGGGCTCTTGGAGGCTGGCTGCCACACCTGGTCCTAGAGAAGTCTTCAAGTTTGTGACTTAGTGGGAGTGCATTGATGTAAAGTCATTAGAAGGGGAATCTGAGATTCAAGGGCACAACCTACTCACTTTTTTCCCTCTTAAACCAGGACTTCTCTAATTTTCACTTCTTCCAGTGACCTTTTTAGTTCAGGTTATGAAGTACACAGGCATCTGGCTGCAACGGTTACATCCTCCCAACAGACAGGACTCATACAACCCCAAATCCAAAAAACAGAGGCCAGTGTTATTAACAAAGGCTCCCAGGCTTGCTGTCTCATTTCTTTCAGGCCTGAGGCATTTGGTTCCTGCTTGTTTCCGGGTGGATATAAATATAAAACTTGGTTGTTATTGGGACTGTTCTAGAAGAGGGAAAATTGCCGGGAAAATGGGGAGCTCAGGGAACTGAGTCTTCTGGGCGTTCGGGTCCCCAAGGGAGTGCTCCTGATTTCCTCTGCCGGTGGTTCGGTGGTTCGTCTGCGCAGCTGCAGAGACCACCTCCTGCCTCCTGAAGCGGGGCTGCCTCCTCTGCTCTGACTGGCAGTAAGTGATGGGGAGAGAGACTCCAGGCCCTTTGGTGTGACAGCGAGGAGGGAGAGCGTTCCTGGGCCCTTCACCGTGTCCCAGTCAGTGTCTCTGTCACCCCCAGGCAGGGGCCAGTGGTCTCCCGGGACAGAGCATCTGTGTCATCGACGAGGTGGGGAAGATGGAGCTCTTCAGTCAGCCATTCATCCAGGCCGTCCGCCAGGCGCTGTCCACACCGGGGACTGTGGTCCTCGGCACCATCCCCGTACCCAAAGGAAAACCACTGGCCCTCGTGGAAGAGATCAGAACCCGAAAGGACGTGAAGGTGTTCAGTGTGAGTACCCCGCGGGCGTGGGGCAGGTGCTCTGAAACAGCATGTGGCTTTGAAGTGCACCTGTGGTTTCAAGTCACCATAGCTTTCCTCTTAGGCTAGAATATAGGCGCGTCTCACTTCCTGTGAGTTTATAGAGCTGAAATTACACCTCTGCTTGCTGACAAAGCAGTCTTGCCTCTGGGGACCGCAGGAGGGTCCAGCTCCTCCTGCTGCCCTCCCCCTGCCCTTGCCAAGCCCTGGGCCTTGCCAGCTTCAGCCCCGCCCAGCTGCAGTGCTCTGGGCTGAGTGCATCTCTTCCTAGGTGATGAGGTTACAGAGGCAGGCGATGCTGTTTTATTTTAAAGGTTTCCCTTTGAAACTGACCCCCTTCTGCTTGTGAGGAGAAGGACTTTTGGCTACAGGTTGAGGCTCAGATTCCAGATGCTGTGGAGCAGCACCGTCTCGAGAACTTCCCACCACCAGGGTGAAAATGTGCTCCCTGCACCAGGCAGGGCCATAGCCATTAGCCACGTGTGACTGTTCACATTTGAATTAAATGACACTAAATTAAGTTAGAAAAATCTTTTCCTCAGTCACACTGGCCGCTTGTCAAGTACCCAGCAGATAAGACACTCTGCCTGGAAGTGCGACGCTGGCCCTGGGCAGGCCCAGGAACCTGTCTTCACGAGCCCCGGGGGCTCTCAGGCCCCTGCAGTGGGAGGAGCTGTGGGGTGGAGCTGGTGAAGGGCAGGTAGGTCAGGGGCAGTGGCTCAGCCGGTTCTCAGCACTGATGGTGCTGATGGGTTTTGCCCACATATGCGTCTTTCTCCCGTCATCCCTCTGCGTCCTTCTTGGATACTGTCCTCCCTGTGGCACCTTAGTGTCTGCGTCAGTGACAGCCACATCACTGTGCTCACACCCTCCCCCGACCAAGTGAACCAGTGGGGCTGGCAGCCCTCCTCTGCGCCAGCTGCAGAGTAACCGGGAGCACCTCACATCGCTGGTTACTTGTCACCAGGGTCAGCTGCCTTCGGTGGGACGTCGACATGTTATATGGAGTCCAGGGTACTTCTGGGCGGTTGGCAGCTATTAAGGTTAGAGCAGCCAGGGCTGGAGTAATGTGTCTGTAAGTTGCTTAATTCATTTCTTACTTACCAAGTAAGTGAGAGATTGAACATCTCTGTGCATGAATTGAGCATCTCCTGTGTGCTTGGCCTCGTTCTAGGTCTTGGTGATGAACGAGACACAAGTCCTTATCCTCATGGAGCTGAAATTCTAATGGAGGGGCTGGATAACAGAAATGTGAGCAGACAATTATGTGGTTTCAGTTATGGCTAAATGCAAAGAACGTGAACCCAGGCACTGTGGTCTTTGGGGGCAGGCGGTAGTGATCAGGGGAGGCCTGGGCGCCACACAGGGTCACTTCCTCAAAGGGCGTGACCATGTCTTCAGAGTTTTATGTTACCTTGTCTATGTCTTACATTGTGTGGCCTCCATATTAGAGTTTTTGGTTGTGATCATAGAGTTTCTGTGGAAACAGTCAGTGAATAATAAAAGATCATGAAAGACAATTAGTCTTCAGGTCAGATAGCTTCCAAGCTGAGGGCCTGCAGAGCTGCTGATGCTAAGGTCCAGGGATTGGGTGTCTCTGCAAACTAATAGCCCTGCAGTGGACTTGGGGGTTGACTGTTAAATCAGAAACAAGTGCTATATCTTAAGACAATACCACAGCTTCTCTTCTCTAAGCTAGGAAATTATTCTCTAGGCAAGGTAATCATTGATCTTAATGATGTATAAATAAAGCGATTAGCTTTTGGTTAATTATGCAAGAGACCCCATTATTCTTGTCTTTCCTGCATTCCTTTGGGTCTCCTGTGAACCTTCTGCGCATATTTTATAAATGAAGAAGCTCACTCATCTGCAGATATAGGAGTTGGATTAGATATTTCTTTAGTCCTTCCTCTTTCTAATAAGCAGCAAAGTTAATCTGAATTTATTTTTGAGAGCATCCTTTGCATCAAATACTTAATCCATGGTACAAGCACATGTGAGGAGTGTACCCTTCCCTCCAGAAAAACAGACCATGGGACAGTCAATATCTGGAGATGAGAAGAGAGATCAGTGTGAACAGAAGGAGTGGAGAGAGGTTTCCAGGAGGAAGGGGTTCTTGGGTAGATTTTTGAAGAGGAAAGAGAGGACAGGTAGGGAGAATATTCCAAATAAGGAAATAATTTATGTATACATGGAGGACAGCTTCCCCCTGCTGACAGACGACGTGGAGATGGGGCTGCAGTCGTGATGTTGGGGAAGCATTCACAGTGACTCAGAGCTGTTCACAGCGCCTGGACTGTTCGTCATAGGGTTTAGGTGAATAGTGCCTTACTTACCAGAAAGACAGCTGAGGACATTTCCAGTTTGAGAGAAAGTGTTCCTCCTCCTAAGTACAGCTGACAGTCTTGGATGTTGTACGTAAATCAGACCTGAGAAGACCTGAATGGTGGATGGAGGAAGGCACACAGACTGGGGACCTCAGGACCCCGGCACAGCACGGGAGACACAAACAGAAGTCACTTGTCACGCCAAGGACCAGAAGATCAGCTTGAGTGCGAAAGATAAACAGCCCCCATGCCAGCAGAAGGATGACATGGATGTTGGGATTATAGCTGCTGCTGCTAAGTTACTTCAGGCATGTCCAGCTCTGTGCGACCCCATAGACGGCAGCCTACCAGGCTCCCCCGTCCCTGGGATTCTCCAGGCAGGAACAGTGGAGTGGGTTGCCATTTCCTTCTCCAGTGCATGAAAGTGAAAAGTGAAAGGGAAGTCGCTCAGTCATGTCCGACTCTTCGCGACCCTATGGACTGCAGCCTACCAGGCTCCTCTGTCCATGATTTTGCAGGCAAGAGTACTGGAGTGGGGTGCCATTGCCTTCCCCAGTTATAGGGTAGAGATTTTTCAAACAACCATCATAAACATGTATCAGCAATCAATTACAAACCCACTAGAAACAAATAGAAAATAGAAAGCCTCAGGCGAAGACATCAAAAGTTTCAGCAAAGATAGGGAAGCTCTAAGGAGGACTCAAATGAAAAATTCAGGATGTAAGGTGCAATGACTGAATGAGAAGGTCCGTGGCTGAACCCAGCCAGCTGAAGGGAGTTGACAGAGGACAGAATCAGTGAATGCGAGCGGTAGAATGGTAGAGATTGCCAAAGAAAGAGCAGACTAAAAAAATTAAAAGCCAGAGCCACAGGGAGCTGTGGAACTCAGGGGTGTAGAACCTTCCATCCTTACGCAAGTTCAGGCACTGAAGGTTCCCTTCCTGAAAATTCTGTTTCCCTCTCAGAAGTTTGGAAATGTTTTCCTTGTTTATTCTAGAGCTTACTGCTAAGTGTGTAGCTACTGAAACATGTTTTAAATATATACCTGTTGGGAGTATAGCTCAGTGGTAAAGCATTTGATTGCAGATCAAGAGGTCCCCAGTTCAAATGCAGTTGCCCTCTCTAAGGTATAAATTTGGGCTTCCCTTGTGGCTCAGCTGGTAAAGAATCTGCCTGCAATGCGGAAGACCTGGGTTTGATCCCTGGGATGGGAAGATCCCCTGGAGAAGGGAAAGGCTACCCACTCCAGTATTCTGGCCTGGAGAATTCCATGTATTGTATAGTCCATGGGATCGCAAAGAGTTGGACACAACTGAGCAACTTTCACTTTACTTCATGAGGTTGTTTGAGACCTAATATCAGAAAATATTCAATGGTGATGTCAGTGCTGTGGGAACAAGAGGTGAAGACCTTCACGGGTCCAGATTACGACTCTGACTACTCAGATTAGGGCTCTTTACTGCTTCCATCCTTCTCTGATCAACAACGTTAAGAAATACTTTTATCTCTGCTGGTCACTTCTAACAAAAAGTATGAGTTTGGTCATATTGGTGGCATTTCCAAAGCATGTTGCTTTTGATTTCCTGTGAAATGTCTCCTTGTTGGAGATGCTGGAGAATGCTGCCTTCTGAGGGTACAGGGGAGATGCCTGGAGTCTGAGAATTGGGGGTTGAAAGGCCTGGGCTGGCAGCCCCCAGTCCTGGGACACCTAAAGGCAGTGCTGAGGTCCATTAGTGTGTGAGGACGTGATAGCAGCCTCATCATCAGGGAGCGCTGGCATGCCTTATCCAAGGTTAATGGGGGCACAACGAGGATTCAGACCTCAGTCTTTCGACCCCAAAGCCTAAGCATCAGCGTAGCCCTTCTGTGTGTTAACTTCGAGGGTAGGGATGGTTCAGGTGACTTTAAAAATCTAAGATTCCTAGAGATTATTCGGTTTTTCTACTTTATAAAAATATTGCGGTAACTAAAATCTGTTCTACTCTTCTGAATTCAGAGCCATTTAAACTTGTCATCCATAAATCCGTTTTTCTTCTTTTAGTTTTTGCCAGTGGATTGCAAGATCCCAAAATGGGGACTAGGTCCCAGCTTCCCTCCAGTGTGAAAATTTCTAGACCTCCTCTTACTCTTCCTGGCCATGGGTATTTTCACCAAGCAACGTATAAACCATTTTAATCTCACCAGGAATTTGATGCTGTTTCTGGGTCACAGACTCCTGTAAGCACAGAAGAGAAAGTACACCTGCCAACTGCTACATAAGAAGGCAGCAGGCAAGGTTTTCTTTTTTTTTTTTTTAAATAGAAATTAGCAAGCTAATCCTAAAATTCTTATGGAAATTCAAAGGACCCAGTTAAAACAACTGTGAAAAGGAAGAATGATGTTGGAAGACTCATACTTCCTGATTTCAAAACTTACTGCAAAGCTGCAGTAATCAAGACAGCATGGTGCTGACACAGGGACAGGCACGCAGATCACGGGGGTCGAATCAAAGCCAAGAAGCAAACCTTCACGTCTGCAATCAACTGATCTTCAACAAGAGTGCCAGGACAAGGTAACAAAGAATCATTTTTCAGCAAATGGTGCTGAAAAATTGGACATCCACATCCAAAAGAATGAAGTTGAACTCTTACCTCACATCAGACACAAAAATTAACCCAAACTCATAGATCTGCACGTAAGAATGAAAGGAGTAAACCTCTGTAAACTTGGGTTGAAGTGAAGTGAAATCACTCAGTCGTGTCCGACTCTTTGCGACCCTGTGGACTGTAGCCTACCAGGCTCCTCCATCTGTGGGATTTTCCAGGCAAGAGTACTGGAGTGGGGTGCCATTGCCTTCTAGAGTCTTATCTGATGCAACACAAAAAACACAAGTGACAAGGAAAAAGATTTTATCGAAATTTAGAAATCGTGTGCTTCAAAGGACACTGCCAAAAAAGTAAATATTTAAAAATCATATACCTGATAAGGAACTTCATGTATCCCAGGATACCTAAAGAACTTTTATTACAGTTCAGTAATTGAAAAACAAATAAACCAATTTAAAAAGGAGCAAAGAAACAAAAGACATTTCTCCAAAGATAGAAAAATGGTCGAAAAGCACATGCACATATGTGTAACACTGTTGGTTTTTAGGGCATTGCAAACCAGAACCACAGTGAGATAGTGCTTCACATTACTGGGATGGCTCTAATGAAGGTAAAGAAATGGAAAATAGAAAGTGTTGGTAAGGCTTTGGGGAGATTAGTGCCCTCATAGCCTGCTGCCGAGACTGGAAAAATGCAGCAGTTCCTCAGAAAGCTAGATATGGCATTACCCTATTACCCACCCATCCCACTTCTAGGCGTGTGCCCCAAAGAATTAGAAACATGTTCACACAAAATCTTGTACACCCCATGTTCATAGCAGCACTGTGCATGTTAGCCAAAAAGTGAGACAAGCCCAAATGTCCCTCAGGTGATGAACAGACAAGGATGTGGTTGGTGTACTCAAATGATGTACATACCGTCTTTGCTCACAAGAAGAGGGCGTGACGTGGTGATAGGTACTCAGCCTGGAGGAATTAACAGCACGTGGTGCCAAGTGAAGGAGCCCTGTCACACTGGATTCCAGACTGTATGAGTCCATCTATACGAAATGTCCAGAATAGGCGAATCTGTCAACACAGACCTTGGATCAGTGGTTGCTGGGGCCTGGGGAAGGTGTGAGTGTGGTGATCAGGAGTGGGGTTTTTTGCAGAGAGGGAGGGTGATGGAAATACTCTAACACACAGTGCTGATTATAACACAACTGTGATCGTACTAAAAGCCCCCAAGTTCTGTCTTTAAGAGGTTGAGTTTTATGGAATATGAATTATGTCTCAGTGAAGCTATGTTGTATGATGTCTACATGTTTTTTGTTCTTGTTGTTTGGTGTTTACTTGATAAGTTGTGAACGACTTTTGTGACCCCCATGGCCTATCATGGGGTCCCAGAGTTGGATGCAACTGAGCACACAAACACAAAATCTATGTTGTAGATATTGTATACTCACACAGAAATCCATAGGCAGGACGGCTGAACAATGAACCATCCCTCCCCCTTCCTCCTCTAGGGAGACATGGTGTTACCCTGGGATGTGGAATGCAGTCCCTTCTCTGCTGTGGGCACTGGGTTCCCAAAAGCCGCATTTGCAAAATAATTCTTGGTTTAGAACATTTAAACTTCAAGGAAAAATAGAGGGTTTGAATTCATGAATCATCCTATTTTTAGGTTCAATAAAATAAAGACAAAATATGAAACAGACTAGTAATACTTTTGATATGCATTAACTTATAATAATGAGCATTGTCAATTCAATTTCCTTTTTATTCTCCTGCTTATTTAAACCTGTCAGGGTGCTTCCCGCATGGTTTCTAGGAAATGTGTGTGGTTTTGTTTTGCTCTCTTGCGCAAATATGCATAAAGAGATGTGTTTTGCCCACGTGTTCTTCTGTCCAAATGTTCGCACCTTCGTGATGTTACGGCCCCGAGTCATTGACAGTTAGCTCGGAGGCCTTTCCTTGGCCCCAGGAGTCTCAGAGCACTTTGGATGCTTCCTCGGTCAGAGTCTTCAGTCTGTATTTAACCGCTCAGCTCTATTTCAGAGACCCTCCTCAGCGTAGAATATAGTAAACATTTTCTGTGTCAGACCCAGGATGAATGCAGTCCAGCCCTGGAATTCAGGGTCTGATCTTCACGGGACGTGAGGCTGAGCCGTTCTGCAGCCCTGGGAGGGCATGGTGGGAGGCAAGGGGTGAGGACGCTGGGGTCGTCCTCACCTCCTTTCCCCTCCCAGGCCCCAGTGCCTTCCTCTCCTTAAACTCTCCCGGAAAGAGGAATTCTCCTGAAAGGGAGGGGCACCTGCGCTGACAGATGATACTGTGCCTATTCCCTGTTCTTGCATTTACGAAACTTGTCTTCAGTGGAAAAGGAGCACATAACTGAACACTGTAAACGGTTTCACATAGACATCTTACGCATAATTTTCAGAAATCATCTTAGGAAAATCAAAGGGGGTGGCAAAATATTCATATACTCTTTGCATCCTGTTCATTGGTTTTAAATGAGAAGCCATTCCCAAAGTGTGTCTTTGCAGTTTTGATTGTGATTCTTTTTCTCCCTAACCAAGGCATGGGGAGGTTCACTGCATGTTCTGGGGCTGGTGGGGGACCCCTGTCCCTGCTGCAGCCCCAGCAGCTCCTGAGGAGGGTGGCTGGGCTCCGGCAGGACACCTGGGTGACATTGGCACTGGCAGGGTGGCTTGGCAGTGCTCTAGGGCTGTCATCATCTCTGAACCTCACATCTGTTGAGGCTCACTCTATGGGCCCTGACTGTGCACCTAAACAGCCTGCGCCCAGGACCAGGATCTTGGCTGGTGGGCTTTCCGTCTCATCGCCCTTCACTGCCACTGCCCTTCTCCCAGGCCCACTGGTCGAAAGCAGCTCAGGCGTAACCGCCTGTGGAGGCCTTTCCCTCATCTCTGATCATTGCTCTTCTCCCCTGTCCCCAGTATCCCGTGCCTCCCCAGACGCTCAGGGTCTCAGGGCCCCTCTGCCAGCCTTGCCCTCGCTGTTGTTATGTGTGCCCCCCATCTGGTCTTCGGGCTCTGTGAGGTCAAAGTACTGGCTGAATCTTGCCACTCCTGGCACCTCCCCCCTGGCAGTGGGTGTTGAATGTTGTGTGGGTGGCACAGGAAGGCGCTGGTGATGAGGAGAGACCACCCTGCCCTGTGCTAGGGAAACAGCCCCCCACTGGGCTCCCTGGGAGGGTGTTTGGATGCTTAAATTGTACTCAATGGGCCTGTGGTAGTGAAAGGAAAATACAACACAGATCATCAAGCAGAGCTTGCATCCACTCTTGTTCCTTTTGTCTGTAACAGTGATAATTGCCGAGCTAACACATCGGGTGCAGGGGGATCTGCGTTCTAGTCTGCCCTGCATCCCCCGCTGCCTCTGAGATCTCAGCAAAAGCCCTGCTCTGCACCGCACCCCATCCCCAGCGCCTTCCTCATCCTTCAGGTGCAGAGTTGACTGGTGTCAGAGGCTTCCTGCAACTCGCAGCTCTCCTAAGTCAGGGAGAGAGGAGTGGATTACTGCCCTTGAGAGAATCCCGGAGTCCTGGGTGTGAGGCTGCCCTGAGAGGGCTCACCTGGTGGGTGGCTGCCCACCTGGAGCTGTGGTTCTTCTGGCTTCCCTCAGGCCCCCTCCCGTCCAGGTCAGGCTTCACTCGAGCCGCATCCCAGCCTGCTTCCACAGCAGCCCTCCCAGGGCTCAATTCACAGAACTTCTCCTAGTTAAAATCCATCTGTCATCAAAACCCACTCTCATTGTGTGAGCCGTCCCTTCTCAGAAGCTGGTGGTGGGATTTGAGCCCACCTGCCCCACTTTCAGAGCACTCTGGGAGGCCTGGGGTTCCTCGCTGGGTCAGCCTCACCTGGGCCACACTCTGTAAAGCATGCATCGTCTTCTGGGCTGTTCTGTTAGAGTATAACCCGGCAGAGTAGGGAACTGAAGGAAAGGGAAGGGACTATGAACTCTGCTTTTCTGCTTCTTCCTACACAGGTAACCAAGGAGAACAGAAACCACCTTTTGCCAGAGATTGTGACCCACATGCAGAGCAGCCGGAAGTGAAGACGACGTATCACCACTTCTCTGCACGTGCAAACGTTTCTTTGAGAGGAGCCCCAGTGCTCTGCCCGACCAGGTTTTATGCCATTAGTTTATGAAACCTTGGAGGCTTTTCCAAAGAAGGCCTGACAGCTGTTTTCCATAAAATGTTTTAAAAGATCAAATTAGCCTTAACGCTGGATTGACTCTACAAGATTAACAATCCACTGTGGTGTATTTATGCTGAAAGATTTCTGTTTATTTCCTCTTGCAGTTGTGCGTATGATTTGGGTAAATTATGAAAGAAGAAATAGTTTTCGAAGTATTAGATGGAATTTGCCCCCACTGAAGTTTATAAATGTGTTCAGGAGAGGGGGGTGGGGAGCAGTTCACTTCCTGATCATTTTGGCATGTCAGGAAAATTAAACCCCTCCCCAGAAGCAGCTGCAGCCTACTGCAACTTGGAGTGATAACAGTTATTTGATTTTAAGAAAATCAGTATTTCAAAAAGAGCCATTTTCAGTCCTTCCCTGCCCGCATGTTTTACTGTTTATTTGTTTGGTTATTGCTTAATAAAATAAAGAGAAATGTGATGACTGTAGACATGGGGGTCCTGATGTGGGAGGGATGAGCAGCCTGTAGAAATGTTGGAAGCACTTGGTACTCAGCGGGGGTTCAGATCAGAGCCCCACTTGGGCCCCATTCATTTAGACATGTTCGCAAACTTTTCTGGGCCCCGTTTCCCTTCCAGAAAAGGGGTGAGTGAGTGTCATCAGAGGAGGGCTGCCCCAGCCTGAAGGAAGCCACCCTCACCCTCCACCCAGTCCCCTGGGGAGTGGCCAGGGCCAGAGCCAGGGCTGTTGGGAAGAAGGCTGCAGAGAGATGAGGTTTGGCCCAGGCAGGGCCCCATGGGCCAGACCACTGAAACCCCAGGGCTCACAGAGGATAACAGTTGTGCTCCCAAGGGTGATGATACTTGAGTGATAGACATTTCAGTGTTTTTGAATTGCCAGTATATTTTTTTAGCTTTTGCCACAGTGCCAGCTGGTGCTATTGCTGAGAGTGTGCAAGAATGTGACCACTGATCCATTTGGGCATGTGTAGAGCAAGGAGCCTGGCAAGGTGGGCCCTGGGGCAGACAGTGCAGGAAACACTGGCATCTAAGCCAAGATGGCAGCTTACAGCCTGGGACCAGCTCTTAGGATGGTCTGTCTGCCCCGTGTGGCTCTCTGAAACCTGGTCTGCACTGGCCCAGGCTCTGCAGGGTTACACTTGGAAAGGGTCTCCCAGATTATTAAAAGACATCAGCCTGAAAAAGGGTGCCTGGGCCAGGGTGAGGGCATCCCACTCTCCCTGCCTGGATGACGTGTCCTGGGATGCTCTGCTGTGACATCCGACAGGTGGACTGTGTGTGACATGAGCTGCACTCAGTGGGACCAGAGGGCACAGCTTGGCGTGGTCTGCGGGCTCCGTGCACTGGGGTAGCTGCTGCTCTGAAGCAGGTAGAGGCTTCTCAGGCGCAGGGGCCCTGTTCCTGTGATAAATCTACTCCCCTTCAGCTTCCACAGCCCTGGATGAGCCCCCCGCAGCCCTCAGCACCAGGAAAGAGGGAGGCAGGCTGAGTAGATCTGGGCCCCGTTCCCCCAGCACCCTGGCCTGGGGAGCAGGTTGCCCTCTTGGGGCTCCTGCCCCAGTAGGAAGCAGCCTTCACCGGCACCCTTAGCAGAGGCTCTGAGGCCGTGAGTAGAAGGGGACATCTTCCAAAAGAAACCAACACAACGTTATAAATCACCCATATGCCAGTAAAAATTATTTTTAAAAGCATCCAAAGTTTAAAAAAAAAAAAAAGAATCCAGGGGGGAGAAAAGGAAAGGAGCACTTAGAGCCAAAACCAGATGAGCTTGAGGAGGGTGAGTGTCGGAGTCTCCTCGCAGCATGGCCCTGGGCAGTCGCTGGTGTGGGGGGCTCCTGCACTCTCACTCGTGACGGTCCTGGCAGGGAAGGATTTGAGCCCAAGTCTTGAGTGTCTCTTCCCATGACCCCCCAAGTGCCCCCTTCCCCGGGAATTCATGTTGAACTCTAATCCCCCATGTGATGATATTAGGAGGTGGGGCCTTTGGAGGTGAATAGGTCATGAGGGTAGGGCCATCATGAAGGGGATTAGTGCCCTTGAAAAAGAGGCCCCAAAGAGCTCCTTCACCCCTGCTGCCATGCGAGGAAGCGGGTCTCACCAGACACTGAATCTGCTGATAATGTGATCTTGGACTTGCCAGCCTCCCAACTGTGACTAATATTTGTTGTTTAAGGTTCCAGCCCTTGGTATCAGATAAAAATGAATTCACAAATAACTGCAACTCAGGGCCAAGCATGCACAGCCTGTAGAAACAATATTCTGCTGAGGTTAAGGAGGGAAGAGAGGGCAGGACACCTGAGGTGCACGCACTCTCTGAGCACCGCATCTGAGTGAACCACTGAGGTGAGGGGCTCCCGGAGAGGAGGGGTGCGGGGGCCACTTGAAGTCAGGAATCCTCTTACACCTGAGTTTGAAATGCCGGCTATTCAAATAAATACAGGTGCCTAGCATAGTTGGGTTTGAGTCCAGACTTCAAGGGGGAATTCACTCTGAAAAGCACACAGTGGACGTATGCAGAGCTCGTGTGAAGAGCTCAAGCTGGAAGGCATGGTTAGCAGGACGAGGCAGAGCTGATGTGGAGGACGGGTGTGCACAAGTGTTCTTTCTTCCTCTCTGTAGCAGCCGCTTCACATACAGTATTTTTAAAAATTGGGAGTTTTTTTGTTTGTTTTTGGTCATGCCTGTGGAATATTTGTTCCCCAACCAGGGATTGTACCCAGGACAGGGGTAGTGAGAGTGCTGAGTCTAACCACTGGGTCACCAGGGAATTCCCCAAAATAGTTATCTTTTTATCTCTGAATAAGCAAACGTTAGGGAGATGTTCCTCTGATTCACAAAATACCATCTCTGTCGTGGCTGATGTGAAGAGGGCCCCATAATGCTGTAAGTTCATTAAGTTACTTAGAGGGGCAAGCGGCGATGCTCCTGGGAAGCCTGGGAATGTGGGGTGGACCTTGCCCCTCTTTCTCTTCCATCTGTGTCTGTGTTCATGGAAGGCTGTGTCTGGGAAGATCAGGTGGAGGCGGGGTGGGGGGAAGGCCTGATGGCAGGAGCTTGTGACTTGGGACAAAACAGTAGGAAAGTGGAGGAGGCTTGAGGAGAGTTCAGGGAGCAGGCCTTGTCATGCCTGTTTCGTGGACCAAGAGAAGTCCGCACATTAGAAACGGCCTGCCAGGCAGATGGTTTTAACACACGATGCAGAATGTAGACTCAGTAATGCCAGAATAGCCATGTGATTCATATAAAACCCAGCACTACGGTCTATATTATCTTTAAAAGAGAAGCAATTTTGTTCAGCATTCAAATGTAGAAAATAACTCTTGAGCTCAAGTCCAGCAGAACGTTTGAATAACTCCAGTAGGAAATGTCACCTTTGGAAAGCTCCTCTAAATGGGGACTAATAATACAATATTTTGCAAGGAGTACACTCTGATAAACAGTTGATCAGCTGAAGATCAGATTAACGAGCTCGTGAGTTGTAAATATAAAAGTTGTTTACAACACTTAAAAGGCGTGACTGAGTTGTTGACAGCCCAGAAGAGTCCTGGAGGGAGGCCAGCCGTGATCTCACCCATGGGTCCACGTGTGCACACGCTCACTGTGCACACTCAGGCAGCTTTCCTGCTGTAGACAGTGCAGGGCATGGCAGCCCTGTCTGAGGAGTCTGGCCCTGAAGTGGGTAGACCACACCTGTCCTCCTGCTGCTCCCCCCAAAACTGCCAGAGAACCAGGATAATAAGCAGTAGACCCAGCAGTTAGGAAGCAGCTCGTAGATTTCTCATGGAACAAGATGCAGGCACAGCAGGGATGCATTTGCCTTTTCATCTGCATCACCCTGTCCCTATAGACTGGTTTCCTAGCTCTTTGAGCAGCTTTCACTTTTCTGAAAGCCATGCCTCTGTTTCTTACTTCTAGAGGCCCAAGGAGCACCCAGGCTGAATGCTGCTGGGCGTGGGTCATTTTCTTACCTAATTCAAGTGACCACCTTAATGTAGGGAAGCCGCCCTTAAGTCCCGAGGGCTTGGTTGCCAAGTTGCCCAAGAGAATTTCAGGAACTGCCAGCCAAGTTTGGTTGAGACAACTTAAAGAACTGTGCTGAGGTTATTTCAGCTGTTCTTTAGACAGACATCTGCAAATCCATCAGAAATAAGAAAAATACATCTCTAGGGATCACTGATTTGAGAACGCACTCTGTCTCTGATGATAGACTCTACCTATTGTTATTAATTGCTAATTATTTTACAAAAAAAAAAGTATTACCATCTACTTCCAAGAGATAAGGAATTCTCTACAATACCATCCCCTCTGCCTACACTTCCAATCCCAAATACCTTTAAGAAATTTGTGTGACTGCTTTCAAACTGAGTATCTCTTAACTATTGTCTAAGGTCATGAGGGGCGGCAGTGAGGTGATACCCCTCGTCCAAGGTAAGGAGCAGCGACTGTGCTTTGCTGGAGCAGCCATAAAGAGATATCCCACATCCAAGGTAAGAGAAACCCAAGTAAGACGGTAGGTGTTGCTAGAGGGCATCAGAGGGCAGACACACTGAAACCATACTCACAGAAAACTAGTCAATCTAATCACAGGGACCACAGCCTTGTCTAACTCAATGAAACTAAGCTATGCTGTGTGGGGCCATCCAAGACAGGCGGGTCATGGTGGAGAGGTCTGACAGAATGTGGTCCACTGGAGAAGGGAACAGCAAGCCACTTCAGTATTCTTGCCTTGAGAACCCCATGAACAGTATGAAAAGGCAAATGATAGGATACTGAAAGAGGAACTCCCCAGGTCGGTAGGTGCCCAGTATGCTACTGGAGATCAGTGGAGAAATAACTCCAGAAAGAATGAAGGTATGGAGCCAAAGCAAAAACAATACCCAGTTGTGAATGTGACTGGTGATAGAAGCAAGATCTGAAGCTGTAAAGAGCCATATTGCATAGGAACCTGGAATGTCAGGTCCATGAATCAAGGCAAATTGGAAGTGGTCAAACAGGAGATGGCAAGAGTGAACGTCGACATTCTAGGAATCAGTGAACTAAACAGTGGAAGTGAGAAATAGATTTAAGAGACTAGATCTGATAGAGTGCCTGATGAACTATGGACGGAGGTTTGTGACATTGTATAGGAGACAGGGATCAAGACCATCCTCATGGAAAAGAAATGCAAAAAAGCAAAATGGCTGTCTGGGGAGGCCTTACAAATAGCTGTGAAAAGAAGAGAAGTGAAAAGCAAAGGAGAAAAGGAAAGATATAAGCATCTGAATGCAGAGTTCCAAAGAAGAGCAAGGAGAGATAAGAAAGCCTTCCTCAGCAATAGAGGAAAACAACAGAATGGGAAGGACTAGAGATCTCTTCAAGAAAATTAGAGATACCAAGGGAACATTTCATGCAAAGATGGGCTCAATAAAGGTCAGAAATGGTATGGACCTGACAGAAGCAGAAGATATTAGGAAGAGGTGGCAAGAATACACAGAACTGTTATAAACAAGAGCTTCATGACCAAGATAATCACGATGGTGTGATCACTCACCTAGAGCCAGATATCCTGGAATGTGAAGTCAAGTGGGCCTTAGAAAGCATCACTACGAAAAAGCTAGTGGAGGTGATGGAATTCCAATTGAGCTGTTTCAAATCCTGAAAGATGATGCTGTGAAAGTGCTGCACTTAATATGCCAGCAAATTGGTAAAACTCAGCAGTGGCCACAGGACTGGAAAAGGTCAGTTTTCATTCCAATCCCAAAGAAAGGCAATGACACACAATGCTCAAACTACCACACAGTTGCACTCATCTCAAATGCTAGTAAAGTAATGCTCAAAATTCTCCACGCTGCACTGTGAACTTCCAGATGTTCAAACTGGTTTTAGAAAAGGCAGAGGAACCAGAGATCAAATTGCCAACATCCATTGGATCATCAAAAAAGCAAGAGAGTTCCAGAAAAACATCTATTTCTGTTTTATTGACTATGCCAAAGTCTTTGACTGTGTGGATCACAATAAACTGTGAAGAATTCTGAAAGAGATGGGAATACCAGACCACCTAACCTGCCTCTTGAGAAACCTATATGTGGGTCAGGAAGCAACAGTTAGAACTGGACATGGAACAGACTGGTTCCAAATAGGAAAAGGAGTATATCAAGGCTGTATATTGTCACCCTGCTTATTTAACTTATATGCAGAGTACATCATGAGAAACGCTGGACTGGAAGCAGCACAAGCTGGAACCAAGATTGCCGGGAGAAATATCAGTAACCTCAGATATGCAGATGACACCACCCTTACGGCAGAAAGTGAAGAGGAACTAAAAAGCCTCTCGATGCAAGTGAAAGAGGAGAGTGAAAAAGTTGGCTTAAAGCTCAACATTCAGAAAACGAAGATCATGGCATCTGGTCCCGTCACTTCTTGGGAAATAGATGGGGAAACAGTGGAAACAGTATCAGACTTTATTTTGGGGGGCTCCAAAGTCACTGCAGATGGTGATTGCAGCCATGAAATTAAAAGACGCTTACTTCTTGGAAGGCAAGTTATGACCAACCTAGATAGCATATTGAAAAGCAGAGACATTACTTTGCCAACAAAGGTCTGTCTAGTCAAGGCTATGGTTTTTCCAGTAGTCATGTATGGATCTGAGAGTTGGACTGTGAAGAAAGCTGAGCGCCAAAGAATTGATGCTTTTGAACTGTGGTGTTGGAGAAGACTCTTGAGAGTCCCTTGGACTGCAAGAGATCCAACCAGTACGTCCTAAAGGAGATCAGTCCTGGGTGTTCTTTGGAAGGAAGACGCTAAAGCTGAGACTCCAATACTTTGGCCACCTCATGCGACGAGTTGACTCATTGGAAAAGACTCTGATGCTGGGAGGGATTGGGGGCAGGCGGAGAAGGGGACGACAGAGGATGAGATGG
The DNA here is from genome assembly GCF_032405125.1 of Capricornis sumatraensis. Classification (NCBI taxonomy): domain Eukaryota; kingdom Metazoa; phylum Chordata; class Mammalia; order Artiodactyla; family Bovidae; genus Capricornis; species Capricornis sumatraensis. The sequence continues at coordinate 39,071,752 of NC_091078.1, read as the reverse complement.
CTGGATGGCATCACCGACTCAATGGACGTGAGTTTAAGTGAACTCTGGGAGTTGGTGATGGACAGGGAGGCCTGGTGTGCTGCAGTTCATGGGGTCGCAAAGAGTCAGACACGACTGAGTCACTAAAGTGAACTGAACTATTGTCTTTCCAAAAGGGATGCCTCACCAGGTCAGTGATGGGTATTTTCCATGGACCCTGTTCTGAGACCCCTTCTTCCCCCCTCACAGTAGCAGCCACGTTTCTGCTCTACCTTTGGGATTCTTAAGATGAGAAAAACTGTCTCAGAATTTGCCTACAACATTGTAAATCAACTATACTTCAATGAAAAAAGGAATTAAAAAAAGAATCTGAAGAATAATATATATATATAACTGAATCACTTTGCTGTACACCTGAAACTAACACAACATTGTAAATTATACTTTGTAAAAAATAAATTAAAAAACATAATTGCCTAAATGTCATTCTTACAGTGGAGGGTCAATTTTTTTTTTTTTTAAGAAATGACAACAGTTCAGTAGAACTCAAACAACCAAACACAGCAATAACTGTAAACATTTTAATTCCAAAAACAAAGTATGTGCAAATGCCCTGTGAGACAGTAAGGATTGCTTGGCTTGGAAACAAGTATGCATTCCTGGGAAGCACACAGGCGCGCCGGGAGAGGTGGGGCCTGGCTTCCTGCAGGAAGTCGCTGTGATTGCAGTTAGCATCATTCCTAGGTGCCTTGACTACACTTCTGCGCGCACATTGCTGGGGACAGTTGGCTCCTTTCACGGGATGTTTTGGACGTGACTGCATGCACTGTCACGGGTTTGCAGTAAAGCTTTCACTGGCTTATATTTAACATCTGCATAAATATTGTCAAGAAGTGAGATGTTTACACGTGGATTGAACACCAGTGCATTGGGCCAGCTCGTGGTGTGATGTGCACTGCTGTCTGCTGCTTTTTCACGGTAACAGTGAGTGTAAAATGCCAGTTGTTTAGCATGCAGCTGTCTTATCATCATCAGGGCAGGAAGGAGTTATGTGCTCTGCTTGAGTTGTCTTAAGATGTTACATGGCTTTTGTTTGAATTGTCCAGTTCTGGGAAGGGTGCCTCCCGCATCCCACCACTTGGGCCACAAGAGCCAAAGGAGAAGGAGACCTGGTGTCAAGGTTTGTTTTCATCACAGGAGAGATTTTTCAAGAACCTGAGATCGAGTTGCTCTATTTTCTCCACAGCATTCATTTTTCCCTAGGACAGATCTCCTGGCTCAAATTCTGTGCTCTGTTTGGTTCAGGAAGCACAAGGGGGAAGCCAGGGAGGTTTGGTCCTTCCCCGACACCATGGCTCCTCTGGCCCAAGCGTGGCTACTGCTCGTCGGAAGCACTCTGCTGGGAGGCCGTGTCATCCAGGCCCATGTCCTCCTGGCTCGCTCTTCTGCACGTCACCCCCAGGTTCTCGGCCACATGGTGATCTCGAAGCAGCCCCTGCTCAGTGACCTCTGTGTGTTCACAAGGCTCAGAGAAGTGCTTTCAAAGAGAAAAGAGAAGCAAGTTTTATGGCTCAGCAAAGCGGATCCCCTCCCCCTGATGACTATCTCACAGCTGCCGGTGCCAACTGGTACTGTGGCAGGGACGGGGGGTCAGAGTCTAAAGTAAAGGACAGTTACAGAGGACCAAAGGCGGCTGGGCTTGAGGAAGGGCCGTGCAGTCCCACCCACGAGTCTAACAGTGAGGGGTGCCTCTACACACAGGGGCCTACTCTCGGGTAATCTGCAGAGTGACGACCTTGGGTAAAATGTCATTTGTGAGCCTGGATTTTCTGAGTTTGGGTCAATGTCACTTCATATACACTCAGCCCTGCACCAGTGCTAAATCCTGCAGGTTTAATCCCCAATGGTAATACCGAGGCTTTTTTTATTCTGCCTGAATGTGGTCCCAAGGACTCAGCCATCCTTGTGGGAGAGAGGGAGAGAGAATTTTTCAGAATCCCAGAACTGCACCCACAGATTGTCATAAACACATATTAGGGGTGGCAGAAAAGTATGCATTGTTATTGAGGAATTGAGAAAAAGGGAAGGAGGTTTGTTCACATTTAGTTGTCTAACTAAACTTGGTTAAACTCCTGAAGTAACCTGGGGCTCCAGGGTGCTCATAACCCACTCCCCCCCGCCACCCCGCCCCACTGAAGGCTGCAATGCCCAGGCTCTTCTTAGGGCAGGTCATCCTGGCCCTTGTTTCAAGGTGGCTGGAGTGCCACTGTATGGCTTCTCCTGGTGGGGGGTGTGTGGCAAGGAGGGCCAGGCCCCCATCATCCACCTCCAAACACCTACACCCGGAACTACAAGGCCGGCAGACTGAGACTCAGCTCCGCTGCAGACAGGGCGGTGTGCCGAATGTTCAGCGGAACTGCAAGTCTCCAACCTGGTGCTGGCTTTTGCCTTAGTCTCCTATTCTTTCCCCCCTACAGAAGAGAAAGGCTGGGTATTTATGTATATACTTACCTGTGATGCTCAGGGATTCATCCAGTGCCAGCTAGCTAGGGATTCTACATAAGTAACCTTTTATTTGGGTGAAGTCCTCAAAACTCTCTAACATTTAATTGCATAAAGCAGAAGTCCATCTAGGCAGCTTCACAATGAAATCTAGTGGCTAGGAATCGATGAGAATCTGCCTGCCAGGCTTGGGGTGTGTCCTTTCCTCTCCCTCCAGCCAGAGGAATGTGAAAAGAGAAGGAAATACAACCGGTCCCTTTACCTGGGCCCATGGAGAGCCTGCCCCCACACACCGGGCTCAGGGCGGAGGGGACTCTGCCTTCCGGCTCCCTACAATAACGCCTGCCCGGCCGCCAGTACTACAGGACCAGTGTGATGTATCCTGTCGGCTTCAGAGCGCAGACATTCCAGCTCCTATCTCACCACTGATGTGTTACTCTGGAAACGCCACGGGGGAGGTGACGGGAGCCTGCAGGAGGGGGCCGGGGGTCCTTGGGCCAGGAGCCCTCCCCGCCCCCTAGCCCCTCACCCGTGTGGACTGGCTGGCGGCCCTGGCCGAGGGGCCCAAGGCAATGTTGACGCTGCTGGAAGACTGGGTGTCACTGGTGTTGCCCCCCTCGGCAGCGGACAGCCCGGAAATGACCAGGGCGCTGGAGAAGCTCCTCTTGCCAAACAGGAAGCTGAGGGTGGAGCTGGTGGACGAGCCCAGGCTGGACCTGAGGAGGGCCTCGGCCCGCTCACGGACGCTCAGGGGGCCGGCGGCAGGGGCGGCTGGGGGCTGCGAGTGCAGCGACGCGGCCGAGGGGCACAGGGACAGCCGGCTGCCCGAGCGCCGCGGGGCCAGCTCGTGGACCGACGTGGACGTCTGCAGGAAGGTCGGGCGGCTGCCCGCGACCGGGCCGGACGCGCGCAGGACCGGCGGCGTTTGGCTTAAGGCCCTGTGGGCCTGGACGGACTGACTCCTGCCTTTACTCCTGCCTTTAAAAGAAAGCAGAGCAAAACAGATAAACAGCAAGGCCCTACTGTACAGCACCGGGAACTCTTCTCAGTACTCTGTAATAACCTATATGGGAAAAGAATCCGAAAACGCATATATATATATAAGTGAAAGTGAAGCTGCTCAGTCATGTCTGACTCTTTGGGACCCCATGGACTATAGCCTACCAGGTTCCTCTATTCATGGAATTTTCCAGGCAAGAGTACAGGAGTGGGTTGCCATTTCCTTCTTCAGGGGATCTTCCCGACCCAGGGATCGAACCCGGTCTCCCACATTGCAGGCAGACACTTTACCATCTGAGCCACCAGCGAAGCCCAATCTGTGTATATGTGTGGGCTTCCCAGGGGGGCACGGTGGTAAAGAATCCGCCTGCCAATGTAAGAGACGTGGGTTCGATCCCTGGGTCAGAAAGATTCCCTGGAGGAGGAAATGGAAACCTACTCTAGTATCCTTGCCTGGAAAATTCCATGGACAGAGAAGCATGGTTGGCTACATACAGTCCATAGGATCCGAAAGAGTCAGACATGACTCAGCACACACACACACAGAGTATGTATGTACAACTGAATCACTTTGCTGTACACCTGAAATTAACATGACATTGTAAATCAACTATAAATTAAAAAGCCCATAAGACGGGGAATTAAAGAGAAAGAAGTGGAAAGCAGGGGCATTCAAAATGTCACTCATCTAGTCAACCAGAGCTTTCTAAAATGGGAAATTAAGAAAAAGAAGAGCAGACCAGGTTGCCACGGCAGGTGGTCGGTAACGTCACTGTCTTCGAGGTGAGGTGGGAGGCCTGCTCTGTGGAACCCCAGAGAGCCAGGTTGTCCCCCGCCTTCTGGGCCAGGACAGAGGGCTGGGAGCCCAGATCAGGCCTCCACCAAGGCCGGAGAACTGAAGGGGAGGGGGCGGTGTGGGCACTGCTGTGGGGAGCAGCAGCCAGGGGCATGGACCTGTCCAATTTTCCCAGGCTTGTCCTGGCTTTCACACCGAAGTCTCCTGTCCCTGGAAGCATGAGGGAAAATATGCAGGTTTAGATTATTTGTAGTTGCCTTCAAAAGGGGGCTAAAAAAAAAAAGGGTTGGCCTTTATCTTCTAAAAAAGCTTTCCCTTAAGATCAAGGTCTTTGAGAGGAAGCCCTCCTCAGGCTCACAGGGGCATGCATCCCCCAGGTTCCCACGTCTGCTGGGGCGCCCAGTGGACTGGAGGGGCTCCCAGCTCCTTTTGGCTAGCCATCCTTACTCTTGGGGGTCGCTCCTGGCCTAGCTCTCACTGAGAATCATTGAAACAAGGCCACTTTGACACAAGGGACTGGACTGCCCAAGGATTTGTTCCGGGCACATCTCTGGGGGCAGTGAGGGAGGAGGCTTTAAAGTTCTGGACCCACCTCTGCAGTTGTAGAGACCAGACAGGTGGAGGAAGGCTTCCGCCTGCTGGAGTGCTGAATTCCTTAACTTAATCACCAGGTGGTTTAGTCGTTATATCTGACTCTTCTGACCCCATGGACTATGCCCTCCAGGCTCCTCTGTCCATGGGATTCTCCAGGCAAGAATACTGGAGTGGGTTGCCCTTTCCTTCTCCAGGGAATCTTCCTGATCCAGGAATGGAACCCAGCTCTCCTTCATTGCAGGCTGATTCTTTACCAACTGAGCTACAAGGGAAGCCCAGAGGGTCTAATTTTAAAATATTATTTTAACAACAAGGTATTATTGTATAACACAGAGAACTATATTCAGTGTCCTATGATAAACCATAATGGAAAAAAAACTAGAAAAAAAAGACTGTACAATGTATAACTGAATCACTTCGCTGTATGTAGAGCAGAAATTAACACGACACTATTAATCAACTATAATTAAATTTTTTAAAATTTTAAAGGAACAATAAAAATAAATACTATCTTGAAGGGGACTGCTAGTGATGTCACAGTGCTACCAGCTGCCCTACTCACAAGTCTCCTGAAGTGGCTCAGTTACATTCAATTAGTGCAAATAGAGAGGGCTCTGGGTGGGTGCATGCAAGGATTGTCATCTCATCCCAAGTTCCCAAATTACTAACAGGGAATCTGGCGATGCTGAAATATTTATATTTGTCTACGGGACCACATGAGTGACACATTTTAATTTTTAAAAAAAAATTATTAGAGTTGATTTACATGGGCTTCCCAGATGGCAAAGTAGTAAAGAATCCACCTGCCAGTGCAGGAAATGCAGGAGACGTGGGTTCAATCCTGGGGTCAGAAAGATCCCCTGGAGGAGGAAATGGCAACCCACTCCAGTATTCTTGCTGGTAAAATCCCACGACAGAGGAACCTGGTGGGCTACGGTCCATGGGATCGCAGAGTCAGCCGACTAAACAACTGAGCACACACCTTGTTGTTACAACTTTGTGTTAGCTTCAGGTGTACAGCAAAGTGATTCAGCTACACACATACATATATCCACTCTTTTTAAGACTCTTTTCACATATAGGTTATTATAGAATACTGAGTAGAGTTCCCTATGCGATACAATATAGTCCTTGTTAGTTATCTATTATATATATAGCAGTGCATATATGTCAGTACCAATCTCCTAATTTATCCTTGCTCCTGCTTTACCCCCTGGTAGCCATGCTTGTTTTTTACATCTGTGACTCTATTTCTGTTTTGGAGATAAGTTCATTTGTACCCTTTTCTCTTTTAAGCAGTGTCATAGGATATTTGTCTTTCTCTGTCTGACTTTCTGCACTCAACATGGGAAGAGACGTTACTGTGGACATTCCCTGGGTCTCCCCAAGCCCTGCTCCTCCCACTGCCCTGAACTGGCTGAGAGGGGCCTCCTGACTTTGACCTTAGTGCTATTTTCCCACTGTGGTGGTGGGTGACCAGTTTCAGAGAGCACTGGGGTTCCCACCTGGCTCCCTCCTGCCCGTCCAAGAAATTGGGGTGCTCCCCCTGTGGAGCTGCTCACTGTGCGGGACTGGAGTCAGGTTCCCGGGTGAGTGCAGGCAGCTGGGCCCATCTGATCATCCCTGCTGAGTACTTACTCTTGCAGAGGAAGAAAGAGAGAGAAAGGGATCCTGACGAATCGGAATTAAGAAGAGAGATGGTGATTTGTTAGTTTGTTCAGTTTGGCAAGGCCAAACATCTGTTTCTGTTTTATCCTGTAACGCTGATTGCTGCCCCAAAATACTCCACAGTCAACCGCAAGATGGTGATTTTGATGCTGGAGAGACCACCCATACTTGGTGGGGGACTTAGCTCATTTCAGTAACAAAGGGACAAAGGCCCGTCTGTGTGTCAGAGGGGACTGCTCTGTGTTCTATGTAAGACGGGGTAATCCTTTCCCCACATTGCTTCAGGTTTTCTTGAGGTTTTTTTTGGTTGCTCTTGATTTTTTTAAATTAATTTTGCAAATGGAACAAGTAAGAAACCAAACTGAATGCATTCATGCTACTTATTATTTTGTAGTTTAACTTATTTTGCCAATTACTTCATTATCAAATTATGAGCGATTCTAGGGCAAACCTCCTAAGAGCCCGAGTTGAAATTCTATATAAATTACCCTCCTTGGTTCATAATTCCAGCATTATTCCTCTGTCTTTGATTGTTATCTCAAAAGTGGTGGTTCAGTTCAGTCTCTCAGTCATGTCTGACTTTGCGACCCCATGGACTGCAGCACACCAGGCTTCCCTGTCCATTACCAACTCCTGGAACTTGCTCAAAATCATGTCCATCGAGTCAGTGATGCCATCAAACCATCTCATCCTCTGTCATCCCCTTCTCCTCCCACCTTCAATCTTTGTCAGCATCAGGGTCTCTTCCAATGAGTCAGTTCTTTACATCAGGTGGCCAAAGTATCAGAGCTTCAGCTTCAGCATCAGTCCTTCCAATGAATATTCAGGGTTGAATTCCTTTAGGATTGACTGATTTGATCTCCTTCCAGTCCAAGAGACTCTTGAGAATCCTCTTCAACACCACAGTTCAAAAACATCAGTTCTTCGGTGCTCAGCTATCTCTATGGTCCAACTCTCAATCCATGCTTGACTACTGAAAAAAACCATAGCTTTGACTAGATGGAGCTTTGTCAGTAATGTCTCTCTGCTTTTGAATATGCTGTCTAGGTTTTTTCATAGCTCTTCTTCCAAGGACCAAGTGTCTTTTAATTTCATGGCTGCAGTCACCATCTGCAGTGATTTTTGGTGCCCAAGAAAATAAAATCTGCCATGGTTTCCATTGTTTCCCCATCTATTTGCATGAAGTGATGGGACTGGATGCCATGATCTTAGTTTTCTGAATGTTGAGTTTTAAGCCAGCTTTTTCTCTCTCCTCTTTCACTTTCATCAAGAGGCTGATGAAAAGTGGTGGTGCAAATCCTTAGAGTAGGATAGAAGAGATAGTCTTTCTGTCCAACTGGGGAGTCAGATTACTTGTTATTGTTGATCAGTTGCCAAGTCATGTCCGACTCTTTGCAATTCCATGGACTGCAGTGTGCCAGGCCACCTCCCTATTCCTCATCATCTCTTGGAGTTTGCCCAAGTTCATGTCCATTGAATTGGTGATTAGTTATGAATTCCTAACTTCTCTGAGCCACCAGGCCACCAGCCTCCACCAGTGGGCTGAGTCCCCTTCCCATGAGAAGCCTGCATGTTGTCAGCCACCACTGGGGCTGCACAGTGAGCTCCTGGCCACCAGGCATGAAGGCACTCCAACCAGGCATGAGGTATGGCCACCTGGGACCCCAGTCCTCTGAGAATTGAGCAAGGACCAGGAAGGGGACACTCAGCTGGGAAGTGAGGCAGGACATGGGGGAGGAACACTTGGGACCCCAGTTACAGGCACAGAGCCTTGGGCACTGTGAGTAAAATAAGATCCCTGCTCTTAGAACTTGGTTCACATCCACCCTTGAGAATATCTCAATCACTGCTGCTTAGCCAGGCTTCTGCGTCACGCTCTGCTTGGGCACTCAGATCCTCCCCCACGGCCCCCAGGGACTCCCTTCCACAGGACCCCACAGGATACACTGGGCATCCCTGGTTGCCTGCGTGGCATGTGGTGGCCTCCACCCTTTGCCCTGCCTCTGACAGCATCCTTTCTGCAGGCTTGTTGCTTGGCACACTGACTGGCAAATAAGAACTCAAGCTACAACACTCACCTCACACTGAAACCCAGAGCTTCTTCAACCCTTGACTAGGAACAGACCTATCCCTAGTTTGGGTGAGTACAGGGCTTCTTAGGGCTTCCCAGGTGGCTCAATGGTAAAGAACTCACCTGACAATGCAGGAGACATGGGTTCGATCCCTGGGTTGGGAAGTTCCCCTGGTGGAGGAAATGGCAACCCACTCTAGTATTCTTGCCTGGGGAGTTCCGTGGACAGAGGAACCTGACGGGATACAGTTCTTGGGATTGAAGAGTTGGACACGACTTAGCAACTAAACAACAGCAGGTCTTCTTGGCTATTAGAACCATGCTGTATAAGAAAGATACAACCTGCCTCCCCAACCCCCACCACACAGACACCTCCCCCTGCCCCTGGAAAATGAAATTCCCTCCTTGTTTTTACTACCATTGTGGTTAAAGCCACATGGGGACATCACCACCTTTGGCTGTGTGGTTCTCTTTGGCATGTGGGAAGCTTTAAAATGCCTTGACCTAGAGGCTGAACCCCCTCCAGCCCCCCACCATGTGCCCCTGCAGACTCAGGGGCGGAGGGTGGGGGGAGCGAGCTATAGCGAGGGAGCTGGGAAGGTGTCTCCCTTTATTCCAGGTCAGGCCAAAGATCCGGGATCAGGAACACCCTCCCAAGACTGGAGACCGGCCTCTAACTTTCCTGAGCTGGTTGAGCAGGCTCTGGCTTCCTTTCTGGAATCTGTGGATGCAGTGGATTAATTCAGCTGTAGGGAGGGTTAGAAGGAGGCCAGAGAAGCTGGAAGCTGAAAGGAAACCCAGCATCTGCCCAGCACAGGACACCATCCTACTGGGAATGGGTGGGGTGTGGGGCCTTCCCAAGCTGCCCTCTCTCTTCCAGGGACCTTCAGGCATGACACTGCTGGCTGCATCATTTGGGAAGAGTCCTTGGTGGCAGGTACAGGAACCTGAGGCCAGGCTGGCCAGCCAGGCAGGGCTGCCCGTCATTACGTGGGGCTCCCTGTGGGGGCCTGTGTCCTTGAGGTCTCAGGGGCTACTGCACTCAGGGCCTCAGTAACTGAAAACTTCGTGCCAAGAGAACAGGGAAGCCCCCCCCCCCCCGTCCCCCACCACCACTCTCTGCACCAGCTGAGGAGGAAAAGACTGGTGTGGCTGGGGGAGCTGGGTGTTGCTGGGCTTCGGAAGCCTGAGCCAGGAGGCAGCGCTCCTCTCAGGCACAGCATGGATGCTCCGTGAGCGCCTGCATTTATCAGGGGCTGAGGGATGCAGCCGGGGAGCCCACAGGAAGCTTCCCATCTTGGGCTTTGTTCTCTGATTCCCAGACCCCAACTTGGTGCTTACTTATAGGAGAGCGTGCCAAGGTCATGGAGAGAAGGGACGGGGTCCTGGCCTTGAACTTCACCAGGAAGTGAGAGCGTGCTATGAACCACAGCCAAAGGTGCCGATGTCCCCATGTGGCTTTAACCACAGTGGTAGTAAAAACAAGGGGACAATTCATTTTGCAGGGGCAGGAAGACGAGTCTGTGTGCTGTGTGTCAGGGAGGCAGGTGGTCTCTTTTGATACCAACTCTGGGCCTTTCCAGACGTCTCCTGGGGGCCTGCCCTGCCCCAGGTGCCCTCAGATTCCCCTCCTGTCTTGGGGCAAGCCTCTGAGCCTCAGGGGCTGGTTTCCAGCAAACCATCTCAGATGTTGTCCTTTTGAGGGCAAATTTGGACTCCAGCCCTGCCCAGCCCCACAGAACAGGGGTTTGGCTTATGCTACCAGCTGCAATGTCCCCTGGTGAGTTTTGGGGAAGGCTTGCCCCAGGCAGCTGCTGAAGCAGGGGGGTCGCGGGGTTGCTGGGCAGAGCCGGAGAGCAGGAGGGGCCCTCTGTGCTGTCCCCTCCCTTGGATTCATGCCCCGCCAGCTTCTCTCGCTCCACTGGGCACCCTCAGGGACTCTAAGCCAGATGGCCTGAAAGGTGGCCACTCCTGCATCCTTCAGGGGACCAGCTGGGCTGCATCAGGAGATGCTGGGATGTTCCAGGGCAGGGAGAACCTGCGGGGGACCATGGCATGGTCCTTCTCTGGGGACAGGAAGACAGGCAGCTGCCTTGGAGGCACTCCTTCTCCCCAAGACTATGCCTACTCGGTGTGGCCAGCGCTGTCTCCTCAAGGCATCACTAGGAGAGGGACCAGCCTTGGATCTGGAGAATCTTCTAAAGATAGGTGAGGGGTTCTGGCGGGGGGCTTGGGGGCACAAGGTCAAGCCGGTAGGTAGGGTCAGCAGCCCTCGGCTCTTTCCTTGGCTGAGAGGGACTGAAGCTGGCAACCACTGAGTTCCACTTGGAAATTCCATGACCCGAGGCCCTGAGACCCCACCCAGCCTCCAGAGAAGTCTTGGTGGGAAAGGCTGAGTCAGGAGGGGACCATCCACTCTATCACTGGACTTGTGCAGAGCACCACCTTAGCCCTGGGTGCCCCCTGGCACTTTAGACGGTCCCTCTCGGCACCCCCTTTCCCCATTACATCTCTCCCCACAGGACCAGGAAGTGGCAGGGACAAGGGGCATGCTGACTGGCTCCCACACACTCCTGCCACCACGTGGTGGGCCCCGGGCTCTCTGGAAGGCCCGGACTGAACCCAGAGCCTGCCCAGACCTGCCCCAGGGTCCCCCCCTAGGGTGAGCCTTGGGCCTTCCTGCAGGTGAGAGGCTGGGCAAGGAGCAGCTGGGAGGTGTGGATGGAGGTGGATGTGCAGAGTCCACACAGGCACAGGGACATGCCCCTCGTCAGGCATGGTAGTGTGGGGACAGTGGGTCACAGTCTCCGTGTGTGCTCACGTCCCCCACCCTGGGAAGTGAGGGCCGCCACCAAGCCTCCCCACCCCCCCCACCACCTTCCTGTGTGGCCTGGCCACACACAGGGGACCCAGTGGCAGGGTGGGGGAGGCAGAGTGGTATGGCTGGCTGGCTGGCCGGGGGCCTCCCCGAGAAGGCAGCATTTGGCCAGAGGCTGAGCGGGGGACTGAGTCCAGCCTGGGGGCAGCACGTCCAGTCTGAAGCAGCAGCAGCAGCAGGAGCTCTGAGGCGAGCAGCCCCTGGGATGAGTGAGGGGCAGAGGGGCTTCTAAGGCTGGGGGTGTGAGCCAGCAGGAGCGGGTAACAAGAGATTCCAGAGACAGCAATCACGGGGAGCCCTGCAAGCTGGGTGAGGCTCAGCTGGGACCCCCTGCTCATATGCCGAGTCCTAATCCTAGGACCTCAGGGGGTGACGTTGTTTGGAAACAGGGCTGTGGGAGGTATCATTCCTTAAGATGAGGTCATTCTGGAGTAGGGGGGCCTAATCCAAGGTGAATAATGTCCTTAATAAAGGGGGAATCTGGACACAGAAACACATGGGAGAGCACCATGTGAAGATGAAGGCAGAGATCAGGATGAAGCTTCTACAAAGTAAGGAATGCCCAAGGTCGCCAACAAACCACCAGAAACCAGGGGAGCGGCCGGGGACCCCTTCTCCCTCACAGCCTCAGAGGAAATCCACCTCGCCAGCACCTTGAGTTTGGACTTTTGGCCTCCAGAGCTGGGAAGCAGTCTTTTGTTGAAGCCACTGAGTTTCTGGTACCTTGTTACAGTTGCCCTATAGCAAAGGAACACAGGTCAGTTCTGAGAGATACGGAAGCCATCGTTCAACAGAAAGATGTCCTAAGTTAGAATGGCGTCACCTGGCAGGTATGGGGAAAAGAGACTCGTGATCTGTGCAGTTGCCAAGGCTGCCTGAATGGCCAGAGAGAGCAAGAGAGTGGCTCTTCCTTCCTTGGGGGTGGGGAGGGCGTGGTGGGCTCCCTCCCAGCTCTCTGACCCTCTGCAGGGGGCACCAGTCTCAGGATAACTTCCTAGGGGTGCCAGGCCTTCTTTCCACAGACTGTCAGCTTTCCTGGAGCACAGGGAGGGACATGTGTCTGCTCCACGTCCCCAGTCCCTGTGAGAGTGTTAACAGCCTCAGCAGGGAGGCCAGGGGTCTCCAAGCAGCAGAGGGGAATAAACTGCAAGTGGTGGACGTAGTTTTCTCCCTTCTCTGTTGACAAAATCAGTTCTGCCTAAGACAGCTTTCTTTTTTTTTCTCTTCTCAAAACTTGGGCTGATAAGGGCTCAACAAACCAGTATTCATGTCAATTGTTTTATGGTTGGGGATGACACACCTTGCGCCATTCTATCTAAAAACTGCATGTTGTGGAAGAGGAAAGTGAAAGTGAAGTTGCTCCGTCGTGTCCGACCCTTTGCGACTTCACGGACTGTAGCCCACCAGGCTCGTCTGTCCATGGGATTTTCCAGGCAAGAATACCGGAGTGGGTTGCCATTTGGTGAAATTCCCTCAGCCTCGAGGTGTCTCTCTTATCTGATTAGCAGCTTGCCAACAGACATAAAACACCTTGCTAAAAACTAGCAAGCAGGCACTCTTTCTGTCCCCTTCTGATGTCTCTATTAGAAGCTTTCCCTGTTACTATTATACTTTAATAAAACTTTGCTACAGAAAAGTTCCAAGTGGTCAAGCCTCGTCTCTGGCCCCGGATCGAATTCCTCTCCTCCAGAGGCCACAAATCCTGGCATTGCACACGGCTCGCAACCACATCCTTTCACCTGCCCAGACCACAGTGGGACCTACAGGAAACTGGGCAGCTGAGTCAGGAAGGGCTGGGTGTCAGCTTTGCCTGGCTGTGAACCCAAGGAAGACCAGTTGTAAGAGAAGCCAGGGAACAAAGTCTTGGAGGGCCGGGACCACGGGATCAGCAGAGATGAGCACTGAAAGAAGGAGCCTGGGCAAGTGGCTCCATCATGTTCGGGGACAAAGGCTGCATTTGATGAGCAGAGGTAGTGTCCCAGGACCAGAGTAACGGGACCGTGCCTGGGGTCCGCACTGCAGGCACTCGGCCATCTTGCCTGAGTACAAATCCCAGATCAGCTGCTTCCTAGCTGTGATTTCTCTGCCCCATGACTGAGCTTCTCTGTTCAGTGACTGAATTTCTCTGCCCTGGTTTCTTCAGCTGCAAGATGAGCACAGGGGAGTGCGTGTGTTAGTTGCTCAGTCGTGTCCAGCTCTTAGTGACCCCACGGACTGTAGCCTGCCAGGCTCCTCTGGTCCCTAGAATTCTCCAGGCAAGAATGCTGGAGTGGGTTGCCATTCCTTTCTCCAGGAAATCTTCCTGACCCAGGGATCGAACCTGGGTCTCCCATATTGTAGGCAGAGTCTTTACCATCCGAGCTACTAGGGAAGCCTGTCAGAGTCCTGGGGGAGGACAAAGTGAACTTGCCTGGGGTAGGCACACAGTATATATTGGAGGACTGTTACTTATTACATTTTATCACCACAGCAAGGATGCACTTGGTACAACAAGGTGGTGGTGGGATGGGAGGGCATGCGAGGAGGAGTGGCTCAGAGGGGGTTTGCTTCAAAGACTCAGATACTCTAGAGACTGAGAGTCTCCAGAGAAGGACAAAAGCTGAGTGCAGAGCCCGAGGCTGACTCTGACTGCAGCTGGGGGCTCATGGTCTTGAGGCCCACAGGTGCCGTCGCCCAGCATGCCTTGTTACCTTGTAAAGCAGGCAAAGCCAAGAGCAATTTTAAGAAGCAATAATGAAAACTGAACAGCTGTTGTGGGCTCTGGAAGATTCAGCTTTGACATCTGCCACAGAAGCCTGTGACGGGTCCCAGCCTCAGGCTCTGGTGGTAGATAGGGGACATTCATGACCTACGGGGCCTGGATTCTGAGGATGGGAGGAATGCTGGCTTTTCCAGGCCACATGGTGCCGTCATGGCTTCATTGGTATGAAAAGGAAGAGGCATCTCCGTGAGTCAGAGGCTGTCCAGCATGCCCATCTCAGGCTCTTTAAAAGCTGTGACCCCACAACCCCTGAGACAGACCCCCTTCCCCACAAGCCCCCACTCTCAGACTCTAGCCCCTCTCTGGTTCAGACAAGTCACCTGACAGAAAGGTCAAGTGCTCAGTTACTGCTCCATTTGGAAGCTACCTTGCATTTTCCCACCTGGAAAATCACTTCTGTGATTTTTGAAACTTAAAAATCTCATGCGATAACAACTGTTAACTAACTAAGCAATGAGAAACTCCTGGCCTGAGAGCCAGCTGCACAGTGAAGGCCTCTGGCTCGGCGGCTGCTCTGCTCGAAGGGGGTCTTCTTCTAAGCAACTGATGTCACTTTGTTCAGCTACCTAACTATTTACCTCTCTCTCCTTCCCTGTCTTCCTGCCTCCCTTCCATCTCTCATCTATCTTCAACTAACGAGTTATCATCTATCCATTTATCTCTGTGTACCTATGTATGTATATATGTATCTGTCAAACATCTACCTGTCTATCCATCTTATTCTTGTTCAGTCTCTCAGTTGTGTCCAACTGTTTGAGACCCCATGGACTGCAGCATGCCAGGCTTCCCTGTTCTTCACTCTCTCTCAGAGTTTGCTCAAATTCATGTCCATTGAATTGATGATGCCATTCAAGCATCTCAATCATTCAACCCCTTCTCCTCCTGCCCTCAATCTTTCCCAGCAGCAGAGTCTTTTCCAATGAGTTGGCTCTTCACATCAGGTGGTCAAAGTATTAGAGCTTCAGCTTCAACATCAGCCCTTCCAATGAATATTCAGGACTAATTTCCTTTAGGATGGACTGGTTGGATATCCTTGCTGTCCAGGGACTCTCAAGAGTCTTCTCCAGCACCCCAGTTTGAAAACATCAATTCTCTGCTGCTCAGCCCCTTTTATGGTCCAACTCTCACATCCATACATGACTACTGGAAAAACCATAGCTTTCACTACACAGACCTTTGTTGGCAAAGTGATATCTCTGCTTTTTAATATGCTATCCAGGTTGGTCATAACTTTTCTTTCAAGGAGCAAGAGTCTTTTAATTTCATGGCTGCAGTCACCATCCGCAGTGATTTTGGAGTCCAAGAAAATAAAATCTCTTATTGTTTCCAGTGTTTCCCCATCTATTTCCCATGAAGTAATGGGACAAGATGCTGTGATCTTACTTTTCTGAATGTTGAGTTTTAAGCCAATTTTTTCACTCTCCTCTTTCACTTTCATCAAGAGGCTCTTTAGTTCTTCTTCACTTTCTGCCATAAGGGTGGTGTCATCTGCATATCTGAGGTTATTGATATTTCTCCTGGCAGTCTTGATTCCAGCTTGTGCTTCATCTAGCCCAGCATTTCTCATGATGTACTCTGCATGTAAGTTAAATAAGCACGGTGACAATATATAGCCTTGAAATACTCCTTTCCTGAGTTGGAACCAGTCTGTTGTTCCATGTTCAGTTCTAACTGTTGCTTCTTGACCTGCATACAGATTTCTCAGGAGGCAGGTCAGGTGGTCTGGTATTCCCATCTATTTAAGAATTTCCCACAGTTTGTTGTGATCCACACAGTCAAAGGCTTTGGCATAGTCAATAAAGCAGAAATAGATGTTTTTCTGGAACTCTCTTGCTTTTTCCATGATCCAGCAGATGTTGGCAATTTGATCTCTGGTTCCTCTGCCTTTTCTAAATACAGCTTGAACATCTGGAAGATCGCAGTTCACATACTGTTGAAGCCTGGCTTGAAGAATTTTGAGCATTAATTCACTAGCGCGTGAGATGAGTGCAATTGTGCAGTAGTTTGAGCATTCTATGGCATTGCCTTTCTTTGGGATTGGAATGAAAACTGACGTTTTCCAGTCCTGTGGGCACTGCTGAGTTTTCCAAATTTGCTAGCATATTGAGTGCAGCACTTTCACAGCATCATCTTTTACGATTTGAAATAGCTCAACCTACCTATGTATCTTTATATTATCTGTCTATTTATCTTTCTATTATCTATTATCTCTCTATCAACCAATTGGGGCTTCCCTAGTGGCTCAGATGGTAAAGGATCTGCCTGCAATGTGGGAGACCCAGGGTTCAATCCCTGAGCAGAGAAGATCCTCTCAAAAGCCTTCCTGTGCCACCTATAAAGTTAATAAGATTAAATTTCTTTTCAAATACTCTGCTATTCATACTTTACAGGAGATATGGGTTTCCCAGGTGGCACAGTGGTAAGGAATCTGTCTGCAGACACAGGAGATGAGGGTTTGATCCCTGGGTAGGGAAGATCCCCTGGAGTAAGAAATGCCTACTCACTCTAGTACTCTTTCCTGGAAAATCCCATGGACAGAGAAGCCTGGTAGGCTAAAGTCCATTTGGATGCAAAGAGTCGGACGTAACTGAACACTCACAGACACACACATCAATCAATTAGCTATCTATATACCTATTATCTATCAATTTTTCTATCCATTTATCACCTATTATCTATATAATCTCAATCTCCCTAAATACCTATAATCTATCTTTCTATCTTCAACCGATATCTATCCATCCATTATCTGTCTATCCTTCTGTCTCCCTATCTGTCTGTCATCCATCTGTCTTTTTTTATCTTATCTATCTTCTTGCTCATCAATACACACATCCTCACTATTTCAGTTAAATCCCCAGCCTTGCTCTGGGCACTTCTAGGAGGCAGGCACTTATTGCCTTGATGCAGAGCTGACAGGAGAACACGCACAAAGAGGCACTTAATGAATGCTTCTTGATGGTAAAAGTACTGAGGCCAAAAGGTGAAAGCACTGAGAGGTTTTGAAGGTCAAAGCCAAGGGACAGTGTGCCGGTGGGAGCCAGGCCAAGCATCTGTCTCTCCCACTTCAACTGGGCATGTCCTCTGCGAGCCCTGAGGGTCACCTTTCCTAACCCAGCCTTCTCCTCCAAGTACAGAGGGATTTTGGAGCCTCATCCATCTGATTGAGCCTAATTAGTTGGGCCTTAGTTTAAACATGATTTTAAGCTTTATTTTTTTTTTTAATTTTTATTTTTACTTTATTTTGCTTTACAATACTGTTTTGGTTTCGCCATACACACCGATTTTGAGCTTTAGACTCAGACCAAACTTCTTCCATCCCCATCGGCTGGCACCCGTCTTCCCTCTTTCCCGATGCTCTGACATGTCAGGTGCAAGGGGAGGAGTGGAGAAGCGGCAGTGACCAGGCAATGGAGGGCAGGAGGCTGGCTGCCTCATCGCAGGACTTGGAGGGCGTGGGTCAGTTCACAGGAGGAGAGACGTGCCTTCATGCATGAAGAGCTATAACCCAGCCTAACACAGAGACACATGAGCCAGTGGCCTCGGAAGGAGTGAGCGATAGGTGGAAGAGACTGACCACTGGACCGATAGACAGACAGACAGCTGGCTGAGGTAAGGGACAGACAGATGGATAAAGGATAAAAGCTGAATCTAACGCATAGAATCGAGTTTTTTTCTGAGTAGAACTTATATGAGTCCGTATACTTGGGGGCATCTTTTGGCCCAATACTGATCTGTCCTGTGTAAACGGTCTCTCAGAGGCTAGAATGACAACATAGCCCACGGTGTTGGCCAGTGAGACGTGAGGAGCCTTGGCAGTAACACGAGGCCCCCACTGCACTCACCTGGCCTCCGTCTCCCTTCCCGGGGTGACCAGTGGCGGCTCCCATCCTTTCTGGGCTGTTCCGCGCTGCTCTCCCGGCTCTCACCACTGGGGGCACTGTTGCCGCCTGCGGGCGGGGCGCGCCCCGCATCCACGTCCTCCGTGTTGCCCGCGCCTGGCTGGCCCGCGGCGTCGCAGTCCTTCCGCACTCTGAGAGGAAGACACGCTTCAAGGATTCTCACCCAAACGTGTCTAATTCCCCTAGATGCCCCGTCACATCTGTGTTCAAAGCAGGACGGCAGACTGCACTGTACTGGTGAGAAGCGATGGAGATGCAGATGGCATGCAAATGGAAGGAGGGGTTTCTGTTCCCCAGACCTCAGTGACTGATGAATGAATGCACCCTGCCCGGATGAAGAAGCCCCTCAGGGACTGATAAGTGAATACACCACGTCCGGATGAAAGCCCATCAGTGACTGATAAGTGAATACACCCTGCCCGGATGAAAAAGCCGCGCGGGCTCCACCATCCACAGGGACCCTCAGCTTTGAGGTCCAACACACAGCCCTGTTAGATTCAGGCAAAACAACTTAGAATTTGTTCCAACTAACCAGGAACACCAGGTGAGAAAACTTATTCGATGAGAGATGGGGCCGGGGGCAGGATGGGGCAAGGAGGCTGGTTCAAGCCTGATTCTTTGCAACAGATGTGTAACAAAGACCCGTAACCTCAGCAACATTCCAAGGACCGAAACCCGTCTCAGCCCGTGGATGGAAGGGAGAGCGAGGTAGACTCTCATCTGATGACGTTTCCCATTGAGTCATCATCTGAAACGGCTTGTTGAAACAAAGGATGTGTTGGAGGACATTTGGGCACGGCAGTTTTCATCACAGGAGGATGGGCAGACAGTGAGATCCCTACCAGAAGCCTCGGAGCTCGCAGCCCCGTCCCATCCGGGTAAATAATGCCTTTGCCGTGAAGACCCACCTTAACCACTTGGTTCGGAGCCACGCCCTGATGCTGTCCAAGGTGAGCGGTCCGCTCCAGACGTTCTTCAGCTGCCTGTGGGTCCCCAGGTAGGATGTGGTGAGTGGGGAGACATACATGGGGTACCCCAGGGGCTGGTCACAGGAGGAATTGATCAGGTTCCGGAGGACCTGCTTGTTGTTCTGAATGCTGCCGCGCTCGGGGTTGCGGTTGCGGAGGAAGATGAGTTCTTGCTGCTGCCCGGCCCAAAGGCCGCGGACACATTCTCTGTTCACCTGCAGCGCGGGGAAGACACGCAGAGGAAAGTGGATGGTGGGGCGGAGAGAGACCGGGGCTACAGACTGTTTGGTCTGAGG
The DNA here is from genome assembly GCF_032405125.1 of Capricornis sumatraensis. NCBI lineage: Eukaryota > Metazoa > Chordata > Mammalia > Artiodactyla > Bovidae > Capricornis > Capricornis sumatraensis. The sequence continues at coordinate 39,052,338 of NC_091078.1, read as the reverse complement.
ACCTGTGGCCACTGTGCTTTGGCCTAAAGCTTTGTTAGTGATGTCTGAATGGCAGCAAAGTGGATATGATGGCATTTTCATGGGGCCATGGAGATCAAATAAAAAGGAAAGAAGGCTTTGTTTCAGCCCGGTGATTTGAAGCTGTATGAAGAGAATCTCTGGGAAGGAAGTTATTGGGTCCAGGAATAGGTTATGAGAGGGAGGCTTGGAATCTTCAGTTCAGTTCAGTTCAATCACTCAGTCGTGTCCGACTCTTTGCGACCCCATGAATCGCAGCATGCCAGGCCTCCCTGTCCATCACCAACTCCTGGAGTTCAATCAGACTCATGTCCATCGAGTCAGTGATGCCGTCCAGCCATCTCATCCTCTGTTGCCCCCTTCTCCTCCTGCCCCCAATCCCTCCCAGCATCAGAGTCTTTTCCAATGAGTCAACTCTTCGCATGAGGTGGCCAAAGTACTGGAGTTTCAGCTTTAGCATCATTCCTTCCAAAGAAATCCCAGGAACAAGCTAGATTCTGACCCCATGCGTGTCTAGCCTAGCAGGACTTCTTGCCAAAGCCATCACCTGCACACCAGCTCTTTGAGTGGGAAAGGGCCCTGCAGAGATGCACTGCCTGTCCGGGGCCACCCACCCTGCATGCTGGCCAGCACTGCCCGCTCCCCCTGCCCCCGGGAAATGTGGCTCTGGACAGAGGATGCTGGCCTAGGGGGCATGGCGTCTGAGCCAATCCATGCTACCATGTTGGGAAAAAAGTTCGTTCGGGGGACTTCTTTGTTGGCTTAGTGGTAAAGAATTCACTAATGTAGGAGACTCAGGTTTGATCCCTGGTCTGAGAAGATCCCACATATGGAGGAGCAACTATGCCCATGCACCGCAACTACTGATCCTATGCTCTAGAGCCCGGGAGCTGCGACTCCTGAGCTCATGCACTGCAACTACTGAAGCCTGTGAGCCCTAGAGCCCGTCCTCCACAGCAAGAGAAGCCGCCCCAGTGAGAAGCCCTTGCACACCGCAACTAGAGAAAGCCCACATAGCAACAGAGACCCAGCACAGCCAAAAATTAAATAAATATATATAATAAATTATTTTAAACAAGAAAAGTTCATTCAGGTTTTTCCCGAATGAAAACCCAAATGGACTTGTTGGCAAGCCATATATTTCTTCTCATGTCCCCCCAGGCGGGAGGCTGGTGGCAGCCGGGAAGGATGGCTCCCATACCTTGATCACCTTGAAGCTCAGGAAGCTTCTGTGGAGCATGAGCACCTTGTACTCGTCCGTGCCCTCATCTACCACGTGCCTCAGGGTCAGCAGCTCCTCCTTGTTGGCGAGCACGGCGCCCCTCCAGGCTGGGTCACCCTCATGGCAGATGACCACTTTCTTCTCAAAGGACTGGATGGCCTCGTAGAGGACTGCTGGGTCTTCGTACTCATCGGGGCAAGTGAACTGGTCCTGGGGAAAGAATTCATCTGTGGGTCGGGAGGACCACAAAGCTGGTCCTGGCTTGCTGTGCACACAGCAATGAGGCCGATGCCTGGTGCAAGGCCAAGTCCACCTCCGCATCACTCAGCCCCACTGGGTGGATGGCGGGCACCTCACTATCGCAGTGGCCTCGGGGCCCATAGAGCTGGTGGCATAGAAGCCTAGGACTTTTCACCACAGTGTGGACACTTCTGATGTCATTTTCTCCAGCCAAGTCCCCTCTTCCATGCTAGTGGGAGATCACCACCTCCTAGGGACTCTTGAGGGCACATCACCATGGATACCATCAAAAAATAGGCAATGCCTCAGTGCTTAGTTGCTGGGCTTCCCAGATGGAGCTAGTCGTAAAGAACCTGTCTGCCAGTGCAGGAGGCAAGAGATGCGGGTTTGATCCCTGGGTTGGGAAGATACTCTGGAGTAGGAAATGGCAACCACCCCAGTATTCTTGCCTGGAAAATTCCATGGACAGAGGAGCCTGGAGGGCTACAGTCCAAGGGGCCACAGAGTCGAGGGGACTCAACTGAGCACACACCACACACACACACACACACACACACACACACACGCACGCACACACTTAGTTACTAAGTCAGAAGCCTACTTGTCAGAATTATGCTGAGCAAGGGGACCATGTTTTTGAAAGGTCATTTTTTCCCCTAATGTTTCAGGATTATACTTAAAAAGAAAAAAAAAGGAATGCTTACCTGATGCAACTTCAGGGACATCCTGAGAGCTGGGACAACAACTTTGTGCAGCAGGTCGATGTCTGCGAACACCCACTCATCTCGGGCTGTTATCCTGAAGTCACCTTTGAAGAGGGCATGGAGGCCATATAGGAAAGAATCCAGGCTGCGAAACAAAGTTTGTTTGTTCACATGGAGCAAAGGTGTTCAGGCTCCTGTCACCCTGAACTGGCCCGAGTCTCCCCTGTGACACCACAAGGACTTCACTGTCTTCAGGCTGATCTGGCAGGGGTCCCACTGAATATCTGGCCCTGCGGCCTATGTTCGGACCCTTGTGACAACTGCTGTAGTGATCACCGTCAAGAATAGCCGGTGACACACCAGATCACAGAGTGTGGGGGTAGAAGTCTTAGTCAGAGCCGGCCTGCCACATCCATAGGCAGAGTGAGTGTGGAGATGCAGGAAGTCTGGTCCTAGAGCCCTGGAAAGGCTACACTTCTCAGGAGGGAGGCAGGGAGGCCCAGGGAAGAGTCCAGGCCCTTCTGCTTGTCCTCTCTGTGTTTCCGCATGGCACTTTTGGACTATGTGACTCATAATGAAAATTGGATTCTCTCACCATATGGAGAGAGAAAATGACACCAAGTGAAATCTCAAATTGGCTGTTTAGATTTTCAGAGTATACCAGTCTCCCAATCCCACCCTTTTGTGAATGATTAGTGGATGAGGCACAATTTGTTGTTGTTCAGTCGCTAAGTTGTGTCCAACTCTTTGCGACCTCGTGGACTGCAGCACACCAGGCTCCCCTGTTCTTCACTATCACCTGGAGTTTGTTGAAACTCATGTCCATTGAGTTGGTGATGTTATCTAACCATCTCATCCTCTGTTGCCCCCATGATAGAGGGGGTTAAAATGAATGACCGAAGGATTTCTCAGCTTTTCCAGGTTTCTATGTTTCTGGGCTTTTCTGCTTTGCCTTCATTTCCTGTGTGTAACTACTACCTGGGTGGAGAGCAGAGAGGCACCCAAGGGACACCTTTCACAGTCCAGGCCCATTACCTTTCGGATCAACACACGGTTCGGGAAAGCGAATCACCCTATATTATGTGGAGGGAAAGAACTGTTCTTAATTCTTTCCCTTTAGGTCCATTAATACACTTGGCAGCCACCTCTCATGAGCCTGGCTTCTAACATCCCTGAGTGGGACTGGGCGGCTACACAAGAAACAACGTCCCTGATAGGATTGGACTGGGACATAATGACCCAGGAAGTGTGTGGAAGACTTTCTGAGGATGGAGCTGAGGAGGCTTTAAACGAGCTGGCTCACCAAGCAAGACTGTGGATTCAACACAGAATATTAGGCCCGCATGTCAGGGAAATAGTTCCACTGACTGCTATTGGAACACGTGATTGCAAAATGTACTACAATCGTTAACTTCCTTCCAGAACTCCATTGAGAGAGATGCTGAGGCTCAAGGTCAGAGATGACTGTGGGAAACGGGTCTAGGCAGGTGGGGCAGGTGCCAGGGTCTTGAGGAGCCCAGAGCCTTCCAGGAAGAGTTTCAGGAGGCAGCCGTCCTGGACAGGCTGCCCCTACACAGAACAAAGACTTCCTGGGGCTGCCAGCAGGCCTGGGAGGGGAGGGGTGGATGGCAGGGCAAGGATGCAACAGGACAGGGGAAGGGAGGGGAGCTTTAAAACAGTGCAAACTGCTGTCATTGAAAATGGTCCAAAATGCCCCTGTCGTCAGATAGCAGTAGGTACTAAAAAGAGGGCTAAAAGTAGGTGGGGTTTCTTCTAGAAAGGATTAGAAGCATGCCAGGCTGCTAGCACACAGGTTTAGAGAAATCACCCCTCTAGATGTAGGGCTGAGGACAGTGGCAGAGAGAGATGAAAGGACCTGCCGAGATGCCCAGGTAGGTGGCAGAGAAGAGCCAGGCATTCAGTCCATCCTTTGATGGCTTATGCAAGGCAAGCACAGATCTGATTCCCCAGTCTAGAAAACGCCCTTCCACGGGACCTCGATAAATGATTGGAGCCCATTTCAGGCCCCTAATGACAGAATGATAGATGCTTTACTGATCATTTCTATTTTCAGAGGAAAATAACACATTATGAGACTTACTGCTATTACATTAAAACAAGTCTCAATGCACACACCTATCTATGAAATAGACACAGAATCACGGGGAGAGAGAACAGACTTGTGGTTGCCAAGGGGGAAAGGGGTTGGGGGAGGGAAGGACTGGAATTGGGGATTAACAGATGCAAACTAACATATATGTATATATATATAGAATGGAGAAGCAACAAGGTCCTATTGTATAGAACAGGGAAATATATTCATCATCTTGTGATAAACTATAATGGAAAAGAATATTAAAAAAAAGAATGTATAGATGTATAATTGAATGTACATATATACTTTTCTGTACAGCAGAAGTGAATACATTGTAAATGAACTATATGTCAATGAAATTTTTAAAAAAAAATGAGTCTCCATGCAGAAAACAAAGCCTGAATTAGTATTTCACTAGATTGAGGGTACTACCCTTAGACTGTGGGTCATTACTCCTAGTACCTTAAAGATACAGGCATCCTAGATATAAGGTGTTTCATTATCTGCCTTTTATCTTCAGGAGAATGAGGAGGAAGAAGGCAGAGATGTGATGAGCTGGAAAGCTCTGAGGAGAGGTCTCCAGGTGGCCCCCACGCATTTCTGACTTGCAGAATCACCAGGCTTTATTCTGTTAAGACTCTACTGAGAGATGACAGGCTCCCACCCCGAGGCCAACAGCTGGAGCAGGGAAACAGGGTTACATCTGAGTTATTCAAGGTTGGCCTTTGTGGGGACTAGAGCAGCCAACACTTGGCCCCTTAGCTTATCTTTATTGATTGAGGTTTTCTGCACAAATGTGGTGCCATGTAAGCCGAGGCTCATCTCAATGCCGCGGTCCAGTTCTCTGCGTGTGGATGTGCGTCTCTAACACATGACTACACTAGGCCCAGGTTTCTTCTGGATTCAGCTTCTGCTCAGAGTCACTCCACGCCCCTATCAGACACCAGCAACCACCAAGCTGAGTCTCTGTGACACTCTGCTTGTACTCACTCCTGTTCTTTCTGGTTCCTGACCCTGTTCCCTATTCTATGATGACATAACCATTGGTGGTACATACAAATAAGAGGTTGGGGCCATCAGCACTTAAGCACAGATGTACACAACCTTTCTGGAGTCATTTTCTGGCCTGAAGCTCTGGCTGTTGCTTGCAGCCCTGGCAGAAACTCTAGCTCCATGAAGATTATGCTTTAACGGGTCCCACCCATTTCAGCATCCTCGCCCATCACCTTTCACAGAGCAGTGACAACTTGAGAATGGCCAGATGAAGTGAAGGCTGTTTTCACTCCTGTTTCACTGTTTTACAGCATCTTTCTTTATCCACAGAGGAGTCCTCGTGGCTCAAGTCTAGCCAGATGTTGCCTATGACCCCATCCAGCTCAGCCCAGTTCTCACCTGCACCCTCTCTCACTGGCTCTCAGTCCATGGAAATTCTGGCTCCTAGGAAATTTCAATATCCAGAAATATCCAGAAACATTCTGGATGTCACAGCTGTAGGGCAGTGCTCCTGGCACCCAGTGGGTAGAGGCCAGGCAGGAACGCCCAGGATAGTCCCCCACAACAAAAAGCCACCCAACCTAAAAGGTGAATAATGCTGCTGCTGAGAAACCTTGCCCATTATGACTGAAGATACAGACTTTAAGTTCTAGACACTGGTTCATTATCTTGGATCCAGTGTTAATGACTCTTGGGATTCAGGTGGGAACAACTCTAATGCTGGGATAGTTTCTGCAGGACTCCCAGTGGACTCTCCAGAAGGATTGATATGCCCAAGTTAATGTCCAAACAGACTCGTATACTGCATGTTTACAGATGGGCGTCGTGGAGAGCCTTCTGCTGCAGGGCACTGCTGTCCATGGAGCCCTTGGAGAACATATGTGAACAACTGCGATTTGCAGGCTGGGTTCCCATGCTTGCTAGTTAACAATGGAGATTCTTAGAGAGTGAGTACTTGGTGGTTTTCTAAGTCAGTATCCTAGCTCAGAGAGCATTCCACTGTTGGGGAGGCACCATGCTTCATACACGATTCATTCCTCTGTGGGATTCCCCAACCATGCAACCAGTGACCACTAAAGGAGCTGGAAGTACAGAGAGTAATGCATGCAAGAGGGGATGGCCTTGGTAACAGTATCCTACTGTTGATAAGCTCTTATTGATCATTGTCCAAAAGCAACTCCTGACAACTAATCTTTGAGTTCTTTAAATATAAGATATATTTTCTTCAGGTGAAAATTACTAAATGTATTTTTTCTGTGGGATGAATAAAAGATCCTCTTCATTGATCTATTTCTCAGAATTCATTCAGATTAAGGCTTTTTTTGTATTTGATTTCAATTTTTTCAGCTTTATTGAGGTGTAATTGACACAATTTTTAAGTATTTAAAAGGTAAAAAAAATTAAAATTATAAAAACAAAATCTTATATACAACTTGAAAGAAAATAAATAAAATGTACATCATGATTTGATAAACATTGTGAAGGGCAGATTAAGGCTTTTGGCTTGAGGATTTCAGCTTCCTTTTTAAAGAAGGTTTAAATATAATTTTTAAAAACTCGGGAGAAATAAGAATTTGTGAACTCCTAAAGGTGTGGTTTTGAAAGATTAATGTTTTATGGGTGGAAGTGAGCAGTCTTACTACGTTAAGTACCAGGAAATCTAGTAGTTTGTGTACATGAGAGTATTGTAGATATCTGTATTATTCAAGGGCATCTCAGAATTTTAAGTTATACAAATATTAAAACCACCATATAAAATATTAACACTTCATAAATAATCTTTCAGTGAACATATTGTTTTTTAAAAAGCACCAGCTCTGAGCAACTAGAAGTGAGACAGAAAAGATACCTTACATTTCTCTGGTGGTTTGTGCATTACTGAGTGCTTTCCATTCCATCAGAGTCTACTCCCTGATGTTCAAGCTGGTTTTAGAAAAGGCAGAGGAACCAGAGAGCAAATCGCCAACATCCGCTGGATCATGGAAAAAGCAAGAGAGTTCCAGAGAAACATCTACTTCTGCTTTATTGCCTATGCCAAAGCCTTCGACTGTGTGGATCACAATAAACTGTGGAAAATTCTGAAAGAGATGGGAATACCAGACCACCTAACCTGCCTCTTGAGAAATTTGTATGCAGGTCAGGAAGCAACAGTGAGAACTGTACATGGAACAACAGACTAGTTCCAAATAGGAAAAGGAGTACATCAAGGCTGTATATTGTAACCCTGCTTATTTAACTTCTATGCAAGTACATCATGAGAAACGCTGGACTGGAAGAAGCACAAGCTGGAATCAAGATTGCCGGGAGAAATATCAATCACTTCAGATATGCAGATGACACCACCCTTATGGCAGAAAGTGAAGAGGAGCTAAAAAGCCTCTTGATGAAAGTGAAAGAGGAGAGTGAAAAAGTTGGCTTAAAGCTCAACATTCAGAAAACTAAGATCATGGCATCTGGCCCCATCACTTCATGGGAAACAGATGGGGAAACAGTGGAAACAGTGTCTGACTTTATTTTTTGGGGCTCCAAAATCACCACAGATGGTGACTGCAGCCATGAAATTAAAAGATGCTTACTCCTTGGAAGGAAAGTTATGACCAACCTAGATAGGATATTCAAAAGCAGAGACATTACTTTGCCGACTAAGGTCCATCTAGTCAAGGCTATGGTTTTTCCAGTGGTCATGTATGGATGTGAGAGTTGGACTGTGAAGAAGGCTGAACACCGAAGAATTGATGCTTTTGAACTGTGGTGTTGGAGAAGACTCTTGAGAGTCCCTTGGACTGCAAGGAGATCCAACCAGTCCATTCTGAAGGAGATCAACCTTGGGATTTCTTTGGAAGGAATGATGCTAAAGCTGAAACTCCAGTACTTTGGCCACCTCATGCGAAGAGTTGACTCATTGGAAAAGACTCTGATGCTGGGAGGGATTGGGGGCAGGAGGAGAAGGGGACGACAGAGGATGAGATGGCTGGATGGCATCACGGACTCGATGGATGTGAGTCTGAGTGTACTCCGGGAGTTGTTGATGGACAGGGAGGCCTGGCGTGCTGCGATTCATGGTGTCGCAAAGAGTCGGACACGACTGAGCAACTGAACTGAACTGAACTCCATTCCATCAGCTCAGCTCATTCGCATGGTTGCCTGTATAAGATATAGTATTAAAACCCTTTCATTTAAGAGGAAACAGGCCAAAAAGGAGTTTAGAAAGAGGATAAGACAGGTGGGAACAGATATTTAGCATCTCATGCAACACTGAAGGGCTTCCCACATGGCCCTAGTAGTAAAGAATCCACCTGCCAATGCAGGAGACCTAAGAGATGTGGGTTTGATCCCTAAATTGGGAAGATCCCCTGGAGGAAGGCATGGTAATCCACTCCAGTATTCTTGTCTGGAGAATCCCATGGACAGAGGAGCCTGGTGGGCTACAGTCCATGGGGTCACAAAGAGTCAGACACGACTGAAGTGACTTAGCATGCACATGACATTGAAGGAGCACACCTCCCTCCTGCCACCCACCTCTCCAGGAAACACAGAGTCTCTTTAAAAACGTGTAACTGGAGTCATCTTCTTAAAGACCAGCTCAGAGGTTGTATTAGAATGGGCTGATTTCTTCAAAGGCTTCAGTTGACCCCACAGTAAAAATAGCATGAATGTGTAAGTCTTGAACTATCCCCCACCTCACCCTCCTGAGGTCGGTGACAAGCTATTTTCCAAGGTTTAAATCAGTGTATGGTTTCCCTGGTGGCTCAGATGGTAAAGAAGCTGCCTGCAAGGTGGCAGACCTTGGCTCAATCCCTGGGTCAGGAAGATCCCCTGGAGAAGGGAATGGCAACCCACTCCAGTATTCTTGCCTGGAGAATCCCATGGACAGAGGAGCCTGGCAGGCTGCAGTCCATGGGGTCACAAAAGAGTCCGACACAACCTAGCGACTCAACAACAAAAGCGCCTGCCTCATTCTCTTTCATGCCTTGAGAGAGAATGAAATGTGTCAACTCGTGTCAAGCACTTAGCACTGTTCCCAGAACCCACAGAGCGCATCCTCAGTGTTCACTATGATCATTATTCTGATTTTCACTGAACTGGAATGTCCAGGCAATATAGGCATCAGATATAAACAGAAGACATTTATCTTGTAGAAACTCAGATAATCATTGGAGAGCAATCACATGGTGAAAGAATCTCAGGGATGTGGTTTCAACTAAATGCCAGCTGTAATGAGAAATAATAATTCCCAAGTGAGAAGTAGTTAAAAGACAAGATTCGATGAAAAGCTTTTTAAAAGTATGTTTGGCTTCATGACGTTTTAATACTTCTGGGCCTCTATATCAGTGGGATCAACTGTTATTATCTGGTGAAAGATGCTTCTGGAGGCTGCTGGACTGGGAGCAGGCTGGCTGTGGAAGAAACAACCTCCTGGCAACTGCTCAGAATGAAAATAGATTTCCAGAACCGGCTCCCAGTGATTCTAAGCTGGCGTGTGTGAGATGGGGTCTTGGGTCTATATTCTGGCCAAGATCCCCAAGTGATTCTGGGGCATAGGGAGGTCTGAGACTCAGGGGGCCAGAACCTGGATGCTTTCTTAAGACGTCCAGACATTTCAGAGAAGCGATGGAGTGGGAGCTCGGCGCAGGACCTGTGCCCCAGTCTGGGGTAAGAGAAGGTTTTCCACAGAGGGGGATTCTTAATGGCTCTTTTCTTTGTATTTTCTCTCTCTTTGCTGAAGTTCTCACTGTGTTCTTCCATTCTTTTCCTGATTTCAGTGAGCATGTTTGACTGTTACTTGAAACTATCTGCTGCATTGATTATCTCAGTTTCATTTAATTCGTTTCCTGGGGTTTGTCTTCTTTCATTTGAAAGATATTCCTTTGTTTCATTTTTGCCTATCAGGTTTTTTTTAGGGGGAGGGGGGTTAAATTATTTTTTTAATTAGAGTATAATTAATTTACAATGTGTTATTTCAAGTGTACAAAAATGATTCAGCTATATATATGTGTGTATGTGTGTGTGTGTGTGTGTGTGTGTGTGCGCGCTCAGTCATGTCCAACTCTTTGTAGCCCCATGACTGTAGCCCTCCAGGCTCCTCTGTCCATGAGATTCTCCAGGTAACAACACTGGAGTGGGTTGCCACTTGTAGCTCCACAGGATCTTCCCAACTCAGGGATCAAACCCATGTCACTTGTGTCTCCTGCATTGGCAGGCAGATTCTTTACCACTGCACCACCTGGGAAGCCCATATGTGTGCGTGTGCATATATATGCATATATATTCTCTTTCAGATTCTTTTCCATTATATTCAACTCTCTCTGCTTGTTTCTACGTATTAGGTACATCAACTACATCTCTTGACCTTGAAAATGTGACTTTATGTAGCAGGTGTCCAGTGGGCCCAATGGCACAGCTCCCCCAGGTCACCAGAGCAGAGTACCCTGTGGGCGGAATGCACCTCCTGCTGTGGCTCGGTCATGATTGCTATGGGTGTCTGATGGGTGGTGCTTGGCCCCAGGTTGGCTGTTTTGAGGCCTGGTTGTTACTGCTCTGGGTATGGTGATATACAGGGCAAGACTCCTGGGATGGGAGCTGCTTTGAGGGGGCTGTTGGCAGGTTGGGCAAGGCTGGTCCTCAGAGGACCCCAGGACAGTGTGCATGGTGTTAGCTAAGTAGCAGAGAATGACAGAAATGACATCAGCCAGCACCTGGTGAGCAATGTGGAAGGAGAGGGGGAAAAGGCACATGCCAACACTTCTGTCCCCTGAGAAAGTCCCACCAGATCCCTTCCACTCAGCATATGTCCTGAAATTAATCAGTGAATCTTCTTGGATGATCCAGGTGTTCTCTCTGTGCTGGGACGCAGAGCAAGTGAGTGTGTGCACAAGCACAAACAAGAGGTGAATCTTGGTTTCCCACAACTCTCGGGCTCTCCTGAATGTAAAATCTTGATGCTGATTTTTGAGCTTCCAACTTGGAGGAGGTCGCCATTAACCCCACCATAGAGCCACCAGAACTCACACAGGACTGAGGAAACAGACTCTTGGCGGGCACAAACAAATCCTTGTGCACACCAGAACCCAGGAGCAGTGACCCCACAAGAGACTGACCTAGACTTGCCCGTGAGTGTCCAGGAGTGTCTGGCAGAGGCGTGGGTCGGCGGTGGCCTGCTGCAGGGTTGGGGGCACTGAGTGTAGCAGTGCGTGCATGGGACCTTTTGAAGGAGGTCACCACTATCTTCATTACCTCCACCATAGTTTGGTCCCAGGTCAAATAACAGGGAGGGAACACAGCCCCACCCATCAACAGAAAATTGGACTAAAGATTTACTGAGCACGGCCCTGCCCATTACAACAAGACCCAGTTTCCCCCTCAGTCAGTCTCTCCCATCAGGAAGCTTCCATATGCCTCTTATCCTTCTCTATCAGAGGGCAGACAGACTGAAAACCACAATCACAGAAAACTAACCAATCTGGCCACATGGACCACAGCCTTGTCTAACTCAATGAAACTATGAGCCATGCCATGTAGGGCCACCCAAGATGGATGGGTCATGGTGGAGAGTTCTGACAAAACTGGAGAAGGGAATGGCAAACCACTTCAGTGTTCCTGCCTTGAGAACCCCATGAACAGTATGAAAAGGCAAAAAGATAGGACACTGAAAGATGAACTCCCCAGGTCGGTAGGTGCCCAATATGCTACTGGAGATCAGTGGAGAAACAACTCCAGAAAGAATGAAGAGACGGAGCCAAAGGAAAAGCAACACCCAGTTGTGGATGTGACTGGTGATAGAAGCAAAGTCCGACACTGTAAAGAACAATACTGCACAGGAACCTGGAATGTCAGCTCCATGAATCAAGGCAAATTGGAAGTGGTCGAACAGCAGATGGCAAGAGTGAACCTTGACATTTTAGGAATCAGCGAACTAAATGAACTGGAATGGGTGAATTTAACTCAGATGATAATTATATCTACTACTGTGGGCAAGAATCCGTTAGAAGAAATGGAGTAGCCATCATAGTCAACAAAAAAGTCCAAAATGCAGTACTTGGATGTAATCTCAAAAATGCCAGAATGATCTCTGTACGTTTCCAGGGCAAACCATTCAATATCACAGTAATCCAAGTCTATCCCCTGACCAGCAATGCTGAAGAAGCTGAAGTTGAACAGTTCTATGAAAACCTACAAGACCTTCTAGAACTAACACCCAAAAAAGATGTCCTTTTCATTATAGTGGACTGAAATGCAGAAGTAGGAAGTCAAGAAACACCTGGAGTAACAGGCATATTTGGCCTTGGAGTACGAAATGAAGCAGGGCAAAGGCTAATAGAGTTTTTCCAAAAGAATGGACTGGTCATAGCAAACACCCTTTTCCAACAACACAAGAGAAGACTACAAATGGACATCAACAGGTGCTCAATACCAAAGTCAGATTGATTATATTCTTTTCAGCCCAAGATGGAGAAGTTCTATACAGTCAGCAAAAACAGGACTGGGAGCTGACTGTGGCTCTGAGCATGAACTCCTTGTTGCCAAATTCAGACTTAAATTGAAGAAAGTAGGGGAAACCACTAGACTGTTCAGGTATGACCTAAATCAAATCCCTTACAATTATATAGCAGAAGTGACAAATAGGTTCAAGGGATTAGATCTGATAGAGTGCCTGAAGAACTATAGACGGAGGTTCGTGACATTGTACTGGAGGCAGTGATCAGACCATCCCCAAGAAAAAGAAATGCAAAAAGGCAAAATGGTTGCCTGAGGAGGCCTTACAAATAGCTGTGAAAAGAAGAGAAGTGAAAGGCAAAGGAGAAAAGGAAAGATATACCCATTTGAATGCAGAGTTCCAAAGAATAGCAAGGAGAGATAAGAAAGCCTTCCTCAGCAATCAATGCAAAGAAATAGAAGAAAACAATAAAATGGTAAAGACTGAGATCTCTTCAAGAAGATTAGAGATACCAAGGGAACACTTTATGCAAAGATGGGCACAATAAAGGACAGAAATAGTATGGACCTACCAGAAGCAGAAGATATTAAGACGAGGTGGCAAGAATACACAGAAGAACTGTACAAAAAAGATCTTCATGACATAGATAATCACGATGATGTGATCACTCACCTAGAGCCAGACATCCTGGAATGTGAAGTCAAGTGGGCCTTAGAAAGCATCACTACGAACAAAGCTAGTGGAGGTGATGGAATTCCAGTTGAGCTGTTTCAAATCCTGAAAGATGATGCTGTGAAAGTGCCACACCCAATATGCCAGCAATTTGGGAAAACTCAGCAGTGGCCACAGGACTGGGAAAGGTCATTTTTCATTCTAATCCCTAAGAGTAATGCCAAAGAATACTCAAACTATCACACAATTGCACTCATCTCAACACTAGCAAAGTAATGCTCAAAATTCTCCAAGCCAGGCTTCAGCAATACATGAACCATGAACTTCCAGATGTTCAAGCTGGATTTAGAAAAGGCAGAGGAACCAGAGATCAAATTGCCAACATCCACTGGATCATCAAAAAAGCAAGAGAGTTCCTGAAAAAACATCTACTTTTGTTTCATTGACTATGCCAAAGCCTTTGATTGTGTGGATCACCACTAACTGTGGAAAATTCTTAAAAAGATGGGAATACAAGAGCACCTGACCTGCCTCCTGAGAAATCTGTATGCAGGTCAAGAAGCAACAGTCAGAACTGAAAATGGAACAGACTGGTTCCAGAAATGAGTATGTCAAGGCTGTATACTGTCACCCTGCTTATTTAACTTATATGCAGAGTACATCATGAGAAATGCTGGACTGGATGAAGCACAAGCTGGAATCAAGACTGCCAGGAGAAATATCAATAACCTCAGATATGAAGATGACACCACCCTTATGGCAGAAAGTAAAGAAGAACTAAAGAGCTTCTTGATGAAAGTGAAAGAGGAGAGTGAAAAGTTGGCTTAAAGCTCAACATTCAGAAAACTAAGATCATGGCATCTGGTCCCATGACTTCATGACAAATAGATGGAGAAACAATGGAAACAGTGACAGACTTTATTTTTTTGAGCTCCAAAATCACTGCAGATGGTGACTGCTGCTATGAAATTAAAAGACACTTGTTCCTTGGAAGAAAAGTTATGACCAACCTAGACAGCATATTCAAAAGCGGAGATATTAGTTTGCCAACAAAAGTCCATCTAGTCAAACCTATGGTTTTTCCAGTTGTCATGTATGGATGTGAGAGTTGGACTATAAAGAAAGCTGAATGCCTGATGAATCGATGCTTTTGAACTGTAGTGTTGGAAAAGCCTCTTGAGAGTCCCTTGGACAGCAAAGATATCCAACCAGTCCATCCTAAGGGAAATCAGTCCTGAATATTCATTGGAAGCTCTGATGCTGAAGCTGAAACTGCAATACTTTGGCCACCTGATGCGAAGAACTGACACATTGAAAAGACCCTGATGCAAGGAAAGATTGAAGGCGGGAGGAGAAGGGGACGACAGAGGATGAGATGGCTGGATGGCATCACTGACTCAATGGATATGAGTTTGAATACACTCTGAATTGAGTTGGTGATGGACAGGGAAGCCTGGGGTGGTGCAATCCATAGGGTAACAAAGACTTGGACATGACTAAGTGACTGAACTGAACTGAACCCCAGTCTGTCAGACAAACCTCAGTCTTGTCTGCAGGATGATCCAATATGACATCTGGCCCTAACGTGGGGACTCATATCCAGTAGAAGATGGAGAAGGGAAACTGAGATGATGTATAGGATTCCTGAATAACACTGCTTTCCTCAGTCCACTCTGGGTGGGAGGGGTGGGGGTATGGTTGATGTGACCTCAGACTGTGACACTGACCTCTTGCCACAAGGTCATCTTTCAGGGCTCTCAACCTCTAGCACAGACATCATTATTTCTCTGTCATTTTTCAAGCTCACATTTATCTTGACCTATTCTATCCTCTCTGTTGTTGTTCAGTTGCTCAGCCATGCCTGACTCTTTGTGACCCCACGGACTGCAGCACACCAGGTCTCCCTGTCCTTCACTGCTTCCTGGAGTTAGCTTAAACTCATATCCACTGAGTCGATGATGCCATCCAACCATCACATCCTCTGTTGCCCCCTTCTCCTCCTGCCCTCTATCCTCTTAGAAGCCTATGTATTCTTAGAGCCAGTAAAATTTCTTCTTCAAGCAAACATGATGCTGCTGTGAAGTGCAGCCACCTCTCACTTTTATCTCTATAAACAGACATCAACTAGGATCTACTCATCCCCTCTAATTTACTGGAAGGCAGTCACCAAGCTGTCTTTTAGCCCCTGGGGTCAGTGAAACTATTTTGACTTCCTCCTAAAATATGCCTTTATATATGTATGCTTTTATTCAGTAGGAGACACAGTTCTACAAAGGAGAAAGGCCCCAAACTCCAAATTAAAACCATTATCAGCTTTTGCTTGTGACATCCTTATTAACTCATTCTATTTCCCTAACATATGGATATTTTACTTGAAGACATTTTATATACTTATAGTCCTTTGCTTACTTTCATTCGGTTTAAGCTGATTCTCAACTTACTCTTTCTCTCTAACTTGGCATGCACATGCTTTTATTCCTTGAGGATAGCCTGTCAAAGCTATGTCACTGTTGTGAAGTTAAAATATGTCCCCCAGAAGCCCATCAAATGAGCAGAGCTTGTGACTGCTGCTAGGCTGCTGTGTAAGACTTCCCTGGGGAATCAGTGTTCAAAAATCACCTTTTACTCCTTAACATTAAATATGTGAGGATGGTATTGTTTGTTTGGTCTCAGACAGTACACTTAAGAGTATACTCTTGAGTTAAAATTTTATGAGGATAAAGTATGTGCACACACACACACAGATCATGAGACACTCCTACTTTGAATACATAATAAAGCTATACTGAATGAAATATTAGCAAAGCGAATTCATCATTGCATAAAAATAATGCATCATGACCAAACAGAGCTTATCTCAGAATTATAAGGATGTTTTAATGAAGAAATTAGTTAATATTACCAATTACATTAATATTAGTTTGGCTAAAAAGTATGCTCAGTTAGTGAATATATTGTTTAATAAAGCTCTTGGTGAAAATGAAAAATGTGTCTTGGTACTTAAATCTGAATAAACTTTTTGCCCATCTAATAGATTTAAGAAGAATAATTTCATCTGAATGTCAGCCCTCAAATTTTCAAAGAATTCATCATCCTTTCTTGATAAAAAGCCTTAGCAATCAAGGAAGAGACAGAAATTCCTAACCTGATAAAAATGGTCTATTAGAAGCCTGAAACAAGCTTATTTTTTTTATGCTAAAATTTGACATTTATGCCCATGAATGTCTGGATTAATGTGAGGATGCTGTGCTGAACGGAACAATGGCCCATCAAACATGTCCATGTCCTACTCTCTGGAACCTGTGGATATGTTATCTTACAGGGCACAAGGAATTTTCCAGATGTGATTAAATTGAGTACTTTAATTTAAAGGGGGAGATTTTCCTAGATTATCTGGGAGGACCCAGTGTAATCATAAGTACCCTCATATGTAAAAGGGAGAAGTAGGTGAGACAGAGTTTGCTGGAGAGAGAGACTGGAAGATGCTACACAGATGGCTGGGAAGATGGAGGACGGGGTGGTAAGGATGTAGGCAGCCTGTTGAGCAGGGGACGGATTCTTCCCACAGAGCCTCCAGAAGGCACGAAGCTCTGCTGACACCTGGGTTTTAGCCTAGTGACACCTGTTTTGCACTTTCAACCTCCAGAACTGTAAGATCACTAGTTTATGTTGTTGTAATCCACCTAATGTGTGGTAAGTTGTTACAGTAGCAATTGGAAACTAACACAGATGCCCACCTCCACTTGGAGGTCATAGCCAGTGTAACAAGAATTGAGTTATGTTTATCGGAAAAGAAAAGGCAAAACTGTCATTATTTGCAGATATGTCTTTCCAGCAGAAAATCAAATAGGATTAATAGAAATAACATTGTTTAAAGATTTTTTAAATGTGGTTCATTTTTAAAGTTTTTATTGAATTTATTACAATATTGCTTCTGTTTCATTTTCTGGTCTTTTGGCTGTGCAGTATGTGGGATCTTAATTCTCCAACCAGGGATGGAATCTGCACCCTCTGAATTTTAAGGTGACGTCTTAACCACTGGACCATCAGGAAAGTGCCGCTGAAACAATAGGCTTATAAGAAAGTTCAGTAAGAGGTGCCCGGAATGAGACCACTATGAAAAAAGAAATAACTTTCCTGTAAACCAGCAATGGCCATTAGAAAATGCAATAGGGACAAAAAGAGTCTATTCATGGTCACAATAAAACTATAAAATATCTAGGATCAACTCTTTCAAGTATTACAAATCTCCATAAAATTATAAACTGCTACTGAGAGAAACTTAAAAAACTGAATGATTCCAGAGACAGTATATTATTGACTAATGTCCA
This sequence comes from Capricornis sumatraensis, assembly GCF_032405125.1. Classification (NCBI taxonomy): domain Eukaryota; kingdom Metazoa; phylum Chordata; class Mammalia; order Artiodactyla; family Bovidae; genus Capricornis; species Capricornis sumatraensis. Next base: position 39,034,628 of record NC_091078.1, on the reverse strand, counting down.
TTTACTTCTTAAGCTAATCTGTAAGTTTAATACAATCTAAATCAAAATTCCAGCTGAGGTTTTTATAAAATGTGAGGTCTAATTTCACCTGAGAAGGGATGTCCCTGGTGGTCCAGTGGTTAAGACTCCACACTCCCCATGCAGGGGGCCTGGGTTTGATCCCTGGTTATGAAACTAGATCCTGCATGCCACAACTAAGACCCAGCACAGCTAAATAAATACATACATAAATATTTTAAAATAAAATAAATGTCCCCTGAGGAGAAAATGAGGCACAGCAGCCCCACCATAAAGACAAGAGCACCTTGACAGAAAGCATTTAACACATATTAATATCTTGATATGAGAATAGCTTCTAAAAACCAGTAAGTACCTCATGGAAATTAAAGAGTGTCTTGATGAGGGTGAAAGAGGAGAGTGAAAAAGCCAGCTTAAAACTCAATATTATAAAAACTAAGATTGTGGCATCCGGTCCCATGACTTCTGACAAATAGAAAGGGAAAAGGTGGAAGTAGTGACTGATTTCCTCTTCTTGAGCTCTAAAATCACTGCAGATAGTGACTGCAGCTGTGAAATTAGAAGACGATTACTCCTTGGCAGGAAAGCTATGACAAAGCTAGACAGGGTGTTAAAAAGCAAAGACATCACTTTGCCGACAAAGGTCCATACAGGCAAGGCTGTGGATTTTCCAGTAGTCATGAACAGATGAGAGAGTTGGACCATAATGGAGGCTGAGCGCCAAAGAATTGATGCTTTTGAACTGTGGTGCTGGAGAAGACTCTTGAGAGTCCCTTGGACAGCTCAGAGATCAAACCAGCCAATTTTAAAGAAAATCAACCTTGAATACTTGTTGAAAGGACGGATGCTGAAGCTGAAGCTCCAATTCTTTGGCCATCTGATGCAAAGCGCTGACTCATTGGAAAAGGCCCTGACGCTGGGGAAGATTTGAAGGCAGGAGAAGAGAGCAACATAGGATGAGATGGTTGGATGGCATCACCTATTCAATGGACATGACTTGGGCAAACTTTGGCAGATGGTGAGGGACAGGCAAACCTGGCATGCTTCAGTCCATGGGGGTCACAGAGTCAGACACGATTTGGCAACTGAACAACAGTAACAACCTCACAGAAGCGGATAAAACGTACACATGGGCGGGCACTTCACAGAAAAAAAAAATGACCAATAAATCTTTAAAAAGAGTCTTACCTTCTCTATTAATTATGGACATGCAAATTCAGATAAGAATGAGATGACTTTTTTTCTTACCCATTAGGCTAGACAAATTAAAAAAGATTACCTATTCAGTGTTAGTCAAGTTATGGCAAAATATTCATGGTGAGGATAGAAATTGGGGCAGTTTTGGAAAGCAGTTTGACTATATCCATAGAAATTTATGTTTAAAAATTTTTTTTGAGCTCTGAAACCACTTTTCACAAGCAAAACCATTTCCTGAATGAACTCTAGCTCAGGGAAGAGCAGAGCACACTGTTTGGTTGGAGTGGAGGTGGGGACCCTGCTCCAAGCCCCCCTCACTCTGTGCCCCTCCCCGCCCCCCACAATACCTCCACATACATCAGAACCTCGTGGACTTACACTCCAACCCCCAGCCCAGGGCAGCGTCTAACATATATCTTTAGTACATCAAGGACTGAAATGAAAATGCATTGTAGGATTTTATTACAGTATGGGACCGCTCAGTGGAGTGAATCGGCCTCAGATAATCAAATCTTTCCCTAGAATACCAAGAGTATTACTCCCAGACTTATCTCATCACTGTGTTTGGAACAAGCAGAGCTGACATGGAGTATGAGAAGCTTTTTGAAACAAAGAAAAATTCCATCAAAACAAGGTTGACAAAGCAGCTGCTAGGCATGGTGCTCAATCAAGGAAAAAATAAATAAACCAGACCGAGCAAGAAACACCTGGATCAGAAATATTGGAACAAGCCACACAAACAAGATCGAAGAAGTCTGAAAATATGTTGGATGGGAATGGAAAAAGGGAAATCGCTGAAGCATTTTATTTGCAATTTGTAAAGAAAAAAAATTTTTTTTGAGATTAATGCATTTAAAGAAAATTTTTAATTCATTTAAAAAAAAAAAAACTTTCCATCGATCCAAAAAAAGATGCTTGGGTGCTATAAATGTATGAAGATTCATTTTGTGATATAGAGCCTTGAATCTTCTGAAGCCCTTCTCGAAGAGTACTTCCTATTTACAATATTTATAGTAGGTTGTTTTACAAAGCTCACAAAGGTGCCTTCTGCTAGACTCTCAATCTTTGAATTCAGTCCCAGATGACCACAAAGGGAATTGCCTGCATCTAGTATGAGGCTTCCCAGGTGGCGCTAGTGGTAAAGAACCCACCTGCCAATGCAGGATACATAAGAGATGTGAGTTTGATCCCTGGGTCAGGAAGATCCCCTGGAGGAGGGCATAGCAACCCACCCCAGTGTTCTTGCCTGGAGAATCCCACGGACAGAGGCTCTCTTGGGGTACAGTTCATAGCGCTGGATATGATGGAAGCAACTTAGCACAGCACACAGTATGAGGCTGGGTCAAGTAGGAGGGAAGAGAGGGGGTAGAAGCAGGCCAGTTCTCGCCCAGAGTATTTTCTAGAACAGGCCAACACAATAATCAGTGAGCACTTCTCCCCTATGAAGAAATCGTAAAATTCTGAGGTGTGGGTGCTGAAAGACTAGCTGTCGTGAATCCTACCTGCCGCAGTTCTCACCTTTTCCTCTCCAGAGAAGGGTGAGGGCCTGCCAGCCACACCACTTCACCCCTTACCACTGCACACACGTCTGGGATGACATCTGCCCATGGCTCACCCCTGGGGATGACAGCTACCCGCTGCAGGAAGGGCATTCCGAAGTCCCCTCAGAACTGTTTATCCAATGGCCCCTCCTTGTGAGGATTGTTAAACAAGCACATAAGTGGATTTTGCCCTTAAGAAGCTTGTCGTACCTAATAACCCCCAAACGCACTCAAGTAGAGTATCAAAAGGACCCCTTTGCAGAACACAGGTTCAGCAATACAACTCAGAAATCTGGAAGAAAGCCCAAGCAAAGCAGAAACCATTACACAGAAGAGCGCTTTCTTTTTAAGCTCCCTGGATCTGCATGATTCTCAGCTTTGGCTGCATGCTGATGCACCCAGGGGACCATAAAAGGTCCTGTTGCGTGGTCCACCTGCAGGGGTCTTGACATGATGGCTCTGCCCTGTGGTAGGGCTCGGGCATCAGGATATTTACAAGACCCTTGGGAGACTAATGTGCACCCATCAAGATGCCTTTAATGGACAGGCAGAATCCAGAACATCTGGCCCACAGTGCTAAATACCAAAGGGGCAGTCTATGAAATGGCCACTGACTGGGGTGATGAGAAGGCGACTAATGAAATTCACAGGAGCTGTTTCCCTGGAGAAGGAAATGGAGGGGGTGGGGTGGGGGAGGCAATGAGTACAATTTCATTTGTGATTCAAGTTCAAGGGCTTGTTTGTGAAGGCCAGACCTGAGGGGTAGAAGGTGAAGGAGGGTAAACAGGCCAGGAGAGAATTGAAAATTAAACTCAAAATAGTTTTGTTGTTTAAGAAGAGAAACCTGGGCTACTAACATACAATGGGGCAAGATCCAGCAGAAAGAGAGTGAAAAATCGGGAGAAGCAACATCCAGTCATCAAAGCCCCATAGAGTCAGGGCAGAGTAGGCTCTGGACTAAAGCAAAGAAGTAACCATTTCCTTTTTTGGGGAAAAAAAAACAGGGGAGGAGAACTAACATTTTTTTGAACATTAATTCTGCTGAATATCATAGGCACTTCATACGTATGAAATGGAATATCTCCTGCTATACTGGCGTGCAAGAAATGTCATAGCTATCCACAGTTCCAGCCTCCAAATATGAATTTCTGAGCCATGCTTACGAGCAGCACCACTTTCTAAGGGAGGAACTTGAGAAAGTCACAGTCATCAGCAGTTACAGCCCTCGCAGGGCTGGTGGTAAAGAATTCCCCTGCCAATGCAGGAGACATAAGAGACACAGGTTTGATTCTTGGGTTGGGAAGATTCCCTCCTTCAGGAGGAGAGCATGGCACCCCACTCTAGTATTCTTGCCTGGAGAATCCCATGGACAGAGGAGCCTGGTGGGCTCACAAAGAGTCAAACACGACTGAAGCGATTTAGCACGCCTGCACCCAAGTGTGAGCTGGTGAGCCCTAAGGGAATTCAAGCAAGAGAAGAATACCTCTGTAAAATACCTCTATAAAAATGCAGGATGCTGGCCCCAGACAGCTGAGATGCATATGAAAGAAATGACTCTAATAATCCCAGACTCTTGCATCTTTCCGTACATAGAAGAACACTAAATTCCTTAATCTGATATCTGGTTTTCCTTACTTAACAATAATGTTTGATGTTCAGGCTACCAGCCCCCTTTGTTGCCAACTTGTATATACCCTGACTCCCTCTTCTGCCTCCTCAGAGAGCTTCTCAGGGCTACTGAGATGCCATCCCCTGGGCCCAGTGTCCTAAACATTCCCACCAAATAAAACATTCGCTACTTTCAAGTTGTGACTGATTTTTCAGTTGACATATGCATGATTTCATTTAATCTCCCCCCCAAATTTGCAAAGACTCTTGTAACATAGAAGGCCCTATGCTTAGAATTCCAGGGTTTTGACTGGTCCTTATTAATACCAGGTCCACATTTAATACCCCAAAAGATCACCATGATCAAAAAGTCTTCTCACAGGTCCAACATGATTTATTAGAGAGAGAACGCTCTGGAAGAAGTAGAGGCAGTCCAACTTTAAAGAAAATGATGGACAAAAGTCTGTCCAGCACATAAAATGCCAACTGATGTCTGTATCAGCTGTCTCCCCGGGTACCTGAGGGCCATGTTGTGAGCCGCGGTGCCCAGAGCTCTCCTCCCCAGGATGCAGAGTGCGAAGGACAGAGTCACCAGAGGAGAGTCCTCGTCACTTTCTAGGGGCTTCGAGGGCTGGAAGAGCAAAGACGTCCATTCAGCTTTCATGTGGGGCCTGGCATGCACTTACACAGAACCTCAAACGCAGAGGTTTTCCACGAGGCAGCCACCATGGTCACCTGGGTCCCCCCACAGTGACCCAAAGGATGGTAAACTCTGCTTCCTGAGGCAGTTTCTCTGGAGGTTGGACATAGAAACACATTTAAATGGGGAAGTTACTTTAGGGAAATAAAGGGGCTAACATGTGGCTTGTCGGCCTCGTTTCCTGGAATTGTGAATACGCCACCTTGGGTCAGGAAGATGGTCAGAACTCACAGTCAAATGAAAGTAAAAGTCACTCAGTCATGTCTGACTCTTCGTGACCCCATCCACAGTAGCCCACCAGGCTCCTCTAGGCATGGGATTCTCCAGGCAAGAATATTGGAGGGGGTGGCCATTCCCTTCTCCAGGGGATCTTCCTGACCGAGGGATCAAACCCATGTCCCCTGCATTGCAAGCAGATTCTTTACTGTCTGAGCCACCAAATGAATTTGCACCTTAATCCTGTCCAGTGCAGGGGGACAAGTACACCAGCAGAAATAGAAGTATAGGAATCAAGTGCAAATGAGGGTTTTCTGTTCCCTCTATAATGAGGAGCCCACTGAACGGACCATAAGCCCACAATTAACAATTAAATGAGGTGGTTCATCCAAGCTTAAGAAGAGGAGCAGGGGAAGATGCAGAAGGAACTTAAAAGTTAAAATGTCTTTTGCAAGCAAAGCAAGATAATTTCATTTTTATGAGCTAGCTGAGGAAAGAGGAGTGCCCTCATTGTGGGGTGAGCCAGGATCAGCAGTAGATTCTTGACTATTTCGGCCACCCGCGGAAGCTCCGCATGGGTTAAAATCTCAGCACACGTTCTCCAGGCTGCATCTGGAGGACCAACTCTGCCACCGACTCTCTCCCACCTGCTTTCAATCACTCGTGAAAGGTCAAGGACCTGGGCTAGTGTCAGAACTTGGCTTACCAGTTCACATAGCACACTTCATCAACTGAGAAGGCAGTTTTCAACTTGGATCTACCATCTCCTTCAACACATCATGAGAAGCTTTCCAAATCCTGAGAAGCAGAGATAACAAACTCCTTCCACTGGCCTCCCTCCCCTTTCTCCTCCTGCCTGCTTTCTTGTCTTTCTTTTATAAGATGTCATTTCCATTTCTTCCATTTCTAAGAGGCTGTATTCATCTTCAGAAGCATCCTCAGCATGTGAGCAGCAAAGAACAGACACACAGACACACAGACAAAACTACCGAAGTAGCTTGGACCAATCTGATTGCTAAACAGAATGGGCTTGTCCGCAATTCAATAGGTTTAGTAAATCCTCTGCATTTCAGCCCATATATACTCTGTTCAAAAATCTCAAATAGAAATTCTAAACACAGAAGTGTCCAGAGTTTTAAAGCCATGAGCGAGGCTTAGCACTGTACCAACTCTGAGCACACTAGAAAGGAAAATGTACTTTCAAGGTGCGTTCCTTGGAGACATGATATATGAACTTTTCCATTTCCTTTTGTTTAACTGCTAAATAAACATTTGTCCAAACACAGTGTCCTTTCTCTCCTCTATTTCGTTATAGCCTACCAGGCCTTCCTTGGTGGCTCAGATGGTAAAGAATCTGCCAGCCGTGCGAGAGACCTGGGTTTGATCCCCGGGTTGGGAAGATCCCCTGGAGAAGGAAATGGCTATCCACTCCAGTATTTTTGCTTGGAGGATCCCATGGACAGAGGAGCCTGGCGGGCTACAGTCCATGGGGTCGCAAAGAGTCGGACACAATTGAGTGACTCACACACACGGAGTATAAGAAAGAGATGGTCTTTAGAAGGCTCCTTGTTTCTTAACTTACATTCAACTCCTCCAGCCCCACCTCCCTTACCTACCTCTTGCCTTTTCTGGGCACAGTATTGAATCCACTCCAGATAAACGTTGCAGTAGCTGGCTCGCGTGATTCCCTGGAGACATGGGACGTAGTCATCATCAATGTTCATGTGGAACATTGCAAGGTCACGCTCAATGTAATGCCACTTGGCAAAGGGCTGCAGGGTCTTCAGAAGTGATTCATTTTTGATCCAGGAGAACAGTTTGGGGGATGTCACCATATAGTATATTATACTCTGCCGAGAGAAAGAAAGGTTTTGAGCCCATAGCCTGAAAGACTTAAAATTTCATCTCCTAAAGTAAATCACTGTCAGGGACGAGTGACACGTGAAATCCCCACGTGCAGTATCATTTGTATTTCCTGCTAGATTTAATGCACCCACTGGAGCCATTCTAAAACACTCCCTCTTGGTCACTGGAGGGAAGACGGAAGTGAAGGAGCAGAATGCTAGCGGAATCTCAGTGCTAGCTAGAACGGGATCTCAGCAATGAGAAAGAATGGCAGTCAGAGGGAAAGTGTCATCCTTTCTGAGAAACGCACACAAAAGCACTGTGGTTCCTCTGGGTTTCCCGGAGGCCAGGCTGGGCTGATGCTACTGGAAGAAATCAGGGCAGGTCCTCGTCCAGGGCCTCAGACCAAGACTGTGTCATGAGCTAAAGCAACATAGTTCTTATGGAAAGTACTTATGATGTACAGTTGTTCACTCACTCACACACACACACACACACACACACACACACACACACACGTACTCCTGGGTACCCAGACAGTGGACATCTGAGACGTCTTCAAAATTAACCCCAAGTTTCCTCCTCCATCAGACACTCCACTTATGAGTCCAGCTGGGGAAAATGCCACCCTTGGCTTTATGATTCTGAGCTACAGAGTTTTTGAAAGCCATCTTGTAGTTTTCGAATGAGTTCATCATTCAAGAAGGCTAGCATCCAGCCTGGAGAAGTAAACATATGACAGAGTAAAACACAACCTAAGTCTGCCATGGACATGTCGGGAACAGACAGGAGTATCTGTGGATGAGTCCTTCCAACTTCACTCTTCCTTCATTATCACAGGAAAAGGCACAAGGCTGGTGTCACTGGGGCTAAGACAGACAGGGAACACAGTTAGTATCCTATCTGCGAATTGAGAGTGATGAGGAGGCGGAAGGGCAGCCTTCCATGCAAGGAGGCAGTGATTAGAGCTCCTATAAAATCAAACACTCAATTGATGGACTCCTCTGATTATCAAAGGCATTCTTACCAGACGAGAAGACAGAAAGTAACACACGCGGGGCTTAGGCATCGGAAATCTATGGAGGTGAGTGGGCAGAGGGGCCTTTTCTAGCCCCCCAGTTCTCCTCCTCTTCTTCTGTTTGGTTGGGACGTGAAATCCACAGTGCCAAGGTTGGAGGTTGCCGAGGTGTCTGATTTCAGGTTACTGCAGGGGTTTGAACAGCTGAGTGGACAGACATGTCCACTCAGATTTGGGCAAAACCACAGCAGATGCCTGACTCAGCTTCTCTCTGCTGTTAGGACTGAGGGCAGCCCACTCATTGCAGAAGTTTCATCTGTGGCTCATGGTGTGTGGTGCTCTCTCCTTCTTTGGGGCACAATCTCTATTAGGCTCCATCATCCACCTGACCCCCAATTGAGGAAACAAGACACACGAAGTCTGCAGAGAGTAAGCGGAGTTCACATGTTTCCCTGACCTCTGCAACCCTGCTAGCCTTAGAAAACCCCTTCAATGGAAGGAAGGAGGGAGGGAAGGAGGGAAGGAGAAAGGAAATGAGGAAGAGGCCAGGGGAAGCTGAAAACATATATGCAAAAGAAAGATGTGCTTAATCATGGCCGTTTTTCATCACTGTTTTGAGGTTTAAAATGAGATGATGCATCTGAAGCACTTAGCACCTGGCCTGGCACGTGGGATGTGTGCCAAAATCACATCATCATCTTATCTTTGGCATCTCTGACTTACCTACCCAGCACGCTTGAGGCTCAGGTTAAGGAGCACAGCCCAGGAGAGGTTTGGAGAAGGGGATCAGGAGGCAGGAGACAGGCAAGCCTCCCATGGTCACCAGAGTACACATCTGATATTCAAATATGTGAATCAAGAATCTGGAGGGTGTCCTATTGCCCACCAGCTGGCAGGACCACTTAAAGCTGCTAAGCGTTCCATCCAAAGTCGCAAGCCAAAAAGGAAACGGACCGTGACCAAAGGCATGGCTTCTCAGCTGACAATTATGAAGGGAAGAGAGAAATTTGGTCTGTCTAAACATCTGGCATGAGCAAACATCTGGTCTAGTTTTCCCTCAATATGTACTAATCACGTGTACCAGACAGAAATAACACACAAAAAATGGAAAGCGGAACATTAACCTTTTCATTCCTTTCTAGGGAGGAATGAAACTAACCCTTCCCCAGTGAGGTCAGAGTAGTTAACGAGGACTTTGAATGCCAGGGATTCAAACTCATTTCTCTAGTTCTGGCAAAATCTTGCAATGCTGGCTTCTGAGTGGGCTTCCCAGCGCTGGGCTTTCCCACGTGGGAGGGGAGACAGTACCATGTCCTTTCCCTGTGCGAAAACAGAACTGCTTGAACTGGCTGCAAACTGTACTCTGTCTCCCTTTATTTAGGCAGAGATGCTGTCAGTGAACAGTGTGAAATCCTTCAGAATCTGTCAGGATGAAACGGATCCCATAATACGCAAAGCTAAGTCAGGATGGTGACATGAATTGATGGTGTACAAACCGATCCAAATGGAAAGCAAGGACTTCCTCTGAATTAGGGCTTCCCTGGTGGTTCAGATGGTAAAGAATCTGCCTGCAACGCAGGAGACCCAGGTTCCATCCTTGGGTCAGGATGATCCCACGGAGAAGGGAGTGACTACCCACTCCAGTATTCTGGCTGGGAGAATTCTGACGGACAGAGGAGCCTGGCAGGCTGTAGTCCCTGGGGTCACAAAGACTCGGTCATGACTGAGTGACTAACACACACACACCTCTGAATTAATTCACGATATCTGGTTCCTCCAGCAGGGACCCTCCTGGTTTCTCATTTTAATTGTAGATCAGCATATTCTCTCAGACAGCTCATCCCAGGAAGAGAACCTGGCAGGCAGTCCAACATGCTGGGGTGTTGGGCTTATGTTGGCCTTATCATCTGCAGGGCAGGTGATAAGCACATCTTCTTTCTAAGAGTTGGGCAGAAACAACGGTGGCCGAGAAACTAGGCCCTCATTTTCCAGCAGAAATCTCATTTCTTGCTGGTTAAGAGGGTTCGAAATACTAATGAATGGAAGAGAGAAGGAGGAGGCACCAGGGAAAACCTTCAGTCATCAGGAAGGAAATGATTTCAAATATATTCATAGAGGGGGGTGGAGAACTGACCCAGTTTATTAGGAGATTTTAAAAAATCCTTTTGAGTAAAGGAATTATTCCAAGTTTTTCTTCCTGTCCAATGAAAAATAAAAAGAATGAAACCAAACCCTTGAAACTTGAACCAATTCAGGGCTACAAAGGCAACTGGCAGTTTTGTTTGCAGAGGAGCCTAGGTCAAGGAAGAAAATATTCCATTTGTTTTTACCCTAAACTGCTACTTCTTCTGTCCTAATAGCCACTCAGCACTTCTGAAATTTCCTTTAACTAACTGTACCAGGGAGGTGAGCACAGTTTCTGAGCTGCCCATCCCCAAAGGGCAGGAAGGCACCGAGGGTGATGTCTGGAGAAAGTCTCACCTGAACAGGCCTTCTTGGTGCTGATGTGAATTACCGGGAGGTACTGGTATGAGCTCCACCTGCCACCAATCTCAGCATTTCCTGAGCACTGACTGAGAGTTACAAAACATCTCTTCTACTGAGCACAAACATCTGTAGTGGTCCCCACATCTAGTTGCATATCAAATCACATCAGTTCAGTTCAGTTGCTCAGTCGTGTCTGACTCTTAGTGATCCCATGGACTGCAGCACACCAGGCATCCTTGTCCTTCATCATCTCCCAGAGCTTGCTCAAACTCATGTCAGTCGAGTTTGTGATGCCATCCAACCATCTCATCCTCTGTCATCTCCTTCTCCTCCTGCCCTCAATCTTTCCCAGCATCAGGGTCTTTTCTACTGAGTCAGCTATTTGCATCAGGTGGCCAAAGTATTAGAGCTTCAGCTTCAGCATCACTCCTTCTGGCATCAGTCTTGTTCAGGACTTATTTCCTTTAGGGTTAACTGGTTTGATAGCCTTGCAGTCCAAGGGACTCTCAAGAGTCTTCTCCAACACCATGATTCAAAAGCATCAATTTTTCGGCGCTCAGCTTTCTTTATGGTCCAACTCTCACATCCATACATGACGACTGGAAAAACCATAGCTTTGACTATACAGACCTCTGTCAGCCAAGGAATGTCTCTGCTTTTTAATATGCTGTCTAAGTTGGTCATAGCTTTTCTTCCATGAAGCAGGTGTCTTTTAATTTCATGGCTGCAGTCACCATCTGCAGTGATTTTGGAGCCCCCCCAAAATAAAGTCTGCCACTGTTTCCATTGTTAACCCATCTATTTGCCATGAAGTGATGGGACTTGATGCCATGATCTTAGTTTTTTGAATGTTGAGTTTTAAGCCAACTTTTTCACTCTCCTCTTTCACTTTCATCAAGAGGCTCTTTAGTTCCTCTTTGCTTTCTGCCATAAATCGCCTAGGGAACTTATTTTAAAACATAGGTACTTCCCAGGTACACGGAATGGGAATTTCTGGTAGGACATGGCGATCAACAATCACCTGGCTAGCTGAGGGAGCCTGATGCTACAGATCTGCCCCTGCCTGCTGTCCTGCGGGGTCATAAACCATGCCCTGTGCCCCTCTCCTGCCTACCCAAAGCTCTCGTGTTGGTTTTTATTCATGTATAAAACAGAATCAAAGGACTGTCTCCACAAGCCCACTATTATCTAGCAGGTTCTGGGGGCCTCCCTCAGCCTGCTACCATTCACACATTATCTTGGATTTGTTTTTTAGTTTTGCAAATTGTCATTTTAGAAAATGTACAGGGAATTGGGAGTCACATTTCCAGGAGTTAGGAGAGGAGGACTGTGAAGGGAGAGACGCATCAAAAGTCAGGTCCTCGCATGGAGCCCCCAGGCTTCTGGAAAAGCCAAGCAGCTGGACCAAGATGGGGCCCCTCAGCCCTTTGCTCTCGCTCACTCACAGAGGCCTGCTGGCCCCATGATGTGGGCCTTGTCTGTCTGGTCCATGGCGAGGCTGTTTATGGGGAGCTCCACGTTCACCGAGCTTCCCTGATGGCTCAGCGGTAAAGAATCTGCCTGCAATGCAGGAGACACTGAAGATGCAGGTGCGATCCCTGGGTCAAGGAGATGCCCTGGAGGAAGGCATGGCAACCCACTCCAGTATTCTTGCCTGGAGAATCCCATGGACTGAGGAGCCTGGTGGGCTACAGTCCACAGTGTCTCAAGGAGTCAGACACAACTGAGTGACCGAGACGAGGTTCACAGAGACGAGGCTCAGTCCTGGACTCCATCCTCACCACCAATGCCTGGGGCAGACCCCTCAGACCCCTGCCTACACATGGGTCTCATCCTTCCCGACTAGATGGCCAGGACTCTGGATTCCACATTACCTAGAACCTTCTTTGTTCATTCCAAAACCATGGGCACCTCCAGCGGTAAGTCATCACAGGAAGCCCTGAGGATCCACAGAGCGGGCAGGGGTGTGTCTCCTGGGCTCATGGAGTTACCAGAAGGGAAGGGGAAAGGGTTTCAGAGGAGGCGGGGGTGAATGCCAGCCTGGGCCCCAAGGCAGATTGTAAGAGGAGCTGGCATGTGAGCTCAGTTTGGACTAGACACCGTGAGTGCTGGGGGAGCACAGGGAGGAGCGTTGGGCTGCAGCCAGGCAAGGGCTGGGGTGGGGGCAGGGTGCACAGGCCAAGAAAAGGGGTGGGGTGCAAAGCCCAGTCAGAAATCACAGCGGATGGCTCTGGGTGGCAAAGAGTCTTGCGCTCTTCTCCCTGTCCTTTTTACGGATTGCAGTTCAGCAGTGAGTTGTGTTTCCTGGTGTGCTCACGAGGGGAGGTGAGCCCAAGGTCCTTCTACTCTGCCATCTTGAATCGGCCCCTCTGCCTTGCCCTACTCTTGAGGCACTGTGGGGAGACAGCCAATTAGCCGAGGTGGCGTGTTGAGGCTCTCTCACCCCACGTTTTGTAAATGAAGACTGTGTACTAGCTGAGCTCACTTGCAGCACTGCACATGTGCGTCACGAGGTACTCGCTCGGTCACGGGCTCCTGTGTGTGACACGCCTGTGTGGGCTTCACCATGAAAGCGCTGGCCGCTGCTGCGCTGGGGCTACACTGGAGCGACCTCATGGTTCTTTTATGTGAGCTTAGGCTATGGCTCTGTTACAGCTGTGTTACGGTTCTGTTGCGGCTGCTGCTATGGCTGCTAAGTCAGCCAGGAGAGAGGCTGTGCTGTGGCCGCCTTGCCAACCAGGAGAGAATAAATGTGTCTGCAGTTCCTAAGGCTCCTCGCATCTTCTTCCAGCCTCTTAGCATGAGCCTTGCCTAGCCTGAGTTGAGCGAACAGTGTGAACAGCAAGACAATTGGCGTCACGAACAGGATCTGCGACACAGGCACCAAGGAGGCACGTGGCCTCCGGGCTCATTAATCTGGCCCCTCTAGACCTCTAGCTGCCCCTCAGACTAAGCTCCCAGACCCTTGCACGCCTGTAGTCAGCCCCTGGATCTAACTCCCCTGCAGTGACCACATCTTGTTGTCACTTAGGAACTGCACCAGATTCTTCTAGAGGGAGGTGTCGGAGAGAGCTGGTTGCCATTCAACATCAGTTGGCTCCTTCCTCCGCGACACGCAAGTTCTCTGTGGGTTCATGGCTGCCCAGAACACCTTTCCAGACCCCCTCAAAGCTGGCGTACAACAACATTCTGGCCAATGGGGCACAGCAGCAGCATTCTGCGGCAACTTTCAGGAACCTTCTTAAGGAATAGCCGGTGCATATCCTTCACTTTCTGGGTTCCTTCTTCCATCCATTTGAGCCTTGAGATGGGTGTGCTAAGTCACTTCAGTTGCATCCGACTCTTTGAGACCCTGTGGATTGTAGCCCATCAGGCTCCTCTGTTCATGGGATTTTCCAGGCAAGAACACTGGAGTGGGTTCCCCTTTCCTCCTCCAGGGCATCTTCCCAATGCAGGGATTGAACCTGTGCCTCCCGCTTTGGCAGGTGGGTTCATTACCACTAGCACCACCTCAGAAACCTGTCTTGACACTCAAAATGGCGGAGCTGGAGCCGGAAGAAACCTGGAGCCCTGAGCACTTGGAGCAGGGCTTCATTTATGTGTGAGAGGAATACTTGTGTGTGAGTCACTGGGATTTCACGACCCACTGCCAAGTCTAATGTCAACCGATAGACTGAGTTGCCCAAAGTTGACTCTGTATGAAAAACTTCTTGGACCTCAGATACAATGGCCAGGGGAACACGTGGAGTCATGACACAAAAGATTACAACTGATTCACTGATTATACTTCCTGATTCACTTCCCAAATCTTCCCCAGTGTGTCTGAGGTTGGACATTTATTATTTTGCATGAGGTTTGGATATAAAGTTTTCCATCTGTCTAACATACACAAAGGTGGTGAGCATGAATCGCTCAAGCTGTTTAAAACATTCTGCCACAGAACAGGGTCTCCCCAATGTCTCTTGTTGCAATCACCTTGGGGTGTGATCATTAAGAGTTCTTTGCCCTTCTGACTTTCATAGTCTGAATTCTATTTCCTGAACAATCAAGCAGTTACTCCCAGTTTCTAAACATCCTTCTTTGTAGTTGACAGAAACTCCCAAAACTTCAGGCACCTGTGTAATCTTCTGATTTTGTATTTCCTTATTTCTGCTGGACCACTTGTCTCAGCCTCAGCTCGCAGGGAGCTTGGGGTCTCAGATGATGAGCTTCTTCATTATGAATGGCACTAAGATGTGGACCCTTTTAAAGACCATGTAGGGTTTGCACCATGCAAAGTAGTCCATCAGAAGAGAAACCACCATAGACATCCCCAGACACAACTGCCTCTGCCTGTCCTAACCCTTTAGAAAATACTTTCACCCCGATTATCACTCCGCATGTTGGTCAAGTCTCACATTTGTCTTCCCGGAGACATATTCCAAACCAGGACCTGTTCTGATGTTGAGTACAGGTTGGACAGATGCAGGTACCCAGCAACTGAAAAAAAAATGTGCTAGTCCCCACATGAGTGAAGAGAAAAGGCTGCTAAAGCTAATCCTGATGGGATCATTTAGCTATTTTTGCAGTTTTATCATGAGCTTAAAAAAATTCATTCTGGTTCTAAAAAAGTAGAAATTTGCAGAGCCTTTAAATTAATACTTATAATTCATGAAAGTTTAGGCTTGGTCATATTTCCAAGATGTTTCCATTTATCAGCACCATCATTACTAACGACTCATGCTGTGTTAAAAGTGAAGAGTTTCAGTTTAGGAAAGTGAAAAATCTGGGAGATGGATGATGGTGGGAGCTTCACAATAATGTGAATATACTTAGTGCCACTAAACTGTACAGTTAAATATGATTAAAATAGTGTGTTTTATATGATATGACTTTTGTTGTTGTTGTTTAGTCAATAAGTCGTGTCCGACTCTTTTGCGACCCCATGGACAGTAGCCCACCAGGCCCCTCTGTCCATGGGATTTCCCAGGCAAGAATACTGGAGTGGGTTGCCATTCTCCTCTCCAGGGGCTCTTCCTGACCCAAGGATAGAACCCACGTCCCCTGCATTGGCAGGCAGATTCGTTACCACTGAGCCACGTGGGAAGCCATGATTTTTTTAAAAAATAAAGAATAAGATCTAGGTAAGAAAAGAAACTGCCTATTCGTTTCCAGGCTTAGAACAGCAGTCCCCAACCTTTTAGGCACCAGGGACCAGTTTTGTGGAAGATAATCTTTCCATGGACCGGGGGTAGGAGGCATGGCTTTGGGTTGATTCAAGTGCATTACACTTACTGTGCACTTTATTTCTAATCCAATCCCGCCACTGATCTGACAGGAGGTACTGGTCCACAGCCTGGAGGTGGGGGTGCCCTAACTTGGGGCACAAAACCTCAGGCCAGTCCAAACCTCTGAGGCTTTTTCACAAAACCAGCAGTCCTGAAACTGAACTAAGCCTCTGCTTCAGACACTCAGGAGAAGCTTCTTAAGCTCTTTACAAAGCTCTCCAGGAGTCTTTTGAGCCAGCCCCGCATTCCTACTCAGACACGTGTCTGGGACCCGGAGTAGTACCTTGATATAGTATCTGATAAGGATCCTTCGGAGATCAAAAACCTGCAGCATGGTGGCTGCATTGTTGTCCATGATGCTGTAGCCCTCCAGGATGTACTGGGTCCGTGCGATCTCCCAGGTGAGCCAGCGGAGGTTAAAGGCGGCATTGCAGGACAGGAGGTGGGGCAGGTGACCTGGTTTGCAGCAGCAGCAGCCCCTGTCGTCCTCGTCACCCTCCGTGATGGCTTCCACCTCCCTCTGCTGGCAGTAGGTTCCTGGCAATAACAAACACGATGGAAGTTTACAAGAGATCATAGAATAATCTTTGTTTAGAATGGATTTCCCTCTTGCCCTTACTAAGAGGAAGATGCTAAAGAGAGTCTGGAAATCAGAAGATTTGTATAGTTCTTAGTTCAAGCAAATACCCCCAAATAAGTCACCAACTTTATAATCATTAATTCATTAATTCATTCATATTAATTTTGACTCTCATCTCCTCCTGTGTTGTTTTTTTTTTGTCTGTGTGTGTGTGTGTGTGTGTGTGTGTGTGTCTTAGAACAGACACATTCTCATGGCAGCCATGGACATTAATGCCGAAATGCAGGATGGTTATATCCTTCAGTTTCCCTTTCCAGAAACCTGCAGGTCAAGGCTGAGCCAATAGGAGGCTAAAGAATGTGGCAGGTGGAGAAGTCTGAGGGCAACCAGATGCATATTGAAGTGTTACGAGGAAGGGTGTCCTGGAAGATCTTCTGGGCCCAAGTGCAAGGGCATAATCACCTCACCTCATATGACTAGAAGCAGGACGTCTGACTCCTTTAGCAAGTATTTTGAAACTTAATGCAAACATGAAACTGTCCCCACACCCATTTCCACACTGTTCACTTTTCCTGGGGTCTTATCTCATTATTCACAATGCCTGGTACTTGGTAGGTGATAAAAAAGTGGTTGGTGGAATGATTGAAGGAAAGGCTGGATGACAAATGAAAGAATTCTTATCCAGATCACTATATTACAGGCATGCATGCATGCTAAGTTGCTTCAGTTGTGTCTGACTCTTTGTGACCCTATGGACTGTAGCCCACTAGGCTCCAGGCAAGAATACTGGAATGGGTTGCCATGCCCTTCTCCAGGGATCTCCTGACCCCCACATCTCTTATGTCTCCTGCATTGGCAGGTGGGTTCTTTACTACTAGTGCCATACAGGCAACAGATACCTTATTGAGAAAATCCATAGGGCATGCAATAGCCTCTGGCTTCTCTGGTGGCTTAGACGGTAAAGCGTCTGCCCACAATGTGAGAGACCTGGGCTCGATCCCAGGGTTGGAAAGGTCCCCTGGAGAAGGAAATGGCAACCCACTCCAGTGCTCTTGCCTGGAAAATCCCATGGACAGAAGAACGCGGTAGGCTACAGTCCATGGGATCGCAGAGAGTCGGACATGACTGAGCAACTTCATTTCACCTTTCACATTACCAGAGGAAGATAAAAACAGGCAATGTTTAAACTAAGTCTCTCTATTGTACCCATGAGTGAGATGGTCATAATAGATCAGAGATGAAAAACTGCAACCTTCAAATAAAAGTGTACACACAGAACTGTCATGATAACAGCCTATGAACTATAAATCAAGATCCGGAAGAAGAGAACCAGCAGGTTGTTGTAACGTAAAGTGAAACAGTGAGGGGCTGATCCTGGGTCTTAGGATTCTGTTTGTCTTTCTCCAAGACCTCATGGCTTTGGGTCTGAGCTGAAAAGCACTCTCTATTAAACATTTCAGGGCTCTCTTTGCTCATTCTGTAGCAGGAAACTTTTATTCCTGCAGGACAAGACGCCCAGAAACAACACAGGTGAACCGCAATCAGTGAGTAATTCAGACCACATGTTGGGGGCACCCAGCGTGAATAATGGCCTCCAAGTCCTAACCGAGCTGCCCACCGGAACCCCAGGACCAGGGGCACTGGACTCCAGGGAAGTCTCCCCGCTCAGTGGCACACCAACAACACTGGTTAATTATATGATTTGGGGAGAGATGCTCTTTCAGTGAAAGAAAGACAATTCATAGAAATAGACCTTACAAAGGAGAAGCATAAAAGGGGGAACTTCACCTCAAATAGATTAGCAAAACTGTTTAAATGACATGCCTTGAGGGTTTTTTCCAGTTTCTGCTTCCTTCCTTCTTCTCCATCCAGGTAGGCATTTATCATGCTGGGCTGATGTCAGCGCTGTTTGTTTTACATCAAACTGGAAGGGGGTGTGTGTGTGTATTCATGAGTACGTGAAGACAATGAATAACTTGGATTTCTACTATCTGAAGAAAATAACTTAGTGGCATCCTTTGTGAGAAGCAAGAGCTCATGTCTACATTGATGAGAGAACCAGCTGAGGAAGGGGTTTGCTGTGAAGGACTGCTAGGCAGTCATAACTGCCCAAGGCTTTTAATAAACACCGAGGTCAGGTAGGTCTTGTACCTTTTTTTAGGAATGAAAGGTTCATACAGTAAGCACTCTACAAAAGAAATTTCCAGTTGAGAACTTTATCTCCTATTGCTGACAATCCTTCAGCTCTCCCATCTCCCACCTCCTCTCCCTCTTCCATTCAGTAGCACTTCTTGCCTGTTCACTCGATGCCAGCCCCTGCATGCCAGCGATTGTACTGTACTACTGTACTTTTCAAGGTGCTGTCCTGTAAGATAAAAAATGTCTTCTTTATTTCTTGTGTTTGTTTTTAATGAATTATTTGTGTGAAAAGTATTATAAACCTATTACAGTACAGTACTATATAGCCAATTGTGTCAGTTGGGTACCTAGGCTAACTTTATTGGACTTAGGAACAAATTGAACTTACGAACATGCTCTTGGAATGGAATTTGTTTGTATGTAAGGGACTTACTGTAGTCAGGATCACACTGTAAAAGAACAGGAGAATGATGAAATACAGTCATTTCTGCAAAGGCACTAATTTTGCTGTTCACATGCAAATCAGGCCCATGTCTTCTCAGAGAGTCTCCCTGGGTTTAGAGCATGTTTCCTTCAAAGGGAAGACTGGGGGTCAGTTGCCCCCACACTTGACCTTTTCCAGATGACTGTCTCTGGAGTTTCCACTGAACCGAACTCTTGGCATCTTTTATGTGGCTGTGTTCTCATGGTCTAACTTAGTGGGACATGGAAAGCATTAAATAAATATTTTAAAAATGAATTTTAAGAGTATCTGGGAATCTTTTCATTCTGATAAATGATTGTGCCTCATGAAAGCTGTGCAAATTGAGTATTTGAACTGGCAATGTGTCCAGTAGATCCCAGATATCTTGCACACAGGATATGCGTGAATTTCTTGAGCGCAGCCAAAATGCAGGGCAGCCACTGAGGCTGCGGCTACACCAGTTGGGCCTCTCCTGACCACCTGACCATTTCCTCCTCCCTTTCCTCATTTCCAAAGGAGCAAACACTGCCTCCCTTTAAGCACCACTGGCCTTCTTTACCAGGGACAGGTCAGTCTTGGCTTATTTATTCATACTTAACTCCAAAAAGATATGAAGTCAGTCTTAAAAGGCACACACAGTACAAAAGCAAATGATGAAATTTTAACTGAAGATGAGGACAGGAAAAACATAACAGAGCCAGAAGAATGTCAAGAAACCTTCACTTCCTTCTATGATGTCCTATAAATTTACTAAAGGTGGACCACTGATTTCACTCGGGCTTTCTACCAACCAGTAGTATAGAAAGATAACGAGGAGTTTCTCACGTCCTTAAGACAAAAGGAAAATAATTGCTTGGGAGGATCGCAGCTATTTCTGTTGAAGACAGCAGAGAGATGACATCCCCAGACCATCACAGAGAGAACACTGTACAATATGGTGTCCACTGTCCTTATCAGCATTGCACAAGTACAATCACGTGGTTAAAGAAAAATTTCTATATGTGGCCAAACTAATTCAGTTTTAGGCATGTGGCTCTCCAGAGGTCTGGTGTCACCCAAGGGCGGATTCTGGAGATGCAGGAGGACTGGGAGGACCTCACACCTTTCAGGAACTCCCTGATATGGACCATGTCTCTCCACTTAGTTTTTAATTGACTAATTTTTGTGGTGCAGCCAAAACAATTGGGGTCTTAGTTCCCAGATTAGGGATCAAACCTGCGTCTCCTGCAACGAAAGTGCAGCAACTTAACCACTGGACCACCAGGAAGCTCCCCTCTGCACCTCGTTCTGACAATGACTGTGTATTGAGTGGCAGTGTATTTTAACACACTTTCCCTGACAAGCACAGGAGTGTGGCTATCCTGTGGGGCTGGTTAGTGCAGGCATGCTTGCTTTAATGGTAGAGGCAGAGGTGACATTCTCTGGGGAAAACTGGGAAGCCAAAAGAGAAAGCCTGTGAATGTGAGAAAGGAAGGGCGGGCAAACAAGAGTGGAGGAGATGCCCTCCTGGCTCGGAAGTGGGGCTAAGATCCCTGGGGGGGAGAGGGGAGGTGCAGGGCAGGATGACTGGAGTGGGAAGTTGACGCCTATGGAGACATTTGAACTTCATTCTGTAGGTAACAGATAGGTAACAGGTATTTTTAAGTCCCAATTAAGAGAGAGGATGTTGTACTTAAGAAACATTCCCCTGAAGCCTTGGGAGAGTATAGAGGAGAGACTGGTCATGGGGCAGTCAGCCACCCACAGTCCCATTTCAAGTGAAGAGTGATGGGACTGAAACTAGGGTACAGGCTGTGTATGGAGAAACTGGAGGAAATGATGGAGGCGCTGAGCCATTATGTGATGGGGACTTCAAAGGATGCATTAAAACGGATCCCCTGCAGCAGTAAGGCTGCGCTGGAAGAATGTCAGCTTGTTTACAACCTTCCAGCAAGAGTAGGCACATGAAAGCCCAAATGCACAGCATGTTTAAGATTGGGCTTCCTGGCCCTCCAAGTTCCTCTTTATCTGATGTGAGTTATCCCAAGGACTGGCTAATTGGATTCCACAGAAAACCCCAAATATCATCATTATTATGCTTAGTGTTACCCACTAATTGTTGTTGTTCCATCACTAAATTGTGTCCGACTCTTTGTGATCCCATGGGCTTCAGCACGCCAGGCTTCCCTGTCCTCCACTATCTCCCGGAATTTGCTCAAGTTCATGTCCATTGAGTCAGTGATACTATCTAACCATCTCATCCACCGATAATGGTTTACAATAACTTTACTAGATGTTTGTTTGAGCTGAGTTTTGACATAGTCACAGCCTTCATCAGCCTGACATGCCAGGCATACGGGGATGGTGTTTTCTACATGCTAAGGAGTGAGGTCTCCTGGAGGTGCTGCCAGAGAGAAGTTTAGATTGCCCTTAAACTACCCTGCTTGTGGAGTGGAGGATAATTAGGCATAGAAGGAGAAGATGGCATCGGAGGATGAGCTGGCTGGACTGTCAGGAGCCGCATTAGGCATTACTGACAAAATGGAGGCACGGTCCCCAGACCCCTCTCCTCATTCCGCGGGCACGGATCCTGGGATGAAGGAGTTAGGCTTTGTAATTCTGACTTGTCTTTTCCTCTCCTCGGCTGAGTTGACTGCAAAGGAATATTAAGGTGCTTATTGTTCTTGAGAGGAGCATGAGAAGGCATAAAGCCTTCTGCAGCATTGCTCTGAAAATAATTCATAAAGTTAATCATTGACATTTGTTCAAGGACTTTTACAAAGAAGTGTTCCAGGATGAGCACATAGGCCGCAGCTTGAGGCCATGGGAGAGATTGATATCCGAAGCCTATTTGCAAGGAGAATGTTTATGGCAAAGGAGTTTACTGAATTTAGGGCTTAGAAATAATTAAAACAGTTAGAAGTTAAAGATTTAAGGAATGTTGTAAAGTTAGCATATTTTACTGTAGCTTATAGAAGTTAGGAATTTTTAGAGACACTATAGCTAGAAGCCTCTTTAAGAGATAGTGAGCTCAGGATGTTAGGGGCAAACAGGAGTTAGGAAGGTAAGTAGTAAACTGAGGCATGTAGCATGAGTTACAATGTAATCACAAGTTAACTACAGGACACATTAGAGGAGGTAGGTTAGATAATAGATGATAAGGTTGATTCCGAGAGAATCACTGAAGCAGGAACTCTGTTTGAGGAGCAACAGTGATTTATGGAGATAATAAATCTGGGAGAGGGGGAACCGAAAATGTCAAACCTCTGGCCTAATGTTTTTGTAAAAGTATAAAAGAGAATCTTAAACTTGGAATAAACAGGCAGTCCATAGAAAAATGAGAGGCTGTCTCAGTCGCCGACAGCGTTCATCTCTTCAGGTTGAATCCCTGGCTGCTGTAGTTGGACTCCGGCACTGGACAGCATCATCGATGCAATGACCATGAACTTGGGTCAACTCTGAGAGACAGTGAGGGACAGGGAGGCCTGGCATGCCATGGGGTCACGAAGAGTTGGACAGACCTGGGCTACTGAACAAAAACAACGGCTTTTTTTTTTCAAGTTGCTTTTCAAGTTGCAGGTGTAACGTACAGTTCGGGATGCATTTCCTTCTGAGGTCACAAGTAAGCTTGTTCCTGAATTGCTCAGGTCCACAAAAAGGAGGAGATCATCAGATTCATTCCCTACATGTGAACAAGGGCCATTCTAAGACGGCATTTGCAAGTTCAATTCATTCATAAGTGTAACAAAGTTAGCCTAGGTACTGCACTAACATAACCGGCTAGTCAGTACTGCACTGTAATAGGCATACGATACTTTTCACACAAATGAGACACAAAAAACAAACACAGAAAAATAAAGAAGACATTTTTAATCTTACAGCACAGCACCTTGAAAAGTACAGTAATACAGCACAACAGCTGGCATACAGTGGCTGCACGCATGTTCACATCTTTGAAATTCACACCTTGAAGGCTCATATGTAGGGGACTTACAATATAGTCACTGCTAAGCTCAAAGCAGTTCACTTCCATGAACATTTGGACTCGACACAGGCCAGTGTGCATTACATGTTGGAAACACAAGCTATGAGAGTCAGGGTCAGTCTGTGTTGAGTCTTGTTGGATTCAGCTTCTTTAGTGCCCCTTCTAACACCGTAATACACATAACATGTATAATTATGAAGACTTTCAGACCATTTTTCTTCAGACCAGAAATCTAAACTGTCATTGCTTCCTGCCAGCTGATTAGATCAAGGGCCATTTTGTGGCCAAATGAAGGGCCATTTTGTGGCCAAATGAAATAATGTCAGGGAAAGCTTTTTAAAAAAAGTTTTTCAATGAATGTCATTTTTAGAAGGTCACAGTAGAATTTTTTTTCCCCAAATTTTTCCTACAGCTTCAATGTTATTGACACGTCTTTCTCAGCCCTTCCTCCACCTTACACTAGTTCTCTGGAATGGAATCCTAGAATGTGAGCCGAAAGGAATATACAGGTCATTGAGCCCCAGCTACTTGCCACGGGAAATGACCCTGTATCTCCTAGACATCACCAGATTTAATTTCTGGGAAGAAATACTTAATACAATGATAATCTGTCTCATTACCCTTTCCTAATTGCTAAACATACATTTGATGATCACACACTTTAAATTAATCTAACCTTAAAGATGGAGAAATGGTCACAGAACAGAACTTAAACAAGGACCTGACCTATGGATGCACTGAATGAGTTTAGTTCTTTATGATTTTACTAGATAATTTCTTCCCAGTCCCAACTTTCATTCCTTCAGCCGCACTGGATCCAAGTGTCTTTTTCTTAAGTGGAGTATAGTTGCTTTACAAAGCTGTGTTAGTTTCTGCTGTACAGCAAAGGGAACCAGCCATATGCACACATACAGCCCCTCTGTTTTGGATTTCCTTCCCATTCAGGTCGCCACAGAGCACTGAGTGGAGTCCCCTGTGCTGCACAGTAGTGGACCCGAGTGTCTTTTAAATGTCACACTGAGGGTTTAGGAGAAGTGTATTGGCTCAGCGTGCAGTGCAGGGAAAAGTATGTGAACATAATTTATAGCATGTTTGATTTTGTGGTCATAGCAGACATTTCTTATTATAACAGTTCTGTCTTCCAAAGAGCCTCAATTTGCTTCACAATCTGGCCATAGAAATACAATTTGTTTTATGACCTGTTCAGCAAGTGAGATTTTGAATGTGGTGTAACAGTTTTTCTCAGAGAATTTTTATATTCAATATTCTTAAAATTTTAATTTCTGTTTATGGGACATTTACCAACTTAAAAAGTAACTTCTCAGAGAGCATCTCATTGATTGCACACATCAACCCAGCTATGCAGATGTAATCTCTTCTTTTAGTAATAATTTCTTTTAGTAAAATTAGGACACTAGTCTTCAAAACATCTTGTCTAGAAGAAAGTTCTGGCCTTTTGAATTCAAAGTCCATGGTTTTCCCTTATCACAGAGTGTCTCCTGAGCCTTGACAAATTACAAGCAAAAGTTCCCTGAATTTACTTTTTCCTTCTAGCCTATAGGAGAAAATGAAATAAACCACATCCCACAGTGCACAGGGGAATTTATGATGGGCAAATCTGAAGCATAAGAAAAGCTGAAATATATCCAATAATGGTATCTGTGAATGATATGGTATCCCCCCCCACCTCCATTTCTAGATGAGAAAAACCAATGCATTCAGTCCTACTGAGTCATTTACTTTCTAATTAATATTTAATTCAAACAAGCATTATCTTGCTTTTCTCCCACACACTTTGAGTGTTGAATGTTAAAATATGTAGACTCTGTTAATGTTCTTCAGGAAAGCACTTCTCCTTTCCCAGACTCGTTATCTGGACAAGCAGGGCTTCGTCTTGTTCACCAATATGTCACATAACTTGAAATGAAGAAAAATATGCATTGAGGAATTCTGAGTGAGAACCTATTATTTCATGGGTAAAGTTTGGAACCAAGGGACTTAACAGCTTCCTCAAGCTATCCAGACAAAAGAAGTAGACTCACTGATGACCTAATTGTTGCCATAGAGAGGAGAATTCTAGCTGGTTCCAAGATTAGTGGGAGCTCTGACCATACGTGGATCAGCCAGTTAGGATAAGGGTTTGGGTTGAATTAGCTTTAGATTAGATTAGGTTACATACTTATTTTTAGAATGTCCCCACAGGGTGGTGATTATGGGGTGTTAGCCAAACTATGAGATGGCTGATAACATTTCACACAGACAGGAACGCAAATCTCATTTTTGTGATATTTTCCAGGCCTGATGGTAATGTGTGGCTACCTCTTGATAGCTAACTATGCCTTTGCTTTCCATGTTCATCCTGCAGGAGCCATCCAGTTTGCATGGTTGCTAAGGCAGTCAGCAGTTCAAGAAACTGAGCTCCTAAAAGTGGTGGTTCCGTATTAACACTTAGAAGGATATTCAGGTAAAAGTTTTCTTTTTGAATTTCAACAGCCAAAGAGATGTAAAGACAATGATTACTCTTTTTTTTTTTTTTTGGGTAATCTTTCCTTATTTTTCATTCCTTCTTTCCTTCCTCCTTCCTTCCCCTTTCCTTCCTTCTTCCTTCCCTGCATCCCTGTTTCCTTCCCTCGCTCCCTGCCACCCTCCAAGGCCATGGAGTTTACAAAGGTCACGGACTTTGGAGTCAGCCACAACTAGGCATTTATCCCTCCTCCACCACTGACTCTGAAGCCTTGGGCTTCCTCCCTGGGAGGAAATTCTATCAAACTCCCGGAGGGAGTTCAACTTTCTCCCCATGAAATGGTGGAAGGACATATAGCTCCCAGACTGATGAGCCATCAGAGCTGGAAAGAACTTTTTGTTGTTGTTTCTTTCTTTTTTTTTTTTTTAAAAAAAATCAATTTATTTATCATAATTGGAGGCTAATTGCTTTACAATATTGTGGTGGTATTTGCCATACACTGACATGAATCAGCCACGGGTGTACATGTGTTCCCCATCCTGAACCCCCCTCCCACCTCCTTCCCCATCCCATCCCTCTAGACTGTCCCAGGGCACCAGCTTTGAGTGCTCTATTTGGGCACCATCAAACCTGGACTGGTCATCTGTTTCACATATGGTAATATACGTGTTTCAATGCTATTCTCTCAAAGCATCCCACCCTTGCCTTCTCCCACAGAGTCCAAAAGTCTGCTCTTTATATCTGTGTCTCTTTTGCTATCTCGCCTATAGGGTTGTCATTGCCAACTTTCTAAATTCCATATATATGCGTTAGTATACTGTATTGGTGTTTTTCTTTCTGACTTACTTTGCTCTGTATAATAGGCTCCAGTTTCATCCACCTCATTAGAACTGATTCAAATGTATTCTTTTTAATGGCTGAGTTGTATTTCATTGTATATCTGTAACACAGCTTTCTTATCCATTCGTCTGCTGATGGATATCTAGGTTGCTTCCATGTCCTGGCTATTATAAACAGTGCTGCGATGAACACTGGGATACATGTGTCTCTTTCAGTTCTGGTTTCCTCAGTGTGTATGCCCAGCAGTGGGATTGCTGGGTCACATGGCAGTTCTATTTCCAGTTTCTTAAGGAATCTGCACGCTGTTCTCCATAGTGGCTGTACTAGTTTGCATTCCCACCAACAGTGTAAGAGGGTTCCCTTTTCTCCACAACCTTTCCAACAATTATTGTTTGTAGACTTGGATAGCAGCCATTCTGACTGGCGTGAAATGGTACCTCATTGTGGTTTCGATTTGCATTTCTCTGATAATGAGTGATGTTGAGCATCTTTTCATGTGTTTGTTAGCCATCTGCATGTCTTCTTTGGAGATATGTCTGTTTAGTTTTTTGAACTGTTTTTTGATTGGGTCATTTATTTTTCTGGTATTGACCTGCATGAGCCTCTTGTATGTTTTTGAGATTGATTCTTTTGTCATTTGCTTCATTTACCATTATTTTCTGAAGACTGTCTTTTCAGCTTGCTTATAGTTTCCTTTGTTGTACAAAAGTTTTTAAGTTTAATTAGGTCCCATTTGTTTATTTTTGCTTTTATTTCCATCACTCTGGGAGGTGGGTCATAGAGGATCTTGCTGTGATTTATGTTGGAGTGTTCTGCCTATGTTTCAGAGCTGGAAAGAACTTATAATCACACCAAGGTTTTGATGAAGAAATTGAGACTCTGAGAAGTCAAGTCACGTGTGTGCCCCTATTGAACATCCTGACCTAAAGTGGAGTTTTTTGTGCAACTTGGAAAATGACATGGAGCTATACAAGTGATTGAGGACATTATATCCCAGTTATTCAGTGTTTAATAAACCAAATGAACACTATGGTACAAATTTCCAACCAAAAAGAGAAATGAAAAGAGGAAATGAAATGGTCAGGTAGAATGAGAAGCTCTTGTTAAGAGCTCTGTGGGTTTGCCCAGCTCTAAGCTGGAATCAAGATTGCCAGGAGAAATATCCACAACCTCAGATATGCAGATAATACCACTTTAATGGCAGAAAGCAAAGAGGAACTAAAGAGTCTCTTGATGAAGGTGAAAGAGAAGAGGGAAAAACCTGGCTTAAAACTCAACATTCAAAAAACTAAGAGCAAGGTATAAAGTCCCAACACTTCATGGCAAATAGATGGCAAAAAAGAGGAAACAGTGACAGACTTTATTTTCTTGTGCTCCAAAATCATTGCAGACAGTGACTGCAGGCACAAAATCAAAAGACACTTGCTCCTTAGAAGAAAGGTTATGACAAACCTAGACAGCATATTAAAAAGCAAATACCTCACTTTGCTGACAAAGGTCTGAGTAGTCAAAGCTATGGTTTTTCCAGTAGTCATGTATAGATATGAGAGATGGACCGTAAAGAAGGCTGTGCACCGAAGAATTGATGCTTTCAAACTGTGGTGTTGGAGAAGACTCTTGGGAGTCCCTTGGACAGCAAGAAGATTAAACCAGTCAGTCCTAAAGGAAATCAACACTGAATATTCATTGGAAGTCCACTGATGCTGAAGCTGAAGCTTTAATACTTTGGCCACCTGGTGTGAAGAGCCAATTCTTTGGAAAAGACCTTGATGCTAGGAAAGATTGAGGGCAAGAGGAGAAGTGGGCTGCAGAGGATGAGATGGTTGACTGGCATCATTGACTCAATGGACATGAGTTTGAACAAAGTCAGAAAGATAGTGAAGGACAGGGAAGCCTGGTGTGTTGCAGTCCATGGGGTCACAAAGAGTCAGACACAACTGAGCGACTGAACAAACAACCCCTAAGTAGCTGTGAGTCTTGGGAAATAATTCATCTTGAGGGCCTGGATTCCCCATCAGTTAGATGGGAGGAAGTATTGGGATTAAAACCAATCGGGGGTAGCTGTCACCTTCACAGGCAAGCGAGTGCTTTGTATCTTATAAAAGTCTCTCTCCAATGCCTTTTTTTTCCCCTCCTATTCTTGGTTCCTCTTCATTTATAATAACAGGATTTTCAAGTTGTCTGACTCCTTTTGTTGGCAACTCTGTTCTCCTCATTCATGTTTCTCCTCTTTTATAGAAATAAGCCAAACCATCAAGCTAGGTCACTTGGATGACTAACAGAGAACGGAAATGGATTGAACAGATAATCAGCTCTCACTTTCCCATTTCTCTGTGTCCGCCTACTCGGATTATGGTTAAATACAACAGGTTCCATTTCTTTTGAAAAGCCTTGAATTTGGTGCTCCTCACACTGAGGACCTTCCAAAGTTCCTTGTCTGTTTCCTTGACCTTAGACTTAAAGCTGACTAATCCACCAATTCTTGAACGGTTTCCTTAAAAGCTCTCTGGCTGGGTAGATGCAAGAGATACTCATAAACCAAGAACAGCAGTACAATCATGTTTCCTTACATGAACAACAAAAACAACAAAAAAATGTATTTCTATTCTGGGATGCATGGGCCAAAGGAGTAGAACAGAAAAACGTGGCTTCTTTATTTGTATTCTTAATTCGAATTTACTCCACTATAGTACTATCCAATGGAAACAGCATGGGCCATGAGCCTTTATCAATCATTTGGGCTACCCAGGTTCTAAACTCTTATTCTAATGTTGGGAAAATTACCCGCTGTGCCAGAGGCTGGCTAACTGTTCACCAAACTTTTTACTTTTTCTCCTGGGTACTCAGCTATACAACATTTCTCTTATGCATGTTTGAAACATGTGCTCAATGCCTTCAGTCTTGTATGACTCCTTGAGATCCCATGGACTGTAGCCCTCCAGGCTCCTCTGTCTATGGGATTCTCCATGCAAGAATACTGGAGTGGGTTGCCATTTCCAACTCCAGGGAACCTTCCCAACCCAGGAATCAAACCCGCGTCTCCTGTGTTGGCAGGAGGAGTCTTTACCACTGCGCTACTTGGGAAGCCTCCTAACTAACCCTTCAATTCAAACATCGGTTAAGTTTGCTGAAGATGCTATAAGCCACATAAAACTTGTGCTATAACTATAATTCAGATTCAACTCAGCGAACCTTAAAAGTTCTTCCCTTGAGTTCCAGGAAAAAATGGAAAGCTCTCAAAAATAGGCAGTTCTGTTGCATTATTGTACCCAGACACTTAATTTCTACCACCTACTGTGGCATTTTCTGGCATTTGTGGAAAGTATCAGGGAAATGTTGCTTCTCTGTTCTTTAGAGTCTGATCATCACTCTCTTGGCCCAATAACAACCTTTTCCCAAATAAGCTCCCTAAATTAGATTCCTAGAATTTGTACGGATGTACAAGAGTTCTCTT
Source organism: Capricornis sumatraensis (assembly GCF_032405125.1). Classification (NCBI taxonomy): domain Eukaryota; kingdom Metazoa; phylum Chordata; class Mammalia; order Artiodactyla; family Bovidae; genus Capricornis; species Capricornis sumatraensis. Next base: position 39,004,827 of record NC_091078.1, on the reverse strand, counting down.
TGGGTTATAGTTTTTAAAATATGAAGTGACGGCAATTTGTTCTTGGTGGAAACATGTCCTTTGGTCACTGTGAGGTTCAAGAAGGCATGACCTGGGTGTTGTTTACCTTTCTAGCATTGTCGGTGACCCCTTCCTCCCAAAGCACCTGGAAACCACACCTGGCTACTTGGTGCCTCCTGGTAATCACACCAGTTGTTCCCTCCTCTCCGTTCTAACTGCAGCCCCTCCTCTGCTGAGCTGACAGACCCCAGCGCCCTTTCTGATTTCAGTGCCCTTCCTCTGGTCCCCAGGCACCCCACGCGCTGTGCTGCTATAACAGCCACGTCTCTGGGCAGTAAGTACTTATCATGTGCCTGTCTTCTAAGGGAGGCTTCAAGCTCCACAAGGCAGGGCCTTTACTTCTCTACTCAGAGCACCTAACTTAGTGCTTGACATATAATCAGTGCTGAATAAATATCTCCCCAATGAGCATTAAGTGCTTCCCAGGTGGCTCAGCAGTAAAGAGTCTGCCTGCAATGCAGGAGAACTGGGTTCCGTCTCTGGGTTGGGAAGATCCCCTGGAGAAGGAAATGGCAACTGACTCCAGTACTGTTTCCTGGAAAATTCCATGGACGGAGGAGGCTGGCAAGCTACAGTCCATTGGGTCACAAAAGAGTCAGACACAACTTAGGGCCTAAACAACAAAAATGAATATTAGACACATATGTCCAACTAGCTATGTGATACATTTACTTGGATGAATCCAGGGCATTTTAAAAAGAAAATATTTAAAATGGAGCTCTTGATTGCATCCTCAAACCCAATGTGCCACTCCTTATCCAGGTTTCTCAGTTTCAGTAAATGCACCAATGTCCATTGGGCTCTCAACCTAGAAAGCAGGGAGCATACTGAGCACCCCACCTTCCCTCACCCCAACATGCAGGCCTGCCCACCACTTCTGAGCCTCCCAGCACATCTCTGCCTCTGCTCTCTTCTCTTGCTGGGGTGACTACAGGACACTTCTAGGTGGTCCCCCTTTTTCTCCTTTCATCCCCTCCAGTATATCTTCCACACAGCAACCAGAACAAGCTCTAGGTCAGTCATTCCCATTTCCAGAACGTTTCATGGCTCCTCACAGTGCACAGAATAAAATGCAGCACCTCGCCCTGGCTGGGAGAAACCCCATGACCTCCCCAACCCCGCCTCTCTGGTCATGGCATTCCTCTCAGGTTGCTCTGGACTCAGACATTCAGCACTTCCCAATTCCTGGCCTGGAACATTCTTCTCCCTGTTCTCCTCCTCAGGGCCCTTCCCCGACGAGCTTCCGCACCTTCTGCACTGATTCTGGTCATAGAACCTTATTTACCTCCTCTGTGCCATTCCTCAAGCTGTGATTGGCTTGCTCTTTTGTTTACTTGTTTATTTGCCACGTCATGAAAGAGATGGGAATACCAGACCACCTGACCTGCCCCTTGAGAAATCTGTATGCAGGTCAGGAAGCAACAGTTAGAACTGGACATGGAACAACAGACTGGTTCCAAACAGCAAAAGGAGTGCGTCAAGGCTGTATATTGTCACCCTGCTTATTTAACTTATATGCAGAGTACATCATGAGAGACGCTGGACTGGAAGAAACACAAGCTGGAATCAAGATTGCCGGGAGAAATATCAATGACCTCAGATATGCAGATGACACCACCCTTATGGCAGAAAGTGAAGAGGAACTAAAAAGCCTCTTGATGAAAGTGAAAGAGGAGAGCAAAAAAGTTGGCCTAAAGCTCAACATTCAGAAAATGAAGATCATGGCATCTGGTCCCATCACTTCATGGGAAACAGATGGGGAAACAGTGGAAACGGTGTTACTTTATTTTTTGGGGGGCTCCAGAATCACTGCAGATGGTGACTGCAGCCATGAAATTAAAGGACGCTTACTCATTGGAAGAAAAGTTATGACCAACCTAGATAGCATGTTCAAAAGCAGAGACATTGCTTTGCCGACTAAGGTCCGTCTAGTCAAGGCTATGGTTTTTCCAGTGGTCATGTATGGATGTGAGAGTTGGACTGTGAAGAAGGCTGAGCGCCGAAGAATTGATGCTTTTGAACTGTGGAGTTGGAGAAGACTCTTGAGAGTCCCTTGGACTGCAAGGAGATCCAACCAGTCCATTCTGAAGGAGATCAACCCTGGGATTCCTTTGGAAGGAATGATGCTAAAGCTGAAACTCCAGTACTTTGGCCACCTCATGCAAAGAGTTGACTCATTAGAAAAGACTCTGATGCTGGGAGGGATTAGGGGCAGAAGGAGAAGGGGACGACAGAGGATGAGATGGCTGGATGGCATCACTGACTCTATGGACATGAGTCTGAGTGAACTCCGGGAGATGGTGATGGACAGGGAGGCCTGGCGTGCTGCGATTCATGGGGTAGCAAAGAGTCGGACACGACTGAGTGACTGAACTGAACTGAGGGTGAGACTCAAGGTCACACGCCAGTGCATCCTCAGCATCAGAACATGGCCTGACACAGAGGGGGTGCTGTGGTAGAGAAAAGCACGTGTGAGTGAAAGACTACACAAAGAACCCAGGAGACGGGGCCACAGAAATATCCAGGACGCTGATCCCTGAGTGATCACAACACAACTGCAGCGTCTGATTCATGGAAAAATCAGAATCACTCTTCAAAGATACAGGCGGACTCAGTAACCACAGAGCAGTAAGCATTTATCTAGTGACTACAAGTGGGCTTCCCAGGTGGCTCTCTAGTAAAGAATCCACCTGCCAACGAAGGAGACATGGGTTTGGTCCCTGGATCGGGAAGATCCCCTGGAGAATGAAATGTCAACCCACTCCAGTATTCTTGCCTGGGTTATTCCATGGACAGAAAAGCCTGGTGGGCTACAGTCCATAGGGTTGCATGGGAGTCAGACACAACTTAGCAACTAAACAACAACAACAGTGCCTGCATATACATGATCTCAGTTAAATCACACAAGAACTGTATGAGGCAGTCATTCTTCTTCTTATCATTTTACAGACAATTTTTAACAAAACTCAGAGATACTAAATGACTCACCCACAACAGACAGTGGCATTTGTAACCCAAGGAAGCAGGTTCCATTTTAGGTCTAGCTGACTCCACACGGAGCCCCCACGCATGGTCCACACTCATTTAATGCTTCTGAGTTTTTCCCCAAATAAAACCAAAGTTCTGACTTGCTACTCCTAAGGTTTACACCAGACTGTACATTTAACCTGATTACTAATTCAGATGACTGGACTTTCTTTATATCCAAATACGTGATGAGATGTCGTTGCAGCAAGCTCCCTAACTCATTCTCTAGGACAGGCATCCCACTCTTCCTTTTTAAGGATGACTTCTTATGAAAGCTCTGCATGATAGTTCACTCAAATGACCAACTTCCAACAACTTCCACAGTAAAGAGACTCTTACCTCGGAATTCCAGTCCTCTAAGTTGAAAGGTGACAAGGCCATTGCCGATTTCAATCAGGTGAACGAAAGCATTGAGGTAATCCGAAGCCAAAATAAAGCAATCGCCAGAGCTGTAGTTGCCCCACCGGCCGAGGATGAGGTCTCCACAGAGAGACTCCTGGAGCGCCCTTGTCAAGTGCTCATAAAAGATGGAATTGAGGTTGTTGCCATCGCTCCCTGAAGATACAACAAGAAGCAATACGCCCAGTGAGTCCTGCTCCAACGCGCTCTGCCTGGGAGACGGGCAGCTGTCACCCAATTAGGGGAGAATCGGACTCCTCAGACCTTGCGCCCATTGTGCTGGGGTTTGTGAGACCCTCCTATTTCTTCCCTCTGTGCTCTTCCTGGTCAATGTCATCTACATAAATAGACTGAATTCCTGTCTAGATGAGACAGCTGACAAATTCCTATCTCCAGCAGAGATCTCTCGCCTGGACTCTAGACCTGTCTGCTTAACATTTCTTGTATGTTTCCAATGTTTCTCCTCCACCCAATGTGTTCAAGTCAGGCCCTGCCCCCCCAGTCCTGCCCCCCAACCTGCTCTCAGCTGTCCAGTTGGCCACAACCTAGGCATCTTTCTTCCCACTCCTTCCCACCTAAGGCTCTCAATTTCACATTCTTCAAGTATTTTTTGCATCTCCCTACTTTTTTCCATTCCCATTACCCTTGCTTTATCCCAAGTTACACGGTCTCTCAGGTGGAGGACCACAAGGGTCATGTAACTCACCTATGGGTCTTCACTAGGACATGCTTGCTCATCGATTCTCTACCCCCCAGCCAGAATGACCTTTCAGACGAAAGGGGAACGTGTCACCCAGGACCCTCCAGCCCATTTCCTAAAGTGATTTGTTAGGGCTCTTAAGACAGAGACAAGACTTCAACACATCACCTATAATAGGGTCCCATAAGTCATCCTCCACAGGAATAAGCTAGGACACCAGCCTGATCAAACCCAGGGTGTATGGTCACACCAGGGGTGCTGTGTGCTCTGCTCCCCACTTCAGCCTCCATCCTCACCTCTCACTCATCTCTTCCTCGAGCTCCACACTTAGCAACACAGAACTTCTCCCAGCTGAGTGACTCACTTGCCCCTTTCCACCTCGGGCCTTTGCAGAGAATAATCTTTCTGCCTGGTTTCCCTTCATTCTTCTCTGTCTTATTACCTCTACTAATCTTTAGGCCACTGTTCTACGGCCACTTCAGGGAAGCCTTCCTTGACCCCTTTGCCATGCCATGTTATAGGGCATCAGGACTATGACCCTCTGCTTGAAAGCACTTGAAACAGTTGGAATTTGACTTTTGGTTTTTCGTGTGTATATGTGTATATATGGTTATTTGATTAACATCTGATTTCTCCAATGCAACCTACGGTGGTGAAGGAAGACTGAATTTGTTTATTTTTGTATCTCAGTACTGGCAGATTCTTAATATGCAGTAATGACTGACTAAATATCTGTTGAATAATAGATGACACCATGATGATACAGCTTTGTTAAGAGAAATTTTGCTTTTGAGAACATAATCCATTAAGTAACTCCAGGGTTTCACTGAGAAATAATTTACAGACAATAAATTGTGTGTGTATATATGTGTGTGTGTGTATATATATATATATATAGTGTGTGTGTATGTGTGTGTGTGTGTGTGTGTGTGTATGTGTGTTAAGTCACTTAGTCATGTCCAACTCTTTGTGATCCCATGGACTGTAGCCCACCAGGCTCCTCTGCCCATGGAATTCTCCAGGCAAGAACACTGGAGTGGGTTTTCATCTCCTTCTTTAGGGGCTCTTCCTGACTCAGGGACTGAACCCATGTCTTCTGAATTGCAGGCAGATTCTTTACCATCTGAACTATAGGGAAGTTTTTTATGTATGTATATACATATTCTATAATATAAATAATTATTGATAGTATGTATTGTGTGAACAGTATACATATATATGCATATATACATATATAACTGTAGTCTACAATATAAATAATTATTGCTAGTATACATTTTTATATATTATATACAAGTATATATATTATATATCAATGCCACTTACTCATTTTAAGTTATATATGTATACAAAACTCAGATTTATTGAGCCATAATTTACAGAGAGCAAAATTTGCCCTTTTTAGTGTCCGGTTCTATGAATCTTAAGAAAATGCTCATAGTCACATCACCACCTCTTCGCATGATGCATTTGTGTTTCATCCATTCCGAGGTATACAGCAGTAGTTTGTTCTGTTTCATTTGTATGTAGTCACTACAGTTTGCTTAACCATTCAATAGCTGAAGGACCTTTGGGTTGTTTTCAGTACTGGTGAATATGAGTAAATCCACTCACGATATTGATGAACTGAAGTTTATAAGAACATGTTTTCATTTCTCTTGAGTCAGACCCTAAGAGCGGCACTACCATTCTCCAGAATGGCTGAAACATTCTGCGCCCCAGTCGCAGGGACTGAGAATTCTAGCTGCTCTGCACGCTTGCCAGGACTGTGGCTTGTTTGTTCGGACTTAGCCGTTCAGATCGAGTGGATGAGTACATCAAGGGAAGGAGAAAGGAAGGACGCAGCAAAGGAGATGCAGTGAGGGAATAAAGGGCTTCCCGGTAAAGGGCCAGTGCGTCTCAGGGGCATGGAACTGGGGGTTCATGACGCATTTCGCATCCCGGCTGGGCCGACTCCTCTTACTCCCTCCGTCAGATCTCTCATGATGAAGACAGAATCTTTTCTGAGAAGGCTGGGTAAAGTGGGAAGTCCTGGTCTGTGGCCCTGGGAGTGGAAGAAGCACTGGGAGGGGCTGGAAGGAAAGTGTGTCAGCAGTGCTTTCACTTTAGGAGTATCTTTTCTCTGGGGAGTAAACTCTGCCTCCAGAAAGTCAGAGAAGCACAAAGTTGCCCCAAAGAGAAGAGGCCTGAAGCAAAGCTCAGGACCCCTTCTAGGCCAGCTTCTGGAGTGGAGACAGAGACTCAGGAAGGTTGCAGATAAAGATCCGTGAAGATCTGAATGGAGCTTTCCTGCTCTGTATCCTCAGGAACTGGAGCATCACTGAGGGTGGAGGAAGGTACAGACTGGCCCCGAGCGCACCCACGTAAGAAAGAGCACTGATCCACGGCTAAGAAATCTACAAGATAACACTATCAAACTGTGGATATCAGGGCTAGGCATTCACGACAGTTAAAAGCCAAACTGAAATAGGTGCATTTATAACCTATTTATGATTAATGGAAAGAAACAAACTGTTCTATGGACTGAGTCATGTCATGACCTCTAATAAGGTACCAGTATGCTTAATTTTCTATGCAGATTAAGCCTGCCTGACCTGCAGTGATATTCATTTTCTCTGATGAAGCAGCATGCATCCAAAGACACTAATTGGAGATTACTCCGAGTCTCTGGTACTTTTAAAGAAAAAGCCTTAACGAGAGAATTAACTTTTGCTTAACTGTTCAAACTGTTTGATGTACAAATAAAACAATTTAAACCATGAAAAGCTGAGATCTTAGAACACACTGACCACATATCTGCATAATTAGATTAAAATGAGATGAAGTTATGAACAACTAAAATCACAATGTACTTATGAAACTATCTATATGCCTAATGTCAATGGCCCAGCAAAATCAGAACCCCATGGCTCCACATTAGAGATATTTATACTCCAACCACACCCCCTTCAAACTGGGCTGATACAAAGTTTAACAAAAAATAAACCTGCCTCTCCAGATATTTTCAAGTTTCAAATTATGATTTCAAATTAATCATGTATATGCAATTTAAATATAGCTAATAAGCAGGATACAATTCTTCCTAGACAATATTTTTGGCACAGAGGAGAGAGTGAGGTGGATTAAAAATAGAGAGTGGTTTAAATTTGCATACTGATATGAGGAGAAAAAAAGGTCGAATGCTTCAAAATGAAATAGATTACAGAAAGAAAAAAGTAACTTCCTGTTACTATGGCAGATAAATCTTTCCATAGATTAATGTTGTACAAAGACTCTGAAGATATCCAGACCCTGGATCCTGGAATGGCTCACCTTTAAGGACATCATAATGCTGATTTTTTTTGTGTGTGTGCCAGAATACGAATACCAAGGTTTACTGTCTGTATTTGATGTTTAGCATATACAAACTAAAATGTTGTAATCAACAGTCATTCAATATTGAAAAGGGATCTACACAGTGCTAAATCATGGAGGAATCCATCTCTAAACCAAATCAGGATATTTGATCAGTTCTATTTGCACAGTTTTATTTTTACCATCAGCATATTTACCAAGACATGCACTGTCTCCAAAGTGATTAAAAAAAGTGAGTACTTAATTCCTCTTTTTTGGATTGAAGGAATCCATCTACATAACAAAATAAATAGCTTAAAAGAGAGACAGGGGACTTTCCTGGGCAGGGGAGCTCCAGTGGTTAAGACTGCATGCTTCCAACACAGGGGGCATGGTTCAATCCTTGCTTGGGGAACTAAGATCCCACATGCTGCATGGCCAAAAATAAATAAAATAAAATATTAAAAAAAGAAAGAAAGAGAAGGAAGACATCCTCTTACCTGGATCCTTTTCAATTTGGACCACCAGTCTTGTGTTGGAATTATCCACACGCCTTGTACTAGAAAGAGCCACAAGAGTAAGAGGCTGTGATTAGATCCCTGCAAAGGAGAGCGGGCTCACAGGATCAGCTGTGTGAGTGGGAATCCAGGGGAGATGGAGCTCACGTATTAGAGTTATTGTTCTACACTGACAAGGCTGAAGGAAGAGAGGGGTCAGAAGGGTGGGAAAAGTACAGAAAACGCAGAGAGGGAAGAGATGTTTAGTGCTTAGGCACAGAAGACAGACCTTCATCTTTATCAATTCTGAGCATCCAGTCCACAAAATAACAGCAAGCATTGAAATTGTCAATGGACTACCACTCACTGACAGTACTTGAGAGCAGTGCATACATAGCTATCTTGCTTTTCAAACTGATTCCAGAACATTCTTGATAAGCAGTCCAGGTCTCCACCACTTGCTTTCAAGAGTTGGGTGCATTCTTACAGACTTGTCTTAGGTTGAACCATAAGAATGAAAAGCAGCTCTTTGCAGCTTAGGAAAAGGTGGATTGTCTGTAGCCACGGTAACCAGTTGCCACCAGAACCAGTTTTAAACCTTTTCAGTTATGACAACTCACCTCAACTTACAGCTTTGGTAAGGCAGCCAGTTCACAGTGGCGGCTTGCTTCTGCAAGTCAGCCAGCAAGGGACAGGCTCAGTGCAGGATTCTGAGGGTGACCAATCAATAACAGGTTCCCCAGGTGACTGCCCTGCAGATGGCATCACCCCATTTCTGAACCTGAAACTCATCTGCCCTTGAACTTCAGATGTCCCCCAAACCCTTTAAAAGTGCCACAGTCTGCTCTGCTTGGAGAGACGATGTTGGGCCAGCCTTGACTTATTTCAGACATTGAGTGGGGGTCTTGTCATTCTTTGATGGATGAAATATGATACTGACACCAACCACAAGAAGCTGATGATATTCAACAGTTTATGGTCTACAAAAATGGCAATTTTGTGAGGGGAACCACTGACTGAAACTGCCCCATCCTGGCCAAACACAATACTATTTGCATGAGGTATCTTACAAGAGGAGATCCTAGTAAGGAAGGCGTAACTAACAAGACATCACCAATCAGAAGAATTCAGAAAAGGTCAAAATGTCTTATCAACCTCCCAGCATCCTCCTTGCTAACATCTATCTTGGCTGAGTGATGTGCACACTGCCAGGAAGGACCCTGAGTCAGAATGACTAGCCAGAGAAAATCTGGAAACTAACCCCATCACCATAAAACCTGAGGCTGTGAGCCACTTGGCAGAGCAGTCCTCCTCGGTTCCCACCCGGCGCCCCCCTTCCCATTGAAGTCTCTTGCTTTGTCAGCACATGTGTCTCCTTAGACAATTCATTTCTGAGTGTTAGACAAGAGCCCACTCTCGGGCCCTGGAAAGCATCCCTCTTCCTACAAAAATTTCATAAGCCTAAACCTATGCCATAAAGAAAGGGCTTTCACTAGAAACAGACCACTGAATGGAGGGTTCCATACAAGTTTGAACATAATGAGCATCTCATCTTTACCATACCTAGATATACCATGTTTCAGATATATGAGAACTATCTAGGCAGGATCCTGTTGGAGTTTTGTAGACTAGATGCTCCAGATGGGTTGTACAGAAGGGATATTCTGTTACAGCTTGAAAAGGTCACGTTGTTCTATTACTGCTTCCTTTTCCTTGCAAATACCCTCAGATCAGCTTTGAAAATAAAAGAGCCCGGGTGGCAGAAAATAAAGCGAACAACAAAATTCTTTCTAATGAAGGCCGTAATCCCATGTCGGCATAGCGAGTCCCTGAATGGAATTTTAATTTCACCTTAAGACCTAGGACAAATGGAATTTTCAGCAGCAGAATAAACAATTTTTAAAGTGAGACTGAGCCAAAAGAAAGTCATTTACCAAACTCCTTAGGGAATTAAAACACCTTCTAAAACTATGTTAAATGAAAAGCTATCTGCAAAAGGCTTTGGATGCAGAGGGCTCAATTCTGATCAGCAGTAACTAAGCCATGCTGCCGGTGTGCCCCGAGGGCCTCTGGCTCGCCACCAGACTCTCTAAGGGCAAGTGTCACACTTACTGGGTATTCAAGGATTTCTCCAGTGCTTTCCTCCTGTAAATTCGGTGCTTACCACTCAAAGGTGCTAATTAGTTCAGTAATTGGATTTCTGTCTTCACTGTCTTATTGCAGGAACATTCTGTTCTGTCGCTCAGTGTGTGGTATGGTCAGTTGCTCAGTCATGTCCGACTCTCTGCGGCCCCATGGACTGTAGCCTGCTAGACTCCTCAGTCCATGAGATTTTCGAGGCAAGAATACTGGAATGGGTTGCCATTTCCTACTCCACGGGGTCTTCCCAACCCAGGGATCAAAGCCACATCTCTTGTGTCTCCTGCACTAGCCAGCAGATTCTTTACCACTAGCGCCACCTGGTGGGGCCTTCCAACTCACTCCCCAATCTCAGAGGCATTCAAAATGCCGGCGTGGTTAGGTGTGTATGCTCTTAGCATCTGCCGGGCAAAGTTAAGGCTCACTGCTTGTCACAGTGTCCCAAGTGCCACAAGCCAAGAGTCCAGCAATATGATAGGTCTTCCCAGGGAAGGTTACTCACTCTGAAGCATCTCTCCCTTATGTTAATATGGAATGCCAACTGCAAAGCTCATTTTCTCCCTTCAAGCTTTGCCTTTCTACCTCCTCATCTAAATCCAGCACCTTGTTGCTTATGTGGCTTCACCTGAGGAGCTTAAGTAATTTAATAGTAACTTGATTATACTGTTTCAAGTTCTGGTTTGACAGCTCACATAGACTATTTATGGGAGAAGTAGTCCCCATTTTTGATGAGGAAGTGTGACTGGCTGGAGTAAGAACTTTGATGGGCATCTGCTCATATGGAGAAACCAGGATGGATGGACTGTAGTTCTCTTCATGGGGCAGGACAGCATTAGAGAAATCTGGAAAATGAGAAGGCAGTCAGACACTAAACAGAAGGACCTGTCCCATTTTAAGTTGAATATATGCACAAGTTTCATTTGGGTTAGTATTTTTTAATGATTTTTGTGTTTATACTCATACGGGATATCGGTCTAAGGTTGTTTTTTTTTGCGATGACTTTGTCTGGCTTTGGTATCAGGGTAATACTGGCCCCACAGAATGATTTAAGAACTATTCCTTCCTTCACTCTTTTTTGGGGAGATTTGAGAAGAACTGATGGTAATTCTTCTTTAATCATTTTAGAGAATTTGAGAGTCAAGCTAACCGATTCTGGGCTTTTCTTTGTTGCGAGTTTTTGATTACCCATTAATTCCCTTTAACTGTTATAGGTTTACTCAGATTATCTATTTCTTTTCCGGTCAATCTTGGTAGTGTGTGTATTTCTATGAATTCTCCTGGTTTGGTTAGGTTATCTCATGTGTCGATACACAGTAGTTTATAGAATTCTCTTTCAATTAGGTAATGTTGGTAGAAATGTTCTCAACTTTTAACTGTGATTTTAGTAATTTGAGTCTCTTTTTTCTTGGTCATTCTTGGTAAAGGTTTGTCACTTTTGTCAATCTTTTCAAAGAATCAAATTTTGGTTTAATTTATTCTTTCTATTGCTTTCCTATCCTCTATTTCATTTCTCATCATTTTAATTTTTATTATTTTGTTCTGTCTGCTTACTTTGGTTTAATTGGTTCCTTTTTCTCTAGTTTCTTAACATGGAAGACTAGCTTATTGATTTGAGATTTTTCTTATTTTTTTAAATTTAGGCATTGACAGCTATGGATTTCTCTCTGAGCACTGCTTTTGCTACATACTGTCAACTACAAATTGGCACTTACCGTGGGCACTTGCCTGGCGGGCTACAGTCCATGGGATCGCAAAGAGTCGAACACGACAGAGCCACTAACCACAGCTCGCCCTACTAGGATTACCTTGTGTGCTGCTGCAGCTGCTGACCTTCAACACCCCCGAGAGGCCTTCCAGGTGGAGGGCAGAGGCGAGGCACTCTGATCTGGGGAATAAAACTGGCAGGGCAGGTCTTCAGATAGTTAGATGTTTTTAGGAGCTGATTTTATGAGCCCAATTCTTGGTCTCCTCATATCTAGAAAAGCACTGCAATCCTTCATGGGATGACTGTTTCTCATGGTTAGAAGAACCTTCTGAAGAAACATGTGCTTGATTGTATGTACACTTCCTTCACCAAAATCACACATATACTGTCCTTCTCCACTACATTCAAAAAAAATATTTATTTTAATTGGAGGATAACTGCTTTACAAGATTGCATTGGTCTCTGCCACACAGCACCATGGACCAGCCATAGGTATACATATGTCCCTCCCCCTTGAACTTCCTTCTCCCCCCGCCACACCCCTCTAGGTTGTCACAGAGCACTGGTTTGAGCTCCCGGTGTCAGACAGCAAATTCCCACTATCTATGTTACATATGGTAATGTATATGTTTCAGCGTTACTCTCTGAATTCATCCCACCCTCTCCTTCTCCCACCGTGTCCTGAAGTCTGTTCTCTATACCTGCATCTTCATTGCTGTCCCACAAACAGGTTCATCAGTACCATCTTTCTAGATTTCATATATATGTGTTAATATATGATATTTGGAACAGTTCTCAGAGGTTATTTGAGGTGCTGTCTCCTGGGCTGCAGCCCTCATTATGCCCCAAATACAACTTAACTTGCAACTTTCATGTTGCCCTTTTTTAAAGTTGACAATACCATACATTTTAATATACTGTGCTCTCCTTTTCATTCACCACAAAATATTTTTAAATTTTCTCTTGTAATTTTTTTTGACTTATAGGTTGTTTAAGGTAACTTTGTTTTATACATCTCTGGGAATTTTCTAGATTTCCTCTTGCTGTTAATTTCTAATTTCACTCCATTGTAGCTGGAGAACATATGTTATATAATTTCAATCCTTTTAAATTTACTGAGGTTTGTTTTATGGCCTGACACATGGTCTATTCTGGAGATTTGTTCATGTGCACATGTCAAAAATGTTTTTTGAAAAACTTTGGCTTTGCAAAATACTCTGCCAAAAGGTCAAAAAGACCAGGTACAGACAGTGGCAAAATATCTTCAAACCTCATATCCAACAAAGAACAAGTGTTTAGAATATATAAACAACTCTCAAAACTCAACAGTAAAAAACAAAACAAAGAAACCAAAACAAACAAAACCCCCACAAAGAATGCAAGAGAAAATGAACAAAGACATGAAAAAACATTTCTGCGAAGAGGACATATGGACAACAAATAAACTCAGAAAAAGATGTTCAATATCATAATTCATAAGAGAACCACAGGTTAAAACCACAAGAAGGCATCGCTATATACACCCAGCAGAATGACTAACGTAAGAAATAGTGAAAATATCAACACACTGCCAAGGACGTGCATAAACTAGATCTCTTACACAGTGCTGGTGGGGATGTAAACGGTATCACTTCTCTGAAAAAATGTACAGCAGTTTCTTTTTTAAAAAATTACCATTTTGTTCTGCAGTCACCAAGTCATTTCCAACTGCGACCTTGTGGACTGCAGCATGCCACATTCCTCGGTCCTTCACTATCTCCCAGAGTTTGCTCAAACTCATGCCCAGTAAGTCGGTGATGATATCTAACCATCTCTTCTGCCACCCTCTTGTCCTTTTGCCTTCAGTCTTTCCCAGCATCAGGGCCTTTTCCAATGAGTTGGCTCTTTGCGTCAGGTCAAAGTATTGGAGCTTCAGCTTCAGCATCAGTCCTTGGAATGAAAACTCATGGTTGATTTCCTTTAGGATTGACTGGTTTCATCTCTTTGCAGTCCAAGAGACTCAAGAGTCTTTTCCAGCATCATAATTCAAAAGGATCAATTCTTTGACCCTCAGCCTTCTTTAATTAAGGTCCAACTCTCACATCGGTATATGATTACTGGAAAAACTGGAAATTTGACTTTACAGACTTAGGTTGGCAAAGTGATGTCTCTGCTTTTCAATATACTGTCTAGCAAGCATAGGAACCATATGAGCATAACTACCATATGAGCTAGCAATTATATTCCTGGGCAATTATGCCAGAGAAGTGAAGACTTATGTTCACCCAAAACCCCACAGACAAACGTCCCTAGCAGCTTTATTCATAAAAGCCAAAATCTGGGAGCAACCCAGATGCCCCTCTGCTGTTCAGTCACTAAGTTGTGTCCAACTCTTTGCAGCCCCATGAATTGCAGCAAGCCAGGCTTCCCTGTCCTTCACTATTGCTGCTTGGAAGAAAAGCTATGACAAGCCTAGAAAGGGTATTAAAAAGCAGAGATATCATTTTGCCAACAAAGGTCTGTATAGTCAAACCTGTAGTCACGTACAGTAGTCATGTACAGATGTGAGCTGGACCAAAAGAAGGTGTCCCTTAATGAGCGAGTTGCTAAGCAGACTGTCGTTTCCACACTATGAGATGTGCTGTGCTGTACTTAGTCGCTCAGTCACGTCTGACTCTTTGTGACCCCACGGACTGTAGCCCGCCAGGCTCCTCTGTCCATGGGATTCTCCAGACAATAATACTGGAGAGGGTTGCCACGCTGTCCTCCAGGGGTTCTTCCTAACCCAGGGATCAAACCCAGGTGTCCTGCATTGCAGGCAAATTGTTTACTGTCTGAGCCACCAGGGAAGCCCATACCATGAGATACTGCTTAGCAATTACAGTTACTGACATACCATGATCTGGATGAATCTTCAGTGAACTATGGTTGAGTGAAAACAGCCAATCCCATGAAATTAATTGTAGTAGGATTCCATTCATATAAAATTCTTGAAATAACAAAATTAGAGAACAGATCAATGGTTATAGGAGTTAAGAAGTGGTGAGCTGTAGAACAGAAGAGTGTGTTTTGAATATAAAAGGGCAGCAGCAGAGATCTCTGTGTGGGTGGACATGGTCAATATCTCTACTGGACCAACATCAATATCCCAGTGATAGTGGTGCAAGATGTTAACATGTGTAAATTGAATAAAAGGTATATGGGGAGATCTCTTTTTAATATTTCTTTCAACCCCATGTAAATTTATACTTTAGCTTTGAAAAAAGTTTAATTTAAAAAATCTCCATACACATGTATACGTATAGCTGAGTCCTTTGCTCTTCAACCTGAAACTATCACAACATTGTTAATTGGTTATATTGCAATACAAAATGAAAAACTTTTTTTTGAAAGTGATACTGGATTATGGGAAAAGCAAGAGAGTTCCAGAAAAACATCTATTTCTGCTTTATTGACTATGCCAAAGCCTTTGACTGTGTGGATCACAATAACGGTGGAAAATTCTGAAAGAGATGGTAATACCAGACCACCTGACCTGCCTCTTGAGAAACCTATATGCAGGTCAGGAAGCAACAGTTAGAACTGGACATGGAACAACAGACTGGTTCCAAATAGGAAAAGGAGTACATCAAGGCTGTATATTGTCACTGTGCTTATGTAACTTATATGCAGAGTGCATCATGAGAAACGCTGGGCTGGAGGAAGCACAAGCTGGAAACAAGATTGCCGGGAGAAATATCAATCACCTCAGATATGCAGGTGATACCACCCTTATGACAGAAAGTGAAGAGGAACTAAAAAGCCTCTTGATGAAAGTGAAAGAGGAGAGTGAAAAAGTTGGCTTAAAGCTCAACATTCAGAAAACGAAGATCATGGCATCTGGTCCCATCACTTCATGGCAAATAGATGGGGAAACAATGGAAATAGTGTCAGACTATTTTTTGGGGCTCCAAAATCACTGCAGATGGTGACTGCAGCCGTGAAATTTAAAAAATGCTTACTCCTTGGAAGGAAAGTTTTGACCAACCTAGATAGCATATTCAAAAGCAGAGACATTACTTTGCCAACAAAGGTCCGTCTAGTCAAGGCTATGGTTTTTCCAGTGGTCATGTATGGATGTGAGAGTTGGACTGTGAAGAAAGCTGAGTGCCAAAGAATTGATGCTTTTGAACTGTGGTGTTGGAGAAGACTCTTGAGAGTCCCTTGGACTGCAAGGAGATCCAACCAGTCCATTCTAAAGGAGATTAGTCCTGGGTGTTCATTGGAAGGACTGATGTTGAAGCTGAAACTCCAGTACTTTGGCCACCTCATGCAAAGAGTTGACTCATCGGAAAAGACTCTGATACTGGGAGGGATTTTGGACAGGAGGAGAGGGGGACGACCAAGGATGAGATGCCTGGATGGCATCACCAACTCGATGGACATGAGTTTGAGTGAACTCTGGGAGTTGTTGATGGACAGGGAGGCCTGGCGTGCTGCGATTCATGGGGTCGCAGAGAGTCGGACACGACTGAGTGACTGAACTGAGCTGAACTGAACTGATACATAAAACAACAACAACAAAAAAAACTCCATAGCTAGAAGCAGGCCTGAATTCTGTGATTATAATGCATTCATGTGTGATTCTCATCTCTCACCTTAACTTGCTTGCCTTGCAAATTAGGATCACTTCTCTCATTTCAGTCAGAAAAGTCCAAGACTCTCCAACATTTCAACTACAGGATATGAAGTCCAACTTTTTATTCACTGGCAAGTCATAAATATTTAGGGGATGAAAGTGTTTCTGCAAATGCAACTAATCAAAACAGCAATAAGAATTTCTAGTTGCATGTGCCTGGGCCTAAATGGGGAACTGAATAGATGGAGATACAAGAGATTACAAGGGATTCCTAAGTATTAAATGATCAGGGTGCTGCTAGTTTTGTTTCCCCAAGAGTAACATGACTGACTTAAGGTTTTGACTTCTGGGTACAATAGCCTCCTGGTAAAAAGAGACCCAAATTGACAGAGTTTTATTTAGAGTTCTGGATATTTCTCTTGGAGATGAAGACACATTTATTTTTTTATTAGTGACCACTGGTATGTACAGAATTTGGATCAAGGTAAGCACACAGAAAAAAGAAATGCCAACTGTTGGCAATGAGGTTTCAGGATTTTGCAGTGACAGGAACAGCCCTGACGAATTACCTCCGGACCTTCCTGTTTTCACGGCCACACGTCTCAAGAGAGAGAGCAAATCCAGAAGCCATGCTCTCCTAACGTGAAGCCTGTTAAGACACGGTGCTGTTTTGTCCTCAAGGGACGTGGCACTTAATAAAATCACACCAGCTCCTTTTTCCGCTGAGATGGACTTCATTTTTCCTTTGTTATTTCATTCACTCTTAATATATAACATTTTACCTGACCCATGCTCAATCTTCAAACCTGTTACAAAACCAAGTTTAACTAAAATGGTGCTCCTAATTGTATAATCACCATGAGACACTTTGCCAAATCAGTTACACTGACTAAAAGGATAAAGGTGCCATATGCAGGTTTGTGGGGCTTCCCTGGCCTCAGCAGTAAACAATCCTCCTGCCACGTAGGAGACTCGGGTTCAGTCCTGGTGGGAAAGATCCCCCGGAGTAGGAAATGGCAACCTGCTCCAGCATTCTTGCCGAGGAAACTCCATGGACAGAGGAGCCTGGTGGGCTACAGTCCATGGGGTTGGGAAGAGTCGGACACAACTTACTGACTAAACAACAATACAGTGCAGGCTTGACCTCTCCCGCTTGCATTTCAGTGATGGTGTGCCTTATGACAAATCATTTGGCCTGGAACATTATACAAAAACAAGGCAGCAGAACCCTAAGAATAAGACTGAAAACTTAAGTTGATAAATCTGATTTCTATTTGTAACTTGGCTTATGATTTATTAAATTACTTGAGAGATGTAGACAGACTCCCATAATTCTTCTGACCTTCAGTTTTCTGAGTGCACAAAATGGCAACTAAAAAACAGCGCTTTTGATATGCAACTGAAATATAGAGCCCTTCTTCTGACTGGCTACTGCAAAACTGAACAAAGAATCACTTAACCTTGCAACAGGCCTGTTACCCAAGGGAATCAGGAGGGACAATGGATGAATAGGAAATCGATTTTATATCACCACATCAGTACATCTGGGTATAGATTTCTTTTATGGGGAAAAAAAAGAACAGTAATTTTTTAATCCTAATATGCTTTTTCAAATTTGATTTTAAATACTAAAATTGTATTGAATCCTGGCTCTAAGAGCACAGGCATTATAGACAACAGGAAATGAAATCATTCACTTCCTCCAATTGTCCTCCATCTCCCCAGCTTTTCCCCCAGGCAGTGTCTTTGTCAATGACAAGAAAAACCTCCTCAGAAGGCTTTATACTGGATAAATTTAACTAGAAAGCTAGTGTTCTATCATTGTGGACTACTCTTAAAATTAGAGATTTTTAAAAATTTCTTTCTCTACGCAAACAATACTTTCTGTATTGTTTGGAAGCTCCAACACTTTGGCCACCTGATGAGAAGAGCTGACTTATTGGAAAAGACCCTGATGCTGGGAAAGACTAAAAGCAAAAGGAGAAGGGGATGACAGAGGATGAGATGGTTAGATAGCATCACTGACTCAATGGACATGAGTGTGAGCAAACTCCAGGAGATCAGAGAGGACAGAGGATCCTGGCGTGCTATAGTACATGGTATCACAAAGAATTGGACACTACTTAGCAAATGAACAACAAAAATAATACAAACAGTGTTCTTTAAAATCCACTAAGAACTTTCTCTTCTCTCAAACCTCAAAGTATTCCTCTCCCCAAAGCTTTCCCAGTCTCTAGGAAATTAAGCTCCAACCACACAAACACCAAAATATGTAACTTAATTAGACAATACAAGAGAGGAAAAGAATATAATACATTAAATTGCCATTATTCTTATCAGATAACATTTTTACTAATTCTCACATATGGGATTATTTTTCCATTATTGGTCATTTTTCATTTAAACCAGCTTGATGGGGAGCATCCATCTACTTAATTGTGTTTACAGAGAGAGAGACAAACACAGTAATTGAGACATGAAAGAGCATTATAAACCCTATGGAGTGGTGATGATGGCAGAATGCTTTCAAAGTGACAAGAAAAAAAGAGCATGACTTCCTATGTCCACATAATGCATTAATTTCATTAATCAGCCAATTGTATCGTAAACCCTGAAAGAGCAGCCTTATGTGAAGTCTGGGACCATTCTTAGCCTTCAATAAACAGGGACTAAAGTCAGTCTTGGAAGTATGCTCAGAGTACTGTGAATGATAAATTTTGCCTGCCATATCAGCAGACAACAGATGCTGCGGCCATCACACCATTCGCTAGAGCCACCCAATGTGTACCCTGCGGCTTTCCATGGCCCAGTGATAGACAATCCATCTGCCAGTGCAGGAGATGCAGGTTCAATCCCTGGGTCAGGAAGATCCCCTGGAGCAGGGAATGGTGACCCACTCCAGTATTCTTGCCTGGAAAATCCCATGGACAGAGGAACCTGATGGGCCGCAGTCCACGGAACTGCAAAAGAGTTGGACATGACTTAGGAAGTTAACAACAAAAAAACAACATTGATTCATTCCGAGGGGACTCAGAATGGGAAAACACAGGATGCTGGCTCCAGATAGCCTACGTGAGTGTCAAAGGGATCATTTCAATGAGCCCAGACTCTTGCATCTGCCCATACATAGAAGATTGCTAAATTCCTTGAGATGTCTGACTTTCTTTAATTAACAGTAATCATTTGATGCTCTGGGACTACCTGGTCTAAGTTGCAAAACTATATACCCTGATTCCTCCCTTACCTCTTCTGAGCAGTTCCTCAGTGCTTTTGAGAAGCTGTCTCCGAGGCTTGCAGGCTTCAGCAAGTCTTTGGAATAAAACATAATCCTCAACTTTTTGGCTGTGCTTTCTTTTCAGTTGACAGTTATAAAATTAAAGAGTCTTCCACTCGTGTCCCCCATGACTGCAATGTTAAGGAGTGAGTTTGAACCTAGAGGTCCAAATGCAAAAGTCCCCCAGGACCCAGAGTGGCCATCCCCTGGGCAACTGTGTCACTGATGAGGACAGTGTGGCCAGTAGCTTGCCTGCCTGGTCACAGAGAACTTTGAAAGGGCTCAGGGTTCTTGGCATTGGGGAGTGAACCCTCAACTGTGCAAATATCTCCATCTGCCCAATAAATCTCCTGAGCCAGCAACACTCGAGTCCTGCAGTAAAAAGGTCTGAGAGGCAAAAGCTGAGGACTTCTGCCTTCCTTTGTTTAGAATCATCAATTCCATCTCCAACACATGCCTGAAAGCTGGAAAAGCTGCCAGGCCTGAGAAGGGCTCTGCCTGTATGCTGTGCTAGGCTGACACTCCCTGCAGACTCAGACACACAGCCTTGCTCCTGGGTGACCTTGACTTCCAGGTGGCCTTGATAACATTGGGTCAGCAGCACCAGACTGCCAGGGAGCAGGTGGGCAGGTGGAGGGCTTCCTGCAGGCGCCCAGTCCACTTCACTGCTCCGCACCTTCCAGATTCTCTAACTGCTCAGCAGGGTGGAACAGGACTCTGGGTAAAATTATGCACAGGAGCACAATGAATAATAAGCTCAAACCTATGCTATTTGAGAAATTCAATGCTCTGGAGTTCCTCAAAAGCATCATCCTTCTGGAATTCATTTGCATAATCGCTCTTCACCACACCTGACGTGTCAAACCTTACCCCTGGGTACATGGTGTGTGAGCTTTCTCATCCGTCAGCAAAATAGCTGGATGGGGCCAAGTTCATCATTTACTGTCTCAGACATAACAGCGTTCAGACACAGATACTGGGATTCCGGTTGAGAAAATCCAAGACAAGAGAAGAGATGTGGACGTTCTGATAAGACCCAGGATGTATCAGCCAGAGAGCGGAGAAGGCTCAGACTCCTTTCTGCCAGTCCACCCTTCCCTGCAATTCTAGACTTGACTCACAGACTCAGAGTGCTAAAGATCTTACCTTTGCGCTGTCATTCCCCTAAATAAAATGGTGAGGGAAAGATCCTTTTGATTAAAGCTATTTCTTGCTTTTAGTGTTTAGATTTCAGGTGATAGGAAACCCAACTGGAAACGGCTTAAGAAAAATCTGAAACGCATTGACTCACATAGCTGAAAGGTCAATGGAGCCCGGCTGGACTCAGGGGCTAGAGAGGATGGTGTCATCAGGAATCATTCTTCACATCCCTCAGCCCTGCCTGTTTGCTGTGTTTTCAGGTCAGTTCACACCTCATGGGGACAAAAAGGCTGCCAGAAGCATTAACCTTTCATTCTACACCACCAAGTCCAGTGGGAAATAGGATTCTCCTCTCCTGCAGGCTTGGCACACCCCAAAGTCCCAGAGCTCACTCAGGCCAGGCAGAAACAATCCATCTCCAGGACTCTGGGTTTCACATCTTGTTTTTCTTTTGTCATTTTTGGCCACAGTTTCACTTGCTCATCTGTTTCTTGCTTACCTGTGGCCTGAAGTCCAGGACAGTATTTACGCAGAACTAGGTTCTACTAAAATGGAATGAAACATGAGTCAGGACACGTGTCCACAGACTCAGATCATGTATCCCCAGGAACCTGGCTGAGATTTACTGATACTAAACTCTTTAGTCCATCTTGACACCTCCAGTTCATCATACGTAATGGAGAATGTTTATTGCTGGCTTACCTTCACTTCTATCACTTTTGGAAAGTTTGAGACTTAGTCCAGTTTCCCACCCTGCCTATCCTTGTAAGTCCCAGGATGCATTGCCTCCTCAGACATGGCTTAAACCATGCTAATCCCCAAACACGCATCCTTTATCAACAGATACCCGTATGGAACCTCAAAGTGACTCTCAAGCATTTTTTAATGGCTCAAAACACCCAGATGTCTATTTGCATCAGACTTTGAATCTCTTCTAGGGGGAGGATTCCCAAAGACCTATCATTAGCTCCCAATAAAGTGAGGGTGTTTCCTGATTCCCTTCACAAGCCTATCAAGTTATTGGAGACTCCAGAGAGCTAAGGGCACTGAAGGCTGCTTACAGGAATTTCTCAAATTGCCTGTTTAAAAAGAAAATTGTCTCTGAATTAATTAGTCTGACTCCCTTTTCGGGAAATTAGAAGACACTTGATCTTTGGACCTCTGGAGCAGGAAACAGCAACCCACTTCAGTATTCTTGCCTGGGAAATCCCATGGACAGAGGAGCCTGACAGGCTACAGTCTAAGGGGTCACAAGCATTGGACATGCTCCTTGGAAGGAAAGGTATGACAAACGTAGACAGCATATTAAAAAGCAGAGACATCACTTTGCTGACAAAGGCCCGTATAGTCAAAGCTATGGTTTTGCCAGTGGCTGTGTATGGATGTGAGAGTTGGACCATAAAGAAGGCTGAGCACTGAAGAATTGATGCTTTTGAACTGTGGTGTTGGAGAAGACTCTTGAGAGTCCCTTGGACTGCAAGGAGAACCAGTCCATCCTAAAGGAAATCAATCCTGAATATTCACTAGAAGGACTGAGGCTGAAGCTGCAGCTCCAGTACTTTGGCCACCTGATGTGAAGAGCCAATTCACTGGAAAAGACCTTGATGCTGGGAAACTGTGAAAGGCTGAGGACAGGAGGAGAAGAGGGTGACAGAGATTGAGATGGTTGGATGGCATCACCGACTCAACAGACATGAGTTTGAGCGACTGAATAACAACAACCCTTTCTGGGCTTGAGCTTTTATTCAGGACCTCCAGTGAACTCATGAGGGTACCTCAGGCTTCAGTCCTGCTCTGAAGTCACATCTACCCACCTGGCAGGGTCTGGAACCGTGCACCCCCGTGCCTCGCATCACTGGTGGTTCTGGGTCTCCCAGTGGGAGAGGCTCCCATTGGTGGCTCTGGCAGTCCTGGAGGCAGCAGGCTGTACCCGAGGGGTCGCCCCTTCACTTTCCTGCATGGGATCCAGGGCTCCTGAGAATCAGGCAGAACTGCAGCTCCTGATCAGGGCCTCCGGAAGGAGCACTGAGGCATCTAGCTCAGGGATACAGGAGCATCACGAGGTCCCCATGGAAACAGGGAACGATGAACCTCCCAGCGATGGGCAATGATCCAGATCTGGCCAGGTGGCCACTCACCACCTCTCATGCAGCCTGAGGAAGGGCCTCCAAGTGCCTGAGATTCGAGGCTGTAGTGGTCCAGTCATCAGCGAGACCACTCAGAGGATGATCCCAAGAGTGGCCTTGGGCAAGTCGGTCTTTTCCTGTGGCTCAGTGGTAAAGAATCCGCCTGCAGTGTAGGAGCTGCAGGAGACGTGGGTTCAGTCCCTGGATTGGGAAGATCCCCTGGAGGAGGGCATGGCAACCCACTCCAATATTCTTACCTGGACATTCTCATGGACAGAGGGGCTTGGTGGGCTACAGTCCACGGGGTCACAAAAAGACAGACACAACTGAAGCAAATGAGCAAGCACACACTTAGGCAGGTTGTGTTCTGACTCAGGTCAGTTTGGGCCTGCCTGAGGGCAGAGGAGAGGTGTGGGACCAACGTCTGGTTCTGTGGAAGTAATAGGGAACACAGCCACCGACCTCTGCAGCAGCCGGTGCTGACCCCACGGGGAGGGGCCGCACAGGGCTCGCTTGGGGACCCAGAGAAGGCCTTTCAGAAAAGGGAGACCCAGAGAAGGCCTTCCTGGAATGAGGCCCACGGGAGCTCAGGCCCAGGCTGCAGCCACCTTCCCTTCTAGACAGGCTCTTGGGACCGCACCTCTCAAGTCAAGAGCAAATGCTTTAACTGGAAGTCACTGGCTTTAGTTTGGGGTTTCTTGTTTGTTTGTTTTTTGTTTTTGGTGTGGAAGGCATTTTGAGAAGCTTTATTTCATAATAGGAAATGCTCAGGGCCTGAAACAAGGCCAGACCTGAGTTAATATCTTGGCTTGGCCACTGACTTGTTCTGTGACCTTGGGCAAGTTATTTCACTGCCCTGACTTTCCTTTTTCTGATCTGTGAAATGAGAAAAATGAAATCCTACTTCCAAAGTGAGTGACAGGACAGGAATGAATATACTTGAGACAGTGGGCAGGCGGCCCCTGCATGCAGAAAGACGAGGCCCTCTCCCGTCACTGCTGCTGCTGCTGCGCTGCTTCCACGCCTTAGTAAGTGTGCGTCCAGGGCCCAGCGCTCCTAGCTGTGCATTCGAGAGCTCTAAGGCCCTAAGACATCTGATAAGGGAGCTGCAGGACTGTACTCCACAGCAGCTGCGTCTGAGTGCTTTATAAAACGTGCATGCTAAGTCACATCAATCATGTCCAACTCTCTGCAACCCCATGGACTGCAGCCCACCAGGCTCCTCTGTCCACGGAATTCTCCAGGCAAGAACACTGGAGTAGGCTGCCATGTCCTCTTCCAGGGGATCTTCTCGACCCAGGGACCAGATCCACACCTCTTATGTTTCCTGCATTGACAGGCAGGTTCTCTACCACTAGTGCTCTGTGCGAAGCCCTTTTAAAGCACATCCAAATAAATTGTGGGGTAGCTTCATCACAAGTTGAAATATGTAAATCCCCTTCTGGAAGAACTGCAGACTTGAATTATAATGCTGCATTTTACGATTAACCCATAAGCCATATAAGCTTCCTGCTTTACACTTAAAAAATGTCTTTTGACAGAAATATCCTAGTCTTTATATGTGGAATCTTAAAAGAAATGATCAAATGAGCTTACAAAAAAGAGACAGACTTTTAGACTTTTAGAAAATGAACTTAGAGAATGAACCAGGGAGGGTGGATAGAAGGAAGGGACAGTTAGGAAGTTTGGAACAGACATGCACACAGTGCTATATTTAAATTGGATAACCAATAAGGACCTACTGTGCAGCACGGGGAACTCTGCTCAGTGTTATGCAGCAGCCTGGAGGGAAGCGGGGGGGTTGGGGGAAAATGGATGCATGTATTTGTGTGACTGAGTCCTTTCACTGTTCACTTGAAACTATCACAACATTGTTTGTTAATCAGCTATATCCCAACAGGGGCTTCCCCAGTGGCCCAGTGGTAAAGAACCTGCCTGCAATGAGGGAGACATAAGAGATGTGAGTTCAGTCCCTAGGTTGGGAAGATCCCCTGGAGGAGGGCATGGCAACTCACTCCAGTATTCCTTCCGGGAAAATCCCATGGACAGAGGAGCCTGGCGGGCTACATTCCATGGGGTCATAAAAGAGTCAGACAGGGCTAAAGTGACTCAGCAGCAGCAGCACATCCCAATATAAAATAAAGCGTGTTTAAAACAGAAAAACAAAATGCCTTTTGAGATGTTTAATGCTTTGCACGATGATCTTACAAACCACCCTTAAAACAGCTTGCTAGGAAGAGAATATCTAGCAAAATCCCTTCATTCTGAAAAATAGAAAATCAAGTGTGAAGTTAAGAGTTTCTTTTTTGATTGCCTTAACCACGCCAGGCATCCGTGACTCTGGCCAGCTCATCATCATTACCAAACCATGAATGAAGACCCAGATGATGACAGGCAAGCCCATCTGCAGACAGTGCAAGTGAAGGGGCTGGAGAGACAATGAATGACGATGGACACATTGACCTGCATGGATTGGAATGTTGAGTTGAAGCCAAGAAGTTGAGAGTAGATAGAGGAAATGGAAATTTCTGCCTTTCAGTAAAACATATACACATAAGAGTGGGATGATGAAGACTTGGCTTGGCAATACTTTAGCAAAAGAATTGAGGAGGTTTAGATTTTAAGATGCTGAAGCTCCAATACTTTGGTCACCTGATGTGAAGAGCTGACTCATTGGAAAAGAACCCGATGCTGGGAAAGATTCAGGGCAGGAGGAGAAAGGGATGACAGAGGAGGAGATGGTTGGATGGCATCACCAACTCGATGGACGTGAGTTTAAGCAAACTTCGGGAGACAGCGAAGGATGGAAGCCTGGAGTGCTGCAGTCCGTGGGGTTACAAAGAGTCAGACACAACTTAGTGAATGAACAACAAGATTTTAAGAAGCATAATTGAGAGCAGAACATAGGACTTAGAGGAAGTAACAGGTCCCTTTACTGTGAACTGAGTAGGTGACACCTGGAGGTATCTGCTAGGGAAATCTCAGTAAACATCTGGATGAAGGCAGCTGAGATGCTCAAGGTCTAGACCATCTCACACCAAGAACAGAGAGGACTGTTTAGCCTGAAGCAGAGGGCTGAGAAGGGAAGGAAAGGTTCCTTCAAACTGTTAAAGGACGGTACATGTGGGGCAAGGATGCTGCGTGCTTCAGGACCAGCAGGTCTATCCAGGTGTATGGGGTATTTGGCTGATGCCACAAGGAGCAGACCTGATACAGTAAGTGCCCACTACTGTAGCTGACAACGCTCACAGGGGCTGCTGAGTGAGATACAAGGTCCGCTCCAGATGAGCAGCAAGAGGACCCCCTCCCTGTAGACAGTACAGGGGGTATCCTGCAATTCCGAAGGTCCAGCCAGCTTCCCTTCTATATTACAAACCCAGGAAGGGGCTGCGGAATAACAAAGTAAGGCCCATGAGAGCTCACTGAGACTAGCTGAAATATTTTGATCGTCTATCCTGTTGATCGATAAACCACAAAAGAATGGCACTTGGGAGATCCCGCTCTTTCCACAAAGGCAGCTCTGATGCTCAGAGAACAGAACCTAGGCTCTGGGACTGGCTAAAGCCTCAAAATAACCATAGCGTCAGGAGGGGAGGAGCAGCATTTACAGAGCATCTCACAGCATAGTGGCTGTGGATATGACGCTCCACGGTCTACACACGTGTTCTTTCGTGGGTTGCTATGGTCGTGTTCTGCCATTTCAGAAATGACTTCAGGTAGGTTGCAAGGAAACACAAAACATGTCTAGATTTACCTGAAGTAAAAGTTAAATGGCAGCAGATAAAAATATAAGGAAGAAGGGAATTCCCTGGCAGTCCGGTAATTAAGACTCCACGGTTCCAACGTAGAAGACCCCAGATTCCATCTCTGGTCAGCGAACTAAGATCCCAAATGCCGTGCAATGTGGCCAATTTTACAAACAACAAGGTCAAGAGGGAGAGGACACACATATATGTATACACTTATAGCTGATTCATATTTGACAGAAAACAGCAAAACCTTGTATAGCAATTAGCCTCCAATTAGCAACAAATTTTAAAAAATACAAAGAAGGAAAGCAAAATGGGTACAGGCTTAATTTTGTGTTTACAACTTCTAGGAGGCACACAGAGACAGTCATCCCATTTTACACATGAGTTAACTGAGGCTCACAGGCTGAGTTTTGTTGACTATGAGGGCTACTTCATTTCTTCTAATAATTTTCCTGAGAAATCTGTAAGCAGGTCAAGAAGCAACAGTTAGATCCAGACATGGAACAACGACTGTTTCCAAACTGGGAAAGGAGTACATCAAGGCTGTACATTGTCACCCTGCTTATTTAACTTATATGCAGAGCACATCATGTGAAATGGCAGGCTGGATGAAGCACAAGCTGGAATCAAGACTGCCAGGAGAACTATCAATAACCTCAGATATGCAGATGACACCACCCTTACAGCAGAAAGCGAAGAGGAACTGAAGAATCTCTTGACAAAAGTCAAAGAGGAGAGTGAAAAAGCTAGCTTAAAACTCAACATTCAAAAAAACAAAGATTGTGGCATCTGGTCCCA
Source organism: Capricornis sumatraensis (assembly GCF_032405125.1). NCBI lineage: Eukaryota > Metazoa > Chordata > Mammalia > Artiodactyla > Bovidae > Capricornis > Capricornis sumatraensis. The sequence continues at coordinate 38,977,280 of NC_091078.1, read as the reverse complement.
TCACTTCAAGGCAAACAGATGGGGAAACAATGGAAACAGTGACAGACTTTATTTTATTGGGCTCCCAAACCACTGCAGATGGTAACTGCAGTCATGAAATTAAAAGACACTTTCTCTTTGGAAAAAAAGCAATGGCCAACCTAGACAGCATATTAAAAAGCAGAGATGTTACTTTGCCAACAAAGGTCCATCTAGTCAAAGCTACGGTCTTCCCAGTCATCATGTACGGATGTGAGAGATAGATCATAAAGAAAACTTGTGCCAAAGAACTGATGCTTTGGAACTGTGGTGTTGGAGAAGACTCTTGAGAGTCCCTTGGACTGCAAGGAAATCCAACCAGTCAATCCTAAAGGAAATCAGTCCTGAATATTCACTGGAAGGACTGATGCTGAAGCTGAAACTCCAGTATTTTGGCCATCTGATGAGAAGAACTGACTCATTGGAAAAGACTCTGATACTGGGGAAAGATTGAAGGTGGGGAGGAGAAGGGGACAACAGAGGATAAAATGGTTGGATGGTATCACCAGCTCGATAGACATGAATCTGAGCAAACTCTGGGAGTTGGTGATAGACAGGGAAGCCTGGCGTGATGCAGGCTATGGGGTTGCAGAGTCGGACACGACTGAGTGACTGAATGGAACAGGCTGAATAATTTCCTAAAATCAAACACCAAATGGAGCATATGGACTGGGATTTTAATCAAGGTCTTTCTGAGTACCATCACCGTCTCAGGAAGAGCTGAAGATGAAGTCACACTGATTATCTTCTTCCTGATTAGGGTTAAGGTGGGACAAGATCATGACATCTGTAACTGAACAACAACGAATACAGGCATGGAATGCAGAGTTGATTTTTTTTGTAAAGCAATCACATAGAATGATTCGTGTCTTAAGCCAGCACAGTGGTCTCATGAACATGCTTATAGTATACTTGTTAACAAGGATACTGTCCAGAACTCTTTAACATTTTAAGACGAATCTGGACAATATAATAGAAACATAACAACCGTGAACTTTCATGTGCCCTTCAGGTGACTGTTACCTGTGTCTCCTCGTAGCTATGGTATTTAACATTTTATAGAAGACTTTTGGAACTTCCCTGGTAGCTCAGTGGTGAAGAATCCACCTGCCAATGCAGCAGCTGTGGGTTCAATCCCTGGGTCAGGAAGACCCCCTGGAGAAGAAAATGGCAACCCACTCCAGGATCCTTCCCCGGGAAATTCCACGGACAGAGGAGCCTGGCAGGCTACAGTCCATGGGGTCAGAATAGAATTGGACATGACTCAGTGTCCGAACCACAACAGAAGACTTTTGCAGTATCAAAATCCAATCATTGTGAACGGAACTTTTCCTACTTTAGCGCTGCTAAGTCAGTTCAGTCATGTCCGACTCTGCAACTCTGTGGACTGTAGCCCACCAGGCTCATAAGGCCATCAGATTCTCCAGGCAAGAATACTGGAGTGGGTTGCCATGCCCTCCTCCAGGGAATCTTCCTGACCAGTCAACTCCTTTAGGACTGAGACGCTGGATGAAACAACCAGGGCCATGAGTCAAATGCTTTCTAGCCTAAACATTTGCTGCATGTTAACGATAAAGTTTGGTTATTTAGAAATTGTTTATATATAGAGAGAAGGATGATAAATCATAATATCAATATGTATTTCTAAAGCTCTTTAAAAGTACTCTAACATAAGAGGATTTATAAACATCAGGCACTATTATTACAGTGCCATCACTGCCTGTAAATTAAACGGAGACACCAGGCAGAACTCATCAAGACTGATTTTAAAGGCCTTCTTAGTTAAGAACAGTTTAATAGCGAACATCGTGTTGAGGCAAATGAGATCCAGATTCCGCTTCCCTTTCTCTTTTACATAATATTGTTGGACTTCATTAAGTCAAGAAATAGTCATGGAGCACCTACTGTGAGCAGGGCTGTTCTGTACATACAACATAGGGACACAAAGATGAAAACAGAGAAGTCCAAACTTGGAAGCAGTATCAGTCCACACCAATCGTTGGTACAATTTACAACAGCCACAGAGCAAATTTGTTTTCCAAAAGTGATGGCTTCGGTACCTCTCATCCTAAAAGTCCTTCCTGAACCTTCCATTCATCCATCAACAGGTGGAATGATTCTCTGAATCATTCAGAGATGCCTTTTGAATCTATGTGGGTGGAAGTGGAGGTGTGTGGGAGGGGAGAGCATTGGATGAGAAGAGCCTGGCCAAGGGAAGGCTGGGAATGAAAAATGTGACTATGTGATGTATGAAAAAGTACTGTGGAAGATAAGGACTGGGGTGAAGTGGGTCTGCATCTGTGCTGTCCAACACAGTAGCCTCTGGTCACACGCAACTACTTAAATTTAGATTAATTAAAACTCGATGGAATTTCAACTTCAGCCACACTAGCCCTGTGGCGAGTGCTGGGAGGGCTGCCACGTTGGAAGAGGCAGGCACAGAGCAGTTCCAGCGGTGCGGGGCTCTGGGGGACTTCTCCTTGTCAGGCAGCAATGAGCCAGCTCAGACTTCGGAGACAGTGTGACCTGTACTGCTTCTGGGGAATCAACCGGACAGCAGCTTAGTTAGGCGGGCAGAGGACATGTTTGTCACCAGCCCCCAGTGAGGAGCAGCGTTTCGGTACAGATTCTGCAGATCTCAAGACAGACCAAGCTGGGGCAAACTGACAGGCCAGAGTCACCAGGTAGCTAGCTGGTGACTGACTTACTGTTTCCACAGAGAATGAAAATGGTCCCAGGGGACTTCCCTGAAGTCCAGTGGTTAGGACTCTGCCCTTCTAATGCAGGGGCCATGGCTTTGATCCCTGGTAGGGGATTGAAGATCCCACATACAGCCAAAAAAAGAGAAAGAAAGAAGCTGGCTCTATTAGAGTACAGGGCTCACTGGAGTCTTGCAAAAACCAAAGGCAGCTTTAAAAGGTCTGGAAGAGAAATCAGAGGACTGGAAAGAGAGGGAGCAGAGGTGGAGAGGGAGGGGGAGCCAGGTGAGGAGACGATGAGGGCTCTTCACCACACCCCCAGGGTGAGGCTGGAGACCCTGGTGCCCACTGGCAGACTGTGCTCACTGACACACAGAGAGGAGAGTATCTCTTAGCTGGGACAGTTAGTAAACAATCAATCACACTAACAACTGCTTCTCTGCATCAGATGGAAAAGAAAGTAATGGGAACGGCTACAGAGACACTCACAAATAAGAATAAGAAAAATCACTAGTGCTTGAAATAAAAACCAACAGTTTCAGATACAGAGAATGCGCTTTCCAGATCTAGATGGGATTTCCTGCCATTTCCTTTCTGGGTTCCCACCACTCTCACTGTTCCAAATTCCATCTCCAATCTTTTAAGCAGATGGCCACAGGGCTCTGTATTCGGAGGCTTAACACGAGGTGACAAGAGGCTCTCAGCTGGCTGGCTCCTGCACCCACACCTCTTCCTGCCCCCACCAGCTGCACCGAATGTCTTCTCCAACTTGGCTCCTTCAGAGAGACTGACGTCCTCATACATACCCACAGACCCTGCTGTGCTCTTCTCATCCCAGGACAGCTGACCAAAGCCCCCACACGTAACAGAGTGCTACCCTGAGCAAAAGAATGGGTCACAGCATCATCATCTCTTTGTGTGGCTGAATAAGGAAATACTTGAGCAGCCTATATTTTTAAGTAACTTGCATAAACCTACAATTCATATTTCAATGTATCATCCTAAATGGGTGGCTGACTCTTGGAAGTGAGGAAACTAAATAAGAAAATACACAACTTGTATTGCACAGGTGTTAGGATGACTCCCCTCAACAAAAGCATCTCACAAAGATTTCCCCACTTCCCTTTCTATGGGAAACCAGTCAATCCTAAAGGAAATCAACCCTGAATATTCATTGGAAGGACTGATGCTGAAGCTGAAGCGCCAGTACTTTGGCCACCTGATGTGAAGAACAGTCTCACTGGGAAAGACCTGATGCTGGGAAAAACTGAAGGCAAAAAAAGAAGAGGGTAGAGAATGAGATGGTTAGATAGCATCACTGACTCAATAGACAGACAGGAATTTGAGCAAACTCCAGGAGATAGTGAAGGACAGGGGGGCCTGGTGTGCTGCAGTCCTTGGGGTCGCAAAGAATTGGACACGACTTAGTGACTGAACATCACCCCCTCCAGTTCAAAGGGGATGCCTTTTGCTTATCAAATTCTTCTCTGGCCCCCTACCAAAAACTGGTTTTCAAACATATCTGAGAACAGGAGACAAAAAGAAATCTTTTATGTTAAAGATCACCTTTAAAATATCGTGCACTTTCCTGAATAGTTAAAAAACCTATGAGATTGTCACACCTCTTATTCCCAAGTGTTTTTACCTTTCAGAAATATGATTTTCCGAGCTCCACAAAAGTCCCCCAAATTGTTTTCTCCTTGAGAAGCTTAAAGACAAGCCAGTGCTGGTGACTTTCTTTTCCTTCTGACTCTGTAAATATGCCCAGCATCTCTCTGCATGCCTGCTCACTCAGTCACGTCCAATTCTTTGTCACGCCATGGACTGAAGCCCACCAGGCTCCTCTGTCCATGGGATTTTCCAGGCATGAATACTGGAGTGGGTTGCCATTTCCTTCTCCAGGAGATCTTCCTGACCCTGGGATTGAACCCGCATTCCTTCGTCTCCTGTACTGCAGGCAGATTCTTTTACCACTGAGCTACGTGGGAAGCCCCAGCATCTATTCAGACAAATGCAAAAGAGACTCTTGCTTACGTGTAAATTTCAAGATGGCTTCACTTGTACAGCAACAAGCCCACCTTTTCAAAGTTGAGGAATCTGCCAGACACAGGCGAGGCCTTCCCCACCTCCTGGTGGTCTCACAGCACTGACTCACCTTGGGGTGCTCCAGTTTGGTTCGATTTCCCCAGGACCCCTAAATGTGAGGTCCCAGAGATGGTTAGCACAGTCTGGGGTCAGGAATTCCAGGCAGGGCAGTCAGAGAAGAGCCCCACCAGTGCAGGTCCATGTGGCAGTTACTGTGTTCGAGGTGCTTTGTGACTATTAACTCATATTCCCCTGCAAGGCTGGGAAGTAGGCCTTATTCTTTTGGCCCCATTTTACAGAAGAGAAGAGAAAAGGCTGAGGTCATCCACATCAAATGATGAAGGTGAGGTGTGAGCCCTGGCAGGCTGGCGGCCCGCGCTGGGTGTTCATCATAACATCCTATTGCCTGCCCCAGGAAGATGTGCGTTTCCATTCACATAAACCGTCTAACCACATGGTCTCCTAACATAACTCTGGTCTCTGTGACACATGCGGGCGCAACGTAAAGTGGCAATGTGAGTGTGCTGAGTCGCTTCAGTCGTGTCTCACTCTGTGCAACCCTATGGAAGCCCGCCAGGTTCCTCTGTCCATGGGATTCTCCAGGCAAAATACTGGAGTGGGTTGCCATTTCCTTCTCCAGGGGATCTTCCCAACCCAGGGATCAAATGTGTGAGTCTTCTGTCTCTTGCATGGGCAAGCGGGTTCTTTACCACTAGCGCCACCGGGCAGAGCCATGGGCAATGTAGATACGTTACAGAGGACGGATTAGGGCTTGGATGGGACAGCCCAGGTACAGCTTGTAAATGAGGGCAAAGGAGACAACCCAGCTGGAGACAGGCCGGCTCATCTTGCCCCCTCCTCTGGCTGTTGTTCAGGCCCTCCCCCAGCAAATCAATGGCTCTTGAAAGTTTCTCACAGAACCATTACTTCCCACCAGTTCGGACAAAATCATGGCCCTAGTGGGATTTCCCTGGTGCTCCAGTGGTTAACACTCTGCCTTCCAATGAAGAAGACAAGAGTTTGATCCCTAATCAGAGAACTAAGATCCCACATGCCGTGTGGCACAACCGAGAAAAAAAAAAGACAGCTCTGGCTCCATCACTGTTTGCTTGAGGAAATTTATGACTGACCAGTACAAATAGCCAAGACAAAGCATACGCGTCATCTTCTAGTTCAACGGTGCTCAGGAAAAAAATGGTGTACTCACTTTGAGCTGGGATGCATGCACACTGGTACATGCGTGGCATGTGTGTTTCAAAGGCCCACAGAAGGCAGATGAGCCCCCAAGAAGCAATCTGATCCAATGGCTAGACCATGGCTCTTAAGACAACCTCTCAAGAGCAACTGTTAAGAGTGGGCAGTGATTGCTGTATTTAAAATGGATACCAAAAGGGAACTACTGTACGGCACAGGGAACTCTGCTCAGTGTTACGTGGCAGCCTGGATGGGAAGGAAGTTTGCTGGAGAATGGATACATGTATATGTATAGCTGGGTCCCTTGGATGTTCACCTGAAACTATCACATTGTTAACCGGCTAAACCCCAAAACAAAGTAAAAAGCTTTTTTTTTAAAAAAAAAAAAAAAAAAAGAATGCACAGAGATAACTCAATTTCCTTCACAGCTGGTGAAACCTAGACTGGTGCCGATTGCAAATTTGCCATCAGTAGACTTGGCCCAGAACCTGGAAGCTGAGTGGGTGATCTGGTGCAGGGTCGGGGTGGGGTCGCTAGGGCTGCCCCACAGGAGGACAAAACCTGATGCCTGGACTTCTCATAGACAAAGGTTGAGGAGCATCCTGAACTCAAGTCTTAGCAAAGCAAGTCAGTAATGATTTTAGGGTCTTACTTGTAGTTTTTCTCCCAGAATTTCACTGGCCTGACATACGAAGTGATAAAAATGACGCTCCCAAGAAATGGGCTCAGTGGAGTAGAAACGATGGACGTGGCAAACGTCTGAAAGAAAAGCATGGCAGAATCTGAGGATTTCGAGTTAAGGCTCAAAAAGTGTGCTCATTGTTATTTTTCTAAATAATATTTGAGATTTTAACAAGTTTATATGAAAGCCATTTTCTCACCAAGGAAAGAAAGACAGGCATCCCTATGATGGCTGTAGGTACATTTTTGGAAATGTAAAATTTTCAATAGCATCCTGCTAGGTCTCATGTATCACCACTGCGAAAACCAAATGATTCTCATAAAATTCCCAGCAGTCTCAGCACAATTCATGGCAAAGATTTAATATCTAACATTTGAAAAGAACAGTGCTTTTTCCTGAGATAACATTAGCTGAACCAGACACACTGTGGCACATTTACTAAAGTACTAAGCAGCTTTATAAATAATTAAAATTAAATTATACTCTGAAAGTAAATAAATACCATTGTTTGGGAAGACAGCATCTCTGTTCCTCAAAGAATCTTTTCCCACTATTCAAAAATCTGTGTCTTTTATCACACTCTGAACACCAAGAGATCAATTCAATTAAAAAAAGAAAAAAACCCAGCTTATATCTGGTTTATAAGTTAAAAACGTGTACACATAGTCACAGTGTGCTGCCGGCTGTCATCTCCCTAGTACGCTGCATGAGTTCCTACTTGCTGGCATGCCTCAACTTTACATACACTGATCAGAAATCTAATTGTCCAAAATTAAAATAAGCATGGCTCTAACTTTTGGCTTAAGGTCAACTAATGGACCTCTGGAAATCCGGGGGAGGCGCAGAGGGCTAGTCCCTCCCCAGTTTCCCACCATCACTGGGGAACCCCCTCCAGCTGTCAATCACACTCACATCACTGTGGTTCGGGGGTGATGGTGGGGCCTGAGGGGAAGAGGCGGCAGAGGTCAGTGGGGAGCCAGACTGCCCAGGTTTTGCGTGTGCATGTGATTCCTTGTGCTTCAGGGTGAGGCCTGCTTGATTCTACCGCAGGTCTGATCTGATTTATAAGGATGGGGCTTCTCTGATGGCTCAGTGGCTAAGACTCCACACTCTTAAAACAGGGGACACAGGTTCAATCCCTGGTCAGAAAACTAAGGTCCACACACTACAGGGCAGGGCCAAAAAAAATATCTGATCTCCTATAAGGCTGATTTTCCCACCTGGAAAATGTGCCTTTTTCTCACTGTTGCACAAATGGAGGTCTTATTTCTATAGCCCATTTTAAAAAGTTCCAGTGGATAGTAAGAAATGCCTCCATGCTGGTCACGGATAGGAGGGCTCTGTGTTTCATTACCTACCGGAACATAGAAGGGCTTTCCCATGTTATCAATGGCAGGGCTTTTGCGATATGGGACTTCAGATACCCATTTACGTATAAATACAGAAGTGTGAGTGAGCCTTGTCGGTCTACAGACACTTCCCTGAGCATTTTCATAGATGTAAAAGTTTTCTTCATTTGTAACTATGTCTTTTTTTTTTTTTTCCCAATTTGCTGTTTATTTCCAAACATCTTGAGGAGTGAAATGACACACCCGCCATTCATAATTGTGTTGAACTGTTTGGGTATCAAAAGATCTCGCTTGTGCTACACTTTCAGTCCAGTTCCCTTTATTCTGACCTAGGTCCAAATGCAGAATCAGTTTCTTGTTAATTTGAAAATGGGAAAGATCTAAATATCTCTACTACACGGGACGTCCCTGGTGCTCCAGTGCTTAAGAATCTTCCTTCCAATACAGTGGGCGTGGGTTCAGTCCCTGGTTGGGGAACTAACATCCCACATGCCACCAGGCACCTAATCCCATGTGTCACAACTAGTGAGACCACTCACTGCAACAAAGACACAGAACAGCCAAAAAATAGATTTAAAAAAATTTTTTTAAACAAAGTATCAACAATCAAAAATTAAAAAAAATACCTCTGCCACAAAACATACCAACTTAGTACACCTCCATCATCAGACGTAAAAGGAACTACACAGGAGATGTCACTGAGAAAAGGTGCTGAAAAAGCAGAGTGGGGCCACAGGGGAGATTCCTGAGAAGTGGGGTGTTGTGGGGAGGGGGGTAGGGGAAGGAGAGAAGAGAGGCTCATCCACTCTGGCAGGTTCAGGGGGCCCTGTGGGGTTAGCAGAAGAACCAGGGCAAGGTAAGTGGAAGCCAGGCCGGGCCGCAGGCTGGGTGGGCTGGCACTGCCATTCTTTTTGCTTCTAAACATTTCCCCAAAGAGTATGCTATCCATTTTTTAAACACCAGAAACAGTTATCCAGACATTAAAAAATGAGGAAAATATTGCTAGCTTATAAAGTTCAAATTTGGTAGGAAAGAAAATGAAGTCGTAATAGGTCAGAAGTAGGGGAGCAGTGAACAGAAGGCCTCATAGGTTATTTTATTTAGGGACCATCCGTAAATACATGTATATTTATAAATATATATGTTTTAATATATATCAGCAAATATATATATATATGTATAAATACAGAAGACCGTGACTATAACAACTAAGGCAGTACTGAGAAACATGCAGCCTTCTTTGTTGAGAGCCAAGAGGCAGGCCTAAGGAGTAGACGGTTGTTGCTGTTCAGTTGCTAAGGATGGAGACTCCTTAAAAAGGTTCAGGCATTTAAAATGAAAATGTTCAACGTTAAAACTTAAAAACGTAATTGGAAGCTCAAAATGACATGCCAAATAGAAAGCAGTCTTTCCAATACACACATTTAATAGAGCGAATCTGGCCAACTCTAATTATTTGAAGATAATGGTCTTGCATGGCCTCTACACATATTAAAAGAGTGAGCATTCTCATCCTTCCCTGGAGGTTACAAGCTCAGAAACTAACAGAGGTGACCGAGGGACAAAACATGCTAGGACTGGAAAAAGCAATTTACTAAATAGTGACCTGCTGGCCTGGAAGTTAATTCAGTTTCAAAATGGAGCAAATTAGTCCCTTCTCAATGCCAGGATGGAACCCACAGCTTCCTTTTAGGGTGAAAGAATCATTAACATTTCAGAATTAGTCAAGATCCAGGGCTGGCATTTAGGAACCTGATAGTTTTGCCCTGATGGCACATATATCTGGTTTCTTCAATGATCGCATATTCTGACTAGTATGATGTTGGGCTCCAAATAGCAAATGGGCATTACAATGGGCTTCCCAGGTGGCTCAGTGTAAAGAATCTGCCTGCCAAGCAGGAGATCAGGGTTTGATCTCTGAGTTGGGAAGATCCCCTGGAGAAGGAAATGACAAGCCACTCTAGTATTCTTGCCTGGGAAATCCCACAGACAGAGGAGCCTGGAGGGCTACAGACCATGGGTCGTAAAAGAGTCGGGCATGATTTAGTCACTAAACCACCACCATCACCACCTTTACAATGGATCCAGGATGGGAAGGTGTCTTTGGGTGATGAGGAGGGTGCTGAAGCTCCTGTAGGCCATCACACCAGCTGTGGTCAGACCCACTGAAGGGTCTGTACCTGAGCAGAGGCACGTGGGTGTCACTGATGGGAACAGTTTTCGGAACAAAGCATGAGGACTGATTGTGTCCGAAAATCAGATCCATCCATCATGAACACTGTTGTTTAGTTGCCAAGCCATGTCCAGCTCTTTGCGACCCCATGGACTGTAGCCCACCAGGCCCCTCTGTCCATGGGATTTTCCAGGCAAGAGTACTGGAGTGGGTTGCCATTTCCTTCTCCAGGGATCTTCCCCAGCCGGGGATCAAACCCACGTCTCCTACATTGGCAGGCGGATTCTTGACCTTTGAGCCACCAGGGAAGCCCGTCACGAACATACTGGGATGCAATGCCCAGTGTGCTCCATCTGAGAAGGATGCCAGTGTCGCCTTTGAATTCGGAGGAGCTAGCAAGTGCCAGGTACCACATGCCAGTGTGTGAGCCCTCAACACACATAAAGGTCAGGTAATTGAAACTTATGGCTCCCGGAACGTGTAATTCAGCTATGGAACTGCAAGGGGTAATTAGTATTAATAAATTCACTGAACAAGGCAGAAGAAGCCACAAGAAATGCTACAGATCTCTGTGAGACCAAATTTAGGATAAAACTGGAAACCGCTACTTCAAGTTTTAAATTCTTAGTCTAACTCCTCAGCTGCAAATTTATATCCATCTCATCTTTTTCATTTAATAAACAGGTTTTAAATTCTAGACAGGATCCCCAAGACATGCACCAGAAATAAATAAAAATCCCCTCACTCTTTCATCTCACTGTCTTTGTTTTAAAGGACTCTGTTTAGAAAAAGTAAAATGACTGCTGCTGTAGAAAATGAATGTTCTTATAAAGGGGTGGTATACAAGCTCACACTTTTGCAATCATTTTTCCCGAGCTTGTTCTGCCAAATAAGCATGAAACACTTTACAAATATCAATGCAGGTCTAAGAATAAGAATATGGAGAATGTGCATTTTGAGGACAGCTTTGGGTATGATTAATTTTTTTAAAAAACAAATGAGTCAGAAGGATAGCGTTTAAAAAATATATAGAACATATCATCACTTTACAAATGTGTGTATTAGTTGCTCAGTAGTCTGACTTTTTGGGGCCCCATGGACTGTAGCCCACCAGGCTCCTCTGTCCATGGGATTCTCCAGGCAAGAATACTGGAGTGGGTAGTCATTCCCTTCTCCAGGGGATCTTCCTGACCCAGGGATCAAATCCAGGTCTTCCTCACTGCAGGCAGATGCTTTACCAGCTGAGCTACCAGAGGATAACAAATATCCCAATTTCTATATCTGTACTCAAAGTTGAGATCCCAGGGGTTCCTTAAGAATTGTCTTGAGGAGCCTCATGTAACCTCCAGGAAAGAAAGCTCTGTGTGGCCATTAAAACAAGCTCACAGCACCCACACTGGATGCCAGCCAAGACTGCGCTTCACACACATCAGTGAATGAGAATCCCAGGGAGGCTTGTGAAGATGGAGATTTCAGGATTCCCCCTTTAAATGTGGTTTTCAAGGTATGTGCTGACCTCAGGAATCTGCTTATTTAATAAGCTCCTCTAAGGATTCTGATACAGGAAGTTCCTGGACCACAACTCAGGAAACACAAACTAAAAATGTATAAATTTAGTGGGAAGAGAAGTCTTTGAGGGAGGGCAAATTTTAGGCCTGAGTTAAGAATATTTTATTTACTCTTCAACACACAATTTAGCTGTGTCAAAATGATCTTTAGTAGGAGCATGTCAAATTGTTTTGAAGTAAATTAAAACTAATTATCATTATGGAAACACTTAAAAATAGATAAGGAAACCAAATGAAACTATGAATGATAAAACTAGGATCCTTGGCTAATGACAATTGTAAAACAAAACCATAAATATTTTTTTGGTCTTCAAAGATATTTGAATAATTCTGTTTGTGCCCAATTCTGGGTTGTTGGACATTCTTCAAGTATATGATAATCAAACTATGTTTTAATATAATGTTATATAATCAACAATAATATAGAAATCCTATTTATAATGTTTAATAATATCAAATTAATTTGCACTATTTTGCACAAGTAATCCAAATCATTTAAGAGGTGATTTAAAAGACATGATATCTTAATGTAGATGTGGTCATGGGAAATGGAAAAATCAGAAGAAATTAAGTCACTCCTGAATATGCATTAAGAAACAGGAAGACTTCCAAATTAAGAAATATCTCTTAAGTTAAGGCTAAATGCCTAAAAGGAAGCCACAGTGCCTCCCCAGGTCCCCATTCAAATGTAATCTTAAAGACTTTAAAACCTTTTTATTGCCAAGGTTCAGTGAAAAGCTCACATCCATAAAATGTGAATCTGAGCCAGGGGGTGAAAACAGAAGCAGAAAGGATACGAGGGATTGCAAAGAGCTGAGCGAACACGTGAAAGGAGGAACCCCAAGCCATCTGCCAAGGAGCCACATAGGTCATGACGAACTGCAGCTTGTGAAGCAGGTCCCCGAGCTGAAAGCGAAAGACAGAGATGCATCAGTGGGGACAACCACGTGGCAGCCGTGTCACAGCTGGTGAGAGCCTGTGTTAAAGTTGCAAAGCCACAGTGTGACTGTCATTAGTCCTCTCACTGTTACCTTCTGGGAAACGGAATATTTTGAGAAATGAAAATATTTCCTCACATATCAGTAAACAAAGGATGTCACAGTCATCAGCATCCACTGGTGAGCTCTGAGGAAACTCAAGAAAGGAAAGAACGCCTGTCATCTAGCAGGCATTAGACTGTAGCCACTCCCTATGGTGAGTCCTGAGGAATATCAGGATGTGAAAACTGGAATACTAGCCCCAGATAGCTAAGGTGCACATCAAAGGAATGATTTCTTTTTTTATTTTATTATTTTTCTTTATTTTACTTAACAATACTGTATTGGTTTTGCCATACATTGACATGAATCCGCCACGGGTGTACATGAGTTCCCAACCCTGAACCCCCCTCCCACCTCCCTCCCTATATCATCCCTCTGGGTCATCCCAGTGCACCAGCCCCAAGCATCCTGTATCCTGTATCAAATCATCCTACCCTCTCCCTCTCCCTCAGAGTCCAAAAGTCTGTTCTATACTTCTGTGTCTCTTTTGCTGTCTCGCATACAGGGTTATCATTACCATCTTTCTAAATTCCATATATATGTGTTAGTATACTGCATTGATGTTTTTCTTTCTGGCTTACTTCACTCTGTATAATCGGCTCCAGTTTCATCCACCTCATTAGAACTGATTCAAATGTATTCTTTTCAATGGCTGAGTAATACTCCATTGTGTATATGTACCACAGCTTTCTTATCCATTCACCTGCTGATGGACATCTAGGTTGCTTCCATGTCCTGGCAAGCCCAGACTCATGCATCTTCCCACACACAGAAAAGCACTAAATTCCTTAACCTGACCTATCTGGTTTCTTTAATTAACAACCATCTTTTGATGTTTCTACTACCTGCCCTTTGTTGCAAAACTCCCATATATCCTAGCTCCTTGCCTCGCCTCCTTAGAGTAGTTTCACAGAGCTATCTGAAATGCTGTCTCCTGGGCTGCAGTTCTCATTTTGCCCCCAAATAAAACTTAACTTGCAACTCTCAAGTTGTGCAAATTTTTCTCAACACTTCCTCTGTCTCATATGCAAGACAGCTGTTCAAGGGGACTTTCAAACAGCAACAAGATGATCAGAGGAAACCTTGCGTGGTTAATTTCACCAAGTTAATGATATGGTCTATCTCTGTGTTTCTTAAAAGAATACTCACAGCTTGGTCTTTCCTCCTCCATACTTGGGTCTTTCAGGGAAAGATTTATGCAAAACCCCATCATGATGGACATTGCTCAAGTTTTTTGTGTATGGACTTCAGCCTACTCTTCAGTCACTCCTACTGGAGAAAACTGCTCGATAGGATTGAATTACAAGTTACAAAGTGCTTTAGAAAGCCAAGATAGGATAAAGGAGCTGCTGCATTTAGGTGTTAGACAAGCCAGCACAGGAGAAAGCTGAGTTCTGGGGAGGAGTAGGGGTTGGAGAGAAGAGACCTTATGTGGCCTAAGCATGAACACGAGGGGAAAAGTGCCCAGTGGTTTGGGCTGGAGATCCAGAATATAAAGGTGCTGGAAAGGATGAAGAGGGCCTGATTCACGGACTGCAGACTCCTGCTTTGTAGACAGCAGTGACTGATGGACCCCAGATGTGAAATTCTGTGGCTGTCACTTTTAGATGCAGTCAGTAAGTACCAACATGCTTCCGAAACTCCACATACACTCTTCACCCATAATGCAGACCTCTTTTTTTTTTTTTAAAAAATTGAACTATAGTTGATTTACGATGTTGTGTTAGTTTCAGGTATACAGCAAAGTTGATTTCGGTTATACATATGCCTGTCTATTCTTTTTTTCAGATTCTTTTCCCTTACAGGTTTGAGAAATGGAATGTTTTCTGCTGTATCAGTAAAGAAAGGACATCACAGTCACCAGTGATTGCAGCCCTCCCATGCAAACGAACAAGCCCTGAGGAGACTCAGGGAGGAAAGAGTGCCTGTCATCTAGCAGCCATCAGACTGCAGCTAGTCCCCAGTGTGAGCCCTGAGGAAACGCAGGATGGGAAAACCGGATACTGGGGCCAGACAGCTGAGGTGCGTATCAAAGGAATGATTTCAGGGAAGCCGACACCTGCATCTTTCCATACACAGAAAAGCACCAAATTCCTTAACTTGAGATATCTGGCTTTCTTTAATGAACAATAATCTTTTGATGTTCCCAGCTACCTGCCCTTTGTTGCAAAACTTCTGTATAACCTGGCTCTTCCCCTTGCCTCCTCAGAGCAGTTCTCTCAGGGTTTCTTGAGATGCCGCCTCCCAGGATTACAGTCCTAAAAATTCCCGCCCAATAAAACATAACTCAATTTTTAGGGTGTGAATAATTTTTTGTCAACAGATTATTACCAAATATTCATTACAAAACACCTGTGCTATGTAGTAGGTCCTTGTTGGTTGTCTACTTTATATATAGCAGGATATATATGTTAATCCCAGGCTCCTAACTTACCCTCCCCACCCTTTCCCCTTTGGTCACCGTAAGTCTGCTTTCTATGCCTGTGGATCTAGTTCTGTTTTGTAAATAAGTTCATTTGTACCATTGTTTCAGTTTCTTCATATAAGCAATATCATATGATATTTGTCTTTCTCTGTTTGACTTACTACGATCATCTCTAAGTCCATCCATACTGCTGCCAATGGCATTATTTTATTCTTTTTATGGCTAATATTCCATAAAATAGAAAATTCAAATGGCAGGATGTGTTTGTTCCTAGACTGGTTAGCATATGAGATCGTAAAATACATTCACCCGGCTCATGATGTGAAAAGAGAAGGAAAAATAGAACCCTTAATGAGGCTCAGTAAGTGTGACACAGAACATCAGAAGATCACAATGAAAAGAAAGCGAAAGCTAGAAAATGGGCCACTGAGGAAAGACAGGTTCAAGGAACCGAGAGAACTTAGCCCGTCAGTGAAAGGTCAGATCTGTGATTTTGTGTCATGCGAGTGTATGCCCCTCGGTTCCTTGGACTGGCTACCGAAGATGAACCCGGGACAGGTGTTCTCTCAGAGGCACAGCAAATCAGGAGCTCTTGAGAAGCGACCGCATCTGGTGGTGCAAGAGCCCCATGGTCTAAACTGTCCCCTGGGGACCCTGGCCACACACCCAGCAGTGAAGGGTCAGAGGCAGAGAGAAGGCAAAGGGGAGAGCAAGGGAGAGAAGGGAAAGCAGCAGAGACAGTGGGGAGGACTGCGGCGGAGGAAAGAGAAAGGAAAAGTGGAGGAGAAAGATGATGCAATTGGACCAGAAGAACTGCGAAGGAATATGAATTCTGGGTAAGAAAAACAAACATTCTTTCCCAGTAACTTTCACGTTCTTCCCTCTGGCTCACTGACATCCACCCGAGAGCTGACTTCAATTGGCTTTCAAGTTCTTTCAGAAAGTCCACTTTAGTTTTAATCGAGTGGTTGGTTTAAGCTTCTTGAACCCTGGATCTGGACGGGTCTCCAAGGCTTTGGGGGCCTTTGAGGTGCCAAAAATTGAGAGAACAGCAGTTTACTCTCTCATGTCAGCTTGAGGTTGTATCTTTAAGGTTCAAAAAACTGAGTCCTTTCCCAAACCATGGTTCAAATGTTCACAGTGGCAGTATTTACAATAGCCAAGACATGGAAGCAACTTAAGTGTCCATCAACAGATGAATGGATAAAGATATGGTACATATATATAACTGAATACTTATCAGCCATAAAAATAATGAAATAATACCATTTGCAGCAATACAGATAGACCTAGAGATGATCACACTAAGAAAGCCAAAGACAAATATCATATAATATCACTTATACACAGAATCTAAAAAAAATTTATACAAATGACCTTACTTACAAAACAGATTCACAGACTTAGAAAACAAACTTATGGTTACCAAAAGGTAAACATGGTGTGGGGGGATAAATTGAGAGTTTGGGATTGTCATATACACACTGCTGCTGCTGCTGCTGCTAAGTCACTTAAGTCATGTCTGACTCTGTGCGACCCCATAGATGGCAGCCCACCAGGCTCCCCCGTCCCTGGGATTCTCCAGGCAAGAACACTAGAGTGGGTTGCCATTTCCTTCTCCAATGCATGAAAGTGAAAAGGGAAAGTGAAGTCACTCAGTCATGTCCAACTCTTCACGACCCCATGGACTGCAGCCTACCAGGCTCCTCCGTCCATGGTATTTTCCAGGCAAGAGTACTGGAGTGGGGTGCCATTGTCTCCTCCCATATACACACTACCGTATTTAAAATAAATAACCAACCAGGATCTACTGTGTAGCACAGGGAACTCTGCTCAATATTCTGTAATAACCTAAATGGGAAAAGAATATGAAAAAGAATGAATATATGTATATGTACAACTGAATCATTTTGCTGTATACCTGAAACTAACACAATATTGTTAATCAACTATACTCCAACATAAAATAAATTTTTTTAAATTAGTCCTCTCCCCACCAGTTAAAGATGATGTGGACAGACAGGTCAAACATAGACTCAAACTCTTGATTCACTTCTCTTAAAAGATATGATTCTCTTTGAAGGTCATTATCATATCCACGCATCCCCACCATTAATTCAACCAGAGGAAAAGTATGCTAATTACAAAATAGGAGACATTCAAACCAATGACTCTAGAGTACATCAAAAGCACAAATCCTGAGAAGCGGGGATGAACTCTCTTGTATTAACTTGCTCCTTTATGCCCTCCCAACTCTATCGAGCAAAATGCCTCTGGATTTGAAACATTCTCGTCACAACACTGTTAAGAATTCTTCGTCTGGTTATTAAGATTTAGTCCTGTGACTCAACGCCTAGGTGAGAACTGCAAGCGTGAGCACGATTAACTTATGAGATGTATGAACCCCCAAATGCCCTGAAAATGAGTCATGGGTTTTAAAAAGTTATTCCTGTTGGGTTTTCAGTGTATGACTATATCCTGGGAGGCTTTTAAGCCACCTCCTGGAAAAGCTGATAAGTAGGTCAGGCATTGCAACTACAATCAGACAGGCAGCCCCAGGGAAAGCCTCATCTGCAAGTTGAAAGCATTAGCAAGTTAAACTTTGCTGCATTATGATTAAATGAATCTATCACAATTATTTTTTGCATAGCACAGCACCGTGTATTTATACACAAGCAAAACCAGTAATCAGGCACATGCACTCCTGCTGTAATTGCAGCCAAGACCCCAGGTATCTTTGTTCTTTTCCTATGTCTCTGCTTTGTTTTTTTATTCTTTTTTCATGACCACTGTGAAGAACAAAATACAAGCTTTGTAAAAGATTTTCAGTATGCCGCTCGTCAAACAGACTCTGCTATTCTTAATCATTGAAGCCAGATCTCCAGAATGACAGTTCTTTATATACCAGTGATTGATTCCTCCACAACTCAGTAAATATTTTTATTATTAAGCTTTTTCTTTCACACTGGAGTATAGCCAATTCACAGTGTTGTGATAGTTTCGGGTGGACTGAAAGGGACTCAGTCATATATACACATGGATCCATTCTCCCACAAACTTCCCTCCCATTCAGGCTGCTACATAACATTGACCAGAGTTCCCTGAGCTATACAGTAAAAATTCAGTAATTTAATAATCTAATAACCCTCCCACCAGAAAAAGGACATGCTGGCACTTTGTCAGATGTCAACACAACACAGTGTTTAAGAGCATGGGCCGGAGGGCACACTGCCTGGGTTTCAATCCCAGCTGGCACCTATCATGGGGATGATACTGGGACCTCCCCACATGGTCATTTGAGGATGAAATGACTTCATCTTTGTTAAGGACTTGGGATGCTGCCTGGCAACAATATGTGCAATATAGGACAAGTGGATATCTTCTTTGAGGACATATTTTCTCTTGATCAGGAAATTCTAGGGCTCCCCTCTAAACAACTGAAACTTACCAAGTCCAGGTCCTCTATTTTTCAGAGGAAGAAATCAGACTCAGGGAAGCTGAGTGGGCTGCTTAGGGAAGACAGTGAGTTCAACGGACCATGTGAATCCAGATGTTGAAATTCCTAGTTCTCCACCTGGTGATGGATTTCTACCTCCCAAACCTACCACATCTTCTTGAGGACTCGAGCCATCCTTGAGGGACAACAGCAAGAAGCAGCAGAGGAGAGGTGTCTGCTACCTGTGCCTTCCTGCTGATAGCAGTGGGCAGGGTCACAAGTCTGAATGGGACAAATGGGGCCACAGCCACTACTGGGGACCTCTTTTCCACACACACCAGGCTCTGATCTGTCCTGGAACACCCTTTTCAGTACAAATGCCAGACGAACAATAGATGAGTCAGTCCACCCAACAAGACCAGTGACAATCAAATGGTCTCAACAAGGCAGGCTATTGGGTTTCCTATGCTTCTTAAAGGCACAGCTCCAAGAAGGTTGATATGACCTACGTATTTTTTCCCCCTAAAAGTGTAAAGAGGTATGCTCCAGGTTAAAAGACTCAACTTCATATTTTCCCTTTATACGTCTTTCTTCTCTTCTAAGGTTAAGTCAGATTAAAGAAAAAAAGAAAAATGTATGGGCATCCAAAAAGCAATGTCTAAGCACACAAGGAAGTAAATGAATGAACACTTGAGGGGTGGCAGCCAAGAAGGGCTACCCCGCATCCGAAGTCAGGGGCAGCGGCCCAGAGTGCCAGGCTGCGACAGTGCAGGAACGGCCAAGAGGAGCTACCCTGCGTCAGAGGTCAGGGGCGGTGGCCAAAGGGCCAGGCTGCGACAGCGCAGGAGCAGCCGAGAGGAGCTACCCCCATCCGAGGCCAGGGGCAGCGACTGCGAGGAGCAACCCCACTTCCACGGAGTGGTGGCTGCATGGGCGCAGGAGGGCCAGGAGCTTCTATTCCATGTTCAAGGTCAGGAGGGGCAGCAGTGAGGAGATACCCCTCCCAAGGTAAGGAGCAGCGGCTGCGCTTTGCTGGAACAGCCGTGAAGAGACACTCGATGTTCAAGGTAAGAGAAATCCAAGTAAGACGGTAGGTGTTGCAAGACGGCATCAGAGGGCAGACACACTGAACCCATAATCACAGAAAACCAGTCAATCTAATCACACGGACCACATCCTTGTCTAACTCAGTGAAACTAAGCCATGCCCTGTGGGGCCACCCAAGATGGGCGGGTCATGTGGGGAGGTCTGACAGAATGTGGTCCACTGGAGAAGGGAATGGCAAACCACTTCAGTATTCTTGCCTTGAGAACCCATGAACAGTATGAAAAGGCAAAATGACAGGATACTGAAAGAGGAACTCCCCAAGTCAGTAGGTGCCCAATACGCTACTGGAGATCAGTGGAGAAATAACTCCAGAAAGAATGAAGGGATGGACCCAAAGCAAAAACAATACCCAGCTGTGGATGTGACTGGTGATAGAAGCAAGGTCTGATGCTGTAAAGAGCAATATTGCATAGGAACCTGGAATGTTAGGTCCATGAATCAAGGCAAATTGGAAGTGGTCAAACAAGAGATGGCAAGAGTGAACGTTGACATTCTAGGAATCAGTGAACTAAAATGGACTGGAATGGGTGAATTTAACTCAGATGACCATTGTATCTACTACTGTGGGCAGGAATCCCTCAGAAGAAATGGACTAGCCATCATGGTCAACAAAGGAGTCCAAAATGTAGTACTTGGATGTAATCTCAAAAATGACAGAATGATCTCTGTTTGTTTCCAAGGCAAACCATTCAATATCACAGTAATCCAAGCCTATGCCCCAACCAGTAACGCTGAAGAAGCAGAAGTTGAATGGTTCTATGAAGACCTATAAGACCTTTTAGAACTAACACCCAAAAAAGATGTGCTTTTCATTATAGGGGACTGAAATGCAAAAGTAGGAAGTCAAGAAACACCTGGGTAACAGGCAAATTTGGCCTTGGAATGCAGAATGAAGCAGGGCAAAGGCTAACAGAGTTTTGCCAAGAGAACGTACTTGTCATAGCAAATATCCTCTTCCAACAACACAAGAAAAGACTCTTCACATGGACATCACCAGATGGTCAACACCAAAATCAGACTGATTATATTCTTTGCAGCCAAAGATGGAGAAGTTCTATACAGTCAGCAAAAACAAGACCTGGAGCTGACTGTGGCTCAGATCATGAACTCCTTATTGCCAAATTCAGACTTAAATTGAAGAAGGTAGGGAAAATCACTAGACCATTCAGGTATGACCTAAATCAAATCCCTTAACGATTATACAGTGGAAGTGAGAAATAGATTTAAGGGACTAGATCTGATAGATAGAGTGCCTGATGAACTATGGAATGAGGTTCGTGACATTGTACAGGAGACAGGGA
The DNA here is from genome assembly GCF_032405125.1 of Capricornis sumatraensis. Lineage (NCBI taxonomy): Eukaryota > Metazoa > Chordata > Mammalia > Artiodactyla > Bovidae > Capricornis > Capricornis sumatraensis. Next base: position 38,956,203 of record NC_091078.1, on the reverse strand, counting down.
TCAAGTCCATCCCCATGGAAAAGAAATGCAAAAAAGCAAAATGGCTGTTTGGGGAGGCCTTACAAATAGCTGTGAAAAGAAGAGAAGCGAAAAGCAAAGGAGAAAAGGAAAGATATAAGCATCTGAATGCAGAGTTCCAAAGAATAGCAAGGAGAGATAAGAAAGTCTTCCTCAGCAATCAATGCAAAGAAATAGAGGAAAACAACAGAATGGGAAAGACTAGAGATGTCTTCAAGAAAATTAGAGATACCAAGGGAACATTTCATGCAAAGATGGGCTTGATAAAGGACAGAAATGGTATGGACCTAACAGAAGCAGAAGATATTAAGAAGAAGTGAAAAAAAAAAAAAAAAAAGAAGAAGTGGCAAGAATACACAGAAGAACTGTACAAAAAAGATCTTCACAACCCAGATAATCACGATGGTGTGATCACTCATCTAGAGCCAGACATCCTGGAATGTGAAGTCAAGTGGACCTTAGAAAGCATCACTATGAACAAAGCTAGAGGAGGTGATAGAATTCCAGTTGAGCTGTTTCAAATACTGAAAGATGATGCTGTGAAAGTGCTGCACTCAATATGCCAGCAAATTTGGAAAACTCAGCAGTGGCCATAGGACTGGAAAAGGTCAGTTTTCATTCCAATCCCAAAGAAAGGCAATGCCATAGAATGCTCAAACTACCGCACAATTGCCCTCATCTCCAAGCTAGTAAAGTAATGCTCAAAATTCTCCAAGCCAGGCTTCAGCAATATGTGAACTGTGAACTTCCAAATGTTCAAGATGGTTTTAGAAAAGGCAGAGGAACCAGAGATCAAATTGCCAACATCCGCTGGATCATGGAAACAGCAAGAGAGTTCCAGGAAAACATCTATTTCTGCTTTATTGACTATGCCAAAGCCTTTGACTGTGTGGATCACCACAAACCGTAGAAAATTCTTAAAGAGATGGGAATACCAGACCACCTGACCTGCCTCTTGAGAAACCTGTATACAGGTCAGGAAGCAACAGTTAGAACTGGACATGGAACAACAGACTGGTTCCAAATAGGAAAAGGAGGATGTCAAGGCTGTATATTGTCACCCTGCTTACTTAACTGCTTATTTAACTTCTCTGAGAAACGCTGGGCTGGAAGAAGCACAAGCTGGAATCAAGATTGCCAGGAGAAATATCAATAACCTCAGATATGCAGATGACACCACCCTTATGGCAGAAAGTGAAGAGGAACTAAAAAGCCTCTTGATGAAAGTGAAAGAGGAGAGTGAAAAAGTTGGCTTAAACCTCAACATTCAGAAAATGAAGATCATGGCATCTGGTCCCATCACTTCATGGCAAATAGATGGGGAAACAGTGGAAACAGTGTCAGACTTTTATTTTGGGGGGCTCCAAAATCACTGCAGATGGTGACTGCAGCCATGAAATTAAAAGACACTTACTCCTTGGAAGAAAAGTTATGACCAACCTAGACAGCATATTAAAAAGCAGAGACATTACTTTGTCAACAAAGGTCCGTCTAGTCAAGGCTATGGATTTTCCAGTGGTCATGTATGGATGTGAGAGTTGGACTATGAAGAAAGCTGAGTGCCGAAGAATTGATGCTTTTGAACTGTGGTGTTGGAGAAGACTCTTGAGAGTTCCTTGGACTGCAAGGAGATCCAACCAGTCCATTCTGAAGGAGATCAGCCCTGGGTGTTCTTTGGAAGGAATGATGTTAAAGCTGAAACTCCAGTACTTTGGCCACCTCATGAGAAGAATTGACTCATTGGAAAAGACTATGATGCTGGGAAGGATTAGGGGCAGGAGGAAAGGGGGACAACAGAGGATGAGATGGCTGGATGGCATCATTGACTCGATGGATGTGAGTTTGAGTGAACTTCGGGAGTTGGTGATGGACAGAGAGGCCTGGCGCACTGCGATTCATGGGGTCGCAAAGAGTCGGACACGACTGAGTGAGTGACTGAACTGAACTGAACTGAACTGAATCATTAATGAGAAGTATGTATGAAGAAGCACCTTCTGTACCATATAAGACCATTATCTATAAAATAATAACTCATTTAAGATAACAGTCAATGGAAAGAGTAACACTAACACCACCACAGGCAGCACAGCACTGCACTTAAGTACTTTACAAGATTTTTTTATTTTATGTTGGAGGAGAGTTGATTTACTGCCTTCCCAAGTAGCTCAGTGGTAAAGAATCCATCTGCAATGCAAGAGATGCAACACAGGAGATGTGTGTCTGGTACCTGGGTTGGGAAGATCCCCTGGAGAAGGAAATGGCAACCCACTCCTGTATTATTGCCTGAAAAATCCCATGGACAGAGGAACCTGATGGGCTCCAATCATGGGGTCACAAAGAGTTGGACACAACTGAGCGATTAAGCACACACAGGGTTGATTTATAGTGCTGTGCTAGTTTCAGGTATAGAGCAAAGTGATTCAGTTATACACACACATATATCTATTTCAAATGAGAAAACTTAAATCCCCCATTTAGGCTGTTACAGAGTATTGAGTAGAGTTCCCTGTGCTATCCAGTAGGTCCTCATGGGTTATCTACTTTATATACAGCAACGTGTGAGTTTGGGACTGATATGTACACAGTGAGGTACTTTAAATAGAAGTCCCATTTCCATTAGCTATGAACTTGCATCTCCTTAGACAGTACGAGGCCTCTGTTTTTATGAAGCTTATCTCATTCCTAATGCTCTGCTGCCAAGCTCTTAAATCTCAGGCCTATTAAAGCATAATAAACTTCCCAAATTACCCAAGTATGACTATATGAGAAAACAAAACCATTTGGGTCTTTTCCACTAAAAACACTCAAAAAAGACGAAAAGAAGTCACAGTGGAATAATTCTGGCTGTTTCCCAAAGAAAGACACCATAAATACTCTCACTTCAAATAACCCTTTTTGGAAACATCTTTTCAATTTGGCATAGACATGCTGTTGTATCTCTGCTCTAGGCAGAAAATGCAATCTACATAAATTCACAAACTATCTTGAGAAGTGTCACTCAATAAATATGACCTTAACCCATTTCCTTGCTAGTACATTCTTAAATAAGGCACAGGCCACCTTTCCTCTGGGGACTTCCTCCCCCTTTCCCAGTGAAATAACTCACCATTTACTGAATGTTCTTATACTAGGGGCTGCCCATATGATAAGTCCATTTGATTAAATTCAATCACTACCTGTTATCCCTATTGCTCCAGCTTTACTAGTCTCCCATCCCAGATTAGTTCTTTTTTTTTAAATTTTGTTGTCAGATTCATTAAGTTTTTTTTAACTCAGAAAAATATGCAACTTATGATTATCAATGTTTGAACTTGAAGAAGTAGGCAAGGCTGAAAGGAATCCCAGAGACTGGCTATTGAATTAAAGGTGAATTGAGTTCAAAATGAGAGAATACTGAGGGAGCAGAGCTGAGAGTGCTTGGAAAGGATGTTGACACATGGGAAGACATTTGGAAGTTCAAGGTGGGACACAGTGATGAATTCAGGTGGGAGCCCAGCTGAGGGATTGAAAACCAGGAACAGAAGAATTGGGGCAAGCAATCAGACATGCTGATCCACAGGTAGGGATATGGGGAGTAGAAAAGTGTTCAAGAAGGAATGGAAAAAGCAAAGTAGTGAATTTTCAAATGTGAGATACCACTTTTTAGGTGAGGGGGAGAGCCACTTTTATAGAATAAATGATAAGATCAAATATGATAAATCAAATATGATAAATTTGAGGGTATTAGCATTAAAATATAAATAGTCTCAAATACAGCTGGCAATATGAGTTAAAATTTTGTAAGTTTAGTAAACTTTTCAATCAGTGGTTATAAATGGTTACACAACTGAATTTCAGAAAGTGAGAAATGGATTCTACCACAATATACAATTTGTGTTGGAAGTCTATTATATAACACACTGTTTAGCAAAGTATTTATGGGCTTCCATCCACTGTAAAAATATACACATAAATATATATATATACGTATACACATACCTAAATACATAAATAATCTAAAAAATCATAAGAAAAATGATTGAACTCCAAAGAAGAGAACCTCTAACAGTCAGAAGCAAAGAGGGGATTTTAAACGTGAATGTTATATCTGAACTAACACCAGGGTGACTCCAAGAAGACAAGGGCATGAATATGGGCTATAGGAGCTGAGTACTTGAATTTTAATGACTTGAAGGGCAGCCATACCCACCAAGTGTAAATTAGAAAGCCCCACCTACCAGGACTGGGAGAAAGTAAAAAGTTTGTTTTTCTGCCTGGAATAGAGTAGATAAAAATCAATCACCCACAACACACCAAAGCCTTAGTCATCATGACGTAGGGGAGAGGTGCTGAAATATAAGCTGTTATGGAAGAGCAGGGATGCAAAACTGAGAAACTAACGTTAAAAGCAGTGGAGGATGACAAAACATTCTCTCGTAAATTGTCTCCAGGGACACTTCCACAACCACAATATGTAAGCCTCCCACAGGTAAACACAAACTCCCAATGAAGACCTGTCTACACTGAAAATTACAAACTACAACGGGAAACAGCAGATGAGAAAAAGTCAGTAGATGCAACACACAGGACAACTCATATCCCAAGAATCTGAAGTAATAAAAATATGAACGAATCTAAATAAATGAGGAAAGAGCTGACATAAAAAAGAAGCAATAACAAAAGAGTAACCTAATATGCAAAATGAACAAATGGAATTGAAAAAGGAAGAGGTACCAATTCTAGAAGTGGTAAATGAAGTCATTAAAATCTAATGCCCAGGAGATGGCTTAAAAGCAGATCAGTGACAACAAAACAGAAAAGTAGAGAATAGAAGCTCTGAGTAAATCACCTGGAACACAGCACAGACGGATGAAAGGAAAAAAATCCAAAACTCAGAAACACAGACGACAGACTAAGAAGATACAATATGCATCTAATTTTGGAGTTCCAGAAGGAAAGTACAGAGAGAAAAAGAAGAGAAAGCATTCGAAGGGCAAATGTCTAAGAATTTTCCAGAATTTAGAAAAACATGAGTTCTTCATTGAAGAATTACATCAAGTCCAGGATAATAATTTACATCAAGTCCAGGATAAATAAAAAGAACTCCCATCTTACTGCCTAGAGTAGCAAAATAACTCCTGGCAACATCAAAGCCAACAAGAAAAATGTCTTATAGATTACTTGCGAATAAATCATGAATAGACAGAAGACTTCTCATTAGCAAAAATACATACCAAAAGACAATAAAGTAATATTTCTAAAATGATAAAAAATATCTATTAGGTTAGTTTTTCACAGAACTCCAGTATCACTTAAGCGTAAAGTAGGAAAAAAAAAAAAAGACCTTTTCAGACAAAGGGTGAATTTATTAGTCACAGAACTTCAAAGAAAGGACAATTAACAATGCACTTCAGTATAAAGGAAATTTACCCCTGAAAGAAGAAAGGACATACCAGAATAATGGAGAGGAAAAAAAACTGCTGAGGTGTTAAAATATCAATGTGAGGATTAATTGTAAAAATAATCATAAGGACAGTGATACATTTGAAGGTAAACCACATACTAGATATAAATATTTCAGATGTGGGAGGGCAATTGGAGTTGAAGGTTAAGTCTTTGGGCTGAGAGAAGAAAAGACATTTTTAATTTCATAGGCTAATCTTAATGATTTAACAGTATCCACTACACCTCTAAAGTTTTCAAACTTTAATGTGAATCAGAATTGCCTGGAGGGCTTGTAAATCAAGGATTCTGATTCCCACTCGCAGAGGTTCTGATTCAGCAGGTTTAGGATGCAGACCAGAATACCTTTCCAGGTGATTCTGATGCTGCTTTCCTGAGGATCACACATTGAGATTCACTGCACTAAAGGACTAAAAGAATAATATTCAGTTTCCAAGCACTACAGGGAAAGAAGGAACCAAATAAAATTTATTCAATTCAATATAAGGCAAAAAAAAAAAGAGGAGTAGGAGGGCAAAGAAAAGCATCATAAAAGGAAAGAAAAAAAATCATGATAGAAAAATGTAAAAGCAAAAAAGTAAAAGTAAATGGATACAATTTGTCTATGAAAATGTAAAGATTCTCAGTCTGTATTAACAAGGAAAATTGTGCTAGATGCTTTCATTAGAAATAGTAGAATTACTTAGAAAGTTTAAGATAGGTCACATAGATTATTCTGTTATCAATAAAACTTTCTTATAGAAAAAAAAGAGAATGAAAAATATATACACCAGGCAAATCCTAATCAAAAGAAAACTTGCTTACCTATATTAATATTTGACAAAGTAGACTTTTACTCAATAAAGAATAAAAATCAGTATGTAATGATGAAAAGAAAGAGTCACCAGAAGATACAATTAATTGGAAAGTATGTACTTATCCATATAATCTCAAGATATATAAAGTAAAAATGGACAGAATTACAGGAGAAGATTAAGAAATCTACACCACAGGGAGAGATTTTAAGACAGGCATCTGAGAAAATAATTGCTTAATTAGACAAACAAAATGAAGATATAAAATATTTGACCAACAGAATGAACAGGCTTTATCTGAGATGCGTATATTAGAATCTTGCAGTCAATCCAAAGAGAAAGAATGTAATTTTCAGGCATATGTACATTTATAAGAACTGATGAATGACTAAACTCCAAAAGAAGGTTTAACCAATGCTAAGAACTGGTATCATGCAGATTACTTAGCAGCAGCAGCAGATTGTTTTGTAATTAAATTAAAAGTCAATAATAATAAGACAACAAAACAATAATAGCAACAACCACCACAAACTCTGGATATAATAACAACAATAAAAACAGCATTGATAGTTATAACCCAAATCAGATAATACTTGAAAATGAATGACAATGAAAAGCAGTAGTACCAATTATAACTTGTGGAATTCAGCTAAAGCTATTTGTAGAGGAAAAGATGTAGCCTTAAAATGTGCACCTTAGTAAAACTTCACAGTTTATATTGGAAGTCTATTTTGTAATACAAAAAAATTAGCAAGAATATTATCAGAAAGGAAAATACAGATGTTCTAATCTATTAATATAAATGCAGAAATCCTCAATAAAATATTTACCAAATGAATCTATAAATGTATAAAAATATATCATGATCAAATGTGGTTTATCACATAATGTTTAAATATTAGAAAAAATGTCACTGATTCACAAAAATGAAGTAAACATTAATATTTAATTGATTCAGAAAAGATGCTGAAAAATAAATTTAACAAATTTATAAAACTCCCTCACAACCTAGTAATTTAAAAAGTTCTTCTTAAACTGATAAAGGGTATCAGTGCTACACTGGAGTAAACATGATATTTAATAGTAAAATATAAAATTTCAGGACTGTTCAGGAAAGAGGTATCAGGCAAGATGAATCTGATTAACCTACAACAGAAATGTGAAAACAGAATCATCAAGGGAAACTAAAATATAAGGGAAGACAAAGGAACTTGGGGTAATAGATTATCATCTGTGAAGTGCAATTTGGAAAATTGTAACTAAGAAGAGAAACAGAGGTGATCCAGGGATGAGTGTACCCAGCAGGGGTAGGCTACTTAGGCAAATGAATATGCAGCTAATAAAGGGAAATGCAACAGGCCCTGGTTATTTGATTAGCCAGTCTTCTGCAGCCTGACAAATTCAGACCCCAAGGAGAACATGACAGAAAATATTAGTTAGGTTCATATTTCATAACTACTAATTAGGGTAACCATAAATGCAAATGAAGTCACCACGGCACATTTAAATTTTTCAGTCTACCAAGAGGTAGGAATGCACACAATTAAAAGGTAAAGATTTTGTCAAGATCCCTGAGAATTAGGAATTAAATTTAATCCTGCATCTCTGTGCATGTCTGTGATGGACATGGGGGTGCGGGCTCTGGTGTGTGGGGAGGTAGGTCACTGGGGAAGAAGGCAAGGGTGGACTTCAATACAGCAGAAACAAGAGAGGATGAAAGTAACTGAGAACAGAGGGTTACTTTTGCTCTTTAAGCATCAAATTGAACTTGGAGTGGAATGGTAGAAATGATACATTTAATGTACACATTCTGCCTTTCTTTTCAATTCCTTAGTCCTTTAAATTCCTAATGTCCGCCTTTATCCAATTACTGTACATAGGATAGTCTCCTGTCTTTGATTTTATTTATAATTCTCTTCCTTGTATGGGATAGGCAGCTTTCTAGATTCTGTTTTGGGGGGGTTCCTCCCTCTTGAGGGCTTTCAAGGCGGTGCTAGTGGTAAAGAACTTGCCTGCCACTGCAGGAGACGTAAGAGACATGGGTTCGATCCCTGAGTCAGGAAGATCCCCTGGAGAAGGAAATGGCTACCTACTCCAGTATTCTTGCCTGGAGAGTTCCACGGACAGAGGAGCCTGGTGGGGGTCCATGGGGTCACAAAGAATCGGACATGACTGAAGCAACTCAGCACCCTCCCTCTTGAAGACTCATTATAACTCTAAGGGTGACAAATGTAGTTTTCACAAAGAGGGTATAAAGGCCAAGCTCATAAGACTCCTATCAGGATCCAAGCTGCTGCTTTTTCAGCAGCAAGAGCTCATGAGTTGGTGATAGTCAAGTGTGGGCTCATGGGACACCAGGAAGCCCCTGAGGGGTACGCTTTTTCTCCACGCACTCCCCTGGGTACTCACAGAAAAGATCAGAGAAAAGCCTAAGGAAGTGTCTGGTGTGGGACAGACATGAAAGAAGGAAACAGCAGACACCTGGAGGGTACAAAACTCTGCTAGACCCCTTTTCCAGACTTCTCTTACGGGACACACATTTTAGCCTGCTAGGCTCCTCTGTCCATGGAATTCTCCAGGCAAGAATACTGGAGTGGCATTTACTTCTCCAGGAGATCTTCCTGACCCAGAGATCAAACTTGGGTCTCCTGCAATGCACACAGATTCTTTACCATCTGAGGCACCAGGGAAGCCCCAATTTGCAGAGGAAAGGTTAGCAAACACTGTTGTCTCCAGAGCATTGATTAAAAAAAAACAACTCACTGCAGCTGGGAGAGGGGAATGATGCACCAGCAACAAAACCCCACTCCTGAGGAAGGGGCAGGAGCACCTGCTGACCAACTGCAGCTGGAGGAGGGGCAGGAAGACTAAGAAGGACACAGCTCTAAGACCAAGGGACGGGAGCAGGCCTAAGACTGAGGTTTAATCAGAAAGCAGAGAACGTCCTCCACCCTCTCCCTCCGCCATCAAGTTAACACGTTTCAAGTGAAAAGTAAAAGCAGATGCTGATGGAAGAGGGAAAGGAAAGGAACAACCCCATGTGAAGAGACACAACGAGGAGCAGCGTGGAGGCAGAGCTGAGCGCTGAGCAAACGTTGCTATGGAAACCAAACCCCAATCTAAACGCAGGGTATCCCTTCAGGAGTTCTGAAGTCTGTGGTACCTTAAGGGTAACCATAGCAACAACAACCCCCCCAACCCAGTTCATCTCCGAACTGTATTAACTCAAACTCTCCATCAAAAATCTAGCAGAAGGAAAGGCATGTCCAGTTCCAGGCATAAAAGCTATTTGCTTTATTCTCTATGGCCCTCCAGCAGAAGTCTAGCTTTCAACAAAAAGTTATGAGGCATATGAAAAGGCAAGAAAAAAGAGACTCCTAAAACATAAAGCCACAATCAGGGCAAGAGTCAGATATGAACCATATGTTGGAACTATCTGACTGTGAAAACTAGAATAACTTTGATTAATATGCTATGGGCTCTAATGGAAAAGGTACACAATATGACAGATTAGATGAAAAGCTTCAGCAGAGAGCTGGAAAGTTTAAAAGAGATACTCAAATGCAAATAATAGAAATGGAAAACACACAAGAGAGACACTGAATGTTTTCAGCAGGCTCGTCAGACTAACATAGTTGATGAAAGAATCAATGAACTCAAAGAAGGTCAATAAAAATGTCCTAAACCAAAATACAAGGATAATACTGAATGAATTAAAAAAAAAATATATGGGGCTTCCCTGGTGGCTCAGGGGTTAGGAATCTACCTTGCAATGCAGGAGACATGGGTTTGATCTATTGTCCAGGAAGATCTCACAGCTGCCAGGCAGCTGAGCCCTTATGCCACAAGTAATAAGCCTGTGCTCTGGAGTTCTCAAGCTGAAACTACAGAGTCTATGCTCTGCAACAAGATAAACCACTGCAATGAGAAGCTCCTGCACCACAATGAGAGAAAGCTCACATGCAACAAGGAAGACCCAGCATGGCTGAAAATAAATAAGCATATTAAAATTTTAAAAACACATGGAAAAACATTACTTAGTATCCAAGAGATATGTAACAATATCAAACTAACATAGGTGTTCTCTGAAATTCAGAAAGAGAGAACAGGACAAAGTATTTGAAGACATAATGGAAAAAAAATTTCCAAAGTAATGACAGACACCAAGCCACAGATTCAGGAAAATTAGATAATATCAAGGGGGATAAATACCCAAACAAACAATAGAATAAATAAACAAATAATAATAAATCCTACACAACACTAGGCATATAATAATCAAGTTGCTAAAAACAAAAAGAAAAACCTTGAAGGCAGCCCCCCAAAAAGCACATTACACAGAGAAGAATAAAAGTAAAATTATAGACTTTCTGTAAGCCAGAAGATAATGGAGTGGTATTTTTTAAATGCAAAAACAGGGATGGGGCAGAAACTATCAATAAGGAATTCTATACCCAATGAAATGTCTTTCAAAAAGGAAAGAGAAATACTTTCTAGGCAAACAAAACTGACAGAATTCATTGCAAATAGACCTACAGTACAGAAACTGTTCAGGAAATTCAGGCAGAAAAAAAATACAAGTTGGAAATTTGGATTTACACAAAGAAATAATGAATCAGAAATAAAATAAGTGACAATAACTATTTTTTCTTATTTTTAATTGCTCTAAAAGAGAAATTTTGCTCTAAAGCAAAAATAGTTAACAATGTACTATGTGTTTTTAGCATATGTTAAAGAAAATATATGACAATAATACCAAGGATACCAGGGAGGAAACTATTGAAATTTCTTACACTACACAAGCAATGTGTGTATGCTCAGTCATGTCTGACTCTTTGTGACCCCATGGACTGTAGCCCACCAGGCTCCTCTGTCCATGGGACTTTCTAGGCAAGAATACTGGAGCAGGTTGCCATTTCCCTCTCCAGGGAATCTTCCCCACCCAGGGATCAAATCTGCATTTCTTGGGTCTCCTGCACTGGCAGGCAGATTCTTTACCACTAGCACCATCTGACACAAGCAAAAATATAATATTATCTGAAGGTAGATCCTGGTGAATTTAAGTTTTCTATTATTAATGTAATGTGTGTTTTATGTGTCAGTCACTCAGTCATGGCTGACTCTTTATAACCCCGTGGACTGTAGCCTGCCAGACTCCTTTGTCCACAGAATCCTCCAAGCAAGGACTAGAGTGGGTTGCCATTGCCTTCTCAGGGGATCTTCCTGACCCAGGGATCGAACCTGGGTCTCCTGTATTGCAGGCAGATTCTTTACCTTCTGAGCCATCATGGAAGCCCCATTAATGTAATAGTGGTAACTTAAAAAAAAGAGACACAAATAATATGCCAAAAGAAGAAATAAAATGGATTTTAAAAATAGTTCAAAGTTTTTCCTGCTAGTCTTCCTTTCACTACTTTAACTAATTGCTCCCTTTGGAGACCCCCATAATATTTGGCTTATAACCTCCTATCACATGGAAAGTAGTACAGCATCCTGGTGATAAGACTAAGCTTTGGAGTTAGACCTAGGTTCTCATTCAGGCTGCCTCTCACTAGGTGTGTGATCTTGGACAAGCTTTACTCCTCGGAGCCTCAGTTCTCTCATGTGCAAAGTAAACACGACAGGGGTGGTCCAGGGGTTAAGTAATGCAGCAGATGCGGATTCAGACCCTGGTCAGGAAGCCAAGACCCCACGTGCCTCAGAGCAGCTAAGCCCAGGCGCCACAACTACTGAGCCTGTGCCACAGCTAGAAAGTCCATGGGCCACAATGAAAGGAAAGAGCCTTCATGGCACAACGAAGAACTTGCAGGCTGCACCTAAGACCCAATGCAGCCAAATAAATAAATAATTTAAAATAATAAATAAATAAATATGCTTCAAAAATAAATAAATATGGTTTTGGTACCTATCTCAGAAAATGATTGTGAAGAGCAGATGAAATAATCCACATTAGGTTTTCAGTTCAGGACCAAACATATAATAAGTGCTCAGTAAATAAAGGTTATTTTATTTCTTTCCTTTATGACATTGCTTCAAAAGTACTTCTTATGTTTTTCTTTCCTACATTTTCCACTGGAGTGTATATTCACCATCAGTGATACGATATTGGTTATACTTGCACAGTTATCTTCTAACAGGTAAGTAACTAGTGATTATAAGAACAGAAAGTATTTTTCAGAAACAATGAGCAAAATAAAGCCTCAGGTGGGTATCAGGTCAATAGAATTTTTCTTGTTACTTTCTGACTCTCATGTACATGCCAAATCTATGCAGTTGCCACTAATTTTCCTGATAAAAGTGATGTTTCCCCTCTTCTTCTCCATAAATATTTTACAGTAGTAACCATCTCACTGTCATTGACTGCCTTTCTGCAACTGTGGCAGAAGCAACATGGTTTGCTCGACTCAAAGTGCTTTCAAAAGTGGTAGCAAAAGAAAAGAAGTAATGAGAATGTGTGACCTCGAAGATCTTGTCTTAAATATGAATCCATGGTAAAGGACACTATTTGGAATCTTTAGGTTTATGCGTGTGCAAATTCTGCAGAACCAGAAACCTACACCCAATAATGGAGAACAAGTGCCTTTTGTAAGGAAGGTGTTGCCCTGACTTAGAACCAATCGAGCTCTGTCTTCAGGAAGCGCTTTAAGGAGGGCTTCCTCATTGTTGAGCACGAAGGTTTTCAACATTCTTTCAGTGAAGAGAGCCTGGATTTGTCACCTCTGCTAAATTCCCTGAAGCCTCTCATGCAGCTTCTGTGCCTCAAACACATACCACATGCCTGTTCTCTAAAGATTCATCAGCTACAGCCCTTTGATTTTACAGAGAAAGCTGTAGAATTTTTTTTTAAATGAGAGCCCATAAATACTTCTTTGACATATCAGCAGGGACACACATGACTACACTGATGTTTGAACAACATGACTAAATCCATGTATTTATTACAGTATACTCTGGCATGGGAAAAAAGGAAAAATGAGGGGAAAAGATATAACTCTTGCACACCAGCCTTGAAGTCCTAAATGGGAAGGAAAAACAGCCCCTTACTTTGAAGGCTCAGGTGTAGACAATCTGTTAGCTTTCACTCCAGCCCTCTGTCCCTTTCCAGGAGATGAATTACAGGAACTTGTATGGTTTAAGTTAAGGGAAGCCCATTCCCCTGGTATGTGGGTATTGTCCTGGGGAGTAGAAGACAAGAAAGTTGATGTGTTGGGCCATAAATCGTGACTAACAGGGTGTTTGGGGCTATTCAGGCGCTTCCCAGCAGTTATATGACACGTTAAAAGTGGCATCACAGTGGGGCCCCATGCCGTGAGCTGGCCGATTGAATGGCATCAGCGTGTCACCAATGGGGTAGATATGCAGCGTGAAACAGATTGTGTTCTACACTCTCAACTCTGCGAGGAAGGCTCAGCTGATTGGGGAGCACAGAGCAACACACTCACAGCGGAGCAGCCAGCTCTGCTGGTCATGCGTTAACTCCCCCACTGTGAACGGGACAGTGGGCGGCAGCGAGGCAGCCAAACAAGCATTATTAGAAGCCAAGAAAATCAAAACACACACCACAGAGAGCCCAAGGAGGGAGTGCTAAGTAACCCGTGTGCCCAGTCGAAAACACCCCTCCTGCTGCCTTCCCCTCCTCCGTGAATCATCATCTCTCTAGAATGATAAAACATCACCCAGCCACCACATCCAAGCTAGGATTTCAGATCTCACAAACCAGTTTTTCAATCTTTGTGCTCTCAACTGAATGCAATTAATATGTATTAAATTATATAATCTTAACCTTGACCTTAACCCCTAACACCGAAGCTTGACCCTAACCCTTAACCCCTAACCCTGACCCTAACCGGGACCCTGCATTTTTCTTGATGTTGCAGAAAGCAGGAAAAATAAGCACACCCACGGTCCCACCACTCGAGGAGTTTCCAGTCTTCTTGGGAACACGGACATATAAGACCGTGTTCTTTGTTTCTGGACAGAGTGCAGACACTAAGAACTTCTTTCTTGCACCATCCTGGGTGGCATGACCTGTGAACATGGGTCCCTGCAAGCCTGGGTGTGCTAGGTTCCAATAATAGTTTCGTGAACCTTCTGCAAACCAGTTTCTACTCTGGGCTTGGCCATTCTGGGGATAGGATCAAGTTCATGTCTGGCTCTGTGAGAGAGTGGCTTTGGGTAAGTTTCTGACCCATCCATGCAGAAAGCACCATGCAACACTTTGCAGAGGCTTTTTGTTTTCCCACTGTGTGCCTGACCCTGTCCTGGAAATTAGTACCTATCAGAAAACAGACAAAGATTTCTATCCATCTGGTGGAAGAGATGATAAAATGAAAAACAAGAGAGAGAGAGAATATGTTGGAAAGTGACAAATGGTACGGCAAAAAGTAAAACATTGCAGTGTGACTAGATGGGGAGGCTCGGTGTAGCAGGGACAAGTTGCAATACGAAAATTGGGTGGTCTCGGTAGATCTGACTAAGAAGGTCAAATCTGAGCAAAGCCTTGAAAGAGCTGATGGAGTGAGTCTTATCTAGTAGAGAGAAAGCTGTGAGACAATCTTATTGAAAATTCCAGAATTATTAAAAAAAATCAATAAACTTGATAAATCCATTCTTCAACACAGTGAAGGAAAAATGACCTACAAATCAACTGAAAATAGAAAATGGAGCATCTGTCAACATCACGGAACCCAAACAATAACGCAGAGATGTTCCAGCCCCCACCTTATTTCAGGATATCAAGAGCTAGTCCACACGATGACCCTCTGGAGGAAGTGGTGCTGATATCACCAAAAACTCAGATGAGAGACTTCCCTGGTGGTCTAATGGTTAAGACTCTGTGCTCCCAATACTGGGGGCACCGGTTTGATCCCCTGTCATGGAACTATGATCCTGCATGTCAAACAGCCCGGCCAAAATAAACAAATAAATAAATAGAGATATGCTATTCTTAAAAAAGAAACTCAGAGGAGGCAGACAGAAGCCAGACTAAGGTAATGGAACTAAAGAAAATAACTTCTGCTGTCTATAGCATCCCAGCTGGAGATGCTTAAAGAAACCTGTATTTTAAACACAGAGATGGTGACATTAAGTAAACATTGTACTCTGGCCCTTCATATCAGATGTATATGTCATGCTTATTCCTGGCAAGTGGACTAAACCTTTTAAACACAACAGCCTGAAAGTGGTTGTGACTGTGGAATTTTCTCTTAAATACAGCTCCACGGAATAGCATACTATTCCTTCCTTCTTGAAAGCAGTTCCTTTCCTGTTTCTCATTTCACTGTACTTTACCTTGTTTCATGAGTCACTTCTGTTCCTCCTCCACCTATGTCTTAAATGCTGACCATCCAGGTTAGAAGCAAAGATGTCTTTTGGAAGGATTCTCTGTGAAGACCCTATCCTGTACATCTTGTTGACCCAGCAACTCCTATCACAGAAATCTATCTTCTGGAAACACTCATGTGCAGCAGGATGTGAGTTATGAAATTGAATATGCTGGCATCTGATATTTCTTGTCTGCTCTCCCTTTCTTCCATCTCTGACTTCCAGTCTCTAAAGTTTGATTAGAACTCGAAGGGCAGACAAGAGCCACGCCTCAGTGACTTGAGGGCTTGCATCCCTCTGGCCACTGTACCTAGTTCATGAATGAACACAAGACACAAAACGAGTCAATGAGACTCTTCCCAAGACCTAGGCTAAAACTCTAGGAGAGATGCCTTCTCTTCTTTCTGGGATTATCAGCTGGACAAATTCTATAAACAAAGAACCAACCTAAGAATGATGCCAGAAGAGGAGACATAAAAACAGAATTTTGATACTGTCATTTAAGCCTCTGGATCACACCATCAGTTATGCATGTGAGTGTGCTAAGTCACTTCAGTCGTGTCTGACTCATTGCAACCCTATGGACTATAGCCCTCCAGGCTCCTCTGCCCATGGGATTCTCCAGGCAAGAATATTGGAGTGTGATGCCACGCCCTCCTCCAGGGGATCTTCCCCACCCAGGGATGGAACCCTTGTCTCTCCTGTCTCCAGAATTGGCAGGCAGGTTCTTTACCACTAGCACCACCTGGGAAGCTCTAGTTATGTGAACCAAGAAATCCCCTTTTTTCATTATGCCAGTTACATCTGGGTTTCTGAAGTTTGTGAACACAGAAATCCCAACTACCATAGAGAAAAAAGGTGGAAACAAACTAAATGTCTTCAATGGAGGTATGGCTAGTCAAACTATGGTATGTGCTATGGAATACTATGCAACATAGAAAGAAGAGGCAATGTTATACATACTGTCATGGAAGTTCTCTAAGATATATTTTTAAGCAAAAAAAAAAAGTAAGTGAAATGTGTAAAGAATGATCTTATTAATATTTTAGATTGTGTGTGTGTGTGTGTGTATGGTGTTGGAGCAGAGCATGGGACTCATTCCAGTATTCTTGCCTAGAGAATTCCATGGACAGAGGAGCCTGGTGGGCTACAATACATGGGGTTGCAAAGACTTGGACACGACTGAACAACTCATGGTGTGTGGTGTGTGTGTGTGTGTGAAGGAAAACAGAGAAGAAGGAATTATTCTGAAATGTTTACAACAGTTATCACTAGAGAGAGGAGGGAGTTAGAAGTGAGAGATGTGTATAAAGATGGACTTTCTCTGTACTTTTCCATTGGTTTTCTAACTTTACTAAACTGAGCACACATTTATAACTCTGAGGTAAATTAAAATATTTAAACTGGAAGACATCCTGTCCCTAGGTCTTTACTTCTGGTCCCCATTGCATCTCATTCTACAATTCAACACACCTAAAACCATATGTCCCCCCAATATGTCTTCTTATTCTGGCCCTAATTAATGAGATCACCTAATCACTGGAGTACCAGATGTGAACACTCCCAGACATGGCTCTTCTGCCCACAGTGCATGTCCCTCAGTGTCCCCATGGTCACTACACGTTATCAGCTCCACCTTCTAAACACCTCCTGGGTTTGTCCCTTCTCGCTGTCCTCATTTCTGCCTCTGCTGCCCAAGCCCTCATTATGAGTGGCCTGGCTTATTACTATACACATCTACCCAATCGCCAAGACTCCACGCTTCCTTATCTTTCATTCTCTCCCACAAACAGATGTTTCTAAATGCAGTTCTGAGCCTGTGATTCCTCTGCCTGACAATCTTCAGCAGATATATTAATAGGAATGAAGTCCAAACTCTGGAGCATGGCACGCTCGGTCCTCTCTGATCTGCCTCATGACGGCACCTCCAGTTTCACCTTCTCACCACTCTCCTCCCCACGTCCCACACGTAGCAAGTATCTGGCAGCTTCCGGAGCATGCCAAGCCCTCTCTCACTTCAGTGCCTTTCACAGGCAGTTTCCTCTGCTTTAGCTCGCTTTCCCTCGCCTTCTTTTCCTGACTCACTCCCTCTTTCTTCAAAGGTCAAGGGAAGCATCCCTGTTTCTGATTCTCCTAGAGGGATGGGGTACCATTTTTATGTATACTCTTGAAATGCTCTGCCCCGGCCACCTCCCCTGTCATACTTTACTGTAATGATCCCTTTACTCATGTGGCTTCTTTGCAGAGTCCCCAAACGGGGCGGGGGGGGGGGTGTCACAAAGTATAGGCAGAATCCTGCTCTATCATTTAATAGCTGTGAGACTTCGGGGCAATTAACTTGATTTCTATGCCTCTTTTTCTTCATCTGTACAGTGAATTGTACCCAGCCACAAAATTGCCGTGAAGATTAAGCAGGCCCATCTACATGGAGTGCTGGAAATAGTGCCTGGCTTATAGAAAGCACCAAATAAGGGCTGCTTTCATTCATATTATTAACCATCTTTGTGTCTAGTCCAATGCCTGGCATAGAAGAGATGCTCAATAAATGAACAATTAAACAAAGTATTTTGAAAAAAATACTTCCGTAGAAGCATTCATTCCCCAAGATGTGGTTCCATTTTAAGGTGAGACTTTATACCGGGATACATAAAATAAAGGAAAATGCCATTTAGAAACCAATTTCAAATAACTTGCATGCTAACTGCAGTCATCCAGAACATGGCCACTCATCAAGGCTCTGGGGCCATCATTCACACAGCTTTATGGAAAAACCACCTCGCTCATCAATTTTAACATCATAAATGGTAAAAGTGCTACCCTCCATTCTAACAGTCTTTAGAATTTCATTTGTAACACAATCTGGAAATGTTGGCAGAATGATTCTCTGGCAGGACTATTTTTCAAGTACTACTTCTCCAACTAAAAATTACTAAAAATTTCAAGGTGATTTCCAAGAACTTTTTCAGTACCAGTGGGAGAGCAGGAAACCTCTGTCACCTTCGTTCCTGCCACAACCAAATGTCCTTACTTGGATCATGCTTTACTGTCCCCCAAAGATCCACGCATATCCAAGATGTTACAAATTCATTACATTAGATGGATGGCTGCTGATGAGTCTGAGACCTGGGACCCTTTGTGGCAACACTTGTTCCTGGACGAATGTCTCTTCAAGAAACTGAATACAAAGAAACTACAAGGGACTAACAAGAACTGTGCGTATACATATGCTGAAGCTCCAATACATTGGCTCCTTGATGTTCAGAGGCAACTTACTGGAAAAGACCCTGATGCCAGGAAAGACTCTTGGCAGGAGGAGAAGGCAGCGAGAGACAATGAGATGGTTGAATGGCATCACCAATTCCATGGAAATGAGTTTGCGCAAACTCTGGGAGATAGTAATCGACTGGGAAGTCTGGTGTGCTGCAGTTCATGGGGTCACAAAGAGTCAGACACGACTGAGCGACTGCACTATAGCAACAACATGGTCGTGCACACTTGGAGCCAATGGTAGATGACAAGATACACACAGACCAAAGAGCCCAACCACCACTTCAGAGGAGCCAGAAGCGAAAGCAGGGTGCCATGCGTGCCTCCTGCATACAACCACACCAAAAGCAAGCAAACCACCTGAGCCTCTCCTCCAGCCCAACTCCTGGACACACCCTACCCTCACCCTAAATAGGGAACTAACTTCCCTCTCCCCACCTCGGAGAGTGAGCAAGAGAAACTGTTATTTGGTCTCGCTATCCCCTGCTGCACCAGGGGCCCCAATAAAGCCTTGCCTGGCCTCTGATCAATTCCTATTGATTACGGAGGCCAAGAACCCTGGTTGGTAACAATGGGGCAGAAGAGAGAGAGGAAAGGGTTTGAGAGGCTAAGGGAGAGAGGACAGAGGGGCCTGACTTTTCAAAGGAGTTAAATTGAAAGAGGTGTGTGGTTGGAGCATCAAACATCACAGGATGGAATATGTGGGGACCTTTCTTTCTCTCTGTTGCTCATCTCCCCCATCCAAGAGCCCCATCCTCAAGGAATGTTTCATCCTCTCTGTCAAAGCATACATGTGTTTGCTCAGTTGCTTAGTCATGTCTGACTCTTTGCAACCTCATGGACTGTAGCCCGCCAGGCTCCTCTGTCCATGGGATTCTCCAGACAAGAATACTGGAGAGGGTTGCCATTTCCTCCTCCAAGGGATCTACCCAATCCAAGGGATCTACCCAATCCAGGGATCAAATCCAAGTCTTCTGTGTCTCCCGCATTGGCAGGCATATTCTTTACCACCGGGCTACCTGGGAAGATGACTGTGTCAATGCAACTAAATCCTTCCTGTTGAACTCTGGCCCAGAACTCATGATGTCCCACTCATCAGTGGATCTGGCAAACAGAGGAGACCAGCCAACATTCATCTTACAGATCTCAGGGGGCATTTGGGGACTGGAGGAGAGAGAGAGTAACACGCAGGCAGGCCCTCTGGAAGCCATCTATCTACACCCTCTGGACCCCAGAGCTTTGATCTCGTAGCACAGATCATCTCTCTGTAATCACATCACATCTTTCTTTCTCCCCCATAAAGCCTTAAAGATTAGGGACAACTGACTTACGATAATAATAACAAGTCCAATATTCACACAGCTCCTTTCTTCCAAGGAAACTGGAGGCCCTTCCAAGGTCTCCACATTCATCTTGCAGCTCTTCTGCAAGGCGAGCTGCCAGGCTAACAGCGGTTTTGCTATTTAGCAGAACAGGAGCCGGGCTGGGGAAAGAGCTTAGAGATTTTGCGATGGTCAATGAGAGGATGTGTCATAAGCCAGACACTGATGAGTCTACTGAACAAAAAAAATTTCATATTGTGCAATGAATCCTCCTAAACAGCAGTATTCCATGCAAAAACAATATTGGAGGTTTCTAGAAAGACTCTAGGAAATATGTGAATAGACAGTTTTTTTACAGATACCTTAAAATGTGCAGAAAGAACAGGAAGTAGCAGTTGAGGGTGGCAGGAAGGATCTTTACAGGAAGCATTAACTGTGACCTTCCTCATCGCCACTGTTTTGTCACTAATTTCTACTGGCCTGTCTTTCTAAGAAGACCGTGAAGACCTTTATTCAGCTATGTTTTTTTGCCAGGGAATCAGATCTCATTTCTCATTCCAGAAAATATGCTGCTCTGTCAAGACAGAGTGAGCAGGCATCAGATGGAGCTAGGGATGCTTCAGGACCAACTTGCTAATTCAGGATGCTGATTCTTCCAGCTTTTGTCTCAGTTGCCTTTTTTCTTTTGGACTCTGCTATTATGCCCAGCCTGGAAGCAGACTATTCAAATTACACTTGCTAAGGCTCCCTCAATTAGAGGAGACGGGAACACTGTCACTATGGTTCTCTCTGAAATTATTAGTGCTTTCACTGGTGCTACAGAACGATGACAGCAAATGGAACCCAAATGCCTGCAGCACTGAGTTTATTATTTTTTAACTTTTGATTATATGTTAGGGTATAGCAAATTAACAATGTTGTGACAGTTTCAGATGGACAGCAAGGGGACTCAGTCATACACATACATGTATCCATTCTGTCCCCAACGCCCCTCACAGCCAGGCTGCCACATAACATTAAGGAGAGCTCCTTGTGCTATATAGTAGGTTCTTGTTCATTATCCATTTTAAATATAGCAGTGTGCATGTTAATCCCATAGGAAGCATCACTACGAACAAAGCTAGTGGAGGTGATGGAATTCCAGTCAAGCTTTTTCAAATCCTATAAGATGATGCTGTGAAAGTGCTGCATTCAATATGCCAGCAAATTTGGAAAACTCAGCAGTGGCCACAGGACTGGAAAAGGTCAGTTTTCATTCCAATCCCAAAGAAGGGCAATGCCAAAGAATGCTCAAACTACCACACAATTGCACTCATCTCACACACTAGCAAAGTAATGCTCAAAATTCTCCAAGCCAGGCTTCAACAGTATGTGAACCGTGAACTTCCAGATGTTCAAGCTGGATTTAGAAAAGGCAGAGGAACCAGAGATCAAATTGCCAACATCCGGAGGATCATCAAAAAAGCAAGCACGTTCCAGAAAAACATCTACTTCTGCTTTATTGACTATGCCAAACCCTTTGACTGTGTGGATTACCACAAACTGTAGAAAATTCTTAAAGAGATGGGAATATCAGACCACCTGACCTGCCTCCTGAGAAATCTGTATGCAGGTCAAGAAGCAACAGTTAGAACTGGACATGGAACAACAGACTGTTCTCAAGTCGGGAAAGGAGTACATCAAAGCTGTATATTGTCACCCTGCTTATTTAACTTATATGCAGAGTACATCATGAGAAATGCTGGGCTGGATGAAGCACAAACTGGAATCAAGATTGCTGAGAGAAATATCAATAACCTCAGATATGCAGATGACACCACCCTTATGGCAGAAAGTGAAGAAGAACTAAAGAGCCTCTTGATGAAA
Source organism: Capricornis sumatraensis (assembly GCF_032405125.1). Lineage (NCBI taxonomy): Eukaryota > Metazoa > Chordata > Mammalia > Artiodactyla > Bovidae > Capricornis > Capricornis sumatraensis. The sequence continues at coordinate 38,934,170 of NC_091078.1, read as the reverse complement.
GTGAAAGAGGAGAGTGAAAAAGTTGGGTTAAAGCTCAACATTCAGAAAACGAAGATCATGGTATCTGGTCCCATCACTTCATGTCAAATAGATGGGGAAACAATAGAAACAGTGACAGACTTTATTTTCCTGGGCTCCCAAACCCCTGCAGATGGTAACTGCAGCCATGAAATTAAAAGATGCTTGCTCCTTGGAAGGAAAGTTATGACCAACCTAGATAGCATATTCAAAAGCAGAGACATTACTTTGCCAAAAAAGGTCCATCCGTCAAAGCTATGGTTTTTCCAGTAGTCATGTATGGATGTGAGTTGGACTGTGAAGAAAACTGAGCCCCGAAGAATTGATGCTTTTGAACTGTGGTGTTGGAGAAGACTCTTGAGAGTCCCTTGGACGGCAAGGAAATTCAACCAGTCACCCTAAAGTAAATCAGTCCTGAATATTCATTGGAAGGACTGATGCTGAAGCTGAAACTCCAATATTTTGGCCACCTGATGGGAAGAGCCAACTCATTAAAAAGACCTTGATGCTGGGAAAGATTGAACGCAGGAGGGGAAGGGGATGACAGAGGATGAGATGGTTGGATGGCATCACCGACTCAATGAATATGAGTTTGAGTAAGCTCCAGGAGTTGGTGATGGACAGGGAAGCCTAGCGTGCTGCAGTTCATGGGGTTGCAAAGAGTCAGATATGACTGAGCAACTGAAATGAACTGAACTGAACTAAACATGCCAATCCCAAACTGCCTATATCTTTTCTCCTTCTTTTCCCACTGGCAATCACAAGTTCATTAAGTCTGTGAGTCTGTTTCTGCTTTTTAAGTAAAGAACTATTAATTTATTAATAGTTTCAGACTGTGTACCATCAGGCTCCACCCTCCTCATTATCATATGCACAGGGTGGCACTAAGTGCCCACCTGGACAGGAAGAAGAGCAACAGGTCTGCATAAATCCTTCCTCTACTGCCAGCAAGCCCTCTTGATCTGGACATCTGCCCCAGCAGGCATCGTAGCAGTAACCATCTCTCAACTGACCAGCAGGCTGATCAGTGGGGAGGCTGCCATCCCCCCAGCAAATGAAAATCCCTGTTCTTATTGCAGATGTGGAATCACTTAAGAAGACTACTACAGGAGGTGCTCACCCTTCTCTGCTAAGTTCTTGTTCACCTGGCACCTGGCGCTAATACAGGAGGCTACTGAAGCAAACGGTTCAGTACAGAAAAGCAGCCACACTCCGTCACGTCCTAAGCAGGGTGTAACTTTTCTTTTTCTACTTAAGATGGCTTTAAAAGTCCTACCTCATATTTGGAAAGCACATGCTATTTAAACCTTTCTCTTCTCGGAGAAGGAAATGGCAATCCACTCCAGTATTCTTGCCTGGAAAAGTCCGTGGGCAGAGGAGCCTGGCGGCTGCAGTCCATGGGGTTACGTGCCTGAGCACGCGTGCATGAGAAGGGTGGAGGGAGACGGGTTGGTAGCAATAAACTCATAGAACTCAAACAAATAAAACCTTCTCTTCTACTTACCATTAATCAGTCCTCTTCACCTGGTGAGACTGGCATCATTATTTATAATTTTCCATAAAACTAGGGTTCAGGCAAGAATATAAATATTACCAAGTCAAGATATAAATAATGCCAGAGTTAGGAATTCAAACCATTCCAACCCATGTTGCATCTGATAATAAGTTCTTACTTCTATGAGTAGTAAAATTATTTACAACTTTATCAATGCTTTCAAGATCAAAGGAGACAATTTTACATTTATTATGTGAGATCATGGACATTTAGACATAATGGAGAAAAACAGATTATGGAAGCCTGTGACTTGAATCATCAGAAAAATGTAATAAATTTTTCAAAAAACAGACCCCAGACAAATGGAAAACAAACTTCTGTGGGTTAAAGACCAAAGCTGAAATTTGGGAATAAAATGTGGAAACTAGGTGGGCTACCAAAGTGATATAATTGGAATATTTGAATTTTTGTCACTTAGAATAAGAGGAAGCCAGGTGAAGGAAAGGACAGATAATAAGTAGAGAAATTAATAGAACTAACTCAATAGAGGTTCAAAATGAAATTCAGGAAAGAACCTTAGAATTTAAAAATGATTAACCAAAAGGGAGAATAGGACAACATCAGGGCAGAAAACCGTGCCTGCTATATTAAATGGAGCATGTGAGGAAAGAGTTTCCCAAATTATTTTCCTAACTTCTGTTTACATCCCAGCTTTGTTACAGTGCTCAGAGCACATACACTCAGACCAGTATTCCAAGGAGCTTACCTTCCTCTGTTAAACTTTGGGTATTATTCCCATATATTTGCCTGAACTGTGATTAGGGTTTCCCACTGCCCATGGGTGAACTGACACCAGATGAAATCTTGACCTGAGACAAGCTAAGGGAAAGAAAGTACTCCAAGAGTCCCAGCTCTCTGGTTCCACGTCTCAACTTTACCTCCAAAGGCAAAATGCCAAGTTTTTTTAAAAAAAGAAAATTAGTCTGGTTGCTAATTTTTAATTCCAAGCATTTTGAGATCTAGGAAGTTCCACAATGAGATTGTTAACAGAGACAAAGATCATAAAATTTCCAGCAACACAAAAGGCTAATTCATGCTAATTAGTGATTTTTGGCAAATAACATGGCATACGTCCATTTCATGGGGAATACTCCTCAAATGGCAGCAGGAATGTGACATGCATATGTAATTCAATTTAATTTAATGCTATAATTTTTTTTAAAAAACAATGTTTCAACTTCTTAATGCATTTGGTGAGAAATGCGCCTTTTCTATTTTGAAATGAAGAAAAGAGCTTAACTTGCCTTGCTGAATAAAATGGACACCATGAAGAAATCCAGTAAGAAACTCTCTGAAATATCTTTGTAGTCGAAATGGAAAAAGATCACTGTGAAGCCCAAGTGAGTAAACTGGTGGACTGGGTTACAGAAAGAGGTCCGCAGCAGCTTCATGCCTGCAATGACCATCAGAAAAATGTCCCAGCTGTTGAAAAGGAAAGAAAAGATATAATCAGTGGTGGTCCACATGCTGCTGGGTGAGTTACAATGGCTCACGCGTCTTGAGGGCTTACTGTGAGTTATGCACATTACAAAAAGCAAAGACGGTAGGTTATCATCTTCATTTTACATAGGAGTAAACTGAGTCTCAGAGTTTCAGTCCCTCATCTCATGCGGAGACACTAGGATTGAAACTGGATCCCAAGGACTCACCAACACAGACTCTGCCACTAGAGGCAGCTTCCCTACTGTGCTCAGAACTTAGCAATCCAGGGCACAGAGCTTCCTGGGAGCTTATCTGAAGGAGCTACCGCATTGTCAAGCTCCACAGAAAGCTTGGTGGCAAGTAAGAAAGCAGAGCAGGTTGTCCTTGTTAGCATCTGCTCAGTGCAAGCCTTTAAAAAAATTACAAAATCTCACTGAATCAATGCCGTAACAGTGAGAAGTGTTAGTCACTCAGTCGTGTCCAGCTCTTTGCAACGCCATGGACTGTAGCCCGCCAGGCTCCTCTGTCTAGAAAATTCTCCAGGCAAGAATACTAGAGTGGGTTGCCATTCTTTTTTCCAGGGGATCTTCCTGATCCAGGGATCGAACCCAGGCCTCCTGCATTGTAGGCAGATTCTTTAAAGTCTGAGTAACAGTAGCTAATATAAAATTCTGAAATAAGGAAAAATCCCACTGTCTCAATAAAGCTGTTTTTACTTTACATATTCATTGCCAATGTTTTCCACCATATGTGTTGTCTTTGTAAACATAAGCTTTCTGATCTTTTTTTTCCCCACTGAAAATGAAATCAACAACATGACACAAGCCCCCACGACCTAGACCTTTTGAGTTAAGAAACAGGACAGAGGCAGACCCACAAAGAAATAGCAGGACTTTGCTGTGAGGACCAAACTCCTGAATTCACCTATCTAACCATTTTGGGGGCAGGTGCTATGTGCACAATTCTAGCAGACGGCAAGGTCAACAATCTACCCACCTTGAGATGGGAAGGTAACTGATCAGTGCTCAGAACAGCCAGAAAGAGCACACCACTACCTCCTTGAGGGGTCTGTCCTTTTGAAAGAAAGTCTGGCACATTTTAACCAGATTCCCCTCCAGTTTGAACATCCTATTTGGGAACTCAAAAGAAAAAGAAGTGGAAATATGTTCCAGAGAACAGTTGCACTTAAAAGTTAGGTTTCCTTTTTTAAAACATTTTATTAACATATAGTTGATTTACAATGTGGTGATAATTTCTGCTGTACAGCAAAGTGACTCAGTTACACCCTTATCAGCATTAATAATACTTCAGGATCCGGGCATTAAAAGCATGTCTCCTAAGCCTCAGCATCTATCAAGCACAAAATTGTCATTTTTGTCATTGAAAAGATCTAATGGTAGTATTTTCATTGGCCTTTGGCCTCAATCTAATAATTTATACGCTTTCAGACCTAGTGTTGCAATCGATTCTACCCTGTCCCTGAGTGAGGTCTGGCCAAAGCACTGTGTGGGCTTAGATTAGGCTTCTGAGAAAAACTAGCCCTGATTACATGCAGATCTGGGGAGAGTGGGAAGGTGTTTAGTAACCTCTATTCCTTCGGCGGGGCTGAGCGCTGCTCCATAACCCCTTTCTTTTCCAGTAGAAACTAATGACCACAATGAACATGCAGTATGAAAACAGGACTTGAGACCCATCTGCCGTTGACAACAGCCCAGGATATGAGAGTCCCTATGACAGAGCCAAAGTTCTTGGGGAGAGGGGACCCAAAGACAAGGTATCCCAAGGCTAGGGATACTCTGGTTTTCAAAGGAGATGAGTGGGTTTTCTTGGTTATTCAGGCAAAAATCTAGATGAGGGTTAACTCTAAACTTTGTTTTCCATGACTATGACTAAAATGGACAGCACCCATTTTATATTTATTAATGACGACTGGTGAAGAAAAAGGGAGAGCTTAAGGAGTGATGCTTGCGGCTCTTCTAACATCGCAATAGTAATGGTTACAGCCAATGGTTCACAGACGGTTGTAGGCTTAGCTAAAGATTTTATAAAGGCTTAAGTAGCGATCAGTGAACAATGGTCTGGGACAGAGGCAAAGCATCCCTTTAAATCACACTGGCAGATGCCTACCAAGACCCTATGAGGCACCCACTCATTATTTACCAGCCCCCACTCAATTGTCCACCCATCTGTCCATACTCCTACCATTTCCTGTTACTACAAGTTGAATAAGAAACAGTGCCTGCCATTGAGGAGTTCACCGTCTGGTACCACGGCTCTCAGTGAGGGTAGGATGTGGGCTGGGCTTACCCAGGTCTCTAGGTCTCTAGGAGATACTGACACATGGCCTCCTGCTGCCCTGTTTGAGAACAGCTGCTGTAGTGGGGTGCTTGAAATCTTGAGAGAGACTTTCTACATCTTCAGATGGATGCCTCAAGAATATAAAGAAGTCATCACTTTGGGCTCTGAGAAAAAGAATTCTGTTGGTGTCGTCTGGGAGTTAAGAGTACTTGCAGGTACATAGGTAAGGTGCCACTTCTAACTTTAGTGTCTTGAAAAAGATGAGAGGGGATAGAGATTAATATTACTTCAAACTGGACTCTCAACGAATTATTTATTCGACTCTTCGTAATTCCTAATCTTTATATCCATCCTCCACCAACAGCCAGAGCTGCTTGGTCTCAACTGGCAGGTTTTACTCCCAAGGTCCTAGTCCTGATGTTGGGAAGTGAGAACTTTAAATGCTTTTGCTGATTATCACAGGGCAGCACTGGTACTGGGGTGGCTGTTTTGGTTCTGACTGTGAATCCTTGTTCTGGAAATTGAGGATCTACCCTGTCCCAGAATGTCCTCGTGGGGTCAGCCAAAATGGTACCACACTGGAAACAGCTGCCACTAGCAAAGCGCTGGGTGTTCTAGATGTAGGCTATCTCATGCGTGGGGCCCCACCCAGACTGCCGAGAGGTCTGCAGTCGCGTCAGCTGCCTTCTCTGTCTAGTGAGACTAAATCTTCATCACTGGATCCAAAGTCTAGGCATTTAAATACCAAATGGTATGGACTTCTTGGGCTTCCCAGGTGGCACTAGTGGTAAAGAACCCACCTGCCAAGTCAGGAGACATAAGAGACATGGGTTTGATCCCTGAGTCAGGAAGATCCCCTGGAGGAGGGTATGGCAACCCACTCCAGTATTTTTGCCTGTAGAATCCCATGGACAGTGGAGCCTGGAGGGCTACAGTCTATAGGACTGCAAAGAGTCGGACATGACTGAAGTGACTTAGCACACCCACATGGACTTCCTGTCCTGGCCTGATCGAACCAGGTCTGGACTAAAAGGAAAGCAGAGTCTGATAAAGACAGGAAGGTTATAGGGTCATTTCATTTAGCGTCTGCTTTGAGTGACCATGACTCTACTCAAGGTCCAGCCAAGAAATAACACGACTTTTATCTGAGTTTGCTTTATCTTTGACAAATACTGATTAATTAGTTCTCATCACACCCCTAAAGGAAGAGTAGGCCTGCTTGGCATTACACATAAGGGTTGACATGGTCATATAATGTTTAAGCAACATGACTCAGAAGCAAATCTGAGATGGAATCTCTTGTACATCCTCCTCCTCTATTAACTGATTGGGAGAAATGTCAACCTTTTGTAGGAAAAACACATCCATAAATTATCAAGTAGACTTTCATTTGTAAATTCAGAGTTCATTTTAAAATAAAACATTTTGCAAAAACATGAGCATCTTGATGACATGAAGTCTCTTTGTGGTCCATTTTTTCTTTTAATTACACGGCTTCTCCTTGTATTTAAAATGTATAAATGCAGAGAGAGCAGTGACAGTGATTAATTACCCCCTCCCTAAAGCACAAAATGATACAGTCTTTGCTAAATGAAATGACATGAGGCAATTCAGAGTTGTAGGCATGATCGTCAGAACCCCAGGAACCCCGGGATCACACTGTGCTGCCATCATCTCGTTAAGGCTTCTGACCAAGGTTCCACAGGATGATTTTCAAATCTATTGACAATTTATTTCCAAGATCACTTCAAGCAGATCTAACTCTGTTTCCACCCCAGTCTTTCTACAATAACCATCTAGCCACGGCAAGTTTGAGTAAAAGGCCACCATGGCTTACTGTTACTTGGCCCATCATTAGTAGACAGAAGTTGGCTTTGGCTGCAGCCTGTTCAGAGAAAATGCACTAGATTTTGAAAACGTGGTGATTCAAATCATAGTGTGAATAAACTTCTCCACTTACTGGGTACCAAGTCGCCGGTAATTGCTTATTGAAAATGCATCCGTTGTGAGGGCATTCAAAATGATTGCTGGGTACAAGACGTATTTTTCAAAACACTGAAGCCAAACATAGAGTCTTTCAAACCACATTAAATGGGCAACATCTGAAAGAAACACAAAACCACTGAGAACAGCCACCGATCAAATTATTTTTCTTAAGTACATGTGATAATAAGTGATACACCCCTTCCTTTCATTCAAAGGCTGCAGAACTCTAGATACATGATAGACCAATTTTCTTTCTAAGCAGGCACTTTTTGCTTTGTTTCTACATCATTTGTAAATAATAATATACAGTATAGGGCAGTTTCCCAATTTTTCAAGTCAATTGATTTTTCTATATTAGTTATTACTGGGACCAATGAAATCAGCTGTCACAACACATCAAGGCATCTCAGAGTGAGGGAGGTTAGAAAGTGAAGGATAGAGACTTGGGGAACGATCTCATGGACCTGTCTCCTCCTAAGCTTAGGGTTGCTTCTGAGTCCGGGGCTCATTTCTTGGCTCTCTCTTTTTTCATCTATAAACCCACAATCAAATCCCTGGCCATCTATATATGTACCAGAAAGCTGATCCCCAATCTCCTGTCACTATGAATGTATTACATTTCTGTGAGCCTTCACAACGAAGGAAGTATTATGGAAGTAAGGTTCATTTTCACAAGAGCTAAAGTTTTAAGCTATACCAATCTGGGTTTACAAATAGCTGTGAAAAGAAGGGAAGCGCAAAGCAAAGGAGAAAAGGAAAGATATACCCATTTGAACACAGAGTTCCAAAGAATAGCAAGGAGAGATAAGAAAGCCTTCCTCAGCAATCAATGCAAAGAAATAGAGGAAAACAATAGAATGAGACAGACTAGAGATCTCTTCAAGAAAATTAGAGATACCAAGGGAACATTTCATGCAAAGATGGGCTCAATAAAGGACAGAAATGGTAGGGACCTAACAGAAGCAGAAGATATTAAGAAGAGGTGGCAAGAATACACAGAAGAACTATACCAAAAAAGATCTTCATGACACAGATAATCACGATGGTGTGATCACTCACCTAGAGCCAGACATCCTGGATTGTGAAGTCAAGTGGGCCTTAGGAAGCTAGTGGAGGTGATGGAATTCCAGTTGAGCTGTTTCAAATCCTAAAAGATGATGCTGTGAAAGTGCTGCACTCAATATGCCAGCAAATTTGGAAAACTCAGCAGTGGCCACAGGACTGGAAAAGGTCAGTTTTCCTTCCAATCCCAAAGAAAGGCAATGCCAAAGAATGTTCAAAATACCACACAATTGCACTCATCTCACACGCTAGTAAGGTAATGCACAAAATTCTCCAAGCCAGGCTTCACCAATACGTGAACTGTGAAGTTCCAGATGTTCAAGCTGGATTTAGAAAAGGCAGAGGAACCAGAGATCAAATTGCCAACATCCACTGGATCATCAAAAAAGCAAGCGAGTTCCAGAAAAACATCTATTTCGGTTTTATTGACTATGCCAAAGCCTTTGACTGTGTGGATCACAAGAAACTGTGGAAAATTCTGAAAGAGATGGGTATACCAGACCACCTGACCTGCCTCTTGGGAAACCTGTATGCAAGTCAGGAAGCAATGGTTAGAACTGGACATGGAACAACAGACTGGTTCCAAATAGGAAAAGGAGTATGTCAAGGCTGTATATTGTCACCCTGCTTATTTAACTTCTATGCAGAGTACATCATGAGAAATGCTGGGCTGGAAGAAGCACAAGCTGGAATCAAGATTGCTGAGAGAAATATCAATAACCTCAGATATGCAGATGACACCACCCTTATGGCAGAAAGTGAAGAAGAACTAAAGAGCCTCTTGGTGAAAGTGAAAGAGGAGAGTGAAAAAGTTGGGTTAAAGCTCAACATTCAGGAAACTGATGATGGCATCTGGTCCCATCACTTCATGGGAAATAGATGGGGAAACAGTGGAAACAGTGGCAGACTTTATTTTTTGGGGCTCCAAAATCACTGCAGATGGTGACTGCAGCCATGAAATTAAAAAAAACGCTTACTCCTTGGAAGGAAAGTTTTGACCAAGCTAGACAGCATATTCAAAAGCAGAGACATTACTTTGCCACAAAGGTCCGTCTAGTCAAGGCTATGGTTTTTCCAGTGGTCACGTATGGATGTGACAGTTGGACTGTGAAGAAAGCTGAGTGCTGAAGAATTGATGCTTTTGAAGTGTGGTGTTGGAGAAGACTTTTGACAGTCCCTTGGACTGCAAGGAGATCTGGCCAGTCCATCCTAAAGGAGATTAGTCCTGGGTGTTCATTGGAAGGACTGATGTTGAAGCTGAAACTCCAATACTTTGGCCACCTGATGCGAAGAGCTGACTCATTTGAAAAGACCCTGATGCTGGGAAAGATTGAGGGCAGTAGAAGCGGATAACAGAGGATGAGCTGGCTGGATGGCATCACCGACCTATGGACACGGGTTTGGGTGGACTCTGGGAGTTGGTGGACAGGGAGGCCTGGCGTGCTGTGGTTCACGGGGTTGCAAAGAATCAGACATGACTGAGTGACTGAACTGAACTGAACTGAACTGAATCTGGGTTTGCATTCAGACTGTACCAACCAGTACTGTGTGCTCATGAACAGCTGCCTTCATCTTTCTAAGCCTCAGTTTTGTATGTTCTGTTCATCCTTCCTACTACGCACAGTGAAGAAGTCAGCTCTCCTGCCCATGATAGGGTAAATGCAGTGCCTCTTACCCATCTCTGCCCACCCTTCTCTCTGGGGAGAAGTGGATGGTCCAACTGGTCAGAGCACAAACCTCCTTAGGTCGTAGGATTGGGGATCGGAAAACACTGCACCCCTGCCCTCCTCGGCTTTCCTTCTCCATGGGGAGTGCACAGTAGGTTTAGATCCTCAGGTGGGCCCATCTTACCACCCCACCCCGCAGATCTCTGTCTGCTAGTAACTGAGAGGCTGGGGTAGAGCCCAGCCCACCATTAAAGCTGGGCAAATGGGCCAGACATGTCAGGACTCAAAGCCTAAATCTGCCAAGAGGGAAGGGGACCCCATCAAACTTCTGGAATCATATCCTCCTTCAACAATTTATAAATTAAAAAACTTACACCCCAATAGTTTATAATGAAAAACCAACAGAGCCTGGTAGGTTTTATGCTGTTTGGAGGACACAAAGATCAAAGAGAAACAGCGGACACACCCTGTACAGAGTGACACAGCAGGGACATAAAATGAGCCGTTCCCTCCAGGTTTCTTTCCAGGATTAGAGACAGATTAGCATTCCCAGCCGACTTCACTGGGACTTTATGTGATGGGCACAGAGAGCAACACACACACACACACGCACACAATTGGGAAGCGATTTTCTACTTCTTCCTTTATGTGGTTTAAATTCCATATAAGAATATATACATTTATAACTCAAAAACACAAAGGCTTTCTTCACGTGATTGAGATTATGAGAAGAGGTTTGGCATTCAGAAATCTTGCTTGAAAATAATTAATTCGAATGAGATGGGCATGGTGAGAATGGACAGAGTAAGCACTTTATCGCATGGGAACCAGCAAGAATAAATACCCCAGTGATCAGCTTAACAAGCAGAAGAGAGATACAATGAGAAATTATCAAATTAGGGGCAAATTTTAGTTATAAATGAAACAGGGAGGAAGTGTTAAAGGAAAAATAGTTCAAGAATAAGAATATTTGGAAATAATTCAACTTTGAATATTCTTAACGGTCAATGCAAAATGTTTTCTGGTCAGGGTTTGGAAATGGGTTAATTATTAAGGAATGAGGTTTAGGATATATAATTGGCTTCCCTAGTAGCTAAAGACAGTAAAACATCTGCCTGTAATGCAGGAGACCTGGGTTCAATCCCTGGGTGGGGAAGAGCCCCTGGAGAAGGGAAATGGCTACCTACTCCAGTATGCTTGCCTGGAGAATCCCATGGACAGAGGAGCCTGGTGGGCTACAGTCCATGGGGTCGCAAAGAGTCAGCCACAACTCAGCAACTAACACACACACACAGGTATATTATATATTTTACATGTAGATAGAAAGGTGTTTGTCTTTTGTGAAAGTACATGAAAAATAAGGACAATAAATCTCCAAGATCCCTCCTCAACTCTTTCCTAGCAAATGACTTTGACCCCTACTTCCTAGAGAAAATTGAAGCTATTAGGAATAAATTCCCCCACATCCAAACCCCTCAACTACAAATTTATCTGTATTCACACCCACCTTCTTGCTCCTCCTAAGGGTAACCCCACAGATGCCCTGGACCCCATTATTCCTGACACCTTGGTTCCCTCTTTACTAACCAGTGGCTCTTTCTCAATGGCCAGTGGCAAGATTCTGGTCTTGGCCAAGTTGAAAACTTGCCTTCCCCAGCATCTCCTTCTAGTGGCTCATCACTCTGTCCTTTTTGGCATAGTCAAGCTTTTTGGAAAGGCTGGTAATGTCTGACAATCCCAGTTCCTTGTCTCCTGTTTCCTGGTGAAACTTTTGCACGAGGGGTTTGCAGCTACCTTTGCCCAGAACTGCCCATGGCAAGGCCATTTGTGAGCACCCAAAAGATGGATAACTGATGCTTCTCAGTCTATCTTACTGGAGTTAAAATTTTCTGAGATATAAAACATCATTGATTTTTCCTTCTTTCTACAACCCTCACCTTAGCTTCCCTGCCTTGCCAATTCCTGTTGCTGTTGGTTAGTCACGAAGTCGTGTTGGACTCTTCGGCAACCCCATGGACTATGGTGTTCCAGGCTCCTCTGTCCATGGGATTTTCCAGGCAAGAATACTGGAGCTGGCTGCCATTTCCTTCTTTAGGGTGTCTTCCCCATCCAAGGATCGAACCCAGGCCTCCTGCACTGGCAGGCGGATTCTTTACACTGAGTCACCCGGGAAGCCCAAATCCTGCTTGTGCTCAAACTTTTTTACTGTTCCCACTTTCTTTGCAGGCGCCTCTTCTTCTCTCCTTGGTCAATTGCCTTCCTTGGACTTCTTTGCCATTTTTCTCATTTTCTTGGGCTGATCGCCTTCACATCCCTAATGTTAATTACTACTTCCATGCTGATGATGCTCAGATCTGTAACGCAGTCTTCCATCTCTCTTCTGGTGTTTCCTAGCTCTAGATACTCAACTGAATAGCTTCATCTGATGTCCTGAAAACACTCTTCAAATACAGCATGAACTCAGTCAACCTCCGTACCCCCGTTCCTCCTCATGAACTCTTTATCTTATTTAATGACACATGTATTTGCTTAGTCATGCAGGCAGTATACTGTGGGGTCACCCTGACTCGGTTGTTCTCAATCACAGTTGCATGTTGGAATCACTTGAGGACAAGGCTGAAAAATATTGTCCTAGAACGACGATTCTCAAACTTGGACATGCAAATAAACTACTTGTTAAAAGGCATAATCCGATCCAATAGGTCCAGAGTGGAGCCAGACACCCTGCATTTCTAACAAACTGCCAGGGGATGCCGATGCTGCTGGTCTCCATACCCCCCACAGTACTGAGAAACAGGTACCAGCAGCAGCAGCATCCCCAGGAAGCTTGTTAAAGATGCAGATTCTCAGATGCAATCCTGGACCAGCTGAGTCAGAAACCTACAGGCTGGGTCCAGTAATCCACGTTTCACAAACCCTGCAAGTGGTTCTGATATGTGTTAGGGTTTGAGAATCACAGTTCTATTTCTTCCTCTATACAGGACTAGACTATGTTGAGTCTATGTGCTTCTTACCTATCTCTTCCTTTCTAGTTTCACTGTTCATATATGCAATCTCTTAGCCTTAAAAAAAACTATAACTGTCTATTATCAAAATGAACTCTCTCTTTCCAAACCCCATCATTTGTGTGCACTGGATGCCATTACCCCTTACCTACATAAGGACCTTTCTCTGTGCAGGACCATTCTCCTACTTATTCTCTCTGTACTGAATCATCCTCATCAAAATATAAACACATTGTAATATCTTTAGTCCTAAAAAAAGACACCCTCCCTTGACCATTTTCCTTCCAGATGCTGGATATTTTCCAGATACCTCCCTATTTCTTTGCACCCCTTTGTAATAATTTCTGGGAAAAAACAATTGACTACACTCACTTTCTCCACAACTTAAGTCCTTCTATCTTCTGAGTTCACTCCATTCAGAGTCTCATTCCAACCGAGTCATGAAATTGCTTTTTTAAGGACCTCACATTGCTATCCAATGATCAGCCTCAGTCCTCACCTTACTCAACCTCCCAGCAGTATCTGATCCAGTTTATTACCCCATACTTCTAGTAATTCCCTACATGATCTTATCCAGTTCCATGGCCTTAAACATCTATTGTCAATATGTTGTTGACTACTAAAAATATATCTCTATGCATGGGCCTCTTTTCTGGGCTTCAAACCAGTGTATCCAACTATCTTTTAAAGATACTTGAAATGTCTAATAAACATCTTAGCAAAGGTTTTCATTTCATGCTCTCACCTAAACCTACTCCTCCCTACTCCACCGTTCATTCATTCCACAAATGAGACAGACAACTCTATGCCCGATACTTTCTTATCGCGTAATGAGCATCCAAAACAGTACAAAATCTCTGCCCTGATGGAACTTACATTCTAGTACGGACGATACAAAACAAAATGAATATGTAAGCTGCACAGTATATAATAGGTCCGTCTAGTCAAGGCTATGGTTTTTCCAGTGGTCATGTATGGATGTGAGAGTTGGACTGTGAAGAAAGCTGAGCACCAAAGAATTGATGCTTTTGAACTGTGGTCTTGGAGAAGACTCTTGAGAGTCCCTTGGACTGCAAGGAGATCCAACCAGTCCATTCTGAAGGAGATCAGCCCTGGGTGTTCTTTGGAGGGAATGATGCTGAAGCTGAAACTCCAGTACTTTGGTCACCTCATGCGAAGAGTTGACTCATTGGAAAAACTCTGATGCTGGGAGGGATTGGGGGCAGGAGGAAAAGGGGACGACAGAGGATGAGATGGCTGGATGGCATCACCAATTCGATGGACATGAGTTTGAGTGAACTCCAGGAGATAGTGATGGACAGGGAGGCCTGGTGTGCTGTGGTTCATGGGGTTGCAAAGAGTCAGACACGACTGAGCGACTGAACTGAACTGAACTGAATAGTATCTCTTATAAAAGAGAAATACTTAGTTTTAACATGCTCCAAGCTCTTATCTATTTTTCCTTTTGAAGATTTTTGTGTTCTGTTCAAAAGACAAAGGCCATGACTGCCTTCTACTTTCCTCTAAAACTATAATTGTTTTAAATTTTACATTTAGATCCGCATGCTATTTAGAACTGGTTATTGTGTATAATACACTATCTTACTAAGACGGTGGTTGAGACTGATATTTTTCCCATATGGATATCTAATGGGTCATCACCATCTATTGAAAATGACTGCTATTTCCCCTGCACTGCAGTCAAGCATGCTGTTTTATATGTCTTTATATATGTGCTTGGTGCCTTCTTGGAATATCCTTCCGAATTTCCTACTTGAGAAATTCCTCATTTTTTTACGAAATATGTCACCTTGCCATCTGGAGCTTTTCTTGGCCCCCTCCTCAACTCCTCGCCACTCCCAATACAGTCACCACCAGTGGTGGCCAAGGGCAGGGCATTTGAAGTCCATCCCAGTAGAAAGAGGCTTTATCACTAACACTGCTTAGAACTGTCAGCATAATGACAGCAAAACAGAGTCCAACTTTTAACTGGATTTGGTACTATTTTAAAATTCTTTATAAACTATGCACCCCACTTTCTGCTTGCACTCTGTGTATTACCTTTGGTTTTGAAGCAAGATATGTTATTTCTTGGAGCCATTACTGTACACTGTGACTTTTACAATTATAGTACCTGTCATACCAGAGTAAATATTCATTTAAATATACTAATCTTCCCATTAGACTGTGAGTTTGTCAAGAGTGGGTGCTATGTCTTAATCAGTTCAGTATTTCAAGCACCTAGCATAATGCCTGGCCTAGAGTTAAGGTTCAATAAATGTTCATTTATCATCTTGTTTTGGTGGTTGGGGGCAACTCTGAATATTTAAAATGAAAAGAGGGTTTTTTGTTTTTTGTTTTTTTAAATAAAAGCAGCCTCTTGAAATTGCCTTTTTGATTACAAAAACAAAAAGCTGTCTAACAATAACATATTAAACAACATTTCCTATTTTAATCTCTTATAAAGTATAATCAATTAGGGCTAGGTTTCCTTCTATACAAAATTATTTTTTCTGATTGCTCAATTTATAAGACATCAGCAATGTCAGATTGAGGCCATCACATCAAATGCAATTCAGCTTGCTTATAAAAATACATTTACAGAGTTCTATCAATATTTGTCACCAACTCAGAGAAACATGACAACCTTAGCTAGATTTCTGCAAAAATATGTAAATTAAGGGAAATATAAGCCAACCTCATCCTGCAGTGCAGTTAGAAAAATATCTGAATCAAAAGAAGTGTTTCAGTGGCTCATCACCCAAGAGTGACCTGGATGCCACGTGGATGGGGGAGTATGATCTGGATTTTCAAATGCTTGTCACATTTAATTTCAGTAAATGATATATTCCAGTAAGTGGGCATAAAGCTGATTGAGTGTAGGCAGGCAATCCCATTGCAGTGCGCAAGGATTTACTGCAGATAATGATAACAAATATGGGCTTGCCACAGAATTCCAGAAACACACAAAGCAATGAATATCAAATCATATAGAAATCACCAATAAGCTCCAAATTCATCATCCATGTCTTTCCAAATATTTGAGAGCAGAAGTACTTATTTAGTAAGATATTAACCCTCTGTGCATATGTGTGAAACTACATCAAAGACAAGACTGTAAGGCATGGAGCTAAGAGAGTCAGGCCGTAAAAGCCTTGGATTGTAAGCGCTAGTCTGCTGTCTGCCTTTAGAACAGCAAGCTTGTAGGGCTAGCATTCAATAGGGCCAAAATAACATATAGGAACAGGTAAGGCTCCAGGTCTTTAATAACTGGGTCTCTACTTAGAAGTAAGATGATAGCTGCAAAATAGGATAAAAAGAACTTCAAGAGGACTAGAAATCAATTCATTCGTAAGTTGCAAAAACCTTTACTATTTAACAGCACCCCTAGAGTCAAAAAAAAAAAGACTGGTTGCACTGCATAATTCAGCTCTAGCTTACTACCTGAGGTGCTGCCAGGGAATTGAAAGTGACAACAGCTGACATCTCAATGTGACACAGAAGCTCCACATGCCTCCCCCTGATTAATTCTGAATCTCTAGTTGCAGGGACTGTGAATACACTTCACACTGTCTGCATACACCAGCAAGCGTGGGTATACATACTACAGGTAAAGAGGAAAACATTTTAAGTGATGATTCACCCCAAGGCAGGGGGTCCATGGTTGGTATTCAGTATAACATCTAGTCAAAGCGGGAATGGAAAAGGATGTGGAAAGGGAGTTCAAATAAACATCTAGGAAGGACACAGTAGATAGTGGATCCCAGAGGTCACCAACGCCATACTCCTGACTTCAAGCTCTGCTACTACTGCACATTGAAACTGAATTGAAGGCAAATCAATTTCATGCTCATTCTTATATATCTCTAGAATCCTTCTACCAAGCTCAGTCAATTATTCCAATGAAATGCTACAATCTCTAGATTGTAGAAAGTGTTTAACAGGTAAATGTACTGGATGTTTCTATTTGGAAGTAGAAGGGAAGCAAATATAAACATGAATAATAATGTAGGAGAAAGGTGAAACACAAGTGCAATCCAGAATTCTGAATTCTGAAAGATTAAGGTTAATCCTTCATTATGAGAGTGGCCATGAAAAACTAATAAGACGAAAAGCTTACAAAGGCAGTAACATGATAAATACGTTCAAGTCCCCAGATTGTCTCAGTATTCAGACAAAGTCAAGTTAAAAAGAAAATCTTTGCAATGATAGTTTATAACTGCCTTTCTGTAATGTTCCGAATACGCAAAGAGACTATAAAAAGATATTTCTTTAACAATATTATTTCTCTTTTCCCTGAAATATTAGGCCCTTGAGAAAAAAGAATGCAAACTAACTCTACCACTTACAAATTTACATGTGACTTATCTTGACTGAATGCTTTTCAGGTTGTGTTTTATTTAGATGTTTATGCTACTAACACTAGAGCTTCTTAATAATTTAAAGTTAACTTAAAAAATCCTCAGGATGTTTTTATCTTTAGGATAAAAGATAAAAGGAAGACAATTTGTTCCAATTCAAATCTTGAATTATGACTAACAAGCTTCACGAACATGAGACTTCCTGCTTTGTAGCGACATATTTATAAACATTTCAATAGGGGTGCACCTCGGGTTCAACTTGCCTGGTCACACCAAGGCATGTAAGGCAGAGAGGCCCTGCAAAATAGATTCACTGCACCCCAGCTGGTTGTGCCCCCTTATTATAAGCCACTGCTTTTCCTATGAGTATTGCTCACTTTCATCTTTCTTGCTGGGCCAAGTCCTTACTACTAAAATGTATACATGTCAAGGTTCATTCTCTTAAAAAACAGCTTTAACTACCCAAATCAGTAGCAGGAATCGAGTCATCATTCTTAAATGTCAAGCAAATCACACCACCCCACCACTCAGAGCCTAAAATTCTGTTTCAGATAAACCCAAGGTCATCACAACCTTCCCATTCACAAATACACCAATTCAAAGTGAGCCTGTATTTTAGTAAACTGGGATACTAGGAGTTACTTTCATTCCTATTTGTTGGGTTCATTGGGTTCTTTCAAGTATATTTCCTTACACTTAGATAAAATACTAGAATTAATATTTGTCTTCATTTAGGCTTTTGTTTCCATTGAGTTATTTGTGGGGCAAATTTCCATAATTGAGATAACTGGTTATAATGACAATTGTGAGGACCACACAGAGCTATGAAAACATTTATTAAACAGTGTCAGATGTAAAGGAATATACAATTATATTTCTGCTATAAATGCTGTTATTTCAGTGTAAAATTGTATGTGCCATGATCAGGGATGGAAAAGAAGAAAGAAATGAAAGCAGTTATACCTTGGTGAGGTTATGAATGATCTTTCTTCTTTCTCAAATATTTTAAAAAATATAATTATGAATGTGTGTTTTAATGAAAAGAAAGATTTCCATTCCTACTTATCTCCATAAATAAAGAAAAATCTTCTAAAAAAAAAAACAAAAAACAAAGTGAGCCCGTGGCTTTGTCTCCCCCATTTTGAGGGCTAACCCCCTCATTATCTTTCAGGCTTTAATTAGTTGCACTTTCTCAAAGAAGCCTTTCTTTTCCCCTCAAATCTAAATTAAGATCCCTTTCTAACTCCCTCCTAGCCCCCTATACTTTTCCTTCACTGGACTTTAAACATCTTACAAACATATTCATCTGTGTGATGAATGGTCATCTCTTTAGTACAGCTAGGGGTCCAGGGCTGTCTTTCTTCCTCATATTTGACAGTTAGCACTGCGCTCTGTTCATAGGAGCCACTCAGGAGATTCAGGCAACATCACTGATCATTGACATAAATAACAAAGGCAGACACTCAACAGAACAAAGTTCAAGAAGCGGGGGTTTCCATGGTGAGGCACTGCCTGCCTTATAGGAGTTCAGGATGTCCTCCTGGCCAAAGTGTTCCCCCTTTCTTTTGTCCTGGGATGAGATCATGCTGGCCTTGCTCCCAAGTGCTTCATCAGCATTCACATGGTCCTTGGCATGTGACAGTGTCTATAAATATGTTTGAACTGCTTAATAACTATTATCAGGTTCAATATCATGGTAAACATCTTAGAGAAATACAAGGTGGGAACGTTCAGGAATCACAATAATAAAGCTCATATATTTCAAGGAATACAATTTTTTAGTTGTTTGGCAATTTTTGAGTTTGGAATCATGTTTGAAAAATTATTTTTCTCTTTCCCTAACTAAGATTATATAACTTGACCTATATTTTTTACAGTGCTATTCTGGTTCTTTTCTTTCTTTAAAACAATTTAAATCTTTAATCCATCTGGATTTTCATTTCATACAGAGTCTAATTCAATTTTTTTAAATGTTTAGCTCATTTCCCCAAAACCATCCCACTGACTTTTTTTTTTTCATCAATTCAGTGGGGATTAAAAATATATTCTTCACATCTCCTCAAAGGGATGGAGAAATTCTTGGGAGACTCGGAAAATAATGTACTCTCCCTTCTTGGTAGAAAGGTCCTCTACTAATATTAACCCATACTATTTAAAACTAAAAATACTAGTCAATCATTTATCAATTTTTCACCTAAAGATGGTTAGGTCAAAATGTTCACAAAAAAAGGATTAAGAGAAACTTTCAGATGTTCTCACCATGGGCACTGAAGGAAGACACTTCTCGTGAGAACAACCATCTTGCCAAGAGCAAGGATTATGCTCTTTTCCATTTTTGTATCATCAACACCCAGCACAGCACCTAGTACGTAGCAGGTACTTGATGAATGACAAATTTACAAAATCAGAATTCCTCCCCTCAAGTAAAGTGTCATGTATATGTTATTTCAATGACAAGATTATTTTAAAACCCTAATTCTATTTTTCCACAGGCATCTACATCAATTATAGTATCATAAAGTGCCACGAGGGTTATGTGATTTTAGATAAGATCCCAACAGACGCATGGCAGGGGGCTGACGCATGAGTCAGCCCCCATCACAGGGGCCTCACCTACTCTAGCTGGGAACTGGCATCGTTCCTCCTTCTTTCAGGCCTGCCTTCCCATGCACGCTCGGCTCAGAGAGCTCAAAGCTGCTACAGTGCCATCCCGCATACATCAAATCCAGCACAGTAAGGCTTACAGGGACTTCCCTGGTGGTCCACTGGTTAAGACTTCACACTTCCATGCCAGGGGCAGGGGTTCGATCCTTGGTCAGGGAACTAAGATCCCACATGCCTCACGGTGCAGCCAAAGAAAAAGACTGCCTAATTTTCAATGTTAGTTTTTTCTTTTAATCTTTCCCCAATTACGTTACTTCTGCATTGTTTTAAATTTATCAGCAGTCTAAGAGAACCCCAGGGGGCACCTGATAAAAATTCCATGGCTTGCTGGAGAAGGAGTGGGAGTCTGAGGTTGGCAGCTGATGGCTGAACTCTGTCCCCAAATCTTTTGTCTCTTAATGCTGTCTGGGGTTGGCCTGTGCTTCTCCAGGACTCCCTCTGCCTCGCTCCCCTGTGAGCAATGAACACTGGATTCCACTTGTCTGTCTTCCTGCTGCTGTGTAAGCCTGGTTTCACTGCCAGCAGCCCCCTCCAGCATGCGCAGACTGACACAGGAAGGTAAGTTCCCCAGTCGACCAGGAGGAGATGGGTCAGAAGATGAGAGCAGAGGAAGCAGAGCCAGGCAAGAAGGGAAAGAAGAGGAGGGGAGGAGAAGGTGCATGAAAATAGTAAGAACACTGGCAACACATAAGGCAGGCTGCCAGCTGGCAGGTTAGTTTCTGACACATCAGCCCTAGCTACTTCTTTGGCATTTGTAACACTCTTTCAGAAGCATCGTAACAAATGAGACTGCTTCTCACCTGGCACTGGTTCATCTGAGTCACTTTGACTTAAAGAGGCATTGGAGGGTTTCCTAGGTCTCTATCTCTTGATGCTAGCATCTCTTTATGTAGAGAGACAAAGGGGGTAAGGATACATCCTTCTTTCCAGAACCATGGTGTTTCCTCATCACACACATGAAGATGAGACCGTCCCATAGACCCCAGTACAGCCTTTAGGTTGTAAAATCAGACACGCCTTATTCTTTCCTCTAGCACTATATACATTTCAAAAGATGGAAATTCTGTAAGCTAGGTCATATTAGTAGTACTATCACCTGCCGGCAAAAATTTCACAACATGTCTATCCAGATCATAAAGGGTCACCAGCTTATAGCACAATGGGTGAAATGAGGCACAAAACAAGGTGTAAAATGACTGAATGCAGAATGTACTTGCTGAGTGCAGTCTGGCTCACAAGGACCTTGCCAAATGCTCTCTACATGTATGGCCTTGATTCATTTCATCCCCCAATAAATCTTGTAAGAACCCATAATTATAGATGAATCACAAAAGTTAAGCCCCACTAATAGGGACAGAGACAGGATCTGAGCCTTGCCTCTTTCAGAGCCTGTTCTCTGGGCCATGACAGTTGCATTCCCTCCTAAACTTTCCAAAAGCTTCCTGCACAGTAACATCTGGTCACAGATAAAGGACCAGGAGCCGGGAAGACATCAGACTTTTCGCCAGCAGCAACAGGAGATAGAAAATAATGGGACATTAGCTTAGGATTCCGAAAGAAGTGCTTACCCCCTCACAAGCTACACACTCCAAGCTCTCCGTTAAGTGCAAAGTAGACTGAAAACACTTTGAGATAGATGAAGTCTCAAAACATTTCCCTATCATGCACCCTTTCCCTGAAGCAACCAGAGGATGTGTTTCGTTCAAAGGGAATAAACAAGGAACACTGAAACAGGTTCCAGAGCTAGTCTGGGAAAGGATGGAACTAACAGAGTATTTTTCAAGTTCGCCTGTGTGGAAAGTTTCATAGAGAGATATTTTACATAGTTATTGGAAACGCTAGGAGATGCAAAAACAGAACAGAAATTGGAAAGGCTAGGAGATGCAGAAACAGCAATCTAAACAAGAAAGGAAATGCAAGCATGGTACACTACTGAACTAGACATGAGCAATTAGACTTTCTATATGACATACATATATATGATTAGGGAAAAAACAGAATATATGTTCAACAAAAATCATATTAGGAGGAAGGCATAGGGTAAAATGTTCATACATGAGGAAAGAGAAGAGATTGAGATCTTTATTATTCATAACAGAAAGTCAGACTGGCAAATCTGAAATATCAAGAAAGATAAGAACATGCACATTATTCGGAAGAATTATGGTAAATACCAGAAGAAAGACCTAGAGTAAAAAGTAAGGAGGAATCATACAGGAAAAAGTTGACCAGGGACTGCTGCTTTTCATCACAACTTGTCCTATTTGGCTTTTAACAGTATGTATGAGTGAAGTGAAAGTCACTCAGTCATGTCTGACTCTTTGAGATCCCATGGATAGTCCATGGAATTCTCCGGGCCAGAATACTGGAGTGGGCAGCCATTCCCTTCTCCAGGGGATCTTTCCAACCCAGGGATTGATAGGGATCAAACCTAGGTCTCCCGCACTGCAGGTAGATTCTTTACCAGCTGAGCCACCAGGGAATCATAAATGAAAAACACATTAGAAAAAGCAGCATCTGTCAGAACCAAGTCTTCCACATGGAGAAACCAGTCTATCTGCAAATCAACAGGCAAGATTTGTTAAAATGCACAGTAAATCTCATTTAAGGATTACAAACTGAGGACTCAATTGTGAATTAGCTTTATAATAGTGAATTTGGTTAAATTACAATGCAAATGAGATTTTTATATTGATATTTTAATGATTTCTATAATCTTTCATCCATTTATTCTAATGTATCCAAAAGTTACAGCTTAAGCTTTTCCTGCAACCATATTTTACAGCCGGATGAGTCTCTGTGTATGCATCTTATTATACACACAGACTAGAGTCCTTCAAACAAGCCTTTACCTCTGGGGTTTTTCTGTCTGTGGGGAACTCTTTCTTCAGTGAATTTACAAAGCACCAATCAGTCATTCATTCATTCAATCAATATTATTAAATACCTACGATGCTCCAGATCCTAATCCAACATTTAATTTAAAAATCTCATTTATTTCCATTTAATACACAGAACCAACCAGTTAGAACAGCTTAATGAACGGGCATGCCAGTCGGGCTTCCCAGATAGCTCAGTGGTAAAGAACCCGCCTGGCAATGCAAGAGATGTAAGAGACGCAGGTTTGATCTCTGGGTCAGGAAGATCCCTTGAAGAAGGAAATGGCAACCCACTGCAGTATTCTTGCCTGGAAAAATTCCATGGACAGAGGAGCCTGGCGGGCTGCAGTTCACAGGTCACAAAGACAAAGAGTCAGACACGACTGAGCACGCATACAACCAATGGACATGAAGTTAACTATAACCTCCTCACTCAGGGTCTGAGCCTTCTACTGGTTGTTGTTTTTGTTGTTATTTGCTTTTTTGTGTGTTTTTTGGCACACCATCTTCCCAGCGCACTGAGAGCAATATGGGTAGCAGAAATAGTATACGACCAGAGGGACTGAGATCACCTGTGTTCTGATCATTCACTGGCCACAAACTTAGTGGGACCTGGGTCAACATCCCTTGACATCTCTGGGTGTCAGTCTCCTCCCAGTAAAGTGGTGGCATAGTATTATATAAACTTCAAGACACGCACAACACTCAGGCCTTGTCTCCCATGCCAATTCCAACTGATTGGTAAAGTCTGCCACTGGCCCATTTTAGGACTGTTCTCTGTTAGCTATGTCTACTGTAGGACCAGGGATCACAGTGGTACCCACAGTACTACCAGCCCTGCTTTGCTTTTCCAAAATATTCTGTGATCATATGAGAAAGAAGATTTGACATATTCTCACATTAAAGGTATATGATCAGCTTGAATTTCCTATGCATGTTTTCTGGCTAGTAGAAGGAATAAAGGATGAAATTCCTAAAAGGCAGGAAGGCAGCCAGGAGGGGAAAGCAAGAAAACACGCTGTGGATGACATCAAAATGGGTAAAGGGTCTTCAATACATTCATACTAACATATTTTAAGTATTTGGATTTTCCTTCCAACACACAATTTTGAAATGCAATCTGTTTTTCATTACGAGCCTGATTTGTTAAATCTATTACTCTTGGCTAGATTTCAGGTAGATTATAAACAGCTAATGTAGGCAAGTGAGGCATATCCACCAAGCCTCTGTTGAAGCCCATGGTACCAAGGGGAACGTCTTCCACCTATCGTAAAGGACAGAGGCCCAGAGCTGCCCACCCACTCAGTCCTCCAAGAGGGGACATCAACATATAAACACACTCTCCTTTCTCGCTCTTGAACCTTGTACTGAAAAGATCATTCAGATTTAAAATATCTAAATGATTCTGGAGCCTATTATACAGAGTGAAGTAAGCCAGAAAGAAAAACACCAATATAGTATACTAACGCATATATATGGAATTTAGAAAGATTGTAACAATAACCCTGTATGCGAGATAGCAAAAGAGACACAGATGTAGAGAACAGTCTTTTGGACTCTGTGGGAGAGGGAGAGGGTATTTGGGAGAATGGCATTGAAACATGTATAATATCATATAAGAAATGAATCACCAGTCCAGGTTCGATGCAGGATACAGAATGCTCGGGGCTGGTGCCCTGGGATGACCCAGGGGGATGGCATGGGGAGGGAGGTGGGAGGGGGTTCAGGATGGGGAACACGTGTACACCCGTGGCAGATTCATGTTGATGTATGGCAAAACCAACACAATATTGTAAAGTGATTAGCCTCCAATTAAAATGAATAAATTTAAATTTTAAAAAATAAAATATCTGAATGATTCTAACTTAGGCTGGGTTCTCTTAGATTCAGGGGTAAAAAACAATGACACATACACACAAATTTCAAGTTTGCCACTGCTCACTCATCTTTCAGTGTTGAATTCCACACTCTGAACTGCCACAACAAGGGGAGTCTACACCTGATCTGTCTTATTTTTCTCTCTTGTCAAGTTCTTTGTCCTCAACCCAAAGGCATTTAAGTTTCTAGGTACAGGCACAGGCACGATGATACAGATAAAGACATGCAGGTTCCCAAGTGAAAGCATCTGACCTCAAATCCCCAGCAACAACTTACCGCTGAGGCCGAAACAATACTCCGCTAATGTCAACAAAACCTAGTCTTTCAATAAATTAAGGAAACGGAAGGCAGACGCAACCCTGACACAGCAGAAGTTCTAAAGAAACTCGTCTTTTCTTCAGGTGCTTGACTGACCCACATGCAGGCACTGGTTTGGATGGACCCCTCAGTCAGTAAAGAATCTGCCTGCAATGAGGGAGACCTGGGATTGATCCCTGGGTCAGGAAGATCCCCTGGAGAAGGGAATGGCAACCCACTCCAGTATTCTTGTCTGGAGAATTCCATGGACAGAGACAGGAGCCTGGTGAGCTACACAGTCCATTGGGTTGCAAAGAGTTGGACATGGCTGAGTGACCAATACTGTTACCTTCTTTCACTTTCCGTCTAGGTGGACTGTAATGTGAACTGACCGTTATCAACTGCACCTACTCTGAGCTCATCTTCCTTCAATTTTTATATTACTGATAATAATTTGCATTTATGTAGCACACAAGATTGAACACAGCATTTAAAAAACGTATTATGCAGCTTGATCTTTGGTGAGCCACTGGTGTTGTAAGCGGAATAACAAATGTCCAAAGGCAAGACAGTCTGAGCTGCCTCCACCGCCTTCTAAACCCTACGCTGGCAGCAGGTCCATTAGCCCATATCTCTCCTCTAAGCAAAACCCTGTTTTACTGATGTCACTGTTTCAAATTAAGGCAGCTCCTGGTAGCCACTAAGACATGTTCTCTATTCCTGGCAGTATCATAAGTAATTACTTTATTTCTTCTTAAATTAATTCCCCTCTGCCCTTTTAGTTTGGTCACACTGATAGGAACAGAGTGAAGGGACGAAGTGGGTACCTAAATGGTTAATCTCACTAGGGGATTGTAAGTTTAAAAAAATGGGGGGCCCTGTAAATTAACAATTACTCAAGATCGCAGGTTTGCTTAACCACAAAACCAAGCAGGCTTGCTCAGCAACAAAACCACGCAACAGAATCATGAGACTTGCCCCCAAACAATAAAACAATGGTGGCATGAGGCCCACATCCTGCCCAGGGAGCTCAGAAAGTTAGGACATGCCCTCTGTACACAAAAAGCAATCATTCGTGGACCTAGCTTGACCTTGTAGGGACAAGAAAACTCCCCTGCCCAACCTGCGGGAGGAACTGATGATGGAAGCATGGCATCTACCCTAGAATAACAAAGATCTTCTACCCTCTCCACTTTTCTTTGACTTTGAAACTGTAGCCCAGTAAG
Organism: Capricornis sumatraensis; assembly: GCF_032405125.1. NCBI lineage: Eukaryota > Metazoa > Chordata > Mammalia > Artiodactyla > Bovidae > Capricornis > Capricornis sumatraensis. The sequence goes on along the minus strand of NC_091078.1, from coordinate 38,907,852 downwards.
TTCTGGCCATGGCATCCTCTCTCCTGCTCACCTGTAACCCTCACAAGCATCCTGTTCTAATAAACCACTTCTGACCTCTTTGTCTTTTGCTAAATTCTTTCTGCACTGGAAACATAAGGCACTGTGGTACCTGAGTTCTTCAGAATCTTCAAAACAACACTAAATCATTTCAGTACCAGTTACTGAAGTTACTGATGACAAACCTGGCTGAGTCCAGCAAACCTTGAGTCAGAATACTATGAGTTTGAGTCAGCAAACCTTGGTGCTACTCATATACCCTCATGTCTGAAGGTGGAGATGACTAGATGACTCATTTAACAATGGATAAATTACAGTGCAGACTTAGCATCATGGGTTAGTTACAAACTATAGCTATAAACCATGCCCAATATGTCTGAAAATGGGGATAAATCAATCCATCTGCCATCTGTTCAATCAGAGCCTGGAGAGACCTACTAACAGGGAAATTTCTGACTTTTTTACTTAGAAGCTCAAACACTGTTAGGGTCATTATCAGGCTGTTACTTAATGGTGGCCAGAGTCAGCCATGGAAACTGCTCAGTCAGTGAAGTCCAGTTAGGGGTGTGGGTCTCGTTCTAGGTGAGCACCCCAAATTCAACAAAATTTCAAGGGTTCATGGATCACAATTCAAAGGTCAGCCTCTGCCACATCCCACCTCTGGTTTTGTGGAAGATGACAAGGCAAATTGAGTGATGCTCTTCTTGGTCCCCCATCAGCTGAAAGTGGAACAGTATGACGTTCAGGTCTGAATGATATAAATGAAATTTTCCTCAATAATAACAACCAATCATTTTCATAAAATAGACTTCTAATTCACCCCACTTCAACTTTATTGTTCCGGGAACATTACTGTACACTTCAAGGTACACGTGTTCTCCTTTACTGTAGTGAAATACACACTTCCCTGGTGGCTCAGATGGTAAAGAATTTGCCTGCAATGCAGGAGACCTGGGTTTGATCCCTGGGTCGGGACAATCCCCTAGAAAAGGGATATCAGTATTCTCACCTGGAGAATATCACGGACAGAGAAGACTGGCAGGCTACAGTCCAGGGGGTTGCAAAAAGTCAGACACAACTGAGTGGCTAATACAAAATATACACACACATAAAGTAATCCGTACATCACCATATTTAAGGGTACATTTCCACAGCATTAAGTCCATTTGCACAGCTGTGCACACTCTCAGTATAAAGCAGACCTCTCATCACACCCTATTTTTATGAGGGATACCTTACTCACCTCTCACTTCCCGTTGCTGATACTCTCTGTTTTTAAGGATGGGGTGTGAAATCCACATCCACGGGTGATGTTTGCGCAGCTGGGGGAGCAGGTAGTGGGTTACAAACCCCACGGCTCCAGCCAGGGCGAAGAGCACAATGCTGAGAAAGGGCTGCAACAGAAGAAGATAAGAGTCAGTGTGTCGCTGAAAGCGTGGGGAAGGATGCCTGTCAATAATCCAGAACCTTCTCCGCTCCTCCTAAAGCACACACAGCCAAACTCAGCTCTTGCCTCAGGCCTCTGAAAATTTCTCCCATAGTACTTGAAACTGGTCTCTGTGTTAAGAACCACCAAGACGGAGTGCACAAGAGGCTGAGATATTCTGCCCATTAGAATATTTTTTCTTGCTTGTTGTTATCTTTTTTTAAGACGAGATGGAGAAAAACAAATTTAGCTAACAGACTTTTCTTCACTGATAGAAAAGTGAGACAGCAACTGTCTGCAAGGACCTCTAGCCAGAAATCCCATCTGGCTCTCTACTGTTGTTTTTCCAACTGAAAATTATGTTCCAATAATCGTTTTGGCTCTGTGACTTCCATCTCATTCCTGATCCGGTGAGTCCTCCCTTCTCCACTCTTAGCAGTGAGCTGTGATCCTGTCTTACGACTGTTGACCATCCTCATGGTGGATTCTACAAGGTATGCTAACCAAATCATTCCCTGGATGGGAAACATCTGGATCAACTCTGTGTTGTGGGCCAAAACTCATCTCAGACATAACACACCTGGATATATTCCTCCAAGCTCTCTATTCTTTTCTATTCTTTCTCTGGCTCCACTAACCAATCAATAGCCTGGAGCTGCACAGTGGGCTCTGTTTACAGACAATGAGGAGAGGGGAAGAGTGCAAAGCCAAGTGGGTACATACTCGCAAGGACAGGAACACAGTGCTGGCACTGACCGCAAAGGACAGAACAGCAGCCACCGAGCAGATGATGAGATCCGACTTCAGGATGTCCTTCTGTAAACAGAAAACAGCTGCACAGTCTGCTCTGATGTGTTTCTCTCAGCACCTCTGGGTCACCAGATAAATCAGGTGATGGGACCTTAACCCCTGGATACACTACATCAGACCGTCACTTACCTGATCTGTTCCCAATGGCACCCGTTGGATGGACCATTCAGCACCTCCCATGTGGGGAATATCAGGGAAATTAAGGCAGAAGCGGGCAAGAGGAAATGCAGACTGCCATGAGAAGGCAATGGCAGCCCACTCCAGTACTCCTGCCTGGGAAATCCCAGGGACGGAGGAGCCTGGAAGGCTGCAGTCCATGGGGTCGCTGAGGGTCAGACACGACTGAGCAACTTCTCTTTCACTTTTCACTTTCATGCATTGGAGAAGGAAATGGCAACCCACTCCAGTGTTCTTGCCTGGGGAATCCCAGGGACGGGGGAGCCTGGTGGGCTGCCGTCTATGGGGTTGCACAGAGTCGGACACGACTGAAGCGACTTAGCAGCAGCATGCCTCCATCCACTAGCCAGGGAGAGAAGATTTTCTACACGTGTAAGAGGCATAAAATTCTTCTTGACAATCACAGATCAGATGTGAGATGCCCAGGTCTAATAAAGACAAGTAAAGTGCTAATAATCTCTACTGGGCTTTGGTGTGGCTTGTATTTTAATGTGCCAAGCCTAGGCCAGACAGAGACCTCTTACACATTTAGTTTTTTTCTTTGCTCCTAAATAGATTTTACATTTTAATTTAGTTAAATGAGGTAAAAGTGATTTCCAAATAATTTAAATATATTTATATTTTGTACACATATGCAGAAAATGAAATATTAGTAACTTGCTACTAATTTTCCATCACACAAAATTGTGTAGTGAGCAGGCACAAGGGAAAACAAAGCAAAATTAGACCAAAGAATGTTACTAATACTACAGATACATGGAAAATGGCCTGTTAGCTCAGGAGGGTACAATGTTGGCTAACTGACAGAGTTAAAAGGAGTATTAGGGGATCATTAAGTATTTTCTTTCTATAGATGCCAATTAGCTGCAGTACATAATTACTGAATATATTAAGGCATCACATTGTTATCTGAAAACTCTGAAATCATCAGTTTAAATATATCAGTATATCATATCAAAAAGGAATTATGCCTCTTAAATAACTGTTTTGAATGTTACCTGCCAGAAAATCATACAGAATATACCTCTGTTTCCCCATCGCCTCCCTTCTTTCCTTTTTGTACAAATCATATACCTGTTTACCTACATTACCTCCCTCCCTTTATCTTTTCCTGTCTCTTTAAAATTAAAATATGGAGTTTCTTGCAAGTCATGCTGCTGGTTTTCTGACTGAATTGTCATCCGAAGTGACAGGAAGCAATCAGGAGGAGAGTTAAATGCAGTAAAAATGACCTGAACCTTCTGATGAAAAATCAACATGGCTTGGTCGGGATAATCAATCATACAATGAAGAGATCCACTCTCACCATCAATTTACCAATTAGCTGCTAAAGTTGCTTTGCACTTCCTATCTCAAAAGTTTACAATTCACATATAAGTACTGAATATATGAGCAATCAAATAGTGATAAACAAAATTCTGGATCTTTTCTTAGTAATAGTAATCTGATTTTTGAGCAGGAAAAGTCATTGGTTTTTAATTCTGAATCTATAAAATTTTGTGTATTAAGTTTTCTCAAAAATTTACTATTAATAAATGGCAAAAATCTAGTTATCTCCTTTCATTCCAAACACTTTAAAAAAGGCCAAACTCTACCAGAGGGAAGTTCTATAATTCATTGCATCTTTAGGCTGTGGAGATTTATTCATTTTTATTTACTATTTTTCATTGACATAGTTTATGTCATTTTAAAATTGCTGATGCTTATCCAAAAGGGAGATATACATTTCCCCAAATATTCTAACTTAAAACTGTCATTTAAAAATTTTTTATTTTGTATTGGAGCATAGTTGATTAACAGTGATAGTTAAACTATGCCATTTTTAAATGACCTGTTTAAAATTGTTTAAAGGCAATTTCAATCAAAATCCTAATAGGATTGTTTATTTTATTTTTTTATAAATTGGGAAGTTAATTCAAAAGTTTACTTGGAAATGCAACAGACCCGGGGACTAGGTAAAACAATTTTGAAAAGAAGAACAAAGTTGGAGGACTTTCAATATCTAATTCAGAAACTGTATGTGCAAAACTATGGTAATCAGGTATTGGTGGCATTGTCACAAAATAGACATTGAGGCCACCTGAGCAGAATAAAAAGTCCAGAAATAGGCCAAAATGTAAACAATCAACTGATTTTAAACAAAGGGGTCAAGGTAAAATGACATCTTTTCCCACAATAAGATAAAGGAAAAATATTTTCACCTGATTCTGGTTTAGTTGGATAGCCATCTACAAAAAGAAAACAACAACAAAAAATCTCCTTGACACTCAAACATTAACTCAACTTGCATCATAAACCTAAACTATCAAACTCCTCAAAGAAAATATAAGAAGAAATCTTGGTGACTTTGGGTTTGGCAAAGTTTTCCTAATTAAGACACTAAAAGGTGTAACTGTAAAAAGAAAAAAAAGTCATAAACTGAGCTTCATGAAAATTTAAAATATTTATTCTTCCAAAGACCTCCTAACAGAATGCAAAAGCAAGCCAAAGACTGGGAAAAACACACAAACATACATGATTTGCAAAACATCCATCCAACAAAGGACTTTTGTCTATAATATATAAAGAACTTTACAACTCAATAAAAAGTCCAATAACTCTTTCCAACTCCCATTCCTAACTGCACATGGGCAAAACTTTTGAACAGGCTCACCAATGGAGATGGTAGATGGTAATATTGAGCTTTTCAGTTTTGATGCTAATTAAGAAAACCACAAGATAAATTAATGATATTACCAAACCTTTTTTCATATTTTGAATTAATTCTCTAGAAAAATTATGATAGATTCACTATATCATAGGTTAAGAGTATTTCACAATTCTTGATAAATTACATCTGATTAGATTATTGTAATAATTTACATAAATATAATACAAAGTCTAAGAGATCTCATCTTTTCACTCTTGATGCTAATTAATAAAAAATGACAAACTTAATATTGGTAACAGTAACATCAGCAATTTAGAAAGGAAATAATCTCCTCTTTTCATATAGCCACCAAAAAGGAGATATTATTTTGCTCCAAAAAAATTTTATTCTTGAAAATACTCTTTGAAAGGAACCTTGAAATATACCTCAGAGACTGTTGCTGTGTCTTCTGGGCCAGTTTTTTGGCCTGTAAATGCTGAACCATAGTTCTAGCACTAATCATGATGTCGAAGGGTTTTTCCATGAATGTTTCTTAAATGTCTAATCTTAGTATACATTAAATTTTCTGCCTTTTTCAACAGTAGTTTCTTTTGTAAACATTACAGATATGATTAAATAGATGTATAGGCTTACTATCATCGCTTGATGGTCAAATAATTTTCCATCTTGTGATGCCATACATATAAACACATACATATACCAACAATAACATAATAGACCCTCAGAGCATTAATCTAATGAATAAAATTGAATGTAAAACATTTCCTAACTGCTAAGACTTCCATTTTTTACCATAATGAATTATGTTGCAATTATCTTTTGGGTTCCCAGGTGGCTCAGTGGTATAGAATCTGTCTGGTAACGCAGGAGCTGCAGGAGCTGCAGATGTGGGCTCAATCCTAGGTCAGGAAGATCCCTTGGAGGAGGAAATGGCAACCCACTCTAGTATTCTTGTGTGGAGCTTCCCATGGACAAGAGGAGCCTGTCAGGTTATAATCCACAGGGTCGCCAAGAATAGGAAACGACTTGCTTGCTTGCTCCATTATCTTTTTGCACCTAAATCTTTTTTCATATTTTGAATTAATTATCTATAAAAATTATGATAAATAGGTTTATTATATCATAGGTTAAGAGTATTTCACAATTCTTGATAAATTATACCTTATCAGATGATTATAATAATTTACACAAATATAATATAATGTCTAAGAGATCTCATCTTGTCACAATTGGCAATATCATTAGTTTATCCTGTGCTAATTGAGTGGACTAAAATATACCATTCCATTTTAACTTGCATTTCTTTATTTATAAGAAGGGTAAGTATATTTCATATATTTACCTATTAAATATTTTGTCCCTAAATGAAACATCAATATTATTTGCTTACAGAGTTTAAAAAATTATAAGTCATTGGTATAAGAAAGATAATTTAACTTACAAATTTGTAACAAATATTTTTACCAAATTATCAAAATTATTTTCATTTTATTGCCCTTTTTCATATAGAAGTTTACATTTCTATGCACTCAAATTTAACTCTGTGTAGTGTTATTCATTTTTATCTTACAGATTCTATAGTCTGGGAAATCATTTGCTCTTTAGAAATTGAATAAACATGTATTATATTTCATGTTCTTTTATGAAAATTTCTTTAACACTTTAAAAAATATGAGCCATGCATACAGAAAGTTATATAAAATACATACAGACAATGTAAGGAATAATTATAAAGTGAACGCCTCAGTGAGAATGTCTGGTTCAAGAAATCCGATATTCCTGGAACCCAAGAAGTCCCTTGTATGTGACTTTCTGGTCATAAACCCTTCCTTCCCCTCTTCAGGTGCCCATTAACTATCCTGATTGACGAAAACAACTTTCTTGCTTTAAAAAAAAATGTTTGCTACTTATGCATGCAACCATAAGCAGCTTAGTTTGCCTATTTTTACCTGAGAGATGGCATCACACTGTATGTATCTGTTTGTCTCTTGTTTCCTCTGCTCAACACTAGTGTCATGATGAATACAATGAAGTGAAAGTCGCTCAGTTGTGTCTGACTCTTCGAGACCCCATGGACTCAGGCCAGAATACTAGAGTGGGTAGCCATTCCTTTCTCCAGGGCATCTTCCCAAATTAGGGATCGAACCCAGGTCTTCCGCATTGCAGGCAGATTCTTTACCAACTGAGCCACAAGGGAAGCCCAAGAATACTGGAGTGGGTAGCCTAGCCCTTCTCCAGCAGATCTTCCCCACCCAGGAATCGAACCAGGGTCTCCAGCATTGCAGGCAGGTTCTTTACCAACTGAGCTATCAGGGAATATAAAATTCTTATAAATTATAAGAAAACCAGACATCTCAATTAAAAATGGGCAAATATAAATGGCCATTTTTTAAGTGGCTAAAATTCACCATTTATAGCTCTAGTAAGTTCTTTTCCTTTGCTACAAAGGCCATTCTACTGTAGGTGGAATTTCCAGCAGCTTCAGTTTGGGGTTCTTATGACAAATGCTACGATGAGCAATCTTCTGAGTGTATCTGGTACAAATGTGCAAGATTTGGTCTAGGGTAGATATGTATTTAGAGGTAGAAATGCTGGCTCTACATATAATAGCAACTTCATCATACCAGACTGTTTCCAAAACAGATATATTGTACTAACTTACTCTGCTCTTAGCAGTACATGAAGTTTTATTGTGCTACACTTTTGTCAACACGTAGTATCAAGAGAACTTTAATTTTTTGTCAGTCTGGTTGGTATAAAATGATAACTTGTTTGGAGTTTCCTGATTATTAATTAGACTGCATATGTAGTCATGTTTTGGCCATTGAGATTTGCCCATTTTTAATTGAGATAGCTGGTTTTCTTATAATTTATAGAACTTTTATATTCATCATAACACTAGTGCTTCATCAACTGTATATATTTTAAAAATCTTTTCCCATTCTGTAGCTTATATTGCTAAGTCTTATTTGAAGAAGGTATTATTTGATAAATCAAAAGTGATAATTTTAATGAATTTGAAGTTTTTAAAAAATTTTTTCTGTACCCTGATATCATAAAGCTAATCTCCTTTATTATGATTCTAAGTGCTTTCAGGCTTTGTCATCTAATATTTAGGTGCAAAATTCCATCTGAAATTGACTTTTAAGGACAATGGGACAAAAGAGTCCCATTATATTTTCTACTTATTAAAAACCATTTTTATTCTATTTTTCCTTCTGTACAGGGTTGGAGCCTACATGCTCTGTTTCTATTCCTTTAGTAGTTATACTAAACAATCAATTGTGCAAGCTTAAATAATCACAGTCTAAATTTAATCAATATTTTAATTCATCTCCTGGACATACAAAGAACTTAACAAGTCCTGGTGTCCGTTTCCCTTCCCATCTAAACTTATATGTTACCGTAGGCACATATGTCATTATTTTTCACATTTTTTAAGCCAACCATACACTCACGATGGTTTTATACAGTTAAAATTTACTTAGATTTACTAACACATCTGCCACTTTCTTTTCTCTTTGTGCTTTCTTATAAATTAGACCATCAGAGATTACTTTCTCTTGAAGACTATCTTTCAGAATTACATTCACTGAGAGTCTCTCAGCATTTTTCTCAAATATTATTTTGCCCTCATTCTTGAAAGATATTTTCACTGGGCATCAAACTCTAGCATGCCAGTTACTTGCTTTACAGAACTTTAAACCTATCAAACTGTCTTCTGTTTTCTCCTGTTTCACTTCGTAAGGTAGCATTCAGGCTGTCATTCATTTGAATGTAATCTATTCATTTTGTTTAACAAATTTAAGATGGTCTGTGTCTTTGGTGTACTGCAATTTCACTACAGTTTGCCCAGTGTGTGTTCCTCTTTAATTTATCCTGCTTGTTTTCACCAGAATTCTTAAATCTCTGATTAGGGTCTTACATCAGTTATGGTAAATACTCAGATATTACCTCATTAAATAATCATTATGCTTCAGTCTCTCTCCTTTTTTGATTTTATATATATATATATAGAGAGAGAAAGAGACATAGATATATTAGATCTTCTTATTCCATCTTTCACATCTCTGCATCTGTTGTATATATATCCTAATTTTTGGCCTATCATTGTTGCATTTTGGATACTTTCTTTTGTCTTGCTCTTTCAGTATACTAATTCTCTCTTCAGAGGTATCTCATCTCTCCTGTGTGTGTGTGTGTGTGTGTGTGTGTGTGTGTGTGTGTGTGTGCGCGTGTGTGTGTGTGTGTGTTTACTTTAATTGCTTTACTTTATTTAGGTATTTTGGTTCTCTTTCAAACATACTGGATCATTTTTAATACGTTCTATGGTTTAAAATATTAAGTGAAAGTCACTCAGTTATGTCCAACTCTTTGCAACCCCATGGACTATACAGTCCATGGAATTCTCCAGGCCAGAATACTGGAGTGGGTAGCCTTTCCCTTCTCCAGGGGACTTTCCCAACCCAGGGATCAAACCCAGATCTCCCATGTTGCAGGCAGATTCTTTACCAGCTGAGCCGCCAGGGAAGTCTGTTAAATATTAACCCTTTTATTTCTTCAAACATAGTAAGTTGAGTTGTTTCAAAATGTGTATCTGGTCATTCTACTATCTGAAGTGATTGCAAATCTATTTGTTTTGGCTCTTTGTTTTTCTGTGTAGTTTTAAATTTTTATCAAAAGCTGCTCACATCCCTTAGAAAAGTGGGTTTAGGAATTTGGGGAGACTGAGGAGGAAGGCATCCTCTATAGAGGATTCATATATTTTGTCTTTGTTTTGTCATGAGGCATTTCCAATTGGCAGCAACTTTAAACTATATTAATAAATTGAGGGGGTTGTACAATTCAGATGTTAGAATTGGTACTGAAAATTTATGGAAACGATTATTTTGCTGCTGTTAAGTTCAACCCTGGAGAGAATTTGCTTGCATTCTCCTGGCACTGCAGAGCGTGGAACAGATTCCTTCTGGTTCACCCTTCCGCTGAGAGTGGGCTCAGTGTCCCAGCATGATGAGTGAATGATCTCCCCTTTGGCAGGCTTTCGCTTCTCTTCCCCACAGCTCGAGGGCTGAAAACTGAGGCTCAAGGTCCCCTGAGTAGGTAGATGTGAAGGTTCCTTGTTCACTCATCTGACTTAATAATTCCTTGTTATTTTGTCAAATTTTTAGTCACACTTGAGAAAGATTTTTTCCTTTTATTTTATTGAAATATAGTTAATTTATAATGTCATGTTAATTTCAGGTGTACAACTAAGTGATTTTATTTTATATAAATCTTCATTCTCAGGTTCTTTTCCCTCACAGATTATTACAAAGTATTGAGTATCATTCTCTGTGCTATACGGTAGATCCTTATTTATTATCTGCTTTACATAGAGTAGTGTGTATATGTTAGACCCATCCTCCTAAAAAAGAGTTTTTTATATTTTATTCAGAATTTTCAGTATTAATCAACAGGGTCTGATTGTAATAACTTGGTCTGTCAGAATGTCAGAGATGGGAAAGTCTCATTTGATCTCTCGTCCCCTCTCTCTAACTTACATTGGTATTTAAAGCGGGATTAGCACACGAAATTCTCTTTTCCTTCCCATTGCTAAACAACTACCTTAATACCATACATTGGATAATCAACTCTTGATTGCAACATTTAATTCTCACGTTACACAGTCATATAAATAATTTGTCACCTTTCTGTGTTTAACTGATTCACTAATCTCACCCTCTAATCTTGGATTAGTCTCATATTTTTTTCTGATCACTCAATCTTTATAATGTACTCTTAACACCTCAAAGTGCTAAATTCCTTTCTTATTCTTCTTTTTCAGATTTTTTAAACTATTATTAACTTCTATACTTCTAAATGAACCTGTAGAATTATTTCCCCAAGTTTTGAATATAATTCCTTTAGAACTGTTTTGAACTACATTAAATCCATAAATTTATTAGAGAGATTGACATTTAATAAATTTCAGCCTTCTCATGAAAAATCAGGTTATATCTGTTTATCACCACTTTCAGACTTCATTTACATTTTAACAGACTGCTGTAGCTTTCTCTATTTCTGATACTACTTGTTAAAATCATTTCTATTATCACTTGATATGTTTTGTTACTATTGTGAGTTCAATCATGTTTTCATCATGTCTTCCATGGTTATCTCTAATGTGTTAGAATGCTTTTGCTTTTCTAACTTTTTACGTCTCTGGTGGTATTTATGAATTTTCTTATTATAGTTGACATAAGCCTTCTATGCATTTTGCATGAATATAATAACATATCGATAACCTACATTTTTTTTTTTCTTTCAGGACCTAGACTTGCCAGAACTTCTAAAACTACACTCAAAGTTTTGTTGCCTATTTTAATGATGAACTCATATGTGTTTAGCTAATAACTATATTAGATCTCAGTACACTGAACATTTTAAATTCACTGCAGCATTTTATGTAGCACTTCATGCCCCAAACCTTTAAAAAGAAACTTAAGAAGCCCTGGTCCAACACTACAAACCCAGCAGATTTAGACAGCATCAGACTCAAAAAACCTAGATGATACAACCAATTGTTTAAAAGAAGTAGTCTGGATAATACACATAAAAGTTAGATAACTTTGTTGTTTCTAGATGTCATAAAAGTAACAAATCTGAATGTGATGGGAAAACTGGTTGAAAGTGATGAAAATGAGGGTAAAAACGGAAAGACCACGCTAACGAGGCATATGGAAAAAAGACTAACCAGGCAAACTACTCGTGGAAAGTTTACATTTTATTAACTACTGAACTGTGGTAATAAACTTTGTGAGCATAACTTGTGTTGCTCATATGGAGTAAACCCACTGCTAGAGCTCTGGGTATCTCCATTTCTAGACCAATGTCCCTTAAAGCAGCCTGTAGGGCACCTGATCAAAATCACCTGGATGGACAGTCTCATAAACATGTAGATTCCCCAGGCCAAGTGAATCAGAATAGGAGGATGGGCTGGAAAACTGAGCATATCATGTTTCCTAGGGACTTCTCATATAAACTAAAATGTAAGGGAGAGACAGACAGACAGACAGACAGGCATAGGGAAAGAGCAAGAAAGTAAGACAGCCAGAGAGAGACAAAAAGAAACAAAATCAAGAGGGAAATTTCCTTACACCACAAAAAACGATAAAAGCTGAATCTGAGAGTCCCTTTAAAATATTATAAGTAGATGAGAAATCTTTTCAGAGAAATGAACACACACATCATATTAAATCACCTACAAGTTATGTGCTCTACATTGTATGAAGCATTTCAAATAATACTAAAGTGAAGTGAGGCAACACCTAACCCATCACAGCTAATCATACTAATGAAATGCCATCTGTGTATGCTAGGCAAATTTCTCATTGGAATTCATTGTAATTCACAGATTATTTTACTGCAAATAAATCAGAAAACATCTTCATCATTCATGAAACCAAGGAGGGAGAGTTATTTCACAGATATCCATGGGAAACTCTTGGATTGACTCAGGCCACCCTATCAGTTCTATAGAAATTAATCTGAGAGTGTGAGTTTGATCTCATCCCTGTAATTTTTCTGATATAAATAATAGAGGTCTGGTTGTTGACACTACATTTGGATGTCAAGTATCTTCTTTCTTTGTTAGCTGGCACCTCATCAGTCCCGGAAGCTTCACCTCACACCCTGCTTTTAAGTGTGTCTCAGCCCTAAAATTAATGACACAATTACACAGTGGTGAATGTCAATTATATCTCAATAAAACTAGAAATAAACATTAAATTCAATAATTAACAAACCTTTATTCCTAGTAAGTGATTTGTGTTTTGATTCCCTGCGGTAACCAATGCTCAGTGCTTTAGCTTGAACACTAACCACACTCAAAGAAAGGCACAGAGGTCTGAGTATGAATTCTTTTAAATGCTATTGTGTTGACTATAATTCTTGCACATTGTCTCGAAATGGTGAATTGCATTTAACTCTTCTAAATTCAGTGGAATGCACTGAGCACCCACTAGGCATGAGGCACTGGTGCTGTGGTGCACGTGTGCGTGCCCAGTCACTAAGCTGTGTCCAACTCTTTGCACTCCCACGGACTAGAGCCCAGAGGCCAGGACAAATGAGATTCATCTCCTGGCTGGAGGAGCTTGCAATCAATATCCCATTAAATGGTTTTCGCTTGATCTGTTATTCCTAGAGAAACAAACAAACAAATAAATAAACACATACAGGAAAAGCAAGACTGGGAGACAGCAGACTGCTCCAAGCTCAGTACTCAAGTGAGAGATTATCTAATCAATGAGCTTTGCTTTTCAAACTATTAAGGTTTGTAAGTTGATGCCAAAGAGATACACCTGTTCAAAGGGTGTTTGAAACTGCCCCCAAGCCATTTTCCTGGTGAACGAAGAAAATATTATTCCTTTACAGCCTTTATTTTCTTTCTTTTTGTTTTATGTAAGAAAACTTTACACCAAATTCTACATTCATGAATAACTGGGGAAAATATTTGAATATTTGTTTGCTCATAGGAGATACCATGTAAAGTGTATCTGACCTAAAATAATTCCATAAATGATCATTTCTTTCCCTTCATGGAGGCTAATTTTCTCTGCTTTGACCTGAGCCCCATGCAAATTCCTCACACAGTTCAACCCCTGGGGCCCTATACCCAAGGAGTAGATTTCACTTACATCATCTTCAAGACCAAGATATGGGGGAGAGAATTGTATCAGCATGGCATTGACACTAGGAAAACTAAAAACTGGATATGTGGTGCAAGAAAAGCTTTTAATTCTGTTACAAACTTATTAGAGAAATTTAGGAGAAGTTAAAAAAAAAAACACCTTTCTCTATTCCCTCCAAAATTCTCATATATAAACACATATGAATTATTTGAAAAACATTTTGTAAGCAACTATTTAATATTATTTTTTAATATAAATCTTTAATTCTTACATGAGTTCCCAAACATGAACCCCCCTCCCACCTCCCTTCCCATAACATCTCTGTGGGTCATCCCCATGCACCAGCCCCAAGCATGCTGTATCCTGCGTCAGACATAGACTGGTGATTCGATTCTTACATGATAGTATACATGTTTCAATGCCATTCTCCCAAATCATCCTACCCTCTCCCTCTCCCTCTGAGTCCAAAAGTCCATTATACACAGCTGTGTCTTTTTTCCTGTCTTGCATACAGGGTCGTCATTGCCATCTTTCTAAATTCCATATATATGTGTTAGTATACTGTATTGGTGTTTTTCTTTCTGGCTTACTTCACTCTGTATAATTGGCTCCAGTTTCATCCATCTCATCAGAACTGATTCAAATGAATTCTTTTTAACGGCTGAGTAATACTCCATTGTGTATATGTACCACAGCTTTCTTATCCATTCATCTGCTGATGGACATCTAGGTTGTTTCCATGTCCTGGCTATTATAAACAGTGCTGCGATGAACATTGGGGTACATGTGTCTCTTTCAATTCTGGTTTCCTCGGTGTGTATGCCCAGCAGTGGGATTGCTGGGTCATAAGGTAGTTCTATTTGCAATTTTTTAAGGAATCTCCACACTGTTCTCCATAGTGGCTGTACTAGTTTGCATTCTCACCAACAGTGTAGGAGGGTTCCCTTTTCTCCACACCCTCTCCAGCATTTATTGCTTGCAGATTTTTGGATCGCAGACATTCTGACTGGTGTGAAGTGGTACCTCATTGTGGTTTTGATTTGCATTTCTCTAATAATGAGTGATGTTGAGCATCTTTTCATGTGTTTGTTAGCCATCTGTATGTCTTCTTTGGAGAAATGTCTATTTAGTTCTTTGGCCCATTTTTTGATGGGGTCGTTTATTTTTCTGGAATTGAGCTGCATAAGTTGCTTGTATATTTTTGAGATTAGTTGTTTGTCAGTTGCTTCATTTGCTATTATTTTCTCCCATTCAGAAGGCTGTCTTTTCACCTTGCTTATATTTTCCTTTGTTGTGCAGAAGCTTTTAATTTTAATTAGATCCCATTTGTTTATTTTTGCTTTTATTTCCAGAATTCTGGGAGGTGGATCATAGAGGATCCTGCTGTGATTTATGTCGGAGAGTGTTTTGCCTATGTTCTCCTCTAGGAGTTTTATAGTTTCTGGTCTTACATTTAGATCTTTAATCCATTTTGAGTTTATTTTTGTGTGCGGTGTTAGAAAGTGATCTAGTTTCATTCTTTTACAAGTGGTTGACCAGTTTTCCCAGCACCACTTGTTAAAGAGATTGTCTTTACTCCATTGTATATTCTTGCCTCCTTTGTCAAAGATAAGGTGTCCATATGTGTGTGGATTTATCTCTGGGCTTTCTATTTTGTTCCATTGATCTATATGTCTGTCTTTGTGCCAGTACCATACTGTCTTGATGACTGTGGCTTTGTAGTAGAGCCTGAAGTCAGGCAAGTTGATTCCTCCAGTTCCATTCTTCTTTCTCAAGATTGCTTTGGCAATTCGAGGTTTTTTGTATTTCCATACAAATCTTGAAATTATTTGTTCTAGTTCTGTGAAAAATATGGCTGGTAGCTTGATAGGGATTGCATTGAATTTGTAAATTGCTTTGGGTAGTGTACTCATTTTCACTATATTGATTCTTCCAATCCATGAACATGGTATATCTCTCCATCTATTAGTGTCCTCTTTGATTTCTTTCATCAGTGTTTTATAGTTTTCTATATATAGGTCTTTAGTTTCTTTGGGTAGATATATTCCTAAGTGTTTTATTCTTTTCATTGCAGTGGTGAATGGAACTGTTTCCTTAATTTCTTTTTCTACTTTCTCATTATTAGTGTATAGGAATGCAAGGGATTTCTGTGTGTTGATTTTATATCCGGCAACTTTACTATATTCATTGATGAGCTCTAGTAATTTTCTGGTGGAGTCTTTAGGGTTTCCATGTAGAGGATCATGTCATCTGCAAACAGTGAGAGGTTTACTTCTTCTTTTCCAATTTGGATTCCTTTTATTTCTTTTTCTGCTCTGATTGCTGTGGTCAAAACTTCCAGAACTATGTTGAATAGTAGCAGTGAAAGTGGACACCCTTGTCTTGTTCCTGACTTTAGGGGAAATGCTTTCAATTTTTCACCATTGAGGATAATGTTTGCTGTGGGTTTGTCACATATAGCTTTTATTATGTTGAGGTATGTTCCTTCTATTCCTGCTTTCTGGAGAGTTTTTATCATAAAAATTAGGGCAGAAATAAATGCTAAAGAAACAAAAGAGACCATAGCAAAAATCAACAAGGCCAAAAGCTGGTTCTTTGAAAGGATAAATAAAATTGACAAACCACTAGCCAGACTCATCAAGAAGCAAAGAGAGAAAAATCAAATCAATAAAATTAGAAATGAAAATGGAGAGATCACAACAGACAACACAGAAATACAAAGGATCATAAGAGACTACTATCAGCAGTTGTATGCCAATAAAATGGACAATGTGGAAGAAATGGACAAAGTCTTAGAAAAGTACAATTTTCCAAAACTGAACCAGGAAGAAATAGAAAATCTTAACAGACCCATCACAAGCACGGAAATTGAAACTGTAATCAGAAATCTTCCAGCAAACAAAAGCCCAGGTCCAGACGGCTTCACAGCTGAATTCTACCAAAAATTTCGAGAAGAGCTAACACCTATCCTACTCAAACTCTTCCAGAAAATTGCAGAGGAAGGTAAACTTCCAAATTCATTCTAGAGGCCACCATCACCCTAATACCAAAACCTGACAAAGATGTCACAAAAAAAGAAAACTACAGGCCAATATCACTGATGAACATAGATGCAAAAATCCTCAACAAAATTCTAGCAATCAGAATCCAACAACACATTAAAAAGATCATACACCATGACCAAGTGGGCTTTATCCCAGGGATGCAAGGATTCTTCAATATCTGCAAATCAATCAATGTAATTCACCACATTAACAAATTGAAAAATAAAAACCATATGATTATCTCAATAGATGCAGAGAAGGCCTTTGACAAAATTCAACATCCATTTATGTTAATATTATCTTATATAAATAAATCTGATTAGTAAAAAGTGTGTCATTCAAATCTATTGAAATTTAAATAAGAACTATGCATTATAAACCTATAAAGCTAAACAATTATATATGCATTTTATATATGCATATATACATAAACATTGTATAACATATGAAGAACAGTGTATATATATGTATATAGTGAGGAAAATTTTAAGAATATATATGTTCATGTAAACCTGTTTATATAGTACTTCACACAGAGAAGTATTTCTGGGGAATGTAAACTAAATGACAAAAGGTGTACATCTTGCTATGTAAGAAGATTAAAAATATAGAATAATATTTTTTCTAATAAATACACCTTCCTGAACTTCATTAGCTTTCAAAATAAAAATATTAATTTGAAATCAGAAAAATAGCTGATGTAAAATTTTATGACATTATGATACATACCTGGTTTGGAATTTCACTGCAAAGATAATACATATGTATGTGACTTAAATGTATATATCTAAATTTATATATTTTTGGATTACCCTTCTCTCAATCACATATATATGTACATTTCTTGTCATAATTGGGAGGGAGGGGCTGAAGAGAATTTCTTGCCCCTAGATTTAATGTACACAGTCTCTGACTCACTCTTTTTTTAAAAATTTTATTTTATTATTATTATTTTCAATATTGTATTGGTTTTGCCATACATCAACATGCATCCGCCATGGGTGTGTACGTGTTTCCAATTCTGAACCCCCCTCCCACCTCCCTCCCCATACCATCCCTCTGGGTCATTCCAGTGCACCAGCCCCAAGCATCCTGTATGCTGCATCGAACCTAGACTGGCGATTTGTTTCTTATATGATATTATACATGTTTCAATGCCATTCTCCCAAATCATCCCACCCTCTTCCTCTCCCCACAGAGTTCAAAAGCCTGTTCTATACATCTGTGTCTCTTTTGTATAGCCTTTAGTTTCTTTCTTCCTTCATTTCCTCCTTCCTTTTCCTCTTCTGTGCTCCAACCAACATGGCGGCCTCGTCCACAAAATCCTAGCATGCATGCTAAGTCAGTTCAGTCATGTCTGACTCTGCAGTTATATGGACCATAGCCCACCCTGGCTCCTCTGTCCATGGGATTCTCCAGACAAGAATACTGGGTTGCCATGCCTTCCTCCAGGGGATTTTCCCAACTCAGGGATAGAACCCACGTCTCTTATGTCTCCTATATTGGCAGGTTGGTTCTTTACCACCTGGGAAGCCCACAATATCCTAGCCATGAGTCTAAAGCCCAAGGGTCCCTCCCAAGGGATGTGCAGATGTCAACCTTGAATCAAAATACACAGGAAGGAATGCCTTGAACTCAGCAGGAGACAGAGGCAGAAGATGCAGAGAGGACTGCCGTTTGGCTGAACATTAAATGGGCAAGCTCTATTCATGTCCATCCTGCCTGCTATTTGGGGCCAGTAGTGCATGGAACTGTCTGAAGGTGGCTCATTTGAATACCCAGGCAAATTGCATTAGACCGAACACCTGTGGCAGGTGTGCACAGCATCTGCCTTCCAGAGACTCAAAGTGTCTACACCCTTTGAGCAGGCAGCTCAACAGTCTACTTCACACCAAGTCAAGTGATGCTCCCTCATACATTATACAGCACAAATGTCTTACCACGGAATCTTTCATCTTCATGGGCAGAGGGTCTGAAGCTAACTCTTCTAGATTTTGATGTAAAAATTTATGAAGCAATTTGCACTGAATAAAGGACCTGAAAATGGGAAAAATACACAAGTTTTACTTTTCAAAATATGTACCTTTAAAAAAAAATGCAGAATCTTGGGCCCCACTCTAGACCTGAATCAGAATCTGCAGTGTAACACGATTCTCAGGTGATTCCCATCATATTAAAATTCAAGAAATACTGCTCTAGTCTAAAAAAAAAAAGATGTGCCTATTTCAAAGTCTGAGGGAAACAGCTTCACCTTTGACCTCACACTCACAAAGGACAAAAGCCAGTGTTCTCTCCTTTAAATTGTTCATAATGTAGAAAAAAAATAGGAGTGTGTACAGCTGATCACAAAGACAATGGGTGGATTTTCAAATTCCATCCAGATTAAAGCTGTCCATAGCAGGTACGGGTCCCATTGACCATCATGAGCTAGCTAAGCTCACAGAGATTATTTCAGCCAGCCCTCAATGTCGTAAAATATTTGTTAAGAAAATCTGTGCAAATGATATTTAAATTTTCTGATTTTCCACATCTTTCATTTTGCTGCACCTGACGGCCTAAAGTTATCACTTTTTCTGCTCCCCCCAAAGACTTATATCTGCTTTTATAACTTAAGTCAGTATCTCCCGTGTTAGTCCCTTCGTCATGTCCAAGTCTTTGTGACTCCATGAACTGTAGCCTACCAGGCTCTTCTGTCCATGGAATTCTCTAGGCAAAAATACTAGAGTGGGTTTGCCATTTCCTTCCCCAGCGGATCTTCCCTACCCAGGGATCGAATCTAGGTCTCTGCATCTCCCATAAACGTGGTCAAATGAGATGGTTGATGCCTAACTGAATTGATTGACTGGTACCTGGAACTATGGCATCACCTGAAGGGTTTTCAGGTCCAAAGTGCATATTTATCAAATACTTAAAAGATACAAAGAAAGGAAAGATTTGAAGATATATTTTCTAGTGACTAAGGGTTATTATGACACACATTTTAAAACTTTGGCACAGACTTCACTTTAAATCCAGAGGGCACTGGCCATACTAAGAACAAAAAGCAACAAAACAAAACTTTCCTTCCAGAGATGCGAGTCTAGTCTCCCCAGGGTAGACTTTATCCCTCTGGGATAAAGGCAGTGATGCCACTTCATGGACCCAGAGGGACTACTTGTCAAGGTTGGTGCTTCTCATACAACTCCCCAAGGGAAGGTAAAAGACAGTGCCTGGGTATAAGAGGACATCTACCACTGGCTTTGTGAGTTTTACCCCAAAAGCACCAGGGCCAAGGTTCAGTATGTCCTTGAACTTGACCTCTGGTTTTCATTCATTTCTGGTTAGTCCCAGGTTTCTCTCACCGTCACCCAGGGACCAGCAGTTTAACAGGGAAAGAGTTCAAGCACCCTGAGCACTGGATGAGAGGGTGAGGCTGCAGGGCCAGTGGATAGGTCTGTGTGTGTGTGTGTGTGTGTGTGTGTGTGTGTGTATGTGTGTGTGTGTGTGTGTGTGTGTTACTCACAGGAGCACAGAAGGGTCGCTGCTCTGCCTGCTCAGATGGTAGGAAAGTGCAACCAAGAGGCCACAGAAAGCTGAAAACAGTGCCGGGATGTGCTGCGTGCTCCAGGGTTCCTGAGCAAAAGATCAGAGAGCCAAGTCATTCCACGGCTGGGTGTGGAAGAGCAGGATTGCATTCCAGAACATACTTAGCTGGCCTCCCCAAGGTCCAGCTGGATAGATATGGTGCTCTGGGATCATTCCCACCAGTGGACATGCAAGCACCTGATGGCTCCTGGAAATCTTGCCCATGAATGTGCCAGCATTGATTTTGAGGGGGCATTTCACACAAATTGTACACAGAGAGCCCTGGGATTTCTTTGGAAGGAATGATGCTAAAGCTGAAACTCCAGTACTTTGGCCACCTCATGCAAAGAGTTGACTCATTGGAAAAGACTCTGATGCTGGGAGGGATTGGTGGCAGGAGGAGAATGGGACGACAGAGGATGAGATGGCTGGATGGCATCACTGACTCGATGGACGTGAGTCTGAGTGAACTCTGGGAGTTGGTGATGGACAGGGAAGCCTGGTGTGCTGCAATTCATGGGGTCGCAAAGAGTCGGACACGACTGAGCAACTGAACTGACTGACTGATAAGAATATTTAACTTCATCTTTTCTGAAATTAAGTACAGGATTTTTATAAGATGAAACATTAAACACATGTTGCTGCTTTTGAATTCAATACAATAACAACTATAAAGATTGTATTTATTAATATTTATTTAATCAATGGTTTAAAAGGGAGTGAGTACATGCGAGCTCAGTCACTTCAGTCATGCCCAATTTTTTGTGACCCTATGGACTGTAGCCCGCCAGGCTCCTCTGTCCATGGGATTCTGCAAGCAAGAATACCAGAGTGGGTTGCCATGTCCTCCTCCAGGGGATCTTCCCGACCCAGGGATTAAATCCACGTCTCCTGTGCATGTGTCAATATGGCATAAGAAACCAAATCAACTAGTGGACTTAGGCTCCGTGAAGAGAAAAACGGCTCAAAAGGAAAACAGCAAGATACTTCACAATTAATTGGATATCAGCCCAGATGCCAATAACCGAGGCACTGCACCCAGGGCAAAGAAGAAACACAGGAAATATGTGTTCCCATTGTGAGCAGTGCAGTGATCTGGGACCAAGGTCTCCTTCCTGATAGAAGCATCATGTCTTTTACACAAGGAAGGAAACCTCTGTATATTCAGCCTTTTCAACCTCCTCCATCAAGAGAATCTGCCAATGGCTTCTGAAAGCTGGACTGAGGAAAGGACTCCAAGATTTCTCCCTTAAGATTTTGATCCCTTAACTCACCGAGTGCCTTATTTGATAAGGACAAATTGTTCATTTGCTTAAAATCAAAAATACAAGTGACTGAGTCAAGTGTGCTCAGATTATACTTATAACCACTCAGATGGGCTGAAGGAGTTTACGTTATACCGGGAACAGAGAGGGGTTTCAGTTTCACAGGTCTCTCCCTCCTAGACATTAAAATGCATTCCTTCTGTCTGTGCCCCAGTCCTGTCTCTCCAGGACCTGGAGAGCAGTATCTGGAAGGAACTGAAGGCACCCAGCCTCTCGGAGGCTGCAGAGCTGTAGCGGAGCAGTCAGGAGGCAAGGCCAGCCGCTGACGCACCTCCAGGCGTCCAGTCTCCACCAAGGGCTCCTCTAAGCTCTCAGATCACTATTCTCAGGGCTAGCGCAGGGAGTCTCTGGGGTCCTGAAGGCTCCAAGGCTTCACCTGTTATTTTCCTGATTCTTCCCATCAATTTTGCCAATAAATTCCAGAGCAGTGAGAAAAGCATTCTCTGCCTTCCTCTTCTCTTCCCTTTGGAGTCAGCAAAGTGCCCTCTCAGCCCCCTCTTCCCACGCCCAGGGACAGGGGTCCTTCCTTCTTTCTTGGGCTGACCTGCTCTTCATGCCCACGAAGTCCTCCTCTTAGTCCACACACATCCCTGACATGGAGGACAGATAGCCTCTCTTTTTAAAATTTATTTAATTGGAGACTAATTACTTTACAATATTGTAGTGGTTTTTGCCATACACTGACATGAATCAGCCACGAGTGTACATGTGTTCCCCATCCTGAACCCCCCTCCCACCTCCCTCCCCATCCCATCCCTCAGGGTCATCCCAGTGCACTCGCGCTGAGCACCCTGTTTCATGCATTGAACCTGGACTGACAATCTATTTCACATGTGGTAATATACATGTTTCAATGCCATTCTCCCAAATCATCCCGCCCTTGCCTTCTCCCACAGAGTCCAAAAGTCTTTTCTTTTGTCTCTTTTGCTGTCTCACATACAGGGTCATCATTACCATCTTTCTAAATTCCATATATATGCATTAATATACTGTATTGGTGTTTTCTTTCTGACTTACTTTGCTCTGTATAATAGGCTCCAGTTTCATCCACCTTATTAGAACTGATTCAAATGCATTTTTTAATGGCTGAGTAATATTCCTTTGTGTATATATACCACAGCTTTCTTATCCATTCATCTGCTGATGGACATCTAGGTTGCTTCCATGTCCTGGCTATTATAAACAGTGCTGCGATGAACACTGAGGTACATGTGTCTGTTCCTGGTTTCCTATGTGTGTATGCCTAGCAGTGGGATTGCTGGGTTGTATGGCAGTTTTATTTCCAGTTTTTTAAGGAATTTCCACACTGTTCTCCATAGTGGCTGTACTAGTTTGCATTCCCACTAACAGTGTAAGGGAGTTCCCTTTTCTCCACACCCTCTCCAGCATTTATTGCTTGTAGACTTTTGGATAGCAGCCATTCTGACCAGCATGAGATGGTACCTCATTGTGGTTTTGATTTGCATTTCTCTGATAATGAGTGATGTTGAGAATCTTTTCATGTGTTTGTTAGCCATCTGTATGTCTTCTTTGGAGAAATGTCTGTTTAGTTCTTTGGCCCATTTTTTGATTGGGTCATTTATTTTTCTGGAATTGAGCTGCAGGAGCTGCTTGTATATTTTTGAGATTAATTCTTTGTTAGTTGCTTCATTTGGTATTTTTTTCTCCCATTCTGAAGGCTGTCTTTTCACCTTGCTTATAGTTTCCTTCATTGTGAAAAAGGTTTTAAGATTAACTAGGTCCCATTTGTTTATTTTTGCTGTTATTTCCATTACTCTGGGAGGTGGGTCATAGAGGATCCTGCTGTGATTTATGTCAGAGCGTTTTGCCTATATTTTCCTCTAGAAGTTTTATAGTTTCTGGTCTTATGTTTAGATCTTTAATCCATTTTGAGTTTATTTTTGTGTGTGGCATTAGAAAGTGTCCTAGTTTCATTCTTTTACAGGTGGTTGACCAGTTTTCTCAGCACCACGTATTAAAGAGATTGTTTTTCCTCCATTGTATATTCTTGCCTCCTTTGTCAAAGATAAGGTGTCCATAGGTGTATGAATTTATCTCTGGGCTTTCTATTTTGTTCCATTGATCTATATTTCTGTCTTTGTGCCAGTACCATACTATCTTGATGACTGTAGCTTTGTAGTATAGCCTGAAGTCAGGCACGTTGACTCCTCCAGTTCCATTCTTCTTTCTCAAGACTGCTTTGGCTATTGGAGGTTTTTTTTTTTAATTTCCATACAAATTGTGAAATTATTTGTTCTAGTTCTCTGAAAAATACCGTTGGTAGCTTGATAGAGATTGCATTGAATCTATAGATTGCTTTGGGTAGTATACTCATTTTCACAATATTGGTTCTTCCGATCTATGAACATGGTATATTTCTCCACCTATTTGTGTCATCTTTGATTTCTTTCATAAGTGTTTTATAGTTTTCTATAGATAGGTCTTTTGTTTCTTTAGGTAGATTTATTCCTAAGTATTTTATTCTTTGCATTGCAATGGTGAATGGAATTGCTTCCTTAATTTCTCTGTTTTCTCATTGTTAGTGTATAGGAATGCAAGGGATTTCTGTGTATTAATTGTATATCCTGCAACTTGACTATATTCATTGATTAGCTCTAGTAATTTTCTGGTGGTGTCTTTAGGGTTTTCTATGTAGAGGATCATGTCATCTGCAAACAGTGAGAGTTTTACTTCTTCTTTTCCAATATGGGTTCCTTTTATTTCTTTGTCTTCTCTGATTGCTGTGGCTAAAACTTCCAAAACTATGTTGAATAGTAATGGTGAGAGTGGGCACCCTTGTCTTGTTCCTGACTTTGGGGGAAAAGCTTTCAATTTTTCACCACTGAGGATAATGTTTGCTGTGGGTTTACCATATATGGCTTTTATTATGTTGAGGTATGTTCCTTCTATGCTTGCTTTATGGAGGCTTTTTTTTTTTTTTAATCATAAATGGATGTTGAATTTTGTCAAAGGCTTTCTCTGCATCTATTGAGATAATCATATGGTTTTTATCTTTCAATTTGTTAATGTGGTGTATCACATTGATTGATTTGCAAGTATTGATGAATCCTTGCATCCCTGGGATAAAGCCCACTTGGTCATGATGTATGATCTTTTAAATATGTTGTTGGATTCTGTTTGCTGGAATTTTGTTAAGGATTTTTGCATCTATGTTCATCAGTGATATTGGTCTGTAGTTTTCTTTTTTTTTCATTGGTCCCTACTGCCCTGCCTGGTTGGATGACATCACTGACTCAATGGACATGAGTTTGAGCAGACTCAGGGCAATAGTGAAGGACAGGGAAGCCTGGTATGCTGCAGTTCATGGGGCTGCAAAGAGTCAGATACGACGTAGCAACTGAACAAAAACTTCCCTGCCTATAAAGATGTTGAGGTTGCTGACATTTTTATGAAACTAACATGATATTGTAAACCAACTAGCTGTCAATAAAGTAAAATAAAAATGCAAAGGTTCCCCACCTCAGTTACCCTGCAAAGCCAGGGTACTCTCTCCTCTCCTCCAGTGCCCCCGTCAGCCTTGCAGCAGGCTCTTGACCTGCCACTGCTTCTTGTTACATGGGGCATCTCCTCACAGCACAGGCTTCAAGGCGAGCCAACGTGGATTTGAATCCTAGTCCTGCCAGGGATGAGCTGTGTAGCCTTGGTTAAGTTACTTTACATCTCTGAACACCGTGTTAGCTTGCTGTTCTTCAGAAAATAACACATACACAAGGGTTGCTGCAAGGGTACTTTTCTATACACCCAACCATTTTTTAAAGTTGTTGGTTATGAGAGGTTCAGTGCAGCCTCTACTTGGTGACTGGTACCCAGTGCTCTGTGCCAGACTGTCCTGGGCTGTTTCCTCTCCTTCTATCCACAGTCAGCTGGTCCTAATGTGTCATCGATGCACCTTGCAATGCACCTCCAATTGGTCCCTTCCTTTTATTGCATCCACCTGGCTCAGCTTTCCACTGCCTCATTCCAGGGCTATTGTTAACCGCTTCATAATGGGAAGATCTAACGATGGTCTCCACATCCCTCCCCACAACACTCCTCATTCCACTGACCCCATGATTCATCCCCCTTGTAATAAAAGAGTGGACCTCCTTCCATAAAATGCAAATCAGTCACATGATTGCCCTCAATCAGTATTTTTCAGAGATTCCTATTGGCTCCCAAAATAATCTACTCCACAGGAAGCTAATAACCCAACTAGGATCTGGCCCAAGCTCAACTCTTCAGCCTCCTTCCACACATTTAGGAGAGTCACAGCAGCAAAACCATAAAAATGTGTTGCCTCTTGTCCCCACCACCCCACCTTCATGTACAACATTTCATCTGCCCAGAGAGCTCTTCCACAATGAACCAAGTTCATTCACCTCTGCCTGGTGAACTCCTATCCATGCTTCAGTGCCCAGTATAAAAAGTCCTACCTGCTTGGTGCAGTCTCCTTCACTTCCCAGACAAATAGAAAGTCTCCCCTTGCATTAGAACCATCTTTAATACACATCTACATCAATTTTTAAGATATCTTAGTCCTGTTACTTGTGGGCATGGGTAGGAGTTGCCCTCTCAGGATTCCCTGGGGAGGGGCAGTTTGCATCTCCCTTGGAATGATGCTGAAGCTGAAACTCCAGTACTTTGGCCACCTCATGTGAAGAGTTGACTCACTGGCAAAGACTCTGATGCTGGGAGGGATTGGGGGCAGGAGGAGAATGGGATGACAGAGGATGAGATGGCTGGATGGCATCACTGACTTGATGGACGTGAGTCTGAGTGAACTCCGGGAGTTGGTGATGGACAGGGAGGCCTGGTGTGCTGCAATTCATGGGGTTGCAAAGAGTCGGACACGACTGAGAGACTGAACTGAACTGAACTGACCTGTACTTGGCACCAATGTTACCACATCAACCCATCCTTGAGAGAATGACTACACAATTACAGTTTTCATGATTACATTCATCCCTCTTCTATGACCCTTGTGTAAAAAATGTTTCAACAAGGAAAGAAGATGGGGCTGGGCGTGAGTGGGAGGGAGGCCCAAGAAGAAGGGGATATATGTATATTTACAGCTGACTCACAATTGTTGTTCAGCAGAAAGTAGCACAACACTGTAAAGCAAATATCCTCCAATTTAAAAAAAAAAGAAATATTTTTGTGCAGTTCACCACCTTCAATGTCACCTTGGCAGAAAGGATTTCAATAATAAAGATATATAAAACATTGCACAGATTAAAAAAAAGAAAGAAAGAAAAGAAAGTGAAGAAAATAGGTAGCTTAGATCGAATGTGGGCCAGGCAGTAAAATGCCACAGAAATGATAGACTATCAGAGCAAAGATATCTCATGAACTTAAAACTAATTTTTTTTCATTCCAACCACACCCCCAGTGACAGGCAATTTATTCTGGAACTTGGGAGTTTTAGTCTTTCTTGAAAGTTCATTCGCCCAACATTTATTGGCCACCTCCCAGGTGCCAGGCACCAAGG
Source organism: Capricornis sumatraensis (assembly GCF_032405125.1). Classification (NCBI taxonomy): domain Eukaryota; kingdom Metazoa; phylum Chordata; class Mammalia; order Artiodactyla; family Bovidae; genus Capricornis; species Capricornis sumatraensis. The sequence goes on along the minus strand of NC_091078.1, from coordinate 38,880,681 downwards.
AGCACAACTCTGCGGAGAACAGCACAGGTGTCGAGGGAGGGAAGAATACAAGTAATTGTGATGAGGAGTGACAGGCAACGCACAGGGAAGTGCCTGGTGCTGGGTGCTCGCTGGGCAGGAAGCAGAGGTTCCAATGAGTCCAGAGACTGGCATTTATGTGGAGCCTCACACAGAAGAAATGCGGAGAATACCATCCTTCCCCTGCAGTGGCTTCTGGGAGGACCAAGGTGGGCTCTGAGGGCACTGGGGGTGCATGGAGCTGACCCCTGCCATCCTTACCTATACTCTTCCTCTCCCTGCTCTGGACACCCACCTGAACCTTCTCCTCTTTCATATCATACTTGGTTGTTACAAAAACATGGACAAAAAGTTTTCCAAAAGACAGAAACCTGCTAAACGCCATTTCCTCCCTCTGATTTCTCTGTGCTTGCCTCTTTGCGTGTTTAATTCATAATTTCGTGAAGGTAGAGGGCTTCCTTTCAAATGCAGCCCATTAAGAATGCAAAACAGAAAAAATCACTATGAGAAGGATTTAGTAACCATGACCATGAAAATAATGGTCCCCAAAAGGAACAAGCAGAAACAAGTCAGGGGAATATATGTCAGTAGAAGTGGATTCCAGGCTCATCACTTCCTGGAATGGATGATTCTGTGGAAGGGACTTCGTGGTTCAGCTTCTGCTTCTGTAAAAAGGTGACAATGACACCCTTCCTGAAATATTGCTGCAATGCCTTAATGATATTTGAAATGGCCTTCCATGGTGCAAAGTAGTATGCTAATATTAGTTTTTTATTAATTGGAAAAGAAAGGGCACCCATGATGGATGGTCTTTGCAGACAATAAATTAAAGTGAAACTAAATATACTTAAATAATTAAGTTTACCTACTTTTATTCACCCAATACCCTTATCTAATTCTTCTCTCATTTACTCTCTACTTAATTAAATCTCTGCAGTGCAAACGTGAAAGGACAGCTCCTAGTACTGAGGGACTCTCCTTCTTTACCTACTAAACTAGCAGTTAGTAGGCAAGAGAACAGGAGGTAAAAATATCTAACGTGAAACAGTGGAGTTAGAGGGGAGGGACACTGCCCTCCCTCTACTTCTTAGCATTTATCTCAGCTTGTCACTACAGGTCTATATAAAGATCATTTGATTAATCTGTGATCCCTCCACTGGGTCGAGCCTATTGACAGCAGAGACTCATGTTTTACCCCAGTGTTTTCTGAACACTCTGTGCAGGGCCCAGGCCCTGAAAGGCCCTTAATAAATATGTATGGTACCAATGCCCTAGATTTGAATAACCATTTCTTCCTTACTCTGCAATGCAGACCTAAGAAGGGAACCGCCCAGATCATTTTATTTAGGTATCTACAAGAACACAGAAGGTTGGTTTTTCCCAGCGCAGAGCAGTAGTTAAAAGCATGGGCTCTGGTGCAGGACTGCCGGTTCCCTCCCAACTCTGCTGATTATTAGCACAAAGACACTGGGCAAACTTTTAAGCCTGTTTCCTTTTTGGGTGATGCTAGTGATAAAGACTGTTTCCCTGGTGGCTCAGATGGTAAAGAATCTGCCTGCAATGCAGGAGACCTGGGTTCGATCCCTGGATCAGGGAGATCCCCTGGAGAAGGGAATGGCAACCCACTCCAGTATTCTTGCTTGGAGAATTCCATGGACAGAGGAACCTGGTGGGCAAAGAACCCACCTGCCAATGCAGGAGACATAAGAGATAGGATCATTTGTTAGATGAATGAACAGCTCTGTGGCCACAGGGACAGGACAGAGGGACAGTATTTCCTTTGACAATGTAAAAATGAGATGACGCTAGAGTGGCACACTTATTCTTCCAAGAAGCGGGGTGAGGTGAAAGCTGGCAAGGAGTTCAAATTCCAGGTGTGGCTGTGTGTATTTTCCACCCCAACCTCAGATCCTCACACAACTCTTCCCAGAAAGAACCTGGGCTCCCCTGAGCTTGGGCAGACTCCAAAAAGGCAGACCACCTGGATCTCCCTAGGCTTTCTACTGGCAACACCCTCAAGCTCCAAGTGCTTTGCCTTGTTCATTTTTTCAACAGATGCAGTTATATAATATGTAAAATAGGAGGCAATTTTCTCAGGAAATCATGGCTAGACAGACTATTTGGATATATACAAGTTATTTTTTCATGTTTAGAATGCCAACATTTGCAAAACCATGCCGTCTTCAGGAAAGATTATTTTCAATTTGGAAGATGTCTTCTTAACTGAGAATATCATCCCTTCAAATTATAAATCAAATAATAAAATAGAGAGAATGGAAGAGACTCACTCAAAGTGGCAAGATCAGGACCAAGCCCCTACTTCAGTGTACTGTATCTTACACCACCCTAAACCCTTCTACAGCCAACTGTGCAAAGTGTGTGGACATCTCATGACTTCCCATTTCAAAAGGCTGGGTATCACTATAACTGATAGAAGTTCCCAGCTTTAGAAGTTGTTTCATTATTGTATCTCTGCCATTCAATAGTGTTGGACATCCTTTTAGATAACTGCCTGTTTTAGGGTTTGCTGTAACACGTGGTAGGGTGATAGCCCAAAGGAAGAAGTTATTTGTGAGGGACTCAGAGGCAGATTTCTAGAGGCCTGACTAAAGAGCTTGGTTGCAAAGGAATGAACTTGAGAAGAGCATATTTCAAGTCATGCAAGGGTGTAATTCTTCAAGGCTATATGAACCTGCACTCAAGCATGGCCTGGGTATGCTACAGAATGTATACTTTTAGGTTAATTCTAAAGGTACCACTCTAACTCACAGACTTAGAGAATGAATTTATGGTTAGCAGGGGGGAAGGATGGGGGAAAGGGATAGATTGGGAGTTTGGGACTGACATGTACACATTGCTATATTTAACATGGATAACCAACAAGGACCTACTGTATAGCACAGAAAACTGCTCAGTGTTATGTGGCAGTGAAGATGGGAGGGGAGTCTAGGGGAGAATGGATACATGTATATGTATGGCTGAGCTCCTTTGCTGTCCAAACGAAGCTATCACAAAAGTTGTTATACTCCAACATAAAATAAGAAGTTTAAAATTAAAAACTTAAAAAGATTTTAAAAGGTACCACTCTCAAACATATATGAAGCTCACAGGAAGAATTAAGCATGCAGAAAATACACTGAAGGGAAATAACCTTTCTGGTTTATCAACCCCAAACTTTCTGCACTGGGAAGAGAGACAGCTGGGTGCCACTGACTCTGAAGATAAAACTAAAGGAAATAATCTTTGACATCAGCAAGGGAATCTGGATGTAATTTAAGGAAAAGCTTCCTGACGTTGATGACTCAATAAAGTACAATTAGGGAAACATTAGCATTTCCTTTTCCCAATTATTTTAAAACACAGATATTTTCCATGGAGAGTTAAGAGACAAGCTTGCCTGAGAAAGAAGGAAGAAGAAACTGCTGGAAATGTCTCTTCTTATGCTTTCACTGTATAGGAATATACTGCTTTTACAGCTCTGCAATTTAACACACACACATAACTAAATAAACAAACTGAGAACAAGAAGCAACTATTCAGGATCATTTTACAAAACTGAGATTTGTGGTGGAGGGGACACAGAAAGATAAAATGGCTTTGTCCATTTCTTCCATTCCTTTCTCCTTAATCTGACAGTCCCCCTCCAGGCTGTTCAGTCCCGAGTCACTGCACCTACTACTCCCTCCAGGGCCTGGGCTCGCCTCCCTGTCCGGGCTCTTTGGGCAGGTCTGCCCTGCACGGGTGGGAACCCTGTAAAAGACTAACTGTGGGATGGATGGGGCTTTCCACAGACTCAGGAGCAGCTAAGGAGCCAAACTTCTAGCAGGAGTTGAGCCCGTCAAGTTCAGAAATATAGTAAAAAAAAAAAAAAAATGCATTTGAGGATGTTTATATTTCTTAATTTTTTAAATGTATGTTAATAAATAAATTATTTATTTGGCCACACTGTGCAGCATGTGGGATCTTAGTTTCCCAAACTAGGGATTGAACCCCTGTCTCCTGCAGTAGAAGCAGGGAGTCTTAACCACTGGATCACTAGGGAAGTCCCAGGATATTTTAATTTTAATTTTGGGATAGAGGAGAAAACATTGACACTTGAGGAAGATCAGAACCAGACATCTGAAGAAGGATTTTGCAAGAAAATGATCAAATGCACTGGGTATTTTATCTGAAAAGTTTAGTTTATTGCTCAAATAGTCTTATTCTACAAAGAGAAGTAGAAAGGAAGAGAGGAGATACTGACTGACATTTTTAATGGACTTTTTAAAATATAGTAGAACACTTGACATTTAAAATAAAGTTTCATATTTTAAATGTACATGTTTGTCTTGAATATTACGTAAGTATATAAAATTTATTTTACGCACACACATATATACACAAATATACAGAGACACACAAATACACACACACACATACACACACATATATATGCACACAAATACATATATTTTGAGGGACAGAGATAAGATTTAAAACCTATTATGCACTGATATGAAGTGTATATTATGTGACAGTTTGCTTCAAAAATCAATGTCCCTAATTTGCTTTGAGAGGAGTCTCATGGGCCCCTGAACTGGGAATGATATGGATTGATGAGTGCTGGCTTCATAAAACTCCCACAGGTTTTGAAATATTTTTATGAGGTAGAAATAAAACTGTCTAATAGTCCTACAATTCTGTGGTAGATTTCATATGCACTTGGGAATTCTTTTGATGAAAACGCATAAGGAAGTTCAGCTTTGTATGAAAGTACCTCTCTAAAGAGAATCCTAGTTTCAGCATTTTTTTTTCTGCAAAATCTGAGACATCTCTATGATGGAATTTACAGGGCAAACAGAGTTTGGTCATAAAGAGAAGCAAATGGACCAGATTTCATTTTGCTATGCCCTTCATATCAGATTCACACACTCATTTTAAGGGAAAAGCAATAGATTTTTCTTAGCCCATTAAACATCAGGGCATTTCTGAATCCAGGTTTTCATATATCCTAAAATAAGACCTAGATCATATCACTTTGATATAAGTCCTATTTCTAGGACTATTTTGACATGAATCTTATATTGAAGTAAAAGAAACTCTGTGCCCCTGAAGTTCCAGAAAGATCAGATTCTGTTAATATCTCACGGCCATGGGTCACCATGCAACTAGCGGGCACTTCTGAGTGTGCACTGGTCACCTCCAAAGCCCCCCGAGCACATCCCACAAAGCTCATTCCACAGCAGCCCTGTTGATATCCCCCATGGTCCCAGAACACCCAGGGGGCAGCCCCAGGGCCTAACAATGAGCTTAGTTCATAACAGCCGGTCAATATGTGTTCAGTAAGTAAATAAATGATCACATTAACAAATACTATGAGTAAGACTTCACTGTCTCCTTGAAGAAGGTTTTCCTTATTTCATACCTTTTTTCATTTTTGTGAAAAAACAGCATATGTTTATAATTCAGGACTATTTTAATGAGACTTTCCTGTTAGTCTAATGGTTAGGAATCAGTGTTTCCACTGCAGGGGGCCTGGCTTCAATCACTTGGGAAAATAAGATCCCACAAGCTACATGCTGTGGTCAAAAAAAGCCAGTTTGACCTTAAAGAATAGGTACTGGAGGAAAATGAGCTCATTCGCTAGCAAGAAAGACTGACAGGTACTACCCAACACAGATAAATGTAGATAAATAAGCGCACACACACACAGACTTTCTGGAAAATACTGACTGGTGGCTCAGTGGTAAAGAATCCACCTGCCAGTGCAGGAGATGCGGGAGATGCGGGTTTGATCCCTGGGTCGGGAAGATCCCCTGGAGAAGGAGATGGCAACCCACTCCAGTATTCTTGCCTGGAAAATCCCAAGGACAGAAGCCTGGTGGGCTACAGTCCATGAAGTTCCAAAGAGTCAGACACGACTTAGTGACTAAACAAACAAACAAAACCACCCAACATAGATAAATATAGATAAATAAGCACACAAACACACACACACAAACTTTCTGGAAAATACTGCTATTTACCTTCCTTCTCATAGCCCTCTTCTCTGTCATCTGCATTTATTCAATCCAAAAGTTTATAGAGTATCTTTCAGGCAACAGTGGACTTTTTACAGAATATGAAAGAAACATATGAACCATAGTCATGACCTTTAGGAGCTCATGGTCAAACTAGGGGTGAAGAAAAGTACTCAGCAAAATAGAACCGATACAAGAGCTTGACTAGCCACATGACATACACTGTCACGTCCAGACTGTAGCCTATCTTTAAAGGCAGGGATCACATTTTAAACATGAGGGAACAGAGGCTTCTACTGTACTACTTATTGTGGGAATATCTGTATTTCCCACAGAACTAATTATATTCAGAATAGATAAGAATCGACATGAACACCAAAAGGACAATATTGCCCACAGAACTCTGGAAGAGAGAAAGATAGACTCCCACTGGCACGGCCAGGACTCGCATAGTTTTCCATCTCCACTGGGACCACCACTGCTCATAGCGCAGGCCTGGAATTCTTTTCCACCCACCTTCCCCTCTCCCTATCCACCACTCTACAAACTGGACAGCCACCAAATCCTACCAATGCTGATTTCACTACATGTCCTGGATTTGATCCTTTTAAACTCTGTACATCCTATCTAAATCTGACTCCAGATCTTACTTTACTCAACAACTGCATATCCATTTTGAACAACTGAGCTATCATTTTTCCTCCTGTTTTTGTCCCCCCCCATATCAGTGTCCACTGCCACTGTCAAAGGCATCCAACATTAGTTTAAGGATCCAACCAATGGTGACTGGGTTTGGAGACCAATCTGTTGCTGCTGTTTAATCACAAAGTCATGTCCGACTCTCTTGCGACCCCATGGACTGGAGCCTACCCGGCTCCTCTGTCCACGGCATTTTTCAGGCAATACTGGAGCGGGTTGCCTCTCCCTTCTCCAAGGAATCTTCCCTATAACTCAGGGATCGAACTCATGTCTCCTGCATTGCTGGCAGATTCTTTACTGCTGAGCCACCAGGGAAAACCAAGAGATCAATTATACATGTTTAACTTTCTAGGAGGCGAATGTGACAGAAAGTACTTGCTGCTCATCTAATATTCATCTGCCCTTCTGCCCAAGCTTACTAGCTATCCAGACAGCTAAAAGACTTGTAATTCCCGCTCCATCGCAGCTAGGAGTGACATGGATCTACCCATAAAATATAATCTGAAGTCTAGAGTAATAAAAGTGAATTACAACTTGGAATTTGTTTTCAGACGTATTACTATTAACAGCATCACCATTATGTTCATCAACATCATCACCATCAACTAATTATGCTATTAATAATAATACTTTCCATTTGTGTTGGTTTTCTACTGCAGTGCAACAAATCCCCACAAACAGTGGCTTAAACAGCACAATGTATGATCTTGCAGGGTACTGCCTGAGGCATCAGGGCATGGCGTGACTGGTTCCTCTGCTCAGGTCCCATCAGGCTGAAATCCACAAGACTGCAGTGTCACCCAAGGCAGCAGTTTTACTGAGACTTGGGTCTTCTTCCAAGCTCACTTCTGGCTGACAGAATTCAGTTTCCTTGCAGCTGTAGGACTGAATTTTCTTGCTGGCTTTTGCTGGGATCTGCCCGAGATCTGACAGGCCATCCTCGTGACATGCAGTCCTCGCCATGGGCCATTTGCAACACTGTTGACTTCTTCCTGGCCCCGGGGAGGGTCTCTGCTCTTCCTTCTGTCTCTGACCTCTAAACCTTCTCTTAAAGGGCATGTCCGACTGGGTCAGACCCATCCAGATAATCTCTCTTCTGACTGACTTCAAGTTAACTGATCAGAGACTTTGGTTACATCTCAAAATCCCTCCACCTCTGCCAGATGCCGTAACTAATCACAGAGTGACACCTCATCGTTCTCCTGGATCACCCGCATTCAAAGGGCAGAAATTATACAGTGTGGGCACACACGAGGGGGCAGGAGTCTTGGGGCAATCTCAGAATCCTGCCCACCACAGCATTTAATGAAAACCCCTGAGCTAGGCACTTTATATACATTATCAATTTAATTTCATTCACTTCTGACAGCATTCATATGAAGTAGTTATTACTAATCCATTTTACAATTGGAAAAAAACAATGTGAATTAGCCATGTGCCCTTAGGCAAAAACTTCAGCACTCTGTGTTCACATTCACCGCTGGAATATAGAAGTGCTATTACCTTCCTTATGTATTACATGGAGTTATTTAAAAAAAAAGGGCAAATGAGGAAACACTTGGGAAATTATTCTGAAAATTAAAGTACCATGGATCTGCAAGGTATCTTATATGCCTGCGAATGGTTCTTTTGACTAGAAAAATATATGTATACTTCAAATGTGCTAGGGAGAAGGGCATGGAAGTGAGATTTTGAAAAGACATAAGATTTGGGAACTGTAATGTTAAGTCTCTTCGTCACTCTATGGATTTCTATTTCCTCACTTTAAATCATAAAATGGTGCACTGGGATGACCCAGAGAGATGATATGGGTAGGGTGGTGGGAGGGGGTGTTCAGGATTGGGAACTCATGTACACCCATGGCAGATTTGTGTCAATGTACGGCAAAACCAATACAGCATTGTAAAGTAAAATAAATAAATAAATAATAAATAAATAAAATAAAAATAAATAAATAATAAAATGAAGGGGCTGGGATAGGGGATGTATAAAGTCTATTTCAGAACTAAAACTATTCTATGAGTTTGTTTTCTATTTATATTAAAGATCTGAATGCAGGGGGAAAGCCATTGTTTTAGCTGCAACCCTGTAGTACCTGCAAGAATGTGAGCAAACTCTCCCACAGCAGTTGTTAATGATGCTTGGGAAACATTAAATTATAATAATGTACCTCCACCTCTGGATGCCCCTGCCATCAATAAAATAGAATCTCTTTGTAAGGGGTAATGAAAAATAGAAATCATGGTTTTTCCAGACATATAGAAAGCCCAGCTAATTAACTACTGAGCCATTTCTCCAGGCAGCAAATATTCTGGTTGATTCTGTATATCACTGTCAAATAGTTAAGTCAATGAGGGAGTCCATTTACACGTTACTTGCTACCATCTTGGATGAGTCAAAAAGAATATGAAATTAAAAGAGGGATAAAATTTCTTCCTCTAATTAATATTCCAGAGAACAATATTAAACCCCAGTCCCTCAATCTGCTTCAATCAAGGGAGAATAATAAAGATCACGGATATAAATACATATCAAGATCTATATAGAGAAACACATCCTTGGCAAGGCAGCTGACATGCTGAAATTGCTCACAAGGGCCCTTCAATCTATCACTGCACAGCAGAGATAAAAGGGGAAAAAAATCAATTCCAGTAGTGCAAAGTGTAAGCATAAAAGTCATAAACAAAAGCATCATTAAACAAGAAATGGAATTATAGCTCTGGGTATGTTAGGTTGAATGTGGGTGAGCTTTTTCTTTTTTCCTAAGGATTCCCTTGCCAATTTGTTCAACGTATTCATTCAATTCACGGCATTTAATAGGTGCTATTTTTTTAAAGTGAGGAGTCTATCTGAGACCATTAGAATACTCAGGACTCACAAATGAGAAGGGAGAAATGCAAATTGCTCTATTTTTAACTAAAAGGTGTTTCAAAACTGAGACAGAACATTAAGATTCTCTAACAACAGATCATGCTGTTTATCACAAGGCATGCTTGTTCTATGCTGAGCAAGAAAGTCAATACCTCTCTGAGACTAAATAAATCTTTCAAAGAACCCCAGTTTCACCTGGTAAAAAGCCTGTTTCAACATGTAAGTAAACCCCAGAGTCTTTGAACTGTTCAGTCCCATAACAGAGTTGGCAGTACGCTTTCAAAGTGGAATCTATTTACTCTGATCCAACAGTGACTTAAGCTGATGGCATGCCATAAACAGAAAGGAACACAGAAATAAAAGTCTCAGCCCAGGATGGTAAATAGATTTTATCTCTTGGACTGGCTCTGATCACTTGGTACTGGCTGCCTGTAATATGGTCTGGGCATCTCAGAGCCCTGCTGACATTAGTGAGCAAAAATGCTGTCATCAATTAGCAATTTCTGATATGAGGCAGGAACCGGACTTGGGGAGGTGAGGGAATGTCCCACAGCTAGGTAAAAGTCCCCAAAGAGTTCTATCTTTTGAATTCCAGTTTCTTCAAAAGTTTCCAAAACCTTCTAAGAACTTTGCAAGAAAAAGTTATTTCATAATCCCAGGAGTGTACTTTAATTTTGATGATATTTGAACTGGTAATAATGAACCTTGAACACTTGTCAAGGAAATTCCTTGGAGGTCCAGTGATTAAGACTTGGCACATTCATTGAAGGGCCTCGGGTTCAATCCCCAGGCAGGGAATTAAGATCTCTCCAAGCTGAGTGGAAGGGCCAAAAATAAAACAAATAAACAAAAAACACTTGTCAAATAAAATGGGTTTTTCAGAGCATACACCTTCTCCTTTAGAAATTAATCTAAGAAATCCAATGAGTTGCTCCGTTGTGGAAAGCATCCTGAGTTTGGAAGAATATTCTGTCTTCCATAGATTCAACCATGATACTATTACCAATAAATTATTTTTCACTCTTAAATGAGGCTTACCTGATCAAAAACATGATGCATGAGACAAACATTCATCATAAGTCAAAGGTTTGGAGTAAGCAGGTATGATTTAATAGTGAGACACTGACAGAGAATCCGGAAGTGAGGTTCTCAGTCTGACCACTCATGGAGTGACTTGGGAAATCAATTCATTGAACTTTTTAATATCTTGTTTCCATCACAGCTGAGGCCATCAGCTTATCTATGGCACTCAACACCTTAGAGCTGATGACCTCTTTTTGCTATAAGTTCCTTTCAGGTAACCAGTATTAGTGAGATGCTCATCATACTCACTGGGCAAAAAACATATATTTTTAGCCTTGCCTAAAAGGTTATCCATAACTTTGATACATTCTGCTGAGATATCTAGTCATCCTTGCCCTTCACCATCAGTAAGTTAATACCCTCACCTGCTGTGGTCATTCATCCCTAACTCTGATGAAACCATTTCACATGCTTGACTTAGTCCATGGGAAGGCTCTCGGTCCAGTGGCAAAAGAGTCGAAGGTTGCACTGAACAGCCACCTCCTCTGACAAGTTTTCTCTTTTCTGACCATCTACAGCACGTCCTCATCTTTGATGAATGTTAAATTCCCCAGGAGAAAGATTTGACTTTTTCTCCTTTCATATCTCTATAGCACCTGGCAAAGTCATGTCTAAACAAATAAATTTTGAATACCAGTGAATATGATTCTTTCAGCTTCTGCCTCAGTTCCAAAGAGCTTGCATGTTCCCATTTCCATCAACCAAGGAAAAGAATATTTCCATCAGATACTACTTGTGGCTCATAGTTGAAAAGAAAGATGAAGTGTGAGGTGCTAGTAAATATGGCCTTAGGAGCACAGGGAACACAGCGGCTGCTGCTGCTGCTGCTGCTGCTGCTGCTAAGTCGCTTCAGTCATGTCCGACTCTGTGCGACCCCATAGACGGCAGCCCACCAGGCTCCCCCGTCCCTGGGATTCTACAGGCAAGAACACTGGAGTGGGTTGCCATTTCCTTCTCCACAGGGAACACTATTGAACATAAAATAATCAACCAGGACCTACTACATAGCAGAGGGAACTCGGCTCAGTACTCTGAAATGACCTATATGGGAAAACAGAGTGAAGTAAGCCAGAAAGAAAAACACCAATACAGTATGCTGCTGCTAAGTCACTTCAGTCGTGTCCGACTCTGCGCGACCCCATAGGCGGCAGCCCACCAGGCTCCCCCATCCCTGGGATTCTCCAGGCAAGAACACTGGAGTGGGTTGCCATTTCCTTCTCCAATGCATGAAAGTGAAAAGTGAAAGTGAAGTGGCTTAACTGTGTTTGACCCTCAGCGACCCCATGGACGGCAGCCTACCAGACTCCATCCATGGGATTTTCCAAGCAAGAGTACTGGAGTGGGGTGCCATTGCCTTCTCCCCCAAAACAGTATACTAACACATATATATGGAATTTAGAAAGATGGTAATGATAACCCTCTATGTGAGACAGCAAAAGAGACACAGATGTATAGAACGGACTTTTAGACTCTGTGGGAGAGGGAGAGGGTGGGATGATTTGGGAGAATGGCATTGAAACATGTATACTATCAGGTAAGAAATGAATCGCCAGTCTATGTTCAATACAGGATACAGGATGCTTGGGGCTGGTGCACGGGGATGATCCAGAGAGATGATATGGGGTGGGAGGTGGGAGGGGGGTTCAGGATTGGGAACTCATGTACACCCGTGGCTGATTCATGCCAATATATGGCAAAACCAATACAGTATTGTAAAGCAAAATAAAGTAAAAACAAAAATTTAAAAAGAAAATTGTGGATATATGTATAACTGATTCACTGTATGCTGAAACTAACCCAACATTATATACTCCAATAAATATTTTTTTTAAAAAAAGAACACAAGAAACTAGCTTTTCCTTTCCACTAAATATCCAATAAATATTCAAAAAGATAGAAACATATCTATACTGGGAACTAGAGAAAGTACTTGTGCATAAGGAATTTATGCCAGATCTTATCTTACAGATGAGACTAGTCTGAAAGAAAATTTTGACATCTAACACATGATCCAAATTACCACTCTCTGTTTGAGAGAGACAGGATAGTGAACTGAGGAAGTAAGCAGGAAAAGATCTCACTAAATCCTTGCTGATATCAACTAAACCAGAGAGGGCTGGAGCTGAAGCAGGCCATGTGGTTGGCAGACAACACAGTGCTTGGACTCGTACGTCTGTGGGCTGGCAAGCACCTGGACAGCTCTGCTGTACTGGAGGCAGTAGCTTTATTTGGTCAGTTCGTGGGTTGGGATACTTGAGCAAAGAAAATGAAGTAAAGACAACCACTGCCCCAAGCATCCTATTCATATCTGCTCCTTGGGATGAAGCTTCCCGACAGAACTATCTAAAACTCTATCAATAACATATTTTTCTAGGGGAAAGAGACATCTGAGCTGGTTATATTGCTGTAACATTCTTTGTTTTGCTTTCTTCTCTTCTTGTATTTTTAACCTAAGACCTCTAGATACATTTGCTCAAGGAGCCTTAAGTATTTCTGACAGAAGCTAGCTCACTTTCTATAGAGCACAAAACAAACGTCCAACTGAGAAGACAGGTGATACAAACGCAGTATGTGGTCAGGTATGGGCGTGATGGGACCTGTGAGTCTGGGGTAACGGTGACTTATGGTTTAGTTCTGGCAGGTTGTTGCCAAATGGAAAGTTGCTGGTTTATCATAATTTCTCAACAAATATGTGTTGTTATTGGAATGAGAAACTCTAGAAACCACACCAGAACACAAAGGACCACTTAAAAATATAGAAAGATCATGAAAAAAAAAGAGTAAGAGGCATGAAAGACAAACAAAAACAAAATTATATTAAAAACAGAAAAGAGATCATGTAGACATAAGCAATAACATCATTAACCAAGAAATAAGAGCGAGAAACTTAACCTATTTGTAAGTCTTCAGAATGATAGGTGTTCATAGCATTCCAGAAACAGAAAGAGATCCAAGTCTAGTCATAGTCCATTACTTTTCTCTAACCTTAGAAGATAAGAAAGACTTATACAAAAATCCTGGAAAAATTAAAGTCGGTCTTATTCTTGTTCTCCACAGAACTAAATACTGATGCACGATACTTCCATAACGGATGTAAAAGTCCACAAGAGTATAGTCCACAGTCTGACAAAAAAAAGCCAGGAATCTGACAGACCCTTAATTTCAAAATAACTGTAATTTGTGTTAAAAGATCAAGGAATTGATGGACAACATTCATAAACAGATGGGCAATTTCAAAAAAGAGACAGAAACTATATATAGGAGTCAAACTGAAATGCTAGGAGTAAACGAAAAACCATGATGTAAGAGATTTTTTAAAATCCTTTTCCTTTATCCATCCACTTTTCATATAAGAGCACTAATCCCATGATGAGGACCCAACACTTGTGACCTTATCTAAACCTACTTCCCAGGACCCCATCTCCAAATATCATCACATAGGGGGCTAAGGTTTTAAAAGTAGGAATCTGGGGGGAGACACAGTTCAGTCCATAACAGTTCCTGAGGAGAAGTCAGGTGTAATTCTGATCTTTCTTCCTCCATAGGCAAGGTGTTCTTATCCACTGGTATCTTTCAATATTTTCTCATTATCTTTGATTTTCAGCAACTTAAATGTACTATGCATCAGTGTAGTTTTTCAGCATTTATCATGCTTGGTGCTCTTTGAGCTTCCTGGATATGTGGTTTAGTGTCTGATATTAATCTGGGGACATTCTTAGTTACAGTCCATTCTTTCTTCTCTAGTATATCCATTACACATTAGTTATACCTCTAGTAGTTGTCCCAAAGTTCTTGGATATTCTGGGTTTTTTTCAGTCTTTTTTCTCTCTGCTTTTCCATTTTGAAAGTTTCTATTGATGAATCCTTAACTCAGAGATTCTTTCCTCAGTCATGTCCAATCTACTTATAAGCCCACCAAGGGCATTCTTCATTTCTGTTAGAGTGCTTTTAATCACCAGCATTTCTTCTTGGTTCTTTCTTGGAATTTCCATCTCTCTGCTTACATTGTGCATCTGTTCTTGCTTGCAGTCCACTTTATACATTAGCACCTTTAGCATGCTAATCATAGTTGTTTTAAATTCCCAGTCTGATAATTCCAATATCCTTGTCATAGCTAGGTCTGGTTCCAATGCTTGATATTTCTCTTCAAACTGTGTTTTTTGCTTTTCAGTATGCCTTGTAATTTTTTTTCTTGGTAGCCAGACATGTAAGAGGTAAAAGGAAGTATGGCAAACAGACCTTTAGTAATACGGTATTAATACATGAGGGTAGGGAAACTCTACAGTCCAGTGATTAGTTCCGTATTTTGGTGACCCTGCGCCTCTAGACGGTAAACTTCACAAGTGCTTCTGAGTCCCATCCCCACCTTAGGTGGAACAGAATGGAAAGAATGGACTGGGCTGGAATTGGGTATGTCCCTTTCCCCACATGGAAGGCTGAAGCCAAACTGGAGTTTGGCATTTCCCTTCCTCCAGGTCAGTTCGGCTCTGGAAAAATCCCAGTACTTTAGGCTACAGTAAAATCTTAAGGCAGGCTTGGTTAAGAAGAACAGAATACTCTGCTGCACTTCAAAATGGTTACTCTTCCCCCTCCACCTACTGAAAGCAGGAGGATTCTTCTCCAATTATTCACTGTTGAGCTCAAGGGGGTGAAGCACCACAAGTGTGGGGCTTCCCTAATGACTGGATTCACCTGGGGTTATTAACTCTAGGCTTGTCCACACTGAGCCTGCAGCAATTTGTCAGCCACAGTTCAGGTCTGCCTCCTCTTGGTGCTGGTTCCCACAGAGGTTTCTGTTCCTGGACTCCTGCTGCAGTAAGTTTCGGTTCTCTGTATTTACCTGTCCATCTCTCCAATTTTAGAGGCAGGAATTTATCAAAACTTACATTTATCAAAACTTATGCTCAGTCGTGTCTAACTCTCTGTGACTCCATGAACTATAGCCTGCCAAGCTCCTCTGTCCATGGAATTTTCCAGGCAAAAATACTGGAGCTGGTTGCCATTTCCTTCTCCAGGGGATCTTCCTTGATCCAGGGATCAAACCTGCATTTCCTGAGTGTCCTGTATTGGCAGGCAGATTCTTTACCACTGTGCCACCTGGAAAACTCTATCAAAACTTATCTAATTATGTATATTAAAAATATGGGTTCTGCAGCATACAAATTATATCTCAATGAACCAGAATTTCAAAAAATTAATGAAAAATAAATGTATAAACAAGCAAAGACTGGAACATAACAGAAGAAACTATAAAGGGTCCTGCAGAGAAAAGCTTGTGACTCCCAAATTTTATAGGCAGTTATTTTACCAAAGAGCAGTAGAAACAGGTTTTCAGAAAATTCCTTAGTAATTTTCCTGAATGGAATACCTGGGTCCTGTGACAGAATAAAGGAATGTATTTCAAAAGAAAGAACCCAGAAACACTGATTAATTATATAATTGTTGTTCTATGTGACAAATATATATGTGATGACAAACAGATCCACCAGAAGTATAAAGGTGATGGCAAACAGATCCACCAAAAGCTGTATGCTACCCTTCTGCACTGGAAAAAGGAGCCTTCTCCTCTCCCTTTTTTTTTTTTGATGTAAAAGAAGATAATCATATGAAAAGGATGGAAAGAGTGAAGGAGGGAATTATGCCATTGATTATCCCAGAGAAATTCAACTGTGATGCACTGGAAGATGACATTACTGAATTCCTCGCTTCCACAAAGAGGAATAACAGTTATATTGCTGCCACTGATACTGATGAGTTTAATATGATTTTCAGTTAAAATTTTTTCAAAAGTCAGTTAACAAATGCCATATACTATCTATTTAAAGCCCTTTGGAACATATATCATTTACTCTTTTGCATTTAATTTTTATTTAATAAAGACGTACTTGTGGTGTAACACATTAAAGGCAGAGTGTCCATAAAGTCAAGAAATAAGTACACTATCAATCAATTTCTTTTTTACTGATTGAAGATGGCCCTGAACGTGTTTGTAACAATGAACAGCAGTGGTCCTCTGCCCACATCATCCATCTCTTTGCTCTAATTCTTGCTGCCTGAAGGCAGTGACTTTCAGCTGTTTCTTCTTCACCTATTTGCCTCCATATTTCCAAATAACACGCTTGTTTTGTTGTTTCTTGACTTTTTTCAACTTCAGATATTATTTGCTGACTTTCTAACATGGAAGACAAAATTAAGACCTCTGCAAAGTCAAACAGGCAGACACACACACACACACACACACACACTCTTCATCTCCCCCTATTCTGCTATTATAGTTGCAACTGTTATTCAGAATGTCATAAATACAACATATTATTCACAGCTGAGCCATGCACTGACCATACATTTCTTTTCTGATACCACTTGTTCTTTTCCAAAAGTTATTATCTTGTTTTCTTTAATCATCCTAGGTTTCCCTTGCTGCCAGCCTGGGTTTTAACTTTCTCCATCTGAATAAATCTATGGTCCATCTGTTTTCTGGATTCTAAAATTTTTGCTATCATATCCATTCCTGTTCTCTGTCCATAAAGCTTTATGCAATTGTATCCTTTTACCGTCTTCTGAGTGGTATTTCAGAAGGAAGCATCAGTAAGAAAGTGGGGGCCTGTCAACTGCCATGTTAAGCCAAAGCCCCTCCCAGTGTCAGTAACTGACTGGGCCAGGCAGACACCTGCAAGAGTGGGGGGGTTCAGACCAGGTGGGCTTTGTGGTCAGTAGCAAATCAGGTATCTTAATGCATCTTCTAAACCACTGAGGCCTCATCCTCCAGGCCCTGTTACTCCTGATGTGCTCAGATCCCATTCCTCTTGTAATTGGAGGAGAGTTTGTTTACTTAAAATACAGTTAATTCAAGAGAGAAGAAGGCCGTTGGCCTTGCACCTACCTTCACAGCACTGAAGCAGAACACGTGCAGCACAGCCGCGGCGGACGCACTCCGGGCCACACTGTAAACAGCTGACAGCAATCCCGAAACGGCTGGAACACAAACAAGAGTTCCCTTCTGGAGCGGCAGGTCTCACAGTCAATACATAGAGTAAGAAAGTGAAGTTCGCAACTTTCAAATGCAAAATGCCTGCCAAAGGGGCAAAGAATCAATCCACAGGGCAGCCAAAAAGCACTGGGTGACGCTTAGCACGAGAAAGACACTGACCTTTAACTAAAAACTCAGGAAGACCACAGTTAGAAAGAACTTTTGATAACTTTTAGGAGACTGTGAACCAGTCATTGTGGAGGTGGGGAGACCTTGTTGCTTATAGTTGGAAGCTCCTGGCCCAGGAAAGATCAGGGATGTGATTTCAGTAGAAGAAAGGAGAGAGAGAGAGAGACAAATATGGAGATGGATATTAGACACAGATATGGATAGATACATAGATAGATGATGGACGAATAGATAGATAAGAGACAGACAGATGAAAGATCAATAATAGATGGATGAATAAATAAATAGATGTATAGAGAGATGGGTGGATGAATGATAGCTAGGTAGATGAATAGACAGATACATAGATATTAACAGATGAATAGATGACAGACAGATGAGTAGATAGATGAGAGATAGCTAATAGATGGATACATAATAGATACATAGAGATGGATGAATAGATAGCTAGATATTTTAATAGATAGATGGAAAAATGAATGGATAGATAAACAGAACAAGCCAGCACTCCTGTGTGTGTAGGTGTGTGTGTATGGGTGTGTGTGCATGTGTGTGCATGTATACAAGGAGGAGGCAGCTGTAACAGATCACCTGTTATGCTCTAATGCTTTATGTACATGACTTCATGAAATCCTCACAGCAACCCCAAGAGATCAGTGTGTTAGTTTCCATTTAGAGAAGAGTAAGCTTTAAAGGTGAGAAATCTGGGTAAAGTCTCCAAGTAAGCATTGGATGAAGCTTTACCCACCTTGGTCAGAAAGTAAGGAACACACCAAATGAAAGGGCATAGGTCACCTGTCTGTACAGGCCTGCACACAACACACACTTACCATGTCACACCCATATGCTCCCAGACTAACTCATTCAGCTGCTAAGTCACTTCAGTCGTGTCCGACTCTGTGCGACCCCATAGACGGCAGCCCATCAGGCTCCCCTGTCCCTGGGATTCTCCAGGCAAGAACACTGGAGTGCTCAAATGCACATGCTCACATGCTAACCTCCACTCACTCACGTTCACACACATTAATACATGCAGCTTTTCCAATGAAGAATTAGAAGGTCCCTAAACCAAGTCCTTGGAAAAGACTGATGCTGGGAGGGATTGGGGGCAGGAGGAGAAGGGAACGACAGAGGATGAGATGGCTGGATGGCATAGCCAACTCGATGGACGTGGGTTTGGGTGAACTCTGCGAGTTGGTGATGGACAGGGAGGCCTGGTGTGCTGCAATTCATGGGGTCGCAAAGAGTCAGGCATGACTGAGCGACTGAACTGAACTGAAACCAAGTCCAAGCTTCCCTGGTGGCTCAGATGGTAAAGAATCTGCCTGTAATGCAGAAGACTCAGGTTCAATCCCTGGGTCCGGAAGATCCCCTGGAGAAGGAAATGGTAACCCACTCCAATACTCTTGCCTGGAGAATCCCATGGACAGAGGAGCCTAGTGGGCTATATTCCATGGGGTTGCAAGGAGTTGGACACAACGGAGCAACTCACAGTTTCAGTTTTAAATGAAATCCAAAGCTCATAGAATTCTACAATTCCCCATTTTCTGCTTGTGTCAAGCCAGGTGGGCCACTTTCAATTTTGCCAGATGAATCTAGAAGGGCCCACCATCAATCTAACAAACCCAAGCTGAAGTCCTTTAAGGGTGAGGACAAAGAAAACCTAACTGTCCAGGTTTCATTCCATGCCTGAGGCTATTTAGCCCTTATCTGAACTTGATACTTTTTTACAGAAAGAACAGAATGTAAAAGACTTACCAGAACCTCCAAAAAACAGCATGTCAATTTGCTCCAAAAGATAAATACAGAAAGTGTTGATCTGCGGGAAGAGTCCAAGGAGGGAGATTGCAGGGAAGCAATAGAGAAATACTGAAAGTGAACAGACAAAATTGACAGTGAGCATGCAGGAACAGGGCCCCAGGTTCCACTGCAGTCCCACCTCCCTCCCACCTTTCAGCCCAGTCCACCCCGCGCAGGTCCTGGCGACACTATGGCCTCTTCTCCCCCAGCCACTGATGGAGGCTGAGGCTGAACCAAACACAGGCCTTGGAAGTAACAGGAGGGGCTGCTGAAGGAGAGGCCAGCAGGCTGGCCCAGGACTGAGTGGACACCTGGGGATGGTAGGTAGATGGTAGGTAGACTGGCCTTTAGTTTGCAAGGGCAGACTTGAAATTGGGGGAAGAGATGGGAGAAAGGACCAGGAAAATGACAGGAAGGTGCAAAACCCAAGCCCAGTCATTAGAGGATCCCTTCCTGCAAGGCTACTGGCTTTGTCACTTCAAGGGCTTGAGGTGTGGTGTCTTCTCTGTTCTCACTGCAAACTCAGAGCTCAGTCAGAACCCACAGAGGAGCAAGGGAAGGTGGCAGTTAACCAAGAAACCCTATCACCATGGTGCTACGACACTGCAGGACCTGCTTCTTAGGTGCAGCAGGTCACCTGGGAGGTGAACGTGGCCCTGCCTGAGAAGAGGAAGACTGCTGGCTCCCAAACCGTCACAGCGCAACTGCATGAAACATACACGTTACGGGCTTCCCTGGGGGCTCAGACGGTACAGAATCTGCCTGCACTGTGGGAGACCTGGGTTCGACCCCTGGGTCAGGAAGATTCCCTGGAGAAGGGAATGGTAACACACTCCAGTATTCTTGCCTGGAGAATTCCATGGACAGAGGAGCCTAGCGGGCTACAGTTCATGGGGTTGCGAAGAGTCAGAAACGACTAAGCGACTAACACCTTCTACACATTATAATTCAAAATCTCACAGAGATCATTTGTTCAGGGAAAGAACATACAGTCAAGCTGCATTTTACAGCAATCTACCCAGTGTTCTCTCTTCCTTAATTCTATTTTTTTCAGTTAGATTTCATAGAAACACAAAAATTCCCATCAGTGCTAGCACAGTACATCTGTCTACCTTTCTGTCTCAGTTTATTGGGTGGAAAGTCAATGAAGTTTAATCCTGGTAAACCTTAATAAAACGAGGGAAATTTTATTTGAAATCTAAGATGCCTAAACATGGAACTATGTCCAAACCCCATACATAAGCCACAGTGAACAGTGCACGCGGGAAGGATGGGGAGTGTTTCAGCTATTTCTGAAGAACTGGAAATGCAAAACTTTCCACAGTGAAATCATAGGGATGAAAGTATTTGTGTGTCCCATTATCTGGAAAATAGTGGGTTAACCCCACTATAATAATATGGGATAAACCCTACGACAACAATACCAAAAAACTGTTCTAACATTGTGTGGAGGTAAAATTTTATGCAGCAAACATGGCTATGGCAAATGAGCCTTTGCTTGGAACTGGAGCCATATTTTGACATACATGGTGATTTTGTAATGTTTTCTGTCACAAGATTTTAACTATATTGTGAAAATCTAGAGATCTGTGAGTAACATGCTTCTCAATCAAAGTTGGCAATAACAAGGCGTAGTGGAAGGGGTGGATTTGGAGTTTGGGGTTAGCAGATGCAAACTATTATATACAGGATGGATAATGGCCAACAAAGGTTCATACGGCTAAAGCTCTGATTTTTCCAGTAGTCATGCACATACGTGAGCATTGGGCCATAAAGAAGGCTGAGGGCCAAAGAATTGATGCTTTTGAATTGTGGTGATGGAAGACTTTTGAGAATCCCCTGGACAACAGGGAGATCAAACCAGTCCATCCTAAAGAAAATCAACCCTGAATATTCATTGGAAGGACTGATGCTGAAGCTGAAGCTCCAATACTCTGACCACCTTAAGTGAAGAGCCGACTCACTGGGAAAGACTCTGGTACTGGGAAAGAAGACTGAGGGCAGAAGGAGAAGGGGACAACAGAGGATGAGATGGTTGGATGGCATCACTGACACAATGGACATGAGTCTGAGCAAACTCCGGGAGATGGTGAAGGACAGGAAGCCTGGCCTGCTGCAGTCCATGAGGGTCATGAAGAGTTGGACACAACTTAGTAACTAAACAACCACAACCAGACAACCAGGTCCTACTGTATAGCACAAGGAGCTATATTCAATATTCTGTGATAAACCATAATGGAAAAGACTATATATATACATATATAACTGAGTCACTCTCTAGTACAGCAGAAATTAACACAACATTACAAATCAACTATACTTCAATAAAATTTAAAACAAAAACAAAGTTGCCAAAAAGACACAAACAGATATCTGCTAGTCATAACCACATAAAACAATTTCTTTTCTCAGTTTTTATATGAAAGGAAAGATAGAAGAAATAAAGAGCAAGTTAATGGTAGGACTTACAGGTTTGAGCATCAAAATGTTACCTTCTCTAATTTCAAGAAAACTGACTAGTTTTTCTTAACTTTGGGATTCAAAACCCAGCAGTGAAGATTAGATGATTCGTTGCATTCTTCAGGACCAGGATAGGAGCAGAGGAAGGGTGCAACAAGATATCATTACTTCAAAAGCCATACCAAGAATGAAGAACTACAGGGGAAAAATTTTTGGCTGTGAAATAATACAATAATGGCAGCCAAATACTGGAAACACGGGTAAACAAGTATTTTCTACAAGAAATACATTAGGCTGGGACCCCCCTGGTGGTGCAGTGGCTGAGACTACATGTTCCCAATGCAGGGGGCTGGGGTTCCATCTCTGGTCCAGGAACTTGATCTCACAGGCTGCAAGCAAGAATTTGCATGCCACAACTAAGACCCAGCATAGCCAAATAAATACATAATAAATAGAATAAATATTAACAAAGGAAATACATTAGGCAATAACACCCAAACGAATAAAGTGGAAAGAAGTGGAACATGATGAAGGATGGCAGGAGGAAAATAAAATGGTACAAGACGCCAGAAGTTCTAACGGAAGATGCTCTGGCCACACCTGCAGAGTAGGAGCAGAAGGACACAGCAGAGGAAGGAGAGCAGACGACGGGGAGCCCGGGATTTAGGTCATCCCAGGCGGAAGTAGAGAAGGAAGTCTCTCGTCCGAGTGGAAGAGGCGAATGAAAACGCAGCCCAAACCTCGTGGCATTAGTAGGATGACTGGAAAATTCCACCTGAAGTTGATGAAATGAATTTGTCTTTTTTCCCAAAAGTGAAAAATAAACAAATCCCTGTGTTTGTTGGCAATTTTCCCTGTAAACAAAGATTTATTTCTTAGTGTACTGCTCGGAGGGTGTGTAATTTTCTCTCACATCCTGCCTACTCCTCATGCTCCCTAATAATTACTATAAATGCAGAAACTTCTGGTACAGTGCCATTTCTTTTCAAGCAAAGGGTATAAATAAAGATATTGGAACTTGCTCCTTTCTTATGGTAAATGTGAAGAAGAATATTAACTACTATATTTGCAGGTTGGGGTGGGTGGAGGTGGGCAGAATTAAAATAACATGGAAGTAAAACCAAGGAAAAGACCCTGATGCTGGGAAAGATTGAGGGCAGGAGGAGAAGCAGGTGACAGAGGCTGAGATGGCTGGACGGTATCACCCACTCAATGGGCCTGAGTTTGAACAAACTCCTGGAGATAGTGAAGGACAGAAAAGCCTGGCGTGCTGCAGTCCATGGGGTCGCAAAGAGTTGGACACGACTGAGCGACTGAACAGCAACATGAACTTGGTATGACTGCAAACACTGTGCGTCTCCTACATGTCATATCTGTGTTTTAGCATATGGTCCTGACACGGATTACTGGGGTCAAGAGACAAGTCTTTACATGAGACATGGAAACATGCATCTCAGGGTACAGGTGAGCATGGATCCACCTCAGTCACTGGTTACAAAACCTCCATTATCTCCAAGGCTTACATCATTGAAGCTGCTTGAGTGTAGGCAGCAGGTGATGGTCCTAAAGACTAAAACAAAATGTCAAACTCTCACGTCTGAAAAGGACCCATTCAGTATGTAGAACCCTTCTGTAAGTGATGCTGTCTCAGATCGCCCGAGTTCTTCCCACGTTAGGGAACTCCTTGCTTCACTAGGCAACCCATGGCCCTGCTGGCCAGCTCTACACCAAACCACTTCACCAGTCCCGCAGTGAGCTGTCATCCACCTACGCGACAGTGGAACTAGTTATCACAGCTACTCCAGCAGAAAATAAAACCTCTCCTGTTCCAATCTGGCAGCCTTTTAACCACCTGCAGCCACCACGTGTGCCCCCAGGACCCCAGCATTTCCTCTCTAGGCTGGACATCCCCATTCCCTTGCCCCATGTGAAGACCCCAAGTAGCCCATGTGGCCACACTTCTCAGAACACACTCTGGAGCTGTTACTACTCTTCCTGAAATACAGTACTAGGGACTGCAGACCTCTTGGCTTTCTCATCCAAAGGATGATTACAAAGCCAGTCGCACTCATAGGCTTTTGTTGAAGTTACCCAAATGCAAAGTAATAAAAATTTCAACCCAGAGGTCAGCAAAGGAAATGAGCACTAGAAAGGTCTTTCACCTTACTCGTAGAGGAAAAAAGAAAGACGTTCTCCTTATAATGAAAGAGAAGTGATATTCTGAACATATATGAAAGATCATAAAAGAGAAATAAATTATGTAAGAATATAACTCTGAAGGTTTCTATTTCCTGAACTCACCTCTCAGTCTACAAAAACAACTAGTCCCACCACTGACTTTGTCTTTCTTCTTGTGTCAATTTTATTCTCCAGGTTCCTTATCTCTTGGAAGGATCCTTATCCCTCCACTGTCTAGCAGGTGGATTACAGCTCACTGCAAGACTGGTGAAGTGGTTTGGTGTAGAGCTGTTCCTTATCACTGCACTTTCTCCTCCTTCTATTGGTCTGTGATCCGATGTTCTCTTCTCACGTCCCATGTGGCAAAGAGCTTCTCCAACCTCCCCACCTGCCCAATGGCCACTAAACTCACCTCCTACCCCTGGCTCACTTTCAACCCCTTCTGCCCTGGGAGGCGGAATAAGGCAGCAGACATTACATCTTCCTCTCTTCCTGCTCCTCTTCCTCTGCCAGCTCTCTACACTCTGGTAGGTTGGTTTCTGAGCAGAAACCTAGAGAAGCAGTGGGGAACCGAGATTTTGCCCAGAAAGCACAACTCTAAGCACTATTCCACACACTCCAGCCTCAGTCAGAAGAGGACCACCTCCTCAGCACGAAGAGCACACAAGCATCTTCGGGCCCACGATGGTAGACGCCTCATGTATTCAGTTTCTATTTTTCTCATGTCCTTTCTCTTAGATGCTCCTTGTCGAATGGGTTAAATTGCGCCCCTCCAAAAGATATCAGAGTCCTAACCCCAAGGACCTATGAATGGGACTTTATTTGGAGATGTGGGTCTTTGCAGATTACCATTACGATGAGATCATTAGAATGGGCTTTAATCTAATACGACTGAAATCCTTATAAACGGGAAATTCGGATACAAAGACAGATATACACAAAAAGGGACGATGAATAATGTGAAGAGATGCAGGGAGAAGAGGGCCACTGACAGCCCGAGGAGAGAGCCTGGAGAATATCTTCCCCTTGTGCTCCCAGAGATGTTAGACCTCTGGCCTCCAGAAGGAGTAGACACACACGTCTGTTGTTCCGAGCCACCCATTTGTGGTACTTTGTCAGGACATTAAAACTCTCCTTTTTCTTCCTAATAACCTTTTGTTTTCCCTGAAGTTTTTTCTCTCTCTTCTTGCTAACTCTGAACCTAACAATGTCAGCAGCTATAAACTACTCAGATCCCTTGGTAGCTGAGGGACAGACAGAAGGTGACAAGGTGACAAAGAAGAATAAATGACTCTGAACTTCTTTTCCCTCATAAAGTCGGAAACTTTGTATAAACCTCTCTTTCTGTCTAAATTTGTCCCACAATCTATTCCTGTTTGGTACAAACTAGTAACGTCTACCACCTTCATTCCATAGGGGTTGCCACTGTTCTAGGTTTCCACCCTTCTTGACCCTGGACATCATTAAGTCAGCATGCTGGATTATTTACCACTATTCTCCTCACTGCTGACAAGCAGACAAAATATGTATTAAGGGGGAATTTTAATGAGAAAAAAAGGGAATTCCAGTGAAAAAGATAAGAAAAAATGCCTTGCCCCAACTCCACTCCCTAATGACACTGATTTGAAGATAAATAAAATTTGAATGTACATAGCTAATAGTCAATTCTAGAACCAGGGTTACTGCTAAAAGTAAAATCTTAGACTTTGACCAGTTACATTAAGGTCTTACTTTTTGAGCTTTGCTGCTGCTGCTGCTAAGTCGCTTCAGTTGTGTCCGACTCTGTGCCACCCCATAGATGGCAGCCCACCAGGCTCCCCCATCCCTGGGATTCTCTAGGCAAGAACACTGGAGTGGGTTGCCATTTCCTTCTCCAATGCATGAAAGTGAAAAGTGAAAGTGATTTAATTTCACTTCCTGATGGTATGCTAAGTCCACTATGCCAAGACAACTGCATTTATTCAATAGCATTGGCTTTTTCATAGTAGCAAATTAAAGGAAAATAGGAATCGGGGCGATCTATTAAAAGACGCTTACTCCTTGGAAGGAAACTTATGACCAACCTAGATAGTATATTCAAAAGCAGAGACATTACTTTTGCCAACAAACGTCCATCTAGTCAAGGCTATGGTTTTTCCTGTGGTCATGTATGGATGTGAGAGTTGGACTGTGAAGAAAGCTGAGGGCCGAAGAATTAATGCTTTTGAACTGTGGTGTTGAAGACTCTTGAGAGTCCCTTGGACTGCAAGGAGATCCAACCAGTCCATTCTAAAGGAGATCAGCCCTGGGTGTTCATTGGAAGGACTGATGCTAAAGCTGAAACTCCAATACTTTGGCCACCTCATGCGAAGAGTTGATTCATTGGAAAAGACTCTGATGCTGGGAGGGATTGGGCCAGGAGAAGGGGATGACAGAGGATGAGATGGCTGGATGGCATCACCGATTCAATGGACATGGGTTTGAGTGGACTCTGGGAGTTGGTGATGGACAGAGAGGCCTGGCATACTGCAATTCATGGGGTCGCAAAGAGTCGGACATGACTGAGCGACTGAACTGAACTGAACTGATTCAGAAAAAATGATTTCTAAATGGAATATATGTCAAGCTTTTCTTCTTCTAAATCTCTTTATACAAACCATCTGCAAAAGGTACTTACAAAATTCCTACTTATTCTAAGGAATGAGTTGAACAGTCCCAAAATGACTATAAGCTTTTCCTGATTTATGAATGGGAAGTGTTCCAAAGTCCATCTGTACAATAATTCCTTTGGTATTTAAAGCATACTCCATGCTCATCTCTCCACAAAGTGTCTCCTTAGCACCTGTATGCACTGGACACCATGCTTGGTGCTGGGGATTCCCTGGGGGATGTACAAGCTAGTGACAGAGAGGGGCATGGTCAAATATCACAAATGAAGCAGAAGATACAGAATGAGTTCGATATTATGAAAAGCAGGGGTTGTGAAAGGATAGAAGATGGGGCCCAACTTAGGGAAATGAGTCATCATTGCCTAGCATAGTGTGTATTGCTATGTTGGGGCTGGGCGTGCAGCAGAGAAGGAACACAAAGATTAGGTGAGAAGGCATGGGAACTGGGGCTTCAGGCCAGGCTGCAAACCCTCATGACCTCTAAGACATGGAAGTCTGCCAACACTCACCCTCAATGAGACTCTCAGGCAAGCTGGCCACAAGGTACACCAGACTGAGTGTGGGGCACAGACAAGGAAAAGCAACGTCACGGCACAGATGGGTGTTTTTTGGACACCTTCCAAGGTCCTTGTATGCCCTTTTCATCTCTAAATTCCAAGTCCTCCCATGCCCTTGACTGAAGCCTCCAGAGTCCAGCACTGCTGTTTATAAAAAGAAGATGACAGGAAAGGACAGTCCTCCCACGTGTGTGCAGTGGTGATGGGGCATCTCTGCCTACCCAGGCTCTAACACCTTCACTGTAGCTGATCTCAGAAGGAAGAGGAGTGAGCCAATTTATGGGAAGGTAGAAGGGACTTAAAGTCCTTCTTATTGCATGTGTGTGTGTGTGTGTTGTGACAGAATTTCAAATAATATAAAAAAGTAAAGTGAAAAATACCAGAGTAGAAAAAAAAGCAGAGTAGAAGTAAAGATTCTTGGGCAAAAGGACACTGTGTGTGTATACGCTTAGTTGCTCAGGCGTGTCCGACTCTTTGGGACCCCATAGACAGAAGCCTGCCAGACTCCTCTGTCCATGGAATTTCCCAGGCAAGAATTTTGGAGTGGGTGGCCATCTTCTCCTTCAAGGGATCTTCCCAACCCAGGCACTGAATCTGAGTCTTCTGAATCATGGGCAGGTTCTTGGCCCCTGAACTACCTGGGAAGTGACCAAGAGGACACTGACTAGGGGTTTAATCATGGGATCAGCTCCTATGTTTCTCCTAACTTGTTTCTGTTTCCTGTTAGAACTCAGAGAGTCTCTAAAACATGGTGCCAACACTCAGCTCCTCACATGACATAGCAGGAATCGAGGTGCTGAAGATGCAAAGGTGGGTTCATGCAGTGGGCCGAGTGGAGGGGAGTGAACAGTCTGCTACCAAAGCAGTAGGAAGAGGGATGCGAGACAGCAGCTGGGAAAGTGAGCCAGAGGGTGGAATGTCTACGGCAGTTTTCACCTATAAGAAGCACAAAGAGACGTTATATCTGGGGGTCCTCCTGAGTCCCACTGGAGAGACTCCGAGAGTTGTCATAGGATCAGAGAATGATGATGTAGGACCTATGGTTCTGACAATCTCCTCGAGTAAAACTTCCTGCTGGCAAGTAACAGATCCAGGAAGTGGAGCCTCTGGTAGCTGCCCTTTATCAACTCATCTGGTCAGTGTGATCAGATAACCACAAGTGAGCACATGTGTGATCCTCTGGGTGATCCTCAGAGCATCGGCAGTCAAGTCTTCAGAGCTGCAGGTCCACAATGGGGAAGCCTCTTTGCATAATTAAGATAATAATAGCTAATACCTGGTCCCAGACACTCTTCTATATGTTGAAACATACTAACACATCTAAAGCTTGCAACAACCTCTGAGGTGTATACTATTTTTAACCTCAAACTACAGTTGAATTTTGCTCAAGGTCACACAAGTAAGAAAGAAGCACAGCTGGAATTCAAATAGCCAGCCATCTGGCTCCAGAGCTGAGGCTCTACACCATTATAACATGAAGGTCAGCTGTATAAGTGGAGCATTTACATCAAACACCGCCTGGACCTTCAGGCAAGTAAAGCACACCAGCGAGAAGCCAGGTGACTAGCACATCCAGGACCCCATGTGGATGGAGAACCATGTCCACTCACGCATTTCCAGAGCATCTATGCCATGGCGATGAGTCAGTGACCACCATCTAGAGGGCAAAAATCACCCCCATCCTGGGGAGCCCCACTGATGCCCTACACCAGGCGCCCTAGCCACCTGTTCTTCAGATACTAAGTGCTGCAGCTCCCTAGCCATGAGTATCAACATCCTCTAGAACAAAGTCTCCAAGCCCCAGGTCATGGACTGATGCTGATTAGGAACTCGACCACACAGAAGGAGGCGAGCAGCAGGTGAGAAACCAAAGCTCCATCTGTATTTACAGCCACTTCCCATCACTCACATTACTGTCTGACCTCCGCCTCCCGTCAGATCAGTGGCCACATTAGATATGCGTAGGAGCACAAACCCTGCTGTGCTTGAATCATCACCAAACCACCCCGCCCCCGCCGCCCCCGCCGCCCCCGCAACCCCTGGTCAGTGGAAACATTGTCTTCCATGAAATGAGTCCCTGGTTTCAAAAAGGCTGGGGACCTCTGCTTTAGAATAAGCACACTGTTGGATGCTTTGGGCTCTGGCTCCCAGAGAGTCTACTGAAAGCACGCAAAGCAAAAGGGACATGCCCATCTCTTGATCCAATAAGCAAGTAACAAAGTTTCTCCAGTGAGGGATTCAGAAAATCAAGGGGAGAAATACCCTCCCATCTCTGTGACCTTTCCCACAATCCCCCCAAATGAACTCACCTATTAAGAGGTCCCTAGCCCATTGGAGGGACCCTGGAGAGAAGAGCTTCAGACCATACACAGTGTAAGTGGGAGGGTGCCTGGCTTTGGCCCCTGTATCAAGAAGCAAAATAAGGCCACACAGCACACAAAAATAGATTGGTCTGCTGTATGTTATGATTTGGTTGTGTCCCTAGAAAACAAACATAATTTCTGAATGGTACCTTTAATTTTGATTCAATGACAGAAACCTCATACTCAATCATTTATACCATATTATACAACTTGCACCATATAACACATTCTCCCCCTCCCCCACTATAATTCAGACACACAAAACACCAAGGGAAAAAAGAAAACCCCGATGCTTACTCTGTTTAAGAAGACTGAGAACATCAAAATGAATGTTATCCTTCTCAGACTCAACAAGATTTACCTGAAAATTTAATTACCAGCCTTGGATGAAATCGAGATCTAATTCAATGCTTCCCCCACAGCAAAACTTCTATTTGTGTTGTTCATTTCAAGCGCAAAACTAATTTAAACCACTGTTTGCTCTACATGGCCTAATTTGAGCTCCATTATTAACAAGAAATAGAATTACAACTTGGCTTCAATTTCCTTATGTCTTAGAAAGCAAGAAAATTCAGGTGCAAAGTTTATATTTGCAGAGTCTGCATAAAATGCCTTAATACCGTACAGTGGAATAATCCAATTTTTAAACATTTGCTATTTATATGCATTTTCCTCTGAGGAGGACCGAAAACGTAACAGATTTCATCTGAGGCCTCAAAATATTGTTACAAAGAGAGCAGACACATTTTTATTCTTCTCTTGGAATGGACACAAAAATTAGGGAAAAGGTGTAACATCAACTTTCCAGGGCAAAAGCTGATGAAGAATTTACATCTCACAAATCAATACACAATTCATAAGGCAACTTTACAGGGCAAAAGCCAATGAAGAATTTACATCTCACAAATTAACGCACAATTCCTAAGATTCAAAAAACCAACAAAAATGAACTACGGAGAGAATATTCTTTGCAATTCATGAACTACTTTGAGTATAAAAAGTCAAGATGAAAGTGATACGAGTTCAGATATGAATTTTTAAAGTCACTGCCTTGAACATATTATATTTAGAAATGCAATTTAAATTGCTCTGCTTCTGTAATAGAAATAGCCCTATTCTGAGGCCATCATTTAATGGGAAAGAAAACACAGCCTGTCCATGGGGGCTGGCTATGTTTGGCTCTGAGTCTGGGCTTAGTCTTAAAGGAATATTTGCACTCTTATGAAATTTCCTTTTAAATCCAACTAGGTCATAGATTAATGGGAAAGGGAATAGTTTTGCATTTGAAAAAAAAATTGAAACTAAAGCCTAAGTGAAATCTTAATGCATTTCTTATCAAGTTAATATCAAAATAAATTGCTTGGTATAGACAGCCACTTGGTATACAAATACACAAGCATGTGAGATCTTTGCTCAAACTGATATCATTTTAGGAATATAATTAAATACCTACTTCCCACTTGCCCTGATTCTTTTACTAAAAGGTTAAAACATCTTCTGCCAAGAATTGAAAGTTTTTGGTTTCAAACAAATTTAAGATATAATCTTGGATCTGCCAGGTCAAGCTTCATTTATTGGATCTGGGAATGCTTTCTTTGTACCCGTAATTTAAGATTCAAACTTTAAGCCTCCCTTTGAAAGAGCCTTCCCTGAATGTCATGCTACCTTTTGGGTCCCCAAATAATTCTAAGCGAATCACTAATACATGGCATGTAAGTCATTTTTATTTGCCTTGATTCCTAAGAACATCCATTA
Source organism: Capricornis sumatraensis (assembly GCF_032405125.1). NCBI lineage: Eukaryota > Metazoa > Chordata > Mammalia > Artiodactyla > Bovidae > Capricornis > Capricornis sumatraensis. The sequence goes on along the minus strand of NC_091078.1, from coordinate 38,849,091 downwards.
ATAAAATTTCCGTGCTCCAGTTACTTCTTTCATATAGGATTCAATCAGAAAAACCTCCAAGGATTGATTTTTTTTCAATATAAAAATTTCATTTGCTCCTCCAGGTGAAGTCTGAACAGTCTTTTAAAACTTATCCAAGTGTTTCCCATTCAAGTGTTTTTAACCTTAAAATACCCTAGGGGCACTGCTGATTTCTGCTGGGGGGCATCTTGGAGGCTGCTTCACAAAATCTGCTCTGTACAAGCATTTAGCTCTCCCAGGAGCCCCACCTACTCATACAATTTCTCAGCCTGCGCTCTGGTTGCAGGGCAAGTAAAGGATAAGGTGAGAGAATCTATTCAAACCTGGAGGTCCCCATCTGGAGAGCAGTGGTGCTTGTGACTAACAGACCAGAACATTCTAATTATCCTCTTACCAAGAGGGTGGGCTGCTCAAATGCTTCACACTTGCTGTTGATAGGTAGATAATAGGAAGCTAAGTAGATAGATACATGGATGAATGAACAGACAGATAAATAGATTAAATAGAGAGATACATAGATATGGATAGACAGACATAGAAAGATAAGATGATTCAGTTCAGTTCAGTCGCTCAGTGGTGTCTGACTCTTTGAGACCCCTTGGACTGCAGCAAGCCTGGCTTGCCTGTCCATCGCCAACTCCCAGAGTTTACTCAAACTCATGTCCATTGAGTCAGTGATGCCATCCAACCATCTCATCCTCTGTCATCCCCTTTTCCCGCCTTCAGTCTTTTCCAGCATCAGGGTCTTTTCAAATGAATCAGTTCTTTGCATCAGCTAGCCAAAGTATTGGTGGCTCAGAGGTTAAAGCATCCGCCTGCAAGGTGGGAGACCTGGGTTCGATCCCTGGGTTGGAGAGATCCCCTGGAGAAGGAAATGGCAACCCACTCCAGTATTCTTGCCTGGAGAATTCCATGGATGGAGGGGCCTGGTGGGCTACAGTCCACGGGGTCACAAAGAGTCGGACATGATTGAGCGACTTCATTCATTCACTAGCCAAAGTATTGCAGCTTCAGCTACAACATCAGTCCTTCCAATGAATATTCAGGACTGATTTCCTTTAGGATGGACTGGTTGGATCTCCCTGCAGTCCAAGGAACTCTCAAGAGTCTTCTCTAACACCACAGTTGAAAAGCATCAATTCTTCGGCGCTCAGCTTTCTTTAGAGTTCAACTCTCACATCCATACATGACCACTGGAAAAACCATAGCTTTCACTAAATGGGCCTTTGTCAGCAAAGTGATGCCTCTGCTTTTCAATATGCCGTCTGGGTTGGTCATAGCTTTTCTTCCAAGGAGAAACGTCTTTTAAGTCACCATCTGCAGTGATTTTGGAGCCCCCAAAAATAAAGTCTGTCACTGTTTCCACTGTTTCCCCATCTATTTCCCATGAAGTGATGGGACCAGATGCCATGATCTTAGTTTTCTGAATGTTGATCCTTTAAGCCAACTTTTTCACTCTCCTCTTTCACTTTCATCAAGAGGCTCTTTAGTTCTTCTTCACTTTCTGCCATAAGGGTGGTGTCATTTGCATATCTGAGGTTATTGATATTTTCCCCAGCAATCTAGATTCCAGCTTGTGGTTCACCCAGACCAGCATTTGTCATGATGTACTCTGCATATAAGTTAAATAAGCAGGGTGACAATATACAGCCTTGACGTACTCCTTTCCCTATTTGGAACCAGTCTGTTGTTCCATGTCCAGTTCTAACTGTTGCTTCCTGACCTGCATTCAGATTCTCAAGAGGCAGGTGAAGTGGTCTGGTATTCCCATCTCTTTCAGAATTTTCCACAGTTTCTTGTGATCCATACAGTCAAAGGCTTTCGCAGTCACTAAAGCAGAAATAGATGTTTTTCTGGAACTCGCTTGCTTTTTCAATAATCCAACAGATGTTGGCAATTTGATCTCTGGTTCCTCTGCCTTTTCTAAATCCAGCTTGAACATCTGGAAGTTCATAGTTCACATACTGTTGAAGCGTGACTTGGAGAATTTTGAGCATTACTTTACTAGCGTGTGAGATGAGTGCAATTGTGCAGTAGTTTGAGCATTCTTTGGCATTGCCTTTCTTTGGGATTGGAATGAAAACTGACCTTTCCCAGTCCTGTGGCCACTGCTGAGTCTTCCAAATTTGCTGGCATATTGAGTGCAGCACTTTCACAGCATCATCTTTCAGGATTTGAAATAGCTCCACTGGAATTCCATCACCTTTACTAGCTTTGTTCGTAGTGATGCTTCCTAAGACCCACTTGACTTCGCATTCCAGAATGTCTGGCCCTAGGTGAGTGATCACCATCGTGATTATCTGGGTTGTGAAGATCTTTTTTGTATAATTCTTCTGTGTACTCTTGCCACTTCTTAATATCTTCTGCTTCTGTTAGGTCCATACCATTTCTGTCCTTTATTGTGCTCATCTTTGCATGAAATGTTCCCTTGGTATCTCATTTTCTTTAAGAGATCTCTAGTCTTTCCTATTCTGTTGTTTGCCTCTATTTCTTTGCATTGATCACTGAGGAAGGCTTTCTTATCTCTCCTTGCTTTTCTTTGGAACTCTGCATTCAAATGGGTATATTTTTCCTTTTCGCTTCCCTTCTTTTCACAGCTATTTGTAAGACCTCCTCAGACAGCCATTTTGCTTTTTTTGCATTTCTTTTTCTTGGGGATGGTCTTGATTCCTGTCTCCCGTACAATGTCATGAACGTCCATCCATAGTTCATCAGGCACTCTGTCTATCAGAACTAGTCCCTTGAATCTATTTCTCACTTCCACTGTATAATCGTAAGGGATTTTATTTAGGTCATACCTGAATGATCTAGTGGTTTTCCCTACTGTCTTCAATTAAGTCTGAATTTGGCAATAAGAAGTTCATATCTGAGCCACAGTCAGCTCCCAGTCTTGTTTTTGCTGACTGTATAGAGCTTCTCCATCTTTGGCTGCAAAGAATATAATCAATCTGATTTTAGTGTTGACCATTTGGTGATGTTCATGTGTAGACTCTTCTCTTGTGTTGCTGGAAGAGGGTGTCTGCTGTGACCAGTGTGTTCTCTTGGCAAAACTCTATTTGCCTTTGCCCTGCTTCATTCTGTACTTCAAGACCAAATTTGCCTGTTACTCTAGGTGTTTCTTGACCTCCTACTTTTGCATTCCAGTCCCGTATAATGAAAAGGACATCTTTTTGGGGTGTTAGTCCTAGAAGGTCTTGCAGGCCTTCATAGAACCATTCAACTTCAGTTTCTTCATTATCTTCAGCATTAGAAGATAGAGAATAGGGAGATAGATGATGGATGGGTAGATATAGAAGACAGATAGATGATAGCTAGATAGAGAGATGAAGAGACAGGCAGACTGATAGATAAAGAGAAATGATAGTGAGGTAGAGATGACAGATGATGGAGAGATGGATAGATGTAGAAGGTAGAAAGATAGATGATAGAAAGAAAAAGACAAAAGGAGTTGGTTACAAGGAAGATGGAGTGTTTGAACCCAGCATTACTGAACCGAGGCTGTCAGCAGCCAGGCCACGCCAGCCCCAACCCATCTCCGCTGGTACCCATGTCAGCTCCAGGCTTCCTGCAGATCTCTGCTTCTCAGCCCAGAGGGCAGAAAACAGTTGCCTCCCACCTACTGAGCCTGCACATGTTCCTGTTTGGCAGAACTCACAGGGCAGCTGTTTTTGACAAGCTGATGTACAGCAGCAATGGCTAACATATATCCTGTTTTCCTGTGCCTCAGGCCCTGTCCTGGCTACTTGAAATGTAACCAACCACAGAGTTAATCCACCTGAAGAAGTCCTACTATTAGTCTCATTTTGCCAAGAGCAAACTGAGGCATGAAGAAGAAATTTACCCCAGACTTCACAGACAGAAGACAGTGTGCCTGAGCCAGGATTTGAACCCTGCTGCTGGCCACCTGGCTGCCCAGTCACTACCCACTGGCTCACCAAACCTACCCAGATGGTCCCTGTATTTGGCCCTGGATCCTTCCAGACCCAACACTCAACCTCACTTGGCTCAAGTTCATTCATAATCATCATTCTTTAAACACACAATGTGAATGTTACACATGTGAAGTCAACACAGAGTGTGGGGAAAAGCATTCGTAATAACGTTTCCTGGAAGGTGTTGACTCTTCCTGAGAGGACTCAGGAGGGTGAAAAGGGCTCCTACCTGGAGAGTGTAGAAAAATAACTACCTGCTCTGTCCAGCCCCTCTGCAACATGATGTTTACCTATGTAGAACTCTGTTCACGATAATAAGGGTTGGTTGTTTTTATAGTTTCTTAGGATGATAAGAGGGGTTTCCGTGGTGACTCAACGGTAAAGAATCTGCCTGCAATGCAGGAGACGCAGGTTCAATCCCTGGGTTGGGAAGATCCCCTGAAGGAGGGGATGGCAACCCACTCCAGCACTCTTGACTGGAGGATCCCGTGGACAGAGGAGCCAGTCAGGTAACAGTCCATAGGGTCACAAAGAGTTGGACATGACTAAAGCAAATTAGCACACACACACCCGATGGTATAGAACAGTTTGTTTAAATATAATTTTTTGGTAGCTGTTGATTAGTTCTGTTTCACTTAAGACTTAGCAATTCATCTATTTAGAGCTGTTGAATTGAAGTTTTAATTTAAAATTTTTTAAGTTGAAATATAGCTGACTTACAATATTGTGTTAGTTTCAGATGTACAGCACAGTGATTTGTTTTGGGGTTTTGTATTAACATAGATTATATTCCATTATAGGCATATGAGATATTCAATATAGTTCCCTGGGCTATAGAGTAAATGTTTGTTGCTTATCTATTTTATGTACAGTAGTTTGTATCCATTAATCCTAAATCCCTAATTTATCCCTCTTTCCCTTTGGTAACCGGAAGTATAGTTTCCATGTCTGTGAGTCTGTCTCTGATTTGTTGATAGATTCATTTGTACTAAATTTTAGATTCCACATATAAGTGCTATCATATAGTATTTGTCTTTCACTGTTTGACTTATTTCACTAAATGTAATATTATCTGACTTCCCAGGTGATGCTAGTGGTAAAGATCCTGCCTGCCAATGCAGGAGATGTAAGAGACATGAGTTTGATCCCTGGGTCAGGAAGACCCCCTAGAGGAGGGCATGGCAACATACTCCAGTATTCTTACCTGGAGAATCCCATGGACAGAGGAGCCTGGTGGGCTACAGTCCATGGGGTTGCAAACAGTAGGACACAACTGAAGGGACTCAGCACGCACCCAACATTATCTAGGTCTGTGCATGTTGCTGCAAATGGCAATACTTCTTTTTTATGGTTGAGCAGGATACCATTGTTTATATAGACCACATCTTCTTAATCCAATTGGCTACTGAAAGGCACCTGGGTTGCTTCCATGTCTTGGCTATTGTGAATAGCGCTACTGTGAACATTGGGTACATATATCTTTTCAAATTAGTTTTTTTTCAGATGTATACTGAAAAATTTTAACTATACTCTTCGGTTCCCTTTCTGTCTGGAGCAAAAGAAGATGACCTGGGGGTGGGTATCCGACTGTCCTAAGGAAGCTGACCCTAGTAAAATGCTAGCCAACAAGTATTCTATGACCCACACTTGGTGGCACATATACACAATGAGATATTACTCAATCATAAAAAGAATGAAATAAAGTCATTTGCTGCAAAATGGATAGACCTAGAGACTGTCATACTAAGTGAAGTAAGTCAGACAAATATCATATTTTATCACTTATATGTGGAACCTAAAAAATTATACAAATACACTTTTTTACAAAACAGAAACAGACTTACAGACATAGAAAACAAATTTATGGCTGCCAAAGGGGAAAGATGGGGGAGGGAGAGATAAATTAGGAGTTTGGGATTAACAGATATCCACTGTTATATACAAAATAGACACCAACAAGGACCTATTGTAGAAAACAGGGAACTATACTCCATATCTTGTAATAACCTATAATAGAAAAGATACTGAAAAAGAATAGATGTATGTGAAGAAAGCTGAGTGCCAAAGAACTGATGCTTTTGAACTGTGGTGTTGGAGAAGACTCTTGAGAGTCCCTTGGACAGCAAGGAGATCCAACCAGTCCATTCTAAAGGAGATCAGTCCTGGGTGTTCAATGGAAGGACTGATGCTAAAGCTGAAACTCCAGTACTTTTGCCACCTCATGCGGAGAGTTGACTCATTGGAAAAGATTCTGATGCTGGGAGGGATTGGGGGCAGGAGGAGAAGGGGATGACAGAGGATGAGATGGCTGGATGACATCACTGACTTGATGGACATGAGTTTGGGTGAACTCCGGGAGTTGGTGATGGACAGGGAGGCCTGGCATGCTGTGATTCACAGGGTCACAAAGAGTCAGACACAACTGAGCAACTGAACTGAAGTGATAACTGAATCCCTCTGCTGGACACCAGAAACTAATACAACACTGTAAATCAACTCTACTGCAATTTTTGTTAAATTTAATAAAATTAAAAAAAAATCATTCGTCTGATAAACAGTACCTTTACCAGGTGATCAAGGTCAACATCAACAGTGGTAAGTCATGTTGACAGTACATACCCTCAAAATGGTGTGGGGAAAATGACACTTGAACTCTGCGGTCTTCCTCCCCCAAATCCATAACCCCAGTCCAATCATCAGATGAGCACCAAATAAATCTCAACTAAGGAACAGTCTATAAAATTCCTAACTAATGCTCCTCGAAGCTGTCCAGATCACCAAAATCAAGGAAAGCCTGAGAAACTGTCACAGTGGAGAGGAGCTTTAGGAGAGAGGATGATTAAATACCATGCGGTGTCCTAGATGCGATCTCCAAACCAATAAACAAAAAGATAATAGGAAAAAGCTATGGAAATCTAAGTGAAACATGAACTTCAGTAAACAATGATGTATCCACCAGGGTTCAGTAGTTGTGGCGAATGAAACATATTGATGTATGAGGTTAGTAATAAGGGAACTAGGTGTGGGGCTTGTGAATTTCTGTACACTCAGCCTTCTGTATCTGCAAAGCAGAAGGAAAAGGAAAGAATCATTTCCAGGGGACTTAACATGCCAGGGCCTGTGCTGGGAACATTATATACATTGTCCAATCCACTCATTACCAGCACTAACTGAGGTTGTTATTATGACCTCTACTTTACTCACACAAAAACTGTTCGCATTTGGCAAGTGCCCCCGCAGTGCCAGATTCTATGCGGCACCCTGGATTTGCATTATCTTGCTTCCCTCACAATATCCTATTTTAATATTTCATCTTTCACAGATGAAAAAGCTGAGACTCAGAGTAATCACTCGACCAAGAGGCCACAGTGTGTGCAGGGAGAGGCTGATTCAAATCCCCAAACCTGCACGCTTCCCATTACCCTGTGTTTCTCAGGTGTGACCTGAGATCACTTCCTCCATCAGCACCCGGGTGGTGTATTTAGAACGCAGGCTCCCAGGTGCTGTCCCAGCCACCCCAACTCAGGGTCCCAGCAGGTGCTGGGAAAGGCCCCTGACTCCAGCTCCATGCTGAGGATCCCAGTCTTTTGCTGCCTCTCAGATATCCCACTAGATTTTACTTTCTGGGTTATCATTAGTGGATATTATCGGCTGTGCGTGCGTGCGTGCTAAATCGTTTCAGTCGTGTGTGACTCTTTGCAAACCTATGGATGGTAGCCCACCAGGCTCCTCTGTCCATGGGACTCTCCAGGTAAGAATACTACAGTGGGTTGCCATTTCCTTCACCAGGGGATCTTCTCGACCCAGGGATCGAACCCACATCTCTTATGTCTCCTGCATTGGCAAACAGGTTCTTTATCCCTAGCGCCACCTGGGAAACCCACTGTTGATTAGACAATTCTATAAGTCTGTGTAATTAAGGGACAACTTCATCACCCATCACTAAATTACCAGTCTCTGATCCTCCAACTGATTCCAGAAGCTCACCCTCAGTTTTTAAGCTCTCCTAGACCTATTTTCTTTTACAATCAGAAGCATTTTTTTTTTCAAGCCCAGGGTTGATGGTACCATATCTACTAGCATGCCAGTATTAATTCTGCAACTCTGTCTAAAACACACAGTGTTATGCAAAGAAAAAAAAAATCATTATGCTATCTTCTGGTTTTAACAACTTGCTCAAAATTTGCCACCTCTGTGCTCCTGGAAGGAAACAAAGAAGAAAAATCAATCACTTGAAGAACAAGAATTGACTGCATTTTTGAACAGCCACTGCCTGGGAACGAACAAAGTAATGTACTTTTGAACAGCACTTCAGTGGCAACTGGATGGGAGGGGAGTTTGGGGGAGAGTGGATACATGTATATGTACGGTTAAATCCCTTTGCTGTCCACCTGAAACTATCACAGCATTGTTATTCAGCTATACTCCAATCCAAAATTTAAAAAAAAATTTTTTTTAAGCACTTTGCTTTATCTGACAGCCACTGATGAATGAATCTTAGCCAGGGCTGGTGGCAGACACAGAACCATTTCTTTACCAGACTGGACTGACCTTTCTGAGGTTTTCCTATCTCTACACAGTAAGTCAGTCTTCTTAATGTCTACATGGCTGAGCCACATTGCAAGAGGAAATATTTTATACCTACCATGTTTTCTTTCCTCACCATAATAGTTAGAAATGCTAACTCAAATCAGGACTAATCTACTTAGCAATCTGTGTAAGCATATTAATTACTACAATAAGCAGACTTTGATGTCTGACTGTGACTTCCAATGACAGAAAGAGGAGTCACTGTTTCCTATCTCACTGTGACATGCTTGCTCAGATAAAGGAGGAGCAGCGGGGTATAGCCCTCTAGGAACTGGATCAATGTAGACACTACAACTCCAACTTAGAACCGTGACCCAGGGGTCCTACAAATGGTCATTACAAATCCACAGGGATGATAGCAGCTGTTCTCACCATTCACCTCTGGTAGCATCATTCGTGAGCGCACGTGCAAGAAATGAATGTTTAATAGCCTATTACACCCCTCCCGAGGGTCACCCAGAAAGACAGTGACCCAGGCGCTGTCACTAGGAAGCAGGGCTTATTTACAGCAGCAGGAGTATGGCAGTGTCGCCTCTGGGGTGGGCTAGGACAGAACATCACAGGGCTGAGCATCTCTGCTCACACCACCCAACCCAGACTCTTGACAATAATCACAACAATACATCTGTGATACCCTAATTACGCTGTTTCTCCTTATCTTGACATTCAGACGCTGGAACAAAAGAAGATGTATTCCATGTAAGCCAATTATGGGGAACAGAGGAATTTAACAAGATAGCAATGTACGCCAGGTGAGCAGCCAATTATAAGCTTTTCTTAATTACTATGAGCTAAATATGAGCTATCACAGACTTGAGATCACTCCTAAATCCTGGATATGAATTTCTTTTTTAAAGCACAATAGCGGGAAGGTCAAGTTTTCTTTCATTGGATGGGATTTTCAGGGACTCACAGGAGTTTACCATAACAGAGGAAGGAAGGTTTCTCAAAGAGCTGGTTTTGGTGTAAAGGCATGTGGCTGGGGCCCCAGTAGGGACGGTGCCAGACCTGGACCACCACCCTGCAGGGGAGCATGCACCCTGGTCAGTGGATGCTACAGTGCTTCTGAGCTCAGGGACGGATGCCAGAGCACCAAAAGACCGGTAACTGGGGAGGCCAGAGTTTCAGTTATAAATAAGCCCCCCAAATGATGAGATAAAAGGTAACGATACACTTGAAAGTGTGGGATAGGAGGAGATCAGCTTCATGTAAAAAGAATAATGATTTGTGCTTACATAATCAATGTTTCCAATAACAGCTACCATCTATGAAGCAATTTCTATATACCAGACACTGTTTTAAGCCCATGACTTGGATTAATTCAACCTCCATAGGCATTTCTACTATCCGTATTCACACACAGGAAAACTGAGGCATGGAGATTTCACTTTTCATTCAGGGTCCAACATTCAGACACAGGAACCAGGAAACCAACACAACTAGCCTGACTGCAGACTCTGCCGATTTCCCCACTGGCTGCAACATCTTTCCTGAGATGAGTTCAATGAGATGAAAAAGGCCCTCCACGCACTCTTGGTCCCCATCCTGGCCCCTCCCCACCACCATTCTCATCACAGCCTCAGATCTCCCCTGAACTTGACCACCATGCATTAACACTTCCATTTTACATTCAATATACATGTATATTGCTGTATACATTTGAGTTGATTTTGGCCATTCCCCATCTTCAATGCACGCAGACCAGACAAGCCTGTTAGCGGACACTCACGTGGATCGGCGAGGCAGGGTCAGGCTGGACGCTCTAGAACACAAAGCAGAAGTGTCTGGGTCATCACCTCATGATTTCAAGGCTACATTAGTGATGGTAAGAATTAGATGTGGTCTTGCCTTTAACAGGGAATACTGGCAGCTGGCCATGATGAGGCAGAAGAGGAGCGCCCATATGTCTTTGCAAAAGCCTTGGTTCAATGTCAGAAATCCAAGCAGGGAAACCAGGATGATGAGTAAAACCGCCAGCACATTTTCCTTGACATCTTCAGTTCTGAGCAAAATAAACAAATAAAAACAATATTGAAACTCCATCTAAAAAATTTTAATTTATCTACTTAAAAATAATTGTAATATATAATGGAACTATACATAATCTTGTTGTGTATTTTCCTAGTCTCCTGTAAATGTGTTATCACACTTTCACAATTTAAAAAAATTAAAATTAAAAAAAACAAAGGGAATAAAAGGTAAGGTTGTCTGTTTTTATCCGGAGAATACGTGCATGCTTTTAAAATGACTGACAGCAGAGAGTACTTATCCCAAGCTTTTATGTTTGGTAACAAGATTTTACAGTTTCTTTCTTTCTTTCATTATTACTGCATTCTACATTTTTTTAAAAGCCATATTTAACTCCCATTTTGTTATTGAAACAAGTGAAATATAATCCCTTTGGGTGTCCCTGGCCATTAAACCAGGTTTACTGGGAGAAGATTTGTTAATTGTTCCATCCACCACAGTGAAATGTGTTTCAGAAAAGGAGCTTCACTGACTCCTTTAAGTGGAGGAAGGGGGTACATTTCACTTGACTAAAGCAGGCAATCCCTTCCACATACAGTCACAGTGGCCAGAATTTGCTGCTCCGTTTCAGAGGCCAGGAGAGCTCCAGCCAGAGAGCTCAGTGCAGCGGGTCTGACCCCAGTGTGTCACTGGGTAATCTCTCCGGAGACACCACACGAGAGGTGTGGGGCAGAGAGATGAGCTCATCCAGACGTGAGGTGTTATCAGCGGGTGTGTAAAGGGACAAGAAAGGGAGTGTCAAGATGTTGATATAAAGGGGCTAAAGGCAGGATCGTGGGGGAGGCAACGAGGGCTGCTAGTGGGAGGAAGTGGATCCATCAAAGTGCAAGAGGGGATGTGGAGACACTGGATGGAGGTAGGGGGAAAGCAAATTCCCTGGTGACTCAGACAGCAAAGAGTCTGCCTGCAGTGTGGGAGACCCAGGTTCAATCACTGGGTCAGGAAGATCCTCTAGAGAAGGAAATGGCAACCCACTCCAGTATTCTGGCCTGGAGAATCCCATGGACAGAGGAGCCTGAAGGGCTATGGTCCATAGGGTTGCAAAGAGTTGGACAGGACTGAAGCCATTTAGCACACAGAGGGGATGTGAAGAACGAACTGAGGCTGGGACTATGACATCAGAGGTGGAAGGCTTCTATGAGAGGAGGAGATGTAGGGTGGAGTTATAGGAGGGAACAGTTGAAAGGGAGGACGGTGTGGACCCCAAGGTCAAGAGTTTAGATGGACTAATCACTAGAATTCTGAGTGAAGTGAAGTCGCTCAGTCGTGTCCAACTCTTTGCAACAACATGGACTGTAGCCTACCAGGCTCCTCCATCCATGGGATTTTCCAGGCAAGAATACTGGAGTGGGTTTCCATTTCCTTCTCCAAGAGATCTTCCTGACCCAGGGATTGAATCCAAGTCTTCTGCATTGAGGAAGGATTTTTTACCAGCTGAGCCACAAGGGAAACCAAGAATATTGGAGAGGGTGGCCTATCCCTTCTCCAGGGGATCTTCCCGACCCAGGAATCAAACCAGGATCTCCTGCATTGCAGGCAGATTCTTTACCAGCTGAGCTATCTTATATTGCCTATTTTTGTCCATGTACCTATTGGTCTTTCCCATTAAATTATGATCATTTTTAGATAGGAATAGTTGGCTACTTCATTCTTGGCATGCTCAGGCACTTCTAAATGTTTTCTTTAATTAATGGATCTTATTTTTAAAGCAGATTTATTTTTTTAAGATTTTTTTAATGTGAACCATTTTTTAAGTCTTTATTGAATTTGTTACACTATTGCTTCTGTTCTTTATGTTTGGGGTTTTTTGGCCATGAGGTATGTAGGATCTTAGCTCCTCAACCAAGAATCAAATCCCTACTCCCTGCCTTTGAAGGTGAAGTCTTAATCACTGAACCACTATGGAAGTCCCTAGAGAAGTTTTAGATTCACAACAAAATTGAGGAGAAAGTGTTAAGAGTTCCTACATAGCTCCTCCCTCCAAATATACACCCACCTTCCCCCACCATCAACATCTCCCACTAGAGTGCTACATGGGTTTTAACTGAGGAGGCAACGCTGACAAACCATTATCAACTAAAGTCCATAGTCTACATTATGGTTGCTTTCTGGAGATGTACATTCTATGGGTTTAAACACTGTTGTAATGATACATATCCACCATTATTGTACTATGCAGAGTATTTTCACTGCCCGAAAAATCCTTTGTGCTCTGCCTATTCATCCATCCTCTCTGCTGCTGCTGCTAAGTCGCTTCAGTCGTGTCCGACTCTGTGCGACCCCACAGACGGCAGCCCACTAGGCTCCTCTGTCCCTGGGACTCTCCAGGCAAGAATACTGGAGTGGGTTGCCATTTCCTTCTCCAATGCATGAAAGTGAAAAGTGAAAGTGAAGTCGCTCAGTTGTGTCCGACTCTTTGTGACCCCATGGACTGCAGCCCACCAGGCTCCTCCATCCATGGGATTTTCCAGGCAAGAGTACTGGAGTGGGGTGCCACTGCCTTCTCCTCCATCCTCTCTAACCCCTGGTAACCACTCATCCTTTTACTGTCTCCATAGGTCTGCCTTGTCCAGATTCCATAATGAAATCATACAGTATGCAGCCTTTTCAGGTTAGCTTCTTTCACTTAGTAATACACATTAAAGGTCCTCTGTGTCTTTGCATGGCTTGATAGTTCATTTCTTTCTACTGCTCAATAATACTGACATACCACAATTTGTTTATCCATCACCTATCAAGAGACAGTCACTTCCAAGTTTTGGCAACTATGAATAAAGCATCTATAAATGCAGGGTTTTGTGTGGAAATAGGGAGCATGATTGGTAGGTCAAACTGTACTACTAATGTGTTAATTAGTGAGAAACTGCCGAGCTGTCTTCCAAAGTGGCTGTTCCACTTTGTAATCCCACCAGCAATGACATGAGTCCTGCTGCCCTACACCCTTGCTGGCATTTGCTATTATCAGTGTTTTGGATTGGGCCTTTCCAATAGCAGGCTTCCCTGATGGCTCAGTTGGTAAAGAATCCACCTGCAATGCAGGAGATCCCAGTTCAATTCCTGGGTCGGGAAGATCTGCTGGAGAAGGGATAGGCTGCCCACCCCAGTATTCTTGGGCTTCCCTTATGGTTCAGCTGGTAAAGAATCTGCCTGCAATGCAGGAGACCTGGGTTCAATCCCTGGGTTGGGAAGATTCCCCTGGAGAAGAGAAAGGCTACCCAGACCAGTATTCTGGCCTAGTCCATGGGGTTGCAAAGAGTCAGACACGAGTCAGCAACATTTACTTTCTAATAGGTGTGTGGTGGTATCTCATCATTGTTTTAATTCATAATTTCCCAATGATATATAATGTGGAGCATCTTCTCACACATTTATTTTCCATCTGTATATATTCTCTAGTGAGGAATCTGTTCATATTTTTTCCCATTTTTTAATCAGGCAACCAAGAGGTATAGAAGTACAGAAATATAAAGAACTCAGATATTAAGATGCTCATGTTGAAACCTTTTTTAAAAACTGAGGGAGGGACAATAAATACTTGCTGAAAAGTGAAATTTATGTATTTTCTATTCTCTACTATGTGCTTTTTATAGAGCTAAATATATTTGTTTATCCAATTCAGGTCTATAAAATACTTTATGTATTCTTTAGTTTGCTCATAATATTTTGAAGTATCTAAGACTATCTAAGGCTTAGGAAATAAAACAAAAATTTCAATTAAAAGAAAAACTTCTTCTATTTGGAGAAAAAAAATAAAGTTCCTAAAAGTCATTTTCCCCAGGTCCTCCTCCACCAGGACTGCATTCCTCTGCCTCACACCATCACTCCCCTCCCACGGTTCCTCATAAATACTGGTGAAGAAGTTTGCTCCCTGGGTAAGGGGTGTCATGATCAAGGCTATACTTTAGAAAGATTTATCTTGCAGAGGTTAACAAGATGCACTGAAGGGGAAAGAATAAACAGTACTCCCGAAGAGAAGTAACCAGAGCCTGGGAAAGTGACACACCTGGGAAATTAGAGGGGACATGTGACTCTCAGTCACAAAATAGAACAGAGCAGAAAAGACTCTGATTGAATGGAGTATGTACCATCAAAGAGTGAAAGAGTAACGATGACTTTAAGCTTTCAGTCTGGGGGAAAGGCTCATAACAGCAGAAACTGGGAAGGAGTTTGCTAAGGGAAGCTGATGCATTTGTTCATGCAACAGAAGTGCTGCGAATACATCAGCGAATGAAACTCATGAAGCCTCCTTTCCAGTGGGCAGTGACATAAAATAAGTAATACGCACAGAGTAAGAACGTGGTAGACTATCTGAAGAGCATTCGTGCAACAGAAAAATGAAAAGAACAAGCTGAGAGGAGTTATGAGTGTGTGGACAGAGACCTGATGGATTTTAAACAGGAAGGTCAGGCTAAGTCTCTCTAAGAAAAAGCATTGGAAAGACAAAAGGGCCAGCCTGTGCAGTTATCTGAGGGAAGAGCTCACCAGGTGGAGGGAACCGCCAGGGCAAAGGTCTTCAGGCTGGAAGAGGGCCTGGTGTGGTGACCAACAGGAAGACCAAGAGGCGAGCAACACTCTGTTGGGTTAAGAACAGTATACAGGGAGATACTAGGGGAAATGTTAATTGGTGCAGCCACTCCAGAGAACAGTAGGGAGGTTCCTTAAAAAACGGAAAATAGGGCTATCCTGCAATCCCATTCCTGGGCATATATCCAGAGAAAAGCATAATTCAAAAAGATACATGCACCTGTGTTCACAGCAGCACTATTTACAATAGACAGGACGTGGAAGCAACCTAAACGTCCACTGACAGATGAAAGGCTAAAGAAGATGTGATATATATAAAATGGAATACTACTCAGCCATAAAAAGAGTGAAAGAATGCCATCTGCAGCAACACAGATGGACCATGAGATTATCATACCAAGTGCAGTAAGTCAGAGAGATAAATATCATACGACATCACATATGTGAAATCTCAAATACAGCACAAATGAACTTATCTACAAAAGAGAATCAGACTCAGACATGGAAAACAGCCCGGTGGTTGCCAAGGGGGAGTGGGGTGGGGGAGGGATGGATTGGGAGTTTGGGATTAGCAGATGCAAGCTATTTTATATAGGACAGACAGACACAGCCAACTTTGGTCAATATCTTATGATAAACCATGATGGAAAAGAACATATATGGATAACTGAAACACTTTGCCTTACAGCAGAAATGAATGCCACACTGTAAATCAACTATTATCAATCAGTACAATTTTGGAAAAGAATAGTGTCCAGGGAGAATGGGTGTGAGCAGTTGATGCTCTTACAGTAACCCAGATGGGAGATGAAAAGAGCTCAAACAAAGGTGGCAACATTAAAGGTGGAAGCCGCAGTAGATTCCTTTGAAGGAGCAGGAAACATAATCTACGAGAAATTGAACGTGAGAATGAAAGGAAAGAAGATTTAAGGATTATGCCAAGATTTTTAGTGAAAAGCTGGGAGGATAAGGTGGTCATCAGCTGAAGTGGGGGAGACCACAGGTGGAGCAGACCTGGGATGAGGCAGAGATGAAGAGCTCAGTTTCAACTCTGATTATGAGATGTCAACCCCATAGCTAGATACGCAAGTAAAGAACTCCAGCAACAGGTCCAGGGTGGAGATAGAAACTGGTCACTGGCAGATTAGTGGGATTTAAAGCCATGAGACTAAATGTGATCACTAAAGAAAAGTGGGTAGAAAGAGAAAGATCAAGGGCTGAGCAGCTCCTGGGACATCAACATGAAGGGGTCACCTGCAAAGGGGACCAGGAAGGAGCTACCAACAGGGCAGAAGGAAAACCAAGAGAGGGCTGAGCCCTGGAAACGAGAGAAGAGAGTAACCCAAGAATGAGTCCAGGGACATGACTGACAGGATCAACCATGACCTGGCCCAGGGCAGGCTCCACGCGGTCCTAGGGTCAGAAGACGGAATGCAAGGAGGTTATGAGAAAATGGGAGGGGAGAAACTGGGGGGAAAAGATAACATGCAGTGCTTCAAGGAGCTCCGCTGCCAGGAAACCTGGAGAAACGGGACAGCAGCTGGGGGAACGTGGTCCAGAGGATTTGTAAGGATGGGAGGCATGAGAGCACATCCTCGCGACGGTGAGATGGCGAGTTTGCCCCTGCTTGCCACATGCCTGGCTCCCTGCTGTATCTCAGCTCTGTGAGTTTCCTCCTCAGATAAGGCCTCTGTCATCACCTGTCCTGACATCTGTGTCCTCCTCCCCCACGTTCCTCTATCTCAGGCCTTCAGGGGATGGCAGCCAGGACCATGTGCCGTCTTAGCCCACTTCCCCCAGTGGAGCCAGGCCTCCTGAGCACAGGGACTGTATGTCTGTTTCATTCATTGCTCTATACCCAGGGCTCTTTATAGAGCCTAGAGTGGAGTGGGTGTTTTGATTTTTTTTTTAAGTGTTGAATGAACAAATAAATGAATGAAATGATGCTTAGATGGACAGCTTTTTGTTTTAGATGCTAACCTGATAAACTGGTGAAAGAAAAAGAAAACCTAGGAGTTTTGCAAGATGAGGTAATAGCAGAAGGGAAAGGAAGAGAAAATGATAAAAGAAAAGAGAGACAAGTCTGAAAATATCTAAGCAGACTGGACGGCAAACTGAAGGCAAACAGAAGAGGCTGTGATCACAGGGACCCAGGACGCTACCATGATCAGAGGATAAGGAAACACATTCAAGGAAGATGAGCCTGAATCCCAGGGGAAAAGTTAAACAACGTCAAACAGAAGTCCTTGACCTGGGGGAGTTCAGGGCAGCGATTAGTCTGATTTCATTGCCTGTTATTCACCAAATTCTTCCAGTTTCTGCCAACACTTATAAGTTTGTTTTCTATTATGTATGTGTTGTCTTTCCAAGCTTTCATTTGGTAAATTCACGTTCTCTCATCCATGTGACTTTAGATACTCCCAATGAATATCCAGGGTAATTTACATATACATTTTCAAATAATAAAACAGCTCCGGTCATCAAAAACGTAAAATTTATCGTGTGAATCCCTGTTTTCTTAAACAGCCTTTCACATCATCACTGAACTAACCAGGTGAGCTAAGGAGGTGTGCTGTGCCCCAGGCCATGCTTGGGTGGTGACCTCTCACACCTGGGCATCTGTGTTTTCACAAAGCTCCCAGGCGGTTGTGTATGCTGTGTGCGCTGCTCCACAGTCCTTGGGCGGGGCTGCTCTCTCCAGACAAAGGTCCCAAGCTGCTCGGTTTTTCTAGGTCAGTGCTCTGGGTTTTCCTTCCTCCTTCCTCACTGTCAGCTGGGAGTCATGGCGTCCCTTCCTCCCCTCTTCATTGACTGCCAACTAGAAAACCAGATCACCAAGCTTGCAGGTGGATGACTGAAAGTAGGATTCATGGGCTCTGAAGAAAGGGTGATCTCTCCTTAGAAAGTTTCAGTGTCTGCATTTGACAACATCTACTTTGGCTAGAAAGGAACATGGTCGGCTACAGTCCACAGGGTCACAAAGAGTCGGACTTGGCTAAAGTGACAGCACACACACACTGGCTACAATCATTTATTTCATTTAAAAATTTTTTTCTTCTTTCTGGGTTCTGGGCCACATTCCAAGTAATAATAATAACGGACTCTGCGACCCCACGGACTGTAGCCTGCCAGGCTCCTCTGTCCCTGGGATTCTCCAGGTAAGAATACTGCAGTGGGTTGCCATTTCCTTCTCCAGGGGATCTTCCCAACAACTAATATTTAAAGAACTCTTTCTATCATTAATTTGGTTTGATCCTCACATCCTCTCTGTGATATGGTTTGTTGGGGTTTTTCCATAACATCTTACTGACTTTTTGGCCAATCCAATAGATTACCACATTTAACAGGAGACTGAAGGCAGTGGTAAAGAACCCACCTAGCAATGCACAGGTTCCATCCCTGGGTCAGGAAGATCCCCTGGAGAAGGGCATGGCGACCCACTCCAGTATTCCTGCCTGGAGAATCCCATGGACAGAGGAGTCTAGTGGGTCGCAAAGAGTCGGACATGACTTAGCACGTAACTTGCAAGAGAGGTGATTAAAATGATTTAACACTATAACCTTCACAAGATGATAATCATCTTCCTCATCATCATTTTTTAGATCTTCACTGGATTTTCAGCTAATTTTCATCAGTGAGTGGATTTTAAAATAACAAACCCAGAAATCCATAGAAATATTTGTATTTAATATGAAGGGTTAAGGCAAGTTAGTTCAACTTCTAATAATTTCTTTTTAAATGAATATTTCAAAAACACTTCTCATCTATCAGACTGTATTATCTTGAATTATTTTAGTTAAGTATGAAGTCTCCGTCTTAAGTGTGTGCCCCTGGGGTAACATAGTATTGTTAGAAAAACCATTATAACTCCCTTCCCTGACTTGTGGGTCCTGAAATTTACTGTTGTAATTTTGCATGACTACAGTTTTTCAACATGTGATCACACCATTTAAGACATTATGATAACAAGTAGTCACTGGGGGACCCACAATAGCCAGGCAGGCAACCAGCCTTCCCACTACCGCACTGACTGGCATTTAACTGTGAAACTCCTGTGTTTTCTGATGACACCATTAGTAATAGCATCCGAATCTCCAAACCCACAACCTGTGAATATCACAATTCATTGTTGTTATTGTTTAGTCGTTAAGTCATATCTGACTCTCTTGCGACCCCATGGACTGTAGCCCACCAGGCTCCTCTGTTCATGGGATTTCCCAGGCAAGACTACTGGAGTTGGGTTGCCATTTCCTTCTCGAGGGGATCTTCCTGACCTAGGGATCAAAACCACGTCTCCTGTATGGACAGGTGGGTTCTTAATCACTGAGCCACCAGGGAAGCCCCCACAATTTATATACCCACATACTGATGTACACCCTGGTTCCTTTTAGTTTTTAATAATTATAAATACAGATATTAAAAACATTCATATGCAGTATTTATGTGGATGTTTTCAAATCAGTTAGGTAGTTACCTAGGAGTACAATTGGTGAATTATATGGCAAAACTGTTTACTTTAGAAAACTGCCATCCTGTCTTTCAAATTAGCTATACTATTTTGTTCTTCCACCACCAATGAAAAAAGGGTTTTTTTGTTCCACATTCTTTCCAGCATTTGCTATTGTCAGTTTTGTTCGATTAAACATTCTCATAGTATATAGTGGTATCTCATTGTTGCTTGAATTTGCAAATCTCTAGGTTAGAAAATGATAAACCTATTTTTATGTACTTGTTTGCCATTTGGATGTCTTCTTAGATGAGGGTTCTCTTCAGATCTTTAGCCCATATTTTAAAATTAGGTTGTTTTCTTATTATTGAGCTTTAAGTAGTCTTTGTATATCTTGGATATATATCTGATGTGTGTTTTGTAAATTTTTAATTTTTTAAGTCTTTATTGAATCTGTTACAAGATTGCTTCTGTTTTTTTTGTTGTTGTTGTTGTATGTTTTGATTTTTTGGCCACAAGGTATATAGGATCTTAGCTCCCCAACCAGGGATCAAACCTGCACCCCCCTCACTGCAAGGTGAAGTCATAACCACTGGACCACAGGGAAGTCTCATAAACAATTTGTTCTGTCAGTGACTTTGTCTTTTCATTCTTTTATACTGTCTTTTTGCAGAGTAAAGTTTTAAATTTTAATAAAAACATTATTTTAGAAAAGATTACAATCTGGTCTTCTGTATACCCCAAGGGGGATGGAAATGGACCTCTGTGGTCCCCAACTCCATCATGCCTTACTCAGCCTGACCCCTGCCACCTGCCCACCCAGTACCCTCAGCTCCAACCCCACAGCACTGCATCTTGAGAAATAGTGGTGAGAAACAGTAACAGGCTTTAAAGGAAAGACTAGCACCCAAAGTATAGGATAGAGTATTTAGAACCCAAGTCCTGAAAGGAAAGGGCGAGCCATCACTCCTTCCCCCGCCATGTCCTTCCTCCCCTCCCCACGCCACATCCTCACACCCAAGCTCTGCCCTCAACATGGCAGCTGCAGACTCTCCTACAAAAACTGGCAAAAGATGAGCAGACCAAGGCATAACATTGTCCCAAACCTTAACACTAAACCATGTTACCAAATTCTCCTAGTTCCCATTTTCACCGCTCAATGACAATTTCTTCATTTGTCAGGATCTCACTGCTTTGACTCTGGGTTTGCAGAACAAAAAGCGGACACCTTGGAAAAGCCCCAGAGAATTTCAGCCGGAGGCCAAACTGCTTATTATCAGCAAGCAAGTGCACTCTGCCAAGCCCCACTCGTGTCCTTCCCCAGCACACGTGCACGCCTGGAGGCTTACCTATCCAGTAATGCCAGCAAGGTAAGGCGATCATACCAGACCTTAATCCACTTCCCAGGGAAGATGATAAACTTGTAAAACTGCTCTCGGTTAAACTTTCCTTGTGTGGAAGAAGAGGATGAGTCTTCCAGATCCCGACTCAGATGCTTTTGGATACCGAAAGAAAAAACAGAGAGAGGGTTTCACATAGACGTGTTACTGTCATAAAGTAAGCCTCCTGATTTAAACGTACCAAAAGCAGATGTTCAGATTCTGAAATGGAAACCAACATAGTCCATTTAAAAAAAAATGGGCACCCTAACAAAAGGATAATGATCAACAGAAAAGGTCTTTTTTTTTCCAGCTTTATTTTTTATACTGAGTATTATTGATTTACAATGTTCTGTGAGTTTCAGTTGTACAGCAAAGTGGTTTAGTTATACATATACACATATTCATTCTTTTCTGTATTCTTTTCCCTTATAGGTTATCACAGAATACCAAGTATAGTTCTCTAAGCTATACAGTAGATCCTTATTGCAGAAAAGGTCTTTTTTACCAATACATTTCAATGTCATTATGATGTGACATTAAAATTATGCTACTCATATCAAAATACTACTGTCAGGCCAGGAAACTGCCATGAAAGTAATTATTATGAAAGATCAGAATTCAAAAAAAGGCCTTAAACGACATAATCTTTGAAAGGTATGCCATTTAATGTAATACCCAGATAAATATTTAAATTTTTTTTAAGTAAAAAGATTTTCATCCACAGTATGTAGGTCCTTAGTGAAGCCCAATATAAGTAAGACCTGAAATATTTGTCAGAAAAAAATAATTAAACCAATAAAACAGAAACAGGTGGAGGAATTTAATCTCAGATTTAAAACATTTTCACCCCAAATTCATCTCTGACTGGATCTAATCTAGTGGAAAGGAATTCAATTTTGAAAAAAATTAGTCTCCATTCATTTGCTGAACAAATACTTAATGAGCCCCAGCGCCCTGCAGACCTTCTATTTCTAGTCTGTGGGGTTCCCTTTTTTTTTTGTAACTGTGGTTAAAAAAATACATAATTTAAAATTTATATCTTAACCACTTTGTATGTATGCATTTCAGTAGCAATAATATTCATATTATTATTCATGTTTTCATCTTGCAAAACTGAAACTCTGTCTACATTGAACACTAACTCCCCACTCTCCTCTACTTTCTGTCTCCAGGAATTTGACCCCTCTGGGTACCTCCTATAAGTGGAATTAAAGAGTATCATTCCTTTGTGACTGGCTTATTTCATTTATAATAATGATCTCAAGTTCTATCATGTTTCAGGTGTCAAATTTTTTTTTTTAGGGCTGAGTAAAATTTCATTTTATGGATAGACTACATTTTGTTTACTCACTCATCTGTCGACAGGCACTTGGGTTGCATCCACCTCTTGGTGGAATATTCACTATTCACAATCATGAATAACGCTATTGTGAACACACACATGCAAATATCTGTTGGATTCCCTGCATTAGGCTCTTTGAATATACACCAAAAAGTGGAATTGGTGGATTATGCTAGCTTGCATTTTTATTTGTTTGCTTTTGTCCTATATTTTTCCAAAAAGGATTTTCAGTAGGCTCTAATTTCCTGTAGGCTAAGCTGAAGCTCCAATACTTTGGCCACCTTATGCGAACAGCCGACTCATTGGAAAAGACCCTGATACTGCGAAATTTTGAAAGCAGAAGGAGAAGAGGGCAACAGAGGATGAGATGGGTGCAGGGCGTCACTGATTCAGTGGACATGAACCTGGGCAAACTCCAGGAGATGGTGAGTGACAGAGAAGTCTGGCGTGCTGCAGTCCACGGGGTCGCAAAGAGTCGGACACAACTTGGTGGCTGAAAAACAGCATAAGACGCAGAAGACCGAGAAGAAGGGCCAAGATAAGCTAAGGGAGGAGGACAGCATGGAAGAGCAGCCGTGGGGGCAGAGCTACCTTTCCGTGGCCTCATTCACTCCTCTCAGACTTACAAAGCAGAAGGTCATACTTGGGCACACTGCATACTTTTTCCTTAATTCACTGAAAGTCGCTGATGTCAGAACACCTGGCATGCATAAGGGCAACACATCTGCCTCACTGGAGACCACGTGGAACCCTCTTAGGAGGCTGACTTCCCCATCTCTCTGTTCCCAGCTGCTAATTCCCTGACAGCTATGGAGCATAGAGTTATTCAGACTATAAAATATTAACACAAAGAGCATTTCAAGGGAAAGCTGATCCATTGTGAAGGTAATATGCAGGTTGACAATATACAGGATGGATTGGGCTGTATTATTAGAAGTAAGTTGAGATTATAAGTGCTGCTTGTGTCTGGAATTTGACTCCAACAGAAAAGAGAGCCTCGAGGAAACTTTCTGCTGTCATGACAGTAAGAACAGCATCTTCTTTTAATGACAATGAACTTATGAAAGTCAAAGTGCTACTTGCTCAGTTGTGTCTGACTCTTTGTGACCCCATGGACTGCAGTGTGCCAGCTCCTCTGTCCCTGGAACTCTCCAGGCAAGGATACTGGAGTGGGCTGCCATTCCTTTCTCCAGGGGATCTTCCCGACACAGGGATCGAACCCGGGTCTCCCACACTGCAGTCAGATTCTTTACTATCTAAGCCACCAGGGAAGCCCAGTGAATTTGTAATTTAGAGTAAATCTTCCTCTCAAAAGAGATCCTTTCCCTTTATGCTCCATGAACTAAGACTGCAAGTAAGAAATAAAACACGTGTGCCAGCTGAGTAGGGTTTACCATTCTGTGATGTGGGAATTTAGCATGATGTATAAACATGTCAAGGATAAGCAACAGTGAAGCCGACAACATTCTTTTGAATAGTAAGAAAATACTCTCTTTTAGATAGTAGTTTTAGGGAAGGTCACTATAAAAAAAAATCACATGAAGACTATGTCTACATCTTTTGCAAAACTTATTAAATATTCTGGCATATTGAGCTATTTATTGCTGCTTAAATGAAAATAATCTCAGAATTTAATACAAAGAAAAAATGATTTGACTTCGGTGTTAGTTTGCTAGGGCTAACACAATGAAGGACCACAAACGGGGTGTCTTAGACAATAGAACTGTATTTCCCCCAAGCTACCTGAAAAAGTTCAAGAGTTCTGTAAAACTAATAAGAATTTTGATGATATTAACAATTAATACTGATTATTAAAGGCATAATTTTGCCACACATTATCATTAATCTTCAAAACCTCATAATAACTCTTCCACAGATGCAAACTACCACATACAGAATGGATGGGCAACAAGGTCCTACTGCACAGGGAAATATATTCAATATCCTGTGATAAACCATAATGGAAAAGAGTATGAAAAAGAAAACATATAACTGAATCACTTTCTGTACAGCAGAAATTAACACGACATTGTAAATCAACTATACGTCAACAAAAAACTTTAAATGAAAATTAAAAAAAAATAGTCTCTTCAAGAGTTCCATAACTAATAAGCATTTTGATGATATTAATAATGGCCCCTGAAGATAGCCTCTTCAATAAGTGGTGCTGGTAAAACTGGACTGCTATGTCCAAAATAATGAAATCAGAACACTACCTAATACCACACACACAGATAAACTCAAAATGGATTAAAGATCTAAGTGTAGGACCAGAAATTATAAAATTCTTGGAGGAAAACATAAGCAGAACACTCGATGACATAAATCAAAGCAAGATCTCCTATGACCCACCTCCTAGGGTAATGGAAATAAAAACAGAAATAAACAAGTGGGACCTAATCAAACTTAAAAGCTTTTGCACAGCAAAGGAAACTACAAAGAAGATGAAAGACAACCCTCAGAATGGCAGAAAATAATAGCAAAGGAAACAACTGACAAAGATTCATTTCCAAAATACACAAGCATCTCATGCAATTCAGTACCAGAAAAGCAAGCAACCCAATCGAAAAGTGGGTAAGGGACCTGAAGAGACATTTCTCCAAAGAAGACATACAGATGGCTAACAAACACATGAAAAGATGCTCAACATTGCTCATTATTAGAGAAATGCAAACCAAAACTACAATGAGATACCACCTCACACCGGTCAGAATGGCCGTCATTAAAAAGTCTACAAACAATAAATGCTGGAGAAGGTGTGGAGGCAAGGGAACCCTTTTGCATTACTGGAGAGAACAGAAACTGATACAGCCACTATGGAAGACGGTATGGAGATTCCTTTAAAAGCTAGGAATAAAACCACCATATGACCCAGCAATTCCACTCCTAGGCATATACCTGGAGGAAACCAAAATTGAAAGAGACACATGTATCCCAGTGTTCACTGCAGCACTGTTTACAATAGCTAGAACATGGAAGCAACCTAGATGTCCACCAACAGATGAATGGATAAAGAAGCTATGGTACATATACATAACGGAATATTACTCAGCCATAAAAAGGAATGCATATGATCAGTTCTAATGAGGTGGATGTACCTAGAGCCCATTATACAGAGTGAAGTAACTCAGAAAGAGAAATATAAATACTGTATACTGACACGTACATATGAAATCTAAAGAGAGGGCACTGATGAATTTATTTTCAGGGCAGCAACAGAAAAAGAGACATAGAGAACAGATCTCAGAACATGGTGGGGGAGGAGGGAGAAGGGGAGACGTATGGAGAGAGTAACATGGAAATTTCAATACTATATGTAAAATAGATGGCCAATGGGAATTTGCTGTGTGACTCAGGGAACTGAAACACAGGCTGAAGGCTCTGTGACAGGCTGAGGGGTAGGATGGGGGAGAGATGGAAGGGAGGTCCAGGAGGGAGGGGACATGGGTGTACCTATGGCTGATTCTTGTTGATGTATGACAGAAATCCACAAAATTCTATACAGCAATGACCCTTCAATTACATTTTTTTAATTTTTAAAAAAGAAACTAATTTTAAAAAGGGAAAAAAATAATTGCCCCTGATTCTTAAAAGTCTAACTCTGTCATATATTTTCTCTAATTCTCAAACTTCCCATAACTCCTCCACAGACGCAAACTATTACATATGGACTGAATGGAGAACAAGGTCCTACTGTATAGCACAGGAATCTATATTCAATATCCTATGATAAACCATAATGGAAAAGAATATATAAAGAATATATCTATACACGTAACTAAATCACTTTGCTCTACAGCAGAAATTAGCACAACATTGTAAATCAACTATACTTCGACAAAATTTTTTAAAATAAAAATAAAAGAGACAAAATAATGCTATCTTCAAGAGTCCCATAACTAATAAGCATTTTGATGATATTAATAATTGCTGCTGATTCTTAAAAGTATCACTATGCCATATATTACCTTTATTTCTCAAAACCTCACAGTTGTTGTTCAGTCACTAAGTCAAGTCGGACTCTTGAGACCCCATGGACTTTAGCCCACCAGGCTCCTCTATCCATGGGATTTCCCAGGAAAGAGTACTGGAGTGGGTTGCCCTTTCTATCTCCAGGAGATCTTCCCAACCCAGAGACTGAACCTGAGTCTCCAGAGTTCTTGCCTGGAGAATCCCATGGACACAGGAGCCTGGCAGGCTAGAGTCCACAGGGTCACAAAGAGTCAGACACAAATAAAGCAACTTAGCACACATGTATACCTACATAGAGTATAACTTAAAATCTTTTACAATTTTACTTAAAAATGTAGCTCAGCTGGTAAAGAATCCACCTGCAATGCAGGAGACCCCGGTTTGATTCCTGGGTCGGGAAGACCTGCTGGAGGAGGACATGGCAACCCACTCCAGTATTCTTACGTGGAGAATCCCCAAGGACAGAGGAGCCTGGCACGCTACAGTCCATGGGGTCGCAAAGAGTCACACATGACAGAGTGAGTAAACACAGTACAGCAGAAATAAGGACTCCAGAACAACATGTGGTCAGTTAGAAAGCAGCACAACATTTTTTCTGCACAGCTGAACAAGGGTGTGTAAATTACCATCAAGCTTCTTCTGAAAAAATCTAGTTAAGCAATCGTGAAATTGAATCTAAAACTATTATACTAAGTCCCCTACATACTAACCTTCAAGTTGTGAACTTTCAAAGATGTAAATGCATGTTCACATGTCCAGTCACGTAAGTTAGTTCATGTGCCTGGTGTACGTTGTCATGTGAGTGCATCCTCTACAAGTGGCTGTGCTTTTGTGTGCTTTACTGAACTGTACGGAGTACAGCAATATATGATCTATTTCAAGCCCAGGATGTCTGGAAGCCAGTGTAAAAGCAGCAGTGCTATAGCTGGTAAGCAGCACCAACTGCTGTGCTGCACTGCTGTACTTTTCAAACCTAGACGTCACTTTGCTGACAAAGGTCCATAGCGTCAAAGCTGTGGTTTTTCCAGTAGTCATGTATGGATGTGAGAGCCGGACCATAAGGATGGCTGAGTGCCAAAGAATTGATGCTTTTGAACTGTGGTGCTGGCTGACTCTCAAGACTCTCTTAAGAGCCCCTTGGACTACAAGGAGATTAAACCAGTCAATCCTAAAGGAAATCAACCCTGAATATTCATTGGAAGGACTGATGCTGAAGCTGAAGCTCCAATACTTGGACCACCTGATGCAAAGAGCCAACTCACTGGAAAAGACCCTGATGCTGGGTAAGACTGAGGTCAGGAGGGGAAGGGGGTAACCAGAGGATGTAATGGTTAGATGGCATCACCGATTCAATGAACATGAATTCTGAGCAAACTTGGGGAGATAGAGATGGATATGAAAGCACTGCAGTCCATGGAGTTGCAAAGAGTAGGACGTGACTGAGCGACTGAACAAAAACTGTACTTTTCAAGGTACTACACTGTAAGATTAAAAATGTTACCCTTATTTTTGTACTTATTTGTTTTTTATATACTATTTGTGTGGAAAATATTACAAACTTATTGTAGTACAGTACTGTATAGCCAATTGTGTTAGTTGGGTGCCTAGGCTAACTGTTGCGCTAATGAACAAATTGGACTTAACAAACATACTCTCAGAACAGAACACATTTGTATATACGGGACTTACTGTATTTCTTTTTGTAGGCGAGATTCTCTAGAAGAAATCAAAACATGGTCAGGAAGAAGGTAAGCAGAGCAGTAAAGAAATGTTACACAAACTTGACAGTATCCCATCTATAGCCCTCTTCTTTCAATCTGCACCTACTGGAATCCACCTTCCTTCAAGGTCTAGCCCAAGCGTCCTTTCTTCTAAGGCGCCTTCTCCATAGCCATTCCCCAAAACGCCCTGATAGAATGTGTAGCTCTAAGTTCATGGTTGTATGTCTTTCCTCCCATGTTCTTTTTGAATTCTTTGCTCTGTGTCTTACAGGGTCTCATTAAAAGTGAAGTAATATGTGAATGAACATCAGTAAGTTAATCTCTCGGTAAAATAATGGAAAGAGGCATCTTTTAAGTGCTTGATGATCATGTCATTTGTTCCATGAATAAACTCTCTCTTCAGGCCAAGATTCTCTTTCAAAATTTCTGCATGCCTAAATTATAAGGCCATAATAAATTAATAAATATCTAGATACTTTCCAAACCCTGCAGCGAGAAAAAGCCATTTCAATCTAGTGAGGTTTCATGGAATTTGTGCAACTCAGCAACAAAAGATCAATGTAAATCAATTTCTAATACACTGGAAGAACAATCAAGACTAATAACCCATTAGCATCAGTGAAAAGGTATTATCTAAATGGTATGTTATCTAAATGGTCTCTTTTTACATTCGTCCAGTAAACTACCATGAAGTGATGTAACCACAACCCTTGTCCATTCAGGACAAGACTGGACTAATTCTGATAGAGAAACCAACCTGGAAACAGGTTTCAGGACCCCTGCTTCTGGAACATTCACCAACAGTGATGCTGGGACTTACCCGTGGGGTTTCTGACTGGGTCCTCCGAGCCACCATCAGTAACAGCTGTTGTTGAAGAGCACTGACTGCAGGGTCCCCAGAAGATGGATCTTGACTCTCAGAAGTCGTGGTACTGGAGGAGCTAATCTGCAAGTCTCTGAGGATGGGCAAAACAAACACTTTGATTACCCCGAAGTACTGGAAATCAGCTATTTATTACACCCAGACACAAGGACAGCATGGGTCCTTAATTCAGGTTGCAAGTAAGTTTTTTCCACCTTGCATGAGCAGGTCCTCTTCCATCTCTAAGAATTTTCCACAGATTGTTGTGATCCACAGAGTCAAACACCTTAGTGTAGTTAATGAAGCAGAAGTAGATGTTTTTCTGTATTTCCTTGCTTTTCTCTATGATCCAACGAATGTTGGCAATTTGATCTCTGGTTCCTCTGCCTTTTCTCAATCCAGTTTGTACACTAGAAGTTCTTGGTTCATGTACTGCTGAAGCCTAGCTTGAAGGATTCTGAGCCTAACGTTACTAGCATGTGAAATGAGTGCAACGGTACAGTAGTTAGAACATTCTTTGGCATTGCCCTTCTTTGGGATCGGAATGAAAACTGAGCTTTTCCAGTCCTGTGGCCACTGCTGGGAAAGACTGAAGGCAAAAGGAGAAGAGGGCAGCAGAGGATGAGATGGTTAGATAGCATCACCAACTCAATGGACTTGAATTTGAGCAAACTCAGTGAAGAACAGGGAAGCCTGGCATGCTACAGTCCATGGGGTTACAAAGAGTTCGACACCACTTAGAGACTGAACAACAATAACAGTGAGTGTTCTAAGTTGACATTCGCATGTGCCATGCTACCTTCAGCAAGAAGGGCAGTCATCTGGCACACATTGAAGTAACTCAGGTTGTCCAGAGATATCGGGTGCCGTGGGATAAGCAGGTGGACACGTGGTGTTCTAGAGACAATGATCTCAATTTTCTATATATTTAGTGGAAGGGGAGGTGGTAGCAACAGTCACCAGCTTCATATTTTGCACAAACAATAAACAGTGAGCTGGATCGTTCCCAAGACCCTGATCAGGAGGAAACAGCGATGATCTAACACCTCTGCTACCTCCTTCACCCCCAACACTGTCTGCACCTCCTCCTCACCCCCACCTCCACCCAAAGCAACGAGAGTACGGAGCAGAGCAAAGAAATGCCTCAGGTAGTTGTAAAAGAGGACATTAATAAGCTAGCTGTGATCTGTATCTAAAGAACTGTATTGTTGTTAATTGCATATAAACTGACAGGACTAAAATTAATAGAACTCTTTAAGCAAACTCAAGCTTGGCATTTTCCCTTTGGCTCAGAAAGCAACAAGCAGAATATACTTCTGCACCTGCTTTTCTAGCAGGGCACCCATAACTTTGAGGAGATAATCGGTTGCCTCACCTACAGCCATTTCTAACAGAATTCCTGCTCATGGAACCCTAGTTTTATTCAATCATCCAAGACTGTACACTCCAGAACAGACGAGGTCCCTCCCTGACCCCTGGAGTAAGTCCTGGTCACTTCATGCCCATCATGGGAACTCCATTCACTCCGGCCAGTCCTGGTTTTGGCAGAGGAGTGTCACACTACTCTAAGAGGCCACCATGGAACACAGGGGTGGCGGCCACAGATAAGGATGCTCACAGGCAAGTTTCTCTACTATTTTTCAGTTTTTAAAAAATTCATTTATTTTTGAAGTGTAGTTGATTTACAATACGGTATTAATTTCAGGTGTACAGCAAAGCAATTCAGTTATATAGGGCTTCCCAGGTGGCTCAGTGGTAAAGAATCTGCCCACAGTGCATGAGACCCGGGTTCGATCCCTGAGTTGGGAAGATCCTCTGGAGAAGGAAATGGCAACCCACTCCAGTATTCTTATCTAGGAAATCCCGTGGACAGAGGAGCCTCAAGAGCTGTAGTCAATAGGTTGCAAAAGAGTCAGACATGACTTAGCAACTAAACAACAACAACAAATATGTGTATGTTCTTTTTAGATTCTTTTCCCATATAGGTTATTAAAAAATATTGAGTAGAGGTCCCTGTGCTATACAGTCAGTCCTTGTTGCTTATCTATTTTATACATAGTACTAGGTATATATTAATCCCAAACTCCTAATTTATCCCCACCACAGTCTTCCCCTTTGGTTACCAGAAGTTTGCTTTCTATGTCTGTGAATCTGTTTCTGTTTCACAAATAAACCCATTTGTACAATTTTTTTAGATGCCACATATACATGACATTATATGACATTTGTCTTTCCATGTATGACTTACTTCACTCAGTGTGACAATCTCTAGGTCCATCCAGCTTGCTGCAAATGGCGTTATTTTGCTCTTTTTTATGGCTGAGTGGTAATGTCTTCTGATTTCTAGTCTCATGTTTCAGTACAACGTCTCTGACAAGTTCTTTAGATATTTCTTTTTCCCAACTCCCTACTACTGTATTCATGAACAGACAAATACTCTCCAGGAACGGTGTTTAAAATACATCCACTATTCTCACATGCACGTGCACAAAGACACAGATTTCTCTACAGTTTTGAAACATGATTTATGATTATTTGACGACACATTCAATAAAGGCCTCCTTGTAAAGAACCACTTAGGAAATATTGTATGTTAACACCGGGGCTTGAGAAATGAGTCACATGGGATAAGTACATGGATTTTGAAAACTTAAAAATCCTATCCTTCTATTATGTGGATGATTGTTCCATAAACGGTCCTTTTGCTTCCTGTCCATATTGTCGGTGTAGTGTCTGTCACCGATAGAGAAAAAAAGTTGCATGTATAAAAACAATGTTCATTCAAACCTTTGCACTTTGTCTAGAAACCTCTGAGGACTACACTCCTGTCATCTCATAGCTAAATACAATAGAATTGGAAAGATCTTGTTAATACAGATTCAGAGAAACCCCAAACTCAGCAAATGCCAAAGCTTCACTAAACCCAAAAGATTAATCTGACTTCACTGTAGGTAATGTAGGTGACGACTATGAACAGCCAGGGGCAGGATGGAGATGTGAGAAAATCTAGACAGTGTACAGCGCCCTCTGTTGCCAACTGAGATGAACTACGAACAGACTATTGGGTAACGTGTTCACAGTTTATTCAGAGCAACTTTCCTTCTGCCAGGAAACATGGTCCAAAAGAAAGTGCTGAATTTGTTGCATATTGCTTAGCATGCTTCTGATGGCAAAATAGAAATAACAATAGATAACATTATTTTTCTTGTGAAAGCCATTTAAAAACCTTATGTAAAAATCTAGGGTTTGGTTTTCTTTTCAAAATCTTTTGGATGAGTTCTAGAATTAAACAGAACTAGGGTGGTGCAATGGCAACCCACTCCAGTACTCTCGCCTGGAAAATCCCATGGATGGAGGAGCCTGGTGGGCTGCAGTCCAGGGGCTCGCGAAGAGTCAGACACAATTGAATGACTTCACTTTCAATTTTCAGTTTCATGCATTAGAGAAGGAAATGGCAACCCACTCCAGTGCTCTTGCCTGGAGAACCCCAGGGACGGGGGAGCCTGGTGGGCTGCTGTCTCTGGGGTCGCACAGAGTCGGACACGACTGAAGCGACTCAGCAGCAGCAGGGTGGTGCCACTGGTGAAGAATCTACCTGCTAACACAGGATATGCAAGAACCATGGGTTCAACCCCTGGGTTGGGAAGATCCCTGCAAGGAGGAAATGGCAACCCACTCCGGTATCTTTGCCTAAGAAATCCCATGGACAGAGGAGCCCAGTGACCCTATGAACAAGAGACGTCCACGGGGTCACAAAGAGTCGGACATGACGGGGCAACTAAGCACGCACACCCAGGTTTAAATTATTGCTCTGCTATGTACAGTCTGTGACTATAAGTACGTTGACGTCCTACCTCAAATCCGCCTATAAATAAGATCCTACTGTGCAGAACAAGAAACTATACTCAGTAGCCTCTGATAAACCATAATGGAAAAGAATATGAAAAAGAGTGCATATGTAAGTATAATTGAAACACTTTGCTATACGGCAGAAATTAACACATCATTATAAATCAGCTATAATTCAGTAGAATAATTTTTTAAAATCCTCACCTATAAGGTAGGGATGATGTCTTGCTCATAGAAATTGCTGTAAGAATTAAAGCAGACTGGGTGTGGTGCTTCTCATATATTAATCGCTTAATAACTATACCTTTAATAACCTTCTTATTTCCTTCTATTGATGTAAGACCTGACTTTGCACATTCTTATATGACACAGTAAACTGGCCCCTATATTTTTCACACAAATAACATACTAATTCTAGTTGTCTTTATGAGCAGGAGTGAGGGAAGACTGCCTTGCCCTCAACTCACTCTTCATCGTTTTCTGTGAGTAAAGACAGATTCAAACAGCATATCAAGCTCCTCTTAATCACCCTCTTTTACAGAAGCTTAGTGTCCGAGGCGAATCATGATGATAAAAAGAGAGATTCTTTTCTGAGCTTTATGACTGGTGTGTCCTCACCAGAAAACCTGCCTTGTTATGTGTAGAGAGGTTTCCTATTTTACTAGGAGATGTGTAACGCTGTTTCCAGGGATAAAAAGATGTATCTTCTTCATTTGGCATAGTTTTCTGGGGTCCAGAAGTTGAAGTGAACCATGGGTATCAGCTTTTCCACTCAAGAACCAATGAGGCTATGATGTCACAAAAATCACTCAGTGGACAGGACTTTTCCTACCAACCCTCCAAGAATTCCCATCCAACCTTCCTTTTCTTGTATCTCTTCTCAGACTATCTGCTGTCTCTTCTCCTGATCTTAGCTACGGGCTGTTTAGATTTAGAATCAGCTAAAAGTTTCTGTTGGGGGAAGGGATAAATTAGCAGTTTGGTAGTAATACTATATATATAAAATAAATAATCAACAAGGGCCTACTGTATAGCACAGGGAACTCTACTCTATTTTATAATAACCTATATGGGAAAAGAATCTGGAAAACATATGTATATATAGTAACTGAATCAGTTCACTGTACACCTAAAACTAACACACCATTGTAAATCAACTACACTTCAATTTTTTTTTAATCTCCAAAGAAGTCTCTGTTTCACTAACTTAAGGCTAGAGACTTCCCCCATATTAATAAATATAATGTTAAAATGCTAAGCTTTAGGAGATATTTCTGCCTCTACAACAGCAACGGAAAAGGAAATATTCCAACTCTGTAGTAATTACACTCTGAACTACAATAGAGCTGTATTTGCACGACTGGCCTAGATTTTCCTGCTCTCTGGTTAATCTCTGGTTAACTAGTTTGGTTCAGAGATATAACATAGATGTTGTTGTGGTTGTTGTTTAGTCACTAAGTCGTGTTCAACTCTCTTGCGATCCCATGGACTGTAGCCCTCCAAGTTCCTCTGTCCAAGGGATTCTCCAGGCAAGAGTATGGGAGTGGGTTGCCACTTCCTCCTCCAAGGGATCGTGCTGACCCACCCAGGGATCGAACCCACATCTCCTGTGTCTCCTGCATTGGTAGGCTGATTCTTTACCACTGAGCCACCTAGGAAGCCCTGTGGCACAGATATACAAATTTAAACTAGATCAAGCTTACACCAACAGCAGAAATAGTGATTAATGGAAATTACAAAAAGAGAAGCCACAGGAGGAAATAAAGATGAACCAGGGGCCAGAATGGTGTACTTTCTTATAGATAGAGTTGGGTTTCAAACTCACAGTGACCACATTGTACTATATTGCACTTTCCGGGTTTTCACTCACCCCAGCTTCTGTAAGCAACAAATAACTGAAACACATTTTCCCACCAATGTAGAAAGAAGTCCTTGAAATTCTTCATCTTCCCCACATCTCAAAACTTACAGGCTACCAGCCTGAGGGAGAGGGCCTCTCTTTTTCTGCCTGTCCTTCCTTGTTTTATGGGCTTACTTGGGGGCCATGGGAACAAGTCACCCAGATGGGCAGCCTGGAGATGAAAGCCACAGTCACATGTGCAAGACGCGGGATCTTTACATAAAGAAGCACTGTTTTGGAAACTCTAACCTGTTATTTAGAATTTGAACAGGGATTCTTGTTTTAAAGCCTGCAAACAACTCTTCTTTTATATGACAGCAAAATTCCTCTTTGCATTTGAGAAAAAGAGCACCAGCCTGGGAGCTGGTCAGGGCCTCCAGCATGGGATGAGACTGCCACCGTGTGGCAGCCGGGGCTGTGATCACGGAGACAGACTCCCAATGAGCCGCAGGGCCTCTTCCCCAGGGTTCAGAGGAAGTGCCTGGGAAAACAGAAGTCTTTCTAGGGTCAACCTCACAAACCCTCCATTGTTAGGACTCTGCGTCTGGATGAAAATTCCATCTAGTGTGTCTAAGAAAACAAAATAAACACTACAGCGAAAGGATCTGATATTAACAACAGAAAAACAAGAGAGAGAGAGGAAACAGGAATTGAGGAATAGCAGCAACTTCGCAGAGGCAAACCCCTAGAAGGTCATCTGCTTTTTCCAGATAGTTCCACCTTTATGAGACCTTGGAAAAGACCCTGATGCTGGGAAAGATTGAAGGCAGGAGAAGGGCCAACAGAGGATGAGATGGTTGGATGGCATCACCCCCTCAATGGACATGCATTTGAGCAGACTCCAGAAGGTGAAGGACAGGGAAGCCTGGAGCGCTGCATGCAGTCCACGGGGTCGCAAAGAGCTGGGCATGACTTAGCAACTGAACAAATGTGATCAAAGGCACCAAGAACCCCCACGCCAGCAGTTCTCAAAGTAACTCAGTAACACATAACTCTCTCACGCAGATCAACAGAGTGAAGCAGCTATGTACCTATCTTCAATATCTATCACTGGAGTTAACATTTTCAACTCATGCCCAAGGGGAACACAAAACTAGGCATGTCTAATATTGAGAGAATTTACATTTACATTTTGCCCACCTAATTGACTAACATCCATGCCCCACATTCTGGCTGAGCTAATGCAAACCAGGGATCACTACTTCTTCTGGCTAATGTAAAGAAGAGAATCCTAAAGAGGTGTCTTGTTTTGGTTTTTTTTACAACTTTCTGCCTGCTTACCTTCTTTGGGATCCAGGTACTTAAGCACTATGGCTTTAAAAGGCTTTCCTGAGAGTTGATCCCAGGAAGTAAGGGAGGCTTTACTGAGACCAGGGTCAGAGAGGCTAATAATAATAATATTCAACAAAAAAGTAGGAACTCTGAGAAGACAATAAAGACTAAGTGCACTTCAATCCATCTTTGGAATGTAGTACCTAATGGGTTTAGAGGTTTAGAGTAGCCTTCCAAAGCAAGCCTAACATATAAGCATAACAGTATGTGTTTCAATATGTACTATCGCATGCATGTAAGTCGCTCAGTCGTATTTGAGTCTTTGCAACCCCATGGACTGCAGCCCTCCTGGCTTCTCTGTCCATGGGATTCTCCAGGAAAGAATGCTGGAGTGGGTTGCCATTTCCTTCTCCAAATATGTAGTACAATGATTCATAAATAAACAGAAGCTCAAAATAAGTGAATCCAGATAAATATAAATAGATGATTACTAATGTAATCTACTCTACTTTTTTAAAATAGAAACAAGTTGAGATACAGAAAGCCCTGATAAAGATCCTATAAACTGATTTGCTCCAGATGAGTTTACCATTCAGCAGGCCAACGCTACTTTATGAGTAATAGATTCTCAAAATGAATGTAAACACTATGTCATTCCATAAGATTTCACTGGGGAGCAGATGATATGCATTTTGTGTGCATTTTTAAAAATCTGGTATACATTTGCATGAGATTGCTTTTGACACTAGAAAAGGTTTTATAATACTAAAGCATGGTTTTACATTGTTTACAGAAGAAAGCTCTTCTATGTTACTTGCAAGAATTCACAGATGAAAGAAAGGTAAATCTTTGCTGAACAAAGAGCAGAAACTATCAAGTTTTCATTGCAAGACATACAGAGGAAATAATAAAAGTCTGCTTTGCAGTGAACCCTTTGGACACAAAACACACTTCAACTTTTATGCAGCTTCACCTTCAACTTCCTAGGCAGAGAGACTATTTCAACTTTGATTTTCTAGGCAGATGAGCTCATAGGAGGGTATGAGTTGAATCAGTCCTGTGTCCTGGGTAATAAATTTATCCTCTGAAATTTTTTTTTACATAGCAATTCTGAATTCTGCTATTCAAGCCACTGACCCTTATTCTAGTTTCTGAGGCAAGCAGGGCTACATGAGATAATGTTACCAAAGGTACTGGCTTTCTGGACAGTTATTGTACAACCAGAAAATACAGCTTATATTTCTCTGGCAGTTAATGAGAAATGTATTGGTTCCCACAATGACGGAGGGACCAAGGAGGGAAATTTGTTTCCTCCCCTGGTTTCCTCCAGGAATCCCCAGAGAGACATGGAAGTTACACAGTCAACAATTCCCTATTCATACTTGGGAGTCAGGGGTATAAAACTGTCACCTGGCAACTAGGCTTAACAATGGTGAAGAGGAATGGCTTTCTGGCCAGTAATGAGAATCAGGGGTTTAATGGCCTAGTTGGAGATGATCCCAGCCACTGAAGTCGCCTTAAAGGGAAAAGGCTGCTTTTCTAATATTTTCCATGGCTGAAGGGCTTAGAAACAGCCCCAACTCAGAATCCTTCCAAGTTCAAAATCAAACTTTATGTTTACTCTGATACAACTCTAAATGTAATGGCATTATAAGCCAGGCATAAAATAGTAAAGTACCTCCTCTAAAACTGCCAAAGAGGCCAAAAAGCTGGAACACAACAGGTTGATAGAATACAAGGTACTTAACCGCCTTCAAAATCTCATAAAGGGACTCATAAAAGTGCGAGAGGAAAGACTTTCCTCAGCCGAAAGTCCGGCTCTATGGCTTCATAAAGTCATGGTGAACCTCAACCACAGTCCCACTGCTTCTGTTTGGAGACCATTTAACAACAGCTCACACTGCCCAGTCTCCCCTATGAGAGGTACTGTACTAAGCACTGCATATTGCTGCTGTTCAGCTGCTCAGCTGTGTCTAACTCTTTGTGACCCCATGGACTGCCAGCACACGAGACACACCCTTCACTGTCTCCACTATCTTCACTATGTTTGAGTTTGCTTGAACATATAGGCTTTGAATTGGTGATGTCATCCAACTATCTTGTCATCCCCTTCTCCTCCTGCCCTCAATCTTTCCCTGCAGCAGGGGTCTTTTCCAGTGAGTCGGCTGTTTGCATCAGGTGGCCGAAGTATTGGAACTTCAGCTATGATATTTAGCTTTTGAAGCTACCCACTGAATTCATTCCTAGTATTATTTCTATTTGTGGATTAGAAAGCTGATGCTTAAAATGATAAAGTAAGCTGCTCAGTGTCAAACCCAAAGTAACTCTTTGTGCAGGAATGGGAATCTGAGTCAGTCCAAGATGAAAGCTCAAGTTCAAGCTGCAGATACAGCCCCTCTGATGTCAGGGAAGTGTGGCTTTCCTTCAGGAAATGTCAGCTTTCCATCACAGTCATGTCTCATATGGACAAAGAAAATCATTTCCATTGAATGGAATATAACACTAGAAAATCAAATTTGAGACTCAACCTCAATTTTTACAGAGAAGGGTTAAAAAGAGTCATTTCGCAGGGTTTTTCCCCCTCCATTTTGCCACTTATGAAAGGAAAAGATAACATTCTGTATTGCATATATACACCATGTGTGTGCTGCTAAGTCTCTTTAGTTGTGTCCAACTCTTTGCAACTCCATGGATTGTAGCCCAGCAGGTGCCTCTGTCCATGGAATTATCCAGGCAAGAATACTGGAGTGGGCTATGTGCCCTCCTATAGGGGATCTTCCTGATCCAGGGATCGAACCTGCGTTTCCTACGGCTCCTGCATTGCAGCTGGATTTTTTACCACTGAGCTAGCAGGGAAGCCCTCATATATATACTGTTATGTATAAGTTAGATAATTAACAAGGACCTACTCTATAGTGGGTTCGATCCCTGGGTCAAGAAGATCCCCCAGAGGAGAGCATGACAACCCACTCCAGTATTCTTGTCTGGAGAATCCCATGGACAGAGGAGCCTGGTGGGCTACAGTCCATGGGGTCTCAAACACGACTGAGCGACACACACACACACACACACACACACACACACACACACACACACACACAGGGAACTGTACTCAGTGCTCTGTGACGACCTATATGGGAAGAGAATCCAAAAAAGGGGATATATGAATATGTATAGCTGATTCACCTTGCTGTACAGCAAAAACTAACACAAAGCAGTAAGGCAACTATACATCAATAAAAGTTAAATTTTAATAAATATGTTGACCAGACAAACTCCTATTGCTTCTGGCTCTTCCCCTCCAACAATCTCAAGGTGAGGGAGTGATCTGTGGGTGCTGTTTGAATAATCCACTTTCACTGGGTTGTTTCGCTGCAGAGAGGTCTAATTACTCCTGCTGCAAGCAGAAACAAACATGACATCCTCCATGGGATTTCACAGCCCACCTCTCCCCCTCCTGCTCTACCTCTTATCTGCTAACCCTAAATGACCAGTTCGTATCTGCTATCCAGAACTCTAATTGGGCTACCTTGTCATTTCCAATGATTAATTTGATTCAGTTCACTATTTACTGAACATCCACCTACAGAGGGCTAAGTGAGGGCTACAGAGGCACCCTAGTATTTTTGTTTGTTTAGTCACTAAATTGTGTCCAACTCTCTGCAACTCCATGAACTGTAGCCCACCAGGCTCCTTTGTCCACGGGATTCTCCAGGCAAGAATACTAGAGTGGGTAGCCAGTTCCTTCTCCAGGGGATCTTCCTGACCCAGCAACTGAACCCGTGCTTCCTGCATTTGGCAGACGGATTCTTTACTACTGAGCCACCAGGGAACCCCAGAGGCACCCTAGCCATGGTGACTTTTCCCTAAACAAGAACAGTCTAGGAGAGCTGGGCGTCTCCTGCTCCAGGGAGAGCATGGCAAGCTCCTCTAACAGCAGCATGGAAGGATGGAGTAATAGTCATGGAAGGACTGACACAGGAAAGATGGATATCAGAGGCAGATAGTAATCTGTGCTTGGAAAGAAGAGAATTCCAGAAGGTAGAAGTGCATGGAGATGGGCGTTCCAGGCAAAAACAGGCAGAGGCCTGGAAGAGGAAGGGTTGAAGGCCAGCACCATGGGCCTCCAGGAGTGAAGCAGTGAAGCACGGGCTGTGAAGGGTGCCTGGAGGAGGGGGGATCCACATAAGAGCACCCCAATATGACATGTGTTAGCAAGAGCACTGCCTCACCCAGGTCTCAGAGCACTCACAGGCCTCAGCCAACCATACATGTTATCTGTGGCCTGTGGCAATTCAAAAAATATTAAAATCAGTAACATTAGACAAAATAGAGGGACTTCCCTGGTGATCCAGTAGTTAAGACTTCGCCTTCCAATGCCAGGGGTGTGGGTTCAATCCCTGGTCGGTGGCTAAGATCCCACAGGCCTCTCAGACAAAAAACCAGAAACATAAAAAATAAAAGAATACATTATTGAATATTAAAACAAATTCAATAAAGATTTTTTTTTAATGGTCCACATCAAAAAAATCTTTTTAAAAATGGATTTTTACAGAGAAATGGGAATTTATAGCTCCTCATGGGAAAAAATTGGAAAATCTGGTCACCCAGGCTTCTCAAGCTGGCATAAGCACCCTAAATAGCCCTCTAGCAAGTGTGTGCGCTCAGTCGTGTCCGACTCTTTGCGACCCCATGGACTGTAGCCCACCAGGCTCCTCTGTCCATGGGGTTTTCCAGGCAAGAATACTGGGATGGGTTGCCATTTCCTCCTCCAGGGGATCTTCCCAACTCAGGGATCAAACCCACGTCTCTCGTGTCTCCTGCATTGGCAGGTGGAGTCTTTACCACTGGTGCCACAGGACAAATGCCCTCCAGTAGATTCAGCACCCAACACCCCTCGCATTTGATTCTGGGTCCACTTCACCCATTTGTCCCACCTGCCTGGCACCCGGGAATTGAGGCTGTGGCCCCTGCCAGCAGGAGGGTGTTGGAGGAGGGATGTAAGAGTCCCCCGGCCACTCAGTAGCTCCTGAGGTTGGGCTTATTTCTTCATCTGTCTCTATTTCCTTTTCTATCTAATGGAACTAATACCACCTACCTCTACTTTGTCACAGGGATGAAAGGGGATAAGTTAATACTTAGCACAGTGCTTAGTGCAAAATACATCATTAATAAGCCATGGCTGCTGCCACCACACGTATGACAGGAAAACACTTCCTTCAGGGCCAGGAACTGCCAGAACGTTGCTTCCCACGGAAAGACTCGAGGCCCACTGGAATACAGTGTAAAGTGACTTGGGCCTCTAAGTTGCAAACTCCTGACCTGCTGTCACTGCACTTGATCAGCTATGTGCTGCTCTGATGTGTCTTTACCTCTAGCATGAAA
The DNA here is from genome assembly GCF_032405125.1 of Capricornis sumatraensis. Lineage (NCBI taxonomy): Eukaryota > Metazoa > Chordata > Mammalia > Artiodactyla > Bovidae > Capricornis > Capricornis sumatraensis. Next base: position 38,807,864 of record NC_091078.1, on the reverse strand, counting down.
GAAAGGCGTGACACCCTCCATATATACATGCACACACACAGGTATGTTAATGAAAGGGTTGTTGTTCTTCAGTTGCTAACTCGTGCTCAACTCTTTGCGACCCCATGGACTGCAGCACATACAGGACACCAGAACATAAGCCACCCAGGTCAGTAAGTGTCCCATATGCCACCAGGGAAGAGCAGAGAGATAGCTCCAGAAAGAATGAAGCAGCTGGGGCAAAGTGGAAACGATGCCCAGCTGTGGATGTGTCTCGTGGTGAAAGTAAAGTCTCATGCTGTAAAGAACAATATTGCATAGGAACCTGGAACATTAGGTCCATGAATCAAGGTAAATTGGATGTGGTCAATGCAAAACTTAACACATTCAAACTAAACCAGCTTGGAATTTCCCTAGTGGTCCAGTAGTTAAGACTTCGCCTTCCAATGCCAGGGGTGTGGGTTCTGCTCTCCCAACGCAGAAAGCCCAGGTTCAAACCTGGTCAGGGAACTAGATCCCAGTGCCAAAACTAAAGATCCCATGTGTGGCAACTAAGACTTAGCGCAACCAAATAAATAAATAAATTCTTTTTGAAAACGACAACAACAAATTAAACCAGCTTGTTTGCTTTTATCCTAAACAGAGTGAAAGTGTTAGTCAGTCAGTGTGTCTGACTCTTTGCAATCCCATGGACTGTAGCTCACTAGGCACCTCTGTCCATGGAATTCTCCAGGCAAGAATACTGGAGTGGGTTGGTCATTCCCTTCTCCAGGTGATCTTCCTAACCCAGAGATCGAACCCAGGTCTCCCTCTTGTGGGCAGATTCTTTATAGCCTGAGCCACCCAGGAAGCCCTGTTTTCATCCTATTTTACCACGATTTTTCTTTCATACAACCAGTTCAAAAATACCCAAGCCATCACTACACCACACGCACCCACAAAAGCCAAGTCTGATTACAAATCCAAAGAAATTAGCCTCCCACGTGTGGGTAGCACAGCTTTTAACATCTTTTAGCCTGGGGAGGAGTGTGACACCCTAAGGCTGTCAGGCAGCAGCTGAAATCCAGAAGATCATCTGACTCCACACAGGACTGAGCCATTTTTTCTGAGCATGAATTAAACAAATGGCAGTCCCATGAGTGCTTTTCCAGCATCACCCCAGGAACACCTTTCAATGCTATAATTTTGCTAAGTGAAGTGACTAGAGTTTTGTGCTCACGCATCAACCAAGAAGCACCGCACACCTCCTGTGCCCAAATGGGCCACTGAATGGCCATAACATTCCAGAACAAAGTCCCTTCGAAAGGACCAACTTATCTCAAAGAGTAGACAGTACAGAGGGCATGTATATTCTCAAATAATAAAATGGCACCCACTCCAGCATCCTTACCTGGGAAGTCCCGTGGACAGAAGAGCCTGGCAGGCTACAGTCCCAGGGGTCACAGAGTCGGACATGACTGGACGAACAAGCATACATACATATAATAGCAGACGTGTATATTATTTTATCTTTAAGCACAAGAAAGAGATGATGTGCGTGACTGTGGGCCATTCTTTCTTAGAACTCTTAAGACTGATGACCTGTCAAACTACCTTAGGAAAAAGCAGATAATCAAAGACTTAGAACTTAGCATGTAGGAGAACTTCCCTTGTGGTCCAGTGGTTAAGACTTCACTTTCCAACGCAGGAGGTGAGTGTTTGATCCCTGGTCAAGGAGCTAAGACCTCACACGCCTTGTGGCCACAAAACCAAAGCATAAAATAGAAGAAGTATTGTAACAAATTCAATAAAGACTTTTAAGTGGTCCACATTAAAAAAAACTGGGGGACCAAGTAGGGCTGGGGGACCAAGACTGTCCATCAGAATGTTCACGTGCAAGAAATGTAAGAGACAACTAGGAATGTTTCTTTAAAAGAAGGTTGCTTTTATAAACTCGATCATGACTCTCTTTAAAGAAGGACAGTCATTAATTTACTTGCATTTTACCAGAAGGAGAGTCCTCAGGGGTCATTTGTCAATTTCTGCTGCCCAGCATCCATGCACCCGTGGTGCTTCCAAGGTGGCACTAGTGGTAAAGAACCCATCTGCCAATCCAGGAGACTCAAGAGATGCACGTTCAACCCCTGGGTCGGGAAGATCCCCTGGAGAGTAGGAAATGGCAACCCACTCCAGTATCCTCCCTGGTAAATCCCATGGACAGAGGAGCCTGGTGGGCTATGTCTATGGAGTCGCAAAGAGTCCAACACAATTGAGCAATTAAGCACATGTCCACCCACCCTACTCCAATTTTCCCTCTGAAGAGTACTCCCGTACATTCTCAAAGGAAACCTGTCATGAACATGATTAAGAAAGTTACTCAACACACTCAGAAGGAGAGCAGAAAAGATGTTTAGATCATCTACCAGCAAAAGAGTTTGCCTCATCCATACAGATAAAAACTAACCATTTCTCTAGTTCATTCCTTGAGACAGATTTCATAATGCATCCTCAAACTGTGTCAATGCCTTCCCCATAATCCTTTACACAGGATTCGCTCTATTCATAACAACATGTTACATTTATTTTTAGAAGTGGCTACTATGAAGGTATAATAGACTTCCCTGGTGGCTCAGATGGTAAAAGCATCTGCCTGCTATGCGGGAGACTTGGGTTCAATCCCTGGGTTGGGAAGATCCCCCTGGAGAAGGAAATGGCAACCCACTCTGGTATTCTTGCCTGGAGAATCCCATGAACGGACAGAGGTGCCTGGTTTGCTACAGTCCATGGGGTTGCAAAGAGTCAGACACGACTGAGCGACTTCACTTTCACCATGACGGTGGTTCCATTTATTTTTTATTATTCTACAATATTTGGTTTTCTTTTTCTTTCGCTTGAAATCCACATGCTTTCATGCCCACAGATGGGTTAACACATTCATTGGACACAAGGATCCTCACTTCATTTAAATCCAGAGGAAGTTGCATGGAAGTTGCTGGGGGCAGCAACACAACACCTCCCCAACCTGAAAACAAACCCTACTTACCCAGTGTGAGAGAAGCCTTCATAATTTGATGGCTGATGCTGGAAAGGGCCTTCTTTCTGATTTCCAGACTTTAAATAACAGGATTTAATCTCCCCTGCAAAAGTTCAGCAAAGAACATTACACAACTACTTGTATATGATCATTTCTATGGATACATTCTTCAAGCTAGAGGGAACTAATTTGGGATGATTTTAATAATAATTGTTGGTAATCTATGTCCATTCTTTGTATTTCTCCATAGAAGGTATAACTTAACCAGGAAAATCTGAGGCATCCCTCTAATAATATGCTTAGACAAGTTGGACTTGATTACTTTCTTTTTCATTGAAGTATAGTTGATTTAATGTTGTATAGTTGAAGTTGTACAGTTGTATAGTTGTGTAGTTGTAATGTTGTGTAGTTGTATTTAATGAAGTATAGTTAAAGTAATGTTGTGTTAGTTTCGGGTGTACAGCAAAGCAGTTCCATTATACATACACATCTACACATTCTTTTCCAGACTCTTTTCCATTATAGGTTATTACAGGATATTGAATATCATTCCTAATGCTATATAGTAGGTCCTTGTTGTCTATTTATTTTATATATATTATATAATAATATACACAATATAACATTATAATATGTAACATGTTATTTATTTATGATATATAAATATATTTATAATACATAATTATATATTTATATATATTATATATATTTATAATTATATATAAATATATATAATTATTATAAATATTAGTATATAATATATATTATATAATATATTTATATAATAAATTTATATAATCATATATAATTTAAATATAATTATATGATATATAATATTTTATATGTACTTTATTTTATGTATATAATATATATATAAAATATATAATAGTACATCTGTTAGTTCCAAATTCCTAGTATAACCCTCCCTGCTTTCCCCTTTGGTAAGCATAAGTTTGTTTTCTACCTCTGTGAGTCTGTTTCTGTTTTCTAAATATGTTCACTTGTATCCATTTTTTTAGATCCCACATATAGGTGATATCACATGACTCAATCACTTATCACTTAATTGCTTTTCATCGATTAATTTGCACCATCTCTAATCTTCTTCTCATACATTCTTTTCAATGCATTTTTTAGTATATTCTCTTTATGTGTCAGGATGATCTGAGCATGCTGTAACTGTGGTTTTGTTTTGTTTTTGGTATCGTGCACAAAAAGAGGCATATTAGATGCACGGTTTTGATAAGTGGGCCACATGGGGCCATCCCTACCTTTGAATTTGCAGATAAGCACTGGCATAGCTGCTGACTGGGGTGTCAGCCTGGTAATGAGGGAAAGCAAGAGATGGAATTAATTTGCAGAGTTAAATTAGCCTGCTAAAGTGGTTCAGGGTATTGAGGTGTGAAAATCAGTTCACTTTGTAAATGTAAACGGTCTCTCCCCAGAAGAGGTTTTAACTGTACTTTCTTCAGGTGACAGGGGAGCATAATTAGCCTTGTCTGTCAGGAGTAGTTGCAAGGCATTCCACAGGGCTTGACCTCAACTTGAAGGCTGTCCCACCAAGAAAAGCACAGATAGGGACAACAGCAGCCCCTCTGGAGGCTTAGACAAAAGTGATAATGTTGTTCTTTACAACATAAAAGTCTCTTTGTATTTCTACAGATGCAAAAGCACTTCAAACTGTAAATTACTGATCTACAGAGAGACGGTAACACATAATTTATTATCCAAACCAGGATCTATTTGTAAGTAGAATGTGTGTGCAAGGGTGTGAAGTCACTTCAATCATATTGGACCCTATGGACCACGGCCCACCCAGGCTCCTCTGTCCACTGGATTTCCCAGGCAAGCATACTAGAGTGGGTTGCCACGCCCTCCTCTAGGGGATCGTCCCAACCCAGGGATCAAACCCACGTCTCCTGTATCGGCAGGCATGTTCTTAACCACTAGCACCACCTGGGAAGCCCTTGAGAGTAGAATAATCAAGTATTAATTGATCTATAAAAAATTTAACCCAAGACTCATCCTAGAATAACTAGGATCCATATCTCTTAATCAAAGGAACCTTGAACTTGCCACTTAATGGTTTTTTTCTTTCTTTCTCCCTTCCTTTCTTTTTCTATTACTTTTAATCTTTTTGTAACAAGGCATTAAAAATATATCAAGGTCAGATTTCAATATATATCCAATAAATACTTATTAGGTGCTGGACATTACCTTCCTGAAATTTACAATTGTGAAAATGGGGAGAATGTCAGTAATCAAATTATTATAAGGCAATAAACACTGGGCTTCCCCAGTGGTTCAACAGTAAAGAATCTGCGTGCAAGGCAGGAGACTCAGGAGATGTGGGTTTGATCCCTGGGTAGGGAAGATCCCCTGGAGCAGGAAATGGCAACCCACTCCAGTATTCTTGCCTGGAGAATCCACGAACAAAGGAACCTGGCACGCTACGATCCATGGGGTCACAAAGAGTCGGACACAGTCGAAGCAACAGAGCATTCAATAAACAACTAGAAGCTGTAATAGTCTCAGAGAAGGAAATGGATAGGCTGTTGAGAGAGCAAATGCACAGATGAAATTTATTAAGCCTGGGATATCCAGGAAAGGTTTTCCTGAAGAATCTTCTTTAGAACAGAGATCTGAAGGATAAATGGCACAATGCAGGCATAGGGGCGAGGTATATGCAAGGCCCTGAGGCAGAGGGCGCACAGCCTGTCCTAAGAACATTAACTGTGAGCAGTCAGCACGAAGCCTTCCTATTCCAAAGTCTAATACAGGTATCCCCTGCTTTTCAAAAGTTCACTTTCTGCACTTCACTTTTTACAAAAGATTGACCTTGGTACCTATTTTGCTAATGGGAAGAAATCCGGAAATGAGTTCTGCTTCTAAAAGGCTAAAGTAAAAACAGCATTCAGTCTTTGTTCTGCAGTGAGCTATAGAGCCAGCTCACACCCTAAGCAGTAAGAGAGGCATCACCAGGCTCCCACCCAGCATCTCAGCATCAAACCATCATGGCTTTGAATTGGGAGCATCTGTGTATTATTCTGATGCATTTTATGCACCCCTGGGTAACTGCTTCTTCACTTTATACCAAGAATCCCCAACCTTTTGCCACCAAGGACCGGTTTCATGGAAGACAACGTTTCCATGGACCGGGGAGGGGGTGGTTTCAGGATGATTCAAGTGCATTATATTTGTTGTGCACTTTATTTCTGTTATTATTACATCAGATCCACCTCAGGTCATCAGGCATTAGATCCCAGAGGCTGAGGAGTTTACATCATTTTAGTTTAGGAAAGGTCTCATAGGACCCTCCTACTTTCAGATGGCTGGTAAACCTGTCCTCAGGCTGAGACCACATAGGACATGAGAAAGCTGCCAGCTTCCCCCCTCCACCTCACGAGTAAAGAGCTCTAAAGACTTACCATGTTCATCGATGAAGACATGCATCGCATCCACGGACATCTCGTCTTGCACCGACGTTTCAGGCCCACTGACAACTTGCAGCACAGAGCTGTCTTGTTGGGAAGTCACCCTGTAGATTATCTGCCTTTGTCTATTGCCCTGGAAACTTAACACATATAAAGGTTTCAAAAACGATGTGGAACACTTCTTTATCCTTAACAAAGCATTAAAAGAAGGAGCCAGTGAATGAGACTGTACCAGCACGAAGTTATTTGAGTAAGTTATCCTTACAGGGTTGGGATCTTGGCAGGTTCGGTGAGCCCAGGGCTGGTGCTGGTGTGGTCTTGGCTTTGTATGTCTGGTTTTCCTTGTTTGGCAATGGGTCCACTGGGTTTCTCACTTTCCAGGATTTCTTCCTTTTTCTCCTGGGAGCAGTTATCTGAAAAACATTGCTTTATGTATTAACATAATACTTAATAAGAAATGAAGGTGGAAATGAGTGGAAATAAGTTACCAAACTGAAATAAGAATAAATAGAAAAATGTAAATAGCTCCTATGAGGACTTCCCTGGCGGTCCAATGGTTAAGACTTCACCTTCCAATGCAGGGGACGTGGGTTTGATCTCTGGTCAGGGAACTAAGGTAGCACGTGTTACAGAATAACTAAGCCTGCACGCCTAGAGAAGCCAATGGGCCACAACTACTGAAACGCATGTCTAAAGACACACATCAAAGGCCATTTTCAAGGTCACAATGTCTTCTGTATTCCTATGACCAAAGATGCCAATAGCTATGTTCTTCTGCATAAATGTCTGCCCGAGAGAAGAACATGATTGTGTGGTTTGAACCTACAGGCTCTTTCAAGGAGTGACATTCCGAAAGCCCACTAAGATCTGCCTTAAAAAGTAAAGTGATGCTAGCTTCCCTGGGGTCTGAATCCCATCACCATGTATAAAACAAAGCTTTTCATCCTTAGACTTGAAGTAATTAGAGAAACATTGCTGGCTTCCATGTGAGTCCTGAAGAAAAATATTCCCAGTGCATCTGTGAAATGATTCGAATTGCTTTGGTACAAAAATGTTTGCATTTCATTTGACAGCTTGTCAAGATAGCAGTTTTCACAGTTTTCAAGAAACACATCTGTGAAAAAGTGCTGTCATAACAAACAGCTTTAGCCAGTGATCATGTCACATAAAAACTGCAGGGAGGTATGTTTAGACAGCTCTACCTGCTAACACCACATGTATGTGGATTCATTCATTCATGTTGCTTTTAATACCTTAGTCTCTCCTTCTCTTAAATGGGCACATAACGTATGCCAACCTATGGGCTACTTTGAGGCTTCTCTGATAGCTCAGTGGTAAAGAACCCTCTTGCCAAGACAGGAGATGCAGGTTCAATCCCTGGGTTGGGAAGATCTCTTGGAGAAGGAAATGGCAACCCACCCCAGTATTCCTGCCTGGGAAATCTCATGGGCAGAGGAGGCTGGTGGGCTACAGTCTATGGGGTCGCAAAAGAGTTGGACATGACTTGGCGACCAAACAACAACAATGGGCTACTTTTCTCCTTTTCCCTTTAAAAATACACTTGTAAAGGAATTTTCAGTGTCTAAAAATAGCACAAGTGAATGTCATATAATTTAAAACTAGAGAAAAGGGAAAAAATCTTAAATTACTCCTAACCCCACTGGCACCCACTCCAGTACTTTTGCCTGGAAAATCCCATGGATGGAGGAGCTTGGTGGGCTGCAGTCCATGGGGTCACGAAGAGTCAGACACGACTGAGAGACTTCCCTTTCACTTTTCACTTTCATGCATTGGAGAAGGAAATGGCAACCCACTCCAGCGTTCTTGCCTGGAGAATCCCAGAGACGGGGGAGCCTGGTGGGCTGCCGTCTATGGGGTCACACAGAGTCGGACACGACTGAAGCGACTTAGCAGCAGCCACCATGCTGATTCAGGAGCCAATATGATAGATATCACATCGGAATTTTCTTTTAGACTTTTTTTTTCAAAAAGGAAGTCATAATTTAGATGTTGTTTTATAACTATTCTACTTTTCTTAAATTATTACAAATATTTAATGATATATATTTCTACATCACCCAAAAATGGAAGTTATCTTACATTAATACAGTATAATTTACTAAATAGAAAAGTTATAAAACAGTTTTTGGTGTTGGGATTTTTGGATATGCTGCAGGCATGTGGGATCTTAGTTCTTTGTCCAGTGATCAAACCCATGTCCCCTGTAGTGGAAGCATGGAATCTTAAAAACTGGACCACCAGTGAAGTCCCCAAAAGCAGATATTGCTTTATAACTGTTCTATTTCTATAACTGTTCTACTTATCTTAAAGTACTACAAATATTTAATGACAGGAGATATTCTTCTGCATCATCTCCAAATGGAAGCTAAATAATATTATATTAACATAGTATAACTTATTAAAGTAGATTCCTATTCTTATAAATTTAGTGTTTCTATTTTTCTATACTGCAGATATTAATAATTCTTCAATAATCATCTCCACATGCATTCATGATTATTTTCTTAGAAAGTCTAGGAGAAACTGAATATACAAATAGACAATAGCCATATAATATATATATAAATAGAACTCTGACCCACAATCTAGACTATCTCAGAAAAATAATCCATTAGCTACAGTAACCAGCCCAGGAAACTAACATACTATGTACAAGTCACACTTGTCAGATGTCAGACCACTATTTCTAGCAAACGATTCAGGAAGCCAAATAACTCCTGCAACAATCAGCCCAAAATGGACAGGCATTGATTAATAACTGAGAGCTTCCCTAATTTTTATCCCTGCTTCCAATTGCAGAAATCCAACCAATCAGAGGAAGCCAAATATGCTCTTTTAACCAATCATGTTTTTGCCTTTTCATATCGCTCATGGGGTTCTTCAGGCAAGAATACGGGAGTGGGTTGCCATTTTCTTCCACATGATAAAGGACAGAAATGGTAAGGACCTAACAAACAGAAGAGATTAAGAGGTGGCAAGAGTACACATAACTATACAGGAAATGTATACACGAAACTATACGAGAAAGGTCTCAATGACTCAGATAACCATGATAATGCAGTCACTCCCCCAGAACAGGACACCCTGAAGTGTGAAGTCAAGCAGGCCTTAGGAAGCATACTGTGAACAGAGCAGGGGAGATGATGGAATTCCAGCTAAACTACTTAAAATCCTAAAAGATAATGATGTGAAAATGCTGCACTCAATATGGCAGCAAATTTGAAAAACTCAGCAATGGCCACAGGACTGGAAAAGGTCAGTTTTCACTCCTACCACAAAGAAAGGCAATGCCAAAGAATGTTCAAACTATCATATAATTGTGCTCATTTCACATGTTAGCATGGTTATGCTCAAAATCTTCAAGCTAGGCTTCAGCAGTATGTGAACTGAGAACTTTCAGATGTAAAGCTGGATTTCAAAGTGGCAAAGGAGCCAGAGATCAAATTGCAAACCTTTGTTGGATCACGGAGAAAGCAAGGGAATTAAAAAAAAATCTATTTCTGCTTCATTGACTACACTAAAGCCTTTGACTGTGTGGATTACAACAAACTGGAAAATTCTTAAAGAGACAGGACTACCAGACCACCTTACCTGTCTCCTGAGAAACCTTATGCAGGTCAAGAAGCAATAGTTAGAACTGGACATGGAACAACTGGTGGAAAATTGAGAAAGGAGTACAATAAGGCTGTATATTGTCACCCTGCTTATTTAACTTAGATGCAGAATACATAATACAAAATGCAAGGTTGGAGGAATCACAAGCTGGAATCAAGATTGCCAAGAGAAATATCAACAACATCAGATATGCAGATGATACCACTATATGGCAGAAGGTGAAGAGGAACTAAAGAGCCTCTTGATAAGGCTGAAAGGGAGAGTGAAAAAGCTGGCTTGAAACTCAACATTCAAAAAACTAAGAGCATGGCATCTTGTCCCATCAATTCATGGCTCCAAAATCACTGTAGATGGTGACTGTAGCCATGAAATTGAAAGACACTTGCTTCTTGGAAGGAAAGCCATGACAAATCTAGACAGCATATTAAAAAGCAGAGACCTCACTTTGCCAAAAAACATCAGTATAGTCAAAGCTGTTTTTTCCAGTAGTCATGTATGGATGTGAAAGTTGGGCCATTAAGAAGGCTGAGCACTGAAGAAGAGATGCTTTCAAACAGTGGTGTTGGAGAAGACTCTTGAGAGTCCCTTGGACTACAAGGAGATCAAACCAGTCAATCCTAAAGGAAATCAACCCTGAATATTTATTGTTGATGCTAAAGCTGAAGCTCCAAGACTTTGGCCACCTAATCCAAAGAGCCAACTCATTGGAAAAGACCCTGATGCTGGGAAAGATTGAGGGCAGGAGAAGAGGGCAGCAGGGGATGAGATGGTTCGATAGCATCACTGGCTCAATGGACAAGAATTTGAGCAAACTCCAGGAGATAGTGAAGGACAGAGGAACCTAGCATGCTGCAGTCCATGGGGTCACAAGGAGGTGGACAGGACCTAGTGACAACGACGATAATAAACCCATCACATCAATTGCTATAATCCCGCCTCCAGCTTCCCCAGGCCAATAGCTTCCAATCACACCGGGAATCTTCCTTTTTTCCACTACAAAGCTTTCTCTCTGCCTGCCTCAGAGTTTCTGCCAGAATGCTGGTGCTGGACTCTTTTGTAGCAAGCTCTAAATAATAGCCTTACTTTTTCTCAGTTGAGTGGTTTTTATTTCCACAAAATAAAAGAAAGCAGTATCAAAACAAAACGGAAACATGATTTTAAAGGCTGTTGGTAAGTATGCGGGTTTCTATAGCCTCAAATTCTAGACTATCCCCAAGACCTAAAGATAATCCTAAAGGCCTTTGTGGAGGCAACCTGGGTTGGAAATAAGAGTACCGTAAAGAGCACTGGATAACCACACATAAATGAATGAGATTAGGACATTTCCTCACACCAGATACAAAAAGTAAACTCAAAATGAGTTTAAGACCTAAATATAATATCAGAAACCAAAAAAACTCCTAGAAGAAAACATAGGCAAAGCGCTCTTTGACATAAATTGCAGTATTACTGTTTGCATCTATTTTCCTAAGGCAAAGAAAACAAAAGCAAAAATTTTTTAAATAGGACATAATTAAATTTAAGAATATACAATGGATTAAAGACAATCTCTTTAACAAGTGGTACTGGGAAAACTGGTCAACCATTTGTAAAAGAATGAAACTAGAACACCTTCTAACACCATTCACAAAAATAAACTCAAAATGGATCAAAGATCTAAATGTAAGACCAGAAACTATAAAACTCCTAGAGGAGAACATAGGCAAAACACTCTCTGACATAAATCACAGCAGGATCCTCTATGATCCCCCTCCCAGAATACTGGAAATAAAAGCAAAAATAAACAAATGGGATCTAATTAAAATTAAAAGCTTCTGCACAACAAAGGAAAATATAAGCAAGGTGAAAAGACAGCCTTCAGAATGGGAGAAAATGATAGCAAATGAAGCAACTGATGAACAACTAATCTCAAAAATATACAAGCAACTCCTGCAGCTCAATTCCAGAAAAATAAACGACCCAATCAAAAAATGGGCCAAAGAACTAAATAGACATTTCTCCAAAGAAGACATACAGATGGCTAACAAACACATGAAAAGATGCTCAACATCACTCATTATCAGAGAAATGCAAATCAAGACCACAATGTGGTACCATTTCATGCCAGTCAGAATGGCTGCGATCCAAAAGTCTATAAGCAATAAATGCTGGAGAGGGTGTGGAGAAAAGGGAACCCTCTTACACTGTTGGTGGGAATGCAAACTAGTACAGCCACTATGGAGAACAGTGTGGAGATTCCTTAAAAAACTGGAAATAGAACTGCCTTATGACCCAGCAATCCCACTGTTTGGCATACACACAGAGGAAACCAGAACTGAAAGAGACACGTGTACCCCAAAGTTCATCACAGCACTGTTTATAATAGCCAGGACATGGAAGCAACCTAGATGTCCATCAGCAGATGAATGGATAAGAAAGCTGTGGTACATATACACAATGGAGTATTACTCAGCCATTAAAAAGAACACATTTGAATCAGTTCTAATGAGGTGGATGAAACTGGAGCCAATTATACAGAGTGAAGCAAGCCAGAAAGAAAAACACCAATACAGTATACTAACACATATATATGGAATTTAGAAAGATGGTAACGATAACCCTGTATGCGAGACAGCAAAAGAGACACAGATGTAAAGAACAGACTTTTGGGCTCTGTGGGAGAGGGAGAGGGTGGGATGATTTGGGAGAATGGCATTGAAACATGTATACTATCATGTAAGAAACGAATCGCTAGGATACAGGATGCTTGGGGCTGGTGCACTGGGATGACCCAGAGAGATGATATGGGGAGAGTGGTGGGAGAGGGGTTCAGGGTTGGGAACTCATGTACACCTGTGGTGGATTCATGTCAATGTATGGCAAAACCAACACAATATTGTAAAGTAAAAAATAAAATAAAATTTAAATTAAAAAATAAAATAAAATAAATTTAAAAGCTTTTATACAACAAAGAAAACCATCATCAAAATAAGCAGACAACCTAATGATTGGGAGAAAATACTTGCAAATGATATGACTGACAAGGAATTAATATCAAAATATATGAACAGCTCATACAAATCAATAACAAAAAACAATCAACCTGATTAAAAAATGAGCAAAAGATCTGAATAGGCATTTCTCAAAAAAAGACATACAGATGGCCAACAGGCACATGAAGATGGCCAGCATCACTAATCACTGGAGAAATGCAAATCAAAACCACACTGAGATATCACCTCACATCTGTTAGAAAGGCCATCATCAAAAAGTCCACAAATAAGAAATGTTGGTGAGGATGTAGGAAAAAAGGGATGGTGGTAGGAATGCAAACTGGTACAGCCACTGTGGATTATGGAAGTTCATCAGAAAACGGAAAATAGAAGCCCCATATGACCTAGTTATCCCATCCCTGGGTATTTATCTGAAGAAAACAAGCACACTAATTCAAATGATACATGCACCCCAATGTTCAAAGCAGTATTATCTACAATAGTCGAGATACATAAGCAGTCTATGTGTCCATCAATGGATAAGTATTTACAATGGAATATTACTCAGCCATAAAATGGAATGAAATTTTGCCATCTGCAACAACATGGACTTGGAATTATTATGCTTACTGAAGTAAGTCAAGAAAGACAAATACCATAGGCTATCACATACATATGCAATCTAAAAAATAAAACAAACTAGTGAGTGTAACAAATAGAAATAACACAGATGTAGAGAGGAAACTAGTGATTATCCGTGGGGAGAGAGAAGGGAGAGAGGCAAGACAAGGATAAGGGATAAGAGGTTCAAACTACTATATTTAAAATAAATAAGCTATAAGGATATATTGTACAGCACAGGAAATATAGCTAATACTTTGTAACTTTAAATGAAATACAATCTTTAAAAATTGTGAATCATTGTTATATAATCCTGAAACACATATAGGATTGCACATCAACTATATTTCAATAAAAAAAATAAGGGAGGAGAATAAATCACAGGACAATAAGAAGAGCAAATGTTGGGTAGTTTTAAAAAAATAAATTAAGAAAAAACCTCTGACCCTTCCTGGAATAGACATATAATCCACTCCAACTTCCCCCTCCCTGTTGTACCTATAAGTTTCCAATAGCCAAACCTGTTCCTGTCCCAACAACCAAGCCTGATTCTTCCCAAAGAAAACCTCATGACATCCACATCTCTTTGCACACCCTAGATTCCCAGCTCAACCCTGTTCTGATTAAATATGGTTGGTTGAAAAGTTTAAGAGCAGAAACTTAAGTAGACAGACTAAATAAACCTCACATAGTAGCCACAGGGGAAACTCAGAACAGACGGCTGAAATTGATCAAGTATTAAAACTTTTAACATATTTTCCTAATTGAATCATCACAGTAAATCTGTAACATATTATTATTATTCCTGCTTCCCTGAAGAAACTGTGACTCAGATGGATATGGTGAATGGCCCAACCTCAGCAGCTGACACTGCAAAACCAAAATCTGGCCCTGGGCTGTCAAGTTCCAAAGGCAGGATCTGTCCACCCTATTCACAGCTCCCCAAGAAGACACACATTGTCTGGCTCAGCACTATCCAATACAGTAGCCAGTAGCCACATGTGACTATTTAAATAAAGTAAAATTTAATAAAGTTAAAAACTGTATTTCTGCACAATCCCCATTTCAAGTATTTAATAGCTACATGTGGCCAGTAGTCACTGGTGGTGGCAGATACAGGACACTTCCATCACTGAAGAAAATTCCACCAGACAATGCTGGCCTAGATCCATGAATCTTTATATTAACTGGAGGGTAAGCAATCCAAAAGACGCTACTCCTTGGAAGGAAAGTTATGACCAACCTAGATAACATATTCAAAAGCAGAGACATTACTTTGCCAACAAAGGTCCATCTAGTCAAGGCTATGGTTTTTCCAGTAGTCATGTATGGATGTGAGAGTTGGACTGTGAAGAAAGCTGAGGGCAGAAGAATTGATGCTTTTGAACTGTGGTGTTGGAGAAGACTCTTGAGAGTCCCTTGGACTGCAAGGAGATCCAACCAGTCCATTTTGAAGGAGATCAACCCTGGGTGTTCTTTGGAAGGAATGATGCTAAAGCTGAAACTCCAGTACTCTGGCCACCTGATGTGAAGAGCTGACTCATTGGAAAAGACTCTGATGCTGGAAGGGATTGGGGGCAGGAGGAGAAGGGAACAACAGAGGATGAGATGGCTGGATGGCATCACCGACTCAATGGACATGAATTTGAGTGAACTCCGGGAGTTGGTGATGGACAGGGAGGCCTGGCGTGTTGCAGTTCATGGGGTCGCAAAGAGTCAGACATGACTGGGCGACTGAAATGAACTGAACTGAAAGTTAAAAGATGGTAGGGACTTCCCTAGCAGTCTAGTGTTAGGACGCCTCACTTCCACTGCAGGGGGCCTGGCTCGGATCCCTTGTCAGAGAACTAAGATCCTGCATACCATGCAATTCAGCCCCCAAAAAAGAAAAGAACATAAAAAAAGACTCTGCAGAAACTTTAGTCCAGTAACATCCTTTGCCAGGAAGAAACTGAGCTCAGAGATATTAAGTAACTTGAATGCCTCTTACATTCATGCAAGAAATATAGTTTTATTATTTATGAATGTTGACTCTGGAGCAACACCAAGATCAAAGCTCAGCTCCAGACTTACTAGACTAACTTGGAAAACTTAGAGAAAACCACCTTTCCAGAAGGAATGATAAAAGGACCCATAACATAAGGTTATATGAGGAGCAAATGAGTGAAGCTGTATATAATTCACTCCATTATACAGTAACTGTATAATTTATTGTTCAAGCTGGGAACACTTTTGTGAGAGAGAGGTGGTGCTATTAATAATTATGTTGGCAAAACACATGTTAACAAGGACCTTGTCGAACAAACCACCACAGATGGTCACCCTTGTTACCTGTAAAGGGTTTAGGACAGTGCCTGGCATAAATTGGGCTTCCCTGGTGGTTCACATGGTAAAGAATCTGCCTGCAATGCAGGAGACCAGGATTTGATCCCTAGGTCAGGAAGATTCCCTGGAGAAGGGAATGGCTGCCCACTCCGGTATTCTTGCCAGGAGAACCCCATGGACAGAGGAGCCTGGTCTACTATAGTCCATGGGGTCACAAAGAATCAGCCACAACTGAGCAACTAACACTTTCACTGGCATATATTAAGGGCCATGTGTTATAATCATGTTTACAACTTGGGATAATTAGGAAATTCAGCATATAGGACTGTATAATATAATTCCACAGAAAAGTGGATTCACTTAATTTGCTTTACAATTTGCTTTCCCAGAATGCATCTATTTTATAATAGCAGAGACATCCATTGAAGGCTTTCATCACCATGGTAACATATAATTGCTTATTTCCTTAGAAATAAATATTCCTGCCTTCTAGGGAAGCCAAATCTTCATTACTATGCCCAAAATTTCCTGGAGGAATGAGCCAGTTTTAATCTATGTTCATCACACAACTTGGTTTTGGCATACTCAGCAAACACCAGTGAGGAGCCAAACAGCCAACAATTACACAATAGCTGTCCTGCTGTTTGCAAAGTCAAATCACAGAAAGCCAATGACAAAGAGAGACACTGCCTTCTCTGTATCAGCAGGACAGAACAGATGTGGGATCCTACCTGCAGGAAGCCTGCTGTCTTTGTTCTGCTCTGTAGGCTCATTCCTTTGGTTAGATACCACCACCTTGGAAGTATTAATCGATTCTAACAAAGAGACAAATTCCAGGAAGTTGGATTCATTTGGTACTTGTCCTTCCTTGGCCTCTAGGTCAGATTTGGAAGTTGGCATTGTTTGTTCTTTATCATTAATCATTTCTGTGTAACTTTTGCTCAAGAAGACATCCGTCCCACTGTCCACGCTGAGGACCCGGGCATGTCTCTTCTCCTGGCTGGTTCTACAAGATGATGGATCAAGGTTGGCCTGGGCTTCCATTCCCACCTCAGACGCAGAGATCATGTTAGGTGTAGGTGGGGGGGTTGCACAGTGGTCTCCTGGGGAAGGGCTGTGGTCCTGGGTGGCACTGCCCCCCTCCCCAGATTCATAGCCAGAACACGGATTAGAGGACGCCTCCACCGTCAGTCTCTCTGGCGACCTGCCACTTCCATTGCTTTCGGGACACACCATGCCTCCTGCATCCTCAGACAGCTGGAAGGTGATGACGGGAATTCTCATCTGCTCCACATGTGGGGGACCGGCCGCCCCTGGGGGAGCTGGCTCAGCATCAGCCTGGAAGCCAGATGGCTGACTACCAACCACCTTGAGATGCAGCGAGCTTTCCAAGTCTGTCATGGAGTTGGGCGTGCTGCTCATGGTAATGACGATCCTAATGGGTTCATGCAGACTCAGCGGGTCACCGGGTTGAGAAGTATCTATCAGAGTGACGGCGACCTCACTATCTGAGTTGCCCATGTCCTGGTTCAAGGTTGAGTCCACCTGCTGGGAAACTTGCTCCTGCCCAGGTCTGGCGATGACGGTGTTACACTGTGGGCAGCTGCTGCTCAGGCTGTCCTGAGGCGATTTGCTCTGCAACTTGTCCCTGATGGAGGCATAATGACCAGGTTCTGGAATCAAGACAGAATTCTCACTCCCCCAAGGCTGAACAGAAACGTCCGTCTCCAGTAAGTCGTACTGAGACAAAGACAGGTAGGGCAACTTCTTTAAAGTTTCTTTGTCCACCAAGCCACCCTCGGATCTGTGGTGGAAGGGGGGCTGCCCCCTGCCCCCTCTTTCCTGCCCTTGTTCACCGATGCAAGTTTCAGCCACAACGGGTTTCAGTGGTATTGCTGATGTGGTAATGGTTCCCAGCACAGGTGCTTTAGAAGCAGGTAAGCTTTCCGTTTTGATACCAGGTGAGGTAGATGGCTCCGGGGCTATGGGTTGATCATCTGACAGAATGACACCTGAAATCAACAACAGCATCTGATTCCCATCCAGAATGGATGAATGATGTCCCAGAGCAAGACCAACTAATAGTAAATTATTATTATTATATATAATAACAATAAAAAATTTAAAATAACACCAGCAACAAATGTGATTAGATGCTTATTTTTAAAATACCACCTCTGCTGTGAAGTTGATCTGGAAATCTCCATGTTTAAGATAATAATTCAGACTTTTAGCTTTCCCTCTTTTGTGGCCCTGGAAGTCAGACTCGTGCATACTCAGTTGCTCAGTCATGTCCAGCTCTTTGCAACACTATAGACTGTAGCCTGCCAGGCTCCTCTGTCCATGAAATTTCCCAGGCAAGAATACTGGAGTGGGTTGCCACTTTCCTCTCCAGGGGGATCTTCCCGACCCAGGGATAAAACCCACATCTCTTGAATTGGCAGGCGAATTCTTTACCACTGAGCCACCTGGGAAGCTTGGGAGGCACACTAGTATGATTTAAACAACATATTTGCAATCAGAAAGATGCTGGCTGTGCTATTTACTAGCTACAGTACATTGGGTAAGTTACTTAATCCTTCTAAACCAAGGCAGGGAGGCTCCAAAATATATGGTTGACCAAAAAGTTCATTCAGACTTTTCTGTAAGATGTAATGAAAAAAACCAAACAAACTTTTTGGCCAATCCACTACAGCACTTGACAAGCCAAAGCAGCTTGGGTTTTATAACGTGACCTCAGCAGAAGTTTTTCAATGCAGAAAGGAAGAGGTTCATTCAGGTCTCCAAAAGTTCTTTTCTAAGTCTTCTAAGTCTTGTTTCTCAGTGGTGCTAGTGGTGAAGAACCTGCCTTCTAATGCAAAAGATGTAAGAGACATGGGTTCGATCCCTGGGTCAGGAAGATTCCCTGGAGAAGAGAATGGCAACCCACTCCAGTATTTTTGCCTGGAGAATCCCATGGACAGAGGAGTCTGGCAGGCAAAAGGACAAGAACGACTGAAGTGGCTTCGCATGCATACAAGTCTTCTGAAGGCAGTCAAAAAACAATACAATCTTAGCAAAAGAGTAAAATAAATATTTGGGGTGGGAGGATTAAAAGGAAATCCCAGAAACAAAATTTGTAAATTGAGAGAAATGCAAATACACAGAACACAATGTTGTTAAGTGGGCGAGAATCTGCCCTTCCAATGCCAAGGGCAAGAGTTCAATCCCAGGCAGGAGAACTAGGATTCCCACATGCCAGGCGGTACAGCCAAAAAATTGAAAAAAAAAAGCAAGTATGTGTGTTGATGATGACTTTACCTATTTTATATCAGCTATTATGAGCCTTATGGAAGGAGGCATAGATTGGAGAAAGGACAATGAAGTATGATCAATATCACAGTCTGAACACAGACATGATATGAAAATTCTGATAAATAATTAAAACAAAGAGTTAAAGAAATGAAGGTAAAATATAAATATACAATCTTAGGTACAGTTCTAAACCTTAATGACTTCATTGGCATTTGGCTTTATAAAAACTACTTTGTGTTTCACTGAGGATAATGCTGTGATAAAATATTAAATAATGAGAATAAGCACTCTACCTTTGAGATCTTCCACTGTTTCCTGCGCTGGCAGATCCTAAATAAATGAAAGAACAAAAATCAATCAATGACTCAGCTCCCTTGCTTACTTCCAGGCAGTCAGCAGACGCAGAACAACAACCACTGTTTTTCTAAATGGCAGGTGGGAAGAGACAATACACTGTCCACTATACTGGACACTACCTGTATGAGACAGATGGGTAGAAAAGACAGACACTGAAATATACAGAGGTACAGACATCCACCCAAGACCCCAGTGCTGTGATAAAGGGGAGTTTGATAATTAAGAAAGTAAGGAGACAAATAATGTGCTACTTTACACTCCAAGGAAGAGAGTCCAAGAAAGTGAATCTAAAAAAAAAAAGGTGATTTAAGTGTGATTTCACGTGGAGTGAAGGACTGGACTCCAGGGAAAGGCACTGAAAACACAATGACTGAGATGGACGACAGACAGGCCCAGGGAAGGGCAGTGCAGATGTATTTATGGGGTCTGGTCACGTGCAGTCCAAGCAGGGTGGGCGGACTGCAGAGGAGGCTGGTGGGTGTGCTTGGAGCATGTGATTGGGTGTTTATCTCATGGCCTCAGGTCACGGCTACCCAAAGACAAGTACTGACAACCAGCACGTGTAATCTGCAACCACTGCCATTGCTCACTTCCGGAATCAACAAAACAGCAGCATGAAGACAGTGAAAGAGAAAACAGGTCACTCACCAGGAGCCCAGAAGAGTGATGAGAGTTTACGCTCTGTCTGCCGGAGCTGCCGTGGAGAGGAGGTGTGGAGAGGGTTCGATCGGCTTCTTTTTTGCCGCTGTTAATCTGTCCATTATTGCTAATCCAGCATGAGAAACACAGGGGTAGTGGTATTATAAAATAGAAGTATGGCTCTTTCGGCATTAGTCCCTAAACAATTGTTTTCCTTGTTTCCACTTTGTCAAATTCATGGTATACACAATTGAATAGTACTTGGCCATAAAAAAGAATAAAATAATGCCATTTGGAGCAACATTGGCGGACCTAGAGATTATCATGCTAAGGGAAGTAAGTGAGAAAGAGAAAGACAAATACCATATGACATCCCTTATATGTGGAATATAAAATATGACACAGATGAATTTATTTACAAAACAGAAACAGACTCACAGACATAGGAAACAAACTTATAGCTATCAAAGAGGAAAAGGCGGGGGGTGAATAAATTAGGAATTTGGGATTAACATATACACACTGCTATATATAAAATAAATAAACAAGATCCTACTGTATAACACAAGGAACTCAGCTTGATATTTTGTAATAACCTATATGGGAAAGAATCGAAAAAGAATCACTCTGCTGTACACCTGAAACTAATATAACACTGTAAATCAACTATATGTCCATAAATGCACAGACAAACAGAAAGGAAAAAATCATGGTATACAAACCTTACTTTTAAAAGCTAATAAACATTACTTTAAAACAAGATATGCTCTCTTAAAGAACTATCAGAAATAAGGCCAAGAATAGTGACGAATGCCCACATGAGAATTATCTTTTTTAGTTCTCCACAATGTACTACTTTTAAATCAACAAACACACACACACACACAAAAAATCAACAAACACAAATTTCCTGAACATACTCGCAT
Source organism: Capricornis sumatraensis (assembly GCF_032405125.1). Lineage (NCBI taxonomy): Eukaryota > Metazoa > Chordata > Mammalia > Artiodactyla > Bovidae > Capricornis > Capricornis sumatraensis. Next base: position 38,786,668 of record NC_091078.1, on the reverse strand, counting down.
GTGCTAAGCATTTAAATGATGAGATAGAAAGACTAAAGTAAAATATTTTGTTATGCTAAGCCTAATGCAAATGAATTTCACAGCATGGTATAAGGTCACATTAAACAGTCAATTAAACCATCTGGATCATCAACATTTTTTATGCCTAAGTGTATATGTAAATATAAGAAAAATGTACATATTTGTGTCTGACTCTCCTGGCCTATTTTCATAAACACCAAATAAATGAGCAAAATTATTTTAATCAAGATTAAAACATTTAAATTATAAACTGATGCATTAATTAGAAATGTTACCTTGGATTTCTGTGATTAGTTATATGGTCACCGTTGGCCGCTTTGTCTTTACTTTGCTTTTCTTTCTTTCCAGGGGGTCTTCGCTGGATCACTTCTCCTTTATCAAACATGAGGTGTAGGCGATAACTGATCAATTTGATTATTGTGAAGAATATGGTCACTGAACTGCAGTAAAAAAATACAGTGATGGCATCTGGAGGAAAAGCCTAGAGAAGAGAAAAGAAAGGGAAAAAATTATTTGCTTGTAGGATTATTTTTATCTTATATATGAAAACATTTTTTAACTATTAAGCATAAGCTGGGCAAGGTTTCAAATTTTATTAGCTTTGTAACTTTTCTTCTCTTAATACCCAAGGAGAAAGAGCTATTATATTTTTTATCTTTTTAAAAAGTCTTTTTTATTTCTCAGGTTCTGCCACTAGCTGCAATGACCAAGATTTGATCTGCAGACAGGAACTTCACAGAATGAAAGATACAGTCCTACTAGCTCTTTATTCTATAGTCAGATCTGGTCTTCTTGTGCACATGGTCTTCAAGGCCAGAGAAAGGCCTTTAAGATGCTGTTTTCTTCAACAAAACACAAACACCCTTGCAGAGAACAGAGGAAAGGAGAAAGAAATTTAAAAAAAACCCTGATTTCCCATTGGGTTAATATCATCAAGCCATGGATTTTTCTAGTGGCGTGATGTAGGCAAGGGCTCTATGAGAGTGTACTGTTTCTAAAACACAGAAGGATGATCCCACTCCTGGGCATATATCTAGAGAAGAACATGATCCGAAAGGATACATGCACCTCAGTGTTCGCTGCAGCCCTGTTTACGGTAGCCAAGACACGGAAGCAACCGAAATGTCTATCAACAGATAAAGGGATAAAGAAGATGTGGTGCATATATGTATATAATGGAATATTATTTAGCCATTAAAAAGGATGAAATAATGCCAGCTGCAGTAACTTAGATGGACCTAGAGACTGTCATACTTAGTGAAGTCAGTCAAAGAGAAATATCATATAATATCCCTTATATGGGAATCTAGAAGGAAATGAGGAGAAGGCAATGGCACCCCGCTCCAGTACTCTTGCCTGGAAAATCCCATGGACAGAGGAGCCTGGTAGGCTGCACTCCATGGGGTCGCTAAGAGTCGGACATGACTGAGTGACTTCACTTTGACTTTTCACTTTCATGCATTGGAGAAGGAAATGGCAACCGACTCCAGTATTCTTGCCTAGAGAATCCCAGGGATGGGGGAGCCTGGTGGGCTGCTGTCTATGGAGTCGCACAGAGTCAGACACGACTGAAGCAACTTAGCAGCAGCAGCAGAAAGAAATGATACAAATAAACTTATTTACAAACAGAAACAGACTCACAGACTTAGATAATGGATTTATGGTTACTAGAAGGGGAGGGAATGTTAGGGAGTTTGGGGTCAATATGTACACACTGCTAAATTTAAGATGGATAACCAACAAGAACCTACCATAGCACATGGAACTCTGATCAATGTTATGCTGCAGCCTGGATGGGAGGGGAGTTTGGGGGAGAATGGATACATGTATATTTATGGCCGAGTCACTCTGCTGTACACCTGAAACTATCACAACACTGTTATTGGATATACTCCAACATAAAATTAAAAGTTCAAAAAAACAAAAGGCAGAGGGATATTTCCATCAGTAGCAAAGGATCTTTTCATGGAGATAATGGTGAGGGTCAGTTTGATTCTGTCCAATCCCCTCAAGAAACAAGTATTAATAGAATCACTGAGATCCATTTAATTCTCCCCTCACATCCCTTCCTATTTTTCTCACAGACCATGAACCATGATGGGTTTTCCAGTCTTTCCTAAATGAAATTCTTATCTTCTGAGACAGAAATGAATCCCTGAGTGTCTCAAGATGATACTAAGGACAGTTTCAATAGAGTGAGACCTTTTTCATCAATGCACCTCCCAGAAGGACCTCAGAAAGACAGTGATGAGTCCAGTCTATGCTGCAGCGTGGAACACAGCTAGGCTTGGAGACCACATGGCCTGGCCCCCTCTGGTCCCACGCAGCCTCTGCACAACTTGCCCTGGTCTTATCTGATTGTTTGCCATCTAGGTAAGACCATTTCTAAACAGAATAACAATGGGTTATCGCTCAGATGTGTCCGACTCTTTACGACCCCATGGACTATACATGGAATTCTCCAGGCCAGAATACTGGAGTGGGTAGCCTTTTCCTTCTCCAGGGGATCTTCCCAACCCAGGGATTGAACCCAGGTCTCCCGCATTGCAGGCGATTCTTTACCAGCTGAGCCACAAGGGAAGCCCAAACAGAACAGACAAATCAAAAGAACAACCAAGGAAGATCACCAACAGGAAAAGTCAAAGCGACAAATTTTCATCACCACTGGCTTGTGTTTATTTCATGGGGGGAAAAGTCCACACGTAAATATAAACTCATAAATAAATAAATGAAAGAATGATTAAATAAGATAATATTAGGCAGACAGATAATATATAAAGTCAATTTCCCTCCCTGAAAGCAGACAAGTGTCGCATTTACACGTATATCTCCTCATGAGAAGTTGCAAAGAACCTCAAGGAACATACAGACAAATTGGGAAGACAGATAAAGAGGTCATTAGCAGCCTCATCACCTTTTTTAACCTGTCTGTATATTTCAGGTCTAAAATATATTTTTTAAATGGGCTAAAAGGATGAAATAATGCCATTTGCAACGGCATGGATGGACCTAGAGATTATCACGTTAAGTGAAATAAGTCAGAAAGAGAAAGACAAATCTCATATATCACTTATGATATATATATCATATATCACTTATGAATCTAAACTAGGACACAAATGAACTTACCTATGAAACAGAAACAGACTCAGAGACGTGGAGAACAGACTTGTGACTGCCAGGAGGGGTTGGGTGGGAGGAGGGATGGACTGGGTACCAGAAGTGGGAAGGTGGAGAGAGGGAAAATTAAAGGAAGGTGGTCAAAACTTGTAAGAGTAATAAGTACTGAGGGTGTAGTGTACATGATGACTATAATTAACACTGTTGTATGATACATAAGAAAGTTGTTAGGAGAGCAGGTCCTAAGAGTTCTCATCCCAAGAATTCTGTTCTCTTTCTACTGTGTCCATTGTATACATGAGATGCTTAATGTTAACTAAGCCTGTTTTGCTGGGATAATCATTTCACAATATATGTAAATCAAACCATTAGGATGTATATCTTAAATGCTGAGTGTCAATTATTACTCAATAAAAGTGCGAGGGGAAGAAGGAAGATTTTTTTTAAGTGTTTAATAAAAAATAAATCCCAGTAGGGCTTCCCTGGTGGCTCAGTGGTAAAGAATCCACCAGACAATGCAGGAGGTGCAGGTTCAATCCCTAGTCCAGGAAGATCCCACATGCCTCAGAGCAGCTAAGCCTGTGCGCCACAACTACGGAGTCTGTGCTCTCAAGCCTGGGAACCACAGCTGCTGAGCGCACCCACTCTAGAGCCCGTGCTCTGCAACAAGAGAAGCCGTCATGATGAGAAGGCTGAGCACCACGTCTAGGGAGCAGTTCCCGCTCACACAGCTAGAAAAAAGGCCACCCAGCACCAAAGGCCTGGAACAGCCATGAATAAATAAAAACTTTAAAAGAATAAATGAGTCCCAGCAAATGTCTATGAGAACAGATTAGCAAACTGCCAAATACAAATTACATTCAAAAGCTGTTTGAACTATAATGTAACTTGGGTTTCATAGTATTCCAGTTAGTAGTGGTACCAAAGAAAGTGCTCTCAAACACACATGGACTCCCCTGGATTTCCCAGCCTCCCTTGCAGTCTGGCGGGGGCCATGTGCCTACTTTTGGCCAATGGACTATGAGCAGAAGTGCTCAGTGTCACTTCTAAGTCTAAACAGTTATAAGCTGGGTGCTTCCTCCATGCCTTTCTCCTCTTTAGCTGATCATGTCAGAGGTCATGATTTCCCAAATCTATCCACAAGATGATGGAGCATCTTCAGCCTGGGCTCCTGGGTGACTCTGTGGAACAAGGGCCGTACAGACCCCAGATGGACACACAACAGAAGCGAGAAATAAACCTTTGATTCATTGAACCACTGAGATGTGGGGTGTGGCACCTAGCATGGCTTCACTTAAGTGAATGTCAGGGCTCCATTTTATGAGGAAGCTTCCATTCAAATCAGATTAGAGATAAAACTCAAGGCATTGGGAAAAGAAGGCTAGGGAAAAGAAGGATGAGAGAGAAAAGATTACATATGGATACTGTGGAAATTCATTTGGAAAAAAATTGACCTGCCACAGTAAGAAGAGATATTACTTTCAGTTCATTCTCATACCTGTGGGCTACAGCATAAGCTTAGCAATGTTGAAATTAAGAGAAGGCAACAAGTTAGAATTTGAAGTTAACATGAATGTCAGTAACTAGTTCGCAACTAAGTTAAGAACAGTTCCTGTCTCATCCTCAGTGCAGGAACACTTAGAACTTTGTCACATTACCAAAAAGCCCCTACACCACACCAGACTGTAGAGATACACATTTTACTGAAACTTTCCTTGGAGATAGGAAAGATGTCACAGCATGTGACACACAGCACATTATTCTTCCCCAAATTCTCTGCTCTAATGAGTCTTTTAAAAACCTCTCCGTTCAGCAGACCCCCCAAATGGAATGAGCATCTTCTCTGTTTATTATTCAATAAAATAATAAATGACATCAATGAGATGTCCCCTTTTATTATTAATTTTTTGATATTTATTTATTTGTCTGTGCCAGCTCTTAGTCGCAGCATGCAGGGTCTTCGATCTTCCTTGTGGCATCAGAGTCTTTCAACTGCAGCATGTGCTCTCTTAGTTTCGGCATGTGGGATCTAGTTCCCTGACCTGGGATTAAACCCGGGCCCCCTGCATTAGGAGCTCGGAGGCTTAGCCACTGGACCACCAGGGAAGTTTCTGAATGTTCCCTTTTTATGCTATATAAATAAGCTCTGCTCAGGTTCCCTCAATTCTGCATTCCCAGGGAGATCACTGAAAATTACTTTCAATCAACAAAAATCTCCAGCTTCTAGAATTTTCTCTCCTATAAGCATATATGCAGGGAAGGGGGGGGGGCGGTTAGGAAGGACTCTGTCATGAATGAGCAGTTTTATATTCATGCTTAATTTCAACTCCAAATCTTTCCCCCAATATAAGGTATATTCAGATTTTTGAATAGAGGTTTACTTGCTCTAAGGTAAATCATAATTCTCTCTCCTTTCCATGAACTTATCATTTGAACACATCTTTACTAACAATAAGAGGCAACATTTTTTCAAAAGTATATCCTTGGCCAAAGATAAGCTATATGTCATTTTCTGATCCATTACTAGGATAACTAGTTGTATTATCATTCAACCGAACTTTTTTCTGACAAAATTCAAGAAAAATAACATGTTACCAACTAAGCATTTATGAATACAACAGTTTGCATTTCTTGCTAAACTGGGTTTCTTGGGATTTAGCATTCCCTAGAAGCACCTGTCTGTGTGTATACCCCAATGGTTCATAGCTCTCCTCGTGGGACCCACCTCTGTTCCTTCTGCTCAGAGCTCTGGTTCTTTCACAGTCACCATTCCTTTATATATACATATATATATATATATATCCTTTTATTGTGGCAAAATACATATAACAAAATTTACCATCTTAACCATTTCAAAATGTACAGTTCAGGGACATCAAGTCCACTCATAGTGTTTTGCAACGATCACCACCATCCAACCAGAGAGTCTTTTCATCTTCCCAAACTGATGAACAGAGCTTTCCTTAGGAGCTGACAAAGCCAAGTTCAGGGAGAAGTCTCGAGAAGTCGCTGACTCATTGTGAGGAGTCAGGCTCCCACACTAGCTGCTTAGTAAGTGCTCCTGAGATGACAAATGTGGGCCTTGTGAGGGAGTGACATCACATGAGGAGACCAGCACTGCAAGAGGCACTGGATGATGGAAAGGGGACCAATGGCCCCATCTCCTGAGTCAGAGCAAGGAAAGGGCTTAAAGAATTAGGCCTGGTGGTGGGCATAGGGGGTGCACTTCTGTGCAAAATGGGAGTGGAGATTTCTAAAAAGGGAAGATTCTCTGATAACCAAGGGATAGGAGCAGGGCTGTATGCCTCTTTCTTGGCATCAACCTGCTTCTCCAGTTCCTCGCAGATGGAGACACTGAGGCCCTCCGTCCATCCCACTCTTAGGCTAACCACAGATTGGTCGCTGACCTGGGGGCAAGTCTTTCTGCTCACATACCAGCCACTGTAGGGGGGACAACTGAGTCTTTCTGGCATCCGGTACAGTTTCTATATGACAGCATCAACGTCTTGTCTTCCTATAGGACACACCCTACTTCTAAATGCACACCATTATATTATGACCCATGGATGCTCAAACTGACCCATCTTTGGCCAGCATCTACAAGTTTAATCCCAAAGCCTTTCAACATGACCCTAGTATTCTTCAACAGTTTCTCTGACTTTAGGTTCCTCTTGTATGTTTTCTGGACCAAACCTAGAATGGGCGATTTCTCCAAAGAATCCTACTATCTTTAAGATGACAATGGTACTTAAAGACCAGAATCTGGCTGTGAGATTTGTGCATCCTTATTGGGTTATCATTGATTATGTTGTTTAGTTGCTAAGTCATGTTTTGTTAGCCAGTTGCTTTGCGACCCCATGAACTGCAGCACTCCAGACTACCCTGTTCTTCACTATCTCCTGGAGTTTGCTCAAACTCATGTTCACTGAGTGATGCCATCCAACCAGCTCATCCTCTGTCACTCCTTTCTCCTCGTAGCCTCAATCTAAATAGAGCTAAAAATATGCATTTTTTAGAAAAAAATAAATCATGATTTCAGATGGGTATTTCCAACTCAAATGGTAGATTACAAGGTTCTAAGTAACTTCTGTGATTTCATTTGTACCTGTTTTCTCTTATTGCTGAACTCTTGATTCCTAATCACAGTTTCTTATTGTCATCATCGGTCTATAAATATAATAATTTCAAAATAATAATATAAAATCTTTTTGATGACAATGAGATAACCAAATGCAATTTAAGATGTTTCTGGTGTTTTTATCTTTAGGTTATATTCCAGTAGGCCTAGAAACTCCATGTTTAAAGTCATTTGAAATAGTTTTTGCTTGAGTATGCCCCCAAACTATCAAGTAAGATTCATTCCTTTTTGCCAGCTCTGTTGGTGTCCTCCAGTCTATTTCCTTTACTTTTCTATTAGCTTTTTCCTAATTTATCCTTTTATTGTATCTTCTTTAAAACATAAAGGTAAGTGCTTTCTATTTCCTTCCTAATTTCTAGCCTAAGTTTAACTTCTGTTCTTTTTCTCCTTAATAATAGATCCTAGAGATCACTCTATAGCAGTCTACTGTCCCATTCCCTTAACTGCATAGTACTCCACTTTGAAAGTACCGTAGATAATTCATTAACCCATTCCCTATCAATTGATACCTATTTCTAGTCTTTTATTATAATAAATTGTGATTCATCTTATTCATATAGCCCTCTGAATTTCTGAGAATGGTTATTTGTTTAAAGTATATTAGGTATTACCTTTTAAATCTTTGCAACCCAGATATGCCAAAATCACATTATTTTAATATCTACTTTTCTTAGATTATTACTAAAATAATCATTCATGTGTTTATTGAAAATATATGTATATATATATATTTCTCTGTCAGTTGTCTATTTTTGTTGCTTTTCAAGGTATTTACATTTTTATCATTGATTCTTAATTAGTCATTCAAAGATGGTCAGTTCGATGAGGACAAGACCAGGTCTGTCTTGTTCTACATTATTCTTTCAACACCTAGCCTGGTATGTAGCAAATAGGTGCTCAAAAATCTTGGTGAATAAATAAACATTTAGGATAGTTATGCATGTTTACATGTTGTAATTTTTCTCCATTTAATAATTTTACAACCTTGGAGAAGCTACTCAATTCAGTACAGTTCAGTCGCTCAGTCGTGTCCAACTCTTTGCAACCCCATGAATCGCAGCACGCCAGGCCTCCCTGTCCATCACCAACTCCTGGAGTCCACCCAAACCCATGTCCATTGAGTCGGTGATGCCATCCAGCCATCTCATCCTCTGTCGTCCCCTTCTCCTCCTGCCTTCAATATTTCCCAGCATCAGGGTCTTTTCAAATGGGTCAGCTGTCCGCATCAGGTGCCCAAAGTATTAGAGTTTCAGCTTCAACATCAGTTCTTCCAATGAACACCCAGGACTGATCTCCTTTAGGATGGACTGGTTGGATCTCCTTGCAGTCCAAGGGACTCTCAAGAGTCTCCAACACCACAGCTCAAAAGCATCAATTCTTCGGCGCTCAACTTTCTTCACAGTCCAGCTCTCACATCCATACATGACCACAGGAAAAACCGTAGCCTTGACTAGACAGACCTTTGTTGACAAAGTAATGTCTCTGCTTTTTAATATGCTGTCTAGGTTGGTCATAACTTTCCTTCCAAGGAGTAAGTGTCTTAATTTCATGGCTGCAATCACCATCTGCAGTGATTCTGGAGCCCCCCAAAATAAAGTCAGCCACTGTTTCCACTGTTTCCCCATCTATTTGCCATGAAGTGATGGGACCAGATGCCATGATCTTCTTTTTCTGAATATTGAGCTTTAAGCCAACGTTTTCACTCTCCTCTTTCACTTTCATCAAGAGGCTCTTTAGTTCTTCTTCACTTTCTGCCATAAGGGTGGTGTCATCTGCATATCTGAGGTTATTGATATTTCTCCCAGCGATCTATTGAGCTTTCATAAATATCTATTTCTGCTGTGAAATGGGAATAATAGCTCCTAACAGGATTGTTAACTATTGTACTAATATATTACTAATATTTTCTGGTACTTAAGCACCCAAATGCTCGAGTCACTAATCACCATCACCATCCTCATCATCTATGCACCATTCATCAATGCCATGGAATAATAAATTCAGATGCAGTGTTTTGAAGTGAGTAAAGAGCTACAGAGCAAATGTTTTTATTGCTTGTCTAGACAGTGAGAAATGTTAATATATAATAAGAAAAAAATAATTATGAAATAAGCCCAACAGTTTTCTTGGTAAAATATTTGTTTCAGGGATGTTTCTTATTTTCTGATTTTTATTCCTCCCTGATTAAGTATTGCATTGTAATCTTTTTATCTTTTAAACTTTTAAATTTATACTGCAGTATATAGCCTATTAACAGCGTTGTGACAGTTTCAGGTAGACTGCAAAGGGACTCAGTCATACATATACATGTATCCATTCTCCTTCAAACTCCCCTCCCATCCAGGCTGCCACATGCAAAGTTCCCTATACAATTGTCAGTTATCCATTTTAAATATAGCAGTGTGTACATGTTTATCCCAAACTCCCTAAGTATCCCTTCCCCCATCCTTATCATATGACATTCCTCATATGTTGAATCTAAAAAGAAATTATACAAATGAACTTATTTACAAAACAGAAACAGACTCACAGATCTCAAGTTGTAGTCTTTAAAGGAAGAATAAGTTATCAAAAGATTAGGAATATCAGTAGGAAATAAGTATTAGCTCTCTTCATTTTCTTTTGAGATGATAAAGATTTGGAAAAAGGAATTAAATATACATATAACCCAAAATAAAATATTCCCAAGGTCCTTCACAGTCCCAACATTTCTATATTTGTTTTTTGTATTTAAGATCACCCAAAATCAATAAATGAAGTAAAATCAGTCAATGGTCTTTTCTTTTTAAATCCAAGTTTCCTATGATGGGGAAAAGATTATATTTATTACATAAATGACATAAATATTCTCTTTTGTTGCCATCTAAGTAGTTAAAAAAAAGGTTGTCACAAAAACGACAGCATAATTTGAACTTTAAGGCAATTCAATACTAGGAGTAACACCTTGGTTTTCAAGCTCCATTTTTAATGATCTGGATCCAGGCCACCACATTGCAGTGGGTATACTGAAATGCAACTGACCACAGACACTCTTCCAAAATTGTGAATTCCCATATGAGTTAGATTTCATTAATGAGAAGAGTGATTCGATTATCCACTGTGTATGAAGCAGCTCTCCGAGAACCACGGGGGAATTCAAATCGCATCCTCATCCTCAAGATTCCTCCAAACTTGGAGGGAGGATAGGTCTCCCTTGACTCCACGTCTCTCTCTATATATTGCACTACACTATTTCTCACTCTCTGCATGAAAGCATGGTCTTTCCCACCTGTCTTCACTTCTTCATCTCCCATTGCTTCTTAAACCCATAGCAATCAGACTGCTACTCCGCAATACTCCACTGAAAATGTTCTTGTCAACATCTCTAAAAACAACAATTTAATCCAATTTTCTAAGCAGCACTCAACACAGTTGCTTACGTTTTGCAATGTTCTCCTCGTTCTGCTTCTAAGAGGTCACACTCCTAGCTTTCCCCCTGTCTCACTCACACCTCCTCTTTGCTTTACATCTGAGTCTACAGCTCCTGGGGCCTCTTCTCTCTTCCTACATGTTCTCATTCAGTCCCCTGGCATCAATATAATCTCTATAATTGATGATTTTCTCATCCATATCTCTAGCTTAGATTGCTTTTCTAAGCTCCCCACAGCTATATCCAACTACCTAGTCAATAATTTCTCTACTTTGATATTTAAAAGGAAAGTCCGAGCTAACACGTCTAAAATGAGGTGTTTGGTTTCACATCCTTTCTCACCACTGTCTTGTCCTACCTATCATTTCCCATCTCAGTCAATGGTACCCGGTATACCCATTGCTCAAACCAATTAACTGGGCATCCGCCTTGATTCCTACCTTTATACTTGTTTCTCCACCCCAAAAGTGAATGCATCACTAAATCTTATCAAACTAGACCACATTTACCCATCTTTACTGCCAACATTCTCTCTGGGCTAGACTAGTGAAAACAGCCTCCAAACCTCCCACAGCTATCTTGTTCTTTCCTGAATCTAATTTTCACTCAAGAGCCAGAGACATTTTTTGATAAAGTAAAATGGCATATCTTTTTAATGTGTTTTTTAACTTGTTCTATACCTCTTAGAATTATTAAATCAACAAGGAAGGAGGAAAAAAAATTAGAATTAATCACAGATGAGCTTAATCGTATATCAAGTTGATAGCATAACCATAAAAACAAATCAAAAAATAAAAATAAAGAATTAATCCTATACAAATATTGAATTACAACGTTGTAAACCTGAAACTAATGTGACATTATATGTCAATTATATCTCAATAAAATTGTTTAAAGAATTAATCCAAGTAACTTTAGAAAACAGTACTCTCACAGCACATTATCGATGTGTTCTTAAAGTAATAACAACAATAGTAATAATAATGAAAATCACAAAACACTCATGAACTTAACAAAAAGATTTTGTTTTGGTAGAGGTATGCTGCTGCTGCTGCTGCTGCTAAGTCACTTCAGTCGTGTCCAACTCTGTGCAACCCCACAGACGGCAGCCCAACCAGGTTCCTCATCCATGGGATTCTCCAGGCAAGAACACTGGAGTGGGTTGCCATTTCCTTCTCCAATGCATGGAAGTGAAAAATGAAAGTGAAGTCGCTCAGTTGTGTCCGACTCTTTGCGACTCCATGGACTGCAGCCTACCAGGCTCCTCCGTCCATGGGATTTTCCAGGCAAGAGTACTGGAGTGGGGTTATAGGAGTGTATATATATGTATAATGGTGTATTACTCACCCAGAAAAAGAAAGAAATTCTGCCATTTGCAATAACATAGACGAACTTAAGAGTATACTGCGTTTAGCGAAGTAAGTCAAAGAAATACAAATACTGTATTATGTCACCTATATGTGGAATCTAAAAAATAAACCAAATGAATGGATAGAGCAAAACAAAAACAAACTCACAGACAGATAGAACAAACTGGTAGCTACCAGCGAGGAGAGGGAAAGAGGAAGGGGAATATAGGGGTATGTAACTGAGAGGCACAAGCTACTGTACATAAAACAGATAAACAACAAGGATATATTATACAGCACAGGGAATTATAGCCATTATTTTGTAGTAACTTTTAATGGAATATAATCTGTAAAAATACTGAATCACTATGCTATATACCTGAAACTAAAATAAAATTATAAATCAACTATACTTCATTGTTTTTAAAATCTAGTTTAAATAAATAAAATATTTAATTTAAAAAAATAATGATGGTAAGAATAAATTATATCCATTGAATAAAAAAAAAATTATGAGACCACACTAATAAGCATGACATTATCATAGGGCAGAGGGAAAAGGAAAGCCTTTCTTCACAGAAGAATACCTAACCAATAAATAGAAAATCACCATTTTGCAGCCATCATTAAGGTAATTATCTTAGCCAAGCATCATTAATTTATGGTACAATCATGAATGAAAATTTTGAGGGGTGATATGAGGGGGCTTCTCTGGTAGCTCAGAAGGTAAAGAATCCGCCTACAATGCAGGAGACCTGGATTCAATTCTTGGGTTGGAAGATCCCCCGGAGAAGGGAATGGCAACCCATTCCAGCATTCTTGCCTGGAGAATCCCATGGACAGAGGAGCCTGGCGGGCTACAGTCCATGGGGTTGCAAAGAGTCGGACACGACTGAGTGACTTTCACTTTGACTTTATAATAACATGTACAATCTCCAGGTATCCTCTCCCAGATTACTTGTCAAATACAAGGGGAAACCGGGTGGGTCCCTTTACAAAAAAGAAATTTGACCAACACCATCTTTACCAACGACCAAACTTAACAGCACTAACAATGGGGGAGAAGACATTGGGTGGCCCTGATACTATCAGGACGAGACACATCACTTAGTATTCATTCCAAAACATACATAATCACACATCTAATCACAAGGATGCAATAAAAAAGGATCAAAATTGTGGGACCTTCTGCAAAACGACTTTCACTGGCATAAAAGCAAAAACGAAGAAAAAAGACTTGAAGAACATGTTCTAGAACAAAGGACAGAGACAGCACAACTAAAAACAATGTGCAATCCTTGATTGAAACTCAAATCCAGAAAAACAAAACCAAAATCCCAGCTAGGCAGGACACTATTGCCATAACTAGTGAAATTTGCATGAGAACTATATATCTGACAAGGCATTATATCAATGGTTATGAGTGTGACAACTATATGAGAGAATGTTTTTTTCCTTAAGAGATACCTGACGAAGTTTCTAGAGGGAAGTGTCTTGATGTCTGTAATTTATTCTCAAATGATTCAGCAGATTTTAAACTGTATAACCATGAGAGTGGTGAAGTTAACGTGGCAGAACACTGAGAACCGGTGACTCAAAATGAAGGGTGTATAGTATTCACATTCACTGTGCTATGCCTGTAACTCTTCCGTAGATGCGGGATTTTTCAAAAATAAAAACTGGGGGATAAAAAACAATATCCTACCTCAAAGTTGACTGAAAAATAACTCATCACTGTATCTCACCATGCTGAGGAACAATCTCATGGTCTACTATCTTGGTTTGACTAGCTCTTAATCACTCAACAGACTCCAGATTAGAAATTCTTTCCTTTGCAAAGCCCTTCTAGACACCAAAACCAGAAAGAGGCCTTCCATCTTTACTGTAAAGCATCTTGTACTTCCCTTGAAATAAGTTATCATTGTTATTTATATCTGTTTATCTTTACCTGTTAACAAGGAGAGATACCAATGTATCATTAGCCTGTTGTTTCCCCAATATCCAGCTGAACACTTGGCACTTTGATGTAGTAGACATAGGTCCAACAAATAGGTCCAGTTCTTTTCTGGACACACAGTAGGACTGTACTTTCCACTGCCCTTGGAGTACAGGAAAGTCCTGATGAAGAAAAGCCTGAGTGCAATGGGCATGTAGCCTGGAAATCTACATGCCCGTGATAAGCAGGACCCCCTCCTAACCATGCTCTCCATTCCCAACTAACCATGTTGGACATACAATACAAATTTTTTTAAAATGGTAAAACCAGGGAGATTTTGAGGTTGTTACATCAGCACAAATCAGCATATCCTGACTGTTATATACACGCTCAGATACTGAAAGAAACAATTCAAATAGACAATGTAAAAGATCATCTGAAAAACTTAAAATAATCTTCACAGTTTAAGGCTCTCAGTCATGTCTGACTCTTTGTGACCCCATGGACGTGCCAGGCTCCTCTGTCCACGGAATACTCCAACCAAGAATCCTGGAGTGGGTAGCCATTTCCTTCTCCAAGGGATCGTCCCAAACCAGGAATCACACCAGGTCTCCTGCACCGTCGTCAGATTCTTTACCATCTGAGCCATCAGCCGAAGCTCTAGTCTTCGTAGGGGACAGGTCAAATAAATCACTCTACACACACAGTGGCATACCATGCTGACATTAAAAATAATGAAGTAGCTCTTCATGGAATGCTGTCAAAAATAAAGTGGAAAAGGTAAAGTGGAAGAAACAAGATGTAGTACAGATAAACGGCTGCACACAAAACAGTTGTGTGGAAGTGCTGACTAAAGAGCCAAGGGAGGATAGATATCAGATTCCAGGACAGCCTCTGGAACAAAGCACATCCAGAAACTTTCTAAATAGGTGATGACAATGAGCAAGATGACCCTAAAATCCCTCACCCAAAGTGAGGATGTAATGGAGTCCAGAATGAGAGGACTCATGAAGATTGTCGGAGGGCCCCATTGGTACTCAGTGAGCCCTGTGTATCTCTCCCGCACAACCAGGAGAAAGGCTTTGGTGGGACCACTCAGAGTCTTATCATGGTCCTGACAATTAGGGCAGGAAGTATGATGCCTGATTTTTCCCAGAAGAACTAAAAGATGAGAGACTGGCTGGCTAGTTGCTCTGATGGAGGGATAAAGAAGTTGATATATTGGGGTTTGGTTGCCCTCCCAGTCTGTTCATGGAGAGAATATGTGAGTATTTGCATAGACTGTGTGTGCAAATGACTTCAGGGTTTGCTTTAGAAGTTCAGAGGGGCCGTGGACCAAAAGAAATCTGGGGTGGACTGCCACGTGCCAAAGAACTGTGGAAGGAGTAAGCAACCAGGCAGAATAGAGATAGAGCAACCCTCCTCCAGGAAACTGTGGGTAGGAGAAACCTGGCAAGGAGAACAGGGTCTCTACAGGACATATGGAAGAACCTCGCTGGAGAGAGTCAGCTGGAAATGTGAGCCATGTCTCAAAAGCTGACAGCCAGATTACCACCGCACTGGTTAACAAAGAACTTTCCTACTCTTCGATGCCAAAGGCATGAGAACATCAGCCAATGTGTGAGAAAGAAAAGTGAAAAAAGACCAGGCCACCCTCACATCGCTGAAGCCTGGCATCACCATATGGAATTGGACCAGCTGAAATCCCAATCAAATCTGTGTTTTGTTACTTAAAGCAACTATAAGGCCTTGTATTATCTGTGACCTGAAGTCACAGGCCTTGTACATTTTTATCTAAGAGTAGAGAAAGAACTCTCTACAGAGCAAATTAAAAGGAGAGTGGATGACAAAGAAGGCTGCTTTGGGATTAAACCTCAGAATCCCGAAGTCAAACTCAGTCACATGTGACCAAATGTCACTTGGAAGAACACACAAGAGACAGTATATGGTAGCTGCCTCTCAAAAACTGTACTGGAGACAAGTGAGGGAGGGAAGGTAACTTTCCCTACATAGTCCTTTGCACATACTCAGTGGTTGGATCTCTTCATGCCAAAGTGCAAAAAAATAGATCCCCTGTTGGAAAATATTCTGCACACTGGCATGAAGAGATCCAGACACTAAGCATGTGCAAAGGACTATGGAGGAAAAGTTAACTTGTGAAATTACCTGGATTAGAGGTGGTATGGCTGAGTAGGTACCAACTCCAGCTGCTGGGCTCTAATTCTGGTTAGGTCACAACTAGCCATGTATTGTGAAACTTCTTAACCAACCTCTCCATGCCAGTTTCATCAACTGTAAAGTGGGAATAATGACAATGGCTCTCTAAGGAGGAAATGTTTTAGTTCACACAGAGCTCTTCCAACAGTGCCAGTCTATATGTGCTCAAAGAGTGCTGGCTGTTACTATTACCTATAATAATAGCAATGTTAAAGGTGAGAAATCCATCAGAAAAAAAGGAAAAATTTTGAATATCATTAAGAATTAGTTCATTTTTTTGTACAGATACATCTATTTGCAGGTCAGGAATAGAGACATCAAGGCTGTATACTGTCACCCTGCTTATTTAACTTATGTGCAGAGTGCATCATGAGAAACACTGGGCTGGAGGAAGCACAAGGTGGAATCAAGATTGCCAGGAGAAATATCAATAACCTCAGATCTGCAGATGACACCACCTTTATAGCAGAAAGTGAAGAAGAACTAAAGAGCTTCTTGATGAAAGTGAAAGAGGAGAGTGAAAAAGTTGGCTTTAAGCTCAACATTCAGAAAACTAAGAACATGGCATCCAGTCCCATCACTTCATGGCAAATAGATGGGGAAATAGTGGAAACAGTGTCAGACTTTATTTTTCTGGGCTCCAAAATCACTGCAGATGGTGATTGCAGCCATGAAATTAAAAGACACTTACTCCTTAGAAGGAAAGTTATGATCAACCTAGACAGCATATTAAAAAGCAGAGACATTACTTTGTCAACAAAGGTCCGTCTAGTCAAGGCTATGGTTTTTCCAGTGGTCATGTATGGATGTGAGAGTTGGACTATAAAGAAAGTTGAGCACAGAAGAATTGATGCTTTTGAACTGTGGTGTTGGAGACTCTTGAGAGTCCCTTGGACTGCAAGGAGATCCAACCAGTCCATTCTGAAGGAGATCAGCCCTGGGAGGAAGGGCTGATGTTGAAGCTTTGGCCACCTGATGTGGAGAGCTGATTCATTTGAAAAGACCCTGATGCCAGGAAAGATTGAAGGCAGGAGGAGAAAGAGACACCAGAGGATGAGATGGTTTGATGACATCACCAACTCAATGGACATGGGTTTGGGTGGACTCCAGGAGTTGGTGATGGACAGGGAGGCCTGGCATGCTGCGGTTCATGGGGTCGCAAAGAGTCAGACACGACTGGGCAACTGAATTGAAATGAACCGAATAGAGACACAGATGTAGAGATGGAGGGTGGGAGAAGAGGAGGGTAGGACAATTGGGAGAGTAGGATTGATACATATATACTAACATGTGTAAAACAGAGAGCTAATGGGAACCTGCTGTATTGTACGCAGAGCTCAGCTTGGTGCTCTATGATGACCTAGAGGGGTGGGATGGGGGGTTGGCAGGGAGCTCAAGACGGAGGGGATATGTGTGTACATATATCATTGTTGTACAGCAGAAAGCAACACAACATTGTAAAGCAATTATATTCCAATAAGAAATTAAATTAAATTAAAATTTTAAAAAAGAACTAGTTCATTTTTTTTTCTTCTGTAGGATGTATAAAAGAGATTTGGAGTAGAAAAATAAATGACAAGAAAGTTGGTTTAACTGTAAAAGGAATAATCTGAGACACCAACTGGTTAATATCAGAAAACAATAATCTCCTGATAAATATCACCTTCCATGCAAAAGAAATCACCCCAAGGGTATTAAATAAAGTATTAAACATTACAATTGGAAAAATAACAATATGTCTACAGAGAGTGGCATCCAAATAAAACTAGTCACTAATTGGGAGAAAGGGAAGTGCAGGTGGGGTTGGGGACATAATAAATTTTACCACCAGAAAATTAGTTGTGATCTTGCAATATTTGAAAGAAAGAAAAGTGAAGAACAATACTCTTTTGTAAAGTGTTGCAGAGGCTGACATCGTAGAACAAGGCAGGTGCTTTTTTTTAATCACAGACACAAAAACACAAGTGGCTGGCAGACGTTCATGTGTCTAAATGGCAGAAGATGAGGAAGAGCAGAAGGAATTTTGCAGAAGGTGGCAAGGTCACTCAAGAAAGGCCATATTAACTTGAAAAGATTGAAGACAGCCCTAGGATGCCCAACAGAGAGGGACATCTCTGGCAAAAGTGCTTGTGCCAGGAAAGCAAAGTCCCCATGGAGCCAAGCTCTTTGCACACACAGTCCAAACAATGATCTGGAGTGGCAAAATTTTTTAAGACAACTGCAAGGGATGGCATTCGGCCCGAGTCTAGAAGGCTTGGGTCTGCACTTCTTTGGAAGCCCAGGGCCCAGAGAAGATTGCCTTCAAGCATCCCTCAACCTCAAACTGATTTTGTTTCAGGCAGCTGAGGGGAGGAAGAAAGAAGTTCAGACACACAAGTGGATTATGGGAAAGTGTAAAGCATCAAGCATCTCAATGTGAGTATAAATAAAGTCACCAGAAGTAGAAGCACGAGAAAACAGCTTCTACAAATCAAAGAAGACTAAGTATGAACCATGTGATTCAACAGCAGAAAAAGCCTTTCTCATGAAGAAGCTGAATATGAGCGCTAGGACTGACCAGGGTGAGAGGTACCCTCTTGGACCAGCAGTGTACCAAGCAGTCCAACAACGTACCAACAATCAAGTGGACCGGTCAGGCCTGTCGTGTCAGGGTGAGCAGGCTGCATACTGTACAAAGGCCACCAGCTGACACGGTTAAATGGTGACTGAAGTGCAGCCCCCGGGTCCAGAGCCAGGAAAGGGTGTCTTTTTGGACAGACCGCGTTTCCGTAATTCATATAAAGGCATCTTCTGTGTTAGAAGCAGGAGCAAAAAGGGGTAGCCAAAGAAATACAGAACCTAAAGAAAAATAGTTATGTACCCAAATGGGGGGTGGTCACAGACCGTGATAGAAGGGTTACCAGCTGGGTATGACAATGACGACCACTGTGCACGGACCACCCACTGTATGTCTGGGGCGACACCGCCCCGACAAATTCCACTTTATTATCATTACAACAATTAGAAACGAAGTGGTGTTTATCCAAGCAAACAGTCTTCAAGTTTAAATTAAAAAGCAGACCTGGAAAGAGAGTGCCTGCATGCTAAGTCAGCTCAGTGTGTCCAACTCTGTGCGACCCCGTGGACTGTAGCCCGCCAGCTTCCTCTGTCCGTGGGAGTCTCCAGACAAGAGTACTTGCGGGTAGCGGGTAGCCATGCCCTCCTCCAGGGGCTCTTCCCAACCCAGAGATCAAACCCACGTCTTATGTCTCCTGCATTGGCAGGCGGCTTTGGTACCACTAGTGCCACCGGGCAAGCCAAGTACGTCTGGCTAAAAGACAAAAAAAACTGAGGAAAATAAAGCCACAACCATAAAATAAAGAATAAAAATATATAATGCCTTATATGAGGTCTTGAAGAATGTAAAGTTTCCACCCCACTTTTTCCTGTATTCCGGTTGACCTTACCACCTGCCAGATGCTCAGAACTTCACTTCAGGACAGGTCACTGCTTCAGGGAGTTCAAATCCTCTCTTGTATATCAGTATATCAGGTCAGGTAACACAGTGCTATGACAAGGCCAAAGACTTGGAGACAACAGGACCTCAGCTAAAATTCTGAATTTTACTACCAATTATCTAGATGGCCTTGGGCAAGTAACCTATGCCCTCTGGATCTCAGTGGCTTAATCTAAAAAAAAAAATAAAAACCATTTTACAGATGAGAAAACTGAGGCCCAGAGACGTGAAGAGACTTGCACAAAATCACACAATTGATAAGTAATAGGGCAAGGACATCTTTTGACACTAGTCTGGTGCTGCCAGAACTTATTCTGGGTCAGAATCATGCCCAGGGTGTTCCCATTTTAAAGTTCTACATAAATCTTCAAAGAATAAATATAAGAACACATGTAATAAATGAGAAACCAAACATCTCTGATGACAAATGGATCTTTCGGCTTGCCCAAACTAAAATTACGCTGATAATAAATCAAAGTAAAGCTCTTTTCAAACGCTCTAAAATGACCTTTGTTTTTAGGTATGTATTTTGAGCATTTCTTGAAAATATATAGTTTATGAATGCTAATAAATAGCCTATTTTCCCCCTAGACCTAAATAAATGCTAGGGCTTAGAGATCAGTTTGCTTTGATAAATAATAACAAAAACTATATTTACCTATTCAAAGTCCCCATTAAATTAAAGGGTGGATTCTTCTTACAGAGCAACTGTCTTGACTAAGCTTGTTTAAACAAATTGTGAGAAGTCCAGAAACATTCGGTTTCCCTTAAATAACAGAACTTTATATGTCCCTGCTGTCAGCAAGCAGCCAGGGATCTTTCTGGACTAAGTTCTCATAAGTGGAACAAACAGAGAAGGATGGTGACAATCTGAGGCGGCACTGAAGTGCAGAAAAATATATTTAGGCATCAAAATCCAGAGAACAGAATCCTCCACTGGGGAAAAAGGATCTTTCATTTCTAAATTAATTTTCAGAAGACCAGAGCAAGAAAAGGACTACCTGCACTTTTTTCAATAAGATAGGCTATCATTCTTATTAGAAAACAGCAATATAATGAATGCACTCACATTAAATGATTCTGTAATGATTCAAAGCACAATGCATAAAGATATAAAAATTTCAGTATAACTGGTTTGATCCAGAAAACCTGATACATAAGTATTTAAGGTATCGCTTTTTTGATTTCTAAACTCTTGAAATTTAGCCAAAACTTACTTTGAAATATCATTAAAGAGAAATTTAGCTAAGGACAGTTTCTTATTCGCAAATATAAAGTAGAAATCAAGCTACTCAATGAAGCATAATTAGGTAGAAATTAAGGGTTCTGATCATACGCATACATCAAATCTTAAAAGGAGTTATGCAAAAAGAAGCCCATATTAATTTTAAAAATCTGCAGGAATTACATTAAACATTAATTTGGTTGTTGCTGAGGAGTGGGATTAGAAGTGAAGTATGTATTGCTTTCATTATCAGGAAATGCTCAGAACGTGCTGTGAGAAAGACAACCTAATACTGACTGGAACATAAGGACAGGAAGGTTGATTTTATTTCCACCAGTTTATTATGTATGAGATCACTGTTAATCAAAAACAGGGCACTCTGCTAGGTACAACAAGGAAAACCAAGATGAATTGACAAAATCAAAACCCATGTCCTCAAAAAGCTCACAATCCATGAGTAGAGCTAAAAAACATGTTCCAACAACTAAGTACAGAATTCAGAATATCCCACAGTACTGACAGTAAATAGAGAATAGTATTGGGGCAGGATAGAAAAGAAATTAATTTTAGATAAGTGTAAATAAGGATACCTAGACAGAAATGGCCATTCCACTGGGTTTTGAAGAATGGACAGATTTTGGCAAGTGAATGATGTGGAAAAAAAAAACAGTACTGAGAAGTAGTTTGATTCATTCATTCAATCAACTGTTAACTAATTCATTCAGTCCTCTATTCATTAATTCATTCAATCCTCTTATGAACTCTGTAAGGCTGCTGCTATTGGGTACACAAACCAGGAAGCACAAGCTCACACAACCAGTGAGCAGAAGAACCAGAACTGCACCCAAGTTTGGCTCATTTCTCCCCTGTGCTGCCCCTCTAGGCAAAGAGAAAACATGGGGAACTCTATGCCATGAAAACATGAAGGATAAGGTCACACAAGAAAAGGAAACAAATTTATTAAAGGGTCTCCAAGGATCAGCCATTTTATTAAGTGTTTTTTACATGAAATTTTATTTATTCTTCCCATGAAATGGTCATTATCACATCTATTTTAAGGGTGACAAAGTAAGATTTAGATTAAGGCCAAGAACAGGTCAAACAACTAATAAGCAGCCAAACAGAAATTTACACCAGGTCTGCATCCAATCCCAGGTCAAAAGCCAGAAGAATGGATAGCTTTACATGTTGATATAGGCCCCAAAACAACACTGGTTTAGTATTTTTCTCATTTTAAGGATAAAAGTTTTTTAATCAGGTAAAGTAAAAGTAACTTGCTCACAGAACTGGTAAGGAGTGAACCCAGAATTTAATGTAGGCAGCCTGACTTCAGAGCCAGAATTCTGATCCCATGGATAAACTACAAGAGTAAATAGGAAAGAAATCACAGACAACCTCTAATGGCAAAATGGGACTCTGTCAGCCACGCAAACTCATTGAAGATTTTTGCTGTGGAGAACATGATCAAGTTATGTTTTAGAAATTAAGTCCTTCAATAGGCATATCAAAATTCAATTCCAAACACATCTCACATGACCTAGAGCACCTTACTTGTAGAGCTTTTCAAAGAGGGTTAAACACTGTTTCAATTGGGTTTGTTTACCTATGAAGGTCATCTATGCAGTTATTCAGCAAGCACTCAACTGTGTAACCTCACTAAAGGGTCAAATAAATTACATTAGATTTCTTCATCATTACTTTTTTCTACAGATTTCTTTACAGAGTGGTGTGGAAACTGCAAATGGAGTAACTGATCATTGAACCTGCCTTCCCAAAGCAAAACAGGAAAGGGAAGAAAAGGGTAACAGATTAACAAACGAAATAGCTTTGCCTTTAACATTTCATTTGCCTTCTGGCTATCATGCACAGCATCTTATGCTAAATATTGTCTTAAGCTACCCAGCCAAGGGGCCTGGGGCTGTTCACATATAATATCGGTTCTACACTGCACAGTAACAAGCAGAGTCTGACTCATCGGAACAGCTAGCATCAATTCTCAATGACTCCCAGAGCCCCCAAAGTCCTTTCTACTTCTGCCGGGGGAGGCCCTCCCTGATCCTTTCCCTGTACTTTCTCTGTACCAAATTCCTGAAGACTTTCTCCATTCCAGCTCTTAGGAATCACTGCCAGTCCTTTCCATCCTGAAGGCAGATTCGCAGGCTTCCCCAGCGCTTGACTGGCCCCCAACCCCCACTCACCAGGTGCAGAGCCAGGGGCAGCAGGAGCAGGAACAGCCACAGGTAGAGGTGGCAGCTGTTGGTGAACTTGCTCTGATCGGGGTCGTGGTACCAGCCCCCGGTGAGCGCGGCCCACACGCCCTGCCGGAGCAGCTGCAGCACCTGGGACCCCATGCCTGCGCGCCGGGGCCAGCACGCGCCGCGCTGCCCGCTGCCCGGCGCCCGCCACCCGGACGCCCTCAGCTCTAACACGCGGGCCTTCGGGCGGCGTCACCGCCACCTTTCCCGCCCCCGCCCCCTCCAGCTCCTTCCGCCCCACGACCGAAACTCCAACTGCCTTTCTGCCCGGACCCGCGAATCGCGGCGCCGGAGCCGGCTGCTGCCACCGGGCAGGTGGGCGCCATGTCCGAGGGAGGAAGGATTTTCCCATGGTGCTCAGAGGCGGCTGCTCTGAGGATGCTCCAAAGGCTCCTCCCAGCGCCCGCCCAGAGTCCCTCCAACGCTTTCCCGGTGGCGGGGGAGGGGAGGTGCGCGGTTGCGGCGGGGACGGGGGGTGGGGAAAGAGGCGGGGGAAGAAGAATTTTGGAGCCCCTCCAGCCTCTTTTTTTGCCTCTGCCCACTTTCCCCTCCTTTTCGTCCCCATCTTTCTAATAGGGAATGTGAAGGGCTTAAAAATCAAAGATGTTCTAATGCAGAAGAGATAAACCAGGACAAGTTCCTTTTTTTTGCAGCCTGCACCAAAATAGTTATGTAACTCCGGCTCCTGTCACACATCGCTCAATGTAATTTCTTCCTCTGAGCACTGCCTACACGGTTTTGTTCTCCTTAATTAACCGCTGACCTCAGACGTTCTTTTAGCTAAACTCTACCTCCGCCCTTGACACTGAGCTTTTTCCTCCCTGATTTTTTTCCTCCCCACCCACCCCCCACTTTGTCCAACTTGACAGATAAAGAAGATAACCACCTTTGGGGAATAATTTCAGAAGCCTCAGTTTGCTTGTCTTTTTACGTTTCCTAGAACATAATCTCAGGCATTCATTGGGTATACTATTTAAAGAGGATGATCCACTAGAAGGGTATCACTGAACTAATAATCTTTGACCTTTTATAGTAGAGAAATTTCAGATTCTCTTCTGAAAGCAGGCTTTGGACAGGGAAGAAATTAAGAGGAACTTGCCTCCTTAGAATAAAGGAAGGAAGCCCTCATCATTAGTAACTGAGAACCTAAAGTAATGAGCTTCATATTGTTGATGAGAACAAATTTTGGGAAGCTGGAGATAAAAGGGAATTTGTTTTCCTTAGGAACGAGCAGAGGAAGGCTTGTGTGAGTTGGAATCTTTGGAGAAGAACAAGGATTAGAAGGTGCCAAGCCTCAGCACATGCCTTTTCTGCCTCCTGCTTGCCTCACCTGACATGCGCACCCCGGGCACGCCCTGGCTACGCTCTGGTCTGCAGCAGCTTTAGAGCATGGCTGCCTTAGGCAGGCCCAGGACAGACGCACAGCCTCCCTGTGCAGAAAGGAAACAAGGCAAGGGCCATCCTGAGGAGCAGGTCTGGGACATGAAAATCCAAACTCACACTGATATGTAAACCTTCAGTTTTAACCACTCCTTAATCTATTCAGCATTCATCTGCAGAAATGACTAACCAAAATGTACTAATGCTGCTTTCTGTACTGGAAAAATCATTTTCTCATAGACTGAGGGGATACTATACTTGTTTTTATATGGACTCATTACTTGAAACCTATCAGGCTCTCTATAAATGTTTAATGAATAAATCAGTCAATCAACTCCACAGGAAAGATCCACATTAAAGGATCATCTCATGTGCTTCGGTCTAGGAGGAATAGCCATGCAACAGATCTATTCCTGCATTGAAGAAGTGCCTTTATTCATTCATGCCCGAGTCATCAAAATATTTAATGAGCACCTTCTGTGTGCCAGGCATTTTGCTGAAGACAGAGAAAGCAAGTATAAAATATATATATATAGTCACTACCATGGAGTTCACAGACTACAAGAGGAGACAGACAAATCAACAAAGACTTGGAATTAAGTGTGCTGTGTGCACATTTAATAGGACTGAATATGCATTTGCTGTTGCTTGTGTGTGTGTTAGTTGCTCAGTCATGTTTGATTCTTTGCAACCACATAGACTGTAACCCAGCAAGCTCCTGTGCTCATGGGATTTTCCAGGCCAGCATACTGGAGTGGGTAGCCATTTCCTTCTCCAGGGGGGTCTTTCCAACCCAGGGATTGAACCCATGTCTCCTGTGTCTCCTGCATTGCAGGCAGATTCTTTACCTGCTGAGCCATCCAGGAAACCCATGGAGGTGCACAAGCAGACTGTTGGAGTGTACGTTCTGCCCACTGTTCCTATGCTAGGAGCCACTTCAAGGATGCAGCCTTGAGAGAGTAATATGTGGTTGAGACCATCTAGACTGTATACATTATGGCCTCTCTGTAAACTCTTAAGTTTCTGGCAAGAAGTTGTGGCAATCTGCCTGTCTTGTAGCCACCCAAGACAAGCCTCGTATATAAGTTCCCTTGCTTATTAAACCTGCCACCTATCAATCTGGAGTGGCTGCCTCCTTCATCTCTTCCTTGGCTTCTTTTGAATCAGTTCAGTTCAGTCTCTCAGTCATGTCTGACTCTTTGAGACCCCATGGGCTGCAGCACGCTAGGATTCCCTCCATCACCAACTCCCAGAGTTTACTCAAACTCATGTCCATCAAGTCAGTGATGCCATCTAACCATCTCATCCTCTGTTGTCCCCTTCTCCTCCCACCTTCAATCTTTCCCAACATCAGGGTCTTTTCCAATGAGTCAGCTCTTTTGCATCAGGTGGCCAAAATATTGGAGCTTCAGCTTCAGCATCAGTCCTTCCAATGAATATTCAGGACTGATTTCCTTTAGGATTGACTGGTTTGAATGGATTATCTTTTATTGTTGAAACTTTTTATATTACCTTGAAAGTCATAAACCTGTAAGCCTTTTTTTTAAAGAGCTCTATGAAGTAAGATATTTCTAATGGTGGTAAAATTTTGCAGTAGAAAGAATAATGCCAGGACATGGAGGACACGAATATAGAAGGAGCACAGAGGAGTGCAGGCAGGGCGTAGGTACTTTTGTGTCAGAGTTGGAGGTAAAGTGAAGATTATTTATATTCGGGGATTTCTTAGAGTATCCATAAAGAATTTGGAGAGAGCAGAGAAAAAATAGGCTAATCCTCAGTCAGTAAGCACGGAGAAGTATGGAAACAAGGACAAGACTGCATTTAGGAGAAATTCCTAATGAATAAAATGCTAACTCTTCACTCCAAGATAACTTGAGATTTTCCCAAATATGTCTAGTTATGCATAAGAGTAAACATATAAAACACATTTTTGTCTTTTTACTTGCATATTATGAAGTAGAAAACACCAATTATTATTACTGTCGTTATTGGAAAAAAGGCAGAGTGGCCTTTACTCATCTGTAACACTGGGTGGCACCAGAGCACTGCATCAAATGAAGTGAACTACAGCCTACTGCAGACACTTCAAAGCAAGACTAAGCTTGCCTCCAAAATGATACTTCTACATTCCCCTGATTAGTTTGTTCATGTCTTCTGAAGACCACTGTGGGTGGCCATTATTTATCTAAATCAGTTTTTAACCTTATATACCAATTAGTGTCCCCAAAGAACAGAAGTAATAGCACCCAAAGTATATTCTAAACCCTAATTTAAAACTTTACAGAAATAAAAGAGGACTTTATCTATAAACATTAAAAGGGTGCATCATGCCCCTATGCCCCAAAACGACAGAAAAGTGAACAGGAAGATAGTTCCTAGGGCAACTGACATCTCCAGAGCAGGACCTTAATGAACTCACTTTCCCACAAAAAAAAAAAGAAAGAAAGAAAAAGAAAGAAAATACAGGCAGAGCAATCAAAAGCAACCATTTCAGTACCAGGAAAGTTCACCAAACCATAGACTGAACTTCAGATCACCCACAAGAGGAATTATTGAACTTAGGTAAGACAGTAGGGTCTGTGACATTTTAACAGGAGCTACTGCCATCTCTCCTTCCTTTCCAAGCTCAGTGATCCACCCTACAGAACCCTGCTGCTTCTGCTGCTGCTAAGTCACTTCAGTCATGTCTGACTCTGTGCAACCCCATAGACGGCATCCCACCAGGCTCCACCGTCCCTGGGATTCTCCGGGCAAGTACCCTATAGAGAGATAAAAGGATATTTTGAGCTGAAATGAAAAGACACTGGACAGCAACTCCAATCCACACAAAGAAACAATGAGCACCAGTAAATGTATCTACCCAAGTATATATTAAAAACATATAAATATATTCTCCTTTATAACCCCTCTATTCTCATAGCTGCTTTTATGAGAATAAAAGGGGACTTCCATAGGGATTTCCCTGGTGGTTCAGTGGCTAAAACTCCATGCTCTCAAAGTAGGAGGCCCAGGTCTAATCCCTGATCAGGGATCACGTGCCACAACTAAGAGTTCACATGCCAGGACTTCCCCTGTGGTCCAGTGGTTACGAATCCACTTACCAAAGGAGGGTTCTATCCGTGGTCGGGGATCTAAGATCCCACATGCCACAGGACAACTAAACCTGTGTGTCTCAACTAAAACCTGATTCAGCCCAAAAGAAATATAAATAATTAATAAACATTGTTTTTAAAAGAGTTCGCATGCCTCGAGTAAAGATTCTGCATGCCGCAATGAAGATGAGAGATCCCACATGCTGCAACTAAGACACAGCACAGCCAAATAAATAAAACAAATAAATATTTTAAAAAATAAAGACAACTGCATAAAGCAGGAATTCCTCCCTAGTATTGTTCTAACATGCAACATACACATTTTCACTTTGTTTAGTGAATAAGTTTTAGGAGTCTATTTTTACTGTAGCAAAACTACTCTAACACAGAAACTGTTAGCTTGAAATAGTACAAATGTAATAAAACCTAAGAGTTGTCATTGTAAGGAAACATGTTACAGACTGGAAAGATGGAGACCCAGGTTATGCAGTTATACATTTTTTTGGTAACAATGTCCTCTTCAAGGACTCAGATAACCTACCAATAGCTACTGGAATTATGGTTCCAAAGAAAGAAACTGGAAAAGAAAAGAATATATGGGAATATGGACTGTTCTGGGCCCATTTAGCAAAAAATAATTGAATTATTTCCAAGCAGAACACCAGAGCCCTGAGTAGCTTCAGCATGTAGCTGATTCACCAGCCTAAATAACTTCTTCTTACTTGGAAACAGATTACAATTGAAATAAATTAATTTCTGTTGCATTAGGTCACCAAAATTGGGGGATCCATTTGCTACTGCAGCTTAGCCTGCCCTAGCTAATATAAGAAACAATGAAAATAAATTAAGCATAGAAATCAAGAAAAATAACAACAAACTCAAGGAAAGCAGATAGAAGGCATAAATGAGTATAAATGCAGAAATTAATCATTAGAAAAGAGAAAAGCAATAGAATTAATAAATAAATACAAAAACACAAAAGTTTTGTTGGGGAGAGGACAATAAAGTAGATAAATCAATGGCTCTCCTGAATAGAAACAAAAGTAGAAAACATAACTAGGCAAAAAGAAATTTAAAGCAAAGAAAATAGAAAGAAAGAAATTAAAATAATCATATGAGAATATTTTGCTGAATAATATTTAAATAAATGTGGGAACCCAGGTGAAATAGGTAACTATCTAGGAAAATAAAATTACCAAATCTCAGCCCAGAAGAGAGAAAATCTAAAGCAAAAAATGACCTTATGGAATTAATAGAGAATATTATGAAATGGTACACATTCAAGAAGCACAAAACCCAAACTGTTGCACAGCAGATTTGTTCAAACTTCATGAGACAGGTAATTCCAGTATAATTAAACTGTTTCATAACACTGAAAAAGAAGAAAGACATTTCCGAATCCTTTATATGAAGGTAACATAACATATATTCCAAAAATTAAATAAAATATTGTAACTGTAGCTAATCACAATTATGAATATTGATGCAAAAATCCAAATTATACATTAGCAACCTGAATATAGCACCACATTAAAAGCAAAGGCAGGCTCATTCCAGGAAAACAAAGACGATTCAACCCCTAAAGGGTGCCATTACAGGAGGTAAATTTAGGATGTCCATTATGAAAACCACTACTTGGTATAATCTGGGAACACTGGTCAATGTCTTAGAGAAGATATCACACGATGAAAACTTTAAAGGCTACCAAAGGAAACCAACCATGGATTCCCTCATAGCTCAGTCGGTAAAGAATCTGCCTGTGATGCAGGAGACTTGGGTTTGAGTCCTGCATGGGAAAGATCCCCTGGAGAAAGAAATGGCAACCCACTCCAGTATTCTTGCCTGGAGAATCCCATGGACAGAGGAGCCTGATGGGCTATAGTCCATGGGATCACAAGAGTTAGGCACAACTTAACAGCTAAACAACCACCACCACCAAAGGAAATAAAAAGACCTAACAGAAAATTGTGAGCCTGGAAGATTTCAATGTTACAAATTTTGGGTGAATTAATTTGCATCCCTATTTAGGAAATCCCAGTTTAGGATTCCTAATTCCTAAATCCCAATCCCAATTCCTAAATCCAAATTTAGGAAACCCAAAGGAACAAACTAAAAATACATACAACATAGATAAATCTTACAAATTTAAGCTAATTAGCTCAAAAGAATATGTGTACATCCTGATTTCATGTGTAATACCTTTGAAAAGAGGTAAACCTAATTTATGATGTCAGGATAGGAGGTTTCTAGGTTTCTACTGATGTTCTGTTTCTTGATCTCTGGACTGCTTACACAAATGAGATTAGTTTGTGTTCTGTATAGATAAGTAAGTAGAACTGCCAGGAAAATTCTGGAAACAACTATTAGTGAGGAGGATTAGTCCTAGCTGACACTGTAGTATTGCGGTCCTGGGGCACAGGTAAACAGAAATGTCAGAGAGATAGAAGGATGGAGGGGGGACAGAGGAAGATGTTAAGAGAAAACTTATATAAAATCAGTTTCAATAATTAAGGGATACTTTTCTACTATGACCTAGATTCCATAAAGGAAAAAAGATTCAACTATATAGAAGTTAAAAGAAAAAGAAAATTTTAAAAACTTCATTTAAAATATCACACAGATAAACCAGAGTGGAAAAGAATATAAAAAAGAACATATGTATACATGTAACTGAATCACTTTGCTGTACGCTAGACATTAACGCAACATTGTAAGTCAACTATACTTCAGTTAAATAAATAAATAAAAGTATTTGGCAAAAAAAAAATTATGCAGAGAGAAAAAGTCTAGACACACTAGTAAAAATATGTGTACCTCATAGTCGATAAGGTACACATATCTTGATACACATATCAATATATGTACATGTAAGGTACACATATATTGATAAGTCATTTAACAGGCACAGACCTCCTAAATATCAACAAGAAATAAGGTCAACCAAAAATGACCAAAAGGAAAGAACAGTTCACAGAAAGGGTAATTCAAATGACTCAGATGTCTGAAACGATGTTCAGTCTCAGTCACAGTAAGAAAAAAAATTTTTAATATATACTCAGGAACTTCCTGGTAGTCCAGTGGTTCAGACTTTGCCTTCCAATGCAGGCAGTATGGGTGCAGTTGTTGGTCAGGCAGCTCTGATCCCACATGCCTCATGACGCAAAAGCTAAAACATAAAACAGGCAATATTATAAGAGTCAATAAAGAATTAAAAATGTGTATGCAAAAATGAATAATTAGAACACGTGAATACATTGAAGATTTTTCAAGGTTCTTTCCAGGTAGATTCTAAGCATGGAAAATATTTAACAACGGGGCAGTCAGTCAAGGGAATAATAAACAGCTAGAAGAATATTAGTTTCACTTGATTCATGTCAATATATGGCAAAACCCACTACAATATTATAAAGTAATTAGCCTCTAATTAAAATAAATAATTTTTTTTAAAAAAAGAATATTAGTTTCACTTGCAAAAGCAGACTTAGAATCCATCAAAAGTAGGAAAAATAAAGTTTTCAGTACCAAATTTAATATTAAGGAAAATCAGTATCTGGCATAAGAGGAAGCTGAGGCTCAGATTCTATGTGTTGAATATGTCATGATGTGTTAATATTTTTTTAAGATGTTAAATTTCAAATCTTTGAGAGACTGAGGATTTTTTTTAATGATATTCTTACTGTTCTAGAAAAACCAGTTTACTCAAGAGCATTATTAGATAAGACAACGCTCCTTGAAATAGATATTCCCTGAAAGGTTTCCCTCATTGAACCCTCAGCTTAATCAAGTGGCTCGAGAGATCAGGAAGACGTCAAATAATCCTGTGAGGAAGTAGCAAGCACAGACGATGCTTGACGTTTCTAGGACACATTTCAGCCTTCACAGAACTTCACACTCACCAGTTCCCTCAGCATAATACAACTAACCCTAGAAGGTAACAATAACACCCAGAAAATCAGCAGGTCCACATGATGACTGACGCAGATGCTGTGGCTTTGGGCCCTGAAAACTTCCTACAGAGATTAGAACTCACATTGAGGCAGGAGAAAGGGGGACAGCAGGAACGGATGGAAACAGGGTAGCTACAGCTGGGATGCACCACCTTTGTGTTTAAAGGAAGACAAGGTCAGCTGGGTTCATTTAAGAGTTCTGAAGAAACTTCCGCAGAAATGTAAAAGGACTAAGAAGGGCCTTCCCTGGCAGGCCGATGGCTAAGACTCCACGCTTCCACTGCCGCAGGGCAAGGGGTCCAGCCCTAGACGGGGAACTAACGTCCAACATGCTACAAGGCCAAAATCTTTTTTAATTTTTAAAAATAAAAAGACTGAAAGAAAGTGGTTACTTCATGAGAGAACCCTGAACCACATTGATCAGGACTGAATTAGTGTGTGCCCAAAGCAGTAATTTAGGAAAAAAAATTCTTGGATTTAGTTTTCTTTCTAAGAAGTCCAAAAGAGCTGTTTAATTTTGTTATCATTAATTCGCATGGTATTCATCCTATTGTTAAGTGAGTGTCTTAGTATTCTAATTTTATGTGTACTTTAAAAAACTGGACAGTTGAAACAAAGGCTCAAGGTCTCTAAAAAGGTCAGTGGTGTAACTTTGTTGTGCGTCTCGGTCTGTTTTAGGAAGCTTCTACTCCCATACTCCCAAAGGAGATTTGATGTGCAGGAAAACGATTCTTTTCATAGAATGAACACCACAAAAGAACAGGGACAGAGTAGATTTGTCCAGATTAGAAAAATCAGCTGATATAAACAGACCCATGAATCTGTGAGGCCCGAATCTAAGAATCAGACATTCTGATCAAGAACGTGAACTCACGGTATATTTTGTGACTTAACTGGCAAGCTGCTGGCACTTAATCAAAACTAAACATAGCGAGTATAAACTCATTCTCTGTGGTTTAGTCACTGCCATATTAGGAGGATGAGTTGCTCTTTCTCTCTTTTTAAAATCCTCTTTGTCCTCAGCATCCTCTGTTTAGTATTTCTAGCAGTTTGTTAAGAATTAGTCATTATATTTGAAAAGAGTCCAGCAAATTACAAATAAAAGAAACTAATTCTGATAGGACAAAATGTACTCAAATGGCAACTTGGTGGAATGGCGACCTTTCTATCTCAGGTCCAAGGTCGTGAGTTTTGTAGCTTTCCTTTAGAAGGGATATCGTCAAGAATTTAAAAAGGCCTTGACTTTCTGAAACCATTCAGAGTTTTACATTGTTGTATTATTCAGTGAAGCAGTTCATTGTGCATCTGAGTAGCTCTGACTGGAATTTGTAACTGTAAGCGTAGACAGGCAAGGCGCCAGTCTTGTCCAGTGATTAAAGTTACAGAAATTCTAAAAATCACGATGACTCGGTCTAAAGCTGAAAGCCAACTGAAACTTTGAGAATAAACAGCAACCTGACACACAGACCTAATTCAAAGCATCAACACTTAGAAAACATGACAGTAAGCATTAACTTATTTCTGATCCATCATCATCAATGTTATTATTATTCATTTAACCCTGCATCTTTAAACTTATGAAAAGGAAGCCAGAGAGCTAGATTCAGGAAAAGTTCATTTACAATCTCAACATACAGAACTGTTAAACAACAAGGGAACTATATTTAATATCCTGTGATAAACCATAATGAAAAGAATGTATATATATATATATATATATATGTGTGTGTGTATATATATGTATATAATACATGTATAACTGAATCACTTTGCTGTACAGCAGAAATTAACA
The DNA here is from genome assembly GCF_032405125.1 of Capricornis sumatraensis. Taxonomy (NCBI): domain Eukaryota; kingdom Metazoa; phylum Chordata; class Mammalia; order Artiodactyla; family Bovidae; genus Capricornis; species Capricornis sumatraensis. The sequence continues at coordinate 38,753,291 of NC_091078.1, read as the reverse complement.
CAATTGTAAATCAACTATATTTCAATTTTTTAAAAAGTAGTCTTAAAAGAAAACCACTGAGGTCATGAGTTGGGCCTTTTCCACAATGAGGAAGTCCAAGCACAGTGTGAACTCCTTTGTGGTATCTGCTCACTTAATCTTTCTCCAGATAATTACCTGTCCCATTCCTTTCTCTCCTTCAAGTCTCAGATCAAATCTCCCCTTCTCAATGAGGCCACCTTGTCCACACTGTTGACCACCACAGTATGCCCTAGCTCCCTCCACCTCCCCCCCACCCCCAATTTCTGAGCTATCTTTTCTTGCTTTTCTTTTTATTTTTATAAAATAAATTTATCAAATTCTAATATACAGTGTAATTTGCTTACTTATTCTATCTACGCTTTTAAAATATAAACTCCATGAGGGCTTCCCTGCAGGTTCACTGGCTAAGACCCTGCACTGCCAAGGCAGGGGGCCCAGGTTCAACCCCTGGTTAGAGAACTAGATCCCACCCTCTTCAGGGATGGAGTTTGCATGCCGCAACTAAGATCTGGTGCAACCAAATAAATTTACTATGGGCTCCATGACAAAAAAAGAACTTTCTTTGTGTCGTTCACCTAGATTGCTGACTGAAACTCAAAAAAACCAAAATGTTGAATGATGAAACTAGTTGTTCTGTATAATCTGTCCTATCACTATTACATCTCTATTATTATTTGACTTTATTGTGGCATGGTTCATGATGAACGATAGCAAGAATACTGGTAGCAACACAGTAAAAGTTGATAATAAATGATAATAATAATAAAAATTAGTTGCACGTGTGTATAATTTGGCTGACTCAAAAAGCATTATGTTTTGTGATGTTACATGCTCCAAAGCCTTGGAAATTACCATGCTAACTTTTAATTCTAACCACCTTATGAATATTTTTGAATTTTTCTTAGCAGATGACATTGATCTTTGGCATAGAAAAATATACCAAATGGAAGCCAAAAAAAGGATAAATATGTTTTCTGTTGAATTTTCTATTCTGATGTCTCCTTTGTGAATAGTAATTAATATTAAAATAATAAGAGGTAACATTTATTAGCACTAGTTAAGTGTTATACTCCAATATACTAGTTAAATGAATCTTCAAAACACCACCATGGGGCAGATGCTATCATTCTACAATTTTGCATAGACAATGGAAGAACATTCAATCATGTGATAAGTAATGACAAAGTCAAGACTGGAACCCAGGACTGTTGACAGACTCTTGCTGTTATACCAAATTATACCACATTGATAAAACATTTCACACACACACCATTTTCCAAGTGTTCAGTTCAGTTCAGTCGCTCAGTCGTGTCCAACTCTTTGTGACCCCATGAACCACAGCACGCCATGCCTCCCTGTCTATCACCAACTCCCGGAGTTCACCCAAACCCATGTGCATTGTGTCGGTGATGCCATCCAACCATCTCATCCTCTGTCATCCCTTTCTCCTCCTGCCCTCAATCTTTCCCAGCATCAGGGTCTTTTCAGATGAGTCAGCTCTTCGCATCAGGTGGCCAAAGTATTGGAGTTTCAGCTTCAACATCAGTCCTTCCAATGAACACCCAGGACTGATCTCCTTTAGTAGGGACTGGTCGGATCTCCTTGCAGTTCAAGGGACTCTCAAGAGTCTTCTCCAACACCACAGTTCAAAAGCATCAATTCTTCTCCACTCAGCTTTTTTTATAGTCCAACTCTCACATCCATACATGGCTACTGGAAAAACCATAGCCTTGACCAGATGGGCCTTTGTTGACAAAGTAATGTCTCTGCTTTTTAATATGCTGTCTAGGTTGGTCATAACTTTCCTTCCAAGAAGTAAGTGTCTTTTAATTTCATGGCTGCAATCACGATCTGCAGTGATTTTGGAGCCCAGAAATCCAAAGTAATAATTTCCAAGTGTAATCCAAGGTAAATAATGAATGACAGCTGGCATTTCCAAAGTTCCAAGTCATCAATCAAAATGCTTTTTGTCTTAAAAAGTTTGAGCAATCCTATCAAACCGTTAAACTTCCTAATATTCTGTTTTATGTCTAGAAGAAGACCCAATAAAAGTAACTAAAACTTCTAAGAAACATTTTTTTTTATCCAAAAGATTGTTTCATGTCTTAAACAACTTACACAGTTTTGAGGGAATATTTTTCCTCATCCCTCTTTCTCATCTCTCCAGGGTTTCTCATCTCTCCTTACATCCAGACAACTCAGCTCATTTTTAAAGCCCTTTCTAACCTGACTTCCTTTCTCAACTTTTCTCCGGAAAATATCCTTTCCTGTCAGTGAGTCATCTCAATGGCCCACGTACACCAGAATCCTTATTCTTTCTTCCTTATGTTTTCTTCTTCATCCTCTTACAATCCTATCTTTCCCATCCACTTGTTTACTCCACCAACACTAACAGTTCTCTCATCTGTTACACTGTCTCTCCATGAGGCCTTCCCTGGAGGCTCAGGTGGTAAAGAATCCACCAGCAATGTGGAAGATCTGGGTTCGATCCCTGAGTTGGGAAGATTCCCTAGAGAAGGGAAAGGCTACCCACGCCAGTATTCTGGCCTGGAGAATTCCATAGACTGTATAGTCCATGGGGTTGCAAAGAGTTGGACACGATCGAGTGATTCTCACTTCACTTCATTTCTCCATGAAGGTGACCAGGCATCCTGGGATTTCAGCCTGACTGGCTTCCCAGGTGGCTCTGGCCAAGGCAGGAGACGTGGGAGATGAGAGTTTGATCCCTGAGTTGGGAAGATCTCCTAGAGGAAGGCACGGGCCACCCACTCCAGTATTCTTGCCTTGAAAATCCCATGGACAGAGGAGCCTGGCTGGTATAGTCCACAGGGTTGCAAAGAGTCGGACATGACTGAAGCGACTTCACACACAGGCACTACCTTTCTAGTCTCATCTGCCACAGGAAACTCTCAGCCTCTAACAGTTTCCTGAGCTGACTGTTTATTTGTACTCACACACCATTTTTCTATGAATCCTAGACATACTTAACTCAAATGGCATTCAGCAAAGCATGTCCCAGTGACCCCAAGCATAATAGATTGCTCCTTCAACTTGAGCCCAGGACACTTGGCTTATTCTTCTGTCCTGGCACTTATTCATTCTCTCTTATTCTCTAAGACTGAGGCTTTGTAACCTCCAATCCTTAGCCTAGTCTCTTACAGAGTAAGCGCTCCCTAAGTATAATTAAATGAGATGTAGTCACACCTGGAAGGTTTGGTCCACCATCTCCGTCAACATAGAGCAGAGACCCACGGGTCTGTTCTGTGGATAATCACGGTTGAAACTGGAAATAGGGGTAGCATGGAGGACTAACGGGGTGGAGCGGGGAGGCCCTGACACGCTGCGCTGGGCGTTGCTTTCCCTTCCGCCGCAGAGGAAGAGAGGCTGGCTGCATCTCAGCGGTGGTCCGTTTCAGGAGGACTAATTATGGTGTTCCCTTCCACAGACCTCATCACGGGTAAATCCTCAAAGATGCAAGGTTTTCTAACTTAATGAATGAAAAAATTTTAGAGAAGAAAGTACGTTTACACAAGAAAACCCCAAAGTTCCTATCTCTAGACCTAAAACGGTCCTTGCCCTCAAATATAAAAGCTTCCCTTTCCGACGCTGTTGGAAGGCGATCATTCGCTACGCGGAGTAAATGGAAGAGTGTGAAGGCCCTGCTTCCCAGGACATTTATGTACTCCGGTAAACGAGCAGCCAGCACATCGTCGAGGACTTAGCTTTCTGTGCACAGATTCTCTTGCTTTATTCGCCTTCCCTGGGCAATATGTACGTTTACGGGCTCTAGCACCCAGTGGTTGCCAACGCCTCCTACACCCGAACCTGTGGGTTCCCAGGTCCTCTCCCGTTGGAGTCCACAGTACAGACGAAGGCGGGATTATCTGTCACCAAGGACGAGCGGCCGGGTCTTGCACACCAGTTCTCGTCGCCCCGTCAGTTCTGGGCTGCATGCCCAGGGAGCCGGTCTGCAGCCTCGCTCCATTTGTTCGGACCTGTCCCTGGACGCACCACAACTCTCAGTCCAATCTCTGTTCAGCTTAAGGCACCAGACCGTCTTCATCTGCTGCCACCGCGTTCCAGACAACAGTGGAGAACAGTATAGAGTCTCCGAGCCTAACCTTGGGCTTCATTTAAATTCTCCCGAAAACCTTTCGCAGCCCGGGGCTGGTCCGTCTCCCCGGAGTCAAGGGTAAGGCGCACCCGAAGAGGTGGAGCGCGAGCCTCGGGGGCGGTGGGACCCAAATGGGTGGGGCCGGCCCAGGTGTGGTGGGGCCGGCCCTGGAGGTAGGGCGGCCCCTGGATGCGCGACGGGCCCTGGTGGGAGGGGGCCAGGCCTGGAGGGGGCGGGCCCAGGAGAAGGCGGGCACTGGGGGCGGAGCAGGCCTTGGGGGCGGGGGGGACACAGGGTGAGGGGCGGGTCCCGTGAGGTGGGGCGGGCCCTGGAGGTAGGGCGGCCCATGAATGCGCGACGGGCCCCGGTGCGGGGCGGGACAGGCCCCGAGGGGGCGGGCCCAGGCGACGGCGGCTCCTGGAGGCGGGATGGGCCCTGGTCGGAGGGGGGCAACAGGCCCGGAGGAGGCGGGCCCAGAAGGCCGCGGACCGGGAGAGCCGGGCAGGCCCTGAGTACTGTGAAGGCTTTGGGGGCGGGACGGACCCGGGTAGGGAGGGCCGGGCCGGGCCGGGAGGGGGTGGGCTCAGGCGGCTGCTAGGCCGAACGTGCCGCAGGCCGGCCGCAGGCCCAGCGCACCACCATGGAGAGGCAGGGCCGGCGGCCACGGGGACCGCCGCAGCAGCAGAGACAGCAGAGGAGGAACGGAGGCTGAAGACGGGGCCTCCGGGTAGTGGGCCAGTGAACCCTCGCCGTCCTTGAGCCCAGACTCCCGTTCCCTGCCTTTCTGGGCGCAGGCGGTGACCCCGCTGGACGATGCGCGTCCCCGGCCGCCCGGGAGGCTGAGCCCGCCGCCCGGTTCTCACCCTTCGCCACCACCCACCATGGCCTTGCCCGGCGCCGAGGGCGCGCCTGACCGGCCGGGATCCCCGGCCAGGGGCGCCCCCACCGGCTCCGCGTCGTCTTCGTCCGCCTCCTCCGGCGGCTCGGCCTCGGCAGGAGCTGGGCTGTGGGCCGCGCTCTACGACTACGAGGCGCGCGGCGAGGACGAGCTGAGCCTGCGCCGCGGCCAGCTGGTGGAGGTGCTGTCCCAGGACGCCGCCGTCTCGGGCGATGAGGGCTGGTGGGCCGGCCAGGTGCAGCGACGCCTCGGTATCTTCCCCGCCAACTACGTGGCGCCGTGCCGCCCGGCCGCCCACCCCGCGCCGCAGCCCGCCAGACCGCCGCCGCCGCGGCCCGGCTCGCCCGTGCACGTCGACTTCGAGCGGCTGGAACTAAAGGAGCTCATCGGCGCCGGCGGTTTCGGGCAGGTGTACCGCGCCACCTGGCAGGGCCAGGAGGTGGCGGTGAAGGCGGCGCGCTGCGACCCGGAGCAGGACGCGGCAGCGGCGGCCGAGAGCGTTCGGCGGGAGGCCCGGCTCTTCTCCATGCTGCGGCACCCCAACATCATCGAGCTGCGCGGCGTGTGCCTGCGGCAGCCGCACCTCTGCCTGGTGCTTGAGTTTGCCCGCGGCGGAGCGCTCAACCGCGCGCTGGCCGCCGCCAATGCGACCCCGGACCCCCGCGCGCCCTGCCCGCGCCGCGCGCGCCGCATCCCCCCGCACGTGCTGGTCAACTGGGCCGTGCAGATCGCGCGGGGCATGCTCTATCTGCACGAGGAGGCGGTGGTGCCCATTCTTCACCGGGACCTCAAGTCCAGCAACAGTGAGTGGGGACGGTGGGGCGGAGGGATGGGGGAGAGGAAGACTCAGCTGCGCCCGTCGCAATCCACCTGGATAGGCTAGTCGACCTCCGGACTCCCAAAAAGCCTCCTACGCAGACTTTCCAGGGCTCAGAGGTCCATTTGCACCCTGGTTACTTGCGTTGGAGCAGGTGACACACCTTGCTTTGTTGCTTTTAGGTGCCTTTTTTTTTTTTTTTAATTCAGATCAGACTTGCTTGCAGACCCACACAGTTGTAAAAGATATGGACTTTCTGGAAACCTCATGGTGCTGTTTGGCCTTAAGGTACAATAAGTAGTTCGTTTGGATAGAACTTTGCCAACTGAGGCCTTTCTCAAAACACATGCCCCCTGACGCCCCCCTCTTGTCTAGTGGCCTTCATCAACCTGCCCTTTCCTTCAGCTTACAAGCACTGTATTGAGGTCTCTTCTCTCCCACTTTCAATATGGCTTCGTGTCCTTTAACGTCTCCAAAGTGTTTTCATTCAGATGTCTCTGCCCGTGAAGTATGATTTCATTATTGGTTCAATGGCTTGGGTGTTAGGGAATTGTCTCCAGACCAGAAACACCATTTTGTGTCATCATGCACATTTGGATTGATTTAAGAGCAAGTTCGTTGTCCTTGTACAGGTACTTGAAATCCAGAAAACCTGGCCTGTATCATTCACTTTGTTTATAAATCCAAGTGTGTTTTACAGATGTCCATTAAGAACCGACAAGGGAACTCAGCCCAAATCCTATTAAATTTCATCATATAAAAGAGCTACTAGAATTAGCTTCGGTATTGAAGATCTCTTCACAGTCTTAGAATGAGGTGAAATCTCATAAGAGATTAAAGGATGCAGCCAGAACTGGCATTGGCCTACCACAGCTGCATGCGTTTCAACCTTGTAAAACCTGCTAGGACAGGAGCTGAGGCAAATGGAAACATTGCCCTTCTGCTGCACTGCAAGACAGGAGAGTGACAGGAAGAAAGGATATGTTTGTGGTGTGTTTATGCAGACTTGTTCTCCTATTCAAAATCCTATAGCAATGTACCTGAAAATGACTAACGTAGCGTTTCAGAACTGTAAATAATATGAGTGTTGGTAACTACAAATAAACACTGGATTTTTTTCTTTTTTTTTTTAAATCTCATGACTTCTGTTGGCCTCCACGTCTTACAATTTAGATTGCAGCTGCTTGAGTGACAGGAACAAATTCTAAGAAAATATGGGCTAGAAAAGTGGCAGGGGTGGTGTGCACCCTCAGAATCCTGACAGAGGCCACATGAGGCCATTTACTTACTTTTGGACTGTGTTGTAGTAAAGACATAGCACAATTTCAAATGTACTAATTTTTGTAACTGCTTAACACCTGACACAGTCTTTGTTACCAATTCGAGCTTATTGCCTAAACTATGCTTTTACTGAAAGAAATGTTTAACCTGCTGCCAAAGAACATGACCTGTGTGTCCCAGAAGCCCTACCCCTAGTGAGCCCACAAGCCTTTGTCTGCTGAGAGTTTTCTGCAGAACCAGGTATTTTAACGATGGCAGCAGCATCCTGCTCATTCTGGCTCTTGTAAGTTGCTGTAGTTCTGTGATAGACATGGAAGCTGGCATCCTTCAAACTTACTCTGTTGCTGTATGTCAAATCGCCAACACCAGCAAACAGTTTGGGTTGGACTGATCCTTAGACCCAGAAATTAAAGGGTCTGTAACTCTTACTTTTGCATTATGCTTAGGCTGTTCGGTTGGGTTTTAATAACGCTTAAGGTCCGTACGACCTGTTCACAAAGGCAGAGCATGTCTGCCAGTGGTGGTAAAAGCGCAGAAGGGCAGGTTAACCCATGTTCCAGTGTATAAATTAAAAAATTTAAAGTGCTAATCTATTAAATAGTGAAAAGAAACAGCATGACCTTGGAATAATAACATGGTTAAAAAGTTTTTATTGACACCAGAAAAACTTGTACCGTGGAACAAGTAGCTTACTGTGTCTCGGGGAGATATTATGTAATCTGAAGGTGATTATAGGCTGCAATTTAGTTTTTGAAAGACTTTTCACCCTCAGAGTAAGTTGCCAAACTTCCTGGAGCATTTTAATTTCTGTAATTGTTAGGCAGAGTGGAATTATCGCACTTTCAAAACAACTTAATTGGCTAGGTCACTCGCCTAGCCAAATATTTGTTACGATATGACCACTTTTACAGTTTTTAACTTCTATGACATAAGCATTTTGAATAGGGCCTAAAAGGTGCAGAGCAGGGTCTAGCACGTTGTCTTATCCTGGCTCTGGTATTATTTATTCAGTGAATTAATGCAGGTCCCTTGGAACCCTCTTGTGATATATGAAGCCATAACTCCTTGTTGAGATTTCTTTCAGTACAGCAGAGACTCTGTTACAGTATGTTTTGTTTGACTCTATTGGCTATTTGCTAATGGTGGTAGTGAGTTAATGATAATGTAAACAAGGTTTTAAAAAATCAATATTGAAATTTAGTGTTACTCTTTAGTCTGCTCTTGTAACAGAGAGCCAGAATACAGCTACTTGGACCCGAGCTAGTAGAAATTATTGCCTTAAAACAAATGTTTAAATTTATCAAACTAAGATATGGCTCTTGATATACTTTCTTTCTTTTCTCATCAGTCTTTTTTTTTTTTAAGTCCTGTCATATCATTCTGAGACAATGTTTGTTGAAATAAAAACCAATCTTGTGATGTACAAACAATTTTGTCCCTTTTTCAAGAGACAACAAAAGATTGAAAGTTGAGCCAAATGAGCAAGTTTTAAGCATCATTTATGTTGTTGAAATATGCTAGGCCCTGTCACTCCCAGATGCAAAGTTATCAGAAAATGCTTTGCTAAATCTGTGTACCACAACTAGAGAGCAATCCAAGGCAACCTTGGGTTACTGTGAAAAGGACCAGTTTTATATGCACTCAGAAAAGAGAAAAATCATTGTGAGCTGGAACTCATTTATTCAACAGAGTTTGAGGGCCTACCCTCTACCAGGGAGTTCTAGCCCCGAGGATACAGTGCGAAAGCAGATGGTAAACAGTGTTCCCCCAGCACCGAACTTAAGTCTCATAGGGAAGATAAATGGCTGCTACTGCTGAAAAATGGCAGTCATGCAAATATCAGTAAGTGCTGTCAAGAAAAGAAAGCATGATGAGGGGTGGAGAGTGAGGATGCTGATCAGACGGGGTGGTCAGGGCAGCCACTCCGAGGAAGTGACACGGAGACCTGGAGAAGGAGGAATGAGTCAAGCAAAGGTCCAGGCAAAGGGCAGATGACGTAGACGTGAGCCTGGATTGTTGGATGACTGGGAAGAAGGTGGGCCGGAGGGCTGGAGCAGAGAGTAGAAGAGAGATGTGGGCTGGGGGTGGTTTGCAGGCCCCTGGTCCACGTGGGGTTTCCCTCTGAGCACCAACCATCAGTCCAAAGCCTTGGGGCATTTTGTGCAGAGGAGGGGCATGATCGAATGCCTGTGTCTATAAGATTACTCTGAAGAGTGGACTAGGAATTGGCCTGAATGAAGACTGGGGAAATTGTCCAGGCCAGAGAAAGCACTGGTTTGGCTGAGCAATGGAAGTGGTTTTCAGGGAAGTTACCAGGAAGGAGTGAAAAGAAAATAGTACAATATGTGAATTGCTGAGGAGGCTTTGAATGATTAGAATTTAGTCTTAAGTGTTTTGTTTGTTCTGACATAGTTCAGGATAGAAAGAAGATTGCCTAGCATAATTTATGGTTCCTTTTTTGCTAATGTTGCTTACTGTGTTCTACCTTTTTTTTTTTTAAGCAGAAAATAAACGTTGCATGAGAAACTGAGCCACAGACCTTGTAGTTGCTTATTTGTGTACTTTTTCTTTCAATGATTAGGTATCTTTTATCCTGATTTTTTTTTTTAGCCTCCTGGGAATAATTATTATATATTATTATCTACAAGGACATCTACAGTCTATAAATAGACATAGTTATATTTATTATGAAATGCAATTTAGAGCTCTTACTAAAACTACAAAAGGAGTCTAAATTTTTTTCTTTTGCTTTTCTCATTAGTGCAGTGTAAATAAAGGAGCTATTTGAGAAAATTATAGCCAGCGTGATCTCCAAATAAGGTGCTTAAAAAGCTCATAAGAGTGGTTTGGAGGAGCTATTAATTATGCTATTATCAGTTGAGAGACGTGCGTCTTCTCCCTTCTCTCGTCTGTTCTTTTACTCCAGACATGCAGCTTCATGCCATGGCCTCTTCCTATTCTAGGGGTTCAGGGAGATCAGTTCAGAGAGCCCAGTGGTGACAGAGAGCTGTCTGCTTCTGAAACAAAATTGACTAAAGATATATCTTTGAAAGAATGGCAATCAAAATGGGTCTTGATTTTGATCAGGTAAGTCTTCCCCTTCCATTTTTATGCTTGCTTGTTGGAAAATAAATAGTCCACTTCTGATTTTTTTTTAACAGTTGTGAGTAATTTTGTGCTGATGATCATTTTATAGGTTTCCCTGGTGGCTCAGATGGTAAAGAATCCGCCTGCAATGTGGGAGACCTGGGTTTGATCTCTGGGTTGGGAAGATCTCATGGAGGAGGGCATGGCAACCTACTCTAATATTCTGGCCTGGAGAATTCCATGGACTGTACAGTCCATGGAGTCACAAAGAGTCAGACATGACTGAGTGACTTTAACTTTTCACATTATGCTTATATTATAATGTACATCTCAGATCGTTTTGTAGTCATTGTCAAGTGTATCAAAGTGTGGGGAAAGGAAAGCCAAGATAGGAGATCTCCTCTATCATTTCAGAAGGCTGTCTGTAAGTCCTGCTTTCCCACACTGGCATGTGAGGTTTGGACTGTTCTAGAACCTTGCAGTACCAAAAGGAGCCTTGGCTTTGAGGTCAGACTTGGGTTTGAATATTGGTGTTATCATCTACAAGCTGTGTGACCTTGGGCAAGTTATATGACCTCACTGAGCCTGACAGCCTTGATTTCTGATACTGTCTACTGAATTCCTCTCGGAGATGAACAGGAACCTGTAGGGGAAAAATCTAGTTTTTTTTTTAAACCCTTCGTAGGCAATTGGGTGCATTCTACATGAAAGCAGATGGCTTTTTTAGTGAACAGTTAGGAGTCAGGTGTGCTAGAAGGAAAAGTAGACAGTGGCTTTTGTTGAGAAGGAGACTGGTGTTTAGCTTGTGGCCAGATGTTAGCATGGCCTTGAATGCCATACCAAGAGTTCTGGACTGTCTGACGGCAAAAGCAAGCCATGGACAGTTTTGAGGAGGAAAGTCCTCTGATCTGTAAGACAAATATATACGAAGAAAAGTGTATAAGCTTAGAGTAACTTACTTTATGACTGTATCTATCAAGACCCACTATTATTAGTGGGTCAGGAATAAAAAATAAAATACTTAGACATCAGTTTGGGATACATTTGTTTATCACCTATGATCAGAACCTCATTTTTATAATCACTATTTATTTAGTGAGATAATATAGGGCACTTTCTCCTTCTCACTCACCAGAGTTGGAAAATAATGACCAGATTTACTATGTCAGGCTGATGATTTTAACTTGGAATTTCAGTGTGACTTCCCAAACTCTCTGTGGTACTTGAGTGGCTCCCACAAGGTAGAAATACCTTGATGAAGGAATTTTAGGGGGCAGAAGAAGGGCTCCTGGGGAGGCTGGGAGAACTGTGATGGCTTTATTTTGGAGCCTAGAACTTATATTTGTACAACTGACCCCAAAGCAGCAAGAATTTAGTTAGCTCTGACTCCACTTCTCACAGTCAGTGAGCTCATGGCCTCAAACTTTCTGAGCAGGGTCGTGTGAGGATCACTGAAGCAGTGCACACCTGGCGTCAGCACCCTTTCCCCTGTAGGTCCAGGTAGTAAATATGTTTGGCTCTGCAGGCCGTATAGTTCCTGTTGCAGCTTTTCAGCTTCCAGTTTGGCCCATAGGATGTAGTTCCCTGACTTCTGTATATGTCAAGGTACTTAATAAACTGTAAGATGCAATCTAAATATAAGCTGGTGACTATACTAAGTGTTTAGAAACACTTTGAGTGCTTTAAATAGTGCCTAACTTGCTTGTGTGTGAACTCATTGATACCTAAAAGCTTTCCACAATTCTTTATAACCTGAGGACATTATTATTTCTGCAGAATATAGTGCCATGTTATCATACGTTTATTCACTTTAGTTGGGGGTCAGAGTCTTCATCCTTTGATTGGCTCCGTTGATCCAGGCCAGCCAGCTGTACAAGGAAACAGTCTCGTGCTTTGTTCTGTAGGAATGCTGCCATCTGCACACTTTGGCCAGTCTGCTTGTAACTTGGCTTGATAAGTTGAGGGTCAGGGAGAAGGCATGAAGTATTCAATTGCTGTTTTAACTGTTTCACTACGGAGTTCATTGGACTTCCCTGGTGGTTCAGACGGTAAAGAATCTATCTGCAATGCGAGAGACCTGTGTTTGATCCCAGGGTTGGGAAGATCCCCTGAAGGAGGGCTTGGCAACCCACTCCAGTATTCTTGCCTGGAGAATCCCCGTGGATAGAGGAGCCTGGTGGGCTACAGTCCATGGGGTCACAAAGTGTCGGACACGACAGCAACTAAGCACAGCAGCAGAATTCATTACTGGGACATTTTTTATGCTTTTTGAAAAAGTAAATCACATGCCATTTGGGGAGAGTGTCTTGACTACATATAGAAGGTTTGAGTTATTACTGGCTTAATTGACTTTTAAGAGTTACTTTGTTTCAGGTTGTCTGCAAATATTGACTCAAATAATATCAATTATATTACTTTCTGTTTACTAACATATTAATGTAGAATATTGCGGTGGATTCCTCCCTCTTGAGTTTGCTTTGTTCCCTACCTTGATAAAATACAGAAAATGTTCAGCCGACAGAAAGAGTGATGTGTATGTTTCACACACAATGAAATGTAAGAAGTTTTCTCATTGAAACTGAATATTGTGTGTGTCTATGGTGTTGAGGGCCATATGAAATTCTGATTTAGCTGATTACGTGCCTGGAACTTGCAGAGGTCTCTCTCCTTGTATATAGTGGGCTGACTCACTCATCACAACACAGTCATTTAGTGACTGTGCACTACATGCCAGGGATGCTTCAGGCTCTGGGTAGTCAGTGGTGAGCAAAGTAGAGAACAAGTTCTTCCCCCTGTGGAATTTACACGCCAGTGGGCAGTGTGGACATTAGAGGGTAAATGGTGAAAGACATAGTATGGTGGAGGGTGCTAATTGCTTAGTGCATGAACGCCAAGTCACTTCAGTCTTTGCAACCCTATGGACTCTAGCCCTCCAGGTTCCTCTGTCCATGAGATTCTCCAGGCAAGTATACCAGAGCGGGTGGCCATGCCCTCCTCCAGGGGATCTTCCCGACCCAGGGATCGAAGCCAACGTTTCTCAGTCTCCTTGCATTGGCAGATGGGTTCTTTACCATTAATGCCACCTGAGAAGCCCAGTTGCTTAGTAGAAAAACTAAAAGTCGAAAAGGAAGGTTAAAATCTTAGAGTGAGCAGTTCAAGATTAGCGTGTGGTTAAGAGAGGCCTTCCAGAAAAGGAAGCAAAACCTGAAGAAGTGGAAAGGCAGATCACCTGGAGAAACAAACTCTGGTTGAAGAACAGAAATCACTCCCCAGAGCAGGAGCCCGCTGTGACAGGAGAGGCCTGGAAGGGAATCATAGGGCACCCAGGAGAGAGGGGGTGGCCCCTGGAATGTTTTGGAACCAAGGCCTGGCTCTGAGTGACGTTGCAGCGGGTCACACGGTCTACAGTTTTGAGAACATATGAGGAACTAGGGTGGAAGTGATCACTTGGGAGTCAGCAACATGTCCATGGCATGAAAAGGCCTGAGAGTGGCTGACATTATCTGGGGACTGAGTGCCGATAGGAAAGACCAGAGGTCCGAGGGCTGAGCCCTGGGGGTCACCAGGGATTAGAGGCCCTGCAGAGAGCGAGGAACCAGAAAAAGGAGCAGCTGGTAAAGGAATGAACGTGAGAGGGTGCTGTGATCCTTGGGGGCCAGAGAAGAACAGGGTTCAGGGGGGAACGATCAGCTGCGTCAGTTGCAGCTGGTGGGTCAGTATCCAAATAACTACTTTGCTATCGTTATTTCTAAAGCAGTCTGTGCTGTTTTAGGAGGAACAGGTGCACTGGTTTTTCATACTCAGCAGCTGGCTTAACATGAAAAGGTTCATCTTCCTGCTCCTTCTTCCCCTTATAGTAGTCACTCATTTAGCAACTGTTTATTGAATGTATAAAAAATGGTAGTTGCTGTGCAGTAGAAATAAATGAATACAATGAGTTAGGTGCACATTCTATCCTCCAGGTGCTTATAATTTAATTAGAGATGAGACCAACAAATGAGATAAGACTGTGTTCAAGTGTAAGGGGAGTGGCACAGCTTAAGTGCCTTAGAAATGCAGAGAACATCTAGAGAAGTCCTGAGGGAAGGCACCCAGGGGGACATGGTATTTACATGGTGTAATATGGGAGCAGACAGAGACTGGCAAAGCTATTCGTTTTTGGTTTTTTTGGTTTTTTACTAGAAGGGGAAATTGAGATTCCAAAGGCCGGTGGACCTGAAGGCCATCTCACAGTAGGTGCTGCAGCGAGAATCCAGGGCTGGAGCTGGGCTGCCTCCATGGGAAGTGGAGGCCAGGTGTGGTTTTGTGGAGGGTGCAAGGGGGAGGTGGTCCACACAACTGGCACCGGGAGCAAGGAGACGCTAATGTAATGTCATGTGTTTTAGAAGTGGCCTTTACTTTTGGACTCTGTGGGAGAGGGAGAGGGTGGGATGATTTGGGAGAATGGCATTGAAACATGTATGCTATCATGTAAGAAACGAATCGCTAGTCTAGGTTGGATACAGGATACAGGATGCTTGAGGCTGGTGCACTGGGATGACCCAGAAATATGATATGGGGAGGGTGGTGGGAGGGGGGTTCAGGGTTGGGAATACACCTGTGGTGGATTCATGTCAATGTATGGCAAAACCAATACAAGTATTGTAAAGTAAAAAAATAAAATAAAAAAAAATTTGTAATGAAAATGTAAAAATAAATAAATAAATAAATCTAAAGGCTAAAAAAAAAAAAGAGAAGTGGCCTTTAATGTACAGCAATTTTAGGGTGTAGGATTCCTTTTGGAAAGTCCAGGAAGAGCTGAAAAGACATGGAGATGAGATTGAGAAGGGACTTGAAGACCAAGATGAAGGCCTCCAGAGACTGGTGAGTGAATAAGTGCTACAGGTGTGGGAATAGATGGAAGAAACATGAGTAAGTTATCATTTTTTCCCTGGAAATGAATGGCTGATTGTTTCCAGAATTGAAATTCACAGAGTAACATTACTGTCTTAGGCTGAGAGGTGGTATTTTGCTAATATATTCTTTCACATTGGTGCTTTCCTCAATTGATTTCTTTCTAACAGACTTTTTTTATATATATAACATAGTCCTAGTTAAAGGTTAATTGAAATGAACCTATTTGACTCAAATGGAATTTGGACTGGCACTCCCATAAATGGTGAGGAAATAGAATGGATACATTGTAATTGCTTTAAGGACTATGTACATTATATACTATGATTTGGAAAATACCAAAGTGAAACTTCAAAGGAGCTGGAAAAAATCAAGTGCCTCATGGTTGAATAAGTAGACAAAACACAGGTTGTAAAGGCTGATTGTTCAAGAATGGGGCTAACAGGGGTCAAAAATCTTTACTGAAGTCGCACATAAAGGGGCTCAAACATTCGTCGCTGGGTTGCTAGCGAGAATTGACTACTTTCTGTGGCCCAGAAGTTGATGTGCCCGCTTCATGCATGGTTGTTCCTTGGGGTCCTCTTCCTGGTAGTGGGCAGGATGCAGAAGCACCGCCAGCCTGTCCTCCGCTGGAACCTGGCCAGGCGCCCAGTCACGTTACCTGTCGGGACACTGGCTATTTTTGGTTTCGGTCATTTTGCCCAAAAGATAAGGAATTTGAAGAATTCTGCTGAACACCTCTGAAATAGAATCCAGAACAATGGGCCTTTCATGGAACTCTAAACGTGTGACATTCAGAGTGTTATTTTAACTTGTTTTCTGTTAGTTCAAAGCTTCTGTGGAAACCTTGGGCTCCAGGTGGGGGCAGGTGTTTCAAAGCGGCCAACGCAGTGGCTGCTAATAGTGCATTCTGCCGTGGCATTGCTTTAGAAATGCAATCCTCTTTAAATACTGAGTGTTTACTTCTCACTGGTAGTTCTGCCTTTATTTTACAGTTGCCTTTCTGAGGTTTTTTGCTTCTCAAGGGCTGCCAGGCATTACCTGGTGCCTGAGGATGTGGATTGGTTATTAGGCCCATTTTAATCAAGGCTTCCTCATGCCTTCCTGTTTGGATGTTTATCAGAAGGAAGAGATAAAATACGTGAAAGTGTCTTGGAAAACAGTTATATAGAACTGTGAGCCAACTTGACCATTAATGTAGAGTCTTGAATGGTGTAAGAATATCATCGTTTAAAAGTGAAATCAGTGTGTATTGTGAGGGGAGAAACATCATACAGCTGATGAGGTAGCTGTGTGTGTGTGTTGGTCACTCAGCCGTGTCCGACTCTTTGCAACCCCACGGACTATAGCCCGCTAGGTTTCTCTGTGCATGGAATTCTCCAGGCAAGAATACTGGAGTGGATTGCCATCCCTTTCTCCAGAGGAACTTCCCAACCCAGGGATCAAACCCCGGTCTCCTACATCGCAGGCAGATTCTTTACCGTTTGAGCCACAGAGAAGTCCCTGTAGCTAATTATCTATTTTTTGTTTCTGTGGTTCAAGTATACAGGGTTTTAAAGGATCAGATATTGATTTTTTCTTGATATTTATGAGGAATCAGCACTGAGAAATAAATATACCTTAAGCTGACATGGAAGAAAGGAAAATTCAAAAATTAACAGAGTGAAATTTCTGATTATTCTGATTATTATTCTAAAAATAGAATTATTATTCTATTTTTTGTTTCTGTGGTTCAAGTATACAGGGTTTTAAAGGATCAGATATTGATTTTTTTCTTGATATTTATGAGGAATCAGCCCTGAGAAATAAATATACATTGACCTGACACAGAAGAAAGGAAAATTCAAAAATGAACAAAGTGAAATTTCTGATTATTCTACCAGTTATACTAATAACTGGTAGCATTATTAGTAACAAGGAAGACTGGCAAGAATTGTCTGTTTCTGTGGCCCAGAATTTGGTGTGCCCACTTTGTGCCCGGTTGCTTAGATGCATGCTCTTCAGATGGGATCTGAAGCCAGGCCCTGTATAGTAGCCATATGATCTGGGTTACATTTCTAACTGTGACCTGGAAACTGTAAATTCCAGACTGTCACAGAATGGCATGAAGGTCCAATGAGATATGAAATGGAGACAACTCTACATAGAAGAGGATAGTTAGTGGTAGACAATATCCTAGAGAAGGCAATGGCACCCCACTCCAGTACTCTTGCCTGGAAAATTCCATTGACGGAGGAGCCTGGTAGGCTGCAGTCCATGGGGTCGCGAAGAGTGGGACACAATTGAGCGACTTCACTTTCACTTTTCACTTTCATGCATTGAAGAAGGAAATGGCAACCCCTGCCAGTGTTCTTGCCTGGAGAATCTCAGGGACAGGGGAACCTTGTGGGCTTCCGTCTATGGGGTCGCACAGAGTCGGACACGACTGAAGCGACTTAGCAGCAGCAGCAGCAGCTGCAGCAGCAGACAATATCCTTATTATGACTGGTGATATTAATAATTGTCATTAATAAAAACTGTTGAGTGTTTGGTGTGTGAGGTACTGCCTTAGGTGATGTTGGGGGGATAGAAGGGGGTCCTTACTCTCTGCATATTAGTTAGAAGTTCTAGGGGAAGGAACTTTACAGCACAACAGTATTTATTCAGATTTGGCAACTTATATAATCAGTCCCCCTTCAGCTAGCTCATGTTGCATTAACTCTGTGACTTCCGTAACTGCCTAAATTGATGACACCAATGTGAATCCATTACAAAGTGAAATTTCAAGCCTTGCAAAAGGATAGGATTTCCTGACTTCCATGAAAGTGATTTTGAAGATTTGCTAAAAACGCTTTCAAATCCGTTGATAAAGGGTGTATGTGGGTGTATGTATGTGTAATCCTTACGAAATGCTTGTTGTGTTTCAGACACCGTTCTGAGCACTGAATGTGTCTTCCTTTCTTCCTGCCTGCACTGTCATAATTCCCGTGACAGACAGGAATCAGAAGCACAGAGTCCAAACTGAGCAGTCTGCCCTGGCATGCATGCTTCTGTCGTGATGCTGCAGGGCTGCTGCTTAGATCATGTGATAATTATCCAATGGCAGGAAATCAGAAAGGAGGACAACAGGCTCCTGAATACAAGGAGATTTCCAAGGGATCAAGAAAGCACTTGTGAAAAATTTATAACAGCTGTCAACTGAGTAATGCAGGCTGTAGTTAGGACCGTGGACACAGGGGTCAGACGGCTTGAATGGCATTGCTCCTTAGCTACGTGACCTTGGACGGATTACTCAGCATTTCTGTGTCTCAGTTTCCTTATCTATCAAGTACAGGTGATAAATAATATTCACATAGCACTGTGGTGGGGGTTATCTGATTAAAATACCGGTTAAGTGTACCGGACAGAATGTGCTCAGTCAATGCTGATTATTCCTATAACGTTTGGGAAAGTGCTTCCCCTTTTCCACAGATCAAACATGAAGAATGTCTTATGCTTCTTTCCAGTTTTGTTTGGATAATTTATTCTAAGAAATCTCCCATGCTTGTTCATTTTGTTCCTTTTAAGAGTTAGTGCCTGATTTAAGCAGTGACAAAGATGTTGTTAAAGAGTAAAAGGCTTTTCAAAAAAAAATCAGTTAAATTTATTCATTTTAAAATGAAACAAAGATGAATATTTTTAATGATAAAAGGTACAGTTTACAAAGAAGATAGACATCATAAATCATTAGACATTTAGTAACAAAGAAAGATACATAAAACAAAAATCAGAAGAAATATAAGGAAAAAGAACAAAATACATAATCATACTGAGACATATTAACATTTCTCTGAGAATATTTTATCAAGTGCAGAAAAAATAAGAATAGGAGCATCTTGAATGATGTCATTAATAATTTAAATATAATAGATTAATATATTTAATTTATATTAATCTTGTATCCTGCACAAATATATTTAAAATTTTGTATCTCATATGTTGCTATTAGATGTCCATAGGACATTTAGAAAAACTGGCAAAAAGATTAAAATAGACTTTTTTCATGTTATTTTTCAAGGTGAAACCTGAATAATAATTACCCCTGCACACACACAGACATACTCTCTATTAACTCTGAAATTTGAATTGCTGTTTGATTGGATTCACTGTGTTGCTCAATTCTTTTTCAGTATTAATTACCTTCTGATCATGAAGACCTGTCTCTTGCGATTTTTGTGAGGATTAAATGAAATAACGCCTGTAAAGTACAAGGAATATGGGGAATATTGACAGTTACCAATGACTCTTATGGACTCTTATTATTTCTGTTAGATGGGAATTGGCATGGGCAAAGGATAAACATAAGAATGGGCATGTTTTGTTCATTTCACCTGTAAACTCAATGCACCTGTGCTGAATCAGGCAACGCAGAGTGGTTCCGTGCGGGTGAGCATGAGTGTACAAGTTTCTTACCATCTTTCTCCTCTCCTGCCATCCCTACCACACACACACTCTCTCCCCCCCTCACTCACACACTCTTTCACACTTACTATCTCAGAGCTCTCAGTAGTGGAGGCATCAAGTAAACGCAAACGCTGTGGTACCTGATGCCTCGCAGAGCTGTCACAGAAACACAGAGGCCACGTGAGTGTGGGGGATGTGATGGTTCCTGACCCAGGATATCTGGGAGATGTCACTGAGCAGATACTGTTTGGGCTGGAGGAGCAGCCAGCTTGGCTTGAGCAGAGGAAGCTTATCCGTAGAGGAACTGGGCATGGTTTGAATGTAGCTTGCTGTGTGAATCTAGGGGCTGTGATTTCCCAGGTTTCAGAGTGTGGATATTATCTCTGAGTTATGGGGAATCATGGAATATTTTTAAATGCAGGCTTATTAAGATATAATTTACATAGAGTAAAACTCACCCTCTGAGGGTTCACTTTGATGAGTTTTTTTTTTTTTTTTCATGTACAACTTTTTGTTTGAACACTTGTTTTTATTTCTTTGGGGTATGCACCTACCTAGGAGTGGAATTGCTAGGTCATATGATAATTCCATTATTCTATGTTTAACTTTTAAGAAACTACCAAATTGTTTTGCATGGCAGTGACACATTTTACATTCCCACCAGCACTGTATGTGGGTTCTAATTTCTCCATATTATTGCCAACACAGGGATTTTTTTCCTTTTTTCCTCTTTTATTTTTAATATAAATTTATTTATTTTAATTGGAGGTTATTTACTTTACAATATTGTATTGGTTTTGCCATACATCAACATGAATCCACCACAGGTATACACATGTTCCCCGTCCTGAACCCCCCTCCCACCTCCCTCCCCATACCATCCCTCTGGGTCATCCCAGTGCACCAGCCCCAAGCATCCAGTATCATGCATCGAACCTGGACTGCTGATTCGTTTCATATATGATAATATACGTGTTTCAATGCCATTCTCCCAAATCATCCCACATTAGTGTATAGGAATGCAAGGGATTTCTGTGTGTTGATTTTATGTCCTGCAACTTTACTATATTCATTGATTAGCTCTAGTAATTTTCTGGTGGAGTCTTTAGGGTTTTCTATGTAGAGGATCATGTTATCTGCAAACAGTGAGAGTTTTGTATCTGTCAAAACTTTGAGTTTTGACAGATACATATAATCCTGTAACCACCACCACCACCACCAAAAGAGAGAATTTGCATACCTTGGAGAAACTCTCCCATGGAGTGCTGCCCTCAGACCTTTCCCTTCAGCCTCCGAAGCTGCTGGTCTGATTTCTGTCCCTCTTCCAGGATGTCAGAATCACTGTATGAAACCCTTCATGTGGGGTTTCCTTCTCTTAGTGTAGTGGTTTTGAGAGTCATTGCTATTGTGAAATGTAGTCGTAGTTTATTCATGAGAGGCTTAAAAAGATGAAAGGGTGCCACAGAGCTGTAGGAAGATGAATCTGCTTGGGGTGGTGTGTGGGTGACAGAGGAGAGGGCCAACATCTGGTCCAGAAAGGACTGTAATTCAGCGTAAGATGGTGGCAGGGTAGTAGGGGAGGGGCACCTGCGGGGCATTCAGTTCAGTTCAGTCACTCAGTTATGTCCCACTCTTTGTGACCCCACGGACTGCAGCACACCAGGCCTCTCTCTGCATCACCAACTCCCAGAATTTACTCAAACTCATGTCCATTGAGTCAGTGATGCCATCCAACCATCTCATCCTCTGTTGCCCTCTTCTCCTCCCATCTTCAATCTTTCCCAACATCAGGGTCTTTACCAATGAGTCTATTCTTTGCATCAGATGGCCAAATTATTGGAGTTTCTGCTTCAGTATCAGCCCTTCCAATGAATATTCAGGACTGATTTCCTTTAGGATGGACTGGTTGGATCTCCTTACAGCTCAAGGGACTCTTAAGAGTCTTCTCCAACACCACAGTTCAAAAGCATCAATTCTTCGGTGCTCAGCTTTCTTTATAGTCCAGCTCTCACATCCATACATGACTACTGGAAAAACCATAGCCTTGACTAGATGGAACTTTGTTGGCAAAGTAATATCTCTGCTTTTTAATATACTGTCTAGTTTGGTCAGAGCTTTTCTTCCAAGGAGCAAGTGTCTTTTAATTTCACAGCTGTGGGGCATTAGGTTGAACTGGAATAACTGAGCTGCAGGCTAGAAGGAGGGTTTTAAGGAAGGAGCAAGGAGGTAAGTTAGAAAACATAGTAGGTTTAAACCATCCGTTTTGTAGCAAATGGGAAGGAGTAGCATGGATACGCAGCTGCATCAGAGCCTCATGGAAAACAGTGGGACATTTCTGCTTGGTTATAGGCAGAGAAATCTACCAGGGGAGAGAGGAACCTAAGGCTCTGGGAGGGGCAGGGCGAGTGGGTACAGGTGGGCAGTGATGGGAAGCAGGGTTGTTTTAGCTTCTGCTACCTGAATGTGGCAAAGGGACACGATGGAAAGGACTTAGCATGCACACACACATGTGAGAGCTCAGGGCAGCCCTGACCTCAGCTCAGCTCCTGAAAGCTGCTCTTGTACACTCTGCATTTTGTCAGGGGACTGGAGAAACCAGCATCTGTATAATGTTTCTTAGAAATTTTTACTTTTTGCTGTATTCTGATCTCTGGTAAAGCAATCGAACTTCATAAAATAACTTAATGGGTTAACATGTCTATTCGCATTTGGCAAACTTAAGATAATCTTTGATAATAATGATTTATGATAATATGCCGTCTACTTGCAATACTCTAATACATTCAGTAGAAAACACTACATTTTTAGATTAGGACCTAACTTCTTGGAAGAAAACCATGTATTATTTTCCTGTCACATAAACTTTCAGAGACTTCTGATTCTCCCTGTGATATCTCAGTTAAATGTTTCTTGCCCTTAGAAATCATTTGCTTTCTCATAAAGATGCTAAGCTGTATTGTGTCTGGATTTTTTTATACTTGTAACTTCAGGCACAAATGACCCACTAAAGGCTATGAAAAGCATGATGTATTAATAAGATAAAATGGTAAAATGCAGGTTTATTCTCTTCACAGCTAACTGCAGTGAAGATTGTATTTTAAAAGACACTGAAAATTTATGAAAATATGCGAACACTCTCCCTTTGTTTCTCCCTTAGTTTTGCTACTCGAGAAGATAGAGTATGATGACATCTGCAACAAGACACTGAAGATTACAGACTTTGGCTTGGCAAGAGAATGGCACAGGACTACCAGGATGAGTGCAGCAGGCACGTATGCCTGGATGGCCCCGGAAGTTATCAAGTCTTCTTTGTTTTCCAAGGGAAGCGACATCTGGAGGTAAGTAAGCACCATGCATTTTGCTCTTGCAGATGTTAGTGGAAACTGGTTGCTGCACTTCCATTAAATGAGTCCCAAGTGTTAGTTGCTTAGTCATGTCCAACTTTTTGTGACCCCATGGACTATAGCCCGCCAGGCTCCTCTGTCCATGGGATTCTGCAGGCAAGAATACTGGAGTGGGTTGCCATTTTCTTCTCCAGGGGATCTTCCTGACCCAGAGATCAAACCCGGGTCTTCTGCATTGCAGGCAAATTCTTTACCATGTGCGCCACCAGGGAAGCCAGAAATGAGTCCCAAAGTATTGAGCATTTCTGAGCATAACGAATAGTCAAGATGGTCCACAGTTTGTGGTTGTTCCATTTAAGAATTTTTTTGACTTTACAATGGTGCAAAAGTGGTAGGCACTTCCTAAAAACTGTACTTGGGATTTGGCGTTTTGATCTTTCCCAGCCTAGTGACGCATGGTCCAGTCCTCTCTTGTGAGGCCAGGCAAAGGCAGTGAGCTGCAGCTCCTGGTCAGCACCACCATCAGGAGGGGAAACAACCGATACACTTACAACCATTCTGAACCCAGACAACCACCCTGCTTTTCAGTTTTGGTATCGTATGCAACCAACTACACAAGATATTCAACACAAGATCAGCTTTAGGCTTTGTGTTAGATGATTTTGCCCAACTCTAGGCTAATGTAAGTGTTCTGAGCACTTTTAGAAAGACTGGGCTAAGCTTGGTCTTCCCAGGTGGTGTCAGTAGTAAAGAACCCGCTTGCCAGTGCAGGAGACAGAAGAGCTATGGGTTTGATCCCTGGCTTAGGAAGATCCCCTGCAGGAGGGCATGGCAACCCACTCCAGTGTTCTTGCCTGCAGAACCCCATGGACAGAGGAGCCTGATGGGCTAAGTCCATAGGGTCACAAAGAGTCGGACACGACTGAAGTGACAGCACAGCACACACACGGGCTAACCGTCTATAACGTTAGGTGCGTTAAATGCATTTTCAGCTTTATGACATTTTCAGCTTACTATGGAGTTATCCAGATGTGACTCTGTTGTAAGTTGAGGAAGATCTGTATGAGCCTTTTTGAAGGTTTTGTGGTTTTGATCAAGATAGCTATAATCATGACGGAATGGGTAACTTGAGATTTTGATTATCCTAGGACTTCCATTTGATAGGAGAATCTTATTAAATCAGAGGTTTGATTAAAACTAGTTATAGTTGGAGTTAACAGTAATAGCATTTTGTAAGACCTGTTGGTAAATAAACACAGACCTCACTTTAAGGAAAATTTTGATTCCTCATGACTCACACACAGAATGTTAGCATGGAAGGAGTTTGAAGAAAAAATTTATATCAGCTCCTTCATTTTATAGATTGAATCATCTAAAGATTAAAGCTTCTGGTTTGGGAATGGAGAGCTAGACCAAAATGGGATCCCGGGTTATCCAGGTTATCTGAATTTTCCATTCAGCTTTGTCTCATTAGGGAGTGAAGACACCATCCATACCAGAACCACACAGAGAACAACAGAACAACTCTGTTTATACTTACAAGGCACCAGGAGCTTACTGGCCTTCATCTGAGGCTCACAGAATGCTGTGTGACTAGTATTAAAACTCCAGGGTTTTTGTTTTTTTTTAATTGTTGTTGTTTTAACAGCTTTATTGAGATAGAATTCACACATCATACAAACTATTGAATTCGCCAGTTTAAACTGTGCCGTTTCATAGCTTTTAGTATATTAATAGACTTGTGTACCTTCATCACCACAATTTAGAACATTTTCATAATCCATAAAAGAAATCCTATTAAAGGTAGCCATCTCCCTCAGAACTTCATCCCTCCCAGCCCAAGGCAGTCATGAACCTATGTTTTGTATCTTCAGATTTGCTTATTCTGGACATTCTGTATAAATGGAATTATGTAATATGCAGTCCTCTGACTGGCTTTTCAGTTAGCATATTTTCAAGGTTCATGTCATAGAATGTGTCAGACTTTCATTCTTATTTATTGTTGAATAATATTCTACTGGGTGGATAATACCACGTTTTCTTGTCTATTTATCAGTTGATGGCGTTGGGGTTGTTTCCACTTATTGACTAATTCTGAATAATGCTGCTGTGAGCATCTGTGAAAAAGTTTTTGTGAGGACACGAGTTTTCCTTCTCTTGGATAGGAGTGAAATTGCTGGGCCACAGGGTAATTATGTAGTTAATCATTTGAGGAAGTGCCAGACTGCTTTCCACCAGTCCTCATTCCCACCAGCAGTATATAAATAAGGCCTTCTAATTTAATTGTTCTACTTACGACTTTTAAGAAATTTATCACCTGTGCCAGGGGTTCTATAGCGTCTTTGGGCCATTTTGAGAAATACAAACGCTTGGGCCTCACCCCTTACTTAATGACTTATACTCTGCTGAGACTGAGCACATGTGTCTTTATGAAATATTAGATGTGTTGTTCTTGGCTTAATCACAATAATTTTCTGAACATACAGTGCCAAAATACTTAAGTGAAGTAGGTGACTATTTTAAGAAATTATACTTCAAGACTCTGAAAACTCATAAAATGTACCATAAATCAATTTTACATTCTGTATAATTACTTAACACTGTAACCATTTTACCAGTTGTATGCCTTTGAAAATAAACTATGTAATTATAACCTATACAAACGCTGTGCAATCTACATAAATGCTTTATAGCAACCTCATCGACTATAAACATAGAATCAAGAAGTAAAAAAAAAAGAATTTCTAAAATCAGTCACAGTCTGGGTCTTGAAGTCCAAACACTCATGGAGAGGAATTCCCTCAAAATCTGTTCTTTTCTCAGTTGTATAATATAAGCTTGGTTGTCTGATTTTCAGTAGAAGCATCTAATCAGAAGAGGGGAGAAGGATGCTAAGCTGGTAAAAAAGAAAAATTTTTAAAAAGGCAGTTGAGAACAGGGTAGGCGACAGGAGCAAAAGACAGCCTGCAACGTATCAAAAAGACCCGAGACTACTGGCCTGCGTAGCCACCTGGTGTGGAGCCAGACGTCCGCACACACCTCCAGAATGCATCAGTATGTCACAGCACAGTCCTTGGTGTCAGAATGTGGAAGGCAGGGAAGGCTGTCCCTCTGAACTACACAGACCTTTGCCTGAGAACCTCCTTTGTAACATTCCCATAAAAATAATTGCGTTCAAGAAGCATCGCCCTGGTCCGTAGGGCTGGTATTATATGTATATACTAGTGTATTTAGTGATTGTCCTCTTTCTGCCTCTTACCTCCTTACCAGTTACTACCCTACAAGATAACTTTGGCAGATATTATCACTGAACTTTTACTGTGACTCCTGTGATTACCCCAGGTTCACACTGACAGATTTAGACATTTCCTCAGAATTGTAAAGCTAATGAATAGCATGCTCTGATCCCTGGCTTAAGAGCCGTGTTCCTGCCACCACAGCCCTTGATCATTAGATCACTTGTGTTCTTAGCAGAGGGCTTTTTATACTATATCCCACTGAGTTTCAGAGAGCAGAAAAATATGCATTATGCTTTAGAAATTGTCCCATAGAAATAGTCCCCCCCCTTTTTTTTTTGCAGATTGGTTCTTACCAGACTACTTCACTCTGGAAAAATGACCTATCCTAAATTATTCATTCTCTGAAACTTCCAAGAGGCAAAGTTGTGCTGTTATTGTTTTAATTTTGTTATTTTCTATTGAGAATAGCAAGGAAGCTTCTTTGAATTTAGGCACTTTTCGGTTATTCTAAGAATTTTTTGGTCTCATGCTCTGAAATGATTTTTGTTGATTGAACTGTAAATTAAGTTTACTTACTCTTGAAATTAAGTATGTGTCTCTGCTAATGCATCCTAATACAGATAATTTTTAAGAAACTAAGCAGATAACTTTTGAAAAAACCTGTTTACAACTTAATTACTAATACTTATAGCATTATATAACTTAGAAGTACTGCATTATATAACTTAGAAGTACTGCATTATATATTCCTTTTATAAAAATATGTAAAGCAGCGCTTTGAGAGGGTAGGGCAGATATCCCTAATACTTCGTCAGTGATTCAAGATCAGCTTCAAGGCCATGTGAGTGAAACACAGTCAGCAGAGAGTAACAGTCCCACAGCTCAGCCCCGGGTCTGCTGCCTCCAGGTCCAGGTGCCTTTCAGTGCTGCCCTCTTACTCCTCCTGGTGGAGAAGGAGCCCTGGCCCTCAGGGGCCTCAGGACGGAGCACCTCTGCTTCTGAGCCAGCAGAACATCAGCTGGAGGATCCGTGAGCCCCATTTGAATGGGCATATTCTGTTGTTTCTACATCCCTTTCTGAATGTTTCCAGGGGAGTCTAGAGTCCAGTGGGCACTACTGGAGAGACCCATAAAGGCAGTGGTCATGGCCAGGATGACGGGCACCGGGGCTCCAGAGTCTCTGTGCAGCCCAGGCCTTCTTCATAGACGCCTTTTTGTATTTGTGATACCGTGAATCACTGTATCTCTTAAGATCAGGAGATGATCAAATGAGACTCAGAAATCAGTTCCAACGCACAGTTAAATGACTTTTGTTGCTTCTGAGCTGTTTTGCCTTTGCTTAGACATATTTTAGTGCCTTTTGTCTGCTGTCTTTAAAACTATGCTCAAATATCATATATAAGCAGCAAACAGAAGAAATGAGAAGTTACTTCTTTAAATTTCAAACTTTTATCTGTTCCTGGTGACTGGCAAGCCTCTGCCAAAAAGTTATGCTTGCCTGCACTAGAGTCATATATAACACTGACCTTCCCCCTACCTCTTTGGAGCAGTTTTTCAGAGCTACCTGGGCTATAGTCCTCATTATGCCCCCAAATAAAACTTAACTCACACAAACACAAAAACATTCAAACTTTTTTTAACTTAGTTAATGAAGTTTGAAAATATTAGAAAAGTGAATAGCACTGTACTTCTTATGTTAATAGTGGTGGTTTAGTTGTTAAGTCATGTCCAACTCTTGCAACCCCATGGACTGTAGCCTGCCAGGTCCCTCTGTCCATGGGATTCTCCAGGCAAAGATACTGGAGTGGCTTGCCATTTCCTTCTCCAGGGGATCTTTCCAACTCAGGAATCGAACCCAGATCTCCTGCACTGCAGGCAGATTCCTTACCGAGGGAAGGAATGTACTGATCTACAACGGAAGCCCCTTATGTTAATAGAGCCTAAAGCAAATATGCTCCTTCCTTATATGCTATTTTTTTTTTTAATTTTTAATTGAAGGATAACTGCTGTACAGAATTTTGTGGTTTTCTGTCATACATCAACAAGAATCAGCCATAGGTACAAACCTGTGTCCCATCCCCATGCTTATGTGTTTTAAAGTCAGGTGAGTGTCAAGAGTGATTGATGTTTTATGTAACAAAACAAAAGATTATCTGAATGCACTTTATGTTTTGAAGATGACTTTCCTGGTGGCTCAGTGGTAAAAAATCTGCCTGCCAATGTGAGAAATGCAGGTTTGAGCCCTGGGACAAGAAGATCCCCTGGAGAAGGAAATGGCACTCCAGTCTTCTTGCCTGGGAAATCCCATGGACAGAGGAACCTGGTGGGCTACAGTCCATGAAGTCACAAAAAGTAGGACATGACTTAGCAACTAAGCAACAACAACAGAGAAAAACTAATGTTCTGATTGGTTTTGTAGAAGAAAATAAATATGTATAATGTTCAAGGCTTATTTCTATGCTCCCCTGTACTGTCTTGTACTGGACCAACTCAGAGTCTCTAGTATGGATGTGAACTGAAACTTGGTCCTTCAGCTTCATTTAAAAATTCATTTCGAGATCCCTCTACTGTGAGTTTGCTGGTTCTTGTATGTAATTTCATTTGCCCTTGAACTGAAACAGCAGTGACTCAGCTGGCAAAGAATCCACTTGCAATGCAAGAGACGATCCCTGGGTTGGGGAGATCCCCTGGAGGAGGGATATGCTACCCATTCCAGTATTCTTGCCTGGAGTATCCCCATGGACAGAGGAGCCTTGCAGGCTACAGTCCATGGGGTCACAAAGAGTTGGACACGACTGAGCGACTAAGCACAGCACAGCACACGCCTGTATCACATCTGGGGATGCTTTGAAGAGCTTGGCTGCTGCGCTTGTTCCCTGTTTTTTATTCTCCTTTCACTTTTCCTCCCTCAGTTATAAAAACGATGCGTCACGTCCTCCCAGCCGGCTCAGGGAGGCCCACAGGATTTCTTTGTCTGTTACTAGTAGGCATTAGGTGGAAACATGAGTAACACATCTCCTAAATATAAAAGGAGAGGCAGAGAGGAGCAATTTCAAAACCCTGTTTTAAAACAGCATGACTGGACTTCAGTCCTGTGCTGTATAGCATGAAATTCTGTACGGCTGGAATCTTCAGCGTCCTGAAGATCTTCAGGAGGTGTGGAAAAAATGAGACAGAAGGACAAACATCAGAACAGCCACGTTGCTCTTTATGTGTGGCCTGGTTCTTGTTGTTGTTCAGTCGCTCATTCATGTCCGACTCTGTGATCCCACGAACTGCAACACACGAGGCCTTCCTGTCGTCACTATCTCCCAGAGTTGACTCAAACCCATGTCCATTGAGTCGGTGATGCCATCCGACCATCTCATCCTCTGTCGCCTCCTTCTCCTCCTGCCCTCAATCTTTCCCAGCATCAGGGTCTTTTCCAATGAGTCAGCTCAACAGTATGAAAAGGCCTGGTTCTGGACCCTGTTTAATTCAGTCATGTTCTGCTTTTAAGCTTTCCTATCCACTAAGTAGTTTCACTTCTTCAGAAGAAGGCATAACTGATTTCTGGAAGGAGAGTAATTGCACATGTTTGGAATGTTAAGTGGAAGAACCCACCTCTCACACTGGGATAAGGGCCCCTATGGGCTTTGTTAGAAGAGAAGATGATTAGGATCTGGATGAAGGCACTGATGTGTTTCTCCCATTGATTGTGTCATGAGGAAAAAAAATCCCACTTAACTTTATGAAAACTCTACTTTCCAGCTACGGAGTGGTGCTGTGGGAGCTGCTCACGGGAGAGGTGCCCTACCGTGGCATTGACGGCCTGGCTGTGGCCTACGGGGTGGCGGTCAACAAGCTCACTCTGCCCATCCCCTCCACCTGCCCTGAGCCATTTGCCAAGCTCATGAAAGGTATTTGGGTGTCTGTGTGTGCCTGTGGGATCAAGGGGAATCACTCAGTAGAACATCTGTATATGAAATAGGTAACTAGTGAGAACATACTATACACAGCAAAGGGAACTCTTCTCAGTGCTTTGTGGCGACCTAAATGGGAAGGAAATCCAAAAGTGAGGGGATATATGTGTACATATAGCAACCGAGCACACGCATAGCTGATTCACTTTGCTGTACAGCAGAAACTAACACAACATTGTGAAACAGCTGTATGCCAGTAAATATTCTACAAAAAGAGAACATCCGAATATTTTTTAAACCAAAAGGGTAATTTCTGTAATTCTAATTTTCAGACGATTTTAAATAATTATGCTGTCTTAAGAAAAAGAAATCATGTCTTTGATCTAAGATGTCAGATTAAGTTTTGATGAACTAAGTAACTTAAAAACAATCCAGTTTAATAATAACTCATTTATACAAAATTCAGTTGAATGGTAATAAATTTGTCATCAAATACACTAGAGGAGTTCAAAGGCAATATTGATTGGGCTTCATATGTGCTATTTTTAATTCTACCTAATGATCAATAATCTTTTATAGTCTCAGCTGGCATGGTTTTGCCATGACCTTATCTATTTTGGTCTTATCTTTTTAAAAACTGTTAAGTAACTCTTTTTGTGGGCAGTAAGTTACCTTGCTTAGAACCTCTCTTGTGACTATAACATTTTAGAGACCTAGGTTTTCTTGGACTGACTTTTAGAACTCTGAAACTGTAAGTCATGTGATGAGGGCAGCTTAGGCGAGATAGAGTTCATGGTAAGGCAGAGGAAGCACACATCCTTATACTAATGTCAAGTCATACAGACAACAAGAGCCTTATCTAATAATAATTATTTCACAGGCTACTGACACAGGCATGGTGTAAAATAAAATTTTCAAAATCATCATCAACTGATGTTTAAAATCTTGAACAGACCCTGTCAGCACAGGCTGACAATCTGAACTATGCGGAGAAATGGACTTACCATGATTCTTATTTATTTTAGAATGCTGGCAACAAGACCCTCATATTCGACCATCTTTTGCTTCAATTCTTGAACAACTGACTGAAATTGAAAAGGCAGTTATGACTGAAATGCCTCAAGAGTCCTTTCATTCCATGCAAGATGACTGGAAACTGGAAATTCAGCAAATGTTTGATGAGTTGAGAACAAAGGAAAAGGTCAGTGATAAATATTAACTGCATAACATGCTCACACTCATGAAGATTATGGAGAACATGAGTCAAGAACTGCTAGACTAAACCACTAAACCATTATTAAAAAATATTTTCACACATCAATATTTGTTGATTCTTTCCTTCCTGTTAAAACAAAACAGAACTGTACTCAAAATGTATAACTGGAAAAGAAATAACCTTTTACTAAAGGTTATTAAAGGAATTTTCAAATATTAAAAAAAAAAAACTTTAAAAAGGAGAAAGAATGACATACTAAACCCTTTGTGTGAATTAACCAGCTTCAATAATTGTCAGTAGATTGTCACTTTGTTCATTTCTTTTTCTTATTATCATCTTTTTATTTTAAACTGGAATATTTTAAGTTAAAACCTAGACTCTTGTCATTTTACCTTTAAATACTTCAGAATGCATCTCTGATGAGGAAGAATTTTAAAATATTTTTCTTGACATTATTATCTTAAAAAATAACAGTAGTTCCTTGATACCATATAAGATTCCATATTGCGATGTCACAGTTTGTCGGAAAGATGTCTTCTTATAGTTGATTGGTGCAAATCAGAATTTCAGCATGGGCTGCATGTTTTCCATTAGGTTCTTTAAAACTTCTTTTATGCTAGTTCCCCCTTCTTTCCCCTCTTTTTGTCTTTAAAGCATTACTTTGTTGAAGAAACTGGAAAATTCTATAGGAACTTTTGAACTTTTTAATATGATGAGTGAAGCTCTAGGTGTATGCATTTTTAAGAGAAGAAAAGTAATAAACTTGAATGTTAACCATGCTGAAGCTGTGTATATGTTAACTACATACAAAGTGTAAAGCAGGTGAAGCAGAAACACACCTAATAGGAAGGCAGACAAGTTGGGAAGTGAGTTCCTAGTAATGCCTGACTGTTAGCAGTCCCCCAAACCCCCAAGTTTGGGGCACGTTGCTGTGTTTCAGTGGCAGTACTTACTTTTTAAAAGCTATTTTTGTAACACTTTAGCATTTGGATGACTCAGAGTTTATCTTGGTTGTCTGTGGTATATAATTGTTCAGTAGATTAAATTCTTCTCTTGTGCATAAGAACCTGAATGTGAGGTCCATGAATCAAGGTAAATTGGACGTGGTCAAGCAGGAGATGGCAAAAGTGGACAACATTTTAGGAATCAGTGAGCTAAAACGGACAGGAAAGGGTGAATTTGATTCACATAACCGTTATCTCTACTACTGTGGGCATGTGTGTGTGTGTGTGTGTGTATGTTAGTCACTCAGTCATGTCTGACTCTTTGTGACCCCATGGACTGTAGCCCACCAGGCTCCTCTGTCCATGGAATTCTCCAGGCGAGAATATTGGAGTGGGTTGCCATTGGAGTGGGTTGCCATTTCCTTCTCCAGGGGATCTTCGCAACCGAGGGATAGAACCCAGGTCTCCCACATTCCAGGTGGATTCTTTACTGTCTGAGCCACCAAGGAAGCTGCCTTTAAAAGAAATGGAGTAGCCCTCGTAGTCAACAGAAGAGTCCAGAATGCAGTACTTGGGTGTGATCTCAAAAATGACAGAATGATCTCTGTTTATTTCCAAGGCAAACCATTCAATATCACAGTAATCCAAGTCTACGCCCCAACCTCTAATGCTGAAGAAGCTGAAGTTGAACAGTTCTATGAAGACCTACAAGACCTTTTAGAGCTAACATCAAAAAAAGATGTCCTTTTCATTACAGGGGACTGGAATGCAAAAGTAGGAGACAAAGAGATGCCTGGAGTAACGAGCAAGTTTGGCCTTGGAGTGCAGAATGAAGCAGGGCAAGGGCTAACAGTTTTGCCAAGAGAATGCACTGGTCATAGTAAACACCTGCTTCCAACAATACAAGAGATGACTCTACACATGGACATCACCAGATAGTCAATACCAAAATCAGATTGATTATATTCTTTGGAGCCAGAAATGGAGAAGCTCTATACAGTCAGCGAAAACAAGACGTGGAGCTGACTGTGGCTCAGATCATGAGCTCCTTATTTCAAAATTCAGACTTAAATTGAAAAAGATAGGGAAAACCTCTAGACCATTCAATTATGACCTAAATCAAAACCCTTAGAATTATACAGTGGAGGTGATGAGTAGATTCAAGGGAATAGATCTGGTAAACAGGGCCTGAAGAACTGTAGACGGAGGTTCATAACATTATACAGGAGACAGTGACCAAAACCGTCCCCAAGAAAAAGAAATCCAAGAAGACAATAGTTGTTGTCTGAGGAGGCCTTACAAATAGCTGAGAGAAAAAGAGAAGTGAAAGCAAAGGAGAAACAGAAAGATATACCCAACTGAATGCAGAGTTCCACAGAATAGCAAGGAGAGATAAGAAAGCCTTCTTAAGTGAACAGTGCAAAGAAACAGAGGAAAACAGTAGAATGGGAAAGACTAGAGATCTCTTCAAGAAAACTGGAGATACCAAGGAAACATTTCATGCAAAGATGGGCACAGTAAAGGACAGAAATGGTATAGACCTAATAGAAGCAGAAGATATTAAGAAGAGGTGGCAAGAATACACAGAAGAACTGTACAAAAAAGGCCTATAGACAGTGACTGCAGGCATGAAATTAAAAATCGCTTGTTCCTTGGAAGAAAAGCTATGACAAACCTAGACAGCCTATTAAAAAGCAGAGACATCACTTTGCTGACAAAGGTCCATATAGTCAAAGCTATGGTTTTTCCAGTCGTGTACGGATGTGAGAATTGGACCACAAAGAAGGCTGAGTGCTGAGGAACTGATGCTTTCAAATTGTGGTGCTGGAGAAGACTCTTCAGAGTCCCTTGGATAGCAAGGAGATTAAACCAGTCCATCCTAAAGGAAATCAATCCTGAGTATTCACTGGAAGGACTAATGCTGAAGCTGAAGCTCCAATGCCTTGGCCACCTGATGTGAAGAATGACACAGTTATTCTTTTCCATTGACTCATTGGAAAAGACCCTGAAACTGGGAAAGATTGAGAGCAGGAGGAGAAGAGGGTAACAAGATTAGATGGTTGGATGGCATTGTCGACTCAATGGATATGAGTTTAAGCAAACTCCAGGAGATAATGAAGGACAGGGAAGCCTGGCATGCTGCAGTCCATGGTGTCACCAAGAGTGGAACACGACTTAGCAACTGAACAATGACAGCAATGTGCAATAAATGTCTGGGCAATACCACATTGCAAGTTATTGATAGACTTCATAAAGCTATGTCATTGTCCAGGAAGGCATTTTTATATGCCATATATTTGTGATTCTAAAATTGTAGAATTCTTTTCCTTTTTTCTTTATTTATTTTGAATTGGAGGATAATTGCTGTTCAAAGCTGTGTTGGTTTCTGCCATACATCAGCATGAATCAGCGATAGGCATTCACATATCCCCTCTCTCCTGAACCTCCCTGCCACCTCCCACCCCATCCCACCCTCTAGGTTGTCCCAGAGCACCAGGCTGAGCCTGCACTACCTCAACTTCCCATTAGCTATCTAAAAGAGTAGAATTCTTTTTAAATAGACCATAATGCTCTGCTAAGTGAAGAGTCCATTTGCATGTTCCAGTGCTTGACATAAAAATATGGGATTATCGTGTAACTGGGTCATTCTCCCATGTTAAATTACCTAGACTTTCGTAGTATGACTCAGCATTACATCGCTAGACTTTTGCATTGACCATAATACTGAAGGCACATAGCCAACCTAATTGCAGAGGAAAGAGCAAAAAAGTTCTGTTTGTGGTTTGAATATATATATATATGTATAATATATATGCATAACAGTTCTTGTGCTAGTGTATAATAATACTGTGCATGGGGCCAAGATACCTTACACCTAAATTCAGTCTGTGAGTAGCTTACTTCTGCTATTACCAGGCTGAACTGTGAATTAATACAAGGTATGTCATGGGTATTCCCCCAACAGTAAATGTTTCTCTTAAAAAAAAAAAACAAACATTTAAAAGTATATCTTTGGGGAAATCGTTGTCAGTTTCCATGTCACAATTTCCTCTCAGCAAATGTGTTGAATGTCTGCTGTGTGCTGGGACAAGTGTGAGAGCTCTGCGATGTGGCATCCTGTGTCCTGGACTGCCAGGCTAA
Organism: Capricornis sumatraensis; assembly: GCF_032405125.1. Taxonomy (NCBI): domain Eukaryota; kingdom Metazoa; phylum Chordata; class Mammalia; order Artiodactyla; family Bovidae; genus Capricornis; species Capricornis sumatraensis. The sequence continues at coordinate 38,717,973 of NC_091078.1, read as the reverse complement.
GGGTTTGGATCCCACTGACAAGTTTTCAAAAGGGGCTTGATGTGCTATCCCGGTCACCCTTGCCAGTCAACCACTGAAGTCAGAACCTCCTTCTCACTCCCCATCTGCTGTCCCTCCTCCTGCTTCCTTTGTGTGGTAATGAGATATTGTTCCCATAGGTACCCAGTCTCAAAGGTCTTAACGATGTGGCCTCCCCTGTGACAAGGACCATCAGTGGTAGTTCACTCCCCTGACCCCTGTGGTCCTCACTCATCACCTGCAGCAGCATCCTACCTGGGGCCCTGCATCCAGCCTTGCTCCCCTAACTGAGCCCCTCAGCACACCAGTGACACTTCTAAAATGCAAATCAGAACCACCCCGCCTCAGTGGCCGACTCCTTTTCTTTATAACGTCTTCTGTTCTCCCACATTTAGCCTCACTTTGTCCCCAGCCAGCCTGAACTCTTCCATTTCCTCCAGAGCTACTCTCCTGCATTTTGGCCCTCGTGTATATTCTTTGTCTGTCCCTGGCCTGGCTTACCCTCTCCACACAGTTGCTGCTGCTTCATCCTCAGGCCCCAGAGCCCCCTTCCCTTCATCTTTTGCACCACATAGAGCGTCACAGCGTCTGGCACTTTCTTTATCACAGCCACACTGGGCCATACTTTATTATTATCTGCTTCTTTGTGTCGTCCTTGGTCTGCCTTTCCTACTCATTAAGTTCATGAGCTGTTCTGTTTTATCCTTGGTCACGTTCCTCTGTAACACTGAGCAAAGAACTTGGCACGTGGTAGACGTTCCATAGATACATTAAATACCTAAGTAGAATTTCTTTATAGGTTCCTAATATATGTCTTAATAGGTGAGAGATATTAGCACTTATTATTATTGTCATTTTAAAGAATATTTGCCTGTGCTGAGTCTCCGTCACTGTGTGCGGGCTTTCTCTAGCTGGGGCCGCTCTCTAGCTGCAGCGTGGGCTTCTCACTGCGGGGGCTTCTCTTGTGGAGCATGGGCTCCAGGACGCACAGGCTTAGTAGTTGGTGCATGTGGCTTAGTTGACCTGAGGCATGTGGCATCTTCCTGGACCAGGGATCCACCCTGTGTCCGCTGCATTGACAGGCAAATTCTTAACCACTGGACCGCCAGGGAAGTTCCAACTGTCATATTTTTTTCAGTGAAAAGATGATTTAAAAGTGTGTAAATGCCATGAATTCTAATTTGAATCTTACGCAGCGGACACCTCAGCTGTTTAACTTCTGGTTATATATAAGAAACTTCCACACGTATGTGCAAGGAAATTAAGGTTATTCACTTTTAAGTATAGTTTGTAATAATGAAAAACTGGAAACAACCCCAATATCCATTAATAGGGAAATAAATGCCTAAACTATTGTATATTCTTGTTTTTTTAATTTTTATTTTTATTTCTATTTTTTTATTGTATATTCTTACAGTAGAAATCTGTACAGTCCTCAGATGAATGAACTCCAGCTGTATGTTTCAACATGAATAGTAGTGAGTGAGTGCTTAGTCGTGTTTGGACCAGGCTCCTCTATCCATGGGTTTTCCAGGCAAAAATACTGGAGTGGGTTGCCATTCTCTTCTCCAGGGGATCTTTCTGACCCAGGGATTGAACTTGTGTCTCTTGCGTCTCCCTTGGCAAGGGGATTCTAGTGCCATCTAAATCTCAGACAGTATAATATTGGGCAGAGAAAGCAGTTGCAGAAGGATAATCACATTGTATAAATTTATAAGACCACAGAAAACAGTATTATTCAAATGTACAGAAGGGCAAAGTATAGTCAGAGGAAGGATACAAAAGATGCAACTTAAGTATAGCAGGTCCGAAGGTGAGGGGATAGGATTCACTGTGATGCACAGAGGACTTTAACAGACTAAAACAGACATGGTAAAAATTTAGCATCTGTTAAATATGGATAGTAAGTGCATGAGTATTTGCTGTTCTCTCTAGTTGTAGTATATATAAAATATTTCATAATTTTAACTAGTTAAGAATAAAGGTTAGAGGGAAATCTGTAAGCTGCTAAAATCCTTTTTTTTTTTTTTCTTTTTTGTAAGCCATTTTTTCAAATAGTAGACTTCTAGGTGATTTACTGACTTCCTTAGATTTTTCAGTGTTTTGTGAGTTTAGAAATTCAAAACTGATAAATGCAATCTTGGACCCTGACCCCCTTAATAAGTACCTGGAGCTCATTTAATAAGAAACAGTCATCCTGTTTGAGTCTGTTCAGATCACACTGTCAGCATCACGTTCAACCGATGGCACCATGTCTTAAAGGGACTTTACCAGTAGCTCAGCAGTAAAGAATCTGTCTGCAGTGCGGGAGACACAGGAGATGTGGGTTCGATCCCTGGGTTGGGACGATCCCCTGGAGGAGCGCATGACAACCCACTTTAGTATTTTTGCCTGGAGAATCCCATGGACAGAGGAGCCTGGTGGATGACAGTCCTTGGGATCACAGAGTCAGACACACAGCGCCACGTCTTAAAGAGCTCCCCCAGGTGGACGGCCAGGGACACGGGAGGGGCCTGCACGCCTGAGCCCTCGGAGAAGAGAAATGGATGCAGAAGCGGGGCTGGGCAGTGCGGGGCTGTCCTCGGTGCTGGAGGGACTTTCTAGCAGGTGAGGGAGAAGATATATTCCGGTTGTTCAGGGTTCAGAAATAGGAGGCCTCTCAAGTGAGTGCTCCAGGCATGAAGATCGGGTCTCAACAACTTCCCAGCTCTTGGAGCCGAGCAGGAGGACAGTTGAGCCTGCGCCAGCTGTTCTGGCCCTGCCCTCGAGGAATTCAGGCGGACGGCAGGGGTGTGCACACGGGAGTTCACTAAACCGTGACCTGCCCTGCCCCCGTGTTGTATTAAGTCTTTAGCAGAATGCCAGAATCTCTAGCAGTCGAGCAAAGTGGTACGGACCGAGGACTTGAGCCAGCCTGTCTGGTTGGGGTCGGGGCGCTGCCACTGGCTGACGGAGACTGTCCTGCCATCCTCCCACACCCCCACAAAGTGTCCCAGCCACGCTGTCTCCCTCCTCGGGGTGGCATGGGCTTCCACGAGCGAGGTGTCCAGAGGGCTCAGGCCTGCGTGCTGCTTGCTAAGTGCTGACAAGTGTGCGTGTTCAACTTGCAACAAGAAAGGCAGTGGCTTTGACTGAAGCCGGGCAGGTTCCTGCCAGCACCCGCAGCCCCATCCCCAGCCCAGGTGCTTGGGAAATGGGGCTCTGAGCTGGAAAATGACTGAGTGCATTACTTTTTCAGCCTTGCAGTTCTTTGAAGGATTACTATCAGTGATATTATTAACATGTTTTTAAGATTTTTTTTTTTACCCCTTCCCAAATGGTTTTCAGGAATTCTGAAATGAGATGCTTAATAGCAAAAGTAAAAAACATTTGGGGAATGGAAGAAGACTTGGAGGAAAAATAAAACTTGGCATCACAGAATTTAAAATTTGGAAGTGATGTCGTTAATAACTAACTCTTATTATTTTAAACTTGGTAATTATGTATGAAACCGTAGGAGAGAGGCACAGCCAGTGAGTTAATTCTTATCGTAAGTGAAAGTCACTCAGTCGTGTCTGACTCTTTGTGACCCCATGGACTATACAGTCCATGGAATTCTCCAGACCAGAATACTGGAGTGGGTAGCCTTTCCCTTCTCCAGGGGATCTTCCCAACCCAGGAATTGAACCCAGCTCTCCTGCATTACAGGTGGATTCTTTACAATTCTTATCATATGTGGTGAGGAAATCAAAAAAGAATGCTTTAAGACTGGACGTCTGCTTTCTCCACGTTGAGGTCTTATAAGTAGTTTCTTTGCTATTCTTTGGGTTCATTTTTGCAATATACTACAGTGGTATCTTTACATATATATATATATGATTTCTGATATATTTATTATATACATATATGACTTCTGTGCAGTGCTTTTTGAAATACAGCATTTATGGTATGTTGTGGGTCTTTGGTTTACAATTAAAGAATATATAGTCTTTTTTTTTTTTTGCTGGAAGGTTTCAAGTTGCATCTTTTTTGATGGAGTCAAAAGCACAGTAGATGTGCGCTATCTCCCTTTCCTGTTCACTGATTGCTTGAGGCAGGAGGCGTCAGACCTGGAATTAATGGTCAGTGACTTGGCCGTGCTCTGTGTTATTCAGTAAACTGTGGCCTCCATAGATACCGGTTCCTCCCCAAATTCCTGGCTTCTTATCTCTGCATGTCTGTCTCTGTACACTGGGTGTGTGCACCTGTCTTTGAACCACTATATGAAGGCTTGTCACTGTTAATGATTAACACCTAGTGCCAGGAATTTGGGTTTCCCATTACTAGAATGGCCTGTGCCAAGCAATTAAACACACAGCACTGCCTAGTAATCTCAGCGACCGAAAGAATGTTTTTGTGTGCTTCATAATTTCAGAGAATCCAAAGGGCTTCTAATACCCCAGACTGTTTTTTTCTTATACTTCTGAATGCTTTAAAACTCCATCAGAAGGAAGAGTACTTGGCTACTTTCTCTTTGATCTTATTTTTTTCTTTTATGAAGTCTTATGAACCAAGTGGCTTTTTTTTTTTTTTAATTTATAAAGTCACTGCACAGGGGTTTACACTTTAGTTTGAGACCTGGAATTAAAAATGGTTTCTTATTCAGTTACTGTAGCAATAACACAAAAAGCCTAAGTGAATTTACAGCCTTTATCTCTTCCTTATGCCATTTCATTCCACAATAGCTAATTGGGTTGTTATCTACACCCCTGAAAAGTAATATCTTAACAGAAGGGCAGACAGTAATGAATTAGAAGTTGACTAGAATGATCCTCTGTCCCCAAATACACTATAGTAAAACCTCTAGTTTGAACAAACTGTAAAGCCACTAGTTAAATAATGGATTCCGAATTGTTTTAAACAGCTAGTGTTTTCTTCTTTCTTTTTTTCTTTTCAAGTAATAAATAGTTATTTATATTTGGCACAATATAATGATGAAACAGCGGTCTCTCCTCATAAATCAGCTGATACATATTAGCAGAACTGATTTGAATAGTGATTGGTCTTAAGGAAATCATTTCTCATCATTTTGTTTATGAAGTTTGTTTAGAAAAAAACAAATTGAAGGAATGTTTCAAAGGTGAGTTTCGGTCTATTTTGGTAGAACTACTGTAAGGTCAGAATTGATCCACATACAGAAGCTTTATTTTTAGGACTCTCCTTTTTTTCTTGATATTACCTTATTCATTGCCGGAGGATGCTCCCCCATTTTTATTTTCCCTTATGACTCCAGTCGCATGGCTCAACTCTCCTGCTTTCCATGAGCCTCTGTCTTGCAGTGTTTCTTCACATCAGTACTTTCGAGGTGGCCTCTGGAAAGTGTGCCCTGCTCTTATGAAGTGTGACATGTTCACACCAAGCTTGTAGCTCTCTAAGTTCACAGCCCAGGGCTCCGCCTGAGAAGGTGGAGTTTCTCACAAAGTTTTTGGCATTAGGATCTGGGCTTCCCTGGTGGCTCAGATGGTAAAGAACCCGTTTGCATTGCAGGAGACTCAGGTTGGATCCTTGGGTCAGGTAGATCCCCTGGAGAAGGGAATGGCTCCCAACTCCAGTATTCTTGCCTGGAGGGGAATTCCATGGGCAGAGGAGCCTGGTGGTCTACAGTCCATGGGATCTCAAAGAATCAGACACAACCGACTAACACACATTCTAAGATTGAACTTGTCTGATGCAGTGTAAATAGAAGTTTGCGAAGGCCTGGCTTTCTATGTGAATGCTTGATTTATGGCAGGGTAGTCTACAAGAGAAAGCAATTCAGCACCAAAAGAGGCATTTATGTCTCTGATAAAGAACGGAACACTTTACAGAAATGGAATAAGAATGGGGATGTGGATTAAAGACTGTAGAGTTCTCAGTTTTACTACTGAATTTTTTTTTATAATAGGAATAAAAGTATTCTTCATAGATTTTCTGTTTCTTACCAGTTAAATAATTCTAAAACCAAAACTGAGAGGAAGTTATATTTTAATCAGTGTGTGTCATGACAGAGGGACTTTCGTTAGCTAATTCATGACATCTGTGTGAAGCGACAGTTTCCATCCATCCACGGAATCCTGAAAAATCCTCTGTGGACTGACGGTATTTTCCAGTGGCTTATCCTTTTAGAGCTGTTGCATTTTCATTTCTGATGGGCCTTCACCTGACTCCTGCCGTATTAGCTTTGTTTTTCCCCTTAGTCTCTTCACCACAATGTGTTAGTTCCCTAAGCAAATTCTTAAATAACCTAAGGAAAGAAATCTAACCTGCTGCAGTCTTTGGTGACTAGAATTTTCCTTTAAGTAATCAAGCTTTCCCTTTTGGCTTTAATGGGCCTTCTTTTTTCCCCCTAATTTTTATTGAAGTGATGTTGTGTTAGTTTCTCCTGTGCAGTAAAGCGATCAGCTATACGAATGCTTATATCCCCTCTTTTTTAGATTTCCTTCCCATGTAGGTCACTGAGTAGAGTTCTGGGTCTTCTTCAAATGGGCCCTTCACATCAGTACCTGGCTGCTGTGTGTCGATGTACATTTTGAGTGTCAGGTGATTGTAAAGGCCAGAGACAGAGAGAGAGAGAGTCTTTACACTTGCGTATAAAGACGTGTGATGCCTCTTCTTGGATCATAAAACTAGAAGGGCCATGGACAGATGGGATTGGTGGTCCCCAGCTTAACACCCTTCACACCTGAGCTTGTGGCCGGGTGCCCTGCATGCATCCCGTGGACGGGGTGTGCCTCAGCCCAGGGGGATGCTTCCTTGCCTTCTCCTGAGTTAGGCTTTGAAGAAGGTGGATAAAACTTTCAGAAAGAACCTTGCAGGAAGAAGGGCAGATCTGAGAAACCACCTGGTGAGGTGCAAAACCCAACACCTGATGGTGCTCTGCTGTCGCTTCAGTCGTGTCCAACTTCTTGCAACTGTAGTGCAGCCCTCCAGGCACCTCTGTCCCTGGGATTCTCCAGGCAAGAACGCTAGAGTGGGGTGCCATGCCCTCCTCCAGGGGCTTCCCCACCCAGGGATCGACCCTGCATCTCTTAAATCTCCTGCATTGGCAGTTGGATTCTTTACCATCTAGCGCACCTGGTGAGACTCAAAACCCAATACTTAATTATGCTAATGGCCTCTAATACAAATAAGCTGCTGGTGCTGCTGCTAAGTCGCTTCAGTCCTGTCCGACCCTGTGCAACCCCATAGACGGCAGCCCTCCAGGCTTCCCCATCCCTGGGATTCTTCCCTGGGCAAGAACCCTGGAGTGGGTTGCCATTTCCTTCTCCAATGCGTGAAAGTGAAAAGTGAAAGTGAAGTCGCTCAGTCCTGTCCCACTCTTAGAGACCCCATGGACCTCAGCCCACCAGGCTCCTCCGTCCATGGGATGATTCTCCAGGCAAGAGTACTGGAGTGGGGTACCATTGCCTTCTCCATACAAATAAGAGCCATGGATTAAATAAGCCATTCTGCCCCCCACCCCCACCCCCAAAACAAAGCAGAAACACCCCAGAATTGCCAGATGGAGCCTGTGTGAGCCCCTGGTGAGCTGGGGTCCAGCCTGGCCTGTCTTGGCCGTGGGGAGGCTCCGGGAGGCCTGCAGTGACCTTGATCCTGTCCCCTGTCCCGGCGGCAGGAGCTGCGCTCCCGGGAGGAGGAGCTGACGCGGGCCGCCCTGCAGCAGAAGTCGCAGGAGGAGCTGCTCCGGCGGCGGGAGCAGCAGCTGGCCGCACGGGAGATCGACGTGCTGGAGCGAGAGCTCAACATCCTCATCTTCCAGCTGAATCAGGAGAAGCCCAACGTCAAGAAGAGGAAGGGCAAGTTTAAGAGGAGCCGCCTGAAGCTCAGAGACGGCCATCGCATCAGTTTACCTTCAGGTACGGTCCCGCCCCGACGTCCCCTCAGACTTATGTGGTCGTCCCTCCTGTCTGCTTCTTTGCTTCATCAGAGCTGGGGAGTGAGATTTTATGACTGAGCATCTTCACCTCTTGCTTCAGTCCGTGGTCAGAACGTAACAACCTAGTGAGTTTTCACGTGTGAAGCAGCCTGGAAAGGGAGCATATTGCAGGGGACCGGAAGCAGTGTATCTGACTGCGGGCGTCCTTTCCTGTTAATGACATTATTGTTTACTCCTTCGGAAATCAAAGCAGAATTTCTCTTTAGCTGATTGCATTGAACCAGCACTACACAACATGGTAAAAATCCAGAATAAACACATCTTACTCAAAATACTTAAACAAATCAAGAAACAGAAACAATGGAATGATTTCTTTGACCCTCACCAGTGGCAAATTTCTGTCTGTAATCCTGATAGCAAGAAAAGTGGAGTACACTGAGAGATACAAACTCAAAGTAAATTAGCAGCAAAGAGCTGATTATTTATCTATGTAATTAGCATGATACAACAGTTTAGGATTTTGGGGTTTTTTTTTGGGGGGGGAAGGGGAATAAGTCAAATGGAACATTTAACTTAAACTTCCTATGTAATTTTTTAACCAAATCAGAGTTTGAAACTAAGAAACAGAGGTATATTTTAAGTTACCTTTTAAAATCTGAACATCAATTTCTTGCTTCCACAAGGAGCTGGCTGTTATCTGGGGCACTGAGGTTGCTGTTCGCACCCTTAGCAAAGTATATTCAGTGCCTCGATGACCACCCACCTTCATCTAAAGGTTCAAAATCGTTGAGGTATAAAAGTGAAAGTTAAAGTTGGTCAGTCACGTCCAACTCTTTGCAACCCCATGGACTGTATGCCATGGAATTCTCCAGGCCAGAATATTGGAGTGGGTAGCCGTTCTGTTCTCCAGGGGATCTTCCCAACTCAGGGATCAAACCCAGGTCTCCCACACTGTAGGCAGATTCTTTACCAGCTGAGCCACGAGGGAAGTAAACCAGTAATTCTAGGCAACCTTTTAAAAAATATTTTAAATCATTGCGATATAACATAAATGGATTACGAAGAACTGACTCATTGGAAAAGACCCTGATGCTGGGAAAGATTGAAGGCGGGAGGAAAAGGGGACAACAGAGGATGAGATGGTTGGATGGCATCACCGACTCGATGGACATGAGTTTGAGTGAACTCCAGGAGTTGGTGATGGACAGGGAGGCCTGGTGCGCTGCGGTTCATGGGGTCACAAAGAGTCGGACGCAACTGAGCGACTGAACTGAAATGGATTATATGTTGGGAGAAACTAAACAGAGTACAAAATAGCAAACATATGTCAATTCATAAAGTTAAGTTCTTTGATGTTTGATTGAGGTAATATCAAATGTCCCTCTGTGTTTTGCAGTAGTTTTCTCGCAGGGAAGGATGATGACAGAGCAAGAGCTGGCTGCCCCTGTAGGGTTGGTGTTTGTTGCTTCAGTTAAGTTCAAGTCCAACTCTTCTGCCACCCTTTGGACTGTAGCCCTCCAGGCTCCTCTGTCCGTGGGATTTCCCAGGCAAGAATACTGGAGTGGGCTGCCATTTCCTTCTCCTGGTCAGGGGATCTTCCTGACCCAGGGATCGAACCTGAGTCTCATATGTCTTCTGCTTGACAGGTGGATTCTTTACTATTGAGCCACCTAGGCAGCCCAGCCTACAGAGAATACACAGTCAATGTGTATATATCTGTATGTATCTGTCTTTCTATATATGTATTACATCTTAGAGTGTTCTTTACAGATTCCAGTGTTTTCCTGAGATGTTTGGTAGTAGTGTGAAAATTTGATTTAAATAACAGTAACAGGAGTTTTGTTTTATATAAAATATGTATACATTGTCTTGTAAAGATACTTACTACAAAATCCTTGCAGCTTGCCATGTATTGTGACTTCTTTGGTTACAGAAGTCCTTAATTGATCAGAAAATTGCTGCTGTGGGGTAGTCAGAAGTACACAGAATATACATCATTGATTAAGTGCTTTGATGAGGTGAGAACTGGCTATGTGGTCCTCATTTTACCTTTGACCTCTTTGGGAACAAAAAAAGGTACTTTTCCAGGTTCTCTTCTAATGTTTGCTTTTAGCTGAAGTGTAACTTGAAAGACAACTCACTGGACTCTCTGATATGTCAGACATAATTTAAAATAGTCTGTTTTGTTTAAGGTAAGGCTTCTTTCTGCTTTTGATATAGACAGTAGACAAATTCAGAGGGGCATTCAGTGTGAGTTTTCTTCTCTAGTCCTGAGCTATATCAGTGTTCTTCTATCTGTGTTGTGACCATATTACCATAATTAATATTCACTGATTCCCTGGGGAAACTTTGGAGAGGGGAGCTAATTAGAAACTGATGGGAAAGAAACTTGGGAGAAACAATGAAATAATTCCAGTGATTTTTTAATCTTCATGAAAGAGTGATTAAACAAAGTATCACAGGATTCCTGGGGTTCTTCTCAAATTTTACTTGGCTGGTACCTTGCATTTATTCAGCACAAAGTGAATATATTTGAATATTTTTGCTGGATTTGTATTATTCCTGGATAGTACTAGTTCCCTTTCCTGTTTCTGAGAATAGAGGGGTCATTTTAGTCACATATTTTTTTTACCTTTTGCCACTTAATAAAAGATTCTAGTTAAAACATAACCTCAAAATCTATTGCTATAATCCTAAACCATTTTAAAGGCATGAAATGCAGTTTCTGTAATTTAGGGTGGTAGTTACCTCTTCTGCCCACAAGATGGTGCCACATCGCTGTGACCCTGGTACCTCTATGGAAACTCATTAGAATCCCTCAACTCTACAAGCTACCTCACCAACACACACACACACAGAGTTTACTTACACAGTATCCCAAAGTAGGACACACATCCAAAGATCCACAGAGAAGAGTCAGAACTATAAAAACAATTATTTTCTCCTTCAGTGGTTTTGCTCAGTGGAGAAAACAATTATTTGTACCTTACATTCAAGAGAGTTAGTGGATTCCAACATTATGATTTGTTAGAAAATTCTTTGAGTTACCAGATTTTAGTACTATTTCATGGTACATTATTAAGGAAGAAACAGCTGGTAGATGACAGATTGGAGGGTGGTGTTACTTATTTTTCCAGCTACAAACTACTTAAATCCCTTTTGCAGGAATTTTCCCATGTCTATCTAGCTTAAGGAATTTCCTAGAAATGTATCTGAGACTCCTATGAACTGGTTCTTAATATGTATGCTTGCATTTAGATCTTTAATCCATTTTGAGTTTATTTTTGTGTATGGTGTTAGGAAGAGTTCTAACTTCATTTTTTTTACAACAGCTATGTGTAAAAACTAGACAGCTATGTCCATTTTTCCCAGCACCACTTATTGAAGAGACTGTCTTTTCTCCAGTGTATATTCTTGCCTCCTTTGTCAAAGATAAGGTACCCATAGGTGTGTGGGTTTATCTCTGGGCTTTCTGTCTTGTTCCATTGGTCTATGTTTCTGGTTTTGTTCCAGTAAAACTCACTAATAGTAAATAACAGTTGAAAATAAGAAAATTTTTAAAGACTTCATTCCTTTTTTTTTGTTTAAGAGATGGTCTAGATAAGATAAGTAATCCAGAGAGCTCTGGTCTCAAGGCACAGGGAGCAAAAATCAGGTTCTCCTAGTAGGAGGTATTCCCTTAGGGTAAGAATTCTAAAGATATTTTTTTTCCTTCAAGCTTTCTGTACTGTTTGGGAATTAAACTGGTTGGGGGTCAGTTAACCTTCAACTAGCATTGTGTACTCAATTGGTGCAATTGAAGGTTCATAATATTCATAGACACCCCCTTTTCTTTTCTTTTCAATTGTTTTGAAAAATTGGTCAGCCGTTGTAACGAGGGCATTGTGTGTGAGCAACTTTCACACACACACACACACACACACACACACAGAGATCGACCTAGATTGTCTTTTTGACTAGAGTAGCCAGATCCTCACCTAAGCCTTCTATAAACGTGGAGTTAAGCAAATAATCATTTTGGTGGTTAGAGAATGATTCAGATGACAAGCCAGAATATTGCTTAAAAGTTCTTTCAAAAAATTGTTATTAAATTTGAATAATTAATCATTGTACTTTTTCCTTTGTAATCACTGATAGCAGCTTTTCATTTTATGGCTATTTATAGCTAGGATGATTTATTGCTGGAAAACTCAAATGCAATTATTCCTGTTGACAATCCTGCATAGCTACCTAATAAAGATGAATGCTTATACAATGAGGCGGCATAATCTAAGAGTTGGTAAATTAAATTGTGTGCAGTCTTGGAACTTGTAGAGAGAAAGAATGGTTGTGGCAGATACATTTATACTGTAACCACTTTATATCACTCCTGTATTATGTTTGTTTTGAACCCAGGTTGTGTTTTTAGAACATATAAAATAGATCAAAGAGGTTTTGAAACTTTTGGGAGTTGGTATGTCTCTAAAGCCATGATGTTCTAACTTCAACCACTTCACAAGAGCCAGAGGCCTGCCACACTCACCTGCCTGGTGTGCGTGAATGTGAGCAAGTGTGTGTACATGCCTAGGGAGAGAAGGCAGAAGCCCCCAAAGGACTTTTCAACGAATACTGAAACTTTTAGTGTAAAATGAGGATTCTCAGTGAGCCGTGTCAGTGTCCTTCATGAAACATAAATATTGCCAGTGAAAACATACAGGTTTAATCAAAAGCCTGTGGACCACATGATAATCTGCCATGAGCAGATACTTGAGAACAGGTCTAGCAAGCAGTCCAGAAAAACACTGGACATCAGCCAGGACCCCTTAACAGTTCAGCCTGAGTTTTCCTCAATCTGTAACTGGGACAGAATCAACCTTTCTCTGTTTCATAGGAACAGGATGTTTATCATAAAGAATGTTTTGTTTATGTTTAAAGCACAGAGTGCTCTTTTTTTTCCCCTCTGAGTACAAGTATTTCGTTTTTTCAGAAGACCAGAAGCACTCTGAATCTTAGGTATTATAAAGATCCAGTCTTGTGCCTTTGCAACTGCCTTTGGCCTTAAAGCCGTCCGTGGCGGCTCCCCGGGCTGTGCCTGTCGCCTCCTCTCCTGTCGCTCGTCCTTCGTGGTTTGCCATTCCGGTGCTGTGGCCTGGTTCTGTTGTTCTGATTCCAAGGCCTGCGCGAGCATGCGTGCCTTCCACTCTGGGCTGCAGGCTCCTCTCGCTACGAAAATTTTCATGTGCTTGTACGTGCTCAGTTGTGTCCGACTCTTTGTGACCCCGTGGACTGTGGCCCACCAGGCTCCTCTGTCCATGGGATTCTCCGGGCAAGAGTACTGGAGCGGGTTGCCATTTCCTCCTCCAGGGGGTCTTCCCGACCCAGGGGTCAAACCCACATGTACTGCAGCTCCTGCGTTGCAGCCGGATTTTTTTACCACTGAGCCGCCGGGCTGGCTGAACCTTTATAAAGCTCTTTGGTCTAAATTGTTTCATCTCTTTGGGTGAGAATATTTCTTTCTTTTCCTACTTATTTCCCTTCCCCCTAGTTCAGTTAGGTGTCTGTTCTGACGAACTGTTTTCTTGCATCAATTCTTTCCCTCTCTTAAGCCGCTTTGCCTCGTCAGATCATTCTTTCTTAGATGGTAGGGGGACAGAGCTCCGATCTGGCACTTCACGTCTATCTGCATCGTCTTCAAAACATGATCTCTGCCCTCATGAATACTGTAACCTCAAACAGAGAAAACACTCGTTCAGCAAGGATTCGCTCAGCATCTTTCCTGTGCATGGCCCTGTGCCCACTGGGGGGAGATGTTGCAGTGATGGCAACTGACAACCCTCCCAATAGAGAACTGACATTGTATTGGAGGGGGTGAGTCTTAAGCTAACAATTAAACAAAGGTTCTTTTGTTTTGGCTGTAATTATTAATTACTCTGAAGGAAAAGTCATGTGACAGTGGTTAGTAGAGTGATGTCTCCTGGACTAAAGCAATCACAACTAGCTTCCCCAAGAAGAAAAAGTTAAATTGAGACTCAAAGTAGGAATTTGCCAAATATGTGGTCTGGCATGCATGCTCAGTCATGTCGGACTTTTTGCAATCCCATAGACTGTAGCACATCAGACTCCTCCGTCCATGGGATTTCCCAGGCAAGAATACTGGAGTGGGTTGCCATTTTCTACTCCAGGGGATCTTCCTGACCCAACCAGGGATCAAACCCACATCTCCTGCATTGACAGGTAGATTCTTTACCACTGAACCACCTCAGAAAGTGAAAGTGAAGTCACTCAGTCGTGTCCAACTCTCTGTGACCCCATGGACTGTAGCCTACCAGGCTCCTCTGTCCATGGGATTCTCCAGGCAATAGTACCGGAGTGGATCGCCATTTCCTTCTCCAGAGGATCTTCCCGACCCAGGGATCGAACCTGGGTCTCCCGCATTGTGGACAGATGCTTTACCATCTGAGCCACCAGGGAAGCCCCACCAGTGAAGGGAAGCCAAAGAACAGGCAGAAAGCACATGGGAAGAAGTCTGGTTTCTTTCAGGAATTGATAAAAGACCATTATGGCTTGACTCTACCTGCTGGTCCAAATTCAGCCTCGCACCTCTTTCCTGTAGCCCACAAGCAAAGAACGATTTATACTCTTTAAATACTAGAAAAGAAGATTTCCTGAGCCATGAATCTAGCAGGAAAGGTGAGCTGCACCGTCCATAGCAGCGTTGCACTGGAACACACGCCTTTACGTTTTTGTTGGAACGCTTTCCCGCTCCATCAGCAGACCATGTGGCTCATAGAAACTGCAGTATTTACTGTGTGGCACTTCTTAGGAAAAGCCTGCTGTCCCCTTGTCTAGATCGTGGTGAGTGATGGGAGAACAGGGGTGGCACAAACAACCCAGATCAGATTTGCAGGGAATTAGAGGGGTGTTGTGATTTTGATCTATAATTTTAAGAATGATGAGAACCCTTCAAAGGCCTCTAAGCAGGGAATGACAGGCATGCCCCTGGAGACTTCCCTGGTGGTCCAGTGGTTAAGAATCTGCCTTCCAGTGCAGGGGATGTGGGTTCAACCCCTGGTTGGGGAACTAAGATCCCACATGCCTGGGAGCATCTAAGCCTTTGTGCCACAACTGCTGCGTCCATGCTGCAGCAGAGACCTGCACAGCCATAAATAAATAAGCAAGCAAGCGTCTGGCTGTTGTGAGGTAGATCAGAGGGGTCGAGTGGAGTTGCTGGAAGATAGACCAAAGGATTGTAGCAGCCTCAGTGTGAAATGATGGTGGTGGTGGAGATGGAGAGAACAAGAAGTGTCATTAATGTGCATTGAGTATTTTTTATGTTCAAGTATATTTCGATGCTTAGTCACTCAGTCACGTCCAGCTCTTTTGCGACCCTATGGACTGTAGCCCACCAGGCCCCTCTGTCCATGGGATTTCCCAGGAGAGAATACTAGAGTGGGTTGCCAGTTTCCTCCTCCAGAGATGGAACCCGAGTCTCCTGCATTGGCAGAAGGATTCTTTACCACTGAGCCACCTGGGAAGCCCAAGTACTTTCTGTACTTCTTTGTATTTAAGTCTACCTAACTGTCCTGTGGAGTAGGAATCATTCTTTTTTCCATTTTTGTCAATGAAAATGCTGTGACTTACAGAGATGAAGTTACTTTCCCCAAATTCATGTGGCTAGTAAGTGGTAAGTTGGGCTTCACATGTGGAGTTTGCTGACTCAACAATAGCTCTAAGAAGAATACAGAACAGAATTTACAAGATATTTTGTGTTTGATTGGATGTGGAAGTTCAGGGAGAACACAATATCAAGGAAAGCTTCAGATTTGTAACATAAGTAATTGGATAACTGTCTTGCCTACCAAATTCAAACTCCTCATTCAATGCCTTGTGGTTCTTTAAAGTATAATTATTTTATACAATAAGGTAAATTATAGCTTTCTTGCAAACATAAAATGAACATGTCAAAGATTTTATTTCATTAATAATTAATATTGATTAATTAATATTAATGGGGAACCCATGTAAACTGGTTCACATGGGGATTTGAGGAGCTTAGTATTTATGGTCAGTTTAATAAAGAAATATTAGCATTCAATTGCTAGGCTAAATACAGACTTGGTTAATGCCCATTATGGCAATAAATAATAACCTTTGGGATTTTCTTTCACACCAGGCAAAAATTATTTGCATCATCACCAGACAAAATCTACAAGTTAACCTTTGTCTCTACTGAGTTGTAAAAATAGCCCCATCAATATAAAACTAGTCAGAGGTTAAGCACGACACCACAATGAAAGAATACCCAGTCATTTATTTTTCCTGCTTCTAAGTTTTCAATACTTTTTCTGACGGTTTACAAAGTTTTCTTTCCTCTGGTAATGTTACTTTTCTTTCACTTGTTGCCATAGTTCTTGGCATTTTGTCTGGCATGACAGCTATCCTGTATCTAACTGTATCACAGTTAGATAATAGTAACCATCATTTGTAGGTATCTTAGCCACAAAACGCTTTTAACTTTAGGCTGGGGGAGTTTCACTTGACCCTGACTGGGTCTGAAGATGAAACTGACAAAGCCAAATCAATAGGGGAAAGCATAAAAATGTGTTTAATACAAGTTTCTGTGACATGAGAGCCTGCATAAAGAAATGAATACCGCCCCCCCCCCAAAAAAAAAAACCAGACCTGAACATTTTCATGCTAGGTTGATGAAGAGTGAACTGTCTTGTAGAAATGTAACAGGTTAAAGAGTAAATGTGGCTTCCTTGATGGCTCAGTGGTAAAGAATCTGCCTGGAGTTTGATCCCTGGGTCAGGAGGATCCCAGGGAGGAAGGAATGGCAACCCACTCCAGTGTTCTTGCCTGGGAAATCCCACGGGCAGAGGAGCCTGGAGGGCTGCAGTCCATGGGGTCACAAAGAGTTGGACACGACTGAGGGACTAAACAACAACAAAAAGGAGTAAATGTTGGGGTAGCATGTTCTGAACCCCACGTAATGTATGTTTTCTGTTTTAATCACCATGGCAACCCTGTGGTGGTGTCTGCTGTACTAGCCAAAAGCCTGGGAAACCGACTCTAAGAGGCTCCTTGCTGGTTTGGGGTCCACAGTTAGTGACAGAACCAGGACTCGTTTAACCCAGGGTGTCTCCTCTTTCAGTTTCATTTCAACTGTGTCAGACTGAATGAAGGAAACTCTTCTTCCCAGAAGACTGTTGGGTTCTCCAGATGCTCAGTAATAGTTGATTTCCTTGTGTGTCTGTGTGTCTCAGTGTGCTGCCTAATGTATCAAGATTCTGAGTCACTGTTTATGGACTCAAATCCTGAATGAAAGACAAGTAAGAAACCAGGAACAGACTCTGAGACATACCATATTCGTCGTGTCCGACTTTGCGACCCCATGAATCACAGCACGCCAGGCCTCCCTGTCCATCACCATCTCCCTGAGTTCACTCAGACTCACGTCCATCGAGTCAGTGATGCCATCCAGCCATCTCATCCTCTGTCGTCCCCTTTTCCTCCTGCCCCCAATCCCTCCCAGCATCAGAGTCTTTTCCAATGAGTCAACTCTTCACATGAGGTGACCAAAGTACTGGAGTTTCAGCTTTAGCATCATTCCTTCCAAAGAAATCCCAGGGCTGATCTCCTTTAGGATGGACTGGTTGGATCTCCTTGCAGTCCAAAGGACTCTCAAGAGTCTTCTCCAACACCACAGTTCAAAAGCATCAATTCTTCGGCAATCAGCCTTCTTCACAGTCCAACTCTCACATCCATACATGACCACAGGAAAAACCATAGCCTTGATTAGATGGACCTTAGTTGGCAAAGTAATGTCTCTGCCTTTCAATATGCTGTCTAGGTTGGTCATAACTTTCCTTCCAAGGAGTAAGCAAGCGTCTTTTAATTTCATGGCTGCAGTCACCATCTGCAGTGATTTTGGAGCCCAAAAAGATAAAGTCTAACACTGTTTCCACTGTTTCCCCATCTATTTCCCATGAAGTGATGGGACCAGATGCCATGATCTTCATTTTCTGGATGTTGACCATATTCTTACTGTCTGGCAATTTCTGCTTTTATTGCCACGTACCAAAGACAGGACTATGAAAATCACCTAAAACCGTCAAATCTCAGTTCTCTTTTTTTCTCCCCATATCCAACAGACTTCCAGCACAAAATAACCGTACAGGCCTCCCCCAATTTGGACAAACGAAGAAGTCTGAACAGCAGCAGCTCCAGCCCACCCAGCAGCCCCACAGTGATCCCCCGACTCCGAGCAATACAGCGTAAGCTTTCTCCCCCTTGGGGTCTTTTGGGTGGGTTTCTGTCACTAGTGGACTTTAATTCAACTTAAGCAGACATGTTTTTATAAGTGGTTTCTAAGCATGTGAAATACAGGAGGTATCATAACTATTTGGAAATCAAAATTTTCTTCTTAGTCTAATTTTCTTATTTTCACAGTAAATGATTTTTAGACTCTGCACAATTGGTGATGTTACCAGGCCACAGAGTAGAAACTGAAATAAGATCTTGAGACTTATAAGATTTTGTGAAGCCTGTACCTGTGACGTTTGTATAG
The DNA here is from genome assembly GCF_032405125.1 of Capricornis sumatraensis. Taxonomy (NCBI): domain Eukaryota; kingdom Metazoa; phylum Chordata; class Mammalia; order Artiodactyla; family Bovidae; genus Capricornis; species Capricornis sumatraensis. Next base: position 38,699,533 of record NC_091078.1, on the reverse strand, counting down.
CCGAATTACATCAGTAGCATACTTGTGGATATTTTGAAAACTGAAATCCAGAATTTGAGGTTACTTCCAGTTGTTTTGTAAATAAAGAAGACAGTGTTCTGCTTTTTTGGGATTTAGCTCTCATTTGGTGTGTATTGACCACCCTAATGCACATGGCCCCCCATGTTAGGGTAATTCGACTTAGGGTTTTATGGCTTTACAGTGGTTTTAAAGTGACTCACATTCAGTGGAAACCATACTTTGAATTTTGATCTTTTCCTGGGGAGTGATGCGAGGTGCCATCCTCTCAAGATGCTGGGCTCCTGGTCAGCCCCGCCGTCATGAGGAGAAATAAGCCATATACTCACAGTTACTCTGCTTTTCACTTTCACTGCTGGATTCCGTAAGTTACATGAGATATTTAACTTTAGTATAAACTAGGCTTTGTATTCGATGATTTTGCTAACTGTAGCCTAGTGTGACTGTTCTAAGCGGGTTTCCCAGGTGGCTCAGATGATGAGAAATCCGTCTGCCATGTGGGTCGCACGGGTTCATTCCCTGGATCGGAAAGATCTCCTGGGAAAGGAAAAGGCCTCCTACTCCAGAATTCTTGCCTGGGAAACCCCATGGACAGAAAGAGCTGGAGGGCTGCAGGCTATGGGGTCACAGAAGAGTTGTATACAACTTGGCAGCTAAACAAACACAGTAACTCTTCTAAGCACATTTTTTTAATTAATGAATTAATTTTAATTGGAGGCTAATTGCTTTACAATATTGTAGTGGTTTTTGCCGTACATTGACATGAATCAGCCGTGGGGGTACATGAGCACGTTTAAGGTGGGCTGGGCTAAGCCGTGTTCGGTAGGTCAGGTGTATTAACTACATTTTCAACTTACAGTGGTTCTGTGCGAGTTTCGGTTAGACCCAAAGTGTAGATTTTTACCCCCTGTGTAGCTATGTCATAATGCTTTCAGCTTTGTTTCTAGTGCCTCTGGTGTGTGACAGGATTGTTTTCTAAGTGTGTAGTAATAACAGCCACTCTCCCCATGGTTCTCAAGCAGCGAGGGGCTGCGGGAGGAGGCAGTTGTGTGTCACACGTGTGTGTCAGCAACGGGTAGAGGTCAGACGTGAATGTAAACCTTCCCACAAGGGGATGAAATAAGGCAAGATGTGGGAAAACTTGCATATGTTCAGGTTTTAAAAGGTAATTATAGCCAAACAGTTGTGATGACTAATGAAATAGTGGCTGAAATTACAGTTTCAAAATAGACCTTTGTTCCTTAGGTTCTAAACTTTGATTTGGTTAAAAAATTAAGTACTAAGTTAAATGTTCAATTTGCCTTTTTTTTTTTTCCTCCCAAGTAAAATGAAGTCCTAACTATTGCATCATGTTAAATGCATAGATAAAGAAACTATCAGCCCTTTATGGCTACCTCAGGTTTACCTTTTACCTTTCTTACTGTTATGATTAGAGACAGACATTTGCCTCGAGTAGGGTGAAAGAAATAACTTCTTCATTCTTTTCATGTTTCTCAATCATCTATACACTTTGAGTAAGATAGTTTTACAACTGACTTGATTCATCCTAAAACTTAAAAAATTGTAATTGGTTAATGAGTGATGCTCTCTGTTTAGTGACCTCAGATGAAAGCAATACAACTTGGGGCAGAAACACCGTCTGTCGACAAGAAGAATTTGAAGATATAAAAAGGAATTTCAAGAAAAAGGGTTGTACCTGGGGTCCAAATTCGATTCAAATGAAAGAAAGAACTGATTGCAAAGAAAGGTACACGTGTGACATCTGGTGGTATTTCAGTGTGCACTGTGACGCAGAGCAGTGCTTTTTTACTTAGTTATTTTTTATCAGGGCCTTTTACATGTTGCATTGGCCAGACTTACCTTTTAAAAAGCAATTAGAGTAATACAAAGATACCTGAATATCAAGTTAATTTCTAGGATGGGCTTATCATACTAAATTAATTATTATTTGGTTAAGCAGTTTAAAAAGTGTTTTACATCTCATGTTAAAGTTTTATTTGTACTTTGTTAGCTCTTTAAAACACAGAATCTAAATGTGTTCTCATACTACCTAAAAATCTTGTTAGTGTGTATTTACCAAAACCTAGTTTATGTTCATGTGGTTCTATTATTTCAAAATAAACATTTTTCTCTTGTAGAATAAGACCTCTCTCAGATGGCAACAGTCCTTGGTCAACCATATTAATAAAAAATCAGAAAACCATGCCATTGTCTTCATTATTTGTGGACCAGCCAGGTAAATGGGTTTCAGGAAATAGACTTAGCATGTGAGTGCTCTGGAAGTGATGTCAGAAAGGTTAGCAGCGTCAGAGTAGTAGTGGGGCTACACTGAGCTTGAAACTTATCTTCTGTCCTGGCAGTGTTCATGGTGGAAAGTAATCATTAGGCTCCACATTGTTTATCAGGAATTTGTAACTCCTATTCTTTACCAGAAAAATTAGTATAATATATTAGATAGATCCAAATTAGTATAGGAAATAGTAAATATGAAAATGTAGGCACCCTGAAATTCTGCCGAGGTTGTATTCCCACCCCACGACATGATAAAATATTGTCAAGCTAGTTAGCTGTGGAAAACTACTGCTGGAAAGTGTTACATTGGAATCTCTAATTTAAGTAAGTCATCATTGCTTTCTATATTCAACATTCCTGTTCAGTGTTCAGATATTAAAAGATTGAAAAGATACGGTAGTTGTTGAAAACCCTCAATGATGGCTATCACCAAAGAAGACAAAATTGGTCTTTACCCTCAACAACTTAAGACAGCTCTTTGATACGGTGATCAAAGGAAAGATGCTTTAGCTAAACATGGTATAGACATCTTGAATTTATTATTACTGCTGTGTTCAATTTTGCACACACCTTATCACTCACTGTTCATTGTTAATTTTCTTCTCCTGTGTTATGACAAGCATGTGGTTTCAGCCTAAGTATCTCCATAAATACATTCAGGTAAACAGAGGCAGGTCCCCTCTGAATCCTGGATAAGCACTCTCTGACACCAGATTCGTTACTGTGTGCTGACTCTCTCTTGCCTATAAAGCCAAGAGGTTCTCTCATTATATACTGCAGTGGGTCATCAAATGTCACTTGAGGAGTCATGAAGGGCAATCAATAGTCACAAAACTGTTATTTCTACAGTACATGTTTCATTATTTGTGACTGGGTAGTCGGCCTTTTTTTTTTTCAATGTTTTTATTCTTTCTTAGAATATTTTGATCCTATTAATAACTCCTCCACAGGTCACTTGGAGGAAATAAAAGGATTTATGTAGCTGACCCAGCTGGGTCTCCATGAAGTTAACCCTGTAGTCCACTGGAAGGGTCAGTGAGCAAAGGGTTCACACCGTCTGTCCTGCCTGAAGGCCCCCTCCCACCTCCCATCTGTGTGGCCTGGTGCTTCTGTGAGTTTATGTCTCAGCTCAAGCATTGCCGGAAAGCCTTCCTTGACCACCTCAGCTGAAGTGGTATCTCACCCCAGCCCTCTACCTCAGTACCCGTTTTTATTTATTTATCACTTTTTTTTTTATGGGGCAGATTTTTCTTTTATTTTTCAAGAAAGAAAAGCACATGAAGGAAATTCAGAAAAATACGATAGGGTAAAAGTGACACAAACCAGAAATTCAAGCGGCCTTATTTTTTTATTTATTTATTTTTTGCTCCACCATTTCCCCATAACATTTTTGGTTTTGTTTTTATTTTTTACTTTTTGATTTATTGATTTCCAATTGGAGGATAATTGCTTTACGATATTGTGTTGGCTTCCACCATATATCAACATGAATCTGTCATAGCTATACCTATGTCCCCTCCCTCTTGAACCTCTCTCCCTGTTCATCACTCTTATCTAAAATTCTTATTTGTCTACATGGAACCCATAATATATGTGTTCTTCATCACCCACAAATTAGAATGTCAACTCAAAGCCAAAAAGTTTATCTGTTGTGTTCACCACTCTACTCGGAGTGCCTGGTGCCTAGCAAGCACTCGGCGTCTCCCGAATGCCTGTGACTCCCAAAAGGACAGTATGATCTTATGCAGATATTGATCATGTTTGCCTTGGTTTCAGGGCTTGCAAATGCCCCTGCAGGTCCCTCTGCAGGGAGCCTGAGTCATAGCACCCTGGATACCCCTTGTGCAGGGTCCTCCTGGATGAACCATTTGCTAAACTGTAAAGGACTCCATGTGTCATGATGTAGAATATGTATTTGTTAGATTTCAGCTTTGTTTTACAGTGTAGTTTTCATGGTTTTTGCGGGAAAATGGTCCTAGCGTGTGTGTGTTTATCCTTCTATGTAGGTACTTGTGAAGAGCCAAAACTTGCCCCTGACGGATTGGAACACAGAAAACCAAAGCAGATAAAATCGCCAACTCAGGCCTACATTGATCTACCTCTTTGGAAAGATGGCCAGAGAGAGAACCCGGTGGAACCTGAAAGCTGGGAGGAGGGAACCCCAGTGAGCCCTGCTGCCGACACTCCTCAGGGGACCCCTCCAAACAGTCTGAGCAGATCCCCCCAGAGAAAGAAAACGGAGTCTGCTCTGTATGGCTGTACCGTGCTGCTGGCATCGGTGGCTCTGGGCTTGGACATAAGAGAGCTCACGAAAGCACAGGATCCCGAAGACCCGTTGCCCAAGGAAGGCAGGAAGAAACGTGAAGGCATCTTCCAGCGGGCACCTAAGTCTCGCCGCAGTGCCAGCCCCGCCGCAAGGCTGCTGGCCATGGGCGAGGGAGCCAGCAGCACCCCCTCCCTCCCACCGTCCACCACTGCAAACCTCCTGTCCGTGCCTTCCCTCTCCACCAGGTGCCTGCTGCACACCGACGGCGAAGACTCCTTCGAGAGCAGCACACACATCTCTTGTGCCCCTCAGGTGCCCACTCCAGATCCTTGCCCTGCCTTTGGAGGGTGGGGCCAGAAGTCAACCCCCATGCCAGGACTGGAGACCAGCCGTGATGGGTGGAGAAACCTGCCTCCTTCCTTCATGGAGCTGACATGTGGGGGCGTTTCTTACGCTACTGCTTCCAAGGAGAGAGCAGCAGGTCACCGAAGGACCCTGTCTGATGGAAGTGCTGCCCGGCCCCCAGGTAGGCTGCATTAATGGGTGAAAGTACCAGATACCACTGTAGAGACTGCACTGTAAAATTGCGTGACTCTCTGATTCTCTTTTCCATATGATTACATTTACAGATTTCTTTTCACTCTTTACAGAAATCTTTGCATTTTACCCTTTCATGTGACTGTCATTTAATTTTACTCTTTCATTTGACCTTAACTATCATTTAGATTCTAGAGAAAATACAACTAAATTTCAGCAATTTAAATACTTAATAGCATATTAAAACAGAGCGAGCACGTGGAGAGTAACTGCTCCAAGCCCCTCACGTTAGGTAGACAATCATTTGACAAAGTCTGAACCAATAATTAATAGGAGAGCTGCTGCTAAAACTGGTTGTCCTTCCTCCCCCGTGGTACCATGTCTTCTGCATCACCTGACTTCACTGTCTAGTTATGCTGAGATTGAGTTTAGGGGGTATAAAAATCAAATGGACAGTAAATGCTATGTGGGGATTAACTATTATTTCTTTTGTATGTAAATGTGATTACAATCACATCAGATATAGATCATGAGGATCAAGTGAGATAATGTATATGAAAAATGCTTTTTAGATCATAAAATGTTATGCTAGGATTGGTTATAAAGTGTATTAAAACTGAGGCTGCTTTCATTTGCTCTATCTTCTCCTTTATCTCTTTAAGTGTGCTCTAAGTAGGCACATTTTTTCTAATATTAGTTTTCATTGTCTTTAAATAAATTGGTTTATCGCTCTTTTATGATGTAATAAATATTAGTAATTTATAATTGCACATGGTGAAATCCCATCACGATAATCCCGTAAGAACTTTTTTTCTTCATTTGAAGCCAATAATTATCTGCTAGAGTGGTAGCAGGCCTTCCCTGATGGCTCAGCAGTGAAGAACCCGCCTGCCAATGCAAATGACATGGGTTCAATCCCTGGGTCAGGAAGACCCCCTGGAGAAGGAACTGGCAACCCGCTCCAGTGTTCTTGCCTGGGAAATCCCAACAGAGGAGCTTGGTGGGCTACAGTCCATGGGGTCGCAAAGAGTCGGATGCGAATGAACAACAGGGTGGTAATAAGTCAGTTCTTCAGAACAAAAAAGGAAAGGTGTAACGTGTAGAAACGTAGGTGCTTCCTTATTTTCATTAATATTTCCAAATTGTCACCTGAAAGTGAATTCAGTCATATTCACCATCATTTTACGCCTTAATTTTAGTCCAGTCTAATCCTGTTTATTAAACAGTTCTAATGATCATTGTTCTAAGCATCTGATGATGATTTAGCTCCTTACAGTTGTAGTTTCCACAGATTCAAGCAATCTTTCCAACTTTGAGGTACTTTTCAATACAAACAAACCTTATATCCTAACAGTTTGTAAAGTAAGGTTTGTGTTCAGGTTCTTTTGTCAAAGCTTACTTTACAAACTGTTAGGATATAGGGTTTGGGTGAAGTCACCCAGTTTATTTTCCTTGATATCCATTGTTTTCAATGTTACTGTCTAATCACACACTCTCTTTGCCAGCTGGTGCAGCTCTCATCTCAGCCCCCGGAGCCTCTGAACTGCCCCCTGAGTGGGTTTGGGGGATGCCCCCCTCCCTGTCTGGACCTCACAGTGACCTGCCAAGTGAAGTCCCGCCTGAAAAGCAAAGAGCTGTCCATATGGTGCCTCTGCCTCGCCCTCCCCCTCTAAGAAGCCGAGGAGGTGCCCTGCAGGCCTTCCCGCCGAGAACAGAGTCTCAGCCCTCACAGGCTGGCCCTGCAGTGGGTGGTCCAGGACCAGCCCACAGCTGTCCTCTCGGCCCCAAGAAGAGAACTCAGCCCCGCATGCCTTCCTTGCTGGACACCGACGTGGAAGGCCAGAGCCGGGACCGCACGGTGCCTCTGTGCAGGATAAGAAGCAGAGCGAGCCGACCATCTCTGTACGAACTCGAGAAAGAATTTCTGTCTTAAGTGCCTTCTGTTGTTTAAGCATTTCTTTTTGTGTTTTTAAGGTGAACAAATGAAAACAAGGTGTCTGCCTTTTAATTGTTTCATGCTGCTGTGTTTTCAAATATGTGGCCATGTCACTGAAACAGTCATGGATGTCTAACTTCTCCAGAAATGGAAGTCATTGCCGTTGGCTGACTGTATCGTTTGTCCACTGGATTCTTACCTAGCAACTTGAAATACTACACACACTATAAAGCAAGAACTGTACAACAAAGCGAATCTGTGTTTAAGCACAACTTTAAATGCTTTTTCTCCCCATTTATATTCTTTTCCGGTGGTGGTGGTGGTGTTCAGTCGTGCGACCCCACACACAAAAATTGTAAGAGTGCCATTTTTGATTCCTTCCTTCCTGTTGCCTTCCTTCGTTTTCTATTTCCCTTTCCCTTCTTTTCTTCATTTCTCACTTTTGTTTTGTTACTTGTGCAACAAAAGCCAAGAATAATGTGATATTAGTGAGTAAAGGTGTCTGTTTTTAAAAATTTGATGACTAGAATAGATGCAGAGTCCTATTTAAGCTACTTAAGTTCAGCAATGGGCTTATAATGCACAAGTATGTCCACATCTCATCTAAAATATGCAATGTTTCTCTCTTTGAGAAAATTTTACTGAATGTAGTTTATAAAAGTTTTAATGAATGTAACTTCTAAAAGTTTTATCCATTGGAACTCCAAAGTAGATTTAAAACAAATCAGTCATTAACAGTTGACTTAGACCATACGATGTACAGCTGAGACACACTAACCTGTGGGTTCTCCCTGTAAAAATGGTCCCCCGTCATCAGTAGCCATTAATTTGGTATCCAGAAGTGTAAAGCTTTTATTTTGCCATGGAGTTTTTAAAAATTAATTGACACATGTGTCTTGATGTCATTTAATTTTTATTTTCTCTATTTAAATGCATAATCATCCCAGTAACCTCAAATACAGTCAGTGAGAAACACTGTTAGAATTCAGGTATTTTCCAATAATAGTTATTTCACATTTCACTTAATTGTGGATAAGTGTTAGATATCTGCTGGGTGAGATAAGTTGATGTCATAGAAAAGAAAAATATAGATTATTTTCAGATGTGGATTTATAAAATGAATCTTTGGATAGCAGATCAGATTTTTAAATGATTTAAAATTATTTTATGAGTCACTTTTATGAATTATACAGATATGCTGCAAATGGACTACTGAGTTATTCAGCTATGAAACGGCTATCCAGGAGCTTGGTGAACTTGTCTGGGTTCTTCTGTTAAATATATTATGCCTCTATCACTAGAATATGATTATTCAGATGAAAGATAATAACTGTCTTAAATTTTCCATACAGTGAAAAACTTTAATTGCAAATATTACTTGTTACTTCATTTAAAATTTTTCCTTGGTTAAGAGTTACTGAATAATTGAAAGGTCAGCAATTCAAATTAAATCAAGTGTGATAAAATATCTACCTATAGTAGATTTTTTAAAAGTAAAATTGTACTATTTAGCCATTTTGGAACATCTTAGCCATCTAACAAGTATGCCCCAGCAAATAAAGAACAGGGCATGAAAGGATTATGTTAATATAAGCGCATTTTGCCCTAAAGAAAACAGTCTTGTGTTTAAGATTCTTGCAGCAAAATCTCAGGTACTTAATTACATTTTGTTGTGTTACGGTCCATTCTGTGATTTGACTTCCCTTTGGGGTGGCTGTTGAATTATGTAACAGAGATTTGGTTTCCTCAAAATTGTATCACACTTGAAAATACGGTTGACTGCTTCATACTTAGTCACTTGGGGGCATGTAACTTCCAGCTAAAAGTAAAGGAAATATATGCCTACAAGGATACATGAAACACGAAATATAGAAATCATGTTTTCAGTGTTGCTTCTACCAAAACACTGTGTGCATTTGTGTGTGTGGCGTGTGTGTGGCGTGGCATGTGAGGGTGGGAGAGTGATGGGTATCCATCTGTCTTGTTCCTCTGCTCTGTTCCTGTTTGGCTTTATTTTCGTCAACTTTACATTATGAATTTAGAAATGAAGCTATATTAAAAAGACAGTTATGATAAAAGGACTCAATCTCACATGTTACTGCAGATAGTTATTTTTTGCTGCGATCCACTGTACATCTGTGATTTTCTATGTATATTAGTATACTTAGCAGAATCTGGTTATTTATTTTCATATAGACTTAATAGCTCACTGAAAGATAAATTAAACTGATTCCTATTAGTCAACAATTAAGGTGCTCCCACTGCAGAGATTTGAGGCCTGGGCCTGATATGCTGTATTATGAAGCTTTGTGACTGAAAAAGATGTTTACATATGTTGTCTATTTTTTTAATAAACTTTTTTTTATAGCTTGTCTATTTGCTCAGTGGCTTTGGTCTACTCCTGATGATTGTGCCTAGTTTGTAATAGTTTATTTTTTATTCAATAAGGGAAAGTATGTTAATAAGATTATTAATAAGCCAGGTATTAACCTGCTAAATTGATTAAATGGAAGGATCATGAAATGAGCCATGGGATTAAATATCTTTTTTAAAGTATAATGAAATGCTTTATTTCAAATGTTGTTTGGTTTACATGTGCATTGAAACATTGCGTTTAATTTCACTGTGAGAATTTTGCAACTCTAGCTTTTCAGAAGGCACGTTTTGGCAGAGTGAATTACTATATAAAGTAAATATCAGTTGATGCGAGAGGGATGTGGTTAATGAGACATGTTCATTGTTAGCATGTTTAAATCAGAAGAATTCCAAAAAACAACCTAACCTCTAGTGATTCTTGGTAGGCATTAAAGACTTGGGTGAATTAGGAAAGAAGCCAGTAGCATTTCATGCAGATCAAGGCAACAAACTGCCATGTAAGTGGGAGAAAAAAGTAACATCTATTGTATAGCTGCTAAGTGTTAAGGCCTCTCCTAGGTGCCATGTAAGACACTCCCTTTAATTCTCTGTAGCAGAGTTTGTGAGAGAGGTAGTAGTATCCCTATTTTATTAGATATAAAACTGGCAGAGAAATTTGATAAACTTCCAAAGACCCACCAACATTTACCTGTTCACAACTGTCATATAGTATAGAAGATGGACACATCTGCAGGGTGACTTTGTAAATGGAATCCAAAGCTAAGGTAATTTTTCACTCATCAGAAAGTTCTAAATTCTAGGGTTCTCCCTCCTGGTCAAGTGGTTAAGACTTGGAGCTTCCAAAGCAGGGAGTGCAGGTTCAATCCCTGGTCAGGGAACTAAGATGCCATATTCCTTGCGGGTGGTCAAGATACTAAGGAAAAAAATTTTTTAATTCTAGAGGTGGATGAATTCTTAAAGTTAACAGCGGGATACTTCCTAAGTAATTGTAAAATGAAAGTACTGCAAACTGCATATCTAATAGATCAACTCAGACAAAAGTAGGATTCTGTTTGATGGGTTTCTTTTTCAATGGATTTATAAGTATGGTGAAATTGTTTAAGAACTGCAATATAAATATAAAATATTTGGGCTTAAGCTGTCTGTACTCTTCTAAAAAGGTCACTATGCTAAAACATGAGGCTTTTATGAGTGAAACAAGGTAATAAGTACCATACAGCAGAACAAAATTTTGTTGTTGTTTAGCAAAACATAAATTGAATTAAGGACTTTCCATAGCCACTGGGAAAAACTAAAGGAATTCAGTGATGAGCAAGAGAGACACCAATTGTGTACTTTGCTGCATGGTTCTTAAGATCCAGGAAGTCAGACATTGAGAAGCTAAGCAGGGCCAGTTTTGTGGATTCATGCCTTGGGCGTCACACTCGGAATAGTCCCTGAGCCTGATTTTAATGCTCTGCTAATACCATCTTGAAATCCTTAAGAGATCTTGAACATGAGGCCCCTCATTCTTATTTTGCACGGGGCCCAACAAATTCTGTGGCCAGACCTGACTACGGGGCTTCCCTGTAGCTCAACTGGTAAAGAATCTGCCTGCAGGGCAGCAGACCTGGGTTCAGTCTCTGGGTTGGGAAGATCCCCTGGAGAAGGGAATAGCAATCCACTCCAGTGTTCTCGCCTGGAGAATCCCATGGGCAGAGGCACCTGGCAGGCTACAGTCCACGGGGTCGCAAAAAGTTGGACACGAGCGACTAAGACACTGACGAGTGAAGAGAGTGTTATAAAGGTGAAGTCGGTGCTGCTCAGTAGCACTGCAGAGCAGACCCGACCCGGGGCTCAGAAGCCTGGGTAAGAGGCGATCCCTGGAGAGTTGCTGCTTGTGACTCAAGTCATGCCTCTCCTGGAAGTTTCAGGATTTCTTCTTTGCCTTTCAGCATTTCACCATGGTCTGTCTTGGTGTGGATCTCTATATCATACTTGGAGTTTTAATTTCTTGGATGTGTAGGTTTTTTTCCCAGCAAATTTGGGGTTTTTAGCCACAATTTCTTCAAATATTTTTTCTGCTCCTTTTACTCTCTCCTGGGACTCTTGTTACACCTAAATTGGTATACTTACTGGTGTCCCACAGTTCTCTAAGGCCCTGTTCTTTTTCACTCATCCTTCTCTTTCTGTTTCCAGATTACATAATCTATATTGAGGGCAAGAGGAGAAGGGGGCAACGTGAGATGGTTGGATGGTATTATTGACTCCATGGACACGCGTTGGAGCAAACTCGGAGATAGTGAACAGCAGGGAAGCCTGGCGTGCTGCAGTCCGTGGAGTCAGACACAACTTAGCGACTGAACAATCTATAATGATTTCAAATTCTCTTACCTTTCTTCAGCACCAATCTACTGTCAAACCCCTCTAATGACTTTTTTTCATTTTAATTATTATGTTTTCAGCTCCATAATTTCCATTTGATTCTTTCTGAAAACTTTTATCTCTTCATTGATAATCTCTTTTTGATGAAACATTATCATTATCCCTCCCTTCTTTAAGTGTGTTTTTCTTTAACTCATTGAACAAACTCATAATAGCTCTTTGAACTCTATTAAATCTGACATCTGGACCTTTTCACATGCCATCTCTATTGCCTCTGTTCTCCCCAATATATGGATCATACTTTTCTGTTTTTTTTTAATGTCTCATTTTTTGTTGAAAATTGGACATTTTAGGTAATATATGGTAGCAACTATAGATAATGATGACTGCTTTCAGCAGTTGTGCTTTTTGCCTTGGAGGGTGGGTCCTCAGAGCTCCTCATGCAATCATCCCATAATGGAACCTCTTTATTAACATTTTGCAAAGCTTCTCACTAACTCCCGAAGCATTTTGTCCTATGGCTTCATGTGACACCACACATCTGAAATCATGTTGTTTATCTCATGACTCTAAAAGCATTTCAAGGCAGACCACTTTCCTCTGGCCCTGTTCTAAGAGCTCCATTTGTAGATATTCTGTGCTTATTTATCATCTCTCCTTAGATATCTGAGACCTTTCATCCTGAACATGGCCCAAATAAAACTTGAAATTCACATCCTTCCCTAAATTTGCTCTTCACTAGTCCTCTTCTTAGTAAACGGCACTTAGTAAAGACTAGGCAGTTGGAGGCCTCCACTGACTAGTCTTTAAAGTATCAACATCATGAATGCATCTGTCTCACCCACAGTGGTTCAACAACTGCTTGTAGAATAATTGGCTGAATCATTCCCATTTTACAGATGAAGAAACTGAAACTTAGAGAAATAAAGTAATTTGCTAGATTAGTCCTTTTAGATGACAGGAAAAAATGTTTCTTAAATGTTAATTAATAAATATCATTGTTAACATCAAAGGACAATTGAAAGAAAGTAATATAAAGTGTAACTGGAGTGGGACTTTGGACATATTGTAAAGGAGTTTGATTACTTGTCTAAAGATTTGGCACTGTATTTTGCCTTAAAAAAAAGCAATCAGGGTTCTCCAGAGGACCAGAACAAATGGACATACATATATCTATTTCAGAGAGAGGGAGATTTATTTTAAGGAATTGTTTCACACGATCGTAGGGACTAGCAAGGTGGAACTCTGCAGGGTAGCCTGGCAGACTGGAGACCCGGCGCAGGGCTGACACTGCAGCTGGAGTCTGAAGGCCATCCACCTAGAGGCAAATCCTGAGGCCAGGGTGTTGGCCGGGTTGGTTTCTTCTTCTTTATTTTGAATTCAGTTTATTTATTTTTTGAAAGTCTTTATGGAATTTGCTACAATATTGCTCCTGTTTTATGTTTTGTCTTTTAAAACTTTAAATGTATTTATGTTTTAAATTGAAGGATAATTTCTTTGCAGAATTGTGTTGGTTTCTGCCAAACACCAACATGAATCATTCATATATGCTTTGATTTTTTTGTCCTTGAGTTGTGGGATCCTAGCTCCCCTACCACGGATTGAAGCCACACCCCCTGCCTTGGATGGTGAAGTCTTAACCCCTGGACCACCAGGGTTGGTTTCTTCTGAAGCCTGTCTCCTCAACTTCCAGGTCTTCGTACTGTGTCTTCATATAGCCCTCCCTCCGTGTATGTCTGTTTCCCCAGTTTCCTCTTCTGTTAAGGATACAATCAGATGAGAGCCTGCTCCAATGACTCGTTTTAACTTGATTGCGTCTGGAAAGACTCCAGCTCCAAGCACAGTCATATTCTGTGGCACTGGGCATCATGCCTCTGCACTCATTGGCCTGCAAGCCTGTACTTGCCCAGCCTCAAGAAAGAGCCCTGGGAGGGTGGGGAAGATAAGGGAGGAATAAGACAGGGAGATCTCCTGCCTCCCTGCAAATACATTAAAAGCTCATCAGAATATGGAACAGCTCCTACAGAGCAACTTCTAAGTGACAGCAGAAGACCCCAGGCCTCCAAAAAGGCAAGCTAATCTCCTTGGAATGAGAAATGAAACCATTATTGTAGAGCAATTATCCTTCAATTAAAAATAAATAAATTTAAAAACTTAAAAAAAAATAAGAGTCCTGGAGCCAGCAACAGAAACATCCATGGCTTAATGAATGAGGGGGGATCTTACATGTCTGAAACCAAGTCCTGGAGTGACACCCGCCATGTGCAGCAGACGGCAGGCAGGACACAGCAGCAGTCTTGGCTCCAGGGCATGGGAGCACGCAATTGCCAGTGAAAGGTTGGCTCACTGGTTACCAGGGAAACCAACATCCCTCACCGCCCCTCAGGCTAACGACCTCCACAGGGCAGATGTCTTCCCTTTGGTGAACTATCATAGTGGAGCTGTTCTCATCTAGAGGTTAAAATAATCACTGTCTGGAGCAGGGGGCCAGTGTGCAGGCATTTACCAGTTAGGCTTTATGAAGAAGAAGGAAGGTCAGTCAGGCGAGTAGGGTGTGGCTGAGGCAGGGACTGAGCAGGAGATGGACAGAGATCAAAAGGGCAGCCCTCGTGGGGGCCTGACCATATAGCCTCCCGCATACAAAATTGGGGCATGCAATTTGTTCATGACAGGCTAGAAGATGCTTCCAAATACTAGATATGACAGTGGTGTGTAAAGTAGAGAGGGACTAGAGGCAGGGATTTTATCAGGTCTAATAGTGAGAATAATGAGGAAAGGAAGCTCGAGAGGAACTTTACAGTCTCAAAATTGGAGACAACCGGTAACGAAGCAAGAAGTCAGGACGAAACAGTTAGCCAATGGGGATGTTAGGGATAAGCCAGAAATAAAACATTGAAAGGAGAACTGGTGCTTACATAAAATGAGGATTTGGGTGAAGTGAAAGAGGGAGGGAGGCAAAGTTTGCAGTTCTGAATGATAGAAAATTCTAGAGACATCCAGAAAGAAAGAAATGGCAACCCATTCCAATATTCTTGCCTGGAGAATCATGTGGACAGAGGAGCCTGGTGGGCTGCTGTCCATGGGGTCGCACAGAGTTGGACACGACTGAAGCGACTTAGCATGCATGCATGCATTGGAGAAGGAAATGGCAACCCACTGCAGTGTTCTTGCCTGGAGAATCCCAGGGATGGAGGAGCCTGGTGGGCTGCCGTCTATGGGGTTGCACAGTCGGACATGAATGAAGCGACTTAGCAGCAGCAGCAGCAGCAGCAGAGACATCCAACTATCGGCCCAAATTTGCAGCTGGAATTTGAGACTGGGGTTGGAGTTGGAGAGAGATTCTGCAGTCATTTAAATTTTGGTGATAAAGATGCTGAATGGGACAGGTGAGAAAGGCAGAGAGAAGAAAGCTGAAGAAAGCTCTTCAGGAAAGTGAGAAGATCCAGAGGGTGATGGAAAGAGGATGGACGGCTCATATAAGTTAAAAAAGACCCAGAAGAGTATAAGGCAGGGACTCCCCTAGCAGTCCAGTGGTTAAGACTCCACGTTTTCACACCAAAGGGCACAGGTTCAATCCCTGATCAGGGAACTAAGATCCCACATGCCATGTGGCACAGTCATAAAAATAATAAATTTAAAAAGAAGAGTGGAAGGCAGTAGAAGATCACATCTCCCCAAATACTTTCCCTTAATCCATAACAACTTTAAAAGAACCAAATACTAAAAACTTTCTTAGGGACAAAAAGCTAAACTTTTTAGACTATTATTGTCTGGGAATGACACCATTCCCTAGAGCTATCAGCACTTATTTCCCTTCTGACTGGAGTGGACACACTTTAGTTTTATTCATGGAATTCTTATATTCCTTTTGACTCCTGAGGGGAGTCAAAGGTATATAAGACCATGAGCCAGAGCACCCTCTACCCAATACCCCTTCCTCCTTTCTGTGCTTTTCCAAAGTGTGAAGAGACAGTGATAAGGCACAATCCAGCTATAGTTCTGCATGTCTAAAACTGGAGAACAGGAAACTAATGTTTTACCATTATCTGATCTTAGACATGTTGATTAACTTTCCAGCCTCAATGGCCATCTTGCCCCTTGCCACTCCCTGCCAATGATGTGTGGATCTGTCTGCAGCATCGTTTCCCTTGGGGTGTCAGTGCTGCCTGGCAATGTTTAGTGGCAGGAGAAACCCCCGGACACATCTACAGAGGTAGTCTGCTGACAAGGAGCTGTACCTAGGAGGCGCTTTTCTCCCCTGGAACATAGTCTCTCCAAAAGCTTTTACTCAGTCTGTGAAGGAATATTCTCCCTGGTGGTTCAGATAGTAAAGAGTCTGCTTGCAATGCAGGAGACCCAATCCCTGGGTCAGAAAGATTCCCTGGAGAAGGGAACGCCTACCCACTCCAGTATTCTTGCCTGGAGAATCCCATGGACAGAGGAGCCTGGCGGGCTACAGTCCATGGAGTCACAAAGAACAGAATATGACTGAGTGACTAACACACATTAAGAAATATTTTCCATAGGAAATACAGGTCCAATTTTATTACATAAATCTGTCGGAAAATACACTATTTCAAGTAAGTTTCTATGTAAGAATAAACTCTTTACTAACTCTGAGTGTGATCATGTGAGTTATTTGATGTGTGAAAGCTCTAAAATCTGGCAAAATTTCTGCATCTTAAGGCTCAACTATTGAATTTTTCAATAAGCCAAGTCTTTTTCGCTGAAACAGGTGTAAACATAATACAGATCAGTGGAGTTGGTAGTAATTTTTCCTCCAATCTGTGTTTTGCCCAAATTCAGCATTGTTGTTGTTCAGTCTCCGAGTTGTGTCTGGCTCTTTGCAACCCGGCAGATTGCTGCACTGCTAGGCCTCTGTGTCCCTCACCAGGTCCCAGAGTTTGCCCAAGTTCATATGCATTAAATCGGTGATGCCGTCCAGCCATCTCATCCTCTGTAGCCTTTTTCTCTTTCTGCCTTCAATCTTTCTCTGCATCAGGGTCTTTTCCAAAGAGTTGACTGTTGGCATCAGGTGGCCAGAGTATTGGGGCTTCAGCGTGAAAGTGAAATCGCTCAGTCGTGTCCGACTTTATGCGACCCCATGGACTGTAGCCTACCAGGCTCCTCTGTCCATGGGATTTTCCAGGCAAGAGTACTGGAGTGGATTGCCGTTTCCTTTTCCAGGGGATCTTCCCAACCCAGGAATTGAACACGGATCTCCCACATTGTAGACTAGACGCTTTAGCTTTACCGTCTGAGCCACGGAAGCCTCTTGTTTGCATTGTTTGAGTTAGATTTTCTGCTATCTGGACACTAGGTGGCACTATATACACATAATTTCACAGCCAAGGAACACACCTCGCTCGATTATTTGATGAATTGCAGCCAAATTTACACCCTTAGGAGAAAAAGGAAAAGCAATGGTTGTGATTTGAAGGGTATCTGAAAGATGAAGGAAGCAAAGGAAAATGAGGAACAGGAAGATGATCTTTATTTTTTATTTTATTGAAATATAGTTGATTTACAATGTTGTGTTACTTTCTCCTGTATAGCAAAGTGACTTCGTTATACATATATGTATTCTTCTTCATATCCTCTTCCATTATGGTTTATTACAGGATATTGAATATACTTTCCTGTGCCACACAAGGATGATCTTTATAAAGTGATCTTTTTTATATACATCTGTTCCAAATAGGGAGATAAGAATGGAGTTTTATAGCTGTAAGCTAGCATCACCAATTCAATGGACATGAACTTGTGCAAACTCTGGGAGATGTTGAGGGACAGGGAGGCCTGGTGTGCTCCAGTCCGTGGGGTTGCAAAGAGAAGGACAGGACTGATCAACAACAACAACAAAACTAGGCCAGATCTCCAACTGTCTATCTCCAGCATAGGCAAAATTGAATCAAATGCCTGAAATCCTAAGGGTCTCACCATCATCAGACACTGGCTGAAAACAGAATTCTGCTTTCAGGGTAGGTAGAGCCAACGTATGAACATAATACAGTCCTGTGCTGTTGGAGGTCTGAATGTAACCGTGTCCAAAGTTAGCCTTATATCAAGAATTTTGACTTGGTGTGATCTAAAATATTCCCCTTTTACTTAAGCCATCCTGAGTGTCTTAGCCTGGAAACTGCAAGCACTTCTGCAAGACTACATCTCATGAACTGGGATAAGCAGAAGGCAAAGTGGGCAGAGTAAAGAGTCAACATACACCTGCAGAAGCGTGTTATGGTTATGTTTATAACTTGGGTCAAGTGTTCAAATGTGACAAATTATTCTCTTCAGAAAACTAGATGCGCAGAATTTTCCATTCAGTGCAGCAGGAGTCTTAAAGTGATTCTAGATATATAAAGGAGAGGAGACTGTTAAGACGAATTGCTAAAGAGATTCTGCAGGTTTGGAGCAAAATGCTCAGCTATATTTCAGCTATATGTGAATAACTCGATAGAATTCTATACATTTGGCTTCCTTATGAAATTTCTCTCTTGTATAGGATGCTTCGGAGTTGGCTCTTCCCAAATAACAATTTTCACATCTTTGTAGATTCTTGTTATGTATTCACTTTCTGCATGGTAGCAAGAGTCACAAAGCCGGAGTCATCATTTATGAACTCTGCTTAAGGGATGAATTTCAACAGAATACTCAGGCTTCTGCTGTAAAAGATGTTTAATTAAATAAATACATTTAATTTAAATAAAATTTAATGAAAATGACAATCTAAGACCGCCTCAAGGAGATGGATAATATATTTTTTTTCTTTCGCATTTTCAGAGATTGAATACAATTTAAAAAATGTAACAGTTAATTTGTGATTGCGGTAGCCAATTTGCAAATGAGTAGTAAAAAATATATATATATTTATACTTTAGAGAAATGAGTCCAGTGAGCTCACATCCATAAAAGTGAGGCCTTTTTTCATTTTGAAACCTTTCATTTTCCTTGAACACGCCATGATTGCCTCTCTGCTCGGCTCACCTCTGGGAAGACGTCCTCTGCACAATTGCACCGCTCACTTCTCACCGCTGTAATTCCCCTTGCCTCTCAGAACTCTGTTCCAACAGTCAGGTCCTTCTTCTCATATTCAGTTTCTTTCCATCCCTTGAGTCTGTGGTGGTTAATTTCATGCATCAGTTTGACTGGGTCACAAGGTACCCAGATGTTTGGCCAAACATTATTCCGGGTATTTCTCCATAGATAGATGATAAATTAAATAGATAGATAGAGTGTATATATATACTAATGGTTTTGCTTTTCCGAGGAATCTTGACTAATATATGTTCCTTCTCTATCCTAAAAAAGAAAAAGAAAATGTTTTGGTGAGTGAATTTTGTTGCCTCTTAGAAAAATAAAATTTATCATCCTATTGGACCTATGTATCCTATTTATCATCCTATTTTTCATCTTTAGCAGTGATCTTTCTTTTCCCCATTTCACTGTCTCTCTTAGGTATGGATCTGTAGTGTGGGGTCACTCTCCCACTTCTTAATTGCTGTCTTTGGGATTCCTTACAAATCTGGCTTCTCTCCTTTCCATGGAAACTATAGCCTTAAAAGACCTCAATGAGCTTTTGATTGCAAAGGTCTGTATCCCTTTTCAGTCCTATTTTTTGGGTCTTTTTCATGCTAACATGGCTAGTCATAGGTTCCTTTAAAATTACAAATGCTTCCTTTCAGGAAATTTGGAAAGTTCTGAAAAGTGCAGAGGGGAAAAACCTCACTTTTTCCCATAGTATACATACTATTTTAAATCAGAATTGGGATCACACTACATGTCCTTTGATCATCTATTTTCTTTTTTCATTTAATATATTATGGATATTTTTTGTGCCAATAAATATTCTTCTGCAATACCTTTTTTCATACCAGCATATCTGATCATCATATTGATATATTAAAATGTATTTTATCTCTTTCCTACTCTTAGGTGTTTGTTTCCATTTTAAAAACATTATCAACAAGAGTGAAACTCAAGCAGGAGTAATGTTGACTAATGAGTTCTTACAGATCCTCTTGGAGAAGGAACAAGCCAGGTCTGAATTAAGCACGGCAAGCCTCTGGAGCTAACGCTTATTCGCTGTCATTCTCCTCAGGGGAGAAGTGAATTTAATCCAAAGAGTATTGAAAACCTCCCTCTCAAAACTGGGTTAATCCCAAGTTAAGATGTGTTGGGAGCATAAATGATCTTGAGAAGTGACAAATGGGCTTGGCATTGAACAGAATAGTTTTTCCATCTTTAGTTAAGTCTTCTCTTCAGAAACATTCTGTCTTGGAATAAGGTGAGAGCTTTTCTAAGTCCTGTGAATGCTGTGCTGTGCTTAGTCACTCAGTCGTATCTGACTCTTTGTGACCCCATGGAATGTAGCCCACCAGGGTCCTCTGTCCCTGGGGATTCTCCAGGCAAGAATACTGGAGTGGGCTGCCAAACCAGGAATTGAACTCAGGTCTCCCAGATTGCAGGCAGATTCTTTACTGTCTGAGCTACCCGCGAAGCCCAAGAGTACTGGAGTGGATATCTTATCCCTTCTCTAGGGGATAAGATTCCTGACCCAGGAATCGAATCAGGGTCTCCTGCATTGCAGGTGGATTTTTTACCACCTGAGTTACCAGGGAAGCCTCCCTGTGAATGCTAGCAGAGAGAATTTTAGCAATTTAGAAATGGATAGCTCTGGGGGAGTACCTTTACCTCTCTGGATTGCAGTTTCCTCATAGTTAGTGGAGAAGGCAATGGATCCCCACTCCAGTACTCTTGCCTGGAAAATCCCATGGATGGAGGAGCCTGGTGGGCTGCAGTCCATGGGGTCGCTAAGAGTCGGACACGACTGAGTGACTTCACTTTCACTTTTCACTTTTATGCACTGGAGAAGGAAATGGCAACCCACTCCAGTGTTCTTGTCTGGAGAATCCCAGGGACGGGGGAGCCTGGTGGGGTGCCGTCTATGGGGTCGCACAGAGTCAGACACGACTGAAGTGACAGCAGCAGCAGGGGAAATGTATGTTTAGGCGTTCTCTCTCCTGTAATTCCGTGATCCTGTACACAGAAATGAATGAAGTTCTCCTTCTGTTTTGTTCACATGGATGACTCCGACAGCTGCTCACAGCCAGTTAGCACATCTCGAGGAAACATGGAGACATGGTCTGTGGAATACTTGATGAGAACTAGGTCCTCACAGGAGAACAGGCTACATGGATAAGCAGCAGACATTGCAGGAATCAGAGGGAGCCAAAGTGTTGTGTTTTATCAGATGTAAAGCAAGAAGGAAATGAATCATTTGAAGGGTACAGTAAAAGTCAACAGAGGAGTCCCAGCTTAGAATCAATAGATGTATAATTGCAGGAAGGGAGGGTACAGCAACCCATTTCAGTATTCTTGCCTGGAGAATTCCATGGACAGAGGAGCCTGGTGGGCTACAGTCTATACGGTTGCAAAGAGTCAGACACAACTGAAACAACTTAGCATGTACACACATCCTTTGTTTAAAATTCTTCAGCCTTAGTACAATTGAGATTCTGGATCTGATAAGTCTTTGTTGATGGCAGGGTGTGTGTGTGGGGTCATTTCCATGCATTGTAGGATGGCTAGCAGCACCATTAGATACCTATAGCACACTCCCCCACAATTTGACAACAGTGTCTCCAGGTGTCTCCTGGGGGGTGAGGTGGGGGATTCCCTAACCCTTTTGGGAACCACTGCTTTAAAATTATCATCCTTAGCAAATAGGGATCCAATCGGTCAGTGAAGGAATTCTTGGAGAACTTAATCTTATAACCACCAAGTTAAAGCAAAATAATCGAAAAGGGCTTTTCATAAGTAAAATGTTTGGTTTGCAAGAGCAAACAGCATGAGATTAATTCCAAGCAATTTAGGTTGTCTCTTAATAATGTATGATGAAAGTGCTAACATTTGACCCTTGAAATGTCAAATAAAATGAGAAATAATTTAAATAAAATCTCTCTGTCAAGATAAGGAAGGAACATAAGCCACTGAAAAATTTTCAAGTAGAAAAGGACTTAATAAAGGGAATTAGATGTTTAGAAAACTGTTGGAAGGGCAGCAGAAGTGAAAGTGAGGAAACTACACAATATTTCAGGTCTACCACCACCAGCTTGGTTACAGCCAGGGCATAGCCTTTGTCACCTATAGGCCAGGAATCTGTAGAAAACCTCTACCAATGTCCTGAGTAGATGACCAGTAGGAGACAGAGCTGATCAGGAATCTCAGGCAAAGACACTGATCTATACAGAACCCATATATCCATGCCTTCTGATGGATAGAGTAGAATCGGTTTAAACTTCTCATTCCTAAAGCTAGCATGAGTCAACCTCACTAGTAAAACCGTATTTAGAACTCTGTTGTCAAGAGTCTAGAGAATACAACTCCCAAACATCCAGCTGCTGTAAGACAGGAGAGGCTATAGGAAGGAGTGGGAATGTTGCTGGCTGCCAGTAGATAATATCCAACACAGAATTCTTCTCAACTGTCTTGTTTACTCAACTACACAAAGTTTATTTCCCAGTTTTTCTTGTTTCTTGCCTCTTGGGCCAGAATTTTTTCCAAGCTTCTATCAACTTGGGATACTACTCAAGCATATGAACTCAAGTGAGTGAAAAGTGAAAGTTGCTCAGTCATGTCCGACTCTTTGCAGCCCCATGGACTATACAATCCATGGAATTCTCCAGGCCAGAATACTGGAGTGGGTAGCCGATCCCTTCTCCAGGGAAATCTTCCCAACACAGGGATCAAACCCAGGTCTCCAGCATTGCAGGCAGATTCTTTACCAGCTGTCACTGGTAGGGAAGACTCAAGTAGTTCAAATCAATTACCTAGATAAGAGACGAATAATAGAAAAGTGATGATTAATTGCACACAACTACAATTAGATCTTTAATGAAGGCATTTTGAAATTGTCTTAAGCAGGTAGGTAAATTTCAAATCTAATTAATCATCTGAAAATTGCCATGACGTATGAAAGTTTTTTGGTGATTTCCTTCATGCTAGTTAAGTTACCATAGGAAGCATTTTCCTAGCATTTCCTAAAAACAGCATCACCAAAAATATCTCTCGACAGTGGCTTCTTTGATGCTGTCATTTACGGAAGAACAATCTCTGGGTGCTTATCAGACTGTCACCCATAACACTACAAAGTCTGGCTATGTCTTTTCTGGCCATGAAGGAACTATTGAGGAGGCTGGAAAATATAATCACATGTGGGAATGAGAGATACAAGAAGAGCATGCACACAAAGAAAGGTCAAGTTTGGATTTATCGCTCCCTAGGATTTTTCCACTTGGCTCAAGTGATGGGGTAAAATTGACAAAATTGTTTCTGAACAAAGATTTATTCCAATTTAAATACAGAAATAGATATGGGGGAGAAACACAATATTTTTTAAAGGGAAAAATTTTGTTTTCCTCAAAGAAGGTGTTAGAACTCCTAAAACCTTGAAGTGTGCAGAGCACTTGATTAATATAACCACTGGCTGTATACCTTCTGATCTGAAAGAGAGGTGATTTCAAGAGATAGGAGAGGCTAATAAGAGCAATAACCTACAAAACTGTTGCTATAATGGATCATCAAGGAAAGGTACTGTGACGCCATCTGGTTCAGTGAAACCAAGAGCTGGCTTTTTTGAAAAGTCAAACAAAACTGTTAAATATCTAACCAGGCTCATCTAGAAAAAAAAAAAAAAATGAGAGAGGACCTAAGTAAGCAAAATAAATAAAAGAGGAGAAATAACAACTGATATCATGTAAAAGCAAAATAGTCATAAGAGACTGCTATAGTTAAATGCCAACAAATTGGACAACCTATGAGAAATAGACAAATTTCTAGAAACATTACAACCTTCCAAGACTGAATGAGGAAGAAGAAGAAAACATGAACAGACCTATCATAAGCAGCAAAATTGAATTTGTAATTAAAAAAAAAATCTCAGCAAACAAAAGTCCAGAACCAGATGGCTTCACAGGGGAATTCTACTAAATGTATAAAGAAGAGCAAATTCCTATCCTTCTCAAGCTATTCCCCCAAACTGAGGTGCTGGGAGCACTCTCACATTCATTCTATGAGGCCACCTGATACCAAAACCAGTCAAGGACAATACATAATGGAAAATTGCAAGCAAACATATCTGATGAACATAGATGAAAAATTCTCAACAAGATATTAGCAAACTGATTTCAACAAAATATGAAAAGGATCATATACCATGATCAAGTGGGATTTATCCCAGAATGCAAGGATGGTTCAACATTCACAAATAACACAATGTGATACACCACATTGACAAAAGAAAGACTAAAAATGACATGATCATCTCAGTAAATACAGAAGAATATATTTGACAAAACTCAATACCCATTTATGATAAAAACTCTCATCAGAAAATAAAAAAAACTCTCATTAAGGTTAATATAGAGGGAACACATCTCAA
This sequence comes from Capricornis sumatraensis, assembly GCF_032405125.1. Taxonomy (NCBI): domain Eukaryota; kingdom Metazoa; phylum Chordata; class Mammalia; order Artiodactyla; family Bovidae; genus Capricornis; species Capricornis sumatraensis. The sequence goes on along the minus strand of NC_091078.1, from coordinate 38,675,305 downwards.
CATAATAAAGATCATTTATGATAAACCCACTGCTAACATCAAACAAACCTTTTGTTTGTTCTTGCTCCCCTCTGCTGCAGCAGAGACACCAATAACCCCTTGCTTGAATTTCTTGTCTGGCCTATAGTCAATTTCTATCTATTAGGGAAGGCCAGGAACCCCGGCAGGTGTCCAATTTATGGCACTCAATGTGGGGCAGTTGTCCCTTTCTGGGAAGAGGGTTTGGGCACCTCTGGGACCACTGAACTCAGCTTCCCCTTGGGTGACAAGTGGCCACTTGAGCCTCTGGTTTCAGCATCACCGTGTTTGTTAAGGCTGCCTTCCCAGCCCCTGGAAGCCTCAGGACCCTCACTCATGAAATGCTTTCCCCTCCCTTTGTTTCTCCCACTCCTGATAGCTCTCTATTTCTCCTCCCTCTGTCTTCTCCTCTCTCTGTCCCCGCTTACTCCTGTCTTATCCTTCTGAGGGAGTGGACAGTGGACAGCTACAGCATCACTCCTCTCAGGTTGTGAGACCTGCTCCCTCTGGTTGGCAATGACTCACCTTGAAGAATGACAAGAAGAGGTGGGAGAGGCTTGCATCACACCATGCAGTCCCTGCATCAGCAAATGCTCCCTGATGAGAGATTAGTGAGAGCCATAGAGGTTTAAGCTTCATATTGTGTAGTGGCTGGCAGTCCTATCGTCCCAGAAGCCTCACCTTTATCTTCCTGCTGTCTCTTTCTCTTCTTCAGTCTTATCTGTTCCTGCTCCCTTTACCTCTCCTTTCTTATACCTGCACTCTCATCACCTTTATCCTTTATTTTAAAAAAAAAAAATCTTTTTAAAATTAAAACGAAGACTCAGATTTTAGCTGAAGACCAAGATAATGTGGTATGTCCCTGTCTTGATTCACAGTATTTCCTTTCCTTTGATTGGTGGGAGCCAGTGTGAGGAATTCCACCCGTGACAAGGTCATGCGGCAGAGCTCTGATGGCAAGGCTAATCAGACCTCAAGTTTTCCCGCTGGAATTTCCTGAGCATCCCCCGCCCCCACTGCAGAAAAAATAAGAATCTGCCTGCTTTTCCACTCTTCTAATATTCTCTGGAAAAAGTCAAATCAGGGCTTTAGCCTTCTGCATTTGAAAGGGATGTTTTAGTTAAACCACCCCCCCATAACTCTCTAGCTTGCCTAACAGGTTCCCCCGGACCTCTTACAGCTTGTGAATTGCTTACAGCCCCCCAACTGTGAGAGGCACAAAGCTTAAAAGCATCTTAAAGATAAAGAGCCTTTTCTAAAGAGTTAAAAATCATATTGGTGATGGGTTTTCACTGTTGACTCAATGATTGCTGCCAGGCCTCCATATTCTTTATCTTTTAGGCACCTGGGAGGATGTTAATCAATGTTAATGGGATATGGAAAAAGATATATAGTAGTTTTGATGTTAGCAACACTAGACTTTTGAGTTAATTACTTTTCTCTTTGTTATATATCACTGCACTCCTCTTGTGTCCTTGCTATGTAAGAATGTAACTTTATTTAGTGCTTTCTGAGAATGGCACAAATAAGTCTTCTGGTTGACAAACGCTTATCAGAAAAAAGGCTGTAAAATGTTAATTGGCCCTTTTGGCTGGAAGATGATGTAAATTACCTAAGACTTGTGTATACAATTAGGTATGAAGAGAGAAAAGCCTGGTTTTGATAAGAGTCTGGACTGCTAATGCTGCATAACTTTGTGTTACCCATTGATCTCCATGTTTTATCAAAAGTATAAAAGGCCTTCTGAACAATAGAGGACGGAGCCCGTCGCTAGACTGTTTTCCCCTGTGTCTCCTCTTTACTCTAATTTCAGGCTGAATTCCCATCTGGAGCGGGGCGGCTCACTAAGTCTACTTACTTGCCCTGGCTTTTAAGACCCGTGCAAAAGGGAGCCTAAGAAGGGGCACCCTTAGATATTCAAGTGGGTGCTGGTGGCCCAACGTAGATAGTGCAAGCTTCTTGTCTGGAACTTTATTGGCCTTCCCCGTAAGCCAAGTTATTCAGCCTACTTTCTCCACTTAATTTTCCTACTATACTATTATTTCTTAATCTAATCTTATATTAATAAATAAATAAGTCTTTCCTCGCCAACACCGTCCACGCTTCAAATTCCCTGGATCCACCGGGGCTGGACCCTGGCACTTGATTATCTAATTATAGTACATTCCTTCATCATTAAAGAAAGACTGTCAGAACCCAAATAGTGATTTTTGGAAGTCTATGTTTACTCTACAAGTACCAATGAGCATCTAGACTGTGGCCAGGCTCCTTTGGGCTCCTCCTGAAATGAGAATGGCCCTCGTTTGTCAACACTAAGCACAATCTCCCCAGATGTCCGCAAAACCTTTTATCAAATCATTTAGAATTGCCTGAAATCTATTAGTTGCCAAAATCCACCTATTTGGCAGTCAATGGGCTTTTGAAAGAAAAACAAAAGTAGTAAATAGGCATAACCCAGCCTAAGTAGGAAACAGCAACCCACTCCAGTATTCTTTCCTGGAAAATCCTTTGTACATAGGAGCCTGACAGGCTACAATCCATGCGGTCACAAAGAGTCAGGCATGACTGAGCAACTGAGTATAAGCACACAAGCCTAAGTTTCAGTATCTTAGAAACTAAACCCACCAGAGTGAGACAGACTAAACAACTTCATTCATCAGTCTAGACTAATTCCTTTATCCGAAAAAGATCCTTTAAGACAAAGATCAGGTCTGCTCGCTGGAAGCATGCAATATAACAAGTCTGCTCAGTGGTTTAGGACAGAGGCACAGATTTTACATGTATAATTGACTTTTGAAACCAGAGAACATGACTTCACTGCTTTTTAATTCACATCCAAAAAGTCAAAGTTCATAAGATGGATAAAAATCAAGTGACTCTTTGCCTTACAAAACCATTAAGCCTTGGAGCTATTTGTTGTGGAAGCCCTTAAAGATGTCTACCTCTTGAGAGGAAAACATGTGGCCACTGCAGCATGAGAGAGTTTGGGAGTCAGAGAAGTTACTGCCAAAGGGAAATTAATCAACTATTCAAGTGAAGACAGAGTAGGTCTGAATTGCTGGGACAATGAACTGCCATATACATGCACAATGAGATGTTAATACTGTTATCGTAATACAACAAACCTTCCTAATACATCATGTTATCCTGTATGCCTTTGGATAAAATCTCAGTGGCTCCTTTCAGGTACAAAATTTGGTAGAGTTCACTCAGCACCAAGGATTCTTTCAGCACCAGTGGCAGCTGAAGTTTTGAGCCTGCCTCCTATAACTCTCTCCCTCCCTGAACTCAGAAATGTGTGTCTCCCTCAACTTGCTACATGGCTGTGGCTGTGGCCATCATGCAGGCTCTTACTTCTGTTGAGACTGTTTTCCCTCATTTCCCTCCATCCCTGGTCTCAGTCGCCTCTCCCCCCGAGGCCAAAATACACTTTGTCATCCTGATAAGCTCCTACACATCCCTTGAGAGCCAGCTTAAGGATTCACTTTTCTGCAAAGCTTTCACTTGTTTCCCAGATCTGATCCATCACTGGAGCCAGGCACTGAGGGTCCCTGAGGAGAATGTAAAGTGGGATGACTTTCCAATAGTTTCAGACCAAGCTGAATTAAGAAGGATGATGCTCTGTTAGTGACCTTGCTGCCTTGGGGAATTCATAGTAAGTTGTGCAGTGAGGACCCAAAACTATTCAGAATCCAATATCCTTTTGAAATTATATTTGGCTGGTCAGAGTCCTCATTGCTGCATGGGGGCTTTCTCTAGTTGCGGTGCACAGGCTTCTCATTGCAGTGGCTTCTCTTGTTGTGGAGCACGATCTCTAGGGAGCGTGAGCTTTAGCAGTTGTGCCACATGGACTCCAGAGCCAGGGCTCAGTAGTTGTGGTGCATGGGCTTAGCTGCTCTGCAGTATGTGAGATCTTCCTGGACCAGGGATAGAACATGTGTCCTGTGCACTGACAGTCAGATTCTTTACCACTGGATCACCAGGAAAGTACCTGGAACCCAGTATCTTGAAGAAGGGGACTTGAACAATGAGTGTATCAGGGCTTTCTCACAAAAGAAGACGAACAGCATTGATGACAAAAATCATTACTGTTTTATAACAGAAGGGCAGAAATGAAGATATACAGATAGAGATGCCATAGTTAATTACTATTTAAGTTTATGTTCTAAATGTAACCAGATCAATGGCAGAATACTGCACGGGACTAAATAAGCAGAGAGATCGTTTTATATTTGTAACTTGAAAGCATATGGGGCTTCCCTTGTGGCTCAGCTGGTAAAGAATCCACCTGGAAATGCGGGAAACTTGGGTTTGATCCCTGCATTGGGAAGATCCCCTGGAGAAGGGAGAGGCTACCCACTCCAGTATGGACTGTATAGTCCATGGGGCACAAAGAGTCAGATGATCCTGAGTAACTTTCACTTTCACTCAAAGCATATAGATAACTCATATTTTGACCAGACAGCAGTAGAAGTACATTTCCCTCTATTATCTACCTATCTGGTGTTCCCAGAGCACTCTTACCTTTTTGGTGTTGTCTTTTCATTTTTCAGTCTCTGTTGAACTGTCAATGTCTTGAGGTCAGAATTTTGCTCACTCTGGTGTCTCCAACAATTAGCAGAATTTGGGGCATAAGGTAGGTATTTGTTAAATATTTGTAGAATAAGTTGATTTGTATATGTAATGTCATAGCTTTGTTCCTTTCATTGACTGTTGTGTATCTAGACCCTAAAAAAAAACAGTATGTTGAATGCTCTCAGGAAATATTTCTTAAACAGGTGAATATAGCAGGTTGGTCCTTTCTGCCCCTCGCCTTTGAAGTGAGATCATATTGCATGCTATGAGGCTAACACAGTGCCTGGTATGCATTAGCTGCTCGATGTGTGTGCTTTTTCTTTTTTAAAAAAATATTTATTTTAATCGGAGGCAAATTACTTTACAAATGTGTGGTGCCCTACTTTGACGTGAATCATCCAAGGGTGTATATGTGTCCCCCTTCCCAAAACCCTTCCACCTCCCTCCCCATCCCATCCCTCTGGGTTGTCCCAGTGCACCAGCTTTGAGTGCCTGGCTCGTGCATCAAACTTGGACTGGTGATCCATTTCAGATATGGTAATATACATGTTTCAGTGCTATTTTCTCAAATCATCCCACCCTTGCCTTCTCCCATAGAGTCCAAAATCTGTTCCTTATATCTGTGTCTCTTTTGCTGTCTCGTGTATAGGGTTGTTGCTATCATCTTTCTAAATTCCATATATATATGTTAATATGCTGTACTGGTGTTTTTCTTTCTGACTTATTTCACTCTGTATAATAGACTCCAGTTTCATCCACCTCATTAGAACTGATTCAAATGCATTCTTTTTAATAGCTGAGTAATATTCCATTGTGTATATGTACCACAGCTTTCTTATCCATTCATCTGCTGATGGACATCTAGGTTGCTTCCATGTCCTAGCTATTGTAAACAGTGCTGCAATGAACATTGGGGTACATGTGTCTATTTCAATTCTGGTTTCCTCGATGTGTATGCCCAGAAGTGGGATTGCTGGGCCATATGGCAGTTCTATTTCCAGTTTTTTAAGGAATCTCCACACTGTTCTCCATAGTGGCTGTGCCAGTTTGCATTCCCACCAACAGTGTAAGAGGGTTCCCTTTTCTCCACACCCTCTTCAGCATTTATTGTTTATAGACTTAGATGGTGGCCATTCTGACCAGCATGAGATGGTACGTCACTGGTTTTGATTTGCATTTCTCTGATAATGAGTGAGTGATGTTGAGCATCTTTTCATATATTTGTTAGCCATCTGTATGTCTTCTTTGGAGAAATGTCTGTTTAGTTCTTTTGCCCTTTTTTTGATTGGGTCATTTATTTTTCTGGAATTGAGCTGCATGAGCTGCTTGTATGTTTTTGAGATTAATTCTTTGTCAGTTTTTGAGATTAATTCTTTGTCATGAATTCTTTGCTTCATTTGCTATTTTTTTCCTCCCATTCTGAAGGCTGTCTTTTCACCTTGCTTATAGTTTCCTTCGTTGTGCAAAAGCTTTTAAGTTTAATTAGGTCCCATTTGTTTATTTTTGCTTTTATTTCCATTACTCTGGGAGATGGGTCATAGAGAATCTTGCCGTGATTTATGTCAGAGTGTTTTGCCTATGTTTTCCTCTACGAGTTTTATAGTTTCTGGTCTAACATTTAGATCTTTAATCCATTTTGAGTTTATTTTTGTGTATGGTGTTGGAAAGTGTTCTAGTTTCATTCTTTCACAGGTGGTTGACCAGTTTTGTTAGCATCACTTGTTAAAGAGATTGTCTTTTCTCCATTGTATATTTTTGCCTCTTTTGTCAAAGACAAGGTGTCCATAGCTGCGTGAATTTATCTCTGGGCTTTCTATTTCACTCCACAGATCTTATTTAAATAAGATCTATATTTCTGTCTTTGTGCCAGTACCATACTGTCTTGATAACTGTAGCTTTGTAGTATAGCCTGAGTCAGGCAAGTTGATTCCTCCAGTTCTATTCTTCTTTCTCAAGATTGCTTTGGCTATTCGAGGTTTTTTAGATTTCCATACAAATTGTGAAATTATTTGTTCTAGCTCTGTGAAAATTATCATTGGTAGCTTAACAAGGATTGCATTGAATCTATAGATTGCTTTGGGTAGTATACTCATTTTCACTATATTGATTCTTCTGATCCATGAACATGGTATATTTCTCCATCTATTTGTATCATCTTTGATTTCCTTCATCAGTGTTTTATAGTTTTCTATGTATAAGTCTTTTGTTTCTTTAGGTAGATTTATTCCTAAGTATTTTATTCTTTTCGTCGCAGTGATGAATGGGATTGTTTCCTTAATTTCTCTTTCTGTTGTCTTGTTGTTAGTGTATAGGAATGGAAGGGATTTCTGTGTATTAATTTTATATCCTGAAACTTGAATATATTCATTGATTAGCTCTAATAATTTTCTGGTGGTGTCTTTAGGGTTTTCTATGTAGAGGATCATGTCATCTGCAAACAGTGAGAGTTTTACTTTTTCTTTTCCAATCTGGATTCCTTTTATTTCTTTTTCTCCTCTGATTGCTGTGACTAAAACTTCCAAAACTATGTTGAATAGCAATGGTGAGAATTGGCACCCTTGTCTTGTTCCTGACTTTAAGGGAAATGCTTTCAATTTTTATCCATTGAGGATAATGTTTGCTGTGGGTTTATCATATATGGCTTTTATTATGTTGAGGTATGTTCCTTCTATGCCTGCTTTCTGGAGGATTTTTATCATAAATGGATGTTGAATTTTGTCACAGGCTTTCTCTGTATCTATTGAGATAATCATATGGTTTTTATCTTTCATTTTGTTAATGTGATGTATCACATTGAGTGATTTGCAAATATAAAAATCTTTGCATCCCTGCGATAAAGCCCGCTCGGTCATGGTGTATGATCTTTTAAATATGTTGTTGGATTTTGTTTGCTAGAATTTTGTTGAGGATTTTTGAATCTATGTTCATCAGTGATATTGGCCTGTAGTTTTCTTTTTTTGTGGCATCTTTCTCTGGTTTTGGTATTAGGGTGATGGTGGCCTCATAGAATGAGTTTGGGAGTTTACCTTCTTCTGCAATTTTCTGGAAGAGTTTGAGTAGGATGGCATTAGCTCTTCTCTAAATTTTTGGTAGAATTCACCTGTGAAGCCATCTGGTCCTGGGCTTTTGTTTGTTGAAAGATTTTTGATTACAGTTTTGATTTCTGAGTTTGTGATGGGTCTGTTACGATTTTCTGTTTCCTTCTGGTTCACTTTTGGAAGGTTATAATTTTTCTAAGAATTTGTCCATTTCTTTCACGTTGTCCATTTTATTGGCATATAGTTGCTGATAGTAAGTAGTCTCTTATGATCCTTTGTATTTCTGTGTTGTCTGTTGTGATTTCTCCATTTTCATTTCTAATTTTGTTGATTTGATTCTTCTCCCTTTTTTTCTTGATGAGTCTAGCTAACGGTTTGTCTATTTTATTTATGTTCTCAAATAATCAGCTTTTAGTTTTGTTGATTTTTGCCATGGTCACCTTGTGTCTTTTTCATTTATTTCTGCCCTAATTTTTATGATTTCTTTCCTTCTACTAACCCTGGGGGGTCTTCATTTCTTCTTTTGCTAGTTGCTTTAGGTGTAGAGTTAGGTTATTTATTTGATTTTTCTCTTGTTTCTTGAGGTAAGCTTGTATTGCTATGAACTTTCTCTTTAGCACTGCTTTTACTGAATTCCATAGGTTTTGGGTTGTCATGCATTCATTTTCATTTGTTTCTATACATATTTTGATTTCTTTTTTATTTCTTCTGTGATTTGTTGGTTATTCAGAAGTGTGTTATTTAGCCTCCATATGTTTGTATTTTTAATAGTTTCTTCCTGTAGTTGACATCTAATCTTACTGCACTGTGATCAGAAAAGATGCTTGAAATGATTTCAATTTTTTTTTAATTTACCAAGGCTAGATTTATGGCTCAGGATGTGATCTATCTTGGAGAATGTTCTGTGTGCACTTGAAAAAAAGGTGAAATTCATTGTTTGGGGGTGAAATAGCCTATAGATATTAATCAGGTCTAACTGGTCCATTGTATCATTTACAGTTTGTGTTTCCTTGCTAATTGTCTGTTTAGTTGATCTATCCATAGGTGTGAGTTGGGTATTAAAATCTCCCACTATTTTGTGTTACTGTTAATTTCCCCTTTCATATTTGTTAGCATTTCCTCTAAGTATTGAGGTGCTCCTATGTTGGATACATATATATTTATAGTTGTTATATCTTCTTCTTGGATTGATCTTTTGATCTTTATGTAGTGTTCTTCTTTGTCTCCTTTCACAGCCTTTATTTCCAAGTCTATTTTATCTGATACGAGTATTGCTATTCCTGCTTTCTTTTGGTCTCCATTTGCATGAAGTATCTTTTTCCAGCCCTTCACTTTCAGTCTGCATGTGTCCCTTGGCTTGAGGGGGTCTCTTGTAGACAGCATATACAGGGGTCTTGTTTTTGTATCCATTCAGCCAGTCTTTGTCTTTTGATTGAGGCATTCAACCGATTTACATTTAAGGTAATTATTGATAAGTATGATCCCATTGCCATTTACTTTGTTGTTTGGGGTTCGAGTTTATAAACCTTTTCTGTGTTTCCTGTCTGGAGTAGATCATTTAGCATTTTTGAAGAGCTGGTTTGCTGAATTCTCACAGCTTTTGCTTGTCTGTAAAGCTTTTGATTTCTCCTTCATATTTGAATGAGATCTTTGCTGGGTACAGTAATCTGGGTTGTAGGATTTTCTCTTTAATCATTTGCCATTTCCTTCTGGCCTGAAGAGTTTCTATTCAAAGATCAGCTGTTATCCTTATGGGGATCCATTTGTTTGTTATTTGTTGCTTTTCCCTTGCTGCTTTTAATATTTGTTCTTTGTGTTTGATCTTCAGTAGTTGATTAATATGTGTCTTGGGGTGTTTTGCCTTGGGTTTATCTTGTTTGGAACTCTGGGTTTCTTGGACTTGGGTGGCTATTTCCTTCCCCATTTTAGGGAAGTTTTCAACTATTACCTCCTCAAGTGTTTTATCATGCTCTTTCTTTTTGTCTTCTTCTTCTGAGACTCCTATGATTCGAATGTCGGGGTGTTTAACATTGTCCAAGTTATGACCAACCTAGATAGCATATTGAAAAGCAGAGACATTACTTTGCCAACAAAGGTCTGTCTAGTCAAGGCTATGGTTTTTCCTGTGGTCATGTATGGACGTGAGAGTTGGACTGTGAAAAAAAACTGAGCGCCGAAGAATTGATGCTTTTGAACTGTGGTGTTGGAGAAGATTCTTGAGAGTCCCTTAGACTGCAAAGAGTTCCAACCAGCCCATTCTGAAGGAGACCAACCCTGGGATTTCTTTGGAGGGAATGATGCTGAAGTTGAAACTCCAGTACTTTGGCCACCTCATGCGAAGAGTTGACTCATTGGAAAAGACTCTGCTGCTGGGAGGGATTGGGGGCAGGAGGAGAAGGGGATGACAGAGGATGAGATGGCTGGATGGCATCGCTGACTCGATAGACGTGAGTCTGAGTGAACTCCAGGAGTTGGTGATGGACAGGGAGGCCTGGCATGCTGTGATTCATGGGGTCACAAAGAGCGACTGAGCGACTGAACGGAACTGAACTGAGAGGTCTCTGAAGTTGTCTTCATTTCTTTTAATTCTTTTTTCTGTTTTCCTCTCTGCTTCATTTATTTCCACTATCCTATCTTCCACCTCACTTATCCTATTTTCTGTCTCAGTTATTCT